>NC_064623.1:233524146-238846646 GCF_023898315.1 Schistocerca nitens | reverse complement strand
AACCCAACCCAACCCAACCCAACCCAACCCAACCCAACCCAACCCAACCCAACCCAACCCAACCCAACCCAACCCAACCCAACCCAACCCAACCCAACACAACCCAACCCAACCCAACCCAACCCAACCCAACCCAACACAACCCAACCCAACCCAACCCAACCCAACCCAACCCAACCCAACCCAACCCAACCCAACCCAACCCAACCCAACCCAACACAACCCAACCCAACCCAACCCAACCCAACCCAACCCAACACAACCCAACCCAACCCAACCCAACCCAACCCAACCCAAACCAACCCAACCCAACCCAAACCAACCCAACCCAACCCAACCCAACCCAACCCAACCCAACCCAACCCAACCAACCCCAACCCAACCCCAACCCAACCCAACCCAAACCAAACCCAACCCAAACCCAAACCCAACCCAAACCCAATCCCAACCCAAACCCAAACCCAACCCAAACCCAAACCCAACCCAAACCCAAACCCAACCCAAACCCCAAACCCAAACCCAACCCAAACCCAAACCCAACCCAAACCCAATCCCAACCCAAACCCAACCCAAACCCAAACCCAACCCAAAACCAAACCCAACCCAAACCCAAACCCAACCCAAACCCAACCCAAACCCAAACCCAACCCAAACCCAAACCCAACCCAAACCCAAACCCAACCCAAACCCAAACCCAACCCAAACCCAAACCCAACCCAAACCCAAACCCAACCCAAACCCAAACCCAACCCAACACAACCCAACCCAACCCAACACAACCCAACCCAACGCAACCCAACCCAACCCAACCCAACCCAACCCAACCCAACCCAACGCAACCCAACCCAACCCAACCCAACCCAACCCAACCCAACCCAACCCAACCCAACCCCAACCCAACCCAACCCAACCCAACCCAACCCAACCCAACCCAACCCAACCCAACCCAACCCAACCCAACCCAACCCAACCCAACCCAACCCAACCCAACCCAACCCAACCTAACCCAACCTAACCCAACCTAACCCAACCTAACCCAACCTAACCCCAACCTAACCCAACCTAACCCAACCTAACCCAACCTAACCCAACCTAACCCAACCTAACATCAACCTAACCCAACCTAACCCAACCTAACCCAACCTAACCTAACCTAACCCAACCTAACCTAACCCGACCTAACCTAACCCGACCTGACCTAACCCGACCTGACCTGACCTGACCTGACCTGACCTGACCTGACCTGACCTGACCTGACCTGACCTGACCTGACCTGACCTGACCTGACCTGACCTGACCTGACCTGACCTGACCTGACCTGACCTGACCTGACCTGACCTGACCTGACCTGACCTGACCTGACCTGACCTGACCTGACCTGACCTGCCCTGACCTGACCTGACCTGACCTGACCTGACCTGACCTAACCTAACCTAACCTATGTTTTGAGCGTTTCCTGTGTCATCAGTTTTACTTTCCGATGCACCTCTGCAGGTTTACTATATCCCTTGGACCTTCCCATTCACGATGAAACACAGAAATTTCATCGGAATTAAATATAAGAGACACAATGCCGACTTAGGTACAGGAAGACTGAGTCTTCCTACTGGCTATGTTTTGAGCGTTTCTTGTGTCACCAGTTTTACACTCCGATGCACCTCTGCAGGATTACTGTATCCCTTGGACCTTCCCTTCACGATGAAACACAGAAATTGAATCGGAATTAAATATAAGAGTCACAAGGCCGACTTAAGTACTGGAAGACTGAGTCTTCCTACTGTCTATAATTTGAGCGTTTCCTGCATCACCAGTTTTACATTCCGATGCACATATACAGGTTTTCTGTATCCCTTGGACCTTCACAGTGCCGATGAAAACACAGAAATTGCATCGGAATTAAATATAAGAGACACAATGCCGACTTAAGTACAAGAAAACAGTCTTCTTACAGTCAATGTTTTGAGCGTTTCCTGTGTCACCAGGTTTACATTCCGATGCACCTCTGCAGGTTTACTGTATCCCTTGGACCTTCCCTTTGGCGATGAAACACACAACTTGCATCGAATTTACATATAAGAGACACAATGCCGACTTAAGTACAGGAAGACTGAGTCTTCCTACTGTCAATGCTTTGAACGTTTCCTGTGTCATAAGTTTTACATTCCGATTCGCCTCTGCAGGTTTACTGTATCCCTTGGGCCTTCCCATTCACGATGAAACACAGAAATTTCATCGGAAATAAATATAAGAGACACAATGCAGATTTAAGTACAGGAAGACTGAGTCTTCCTACTGTCTATGTTTTGAGCGTTTCCTGTGTCACCAGTTATACATTCCGATGCACCTCTGCAGGTTTACTGTATCCCTAGGACCTTCCCATTGACGATGAAACACAGAAATTGCATCGGAATTAAATATAAGAGACACAATGCCGACTTAAGTACAGGAAGACTGAGTCTTCCTACTCTCTATGTTTTGAGCGTTTCCTGTGTCAACAGTTTTACTTTCTGATGCACCTCTGCAGGCTTACTGTATCCCTTGGACCTTCCCATTGACGATGAAACACAGAAATTGCATCGGAATTAAATATAAGAGACACAATGCCGACTTAAGTACAGGAAGACTGAGTCTTCCTACTGGCTATGTTTTGAGCGTTTCTTGTGTCACCAGTTTTACACTCCGATGCACCTCTGCAGGATTACTGTATCCCTTGGACCTTCCCTTCACGATGAAACACAGAAATTGAATCGGAATTAAATATAAGAGTCACAAGGCCGACTTAAGTACTGGAAGACTGAGTCTTCCTACTGTCTATAATTTGAGCGTTTCCTGTATCACCAGTTTTACATTCCGATGCACATATACAGGTTTTCTGTATCCCTTGGACCTTCACAGTGACGATGAAACACAGAAATTGCATCGGAATTAAATATAAGAGACACAATGCCGACTTAAGTACAAGAAAACAGTCTTCTTACAGTCAATGTTTTGAGCGTTTCCTGTGTCACCAGGTTTACATTCCGATGCACCTCTGCAGGTTTACTGTATCCCTTGGACCTTCCCTTTGGCGATGAAACACACAACTTGCATCGAATTTACATATAAGAGACACAATGCCGACTTAAGTACAGGAAGACTGAGTCTTCCTACTGTCAATGCTTTGAACGTTTCCTGTGTCATAAGTTTTACATTCCGATTCGCCTCTGCAGGTTTACTGTATCCCTTGGGCCTTCCCATTCACGATGAAACACAGAAATTTCATCGGAAATAAATATAAGAGACACAATGCAGATTTAAGTACAGGAAGACTGAGTCTTCCTACTGTCTATGTTTTGAGCGTTTCCTGTGTCACCAGTTATACATTCCGATGCACCTCTGCAGGTTTACTGTATCCCTAGGACCTTCCCATTGACGATGAAACACAGAAATTGCATCGGAATTAAATATAAGAGACACAATGCCGACTTAAGTACAGGAAGACTGAGTCTTCCTACTCTCTATGTTTTGAGCGTTTCCTGTGTCAACAGTTTTACTTTCTGATGCACCTCTGCAGGCTTACTGTATCCCTTGGACCTTCCCATTGACGATGAAACACAGAAATTGCATCGGAATTAAATATAAGAGACACAATGCCGACTTAAGTACAGGAAGACTGAGTCTTCCTACTGTCTACTATTTGAGCGGTTCCTGTGTCACCAGTTTCACATTCCGATGCACCTCTGCAGGTTTACTGTATCCCTTGGACCTTCCCATTGACGATGAAACACAGAAATTGCATCGGAATTAAATATAAGAGACACAATGCCGACTTAAGTACAGGAAGACTGAGTCTTCCTACTGTCTATGTTTTGAGCGTATCCTGTTCACTAGTTTTACATTCCGATGCACCTCTTCAGGTTTACTCTATCCCATGGACCTTCCCATTGACGATGAAACACAGAAATTGCATCGGAATTAAAAATAAAAGACACAATGCCGACTTAAGTACAGGAAGACTGAGTCTTCCTACTCTCTATGTTTTGAGCGTTTCCTGTGTCACCAGTTTTACATTCTGATGCACCTCTGCAGGCTTACTTTATTCCTTGGACCTTACCATTGACGATGAAACAAAGAAATTGCATCGGAATTATATATAAGAGACACAATGGCGACTTAAGTACAGGAAGACTGAGTCTTCCTACTGTCTATAATTTGAGCGTTTCCTGTGTCACCAGTTTTACATTCCGATGCACCTCTACAGGTTTACTGTATCCGTTGGACCTTCACAGTGACGATGAAACACAGAAATGGCATCGGAAGTGAATATAAGAGACACAATGCCGACTTAAGTACAGGAAGACTAAGTCTTCCTACTGTCTATGTTTTGAGCGTTTCCTGTGTCATCAGTTTTCCTTTCCGATGCACCTCTGCAGGTTTACTATATCCCTTGGACCTTCCCATTCACGATGAAACACAGAAATTTCATCGGAAATAAATATAAGAGACACAATGCCGACTTAAGTATAGGAAGACTGAGTCTTCCTGCTGTCTATGATTTGAGCGTTTCCTGTGTCACAAGTTTTACATTCTGATGCTCCTCTGCAGGTCTTCTGTATCCATTGGACCATCCCATTGACGATGTAACACAGAAATTGCATCGGAATTAAATATAAGAGACACAATGCAGACATAAGTACAGGAAGACTGAGTCTTCCTACTGTCTATGGTTTGAGCGTTTCCTGTGTCACCAGTTTTACATTCCGATGCACCTCTGCAGGTTTACTGTATCCCTTGGACCTTCCCATTGACGATGATACACAGAAATTGCATCGGAATTAAATATAAGAGACACAATGCCGACTTAAGTACAGGAAGACGGAGTCTTCCTACTGTCTATGATTTGAGCTTTCCCTGTGTCACCAGTTTTACATTCCGATGCACTTCTGTAGGTTTCCTGTATCCCTTGGACCTACCCATTGACGATGAAACACAGAAATTGTATCGAAATTAAATATAAGAGACACAATGCCGACTTAAGTACAAGAAATTAGTCTTCGTACGGTCAATGTTTTGAGCGTTTCCTGTGTCACCAGTTTTACATTCCGATGCACCTCTGCCGGTTTATTGTATCCCTTGGACCTTCCCATTGTCGATGAAACACCGAAATCGCATAGGAATTAAATATAAGAGACACAATGCTGACTTATGTACGGAAAGACTGAGTCTTCCTTCTGTCTATGTTTTGAGCGTTTCCTGTGTCATCAGTTTTACATTCCGATGCACCTCTGATGGTTTACTGTATTCCTTGGACGTTCCCATTGACGATGAAATACAGAAATTGCATCGGAATTTAATTTAAGAGACACAATGCCGACTTAAGTACAGGAAGACTAAGTCTTCCTACTGTCTATGTTTTGAGCGTTTCCTGTGTCATCAGTTTTACTTTCCGATGCACCTCTGCAGTTTTACTATATCCCTTGGACCTTCCCATTCACGATGAAACACAGAAATTTCATCGGTAATAAATAAAAGAGACACAATGCCGACTTAAGTACAGGAAGACTGAGTCTTCCTACTGGCTATGTTTTGAGCGTTTCTTGTGTCACCAGTTTTACACTCCGATGCACCTCTGCAGGTTTACTGTATCCCTTGGACCTTCCCATTCACGATGAAACACAGAAATTTCATCGGAAATAAATATAAGAGACACAATGCAGATTTAAGAACAGGAAGACTGAGTCATCCTACTGTCTATGTTTTGAGCGTTTCCTGTGTCACCAGTTATACATTCCGATGCACCTCTGCAGGTTTACTGTATCCCTTGGACCTTCCCATTGACGATGAAACACAGAAATTGCATCGGTATTAAATATAAGAGACACAATGCCGACTTAAGTACAGGAAGACTGAGTCTTCCTACTCTCTATGTTTTGAGCGTTTCCTGTGTCACCAGTTTTACTTTCTGATGCACCTCTGCAGGCTTACTGTATCCCTTGGACCTTCCCATTGACGATGAATCACAGAAATTGCATCGGAATTAAATATAAGAGACACAATGCCGACTTAAGTACAGGAAGACTGAGTCTTCCTACTGTCTACTATTTGAGCGTTTCCTGTGTCACCAGTTTTACATTCCGATGCACCTCTGCAGGTTTACTGTATCCCTTGGACCTTCCCATTGACGATGAAACACAGAAATTGCATCGGAATTAAATATAAGAGACACAATGCCGACTTAAGTACAGGAAGACTGTGTCTTCCTACTGTCTATGTTTTGAGCGTTTCCTGTTCACTAGTTTTACATTCCGATGCACCTCTTCAGGTTTACTGTATCCCTTGGACCTTCCCATTGACGATGAAACACAGAAATTGCATCGGAATTAAAAATAAGAGACACAATGCCGACTTAAGTACAGGAAGACTGAGTCTTCCTACTGTCTATAATTTGAGCGTTTCCTGTGTCATCAGTTTTCCTTTCCGATGCACCTCAGCAGGTTTACTATATCCCTTGGACCTTCCCATTCACGATGAAACACAGAAATTTCATCGGAAATAAATATAAGAGACACAATGCCGACTTAGGTATAGGAAGACTGAGTCTTCCTGCTGTCTATGATTTGAGCGTTTCCTGTGTCACCAGTTTTACATTCCGATGCACCTCTATAGGTTTACTGTATCCCTTGGACCTTCCCATTGACGATGATACACAGAAATTGCATCGGAATTAAATATGAGACACAATGCCGACTTATGTACAGAAAGACTGAGTCCTCCTTCTGTCTATGTTTTGAGCGTTTCCTGTGTCATCAGTTTTACATTCCGATGCACCTCTGATGGTTTACTGTATTCCTTGGACGTTCCCATTGACGATGAAAAACAGAAATTGCATCGGAATTTAATTTAAGAGACACAATGCCGACTTAAGTACAGGAAGACTAAGTCTTCCTACTGTCTATGTTTTGAGCGTTTCCTGTGTCATCAGTTTTACTTTCCGATGCACCTCTGCAGTTTTACTATATCCCTTGGACCCTCCCATTCACGATGAAACACAGAAATTTCATCGGAAATAAATAAAAGAGACACAATGCCGACTTAAGTACAGGAAGACGGAGTCTTCCTACTGGCTATGTTTTGAGCGTTTCTTGTGTCACCAGTTTTACACTCCGATGCACCTCTGCAGGTTTACTGTATCCCTTGGACCTTCCCATTGGCGATGAAACACACAAATTGCATCGAAATTAAATATAAGAGACACTATGCCGACTTAAGTACAGGAAGACTAAATCTTGCTACTGTCTATGTTTTGAGCGTATCCTGTGTCATCAGTTTTACTTTCCGATGCACCTCTGCAGGTTTGCTATATCCCTTGGACCTCCCCATTCACGATGAAACACAGAAATTTCATCGGAAATAAATATAAGAGACACAATGCCGACTTAAGTACAAGAAGACGTAATCTTCCTACTGTCTATGTTGTGAGCGTTTCCTGTGTCACCATTTTTACATTCTGATGCACCTCTGCAGGTTTACTGTACCACTTGGCCCTTCCCATTGACGATGAAACACAGAAATTGCATCGGAATTAAATATAAGAGACACAATGCCGACTTAAGTACAGGAAGACTGAGTCTTCCTACTGTCTATGTTTTGAGCGTTTCCTGTGTAACTAGTTTTACATTCCGATGCACCTCTGCAGGTTTACTGCATCACTTGGACCTTCTCATTGACGATGAAACACAGAGATTGCATCGGAATTAAATATAAGAGACACAATGCCGACTTAAGTACAGGAAGACTGAGTCTTCCTACTGTCTATGTTTTGAGCGTTTCCTGTGTCACCAGATTTACATTCTGATGCACCTCTGCAGGTTTACTGTATACCTTGGACCTTCCCATTCACGATGATATACAGAAATTTCATCGGAATTAAATATAAGTGACACAATGCCGACTTAAGTACAGGAAGACTGAGTCTTCCTAATGTCTATGTTGTCAGCATTTCCTGTGTCACCATTTTTACATTCTGATGCACCTCTGCAGGTTTACTGTACCCCTTGGCCCTTCCCATTGACGATGAAACACAGAAATTGCATCGGAATTAAATATAAGAGACACAATGCCGACTTAAGTACAGAAAGACTGAGTCTTCCTACTGTCTATAATTTGAGCGTTTCCTGTGTCACCAGTTTTACATTCAGATGCACCTCTACAGGTTTACTGTATCCCTTGGACCTTCACAGTGACGATGAAACACAGAAATTGCATCGGAATTAAATATAAGAGACACAATGCCGACTTAAGTACAGGGAGACTAATTCCTGCTACTGTCTATGTTTTGAGCGTATCCTGTGTCATCAGTTTTACATTCCGATGCACCTCTGCAGGTTTACTATATCCCTTGGACCTTCCCATTCACGATGAAACACAGAAATTTCATCGGAAATAAATATAAGAGACACAATGCCGACTTAAGTACAGGAAGACTGAGTCTTCCTAGTGTCTATGTTTTGAGCGTTTCCTGTGTCACCAGTGTTACATTCTGATGCACCTCTGCAGGTTTACTGTATCCCTTGGACCTTACCATTGACGATGAAACACAGAAATTGCATCGGAATTAAACATAAGAGACACAATGCCGACTTAAGTACAGGATGACTGAGCGTTCCTACTGTCTATAATTTGAGCGTTTCCTGTGTCACCAGTTTTACATTCCGATGCACCTCTACAGGTTTACTGTATCCCTTGGACCTTCACAGTTACGATGAAACACAGAAGTTACATCGGAATTAAATATAAGAGACACAATGACGACTTAAGTACAAGACAACAGTCTTCTTAAGGTCAATGTTTCGAGCGTTTCCTGTTTCACCAGTTTTACATTGCGATGCACCTCTGCAGGTTTACTGTATCCCTTGGACCTTCCCATTGACGATGAAACACAGAAATTGCATCGGAATTAAATATAAGAGACACAATGCCGACTTAAGTACAGGAAGACTAAATCTTGCTACTGTCTATGTTTTGAGCGTATCCTGTGTCATCAGTTTTACTTTACGATGCCCCTCTGCAGGTTTACTATATCCCTTGGACCTTCCCATTGACAATGAAACACAGAAATTTCATCGGAAATAAATATATGAGACACAATGCCGACTTATGTACAGGAAGACTGAGTCTTCCTACTGTCTATGTTTTGAACGTTTCCTGTGTCACTAGTTATACATTCCGTTTCACCTCTGCAGGTTTACTGTATCCCTTGGACCTTCCCATTGACGATGAAACACAGAAATTGCATCGGAATTAAATATAAGATACACAATGCCGACTTAAGTACAGGAAGACGGAGTCTTCCTACTGTCTATATTGTCAGCGTTTCCTGTATCACCATTTTTACAATCTGATGCACCTCTGCACCTTGGACCTTCACATTGACGATGAAACACAGAAATTGCATCGGAATTAAATATAAGAGACACAATGCCGACTTAAGTACAAGAAGACTAATTCCTGGTACTGTCTATGTTTTGAGCGTATCCTGTGTCATCAGTTTTACATTCCGATGCACCTCTGCAGGTTTACTATATCCCTTGGACCTTCCCATTCACAATGAAACACAGAAATTTCATCGGAAATAAATATAAGGGACACAATGCCGACTTATGTACAGGAAGACTGAGTCTTCCTACTGTCTATGTTTTGAGCGTTTCCTGTGTCACTAGTTAAACATTCCGTTGCACCTCTGCAGGTTTACTGTATCCCTTGGACCTTCCCATTGACGATGAAACACAGAAATTGCATCGGAATTAAATATAAGAGACACAATATCGACTTAAGTACAAGAAGACGGAGTCTTCCTACTGTCTATGTTGTGAGCGTTTCCTGTGTCACCATTTTTACATTCTGATGCACCTCTGCAGGTTTACTGTACCACTTGGCCTTCCCATTGACGATGAAACACAGAAATTGCATCGGAATTAAATATAAGAGACACAATGCCGACTTAAGTACAGGAAGACTGAGTCTTCCTACTGTATGTTTTGAGCGTTTCCTGTTTAACTAGTTTTACATTCCGATGCACCTCTGCAGGTTTACTGCATCACTTGGACCTTCCCATTGACGATGAAACACAGAAATTGCATCGGAATTAAATATAAGAGACACAATGCCGACTTAAGTACAGGAAGACTGAGTCTTCCTACTGTCTATGTTTTGAGCGTTTCCTGTGTCACCAGTTTTACATTCTAAAGCACCTCTGCAGGTTTACTGTATACCTTGGACCTTCCCATTCACGATGAAATACAGAAATTTCATCGGAATTAAATATAAGTGACACAATGCCGACTTAAGTACAGGAAGAATGAGTCTTCCTAATGTCTATGTTGTCAGCATTTCCTGTGTCACCATTTTTACATTCTGATGCACCTCTGCAGGTTTACTGTACCCCTTGGCCCTTCCCATTGACGATGAAACACAGAAATTGCATCGGAATTAAATATAAGAGACACAATGCCGACTTAAGTACAGAAAGACTGAGTCCTCCTACTGTCTATAATTTCAGCGTTTCCTGTGTCACCAGTTTTACATTCCGATGCACCTCTACAGGTTTACTGTATCCCTTGGACCTTCACAGTGACGATGAAACACAGAAATTGCATCGGAATTAAATATAAGAGACACAATGCCGACTTAAGTACAGGAAGACTAAGTCTTCCTACTGTCTATGTTTTGAGCGTTTTCTGTGTCATCTATTTTACTTTCCGATGCACCTCTGCAGGTTTACTATATCCCTTGGACCTTCCCATTCACGATGAAATACAGAAATTACATCGGAAGTAAATATAAGAGACACAATGCCGACTTCAGTACAGGAAGACTGAGTCTTCCTACTGTCTATGCGTTGAGCGTTTCCTGTGTCACGAGTTTTACATTCCGATGCACTTCTGCAGGTTTACTGTAACCTTTGGACCTTCCCATTGACGATGAAACACAGAAATTGCATAGGAATTAAATATAAGAGACACGATGCCGGCTTAAGTACAGGAAGACTGAGTCTTCCTACTGTCTATGCTTTGAGCGTTTCCTGTGTCACTAGTTTTACATTCCGATGCACCTCTGCAGGTTTACTGTATCCCTAGGATCTTCCCATTGACGATGAAACACAGAAATTGCATCGGAATTAAATATAAGAGACACAATGCCGACTTAAGTACAGGAAGACTGAGTCTTCCTACTGTCTGTGCTTTGAGCGTTTCCTGTGTCACCAGTTTTACATTCTGATGCACCTCTGCAGGTTTACTGTATCGCTTGGACCTTCCCATTGACGATGTAACACAGAAATTGCATCGGATTTAAATATAAGAGACACAATGCCGACTTAAGTAGAGGATGACTGAGTCTTCCTACTGTCTATAATTTGAGCATTTCCTGTGTCACCAGTTTTACATTCCGATGCACCTCTACAGGTTTACTGTATCCCTTGGACCTTCACAGTTACGATGAAACACAGAAATGACATCGGAATTAAATATAAGAGACACAATGCCGACTTAAGTACAAGAAAACAGTCTTCTTACAGTCAATGTTATGAGCGTTTCCTGTGTCACCAGTTTTACATTCCGATGCACCTCTGCATGTTTTCTGTATCCCTTGGACCTTCCCATTGGCGATGAAACACACAAATTGCATCGAAATAAAATATAAGAGACACAATGCCGACTTAAGTACAGGAAGACTGAGTCTTCCTACTGTCTATGTTTTGAGCGTTTCCTGTGTCACCAGTTTTACATTCTGATGCACTTCTGCAGGTTTACTGTATCCCTTGGACCTTCCCATTGCCGATGAATCACAGAAATTGCATCGGAATTAAAAATAAGAGACACAATGCCGACTTAAGTACAGGAAGACTAAATCTTGCTACTGTCTATGTTTTGAGCGTATCCTGTGTCATCAGTTTTACTTTACGATGCCCCTCTGCAGGTTTACTATATCCCTTGGACCTTCCCATTGACAATGAAACACAGAAATTTCATCGGAAATAAATATATGAGACACAATGCCGACTTATGTACAGGAAGACTGAGTCTTCCTACTGTCTATATTTTGAACGTTTCCTGTGTCACTAGTTATACATTCCGTTGCACCTCTGCAGGTTTACTGTATCCCTTGGACCTTCCCATTGACGATGAAACACAGAAATTGCATCGGAATTAAATATAAGAGACACAATGCCGACTTAAGTACAGGAAGACGTTGTCTTCCTACTGTCTATATTGTCAGCGTTTCCTGTATCACCATTTTTACAATCTGATGCACCTCTGCACCTTGGACCTTCACATTGACGATGAAACACAGAAATTGCATCGGAATTAAATATAAGAGACACAATGCCGACTTAAGTACAAGAAGACTAATTCCTGCTACTGTCTATGTTTTGAGCGTATCCTGTGTCATCAGTTTTACATTCCGATGCACCTCTGCAGGTTTACTATATCCCTTGGACCTTCCCATTCACAATGAAACACAGAAATTTCATCGGAAATAAATATAAGGGACACAATGCCGACTTATGTACAGGAAGACTGAGTCTTCCTACTGTCTATGTTTTGAGCGTTTCCTGTGTCACTAGTTAAACATTCCGTTGCACCTCTGCAGGTTTACTGTATCCCTTGGACCTTCCCATTGACGATGAAACACAGAAATTGCATCGGAATTAAATATAAGAGACACAATGCCGACTTAAGTACAAGAGGACGGAGTCTTCCTACTGTCTATGTTGTGAGCGTTTCCTGTGTCACCATTTTTACATTCTGATGCACCTCTGCAGGTTTACTGTACCACTTGGCCTTCCCATTGACGATGAAACACAGAAATTGCATCGGAATTAAATATAAGAGACACAATGCCGACTTAAGTACAGGAAGACTGAGTCTTCCTACTGTATGTTTTGAGAGTTTCCTGTGTAACTAGTTTTACATTCCGATGCACCTCTGCAGGTTTACTGCATCACTTGGACCTTCCCATTGACGATGAAACACAGAAATTGCATCGGAATTAAATATAAGAGACACAATGCCGACTTAAGTACAGGAAGACTGAGTCTTCCTACTGTCTATGTTTTGAGCGTTTCCTGTGTCACCAGTTTTACATTCTGAAGCACCTCTGCAGGTTTACTGTATACCTTGGACCTTCCCATTCACGATGAAATACAGAAATTTCATCGGAATTAAATATAAGTGACACAATGCCGACTTAAGTACAGGAAGAATGAGTCTTCCTAATGTCTATGTTGTCAGCATTTCCTGTGTCACCATTTTTACATTCTGATGCACCTCTGCAGGTTTACTGTACCCCTTGGCCCTTCCCATTGACGATGAAACACAGAAATTGCATCGGAATTAAATATAAGAGACACAATGCCGACTTAAGTACAGAAAGACTGAGTCCTCCTACTGTCTATAATTTCAGCGTTTCCTGTGTCACCAGTTTTACATTCCGATGCACCTCTACAGGTTTACTGTATCCCTTGGACCTTCACAGTGACGATGAAACACAGAAATTGCATCGGAATTAAATATAAGAGACACAATGCCGACTTAAGTACAGGAAGACTAAGTCTTCCTACTGTCTATGTTTTGAGCGTTTTCTGTGTCATCTATTTTACTTTCCGATGCACCTCTGCAGGTTTACTATATCCCTTGGACCTTTCCATTCACGATGAAATACAGAAATTACATCGGAAGTAAATATAAGAGACACAATGCCGACTTCAGTACAGGAAGACTGAGTCTTCCTACTGTCTATGCGTTGAGCGTTTCCTGTGTCACGAGTTTTACATTCCGATGCACTTCTGCAGGTTTACTGTAACCTTTGGACCTTCCCATTGACGATGAAACACAGAAATTGCATAGGAATTAAATATAAGAGACACGATGCCGGCTTAAGTACAGGAAGACTGAGTCTTCCTACTGTCTATGCTTTGAGCGTTTCCTGTGTCACTAGTTTTACATTCCGATGCACCTCTGCAGGTTTACTGTATCTCTAGGATCTTCCCATTGACGATGAAACACAGAAATTGCATCGGAATTAAATATAAGAGACACAATGCCGACTTAAGTACAGGAAGACTGAGTCTTCCTACTGTCTGTGTTTTGAGCGTTTCCTGTGTCACCAGTTTTACATTCTGATGCACCTCTGCAGGTTTACTGTATCCCTTGGACCTTCCCATTGACGATGTAACACAGAAATTGCATCGGATTTAAATATAAGAGACACAATGCCGACTTAAGTAGAGGATGACTGAGTCTTCCTACTGTCTATAATTTGAGCATTTCCTGTGTCACCAGTTTTACATTCCGATGCACCTCTACAGGTTTACTGTATCCCTTGGACCTTCACAGTTACGATGAAACACAGAAATGACATCGGAATTAAATATAAGAGACACAATGCCGACTTAAGTACAAGAAAACAGTCTTCTTACAGTCAATGTTATGAGCGTTTCCTGTGTCACCAGTTTTACATTCCGATGCACCTCTGCATGTTTTCTGTATCCCTTGGACCTTCCCATTGGCGATGAAACACACAAATTGCATCGAAATAAAATATAAGAGACACAATGCCGACTTAAGTACAGGAAGACTGAGTCTTCCTACTGTCTATGTTTTGAGCGTTTCCTGTGTCACCAGTTTTACATTCTGATGCACTTCTGCAGGTTTACTGTATCCCTTGGACCTTCCCATTGCCGATGAATCACAGAAATTGCATCGGAATTAAAAATAAGAGACACAATGCCGACTTAAGTACAGGAAGACTAAATCTTGCTACTGTCTATGTTTTGAGCGTATCCTGTGTCATCAGTTTTACTTTACGATGCCCCTCTGCAGGTTTACTATATCCCTTGGACCTTCCCATTGACAATGAAACACAGAAATTTCATCGGAAATAAATATATGAGACACAATGCCGACTTATGTACAGGAAGACTGAGTCTTCCTACTGTCTATATTTTGAACGTTTCCTGTGTCACTAGTTATACATTCCGTTGCACCTCTGCAGGTTTACTGTATCCCTTGGACCTTCCCATTGACGATGAAACACAGAAATTGCATCGGAATTAAATATAAGAGACACAATGCCGACTTAAGTACAGGAAGACGTTGTCTTCCTACTGTCTATATTGTCAGCGTTTCCTGTATCACCATTTTTACAATCTGATGCACCTCTGCACCTTGGACCTTCACATTGACGATGAAACACAGAAATTGCATCGGAATTAAATATAAGAGACACAATGCCGACTTAAGTACAAGAAGACTAATTCCTGCTACTGTCTATGTTTTGAGCGTATCCTGTGTCATCAGTTTTACATTCCGATGCACCTCTGCAGGTTTACTATATCCCTTGGACCTTCCCATTCACAATGAAACACAGAAATTTCATCGGAAATAAATATAAGGGACACAATGCTGACTTATGTACAGGAAGACTGAGTCTTCCTACTGTCTATATTTTGAGCGTTTCCTGTGTCACTAGTTAAACATTCCGTTGCACCTCTGCAGGTTTACTGTATCCCTTGGACCTTCCCATTGACGATGAAACACAGAAATTGCATCGGAATTAAATATAAGAGACACAATGCCGACTTAAGTACAAGAGGACGGAGTCTTCCTACTGTCTATGTTGTGAGCGTTTCCTGTGTCACCATTTTTACATTCTGATGCACCTCTGCAGGTTTACTGTACCACTTGGCCTTCCCATTGACGATGAAACACAGAAATTGCATCGGAATTAAATATAAGAGACACAATGCCGACTTAAGTACAGGAAGACTGAGTCTTCCTACTGTATGTTTTGAGCGTTTCCTGTGTAACTAGTTTTACATTCCGATGCACCTCTGCAGGTTTACTGCATCACTTGGACCTTCCCATTGACGATGAAACACAGAAATTGCATCGGAATTAAATATAAGAGACACAATGCCGACTTAAGTACAGGAAGACTGAGTCTTCCTACTGTCTATGTTTTGAGCGTTTCCTGTGTCACCAGTTTTACATTCTGAAGCACCTCTGCAGGTTTACTGTATACCTTGGACCTTCCCATTCACGATGAAATACAGAAATTTCATCGGAATTAAATATAAGTGACACAATGCCGACTTAAGTACAGGAAGAATGAGTCTTCCTAATGTCTATGTTGTCAGCATTTCCTGTGTCACCATTTTTACATTCTGATGCACCTCTGCAGGTTTACTGTACCCCTTGGCCCTTCCCATTGACGATGAAACACAGAAATTGCATCGGAATTAAATATAAGAGACACAATGCCGACTTAAGTACAGAAAGACTGAGTCCTCCTACTGTCTATAATTTCAGCGTTTCCTGTGTCACCAGTTTTACATTCCGATGCACCTCTACAGGTTTACTGTATCGCTTGGACCTTCACAGTGACGATGAAACACAGAAATTGCATCGGAATTAAATATAAGAGACACAATGCCGACTTAAGTACAGGAAGACTAAGTCTTCCTACTGTCTATGTTTTGAGCGTTTTCTGTGTCATCTATTTTACTTTCCGATGCACCTCTGCAGGTTTACTATATCCCTTGGACCTTCCCATTCACGATGAAATACAGAAATTACATCGGAAGTAAATATAAGAGACACAATGCCGACTTCAGTACAGGAAGACAGAGTCTTCCTACTGTCTATACGTTGAGCGTTTCCTGTGTCACGAGTTTTACATTCCGATGCACTTCTGCAGGTTTACTGTAACCTTTGGACCTTCCCATTGACGATGAAACACAGAAATTGCATAGGAATTAAATATAAGAGACACGATGCCGGCTTAAGTACAGGAAGACTGAGTCTTCCTACTGTCTATGCTTTGAGCGTTTCCTGTGTCACTAGTTTTACATTCCGATGCACCTCTGCAGGTTTACTGTATCCCTAGGATCTTCCCATTGACGATGAAACACAGAAATTGCATCGGAATTAAATATAAGAGACACAATGCCGACTTAAGTACAGGAAGACTGAGTCTTCCTACTGTCTGTGTTTTGAGCGTTTCCTGTGTCACCAGTTTTACATTCTGATGCACCTCTGCAGGTTTACTGTATCCCTTGGACCTTCCCATTGACGATGTAACAGAGAAATTGCATCGGATTTAAATATAAGAGACACAATACCGACTTAAGTAGAGGATGACTGAGTCTTCCTACTGTCTATAATTTGAGCATTTCCTGTGTCACCAGTTTTACATTCCGATGCACCTCTACAGGTTTACTGTATCCCTTGGACCTTCACAGTTACGATGAAACACAGAAATGACATCGGAATTAAATATAAGAGACACAATGCCGACTTAAGTACAAGAAAACAGTCTTCTTACAGTCAATGTTATGAGCGTTTCCTGTGTCACCAGTTTTACATTCCGATGCACCTCTGCATGTTTTCTGTATCCCTTGGACCTTCCCATTGACGATGAAACACAGAAATTGCATCGGAATTAAATATAAGAGACACAATGCCGACTTAAGTACAAGAGGACGGAGTCTTCCTACTGTCTATGTTGTGAGCGTTTCCTGTGTCACCATTTTTACATTCTGATGCACCTCTGCAGGTTTACTGTACCACTTGGCCTTCCCATTGACGATGAAACACAGAAATTGCATCGGAATTAAATATAAGAGACACAATGCCGACTTAAGTACAGGAAGACTGAGTCTTCCTACTGTATGTTTTGAGAGTTTCCTGTGTAACTAGTTTTACATTCCGATGCACCTCTGCAGGTTTACTGCATCACTTGGACCTTCCCATTGACGATGAAACACAGAAATTGCATCGGAATTAAATATAAGAGACACAATGCCGACTTAAGTACAGGAAGACTGAGTCTTCCTACTGTCTATGTTTTGAGCGTTTCCTGTGTCACCAGTTTTACATTCTGAAGCACCTCTGCAGGTTTACTGTATACCTTGGACCTTCCCATTCACGATGAAATACAGAAATTTCATCGGAATTAAATATAAGTGACACAATGCCGACTTAAGTACAGGAAGAATGAGTCTTCCTAATGTCTATGTTGTCAGCATTTCCTGTGTCACCATTTTTACATTCTGATGCACCTCTGCAGGTTTACTGTACCCCTTGGCCCTTCCCATTGACGATGAAACACAGAAATTGCATCGGAATTAAATATAAGAGACACAATGCCGACTTAAGTACAGAAAGACTGAGTCCTCCTACTGTCTATAATTTCAGCGTTTCCTGTGTCACCAGTTTTACATTCCGATGCACCTCTACAGGTTTACTGTATCCCTTGGACCTTCACAGTGACGATGAAACACAGAAATTGCATCGGAATTAAATATAAGAGACACAATGCCGACTTAAGTACAGGAAGACTAAGTCTTCCTACTGTCTATGTTTTGAGCGTTTTCTGTGTCATCTATTTTACTTTCCGATGCACCTCTGCAGGTTTACTATATCCCTTGGACCTTTCCATTCACGATGAAATACAGAAATTACATCGGAAGTAAATATAAGAGACACAATGCCGACTTCAGTACAGGAAGACTGAGTCTTCCTACTGTCTATGCGTTGAGCGTTTCCTGTGTCACGAGTTTTACATTCCGATGCACTTCTGCAGGTTTACTGTAACCTTTGGACCTTCCCATTGACGATGAAACACAGAAATTGCATAGGAATTAAATATAAGAGACACGATGCCGGCTTAAGTACAGGAAGACTGAGTCTTCCTACTGTCTATGCTTTGAGCGTTTCCTGTGTCACTAGTTTTACATTCCGATGCACCTCTGCAGGTTTACTGTATCTCTAGGATCTTCCCATTGACGATGAAACACAGAAATTGCATCGGAATTAAATATAAGAGACACAATGCCGACTTAAGTACAGGAAGACTGAGTCTTCCTACTGTCTGTGTTTTGAGCGTTTCCTGTGTCACCAGTTTTACATTCTGATGCACCTCTGCAGGTTTACTGTATCCCTTGGACCTTCCCATTGACGATGTAACACAGAAATTGCATCGGATTTAAATATAAGAGACACAATGCCGACTTAAGTAGAGGATGACTGAGTCTTCCTACTGTCTATAATTTGAGCATTTCCTGTGTCACCAGTTTTACATTCCGATGCACCTCTACAGGTTTACTGTATCCCTTGGACCTTCACAGTTACGATGAAACACAGAAATGACATCGGAATTAAATATAAGAGACACAATGCCGACTTAAGTACAAGAAAACAGTCTTCTTACAGTCAATGTTATGAGCGTTTCCTGTGTCACCAGTTTTACATTCCGATGCACCTCTGCATGTTTTCTGTATCCCTTGGACCTTCCCATTGGCGATGAAACACACAAATTGCATCGAAATAAAATATAAGAGACACAATGCCGACTTAAGTACAGGAAGACTGAGTCTTCCTACT
The DNA here is from genome assembly GCF_023898315.1 of Schistocerca nitens. NCBI lineage: Eukaryota > Metazoa > Arthropoda > Insecta > Orthoptera > Acrididae > Schistocerca > Schistocerca nitens. The sequence goes on along the minus strand of NC_064623.1, from coordinate 238,827,222 downwards.
GTCTATGTTTTGAGCGTTTCCTGTGTCACCAGTTTTACATTCTGATGCACTTCTGCAGGTTTACTGTATCCCTTGGACCTTCCCATTGCCGATGAATCACAGAAATTGCATCGGAATTAAAAATAAGAGACACAATGCCGACTTAAGTACAGGAAGACTAAATCTTGCTACTGTCTATGTTTTGAGCGTATCCTGTGTCATCAGTTTTACTTTACGATGCCCCTCTGCAGGTTTACTATATCCCTTGGACCTTCCCATTGACAATGAAACACAGAAATTTCATCGGAAATAAATATATGAGACACAATGCCGACTTATGTACAGGAAGACTGAGTCTTCCTACTGTCTATATTTTGAACGTTTCCTGTGTCACTAGTTATACATTCCGTTGCACCTCTGCAGGTTTACTGTATCCCTTGGACCTTCCCATTGACGATGAAACACAGAAATTGCATCGGAATTAAATATAAGAGACACAATGCCGACTTAAGTACAGGAAGACGTTGTCTTCCTACTGTCTATATTGTCAGCGTTTCCTGTATCACCATTTTTACAATCTGATGCACCTCTGCACCTTGGACCTTCACATTGACGATGAAACACAGAAATTGCATCGGAATTAAATATAAGAGACACAATGCCGACTTAAGTACAAGAAGACTAATTCCTGCTACTGTCTATGTTTTGAGCGTATCCTGTGTCATCAGTTTTACATTCCGATGCACCTCTGCAGGTTTACTATATCCCTTGGACCTTCCCATTCACAATGAAACACAGAAATTTCATCGGAAATAAATATAAGGGACACAATGCTGACTTATGTACAGGAAGACTGAGTCTTCCTACTGTCTATATTTTGAGCGTTTCCTGTGTCACTAGTTAAACATTCCGTTGCACCTCTGCAGGTTTACTGTATCCCTTGGACCTTCCCATTGACGATGAAACACAGAAATTGCATCGGAATTAAATATAAGAGACACAATGCCGACTTAAGTACAAGAGGACGGAGTCTTCCTACTGTCTATGTTGTGAGCGTTTCCTGTGTCACCATTTTTACATTCTGATGCACCTCTGCAGGTTTACTGTACCACTTGGCCTTCCCATTGACGATGAAACACAGAAATTGCATCGGAATTAAATATAAGAGACACAATGCCGACTTAAGTACAGGAAGACTGAGTCTTCCTACTGTATGTTTTGAGCGTTTCCTGTGTAACTAGTTTTACATTCCGATGCACCTCTGCAGGTTTACTGCATCACTTGGACCTTCCCATTGACGATGAAACACAGAAATTGCATCGGAATTAAATATAAGAGACACAATGCCGACTTAAGTACAGGAAGACTGAGTCTTCCTACTGTCTATGTTTTGAGCGTTTCCTGTGTCACCAGTTTTACATTCTGAAGCACCTCTGCAGGTTTACTGTATACCTTGGACCTTCCCATTCACGATGAAATACAGAAATTTCATCGGAATTAAATATAAGTGACACAATGCCGACTTAAGTACAGGAAGAATGAGTCTTCCTAATGTCTATGTTGTCAGCATTTCCTGTGTCACCATTTTTACATTCTGATGCACCTCTGCAGGTTTACTGTACCCCTTGGCCCTTCCCATTGACGATGAAACACAGAAATTGCATCGGAATTAAATATAAGAGACACAATGCCGACTTAAGTACAGAAAGACTGAGTCCTCCTACTGTCTATAATTTCAGCGTTTCCTGTGTCACCAGTTTTACATTCCGATGCACCTCTACAGGTTTACTGTATCGCTTGGACCTTCACAGTGACGATGAAACACAGAAATTGCATCGGAATTAAATATAAGAGACACAATGCCGACTTAAGTACAGGAAGACTAAGTCTTCCTACTGTCTATGTTTTGAGCGTTTTCTGTGTCATCTATTTTACTTTCCGATGCACCTCTGCAGGTTTACTATATCCCTTGGACCTTCCCATTCACGATGAAATACAGAAATTACATCGGAAGTAAATATAAGAGACACAATGCCGACTTCAGTACAGGAAGACAGAGTCTTCCTACTGTCTATACGTTGAGCGTTTCCTGTGTCACGAGTTTTACATTCCGATGCACTTCTGCAGGTTTACTGTAACCTTTGGACCTTCCCATTGACGATGAAACACAGAAATTGCATAGGAATTAAATATAAGAGACACGATGCCGGCTTAAGTACAGGAAGACTGAGTCTTCCTACTGTCTATGCTTTGAGCGTTTCCTGTGTCACTAGTTTTACATTCCGATGCACCTCTGCAGGTTTACTGTATCCCTAGGATCTTCCCATTGACGATGAAACACAGAAATTGCATCGGAATTAAATATAAGAGACACAATGCCGACTTAAGTACAGGAAGACTGAGTCTTCCTACTGTCTGTGTTTTGAGCGTTTCCTGTGTCACCAGTTTTACATTCTGATGCACCTCTGCAGGTTTACTGTATCCCTTGGACCTTCCCATTGACGATGTAACACAGAAATTGCATCGGATTTAAATATAAGAGACACAATACCGACTTAAGTAGAGGATGACTGAGTCTTCCTACTGTCTATAATTTGAGCATTTCCTGTGTCACCAGTTTTACATTCCGATGCACCTCTACAGGTTTACTGTATCCCTTGGACCTTCACAGTTACGATGAAACACAGAAATGACATCGGAATTAAATATAAGAGACACAATGCCGACTTAAGTACAAGAAAACAGTCTTCTTACAGTCAATGTTATGAGCGTTTCCTGTGTCACCAGTTTTACATTCCGATGCACCTCTGCATGTTTTCTGTATCCCTTGGACCTTCCCATTGGCGATGAAACACACAAATTGCATCGAAATAAAATATAAGAGACACAATGCCGACTTAAGTACAGGAAGACTGAGTCTTCCTACTGTCTATGTTTTGAGCGTTTCCTGTGTCACCAGTTTTACATTCTGATGCACTTCTGCAGGTTTACTGTATCCCTTGGACCTTCCCATTGCCGATGAAACACAGAAATTGCATCGGAATTAAAAATAAGAGACACAATGCCGACTTAAGTACAGGAAGACTGAGTCTTCCTACGGTCTATGTTTTGAGCGTTTCCTGTGTCACCAGTTTTACATTCTGATGCACCTCTACAGGTTTACTGTATCCCTTGGACCTTCACAGTTACGATGAAACACAGAAATTACATCGGAATTAAATATAAGAGACACAATGACGACTTAAGTACAAGAAAACAGTCTTCTTACAGTCAATGGTTTGAGCGTTTCCTGTGTCACCAGTTTTACATTCCGATGCACCTCTGCATGTTTACTGTATCCCTTGGACCTTCCCATTGGCGATGAAACACACAAATTGCATCGAAATTAAATATAAGAGACACTATGGCGACTTAAGTACACGAAGACTAAATCTTGCTACTGTCTATGTTTTGAGCGTATCCTGTGTCATCAGCTTTACTTTCCGATGCACCTCTGCAGGTTTACTATATCCCTTGGACCTTCTCATTCACGATGAAACACAGAAATTTCATCGGAAATAAATATAAGAGACACAAAGCCTACTTAAGTACAGGAAGACTGAGTCTTCCTACTGTCTATGTTTTGAGCGTTTCCGGTGTCACTAGTTTTACATTCCGTTGCACCTCTGCAGGTTTACTGTATCCCTTGGACCTTCCCATTGACGATGAAACACAGAAATTGCATCGGAATTAAATATAAGAGACACAATGCCGACTTAAGTACAGGAAGACTGAGTCTTCCTACTGTCTATGTTTTGAGCGTTTCCTGTGTCACCAGTTTTACATTCTGATGCACCTCTGCAGGATTACTGTATCCCTTGGACCTTCCCATTGACGATGAAACACAGAAATTGCATCGGAATTAAATATAAGAGACACAATGCCGCCTTAAGGACAGGAAGACTGAGACTTCCTACTGTCTATAATTTGAGCGTTTCCTTTGTCACCAGTTTTACATTCCGATGTACCTCTACAGGTTTACTGTATCCGTTGGACCTCCACAGTGACGATGAAACACAGAAATAGCATCGGAATTAAATATAAGTGACACAATGCCGACTTAAGTACAGGAAGACTAAGTCTTCCTACTGTCTATGTTTTGAGCGTTTGCTCTGTCATCAGTTTTACTTTCCGTTGCACCTCTGCAGGTTTACTATATCCCTTGGACCTTCCCATTTACGATAAAACACAGAAATTTCATCGGAAATAAATATAAGAGACACAATGCCGACTTAAGTACAGGAAGACTAAGTCTTCCTACGGTCTATAATTTGAGCATTTCCTGTGTCACGAGTTTAACATTCCGATGCACCTCTGCAGGTTTACTGTATCCCTTGGACCTTCCCATTCACGATGAAACACAGGAATTGCATCTTAATTAAATATAAGAGACACAATGCCGTCTTAAGTACAGGAAGACTGAGTCTTCCTACTGTCTATGTTTTGAGCGTTTCCTGTGTTACTAGTTTTACATTACGATGCACCTCTGGAGGTTTACTGCATCCCTTGGACCTTCCCATTGACGATGAAACACAGAAATTGCATCGGAATTAAATATAAGAGACATAATGCCGACTTAAGTACAGGAACACTGAGTCTTCCTAGTGTCTATGTTTTGAGCGTTTCCTGTGTCACCAGTTTTACATTCTGATGCACCTCTGCAGGGTTACTGTATCCCTTGGACCTTACCATTGACGATGAAACACAGAAATTGCATCGGAATTAAATATAAGAGACACAATGCCGACTTAAGTACAGGATGACTGAGTCTTCCTACTGTCTATAATTTGAGCGTTTCCTGTGTCACCAGTTTTACATTCCGATGCACCTCTACAGGTTTACTGTATCCCTTGGACCTTCACAGTTACGATGAAACACAGAAGTTACATCGGAATTAAATATAAGAGACACAATGACGACTTAAGTACAAGACAACAGTCTTCTTAAGGTCAATGTTTTGAGCGTTTCCTGTTTCACCAGTTTTACATTGCGATGCACCTCTGCATGTTTACTGTATCCCTTGGACCTTCCCATTGGCGATGAAACACACAAATTGCATCGAAATTAAATATAAGATACACAATGCCGACTTAAGTACAGGAAGACTAAATCCTGCTACTGTCTATGTTTTGAGCTTATCCTGTATCATCAGTTTTACTTTACGATGCACCTCTGCAGGTTTAGTATATCCCTTGGACCTTCCCATTGACAATGAAACACAGAAATTTCATCGGAAATAAATATATGAGACACAATGCCGACTTAAGTACAGGAAGACTGAGTCTTCCTACTGTCTATGTTTTGAGCGTTTCCTGTGTCACTAGTTATACATTCCGTTGCACCTCTGCAGGTTTACTGTATCCCTTGGACCTTCCCATTGACGATGAAACACAGAAATTGCATCGGAATTAAATATAAGAGACACAATGCCGACATAAGTACAGGAAGACGGAGTCTTCCTACTGTCTATATTGAGAGCGTTTCCTGTATCACCATTTTTACATTCTGATGCACCTCTGCAGGTTTACTGTACCCCTTGGACCTTCACATTGACGATGAAACACAGAAATTGCATCGGAATTAAATATAAGAGACACAATGCCGACTTAAGTACAGGAAGACTGAGTCTTCCTACTGTCTATGTTTTGAGCGTTTCCTGTGTCACCAGTTTTACATTCCGATGCACTTCTGCAGGTTTCCTGTATCCCTTGGACCTTCCCATTGACGATGAAACACAGAAATTGTATCGAAATTAAATATAAAAGACACAATGCCGACTTAAGTACAAGAAATTAGTCTTCGTACGGTCAATGTTTTGAGCGTCACCTGTGTCACCAGTTTTACATTCCGATGCACCTCTGCCGGTTTATTGTATCCCTTGGACCTTCCCATTGTCGATGAAACACCGAAATCGCATAGGAATTAAATATAAGAGACACAATGCCGACTTATGTACAGAAAGACTGAGTCCTCCTTCTGTCTATGTTTTGAGCGTTTCCTGTGTCATCAGTTTTACATTCCGATGCACCTCTGATGGTTTACTGTATTCCTTGGACGTTCCCATTGACGATGAAAAACAGAAATTGCATCGGAATTTAATTTAAGAGACACAATGCCGAATTAAGTACAGGAAGACTAAGTCTTCCTACTGTCTATGTTTTGAGCGTTTCCTGTGTCATCAGTTTTACTTTCCGATGCACCTCTGCAGTTTTACTATATCCCTTGGACCCTCCCATTCACGATGAAACACAGAAATTTCATCGGAAATAAATAAAAGAGACACAATGCCGACTTAAGTACAGGAAGACGGAGTCTTCCTACTGGCTATGTTTTGAGCGTTTCTTGTGTCACCAGTTTTACACTCCGATGCACCTCTGCAGGTTTACTGTATCCCTTGGACCTTCCCATTGGCGATGAAACACACAAATTGCATCGAAATTAAATATAAGAGACACTATGCCGACTTAAGTACAGGAAGACTAAATCTTGCTACTGTCTATGTTTTGAGCGTATCCTGTGTCATCAGTTTTACTTTCCGATGCACCTCTGCAGGTTTACTATATCCCTTGGACCTCCCCATTCACGATGAAACACAGAAATTTCATCGGAAATAAATATAAGAGACACAATGCCGACTTAAGTACAGGAAGGCTGAGTCTTCCTACTGTCTATAATTTGAGCGTTTCCTGTGTCACCAGTTTTACATTCCGATGCACCTCTACAGGTTTACTGTATCCCTTGGACCTTCACAGTTACGATGAAACACAGAAATTACATGGGAATTAAATATAAGAGACACAATGACGACTTAAGTACAAGAAAACAGTCTTCTTACAGTCAATGTTTTGAGCGTTTCCCGTGTCACCAGTTTTACATTCCGATGCACCTCTGCATGTTTACTGTATCCCTTGGACCTTCCCATTGGCGATGAAACACACAAATTGCATCGAAATTATATATAAGAGACACAATGCCGACTTAAGTACAGGAAGACTAATTCCTGCTACTGTCTATGTTTTGAGCGTATCGTGTGTCATCAGTTTTACATTCCGATGCACCTCTGCACGTTTACTATATCCCTTGGATCTTCCCAATCACCATGAAACACAGAAATTTCATCGGAAATAAATATAAGAGACACAATGCCGACTTATGTACAAGAAGACTGAGTCTTCCTACTGTCTATGTTTTGAGCGTTTCCTGTGTCACTAGTTAAACATTCCGTTGCACCTCTGCAGGTTTACTGTATCCCTTGGACCTTCCCATTGACGATGAAACACAGAAATTGCATCGGAATTAAATATAAGAGACACAATGCCGACTTAAGTACAAGAGGACGGAGTCTTCCTACTGTCTATGTTGTGAGCGTTTCCTGTGTCACCATTTTTACATTCTGATGCACCTCTGCAGGTTTACTGTACCACTTGGCCTTCCCATTGACGATGAAACACAGAAATTGCATCGGAATTAAATATAAGAGACACAATGCCGACTTAAGTACAGGAAGACTGAGTCTTCCTACTGTATGTTTTGAGAGTTTCCTGTGTAACTAGTTTTACATTCCGATGCACCTCTGCAGGTTTACTGCATCTTTTGGACCTTCCCATTGACGATGAAACACAGAAATTGCATCGGAATTAAATATAAGAGACACAATGCCGACTTAAGTACAGGAAGACTGAGTCTTCCTACTGTCTATGTTTTGAGCGTTTCCTGTGTCACCAGTTTTACATTCTGAAGCACCTCTGCAGGTTTACTGTATACCTTGGACCTTCCCATTCACGATGAAATACAGAAATTTCATCGGAATTAAATATAAGTGACACAATGCCGACTTAAGTACAGGAAGAATGAGTCTTCCTAATGTCTATGTTGTCAGCATTTCCTGTGTCACCATTTTTACATTCTGATGCACCTCTGCAGGTTTACTGTACCCCTTGGCCCTTCCCATTGACGATGAAACACAGAAATTGCATCGGAATTAAATATAAGAGACACAATGCCGACTTAAGTACAGAAAGACTGAGTCCTCCTACTGTCTATAATTTCAGCGTTTCCTGTGTCACCAGTTTTACATTCCGATGCACCTCTACAGGTTTACTGTATCCCTTGGACCTTCACAGTGACGATGAAACACAGAAATTGCATCGGAATTAAATATAAGAGACACAATGCCGACTTAAGTACAGGAAGACTAAGTCTTCCTACTGTCTATGTTTTGAGCGTTTTCTGTGTCATCTATTTTACTTTCCGATGCACCTCTGCAGGTTTACTATATCCCTTGGACCTTCCCATTCACGATGAAATACAGAAATTACATCGGAAGTAAATATAAGAGACACAATGCCGACTTCAGTACAGGAAGACTGAGTCTTCCTACTGTCTATGCGTTGAGCGTTTCCTGTGTCACGAGTTTTACATTCCGATGCACTTCTGCAGGTTTACTGTAACCTTTGGACCTTCCCATTGACGATGAAACACAGAAATTGCATAGGAATTAAATATAAGAGACACGATGCCGGCTTAAGTACAGGAAGACTGAGTCTTCCTACTGTCTATGCTTTGAGCGTTTCCTGTGTCACTAGTTTTACATTCCGATGCACCTCTGCAGGTTTACTGTATCTCTAGGATCTTCCCATTGACGATGAAACACAGAAATTGCATCGGAATTAAATATAAGAGACACAATGCCGGCTTAAGTACAGGAAGACTGAGTCTTCCTACTGTCTGTGTTTTGAGCGTTTCCTGTATCACCAGTTTTACATTCTGATGCACCTCTGCAGGTTTACTGTATCCCTTGGACCTTCCCATTGACGATGTAACACAGAAATTGCATCGGATTTAAATATAAGAGACACAATGCCGACTTAAGTAGAGGATGACTGAGTCTTCCTACTGTCTATAATTTGAGCATTTCCTGTGTCACCAGTTTTACATTCCGATGCACCTCTACAGGTTTACTGTATCCCTTGGACCTTCACAGTTACGATGAAACACAGAAATGACATCGGAATTAAATATAAGAGACACAATGCCGACTTAAGTACAAGAAAACAGTCTTCTTACAGTCAATGTTATGAGCGTTTCCTGTGTCACCAGTTTTACATTCCGATGCACCTCTGCATGTTTTCTGTATCCCTTGGACCTTCCCATTGGCGATGAAACACACAAATTGCATCGAAATAAAATATAAGAGACACAATGCCGACTTAAGTACAGGAAGACTGAGTCTTCCTACTGTCTATGTTTTGAGCGTTTCCTGTGTCACCAGTTTTACATTCTGATGCACTTCTGCAGGTTTACTGTATCCCTTGGACCTTCCCATTGCCGATGAATCACAGAAATTGCATCGGAATTAAAAATAAGAGACACAATGCCGACTTAAGTACAGGAAGACTAAATCTTGCTACTGTCTATGTTTTGAGCGTAACCTGTGTCATCAGTTTTACTTTACGATGCCCCTCTGCAGGTTTACTATATCCCTTGGACCTTCCCATTGACAATGAAACACAGAAATTTCATCGGAAATAAATATATGAGACACAATGCCGACTTATGTACAGGAAGACTGAGTCTTCCTACTGTCTATATTTTGAACGTTTCCTGTGTCACTAGTTATACATTCCGTTGCACCTCTGCAGGTTTACTGTATCCCTTGGACCTTCCCATTGACGATGAAACACAGAAATTGCATCGGAATTAAATATAAGAGACACAATGCCGACTTAAGTACAGGAAGACGTTGTCTTCCTACTGTCTATATTGTCAGCGTTTCCTGTATCACCATTTTTACAATCTGATGCACCTCTGCACCTTGGACCTTCCCATTGACGATGAAACACAGAAATTGCATCGGAATTAAATATAAGAGACACAATGCCGACTTAAGTACAAGAAGACTAATTCCTGCTACTGTCTATGTTTTGAGCGTATCCTGTGTCATCAGTTTTACATTCCGATGCACCTCTGCAGGTTTACTATACCCCTTGGACCTTCCCATTCACAATGAAACACAGAAATTTCATCGGAAATAAATATAAGGGACACAATGCTGACTTATGTACAGGAAGACTGAGTCTTCCTACTGTCTATGTTTTGAGCGTTTCCTGTGTCACTAGTTAAACATTCCGTTGCACCTCTGCAGGTTTACTGTATCCCTTGGACCTTCCCATTGACGATGAAACACAGAAATTGCATCGGAATTAAATATAAGAGACACAATGCCGACTTAAGTACAAGAGGACGGAGTCTTCCTACTGTCTATGTTGTGAGCGTTTCCTGTGTCACCATTTTTACATTCTGATGCACCTCTGCAGGTTTACTGTACCACTTGGCCTTCCCATTGACGATGAAACACAGAAATTGCATCGGAATTAAATATAAGAGACACAATGCCGACTTAAGTACAGGAAGACTGAGTCTTCCTACTGTATGTTTTGAGCGTTTCCTGTGTAACTAGTTTTACATTCCGATGCACCTCTGCAGGTTTACTGCATCACTTGGACCTTCCCATTGACGATGAAACACAGAAATTGCATCGGAATTAAATATAAGAGACACAATGCCGACTTAAGTACAGGAAGACTGAGTCTTCCTACTGTCTATGTTTTGAGCGTTTCCTGTGTCACCAGTTTTACATTCTGAAGCACCTCTGCAGGTTTACTGTATACCTTGGACCTTCCCATTCACGATGAAATACAGAAATTTCATCGGAATTAAATATAAGTGACACAATGCCGACTTAAGTACAGGAAGAATGAGTCTTCCTAATGTCTATGTTGTCAGCATTTCCTGTGTCACCATTTTTACATTCTGATGCACCTCTGCAGGTTTACTGTACCCCTTGGCCCTTCCCATTGACGATGAAACACAGAAATTGCATCGGAATTAAATATAAGAGACACAATGCCGACTTAAGTACAGAAAGACTGAGTCCTCCTACTGTCTATAATTTCAGCGTTTCCTGTGTCACCAGTTTTACATTCCGATGCACCTCTACAGGTTTACTGTATCCCTTGGACCTTCACAGTGACGATGAAACACAGAAATTGCATCGGAATTAAATATAAGAGACACAATGCCGACTTAAGTACAGGAAGACTAAGTCTTCCTACTGTCTATGTTTTGAGCGTTTTCTGTGTCATCTATTTTACTTTCCGATGCACCTCTGCAGGTTTACTATATCCCTTGGACCTTCCCATTCACGATGAAATACAGAAATTACATCGGAAGTAAATATAAGAGACACAATGCCGACTTCAGTACAGGAAGACTGAGTCTTCCTACTGTCTATACGTTGAGCGTTTCCTGTGTCACGAGTTTTACATTCCGATGCACTTCTGCAGGTTTACTGTAACCTTTGGACCTTCCCATTGACGATGAAACACAGAAATTGCATCGGGAATAAATATAAGAGACACGATGCCGGCTTAAGTACAGGAAGACTGAGTCTTCCTACTGTCTATGCTTTGAGCGTTTCCTGTGTCACTAGTTTTACATTCCGATGCACATCTGCAGGTTTACTGTATCCCTAGGATCTTCCCATTGACGATGAAACACAGAAATTGCATCGGAATTAAATATAAGAGACACAATGCCGACTTAAGTACAGGAAGACTGAGTCTTCCTACTGTCTGTGTTTTGAGCGTTTCCTGTGTCACCAGTTTTACATTCTGATGCACCTCTGCAGGTTTACTGTATCCCTTGGCCCTTCCCATTGACGATGTAACACAGAAATTGCATCGGATTTAAATATAAGAGACACAATACCGACTTAAGTAGAGGATGACTGAGTCTTCCTACTGTCTATAATTTGAGCATTTCCTGTGTCACCAGTTTTACATTCCGATGCACCTCTACAGGTTTACTGTATCCCTTGGACCTTCACAGTTACGATGAAACACAGAAATGACATCGGAATTAAATATAAGAGACACAATGCCGACTTAAGTACAAGAAAACAGTCTTCTTACAGTTAATGTTATGAGCGTTTCCTGTGTCACCAGTTTTACATTCCGATGCACCTCTGCATGTTTTCTGTATCCCTTGGACCTTCCCATTGGCGATGAAACACACAAATTGCATCGAAATAAAATATAAGAGACACAATGCCGACTTAAGTACAGGAAGACTGAGTCTTCCTACTGTCTATGTTTTGAGCGTTTCCTGTGTCACCAGTTTTACATTCTGATGCACTTCTGCAGGTTTACTGTATCCCTTGGACCTTCCCATTGCCGATGAAACACAGAAATTGCATCGGAATTAAAAATAAGAGACACAATGCCGACTTAAGTACAGGAAGACTGAGTCTTCCTACGGTCTATGTTTTGAGCGTTTCCTGTGTCACCAGTTTTACATTCTGATGCACCTCTACAGGTTTACTGTATCCCTTGGACCTTCACAGTTACGATGAAACACAGAAATTACATCGGAATTAAATATAAGAGACACAATGACGACTTAAGTACAAGAAAACAGTCTTCTTACAGTCAATGGTTTGAGCGTTTCCTGTGTCACCAGTTTTACATTCCGATGCACCTCTGCATGTTTACTGTATCCCTTGGACCTTCCCATTGGCGATGAAACACACAAATTGCATCGAAATTAAATATAAGAGACACTATGCCGACTTAAGTACAGGAAGACTAAATCTTGCTACTGTCTATGTTTTGAGCGTATCCTGTGTCATCAGCTTTACTTTCCGATGCACCTCTGCAGGTTTACTATATCCCTTGGACCTTCTCATTCACGATGAAACACAGAAATTTCATCGGAAATAAATATAAGAGACACAAAGCCTACTTAAGTACAGGAAGACTGAGTCTTCCTACTGTCTATGTTTTGAGCGTTTCCGGTGTCACTAGTTTTACATTCCGTTGCACCTCTGCAGGTTTACTGTATCCCTTGGACCTTCCCATTGACGATGAAACACAGAAATTGCATCGGAATTAAATATAAGAGACACAATGCCGACTTAAGTACAGGAAGACTGAGTCTTCCTACTGTCTATGTTTTGAGCGTTTCCTGTGTCACCAGTTTTACATTCTGATGCACCTCTGCAGGATTACTGTATCCCTTGGACCTTCCCATTGACGATGAAACACAGAAATTGCCTCGGAATTAAATATAAGAGACACAATGCCGCCTTAAGGACAGGAAGACTGAGACTTCCTACTGTCTATAATTTGAGCGTTTCCTTTGTCACCAGTTTTACATTCCGATGTACCTCTACAGGTTTACTGTATCCGTTGGACCTCCACAGTGACGATGAAACACAGAAATAGCATCGGAATTAAATATAAGTGACACAATGCCGACTTAAGTACAGGAAGACTAAGTCTTCCTACTGTCTATGTTTTGAGCGTTTGCTCTGTCATCAGTTTTACTTTCCGTTGCACCTCTGCAGGTTTACTATATCCCTTGGACCTTCCCATTTAAGATAAAACACAGAAATTTCATCGGAAATAAATATAAGAGACACAATGCCGACTTAAGTACAGGAAGACTAAGTCTTCCTACGGTCTATAATTTGAGCATTTCCTGTGTCACGAGTTTAACATTCCGATGCACCTCTGCAGGTTTACTGTATCCCTTGGACCTTCCCATTCACGATGAAACACAGGAATTGCATCTTAATTAAATATAAGAGACACAATGCCGTCTTAAGTACAGGAAGACTGAGTCTTCCTACTGTCTATGTTTTGAGCGTTTCCTGTGTTACTAGTTTTACATTACGATGCACCTCTGGAGGTTTACTGCATCCCTTGGACCTTCCCATTGACGATGAAACACAGAAATTGCATCGGAATTAAATATAAGAGACATAATGCCAACTTAAGTACAGGAAGACTGAGTCTTCCTAGTGTCTATGTTTTGAGCGTTTCCTGTGTCACCAGTTTTACATTCTGATGCACCTCTGCAGGGTTACTGTATCCCTTGGACCTTACCATTGACGATGAAACACAGAAATTGCATCGGAATTAAATATAAGAGACACTATGCCGACTTAAGTACAGGATGACTGAGTCTTCCTACTGTCTATAATTTGAGCGTTTCCTGTGTCACCAGTTTTACATTCCGATGCACCTCTACAGGTTTACTGTATCCCTTGGACCTTCACAGTTACGATGAAACACAGAAGTTACATCGGAATTGAATATAAGAGACACAATGACGACTTAAGTACAAGACAACAGTCTTCTTAAGGTCAATGTTTTGAGCGTTTCCTGTTTCACCAGTTTTACATTGCGATGCACCTCTGCATGTTTACTGTATCCCTTGGACCTTCCCATTGGCGATGAAACACACAAATTGCATCGAAATTAAATATAAGATACACAATGCCGACTTAAGTACAGGAAGACTAAATCCTGCTACTGTCTATGTTTTGAGCTTATCCTGTATCATCAGTTTTACTTTACGATGCACCTCTGCAGGTTTAGTATATCCCTTGGACCTTCCCATTGACAATGAAACACAGAAATTTCATCGGAAATAAATATATGAGACACAATGCCGACTTAAGTACAGGAAGACTGAGTCTTCCTACTGTCTATGTTTTGAGCGTTTCCTGTGTCACTAGTTATACATTCCGTTGCACCTCTGCAGGTTTACTGTATCCCTTGGACCTTCCCATTGACGATGAAACACAGAAATTGCATCGGAATTAAATATAAGAGACACAATGCCGACATAAGTACAGGAAGACGGAGTCTTCCTACTGTCTATATTGTGAGCGTTTCCTGTATCACCATTTTTACATTCTGATGCACCTCTGCAGGTTTACTGTACCCCTTGGACCTTCACATTGACGATGAAACACAGAAATTGCATCGGAATTAAATATAAGAGACACAATGCCGACTTAAGTACAGGAAGACTGAGTCTTCCTACTGTCTATGTTTTGAGCGTTTCCTGTGTCACCAGTTTTACATTCCGATGCACTTCTGCAGGTTTCCTGTATCCCTTGGACCTTCCCATTGACGATGAAACACAGAAATTGTATCGAAATTAAATATAAAAGACACAATGCCGACTTAAGTACAAGAAATTAGTCTTCGTACGGTCAATGTTTTGAGCGTCTCCTGTGTCACCAGTTTTACATTCCGATGCACCTCTGCCGGTTTATTGTATCCCTTGGACCTTCCCATTGTCGATGAAACACCGAAATCGCATAGGAATTAAATATAAGAGACACAATGCCGACTTATGTACAGAAAGACTGAGTCCTCCTTCTGTCTATGTTTTGAGCGTTTCCTGTGTCATCAGTTTTACATTCCGATGCACCTCTGATGGTTTACTGTATTCCTTGGACGTTCCCATTGACGATGAAAAACAGAAATTGCATCGGAATTTAATTTAAGAGACACAATGCCGAATTAAGTACAGGAAGACTAAGTCTTCCTACTGTCTATGTTTTGAGCGTTTCCTGTGTCATCAGTTTTACTTTCCGATGCACCTCTGCAGTTTTACTATATCCCTTGGACCCTCCCATTCACGATGAAACACAGAAATTTCATCGGAAATAAATAAAAGAGACACAATGCCGACTTAAGTACAGGAAGACGGAGTCTTCCTACTGGCTATGTTTTGAGCGTTTCTTGTGTCACCAGTTTTACACTCCGATGCACCTCTGCAGGTTTACTGTATCCCTTGGACCTTCCCATTGGCGATGAAACACACAAATTGCATCGAAATTAAATATAAGAGACACGATGCCGACTTAAGTACAGGAAGACTAAATCTTGCTACTGTCTATGTTTTGAGCGTATCCTGTGTCATCAGTTTTACTTTCCGATGCACCTCTGCAGGTTTACTATATCCCTTGGACCTCCCCATTCACGATGAAACACAGAAATTTCATCGGAAATAAATATAAGAGACACAATGCCGACTTAAGTACAGGAAGGCTGAGTCTTCCTACTGTCTATAATTTGAGCGTTTCCTGTGTCACCAGTTTTACATTCCGATGCACCTCTACAGGTTTACTGTATCCCTTGGACCTTCACAGTTACGATGAAACACAGAAATTACATGGGAATTAAATATAAGAGACACAATGACGACTTAAGTACAAGAAAACAGTCTTCTTACAGTCAATGTTTTGAGCGTTTCCCGTGTCACCAGTTTTACATTCCGATGCACCTCTGCATGTTTACTGTATCCCTTGGACCTTCCCATTGGCGATGAAACACACAAATTGCATCGAAATTATATATAAGAGACACAATGCCGACTTAAGTACAGGAAGACTAATTCCTGCTACTGTCTATGTTTTGAGCGTATCGTGTGTCATCAGTTTTACATTCCGATGCACCTCTGCACGTTTACTATATCCCTTGGATCTTCCCAATCACCATGAAACACAGAAATTTCATCGGAAATAAATATAAGAGACACAATGCCGACTTATGTACAAGAAGACTGAGTCTTCCTACTGTCTATGTTTTGAGCGTTTCCTGTGTCACTAGTTATACATTCCGTTGCACCTCTGCAGGTTTACTGTATCCCTTGGACCTTCCCATTGACGATGAAACACAGAAATTGCATCGGAATTAAATATAAGAGACACAATGCCGACTTAAGTACAAGAAGACGGAATCTTCCTACTGTCTATGTTGTGAGCGATTCCTGTGTCACCATTTTTACATTCTGATGCACCTCTGCAGGTTTACTGTACCACTTGGCCCTTCCCATTGACGATGAAACACAGAAATTGCATCGGAATTAAATATAAGAGACACAATGCCGACTTAAGTACAGGAAGACTGAGTCTTCCTACTGTCTATGTTTTGAGCGTTTCCTGTGTAACTAGTTTTTCATTCCGATGCACCTCTGCAGGTTTACTGCATCACTTGGACCTTCCCATTGACGATGAAACACAGAAATTGCATCGGAATTAAATATAAGAGACACAATGCCGACTTAAGTACAGGAAGACTGAGTCTTCCTACTGTCTATGTTTTGAGCGTTTCCTGTGTCACCAGTTTTACATTCTGAAGCACCTCTGCAGGTTTACTGTATACCTTGGACCTTCCCATTCACGATGAAATACAGAAATTTCATCGGAATTAAATATAAGTGACACAATGCCGACTTAAGTACAGGAAGAATGAGTCTTCCTAATGTCTATGTTGTCAGCATTTCCTGTGTCACCATTTTTACATTCTGATGCACCTCTGCAGGTTTACTGTACCCCTTGGCCCTTCCCATTGACGATGAAACACAGAAATTGCATCGGAATTAAATATAAGAGACACAATGCCGACTTAAGTACAGGATGACTGAGTCTTCCTACTGTCTATAATTTGAGCGTTTCCTGTGTCACCAGTTTTACATTCCGATGCACCTCTACAGGTTTACTGTATCCCTTGGACCTTCACAGTGACGATGAAACACAGAAATTGCATCGGAATTAAATATAAGAGACACAATGCCGACTTAAGTACAGGAAGACTAAGTCTTCCTACTGTCTATGTTTTGAGCGTTTTCTGTGTCATCTATTTTACTTTCCGATGCACCTCTGCAGGTTTACTATATCCCTTGGACCTTCCCATTCACGATGAAATACAGAAATTACATCGGAAGTAAATATAAGAGACACAATGCCGACTTCAGTACAGGAAGACTGAGTCTTCCTACTGTCTATGCGTTGAGCGTTTCCTGTGTCACGAGTTTTACATTCCGATGCACTTCTGCAGGTTTACTGTAACCTTTGGACCTTCCCATTGACGATGAAACACAGAAATTGCATAGGAATTAAATATAAGAGACACGATGCCGGCTTAAGTACAGGAAGACTGAGTCTTCCTACTGTCTATGCTTTGAGCGTTTCCTGTGTCACTAGTTTTACATTCCGATGCACCTCTGCAGGTTTACTGTATCCCTAGGATCTTCCCATTGACGATGAAACACAGAAATTGCATCGGAATTAAATATAAGAGACACAATGCCGACTTAAGTACAGGAAGACTGAGTCTTCCTACTGTCTGTGTTTTGAGCGTTTCCTGTGTCACCAGTTTTACATTCTGATGCACCTCTGCAGGTTTACTGTATCCCTTGGACCTTCCCATTGACGATGTAACACAGAAATTGCATCGGATTTAAATATAAGAGACACAATACCGACTTAAGTAGAGGATGACTGAGCCTTCCTACTGTCTATAATTTGAGCATTTCCTGTGTCATCAGTTTTACATTCCGATGCACCTCTGCACGTTTACTATATCCCTTGGATCTTCCCATTCACGATGAAACACAGAAATTTCATCGGAAATAAATATAAGAGACACAATGCCGACTTATGTACAAGAAGACTGAGTCTTCCTACTGTCTATGTTTTGAGCGTTTCCTGTGTCACTAGTTATACATTCCGTTGCACCTCTGCAGGTTTACTGTATCCCTTGGACCTTCCCATTGACGATGAAACACAGAAATTGCATCGGAATTAAATATAAGAGACACAATGCCGACTTAAGTACAAGAAGACGGAATCTTCCTACTGTCTATGTTGTGAGCGTTTCCTGTGTCACCATTTTTACATTCTGATGCACCTCTGCAGGTTTACTGTACCACTTGGCCCTTCCCATTGACGATGAAACACAGAAATTGCATCGGAATTAAAAATAAGAGACACAATGCCGACTTAAGTACAGGAAGACTGAGTCTTCCTACGGTCTATGTTTTGAGCGTTTCCTGTGTCACCAGTTTTACATTCTGATGCACCTCTACAGGTTTACTGTATCCCTTGGACCTTCACAGTTACGATGAAACACAGAAATTACATCGGAATTAAATATAAGAGACACAATGACGACTTAAGTACAAGAAAACAGTCTTCTTACAGTCAATGGTTTGAGCGTTTCCTGTGTCACCAGTTTTACATTCCGATGCACCTCTGCATGTTTACTGTATCCCTTGGACCTTCCCATTGGCGATGAAACAGACAAATTGCATCGAAATTAAATATAAGAGACACTATGCCGACTTAAGTACAGGAAGACTAAATTTTGCTACTGTCTATGTTTTGAGCGTATCCTGTGTCATCAGCTTTACTTTCCGATGCACCTCTGCAGGTTTACTATATCCCTTGGACCTTCTCATTCACGATGAAACACAGAAATTTCATCGGAAATAAATATAAGAGACACAAAGCCTACTTAAGTACAGGAAGACTGAGTCTTCCTACTGTCTATGTTTTGAGCGTTTCCGGTGTCACTAGTTTTACATTCCGTTGCACCTCTGCAGGTTTACTGTATCCCTTGGACCTTCCCATTGACGATGAAACACAGAAATTGCATCGGAATTAAATATAAGAGACACAATGCCGACTTAAGTACAGGAAGACTGAGTCTTCCTACTGTCTATGTTTTGAGCGTTTCCTGTGTCACCAGTTTTACATTCTGATGCACCTCCGCAGGATTACTGTATCCCTTGGACCTTCCCATTGACGATGAAACACAGAAATTGCATCGGAATTAAATATAAGAGACACAATGCCGCCTTAAGGACAGGAAGACTGAGACTTCCTACTGTCTATAATTTGAGCGTCTCCTTTGTCACCAGTTTTACATTCCGATGTACCTCTACAGGTTTACTGTATCCGTTGGACCTCCACAGTGACGATGAAACACAGAAATAGCATCGGAATTAAATATAAGTGACACAATGCCGACTTAAGTACAGGAAGACTAAGTCTTCCTACTGTCTATGTTTTGAGCGTTTGCTCTGTCATCAGTTTTACTTTCCGTTGCACCTCTGCAGGTTTACTATATCCCTTGGACCTTTCCATTTACGATAAAACACAGAAATTTCATCGGAAATAAATATAAGAGACACAATGCCGACTTAAGTACAGGAAGACTAAGTCTTCCTACGGTCTATAATTTGAGCATTTCCTGTGTCACGAGTTTAACATTCCGATGCACCTCTGCAGGTTTACTGTATCCCTTGGACCTTCCCATTCACGATGAAACACAGGAATTGCATCTTAATTAAATATAAGAGACACAATGCCGTCTTAAGTACAGGAAGACTGAGTCTTCCTACTGTCTATGTTTTGAGCGTTTCCTGTGTTACTAGTTTTACATTACGATGCACCTCTGGAGGTTTACTGCATCCCTTGGACCTTCCCATTGACGATGAAACACAGAAATGGCATCGGAATTAAATATAAGAGACATAATGCCGACTTAAGTACAGGAAGACTGAGTCTTCCTAGTGTCTATGTTTTGAGCGTTTCCTGTGTCACCAGTTTTACATTCTGATGCACCTCTGCAGGGTTACTGTATCCCTTGGACCTTACCATTGACGATGAAACACAGAAATTGCATCGGAATTAAATATAAGAGACACAATGCCGACTTAAGTACAGGATGACTGAGTCTTCCTACTGACTATAATTTGAGCGTTTCCTGTGTCACCAGTTTTACATTCCGATGCACCTCTACAGGTTTTCTTTATCCCTTGGACCTTCACAGTTACGATGAAACACAGAAGTTACATCGGAATTAAATATAAGAGACACAATGACGACTTAAGTACAAGACAACAGTCTTCTTAAGGTCAATGTTTTGAGCGTTTCCTGTTTCACCAGTTTTACATTGCGATGCACCTCTGCATGTTTACTGTATCCCTTGGACCTTCCCATTGGCGATGAAACACACAAATTGCATCGAAATTAAATATAAGATACACAATGCCGACTTAAGTACAGGAAGACTAAATGCTGCTATTGTCTATGTTTTGAGCTTATCCTGTATCATCAGTTTTACTTTACGATGCACCTCTGCAGGTTTAGTATATCCCTTGGACCTTCCCATTGACAATGAAACACAGAAATTTCATCGGAAATAAATATATGAGACACAATGCCGACTTAAGTACAGGAAGACTGAGTCTTCCTACTGTCTATGTTTTGAGCGTTTCCTGTGTCACTAGTTATACATTCCGTTGCACCTCTGCAGGTTTACTGTATCCCTTGGACCTTCCCATTGACGATGAAACACAGAAATTGCATCGGAATTAAATATAAGAGACACAATGCCGACATAAGTACAGGAAGACGGAGTCTTCCTACTGTCTATATTGTGAGCGTTTCCTGTATCACCATTTTTACATTCTGATGCACCTCTGCAGGTTTACTGTACCCCTTGGACCTTCACATTGACGATGAAACACAGAAATTGCATCGGAATTAAATATAAGAGACACAATGCCGACTTAAGTACAGGAAGACTGAGTCTTCCTACTGTCTATGTTTTGAGCGTTTCCTGTGTCACCAGTTTTACATTCCGATGCACTTCTGCAGGTTTCCTGTATCCCTTGGACCTTCCCATTGACGATGAAACACAGAAATTGTATCGAAATTAAATATAAAAGACACAATGCCGACTTAAGTACAAGAAATTAGTCTTCGTACGGTCAATGCTTTGAGCGTCTCCTGTGTCACCAGTTTTACATTCCGATGCACCTCTGCCGGTTTATTGTATCCCTTGGACCTTCCCATTGTCGATGAAACACCGAAATCGCATAGGAATTAAATATAAGAGACACAATGCCGACTTATGTACAGAAAGACTGAGTCCTCCTTCTGTCTATGTTTTGCGCGTTTCCTGTGTCATCAGTTTTACATTCCGATGCACCTCTGATGGTTTACTGTATTCCTTGGACGTTCCCATTGACGATGAAAAACAGAAATAGCATCGGAATTTAATTTAAGAGACACAATGCCGAATTAAGTACAGGAAGACTAAGTCTTCCTACTGTCTATGTTTTGAGCGTTTCCTGTGTCATCAGTTTTACTTTCCGATGCACCTCTGCAGTTTTACTATATCCCTTGGACCCTCCCATTCACGATGAAACACAGAAATTTCATCGGAAATAAATAAAAGAGACACAATGCCGACTTAAGTACAGGAAGACGGAGTCTTCCTACTGGCTATGTTTTGAGCGTTTCTTGTGTCACCAGTTTTACACTCCGATGCACCTCTGCAGGTTTACTGTATCCCTTGGACCTTCCCATTGGCGATGAAACACACAAATTGCATCGAAATTAAATATAAGAGACACTATGCCGACTTAAGTACAGGAAGACTAAATCTTGCTACTGTCTATGTTTTGATCGTATCCTGTGTCATCAGTTTTACTTTCCGATGCACCTCTGCAGGTTTACTATATCCCTTGGACCTCCCCATTCACGATGAAACACAGAAATTTCATCGGAAATAAATATAAGAGACACAATGCCGACTTAAGTACAGGAAGGCTGAGTCTTCCTACTGTCTATAATTTGAGCGTTTCCTGTGTCACCAGTTTTACATTCCGATGCACCTCTACAGGTTTACTGTATCCCTTGGACCTTCACAGTTACGATGAAACACAGAAATTACATGGGAATTAAATATAAGAGACACAATGACGACTTAAGTACAAGAAAACAGTCTTCTTACAGTCAATGTTTTGAGCGTTTCCTGTGTCACCAGTTTTACATTCCGATGCACCTCTGCATGTTTACTGTATCCCTTGGACCTTCCCATTGGCGATGAAACACACAAATTGCATCGAAATTATATATAAGAGACACAATGCCGACTTAAGTACAGGAAGACTAATTCCTGCTACTGTCTATGTTTTGAGCGTATCGTGTGTCATCAGTTTTACATTCCGATGCACCTCTGCACGTTTACTATATCCCTTGGATCTTCCCATTCACGATGAAACACAGAAATTTCATCGGAAATAAATATAAGAGACACAATGCCGACTTATGTACAAGAAGACTGAGTCTTCCTACTGTCTATGTTTTGAGCGTTTCCTGTGTCACTAGTTATACATTCCGTTGCACCTCTGCAGGTTTACTGTATCCCTTGGACCTTCCCATTGACGATGAAACACAGAAATTGCATCGGAATTAAATATAAGAGACACAATGCCGACTTAAGTACAAGAAGACGGAATCTTCCTACTGTCTATGTTGTGAGCGTTTCCTGTGTCACCATTTTT
Source organism: Schistocerca nitens (assembly GCF_023898315.1). NCBI lineage: Eukaryota > Metazoa > Arthropoda > Insecta > Orthoptera > Acrididae > Schistocerca > Schistocerca nitens. The sequence continues at coordinate 238,804,203 of NC_064623.1, read as the reverse complement.
ACATTCTGATGCACCTCTGCAGGTTTACTGTACCACTTGGCCCTTCCCATTGACGATGAAACACAGAAATTGCATCGGAATTAAATATAAGAGACACAATGCCGACTTAAGTACAGGAAGACTGAGTCTTCCTACTGTCTATGTTTTGAGCGTTTCCTGTGTAACTAGTTTTTCATTCCGATGCACCTCTGCAGGTTTACTGCATCACTTGGACCTTCTCATTGACGATGAAACACAGAAATTGCATCGGAATTAAATATAAGAGACACAATGCCGACTTAAGTACAGGAAGACTGAGTCTTCCTACTGTCTATGTTTTGAGCGTTTCCTGTGTCACCAGATTTACATTCTGATGCACCTCTGCAGGTTTACTGTATACCTTGGACCTTCCCATTCACGATGAAATACAGAAATTTCATCGGAATTAAATATAAGTGACACAATGCCGACTTAAGTACAGGAAGACTGAGTCTTCCTAATGTCTATGTTGTCAGCATTTCCTGTGTCACCATTTTTACATTCTGATGCACCTCTGCAGGTTTACTGTACCCCTTGGCCCTTCCCATTGACGATGAAACACAGAAATTGCATCGGAATTAAATATAAGAGACACAATGCCGACTTAAGTACAGAAAGACTGAGTCTTCCTACTGTCTATAATTTGAGCGTTTCCTGTGTCACCAGTTTTACATTCAGATGCACCTCTACAGGTTTACTGTATCCCTTGGACCTTCACAGTGACGATGAAACACAGAAATTGCATCGGAATTAAATATAAGAGACACAATGCCGACTTAAGTACAGGAAGACTAATTCCTGCTACTGTCTATGTTTTGAGCGTATCCTGTGTCATCAGTTTTACATTCCGATGCACCTCTGCAGGTTTACTATATCCCTTGGACCTTCCCATTCACGATGAAACACAGAAATTTCATCGGAAATAAATATAAGAGACACAATGCCGACTTAAGTACAGGAAGACTGAGTCTTCCTAGTGTCTATGTATTGAGCGTTTCCTGTGTCACCAGTTTTACATTCCGTTGCACCTCTGCAGGTTTACTGTATCCCTTGGACCTTACCATTGACGATGAAACACAGAAATTGCATCGGAATTAAATATAAGAGACACAATGCCGACTTAAGTACAGGATGACTGAGCCTTCCTACTGTCTATAATTTGAGCGTTTCCTGTGTCACCAGTTTTACATTCCGATGCACCTCTACAGGTTTACTGTATCCCTTGGACCTTCACAGTTACGATGAAACACAGAAGTTACATCGGAATTAAATATAAGAGACACAATGACGACTTAAGTACAAGACAACAGTCTTCTTAAGGTCAATGTTTAGAGCGTTTCCTGTTTCACCAGTTTTACATTGCGATGCACCTCTGCAGGTTTACTGTATCCCTTGGACCTTCCCATTGACGATGAAACACAGAAATTGCATCGGAATTAAATATAAGAGACACAATGCCGACTTAAGTACAGGAAGACTAAATCTTGCTACTGTCTATGTTTTGAGCGTATCCTGTGTCATCAGTTTTACTTTACGATGCACCTCTGCTGGTTTACTATATCCCTTGGACCTTCCCATTGACAATGAAACACAGAAATTTCATCGGAAATAAATATATGAGACACAATGCCGACTTATGTACAGGAAGACTGAGTCATCCTACTGTCTATGTTTTGAACGTTTCCTGTGTCACTAATTATACATTCCGTTGCACCTCTGCAGGTTTACTGTATCCCTTGCACCTTCCCATTGACGATGAAACACAGAAATTGCATCGGAATTAAATATAAGAGACACAATGCCGACTTAAGTACAGGAAGACGGAGTCTTCCTACTGTCTATATTGTCAGCGTTTCCTGTATCACCATTTTTACAATCTGATGCACATCTGCACCTTGGACCTTCACAATGACGATGAAACACAGAAATTGCATCGGAATTAAATATAAGAGACACAATGCCGACTTAAGTACAAGAAGACTAATTCCTGCTACTGTCTATGTTTTGAGCGTATCCTGTGTCATCAGTTTTACATTCCGATGCACCTCTGCAGGTTTACTATATCCCTTGGACCTTCCCATTCACAATGAAACACAGAAATTTCATCGGAAATAAATATAAGAGACACAATGCCGACTTATGTACAGGAAGACTGAGTCTTCCTACTGTCTATGTTTTGAGCGTTTCCTGTGTCACTAGTTAAACATTCCGTTGCACCTCTGCAGGTTTACTGTATCCCTTGGACCTTCCCATTGACGATGAAACACAGAAATTGCATCGGAATTAAATATAAGAGACACAATGCCGACTTAAGTACAGGAAGACTGAGTCTTCCTACTGTATGTTTTGAGCGTTTCCTGTGTAACTAGTTTTACATTCCGATGCACCTCTGCAGGTTTACTGCATCACTTGGACCTTCCCATTGACGATGAAACACAGAAATTGCATCGGAATTAAATATCAGAGACACAATGCCGACTTAAGTACAGGAAGACTGAGTCTTCCTACTGTCTATGTTTTGAGCGTTTCCTGTGTCACCAGTTTTACATTCTGAAGCACCTCTGCAGGTTTACTGTATACCTTGGACCTTCCCATTCACGATGAAATACAGAAATTTCATCGGAATTAAATATAAGTGACACAATGCCGACTTAAGTACAGAAAGACTGAGTCCTCCTACTGTCTATAATTTCAGCGTTTGCTGTGTCACCAGTTTTACATTCCGATGCACCTCTACAGGTTTACTGTATCCCTTGGACCTTCCCATTGACGATGTAACACAGAAATTGCATCGGATTTAAATATAAGAGACACAATGCCGACTTAAGTACAAGAAAACAGTCTTCTTACAGTCAATGTTATGAGCGTTTCCTGTGTCACCAGTTTTACATTCCGATGCACCTCTGCATGTTTACTGTATCCCTTGGACCTTCCCATTGGCGATGAAACACACAAATTGCATCGAAATTAAATATAAGAGACACTATGCCGACTTAAGTACAGGAAGACTAAATCTTGCTACTGTCTATGTTTTGAGCGTATCCTGTGTCATCAGCTTTACTTTCCGATGCACCTCTGCAGGTTTACTATATCCCTTGGACCTTCCCATTCACGATGAAACACAGAAATTTCATCGGAAATAAAAATAAGAGACACAAAGCCTACTTAAGTACAGGAAGACTGAGTCTTCCTACTGTCTATGTTTTGAGCGTTTCCGGTGTCACTAGTTTTACATTCCGTTGCACCTCTGCAGGTTTACTGTATCCCTTGGACCTTCCCATTGACGATGAAACACAGAAATTGCATCGGAATTAAATATAAGAGACACAATTCCGACTTAAGTACAGGAAGACTGAGTCTTCCTACTGTCTATGTTTTGAGCGTTTCCTTTGTCACCAGTTTTACATTCCGATGTACCTCTACAGGTTTACTGTATCCGTTGGACCTCCACAGTGACGATGAAACACAGAAATAGCATCGGAATTAAATATAAGTGACACAATGCCGACTTAAGTACAGGAAGACTAAGTCTTCCTACTGTCTATGTTTTGAGCGTTTGCTCTGTCATCAGTTTTACTTTCCGTTGCACCTCTGCAGGTTTACTATATCCCTTGGACCTTCCCATTTACGATAAAACACAGAAATTTCATCGGAAATAAATATAAGAGACACAATGCCGACTTAAGTACAGGAAGACTAAGTCTTCCTACGGTCTATAATTTGAGCATTTCCTGTGTCACGAGTTTAACATTCCGATGCACCTCTGCAGGTTTACTGTATCCCTTGGACCTTCCCATTCACGATGAAACACAGGAATTGCATCTTAATTAAATATAAGAGACACAATGCCGTCTTAAGTACAGGAAGACTGAGTCTTCCTACTGTCTATGTTTTGAGCGTTTCCTGTGTTACTAGTTTTACATTACGATGCACCTCTGGAGGTTTACTGCATCCCTTGGACCTTCCCATTGACGATGAAACACAGAAATTGCATCGGAAATAAATATAAGAGACATAATGCCGACTTAAGTACAGGAAGACTGAGTCTTCCAAGTGTCTATGTTTTGTGCGTTTCCTGTGTCACCAGTTTTACATTCTGATGCACCTCTGCAGGGTTACTGTATCCCTTGGACCTTACCATTGACGATGAAACACAGAAATTGCATCGGAATTAAATATAAGAGACACAATGCCGACTTAAGTACAGGATGACTGAGTCTTCCTACTGTCTATAATTTGAGCGTTTCCTGTGTCACCAGTTTTACATTCCGATGCACCTCTACAGGTTTACTGTATCCCTTGGACCTTCACAGTTACGATGAAACACAGAAGTTACATCGGAATTAAATATAAGAGACACAATGACGACTTAAGTACAAGACAACAGTCTTCTTAAGGTCAATGTTTTGAGCGTTTCCTGTTTCACCAGTTTTACATTGCGATGCACCTCTGCATGTTTACTGTATCCCTTGGACCTTCCCATTGGCGATGAAACACACAAAATGCATCGAAATTAAATATAAGATACACAATGCCGACTTAAGTACAGGAAGACTAAATCCTGCTACTGTCTATGTTTTGAGCTTATCCTGCGTCATCAGTTTTACTTTACGATGCACCTCTGCAGGTTTAGTATATCCCTTGGACCTTCCCATTGACAATGAAACACAGAAATTTCATCGGAAATAAATATATGAGACACAATGCCGACTTAAGTACAGGAAGACTGAGTCTTCCTACTGTCTATGTTTTGAGCGTTTCCTGTGTCACTAGTTATACATTCCGTTGCACCTCTGCAGGTTTACTGTATCCCTTGGACCTTCCCATTGACGATGAAACACAGAAATTGCATCGGAATTAAATATAAGAGACACAATGCCGACATAAGTACAGGAAGACGGAGTCTTCCTACTGTCTATATTGTGAGCGTTTCCTGTATCACCATTTTTACATTCTGATGCACCTCTGCAGGTTTACTGTACCCCTTGGACCTTCACATTGACGATGAAACACAGAAATTGCATCGGAATTAAATATAAGAGACACAATGCCGACTTAAGTACAGGAAGACTGAGTCTTCCTACTGTCTATGTTTTGAGCGTTTCCTGTGTCACCAATTTTACATTCTGATGCACCTCTGCAGGTTTACTGTATCCCTTGGACCTTCCCATTGACGATGAAACACAGAAATTGCATCGGAATTAAATATAAGAGACACAATGCCGACTTAAGTACAGGAAGACTGAGTCTTCCTACTGTCTGTGTTTTGAGCGTTTCCTGTGTCACCAGTTTTACATTCCGATGCACCTCTGCAGGTTTACTATATCCCTTGGACCTTCCCATTCACGATGAAACACAGAAAATGCATCGGAATTAAATATAAGAGACACAATGCCGACTTAAGTACAGGAAGACTAAGTCTTCCTACTGTCTATGTTTTGAGCGTTTTCTGTGTCATCTATTTTACTTTCCGATGCACCTCTGCAGGTTTACTATATCCCTTGGACCTTCCCATTCACGATAGAATACAGAAATTTCATCGGAAGTAAATATAAGAGACACAATGCCGACTTCAGTACAGGAAGACAGAGTCTTCCTACTGTCTATGCTTTGAGCGTTTGCTGTGTCACGACTTTTACATTCCGATGCCCCTCTGCAGGTTTACTGTAACCCTTGGACCTTCCCATTGACGATGAAACACAGAAATTGCATCGGAATTAAATATAAGAGACACTATGCCGGCTTAAGTACAGGAAGACTGAGTCTTCCTACTGTCTATGTTTTGAGCGTTTCCTATGTCACTAGTTTTACATTCCGATGCACCTCTGCAGGTTTTCTGTATCCCTTGGAACCTCCCATTGACGATGAAACACAGACATTGCATCGGAATTAAATATAAGAGACACAATGCCGACTTAAGTACAGGAAGACTGAGTCTTCCTACTGTCTGTGTTTTGAGCGTTTCCTGTGTCACCAGTTTTACATTCCGATGCACCTCTGCAGGTTTACTATATCCCTTGGACCTTCCCATTCACGATGAAACACAGAAATTTCATCGGAAATAAATATAAGAGACACAATGCCGACTTATGTACAGGAAGACTGAGTCTTCCTACTGTCTATGTTTTGAGCGTTTCCTGTGTCACTAGTTATACATTCCGTTGCACCTCTGCAGGTTTACTGTATCCCTTGGACCTTCCCATTGACGATGAAACACAGAAATTGCATCGGAATTAAATATAAGAGACACAATGCCGACTTAAGTACAAGAAGACGGAGTCTTCCTACTGTCTATGTTGTGAGCGTTTCCTGTGTCACCATTTTTACATTCTGATGCACCTCTGCAGGTTTACTGTACCACTTGGCCCTTCCCATTGACGATGAAACACAGAAATTGCATCGGAATTAAATATAAGAGACACAATGCCGACTTAAGTACAGGAAGACTGAGTCTTCCTACTGTCTATGTTTTGAGCGTTTCCTGTGTAACTAGTTTTTTATTCCGATGCACCTCTGCAGGTTTACTGCATCACTTGGACCTTCCCATTGACGATGAAACACAGAAATTGCATCGGAATTAAATATAAGAGACACAATGCCGACTTAAGTACAGGAAGACTGAGTCTTCCTACTGTCTATGTTTTGAGCGTTTCCTGTGTCACCAGTTTTACATTCTGATGCACCTCTGCAGGTTTACTGTATACCTTGGACCTTCCCATTGACGATGAAACACAGAAATTGCATCGGAATTAAATATAAGAGACACAATGCCGACTTAAGTACAGGATGACTGAGTCTTCCTACTGTCTATAATTTGAGTGTTTCCTGTGTCACCAGTTTTACATTCCGATGCACCTCTACAGGTTTACTGTATCCCTTGGACCTTCACAGTTACGATGAAACACAGAAATTACATCGCAATTAAATATAAGAGACACAATGACGACTTAACTACAAGAAAACAGTCTTCTTACAGTCAATGCTTTGAGCGTTTCCTGTGTCACCAGTTTTACATTCCGATGCACCTCTGCATTTTTACTGTATCCCTTGCACCTTCGCATGGATGATGAAACACACAAATTGCATCGAAATTAAATATAAGAGACGCAATGCCGACTTAAGTACAGGAAGACTAAATCCTGCTACTGTCTATGTTTTGAGCGTAACCTATGTCATCAGTTTTACTTTCTGATGCACCTCTGCAGGTTTACTATATACCTTGGACCTTCCCATTCACGATGAAACACAGAAATTTCATCGGAAATAAATATAAGAGACACAATGCCGACTTATGTACAGGAAGACTGAGTCTTCCTACTGTCTATGTTTTGAGCGTTTCCTGTGTCACTAGTTATACATTCCGTTGCACCTCTGCAGGTATACTGTATCCCTTGGACCTTCACAGTGACGATGAAACACAGAAATTGCATCGGAATTAAATATAAGAGACACAATGCCGACTTAAGTACAGGAAGACTAAGTCTTCCTACTGTCTATGTTTTGAGCAATTCTGTGTCATCTATTTTACTTTCCGATGCACCTCTGCAGGTTTACTATATCCCTTGGACCTTCCCATTCACGATGAAATACAGAAATTTCATCGGAAGTAAATATAAGAGACACAATGCCGACTTCAGTACAGGAAGACAGAGTCTTCCTGCTGTCTATGCTTTGTGCGTTTCCTGTGTCACTAGTTTTACATTCCGATGCACCTCTGCATGTTTACTGTATCCCTTGGATCTTCCCATTGACGATGAAACACAGAAATTGCATCGGAATTAAATATAAGAGACACAATGCCGACTTAAGTACAGGAAGACTGACTCTTCCTACTGTCTGTGTTTTGAGCGTTTCCTGTGTCACCAGTTTTACATTACGCTGCACGTCTACAGGTTTACTGTATCCCTTGGACCTTCACAGTGACGATGAAACACAGAAATAGCATCGGAATTAAATATAAGAGACACAATGCCGACTTAAGTACAGGAAGACTAAGTCTTCCTACTGTCTATGTTTTGAGCGTTTCCTGTGTCATCAGTTTTACTTTCCGATGCACCTCTGCAGGTTTACTATATCCCTTGGACCTTCCCATTCACGATGAAACACAGAAATTTCATCGGAAATAAATATAAGAGACACAATGCCGACTTAAGAACAGGAAGGCTGAGTCTTCCTACTGTCTATAATTTGAGCGTTTCCTGTGTCACCAGTTTTACATTCTGATGCACCTCTACAGGTTAACTGTATCCCTTGGACATTCACAGTTACGATGAAACACAGAAATTACATCGGAATTAAATATAAGAGACACAATGAAGACTTAAGTACAAGAAAACAGTCTTCTTACAGTCAATGTTTTGAGCGTTTCCTGTGTCACCAGTTTTACATTCCGATGCACCTCTGCATGTTTACTGTATCCCTTGGACCTTCCCATTGACGATGAAACACAGAAATTGCATCGGAAATAAATATAAGAGACACAATGCCGACTTATGTACAGGAAGACTGAGTCTTCCTACTGTCTATGTTTTGAGCGTTTCCTGTGTCACTAGTTATACATTCCGTTGCACCTCTGCAGGTTTACTGTATCCCTTGGACCTTCCCATTGACGATGAAACACAGAAATTGCATCGGAATTAAATATAAGAGACACAATGCCGACTTAAGTACAAGAAGACGGAGTCTTCCTACTGTCTATGTTGTGAGCGTTTCCTGTGTCACCATTTTTACATTCTGATGCACCTCTGCAGGTTTACTGTACCACTTGGCCCTTCCCATTGACGATGAAACACAGAAATTGCATCGGAATTAAATATAAGAGACACAATGCCGACTTAAGTACAGGAAGACTGAGTCTTCCTACTGTCTATGTTTTGAGCGTTTCCTGTGTAACTAGTTTCTCATTCCGATGCACCTCTGCAGGTTTACTGCATCACTTGGACCTTCCCATTGACGATGAAACACAGAAATTGCATCGGAATTAAATATAAGAGACACAATGCCGACTTAAGTACAGGAAGACTGAGTCTTCCTACTGTCTATGTTTTGAGCGTTTCCTGTGTCACCAGTTTTACATTCTGATGCAACTCTGCAGGTTTACTGTATACCTTGGACCTTCCCATTCACGATGAAATACAGAAATTTCATCGGAATTAAATATAAGTGACACAATGCCGACTTAAGTACAGGAAGAATGAGTCTTCCTAATGTCTATGTTGTCAGCATTTCCTGTGTCACCATTTTTACATTCTGATGCACCTCTGCAGGTTTACTGTACCCCTTGGCCCTTCCCATTGACGATGAAACACAGAAATTGCATCGGAATTAAATATAAGAGACACAATGCCGACTTAAGTACAGAAAGACTGAGTCCTCCTACTGTCTATAATTTCAGCGTTTCCTGTGTCACCAGTTTTACATTCCGATGCACCTCTACAGGTTTACTGTATCCCTTGGACCTTCACAGTGACGATGAAACACAGAAATTGCATCGGAATTAAATATAAGAGACACAATGCCGACTTAAGTACAGGAAGACTAAGTCTTCCTACTGTCTATGTTTTGAGCGTTTTCTGTGTCATCTATTTTACTTTCCGATGCACCTCTGCAGGTTTACTATATCCCTTGGACCTTCCCATTCACGATGAAATACAGAAATTACAGCGGAAGTAAATATAAGAGACACAATGCCGACTTCAGTACAGGAAGACTGAGTCTTCCTACTGTCTATGCGTTGAGCGTTTCCTGTGTCACGAGTTTTACATTCCGATGCACTTCTGCAGGTTTACTGTAACCTTTGGACCTTCCCATTGACGATGAAACACAGAAATTGCATAGGAATTAAATATAAGAGACACGATGCCGGCTTAAGTACAGGAAGACTGAGTCTTCCTACTGTCTATGCTTTGAGCGTTTCCTGTGTCACTAGTTTTACATTCCGATGCACCTCTGCAGGTTTACTGTATCCCTAGGATCTTCCCATTGACGATGAAACACAGAAATTGCATCGGAATTAAATATAAGAGACACAATGCCGACTTAAGTACAGGAAGACTGAGTCTTCCTACTGTCTGTGTTTTGAGCGTTTCCTGTGTCACCAGTTTTACATTCTGATGCACCTCTGCAGGTTTACTGTATCCCTTGGACCTTCCCATTGACGATGTAACACAGAAATTGCATCGGATTTAAATATAAGAGACACAATGCCGACTTAAGTAGAGGATGACTGAGTCTTCCTACTGTCTATAATTTGAGCATTTCCTGTGTCACCAGTTTTACATTCCGATGCACCTCTACAGGTTTACTGTATCCCTTGGACCTTCACAGTTACGATGAAACACAGAAATGACATCGGAATTAAATATAAGAGACACAATGCCGACTTAAGTACAAGAAAACAGTCTTCTTACAGTCAATGTTATGAGCGTTTCCTGTGTCACCAGTTTTACATTCCGATGCACCTCTGCATGTTTTCTGTATCCCTTGGACCTTCCCATTGGCGATGAAACACACAAATTGCATCGAAATAAAATATAAGAGACACAATGCCGACTTAAGTACAGGAAGACTGAGTCTTCCTACTGTCTATGTTTTGAGCGTTTCCTGTGTCACCAGTTTTACATTCTGATGCACTTCTGCAGGTTTACTGTATCCCTTGGACCTTCCCATTGCCGATGAAACACAGAAATTGCATCGGAATTAAAAATAAGAGACATAATGCCGACTTAAGTACAGGAAGACTGAGTCTTCCTACGGTCTATGTTTTGAGCGTTTCCTGTGTCACCAGTTTTACATTCTGATGCACCTCTACAGGTTTACTGTATCCCTTGGACCTTCACAGTTACGATGAAACACAGAAATTACATCGGAATTAAATATAAGAGACACAATGACGACTTAAGTACAAGAAAACAGTCTTCTTACAGTCAATGGTTTGAGCGTTTCCTGTGTCACCAGTTTTACATTCCGATGCACCTCTGCATGTTTACTGTATCCCTTGGACCTTCCCATTGGCGATGAAACACACAAATTGCATCGAAATTAAATATAAGAGACACTATGCCGACTTAAGTACAGGAAGACTAAATCTTGCTACTGTCTATGTTTTGAGCGTATCCTGTGTCATCAGCTATACTTTCCGATGCACCTCTGCAGGTTTACTATATCCCTTGGACCTTCCCATTCACGATGAAACACAGAAATTTCATCGGAAATAAATATAAGAGACACAAAGCCTACTTAAGTACAGGAAGACTGAGTCTTCCTACTGTCTATGTTTTGAGTGTTTCCGGTGTCACTAGTTTTACATTCCGTTGCACCTCTGCAGGTTTACTGTATCCCTTGGACCTTCCCATTGACGATGAAACACAGAAATTGCATCGGAATTAAATATAAGAGACACAATTCCGACTTAAGTACAGGAAGACTGAGTCTTCCTACTGTCTATGTTTTGAGCGTTTCCTGTGTCACCAGTTTTACATTCTGATGCACCTCTGCAGGATTACTGTATCCCTTGGACCTTCCCATTGACGATGAAACACAGAAATTGCATCGGAATTAAATATAAGTGACACAATGCCGCCTTAAGGACAGGAAGACTGAGACTTCCTACTGTCTATAATTTGAGCGTTTCCTTTGTCACCAGTTTTACATTCCGATGTACCTCTACAGGTTTACTGTATCCGTTGGACCTCCACAGTGACGATGAAACACAGAAATAGCATCGGAATTAAATATAAGTGACACAATGCCGACTTAAGTACAGGAAGACTAAGTCTTCCTACTGTCTATGTTTTGAGCGTTTCCTCTGTCATCAGTTTTACTTTCCGTTGCACCTCTGCAGGTTTACTATATCCCTTGGACCTTCCCATTTACGATAAAACACAGAAATTTCATCGGAAATAAATATAAGAGACACAATGCCGACTTAAGTACAGGAAGACTAAGTCTTCCTACGGTCTATAATTTGAGCATTTCCTGTGTCACGAGTTTAACATTCCGATGCACCTCTGCAGGTTTACTGTATCCCTTGGACCTTCCCATTCACGATGAAACACAGGAATTGCATCTTAATTAAATATAAGAGACACAATGCCGTCTTAAGTACAGGAAGACTGAGTCTTCCTACTGTCTATGTTTTGAGCGTTTCCTGTGTTACTAGTTTTACATTACGATGTACCTCTGGAGGTTTACTGCATCCCTTGGACCTTCCCATTGACGATGAAACACAGAAATTGCATCGGAAATAAATATAAGAGACATAATGCCGACTTAAGTACAGGAAGACTGAGTCTTCCTAGTGTCTATGTTTTGAGCGTTTCCTGTGTCACCAGTTTTACATTCTGATGCACCTCTGCAGGGTTACTGTATCCCTTGGACCCTACCATTGACGATGAAACACAGAAATTGCATCGGAATTAAATATAAGAGACACAATGCCGACTTAAGTACAGGATGACTGAGTCTTCCTACTGTCTATAATTTGAGCGTTTCCTGTGTCACCAGTTTTACATTCCGATGCACCTCTACAGGTTTACTGTATCCCTTGGACCTTCACAGTTACGATGAAACACAGAAGTTACATCGGAATTAAATATAAGAGACACAATGACGACTTAAGCACAAGACAACAGTCTTCTTAAGGTCAATGTTTTGAGCGTTTCCTGTTTCACCAGTTTTACATTGCGATGCACCTCTGCATGTTTACTGTATCCCTTGGACCTTCCCATTGGCGATGAAACACACAAAATGCATCGAAATTAAATATAAGATACACAATGCCGACTTAAGTACAGGAAGACTAAATCCTGCTACTGTCTATGTTTTGAGCTTATCCTGCGTCATCAGTTTTACTTTACGATGCACCTCTGCAGGTTTAGTATATCCCTTGGACCTTCCCATTGACAATGAAACACAGAAATTTCATCGGAAATAAATATATGAGACACAATGCCGACTTAAGTACAGGAAGACTGAGTCTTCCTACTGTCTATGTTTTGAGCGTTTCCTGTGTCACTAGTTATACATTCCGTTGCACCTCTGCAGGTTTACTGTATCCCTTGGACCTTCCCATTGACGATGAAACACAGAAATTGCATCGGAATTAAAAATAAGAGACACAATGCCGACTTAAGTACAGGAAGACTGAGTCTTCCTACGGTCTATGTTTTGAGCGTTTCCTGTGTCACCAGTTTTACATTCTGATGCACCTCTACAGGTTTACTGTATCCCTTGGACCTTCACAGTTACGATGAAACACAGAAATTACATCGGAATTAAATATAAGAGACACAATGACGACTTAAGTACAAGAAAACAGTCTTCTTACAGTCAATGGTTTGAGAGTTTCCTGTGTCACCAGTTTTACATTCCGATGCACCTCTGCATGTTTACTGTATCCCTTGGACCTTCCCATTGGCGATGAAACACACATATTGCATCGAAATTAAATATAAGAGACACTATGCCGACTTAAGTACAGGAAGACTAAATCTTGCTACTGTCTATGTTTTGAGGGTATCCTGTGTCATCAGCTTTACTTTCCGATGCACCTCTGCAGGTTTACTATATCCCTTGGACCTTCCCATTCACGATGAAACACCGAAATTTCATCGGAAATAAATATAAGAGACACAAAGCCTACTTAAGTACAGGAAGACTGAGTCTTCCTACTGTCTATGTTTTGAGCGTTTCCGGTGTCACTAGTTTTACATTCCGTTGCACCTCTGCAGGTTTACTGTATCCCTTGGACCTTCCCATTGACGATGAAACACAGAAATTGCATCGGAATTAAATATAAGGGACACAATGCCGCCTTAAGGACAGGAAGATTGAGACTTCCTACTGTCTATAATTTGAGCGTTTCCTTTGTCACCAGTTTTACATTCCGATGTACCTCTACAGGTTTCCTGTATCCGTTGGACCTCCACAGTGACGATGAAACACAGAAATAGCATCGGAATTAAATATAAGTGACACAATGCCGACTTAAGTACAGGAAGACTAAGTCTTCCTACTGTCTATGTTTTGAGCGTTTCCTCTGTCATCAGTTTTACTTTCCGTTGCACCTCTGCAGGTTTACTATATCCCTTGGACCTTCCCATTGACGATAAAACACAGAAATTTCATCGGAAATAAATATAAGAGACACAATGCCGACTTAAGTACAGGAAGACTAAGTCTTCCTACGGTCTATAATTTGAGCATTTCCTGTGTCACGAGTTTAACATTCCGATGCACCTCTGCAGGTTTACTGTATCCCGTGGACCTTCCCATTCACGATGAAACACAGGAATTGCATCTTAATTAAATATAAGAGACACAATGCCGTCTTAAGTACAGGAAGACTGAGTCTTCCTACTGTCTATGTTTTGAGCGTTTCCTGTGTTACTAGTTTTACATTACGATGCACCTCTGGAGGGGTACTGCATCCCTTGGACCTTCCCATTGACGATGAAACACAGAAATTGCATCGGAAATAAATATAAGAGACATAATGCCGACTTAAGTACAGGAAGACTGAGTCTTCCTAGTGTCTATGTTTTGAGCGTTTCCTGTGTCACCAGTTTTACATTCTGATGCACCTCTGCAGGGTTACTGTATCCCTTGGACCTTACCATTGACGATGAAACACAGAAATTGCATCGGAATTAAATATAAGAGACACAATGCCGACTTAAGTACAGGATGACTGAGTCTTCCTACTGTCTATAATTTGAGCGTTTCCTGTGTCACCAGTTTTACATTCCGATGCACCTCTGCAGGTTTACTGTATCCCTTGGACCTTCACAGTTACGATGAAACACAGAAGTTACATGGGAATTAAATATAAGAGACACAATGACGACTTAAGTACAAGACAACAGTCTTCTTAAGGTCAATGTTTTGAGCGTTTCCTGTTTCACCAGTTTTACATTGCGATGCACCTCTGCATGTTTACTGTATCCCTTGGACCTTCCCATTGGCGATGAAACACACAAATTGCATCGAAATTAAATATAAGATACACAATGCCGACTTAAGTACAGGAAGACTAAATCCTGCTACTGTCTATGTTTTGAGCTTATCCTGTGTCATCAGTTTTACTTTACGATGCACCTCTGCAGGTTTAGTATATCCCTTGGACCTTCCCATTGACAATGAAACACAGAAATTTCATCGGAAATAAATATATGAGACACAATGCCGACTTAAGTACAGGAAGACTGAGTCTTCCTACTGTCTATGTTTTGAGCGTTTCCTGTGTCACTAGTTATACATTCCGTTGCACCTCTGCAGGTTTACTGTATCCCTTGGACCTTCCCATTGACGATGAAACACAGAAATTGCATCGGAATTAAATATAAGAGACACAATGCCGACATAAGTACAGGAAGACGGAGTCTTCCTACTGTCTATATTGTGAGCGTTTCCTGTATCACCATTTTTACATTCTGATGCACCTCTGCAGGTTTACTGTACCCCTTGGACCTTCACATTGACGATGAAACACAGAAATTGCATCGGAATTAAATATAAGAGACACAATGCCGACTTAAGTACAGGAAGACTGAGTCTTCCTACTGTCTATGTTTTGAGCGTTTCCTGTGTCACCAGTTTTACATTCTGATGCACCTCTGCAGGTTTACTGTATCCCTTGGACCTTCCCATTGACGATGAAACACCGAAATTGCATCGGAATTAAATATAAGAGAAACAATGCTGGCTTAAGTACAGGAAGACTGAGTCTTCCTACTGTCTATAATTTGAGCGTTTCCTGTGTCACCAGTTTTACATTACGATGCACGTCTACAGGTTTACTGTATCCCTTGGACCTTCACAGTGACGATGAAACACAGAAATAGCATCGGAATTAAATATAAGAGACACAATGCCGACTTAAGTACAGGAAGACTAAGTCTTCCTACTGTCTATGTTTTGAGCGTTTCCTGTGTCATCAGTTTTACTTTCCGATGCACCTCTGCAGGTTTACTATATCCCTTGGACCTTCCCATTCACGATGAAACACAGAAATTTCATCGGAAATAAATATAAGAGACACAATGCCGACTTAAGTACAGGAAGGCTGAGTCTTCCTACTGTCTATGTTTTGAGCGTTTCCTGTGTAACTAGTTTTACATTCCGATGCACCTCTGCAGGTTTACTGCATCACTTGGACCTTTCCATTGACGATGAAACACAGAAATTGCATCGGAATTAAATATAAGAGACACAATGCCGACTTAAGTACAGGAAGACTGAGTCTTCCTACTGTCTATGTTTTGAGCGTTTCCTGTGTCACCAGTTTTACATTCCGATGCACCTCTGCAGGTTTACTATATCCCTTGGACCTTCCCATTCACGATGAAACACAGAAATTTCATCGGAAATAAATATAAGAGACACAATGCCGACTTATGTACATGAAGACTGAGTCTTCCTACTGTCTATGGTTTGAGCGTTTCCTGTGTCACTAGTTATACATTCCGTTGCACCTCTGCAGGTTTACTGTATCCCTTGGACCTTCCCATTGACGATGAAACACAGAAATTGCATCGGAATTAAATATAAGAGACACAATGCCGACTTAAGTACAAGAAGACGGTGTCTTCCTACTGTCTATGTTGTGAGCGTTTCCTGTGTCACCATTTTTACATTCTGATGCACCTCTGCAGGTTTACTGTACCTCTTGGCCCTTCCCATAGACGATGAAACACAGAAATTGCATCGGAATTAAATATAAGAGACACAATGCCGACTTAAGTACAGGAAGACTGAGTCTTCCTACTGTCTATGTTTTGAGCGTTTCCTGTGTCAACAGTTTTACATTCTGATGCACCTCTGCAGGTTTACTGTATCCCTTGGACCTTCCCATTGACGATGAAACACAGAAATTGCATCGGAATTAAAAATAAGAGAAACAATGCTGGCTTAAGTACAGGAAGACTGAGTCTTCCTACTGTCTATAATTTGAGCGTTTCCTGTGTCACCAGTTTTACATTACGATGCACGTCTACAGGTTTACTGTATCCCTTGGACCTTCACAGTGACGATGAAACACAGAAATAGCATCGGAATTAAATATAAGAGACACAATGCCGACTTAAGTACAGGAAGACTAAGTCTTCCTACTGTCTATGTTTTGAGCGTTTCCTGTGTCATCAGTTTTACTTTCCGATGCACCTCTGCAGGTTTACTATATCCCTTGGACCTTCCCATTCACGATGAAACACAGAAATTTCATCGGAAATAAATATAAGAGACACAATGCCGACTTAAGTACAGGAAGGCTGAGTCTTCCTACTGTCTATGTTTTGAGCGTTTCCTGTGTAACTAGTTTTACATTCCGATGCACCTCTGCAGGTTTACTGCATCACTTGGACCTTTCCATTGACGATGAAACACAGAAATTGCATCGGAATTAAATATAAGAGACACAATGCCGACTTAAGTACAGGAAGACTGAGTCTTCCTACTGTCTATGTTTTGAGCGTTTCCTGTGTCACCAGTTTTACATTCCGATGCACCTCTGCAGGTTTACTATATCCCTTGGACCTTCCCATTCACGATGAAACACAGAAATTTCATCGGAAATAAAAATAAGAGACACAATGCCGACTTATGTACATGAAGACTGAGTCTTCCTACTGTCTATGTTTTGAGCGTTTCCTGTGTCACTAGTTATACATTCCGTTGCACCTCTGCAGGTTTACTGTATCCCTTGGACCTTCCCATTGACGATGAAACACAGAAATTGCATCGGAATTAAATATAAGAGAAACAATGCTGGCTTAAGTACAGGAAGACTGAGTCTTCCTACTGTCTATAATTTGAGCGTTTCCTGTGTCACCAGTTTTACATTACGATGCACCTCTACAGGTTTACTGTATCCCTTGGACCTTCACAGTTACGATGAAACACTGAAATTACATCGGAATTAAATTTAAGAGACACAATTACGACTTAAGTACAAGAAAACAGTCTTCTTACAGTCAATGTTTTGAGCGTTTCCTGTGTCACCAGTTTTACATTCCGATGCACCTCTGCATTTTTACTGTATCCCTTGGACCTTCGCATGGATGATGAAACACACAAATTGCATCGAAATTAAATATAAGAGACGCTATGCCGACTTAAGTACAGGAAGACTAAATCCTATTACTGTCTATGTTTTGAGAGTAACCTATGTCATCAGTTTTACTTTCTGATGCACCTCTGCAGGTTTACTATATCCCTTGGACCTTCCCATTCACGATGAAACACAGAAATTTCATCGGAAATAAATATAAGAGACACAATGCCGACCTATGTACAGGAAGACTGAGTCTTCCTACTGTCTATGTTTTGAGCGTTTCCTGTGTCACTAGTTATACATTCCGTTGCACCTCTGCAGGTATACTGTATCCCTTGGACCTTCACAGTGACGATGAAACACAGAAAATGCATCGGAATTAAATATAAGAGACACAATGCCGACTTAAGTACAGGAAGACTAAGTCTTCCTACTGTCTATGTTTTGAGCGTTTTCTGTGTCATCTATTTTACTTTCCGATGCACCTATGCAGGTTTACTATATCCCTTGGACCTTCCCATTCACGATAGAATACAGAAATTTCATCGGAAGTAAATATAAGAGACACAATGCCGACTTCAGTACAGGAAGACAGAGTCTTCCTACTGTCTATGCTTTGAGCGTTTCCTGTGTCACGACTTTTACATTCCGATGCCCCTCTGCAGGTTTACTGTAACCCTTGGACCTTCCCATTGACGATGAAACACAGAAATTGCATCGGAATTAAATATAAGAGACACGATGCCGGCTTAAGTACAGGAAGACTGAGTCTTCCTACTGTCTATGTTTTGAGCGTTTCCTGTGTCACTAGTTTTACATTCCGATGCACCTCTGCAGGTTTTCTGTATCCCTTGGAACCTCCCATTGACGATGAAACACAGACATTGCATCGGAATTAAATATAAGAGACACAATGCCGACTTAAGTACAGGAAGACTGAGTCTTCCTACTGTCTGTGTTTTGAGCGTTTCCTGTGTCACCAGTTTTACATTCCGATGCACCTCTGCAGGTTTACTATATCCCTTGGACCTTCCCATTCGCGATGAAACACAGAAATTTCATCGGAAATAAATATAAGAGACACAATGCCGACTTATGTACAGGAAGACTGAGTCTTCCTACTGTCTATGTTTTGAGCGTTTCCTGTGTCACTAGTTATACATTCCGTTGCACCTCTGCAGGTTTACTGTATCCCTTGGACCTTCCCATTGACGATGAAACACAGAAATTGCATCGGAATTAAATATAAGAGACACAATGCCGACTTAAGTACAAGAAGACGGAGTCTTCCTACTGTCTATGTTGTGAGCGTTTCCTGTGTCACCATTTTTACATTCTGATGCACCTCTGCAGGTTTACTGTACCACTTGGCCCTTCCCATTGACGATGAAACACAGAAATTGCATCGGAATTAAATATAAGAGACACAATGCCGACTTAAGTACAGGAAGACTGAGTCTTCCTACTGTCTATGTTTTGAGCGTTTCCTGTGTAACTAGTTTTACATTCCGATGCACCTCTGCAGGTTTACTGCATCACTTGGACCTTCCCATTGACGATGAAACACAGAAATTGCATCGGAATTAAATATAAGAGACACAATGCCGACTTAAGTACAGGAAGACTGAGTCTTCCTACTGTCTATGTTTTGAGCGTTTCCTGTGTCACCAGTTTTACATTCTGATGCACCTCTGCAGGTTTACTGTATACCTTGGACCTTCCCATTGACGATGAAACACAGAAATTGCATCGGAATTAAATATAAGAGACACAATGCCGACTTATGTACAGGAAGACTGAGTCTTCCTACTGTCTATGTTTTGAGCGTTTCCTGTGTCACTAGTTATACATTCCGTTGCACCTCTGCAGGTTTACTGTATCCCTTGGACCTTCCCATTGACGATGAAACACAGAAATTGCATCGGAATTAAATATAAGAGACACAATGCAAAGTTAAGTACAAGAAGACGGAGTCTTCCTACTGTCTATGTTGTGAGCGTTTCCTGTGTCACCATTTTTACATTCTGATGCACCTCTGCAGGTTTACTGTACCACTTGGCCCTTCCCATTGACGATGAAACACAGAAATTGCATCGGAATGAAATATAAGAGACACAATGCCGACTTAAGTACAGGAAGACTGAGTCTTCCTACTGTCTATGTTTTGAGCGTTTCCTGTGTAACTAGTTTTACATTCCGATGCACCTCTGCAGGTTTACTGCATCACTTGGACCTTCCCATTGACGATGAAACACAGAAATTGCATCGGAATTAAATATAAGAGACACAATGCCGACTTAAGTACAGGAAGACTGAGTCTTCCTACTGTCTATGTTTTGAGCGTTTCCTGTGTCACCAGTTTTACATTCTGATGCACCTCTGCAGGTTTACTGTATACCTTGGACATTCCCATTCACGATGAAATACAGAAATTTCATCGGAATTAAATATAAGTGACACAATGCCGACTTAAGTACAGGAAGACTGAGTCTTCCTAATGTCTATGTTGTCAGCATTTCCTGTGTCACCATTTTCACATTCTGATGCACCTCTGCAGGTTTACTGTACCCCTTGGCCCTTCCCATTGACGATGAAACACAGAAATTGCATCGGAATTAAATATAAGAGACACAATGCCGACTTAAGTACAGGAAGACTGAGTCTTCCTACTGTCTATGTTTTGAGCGTTTCCTGTGTCACCAGTTTTACATTCTGATGCACCTCTGCAGGTTTACTGTATACCTTCGACCTTCCCATTGACGATGAAACACAGAAATTGCATCGGAATTAAATATAAGACACACAATGCCGACTTAAGTACAGGATGACTGAGTCTTCCTACTGTCTATAATTTGAGCGTTTCCTGTGTCACCAGTTTTACATTCCGATGCACCTCTACAGGTTTACTGTATCCCTTGGACCTTCACAGTTACGATGAAACACAGAAATTACATCGCAATTAAATATAAGAGACACAATGACGACTTAACTACAAGAAAACAGTCTTCTTACAGTCAATGCTTTGAGCGTTTCCTGTGTCACCAGTTTTACATTCCGATGCACCTCTGCATTTTTACTGTATCCCTTGCACCTTCGCATGGATGATGAAACACACAAATTGCATCGAAATTAAATATAAGAGACGCAATGCCGACTTAAGTACAGGAAGACTAAATCCTGCTACTGTCTATGTTTTGAGCGTAACCTATGTCATCAGTTTTACTTTCTGATGCACCTCTGCAGGTTTACTATATACCTTGGACCTTCCCATTCACGATGAAACACAGAAATTTCATCGGAAATAAATATAAGAGACACAATGCCGACTTATGTACAGGAAGACTGAGTCTTCCTACTGTCTATGTTTTGAGCGTTTCCTGTGTCACTAGTTATACATTCCGTTGCACCTCTGCAGGTATACTGTATCCCTTGGACCTTCACAGTGACGATGAAACACAGAAATTGCATCGGAATTAAATATAAGAGTCACAATGCCGACTTAAGTACAGGAAGACTAAGTCTTCCTACTGTCTATGTTTTGAGCGTTTTCTGTGTCATCTATTTTACTTTCCGATGCACCTCTGCAGGTTTACTATATCCCTTGTACCTTCCCATTCACGATGAAATACAGAAATTTCATCGGAATTAAATATAAGAGACACAATGCCGACTTAAGTACAGGAAGACTAATTCCTGCTACTGTCTATGTTTTGAGCGTATCCTGTGTCATCAGTTTTACATTCCGATGCACCTCTGCAGGTTTACTATATCCCTTGGACCTTCCCATTCACGATGAAACACAGAAATTTCATCGGAAATAAATATAAGAGACACAATGCCGACTTAAGTACAGGAAGACTGAGTCTTCCTAGTGTCTATGTTTTGAGCGTTTCCTGTGTCACCAGTTTTACATTCTGATGCACCTCTGCAGGTTTACTGTATCCCTTGGACCTTACCATTGACGATGAAACACAGAAATTGCATCGGAATTACATATAAGAGACACAATGCCGACTTAAGAACAGGATGACTGAGTCTTCCTACTGTCTATAATTTGAGCGTTTCCTGTGTCACCAGTTTTACATTCCGATGCACCTCTACAGGTTTACTGTATCCCTTGGACCTTCACAGTTACGGTGAAACACAGAAGTTACATCGGAATTAAATATAAGAGACACAATGACGACTTAAGTACAAGACAACAGTCTTCTTAAGGTCAATGTTTTGAGCGCTTCCTGTTTCACCAGTTTTACAATGCGATGCACCTCTGCAGGTTTACTGTATCCCTTGGACCTTCCCATTGACGATGAAACACAGAAATTGCATCGGAATTAAATATAAGAGACACAATGCCGACTTAAGTACAGGAAGACTAAATCCTGCTACTGTCTATGTTTTGAGCGTATCCTGTGTCACTAGTTATACATTCCGTTGCACCTCTGCAGGTTTACTGTATCCCTTGGCCCTTCCCATTGACGATGAAACACAGAAATTGCATAGGAATTAAATATAAGAGACACAATGCCGACTTAAGTACAGGAAGACGGAGTCTTCCTACTGTCTATATTGTGAGCGTTTCCTGTATCACCATTTTTACATTCTGATGCACCTCTGCAGGTTTACTGTACCCCTTGGACCTTCACATTGACGATGAAACACAGAAATTGCATCGGAATTAAATATAAGAGACACAATGCCGACTTAAGTACAGGAAGACTGAGTCTTCCTACTGTCTATGTTTTGAGCGTTTCCTGTGTCACCAGTTTTACATTCTGATGCACCTCTGCAGGTTTACTGTATCCCTTGGACCTTCCCATTGACGATGAAACACAGAAATTGCATCGGAATTAAATATAAGTGAAACAATGCCGACTTAAGTACAGGAAGACTGAGTCTTCCTACTGTCTATAATTTGAGCGTTTCCTGTGTCACCAGTTTTACATTACGATGCACGTCTACAGGTTTACTGTATCCCTTGGACCTTCACAGTGAAGATGAAACACAGAAATAGGATCGGAATTAAATATAAGAGACACAATGCCGACTTAAGTACAGGAAGACTGAGTCTTCCTACTGTCTATGTTTTGAGCGTTTTCTGTGTCATCTATTTTACTTTCCGATGCACCTCTGCAGGTTTACTATATCCCTTGGACCTTCCCATTCACGATGAAACACAGAAATTTCATCGGAAGTAAATATAAGAGACACAATGCCGACTTCAGTACAGGAAGACAGAGTCTTCCTACTGTCTATGCTTTGAGCGTTTCCTGTGTCACGAGTTTTACATTCCGATGCCCCTCTGCAGGTTTACTGTAACCCTTGGACCTTCCCATTGACGATGAAACACAGAAATTACATCGGAATTAAATATAAGAGACACGATGCCGGCTTAAGTACAGGAAGACTGAGTCTTCCTACTGTCTATGTTTTGAGCGTTTCCTGTGTCACTAGTTTTACATTCCGATGCACCTCTGCAGGTTTACTGTATCCCTTGGAACCTCCCATTGACGATGAAACACAGAAATTGCATCGGAATTAAATATAAGAGACACAATGCCGACTTAAGTACAGGAAGACTGAGTCTTCCTACTGTCTGTGTTTTGAGCGTTTCCTGTGTCACCAGTTTTACATTCCGATGCACCTCTGCAGGTTTAGTATATCCCTTGGACCTTCCCATTCACGATGAAACACAGAAATTGCATCGGAATTAAATATAAGAGACACAATGCCGACTTAAGTACAAGAAGACGGAGTCTTCCTACTGTCTATGTTGTGAGCGTTTCCTGTGTCACCATTTTTACATTCTGATGCACCTCTGCAGGTTTACTGTACCACTTGGCCCTTCCCATTGACGATGAAACACAGAAATTGCATCGGAATTAAATATAAGAGACACAATGCCGACTTAAGTACAGGAAGAATGAGTCTTCCTACTGTCTATGTTTTGAGCGTTTCCTGTGTAACTAGTTTTACATTCGGATGCACCTCTGCAGGTTTACTGCATCGCTTGGACCTTCCCATTGACGATGAAACACAGAAATTGCATCGGAATTAAATATAAGAGACACAATGCCGACTTAAGTACAGGAAGATTGAGTCTTCCTACTGTCTATGTTTTGAGCGTTTCCTGTGTCACCAGTTTTACATTCTGATGCACCGCTGCAGGTTTACTTTATACCTTGGACCTTCCCATTGACGATGAAACACAGAAATTGCATCGGAATTAAATATAAGAGACACAATGCCGACTTAAGTACAGGATGACTGAGTCTTCCTACTGTCTATAATTTGAGCGTTTCCTGTGTCACCAGTTTTACATTCCGATGCACCTCTACAGGTGTACTGTATCCCTTGGACCTTCACAGTTACGATGAAACACAGAAATTACATCGGAATTAAATATAAGAGACACAATGACGACTTAAGTACAAGATAACAGTCTTCTTACAGTCAATGTTTTGAGCGTTTCCTGTGTCACTAGTTTTACATTCCGATGCACCTCTGCAGGTTTACTGTATCCCTTGGAACCTCCCATTGACGATGAAACACAGAATTGCATTGGAATTAAATATAAGAGACACAATGCCGACTTAAGTACAGGAAGACTGAGTCTTCCTACTGTCTGTGTTTTGAGCGTTTCCTGTGTCACCAGTTTTACATTCCGATGTACCTCTGCAGGTTTACTATATCCCTTGGACCTTCCCATTCACGATGAAACACAGAAATTTCATCGGAAATAAAAATAAGAGACACAATGCCGACTTATGTACAGGAAGACTGAGTCTTCCTACTGTCTATGCTTTGAGCGTTTCCTGTGTCCCTAGTTATACATTCCGTTGCACCTCTGCAGGTTTACTGTATCCCTTGGACCTTCCCATTGACGATGAAACACAGAAATTGCATCGGAATTAAATATAAGAGACACAATGCCGACTTAAGTACAAGAAGACGGAGTCTTCCTACTGTCTATGTTGTGAGCGTTTCCTGTGTCACCATTTTTACATTCTGATGCACCTCTGCAGGTTTACTGTACCACTTGGCCCTTCCCATTGACGATGAAACACAGAAACTGCATCGGAATTAAATATAAGAGACACAATGCCGACTTAAGTACAGGAAGACTGAGTCTTCCTACTGTCTATGTTTTGAGCGTTTCCTGTGTAACTAGTTTTACATTCCGATGCACCTCTGCAGGTTTACTGCATCACTCGGACCTTCCCATTGACGATGAAACACAGAAATTGCATCGGAATTAAATATAAGAGACACAATGCCGACTTAAGTACAGGAAGACTGAGTCTTCCTACTGTCTATGTTTTGAGCGTTTCCTGTGTCACCAGTTTTACATTCTGATGCACCTCTGCAGGTTTACTGTATACCTTGGACCTTCCCATTGACGATGAAACACAGAAATTGCATCGGAATTAAATATAAGAGACACAATGCCGACTTAAGTACAGGATGACTGAGTCTTCCTACTGTCTATAATTTGAGCGTTACCTGTGTCACCAGTTTTACATTCCGATGCACCTCTACAGGTTTACTGTATCCCTTGGACCTTCACAGTTACGATGAAACACAGAAATTACATCGCAATTAAATATAAGAGACACAATGACGACTTAACTACAAGAAAACAGTCTTCTTACAGTCAATGATTTGAGCGTTTCCTGTGTCACCAGTTTTACATTCCGATGCACCTCTGGATTTTTACTGTATCCCTTGCACCTTCGCATGGATGATGAAACACACAAATTGCATCGAAATTAAATATAAGAGACGCAATGCCGATTAAAGTACAGGAAGACTAAATCCTGCTACTGTCTATGTTTTGAGCGTAACCTATGTCATCAGTTTTACTTTCTGATGCACATCTGCAGGTTTACTATATACCTTGGACCTTCCCATTCACGATGAAACACAGAAATTTCATCGGAAATAAATATAAGAGACACAATGCCGACTTATGTACAGGAAGACTGAGTCTTCCTACTGTCTATGTTTTGAGCGTTTCCTGTGTCACTAGTTATACATTCCGTTGCACCTCTGCAGGTTTACTGTATCCCTTGGATCTTCCCATTGACGATGAAACACAGAAATTGCATCGGAATTAAATATAAGAGACACAATGCCGACTTAAGTACAGGAAGACTGACTCTTCCTACTGTCTGTGTTTTGAGCGTTTCCTGTGTCACCAGTTTTACATTACGCTGCACGTCTACAGGTTTACTGTATCCCTTGGACCTTCACAGTGACGATGAAACACAGAAATAGCATCGGAATTAAATATAAGAGACACAATGCCGACTTAAGTACAGGAAGACTAAGTCTTCCTACTGTCTATGTTTTGAGCGTTTTCTGTGTCATCTATTTTACTTTCCGATGCACCTCTGCAGGTTTACTATATCCCTTGGACCTTCCCATTCACGATGAAATACAGAAATTTCATCGGAAGTAAATATAAGAGACACAATGCCGACTTCAGTACAGGAAGACAGAGTCTTCCTGCTGTCTATGCTTTGTGCGTTTCCTGTGTCACTAGTTTTATATTCCGATGCACCTCTGCAGGTTTACTGTATCCCTTGGATCTTCCCATTGACGGTGAAACACAGAAATTGCATCGGAATTAAATATAAGAGACACAATGCCGACTTAAGTACAGGAAGACTGACTCTTCCTACTGTCTGTGTTTTGAGCGTTTCCTGTGTCACCAGTTTTACATTACGCTGCACGTCTACAGGTTTACTGTATCCCTTGGACCTTCACAGTGACGATGAAACACAGAAATAGCATCGGAATTAAATATAAGAGACACAATGCCGACTTAAGTACAGGAAGACTAAGTCTTCCTACTGTCTATGTTTTGAGCGTTTCCTGTGTCATCAGTTTTACTTTCCGTTGCACCTCTGCAGGTTTACTATATCCCTTGGACCTTCCCATTCACGATGAAACACAGAAATTTCATCGGAAATAAATATAAGAGACACAATGCCGACTTAAGAACAGGAAGGCTGAGTCTTCCTACTGTCTATAATTTGAGCGTTTCCTGTGTCACCAGTATTACATTCTGATGCACCACTACAGGTTAACTGTATCCCTTGGACCTTCACAGTTACGATGAAACACAGAAATTACATCGGAATTAAATATAAGAGACACAATGAAGACTTAAGTACAAGAAAACAGTCTTCTTACAGTCAATGTTTTGAGCGTTTCCTGTGTCACCAGTTTTACATTCCGATGCACCTCTGCATGTTTACTGTATCCCTTGGACCTTCCCATTGACGATGAAACACAGAAATTGCATCGGAAATAAATATAAGAGACACAATGCCGACTTATGTACAGGAAGACTGAGTCTTCCTACTGTCTATGTTTTGAGCGTTTCCTGTGTCACTAGTTATACATTCCGTTGCACCTCTGCAGGTTTACTGTATCCCCTGGACCTTCCCATTGACGATGAAACACAGAAATTGCATCGGAATTAAATATAAGAGACACAATGCCGACTAAAGTACAAGAAGACGGAGTCTTCCTACTGTCTATGTTGTGAGCGTTTCCTGTGTCACCATTTTTACATTCTGATGCACCTCTGCAGGTTTACTGTACCACTTGGCCCTTCCCATTGACGATGAAACACAGAAATTGCATCGGAATTAAATATAAGAGACACAATGCCGACTTAAGTACAGGAAGACTGAGTCTTCCTACTGTCTACGTTTTGAGCGTTTCCTGTGTCACCAGTTTTACATTCTGATGCACCTCTGCAGGTTTACTGTATACCTTGGACATTCCCATTCACGATGAAATACAGAAATTTCATCGGAATTAAATATAAGTGACACAATGCCGACTTAAGTACAGGAAGACTGAGTCTTCCTAATGTCTATGTTGTCAGCATTTCCTGTGTCACCATTTTCACATTCTGATGCACCTCTGCAGGTTTACTGTACCCCTTGGCCCTTCCCATTGAAGATGAAACACAGAAATTGAATCGGAATTAAATATAAGAGACACAATGCCGACTTAAGTACAGAATGACTGAGTCTTCCTACTGTCTATAATTTGAGCGTTTCCTGTGTCACCAGTTTTACATTCCGATGCACCTCTACAGGTTTACTGTATCCCTTGGACCTTCTCAGTGACGATGAAACACAGAAATTGCATCGGAATTAAATATAGGAGACACAATGCCGACTTAAGTACAGGAAGACTAATTCCTGCTACTGTCTATGCTTTTGAGCGTATCCTGTGTCATCAGTTTTACATTCCGATGCACCTCTGCAGGTTTACTATATCCCTTGGACCTTCCCATTCACGATGAAACACAGAAATTTCATCGGAAATAAATATAAGAGACACAATGCCGACTTAAGTACAGGAAGACTGAGTCTTCCTAGTGTCTATGTTTTGAGCGTTTCCTGTGTCACCAGTTATACATTCTGATGCACCTCTGCAGGTTTACTGTATCCCTTGGACCTTACCATTGACGATGAAACACAGAAATTGCATCGGAATTACATATAAGAGACACAATGCCGACTTAAGTACAGGATGACTGAGTCTTCCTACTGTCTATAATTTGAGCGTTTCCTGTGTCACCAGTTTTACATTCCGATGCACCTCTACAGGTTTACTGTATCCCTTGGACCTTCACAGTTACGGTGAAACACAGAAGTTACATCGGAATTAAATATAAGAGACACAATGACGACTTAAGTACAAGACAACAGTCTTCTTAAGGTCAATGTTTTGAGCGCTTCCTGTTTCACCAGTTTTACATTGCGATGCACCTCTGCAGGTTTACTGTATCCCTTGGACCTTCCCATTGACGATGAAACACAGAAATTGCATCGGAATTAAATATAAGAGACACAATGCCGACTTAAGTACAGGAAGACTAAATCCTGCTACTGTCTATGTTTTGAGCGTATCCTGTGTCACTAGTTATACATTCCGTTGCACCTCTGCAGGTTTACTGTATCCCTTGGCCCTTCCCATTGACGATGAAACACAGAAATTGCATAGGAATTAAATATAAGAGACACAATGCCGACTTAAGTACAGGAAGACGGAGTCTTCCTACTGTCTATATTATGAGCGTTTCCTGTATCAACATTTTTACATTCTGATGCACCTCTGCAGGTTTACTGTACCCCTTGGACCTTCACATTGACGATGAAACACAGAAATTGCATCGGAATTAAATATAAGAGACACAATGCCGACTTAAGTACAGGAAGACTGAGTCTTCCTACTGTCTATGTTTTGAGCGTTTCCTGTGTCACCAGTTTTACATTCTGATGCACCTCTGCATGTTTACTGTATCCCTTGGACCTTCCCATTGACGATGAAACACAGAAATTGCATCGGAATTAAATATAAGAGAAACAATGCCGACTTAAGTACAGGAAGACTGAGTCTTCCTACTGTCTATAATTTGAGCGTTTCCTGTGTCACCAGTTTTACATTACGATGCACGTCTACAGGTTTACTGTATCCCTTGGACCTTCACAGTGAAGATGAAACACAGAAATAGGATCGGAATTAAATATAAGAGACACAATGCCGGCTTAAGTACAGGAAGACTGAGTCTTCCTACTGTCTATGTTTGGAGCGTTTTCTGTGACATCTATTTTACTTTCCGATGCACCTCTGCAGGTTTACTATATCCCTTGGACCTTCCCATTCACGATGAAATACAGAAATTTCATCGGAAGTAAATATAAGAGACACAATGCCGACTTCAGTACAGGAAGACAGAGTCTTCCTACTGTCTATGCTTTGAGCGTTTCCTGTGTCACGAGTTTTACATTCCGATGCCCCTCTGCAGGTTTACTGTAACCCTTGGACCTTCCCATTGACGATGAAACACAGAAATTACATCGGAATTAAATATAAGAGACACGATGCCGGCTTAAGTACAGGAAGACTGAGTCTTCCTACTGTCTATGTTTTGAGCGTTTCCTGTGTCACTAGTTTTACATTCCGATGCACCTCTGCAGGTTTACTGTATCCCTTGGAACCTCCCATTGACGATGAAACACAGAAATTGCATCGGAATTAAATATAAGAGACACAATGCCGACTTAAGTACAGGAAGACTGAGTCTTCCTACTGTCTGTGTTTTGAGCGTTTCCTGTGTCACCAGTTTTACATTTCGATGCACCTCTGCAGGTTTACTATATCCCTTGGACCTTCCCATTCACGATGAAACACAGAAATTGCATCGGAATTAAATATAAGAGACACAATGCGGACTTAAGTACAAGAAGACGGAGTCTTCCTACTGTCTATGTTGTGAGCGTTTCCTGTGTCACCATTTTTACATTCTGATGCACCTCTGCAGGTTTACTGTACCACGTGGCCCTTCCCATTGACGATGAAACACAGAAATTGCATCGGAATTAAATATAAGAGACACAATGCCGACTTAAGTACAGGAAGACTGAGTCTTCCTACTGTCTATGTTTTGAGCGTTTCCTGTGTAACTAGTTTTACATTCAGATGCACCTCTGCAGGTTTACTGCATCGCTTGGACCTTCCCATTGACGATGAAACACAGAAATTGCATCGGAAGTAAATATAAGAGACACAATGCCGACTTAAGTACAGGAAGACTGAGTCTTCCTACTGTCTATGTTTTGAGCGTTTCCTGTGTCACCAGTTTTACATTCTGATGCACCGCTGCAGGTTTACTTTATACCTTGGACCTTCCCATTGACGATGAAACACAGAAATTGCATCGGAATTAAATATAAGAGACACAATGCCGACTTAAGTACAGGATGACTGAGTCTTCCTACTGTCTATAATTTGAGCGTTTCCTGTGTCACCAGTTTTACATTCCGATGCACCTCTACAGGTGTACTGTATCCCTTGGACCTTCACAGTTACGATGAAACACAGAAATTACATCGGAATTAAATATAAGAGACACAATGACGACTTAAGTACAAGAAAACAGTCTTCTTACAGTCAATGTTTTGAGCGTTTCCTGTGTCACTAGTTTTACATTCCGATGCACCTCTGCAGATTTACTGTATCCCTTGGAACCTCCCATTGACGATGAAACACAGAATTGCATCGGAATTAAATATAAGAGACACAATGCCGACTTAAGTACAGGAAGACTGAGTCTTCCTACTGTCTGTGTTTTGAGCGTTTCCTGTGTCACCAGTTTTACATTCCGATGCACCTCTGCAGGTTTACTGTACCACTTGGCCCTTCCCATTGACGATGAAACACAGAAATTGCATCGGAATTAAATATAAGAGACATAATGCCGACTTAAGTACAGGAAGACTGAGTCTTCCTACTGTCTATGTTTTGAGCGTTTCCTGTGTAACTAGTTTTACATTCCGATGCACCTCTGCAGGTTTACTGCATCACTTGGACCTTCCCATTGACGATGAAACACAGAAATTGCATCGGAATTAAATATAAGAGACACAATGCCGACTTAAGTACAGGAAGACTGAGTCTTCCTACTGTCTATGTTTTGAGCGTTTCCTGTGTCACCAGTTTTACATTCTGATGCACCTCTGCAGGTTTACTTTATACCTTGGACCTTCCCATTGACGATGAAACACAGAAATTGCATCGGAATTAAATATAAGAGACACAATGCCGACTTAAGTACAGGATGACTGAGTCTTCCTACTGTCTATAATTTGAGCGTTTCCTGTGTCACCAGTTTTACATTCCGATGCACCTCTACAGGTTTACTGTATCCCTTGGACCTTCACAGTTACGATGAAACACAGAAATTGCATCGAAATTAAATATAAGAGACGCAATGCCGACTTAAGTACAGGAAGACTAAATCCTGCTACTGTCTATGTTTTGAGCGTAACCTATGTCATCAGTTTTACTTTCTGATGCACCTCTGCAGGTTTACTATATACCTTGGACCTTCCCATTCACTATGAAACACAGAAATTTCATCGGAAATAAATATAAGAGACACAATGCCGACTTATGTACAGGAAGACTGAGTCTTCCTACTGTCTATGTTTTGAGCGTTTCCTGTGTCACTAGTTATACATTCCGTTGCACCTCTGCAGGTAAACTGTATCCCTTGGACCTTCACAGTGACGATGAAACACAGAAATTGCATCGGAATTAAATATAAGAGACACAATGCCGACTTAAATACAGGAAGACTAAGTCTTCCTACTGTCTATGTTTTGAGCGTTTTCTGTGTCATCTATTTTACTTTCCGATGCACCTCTGCAGGTTTACTATATCCCTTGGACCTTCCCATTCACGATGAAATACAGAAATTTCATCGGGAGTAAATATAAGAGACACAATGCCGACTTCAGTACAGGAAGACAGAGTCTTCCTACTGTCTATGCTTTGAGCGTTTCTTGTGTACCAGTTTTACATTCCGATGCCCCGCTGCAGGTTTACTGTAACCCTTGGACCTTCCCATTGACGATGAAACACAGAAATTGCATCGGAATTAAATATAAGTAGACACGATGCCGGCTTAAGTACAGGAAGACTGAGTCTTCCTACTGTCTATGTTTTGAGCGTTTCCTGTGTCACTAGTTTTACATTCCGATGCACCTCTGCAGCTTTACTGTATCCCTTGGATCTTCCCATTGACGATGAAACACAGAAATTGCATCGGAATTAAATATAAGAGACACAATGCCGACTTAAGTACAGGAAGACTGAGTCTTCCTACTGTCTGTGTTTTGAGCGTTTCCTGTGTCACCAGTTTTACATTACGATGCACGTCTACAGGTTTACTGTATCCCTTGGACCTTCACAGTGACGATGAAACACAGAAATAGCATCGGAATTAAATATAAGAGACACAATGCCGACTTAAGTACAGGAAGACTAAGTCTTCCTACTGTCTATGTTTTGAGCGTTTCCTGTGTCATCAGTTTTACTTTCCGATGCACCTCTGCAGGTTTACTATATCCCTTGGACCTTCCCATTGACGATGAACACAGAAATTTCATCGGAAATAAATATAAGAGACACAATGCCGACTTAAGAACAGGAAGGCTGAGTCTTCCTACTGTCTATGTTTTGAGCGTTTCCTGTGTCACTAGTTATACATTCCGTTGCACCTCTGCAGGTTTACTGTATCCCTTGGACCTTCCCATTGACGATGAAACACAGAAATTGCATCGGAATTAAATATAGGAGACACAATGCCGACTTAAGTACAAGAAGACGGAGTCTTCCTACTGTCTATGTTGTGAGCGTTTCCTGTGTCACCATTTTTACATTCTGATGCACCTCTGCAGGTTTACTGTACCACTTGGCCCTTCCCATTGACGATGAAACACACAAATTGCATCGGAATTAAATATAAGAGACACAATGCCGACTTAAGTACAGGAAGACTGAGTCTTCCTACTGTCTATGTTTTGAGCGTTTCCTGTGTAACTAGTTTTACATTCCGATGCACCTCTGCAGTATTTACTGCATCACTTGGACCTTCCCATTGACGATGATACACAGAAATTGCATCGGAATTAAATATAAGAGACACAATGCCGACTTAAGTACAGGAAGACTGAGTCTTCCTACTGTCTATGTTTTGAGCGTTTCCTGTGTCACCAGTTTTACATTCTGATGCACCTCTGCAGGTTTACTGTATACCTTGGAACTTCCCATTCACGATGAAATACAGAAATTGCATCGGAATCAAATATAAGAGACACAATGCCGACTTAAGTACAGAAAGACTGAGTCTTCCTACTGTCTATAATTTGAGCGTTTCCTGTGTCACCAGTTTTACATTCCGATGCACCTCTACAGGTTTACTGTATCCCTTGGACCTTCACAGTGACGATGAAACACAGAAATTGCATCGGAATTTAATATAAGAGATACAATGCCGACTTAAGTACAGGAAGACTAATTCCTGCTACTGTCTATGTTTTGAGCGTATCCTGTGTCATCAGTTTTACATTCCGATGCACCTCTGCAGGTTTACTATATCCCTTGGACCTTCCCATTCACGATGAAACACAGAAATTTCATCGGAAATAAATATAAGAGACACAATGCCGACTTAAGTACAGGAAGACTGAGTCTTCCTAGTGTCTATGTTTTGAGCGTTTCCTGTGTCACCAGTTTTACATTCTGATGCACCTCTGCAGGTTTACTGTATCCCTTTGTCCTTACCATTGACGATGAAACACAGAAATTGCATCGGAATTACATATAAGAGACACAATGCCGACTTAAGTACAGGATGACTGAGTCTTCCTACTGTCTATAATTTGAGCGTTTCCTGTGTCACCAGTTTTACATTCCGATGCACCTCTACAGGTTTACTGTATCCCTTGGACCTTCACAGTTACGATGAAACACAGAAGTTACATCGGAATTAAATATAAGAGACACAATGACGACTTAAGTACAAGACAACAGTCTTCTTAAGGTCAATGTTTTGAGCGTTTCCTGTTTCACCAGTTTTACATTGCGATGCACGTCTGCAGGTTTACTGTATCCCTTGGACCTTCCCATTGACGATGAAACACAGAAATTGCATCGGAATTAAATATAAGAGACACAATGCCAACTTAAGTACAGGAAGACTAAATCCTGCTACTGTCTATGTTTTGAGCGTATCCTGTGTCATCAGTTTTACTTTACGATGCACCTCTGCAGGTTTACTATATCCCTTGGACCTTCCCATTGACGATGAAACACATAAATTGCATCGGAATTAAATATAAGAGACACAATGCCGACTTAAGTACAGGAAGACGGAGTCTTCCTACTGTCTATATTGTGAGCGTTTCCTGTATCACCATTTTTACATTCTGATGCACCTCTGCTGGTTTACTGTACCCCTTGGACCTTCACATTGACGATGAAACACAGAAATTGCATCGGAATTAAATATAAGAGACACAATGCCGACTTAAGTACAGGAAGACTGAGTCTTCCTACTGTCTATGTTTTGAGCGTTTCCTGTGTCACCAGTTTTACATTCTGATGCACCTCTGCAGGTTTACTGTATCCCTTGGACCTTCCCATTGACGATGAAACACAGAAATTGCATCGGAATTAAATATATGAGAAACAATGCCGACTTAAGTACAGGAAGACTGAGTCTTCCTACTGTCTATAATTTGAGCGTTTCCTGTGTCACCAGTTTTACATTACGATGCACGTCTACAGGTTTACTGTATCCTTTGGACCTTCACAGTGACGATGAAACACAGAAATTGCATCGGAAATAAATATAAGAGACACAATGCCGACTTATGTACAAGAATACAGTCTTCTTACAGTCAATGTTTTGAGCGTTTCCTGTGTCACCAGTTTTACATTCCGATACACCTCTGCATGTTTACTGTATCCCTTGGACCTTCCCATTGTCGATGAGACACAGAAATTGCATCGGAAATAAATATAAGAGACACAATGCCGACTTATGTACAGGAAGACTGAGTCTTCCTACTGTCTATGTTTTGAGCGTTTCCTGTGTCACTAGTTATACATTCCGTTGCACCTCTGCAGGTTTACTGTATCCGTTGGACCTTCCCATTGACGATGAAACACAGAAATTGCATCGGAACTAAATATAAGAGACACAATGCCGACTTAAGTACAAGAAGACGGAGTCTTCCTACTGTCTATGTTGTGAGCGTTTCCTGTGTCACCATTTTTACATTCTGATGCTTCTCTGCAGGTTTACTGTACCACTTGGCCCTTCCCATTGACGATGAAACACAGAAATTGCATCGGAATTAAATATAAGAGACACAATGCCGACTTAAGTACAGGAAGACTGAGTCTTCCTACTGTCTATGTTTTGAGCGTTTCCTGTGTAACTAGTTTTACATTCCGATGCACCTCTGCAGGTTTACTGCATCACTTGGACCTTCCCATTGACGATGAAACGCAGAAATTGCATCGGAATTAAATATAAGAGACACAATGCCGACTTAAGTACAGGAAGACTGAGTCTTCCTACTGTCTATGTTTTGAGCGTTTCCTGTCTCACCAGTTTTACATTCTGATGCACCTCTGCAGGTTTACTGTATACCTTGGACCTTCCCATTCACGATGAAATACAGAAATTTCATCGGAATTAAATATAAGTGACACAATGCCGACTTAAGTACAGGAAGACTGAGTCTTCCTAATGTCTATGTTGTCAGCATTTCCTGTGTCACCATTTTTACATTCTGATGCACCTCTGCAGGTTTACTGTACCCCTTGGCCCTTCCCATTGACGATGAAACACAGAAATTGCATCGGAATTAAATATAAGAGACACAATGCCGACTTAAGTAAAGAAAGACTGAGTCTTCCAGCTGTCTATAATTTGAGCGTTTCCTGTGTCACCAGTTTTACATTCCGATGCACCTCTACAGGTTTACTGTATCCCTTGGACCTTCCCATTGACGATGAACCACAGAAATTGCATCGGAATTAAATATAAGAGACACAATGCCGACTTAAGTACAGGAAGACTAAATCCTGCTACTGTCTATGTTTTGAGCGTATCCTGTGTCATCAGTTTTACTTTACGATGCACCTCTGCAGGTTTACTATATCCCTTGGACCTTCCCATTGACAATGAAACACAGAAATTTCATCGGAAATAAATATATGAGACACAATGCCTACTTATGTACAGGAAGACTGAGTCTTCCTACTGTCTATGTTTTGAACGTTTCCTGTGTCACTAGTTATACATTCCGTTGCACCTCTGCAGGTTTACTGTATCCCTTGGACCTTCCCATTGACGATGAAACACATAAATTGCATCGGAATTAAATATAAGAGACACAATGCCGACTTAAGTACAGGAAGACGGAGTCTTCCTACTGTCTATATTCTGAGCGTTTCCTGTATCACCATTTTTACATTCTGATGCACCTCTGCAGGTTTACTGTACCCCTTGGACCTTCACATTGACGATGAAACACAGAAATTGCATCGGAATTAAATATAAGAGACACAATGCCGACTTAAGTACAGGAAGACTAAATCCTGCTACTGTCTATGTTTTGAGCGTATCCTGTGTCATCAGTTTTACTTTACGATGCACCTCTGCAGGTTTACTATATCCCTTGGACCTTCGCATTGACGATGAAACACATAAATTGCATCGGAATTAAATATAAGAGACACAATGCCGACTTAAGTACAGGAAGACGGAGTCTTCCTACTGTCTATATTGTGAGCGTTTCCTGTATCACCATTTTTACATTCTGATGCACCTCTGCTGGTTTACTGTACCCCTTGGACCTTCACATTGACGATGAAACACAGAAATTGCATCGGAATTAAATATAAGAGACACAATGACGACTTAAGTACAGGAAGACTGAGTCTTCCTACTGTCTATGTTTTGAGCGTTTCCTGTGTCACCAGTTTTACATTCTGATGCACCTCTGCAGGTTTACTGCATCCCTTGGACCTTCCCATTGACGATGAAACACAGAAATTGCATCGGAATTAAACATAAGAGAAACAATGCCGACTTAAGTACAGGAAGACTGAGTCTTCCTACTGTCTATAATTTGAGCGTTTCCTGTGTCACCAGTTTTACATTACGATGCACGTCTACAGGTTTACTGTATCCTTTGGACCTTCACAGTGACGATGAAACACAGAAATTGCATCGGAAATAAATATAAGAGACACAATGCCGACTTATGTACAAGAAAACAGTCTTCTTACAGTCAATGTTTTGAGCGTTTCCTGTGTCACCAGTTTTACATTCTGATGCACCTCTGCATGTTTACTGTATCCCTTGGACCTTCCCATTGACGATGAAACACAGAAATTGCATCGGAAATAAATATAAGAGACACAATGCCGACTTATGTACAGGAAGACTGAGTCTTCCTACTGTCTATGTTTTGAGCGTTTCCTGTGTCACTAGTTATACATTCCGTTGCACCTCTGCAGGTTTACTGTATCCCTTGGACCTTCCCATTGACGATGAAACACAGAAATTGCATCGGAATTAAATATAAGAGACACAATGCCGACTTAAGTACAAGAAGACGGAGTCTTCCTACTGTCTATGTTGTGAGCGTTTCCTGTGTCACCATTTTTACATTCTGATGCTTCTCTGCAGGTTTACTGTACCACTTGGCCCTTCCCATTGACGATGAAACACAGAAATTGCATCGGAATTAAATATAAGAGACACAATGCCGACTTAAGTACAGGAAGACTGAGTCTTCCTACTGTCTATGTTTTGAGCGTTTCCTGTGTAACTAGTTTTACATTCCGATGCACCTCTGCAGGTTTACTGCATCACTTGGACCTTCCCATTGACGATGAAACACAGAAATTGCATCGGAATTAAATATAAGAGACACAATGCCGACTTAAGTACAGGAAGACTGAGTCTTCCTACTGTCTATGTTTTGAGCGTTTCCTGTGTCACCAGTTTTACATTCTGATGCACCTCTGCAGGTTTACTGTATACCTTGGACCTTCCCATTCACGATGAAATACAGAAATTTCATCGGAATTAAATATAAGTGACACAATGCCGACTTAAGTACAGGAAGACTGAGTCTTCCTAATGTCTATGTTGTCAGCATTTCCTGTGTCACCATTTTTACATTCTGATGCACCTCTGCAGGTTTATTGTACCCCTTGGCCCTTCCCATTGACGATGAAACACAGAAATTGCATCGGAATTAAATATAAGAGACACAATGCCGACTTAAGTACAGAAAGACTGAGTCTTCCTACTGTCTATAATTTGAGCGTTTCCTGTGTCACCAGTTTTACATTCCGATGCACCTCTACAGGTTTACTGTATCCCTTGGACCTTCCCATTGACGATGAAACACAAAAATTGCATCGGAATTAAATATAAGAGACACAATGCCGACTTAAGTACAGGAAGATTAAATCCTGCTACTGTCTATGTTTTGAGCGTATCCTGTGTCATCAGTTTTACTTTACGATGCACCTCTGCAGGTTTACTATATCCCTTGGACCTTCCCATTGACAATGAAACACAGAAATTTCATCGCAAATAAATATATGAGACACAATGCCTACTTATGTACAGGAAGACTGAGTCTTCCTACTGTCTATGTTTTGAACGTTTCCTGTGTCACTAGTTATACATTCCGTTGCACCTCTGCAGGTTTACTGTATCCCTTGGACCTTCCCATTGACGATGAAACACAGAAATTGCATCGGAAGTAAATATAAGAGACACAATGCCGACTTAAGTACAGGAAGACGGAGTCTTCCTACTGTCTATATTGTGAGCGTTTCCTGTATCACCATTTTTACATTCTGATGCACCTCTGCAGGTTTACTGTACCCCTTGGACCTTCACATTGACGATGAAACACAGAAATTGCATCGGAATTAAATATAAGAGACACAATGCCGACTTAAGTACAGGAAGACTGAGTCTTCCTACTGTCTATGTTTTCAGCGTTTCCTGTGTCACCAGTTTTACATTCTGATGCACCTCTGCAGGTTTACTGTATCCCTTGGACTTTCCCATTGACGATGAAACACAGAAATTGCATCGGAATTAAATATAAGAGAAACAATGCCGACTTAAGTACAGGAAGACTGAGTCTTCCTACTGTCTATAATTTGAGCGTTTCCTGTGTCACCAGTTTTACATTACGATGCACGTCTACAGGTTTACTGTATCCCTTTGACCTTCACAGTGACGATGAAACACAGAAATAGCATCGGAATTAAATATAAGAGACACAATGCCGACTTAAGTACAGGAAGACTAAGTCTTCCTACTGTCTATGTTTTGAGCGTTTCCTGTGTCATC
Source organism: Schistocerca nitens (assembly GCF_023898315.1). NCBI lineage: Eukaryota > Metazoa > Arthropoda > Insecta > Orthoptera > Acrididae > Schistocerca > Schistocerca nitens. The sequence continues at coordinate 238,764,364 of NC_064623.1, read as the reverse complement.
AGTTTTACTTTCCGATGCACCTCTGCAGGTTTACTATATCCCTTGGACCTTCCCATTCACGATGAAACACAGAAATTTCATCGGAAATAAATATAAGAGACACAATGCCGACTTAAGTACAGGAAGGCTGTGTCTTCCTACTGTCTATAATTTGAGCGTTTCCTGTGTCACCAGTTTTACATTCCGATGCACCTCTACAGGTTTACTGTATCCCTTGGACCGTCACAGTTACGATGAAACACAGAAATTACATCGGAATTAAATATAAGAGACACAATGCCGACTTAAGTACAAGAAGACGGAGTCTTCGTTCTGTCTATGTTGTGAGCGTTTCCTGTGTCACCATTTTTACATTCTGATGCACCTCTGCAGGTTTACTGTACCACTTGGCCCTTCCCATTGACGATGAAACACAGAAATTGCATCGGAATTAAATATAAGAGACACAATGCCGACTTAAGTACAGGAAGACTGAGTCTTCCTACTGTCTATGTTTTGAGCGTTTCCTGTGTAACTAGTTTTACATTCCGATGCACCTCTGCAGGTTTACTGCATCACTTGGACCTTCCCATTGACGATGAAACACAGAAATTGCATCGGAATTAAATATAAGAGACACAATGCCGACTTAAGTACAGGAAGACTGAGTCTTCCTACTGTCTATGTTTTGAGCGTTTCCTGTGTCACCAGTTTTACATTCTGATGCACCTCTGCAGGTTTACTGTATACCTTGGACCTTCCCATTCACGATGAAATACAGAAATTTCATCGGAATTAAATATAAGTGACACAATGCCGACTTAAGTACAGGAAGAATGAGTCTTCCTAATGTCTATGTTGTCAGCATTTCCTGTGTCACCATTTTTACATTCTGATGCACCTCTGCAGGTTTACTGTACCCCTTGGCCCTTCCCATTGACGATGAAACACAGAAATTGCATCGGAATTAAATATAAGAGACACAATGCCGACTTAAGTACAGAAAGACTGAGTCTTCCTACTGTCTATAATTTGAGCGTTTCCTGTGTCACCAGTTTTACATTCCGATGCACCTCTACAGGTTTACTGTATCCCTTGGACCTTCACAGTGACGATGAAACACAGAAATTGCATCGGAATTAAATATAAGAGACACAATGCCGACTTAAGTTCAGGAAGACTAAGTCTTCCTACTGTCTATGTTTTGAGCGTTTTCTGTGTCATCTATTTTACTTTCCGATGCACCTCTGCAGGTTTACTATATCCCTTGGACCTTCCCATTCACGATGAAATACAGAAATTTCATCGGATGTAAATATAAGAGACACAATGCCGACTTCAGTACAGGAAGACTCAGTCTTCCTACTGTCTATGCTTTGAGCGTTTCCTGTGTCACGAGTTTTACATTCCGATGCACCTCTGCAGGTTTACTGTAAACCTTGGACCTTCCCATTGACGATGAAACACAGAAATTGCATCGGAATTAAATATAAGAGACACGATGCCGGCTTAAGTACAGGAAGACTGAGTCTTCCTACTGTCTATGCTTTGAGCGTTTCCTGTGTCACTAGTTTTACATTCCGATGCACCTCTGCAGTTTTACAGTATCCCTTTTACCTTCCCATTGACGATGAAACACAGAAATTGCATCGGAATTATATATAAGAGACACAACGCCGACATAAGTACAAGAAAACTGAGTCTTCTTACGGTCAATGTTTTGAGCGTTTCCTGTGTCACTAGTTTTACATTCCGTTGCACCTCTGCATGTTTACTGTATCCCTTGGACCTCCCCATTGACGATGAAACACAGAAATTGCATAGGAATTAAATATAAGAGACACAATGCCGACTTAAGTACAGGAAGACTGAGTCTTCCTACTGTCTATGTTTTGAGCGTTTCCTGTGGCACTAGTTTTACATTCCGATGCACCTCTACAGGTGTAATGTATCCCTTGGACCTTCACAGTGACAATGAAACGCAGAAATTGCATCGGAATTAAATATAAGAGACACAATGCCGACTTAAGTACAAGAAAACAGTCTTCTTACAGTCAATGCTTTGAGCGTTTCCTGTGTCACCAGTTTTACCATCTGATGCACCTCTGCAGGTTTACTGTATCCCTTGGACCTTCCCATTGGCGATGAAACACACAAATTGCATCGAAATTAAATATAAGAGTCACAATGCCGACTTAAGTAGAGGAAGACTGAGTCTTCCTACCGTCTATGTTTTGAGCGTTTCCTGTGTCACTAGTTATACATTCCGTTGCACCTCTGCAGGTTTACTGTATCCCTTGGACCTTCCCATTGACGATGAAACACAGAAATTGCATCGGAATTAAATATAAGAGACACAATGCCGACTTAAGTACAAGAAGACGGAGTCTTCCTACTGTCTATGTTGTGAGCGTTTCCTGTGTCACCATTTTTACATTCTGATGCACCTCTGCAGGTTTACTGTACCACTTGGCCCTTCCCATTGACGATGAAACACAGAAATTGCATCGGAATTAAATATAAGAGACACAATGCCGACTTAAGTATAGGAAGACTGAGTCTTCCTACTGTCTATGTTTTGAGCGTTTCCTGTGTAACTAGTTTTACATTCCGATGCACCTCTGCAGGTTTACTGCATCACTTGGACCTTCCCATTGACGATGAAACACAGAAATTGCATCGGAATTAAATATAAGAAACACAATGGCGACTTAAGTACAGGAAGACTGAGTCTTCCTACTGTCTATGTTTTGAGCGTTTCCTGTGTCACCAGTTTTACATTCTGATGCACCTCTGCAGGTTTACTTTATACCTTGGACCTTCCCATTGACGATGAAACACAGAAATTGCATCGGAATTAAATATAAGAGACACACTGACGACTTAAGTACAAGAAAACAGTATTCTTACAGTCAATGTTTTGAGCGTTTCCTGTGTCACCAATTTTACATTCCGATGCACCTCTGCATTTTTACTGTATCCCTTGGACCTTCGCATGGATGATGAAACACACAAATTGCATCGAAATTAAATATAAGAGACACTATGCCGACTTAAGTACAGGAAGACTAAATCTTGCTACTGTCTATGTTTTGAGCGTATCCTGTGTCATCAGTTTTACTTTCCGATGCACCTCTGCAGGTTTACTATATCCCTTGGACCTTCCCATTAACGATGAAACACAGAAATTTCATCGGAAATAAATATAAGAGACACAATGCCTACTTATGTACAGGAAGACTGAGACTTCCTACTGTCTATGTTTTGAGCGTTTCCGGTGTCACTAGTTTTACATTCCGTTGCACCTCTGCAGGTTTACTGCATCCCTTGGACGTTCCCATTGACGATGAAACACAGAAATTGCATCGGAATTAAATATAAGAGACACAATGCCGACTTAAGTACAAGAAGACTGAGTCTTCCTACTGTCTGTGATTTAAGCGTTTCCTGTGTCACCAGTTTTACATTCTGATGCACCTCTGCAGGTTTACTGTACCCCTTGGACCTTCACATTGACGATGAAACACAGAAATTGCATCGGAATTAAATATAAGAGACACAATGCCGACTTAAGTACAGGAAGACTGAGTCTTCCTACTGTCTATGTTTTGAGCGTTTCCTGTGTCACCAGTTTTACATTCTGATGCACCTCTGCAGGTTTACTGTATCCCTTGGACCTTCCCATTGACGATGAAACACAGAAATTGCATCGGAATTAAATATAAGAGAAACAATGCCGACTTAAGTACAGGAAGACTGAGTCTTCCTACTGTCTATAATTTGAGCGTTTCCTGTGTCACCAGTTTTACATTACGATGCACGTCTACAGGTTTACTGTATCCCTTGGACCTTCACAGAGACGATGAAACACAGAAATAGCATCGGAATTAAATATAAGAGACACAATGCCGACTTAAGTACAGGAAGACTATGTCTTCCTACTGTCTATGTTTTGAGCGTTTCCTGTGTCATCAGTTTTACTTTCCGATGCACCTCTGCAGATTTGCTATATCCCTTGGACCTTCCCATTCACGATGAAACACAGAAATTTCATCGGAAATAAATATAAGAGACACAATGCCGACTTAAGTACAGGAAGGCTGAGTCTTCCTACTGTCTATGTTTTGAGCGTTTCCTGTGTAACTAGTTTTACATTCCGATGCACCTCTGCAGGTTTACTGCATCACTTTGACCTTCCTATTGACGATGAAACACAGTAATTGCATCGGAATTAAATATAAGAGACACAATGCCGACTTAAGTACAGGAAGACTGAGTCTTCCTACTCTCTATAATTTGAGCGTTTCCTGTGTCACCAGTTCTACATTCCGATGCACATCTACAGGTTGACTGTATCCCTCGGCATTGTGTCAGTGACGATGAAACACAGAAATTGCATGGGAATTAAATATAAGAGACACAATGCCGACTTAAGTACAGGAAGACTGAGTCTTCCTACTGCATATGTTTTGAGCGTTTCCTGTGTAACTAGTTTTACATTCCGATGCAGCTCTGCAGCTTTACTGTATCCCTTGGATCTTCCCATTGACGATGAAACACAGAAATTGCATCGGAATTAAATAGAAGAGACACAATGCCGACTTAAGTACAGGAAGACTAAGTCTTCCTACTGTCTATGTTTTGAGCGTTTCCTGTGTCATCAGTTTTACTTTCCGATGCACCTCTGCAGGTTTACTATATCCCTTGGACCTTCCCATTCACGATGAAACACAGAAATTTCATCGGAAATAAATATAAGAGACACAATGCCGACTTAAGTACAGGAAGGCTGAGTCTTCCTACTGTCTATGTTTTGAGCGTTTCCTGTGTAACTAGTTTTACATTCCGATGCACCTCTGCAGGTTTACTGCATCACTTGGACCTTCCCATTGACGATGAAACACAGAAATTGCATCGGAATTAAATATAAGAGACACAATGCCGACTTAAGTACAGGAAGACTGAGTCTTCCTACTGTCTATGTTTTGAGCGTTTCCTGTGTCACCAGTTTTACATTCCGATGCACCTCTGCAGGTTTTCTATATCCATTGGACCTTCCCATTCACGTTGAAACACAGAAATTTCATCGGAAATAAATATAAGAGACACAATGCCGACTTATGTACAGGAAGACTGAGTCTTCCTACTGTCTATGTTTTGAGCGTTTCCTGTGTCACTAGTTATACATTCCGTTGCACCTCTGCAGGTTTACTGTATCCCTTGGACTTTCCCATTGACGATGAAACACAGTAATTGCATCGGAATTAAATATAAGAGACACAATGCCGACTTAAGTACAAGAAGACGGAGTCTCCCTACTGTCTATGTTGTGAGCGTTTCCTGTGTCACCATTTTTACATTCTGATGCACCGCTGCAGGTTTACTGTACCACTTGGCCCTTCCCATTGACGATGAAACACAGAAATTGCATCGGAATTAAATATAAGAGACACAATGCCGACTTAAGTACAGGAAGACTGAGTCTTCCTACTGTCTATGTTTTGAGCGTTTCCTGTGTAACTAGTTTTACATTCCGATGCACCTCTGCAGGTTTACTGCATCACTTGGACCTTCCCATTGACGATGAAACACAGAAATTGCATCGGAATTAAATATAAGAGACAGAATGCCGACTTAAGTACAGGATGACTGAGTCTTGCTACTGTCTATGATTTGAGCGTTTCCTGTGTCACCAGTTTTACATTCCGATGCACCTCTACAGGTTTACTGTATCCCTTGGACCTTCACAGTTACGATGAAACACAGAAATTACATCGGAATTAAATATAAGAGACACAATGACGAGTTAAGTACAAGAAAACAGTCTTCTTACAGTCAATGTTTTGAGCGTTTCCTGTGTCACCAGTTTTACATTCCGATGCACCTCTGCATGTTTACTGTATCCCTTGGACCTTCCCATTGACGATGAAACACAGAAATTGCATCGGGAATAAATATAAGAGACACAATGCCGACTTATGTACAGGAAGACTGAGTCTTCCTACTGTCTATGATTTGAGCGTTTCCTGTGTCACTAGTTATACATTCCGTTGCACCTCTGCAGGTTTACTGTATCCCTTGGATCTTCCCATTGACGATGAAACACAGAAATTGCATCGGAATTAAATATAAGAGACACAATGCCGACTTAAGTACAAGAAGACGGAGTCTTCCTACTGTCTATGTTGTGAGCGTTTCCTGTGTCACCATTTTTACATTCTGATGCACCTCTGCAGGTTTACTGTACCACTTGGCCCTTCCCATTGACGATGAAACACACAAATTGCATCGGAATTAAATATAAGAGACACAATGCCGACTTAAGTACAGGAAGACTGAGTCTTCCTACTGTCTATGTTTTGAGCGTTTCCTGTGTAACTAGTTTTACATTCCGATGCACCTCTGCAGGTTTACTGCATCACTTGGACCTTCCCATTGACGATGAAACACAGAAATTGCATCGGAATTAAATATAAGAGACTCAATGCCGACTTAAGTACAGGAAGACTGAGTCTTCCTACTGTCTATGTTTTGAGCGTTTCCTGTGTCACCAGTTTTACATTCTGATGCACCTCTGTAGGTTTACTGTATACCTTGGAACTTCCCATTCACGATGAAATACAGAAATTTCATCGGAATTAAATATAAGTGACACAATGCCGACTTAAGTACAGGAAGACTGAGTCTTCCTAATGTCTATGTTGTCAGCATTTCCTGTGTCACCATTTTTACATTCTGATGCACCTCTGCAGGTTTACTGTACCCCTTGGCCCTTCCCATTGACGATGAAACACAGAAATTGCATCGGAATTAAATATAAGAGACACAATGCCGACTTAAGTACAGAAAGACTGAGTCTTCCTACTGTCTATAATTTGAGCGTTTCCTGTGTCACCAGTTTTACATTCCGATGCACCTCTACAGGTTTACTGTATCCCTTGGACCTTCACAGTGACGATGAAACACAGAAATTGCATCGGAATTAAATATAAGAGATACAATGACGACTTAAGTACAGGAAGACTAATTCCTGCTACTGTCTATGTTTTGAAGTACAGGAAGACTGAGTCTTCCTACTGTCTATGCTTTGATCGTTTCCTGTGTCACAAGTTTTACATTCCGATGGACCTCTGCAGTTTTACAGTATCCCTTTTACCTTCCCATTGACGATGAAACACAGAAATTGCATCGGAATTATATATAAGAGACACAACGCCGACATAAGTACAAGAAAACTGAGTCTTCTTACGGTCAATGTTTTGAGCGTTTCCTGTGTCACTAGTTTTACATTCCGTTGCACCTCTGCATGTTTACTGTATCCCTTGGACCTCCCCATTGACGATGAAACACAGAAATTGCATAGGAATTAAATATAAGAGACACAATGCCGACTTAAGTACAGGAAGACTGAGTCTTCCTACTGTCTATGTTTTGAGCGTTTCCTGTGTCACTAGTTTTACATTCCGATGCACCTCTGCATGTTTACTGTATCCCTTGGACCTTCCCATTGACGATGAAACACAGAAATTGCATCGGAATTAAGTATAAGAGACGCAATGGCGACTTAATTACAGGAAGACTGAGTGTTCCTACTGTCCATGTTTTGAGCGTTTCCTGTGTCACCAGTTTTACATTCCGATGCACCTCTACAGGTGTAATGTATCCCTTGGACCTTCACAGTGACAATGAAACGCAGAAATTGCATCGGAATTAAATATAAGAGACACAATGCCGACTTAAGTACAAGAAAACAGTCTTCTTACAGTCAATGCTTTGAGCGTTTTCTGTGTCACCAGTTTTACCTTCTGATGCACCTCTGCAGGTTTACTGTATCCCTTGGACCTTCCCATTGGCGATGAAACACACAAATTGCATCGAAATTAAATATAAGAGTCACAATGCCGACTTAAGTAGAGGAAGACTGAGTCTTCCTACCGTCTATGTTTTGAGCGTTTCCTGTGTCACTAGTTATACATTCCGTTGCACCTCTGCAGGTTTACTGTATCCCTTGGACCTTCCCATTGACGATGAAACACAGAAATTGCATCGGAATTAAATATAAGAGACACAATGCCGACTTAAGTACAAGAAGACGGAGTCTTCCTACTGTCTATGTTGTGAGCGTTTCCTGTGTCACCATTTTTACATTCTGATGCACCTCTGCAGGTTTACTGTACCACTTGGCCCTTCCCATTGACGATGAAACACAGAAATTGCATCGGAATTAAATATAAGAGACACAATGCCGAGTTAAGTATAGGAAGACTGAGTCTTCCTACTGTCTATGTTTTGAGCGTTTCCTGTGTAACTAGTTTTACATTCCGATGCACCTCTGCAGGTTTACTGCATCACTTGGACCTTCCCATTGACGATGAAACACAGAAATTGCATCGGAATTAAATATAAGAAACACAATGCCGACTTAAGTACAGGAAGACTGAGTCTTCCTACTGTCTATGTTTTGAGCGTTTCCTGTGTCACCAGTTTTACATTCTGATGCACCTCTGCAGGTTTACTTTATACCTTGGACCTTCCCATTGACGATGAAACACAGAAATTGCATCGGAATTAAATATAAGAGACACACTGACGACTTAAGTACAAGAAAACAGTATTCTTACAGTCAATTTTTTGAGCGTTTCCTGTGTCACCATTTTTACATTCCGATGCACCTCTGCATTTTTACTGTATCCCTTGGACCTTCGCATGGATGATGAAACACACAAATTGCATCGAAATTAAATATAAGAGACACTATGCCGACTTAAGTACAGGAAGACTAAATCTTGCTACTGTCTATGTTTTGAGCGTATCCTGTGTCATCAGTTTTACTTTCCGATGCACCTCTGCAGGTTTACTATATCCCTTGGACCTTCCCATTCACGATGAAACACAGAAATTTCATCGGAAATAAATATAAGAGACACAATGCCTACTTATGTACAGGAAGACTGAGTCTTCCTACTGTCTATGTTTTGAGCGTTTCCGGTGTCACTAGTTTTACATTCCGTTGCACCTCTGCAGGTTTACTGCATCCCTTGGACGTTCCCATTGACGATGAAACACAGAAATTGCATCGGAATTAAATATAAGAGACACAATGCCGACTTAAGTACAAGAAGACTGAGTCTTCCTACTGTCTGTGATTTAAGCGTTTCCTGTGTCACCAGTTTTACATTCTGATGCACCTCTGCAGGTTTACTGTACCCCTTGGACCTTCACATTGACGATGAAACACAGAAATTGCATCGGAATTAAATATAAGAGACACAATGCCGACTTAAGTACAGGAAGACTGAGTCTTCCTACTGTCTATGTTTTGAGCGTTTCCTGTGTCACCAGTTTTACATTCTGATGCACCTCTGCAGGTTTACTGTATCCCTTGGACCTTCCCATTGACGATGAAACACAGAAATTGCATCGGAATTAAATATAAGAGAAACAATGCCGACTTAAGTACAGGAAGACTGAGTCTTCCTACTGTCTATAATTTGAGCGTTTCCTGTGTCACCAGTTTTACATTACGATGCACGTCTACAGGTTTACTGTATCCCTTGGACCTTCACAGAGACGATGAAACACAGAAATAGCATCGGAATTAAATATAAGAGACACAATGCCGACTTAAGTACAGGAAGACTGAGTCTTCCTACTGTCTATGTTTTGAGCGTTTCCTGTGTCATCAGTTTTACTTTCCGATGCACCTCTGCAGATTTGCTATATCCCTTGGACCTTCCCATTCACGATGAAACACAGAAATTTCATCGGAAATAAATATAAGAGACACAATGCCGACTTAAGTACAGGAAGGCTGAGTCTTCCTACTGTCTATGTTTTGAGCGTTTCCTGTGTAACTAGTTTTACATTCCGATGCACCTCTGCAGGTTTACTGCATCACTTTGACCTTCCCATTGACGATGAAACACAGTAATTGCATCGGAATTAAATATAAGAGACACAATGCCGACTTAAGTACAGGAAGACTGAGTCTTCCTACTCTCTATAATTTGAGCGTTTCCTGTGTCACCAGTTCTACATTCCGATGCACATCTACAGGTTGACTGTATCCCTCGGCATTGTGTCAGTGACGATGAAACACAGAAATTGCATGGGAATTAAATATAAGAGACACAATGCCGACTTAAGTACAGGAAGACTGAGTCTTCCTACTGTCTATGTTTTGAGCGCGTCCTGTGTAACTAGTTTTACATTCCGATGCACCTCTGCAGGTTTACTGTATCCCTTGGATCTTCCCATTGACGATGAAACACAGAAATTGCATCGGAATTAAATAGAAGAGACACAATGCCGACTTAAGTACAGGAAGACTAAGTCTTCCTACTGTCTATGTTTTGAGCGTTTCCTGTGTCATCAGTTTTACTTTCCGATGCACCTCTGCAGGTTTACTATATCCCTTGGACCTTCCCATTCACGATGAAACACAGATATTTCATCGGAAATAAATATAAGAGACACAATGCCGACTTAAGTACAGGAAGGCTGAGTCTTCCTACTGTCTATGTTTTGAGCGTTTCCTGTGTAACTAGTTTTACATTCCGATGCACCTCTGCAGGTTTACTGCATGACTTGGACCTTCCCATTGACGATGAAACACAGAAATTGCATCGGAATTAAATATAAGAGACACAATGCCGACTTAAGTACAGGAAGACTGAGTCTTCCTACTGTCTATGTTTTGAGCGTTTCCTGTGTCACCAGTTTTACATTCCGATGCACCTCTGCAGGTTTACTATATCCATTGGACCTTCCCATTCACGTTGAAACACAGAAATTTCATCGGAAATAAATATAAGAGACACAATGCCGACTTATGTACAGGAAGACTGAGTCTTCCTACCGTCTATGTTTTGAGCGTTTCCTGTGTAACTAGTTTTACATTCCGATGCACCTCTGCAGGTTTACTGCATCACTTGGACCTTCCCATTGACGATGAAACACAGAAATTGCATCGGAATTAAATATAAGAGACACAATGCCGACTTAAGTACAGGATGACTGAGTCTTCCTACTGTCTATGATTTGAGCGTTTCCTGTGTCACCAGTTTTACATTCCGATGCACCTCTACAGGTTTACTGTATCCCTTGGACCTTCACAGTTACCATGAAACACAGAAATTACATCGGAATTAAATATAAGAGACACAATGACGAGTTAAGTACAAGAAAACAGTCTTCTTACAGTCAATGTTTTGAGCGTTTCCTGTGTCACCAGTTTTACATTCCGATGCACCTCTGCATTTTTACTGTATCCCTTGGACCTTCGCATGGATGATGAAATACACAAATTGCATCGAAATTAAATATAAGAGACGCAAAGCCGTCTTAAGTACAGGAAGACTAAATCCTGCTACTGTATATGTTTTGAGCGTAACCTATGTCATCAGTTTTACTTTCTGATGCACCTCTGCAGGTTTACTATATCCCTTGGACCTTCCCATTAACGATGAAACACAGAAATTTCATCGGAAATAAATATAAGAGACACAATGCCGACTTATGTACAGGAAGACTGAGTCTTCCTACTGTCTATGTTTTGAGCGTTTCCTGTGTCACTAGTTATACATTCCGTTGCACCTCTGCAGGTTTACTGTATCCCTTGGACCTTCCCATTGACGATGAAACACAGAAATTGCATCGGAATTAAATATAAGAGACACAATGCCGACTTAAGTACAAGAAGACGGAGTCTTCCTACTGTCTGTGTTGTGAGCGTTTCCTGTGTCACCATTTTTACATTCTGATGCACCTCTGCAGGTTTACTGTACCACTTGGCCCTTCCCATTGACGATGAAACACAGAAATTGCATCGGAATTAAATATAAGAGACACAATGCCGACTTAAGTATAGGAAGACTGAGTCTTCCTACTGTCTATGTTTTGAGCGTTTCCTGTGTAACTAGTTTTACATTCCGATGCACCTCTGCAGGTTTACTGCATCACTTGGACCTTCCCATTGACGATGAAACACAGAAATAGCATCGGAATTAAATATAAGAAACACAATGCCGACTTTAGTACAGGAAGACTGAGTCTTCCTACTGTCTATGTTTTGAGCGTTTCCTGTGTCACCAGTTTTACATTCTGATGCACCTCTGCAGGTTTACTTTATACCTTGGACCTTCCCATTGACGATGAAACACAGAAATTGCATCGGAATTAAATATAAGAGACACACTGACGACTTAAGTACAAGAAAACAGTATTCTTACAGTCAATTTTTTGAGCGTTTCCTGTGTCACCATTTTAACATTCCGATGCACCTCTGCATTTTTACTGTATCCCTTGGACCTTCGCATGGATGATGAAACACACAAATTGCATCGAAATTAAATATAAGAGACACTATGCCGACTTAAGTACAGGAAGACTAAATCTTGCTACTGTCTATGTTTTGAGCGTATCCTGTGTCATCAGTTTTACTTTCCGATGCACCTCTGCAGGTTTACTATATCCCTTGGACCTTCCCATTCACGATGAAACACAGAAATTTCATCGGAAATAAATATAAGAGACACAATGCCTACTTATGTACAGGAAGACTGAGTCTTCCTACTGTCTATGTTTTGAGCGTTTCCGGTGTCACTAGTTTTACATTCCGTTGCACCTCTGCAGGTTTACTGCATCCCTTGGTCGTTCCCATTGACGATGAAACACAGAAATTGCATCGGAATTAAATATAAGAGACACAATGCCGACTTAAGTACAAGAAGACTGAGTCTTCCTACTGTCTGTGATTTAAGCGTTTCCTGTGTCACCAGTTTTACATTCTGATGCACCTCTGCAGGTTTACTGTACCCCTTGGACCTTCACATTGACGATGAAACACAGAAATTGCATCGGAATTAAATATAAGAGACACAATGCCGACTTAAGTACAGGAAGACTGAGTCTTCCTACTGTCTATGTTTTGAGCGTTTCCTGTGTCACCAGTTTTACATTCTGATGCACCTCTGCAGGTTTACTGTATCCCTTGGACCTTCCCATTGACGATGAAACACAGAAATTGCATCGGAATTAAATATAAGAGAAACAATGCCGACTTAAGTACAGGAAGACTGAGTCTTCCTACTGTCTATAATTTGAGCGTTTCCTGTGTCACCAGTTTTACATTACGATGCACGTCTACAGGTTTACTGTATCCCTTGGACCTTCACAGAGACGATGAAACACAGAAATAGCATCGGAATTAAATATAAGAGACACAATGCCGACTTAAGTACAGGAAGACTAAGTCTTCCTACTGTCTATGTTTTGAGCGTTTCCTGTGTCATCAGTTTTACTTTCCGATGCACCTCTGCAGATTTGCTATATCCCTTGGACCTTCCCATTCACGATGAAACACAGAAATTTCATCGGAAATAAATATAAGAGACACAATGCCGACTTAAGTGCAGGAAGGCTGAGTCTTCCTACTGTCTATGTTTTGAGCGTTTCCTGTGTAACTAGTTTTACATTCCGATGCACCTCTGCAGGTTTACTGCATCACTTTGACCTTCCCATTGACGATGAAACACAGTAATTGCATCGGAATTAAATATAAGAGACACAATGCCGACTTAAGTACAGGAAGACTGAGTCTTCCTACTCTCTATAATTTGAGCGTTTCCTGTGTCACCAGTTCTACATTCCGATGCACATCTACAGGTTGACTGTATCCCTCGGCATTGTGTCAGTGACGATGAAACACAGAAATTGCATGGGAATTAAATATAAGAGACACAATGCCGACTTAAGTACAGGAAGACTGAGTCTTCCTACTGTCTATGTTTTGAGCGTTTCCTGTGTAACAAGTTTTACATTCCGATGCACCTCTGCAGGTTTACTGTATCCCTTGGATCTTCCCATTGACGATGAAACACAGAAATTGCATCGGAATTAAATAGAAGAGACACAATGCCGACTTAAGTACAGGAAGACTAAGTCTTCCTACTGTCTATGTTTTGAGCGTTTCCTGTGTCATCAGTTTTACTTTCCGATGCACCTCTGCAGGTTTACTATATCCCTTGGACCTTCCCATTCACGATGAAACACAGAAATTTCGTCGGAAATAAATATAAGAGACACAATGCCGACTTAAGTACAGGAAGGCTGAGTCTTCCTACTGTCTATGTTTTGAGCGTTTCCTGTGTAACTAGTTTTACATTCCGATGCACCTCTGCAGGTTTACTGCATCACTTGGACCTTCCCATTGACGATGAAACACAGAAATTGCATCGGAATTAAATATAAGAGACACAATGCCGACTTAAGTACAGGAAGACTGAGTCTTCCTACTGTCTATGTTTTGAGCGTTTCCTGTGTCACCAGTTTTACATTCCGATGCACCTCTGCAGGTTTACTATATCCATTGGACCTTCCCATTCACGTTGAAACACAGAAATTTCATCGGAAATAAAAATAAGAGACACAATGCAGACTTATGTACAGGAAGACTGAGTCTTCCTACTGTCTATGTTTTGAGCGTTTCCTGTGTCACTAGTTATACATTCCGTTGCACCTCTGCAGGTTTACTGTATCCCTTGGACTTTCCCATTGACGATGAAACACAGTAATTGCATCGGAATTAAATATAAGAGACACAATGCCGACTTAAGTACAAGAAGACGGAGTCTCCCTACTGTCTATGTTGTGAGCGTTTCCTGTGTCACCATTTTTACATTCTGATGCACCTCTGCAGGTTTACTGTACCACTTGGCCCTTCCCATTGACGATGAAACACAGAAATTGCATCGGAATTAAATATAAGAGACACAATGCCGACTTAAGTACAGGAAGACTGAGTCTTCCTACTGTCTATGTTTTGAGCGTTTCCTGTGTAACTAGTTTTACATTCCGATGCACCTCTGCAGGTTTACTGCATCACTTGGACCTTCCCATTGACGATGAAACACAGAAATTGCATCGGAATTAAATATAAGAGACACAATGCCGACTTAAGTACAGGATGACTGAGTCTTCCTACTGTCTATGATTTGAGCGTTTCCTGTGTCACCAGTTTTACATTCCGATGCACCTCTACAGGTTTACTGTATCCCTTGGACCTTCACAGTTACGATGAAACACAGAAATTACATCGGAATTAAATATAAGAGACACAATGACGAGTTAAGTACAAGAAAACAGTCTTCTTACAGTCAATGTTTTGAGCGTTTCCTGTGTCACCAGTTTTACATTCCGATGCACCTCTGCATTTTTACTGTATCCCTTGGACCTTCGCATGGATGATGAAATACACAAATTGCATCGAAATTAAATATAAGAGACGCAAAGCCGACTTAAGTACAGGAAGACTAAATTTTCCTACTGTCTATGTTTTGAGCGTTTTCTGTGTCATCTATTTTACTTTCCGATGCACCTCTGCAGGTTTTCTGTATCCCTTGGACCTTCCCATTGACGATGAAATACAGAAATTTTATCGGAAGTAAATGTAAGAGACACAGTGCCGACTTCAGTACAGGAAGACAGAGTCTTCCTACTGTCTATGCTTTGAGCGTTTCCTGTGTCACGAGTTTTACATTCCGATGGCACTCTGCAGGTTTACTGTAACCCTTGGACCTTCCCATTGACGATGAAACACAGAAATTGCATCGGAATTAAATATAAGAGACACGATGCCGGCTTAAGTACAGGAAGACTGAGTCTTCCTACTGTCTATGTTTTGAGCGTTTCCTGTGTCACTAGTTTTACATTCCGATGCACCTCTGCAGGTTTACTGTTTCCCTTGGATCTTCCCATTGACGATGAAACACAGAAATTGCATCGGAATTAAATATAAGAGACACAATGCCGACTTAAGTACTGGAAGACTGAGTCTTCCTACTGTCTGTGTTTTGAGCGTTTCCTGTGTCACCAGTTTTACATTGTGATGCACCTCTGCGGGTTTACTGTATCCCTTGGACCTTCCCATTGACGATGTAACACAGAAATTGCATCGGAATTAAATATAAGAGACACAATGCCGACTTAAGTACAGGATGACTGTGTCTTCCTACTGTCTAAGCTTTGAGCGTTACCTGTGTCACCAGTTTTACATTCTGATGCACCTCTGCAGGTTTACTGTATCCCTTGGACCTTCCCATTGACGATGAAACACAGAAATTGCATCGGAATTAAATATAAGACACACAATGCCGACTTAAGTACAGGAAGACTGAGTCTTCCTACTCTCTATAATTTGAGCGTTTCCTGTGTCACCAGTTTTACATTCCGATGCACCTCTACAGGTTTACTGTATCCCTTGGACCTTCACAGTGACGATGAAACACAGAAATAGCATCGGAATTAAATATAAGAGACACAATGCCGACTTAAGTACAGGGAGACTAACTCCTCCTACTGTCTATGTTTTGAGCGTTTCCTGTGTCATCAGTTTTACTTTGTGTTGCACTTCTGCAGGTTTACTGTATCCCTTGGACCTTCCCATTCACGATGAAACACAGAAATTCCATCGGAAATAAATATAAGAGACACAATGCCGACTTCAGTACAGGAAGACTGAGTTTTCCTACTGTCTATGTTTTTAGCGTTTCCTGTGTCACGAGTTTTACATTACGATGCACCTCTGCAGGTTTACTGTATCCCTTGGACCTTCCCATTGACGATGAAATACAGAAATTGCATCGGAATTAAATATAAGAGACACAATGCCGACTTAAGTACAGGAAGACTGGGTCTTCCTACTGTCTATGTTTTGAGCGTTTCCTGTGTCACTAGTTTTACATTCCGATGCACCTCTGCAGGTTTACTGTATCCCTTGGACCTTACCATTGACAATGAAACACTGAAATTGTATCGGAATTCAGTATAAGAGACATAATGCCGACTTAAGTACAGGAAGACTGAGTCTTCCTACTGTCTATGTTTTGAGCGTTTCCTGTGTCACCAGTTTTACATTCTGATGCACCTCTGCAGGTTTACTGTATCCCTTGGATCTTCCCATTGACGATGAAACACAGAAATTGCATCGGAATTAAATAGAAGAGACACAATGCCGACTTAAGTACAGGATGACTGAGTCTTCCTACTGTCTATAATTTGAGCGTTTCCTGTGTCACCAGTTTTACATTCCGATGCAACTCTACAGGTTTACTGTATCCCTTGGACCTTCACAGTTACGATGAAACACAGAAATTACATCGGAGTTAAATATAAGAGACACAATGACGACTTAAGTACAATAAAACAGTCTTCTTACAGTCAATGCTTTGAGCGTTTCCTGTGTCACCAGTTTTACATTCCGATGCACCTCTGCATGTTTAGTGTATGCCATGGACCTTCCCATTGGCGATGAAACACACAAATTGCATCGAAATTGAATATAAGAGACACAATGCCGACTTAAGTACACGAAGACTAAATCTTGCTACTGTCTATGTTATGAGCGTATCCTGTGTCATCAGTTTTACTTTCCGATGCACCTCTGCAGGTTTACTATATCCCTTGGACCTTCCCATTCACGATGAAACACAGAAATTTCATCGGAAATAAATATAAGAGACACAATGCCGACTTAAGTAAAGGAAGACTGAGTCTTCCTACTGTCTATGTTTTGAGCGTTTCCTGTGTCACTAGTTTTACATTCCGTTGCACCTCTGCAGGGTTACTGTATCCCTTGGATCTTCCCATTGACGATGAAACACAGAAATTGCATCGGAATTAAATATAAGAGACACAATGCCGACTTAAGTACAGGAAGACTGTGTATTCCTACTGTCTATGTTTGAGCGTTTCCTGTGTCACTAGTTTTACATTCAGATGCATCTCTGCAGATTTACTGCATCCCCTGGACCTTCCCATTGGCGATGAAACACACAAATTGCATCGAAATTTAATATAAGAGACACAATGCCGACTTAAGTACAGGAAGACTGAGTCTTCCTACTGTCTGTGCTTTGTGCGTTTCCTGTGTCACCAGTTTTACATTACGATGCACGTCTACAGGTTTACTGTATCCCTTGGACCTTCACAGTGACGATGAAACACAGAAATAGCATCGGAATTAAATATAAGAGACACAATGCCGACTTAAGTACAGGAAGACTAAGTCTTCCTACTGTCTATGATTTGAGCGTTTCCTGTGTCATCAGTTTTACTTTCCGATGCACCTCTGCAGGTTTACTATATCCCTTGGACCTTCCCATTCACGATGAAACACAGAAATTTCATCGGAAATAAATATAAGAGACACAATGCCGACTTAAGAACAGGAAGGCTGAGTCTTCCTACTGTCTATAATTTGAGCGTTTCCTGTGTCACCAGTTTTACATTCCGATGCACCTCTACAGGTTTACTGTATCCCTTGGACCTTCACAGTTACGATGAAACACAGAAATTACATCGGAATTAAATATAAGAGACACAATGACGACTTAAGTACAAGAAAACAGTCTTCTTACAGTCAATGTTTTGAGCGTTTCCTGTGTCACCAGTTTTAGATTCCGATGCACCTCTGCATGTTTACTGTATCCCTTGGACCTTCCCATTGACGATGAAACACAGAAATTGCATCGGAAATAAATATAAGAGACACAATGCCGACTTATGTACAGGAAGACTGAGTCTTCCTACTGTCTATGTTTTGAGCGTTTCCTGTGTCACTAGTTATACATTCCGTTGCACCTCTGCAGGTTTACTGTATCCCTTGGACCTTCCCATTGACGATGAAACACAGAAATTGCATCGGAATTAAATATAAGAGACACAATGCCGACTTAAGTACAAGAAGACGGAGTCTTCCTACTGTCTATGTTGTGAGCGTTTCCTGTGTCACCATTTTTACATTCTGATGCACCTCTGCAGGTTTACTGTACCACTTGGCCCTTCCCATTGACGATGAAACACACAAATTGCATCGGAATTAAATATAAGAGACACAATGCCGACTTAAGTACAGGAAGACTGAGTCTTCCTACTGTCTATGTTTTGAGCGTCTCCTGTGTAACTAGTTTTACATTCCGATGCACCTCTGCAGGTTTACTGCATCAGTTGGACCTTCCCATTGACGATGAAACACAGAAATTGCATCGGAATTAAATATAAGAGACACAATGCCGACTTAAGTACAGGAAGACTGAGTCTTCCTTCTGTCTATGTTTGGAGCGTTTCCTGTGTCACCAGTTTTACATTGTGATGCACCTCTGCGGGTTTACTGTATCCCTTGGACCTTCCCATTGACGATGTAACACAGAAATTGCATCGGAATTAAATATAAGAGACACAATGCCGACTTAAGTACAGGATGACTGTGTCTTCCTACTGTCTAAGCTTTGAGCGTTTCCTGTGTCACCAGTTTTACATTCTGATGCACCTCTGCAGGTTTACTGTATCCCTTGGACCTTCCCATTGACGATGAAACACAGAAATTGCATCGGAATTAAATATAAGAGACACAATGCCGACTTAAGTACAGGAAGACTGAGTCTTCCTACTCTCTATAATTTGAGCGTTTCCTGTGTCACCAGTTTTACATTCCGATGCACCTCTACAGGTTTACTGTATCCCTTGGACCTTCACAGTGACGATGAAACACAGAAATAGCATCGGAATTAAATATAAGAGACACAATGCCGACTTAAGTACAGGGAGACTAACTCCTCCTACTGTCTATGTTTTGAGCGTTTCCTGTGTCATCAGTTTTACTTTGTGTTGCACTTCTGCAGGTTTACTGTATCCCTTGGACCTTCCCATTCACGATGAAACACAGAAATTCCATCGGAAATAAATATAAGAGACACAATGCCGACTTCAGTACAGGAAGACTGAGTTTTCCTACTGTCTATGTTTTTAGCGTTTCCTGTGTCACGAGTTTTACATTCCGATGCACCTCTGCAGGTTTACTGTATCCCTTGGACCTTCCCATTGACGATGAAATACAGAAATTGCATCGGAATTAAATATAAGAGACACAATGCCGACTTAAGTACAGGAAGACTGGGTCTTCCTACTGTCTATGTTTTGAGCGTTTCCTGTGTCACTAGTTTTACATTCCGATGCACCACTGCAGGTTTACTGTATCCCTTGGACCTTACCATTGACAATGAAACACTGAAATTGTATCGGAATTCAGTATAAGAGACATAATGCCGACTTAAGTACAGGAAGACTGAGTCTTCCTACTGTCTATGTTTTGAGCGTTTCCTGTGTCACCAGTTTTACATTCTGATGCACCTCTGCAGGTTTACTGTATCCCTTGGATCTTCCCATTGACGATGAAACACAGAAATTGCATCGGAATTAAATAGAAGAGACACAATGCCGACTTAAGTACAGGATGACTGAGTCTTCCTACTGTCTATAATTTGAGCGTTTCCTGTGTCACCAGTTTTACATTCCGATGCAACTCTACAGGTTTACTGTATCCCTTGGACCTTCACAGTTACGATGAAACACAGAAATTACATCGGAGTTAGATATAAGAGACACAATGACGACTTAAGTACAATAAAACAGTCTTCTTACAGTCAATGCTTTGAGCGTTTCCTGTGTCACCAGTTTTACATTCCGATGCACCTCTGCATGTTTAGTGTATGCCATGGACCTTCCCATTGGCGATGAAACACACAAATTGCATCGAAATTAAATATAAGAGACACAATGCCGACTTAAGTACACGAAGACTAAATCTTGCTACTGTCTATGTTTTGAGCGTATCCTGTGTCATCAGTTTTACTTTCCGATGCACCTCTGCCGGTTTACTGTATCCCTTGGACCTTCACAGTGACGATGAAACACAGAAATAGCATCGGAATTAAATATAAGAGACACAATGCCGACTTAAGTACAGGGAGACTAACTCCTCCTACTGTCTATGTTTTGAGCGTTTCCTGTGTCATCAGTTTTACTTTGTGTTGCACTTCTGCAGGTTTACTGTATCCCTTGGACCTTCCCATTCACGATGAAACACAGAAATTCCATCGGAAATAAATATAAGAGACACAATGCCGACTTCAGTACAGGAAGACTGAGTTTTCCTACTGTCTATGTTTTTAGCGTTTCCTGTGTCACGAGTTTTACATTCCGATGCACCTCTGCAGGTTTACTGTATCCCTTGGACCTTCCCATTGACGATGAAATACAGAAATTGCATCGGAATTAAATATAAGAGACACAATGCCGACTTAAGTACAGGAAGACTGGGTCTTCCTACTGTCTATGTTTTGAGCGTTTCCTGTGTCACTAGTTTTACATTCCGATGCACCTCTGCAGGTTTACTGTATCCCTTGGACCTTACCATTGACAATGAAACACTGAAATTGTATCGGAATTCAGTATAAGAGACATAATGCCGACTTAAGTACAGGAAGACTGAGTCTTCCTACTGTCTATGTTTTGAGCGTTTCCTGTGTCACCAGTTTTACATTCTGATTCACCTCTGCAGGTTTACTGTATCCCTTGGATCTTCCCATTGACGATGAAACACAGAAATAGCATCGGAATTAAATAGAAGAGACACAATGCCGACTTAAGTACAGGATGACTGAGTCTTCCTACTGTCTATAATTTGAGCGTTTCCTGTGTCACCAGTTTTACATTCCGATGCAACTCTACAGGTTTACTGTATCCCTTGGACCTTCACAGTTACGATGAAACACAGAAATTACATCGGAGTTAGATATAAGAGACACAATGACGACTTAAGTACAATAAAACAGTCTTCTTACAGTCAATGCTTTGAGCGTTTCCTGTGTCACCAGTTTTACATTCCGATGCACCTCTGCATGTTTAGTGTATGCCATGGACCTTCCCATTGGCGATGAAACACACAAATTGCATCGAAATTAAATATAAGAGACACAATGCCGACTTAAGTACACGAAGACTAAATCTTGCTACTGTCTATGTTATGAGCGTATCCTGTGTCATCAGTTTTACTTTCCGATGCACCTCTGCAGGTTTGCTATATCCCTTGGACCTTCCCATTCACGATGAAACACAGAAATTTCATCGGAAATAAATATAAGAGACACAATGCCGACTTAAGTAAAGGAAGACTGAGTCTTCCTACTGTCTATGTTTTGAGCGTTTCCTGTGTCACTAGTTTTACATTCCGTTGCACCTCTGCAGGGTTACTGTATCCCTTGGATCTTCCCATTGACGATGAAACACAGAAATTGCATCGGAATTAAATATAAGAGACACAATGCCGACTTAAGTACAGGAAGACTGTGTATTCCTACTGTCTATGTTTGAGCGTTTCCTGTGTCACTAGTTTTACATTCAGATGCATCTCTGCAGATTTACTGCATCCCCTGGACCTTCCCATTGGCGATGAAACACACAAATTGCATCGAAATTAAATATAAGAGACACAATGCCGACTTAAGTACAGGAAGACTGAGTCTTCCTACTGTCTGTGCTTTGTGCGTTTCCTGTGTCACCAGTTTTACATTACGATGCACGTCTACAGGTTTACTGTATCCCTTGGACCTTCACAGTGACGATGAAACACAGAAATAGCATCGGAATTAAATATAAGAGACACAATGCCGACTTAAGTACAGGAAGACTAAGTCTTCCTACTGTCTATGATTTGAGCGTTTCCTGTGTCATCAGTTTTACTTTCCGATGCACCTCTGCAGGTTTACTATATCCCTTGTACCTTCCCATTCACGATGAAACACAGAAATTTCATCGGAAATAAATATAAGAGACACAATGCCGACTTAAGAACAGGAAGGCTGAGTCTTCCTACTGTCTATAATTTGAGCGTTTCCTGTGTCACCAGTTTTACATTCCGATGCACCTCTACAGGTTTACTGTATCCCTTGGACCTTCACAGTTACGATGAAACACAGAAATTACATCGGAATTAAATATAAGAGACACAATGACGACTTAAGTACAAGAAAACAGTCTTCTTACAGTCAATGTTTTGAGCGTTTCCTGTGTCACCAGTTTTAGATTCCGATGCACCTCTGCATGTTTACTGTATCCCTTGGACCTTCCCATTGACGATGAAACACAGAAATTGCATCGGAAATAAATATAAGAGACACAATGCCGACTTATGTACAGGAAGACTGAGTCTTCCTACTGTCTATGTTTTGAGCGTTTCCTGTGTCACTAGTTATACATTCCGTTGCACCTCTGCAGGTTTACTGTATCCCTTGGACCTTCCCATTGACGATGAAACACAGAAATTGCATCGGAATTAAATATAAGAGACACAATGCCGACTTAAGTACAAGAAGACGGAGTCTTCCTACTGTCTATGTTGTGAGCGTTTCCTGTGTCACCATTTTTACATTCTGATGCACCTCTGCAGGTTTACTGTACCACTTGGCCCTTCCCATTGACGATGAAACACACAAATTGCATCGGAATTAAATATAAGAGACACAATGCCGACTTAAGTACAGGAAGACTTAGTCTTCCTATTGTCTATGTTTTGAGCGTCTCCTGTGTAACTAGTTTTACATTCCGATGCACCTCTGCAGGTTTACTGCATCACTTGGACCTTCCCATTGACGATGAAACACAGAAATTGCATCGGAATTAAATATAAGAGACACAATGCCGACTTAAGTACAGGAAGACTGAGTCTTCCTACTGTCTATGTTTGGAGCGTTTCCTGTGTCACCAGTTTTACATTCTGATGCACCTCTGCAGGTTTACTGTATACCTTGGAACTTCCCATTCACGATGAAATACAGAAATTTCATCGGAATTAAATATAAGTGACACAATGCCGACTTAAGTACAGGAAGACTGAGTCTTCCTAATGTCTATGTTGTCAGCATTTCCTGTGTCACCATTTTTACATTCCGATGGACCTCTGCAGTTTTACAGTATCCCTTTTACCTTCCCATTGACGATGAAACACAGAAATTGCATCGGAATTATATATAAGAGACACAACGCCGACATAAGTACAAGAAAACTGAGTCTTCTTACGGTCAATGTTTTGAGCGTTTCCTGTGTCACTAGTTTTACATTCCGTTGCACCTCTGCATGTTTACTGTATCCCTTGGTCCTCCCTATTGACGATGAAACACAGAAATTGCATAGGAATTAAATATAAGAGACACAATGCCGACTTAAGTACAGGAAGACTGAGTCTTCCTACTGTCTAAGTTTTGAGCGTTTCCTGTGTCACTAGTTTTACATTCCGATGCACCTCTGCATGTTTACTGTATCCCTTGGACCTTCCCATTGACGATGAAACACAGAAATTGCATCGGAATTAAGTATAAGAGACGCAATGGCGACTTAATTACAGGAAGACTGAGTGTTCCTACTGTCTATGTTTTGAGCGTTTCCCTTGTCACCAGTTTTACATTCCGATGCACCACTACAGGTGTAATGTATCCCTTGGACCTTCACAGTGACAATGAAACGCAGAAATTGCATCGGAATTAAATATAAGAGACACAATGCCGACTTAAGTACAAGAAAACAGTCTTCTTACAGTCAATGCTTTGAGCGTTTCCTGTGTCACCAGTTTTACCTTCTGATGCACCTCTGCAGGTTTACTGTATCCCTTGGACCTTCCCATTGACGATGAAACACAGAAATTGCATCGGTATTAAATATAAGAGACACAATGCCGACTTAAGTACAAGAAGACGGAGTCTTCCTACTGTCTATGTTGTGAGCGTTTCCTGTGTCACCATTTTTACATTCTGATGCACCTCTGCAGGTTTACTGTACCACTTGGCCCTTCCCATTGACGATGAAACACAGAAATTGCATCGGAATTAAATATAAGAGACACAATGCCGACTTAAGTACAGGAAGACTGAGTCTTCCTACTGTCTATGTTTTAAGCGTTTCCTGTGTAACTAGTTTTACATTCCGATACACCTCTGCAGGTTTACTGCATCACTTGGACCTTCCCATTGACGATGAAACACAGAAATTGCATCGGAATTAAATATAAGAAACACAATGCCGACTTAAGTACAGGAAGACTGAGTCTTCCTACTGTCTATGTTTTGAGCGTTTCCTGTGTCACCAGTTTTACATTCTGATGCACCTCTGCAGGTTTACTTTATACCTTGGACCTTCCCATTGACAATGAAACACAGAAATTGCATCGGAATTAAATATAAGAGACACAATGCCGACTTAAGTACAGGAAGACTGAGTTTTCCTACTGTCTGTGTTTTGTGCGTTTCCTGTGTCACCAGTTTTACATTACGATGCACGTCTACAGGTTTACTGTATCCCTTGGACCTTCACAGTGACGATGAAACACAGAAATAGCATCGGAATTAAATATAAGAGACACAATGCCGACTTAAGTACAGGATGACTGAGTCTTCCTACTGTCTATAATTTGAGCGTTTCCTGTGTCACCAGTTTTACATTCCGATGCACCTCTACAGGTTTACTGTATCCCTTGGACCTTCACAGTTACGATGAAACACAGAAATTACATCGGAATTAAATATAAGAGACACAATGACGACTTAAGTACAAGAAAACAGTCTTCTTACAGTCAATGTTTTGAGCGTTTCCTGTGTCACCAGTTTTACATTCCGATGCACCTCTGCATGTTTACTGTATCCCTTGGACCTTCCCATTGACGATGAAACACAGAAATTGCATCGGAAATAAATATAAGAGACACAATGCCGACTTATGTACAGGAAGACTGAGTCTTCCTACTGTCTATGTTTTGAGCGGTTCCTGTGTCACTAGTTATACATTCCGTTGCACCTCTGCAGGTTTACTGTATCCCTTGGACCTTCCCATTGACGATGAAACACAGAAATTGCATCGGAATTAAATATAAGAGACACAATGCCGACTTAAGTACAAGAAGACGGAGTCTTCCTACTGTCTATGTTGTGAGCGTTTCCTGTGTCACCATTTTTACATTCTGATGCACCTCTGCAGGTTTACTGTACCACTTGGCCCTTCCCATTGACGATGAAACACACAAATTGCATCGGAATTAAATATAAGAGACACAATGCCGACTTAAGTACAGGAAGACTGAGTCTTCCTACTGTCTATGTTTTGAGCGTTTCCTGTGTAACTAGTTTTACATTCCGATGCACCTCTGCAGGTTTACTGCATCACTTGGACCTTCCCATTGACGATGAAACACAGAAATTGCATCGGAATTAAATATAAGAGACACAATGCCGACTTAAGTACAGGAAGACTGAGTCTTCCTACTGTCTATGTTTTGAGCGTTTCCTGTGTCACCAGTTTTACATTCTGATGCACCTCTGTAGGTTTACTGTATACCTTGGAACTTCCCATTCACGATGAAATACAGAAATTTCATCGGAATTAAATATAAGTGACAGAATGCCGACTTAAGTACAGGAAGACTGAGTCTTCCTAATGTCTATGTTGTCAGCATTTCCTGTGTCACCATTTTTACATTCTGATGCACCTCTGCAGGTTTACTGTACCCCTTGGCCCTTCCCATTGACGATGAAACACAGAAATTGCATCGGAATTAAATATAAGAGACACAATGCCGACTTAAGTACAGAAAGACTGAGTCTTCCTACTGTCTATAATTTGAGCGTTTCCTGTGTCACCAGTTTTACATTCCGATGCACCTCTACAGGTTTACTGTATCCCTTGGACCTTCACAGTGACGATGAAACACAGAAATTGCATCGGAATTAAATATAAGAGATACAATGACGACTTAAGTACAGGAAGACTAATTCCTGCTACTGTCTATGTTTTGAGCGTATCCTGTGTCATCAGTTTTACATTCCGATGCACCTCTGCAGGTTTACTATATCCCTTGGACCTTCCCATTCACGATGAAACACAGAAATTTCATCGGAAATAAATATAAGAGACACAATGCCGACTTAAGTACAGGAAGACTGAGTCTTCCTAGTGTCTATGTTTTGAGCGTTTCCTGTGTCACCAGTTTTACATTCTGATGCACCTCTGCAGGTTTACTGTATCCCTTGGTCCTTACCATTGACGATGAAACACAGAAATTGCATCGGAATTACATATAAGAGACACAATGCCGACTTAAGTACAGGATGACTGAGTCTTCCTACTGTCTATAATTCTAGCGTTTCCTGTGTCACCAGTTTTACATTCCGATGCACCTCTACAGGTTTACTGTATCCCTTGGACCTTCACAGTTACGATGAAACACAGAAGTTACATCGGAATTAAATATAAGAGACACAATGACGACTTAAGGTCAATGTTTTGAGCGTTTCCTGTTTCACCAATTTTACATTGCGATGCACCTCTGCAGGTTTACTGTATCCCTTGGACCTTCCCATTGACGATGAAACACAGAAATTGCATCGGAATTAAATATAAGAGACACAATGCCGACTTAAGTACAGGAAGACTAAATCCTGCTACTGTCTATGCTTTTGAGCGTATCCTGTGTCATCAGTTTTACTTTACGATACACCTCTGCAGGTTTACTATATCCCTTGGACCTTCACAGTGACGATGAAACACAGAAATTGCATCGGAATTAAATATAAGAGACACAATGCCGACTTAAGTACAGGAAGACTGAGTCTTCCTACTGTCTATGTTTTGAGCGTTTCCTGTGTCACCAGTTTTACATTCTGATGCACCTCTGCAGGTTTACTGTATACCTTGGACCTTCCCATTCACGATGAAATACAGAAATTTCATCGGAATCAAATATAAGTGACACAATGCCGACTTAAGTACAGGAAGACTGAGTCTTCCTAATGTCTATGTTGTCAGCATTTCCTGTGTCACCATTTTTACATTCTGATGCACCTCTGCAGGTTTACTGTACCCCTTGGCCCTTCCCATTGACGATGAAACACAGAAATTGCATCGGAATTAAATATAAGAGACACAATGCCGACTTAAGTACAGGAAGACTAAATCCTGCTACTGTCTATGTTTTGAGCGTATCCTGTGTCATCAGTTTTACTTTCCGATGCACCTCTGCCGGTTTACTATATCCCTTGGACCTTCCCATTCACGATGAAACACAGAAATTTCATCGGAAATAAATATAAGAGACACAATGCCGACTTAAGTACAAGAAGACGGAGTCTTCCTTCTGTCTATGTTGTGAGCGTTTCCTGTGTCACCATTTTTACATTCTGATGCACCTCTGCAGGTTTACTGTACCACTTGGCCCTTCCCATTGACGATGAAACACAGAAATTGCATCGGAATTAAATATAAGAGACACAATGCCGACTTAAGCTCAGGAAGACTAAGTCTGCCTACTGTCTATGTTTTGAGCGTTTTCTGTGTCATCTATTTTACTTTCCGATGCACCTCTGCAGGTTTACTATATCTCTTGGACCTTCCCATTCACGATGAAATACAGAAATTTCATCGGAAGTAAATATAAGAGACACAATGCCGACTTCAGTACAGGAAGACTGAGTCTTCCTACTGTCTATGCTTTGGGCGTTTCCTGTGTCACGAGTTTTACATTCCGATGCACCTCTGCAGGTTTACTGTAAACCTTGGACCTTCCCATTGACGATGAAACACAGAAATTGCATCGGAATTAAATATAAGAGACACGATGCCGGCTTAAGTACAGGAAGACTGAGTCTTCCTACTGTCTATGCTTTGAGCGTTTCCTGTGTCACTAGTTTTACATTCCGATGCACCTCTGCAGGTTTACTGTATCCCTAGGATCTTCCCATTGACGATGAAACACAGAAATTGCATCGGAATAAAATATAAGAGACACAATGCCGACTTAAGTACTGGAAGACTGAGTCTTCCTACTGTCTGTGTTTTGAGCGTTTCCTGTGTCACCAGTTTTACATTCTGACGCACATCTGCAGGTTTACTGTATCCCTTGGAGCTTCACAGTGACGATGAAACACAGAAATTGCATCGGAAATAAATATAAGAGACACAATGCCGACTTATGTACAAGAAAACAGTCTTCTTACAGTCAATGTTTTGAGCGTTTCCTGTGTCACCAGTTTTACATTCCGATGCACCTCTGCATGTTTACTGTATCCCTTGGACCTTCCCATTGACGATGAAACACAGAAATTGCATCGGAAATAAATATAAGAGACACAATGCCGACTTATGTACAGGAAGACTGAGTCTTCCCACTGTCTATGTTTTGAGCGTTTCCTGTGTCACTAGTTATACATTCCGTTGCACCTCAGCAGGTTTACTGTATCCCTTGGACCTTCCCATTGACGATGAAACACAGAAATTGCATCGGAATTAAATACAAGAGACACAATGCCGACTTGATTACAAGTGACGGAGTCTTCCTACTGTCTATGTTGTGAGCGTTTCCTGTGTCACCATTTTTACATTCTGATGCACCTCTGCAGGTTTACTGTACCACTTGGCCCTTCCCATTGACGATGAAACACACAAATTGCATCGGAATTAAATATAAGAGACACAATGCCGACTTAAGTACAGGAAGACTGAGTCTTCCTACTGTCTATGTTTTGAGCGTTTCCTGTGTAACTAGTTTTACATTCCGATGCACCTCTGCAGGTTTACTGCATCACTTGGACCTTCCCATTGACGATGAAACACAGAAATTGCATCGGAATTAAATATAAGAGACACAATGCCGACTTAAGTACAGGAAGACTGAGTCTTCCTACTGTCTATGTTTTGAGCGTTTCCTGTGTCACCAGTTTTACATTCTGATGCACCTCTGCAGGTTTACTGTATACCTTGGACCTTCCCATTCACGATGAAATACAGAAATTTCATCGGAATTAAATATAAGTGACACAATGCCGACTTAAGTACAGGAAGACTGAGTCTTCCTAATGTCTATGTTGTCAGCATTTCCTGTGTCACCATTTTTACATTCTGATGCACCTCTGCAGGTTTACTGTACCACTTGGCCCTTCCCATTGACGATGAAACACAGAAATTGCATCGGAATTAAATATAAAAGACACAATGCCGACTTAAGTACAGAAAGACTGAGTCTTCCTACTGTCTATAATTTGAGCGTTTCCTGTGTCACCAGTTTTACATTCCGATGCACCTCTACAGGTTTACTGTATCCCTTGGACCTTCCCATTGACGATGAAACACAGAAATTGCATCAGAATTAAATATAAGAGACACAATGCCGACTTAAGTACAGGAAGACTAAATCCTGCTACTGTCTATGTTTTGAGCGTATCCTGTGTCATCAGTTTTACTTTACGATGCACCTCTGCAGGTTTACTGTATCCCTTGGACCTTCCCATTGACGATGAAACACATAAATTGCATCGGAATTAAATATAAGAGACACAATGCCGACTTAAGTACAGGAAGACTGAGTCTTCCTACTGTCTATGTTGTGAGCGTTTCCTGTATCACCATTTTTACATTCTGATGCACCTCTGCAGGTTTACTGTACCCCTCGGACCTTCACATTGACGATGAAACACAGAAATTGCATCGGAATTAAATATAAGAGACACAATGCCGACTTAAGTACAGGAAGACTGAGGCTTCCTACTGTCTATGTTTTGAGCGTTTCCTGTGTCACCAGTTTTACATTCTGATGCACCTCTGCAGGTTTACTGTATCCCTTGGACCTTCCCATTGACGATGAAACACAGAAACTGCATCGGAATTAAATATAAGAGAAACAATGCCGTCTTAAGTACAGGAAGACTGAGTCTTCCTACTGTCTATAATTTGAGCGTTTCCTGTGTCACCAGTTTTACATTACGATGCACGTCTACAGGTTTACTGTATCCCTTGGACCTTCACAGTGACGATGAAACACAGAAATAGCATCGCAATTAAATATAAGAGACACAATGCCGACTTAAGTACAGGAAGACTAAGTCTTCCTACTGTCTATGTTTTGAGCGTTTCCTGTGTCATCAGTTTTACTTTCCGATGCACCTCTGCAGGTTTACTATATCCCTTGGACCTTCCCATTCACGATGAAACACAGAAATTTCATCGGAAATAAATATAAGAGACACAATGCCGACTTAAGTACAGGAAGGCTGAGTCTTCCTACTGTCTATAATTTGAGCG
This sequence comes from Schistocerca nitens, assembly GCF_023898315.1. Taxonomy (NCBI): domain Eukaryota; kingdom Metazoa; phylum Arthropoda; class Insecta; order Orthoptera; family Acrididae; genus Schistocerca; species Schistocerca nitens. The sequence goes on along the minus strand of NC_064623.1, from coordinate 238,733,434 downwards.
TTTCCTGTGTCACCAGTTTTACATTCCGATGCACCTCTACAGGTTTACTGTATCCCTTGGACCGTCACAGTTACGATGAAACACAGAAATTACATCGGAATTAAATATAAGAGACACAATGCCGACTTAAGTACAAGAAGACGGAGTCTTCCTTCTGTCTATGTTGTGAGCGTTTCCTGTGTCACCATTTTTACATTCTGATGCACCTCTGCAGGTTTACTGTACCACTTGGCCCTTCCCATTGACGATGAAACACAGAAATTGCATCGGAATTAAATATAAGAGACACAATGCCGACTTAAGTACAGGAAGACTGAGTCTTCCTACTGACTATGTTTTGAGCGTTTCCTGTGTAACTAGTTTTACATTCCGATGCACCTCTGCAGGTTTACTGCATCACTTGGACCTTCACATTGACGATGAAACACAGAAATTGCATCGGAATTAAATATAAGAGACACAATGCCGACTTAAGTACAGGAAGACTAAGTCTTCCTACTGTCTATGTTTTGAGCGTTTCCTGTGTCATCAGTTTTACTTTCCGATGCACCTCTGCAGGTTTACTATATCCCTTGGACCTTCCCATTCACGATGAAATACAGAAATTTCATCGGAAGTAAATATAAGAGACACAATGCCGACTTCAGTACAGGAAGACTGAGTCTTCCTACTGTCTATGCTTTGGGCGTTTCCTGTGTCACGAGTTTTACATTCCGATGCACCTCTGCAGGTTTACTGTAAACCTTGGACCTTCCCATTGACGATGAAACACAGAAATTGCATCGGAATTAAATATAAGAGACACGATGCCGGCTTAAGTACAGGAAGACTGAGTCTTCCTACTGTCTATGCTTTGAGCGTTTCCTGTGTCACTAGTTTTACATTCCGATGCACCTCTGCAGGTTTACTGTATCCCTAGGATCTTCCCATTGACGATGAAACACAGAAATTGCATCGGAATTAAATATAAGAGACACAATGCCGACTTAAGTACAGGAAGACTGAGTCTTCCTACTGTCTGTGTTTTGAGCGTTTCCTGTGTCACCAGTTTCACATTCTGATGCACCTCTGCAGGTTTACTGTATCCCTTGGACCTTCCCATTGACGATGTAACACAGAAATTACATCGGAATTAAATATAAGAGACACAATGCCGACTTAAGTACAGGATGACTGAGTCTTCCTACTGTCTATAATTTAAGCATTTCCTGTGTCACCAGTTTTACATTCCGATGCACCTCTACAGGTTTACTGTATCCCTTGGACCTTCACAGTTACGATGAAATACAGAAATTACATCGAAATTAAATATAAGAGACACTATGCCGACTTAAGTACAGGAAGACTAAATCTTGCTACTGTCTATGTTTTGAGCGTATCCTGTGTCATCAGTTTTACATTACGATGCACCTCTGCAGGTTTACTATATCCCTTGGACCTTCCCATTCACGATGAAACACAGAAATTTCATCGGAAAGAAATATAAGAGACACAATGCCGACTTAAGTACAGGAAGACTGAGTCTTCCTACTGTCTATGTTTTGAGCGTTTCCGGTGTCACTAGTTTTACATTCCGTTGCACCTCTGCAGGTTTACTGTATCCCTTGGACCTTCCCATTGACGATGAAACACAGAAATTGCATTGGAATTAAATATAAGAGACACAATGCCGACTTAAGTACAAGAAGACTGAGTCTTCCTACTGTCTGTGTTTTGAGGGTTTCCTGTGTCACCAGTTTTACATTCTGATGCACCTCTGCAGGTTTACTGTACCCCATGGACCTTCACATTGACGATGAAACACAGAAATTGCATCGGAATTTAATATAAGAGACACAATGCCGACTTAAGTACAGGAAGACTGAGTCTTCCTACTGTCTATGTTTTGAGCGTTTCCTGTGTCACCAGTTTTACATTCTGATGCACCTCTGCAGGTTTACTGTATCCCTTGGACCTTCCCATTGACGATGAAACACAGAAATTGCATCGGAATTAAATATAAGAGAAACAATGCCGACTTAAGTACAGGAAGGCTGAGTCTTCCTACTGTCTATGTTTTGAGCGTTTCCTGTGTAACTAGTTTTACATTCCGATGCACCTCTGCAGGTTTACTGCATCACTTGGACCTTCCCATTGACGATGAAACACAGAAATTGCATCGGAATTAAATATAAGAGACACAATGCCGACTTAAGTACAGGAAGACTGAGTCTTCCTACTGTCTATGTTTTGAGCGTTTCCTGTGTCACCAGTTTTACATTCCGATGCCCCTCTGCAGGTTTACTATATCCCTTGGACCTTCCCATTCACGATGAAACACAGAAATTTCATCGGAAATAAATATAAGAGACACAATGCCGACTTATGTACAGGAAGACTGAGTCTTCCTACTGTCTATGTTTTGAGCGTTTCCTGTGTCACTAGTTATACATTCCGATGCACCTCTGCAGGTTTACTGTATCCCTTGGATCTTCCCATTGACGATGAAACACAGAAATTGCATCGGAATTAAATATAAGAGACACAATGCCGACTTAAGTACAGGAAGACTGAGTCTTCCTACTGTCTGTGTTTTGAGCGTTTCCTGTGTCACCAGTTTTACATTCTGATGCACCTCTGCAGGTTTACTGTATCCCTTGGACCTTCCCATTGACGATGTAACACAGAAATTGCATCGGAATTAAATATAAGAGACACAATGCCGACTTAAGTACAGGAAGACGGAGTCTTCCTACTGTCTGTGTTTTGAGCGTTTCCTGTGTCACCAGTTTTACATTCTGATGCACCTCTGCAGGTTTACTGTATCCCTTGGACCTTCCCATTGACGATGTAACACAGAAATTGCATCGGAATTAAATATAAGAGACAACATGCCGACTTAAGTACAGGATGACTAAGTCTTCCTACTGTCTATGTTTTGAGCGTTTCCTGTGTCACCAGTTTTACATTCTGATGCACCTCTGCAGGTTTACTGTATCAATTGGACCTTCCCATTGACGATGAAACACAGAAATTGCATCGGAATTAAATATAAGAGACACAATGCCGACTTAAGTACAGGAAGACTGAGTCTTCCTACTCTCTATAATTTGAGCGTTTCCTGTGTCACCAGTTCTACATTCCGATGCACATCTACAGGTTGACTGTATCCCTCGGCATTGTGTCAGTGACGATGAAACACAGAAATTGCATGGGAATTAAATATAAGAGACACAATGCCGACTTAAGTACAGGAAGACTGAGTCTTCCTACTGTCTATGTTTTGAGCGTTTCCTGTGTAACTAGTTTTACATTCCGATGCACCTCTGCAGGTTTACTGTATCCCTTGGATCTTCCCATTGACGATGAAACACAGAAATTGCATCGGAATTAAATAGAAGAGACACAATGCCGACTTAAGTACAGGAAGGCTGAGTCTTCCTACTGTCTATGTTTTGAGCGTTTCCTGTGTAACTAGTTTTACATTCCGATGCACCTCTGCAGGTTTACTATATCCCTTGGACCTTCCCATTCACGTTGAAACACAGAAATTTCATCGGAAATAAATATAAGAGACACAATGCCGACTTATGTACAGGAAGACTGAGTCTTCCTACTGTCTATGTTTTGAGCGTTTCCTGTGTCACTAGTTATACATTCCGTTGCACCTCTGCAGGTTTACTGTATCCCTTGGACTTTCCCATTGACGATAAAACACAGTAATTGCATCGGAATTAAATATAAGAGACACAATGCCGACTTAAGTACAAGAAGACGGAGTCTTCCTACTCTCTATGTTGTGAGCGTTTCCTGTGTCACCATTTTTACATTCTGATGCACCTCTGCAGGTTTACTGTACCACTTGGCCCTTCCCATTGACGATGAAACACAGAAATTGCATCGGAATTAAATATAAGAGACACAATGCCGACTTAAGTACAGGAAGACTGAGTCTTCCTACTGTCTATGTTTTGAACGTTTCCTGTGTAACTAGTTTTACATTCCGATGCACCTCTGCAGGTTTACTGCATCACTTGGACCTTCCCATTGACGATGAAACACAGAAATTGCATCGGAATTAAATATAAGAGACACAATGCCGACTTAAGTACAGGATGACTGAGTCTTCCTACTGTCTATGATTTGAGCGTTTCCTGTGTCACCAGTTTTACATTCCGATGCACCTCTACAGGTTTACTGTATCCCTTGGACCTTCACAGTTATGATGAAACACAGAAATTACATCGGAATTAAATATAAGAGACACAATGACGACTTAAGTACAAGAAAACAGTCTTCTTACAGTCTATGTTTTGAGCGTTTCCTGTGTCACCAGTTTTACATTCCGATGCACCTCTGCATTTTTACTGTATCCCTTGGACCTTCGCATGGATGATGAAACACACAAATTGCATCGAAATTAAATATAAGAGACGCAATGCCGACTTAAGTACAGGAAGACGAAATCCTGCTACTGTCTATGTTTTGAGCGTAACCTATGTCATCAGTTTTACTTTCTGATGCACCTCTGCAGGTTTACTATATCCCTTGGACCTTCCCATTAACGATGAAACACAGAAATTTCATCGGAAATAAATATAAGAGACACAATGCCGACTTATGTACAGGAAGACTGAGTCTTCCTACTGTCTATGTTTTGAGCGTTTCCTGTGTCACTAGTTATACATTCCGTTGCACCTCTGCAGGTATACTGTATCCCTTGGACCTTCACAGTGACGATGAAACACAGAAATTGCATCGGAATTAAATATAAGAGACACAATGCCGACTTAAGTAGAGGAACACTAAATTTTCCTACTGTCTATGTTTTGAGCGTTTTCTGTGTCATCTATTTTACTTTCCGATGCACCTCTGCAGGTTTTCTATATCCCTTGGACCTTCCCATTGACGATGAAATACAGAAATTTCATCGGAAGTAAATATAAGAGACACAGTGCCGACTTCAGTACAGGAAGACAGAGTCTTCCTACTGTCTATGCTTTGAGCGTTTCCTGTGTCACGAGTTTTACATTCCGATGCCCCACTGCAGGTTTACTGTAACCCTTGGACCTTCCCATTGACGATGAAACACAGAAATTGCATCGGAATTAAATATAAGAGACACGATGCCGGCTTAAGTACAGGAAGACTGAGTCTTCCTACTGTCTATGTTTTGAGCGTTTCCTGTGTCACTAGTTTTACATTCCGATGCACCTCTGCAGGTTTACTGTATCCCTTGGATCTTCCCATTGACGATGAAACGCAGAAATTGCATCGGAATTAAATATAAGAGACACAATGCCGACTTAAGTACACGAAGACTGAGTCTTCCTACTGTCTATGTTTTGAGCGTTTCCTGTGTCACCAGTTTTACATTCTGATGCACCTCTGCAGGTTTACTGTATCCCTTGGACCTTCCCATTGACGATGAAACACAGAAATTGCATCGGAATTAAATATAAGAGACACAGTGCCGACTTAAGTACAAGAAGACTGAGTCTTCCTACTGTCTATGATTTGAGCGTTTCCTGTGTCATCAGTTTTACATTCCGATGGACCTCTGCAGGTTTACTGTATCCCTTGGACCTTCCCATTGACGATGAAACACAGAAATTGCATCGGAATTAAATATAAGAGACACAATGCCGACTTAAGTACAGGAAGACTGAGTCTTCCTACTCTCTATAATTTGAGCGTTTCCTGTGTCACCAGTTTTACATTCCGATGCACCTCTACAGGTTTACTGTATCCCTTGGACCTTCACAGTGACGATGAAACACAGAAATAGCATCGGAATTAAATATAAGAGACACAATGCCGACTTAAGTACAGGGAGACTAACTCCTCCTACTGTCTATGTTTTGAGCGTTTCCTGTGTCATCAGTTTTACTTTGTGTTGCACCTCTGCAGGTTTACTATATCCCTTGGACCTTCCCATTCACGATGAAACACAGAAATTCCATCGGAAATAAATATAAGAGACACAATGCCGACTTCAGTACAGGAAGACTGAGTTTTCCTACTGTCTATGTTTTTAGCGTTTCCTGTGTCACGAGTTTTACATTCCGATGCACCTCTGCAGGTTTACTGTATCCCTTGGACCTTCCCATTGACGATGAAAAATAGAAATTGCATCGGAATTAAATATAAGAGACACAATGCCGACTTAAGTACAGGAAGACTGGGTCTTCCTACTGTCTATGTTTTGAGCGTTTCCTGTGTCACTAGTTTTACATTCCGATGCACCTCTGCAGGTTTACTGTATCCCTTGGACCTTACCATTGACAATGAAACACTGAAATTGTATCGGAATTCGGTATAAGAGACATAATGCCGACTTAAGTACAGGAAGACTGAGTCTTCCTACTGTCTATGTTTTGAGCGTTTCCTGTGTCACCAGTTTTACATTCTGTTGCACCTCTGCAGGTTTACTGCATCCCTTGGATCTTCCCATTGACGATGAAACACAGAAATTGCATCGGAATTAAATAGAAGAGACACAATGCCGACTTAAGTACAGGATGACTGAGTCTTCCTACTGTCTGTAATTTGAGCGTTTCCTGTGTCACCAGTTTTACATTCCGATGCAACTCTACAGGTTTACTGTATCCCTTGGACCTTCACAGTTACGATGAAACACAGAAATTACATCGGAGTTAAATATAAGAGACACAATGACGACTTAAGTACAATAAAACAGTCTTCTTACAGTCAATGCTTTGAGCGTTTCCTGTGTCACCAGTTTTACATTCCGATGCACCTCTGCATGTTTAGTGTATGCCATGGACCTTCCCATTGGCGATGAAACACACAAATTGCATCGAAATTAAATATAAGAGACACAATGCCGACTTAAGTACACGAAGACTAAATCTTGCTACTGTCTATGTTTTGAGCGTATCCTGTGTCATCAGTTTTACTTTCCGATGCACCTCTGCAGGGTTACTGTATCCCTTGGATCTTCCCATTGACGATGAACCACAGAAATTGCATCGGAATTAAATATAAGAGACACAATGCCGACTTAAGTACAGGAAGACTGAGTCTTCCTACTGTCTATGTTTTGAGCGTTTCCTGTGTCACCAGTTTTACATTCTGATGCACCTCTGCAGGTTTACTGTATCCCTTGGACCTTCCCATTGACGATGAAACACAGAAATTGCATCGGAATTAAATATAAGAGACACAATGCCGACTTAAGTACAAGAAGACTGAGTCTTCCTACTGTCTATGTTGTGAGCGTTTCCTGTGTCACCATTTTTACATTCTGATGCACCTCTGCAGGTTTACTGTACCACTTGGCCCTTCCCATTGACGATGAAACACAGATATTGCATCGGAATTAAATATAAGAGACACAATGCCGACTTAAGTACAGGAAGACTGAGTCTTCCTACTGTCTATGTTTTGAGCGTTTCCTGTGTAACTAGTTTTACATTCCGATGCACCTCTGCAGGTTTACTGCATCACTTGGACCTTCCCATTGACGATGAAACACAGAAATTGCATCGGAATTAAATATAAGAGACACAATGCCGACTTAAGTACAGGAAGACTGAGTCTTCCTACTGTCTATGTTTTGGGCGTTTCCTGTGTCACCAGTTTTACATTCTGATGCACCTCTGCAGGTTTACTGTATACCTTGGACCTTCCCATTCACGATGAAATACAGAAATTTCATCGGAATCAAATATAAGTGACACAATGCCGACTTAAGTACAGGAAGACTGAGTCTTCCTAATGTCTATGTTGTCAGCATTTCCTGTGTCACCATTTTTACATTCTGATGCACCTCTGCAGGTTTACTGTACCCCTTGGCCCTTCCCATTGACGATGAAACACAGAAATTGCATCGGAATTAAATATAAGAGACACAATGCCGACTTAAGTACAGGAAGACTAAATCCTGCTACTGTCTATGTTTTGAGCGTATCCTGTGTCATCAGTTTTACTTTCCGATGCACCTCTGCAGGTTTACTATATCCCTTGGACCTTCCCATTCACGATGAAACACAGAAATTTCTTCGGAAATAAATATAAGAGACACAATGCCGACTTAAGTACAATAAGACGGAGTCTTCCTTCTGTCTATGCTTTGGGCGTTTCCTGTGTCACGAGTTTTACATTCCGATGCACCTCTGCAGGTTTACTGTAAACCTTGGACCTTCCCATTGACGATGAAACACAGAAATTGCATCGGAATTAAATATAAGAGACACGATGCCGGCTTAAGTACAGGAAGACTGAGTCTTCCTACTGTCTATGCTTTGAGCGTTTCCTGTGTCACTAGTTTTACATTCCGATGCACCTCTGCAGGTTTACTGTATCCCTAGGATCTTCCCATTGACGATGAAACACAGAAATTGCATCGGAATTAAATATAAGAGACACAATGCCGACTTAAGTACAGGAAGACTGAGTCTTCCTACTGTCTGTGTTTTGAGCGTTTCCTGTGTCACCAGTTTTACATTCTGATGCACCTCTGCAGGTTTACTGTATCCCTTGGAGCTTCACAGTGACGATGAAACACAGAAATTGCATCGGAAATAAATATAAGAGACACAATGCCGACTTATGTACAAGAAAACAGTCTTCTTACAGTCAATGTTTTGAGCGTTTCCTGTGTCACCAGTTTTACATTCCGATGCACCTCTGCATGTTTACTGTATCCCTTGGACCTTCCCATTGACGATGAAACACAGAAATTGCATCGGAAATAAATATAAGAGACACAATGCCGACTTATGTACAGGAAGACTGAGTCTTCCCACTGTCTATGTTTTGAGCGTTTCCTGTGTCACTAGTTATACATTCCGTTGCACCTCAGCAGGTTTACTGTATCCCTTGGACCTCCCCATTGACGATGAAACACAGAAATTGCATCGGAATTAAATATAAGAGACACAATGCCGACTTAAGTACAGGAAGACTGAGTCTTCCTACTCTCTATAATTTGAGCGTTTCCTGTGTCACCAGTTCTACATTCCGATGCACATCTACAGGTTGACTGTATCCCTCGGCATTGTGTCAGTGACGATGAAACACAGAAATTGCATGGGAATTAAATATAAGAGACACAATGCCGACTTAAGTACAGGAAGACTGAGTCTTCCTACTGTCTATGTTTTGAGCGTTTCCTGTGTAACTAGTTTTACATTCCGATGCACCTCTGCAGGTTTACTGTATCCCTTGGATCTTCCCATTGACGATGAAACACAGAAATTGCATCGGAATTAAATAGAAGAGACACAATGCCGACTTAAGTACAGGAAGGCTGAGTCTTCCTACTGTCTATGTTTTGAGCGTTTCCTGTGTAACTAGTTTTACATTCCGATGCACCTCTGCAGGTTTACTATATCCCTTGGACCTTCCCATTCACGTTGAAACACAGAAATTTCATCGGAAATAAATATAAGAGACACAATGCCGACTTATGTACAGGAAGACTGAGTCTTCCTACTGTCTATGTTTTGAGCGTTTCCTGTGTCACTAGTTATACATTCCGTTGCACCTCTGCAGGTTTACTGTATCCCTTGGACTTTCCCATTGACGATGAAACACAGAAATTTCATCGGAAATAAATATAAGAGACACAATGCCGACTTATGTACAGGAAGACTGAGTCTTCCTACTGTCTATGTTTTGAGCGTTTCCTGTGTCACTAGTTATACATTCCGTTGCACCTCTGCAGGTATACTGTATCCCTTGGACCTTCACAGTGACGATGAAACACAGAAATTGCATCGGAATTAAATATAAGAGACACAATGCCGACTTAAGTACAGGAAGACTGAGTCTTCCTACTGTCTATGTTTTGAACGTTTCCTGTGTAACTAGTTTTACATTCCGATGCACCTCTGCAGGTTTACTGCATCACTTGGACCTTCCCATTGACGATGAAACACAGAAATTGCATCGGAATTAAATATAAGAGACACAATGCCGACTTAAGTACAGGATGACTGAGTCTTCCTACTGTCTATGATTTGAGCGTTTCCTGTGTCACCAGTTTTACATTCCGATGCACCTCTACAGGTTTACTGTATCCCTTGGACCTTCACAGTTATGATGAAACACAGAAATTACATCGGAATTAAATATAAGAGACACAATGACGACTTAAGTACAAGAAAACAGTCTTCTTACAGTCTATGTTTTGAGCGTTTCCTGTGTCACCAGTTTTACATTCCGATGCACCTCTGCATTTTTACTGTATCCCTTGGACCTTCGCATGGATGATGAAACACACAAATTGCATCGAAATTAAATATAAGAGACGCAATGCCGACTTAAGTACAGGAAGACGAAATCCTGCTACTGTCTATGTTTTGAGCGTAACCTATGTCATCAGTTTTACTTTCTGATGCACCTCTGCAGGTTTACTATATCCCTTGGACCTTCCCATTAACGATGAAACACAGAAATTTCATCGGAAATAAATATAAGAGACACAATGCCGACTTATGTACAGGAAGACTGAGTCTTCCTACTGTCTATGTTTTGAGCGTTTCCTGTGTCACTAGTTATACATTCCGTTGCACCTCTGCAGGTATACTGTATCCCTTGGACCTTCACAGTGACGATGAAACACAGAAATTGCATCGGAATTAAATATAAGAGACACAATGCCGACTTAAGTAGAGGAACACTAAATTTTCCTACTGTCTATGTTTTGAGCGTTTTCTGTGTCATCTATTTTACTTTCCGATGCACCTCTGCAGGTTTTCTATATCCCTTGGACCTTCCCATTGACGATGAAATACAGAAATTTCATCGGAAGTAAATATAAGAGACACAGTGCCGACTTCAGTACAGGAAGACAGAGTCTTCCTACTGTCTATGCTTTGAGCGTTTCCTGTGTCACGAGTTTTACATTCCGATGCCCCACTGCAGGTTTACTGTAACCCTTGGACCTTCCCATTGACGATGAAACACAGAAATTGCATCGGAATTAAATATAAGAGACACGATGCCGGCTTAAGTACAGGAAGACTGAGTCTTCCTACTGTCTATGTTTTGAGCGTTTCCTGTGTCACTAGTTTTACATTCCGATGCACCTCTGCAGGTTTACTGTATCCCTTGGATCTTCCCATTGACGATGAAACGCAGAAATTGCATCGGAATTAAATATAAGAGACACAATGCCGACTTAAGTACACGAAGACTGAGTCTTCCTACTGTCTATGTTTTGAGCGTTTCCTGTGTCACCAGTTTTACATTCTGATGCACCTCTGCAGGTTTACTGTATCCCTTGGACCTTCCCATTGACGATGAAACACAGAAATTGCATCGGAATTAAATATAAGAGACACAGTGCCGACTTAAGTACAAGAAGACTGAGTCTTCCTACTGTCTATGATTTGAGCGTTTCCTGTGTCATCAGTTTTACATTCCGATGGACCTCTGCAGGTTTACTGTATCCCTTGGACCTTCCCATTGACGATGAAACACAGAAATTGCATCGGAATTAAATATAAGAGACACAATGCCGACTTAAGTACAGGAAGACTGAGTCTTCCTACTCTCTATAATTTGAGCGTTTCCTGTGTCACCAGTTTTACATTCCGATGCACCTCTACAGGTTTACTGTATCCCTTGGACCTTCACAGTGACGATGAAACACAGAAATAGCATCGGAATTAAATATAAGAGACACAATGCCGACTTAAGTACAGGGAGACTAACTCCTCCTACTGTCTATGTTTTGAGCGTTTCCTGTGTCATCAGTTTTACTTTGTGTTGCACCTCTGCAGGTTTACTATATCCCTTGGACCTTCCCATTCACGATGAAACACAGAAATTCCATCGGAAATAAATATAAGAGACACAATGCCGACTTCAGTACAGGAAGACTGAGTTTTCCTACTGTCTATGTTTTTAGCGTTTCCTGTGTCACGAGTTTTACATTCCGATGCACCTCTGCAGGTTTACTGTATCCCTTTGACCTTCCCATTGACGATGAAAAATAGAAATTGCATCGGAATTAAATATAAGAGACACAATGCCGACTTAAGTACAGGAAGACTGGGTCTTCCTACTGTCTATGTTTTGAGCGTTTCCTGTGTCACTAGTTTTACATTCCGATGCACCTCTGCAGGTTTACTGTATCCCTTGGACCTTACCATTGACAATGAAACACTGAAATTGTATCGGAATTCGGTATAAGAGACATAATGCCGACTTAAGTACAGGAAGACTGAGTCTTCCTACTGTCTATGTTTTGAGCGTTTCCTGTGTCACCAGTTTTACATTCTGTTGCACCTCTGCAGGTTTACTGTATCCCTTGGATCTTCCCATTGACGATGAAACACAGAAATTGCATCGGAATTAAATAGAAGAGACACAATGCCGACTTAAGTACAGGATGACTGAGTCTTCCTACTGTCTGTAATTTGAGCGTTTCCTGTGTCACCAGTTTTACATTCCGATGCAACTCTACAGGTTTACTGTATCCCTTGGACCTTCACTGTTACGATGAAACACAGAAATTACATCGGAGTTAAATATAAGAGACACAATGACGACTTAAGTACAATAAAACAGTCTTCTTACAGTCAATGCTTTGAGCGTTTCCTGTGTCACCAGTTTTACATTCCGATGCACCTCTGCATGTTTAGTGTATGCCATGGACCTTCCCATTGGCGATGAAACACACAAATTGCATCGAAATTAAATATAAGAGACACAATGCCGACTTAAGTACACGAAGACTAAATCTTGCTACTGTCTATGTTTTGAGCGTATCCTGTGTCATCAGTTTTACTTTCCGATGCACCTCTGCAGGGTTACTGTATCCCTTGGATCTTCCCATTGACGATGAACCACAGAAATTGCATCGGAATTAAATATAAGAGACACAATGCCGACTTAAGTACAGGAAGACTGAGTCTTCCTACTGTCTATGTTTTGAGCGTTTCCTGTGTCACCAGTTTTACATTCTGATGCACCTCTGCAGGTTTACTGTATCCCTTGGACCTTCCCATTGACGATGAAACACAGAAATTGCATCGGAATTAAATATAAGAGACACAATGCCGACTTAAGTACAAGAAGACTGAGTCTTCCTACTGTCTATGTTGTGAGCGTTTCCTGTGTCACCATTTTTACATTCTGATGCACCTCTGCAGGTTTACTGTACCACTTGGCCCTTCCCATTGACGATGAAACACAGATATTGCATCGGAATTAAATATAAGAGACACAATGCCGACTTAAGTACAGGAAGACTGAGTCTTCCTACTGTCTATGTTTTGAGCGTTTCCTGTGTAACTAGTTTTACATTCCGATGCACCTCTGCAGGTTTACTGCATCACTTGGACCTTCCCATTGACGATGAAACACAGAAATTGCATCGGAATTAAATATAAGAGACACAATGCCGACTTAAGTACAGGAAGACTGAGTCTTCCTACTGTCTATGTTTTGGGCGTTTCCTGTGTCACCAGTTTTACATTCTGATGCACCTCTGCAGGTTTACTGTATACCTTGGACCTTCCCATTCACGATGAAATACAGAAATTTCATCGGAATCAAATATAAGTGACACAATGCCGACTTAAGTACAGGAAGACTGAGTCTTCCTAATGTCTATGTTGTCAGCATTTCCTGTGTCACCATTTTTACATTCTGATGCACCTCTGCAGGTTTACTGTACCCCTTGGCCCTTCCCATTGACGATGAAACACAGAAATTGCATCGGAATTAAATATAAGAGACACAATGCCGACTTAAGTACAGGAAGACTAAATCCTGCTACTGTCTATGTTTTGAGCGTATCCTGTGTCATCAGTTTTACTTTCCGATGCACCTCTGCAGGTTTACTATATCCCTTGGACCTTCCCATTCACGATGAAACACAGAAATTTCTTCGGAAATAAATATAAGAGACACAATGCCGACTTAAGTACAATAAGACGGAGTCTTCCTTCTGTCTATGCTTTGGGCGTTTCCTGTGTCACGAGTTTTACATTCCGATGCACCTCTGCAGGTTTACTGTAAACCTTGGACCTTCCCATTGACGATGAAACACAGAAATTGCATCGGAATTAAATATAAGAGACACGATGCCGGCTTAAGTACAGGAAGACTGAGTCTTCCTACTGTCTATGCTTTGAGCGTGTCCTGTGTCACTAGTTTTACATTCCGATGCACCTCTGCAGGTTTACTGTATCCCTAGGATCTTCCCATTGACGATGAAACACAGAAATTGCATCGGAATTAAATATAAGAGACACAATGCCGACTTAAGTACAGGAAGACTGAGTCTTCCTACTGTCTGTGTTTTGAGCGTTTCCTGTGTCACCAGTTTTACATTCTGATGCACCTCTGCAGGTTTACTGTATCCCTTGGAGCTTCACAGTGACGATGAAACACAGAAATTGCATCGGAAATAAATATAAGAGACACAATGCCGACTTATGTACAAGAAAACAGTCTTCTTACAGGCAATGTTTTGAGCGTTTCCTGTGTCACCAGTTTTACATTCCGATGCACCTCTGCATGTTTACTGTATCCCTTGGACCTTCCCATTGACGATGAAACACAGAAATTGCATCGGAAATAAATATAAGAGACACAATGCCGACTTATGTACAGGAAGACTGAGTCTTCCCACTGTCTATGTTTTGAGCGTTTCCTGTGTCACTAGTTATACATTCCGTTGCACCTCAGCAGGTTTACTGTATCCCTTGGACCTTCCCATTGACGATGAAACACAGAAATTGCATCGGATTTAAATACAAGAGACACAATGCCGACTTGATTACAAGTGACGGAGTCTTCCTACTGTCTATGTTGTGAGCGTTTCCTGTGTCACCATTTTTACATTCTGATGCACCTCTGCAGGTTTACTGTACCACTTGGCCCTTCCCATTGACGATGAAACACACAAATTGCATCGGAATTAAATATAAGAGACACAATGCCGACTTAAGTACAGGAAGACTGAGTCTTCCTACTGTCTATGTTTTGAGCGTTTCCTGTGTAACTAGTTTTACATTCCGATGCACCTCTGCAGGTTTACTGCATCACTTGGACCTTCCCATTGACGATGAAACACAGAAATTGCATCGGAATTAAATATAAGAGACACAATGCCGACTTAAGTACAGGAAGACTGAGTCTTCCTACTGTCTATGTTTTGAGCGTTTCCTGTGTCACCAGTTTTACATTCTGATGCACCTCTGCAGGTTTACTGTATACCTTGGACCTTCCCATTCACGATGAAATACAGAAATTTCATCGGAATTAAATATAAGTGACACAATGCCGACTTAAGTACAGGAAGACTGAGTCTTCCTAATGTCTATGTTGTCAGCATTTCCTGTGTCACCATTTTTACATTCTGATGCACCTCTGCAGGTTTACTGAACCACTTGGCCCTTCCCATTGACGATGAAACACAGAAATTTCATCGGAATTAAATATAAGAGACACAATGCCGACTTAAGTACAGAAAGACTGAGTCTTCCTACTGTCTATAATTTGAGCGTTTCCTGTGTCACCAGTTTTACATTCCGATGCACCTCTACAGGTTTACTGTATCCCTTGGACCTTCCCATTGACGATGAAACACAGAAATTGCATCAGAATTAAATATAAGAGACACAATGCCGACTTAAGTACAGGAAGACTAAATCCTGCTACTGTCTATGTTTTGAGCGTATCCTGTGTCATCAGTTTTACTTTACGATGCACCTCTGCAGGTTTACTGTATCCCTTGGACCTTCCCATTGACGATGAAACACATAAATTGCATCGGAATTAAATATAAGAGACACAATGCCGACTTAAGTACAGGAAGACGGAGTCTTCCTACTGTCTATATTGTGAGCGTTTCCTGTATCACCATTTTTACATTCTGATGCACCTCTGCAGGTTTACTGTACCCCTCGGACCTTCACATTGACGATGAAACACAGAAATTGCATCGGAATTAAATATAAGAGACACAATGCCGACTTAAGTACAGGAAGACTGAGTCTTTCTACTGTCTATGTTTTGAGCGTTTCCTGTGTCACCAGTTTTACATTCTGATGCACCTCTGCAGGTTTACTGTATCCCTTGGACCTTCCCATTGACGATGAAACACAGAAATTGCATCGGAATTAAATATAAGAGAAACAATGCCGTCTTAAGTACAGGAAGACTGAGTCTTCCTACTGTCTATAATTTGAGCGTTTCCTGTGTCACCAGTTTTACATTACGATGCACGTCTACAGGTTTACTGTATCCCTTGGACCTTCACAGTGACGATGAAACACAGAAATAGCATCGGAATTAAATATAAGAGACACAATGCCGACTTAAGTACAGGAAGACTAAGTCTTCCTACTGTCTATGTTTTGAGCGTTTCCTGTGTCATCAGTTTTACTTTCCGATGCACCTCTGCAGGTTTACTATATCCCTTGGACCTTCCCATTCACGATGAAACACAGAAATTTCATCGGAAATAAATATAAGAGACACAATGCCGACTTAAGTACAGGAAGGCTGAGTCTTCCTACTGTCTATAATTTGAGCGTTTCCTGTGTCACCAGTTTTACATTCCGATGCACCTCTACAGGTTTACTGTATCCCTTGGACCGTCACAGTTACGATGAAACACAGAAATTACATCGGAATTAAATATAAGAGACACAATGCCGACTTAAGTACAAGAAGACGGAGTCTTCCTTCTGTCTATGTTGTGAGCGTTTCCTGTGTCACCATTTTTACATTCTGATGCACCTCTGCAGGTTTACTGTACCACTTGGCCCTTCCCATTGACGATGAAACACAGAAATTGCATCGGAATTAAATATAAGAGACACAATGCCGACTTAAGTACAGGAAGACTGAGTCTTCCTACTGACTATGTTTTGAGCGTTTCCTGTGTAACTAGTTTTACATTCCGATGCACCTCTGCAGGTTTACTGCATCACTTGGACCTTCACATTGACGATGAAACACAGAAATTGCATCGGAATTAAATATAAGAGACACAATGCCGACTTAAGTACAGGAAGACTAAGTCTTCCTACTGTCTATGTTTTGAGCGTTTCCTGTGTCATCAGTTTTACTTTCCGATGCACCTCTGCAGGTTTACTATATCCCTTGGACCTTCCCATTCACGATGAAATACAGAAATTTCATCGGAAGTAAATATAAGAGACACAATGCCGACTTCAGTACAGGAAGACTGAGTCTTCCTACTGTCTATGCTTTGGGCGTTTCCTGTGTCACGAGTTTTACATTCCGATGCACCTCTGCAGGTTTACTGTAAACCTTGGACCTTCCCATTGACGATGAAACACAGAAATTGCATCGGAATTAAATATAAGAGACACGATGCCGGCTTAAGTACAGGAAGACTGAGTCTTCCTACTGTCTATGCTTTGAGCGTTTCCTGTGTCACTAGTTTTACATTCCGATGCACCTCTGCAGGTTTACTGTATCCCTAGGATCTTCCCATTGACGATGAAACACAGAAATTGCATCGGAATTAAATATAAGAGACACAATGCCGACTTAAGTACAGGAAGACTGAGTCTTCCTACTGTCTGTGTTTTGAGCGTTTCCTGTGTCACCAGTTTTACATTCTGATGCACCTCTGCAGGTTTACTGTATCCCTTGGACCTTCCCATTGACGATGTAACACAGAAATTACATCGGAAATAAATATAAGAGTCACAATGCCGACTTAAGTACAGGATGACTGAGTCTTCCTACTGTCTATAATTTAAGCATTTCCTGTGTCACTAGTTTTACATTCCGATGCACCTCTGCAGGTTTACTGTAAACCTTGGACCTTCCCATTGACGATGAAACACAGAAATTGCATCGGAATTAAATATAAGAGACACGATGCCGGCTTAAGTACAGGAAGACTGAGTCTTCCTACTGTCTATGCTTTGAGCGTTTCCTGTGTCACTAGTTTTACATTCCGATGCACCTCTGCAGGTTTACTGTATCCCTAGGATCTTCCCATTGACGATGAAACACAGAAATTGCATCGGAATTAAATATAAGAGACACAATGCCGACTTAAGTACAGGAAGACTGAGTCTTCCTACTGTCTGTGTTTTGAGCGTTTCCTGTGTCACCAGTTTTACATTCTGATGCACCTCTGCAGGTTTACTGTACCCCTTGGACCTTCACATTGACGATGAAACACAGAAATTGCATCGGAATTAAATATAAGAGAAACAATGCCGACTTAAGTACAGGAAGACTGAGTCTTCCTACTGTCTATAATTTGAGCGTTTCCTGTGTCACCAGTTTCACATTACGATGCACGTCTACAGGTTTACTGTATCCCTTGGACCTTCACAGTGACGATGAAACACAGAAATAGCATCGGAATTAAATATAAGAGACACAATGCCGACTTAAGTACAGGAAGACTAAGTCTTCCTACTGTCTATGTTTTGAGCGTTTCCTGTGTCATCAGTTTTACTTTCCGATGCACCTCTGCAGATTTACTATATCCCTTGGACCTTCCCATTTACGATGAAACACAGAAATTTCATCGGAAATAAATATAAGAGACACAATGCCGACTTAAGTACAGGAAGGCTGAGTCTTCCTACTGTCTATGTTTTGAGCGTTTCCTGTGTAACTAGTTTTACATTCCGATGCACCTCTGCAGGTTTACTGCATCACTTGGACCTTCCCATTGACGATGAAACACAGAAATTGCATCGGAATTAAATATAAGAGACACAATGCCGACTTAAGTACAGGAAGACTGAGTCTTCCTACTGTCTATGTTTTGAGCGTTTCCTGTGTCACCAGTTTTACATTCCGATGCCCCTCTGCAGGTTTACTATATCCCTTGGACCTTCCCATTCACGATGAAACACAGAAATTTCATCGGAAATAAATATAAGAGACACAATGCCGACTTATGTACAGGAAGACTGAGTCTTCCTACTGTCTATGTTTTGAGCGTTTCCTGTGTCACTAGTTATACATTCCGATGCACCTCTGCAGGTTTACTGTATCCCTTGGATCTTCCCATTGACGATGAAACACAGAAATTGCATCGGAATTAAATATAAGAGACACAATGCCGACTTAAGTACAGGAAGACTGAGTCTTCCTACTGTCTGTGTTTTGAGCGTTTCCTGTGTCACCAGTTTTACATTCTGATGCACCTCTGCAGGTTTACTGTATCCCTTGGACCTTCCCATTGACGATGTAACACAGAAATTGCATCGGAATTAAATATAAGAGACACAATGCCGACTTAAGTACAGGAAGACGGAGTCTTCCTACTGTCTGTGTTTTGAGCGTTTCCTGTGTCACCAGTTTTACATTCTGATGCACCTCTGCAGGTTTACTGTATCCCTTGGACCTTCCCATTGACGATGTAACACAGAAATTGCATCGGAATTAAATATAAGAGACAACATGCCGACTTAAGTACAGGATGACTAAGTCTTCCTACTGTCTATGTTTTGAGCGTTTCCTGTGTCACCAGTTTTACATTCTGATGCACCTCTGCAGGTTTACTGTATCCCTTGGACCTTCCCATTGACGATGAAACACAGAAATTGCATCGGAATTAAATATAAGAGACACAATGCCGACTTAAGTACAGGAAGACTGAGTCTTCCTACTCTCTATAATTTGAGCGTTTCCTGTGTCACCAGTTCTACATTCCGATGCACATCTACAGGTTGACTGTATCCCTCGGCATTGTGTCAGTGACGATGAAACACAGAAATTGCATGGGAATTAAATATAAGAGACACAATGCCGACTTAAGTACAGGAAGACTGAGTCTTCCTACTGTCTATGTTTTGAGCGTTTCCTGTGTAACTAGTTTTACATTCCGATGCACCTCTGCAGGTTTACTGTATCCCTTGGATCTTCCCATTGACGATGAAACACAGAAATTGCATCGGAATTAAATAGAAGAGACACAATGCCGACTTAAGTACAGGAAGGCTGAGTCTTCCTACTGTCTATGTTTTGAGCGTTTCCTGTGTAACTAGTTTTACATTCCGATGCACCTCTGCAGGTTTACTATATCCCTTGGACCTTCCCATTCACGTTGAAACACAGAAATTTCATCGGAAATAAATATAAGAGACACAATGCCGACTTATGTACAGGAAGACTGAGTCTTCCTACTGTCTATGTTTTGAGCGTTTCCTGTGTCACTAGTTATACATTCCGTTGCACCTCTGCAGGTTTACTGTATCCCTTGGACTTTCCCATTGACGATAAAACACAGTAATTGCATCGGAATTAAATATAAGAGACACAATGCCGACTTAAGTACAAGAAGACGGAGTCTTCCTACTCTCTATGTTGTGAGCGTTTCCTGTGTCACCATTTTTACATTCTGATGCACCTCTGCAGGTTTACTGTACCACTTGGCCCTTCCCATTGACGATGAAACACAGAAATTGCATCGGAATTAAATATAAGAGACACAATGCCGACTTAAGTACAGGAAGACTGAGTCTTCCTACTGTCTATGTTTTGAGCGTTTCCTGTGTAACTAGTTTTACTTTCCGATGCACCTCTGCAGGTTTACTGCATCACTTGGACCTTCCCATTGACGATGAAACACAGAAATTGCATCGGAATTAAATATAAGAGACACAATGCCGACTTAAGTACAGGATGACTGAGTCTTCCTACTGTCTATGATTTGAGCGTTTCCTGTGTCACCAGTTTTACATTCCGATGCACCTCTACAGGTTTACTGTATCCCTTGGACCTTCACAGTTATGATGAAACACAGAAATTACATCGGAATTAAATATAAGAGACACAATGACGACTTAAGTACAAGAAAACAGTCTTCTTACAGTCTATGTTTTGAGCGTTTCCTGTGTCACCAGTTTTACATTCCGATGCACCTCTGCATTTTTACTGTATCCCTTGGACCTTCGCATGGATGATGAAACACACAAATTGCATCGAAATTAAATATAAGAGACGCAATGCCGACTTAAGTACAGGAAGACTAAATCCTGCTACTGTCTATGTTTTGAGCGTAACCTATGTCATCAGTTTTACTTTCTGATGCACCTCTGCAGGTTTACTATATCCCTTGGACCTTCCCATTAACGATGAAACACAGAAATTTCATCGGAAATAAATATAAGAGACACAATGCCGACTTATGTACAGGAAGACTGAGTCTTCCTACTGTCTATGTTTTGAGCGTTTCCTGTGTCACTAGTTATACATTCCGTTGCACCTCTGCAGGTATACTGTATCCCTTGGACCTTCACAGTGACGATGAAACACAGAAATTGCATCGGAATTAAATATAAGAGACACAATGCCGACTTAAGTACAGGAAGACTAAATTTTCCTACTGTCTATGTTTTGAGCGTTTTCTGTGTCATCTATTTTACTTTCCGATGCACCTCTGGAGGTTTTCTATATCCCTTGGACCTTCCCATTGACGATGAAATACAGAAATTTCATCGGAAGTAAATATAAGAGACACAGTGCCGACTTCAGTACAGGAAGACAGAGTCTTCCTACTGTCTATGCTTTGAGCGTTTCCTGTGTCACGAGTTTTACATTCCGATGCCCCACTGCAGGTTTACTGTAACCCTTGGACCTTCAAATTGACGATGAAACACAGAAATTGCATCGGAATTAAATATAAGAGACACAATGCCGACTTAAGTACACGAAGACTGAGTCTTCCTACTGTCTATGTTTTGAGCGTTTCCTGTGTCACCAGTTTTACATTCTGATGCACCTCTGCAGGTTTACTGTATCCCTTGGACCTTCCCATTGACGATGAAACACAGAAATTGCATCGGAATTAAATATAAGAGACACAGTGCCGACTTAAGTACAAGAAGACTGAGTCTTCCTACTGTCTATGATTTGAGCGTTTCCTGTGTCATCAGTTTTACATTCCGATGGACCTCTGCAGGTTTACTGTATCCCTTGGACCTTCCCATTGACGATGAAACACAGAAATTGCATCGGAATTAAATATAAGAGACACAATGCCGACTTAAGTACAGGAAGACTGAGTCTTCCTACTCTCTATAATTTGAGCGTTTCCAGTGTCACCAGTTTTACATTCCGATGCACCTCTACAGGTTTACTGTATCCCTTGGACCTTCACAGTGACGATGAAACACAGAAATAGCATCGGAATTAAATATAAGAGACACAATGCCGACTTAAGTACAGGGAGACTAACTCCTCCTACTGTCTATGTTTTGAGCGTTTCCTGTGTCATCAGTTTTACTTTGTGTTGCACCTCTGCAGGTTTACTATATCCCTTGGACCTTCCCATTCACGATGAAACACAGAAATTCCATCGGAAATAAATATAAGAGACACAATGCCGACTTCAGTACAGGAAGACTGAGTTTTCCTACTGTCTATGTTTTTAGCGTTTCCTGTGTCACGAGTTTTACATTCCGATGCACCTCTGCAGGTTTACTGTATCCCTTGGACCTTCCCATTGACGATGAAAAATAGAAATTGCATCGGAATTAAATATAAGAGACACAATGCCGACTTAAGTACAGGAAGACTGGGTCTTCCTACTGTCTATGTTTTGAGCGTTTCCTGTGTCACTAGTTTTACATTCCGATGCACCTTTGCAGGTTTACTGTATCCCTTGGACCTTACCATTGACAATGAAACACTGAAATTGTATCGGAATTCGGTATAAGAGACATAATGCCGACTTAAGTACAGGAAGACTGAGTCTTCCTACTGTCTATGTTTTGAGCGTTTCCTGTGTCACCAGTTTTACATTCTGTTGCACCTCTGCAGGTTTACTGTATCCCTTGGATCTTCCCATTGACGATGAAACACAGAAATTGCATCGGAATTAAATAGAAGAGACACAATGCCGACTTAAGTACAGGATGACTGAGTCTTCCTACTGTCTGTAATTTGAGCGTTTCCTGTGTCACCAGTTTTACATTCCGATGCAACTCTACAGGTTTACTGTATCCCTTGGACCTTCACAGTTACGATGAAACACAGAAATTACATCGGAGTTAAATATAAGAGACACAATGACGACTTAAGTACAATAAAACAGTCTTCTTACAGTCAATGCTTTGAGCGTTTCCTGTGTCACCAGTTTTACATTCCGATGCACCTCTGCATGTTTAGTGTATGCCATGGACCTTCCCATTGGCGATGAAACACACAAATTGCATCGAAATTAAATATAAGAGACACAATGCCGACTTAAGTACACGAAGACTAAATCTTGCTACTGTCTATGTTTTGAGCGTATCCTGTGTCATCAGTTTTACTTTCCGATGCACCTCTGCAGGTTTACTATATCCCTTGGACCTTCCCATTCACGATGAAACACAGAAATTTCATCGGAAATAAATAAAAGAGACACAATGCCGACTTAAGTACAGGAAGACTGAGTCTTCCTACTGTCTATGTTTTGAGCGTTTCCTGTGTCACTAGTTATACATTCCGTTGCACCTCTGCAGGGTTACTGTATCCCTTGGATCTTCCCATTGACGATGAAACACAGAAATTGCATCGGAATTAAATATAAGAGACACAATGCCGACTTAAGTACAGGAAGACTGAGTATTCCTACTGTCTATGTTTGAGCGTTTCCTGTGTCACTTGTTTTACATTCCGTTGCACCTCTGCATGTTTACTGTATCCCTTGGACCTCCCCATTGACGATGAAACACAGAAATTGCATAGGAATTAAATATAAGAGACACAATGCCGACTTAAGTACAGGAAGACTGAGTCTTCCTACTATCTATGTTTTGAGCGTTTCCTGTGTCACTAGTTTTACATTCCGATGCACCTCTGCAGGTTTACTGTATCCCTTGGACCTTCCCATTGACGATGAAACACAGAAATTGCATCGCAGTTAAATATAAGAGACACAATGCCGACTTAAGTACAGGAAGACTGAGTCTTCCTACTGTCTATAATTTGAGCGTTTCCTGTGTCACTAGTTTTACATTCCGATGCACCTCTACAGGTTTAATGTATCCCTTGGACCTTCACAGTGACAATGAAACGCAGAAATTGCATCGGAATTAAATATAAGAGACACAATGCCGACTTAAGTACAAGAAAACAGTCTTCTTACAGTCAATGCTTTGAGCGTTTCCTGTGGCACCAGTTTTACCTTCTGATGCACCTCTGCAGGTTTACAGTATCTCTTGGACCTTCCCATTGGCGATGAAACACACAAATTGCATCGAAATTAAATATAAGAGTCACAATGCCGACTTAAGTAGAGGAAGACTGAGTCTTCCTACTGTCTATGTTTTGAGCGTTTCCTGTGTCACCAGTTTTACATTCCGATGGACCTCTGCAGGTTTACTGTATCCCTTGGACCTTCCCATTGACGATGAAACACAGAAATTGCATCGGAATTAAATATAAGAGACACAACGCCGACTTAAGTACAAGAAAACTGAGTCTTCATACGGTCTATGTTTTGAGCGTTAACTGTGTCACCAGTTTTACATTCCGATGCACCTCTGCCTGTTTACTGTATCCCTTGGACCTTCCCATTGTCGATGAAACACAGAAATCGTATCGGAATTAAATATAAGAGACACAATGCCGACTTAAGAACAGGAAGACTGAGTCTTCCTACTGTCTATGTTTTGAGCGTTTCCTGTGTCACCAGTTTTACATTCCGATGCACCTCTGCAGGTTTACTGTATCCCCTGGACCTTCCCATTGACGATGAAACACAGAAATTGCATCGGAATTAAATATAAGATGCACAATGCCGACTTAAGTACAGGACGACTGAGTCTTCCTACTGTCTATGATTTGAGCGTTCCCTGTGTCATCAGTTTTACATTCCGATGAACCACTGTAGGTTTACTGTATCCCTTGGACCTTCCCATTGACGATGAAAATCAGAAATTGCATCGGAATTAAATATAAGAGACACAATGCCGACTTAAGTACAGGGAGACTAACTCCTCCTACTGTCTATGTTTTGAGCGTTTCCTGTGTCATCAGTTTTACTTTGTGTTGCACCTCTGCAGGTTTACTATATCCCTTGGACCTTCCCATTCACGATGAAACACAGAAATTCCATCGGAAATATATATAAGAGACACAATACCGACTTCAGTACAGGAAGACTGAGTGTTCTTACTGTCTATGTTTTTAGCGTTTCCTGTGTCACGAGTTTTACATTCCGATGCACCTCTGCAGGTTTACTGTATCCCTTGGACCTTCCCATTGACGATAAAATACAGAAATTGCATCGGAATTAAATATAAGAGACACAATGCCGACTTAAGTACAGGAAGACTGGGTCTTCCTACTGTCTATGTTTTGACCGTTTCCTGTGTCACTACTTTTACATTCCGATGCACCTCTGCAGGTTTACTGTATCCGTTGGACCTTACCATTGACAATGAAACACTGAAATTGTATCGGAATTCAGTATAAGAGACATAATGCCGACTTAAGTACAGGAAGACTTAGTCTTCCTACTGTCTATGTTTGAGCGTTTCCTGTGTCACCAGTTTTACATTCTGATGCAACTCTGCAGGTTTACAGTATCCCTTGGATCTTCCCATTGACGATGAATCACAGAAATTGCATCGGAATTAAATAGAAGAGACACAATGCCGACTTAAGTACAGGATGACTGAGTCTTCCTACTGTCTATAATTTGAGCGTTTCCTGTGTCACCAGTTTTACATTCCGATGCAACTCTACAGGTTTACTGTATCCCTTGGACCTTCACAGTTACGATGAAACACAGAAATTGCATCGGAGTTTAATATAAGAGACACAATGACGAGTTAAGTACAATAAAACAGTCTTCTTACAGTCAAAGCTTTGAGCGTTTCCTGTGTCACCAGTTTTACATTCCGATGCACCTCTGCATGTTTAGTGTATGCCATGGAACTTCCCATTGCCGATGAAACACAGAAATTGCATCGAAATTAAATATAAGAGTCACAATGCCGACTTAAGTACACGAAGACTAAATCTTGCTACTGTCTATGTTTTGAGCGTATCCTGTGTCATCAGTTTTACTTTCCGATGCACCTCTGCAGGTTTACTATATCCCTTGGACCTTCCCATTCACGATGAAACACAGAAATGTCATCGGAAATAAATATAAGAGACACAATGCCGACTTAAGTACAGGAAGACTGAGTCTTCCAACTGTCTATGCTTTGAGCGTTTCCTGTGTCACTAGTTTTACATTCCGTTGCACCTCTGCAGGGTTACTGTATCCCTTGGATCTTCCCATTGACGATGAAATACAGAAATTGCATCGGAATTAAATATAAGAGACACAATGCCGACTTAAGTACAGGAAGACTGGGTCTTCCTACTGTCTATGTTTTGAGCGTTTCCTGTGTCACTAGTTTTACATTCCGATGCACCTCTGCAGGTTTACTATATCCCTTGGACCTTCCCATTCACGATGAAACACAGAAATTTCATCGGAAATAAATATAAGAGACACAATGCCGATTTAAGTACGGGAAGACTGAGTCTTCCTACTGTCTATGTTTTGAGCGTTTCCTGTGTCTCCAGTTTTACATTCCGATGCACGTCTGCAGGTTTACTGTGTCCCTTGGACCTTCCCATTGGCGATGACACACACTAATTGCATCGGAATTAAATATAAGAGACACAATGCCGACTTAAGTACAGGAAGACTGAGTATTCCTACTGTCTATGTTTGAGCGTTTCCTGTGTCACTAGTTTTACATTCAGATGCACCTCTGCAGATTTACTGCATCCCCTGGACCTTCCCATTGGCGATGAAACACACAAATTGCATCGAAATTAAATATAAGAGACACAATGCCGACTTAAGTACAGGAAGACTGAGTCTTCCTACGGTCTATGTTTTGAGCGTTTACTGTGTCACCAGTTTTACATTCCGATGCACCTCTGCCTGTTTACTGTATCCCTTGGACCTTCCCATTGTCGATGAAACACAGAAATCGCATCGGAATTAAATATAAGAGACACAATGCCGACTTAAGTACAGGAAGACTGAGTCTTCCTACTGTCTATGTTTTGAGCGTTTCCTGTGTCACCAGTTTTACATTCCGATGCACCTCTGCAGGTTTACTGTATCCCCTGGACCTTCCCATTGACGATGAAACACAGAAATTGCATCGGAATTAAATATAAGATACACAATGCCGACTTAAGTACAGGAAGACTGAGTCTTCCTACTGTCTATGATTTGAGCGTTTCCTGTGTCATCAGTTTTACATTCCGATGAATCTCTGTAGGTTTACTGAATCCCTTGGACCTTCCCATTGACGATGAAAATCAGAAATTGCATCGGAATTATATATAAGAGACACAACGCTGACTTATGTACATGAAAACTGAGTCTTCCTACGGTCTATGTTTTGAGCGTTTCCTGTGTCACCAGGTTTAAATTCCGATGCACCTCTGCAGGTTTATTGTATCCCTTGGAACTTCCGATTGACGATGAAACACAGAAATTGCATCGGAATTAAATATTAGAGACACAGTGCCGAGTTAAGAACAGGATGACTGGGTCTTCTTACTGTGTATGTTTTGAGCGTTTCCCGTGTCAACAGTTTTACATTCCGATGTACCTCTGCAGGTTTACTGTATCCCTTGGACCTCCACAGTGACGATGAATCACAGAAATTGCATCGGAATTAAATATAAGAGTCACAATGCAGACTTAAGTACAGGAAGACTGAGTCTTCCTACTGTCTATGTTTTGAGCGTTTCCTGTGTCATCAGTTTTACTTTTCGATGCAATTCTGTTTGTTAACTATATCCCTTGGACCTTCCCATTCACAATGAAACACAGAAATTTCATCGGAAATAAATATAAGAGACATAATGCCGTCTTCAGTACAGGAAGACTGAGTCTTCCTATTGTATATGATTTGAGCGTTTCCTGTGTCACCAGTTTTACATTCCGATGCACCTCTGCAGGTTTACTGTATCCATTGGACCTTCCCATTGACGATGAAACACAGAAATTGCATCGGAATTAAATATAAGAGACTCAATGCCGACTTAAGTAGAGCAAGACTGAGTCTTTCTACTGTCTATGCTTTGAGCGTTTCCTGTGTCACTAGTTTTACATTCCGATGCACTTCTGCAGGTTTATTGTATCCCTTGTAGCTTCCCATTGACGATGAAACACATAAATTGCATTGGAATTAAATATAAGAGACACAATGCCGACTTAAGTACACGAAGACTGAGTCTTCCTACTGTCTATTTTTGAGCGTTTCCTGTGTCACCAATTTTTACATTCTGATGCACCTCTGGAGGTTTCCTGTATCCCTTGGACCTTCCCATTGACGATGAAACACAGAATTCGCATCGGAATTAAATATAAGTGACACAATGCCGACTTACGTACAGAAAGACTGAGTCTTCCTACTGTCTATGCTTTGAACGTTTCCTGTGTCACCAGTTTTACATTCTGATGCACCTCTGCAGGTTTTCTGTATCCATTGGACCTTCCCATTGACGATGAAACACAGAAATTGCATCGGAATTAAATATAAGAGACACAATGCCGACTTAAGTACAGGAAGACTGAGTCTTCCTACTGTCTATGTTTTGAGCGTTTCCTGTGTCACCAGTTTTACATTCCGATGTGCCTCTAAAGGTTTACTGTATCCATTGGACCTTCCCATTGACGATGAAACACAGAAATTGCATCGGAATTAAATATAAGAGACACAACGCCGACTTAAACACAAGAAAACTAAGTCTTCTTACGGTCTATGTTTTGAGCGTTTCCTGTGTCACCAGTTTTACATTCCGATGCACCTCTACAGGTTTACTGTATCCCTTGGGCCTTCACAGTGACGAAGAAACACAGAAATTGCATCGGAATTAAATATAAGAGACACAATGCCGACTTAAGTACAGGAAGACTAAGTCTTCCTACTGTCTATGTTTTGAGCGTTTCCTGTGTCACAAGTTTTACATTACGATGGACCTCTGCAGGTTTACTGTATCCCTTGGACCTTCCCATTCACGATGAAATACAGAAATTTCATCGGAAATTAATATAAGAGACACAGTGCCGACTTCAGTACAGGAAGACCGAGTCTTCCTACTGTGTATGTTTTGAGCGTTTCCTGTGTCACGAGTTTTACATTCCGATGCACCTCTGCAGGTTTACTGTATCCCTTGGACCTTCCCATTGACGATGAAACACAGAAATTGCATCGGAATTAAATATAAGAGACACAATGCCGACTTAAGTACAGGAAGACTGAGTCTTCCTACTGTCTATAATTTGAGCGTTTCCTGTGTCACCAGTTTTACATTCCGATGCAACTCTACAGGTTTACTGTATCCCTTGGACCTTCACAGTGACGATGAAACACAGAAATAGCATCGGAATTAAATATAAGAGACACAATGCCGACTTAAGTACAGGGAGACTAACTCCTCCTACTGTCTATGTTTGAGCGTTTCCTGTGTCATCAGTTTTACTTTGTGTTGCACCTCTGCAGGTTTACTATATCCCTTGGACCTTCCCATTCACGATGAAACACAGAAATTCCATCGGAAATAAATATAAGAGACACAATGCCGACTTCAGTACAGGAAGACTGAGTTTTCCTACTGTCTATGTTTTTAGCGTTTCCTGTGTCACGAGTTTTACATTCCGATGCACCTCTGCAGGTTTACTGTATCCCTTGGACCTTCCCATTGACGATGAAATACAGAAATTGCATCGGAATTAAATATAAGAGACACAATGCCGACTTAAGTACAGGAAGACTGGGTCTTCCTACTGTCTATGTTTTCAGCGTTTCCTGTGTCACTAGTTTTACATTCCGATGCACCTCTGCAGGTTTACTGTATCCCTTGGACCTTACCATTGACAATGAAACACTGAAATTGTATCGGAATTTAGTATAAGAGACATAATGCCGACTTATGTACAGGAAGACTGAGTCTTCCTACTGTCTATGTTTTGAGCGTTTCCTGTGTCACCAGTTTTACATTCTGATGCACCTCTGCAGGTTTACTGTATCCCTTGGATCTTCCCATTGACGATGAAACACAGAAATTGCATTGGAATTAAATAGAAGAGACACAATGCCGACTTAAGTACAGGATGACTGAGTCTTCCTACTGTCTATGTTTTGAGCGTTTCCTGTGTCACCAGTTTTACATTCCGATGCAACTCTACAGGTTTACTGTATCCCTTGGACCTTCACAGTTACGATGAAACACAGAAATTACATCGGAGTTAAATATAAGAGACACAATGACGACTTAAGTACACGAAGACTAAATCTTGCTACTGTCTATGTTTTGAGTGTATCCTGTGTCATCAGTTTTACTTTCCGATGCACCTCTGCAGGTTTACTATATCCCTTGGACCTTCCCATTCACGATGAAACACAGAAATTTCATCGGAAATAAATATAAGAGACACAATGCCGACTTAAGTACAGGAAGACTGAGTCTTCCTACTGTCTATGCTTTGAGCGTTTCCTGTGTCACTAGTTTTACATTCCGTTGCACCTCTACAGGGTTACTGTATCCCTTGGTTCTTCCCATTGACGATGAAACACAGAAATTGCATCGGAATTAAATATAAGAGACACAATGCCGACTTAAGTACAGGAAGACTGGGTCTCCCTACTGTCTATGTTTTGAGCGTTCCCTGTGTCACTAGTTTTACATTCCGATGCACCTCTGCAGGTTTACTATATCCCTTGGACCTTCCCATTCACGTTGAAACACAGAAATTTCATCGGAAATAAATATAAGAGACACAATGCCGATTTAAGTACGGGAAGACTGAGTCTTCCTACTGTCTATGTTTTGAGCGATTCCTGTGTCTCCAGTTTTACATTTCGATGCACGTCTGCAGGTTTACTGTGTCCCTTGGACCTTCCCATTGGCGATGAAACACACAAATTGCATCGGAATTAAATATAAGAGACACAATGCCGACTTAAGTACAGGAAGACTGAGTATTCCTACTGTCTATGTTTGAGCGTTTCCTGTGTCACTAGTTTTACATTCAGATGCACCTCTGCAGATTTACTGCATCCCCTGGACCTTCCCATTGGCGATGAAACACACAAATTGCATCGGAATTAAATATAAGAGACACAATGCGCGACTCAAGTACAGGAAGACTGAGTCTTCCTACTGTCTATGTTTTGAGCGATTCCTGTGTCTCCAGTTTTACATTCCGATGCACGTCTGCAGGTTTACTGTGCCCCTTTTACCTTCCCATTGACGATGAAACACAGAAATTGCATCGGAATTATACATAAGAGACACAACGCCGACATAAGTACAAAAAAACTGAGTCTTCTTACGGTCAATGTTTTGAGCGTTTCCTGTGTCACTAGTTTTACATTCCGTTGCACCTCTGCATGTTTACTGTATCCCTTGGACCCCCCCATTGACGATGAAACACAGAAATTGCATCGGAATTAAATATAAGAGACACAATGCCGACTCAAGTACAGGAAGACTGAGTCTTCCTACTGTCTATGTTTTGAGCGTTTCCTGTGTCACTAGTTTTACATTCCGATGCACCTCTGCAGGTTTACTGTATCCCTTGGACCTTCCCATTGACGATGAAACACAGAAATTGCATCGGAATTAAATATAACAGACACAATGGCGACTTAATTACAGGAAGACTGAGTCTTCCTACTGTCTATGTTTTGAGCGTTTCCTGTGTCACCAGTTTTACATTCTGATGCACCTCTGCAGGTTTACTGTCTCCCTTGGACTTTCCCATTGACGATGAAACACAGAAATTGCATCGCAGTTAAATATAAGAGACACAATGCCGACTTAAGTACAGGAAGACTGAGTCTTCCTACTGTCTATAATTTGAACGTTTCCTGTGTCACCAGTTTTACATTCCGATGCACCTCTACAGGTTTAATGTATCCCTTGGACCTTCACAGTGACAATGAAACGCAGAAATTGCATCGGAATTAAATATAAGAGACACAATGCCGACTTAAGTACAAGAAAACAGTCTTCTTACAGTCAATGCTTTGAGCGTTTCCTGTGTCACCAGTTTTACCTTCTGATGCACCTCTGCAGGTTTACTGTATCCCTTGGACCTTCCCATTGGCGATGAAACACACAAATTGCATCGAAATTAAATATAAGAGACACAATGCCGACTTAAGTACAGGAAGACTGAGTCTTCCTACTGTCTATGTTTTGAGCGTTTCCTGTGTCACCAGTTTTACATTCCGATAGACCTCTGCAGGTTTACTGTATCCCTTGGACCTTCCCATTGATGATGAAACACAGAAATTGCATCGGAATTAAATATAAGAGACACAACGCCGACTTAAGTACAAGAAAACTGAGTCTTCTTACGGTCTATGTTTTCAGCGTTTACTGTGTCACCAGTTTTACATTCCGATGCACCTCTGCCTGTTTACTGTATCCCTTGGAGCTTCCCATTGTCGATGAAACACAGAAATCGCATCGGAATTAAATATAAGAGACACAATGCCGACTTAAGTACAGGAAGACAGAGTCTTCCTACTGTCTATGTTTTGATCGTTTCCTGTGTCAGCAGTTTTACATTCCGATGCACCTCTGCAGGTTTACTGTATCCCCTGGACCTTCCCATCGACGATGAAACACAGAAATTGCATCGGAATTAAATATAAGATACACAATGCCGACTTAAGTACAGGAAGACTGAGTCTTCCTACTGTCTATGATTTGAGCGTTTCCTGTGTCATCAGTTTTACATTCCGATGAACCTCTGTAGGTTTACTGTATCCCTTGGACCTTCCGATTGACGATGAAACACAGAAATTGCATCGGAATTAAATATTAGAGACACAGTGCCGACTTAAGAACAGGATGACAGGGTCTTCTTACTGTGTATGTTTTGAGCGTTTCCCGTGTCAAGAGTTTTACATTCCGATGTACCTCTGCAGGTTTACTGTATCCCTTGGACCTTCACAGTGACGATGAATCACAGAAATTGCATCGCAATTAAATATAAGAGTCACAATGCAGACTTAAGTACAGGAAGACTGAGTCTTCCTACTGTCTATGTTTTGAGCGTTTCCTGTGTCATCAGTTTTACTTTCCGATGCAATTCTGCTTTTAACTATATACTTTGGACCTTCCCATTCACAATGAAACACAGAAATTTCATCGGAAATAAATAAGAGACATAATGTCGCCTTCAGTACAGGAAGACTGAGTCTTCCTATTGTCTATGATTTGAGCGTTTCCTGTGTCACCAGTTTTACATTCCGATGCACCTCTGCAGGTTTACTGTATCCATTGGACCTTCCCATTGACGATGTAACACAGAAATTGCATCGGAATTAAATATAAGAGTCACAATGCAGACTTAAGTACAGGAAGACTGAGTCTTCCTACTGTCTATGTTTTGAGCGTTTCCTGTGTCATCAGTTTTACTTTCCGATGCAATTCTGCTTGTTAACTATATACCTTGGACCTTCCCATTCACAATGAAACACAGAAATTTCATCGGAAATAAATATGAGACATAATGCCGACTTCAGTACAGGAAGACTGAGTCTTCCTATTGTCTATGATTTGAGCGTTTCCTGTGTCACCAGTTTTACATTCCGATGCACCTCTGCAGGTTTACTGTATCCATTGGACCTTCCCATTGACGATGAAACACAGAAATTGCATCGGAATTAAATATAAGAGACTCAATGCCGACTTAAGTAGAGGAAGACTGAGTCTTTCTACTGTCTATGCTTTGAGCGTTTCCTGTGTCACTAGTTTTACGTTCCGATGCACCTCTGCAGGTTTATTGTATCCCTTGGACCTTCCCATTGACGATGAAACACAGAAATTGCATTGGAATTAAATATAAGAGACACAATGCCGATAAGTACAGGAAGACTGAGTCTTCCTACTGTCTATTTTTTGAGCGTTTCCTGTGTCACCAAGTTTTACATTCTGATGCACCTCTGGAGGTTTAGTGTATCCCTTGGACCTTCCCATTGACGATGAAACACAGAATTCGCATCGGAATTAAATATAAGTGACACAATGCCGACTTACGTACAGAAAGACTGAGTCTTCCTACTGTCTATGCTTTGAGCGTTTCCTGTGTCACCAGTTTTACATTCTGATGCACCTCTGCAGGTTTACTGTATTCATTGGACCTTCCCATTGACGATGAAACACAGAAATTGCATCGGAATTAAATATAAGAGACACAATGCCGACTTAAGTACAGGAAGACTGAGTCTTCCTACTGTCTATGCTTTGAGCGTTTCCTGTGTCACCAGTTTTACATTCCGATGCACCTCTACAGGTTTACTGTATCCGTTGGACCTTCACAGTGACGATGAAACACAGAAATAGCATCGGAATTAAATATAAGAGACACAATGCCGACTTAAGTACAGGGAGACTAACTCCTCCTACTGTCTATGTTTTGAGCGTTTCCTGTGTCATCAGTTTTACTTTGTGTTGCACCTCTGCAGGTTTACTATATCCCTTGGACCTTCCCATTCACGATGAAACACAGAAATTCCATCGGAAATAAATATAAGAGACACAATGCCGACTTCAGTACAGGAAGACTGAGTTTTCCTACTGTCTATGTTCTTAGCGTTTCCTGTGTCACGAGTTTTACATTCCGATGCACCTCTGCAGGTTTACTGTATCCCTTGGGCCTTACCATTGACAATGAAACACTGAAATTGTATCGGAATTCAGTATAAGAGACATAATGCCGACTTAAGTACAGGAAGACTGAGTCTTCCTACTGTCTATGTTTTGAGCGTTTCCTGTGTCACCAGTTTTACATTCTGATGCACCTCTGCAGGTTTACTGTATCCCTTGGATCTTCCCATTGACGATGAAACACAGAAATTGCATCGGAATTAAATAGAAGAGACACAATGCCGACTTAAGTACAGGATGACTGAATCTTCCTACTGTCTGTAATTTGAGCGTTTCCTGTGTCACCAGTTTTACATTCCGATGCACCTCTGCAGGTTTACTGTATCCCTTGGTCTTTCCCATTGACGATGAAACACAGAAATTGCATCGGAATTAAATGTCAGAGACACAATGCCGACTTAAGTACAAGAAGACTGAGTCGTCCTACTGTCTATGTTTTGAGCGTTTCCTTTGTCTCTAGTTTTACAATCCGATGTACCTCTGCAGAATAACTGTATCCCTTGGACCTTCCCATTGACGATGAAACACAGAAATTGCATCGGAATTAAATATAGGAGACACAATGCCGACTTAAGTACAGGAAGACTGAGTCTTCCTACTGTCTATAATTTGAGCGTTTCCTGTGTCACCAGTTTTACATTCTGATGCACCTCTGCAGGTTTACTGTATACCTTGGACCTTCCCATTCACGATGAAATACAGAAATTTCATCGGAATTAAATATAAGTGACACAATGCCGACTTAAGTACAGGAAGACTGAGTCTTCCTAATGTCTATGTTGTCAGCATTTCCTGTGTCACCATTTTTACATTCTGATGCACCTCTGCAGGTTTACTGAACCACTTGGCCCTTCCCATTGACGATGAAACACAGAAATTGCATCGGAATTAAATATAAGAGACACAATGCCGACTTAAGTACAGAAAGACAGAGTCTTCCTACTGTCTATAATTTGAGCGTTTCCTGTGTCACCAGTTTTACATTCCGATGCACCTCTACAGGTTTACTGTATCCCTTGGACCTTCCCATTGACGATGAAACACAGAAATTGCATCAGAATTAAATATAAGAGACACAATGCCGACTTAAGTACAGGAAGACTAAATCCTGCTACTGTCTATGTTTTGAGCGTATCCTGTGTCATCAGTTTTACTTTACGATGCACCTCTGCAGGTTTACTGTATCCCTTGGACCTTCCCATTGACGATGAAACACATAAATTGCATCGGAATTAAATATAAGAGACACAATGCCGACTTAAGTACAGGAAGACGGAGTCTTCCTACTGTCTATATTGTGAGCGTTTCCTGTATCACCATTTTTACATTCTGATGCACCTCTGCAGGTTTACTGTACCCCTCGGACCTTCACATTGACGATGAAACACAGAAATTTCATCGGAAATAAATATAAGAGACACAATGCCGACTTAAGTACAGGAAGGCTGAGTCTTCCTACTGTCTATAATTTGAGCGTTTCCTGTGTCACCAGTTTTACATTCCGATGCACCTCTACAGGTTTACTGTATCCCTTGGACCGTCACAGTTACGATGAAACACAGAAATTACATCGGAATTAAATATAAGAGACACAATGCCGACTTAAGTACAAGAAGACGGAGTCTTCCTTCTGTCTATGTTGTGAGCGTTTCCTGTGTCACCATTTTTACATTCTGATGCACCTCTGCAGGTTTACTGTACCACTTGGCCCTTCCCATTGACGATGAAACACAGAAATTGCATCGGAATAAAATATAAGAGACACAATGCCGACTTAAGTACAGGAAGACTGAGTCTTCCTACTGACTATGTTTTGAGCGTTTCCTGTGTAACTAGTTTTACATTCCGATGCACCTCTGCAGGTTTACTGCATCACTTGGACCTTCACATTGACGATGAAACACAGAAATTGCATCGGAATTAAATATAAGAGACACAATGCCGACTTAAGTACAGGAAGACTAAGTCTTCCTACTGTCTATGTTTTGAGCGTTTCCTGTGTCATCAGTTTTACTTTCCGATGCACCTCTGCAGGTTTACTATATCCCTTGGACCTTCCCATTCACGATGAAATACAGAAATTTCATCGGAAGTAAATATAAGAGACACAATGCCGACTTCAGTACAGGAAGACTGAGTCTTCCTACTGTCTATGCTTTGGGCGTTTCCTGTGTCACGAGTTTTACATTCCGATGCACCTCTGCAGGTTTACTGTAAACCTTGGACCTTCCCATTGACGATGAAACACAGAAATTGCATCGGAATTAAATATAAGAGACACGATGCCGGCTTAAGTACAGGAAGACTGAGTCTTCCTACTGTCTATGCTTTGAGCGTTTCCTGTGTCACTAGTTTTACATTCCGATGCACCTCTGCAGGTTTACTGTATCCCTAGGATCTTCCCATTGACGATGAAACACAGAAATTGCATCGGAATTAAATATAAGAGACACAATGCCGACTTAAGTACAGGAAGACTGAGTCTTCCTACTGTCTGTGTTTTGAGCGTTTCCTGTGTCACCAGTTTTACATTCTGATGCACCTCTGCAGGTTTACTGTATCCCTTGGACCTTCCCATTGACGATGTAACACAGAAATTACATCGGAAATAAATATAAGAGTCACAATGCCGACTTAAGTACAGGATGACTGAGTCTTCCTACTGTCTATAATTTAAGCATTTCCTGTGTCACCAGTTTTACATTCCGATGCACCTCTACAGGTTTACTGTATCCCTTGGACCTTCACAGTTACGATGAAATACAGAAATTACATCGAAATTAAATATAAGAGACACTATGCCGACTTAAGTACAGGAAGACTAAATCTTGCTACTGTCTATGTTTTGAGCGTATCCTGTGACATCAGTTTTACATTACGATGCACCTCTGCAGGTTTACTATATCCCTTGGACCTTCCCATTCACGATGAAACACAGAAATTTCATCGGAAAGAAATATAAGAGACACAATGCCTACTTATGTACAGGAAGACTGAGTCTTCCTACTGTCTATGTTTTGAGCGTTTCCGGTGTCACTAGTTTTACATTCCGTTGCACCTCTGCAGGTTTACTGTATCCCTTGGACCTTCCCATTGTCGATGAAACACAGAAATTGCATTGGAATTAAATATAAGAGACACAATGCCGACTTAAGTACAAGAAGACTGAGTCTTCCTACTGTCTGTGTTTTGAGGGTTTCCTGTGTCACCAGTTTTACATTCTGATGCACCTCTGCAGGTTTACTGTACCCCTTGGACCTTCACATTGACGATGAAACACAGAAATTGCATCGGAATGTAATATAAGAGACACAATGCCGACTTAAGTACAGGAAGACTGAGTCTTCCTACTGTCTATGTTTTGAGCGTTTCCTGTGTCACCAGTTTTACATTCTGATGCACCTCTGCAGGTTTACTGTATCCCTTGGACCTTCCCATTGACGATGAAACACAGAAATTGCATCGGAATTAAATATAAGAGAAACAATGCCGACTTAAGTACAGGAAGACTGAGTCTTCCTACTGTCTATAATTTGAGCGTTTCCTGTGTCACCAGTTTCACATTACGATGCACGTCTACAGGTTTACTGTATCCCTTGGACCTTCACAGTGACGATGAAACACAGAAATAGCATCGGAATTAAATATAAGAGACACAATGCCGACTTAAGTACAGGAAGACTAAGTCTTCCTACTGTCTATGTTTTGAGCGTTTCCTGTGTCATCAGTTTTACTTTCCGATGCACCTCTGCAGATTTACTATATCCCTTGGACCTTCCCATTTACGATGAAACACAGAAATTTCATCGGAAATAAATATAAGAGACACAATGCCGACTTAAGTACAGGAAGGCTGAGTCTTCCTACTGTCTATGTTTTGAGCGTTTCCTGTGTAACTAGTTTTACATTCCGATGCACCTCTGCAGGTTTACTGCATCACTTGGACCTTCCCATTGACGATGAAACACAGAAATTGCATCGGAATTAAATATAAGAGACACAATGCCGACTTAAGTACAGGAAGACTGAGTCTTCCTACTGTCTATGTTTTGAGCGTTTCCTGTGTCACCAGTTTTACATTCCGATGCCCCTCTGCAGGTTTACTATATCCCTTGGACCTTCCCATTCACGATGAAACACAGAAATTTCATCGGAAATAAATATAAGAGACACAATGCCGACTTATGTACAGGAAGACTGAGTCTTCCTACTGTCTATGTTTTGAGCGTTTCCTGTGTCACTAGTTATACATTCCGATGCACCTCTGCAGGTTTACTGTATCCCTTGGATCTTCCCATTGACGATGAAACACAGAAATTGCATCGGAATTAAATATAAGAGACACAATGCCGACTTAAGTACAGGAAGACTGAGTCTTCCTACTGTCTGTGTTTTGAGCGTTTCCTGTGTCACCAGTTTTACATTCTGATGCACCTCTGCAGGTTTACTGTATCCCTTGGACCTTCCCATTGACGATGTAACACAGAAATTGCATCGGAATTAAATATAAGAGACACAATGCCGACTTAAGTACAGGAAGACGGAGTCTTCCTACTGTCTGTGTTTTGAGCGTTTCCTGTGTCACCAGTTTTACATTCTGATGCACCTCTGCAGGTTTACTGTATCCCTTGGACCTTCCCATTGACGATGTAACACAGAAATTGCATCGGAATTAAATATAAGAGACAACATGCCGACTTAAGTACAGGATGACTAAGTCTTCCTACTGTCTATGTTTTGAGCGTTTCCTGTGTCACCAGTTTTACATTCTGATGCACCTCTGCAGGTTTACTGTATCCCTTGGACCTTCCCATTGACGATGAAACACAGAAATTGCATCGGAATTAAATATAAGAGACACAATGCCGACTTAAGTACAGGAAGACTGAGTCTTCCTACTCTCTATAATTTGAGCGTTTCCTGTGTCACCAGTTCTACATTCCGATGCACATCTACAGGTTGACTGTATCCCTCGGCATTGTGTCAGTGACGATGAAACACAGAAATTGCATGGGAATTAAATATAAGAGACACAATGCCGACTTAAGTACAGGAAGACTGAGTCTTCCTACTGTCTATGTTTTGAGCGTTTCCTGTGTAACTAGTTTTACATTCCGATGCACCTCTGCAGGTTTACTGTATCCCTTGGATCTTCCCATTGACGATGAAACACAGAAATTGCATCGGAATTAAATAGAAGAGACACAATGCCGACTTAAGTACAGGAAGGCTGAGTCTTCCTACTGTCTATGTTTTGAGCGTTTCCTGTGTAACTAGTTTTACATTCCGATGCACCTCTGCAGGTTTACTATATCCCTTGGACCTTCCCATTCACGTTGAAACACAGAAATTTCATCGGAAATAAATATAAGAGACACAATGCCGACTTATGTACAGGAAGACTGAGTCTTCCTACTGTCTATGTTTTGAGCGATTCCTGTGTCACTAGTTATACATTCCGTTGCACCTCTGCAGGTTTACTGTATCCCTTGGACTTTCCCATTGACGATAAAACACAGTAATTGCATCGGAATTAAATATAAGAGACACAATGCCGACTTAAGTACAAGAAGACGGAGTCTTCCTACTCTCTATGTTGTGAGCGTTTCCTGTGTCACCATTTTTACATTCTGATGCACCTCTGCAGGTTTACTGTACCACTTGGCCCTTCCCATTGACGATGAAACACAGAAATTGCATCGGAATTAAATATAAGAGACACAATGCCGACTTAAGTACAGGAAGACTGAGTCTTCCTACTGTCTATGTTTTGAGCGTTTCCTGTGTAACTAGTTTTACTTTCCGATGCACCTCTGCAGGTTTACTGCATCACTTGGACCTTCCCATTGACGATGAAACACAGAAATTGCATCGGAATTAAATATAAGAGACACAATGCCGACTTAAGTACAGGAAGACTGAGTCTTCCTACTGTCTATGCTTTGAGCGTTTCCTGTGTCACCAAGTTTTACATTCTGATGCACCTCTGGAGGTTTAGTGTATCCCTTGGACCTTCCCATTGACGATGAAACACAGAATTCGCATCGGAATTAAATATAAGTGACACAATGCCGACTTACGTACAGAAAGACTGAGTCTTCCTACTGTCTATGCTTTGAGCGTTTCCTGTGTCACCAGTTTTACATTCTGATGCACCTCTGCAGGTTTACTGTATTCATTGGACCTTCCCATTGACGATGAAACACAGAAATTGCATCGGAATTAAATATAAGAGACACAATGCCGACTTAAGTACAGGAAGACTGAGTCTTCCTACTGTCTATGCTTTGAGCGTTTCCTGTGTCACCAGTTTTACATTCCGATGCACCTCTACAGGTTTACTGTATCCGTTGGACCTTCACAGTGACGATGAAACACAGAAATAGCATCGGAATTAAATATAAGAGACACAATGCCGACTTAAGTACAGGGAGACTAACTCCTCCTACTGTCTATGTTTTGAGCGTTTCCTGTGTCATCAGTTTTACTTTGTGTTGCACCTCTGCAGGTTTACTATATCCCTTGGACCTTCCCATTCACGATGAAACACAGAAATTCCATCGGAAATAAATATAAGAGACACAATGCCGACTTCAGTACAGGAAGACTGAGTTTTCCTACTGTCTATGTTTTTAGCGTTTCCTGTGTCACGAGTTTTACATTCCGATGCACCTCTGCAGGTTTACTGTATCCCTTGGGCCTTACCATTGACAATGAAACACTGAAATTGTATCGGAATTCAGTATAAGAGACATAATGCCGACTTAAGTACAGGAAGACTGAGTCTTCCTACTGTCTATGTTTTGAGCGTTTCCTGTGTCACCAGTTTTACATTCTGATGCACCTCTGCAGGTTTACTGTATCCCTTGGATCTTCCCATTGACGATGAAACACAGAAATTGCATCGGAATTAAATAGAAGAGACACAATGCCGACTTAAGTACAGGATGACTGAATCTTCCTACTGTCTGTAATTTGAGCGTTTCCTGTGTCACCAGTTTTACATTCCGATGCACCTCTGCAGGTTTACTGTATCCCTTGGTCTTTCCCATTGACGATGAAACACAGAAATTGCATCGGAATTAAATGTCAGAGACACAATGCCGACTTAAGTACAAGAAGACTGAGTCGTCCTACTGTCTATGTTTTGAGCGTTTCCTTTGTCTCTAGTTTTACAATCCGATGTACCTCTGCAGAATAACTGTATCCCTTGGACCTTCCCATTGACGATGAAACACAGAAATTGCATCGGAATTAAATATAGGAGACACAATGCCGACTTAAGTACAGGAAGACTGAGTCTTCCTACTGTCTATAATTTGAGCGTTTCCTGTGTCACCAGTTTTACATTCTGATGCACCTCTGCAGGTTTACTGTATACCTTGGACCTTCCCATTCACGATGAAATACAGAAATTTCATCGGAATTAAATATAAGTGACACAATGCCGACTTAAGTACAGGAAGACTGAGTCTTCCTAATGTCTATGTTGTCAGCATTTCCTGTGTCACCATTTTTACATTCTGATGCACCTCTGCAGGTTTACTGAACCACTTGGCCCTTCCCATTGACGATGAAACACAGAAATTGCATCGGAATTAAATATAAGAGACACAATGCCGACTTAAGTACAGAAAGACAGAGTCTTCCTACTGTCTATAATTTGAGCGTTTCCTGTGTCACCAGTTTTACATTCCGATGCACCTCTACAGGTTTACTGTATCCCTTGGACCTTCCCATTGACGATGAAACACAGAAATTGCATCAGAATTAAATATAAGAGACACAATGCCGACTTAAGTACAGGAAGACTAAATCCTGCTACTGTCTATGTTTTGAGCGTATCCTGTGTCATCAGTTTTACTTTACGATGCACCTCTGCAGGTTTACTGTATCCCTTGGACCTTCCCATTGACGATGAAACACATAAATTGCATCGGAATTAAATATAAGAGACACAATGCCGACTTAAGTACAGGAAGACGGAGTCTTCCTACTGTCTATATTGTGAGCGTTTCCTGTATCACCATTTTTACATTCTGATGCACCTCTGCAGGTTTACTGTACCCCTCGGACCTTCACATTGACGATGAAACACAGAAATTTCATCGGAAATAAATATAAGAGACACAATGCCGACTTAAGTACAGGAAGGCTGAGTCTTCCTACTGTCTATAATTTGAGCGTTTCCTGTGTCACCAGTTTTACATTCCGATGCACCTCTACAGGTTTACTGTATCCCTTGGACCGTCACAGTTACGATGAAACACAGAAATTACATCGGAATTAAATATAAGAGACACAATGCCGACTTAAGTACAAGAAGACGGAGTCTTCCTTCTGTCTATGTTGTGAGCGTTTCCTGTGTCACCATTTTTACATTCTGATGCACCTCTGCAGGTTTACTGTACCACTTGGCCCTTCCCATTGACGATGAAACACAGAAATTGCATCGGAATAAAATATAAGAGACACAATGCCGACTTAAGTACAGGAAGACTGAGTCTTCCTACTGACTATGTTTTGAGCGTTTCCTGTGTAACTAGTTTTACATTCCGATGCACCTCTGCAGGTTTACTGCATCACTTGGACCTTCACATTGACGATGAAACACAGAAATTGCATCGGAATTAAATATAAGAGACACAATGCCGACTTAAGTACAGGAAGACTAAGTCTTCCTACTGTCTATGTTTTGAGCGTTTCCTGTGTCATCAGTTTTACTTTCCGATGCACCTCTGCAGGTTTACTATATCCCTTGGACCTTCCCATTCACGATGAAATACAGAAATTTCATCGGAAGTAAATATAAGAGACACAATGCCGACTTCAGTACAGGAAGACTGAGTCTTCCTACTGTCTATGCTTTGGGCGTTTCCTGTGTCACGAGTTTTACATTCCGATGCACCTCTGCAGGTTTACTGTAAACCTTGGACCTTCCCATTGACGATGAAACACAGAAATTGCATCGGAATTAAATATAAGAGACACGATGCCGGCTTAAGTACAGGAAGACTGAGTCTTCCTACTGTCTATGCTTTGAGCGTTTCCTGTGTCACTAGTTTTACATTCCGATGCACCTCTGCAGGTTTACTGTATCCCTAGGATCTTCCCATTGACGATGAAACACAGAAATTGCATCGGAATTAAATATAAGAGACACAATGCCGACTTAAGTACAGGAAGACTGAGTCTTCCTACTGTCTGTGTTTTGAGCGTTTCCTGTGTCACCAGTTTTACATTCTGATGCACCTCTGCAGGTTTACTGTATCCCTTGGACCTTCCCATTGACGATGTAACACAGAAATTACATCGGAAATAAATATAAGAGTCA
Source organism: Schistocerca nitens (assembly GCF_023898315.1). NCBI lineage: Eukaryota > Metazoa > Arthropoda > Insecta > Orthoptera > Acrididae > Schistocerca > Schistocerca nitens. The sequence continues at coordinate 238,689,486 of NC_064623.1, read as the reverse complement.
CAATGCCGACTTAAGTACAGGATGACTGAGTCTTCCTACTGTCTATAATTTAAGCATTTCCTGTGTCACCAGTTTTACATTCCGATGCACCTCTACAGGTTTACTGTATCCCTTGGACCTTCACAGTTACGATGAAATACAGAAATTACATCGAAATTAAATATAAGAGACACTATGCCGACTTAAGTACAGGAAGACTAAATCTTGCTACTGTCTATGTTTTGAGCGTATCCTGTGACATCAGTTTTACATTACGATGCACCTCTGCAGGTTTACTATATCCCTTGGACCTTCCCATTCACGATGAAACACAGAAATTTCATCGGAAAGAAATATAAGAGACACAATGCCTACTTATGTACAGGAAGACTGAGTCTTCCTACTGTCTATGTTTTGAGCGTTTCCGGTGTCACTAGTTTTACATTCCGTTGCACCTCTGCAGGTTTACTGTATCCCTTGGACCTTCCCATTGTCGATGAAACACAGAAATTGCATTGGAATTAAATATAAGAGACACAATGCCGACTTAAGTACAAGAAGACTGAGTCTTCCTACTGTCTGTGTTTTGAGGGTTTCCTGTGTCACCAGTTTTACATTCTGATGCACCTCTGCAGGTTTACTGTACCCCTTGGACCTTCACATTGACGATGAAACACAGAAATTGCATCGGAATGTAATATAAGAGACACAATGCCGACTTAAGTACAGGAAGACTGAGTCTTCCTACTGTCTATGTTTTGAGCGTTTCCTGTGTCACCAGTTTTACATTCTGATGCACCTCTGCAGGTTTACTGTATCCCTTGGACCTTCCCATTGACGATGAAACACAGAAATTGCATCGGAATTAAATATAAGAGAAACAATGCCGACTTAAGTACAGGAAGACTGAGTCTTCCTACTGTCTATAATTTGAGCGTTTCCTGTGTCACCAGTTTCACATTACGATGCACGTCTACAGGTTTACTGTATCCCTTGGACCTTCACAGTGACGATGAAACACAGAAATAGCATCGGAATTAAATATAAGAGACACAATGCCGACTTAAGTACAGGAAGACTAAGTCTTCCTACTGTCTATGTTTTGAGCGTTTCCTGTGTCATCAGTTTTACTTTCCGATGCACCTCTGCAGATTTACTATATCCCTTGGACCTTCCCATTTACGATGAAACACAGAAATTTCATCGGAAATAAATATAAGAGACACAATGCCGACTTAAGTACAGGAAGGCTGAGTCTTCCTACTGTCTATGTTTTGAGCGTTTCCTGTGTAACTAGTTTTACATTCCGATGCACCTCTGCAGGTTTACTGCATCACATGGACCTTCCCATTGACGATGAAACACAGAAATTGCATCGGAATTAAATATAAGAGACACAATGCCGACTTAAGTACAGGAAGACTGAGTCTTCCTACTGTCTATGTTTTGAGCGTTTCCTGTGTCACCAGTTTTACATTCCGATGCCCCTCTGCAGGTTTACTATATCCCTTGGACCTTCCCATTCACGATGAAACACAGAAATTTCATCGGAAATAAATATAAGAGACACAATGCCGACTTATGTACAGGAAGACTGAGTCTTCCTACTGTCTATGTTTTGAGCGTTTCCTGTGTCACTAGTTATACATTCCGATGCACCTCTGCAGGTTTACTGTATCCCTTGGATCTTCCCATTGACGATGAAACACAGAAATTGCATCGGAATTAAATATAAGAGACACAATGCCGACTTAAGTACAGGAAGACTGAGTCTTCCTACTGTCTGTGTTTTGAGCGTTTCCTGTGTCACCAGTTTTACATTCTGATGCACCTCTGCAGGTTTACTGTATCCCTTGGACCTTCCCATTGACGATGTAACACAGAAATTGCATCGGAATTAAATATAAGAGACACAATGCCGACTTAAGTACAGGAAGACGGAGTCTTCCTACTGTCTGTGTTTTGAGCGTTTCCTGTGTCACCAGTTTTACATTCTGATGCACCTCTGCAGGTTTACTGTATCCCTTGGACCTTCCCATTGACGATGTAACACAGAAATTGCATCGGAATTAAATATAAGAGACAACATGCCGACTTAAGTACAGGATGACTAAGTCTTCCTACTGTCTATGTTTTGAGCGTTTCCTGTGTCACCAGTTTTACATTCTGATGCACCTCTGCAGGTTTACTGTATCCCTTGGACCTTCCCATTGACGATGAAACACAGAAATTGCATCGGAATTAAATATAAGAGACACAATGCCGACTTAAGTACAGGAAGACTGAGTCTTCCTACTCTCTATAATTTGAGCGTTTCCTGTGTCACCAGTTCTACATTCCGATGCACATCTACAGGTTGACTGTATCCCTCGGCATTGTGTCAGTGACGATGAAACACAGAAATTGCATGGGAATTAAATATAAGAGACACAATGCCGACTTAAGTACAGGAAGACTGAGTCTTCCTACTGTCTATGTTTTGAGCGTTTCCTGTGTAACTAGTTTTACATTCCGATGCACCTCTGCAGGTTTACTGTATCCCTTGGATCTTCCCATTGACGATGAAACACAGAAATTGCATCGGAATTAAATAGAAGAGACACAATGCCGACTTAAGTACAGGAAGGCTGAGTCTTCCTACTGTCTATGTTTTGAGCGTTTCCTGTGTAACTAGTTTTACATTCCGATGCACCTCTGCAGGTTTACTATATCCCTTGGACCTTCCCATTCACGTTGAAACACAGAAATTTCATCGGAAATAAATATAAGAGACACAATGCCGACTTATGTACAGGAAGACTGAGTCTTCCTACTGTCTATGTTTTGAGCGATTCCTGTGTCACTAGTTATACATTCCGTTGCACCTCTGCAGGTTTACTGTATCCCTTGGACTTTCCCATTGACGATAAAACACAGTAATTGCATCGGAATTAAATATAAGAGACACAATGCCGACTTAAGTACAAGAAGACGGAGTCTTCCTACTCTCTATGTTGTGAGCGTTTCCTGTGTCACCATTTTTACATTCTGATGCACCTCTGCAGGTTTACTGTACCACTTGGCCCTTCCCATTGACGATGAAACACAGAAATTGCATCGGAATTAAATATAAGAGACACAATGCCGACTTAAGTACAGGAAGACTGAGTCTTCCTACTGTCTATGTTTTGAGCGTTTCCTGTGTAACTAGTTTTACTTTCCGATGCACCTCTGCAGGTTTACTGCATCACTTGGACCTTCCCATTGACGATGAAACACAGAAATTGCATCGGAATTAAATATAAGAGACACAATGCCGACTTAAGTACAGGATGACTGAGTCTTCCTACTGTCTATGATTTGAGCGTTTCCTGTGTCACCAGTTTTACATTCCGATGCACCTCTACAGGTTTACTGTATCCCTTGGACCTTCACAGTTATGATGAAACACAGAAATTACATCGGAATTAAATATAAGAGACACAATGACGACTTAAGTACAAGAAAACAGTCTTCTTACAGTCTATGTTTTGAGCGTTTCCTGTGTCACCAGTTTTACATTCCGATGCACCTCTGCATTTTTACTGTATCCCTTGGACCTTCGCATGGATGATGAAACACACAAATTGCATCGAAATTAAATATAAGAGACGCAATGCCGACTTAAGTACAGGAAGACTAAATCCTGCTACTGTCTATGTTTTGAGCGTAACCTATGTCATCAGTTTTACTTTCTGATGCACCTCTGCAGGTTTACTATATCCCTTGGACCTTCCCATTAACGATGAAACACAGAAATTTCATCGGAAATAAATATAAGAGACACAATGCCGACTTATGTACAGGAAGACTGAGTCTTCCTACTGTCTATGTTTTGAGCGTTTCCTGTGTCACTAGTTATACATTCCGTTGCACCTCTGCAGGTATACTGTATCCCTTGGACCTTCACAGTGACGATGAAACACAGAAATTGCATCGGAATTAAATATAAGAGACACAATGCCGACTTAAGTACAGGAAGACTAAATTTTCCTACTGTCTATGTTTTGAGCGTTTTCTGTGTCATCTATTTTACTTTCCGATGCACCTCTGGAGGTTTTCTATATCCCTTGGACCTTCCCATTGACGATGAAATACAGAAATTTCATCGGAAGTAAATATAAGAGACACAGTGCCGACTTCAGTACAGGAAGACAGAGTCTTCCTACTGTCTATGCTTTGAGCGTTTCCTGTGTCACGAGTTTTACATTCCGATGCCCCACTGCAGGTTTACTGTAACCCTTGGACCTTCAAATTGACGATGAAACACAGAAATTGCATCGGAATTAAATATAAGAGACACAATGCCGACTTAAGTACACGAAGACTGAGTCTTCCTACTGTCTATGTTTTGAGCGTTTCCTGTGTCACCAGTTTTACATTCTGATGCACCTCTGCAGGTTTACTGTATCCCTTGGACCTTCCCATTGACGATGAAACACAGAAATTGCATCGGAATTAAATATAAGAGACACAGTGCCGACTTAAGTACAAGAAGACTGAGTCTTCCTACTGTCTATGATTTGAGCGTTTCCTGTGTCATCAGTTTTACATTCCGATGGACCTCTGCAGGTTTACTGTATCCCTTGGACCTTCCCATTGACGATGAAACACAGAAATTGCATCGGAATTAAATATAAGAGACACAATGCCGACTTAAGTACAGGAAGACTGAGTCTTCCTACTCTCTATAATTTGAGCGTTTCCAGTGTCACCAGTTTTACATTCCGATGCACCTCTACAGGTTTACTGTATCCCTTGGACCTTCACAGTGACGATGAAACACAGAAATAGCATCGGAATTAAATATAAGAGACACAATGCCGACTTAAGTACAGGGAGACTAACTCCTCCTACTGTCTATGTTTTGAGCGTTTCCTGTGTCATCAGTTTTACTTTGTGTTGCACCTCTGCAGGTTTACTATATCCCTTGGACCTTCCCATTCACGATGAAACACAGAAATTCCATCGGAAATAAATATAAGAGACACAATGCCGACTTCAGTACAGGAAGACTGAGTTTTCCTACTGTCTATGTTTTTAGCGTTTCCTGTGTCACGAGTTTTACATTCCGATGCACCTCTGCAGGTTTACTGTATCCCTTGGACCTTCCCATTGACGATGAAAAATAGAAATTGCATCGGAATTAAATATAAGAGACACAATGCCGACTTAAGTACAGGAAGACTGGGTCTTCCTACTGTCTATGTTTTGAGCGTTTCCTGTGTCACTAGTTTTACATTCCGATGCACCTCTGCAGGTTTACTGTATCCCTTGGACCTTACCATTGACAATGAAACACTGAAATTGTATCGGAATTCGGTATAAGAGACATAATGCCGACTTAAGTACAGGAAGACTGAGTCTTCCTACTGTCTATGTTTTGAGCGTTTCCTGTGTCACCAGTTTTACATTCTGTTGCACCTCTGCAGGTTTACTGTATCCCTTGGATCTTCCCATTGACGATGAAACACAGAAATTGCATCGGAATTAAATAGAAGAGACACAATGCCGACTTAAGTACAGGATGACTGAGTCTTCCTACTGTCTGTAATTTGAGCGTTTCCTGTGTCACCAGTTTTACATTCCGATGCAACTCTACAGGTTTACTGTATCCCTTGGACCTTCACAGTTACGATGAAACACAGAAATTACATCGGAGTTAAATATAAGAGACACAATGACGACTTAAGTACAATAAAACAGTCTTCTTACAGTCAATGCTTTGAGCGTTTCCTGTGTCACCAGTTTTACATTCCGATGCACCTCTGCATGTTTAGTGTATGCCATGGACCTTCCCATTGGCGATGAAACACACAAATTGCATCGAAATTAAATATAAGAGACACAATGCCGACTTAAGTACACGAAGACTAAATCTTGCTACTGTCTATGTTTTGAGCGTATCCTGTGTCATCAGTTTTACTTTCCGATGCACCTCTGCAGGTTTACTATATCCCTTGGACCTTCCCATTCACGATGAAACACAGAAATTTCATCGGAAATAAATAAAAGAGACACAATGCCGACTTAAGTACAGGAAGACTGAGTCTTCCTACTGTCTATGTTTTGAGCGTTTCCTGTGTCACTAGTTATACATTCCGTTGCACCTCTGCAGGGTTACTGTATCCCTTGGATCTTCCCATTGACGATGAAACTCAGAAATTGCATCGGAATTAAATATAAGAGACACAATGCCGACTTAAGTACAGGAAGACTGAGTATTCCTACTGTCTATGTTTGAGCGTTTCCTGTGTCACTAGTTTTACATTCCGTTGCACCTCTGCATGTTTACTGTATCCCTTGGACCTCCCCATTGACGATGAAACACAGAAATTGCATAGGAATTAAATATAAGAGACACAATGCCGACTTAAGTACAGGAAGACTGAGTCTTCCTACTATCTATGTTTTGAGCGTTTCCTGTGTCACTAGTTTTACATTCCGATGCACCTCTGCAGGTTTACTGTATCCCTTGGACCTTCCCATTGACGATGAAACACAGAAATTGCATCGCAGTTAAATATAAGAGACACAATGCCGACTTAAGTACAGGAAGACTGAGTCTTCCTACTGTCTATAATTTGAGCGTTTCCTGTGTCACCAGTTTTACATTCCGATGCACCTCTACAGGTTTAATGTATCCCTTGGACCTTCACAGTGACAATGAAACGCAGAAATTGCATCGGAATTAAATATAAGAGACACAATGCCGACTTAAGTACAAGAAAACAGTCTTCTTACAGTCAATGCTTTGAGCGTTTCCTGTGGCACCAGTTTTACCTTCTGATGCACCTCTGCAGGTTTACTGTATCTCTTGGACCTTCCCATTGGCGATGAAACACACAAATTGCATCGAAATTAAATATAAGAGTCACAATGCCGACTTAAGTAGAGGAAGACTGAGTCTTCCTACTGTCTATGTTTTGAGCGTTTCCTGTGTCACCAGTTTTACATTCCGATGGACCTCTGCAGGTTTACTGTATCCCTTGGACCTTCCCATTGACGATGAAACACAGAAATTGCATCGGAATTAAATATAAGAGACACAACGCCGACTTAAGTACAAGAAAACTGAGTCTTCATACGGTCTATGTTTTGAGCGTTAACTGTGTCACCAGTTTTACATTCCGATGCACCTCTGCCTGTTTACTGTATCCCTTGGACCTTCCCATTGTCGATGAAACACAGAAATCGTATCGGAATTAAATATAAGAGACACAATGCCGACTTAAGAACAGGAAGACTGAGTCTTCCTACTGTCTATGTTTTGAGCGTTTCCTGTGTCACCAGTTTTACATTCCGATGCACCTCTGCAGGTTTACTGTATCCCCTGGACCTTCCCATTGACGATGAAACACAGAAATTGCATCGGAATTAAATATAAGATGCACAATGCCGACTTAAGTACAGGACGACTGAGTCTTCCTACTGTCTATGATTTGAGCGTTTCCTGTGTCATCAGTTTTACATTCCGATGAACCACTGTAGGTTTACTGTATCCCTTGGACCTTCCCATTGACGATGAAAATCAGAAATTGCATCGGAATTAAATATAAGAGACACAATGCCGACTTAAGTACAGGGAGACTAACTCCTCCTACTGTCTATGTTTTGAGCGTTTCCTGTGTCATCAGTTTTACTTTGTGTTGCACCTCTGCAGGTTTACTATATCCCTTGGACCTTCCCATTCACGATGAAACACAGAAATTCCATCGGAAATATATATAAGAGACACAATACCGACTTCAGTACAGGAAGACTGAGTGTTCTTACTGTCTATGTTTTTAGCGTTTCCTGTGTCACGAGTTTTACATTCCGATGCACCTCTGCAGGTTTACTGTATCCCTTGGACCTTCCCATTGACGATAAAATACAGAAATTGCATTGGAATTAAATATAAGAGACACAAAGCCGACTTAAGTACAGGAAGACTGGGTCTTCCTACTGTCTATGTTTTGACCGTTTCCTGTGTCACTACTTTTACATTCCGATGCACCTCTGCAGGTTTACTGTATCCGTTGGACCTTACCATTGACAATGAAACACTGAAATTGTATCGGAATTCAGTATAAGAGACATAATGCCGACTTAAGTACAGGAAGACTTAGTCTTCCTACTGTCTATGTTTTGAGCGTTTCCTGTGTCACCAGTTTTACATTCTGATGCAACTCTGCAGGTTTACAGTATCCCTTGGATCTTCCCATTGACGATGAATCACAGAAATTGCATCGGAATTAAATAGAAGAGACACAATGCCGACTTAAGTACAGGATGACTGAGTCTTCCTACTGTCTATAATTTGAGCGTTTCCTGTGTCACCAGTTTTACATTCCGATGCAACTCTACAGGTTTACTGTATCCCTTGGACCTTCACAGTTACGATGAAACACAGAAATTGCATCGGAGTTTAATATAAGAGACACAATGACGAGTTAAGTACAATAAAACAGTCTTCTTACAGTCAAAGCTTTGAGCGTTTCCTGTGTCACCAGTTTTACATTCCGATGCACCTCTGCATGTTTAGTGTATGCCATGGAACTTCCCATTGCCGATGAAACACAGAAATTGCATCGAAATTAAATATAAGAGTCACAATGCCGACTTAAGTACACGAAGACTAAATCTTGCTACTGTCTATGTTTTGAGCGTATCCTGTGTCATCAGTTTTACTTTCCGATGCACCTCTGCAGGTTTACTATATCCCTTGGACCTTCCCATTCACGATGAAACACAGAAATGTCATCGGAAATAAATATAAGAGACACAATGCCGACTTAAGTACAGGAAGACTGAGTCTTCCAACTGTCTATGCTTTGAGCGTTTCCTGTGTCACTAGTTTTACATTCCGTTGCACCTCTGCAGGGTTACTGTATCCCTTGGATCTTCCCATTGACGATGAAATACAGAAATTGCATCGGAATTAAATATAAGAGACACAATGCCGACTTAAGTACAGGAAGACTGGGTCTTCCTACTGTCTATGTTTTGAGCGTTTCCTGTGTCACTAGTTTTACATTCCGATGCACCTCTGCAGGTTTACTATATCCCTTGGACCTTCCCATTCACGATGAAACACAGAAATTTCATCGGAAATAAATATAAGAGACACAATGCCGATTTAAGTACGGGAAGACTGAGTCTTCCTACTGTCTATGTTTTGAGCGTTTCCTGTGTCTCCAGTTTTACATTCCGATGCACGTCTGCAGGTTTACTGTGTCCCTTGGACCTTCCCATTGGCGATGACACACACTAATTGCATCGGAATTAAATATAAGAGACACAATGCCGACTTAAGTACAGGAAGACTGAGTATTCCTACTGTCTATGTTTGAGCGTTTCCTGTGTCACTAGTTTTACATTCAGATGCACCTCTGCAGATTTACTGCATCCCCTGGACCTTCCCATTGGCGATGAAACACACAAATTGCATCGAAATTAAATATAAGAGACACAATGCCGACTTAAGTACAGGAAGACTGAGTCTTCCTACGGTCTATGTTTTGAGCGTTTACTGTGTCACCAGTTTTACATTCCGATGCACCTCTGCCTGTTTACTGTATCCCTTGGACCTTCCCATTGTCGATGAAACACAGAAATCGCATCGGAATTAAATATAAGAGACACAATGCCGACTTAAGTACAGGAAGACTGAGTCTTCCTACTGTCTATGTTTTGAGCGTTTCCTGTGTCACCAGTTTTACATTCCGATGCACCTCTGCAGGTTTACTGTATCCCCTGGACCTTCCCATTGACGATGAAACACAGAAATTGCATCGGAATTAAATATAAGATACACAATGCCGACTTAAGTACAGGAAGACTGAGTCTTCCTACTGTCTATGATTTGAGCGTGTCCTGTGTCATCAGTTTTACATTCCGATGAATCTCTGTAGGTTTACTGTATCCCTTGGACCTTCCCATTGACGATGAAAATCAGAAATTGCATCGGAATTATATATAAGAGACACAACGCTGACTTATGTACATGAAAACTGAGTCTTCCTACGGTCTATGTTTTGAGCGTTTCCTGTGTCACCAGGTTTAAATTCCGATGCACCTCTGCAGGTTTATTGTATCCCTTGGAACTTCCGATTGACGATGAAACACAGAAATTGCATCGGAATTAAATATTAGAGACACAGTGCCGAGTTAAGAACAGGATGACTGGGTCTTCTTACTGTGTATGTTTTGAGCGTTTCCCGTGTCAACAGTTTTACATTCCGATGTACCTCTGCAGGTTTACTGTATCCCTTGGACCTCCACAGTGACGATGAATCACAGAAATTGCATCGGAATTAAATATAAGAGTCACAATGCAGACTTAAGTACAGGAAGACTGAGTCTTCCTACTGTCTATGTTTTGAGCGTTTCCTGTGTCATCAGTTTTACTTTTCGATGCAATTCTGCTTGTTAACTATATCCCTTGGACCTTCCCATTCACAATGAAACACAGAAATTTCATCGGAAATAAATATAAGAGACATAATGCCGTCTTCAGTACAGGAAGACTGAGTCTTCCTATTGTATATGATTTGAGCGTTTCCTGTGTCACCAGTTTTACATTCCGATGCACCTCTGCAGGTTTACTGTATCCATTGGACCTTCCCATTGACGATGAAACACAGAAATTGCATCGGAATTAAATATAAGAGACTCAATGCCGACTTAAGTAGAGCAAGACTGAGTCTTTCTACTGTCTATGCTTTGAGCGTTTCCTGTGTCACTAGTTTTACATTCCGATGCACTTCTGCAGGTTTATTGTATCCCTTGTAGCTTCCCATTGACGATGAAACACATAAATTGCATTGGAATTAAATATAAGAGACACAATGCCGACTTAAGTACAGGAAGACTGAGTCTTCCTACTGTCTATTTTTGAGCGTTTCCTGTGTCACCAATTTTTACATTCTGATGCACCTCTGGAGGTTTCCTGTATCCCTTGGACCTTCCCATTGACGATGAAACACAGAATTCGCATCGGAATTAAATATAAGTGACACAATGCCGACTTACGTACAGAAAGACTGAGTCTTCCTACTGTCTATGCTTTGAACGTTTCCTGTGTCACCAGTTTTACATTCTGATGCACCTCTGCAGGTTTTCTGTATCCATTGGACCTTCCCATTGACGATGAAACACAGAAATTGCATCGGAATTAAATATAAGAGACACAATGCCGACTTAAGTACAGGAAGACTGAGTCTTCCTACTGTCTATGTTTTGAGCGTTTCCTGTGTCACCAGTTTTACATTCCGATGTGCCTCTAAAGGTTTACTGTATCCATTGGACCTTCCCATTGACGATGAAACACAGAAATTGCATCGGAATTAAATATAAGAGACACAACGCCGACTTAAACACAAGAAAACTAAGTCTTCTTACGGTCTATGTTTTGAGCGTTTCCTGTGTCACCAGTTTTACATTCCGATGCACCTCTACAGGTTTACTGTATCCCTTGGGCCTTCACAGTGACGAAGAAACACAGAAATTGCATTGGAATTAAATATAAGAGACACAATGCCGACTTAAGTACAGGAAGACTAAGTCTTCCTACTGTCTATGTTTTGAGCGTTTCCTGTGTCACAAGTTTTACATTACGATGGACCTCTGCAGGTTTACTGTATCCCTTGGACCTTCCCATTCACGATGAAATACAGAAATTTCATCGGAAATTAATATAAGAGACACAGTGCCGACTTCAGTACAGGAAGACCGAGTCTTCCTACTGTGTATGTTTTGAGCGTTTCCTGTGTCACGAGTTTTACATTCCGATGCACCTCTGCAGGTTTACTGTATCCCTTGGACCTTCCCATTGACGATGAAACACAGAAATTGCATCGGAATTAAATATAAGAGACACAATGCCGACTTAAGTACAGGAAGACTGAGTCTTCCAACTGTCTATAATTTGAGCGTTTCCTGTGTCACCAGTTTTACATTCCGATGCAACTCTACAGGTTTACTGTATCCCTTGGACCTTCACAGTGACGATGAAACACAGAAATAGCATCGGAATTAAATATAAGAGACACAATGCCGACTTAAGTACAGGGAGACTAACTCCTCCTACTGTCTATGTTTGAGCGTTTCCTGTGTCATCAGTTTTACTTTGTGTTGCACCTCTGCAGGTTTACTATATCCCTTGGACCTTCCCATTCACGATGAAACACAGAAATTCCATCGGAAATAAATATAAGAGACACAATGCCGACTTAAGTACAGGAAGACTGAGTTTTCCTACTGTCTATGTTTTTAGCGTTTCCTGTGTCACGAGTTTTACATTCCGATGCACCTCTGCAGGTTTACTGTATCCCTTGGACCTTCCCATTGACGATGAAATACAGAAATTGCATCGGAATTAAATATAAGAGACACAATGCCGACTTAAGTACAGGAAGACTGGGTCTTCCTACTGTCTATGTTTTCAGCGTTTCCTGTGTCACTAGTTTTACATTCCGATGCACCTCTGCAGGTTTACTGTATCCCTTGGACCTTACCATTGACAATGAAACACTGAAATTGTATCGGAATTCAGTATAAGAGACATAATGCCGACTTATGTACAGGAAGACTGAGTCTTCCTACTGTCTATGTTTTGAGCGTTTCCTGTGTCACCAGTTTTACATTCTGATGCACCTCTGCAGGTTTACTGTATCCCTTGGATCTTCCCATTGACGGTGAAACACAGAAATTGCATTGGAATTAAATAGAAGAGACACAATGCCGACTTAAGTACAGGATGACTGAGTCTTCCTACTGTCTATGTTTTGAGCGTTTCCTGTGTCACCAGTTTTACATTCCGAAGCAACTCTACAGGTTTACTGTATCCCTTGGACCTTCACTGTTACGATGAAACACAGAAATTACATCGGAGTTAAATATAAGAGACACAATGACGACTTATGTACACGAAGACTAAATCTTGCTACTGTCTATGTTTTGAGTGTATCCTGTGTCATCAGTTTTACTTTCCGATGCACCTCTGCAGGTTTACTATATCCCTTGGACCTTCCCATTCACGATGAAACACAGAAATTTCATCGGAAATAAATATAAGAGACACAATGCCGACTTAAGTACAGGAAGACTGAGTCTTCCTACTGTCTATGCTTTGAGCGTTTCCTGTGTCACTAGTTTTACATTCCGTTGCACCTCTACAGGGTTACTGTATCCCTTGGTTCTTCCCATTGACGATGAAACACAGAAATTGCATCGGAATTAAATATAAGAGACACAATGCCGACTTAAGTACAGGAAGACTGGGTCTCCCTACTGTCTATGTTTTGAGCGTTCCCTGTGTCACTAGTTTTACATTCCGATGCACCTGTGCAGGTTTACTATATCCCTTGGACCTTCCCATTCACGTTGAAACACAGAAATTTCATCGGAAATAAATATAAGAGACACAATGCCGATTTAAGTACGGGAAGACTGAGTCTTCCTACTGTCTATGTTTTGAGCGATTCCTGTGTCTCCAGTTTTACATTCCGATGCACGTCTGCAGGTTTACTGTGTCCCTTGGACCTTCCCATTGGCGATGAAACACACAAATTGCATCGGAATTAAATATAAGAGACACAATGCCGACTTAAGTACAGGAAGACTGAGTATTCCTACTGTCTATGTTTGAGCGTTTCCTGTGTCACTAGTTTTACATTCAGATGCACCTCTGCAGATTTACTGCATCCCCTGGACCTTCCCATTGGCGATGAAACACACAAATTGCATCGGAATTAAATATAAGAGACACAATGCGCGACTCAAGTACAGGAAGACTGAGTCTTCCTACTGTCTATGTTTTGAGCGATTCCTGTGTCTCCAGTTTTACATTCCGATGCACGTCTGCAGGTTTACTGTGTCCCTTTTACCTTCCCATTGACGATGAAACACAGAAATTGCATCGGAATTATATATAAGAGACACAACGCCGACATAAGTACAAAAAAACTGAGTCTTCTTACGGTCAATGTTTTGAGCGTTTCCTGTGTCACTTGTTTTACATTCCGTTGCACCTCTGCATGTTTACTGTATCCCTTGGACCCCCCCATTGACGATGAAACACAGAAATTGCATCGGAATTAAATATAAGAGACACAATGCCGACTCAAGTACAGGAAGACTGAGTCTTCCTACTGTCTATGTTTTGAGCGTTTCCTGTGTCACTAGTTTTACATTCCGATGCACCTCTGCAGGTTTACTGTATCCCTTGGACCTTCCCATTGACGATGAAACACAGAAATTGCATCGGAATTAAATATAACAGACACAATGGCGACTTAATTACAGGAAGACTGAGTCTTCCTACTGTCTATGTTTTGAGCGTTTCCTGTGTCACCAGTTTTACATTCTGATGCACCTCTGCAGGTTTACTGTCTCCCTTGGACTTTCCCATTGACGATGAAACACAGAAATTGCATCGCAGTTAAATATAAGAGACACAATGCCGACTTAAGTACAGGAAGACTGAGTCTTCCTACTGTCTATAATTTGAACGTTTCCTGTGTCACCAGTTTTACATTCCGATGCACCTCTACAGGTTTAATGTATCCCTTGGACCTTCACAGTGACAATGAAACGCAGAAATTGCATCGGAATTAAATATAAGAGACACAATGCCGACTTAAGTACAAGAAAACAGTCTTCTTACAGTCAATGCTTTGAGCGTTTCCTGTGTCACCAGTTTTACCTTCTGATGCACCTCTGCAGGTTTACTGTATCCCTTGGACCTTCCCATTGGCGATGAAACACACAAATTGCATCGAAATTAAATATAAGAGACACAATGCCGACTTAAGTACAGGAAGACTGAGTCTTCCTACTGTCTATGTTTTGAGCGTTTCCTGTGTCACCAGTTTTACATTCCGATAGACCTCTGCAGGTTTACTGTATCCCTTGGACCTTCCCATTGATGATGAAACACAGAAATTGCATCGGAATTAAATATAAGAGACACAACGCCGACTTAAGTACAAGAAAACTGAGTCTTCTTACGGTCTATGTTTTCAGCGTTTACTGTGTCACCAGTTTTACATTCCGATGCACCTCTGCCTGTTTACTGTATCCCTTGGACCTTCCCATTGTCGATGAAACACAGAAATCGCATCGGAATTAAATATAAGAGACACAATGCCGACTTAAGTACAGGAAGACAGAGTCTTCCTACTGTCTATGTTTTGATCGTTTCCTGTGTCACCAGTTTTACATTCCGATGCACCTCTGCAGGTTTACTGTATCCCCTGGACCTTCCCATCGACGATGAAACACAGAAATTGCATCGGAATTAAATATAAGATACACAATGCCGACTTAAGTACAGGAAGACTGAGTCTTCCTACTGTCTATGATTTGAGCGTTTCCTGTGTCATCAGTTTTACATTCCGATGAACCTCTGTAGGTTTACTGTATCCCTTGGACCTTCCGATTGACGATGAAACACAGAAATTGCATCGGAATTAAATATTAGAGACACAGTGCCGACTTAAGAACAGGATGACAGGGTCTTCTTACTGTGTATGTTTTGAGCGTTTCCCGTGTCAAGAGTTTTACATTCCGATGTACCTCTGCAGGTTTACTGTATCCCTTGGACCTTCACAGTGACGATGAATCACAGAAATTGCATCGGAATTAAATATAAGAGTCACAATGCAGACTTAAGTACAGGAAGACTGAGTCTTCCTACTGTCTATGTTTTGAGCGTTTCCTGTGTCATCAGTTTTACTTTCCGATGCAATTCTGCTTGTTAACTATATACTTTGGACCTTCCCATTCACAATGAAACACAGAAATTTCATCGGAAATAAATAAGAGACATAATGTCGCCTTCAGTACAGGAAGACTGAGTCTTCCTATTGTCTATGATTTGAGCGTTTCCTGTGTCACCAGTTTTACATTCCGATGCACCTCTGCAGGTTTACTGTATCCATTGGACCTTCCCATTGACGATGTAACACAGAAATTGCATCGGAATTAAATATAAGAGTCACAATGCAGACTTAAGTACAGGAAGACTGAGTCTTCCTACTGTCTATGTTTTGAGCGTTTCCTGTGTCATCAGTTTTACTTTCCGATGCAATTCTGCTTGTTAACTATATACCTTGGACCTTCCCATTCACAATGAAACACAGAAATTTCATCGGAAATAAATATGAGACATAATGCCGACTTCAGTACAGGAAGACTGAGTCTTCCTATTGTCTATGATTTGAGCGTTTCCTGTGTCACCAGTTTTACATTCCGATGCACCTCTGCAGGTTTACTGTATCCATTGGACCTTCCCATTGACGATGAAACACAGAAATTGCATCGGAATTAAATATAAGAGACTCAATGCCGACTTAAGTAGAGGAAGACTGAGTCTTTCTACTGTCTATGCTTTGAGCGTTTCCTGTGTCACTAGTTTTACGTTCCGATGCACCTCTGCAGGTTTACTGTATTCATTGGACCTTCCCATTGACGATGAAACACAGAAATTGCATCGGAATTAAATATAAGAGACACAATGCCGACTTAAGTACAGGAAGACTGAGTCTTCCTACTGTCTATGCTTTGAGCGTTTCCTGTGTCACCAGTTTTACATTCCGATGCACCTCTACAGGTTTACTGTATCCGTTGGACCTTCACAGTGACGATGAAACACAGAAATAGCATCGGAATTAAATATAAGAGACACAATGCCGACTTAAGTACAGGGAGACTAACTCCTCCTACTGTCTATGTTTTGAGCGTTTCCTGTGTCATCAGTTTTACTTTGTGTTGCACCTCTGCAGGTTTACTATATCCCTTGGACCTTCCCATTCACGATGAAACACAGAAATTCCATCGGAAATAAATATAAGAGACACAATGCCGACTTCAGTACAGGAAGACTGAGTTTTCCTACTGTCTATGTTTTTAGCGTTTCCTGTGTCACGAGTTTTACATTCCGATGCACCTCTGCAGGTTTACTGTATCCCTTGGGCCTTACCATTGACAATGAAACACTGAAATTGTATCGGAATTCAGTATAAGAGACATAATGCCGACTTAAGTACAGGAAGACTGAGTCTTCCTACTGTCTATGTTTTGAGCGTTTCCTGTGTCACCAGTTTTACATTCTGATGCACCTCTGCAGGTTTACTGTATCCCTTGGATCTTCCCATTGACGATGAAACACAGAAATTGCATCGGAATTAAATAGAAGAGACACAATGCCGACTTAAGTACAGGATGACTGAGTCTTCCTACTGTCTGTAATTTGAGCGTTTCCTGTGTCACCAGTTTTACATTCCGATGCACCTCTGCAGGTTTACTGTATCCCTTGGTCTTTCCCATTGACGATGAAACACAGAAATTGCATCGGAATTAAATGTCAGAGACACAATGCCGACTTAAGTACAAGAAGACTGAGTCGTCCTACTGTCTATGTTTTGAGCGTTTCCTTTGTCTCTAGTTTTACAATCCGATGTACCTCTGCAGAATAACTGTATCCCTTGGACCTTCCCATTGACGATGAAACACAGAAATTGCATCGGAATTAAATATAGGAGACACAATGCCGACTTAAGTACAGGAAGACTGAGTCTTCCTACTGTCTATGCTTTGAGCGTTTCCTGTGTCACCAACTTTACATTCTGATGCACCTCTGCAGGTTTACTGTATCCCTTGGACCTTCCCATTGACGATGAAACACAGAAATTGCATCGGAATTAAATATAAGAGACACAATGCCGACTTAAGTACAAGAAGACTGAGTCTTCCTACTGTCTGTGTTTTGAGGGTTTCCTGTGTCACCAGTTTTACATTCCGATGCACCTCTACAGGTTTACTGTATCCCTTGGACCTTCACAGTGACGATGAAACACAGAAATTGCATCGGAATTAAATATAAAAGACACAATGCCGACTTAAGCACAAGAAAACAGTCATCTTACAGTCAATGTTTTGAGCGTTTCCTGTGTCAGCAGTTTTACATTCCGATGCACCTCTGCAGGTTTACTGCATCCCCTGGACCTTCCCATTGGCGATGAAACACACAAATTGCATCGAAATTAAATATAAGAGACACAATGCCGACTTACGTACAAGAGAAAAGTCTTCTTACAGTCAATGTATTGAGCGTTTCCTGTGTCACCAGTTTTACCTTCCGATGCACCTCTGCAGGTTTACTGCATCCCCTTGACCTTCCCATTGGCGATGAAACACAAAAATTGCATCGAAATTAAATATAAGAGACACAATGCCGACTTAAGTACAGGAAGACTGAGTCTTCCTACTGTCTGTGTTTTGAGCGTTTCCTGTGTCACCAGTTTTACATTCTGATGCACCTCTACAGGTTTACTGTATCCCTTGGACCTTCCCATTGACGATGAAACACAGAAATTGCATCGGAATTAAATATAAGAGACATAATGCCGACTTAAGTGCAGGAAGACTGAGTCTTCCTACTGTCTATGTTTTGAGCATTTGCTGTGTCACCAGTTTTACATTCCGATGCACCTCTACAGTTTTACGATATCCCTTGGACCTTCACAGTGACGATGAAACACAGAAATTGCATCGGAATTAAATATAAGAGACACAATGCCGACTTAAGTACAGGAAGACTAAGTCTTACTACAGTCTATGTTTTGAGCGTTTCCTGTGTCATCAGTTATACTTTCCGTTGCACCTCTGCAGGTTTACTATATCCCTTGGACCTTCCGATTCACAATGAAATACAGAAATTTCATCGGAAATAAATATAAGAGACACAATGCCGACTTAAGTACAGGAAGACTGAGTCTTCCTACTGTCTATGTTTTGAGCGTTTCCTGTGTGACGAGTTTTACATTCCGATGCACCTCTGCAGGTTTACTGTATCCCTTGGACCTTCCCATTGACGATGAAACACAGAAATTGCATCGGAATTAAATATAAGAGACACAATGCCGACTTAAGTACAGGAAGACTGAGTCTTCCTTCTGTCTATGTTTTGAGCGTTTCCTGTGTCACTAGTTTTACATTCCGAAGCACCTCTGCAGGTTTACTGTATCCCTTGGACCTTCACAGTGACGATGAAACACAGAAATTGCATCGGAATTAAATATAAGAGACACAATGCCAACTTAAGTACAGGAAGAATGAGTCTTCCTACTGTCTAAAATTGGAGCGTTTCCTGTGTCACCATTTTTACATTCCGATGCACCTCTACAGGTTTACTGTATCCCTTGGTCCTTCACAGTGACGATGAAACACAGAAATTGCATCGGAATTAAATAAAAGAAACACAATGCCGACTTAAGTACAAGAAAACAGTCTTCTTACAGTCAATGTTTTGAGCTTTTCCTGTGTCACCAGTTTTACATTCCGATGCACCTCTGCAGGTTCACTGCACCCCCTGGACCTTCCCATTGGCGATGAAACACACAAATTGCATCGAAATTAAATATAAGAGACACAATGCCGACTTAAGTAAAGGAAGACTGAGTCTTCCTACTGTCTATGTTTTAAGCATTTCCTGTGTCACAAGTTTTACATTCCGATGGACCTCTGCAGGTTTACTGTATCCCTTGGACTTCCCATTCACGACGAAACAGAGAAATTGCATCGGAATTAAATGTAAGAGACACAATGCCGACTTAAGTACAGGAAGACTGAGTCTTCCTAATGTCTATGTTTTGAGCGTTTCCTCTGTCACCAGTTTTACATTCTGATGCACCTCTGCAGGTTTACTGTATCTCTTGGACCTTCCCATTGACGATGAAACACAGAAATTGCATCGATATTAAATATAAGAGACACAATGAGGACTTAAGTACAGGAAGACTGAGTCTTCCTACTGTCTATAATTTGAGCGTTTCCTGTGTCACCAGTTTTACTTTCCGATGCACCTCTACAGGTTGACTGTATCCCTCAGACCTTCACAGTGACGAAGAAACACAGAAATTGCATCGGAATTAAATATAAGAGACACAATGCCGACTTAAGTACAGGAAGACTAAGTCTTCCTACTGTCTATGTTTTGAGCGTGTCCTGTGTCATCAGTTTTACTTTCCGATGCACCTCTGCAGGTTTACTATATCCCTTGGACCTTCCCATTCACGATGAAACACAGAAATTTCATCGGAACTAAAAATAAGAGACACAATGCCGATTTAAGTACAGGAAGACTGAGTCTTCCTACTGTCTATGTTTTGAGCGTTCCCTGTGTCACCAGTTTTACATTCTGATGCACCTCTGCAGGTTTAATATATCCCTTGGACCTTCCCATTCACGATGAAACACAGAAATTTCATCGGAAATAAATATAAGAGACACAATGCCGATTTATGTACAGGAAGACTGAGTCTTCCTACTGTCTATGTTTTGAGCGTTTCCTGTGTCACCAGTTTTACATTCTGATGTACATCTGCAGGTTTACTGTATCCCTTGGACATTCCCATTGACGAAGAAACACAGAAATTGCATCGAAATTAAATATAAGAGACACAATGCCGACTTAAGTACAGGAAGAATGAGTCTTCCTACTGTCTATAATATGAGCGTTTCCTGTGTCACCAGTTTTACATTCCGATGCACCTCTACAGGTTTACTGTATCCCTTGGACCTTCACAATGACGATGAAACACAGAAATTGTATCGGAATTAAATATAAAAGACACAATGCCGACATAAGCACAAGAGAACAGTCATCTTACAGTCAATGTTTTGAGCGTTTCCCGTGTCACCAGTTTTACATTCCGATGCACCTCTGAAGGTTTACTGCATCCCCTGGAACTTCCCATTGGCGATGAAACACACAAATTGCATCGAAATTAAATATAAGAGACACAATGCCGACTTAAGTACAGGAAGACTGAGTCTTCCTACTGTCTATGTTTTGAGCGTTTCCT
Source organism: Schistocerca nitens (assembly GCF_023898315.1). Taxonomy (NCBI): domain Eukaryota; kingdom Metazoa; phylum Arthropoda; class Insecta; order Orthoptera; family Acrididae; genus Schistocerca; species Schistocerca nitens. The sequence goes on along the minus strand of NC_064623.1, from coordinate 238,668,637 downwards.
GTGTCACAAGTTTTACATTCCGATGGACCTCTGCAGGTTTACTGTATCCCTTGGACCTTCCCATTGAGGATGAAACACAGAAATTGGATCGGAATTAAATATAAGAGACACAACGCAGACTTAAGTACAAGAAAACTGAGTCTTCTTACGGTCTATGTTTTGAGCGTTTCCTGTGTCACTAGTTTAAATTCCGTTGCACCTCTGCAGGTTTACTGTATCCCTTGGACCTCCCCATTGACGCTGAAACACAGAAATTGTATCGGAATTAAATGTAAGAGACACAATGCCGACTTAAGTATAGGAAGACTGAGTCTTCCTACTGTCTATGTTTGAGCGTTTCCTGTGTCACCAGCTTTACATTCTGATACACCTCTGCAGGTTTACTGTATCCCTTGGACCTTACCATTGACGATGAAACAAAGAAATTGCATCGGAATTAAATATAAGAGACGCAATGCCGACTTAAGTACAGGAAGACTGAGTCTTCCTACTGTCTATAATTTGAGCGTTTCCTGTGTCACCAGTTTTACATTCCGATGCACCTCTACAGGTTTATTGTATCCCTTGGACCTTCACAGTGACGATGAAACACAGAAATTGCATCGGAATTAAATATATGAGACAAAATGCCGACTTAAGTACAGGAAGATTAAGCCTTCCTACTGTCTAGGTTTTGAGCGTTTCCTGTTTCACAAGTTTTACATTCCGATGGACCTCTGCAGGTTTACTGTATCCCTTGGACCTTCCCATTGACGATGAAACACAGAAATTGCATCGGAATTAAATATAAGAGACACAACGCCGACGTAAGTACAAGAAAACTGAGTCTTCTTACGGTCTATGTTTTGAGCGTTTCCTGTGTCAGTAGTTTTACATTCCGTTGCACCTCTGCAGGTTTACTGTATCCCTTGGACCTCCCCATTGACGATGAAACACAGAAATTGTATCGGAATTAAATATAAGAGACACAATGCTGTTGCCGGCCGAAGTGGCCGTGCGGTTAAAGGCGCTGCAGTCTGGAACCGCAAGACTGCTACGGTCGCAGGTTCGAATCCTGCCTCGGGCATGGATATTTGTGATGTCCTTAGGTTAGTTAGGTTTAACTAGTTCTAAGTTCTAGGGGACTAATGACCTCAGCAGTTGAGTCCCATAGTGCTCAGAGCCACAATGCCGACTTAAGTACAGGAAGACTGAGTCTTCCTAATGTCTATGTTATGAGCGTTTCATCTGTCACCAGTTTTACATTCTGATGCACATCCGCAGGTTTATTGTATCTCTTGGACCTTCCCATTGACGATGAAACACAGAAATTGCATCGGAATTAAATAGAAGAGACACAATGCCGACTTAAGTACAGGAAGACTGAGTCTTCCTACTGTCTATGTTTTGAGCGTTTTCTGTGTCACTAGTTTTACATTCCGATGTACCTCTGCAGGTTAACTGTATCCCTCGGACCTTCCCATTGACGATGAAACACAGATATTGCATCGGAATTAAATATAAGAGACACAATGCCGACTTAAGTACAGGAAGACTGAGTCTTCCTACTATCTATGTTTTGAGCGTTTCCTGTATCACTAGTTTTTCATTCCGATGCACCTCTGCAGGTTCACTGCACCCCATGCACCTTCCCATTGGCGATGAAACACACAAATTGCATCGAAATTAAACAAAAGAGACACAATGCCGACTTAAGTACAGGAAGACTGAGTCTTCCTACTGTCTATGTTTTAAGCATTTCCTGTGTCACAAGTTTTACATTCCGATGGACCTCTGCAGGTTTACTGTATCCCTTGGACCTTCCCATTGACGATGAAACACAGAAATTGCATCGGAATTAAATATAAGAGACACAACGGCGACGTAAGTACAAGAAAACTGAGTGTTCTTACGGTCTATGATTTGAGCGTTTCCTGTGTCACTAGTTTTACATTCCGTTGCACCTCTGCAGGTTTACTGTACCCTTGGACCTCCCCATTGACGATGAAACACAGAAATTGCATCGGAATTAAATATAAGAGACACAATGCCGACTTAAGTACAGGAAGACTGAGTCTTCCTACTGTCTATGTTTTGAGCGTTTCCTGTGTCACAAGTTCTACATTCCGTTGCACCTCTGCAGGTTTACTGTATCCCTTGGACCTTCCCATTGACGATGAAATACAGAAATTGCATCGGAATTAAATATAAGAGACACAATGCCGACTTAAGTACAGAATGACTGAGTCCTCCAACTGTCTATGTTTTGAGCGTTTCCTGTGTCACCAGTTTTACATTCTGATGCACCTCTGCAGGTTTACTATCTCCCTTGGACCTTCCCATTCACGATGAAACACAGAAATATCATCGGAAATAAATATAAGAGACACAATGCTGATTTAAGTACAGGAAGACTGAGTCTTCCTACTGTCTATGTTTTGAGCGTTTCCTGTGTCACCAGTTTTACATTCTGATGCACATCTGCAGGTTTGCTGTATCCCTTGGTCTTTCCCTTTGACGATGAAACACAGAAATTGCATCGGAATTAAATGTAAGAGACACAATGCCGACTTAAGTACAGGAAGACTGAGTCGTCCTACTGTCTATGTTTTGAGCGTTTCCTTTGTCACTAGTTTTACAATCCGATGTACCTCTGCAGGTTAACTGTATCCCTTGGACCTTCCCATTGACGATGAAACACAGAAATTGCATCGGAATTAAATATAAGAGACACAATGCCGACTTAAGTACAGGAAGACTGAGTCTTCCTACTGTCTATGCTTTGAGCGTTTCCTGTGTCACCAGCGTTACATTCTGATTCACCTCTGCAGGTTTACTGTATCCCTTGGACCTTCCCATTGACGATGAAACACAGAAATTGCATCGGAATTAAATATAAGAGACACAATGCCGACTTAAGTACAGGAAGAATGAGTCTTCCTACTGTCTATAATATGAGCGTTTCCTGTGTCACCAGTTTTACATTCCGATGCACCTCTACAGGTTTACTGTATCCCTTGGACCTTCACAGTGACGATGAAACACAGAAATTGCATCGGAAATAAATATAAAAGACACAATGCCGACTTAAGCACAAGAAAACAGTCATCTTACAGTCAATGTTTTGAGCGTTTCCTGTGTCACCAGTTTTACATTCCGATGCACCTCTGCAGGTTTACTGTATCTCTTGGACCTTCCCATTGACGATGAAACACAGAAATTGCATCGATATTAAATATAAGAGACACAATGAGGACTTAAGTACAGGAAGACTGAGTCTTCCTACTGTCTATGTTTTGAGCGTTTCCTGTGTCACCAGTTTTACTTTCCGATGCACCTCTACAGGTTGACTGTATCCCTCAGACCTTCCCAGTGACGAAGAACACAGAAATTGCATCGGAATTAAATATAAGAGACACAATGCCGACTTAAGTACAGGAAGACTAAGTCTTCCTACTGTCTATGTTTTGAGCGTGTCCTGTGTCATCAGTTTTACATTCCGATGCACCTCTGCAGGTTTACTATATCCCTTGGACCTTCCCATTCACGATGAAACACAGAAATTTCATCGGAACTAAAAATAAGAGACACAATGCCGATTTAAGTACAGGAAGACTGAGTCTTCCTACTGTCTATGTTTTGAGCGTTCCCTGTGTCACCAGTTTTACATTCTGATGCACCTCTGCAGGTTTAATATATCCCTTGGACCTTCCCATTCACGATGAAACACAGAAATTTCATCGGAAATAAATATAAGAGACACAATGCCGATTTATGTACAGGAAGACTGAGTCTTCCTACTGTCTATGTTTTGAGCGTTTCCTGTGTCACCAGTTTTACATTCTGATGCACCTCTGCAGGTTTACTGTATCCCTTGGACATTCCCATTGACGATGAAACACAGAAATTGCATCGGAATTAAATATAAGAGACACAATGCCGACTTAAGTACAGGAAGAATGAGTCTTCCTACTGTCTATAATATGAGCGTTTCCTGTGTCACCAGTTTTACATTCCGATGCACCTCTACAGGTTTACTGTATCCCTTGGACCTTCACAATGACGACGAAACACAGAAATTGTATCGGAATTAAATATAAAAGACACAATGCCGACATAGGCACAAGAGAACAGTCATCTTACAGTCAATGTTTTGAGTGTTTCCCGTGTCACCAGTTTTACATTCCGATGCACCTCTGAAGGTTTACTGCATCCCCTGGACCTTCCCATTGGCGATGAAACACACAAATTGCATCGAAATTAAATATAAGAGACACAATGCCGACTTAAGTAGAGGAAGACTGAGTCTTCCTACTGTCTATGTTTGAGCGTTTCCTGTGTCACCAGCTTTACATTCTGATACACCTCTGCAGGTTTACTGTATCCCTTGGACCTTACCATTGACGATGAAACAAAGAAATTGCATCGGAATTAAATATAAGAGACGCAATGCCGACTTAAGTACAGGAAGACTGAGTCTTCCTACTGTCTATAATTTGAGCGTTTCCTGTGTCACCAGTTTTACATTCCGATGCACCTCTACAGGCTTATTGTATCCCTTGGACCTTCACAGTGACGATGAAACACAGAAATTGCATCGGAATTAAATATATGAGACAAAATGCCGACTTAAGTACAGGAAGATTAAGTCTTCCTACTGTCTATGTTTTGAGCGTTTCCTGTTTCACAAGTTTTACATTCCGATGGACCTCTGCAGGTTTACTGTATCCCTTGGACCTTCCCATTGACGATGAAACACAGAAATTGCATCGGAATTAAATATAAGAGACACAACGCCGACGTAAGTACAAGAAAACTGAGTCTTCTTACGGTCTATGTTTTGAGCGTTTCCTGTGTCAGTAGTTTTACATTCCGTTGCACCTCTGCAGGTTTACTGTATCCCTTGGACCTCCCCATTGACGATGAAACACAGAAATTGTATCGGAATTAAATATAAGAGACACAATGCTGTTGCCGGCCGAAGTGGCCGTGCGGTTAAAGGCGCTGCAGTCTGGAACCGCAAGACTGCTACGGTCGCAGGTTCGAATCCTGCCTGGGGCATGGATATTTGTGATGTGTTTAGGTTAGTTAGGTTTAACTAGTTCTAAGTTCTAGGGGACTAATGACCTCAGCAGTTGAGTCCCATAGTGCTCAGAGCCACAATGCCGACTTAAGTACAGGAAGACTGAGTCTTCCTAATGTCTATGTTATGAGCGTTTCATCTGTCACCAGTTTTACATTCTGATGCACATCCGCAGGTTTACTGCATCTCTTGGACCTTCCCATTGACGATGAAACACAGAAATTGCATCGGAATTAAATAGAAGAGACACAATGCCGACTTAAGTACAGGAAGACTGAGTCTTCCTACTGTCTATGTTTTGAGCGTTTCCTGTGTCACTAGTTTTACATTCCGATGTACCTCTGCAGGTTAACTGTATCCCTCGGACCTTCCCATTGACGATGAAACACAGATATTGCATCGGAATTAAATATAAGAGACACAATGCCGACTTAAGTACAGGAAGACTGAGTCTTCCTACTATCTATGTTTTGAGCGTTTCCTGTGTCACTAGTTTTACATTCCGATGCACCTCTACAGGTTTACTGTATCCCTTGGTCCTTCACAGTGACGATGAAACACAGAAATTGCATCGGAATTAAATATAAGAGACACAATGCCGACTTAAGTACAAGAAAACAGTCTTCTTACAGTCAATGTTTTGAGCGTTTCCTGTGTCACCAGTTTTACATTCCGATGCACCTCTGCAGGTTCACTGCACCCCATGCACCTTCCCAATGGCGATGAAACACACAAATTGCATCGAAATTAAACAAAAGAGACACAATGCCGACTTAAGTACAGGAAGACTGAGTCTTCCTACTGTCTATGTTTTAAGCATTTCCTGTGTCACAAGTTTTACATTCCGATGGACCTCTGCAGGTTTACTGTATCCCTTGGACCTTCCCATTGACGATGAAACACAGAAATTGCATCGGAATTAAATATAAGAGACACAACGGCGACGTAAGTACAAGAAAACTGAGTCTTCTTACGGTCTATGATTTGAGCGTTTCCTGTGTCACTAGTTTTACATTCCGTTGCACCTCTGCAGGTTTACTGTACCCTTGGACCTCCCCATTGACGATGAAACACAGAAATTGCATCGGAATTAAATATAAGAGACACAATGCCGACTTAAGTACAGGAAGACTGAGTCTTCCTACTGTGTATGTTTTGAGCGTTTCCTGTGTCACAAGTTCTACATTCCGTTGCACCTCTGCAGGTTTACTGTATCCCTTGGACCTTCCCATTGACGATGAAATACAGAAATTGCATCGGAATTAAATATAAGAGACACAATGCCGACTTAAGTACAGAATGACTGAGTCCTCCAACTGTCTATGTTTTGAGCGTTTCCTGTGTCACCAGTTTTACATTCTGATGCACCTCTGCAGGTTTACTATCTCCCTTGGACCTTCCCATTCACGATGAAACACAGAAATATCATCGGAAATAAATATAAGAGACACAATGCTGATTTAAGTACAGGAAGACTGAGTCTTCCTACTGTCTATGTTTTGAGCGTTTCCTGTGTCACCAGTTTTACATTCTGATGCACCTCTGCAGGTTTGCTGTATCCCTTGGTCTTTCCCTTTGACGATGAAACACAGAAATTGCATCGGAATTAAATGTAAGAGACACAATGCCGACTTAAGTACAGGAAGACTGAGTCGTCCTACTGTCTATGTTTTGAGCGTTTCCTGTGTCACAAGTTTTACATTCCGATGGACCTCTGCAGGTTTACTGTATCCCTTGGACCTTCCCATTGAGGATGAAACACAGAAATTGCATCGGAATTAAATATAAGAGACACAACGCCGACTTAAGTACAAGAAAACTGAGTCTTCTTACGGTCTATGATTTGAGCGTTTCCTGTGTCACTAGTTTTACATTCCGTTGCACCTCTGCAGGTTTACTGTATCCCTTGGACCTCCCCACCGACGCTGAAACACAGAAATTGTATCGGAATTAAATATAAGAGACACAATGCCGACTTAAGTACAGGAAGACTGAGTCTTCCTACTGTCTATGTTTTGAGCGTTTCCTGTGTCACCAGATTTACATTCTGATGCACCTCTACAGGTTTCCTGTATCCCTTGGACCTTCCCATTGACGATGAAACACAGAAATTGCATCGGAATTAAATATAAGAGACACAATGCCGACTTAAGTGCAGGAAGACTGAGTCTTCCTACTGTCTATGTTTTGAGCATTTGCTGTGTCACCAGTTTTACATTCCGATGCACCTCTACAGTTTTACGGTATCCCTTGGACCTTCACAGTGACGATGAAACACAGAAATTGCATCGGAATTAAATATAAGAGACACAATGCCGACTTAAGTACAGGAAGACTAAGTCTTCCTACAGTCTATGATTTGAGCGTTTCCTGTGTCATCAGTTATACTTTCCGTTGCACCTCTGCAGGTTTACTATATCCTTTGGACCTTCCCATTCACGATGAAATACAGAAATTTCATCGGAAATAAATATAAGAGACACAATGCCGACTTAAGTACAGGAAGACTGAGTCTTCCTACTGTCTATGTTTTGAGCGTTTCCTGTGTCACCAGTTTTACATTCTGATGCACCTCTGCAGGTTTACTATATCCTTTGGACCTTCCCATTCACGATGAAACACAGAAATATCATCGGAAATAAATATAAGAGACACAATGCTGATTTAAGTACAGGAAGACTGAGTCTTCCTACTGTCTATGTTTTGAGCGTTTCCTGTGTCACCAGTTTTACATTCCGATGCACCTCTGCAGGTTTACTGTATCCCTTGGTCTTTCCCATTGACGATGAAACACAGAAATTGCATCGGAATTAAATGTAAGAGACACAATGCCGACTTAAGTACAGGAAGACTGAGTCGTCCTACTGTCTATGTTTTGAGCGTTTCCTTTGTCACTAGTTTTACAATCCGATGTACGTCTGCAGGTTAACTGTATCCCTTGGACCTTCCCATTGACGATGAAACACAGAAATTGCATCGGAATTAAATATAAGAGACACAATGCCGACTTAAGTACAGGAAGACTGAGTCTTCCTACTGTCTATGCTTTGAGCGTTTCCTGTGTCACCAGTTTTACATTCTGATGCACCTCTGCAGGTTTACTGTATCCCTTGGACCTTCCCATTGACGATGAAACACAGAAATTGCATCGGAATTAAATATAAGAGACACAATGCCGACTTAAGTACAGGAAGAATGAGTCTTCCTACTGTCTATAATATGAGCGTTTCCTGTGTCACCAGTTTTACATTCCGATGCAACTCTACAGGTTTACTATATCCCTTGGACCTTCACAGTGACGATGAAACACAGAAATTGCATCGGAATTAAATATAAAAGACACAATGCCGACTTAAGCACAAGAAAACAGTCATCTTACAGTCAATGTTTTGAGCGTTTCCTGTGTCACCAGTTTTACATTCCGATGCACATCTGCAGGTTTACTGCATCCCTTGGACCTTCCCATTGGCGATGAAACACAGAAATTGCATCGGAATTAAATATAAGAGACACAATGCCGACTTAAGTTCAGGAAGACTGAGTCTTCCTACTGTCTATGCTTTGAGCGTTTCCTGTGTCACCAGCGTTACATTCTGATTCACCTCTGCAGGTTTACTGTATCCCTTGGACCTTCCCATTGACGATGAAACACAGAAATTGCATCGGAATTAAATATAAGAGACACAATGCTGACTTAAGTACAGGAAGAATGAGTCTTCCTACTGTCTATAATATGAGCGTTTCCTGTGTCACCTGTTTTACATTCCGATGCACCTCTACAGGTTTACTGTATCCCTTGGACCTTCACAGTGACGATGAAACACAGAAATTGCATCGGTAATAAATATAAAAGACACAATGCCGACTTAAGCACAAGAAAACAGTCATCTTACAGTCAATGTTTTGACCGTTTCCTGTGTCACCAGTTTTACATTCCGATGCACCTCTGCAGGTTTACTGCATCCCCTGGACCTTCCCATTGGCGATGAAACACACAAATTGCATCGAAATTAAATATAAGAGACACAATGCCGACTTCAGTACAGGAAGACTGAGTCTTCCTACTGTCTATGTTTAGAGCGTTTCCTGTGTCACAAGTTTTACATTCCGATGGACCTCTGCAGGTTTACTGTATCCCTTGGACCTTCCCATTGAGGATGAAACACAGAAATTGCATCGGAATTAAATATAAGAGACACAACGCCGACTTAAGTACAAGAAAACTGAGTCTTCTTACGGTCTATGATTTGTGCGTTTCCTGTGTCACTAGTTTTACATTCCGTTGCACCTCTGCAGGTTTACTGTATCCCTTGGACCTCCCCACCGACGCTGAAACACAGAAATTGTATCGGAATTAAATATAAGAGACACAATGCCGACTTAAGTACAGGAAGACTGAGTCTTCCTACTGTCTATGTTTTGAGCGTTTCCTGTGTCACCAGTTTTACATTCTGATGCACCTCTGCAGGTTTACTATATCCCTTGGACCTTCCCATTCACGATGAAACACAGAAATATCATCGGAAATAAATATAAGAGACACAATGCTGATTTAAGTACAGGAAGACTGAGTCTTCCTACTGTCTATGTTTTGAGCGTTTCCTGTGTCACCAGTTTTACATTCCGATGCACCTCTGCAGGTTTACTGTATCCCTTGGTCTTTCCCATTGACGATGAAACACAGAAATTGCATCGGAATTAAATGTAAGAGACACAATGCCGACTTAAGTACAGGAAGACTGAGTCGTCCTACTGTCTATGTTTTGAGCGTTTCCTTTGGCACTAGTTTTACAATCCGATGTACCTCTGCAGGTTAACTGTATCCCTTGGACCTTCCCATTGACGATGAAACACAGAAATTGCATCGGAATTAAATATAAGAGACACAATGCCGACTTAAGTACAGGAAGACTGAGTCTTCCTACTGTCTATGCTTTGAGCGTTTCCTGTGTCACCAGCTTTACATTCTGATGCACCTCTGCAGGTTTACTGTATCCCTTGGACCTCCCCACCGACGCTGAAACACAGAAATTGTATCGGAATTAAATATAAGAGACACAATGCCGACTTAAGTACAGGAAGACTGAGTCTTCCTACTGTCTATGTTTTGAGCGTTTCCTGTGTCACCAGATTTACATTCTGATGCACCTCTACAGGTTTACTGTATCCCTTGGACCTTCCCATTGACGATGAAACACAGAAATTGCATCGGAATTAAATATAAGAGACACAATGCCGACTTAAGTGCAGGAAGACTGAGTCTTCCTACTGTCTATGTTTTGAGCATTTGCTGTGTCACCAGTTTTACATTCCGATGCACCTCTACAGTTTTACGGTATCCCTTGGACCTTCACAGTGACGATGAAACACAGAAATTGCATCGGAATTAAATATAAGAGACACAATGCCGACTTAAGTACAGGAAGACTAAGTCTTCCTACAGTCTATGATTTGAGCGTTTCCTGTGTCATCAGTTATACTTTCCGTTGCACCTCTGCAGGTTTACTATATCCTTTGGACCTTCCCATTCACGATGAAATACAGAAATTTCATCGGAAATAAATATAAGAGACACAATGCCGACTTAAGTACAGGAAGACTGAGTCTTCCTACTGTCTATGTTTTGAGCGTTTCCTGTGTCACCAGTTTTACATTCTGATGCACCTCTGCAGGTTTACTATATCCTTTGGACCTTCCCATTCACGATGAAACACAGAAATATCATCGGAAATAAATATAAGAGACACAATGCTGATTTAAGTACAGGAAGACTGAGTCTTCCTACTGTCTATGTTTTGAGCGTTTCCTGTGTCACCAGTTTTACATTCCGATGCACCTCTGCAGGTTTACTGTATCCCTTGGTCTTTCCCATTGACGATGAAACACAGAAATTGCATCGGAATTAAATGTAAGAGACACAATGCCGACTTAAGTACAGGAAGACTGAGTCGTCCTACTGTCTATGTTTTGAGCGTTTCCTTTGTCACTAGTTTTACAATCCGATGTACGTCTGCAGGTTAACTGTATCCCTTGGACCTTCCCATTGACGATGAAACACAGAAATTGCATCGGAATTAAATATAAGAGACACAATGCCGACTTAAGTACAGGAAGACTGAGTCTTCCTACTGTCTATGCTTTGAGCGTTTCCTGTGTCACCAGCTTTACATTCTGATGCACCTCTGCAGGTTTACTGTATCCCTTGGACCTTCCCATTGACGATGAAACACAGAAATTGCATCGGAATTAAATATAAGAGACACAATGCCGACTTAAGTACAGGAAGAATGAGTCTTCCTACTGTCTATAATATGAGCGTTTCCTGTGTCACCAGTTTTACATTCCGATGCAACTCTACAGGTTTACTATATCCCTTGGACCTTCACAGTGACGATGAAACACAGAAATTGCATCGGAATTAAATATAAAAGACACAATGCCGACTTAAGCACAAGAAAACAGTCATCTTACAGTCAATGTTTTGAGCGTTTCCTGTGTCACCAATTTTACATTCCGATGCACATCTGCAGGTTTACTGCATCCCTTGGACCTTCCCATTGGCGATGAAACACAGAAATTGCATCGGAATTAAATATAAGAGACACAATGCCGACTTAAGTTCAGGAAGACTGAGTCTTCCTACTGTCTATGCTTTGAGCGTTTCCTGTGTCACCAGCGTTACATTCTGATTCACCTCTGCAGGTTTACTGTATCCCTTGGACCTTCCCATTGACGATGAAACACAGAAATTGCATCGGAATTAAATATAAGAGACACAATGCTGACTTAAGTACAGGAAGAATGAGTCTTCCTACTGTCTATAATATGAGCGTTTCCTGTGTCACCTGTTTTACATTCCGATGCACCTCTACAGGTTTACTGTATCCCTTGGACCTTCACAGTGACGATGAAACACAGAAATTGCATCGGTAATAAATATAAAAGACACAATGCCGACTTAAGCACAAGAAAACAGTCATCTTACAGTCAATGTTTTGACCGTTTCCTGTGTCACCAGTTTTACATTCCGATGCACCTCTGCAGGTTTACTGCATCCCCTGGACCTTCCCATTGGCGATGAAACACACAAATTGCATCGAAATTAAATATAAGAGACACAATGCCGACTTCAGTACAGGAAGACTGAGTCTTCCTACTGTCTATGTTTTGAGCGTTTCCTGTGTCACAAGTTTTACATTCCGATGGACCTCTGCAGGTTTACTGTATCCCTTGGACCTTCCCATTGAGGATGAAACACAGAAATTGCATCGGAATTAAATATAAGAGACACAACGCCGACTTAAGTACAAGAAAACTGAGTCTTCTTACGGTCTATGATTTGAGCGTTTCCTGTGTCACTAGTTTTACATTCCGTTGCACCTCTGCAGGTTTACTGTATCCCTTGGACCTCCCCACCGACGCTGAAACACAGAAATTGTATCGGAATTAAATATAAGAGACACAATGCCGACTTAAGTACAGGAAGACTGAGTCTTCCTACTGTCTATGTTTTGAGCGTTTCCTGTGTCACCAGTTTTACATTCTGATGCACCTCTGCAGGTTTACTATATCCCTTGGACCTTCCCATTCACGATGAAACACAGAAATATCATCGGAAATAAATATAAGAGACACAATGCTGATTTAAGTACAGGAAGACTGAGTCATCCTACTGTCTATGTTTTGAGCGTTTCCTGTGTCACCAGTTTTACATTCCGATGCACCTCTGCAGGTTTACTGTATCCCTTGGTCTTTCCCATTGACGATGAAACACAGAAATTGCATCGGAATTAAATGTAAGAGACACAATGCCGACTTAAGTACAGGAAGACTGAGTCGTCCTACTGTCTATGTTTTGAGCGTTTCCTTTGGCACTAGTTTTACAATCCGATGTACCTCTGCAGGTTAACTGTATCCCTTGGACCTTCCCATTGACGATGAAACACAGAAATTGCATCGGAATTAAATATAAGAGACACAATGCCGACTTAAGTACAGGAAGACTGAGTCTTCCTACTGTCTATGCTTTGAGCGTTTCCTGTGTCACCAGCTTTACATTCTGATGCACCTCTGCAGGTTTACTGTATCCCTTGGACCTCCCCACCGACGCTGAAACACAGAAATTGTATCGGAATTAAATATAAGAGACACAATGCCGACTTAAGTACAGGAAGACTGAGTCTTCCTACTGTCTATGTTTTGAGCGTTTCCTGTGTCACCAGATTTACATTCTGATGCACCTCTACAGGTTTACTGTATCCCTTGGACCTTCCCATTGACGATGAAACACAGAAATTGCATCGGAATTAAATATAAGAGACACAATGCCGACTTAAGTGCAGGAAGACTGAGTCTTCCTACTGTCTATGTTTTGAGCATTTGCTGTGTCACCAGTTTTACATTCCGATGCACCTCTACAGTTTTACGGTATCCCTTGGACCTTCACAGTGACGATGAAACACAGAAATTGCATCGGAATTAAATATAAGAGACACAATGCCGACTTAAGTACAGGAAGACTAAGTCTTCCTACAGTCTATGATTTGAGCGTTTCCTGTGTCATCAGTTATACTTTCCGTTGCACCTCTGCAGGTTTACTATATCCTTTGGACCTTCCCATTCACGATGAAATACAGAAATTTCATCGGAAATAAATATAAGAGACACAATGCCGACTTAAGTACAGGAAGACTGAGTCTTCCTACTGTCTATGTTTTGAGCGTTTCCTGTGTCACCAGTTTTACATTCTGATGCACCTCTGCAGGTTTACTATATCCTTTGGACCTTCCCATTCACGATGAAACACAGAAATATCATCGGAAATAAATATAAGAGACACAATGCTGATTTAAGTACAGGAAGACTGAGTCTTCCTACTGTCTATGTTTTGAGCGTTTCCTGTGTCACCAGTTTTACATTCCGATGCACCTCTGCAGGTTTACTGTATCCCTTGGTCTTTCCCATTGACGATGAAACACAGAAATTGCATCGGAATTAAATGTAAGAGACACAATGCCGACTTAAGTACAGGAAGACTGAGTCGTCCTACTGTCTATGTTTTGAGCGTTTCCTTTGTCACTAGTTTTACAATCCGATGTACGTCTGCAGGTTAACTGTATCCCTTGGACCTTCCCATTGACGATGAAACACAGAAATTGCATCGGAATTAAATATAAGAGACACAATGCCGACTTAAGTACAGGAAGACTGAGTCTTCCTACTGTCTATGCTTTGAGCGTTTCCTGTGTCACCAGCTTTACATTCTGATGCACCTCTGCAGGTTTACTGTATCCCTTGGACCTTCCCATTGACGATGAAACACAGAAATTGCATCGGAATTAAATATAAGAGACACAATGCCGACTTAAGTACAGGAAGAATGAGTCTTCCTACTGTCTATAATATGAGCGTTTCCTGTGTCACCAGTTTTACATTCCGATGCAACTCTACAGGTTTACTATATCCCTTGGACCTTCACAGTGACGATGAAACACAGAAATTGCATCGGAATTAAATATAAAAGACACAATGCCGACTTAAGCACAAGAAAACAGTCATCTTACAGTCAATGTTTTGAGCGTTTCCTGTGTCACCAGTTTTACATTCCGATGCACATCTGCAGGTTTACTGCATCCCTTGGACCTTCCCATTGGCGATGAAACACAGAAATTGCATCGGAATTAAATATAAGAGACACAATGCCGACTTAAGTTCAGGAAGACTGAGTCTTCCTACTGTCTATGCTTTGAGCGTTTCCTGTGTCACCAGCGTTACATTCTGATTCACCTCTGCAGGTTTACTGTATCCCTTGGACCTTCCCATTGACGATGAAACACAGAAATTGCATCGGAATTAAATATAAGAGACACAATGCTGACTTAAGTACAGGAAGAATGAGTCTTCCTACTGTCTATAATATGAGCGTTTCCTGTGTCACCTGTTTTACATTCCGATGCACCTCTACAGGTTTACTGTATCCCTTGGACCTTCACAGTGACGATGAAACACAGAAATTGCATCGGTAATAAATATAAAAGACACAATGCCGACTTAAGCACAAGAAAACAGTCATCTTACAGTCAATGTTTTGACCGTTTCCTGTGTCACCAGTTTTACATTCCGATGCACCTCTGCAGGTTTACTGCATCCCCTGGACCTTCCCATTGGCGATGAAACACACAAATTGCATCGAAATTAAATATAAGAGACACAATGCCGACTTCAGTACAGGAAGACTGAGTCTTCCTACTGTCTATGTTTTGAGCGTTTCCTGTGTCACAAGTTTTACATTCCGATGGACCTCTGCAGGTTTACTGTATCCCTTGGACCTTCCCATTGAGGATGAAACACAGAAATTGCATCGGAATTAAATATAAGAGACACAACGCCGACTTAAGTACAAGAAAACTGAGTCTTCTTACGGTCTATGATTTGAGCGTTTCCTGTGTCACTAGTTTTACATTCCGTTGCACCTCTGCAGGTTTACTGTATCCCTTGGACCTCCCCACCGACGCTGAAACACAGAAATTGTATCGGAATTAAATATAAGAGACACAATGCCGACTTAAGTACAGGAAGACTGAGTCTTCCTACTGTCTATGCTTTGAGCGTTTCCTGTGTCACCAGCTTTACATTCTGATGCACCTCTGCAGGTTTACTGTATCCCTTGGACCTTCCCATTGACGATGAAACACAGAAATTGCATCGGAATTAAATATAAGAGACACAATGCCGACTTAAGTACAGGAAGACTGAGTCTTCCTACTGTCTATGTTTTGAGCGTTTCCTGTGTCACCAGTTTTACATTCTGATGCACCTCTGCAGGTTTACTATATCCCTTGGACCTTCCCATTCACGATGAAACACAGAAATATCATCGGAAATAAATATAAGAGACACAATGCTGATTTAAGTACAGGAAGACTGAGTCTTCCTACTGTCTATGTTTTGAGCGTTTCCTGTGTCACCAGTTTTACATTCCGATGCACCTCTGCAGGTTTACTGTATCCCTTGGTCTTTCCCATTGACGATGAAACACAGAAATTGCATCGGAATTAAATGTAAGAGACACAATGCCGACTTAAGTACAGGAAGACTGAGTCGTCCTACTGTCTATGTTTTGAGCGTTTCCTTTGGCACTAGTTTTACAATCCGATGTACCTCTGCAGGTTAACTGTATCCCTTGGACCTTCCCATTGACGATGAAACACAGAAATTGCATCGGAATTAAATATAAGAGACACAATGCCGACTTAAGTACAGGAAGACTGAGTCTTCCTACTGTCTATGCTTTGAGCGTTTCCTGTGTCACCAGCTTTACATTCTGATGCACCTCTGCAGGTTTACTGTATCCCTTGGACCTTCCCATTGACGATGAAACACAGAAATTGCATCGGAATTAAATATAAGAGACACAATGCCGACTTAAGTACAGGAAGAATGAGTCTTCCTACTGTCTATAATATGAGCGTTTCCTGTGTCACCAGTTTTACATTCCGATGCAACTCTACAGGTTTACTATATCCCTTGGACCTTCACAGTGACGATGAAACACAGATATTGCATCGGAATTAAATATAAAAGACACAATGCCGACTTAAGCACAAGAAAACAGTCATCTTACAGTCAATGCTTTGAGCGTTTCCTGTGTCACCAGTTTTACATTCCGATGCACCTCTGCAGGTTTACTGCATCCCCTGGACCTTCCCATTGGCGATGAAACACACAAATTGCATCGAAATTAAATATAAGAGACACAATGCCGACTTAAGTACAGGAAGACTGAGTCTTCCTACTGTCTATGTTATGAGCGTTTCCTGTGTCACAAGTTTTACATTCCGATGGACTTCTGCAGGTTTACTCTATCCCTTGGACCTTCCCATTGACGATGAAACACAGAAATTGCATCGGAATTAAATATAAGAGACACAATGCCGACTTAAGTGCAGGAAGACTGAGTCTTCCTACTGTCTATGTTTTGAGCATTTGCTGTGTCATCAGTTATACTTTCCGTTGCACCTCTGCAGGTTTACTATATCCCTTGGACCTTCCCATTCACGATGAAATACAGAAATTTCATCGGAAATAAATATAAGAGACACAATGCCGACTTAAGTACAGGAAGACTGAGTCTTCCTACTGTCTATGCTTTGAGCGTTTCCTGTGTGACGAGTTTTACATTCCGATGCACCTCTGCAGGTTTACTGTATCCCTTGGACCTTCCCATTGACGATGAAACACAGAAATTGCATCGGAATTAAATATAAGAGACACAATGCCGACTTAAGTACAGGAAGACTGAGTCTTCCAACTATCTATGTTTTGAGCGTTTCCTGTGTCACCAGTTTTACATTCTGATGCACTTCTGCAGGTTTACTGTATCCCTTGGACCTTCCCATTGACGATGAAACACAGAAATTGCATCGGAATTAAATATGAGAGACACAATGCCAACTTAAGTACAGGAAGACTGAGTCTTCCTACTGTCTAAAATTGGAGCGTTTCCTGTGTCACCAGTTTTACATTCCGATGCACCTCTACAGGTTTACTGTATCCCTTGGTCCTTCACAGTGACGATGAAACACAGAAATTGCATCGGAATTAAATATAAGAAACACAATGCCGACTTAAGTACAAGAAAACAGTCTTCTTACAGTCAATGTTTTGAGCTTTTCCTGTGTCACCAGTTTTACATTCCGATGCATCTCTGCAGGTTCACTGCACCCCCTGGACCTTCCCATTGGCGATGAAACACACAAATTGCATCGAAATTAAATATAAGAGACACAATGCCGACTTAAGTACAGGAAGACTGAGTCTTCCTACTGTCTATGTTTTGAGCGTTCCCTGCGTCACCAGTTTTACATTCTGATGCACCTCTGCAGGTTTAATATATCCCTTGGACCTTCCCATTCAGGATGAAACACAGAAATTTCATCGGAAATAAATATAAGAGACACAATGCCGATTTATGTACAGGAAGACTGAGTCTTCCTACTGCCCATGTTTTGAGCGTTTCCTGTGTGACCAGTTTTACATTCTGATGCACATCTGCAGGTTTACTGTATCCCTTGGACATTCCCATTGACGATGAAACACAGAAATTGCATCGGAATTAAATATAAGAGACATAATGCCGACTTAAGTACAGGAAGAATGAGTCTTCCTATTGTCTATAATATGAGCGTTTCCTGTGTCACCAGTTTTACATTCCGATGCACCTCTACAGGTTTACTGTATCCCTTGGACCTTCACAGTGACGATGAAACACAGAAATTGCATCGGAATTAAATATAAAAGACACAATGCCGACTTAAGCACAAGAGAACAGTCATCTTACAGTCAATGTTTTGAGCGTTTCCTGTTTCACCAGTTTTACATTCCGATGCACCTCTGCAGGTTTACTGCATCCCCTGGACCTTCCCATTGGCGATGAAACACACAAATTGCATCGAAATTCAATATAAGAGACACAATGCCGACGTAAGTACAGGAAGACTGAGGCTTCCTACTGTCTATGTTTTGAGCGTTTCCTGTGTCACAAGTTTTACATTCCGATGGACCTCTGCAGGTTTACTGTATCCCTTGGACCTTCCCATTGAGGATGAAACACAGAAATTGCATCGGAATTAAATATAAGAGACACAACGCCGACTTAAGTACAAGAAAACTGAGTCTTCTTACGGTCTATGTTTTGAGCGTTTCCTGTGTCACTAGTTTTACATTCCGTTGCGCATATGCAGGTTTACTGTATCCCTTGGACCTCCCCATTGACGCTGAAACACAGAAATTGTATCGGAATTAAATGTAAGAGACACAATGCCGACTTAAGTACAGGAAGACTGAGTCTTCCTACTGTCTATGTTTTGAGCGTTTCCTGTGTCATCAGTTTTACATTCTGATACACCTCTGCAGGTTTACTGTATCCCTTGGACCTTACAATTGACGATGAAACACAGAAATTGCATCGGAATTAAATATAAGAGACACAATGCCGACTTAAGTACAGGAAGACTGAGTCTTCCTACTGTCTATAATTTGAGCGTTTCCTGTGTCACCAGTTTTACATTCCGATGCACCTCTACAGGTTTATTGTATCCCTTGGACCTTCACAGTGACGATGAAACACAGAAATTGCATCGGAATTAAATATATGAGACAAAATGCCGACTTAAGTACAGGAAGACTAAGTCTTCCTACTGTCTATGTTTTGAGCGTTTCCTGTGTCATCAGTTTTACTTTCCGTTGCACCTCTGCAGGTTTACTATATCCCTTGGACCTTCCCATTCACGATGAAATACAGAAATTTCATCGGAATTAAATATAAGAGACACAATGCCGACTTAAGTGCAGGAAGACTGAGTCTTCATACTGTCTATGTTTTGAGCGTTTCCTGTGTCACAAGTTTTACATTCCGATGGACCTCTGCAGGTTTACTGTATCCCTTGGACCTTCCCATTGACGATGAAACACAGAAATTGCATCGGAATTAAATATAAGAGACACAACACCGACGTAAGTACAAGAAAACTGAGTCTTCTTACGGTCTATGATTTGAGCGTTTCCTGTGTCACTAGTTTTACATTCCGTTGCACCTCTGCAGGTTTACTGTACCCTTGGAACTCCCCATTGACGATGAAACACAGAAATTGCATCGGAATTAAATATAAGAGACACAATGCCGACTTAAGTTCAGGAAGACTGAGTCTTCCTAATGTCTATGTTTTGAGCGTTTCCTCTGTCACCAGTTTTACATTCTGATGCACCTCTGCAGGTTTACTGTATCTCTTGGACCTTCCCATTGACGATGAAACACAGAAATTGCATCGGAATTAAATATAAGAGACACAATGAGGACTTAAGTACAGGAAGACTGAGTCTTCCTACTGTCTATGTTTTGAGCGTTTCCTGTGTCACCAGTTTTACATTCCGATGCACCTCTGCAGGTTTACTGTATCCCTTGGACTTTCCCATTGACGATGAAACACAGAAATTGCATCGGAATTAAATGTAAGAGACCCAATGCCGACTTAAGTACAGGAAGACTGAGTCTTCCTACTGTCTATGTTTTGAGCGTTTCCTGTGTCACCAGTTTTACATTTCGATGCACCTCTGCAGGTTTACTGTATCCCTTGGACCTTCCCATTGACGATGAAACACAGAAATTGCATCGGAATTAAATATAAGAGACACAATGCCGACTTAAGTACAGGAAGACTAAATCTTGCTACTATCTATGTATTGAGCGTATCCTGAGTCATCAGTTTTACTTTCCGATGCACCTCTGCAGGTTTACTATATTCCTTAAACCCTCCCATTTACGATAAAACACAGAAATTTCATCGGAAATAAATATAAGAGACATAATGGCGACTTAAGTACAGGAAGACTGAGTCTTCCTACTGTCTATGTTTTGAGCGTTTCCTGTGTCACAAGTTCTACATTCCGTTGCACCTCTGCAGGTTTACTGTATCCCTGGACCTTCCCATTGACGATGAAATACAGAAATTGCATCGGAATTAAATATAAAAGACACAATGCCGACTTAAGTACAGGAAGACTGAGTCCTCCTTCTGTCTATGTTTTGAGCGTTTCCTGTGTCACCAGTTTTACATTCTGATGCACCTCTGCAGGTTTACTATATCCCTTGGACCTTCCCATTCACGATGAAGCACAGAAATTTCATCGGAAATAAATATAAGAGACACAATGCCGATTTATGTACAGGAAGACTGAGTCTTCCTACTGTCTATGTTTTGAGCGTTTCCTGTGTCACCAGTTTTACATTCCGATGCACCTCTGCATGTTTACTGTATCCCTTGGTCTTTCCCATTGACGATGAAACACAGAAATTGCATCGGAATTAATGTAACAGGCACAATGCCGACTTAAGTACAGGAAGACTGAGTCTTCCTACTGTCTATGTTTTGAGCGTTTCCTTTGTCACTAGTTTTACAATCCGATGTACCTCTGCAGCTTAACTGTATCCCTTTGACCTTCCCATTGACGATGAAACACAGAAATTGCATCGGAATTAAATATAAGAGACACAATGCCGACTTAAGTACAGGAAGACTGAGTCTTCCTACTGTCTATGTTTTGAGCGTTTCCTGTGTCACCAGTTTTACATTCTGATGCACCTCTGCAGGTTTACTGTATCCCTTGGACCTTCCCATTGACGATGAAACACAGAAATTGCATCGGAATTAAATATAAGAGACACAATGCCGACTTAAGTACAGGAAGAATGAGTCTTCCTACTGTCTATAATATGAGCGTTTCCTGTGTCACCAGTTTTACATTCCGATGGACCTCTGCAGGTTTACTGTATCCCTTGGACCTTCCCATTGAGGATGAAACACAGAAATTGCATCGGAATTAAATATAAGAGACACAACGCCGACTTAAGTACAAGAAAACTGAGTCTTCTTACGGTCTATGTTTTGAGCGTTTCCTGTGTCACTAGTTTTACATTCCGTTGCACCTCTGCAGGTTTACTGTACCCTTGGACCTCCCCATTGACGATGAAACACAGAAATTGCAACGGAATTAAATATAAGAGACACAATGCCGACTTAAGTACAGGAAGACTGAGTCTTCCTAATGTCTATGTTTTGAGCGTTTCCTCTGTCACCAGTTTTACATTCTGATGCACCTCTGCAGGTTTACTGTATCTCTTGGACCTTCCCATTGACGATGAAAAACAGAAATTGCATCGGAATTAAATATAAGAGACACAATGAGGACTTAAGTACAGGAAGACTGAGTCTTCCTACTGTCTATGTTTTGAGCGTTTCCTGTGTCACCAGTTTTACATTCCGATGCACCTCTGCAGGTTTACTGTATCCCTTGGACTTTCCCATTGACGATGAAACACAGAAATTGCATCGGAATTAAATGTAAGAGACACAATGCCGACTTAAGTACAGGAAGACTAAGTCTTCCTACTGTCTATGTTTTGAGCGTGTCCTGTGTCATCAGTTTTACTTTCCGATGCACCTCTGCAGGTTTAATATATCCCTTGGACCTTCCCATTCACGATGAAACACAGAAATTTCATCGGAAATAAATATAAGAGACACAATGCCGATTTAAGTACAGGAAGACTTAGTCTTCCTACTGTCTATGTTTTGAGCGTTTCCTGTGTCACCAGTTTTACATTCCGATGCACCTCTGCAGGTTTACTGTATCCCTTGGACTTTCCCATTGACGATGAAACACAGAAATTGCATCGGAATTAAATGTAAGAGACACAATGCCGACTTAAGTACAGGAAGACTGAGTCTTCCTACTGTCTATGTTTTGAGCGTTTCCTGTGTCACTAGTTTTACATTTCGATGTACCTCTGCAGGTTTACTGTATCCCTTGGACCTTCCCATTGACGATGAAGCACAGAAATTGCATCGGAATTAAATATAAGAGACACAATGCCGACTTAAGTACAGGAAGACTGAGTCTTCCTACTGTCTATGTTTTGAGCGTTTCTTTTGTCACCAATTTTACATTCTGATGCACTTCTGCAGGTTTACTGTATCCCTTGTACCTTCCCATTGACGATGAAACACAGAAATTGCATCGGAATTAAATATAAGAGACACAATGCCGACTTAAGTACAGGAAGAATGAGTCTTCCTACTGTCTATAATATGAGCGTTTCCTGTGTCACCAGTTTTACATTCCGATGGACCTCTGCAGGTTTACTGTATCCCTTGGACCTTCCCATTGAGGATGAAACACAGAAATTGCATCGAAATTAAATGTAAGAGACACAACGCCGACTTAAGTACAAGAAAACTGAGTCTTCTTACGGTCTATGTTTTGAGCGTTTCCTGTGTCACTAGTTTTACATTCCGTTGCACCTCTGCAGGTTTACTGTATCCCTTGGACCTCCCCATTGACGATGAAACACAGAAATTGCATCGGAATTAAATATAAGAGACACAATGCCGACTTAAGTACAGGAAGACTAAGTCTTCCTACTGTCTATGTTTTGAGCGTGTCCTCTGTCATCTGTTTTACTTTCCCATGCACCTCTGCAGATTTACTATATCCCTTGGACCTTCCCATCCACGATGAAACACAGAAATTTCATCGGAAATAAATATAAGAGACACAATGCTGATTTAAGTACAGGAAGACTGAGTCTTCCTACTGTCTATGTTTTGAGCGTTTCCTGTGTCACCAGTTTTACATTCCGATGCACCTCTGCAGGTTTACTGTATCCCTTGGACTTTCCCATTGACGATGAAACACAGAAATTGCATCGGAATTAAATGTAAGAGACACAATGCCGACTTAAGTACAGGAAGACTGAGTCTTCCTACTGTCTATGATTTGAGCGTTTCCTGTGTCACTAGTTTTACATTTCGATGCAGCTCTGCAGGTTTACTGTATCCCTTGGACCTTCCCATTGACGATGAAGCACAGAAATTGCAACGGAATTAAATATAAGAGACACAATGCCGACTTAAGTACAGGAAGACTGATTCTTCCTACTGTCTATGTTTTGAGCGTTTCCTTTGTCACCAATTTTACATTGTGATGCACCTCTGCAGGTTTACTGTATCCCTTGGACCTTCCCATTGACGATGAAACACAGAAATTGCATCGGAATTAAATATAAGAGACACAATGCCGACTTAAGTACAGGAAGACTAAA
Source organism: Schistocerca nitens (assembly GCF_023898315.1). Classification (NCBI taxonomy): domain Eukaryota; kingdom Metazoa; phylum Arthropoda; class Insecta; order Orthoptera; family Acrididae; genus Schistocerca; species Schistocerca nitens. Next base: position 238,644,917 of record NC_064623.1, on the reverse strand, counting down.
TCTTGCTACTATCTATGTTTTGAGCGTATCCTGAGTCATCAGTTTTACTTTCCGATGCAACTCTGCAGGTTTACTATATTCCTTGGACCTTCCCATTTACGATAAAACACAGAAATTTCATTGGAAATAAATATAAGAGACACAATGCCGACTTAAGTACAGGAAGACTGAGTCTTCCTACTGTCTATGTTTTGAGCGTTTCCTGTGTCACCAGTTTTACATTCTGATGCACCTCTGCAGGTTTACTATATCCCTTGGACCTTCCCATTCACGATGAAACACAGAAATTTCATCGGAAATAAATATAAGAGACACAATGCCGATTTATGTACAGGAAGACTGAGTCTTCCTACTGTCTATGTTTTGAGCGTTTCCTGTGTCACCAGTTTTACATTCCGATGCACCTCTGCATGTTTACTGTATCCCTTGATCTTTCCCATTGACGATGAAACACAGAAATTTGCATCGGAATTAAATGTAAGGGGCACAATGCCGACTTAAGTACAGGAAGACTGAGTCTTCCTACTGTCTATGTTTTGAGCGTTTCCTTTGTCACTAGTTTTACAATCCGATGTACCTCTGCAGGTTAACTGTATCCCTTGGACCTTCCCATTGGCGATGAAACACAGAAATTGCATCGGAATTAAATATAAGAGACACAATGCCGACTTAAGTACAGGAAGACTGAGTCTTCCTACTGTCTATGTTTTGAGCGTTTCCTGTGTCACCAGTTTTACATTCTGATGCACCTCTGCAGGTTTACTGTATCCCTTGGACCTTCCCATTGACGATGAAAGACAGAAATTGCATCGGAATTAAATATAAGAGACACAATGCCGACTTAAGTACAGGAAGAATGAGTCTTCCCACTGTCTATAATATGAGCGTTTCCTGTGTCACCAGTTTTACATTCCGATGCACCTCTACAGGTTTACTGTATCCCTTGGACCTTCACAGTGACGATGAAACACAGAAATTGCATCGGAATTAAATATAAAAGACACAATGCCGACTTAAGCACAAGAAAACTGAGTCTTCTTACGGTCTATGTTTTGAGCGTTTCCTGTGTCACCAGTTTTACATTCCGATGCACCTCTGCAGGTTTATTGCATCCCCTGGCCCTTCCCATTGGCGATGAAACACACAAATTGCATCGAAATTAAATATAAGAGACACAATGCCGACTTAAGTACAGGAAGACTGAGTCTTCCTACTGTCTTTGCTTTGAGCGTTTCCTGTGTCACAAGTTTTACATTCCGATGGACCTCTGCAGGTTTACTGTAACTCTTGGACCTTCCCATTGAGGATGAAACACAGATATTGCATCGGAATTAAATATAAGAGGCACAACGCCGACTTAAGTACAAGAAAACTGAGTCTTCTTACGGTCTATGTTTTGAGCGTTTCCTGTGTCACTAGTTTTACATTCCGTTGCACCTCTGCAGGTTTACTGTATCCCTTGGACCTCCCCATTGACGCTGAAACACAGAAATTGTATCGGAATTAAATATAAGAGACACAATGCCCACTTAAGTACAGGAAGACTGAGTCTTCCTACTGTCTATGTTTTGAGCGTTTCCTGTGTCACCAGTTTACATTCTGATGCACCTCTGCAGGTTTACTGTATCCCTTGGACCTTCCCATTGACGATGAAACACAGAAATAGCATCGGAATTAAATATAAGAGACACAATGTCGACTTAAGTACAGGAAGACTGAGTCTTCCTACTGTCTATAAATTGAGCGTTTCCTGTGTCACCAGTTTTACATTCCGATGCACCTCTACAGGATTACTGTATCCCGTAGACCTTCACAGTGACGATGAAACACAGAAATTGCATCGGAATTAAATATATGAGACACAATGCCGACTTAAGTACAGGAAGACTAAGTCTTCCTACTGTCTATGTTTTGAGCGTTTCCTGTGTCATCAGTTTTACTTTCCGTTTTACCTCTGCAGGTTTACTATATACCTTGGACCTTCCCATTCACGATGAAATACAGAAATTTCATCGGAAATAAATATAAGAGACACAATGCCGACTTAAGTACAGGAAGACTGAGTCTTCCTACTGTCTATGTTTTGAGCGTTTCCTGTGTCACAAGTTTTACATTACGATGGACCTCTGCAGGTTTACTGTATCCCTTGGACCTTCCCATTGTCGATGAAACACAGAAATGGCATCGGAATTAAATATAAGAGACACAACGCCGACATAAGTACAAGAAAACTGAGTCTTCTTACGGTCTATGTTTTGAGCGTTTCCTGTGTCACTAGTTTTACATTCCGTTGCACCTCTGCAGGTTTACTGTATCCCTTGGACCTCCCCCTTGACGATGAAACACAGAAATTGCATCGGAATTACATATAAGAGACACAATGCCGACTTAAGTACGGGAAGACTGAGTCTTCCTAATGTCTATGTTTTGAGCGTTTCCTCTGTCACCAGTTTTACATTCTGATGCACCTCTGCAGGTTTACTGTATCTCTTGGACCTTCCCATTGACGATGAAACACAGAAATTGCATCGGAATTAAATATAAGAGACACAATGAGGACTTAAGTACAGGAAGACTGAGTCTTCCTACTGTCTATAATTTGAGCGTTTCCTGTGTCACCAGTTTGACATTCCGATGCACCTCTACAGGTTGACTGTATCCCTCGGACCTTCACAGTGACGATGAAACACAGAAATTGCATCGGAATTAAATATAAGAGACAAATTGCCGACTTAAGTACAGGAAGACTATGTCTTCCTACTGTCTATGTTTTGAGCGTGTCCTGTGTCATCAGTTTTACTTTCCGATGCACCTCTGTAGGTTTACCATATCCCTTGGACCTTCCCATTCACGATGAAACACAGAAATTTCATCGGAAATAAATATAAGAGACACAATGCCGATTTAAGTACAGGAAGACTGAGTCTTCCTACTGTCTATGTTTTGAGCGTTTCCAGTGTCACTAGTTTTAAATTCCGATGTATCTCTGCAGGTTAACTGTATCCCTCGGACCTTCCCATTGACGATGAAACACAAAAATTGCATCGGAATTAAATATTAGAGACACAATGCCGACTTAAGTACAGGAAGACTGAGTTTTCCTACTATCTATGTTTTGAGCGTTTCCTGTGTCACCAGTTTTACATTCTGATGCACCTCTGCAGGTTTACTGTATCCCTTGGACCTTCCCATTAACGATGAAACACACAAATTGCATCGGAATTAAATATGAGAGACACAATGCCGACTTAAGTACAGGAAGAATGAGTCTTCCTACTGTCTATAAATTGAGCGTTTCCTGTGTCACCAGTTTTACATTCCGATGCACCTCTACAGGTTTAATGTATCCCTTAGACCTTCACAGTGACGATGAAACACAGAAATTGCATCGGAATTAAATATAAGAGACTCAATGCCGACTTAAGTAGAGGAAGACTGAGTCTTCCTAATGTCTATGTTTTGAGCGTTTCCTCTGTCACCAGTTTTACATTCTGATGCACCTCTGCAGGTTTACTATATCCCTTGGACCTTCCCATTCACGATGAAATACAGAAATTTCATCGGAAATAAATATAAGAGACACAATGCTGACTTAAGTACAGGAAGACTGAGTCTTCCTACTGTCTATGTTTTGAGCGATTCCTGTGTCACAAGTTTTACATTCTGATGCACCTCTGCAGGTTTACTGTATCTCTTTGACCTTCCCATTGACGATGAAACACAGAAATTGCATCGGAATTAAATATAAGAGACACAATGGGGACTTAAGTACAGGAAGACTGAGTCTTCCTACTGTCTATAATTTGAGCGTTTCCTGTGTCACCAGCTTTACATTCCGATGCACATCTACAGGTTGACTGTATCCCTCGGACCTTCACAGTGACGATGAAACACAGAAATTGCATCGGAATTAAATATATGAGACACAATACCGACTTAAGTACAGGAAGACTAAGTCTTCCTACTGTCTATGTTTTGAGCGTTTCCTGTGTCATCAGTTTCACTTTCCGTTGCACCTCTGCAGGTTTACTATATCCCTTGGACCTTCCCATTCACGATGAAATACAGAAATTTCATCGGAAATAAATATAAGAGACACAATGCCGACTTAAGTACAGGAAGACTGAGTCTTCCTACTGTCTATGTTTTGAGCGTTTCCTGTGTCACAAGTTTTACATTACGATGGACCTCTGCAGGTTTACTGTATCCCTTGGACCTTCCCATTGACGATGAAACACAGAAATTGCATCGGAATTAAATATAAGAGACACAACGCCGACATAAGTACAAGAAAACTGAGTCTTCTTACGGTCTATGTTTTGAGCGTTTCCTGTGTCACTAGTTTTACATTCCGTTGCACCTCTGCAGGTTTACTGTATCCCTTGGACCTCCCCCTTGACGATGAAACACAGAAATTGCATCGGAATTAAATATAAGAGACACAATGCCGACTTAAGTACAGGAAGACTGAGTCTTCCTAATGTCTATGTTTTGAGCGTTTCCTCTGTCACCAGTTTTACATTCTGATGCACCTCTGCTGGTTTACTGTATCTCTTGGACCTTCCCATTGACGATGAAACACAGAAATTGCATCGGAATTAAATATAAGAGACACAATGTGGACTTAAGTACAGGAAGACTGATTCTTCCTACTGTCTATAATTTGAGCGTTTCCTGTGTCACCAGTTTGACATTCCGATGCACCTCTACAGGTTGACTGTATCCCTCAGACCTTCACAGTGACGATGAAACACAGAAATTGCATCGGAATTAAATATAAGAGACACAATGCCGACTTAAGTACAGGAAGACTATGTCTTCCTACTGTCTATGTTTTGAGCGTGTCCAGTGTCATCAGTTTTACTTTCCGATGCACCTCTGTAGGTTTACTATATCCCTTGGACCTTCCCATTCACGATGAAACACAAAAATTTCATCGGAAATAAATATAAGAGACACAATGCCGATTTAAGTAAAGGAAGAATGAGTCTTCCTACTGTCTATAATTTTAGCGTTTCCTGTGTCACAAGTTTTACATTCCGATGCACCTCTGCAGGTTCACTGCACACCATGCACCTTCCCATTGGCGATAAAACACACAAATTGCATCGAAATTAAATATAAGAGACACAATGCCGACTTAAGTACAGGAAGACTGAGGCTTCCTACTGTCTATGTTTTAAGCATTTCCTGTGTCACACGTTTTACATTCCGATGGACCTCAGCAGGTTTACTGTATCCCCTGGACCTTCACATTGACGATGAAACACAGAAATTGCATCGGAATTAAATATAAGAGACACAACGCGGACGTAAGTACAAGAAAACTGAGTCTTCTTACGGTCTATGTTTTGAGCGTTTCCTGTGTCACTAGTTTTACATTCCGTTGCACCTCTGCAGGTTTACTGTATCCCTTGGACCCCCCCATTGACGATGAAACACAGAAATTGCATCGGAATTAAATATAAGAGACACAATGCCGACTTAAGTACAGGAAGACTGAGTCTTCCTAATGTCTATGTTTTGAGCGTTTCCTCTGTCACCAGTTTTTATTCTGATGCACCTCTGCAGGTTTACTGTATCTCTTTGACCTTCCCATTGACGATGAAACACAGAAATTACATCGGAATTAAATATAAGAGACACAATGGGGACTTAAGTACAGGAAGACTGAGTCTTCCTACTGTCTATAATTTGAGCGTTTCCTGTGTCACCAGTTTTACATTCCGATGCACATCTACAGGTTGACTGTATCCCTCGGACCTTCACAGTGACGATGAAACACAGAAATTGCATCGGAATTAAATATATGAGACACAATGCCGACTTAAGTACAGGAAGACTAAGTCTTCCTACTGTCTATGTTTTGAGCGTTTCCTGTGTCATCAGTTTCACTTTCCGTTGCACCTCTGCAGGTTTACTATATCCCTTGGACCTTCCCATTCACGATGAAATACAGAAATTTCATCGGAAATAAATATAAGAGACACAATGCCGACTTAAGTACAGGAAGACTGAGTCTTCCTACTGTCTATGTTTTGAGCGTTTCCTGTGTCACAAGTTTTACATTACGATGGACCTCTGCAGGTTTACTGTATCCCTTGGACCTTCCCATTGACGATGAAACACAGAAATTGCATCGGAATTAAATATAAGAGACACAACGCCGACAGAAGTACAAGAAAACTGAGTCTTCTTACGGTCTATGCTTTGAGCGTTTCTTGTGTCACTAGTTTTACACTCCGTTGCACCTCTGTAGGTTTACTGTATCCCTTGGACCTCCCCATTGACGATGAAACACAGAAATTGCATCGGAATTAAATATAAGAGACACAATGCCGACATAAGTACAGGAAGACTGAGTCTTCCTAATGTCTATGTTTTGAGCGTTTCCTCTGTCACCAGTTTTACAATCTGATGCACCTCTGCAGGTTTACTGTATCTCTTGGACCTTCCCATTGACGATGAAACACAGAAATTGCATCGGAATTAAATATAAGAGACACAATGAGGACTTAAGTACAGGAAGACTATGTCTTCCTACTGTCTATGTTTTGAGCGTGTCCTGTGTCATCAGTTTTACTTTCCGATGCACCTCTACAGGTTGACTGTATCCCTCGGACCTTCACGGTGACGATGAAACACAGAAATTGCATCGCAATTAAATATAAGAGACACAATGCCGACTTAAGTACAGGAAGACTATGTCTTCCTACTGTCTATGTTTTGAGCGTGTCCTGTGTCATCAGTTTCACTTTCCGATGCACCTCTGTAGGTTTAGTATATCCCTTGGACCTTCCCATTCACGATGAAACACAGAAATTTCATCGGAAATAAACATAAGAGACACAACGCCGATTTAAGTACAGGAAGACTGAGTCTTCCTACTGTCTATGTTTTGAGCGTTTCCAGTGTCACTAGTTTTAAATTCCGATGTATCTCTGCAGGTTAACTGTATCCCTCGGACCTTCCCATTGACGATGAAACACAAAAATTGCATCGGAATTAAATATTAGAGACACAATGCCGACTTAAGTACAGGAAGACTGGGTCTTAATACTGTCTATGCTTTGAGCGTTTCCTGTGTCACAAGTTTTCCATTCCGATGGACCTCTGCAGGTTTACTGTACCCCTTGGACCTTCCCATTGAGGATGAAACACAGATATTGCATGGGAATTAAATATAAGAGACACAACGCCGACTTAAGTACAAGAAAACTGAGTCTTCTTACGGTCTATGTTTTGAGCGTTTCCTGTGTCACTAGTTTTACATTCCATTGCACCTCTGCAGGTTTACTGTATTCCTTGGACCTTCACAGTGACGATGAAACACAGAAATTGCATCGGAATTAAATATATGAGACACAATGCCGACTTAAGTACAGGAAGAATGAGTCTTCCTACTGTCTATAATTTTAGCGTTTCCTGTGTCACAAGTTTTACATTCCGATGCACCTCTGCAGGTTCACTGCACCCCATGCACCTTCCCATTGGCGATGAAACACAGAAATTGCATCGAAATTAAATATAAGAGACACAATGCCGACTTAAGTACAGGAAGACTGAGTCTTCCTACTGTCTATAATTTGAGCGTTTCCTGTGTCACCAGTTTTACATTCCGATGCACATCTACAGGTTGACTGTATCCCTCGGACCTTCACAGTGACGATGAAACACAGAAATTGCATCGGAATTAAATATATGAGACACAATGCCGACTTAAGTACAGGAAGACTAAGTCTTCCTACTGTCTATGTATTGAGCATTTGCTGTGTCATCAGTTTCACTTTCCGTTGCACCTCTGCAGGTTTACTATATCCCTTGGACCTTCCCATTCACGATGAAATACAGAAATTTCATCGGAAATAAATATAAGAGACACAATGCCGACTTAAGTACAGGAAGACTGAGTCTTCCTACTGTCTATGTTTTGAGCGTTTCCTGTGTCACAAGTTTTACATTACGATGGACCTCTGCAGGTTTACTGTATCCCTTGGACCTTCCCATTGACGATGAAACACAGAAATTGCATCGGAATTAAATATAAGAGACACAACGCCGACATAAGTACAAGAAAACTGAGTCTTCTTACGGTCTATGCTTTGAGCGTTTCCTGTGTCACTAGTTTTACATTCCGTTGCACCTCTGCAGGTTTACTGTATCCCTTGGACCTCCCCATTGACGATGAAACACAGAAATTGCATCGGAATTAAATATAAGAGACACAATGCCGACATAAGTACAGGAAGACTGAGTCTTCCTACTGTCTATGTTTTGAGCGTTTCCTGTGTCACCAGTTTTACATTCTGATGCACCTCTGCAGGTTTACTGTATCCCTTGGACCTTTCCATTGACGATGAAACACAGAAATTGCATCGGAATTAAATATAAGAGACACAATGAGGACTTAAGTACAGGAAGACTGAGTCTTCCTACTGTCTATAATTTGAGCGTTTCCTGTGTCACCAGTTTGACATTCCGATGCACCTCTACAGGTTGACTGTATCCCTCGGACCTTCACGGTGACGATGAAACACAGAAATTGCATCGGAATTAAATATAAGAGACACAATGCCGACTTAGGTACAGGAAGACTATGTCTTCCTACTGTCTATGTATTGAGCATTTCCTGTGTCATCAGTTTCACTTTCCGTTGCACCTCTGCAGGTTTACTATATCCCTTGGACCTTCCCATTCACGATGAAATACAGAAATTTCATAGGAAATAAATATAAGAGACACAATGCCGACTTAAGTACAGGAAGACTGAGTCTTCCTACTGTCTATGTTTTGAGCGTTTCCTGTGTCACAAGTTTTACATTACGATGGACCTCTGCAGGTTTACTGTATCCCTTGGACCTTCCCATTGACGATGAAACACAGAAATTGCATCGGAATTAAATATAAGAGACACAACGCCGACATAAGTACAAGAAAACTGAGTCTTCTTACGGTCTATGCTTTGAGCGTTTCCTGTGTCACTAGTTTTACATTCCGTTGCACCTATGCAGGTTTACTGTATCCCTTGGACCTCCACATTGACGATGAAACACAGAAATTGCATCGGAATTAAATATAAGAGACACAATGCCGACATAAGTACAGGAAGACTGAGTCTTCCTAATGTCTATGTTTTGAGCGTTTCCTCTGTCACCAGTTTTACAATCTGATGCACCTCTGCAGGTTTACTGTATCTCTTGGACCTTCCCATTGACGATGAAACACAGAAATTGCATCGGAATTAAATATAAGAGACACAATGAGGACTTAAGTACAGGAAGACTGAGTCTTCCTACTGTCTATAATTTGAGCGTTTCCTGTGTCACCAGTTTGACATTCCGATGCACCTCTACAGGTTGACTGTATCCCTCGGACCTTCACGGTGACGATGAAACACAGAAATTGCATCGGATTTAAATATAAGAGACACAATGCCGACTTAAGTACAGGAAGACTATGTCTTCCTACTGTCTATGTTTTGAGCGTGTCCTTTGTCATCAGTTTTACTTTCCGATGCACCTCTGTAGGTTTACTATATCCCTTGGACCTTCCCATTCACGATGAAAGAGAAATTTCATCGGAAATAAACATAAGAGACACAACGCCGATTTAAGTACAGGAAGTCTATGTTTTGAGCGTTTCCAGTGTCACTAGTTTTAAATTCCGATGTATCTCTGCAGGTTAACTGTATCCCTCGGACCTTCCCATTGACGATGAAACTCAAAAATTGCATCGGAATTAAATATTAGAGACACAATGCCGACTTAAGTACAGGAAGACTGAGTCTTCCTACTGTCTATGCTGTGAGCGTTTCCTGTGTCACAAGTTTTACATTCCGATGGACCTCTGCCGGTTTACTGTACCCCTTGGACCTTCCCATTGACGATGAAACACAGAAATTGCATCGGAATTAAATGTAAGAGGCACAATGCCGACTTAAGTACAGGAAGACTGAGTCTTCCTACTGTCTATGTTTTGAGCGTTTCCTTTGTCACTAGTTTTACAATCCGATGTACCTCTGCAGGTTAACTGTATCCCTTGGACCTTCCCATTGACGATGAAACACAGAAATTGCATCGGAATTAAATATAAGAGACTCAATGCCGATTTAAGTACAGGAAGAATGAGTCTTCCTACTGTCTATAATTTTAGCGTTTCCTGTGTCACAAGTTTTACATTCCGATGCACCTCTGCAGGTTCACTGCACACCATGCACCTTGCCATTGGCGATAAAACACACAAATTGCATCGAAATTAAATATAAGAGACACAATGCCGACTTAAGTACAGGAAGACTGAGTCTTCCTACTGTCTATAATTTGAGCGTTTCCTGTGTCACCAGTTTTACATTCCGATGCACATCTACAGGTTTACTGTATCCCTTGGACCTTCACAGTGACGATGAAACACAGAAATTGCATCGGAATTAAATATAAAAGACACAATGCCGACTTAAGCACAAGAAAACTGAGTCTTCTTACGGTCTATGTTTTGAGCGTTTCCTGTGTCACTAGTTTTACATTCCGTTGCACCTCTGCAGGTTTACTGTATCCCTTGGACCTCCCCATTGGCGCTGAAACACAGAAATTGTATCGGAATTAAATATAAGAGACACAATGCCCTCTTAAGTACAGGAAGACTGAGTCTTCCTACTGTCTATGTTTTGAGCGTTTCCTGTGTCACCAGTTTTACATTCTGATGCACCTCTACAGGTTTACTGTATCCCTTGGACCTTCACAGTGACGATGAAACACAGAAATTGCATCGGAATTAAATATAAAAGACACAATGCCGACTTAAGCACAAGAAAACTGAGTCTTCTTACGGTCTATGTTTTGAGCGTTTCCTGTGTCACTAGTTTTACATTCCGTTGCACCTCTGCAGGTTTACTGTATCCCTTGGACCTCCCCATTGGCGCTGAAACACAGAAATTGTATCGGAATTAAATATAAGAGACACAATGCCCTCTTAAGTACAGGAAGACTGAGTCTTCCTACTGTCTATGTTTTGAGCGTTTCCTGTGTCACCAGTTTTACATTCTGATGCACCTCTGCAGGTTTACTGTATCCCTTGGACCTTCCCATTGACGATGAAACACAGAAATTGCATCGGAATTAAATATAAGAGACACAACGCCGACATAAGTACAAGAAAACTGAGTCTTCTTACGGTCTATGTTTTGAGCGTTTCCTGTGTCACTAGTTTTACATTCCGTTGCACCTCTGCAGGTTTACTGTATCCCTTGGACCTCCCCCCAGACGATGAAACACAGAAATTGCATCGGAATTAAATATAAGAGACACAATGCCGACTTAAGTACAGGAAGACTGAGTCTTCCTAATGTCTATGTTTTGAGCGTTTCCTCTGTCACCAGTTTTACATTCTGATGCACCTCTGCTGGTTTACTGTATCTCTCGGACCTTCCCATTGACGATGAAACACAGAAATTGCATCGGAATTAAATATAAGAGACACAATGCCGACTTAAGTACAGGAAGACTGAGTCTTCCTACTGTCTATAATTTGAGCGTTTCCTGTGTCTCCAGTTTGACATTCCGATGCACCTCTACAGGTTGACTGTATCCCTCAGACCTTCACAGTGACGATGAAACACAGAAATTGCATCGGAATTAAATATAAGAGACTCAATGCCGATTTAAGTACAGGAAGAATGAGTCTTCCTACTGTCTATAATTTTAGCGTTTCCTGTGTCACAAGTTTTACATTCCGATGCACCTCTGCAGGTTCACTGCACACCATGCACCTTGCCATTGGCGATAAAACACACAAATTGCATCGAAATTAAATATAAGAGACACAATGCCGACTTAAGTACAGGAAGACTGAGTCTTCCTACTGTCTATAATTTGAGCGTTTCCTGTGTCACCAGTTTTACATTCCGATGCACATCTAGAGGTTGACTGTATCCCTCGGACCTTCACAGTGACGATGAAACACAGAAATTGCATCGGAATTAAATATATGAGACACAATGCCGACTTAAGTACAGGAAGACTAAGTCTTCCTACTGTCTATGTTTTGAGCGTTTCCTGTGTCATCAGTTTCACTTTCCGTTGCACCTCTGCAGGTTTACTATATCCCTTGGACCTTCCCATTCACGATGAAATACAGAAATTTCATCGGAAATAAATATAAGAGACACAATGCCGACTTAAGTACAGGAAGACTGAGTCTTCCTACTGTCTATGTTTTGAGCGTTTCCTGTGTCACAAGTTTTACATTACGATGGACCTCTGCAGGTTTACTGTATCCCTTGGACCTTCCCATTGACGATGAAACACAGAAATTGCATCGGAATTAAATATAAGAGACACAACGCCGACAGAAGTACAAGAAAACTGAGTCTTCTTACGGTCTATGCTTTGAGCGTTTCCTGTGTCACTAGTTTTACATTCCGTTGCACCTCTGCAGGTTTACTGTATCCCTTGGACCTCCCCATTGACGATGAAACACAGAAATTGCATCGGAATTAAATATAAGAGACACAATGCCGACATAAGTACAGGAAGACTGAGTCTTCCTAATGTCTATGTTTTGAGCGTTTCCTCTGTCACCAGTTATACAATCTGATGCACCTCTGCAGGTTTACTGTATCTCTTGGACCTTCCCATTGACGATGAAACACAGAAATTGCATCGGAATTAAATATAAGAGACACAATGAGGGCTTAAGTACAAGAAGACTATGTCTTCCTACTGTCTATGTTTTGAGCGTGTCCTGTGTCATCAGTTTTACTTTCCGATGCACCTCTACAGGTTGACTGTATCCCTCGGACCTTCACGGTGACGATGAAACACAGGAATTGCATCGCAATTAAATATAAGAGACACAATGCCGACTTAAGTACAGGAAGACTATGTCTTCCTACTGTCTATGTTTTGAGCGTGTCCTGTGTCATCAGTTTTACTTTCCGATGCACCTCTGTAGGTTTACTATATCCCTTGGACCTTCCCATTCACGATGAAACACAGAAATTTCATCGGAAATAAACATAAGAGACACAACGCCGATTTAAGTACAGGAAGACTGAGTCTTCCTACTGTCTATGTTTTGAGCGTTTCCAGTGTCACTAGTTTTAAATTCCGATGTATCTCTGCAGGTTAACTGTATCCCTCGGACCTTCCCATTGACGATGAAACACAAAAATTGCATCGGAATTAAATATTACAGACACAATGCCGACTTAAGTACAGGAAGACTGGGTCTTAATACTGTCTATGCTTTGAGCGTTTCCTGTGTCACAAGTTTTCCATTCCGATGGACCTCTGCAGGTTTACTGTACCCCTTGGACCTTCCCATTGAGGATGAAACACAGATATTGCATCGGAATTAAATATAAGAGACACAACGCCGACTTAAGTACAAGAAAACTTAGTCTTCTTACGGTCTATGTTTTGAGCGTTTCCTGTGTCACTAGTTTTACATTCCGTTGCACCTCTGCAGGTTTACTGTATCCCTTGGACCTCCCCATTGACGCTGAAACACAGAAATTGTATCGGAATTAAATATAAGAGACACAATGCCCATTTAAGTACAGGAAGACTGAGTCTTCCTACTGTCTATGTTTTGAGCGTTTCCTGTGTCACCAGTTTTACATTCTGATGCACCTCTGCAGGTTTACTGTATCCCTTGGACCTTCCCATTGACGATGAAACACAGAAATTGCATCGGAATTCAATATAAGAGACACAATGCCGACTTAAGTACAGGAAGACTGAGTCTTCCTACTGTCTATAATTTGAGCGTTTCATGTGTCATCAGTTTTACATTCCGATGCACCTCTACAGCTTTACTGTATCCCTTAGACCTTCACAGTGACGATGAAACACAGAAATTGCATCGGAATTAAATATATGAGACACAATGCCGACTTAAGTACAGGAAGAATGAGTCTTCCTACTGTCTATAATTTTAGCGTTTCCTGTGTCACAAGTTTTACATTCCGATGCACCTCTGCAGGTTCACTGCACCCCATGCACCTTCCCATTGGCGATGAAACACACAAATTGCATCGAAATTAAATATAAGAGACACAATGCCGACTTACGTACAGGAAGACTGAGTCTTCCTACTGTCTATAATTTGAGCGTTTCCTGTGTCACCAGTTTTACATTCCGATGCGCATCTACAGGTTGACTGTATCCCTCGGACCTTCACAGTGACGATGAAACACAGAAATTGCATCGGAATTAAATATATGAGACACAATGCCGACTTTAGTACAGGAAGACTAAGTCTTCCTACTGTCTATGTATTGAGCATTTCCTGTGTCATCAGTTTCACTTTCCGTTGCACCTCTGCAGGTTTACTATATCCCTTGGACCTTCCCATTCACGATGAAATACAGAAATTTCGTCGGAAATAAATATAAGAGACACAATGCCGACTTAAGTACAGGAAGACTGAGTCTTCCTACTGTCTATGTTTTGAGCGTTTCCTGTGTCACAAGTTTTACATTACGATGGACCTCTGCAGGTTTACTGTATCCCTTGGACCTTCCCATTGACGATGAAACACAGAAATTGCATCGGAATTAAATATAAGAGACACAACGCCGACATAAGTACAAGAAAACTGAGTCTTCTTACGGTCTATGCTTTGAGCGTTTCCTGTGTCACTAGTTTTACATTCCGTTGCACCTCTGCAGGTTTACTGTATCCCTTGGACCTCCCCATTGACGATGAAACACAGAAATTGCATCGGAATTAAATATAAGAGACACAATGCCGACATAAGTACAGGAAGACTGAGTCTTCCTACTGTCTATGTTTTGAGCGTTTCCTGTGTCACCAGTTTTACATTCTGATGCACCTCTGCAGGTTTACTGTATCCCTTGGACCTTTCCATTGACGATGAAACACAGAAATTGCATCGGAATTAAATATAAGAGACACAATGAGGACTTAAGTACAGGAAGACTGAGTCATCCTACTGTCTATTATTTGAGCGTTTCCTGTGTAACCAGTTTGACATTCCGATGCACCTCTACAGGTTGACTGTATCCCTCGGACCTTCACGGTGACGATGAAACACAGAAATTGCATCGGAATTAAATATAAGAGACACAATGCCGACTTAAGTACAGGAAGACTATGTCTTCCTACTGTCTATGTATTGAGCATTTCCTGTGTCATCAGTTTCACTTTCCGTTGCACCTCTGCAGGTTTACTATATCCCTTGGACCTTCCCATTCACGATGAAATACAGAAATTTCATCGGAAATAAATATAAGAGACACAATGCCGACTTAAGTACAGGAAGACTGAGTCTTCCTACTGTCTATGTTTTGAGCGTTTCCTGTGTCACAAGTTTTACATTACGATCGACCTCTGCAGGTTTACTGTATCCCTTGGACCTTCCCATTGACGATGAAACAAAGAAATTGCATCGGAATTAAATATAAGAGACACAACGCCGACATAAGTACAAGAAAACTGAGTCTTCTTACGGTCTATGCTTTGAGCGTTTCCTGTGTCACTAGTTTTACATTCCGTTGCACCTATGCAGGTTTACTGTATCCCTTGGACCTCCACATTGACGATGAAACACAGAAATTGCATCGGAATTAAATATAAGAGACACAATGCCGACATAAGTACAGGAAGACTGAGTCTTCCTAATGTCTATGTTTTGAGCGTTTCCTCTGTCACCAGTTTTACAATCTGATGCACCTCTGCAGGTTTACTGTATCTCTTGGACCTTCCCATTGACGATGAAACACAGAAATTGCATCGGAATTAAATATAAGAGACACAATGAGGACTTAAGTACAGGAAGACTGAGTCTTCCTACTGTCTATAATTTGAGCGTTTCCTGTGTCACCAGTTTGACATTCCGATGCACCTCTACAGGTTGACTGTATCCCTCGGACCTTCACGGTGACAATGAAACACAGAAATTGCATCGGAATTAAATATAAGAGACACAATGCCGACTTAAGTACAGGAAGACTATGTCTTCCTACTGTCTATGTTCTGAGCGTGTCCTTTGTCATCAGTTTTACTTTCCGATGCACCTCTGTAGGTTTACTATATCCCTTGGACCTTCCCATTCACGATGAAACAGAGAAATTTCATCGGAAATAAACATAAGAGACACAACGCCGATTTAAGTACAGGAAGTCTATGTTTTGAGCGTTTCCAGTGTCACTAGTTTTAAATTCCGATGTATCTCTGCAGGTTAACTGTATCCCTCGGACCTTCCCATTGACGATGAAACTCAAAAATTGCATCGGAATTAAATATTAGAGACACAATGCCGACTTAAGTACAGGAAGACTGAGTCTTCCTACTGTCTATGCTTTGAGCGTTTCCTGTGTCACAAGTTTTACATTCCGATGGACCTCTGCCGGTTTACTGTACCCCTTGGACCTTCCCATTGACGATGAAACACAGAAATTGCATCGGAATTAAATGTAAGAGGCACAATGCCGACTTAAGTACAGGAAGACAGAGTCTTCCTACTGTCTATGTTTTGAGCGTTTCCTTTGTCACTACTTTTACAATCCGATGTACCTCTGCAGGTTAACTGTATCCCTTGGACCTTCCCATTGACGATGAAACACAGAAATTGCATCGGAATTAAATATAAGAGACACAATGCCGACTTAAGTACAGGAAGACTGAGTCTTCCTACTGTCTATGTTTTGAGCGTTTCCTGTGTCACCAGTTTTACATTCTGATGCACCTCTGCAGGTTTACTGTATCCCTTGGACCTTCCCATTGACGATGAAACACAGAAATTGCATCGGAATCAAATATAAGAGACACAATGCAGACTTAAGTACAGGAAGAATGAGTCTTCCCACTGTCTGTAATATGAGCGTTTCCTGTGTCACCAGTTTTACATTCCGATGCACCTCTACAGGTTTACTGTATCCCTTGGACCTTCACAGTAACGATGAAACACAGAAATTGCATCGGAATTAAATATAAAAGACACAATGCCGACTTAAGCACAAGAAAACTGAGTCTTCTTACGGTCTATGTTTTGAGCGTTTCCTGTGTCACCAGTTTTACATTCCGATGCACCTCTGCAGGTTTATTGCATCCCCTGGACCTTCCCATTGGCGATGAAACACACAAATTGCATCGAAATTAAATATAAGAGACACAATGCCGACTTAAGTACAGGAAGACTGAGTCTTCCTACTGTCTATGCTTTGAGTGTTTCCTGTGTCACAAGTTTTACATTCCGATGGACCTCTGCAGGTTTACTGTACCCCTTGGACCTTCCCATTGAGGATGAAACATAGATATTGCATCGGAATTAAATATAAGAGACACAACGCCGACTTAAGTACAAGAAAACTGAGTCTTCTTACGGTCTATGTTTTGAGCGTTTCCTGTGTCACTAGTTTTACATTCCGTTGCACCTCTGCAGGTTTACTGTATCCCTTGGACCTTCCCATTGACGATGAAACACAGAAATTGCATCGGAATTAAATATAAGAGAAACAATGCCGACTTAAGTACAGGAAGACTGAGTCTTCCTACTGTCTATAAATTGAGCGTTTCCTGTGTCACCAGTTTTACATTCCGATGCACCTCTACAGGTTTACTGTATCCCTTAGACCTTCACAGTGACGATGAAACACAGAAATTGCATCGGAATTAAATATATGAGACACAATGCCGACTTAAGTACAGGAAGACTAAGTCTTCCTACTGTCTATGTTTTGAGCGTTTCCTGTGTCATCAGTTTTACTTTCCGTTGCACCTCTGCAGGTTTACTATATACCTTGGACCTTCCCATTCACGATGAAATACAGAAATTTCATCGGAAATAAATATAAGAGACACAATGCCGACTTAAGTACAGGAAGACTGAGTCTTCCTACTGTCTATGTTTTGAGCGTTTCCTGTGTCACAAGTTTTACATTACGATGGACCTCTGCAGGTTTACTGTATCACTTGGACCTTCCCATTGACGATGAAACACAGAAATTGCTTCGGAATTAAATATGAGACACAATGAGGACTTAAGTACAGGAAGACTGACTCTTCCTACTGTCTATAATTTGAGCGTGTCCTGTGTCACCAGTTTGACATTCCGATGCACCTCTACAGGTTGACTGTATCCCTCGGACCTTCACAGTGGCGAGGAAACACAGAAATTGCATCGGAATTAAATATAAGAGACACAATGCCGACTTAAGTACAGGAAGACTATGTCTTCCTACTGTCTATGTTTTGAGCGTGTCCTGTGTCATCAGTTTTACTTTCCGATGCACCTCTGTAGGTTTACTATATCCCTTGGACCTTCCCAATCACGATGAAACACAGAAATTTCATCGGAAATAAATATAAGAGACACAATGCCGATTTAAGTACAGGAAGACTGAGTCTTCCTACTGTCTATGTTTTGAGCGTTTCCAGTGTCACTAGTTTTAAATTCCGATGTATCTCTGCAGGTTAACTGTATCCCTCGGACCTTCCCATTGACGATGAAACACAAAAATTGCATCGGAATTAAATATTAGAGACACAATGCCGACTTAAGTACAGGAAGACTGAGTCTTCCAACTATCTATGTTTTGAGCGTTTCCTGTGTCACCAGTTTTACATTCTGATGCACCTCTGCAGGTTTACTGTATCCGTTGGACCTTCCCATTGACGATGAAACACACAAATTGCATCGGAATTAAATATGAGAGACACAATGCCGACTTAAGTACAGGAAGAATGAGTCTTCCTACTGTCTATAATTTTAGCGTTTCCTGTGTCACAAGTTTTACATTCCGATGCACTTCTGCAGGTTCACTGCACCCCATGCACCTTCCCATTGGCGATTAAACACACAAATTGCATCGAAATTAAATATAAGAGACTCAATGCCGACTTAAGTACAGGAAGACTGAGTCTTCCTACTGTCTATGTTTTAAGCATTTCCTGTGTCACACGTTTTACATTCCGATGGACCTCAGCAGGTTTACTGTATCCCCTGGACCTTCCCATTGACGATGAAACACAGAAATTGCATCGGAATTAAATATAAGAGACACAACGCGGACGTAAGTACAAGAAAACTGAGTCTTCTTACGGTCTATGTTTTGAGCGTTTCCTGTGTCACTAGTTTTACATTCCGTTGCACCTCTGCAGGTTTACTGTATCCCTTGGACCCCCCCATTGACGATGAAACACAGAAATTGCATCGGAACTAAATATAAGAGACACAATGCCGACTTAAGTACAGGAAGACTGAGTCTTCCTACTGTCTATAATTTGAGCGTTTCATGTGTCATCAGTTTTACATTCCGATGCACCTCTACAGCTTTACTGTATCCCTTAGACCTTCACAGTGACGATGAAACACAGAAATTGCATCGGAATTAAATATATGAGACACAATGCCAACTTAAGTACAGGAAGAATGAGTCTTCCTACTGTCTATAATTTTAGCGTTTCCTGTGTCACAAGTTTTACATTCCGATGCACCTCTGCAGGTTCACTGCACCCCATGCACCTTCCGATTGGCGATGAAACACACAAATTGCATCGAAATTAAATATAAGAGACACAATGCCGACTTAAGTACAGGAAGACTGAGTCTTCCTACTGTCTATAATTTGAGCGTTTCCTGTGTCACCAGTTTTACATTCCGATGCACATCTACAGGTTGACTGTATCCCTCGGACCTTCACAGTGACGATGAAACACAGAAATTGCATCGGAATTAAATATATGAGACACAATGCCGACTTAAGTACAGGAAGACTAAGTCTTCCTACTGTCTATGTATTGAGCATTTCCTGTGTCATCAGTTTCACTTTCCGTTGCACCTCTGCAGGTTTACTATATCCCTTGGACCTTCCCATTCACGATGAAATACAGAAATTTCATCGGAAATAAATATAAGAGACACAATGCCGACTTAAGTACAGGAAGACTGAGTCTTCCTACTGTCTATGTTTTGAGCGTTTCCTGTGTCACAAGTTTTACATTACGATGGACCTCTGCAGGTTTACTGTATCCCTTGGACCTTCCCATTGACGATGAAACACAGAAATTGCATCGGAATTAAATATAAGAGACACAACGCCGACATAAGTACAAGAAAACTGAGTCTTCTTATGGTCTATGCTTTGAGCGTTTCCTGTGTCACTAGTTTTACATTCCGTTGCACCTCTGCAGGTTTACTGTATCCCTTGGACCTCCCCATTGACGATGAAACACAGAAATTGCATGGGAATTAAATATAAGAGACACAATGCCGACATAAGTACAGGAAGACTGAGTCTTCCTACTGTCTATGTTTTGAGCGTTTCCTGCGTCACCAGTTTTACATTCTGATGCACCTCTGCAGGTTTACTGTATCCCTTGGACCTTTCCATTGACGATGAAACACAGAAATTGCATCGGAATTAAATATAAGAGACACAATGAGGACTTAAGTACAGGAAGACTGAGTCTTCCTACTGTCTATAATTTGAGCGTTTCCTGTGTCACCAGTTTGACATTCCGATGCACCTCTACAGGTTGACTGTATCCCTCGGACCTTCACGGTGACGATGAAACACAGAAATTGCATCGGAATTAAATATAAGAGACACAACGCCGACATAAGTACAAGAAAACTGAGTCCTCTTACGGTCTATGCTTTGAGCGTTTCCTGTGTCACTAGTTTTACATTCCGTTGCACCTATGCAGGTTTACTGTATCCCTTGGACCTCCACATTGACGATGAAACACAGAAATTGCATCGGAATTAAATATAAGAGACACAATGCCGACATAAGTACAGGAAGACTGAGTTTTCCTAATGTCTATGTTTTGAGCGTTTCCTCTGTCACCAGTTTTACAATCTGATGCACCTCTGCAGGTTTACTGTATCTCTTGGACCTTCCCATTGACGATGAAACACAGAAATTGCATCGGAATTAAATATAAGAGACACAATGAGGACTTAAGTACAGGAAGACTGAGTCTTCCTACTGTCTATAATTTGAGCGTTTCCTGTGTCACCAGTTTGACTTTCCGATGCACCTCTACAGGTTGACTGTATCCCTCGGACCTTCACGGTGACGATGAAACACAGAAATTGCATCGGAATTAAATATAAGAGACACAATGCCGACTTAAGTACAGGAAGACTCTGTCTTCCTACTGTCTATGTTTTGAGCGTGTCCTTTGTCATCAGTTTTACTTTCCGATGCACCTCGGTAGGTTTACTATATCCCTTGGACCTTCCCATTCACGATGAAACAGAGAAATTTCATCGGAAATAAACATAAGAGACACAACGCCGATTTAAGTACAGGAAGTCTATGTTTTGAGCGTTTCCAGTGTCACTAGTTTTAAATTCCGATGTATCTCTGCAGGTTAACTGTATCCCTCGGACCTTCCCATTGACGATGAAACTCAAAAATTGCATCGGAATTAAATATTAGAGACACAATGCCAACTTAAGTACAGGAAGACTGAGTCTTCCTACTGTCTATGCTTTGAGCGTTTCCTGTGTCACAAGTTTTACATTCCGATGGACCTCTGCCGGTTTACTGTACCCCTTGGACCTTCCCATTGACGATGAAACACAGAAATTGCATCGGAATTAAATGTAAGAGGCACAATGCCGACTTAAGTACAGGAAGACTGAGTCTTCCTACTGTCTATGTTTTGAGCGTTTCCTTTGTCACTAGTTTTACAATCCGATGTACCTCTGCAGGTTAACTGTAGCCCTTGGACCTTCCCATTGACGATGAAACACAGAAATTGCATCGGAATTAAATATAAGAGACACAATGCCGACTTAAGTACAGGAAGACTGAGTCTTCCAACTGTCTATGTTTTGAGCGTTTCCTGTGTCACCAGTTTTACATTCTGATGCACCTCTGCAGGTTTACTGTATCCCTTGGACCTTCCCATTGACGATGAAACACAGAAATTGCATCGGAATTAAATATAAGAGACACAATGCCGACTTAAGTACAGGAAGAATGAGTCTTCCCACTGTCTATAATATGAGCGTTTCCTGTGTCACCAGTTTTACATTCCGATGCACCTCTACAGGTTTACTGTATACCTTGGACCTTCACAGTGACGATGAAACACAGAAATTGCATCGGAATTAAATATAAAAGACACAATGCCGACTTAAGCACAAGAAAACTGAGTCTTCTTACGGTCTATGTTTTGAGCGTTTCCTGTGTCACCAGTTTTACATTCCGATGCACCTCTACAGGTTGACTGTATCCCTCGGACCTTCACAGTGGCGAGGAAACACAGAAATTGCATCGGAATTAAATATAAGAGACACAATGCCGACTTAAGTACAGGAAGACTATGTCTTCCTACTGTCTATGTTTTGAGCGTGTCCTGTGTCATCAGTTTTACTTTCCGATGCACCTCTGTAGGTTTACTATATCCCTTGGACCTTCCCAATCACGATGAAACACAGAAATTTCATCGGAAATAAATATAAGAGACACAATGCCGATTTAAGTACAGGAAGACTGAGTCTTCCTACTGTCTATGTTTTGAGCGTTTCCAGTGTCACTAGTTTTAAATTCCGATGTATCTCTGCAGGTTAACTGTATCCCTCGGACCTTCCCATTGACGATGAAACACAAAAATTGCATCGGAATTAAATATTAGAGACACAATGCCGACTTAAGTACAGGAAGACTGAGTCTTCCAACTATCTATGTTTTGAGCGTTTCCTGTGTCACCAGTTTTACATTCTGATGCACCTCTGCAGGTTTACTGTATCCGTTGGACCTTCCCATTGACGATGAAACACACAAATTGCATCGGAATTAAATATGAGAGACACAATGCCGACTTAAGTACAGGAAGAATGAGTCTTCCTACTGTCTATAATTTTAGCGTTTCCTGTGTCACAAGTTTTACATTCCGATGCACTTCTGCAGGTTCACTGCACCCCATGCACCTTCCCATTGGCGATTAAACACACAAATTGCATCGAAATTAAATATAAGAGACTCAATGCCGACTTAAGTACAGGAAGACTGAGTCTTCCTACTGTCTATGTTTTAAGCATTTCCTGTGTCACACGTTTTACATTCCGATGGACCTCAGCAGGTTTACTGTATCCCCTGGACCTTCCCATTGACGATGAAACACAGAAATTGCATCGGAATTAAATATAAGAGACACAACGCGGACGTAAGTACAAGAAAACTGAGTCTTCTTACGGTCTATGTTTTGAGCGTTTCCTGTGTCACTAGTTTTACATTCCGTTGCACCTCTGCAGGTTTACTGTATCCCTTGGACCCCCCCATTGACGATGAAACACAGAAATTGCATCGGAACTAAATATAAGAGACACAATGCCGACTTAAGTACAGGAAGACTGAGTCTTCCTACTGTCTATAATTTGAGCGTTTCATGTGTCATCAGTTTTACATTCCGATGCACCTCTACAGCTTTACTGTATCCCTTAGACCTTCACAGTGACGATGAAACACAGAAATTGCATCGGAATTAAATATATGAGACACAATGCCAACTTAAGTACAGGAAGAATGAGTCTTCCTACTGTCTATAATTTTAGCGTTTCCTGTGTCACAAGTTTTACATTCCGATGCACCTCTGCAGGTTCACTGCACCCCATGCACCTTCCGATTGGCGATGAAACACACAAATTGCATCGAAATTAAATATAAGAGACACAATGCCGACTTAAGTACAGGAAGACTGAGTCTTCCTACTGTGTATAATTTGAGCGTTTCCTGTGTCACCAGTTTTACATTCCGATGCACATCTACAGGTTGACTGTATCCCTCGGACCTTCACAGTGACGATGAAACACAGAAATTGCATCGGAATTAAATATATGAGACACAATGCCGACTTAAGTACAGGAAGACTAAGTCTTCCTACTCTCTATGTATTGAGCATTTCCTGTGTCATCAGTTTCACTTTCCGTTGCACCTCTGCAGGTTTACTATATCCCTTGGACCTTCCCATTCACGATGAAATACAGAAATTTCATCGGAAATAAATATAAGAGACACAATGCCGACTTAAGTACAGGAAGACTGAGTCTTCCTACTGTCTATGTTTTGAGCGTTTCCTGTGTCACAAGTTTTACATTACGATGGACCTCTGCAGGTTTACTGTATCCCTTGGACCTTCCCATTGACGATGAAACACAGAAATTGCATCGGAATTAAATATAAGAGACACAACGCCGACATAAGTACAAGAAAACTGAGTCTTCTTATGGTCTATGCTTTGAGCGTTTCCTGTGTCACTAGTTTTACATTCCGTTGCACCTCTGCAGGTTTACTGTATCCCTTGGACCTCCCCATTGACGATGAAACACAGAAATTGCATGGGAATTAAATATAAGAGACACAATGCCGACATAAGTACAGGAAGACTGAGTCTTCCTACTGTCTATGTTTTGAGCGTTTCCTGCGTCACCAGTTTTACATTCTGATGCACCTCTGCAGGTTTACTGTATCCCTTGGACCTTTCCATTGACGATGAAACACAGAAATTGCATCGGAATTAAATATAAGAGACACAATGAGGACTTAAGTACAGGAAGACTGAGTCTTCCTACTGTCTATAATTTGAGCGTTTCCTGTGTCACCAGTTTGACATTCCGATGCACCTCTACAGTTTTGACTGTATCCCTCGGACCTTCACGGTGACGATGAAACACAGAAATTGCATCGGAATTAAATATAAGAGACACAACGCCGACATAAGTACAAGAAAACTGAGTCCTCTTACGGTCTATGCTTTGAGCGTTTCCTGTGTCACTAGTTTTACATTCCGTTGCACCTATGCAGGTTTACTGTAT
Source organism: Schistocerca nitens (assembly GCF_023898315.1). NCBI lineage: Eukaryota > Metazoa > Arthropoda > Insecta > Orthoptera > Acrididae > Schistocerca > Schistocerca nitens. The sequence continues at coordinate 238,620,125 of NC_064623.1, read as the reverse complement.
CCCTTGGACCTCCACATTGACGATGAAACACAGAAATTGCATCGGAATTAAATATAAGAGACACAATGCCGACATAAGTACAGGAAGACTGAGTTTTCCTAATGTCTATGTTTTGAGCGTTTCCTCTGTCACCAGTTTTACAATCTGATGCACCTCTGCAGGTTTACTGTATCTCTTGGACCTTCCCATTGACGATGAAACACAGAAATTGCATCGGAATTAAATATAAGAGACACAATGAGGACTTAAGTACAGGAAGACTGAGTCTTCCTACTGTCTATAATTTGAGCGTTTCCTGTGTCACCAGTTTGACATTCCGATGCACCTCTACAGGTTGACTGTATCCCTCGGACCTTCACGGTGACGATGAAACACAGAAATTGCATCGGAATTAAATATAAGAGACACAATGCCGACTTAAGTACAGGAAGACTCTGTCTTCCTACTGTCTATGTTTTGAGCGTGTCCTTTGTCATCAGTTTTACTTTCCGATGCACCTCGGTAGGTTTACTATATCCCTTGGACCTTCCCATTCACGATGAAACAGAGAAATTTCATCGGAAATAAACATAAGAGACACAACGCCGATTTAAGTACAGGAAGTCTATGTTTTGAGCGTTTCCAGTGTCACTAGTTTTAAATTCCGATGTATCTCTGCAGGTTAACTGTATCCCTCGGACCTTCCCATTGACGATGAAACTCAAAAATTGCATCGGAATTAAATATTAGAGACACAATGCCAACTTAAGTACAGGAAGACTGAGTCTTCCTACTGTCTATGCTTTGAGCGTTTCCTGTGTCACAAGTTTTACATTCCGATGGACCTCTGCCGGTTTACTGTACCCCTTGGACCTTCCCATTGACGATGAAACACAGAAATTGCATCGGAATTAAATGTAAGAGGCACAATGCCGACTTAAGTACAGGAAGACTGAGTCTTCCTACTGTCTATGTTTTGAGCGTTTCCTTTGTCACTAGTTTTACAATCCGATGTACCTCTGCAGGTTAACTGTAGCCCTTGGACCTTCCCATTGACGATGAAACACAGAAATTGCATCGGAATTAAATATAAGAGACACAATGCCGACTTAAGTACAGGAAGACTGAGTCTTCCAACTGTCTATGTTTTGAGCGTTTCCTGTGTCACCAGTTTTACATTCTGATGCACCTCTGCAGGTTTACTGTATCCCTTGGACCTTCCCATTGACGATGAAACACAGAAATTGCATCGGAATTAAATATAAGAGACACAATGCCGACTTAAGTACAGGAAGAATGAGTCTTCCCACTGTCTATAATATGAGCGTTTCCTGTGTCACCAGTTTTACATTCCGATGCACCTCTACAGGTTTACTGTATACCTTGGACCTTCACAGTGACGATGAAACACAGAAATTGCATCGGAATTAAATATAAAAGACACAATGCCGACTTAAGCACAAGAAAACTGAGTCTTCTTACGGTCTATGTTTTGAGCGTTTCCTGTGTCACCAGTTTTACATTCCGATGCACCTCTGCAGGTTTATTGCATCCCCTGGACCATCCCATTGGCGATGAAACACACAAATTGCATCGAAATTAAATATAAGAGACACAATGCCGACTTAAGTACAGGAAGACTGAGTCTTCCTACTGTCTATGCTTTGAGCGTTTCCTGTGTCACAAGTTTTACATTCCGATGGACCTCTGCAGGTTTACTGTACCCCTTGGACCTTCCCATTGAGGATGAAACATAGATATTGCATCGGAATTAAATATAAGACACACAACGCCGACTTAAGTACAAGAAAACTGAGTCTTCTTACGGTCTATGTTTTGAGCGTTTCCTGTGTCACTAGTTTTACATTCCGTTGCACCTCTGCAGGTTTACTGTATCCCTTGGACCTCCCCATTGACGCTGAAACACAGAAATTGTATCGGAATTAAATATAAGAGACACAATGCCCACTTAAGTACAGGAAGACTGAGTCTTCCTACTGTCTATGTTTTGAGCGTTTCCTGTGTCACCAGTTTTACATTCTGATGCACCTCTGCAGGTTTACTGTATCCCTTGGACCTTCCCATTGACGATGAAACACAGAAATTGCATCGGAATTAAATATAAGAGACACAATGCCGACTTAAGTACAGGAAGACTGAGTCTTCCTACTGTCTATAAATTGAGCGTTTCCTGTGTCACCAGTTTTACATTCCGATGCACCTCTACAGGTTTACTGTATCCCTTAGACCTTCACAGTGACGATGAAACACAGAAAATGCATCGGAATTAAATATATGAGACACAATGCCGACTTAAGTACAGGAAGACTAAGTCTTCCTACTGTCTATGTTTTGAGCGTTTCCTGTGTCATCAGTTTTACTTTCCGTTGCACCTCTGCAGGTTTACTATATACCTTGGACCTTCCCATTCACGATGAAATACAGAAATTTCATCGGAAATAAATATAAGAGACACAACGCCGACTTAAGTACAGGAAGACTGTGTCTTCCTACTGTCTATGTTTTGAGCGTTTCCTGTGTCACAAGTTTTACATTACGATGGACCTCTGCAGGTTTACTGTATTACTTGGACCTTCCCATTGACGATGAAACACAGAAATTGCATCGGAATTGAATATAAGAGACACAACGCCGACATAAGTACAAGAAAACTGAGTCTTCTTACGGTCTATGTTTTGAGCGTTTCCTGTGTCACTAGTTTTACATTCCGTTGCACCTCTGCAGGTTTACTGTATCCCTTGGACCTCCCCCTTGACGATGAAACACAGAAATTGCATCGGAATTAAATTTAAGAGACACAATGCCGACTAAAGTACAGGAAGACTGAGTCTTCCTAATGTCTATGTTTTGAGCGTTTCCTCTGTCACCAGTTTTACATTCTGATGCACCTCTGCAGGTTTACTCTATCTCTTGGACCTTCCCATTGACGGTGAAACACAGAAATTGCATCGGAATTAAATATGAGACACAATGAGGACTTAAGTACAGGAAGACTGACTCTTCCTACTGTCTATAATTTGAGCGTTTCCTGTGTCACCAGTTTGAGATCCGATGCACCTCTACAGGTTGACTGTATCCCTCGGACCTTCACAGTGACGAGGAAACACAGAAATTGCATCGGAATTAAATATAAGAGACACAATGCCGACTTAAGTACAGGAAGACTAAGTCTTCCTACTGTCTATGTATTGAGCATTTCCTGTGTCATCAGTTTCACTTTCCGTTGCACCTCTGCAGGTTTACTATATCCCTTGGACCTTCCCATTCACGATGAAATACAGAAATTTCATCGGAAATAAATATAAGAGACACAATGCCGACTTAAGTACAGGAAGACTGAGTCTTCCTACTGTCTATGTTTTGAGCGTTTCCTGTGTCACAAGTTTTACATTACGATGGACCTCTGCAGGTTTACTGTATCCCTTGGACCTTCCCATTGACGATGAAACACAGAAATTGCATCGGAATTAAATATAAGAGACACAACGCCGACATAAGTACAAGAAAACTGAGTCTTCTTATGGTCTATGCTTTGAGCGTTTCCTGTGTCACTAGTTTTACATTCCGTTGCACCTCTGCAGGTTTACTGTATCCCTTGGACCTCCCCATTGACGATGAAACACAGAAATTGCATGGGAATTAAATATAAGAGACACAATGCCGACATAAGTACAGGAAGACTGAGTCTTCCTACTGTCTATGTTTTGAGCGTTTCCTGCGTCACCAGTTTTACATTCTGATGCACCTCTGCAGGTTTACTGTATCCCTTGGACCTTTCCATTGACGATGAAACACAGAAATTGCATCGGAATTAAATATAAGAGACACAATGAGGACTTAAGTACAGGAAGACTGAGTCTTCCTACTGTCTATAATTTGAGCGTTTCCTGTGTCACCAGTTTGACATTCCGATGCACCTCTACAGGTTGACTGTATCCCTCGGACCTTCACGGTGACGATGAAACACAGAAATTGCATCGGAATTAAATATAAGAGACACAACGCCGACATAAGTACAAGAAAACTGAGTCCTCTTACGGTCTATGCTTTGAGCGTTTCCTGTGTCACTAGTTTTACATTCCGTTGCACCTATGCAGGTTTACTGTATCCCTTGGACCTCCACATTGACGATGAAACACAGAAATTGCATCGGAATTAAATATAAGAGACACAATGCCGACATAAGTACAGGAAGACTGAGTTTTCCTAATGTCTATGTTTTGAGCGTTTCCTCTGTCACCAGTTTTACAATCTGATGCACCTCTGCAGGTTTACTGTATCTCTTGGACCTTCCCATTGACGATGAAACACAGAAATTGCATCGGAATTAAATATAAGAGACACAATGAGGACTTAAGTACAGGAAGACTGAGTCTTCCTACTGTCTATAATTTGAGCGTTTCCTGTGTCACCAGTTTGACATTCCGATGCACCTCTACAGGTTGACTGTATCCCTCGGACCTTCACGGTGACGATGAAACACAGAAATTGCATCGGAATTAAATATAAGAGACACAATGCCGACTTAAGTACAGGAAGACTCTGTCTTCCTACTGTCTATGTTTTGAGCGTGTCCTTTGTCATCAGTTTTACTTTCCGATGCACCTCGGTAGGTTTACTATATCCCTTGGACCTTCCCATTCACGATGAAACAGAGAAATTTCATCGGAAATAAACATAAGAGACACAACGCCGATTTAAGTACAGGAAGTCTATGTTTTGAGCGTTTCCAGTGTCACTAGTTTTAAATTCCGATGTATCTCTGCAGGTTAACTGTATCCCTCGGACCTTCCCATTGACGATGAAACTCAAAAATTGCATCGGAATTAAATATTAGAGACACAATGCCAACTTAAGTACAGGAAGACTGAGTCTTCCTACTGTCTATGCTTTGAGCGTTTCCTGTGTCACAAGTTTTACATTCCGATGGACCTCTGCCGGTTTACTGTACCCCTTGGACCTTCCCATTGACGATGAAACACAGAAATTGCATCGGAATTAAATGTAAGAGGCACAATGCCGACTTAAGTACAGGAAGACTGAGTCTTCCTACTGTCTATGTTTTGAGCGTTTCCTTTGTCACTAGTTTTACAATCCGATGTACCTCTGCAGGTTAACTGTAGCCCTTGGACCTTCCCATTGACGATGAAACACAGAAATTGCATCGGAATTAAATATAAGAGACACAATGCCGACTTAAGTACAGGAAGACTGAGTCTTCCAACTGTCTATGTTTTGAGCGTTTCCTGTGTCACCAGTTTTACATTCTGATGCACCTCTGCAGGTTTACTGTATCCCTTGGACCTTCCCATTGACGATGAAACACAGAAATTGCATCGGAATTAAATATAAGAGACACAATGCCGACTTAAGTACAGGAAGAATGAGTCTTCCCACTGTCTATAATATGAGCGTTTCCTGTGTCACCAGTTTTACATTCCGATGCACCTCTACAGGTTTACTGTATACCTTGGACCTTCACAGTGACGATGAAACACAGAAATTGCATCGGAATTAAATATAAAAGACACAATGCCGACTTAAGCACAAGAAAACTGAGTCTTCTTACGGTCTATGTTTTGAGCGTTTCCTGTGTCACCAGTTTTACATTCCGATGCACCTCTGCAGGTTTATTGCATCCCCTGGACCATCCCATTGGCGATGAAACACACAAATTGCATCGAAATTAAATATAAGAGACACAATGCCGACTTAAGTACAGGAAGACTGAGTCTTCCTACTGTCTATGCTTTGAGCGTTTCCTGTGTCACAAGTTTTACATTCCGATGGACCTCTGCAGGTTTACTGTACCCCTTGGACCTTCCCATTGAGGATGAAACATAGATATTGCATCGGAATTAAATATAAGACACACAACGCCGACTTAAGTACAAGAAAACTGAGTCTTCTTACGGTCTATGTTTTGAGCGTTTCCTGTGTCACTAGTTTTACATTCCGTTGCACCTCTGCAGGTTTACTGTATCCCTTGGACCTCCCCATTGACGCTGAAACACAGAAATTGTATCGGAATTAAATATAAGAGACACAATGCCCACTTAAGTACAGGAAGACTGAGTCTTCCTACTGTCTATGTTTTGAGCGTTTCCTGTGTCACCAGTTTTACATTCTGATGCACCTCTGCAGGTTTACTGTATCCCTTGGACCTTCCCATTGACGATGAAACACAGAAATTGCATCGGAATTAAATATAAGAGACACAATGCCGACTTAAGTACAGGAAGACTGAGTCTTCCTACTGTCTATAAATTGAGCGTTTCCTGTGTCACCAGTTTTACATTCCGATGCACCTCTACAGGTTTACTGTATCCCTTAGACCTTCACAGTGACGATGAAACACAGAAAATGCATCGGAATTAAATATATGAGACACAATGCCGACTTAAGTACAGGAAGACTAAGTCTTCCTACTGTCTATGTTTTGAGCGTTTCCTGTGTCATCAGTTTTACTTTCCGTTGCACCTCTGCAGGTTTACTATATACCTTGGACCTTCCCATTCACGATGAAATACAGAAATTTCATCGGAAATAAATATAAGAGACACAATGCCGACTTAAGTACAGGAAGACTGTGTCTTCCTACTGTCTATGTTTTGAGCGTTTCCTGTGTCACAAGTTTTACATTACGATGGACCTCTGCAGGTTTACTGTATTACTTGGACCTTCCCATTGACGATGAAACACAGAAATTGCATCGGAATTGAATATAAGAGACACAACGCCGACATAAGTACAAGAAAACTGAGTCTTCTTACGGTCTATGTTTTGAGCGTTTCCTGTGTCACTAGTTTTACATTCCGTTGCACCTCTGCAGGTTTACTGTATCCCTTGGACCTCCCCCTTGACGATGAAACACAGAAATTGCATCGGAATTAAATATAAGAGACACAATGCCGACTTAAGTACAGGAAGACTGAGTCTTCCTAATGTCTATGTTTTGAGCGTTTCCTCTGTCACCAGTTTTACATTCTGATGCACCTCTGCAGGTTTACTCTATCTCTTGGACCTTCCCATTGACGATGAAACACAGAAATTGCATCGGAATTAAATATGAGACACAATGAGGACTTAAGTACAGGAAGACTGACTCTTCCTACTGTCTATAATTTGAGCGTTTCCTGTGTCACCAGTTTGAGATCCGATGCACCTCTACAGGTTGACTGTATCCCTCGGACCTTCACAGTGACGAGGAAACACAGAAATTGCATCGGAATTAAATATAAGAGACACAATGCCGACTTAAGTACAGGAAGACTATGTCTTCCTACTGTCTATATTTTGAGCGTGTCCTGTGTCATCAGTTTTACTTTCCGATGCACCTCTGTAGGTTTACTATATCCCTTGGACCTTCCCATTCACGATGAAACACAGAAATTTCATCGGAAATAAATATAAGGGACACAATGCCGATTTAAGTACAGGAAGACTGAGTCTTCCTACTGTCTATGTTTTGAGCGTTTCCAGTGTCACTAGTTTTAAATTCCGATGTATCTCTGCAGGTTAACTGTATCCCTCGGACCTTCCCATTGACGATGAAACACAAAAATTGCATCGGAATTAAATATTAGAGACACAATGCCGACTTAAGTACAGGAAGACTGAGTCTTCCTACTATCTATGTTTTGAGCGTTTCCTGTGTCACCAGTTTTACATTCTGATGCACATCTGCAGGTTTACTGTATCCCTTGGACCTTCCCATTGACGATGAAACACACAAATTGCATCGGAATTAAATATGAGAGACACAATGCCGACTTAAGTACAGGAAGAATGAGTCTTCCTACTGTCTATAATTTTAGCGTTTCCTGTGTCACAAGTTTTACATTCCGATGCACCTCTGCAGGTTCACTGCACCCCATACACCTTCCCATTGGCGATAAAACACACAAATTGCATCGAAATTAAATATAAGAGACACAATGCCGACTTAAGTACAGGAAGACTGAGTCTTCCTACTGTCTATGTTTTAAGCATTTCCTGTGTCACACGTTTTACATTCCGATGGACCTCAGCAGGTTTACTGTATCCCCTGGAGCTTCCCATTGACGATGAAACACAGAAATTGCATCGGAATTAAATATAAGAGACACAACGCGGACGTAAGTACAAGAAAACTGAGTCTTCTTACGGTCTATGTTTTGAGCGTTTCCTGTGTCACTAGTTTTACATTCCGTTGCACCTCTGCAGGTTTACTGTATCCCTTGGACCCCCCATTGACGATGAAACATAGAAATTGCATCGGAATTAAATATAAGAGACACAATGCCGACTTATGTGCAGGAAGACTGAGTCTTCCTAATGTCTATGTTTTGAGCGTTTCCTCTGTCACCAGTTTTACATACCGATGCACCTCTGCAGGTTTACTGTATCTCTTTGACCTTCCCATTGACGATGAAACACAGAAATTGCATCGGAATTAAATATAAGAGACACAATGGGGACTTAAGTACAGGAAGACTGAGTCTTCCTACTGTCTATAATTTGAGCGTTTCCTGTGTCACCAGTTTTACATTCCGATGCACACCTACAGGTTGACTGTATCCCCTGGACCATCACAGTGACGATGAAACACAGAAATTGCATCGGAATTAAGTATAAGAGACACAACGCCGACATAAGTACAAGAAAACTGAGTCTTCTTACGGTCTATGCTTTGAGCGTTTCCTGTGTCACTAGTTTTACATTCCGTTGCACCTCTGCAGGTTTACTGTATTCCTTGGACCTCCCCATTGACGATGAAACACAGAAATTGCATCGGAATTAAATATAAGAGACACAATGCCGACATAAGTACAGGAAGACTGAGTCTTCCTACTGTCTATGTTTTGAGCGTTTCCTGTGTCACAAGTTTTACATTACGATGGACCTCTGCAGGTTTACTGTATCCCTTGGACCTTCCCATTGACGATGAAACACAGAAATTGCATCGGAAATAAACATAAGAGACACAACGCCGACATAAGTACAAGAAAACTGAGTCTTCTTACGGTCTATGCTTTGAGGGTTTCCTGTGTCACTAGTTTTACATTCCGTTGCACCTCTGCAGGTTTACTGTATCCCTTGGACCTCCCCATTGACGATGAAACACAGAAATTGCATCGGAATTAAATATAAGAGACACAATGCCGACATAAGTACAGGAAGACTGAGTCTTCCTAATGTCTATGTTTTGAGCGCTTCCTCTGTCACCGGTTTTACAATCTGATGCACCTCTGCAGGTTTACTGTATTTCTTGGACCTTCCCATTGACGATGAAACACAGAAATTGCATCGGAATTAAATATAAGAGACACAATGAGGACTTAAGTACAGGAAGACTGAGTCTTCCTACTGTCTATAATTTGAGCGTTTCCTGTGTCACCAGTTTGACATTCCGATGCACCTCTACAGGTTGACTGTATCCCTCGGACCTTCACGGTGACGATGAAACACAGAAATTGCATCGGAATTAAATATAAGAGACACAATGCCGACTTAAGTACAGGAAGACTATGTCTTCCTACTGTCTATGTTTTGAGCGTGTGCTGTGTCATCAGTTTTACTTTCCGATGCACCTCTGTAGGTTTACTATATCCCTTGGACCTTCCCATTCACGATGAAACACAGAAATGTCATCGGAAATAAACATAAGAGACACAACGCCGATTTAAGTACAGGAAGTCTATGTTTTGAGCGTTTCCAGTGTCACTAGTTTTAAATTCCGATGTATCTCTGCAGGTTAACTGTATCCCTCGCACCTTCCCATTGACGATGAAACACAAAAATTGCATCGGAATTAAATATTAGAGACACAATGCCGACTTAAGTACAGGAAGACTGAGTCTTCCTACTGTCTATGCTTTGAGCGTTTCCGTGTCACAAGTTTTACATTCCGATGGACCTCTGCAGGTTTACTGTACCCCTTGGACCCTCCCATTGAGGATGAAACACAGATATTGCATCGGAATTAAATATAAGAGACACAACGCCGACTTAAGTACAAGAAAACTGAGTCTTCTTACGGTCTATGTTTTGAGCGTTTCCTGTGTCACTAGTTTTACATTCCGTTGCACCTCTGCAGGTTTACTGTATCCCTTGGACCTCCCCATTGACGCTGAAACACAGAAATTGTATCGGAATTAAATATAAGAGACACAATGCCCACTTAAGTACAGGAAGACTGAGTCTTCCTACTGTCTATGTTTTGAGCGTTTCCTGTGTCACCAGTTTTACATTCTGATGCACCTCTGCAGGTTTACTCTATCCCTTGGACCTTCCCATTGACGATGAAACACAGAAATTGCATCGGAATTAAATATAAGAGACACAATGCCGACTTAAGTACAGGAAGACTGAGTCTTCCTACTGTCTATAATTTGAGCGTTTCCTGTGTCACCAGTTTTACATTCCGATGCACCTCTACAGGTTTACTGTATCCCTTAGACCTTCACAGTGACGATGAAACACAGAAATTGCATCGGAATTAAATATATGAGACACAATGCCGACTTAAGTACAGGAAGACTAAGTCTTCCTACTGTCTATGTTTTGAGCGTTTCCTGTGTCATCAGTTTTACTTTCCGTTGCACCTCTGCAGGTTTACTATATCCCTTGGACCTTCCCATTCACGATGAAATACAGAAATTTCATCGGAAATAAATATAAGAGACACAATGCCGACTTAAGTACAGGAAGACTGAGTCTTCCTACTGTCTATGTTTTGAGCGTTTCCTGTGTCACAAGTTTTACATTACGATGGACTTCTGCAGGTTTACTGTATCCCTTGCACCTTCCCATTGACGATGAAACACAGAAATTGCATCGGAATTAAATATAAGAGACACAACGCCGAAATAAGTACAAGAAAACTGAGTCTTCTTACGGTCTATGATTTGAACGTTTCCTGTGTCACTAGTTTTACATTCCGTTGCACCTCTGCAGGTTTACTGTATCCCTTGGACCTCGCCATTGACGATGAAACACAGAAATTGCATCGGAATTAAATATAAGAGACACAATGCCGACTTAAGTACAGGAAGACTGAGTCTTCCTAATGTCTATGTTTTGAGCGTTTCCTCTGTCACCAGTTTTACATTCTGATGCACCTCTGCAGGTTTACTGTATCTCTTGGACCTTCCCATTGACGATGAAACACAGAAATTGCATCGGAATTAAATATAAGAGACACAATGAGGACTTAAGTACAGGAAGACTGAGTCTTCCTACTGTCTATAATTTGAGCGTTTCCTGTGTCACCAGTTTGACATTCCGATGCACCTCTACAGGTTGACTGTATCCCTCGGACCTTCACAGTGACGATGAAACACAGAAATTGCATCGGAATTAAATATAAGAGACACAATGCCGACTTAAGTACAGGAAGACTATGTCTTCCTACTGTCTATGTTTTGAGCGTGTCCTGTGTCATCAGTTTTACTTTCCGATGCACCTCTGTAGGTTTACTATATCCCTTGGACCTTCCCATTCACGATGAAACACAGAAATTTCATCGGAAATAAATATAAGAGACACAATGCCGATTTAAGTACAGGAAGACTGAGTGATCCTACTGTCTATGTTTTGAGCGTTTCCAGTGTCACTAGTTTTAAATTCCGATGTATCTCTGCAGGTTAACTGTATCCCTCGGACCTTCCCATTGACGATGAAACACAAGAATTGCATCGGAATTAAATGTTAGAGACACAATGCCGACTTAAGTACAGGAAGACTGAGTCTTCCTACTGTCTATAATTTGAGCGTTTCATGTGTCATCAGTTTTACATTCCGATGCACCTCTACAGCTTTACTGTATCCCTTAGACCTTCACAGTGACGATGAAACACAGAAATTGCATCGGAATTAAATATATGAGACACAATGCCGACTTAAGTACAGGAAGAATGAGTCTTCCTACTGTCTATAATTTTAGCGTTTCCTGTGTCACAAGTTTTACATTCCGATGCACCTCTGCAGGTTCACTGCACCCCATGCACCTTCCCATTGGCGATGAAACACACAAATTGCATCGAAATTAAATATAAGAGACACAATGCCGACTTACGTACAGGAAGACTGAGTCTTCCTACTGTCTATAATTTGAGCGTTTCCTGTGTCACCAGTTTTACATTCCGATGCGCATCTACAGGTTGACTGTATCCCTCGGACCTTCACAGTGACGATGAAACACAGAAATTGCATCGGAATTAAATATATGAGACACAATGCCGACTTTAGTACAGGAAGACTAAGTCTTCCTACTGTCTATGTATTGAGCATTTCCTGTGTCATCAGTTTCACTTTCCGTTGCACCTCTGCAGGTTTACTATATCCCTTGGACCTTCCCATTCACGATGAAATACAGAAATTTCATCGGAAATAAATATAAGAGACACAATGCCGACTTAAGTACAGGAAGACTGAGTCTTCCTACTGTCTATGTTTTGAGCGTTTCCTGTGTCACAAGTTTTACATTACGATGGACCTCTGCAGGTTTACTGTATCCCTTGGACCTTCCCATTGACGATGAAACACAGAAATTGCATCGGAATTAAATATAAGAGACACAACGCCGACATAAGTACAAGAAAACTGAGTCTTCTTACGGTCTATGCTTTGAGCGTTTCCTGTGTCACTAGTTTTACATTCCGTTGCACCTCTGCAGGTTTACTGTATCCCTTGGACCTCCCCATTGACGATGAAACACAGAAATTGCATCGGAATTAAATATAAGAGACACAATGCCGACATAAGTACAGGAAGACTGAGTCTTCCTACTGTCTATGTTTTGAGCGTTTCCTGTGTCACCAGTTTTACATTCTGATGCACCTCTGCAGGTTTACTGTATCCCTTGGACCTTTCCATTGACGATGAAACACAGAAATTGCATCGGAATTAAATATAAGAGACACAATGAGGACTTAAGTACAGGAAGACTGAGTCTTCCTACTGTCTATTATTTGAGCGTTTCCTGTGTCACCAGTTTGACATTCCGATGCACCTCTACAGGTTGACTGTATCCCTCGGACCTTCACGGTGACGATGAAACACAGAAATTGCATCGGAATTAAATATAAGAGACACAATGCCGACTTAAGTACAGGAAGACTATGTCTTCCTACTGTCTATGTATTGAGCATTTCCTGTGTCATCAGTTTCAATTTCCGTTGCACCTCTGCAGGTTTACTATATCCCTTGGACCTTCCCATTCACGATGAAATACAGAAATTTCATCGGAAATAAATATAAGAGACACAATGCCGACTTAAGTACAGGAAGACTGAGTCTTCCTACTGTCTATGTTTTGAGCGTTTCCTGTGTCACAAGTTTTACATTACGATGGACCTCTGCAGGTTTACTGTATCCCTTGGACCTTCCCATTGACGATGAAACAAAGAAATTGCATCGGAATTAAATATAAGAGACACAACGCCGACATAAGTACAAGAAAACTGAGTCTTCTTACGGTCTATGCTTTGAGCGTTTCCTGTGTCACTAGTTTTACATTCCGTTGCACCTATGCAGGTTTACTGTATCCCTTGGACCTCCACATTGACGATGAAACACAGAAATTGCATCGGAATTAAATATAAGAGACACAATGCCGACATAAGTACAGGAAGACTGAGCCTTCCTAATGTCTATGTTTTGAGCGTTTCCTCTGTCACCAGTTTTACAATCTGATGCACCTCTGCAGGTTTACTGTATCTCTTGGACCTTCCCATTGACGATGAAACACAGAAATTGCATCGGAATTAAATATAAGAGACACAATGAGGACTTAAGTACAGGAAGACTGAGTCTTCCTACTGTCTATAATTTGAGCGTTTCCTGTGTCACCAGTTTGACATTCCGATGCACCTCTACAGGTTGACTGTATCCCTCGGACCTTCACGGTGACAATGAAACACAGAAATTGCATCGGAATTAAATATAAGAGACACAATGCCGACTTAAGTACAGGAAGACTATGTCTTCCTACTGTCTATGTTTTGAGCGTGTCCTTTGTCATCAGTTTTACTTTCCGATGCACCTCTGTAGGTTTACTATATCCCTTGGACCTTCCCATTCACGATGAAACAGAGAAATTTCATCGGAAATAAACATAAGAGACACAACGCCGATTTAAGTACAGGAAGTCTATGTTTTGAGCGTTTCCAGTGTCACTAGTTTTAAATTCCGATGTATCTCTGCAGGTTAACTGTATCCCTCGGACCTTCCCATTGACGATGAAACTCAAAAATTGCATCGGAATTAAATATTAGAGACACAATGCCGACTTAAGTACAGGAAGACTGAGTCTTCCTACTGTCTATGCTTTGAGCGTTTCCTGTGTCACAAGTTTTACATTCCGATGGACCTCTGCCGGTTTACTGTACCCCTTGGACCTTCCCATTGACGATGAAACACAGAAATTGCATCGGAATTAAATGTAAGAGGCACAATGCCGACTTAAGTACAGGAAGACAGAGTCTTCCTACTGTCTATGTTTTGAGCGTTTCCTTTGTCACTACTTTTACAATCCGATGTACCTCTGCAGGTTAACTGTATCCCTTGGACCTTCCCATTGACGATGAAACACAGAAATTGCATCGGAATTAAATATAAGAGACACAATGCCGACTTAAGTACAGGAAGACTGAGTCTTCCTACTGTCTATGTTTTGAGCGTTTCCTGTGTCACCAGTTTTACATTCTGATGCACCTCTGCAGGTTTACTGTATCCCTTGGACCTTCCCATTGACGATGAAACACAGAAATTGCATCGGAATCAAATATAAGAGACACAATGCAGACTTAAGTACAGGAAGAATGAGTCTTCCCACTGTCTGTAATATGAGCGTTTCCTGTGTCACCAGTTTTACATTCCGATGCACCTCTACAGGTTTACTGTATCCCTTGGACCTTCACAGTAACGATGAAACACAGAAATTGCATCGGAATTAAATATAAAAGACACAATGCCGACTTAAGCACAAGAAAACTGAGTCTTCTTACGGTCTATGTTTTGAGCGTTTCCTGTGTCACCAGTTTTACATTCCGATGCACCTCTGCAGGTTTATTGCATCCCCTGGACCTTCCCATTGGCGATGAAACACACAAATTGCATCGAAATTAAATATAAGAGACACAATGCCGACTTAAGTACAGGAAGACTGAGTCTTCCTACTGTCTATGCTTTGAGTGTTTCCTGTGTCACAAGTTTTACATTCCGATGGACCTCTGCAGGTTTACTGTACCCCTTGGACCTTCCCATTGAGGATGAAACATAGATATTGCATCGGAATTAAATATAAGAGACACAACGCCGACTTAAGTACAAGAAAACTGAGTCTTCTTACGGTCTATGTTTTGAGCGTTTCCTGTGTCACTAGTTTTACATTCCGTTGCACCTCTGCAGGTTTACTGTATCCCTTGGACCTTCCCATTGACGATGAAACACAGAAATTGCATCGGAATTAAATATAAGAGAAACAATGCCGACTTAAGTACAGGAAGACTGAGTCTTCCTACTGTCTATGTTTTGAGCGTTTCCTGTGTCACAAGTTTTACATTACGATGGACCTCTGCAGGTTTACTGTATCACTTGGACCTTCCCATTGACGATGAAACACAGAAATTGCATCGGAATTAAATATGAGACACAATGAGGACTTAAGTACAGGAAGACTGACTCTTCCTACTGTCTATAATTTGAGCGTGTCCTGTGTCACCAGTTTGACATTCCGATGCACCTCTACAGGTTGACTGTATCCCTCGGACCTTCACAGTGGCGAGGAAACACAGAAATTGCATCGGAATTAAATATAAGAGACACAATGCCGACTTAAGTACAGGAAGACTATGTCTTCCTACTGTCTATGTTTTGAGCGTGTCCTGTGTCATCAGTTTTACTTTCCGATGCACCTCTGTAGGTTTACTATATCCCTTGGACCTTCCCAATCACGATGAAACACAGAAATTTCATCGGAAATAAATATAAGAGACACAATGCCGATTTAAGTACAGGAAGACTGAGTCTTCCTACTGTCTATGTTTTGAGCGTTTCCAGTGTCACTAGTTTTAAATTCCGATGTATCTCTGCAGGTTAACTGTATCCCTCGGACCTTCCCATTGACGATGAAACACAAAAATTGCATCGGAATTAAATATTAGAGACACAATGCCGACTTAAGTACAGGAAGACTGAGTCTTCCAACTATCTATGTTTTGAGCGTTTCCTGTGTCACCAGTTTTACATTCTGATGCACCTCTGCAGGTTTACTGTATCCGTTGGACCTTCCCATTGACGATGAAACACACAAATTGCATCGGAATTAAATATGAGAGACACAATGCCGACTTAAGTACAGGAAGAATGAGTCTTCCTACTGTCTATAATTTTAGCGTTTCCTGTGTCACAAGTTTTACATTCCGATGCACTTCTGCAGGTTCACTGCACCCCATGCACCTTCCCATTGGCGATTAAACACACAAATTGCATCGAAATTAAATATAAGAGACTCAATGCCGACTTAAGTACAGGAAGACTGAGTCTTCCTACTGTCTATGTTTTAAGCATTTCCTGTGTCACACGTTTTACATTCCGATGGACCTCAGCAGGTTTACTGTATCCCCTGGACCTTCCCATTGACGATGAAACACAGAAATTGCATCGGAATTAAATATAAGAGACACAACGCGGACGTAAGTACAAGAAAACTGAGTCTTCTTACGGTCTATGTTTTGAGCGTTTCCTGTGTCACTAGTTTTACATTCCGTTGCACCTCTGCAGGTTTACTGTATCCCTTGGACCCCCCCATTGACGATGAAACACAGAAATTGCATCGGAACTAAATATAAGAGACACAATGCCGACTTAAGTACAGGAAGACTGAGTCTTCCTACTGTCTATAATTTGAGCGTTTCATGTGTCATCAGTTTTACATTCCGATGCACCTCTACAGCTTTACTGTATCCCTTAGACCTTCACAGTGACGATGAAACACAGAAATTGCATCGGAATTAAATATATGAGACACAATGCCAACTTAAGTACAGGAAGAATGAGTCTTCCTACTGTCTATAATTTTAGCGTTTCCTGTGTCACAAGTTTTACATTCCGATGCACCTCTGCAGGTTCACTGCACCCCATGCACCTTCCGATGGGCGATGAAACACACAAATTGCATCGAAATTAAATATAAGAGACACAATGCCGACTTAAGTACAGGAAGACTGAGTCTTCCTACTGTCTATAATTTGAGCGTTTCCTGTGTCACCAGTTTTACATTCCGATGCACATCTACAGGTTGACTGTATCCCTCGGACCTTCAAAGTGACGATGAAACACAGAAATTGCATCGGAATTAAATATATGAGACACAATGCCGACTTAAGTACAGGAAGACTAAGTCTTCCTACTGTCTATGTATTGAGCATTTCCTGTGTCATCAGTTTCACTTTCCGTTGCACCTCTGCAGGTTTACTATATCCCTTGGACCTTCCCATTCACGATGAAATACAGAAATTTCATCGGAAATAAATATAAGAGACACAATGCCGACTTAAGTACAGGAAGACTGAGTCTTCCTACTGTCTATGTTTTGAGCGTTTCCTGTGTCACAAGTTTTACATTACGATGGACCTCTGCAGGTTTACTGTATCCCTTGGACCTTCCCATTGACGATGAAACACAGAAATTGCATCGGAATTGAATATAAGAGACACAACGCCGACATAAGTACAAGAAAACTGAGTCTTCTTATGGTCTATGCTTTGAGCGTTTCCTGTGTCACTAGTTTTACATTCCGTTGCACCTCTGCAGGTTTACTGTATCCCTTGGACCTCCCCATTGACGATGAAACACAGAAATTGCATCGGAATTAAATATAAGAGACACAATGCCGACATAAGTACAGGAAGACTGAGTCTTCCTACTGTCTATGTTTTGAGCGTTTCCTGCGTCACCAGTTTTACATTCTGATGCACCTCTGCAGGTTTACTGTATCCCTTGGACCTTTCCATTGACGATGAAACACAGAAATTGCATCGGAATTAAATATAAGAGACACAATGAGGACTTAAGTACAGGAAGACTGAGTCTTCCTACTGTCTATAATTTGAGCGTTTCCTGTGTCACCAGTTTGACATTCCGATGCACCTCTACAGGTTGACTGTATCCCTCGGACCTTCACGGTGACGATGAAACACAGAAATTGCATCGGAATTAAATATAAGAGACACAACGCCGACATAAGTACAAGAAAACTGAGTCCTCTTACGGTCTATGCTTTGAGCGTTTCCTGTGTCACTAGTTTTACATTCCGTTGCACCTATGCAGGTTTACTGTATCCCTTGGACCTCCACATTGACGATGAAACACAGAAATTGCATCGGAATTAAATATAAGAGACACAATGCCGACATAAGTACAGGAAGACTGAGTTTTCCTAATGTCTATGTTTTGAGCGTTTCCTCTGTCACCAGTTTTACAATCTGATGCACCTCTGCAGGTTTACTGTATCTCTTGGACCTTCCCATTGACGATGAAACACAGAAATTGCATCGGAATTAAATATAAGAGACACAATGAGGACTTAAGTACAGGAAGACTGAGTCTTCCTACTGTCTATAATTTGAGCGTTTCCTGTGTCACCAGTTTGACATTCCGATGCACCTCTACAGGTTGACTGTATCCCTCGGACCTTCACGGTGACGATGAAACACAGAAATTGCATCGGAATTAAATATAAGAGACACAATGCCGACTTAAGTACAGGAAGACTATGTCTTCCTACTGTCTATGTTTTGAGCGTGTCCTTTGTCATCAGTTTTAGTTTCCGATGCACCTCGGTAGGTTTACTATATCCCTTGGACCTTCCCATTCACGATGAAACAGAGAAATTTCATCGGAAATAAACATAAGAGACACAACGCCGATTTAAGTACAGGAAGTCTATGTTTTGAGCGTTTCCAGTGTCACTAGTTTTAAATTCCGATGTATCTCTGCAGGTTAACTGTATCCCTCGGACCTTCCCATTGACGATGAAACTCAAAAATTGCATCGGAATTAAATATTAGAGACACAATGCCAACTTAAGTACAGGAAGACTGAGTCTTCCTACTGTCTATGCTTTGAGCGTTTCCTGTGTCACAAGTTTTACATTCCGATGGACCTCTGCCGGTTTACTGTACCCCTTGGACCTTCCCATTGACGATGAAACACAGAAATTGCATCGGAATTAAATGTAAGAGGCACAATGCCGACTTAAGTACAGGAAGACTGAGTCTTCCTACTGTCTATGTTTTGAGCGTTTCCTTTGTCACTAGTTTTACAATCCGATGTACCTCTGCAGGTTAACTGTAGCCCTTGGACCTTCCCATTGACGATGAAACACAGAAATTGCATCGGAATTAAATATAAGAGACACAATGCCGACTTAAGTACAGGAAGACTGAGTCTTCCAACTGTCTATGTTTTGAGCGTTTCCTGTGTCACCAGTTTTACATTCTGATGCACCTCTGCAGGTTTACTGTATCCCTTGGACCTTCCCATTGACGATGAAACACAGAAATTGCATCGGAATTAAATATAAGAGACACAATGCCGACTTAAGTACAGGAAGAATGAGTCTTCCCACTGTCTATAATATGAGCGTTTCCTGTGTCACCAGTTTTACATTCCGATGCACCTCTACAGGTTTACTGTATACCTTGGACCTTCACAGTGACGATGAAACACAGAAATTGCATCGGAATTAAATATAAAAGACACAATGCCGACTTAAGCACAAGAAAACTGAGTCTTCTTACGGTCTATGTTTTGAGCGTTTCCTGTGTCACCAGTTTTACATTCCGATGCACCTCTGCAGGTTTATTGCATCCCCTGGACCTTCCCATTGGCGATGAAACACACAAATTGCATCGAAATTAAATATAAGAGACACAATGCCGACTTAAGTACAGGAAGACTGAGTCTTCCTACTGTCTATGCTTTGAGCGTGTCCTGTGTCACAAGTTTTACATTCCGATGGACCTCTGCAGGTTTACTGTACCCCTTGGACCTTCCCATTGAGGATGAAACATAGATATTGCATCGGAATTAAATATAAGACACACAACGCCGACTTAAGTACAAGAAAACTGAGTCTTCTTACGGTCTATGTTTTGAGCGTTTCCTGTGTCACTAGTTTTACATTCCGTTGCACCTCTGCAGGTTTACTGTATCCCTTGGACCTCCCCATTGACGCTGAAACACAGAAATTGTATCGGAATTAAATATAAGAGACACAATGCCCACTTAAGTACAGGAAGACTGAGTCTTCCTACTGTCTATGTTTTGAGCGTTTCCTGTGTCACCAGTTTTACATTCTGATGCACCTCTGCAGGTTTACTGTATCCCTTGGACCTTCCCATTGACGATGAAACACAGAAATTGCATCGGAATTAAATATAAGAGACACAATGCCGACTTAAGTACAGGAAGACTGAGTCTTCCTACTGTCTATAAATTGAGCGTTTCCTGTGTCACCAGTTTTACATTCCGATGCACCTCTACAGGTTTACTGTATCCCTTAGACCTTCACAGTGACGATGAAACACAGAAAATGCATCGGAATTAAATATATGAGACACAATGCCGACTTAAGTACAGGAAGACTAAGTCTTCCTACTGTCTATGTTTTGAGCGTTTCCTGTGTCATCAGTTTTACTTTCCGTTGCACCTCTGCAGGTTTACTATATACCTTGGACCTTCCCATTCACGATGAAATACAGAAATTTCATCGGAAATAAATATAAGAGACACAATGCCGACTTAAGTACAGGAAGACTGTGTCTTCCTACTGTCTATGTTTTGAGCGTTTCCTGTGTCACAAGTTTTACATTACGATGGACCTCTGCAGGTTTACTGTATTACTTGGACCTTCCCATTGACGATGAAACACAGAAATTGCATCGGAATTGAATATAAGAGACACAACGCCGACATAAGTACAAGAAAACTGAGTCTTCTTACGGTCTATGTTTTGAGCGTTTCCTGTGTCACTAGTTTTACATTCCGTTGCACCTCTGCAGGTTTACTGTATCCCTTGGACCTCCCCCTTGACGATGAAACACAGAAATTGCATCGGAATTAAATATAAGAGACACAATGCCGACTTAAGTACAGGAAGACTGAGTCTTCCTAATGTCTATGTTTTGAGCGTTTCCTCTGTCACCAGTTTTACATTCTGATGCACCTCTGCAGGTTTACTCTATCTCTTGGACCTTCCCATTGACGATGAAACACAGAAATTGCATCGGAATTAAATATGAGACACAATGAGGACTTAAGTACAGGAAGACTGACTCTTCCTACTGTCTATAATTTGAGCGTTTCCTGTGTCACCAGTTTGAGATTCCGATGCACCTCTACAGGTTGACTGTATCCCTCGGACCTTCACAGTGACGAGGAAACACAGAAATTGCATCGGAATTAAATATAAGAGACACAATGCCGACTTAAGTACAGGAAGACTATGTCTTCCTACTGTCTATATTTTGAGCGTGTCCTGTGTCATCAGTTTTACTTTCCGATGCACCTCTGTAGGTTTACTATATCCCTTGGACCTTCCCATTCACGATGAAACACAGAAATTTCATCGGAAATAAATATAAGGGACACAATGCCGATTTAAGTACAGGAAGACTGAGTCTTCCTACTGTCTATGTTTTGAGCGTTTCCAGTGTCACTAGTTTTAAATTCCGATGTATCTCTGCAGGTTAACTGTATCCCTCGGACCTTCCCATTGACGATGAAACACAAAAATTGCATCGGAATTAAATATTAGAGACACAATGCCGACTTAAGTACAGGAAGACTGAGTCTTCCTACTATCTATGTTTTGAGCGTTTCCTGTGTCACCAGTTTTACATTCTGATGCACATCTGCAGGTTTACTGTATCCCTTGGACCTTCCCATTGACGATGAAACACACAAATTGCATCGGAATTAAATATGAGAGACACAATGCCGACTTAAGTACAGTAAGAATGAGTCTTCCTACTGTCTATAATTTTAGCGTTTCCTGTGTCACAAGTTTTACATTCCGATGCACCTCTGCAGGTTCACTGCACCCCATGCACCTTCCCATTGGCGATAAAACACACAAATTGCATCGAAATTAAATATAAGAGACACAATGCCGACTTAAGTACAGGAAGACTGAGTCTTCCTACTGTCTATGTTTTAAGCATTTCCTGTGTCACACGTTTTACATTCCGATGGACCTCAGCAGGTTTACTGTATCCCCTGGAGCTTCCCATTGACGATGAAACACAGAAATTGCATCGGAATTAAATATAAGAGACACAACGCGGACGTAAGTACAAGAAAACTGAGTCTTCTTACGGTCTATGTTTTGAGCGTTTCCTGTGTCACTAGTTTTACATTCCGTTGCACCTCTGCAGGTTTACTGTATCCCTTGGACCCCCCATTGACGATGAAACATAGAAATTGCATCGGAATTAAATATAAGAGACACAATGCCGACTTATGTGCAGGAAGACTGAGTCTTCCTAATGTCTATGTTTTGAGCGTTTCCTCTGTCACCAGTTTTACATACCGATGCACCTCTGCAGGTTTACTGTATCTCTTTGACCTTCCCATTGACGATGAAACACAGAAATTGCATCGGAATTAAATATAAGAGACACAATGGGGACTTAAGTACAGGAAGACTGAGTCTTCCTACTGTCTATAATTTGAGCGTTTCCTGTGTCACCAGTTTTACATTCCGATGCACATCTACAGGTTGACTGTATCCCCTGGACCATCACAGTGACGATGAAACACAGAAATTGCATCGGAATTAAGTATAAGAGACACAACGCCGACATAAGTACAAGAAAACTGAGTCTTCTTACGGTCTATGCTTTGAGCGTTTCCTGTGTCACTAGTTTTACATTCCGTTGCACCTCTGCAGGTTTACTGTATCCCTTGGACCTCCCCATTGACGATGAAACACAGAAATTGCATCGGAATTAAATATAAGAGACACAATGCCGACATAAGTACAGGAAGACTGAGTCTTCCTACTGTCTATGTTTTGAGCGTTTCCTGTGTCACAAGTTTTACATTACGATGGACCTCTGCAGGTTTACTGTATCCCTTGGACCTTCCCATTGACGATGAAACACAGAAATTGCATCGGAAATAAACATAAGAGACACAACGCCGACATAAGTACAAGAAAACTGAGTCTTCTTACGGTCTATGCTTTGAGGGTTTCCTGTGTCACTAGTTTTACATTCCGTTGCACCTCTGCAGGTTTACTGTATCCCTTGGACCTCCCCATTGACGATGAAACACAGAAATTGCAACGGAATTAAATATAAGAGACACAATGCCGACATAAGTACAGGAAGACTGAGTCTTCCTAATGTCTATGTTTTGAGCGCTTCCTCTGTCACCGGTTTTACAATCTGATGCACCTCTGCAGGTTTACTGTATTTCTTGGACCTTCCCATTGACGATGAAACACAGAAATTGCATCGGAATTAAATATAAGAGACACAATGAGGACTTAAGTACAGGAAGACTGAGTCTTCCTACTGTCTATAATTTGAGCGTTTCCTGTGTCACCAGTTTGACATTCCGATGCACCTCTACAGGTTGACTGTATCCCTCGGACCTTCACGGTGACGATGAAACACAGAAATTGCATCGGAATTAAATATAAGAGACACAATGCCGACTTAAGTACAGGAAGACTATGTCTTCCTACTGTCTATGTTTTGAGCGTGTGCTGTGTCATCAGTTTTACTTTCCGATGCACCTCTGTAGGTTTACTATATCCCTTGGACCTTCCCATTCACGATGAAACACAGAAATGTCATCGGAAATAAACATAAGAGACACAACGCCGATTTAAGTACAGGAAGTCTATGTTTTGAGCGTTTCCAGTGTCACTAGTTTTAAATTCCGATGTATCTCTGCAGGTTAACTGTATCCCTCGCACCTTCCCATTGACGATGAAACACAAAAATTGCATCGGAATTAAATATTAGAGACACAATGCCGACTTAAGTACAGGAAGACTGAGTCTTCCTACTGTCTATGCTTTGAGCGTTTCCGTGTCACAAGTTTTACATTCCGATGGACCTCTGCAGGTTTACTGTACCCCTTGGACCCTCCCATTGAGGATGAAACACAGATATTGCATCGGAATTAAATATAAGAGACACAACGCCGACTTAAGTACAAGAAAACTGAGTCTTCTTACGGTCTATGTTTTGAGCGTTTCCTGTGTCACTAGTTTTACATTCCGTTGCACCTCTGCAGGTTTACTGTATCCCTTGGACCTCCCCATTGACGCTGAAACACAGAAATTGTATCGGAATTAAATATAAGAGACACAATGCCCACTTAAGTACAGGAAGACTGAGTCTTCCTACTGTCTATGTTTTGAGCGTTTCCTGTGTCACCAGTTTTACATTCTGATGCACCTCTGCAGGTTTACTCTATCCCTTGGACCTTCCCATTGACGATGAAACACAGAAATTGCATCGGAATTAAATATAAGAGACACAATGCCGACTTAAGTACAGGAAGACTGAGTCTTCCTACTGTCTATAATTTGAGCGTTTCCTGTGTCACCAGTTTTACATTCCGATGCACCTCTACAGGTTTACTGTATCCCTTAGACCTTCACAGTGACGATGAAACACAGAAATTGCATCGGAATTAAATATATGAGACACAATGCCGACTTAAGTACAGGAAGACTAAGTCTTCCTACTGTCTATGTTTTGAGCGTTTCCTGTGTCATCAGTTTTACTTTCCGTTGCACCTCTGCAGGTTTACTATATCCCTTGGACCTTCCCATTCACGATGAAATACAGAAATTTCATCGGAAATAAATATAAGAGACACAATGCCGACTTAAGTACAGGAAGACTGAGTCTTCCTACTGTCTATGTTTTGAGCGTTTCCTGTGTCACAAGTTTTACATTACGATGGACTTCTGCAGGTTTACTGTATCCCTTGCACCTTCCCATTGACGATGAAACACAGAAATTGCATCGGAATTAAATATAAGAGACACAACGCCGAAATAAGTACAAGAAAACTGAGTCTTCTTACGGTCTATGATTTGAACGTTTCCTGTGTCACTAGTTTTACATTCCGTTGCACCTCTGCAGGTTTACTGTATCCCTTGGACCTCGCCATTGACGATGAAACACAGAAATTGCATCGGAATTAAATATAAGAGACACAATGCCGACTTAAGTACAGGAAGACTGAGTCTTCCTAATGTCTATGTTTTGAGCGTTTCCTCTGTCACCAGTTTTACATTCTGATGCACCTCTGCAGGTTTACTGTATCTCTTGGACCTTCCCATTGACGATGAAACACAGAAATTGCATCGGAATTAAATATAAGAGACACAATGAGGACTTAAGTACAGGAAGACTGAGTCTTCCTACTGTCTATAATTTGAGCGTTTCCTGTGTCACCAGTTTGACATTCCGATGCACCTCTACAGGTTGACTGTATCCCTCGGACCTTCACAGTGACGATGAAACACAGAAATTGCATCGGAATTAAATATAAGAGACACAATGCCGACTTAAGTACAGGAAGACTATGTCTTCCTACTGTCTATGTTTTGAGCGTGTCCTGTGTCATCAGTTTTACTTTCCGATGCACCTCTGTAGGTTTACTATATCCCTTGGACCTTCCCATTCACGATGAAACACAGAAATTTCATCGGAAATAAATATAAGAGACACAATGCCGATTTAAGTACAGGAAGACTGAGTGATCCTACTGTCTATGTTTTGAGCGTTTCCAGTGTCACTAGTTTTAAATTCCGATGTATCTCTGCAGGTTAACTGTATCCCTCGGACCTTCCCATTGACGATGAAACACAAAAATTGCATCGGAATTAAATATTAGAGACACAATGCCGACTTAAGTACAGGAAGACTGAGTCTTCCTACTACCTATGTTTTGAGCGTTTCCTGTGTCACCAGTTTTACATTCTGATGCACCTCTGCAGGTTTATTGTATCCCTTGGACCTTCCCATTGAGGATGAAACACAGAAATTGCATCGGAATTAAATGTTAGAGACACAACGCCGACTTAAGTACAAGAAAACTGAGTCTTCTTACGGTCTATGTTTTGAGCGTTTCCTGTGTCACTAGTTTTACATTCCGTTGCACCTCTGCAGGTTTACTGTATCCCTCGGACCTCCCCATTGACGCTGAAATACAGAAATTGCATCGGAATTAAATATAAGAGACACAATGCCGACTTAAGTACAGGCAGACTGAGTCTTCCTACTGTCTATGTTTTGAGCGTTTCCTGTGTCACCAGTTTTACATTCTGATGCACATTTGCAGGTTTACTGTATCCCTCGGACCTTCCCATTGACGATGAAACACAGAAATTGCATCGGAATTAAATATAAGAGACACAATGCCGACTTAAGTACAGTTAGACTTAGTCTTCCTACTGTCTATAATTTAAGCGTTTCCTGTGTCACTAGTTTTACATTCCGATGCACCTCTACAGGTTGACTGTATCCCTCGGACCGTCACAGTGACGATGAAATACAGAATTTGTATCGGAAGTAAATATAAGAGGCACAATACCGACTTAAGTACAGGAAGACTAAGTCTTCCTACTGTCTATGATTTGAGCGTGTCCTGTGTCATCAGTTTTACTTTCCGATGCACCTCTACAGGTTTACTGTATCCCTTGGACTTTCCCATTGACGATGAAACACAGAAATTGCATCGGAATTAAATATAAGACACACAATGCCGACTTAAGTACAGGAAGACTGAGTCTTCCTACTGTCTTTGTTTTGAGCGTTTCCTGTGTCACTAGTTTTACATTCCGATGTACCTCTGCAGTTTAACTGTATCCCTCGGACCTTCCCATTGGCGATGAAACACAGAAATTGCATCGGAATTAAATAAAAGAGACACAATGAAGACTTAAGTACAGGAAGACTGAGTCTTCCTACTATCTATGTTTTGAGCGTTTCCTGTGTCACCAGTTTTACATTCCGATGCACTTCTGCAGGTTTACTGTATCCCTTGGACTTTCCCATTGTTGATGAAACACAGATATTGCATCGGAATTAAATATGAGAGACACAATGCCGACTTAAGTAGAGGAAGAATGAGTCTTCCTACTGTCTATAATTTGAGCGTTTCCTGTGTCACCAGTTTTACATTCCGATGCACCTCTACAGGTTTACTGTATCCCTTGGTCCTTCACAGTGATGATGAAACACAGAAATTGCATCGGAATTAGATATAAGAGACACAATGCCGACTTAAGTACAAGAAAACAGTCTTCTTACAGTCAATGTTTTGAGCGTTTCCTGTGTCACCCGTTTTACATTCCGATGCACATCTGCAGGTTTACTGTATCCCCTGGACCTTCCCATTGGCGATGAAACACACAAATTGCATGGAAATTAGATATAAGATACACAATGCCGACTTAAGTACAGGAAGACTGAGTCTTCCTACTGTCTATGTTTTGAGCGTTTCCTGTGTCACCAGTTTTACATTCCGATGCACCTCTGCAGGTTTACTGTATCCCTTGGACCTTCCCATTCACGATGAAATATAGAAATTTCATCGGAAATAAATATAAGAGACACAATGCCGACTTCAGTACAGGAAGACTGAGTCTTCCTACTGTCTATGTTTTGAGCGTTTCCTGTGTCACGAGTTTTACATTCCGATGCACCTCTGCAGGTTTACTGTATACCTTGGACCTTCCCATTGACGATGAAACACAGAAATTGCATCGGAATTAAATATAAAAAACACAATGCCGACTTAAGTACAGGAAGACTAAGTCTTCCTACTGTCTATGTTATGAGCGTTTCCTGTGTCACCAGTTTTACATTCCGATGCACCTCTACCGGTTTACTGTATCCCTTGGACCTTCACAGTGACGATGATACACAGAAATTGCATCGGAATTAAATATAAGAGACACAATGCCGACTTAAGTACAAGAAAACAGTCTTCTTTCAGTCAATGTTTTGAGCGTTTCCTGTGTCACCAGTTTTACATTCCGATGCAGCTCTGCAGGTTTAGTGTATCCCCTGGACCTTCCCATTGGCGATGAAACACACAAATTGCATCGAAATTAAATATAAGATACACAATGCCGACTTAAGTAAAGGAAGACTGAGTCTTCCTACTGTCTATGTTTTGAGCGTTTCCTGTGTCACCAGTTTTACATTCCGATGTACCTCTGCCGGTTTACTGCATCCCTTGGACTTTTCCATTGTCGATGAAACACAGAAATCGCATCGGAATTAAATACAAAAGACACAATGCCGACTTAAGTACAGGAAGACTAAGTCTTCCTACTGTCTATGTTTTGAGCGTTTCCTGTGTCTTCAGTTTTACTTTCGGTTGCACCTCTGCAGGTTTACTATATCCCTTGGACCTTCCCATTCACGATGAAATACAGAAATTTCATCGGAAATAAATATAAGAGACACAATGCCGACTTAAGTACAAGAAGACAGTCTTCTTACAGTCAATGTTTTGAGCGTTTCCTGTGTCACCAGTTTTACATTCCGATGCACCTCTGCATGTTTACTGCATCCCTTGGACCTTCCCATTGGCGATGAAACACACAAATTGCATCGAAATTAAATGTAAGAGAAACAAAGCCGACTTAAGTACAGGAAGACTAAATCTTGCTACTGTCTATGATTTGAGCGTATCCTGAGTCATCAGTTTTACTTTCCGTTGCACCTCTGCAGGTTTACTATATCCCTTGGACCTTCCCATTCACGATGAAATACAGAAATTTCATCGGAAATAAATATAAGAGACACAATGCCGACTTAAGTACAGGAAGACTGAGTCTTCCTACTGTCTATGTTTTGAGCGTTTCCTGTGTCACAAGTTTTACATTACGATGGACTTCTGCAGGTTTACTGTATCCCTTGGACCTTCCCATTGACGATGAAACACAGAAATTGCATCGGAATTAAATATAAGAGACACAACGCCGAAATAAGTACAAGAAAACTGAGTCTTCTTACGGTCTATGATTTGAACGTTTCCTGTGTCACTAGTTTTACATTCCGTTGCACCTCTGCAGGTTTACTGTATCCCTTGGACCTCCCCATTGACGATGAAACACAGAAATTGCATCGGAATTAAATATAAGAGACACAATGCCGACTTAAGTACAGGAAGACTGAGTCTTCCTAATGTCTATGTTTTGAGCGTTTCCTCTGTCACCAGTTTTACATTCTGATGCACCTCTGCAGGTTTACTGTATCTCTTGGACCTTCCCATTGACGATGAAACACAGAAATTGCATCGGAATTAAATATAAGAGACACAATGAGACCTTAAGTACAGGAAGACTGAGTCTTCCTACTGTCTATAATTTGAGCGTTTCCTGTGTCACCAGTTTGACATTCCGATGCACCTCTACAGGTTGATTGTATCCCTCGGACCTTCACAGTGACGATGAAACACAGAAATTGCATCGGAATTAAATATAAGAGACACAATGCCGACTTAAGTACAGGAAGACTATGTCTTCCTACTGTCTATGTTTTGAGCGTGTCCTGTGTCATCAGTTTTACTTTCCGATGCACCTCTGTAGGTTTACTATATCCCTTGGACCTTCCCATTCACGATGAAACACAGAAATTTCATCGGAAATAAATATAAGAGACACAATGCCGATTTAAGTACAGGAAGACTGAGTCTTCCTACTACCTATGTTTTGAGCGTTTCCTGTGTCACCAGTTTTACATTCTGATGCACCTCTGCAGGTTTATTGTATCCCTTGGACCTTCCCATTGACGATGAAACACACAAATTGCATCGGAATTAAATATGAGAGACACAATGCCGACTTAAGTACAGGAAGACTGAGTCTTCCTACTACCTATGTTTTGAGCGTTTCCTGTGTCACCAGTTTTACATTCTGATGCACCTCTGCAGGTTTATTGTATCCCTTGGACCTTCCCATTGACGATGAAACACACAAATTGCATCGGAATTAAATATGAGAGACACAATGCCGACTTAAGTACAGGTAGAATGAGTCTTCCTACTGTCTATAATTTTAGCGTTTCCTGTGTCACCAGTTTTACATTCTGATGCACCTCTGCAGGTTTACTGTATCCCTTGGACTTTCCCATTGACGATGAAACACAGAAATTGCATCGGAATTAAATGTAATAGAAACAATGCCGACTTAAGTACAGGAAGACTGAGTCTTCCTACTGTCTATGTTTTGAGCGTTTCCTGTGTCACCAGTTTTACATTCCGATGCACCTCTGCATGTTTACTGTATCCCTTGGACCTTCCTATTGGCGATGAAACACACAAATTGCATCGAAATTAAATATAAGAGACACAAAGCCGACTTAAGTACAGGAAGACTAAATCTTGCTACTGTCTATGTTTTGAGCGTATCCTGAGTCATCAGTTTTACTTTCCGTTGCACCTCTGCAGGTTTACTATATTCCTTGGACCTTCCCATTTACGATGAAACACAAAAATTTCATCGGAAATAAATACAAGAGACACAATGCCGACTTAAGTACAGGAAGAGTGAGTCTTCCTACTGTCTATGTTTTGAGCGTTTCCTGTGTCACAAGTTTTACATTCCGTTGCACCTCTGCAGGTTTACCGTATCCCTTGGACCTTCCCATTGACGATGAAATACAGAAAATGCATCGGAATTAAATATAAGAGACACAATGCCGACTTAAGTACAGGAAGACTGAGTCCTCCTACTGTCTATGTTTTGAGCGTTTCCTGTGTCACCAGTTTTACATTCTGATGCACCTCTGCAGGTTTACTATATCCCTTGGACCTTCCCATTGACGATGAAACACAGAAATTTCATCGGAAATAAATATAAGAGACACAATGCCGATTTAAGTACAGGAAGACTGAGTCTTCCTACTGTCTATGTTTTGAGCGTTTCCTGTGTCACCAGTTTTACATTCTGATGCACCTCTGCAGGTTTACTGTATCCCTTGGACCTTCCCATTGACGATGAAACACAGAAATTGCATCGGAATTAAATATAAGAGACACAATGCCGACTTAAGTACAGGAAGACTGAGTCTTCCTACTGTCTATAATTTGAGCGTTTCCTGTGTCACCAGTTTTACATTCCGATGCACCTCTACAGGTTTACTGGATTCTTTGGACCTTCACAGTGACGATGAAACACAGAAATTGCATCGGAATTAAATATAAGAGACACAATGCCGACTTAAGTACAAGAAGACAGTCTTCTTACAGTCAATGTTTTGAGCGTTTCCTGTGTCACCAGTTTTACATTCCGATGCACCTCTGCATGTTTACTGCATCCCTTGGACCTTCCCATTGGCGATGAAACACACAAATTGCATCGAAATTAAATGTAAGAGAAACAAAGCCGACTTAAGTACAGGAAGACTAAATCTTGCTACTGTCTATGATTTGAGCGTATCCTGAGTCATCAGTTTTACTTTCCGTTGCACCTCTGCAGGTTTACTATATTCCTTGGACTTTCCCATATACGATGAAACACAAAAATTTCATCGGAAATAAATACAAGAGACACAATGCCGACTTCAGTACAGGAAGAGTGAGTCTTCCTACTGTCTATGTTTTGAGCGTTTCCTGTGTCACAAGTTTTACATTCCGTTGCACCTCTGCAGGTTTACTGTATCCCTTGGACCTTCCCATTGACGATGAAATACAGAAAATGCATCGGAATTAAATATAAGAGACACAATGCCGACTTAAGTACAGGAAGACTGAGTCTTCCTACTGTCTATGTTTTGAGCGTTTCCTGTGTCACAAGTTTTACATTCCGATGGACCTCTGCAGGTTTACTGTATCCCTTGGACCTTCCCATTGAGGATGAAACACAGAAATTGCATCGGAATTAAATGTTAGAGACACAACGCCGACTTAAGTACAAGAAAACTGAGTCTTCTTACGGTCTATGTTTTGAGCGTTTCCTGTGTCACTAGTTTTACATTCCGTTGCACCTCTGCAGGTTTACTGTATCCCTCGGACCTCCCCATTGACGCTGAAATACAGAAATTGCATCGGAATTAAATATAAGAGACACAATGCCGACTTAAGTACAGGAAGACTGAGTCTTCCTACTGTCTATGTTTTGAGCGTTTCCTGTGTCACCAGTTTTACATTCTGATGCACATTTGCAGGTTTACTGTATCCCTCGGACCTTCCCATTGACGATGAAACACAGAAATTGCATCGGAATTAAATAAAAGAGACACAATGCCGACTTAAGTACAGTTAGACTTAGTTTTCCTACTGTCTATAATTTAAGCGTTTCCTGTGTCACTAGTTTTACATTCCGATGCACCTCTACAGGTTGACTGTATCCCTCGGACCGTCACAGTGAAGATGAAACACAGAATTTGTATCGGAAGTAAATATAAGAGGCACAATACCGACTTAAGTACAGGAAGACTAAGTCTTCCTACTGTCTATGATTTGAGCGTGTCCTGTGTCATCAGTTTTACTTTCCGATGCACCTCTGCAGGTTTACTATATCCCTTGGACCTTCCCATTCATGATGAAACACCGAAATTTCATCGGAAATAAATATAAGAGACACAATGCCGACTTAAGTACAGGAAGACTGAGTCTTCCTACTGTCTATAATATGAGCGTTTCCTGTGTCGCCAGTTTAACATTCCGATGCACCTCTACAGGTTTACTGTATCCCTTGGACTTTCCCATTGACGATGAAACACAGAAATTGCATCGGAATTAAATGTAAGACACACAATGCCGACTTAAGTACAGGAAGACTGAGTCTTCCTACTGTCTTTGTTTTGAGCGTTTCCTGTGTCACTAGTTTTACATTCCGATGTACCTCTGCAGTTTAACTGTATCCCTCGGACCTTCCCATTGGCGATGAAACACAGAAATTGCATCGGAATCAAATAAAAGAGACACAATGAAGACTTAAGTACAGGAAGACTGAGTCTTCCTACTATCTATGTTTTGAGCGTTTCCTGTGTCACCAGTTTTACATTCCGATGCACTTCTGCAGGTTTACTGTATCCCTTGGACCTTCCCATTGTTGATGAAACACAGATATTGCATCGGAATTAAATACGAGAGACACAATGCCGACTTAAGTAGAGGAAGAATGAGTCTTCCTACTGTCTATAATTTGAGCGTTTCCTGTGTCACCAGTTTTACATTCCGATGCACCTCTACAGGTTTACTGTATCCCTTGGTCCTTCACAGTGATGATGAAACACAGAAATTGCATCGGAATTAAATATAAGAGACACAATGCCGACATAAGTACAAGAAAACAGTCTTCTTACAGTCAATGTTTTGAGCGTTTCCTGTGTCACCCGTTTTACATTCCGATGCACATCTGCAGGTTTACTGTATCCCCTGGACCTTCCCATTGGCGATGAAACACACAAATTGCATGGAAATTAGATATAAGATACACAATGCCGACTTAAGTACAGGAAGACTGAGTCTTCCTACTGTCTATGTTTTGAGCGTTTCCTGTGTCACCAGTTTTACATTCCGATGGACATCTGCAGGTTTACTGTATCCCTTGGACCTTCCCATTGACGATGAAACACAGAAAATGCATCGGAATTAAATACAAGAGACACAATGCCGTCTTAAGTACAGGAAGACTAAGTCTTCCTACTGTCTATGTTTTGAGCGTTTCCTGTGTCATCAGTTTTACTTTCCGTTGCACCTCTGCAGGTTTACTATATCCCTTGGACCTTCCCATTCATGATGAAATATAGAAATTTCATCGGAAATAAATATAAGAGACACAATGCCGACTTCAGTACAGGAAGACTGAGTCTTCCTACTGTCTATGTTTTGAGCGTTTCCTGTGTCACGAGTTTTACATTCCGATGCACCTCTGCAGGTTTACTGTATCCCTTGGACCTTCCCATTGACGATGAAACACAGAAATTGCATCGGAATTAAATATAAAAGACACAATGCCGACTTAAGTACAGGAAGACTAAGTCTTCCTACTGTCTATGTTATGAGCGTTTCCTGTGTCACCAGTTTTACATTCCGATGCACCTCTACCGGTTTACTGTATCCCTTGGACCTTCACAGTGACGATGATACACAGAAATTGCATCGGAATTAAATATAAGAGACACAATGCCGACTTAAGTACAAGAAAACAGTCTTCTTACAGTCAATGTTTTGAGCGTTTCCTGTGTCACCAGTTTTACATTCCGATGCACCTCTGCAGGTTTAGTGTATCCCCTGGACCTTCCCATTGGCGATGAAACACACAAATTGCATCGAAATTAAATATAAGATACACAATGCCGACGTAAGTACAGGAAGACTTAGTCTTCCTACTGTCTATGTTTTGAGCGTTTCCTGTGTCACCAGTTTTACATTCCGATGTACCTCTGCCGGTTTACTGTATCCCTTGGACTTTTCCATTGTCGATGAAACACAGAAATCGCATCGGAATTAAATACAAAAGACACAATGCCGACTTAAGTACAGGAAGACTAAGTCTTCCTACTGTCTATGTTTTGAGCGTTTCCTGTGCCTTCAGTTTTACTTTCGGTTTCACCTCTGCAGGTTTACTATATCCCTTGGACCTTCCCATTCACGATGAAATGCAGAAATTTCATCGGAAATAAATATAAGAGACACAATGCCGACTTCAGTACAGGAAGACTGAGTCTTCCTACTGTCTATGTTTTGAGCGTTTCCTGTGTCACGAGTTTTACATTCCGATGCACCTCTGCAGGTTTACTGTATCCCTTGGACCCTCCCATTGACGATGAAACACAGAATTTGCATCGGAATTAAATATAACAGACACAATGCCGACTTAAGTACAGTAAGACTGAGTCTTCCTTCTGTCTATGTTTTGAGCGTTTCCTGTGTCACTAGTTTTACATTCCGATGCACCTCAGCAGGTTGACTGTATACCTTGGACCTTCACAGTGACGATGAAACACAGAAATTGCATCGGAATTAAATATAAGAGACACAATTCCGACTTAAGTACAGGAAGACTAAGTCTTCCTACTGTCTATGTTATGAGCGTGTCCTGTGTCATCAGTTTTACTTTCCGATGCACCTCTGCAGGTTTATCGTATCCCTTGGAGTTTCCCATTGACGATGAAACACAGAAATTGCATCGGAATTAAATGTAAGACATACAATGCCGACTTAAGTACAGGAAGACTGAGTCTTCCTACTGTCTATGTTTTAAGCTTTTCCTGTGTCACTAGTTTTACATTCCGATGTACCTCTGCAGGTTAACTGTATCCCTCGGACCTTCCCATTGACGATGAAACACAGAAATTGCATCGGAATTAAATATGAGAGACACAATGCCGACTTAAGTACAGGAAGAATGAGTCTTCCTACTGTCTATAATTTGAGCGTTTCCTGTGTTACCAGTTTTACATTCCGATGCACCTCTACAGGTTTACTGTATCCCTTGGTCCTTCACAGTGACGATGAAACACAGAAATTGCATCGGAATTAAATATAAGAGACATAATGCCGACTTACGTACAAGAAAACAGTCTTCTTACAGTCAATGTATTGAGCGTTTCCTGTGTCACCAGTTTTACATTCCGATGCACCTCTACAGGTTTACTGCATCCCCTAGACCTTCCCATTGGCGATGAAACACACAAATTGCATCGAAATTAAATATAAGAGACACAATGCCGACTTAAGTACAGGAAGACTGAGTCTTCCTACTGTCTATGTTTTGAGCATTTCCTGTGTCACAAGTTTTACATTCCGATGGACCTCTGCAGGTTTGCTGTATCCCTTGGACCTTCCCATTGACGATGAAACACAAAAATTGCATCGGAATTAAATATAAGAGACAGAACGCCGACGTAAGTACAAGAAAACTGAGTCTTCTTACGGTCTATTTTTTGAGCGTTTCCTGTCTCACTAGTTTTACATTCCATTGCACCTCTGCAGGTTTACTGTATCCCTTGGACCTTCCCATTGACGATGAAATACAGAAATTGCATCGGAATTAAATATAAGAGAGACAATGCCGACTTAAGTGCAGGAAGACTGAGTCCTCCTAATTATGTTTTGAGCGTTTCCTGTGTCACCAGTTTTACATTCTGATGCGCCTCTGCAGGTTTATTATGTCCCTTGGACCTTTCCATACACGATGAAACACAGAAATTTCATCGGAAATAAATATAAGAGACACAATGCCGATTTAAGTACAGGAAGACTGAGTCTTCCTACTGTCTATGTTCCGAGCGTTTCCTGTGTCACCAGTTTTACATTCCGATGCACCTCTACAGGTTGACTGTATCCCTCGGACCTTCACAGTGACGATGAAACACAGAAATTGCATCGGAATTAAATGTAAGAGACACAATGCCGACTTAAGTACAGGAAGACTGTGTCTTCCTACTGTCTATGTTTTGAGCGTTTCCTGTGTCATCTGTTTTACTTTCTGATGCACCTCTGCAGGTTTACTATATCCCTTGGACCTTTCCATACACGATGAAACACAGAAATTTCATCGGAAATAAATATAAGAGACACAATGCCGATTTAAGTACAGGAAGACTGAGTCTTCCTACTGTCTATGTTTTGAGCGTTTCCTGTGTCACCAATTTTACATTCTGATGCACCTCTGCAGGTTTACTGTATCCCTTGGACCTTCCCATTGACGATGAAACACAGAAATTGCATCGGATTTAAATATAAGAGACACAATGGGGACTTAAGTACAGGAAGACTGAGTCTTCCTACTGTCTATAATTTGAGCGTTTCCTGTGTCACCAGTTTTACATTCCGATGCACCTCTACAGGTTTACTGTATCCCTTGGACCTTCACAGTGACGATGAAACACAGAAATTGCATCGGAATTAAATATAAGAGACACAATGCCGACTTAAGTACATTAAGACTAAATCTTGCTACTGTCTATGTTTTGAGCGTTTCCTGTGTCACCTGTTTTACATTCTGATTCACCTCTGCAGGTTTACTATATCACTTGGACCTTCCCATTGACGATGAAACACAGAAACTTCATCGGAAATAAATATAAGAGACACAATGCCGATTTCAGTACAGGAAGACTGAGTCTTCCTACTGTCTATGCTTTGAGCGTTTCCTGTGTCACCAGCGTTACATTCTGATTCACCTCTGCAGGTTTACTGTATCCCTTGGACCTTCCCATTGACGATGAAACACAGAAATTGCATCGGAATTAAATATAAGAGACACAATGCCGACTTAAGTACAGGAAGAATGAGTCTTTCTACTATCTATGTTTTGAGCGTTTCCTGTGTCACCAGTTTTACATTCTGATGCACTTCTGCAGGTTTACTGTATCCCTTGGACCTTCCCATTGACGATGAAACACAGAAATTGCATCGGACTTAAATATGAGAGACACAATGCCGACTTAAGTACAGGAAGAATGAGTCTTCCTACTGTCTATAATTTGAGCGTTTCCTGTGTCACCAGTTTTACATTCCGATGCACCTCTACAGGTTTACTGTATCCCTTGGTCTTTCACAGTGACGATGAAACACAGAAATTGCATCGGAATTAAATATAAGAGACACAATGCCGACTTAAGTACAAGAAAACAGTCTTCTTACAGTCAATGTATTGAGCGTTTCCTGTGTCACCAGTTTTACATTCCGATGCACCTCTGCAGGTTTACTGCATCCCCTTGACCTTCCCATTGGCGAAGAAACACACAAATTGCATCGAAATTAAATATAAGAGACACAATGCCGACTTAAGTACAGGAAGACTGAGTCTTCCTACTGTCTATGTTTTGAGCATTTCCTGTGTCACAAGTTTTACATTCCGATGGACCTCTGCAGGTTTACTGTATCCCTTGGACCTTCCTATTGACGATGAAACACAAAAATTGCATCGGAATTAAATATAAGAGACAGAACGTCGACGTAAGTACAAGAAAACTGAGTCTTCTTACGGTATATTTTTTGAGCGTTTCCTGTCTCACTAGTTTTACATTCCATTGCACCTCTGCAGGTTTACTGTATCCCTTGGACCTTCCCATTGACGATGAAATACAGAAATTGCATCGGAATTAAATATAAGAGACACAATGCCGACTTAAGTGCAGGAAGACTGAGTCCTCCTACTGTCTATGATTTGAGCGTTTCCTGTGTCACCAGTTTTACATTCTGATGCACCTCTGCAGGTTTACTATATCCCTTGGACCTTCCCATAGACGATGAAACACAGAAATTTCATCGGAAATAAATATAAGAGACACAATGCCGATTTAAGTACAGGAAGTCTGAGTCTTCCTACTGTCTATGTTCTGAGCGTTTCCTGTGTCACCAGTTTTACATTCCGATGCACCTCTACAGGTTGACTGTATCCCTCGGACCTTCACAGTGACGATGAAACACAGAAATTGCATCGGAATTAAATGTAAGAGACACAATGCCGACTCAAGTACAGGAAGACTGAGTCTTCCTACTGTCTATGTTTTGAGCATTTCCTGTGTCACAAGTTTTACATTCCGATGGACCTCTGCAGGTTTACTGTATCCCTTGGACCTTCCTATTGACGATGAAACACAAAAATTGCATCGGAATTAAATATAAGAGACAGAACGCCGACGTAAGTACAAGAAAACTGAGTCTTCTTACGGTCTATTTTTTGAGCGTTTCCTGTCTCACTAGTTTTACATTCCATTGCACCTCTGCAGGTTTACTGTATCCCTTGGACCTTCCCATTGACGATGAAATACAGAAATTGCATCGGAATTAAATATAAGAGAGACAATGGCGACTTAAGTGCAGGAAGACTGAGTCCTCCTAATGTCCATGTTTTGAGCGTTTCCTGTGTCACCAGTTTTACATTCTGATGCGCCTCTGCAGGTTTATTATGTCCCTTGGACCTTTCCATACACGATGAAACACAGAAATTTCATCGGAAATAAATATAAGAGACACAATGCCGATTTAAGTACAGGAAGACTGAGTCTTCCTACTGTCTATGTTCCGAGCGTTTCCTGTGTCACCAGTTTTACATTCCGATGCACCTCTACAGGTTGACTGTATCCCTCGGACCTTCACAGTGACGATGAAACACAGAAATTGCATCGGAATTAAATGTAAGAGACACAATGCCGACTTAAGTACAGGAAGACTGTGTCTTCCTACTGTCTATGTTTTGAGCGTTTCCTGTGTCATCTGTTTTACTTTCTGATGCACCTCTGCAGGTTTACTATATCCCTTGGACCTTTCCATACACGATGAAACACAGAAATTTCATCGGAAATAAATATAAGAGACACAATGCCGATTTAAGTACAGGAAGACTGAGTCTTCCTACTGTCTATGTTTTGTGCGTTTCCTGTGTCACCAGTTTTACATTCCGATGCACCTCTGCAGGTTAACTGTATCCCTTGGACTTTCCCATTGACGATGTAACACAGAAATTGCATCGGAATTAAATGTAAGAGACACAATGCCGACTTAAGTACAGGAAGACTGAGTCTTCCAACTGTCTATGTTTTGAGCGTTTCCTGTGTCATTAGTTTTACATTTCGATGCACCTCTGGAGGTTTACTGTATCCCTTGGACCTTCCCATTCACGATGAAACACAGAAATTGCATCGGAATTAAATATAAGAGACACAATGCCGACTTAAGTACAGGAAGACTGAGTCTTCCTACTGTCTATGTTTTGAGCGTTTCCTGTGTCACCAATTTTACATTCTGATGCACCTCTGCAGGTTTACTGTATCCCTTGGACCTTCCCATTGACGATGAAACACAGAAATTGCATCGGATTTAAATATAAGAGACACAATGCCGACTTAAGTACAGGAATACTGAGTCTTCCTACTGTCTATAATTTGAGCGTTTCCTGTGTCACCAGTTTTACATTCCGATGCACCTCTACAGGTTTACTGTATCCCTTGGACCTTCACAGTGACGATGAAACAC
Source organism: Schistocerca nitens (assembly GCF_023898315.1). Classification (NCBI taxonomy): domain Eukaryota; kingdom Metazoa; phylum Arthropoda; class Insecta; order Orthoptera; family Acrididae; genus Schistocerca; species Schistocerca nitens. The sequence continues at coordinate 238,580,153 of NC_064623.1, read as the reverse complement.
AGAAATTGCATCGGAATTAAATATAAGAGACACAATGCCGACTTAAGTACATTAAGACTAAATCTTGCTACTGTCTATGTTTTGAGCGTTTCCTGTGTCACCTGTTTTACATTCTGATTCACCTCTGCAGGTTTACTATATCACTTGGACCTTCCCATTGACGATGAAACACAGAAACTTCATCGGAAATAAATATAAGAGACACAATGCCGATTTCAGTACAGGAAGACTGAGTCTTCCTACTGTCTATGCTTTGAGCGTTTCCTGTGTCACCAGCGTTACATTCTGATTCACCTCTGCAGGTTTACTGTATCCCTTGGACCTTCCCATTGACGATGAAACACAGAAATTGCATCGGAATTAAATATAAGAGACACAATGCCGACTTAAGTACAGGAAGAATGAGTCTTTCTACTATCTATGTTTTGAGCGTTTCCTGTGTCACCAGTTTTACATTCTGATGCACTTCTGCAGGTTTACTGTATCCCTTGGACCTTCCCATTGACGATGAAACACAGAAATTGCATCGGACTTAAATATGAGAGACACAATGCCGACTTAAGTACAGGAAGAATGAGTCTTCCTACTGTCTATAATTTGAGCGTTTCCTGTGTCACCAGTTTTACATTCCGATGCACCTCTACAGGTTTACTGTATCCCTTGGTCCTTCACAGTGACGATGAAACACAGAAATTGCATCGGAATTAAATATAAGAGACACAATGCCGACTTAAGTACAAGAAAACAGTCTTCTTACAGTCAATGTATTGAGCGTTTCCTGTGTCACCAGTTTTACATTCCGATGCACCTCTGCAGGTTTACTGCATCCCCTTGACCTTCCCATTGGCGATGAAACACACAAATTGCATCGAAATTAAATATAAGAGACACAATGCCGACTTAAGTACAGGAAGACTGAGTCTTCCTACTGTCTATGTTTTGAGCATTTCCTGTGTAACAAGTTTTACATTCCGATGGACCTCTGCAGGTTTACTGTATCCCTTGGACCTTCCCATTGACGATGAAACACAAAAATTGCATCGGAATTAAATATAAGAGACAGAACGTCGACGTAAGTACAAGAAAACAGAGTCTTCTTACGGTATATTTTTTGAGCGTTTCCTGTCTCACTAGTTTTACATTCCATTGCACCTCTGCAGGTTTACTGTATCCCTTGGACCTTCCCATTGACGATGAAATACAGAAATTGCATCGGAATTAAATATAAGAGACACAATGCCGACTTAAGTGCAGGAAGACTGAGTCCTCCTACTGTCTATGATTTGAGCGTTTCCTGTGTCACCAGTTTTACATTCTGATGCACCTCTGCAGGTTTACTATATCCCTTGGACCTTCCCATAGACGATGAAACACAGAAATTTCATCGGAAATAAATATAAGAGACACAATGCCGATTTAAGTACAGGAAGACTGAGTCTTCCTACTGTCTATGTTCTGAGCGTTTCCTGTGTCACCAGTTTTACATTCCGATGCACCTCTACAGGTTGACTGTATCCCTCGGACCTTCACAGTGACGATGAAACACAGAAATTGCATCGGAATTAAATGTAAGAGACACAATGCCGACTTAAGTACAGGAAGACTGAGTCTTCCTACTGTCTATGTTTTGAGCGTTTCCTGTGTTACTAGTTTTACATTCTGATGCACCTCTGCAGGTTTACTGTATCCCTTGGACCTTCCCATTGACGATGAAACACAGAAATTGCATCGGATTTAAATATAAGAGACACAATGCCGATTTAAGTACAGGAAGACTGAGTCTTCCTACTGTCTATAATTTGAGCGTTTCCTGTGTCACCAGTTTTACATTCCGATGCACCTCTACAGGTTTACTGTATCCCTTGGACCTTCACAGTGACGATGAAACACAGAAATTGCATCGGAATTAAATATAAGAGACACAATGCCGACTTAAGTACAGGAAGACTAAATCTTGTTACTGTCTATGTTTTGAGCGTTTCCTGTGTCACCAGTTTTAGATTCTGATTCACCTCTGCAGGTATACTATATCACTTGGACCTTCCCATTGACGATGAAACACAGAAATTTCATCGGAAATAAATATAAGAGACACAATGCCGACTTAAGTACAGGAAGACTGAGTCTTCCTACTGTCTATGCTCTGAGCGTTTCCTGTGTCACCAATTTTACATTCCGATGCACCTCTGCAGGTTTACTGTATACCTTGGTCTTTCCCATTGACGATGAAACACAGAAATTGCATCGGAATTAAATATAAGAGACACAATGCCGACTTAAGTACAGTTAGACCGAGTCTTCCTACTGTCTATAATTTGAGCGTTTCCTGTGTCACTAGTTTTACATTCCGATGCACCTCTACAGGTTGACTGTATCCCTTGGACCTTCACATTGACGATGAAAATCAGATATTGCATCGGAATTATATATAAGAGACACAACGCCGACTTAAGTACATGAAAACTGAGTCTTCTTACGGTCTATGCTTTGAACGTTTCCTGTGTCACCAGGTTTAAATTCCGATGCACCTCTGCAGGTTTACTGTATCCCTTGGAACTTCCCATTGTCGATGAAACACAGAAATTGCATCGGAATTAAATATTAGAGACACAGTGCCGACTTAAGAACAGGAAGACTGAGTCTTCCGAATGTCTATAATTTGAGCGTTTCCTGTGTCACCAGTTTTACATTCCGATGCACCTCTACAGGTTTACTGTATCCCTTGGACCTTCACAGTGACGATGAAACACAGAAATTGCATCGGAATTAAATATAAGAGACACAATGCCGACTTAAGTACAGGAAGACTAAATCTTGCTACTGTCTATGTTTTGAGCGTTTCCTGTGTCACCAGTTTTACATTCTGATTCACCTCTGCAGGTTTACTATATCACTTGGACCTTCCCATTGACGATGAAACACAGAAATTTCATCGGAAATAAATATAAGAGACACAATGCCGATTTAAGTACAGGAAGACTGAGTCTTCCTACTGTCTATAATTTGAGCGTTTCCTGTGTCACCAGTTTTACATTCCGATGCACCTCTGCAGGTTTACTGCATCCCCTTGACCTTCCCATTGGCGATGAAACACACAAATTGCATCGAAATTAAATATAAGAGACACAATGCCGACTTAAGTACAGGAAGACTGAGTCTTCCTACTGTCTATGTTTTGAGCATTTCCTGTGTAACAAGTTTTACATTCCGATGGACCTCTGCAGGTTTACTGTATCCCTTGGACCTTCCCATTGACGATGAAACACAAAAATTGCATCGGAATTAAATATAAGAGACAGAACGTCGACGTAAGTACAAGAAAAAAGAGTCTTCTTACGGTATATTTTTTGAGCGTTTCCTGTCTCACTAGTTTTACATTCCATTGCACCTCTGCAGGTTTACTGTATCCCTTGGACCTTCCCATTGACGATGAAATACAGAAATTGCATCGGAATTAAATATAAGAGACACAATGCCGACTTAAGTGCAGGAAGACTGAGTCCTCCTACTGTCTATGATTTGAGCGTTGCCTGTGTCACCAGTTTTACATTCTGATGCACCTCTGCAGGTTTACTATATCCCTTGGACCTTCCCATAGACGATGAAACACAGAAATTTCATCGGAAATAAATATAAGAGACACAATGCCGATTTAAGTACAGGAAGACTGAGTCTTCCTACTGTCTATGTTCTGAGCGTTTCCTGTGTCACCAGTTTTACATTCCGATGCACCTCTACAGGTTGACTGTATCCCTCGGACCTTCACAGTGACGATGAAACACAGAAATTGCATCGGAATTAAATGTAAGAGACACAATGCCGACTTAAGTACAGGAAGACTGAGTCTTCCTACTGTCTATGTTTTGAGCGTTTCCTGTGTTACTAGTTTTACATTCTGATGCACCTCTGCAGGTTTACTGTATCCCTTGGACCTTCCCATTGACGATGAAACACAGAAATTGCATCGGATTTAAATATAAGAGACACAATGCCGATTTAAGTACAGGAAGACTGAGTCTTCCTACTGTCTATAATTTGAGCGTTTCCTGTGTCACCAGTTTTACATTCCGATGCACCTCTACAGGTTTACTGTATCCCTTGGACCTTCACAGTGACGATGAAACACAGAAATTGCATCGGAATTAAATATAAGAGACACAATGCCGACTTAAGTACAGGAAGACTAAATCTTGTTACTGTCTATGTTTTGAGCGTTTCCTGTGTCACCAGTTTTAGATTCTGATTCACCTCTGCAGGTATACTATATCACTTGGACCTTCCCATTGACGATGAAACACAGAAATTTCATCGGAAATAAATATAAGAGACACAATGCCGACTTAAGTACAGGAAGACTGAGTCTTCCTACTGTCTATGCTCTGAGCGTTTCCTGTGTCACCAATTTTACATTCCGATGCACCTCTGCAGGTTTACTGTATACCTTGGTCTTTCCCATTGACGATGAAACACAGAAATTGCATCGGAATTAAATATAAGAGACACAATGCCGACTTAAGTACAGTTAGACCGAGTCTTCCTACTGTCTATAATTTGAGCGTTTCCTGTGTCACTAGTTTTACATTCCGATGCACCTCTACAGGTTGACTGTATCCCTTGGACCTTCACATTGACGATGAAAATCAGATATTGCATCGGAATTATATATAAGAGACACAACGCCGACTTAAGTACATGAAAACTGAGTCTTCTTACGGTCTATGCTTTGAACGTTTCCTGTGTCACCAGGTTTAAATTCCGATGCACCTCTGCAGGTTTACTGTATCCCTTGGAACTTCTCATTGTCGATGAAACACAGAAATTGCATCGGAATTAAATATTAGAGACACAGTGCCGACTTAAGAACAGGAAGACTGAGTCTTCCGAATGTCTATAATTTGAGCGTTTCCTGTGTCACCAGTTTTACATTCCGATGCACCTCTACAGGTTTACTGTATCCCTTGGACCTTCACAGTGACGATGAAACACAGAAATTGCATCGGAATTAAATATAAGAGACACAATGCCGACTTAAGTACAGGAAGACTAAATCTTGCTACTGTCTATGTTTTGAGCGTTTCCTGTGTCACCAGTTTTACATTCTGATTCACCTCTGCAGGTTTACTATATCACTTGGACCTTCCCATTGACGATGAAACACAGAAATTTCATCGGAAATAAATATAAGAGACACAATGCCGATTTAAGTACAGGAAGACTGAGTCTTCCTACTGTCTATAATTTGAGCGTTTCCTGTGTCACCAGTTTTACATTCCGATGCACCTCTACAGGTTTACTGTATCCCTTGGTCCTTCACAGTGACGATGAAACACAGAAATTGCATCGGAATTAAATATTAGAGACACAATGCCGACTTAAGTACAAGAAAACAGTCTTCTTACAGTCAATGTATTGAGCGTTTCCTGTGTCACCAGTTTTACATTCCGATGCACCTCTGCAGGTTTACTGCATCCCCTTGACCTTCCCATTGGCGATGAAACACACTAATTGCATCGAAATTAAAAATAAGAGACACAATGCCGACTTAAGTACAGGAAGACTGAGTCTTCCTACTGTCTATGTTTTGAGCATTTCCTGTGTCACAAGTTTTACATTCCGATGGACTTCTGCAGGTTTACTGTATCCCTTGGACCTTCCCATTGACGATGAAACACAAAAATTGCATCGGAATTAAATATAAGAGACAGAACGCCGACGTAAGTACAAGAAAATTGAGTCTTCTTACGGTCTATTTTTTGAGCGTTTCCTGTCTCACTAGTTTTACATTCCATTGCACCTCTGCAGGTTTACTGTATCCCTTGGACCTTCCCATTGAAGATGAAATACAGAAATTGCATCGGAATTAAATATAAGAGACACAATGCCGACTTAAGTGCAGGAAGACTGAGTCCTCCTACTGTCTATGTTTTGAGCGTTTCCTGTGTCACCAGTTTTACATTCTGATGCACCTCTGCAGGTTTTCTATATCCCTTGGACCTTCCCATTGACGATGAAACACAGAAATTTCAACGGAAATAAATATAAGAGACACAATGCCGACTTAAGTACAGGAAGACTGAGTCTTCCTACTGTCTATGTTCTGAGCGTTTCCTGTGTCACCAGTTTTACATTCCGATGCACCTCTACAGGTTGACTGTATCCCTCGGACCTTCACAGTGACGATGAAACACAGAAATTGCATCGGAATTAAATGTGAGAGACACAATGCCGACTTAAGTACAGGAAGACTGTGTCTTCCTACTGTCTATGTTTTGAGCGTTTCCTGTGTCATCAGTTTTACTTTCCGATGCACCTCTGCAGGTTTACTATATCCCTTGGACCTTTCCATACACGATGAAACACAGAAATTTCATCGGAAATAAATATAAGAGGCACAATGCCGATTTAAGTACAGGAAGACTGAGTCTTCCTACTGTCTATGTTTTGAGCGTTTCCTGTGTCACTAGTTTTACATTCCGATGCACCTCTGCAGGTTTACTGTATCCCTTGGACTTTCCCATTGACGATGTATCACAGAAATTGCATCGGAATTAAATTTAAGAGACACAATGCCGACTTAAGTACAGGAAGACTGAGTCTTCCTACTGTCTATGTTTTGAGCGTTTCCTGTGTCACTAGTGTTACATTTCGATGCACCTCTGCAGGTTTACTGTATCCCTTGGACCTTCCCATTGACGATGAAACACAGAAATTGCATCGGAATTAAATATAAGAGACACAATGCCGACTTAAGTACAGGAAGACTGAGTCTTCCTACTGTCTATGTTTTGAGCGTTTCCTGTGTCACCAATTTTACATTCTGATGCACCTCTGCAGGTTTACTGTATCCCTTGGACCATCCCATTGACGATGAAACACAGAAATTGCATCGGAATTAAATATAAGAGACACAATGAGGACTTAAGTACAGGAAGACTGAGTCTTCCTACTGTCTATGTTCTGAGCGTTTCCTGTGTCACCAGTTTTACATTCCGATGCACCTCTACAGGTTGACTGTATCCCTCGGACCTTCACGGTGACGATGAAACACAGAAATTGCATCGGGATTAAATATAAGAGACACAATGCCGACTTAAGTACAGGAAGACTATGTCTTCCTACTGTCTATGTTTTGAGCGTGTCCTGTGTCATCAGTTTTACTTTCCGATGCACCTCTGTAGGTTTACTATATCCCTTGGACCTTCCCATTCACGATGAAACACAGAAATTTCATCGGAAATAAACATAAGAGACACAACGCCGATTTAAGTACAGGAAGTCTATGTTTTGAGCGTTTCCAGTGTCACCAGTTTTAAATTCCGATGTATCTCAGCAGGTTAACTGTATCCCTCGGACCTTCCCATTGACGATGAAACACAAAAATTGCATCGGAATTAAATATTAGAGACACAATGCCGACTTAAGTACAGGAAGACTGAGTCTTCCTACTGTCTATGCTTTGAGCGTTTCCTGTGTCACAAGTTTTACATTCCGATGAACCTCTGCAGGTTTACTGTACCCCTTGGACCTTCCCATTGAGGATAAAACACAGATATTGCATCGGAATTAAATATAAGAGACTCAACGCCGACTTAAGTACAAGAAAACTGAGTCTTCTTACGGTCTATGTTTTGAGCGTTTCCTGTGTCACTAGTTTTACATTCCGTTGCACCTCTGCAGGTTTACTGTATCCCTTGGATCTCCCCATTGACGCTGAAACACAGAAATTGTATCGGAATTAAATATAAGAGACACAATGCCGACTTAAGTACAGGAAGACTGAGTCTTCCTACTGTCTATGTTTTGAGCGTTTCCTGTATCACCAGTATTACATTGTGATGCACATCTGCAGGTTTACTGTATGCCTTGGACCTTCCGATTGACGATGAAACACAGAAATTGCATCGGAATTAAATATAAGAGACACAATGCCGACTTAAGTACAGGAAGACTGAGTCTTCCTACTGTCTATAATTTGAGCGTTTCCTGTGTCGCCAGTTTTACATTCCGATGCACCTCTACAGGTTTACTGTATCCCTTAGACCTTCACAGTGACGATGAAACACAGAAATTGCATCGGAATTAAATATATGAGACACAATGCCGACTTAAGTACAGGAAGACTAAGTCTTCCTACTGTCTATGTTTTGAGCGTTTCCTGTGTCATCAGTTTTACTTTCCGTTGCACCTCTGCAGGTTTACTATATCCCTTGGACCTTCCCATTCACGATGAAATACAGAAATTTCATCGGAAATAAATATAAGAGACACAATGCCGACTTAAGTACAGGAAGACTGAGTCTTCCTACTGTCTATGTTTTTAGCGCTTCCTGTGTCACAAGTTTTACATTACGATGGACCTCTGCAGGTTTACTGTATCCCTTGGACCTTCCCATTGACGATGAAACACAGAAATTGCATCGGAATTAAATATAAGAGACACAACGCCGACATAAGTACAAGAAAACTGAGTCTTCTTACGGTCTATGTTTTGAGCGTTTCCTGTGCCACTAGTTTTACATTCCGTTGCACCTCTGCAGGTTTACTGTATCCCTTGAACCTCCCCATTGACGATGAAACACAGAAATTGCAATGGAATTAAATATAAGAGACACAATGCCGACTTAAGTACAGGAAGACTGAGTCTTCCTACTATCTATGTTTTGAGCGTTTCCTGTGTCACCAGTTTTACATTCTGATGCACCTCTGCAGGTTTACTGTATCCCTATGACCTTCCCATTGACGATGAAACACAGAAATTTCATCGGAAATAAACATAAGAGACACAACGCCGATTTAAGTACAGGAAGACTGAGTCCTCCTACTGTCTATGTTCTGAGCGTTTCCTGTGTCACCAGTTTTACATTCCGATGCACCTCTACAGGTTGACTGTATCCCTCGGACCTTCACAGTGACGATGAAACACAGAAATTGCATCGGAATTAAATGTAAGAGACACAATGCCGACTTAAGTACAGGAAGACTGTGTCTTCCTACTGTCTATGTTTTGAGCGTTTCCTGTGTCATCAGTTTTACTTTCCGATCACCTCTGCAGGTTTACTATATCCCTTGGACCTTTCCATACACGATGAAACACAGAAATTTCATCGGAAATAAATATAAGAGGCACAATGCCGATTTAAGTACAGGAAGACTGAGTCTTCCTACTGTCTATGTTTTGAGCGTTTCCTGTGTCACCAGTTTTACATTCAGATGCACCTCTGCAGGTTTACTGTATCCCTTGGACTTTCCCATTGACGATGTAACACAGAAATTGCATCGGAATTAAATTTGAGAGACAGAATGCCGACTTAAGTACAGGAAGACTGAGTCTTCCTACTGTCTATGTTTTGAGCGTTTCCTGTGTTACTAGTTTTACATTTCGATGCACCTCTGCAGGTTTACTGTATCCCTTGGACCTTCCCATTGACGATGAAACACAGAAATTGCATCGGAATTAAATATAAGAGACACAATGCCGACTTAAGTACAGGAAGACTGAGTCTTCCTACTGTCTATGTTTTGAGCGTTTCCTGTGTCACCAATTTTACATTCTGATGCACCTCTGCAGGTTTACTGTATCCCTTGGACCTTCCCATTGACGATGAAACACAGAAATTTCATCGGATTTAAATATAAGTGACACAATGCCGATTTAAGTACAGGAAGACTGAGTCTTCCTACTGTCTATAATTTGAGCGTTTCCTGTGTCACCAGTTTTACATTCCGATGCACCTCTACAGGTTTACTGTATCCCTTGGACCTTCACAGTGACGATGAAACACAGAAATTGCATCGGAATTAAATATAAGAGACACAATGCCGACTTAAGTACAGGAAGACTAAATCTTGCTACTGTCTATGTTTTGAGCGTTTCCTGTGTCACCAGTTTTAGATTCTGATTCACCTCTGCAGGTATACTATATCACTTGGACCTTCCCATTGCCGATGAAACACAGAAATTTCATCGGAAATAAATATAAGAGACACAATGCCGACTTAAGTACAGGAAGACTGAGTCTTCCTACTGTCTATGCTCTGAGCGTTTCCTGTGTCACCAATTTTACATTCCGATGCACCTCTGCAGGTTTACTGTATCCCTTGGTCTTTCCCATTGACGATGAAACACAGAAATTGCATCGGAATTAAATATAAGAGACACAATGCCGACTTAAGTACAGTTAGACTGAGTCTTCCTACTGTCTATAATTTGAGCGATTCCTGTGTCACTAGTTTTACATTCCGATGCACCTCTACAGGTTGACTGTATCCCTTGGACCTTCACATTGACGATGAAAATCAGATATTGCATCGGAATTATATATAAGAGACACAACGCCGACATAAGTACATGAAAACTGAGTCTTCTTACGGTCTATGCTTTGAGCGTTTCCTGTGTCACCAGGTTTAAATTCCGATGCACCTCTGCAGGTTTACTGTATCCCTTGGAACTTCCCATTGTCGATGAAACACAGAAATTGCATCGGAATTAAATATTAGAGACACAGTGCCGACTTAAGAACAGGAAGACTGAGTCGTCCTAATGTCTATAATTTGAGCGTTTCCTGTGTCACCAGTTTTACATTCCGACGCACCTCTACAGGTTTACTGTATCCCTTGGACCTTCACAGTGACGATGAAACACAGAAATTGCATCGGAATTAAATATAAGAGACACAATGCCGACTTAAGTACAGGAAGACTAAATCTTGATACTGTCTATGTTTTGAGCGTTTCCTGTGTCACCAGTTTTACATTCTGATTCACCTCTGCAGGTTTACTATATCACTTGGACCTTCCCATTGACGATGAAACACAGAAATTTCATCGGAAATAAATATAAGAGACACAATGCCGATTTAAGTACAGCAAGACTGAGTCTTCCTACTGTCTATGCTCTGAGCGTTTCCTGTGTCACCAATTTTACATTCCGATGCACCTCTGTAGGTTTACTGTATCCCTTGGTCTTTCCCATTGACGATGAAACACAGAAATTGCATCGGAATTAAATATAAGAGACACAATGCCGACTTAAGTACAGGACGACTGAGTCTTCCTACTATCTATGTTTTGAGCGTTTCCTGTGTCACCAGTTTTACATTCTGATGCACTTCTGCAGATTTACTGTATCCCTTGGACCTTCCCATTGACGATGAAACACAGAAATTGCATCGGACTTAAATAAGAGAGACACAAAACCGACGTAAGTACAGGAAGAATGAGTCTTCCTACTGTCTATAATTTGAGCGTTTCCTGTGTCACCAGTTTTACATTCCGATGCACCTCTACAGGTTTACTGTATCCCTTGGTCCTTCACAGTGACGATGAAACACAGAAATTGCATCGGAATTAAATATAAGAGACACAATGCCGACTTAAGTACAAGAAAACAGTCTTGTTACAGTCAATGTATTGAGCGTTTCCTGTGTCACCAGTTTTACATTCCGATGCACCTCTGCAGGTTTACTGCATCCCCTTGACCTTCCCATTGGCGATGAAACACACTAATTGCATCGAAATTAAAAATAAGAGACACAATGCCGACTTAAGTACAGGAAGACTGAGTCTTCCTACTGTCTATGTTTTGAGCATTTCCTGTGTCACAAGTTTTACATTCCGATGGACCTCTGCAGGTTTACTGTATCCCTTGGACCTTCCCATTGACGATGAAACACAAAAATTGCATCGGAATTAAATATAAGAGACAGAACGCCGACGTAAGTACAATAAAACTGAGTCTTCTTACGGTCTATTTTTTGAGCGTTTCCTGTCTCACTAGTTTTACATTCCATTGCACCTCTGCAGGTTTACTGTAGCCCTTGGACCTTCCCATTGACGATGAAATACAGAAATTGCATCGGAATTAAATATAAGAGACACAATGCCGACTTAAGTGCAGGAAGACTGAGTCCTCCTACTGTCTATGTTTTGAGCGTTTCCTGTGTCACCAGTTTTACATTCTGATGCACCTCTGCAGGTTTTCTATATCCCTTGGACCTTCCCATTGACGATGAAACACAGAAATTGCATCGGAATTAAATATAAGAGACACAATGAGGACTTAAGTACAGGAAGACTGAGTCTTCCTACTGTCTATAATTTGAGCGTTTCCTGTGTCACCAGTTTGACATTCCGATGCACCTCTACAGGTTGACTGTATCCCTCGGACCTTCACAGTGACGATGAAACACAGAAATTGCATCGTAATTAAATATAAGAGACACAATGCCGACTTAAGTACAGGAAGACTATGTCTTCCTACTGTCTATGTTTTGAGCGTGTCCTGTGTCATCAGTTTTACTTTCCGATGCACCTCTGTAGGTTTACTATATCCCTTGGACCTTCCCATTCACGATGAAACACAGAAATTTCATCGGAAATAAATATAAGAGACACAATGCCGATTTAAGTACAGGAAGACTGAGTCTTCCTACTGTCTATGTTTTGAGCGTTTCCAGTGTCACTAGTTTTAAATTCCGATGTATCTCTGCAGGTTAACTGTATCCCTTGGACCTTCCCATTGACGGTGAAACACAAAAATTGCCTCGGAATTAAATATTAGAGACACAATGCCGACTTAAGTACAGGAAGACTGAGTCTTCCTACTATCTATGTTTTGAGCGTTTCCTGTGTCACCAGTTTTACATTCTGATGCTCCTCTGCAGGTTTACTGTATCCCTATGACCTTCCCATTGACGATGAAACACAGAAATTTCATCGGAAATAAACATAAGAGACACAACGCCGATTTAAGTACAGGAAGACTGAGTCTTCCTACTGTCTATGTTCTGAGCGTTTCCTGTGTCACCAGTTTTACTTTCCGATGCACCTCTGCAGGTTTACTATATCCATTGGACCTTTCCATACACGATGAAACACAGAAATTTCATCGGAAATAAATATAAGAGGCACAATGCCGATATAAGTACAGGAAGACTGAGTCTTCCTACTGTCTATGTTTTGAGCGTTTCCTGTGTCACCAGTTTTACATTCCGATGCACCTCTGCAGGTTTACTGTATCCCTTGGACTTTCCCATTGACGATGTAACACAGAAATTGCATCGGAATTAAATTTGAGAGACAGAATGCCGACTTAAGTACAGGAAGACTGAGTCTTCCTACTGTCTATGTTTTGAGCGTTTCCTGTGTTACTAGTTTTACATTTCGATGCACCTCTGCAGGTTTACTGTATCCCTTGGACCTTCCCATTGACGATGAAACACAGAAATTGCATCGGAATTAAATATAAGAGACACAATGCCGACTTAAGTACAGGAAGACTGAGTCTTCCTACTGTCTATGTTTTGAGCGTTTCCTGTGTCACCAATTTTACATTCTGATGCACCTCTGCAGGTTTACTGTATCCCTTGGACCTTCCCATTGACGATGAAACACAGAAATTGCATCGGATTTAAATATAAGGGACACAATGCCGATTTAAGTACAGGAAGACTGAGTCTTCCTACTGTCTATAATTTGAGCGTTTCCTGTGTCACCAGTTTTACATTCCGATGCACCTCTACAGGTTTACTGTATCCCTTGGACCTTTACAGTGACGATGAAACACAGAAATTGCATCGGAATTAAATATAAGAGACACAATGCCGACTTAAGTACAGGAAGACTAAATCTTGCAACTGTCTATGTTTTGAGCGTTTCCTGTGTCACCAGTTTTAGATTCTGATTCACCTCTGCAGGTATACTATATCACTTGGACCTTCCCATTGACGATGAAACACAGAAATTTCATCGGAAATAAATATAAGGGACACAATGCCGACTTAAGTACAGGAAGACCGAGTCTTCCTACTGTCTATGCTCTGAGCGTTTCCTGTGTCACCAATTTTACATTCCGATGCACCTCTGCAGGTTTACTGTATCCCTTGGTCTTTCCCATTGACGATGAAACACAGAAATTGCATCGGAATTAAATATAAGAGACACAATGCCGACTTAAGTACAGTTAGACTGAGTCTTCCTACTGTCTATAATTTGAGCGTTTCCTGTGTCACTAGTTTTACATTCCGATGCACCTCTACAGGTTGACTGTATCCCTTGGACCTTCACATTGACGATGAAAATCAGATATTGCATCGGAATTATATATAAGAGACACAACGCCGACTTAAGTACATGAAAACTGAGTCTTCTTACGGTCTATGCTTTGAGCGTTTCCTGTGTCACCAGGTTTAAATTCCGATGCACCTCTGCAGGTTTACTGTATCCCTTGGAACTTCCCATTGTCGATGAAACACAGAAATTGCATCGGAATTAAATATTAGAGACACAGTGCCGACTTAAGAACAGGAAGACTGAGTCTTCCTAATGTCTATAATTTGAGCGTTTCCTGTGTCACCAGTTTTACATTCCGACGCACCTCTACAGGTTTACTGTATCCCTTGGACCTTCACAGTGACGATGAAACACAGAAATTGCATCGGAATTAAATATAAGAGACACAATGCCGACTTAAGTACAGGAAGACTAAATCTTGCTACTGTCTATGTTTTGAGCGTTTCCTGTGTCACCAGTTTTACATTCTGATTCACCTCTGCAGGTTTACTATATCACTTGGACCTTCCCATTGACGATGAAACACAGAAATTTCATCGGAAATAAATATAAGAGACACAATGCCGATTTAAGTACAGGAAGACTGAGTCTTCCTACTGTCTATGCTCTGAGCGTTTCCTGTGTCACCAATTTTACATTCCGCCGGCCGAAGTGGCCGTGCGGTTAAAGGCGCTGCAGTCTGGAACCGCAAGACCGCTACGGTCGCAGGTTCGAATCCTGCCTCGGGCATGGATGTTTGTGATGTCCTTAGGTTAGTTAGGTTTAACTAGTTCTAAGTTCTAGGGGACTAATGACCTCAGCAGTTGAGTCCCATAGTGCTCAGAGCCATTTGAACCAATTTTACATTCCGATGCACCTCTGCAGGTTTACTGTATCCCTTGGTCTTTCCCATTGACGATGAAACACAGAAATTGCATCGGAATTAAATATAAGAGACACAATGCCGAGTTAAGTACAGGACGACTGAGTCTTCCTACTATCTATGTTTTGAGCGTTTCCTGTGTCACCAGTTTTACATTCTGATGCACTTCTGCAGGTTTACTGTATCCCTTGGACCTTCCCATTGACGATGAAACACAGAAATTGCATCGGACTTAAATAAGAGAGACACAAAACCGACGTAAGTACAGGAAGAATGAGTCTTCCTACTGTCTATAATTTGAGCGTTTCCTGTGTCACCAGTTTTACATTCCGATGCACCTCTACAGGTTTACTGTATCCCTTGGTCCTTCACAGTGACGATGAAACACAGAAATTGCATCGGAATTAAATATAAGAGACACAATGCCGACTTAAGTACAAGAAAACAGTCTTGTTACAGTCAATGTATTGAGCGTTTCCTGTGTCACCAGTTTTACATTCCGATGCACCTCTGCAGGTTTACTGCATCCCCTTGACCTTCCCATTGGCGATGAAACACACTAATTGCATCGAAATTAAAAATAAGAGACACAATGCCGACTTAAGTACAGGAAGACTGAGTCTTCCTACTGTCTATGTTTTGAGCATTTCCTGTGTCACAAGTTTTACATTCCGATGGACCTCTGCAGGTTTACTGTATCCCTTGGACCTTCCCATTGACGATGAAACACAAAAATTGCATCGGAATTAAATATAAGAGACAGAACGCCGACGTAAGTACAAGAAAACTGAGTCTTCTTACGGTCTATTTTTTGAGCGTTTCCTGTCTCACTAGTTTTACATTCCATTGCACCTCTGCAGGTTTACTGTATCCCTTGGACCTTCCCATTGACGATGAAATACAGAAATTGCATCGGAATTAAATATAAGAGACACAATGCCGACTTAATTGCAGGAAGACTGAGTCCTCCGACTGTCTATGTTTTGAGCGTTTCCTGTGTCACCAGTTTTACATTCTGATGCACCTCTGCAGGTTTTCTATATCCCTTGGACCTTCCCATTGACGATGAAACACAGAAATTTCAACGGAAATAAATATAAGAGACACAATGCCGACTTAAGTACAGGAAGGCTGAGTCTTCCTACTGTCTATGTTCTGAGCGTTTCCTGTGTCACCAGTTTTACATTCCGATGCACCTCTACAGGTTGACTGTATCCCTCGGACCTTCACAGTGACGATGAAACACAGAAATTGCATCGGAATTAAATGTGAGAGACACAATGCCGACTTAAGTACAGGAAGACTGTGTCTTCCTACTGTCTATGTTTAGAGCGTTTCCTGTGTCATCAGTTTTACTTTCCGATGCACCTCTGCATGTTTACTATATCCCTTGGACCTTTCCATACACGATGAAACACAGAAATTTCATCGGAAATAAATATAAGAGGCACAATGCCGATTTAAGTACAGGAAGACTGAGTCTTCCTACTGTCTATGTTTTGAGCGTTTCCTGTGTCACCAGTTTTACATTCCGATGCACCTCTGCAGGTTTACTGTATCCCTTGGACTTTCCCATTGACGATGTATCACAGAAATTGCATCGGAATTAAATTTAAGAGACACAATGCCGACTTAAGTACAGGAAGACTGAGTCTTCCTACTGTCTATGTTTTGAGCGTTTCCTGTGTCACTAGTTTTACATTTCGATGCACCTCTGCAGGTTTCCTGTATCCCTTGGACCTTCCCATTGACGATGAAACACAGAAATTGCATCGGAATTAAATATAAGAGACACAATGCCGACTTAAGTACAGGAAGACTGAGTCTTCCTACTGTCTATGTTTTGAGCGTTTCCTGTGTCACCAATTTTACATTCTGATGCACCTCTGCAGGTTTACTGTATCCCTTGGACCTTCCCATTGACGATGAAACACAGAAATTGCATCGGAATTAAATATAAGAGACACAATTAGGACTTAAGTACAGGAAGACTGAGTCTTCCTACTGTCTATAATTTAGCGTTACCTGTGTCACCAGTTTGACATTCCGATGCACCTCTACAGGTTGACTGTATCCCTCGGACCTTCACGGTGACGATGAAACACAGAAATTGCATCGGAATTAAATATAAGAGACACAATGCCGACTTAAGTACAGGAAGACTATGTCTTCCTACTGTCTATGTTTTGAGCGTGTCCTGTGTCATCAGTTTTACTTTCCGATGCACCTCTGTAGGTTTACTATATCCCTTGGACCTTCCCATTCACGATGAAACACAGAAATTTCATCGGAAATAAACATAAGAGACACAACGCCGATTTAAGTACAGGAAGTCTATGTTTTGAGCGTTTCCAGTGTCACTAGTTTTAAATTCCGATGTATCTCTGCAGGTTAACTGTATCCCTCGGACCTTCCCATTGACGATGAAACACAAAAATTGCATCGGAATTAAATATTAGAGACACAATGCCGACTTAAGTACAGGAAGACTGAGTCTTCCTACTGTCTGTGCTTTGAGCGTTTCCTGTGTCACAAGTTTTACATTCCGATGGACCTCTGCAGGTTTACTGTACCCCTTGGACCTTCCCATTGAGGATGAAACACAGATATTGCATCGGAATTAAATATAAGAGACACAACGCCGACTTAAATACAAGAAAACTGAGTCTTCTTACGGTCTATGTTTTGAGCGTTTCCTGTGTCACTAGTTTTACATTCCGTTGCACATCTGCAGGTTTACTGTATCCCTTGGATCTCCCCATTGACGCTGAAACACAGAAATTGTATCGGAATTAAATATAAGAGACACAATGCCCACTTAAGTACAGGAAGACTGAGTCTTCCTACTGTCTATGTTTTGAGCGTTTCCTGTGTCACCAGTTTTACATTCTGATGCACCTCTGCAGGTTTACTGTATGCCTAGGACCTTCCCATTGACGATGAAACACAGAAATTGCATCGGAATTAAATATAAGAGACACAATGCCGACTTAAGTACAGGAAGACTGAGTCTTCCTACTGTCTATAATTTGAGCGTTTCCTGTGTCACCAGTTTTACATTCCGATGCACCTCTACAGGTTTACTGTATCCCCTAGACCTTCACAGTGACGATGAAACACAGAAATTGCATCGGAATTAAATATATGAGACACAATGCCGACTTAAGTACAGGAAGACTAAGTCTTCCTAATGTCTATGTTTTGAGCGTTTCCTGTGTCATCAGTTTTACGTTCCGTTGCACCTCTGCAGGTTTACTATATCCCTTGGACCTTCCCATTCACGATGAAATACAGAAATTTCATCGGAAATAAATATAAGAGACACAATGCCGACTTAAGTACAGGAAGACTGAGTCTTCCTACTGTCTATGTTTCGAGCGTTTCCTGTGTCACAAGTTTTACATTACGATGTACCTCTGCAGGTTTCTGTATCCCTTGGACCCTCCCATTGACGATGAAACACAGAAATTGCATCGGAATTAAATATATGAGACACAATGCCGACTTAAGTACAGGAAGACTAAGTCTTCCTACTGTCTATGTTTTGAGCATTTCCTGTGTCACTAGTTTTACATTCCGTTGCACCTCTGCAGGTTTACTGTATCCCTTGAACCTCCCCATTGACGATGAAACACAGTAATTGCAATGGAATTAAATATAAGAGACACAATGCCGACTTAAGTACAGGAAGACTGAGTCTTCCTAATGTCTATGTTTTAAGCGTTTCCTCTGTCACCAGTTTTACATTCTGATGCACCTCTGCAGGTTTACTGTATCTCTTGGTCCTTCCCATTGACGATGAAACACAGAAATTGCATCGGAATTAAATATAAGAGACACAATGAGGACTTAAGTACAGGAAGCCTGAGTCTTCCTACTGTCTATGTTTTGAGCGTTTCCAGTGTCACTAGTTTTAAATTCCGATGTATCTCTGAAGGTTAACTGTATCCCTCGGACCTTCCCATTGACGATGAAACACAAAAATTGCCTCGGAATTAAATATTAGAGACACAATGCCGACTTAAGTACAGGAAGACTGAGTCTTCCTACTATCTATGTTTTGAGCGTTTCCTGTGTCACCAGTTTTACATTCTGATGCACCTCTGCAGGTTTACTGTATCCCTATGACCTTCCCATTGACGATGAAACACACAAATTGCATCGGAATTAAATATGAGAGACACAATGCCGACTTAAGTACACGCAGAATGAGTCTTCCTACTGTCTATAATTTTAGCGTTTCCTGTGTCACAAGTTTTACATTCCGATCCACCTCTGCAGGTTCACTGCACCCCATGCACCTTCCCATTGGCGATGAAACACACAAATTGCATCGAAATTAAATATAAGAGACACAATGCCGACTTAAGTACAGGAAGACTGAGTCTTCCTACTGTCTATGTTTTAAGCATTTCTTGTGTCACACGTTTTACTTTCCGATGGACCTCAGCAGGTTTACTGTATCCCTTGGACCCCCCATTGACGATGAAACACAGAAATTGCATCGGAATTAAATATAAGAGACACAATGCCGACTTAAGTACAGGAAGACTGAGTCATCCTAATGCCTATGTTTTGAGCGTTTCCTCTGTCACCAGTTTTACATTCTGATGCACCTCTGCAGGTTTACTGTATCTCTTTGACCTTCCCATTGACGATGAAACACAGAAATTGCATCGGAATTAAATATAAGAGACACAATGGGGACTTAAGTACAGGAAGACTGAGTCTTCCTACTGTCTATAATTTGAGCGTTTCCTGTGTCACCAGTTTTACATTCCGATGCACCTCTACAGGTTGACTGTATCCCTCGGACCTTCACAGTGACGATGAAACACAGAAATTGCATCGGAATTAAATATATGAGACACAATGCCGACTTAAGTACAGGAAGACTAAGTCTTCCTACTGTCTATGTTTTGAGCGTTTGCTGTGTCATCAGTTTCACTTTCCGTTGCACCTCTGCAGGTTTACTATATCCCTTGGACCTTCCCATTCACGATGAAATACAGAAATTTCATCGGAAATAAATATAAGAGACACAATGCCGACTTAAGTACAGGAAGACTGAGTCTTCCTACTGTCTATGTTTTGAGCGTTTCCTGTGTCACAAGTTTTACATTACGATGGACCTCTGCAGGTTTACTGTATCCCTTGGACCTCCCCATTGACGATGAAACACAGAAATTGCATCGGAATTAAATATAAGAGACACAATGAGGACTTAAGTACAGGAAGACTGAGTCTTCCTACTGTCTATAATTTGAGCGTTTCCTGTGTCACCAGTTTTACATTCCGATGCACCTCTGCATGTTTACTGTATCCCTTGGACATTCCCATTGGCGATGAAACACACAAATTGCATCGAAATTAAATATAAGAGACACAATGCCGACTTAAGTACAGGAAGACTGAGTCTTCCTACTGTCTATGTTTTGAGCGTTTCCTGTGTCACCAGTTTTACATTCCGATGCACCTCTGCAGGTTTACTGTATCCCTTGGACTTTCCCATTGACGATGAAACACAGAAATTGCATCGGAATTAAATGTAATAGAAACAATGCCGACTTAAGTACAGGAAGACTGAGTCTTCCTACTGTCTATGTTTTGAGCGTTTCCTGTGTCACTAGTTTTACATTTCGATGCACCTCTGCAGGTTTACTGTATCACTTGGACCTTCCCATTGACGATGAAACACAGAAATTGCATCGGAATTAAATATAAGAGACACAATGCCGACTTAAGTACAGGAAGACTGAGTCTTCCTACTGTCTATGTTTTGAGCGTTTCCTGTGTCACCAATTTTACATTCTGATGCACCTCTGCAGATTTACTGTATCCCTTGGACCTTCCCATTGACGATGAAACACAGAAATCGCATCGGAATTAAATATAAGAGACACGATGCCGACATAAGTACAGGAAGACTGAGTCTTCCTAATGTCTATGTTTTGAGCGTTTCCTGTGTCATCAGTTTCACTTTCAGTTGCACCTCTGCAGGTTTACTATATCCCTTGGACCTTCCCATTCACGATGAAATACAGAAATTTCATCGGAAATAAATATAAGAGACACAATGCCAAGTACAGGAAGACTGAGTCTTCCTACTGTCTATGTTTTGAGCGTTTCCTGTGTCACAAGTTTTACATTACGATGGACCTCTGCAGGTTTACTGTATCCCTTGGACCTTCCCATTGACGATGAAACACAGAAATTGCATCGGAATTAAATATAAGAGACACAATGAGGACTTAAGTACAGGAAGACTGAGTCTTCCTACTGTCTATAATTTGAGCGTTTCCTGTGTCACCAGTTTGACATTCCGATGCACCTCTACAGGTTGACTGTATCCCTCGGACCTTCACAGTGACGATGAAACACAGAAATTGCATCGGAATTAAATATAAGAGACACAATGCCGACTTAAGTACAGGAAGACTATGTCTTCCTACTGTCTATGTTTTGAGCGTGTCCTGTGTCATCAGTTTTACTTTCCGATGCACCTCTGTAGGTTTACTGTATCCCTTGGACCTTCCCATTCACGATGAAACACAGAAATTTCATCGGAAATAAATATAAGAGACACAATGCCGATTTAAGTACAGGAAGCCTGAGTCTTCCTACTGTCTATGTTTTGAGCGTTTCCAGTGTCACTAGTTTTAAATTCCGATGTATCTCTGAAGGTTAACTGTATCCCTCGGACCTTCCCATTGACGATGAAACACAAAAATTGCCTCGGAATTAAATATTAGAGACACAATGCCGACTTAAGTACAGGAAGACTGAGTCTTCCTACTATCTATGTTTTGAGCGTTTCCTGTGTCACCAGTTTTACATTCTGATGGACCTCTGCAGGTTTACTGTATCCCTATGACCTTCCCATTGACGATGAAACACACAAATTGCATCGGAATTAAATATGAGAGACACAATGCCGACTTAAGTACACGTAGAATGAGTCTTCCTGCTGTCTATAATTTTAGCGTTTCCTGTGTCACAAGTTTTACATTCCGATCCACCTCTGCAGGTTCACTGCACCCCATGCACCTTACCATTGGCGATGAAACACACAAATTGCATCGAAATTAAATATAAGAGACACAATGCCGACTTAAGTACAGGAAGACTGAGTCTTCCTACTGTCTATGTTTTAAGCATTTCTTGTGTCACACGTTTTACTTTCCGATGGACCTCAGCAGGTTTACTGTATCCCTTGGACCCCCCATTGACGATGAAACACAGAAATTGCATCGGAATTAAATATAAGAGACACAATGCCGACTTAAGTACAGGAAGACTGAGTCATCCTAATGTCTATGTTTTGAGCGTTTCCTCTGTCACCGGTTTTTCATTCTGATGCACCTCTGCAGGTTTACTGTATCTCTTTGACCTTCCCATTGACGATGAAACACAGAAATTGCATCGGAATTAAATATAAGAGACACAATGGGGACTTAAGTACAGGAAGACTGAGTCTTCCTACTGTCTATAATTTGAGCGTTTCCTGTGTCACCAGTTTTACATTCCGATGCACCTCTACAGGTTGACTGTATCCCTCGGACCTTCACAGTGACGATGAAACACAGAAATTGCATCGGAATTAAATATATGAGACACAATGCCGACTTAAGTACAGGAAGACTAAGTCTTCCTACTGTCTATGTTTTGAGCGTTTGCTGTGTCATCAGTTTCACTTTCCGTTGCACCTCTGCAGGTTTACTATATCCCTTGGACCTTCCCATTCACGATGAAATACAGAAATTTCATCGGAAATAAATATAAGAGACACAATGCCGACTTAAGTACAGGAAGACTGAGTCTTCCTACTGTCTATGTTTTGAGCGTTTCCTGTGTCACAAGTTTTACATTACGATGGACCTCTGCAGGTTTACTGTATCCCTTGGGCCCTCCCATTGACGATGAAACACAGAAATTGCATCGGAATTAAATATAAGAGACACAACGCCGACATAAGTACAAGAAAACTGAGTCTTCTTACGGTCTATGCTTTGAGCGTTTCCTGTGTCTCTAGTTTTACATTCCGTTGCACCTCTGCAGGTTTACTGTATCCCTTGGACCTCCCCATTGACGATGAAACACAGAAATTGCATCGGAATTAAATATAAGAGACACAATGAGGACTTAAGTACAGGAAGACTGAGTCTTCCTACTGTCTATAATTTGAGCGTTTCCTGTGTCACCAGTTTTACATTCCGATGCACCTCTGCATGTTTACTGTATCCCTTGGACATTCCCATTGGCGATGAAACACACAAATTGCATCGAAATTAAATATAAGAGACACAATGCCGACTTAAGTACAGGAAGACTGAGTCTTCCTACTGTCTATGTTTTGAGCGTTTCCTGTGTCACCAGTTTTACATTCCGATGCACCTCTGCAGGTTTACTGTATCCCTTGGACTTTCCCATTGACGATGAAACACAGAAATTGCATCGGAATTAAATGTAATAGAAACAATGCCGACTTAAGTACAGGAAGACTGAGTCTTCCTACTGTCTATGTTTTGAGCGTTTCCTGTGTCACTAGTTTTACATTTCGATGCACCTCTGCAGGTTTGTTGTATTACTTGGACCTTCCCATTGACGATGAAACACAGAAATTGCATCGGAATTAAATATAAGAGACACAATGCCGACTTAAGTACAGGAAGACTGAGTCTTCCTACTGTCTATGTTTTGAGCGTTTCCTGTGTCACCAATTTTACATTCTGATGCACCTCTGCAGATTTACTGTATCCCTTGGACCTTCCCATTGACGATGAAACACAGAAATCGCATCGGAATTAAATATAAGAGACACAATGCCGACATAAGTACAGGAAGACTGAGTCTTCCTACTGTCTATGTTTTGAGCGTTTCCTGTGTCACAAGTTTTACATTACGATGGACCTCTGCAGGTTTACTGTATCCCTTGGACCTTCCCATTGACGATGAAACACAGAAATTGCATCGGAATTAAATATAAGAGACACAACGCCGACATAAGTACAAGAAAACTGAGTCTTCTTACGGTCTATGCTTTGAGCGTTTCCTGTGTCTCTAGTTTTACATTCCGTTGCACCTCTGCAGGTTTACTGTATCCCTTGGACCTCCCCATTGACGATGAAACACAGAAATTGCATCGGAATTAAATATAAGAGACACAATGCCGACATAAGTACAGGAAGACTGAGTCTTCCTAATGTCTATGTTTTGAGCGTTTCCTGTGTCATCAGTTTCACATTCAGTTGCACCTCTGCAGGTTTACTATATCCCTTGGACCTTCCCATTCACGATGAAATACAGAAATTTCATCGGAAATAAATATAAGAGACACAATGCCAAGTACAGGAAGACTGAGTCTTCCTACTGTCTATGTTTTGAGCGTTTCCTGTGTCACAAGTTTTACATTACGATGGACCTCTGCAGGTTTACTGTATCCCTTGGACCTTCCCATTGACGATGAAACACAGAAATTGCATCGGAATTAAATATAAGAGACACAACGCCGACATAAGTACAGGAAGACTGAGTCTTCCTAATGTCTATGTTTTGAGCGTTTCCTCTGTCACCAGTTTTACAATCTGATGCACCTCTGCAGGTTTACTGTATCTCTTGGACCTTCCCATTGACGATGAAACACAGAAATTGCATCGGAATTAAATATAAGAGACACAATGAGGACTTAAGTACAGGAAGACCTAGTCTTCCTACTGTCTATAATTTGAGCGTTTCCTGTGTCACCAGTTTGACATTCCGATGGACCTCTACAGGTTGACTGTATCCCTCAGACCTTCACGGTGACGATGAAATACAGAAATTGCATCGGAATTAAATATAAGAGACACAATGCCGACTTAAGTACAGGAAGACTATGTCTTCCTACTGTCTATGTTTTGAGCGTGTCCTGTGTCATCAGTTTTACTTTCCGATGCACCTCTGTAGGTTTACTATATCCCTTGGACCTTCCCATTCACGATGAAACACATAAATTACATCGGAAATAAACATATGAGACACAACGCCGATTTAAGTACAGGAAGACTGAGTCTTCCTACTGTCTATGTTTTGAGCGTTTCCAGTGTCACTAGTTTTAAATTCCGATGTATCTCTGCAGGTTAACTGTATCCCTCGGACCTTCCCATTGACGATGAAACACAAAAATTGCATCGGAATTAAATATTAGAGACACAATGCCGACTTAAGTACAGGAAGACTGAGTCTTCCTACTATCTATGTTTTGAGCGTTTCCTGTGTCACCAGTTTTACATTCTGATGCACCTCTGCAGGTTTACTGTATCCCTTGGACCTTCCCGTTGACGATGAAACACACAAATTGCATCGGAATTAAGTATGAGAGACACAATGCCGACTTAAGTACAGGAAGAATGAGTCTTCCTACTGTCTATAATTTAAGCGTTACCTGTGTCACAAGTTTTACATTCCGATGCACCTCTGCAGGTTCACTGCACCCCATGCACCTTCCCATTGGCGATGAAACACACAAATTGCATCGAAATTAAATATAAGAGACACAATGCCGACTTAAGTACAGGAAGACTGAGTCTTCCTACTGTCTATGTTTTAATCATTTCCTGTGTCACAAGTATTACATTCCGATGGACCTCTGCAGGTTTACTGTATCCCTTGGACCTTCCCATTGACGATGAAACACAGAAATTGCATCGGAATTAAATATAAGAGACACAATGCCGACTTAAGTACAGGAAGACTAAATCTTGCTACTGTCTATGATTTGAGCGTGTCCTGTGTCATCAGTTTTACTTTCCGAAGCACCTCTGCAGTTTACTATATCCCTTGGACCTTCCCATTCACGATGAAACACAGAAATTGCATCGGAAATAAATATAAGAGACACAATGCCGATTTAAGTACAGGAAGACTGAGTTTTCCTAATGTCTATGTTTTTAGCGTTTCCTGTGTCACCAGTTTTACATTCCGATGCACCTCTGCATGTTTACTGTATCCCTTGGACTCTCCCAGTGACGATGAAACACAGAAATTGCATCGGAAATAAATGTAAGAGACACAATGCCGACTTAAGTACAGGAAGACTGTGTCTTCCTACTGTCTATGTTTTGAGCGTTTCCTGTGTCACCAGTTTTACATTCTGATGCACCTTTGCAGGTTTACTGTATCCCTTGGACCTTCCCATTGACGATGAAACGCCGAAATTGCATCGGAATTAAATATAAGAGACACAATGCCGACTTAAGTACAGGAAGACTGAGTCTTCCTACTGTCTATAATATGAGCGTTTCCTGTGACGCCAGTTTAACATTCCGATGCACCTCTACAGGTTTACTGTATCCCTTGGACGTTCCCATTGACGATGAAACACAGAAATTGCATCGGAATTAAATATAAATGACACAATGCCGACTTAAGTACAGGAAGACTAAGTCATCCTACTGTCTATGTTATGAGCGTGTCCTGTGTCATCAGTTTTACTTTCCGACGCACCTCTGCCGGTTTAACGTATCCCTTGGACTTTCCCATTGACGATGAAACACAGAAATTGCATCGGAATTAAATGTAAGACACACAATGCCGACTTAAGTACAGGAAGACTGAGTCTTCCTACTGTCTTTGTTTTGAGCGTTTCCTGTATCACTAGTTTTACATTCCGATGTACCTCTGCAGTTTAACTGTATCCCTCGGACCTTCCCGTTGACGATGAAACACAGAAATTGCATCGGAATTAAATAAAAGAGACACAATGAAGACTTAAGTACAGGAAGACTGAGTCTTCCTACTATCTATGTTTTGAGCGTTTCCTGTGTCACCAGTTTTACATTCCGATGCACTTCTGCAGGTTTACTGTATCCCTTGGACCTTCCCATTGTTGATGAAACACCGAAATTGCATCGGAATTAAATATAAGAGACACAATGAGGACTTAAGTACAGGAAGACCTACTCTTCCTACTGTCTATAATTTGAGCGTTTCCTGTGTCACCAGTTTCACATTCCGATGCACCTCTACAGGTTTACTGTATCTCTTGGACCTTCCCATTGACGATGAAACACAGAAATTGCATCGGAATTAAATATAAGAGACACAATGAGGACTTAAGTACAGGAAGACTGAGTCTTCCTACTGTCTATAATTTGAGCGTTTCCTGTGTCACCAGTTTGACATTCCGATGCACCTCTACAGGTTGACTGTATCCCTCGGACCTTCACAGTGACGATGAAACACAGAAATTGCATCGGAATTAAATATAAGAGACACAATGCCGACTTAAGTACAGGAAGACTATGTCTTCCTAATGTCTATGTTTTGAGCGTGTCCTGTGTCATCAGTTTTACTTTCCGATGCACCTCTGTAGGTTTACTGTATCCCTTGGACCTTCCCATTCACGATGAAACACAGAAATTTCATCGGAAATAAATATAAGAGACACAATGCCGATTTAAGTACAGGAAGCCTGAGTCTTCCTACTGTCTATGTTTTGAGCGTTTCCAGTGTCACTAGTTTTAAATTCCGATGTATCTCTGAAGGTTAACTGTATCCCTCGGACCTTCCCATTGACGATGAAACACAAAAATTGCCTCGGAATTAAATATTAGAGACACAATGCCGACATAAGTACAGGAAGACTGAGTCTTCCTACTATCTATGTTTTGAGCGTTTCCTGTGTCACCAGTTTTACATTCTGATGCACCTCTGCAGGTTTACTGTATCCCTATGACCTTCCCATTGACGATGAAACACACAAATTGCATCGGAATTAAATATGAGAGACACAATGCCGACTTAAGTACACGTAGAATGAGTCTTCCTACTGTCTATAATTTTAGCGTTTCCTGTGTCACAAGTTTTACATTCCGATCCACCTCTGCAGGTTCACTGCACCCCATGCACCTTCCCATTGGCGATGAAACACACAAATTGCATCGAAATTAAATATAAGAGACACAATGCCGACTTAAGTACAGGAAGACTGAGTCTTCCTACTGTCTATGTTTTAAGCATTTCTTGTGTCACACGTTTTACTTTCCGATGGACCTCAGCAGGTTTACTGTATCCCTTGGACCCCCCATTGACGATGAAACACAGAAATTGCATCGGAATTAAATATAAGAGACACAATGCCGACTTAAGTACAGGAAGACTGAGTCATCCTAATGTCTATGTTTTGAGCGTTTCCTCTGTCACCAGTTTTACATTCTGATGCACCTCTGCAGGTTTACTGTATCTCTTTGACCTTCCCATTGACGATGAAACACAGAAATTGCATCGGAATTAAATATAAGAGACACAATGGGGACTTAAGTACAGGAAGACTGAGTCTTCCTACTGTCTATAATTTGAGCGTTTCCTGTGTCACCAGTTTTACATTCCGATGCACCTCTACAGGTTGACTGTATCCCTCGGACCTTCACAGTGACGATGAAACACAGAAATTGCATCGGAATTAAATATATGAGACACAATGCCGACTTAAGTACAGGAAGACTAAGTCTTCCTACTGTCTATGTTTTGAGCGTTTGCTGTGTCATCAGTTTCACTTTCCGTTGCACCTCTGCAGGTTTACTATATCCCTTGGACCTTCCCATTCACGATGAAATACAGAAATTTCATCGGAAATAAATATAAGAGACACAATGCTGACTTAAGTACAGGAAGACTGAGTCTTCCTACTGTCTATGTTTTGAGCGTTTCCTGTGTCACAAGTTTTACATTACGATGGACCTCTGCAGGTTTACTGTATCCCTTGGACCCTCCCATTGACGATGAAACACAGAAATTGCATCGGAATTAAATATAAGAGACACAACGCCGACATAAGTACAAGAAAACTGAGTCTTCTTACGGTCTATGCTTTGAGCGTTTCCTGTGTCTCTAGTTTTACATTCCGTTGCACCTCTGCAGGTTTACTGTATCCCTTGGACCTCCCCATTGACGATGAAACACAGAAATTGCATCGAAATTAAATATAAGAGACACAATGAGGACTTAAGTACAGGAAGACTGAGTCTTCCTACTGTCTATAATTTGAGCGTTTCCTGTGTCACCAGTTTTACATTCCGATGCACCTCTGCATGTTTACTGTATCCCTTGGACATTCCCATTGGCGATTAAACACACAAATTGCATCGAAATTAAATATAAGAGACACAATGCCGACTTAAGTACAGGAAGACTGAGTCTTCCTACTGTCTATGTTTTGAGCGTTTCCTGTGTCACCAGTTTTACATTCCGATGCACCTCTGCAGGTTTACTGTATCCCTTGGACTTTCCCATTGACGATGAAACACAGAAATTGCATCGGAATTAAATGTAATAGAAACAATGCCGACTTAAGTACAGGAAGACTGAGTCTTCCTACTGTCTATGTTTTGAGCGTTTCCTGTGTCACTAGTTTTACATTTCGATGCACCTCTGCAGGTTTACTGTATCACTTGGACCTTCCCATTGACGATGAAACACAGAAATTGCATCGGAATTAAATATAAGAGACACAATGCCGACTTAAGTACAGGAAGACTGAGTCTTCCTACTGTCTATGTTTTGAGCGTTTCCTGTGTCACCCATTTTACATTCTGATGCAGCTCTGCAGATTTACTGTATGCCTTGGACCTTCCCATTGACGATGAAACACAGAAATCGCATCGGAATTAAATATAAGAGACACAATGCCGACATAAGTACAGGAAGACTGAGTCTTCCTACTGTCTATGTTTTGAGCGTTTCCTGTGTCACAAGTTTTACATTACGATGGACCTCTGCAGGTTTACTGTATCCCTTGGACCTTCCCATTGACGATGAAACACAGAAATTGCATCGGAATTAAATATAAGAGACACAACGCCGACATAAGTACAAGAAAACTGAGTCTTCTTACGGTCTATGCTTTGAGCGTTTCCTGTGTCTCTAGTATTACATTAAGTTGCACCTCTGCAGGTTTACTGTATCCCTTGGACCTCCCCATTGACGATTAAACATAGAAATTGCATCGGAATTAAATATAAGAGACACAATGCCGACATAAGTACAGGAAGACTGAGTCTTCCTAATGTCTATGTTTTGAGCGTTTACTGTGTCATCAGTTTCACTTTCAGTTGCACCTCTGCAGGTTTACTATATCCCTTGGACCTTCCCATTCACGATGAAATACAGAAATTTCATCGGAAATAAATATAAGAGACACAATGCCAAGTACAGGAAGACTGAGTCTTCCTACTGTCTATGTTTTGAGCGTTTCCTGTGTCACAAGTTTTACATTACGATGGACCTCTGCAGGTTTACTGTATCCCTTGGACCTTCCCATTGACGATGAAACACAGAAATTGCATCGGAATTAAATATAAGAGACACAACGCCGACATAAGTACAGGAAGACTGAGTCTTCCTAATGTCTATGTTTTGAGCGTTTCCTCTGTCACCAGTTTTACAATCTGATGCACCTCTGCAGGTTTACTGTATCTCTTGGACCTTCCCATTGACGATGAAACACAGAAATTGCATCGGAATTAAATATAAGAGACACAATGAGGACTTAAGTACAGGAAGACTGAGTCTTCCTACTGTCTATAATTTGAGCGTTTCCTGTGTCACCAGTTTGACATTCCGATGCACCTCTACAGGTTGACTGTATCCCTCGGACCTTCACAGTGACGATGAAACACAGAAATTGCATCGGAATTAAATATAAGAGACACAATGCCGACTTAAGTACAGGAAGACTATGTCTTCCTACTGTCTATGTTTTGAGCGTGTCCTGTGTCATCAGTTTTACTTTCCGATGCACCTCTGTAGGTTTACTGTATCCCTTGGACCTTCCCATTCACGATGAAACACAGAAATTTCATCGGAAATAAATATAAGAGACACAATGCCGATTTAAGTACAGGAAGCCTGAGTCTTCCTACTGTCTATGTTCTGAGCGTTTCCAGTGTCACTAGTTTTAAATTCCGATGTATCTCTGAAGGTTAACTGTATCCCTCGGACCTTCCCATTGACGATGAAACACAAAAATTGCCTCGGAATTAAATATTAGAGACACAATGCCGACTTAAGTACAGGAAGACTGAGTCTTCCTACTATCTATGTTTTGAGCGTTTCCTGTGTCACCAGTTTTACATTCTGATGGACCTCTGCAGGTTTACTGTATCCCTATGACCTTCCCATTGACGATGAAACACACAAATTGCATCGGAATTAAATATGAGAGACACAATGCCGACTTAAGTACACGTAGAATGAGTCTTCCTGCTGTCTATAATTTTAGCGTTTCCTGTGTCACCAGTTTTACATTCCGATGCACCTCTACAGGTTGACTGTATCCCTCGGACCTTCACAGTGACGATGAAACACAGAAATTGCATCGGAATTAAATATATGAGACACAATGCCGACTTAAGTACAGGAAGACTAAGTCTTCCTACTGTCTATGTTTTGAGCGTTTGCTGTGTCATCAGTTTCACTTTCCGTTGCACCTCTGCAGGTTTACTATATCCCTTGGACCTTCCCATTCACGATGAAATACAGAAATTTCATCGGAAATAAATATAAGAGACACAATGCCGA
Organism: Schistocerca nitens; assembly: GCF_023898315.1. Classification (NCBI taxonomy): domain Eukaryota; kingdom Metazoa; phylum Arthropoda; class Insecta; order Orthoptera; family Acrididae; genus Schistocerca; species Schistocerca nitens. The sequence goes on along the minus strand of NC_064623.1, from coordinate 238,548,664 downwards.
CTTAAGTACAGGAAGACTGAGTCTTCCTACTGTCTATGTTTTGAGCGTTTCCTGTGTCACAAGTTTTACATTACGATGGACCTCTGCAGGTTTACTGTATCCCTTGGGCCCTCCCATTGACGATGAAACACAGAAATTGCATCGGAATTAAATATAAGAGACACAACGCCGACATAAGTACAAGAAAACTGAGTCTTCTTACGGTCTATGCATTGAGCGTTTCCTGTGTCTCTAGTTTTACATTCCGTTGCACCTCTGCAGGTTTACTGTATCCCTTGGACCTCCCCATTGACGATGAAACACAGAAATTGCATCGGAATTAAATATAAGAGACACAATGAGGACTTAAGTACAGGAAGACTGAGTCTTCCTACTGTCTATAATTTGAGCGTTTCCTGTGTCACCAGTTTTACATTCCGATGCACCTCTGCATGTTTACTGTATCCCTTGGACATTCCCATTGGCGATGAAACACACAAATTGCATCGAAATTAAATATAAGAGACACAATGCCGACTTAAGTACAGGAAGACTGAGTCTTCCTACTGTCTATGTTTTGAGCGTTTCCTGTGTCACCAGTTTTACATTCCGATGCACCTCTGCAGGTTCACTGTATCCCTTGGACTTTCCCATTGATGATGAAACACAGAAATTGCATCGGAATTAAATGTAATAGAAACAATGCCAACTTAAGTACAGGAAGACTGAGTCTTCCTACTGTCTATGTTTTGAGCGTTTCCTGTGTCACTAGTTTTACATTTCGATGCACCTCTGCAGGTTTACTGTATCACTTGGACCTTCCCATTGACGATGAAACACAGAAATTGCATCGGAATTAAATATAAGAGACACAATGCCGACTTAAGTACAGGAAGACTGAGTCTTCCTACTGTCTATGTTTTGAGCGTTTCCTGTGTCACCAATTTTACATTCTGATGCACCTCTGCAGATTTACTGTATCTCTTGGACCTTCCCATTGACGATGAAACACAGAAATCGCATCGGAATTAAATATAAGAGACACAATGCCGACATAAGTACAGGAAGACTGAGTCTTCCTACTGTCTATGTTTTGAGCGTTTCCTGTGTCACAAGTTTTACATTACGATGGACCTCTGCAGGTTTACTGTATCCCTTGGACCTTCCCATTGACGATGAAACACAGAAATTGCATCGGAATTAAATATAAGAGACACAACGCCGACATAAGTACAAGAAAACTGAGTCTTCTTACGGTCTATGCTTTGAGCGTTTCCTGTGTCTCTAGTTTTACATTCCGTTGCACCTCTGCAGGTTTACTGTATCCCTTGGACCTCCCCATTGACGATGAAACACAGAAATTGCATCGGAATTAAATATAAGAGACACAATGCCGACATAAGTACAGGAAGACTGAGTCTTCCTAATGTCTATGTCTTGAGCGTTTCCTGTGTCATCAGTTTCACTTTCAGTTGCACCTCTGCAGGTTTACTATATCCCTTGGACCTTCCCATTCACGATGAAATACAGAAATTTCATCGGAAATAAATATAAGAGACACAATGCCAAGTACAGGAAGACTGAGTCTTCCTACTGTCTATGTTTTGAGCGTTTCCTGTGTCACAAGTTTTACATTACGATGGACCTCTGCAGGTTTACTGTATCCCTTGGACCTTCCCATTGACGATGAAACACAGAAATTGCATCGGAATTAAATATAAGAGACACAACGCCGACATAAGTACAGGAAGACTGAGTCTTCCTAATGTCTATGTTTTGAGCGTTTCCTCTGTCACCAGTTTTACAATCTGATGCACCTCTGCAGGTTTACTGTATCTCTTGGACCTTCCCATTGACGATGAAACACAGAAATTGCATCGGAATTAAATATAAGAGACACAATGAGGACTTAAGTACAGGAAGACCTAGTCTTCCTACTGTCTATAATTTGAGCGTTTCCTGTGTCACCAGTTTGACATTCCGATGGACCTCTACAGGTTGACTGTATCCCTCAGACCTTCACGGTGACGATGAAATACAGAAATTGCATCGGAATTAAATATAAGAGACACAATGCCGACTTAAGTACAGGAAGACTATGTCTTCCTACTGTCTATGTTTTGAGCGTGTCCTGTGTCATCAGTTTTACTTTCCGATGCACCTCTGTAGGTTTACTATATCCCTTGGACCTTCCCATTCACGATGAAACACAGAAATTACATCGGAAATAAACATATGAGACACAACGCCGATTTAAGTACAGGAAGACTGAGTCTTCCTACTGTCTATGTTTTGAGCGTTTCCAGTGTCACTAGTTTTAAATTCCGATGTATCTCTGCAGGTTAACTGTATCCCTCGGACCTTCCCATTGACGATGAAACACAAAAATTGCATCGGAATTAAATATTAGAGACACAATGCCGACTTAAGTACAGGAAGACTGAGTCTTCCTACTATCTATGTTTTGAGCGTTTCCTGTGTCACCAGTTTTACATTCTGATGCACCTCTGCAGGTTTACTGTATCCCTTGGACCTTCCCGTTGACGATGAAACACACAAATTGCATCGGAATTAAGTATGAGAGACACAATGCCGACTTAAGTACAGGAAGAATGAGTCTTCCTACTGTCTATAATTTAAGCGTTACCTGTGTAACAAGTTTTACATTCCGATGCACCTCTGCAGGTTCACTGCACCCCATGCACCTTCCCATTGGCGATGAAACACACAAATTGCATCGAAATTAAATATAAGAGACACAATGCCGACTTAAGTACAGGAAGACTGAGTCTTCCTACTGTCTATGTTTTAATCATTTCCTGTGTCACAAGTTTTACATTCCGATGGACCTCTGCAGGTTTACTGTATCCCTTGGACCTTCCCATTGACGATGAAACACAGAAATTGCATCGGAATTAAATATAAGAGACACAATGCCGACTTAAGTACAGGAAGACTAAATCTTGCTACTGTCTATGATTTGAGCGTGTCCTGTGTCATCAGTTTTACTTTCCGAAGCACCTCTGCAGTTTACTATATCCCTTGGACCTTCCCATTCACGATGAAACACAGAAATTGCATCGGAAATAAATATAAGAGACACAATGCCGATTTAAGTACAGGAAGACTGAGTCTTCCTAATGTCTATGTTTTGAGCGTTTCCTGTGTCACCAGTTTTACATTCCGATGCACCTCTGCATGTTTACTGTATCCCTTGGACTCTCCCAGTGACGATGAAACACAGAAATTGCATCGGAAATAAATGTAAGAGACACAATGCCGACTTAAGTACAGGAAGACTGAGTCTTCCTACTGTCTATAATATGAGCGTTTCCTGTGTCGCCAGTTTAACATTCCGATGCACCTCTACAGGTTTACTGTATCCCTTGGACGTTCCCATTGACGATGAAACACAGAAATTGCATCGGAATTAAATATAAATGACACAATGCCGACTTAAGTACAGGAAGACTAAGTCATCCTACTGTCTATGTTATGAGCGTGTCCTGTGTCATCAGTTTTACTTTCCGACGCACCTCTGCCGGTTTAACGTATCCCTTGGACTTTCCCATTGACGATGAAACACAGAAATTGCATCGGAATTAAATGTAAGACACACAATGCCGACTTAAGTACAGGAAGACTGAGTCTTCCTACTGTCTTTGTTTTGAGCGTTTCCTGTATCACTAGTTTTACATTCCGATGTACCTCTGCAGTTTAACTGTATCCCTCGGACCTTCCCGTTGACGATGAAACACAGAAATTGCATCGGAATTAAATAAAAGAGACACAATGAAGACTTAAGTACAGAAAGACTGAGTCTTCCTACTATCTATGTTTTGAGCGTTTCCTGTGTCACCAGTTTTACATTCCGATGCACTTCTGCAGGTTTACTGTATCCCTTGGACCTTCCCATTGTTGATGAAACACCGAAATTGCATCGGAATTAAATATAAGAGACACAATGAGGACTTAAGTACAGGAAGACCTACTCTTCCTACTGCCTATAATTTGAGCGTTTCCTGTGTCACCAGTTTCACATTCCGATGCACCTCTACAGGTTGACTGTATCCCTCAGACCTTCACGGTGACGATGAAATACAGAAATTGCATCGGAATTAAATATAAGAGACACAATGCCGACTTAAGTACAGGAAGACTAAGTCTTCCTACTGTCTATGTTTTGAGCGTGTCCTGTGTCATCAGTTTTACTTTCCGATGCACCTCTGTAGGTTTACTATATCCCTTGGACCTTCCCATTCACGATGAAACACAGAAATTTCATCGGAAATAAACATATGAGACACAACGCCGATTTAAGTACAGGAAGACTGAGTCTTCCTACTGTCTTTGTTTTGAGCGTTTCCTGTATCACTAGTTTTACATTCCGATGTATCTCTGCAGGTTAACTGTATCCCTCGGACCTTCCCATTGACGATGAAACACAAAAATTGCATCGGAATTAAATATTAGAGACACAATGCCGACTTAAGTACAGGAAGACTGAGTCTTCCTACTATCTATGTTTTGAGCGTTTCCTGTGTCACCAGTTTTACATTCTGATGCACCTCTGCAGGTTTACTGTATCCCTTGGACCTTCCCATTGACGATGAAACACACAAATTGCATCGGAATTAAGTATGAGAGACACAATGCCGACTTAAGTACAGGAAGAATGAGTCTTCCTACTGTCTATAATTTAAGCGTTACCTGTGTCACAAGTTTTACATTCCGATGCACCTCTGCAGGTTCACTGCACCCCATGCACCTTCCCATTGGCGATGAAACACACAAATTGCATCGAAATTAAATATAAGAGACACAATGCCGACTTAAGTACAGGAAGACTGAGTCTTCCTACTGTCTATGTTTTAATCATTTCCTGTGTCACAAGTTTTACATTCCGATGGACCTCTGCAGGTTTACTGTATCCCTTGGACCTTCCCATTGACGATGAAACACAGAAATTGCATCGGAATTAAATATAAGAGACACAACGCCGACATAAGTACAAGAAAACTGAGTCTTCTTACGGTCTATGTTTTGAGCGTTTCCTGTGTCACTAGTTTTACATTCCGTTGCACCTCTGCAGATTTACTGTATCCCTTGGGCCTCCCCATTGACGATGAAACACAGAAATTGCATCGGAATTAAATATAAGAGACACAATGCCGACTTAAGTACAGGAAGACTGAGTCTTCCTAATGTCTATGTTTTGAGCGTTTCCTCTGTCACCAGTTTTACATTCTGATGCACCTCTGCAGGTTTACTGTATCTCTTTGACCTTTCCATTGACGATGAAACACAGAAATTGCATCGGAATTAAATATAAGAGACACAATTAGGACTTAAGTACAGGAAGACTGAGTCTTCCTACTGTCTATAATTTGAGCGTTTCCTGTGTCACCAGTTTTACATTCCGATGCACCTCTACAGGTTGACTGTATCCCTCGGACCTTCGCAGTGACGATGAAACACAGAAATTGCATCGGAATTAAATATAAGAGACACAATGCCGACTTAAGTACAGGAAGACTAAGTCTTCCTACTGTCTATGTTTTGAGCGTTTCCTGTGTCACCAGTTTTACATTCCGATGCACCTCTGCATGTTTACTGTATCCCTTGGACCTTCCCATTGGCGATGAAACACACAAATTGCATCGAAATTAAATATAAGAGACACAATGCCGACTTAAGTACAGGAAGACTGAGTCTTCCTACTGTCTATGTTTTGAGCGTTTCCTGTGTCGCCAGTTTTACATTCCGATGCACCTCTGCAGGTTTACTGTATCCCTTGGACTTTCCCATTGACGATGAAACACAGAAATTGCATCGGAATTAAATGTAATAGAAACAATGCCGACTTAAGTACAGGAAGACTGAGTCTTCCTACTGTCTATGTTTTGAGCGTTTCCTGTGTTACTAGTTTCACATTTCGATGCACCTCTGCAGGTCTACTGTATCACTTGGACCTTCCCATTGACGATGAAACACAGAAATTGCATCGGAATTAAATATAAGAGACACAATGCCGACTTAAGTACAGGAAGACTGAGTCTTCCTACTGTCTATGTTTTGAGCGTTTCCTGTGTCACCAATTTTACATTCTGATGCACCTCTGCAGATTTACTGTATCCCTTGGACCTTCCCATTGACTATGAAACACAGAAATTGCATCGGAATTAAATATAAGAGACACAATGCCGACTTAAGTACAGGAAGACTGAGTCTTCCTACTGTCTATAATTTGAGCGTTTCCTGTGTCACCAGTTTTACATTCCGATGCACCTCTACAGGTTTACTGTATCCTTTGGACCTTCACAGTGACGATGAAACAATGAAATTGCATCGGAATTAAATATAAGAGACACAATGCCGACTTAAGTACAAGAAAACAGTCTTCTTGCAGTCAATGTTTTGAGCGTTTCCTGTGTCACCAGTTTTACATTCCGATGCACCTCTGCATGTTTACTGTATCCCTTGGACCTTCCCATTGGCGATGAAACACACAAATTGCATCGAAATTAAATATAAGAGACACAATGCCGACTTAAGTACAGGAAGACTAAATCTTGCTACTGTCTATGTTTTGAGCGTATGCTGAGTCATCAGTTTTACTTTCCGTTGCACCTCTGAAGGTTTACTATATTCCTTGGACCTTCCATTTACGATGAAACACAAAAATTTCATCGGAAATAAATACAAGAGACACAATGCCGACTTAAGTACAGGAAGAGTGAGTCTTCCTACTGTCTATGTTTTGAGCGTTTCCTGTGTCACAAGTTTTACATTCCGTTGCACCTCTGCAGGTTTACTGTATCCCTTGGACCTTCCCATTGACGATGAAATACAGAAATTGCATCGGAATTAAATATAAGAGACACAACGCCGACTTAAGTACAAGAAAACTGAGTCTTCTTACGGTCTATGTTTTGAGCGTTTCCTGTGTCACTAGTTTTACATTCCGTTGCACCTCTGCAGGTTTACTGTATCTCTCGGACCTCCCCATTGACGCTGACATACAGAAATTGCATCGAAATAAGAGACACAATGCCGACTTAAGTACAGGAAGACTGTGTCTTCCTACTGTCTATGTTTTGAGCGTTTCCTGTGTCACCAGTTTTACATTCTGATGCACATTTGCAGGTTTACTGTATCCCTCGGACCTTCCCATTGACGATGAAACACAGAAATTGCATCGGAATTAAATATGAGAGACACAATACCGACTTAAGTACAGGAAGAATGAGTCTTCCTACTGTCTATAATTTGAGCGTTTCCTGTGTCACCAGATTTTCATTCCGATGCACCTATACAGGTTTACAGTATCCCTTGGTCCTTCACAGTGACGATGAAACACAGAAATTGCATCGGAATTAAATATAAGAGACACAATGCCGACTTAAGTACAAGAAAACAGTCTTCTTACAGTCAATGTTTTGAGCGTTTCCTGTGTCACCAGTTTTACATTCCGATGCACCTCTACAGGTTGACTGTATCCCTCGGACCTTCACAGTGACGATGAAACACAGAAATTGTAACGGAATTAAATATAAGAGACACAATACCGACTTAAGTACAGGAAGACTAAGTCTTCCTACTGTCTATGATTTGAGCGTGTCCTGTGTCATCAGTTTTACTTTCCGATGCACCTCTGCAGGTTTACTATATCCCTTGGACCTTCCCATTCACGATGAAACACAGAAATTGCATCGGAAATAAATATAAGAGACACAATGCCGATTTAAGTACAGGAAGACTGAGTCTTCCTAATGTCTATGTTTTGAGCGTTTCCTGTGTCACCAGTTTTACATTCCGATGCACCTCTGCATGTTTACTGTATCCCTTGGACTCTCCCAGTGACGATGAAACACAGAAATTGCATCGGAAATAAATGTAAGAGACACAATGCCGACTTAAGTACAGGAAGACTGAGTCTTCCTACTGTCTATGTTTTGAGCGTTTCCTGTGTCACCAGTTTTACATTCTGAAGCACCTTTGCAGGTTTACTGTATCCCTTGGACCTTCCCATTGACGATGAAACACAGAAATTGCATCGGAATTAAATATAAGAGACACAATGCCGACTTAAGTACAGGAAGACTGAGTCTTCCTACTGTCTATAATATGAGCGTTTCCTGTGTCGCCAGTTTAACATTCCGATGCACCTTTACAGGTTTACTGTATCCCTTGGACCTTCCCATTGACGATGAAACACAGAAATTGCATCGGAATTAAATATAAATGACACAATGCCGACTTAAGTACAGGAAGACTAAGTCATCCTACTGTCTATGTTATGAGCGTGTCCTGTGTCATCAGTTTTACTTTCCGACGCACCTCTGCCGGTTTAACGTATCCCTTGGACTTTCCCATTGACGATGAAACACAGAAATTGCATCGGAATTAAATGTGAGACACACAATGCCGACTTAAGTACAGGAAGACTGAGTCTTCCTACTGTCTTTGTTTTGAGCGTTTCCTGTATCACTAGTTTTACATTCCGATGTACCTCTGCTGTTTAACTGTATCCCTCGGACCTTCCCGTTGACGATGAAACACAGAAATTGCATCGGAATTAAATAAAAGAGACACAATGAAGACTTATGTTGTGTCGATTCCCTAAGGTCTCGACACAATGAGTGGCTAGGTGCACGCGAAACTAACGCAGACGGGCGTAAATTCTGAAACAGGAGACTGGATGAAAAACTATAAAGAAAAGAATAGAGATTTTAATATACTTAACTTTAATGTAGTCTTGTTCTTGTTGAAATACATCTCTTGCATAGTAGTAAGCAATTAGCAATGATACACATGGCGCCTTGCTAGGTAGTAGCGATGGACTAGCTGAAGGCTATTTAATCTGTCTCTCGGCAAATGAGAGGAAGACGTGATACGTCTTGTCGCAAGCTATGTCGTCCGTACAACTGGGGCGAGGTCAAGTCCGTGTCTTGTGACCTGCCCTGTGGTGGCGCTACGTTTGCGAATACACAGTGGCGACACGCGGGTCCGACATGTACTACAGGACCGCGGCCGATTTAAGTTACCACCTAGCAAGTGTGGTGTCTAGCGGTGACACCACAACTTAAGTACAGGAAGACTGAGTCTTCCTACTATCTATGTTTTGAGCGTTTCCTGTGTCACTAGTTTTACATTCCGATGCACTTCTGCAGGTTTACTGTATCCCTTGGACCTTCCCATTGTTGATGAAACACATATATTGCATCGGAATTAAATATGAGAGACACAATGCCGACTTAAGTAGAGGAAGAATGAGTCTTCCTACTGTCTATAATTTGAGCGTTTCCTGTGTCACCAGTTTTACATTCCGATGCACCTCTACAGGTTTACTGTATCGCTTGGTCCTTCACAGTGATGATGAAACACAGAAATTGCATCGGAATTAAATATAAGAGACACAATGCCGACTTAAGTACAAGAAAACAGTCTTCTTACAGTCAATGTTTTGAGCGTTTCCTGTGTCACCAGTTTTACATTCCGATGCACCTCTGCATGTTTACTGTATCCCTTGGACCTTCCCATTGGCGATGAAACACACAAATTGCATCGAAATTAAATATAAGAGACACAATGCCGACTTAAGTACAGGAAGACTAAATCTTGCTACTGTCTATGTTTTGAGCGTATGCTGAGTCATCAGTTTTACTTTCCGTTGCACCTCTGAAGGTTTACTATATTCCTTGGACCTTCCATTTACGATGAAACACAAAAATTTCATCGGAAATAAATACAAGAGACACAATGCCGACTTAAGTACAGGAAGAGTGAGTCTTCCTACTGTCTATGTTTTGAGCGTTTCCTGTGTCACAAGTTTTACATTCCGTTGCACCTCTGCAGGTTTACTGTATCCCTTGGACCTTCCCATTGACGATGAAATACAGAAATTGCATCGGAATTAAATATAAGAGACACAACGCCGACTTAAGTACAAGAAAACTGAGTCTTCTTACGGTCTATGTTTTGAGCGTTTCCTGTGTCACTAGTTTTACATTCCGTTGCACCTCTGCAGGTTTACTGTATCTCTCGGACCTCCCCATTGACGCTGACATACAGAAATTGCATCGAAATAAGAGACACAATGCCGACTTAAGTACAGGAAGACTGAGTCTTCCTACTGTCTATGTTTTGAGCGTTTCCTGTGTCACCAGTTTTACATTCTGATGCACATTTGCAGGTTTACTGTATCCCTCGGACCTTCCCATTGACGATGAAACACAGAAATTGCATCGGAATTAAATATGAGAGACACAATGCCGACTTAAGTACAGGAAGAATGAGTCTTCCTACTGTCTATAATTTGAGCGTTTCCTGTGTCACCAGATTTTCATTCCGACGCACCTATACAGGTTTACAGTATCCCTTGGTCCTTCACAGTGACGATGAAACACAGAAATTGCATCGGAATTAAATATAAGAGACACAATGCCGACTTAAGTACAAGAAAACAGTCTTCTTACAGTCAATGTTTTGAGCGTTTCCTGTGTCACCAGTTTTACATTCCGATGCACCTCTACAGGTTGACTGTATCCCTCGGACCTTCACAGTGACGATGAAACACAGAAATTGTAACGGAATTAAATATAAGAGACACAATGCCGATTTAAGTACAGGAAGACTGAGTCTTCCTAATGTCTATGTTTTGAGCGTTTCCTGTGTCACCAGTTTTACATTCCGATGCACCTCTGCATGTTTACTGTATCCCTTGGACTCTCCCAGTGACGATGAAACACAGAAATTGCATCGGAAATAAATGTAAGAGACACAATGCCGACTTAAGTACAGGAAGACTGAGTCTTCCTAATGTCTATGTTTTGAGCGTTTCCTGTGTCACCAGTTTTACATTCCGATGCACCTCTGCATGTTTACTGTATCCCTTGGACTCTCCCAGTGACGATGAAACACAGAAATTGCATCGGAAATAAATGTAAGAGACACAATGCCGACTTAAGTACAGGAAGACTGAGTCTTCCTACTGTCTATGTTTTGAGCGTTTCCTGTGTCACCAGTTTTACATTCTGATGCACCTTTGCAGGTTTACTGTATCCCTTGGACCTTCCCATTGACGATGACCCACAGAAATTGCATCGGAATTAAATATAAGAGACACAATGCCGACTTAAGTACAGGAAGACTGAGTCTTCCTACTGTCTATAATATGAGCGTTTCCTGTGTCGCCAGTTTAACATTCCGATGCACCTTTACAGGTTTACTGTATCCCTTGGACCTTCCCATTGACGATGAAACACAGAAATTGCATCGGAATTAAATATAAATGACACAATGCCGACTTAAGTACAGGAAGACTAAGTCATCCTACTGTCTATGTTATGAGCGTGTCCTGTGTCATCAGTTTTACTTTCCGACGCACCTCTGCCGGTTTAACGTATCCCTTGGACTTTCCCATTGACGATGAAACACAGAAATTGCATCGGAATTAAATGTGAGACACACAATGCCGACTTAAGTACAGGAAGACTGAGTCTTCCTACTGTCTTTGTTTTGAGCGTTTCCTGTATCACTAGTTTTACATTCCGATGTACCTCTGCTGTTTAACTGTATCCCTCGGACCTTCCCGTTGACGATGAAACACAGAAATTGCATCGGAATTAAATAAAAGAGACACAATGAAGACTTAAGTACAGGAAGACTGAGTCTTCCTACTATCTATGTTTTGAGCGTTTCCTGTGTCACCAGTTTTACATTCCGATGCACTTCTGCAGGTTTACTGTATCCCTTGGACCTTCCCATTGTTGATGAAACACAGATATTGCATCGGAATTAAATATGAGAGACACAATGCCGACTTAAGTAGAGGAAGAATGAGTCTTCCTACTGTCTATAATTTGAGCGTTTCCTGTGTCACCAGTTTTACATTCCGATGCACCTCTACAGGTTTACTGTATCCCTCGGACGTTCACAGTGACGATGAAACACAGAAATTGTAACGGAATTAAATATAAGAGATACAATACCGACTTAAGTACAGGAAGACTAAGTCTTCCTACTGTCTATGATTTGAGCGTGTCCTGTGTCATCAGTTTTACTTTCCGATGCACCTCTGCAGGTTTACTATATCCCTTGGACCTTCCCATTCACGATGAAACACAGAAATTGCATCGGAAATAAATATAAGAGACACAATGCCGATTTAAGTACAGGAAGACTGAGTCTTCCTAATGTCTATGTTTTGAGCGTTTCCTGTGTCACCAGTTTTACATTCCGATGCACCTCTGCAGGTTTACTGTATCCCTTGGACTTTCCCATTGACGATGAAACACAGAAATTGCATCGGAATTAAATGTAATAGAAACAATGCCGACTTAAGTACAGGAAGACTGAGTCTTCCTACTGTCTATGTTTTGAGCGTTTCCTGTGTTACTAGTTTTACATTTCGATGCACCTCTGCAGGTCTACTGTATCACTTGGACCTTCCCATTGACGATGAAACACAGAAATTGCATCGGAATTAAATATAAGAGACACAATGCCGACTTAAGTACAGGAAGACTTAGTCTTCCTACTGTCTATGTTTTGAGCGTTTCCTGTGTCACCAATTTTACATTCTGATGCACCTCTGCAGATTTACTGTATCCCTTGGACCTTCCCATTGAAGATGAAACACAGAAATTGCATCGGAATTAAATATAAGAGACACAATGCCGACTTAAGTACAGGAAGACTGAGTCTTCCTACTGTCTATAATTTGAGCGTTTCCTGTGTCACCAGTTTTACATTCCGATGCACCTCTACAGGTTTACTGTATCCTTTGGACCTTCACAGTGACGATGAAACAATGAAATTGCATCGGAATTAAATATAAGAGACACAATGCCGACTTAAGTACAAGAAAACAGTCTTCTTACAGTCAATGTTTTGAGCGTTTCCTGTGTCACCAGTTTTACATTCCGATGCACCTCTGCATGTTTACTGTATCCCTTGGACCTTCCCATTGGCGATGAAACACACAAATTGCATCGAAATTAAATATAAGAGACACAATGCCGACTTAAGTACAGGAAGACTAAATCTTGCTACTGTCTATGTTTTGAGCGTATGCTGAGTCATCAGTTTTACTTTCCGTTGCACCTCTGAAGGTTTACTATATTCCTTGGACCTTCCATTTACGATGAAACACAAAAATTTCATCGGAAATAAATACAAGAGACACAATGCCGACTTAAGTACAGGAAGAGTGAGTCTTCCTACTGTCTATGTTTTGAGCGTTTCCTGTGTCACAAGTTTTACATTCCGTTGCACCTCTGCAGGTTTACTGTATCCCTTGGACCTTCCCATTGACGATGAAATACAGAAATTGCATCGGAATTAAATATAAGAGACACAACGCCGACTTAAGTACAAGAAAACTGAGTCTTCTTACGGTCTATGTTTTGAGCGTTTCCTGTGTCACTAGTTTTACATTCCGTTGCACCTCTGCAGGTTTACTGTATCTCTCGGACCTCCCCATTGACGCTGACATACAGAAATTGCATCGAAATAAGAGACACAATGCCGACTTAAGTACAGGAAGACTGAGTCTTCCTACTGTCTATGTTTTGAGCGTTTCCTGTGTCACCAGTTTTACATTCTGATGCACATTTGCAGGTTTACTGTATCCCTCGGACCTTCCCATTGACGATGAAACACAGAAATTGCATCGGAATTAAATATGAGAGACACAATGCCGACTTAAGTACAGGAAGAATGAGTCTTCCTACTGTCTATAATTTGAGCGTTTCCTGTGTCACCAGATTTTCATTCCGATGCACCTATACAGGTTTACAGTATCCCTTGGTCCTTCACAGTGACGATGAAACACAGAAATTGCATCGGAATTAAATATAAGAGACACAATGCCGACTTAAGTACAAGAAAACAGTCTTCTTACAGTCAATGTTTTGAGCGTTTCCTGTGTCACCAGTTTTACATTCCGATGCACCTCTACAGGTTGACTGTATCCCTCGGACCTTCACAGTGACGATGAAACACAGAAATTGTAACGGAATTAAATATAAGAGACACAATACCGACTTAAGTACAGGAAGACTAAGCCTTCCTACTGTCTATGATTTGAGCGTGTCCTGTGTCATCAGTTTTACTTTCCGATGCACCTCTGCAGGTTTACTATATCCCTTGGACCTTCCCATTCACGATGAAACACAGAAATTGCATCGGAAATAAATATAAGAGACACAATGCCGATTTAAGTACAGGAAGACTGAGTCTTCCTAATGTCTATGTTTTGAGCGTTTCCTGTGTCACCAGTTTTACATTCCGATGCACCTCTGCATGTTTACTGTATCCCTTGGACTCTCCCAGTGACGATGAAACACAGAAATTGCATCGGAAATAAATGTAAGAGACACAATGCCGACTTAAGTACAGGAAGACTGAGTCTTCCTACTGTCTATGTTTTGAGCGTTTCCTGTGTCACCAGTTTTACATTCTGATGCACCTTTGCAGGTTTACTGTATCCCTTGGACCTTCCCATTGACGATGAAACACAGAAATTGCATCGGAATTAAATATAAGAGACACAATGCCGACTTAAGTACAGGAAGACTGAGTCTTCCTACTGTCTATAATATGAGCGTTTCCTGTGTCGCCAGTTTAACATTCCGATGCACCTTTACAGGTTTACTGTATCCCTTGGACCTTCCCATTGACGATGAAACACAGAAATTGCATCGGAATTAAATATAAATGACACAATGCTGACTTAAGTACAGGAAGACTAAGTCATCCTACTGTCTATGTTATGAGCGTGTCCTGTGTCATCAGTTTTACTTTCCGACGCACCTCTGCCGGTTTAACGTATCCCTTGGACTTTCCCATTGACGATGAAACACAGAAATTGCATCGGAATTAAATGTGAGACACACAATGCCGACTTAAGTACAGGAAGACTGAGTCTTCCTACTGTCTTTGTTTTGAGCGTTTCCTGTATCACTAGTTTTACATTCCGATGTACCTCTGCTGTTTAACTGTATCCCTCGGACCTTCCCGTTGACGATGAAACACAGAAATTGCATCGGAATTAAATAAAAGAGACACAATGAAGACTTAAGTACAGGAAGACTGAGTCTTCCTACTATCTATGTTTTGAGCGTTTCCTGTGTCACCAGTTTTACATTCCGATGCACTTCTGCAGGTTTACTGTATCCCTTGGACCTTCCCATTGTTGATGAAACACAGAAATTGCATCGGAATTAAATATGAGAGACACAATGCCGACTTAAGTAGAAGAAGAATGAGTCTTCCTACTGTCTATAATTTGAGCGTTTCCTGTGTCACCAGTTTTACATTCCGATGCACCTCTACAGGTTTACTGTATCGCTTGGTCCTTCACAGTGATGATGAAACACAGAAATTGCATCGGAATTAAACATAAGAGACACAATGCCGACTTAAGTACAAGAAAACAGTCCTCTTACAGTCAATGTTTTGAGCGTTTCCTGTGTCACCAGTTTTACATTCCGATGCACCTCTGCATGTTTACTGTATCCCTTGGACCTTCCCATTGGCGATGAAACACACAAATTGCATCGAAATTAAATATAAGAGACACAATGCCGACTTAAGTACAGGAAGACTAAATCTTGCTACTGTCTATGTTTTGAGCGTATGCTGAGTCATCAGTTTTACTTTCCGTTGCACCTCTGAAGCTTTACTATATTCCTTGGACCTTCCATTTACGATGAAACACAAAAATTTCATCGGAAATAAATACAAGAGACACAATGCCGACTTAAGTACAGGAAGACTGAGTCTTCCTACTGTCTATGATTTGAGCGTGTCCTGTGTCATCAGTTTTACTTTCCGATGCACCTCTGCAGGTTCACTATATCCCTTGGACCTTCCCATTCACGATGAAACACAGAAATTGCATCGGAAATAAATATAAGAGACACAATGCCGATTTAAGTACAGGAAGACTGAGTCTTCCTAATGTCTATGTTTTGATCGTTTCCTGTGTCACCAGTTTTACATTCCGATGCACCTCTGCATGTTTACTGTATCCCTTGGACTCTCCCAGTGACGATGAAACACAGAAATTGCATCGGAAATAAATGTAAGAGACACAATGCCGACTTAAGTACAGGAAGACTGAGTCTTCCTACTGTCTATGTTTTGAGCGTTTCCTGTGTCACCAGTTTTACATTCTGATGCACCTTTGCAGGTTTACTGTATCCCTTGGACCTTCCCATTGACGATGAAACACAGAAATTGCATCGGAATTAAATATAAGAGACACAATGCCGACTTAAGTACAGGAAGACTGAGTCTTCCTACTGTCTATAATATGAGCGTTTCCTGTGTCGCCAGTTTAACATTCCGATGCACCTTTACAGGTTTACTGTATCCCTTGGACCTTCCCATTGACGATGAAACACAGAAATTGCATCGGAATTAAATATAAATGACACAATGCCGACTTAAGTACAGGAAGACTAAGTCATCCTACTGTCTATGTTATGAGCGTGTCCTGTGTCATCAGTTTTACTTTCCGACGCACCTCTGCCGGTTTAACGTATCCCTTGGACTTTCCCATTGACGATGAAACACAGAAATTGCATCGGAATTAAATGTAAGACACACAATGCCGACTTAAGTACAGGAAGACTGAGTCTTCCTACTGTCTTTGTTTTGAGCGTTTCCTGTATCACTAGTTTTACATTCCGATGTACCTCTGCTGTTTAACTGTATCCCTCGGACCTTCCCGTTGACGATGAAACACAGAAATTGCATCGGAATTAAATAAAAGAGACACAATGAAGACTTAAGTACAGGAAGACTGAGTCTTCCTACTATCTATGTTTTGAGCGTTTCCTGTGTCACCAGTTTTACATTCCGATGCACTTCTGCAGGTTTACTGTATCCCTTGGACCTTCCCATTGTTGATGAAACACAGATATTGCATCGGAATTAAATATGAGAGACACAATGCCGACTTAAGTAGAGGAAGAATGAGTCTTCCTACTGTCTATAATTTGAGCGTTTCCTGTGTCACCAGTTTTACATTCCGATGCACCTCTACAGGTTTACTGTATCGCTTGGTCCTTCACAGTGATGATGAAACACAGAAATTGCATCGGAATTAAATATAAGAGTCACAATGCCGACTTAAGTACAAGAAAACAGTCTTCTTACAGTCAATGTTTTGAGCGTTTCCTGTGTCACCCGTTTTACATTCCGATGCACATCTGCAGGGTTACTGTATCCCCTGGACCTTCCCATTGTTGATGAAACACAGATATTGCATCGGAATTAAATATGAGAGACACAATGCCGACTTAAGTAGAGGAAGAATGAGTCTTCCTACTGTCTATAATTTGAGCGTTTCCTGTGTCACCAGTTTTACATTCCGATGCACCTCTACAGGTTTACTGTATCGCTTGGTCCTTCACAGTGATGATGAAACACAGAAATTGCATCGAAATTAGATATAAGATACACAATGCCGACTTAAGTACAGGAAGACTGAGTCTTCCTACTGTCTATGTTTTGAGCGTTTCCTGTGTCATCAGTTTTACATTCCGATGGACATCTGCAGGTTTACTGTATCCCTTGGACCTTCCCATTGACGATGAAACACAGAAATTGCATCGGAATTAAATACAAGAGACAAAATGCCGTCTTAAGTACAGGAAGACTAAGTCTTCCTACTGTCTATGTTTTAAGCGTTTCCTGTGTCATCAGTTTTACTTTTCGTTGCACCTCTGCAGGTTTACTATATCCCTTGGACCTTCCCATTCACGATGAAATATAGAAATTTCATCGGAAATAAATATAAGAGACACAATGCCGACTTCAGTACAGGAAGACTGAGTCTTCCTACTGTCTATGTTTTGAGCGTTTCCTGTGTCACGAGTTTTACATTCCGATGCACCTCTGCAGGTTTACTGTATCCCTTGGACCTTCCCATTGACGATGAAACACAGAAATTGCATCGGAATTAAATATAAAAGACACAATGCCGACTTAAGTACAGGAAGACTAAGTCTTCCTACTGTCTATGTTATGAGCGTGTCCTGTGTCATCAGTTTTACTTTCTAAGGCACCTCTGCCGGTTTAACGTATCCCTTGAACTTTCCCATTGACGATGAAACACAGAAATTGCATCGGAATTAAATGTAAGACGCGCAATGCCGACTTAAGTACAGGAAGACTGAGTCTTCCTACTGTCTATGTTTTGAGCGTTTCCTGTGTCACTAGTTTTACATTCCGATGTACCTCTGCAGTTTAACTGTATCCCTCGGACCTTCCCATTGACGATGAAACACAGAAATTGCATCGGAATTAAATATAAGAGACACAATGAAGACTTAAGTACAGGAAGACTGAGTCTTCCTACTGTCTATAATTTGAGCGTTTCCTGTGTCACCAGTTTTACATTCCGATGCACCTCTACAGGTTGACTGTATCCGTCGGACCTTCACAGTGACGAAGAAACACCGAAATTGCATCGGAATTAAATATAAGAGACACAATGCCGACTTAAGTACAGGAAGACTAAGTCTTCCTACTGTCTATGTTTTGAGCGTGTCCTGTGTCATCAGTTTTACTTTCCGATGCACCTCTGCAGGTTTACTATATCCCTTGGACCTTCCCATTCACGATGAAATACAGAAATTACATCGGAATTAAATGTAAGAGACACAATGCCGACTTAAGTACAGGAAGACTGAGTCTTCCTACTGTCTATAATTTGAGCGTTTCCTGTGTCACCAGTTTTACATTCCGATGCACCTCTACCCGTTTACTGTATCCCTTGGACCTTCACAGTGACGATGATACACAGAAATTGCTTCAGAATTAAATATAAGAGACACAATGCCGACTTAAGTACAAGAAAACAGTCTTCTTACAGTCAATGTTTTGAGCGTTTCCTGTGTCACCAGTTTTACATTCCGATGCACCTCTGCAGGTTTAGTGTTTCCCCTGGACCTTCCCATTGGCGATGAAACACACAAATTGCATCGGAATTAAATATAAAAGACACAATGCCGACTTAAGTACAGGAAGACTGAGTCTTTCTTCTGTCTATGCTTTGAGCGTTTCCTGTGTCACTAGTTTTACATTCCGATGCACCTCAGCAGGTTGACTGTATCCCTTGGACCTTCACAGTGACGATGAAACACAGAAATTGCTTCCGAATTAAATATAAGAGACACAATGCCGACTTAAGTACAAGAAAACAGTCTTCTTACAGTCAATGTTTTGAGCGTTTCCTGTGTCACCAGTTTTACATTCCGATGCACCTCTGCAGGTTTACTGCATCCCCTGGACCTTCCCATTGGCGATGAAACACCCAAATTGCATCGAAATTAAATATAAGAGACACAATGCCGACTTAAGTACAGGAAGACTTAGTCTTCCTACTGTCTATGCTTTGAGCATTTCCTGTGTCACATATTTTACATTCCGGTGGACCTCTGCAGGTTTACTGTATCCCTTGGACCTCCCCATTGACGATGAAACACAGAAATTGCATCGGAATTAAATATAAGAGACACAATGCCGACTTAAGTACTGGAAGACTGAGTCTTCCTAATGTCTATGTTTTGAGCGTTTCTTCTGTCACCAGTTTTACATTCTGATGCACCTCTGCAGGTTTACTGTATCTCATGGACCTTCCCATAAACGATGAAACACAGAAATTGCATCGGAATTAAATATAAGAGACACAATGAGGACTTAAGTGCAGGAAGACTGAGTCTTCCTACTGTCTATAATTGAGCGTTTCCTGTGTCACCAGTTTTACATTCCGATGCACCTCTACAGGTTGACTGTATCCGTCGGACCTTCACAGTGACGGAGAAACACCGAAATTGCATCGGAATTAAATATAAGGGCCACAATGCCGACTTAAGTACAGGAAGACTAAGTCTTCCTACTGTCTATGTTTTGAGCGTGTCCTGTGTCATCAGTTTTACTTTCCGATGCACCTCTGCAGGTTGACTATATCCCTTGGACCTTCCCATTCACGATGAAACACAGAAATTGCATCGGAATTAAATGTAAGAGACACAATGCCGACTTAAGTACAGGAAGACTGAGTCTTCCTACTGTCTATAATTTGAGCGTTTCCTGTGTCACCAGTTTTACATTCCGATGCACCTCTACCGGTTTACTGTATCCCTTGGACCTTCACAGTGACGATGAAACACAGAAATTGCATCGGAATTAAATATAAGAGACACAATGCCGACTTAAGTACAGGAAGACTAAGTCTTCCTACTGTCTATGTTATGAGCGTGTCCTGTGTCATCAGTTTTACTTTCCGATGCACCTCTGCAGGTTTAACGTATCCCTTGGACTTTCCCATTGACGATGAGACACAGAAATTGCATCGGAATTAAATGTAAGACATACAATGCCGACATAAGTACAGGAAGACTGAGTCTTCCTACTGTCTATGTTTTAAGCTTTTCCTGTGTCACTAGTTTTACATTCCGATGTACCTCTGCAGGTTACCTGTATCCCCCGTACCTTCCCATTGACGATGAAACACAGAAATTGCATCGGAATTACATATGAGAGACACAATGCCGACTTAAGTACAGGAAGAATGAGTCTTCCTACTGTCTATAATTTGAGCGTTTCCTGTGTTACCAGTTTTACATTCCGATGCACCTCTACAGGTTTACTGTATCCCTTGGTCCTTCACAGTGACGATGAAACACAGAAATTGCATCGGAATTAAATATAAGAGACACAATGCCGACTTACGTACAAGAGAACAGTCTTCTTACAGTCAATGTATTGAGCGTTTCCTGTGTCACCAGTTTTACATTCCGATGCACCTCTGCAGGTTTACTGCATCCCCTTGACCTTCCCATTGGCGATGAAACACACAAATTGCATCGAAATTAAATATAAGAGACACAATGCCGACTTAAGTACAGGAAGACTGAGTCTTCCTACTGTCTATGTTTTGAGCATGTCCTGTGTCACAAGTTTTACATTCCGATGGATCTCTGCAGGTTTACTGTATTCCTTGGACCTTCCCATTGACGATGAAACACAAAAATTGCATCGGAATTAAATATAAGAGACAGAACGCCGACGTAAGTACAAGAAAACTAAGTCTTCGTACGGTCTATTTTTTGAGCGTTTCCTGTCTCACTAGTTTCACATTCCATTGCACCTCTGCAGGTTTACTGTATCCCTTGGACCTTCCCATTGACGATGAAATACAGAAATTGCATCGGAATTAAATATAAGAGAGACAATGCCGACTTAAGTGCAGGAAGACTGAGTCCTCCTACTGTCTATGTTTTGAGCGTTTCCTGTGTCACCAGTTTTAGATTCTGATGCGCCTCTGCAGGTTTACTATGTCCCTTGGACCTTCCCATTGACGATGAAACACAGAAACTTCATCGGAAATAAATATAAGAGACACAATGCCGATTTAAGTACACGAAGACTGAGTCTTCCTACTGTCTATGTTCCGAGCGTTTCCTGTGTCACCAGTTTTACATTCCGATGCACCTCTACAGGTTGACTGTATCCCTCGGACCTTCACAGTGACGATGAAACACAGAAATTGCATCGGAATTAAATGTAAGAGACACAATGCCGACTTAAGTACAGGAAGACTGTGTCTTCCTACTGTGTATGTTTTGAGCGTTTCCTGTGTCATCAGTTTTACTTTCCGATGCACCTCTGCAGGTTTACTATATCCCTTGGACCTTTCCATACACGATGAAACACAGAAATTTCATCGGAAATAAATATAAGAGACACAATGCCGATTTAAGTACAGGAAGACCGAGTCTTCCTACTGTCTATGTTTTGAGCGTTTCCTGTGTCACCAGTTTTACATTCCGATGCACCTCTGCAGGTTTACTGTATCCCTTGGACTTTCCCATTGACGATGTAACACAGAAATTGCATCGGAATTAAATGTAAGAGACACAATGCCGACTTAAGTACAGGAAGACTGAGTCTTCCTACTGTCTATGTTTTGAGCGTTTCCTGTGTCACTAGTTTTACATTTCGATGCAGCTCTGCAGGTTTACTGTATCCCTTGGACCTTCCCATTGACGATGAAACACAGAAATTGCATCGGAATTAAATATAAGAGACACAATGCCGACTTAAGTACAGGAAGACTGAGTCTTCCTACTGTCTATGTTTTGAGCGTTTCCTGTGTCACCAATTTTACATTCTGATGCACCTCTGCAGGTTTACTGTATCCCTTGGACGTTCCCATTGACGATGAAACACAGAAATTGCATCGGATTTAAATATAAGAGACACAATGCCGACTTAAGTACAGGAAGACTGAGTCTTCCTACTGTCTATAATTTGAGCGTTTCCTGTGTCACCAGTTTTACATTCCGATGCACCTCTACAGGTTTACTGTATCCCTTGGACCTTCACAGTGACGATGAAACACAGAAATTGCATCGGAATTAAATATAAGAGACACAATGCCGACTTAAGTACAGGAAGACTAAATCTTGCTACTGTCTATGTTTTGAGCGTTTCCTGTGTCACCAGTTTTACATTCTGATTCACCTCTGCAGGTATACTATATCACTTGGACCTTCCCATTGACGATGAAACACAGAAATTTCATCGGTAATAAATATAAGAAACACAATGCCGACTTAAGTACAGGAAGACTGAGTCTTCCTACTGTCTATGCTCTGAGCGTTTCCTGTGTCACCAATTTTACATTCCGATGCACCTCTGCAGGTTTACTGTATCCCTTGGTCTTTCCCATTGACGATGAAACACAGAAATTGCATCGGAATTAAATATAAGAGACACAATGCCGACTTAAGTACAGTTAGACTGAGTCTTCCTACTGTCTATAATTTGAGCGTTTCCTGTGTCACTAGTTTTACATTCCGATGCACCTCTACAGGTTGACTGTATCCCTTGGACCTTCACATTGACGATGAAAATCAGATATTGCATCGGAATTATATATAAGAGACACAACGCCGACTTAAGTACATGAAATCTGAGTCTTCTTACGGTCTATGCTTTGAGCGTTTCCTGTGTCACCAGGTTTAAATTCCGATGCACCTCTGCAGGTTTACTGTATCCCTTGGAACTTCCCATTGTCGATGAAACACAGAAATTGCATCGGAATTAAATATTAGAGACACAGTGCCGACTTAAGAACAGGAAGACTGAGTCTTCCTAATGTCTATAATTTGAGCGTTTCCTGTGTCACCAGTTTTACATTCCGATGCACCTCTACAGGTTTACTGTATCCCTTGGACCTTCACAGTGACGGAGAAACACCGAAATTGCATCGGAATTAAATATAAGAGACACAATGCCGACTTAAGTACAGGAAGACTAAATCTTGCTACTGTCTATGTTTTGAGCCTTTCCTGTGTCACCAGTTTTACATTCTGATTCACCTCTGCAGGTTTACTATATCACTTGGACCTTCCCTTTGACGATGAAACACAGAAATTTCATCGGAAATAAATATAAGAGACACAATGCCGATTTAAGTACAGGAAGACTGAGTCTTCCTAATGTCTATAATTTGAGCGTTTCCTGTGTCACCAGTTTTACATTCTGATGCACTTCTGCAGGTTTACTGTATCCCTTGGACCTTCCCATTGACGATGAAACACAGAAATTGCATCAGGCTTAAATATGAGAGACACAATGCCGACGTAAGTACAGGAAGAATGAGTCTTCCTACTGTCTATAATTTGAGCGTTTCCTGTGTCACCAGTTTTACATTCCGATGCACCTCTACAGGTTTACTGTATCCCTTGGTCCTTCACAGTGACGATGAAACACAGAAATTGCATCGGAATTAAATATAAGAGACACAATGCCGATTTAAGTACAAGAAAACAGTCTTCTTACAGTCAATGTATTGAGCGTTTCCTGTGTCACCAGTTTTACATTC
This sequence comes from Schistocerca nitens, assembly GCF_023898315.1. Lineage (NCBI taxonomy): Eukaryota > Metazoa > Arthropoda > Insecta > Orthoptera > Acrididae > Schistocerca > Schistocerca nitens. The sequence continues at coordinate 238,524,774 of NC_064623.1, read as the reverse complement.
CGATGCACCTCTGCAGGTTTACTGCATCCCCTTGACCTTCCCATTGGCGATGAGACACACAAATTGCATCGAAATTAAATATAAGAGACACAATGCCGACTTAAGTACAGGAAGACTGAGTCTTCCTACTGTCTATGTTTTGAGCATTTCCTGTGTCACAAGTTTTACATTCCGATGGACCTCTGCAGGTTTACTGTATCCCTTGGACCTTCCCATTGACGATGAAACACAAAAATTGCATCGGAATTAAATATAAGAGACAGAACGCCGACGTAAGTACAAGAAAACTGAGTCTTCTTACGGTCTATTTTTTGAGCGTTTCCTGTCTCACTAGTTTTACATTCCATTGCACCTCTGCAGGTCTACTGTATCCCTTGGACCTTCCCATTGACGATGAAATACAGAAATTGCATCGGAATTAAATATAAGAGAGACAATGCCGACTTAAGTGCAGGAAGACTGAGTCCTCCTACTGTCTATGTTTTGAGCGTTTCCTGTGTCACCAGTTTTACATTCTGATGCACCTCTGCAGGTTTACTATATCCCTTGGACCTTCCCATTGACGATGAAACACAGAAATTTCAACGGAAATAAATATAAGATACACAATGCCGACTTAAGTACAGGAAGACTGAGTCTTCCTACTGTCTATGTTCTGAGCGTTTCCTGTGTCACCAGTTTTACATTCCGATGCACCTCTACAGGTTGACTGTATCCCTCGGACCTTCACAGTGACGATGAAACACAGAAATTGCATCGGAATTAAATGTAAGAGACACAATGCCGACTTAAGTACAGGAAGACTGTGTCTTCCTCCTGTCTATGCTTTGAGCGTTTCCTGTGTCATCAGTTTTACTTTCCGATGCACCTCTACAGGTTTACTATATCCCTAGGACCTTCCCATTCACGATGAAACACAGAAATGTCATCGGAAATAAATATGAGACGCAATGCCGATTTAAGTACAGGAAGACTGAGTCTTCCTACTGTCTATGTTTTGAGCGTTTCCTGTGTCACCAGTTTTACATTCTGATTCACCTCTGCAGGTATGCTATATCACTTGGACCTTCCCATTGACGATGAAACACAGAAATTTCATCGGAAATAAATATAAGAGACACAATGCAGACTTAAGTACAGGAAGACTGAGTCTTCCTACTGTCTATGCTCTGAGCGTTTCCTGTGTCATCAATTTTACATTCCGATGCACCTCTGCAGGTTTACTGTATCCCTTGGTCTTTCCCATTGACGATGAAACACAGAAATTGCATCGGAATTAAATATAAGAGACACAATGCCGATTTAAGTACAGTTAGACTGAGTCTTCCTACTGTCTATAATTTGAGCGTTTCCTGTGTCACTAGTTTTACATTCCGATGCACCTCTACAGGTTGACTGTATCACTCGGACCTTCACAGTGACGATGAAACACAGAAATTGCATCGGAATTAATTATAAGAGACACAATACCGACTTAAGGACTGGAAGACTAAGTCTTCCTACTGTCTATGTTTTGAGCGTGTCCTGTGTCATCAGTTTTACTTTCCGATGCACCTCTGCAGGTTTACTATATCCCTTGGACCTTCCCATTGACGATGAAACACAGAAATTTCACTGGAAATAAATATAAGAGACACAATGCCGATTTAAGTACAGGAAGACTGGGTCTTCCTACTGTCTACGTTTTGAGCGTTTCCTGTGTCATCAGTTTTACATTCCGATGCACTTCTGCAGGTTTACTGTATCCCTTGGACCTTCACATTGACGATGAAAATCAGATATTGCATCGGAATTATATATAAGAGACACAACGCCTACTTAAGTACATGAAAACTGAGTCTTCTCACGGTCTATGTTTTGAGCGTTTCCTGTGTCACCAGGTTTAAATTCCGATGCACCTCTGCAGGTTTACTGTATCCTTTGGAACTTCCCATTGTCGATGAAACACAGAAATTGTTTCGGAATTAAATATTAGAGACACAGTGCCGACTTAAGAACAGGAAGACTGAGTCTTCCTAATGTCTATGTTTTGAGCGTTTCCCGTGTCAACAGTTTTACATTCCGATGCACCATGCAGGTTTACTGTATCCCTTAAACCTTCACAGTGACGATGAATCACAGAAATTGCATCGGAATTAAATATAAGAGACACAGTGCCGACTTAAGTACAGGAAGACTGAATCTTAGTACTGTCTATGATTTGAGCGTTTCCTGTGTCACCAGTTTTACATTCCGATGCACCTCTGCAGGTTTATTGTATCCCTTGTACCTTCCCATTGACGATGAAACACAGAAATTGCATCGGAATTAAAAATAAGAGGCACAATGCTGACTTAAGTACAGGATGACTAAGTCTCCCTACTGTCTATGTTTTGAGCGTTTCCTGTGTCACCAGGTTTAAATTCAGATGCACCTCTGCAGGTTTACTGTATCCCTTTGACCGTCCCATTGGCGATGAAACACACAAATTGCATCGAAATTAAATATAAGAGACACAATGCCGAGTTAAGTACAGGAAGACTAAATCTTGCTACTGTCTATGTTTTGAGCGTATCCTGAGTCATCAGTTTTACATTCTGATGCACCTCTGCAGGTTTACTGTATCCCTTGGACCTTCCCATTGACGATGAAACACAGAAATTGCATCGGAATTAAATATAAGAGACACAATGCCGACTTAAGTACAAGAAGACAGAGTCTTCCTAGTGTCTATGTTTTGAGCGTTTCCTGTGTCACAAGTTTTACATTCCGATGGACCTCTGCAGGTTTACTGTATCCCTTGGACCTTCCCATTGAGGATGAAACACAGAAATTGAATCGGAATTAAATATAAGAGACACAACGCCTACTTAAGTACAAGAAAACTGAGTCTTCTTACGGTCTATGTTTTGAGCGTTTCCTGTGTCACTAGTTTTACATTCCGTTGCTCCTCTGCAGGTTTACTGTATCCCTTGGACCTCCCCATTGACGGTGAAACACAGAAATTTCATCGGAATTAAATATAAGAGGCACAATGCCGACTTAAGTACAGGAAGACTGAATCTTCCTACTGTCTATGTTTTGAGCGTTTCCTGTGTCACCAGTTTTACATTCTGATGCACCTTTGCAGGTTTACTGTATCCCTTGGACCTTCCCATTGACGATGAAACACAGAAATTGCATCGGAATTAAATATAAGAGACACAATGCCGACTTAAGTACAAGAAGACAGAGTCTTCCTAGTGTCTATAATTTGAGCGTTTCCTGTGTCACTAGTTTTACATTCCGATGCACCTCTATGGGTTGACTGTATCCCTCGGACCGTCACAGTGACGATGAAACACAGAAATTGCATCGGAATTAAATATAAGAGACACAATACCGACTTAAGTACAGGAAGACTAAGTCTTCCTACTGTCTATGTTTTGAGCGTGTCCTGTGTCATCAGTTTTACTTTCCGATGCACCTCTACAGGTTTACTATATCCCTAGGACCTTCCCATTCACGATGAAACACAGAAATGTCATCGGAAATAAATATGAGACGCAATGCCGATTTAACTACAGGAAGACTGAGTCTTCCTACTGTCTATGTTTTGAGCGTTTCCTGTGTCACCAGTTTTACATTCTGATTCACCTCTGCAGGTATGCTATATCACTTGGACCTTCCCATTGACGATGAAACTTAGAAATTTCATCGGAAATAAACATAAGAGACACAATGCAGACTTAAGTACAGGAAGACTGAGTCTTCCTACTGTCTATGCTCTGAGCGTTTCCTGTGTCATCAATTTTACATTCCGATGCACCTCTGCAGGTTTACTGTATCCCTTGCTCTTTCCCATTGACGATGAAACACAGAAATTGCATCGGAATTAAATATAAGAGACACAATGCCGATTTAAGTACAGTTAGACTGAGTCTTCCTACTGTCTATAATTTGAGCGTTTCCTGTGTCACTAGTTTTACATTCCGATGCACCTCTACAGGTTGACTGAATCCCTCGGACCTTCACAGTGACGATGAAACACAGAAATTGCATCGGAATTAATTATAAGAGACACAATACCGACTTAAGGACAGGAAGACTAAGTCTTCCTACTGTCTATGTTTTGAGCGTGTCCTGTGTCATCAGTTTTACTTTCCGATGCACCTCTGCAGGTTTCCTATATCCCTTGGACCTTCCCATTGACGATGAAACACAGAAATTTCACTGGAAATAAATATAAGAGACACAATGCCGACTTAAGTACAGGAAGACTAAGTCTTCCTACTCTCTATGTTTCGAGCGTTTCCTGTGTCACCAGTTTTACATTCCGATGCACCTCTGCAGGTTTACTGTATCCCTTGGTCTTTCCCATTGACGATGGAACACAGAAATTGCATCGGAATTAAATATAAGAGACACAACGCCGACTTAAGTACAAGAAAACTGAGTCTTCTTACGGTCTATGTTTTGAGCGTTTCCTGTGTCACCAGTTTTACATTCCGATGTACCTCTGCCGGTTTACTGTATCCCTTGGACTTTCCCATTGTCGATGAAACACAGAAATCGCATCGGAATTAAATACAAGAGACACAATGCCGACTTAAGTACAGGAGGACTGGGTCTTCCTACTGTCTACGTTTTGAGCGTTTCCTGTGTCATCAGTTTTACATTCCGATGCACTTCTGCAGGTTTACTGTATCCCTTGGACCTTCACATTGACGATGAAAATCAGATATTGCATCGGAATTATATATAAGAGACACAACGCCTACTGAAGTACATGAAACCTGAGTCTTCTCACGGTCTATGTTTTGAGCGTTTCCTGTGTCACCAGGTTTAAATTCCGATGCACCTCTGCAGGTTTACTGTATCCCTTGGAACTTCCCATTGTCGATGAAACACAGAAATTGTTTCGGAATTAAATATTAGAGACACAGTGCCGACTTAAGAACAGGAAGACTGAGTCTTCCTAATGTCTATGTTTTGAGCGTTTCCCGTGTCAACAGTTTTACATTCCGATGCACCTTGCAGGTTTACTGTATCCCTTAAACCTTCACAGTGACGATGAATCACAGAAATTGCATCGGAATTAAATATAAGAGACACAGTGCCGACTTAAGTACAGGAAGACTGAGTCTTAGTACTGTCTATGATTTGAGCGTTTCCTGTGTCACCAGTTTTACATTCCGATGCACCTCTGCAGGTTTATTGTATCCCTTGTACCTTCCCATTGACGATGAAACACAGAAATTGCATCGGAATTAAAAATAAGAGGCACAATGCTGACTTAAGTACAGGATGACTAAGTCTCCCTACTGTCTATGTTTTGAGCGTTTCCTGTGTCACCAGGTTTAAATTCAGATGCACCTCTGCAGGTTTACTGTATCCCTTTGACCGTCCCATTGGCGATGAAACACACAAATTGCATCGAAATTAAATATAAGAGACACAATGCCGAGTTAAGTACAGGAAGACTAAATCTTGCTACTGTCTATGTTTTGAGCGTATCCTGAGTCATCAGTTTTACATTCTGATGCACCTCTGCAGGTTTACTGTATCCCTTGGACCTTCCCATTGACGATGAAACACAGAAATTGCATCGGAATTAAATATAAGAGACACAATGCCGACTTAAGTACAAGAATACAGAGTCTTCCTACTGTCTATGCTTTGAGCGTTTCCTGTGTCACAAGTTTTACATTCCGATGGACCTCTGCAGGTTTACTGTATCCCTTGGACCTTCCCATTGAGGATGAAACACAGAAATTGAATCGGAATTAAATATAAGAGACACAACGCCTACTTAAGTACAAGAAAACTGAGTCTTCTTACGGTCTATGTTTTGAGCGTTTCCTGTGTCACTAGTTTTACATTCCGTTGCTCCTCTGCAGGTTTACTGTATCCCTTGGACCTCCCAATTGACGGTGAAACACAGAAATTTCATCGGAATTAAATATAAGAGGCACAATGCCGACTTAAGTACAGGAAGACTGAATCTTCCTACTGTCTATGTTTTGAGCGTTTCCTGTGTCACCAGTTTTACATTCTGATGCACCTTTGCAGGTTTACTGTATCCCTTGGACCTTCCCATTGACGATGAAACACAGAAATTGCATCGGAATTAAATATAAGAGACACAATGCCGACTTAAGTACAGTTAGACTGAGTCTTCCTACTGTCTATAATTTGAGCGTTTCCTGTGTCACTAGTTTTACATTCCGATGCACCTCTATGGGTTGACTGTATCCCTCGGACCGTCACAGTGACGATGAAACACAGAAATTGCATCGGAATTAAATATAAGAGACACAATACCGACTTAAGTACAGGAAGACTAAGTCTTCCTACTGTCTATGTTTTGAGCGTGTCCTGTGTCATCAGTTTTACTTTCCGATGCACCTCTACAGGTTTACTATATCCCTAGGACCTTCCCATTCACGATGAAACACAGAAATGTCATCGGAAATAAATATGAGACGCAATGCCGATTTAAGTACAGGAAGACTGAGTCTTCCTACTGTCTATGTTTTGAGCGTTTCATGTGTCACCAGTTTTACATTCCGATGCACCTCTGCAGGTTTACTGTATCCCTTGGACTCTCCCATTGACAATGAAACACAGAAATAGCATCGGAATTAAATGTAAGAGACACAATGTCGACTTAAGTACATGAAGACTGAGTCTTCCTTCTGTCTATGCTTTGAGCGTTTCCTGTGTCACCAGTTTTACATTCTGATGCACCTCTGCAGGTTTACTGTATCCCTTGGACCTTCCCATTGACGATGAAACACAGAAATTGCATCGGATTTAAATATAAGACACACAATGCCGACTTAAGTACAGGAAGACTGAGTCTTCCTACTGTCTATAATTTGAGCGTTTCCTGTGTCACCAGTTTTAGATTCCGATGCACCTCTACAGGTTTACTGTATCCCTTGGACCTTCACAGTGCGATGAAACACAGAAATTGCATCGGAATTGAATATAAGAGACACAATGCCGACTTAAGTACAGGAAGACTAAATCTTGCTACTGTCTATGTTTTGAGCGTTTCCTGTGTCACCAGTTTTAGATTCTGATTCACCTCTGCAGGTATACTATATCACTTGGACCTTCCCATTGACGATGAAACACAGAAATTTCATCGGAAATAAATATAAGAGACACAATGCCGACTTAAGTACAGGAAGACTGAGTCTTCCTACTGTCTATGCTCTGAGCGTTTCCTGTGTCATCAACTTTACATTCCGATGCACCTCTGCAGGTTTATTGTATCCCTTGGTCTTTCCCATTGACGATGAAACACAGAAATTGCATCGGAATTAAATATAAGTGACACAATGCCGACTTAAGTACAGTTAGACTGAGTCTTCCTACTGTCTATAATTTGAGCGTTTCCTGTGTCACTAGTTTTACATTCCGATGCACCTCTACAGGTTGACTGTATCCCTCGGACCTTCACAGTGACGATGAAACACAGAAATTGCATCGGAATTAAATATAAGAGACACAATACCGACTTAAGAACAGGAAGACTAAGTCTTCCTACTGTCTATGTTTTGAGCGTGTCCTGTGTCACCAGTTTTACATTCCGATGCACCTCTGCAGGTTTACTGTATCCCTTGGACTTTCCCATTGACGATGTAACACAGAAATAGCTTCGGAATTAAATGTAAGAGACACATTGCCGACTTAAGTACAGGAAGACTGAGTCTTCCTACTGTCTATGTTTTGAGCGTTTCCTGTGTCACTAGTTTTACATTTCGATGCACCTCTGCAGGTTTACTATATCCCTTGGACCTTCCCATTGACGATGAAACACAGAAATTGCATCGGAATTAAATATAAGAGACACAATGCCGACTTAAGTACAGGAAGACTGAGTCTTCCTACTGTCTATGTTTTGAGCGTTTCCTGTGTCACCAATTTTACATTCTGATGCACCTCTGCAGGTTTACTGTATCCCTTGGACCTTCCCATTGACGATGAAACACAGAAATTGCATCGGATTTAAATATAAGAGACACAATGCCGACTTAAGTACAGGAAGACTGAGTCTTCTTACTGTCTATAATTTGAGCGTTTCCTGTGTCACCAGTTTTACATTCCGATGCACCTCTACAGGTTTACTGTATCCCTTGGACCTTCACAGTGACGATGAAACACAGAAATTGCATCGGAATTAAATATAAGAGACACAATACCGACTTAAGAACAGGAAGACTAAGTCTTCCTACTGTCTATGTTTTGAGCGTGTCCTGTGTCATCAGTTTTACTTTCCGATGCACCTCTGCAGGTTTACTATATCCCTTGGACCTTCCCATTGACGATGAAACACAGAAATTTCATCGGAAATAAATATAAGAGACACAATGCCGATTTAAGTACAGGAAGACTGAGTCCTCCTACTGTCTATGTTTTGAGCGTTTCCTGTGTCACCAGTTTTATATTCCGATGCACCTCTGCAGGTTTACTGTATCCCTTGGTCTTTCCCATTGACGATGGAACACAGAAATTGCATCGGAATTAAATATAAGAGACACAACGCCGACTTAAGTACAAGAAAACTGAGTCTTCTTACGGTCTAAGTTTTGAGCGTTTCCTGTGTCACCAGTTTTACATTCCGATGTACCTCTGCCGGTTTACTGTATCCCTTGACCTTTCCCATTGTCGATGAAACACAGAAATCGCATCGGAATTAAATACAAGAGACACAATGCCGACTTAAGTACAGGAAGACTGGGTCTTCCTACTGTCTACGTTTTGAGCGTTTCCTGTGTCACCAGTTTTACATTCCGATGCACCTCTGCAGGTTTACTGTATCCCTTGGACCTTCCCATTGACGATGAAACACAGAAATTGCATCGAAATTAAATATAAGAGACACAATGCCGACTTAAGTACAGGAAGACTTAGTCTTCCTACTGTCTACGTTTTGAGCGTTTCCTGTGTCATCAGTTTTACATTCCGATGCACCTCTGCAGGTTTACTGTATCCCTTGGACCTTCACATTGTCGATGAAAATCAGATATTGCATCGGAATTATATATAAGAGACACAACGCCGACTTAAGTACATGAAAACTGAGTCTTCTCACGGTCTATGTTTTGAGCGTTTCCTGTGTCACCAGGTTTAAATTCCGATGCACCTCTGCAGGTTTACTGTATCCCTTGGAACTTCCCATTGTCGATGAAACACAGAAATTGCATCGGAATTAAATGTAAGAGACACAATGCCGACTTAAGTACAGGAAGACTAAATCTTGCTACTGTCTATGTTTTGAGCGTTTCCTGTGTCACCAGTTTTAGATTCTGATTCACCTCTGCAGGTATACTATATCACTTGGACCTTCCCATTGACGATGAAACACAGAAATTTCATCGGAAATAAATATAAGAGACACAATGCCGACTTAAGTACAGGAAGACTGAGTCTTCCTACTGTCTATGCTCTGAGCGTTTCCTGTGTCATCAACTTTACATTCCGATGCACCTCTGCAGGTTTATTGTATCCCTTGGTCTTTCCCATTGACGATGAAACACAGAAATTGCATCGGAATTAAATATAAGAGACACAATGCCGACTTAAGTACAGATAGACTGAGTCTTCCTACTGTCTATAATTTGAGCGTTTCCTGTGTCACTAGTTTTACATTCCGATGCACCTCTACAGGTTGACTGTATCCCTCGGACCTTCACAGTGACGATGAAACACAGAAATAGCATCGGAATTAAATATAAGAGACACATTACCGACTTAAGAACAGGAAGACTAAGTCTTCCTACTGTCTATGTTTTGAGCGTGTCCTGTGTCATCAGTTTTACATTCCGATGCACCTCTGCAGGTTTACTGTATCCCTTGGACTTTCCCATTGACGATGTAACACAGAAATAGCTTCGGAATTAAATGTAAGAGACACAATGCCGACTTAAGTACAGGAAGACTGAGTCTTCCTACTGTCTATGTTTTGAGCGTTTCCTGTGTCACTAGTTTTACATTTCGATGCACCTCTGCAGGTTTACTGTATCCCTTGGACCTTCCCATTGACGATGAAACACAGAAATTGCATCGGAATTAAATATAAGAGACACAATGCCGACTTAAGTACAGGAAGACTGAGTCTTCCTACTGTCTATGTTTTGAGCGTTTCCTGTGTCACCAATTTTACATTCTGATGCACCTCTGCAGGTTTTCTGTATCCCTTGGACCTTCCCATTAACGATGAAACACAGAAATTGCATCGGATTTAAATATAAGAGACACAATGCCGACTTAAGTACAGGAAGACTGAGTCTTCCTACTGTCTATAATTTGAGCGTTTCCTGTGTCACCAGTTTTACATTCCGATGCACCTCTACAGGTTTACTGTATCCCTTGGACCTTCACAGTGACGATGAAACACAGAAATTGCATCGGAATTAAATATAAGAGACACAATACCGACTTAAGAACAGGAAGACTAAGTCTTCCTACTGTCTATGTTTTGAGCGTGTCCTGTGTCATCAGTTTTACTTTCCGATGCACCTCTGCAGGTTTACTATATCCCTTGGACCTTCCCATTGACGATGAAACACAGAAATTTCATCGGAAATAAATATAAGAGACACAATGCCGATTTAAGTACAGGAAGACTGAGTCTTCCTACTGTCTATGTTTTGAGCGTTTCCTGTGTCACCAGTTTTACATTCCGATGCACCTCTGCAGGTTTACTGTATCCCTTGGTCTTTCCCATTGACGATGGAACACAGAAATTGCATCGGAATTAAATATAAGAGACACAACGCCGACTTAAGTACAAGAAAACTGAGTCTTCTTACGGTCTAAGTTTTGAGCGTTTCCTGTGTCACCAGTTTTACATTCCGATGTACCTCTGCCGGTTTACTGTATCCCTTGGACTTTCCCATTGTCGATGAAACACAGAAATCGCATCGGAATTAAATACAAGAGACACAATGCCGACTTAAGTACAGGAAGACTGGGTCTTCCTACTGTCTACGTTTTGAGCGTTTCCTGTGTCACAAGTTTTACATTCCGATGCACCTCTGCAGGTTTACTGTATCCCTTGGACCTTCCCATTGACGATGAAACACAGAAATTGCATCGAAATTAAATATAAGAGACACAATGCCGACTTAAGTACAGGAAGACTTAGTCTTCCTACTGTCTACGTTTTGAGCGTTTCCTGTGTCATCAGTTTTACATTCCGATGCACCTCTGCAGGTTTACTGTATCCCTTGGACCTTCACATTGTCGATGAAAATCAGATATTGCATCGGAATTATATATAAGAGACACAACGCCGACTTAAGTACATGAAAACTGAGTCTTCTCACGGTCTATGTTTTGAGCGTTTCCTGTGTCACCAGGTTTAAATTCCGATGCACCTCTGCAGGTTTACTGTATCCCTTGGAACTTCCCATTGTCGATGAAACACAGAAATTGCATCGGAATTAAATATAAGAGACACAATGCCGACTTAAGTACAGGAAGACTAAATCTTGCTACTGTCTATGTTTTGAGCGTTTCCTGTGTCACCAGTTTTAGATTCTGATTCACCTCTGCAGGTATACTATATCACTTGGACCTTCCCATTGACGATGAAACACAGAAATTTCATCGGAAATAAATATAAGAGACACAATGCCGACTTAAGTACAGGAAGACTGAGTCTTCCTACTGTCTATGCTCTGAGCGTTTCCTGTGTCATCAACTTTACATTCCGATGCACCTCTGCAGGTTTATTGTATCCCTTGGTCTTTCCCATTGACGATGAAACACAGAAATTGCATCGGAATTAAATATAAGAGACACAATGCCGACTTAAGTACAGATAGACTGAGTCTTCCTACTGTCTATAATTTGAGCGTTTCCTGTGTCACTAGTTTTACATTCCGATGCACCTCTACAGGTTGACTGTATCCCTCGGACCTTCACAGTGACGATGAAACACAGAAATAGCATCGGAATTAAATATAAGAGACACAATACCGACTTAAGAACAGGAAGACTAAGTCTTCCTACTGTCTATGTTTTGAGCGTGTCCTGTGTCATCAGTTTTACTTTCCGATGCACCTCTGCAGGTTTACTATATCCCTTGGACCTTCCCATTGACGATGAAACACAGAAATTTCATCGGAAATAAATATAAGAGACACAATGCCGATTTAAGTACAGGAAGACTGAGTCTTCCTACTGTCTATGTTTTGAGCGTTTCCTGTGTCACCAGTTTTACATTCCGATGCACCTCTGCAGGTTTACTGTATCCCTTGGACTTTCCCATTGACGATGTAACACAGAAATAGCTTCGGAATTAAATATAAGAGACACAATGCCGACTTAAGTACAGGAAGACTGAGTCTTCCTACTGTCTATGTTTTGAGCGTTTCCTGTGTCACTAGTTTTACATTTCGATGCACCTCTGCAGGTTTACTGTATCCCTTGGACCTTCCCATTGACGATGAAACACAGAAATTGCATCGGAATTAAATATAAGAGACACAATGCCGACTTAAGTACAGGAAGACTGAGTCTTCCTACTGTCTATGTTTTGAGCGTTTCCTGTGTCACCAATTTTACATTCTGATGCACCTCTGCAGGTTCACTGTATCCCTTGGACCTTCCCATTGACGATGAAACACAGAAATTGCATCGGATTTAAATATAAGAGACACAATGCCGACTTAAGTACAGGAAGACTGAGTCTTCCTACTGTCTATAATTTGAGCGTTTCCTGTGTCACCAGTTTTACATTCCGATGCACCTCTACAGGTTTACTGTATCCCTTGGACCTTCACAGTGACGATGAAACACAGAAATTGCATCGGAATTAAATATAAGAGACACAGTACCGACTTAAGAACAGGAAGACTAAGTCTTCCTACTGTCTATGTTTTGAGCGTGTCCTGTGTCATCAGTTTTACTTTCCGATGCACCTCTGCAGGTTTACTATATCCCTTGGACCTTCCCATTGACGATGAAACACAGAAATTTCATCGGAAATAAATATAAGAGACACAATGCCGATTTAAGTACAGGAAGACTGAGTCTTCCTACTGTCTATGTTTTGAGCGTTTCCTGTGTCACCAGTTTTACATTCCGATGCACCTCTGCAGGTTTACTGTATCCCTTGGTCTTTCCCATTGACGATGGAACACAGAAATTGCATCGGAATTAAATATAAGAGACACAACGCCGACTTAAGTACAAGAAAACTGAGTCTTCTTACGGTCTATGTTTTGAGCGTTTCCTGTGTCACCAGTTTTACATTCCGATGTACCTCTGCCGGTTTACTGTATCCCTTGGACTTTCCCATTGTCGATGAAACACAGAAATCGCATCAGAATTAAATACAAGAGACACAATGCCGACTTAAGTACAGGAAGACTGGGTCTTCCTACTGTCTACGTTTTGAGCGTTTCCTGTGTCACCAGTTTTACATTCCGATGCACCTCTGCAGGTTTACTGTATCCCTTGGACCTTCCCATTGACGATGAAACACAGAAATTGCATCGAAATTAAATATAAGAGACACAATGCCGACTTAAGTACAGGAAGACTTAGTCTTCCTACTGTCTACGTTTTGAGCGTTTCCTGTGTCATCAGTTTTACATTCCGATGCACCTCTGCAGGTTTACTGTATCCCTTGGACCTTCACATTGACGATGAAAATCAGATATTGTTTCGGAATTAAATATTAGAGACACAGTGCCGACTTAAGAACAGGAAGACTGAGTCTTCCTAATGTCTATGTTTTGAGCGTTTCCCGTGTCAACAGTTTTACATTCCGATGCACCTTGCAGGTTTACTGTATCCCTTAAACCTTCACAGTGACGATGAATCACAGAAATTGCATCGGAATTAAATATAAGAGACACAGTGCCGACTTAAGTACAGGAAGACTGAGTCTTAGTACTGTCTATGATTTGAGCGTTTCCTGTGTCACCAGTTTTACATTCCGATGCACCTCTGCAGGTTTATTGTATCCCTTGGACCTTCCCATTGACGATGAAACACAGAAATTGCATCGGAATTAAAAATAAGAGGCACAATGCCGACTTAAGTACAGGATGACTAAGTCTCCCTACTGTCTATGTTTTGAGCGTTTCCTGTGTCACCAGGTTTAAATTCAGATGCACCTCTGCAGGTTTACTGTATCCCTTTGACCTTCCCATTGGCGATAAAACACACAAATTGCATCGAAATTAAATATAAGAGACACAATGCCGAGTTAAGTACAGGAAGACTAAATCTTGCTACTGTCTATGTTTTGAGCGTATCCTGAGTCATCAGTTTTACATTCTGATGCACCTCTGCAGGTTTACTGTATCCCTTGGACCTTCCCATTGACGATGAAACACAGAAATTGCATCGGAATTAAATATAAGAGACACAATGCCGACTTAAGTACAAGAAGACAGAGTCTTCCAACTGTCTATGCTTTGAGCGTTTCCTGTGTCACCAGGCTTACATTCTGATGCACCTCTGCAGGTTTACTGTATCCCTTGGACCTTCCCACTGTCGATGAAACACAGAAATTGCATCGGAATTAAATATAAGAGACACAATGCCGACTTAAGTACAGGAAGACTGAGTCTTCCTACTGTCTATGTTTTGAGCGTTTCCTGTGTCACAAGTTTTACATTCCGATGGACCTCTGCAGGTTTACTGTATCCCTTGGACCTTCCCGTTGAGGATGAAACACAGAAATTGAATCGGAATTAAATATAAGAGACACAACGCCTACTTAAGTACAAGAAAACTGAGTCTTCTTACGGTCTATGTTTTGAGCGATTCCTGTGTCACTAGTTTTTCATTCCGATGCTCCTCTGCAGGTTTACTGTATCCCTTGGACCTCCCCATTGACGGTGAAACACAGAAATTTCATCGGAATTAAATATAAGAGACACAATGCCGACTTAAGTACAGGAAGACTGAATCTTCCTACTGTCTATGTTTTGAGCGTTTCCTGTGTCACCAGTTTTACATTCTGATGGACCTTTGCAGGTTTACTGTATCCCTTGGACATTCCCATTGACGATGAAACACAGAAATTGCATCGGAATTAAATATAAGAGACACAATGCCGACTTAAGTACAGTTAGACTGAGTCTTCCTACTGTCTATAATTTGAGCGTTTCCTGTGGCACTAGTTTTACATTCCGATGCACCTCTATGGGTTGACTGTATCCCTCGGACCGTCACAGTGACGATGAAACACAGAAATTGCATCGGAATTAAATATAAGAGACACAATACCGACTTATGTACAGGAAGACTAAGTCTTCCTACTGTCTATGTTTTGAGCGTGTCCTGTGTAATCAGTTTTACTTTCCGATGCACCTCTACAGGTTTACTATATCCCTTGGACCTTCCCATTCACGATGAAACACAGAAATGTCATCGGAAATAAATATGAGACGCAATGCCGATTTAAGTACAGGAAGACTGAGTCTTCCTACTGTCTATGTTTTGAGCGTTTCATGTGTCACCAGTTATACATTCCGATGCACCTCTGCAGGTTTACTGTATCCCTTGGACTCTCCCATTGACGATGAAACACAGAAATTGCATCGGAATTAAATGTAAGAGACACAATGTCGACTTAAGTACATGAAGACTGAGTCTTCCTTCTGTCTATGTTTTGAGCGTTTCCTGTGTCACCAGTTTTACATTCTGATGCACCTCTGCAGGTTTACTGTATCCCTTGGACCTTCCCATTGACGATGAAACACAGAAATTGCATCGGAATTAAATATAAGAGACACAATGCCGACTTAAGTACAGGAAGACTGAGTCTTCCTACTGTCTATAATTTGAGCGTTTCCTGTGTCACCAGTTTTACATTCCGATGCACCTCTACAGGTTTACTGTATCCCATGGTCCTTCACAGTGACGATGAAACACAGAAATTGCATCGGAATTAAATATAAGAGAAACAACGCCGACTTAAGTACAAGAAAACTGAGTCTTCTTACGGTCTATGTTTTGAGCGTTTCCTGTGTCACCAGTTTTACATTCCGATGCACCTCTGCCGGTTTACTGTATCCCTTGGACTTTCCCATTGTCAATGAAACACTGACATCGCATCGGAATTAAATACAAGAGACACAATGCCGACTGCAGTGCAGGGAGATTGAGTCTTCCTTCTGTCTACATTTGAGCGTTTCCTGTGTCACCAGTTTTACATTCCGATGCACCTCTGCAGGTTTACTGTATCCCTTGGACCTTCCCATTGACGATGAAACACAGAAATTGCATCGGAATTAAATAAAAGAGACACAGTGCCGACTTAAGTACCGGAAGACTGAGTCTTCCTACTGTCTATGATTTGAGCGTTTCCTGTGTCATCAGTTTTACATTCCGATGGACCTCTGCAGGTTTACTGTATCCCTTGGAACTTCCCATTGACTATGAAAATCAGATATTGCATCGGAATTATATATAAGAGACACAACGCCGACTTAAGTACATGAAAACTGAGTCTTCTTACGGTCTATGGTTTGAGCGTTTCCTGTGTCACCAGGTTTAATTTCCGATGCACCTCTGCAGGTTTACTGTATCCCTTGGAACTTCCCATTGACGATGAAACACAGAAATTGCATCGGAATTAAATATTAGAGACACAGTGCCGACTTAAGAACAGGATGACTGAGTCTTCTTACTGTCTATGTTTTGAGCGTTTCCCGTGTCAACAGTTTTACATTACGATGCACCTTGCAGGTTTACTGTATCCCTTGGACCTTCACAGTGACGATGAATCACAGAAATTGCATCGGAATTAAATATAAGAGACACAGTGCCGACTTAAGTACAGGAAGACTGAGTCTTAGTACTGTCTATGTTTTGAGCGTTTCCTGTGTCACCAGTTTTACATTCCGATGCACCTCTGCAGGTTTATTGTATCCCTTGGACCTTCCCATTGACCATGAATCACAGAAATTGCATCGGAATTAAAAATAAGAGGCACAATGCTGACTTAAGTACAGGATGACTAAGTCTTCCTACTGTCTATGTTTTGAGCGTTTCCTGTGTCTTCAGTTTTACTTTCCGTTGCACCTCTGCAGGTTTACTATATCCCTTGGACCTTCCCATTCACGATGAAATACAGAAATTTCATCGGAAATAAATATAAGAGACACAATGCCGACTTCAGTACAGGAAGACTGAGTCTTCCTACTGTCTATGTTTTGAGCGTTTCCTGTGTCACGAGTTTTACATTCCGATGCTCCTCTGCAGGTTTACTGTATCCCTTGGACCCTCCCATTGACGATGAAACACAGAATTTGCATCGGAATTAAATATAAAAGACACAATGCCGACTTAAGTACAGGAAGACTGAGTCTTCCTTCTGTCTATGTTTTGAGCGTTTCCTGTGTCACTAGTTTTACATTCCGATGCACCTCAGCAGGTTGACTGTATCCCTTGGACCTTCACAGTGACGATGAAACACAGAAATTGCATCGGAATTAAATATAAGAGACACAATGCCGACTTAAGTACAGGAAGACTAAGTCTTCCTACTGTCTATGTTATGAGCGTGTCCTGTGTCATCAGTTTTACTTTCCGATGCACCTCTGCAGATTTAACGTATCCCTTGGACTTTCCCATTGACTATGAAACACAGAAATGGCATCGGAATTAAATGTAAGACATACAATGCCGACTTAAGTACAGGAAGACTGAGTCTTCCTACTGTCTATGTTTTGAGCTTTTCCTGTGTCACTAGTTTTACATTCCGATGTACCTCTGCAGGTTAACTGTATCCCTCGGACCTTCCCATGGACGATGAAACACAGAAATTGCATCGGAATTAAATATAAGAGACACAATGCCGACTTAAGTACAGGAAGACTGAGTCAGTCTACTGTCTATGTTTTGAGCGTTTCCTGTGTCACCAATTTTACATTCTAATGAACTTCTGCAGGTTTACTGTATCCCTTGGACCTTCCCATTGACGATGAAACACAGAAATTGCATCGGAATTAAATATGAGAGACACAATGCCGACTTAAGTACAGGAAGAATGAGTCTTCCTACTGTCAATAATTTGTGCGTTTCCTGTGTCACCAGTTTTACATTCCGATGCACCTCTACAGGATTACTGTATCTCTTGGTCCTTCACAGTGACGATGAAACACAGAAATTGCATCGGAATTAAATATAAGAGACACAATGCCGACTTAAGTACAGGAAGACTGAGTCTTCCTACTGTCTATAATTTGAGCGTTTCCTGTGTCACCAGTTTTACATTCCGATGCACCTCTACAGGTTTACTGTATCCCTTGGACCTTCACAGTGACGATGAAACACAGAAATTGCATCGGAATTAAATATAAGAGACACAATGCCGACTTAAGTACAGGAAGACTAAATCTTGCTACTGTCTATGTTTTGAGCGTTTCCTGTGTCACCAGTTTTACATTCTGATTCACCTCTGCAGGTTTACTATATCACTTGGACCTTCCCATTGGCGATGAAACACACAAATTGCATAGAAATTAAATATAAGAGACACAATGCCGACTTAAGTACAGGAAGACTGAGTCTTCCTACTGTCTATGTTTTGAGCATTTCCTGAGTCACAAGTTTTACGTTCCGATGGACCTCTGCAGGTTTACTGTATCCCTTGGACCTTCCCATTGACGATGAAACACAAAAATTGCATCGGAATTATATATAAGAGACAGAACGCCGACGTAAGTACAAGAAAACTGAGTCTTCTTACGGTCTATTTTTTGAGCGTTTCCTGTCTCACTAGTTTTACATTCCATTGCACCTCTGCAGGTTTACTGTATCCCTTGGACCTTCCCATTGACGATGAAATACAGAAATTGCATCGGAATTAAATATAAGAGACACAATGCCGACTTAAGTGCAGGAAGACTGAGTCCTCCTACTGTCTATGTTTTGAGCATTTCCTGTGTCACTAGTTTTACATTCCATTGCACCTCTGCAGGTTTACTGTATCCCTTGGACCTTCCCATTGACGATGAAATACAGAAATTTCATCGGAAATAAATATAAGAGACACAATGCCGATTTAAGTACAGGAAGACTGAGTCTTCCTACTGTCTATGTTCTGAGCGTTTCCTGTGTCACCAGTTTTACATTCCGATGCACCTCTACAGGTTGACTGTATCCCTCGGACCTTCACAGTGACGATGAAACACAGAAATTGCATCGGAATTAAATGTAAGAGACACAATGCCGACTTAAGTACAGGAAGACTGTGTCTTCCTACTGTCTATGTTTTGAGCGTTTCCTGTGTCATCAGTTTTACTTTCCGATGCACCTCTGCAGGTTTACTATATCCCTTGGACCTTTCCATACACGATGAAACACAGAAATTTCATCGGAAATATATATAAGAGACACAATGCCGACTTAAGTACAGGAAGACTGAGTCTTCCTACTGTCTAAGATTTGAGCGTTTCCTGTGTCACCAGTTTTACATTCCGATGCACCTCTTCAGGTTTACTGTATCCCTTGCACCTTCCCATTGACGATGAAACACAGAAATTGCATCGGAATTAAATATAAGAGACCCAATGCCGACTTAAGTACAGGAAGACTGAGTCTTCCTACTGTCTATGTTTTGAGCGTTTCCTGTGTCACTAGTTTTACATTCCGATGGACCTCTGCAGGTTTACTGTATCCCTTGGACCTTCCCATTGCGGATGAAACACAGAAATTGCATCGGAATTAAATATAAAAGACACAACGCCGACTTAAGTACAGTTAGACTTAGTCTTCCTACTGTCTATGTTTTGAGCGTTTCCTGTGTCACCAGTTTTACATTCCGATGCACCTCTGCAGGTTTACTGTATCTCTTGGTCTTTCCCATTGACGATGGAACACAGAAATTGCATCGGAATTAAATATAAGAGACACAACGCCGACTTAAGTACAAGAAAACTGAGTCTTCTTACGGTCTATGTTTTGAGCGTTTCCTGTGTCACCAGGTTTAAATTCCGATGCACCTCTGCAGGTTTACTGTATCCCTTGGAACTTCCCATTGTCGATGAAACACAGAAATTGCATCGGAATTAAATATTAGAGACACAGTGCCGACTTAAGAACATGAAGACTGAGTCTTCCTACTGTCTATGCTTTGAGCGTTTCCTGTGTCACCAGGCTTACATTCTGATGCACCTCTGCAGGTTTACTGTATCCCTTGGACCTTCCCATTGACGATGAAACACAGAAATTGCATGGGAATTAAATATAAGAGACACAATGCCGTATAGGAAGATTGAGTCTTCCTACTGTCTATGTTTTGAGCGTTTCCTGTGTCACAAGTTTTACATTCCGATGGACCTCTGCAGGTTTACTGTATCCCTTGGACCTTCCCATTGAGGATAAAACACAGAAATTGCATCGGAATTAGATATAAGAGACACAACGTCTACTTAAGTACAAGAAAACTGAGTCTTCTTACGGTCTATGTTTTGAGCGTTTCCTGTGTCACTAGTTTTACATTCCGTTGCACCTCTGCAGGTTTACTGTATCCCTTGGACCTCCCCATTGACGCTGAAACACAGAAATTTCATCGGAATTAAATATAAGGACACAATGCCGACTTAAGTACAGTTAGACTGAGTATTCCTACTGTCTATAATTTGAGCGTTTCCTGTGTCACTAGTTTTACATTCCGATGCACCTCTATGGATTGACTGTATCCCTCGGACCGTCACAGTGACGATGAAACACAGAAATGGCATCGGAATTAAATATAAGAGACACAATACCGACTTAAGTACAGGAAGACTAAGTCTTCCTACTGTCTATGTTTTGAGCGTGTCCTGTGTCATCAGTTTTACTTTCCGATGCACCTCTGCATTTTTACTATATCCCTTGGACCTTGCCATTCACGATGAAACACAGAAATTTCATCGGAAATAAATATGAGACACAATGCCGATTTAAGTACAGGAAGACTGAGTCTTCCTACTGTCTATGTTTTGAGCGTTTCCTGTGTCACCAGTTTTACATTCTGATGCACCTCTGCAGGTTTACTGTATCCCTTGGAACTTCCCATTGACGATGAAACACAGAAATTGCATCGGAATTAAATATAAGAGACACAATGCCGACTTAAGTACAGGAAGACTGAGTCTTCCTACTGTCTATAATTTTAGCGTCTCCTGTGTCACCAGTTTTACATTCCGATGCACCTCTACAGGTTTACTGTATCCCTTGGACCTTCACAGTGACGATGAAACACAGAAATTGCATCGGAATTAAATATAAGAGACACAATGCCGCCTTAAGTACAAGAAAACAGTCTTCTTACAGTCAATGTTTTGAGCGTTTCCTGTGTCACCAGTTTTACATTCCGATGCACATCTGCAGGTTTACTGTATCCCCTGGACCTTCCCATTGACGATGAAACACACAAATTGCATCGAAATTAAATATAAGTTACACAATGCCGACTTAAGTACAGGAAGACTGAGTCTTCCTACTGTCTATGCTTTGAGCGTTTCCTGTGTCATCAGTTTTACATTCCGATGGACTTCTGCAGGTTTACTGTATCCCTTGGACCTTCCCATTAACGATGAAACACAGAAATTGCATCGGAATTAAATATAAGTGACACAACGCCGACTTAAGTACAAGAAAACTGGGTCTTCTTACGGTCTATGATATGAGCGTTTCCTGTGTCACCAGTTTTACATTCCGATGCACCTTGCCGGTTTACTGTATCCCTTGGACTTTCCCATTGTCGATGAAACACTGAAATCGCATCGGAATTAAATACAAGACACACAATGCAGACTGCAGTACTGGGAGACTGAGTCTTCCTTCTGTCTACATTTGAGCGTTTCCTGTGTCACCAGTTTTACATTCCGATGCACCTCTGCAGGTTTACCGTATCCCTTGGACCTTCCCATTGACGATGAAAATCAGATATTGCATAGGAATTATATATAAGAGACACAACGCCGACTTAAGTACATGAAAACTGAGTCTTCTTACGGTCTATGTTTTGAGCGTTTCCTGTGTCACCAGGTTTAAATTCCGATGCACCTCTGCAGGTTTACCGTATCCCTTGGAACTTCCCATTGACGATGAAACACAGAAATTGCATAGGAATTAAATATTAGAGACACAGTGCCGACTTAAGAACAGGATGACTGAGTCTTCTTACGGTCTATGTTTTGAGCGTTTCCTGTGTCACCAGGTTTAAATTCCGATGCACCTCTGCAGGTTTACCGTATCCCTTAAACCTTCCCATTGACGATGAAACACAGAAATTGCATCGGAATTAAATGTAAGAGACACAATGTCGACTTAAGTACATGAAGACTGAGTCTTCCTTCTGTCTATGTTTTGAGCGTTTCCTGTGTCATCAGTTTTACATTCCGATGCACATCTGCAAGTTTACTGTATCCCCTGACCTTCCCATTGACGATGAAACACACAAATTGCATCGAAATTAAATATAAGTTACACAATGCCTACTTAAGTACAGGAAGACTGAGTCTTCCTACTGTCAATGCTTTGAGCGTTTCCTGTGTCATCAGTTTTACATTCCGATGGACCTCTGCAGGTTTACTGTATCCCTTGAACCTTCCCATTAACGATGAAACACAGAAATTGCATCGGAATTAAATATAAGAGACACAACGCCGACTTAAGTACAAGAAAACTGAGTCTTCTTACGGT
The DNA here is from genome assembly GCF_023898315.1 of Schistocerca nitens. Taxonomy (NCBI): domain Eukaryota; kingdom Metazoa; phylum Arthropoda; class Insecta; order Orthoptera; family Acrididae; genus Schistocerca; species Schistocerca nitens. Next base: position 238,502,139 of record NC_064623.1, on the reverse strand, counting down.
CTATGTTTTGATCGTTTCCTGTGTCACCAGTTTTACATTCCGATGCACATCTGCCGGTTTACTGTATCCCTTGGAATTTCCCATTGTCGATGAAACACTGAAATCGCATCGGAATTAAATACAAGAGACACAATGCCGACTGCAGTACAGGGAGACTGAGTCTTCCTACTGTCTATGTTTTGAGCGTGTCCTGTGTCATCAGTTTTACTTTCCGATGCACCTCTGCATTTTTACTATATCCCTTGGACCTTGCCATTCACGATGAAACACAGAAATTTCATCGGAAATAAATATGAGAGACACAATGCCGACTTAAGTACAGGAAGACTGAATCTTCCTACTGTTTATGATTTGAGCGTTTCCTGTGCCACCAGTTTTACATTCCGATGCACCTCTGCAGGTTTACTGTATCCCTTGGACCTTCCCTTTGACGATGAAACACAGAAATTGCATCGGAATTAAATATAAGAGACACAATGCCGACTTAAGTACAGGAAGACTGAGTCTTCCTACTGTCTATGATTTGAGCGTTTCCTGTGTCATCAGTTTTACATTCCGATGCACCTCTGCAGGTTTACTCTTTCCCTTGAACCTTCCCATTGACGATGAAAATCAGATATTGCATAGGAATTAAATATAAGAGACACAATGCCGACTTAAGTACAGGAAGACTGAGTCTTCCTACTGTCTACGTTTTGAGCGTTTCCTGTGTCACCAGGTTTAAATTCCGATGCACCTCTGCAGGTTTACTGTATCCCTTGGAACTTCCCATTGACGATGAAACACAGAAATTGCATCGAAATGAAATATTAGAGACACAGTGCCGACTTAAGAACAGGATGTCTGAGTCTTCTTACTGTCTATGTTTTGAGCGTTTCCCGTGTCAACAGTTTTACATTCCGATGCACCTTGCAGGTTTACTGTATCCCTTGGACCTTCACAGTGACGATGAATCACAGAAATTGCATCGGAATTAAATATAAGAGACACAATGCCGTATAGGAAGACTGAGTCTTCCTACTGTCTATGTTTTGAGCGTTTGCTGTGTCACAAGTTTTACATTCCGATGGACCTCTGCCGGTTTACTGTATCCCTTGGACCTTCCCATTGAGGATGAAACACAGAAATTGCATCGGAATTAAATATAAGAGACACAACGCCTACTTAAGTACAAGAAAACTGAGTCTTCTTACGGTCTATGTTTTGAGCGTTTCCTGTGTCACTAGTTTTACATTCCGTTGCACCTCTGCAGGTTTACTGTATCCCTTGGACCTCCCCATTGACGCTGAAACACAGAAATTTCATCGGAATTAAATATAAGAGACACAATGCCGACTTAAGTACAGGAAGACTGAATCTTCCTACTGTTTATGATTTGAGCGTTTCCTGTGCCACCAGTTTTACATTCTGATGCACCTTTGCAGGTTTACTGTATCCCTTGGACCTTCCCATTGACGATGAAACACAGAAATTGCATCGGAATTAAATATAAGAGACACAATGCCGACCTAAGTACAGTTAGACTGAGAATTCCTACTGTCTATAATTTGAGCGTTTCCTGTGTCACTAGTTTTACATTCCGATGCACCTCTATGGGTTGACTGTATCCCTCGGACCGTCACAGTGACGATGAAACACAGAAATGGCATCGGAATTAAATATAAGAGACACAATACCGACTTAAGTACAGGAAGACTAAGTCTTCCTACTGTCTATGTTTTGAGCGTGTCCTGTGTCATCAGTTTTACTTTCCGATGCACCTCTGCATTTTTACTATATCCCTTGGACCTTGCCATTCACGATGAAACACAGAAATTTCATCGGAAATAAATATGAGACACAATGCCGATTTAAGTACAGGAAGACTGAGTCTTCCTACTGTCTATGTTTTGAGCGTTTCCTGTGTCACCAGTTTTACATTCCGATGCACCTCTGCAGGTTTACTGTATCCCTTGGACTCTCCCATTGACGATGAAACACAGAAATTGTATCGGAATTAAATGTAAGAGACACAATGTCGACTTAAGTACATGAAGACTGAGTCTTCTTTCTGTCTATGTTTTGAGCGTTTCCTGTGTCACCAGTTTTACATTCTGATGCACCTCTGCAGGTTTACTGTATCCCTTGGACCTTCCCATTGACGATGAAACACAGATATTGCATCGGAATTAAATATAAGAGACACAATGCCGACTTAAGTACAGGAAGACTGAGTCTTCCTACTGTCTATAATTTGAGCGTCTCCTGTGTCACCAGTTTTACATTCCGATGCACCTCGACAGGTTTACTGTATCCCTTGGACCTTCACAGTGACGATGAAACACAGAAATTGCATCGGAATTAAATATAAGAGACACAATGCCGCCGTAAGTACAAGAAAACAGTCTTCTTACAGTCAATGTTTTGAGCGTTTCCTGTGTCACCAGTTTTACATTCCGATGCACATCTGCAGGTTTACTGTATCCCCTGGACCTTCCCATTGACGATGAAACACACAAATTGCATCGAAATTAAATATAAGTTACACAATGCCGACTTAAGTACAGGAAGACTGAGTTTTCCTACTGTCTATGCTTTGAGCGTTTCCTGTGTCATCAGTTTTACATTCCGATGGACCTCTGCAGGTTTACTGTATCCCTTGGACCTTCCGATTAACGATGAAACACAGAAATTGCATCGGAATTAAATATAAGAGACACAACGCCGACTTAAGTACAAGAAAACTGAGTCTTCTTACGGTCTATGATATGAGCGTTTCCTGTGTCACCAGTTTTACATTCCGATGCACCTCTGCCGGTTTACTGTATCCCTTGGACTTTCCCATTGTCGATGAAACACTGAAATCGCTTCGGAATTAAATACAAGAGACACAATGCCGACTGCAGTACAGGGAGACTGAGTCTTCCTTCTGTCTACATTTGAGCGTTTCCTGTGTCACCAGCTTTACATTCCGATGCACCTCTGCAGGTTTACTGTATCCCTTGGACCTTCCCATTGACGATGAAACACAGAAATTGCATCGGAATTAAATATAAGAGACACAGTGCCGACTTAAGTACAGGAAGACTGAGTCTTCCTACTGTCTATGATTTGAGCGTTTCCTGTGTCATCAGTTTTACATTCCGATGCACCTCTGCAGGTTTACTGTATCCCTTGCACCTTCCCATTGACGATGAAAATCAGATATTGCATAGGAATTATATATAAGAGACACAACGCCGACTTAAGTACATGAAAACTGAGTCTTCTTACGGTCTATGTTTTGAGCGTTTCCTGTGTCACCAGGTTTAAATTCCGATGCACCTCTGCAGGTTTACCGTATCCCTTGGAACTTCCCATTGACGATGAAACACAGAAATTGCATAGGAATTAAATATTAGAGACACAGTGCCGACTTAAGAACAGGATGACTGAGTCTTCTTACTGTCTATGTTTTGAGCGTTTCCCGTGTCAACAGTTTTACATTACGATGCACCTTGCAGGTTTACTGTATCCCTTGGACCTTCACAGTGACGATGAATCACAGAAATTGCATCGGAATTAAATATAAGAGACACAGTGCCGACTTAAGTACAGAAAGACTGAGTCTTAGTACTGTCTATGTTTTGAGCGTTTCCTGTGTCACCAGTTTTACATTCCGATGCACCTCTGCAGGTTTATTGTATCCCTTGGACCTTCCCATTGACGATGAAACACAGAAATTAAATCGGAATTAAAAATAAGAGGCACAATGCTGACTTAAGTACAGGATGACTAAGTCTCCCTATTGTCTATGTTTTGAGCGTTTCCTATGTTATCAGTTTTACATTCCGATGCACCTGTGCAGGTTTACTGTATCCCTTAAACCTTCCCATTGACGATGAAACACAGAAATTGCATCGGAATTAAATATAAGAGTCACAATGCAGACTTAAGTACAGGAAGACTGAGTCTTCCTACTGTCTATGTTTTGTGCGTTTCCTGTGTCATCAGTTTTACTTTCCGATGCATCTCTGCTTGTTTACTATATCCCTTGGACCTTCCCATTCACGATGAAACACAGAAATTTCATCGGAAATAAATATAAGAGACACAATGCCGACTTAAGTACAGGAAGACTGAGTCTTCCTACTGTCTAAGATTTGAGCGTTTCCTGTGTCACCAGTTTTACATTCCGATGCACCTCTTCAGGTTTACTGTATCCCTTGCACCTTCCCATTGACGATGAAACACAGAAATTGCATCGGAATTAAATATAAGAGACCCAATGCCGACTTAAGTACAGGAAGACTGAATCTTCCTACTGTCTATGTTTTGAGCGTTTCCTGTGTCACTAGTTTTACATTCCGATGGACCTCTGCAGGTTTACTGTATCCCTTGGACCTTCCCATTGAGGATGAAACACAGAAATTGCATCGGAATTAAATATAAGAGACACAACGCCTATGTAAGTACAAGAAAACTGAGTCTTCTTACGGTCTATGTTTTGAGCGTTTCCTGTGTCACTAGTTTTACATTCCGTTGCACCTCTGCAGGTTTACTGTATCCCTTGGAACACCCCATTGACGCTGAAACACAGAAATTGCATCGGAATTAAATATAAGAGACACAATGCCGACTTAAGTACAGGAAGACTGAGTCTTCCTACTGTCTATGTTTTGAGCGTTTCCTGTGTCACCAGTTTTACATTCTGATGCACCTTTGCAGGTTTACTGTATCCCTTGGACCTTCCCATTGACGATGAAACACAGAAATTGCATCGGAATTAAATATAAGAGACACAATGCCGACTTAAGTACAGTTAGACTGAGTCTTCCTACTGTCTATAATTTGAGCGTTTCCCGTGTCACTAGTTTTACATTCCGATGCACCTCTATGGGTTGACTGTATCCCTCGGACCGTCACAGTGACGATGAAACACAGAAATGGCATCGGAATTAAATATAAGAGACACAATACCGACTTAAGTACAGGAAGACTAAGTCTTCCTACTGTCTATGTTTTGAGCGTGTCCTGTGTCATCAGTTTTACTTTCCGATGCACCTCTGCATTTATACTATATCCCTTGGACCTTGCCATTCACGATGAAACACAGAAATTTCATCGGAAATAAATATGAGACACAATGCCGATTTAAGTACAGGAAGACTGAGTCTTCCTACTGTCTATGTTTTGAGCGCTTCCTGTGTCACCAGTTTTACATTCCGATGCACCTCTGCAGGTTTACTGTATCCCTTGGACTCTCCCATTGACGATGAAACACAGAAATTGCATCGGAATTAAATGTAAGAGACACAATGTCGACTTAAGTACATGAAGACTGAGTCTTCCTTCTGTCTATGTTTTGAGCGTTTCCTGTGTCACCAGTTTTACATTCTGATGCACCTCTGCAGGTTTACTGTATCCCTTGGACCTTCCCATTGACGATGAAACACAGATATTGCATCGGAATTAAATATAAGAGACACAATGCCGACTTAAGTACAGGAAGACTGAGTCTTCCTACTGTCTATAATTTGAGCGTCTCCTGTGTCACCAGTTTTACATTCCGATGCACCTCTACAGGTTTACTGTATCCCTTGGACCTTCACAGTGACGATGAAACACAGAAATTGCATCGGAATTAAATATAAGAGACACAATGCCGCCTTAAGTACTAGAAAACAGTCTTCTTACAGTCAATGTTTTGAGCGTTTCCTGTGTCACCAGTTTTACATTCCGATGCACATCTGCAGGTTTACTGTATCCCGTGACCTTCCCATTGACGATGAAACACACAAATTGCATCGAAATTAAATATAAGTTACACAATGCCGACTTAAGTACAGGAAGACTGAGTCTTCCTACTGTCTATGTTTTGAGCGTTTCCTGTGTCATCAGTTTTACATTCCGATGCACCTTGCAGGTTTACTGTATCCCTTGGACCTTCACAGTGACGATGAATCACAGAAATTGCATCGGAATTAAATATAAGAGACACAATGCCGTATAGGAAGACTGAGTCTTCCGACTGTCTATGTTTTGAGCGTTTCCTGTGTCACAAGTTTTACATTCCGATGGACCTCTGCATTTTTACTATATCCCTTGGACCTTGCCATTCACGATGAAACACAGAAATTTCATCGGAAATAAATATGAGACACAATGCCGATTTAAGTACAGGAAGACTGAGTCTTCCTACTGTCTATGTTTTGAGCGTTTCCTGTGTCACCAGTTTTACATTCCGATGCACCTCTGCAGGTTTACTGTATCCCTTGGACTCTCCCATTGACGGTGAAACACAGAAATTGCATCGGAATTAAATGTAAGAGACACAATGTCGACTTAAGTACATGAAGACTGAGTCTTCCTTCTGTCTATGTTTTGAGCGTTTCCTGTGTCACCAGTTTTACATTCTGATGCACCTCTGCAGGTTTACTGTATCCCTTGGACCTTCCCATTGACGATGAAACACAGATATTGCATCGGAATTAAATATAAGAGACACAATGCCGACTTAAGTACAGGAAGACTGAGTCTTCCTACTGTCTATAATTTGAGCGTCTCCTGTGTCACCAGTTTTACATTCCGATGCACCTCTACAGGTTTACTGTATCCCTTGGACCTTCACAGTGACGATGAAACACAGAAATTGCATCGGAATTAAATATAAGAGACACAATGCCGCCTTAAGTACAAGAAAACAGTCTTCTTACAGTCAATGTTTTGAGCGTTTCCTGTGTCACCAGTTTTACATTCCGATGCACATCTGCAGGTTTACTGTATCCCCTGGACCTTCCCATTGACGATGAAACACACAAATTGCATCGAAATTAAATATAAGTTACACAATGCCGACTTATGTACAGGAAGACTGAGTTTTCCTACTGTCTATGCTTTGAGCGTTTCCTGTGTCATCAGTTTTACATTCCGATGGACCTCTGCAGGTTTACTGTATCCCTTGGACCTTCCCATTAACGATGAAACACAGAAATAGCATCGGAATTAAATATAAGAGACACAACGCCGACTTAAGTACAAGAAAACTGAGTCTTCTTACGGTCTATGATATGAGCGTTTCCTGTGTCACCAGTTTTACATTCCGATGCACCTCTGCCGGTTTACTGTATCCCTTGGACTTTCCCATTGTCGATGAAACACTGAAATCGCATCGGAATTAAATACAAGAGACACAATGCCGACTGCAGTACAGGGAGACTGAGTCTTCCTTCTGTCTACATTTGAGCGTTTCCTGTGTCACCAGTTTTACATTCCGATGCACCTCTGCAGGTTTACTGTATCCCTTGGACCTTCCCATTGACGATGAAACACAGAAATTGCATCGGAATTAAATATAAGAGACACAGTGCCGACTTAAGTACAGGAAGACTGAGTCTTCCTACTGTCTATGATTTGAGCGTTTCCTGTGTCATCAGTCTTACATTCCGATGCACCTCTGCAGGTTTACTGTATCCATTGCACCTTCCCATTGACGATGAAAATCAGATATTGCATAGGAATTATATATAAGAGACACAACGCCGACTTAAGTACATGAAAACTGAGTCTTCTTACGGTCTATGTTTTGAGCGTTTCCTGTGTCACCAGGTTTAAATTCCGATGCACCTCTGCAGGTTTACCGTATCCCTTGGAACTTCCCATTGACGATGAAACACAGAAATTGCATAGGAATTAAATATTAGAGACACAGTGCCGACTTAAGAACAGGATGACTGAGTCTTCTTACTCTCTATGTTTTGAGCGTTTCCCGTGTCAACAGTTTTACATTACGATGCACCTTGCAGGTTTACTGTATCCCTTGGACCTTCACAATGACGATGAATCACAGAAATTGCATCGGAATTAAATATAAGAGACACAGTGCCGACTTAAGTACAGAAAGACTGAGTCTTAGTACTGTCTATGTTTTGAGCGTTTCCTGTGTCACAAGTTTTACATTCCGATGCACCTCTGCAGGTTTATTGTATCCCTTGGACCTTCCCATTGACGATGAAACACAGAAATTGCATCGGAATTAAAAATAAGAGGCACAATGCTGACTTAAGTACAGGATGACTAAGTCTCCCTATTGTCTATGTTTTAAGCGTTTCCTATGTCATCAGTTTTACATTCCGATGCACCTGTGCAGGTTTACTGTATCCCTTGGACCTTCCCATTGACGATGAAACACAGAAATTGCATCGGAATTCAATATAAGAGTCACAATGCAGACTTAAGTACAGGAAGACTGAGTCTTCCTACTGTCTATGTTTTGTGCGTTTCCTGTGTCATCAGTTTTACTTTCCGATGCATCTCTGCTTGTTTACTATATCCCTTGGACCTTCCCATTCACGATGAAACACAGAAATTTCATCGGAAATAAATATAAGAGACACAATGCCGACTTAAGTACAGGAAGACTGAGTCTTCCTACTGTCTAAGATTTGAGCATTTCCTGTGTCACCAGTTTTACATTCCGATGCACCTCTTCAGGTTTACTGTATCCCTTGCACCTTCCCATTGACGATGAAACACAGAAATTGCATCGGAATTAAATATAAGAGACCCAATGCCGACTTAAGTACAGGAAGACTGAGTCTTCCTACTGTCTATGTTTTGAGCGTTTCCTGTGTCACTAGTTTTACATTCCGATGGACCTCTGCAGGTTTACTGTATCCCTTGGACCTTCCCATTGAGGATGAAACACAGAAATTGCATCGGAATTAAATATAAGAGACACAACGCCTATGTAAGTACAAGAAAACTGAGTCTTCTTACGGTCTATGTTTTGAGCGTTTCCTGTGTCACTAGTTTTACATTCCGTTGCACCTCTGCAGGTTTACTGTATCCCTTGGAACACCCCATTGACGCTGAAACACAGAAATTGCATCGGAATTAAATATAAGAGACACAATGCCGACTTAAGTACAGTTAGACTGAGTCTTCCTACTGTCTATAATTTGAGCGTTTCCCGTGTCACTAGTTTTACATTCCGATGCACCTCTACAGGTTGACTGTATCCCTCGGACCGTCACAGTGACGATGACACACAGAAATTGCATCGGAATTAAATATAAGAGGCACAATACCGTCTTAAGTACAGGAAGACTAAGTATTCCTACTGTCTATGTTTTGAGCGTTTCCTGTGTCACCAGTTTTACATTCCGATGCACCTCTGCAGGTTTACTGTATCCCCTGACCTTCCCATTGACGATGAAACACAAAAATTGCATCGAAATTAAATATAAGTTACACAATGCCGACTTAAGTACAGGAAGACTGAGTCTTCCTACTGTCTATGCTTTGAGCGTTTCGTGTGTCATCAGTTTTACATTCTGATGGACCTCTGCAGGTTTACTGTATCCCTTGGACCTTCCCATTAACGATGAAACACAGAAATTGCATCGGAATTAAATATAAGAGACACAACGCCGACTTAAGTACAGGAAGACTGGGTCTTAGTACTGTTTATGATTTGAGCGTTTCCTGTGTCACCAGTTTTACATTCCGATGCACCTCTGCAGGTTTATTGTATCCCTTGGACCTTTCCATTGACGATGAACACAGAAATTGCATCGGAATTAAAAATAAGTGGCACAATGCTGACTTACGTACAGGATGACTAAGTCTCCCTACTGTCTATGTTTTGAGCGTTTCCTGTGTCTTCAGTTTTACTGTTCCGATGCACCTGTGCAGGTTTACTGTATCCCTTAGACCTTCCCATTGACGATGAAACACAGAAATTGCATCGGAATTAAATATAAGAGACCCAATGCCGACTTAAGTAAAGGAAGACTGAGTCTTCCTACTGTCTATGTTTTGAGCGTTTCCTGTGTCACTAGTTTTACATTCCGATGGACCTCTGCAGGTTTACTGTATCCCTTGGACCTTCCCATTGAGGATGAAACACAGAAATTGCATCGGAATTAAATATAAGAGACACAACGCCTATGTAAGTACAAGAAAACTGAGTCTTCTTACGGTCTATGTTTTGAGCGTTTCCTGTTTCACTAGTTGTACATTCCGTTGCACCTCTGCAGGTTTACTGTATCCCTTGGAACTCCCCATTGACGCTGAAACACAGACGTTGCATCGGAATTAAATATAAGAGACACAATGCCGACTTAAGTACAGGAAGACTGAGTCTTCCTACTGTCTATGTTTTGAGCGTTTCCTGTGTCACCAGTTTTACATTCTGATGCACCTTTGCAGGTTTACTGTATCCCTTGGACCTTCCCATTGACGATGAAACACAGAAATTGCATCGGAATTAAATATAAGAGACACAATGCCGACTTAAGTACAGTTAGACTGATTCTTCCTACTGTCTATATTTTGAGCGTTTCCCGTGTCACTAGTTTTACATTCCGATGCACCTCTACAGGTTGACTGTATCCCTCGGACCGTCACAGTGACGATGAAACACAGAAATTGCATCGGAATTAAATATAAGAGGCCAAATACCGACTTAAGTTCAGGAAGACTAAGTATTCCTACTGACTATGTTTTAAACGTGTCCTGTGTCATCAGTTTTACATTCCGATGCACCTCTGCAGGTTTACTGTATCCCTTGGACCTTCCCATTGACGATGAAACACAGAAATTGCATCGGAATTAAATATAAGAAACACAACGCCGACTTAAGTACAAGAAAACTGAGTCTTCTTACGGTCTATGCTTTGAGCGTTTCCTGTGTCACCAGTTTTACATTCTGATGCACCTCTGCCGGTTTACTATTTCCCTTGGACTTTCCCATTGTCGATGAAACACAGAAATCGCATCGGAATTAAATACAAGAGACACAATGCCGACTTAAGTACAGGAAGACTGAGTCTTCCTACTGTCTACGTTTTGAGCGTTTCCTGTGTCACCAGTTTTACATTCCGATGCACCTCTGCAGGTTTACTGTATCCCTTGGACCTTCCCATTGACGATGAAACACAGAAATTGCATCGGAATTAATTATAAGAGACACAATGCCGACTTAAGTACAGGAAGACTGAGTCTTCCTACTGTCTATGATTTGAGCGTTTCCTGTGTCATCAGTTTTACATTCCGATGCACCTCTGCAGGTTTACAGTATCCCTTGGACCTTCCCATTGACGATGAAAATCAGATAGTGCATAGGAATTAAATATAAGAGACACAATGCCGACTTAAGTACAGGAAGACTGAGTGTTCCTACTGTCTACGTTTTGAGCGTTTCCTGTGTCACCAGGTTTAAATTCCGATGCACCTCTGCAGGTTTACTGTATCCCTTGGAACTTCCCATTGACGATGAAACGCAGAAATTGCATCGATATTAAATATTAGAGACACAGTGCCGACTTACGAACAGGATGTCTGAGTCTTCTTACTGTCTATGTTTTGAGCGTTTCCCGTGTCAACAGTTTTACATTCCGATGCACCTTGCAGGTTTACTGTATCCCTTGGACCTTCACAGTGACGATGAATCACAGAAATTGCATCGGAATTAAATATAAGAGACACAGTGCCGACTTAAGTACAGGAAGACTGAGTCTTAGTACTGTTTATGATTTGAGCGTTTCCTGTGTCACCAGTTTTACATTCCAATGCACCTCTGCAGGTTTATTGTATCCCTTGGACCTTTGCATTGACGATGAAACACAGAAATTGCGTCGGAATTAAAAATAAGTGGCACTATGCTGACTTACGTACAGGATGACTAAGTCTCCCTACTGTCTATGTTTTGAGCGTTTCCTGTGTCTTCAGTTTTACTGTTCCGATGCACCTGTGCAGGTTTACTGTATCCCTTAGACCTTCCCATTGACGATGAAACACAGAAATTGCATCGGAATTAAATATAAGAGTCACAATGCAGACTTAAGTACAGGAAGACTGAGTCTTGCTACTGTCTATGATTTGAGCGTTTCCTGTGTCACCAGTTTTAGATTCTGATGCACCTCTGCAGGTTTACTGTATCCCTTGGACCTTCCAATTGACGATGAAACACAGAAATTGCATCGGAATTAAATATAAGAGACACAATGCCGACTTAAGTACAGGAAGACTGAGTATTCCTACTGTCTATGTTTTGAGCGTTTCCTGTGTCATCAGTTTTACATTCCAATGTACCTCTGCAGGATTATTGTATCCATTGGACCTTCCCATTGACGATGAAACATAGAAATTGCATCGTAATTAAATATAAGAGACACAACGCCGACTTAAGCACAAGAAAACTGAGCCTTCTTACGGTCTATGTTTTGAGCGTTTCCTGTGTCACCAGTTTTACATTCCGATGCACCTCTGCCGATTTACTGTATCACTTGGACCTTCCCATTGTCGATGAAACACAGAAATCGCACCGGAATTAAATATAGGAGACACAACGCCGACTTAAGCACAAGAAAACTGAGCCTTCTTACGGTCTATGTTTTGAGCGTTTCCTGTGTCACCAGTTTTACATTGTGATGCACCTCTGCAGGTTTACTATATCCCTTGGCCCTTCCCATTGACGATGAAACACAGAAATTGCATCGGAATTAAATATAAGAGACACAATGCCGACATAAGTACAAGAAAAGAGTCTTCTTACAGTCAATGTTTTGAGCGTTTCCTGTGTCACCAGTTTTACATTCCGATGCACATCTGCAGGTTTACTGTATCCCCTGGACCATCCCATTGGCGATGAAACACACAAATTGCATCGAAATTAAATATAAGAGACACAATGGCGACTTAAGTACAGGAAGACTGAGTATTCCTACTGTCTATGTTTTGAGCGTTTCCTGTGTCACCAGTTTTACATTCCGATGCACCTCTGCAGGTTTATTGTATCCCTTGGACCTTCCCATTGACGATGAAACACAGATATTGCATCGGAATTAAAAATAAGAGGCACAATACTGACTTAAGTACAGGATGACTAAGTCTCCCTACTGTCTATGTTTTGAGCGTTTCCTGTGTCATCAGTTATACATTCCGATGGACCTGTGCAGGTTTACTGTATCCCTAAGACCTTCCCATTGACGATGAAACACAGATATTGCATCGGAATTAAATATAAGAGTCACAATGCAGATTTAAGTACAGGAAGACTGAGTCTTCCTACTGTCTATGTTTTGTGCGTTACCTGTGTCATCAGTTTTACTTTCCGATGCACTTCCGCTTGTTTACTATATCCCTTGGACCTTCCCATTCACGATGAAACACAGAAATTTCATCGGAATTAAATATAAGAGACACAACGCCGACTTAAGTACAAGAAAACTGAGTCTTCTTACGGTCTATGTTTTGATCGTTTCCTGTGTCACCAGTTTTACATTCCGATGCACCTCTGCCGGTTTACTGTATCCCTTGGACTTTCCCATTGTCGATGAAACACTGAAATCGCATCGGAATTAAATACAAGAGACACAATGCCGACTGCAGTACAGGGAGACTGAGTCTTCCTTCTGTCTACATTTGAGCGTTTCCTGTGTCACCAGTTTTACATTCCGATGCACCTCTGCAGGTTTACTGTATCCCTTGGACCTTCCCATTGACGATGAAACACAGAAATTGCATCGGAATTAAATATAAGAGACACAATGCCGACTTAAGTACAGGAAGACTGAGTCTTCCTACTGTCTATGATTTGAGCGTTTCCTGTGTCATCAGTTTTACATTCCGATGCACCTCTGCAGGTTTACTGTATCCCTTGGACCTTCCCATTGACGATGAAAATCAGATATTGCATAGGAATTAAATATAAGAGACACAATGCCGACTTAAGTACAGGAAGACTGAGTCTTCCTACTGTCTACGTTTTGAGCGTTTCCTGTGTCACCAGGTTTAAATTCCGATGCACCTCTGCAGTTTTACTGTATCCCTTGGAACTTCCCATTGACGATGAAACGCAGAAATTGCATCGATATTAAATATTAGAGACGCAGTGCCGACTTACGAACAGGATGTCTGAGTCTTCTTACTGTCTATGTTTTGAGCGTTTCCCGTGTCAACAGTTTTACATTCCGATGCACCTTGCAGGTTTACTGTATCCCTTGGACCTTCACAGTGACGATGAATCACAGAAATTGCATCGGAATTAAATATAAGAGACACAGTGCCGACTTAAGTACAGGAAGACTGAGTCTTAGTACTGTTTATGATTTGAGCGTTTCCTGTGTCTCCAGTTTTACATTCCAATGCACCTCTGCAGGTTTATTGTATCCCTTGGACCTTTGCATTGACGATGAAACACAGAAATTGCGTCGGAATTAAAAATAAGTGGCACTATGCTGACTTACGTACAGGATGACTAAGTCTCCCTACTGTCTATGTTTTGAGCGTTTCCTGTGTCTTCAGTTTTACTGTTCCGATGCACCTGTGCAGGTTTACTGTATCCCTTAGACCTTCCCATTGACGATGAAACACAGAAATTGCATCGGAATTAAATATAAGAGTCACAATGCAGACTTAAGTACAGGAAGACTGAGTCTTGCTACTGTCTATGATTTGAGCGTTTCCTGTGTCACCAGTTTTACATTCTGATGCACCTCTGCAGGTTTACTGTATCCCTTGGACCTTCCAATTGACGATGAAACACAGAAATTGCATCGGAATTAAATATAAGAGACACAATGCCGACTTAAGTACAGGAAGACTGAGTATTCCTACTGTCTATGTTTTGAGCTTTTCCTGTGTCATCAGTTTTACATTCCAATGTACCTCTGCAGGATTATTGTATCCATTGGACCTTCCCATTGACGATGAAACATAGAAATTGCATCGTAATTAAATATAAGAGACACAACGCCGACTAAAGCACAAGAAAACTGAGCCTTCTTACGGTCTATGTTTTGAGCGTTTCCTGTGTCACCAGTTTTACATTCCGATGCACCTCTGCCGATTTACTGTATCACTTGGACCTTCCCATTGTCGATGAAACACAGAAATCGCACCGGAATTAAATATAGGAGACACAACGCCGGCTTAAGCACAAGAAAACTGAGCCTTCTTACGGTCTATGTTTTGAGCGTTTCCTGTGTCACCAGTTTTACATTATGATGCACCTCTGCAGGTTTACTATATCCCTTGGCCCTTCCCATTGACGATGAAACACAGAAATTGCATCGGAATTAAATATAAGAGACACAATGCCGACATAAGTACAAGAAAAGAGTCTTCTTACAGTCAATGTTTTGAGCGTTTCCTGTGTCACCAGTTTTACATTCCGATGCACATCTGCAGGTTTACTGTATCCCCTGGACCATCCCATTGGCGATGAAACACACAAATTGCATCGAAATTAAATATAAGAGACACAATGGCGACTTAAGTACAGGAAGACTGAGTATTCCTACTGTCTATGTTTTGAGCGTTTCCTGTGTCACCAGTTTTACATTCCGATGCACCTCTGCAGGTTTATTGTATCCCTTGGACCTTCCCATTGACGATGAAACACAGATATTGCATCGGAATTAAAAATAAGAGGCACAATACTGACTTAAGTACAGGATGACTAAGTCTCCCTACTGTCTATGTTTTGAGCGTTTCCTGTGTCATCAGTTATACATTCCGATGCACCTGTGCAGGTTTACTGTATCCCTAAGACCTTCCCATTGACGATGAAACACAGAAATTGCATCGGAATTAAATATAAGAGTCACAATGCAGATTTAAGTACAGGAAGACTGAGTCTTCCTACTGTCTATGTTTTGTGCGTTACCTGTGTCATCAGTTTTACTTTCCGATGCACTTCCGCTTGTTTACTATATCCCTTGAACCTTCCCATTCACGATGAAACACAGAAATTTCATCGGAATTAAATATAAGAGACACAACGCCGACTTAAGTACAAGAAAACTGAGTCTTCATACGGTCTATGTTTTGATCGTTTCCTGTGTCACCAGTTTTACATTCCGATGCACCTCTGCCGGTTTACTGCATCCCTTGGACTTTCCCATTGTCGATGAAACACTGAAATCGCATCGGAATTAAATACAAGAGACACAATGCCGACTGCAGTACAGGGAGACTGAGTCTTCCTTCTGTCTACATTTGAGCGTTTCCTGTGTCACCAGTTTTACATTCCGATGCACCTCTGCAGGTTTACTGTATCCCTTGGACCTTCCCATTGACGATGAAACACAGAAATTGCATCGGAATTAAATATAAGAGACACAGTGCCGACTTAAGTACAGGAAGACTGAGTCTTCCTACTGTCTATGATTTGAGCGTTTCCTGTGTCATCAGTTTTACATTCCGATGCACCTCTGCAGGTTTACTGTATCCCTTGGACCTTCCCATTGACGATGAAAATCAGATATTGCATAGGAATTATATATAAGAGACACAACGCCGACTTAAGTACATGAAAACTGAGTCTTCTTACGGTCTATGTTTTGAGCGTTCCCTGTGTCACCAGGTTTAAATTCCGATGCACCTCTGCAGGTTTACTGTATCCCTTAGACCTTCCCATTGACGATGAAACACAGAAATTGCATCGGAATTAAATATAAGAGTCACAATGCAGACTTAAGTACAGGAAGACTGAGTCTTCCTACTGTCTATGTTTTGTGCGTTTCCTGTGTCATCAGTTTTACTTTCCGATGCATCTCTGCTTGTTTACTATATCCCTTGGACCTTCCCATTCACGATGAAACACAGAAATTTCATCGGAAATAAATATAGGAGACACAATGCCGACTTAAGTACAGGAAGACTGAGTCTTCCTACTGTCTAAGATTTGAGGGTTTCCTGTGTCACCAGTTTTACATTCCGATGCACCTCTTCAGGTTTACTGTATCCCTTGCACCTTCCCATTGACGATGAAACACAGAAATTGCATCGGAATTAAATATAAGAGACCCAATGCCGACTTAAGTACAGGAAGACTGAGTCTTCCTACTGTCTATGTTTTGAGCGTTTCCTGTGTCACTAGTTTTACATTCCGATGGACCTCTGCAGGTTTACTGTATCCCTTGGACCTTCCCATTGAGGATGAAACACAGAAATTCCATCGGAATTAAATATAAGAGACACAACGCCTATGTAAGTACAAGAAAACTGAGTCTTCTTACGGTCTATGTTTTGAGCGTTTCCTGTGTCACTAGTTTTACATTCCGTTGCACCTCTGCAGGTTTACTGTATCCCTTGGAACTCCCCATTGACGCTGAAACACAGAAATTGCATCGGAATTAAATATAAGAGACACAATGCCGACTTAAGTACAGTAAGACTGAGTCTTCCTAGAGTCTATAATTTGAGCGTTTCCCGTGTCACTAGTTTTACATTCCGATGCACCTCTACAGGTTGACTGTATCCCTCGGACCGTCACAGTGACGATGAAACACAGAAATTGCATCGGAAGTAAATATAAGAGGCACAATGCCGACTTAAGTACAGGAAGACTAAGTATTCCTACTGTCTATGTTTTGAGCGTGTCCTGTGTCATCAGTTTTACATTCCGATGCACCTCTGCCGGTCTACTGTTTCCCTTGGACTTTCCCATTGTCGATGAAACACAGAAATCGCATCGGAATTAAATACAAGAGACACAATGCCGACTTAAGTACAGGAAGACTGAGTCTTCCTACTGTCTACGTTTTGAGCGTTTCCTGTGTCACCAGTTTTACATTCCGATGCACCTCTGCAGGTTTACTGCATCCCTTGGACCTTCCCATTGACGATGAAACACAGAAATTGCATCGGAATTAAATATAAGAGACACAATGCCGACTTAAGAACAGGAAGACTGAGTCTTCCTACTGTCTATGATTTGAGCGTTTCCTGTGTCATCAGTTTTACATTCCGATGCACCTCTGCAGGTTTACTGTATCCCTTGGAGCTTCCCATTGACGATGAAAATCAGATATTGCATAGGAATTAAATATAAGAGACAAATTGCCGACTTATGTACAGGAAGACTGAGTCTTCCTACTGTCTACGTTTTGAGCGTTTCCTGTGTCACCAGCTTTAAATTCCGATGCACCTCTGCAGGTTTACTGTATCCCTTGGAACTTCCCATTGACGATGAAACACAGAAATTGCATCGAAATTAAATATTAGAGACACAGTGCCGACTTAAGAACAGGATGTCTGAGTCTTCTTACTGTCTGTGTTTTGAGCGTTTCCCGTGTCAACAGTTTTACATTCCGATGCACCTTGCAGGTTTACTGTATCCCCTGGACCTTCACAGTGACGATGAATCACAGAAATTGCATCGGAATTACATATAAGAGACACAGTGCCGACTAAAGTACAGGAAGACTGAGTCTTTTTACTGTTTATGATTTGAGCGTTTCCTGTGTCACCAGTTTTACATTCCGATGCACCTCTGCAGGTTTATTGTATCCCTTGGACCTTTCCATTGACGATGAAACACAGAAATTGCATCGGAATTAAAAATAAGAGGCACAATGCTGACTTACGTACAGGATGACTAAGTCTCCCTACTGTCTATGTTTTGAGCGTTTCCTGTGTCTTCAGTTTTACTGTTCCGATGCACCTGTGCAGGTTTACTGTATCCCTTAGACCTTCCCATTGACGATGAAACACAGAAATTGCATCGGAATTAAATATAAGAGTCACAATGCCGACTTAAGTACAGGAAGACTGAGTCTTCCTACTGTCTATGATTTGAGCGTTTCCTGTGTCACCAGTTTTACATTCTGATGCACCTCTGCAGGTTTACTGTATCCCTTGGACCTTCCCATTGACGATGAAACACAGAAATTGCATCGGAATTAAATATAAGAGACACAATGCCGACTTAAGTACAGGAAGACTGAGTATTCCTACTGTCTATGTTTTGAGCGTTTCCTGTGTCATCAGTTTTACATTCCAATGTGCCTCTGCAGGTTTATTGTATCCATTGGACCTTCCCATTGACGATGAAACATAGAAATTGCATCGTAATTAAATATAAGAGACACAACGCCGACGTAAGCACAAGAAAACTGAGCCTTCTTACGGTCTATGTTTTGGGCGTTTCCTGTGTCACCAGTTTTACATTACGATGCACCTCTGCCGATTTACTGTATCACTTGGGCCTTCCCATTGTCGATGAAACACAGAAATCGCACCGGAATTAAATATAGGAGACACAATGCCGACTTAATTACAGGAATACTGAGTCTTCCTACTGTCTATGTTTTGAGCGTTTCCTGTGTCACCAGTTTTACATTCTGATGCACCTCTGCAGGTTTACTGTATCCCTTGGACCTTCCCATTGACGATGAAACACAGAAATTGCATCGGAATTAAATATAAGAGACACAATGCCGACTTAAGAACAGGAAGACTGAGTCTTCCTACTGTCTATGTTTTGAGCGTTTCCTGTGTCATCAGTTTTACATACCGATGCACATCTGCAGGTTTACTGTATCCCTTGGACTTTCACAGTGACGATGAAACACAGAAATAGCATCGGAATTAAATATAAGAGACACAATGCCGACATAAGTACAGGAAGACTGAGTCTTCCTACTGTCTATGTTTTGAGCGTTTCCTGTGTCACTAGTTTTACATTCCGATGCACCTTTGCAGGTTTACTGTATCCCTTGGACCTTCCCATTGACGATGAAACACAGAAATTGCATCGGAATTAAATATAAGAGACACAATGCCGACATAAGTACAAGAAAAGAGTCTTCTTACAGTCAATGCTTTGAGCGTTTCCTGTGTCACCAGTTTTACATTCCGATGCACATCTGCAGGTTTACTGTATCCCCTGGACCATCCCATTGGCGATGAAACACACAAATTGCATCGAAATTAAATATAAGAGACACAATGGCGACTTAAGTACAGGAAGACTGAGTATTCCTACTGTCTATGTTTTGAGCGTTTCCTGTGTCACCAGTTTTACATTCCGATGCACCTCTGCAGGTTTATTGTATCCCTTGGACCTTCCCATTGACGATGAAACACAGAAATTGCATCGGAATTAAAAATAAGAGGCACAATGCTGACTTAAGTACAGGATGACTAAGTCTCCCTATTGTCTATGTTTTGAGCGTTTCCTATGTCATCAGTTTTACATTCCGATGCACCTGTGCAGGTTTACTGTATCCCTTAGACCTTCCCATTGACGATGAAACACAGAAATTGCATCGGAATTAAATATAAGAGTCACAATGCAGACTTAAGTACAGGAAGACTGAGTCTTCCTACTGTCTATGCATTGTGCGTTTCCTGTGTCATCAGTTCTCCTTTCCGATGCATCTCTGCTTGTTTACTATATCCCTTGGACCTTCCCATTCACGATGAAACACAGAAATTTCATCGGAAATAAATATAAGAGACACAATGCCGACTTAAGTACAGAAAGACTGAGTCTTCCTACTGTCTAAGATTTGAGCGTTTTCTGTGTCACCAGTTTTACATTCCGATGCACCTCTTCAGGTTTACTGTATCCCTTGCACCTTCCCATTGACGATGAAACACAGAAATTGCATCGGAATTAAATATAAGAGACCCAATGCCGACTTAAGTACAGGAAGACTGAGTCTTCCTACTGTCTATGTTTTGAGAGTTTCCTGTGTCACTAGTTTTACATTCCGATGGACCTCTGCAGGTTTACTGTATCCCTTGGACCTTCCCATTGACGATGAAACACAGAAATTGCATCGGAATTAAATATAAGAAACACAACGCCGACTTAAGTACAAGAAAACTGAGTCTTCTTACGGTCTATGCTTTGAGCGTTTCCTGTGTCACCAGTTTTACATTCTGATGCACCTCTGCCGGTTTACTGTTTCCCTTGGACTTTCCCATTGTCGATGAAACACAGAAATCGCATCGGAATTAAATACATGAGACACAATGCCGACTTAAGTACAGGAAGACTGAGTCTATCCTACTGTCTACGTTTTGAGCGTTTCCTGTGTCACCAGTTTTACTTTCCGATGCACCTCTGCAGGTTTACTGTATCCCTTGGACCTTCCCATTGACGATGAAACACAGAAATTGCATCGGAATTAAATATAAGAGACACAATGCCGACTTAAGTACAGGAAGACTGAGTCTTCCTACTGTCTATGACTTGAGCGTTTCCTGTGTCATCAGTTTTACATTCCGATGCACCTCTGCAGGTTTACTGTATCCCTTGGACCTTCCCATTGACGATGAAAGTCAGATATTGCATAGGAATTAAATATAAGAGACACAATGCCGACTTAAGTACAGGAAGACTGAGTCTTCCTACTGTCTACGTTTTGAGCGTTTCCTGTGTCACCAGGTTTAAATTCCGATGCACCTCTGCAGGTTTACTATATCCCTTGGAAGTTCCCATCGACGATGAAACACAGAAATTGCATCGATATTAAATATTAGAGACACAGTGCCGACTTAAGAACAGGATGTCTGAGTCTTCTTACTGTCTATGTTTTGAGCGTTTCCCGTGCCAACAGTTTTACATTCCGATGCACCTTGCAGGTTTACTGTATCCCTTGGACCTTCACAGTGACGATGAATCACAGAAATTGCATCGGAATTAAATATAAGAGACACAGTGCCGACTTAAGTACAGGAACACTGAGTCTTAGTACTGTTTATGATTTGAGCGTTTCCTGTGTCACCAGTTTTACATTCCGATGCACCTCTGCAGGTTTATTGTATCCCTTGGTGCTTTCCATTGACGATGAAACACAGAAATTGCATCGGAATTAAAAATAAGTGGCACAATGCTGACTTACGTACAGGATGACTAAGTCTCCCTACTGTCTATGTTTTGAGCGTTTCCTGTGTCTTCAGTTTTACTGTTCCGATGCACCTGTGCAGGTTTACTGTATCCCTTAGACCTTCCCATTGACGATGAAACACAGAAATTGCATCGGAATTAAATATAAGAGTCACAATGCAGACTTAAGTACAGGAAGACTGAGTCTTCCTACTGTCTATGATTTGAGCGTTTCCTGTGTCACCAGTTTTACATTCTGATGCACCTCTGCAGGTTTATTGTATCCATTGGACCTTCCCATTGAGGATGAAACATGGAAATTGCATCGTAATTAAATATAAGAGACACAACGCCGACTTAAGCACAAGAAAACTGAGCCTCCTTACGGTCTATGTATTGAGCGTTTCCTGTGTCACCAGTTTTACGTTCCGATGCACCTGTGCCGATTTACTGTATCACTTGGACCTTCCCATTGTCGATGAAACACAGAAATCGCACCGGAATTAAATATAGGAGACACAATGCCGACTTAATTACAGGAATACTGAGCCTTCCTACTGTCTATGTTTTGAGCGTTTCCTGTGTCACCAGTTTTACATTCTGATGCACCTCTGCAGGTTTACTGTATCCCTTGGACCTTCCTGCCGGCCGCGGTGGTCTAGCGGTTCTGGCGCTGCAGTCCGGAACCGCGGGACTGCTACGGTCGCAGGTTCGAATCCTGCCTCGGGCATGGGTGTGTGTGATGTCCTTAGGTTGGTTAGATTTAAGTAGTTCTAAGTTCTAGGGGACTTATGACCTAAGATGTTGAGTCCCATAGTGCTCAGAGCCATTTGAACCATTTGAACCTTGGACCTTCCCATTGACGATGAAACACAGAAATTGCATCGGAATTAAATATAAGAGACACAATGCCGAAATAAGTACAGGAGGACTGAGTCTTCCTACTGTCTATGTTTTGAGCGTTTCCTGTGTCACTAGTTTTACATTCCGATGCACCTTTGCAGGTTTACTGTATCCCTTGGACCTTCCCATTGACGATGAAACACAGAAATTGCATCGGAATTCAATATAAGAGACACAATGCCGACTTAAGTACAGGAAGACTGAGTCTTCCTACTGTCTATGTTTTGAGCGTTTCCTGTGTCACCAGTTTTACATTCTGATGCACCTCTGCAGGTTTACTATATCCCTTGGCCCTTCCCATTGACGATGAAACACAGAAATTGCATCGGAATTAAATATAAGAGACACAATGCCGACATAAGTACAAGAAAAGAGTCTTCTTACAGTCAATGTTTTGAGCGTTTCCTGTGTCACCAGTTTTACATTCCGATGCACATCTGCAGGTTTACTGTATCCCCTGGACCATCCCATTGGCGATGAAACACACAAATTGCATCGAAATGAAATATAAGAGACACAATGGCGACTTAAGTACAGGAAGACTGAGTATTCCTACTGTCTATGTTTTGAGCGTTTCCTGTGTCACCAGTTTTACATTCCGTTGCACCTCTGCAGGTTTATTGTATCCCTTGGACCTTCCCATTGACGATGAAACACAGATATTGCATCGGAATTAAAAATAAGAGGCACAATGCTGACTTAAGTACAGGATGACTAAGTCTCCCTACTGTCTATGTTTTGAGCGTTTCCTGTGTCATCAGTTTTAAATTCCGATGCACCTGTGCAGGTTTACTGTATCCCTTAGACCTTCCCATTGACGATGAAACACAGAAATTGCATCGGAAATAAATATAAGAGTCACAATGCAGACTTAAGTACAGGAAGACTTAGTCTTCCTACTGTCTATGTTTTGTGCGTTACCTGTGTCATCAGTTTTACTTTCCGATGCACCTCCGCTTGTTTACTATATCCCTTGGACCTTCCCATTCACGATGAAACACAGAAATTTCATCGGAATTAAATATAAGAGACACAATGCCGACTTAAGTACAGGAAGACTGAGTCTTCCTACTGTCTATGATTTGAGCGTTTCCTGTGTCACCAGTTTTACATTCCGATGCACCTCTTCAGGTTTACTGTATCCCTTGCACCTTCCCATTGACGATGAAACACAGAAATTGCATCGGAATTAAATATAAGAGACTCAATGCCGACTTAAGTACAGGAAGACTGAGTCTTCCTACTGTCTATGCTTCGAGCGTTTCCTGTGTCACAAGTTGTACATTCTGATGCACCTCTGCAGGTTTACTGTATCCCTTGGACCTTGCCATTGACGATGAAACACAGAAATTGCATCGGATTTAAATATAAGAGACACAATGCAGACTGAAGTACAGGAAGACTGAGTCTTCCTACTGTCTTAGTTTTGAGCGTTTCCTGTGTCACAAGTTTTACATTCCGATGGACCTCTGCAGGTTTACTGTATCTCTTGGACCTTCCCATTGAGGATGAAACACAGAAATTGCATCGGAATTAAATATAAGAGACACAACGCCTACGTAAGTACAAGAAAACTGAGTCTTCTTACGGTCTATGTTTTGAGCGATTCCTGTGTCACTAGTATTACATTCCGTTGCACCTCTGCAGGTTTACTGTATCCGATGGAGCTCCCCATTGACGCTGAGACACAGAAATTGCATCGGAATTAAATAGAAGAGATACAATGCCGACTTAAGTAAAGTTAGACTGAGTCTTCCTACTGTCTATAATTTGAGCATTTCCTGTGTCACTAGTTTTACATTCCGAGGCACCTCTACAGGTTGACTGTATCCCTCGGACCGTCACAGTGACGATGAAACACAGAAATTGCATCGGAATTAAATATAAGAGACACAATACCGACTTAAGTACAGGAAGACTAATTATTCCTACTGTCTATGTTTTCAGCGTGTCCTGTGTATCAGTTTTACATTCCGATGCACCTCTGCAGGTTTATTGTATCCCTTGGACATTCTCATTGACGATGAAACACAGAAATTGCATCGGAATTAAATATAAGAGACACAATGCCGACTTAAGTACAGGAAGACTGAGTCTTCCTACTGTCTATGCTTTGAGCGTTTCCTGTGTCACAAGTTTTACATTCTGATGCACGTCTGCAGGTTTACTGTATCCCTTGGACCTTCCCATTGACGATGAAACACAGAAATTGCATCGGAATTAAATATAAGAGACACAATGCCGACTGAAGTACATTAAGACTGAGTCTTCCTACTGTCTTAGTTTTGAGCGTTTCCTGTGTCACAAGTTTTACATTCCGATGGACCTCTGCAGGTTTACTGTATCTCTTGGACCTTCCCATTGAGGATGAAACACAGAAATTGCATCGGAATTAAATATAAGAGACACAACGCCTACGTAAGTACAAGAAAACTGAGTCTTCTTTCGGTCTATGTTTTGAGCGTTTCCTGTGTCACTAGTATTACATTCCGTTGCACCTCTGCAGGTTTACTGTATCCGTTGGAGCTCCCCATTGACGCTGAAACACAGAAATTGCATCGGAATTATATAGAAGAGACACAATGCCGACTTAAGTACAGTTAGACTGAGTCTTCCTACTGTCTATATTTTGAGCATTTCCTGTGTCACTAGTTTTACATTCCGATGCACCTCTACAGGTTGACTGTATCCCTCGGACCGTCACAGTGACGATGAAACACAGAAATTGCATCGGAATTAAATATAAGAGACACAATACCGACTTAAGTACAGGAAGACTAATTATTCCTACTGTCTATGTTTTCAGCGAGTCCTGTGTCATCAGTTTTACATTCCGATGCACCTCTGCAGGTTTACTGTATCCCTTGGACCTTCCCATTGACGATGAAAATCAGATATTGCATAGGAATTAAATATAAGAGACACAATGCCGACTTAAGTACAGGAAGACTGAGTCTTCCTACTGTCTATGTTTTGAGCGTTTCCTGTGTCACCAGGTTTACATTCCGATGCACCTCTGCAGGTTTACTGTATCCCTTGGAACTTCCCATTGACGATGAAACACAGAAATTGCATCGAAATTAAATATTAGAGACACAGTGCCGACTTAAGAACAGGATGACTGAGTCTTCTTACTGTCTATCTTTTGAGCGTTTCCCGTGTCAACAGTTTTACATTCCGATGCACATTGCAGGTTTACTGTATCCCTTGGACCTTCACAGTGACGATGAATCACAGAAATTGCATCGGAATTAAATATAAGAGACACAGTGCCGACTTAAGTACAGGAAGACTGAGTCTTAGTACTGTCTATGATTTGAGCGTTTCCTGTGTCACCAGTTTTACATTCCGATGCACCTCTGCAGGTTTATTGTATCCCTTGGACCTTCCCATTGACGATGAAACACAGAAATTGCATCGGAATTAAAAATAAGTGGCACAATGCTGACTTACGTACAGGATGACTAAGTATCCCTACTGTCTATGTTTTGAGCGTTTCCTGTGTCATCAGTTTTACATTCTGATGCACCTGTGCAGGTTTACTGTATATCTTAGACCTTCCCATTGACGATGAAACACAGAAATTGCATCGGAATTAAATATAAGAGTCACAATACAGACTTAAATACAGGAAGACTGCGTCTTCCTACTGTGTATGTTTTGAGCGTATCCTGTGTCATCAGTTTTAATTTCCGATACACCTCTGCTTGTTTACTATATCCCTTGGACCTTCCCATTCACGATGAAACACAGAAATTTCATCGGAAATAAATATAAGAGACACAATGCCGACTTAAGTACAGGAAGACTGAGTCTTCCTACTGTGTATGATTTGAGCGTTTCCTGTGTCACCAGTTTTACATTCTGATGCACCTCTGCAGGTTTACTGTATCCCTTGGACCTTCCCATTGACGATGAAACACAGATATTGCATCGGAATTACAAATAAGAGGCACAATACTGACTTAAGTACAGGATGACTAAGTCTCCCTACTGTCTATGTTTTGAGCGTTTCCTGTGTCATCAGTTTTACATTCCGATGCACCTGTGCAGGTTTACTGTATCCCTTAGACCTTCCCATTGACGATGAAACACAGAAATTGCATCGGAATTAAATATAAGAGACACAATGCCGACTTAAGTACAGGAAGACTGAGTCGTTCTACTGTCTATGATTTGAGCGTTTCCTGTGTCATCAGTTTTACATTCCGATGCACCTCTGCAGGTTTACTGTATCCCTTGGACCTACCCATTGACGATGAAAATCAGATATTGCATAGGAATTAAATATAAGAGACACAATGCCGACTTAAGTACAGGAAGACTGAGTCTTCCTACTGTCTATGTTTTGAGCGTTTCCTGTGTCACCAGGTTTCAATTCCGATGCACCTCTGCAGGTTTACTGTATCCCTTGGAACTTCCCATTGACGATGAAACACAGAAATTGCATCGAAATTAAATATTAGAGACACAGTGCCGACTTAAGAACAGGATGACTGAGTCTTCTTACTGTCTATGTTTTGAGCGTTTCCCGTGTCAACAGTTTTACATTCCGATGCACCTTGCAGGTTTACTGTATCCCTTGGACCTTCACAGTGACGATGAATCACAGAAATTGCATCGGAATTAAATATAAGAGCCACAGTGCCGACTTAAGTACAGGAAGACTGAGTCTTAGTACTGTCTATGATTTGAGCGTTTCCTGTGTCACCAGTTTTACATTCCGATGCACCTCTGCAGGTTTATTGTATCCCTTAGACCTTCCCATTGACGATGAAACACAGAAATTGCATCGGAATTAAAAATAAGTGGCACAATGCTGACTTAAGTACAGGAAGACTGAGTCTTCCTACTGTCTATGTTTTGAGCGTTTCCTGTGTCATCAGTTTTACATTCCGATGCACCTGTGCAGGTTTACTGTATACCTTAGACCTTCCCTTTGACGATGAAACACAGATATTGCATCGGAATTAAATATAAGAGTCACAATGCAGACTTAAGTACAGGAAGACTGAGTCTTCCTACTGTCTATGTTTTGAGCGTATCCTGTGTCATCAGTTTTACTCTCCGATGCTCCTCAGCTTGTTTACTATATCCCTTGGACCTTCCCATTCACGATGAAACACAGAAATTTCATCGTAATTAAATATAAGAGACACAACGCCGACTTAAGCACAAGAATACTGAGCCTTCTTACGGTCTATGTTTTGAGCGTTTCCTGTGTCACCAGTTTTACATTCCGATGCACCTCTGCCGGTTTACTGTATCACTTGGACCTTCCCATTGTCGATGAAACACAGAAATCGCACCGGAATTAAATATAAGAGACACAATGCCGACTTAAGTACAGGAAGACTGAGTCTTCCTACTGTGTATGATTTGAGCGTTTCCTGTGTCACCAGTTTTACATTCTGATGCACCTCTGCAGGTTTACTGTATCCCTTGGACCTTCCCATTAACGATGAAACACAGAAATTGCATCGGAAGTAAATATAAGAGACACAATGCCGACTTAAGTACAGGAAGACTGAGTATTCCTACTGTCTAGTTTTGAGCGTTTCCTGTGTCACCAGTTTTACATTCCGATGCACCTCTGCAGGTTTATTGTATCCCTTGGACCTTCCCATTGACGATGAAACACAGATATTGCATCGGAATTAAAAATAAGAGGCACAATACTGACTTAAGTACAGGATGACTAAGTCTCCCTACTGTCTATGTTTTGAGCGTTTCCTGTGTCATCAGTTTTACATTCCGATGCACCTGTGCAGGTTTACTGTATCCCTTGGACCTTCCCATTGACGATGAAACACAGAAATTGCATCGGAATTAAATATAAGAGTCACAATGCAGACTTAAGTACAGGAAGACTGAGTCTTCCTACTGTCTATGTTTTGTGCGTTACCTGTGTCATCAGTTTTACTTTCCGGTGCACCTCCGCTTGTTTACTATATCCCTTGGACCTTCCCATTCACGATGAAACACAGAAATTTCATCGGAACTAAATATAAGAGACACAATGCCGACTTAAGTACAGGAAGACTGAGTCTTCCTACTGTCTATGATTTGAGCGTTTCCTGTGTCACCAGTTTTACATTCCGATTCACCTCTTCAGGTTTACTGTATCCCTTGCACCTTCCCATTGACGATGAAACACAGAAATTGCATCGGAATTAAATATAAGAGACTCAATGCCGACTTAAGTACAGGAAGACTGAGTCTTCCTACTGTCTATGTTTTGAGCGTTTCCTGTGTCACTAGTTTTACATTCCGATGCACCTCTGCAGGTTTATTGTATCCCTTGGACATTCTCGTTGACGATGAAACACAGAAATTGCATCGGAATTAAATATAAGAGACACAATGCCGACTTAAGTACAGGAAGACTGAGTCTTCCTACTGTCTATGCTTTGAGCGTTTCCTGTGTCACAAGTTTTACATTTTGATGCACCTCTGCAGGTTTACTGTATCCCTTGGACCTTCCCATTGACGATGAAACACAGAAATTGCATCGGAATTAAATATAAGAGACACAATACCGACTTAAGTACAGGAAGACTGAGTCTTCCTACTGTCTTTGTTTTGAGCGTTTCTTGTGTCACAAGTTTTACATTCCGATGGACCTCTGCAGGTTTACTGTATCCCTTGGACCTTCCCATTGAGGATGAAACACAGAAATTGCATCGGAATTAAATATAAGAGACACAACGCCTACGTAAGTACAAGAAAAATGAGTCTTCTTACGGTCTATGTTTTGAGCGTTTCCTGTGTCACTAGTATTACATTCCGTTGCACCTCTGCAGGTTTACTGTATCCGTTGGAGCTCCCCATTGACGCTGAAACACAGAAATTGCATCGGAATTAAATAGAAGAGACACAATGCCGACTTAAGTACAGTTAGACTGAGTCTTCCTACTGTCTATAATTTGAGCATTTCCTGTGTCACTAGTTTTACATTCCGATGCACCTCTACAGGTTGACTGTATCTCGCGGACCGTCACAGTGACGATGAAACACAGAAATTGCATCGGAATTAAATATAAGAGACACAATACCGACTTAAGTACAGGAAGACTAATTATTCCTACTGTCTATGTTTTAAGCGTGTCCTGTGTCGTCAGTTTTACTTTCCGATGCACCTCTCCAGGTTTACTGTATCACTTGGACCTTCCCATTGACGATGAAACACAGAAATTGCATCGAAATTAAATATAAGAGACACAACGCCGACTTAAGTACAAGAAAACTGAGTCTTCTTACGGTCTATGCTTTGAGCGATTCCTGTGTCACCAGTTTTACATTCCCATGCACCTCTGCCGGTTTACTGTTTCCCTTGGAATTTCCCATTGTCGATGAAACACAGAAATCGCATCGGAATTAAATACAAGAGACACAATGCCGACTTCAGTACAGGAAGACTGAGTCTTCCTACTGTCTACGTTTTGAGCGTTTCCTGTGTCACCAGTTTTACATTCCGATGCACCTCTGCAGGTTTACTGTATCCCTTGGACCTTCCCATTGACGATGAAACACAGAAATTGCATCGGTATTAAATATAAGAGACACAATGCCGACTTAAGTACAGGAAGACTGAGTCTTTCTACTGTCTATGATTTGAGCGTTTCCTGTGTCATCAGTTTTACATTCCGACGCACCTCTGCAGGTTTACTGTATCCCTTGGACCTACCCATTGACGATGAAAATCAGATATTGCACAGGAATTAAATATAAGAGACACAATGCCGACTTAAGTACAGGAAGACTGAGTCTTCCTACTGTCTATGTTTTGAGCGTTTCCTGTGTCACCAGGTTTAAATTCCGATGCACCTCTGCAGGTTTACTGTATCCCTTGGAACTTCCCAGTGACGATGAAACACAGAAATTGCATCGAAATTAAATATTAGAGACACAGTGCCGACTTAAGAACAGGATGACTGAGTCTTCTTACTGTCTATGTTTTGAGCGTTTCCCGTGTCAACAGTTTTACATTCCGATGCACCTTGCAGGTTTACTGTATCCCTTGGACCTTCACAGTGACGATGAATCACAGAAATTGCATCGGAATTAAATATAAGAAACACAGTGCCGACTTAAGTACAGGAAGACTGAGTCTTAGTACTGTCTATGATTTGAGCGTTTCCTGTGTCACCAGTTTTACATTCCGATGCACCTCTGCAGGTTTATTGTATCCCTTAGACCTTCCCATTGACGATGAAACACAGAAATTGCATCGGAATTAAAAATAAGTGGCACAATGCTGACTTAAGTACAGGAAGACTGAGTCTTCCCACTGTCTATGTTTTGAGCGTTTCCTGTGTCATCAGTTTTACATTCCGATGCACCTGTGCAGGTTTACTGTATACCTTAGACCTTCCCATTGACGATGAAACACAGATATTGCATCGGAATTAAATATAAGAGTCACAATGCAGACTTAAGTACAGGAAGACTGAGTCTTCCTACTGTCTATGTTTTGAGCGTATCCTGTGTCATCAGTTTTACTTTCCGATTCTCCTCTGCTTGTTTACTATATCCCTTGGACCTTCCCATTCACGATGAAACACAGAAATTTCATCGTAATTAAATATAAGAGACACAACGCCGACTTAAGCACAAGAATACTGAGCCTTCTTACGGTCTATGTTTGAGCGTTTCCTGTGTCATCAGTTTTACATTCCAATGTGCCTCTGCAGGTTTACTGTATCCATTGGACCTTCCCATTGACGATGAAACACAGAAATTGCATCGTAATTAAATATAAGAGACACAACGCCGACTTAAGCACAAGAATACTGAGCCTTCTTACGGTCTATGTTTTGAGCGTTTCCTGTGTCACCAGTTTTACATTCCGATGCACCTCTGCCGGTTTACTGTATCACTTGGACCTTCCCATTGTCGATGAAACACAGAAATCGCACCGGAATTAAATATAGGAGACACAATGCCGACTAAATTACAGGAATACTGAGTCTTCCTACTGTCTATGTTTTGAGCGTTTCCTGTGTCACCAGTTTTACATTCCGAGGCACCTCTGCAGGTTTATTGTATCCCTTGGACCTTCCCATTGACGATGAAACACAGAAATTGCTTCGGAATTAGAAATAAGTGGCACAATGCTGACTTACATAACGGATGACTAAGTCTCCCTACTGTCTATGTTTTGAGCGTTTCCTGTGTCATCAGTTTTACATTCCGATGCACCTGTGCAGGTTTACTGTATACCTTAGACCTTCCCATTGACGATGAAACACAGAAATTTCATCGGAAATAAATATAAGAGACACAATGCCGACTTAAGTACAGGAAGACTGAGTCTTCCTACTGTGTATGATTTGAGCGTTTCCTGTGTCACCAGTTTTACATTCTGATGCACCTCTGCAGGTTTACTGTATCCCTTGGACCTTCCCATTAACGATGAAACACAGAAATTGCATCGGAATTAAATATAAGAGACACAACGCCGACTTAAGTACAAGAAAACTGAGTCTTCTTACGGTCTATGCTTTGAGCGATTCCTGTGTCACCAGTTTTACATTCCGATGCACCTCTGCCGGTTTACTGTTTCCCTTGGACTTTCCCATTGTCGATGAAACACAGAAATCGCATCGGAATTAAATACAAGAGACACAATGCCGACTTAAGTACAGGAAGACTGAGTCTTCCTACTGTCTATGTTTTGAGCGTGTCCTGTGTCATCAGTTTTCAATTCCGATGCACCTCTGCAGGTTTACTGTATCCCTTGGACCTTCCCATTGACGATGAAACACAGAAATTGCATCGGAATTAAATATAAGAGCCACAACGCCGACTTAAGTACAAGAAAACTGAGTTTTCTTACGGTCTATGTTTTGAGCGATTCCTGTGTCACCAGTTTTACATTCCGATGCACCTCTGCCGGTTTACTGTTTCCCTTGGACTTTCCCATTGTCATTGAAACACAGAAGTCGCATCGGAATTAAATACAAGAGACACAATGCCGACATAAGTACAGGAAGACTGAGTCTTCCTACTGCCTACGTTTTGAGCGTTTCCTGTGTCACCAGTTTTACATTCCGATGCACCTCTGCAGGTTTACTGTATCCCTTGGAACTTCCCATTGACGATGAAACACAGAAATTGCATCGAAATTAAATATTAGAGACACAGTGCCGACTTAAGAACAGGATGACTGAGTCTCCTTACTGTCTATGTTTTGAGCGTTTCCCGTGTCAACAGTTTTACATTCCGATGCACCTTGCAGGTTTACTGTATCCCTTGGACCTTCACAGTGACGATGAATCACAAAAATTGCATCGGAATTAAATATAAGAGACACAGTGCCGACTTAAGTACAGGAAGACTGAGTCTTAGTACTGTCTATGATTTGATCGCTTCCTGTGTCACCAGTTTTACATTCCGATGCACCTCTGCAGGTGTATTGTATCCCTTGGACCTTCCCATTGACGAAGAAACACAGAAATTGCATCGGAATTAAAAATAAGTGGCACAATGCTGACTTACGTACAGGATGACTAAGTCTCCCTACTGTCAATGATTTGAGCGTTTCCTGTGTCATCAGTTTTACATTCCGATGCACCTGTGCAGGATTACTGTATCCCTTAGACCTTCCCATTGACGATGAAACACAGAAATTGCATCGGAATTAAATATAAGAGACACAATGCCGACTTAAGTACAGGAAGACTGAGGCTTCCTACTGTCTATGTTTTGAGCGTTTCCTGTCTCACTAGTTTTACATTCCGATGCACCTCTTCAGGTTTACTGTATCCCTTGGACCTTCCCATTGACGTTGAAACACAGAAATTGCATCGGAATTAATTATAAGCGACACAATGCCGACTTAAGTACAGGAAGACTGAGTCTTCCTACAGTCTATGCTTTGAGCGTTTCCTGTGTCACCAGTTTTACATTCTGATGCACCTCTGCAGGTTTTCTGTATCCCTTGGACCTTCCCATTGACGATGAAACACAGAAATTGCATCGGAATTAAATATAAGAGACACAATGCTGACTTAAGTACAGGAAGACTTAGTCTTCCTACTGTCTATAATTTGAGCGTTTCCTGTGTCACCAGTTTTACATTCTGACGCACCTCTACAGGTTTACCGTATCACTTGGACCTTAACAGTGACGATGAAACACAGAAATTGCATCGGAACTAAATATAAGAGACACAATGCCGACTTAAGTACCAGAAACCAGTCTTCTTACGGTCAATGTTTTGAGCGTATCCTGTGTCACCAGTTTTACATTCCGATGCACCTCTGCAGGTTTACAGTATCCCTTGGACCTTCCCATTGACGATGAAACACAGAAATTGCATCGGAATTAAATATAAGAGACACAATGCCGACTTAAGTACAGGAAGACTGAGTCTTCCTACTGTCTATGATTTGAGCGTTTCCTGTGTCACCAGTTTTTCATTCCGATGCACCTCTGCATGTTTACTGTATCCCTTGGTCCTTCCCATTGACGATGAAACACTGAAATTGCATCGGAATTAAATATAAGAGACTCAATGCCGACTTAAGTACAGGAAGACTGAGTCTTCCTACTGTCTATGTTTTGAGCGTTTCCTGTGTCACTAGTTTTACATTCCGTTGCACCTCTGCAGGTTTATTGTATCCCTTGGACCTTCCCATTGACGATGAAACACAGAAATTGCATCGGAATTAAATATAAGAGACACAATGCCGACTTAAGTACAGGAAGACAGAGTCTTCCTACTGTCTATTTTTTGAGCGTTTCCTGTGTCACCAGTTTTACATTCTGATGCACCTCTGCAAGTTTACTGTATCCCTTGGACCATCCCATTGACGATGAATCACAGAAATTGCATCGGAATTAAATATAAGAGACACAATGCCGACATAAGAACAGGAAGACTGAGTCTTCCTACTGTCTATGCTTTGAGCGTATCCTGTGTCACCAGTTTTATATACCGATGCACCTCTGCAGGTTTACTGTATCCCTTGGACCATCACAGTGACGATGAAACACAGAAATAGCATCGGAATTAAATATAAGAGACACAATGCCGACTAAAGTACAGGAAGACTGAGTCTTCCTACTGTCTATGTTTTGAGCGTATCCTGTGTCACCAGTGTTAAATACCGATGCACCTCTGCAGGTTTACTGTATCCCTTGGACCATCACAGTGACGATGAAACACAGAAATAGCATCGGAATTAAATATAAGAGACACAATGCCGACTAAAGTACAGGGAGACTGAGTCTTCCTACTGTCTATGTTTTGAGCGTTTCCTGTGTCACCAGTTTTACATTCCGATGCACCGCTGCAGGTTTACTGTATCCCTTGGACCTTCCCATTCACGATGAAACACAGATATTTCATCGGAAATAAATATAAGAGACACAATGCCGACTTAAGTACAGGAAGACTGAGTCTTCCTACAGTCTATGTTTTGAGCGTTTCCTGTGTCACCAGTTTTACATTCTGATGCACCTCTGCAGGTTTACTGTATCCCTTGGACCTTCCCATTGACGATGAAACACAGAAATTGCATCGGAATTAAATATAAGACACACAATGCCGACTTAAGTACAGGAAGACTTAGTCTTCCTACTGTCTATAATTTGAGCGTTTCCTGTGTCACCAGTTTTACATTCTGACGCACCTCTACAGGTTTACTGTATCACTTGTACCTTAACAGTGACGATGAAACACAGAAATTGCATCGGAACTAAATATAAGAGACACAATGCCGACTTAAGTACCAGAAACCAGTCTTCTTACGGTCAATGTTTTGAGCGTATCCTGTGTCACCAGTTTTACATTCCGATGCACCTCTGCATGTTTACTGTATCCCTTGGACCTTCCCATTGGCGATGAAACACACAAATTGCATCGAAATTAAATATAAGACACACAATGCCGACTTAAGTACCGGAAGATTGAGTCTTCCTACTGTCTATGTTTTGAGCGTTTCCTGTGTCACCAGTTTTACATTCCGATTCACCTCTGCAGGTTTACTGTATCCCTTGGACCTTCCCATTGACGATGAAAATCAGATATTGCATAGGAATTAAATATAAGAGACACAATGCCGACCTAAGTACAGGAAGACTGAGTCTTCCTACTGTCTATGTTTTGAGCGTTTCCTGTGTCACCAGGTTTAAATTCCGATGCACCTCTGCAGGTTTACTGTATCCCTTGGAACTTCCCATTGACGATGAAACACAGAAATTGCATCGAAATTAAATATAAGAGACACAGTGCCGACTTAAGAACAGGATGACTGAGTCTTCTTACTGTCTATGTTTTGAGCGTTTCCCGTGTCAACAGTTTTACATTCCGATGCACCTTGGAGGTTTACTGTATCCCTTGGACCTTCACAGTGACGATGAATCACAGAAATTGCATCGGAATTAAATATAAGAGACACAGTGCCGACTTAAGTACAGGAAGACTGAGTCTGAGTACTGTCTATGATTTGAGCGTTTCCTGTGTCACCAGTTTTACATTCCGATGCACCTCTGCAGGTTTATTGTATCCCTTGGACCTTCCCATTGACGAAGAAACACAGAAATTGCATCGGAATTAAAAATAAGTGGCACAATGCTGACTTACGTACAGGATGACTAAGTCTCCCTACTGTCTATGTTTTGAGCGTTTCCTGTGTCATCAGTTTTACATTCCGATGCACCTGTGCAGGATTACTGTATCCCTTAGACCTTCCCATTGACGATGAAACACAGAAATTGCATCGGAATTAAATATAAGAGACACAATGCCGACTTAAGTACAGGAAGACTGAGGCTTCCTACTGTCTATGTTTTGAGCGTTTCCTGTCTCACTAGTTTTACATTCCGATGCACCTCTTCAGGTTTACTGTATCCCTTGGACCTTCCCATTGACGATGAAACACAGAAATTGCATCGGAAATTAATATAAGAGACACAATGCTGACTTAAGTACAGGAAGACTGAGTCTTCCTACAGTCTATGTTTTGAGCGTTTCCTGTGTCACCAGTTTTACATTCTGATGCACCTCTGCAGGTTTACTGTATCCCTTGGACCTTCCCATTGACGATGAAACACAGAAATTGCATCGGAATTAAATATAAGAGACACAATGCTGACTTAAGTACAGGAAGACTTAGTCTTCCTACTGTCTATAATTTGAGCGTTTCCTGTGTCACCAGTTTTACATTCTGACGCACCTCTACAGGTTTACCGTATCACTTGGACCTTAACAGTGACGATGAAACACAGAAATAGCATCGGAACTAAATATAAGAGACACAATGCCGACTTAAGTACCAGAAACCAGTCTTCTTACGGTCAATGTTTTGAGCGTATCCTGTGTCACCAGTTTTACATTCCGATGCACCACTGCATGTTTACTGTATCCCTTGGACCTTCCCATTGGCGATGAAACACACAAATTGCATCGAAATTAAATATAAGACACACAATGCCGACTTAAGTACCGGAAGATTGAGTCTTCCTACTGTCTATGTTTTGAGCGTTTCCTGTGTCACCAGTTTTACATTCCGATTCACCTCTGCAAATTTACTGTATCTTTTGGACGTTCCCATTGACGATGAAACACAGAAATTGCATCGGAATTAAATATAAGAGACACGATGCCGACTTAAGTACAGGAAGACTGAGTCTTCCTACTGTCTATTTTTTGAGCGTTTCCTGTGTCACCAGTTTTACATTCTGATGCACCTCTGCAAGTTTACTGTATCCCTTTGACCTTCCCATTGACGATGAAACACAGAAATTGCATCGGAACTTAATATAAGAGACACAATGCAGACTTAAGTACAGGAAGACTGAGTCTTCCTACTGTCTATGTTTTGAGCGTTTCCTGTGTCACCAGTTTTACATTCCGATGCACCTCTGCAGGTTTACAGTATCCCTTGGACCTTCCCATTCACGATGAAACACAGAAATTGCATCGGAATTAAATATAAGAGACACAATGCCGACTTAAGTATAGGAAGACTGAGTCTTCCTACTGTCTATGATTTGAGCGTTTCCTGTGTCACCAGTTTTACATTCCGATGCACCTCTGCAGGTTTACTGTATCCCTTGGACCTTCCCATTGACGATGAAACACAGAAATTGCATCGGAATTAAATATAAGAGACTCAATGCCGACTTAAGTACAGGAAGACTGAGTCTTCCTACTGTCTATGCTTTGAGCGTTTCCTGTGTCACTAGTTTTACATTCCGTTGCACCTCTGCAGGTTTATTGTATCCATAGGACCTTCCCATTGACGATGAAACACAGAAATTGCATCGGAATTAAATATAAGAGACACAATGCCGACTTAAGTACAGGAAGACAGAGTCATCCTACTGTCTATTTTTTGAGCGTTTCCTGTGTCACCAGTTTTACATTCTGATGCACCTCTGCAAGTTTACTGTATCCCTTGGACCATCCCATTGACGATGAAACACAGAAATTGCATCGGAATTAAATATAAGAGACACAATGCCGACATAAGAACAGGAAGACTGAGTCTTCCTACTGTCTATGCTTTGAGCGTATCCTGTGTCACCAGTTTTATATACCGATGCACCTCTGCAGGTTTACTGTATCCCTTGGACCATCACAGTGACGATGAAACACAGAAATAGCATCGGAATTAAATATAAGAGACACAATGCCGACTAAAGTACAGGAAGACTGAGTCTTCCTACTGTCTATGCTTTGAGCGTATCCTGTGTCACCAGTGTTAAATACCGATGCACCTCTGCAGGTTTACTGTATCCCTTGGACCATCACAGTGACGATGAAACACAGAAATAGCATCGGAATTAAATATAAGAGACACAATGCCGACTAAAGTACAGGGAGACTGAGTCTTCCTACTGTCTATGTTTTGAGCGCTTCCTGTGTCACCAGTTTTACATTCCGATGCACCTCTGCAGGTTTACTGTATCCCTTGGACCTTCCCATTCACGATGAAACACAGATATTTCATCGGAAATAAATATAAGAGACACAATGCCAACTTAAGTACAGGAAGACTGAGTCTTCCTACTGTCTATGTTTTGAGCGTTTCCTGTGTCACCAGTTTTACATTCCGATGCACCTCTGCAGGTTTACAGTATCCCTTGGACCTTCCCATTCACGATGAAACACAGAAATTGCATCGGAATTAAATATAAGAGACACAATGCCGACTTAAGTACAGGAAGACTGAGGCTTCCTAGTGTCTATGTTTTGAGCGTTTCCTGTCTCACTAGTTTTACATTCCGATGCACCTCTTCAGGTTTACTGTATCCCTTGGACCTTCCCATTGACGCTGAAACACTGAAATTGCATCGGAATTAAATATAAGAGACACAATGCCGACTTAAGTACAGGAAGACTGAGTCTTCCTACAGTCTATGTTTTGAGCGTTTCCTGTGTCACCAGTTTTACATTCTGATGCACCTCTGCAGGTTTACTGTATCCCTTGGACCTTCCCATTGACGATGAAACACAGAAATTGCATCGGAATTAAATATAAGACACACAATGCCGACTTAAGTACAGGAAGACTTAGTCTTCCTACTGTCTATAATTTGAGCGTTTCCTGTGTCACCAGTTTTTCATTCTGACGCACCTCTACAGGTTTACTGTATCACTTGGACCTTAACAGTGACGATGAAACACAGAAATTGCATCGGAACTAAATATAAGAGACACAATGCCGACTTAAGTACCAGAAACCAGTCTTCTTACGGTCAATGTTTTGAGCGTATCCTGTGTCACCAGTTTTACATTCCGATGCACCTCTGCATGTTTACTGTATCCCTTGGACCTTCCCATTGGCGATGAAACACACAAATTGCATCGAAATTAAATATAAGACACACAATGCCGACTTAAGTACCGGAAGATTGAGTCTTCCTACTGTCTATGTTTTGAGCGTTTCCTGTGTCACCACTTTTACATTCCGATGCACCTCTGCAGGTTTACAGTATCCCTTGGACCTTCCCATTCACGATGAAACACAGAAATTGCATCGGAATTAAATATAAGAGACACAATGCCGACTTAAGTACAGGAAGACTGAGTCTTCCTACTGTCTATGATTTGAGTGTTTCCTGTGTCACCAGTTTTACATTCTGATGCACCTCTGCAGGTTTACTGTATCCCTTGGACCTTCCCATTGACGATGAAACACAGAAATTGCATCGTAATTAAATATAAGAGACACAATGCTGACTTAAGTACAGGAAGACTTAGTCTTCCTACTGTCTATAATTTGAGCGATTCCTGTGTCACCAGTTTTACATTCTGACGCACCTCTACAGGTTTACCGTATCACTTGGACCTTAACAGTGACGATGAAACACAGAAATTGCATCGGAACTAAATATAAGAGACACAATGCCGACTTAAGTACCAGAAACCAGTCTTCTTACGGTCAATGTTTTGAGCGTATCCTGTGTCACCAGTTTTACATTCCGATGCACCTCTGCAGGTTTACAGTATCCCTTGGACCTTCCCATTGACGATGAAACACAGAAATTGCATCGGAATTAAATATAAGAGACACAATGCCGACTTAAGTACAGGAAGACTGAGTCTTCCTACTGTCTATGATTTGAGCGTTTCCTGTGTCAGCAGTTTTACATTCCGATGCACCTCTGCATGTTTACTGTATCCCTTGGACCTTCCCATTGACGATGAAACACAGAAATTGCATCGGAATTAAATATAAGAGACTCAATGCCGACTTAAGTACAGGAAGACTGAGTCTTCCTACTGTCTATGTTTTGAGCGTTTCCTGTGTCACTAGTTTTACATTCCGTTGCACCTCTGCAGGTTTATTGTATCCCTTGGACCTTCCCATTGACGATGAAACACAGAAATTGCATCGGAATTAAATATAAGAGACACAATGCCGACTTAAGTACAGGAAGACAGAGTCTTCCTACTGTCTATTTTTTGAGCGTTTCCTGTGTCACCAGTTTTACATTCTGATGCACCTCTGCAAGTCTACTGTATCCCTTGGACCATCCCATTGACGATGAAACACAGAAATTGCATCGGAATTAAATATAAGAGACACAATGCCGACATAAGAACAGGAAGACTGAGTCTTCCTACTGTCTATGCTTTGAGCGTATCCTGTGTCACCAGTTTTATATACGGATGCACCTCTGCAGGTTTACTGTATCCCTTGGACCATCACAGTGACGATGAAACACAGAAATAGCATCGGAATTAAATATAAGAGACACAATGCCGACTAAAGTACAGGAAGACTGAGTCTTCCTACTGTCTATGCTTTGAGCGTATCCTGTGTCACCAGTGTTAAATACCGATGCACCTCTGCAGGTTTACTGTATCCCTTGGACCATCACAGTGACGATGAAACACAGAAATAGCATCGGAATTAAATATAAGAGACACAATGCCGACTAAAGTACAGGGAGACTGAGTCTTCCTACTGTCTATGTTTTGAGCGTTTCCTGTGTCACCAGTTTTACATTCCGATGCACCTCTGTAGGTTTACTGTATCCCTTGGACCTTCCCATTCACGATGAAACACAGATATTTCATCGGAAATAAATATAAGAGACACAATGCCAACTTAAGTACAGGAAGACTGAGTCTTCCTACTGTCTATGTTTTGAGCGTTTCCTGTGTCACCAGTTTTACATTCCGATGCACCTCTGCAGGTTTACAGTATCCCTTGGACCTTCCCATTCACGATGAAACACAGAAATTGCATCGGAAGTAAATATAAGAGACACAATGCCGACTTAAGTACAGGAAGACTGAGGCTTCCTAGTGTCTATGTTTTGAGCGTTTCCTGTCTCACTAGTTTTACATTCCGATGCACCTCTTCAGGTTTACTGTATCCCTTGGACCTTCCCATTGACGTTGAAACACAGAAATTGCATCGGAATTAAATATAAGAGACACAATGCCGACTTAAGTACAGGAAGACTGAGTCTTCCTACAGTCTATGTTTTGAGCGTTTCCTGTGTCACCAGTTTTACATTCTGATGCACCTCTGCAGGTTTACTGTATCCCTTGGACCTTCCCATTGACGATGAAACACAGAAATTGCATCGGAATTAAATATAAGAGACACAATGCCGACTTAAGTACAGGAAGACTTAGTCTTCCTACTGTCTATAATTTGAGCGTTTCCTGTGTCACCAGTTTTACATTCTGACGCACCTCTACAGGTTTACTGTATAACTTGGACCTTAACAGTGACGATGAAACACAGAAATTGCATCGGAACTAAATATAAGAGACACAATGCCGACTTAAGTACCAGAAACCAGTCTTCTTACGGTGAATGTTTTGAGCGTATCCTGTGTCACCAGTTTTACATTCCGATGCACCTCTGCATGTTTACTGTATCCCTTGGACCTTGCCATTGGCGATGAAACACACAAATTGCATCGAAATTAAATATGAGACACACAATGCCGACTTAAGTACCGGAAGATTGAGTCTTCCTACTGTCTATGTTTTGAGCGTTTCCTGTGTCACCAGTTTTACATTCCGATTCACCTCTGCAGGTTTACTGTATCCCTTGGACCTTCCCATTGACGATGAAAATCAGATGTTGCATAGGAATTAAATATAAGAGACACAATGCCGACCTAAGTACAGGAAGACTGAGTCTTCCTACTGTCTATGTTTTGAGCGTTTCCTGTGTCACCAGGTTTAAATTCCGATGCACCTCTGCAGGTTTACTGTATCCCTTGGAACTTCCCATTGACGATGAAACACAGAAATTGCATCGAAATTAAATATAAGAGACACAGTGCAGACTTAAGAACAGGATGACTGAGTCTTCCTACTGTCTATGATTTGAGCGTTTCCTGTGTCAGCAGTTTTACATTCCGATGCACCTCTGCATGTTTACTGTATCCCTTGGACCTTCCCATTGACGATGAAACACAGAAAT
This sequence comes from Schistocerca nitens, assembly GCF_023898315.1. Classification (NCBI taxonomy): domain Eukaryota; kingdom Metazoa; phylum Arthropoda; class Insecta; order Orthoptera; family Acrididae; genus Schistocerca; species Schistocerca nitens. Next base: position 238,459,743 of record NC_064623.1, on the reverse strand, counting down.
TGCATCGGAATTAAATATAAGAGACTCAATGCCGACTTAAGTACAGGAAGACTGAGTCTTCCTACTGTCTATGTTTTGAGCGTTTCCTGTGTCACTAGTTTTACATTCCGTTGCACCTCTGCAGGTTTATTGTATCCCTTGGACCTTCCCATTGACGATGAAACACAGAAATTGCATCGGAATTAAATATAAGAGACACAATGCCGACTTAAGTACAGGAAGACAGAGTCTTCCTACTGTCTATTTTTTGAGCGTTTCCTGTGTCACCAGTTTTACATTCTGATGCACCTCTGCAAGTCTACTGTATCCCTTGGACCATCCCATTGACGATGAAACACAGAAATTGCATCGGAATTAAATATAAGAGACACAATGCCGACATAAGAACAGGAAGACTGAGTCTTCCTACTGTCTATGCTTTGAGCGTATCCTGTGTCACCAGTTTTATATACGGATGCACCTCTGCAGGTTTACTGTATCCCTTGGACCATCACAGTGACGATGAAACACAGAAATAGCATCGGAATTAAATATAAGAGACACAATGCCGACTAAAGTACAGGAAGACTGAGTCTTCCTACTGTCTATGCTTTGAGCGTATCCTGTGTCACCAGTGTTAAATACCGATGCACCTCTGCAGGTTTACTGTATCCCTTGGACCATCACAGTGACGATGAAACACAGAAATAGCATCGGAATTAAATATAAGAGACACAATGCCGACTAAAGTACAGGGAGACTGAGTCTTCCTACTGTCTATGTTTTGAGAGTTTCCTGTGTCACCAGTTTTACATTCCGATGCACCTCTGTAGGTTTACTGTATCCCTTGGACCTTCCCATTCACGATGAAACACAGATATTTCATCGGAAATAAATATAAGAGACACAATGCCAACTTAAGTACAGGAAGACTGAGTCTTCCTACTGTCTATGTTTTGAGCGTTTCCTGTGTCACCAGTTTTACATTCCGATGCACCTCTGCAGGTTTACAGTATCCCTTGGACCTTCCCATTCACGATGAAACACAGAAATTGCATCGGAAGTAAATATAAGAGACACAATGCCGACTTAAGTACAGGAAGACTGAGGCTTCCTAGTGTCTATGTTTTGAGCGTTTCCTGTCTCACTAGTTTTACATTCCGATGCACCTCTTCAGGTTTACTGTATCCCTTGGACCTTCCCATTGACGTTGAAACACAGAAATTGCATCGGAATTAAATATAAGAGACACAATGCCGACTTAAGTACAGGAAGACTGAGTCTTCCTACAGTCTATGTTTTGAGCGTTTCCTGTGTCACCAGTTTTACATTCTGATGCACCTCTGCAGGTTTACTGTATCCCTTGGACCTTCCCATTGACGATGAAACACAGAAATTGCATCGGAATTAAATATAAGAGACACAATGCCGACTTAAGTACAGGAAGACTTAGTCTTCCTACTGTCTATAATTTGAGCGTTTCCTGTGTCACCAGTTTTACATTCTGACGCACCTCTACAGGTTTACTGTATAACTTGGACCTTAACAGTGACGATGAAACACAGAAATTGCATCGGAACTAAATATAAGAGACACAATGCCGACTTAAGTACCAGAAACCAGTCTTCTTACGGTGAATGTTTTGAGCTTATCCTGTGTCACCAGTTTTACATTCCGTTGCACCTCTGCATGTTTACTGTATCCCTTGGACCTTGCCATTGGCGATGAAACACACAAATTGCATCGAAATTAAATATGAGACACACAATGCCGACTTAAGTACCGGAAGATTGAGTCTTCCTACTGTCTATGTTTTGAGCGTTTCCTGTGTCACCAGTTTTACATTCCGATTCACCTCTGCAGGTTTACTGTATCCCTTGGACCTTCCCATTGACGATGAAAATCAGATGTTGCATAGGAATTAAATATAAGAGACACAATGCCGACCTAAGTACAGGAAGACTGAGTCTTCCTACTGTCTATGTTTTGAGCGTTTCCTGTGTCACCAGGTTTAAATTCCGATGCACCTCTGCAGGTTTACTGTATCCCTTGGAACTTCCCATTGACGATGAAACACAGAAATTGCATCGAAATTAAATATAAGAGACACAGTGCCGACTTAAGAACAGGATGACTGAGTCTTCTTACTGTCTATGTTTTGAGCGTTTCCCGTGTCAACAGTTTTACATTCCGATGCACCTTGGAGGTTTACTGTATCCCTTGGACCTTCACAGTGACGATGAATCACAGAAATTGCATCGGAATTAAATATAAGAGACACAGTGCCGACTTAAGTACAGGAAGACTGAGTCTTAGTACTGTCTATGATTTGAGCGTTTCCTGTGTCACCAGTTTTACATTCCGATGCACCTCTGCAGGTTTATTGTATCCCTTGGACCTTCCCATTGACGAAGAAACACAGAAATTGCATCGGAATTAAAAATAAGTGGCACAATGCTGACTTACGTACAGGATGACTAAGTCTCCCTACTGTCTATGTTTTGAGCGTTTCCTGTGTCATCAGTTTTACATTCCGATGCACCTGTGCAGGATTACTGTATCCCTTAGACCTTCCCATTGACGATGAAACACAGAAATTGCATCGGAATTAAATATAAGAGACACAATGCCGACTTAAGTACAGGAAGACTGAGGCTTCCTACTGTCTATGTTTTGAGCGTTTCCTGTCTCACTAGTTTTACATTCCGATGCACCTCTTCAGGTTTACTGTATCCCTTGGACCTTCCCATTGACGATGAAACACAGAAATTGCATCGGAAATTAATATAAGAGACACAATGCTGACTTAAGTACAGGAAGACTGAGTCTTCCTACAGTCTATGTTTTGAGCGTTTCCTGTGTCACCAGTTTTACATTCTGATGCACCTCTGCAGGTTTACTGTATCCCTTGGACCTTCCCATTGACGATGAAACACAGAAATTGCATCGGAATTAAATATAAGAGACACAATGCTGACTTAAGTACAGGAAGACTTAGTCTTCCTACTGTCTATAATTTGAGCGTTTCCTGTGTCACCAGTTTTACATTCTGACGCACCTCTACAGGTTTACCGTATCACTTGGACCTTAACAGTGACGATGAAACACAGAAATAGCATCGGAACTAAATATAAGAGACACAATGCCGACTTAAGTACCAGAAACCAGTCTTCTTACGGTCAATGTTTTGAGCGTATCCTGTGTCACCAGTTTTACATTCCGATGCACCACTGCATGTTTACTGTATCCCTTGGACCTTCCCATTGGCGATGAAACACACAAATTGCATCGAAATTAAATATAAGACACACAATGCCGACTTAAGTACCGGAAGATTGAGTCTTCCTACTGTCTATGTTTTGAGCGTTTCCTGTGTCACCAGTTTTACATTCCGATTCACCTCTGCAAATTTACTGTATCTTTTGGACGTTCCCATTGACGATGAAACACAGAAATTGCATCGGAATTAAATATAAGAGACACGATGCCGACTTAAGTACAGGAAGACTGAGTCTTCCTACTGTCTATTTTTTGAGCGTTTCCTGTGTCACCAGTTTTACATTCTGATGCACCTCTGCAAGTTTACTGTATCCCTTTGACCTTCCCATTGACGATGAAACACAGAAATTGCATCGGAACTTAATATAAGAGACACAATGCAGACTTAAGTACAGGAAGACTGAGTCTTCCTACTGTCTATGTTTTGAGCGTTTCCTGTGTCACCAGTTTTACATTCCGATGCACCTCTGCAGGTTTACAGTATCCCTTGGACCTTCCCATTCACGATGAAACACAGAAATTGCATCGGAATTAAATATAAGAGACACAATGCCGACTTAAGTATAGGAAGACTGAGTCTTCCTACTGTCTATGATTTGAGCGTTTCCTGTGTCACCAGTTTTACATTCCGATGCACCTCTGCAGGTTTACTGTATCCCTTGGACCTTCCCATTGACGATGAAACACAGAAATTGCATCGGAATTAAATATAAGAGACTCAATGCCGACTTAAGTACAGGAAGACTGAGTCTTCCTACTGTCTATGCTTTGAGCGTTTCCTGTGTCACTAGTTTTACATTCCGTTGCACCTCTGCAGGTTTATTGTATCCATAGGACCTTCCCATTGACGATGAAACACAGAAATTGCATCGGAATTAAATATAAGAGACACAATGCCGACTTAAGTACAGGAAGACAGAGTCATCCTACTGTCTATTTTTTGAGCGTTTCCTGTGTCACCAGTTTTACATTCTGATGCACCTCTGCAAGTTTACTGTATCCCTTGGACCATCCCATTGACGATGAAACACAGAAATTGCATCGGAATTAAATATAAGAGACACAATGCCGACATAAGAACAGGAAGACTGAGTCTTCCTACTGTCTATGCTTTGAGCGTATCCTGTGTCACCAGTTTTATATACCGATGCACCTCTGCAGGTTTACTGTATCCCTTGGACCATCACAGTGACGATGAAACACAGAAATAGCATCGGAATTAAATATAAGAGACACAATGCCGACTAAAGTACAGGAAGACTGAGTCTTCCTACTGTCTATGCTTTGAGCGTATCCTGTGTCACCAGTGTTAAATACCGATGCACCTCTGCAGGTTTACTGTATCCCTTGGACCATCACAGTGACGATGAAACACAGAAATAGCATCGGAATTAAATATAAGAGACACAATGCCGACTAAAGTACAGGGAGACTGAGTCTTCCTACTGTCTATGTTTTGAGCGCTTCCTGTGTCACCAGTTTTACATTCCGATGCACCTCTGCAGGTTTACTGTATCCCTTGGACCTTCCCATTCACGATGAAACACAGATATTTCATCGGAAATAAATATAAGAGACACAATGCCAACTTAAGTACAGGAAGACTGAGTCTTCCTACTGTCTATGTTTTGAGCGTTTCCTGTGTCACCAGTTTTACATTCCGATGCACCTCTGCAGGTTTACAGTATCCCTTGGACCTTCCCATTCACGATGAAACACAGAAATTGCATCGGAATTAAATATAAGAGACACAATGCCGACTTAAGTACAGGAAGACTGAGGCTTCCTAGTGTCTATGTTTTGAGCGTTTCCTGTCTCACTAGTTTTACATTCCGATGCACCTCTTCAGGTTTACTGTATCCCTTGGACCTTCCCATTGACGCTGAAACACTGAAATTGCATCGGAATTAAATATAAGAGACACAATGCCGACTTAAGTACAGGAAGACTGAGTCTTCCTACAGTCTATGTTTTGAGCGTTTCCTGTGTCACCAGTTTTACATTCTGATGCACCTCTGCAGGTTTACTGTATCCCTTGGACCTTCCCATTGACGATGAAACACAGAAATTGCATCGGAATTAAATATAAGACACACAATGCCGACTTAAGTACAGGAAGACTTAGTCTTCCTACTGTCTATAATTTGAGCGTTTCCTGTGTCACCAGTTTTTCATTCTGACGCACCTCTACAGGTTTACTGTATCACTTGGACCTTAACAGTGACGATGAAACACAGAAATTGCATCGGAACTAAATATAAGAGACACAATGCCGACTTAAGTACCAGAAACCAGTCTTCTTACGGTCAATGTTTTGAGCGTATCCTGTGTCACCAGTTTTACATTCCGATGCACCTCTGCATGTTTACTGTATCCCTTGGACCTTCCCATTGGCGATGAAACACACAAATTGCATCGAAATTAAATATAAGACACACAATGCCGACTTAAGTACCGGAAGATTAAGTCTTCCTACTGTCTATGTTTTGAGCGTTTCCTGTGTCACCACTTTTACATTCCGATGCACCTCTGCAGGTTTACAGTATCCCTTGGACCTTCCCATTCACGATGAAACACAGAAATTGCATCGGAATTAAATATAAGAGACACAATGCCGACTTAAGTACAGGAAGACTGAGTCTTCCTACTGTCTATGATTTGAGTGTTTCCTGTGTCACCAGTTTTACATTCTGATGCACCTCTGCAGGTTTACTGTATCCCTTGGACCTTCCCATTGACGATGAAACACAGAAATTGCATCGTAATTAAATATAAGAGACACAATGCTGACTTAAGTACAGGAAGACTTAGTCTTCCTACTGTCTATAATTTGAGCGATTCCTGTGTCACCAGTTTTACATTCTGACGCACCTCTACAGGTTTACCGTATCACTTGGACCTTAACAGTGACGATGAAACACAGAAATTGCATCGGAACTAAATATAAGAGACACAATGCCGACTTAAGTACCAGAAACCAGTCTTCTTACGGTCAATGTTTTGAGCGTATCCTGTGTCACCAGTTTTACATTCCGATGCACCTGTGCAGGTTTACAGTATCCCTTGGACCTTCCCATTGACGATGAAACACAGAAATTGCATCGGAATTAAATATAAGAGACACAATGCTGACTTAAGTACAGGAAGACTGAGTCTTCCTACTGTCTATGATTTGAGCGTTTCCTGTGTCAGCAGTTTTACATTCCGATGCACCTCTGCATGTTTACTGTATCCCTTGGACCTTCCCATTGACGATGAAACACAGAAATTGCATCGGAATTAAATATAAGAGACTCAATGCCGACTTAAGTACAGGAAGACTGAGTCTTCCTACTGTCTATGTTTTGAGCGTTTCCTGTGTCACTAGTTTTACATTCCGTTGCACCTCTGCAGGTTTATTGTATCCCTTGGACCTTCCCATTGACGATGAAACACAGAAATTGCATCGGAATTAAATATAAGAGACACAATGCCGACTTAAGTACAGGAAGACAGAGTCTTCCTACTGTCTATTTTTTGAGCGTTTCCTGTGTCACCAGTTTTACATTCTGATGCACCTCTGCAAGTCTACTGTATCCCTTGGACCATCCCATTGACGATGAAACACAGAAATTGCATCGGAATTAAATATAAGAGACACAATGCCGACATAAGAACAGGAAGACTGAGTCTTCCTACTGTCTATGCTTTGAGCGTATCCTGTGTCACCAGTTTTATATACGGATGCACCTCTGCAGGTTTACTGTATCCCTTGGACCATCACAGTGACGATGAAACACAGAAATAGCATCGGAATTAAATATAAGAGACACAATGCCGACTAAAGTACAGGAAGACTGAGTCTTCCTACTGTCTATGCTTTGAGCGTATCCTGTGTCACCAGTGTTAAATACCGATGCACCTCTGCAGGTTTACTGTATCCCTTGGACCATCACAGTGACGGTGAAACACAGAAATAGCATCGGAATTAAATATAAGAGACACAATGCCGACTAAAGTACAGGGAGACTGAGTCTTCCTACTGTCTATGTTTTGAGCGTTTCCTGTGTCACCAGTTTTACATTCCGATGCACCTCTGTAGGTTTACTGTATCCCTTGGACCTTCCCATTCACGATGAAACACAGATATTTCATCGGAAATAAATATAAGAGACACAATGCCAACTTAAGTACAGGAAGACTGAGTCTTCCTACTGTCTATGTTTTGAGCGTTTCCTGTGTCACCAGTTTTACATTCCGATGCACCTCTGCAGGTTTACAGTATCCCTTGGACCTTCCCATTCACGATGAAACACAGAAATTGCATCGGAAGTAAATATAAGAGACACAATGCCGACTTAAGTACAGGAAGACTGAGGCTTCCTAGTGTCTATGTTTTGAGCGTTTCCTGTCTCACTAGTTTTACATTCCGATGCACCTCTTCAGGTTTACTGTATCCCTTGGACCTTCCCATTGACGTTGAAACACAGAAATTGCATCGGAATTAAATATAAGAGACACAATGCCGACTTAAGTACAGGAAGACTGAGTCTTCCTACAGTCTATGTTTTGAGCGTTTCCTGTGTCACCAGTTTTACATTCTGATGCACCTCTGCAGGTTTGCTGTATCCCTTGGACCTTCCCATTGACGATGAAACACAGAAATTGCATCGGAATTAAATATAAGAGACACAATGCCGACTTAAGTACAGGAAGACTTAGTCTTCCTACTGTCTATAATTTGAGCGTTTCCTGTGTCACCAGTTTTACATTCTGACGCACCTCTACAGGTTTACTGTATAACTTGGACCTTAACAGTGACGATGAAACACAGAAATTGCATCGGAACTAAATATAAGAGACACAATGCCGACTTAAGTACCAGAAACCAGTCTTCTTACGGTGAATGTTTTGAGCGTATCCTGTGTCACCAGTTTTACATTCCGATGCACCTCTGCATGTTTACTGTATCCCTTGGACCTTGCCATTGGCGATGAAACACACAAATTGCATCGAAATTAAATATGAGACACACAATGCCGACTTAAGTACCGGAAGATTGAGTCTTCCTACTGTCTATGTTTTGAGCGTTTCCTGTGTCACCAGTTTTACATTCCGATTCACCTCTGCAGGTTTACTGTATCCCTTGGACCTTCCCATTGACGATGAAAATCAGATGTTGCATAGGAATTAAATATAAGAGACACAATGCCGACCTAAGTACAGGAAGACTGAGTCTTCCTACTGTCTATGTTTTGAGCGTTTCCTGTGTCACCAGGTTTAAATTCCGATGCACCTCTGCAGGTTTACTGTATCCCTTGGAACTTCCCATTGACGATGAAACACAGAAATTGCATCGAAATTAAATATAAGAGACACAGTGCAGACTTAAGAACAGGATGACTGAGTCTTCCTACTGTCTATGATTTGAGCGTTTCCTGTGTCAGCAGTTTTACATTCCGATGCACCTCTGCATGTTTACTGTATCCCTTGGACCTTCCCATTGACGATGAAACACAGAAATTGCATCGGAATTAAATATAAGAGACTCAATGCCGACTTAAGTACAGGAAGACTGAGTCTTCCTACTGTCTATGTTTTGAGCGTTTCCTGTGTCACTAGTTTTACATTCCGTTGCACCTCTGCAGGTTTATTGTATCCCTTGGACCTTCCCATTGACGATGAAACACAGAAATTGCATCGGAATTAAATATAAGAGACACAATGCCGACTTAAGTACAGGAAGACAGAGTCTTCCTACTGTCTATTTTTTGAGCGTTTCCTGTGTCACCAGTTTTACATTCTGATGCACCTCTGCAAGTCTACTGTATCCCTTGGACCATCCCATTGACGATGAAACACAGAAATTGCATCGGAATTAAATATAAGAGACACAATGCCGACATAAGAACAGGAAGACTGAGTCTTCCTACTGTCTATGCTTTGAGCGTATCCTGTGTCACCAGTTTTATATACGGATGCACCTCTGCAGGTTTACTGTATCCCTTGGACCATCACAGTGACGATGAAACACAGAAATAGCATCGGAATTAAATATAAGAGACACAATGCCGACTAAAGTACAGGAAGACTGAGTCTTCCTACTGTCTATGCTTTGAGCGTATCCTGTGTCACCAGTGTTAAATACCGATGCACCTCTGCAGGTTACTGTATCCCTTGGACCATCACAGTGACGATGAAACACAGAAATAGCATCGGAATTAAATATAAGAGACACAATGCCGACTAAAGTACAGGGAGACTGAGTCTTCCTACTGTCTATGTTTTGAGCGTTTCCTGTGTCACCAGTTTTACATTCCGATGCACCTCTGTAGGTTTACTGTATCCCTTGGACCTTCCCATTCACGATGAAACACAGATATTTCATCGGAAATAAATATAAGAGACACAATGCCAACTTAAGTACAGGAAGACTGAGTCTTCCTACTGTCTATGTTTTGAGCGTTTCCTGTGTCACCAGTTTTACATTCCGATGCACCTCTGCAGGTTTACAGTATCCCTTGGACCTTCCCATTCACGATGAAACACAGAAATTGCATCGGAAGTAAATATAAGAGACACAATGCCGACTTAAGTACAGGAAGACTGAGGCTTCCTAGTGTCTATGTTTTGAGCGTTTCCTGTCTCACTAGTTTTACATTCCGATGCACCTCTTCAGGTTTACTGTATCCCTTGGACCTTCCCATTGACGTTGAAACACAGAAATTGCATCGGAATTAAATATAAGAGACACAATGCCGACTTAAGTACAGGAAGACTGAGTCTTCCTACAGTCTATGTTTTGAGCGTTTCCTGTGTCACCAGTTTTACATTCTGATGCACCTCTGCAGGTTTACTGTATCCCTTGGACCTTCCCATTGACGATGAAACACAGAAATTGCATCGGAATTAAATATAAGAGACACAATGCCGACTTAAGTACAGGAAGACTTAGTCTTCCTACTGTCTATAATTTGAGCGTTTCCTGTGTCACCAGTTTTACATTCTGACGCACCTCTACAGGTTTACTGTATAACTTGGACCTTAACAGTGACGATGAAACACAGAAATTGCATCGGAACTAAATATAAGAGACACAATGCCGACTTAAGTACCAGAAACCAGTCTTCTTACGGTGAATGTTTTGAGCGTATCCTGTGTCACCAGTTTTACATTCCGATGCACCTCTGCATGTTTACTGTATCCCTTGGACCTTGCCATTGGCGATGAAACACACAAATTGCATCGAAATTAAATATGAGACACACAATGCCGACTTAAGTACCGGAAGATTGAGTCTTCCTACTGTCTATGTTTTGAGCGTTTCCTGTGTCACCAGTTTTACATTCCGATTCACCTCTGCAGGTTTACTGTATCCCTTGGACCTTCCCATTGACGATGAAAATCAGATGTTGCATAGGAATTAAATATAAGAGACACAATGCCGACCTAAGTACAGGAAGACTGAGTCTTCCTACTGTCTATGTTTTGAGCGTTTCCTGTGTCACCAGGTTTAAATTCCGATGCACCTCTGCAGGTTTACTGTATCCCTTGGAACTTCCCATTGACGATGAAACACAGAAATTGCATCGAAATTAAATATAAGAGACACAGTGCAGACTTAAGAACAGGATGACTGAGTCTTTTTACTGTCTATGTTTTGAGCGTTTCCCGTGTCAACAGTTTTACATTCCGATGCACCTTGCAGGTTTACTGTATCGCTTGGACCTTCACAGTGACGATGAATCACAGAAATTGCATCGGAATTAAATATAAGAAACACAGTGCCGACTTAAGTACAGGAAGACTGAGTCTTAGTACTGTCTATGATTTGAGCGTTTCCTGTGTCACCAGTTTTACATTCCGATGCACCTCTGCAGGTTTATTGTATCCCTTGGACCTTCCCATTGACGAAGAAACACAGAAATTGCATCGGAATTAAAAATAAGTGGCACAATGCTGACTTACGTACAGGATGACTAAGTCTCCCTACTGTCTATGTTTTGAGCGTTTCCTGTGTCATCAGTTTTACATTCCGATGCACCTGTGCAGGATTACTGTATCCCTTAGACCTTCCCATTGACGATGAAACACAGAAATTGCATCGGAATTAAATATAAGAGACACAATGCCGACTTAAGTACAGGAAGACTGAGGCTTCCTACTGTCTATGTTTTGAGCGTTTCCTGTCTCACTAGTTTTACATTCCGATGCACGTCTTCAGGTTTACTGTATCCCTTGGACCTTCCCATTGACGTTGAAACACAGAAATTGCATCGGAATTAATTATAAGCGACACAATGCCGACTTAAGTACAGGAAGACTGAGTCTTCCTACAGTCTATGCTTTGAGCGTTTCCTGTGTCACCAGTTTTACATTCTGATGCACCTCTGCAGGTTTACTGTATCCCTTGGACTTTCCCATTGACGATGAAACACAGAAATTGCATCGGAATTAAATATAAGAGACACTATGCTGACTTAAGTACAGGAAGACTTAGTCTTCCTACTGTCTATAATTTGAGCGTTTCCTGTGTCACCAGTTTTACATTCTGACGCACCTCTACAGGTTTACCGTATCACTTGGAGCTTAACAGTGACGATGAAACACAGAAATTGCATCGGAACTAAATATAAGAGACACAATGCCGACTTAAGTACCAGAAACCAGTCTTCTTACGGTCAATGTTTTGAGCGTATCCTGTGTCACCAGTTTTACATTCCGATGCACCTCTGCATGTTTACTGTATCCCTTGGACCATCCCATTGGCGATGAAACACACAAATTGCATCGAAATTAAATATAAGACACACAATGCCGACTTAAGTACCGGAAGATTGAGTCTTCCTACTGTCTATGTTTTGAGCGTTTCCTGTGTCACCAGTTTTACATTCCGATTCACCTCTGCAAATTTACTGTATCTTTTGGACGTTCCCATTGACGATGAAACACAGAAATTGCATCGGAATTAAATATAAGAGACACGATGCCGACTTAAGTACAGGAAGACTGAGTCTTCCTACTGTCTATGTTTTGAGCGTTTCCTGTGTCACCAGTTTTACATTCTGATGCACCTCTGCAAGTTTACTGTATCCCTTTGACCTTCCCATTGACGATGAAACACAGAAATTGCATCGGAACTTAATATAAGAGACACAATGCAGACTTAAGTACAGGAAGACTGAGTCTTCCTACTGTCTATGTTTTGAGCGTTTCCTGTGTCACCAGTTTTACATTCCGATGCACCTCTGCAGGCTTACAGTATCCCTTGGACCTTCCCATTCACGATGAAACACAGAAATTGCATCGGAATTAAATATAAGAGACACAATGCCGACTTAAGTATAGGAAGACTGAGTCTTCCTACTGTCTATGATTTGAGCGTTTCCTGTGTCACCAGTTTTACATTCCGATGCACCTCTGCAGGTTTACTGTATCCCTTGGACCTTCCCATTGACGATGAAACACAGAAATTGCATCGGAATTAAATATAAGAGACTCAATGCCGACTTAAGTACAGGAAGACTGAGTCTTCCTACTGTCTATGTTTTGAGCGTTTCCTGTGTCACTAGTTTTACATTCTGTTGCACCTCTGCAGGTTTATTGTATCCCTAGGACCTTCCCATTGACGATGAAACACAGAAATTGCATCGGAATTAAATATAAGAGACACAATGCCGACTTAAGTACAGGAAGACAGAGTCATCCTACTGTCTATTTTTTGAGCGTTTCCTGTGTCACCAGTTTTACATTCTGATGCACCTCTGCAAGTTTACTGTATCCCTTGGACCATCCCATTGACGATGAAACACAGAAATTGCATCGGAATTAAATATAGGAGACACAATGCCGACATAAGGACAGGAAGACTGAGTCTTCCTACTGTCTATGCTTTGAGCGTATCCTGTGTCACCAGTTTTATATACCGATGCACCTCTGCAGGTTTACTGTATCCCTTGGACCATCACAGTGACGATGAAACACAGAAATAGCATCGGAATTAAATATAAGAGACACAATGCCGACTTAAGTACAGGAAGACAGAGTCTTCCTACTGTCTATGCTTTGAGCGTATCCTGTGTCACCAGTGTTAAATACCGATGCACCTCTGCAGGTTTACTGTATCCCTTGGACCATCACAGTGACGATGAAACACAGAAATAGCATCGGAATTAAATATAAGAGACACAATGCCGACTAAAGTACAGGGAGACTGAGTCTTCCTACTGTCTATGTTTTGAGCGTTTCCTGTGTCACCAGTTTTACATTCCGATGCACCTCTGCAGGTTTACTGTATCCCTTGGACCTTCCCATTCACGATGAAACACAGATATTTCATCGGAAATAAATATAAGAGACACAATGCCAACTTAAGTACAGGAAGACTGAGTCTTCCTACTGTCTATGTTTTGAGCGTTTCCTGTGTCACCAGTTGTACATTCCGATGCACCTCTGCAGGTTTACAGAATCCCTTGGACCTTCCCATTCACGATGAAACACAGAAATTGCATCGGAATTAAATATAAGAGACACAATGCCGACTTAAGTACAGGAAGACTGAGGCTTCCTAGTGTCTATGTTTTGAGCGTTTCCTGTCTCACTAGTTTTACATTCCGATACACCTCTTCAGGTTTACTGTATCCCTTGGACCTTCCCATTGACGTTGAAACACAGAAATTGCATCGGAATTAAATATAAGAGACACAATGCCGACTTAAGTACAGGAAGACTGAGTCTTCCTACAGTCTATGTTTTGAGCGTTTCCTGTGTCACCAGATTTACATTCTGATGCACCTCTGCAGGTTTACTGTATCCCTTGGACCTTCCCATTGACGATGAAACACAGAAATTGCATCGGAATTAAATATAAGAGACACAATGCCGACTTAAGTACAGGAAGACTTAGTCTTCCTACTGTCTATAATTTGAGCGTTTCCTGTGTCACCAGTTTTACATTCTGACGCACCTCTACAGGTTTACTGTATCACTTGGACCTTAACAGTGACGATGAAACACAGAAATTGCATCGGAACTAAATATAAGAGACACAATGCCGACTTAAGTACCAGAAACCAGTCTTCTTACGGTCAATGTTTTGAGCGTATCCTGTGTCACCAGTTTTACATTCCGATGCACCTCTGCATGTTTACTGTATCCCTTGGACCTTCCCATTGGCGATGAAACACACAAATTGCATCGAAATTAAATATAAGACACACAATGCCGACTTAAGTAACGGAAGATTGAGTCTTCCTACTGTCTATGTTTTGAGCGTTTCCTGTGTCACCAGTTTTACATTCCGATTCACCTCTGCAAATTTACTGTATCTTTTGGACCTTCCCATTGACGATGAAACACAGAAATTGCATCGGAATTTAATATAAGAGACACAATGCAGACTTAAGTACAGGAAGACTGAGTCTTCCTACTGTCTATGTTTTGAGCGTTTCCTGTGTCACCAGTTTTACATTCCGATGCACCTCTGCAGGTTTACAGTATCCCTTGGACCTTCCCATTGACGATGAAACACAGAAATTGCATCGGAATTAAATATAAGAGACACAATGCCGACTTAAGTACAGGAAGACTGAGTCTTCCTTCTGTCTATGATTTGAGCGTTTCCTGTGTCACCAGTTTTACATTCCGATGCACCTCTGCAGGTTTACTGTATCCCTTTGACCTTCCCATTGACGATGAAACACAGAAATTGCATCGGAATTAAATATAAGAGACTCAATGCCGACTTAAGTACAGGAAGACTGAGTCTTCCTACTGTCTATGTTTTGAGCGTTTCCTGTGTCACTAGTTTTACATTCCGTTGCACCTCTGCAGGTTTATTGTATCCCTTGGACCTTCCCATTGACGATGAAACACAGAAATTGCATCGGAATTAAATATAAGAGACACAATGCCGACTTAAGTACAGGAAGACTGAGTCTTCCTACTGTCTATGTTTTGAGCGTTTCCTGTGTCACTAGTTTTACATTTCGATGCACCTCTGCAGGTTTACTGTATCCCTTGGACCTTCCCATTGACGATGAAACACAGAAATTGCATCGGAATTAAATATAAGAGACACAATGCCGACTTAAGTACAGGAAGACTGAGTCTTCCTACTGTCTATGTTTTGAGCGTTTCCTGTGTCACCAATTTTACATTCTGATGCACCTCTGCAGGTTTACTGTATCCCTTGGACCTTCCCATTGACGATGAAACACAGAAATTGCATCGGATTTAAATATAAGCGACACAATGCCGACTTAAGTACAGGAAGACTGAGTCTTCCTACTGTCTATAATTTGAGCGTTTCCTGTGTCACCAGTTTTAGATTCCGATGCACCTCTACAGGTTTACTGTATCCCTTGGACCTTCACAGTGACGATGAAACACAGAAATTGCATCGGAATTAAATATAAGAGACACAATGCCGACTTAAGTACAGGAAGACTAAATCTTGCTACTGTCTATGTTTTGAGCGTTTCCTGTGTCACCAGTTTTACATTCTGATGCACCTCTGCAAGTTTACTGTATCCCTTGGACCATCCCATTGACGATGAAACACAGAAATTGCATCGGAATTAAATATAAGAGACACAATGCCGACATAAGAACAGGAAGACTGAGTCTTCCTACTGTCTATGCTTTGAGCGTATCCTGTGTCACCAGTTTTATATACCGATGCACCTCTGCAGGTTTACTGTATCCCTTGGACCATCACAGTGACGATGAAACACAGAAATAGCATCGGAATTAAATATAAGAGACACAATGCCGACTAAAGTACAGGAAGACTGAGTCTTCCTACAGTCTATGTTTTGAGCGTTTCCTGTGTCACCAGTTTTACATTCCGATGCACCTCTGCAGGTTTACAGTATCCCTTGGACCTTCCCATTGACGATGAAACACAGAAATTGCATCGGAATTAAATATAAGAGACACAATGCCGACTTAAGTACAGGAAGACTGAGGCTTCCAACTGTCTATGCTTTGAGCGTATCCTGTGTCACCAGTGTTAAATACCGATGCACCTCTGCAGGTTTACTGTATCCCTTGGACCATCACAGTGACGATGAAACACAGAAATAGCATCGGAATTGAATATAAGAGACAGAATGCCGACTAAAGTACAGGGAGACTGAGTCTTCCTACTGTCTATGTTTTGAGCGTTTCCTGTGTCACCAGTTTTACATTCCGATGCACCTCTGCAGGTTTACTGTATCCCTTGGACCTTCCCATTCACGATGAAACACAGATATTTCATCGGAAATAAATATAAGAGACACAATGCCAACTTAAGTACAGGAAGACTGAGTCCTCCTACTGTCTATGTTTTGAGCGTTTCCTGTGTCACCAGTTGTACATTCCGATGCACCTCTGCAGGTTTACAGAATCCCTTGGACCTTCCCATTCACGATGAAACACAGAAATTGCATCGGAATTAAATATAAGAGACACAATGCCGACTTAAGTACAGGAAGACTGAGGCTTCCTAGTGTCTATGTTTTGAGCGTTTCCTGTCTCACTAGTTTTACATTCCGATGCACCTCTTCAGGTTTACTGTATCCCTTGGACCTTCCCATTGACGTTGAAACACAGAAATTGCATCGGAATTAAATATAAGAGACACAATGCCGACTTAAGTACAGGAAGACTGAGTCTTCCTACAGTCTATGTTTTGAGCGTTTCCTGTGTCACCAGTTTTACATTCTGATGCACCTCTGCAGGTTTACTGTATCCCTTGGACCTTCCCATTGACGATGAAACACAGAAATTGCATCGGAATTAAATATAAGAGACACAATGCCGGCTTAAGTACAGGAAGACTTAGTCTTCCTACTGTCTATAATTTGAGCGTTTCCTGTGTCACCAGTTTTACATTCTGACGCACCTCTACAGGTTTACTGTATCACTTGGACCATAACAGTGACGATGAAACACAGAAATTGCATCGGAACTAAATATAAGAGACACAATGCCGACTTAAGTACCAGAAACCAGTCTTCTTACGGTCAATGTTTTGAGCGTATCCTGTGTCACCAGTTTTACATTCCGATGCACCTCTGCATGTTTACTGTATCCCTTGGACCTTCCCATTGGCGATGAAACACACAAATTGCATCGAAATTAAATATAAGACACACAATGCCGACTTAAGTACCGGAAGATTGAGTCTTCCTACTGTCTATGTTTTGAGCGTTTCCTGTGTCACCAGTTTTACATTCCGATTCACCTCTGCAAATTTACTGTATCTTTTGGACCTTCCCATTGACGATGAAACACAGAAATTGCATCGGAATTTAATATAAGAGACACAATGCAGACTTAAGTACAGGAAGACTGAGTCTTCCTACTGTCTATGTTTTGAGCGTTTCCTGTGTCACCAGTTTTACATTCCGATGCACCTCTGCAGGTTTACAGTATCCCTTGGACCTTCCCATTCACGATGAAACACAGAAATTGCATCGGAATTAAATATAAGAGGCACAATGCCGACTTAAGTACAGGAAGACTGAGTCTTCCTACTGTCTATGATTTGAGCGTTTCCTGTGTCACCAGTTTTACATTCCGATGCACCTCTGCAGGTTTACTGTATCCCTTTGACCTTCCCATTGACGATGAAACACAGAAATTGCATCGGAATTAAATATAAGAGACTCAATGCCGACTTAAGTACAGGAAGACTGAGTCTTCCTACTGTCTATGTTTTGAGCGTTTCCTGTGTCACTAGTTTTACATTCCGTTGCACCTCTGCAGGTTTATTGTATCCCTTGGACCTTCCCATTGACGATGAAACACAGAAATTGCATCGGAATTAAATATAAGAGACACAATGCCGACTTAAGTACAGGAAGACTGAGTCTTCCTACTGTCTATGTTTTGAGCGTTTCCTGTGTCACTAGTTTTACATTTCGATGCACCTCTGCAGGTTTACTGTATCCCTTGGACCTTCCCATTGACGATGAAACACAGAAATTGCATCGGAATTAAATATAAGAGACACAATGCCAAATTAAGTACAGGAAGACTGAGTCTTCCTACTGTCTATGTTTTGAGCGTTTCCTGTGTCACCGATTTTACATTCTGATGCACCTCTGCAGGTTTACTGTATCCCTTGGACCTTCCCATTGACGATGAAACACAGAAATTGCATCGGATTTAAATATAAGAGACACAATGCCGACTTAAGTAAGGAAGACTGAGTCTTCCTACTGTCTATAATTTGAGCGTTTCCTGTGTCACCAGTTTTAGATTCCGATGCACCTCTACAGGTTTACTGTATCCCTTGGACCTTCACAGTGACGATGAAACACAGAAATTGCATCGGAATTAAATATAAGAGACACAATGCCGACTTAAGTACAGGAAGACTAAATCATGCTACTGTCTATGTTTTGAGCGTTTCCTGTGTCACCAGTTTTACATTCTGATGCACCTCTGCAAGTTTACTGTATCCCTTGGACCATCCCATTGACGATGAAACACAGAAATTGCATCGGAATTAAATATAAGGGACACAATGCCGACATAAGAACAGGAAGACTGAGTCTTCCTACTGTCTATGCTTTGAGCGTATCCTGTGTCACCAGTTTTATATACCGATGCACCTCTGCAGGTTTACTGTATCCCTTGGACCATCACAGTGACGATGAAACACAGAAATAGCATCGGAATTAAATATAAGAGACACAATGCCGACTAAAGTACAGGAAGACTGAGTCTTCCTACAGTCTATGTTTTGAGCGTTTCCTGTGTCACCAGTTTTACATTCCGATGCACCTCTGCAGGTTTACAGTATCCCTTGGACCTTCCCATTGACGATGAAACACAGAAATTGCATCGGAATTAAATATAAGAGACACAATGCCGACTTAAGTACAGGAAGACTGAGGCTTCCTACTGTCTATGTTTTGAGCGTTTCCTGTCTCACTAATTTTACATTCCGATGCACCTCTTCAGGTTTACTGTATCCCTTGGACCTTCCCATTGACGTTGAAACACAGAAATTGCATCGGAATTAAATATAAGAGACACAATGCCGACTTAAGTACAGGAAGACTGATTCTTCCTACAGTCTATGTTTTGAGCGTTTCCTGTGTCACCAGTTTTACATTCTGATGCACCTCTGCAGGTTTACTGTATCCCTTGGACCTTCCCATTGACGATGAAACACAGAAATTGCATCGGAATTAAATATAAGAGACACAGTGCCGACTTAAGTACAGGAAGAATTAGTCTTCCTACTGTCTATAATTTGAGCGTTTCGTGTGTCACCAGTTTTACATTCTGACGGACCTCTACAGGTTTACTGTATCACTTGGACCTTCACAGTGACGATGAAACACAGAAATTGCATCGGAATTAAATATAAGAGACACAATGCCGACATAAGTACCAGAAAACAGTCTTCTTACGGTCAATGTTTTTTAGCATATCCTGTGTCACCAGTTTTACATTCCGATGCACCTCTGCATGTTTTCTGTATCCCTTGGACCTTCCCATTGGCGATGAAACACACAAATTGCATAGAAATTATATATAAGACACACAATGCCGACTTAAGTACCGGAAGATTGAGTCTTCCTACTGTCTATGTTTTGAGCGTTTCCTGTGTCACCAGTTTTACATTCCGATTAACCTCTGCTGGTTTCCTGTATGTTTTGGAAGTTCCCATTGACGATGAAACACAGAAATTGCATCGGAATTAAATATAAGAGACACAATGCCGACATAAGAACAGGAAGACTGAGTCTTCCTACTGTCTATGTTTTGAGCGTTTACTGTGTCACCAGCTTTACATTCCGATGCACTTCTGCAGGTTTACAGTATCCCTTGGACCTTCCCATTGACGATGAAACACAGATATTGCATCGGAATTATATATAAGAGACACAATGCCGACTTAAGTACAGGAAGACTGAGGCTTCCTACTGTCTATGTTTTGAGCGTTTCCTGTCTCACTAGTTTTACATTCCGATGCACCTCTTCAGGTTTACTGTATCCCTTGGACCTTCCCATTGACGTTGAAACACAGAAATTGCATCGGAATTAAATATAAGAGACACAATGCCGACTTAAGTACAGGAAGACTGAGTCTTCCTACAGTCTATGTTTTGAGCGTTTCCTGTGTCACCAGTTTTACATTCTGATGCACCTCTGCATGTTTACTGTATCCCTTGGACCTTCCCATTGACGATGAAACACAGAAATTGCATCGGAATTAAATATAAGAGACACAACGCCGACTTAAGCACAAGAAAACTGAGCCTTCTTACGGTCTATGTTTTGAGCGTTTCCTGTGTCATTAGTCTTACATTCCGATGCACCTCTGCTGGTTTACTGTATCCCTTGGACCTTCCCATTGTCGATGAAACACAGAAATGGCACCGGAATTAAATATAGGAGACACAATGCCGACTTAAGTACAGGAAGACTGAGTCTTCCTACTGTCTATGTTTTGAGCGTTTCCTGTGTCACCAGTTTTACATTTTGATGCACCTCTGCAGGTTTACTGTATCCCTTGGACCTTCCCATTGACGATGAAACACAGAAATTGCATCGGAATTAAATATAAGAGACACAATGCCGACATAAGAACAGGAAGACGGAGTCTTACTACTGTCTATGTTTTGAGCGTATCCTGTGTCACCAGTTTTACATTCCGATGCACCTCTGCAGGTTTACTGTATCCATTGGACCTTCCCATTGTCGATGAAACACAGAAATGGCACCGGAATTAAATATAGGAGACACAATGCCGACTTAAGTACAGGAAGACTGAGTCTCCCTACAGTCTATGTTTTGAGCGTTTCCTGTGTCACCAGTTTTACATTCTGACGCACCTCTACAGGTTTACTGTATCACCTGGACCTTCACAGTGACGATGAAACACAGAAATTGCATCGGAAATAAATATAAGAGACACAATGCCGACTTAAGTACCAGAAAACAGTCTTCTTACGGTCAATGATTTTTAGCGTATCCTGTGTCACCAGTTTTACATTCCGATGCACCTCTGCATGTTTACTGTATCCCTTGGACCTTCCCATTGGCGATGAAACACACAAATTGCATAGAAATTAAATATATTGACACACAATGCCGACTTAAGAACCGGAAGATTGAGTCTTCCTACTGTCTATGTTTTGAGCGTTTCCTGTGTCACCAGTTTTACATTCCGATTCACCTCTGCAAATTTACTGTATCTTTTGGACCTTCCCATTGACGATGAAACACAGAAATTGCATCGGAATTAAATATAAGAGACACAATGCCGACTTAAGTACAGGAAGCCTGAGTCTTCCTACTATCTATTTTTTGAGCGTTTCCTGTGTCACCAGTTTTACATTCTGATGCACCTCTGCAAGTTTACTGTATCCCTTGTTCCTTCCCATTGACGATGAACCACAGAAATTGCATCGGAATTAAATATAAGAGACACAATGCAGACTTAAGTACAGGAAGACTGAGTCTTCCTACTGTCTATGTTTTGAGCGTTGCCTGTGTCACCAGTTTTAGATTCCGATGTGCCTCTGCAGGTTTACCGTATCCATTGGACCATCCCATTGACGATGAAACACAGAAATTGCATCGGAAGTAACTATAAGAGACACAACGCCGACTTAAGCAAAAGAAAACTGAGTCTTCTTACGGTCTATGTTTTGAGCATTTCCTGTGTCATTAGTCTTACATTCCGATGCACCTCTGCTGGTTTACTGTATCCCTTGGACCTTCCCATTGTCGATGAAACACAGAAATGGCACCGGAATTAAATATAGGTGACACAATGCCGACTTAAGTACAGGAAGACTGAGTCTTCCTACTGTCTATGTTTTGAGCGTTTCCTGTGTCACCAGTTTTACATTCTGATGCACCTCTGCAGGTTTACTGTATCCCTTGGACCTTCCCATTGACGATGAAACACAGAAATTGCATCGGAATTAAATATAAGAGACACAATGCCGACATAAGAAGAGGAAGACTGAGTCTTACTACTGTCTATGTTTTGAGCGTATCCTGTGTCACCAGTTTTACATTCCGATGCACCTCTGCAGGTTTACAGTATCCCTTGGACCTTCCCATTGACGATGAAACACAGAAATTGCATCGGAATTAAATATAAGAGACACAATGCCGACTTAAGTACAGGAAGACTGAGTCTTCCTACAGTCTATGTTTTGAGCGTTTCCTGTGTCACCAGTTTTACATTCTGATGCACCTCTGCAGGTTTACTGTATCCATTGGACCTTCCCATTGACGATGAAACACAGAAATTGCATCGGAATTAAATATAAGAGACACAATGCCGACATAAGAACAGGAAGACTGAGTCTTCCTACTGTCTATGTTTTGAGCGTTTCCTGTGTCACCAGTTTTACATTCCGATGCACCTCTGCAGGTTTACAGTATCCCTTGGACCTTGCCATTGACGATGAAACACAGAAATTGCATCGGAATTAAATATAAGAGACACAATGCCGACTTAAGTACAGGAAGACTGAGGCTTCCTACTGTCTATGTTTTGAGCGTTTCCTGTCTCACTAGTTTTACATTCCAATGCACCTCTTCAGGTTTACTGTATCCCTTGGACCTTCCCATTGACGTTGAAACACAGAAATTGCATCGGAATTAAATATAAGGGACACAATGCCGACTTAAGTACAGGAAGACTGAGTCTTCCTACAGTCTATGTTTTGAGCGTTTCCTGTGTCACCAGTTTTACATTCTGATGCATCTCTGCAGGTTTACTGTATCCCTTGGACCTTCCCATTGACGATGAAACACAGAAATTGCATCGGAATTAAATATAAGAGACACAATGCCGACATAAGAACAGGAAGACTGAGTCTTCCTACTGTCTATGTTTTGAGCGTTTCCTGTGTCACCAGTTTTACATTCCGATGCACCTCTGCAGGTTTACAGTATCCCTTGGACCTTCCCATTGACGATGAAACACAGAAATTGCATCGGAATTAAATATAAGAGACACAATGCCGACTTAAGTACAGGAAGACTGAGGCTTCCTACTGTCTATGTTTTGAGCGTTTCCTGTCTCACTAATTTTACATTCCGATGCACCTCTTCAGGTTTACTGTATCCCTTGGACCTTCCCATTGACGTTGAAACACAGAAATTGCATCGGAATTAAATATAAGAGACACAATGCCGACTTAAGTACAGGAAGACTGAGTCTTCCTACAGTCTATGTTTTGAGCGTTTCCTGTGTCACCAGTTTTACATTCTGATGCACCTCTGCAGGTTTACTGTATCCCTTGGACCTTCCCATTGACGATGAAACACAGAAATTGCATCGGAATTAAATATAAGAGACACAATGCCGACTTAAGTACAGGAAGACTTAGTCTTCCTACTGTCTATAATTTGAGCGTTTCGTGTGTCACCAGTTTTACATTCTGACGCACCTCTACAGGTTTACTGTATCACTTGGACCTTCACAGTGACGATGAAACACTGAAATTGCATCGGAATTAAATATAAGAGACACAATGCCGACTTAAGTACCAGAAAACAGTCTTCTCACGGTCAATGTTTTTTAGCATATCCTTTGTCACCAGTTTTACATTCCGATGCACCTCTGCATGTTTTCTGTATCCCTTGGACCTTCCCATTGGCGATGAAACACACAAATTGCATAGAAATTAAATATAAGACACACAATGCCGACTTAAGTACCGGAAGATTGAGTCTTCCTACTGTCTATGTTTTGAGCGTTTCCTGTGTCACCAGTTTTACATTCCGATTAACCTCTGCTGGTTTCCTGTATCTTTTGGACGTTCCCATTGACGATGAAACACAGAAATTGCATCGGAATTAAATATAAGAGACACAATGCCGACATAAGAACAGGAAGACTGAGTCTTCCTACTGTCTATGTTTTTAGCGTATCCTGTGTCACCAGCTTTACATTCCGATGCACCTCTGCAGGTTTACAGTATCCCTTGGACCTTCCCATTGACGATGAAACACAGAAATTGCATCGGAATTATATATAAGAGACACAATGCCGACTTAAGTACAGGAAGACTGAGGCTTCCTACTGTCAATGTTTTGAGCGTTTCCTGTCTCACTAGTTTTACATTCCGATGCACCTCTTCAGGTTTACTGTATCCCTTGGACCTTCCCATTGACGTTGAAACACAGAAATTGCATCGGCATTAAATATAAGAGACACAATGCCGACTTAAGTACAGGAAGACTGAGTCTTCCTAGAGTCTATGCTTTGAGCGTTTCCTGTGTCACCAGTTTTACATTCTGATGCACCTCTGCATGTTTACTGTATCCCTTGGACCTTCCCATTGACGATGAAACACAGAAATTGCATCGGAATTAAATATAAGAGACACAATGCCGACTTAAGTACAGGAAGACTTAGTCTTCCTACTGTCTATAATTTGAGCGTGTCCTGTGTCACCAGTTTTACATTCTGACGCACCTCTATAGGTTTACTGTATCACCTGGACCTTCACAGTGACGATGAAACACAGAAATTGCATCGGAATTAAATATAAGAGACACAATGCCGACTTAAGTACCAGAAAACAGTCTTCCTACGGTCAATGTTTTTTAGCGTATACTGTGTCACCAGTTTTACATTCCGATGCACCTCTGCATGTTTACTGTATCCCTTGGACCTTCCCATTGACAATGAAACACACAAATTGCATAGAAATTAAATATAAGACACACAAAGCCGACTTTAGTACCGGAAGATTGAGTCTTCCTACTGTCTGTGTTTTGAGCGTTTCCTGTGTCACCTGTTTTACATTCCGATTCACCTCTGCAGGTTTACTGTATCTTTTGGACGTTCCCATTGACGATGAAACACAGAAATTGCATCGGAATTAAATATAAGAGACACAATGCCGACTTAAGTACAGGAAGACTGAGTCTTCCTACTATCTATTTTTTGAGCGTTTCCTGTGTCACCAGTTTTGCATTCTGATGCACCTCTGCAAGTTTACTGTATCCCTTGTTCCTTCCCATTGACGATGAAACACAGAAATTGCATCGGAATTAAATATAAGAGACACAATGCAGACTTAAGTACAGGAAGACTGAGTCTTCCTACTGTCTATGTTTTGAGCGTTGCCTGTGTCACCAGTTTTAGATTCCGATGTGCCTCTGCAGGTTTACCGTATCCATTGGACCATCCCATTGACGATGAAACACAGAAATTGCATCGGAATTAACTATAAGAGACACAACGCTGACTTAAGCACAAGAAAACTGAGTCTTCTTACGGTCTATGTTTTGAGCGTTTCCTGTGTCATTAGTCTTACATTCCGATGCAGCTCTGCTGGTTTACTGTATCCCTTGGACCTTCCCATTGTCGATGAAACACAGAAATGGCACCGGAATTAAATATAGGAGACACAATGCCGACTTAAGTACAGGAAGACTGAGTCTTCCTACTGTCTATGTTTTGAGCGTTTCCTGTGTCACCAGTTTTACATTCTGATGCACCTCTGCAGGTTTACTGTATCACTTGGACCTTCCCATTGACGATGAAACACAGAAATTGCATCGGAATTAAATATAAGAGACACAATGCCGACATAAGAACAGGAAGACTGAGTCTTCCTACTGTCTATGTTTTGAGCGTTTCCTGTGTCACCAGTTTTACATTCCGATGCACCTCTGCAGGTTTACAGTATCCCTTGGACCTTCCCATTGACGATGAAACACAGAAATTGCATCGGAATTAAATATAAGAGACACAATGCCGACTTAAGTACAGGAAGACTGAGGCTTCCTACTGTCTATGTTTTGAGCGTTTCCTGTCTCACTAATTTTACATTCCGATGCACCTCTTCAGGTTTACTGTATCCCTTGGACCTTCCCATTGACGTTGAAACACAGAAATTGCATCGGAATTTAATATAAGAGACACAATGCCGACTTAAGTACAGGTAGACTGAGTCTTCCTACAGTCTATGTTTTGAGCGTTTCCTGTGTCACCAGTTTTACATTCTGATGCACCTCTGCAGGTTTACTGTATCCCTTGGACCTTCCCATTGACGATGAAACACAGAAATTGCATCGGAATTAAATATAAGAGACACAATGCCGACTTAAGTACAGGAAGACTTAGTCTTCCTACTGTCTATAATTTGAGCGTTTCGTGTGTCACCAGTTTTACATTCTGACGCACCTCTACAGGTTTACTGTATCACTTGGACCTTCACAGTGACGATGAAACACAGAAATTGCATCGGAATTAAATATAAGAGACACAATGCCGACTTAAGTACCAGAAAACAGTCTTCTTACGGTCAATGTTTTTTAGCATATCCTGTGTCACCAGTTTTACATTCCGATGCACCTCTGCATGTTTTCTGTATCCCTTGGACCTTCCCATTGGCGATGAAACACACAAATTGCATAGAAATTAAATATAAGACACACAATGCCGACTTAAGTACCGGAAGATTGAGTCTTCCTACTGTCTATGTTTTGAGCGTTTCCTGTGTCACCAGTTTTACATTCCGATTAACCTCTGCTGGTTTCCTGTATCTTTTGGACGTTCCCATTGACGATGAAACACAGAAATTGCATCGGAATTAAATATAAGAGACACAATGCCGACATAAGAACAGGAAGACTGAGTCTTCCTACTGTCTATGTTTTGAGCGTTTCCTGTGTCACCAGCTTTACATTCCGATGCACCTCTGCAGGTTTACAGTATCCCTTGGACCTTCCCATTGACGATGAAACACAGAAATTGCATCGGAATTAAATATAAGAGACACAATGCAGACTTAAGTACAGGAAGACTGAGTCTTCCTACTGTCTATGTTTTGAGCGTTGCCTGTGGCACCAGTTTTAGATTCCGATGTGCCTCTGCAGGTTTACCGTATCCATTGGACCATCGCATTGACGATGAAACACAGAAATTGCATCGGAATTAACTATAAGAGACACAACGCCGACTTAAGCACAAGAAAACTGAGTCTTCTTACGGTCTATGTTTTGAGCGTTTCCTGTGTCATTAGTCTTACATTCTGATGCAGCTCTGCTGGTTTACTGCATCCCTTGGACCTTCCCATTGTCGATGAAAACAGAAATGGCACCGGAATTAAATATAGGAGACACAATGCCGACTTAAGTACAGGAAGACTGAGTCTTCCTACTGTCTATGTTTTGAGCGTTTCCTGTGTCACCAGTTTTACATTCTGATGCACCTCTGCAGGTTTACTGTATCCCTTGGACCTTCCCATTGTCGATGAAAACAGAAATGGCACCGGAATTAAATATAGGAGACACAATGCCGACTTAAGTACAGGAAGACTGAGTCTTCCTACTGTCTATGTTTTGAGCGTTTCCTGTGTCACCAGTTTTACATTCCGATGCACCTCTGCAGGTTTACAGTATCCCTTGGACCTTCCCATTGACGATGAAACACAGAAATTGCATCGGAATTAAATATAAGAGACACAATGCCGACTTAAGTACAGGAAGACTGAGGCTTCCTACTGTCTATCTTTTGAGCGTTTCCTGTCTCACTAATTTTACATTCCGATGCACCTCTTCAGGTTTACTGTATCCCTTGGACCTTCCCATTGACGTTGAAACACAGAAATTGCATCGGAATTAAATATAAGAGACACAATGCCGACTTAAGTACAGGAAGACTGAGTCTTCCTACAGTCTTTGTTTTGAGCGTTTCCTGTGTCACCAGTTTTACATTCTGATGCACCTCTGCAGGTTTACTGTATCCCTTGGACCTTCCCATTGACGATGAAACACAGAAATTGCATCGGAATTAAATATAAGAGACACAATGCCGACTTAAGTACAGGAAGACTTAGTCTTCCTACTGTCTATAATTTGAGCGTTTCGTGTGTCACCAGTTTTACATTCTGACGCACCTCTACAGGTTTACTGTATCACTTGGACCTTCACAGTGACGATGAAACACAGAAATTGCATCGGAATTAAATATAAGAGACACAATGCCGACTTAGGTACCAGAAAACAGTCTTCTTACGGTCAATGTTTTTTAGCATATCCTGTGTCACCAGTTTTACATTCCGATGCACCTCTGCATGTTTTCTGTATCCCTTGGACCTTCCCATTGGCGATGAAACACACAAATTGCATAGAAATTAAATATAAGACACACAATGCCGACTTAAGTACCGGAAGATTGAGTCTTCCTACTGTCTATGTTTTGAGCGTTTCCTGTGTCACCAGTTTTACATTCCGATTAACCTCTGCTGGTTTCCTGTATCTTTTGGACGTTCCCATTGACGATGAAACACAGAAATTGCATCGGAATTAAA
Source organism: Schistocerca nitens (assembly GCF_023898315.1). NCBI lineage: Eukaryota > Metazoa > Arthropoda > Insecta > Orthoptera > Acrididae > Schistocerca > Schistocerca nitens. The sequence continues at coordinate 238,431,205 of NC_064623.1, read as the reverse complement.
TATAAGAGACACAATGCCGACATAAGAACAGGAAGACTGAGTCTTCCTACTGTCTATGTTTTGAGCGTTTCCTGTGTCACCAGCTTTACATTACGATGCACCTCTGCAGGTTTACAGTATCCCATGGACCTTCCCATTGACGATGAAACACAGAAATTGCATCGGAATTATATATAAGAGACACAATGCCGACTTAAGTACAGGAAGACTGAGGCTTCCTACTGTCTATGTTTTGAGCGTTTCCTGTCTCACTAGTTTTACATTCCGATGCACCTCTTCAGGTTTACTGTATCCCTTGGACCTTCCCATTGACGTTGAAACACAGAAATTGCATCGGAATTATATATAAGAGACACAATGCCGACTTAAGTACAGGAAGACTGAGTCTTCCTACAGTCTATGTTTTGAGCGTTTCCTGTGTCACCAGTTTTACATTCTAATGCACCTCTGCATGTTTACTGTATCCCTTGGACCTTCCCATTGACGATGAAACACAGAAATTGCATCGGAATTAAATATAAGAGACACAATGCCGACTTAAGTACAGGAAGACTTAGTCTTCCTACTGTCTATAATTTGAGCGTTTCCTGTGTCACCAGTTTTACATTCTGACGCACCTCTACAGGTTTACTGTATCACCTGGACCTTCACAGTGACGATGAAACACAGAAATTGCATCGGAATTAAATATAAGAGACACAATGCCAACTTAAGTACCAGAAAACAGTCTTCTTACGGTCAATGTTTTTTAGCGTATCCTGTGTCACCAGTTTTACATTCCGATGCACCTCTGCATGTTTACTGTATCCCTTGGACCTTCCCATTAACAATGAAACACACAAATTGCATAGAAATTAAATATAAGACACACAATGCCGACTTAAGTACCGGAAGATTGAGTCTTCCTACTGTCTGTGTTTTGAGCGTTTCCTGTGTCACCAGTTTTACATTCCGATTCACCTCTGCAGGTTTACTGTATCTTTTGGACGTTCCCATTGACGATGAAACACAGAAATTGCATCGGAATTAAATATAAGAGACACAATGCCGACTTAAGTACAGGAAGACTGAGTCTTCCTACTATCTATTTTTTGAGCGTTTCCTGTGTCACCAGTTTTACATTCTGATGCACCTCTGCAAGTTTACTGTATCCCTTGTTCCTTCCCATTGACGATGAACCACAGAAATTGCATCGGAATTAAATATAAGAGACACAATGCAGACTTAAGTACAGGAAGACTGAGTCTTCCTACTGTCTATGTTTTGAGCGTTGCCTGTGTCACCAGTTTTAGATTCCGATGTGCCTCTGCAGGTGTACCGTATCCATTGGACCATCCCATTGACGATGAAACACAGAAATCGCATCGGAATTAACTATAAGAGACACAACGCCGACTTAAGCACAAGAAAACTGAGTCTTCTTACGGTCTATGTTTTGAGCGTTTCCTGTGTCATTAGTCTTACATTCCGATGCAGCTCTGCTGGTTTACTGTATCCCTTGGACCTTCCCATTGACGTTGAAACACAGAAATTGCATCGGAATTAAATATAAGAGACACAATGCCGACTTAAGTACAGGAAGACTGAGTCTTCCTACTGTCTATGTTTTGAGCGTTTCCTGTGTCACCAGTTTTACATTCCGATGCACCACTGCAGGTTTACAGTATCCCTTGGACCATCCCATTGACGATGAAACACAGAAATTGCATCGGAATTAAATATAAGAGACACAATGCCGACATAAGAACAGGAAGACTGAGTCTTCCTACTGTCTATGTTTTGAGCGTTTCCTGTGTCACCAGTTTTACATTCCGATGCACCTCTGCAGGTTTACAGTATCCCTTGGACCTTCCCATTGACGATGAAACACAGAAATTGCATCGGAATTAAGTATAAGAGACACAATGCCGACTTAAGTACAGGAAGACTGAGGCTTCCTACTGTCTATGTTTTGAGCGTTTCCTGTCTCACTAATTTTACATTCCGATGCACCTCTTCAGGTTTACTGAATCCCTTGGACCTTCCCATTGACGTTGAAACACTGAAATGGCATCGGAATTAAATATAAGAGACACAATACCGACCTAAGTACAGGAAGACTGAGTCTTCCTACAGTCTATGCTTTGAGCGTTTCCTGTGTCACCAGTTTTACATTCCGATGCACCTCTGCATGTTTACTGTATCCCTTCGACCTTCCCATTGGCGATGAAACACACAAATTGCATAGAAATTAAATATAAGACACACAATGCCGACTTAAGTACCGGAAGATTGAGTCTTCCTACTGTCTATGTTTTGAGCGTTTCCTGTGTCACCAGTTTTACATTCCGATTAACCTCTGCTGGTTTACTGTATCTTTTGGACGTTCCCATTGACGATGAAACACAGAAATTGCATCGGAATTAAATATAAGAGACACAATGCCGACTTAAGTACAGGAAGACTGAGTCTTCCTACAGTCTATGTTTTGAGCGTTTCCTGTGTCACCAGTTTTACATTCTGACGCACCTCTACAGGTTTACTGTATCACTTGGACCTTCACAGTGACGATGAAACACAGAAATTGCATCTGAATTAAATATAAGAGACACAATGCCGACTTAAGTACCAGAAAACAGTCTTCTTACGGTCAATGTTTTTTAGCGTATCCTGTGTCACCAGTTTTGCATTCCGATGCACCTCTGCATGTTTACTGTATCCCTTGGACCTTCCCATTGGCGATGAAACACACAAATTGCATAGAAATTAAATATAAGACACACAATGCCGACTTAAGTACCGGAAGATTGAGTCTTCCTACTGTCTATGATTTGAGCGTTTCCTGTGTCACCAGTTTTACATTCCGATTAACCTCTGCTGGTTTACTGTATCTTTTGGACGTTCCCATTGACGATGAAACACAGAAATTGCATCGGAATTAAATATAAGAGACACAATGCCGACTTAAGTACAGGAAGACTGAGTCTTCCTACAGTCTATGTTTTGAGCGTTTCCTGTGTCACCAGTTTTACATTCTGATGCACCTCTGCAAGTTTACTGTATCCCTTGTTCCTTCCCTTTGACGATGAACCACAGAAATTCCATCGGAATTAAATATAAGAGACACAATGCAGACTTAAGTACAGGAAGACTGAGTCTTCCTACTGTCTATATTTTGAGCGTTGCCTGTGTCACCAGTTTTAGATTCCGATGTGCCTCTGCAGGTTTACCGTATCCATTGGACCATCCCATTGACGATGAAACACAGAAATTGCATCGGAATTAACTATAAGAGACACAACGCCGACTTAAGCACAAGAAAACTGAGTCTTCTTACGGTCTATGTTTTGAGCGTTTCCTGTGTCATTAGTTTTACATTCCGATGCACCTCTGCTGGTTTACAGTATCCCTTGGACCTTCCCATTGTCGATGAAACACAGAAATGGCACCGGAATTAAATATAGGAGACACAATGCCGACTTAAGTACAGGAAGACTGAGTCTTCCTACTATCTATGTTTTGAGCGTTTCCTGTGTCACCAGTTTTACATTCTGATGCACCTCTGCAGGTTTACTGTATCCCTTGGACCTTCCCATTGACGATGAAACACAGAAATTGCATCGGAATTAAATATAAGAGACACCATGCCGACATAAGAACAGGAAGACTGAGTCTTACTACTGTCTATGTTTTGAGCGTATCCTGTGTCATCAGTTTTACATACCGATGCACCTCTGCAGGTTTATTGTATCCCTTGGACCATCACAGTGACGATGAAACACAGAAATAGCATCGGAATTAAATATAAGAGACACAATGCCGACTTAAGTACAGGAAGACTGAGGCTCCTTCCTGTCTACGTTTTGAGCGTTTCCTGTCTCACAAGTTTTACATTCCGATGCACCTCTTCAGGTTTACTGTATCCCTTGGACCTTCCCATTGACGTTGAAACACAGGAATTGCATCGGAATTAAATATAAGAGACGCAATGCCGACTTAAGTACAAGAAGACTGAGTCTTCCTACAGTCAATGTTTTGAGCGTATCCTGTGTCACTAGTTTTACATTCCGATGCACCTCTTCAGGTTTACTGTATCCCTTGGACCTTCCCATTGACGTTGAAACACCGAAATTGCATCGGAATTAAATATAAGAGACACAATGCCGACTTAAGTACAGGAAGACTAAGTCTTCCTACTGTCTATAATTTGAGCGTTTCCTGTGACACCAGTTTTACATTCTGACGCACCTCTACAGGTTTACTGTATCACTTGGACCTCCACAGTGACGATGAAACACAGAAATTGCATCGGAATTAAATATAAGAGACACAATGCCGACTTAAGTACCAGAAAACAGTCTTCTTACGGTCAATGTTTTGAGCGTATCCTGTGTCACCAGTTTTACATTCCGATGCACCTCTGCATGTTTACTGTATCCCTTGGACCTTCCCATTGACGATGAAACACAGAAATTGCATCGGAATTAAATATAAGAGACACAATGCCGACTTAAGTACAGGAAGACTGAGTCTTCCTACTGTCTATGTTTTGAGCGTTTCCTGTGTCACTAGTTTTACATTTCGATGCACCTTTGCAGGTTTACTGTATCCCTTGGACCTTCCCATTGACGATGAAACACAGAAATTGCATCGGAATTAAATATAAGAGACACAATGCCGACTTAAGTACAGGAAGACTGAGTATTCCTACTGTCTATGTTTTGAGCGTTTCCTGTGTCATCAGTTTTACATTCCAATGTGCCTCTGCAGGTTTACTGTATCCATTGGACCTTCCCATTGACGATGAAACACAGAAATTGCATCGTAATTAATTATAAGAGACACAACGCCGACTTAAGCACAAAGAAAACTGAGCCTTCTTACGGTCTATGTTTTGAGCGTTTCCTGTGTCACCAGTTTTACATTCCGATGCACCTCTGCCGGTTTACTGTATCACTTGGACCTTCCCATTGTCGATGAAACACAGAAATCGCACCGGAATTAAATATAGGAGACACAATGCCGACTTAATTACAGGAATACTGAGTCTTCCTACTGTCTATGCTTTGAGCGTTTCCTGTGTCACCAGTTTTACATTCTGATGCACCTCTGCAGGTTTACTGTATCCATTGGACCTTCCCATTGACGATGAAACACAGAAATTGCATCGGAATTAAATATAAGAGACACAATGCCGACATAAGTACAGGAAGACTGAGTCTTCCTACTGTCTATGTTTTGAGCGTTTCCTGTGTCACTAGTTTTACATTTCGATGCATTTTGCAGGTTTACTGTATCCCTTGGACCTTCCCATTGACGATGAAACACAGAAATTGCATCGGAATTAAATATAAGAGACACAATGCCGACTTAAGTACAGGAAGACTGAGTCTTCCTACTGTCTATGTTTGAGCGTTTCCTGTGTCACCAGTTTCACATTCCGATGGATCACCGCAGGTTTACTGTTTTCATTGGACCTTCCCATTGACGATGAAACACAGAAATTGCATCGGAATTAAATATAAGAGACACAACGCCGAATTAAGTACAAGAAAACTCAGTCTTTTTACGGTCTATGATTTGAGCGTTTCCTGTGTTACCAGTTTTACATTCCGATGCACCTCTGCCGGTTTACTGTATGCCTTGCACCTTCACATTGTCGATGAAACACAGTAATCGCATCGGAATTATATATAAGAGACACAATGCCGACTTAAGTACAGGAAGACTGAGACTTCCTACTGTCTATGTTTTGAGCGTTTCCTGTGCCATTGGTTTTACATTCGGATGCACCTTTGCAGGTTTACTGTATCCCTTGGACCTTCCCATTGACGATGAAACACAGAAATTGCATCGGAATTAAATATAAGAGACACAATGCCGACTTAAGTACAGGAAGACTGAGTCTTCCTACTGTCTATGATTTGAGCGTTTCCTGTGTCATCAGTTTTACATTCCGATGCACCTCTGCAGGTTTACTGTATCCCTTTTACCTTCCCATTCACGATGAAAATCAGAAATTGCATCGGAATTATATATAAGAGACACAACGCCGACTTAAGTACATGAAAACTGAGTCTTCTTACGGTCTATGTTTTGAGCGTTTCCTGTGTCACCAGGTTTAAATTCCAATGCGCCTCTGCAGGTTTACTGTATCCCTTAGACCTTCCCATTGACGATGAAAAACAGAAATTGCATCGGAATTAAAAATAAGAGACACAATGCTGACTTAAGCACAGGAAGACTAAGTCTCCCTACTGTCTATGTTTTGAGCGGTTCCTGTGTCATCAGTTTTACATTCCGATGCACCTGTGCAGGTTTACTGTATCCCATAGAACTTCCCATTGACGGTGAAACACAGAAAATACATCGGAATTAAATATAAGAGACACAATGCCGACTTAAGTACAGGAAGACTGAGTGTTCCTACTGTCTATAATTTGAGCGTTTCCTGTGTCACCAGTTTTACATTCCGATGCACCTCTACAGGTTTACTGTATCCCTTGGACCTTCACAGTGACGATGAAACACAGAAATTGCATCGGAATTAAATATAAGAGACAAAATGCCGACTTAAGTACAGGATGACTAAGTCTTCCTACTCTCTATGCTTTGAGCGATAACTGTGTCATCAGTTTTACTTTCCGATGCACCTCTGCAGGTTTACTATATCCCTTGGACCTTCCCATTCACGATGAAACACAGATATTTCATCGGAAATAAATATAAGAGACACAATGCCGACTTAAGTACAGGAAGACTGAGTCTTCCTACTGTCTATGTTTTGAGCGTTTCCTGTGTCACCAGTTTTACATTCCGATGCACCTCAGCAGGTTTACAGTATCCCTTGGACCTTCCCATTGACGATGAATCACAGAAATTGCATCGGAATTAAATATAAGAGACACAATGCCGACTTAAGTACAGGAAGACTGAGTCTTCCTACAGTCTATGTTTTGAGCGTTTCCTGTCTCACTAGTTTTACATTCCGATGCACCTCTTCAGGTTTACTGTATCCCTTGGACCTTCACAGTGACGATGAAACACAGAAATTGCATCGGAATTAAATATAAGAGACACAATGCCGACTTAAGTACCAGAAAACAGTCTTCTTACGGTCAATGTTTTGAGCGTATCCTGTGTCACCAGTTTTACATTCCGATGCACCTCTGCAGGTTTAATGTATCCCTTGGACCTTCCCAATGTCGATGAAATACAGAAATCGCACCGGAATTAAATATAGGAGACACAATGCCGACATAAGTACAGGAAGACTGAGTCTTCCTACTGTCTATGTTTTGAGCGTTTCCTGTGTCACCAGTTTTACATTCTGATGCACCTCTGCAGGTTTAATGTATCCCTTGGACCTTCCCATTGACGATGAAACACAGAAATTGCATCGGAATTAAATATAAGAGACACAATGCCGACATAAGTACAGGAAGACTGAGTCTTCCTACTATCTATTTTTTGAGCGTTTCCTGTGTCACCAGTTTTACATTCTGATGCACCTCAGCAAGTTTACTGTATCCCTTGTTCCTTCCCTTTGACGATGAACCACAGAAATTGCATCGGAATTAAATATAAGAGACACAATGCAGACTTAAGTACAGGAAGACTGAGTCTTCCTACTGTCTATGTTTTGAGCGTTGCCTGTGTCACCAGTTTTAGATTCCGATGTGCCTCTGCAGGTTTACCGTATCCATTGGACCATCCCATTGACGATGAAACACAGAAATTGCATCGGAATTAACTATAAGGGACACAACGCCGACTTAAGCACAAGAAAACTGAGTCTTCTTACGGTCTATGTTTTGAGCGTTTCCTGTGTCATTAGTTTTACATTCCGATGCACCTCTGCTGGTTTACAGTATCCCTTGGACCTTCCCATTGTCGATGAAACACAGAAATGGCACCGGAATTAAATATAGGAGACACAATGCCGGCTTAAGTACAGGAAGACTGAGTCTTCCTACTATCTATGTTTTGACCGTTTCCTGTGTCACCAGTTTAACATTCTGATGCACCTCTGCAGGTTTACTGTATCCCTTGGACCTTCCCATTGACGATGAAACACAGAAATTGCATCGGAATTAAATATAAGAGACACAATGCCGACATAAGAACAGGAAGACTGAGTCTTACTACTGTCTATGTTTTGAGCGTATCCTGTGTCACCAGTTTTACATACCGATGCACCTCTGCAGGTTTACTGTATCCCTTGGACCATCACAGTGACGATGAAACACAGAAATAGCATCGGAATTAAATATAAGAGACACAATGCCGACTTAAGTACAGGAAGACAGAGTCTTCCTACTGTCTATGTATTGAGCGTTTCCTGTGTCACCAGTTTTACATTCCGATGCACCTCTGCAGGTTTACAGTATCCCTTGGACCTTCCCATTGACGATGAAACACAGAAATTGCATCGGAATTAAATATAAGAGACACAATGCCGACTTAAGTACAGGAAGACTGAGGCTCCCTACTGTCTATGTTTTGAGCGTTTCCTGTCTCACTAGTTTTACATTCCGATGCACCTCTTCAGGTTTACTGTATCCCTTGGACCTTCCCATTGACGTTGAAACACAGGAATTGCATCGGAATTAAATATAAGAGACACAATGCCGACTTAAGTACAGGAAGACTGAGTCTTCCTACAGTCTATGTTTTGAGCGTTTCCTGTGTCACTAGTTTTACATTCCGATGCACCTCTTCAGGTTTACTGTATCCCTTGGACCTTCCCATTGACGTTGAATCACCGAAATTGCATCGGAATTAAATATAAGAGACACAATGCCGACTTAAGTACAGGAAGACTTAGTCTACCTACTGTCAATAATTTGAGCGTTTCCTGTGACACCAGTTTTACATTCTGACGCACCTCTACAGGTTTACTGTATCACTTGGACCTTCACAGTGACGATGAATCACAGAAATTGCATCGGAATTAAATATAAGAGACACAATGCCGACTTAAGTACAGGAAGACTGAGTATTCCTACTGTCTATGTTCTGAGCGTTTCCTGTGTCATCAGTTTTACATTCCAATGTGCCTCTGCAGGTTTACTGTATCCATTGGACCTTCCCATTGACGATGAAACACAGAAATTGCATCGTAATTAATTATAAGAGACACAACGCCGACTTAAGCACAAGAAAACTGAGCCTTCTTACGGTCTATGTTTTGAGCGTTTCCTGTGTCGCCAGTTTTACATTCCGATGCACCTCTGCCGGTTTACTGTATCACTTGGACCTTCCCATTGTCGATGAAACACAGAAATCGCACCGGAATTAAATATAGGAGACACAATGCCGACTTAATTACAGGAATACTGAGTCTTCCTACAGTCTATGTTTTGAGCGTTTCCTGTGTCACCAGTTTTACATTCTGATGCACCTCTGCAGGTTTACTGTATCCATTGGTCCTTCCCATTGACGATGAAACACAGAAATTGCATCGGAATTAAATATAAGAGACACAATGCCGACATAAGTACAGGAAGACTGAGTCTACCTACTGTCTATGATTTGAGCGTTTCCTGTGTCACTAGTTTTACATTTCGATGCACCTTTGCAGGTTTACTGTATCCCTTGGACCTTCCCATTGACGATGAAACACAGAAATTGCATCGGAATTAAATATAAGAGACACAATGCCGACTTAAGTACAGGAAGACTGAGTCTTCCTACTGTCTATGTTTTGAGCGTTTCCTGTGTCACCAGTTTCACATTCCGATGGATCACCGCAGGTTTACTGTTTCCATTGGACCTTCCCATTGACGATGAAACACAGAAATTGCATCGGAATTAAATATAAGAGACACAACGCCGACTTAAGAACAAGAAAACTCAGTCTTTTTACGGTCTATGTTTTGAGCGTTTCCTGTGTCACCAGTTTTACATTCCGATGCACCTCTGCCGGTTTACTGTATCCCTTGCACCTTCACATTGTCGATGAAACACAGTAATCGCATCGGAATTATATATAAGAGACACAATGCCGACTTAAGTACAGGAAGACTGAGACTTCCTACTGTCTATGCTTTGAGCGTTTCCTGTGCCATCGGTTTTACATTCGGATGCACCTTTGCAGGTTTACTGTATCCCTTGGACCTTCCCATTGACGATGAAACACAGAAATTGCATCGGAAATAAAAATAAGAGACACAATGCTGACTTAAGTACAGGAAGACTAAGTCTCCCTACTGTCTATGTTTTGAGCGGTTCCTGTGTCATCAGTTTTACATTCCGATGCACCTGTGCAGGTTTACTGTATCCCTTAGAACTTCCCATTGATGGTGAAACACAGAAAATACATCGGAATTAAATATAAGAGACACAATGCCGACTTAAGTACAGGAAGACTGAGTCTTCCTAATGTCTATGTTTTGCGCGTTTCCTGTGTCATCCGTTTTACATTCCGATGCACCTCTGCAGGTTTACTGTATCCCATGGACCTTCCCATTCACGATGGAAAACAGAAATTGCATCGGAATTAAATATAAGAGACACAATGCCGACTTAAGTACAGGAAGACTGAGACTTCCTACTGTCTATAATTTGAGCGTTTCCTGTGTCACCAGTTTTGCATTCCGATGCACCTCTACAGGTTTACTGTATCCCTTGGACCTTCCCATTGACGATGAAACACAGAAATTGCATCGGAATTAAATATAAGAGACACAATGCAGACTTAAGTACAGGAAGACTGAGTCTTCCTACTGTCTATGTTTGAGAGTTGCCTGTGTCACCAGTTTTAGATTCCGATGTGCCTCTGCAGGTTTACCGTATCCATTGGACCTTCCCATTGACGATGAAACACAGAAAATACATCGGAATTAACTATAAGAGACACAACGTCGACTTAAGCACAAGAAAACTGAGTCTTCTTACGGTCTATGTTTTGAGCGTTTCCTGTGTCATTAGTTTTACATTCCGATGCACCTCTGCAGGTTTACAGTATCCCTTGGACCTTCCCATTGACGATGAAACACAGGAATTGCAACAGAATTAAATATAAGAGACACAATTCCGACTTAAGTACAGGAAGACTGAGGCTTCCTACTGTCTATGTTTTGAGCGTTTCCTGTGTCACCAGTTTTACATCTGATGCACCTCTGCAGGTTTACTGTATCCCTTGGACATTCCCATTGACGATGAAACACAGAAATTGCATTGGAATTAAATATAAGAGACACAATGCCGACATAAGAACAGGAAGACTGAGTCTTCCTACTGTCTATGTTTTGAGCGTATCCTGTGTCACCTGTTTTACATACCGATGCACCTCTGCAGGTTTACTGTATCCCTTGGACCAGCACAGTGACGATGAAACACAGAAATAGCATCGGAATATAATATAAGAGATACAATGCCGACTAAAGTACAGGAAGACTGAGTCTTCCTACTGTCTATGTTTTGAGCGTTTCCTGTGTCACCAGTTTAACATTCCGATGCACCTCTGCAGGTTTACTGTATCCCTTGGACCTTCCCATTGACGATGAAACACAGAAATTGCATCGGAATTAAATATAAGAGACAAAATGCCGACTTAGGTACAGGACGACTAAGTCTTCCTACTCTCTATGTTTTGAGCGATTACTGTGTCATCAGTTTTACTTTCCGATGCACCTCTGCAGGTTTACTATATCCCTTGGACCTTCCCATTCACGATGAAATAGAGATATTTCATCGGAAATAAATATAAGAGACACAATGCCGACTTAAGTACAGGAAGACTGAGTCTTCCTACTGTCTATGTCTTGAGCGTTTCCTGTGTCACCAGTTTTACATTCCGATGCACCTCTGCAGGTTTACAGTATCCCTTGGACCTTCCCATTGACGATGAATCACAGAAATTGCATCGGAATTAAATATAAGAGACACAATGCCGACTTAAGTACAAGAAGACTGAGGCTTCCTACTGTCTATGTTTTGAGCGTTTCCTGTCTCACTAGTTTTACATTCCGATGCACCTCTTCAGGTTTACTGTATCCCTTGGACCTTCCCATTGACGTTGAAACACAGAAATTGCATCGGAATTAAATATAAGAGACACAATGCCGACTTAAGTACAGGAAGACTGAGTCTTCCTACAGTCTATGTTTTGAGCGTTTCCTGTGTCACCAGTTTTAGATTCTGATGCACCTCTGCAGGTTTACTGTATCCCTTGGACCTTCCTATTGACGATGAAACGCAGAAATTGCATCGGAATTAAATATAAGAGACACAATGATGACTTAAGTACAGGAAGACTTAGTCTTCCTACTGTCTATAATTTGAGCGTTTCCTGTGTCACCAGTTTTACATTCTGACGCACCTCTACAGGTTTACTGTATCACTTGGACCTTCACAGTGACGATGAAACACAGAAATTGCATCGGAATTAAATATAAGAGACACAATGCCGACTTAAGTACAGGAAGACTGAGTCTTCCTACTGTCTATGTTTTGAGCGTTTCCTGTGTCACCAGTTTTACATTCTGATGCACCTCTGCAGGTTTACTGTATCCCTTGGACCTTCCCATTGACGATGAAACACAGAAATTGCATCGGAATTAAATATAAGAGACACAATGCCGACTTAAGTACAGGAAGACTGAGTCTTCCTACTATCTATTTTTTGAGCGTTTCCTGTGTCACCAGTTTTACATTCTGATGCACCTCTGCAAGTTTACTGTATCCCTTGTTCCTTCCCTTTGACGATGAACCACAGAAATTGCATCGGAATTAAATATAAGAGACACAATGCAGACTTAAGTACAGGAAGACTGAGTCTTCCTACTGTCTATGTTTTGAGCGTTGCCTGTGTCACCAGTTTTAGATTCCGATGTGCCTCTGCAGGTTTACCGTATCCATTGGACCATCCCATTGACGATGAAACACAGAAATTGCATCGGAATTAAATATAAGAGACACAATGCCGACTTAAGTACAGGAAGACTGAGGCTTCCTACTGTCTATGTTTTGAGCGTTTCCTGTCTCACTAGTTTTACATTCCGATGCACCTCTTCAGGTTTACTGTATCCCTTGGACCTTCCCATTGACGTTGAAACACAGAAATTGCATCGGAATTAAATATAAGAGACACAATGCCGACTTAAGTACAGGAAGACTGAGTCTTCCTACAGTCTATGTTTTGAGCATTTCCTGAGTCACCAGTTTTACCTTCTGATGCACCTCTGCAGGTTTACTGTATCCCTTGGACCTTCCCATTGACGATGAAACACAGAAATTGCATCGGAATTAAATATAAGAGACACAATGCCAACTTAAGTACAGGAAGACTTAGTCTTCCTACTGTCTATAATTTGAGCGTTTCCTGTGTCACCAGTTTTACATTCTGACGCACCTCTACAGGTTTACTGTATCACTTGGGCCTTCACAGTGACGATGAAACACAGAAATTTCATCGGAATTAAATATAAGAGACACAAGCCGACTTAAGTACAGGAAGACTGAGTCTTCCTACTGTCTATTTTTTGAGCGTTTCCTGTGTCACCAGTTTTACATTCTGATGCACCTCTGCAGGTTTACTGTATCCCTTGTTCCTTCCCATTGACGATGAAACACAGAAATTGCATCGGAATTAAATATAAGAGACACAATGCAGACTTAAGTACAGGAAGACTGAGTCTTCCTACTGTCTATGTTTTGAGCGTTGCCTGTGTCACCAGTTTTAGATTCCGATGTGCCTCTGCAGGTTTACCGTATCCATTGGACCTTCCCATTGAGGATCAAACACAGAAATTGCAACGGAATTAACTATAAGAGACACAACGCCGACTTAAGCACAAAAAAACTGAGTCTTCTTACGGTCTATGTTTTGAGCGTTTCCTGCGTCATCAGTTTCACATTCCGATTCACCTCTGCAGGTTTACTATATCCCTTGTACCTTCCCATTCACGATGAAACACAGATATTTCATCGGAAATAAATATAAGAGACACAATGCCGACTTAAGTACAGGAAGACTGAGTCTTCCTACTGTCTATGTTTTGAGCGTTTCCTGTGTCACCAGTTTTACATTCCGATGCACCTCTGCAGGTTTACAGTATCCCTTGGACCTTCCCATTGACGATGAATCACAGAAATTGCATCGGAATTAAATATAAGAGACACAATGTCGAGTTAAGTACAAGAAGACTGAGGCTTCCTACTGTCTATGTTTTGAGCGTTTCCTGTCTCACTAGTTTTACATTCCGATGCACCTCTTCAGGTTTACTGTATCCCTTGGACCTTCACAGTGACGATGATACACAGAAATTGCATCGGAATTAAATATAAGAGACAAAATGCCGACTTAAGTACAGGATGACTAAGTCTTCCTACTCTCTATGTTTTGAGCGATTACTGTGTCATCAGTTTTACTTTCCGATGCACCTCTGCAGGTTTACTATATCCCTTGGACCTTCCCATTCACGATGAAACACAGATATTTCATCGGAAATAAATATAAGAGACACAATGCCGACTTAAGTACAGGAAGACTGAGTCTTCCTACTGTCTATGTTTTGAGCGTTTCCTGTGTCACCAGTTTTACATTCCGATGCACCTCTGCAGGTTTACAGTATCCCTTGGACCTTCCCATTGACGATGAATCACAGAAATTGCATCGGAATTAAATATAAGAGACACAATGCCGACTTAAGTACAAGAAGACTGAGGCTTCCTACTGTCTATGATTTGAGCGTTTCCTGTCTCACTAGTTTTACATTCCGATGCACCTCTTCAGGTTTACTGTATCCCTTGGACCTTCCCATTGACGTTGAAACACAGAAATTGCATCGGAATTAAATATAAGAGACACAATGCCGACTTAAGTACAGAAAGACTGAGTCTTCCTACAGTCTATGTTTTGAGCGTTTCCTGTGTCACCAGTTTTACATTCTGATGCACCTCTGCAGGTTTACTGTATCCCTTGGACCTTCCAATTGACGATGAAACACAGAAATTGCATCGGAATTAAATATAAGAGACACAATGCCGACTTAAGTACAGGAAGACTTAGTCTTCCTACTGTCTATAATTTGAGCGTTTCCTGTGTCACCAGTTTTACATTCTGACGCACCTCTACAGGTTTACTGTATCACTTGGACCTTCACAGTGACGATGAAACACAGAAATTGCATCGGAATTAAATATAAGAGACACAATGCCGACTTAAGTACCAGAAAACAGTCTTCTTACGGTCAATGTTTTGAGCGTATCCTGTGTCACCAGTTTTACATTCCGATGCACCTCTGCATGTTTACTGTATCCCTTGGACCTTCCCATTGGGGATGAAACACATAAATTGCATCGAAATTAAATATAAGACACACAATGCCGACTTAAGTACCGGAAGATTGAGTCTTCCTACTGTCTATGTTTTGAGCGTTTCCTGTGTCACCAGTTTTACATTCCGATTCACCTCTGCAGGTTTACTGTATCTTTTGGACGTTCCCATTGACGATGAAACACAGAAATTGCATCGGAATTAAATATAAGAGACACAATGCCGACATAAGTACATTAAGACTGAGTCTTCCTACTGTCTATGTTTTGAGCGTAGCCTGTGTCACCAGTTTTAGATTCCGATGTGCCTCTTCAGGTTTACCGTATCCATTGGACCTTCCCATTGACGATGAAACACAGAAATTGCATCGGAATTAACTATAAGATACACAACGCCGACTTAAGCACAAGAAAACTGAGTCTTCTTACGGTCTATGTTTTGAGCGTTTCCTGTGTCATTAGTTTTACATTCCGATGCACCCCTGCCGGTTTACTGTATCCCTAGGACCTTAACAATGTCGATGAAATACAGAAATCGCACCGGAATTAAATATAGGAGACACAATGCCGACATAAGTACAGGAAGACTGAGTCTTCCTACTGTCTACGTTTTGAGCGTTTCCTGTGTCACCAGTTTTACATTCTGATGCACCTCTGCAGGTTTACTGTATCCCTTGGACCTTCCCATTGACGATGAAACACAGAAATTGCATCGGAATTAAATATAAGAGACACAATGCCGACTTAAGTACAGGAAGACTAAGTCTTCCTACTCTCTATATTTTGAGCGTTTCCTGTGTCATCAGTTTTACTTTCCGATGCACCTCTGCAGGTTTACTATATCCCTCGGACCTTCCCATTCACGATGAAACACAGATATTTCATCGGAAATAAATATAAGAGGCACAATGCCGACTTAAGTACAGGAAGACTCTGTCTTCCTACTGTCTATGTTTTGAGCGTTTCCTGTGTCACCAGTTTTACATTCCGATGCACCTCTGCAGGTTTACAGTATCGCTTGGACCTTCCCATTGACGATGAAACACAGAAATTGCATCGGAATTAAATATAAGAGACACAATGCCGACTTAAGTACAGGAAGACTGAGTCTTCCTACAGTCTATGTTTTGAGGGTTTCCTGTGTCACCAGTTTTAGATTCTGATGCACCTCTGCAGGTTTACTGTATCCCTTGGACCTTCCTATTGACGATGAAACACAGAAATTGCATCGGAATTATATATAAGAGACACAATGCCGACTTAAGTACAGGAAGACTTAGTCTTCCTACTGTCTATAATTTGAGCGTTTCCTGTGTCACCAGTTTTACATTCTGACGCACCTCTACAGGTTTACTGTATCACTTGGACCTTCGCAGTGACGATGAAACACAGAAATTGCATCGGAATTAAATATAAGAGACACAATGCCGACTTAAGTACAGGCAGACTGAGTCTTCCTACTGTCTATGCTTTGAGCGTTTCCTGTGTCACCAGTTTTACATTCTGATGCACCTCTGCAGGTTTACTGTATCCCTTGGACCTTCCCATTGACGATGAAACACAGAAATTGCATCGGAATTAAATATAAGAGACACAATGCCGACTTAAGTACAGGAAGACTGAGTCTTCCTACTATCTATTTTTTGAGCGTTTCCTGTGTCACCAGTTTTACATTCTGATGCACCTCTGCAAGTTTACTGTATCCCTTGTTCCTTCCCTTTGACGATGAACCACAGAAATTGCATCGGAATTAAATATAAGAGACACAATGCAGACTTAAGTACAGGAAGACTGAGTCTTCCTACTGTGTATGTTTTGAGCGTTGCCTGTGTCACCAGTTTTAGATTCCGATGTGCCTCTGCAGGTTTACCGTATCCATTGGACCATCCCATTGACGATGAAACACAGAAATTGCATCGGAATTAAATATAAGAGACACAATGCCGACTTAAGTACAGGAAGACTGAGGCTTCCTACTGTCTATGTTTTGAGCGTTTCCTGTCTCACTAGTTTTACATTCCGATGCACCTCTTCAGGTTTACTGTATCCCTTGGACCTTCCCATTGACGTTGAAACACAGAAATTGCATCGGAATTAAATATAAGAGACACAATGCCAACTTAAGTACAGGAAGACTTAGTCTTCCTACTGTCTATAATTTGAGCGTTTCCTGTGTCACCAGTTTTACATTCTGACGCACCTCTACAGGTTTACTGTATCACTTGGGCCTTCACAGTGACGATGAAACACAGAAATTTCATCGGAATTAAATATAAGAGACACAATGCCGACTTAAGTACAGGAAGACTGAGTCTTCCTACTGTCTATTTTTTGAGCGTTTCCTGTGTCACCAGTTTTACATTCTGATGCACCTCTGCAGGTTTACTGTATCCCTTGTTCCTTCCCATTGACGATGAAACACAGAAATTGCATCGGAATTAAATATAAGAGACACAATGCAGACTTAAGTACAGGAAGACTGAGTCTTCCTACTGTCTGTTTTGAGCGTTGCCTGTGTCACCAGTTTTAGATTCCGATGTGCCTCTGCAGGTTTACCGTATCCATTGGACCTTCCCATTGAGGATGAAACACAGAAACTGCAACGGAATTAACTATAAGAGACACAAGGCCGACTTAAGCACAAAAAAACTGAGTCTTCTTACGGTCTATGTTTTGAGCGTTTCCTGCGTCATCAGTTTCACATTCCGATTCACCTCTGCAGGTTTACTATATCCCTTGGACCTTCCCATTCACGATGAAACACAGATATTTCATCGGAAATAAATATAAGAGACACAATGCCGACTTAAGTACGGGAAGACTGAGTCTTCCTACTGTCTATGTTTTGAGCGTTTCCTGTGTCACCAGTTTTACATTCCGATGCACCTCTGCAGGTTTACAGTATCCCTTGTACCTTCCCATTGACGATGAATCACAGAAATTGCATCGGAATTAAATATAAGAACACAATGTCGACTTAAGTACAAGAAGACTGAGGCTTCCTACTGTCTATGTTTTGAGCGTTTCCTGTCTCACTAGTTTTACATTCCGATGCACCTCTTCAGGTTTACTGTATCCCTTGGACCTTCACAGTGACGATGAAACACAGAAATTGCATCGGAATTAAATATAAGAGACAAAATGCCGACTTAAGTACAGGATGACTAAGTCTTCCTACTCTCTATGTTTTGAGCGATTACTGTGTCATCAGTTTTACTTTCCGATGCACCTCTGCAGGTTTTCTATATCCCTTGGACCTTCCCATTCACGATGAAACACAGATATTTCATCGGAAATAAATATAAGAGACACAATGCCGACTTAAGTACAGGAAGACTGAGTCTTCCTACTGTCTATGTTTTGAGCGTTTCCTGTGTCACCAGTTTTACATTCCGATGCACCTCTGCAGGTTTACAGTATCCCTTGGACCTTCCCATTGACGATGAATCACAGAAATTGCATCGGAATTAAATATAAGAGACACAATGCCGACTTAAGTACATGAAGACTGAGGCTTCCTACTGTCTATGCTTTGAGCGTTTCCTGTCTCACTAGTTTTACATTCCGATGCACCTCTTCAGGTTTACTGTATCCCTTGGACCTTCCCATTGACGTTGAAACACAGAAATTGCATCGGAATTAAATATAAGAGACACAATGCCGACTTAAGTACAGAAAGACTGAGTCTTCCTACAGTCTATGTTTTGAGCGTTTCCTGTGTCACCAGTTTTACATTCTGATGCACCTCTGCAGGTTTACTGTATCCCTTGGCCCTTCCTATTGACGATGAAACACAGAAATTGCATCGGAATTAAATATAAGAGACACAATGCCGACTTAAGTACAGGAAGACTTAGTCTTCCTACTGTCTATAATTTGAGCGTTTCCTGTGTCACCAGTTTTACATTCTGACGCACCTCTACAGGTTTACTGTATCACTTGGACCTTCACAGTGACGATGAAACACAGAAATTGCATCGGAATTAAATATAAGAGACACAATGCCGACTTAAGTACCAGAAAACAGTCTTCTTACGGTCAATGTTTTGAGCGTATCCTGTGTCACCAGTTTTACATTCCGATGCACCTCTGCATGTTTACTGTATCCCTTGGACCTTCCCATTGGGGATGAAACACATAAATTGCATCGAAATTAAATATAAGACACACAATGCCGACTTAAGTACCGGAAGATTGAGTCTTCCTACTGTCTATGTTTTGAGCTTTTCCTGTGTCACCAGTTTTACATTCCGATTCACCTCTGCAGGTTTACTGTATCTTTTGGACGTTCCCATTGACGATGAAACACAGAAATTGCATCGGAATTAAATATAAGAGACACAATGCCGACATAAGTACATTAAGACTGAGTCTTCCTACTGTCTATGTTTTGAGCGTAGCCTGTGTCACCAGTTTTAGATTCCGATGTGAATCTTCAGGTTTACCGTATCCATTGGACCTTCCCATTGACGATGAAACACAGAAATTGCATCGGAATTAACTATAAGATACAAAACGCCGACTTAAGCACAAGAAAACTGAGTCTTCTTACGGTCTGTGTTTTGAGCGTTTCCTGTGTCATTAGTTTTACATTCCGATGCACCCCTGCCGGTTTACTGTATCCCTAGGACCTTAACTATGTCGATGAAATACAGAAATCGCACCGGAATTAAATATAGGAGACACAATGCCGACATAAGTACAGGAAGACTGAGTCTTCCTACTGTCTACGTTTTGAGCGTTTCCTGTGTCACCAGTTTTACATTCTGATGCACCTCTGCTGGTTTACTGTATCCCTTGGACCTTCCCATTGACGATGAAACACAGAAATTGCATCGGAATTAAATATAAGAGACACAATGCCGACTTAAGTACAGGAAGACTAAGTCTTCCTACTCTCTATGTTTTGAGCGTTTCCTGTGTCATCAGTTTTATTTTCCGATGCACCTCTGCAGGTTTACTATATCCCTCGGACTTTCCCATTCACGATGAAACACAGATATTTCATCGGAAATAAATATAAGAGGCACAATGCCGACTTAAGTACAGGAAGACTCTGTCTTCCTACTGTCTATGTTTTGAGCGTTTCCTGTGTCACCAGTTTTACATTCCGATGCACCTCTGCAGGTTTACAGTATCGCTTGGACCTTCCCATTGACGATGAAACACAGAAATTGCATCGGAATTAATTATAAGAGACACAATGCCGACTTAAGTACAGGAAGACTGAGGCTTCCTACTGTCTATGTTTTGAGCGTTTCCTGTCTCACTAGTTTTACATTCCGATGCACCTCTTCAGGTTTACTGTATCCCTTGGACCTTCCCATTGACGTTGAAACACAGAAATTGCATCGGAATTAAATATAAGAGACACAATGCCGACTTAAGTACAGGAAGACTGAGTCTTCCTACAGTCTATGTTTTGAGCGATTCCTGAGTCACCAGTTTTACCTTCTGATGCACCTCTGCAGGTTTACTGTATCCCTTGGACCTTCCCATTGACGATGAAACACAGAAATTGCATCGGAATTAAATATAAGAGACACAATGCCGACTTAAGTACAGGAAGACTTAGTCTTCCTACTGTCTATAATTTGAGCGTTTCCTGTGTCACCAGTTTTACATTCTGACGCACCTCTACTGGTTTACTGTATCACTTGGACCTTCACAGTGACGATGAAACACAGAAATTGCATCGGAATTAAATATAAGAGACACAATGCCGACTTAAGTACAGGAAGACTGAGTCTTCCTACTGTCTTTTTTTTGAGCGTTTCCTGTGTCACCAGTTTTACATTCTGATGCACCTCTGCAGGTTTACTGTATCCCTTGTTCCTTCCCATTGACGATGAAACACAGAAATTGCATCGGAATTAAATATAAGAGACACAATGGAGACTTAAGTACAGGAAGACTGAGTCTTCCTACTGTCTATGTTTTGAGCTTTGCCTGTGTCACCAGTTTTAGATTCCGATGTGCCTCTGCAGGTTTACCGTATCCATTGGACCTTCCCATTGACGATGAAACACAGAAATTGCATCGGAATTAACTATAAGAGACACAACGCCGACTTCAGCACAAAAAAACTGAGGCTTCTTACGGTCTATGTTTTGAGCGTTTCCTGCGTCATCAGTTTTACATTCCGATTCACCTCTGCAGGTTTACTGTATCTTTTGGACGTTCCCATTGACGATGAAACACAGAAATTGCATCGGAATTAAATATAAGAGACACAATGCCGACTTAAGTACAGGAAGACTGAGTCTTCCTACTATCTATTATTTGAGCGTTTCCTGTGTCACCAGTTTTACATTCTGATGCACCTCTGCAAGTTTACTGTATCCCTTGTTCCTTCCCATTGACGATGAACTACAGACTTTGCAGCGGAATTAAATATAAGAGACACAATGCAGACTTAAGTACAGGAAGACTGAGTCTTCCTACTGTCTATGTTTTGAGCGTTGCCTGTGTCACCAGTTTTAGATTCCGATGTGCCTCTGCAGGTTTACCGTATCCATTGGACCATCACCGTGACGATGAAACACAGAAATAGCATCGGAATTAAATATAAGAGACACAATGCCGACTTAAGTACAGGAAGACTGAGGCTCCCTACTGTCTACGTTTTGAGCGTTTCCTGTGTCACCAGTTTTACATTCCGATTCACCTCTGCAGGTTTACTGTATCTTTTGGACGTTCCCATTGACGATGAAACACAGAAATTGCATCGGAATTAAATATAAGAGACACAACGCCGACTTAAGTACAGGAAGACTGAGTCTTCCTTCTGTCTATGTTTTGCGCGTTTCCTGTGTCATCAGTTTTACATTCCGATGCACCTCTGCAGGTTTACTGTATCCCTTGGACCTTCCTATTGACGATGAAACACAGAAATTGCATCGGAATTAAATATAAGAGACACAATGCCGACTTAAGTACAGGAAGACTTAGTCTTCCTACTGTCTATAATTTGAGCGTTTCCTGTGTCACCAGTTTTACATTCTGACGCACCTCTACAGGTTTACTGTATCACTTGGACCTTCACAGTGACGATGAAACACAGAAATTGCATCGGAATTAAATATAAGAGACACAATGCCGACTTAAGTACCAGAAAACAGTCTTCTTACGGTCTATGTTTTGAGCGTTTCCTGTGTCATTAGTTTTACATTCCGATGCACCCCTGCCGGTTTACTGTATCCCTTGGACCTTCCCAATGTCGATGAAATACAGAAATCGCACCGGAATTAAATATAGGAGACGCAATGCCGACATAAGTACAGGAAGACTGAGTCTTCCTACTGTCTATGTTTTTAGCGTTTCCTGTGTCACCAGTTTTACATTCTGATGCACCTCTGCAGGTTTACTGTATCCCTTGGACCTTCCCATTGACGATGAAACACAGAAATTGCATCGGAATTAAATATAAGAGACACAATGCCGTCTTAAGTACAAGAAGACTAAGTCTTCCTACTCTCTATGTTTTGAGCGTTTCCTGTGTCATCAGTTTTACTTTCCGATGCACCTCTGGAGGTTTACTATATCCCTCGGACCTTCCCATTCACGATGAAACACAGATATTTCATCGGAAATAAATATAAGAGGCACAATGCCGACTTAAGTACAGGAAGACTGTGTCTTCCTACTGTCTATGTTTTGAGCGTTTCCTGTGTCACCAGTTTTACATTCCGATGCACCTCTGCAGGTTTACAGTATCGCTTGGACCTTCCCATTGACGATGAAACACAGAAATTGCATCGGAATTAATTATAAGAGACACAATGCCGACTTAAGTACAGGAAGACTTAGTCTTCCTACTGTCTATAATTTGAGCGTTTCCTGTGTCACCAGTTTTACATTCTGACGCACCTCTACAGGTTTACTGTATCACTTGGACCTTCACAGTGACGATGAAACACAGAAATTGCATCGGAATTAAATATAAGTGACACAATGCAGACTTAAGTACAGGAAGACTGAGTCTTCCTACTGTCTATTTTTTGAGCGTTTCCTGTGTCACCAGTTTTACATTCTGATGCACCTCTGCAGGTTTACTGTATCCCTTGTTCCTTCCCATTGACGATGAAACACAGAAATTGCATCGGAATTAAATATAAGAGACACAATGCAGACTTAAGTACAGGAGGACTGAGTCTTCCTACTGTCTATGTTTTGAGCGTTGCCTGTATCACCAGTTTTAGATTCCGATGTGCCTCTGCAGGTTTACCGTATCCATTGGACCTTCCCATTTACGATGAAACACAGAAATTGCAACGGAGTTAACTATAAGAGACACAACGCCGACTTAAGCACAAAAAAACTGAGGCTTCTTACGGTCTATGGTTTGAGCGTTTCCTGCGTCATCAGTTTTACATTCCGATTCACCTCTGCAGGTTTACTGTATCTTTTGGACGTTCCCATTGACGATGAAACACAGAAATTGCATCGGAATTAAATATAAGAGACACAATGCCGACTTAAGTACAGGAAGACTGAGTCTTCCTACTATCTATTATTTGAGTGTTTCCTGTGTCACCAGTTTTACATTCTGATGCACCTCTGCAAGTTTACTGTATCCCTTGTTCCTTCCCATTGACGATGAACCACAGACTTTGCATCGGAATTAAATATAAGAGACACAATGCAGACTTAAGTACAGGAAGACTGAGTCATCCTACTGTCTATGTTTTGAGCGTTGCCTGTGTCACCAGTTTTAGATTCCGATGTGCCTCTGCAGGTTTACCGTATCCATTGGACCATCCCATTGACGATGAAACACAGAAATTGCATCGGAATTAACTATAAGAGACACAACGCCGACTTAAGCACAAGAAAACTGTGTCTTCTTACGGTCTATGTTTTGAGCGTTTCCTGTGTCATTAGTTTTCCATTCCGATGCACCTCTGCCGGTTTACTGTATCCCTTGGACCTTCCCATTGTCGATGAAACACAGAAATGGCACCGGAATTAAATATAGGAGACAAAATGCCGACATAAGTACAGGAAGACTGAGTCTTCCTACTGTCTATGTTTTGAGCGTTTCCTGTGTCACCAGTTTTACATTCCGATGCACCTCTGCAGGTTTGCTGTATCCCTTTCACCTTCCCATTGACGACGGAACACAGAAATTGCATCGGATTTAAATATAAGAGACACAATGCCGACTTAAGTACAGGAAGACTGAGTCTTACTACTGTCTATGTTTCGAGCGTTTCCTGTGTCACCAGTTTTACATTCCGATGCACCTCTGCAGGTTTACTGTATCCCTTGGACCTTCCCATTGACGATGAAACACAGAAATTGCATCGGAATTAAATATAAGAGACACAATGCCGACTTAAGTACAGGAAGACTGAGTCTTCCTACTGTCTATGTTTTGAACGTTTCCTGTGTCACTAGTTTTACATTTCGATGCACCTTTGCAGGTTTACTGTATCCCTTGGACCTTCCCATTGACGATGAAACACAGAAATTGCATCGGAATTAAATATAAGAGAGACAATGCCGACATAAGTACAGGAAGACTGAGTCTTCCTTCTGTCTATGTTTTGCGCGTTTCCTGTGTCATCAGTTTTAGATTCCGATGCACCTCTGCAGGTTTACTGTATCCCTTCGACCTTCCTATTGACGATGAAACACAGAAATTGCATCGGAATTAAATATAAGAGACACAATGCCGACTTAAGTACAGGAAGACTTAGTCTTCCTACTGTCTATAATTTGAGCGTTTCCTGTGTAACCAGTTTTACATTCTGACGCACCTCTACAGGTTTACTGTATCACTTGGACCTTCACAGTGACGATGAAACACAGAAATTGCATCGGAATTAAATATAAGAGACACAATGCCGACTTAAGTACAGGAAGACTGTGTCTTCCTACTGTCTATGTTTTGAGCGTTTCCTGTGTCACCAGTTTTACATTCCGATGCACCTCTGCAGGTTTACAGTATCGCGTGGACCTTCCCATTGACGATGAAACACAGAAATTGCATCGGAATTAATTATAAGAGACACAATGCCGACTTAAGTACAGGAAGACTGAGGCTTCCTACTGTCTATGTTTTGAGCGTTTCCTGTCTCACTAGTTTTACATTCCGATGCACCTCTTCAGGTTTACTGTATCCCTTGGACCTTCCCATTGACGTTGAAACACAGAAATTGCATCGGAATTAAATATAAGAGACACAATGCCGACTTAAGTACAGAAAGACTGAGTCTTCCTACAGTCTATGTTTTGAGCGTTTCCTGTGTCACCAGTTTTACATTCTGATGCACTTCTGCAGGTTTACTGTATCCCTTGGACCTTCCCATTGGCGATGAAACACACAAATTGCATCGAAATTAAATATAAGACACACAATGCCGACTTAAGTACCGGAAGATTGAGACTTCCTACTGTCTATGTTTTGAGCGTTTCCTGTGTCACCAGTTTTACATTCCGATTCACCTCTGCAGGTTTACTGTATCTTTTGGACGTTCCCATTGACGATGAAACACAGAAATTGCATCGGAATTAAATATAAGAGACACAACGCCGACTTAAGTACAGGAAGACTGAGTCTTCCTTCTGTCTATGTTTTGCGCGTTTCCTGTGTCATCAGTTTTACATTCCGATGCACCTCTGCAGGTTTACTGTATCCCTTGGACCTTCCTATTGACGATGAAACACAGAAATTGCATCGGAATTAAAAATAAGAGACACAATGCCGACTTAAGTACAGGAAGACTTAGTCTTCCTACTGTCTATAATTTGAGCGTTTCCTGTGTCACCAGTTTTACATTCTGACGCACCTCTACAGGTTTACTGTATCACTTGGACCTTCACAGTGACGATGAAACACAGAAATTGCATCGGAATTAATTATAAGAGACACAATGCCGACTTAAGTACCAGAAAACAGTCTTCTTACGGTCTATGTTTTGAGCGTTTCCTGTGTCATTAGTTTTACATTCCGATGCACCCCTGCCGGTTTACTGTATCCCTTGGACCTTCCCAATGTCGATGAAATACAGAAATCGCACCGGAATTAAATATAGGAGACACAATGCCGACATAAGTACAGGAAGACTGAGTCTTCCTACTGTCTATGTTTTTAGCGTTTCCTGTGTCACCAGTTTTACATTCTGATGCACCTCTGCAGGTTTACTGTATCCCTTGGACCTTCCCATTGACGATGAAACACAGAAATTGCATCGGAATTAAATATAAGAGACAC
This sequence comes from Schistocerca nitens, assembly GCF_023898315.1. Classification (NCBI taxonomy): domain Eukaryota; kingdom Metazoa; phylum Arthropoda; class Insecta; order Orthoptera; family Acrididae; genus Schistocerca; species Schistocerca nitens. The sequence goes on along the minus strand of NC_064623.1, from coordinate 238,404,726 downwards.
AATGCCGACTTAAGTACAGGAAGACTAAGTCTTCCTACTCTCTATGTTTTGAGCGTTTCCTGTGTCATCAGTTTTACTTTCCGATGCACCTCTGCAGGTTTACTATATCCCTCGGACCTTCCCATTCACGATGAAACACAGATATTTCATCGGAAATAAATATAAGAGGCACAATGCCGACTTAAGTGTAGGAAGACTGTGTCTTCCTACTGTCTATGTTTTGAACGTTTCCTGTGTCACCAGTTTTACATTCCGATGCACCTCTGCAGGTTTACAGTATCGCTTGGACCTTCCCATTGACGATGAAACACAGAAATTGCATCGGAATTAATTATAAGAGACACAATGCCGACTTAAGTACAGGAAGACTGAGGCTTCCTACTGTCTATGTTTTGAGCGTTTCCTGTCTCACTAGTTTTACATTCCGATGCACCTCTTCAGGTTTACTGTATCCCTTGGACCTTCCCATTGACGTTGAAACACAGAAATTGCATCGGAATTAAATATAAGAGACACAATGCCGACTTAAGTACAGGAAGACTGAGTCTTCCTACAGTCTATGTTTTGAGCGTTTCCTGAGTCACCAGTTTTACCTTCTGATGCACCTCTGCAGGTTTACTGTATCCCTTGGACCTTCCCATTGACGATGAAACACAGAAATTGCATCGGAATTAAATATAAGAGACACAATGCCGACTTAAGTACAGGAAGACTTAGTCTTCCTACTGTCTATAATTTGAGCGTTTCCTGTGTCACCAGTTTTACATTCTGATGCACCTCTGCAGGTTTACTGTATCCCTTGTTCCTTCCCATTGACGATGAAACACAGAAATTGCATCGGAATTAAATATAAGAGACACAATGCAGACTTAAGTACAGGAAGACTGAGTCTTCCTACTGTCTATGTTTTGAGCGTTGCCTGTGTCACCAGTTTTACATTCCGATGTGCCTCTGCAGGTTTACCGTATCCATTGGACCTTCCCATTGAGGATGAAACACAGAAATTGCAACGGAATTAACTATAAGAGACACAACGCCGACTTAAGCACAAAAAAACTGAGGCTTCTTACGGTCTATGTTTTGAGCGTTTCCTGCGTCATCAGTTTTACATTCCGATTCACCTCTGCAGGTTTACTGTATCTTTTGGACGTTCCCATTGACGATGAAACACAGAAATTGCATCGGAATTAAATATAAGAGACACAATGCCGACTTAAGTACAGGAAGACTGAGTCTTCCTACTATCTATTATTTGAGCGTTTCCTGTGTCACCAGTTTTACATTCTGATGCACCTCTGCAGGTTTACTGTATCCCTTGTTCCTTCCCATTGACGATGAAACACAGAAATTGCATCGGAATTAAATATAAGAGACACAATGCAGACTTAAGTACAGGAAGACTGAGTCTTCCTACTGTCTATGTTTTGAGCGTTGCCTGTGTCACCAGTTTTAGATTCCGATGTGCCTCTGCAGGTTTACCGTATCCATTGGACCTTCCCATTGACGATGAAACACAGAAATTGCAACGGAATTAACTATAAGAGACACAACGCCGACTTAAGCACAAGAAAACTGAGTCTTCTTACGGTCTATGTTTTGAGCGTTTCCTGTGTCATTAGTTTTACATTCCGATGCACCTCTGCCGGTTTACTGTATCCCTTGGACCTTCCCATTGTCGATGAAACACAGAAATGGCACCGGAATTAAATATAGGAGACACAATGCCGACTTAAGTACAGGAAGACTGAGTCTTCCTACTGTCTATGTTTTGAGCGTTTCCTGTGTCACCAGTTTTACATTCTGATGCACCTCTGCAGGATTACTGTATCCCTTGGACCTTCCCATTGACGATGAAACACAGAAATTGCATCGGAATTAAATATAAGAGACACAATGCCGACATAAGAACAGGAAGACTGAGTCTTACTACTGTCTATGCTTTGAGCGTATCCTGTGTCACCAGTTTTACATACCGATGCACGTCTGCAGGTTTACTGTATCCCTTGGACCATCACCGTGACGATGAAACACAGAAATAGCATCGGAATTAAATATAAGAGACACAATGCCGACTTAAGTACAGGAAGACTGAGTCTTCCTACAGTCTATGTTTTGAGCGTTTCCTGTGTCACCAGTTTTACATTCTGATGCACCTCTGCAGGTTTACTGTATCCCTTGGACCTTACCATTGACGATGAAACACAGAAATTGCATCGGAATTGAATATAAGAGACACAATGCCGACTTAAGTACATTAAGACTTAGTCTTCCTACTGTCTATAATTTGAGCGTTTCCTGTGTCAGCAGTTTTACATTCTGATGCACCTCTGCAGATTTACTGTATCCCTTGGACCTTACCATTGACGATGAAACACAGAAATTGCATCGGAATTAAATATAAGAGACACAATGCCGACTTAAGTACAGGAAGACATAGTCTTCCTACTGTCTATACTTTGAGCGTTTCCTGTGACACCAGTTTTACATTCTGACGCACCTCTGCATGTTTACTGTATCCCTTGGACCTTCCCATTGACGATGAAACACAGAAATTGCATCGGAATTAAATATAAGAGACACAATGCCGACTTAAGTACAGGAAGACTGCGTCTTCCTACTGTCTATGTTTTGAACGTTTCTTGTGTCACTAGTTTTACATTTCGATGCACCTTTGCAGGTTTACTGTATCCCTTGGACCTTCCCATTGACGATGAAACACAGAAATTGCATCGGAATTAAATATAAGAGACACAATGCCGACTTAAGTACAGGAAGACTGAGTCTTCCTACTGTCTATGTTTTGATCGTTTCCTGTGTCACCAATTTTACATTCTGATGCACCTCTGCAGGTTTACTGTATCCCTTGGACCTTCCCATTGACGATGAAACACAGAAATTGCATCGTAATTAAATATAAGAGACACAACGCCGACTTAAGCACAAGAAAACTGAGCCTTCTTACGGTCTATGTTTTGAGCGTTTCCTGTGTCACCAGTTTTACATTCCGATGCACCTCTGCCGGTTTACTGTATCACTTGGACCTTCCCATTGTCGATGAAACACAGAAATCGCACCGGAATTAAATATAGGAGACACAATGCCTACTTAATTACAGGAATACTGAGTCTTCCTACTGTCTATGTTTTGAGCGTTTCCTGTGTCACCAGTTTTACATTCTGATGCACCTCTGCAGGTTTACTGTATCCATTGGACCTTCCCATTGACGATGAAACACAGAAATTGCATCGGAATTAAATATAAGAGACACAATGCCGACATAAGTACAGGAAGACTGAGTCTTCCTACTGTCTATGTTTTGAGCGTTTCCTGTGTCACTAGTTTTACATTTCGATGCACCTTTGCAGGTTTACTGTATCCCTTGGACCTTCCCATTGACGATGAAACACAGAAATTGCATCGGAATTAAATATAAGAGACACAATGCCGACTTAAGTACAGGAAGACTGAGTCTTCCTACTGTCTATGTTTTGAGCGTTTCCTGTGTCACCAGTTTCACATTCCGATGGATCTCCGCAGGTTTACTGTTTCCATTGGACCTTCCCATTAACGATGAAACACAGAAATTGCATCGGAATTAAATATAAGAGACACAACGCCGACTTAAGTACAAGAAAACTCAGTCTTTTTACGGTCTATGTTTTGAGCGTTTCCTGTGTCACCAGTTTTACATTCCGATGCACCTCTGCAGGTTTACTGTATCCCTTGGACCTTCACATTCACGATGGAAAACAGAAATTGCATCGGAATTAAATATAAGAGACACAATGCCGACTTAAGTGCAGGAAGACTGAGTCTTCCTACTGTCTATAATTTGAGCGTTTCCTGTGTCACCAGTTTTGCATTCCGATGCACCTCTACAGGTTTACTGTATCCCTTGGACCTTCCCATTGACGATGAAACACAGAAATTGCATCGGAATTAAATATAAGAGACACAATGCAGACTTAAGTACAGGAAGACTGAGTCTTCCTACTGTCTATGTTTGAGCGTTGCCTGTGTCACCAGTTTTAGATTCCGATGTGCCTCTGCAGGTTTATCGTATCCATTGGACCTTCCCATTGACGATGAAACACAGAAAATACATCGGAATTAACTATAAGATACACAACGTCGACTTAAGCACAAGAAAACTGAGTCTTCTTACGGTCTATGTTTTGAGCGTTTCCTGTGTCATTAGTTTTACATTCCGATGCACCTCTGCCGGTTTACTGTATCCCTTGGACCTTCCCATTGTCGATGAAACACAGAAATCGCACCGGAATTAAATATAGGAGACACAATGCCGACTTAAGTACAGGAAGACTGAGTCTTCCTACTGTCTATGTTTTGAGCGTTTTCTGTGTCACCAGTTTTACATTCTGATGTACCTCTGCAGGTTTACTGTATCCCTTGGACTTTCCCATTGACGATGAAACACAGAAATTGCATCGGAATTAAATATAAGAGACACAATGCCGACATAAGAACATGAAGACTGAGTCTTCCTACTGTCTATGTTTTGAGCGTATCCTGTGTCACCTGTTTTACATACCGTTGCACCTCTGCAGGTTTACTGTATCCCTTTGACCAGCACAGTGACGATGAAACACAGAAATAGCATCGGAATTAAATATAAGAGACACAATGCCGACATAAGTACAGGAAGTCTGAGTCTTCCTACTGTCTGTGTTTTGAGCGTTTCCTTTGTCACTAGTTTTACATTCCGATGCACTTTTGCAGGTTTACTGTATCCCTTGGACCTTCCCATTGACGATGAAACACAGAAATTGCATCGGAATTAAGTATAAGAGACACAATGCCGACTTAAGTACCGGAAGACTGAGTCTTCATACTGTCTATGTTTTGAGCGTTTCCTGTGTCACCAGTTTTACATTCTGATGCACCTCTGCATGTTTACTGTATCCCTTGGACCTTCCCATTGACGATGAAACAAAGAAATTGCATCGGAATTAAATATAAGAGACACAATGCCGACATAAGTACAAGAAAAGAGTCTTCTTACAGTCAATGTTTTGTGCGTTTCCTGTGTCACCAGTTTTACATTCCGATGCACATCTGCAGGTTTACTGTATCCCCTGGACAATCCCATTGGCGATGAAACACACAAATTGCATCGAAATTAAATATAAGAGACACAATGCCGACTTAAGTACAGGAAGACTGAGTCTTCCTACTGTCTATGTTTTGAGCGTTTCCTGTGTCACCAGTTTCACATTCCGATGGACCTCCGCAGGTTTACTGTTTCCATTGGACCTTCCCATTGACGATGAAACACAGCAATTGCATCGGAGTTAAATATAAGAGACACAATGCCGACATAAGTACAGGAAGACTGAGTCTTCCTACTGTCTATGTTTTGAGCGTTTCCTGTGTCACTATTTTTACATTCCGATGCACGTTTGCAGGTTTCCTGTATCCCTTGGACCTTCCCATTGACGATGAAACACAGAAATTGCATCGGAATTAAATATAAGAGACACAATGCCGACTTAAGTACAGGAAGACTGAGTCTTCCTACTGTCTATGCTTTGAGCGTTTCCTGTGTCACCAGTTTTACATTCTGATGCACCTCTGCAGGTTTACTGTATCCCTTGGACCTTCCCATTGACGATGAAACACAGAAATTGCATCGGAATTAAATATAAGAGACACAATGCCGACTTAAGTACAGGAAGACTGAGTCTTCCTACTGTCTATGCTTTGAGCGTTTCCTGTGTCACCAGTTTTACATTCCGATGCACATCTGCAGGTTTACTGTATCCTCTGGACCATCCCATTGGCGATGAAACACACAAATTGCATCGAAATTAAATATAAGAGACACAATGGCGACTTAAGTACAGGAAGACTGAGTCTTCCTAATGTCTATGTTTTGAGCGTTTCCTGTGTCACCAGTTTCACATTCCGATGGACCTCCGCAGGTTTTCTGTTTCCATTGGACCTTCCCATTGACGATGAAGCACAGATATTGCATCGGAATTAAATATAAGAGACACCACGCCGACTTAAGTACAAGAAAACTGAGTCTTTTTACGGTCTATGTTTTGAGCGTTTCCTGTGTCACCAGTTTTACATTCCGATGCACCTCTGCCGGTTTACTGTATCCCTTGCACCTTCACATTGTCGATGAAACACAGTAATCGCATCGGAATTATATATAAGAGACACAATGCCGACTTAAGTACAGGAAGACTGAGACTTCCTACTGTCTATGCTTTGAACGTTTCCTGTGTCACCGGTTTTATATTCGGATGCACCTCTGCAGGTTTACTGTATCCCTTTTACCTTCCCATTGACGATGAAAATCAGAAATTGCATCGGAATTATATGTAAGAGACACAACGCCGACTTAAGTACATGAAAACTGAGTCTTCTTACGGTCTACGTTTTGAGCGTTTCCTGTGTCACCAGGTTTAAATTCCGATGCGCCTCTGCAGGTTTACTGTATCCCTTGGACCTTCCCATTGCCGATGAAACACAGAAATTGCATCGGAATTAAAAATAAGACACACAATGCTGACTTAAGTACAGGAAGACTAAGTCTCCCTATTGTCTATGTTTTGAGCGTTTCCTGTGTCATCAGTTTTACATTCCGAGGCACCTGTGCAGAGTTACTGTATCCCTTAGAACTTCCCATTGACGGTGAAACACAGAAAAAACATCGGAATTAAATATAAGAGACACAATGCCGACTTAAGTACAGGAAGACTGAGTCTTCCTAATGTCTGTGTTTTGAGCGTTTCCTGTGTCATCAGTTTTACATTCCGATGCACCTCTGCAGGTTTACTGTATCCCTTGGACCTTCCCATTCACGATTGAAAACAGAAATTGCATCGGAAATAAATATAAGAGACACAATGACGACTTAAGTACAGGAAGACTAAGTCTTCCTACTGACTATGATTTGAGCGTTTCCTGTGTCACCAGTTTTACATTCCGATGCACTTCTGCAGGTTTACTGTATCCCTTGGACCTTCCCATTGACGATGAAACACAGAAATTGCATCGGAATTAAATATAAGAGACACAATGCCGACTTAAGTACAGGAAGACTGAGTCTTCCTACTGTCTATGCTTTGAGCGTTTCCTGTGTCATCAGTTTTACTTTCCGATGCACCTCTGCTTGTTTACTATATCCCTTGGATCTTTACATTCACGATGTAACACAGAAATTGCATCGGAATTAAATATAAGAGACACAATGCCGACTTAAGATCAGGAAGACTGAGTCTTCCTACTGTCTATGTTTTGAGCGTTTCCTGTGTCACCAGTTTTACATACCGATGCACCTCTGCAGGTTTACTGTATCCCTTGAACCTTCACAGTGACGATGAAACACAGAAATAGCATCGGAATTAAATATAAGAGACACAATGCCGACATAAGTACAGGAAGACTGAGTCTTCCTATTGTCTATGGTGGTGGTGGTGGTTAGTGTTTAACGTCCCGTCGACAACGAGGTCATTAGAGACGGAGCGTAAGCTCGGGTTAAGGAAGGATTGGGAAGGAAATCGGCCGTGCCCTTTCAAAGGAACCATCCCAGCATTTGCCTGAAACGATTTAGGGAAATCACGGAAAACCTAAATCAGGATGGCCGGAGACGGGATGGAACCGTCGTCCTCCCGAATGCGAGTCCAGTGTGCTAACCACTGCGCCACCTCGCTCGTTCCTACTGTCTATGTTTTGAGCGTTTCCTGTCTCACTAGTTTTACATTCCGATGCACGTTTGCAGGTTTACTGTATCCCTTGGACCTTCCCATTGACGATGAAACACAGAAATTGCAACGGAATTAAATATAAGAGACACAATGCCGACTTAAGTACAGGAAGACTGAGTCTTCCTACTGTCTATGTTTTGAGCGTTTCCTGTGTCACCAGTTTTACATTCTGATGCACCACTGCAGGTTTACTGTATCCCTTGGACCTTCCCATTGACGATGAAACACAGAAATTGCATCGGAATTAAATATAAGAGACACAATGCCGACATAAGTACAAGAAAAGAGTCTTCTTACAGTCAATGTTTTAAGCGTTTCCTGTGTCACCAGTTTTACATTCCGATGCACATCTGCAGGTTTACTGTATCCCCTGGACCATCCCATTAGCGATGAAACACACAAATTGCATCGAAATTAAATATAAGAGACACCTTGCCGACTTAAGTACAGGAAGACTGAGTCTTTCTAGTGTCTATGTTTTGAGCGTTTCCTGTGTCACCAGTTTCACATTCCGATGGACCTCCGCAGGTTTACTGTTTCCATTGGACCTTCCCATTGACGATGAAACACAGAAATTGCATCGGAATTAAATATAAGAGTCACAATGCCGACTTAAATACAGGAAGACTGAGTCTTCCTACTGTCTATGTTTTGAGCGTTTCCTTTGTCACCAGTTTTACATTCTGATGCACCTCTGCAGGTTTACTGTATCCCTTGGACCTTCCCATTGACGATGAAACACAGAAATTGCATCGGAATTAAATATAAGAGACACAATGCCGACATAAGTACAAGAAAACAGTGTTCTTACAGTCAATGTTTTGAGCGTTTCCTGTGTCACCAGTTTTACATTCCGATGCACCTCTGCAGGTTTACTGTATCCCTTTTACCTTCCCATTGACGATGAAAATCAGAAATTGCATCGGAATTATATATAAGAGACACAACGCCGACTTAAGTACATGAATACTGAGTCTTGTTACGGTCTATGTTTTGAGCGTTTCCTGTGTCACCAGGTTTAAATTCCGATGCGCCTATGCAGGTTTACTGTATCCCTTGGACCTTCCCATTGACGATGAAACACAGAAATTGCATCGGAATTAAAAATAAGAGACACAATGCTGACTTAAGTACAGGAAGACTAAGTCTCAATACTGTCTATGTTTGAGCGTTTCCTGTGTCATCAGTTTTACATTCCGATGCACCTGTGCAGGTTTACTGTATCCCTTAGAACTTCCCATTGACGGTGAAACACAGAAAATACATCGGAATTAAATATAAGAGACACAATGACGACTTAAGTACAGGAAGACTAAGTCTTCCTACTGTCTATGATTTGAGCGTTTCCTGTGTCACCAGTTTTACATTCCGATGCACCTCTGCTTGTTTACTATATCCCTTGGATCTTTACATTCACGATGAAACACAGAAATTTCAGCGGAAATAAATATAAGAGACACAATGCCCACTTAAGTACAGGAAGACTGAGTCTTCCTACTGTCTATGAATTGAGCGTTTCCTGTGTCACCAGTTTTACATTCCGATGCACCTCTGCAGGTTTACTGTATCCCTTGGACCTTCCCATTAACGATGAAACACAGAAATTGCATCGGAATTAAATATAAGAGACTCAATGCCGACTTAAGTACAGGAAGACTGAGTCTTCCTACTGTCTATGTTTTGAGCGTTTCCTGTGTCACTAGTTTTACATTCCGTTGCACCTCTGCAGGTTTATTGTATCCCTTGGACCTTCCCATTGACGATGAAACACAGAAATTGCATCGGAATTAAATATAAGAGACACAATGCCGACTTAAGTAGAGGAAGACTGAGTCTTCCTACTGTCTATTTTTTGAGCGTTTCCTGTGTCACCAGTTTTACATTCTGCTGCACCTCTGCAAGTTTACTGTATCCCTTGGATCTTCCAATTGACGATGAAACACAGAAATTGCATCGGAATTAAATATAAGAGACACAATGCAGACTTAAGTTTAGGAAGGCTGAGTCTTCCTACTGTCTATGTTTGAGCGTTGCCTGTGTCACCAGATTTAGATTCCGATGTGCCTCTGCAGGTTTACCGTATCCATTGGACCTTCCTATTGACGATGAAACACAGAAATTGCATCGGAATTAACTATAAGAGACACAACGCCGACTTAAGCACAAGAAAACTGAGTCTTCATACGGTCTATGTTTTGAGCGTTTCCTGTGTCATTAGTTTTACATTCCGATGCACCTCTGCCGGTTTACTGTATCCCTTGGACCTTCCCATTGACGATGAAACACAGAAATTGCATCGGAATTAAATATAAGAGACACAATGCCGACATAAGAACAGGAAGACTGAGTCTTCCTACTGTCTATGTTTTGAGCGTTTCCTGTGTCACCAGTTTTACATTCCGATGCACCTCTGCAGGTTTACTGTATCCCTTGGACCTTCCCATTGACGATGAAACACAGATATTGCATCGGAATTAAATATAAGAGACACAATGCCGACTTAAGTACAGGAAGACTGAGTCTTCCTACTGTCTATAATTTGAGCGTTTCCTGTGTCACCAGTTTTACATTCCGATGCACCTCTACAGGTTTACTGTATCCCTTGGACCTTCACAGTGACGATGAAACACAGAAATTGCATCGGAATTAAATATAATAGACAAAATGCCGACTTAAGTACAGGAAGAATAAGTCTTCCTATTCTCTATGTTTTGAGCGTTTCCTGTGTCATCAGTTTTACTTTCCGATGCACCTCTGCAGGTTTACTATATCCCTTGGACCTTCCCATTCACGATGAAACACAGATATTTCATCGGAAATAAATATAAGAGACACAATGCCGACTTAAGTACAGGAAGACCGAGTCTTCCAACTGTCTATGTTTTGAGCTTTTCCTGTGTCACCAGTTTTACATTCCGATGCACCCCTGCAGGTTTACTGTATCTCTTGGATCTTCCCATTGACGATGAATCACAGAAATTGCATCGGAATTAAATATAAGAGAAACAATGCCGACTTAAGTACAGGAAGACTGAGTCTACCTACTGTCTATGTTTGAGCGTTTCCTGTGTCATCAGTTTTACATTCCGATGCACCTCTGCAGGTTTACTGTATCCATTGGACCATCCCATTGACGATGAAACACAGAAAATGCATAGGAATAAAATATAAGAGACACAATGCCGACTTAAGTACAGGAAGAATGCACCTTCCTACTGTCTATGTTTTGAGTGTTTCCTGTGTCACCAGTTTTACATTCCGATCCACCTCTGCAGGTTTACTGTATCCATTGGACCTTCTCATTGACGAAGAAACACAGAAATTGTATCGGAATTAAATATAAGAGACACAACGCCGACTTAAGTACAAGAACACTGAGTCTTCTTAGGGTCTATGTTTTGAGGGTTTCCTATGTCTCCAGTTTTACATTCCGATGCACCTCTGCAGGTTTGCTGTATCCCTTGCACCTTCGCAATGACAATGAAACACAGAAATTACTTCGGAATTAAATATAACAAACACAATGCCGGCTTAAGTACAGGAAGACTGAGACTTGCTACTGTCTATGTTTTGAGCGTTTCCTGTGTCACCAGTTTTACATTCCGATGCAAATCTGCAGGTTTACTGTATCCCTTGGATCTTCCCGTTGACGATGAAACACAGAAATTGCATCGAAATTAAATGTAAGAGACACAATGCCGACTTAAGTACAGGAACATTGAATCTTCCTACTGTCTATGTTTGAGCGTTTCCTGCGTCACCAGTTTTACATTCCGATGCACCTCTGCAGGTTAACTGTATCCATTGGACCTTCCCATTGACGATGAAACACAGAAATTACATCGGAATTAAATATAAGAGACACAACGTTGACTTAAGTACAAGAAAACTGAGTCTTCATACGGTCTATGTTTTGAGCGTTTCCAGTGTCACCAGTTTTACTGCAGGTTTACTGTATCCATTGGACCTTCCCATGGACGATGAAACACAGAAATTGCATCGGAATTAAATGTAAGAGACACAATGCTGACTAAGGTACAGGAAGACTGAGTCATCCTACTGTCTATGTTTTGAGCGTGTCCTGTGTCACCAGTTTTACATTCCGAAGCACCTCTGCAGGTTTACTGTATCCATTGGATCTTCCCATTGACGATGAAACACAGAAATTGCATCGGAATGAAATATAAGAGACACAATGTCGGCTTAAGTACCCGAAAAGTGTGTCTTTCTATTGTATATGTTTTTAGCGTTTCCTGTGTCACCAAATTTACAATCCGATGCACCTCTGCAGGTTTACTGTATCCATTTGATCTTCCCATTGACGATTAAACGCAGAAATTGCATCGGAATTAAATATAAGAGACACAATGCCGACTTAGGTACAGGAAGACTGAGTCTTCCTACTGTCTATGCTTTGAGCGTTTCCTGTGTCATCAGTTTTCCATTTTGATGCACCTCTGCAGGTTTACTGTATCCCTTGCACCTTCACAGTGACGATGAAACACAGAAATTGCATCGGAATTAAATATAAGAAACACAATGCCGACTTAAGTCCAGGAAGACTGAGTCTACCTACTGTCTATGTTTGAGCGTTTCCTGTGTCATCAGTTTTACATTCCGATGCACCTCTGCAGGTTTACTGTATCCATTGGACCATCCCATTGACGATGAAACACAGAAAATGCATAGGAATAAAATATAAGAGACACAATGCCGACTTAAGTACAGGAAGAATGAACCTTCCTACTGTCTATGTTTTGAGTGTTTCCTGTGTCACCAGTTTTACATTCCGATCCACCTCTGCAGGTTTACTGTATCCATTGGACCTTCTCATTGACGAAGAAACACAGAAATTGTATCGGAATTAAATATAAGAGACACAATGCCGGCTTAAGTACAGGAAGACTGAGTCTTCCTACTGTCTATGTTTTGAGCGTTTCGTGTGTCATCAGTTTTACATTCCGATGCACCTCTGCAGGTTTACTGTATCCATTGGACCTTCTCATTGACGAAGAAACACAGAAATTGTATCGGAATTAAATATAAGAGACACAATGCCGGCTTAAGTACAGGAAGACTGAGTCTTCCTACTGTCTATGTTTTGAGCGTTTCCTGTGTCATAAGTTTTACATTCCGATGCACCTCTGCAGGTTTACTGTATCCATTGGACTTTCTCAGTGACGATGAGACACAGAAATTGCATCGGAATGAAATGTAAGAGACACAATGCGACTTAAGTACACGAAGAGTGTGTCTTTCAATTGTCTATGTTTTGAGCGTTTCCTGTGTCACCAGTTTTACATTCCGATGCACCTCTGCTGGTTTACTGTATCCATTGGACCTTCCCATTGACGTTGAAACACAGAAATTGCATCGCAATTAAATATAAGATACACAACGCCGACTTAAGTACAAGAGAACTGAGTCTTCTTACGGTCTTTGATTTGATCGTTTCCTGAGTCACCAGCTTTACATTCCAATTCACCTCTTCAGGTTTACTGTATCCCTTTGACCTTCCCATTGATGAAAAAACACAGAAATTTCATCGGAATTAAATATAAGAGACACAACGCTGACTTAAGTACAAGAACACTGAGTCTTCTTAGGGTCTATGTTTTGAGCGTTTCCTATGTCTCCAGTTTTACATTCCGATGCACCTCTGCAGGTTTGCTGTATCCCTTGCACCTTCCCATTGACAATGAAACACAGAAATTACATCGGAATTAAATATAACAAACACAATGCCGACTTAAGTACAGGAAGCCTGAGTCTTGCTACTGTCTATGTTTTGAGCGTTTCCTGTGTCACCAGTTTTACATTCCGATGCACCCCTGCAGGTTTACTGTATCTCTTGGATCTTCCCATTGACGATGAATCACAGAAATTGCATCGGAATTAAATATAAGAGAAACAATGCCGACTTAAGTACAGGAAGACTGAGTCTACCTACTGTCTATGTTTGAGCGTTTCCTGTGTCATCAGTTTTACATTCCGATGCACCTCTGCAGGTTTACTGTATCCATTGGACCATCCCATTGACGATGAAACACAGAAAATGCATAGGAATAAAATATAAGAGACACAATGCCGACTTAAGTACAGGAAGAATGCACCTTCCTACTGTCTATGTTTTGAGTGTTTCCTGTGTCACCAGTTTTACATTCCGATCCACCTCTGCAGGTTTACTGTATCCATTGGACCTTCTCATTGACGAAGAAACACAGAAATTGTATCGGAATTAAATATAAGAGACACAACGCCGACTTAAGTACAAGAACACTGAGTCTTCTTAGGGTCTATGTTTTGAGGGTTTCCTATGTCTCCAGTTTTACATTCCGATGCACCTCTGCAGGTTTGCTGTATCCCTTGCACCTTCGCAATGACAATGAAACACAGAAATTACTTCGGAATTAAATATAACAAACACAATGCCGGCTTAAGTACAGGAAGACTGAGACTTGCTACTGTCTATGTTTTGAGCGTTTCCTGTGTCACCAGTTTTACATTCCGATGCAAATCTGCAGGTTTACTGTATCTCTTGGATCTTCCCATTGACGATGAATCACAGAAATTGCATCGGAATTAAATATAAGAGAAACAATGCCGAATTAAGTACCGGAAGGCTGAGTCTTCCTACTGTCTATGTTTTGAGCGTTTCCTGTGTCACCAGTTTTACATGCCGATGCACCTCTGCAGGTTTACTGTATCCCTTGGATCTTCCCATAGACGATGAAACACAGAAATTGCATCGAAATTAAATATAAGAGACACAATTCCGACTTAAGTACAGGAACATTGAATCTTCCTACTGTCTATGTTTGAGCGTTTCCTGCGTCACCAGTTTTACATTCCGCTGCACCTCTGCAGGTTTACTGTATCCATTGTACCTTCCCATTGACGATGAAACACAGAAATTACATCGGAATTAAATATAAGAGACACAACGTTGACTTAAGTACAAGAAAACTGAGTCTTCTTACGGTCTATGTTTTGAGCGTTTCCAGTGTCACCAGTTTTACATTCCGATGCACCTCTGCAGGTTTACTATATCCATTGGACCTTCCCATGGACGATGAAACACAGAAATTGCATCGGAATTAAATGTAACACACACAATGCCGACTTAGGTACAGGTAAACTGAGTCTTCCTACTGTCTATGTTTTGAGCTTGTCCTGTGTCACCAGTTTTACATTCTGATGCACCTCTGCAGGTTTGCTGTATCCCTTTCACCTTCCCATTGACGACGGAACACAGAAATTGCATCGGATTTAAATATAAGAGACACAATGCCGACTTAAGTACAGGAAAACTGAGTCTTACTACTGTCTATGTCTCGAGCCTTACCTGTGTCACCAGTTTTACATTCCGATGCACCTCTGCAGGTTTACTGTATCCATTGGACCTTCTCATTGACGAAGAAACACAGAAATTGAATCGGAATTAAATATAAGAGACACAACGCCGACTTAAGTACAAGAACACTGAGTCTTCTTAGAGTCTATGTTTTGAGCGTTTCCTGTGTCTCCAGTTTTACATTCCGATGCACCTCTGCAGGTTTGCTGTATCCCTTGCACCTTCCCATTGACAATGAAACACAGAAATTACATCGGAATTAAATATAACAAACACAATGCCGACTTAAGTACAGGAAGACTGAGTCTTACTACTGTCTATGTTTTGAGCGTTTCCTGTGTCACCAGTTTTACATTCCGATGCACCTCTGCAGGTTTACTGTATCTCTTGGATCTTCCCATTGACGATGAATCACAGAAATTGCATCGGAATTAAATATAAGAGAAACAATGCCGAATTAAGTACCGGAAGGCTGAGTCTTCCTACTGTCTATGTTTTGAGCGTTTCCTGTGTCACCAGTTTTACATGCCGATGCACCTCTGCAGGTTTACTGTATCCCTTGGATCTTCCCATAGACGATGAAACACAGAAATTGCATCGAAATTAAATATAAGAGACACAATTCCGACTTAAGTACAGGAACATTGAATCTTCCTACTGTCTATGTTTGAGCGTTTCCTGCGTCACCAGTTTTACATTCCGCTGCACCTCTGCAGGTTTACTGTATCCATTGTACCTTCCCATTGACGATGAAACACAGAAATTACATCGGAATTAAATATAAGAGACACAACGTTGACTTAAGTACAAGAAAACTGAGTCTTCTTACGGTCTATGTTTTGAGCGTTTCCAGTGTCACCAGTTTTACATTCCGATGCACCTCTGCAGGTTTACTATATCCATTGGACCTTCCCATGGACGATGAAACACAGAAATTGCATCGGAATTAAATGTAACACACACAATGCCGACTTAGGTACAGGTAAACTGAGTCTTCCTACTGTCTATGTTTTGAGCTTGTCCTGTGTCACCAGTTTTACATTCTGATGCACCTCTGCAGGTTTGCTGTATCCCTTTCACCTTCCCATTGACGACGGAACACAGAAATTGCATCGGATTTAAATATAAGAGACACAATGCCGACTTAAGTACAGGAAAACTGAGTCTTACTACTGTCTATGTCTCGAGCCTTACCTGTGTCACCAGTTTTACATTCCGATGCACCTCTGCAGGTTTACTGTATCCATTGGACCTTCTCATTGACGAAGAAACACAGAAATTGAATCGGAATTAAATATAAGAGACACAACGCCGACTTAAGTACAAGAACACTGAGTCTTCTTAGAGTCTATGTTTTGAGCGTTTCCTGTGTCTCCAGTTTTACATTCCGATGCCTCTCTGCAGGTTTGCTGTATCCCTTGCACCTTCCCATTGACAATGAAACACAGAAATTACATCGGAATTAAATATAACAAACACAATGCCGACTTAAGTACAGGAAGACTGAGTCTTACTACTGTCTATGTTTTGAGCGTTTCCTGTGTCACCAGTTTTACATTCCGATGCACCTCTGCAGGTTTACTGTATCTCTTGGATCTTCCCATTGACGATGAATCACAGAAATTGCATCGGAATTAAATATAAGAGAAACAATGCCGACTTTAGTACCGGAAGGCTGAGTCTTCCTACTGTCTATGTTTTGAGCGTTTCCTGTGTCACCAGTTTTACATTCCGATGCACCTCTGCAGGTTTACTGTATCCCTTGGATCTTCCCATTGACGATGAAACACAGAAATTGCATCGAAATTAAATATAAGAGACACAATGCCGACATAAGTACAGGAACATTGAATCTTCCTACTGTCTATGTTTGAGCGTTTCCTGCGTCACCAGTTTTACATTATGATGCACCTCTGCAGGTTTACTGTATCCATTGGACCTTCCCATTGACGATGAAACACAGAAATTACATCGGAATTAAATATAAGAGACACAACGTTGACTTAAGTACAAGAAAACTGAGTCTTCTTACGGTCTATGTTTTGAGCGTTTCCTGCGTCACCAGTTTTACATTATGATGCACCTCTGCAGGTTTGCTGTATCCCTTGCACCTTCCCATTGACGATGAATCACAGAAATTGCATCGGAATTAAATATAAGAGAAACAATGCCGACTTAGGTACAGGAAGACTCAGTCTTCCTACTGTCTATGTTTTGAGCGTGTCCTGTGTCACCAGTTTTACAACCGATGCACCTCTGCAGGTTTACCGTATCCCATGGACCTTGACAGTGACGATGAGACACAGAAATTGCATCGGAATTAAATATAAGAGACACAATGCCGACTTAAGTACAGGAAGACTGAGTCTTCCTACTGTCTATGTTTCGAGCGTTTCCTGTGTCACCAGTTTTACATTCCGATGCACCTCTGCAGGTTTACTGTATAACTTGGACCTTCCCATTAACGATGAAACACAGAAATTGCATCGGAATTAAATATAAGAGACACAATGTCGTCTTAAGTACAGGGTGACAAAGTCATCCAACTGTCTATGTTTTGAGCGTTTCCTGTGTCACCAGTTTTACATTCCGATGCACCTCTGCAGGTTTGCTGTATCCCTTTCACCTTCCCATTGACGACGGAACACAGAAATTGCATCGGATTTAAATATAAGAGACACAATGCCGACTTAAGTACAGGAAGACTGAGTCTTACTACTGTCTATGTTTCGAGCGTTTCCTGTGTCACCAGTTTTACATTCCGATGCACCTCTGCAGGTTTACTGTATCCATTGGACCTTCTCATTGAGAAGAAACACAGAAATTGAATCGGAATTAAATATAAGAGACACAACGCCGACTTAAGTACAAGAACACTGAGTCTTCTTAGGGTCTATGTTTTGAGCGTTTCCTGTGTCTCCAGTTTTACATTCCGATGCACCTCTGCAGGTTTGCTGTATCCCTTGCACCTTCCCATTGACAATGAAACACAGAAATTACATCGGAATTAAATATAACAAACACAATGCCGACTTAAGTACAGGAAGCCTGAGTCTTGCTACTGTCTATGTTTGAGCGTTTCCTGTGTCATCAGTTTTACATTCCGATGCACCTCTGCAGGTTTACTGTATCCATTGGACCATCCCATTGACGATGAAACACAGAAAATGCATAGGAATAAAATATAAGAGACACAATGCCGACTTAAGTACAGGAAGAATGCACCTTCCTACTGTCTATGTTTTGAGTGTTTCCTGTGTCACCAGTTTTACATTCCGATCCACCTCTGCAGGTTTACTGTATCCATTGGACCTTCTCATTGACGAAGAAACACAGAAATTGTATCGGAATTAAATATAAGAGACACAACGCCGACTTAAGTACAAGAACACTGAGTCTTCTTAGGGTCTATGTTTTGAGGGTTTCCTATGTCTCCAGTTTTACATTCCGATGCACCTCTGCAGGTTTGCAGTATCCCTTGCACCTTCGCAATGACAATGAAACACAGAAATTACTTCGGAATTAAATATAGCAAACACAATGCCGGCTTAAGTACAGGAAGACTGAGACTTGCTACTGTCTATGTTTTGAGCGTTTCCTGTGTCACCAGTTTTACATTCCGATGCAAATCTGCAGGTTTACTGTATCTCTTGGATCTTCCCATTGACGATGAATCACAGAAATTGCATCGGAATTAAATATAAGAGAAACAATGCCGAATTTAGTACCGGAAGGCTGAGTCTTCCTACTGTCTATGTTTTGAGCGTTTCCTGTGTCACCAGTTTTACATGCCGATGCACCTCTGCAGGTTTACTGTATCCCTTGGATCTTCCCATTGACGATGAAACACAGAAATTGCATCGAAATTAAATATAAGAGACACAATTCCGACTTAAGTACAGGAACATTGAATCTTCCTACTGTCTATGTTTGAGCGTTTCCTGCGTCACCAGTTTTACATTCCGCTGCACCTCTGCAGGTTTACTGTATCCATTGTACCTTCCCATTGACGATGAAACACAGAAATTACATCGGAATTAAATATAAGAGACACAACGTTGACTTAAGTACAAGAAAACTGAGTCTTCTTACGGTCTATGTTTTGAGCGTTTCCAGTGTCACCAGTTTTACATTCCGATGCACCTCTGCAGGTTTACTATATCCATTGGACCTTCCCATTGACGACGGAACACAGAAATTGCATCGGATTTAAATATAAGAGACACAATGCCGACTTAAGTACAGGAAAACTGAGTCTTACTACTGTCTATGTCTCGAGCCTTACCTGTGTCACCAGTTTTACATTCCGATGCACCTCTGCAGGTTTACTGTATCCATTGGACCTTCTCATTGACGAAGAAACACAGAAATTGAATCGGAATTAAATATAAGAGACACAACGCCGACTTAAGTACAAGAACACTGAGTCTTCTTAGAGTCTATGTTTTGAGCGTTTCCTGTGTCTCCAGTTTTACATTCCGATGCACCTCTGCAGGTTTGCTGTATCCCTTGCACCTTCCCATTGACAATGAAACACAGAAATTACATCGGAATTAAATATAACAAACACAATGCCGACTTAAGTACAGGAAGACTGAGTCTTACTACTGTCTATGTTTTGAGCGTTTCCTGTGTCACCAGTTTTACATTCCGATGCACCTCTGCAGGTTTACTGTATCTCTTGGATCTTCCCATTGACGATGAATCACAGAAATTGCATCGGAATTAAATATAAGAGAAACAATGCCGACTTTAGTACCGGAAGGCTGAGTCTTCCTACTGCCTATGTTTTGAGCGTTTCCTGTGTCACCAGTTTTACATTCCGATGCACCTCTGCAGGTTTACTGTATCCCTTGGATCTTCCCATTGACGATGAAACACAGAAATTGCATCGAAATTAAATATAAGAGACACAATGCCGACATAAGTACAGGAACATTGAATCTTCCTACTGTCTATGTTTGAGCGTTTCCTGCGTCACCAGTTTTACATTATGATGCACCTCTGCAGGTTTACTGTATCCATTGGACCTTCCCATTGACGATGAAACACAGAAATTACATCGGAATTAAATATAAGAGACACAACGTTGACTTAAGTACAAGAAAAATGAGTCTTCTTACGGTCTATGTTTTGAGCGTTTCCTGCGTCACCAGTTTTACATTATGATGCACCTCTGCAGGTTTGCTGTATCCCTTGCACCTTCCCATTGACGATGAATCACAGAAATTGCATCGGAATTAAATATAAGAGAAACAATGCCGACTTAGGTACAGGAAGACTCAGTCTTCCTACTGTCTATGTTTTGAGCGTGTCCTGTGTCACCAGTTTTACATTCCGATGCACCTCTGCAGGTTTACCGTATCCCATGGACCTTGACAGTGACGATGAGACACAGAAATTGCATCGGAATTAAATATAAGAGACACAATGCCGACTTAAGTACAGGAAGACTGAGTCTTCCTACTGTCTATGTTTCGAGCGTTTCCTGTGTCACCAGTTTTACATTCCGATGCACCTCTGCAGGTTTACTGTATAACTTGGACCTTCCCATTAACGATGAAACACAGAAATTGCTTCGGAATTAAATATAAGAGACACAATGTCGTCTTAAGTACAGGAAGACAAAGTCATCCAACTGTCTATGTTTTGAGCGTTTCCTGTGTCACCAGTTTTACATTCCGATGCACCTCTGCAGGTTTGCTGTATCCCTTTCACCTTCCCATTGACGACGGAACACAGAAATTGCATCGGATTTAAATATAAGAGACACAATGCCGACTTAAGTACAGGAAGACTGAGTCTTACTACTGTCTATGTTTCGAGCGTTTCCTGTGTCACCAGTTTTACATTCCGATGCACCTCTGCAGGTTTACTGTATCCATTGGACCTTCTCATTGACGAAGAAACACAGAAATTGAATCGGAATTAAATATAAGAGACACAACGCCGACTTAAGTACAAGAACACTGAGTCTTCTTAGGGTCTATGTTTTGAGCGTTTCCTGTGTCTCCAGTTTTACATTCCGATGCACCTCTGCAGGTTTGCTGTATCCCTTGCACCTTCCCATTGACAATGAAACACAGAAATTACATCGGAATTAAATATAACAAACACAATGCCGACTTAAGTACAGGAAGACTGAGCCTTACTACTGTCTATGATTTGAGCGTTTCCTGTGTCACCAGTTTTACATTCCGATGCACCTCTGCAGGTTTACTGTATCTCTTGGATCTTCCCATTGACGATGAAACACAGAAATTACACCGGAATTATATATAAGAGACACAACGTTGACTTAAGTACAAGAAAACTGAGTCTTCTTACGGTCTATGTTTTGAGCGTTTCCAGTGTCACCAGTTTTACATTCCGATGCACTTCTGCAGGTTATTGTATCCCATGGACCTTCACAGTGACGATGAAACACTGAAATTGCATCGGAATTAAATATAAAAGACACAATGCCGACTTAAGTACAAGAAAACTGAGTCTTCTTAGGGTCTATGTTATGAGCGCTTCCTGTGTCACCAGTTTTACATTCCGATGCACCTCGGCAGGGTTACTGTATCCCTTGGATCTTCCCATTGACGATGAAACACAGAAATTGCATCGGAATTAAATATAAGAGACACAATGCCGACTTAAGTACAGAAAGACTGAGTCTTCCTACTGTCTATGTTTTGAGCGTTTCCTGAGTCACCAGGTTTACATTCCGATGCACCTCTGCAGGTTTACTGTATCCCTTGGATTTTCCCATTGACGATGAAACACAGAAATTGCATCCGAATTAAATATAAGAGACACAATGCCGACTTAAGAACAGGAAGGCTGAGTCTTCCTACTGTCTATGATTTGAGCGTTTCCTGTGTCACCAGTATTACATTCCGATGCACCTCTGCAGGTTTACTGTATTCCTTGGATCTTCCCATTGACGATGAACCACAGAAATTGCATCGGTATTAAATATAAGAGTCACAATGTCGACTTAAGTACAGGAAGACTGAGTCTTCCTACTGTCTATGTTTTGAGCGTTTCCTGTGTCATCAGTTTTACATTCCGATGCACCTCTGCCGGTTTACTATAACCATTGGACCTTCACAGTGACAATGAAACACAGAAATTGCATCGGAATTAAATATAACAGACACAATGCCGACTTAAGTACAGGAAGACTGAGTCTTCCTACTGTCTATGTTTTGAGCGTTTCCTGTGTCACCAGTTTTACATTCCGTTGCACCTCTGCAGGTTTACTGTATCCCTTTGACCTTCCCATTATCGATGAAATACAGAAATTGCATCGGAATTATTTATTTATTTATTTATTTATTGTTCCGTGGGACCACATTTAGGAGAAGTCTCCATGGTCATGGAACGAGTCAATACATGAAATTATAACACGATTGTAGAAACAGAATGAAATTAAATATAAGAAACATATCAGGCGACAAGTCGTTAGTTTAAATAAAGAAAATCAAGAATGTAATACTGGAATTTGCTTAATTTTTTAGCTCTTCCAGGAGCTCCTCGACAGAATAGAAGGAGTGAGCCATGAGGAAACTCTTCAGTTTAGACTTAAAAGTGTTAGGGCTACTGCTAAGGTTTTTGAGTTCTTGTGGTAGCTTATTGAAAATGGATGCAGCAGAATACTGCACTCCTTTCTGCACAAGAGTCAAGGAAGTGCATTCCACATGCAGATTTGATTTCTGCCTAGTATTAACTGAGTGAAAGCTGCTAACTCTTGGGAATAAGCTAATATTGCTAACAACAAACGACATTAAAGAAAATACATACTGTGAGGGCAATGTCAAAATTCCCAGACTATTGAATAGGGGTCGACAAGAGGTTTTCGAACTTACACCACACATAGCTCGAACAGCCCGTTTTTGAGCCAAAAATACCCTTTTTGAATCAGAAGAATTACCCCAAAAAATAATACCATATGACATTAGCGTATGAAAATATGCGAAGTAGACTACTTTTCGTGTTGAAATGTCACTTATTTCAGATACTGTTCTAATGGTAAATAAAGCGGCATTTAGTTTCTGAACAAGATCCTGAACATGGGCTTTCCACAACAGCTTACTATCTATCCATACGCCTAGGAACTTGAACTGTTCCGTCTCGCTTATAACATGCCCATTCTGTCTGATTAAAATGTCAGTTCTTGTTGAATTGTGAGTTAGAAACTGTAAAAACTGAGTCTTACTGTGATTTAGCAACAAATTATTTTCCAGAAGCCACGAACTTATATCATGAACTACATTATTTGATAATGTTTCAATATTACACACAAGATCCTTCACTACCAAGGTGGTGTCATCAGCAAACAGAAATATTTTTGAATCACCTGTAATACTAGAAGGCATATCATTTATATAAATAAGAAACAGCAGTGGCCCCAGCACCGACCCTTGGGGAACGCCCCATTTAACAGTGCCCCATTGGGACTGAACATCATTACCACTCTCAATATTGCGGAGGATTACCTTCTGCTTTCTGTTCTTAAAGTAGGAGGCGAACCAATTGTAAGCTACTCCCCTTACTCCATAATGTTCCAACTTCTGCAGTAATATTTTGTGGTCAACACAGTCAAAAGCCTTCGTTAAATCAAAGAAAACACCTAACGTTCGCAACCTTTTATTTAATCCTTCCAAAACCTCACAGAGAAAAGAGACTATAGCATTTTCAGTTGTTAAGCCATTTCTAAAACCAAACTGTACATTTGACAGCAAATTATGTGAATTTAAATGCTGCAGTAACCTTGTATATACAACCTTCTCGATAACTTTAGCAAACACTGATGGCATAGAAATAGGTCTATAATTGTCAACATTATCCCTGTCTCCCTTTTTATAAAGTGGCTTCACTACCGAGTACTTTAATCGGTCAGGAAAAAGACCACTCCTAAAGGAAAAGTTACAGATATGGCTAAGTACTGAGCTAACATACGAGGAACAATACTTCAGTATTCTGCTAGATACCCCGTCATATCCATGAGAGTTCTTGGTCTTTAGTGATTTAATTATTAACTCAATCTCCCTCTTGTCAGTATCATGGAGGAGCATTTCAGGTAACAGTCTCGGAACACTTTTTTCTAAGAGTGCTATATGATTCCCTGTTGGGGCTAGGTTTCTATTTAGTTCACCTGCTATATTCAGAAAGTGATCATTAAGTACTGTACATATATGCGACTTATCAGTAACACGGACATCCCCACTACGCACTGATTCTATATTCCCGACCTGTCTCTGCAGACCAGCCACTTCCTTTACGACTGACCATATGGTTTTAATTTTATCCTGAGACTTAGCTATTCTATCTGCATACCACATACTTTTTGCCTTCCTAATAACATTTTTAAGCAACTTACAATACTGTTTGTAATGGGCTGCTGCATTTAGATTGTGACTGTTTCTAACGTTTTGATATAATTGCCACTTTGTTCTACAAGATATTCTTATCCCTTTAGTCAGCCACCCAGGCTGCCTGTTTGTGCTACTACCCTGTTTTGAACCTTCTAACGGAAAGCAACTTTCAAAGAGCACGAGAAAAGTCTTGAGGAAAGCATTATATTTATCGTCTACTGTATCAGCACTATAAACATCTTGCCACTCTTGTTCCTTGATAAGGTTTAAAAAAGTCTGTACAGCAACAGGATCAGCTTTCCTAAAAAGTTGGAAACTATATTTAGCATGTGTTGCAGCACAAAAATCTTTTAGACTTAAAATTTGTGCATCATGATCTGAAAGGCCATTCACCTTTTTGCTAACAGAATGCCCTTCTAATAATGACGAATGAACAAAAATATTGTCTATGGTTGTTCTACTGTTCCCTTGCACTCTCGTTGGAAAGAATACGGTTTGCATAAGATTATATGAATTAAGGAGGTCCACCAGCATCCTTTTCCTTGCACAATCACTTATACAATTAATATTGAAGTCACCACATATAACAAACTTTTTGTATTTCCTATAAAGTGAACCAATTAAATATAAGAGACACAATGCTGACTTAAGTACAGGAAGAATGAGTCTTCCTACTGTCTATGTTTGAGCGTTTCCTGTGTCACCAGTTTTACATTCCGATGCACCTCTGCAGGTTTACTGTATCCATTGGACCTTCCCATTGACGATGAAACACAGAAATAGCATCGGAATTAAATATAAGAGACACAATGCCGACTTAAGTACAGGAAGGCTGAGTCTTCCTACTGTGTATGTTTTGAGCGTTTCCTGTGTCACCAGTTTTACATTCCGATGCACCTCTGCAGGTTTACTGTATCCCCTGGATATTCGCATTGACGATGAACCACAGAAATTGCATCGGAATTAAATTTAAGAGACACAATGCCGACTTAAGTACAGGAACATTGAGTCTTCCTACTGTCTATGTTTTGAGCGTTTCCTGCGTCACCAGTTTTACATTCCGATGCACCTCTGCAGGTTTACTGTATCCATTGGACCTTCCCATTGACGATGAAACACAGAAATTACATCGGAATTAAATATAAGAGACACAACGTTGAGTTAAGTACAAGAAAACTGAGTCTTCTTACGGTCTATGTTTTGAGCGTTTCCTGTGTCACCAGTTTTACATTCCGATGCACCTCTGCAGGTTTACTGTATCCATTGGACCTTCCCATGGACGACGAAACACAGAAATTGCATCGGAATTAAATATAAGAGACACAATGCTGACTTAGGTACAGGAAGACTGAGTCTTCCTACTGTCTATGTTTTGAGCGTGTCCTGTGTCACCAGTTTTACATTCCGATGCACCTCTGCAGGTTTACTGTATCCCTTGGACCTTCACAGTGACGATGAAACACAGAAATTGCATCGGAATTAAATATAAAAGACACAATGCCGACTTAAGTACAAGAAAACTGAGTCCTCTTAGGGTCTATGTTATGAGCGCTTCCTGTGTCACCAGTTTTACATTCCGATGCACCTCTGCAGGGTTTCTGTATCCTTTGGACCTTCCCATTGACGATGAAACACAGAAATTGCATCGGAATTAAATATAAGAGACACAATGCCGACTTAAGTACAGAAAGACTGAGTCACTCTACTGTCTATGATTTGAGCGTTTCCTGAGTCACCAGGTTTACATTCCGATGCACCTCTGCAGGTTTACTGTATCCCTTGGATTTTCACATTGACGATGAAACACAGAAATTGCATCGGAATTAAATATTAGAGACACAATGCCGACTTAAGTACAGGAAGATTGAGTCTTCCTACTGTGTATGTTTTGAGCGCTTCCTGCGTCACCAATTCTACATTCCGATGCACCTCTGCAGGTTTACTGTATACATTGGACCTTCCCATTGACGATGAAACACAGAAATTACATCGGAATTAAATATATGAGACAAAACGTTCACTTAAGTACAAGAAACCAGAGTCTTCTTACGGTCTATGTTTTGAGCGTTTCCAGTGTCACCAGTTTTACATTCCGATGCACCTCTGCAGGTTTACTGTATCCATTGGACCTTCCCATTGACGATGAAACACAGAAATTGCATCGGAATTAAATATAAGAGACACAATTCCGACTTAGGAACAGGAAGACTGAGTCTTCCTACTGTCTGTGTTTTGAGCGTGTCCTGTGTCACCAGTTTTACATTCCGATGCACCTCTGCAGTTTTACTGTATCCCTTGCACCTTCACAGTGACGATGAAACACAGAAATTGCATAGGAATTAAATATACAAGACACAATGCCGAATTAAGTACAAGAAAACTGAGTCTTCTTAGGTTCTATGTTATGAGCGCTTCCTGTGTCACCAGCTTTACATTGCGATGCACCTCTGCAGGGTTACTGTATCCCTTGGACCTTCCCATTGACGAAAAAACACAGAAAATGCATCGGAATTAAATATAAGAGACACAATGCCGACTGAAGTACAGGAAGACTGAGTCTTCCTACTGTCTAAGTTTTGAGCGTTTCCTGTGTCACCAGTTTTACATTCCGATCCACCTCTGCATTTTTACTGTATCCATTGGACCTTCCCATTGACGATGAAACACAGAAATAACATCGGAATGAAATATAAGAGACACAATGCCGACTTAAGTACAGGAAGGCTGAGTCTTCCTACTGTCTATGTTTTGAGCGTTTCCTGTGTCACCAGTTTTACATTCCGATGCACCTCTGCAGGTTTACTGTATCCCTTGGATCTTCGCATTGACGATGAACCACAGAAATTGCATCGGAATTAAATATAAGAGACACAATGCCGACTTAAGTACAGGAACATTGAGTCTTCCTACTGTCTATACTTTGAGCGTTTCCTGCGTCACCAGTTTTACATTCCGATGCACCTCTGCAGGTTTACTGTATCCGTTGGACCTTCCCATTGACGATGAATTACAGAAACTGCGTCGGAATGAAATATAAGAGACACAATGCCGACTTAAGTACAGGAAGATTGAGTCTTCCAACTGTCTATTTTTTGAGCGTTTCCTGCGTCACCTATTTACATTCCGATGCACCTCTGCATGTTTACTGTATCCATCGGACCTTCTCATTGACGATGAAACACCGAAATTACATCGGAATTAAATATAAGAGACACAACGCCGACTTAAGTACATGAAAACAGAGTCTTCTTACGGTCTACGTTTTGAGCGTTTCCAGTGTCAACAGTTTTACATTCTGATCCACCTCTGCAGGTTTACTGTATCCATTAGACCTTCGCTTTGACGACGAAGCACAGAAATTGCATCGGAATTAAATATAAGGGACACAACGCTGACTTAAGTAAAAGATAACTGAGTCATCTTACGGTCTATGATTTGAGCGTTTCCTGTGTGACCATTTTTACATTCCAATGCACCTCTGCAGGTTTACTATATACCTTGGACCTTCCCATTGACGAAAAAACACAGAAATTGCATCGGAATTAAATATAAGAGATACAATGCCGATTTAGGTATAGGAAGACTGAGTCTTCCTACTGTCTATGTTTTGAGCGTTTCCTATGTCATCAGTTTTACATTTTGATGCACCTCTGCAGGTTTACTGTATCCCTTGGACCTTCACAGTGACGATGAAACACAGAAATTGCATCTAAATTACATATAAGAGACACAATGCCGACTTCAGTATAAGAAAACTGAGTCTTCTTAGGGTCTATGTTTTGACCGCTTCCTGTGTCACCAGTTTTACATTCCAATGCACCTCTGCAGGTTTACTCTATCCCTTGGACCTTCCCATTGACGACGAAATATAGAAATTGCATCGGATTTAAATATAAGAAACACAATTTCGACTTAAGTACAGGAAGACTGAGTATTCCTACTGTCTATGTTTTGATCGTTTCCTGTGTCACCAGTTTTTCATTCCGATTCACCTCTGCACGTTTACTGTATCCATTGGACTTTCCCATTGACGATGAAACACAGATATTGCATCGGAATTAAATATATGAGACACAATGCCGACTTAACTACAGGAACATTGACTCTTCCTACTGTCTATGTTTTGAGCGTTTCCTGCGTCACCAGTTTTACATTCCGATGCACCTCTGCAGGTTTACTGTATCCATTGGACCTTCCCATTGACGATGAAACACAGAAATTACATCGGAATTAAATATAAGAGACACAACGCCGACTTAAGTACAAGAAAACTGAGTCTTCTTACGGTCTATGTTTTGAGCGTTTCCAGTGCCACCAGTGTTACATTCCGATGCACCTCTGTAGGTTTCCTGTATACCTTGGACCTTCCCATTGGCGATGAAACACAGAAATTGCACCGCGATTAAATATAAGAGACACAATGACGTCTTAAGTAGAGGAAGACTGAGTCTTCCTACTGTCTATGTTTTGAGCGTTTCCTGTGTCTCCAGTTTTACATTCCGATACACCTCTGCAGGTTTACTGTATTCTTTGGACCTTCACAGTGACGAAGAAACACAGAAATTGCATCGGAATTAAATATAAGAGACACAATGGCGTCTTCAGTATCAGAAAACTGAGTCTTCTTAGGGTCTATGTTTTGACCGCTTCCTGTGTCACCAGTTTTACATTCCAATGCACCTCTGCAGGTTTACTCTATCCCTTGGACCTTCCCATTGACGATGAAACACAGAAATTGCATCGGAATTAAATGTAAGAGACACAATGCCGACTAAGGTACAGGAAGAGTGAGTCTTGCTACTGTCTATGTTTTGAGCGTGTCCTGTGTCACCAGTTATACATTCCGATGCACCTCTGCAGTTTTCCTGTATCCCTTTTACCTTCCCATTGACAACGGAACACAGAAATTGCATCGGATTTAAATATAAGAGACACAATGCCGTCTTAAGTACAGGTAGACTGAGTATTCCTACTGTCTATTCTTTGAGCGTTTCCTTTGTCTCCAGTTTTACATTACGATGCACCTCTGCAGGTTTACAGTATCCCTTGGACCTTCCCATTGACGACGAAATATAGAAATTGCATCGGATTTAAATATAAGAAACACAATTTCGACTTAAGTACAGGAAGACTGAGTATTCCTACTGTCTATGTTTTGATCGTTTCCTGTGTCACCAGTTTTTCATTCCGATTCACCTCTGCAGGTTTACTGTATCCATTGGACCTTCCCATTGACGATGAAACACAGAAATTACATTGGAATTATATATAAGAGATACAACGTTGACTTAAGTACAAGAAAACTGAGTCTTCTTACGGTCTATGTTTTGAGCGTTTCCAGTGTCACCAGTTTTACATTCCGATGCACCTCTGCAGGTTTACTGTATCCATTGGACCCTCCCATCTACGATGAAACACAGAAATTGCATCGGAATTAAATGTAAGAGACACAATGCCGACTAAGGTGCAGGAAGACTGAGTCTTGCTACTGTCTATGTTTTGAGCGTGTCCTGTGTCACCAGTTTTACATTCCGATGCACCTCTGCAGGTTTACTGTATCCATTGGACCTTCCCATTGACGATGAAACACATTAATTGCATCGGAATGAAATATAAGAGACACAATGTCGACTTAAGTACAGGAAAAGTGTGTCTTTCTATTGTATATGTTTTGAGCGTTTCCTGTGTCATCAGTTTTACATTCCGATGCACCTCTGCAGGTTTACTGTATCCATTGGATCTTCCCATTGACGATTAAACACAGAAATTGCATCGGAATTAAATATAAGAGACACAATGCCGACTTAGGTACAGGAAGACTGAGTCTTCCTACTGTCTATGATTTTAGCGTTTCCTGTGTCACCAGTTTTACATTCCGATGCACCTCTGCAGGTATACTGTTTCCTTTCGACTTTCCCATTGACGATGAAACACAGAAATTGTCTCGGAATTAAATATAGGAGACACAATGCCGACTTAAGTACAGGAAGACTGAGTCTTCCTACTGTCTATGTTTTGAGCGTTTCCTGTGTCATCAGTTTTACATTCCGATGCACCTCTGCAGGTTTACTTTATCATT
The DNA here is from genome assembly GCF_023898315.1 of Schistocerca nitens. Taxonomy (NCBI): domain Eukaryota; kingdom Metazoa; phylum Arthropoda; class Insecta; order Orthoptera; family Acrididae; genus Schistocerca; species Schistocerca nitens. The sequence goes on along the minus strand of NC_064623.1, from coordinate 238,374,189 downwards.
TGGACCTTCCAATTGACGATGAAACACAGAAATTGCAGCGGAATTAAATAAAAAAGACACAATGTCGACTTAAGTACAGGAAAAGTGTGTCTTTCTATTGTATATGTTTTGAGCGTTTCCTGTGTCATCAGTTTTACATTCCGATGCACCTCTGCAGGTTTACTGTATCCATTGGATTTAACCCATTGACGATTAAACACAGAAATTGCATTGGAATTAAATATAAAAGACACAATGCCGACTTAGGTACAGGAAGATTGAGTCTTTTACTGTCTATGTTTTGAGCGTTTCCTGTGTCATCAGTGTTACATTTTGATGCACCTCTGCAGGATTACTGTATTCCTTGGACCTTCACAGTGACGATGAGACACAGAAATTGAATCGGAATTAAATATAAGAGACACAATGCCGACTTAAGTACAGGAAGACTGAGTCTTCCTACTGTCTATGTTTCGAACGTTTCCTGTGTCACCAGTTTTACATTCCGATGCACCTCTGCAGGTTTACTGTATCCCTTGGACCTTCCCATTAACGATGAAACACAGAAATTGCATCGGAATTAAATAAAAGAGACACAATGCCGACTTAAGTACAGGAAGAATGAGTCTTCCTACTGTCTATGTTTGAGCGTATCCTGTGTCACCAGTTTTACATTCCGATACACCTCTGCAGGTTTACTGTATCCATTGGACTTTCCCATTGACGATGAAACACAGAAAATGCATAGGAATTAAATATAAGAGACACAATACCGACTTAAGTACAGGAAGAATGAGTCTTCCAACTGTCTATATTTTGAGCGTTTCGTTTGTCACCAGTTTTACATTCCGATCCACCTCTGCAGCTTTACTGTATCCATTGGACCTTCCCATTGACGAAGAAACACAGAAATTGCATCGGAATTAAATATAAGAGACACAATGCCGACTTAAGTACAGGAAGACTGAGTCTTCCTATTGTCTATGTTTTGAGCGTCTCCTGTGTCACCAGTTTTACATTCGGATGCACCTCTGCAGGGTTACTGTATCCGTTGGACCTTCCCATTGACGATGAAACACAGATATTGCGTCGGAATTATATATAAGAGACTCAATGTCGTCTTAAGTACAGGAAGACATAGTCATCCAACTGTCTATGTTTTGAGCGTTTCCTGTGTCACCAGTTTTACATTCCGATGCACCTCTGCAGGTTTGCTGTATCCATTTCACCTTCCCATTGACGACAAAACACAGAAATTGCATCGGATTTAAATATAAGAGACACAATGCCGACTTAAGTACAGGAAGACTGAGTATTCCTAATGTCTATGTTTTGAGCGTTTCCTGTGTCACCAGTTTTACATTCCGATGCACCTCTGCAGGATAACTGTATCTCTTGGATCTTCCCATTGACGACAAAACACAGAAATTGCATCGGATTTAAATATATGAGACACAATGCCTACTTAAGTACAGGAAGACTGAGTATTCCTAATGTCTATGTTTTGAGCGTTTCCTGTGTCACCAGTTTTACATTCCGATGCACCTCTGCAGGTTAACTGTATCTCTTGGATCTTCCCATTGACGATGAAACACAGAAATTGCATCGAAATTAAATATAAGAGACACAATGCTGACTTAAGTACAGGAACATTGAATCTTCCTACTGTCTATGTTTGAGCGTTTCCTGCGTCACCAGTTTTACATTCCGATGCACCTCTGCAGGTTTACTGTATCCATTGGACCTTCCCATTGATGATGAAACACAGAAATTACATCGGAATTAAATATAAGAGACACAACGTTGACTTAAGTACAAAAAAACTGAGTCTTCTTACGGTCTATGTTTTGAGCGTTTCCAGTGACACCAGTTCTACATTCCGATGCACCTCTGAAGGTTTACTGTATCCATTGGACCTTCCCATGGACGATGAAACACAGAAATTGCATCGGAATTAAATGTAAGAGACACAATGCCGACTAAGGTACAGGAAGACAGAGTCTTCCTACTGTCTATGTTTTGAGCGTGTCCTGTGTCACCAGTTTTACATTACGATGCACCTCTGCAGGTTTACTGTATCCCATGGACCTTCACAGTGACGATGAAACACAGAAATTGCATTGGAATTAAATATAAAAGACACAATGCCGACTTAAGTACAAGAAAACTGAGTCTTCTTAGGGTCTATGTTATGAGCGCTTCCTGTGTCACCAGTTTTACATTCCGATGCACCTCTGCAGGGTTACTGTATCCCTTGGATCTTCCCATTGACGAAGAAACACAGAAATTGCATCGGAATTTAATATAAGAGACAAAGCCGACTTGAGTACAGAAAGACTGAGTCTTCCTACTGTCTATGTTTTGAGCGTTTCCTGAGTCACCAGGTTTACATTCCGATGCACCTCTGCAGGTTTTCTGTATCCCTTGGATTTTCCCATTGACGATGAAACACAGAAATTGCATCGGATTTAAATATAAGAGACACAATGCCGACTTAAGAACAGGAAGGCTGAGTCTTTCTTCTGTCTATATTTTGAGCGTTTCCTGTGTCACCAGTTTTACATTCCGATGCACCTCTGCAGGTTTACTGTATCCCTTGGACTTTACCATTGACGATGAAACACAGAAATTGCATCGGAATTAAAAATGAGAGACACAACGCCGACTTAAGTACAAGAACACTGAGTCTTCTTAGGGTCTATGTTTTGAACGCTTCCTGTGTCACCAGTTTTACATTCCGATGCACCTCTGCAGGTTTACTGTATCCCTTTGACGACAAAACACAGAAATTGCATCGGATTTAAATATAAGAGACACAATGCCGACTTAAGTACAGGAAGACTGAGTCTTCCTACTGTCTAAGTTTTGAGCGTTTCCTGTGTCACCTGTTTTACATTCCGATGCACCTCTGCAGGTATACTGTTTCCCTTCGACTTTCCCATTGACGATGAGACACAGAAATTGCATCGGAATTAAATATAAGAAACACAATGCCGACTTAAGTACAGGAAGACTGAGTCTTCCTACAGTCTATGTTTTGAGCGTTTCCTGTGTCATCAGTTCTACATTCCGATGCACCTCTGCAGGTTTACTGTATCCATTGGACACCCCCATTGACGATGAAACACAGAAATTGCATCGGAATTAAATATGAGAGACACAATGCCGACTAAAGTACAGGAAGACTGATTTATCCTACTGTCAATGTTTGAGCGTTTCCTGTGTCAACAGTTTTACATTCCGAAGCACCTCTGCAGGTTTACTGTATCCATTGGATCTTCCCATTGACGATGAAACACAGAAAATGCATCGGAATTAAATATAAGAGACAAAATGCCGACTTAAGTACAGGAAGACTGAGTATTCCTACTCTCTATGTTTTGATCGTTTCCTGTGTCACCAGTTTTACATTCCAATGCACCTCTGCAGGTTTACTATATACCTTGGACCTTCCCATTGACGAAAAAACACAGAAATTGCATCGGAATTAAATATACGAGATACAATGCCGATTTAGGTACAGGAAGACTGAGTCTTCCTACTGTCTATGTTTTGAGCGTTTCCTATGTAATCAGTTTTACATTTTGATGCACCTCTGCAGGTTTACTGTATCCCTTGTACCTTCACACTGACGATGAAACACAGAAATTGCATCTAAATTAAATATAAGAGACACAATGCCGACTTCAGTATAAGAAAACTGAGTCTTCTTAGGGTCTATGTTCAACCGCTTCCTGTGTCACCAGTTTTACATTGCAATGCACCTCTGCAGGTTTACTCTATCCCTTGGACCTTCCCATTGACGACGAAATACAGAAATTGCATCGGATTTAAATATAAGACACACAACGCCGACTTAAGTACAGGAAGACTGAGTATTCCTACTGTCTATGTTTTGATCGTTTCCTGTGTCACCAGTTTTTCATTCCGATGCACCTCTGTACGTTTACTGTATCCATTGGACCTTCCCATTGACGATGAAACACAGAAAATGCATCGGAATTAAATATAAGAGACAAAATGCCGACTTAAGTACAGGAAGACTGAGTATTCCTACTCTCTATGTTTTGATCGTTTCCTGTGTCACCAGTTTTACATTCCAATGCACCTCTGCAGGTTTACTATATACCTTGGACCTTCCCATTGACGAAAAAACACAGAAATTGCATCGGAATTAAATATAAGAGACACAATGCCGACATAAGCACAGGAATGCTGAGTCTTCCTTTTGTCTATGTTTTGAGCATTTCCTGTGTCACCAGTTTTACATTCCGATGCACCTCTGCAGGTTTACTGTATCCCTTGCATCTTCCCATTGACGATGAAACACAGAAATTTTATCGGAATTAAATATATGAGACACAATGCCGACTAAAGTACAGGAACATTGAGTCTTCCTACTGTCTATGCTTTGAGCGTTTCCTGCGTCACCAGTTTTACATTCCAATTCACCTCTTCAGGTTTACTGTATCCCTTTGACCTTCCCATTGATGAAAAAACACAGAAATTGCATTGGAATTAAATATAAAAGACACAATGCCGACTTAGGTACAGGAAGACTGAGTCTTTTACTGTCTATGTTTTGAGCGTTTCCTGTGTCATCAGTGTTACATTTTGATGCACCTCTGCAGGTTTACTGTATTCCTTGGACCTTCACAGTGACGATGAGACACAGAAATTGAATCGGAATTAAATATAAGAGACACAATGCCGACTTAAGTACAGGAAGACTGAGTCTTCATACTGTCTATGTTTCGAACGTTTCCTGTGTCACCAGTTTTACATTCCGATTCACCTCTGCAGGTTTACTGTATCCTTTGGACCTTCCCATTAACGATGAAACACAGAAATTGCATCGGAATTAAATAAAAGAGACACAATGCCGACTTAAGTACAGGAAGAATGAGTCTTCCTACTGTCTATGATTGAGCGTATCCTGTGTCACCAGTTTTACATTCCGATAGACCTCTGCAGGTTTACTGTATCCATTGGACTTTCCCATTGACGATGAAACACAGAAAATGCATAGGAATTAAATATAAGAGAAACAATACCGACTTAAGTACAGGAAGAATGAGTCTTCCAACTGTCTATTTTTTGAGCGTTTCCTTTGTCACCAGTTTTACATTCCGAACCACCTCTGCAGCTTTACTGTATCCATTGGACCTTCCCATTGACGAAGAAACACAGAAATTGCATCGGAATTAAATATAAGAGACACAATGCCGACTTAAGTACAGGAAGACTGAGTCTTCCTATTGTCTATGTTTTGAGCGTCTCCTGTGTCACCAGTTTTACATTCGGATGAACCTCTGCAGGGTTACTGTATCCGTTGGACCTTCCCATTGACGATGAAACACAGAAATTGCATCGGAATTAAATGTAAGAGACACAATGCCGACTAAGGTACAGGAAGACTGAGTCTTCCTACTGTCTATGTTTTGAGCGTGTCCTGTGTCACCAGTTTTACATTACGATGCACCTCTGCAGGTTTACTGTATCCCATGGACCTTCACAGTGACGATGAAACACAGAAATTGAATTGGAATTAAATATAAAAGACACAATGCCGACTTAAGTACAAGAAAACTGAGTTTTCTTAGGGTCTATGTTATGAGCGCTTCCTGTGTCACCAGTTTTACATTCCGATGCACCTCTGCAGGGTTACTGTATCCCTTGGATCTTCCCATTGACGATGAAACACAGAAATTGCATCGTAATTTAATATAAGAGACACAATGCCGACTTGAGTACAGAAAGACTGAGTCTTCCTACTGTCTATGTTTTGAGCGTTTCCAGAGTCACCAGGTTTACATTCCGATGCACCTCTGCAGGTTTACTGTATCCCTTGGATTTTCCCATTGACGATGAAACACAGAAATTGCATCGGAATTAAATATAAGAGACACAATGCCGACTTAAGAACAGGAAGGCTGAGTCTTTTTTCTGTCTATGTTTTGAGCGTTTCCTGTGTCACCAGTTTTACATTCCGATGCACCTCTGCAGGTTTACTGTATCCCTTGGACTTTACCATTGACGATGAAACACAGAAATTGCATCGGAATTAAATATAAGAGACACAACGCCGACTTAAGTACAAGAACACTGAGTCTTCTTAGGGTCTATGTTTTGAACGCTTCCTGTGTCACCAGTTTTACATTCCGATGCACCTCTGCAGGTTTACTGTATCCCTTTGACGAAAAACACAGAAATTGCATCGGATTTAAATATAAGAGACACAATGCCGACTTAAGTACAGGAAGACTGAGTATTCCTAATGTCTATGTTTTGAGCGTTTCCAGTGTCACCAGTTTTACATTCCGATGCACCTCTGCAGGTTTTTGTGTCCCTTGGACCTTCCCATTTGCGATGAAACACAGAAATTGCATCGGAATTAAATATAAGAGTCATAATGACGTCTTAAGCACAGGAAGACAGAGTCTTCCAACTGTCTATGCTTTGAGCGTTTCCTGTGTCACCAGTTTTACATTCCCATGCACCTCTGCAGGTTTCCTGTATCCCTTGGACCTTCAAAGTGACGATGAAACACAGAAATTGCATCGGAATTAAATATAAGAGACACAATGCCGACTTAAGTACAGGAAGACTGAGTCTTCCTACTGTCTAAGTTTTGCGCGTTTCCTGTGTCACCTGTTTTACATTCCGATGCACCTCTGCAGGTATACTGTTTCCCTTCGACTTTCCCATTGACGATGAGACACAGAAATTGCATCGGAATTAAATATAAGAAACACAATGCCGACTTAAGTACAGGAAGACTGAGTCTTCCTACAGTCTATGTTTTGAGCGTTTCCGGTGTCATCAGTTCTACATTCCGATGCACCTCTGCAGGTTTACTGTATCCATTGGACACCCCCATTGACGATGAAACACAGAAATTGCATCGGAATTAAATATGAGAGACACAATGCCGACTTAAAAACAGGAAGACTGATTTATCCTACTCTCAATGTTTGAGCGTTTCCTGTGTCAACAGTTTTACATTCCGAAGCACCTCTGCAGGTTTACTGTATCCATTGGACCTTCCCATTGACGATGAAACACAGAAAATGCATCGGAATTAAATATAAGAGACACAATGCTGACTTAAGTACAGGAAGACTGAGTATTCCTACTCTCTATGTTTTGATCGTTTCCTGTGTCACCAGTTTTACATTCCAATGCACCTCTGCAGGTTTACTATATACCTTGGACCTTCCGATTGACGAAAAAACACAGAAATTGCATCGGAATTAAATATAAGAGACACAATGCCGACTTCAGTATAAGAAAACTGAGTCTTCTTAGGGTCTATGTTCGACCGCTTCCTGTGTCAGAAGTTTTACATTCCAATGCACCTCTGCAGGTTTACTCTATCCCTTGGACCTTCCCATTGACGACGAAATACAGAAATTGCATCGGATTTAAATATAAGACACACAACGCCGACTTAAGTACAGGAAGACTGAGTATTCCTACTGTCTATGTTTTGATCGTTTCCTGTGTCACCAGTTTTTCATTCCGATGCACCTCTGTACGTTTACTGTATCCATTGGACCTTCCCATTGACGATGAAACACAGAAATTGCATCGGAATTAAATATAAGAGACACAATGCCGACATAAGCACAGGAATGCTGAGTCTTCCTACTGTCTATGTTTTGAGCATTTCCTGTGTCACCAGTTTTACATTCCGATGCACCTCTGCAGGTTTACTGTATCCCTTGGATCTTCCCATTGACGATGAAACACAGAAATTTTATCGGAATTAAATATATGAGACACAATGCCGACTTAAGTACAGGAACATTGAGTCTTCCTACTGTCTATGCTTTGAGCGTTTCCTGCGTCACCAGTTTTACATTCCGATGCACCTCTGCAGGTTTACTGTATCCATTGGACCTTCCCATTGACGATGAAACACAGAAATTACATCGGAATTAAATATAAGAGACGCAAAGCCGACTTAAGTACAAGAAAACTGAGTCTTCTTACGGTCTATGCTTTGAGCGTTTCCAGTGTCACCAGTGTTACATCCCGATGCACCTCTGCAGGTTTCCTGTGTTCCTTGGACCTTCCCATTGGCGATGAAAAACAGAGATTGCACCGCAATTAAATATAAGAGACACAATGAGGTCTTAAGTAGAGGAAGACTGAGTCTTCCTACTGTCTATGTTTGAGCGTTTCCTGTGTCTTCAGTTTTACATTCCGATGCACCTCTGCAGGTTTACTGTATCCCTTGGACCTTCACAGTGACGAAGAAACACAGAAATTGCATCGGAAATAAATATAAGAGACACAATGCCGACTTAAGTACAGAAGGACTCAGTCTTCCTACTGTCTATGTTTTAAGCGTTTCCTGTGTCATCAGTTTTACTTTCCGATGCACCTACGCAGGTCTACAGTATCGCTTGGACCTTCATAGTGACGATGAAACACAGAAATTGCATCGGAATTAAATATAAGAGACACAATGTCGACTTAAGTACAGAAAGACTGAGTCTTCCTCTTCTCTTTGTTTTGAGCGTTTCCTGTGTCACCAGTTTTACATTCCGATGCACCTCTGCAGGTTTGCTGTATCCCTTGCACCTTCCCATTGACAATGAAACACAGAAATTACATCGGAATTAAATATAACAGACACAATGCCGACTTGAGTACAGGAAGACTGAGTCTTATTACTGTCTATGTTTTGAGCGTTTCCTGTGTCACCAGTTTTACATTCCGATGCACCTCTGCAGGTTTACTGTATCCCTTGGATCTTCCCATTGACGATGAAACACAGAAATTGCATCGAAATTAAATATAAGAGACACAATGTCGACTTAAGTACAGGAAAAGTGTGTCTTTCTATTGTATATGTTTTGAGCGTTTCCTGTGTCACCAGTTTTACATTCCGAAGCACCTCTGCAGGTTAACTGTATCCATTGGGTCTTCCCATTGACGATGAAACACAGAAATTGCATCGGAATGAAATATAAGAGACACAATGTCGACTTAAGTACAGGAAAAGTGTGTCTTTCTACCGTATACGTTTTGAGCGTTTCCTGTGTCACCAGTTTTACATTCCGATGCACCTCTGCAGGTTTACTGTATCCATTGGATCTTCCCATTGACGATGAAACACAGATATTGCATCGGAATTAAATATAAGAGACACAATGCCGACTTAGGTAGCGGAAGACTGAGTCTTCCTACTGTCTATGTTTTGAACGTTTCCAGTGCCATCAGTTTTCCATTTTGATGCACCTCTGCAGGTTTACTGTATCCCTTGCACCTTCACAGTGACGATGAAACACAGAAATTGCATCGGAATTAAATATAAGAGACACAATGCGACTTAAGTACAGGAAGAGTGTGTCTTTCATTTGTCTATGTTTTGAGCGTTTCCTGTGTCACCAGTTTTACATTCCGATGCACCTCTGCATGTTTACTGTATCCATTGGAACTTCCCATTGACGTAGAAACACAGAAATTGCATCGCAATTAAATATAAGAGACACAACGCCGACTTAATTACAAGAAAACTGAGTCCTCTTACGGTCTTTGATTTGAGCTTTTCCTGAGTCACCAGTTTTACATTCCAATTCACCTCTTCAGGTTTACTGTATCCCTTGGACCTTCCCATTGATGAAAAAACACAGAAATTGCATCGGAATTAAATATAAGAGACACAATGCAGACTTAGGTACAGGAAGACTGAGTCTTATTACTGTCTATGTTTTGAGCGTTTCCTTTCTCACCAGTTTTAAATTCCGATCCACCTCTGCAGGTTTAATGTATCCATTGGACCTTTAGAGTGACGATGAAACACAGAAATTGCATCGGAAATAAATATAAGAGACACAATGTCATCTTAAGTACAGGAAGACAAAGTCATCCAACTGTCTATGTTTTGAGCGTTTCCTGTGTCACCAGTTTTACATTCCGATGCACCTCTGCAGGTTTGCTGTATCCCTTTCACCTTCCCATTGACGACGAAACACAGAAATTGCATCGGATTTAAATATAAGAGACACAATGCCGTCTTAAGTACAGGAAGACTGAGTATTCCTACTGTCTATTTTTTTAGCGTTTCCCGTGTCTCCAGTTTTACATTCCGATGCACCTCTGCAGGTTTACTGTATCCCTTGGATCTTCCCATTGACGATGAATCACAGAAATTGCATCGGAATTAAATATAAGAGTCACAATGCCAACTTAAGTACAGGACGACTGAGTCTTCCTACTGTCTATGTTTGAGCGTTTCTTGTGTCACCAGTTTTACATTCCGATGCACCTCTGCAGGTTTACTGTATCCATTGGACCTTCCCATTGACGATGAAACACAGAAAATGCATAGGAATTAAATATAAGAGACACAATGCCGATTTATGTACAGGAAGAATGAGTCTTCCTACTGTCTATGTTATGAGCGTTTCCTGTGTCACCAGTTTTACATTCCGATACACCTCTGCAGGTTTACTGTATCCATTGGACCTTCGCATTGACGAAGAAACACAGAAATTGCATCGGAATTAAATATAAGAGACACAACGCCGACTTAAGTACAAGCACACTGAATCTTCTTAGGGTCTATGTTTTGAACGCTTCCTGTGTCACCAGTTTTACATTCCGATGCACCTTTGCAGGTTTACTGTATCCCTTTGACCTTCCCATTGACGACCAAACACAGAAATTGCATCGGATTTAAATATAAGAGACACAATGCCGACTTAAGTACAGGAAGACTGAGTATTCCTAATGTCTATGTTTTGAGCGTTTCCTGTGTCACCAGTTTTACATTCCGATACACCTCTGCAGGTTTGCTGTATCCCTTGCACCTTCCCATTGACGATGAATCACAGAAATTGCATCGGAATTAAATATAAGAGACACAATCCCGACATAAGTACAGGAAGATTGAGTCTTCCTATTGTCTATTTTTTGAGCGTTTCCTGTGTCACCAGCTTTACATTCCCATGCACCTCTGCAGGTTTACTGTATCCATTGGACCTTCCCATTGACGATGAAACACAGAAATTACATCGGAATTAAATATAAGAGACACAATGCCGACTTAAGTACAGGAAGACTGAGCCTTCCTACTGTCTATGTTTTGAGCGTTTCCTGTGTCTCCAGTTTTACATTCCGATGCACCTCTGCAGGTATACTGCTTTCCTTCGAAATTCCCATTGACGATGAAACACAGGAATTGCATCGGAATTAAATATAAGAGACACAATGCCGACTTAAGTACAGGAAGACTGAGTCTTCCTACTGTCTATGTTTTGAGCGTTTCCTGTGTCATCAGTTCTACATTCCGATGCACCTCTGCAGGTTTACTGTATCCATTGGACCCCCCCATTGACGATGAAACACAGAAATTGCATCGGAATTAAATATAAAAGACACAATGCCGACTTAAGTACAGGAAGACTGAGTCTTTCTACTGTCTATGTTTTGAGCGTTTCCTGTGTCACCAGTTTTACATTCCGATGCACCTCTGCAGCTTTACTGTATCCATTGGACCTTCACAGTGACGATGAAACACAGAAATTGCACCGGAATGAAATATAAGAGACACAATGTCGACTTAAGTACAGGAAAAGTGTTTCTTTCTATTGTATATGTTTTGAGCGTTTCCTGTGTCACCAGTTTTTCATTCCGATGCACCTCTGCAGGTTTACTGTATCCATTGGATCTTCCCATTGACGATGAAACACAGAAATTTGCATCGGAATGAAATATAAGAGACACAATGTCGACTTAAGTACAGGAAAAGTGTGTCTTTCTACTGTATACGTTATGAGCGTTTCCTGTGCCACCAGTTTTACATTCCGATGCACCTCTGCAGGTTTACTGTATCCCTTGCACCTTCACAGTGACGATGAAACACAGAAATTCCACCGGAATTAAATTTAAGAGACACAATGCCGACTTAAGTACAGGAAGACTGAGTCTTCCTACTGTCTATGATTTGAGCGTTTCGTGTGTCACCAGTTTTACATTCCGATGCACCTCTGCATGTTTACTGTATCCCTTGGACCTTCCCATTGATGAAAAAACACAGAAATTGCATCGGAATTAAATATAAGAGACACAATGCAGACTTAGGTACAGGAAGACTGAGTCTTATTACTGTCTATGTTTTGAGCGTTTCCTTTGTCACCAGTTTTACATTCCGATCCACCTCTGCGGGTTTAATGTATCCATTGGACCTTTACAGTGACGATGAAACACAGAAATTGCATCGGAATTAAATATAAGAGACACAATGCCGACTTAAGCACAGGAAGAATGAGTCTTCCTACTGTCTATTTTTTGAGCGTTTCCTTTGTCACCAGTTTTACATTCCGATCCACCTCTGCAGATTTACTGTATCCATTGAACCTTCCCATTGACGAAGAAACACAGAAATTGCATCGGAATTAAATATAAGAGACACAATGCCGACTTAAGTACAGGAAGACTGAGTATTCGTACTGTCTATTTTTTGAGCGTTTCCCGTGTCTCCAGTTTTACATTCCGATTCACCTCTGCAGGTTTACTGTATCCCTTGGATCTTCCCATTGACGATGAATCACAGAAATTGCATCGGAATTAAATATAAGAGACACAATGCCAACTTAAGTACAGGACGACCGAGTCTTCCTACTGTCTATGTTTGAGCGTTTCTTGTGTCACCAGTTTTACATTCCGATGCACCTCTGCAGGTTTACTGTATCCATTGGACCTTCCCATTGACGATGAAACACAGAAAATGCATAGGAATTAAATATAAGAGACACAATGCCGATTTATGTACAGGAAGAATGAGTCTTCCTACTGTCTATGTTATGAGCGTTTCCTGTGTCACCAGTTTTACATTCCGATACACCTCTGCAGGTTTACTGTATCCATTGGACCTTCTCATTGACGAAGAAACACAGAAATTGCATCGGAATTAAATATAAGAGACACAACGCCGACTTAAGTACAAGCACACTGAATCTTCTTAGGGTCTATGTTTTGAACGCTTCCTGTGTCACCAGTTTTACATTCCGATGCACCTTTGCAGGTTTACTGTATCCCTTTGACCTTCCCATTGACGACCAAACACAGAAATTGCATCGGATTTAAATATAAGAGACACAATGCTGACTTAAGTACAGGAAGACTGAGTATTCCTAATGTCTATGTTTTGAGCGTTTCCTGTGTCACCAGTTTTACATTCCGATACACCTCTGCAGGTTTGCTGTATCCCTTGCACCTTCCCATTGACGATGAATCACAGAAATTGCATCGGAATTAAATATAAGAGACACAATCCCGACATAAGTACAGGAAGATTGAGTCTTCCTATTGTCTATTTTTTGAGCGTTTCCTGTGTCACCAGCTTTACATTCCCATGCACCTCTGCAGGTTTACTGTATCCATTGGACCTTCCCATTGACGATGAAACACAGAAATTACATCGGAATTAAATATAAGAGACACAATGCCGACTTAAGTACAGGAAGACTAAGCCTTCCTACTGTCTATGTTTTGAGCGTTTCCTGTGTCACCAGTTTTACATTCCGATGCACCTCTGCAGGTATACTGCTTTCCTTCGAAATTCCCATTGACGATGAAACACAGGAATTGCATCGGAATTAAATATAAGAGACACAATGCCGACTTAAGTACAGGAAGACTGAGTCTTCCTACTGTCTATGTTTTGAGCGTTTCCTGTGTCATCAGTTCTACATTCCGATGCACCTCTGCAGATTTACTGTATCCATTGGACCCCCCCATTGACGATGAAACACAGAAATTGCATCGGAATTAAATATAAAAGACACAATGCCGACTTAAGTACAGGAAGACTGATTCTTTCTACTGTCTATGTTTTGAGCGTTTCCTGTGTCACCAGTTTTACATTCCGATGCACCTCTGCAGCTTTACTGTATCCATTGGACCTTCACAGTGACGATGAAACACAGAAATTGCATCGGAATGAAATATAAAAGACACAATGTCGACTTAAGTACAGGAAAAGTGTGTCTTTCTACTGTATACGTTATGAGCGTTTCCTGTGCCACCAGTTTTACATTCCGATGCACCTCTGCAGGTTTACTGTATCCCTTGCACCTTCACAGTGACGATGAAACACAGAAATTGCATCGGAATTAAATATAAGAGACACAATGCCGACTTAAGTACAGGAAGACTGAGTCTTCCTACTGTCTATGATTTGAGCGTTTCGTGTGTCACCAGTTTTACATTCCGATGCACCTCTGCATGTATACTGTTTCCTTTCGACTTTCCCATTGACGATGAAACACAGAAATTGCATCGGAATTAAATATAAGAGACACAATGCCGACTTAAGCACAGGAAGAATGAGTCTTCCTACTGTCTATTTTTTGAGCGTTTCCTTTGTCACCGGTTTCACATTCCGATCCACCTCTGCAGGTTTACTGTATCCATTGGACCTTCCCATTGACGAAGAAACACAGAAATTGCATCGGAATTAAATATAAGAGACACAATGCCGACTTAAGTACAGGAACACTGAGTCTTCCTATTGTCTATGTTGTGAGCGTCTCCTGTGTCGCCAGTTTTACATTCGGATGCACCTCTGCAGGGTTACTGTATCCCTTGGACCTTCCCATTGACGATGAAACACAGAAATTGCATCGGAATTATATATAAGAGACACAATGTCGTCTTAAGTACAGGAAGAAAAAGTCATCCAACTGTTTATGTTTTGAGCGTTTCCTGTGTCACCAGTTTTACATTCCGATGCACCTCTGCAGGTTTACTGTATCCCTTGGACCGTCACAGTGACGAAGAAACACAGAAATTGCATCGGAATTAAATATAAGAGACACAATGCCGACTTAAGTACAGAAGGACTGAGTCTTCCTACTGTCAATGTTTTAAGCGTTTCCTGTGTCACCAGTTTTACTTTCCGATGCACCTACGCAGGTCTACAGTATCCCTTGGACCTTCATAGTGACGATGAAACACAGAAATTGCATCGGAATTAAATATAAGAGACACAATGTCGACTTAAGTACAGAAAGACTGAGTCTTCCTCTTCTCTATGTTTTGAGCGTTTCCTGTGTCACCAGTTTTACATTCCGATGCACCTCTGCAGGTTTGCTGTATCCCTTGCACCATCCCAGTGACAATGAAACACAGAAATTACATCGGAATTAAATATAACAGACACAATGCCGACTTAAGAACAGGAAGGCTGAGTCTTCCTACTGTCTATGTTTTGAGCGTTTCCTGTGTCTCCAGTTTTACATTCCGATGCACCTCTGCAGGTTTACTGTATCCCTTGGATCTTCCCATTGACGATGAACCACAGAAATTGCATCGGAATTAAATATAAGAGTCACAATGCCGACTTTAGTACAGGAAGACTGAGTCTTCCTACTGTCTATGTTTTGAGCGTTTCCTGTGTCATCAGTTTTACATTCCGATGCACCTCTGCCGGTTTACTATAACCATTGGACCTTCACAGTGACAATGAAACACAGAATTTGCATCGGAATTAAATATAACAGACACAATGCCTACTTAAGTACAGGAACACTGAGTATTCCTACTGTCTATGTTTTGAGCGTTTCCTGTGCCACCAGTTTTACATTCCGATGCACCTCTGCAGGTTTACTGTATCCCTTGGACAGCCCCATTAACGATGAAACACAGAAATTGCATCGGAATTAAATATAAGAGACACAATGTCGACTTAAGTACAGGAAGAATGAGTCTTCCTACTGTCTATGTTTTGAGCGTTTCCTGTGTCACCAGTTTTACATTCCGATGCACCTCTGCAGGTTTACTGTATCCCTTGGACCTTCCCATTGACGAGGAAACACAGAAATTGCATCGGAATTAAATATAAGAGACACAATGCCGACTTAAGAACAGAAAGACTGAGTCTTCCTACTGTCTATGTTTTGAGCGTTTCCTGAGTCACCAAGTTTACATTCCGATGCACCTCTGCAGGTTTACTGTATCCCTTGGATTTTTCCCATTGACGATGAAACACAGAAATTGCATCGGAATTAAATATAAGAGACACAATGCCGACTTAAGAACAGGAAGGCTGAGTCTTCCTACTGTCTATGTTTTGAGCGTTTCCTGTGTCTCCAGTTTTACATTCCGATGCACCTCTGCAGGTTTACTGTATCCCTTGTATCTTCCCATTGACGATGAACCACAGAAATTGCATCGGAATTAAATATAAGAGTCACAATGCCGACTTTAGTACAGGAAGACTGAGTCTTCCTACTGTCTATGTTTTGAGCGTTTCCTGTGTCTCCAGTTTTACATTCCGATGCACCTCTGCAGGTTTACTGTATCCCTTGTATCTTCCCATTGACGATGAACCACAGAAATTGCACCGCAATTAAATATAAGAGGCACAGTGACGTCTTAAGTAGAGGAACACTGAGTCTTCCTACTGTCTATGTTTTGACGTTTCCTGTGTCTCCAGTTTTACATTCCGATGCACCTCTGCAGGTTTACTGTATCCCTTGGACCGTCACAGTGACGAAGAAACACAGAAATTGCATCGGAATTAAATATAAGAGACACAATGCCGACTTAAGTACAGAAAGACTGAGTCTTCCTCCTCTCTATGTTTAGAGCGTTTCCTGTGTCACCAGTTTTACATTCCGATGCACCTCTGCAGGTTTGCTGTATCCCTTGCACCTTCCCATTGACGATGAATCACAGAAATTGCATCGTAATGAAATATAAGAGACACAATCCCGACATAAGTACAGGAAGATTGAGTCTTCCTACTGTCTATTCTTTGAGCGTTTCCTGTGTCACCAGTTTTACATTCCCATGCACCTCTGCAGGTTTTCCTGTATCCCTTAGGCCTTAAAAGTGACGATGAAACACAGAAATTGCATCGGAATTAAATATAAGAGACACAATGCCGACTTAAGTACAGGAAGACTGAGCCTTCCTACTGTCTATGTTTTGAGCGTTTCCTGTGTCACCAGTTTTACATTCCGATGCACCTCTGCAGGTATACTGCTTTCCTTCGAAATTCCCATTGACGATGAAACACAGAAATTGCATCGGAATTAAATATAAGAGACACAATGCCGACTTAAGTACAGGAAGACTGAGTCTTCCTATTGTCTATGTTTTGAGCGTTTCCTGTGTCATCAGTTCTACATTCCGATGCACCTCTGCAGGTTTACTGTATCCATTGGACGCCCCCCCCCCCCCCCCCCATTGACGATGAAACACAGAAATTGCATCGGAATTAAATATAAAAGACACAATGCCGACTTAAGTACAGGAAGACTGAGTCTTTCTACTGTCTATGTTTTGAGCGTTTCCTGTGTCAGCAGTTTTACATTCCGATGAACCTCTGCAGCTTTACTGTATCCATTGGACCTTCACAGTGACGATGAAACACAGAAATTGCATCGGAATGAAATATAAGAGACACAATGTCGACTTAAGTACAGGAAAAGTGTGTCTTTCTATTGTATACGTTTTGAGCGTTTCCTGTGTCACCAGTTTTTCATTCCGATGCACATCTGCAGGTTTACTGTATCCATTGGATCTTCCCACTGACGATGAAACACAGAAATTGCATCGGAATTAAATATAAGAGACACAATGCCGACTTAAGTACAGGAAGACTGAGTCTTCCTACTGTCTATGTTTTGAGCGTTTCCTTTGTCACCAGTTTTACATTCCGATCCACCTCTGCAGGTTTAATGTATCCATTGGACCTTCACAGTGACGATGAAACACAGAAATTGCATCGGAATTAAATATAAGAGACACAATGCCGACTTAAGCACAGGAAGAATGAGTCTTCCTACTGTCTATTTTTTGAGCGTTTCCTTTGTCACCAGTTTCACATTCCGATCCACCTCTGCAGGTTTACTGTATCCATTGGACCTTCCCATTGAGGAAGAAACACAGAAATTGCATCGGAATTAAATATAAGAGACACAATGCCGACTTAAGTACAGGAAGACTGAGTCTTCCTATTGTCTATGTTGTGAGCGTCTCCTGTGTCACCAGTTTTACATTCGGATGCACCTCTGCAGGGTTACTGTACCCCTCGGACCTTCCATTGACGATGAAACACAGAAATTGCATCGGAATTAAATATAAGAGACACAATGTCGTCTTAAGTACAGGAAGACAAAGTCATCCAACTGTCTATGTTTTGAGCGTTTCCTGTGTCACCAGTTTTACATTCCGATGCACCTCTGCAGGTTTGCTGTATCCCTTTCACCTTCCCATTGACGACGAAACACAGAAATTGCATCGGATTTAAATATAAGAGACACAATGCCGTCTTAAGTACAGGAAGACTGAGTATTCCTACTGTCTATGTTTTGATCGTTTCCTGTGCCACCAGTTTTTCATCCGATGCACCTCTGCACGTTTACTGTATCCATTGGACCTTCGCATTGACGATGAAACACAGAAATTGCATAGGAATTAAATATAAGAGACACAATGCCGACATAGGAACAGGAATGCTGAGTCTTCCTACTGTCTATGTTTTGAGCATTTCCTGTGTCACCAGTTTTACATTCCGATGCACCTCTGCAGGTTTACTGTATCCCTTGGATCTTCCCATTGACGATGAAACACAGAAATTTTATCGGAATTAAATACATGAGACACAATGCCGACTTAAGTACAGGAACATTGAGTCTTCCTACTGTCTATGTTTTGAGCGTTTCCTGCGTCACCAGTTTTACATTCCGATGCACCTCTGCAGGTTTACTGTATCCATTGGACCTTCCCATTGACGATGAAACACAGAAATTACATCGGAATTAAATATAAGAGACACAACGCCGACTTAAGTACAAGAAAACTGAGTCTTCTTACGGTCTATGTTTTGAGCGTCTCCAGTGTCACCAGTGTTACATCCCGATGCACCTCTGCAGGTTTCCTGTGTTCCTTGGACCTTCCCATTGGCGATGAAACACAAAGATTGCACCGCAATTATATATAAGAGACACAATGACGTCTTAAGTAGAGGAAGACTGAGACTTCCTACTGTCTATGTTTTGAGCGTTTCCTGTGTCTCCAGTTTTACATGCCGATGCACCTCTGCAGGTTTACTGTATCCCTTGGACCGTCACAGTGACGAAGAAACACAGAAATTGCATCGGAACTAAATATAAGATACACAATGCCTACTTAAGTACAGGAAGACTGAGTCTTACTACTGTCTATGTTTTGAGCGTTTCCTGTGTCACCAGTTTTACATTCCGATGCACCTCTGCAGGTTTACTGTATCCCTTTGACCTTCCCATTGACGATGAAACACAGAAAATGCATAGGAATTAAATATAAGAGACACAATGCCGACTTAAGTACAGGAAGACTGAGTATTCCTAATGTCTATGTTTTGAGCGTTTCCTGTGTCACCAGTTTTACATTCCGATGCACCTCTGCAGGTATACTGTTTCCTTTCGACTTTCCCATTGACGATGAAACACAGAAATTGCATCGGAATTAAATATAAGAGACACAATGCCGACTTAAGCACAGGAAGAATGAGTCTTCCTACTGTCTATTTTTTGAGCGTTTCCTTTGTCACCGGTTTCACATTCCGATCCACCTCTGCAGGTTTACTGTATCCATTGGACCTTCCCATTGACGAAGAAACACAGAAATTGCATCGGAATTAAATATAAGAGACACAATGCCGACTTAAGTACAGGAACACTGAGTGTTCCTATTGTCTATGTTGTGAGCGTCTCCTGTGTCGCCAGTTTTACATTCGGATGCACCTCTGCAGGGTTACTGTATCCCTTGGACCTTCCCATTGACGATGAAACACAGAAATTGCATCGGAATTATATATAAGAGACACAATGTCGTCTTAAGTACAGGAAGAAAAAGTCATCCAACTGTTTATGTTTTGAGCGTTTCCTGTGTCACCAGTTTTACATTCCGATGCACCTCTGCAGGTTTACTGTATCCCTTGGACCGTCACAGTGACGAAGAAACACAGAAATTGCATCGGAATTAAATATAAGAGACACAATGCCGACTTAAGTACAGAAGGACTGAGTCTTCCTACTGTCAATGTTTTAAGCGTTTCCTGTGTCACCAGTTTTACTTTCCGATGCACCTACGCAGGTCTACAGTATCCCTTGGACCTTCATAGTGACGATGAAACACAGAAATTGCATCGGAATTAAATATAAGAGACACAATGTCGACTTAAGTACAGAAAGACTAAGTCTTCCTCTTCTCTATGTTTTGAGCGTTTCCTGTGTCACCAGTTTTACATTCCGATGCACCTCTGCAGGTTTGCTGTATCCCTTGCACCATCCCAGTGACAATGAAACACAGAAATTACATCGGAATTAAATATAACAGACACAATGCCGACTTAAGAACAGGAAGGCTGAGTCTTCCTACTGTCTATGTTTTGAGCGTTTCCTGTGTCTCCAGTTTTACATTCCGATGCACCTCTGCAGGTTTACTGTATCCCTTGGATCTTCCCATTGACGATGAACCACAGAAATTGCATCGGAATTAAATATAAGAGTCACAATGCCGACTTTAGTACAGGAAGACTGAGTCTTCCTACTGTCTATGTTTTGAGCGTTTCCTGTGTCATCAGTTTTACATTCCGATGCACCTCTGCCGGTTTACTATAACCATTGGACCTTCATAGTGACAATGAAACACAGAAATTGCATCGGAATTAAATATAACAGACACAATGCCTACTTAAGTACAGGAACACTGAGTATTCCTACTGTCTATGTTTTGAGCGTTTCCTGTGCCACCAGTTTTACATTCCGATGCACCTCTGCAGGTTTACTGTATCCCTTGGACAGCCCCATTAACGAAGAAACACAGAAATTGCATCGGAATTAAATATAAGAGACACAATGTCGACTTAAGTACAGGAAGAATGAGTCTTCCTACTGTCTATGTTTTGAGCGTTTCCTGTGTCACCAGTTTTACATTCCGATGCACCTCTGCAGGTTTACTGTATCCCTTGGACCTTCCCATTGACGAGGAAACACAGAAATTGCATCGGAATTAAATATAAGAGACACAATGCCGACTTAAGTACATAAAGACTGAGTCTTCCTACTGTCTATGTTTTGAGCGTTCCCTGTGTCATCAGTTCTACATTCCGATGCACCTCTGCAGGTTTACTGTATACATTGGAGCTTCCCATGGACGATGAAACACAGAAATTGCATCGGAATTAAATATAAGAGACACAATGCCGACTTAAGTACAGAAAGACTGAGTCTTCCTACTGTCTATGTTTTGAGCGTTTCCTGAGTCACCAAGTTTACATTCCGATGCACCTCTGCAGGTTTACTGTATCCCTTGGATTTTTCCCATTGACGATGAAACACAGAAATTGCATCGGAATTAAATATAAGAGACACAATGCCGACTTAAGAACAGGAAGGCTGAGTCTTCCTACTGTCTATGTTTTGAGCGTTTCCTGTGTCTCCAGTTTTACATTCCGATGCACCTCTGCAGGTTTACTGTATCCCTTGTATCTTCCCATTGACGATGAACCACAGAAATTGCATCGGAATTAAATATAAGAGTCACAATGCCGACTTTAGTACAGGAAGACTGAGTCTTCTTACGGTCTATGTTTTGAGCGTTTCCTGTGTCATCAGTTTACATTCCGATGCACTTCTGCCGGTTTACTATAACCATTGGACCTTCACAGTGACAATGAAACACAGAAATTGCATCGGAATTAAATATAACAGACACAATGCCTACTTAAGTACAGGAACACTGAGTCTCCCTACTGTCTATGTTTTGAGCGTTTCCTGTGCCACCAGTTTTACATTCCGATGCACCTCTGCAGGTTTACTGTATCCCTTGGACCTTCCCATTAACGATGAAACACAGAAATTGCATCGGAATTAAATGTAAGTGACACAATGCCGACTAAGGTACAGGAAGACTGAGTCTTCCTACTGTCTATGATTTAAGCGTGTCCTGTGTCACCAGTTTTACATTCTGATGCACCTCTGCAGGTTTACTGTATCCCATGGACCTTCACAGTGACGATGAAAAACAGAAATTGCATCGGAATTAAATATAAAAGACACAACGCCGACTTAAGTACAAGAAAACTGAGTCTTCTTACGTTCTATGCTTTGAGCGTTTCCAGTGTCACCAGTGTTACATCCCGATGCACCTCTGCAGGTTTCGTGTGTTCCTTGGACCTTCCCATTGGCGATGAAACACAGAGATTGCACCGCAATTAAATATAAGAGACACAGTGACGTCTTAAGTAGAGGAACACTGAGTCTTCCTACTGTCTATGTTTTGACGTTTCCTGTGTCTCCAGTTTTACATTCCGATGCACCTCTGCAGGTTTACTGTATCCCTTGGACCGTCACAGTGACGAAGAAACACAGAAATTGCATCGGAATTAAATATAAGAGACACAATGCCGACTTAAGTACAGAAGGACTGAGTCTTCCTACTGTCTATGTTTTAAGCGTTTCCTGTGTCACCAGTTTTACTTTCCGATGCACCTACGCAGGTCTACAGTATCCCTTGGACCTTCATAGTGACGATGAAACACAGAAATTGCATCGGAATTAAATATAAGAGACACAATGTCGACTTAAGTACAGAGAGACTGAGTCTTCCTCCTCTCTATGTTTTGCTCGTTTCCTGTGTCACCAGTTTTACATTCCGATGCACCTCTGCAGGTTTGCTGTATCCCTTGCACCTTCCCATTGACGATGAATCACAGAAATTGCATCGTAATTAAATATAAGAGACACAATCCCGACATAAGTACAGGATGATTGAGTCTTCCTCCTGTCTATTCTTTGAGCGTTTCCTGTGTCACCAGTTTTACATTCCCATGCACCTCTGCAGGTTTTCCTGTATCCCTTAGGCCTTCAAAGTGACGATGAAACACAGAAATTGCATCGGAATTAAATATAAGAGACACAATGCCGACTTAAGTACAGGAAGACTGAGCCTTCCTACTGTCTATGTTTTGAGCGTTTCCTGTGTCACCAGTTTTACATTCCGATGCACCTCTGCAGGTATACTGCTTTCCTTCGAAATTCCCATTGACGATGAAACACAGAAATTGCATCGGAATTAAATATAAGAGACACAATGCCGACTTAAGTACAGGAAGACTGAGTCTTCCTATTGTCTATGTTTTGAGCGTTTCCTGTGTCATCAGTTCTACATTCCGATGCACCTCTGCAGGTTTACTGTATCCATTGGACCTTCACAGTGACGATGAAACACAGAAATTGCATCGGAATGAAATATAAGAGACACAATGTCGACTTAAGTACAGGAAAAGTGTGTCTTTCTATTGTATACGTTTTGAGCGTTTCCTGTGTCACCAGTTTTTCATTCCGATGCACATCTGCAGGTTTACTGTATCCATTGGATCTTCCCACTGACGATGAAACACAGAAATTGCATCGGAATTAAATATAAGAGACACAATGCCGACTTAAGTACAGGAAGACTGAGTCTTCCTACTGTCTATGTTTTGAGCGTTTCCTTTGTCACCAGTTTTACATTCCGATCCACCTCTGCAGGTTTAATGTATCCATTGGACCTTCACAGTGACGATGAAACACAGAAATTGCATCGGAATTAAATATAAGAGACACAATGCCGACTTAAGCACAGGAAGAATGAGTCTTCCTACTGTCTATTTTTTGAGCGTTTCCTTTGTCACCAGTTTCACATTCCGATCCACCTCTGCAGGTTTACTGTATCCATTGGACCTTCCCATTGACGAAGAAACACAGAAATTGCATCGGAATTAAATATAAGAGACACAATGCCGACTTAAGTACAGGAAGACTGAGTCTTCCTATTGTGTATGTTGTGAGCGTCTCCTGTGTCACCAGTTTTACATTCGGATGCACCTCTGCAGGGTTACTGTACCCCTCGGACCTTCCCATTGACGATGAAACACAGAAATTGCATCGGAATTAAATATAAGAGACACAATGTCGTCTTAAGTACAGGAAGACAAAGTCATCCAACTGTCTATGTTTTGAGCGTTTCCTGTGTCAC
The DNA here is from genome assembly GCF_023898315.1 of Schistocerca nitens. Classification (NCBI taxonomy): domain Eukaryota; kingdom Metazoa; phylum Arthropoda; class Insecta; order Orthoptera; family Acrididae; genus Schistocerca; species Schistocerca nitens. The sequence continues at coordinate 238,350,180 of NC_064623.1, read as the reverse complement.
CAGTTTTACATTCCGATGCACCTCTGCAGGTTTGCTGTATCCCTTTCACCTTCCCATTGACGACGAAACACAGAAATTGCATCGGATTTAAATATAAGAGACACAATGCCGTCTTAAGTACAGGAAGACTGAGTATTCCTACTGTCTATGTTTTGATCGTTTCCTGTGCCACCAGTTTTTCATCCGATGCACCTCTGCACGTTTACTGTATCCATTGGACCTTCGCATTGACGATGAAACACAGAAATTGCATCGGAATTAAATATAAGAGACACAATGCCGACATAAGAACAGGAATGCTGAGTCTTCCTACTGTCTATGTTTTGAGCATTTCCTGTGTCACCAGTTTTACATTCCGATGCACCTCTGCAGGTTTACTGTATCCCTTGGATCTTCCCATTGACGATGAAACACAGAAATTTTATCGTAATTAAATACATGAGACACAATGCCGACTTAAGTACAGGAACATTGAGTCTTCCTACTGTCTATGTTTTGAGCGTTTCCTGCGTCACCAGTTTTACATTCCGATGCACCTCTGCAGGTTTACTGTATCCATTGGACCTTCCCATTGACGATGAAACACAGAAATTACATCGGAATTAAATATAAGAGACACAACGCCGACTTAAGTACAAGAAAACTGAGTCTTCTTACGGTCTATGTTTTGAGCCTTTCCAGTGTCACCAGTGTTACATCCCGATGCACCTCTGCAGGTTTCCTGTGTTCCTTGGACCTTCCCATTGGCGATGAAACACAAAGATTGCACCGCAATTATATATAAGAGACACAATGACGTCTTAAGTAGAGGAAGACTGAGACTTCCTACTGTCTATGTTTTGAGCGTTTCCTGTGTCTCCAGTTTTACATGCCGATGCACCTCTGCAGGTTTACTGTATCCCTTGGACCGTCACAGTGACGAAGAAACACAGAAATTGCATCGGAACTAAATATAAGAGACACAATGCCTACTTAAGTACAGGAAGACTGAGTATTCCTAATGTCTATGTTTTGAGCGTTTCCTGTGTCACCAGTTTTACATTCCGATGCACCTCTGCAGGTTTACTGTATCTCTTGGATCTTCCCATTGACGATGAATCACAGAAATTGCATCGGAATTAAATATAAGAGACACAATGCCGACATAAGTACAGGAAGGCTGAGTCTTCCTACTGTCTATTTTTTGAGCGTTTCCTGTGTCACCAGTTTTACATTCCGATGCACCTCTGCAGGTTTACTGTATCCCTTGGATCTTCCCATTGACGATGATACACAGAAATTGCATCGAAATTAAATATAAGAGACACAATGCCGACATAAGTACAGGAACATTGAGTCTTCCTACTGTCTATGTTTGAGCGATTCCTGCGTCACCAGTTTTACATTCCGATGCACCTCTGCAGGTTTACTGTATCCATTGGACCTTCCCATTGACGATGAAACACAGAAATAACATCGGAATTAAATATAAGAGACACAACGTTGACTTAAGTACAAGAGAACGGAGTCTTCTTACGGTCTATGTTTTGAGCGTTTCCAGTGTCACCAGTTTTACATTCCGATGCACCTCTGCAGGTTTACTGTATCCCATGGACCTTCACAGTGACAATGAAACACAGAAATTGCATCGGAATTAAATATAACAGACACAATGCCGACTTAAGTACAGGAACACTGAGTCTTCCTACTGTCTATGTTTTGAGCGTTTCCTGTGTCACCAGTTTTACATTCCGATGCACCTCTGCAGGTTTACTGTATCCCTTGGACCTTCCCATTAACGATGAAACACTGAAATTGCATCGGAATTAAATGTAAGAGACACTATGCCGACTAAGGTACAGGAAGACTGAGTCTTCCTACTGTCTATGTTTTGAGCGTGTCCTGTGTCACCAGTTTTACATTCCGGTGCACCTCTGCAGGTTTACTGTATCCCATGGACCTTCACAGTGACGATGAAAAACCGAAATTGCATCGGAATTAAATATTAAAGACACAACGCCGATTTAAGTACAAGAAAACTGATTCTTCTTACGTTCTATGTTTTGAGCGTTTCCAGTGTCACCAGTGTTACATCCCGATGCACCTCTGCAGGTATCCTGTGTTCCTTGGACCTTCCCATCGGAGATGAAACACAGAGATTGCACCGCAATTAAATATAAGAGACACAATGACGTCTTAAGTAGAGGAAGACTGAGTCTTCCTACTGTCTATGTTTTGAGCGTTTCCTGTGTCTCCAGTTTTACATTCCGATGCACCTCTGCAGGTTTACTGTATCCCTTGGACCGTCACAGTGACGAAGAAACACAGAAATTGCATCGGAATTAAATATAAGAGACACAATGCAGACTTAAGTACAGAAGGACTGAGTCTTCCTACTGTCTATGTTTTAAGCGTTTCCTGTGTCACCAGTTTTACTTTCCGATGCACCTACGCAGGTCTACAGTATCCCTTGGACCTTCATAGTGACGATGAAACACAGAAATTGCATCGGAATTAAATATAAGAGACACAATGTCGACTTAAGTACAGAAAGACTGAGTCTTCCTCCTCTCTATGTTTTGAGCGTTTCCTGTGTCACCAGTTTTACATTCCGATGCACCTCTGCAGGTTTGCTGTATCCCTTGCACCTTCCCATTGACGATGAATCACAGAAATTGCATGGTAATTAAATATAAGAGACACAATCCCGACATAAGTACAGGAAGATTGAGTCTTCCTACTGTCTATTCTTTGAGCGTTTCCTGTGTCACCAGTTTTACATTCCCATGCACCTCTGCAGGTTTTCCTGTATCCCTTAGGCCTTCAAAGTGACGATGAAACACAGAAATTGCATCGGAATTAAATATAAGAGACACAATGCCGACTTAAGTACAGGAAGACTGAGCCTTCCTACTGTCTATGTTTTGAGCGTTTCCTGTGTCACCAGTTTTACATTCCGATGCACCTCTGCAGGTATACTGCTTTCCTTCGAAATTCCCATTGACGATGAAACACAGAAATTGCATCGGAATTAAATATAAGGGACACAATGCCGACTTAAGTACAGGAAGACTGAGTCTTCCTATTGTCTATGTTTTGAGCGTTTCCTGTGTCATCAGTTCTACATTCCGATGCACCTCTGCAGGTTTACTGTATCCATTGGACCCCCCCCCCCCCCCATTGACGATGAAACACAGAAATTGCATCGGAATTAAATATAAAAGACACAATGCCGACTTAAGTACAGGAAGACTGAGTCTTTCTACTGTCTATGTTTTGAGCGTTTCCTGTGTCAGCAGTTTTACATTCCGATGAACCTCTGCAGCTTTACTGTATCCATTGGACCTTCACAGTGACGATGAAACACAGAAATTGCATCGGAATGAAATATAAGAGACACAATGTCGACTTAAGTACAGGAAAAGTGTGTCTTTCTATTGTATACGTTTTGAGCGTTTCCTGTGTCACCAGTTTTTCATTCCGATGCACATCTGCAGGTTTACTGTATCCATTGGATCTTCCCACTGACGATGAAACACAGAAATTGCATCGGAATTAAATATAAGAGACACAATGCCGACTTAAGTACAGGAAGACTGAGTCTTCCTACTGTCTATGTTTTGAGCGTTTCCTTTGTCACCAGTTTTACATTCCGATCCACCTCTGCAGGTTTAATGTATCCATTGGACCTTCACAGTGACGATGAAACACAGAAATTGCATCGGAATTAAATATAAGAGACACAATGTCGACTTAAGCACAGGAAGAATGAGTCTTCCTACTGTCTATTTTTTGAGCGTTTCCTTTGTCACCAGTTTCACATTCCGATCCACCTCTGCAGGTTTACTGTATCCATTGGACCTTCCCATTGACGAAGAAACACAGAAATTGCATCGGAATTAAATATAAGAGACACAATGCCGACTTAAGTACAGGAAGACTGAGTCTTCCTATTGTCTATGTTGTGAGCGTCTCCTGTGTCACCAGTTTTACATTCGGATGCACCTCTGCAGGGTTACTGTACCCCTCGGACCTTCCCATTGACGATGAAACACAGAAATTGCATCGGAATTAAATATAAGATACACAATGTCGTCTTAAGTACAGGAAGACAAAGTCATCCAACTGTCTATGTTTTGAGCGTTTCCTGTGTCACCAGTTTTACATTCCGATGCACCTCTGCAGGTTTGCTGTATCCCTTTCACCTTCCCATTGACGACGAAACACAGAAATTGCATCGGATTTAAATATAAGAGACACAATGCCGTCTTAAGTACAGGAAGACTGAGTATTCCTACTGTCTATGTTTTGATCGTTTCCTGTGCCACCAGTTTTTCATCCGATGCACCTCTGCACGTTTACTGTATCCATTGGACCTTCGCATTGACGATGAAACGCAGACATTGCATCGGAATTAAATATAAGAGACACAATGCCGACATAAGAACAGGAATGCTGAGTCTTCCTACTGTCTATGTTTTGAGCATTTCCTGTGTCACCAGTTTTACATTCCGATGCACCTCTGCAGGTTCACTGTATCCCTTGGATCTTCCCATTGACGATGAAACACAGAAATTTTATCGGAATTAAATACATGAGACACAATGCCGACTTAAGTACAGGAACATTGAGTCTTCCTACTGTCTATGTTTTGAGCGTTTCCTGCGTCACCAGTTTTACATTCCGATGCAACTCTGCAGGTTTACTGTATCCATTGGACCTTCCCATTGACGATGAAACACAGAAATTACATCGGAATTAAATATAAGAGACACAACGCCGACTTAAGTACAAGAAAACTGAGTCTTCTTACGGTCTATGTTTTGAGCGTTTCCAGTGTCACCAGTGTTACATCCCGATGCACCTCTGCAGGTTTCCTGTGTTCCTTGGACCTTCCCATTGGCGATGAAACACAAAGATTGCACCGCAATTATATATAAGAGACACAATGACGTCTTAAGTAGAGGAAGACTGAGACTTCCTACTGTCTATGTTTTGAGCGTTTCCTGTGTCTCCAGTTTTACATGCCGATGCACCTCTGCAGGTTTACTGTTTCCCTTGGACCGTCACAGTGACGAAGAAACACAGAAATTGCATCGGAACTAAATATAAGAGACACAATGCCTACTTAAGTACAGGAAGACTGAGTCTTACTACTGTCTATGTTTTGAGCGTTTCCTGTGTCACCAGTTTTACATTCCGATGCACCTCTGCAGGTTTACTGTATCCCTTTGACCTTCCCATTGACGATGAAACACAGAAAATGCATAGGAATTAAATATAAGAGACACAATGCCGACTTAAGTACAGGAAGACTGAGTATTCCTAATGTCTATGTTTTGAGCGTTTCCTGTGTCACCAGTTTTACATTCCGATGCACCTCTGCAGGTTTACTGTATCTCTTGGATCTTCCCATTGACGATGAATCACAGAAATTGCATCGGAATTAAATATAAGAGACACAATGCCGACATAAGTACAGGAACATTGAGTCTTCCTACTGTCTATGTTTGAGCGATTCCTGCGTCACCAGTTTTACATTCCGATGCACCTCTGCAGGTTTACTGTATCCATTCGACCTTCCCATTGACGATGAAACACAGAAATAACATCGGAATTAAATATAAGAGACACAACGTTGACTTAAGTACAAGAGAACGGAGTCTTCTTACGGTGTATGTTTTGAGCGTTTCCAGTGTCACCAGTTTTACATTCCGATGCACCTCTGCAGGTTTACTGTATCCCATGGACATTCACAGTGACAATGAAACACAGAAATTGCATCGGAATTAAATATAACAGACACAATGCCGACTTAAGTACAGGAATACTGAGTCTTCCTACTGTCTATGTTTTGAGCGTTTCCTGTGTCACCAGTTTTACATTCCGATGCACCTCTGCAGGTTTACTGTATCCCTTGGACCTTCCCATTAACGATGAAACACTGAAATTGCATCGGAATTAAATGTAAGAGACACTATGCCGACTAAGGTACAGGAAGACTGAGTCTTCCTACTGTCTATGTTTTGAGCGTGTCCTGTGTCACCAGTTTTACATTCCGGTGCCCCTCTGCAGGTTTACTGTATCCCATGGACCTACACAGTGACGATGAAAAACCGAAATTGCATCGGAATTAAATATAAAAGACACAACGCCGATTTAAGTACAAGAAAACTGAGTCTTCTTACGTTCTATGTTTTGAGCGTTTCCAGTGTCACCAGTGTTACATCCCGATGCACCTCTGCAGGTATCCTGTGTTCCTTGGACCTTCCCATTGGCGATGAAACACAGAGATTGCACCGCAATTAAATATAAGAGACACAATGACGTCTTAAGTAGAGGAAGACTGAGTCTTCCTACTGTCTATGTTTTGAGCGTTTCCTGTGTCTCCAGTTTTACATTCCGATGCACCTCTGCAGGTTTACTGTATCCCTTGGACCGTCACAGTGGCGAAGAAACACAGAAATTGCATCGGAATTAAATATAAGAGACACAATGCCGACTTAAGTACAGAAGGACTGAGTCTTCCTACTGTCTATGTTTTAAGCGTTTCCTGTGTCACAAGTTTTACTTTCCGTTGCATCTACGCAGTTCTACAGTATCCCTTGGACCTTCATAGTGACGATGAAACACAGAAATTGCATCGGAATTAAATATAAGAGACACAATGTCGACTTAAGTACAGAAAGACTGAGTCTTCCTCTTCTCTATGTTTAGAGCGTTTCCTGTGTCACCAGTTTTACATTCCGATGCACCTCTGCAGGTTTGCTGTATCCCTTGCACCTTCCCATTGACGATGAATCACAGAAATTGCATCGTAATTAAATATAAGAGACACAATCCCGACATAAGTACAGGAAGATTGAGTCTTCCTACTGTCTATTTTTTTTGCGTTTCCTGTGTCACCAGTTTTACATTCCCATGCACCTCTGCAGGTTTTCCTGTATCCCTTGGGCCTTCAAAGGGACGATGAAACACAGAAATTGCATCGGAATTAAATATAAGAGAGACAATGCCGACTTAAGTACAGGAAGACTGAGCCTTCCTACTGTCTATGTTTTGAGCGTTTCCTGTGTCACCAGTTTTACATTCCGATGCACCTCTGCAGGTATACTGCTTTCCTTCGAAATTCCCATTGAGGATGAAACACAGAAATTGCATCGGAATTAAATATAAGAGACACAATGCCGACTTAAGTACAAGAAAACTGAGTCTTCTTACGGTCTTTGATTTGAGCGTTTCCTGAGTCACCAGTTTAATTCCAATTCACCTCTTCAGGTTTACTGTATCCCTTGGACCTTCATAGTGACGATGAAACACAGAAATTGCATCGGAATTAAATATAAGAGACACAATGCCGACTTAAGTACAGGAAAAGTGTGTCTTTCTACTGTATACGTTATGAGCGTTTCCTGTGTCACCAGTTTTACATTCCGATGCACCTCTGCATGTTTACTGTATCCATTGGACCTTCCCATTCACGTTGAAACACAGAAATTGTATCGCAATTAAATATAAGAGACACAACGCCGACTTAAGTACAAGAAAACTGAGTCTTCTTACGGTCTTTGATTTGAGCGTTTCCTGAGTCACCAGTTTTATTCCAATTCACCTCTTCAGGTTTACTGTATCCCTTGGACCTTCCCATTGATGGAAAAACACAGAAATTGCATCGGAATTAAATATAAGAGACACAATGCCGACTTAGGTACAGGAGCACTGAGTCTTCCTACTGTCTATGTTTTGAGCGTTTCCTTTGTCACCAGTTTTACATTCCGATCCACCTCTGCAGGTTTAATGTATCCATTGGACCTTCACAGTGACGATGAAACACAGAAATTGCATCGGAATTAAATATAAGAGACACAATGCCGACTTAAGTACAGGAAGACTGAGTCTTACTACTGTCTATGTTTTGAACGTTTCCTGTGTCACCAGTTTTACATTCCGATGCACCTCTGCAGGTTTACTGTATCCCTTTGACCTTCCCATTGACGATGAAACACAGAAAATGCATAGGAATTAAATATAAGACACACAATGCCGATTTAAGTAGAGGAAGAATGAGTCTTCCTACTGTCTATGTTTTGAGCGTTTCCTGTGTCACCAGTTTTACATTCCGATACACCTCTGCAGGTTTACTGTATCTCTTGGATCTTCCCATTGACGATGAATAACAGAAATTGCATCGGAATTAAATATAAGAGACACAATGCCGACATAAGTACAAGAAAACTGAGTCTTCTTACGGTCTATGTTTTGAGCGTTTCCAGTGTCACCAGTGTTACATCCCGATGCACCTCTGCAGGTTTCCTGTGTTCCTTGGACCTTCCCATTGGCGATGAAACACAGAGATTGCACCGCAATTATATATAAGAGACACAATGACGTCATAAGTAGAGGAAGACTGAGACTTCCTACTGTCTATGTTTTGAGCGTTTCCTGTGTCTCCAGTTTTACATGCCGATGCACCTCTGCAGGTTTACTGTATCCCTTGGACCATCACAGTGACGAAGAAACACAGAAATTGCATCGGAATTAAATATAAGAGACACAATGCCGACTTAAGTACAGGAAGACTGAGTCTTACTACTGTCTATGTTTTGAGCGTTTCCTGTGTCACCAGTTTTACATTCCGATGCACCTCTGCAGGTTTACTGTATCCCTTTGACCTTCCCATTGACGATGAAACACAGAAAATGCATAGGAATTAAATATAAGACACACAATGCCGATTTAAGTAGAGGAAGAATGAGTCTTCCTACTGTCTATGTTTTGAGCGTTTCCTGTGTCACCAGTTTTACATTCCGATACACCTCTGCAGGTTTACTGTATCTCTTGGATCTTCCCATTGACGATGAATAACAGAAATTGCATCGGAATTAAATATAAGAGACACAATGCCGACATAAGTACAGGAAGGCTGAGTCTTCCTACTGTCTATGGTTTGAGCGTTTCCTGTGTCACCAGTTTTACATTCCGATGCACCTCTGCAGGTTTACCGTATCCCTTGGATCTTCCCATTGACGATGATACACAGAAATTGCATCGAAATTAAATATAAGAGACACAATGATGACATAAGTACAGGAACATTGAGTCTTCCTACTGTCTATGTTTGAGCGTTTCCTGCGTAACCAGTTTTACATTCCGATGCACCTCTGCAGGTTTACTGTATCCATTGGACCTTCCCATTGACGATGAAACACAGAAATAACATCGGAATTAAATATAAGAGACACAACGTTGACTTAAGTACAAGAGAACGGAGTCTTCTTACGGTCTATGTTTTGAGCGTTTCCAGTGTCACCAGTTTTTCATTCCGATGCACCTCTGCAGGTTTACTGTATCCCATGGACCTTCACAGTGACAATGAAACACAGAATATGCATCGGAATTAAATATAACAGACACAATGCCGACTTAAGTATAGGAACACTGAGTCTTCCTACTGTCTATGTTTTGAGCGTTTCCTGTGTCACCAGTTTTACATTCCGATGCACCTCTGCAGGTTTACTGTATCCCTTGGACCTTCCCAATAACGATGAAACACAGAAATTGCATCGGAATTAAATATAAGAGACACAATGTCGACTTAAGTACAGGAAGAATGAGTCTTCCTACTGTCTATGTTTTGAGCGTTTCCTGTGTCACCAGTTTTACGTTCCGATGCACCTCTGCAGGTTTACTGTATCCCTTGGACCTTCCCATTGACCAGGAAACACAGAAATTGCATCGGAATTAAATATAAGAGACACAATGCCGACTTAAGTACATAAAGACTGAGTCTTCCTACTGGCTATGCTTTAAGCGTTCCCTGTGTCATCAGTTCTACATTCCGATGCACCTCTGCAGGTTTATTGTATCCATTGGACCTTCCCATGGACGATGAAACACAGAAATTGCATCGGAATTAAATGTAAGAGACACAATGCCGTCTAAGGTACAGGAAGACTGAGTCTTACTACTGTCTATGTTTTGAGCGTGTCCTGTGTCACCAGTTTTACATTCCGATGCACCTCTGCAGGTTTACTGTATCCCATGGACCTTCACAGTGACGATGGAAAACTGAAATTGCATCGGAATTAAATATAAAAGACACAACGCCGATTTAAGTACAAGAAAACTGAGTCTTCTTACGTTCTATGTTTTGAGCGTTTCCAGTGTCACCAGTGTTACACCCCGATGCACCTCTGCAGGTATCCTGTGTTCCTTGGACCTTCCCATTGGCGATGAAACACAGAGATTGCACCGCAATTAAATATAAGAGACACAATGACGTCTTAAGTAGAGGAAGACTGAGTCTTCCTACTGTCTATGTTTTGAGCGTTTCCTGTGTCTGCAGTTTTACATTCCGATGCACCTCTGGAGGTTTACTGTATCCCTTGGACCGTCACAGTGACGAAGAAACACAGAAATTGCATCGGAATTAAATATAAGAGACACAATGTAGACTTAAGTACAGAAAGACTGAGTCTTCCTCTTCTCTATGTTTTGAGCGTTTCCTGTGTCACCAGTTTTACATTCCGATGCACCTCTGCATTTTTGCTGTATCCCTTGCACCTTCCCATTGACGATGAATCACAGAAATTGCATCGGAATTAAATATAAGAAACACAATCCCGACATAAGTACAGGAAGATTGAGTCTTCCTACTGTCTATTTTTTGAACGTTTCCTGTGTCACCAGTTTTACATTCCCATGCACCTCTGCAGGTTTTCCTGTATCCCTTGGGCCTTCAAAGTGACGATGAAACACAGAAATTGCATCGGAATTAAATATAAGAGACACAATGCCGACTTAAGTACAGGAAGACTGAGTCTTCCTACTGTCTATGTTTTGAGCGTTTCCTGTGTCATCAGTTCTACATTCCGATGCACCTCTGCAGTTTTACTGTATCCATTGGACCCCCCCATTGACGATGAAAAACAGAAATTGCATCGGAATGAAATATAAAAGACACAATGCCGACTTAAGTACAGGAAGACTGAGACTTTCTACTGTCTATGTTTTGAGCGTTTCCTGTGTCAGCAGTTTTACATTCCGATGCACCTCTGCAGCTTTACTGTATCCATTGGACCTTCACAGTGACGATGAAACACAGAAATTGCATCGGAATGAAATATAAGAGACACAATGTCGACTTAAGTACAATAAAAGTGTGTCTTTCTATTGTATATGTTTTGAGCGTTTCCTGTGTCACCAGTTTTTCATTCCGATGCACCTCTGCTGGTTTACTGTATCCATTGGATCTTCCCATTGACGATGAAACACTGAAATTTGCATCGGAATGAAATATAAGAGACACAATGCCGACTTAAGTACAGGAAAAGTGTGTCTTTCTACTGTATACGTTACGAGCGTTTCCTGTGTCACCAGTTTTAAATTTCGATGCACCTCTGCAGGTTTACTGTATCCATTGGATCTTCCCATTGACGATGAAACACAGATATTGCATCGGAATAAAATATAAGAGACACAATGCCGACTTAGGTACAGGAAGACTGAGTCTTCCTACTGTCTATGTTTTGAGCGTTTCCTGTGTCATCAGTTTTCCATTTTGATGCACCTCTGCAGGTTTACTGTATCCCTTGCACCTTCACAGTGACGATGAAACACAGAAATTGCATCGGAATTAAATATAAGAGACTTAAAGCCGACTTAAGTACAGGAAGACTGAGTCTTCCTACTGTCTATGATTTGAGCGTGTCCTGTGTCACCAGTTTTACATTCCGATGCACCTCTGCAGGTATACTGTTTCCTTTAGACTTTCCCATTGACGATGAAACACAGAAATTGCATCGGAATGAAATATAAGAGACACAATGCGACTTAAGTACAGGAAGAGTGTGTCTTTCAATTGTCTATGTTTTGAGCGTTTCCTGTGTCACCAGTTTTACATTCTGATGCACCTCTGCATGTTTACTGTATCCCTTGGACCTTCCCATTGATGAAAAAACACAGAAATTGCATCGGAATTAAATATAAGAGACACAATGCCGACTTAGGTACAGTAAGACTGAGTCTTCCTACTGTCTATGTTTTGATCGTTTCCTGTGTCACCAGTTTTACATTCTGATGCACCTCTGCATGTTTACTGTATCCATTGGACCTTCCCATTGAAGTTGAAACACAGAAATTGCATGGCAATTAAATATAAGAGAAACAACGCCGACTTAAGTACAAGAAAACTGAGTCTTCCTACTGTCTATGTTTTGAGCGTTTCCTGTGTCACCAGTTTTACATTCCGATGCACCTCTGCAGGTTTACTGTATCCCTTGGACCTTCCCATTAACGATGAAACACAGAAATTGCATCGGAACTAAATATAAGAGACACAATGTCGACTTAAGTACAGGAAGAATGAGTCTTCCTACTGTCTATGTTTTGAGCGTTTCCTGTGTCACCAGTTTTACGTTCCGATGCACCTCTGCAGGTTTACTGTATCCCTTGGACCTTCCCATTGACGAGGAAACACAGAAATTGCATCGGAATTAAATATAAGAGACACAATGCCGACTTAAGTACATAAAGACTGAGTCTTCCTACTGGCTATGCTTTAAGCGTTCCCTGTGTCATCAGTTCTACATTCCGATGCACCTCTGCAGGTTTATTGTATCCATTGGACCTTCCCATGGACGATGAAACACAGAAATTGCATCCGAATTAAATGTAAGAAACACAATGCCGACTAAGGTACAGGAAGACTGAGTCTTCCTACTGTCTATGTTTTGAGCGTGTCCTGTGTCACCAGTTTTACATTCCGATGCACCTCTGCAGGTTTACTGTATCCCATGGACCTTCACAGTGACGATGAAAAACAGAAATTGCATCGGAATTAAATATAAAAGACACAACGCCGATTTAAGTACAAGAAAACTGAGTCTTCTTACGTTCTATGCTTTGAGCGTTTCCAGTGTCACCAGTGTTACACCCCGATGCACCTCTGCAGGTATCCTGTGTTCCTTGGACCTTCCCATTGGCGATGAAACTCAGAGATTGCACCGCAATTAAATATAAGAGACACAATGACGTCTTAAGTAGAGGAAGACTGAGTCTTCCTACTGTCTATGTTTTGAGCGTTTCCTGTGTCTCCAGTTTTACATTCCGATGCACCTCTGCAGGTTTACTGTATCCCTTGGACCGTCACAGTGACGAAGAAACACAGAAATTGCATCGGAATTAAATATAAGAGACACAATGTCGACTTAAGTACAGAAAGACTGAGTCTTCCTCTTCTCTATGTTTTGAGCGTTTCCTGTGTCACCAGTTTTACATTCCGATGCACCTCTGCAGGTTTGCTGTATCCCTTGCACCTTCCCATTGACGATGAATCACAGAAATTGCATCGGAATTAAATATAAGAAACACAATCCCGACATAAGTACAGGAAGATTGAATCTTCCTACTGTCTATTTTTTGAGCGTTTCCTGTGTCACCAGTTTTACATTCCCATGCACCTCGGCAGGTTTTCCTGTATTCCTTGGGCCTTCAAAGTGACGATGAAACACAGAAATTGCATCGGAATTAAATATAAGAGACACAATGCCGACTTAAGTACAGGAAGACTGAGTCTTCCTACTGTCTATGTTTTGAGCGTTTCCTGTGTCATCAGTTCTACATTCCGATGCACCTCTGCAGTTTTACTGTATCCATTGGACCCCCCCATTGACGATGAAAAACAGAAATTGCATCGGAATGAAATATAAAAGACACAATGCGGACTTAAGTACAGGAAGACTGAGACTTTCTACTGTCTATGTATTGAGCGTTTCCTGTGTCAGCAGTTTTACATTCCGATGCACCTCTGCAGCTTTACTGTATCCATTGGACCTTCACAGTGACGATGAAACACTGAAATTGCATCGGAATGAAATATAAGAGACACAATGTCGACTTAAGTACAGGAAAATTGTGTCTTTCTATTGTATATGTTTTGAGCGTTTCCTGTGTCACCAGTTTTTCATTCCGATGCACCTCTGCTGGTTTACTGTATCCATTGGATCTTCCCATTGACGATGAAACACTGAAATTTGCATCGGAATGAAATGTAAGAGACACAATGCCGACTTAAGTACAGGAAAAGTGTGTCTTTCTACTGTATACATTACGAGCGTTTCCTGTGTCACCAGTTTTACATTCCGATGCACCTCTGCTGGTTTACTGTATCCATTGGACCTTCCCATTGACGTTGAAACACAGAAATTGCATGGCAATTAAATATAAGAGAAACAACGCCGACTTAAGTACAAGAAAACTGAGTCTTCTTACGGTCTTTGATTTGAGCGTATCCTGAGTCACCAGTTTTACATTCCAATTCACCTCTTCAGGTTTACTGTATCCCTTGGACCTTCCCATTGATGAAAAAACACAGAAATTGCATCGGAATTAAATATAAGAGACACAATGCCGACTTAGGTACAGGAAGACTGAGTCTTCCTACTGTCTATGTTTTGAGCGTTTCCTTTGTCACCAGTTTTACATTCCGATCCACCTCTGCAGGTTTAATGTATCCATTTGTCCTTCACAGTGACGATGAAACACAGAAATTGCATCGGAATTAAATATAAGAGACACAATGCCGACTTAAGCACAGAAAGAATGAGTCTTCCTACTGTCTATTTTTTGAGCGTTTCCTTTGTCACCAGTTTCACATTCCGATCCACCTCTGCAGGTTTACTGTATCCATTGGACCTTCCCATTGACGAAGAAACACAGAAATTGCATCGGAATTAAATATAAGAGACACAAAGCCGACTTCAGTACAGAAGGACTGAGTCTTCCTACTGTCTATGTTTTAAGCGTTTCCTGTGTCACCAGTTTTACTTTCCGATGCACCTACGCAGGTCTACAGTATCCCTTGGACCTTCATAGTGACGTTGAAACACAGAAATTGCATCGGAATTAAATATAAGAGACACATTGTCGACTTAAGTACAGAAAGACTGAGTCTTCCTCTTCTATATGTTTTAAGCGTTAAATGTGTCACCAGTTTTACTTTCCGATGCACCTACGCAGGTCTACAGTATCCTTTGGACCTTCATAGTGACGATGAAACACAGAAATTACATCGGAATTAAATATAAGAGACACAATGTCGACTTAAGTACAGAAAGACTGAGTCTTCCTCTTCTCTATGTTTTGAGCGTTTCCTGTGTCACCAGTTTTACATTCCGATGCACCTCTGCAGGTATACTGCTTTCCTTCGAAATTCCCATTGACGATGAAACACAGAAATTGCATCGGAATTAAATATAAGAGACACAATGCCGACTTAAGTACAGGAAGACTGGGTTCCTACTGTCTATGTTTTGAGCGTTTCCTGTGTCATCAGTTCTACATTCCGATGCACCTCTGCATGTTTACTGTATCCATTGGACCCCCCCATTGACGATGAAACACAGAAATTGCATCGGAATTAAATATAAAAGACACAATGCCGACTTAAGTACAGGAAGACTGAGTCTTTCTACTGTCTATGTTTTGAGCGTTTCCTGTGTCAGCAGTTTTACATTCCGATGCACCTCTGCAGCTTTACTGTATCCATTGGACCTTCACAGTGACGATGAAACGCAGAAATTGCATCGGAATGAAATATAAGAGACACAATGTCGACTTAAGTACAGGAAAAGTGTGTCTTTCTATTGTGTATGTTTTGAGCGTTTCCTGTGTCATCAGTTTTTCATTCCGATGCACCTCTGCAGGTTTACTGTATCCATTGGATCTTCCCATTGACGATGAAACACAGAAATTTGCATCGGAATGAAATATAAGAGACACAATGTCGACTTAAGTACAGGAAAAGTGTGTCTTTCTACTGTATACGTTATGAGCGTTTCCTGTGTCACCAGTTTTACATTCCGATGCACCTCTGCAGGTTTACTGTATCCATTGGATCTTCCCATTGACGATGAAACACAGATATTGCATCGGAATTAAATATAAGAGACACAATGCCGACTTAGGTACAGGAAGACTGAGTCTTCCTACTGTCTATGTTTTGAGCGTTTCCTGTGTCATCAGTTTTCCATTTTGATGCACCTCTGCAGGTTTACTGTATCCCTTGCACCTTCACAGTGACGATGAAACACAGAAGTTGCATCGGAATTAAATATAAGAGACACAATGCCGAATTAAGTACAGGAAGACTGAGTCTTCCTACTGTCTATGATTTGAGCGTTTCCTGTGTCACGAGTTTTACATTCCGATGCACTTCTGCAGGTATACTGTTTCCTTTCGACTTTCCCATTGACGATGAAACACAGAAATGGCATCGGAATGAAATATAAGAGACACAATGCGACTTAAGTACAGGAAGAGGGTGTCTTTCAATTGTCTATGTTTTGAGCGTTTCCTGTGTCACCAGTTTTACATTCCGATGCACCTCTGCATGTTTACTGTATCCATTGGACCTTCCCATTGACGTTGAAACACAGAAATTGCATCGCAATTAAATATAAGAGACACAACGCCGACTTAAGTACAAGAAAACTGAGTCTTCTTACGGTCTTTGATTTGAGCGCTTCCTGAGTCACCAGTTTTACAATCCAATTCACCTCTTCAGGTTTACTGTATCCATTGGACCTTCCCATTGATGAAAAAACACAGAAATTGCATCGGAATTAAATATAAGAGACACAATGCCGACTTAGGTACAGGAAGACTGAGTCTTCCTACTGTCTATGTTTTGAGCGTTTCCTTTGTCACCAGTTTTACATTCCGATCCACCTCTGCAGGTTTAATGTATCCATTATACCTTCACAGTGACGATGAAACACAGAAATTGCATCGGAATTAAATATAAGAGACACAATGCCGACTTAAGCACAGGAAGAATGAGTCTTCCTACTGTCTATTTTTTGAGCGTTTCCTTTGTCACCAGTTTCACATTCCGATCCACCTCTGCAGGTTTACTGTATCCATTGGACCTTCCCATTGACGAAGAAACACAGATATTGCATCGGAATTAAATATAAGAGACACAATGCCGAGTTAAGTTGAGGAAGACTGAGTCTTCCTATTGTCTATGTTGTGAGCGTCTCCTGTGTCACCAGTTTTACATTCGGATGCACCTCTGCAGGGTTACTGTATCCCTTGGACCTTCCCATTGACGATGAAACACAGAAATTGCATCGGAATTATATATAAGAGACACAATGTCGTCTTAAGTTCAGGAAGACAAAGTCGTCCAACTGTCTATGTTTTGAGCGTTTCCTGTGTCACCAGTTTTACATTCCGATGCACATCTGCAGGTTTGCTGTATCCACTGGACCTTCCCATTGACGATGAAACACAGAAAATACATCGGAATTAAATATAAGAGACACAACGCCGACTTAAGTACAAGAAAACTGAGTCTTCTTACGGTCTATGTTTTGAGCGTTTCCAGTGTCACCAGTGTTATATCCCGATGCACCTCTGCAGGTTTCCTGTGTTCCTTGGACCTTCCCATTGGCGATGAAACACAGAGATTGCACCGCAATTATATATAAGAGACACAATGACGTCTTAAGTAGACGAAGACTGAGACTTCCTACTGTCTATGTTTTGAGCGCTTCCTGTGTCTCCAGTTTTACATTCCGATGCACCTCTGCAGGTTTACTGTATCCCTTGGACCGTCACAGTGACGAAGAAACACAGAAATTGCATCGAAATTAAATATGAGAGACACAATGCCGACTTAAGTCCAGATGGACTGAGTCTTCCTACTGTCTATGTTTTAAGCGTTTCCTGTGTCTCCTGTTTTACTTTCCGATGCACCTACGCGGGTCTACAGTATCCCCTGGACCTTCATAGTGACGATGAAACACAGAAATTGCATCGGAATTAAATATAAGAGACACAATGTCGACTTAAGTACAGAAAGACTGAGTCTTCCTCATCTCTATGTTTTAAGCGTTTCCTGTGTCACCAGTTTTACTTTCCGATGCACCTACGCAGGTCTACAGTATCCCTTGGACCTTCATAGTGACGATGAAACACAGAAATTGCATCGGAATTAAATATAAGAGACACAATGTCGACTTAAGTACAGAAAGACTGAGTCTTCCTCTTCTCTATGATTTGAGCGTATCCTGTGTCACCAGTTTTACATTCCGATGCACCTCTGCAGGTTTGCTGTATCCCTTGCACCTTCCCATTGACGATGAATCACAGAAATTGCATCGGAAAAATATAAGAGACACAATCCCGACATAAGTACAGGAAGATTGAGTCTTCCTACTGTCTATTTTTTGAGCGTTTCCTGTGTCACCAGTTTTACATTCCCATGCACCTCTGCAGGTTTTCCTGTATCCCTTGGGCCTTCAAAGTGACGATGAAACACAGAAATTGCATCGGAATTATATATAAGAGACACAATGCCGACTTAAGTACAGGAAGATTTAGCCTTCCTACTGTCTATGTTTTGAGCGTTTCCTGTGTCACCAGTTTTACATTCCGATGCACCTCTGCAGGTATACTGCTTTCCTTCGAAATTACCATTGAGGATGAAACACAGATATTGCATCGGAATTAATTATAAGAGACACAATGCCGACTTAAGTACAGGAAGACTGAGTCTTCCTACTGTCTATGTTTTGAGCGTTTCCTGTGTCAGCAGTTTTACATTCCGATGCACCTCCGCAGCTTTACTGTATCCATTGGACCTTCACAGCGACGATGAAACACAGAAATTGCATCGGAATGAAATATAAGAGACACAATGTCGACTTAAGTACAGGAAAAGTGTGTCTTTCTATTGTATATGTTTTGAGCGTTTCCTGTGTCACCAGTTTTTCATTCCGATGCACCTCTGCAGGTTTACTGTATCCATTGGATCTTCCCATTGACGATGAAACACAGATATTGCATCGGAATTAAATATAAGAGACACAATGCCGACTTAGGTACAGGAAGACTGAGTCTTCCTACTGGCTATGTTTTGAGCGTTTCCTGTGTCATCAGTTTTCCATTTTGATGCACCTCTGCAGGTTTACTGTATCCATTGGACCTTCCCATTGATGTTGAAACACAGAAATTGCATCGCAATTAAATATAAGAGACACAACGCCGACTTAAGTACAAGAAAACTGAGTCTTCTTACGGTCTTTGATTTGAGCGTTTCCTGAGTCACCAGTTTTACATTCCAATTCACCTCTTCAGGTTTACTGTATCCATTGGACCTTCCCATTGATGAAAAAACACAGAAATTGCATCGGAATTAAATATAAGAGACACAATGCCGACTTAAGCACAGGGAGAATGAGTCTTCCTACTGTCTATGTTTTGATCGTTTCCTGTGTCACCAGTTTTTCATCCGATGCACCTCTGCACGTTTACTGTATCACTTGGACCTTCCCATTGACGATGAAACACAGAATTTGCATCGGAATTATATATAAGAGACACAATGTCGTCTTAAGAACAGGAAGACAAAGTCATCCAACTGTCTATGTTTTGAGCGTTTCCTGTGTCACCAGTTTTACATTCCGATGCACCACTGCACGTTTGCTGTATCCCTTTCACCTTCCCATTGACGACGAAACACAGAAATTGCATCGGATTTAAATATAAGAGACACAATGCCGTCTTAAGTACAGGAAGACTGAGTATTCCTACTGTCTATGTTTTGATCGTTTCCTGTGTCACAAGTTTTTCATCCGATGCACCTCTGCACGTATACTGTATCCATTGGACCTTCCCATTGACGGTGAAACACAGAAATTGCATCGAAATTAAATATAAGAGACACAATGCCGACATAAGAACAGGAATGCTGAGTCTTCCTACTGTCTATGTTTTGAGCATTTCCTGTGTCACCAGTTTTATATTCCGATGCACCTCTGCAGGTTTACTGTATCCCTTTGACCTTCCCATTGACGATGAAACACAGAAATTACATCGGAATTAAATATAAGAGACACAACGCCGACTTAAGTACAAGAAAACTGAGTCTTCTTACGGTCTATGCTTTGAGCGTTACCAGTGTCACCAGTGTTACATCCCGATGCACCTCTGCAGGTTTCCTGTGTTCCTTGGACCTTCCCATTGGCGATGAAACAGAGATTGCACCGCAATTATATATAAGAGACACAATGACGTCTTAAGTAGAGGAAGACTGAGACTTCCTACTGTCTATGTTTTGAGCGTTTCCTGTGTCTCCAGTTTTTCATTCCGATGCACCTCTGCAGGTTTACTGTATCCCTTGGACCGTCACAGTGACGAAGAAACACAGAAATTGCATCAGAATTAAATATAAGAGACACAATGCCGACTTAAGTACAGAAGGACTGAGTCTTCCTACTGTCTATGTTTTAAGCGTTTCCTGTGTCACCAGTTTTACTTTCCGATGCACCTACGCAGGTCTACAGTATCCCTTGGACCTTCATAGTGACGATGAAACACAGAAATTGCATCGGAATTAAATATAAGAGACACAATGTCGACTTAAGTACAGGAAGACTGAGTCTTACTACTGTCTATGTTTTGAGCGTTTCCTGTGTCACCAGTTTTACATTCCGATGCACCTCTGCAGGTTTACTGTATCCCTTTGACCTTCCCATTGACGATGAATCACAGAAATTGCATCGGAATTAAATATAAGAGACACAATCCCGACATAAGTACAGGAAGATTGAGTCTTCCTACTGTCTATTTTTTGAGCGTTTCCTGTGTCACCAGTTTTACATTCCAATTCACCTCTGCAGGTTTTCCTGTATCCCTTGGGCCTTCAAAGTGACGATGAAACACAGATATTGCATCGGAATTAAATATAAGAGACACAATGCCGTCTTAAGTACAGGAAGACTGAGTCTTCCTACTGTCTATGATTTGAGCGTTTCCTGTGTCACCAGTTTTACATTCCGATGCACCTCTGCAGGTATACTGTTTCCTTTCGACTTTCCCATTGACGATGAAACACAGAAATTGCATCGGAATGAAATATAAGGACACAATGCGACTTAAGTACAGGAAGAGTGTGTCTTTCAATTGTCTATGTTTTGAGCGTTTCCTGTGTCACCAGTTTTACATTCCGATGCACCTCTGCATGTTTACTATATCCATTGGACCTTCCCATTGACGTTGAAACACAGAAATTGCATCGCAATTAAAAATAAGAGACACAACGCCGACATAAGTACAAGAAAACTGAGTCTTCTTACGGTCTTTGATTTGAGCGTTTCCTGAGTCACCAGTTTTACAATCCAATTCACCTCTTCAGGTTTACTGTATCCCTTGGACCTTCCCATTGATGAAAAAACACAGAAATTGCATCGGAATTAAATATAAGAGACACAATGCCGACTTAGGTACAGGAAGACTGAGTCTTCCTACTGTCTATGTTTTGAGCGTTTCCTTTGTCACCAGTTTTACATTACGATCCACCTCTGCAGGTTTAATGTATCCATTGGACCCTCACAGTGACGATGAAACACAGAAATAGCATCGGAATTAAATATAAGATACACAATGGAAGAATGAGTCTTCCTACTGTCTATTTTTTGAACGTTTCCTTTGTCACCAGTTTTACATTCCGATCCACCTCTGCAGGTTTATTGTATTCATTGGACCTTCCCATTGACGAAGAAACACAGAAATTGCATCGGAATTAAATATAAGAGACACAATGCCGACTTAAGTACATGAAGACTGAGTCTTCCTATTGTCTATGTTGTGAGCGTCTCCTGTGTCACCAGTTTTACATTCCGATGCACCTCTGCAGGTTTACTGTATCTCTTGGATCTTCCCATTGACCATGAATCACAGAAATTGCATCGGAATTAAATATAAGAGACACAACGCCGACTTAAGTACAAGAACACTGAGTCTTCTTAGGGTCTATGTTTTGAATGCTTCCTGTGTCACCAGTTTTACATTCCGATGCATCTTTGCAGGTTTACTGTATCACTTTGACCTTCCCATTGACGACCAAACACAGAAATTGCATCGGATTTAAATATAAGAGATACAATGCCGACTTAAGTACAGGAAGACTGAGTATTCCTCATGTCTATGTTTTGAGCGTTTCCTGTGTCACCAGTTTTACATTCCGATGCACCTCTGCAGGTTTACTGTATCTCTTGGATCTTCCCATTGACGATGAATCACAGAAATTGCATCGGTATTAAATATAGGAGACACAATGCCGACTTAAGGACAGGAAGGCTGAGTCTTCCTACTGTCTATGTTTTGAGCGCTTCCTGTGTCACCAGTTTTACATTCCGATGCACCTCTGCAGGGTTACTGTATCCCTAGGACCTTCCCATTGACGATGAAACACAGAAATTGCATCGGAATTAAATAAAAAAAGACACAATGCCGACTTCAGTACAGAAAGACTGAGTTTTCCTACTGTCTATGTTTTGAGCGTTTCCTGAGTCACCAAGTTTACATTCCGATGCACCTCTGCAGGTTTACTGTATCCGTTGGATTTTTCCCATTGACGATGAAACACAGAAATTGCATCGGAATTAAATATAAGATACACAATGGAAGAATGAGTCTTCCTACTGTCTATTTTTTGAACGTTTCCTTTGTCACCAGTTTTACATTCCGATCCACCTCTGCAGGTTTATTGTATTCATTGGACCTTCCCATTGACGAAGAAACACAGAAATTGCATCGGAATTAAATATAAGAGACACAATGCCGACTTAAGTACATGAAGACTGAGTCTTCCTATTGTCTATGTTGTGAGCGTCTCCTGTGTCACCAGTTTTACATTCCGATGCACCTCTGCAGGTTTACTGTATCTCTTGGATCTTCCCATTGACCATGAATCACAGAAATTGCATCGGAATTAAATATAAGAGACACAACGCCGACTTAAGTACAAGAACACTGAGTCTTCTTAGGGTCTATGTTTTGAATGCTTCCTGTGTCACCAGTTTTACATTCCGATGCATCTTTGCAGGTTTACTGTATCACTTTGACCTTCCCATTGACGACCAAACACAGAAATTGCATCGGATTTAAATATAAGAGATACAATGCCGACTTAAGTACAGGAAGACTGAGTATTCCTCATGTCTATGTTTTGAGCGTTTCCTGTGTCACCAGTTTTACATTCCGATGCACCTCTGCAGGTTTACTGTATCTCTTGGATCTTCCCATTGACGATGAATCACAGAAATTGCATCGGTATTAAATATAGGAGACACAATGCCGACTTAAGGACAGGAAGGCTGAGTCTTCCTACTGTCTATGTTTTGAGCGCTTCCTGTGTCACCAGTTTTACATTCCGATGCACCTCTGCAGGGTTACTGTATCCCTAGGACCTTCCCATTGACGATGAAACACAGAAATTGCATCGGAATTAAATAAAAAAAGACACAATGCCTACTTCAGTACAGAAAGACTGAGTTTTCCTACTGTCTATGTTTTGAGCGTTTCCTGAGTCACCAAGTTTACATTCCGATGCACCTCTGCAGGTTTACTGTATCCGTTGGATTTTTCCCATTGACGATGAAACACAGAAATTGCATCGGAATTAAATATAAGATACACAATGCCGACTTAAGTACAGGAACACTGAGTCTTCCTACTGTCTATGTTATGAGCGTTTCCTGTGTCACCAGTTTTACATTCCGATGCACCTCTGCAGGTTTACTGTATCCCTTGGACCCTCCCATTAACGATGAAACACAGAAATTGCATCGGAATTAAATATAAGAGACACAATGTCGACTTAAGTACAGGAAGAATGAGTCTTCCTACTGTCTATGTTTTGAGCGTTTCCTGTGTCACCAGTTTTACATTCCGATGCACCTCTGCAGGTTTACTGTATCCCTTGGACCTACCCATTGACGAGGTAACACAGAAATTGCATCGGAATTAAATATAAGAGACACAATGCCGACTTAAGTACATAAAGACTGAGTCTTCCTACTGTCTATGTTTTGAGCGTTCCCTGTGTCATCAGTTCTCCATTCCGATGCACCTCTGCACTTTTACTGTATCCATTGGACCCCCCATTGACGATGAAACACAGTAATTGCTTCGGAATTAAATATAAGAGACACAACGCCGACTTAAGTACAAGAAAACTGAGTCTTCTTACGGTCTATGCTTTGAGCGTTACCAGTATCACCAGTGTTACATCCCGATGCACCTCTGCAGGTTTCCTGTGTTCCTTGGACCTTCCCATTGGCGATGAAACACAGAGATTGCACCGCAATTATATATAAGAGACACAATGACGTCTTAAGTAGAGGAAGACTGAGACTTCTTACTGTCTATGTTTTGAGCGTTTCCTGTGTCTCCAGCTTTCATTCCGATTCACCTCTGCAGGTTTACTGTATCCCTTGGACCATCACAGTGACGAAGAAACACAGAAATTGCATCGGAATTAAATATAAGAGACACAATGCCGACTTAAGTACAGAAGGACTGAGTCTTCCTACTGTCTATGTTTTAAGCGTTTCCTGTGTCACCAGTTTTACTTTCCGATGCACCTACGCAGGTCTACAGTATCCCTTGGACCTTCATAGTGACGATGAAACACAGAAATTGCATCGCAATTAAATATAAGAGACACAATGTCGACTTAAGTACAGAAAGACTGAGTCTTCCTCTTCTCTATGTTTTGAGCGTTTCCTGTGTCACCAGTTTTACATTCCGATGCACCTCTGCAGGTTTGCTGTATCCCTTGCACCTTCCCAGTGACAATGAAACACAGAAATTACATCGGAATTAAATATAACAGACACAATGCCGACTTAAGTACAGGAAGACTGAGTCTTACTACAGTCTATGTTTTGAGCGTTTCCTGTGTCACCAGTTTTACATTCCGATGCACCTCTGCAGGTTTACTGTATCCCTTTGACCTTCCCATTGACGATGAATCACAGAAATTGCATCGGAATTAAATATAAGAGACACAATGCGACTTAAGTACAGGAAGAGTGTGTCTTTCAATTGTCTATGTTTTGATCGTTTCCTGTGTCACCAGTTTTACATTCCCATGCACCTCTGCAGGTTTTCCTGTATCCCTTGGGCCTTCAAAGTGACGATGAAACACAGATATTGCATCGGAATTAAATATAAGAGACACAATGCCGACTTAAGTACAGGAAGACTGAGCCTTCCTACTGTCTATGTTTTGAGCGTTTCCTGTGTCACCAGTTTTACATTCCGATGCACCTCTGCAGGTATACTGCTTTCCTTCGAAATTCCCATTGACGATGAAACACAGAAATTGCATCGGAATTAAATATAAGAGACACAATGCCGACTTAAGTACAGGAAGACTGAGTCTTCATACTGTCTATGTTTTGAGCGTTTCCTGTGTCATCAGTTCTACATTCCGATGCACCTCTGCAGGTTTACTGTATCCACTGGACCTTCACAGTGACGATGAAACACAGAAATTGCATCGGAATGAAATATAAGAGACACAATGTCGACTTAAGTACAGAAAAAGTGTGTCTTTCTACTGTATACGTTTTGAGCGTTTCCTGTGTCACCAGTTTTACATTCCGATGCACCTCTGCAGGTTTACTGTATCCATTGGATGTTCCCATTGACGATGAAACACAGATATTGCATCGGAATTAAATATAAGAGACACAATGCCGACTTAGGTACAGGAAGACTGTGTCTTCCTACTGTCTATGTTTTGAGCGTTTCCTGTGTCATCAGTTTTCCATTTTGATGCACCTCTGCAGGTTTACTGTATCCCTTGCACCGTCACAGTGACGATGAAACACAGAAATTGCATCGGAATTAAATATAAGAGACACAATGCCGACTTAAGTACAGGAAGACTGAGTCTTCCTACTGTCTATGATTTGAGCGTTTCCTGTGTCACCAGTTTTACATTCCGATGCAACTCTGCAGGTATACTGTTTCCCTTCGACTTTCCCATTGACGATGAAACACAGAAATTGCATTGGAATGAAATATAAGAGACACAATGCGACTTAAGTACAGGAACAGTGTGTCTTTCAATTGTCTATGATTTGAGCGTTTCCTGTGTCACCAGTTTTACATTCCGATGCACCTCTGCATGTTTACTGTATCCATTGGACCTTCCCATTGACGTTGAAACACAGAAATTGCATCGCAATTAAATATAAGAGACACAACGCCGACTTAAGTACAAGAAAACTGAGTCTTCTTACGGTCTTTGATTTGAGCGTTTCCTGAGTCACCAGTTTTACATTCCAATTCACCTCTTCAGGTTTACTGTATCCCTTGGACCTTCCCATTGATGAAAAAAACACAGAAATTGCATCGGAATTAAATATAAGAGACACAATGCCGACTAAGGTACAGGAAGACTGAGTCTTCCTACTGTCTATGCTCTGAGCGTTTCCTTTGTCACCAGTTTTACATTACGATCCACCTCTGCAGGTTTAATGTATCCATTGGACCCTCACAGTGACGATGAAACACAGAAATTGCATCGGAATTAGATATAAGAGACACAATGCCGACTTAAGCAGAGGAAGAATGAGTCTTCCTACTGACAATTTTTTGAGCGTTTCCTTTGTCACCAGTTTTACATTCCGATCCACCTCTGCAGGTTTACTGTATTCATTGGACCTTCCCATTGACGAAGAAACACAGAAATTGCATCGGAATTAAATATAAGAGACACAATGCCGACTTAAGTACAGGAAGACTGAGTCTTCCTATTGTCTATGTTGTGAGCGTCTCCTGTGTCACCAGTTTTACATTCGGATGCACCTCTGCAGGGTTACTGTATCCCTTGGACCTTCCCATTGACGATGAAACACAGAAATTGCATCGGAATTATATATAAGAGACACAATGTCGTCTTAAGTACAGGAAGACAAAGTCATCCAACTGTCTATGTTTTGAGCGTTTCCTGTGTCACCAGTTTTACATTCCGATGCACCTCTGCATGTTTACTGTATCCATTGGACCTTCCCATTGACGATGAAACACAGATATTGCATCGGAATTAAATATAAGAGACACAATGCCGACTTAAGTACAGGAAGACTGAGTCTTCCTATTGTCTATGTTGTGAGCGTTTCCTGTGTCTCCAGTTTTACATTCCGATGCACCTCTGCAGGTTTACTGTATCCCTTTGGATCTTCCCATTGACGATGAATCACAGAAATTGCATCGGAATTAAATATAAGAGACACAATGCCGACTTAAGTACAGGAAGACTGAGTCTTCCTACTGTCTATGTTTGAGCGTTTCCTGTGTCACCAGTTTTACATTCCGATGCACTTCTGCATGTTTACTGTATCCATTGGACCTTTTCATTGACGATGAAACACAGAAAATGCATAGGAATTAAATATAAGAGACACAATGCCGACATAAGTACAGGAAGAATGAGTCTTCCTACTGTCTATGATTTGAGCGTTTCCTGTGTCACCAGTTTTACATTCCGATACACCTCTGCAGGTTTACTGTATCCATTGGACCTTCTCATTGACGAAGAAACACAGAAATTGCATTGGAATTAAATATAAGAGACACAACGCCGACTTAAGTACAAGAACACTGAGTCTTTTTAGGGTCTATGTTTTGAATGCTTCCTGTGTCACCAGTTTTACATTCCGATGCATCTTTGCAGGTTTACTGTATCCCTTTGACCTTCCCATTGACGACCAAACACAGAAATTGCATCGGATTTAAATATAAGAGACACAATGCCGACTTAAGTACAGGAAGATTGAGTATTCCTCATGTCTATGTTTTGAGCGCTTCCTGTGTCACCAGTTTTACATTCCGATGCACCTCTGCAGGTTTACTGTATCTCTTGGATCTTCCCATTGACGATGAATCACAGAAATTGCATCGGAATTAAATATAAGAGACAAAATGCCGACTTAAGTACAGGAAGGCTGAGTCTTCCTACTGTCTATGTTTTGAGCGTTTCCTGTGTCACCTGTTTTACATTCCGATGCACCTCTGCAGGTTTACTGTATCCCTTGGACCTTCCCATTGACGATGAAACACAGAAATTACATCGGAATTAAATATAAGAGACACAACGTTGACTTAAGTACAAGAAAACTGAGTCTTCTTAGGGTCTATGATTTGAGCGTTTCCAGTGTCACCAGTTTTACATTCCGATGCACCTCTACAGGTTTACTGTATCCCATGGACCCTCACAGTGACGATGAAACACAGAAATTGCATCGGAATTAAATATAAAAGACACAATGCCGACTTAAGTACAAGAAAACTGAGACTTCTTTGGGTCTATGTTATGAGCGCTTCCTGTGTCACCAGTTTTACATTCCGATGCACCTCTGCAGGGTTACTGTATCCCTAGGACCTTCCCATTGACGATGAAACACAGAAATTGCATCGGAATTAAATATAAGAGACACAATGCCGACTTAAGTACAGAAAGACTGAGACTTCCTACTGTCTATGTTTTGAGCGTTTCCTGAGTCACCAAGTTTACATTCCGATGCACCTCTGCAGGTTTACTGTATCCCTCGGATTTTTCCCATTGACGATGAAAAACAGAAATTGCATCGGAATTAAATATAAGATACACAATGCCGACTTAAGAACAGGAAGGCTGAGTCTTCCTACTGTCTATGTTTTGAGCGTTTCCTGTGTCTCCAGTTTTACATTCCGATGCACCTCTGCAGGTTTATTGTATCCCTTGGATCTTCCCATTGACGATGAACCACAGAAATTGCATCGGAATTAAATATGTCACAATGCCGACTTTAGTACAGGAAGACTGAGTCTTCCTACTGTCTATGTTTTGAGCGTTTCCTGTGTCATCAGTTTTACATTCCGATGCACCTCTGCAGGTTTACTATAACCATTGGACCTTCACAGTGACAATGAAACACAGAAATTGCATCGGAATTAAATATAACAGACACAATGCCGACTTAAGTACAGGAACACTGAGTCTTCCTACTGTCTATGTTTTGAGCGTTTCCTGTGTCACCAGTTTTACATTCCGATGCACCTCTGCAGGTTTACTGTATCCCTTGGACCCTCCCATTAACGATGAAACACAGAAATTGCATCGGAATTAAATATAAGAGACACAATGTCAACTTAAGTACAGGAAGAATGAGTCTTCCTACTGTCTATGTTTTGAGCGTTTCCTGTGTCACCAGTTTTACATTCCGATGCACCTCTGCAGGTTTACTGTATCCCTTGGACCCTCCCATTAACGATGAAACACAGAAATTACATCGGAATTAAATATAACAGACACAATGCCGACTTAAGTACAGGAAGACTGGGTCTTACTAATGTCTATGTTTGAGCGTTTCCTGTGTCACCAGTTTTTCATTCCGATGCACCTCTCCAGGTTTAGTGTATCCCTTTGACCTTCCCATTGACGATGAATCATAGAAATTGCGTCGGAATTAAATGTAAGAGACACAATGCCGACTTAAGTTCAGGAAGATTGATTCTTCCTAGTGTCTATTTTTTGAGCGTTTCCTGCGTCACCAGTTTGACATTCCGATGCACCTCTGCAGGTTTACTGTATCCATCGGACCTTACCATTGTCGATGAAACACAGAAATTACATCGGAATTAAATATAAGAGACACAACGCCGACTTAAGTACAAGAAAAATGAGTCTTCTTACGGTCTACGTTTTGAGCGTATCCAGGGTCACCAGTTTTACATTCCGATGCACCTCTGCAGGTTTTCCTGTATCCCTTGGACCTTCAACGTGACGATGAAACACAGAAATTGCATCGGAATTAAATATAAGAGACACAATGCCGACTTAAGTACAGGAAGACTGAGTCTTCCTACTGTCTATGTTTTGAGCTTTTCCTGTGTCACCAGTTTTACATTCCGATGCAGCTCTGCAGGTATAGTGTTTCCCTTCGACTTTCCTATTGACGATGAAACACAGAAATTGCATCGGAATTAAATATAAGAGACACAATGCCGACTTAAGTACAGGAAGACTGAGTATTCCTACTGTCTATGATTTGATCGTTTGCTGTGTCACCAGTTTTTCATTCAGATGCACCTCTGCACGTTTACTGTATCCATTGGACCTTCCCATTGATGATGAAACACAGAAATTGCATCGGAATTAAATATAAGAGGCACAATGCCGACATAAGAACAGGTATGCTGAGTCATCCTACTGGCTATGTTTTGAGCATTTCCTGTGTCACCAGTTTTACATTCCGATGCACCTCTGCAGGTTTACTGTATCCCTTGGATCTTCCAATTGACGATGAAACACTGAAATTGCATCGGAATTAAATATAAGAGAGACAATGTCGACTTAAGTACAGGAAGATTGAGTCTTCCTACTGTCTATGTTTTGAGCGTTTCCTGCTTCACCAGTTTTACATTCCGATGCACCTCTGCAGGTTTACTGTGTCCCTTGGACCATCCCATTGGGGATGAAACACAGAAATTGCATCGGAATTAAATATAAGAGACACAATGACGTCTTAAGTACAGGAAGACAGAGTCTTCCAACTGTCTATGTTTTGAGCGTTTCCTGTGTCATCAGTTTTACTTTCCCATGCACCTCTGCAGGTTTTCCTGTATCCCTTGGACCTTCAAAGTGACGATGAAACACAGAAATTGATTCAGAATTAAATATTAGAGACACAATGCGAACTTAAGTACAGGAAGACTGAGTCTTCCTACTGTCTTTGTTTTGAGTGTTTCCTGTGTCACCAGTTTTACATTCCCATGCACCTCTGCAGGTATACTGTTTCCCTTCGACTTTCCCATTGACGATGAAACACATAAATAGCATCGGAATTAAATATAAGAGACACAATGCCGACTTAAGTACGGGAAGACTGAGTCTTCCTACTGTCTATGTTTTGAGCGTTTCCTGTGTCTTCAGTTCTACATTCCGATGCACCTCTGCAGGTTTGCTGTATCCATTGGACCTTCCCATTGACGATGAAACACAGAAATTACATCGGAATTAAATATAAGAGACACAATGCCGACTTAAGTACAGGAAGACTGAGTCTTAATACTGTCAATGTTTGAGCGTTTCCTGTGTCAACAGTTTTACATTCCGATGCACCTCTGCAGGTTTACTGTATCCATTGAACCTTCCCATTGACGATGAAACACATAAAATGCATCGGTATTAAATATAAGAGACACAATGCCGACTTAAGTACAGGAAGACTGAGTCTTCGTACTGTATATGTTTTGAGCGTTTCCTGTGTCACCAGTTTTACATTCCGATCCACCTCTGCAGGTTTACTGTGTCCCTTGGACCTTCCCATTGGCGATGAAACACAGAAATTGACCCGCAATTAAATATAAGAGACACAATGACGTCTTAAGTAGAGGAAGACTGAGTCTTCCTACTGTCTATGTTTTGAGCGTTTCCTGTGTCTCTAGTTTTACATTCCGATACACCTCTGCAGGTATACTGTATCCCTTGGACCTTCACAGTGACGAAGAGACACAGAAATTGCGTCGGATTAAATATAAGAGACAAAATGCCGACTTAAGTACAGAAAGACTGAGTCTTCCCACTCTCTATGTTTTGAGCGTTTCCTGTGTCACCAGTTTTACATTCCAATGCACCTCTGCAGGATTGCTGTATCCCTTGCACCTTCCCATTCACAATGAAATACAGAAATTGCATCAGATTTAAATATAAGAGACACAAGGTCGACTTAAGTACAGGAAGAGTGTGTCTTTCTATTGTCTATGTTTTGAGCGTTTCGTGTGTCACCAGTTTAACATTCCGATGCACCTCTGCAGGTATACTGTTTCCCTTCGACTTTCCCATTGACGATGAAACACAGAAATTGAATCGGAAATATATATAAGAGACACAATGCCGACTTAAGTACAGGAAGACTGAGTCTTCCTACTGGCTATGTTTTGAGCATTTCCTGTGTCACCAGTTTTACATTCCGTTGCACCTCTGCAGGTTTACTGTATCCCTTGGATCTTCCAATTGACGATGAAACACAGAAATTGCATCGGAATTAAATGTAAGAGACACAATGTCGACTTAAGTACAGGAAGATTGAGTCTTCCTACAGTCTATGTTTTGAGCGTTTCCTGCGTCACCAATTTTACATTCCGATGCACCTCTGGAGGAATACTGTATCCATTAGACCTTCCCATTGACGATGAAATACAGAAATAGCATCGGAATTAAATATAAGAGACACAATGCCGACTTAAGAACAGGAAGGCTGAGTCTTCCTACTGTCTATGTTTTGAGCGTTTCCTGTGTCACCAGTTTTACATTCCGATGCACCTCTGCAGGTTTACTGTATCCCTTGGATCTTCCCATTGACGATGAAACACTGAAATTTTATCGGAATTAAATATAAGAGACACAATGCCGACTTAAGTACAGGAAGGCTGAGTCTTCCTACTGTCTATGTTTTGAGCGTTTCCTGCTTCACCAGTTTTACATTCCGATGCACCTCTGCAGGTTTACTGTGTCCCTTGGACCTTCCCATTTGCGATGAAACACAGAAATTGCATCGGATTTAAATATAAGGGACACAATGACGTCTTAAGTACAGGAAGACAGAGATTTCCAACTGTCTGTGTTTTGAGCGTTTCCTGTGTCACCAATTTTACATTCCCATGCACCTCTGCAGGTTTTCCTGTATCCCTTGGACCTTCAAAGTGACGGTGAAACACAGAAATTGCATCGGAATTAAATATAAGAGACACAATGCCGACATAAGAACAGGAATGCTGAGTCTTCCTACTGTCTATGTTTTGAGCGTTTCCAGTGTCACCAGTTTTACATTCCGATGCACTTCTGCAGGTTTACTGTGTCCCTTGGACCATCCCATTGGCGATGAAACGCAGAAATTGCATCGGAATTAAATATAAGAGACACAATGACGTCTTAAGTACAGGAAGACTGAGTCTTCCTACTGTCTATGTTTTGAGCGTTTCCTGTGTCTTCAGTTCTACATTCCGATGCACCTCTGCAGGTTTACTGTATCCATTGGACCCCCCCATTGACGATGAAACTCAGACATTGCATCGGAATTAAATGTAAAAGACCCAATGAAGACTTAAGTACAGGAAGACTGAGTCTTTCTACTGTCTATGTTTTAAGCGTTTCCTGTGTCACCAGTTTTACATTCCGATGCACCTCTGCAGGTTTACTGTATCCATTGGACCTTCACAGTGACGATGAAACACAGAAATTGCATCGGAATTAAATATAAGAGACACAATGTCGACATAAGTACAGGAAGACTGAGTCTTCCTACTGTCTATGTTTGAGCGTTTCCTGTGTCACCAGTTTTACATTCTGATGCACTTCTGCAGGTTTACTGTATCCATTCTACCTTCCCATTGACGATGAAACGCAGAAATTGCATCGGAATTAAATATAAGAGACACAACGCCGACTTAAGTACAAGAAAACCGAGTCTTCTAACGGTCTATGATTTGAGCGTTTCCTTTGTCACCAGTTTTACATTCCAATGCCCCTCGGCAGGTTTACTGTATACCTTGATGAAAAAACACAGAAATTGCATCGGAATTAAGTATAAGAGTCACAATGCCGATTTAGGAACAGGAAGACTGAGTATTCCTACTGTCTATGTTTTGAGCGTTTCCTGTGTCACCAGTTTTACATTCCGATGCACCTCTGCAGTTTTACTGTATCCATTGGACCTTCCCATTGACGATGAAACACAGAAATAGCATCGGAATTAGAAATAAGAGACACAATGCCGACTTATGAACAGGAAGGCTGAATCTTCCTACTGTCTATGATTTGAGCGTTTCCTGTGTCACCAGGTTTACATTCCGATACACCTCTGCAGGTTTACTGTATCCCATGGATCTTCCCATTGACGATGAAACACAGAAATTGCATCGGAATTAATAATAAGAGTCACAATGCCGGCTTAAGTACAGGAAGGTTGAGTCTTCCTACTGTCTATGTTTTGAGCGTTTTCTGTGTCACCAGTTTTACATTCCGATGCACCTCTGCAGGTATACTGTGTCCCTTGGACCTTCTCATTGGCGATGAAACACAGAAATTGCATCTGAATTAAATATAAGAGACACAACGCCGACTTAAATACATTAAAACTGAGTCTTCTTACTGTCTATGATTTGAGCGTTTCCTGTGTCACCAGTTTTACATTCCAATGCACCTCTGCAGGTTTACTGTATCCCTTGGACCTTCCCATTGACGAAAAGACACAGAAATTGCATCGGAATTAAATATATGACACAATGCCGACTTCAGTACAAGATAACTGAGTTTTCTTACGGTCTATGTTTTGAGCGTTTCCTGTGTCACCAGTTTTACATTTTGATGCACCCTTGCAGGTTAACTGTATCCCTTGGATCTTCCCATTGACGACGAGACACAGAAATTGCATCGGATTTAAATATAAGAGACACAATGCCGACTTAAGTTCAGGAAGACTGAGTATTCCTACTGTCTATGTTTTGATCGTTTCATGTGCCACCAGTTTTACATTCCGATTCACCTCTGCAGGTTTACTGTATCCATTGGACCTTCACAGTGACGATGAAACACAGAAATTGCATCGGAATGAAATAAAGGAGACACAATGTCGACTTAAGTACAGGAAGAGTGTGTCTTTCTATTGTCTATGCTTTGAGCGTTTCCTCTGTCACCAGTTTTACATTCCGATGCACCTCTGCAGGTTTACTGTATCCATTGGACCTTCCCATTGACGATGAAACGCAGAAAATGCATCGGAATTAAATGTAAGAGACACAATGCCGACTTAAGTACAGGAAGACTGAGTATTCCTACTGTCTATGTTTATATCGTTTCCTGTGTCACCAGTTTTTCATTCCGATGCACCTCTGCACGTTTACTGTATCCATTGGACCTTCCCATTGACGATGAAACACAGACATTGCATCGGAATTAAATATAAGAGGCACAATGCCGACATAACAACTGGTATGCTGAGTCTTCCTACTGTCTATGTTTTGAGCGTTTCCTGCGTCACCAATTTTACATTCCGATGGACCTCTGGAGGTTTACTGTATCCATTGGACCATCCCATTGACGATGAAACACAGAAATAGCATCGGAATTAAATATAAGAGACACAATGCCGACTTAAGAACAGGAAGGCTGAGTCTTCCTACTGTCTATGTTTTGAGCGTTTCCTGTGTCACCAGTTTTACATTCCGATGCACCTCTGCAGGTTTACTGTATACCTTGGATCTTCCCATTGACGATGAAACACAGAAATTTTATCGGAATTAAATATAAGAGACACAATGCCGACTTAAGTACAGGAACATTGAGTCTTAATACTGTCTATGTTTTGAGCGTTTCCTGCTTCACCAGTTTTACATTCCGATGCACCTCTGGAGGTTTACTGTGTCCCTTGGACCATCCCATTGGCGATGAAACACAGTAATTGCATCGGAATTAAATATAAGAGACACAATGCCGACTTAAGGACAGAAGGACTGAGTCTTCCTACTGTCTATGTTTTGAGCGTTTCCTGTGTCACCAGTTTTACATTCTGATGAACCTATGCAGGTCTACAGTATCCCTTGGACCTTCATAGTGACGATGAAACACAGAAATTGCATCGGAATTAAATATAAGAGACACAAGGTCGACTTAAGTACAGGAAGACTGAGTCTTCCTACTGTCTATGTTTGGAGCGTTTCCTGTGTCATCAGTTTTACATTCCGATGCACCTCTGCAGGTTTACTGTATCCATTGGACCTTCCCATTGACGATGAAACACAGAAATTGCATCGGAATTAAATAAAAAAGACACAATGCCGACTTAAGAACAGGAAGACTGAGACTTCCTACTGTCTATGTTTTGAGCGTTTCCTGTGTCCCAAGTTTTACATTCCGATGCACCTCTGCAGGTTTACTGTATCCATTGGACCTTCACAGTGACGATGAAACACAGAAATTACATGGGAATTAAATATAAGAGACACAATGTCGACATAAGTACAGGAAGACTGAGTCTTCCTACTGTCTATGTTTGAGCGTTTCCTGTGTCACCAGTTTTACATTCTGATGCACTTCTGCAGGTTTACTGTATCCATTCTACCTTCCCATTGACGATGAAACGCAGAAATTGCATCGGAATTAAATATAAGAGACACAACGCCGACTTAAGTACAAGAAAACCGAGTCTTCTAACGGTCTATGATTTGAGCGTTTCCTTTGTCACCAGTTTTACATTCCAATGCCCCTCTGCAGGTTCACTGTATACGTTGATGAAAAAACACAGAAATTGCATCGGAATTAAGTATAAGAGTCACAATGCCGATTTTGGAACAGGAAGACAGAGTATTCCTACTGTCTATGTTTTGAGCGTTTCCTGTGTCACCAGTTTTACATTTCGATGCACCTCTGCAGTTTTACTGTATCCATTGGACCTTCCCATTGACGATGAAACACAGAAATAGCATCGGAATTAAAAATAACAGACACAATGCCGACTTATGAACAGGAAGGCTGAATCTTCCTACTGTCTATGATTTGAGCGTTTCCTGTGTCACCAGGTTTACATTCCAATGCACCTCTGCAGGTTTACTGTATCCCATGGATCTTCCCATTGACCATGAAACACAGAAATTGCATCGGAATTAAATATATGACACAATACCGACTTCAGTACAAGATAACTGAGTTTTCTTACGGTCTATGTTTTGAGCGTTTCCTGTGTCACCAGTTTTACATTTTGATGCACCTCTGCAGGTTAACTGTATCCCTTGGACCTTCCCATTGACGACGAGACACAGAAATTGCATCGGATTTAAATATAAGAGACACAATGCCGACTTAAGTTCAGGAAGACTGAGTATTCCTACTGTCTA
Organism: Schistocerca nitens; assembly: GCF_023898315.1. NCBI lineage: Eukaryota > Metazoa > Arthropoda > Insecta > Orthoptera > Acrididae > Schistocerca > Schistocerca nitens. The sequence goes on along the minus strand of NC_064623.1, from coordinate 238,313,463 downwards.
TGTTTTGATCGTTTCATGTGCCACCAGTTTTACATTCCGATTCACCTCTGCAGGTTTACTGTATCCATTGGACCTTCACAGTGACGATGAAACACAGAAATTGCATCGGAATGAAATAAAGGAGACACAATGTCGACTTAAGTACAGGAAGAGTGTGTCTTTCTATTGTCTATGCTTTGAGCGTTTCCTCTGTCACCAGTTTTACATTCCGATGCACCTCTGCAGGTTTACTGTATCCATTGGACCTTCCCATTGACGATGAAACGCAGAAAATGCATCGGAATTAAATGTAAGAGACACAATGCCGACTTAAGTACAGGAAGACTGAGTATTCCTACTGTCTATGTTTTGATCGTTTCCTGTGTCACCAGTTTTTCATTCCGATGCACCTCTGCACGTTTACTGTATCCATTGGACCTTCCCATTGACGATGAAACACAGACATTGCATCGGAATTAAATATAAGAGGCACAATGCGGACATAACAACTGGTATGCTGAGTCTTCCTACTGTCTATGTTTTGAGCGTTTCCTGCGTCACCAATTTTACATTCCGATGCACCTCTGGAGGTTTACTGTATCCATTGGACCTTCCCATTGACGATGAAATACAGAAATAGCATCGGAATTAAATATAAGAGACACAATGCCGACTTAAGAACAGGAAGGCTGAGTCTTCCTACTGTCTATGTTTTGAGCGTTTCCTGTGTCACCAGTTTTACATTCCGATGCACCTCTGCAGGTTTACTGTATACCTTGGATCTTCCCATTCACGATGAAACACAGAAATTTTATCGGAATTAAATATAAGAGACACAATGGCGACTTAAGTACAGGAACATTGAGTCTTAATACTGTCTATGTTTTGAGCGTTTCCTGCTTCACCAGTTTTACATTCCGATGCACCTCTGCAGGTTTACTGTGTCCCTTGGACCATCCCATTGGCGATGAAACACAGAAATTGCATCGGAATTAAATATAAGAGACACAATGACGTCTTAAGTACAGGAAGACCGAGTCTTCCAACTGTCTATGTTTTGAGCGTTTCCTGTGTCATCAGTTTTACATTCCCATGCACCTCTGCAGGTTTTTCTGTATCCCTTGGACCTTCAAAGTGACGATGAAACACAGAAATTGCATCAGAATTAAATATAAGAGACACAATGCGAACTTAAGTACAGGAAGACTGAGTCTTCCTACTGTCTTTGTTTTGAGTGTTTCCTGTGTCACCAGTTATACATTCCCATGCACCTCTGCAGGTATACTGTTTCCCTTCGACTTTCCCATTGACGATGAAACACAGAAATTGCATCGGAATTAAATATAAGAGACACAATGCCGACTTAAGTACAGGAAGACTGAGTCTTCCTACTGTCAATGTTTGAGCGTTTCCTGTGTCAACAGTTTTACATTCCGATGCACCTCTGCATGTTTACTGTATCCATTGAACCTTCCCATTGACGATGAAACACAGAAAATGCATCGGTATTAAATATAAGAGACACAATGCCGACTTAAGTACAGGAATACTGAGTCTTCGTACTGTATATGTTTTGAGCGTTTCCTGTGTCACCAGTTTTACATTCCGATCCACCTCTGCAGGTTTACTGTATCCATTGGACCTTCCCTTTGACGACGAAGCACAGAAATTGCATCGGAATTAAATATAAGAGATGCAATGCCGACATAGGTACAGGAGGAATGAGTCTTCCCACTGTCTATTTTTTGAGCGTTTCCTATGTCATCAGTTTTACATTTTGATGCACCTCGGCAGGTTTACTGGATCCCTTGGACCTTCATAGTGACGATGAAACACAGATATTGCATCTAAATTAAAGATAAGCGGCACAATGCCGACTTCAGTACAAGAAAACTGACTCTTCTTAGGGTCTATGCTTTGACCGCTTCCTGTGTCACCAGTTTTACATTCCAATGCTTCTCTGCAGGTTTTCTGTATCCATTGGACCTTCGCATTAACGATGAAACACAGAAATAGCATCGGGATTAAATATAACAGACACAATGCCGACTTAAGGACAGGAAGGCTGAGTATTCCTAGTGTCTATGATTTGTGCGTTTACTGTGTCACCAGTTTTACATTCCGATGCACCTCTGCAGGATTAATGTATCCCTTGGATCTTCCCATTGACGATGAAACACAGAAATTGACCCGCAATTAAATATAAGAGACACAATGACGTCTTAAGTAGAGGAAGACTGAGTCTTCCTACTGTCTATGTTTTGAGCGTTTCCTGTGTCTCTAGTTTTACATTCCGATACACCTCTGCAGGTTTACTGTATCCCTTGGACCTTCACAGTGACGAAGAGACACAGAAATTGCATCGGAATTAAATATATGACACAATGCCGACTTCAGTACAAGATAACTGAGTTTTCTTACGGTCTATGTTTTGAGCGTTTCCTGTGTCACCAGTCTTACATTTTGATGCACCTCTGCAGGTTAACTGTATCCCTTGGACCTTCCCATTGACGACGAGACACAGAAATTGCATCGGATTTAAATATAAGAGACACAATGCCGACTTAAGTTCAGGAAGACTGAGTATTCCTACTGTCTATGTTTTGATCGTTTCATGTGCCACCAGTTTTGCATTCCGATTCACCTCTGCAGGTTTACTGTATCCATTGGACCTTCACAGTGACGATGAAACACAGAAATTGCATCGGAATGAAATAAAGGAGACACAATGTCGACTTAAGTACAGGAAGAGTGTGTCTTTCAATTGTCTATGCTTTTAGCGTTTCCTCTGTCACCAGTTTTACATTCCGATGCACCTCTGCAGGTTTACTGTATCCATTGGACCTTCCCATTGACGATGAAACGCAGAAAATGCATCGGAATTAAATGTAAGAGACACAATGCCGACTTAAGTACAGGAAGACTGAGTATTCCTACTGTCTATGTTTTGATCGTTTCCTGTGTCACCAGTTTTTCATTCCGATGCACCTCTGCACGTTTACTGTATCCATTGGACCTTCCCATTGACGATGAAACACAGACATTGCATCGGAATTAAATATAAGAGGCACAATGCCGACATAACAACTGGTATGCTGAGTCTTCCTACTGTCTATGTTTTGAGCGTTTCCTGCGTCACCAATTTTACATTCCGATGCACCTCTGGAGGTTTACTGTATCCATTGGCCCTTCCCATTGACGATGAAACACAGAAATAGCATCGGAATTAAATATAAGAGACACAATACCGACTTAAGAACAGGAAGGCTGAGTCTTCCTACTGTCTATGTTTTGAGCGTTTCCTGTGTCACCAGTTTTACATTCCGATGCACCTCTGCAGGTTTACTGTATACCTTGGATCTTCCCATTGACGATGAAACACAGAAATTTTATCGGAATTAAACATAAGAGACACAATGGCGACTTACGTACAGGAACATTGAGTCTTAATACTGCCTATGTTTTGAGCGTTTCCTCCTTCACCAGTTTTACATTCCGATGCACCTCTGCAGGTTTACTGTGTCCCTTGGACCATCCCATTGGCGATGAAACACAGAAATTGCATCGGAATTAAATATAAGAGACACAATGACGTCTTAAGTACAGGAAGACAGAGTCTTCCAACTGTCTATGTTTTGAGCGTTTCCTGTGTCATCAGTTTTACATTCCCATGCACCTCTGCAGGTTTTCCTGTATCCCTTGGACCTTCAAAGTGACGATGAATCACAGAAATTGCATCAGAATTAAATATAAGAGACACAATGCGAACTTAAGTACAGGAAGACTGAGTCTTCCTACTGTCTTTGTTTTGAGTGTTTCCTGTGTCACCAGTTTTACATTCCCATGCACCTCTGCAGGTATACTGTTTCCCTTCGACTTTCCCATTGACGATGAAACACATAAATAGCATCGGAATTAAATATAAGAGACACAATGCCGACTTAAGTACGGGAAGACTGAGTCTTCCTACTGTCTGTGTTTTGAGCGTTTCCTGTGTCTTCAGTTCTACATTCCGATGCACCTCTGCAGGTTTACTGTATCCATTGGACCTTCCCATTGACGATGAAACACAGAAATTGCATCGGAATTAAATATAAGAGACACAATGCCGACTTAAGTACAGGAAGACTGAGTCTTCGTACTGTATATCTTTTGAGCGTTTCCTGTGTCACCAGTTTTACATTCCGATCCACCTCTGCAGGTTTACTGTATCCATTGGACCTTCCCTTTGACGACGAAGCACAGAAATTGCATCGGAATTAAATATAAGAGATGCAATGCCGACTTAGGTACAGGAAGAATGAGTCTTCCCACTGTCTATGTTTTGAGCGTTTCCTATGTCATCAGTTTTACATTTTGATGCACCTCGGCAGGTTTACTGGATCCCTTGGACCTTCATAGTGACGATGAAACACAGATATTGCATCTAAATTAAAGATAAGCGGCACAATGCCGACTTCAGTACAAGAAAACTGACTCTTCTTAGGGTCTATGTTTTGACCGCTTCCTGTGTCACCTGTTTTACATTCCAATGCTTCTCTGCAGGTTTTCTGTATCCATTGGACCTTCGCATTAACGATGAAACACAGAAATAGCATCGGGATTAAATATAACAGACACAATGCCGACTTAAGGACAGGAAGGCTGAGTATTCCTAGTGTCTATGATTTGTGCGTTTCCTGTGTCACCAGTTTTACATTCCGATGCACCTCTGCAGGATTAATGTATCCCTTGGATCTTCCCATTGACGATGAAACACAGAAATTGACCCGCAATTAAATATAAGTGACACAATGACGTCTTAAGTAGAGGAAGACTGAGTCTTCCTACTGTCTATGTTTTGAGCGTTTCCTGTGTCTCTAGTTTTACATTCCGATACACCTCTGCAGGTTTACTGTATCCCTTGGACCCTCACAGTGACGAAGAGACACAGAAATTGCATCGGAATTAAATATAAGAGACACAATGCCGACTTAAGTACAGGAAGACTGAGTCTTCCTACTGTCAATGTTTGAGCGTTTCCTGTGTCAACAGTTTTACATTCCGATGCACCTCTGCAGGTTTACTGTATCCATTGAACCTTCCCATTGACAATGAAACACAGAAAATGCATCGGTATTAAATATAAGAGACACAATGCCGACTTAAGTACAGGAAGACTGAGTCTTCGTACTGTATATGTTTTGAGCGTTTCCTGTGTCACCAGTTTTACATTCCGATCCGCCTCTGCAGGTTTACTGTATCCATTGGACCTTCCCTTTGACGACGAAGCACAGAAATTGCGTCGGAATTAAATATAAGAGACAAAATGCCGACTTAAGTACAGAAAGACTGAGTCTTCCTACTCTCTATGTTTTGAGCGTTTCCTGTGTCACCAGTTTTACATTCCAATGCACCTCTGCAGGATTGCTGTATCCCTTGCACCTTCCCATTGACAATGAAACACAGAAATTGCATCAGATTTAAATATAAGAGACACAAGGTCGACTTAAGTACAGGAAGAGTGTGTCTTTCTATTGTCTATGTTTTGAGCGTTTCGTGTGTCACCAGTTTAACATTCCGATGCACCTCTGCAGGTATACTGTTTCCCTTCGACATTCCCACTGACGATGAAACACAGAAATTGAATCGGAATTATATATAAGAGACACAATGCCAACTTAAGTACAGGAAGCCTGAGTCGTCCTACTGTCTATGTTTTGAGCGTTTCCTGTGTCTTCAGTTCTACATTCCCATGCACCTCTGCAGGTTTACTGTATCCATCGGACCTTCCCATTGACGATGAAACACAGACATTACATCGGAATTAAATATAAGAGACACAACGCCGACTTAAGGACAGGAAGACTGAGTATTTCTACGGTCTATGTTTTGATCGTTTCCTGTGTCACCAGTTTTTCATTCCGATGCACCTCTGCACGTTTACTGTATCCATTGGACCTTCCCCTTGACGATGAAACACAGAAATTGCATCGGAATTAAATGTAAGAGGCACAATGCCGACATAAGAACAGGTATGCTGAGTCTTCCTACTGGCTATGTTTTGAGCATTTCCTGTGTCACCAGTTTTACATTCCGTTGCACCTCTGCAGGTTTACTGTATCCATTGGACCTTCACAGTGACGATGAAACACAGAAATTGCATCGGAATTAAATATAAGAGACACAATGTCGACATAAGTACAGGAAGACTGAGTCTTCCTACTGTCTATGTTTGAGCGTTTCCTGTGTCACCAGTTTTACATTCTGATGCACTTCTGCAGGTTTACTGTATCCATTCTACCTTCCCATTGACGATGAAACGCAGAAATTGCATCGGAATTAAATATAAGAGACACAACGCCGACTTAAGTACAAGAAAACCGAGTCTTCTAACGGTCTATGATTTGAGCGTTTCCTTTGTCACCAGTTTTACATTCCAATGCCCCTCGGCAGGTTTACTGTATACCTTGATGAAAAAACACAGAAATTGCATCGGAATTAAGTATAAGAGTCACAATGCCGATTTAGGAACAGGAAGACTGAGTATTCCTACTGTCTATGTTTTGAGCGTTTCCTGTGTCACCAGTTTTACATTCCGATGCACCTCTGCAGTTTTACTGTATCCATTAGACCTTCCCATTGACGATGAAACACAGAAATAGCATCGGAATTAGAAATAAGAGACACAATGCCGACTTATGAACAGGAAGGCTGAATCTTCCTACTGTCTATGATTTGAGCGTTTCCTGTGTCACCAGGTTTACATTCCGATACACCTCTGCAGGTTTACTGTATCCCATGGATCTTCCCATTGACGATGAAACACAGAAATTGCATCGGAATTAATAATAAGAGTCACAATGCCGGCTTAAGTACAGGAAGGTTGAGTCTTCCTACTGTCTATGTTTTGAGCGTTTTCTGTGTCACCAGTTTTACATTCCGATGCACCTCTGCAGGTATACTGTGTCCCTTGGACCTTCTCATTGGCGATGAAACACAGAAATTGCATCTGAATTAAATATAAGAGACTCAACGCCGACTTAAATACATTAAAACTGAGTCTTCTTACTGTCTATGATTTGAGCGTTTCCTGTGTCACCAGTTTTACATTCCAATGCACCTCTGCAGGTTTACTGTATCCCTTGGACCTTCCCATTGACGAAAAGACACAGAAATTGCATCGGAATTAAATATATGACACAATGCCGACTTCAGTACAAGATAACTGAGTTTTCTTACGGTCTATGTTTTGAGCGTTTCCTGTGTCACCAGTTTTACATTTTGATGCACCTTTGCAGGTTAACTGTATCCCTTGGATCTTCCCATTGACGACGAGACACAGAAATTGCATCGGATTTAAATATAAGAGACACAATGCCGACTTAAGTTCAGGAAGACTGAGTATTCCTACTGTCTATGTTTTGATCGTTTCATGTGCCACCAGTTTTACATTCCGATTCACCTCTGCAGGTTTACTGTATCCATTGGACCTTCACAGTGACGATGAAACACAGAAATTGCATCGGAATGAAATAAAGGAGACACAATGTCGACTTAAGTACAGGAAGAGTGTGTCTTTCTATTGTCTATGCTTTGAGCGTTTCCTCTGTCACCAGTTTTACATTCCGATGCACCTCTGCATGTTTACTGTATCCATTGGACCTTCCCATTGACGATGAAACGCAGAAAATGCATCGGAATTAAATGTAAGAGACACAATGCCGACTTAAGTACAGGAAGACTGAGTATTCCTACTGTCTATGTTTATATCGTTTCCTGTGTCACCAGTTTTTCATTCCGATGCACCTCTGCACGTTTACTGTATCAATTGGACCTTCCCATTGACGATGAAACACAGACATTGCATCGGAATTAAATATAAAAGGCACAATGCCGACATAACAACTGGTATGCTGAGTCTTCCTACTGTCTATGTTTTGAGCGTTTCCTGCGTCACCAATTTTACATTCCGATGGACCTCTGGAGGTTTACTGTATCCATTGGACCATCCCATTGACGATGAAACACAGAAATAGCATCGGAATTAAATATAAGAGACACAATGCCGACTTAAGAACAGGAAGGCTGAGTCTTCCTACTGTCTATGTTTTGAGCGTTTCCTGTGTCACCAATTTTACATTCCGATGCACCTCTGCAGGTTTACTGTATTCCTTGGATCTTCCCATTGACGATGAAACACAGAAATTTTATCGGAGTTAAATATAAGAGACACAATGCCGACTTAAGTACAGGAACATTGAGTCTTAATACTGTCTATGTTTTGAGCGTTTCCTGCTTCACCAGTTTTACATTCCGATGCACCTCTGCAGGTTTACTGTGTCCCTTGGACCATCCCATTGGCGATGAAACACAGAAATTGCATCGGAATTAAATATAAGAGACACAATGCCGACTTAAGGACAGAAGGACTGAGTCTTCCTACTGTCTATGTTTTGAGCGTTTCCTGTGTCACCAGTTTTACATTCCGATGAACCTATGCAGGTCTACAGTATCCCTTGGAGCTTCATAGTGACGATGAAACACAGAAATTGCATCGGAATTAAATATAAGAGACACAAGGTCGACTTAAGTACAGGAAGACTGAGTCTTCCTACTGTCTATGTTTGGAGCGTTTCCTGTGTCATCAGTTTTACATTCCGATGCACCTCTGCAGGTTTACTGTATCCATTGGACCTTCCCATTGACGATGAAACACAGAAATTGCATCGGAATTAAATAAAAAAGACACAATGCCGACTTATGAACAGGAAGACTGAGACTTCCTACTGTCTATGTTTTGAGCGATTCCTGTGTCCCAAGTTTTACATTCCGATGCACCTCTGCAGGTTTACTGTATCCATTGGACCTTCACAGTGACGATGAAACACAGAAATTACATGGGAATTAAATATAAGAGACACAATGTCGACATAAGTACAGGAAGACTGAGTCTTCCTACTGTCTATGTTTGAGCGTTTCCTGTGTCACCAGTTTTACATTCTGATGCACTTCTGCAGGTTTACTGTATCCATTCTACCTTCCCATTGACGATGAAACGCAGAAATTGCATCGGAATTAAATATAAGAGACACAACGCCGACTTAAGTACAAGAAAACCGAGTCTTCTAACGGTCTATGATTTGAGCGTTTCCTTTGTCACCAGTTTTACATTCCAATGCCCCTCTGCAGGTTTACTGTATACGTTGATGAAAAAACACAGAAATTGCATCGGAATTAAGTATAAGAGTCACAATGCCGATTTTGGAACAGGAAGACAGAGTATTCCTACTGTCTATGTTTTGAGCGTTTCCTGTGTCACCAGTTTTACATTTCGATGCACCTCTGCAGTTTTACTGTATCCATTGGACCTTCCCATTGACGATGAAACACAGAAATAGCATCGGAATTAAAAATAAGAGACACAATGCCGACTTATGAACAGGAAGGCTGAATCTTCCTACTGTCTATGATTTGAGCGTTTCCTGTGTCACCAGGTTTACATTCCGATACACCTCTGCAGGTTTACTGTATCCCATGGATCTTCCCATTGACCATGAAACACAGAAATTGCATCGGAATTAATAATAAGAGTCACAATGCCGACTTAAGTACAGGAAGGTTGAGTCTTCCTACTGTCTATGTTTTGAGCGTTTTCTGTGTCACCAGTTTTACATTCCGATGCACCTCTGCAGGTATACTGTGTCCCTTGGACCTTCTCATTGGCGATGAAACACAGAAATTGCATCTGAATTAAATATAAGAGACACAACGCCGACTTAAATACATTAAAACTGAGTCTTCTTACAGTCTATGATTTGAGCGTTTCCTGTGTCACCAGTTTTACATTCCAATGCACCTCTGCAGGTTTACTGTATCCCTTGGACCTTCCCATTGACGAAAAGACACAGAAATTGCATCGGAATTAAATATATGACACAATACCGACTTCAGTACAAGATAACTGAGTTTTCTTACGGTCTATGTTTTGAGCGTTTCCTGTGTCACCACTTTTACATTTTGATGCACCTCTGCAGGTTAACTGTATCCCTTGGACCTTCCCATTGACGACGAGACACAGAAATTGCATCGGATTTAAATATAAGAGACACAATGCCGACTTAAGTTCAGGAAGACTGAGTATTCCTACTGTCTATGTTTTGATCGTTTCATGTGCCACCAGTTTTACATTCCGATTCACCTCTGCAGGTTTACTGTATCCATTGGACCTTCACAGTGACGATGAAACACAGAAATTGCATCGGAATGAAATAAAGGAGACACAATGTCGACTTAAGTACAGGAAGAGTGTGTCTTTCTATTGTCTATGCTTTGAGCGTTTCCTCTGTCACCAGTTTTACATTCCGATGCACCTCTGCAGGTTTACTGTATCCATTGGACCTTCCCATTGACGATGAAACGCAGAAAATGCATCGGAATTAAATGTAAGAGACACAATGCCGACTTAAGTACAGGAAGACTGAGTATTCCTACTGTCTATGTTTTGATCGTTTCCTGTGTCACCAGTTTTTCATTCCGATGCACCTCTGCACGTTAACTGTATCCATTGGACCTTCCCATTGACGATGAAACACAGACATTGCATCGGAATTAAATATAAGAGGCACAATGCGGACATAACAACTGGTATGCTGAGTCTTCCTACTGTCTATGTTTTGAGCTTTTCCTGCGTCACCAATTTTACATTCCGATGCACCTCTGGAGGTTTACTGTATCCATTGGACCTTCCCATTGACGATGAAACACAGAAATAGCATCGGAATTAAATATAAGAGACACAATGCCGACTTAAGAACAGGAAGGCTGAGTCTTCCTACTGTCTATGTTTTGAGCGTTTCCTGTGTCACCAGTTTTACATTCCGATGCACCTCTGCAGGTTTACTGTATACCTTGGATCTTCCCATTGACGATGAAACACAGAAATTTTATCGGAATTAAATATAAGAGACACAATGGCGACTTAAGTACAGGAACATTGAGTCTTAATACTGTCTATGTTTTGAGCGTTTCCTGCTTCACCAGTATTACATTCCGATGCACCTCTGCAGGTTTACTGTGTCCCTTGGACCATCCCATTGGCGATGAAACACAGAAATTGCATCGGAATTAAATATAAGAGACACAATGACGTCTTAAGTACAGGAAGACCGAGTCTTCCAACTGTCTATAATTTGAGCGTTTCCTGTGTCATCAGTTTTACATTCCCATGCACCTCTGCAGGTTTTCCTGTATCCCTTGGACCTTCAAAGTGACGATGAAACACAGAAATTGCATCAGAATTAAATATAAGAGACACAATGCGAACTTAAGTACAGGAAGACTGAATCTTCCTACTGTCTTTGTTTTGAGTGTTTCCTGTGTCACCAGTTATACATTCCCATGCACCTCTGCAGGTATACTGTTTCCCTTCGACTTTCGCATTGACGATGAAACACATAAATAGCATCGGAATTAAATATAAGAGACACAATGCCGACTTAAGTACGGGAAGACTGAGTCTTCCTACTGTCTGTGTTTTGAGCGTTTCCTGTGTCTTCAGTTCTACATTCCGATGCACCTCTGCAGGTTTACTGTATCCATTGGACCTTCCCATTGACGATGAAACACAGAAATTCCATCGGAATTAAATATAAGAGACACAATGCCGACTTAAGTACAGGAAGACTGAGTCTTCCTACTGTCAATGTTTGAGCGTTTCCTGTGTCAACAGTTTTACATTCCGATGCACCTCTGCATGTTTACTGTATCCATTGAACCTTCCCATTGACGATGAAACACAGAAAATGCATCGGTATTAAATATAAGAGACACAATGCCGACTTAAGTACAGGAATACTGAGTCTTCGTACTGTATATGTTTTGAGCGTTTCCTGTGTCACCAGTTTTACATTCCGATCCACCTCTGCAGGGTTACTGTATCCATTGGACCTTCCCTTTGACGACGAAGCACAGAAATTGCATCGGAATTAAATATAAGAGATGCAATGCCGACATAGGTACAGGAGGAATGAGTCTTCCCACTGTCTATGTTTTGAGCGTTTCCTATGTCATCAGTTTTACATTTTGATGCACCTCGGCAGGTTTACTGGATCCCTTGGACCTTCATAGTGACGATGAAACACAGATATTGCATCTAAATTAAAGATAAGCGGCACAATGCCGACTTCAGTACAAGAAAACTGACTCTTCTTAGGGTCTATGTTTTGACCGCTTCCTGTGTCACCAGTTTTACATTCCAATGCTTCTCTGCAGGTTTTCTGTATCCATTGGACCTTCGCATTAACGATGAAACACAGAAATAGCATCGGGATTAAATATAACAGACACAATGCCGACTTAAGGACAGGAAGGCTGAGTATTCCTAGTGTCTATGATTTGTGCGTTTCCTGTGTCACCAGTTTTACATTCCGATGCACCTCTGCAGGATTAATGTATCCCTTGGATCTTCCCATTGACGATGAAACACAGAAATTGACCCGCAATTAAATATAAGAGACACAATGACGTCTTAAGTAGAGGAAGACTGAGTCTTCCTACTGTCTATGTTTTGAGCGTTTCCTGTGTCTCTAGTTTTACATTCCGATACACCTCTGCAGGTTTACTGTATCCCTTGGACCTTCACAGTGACGAAGAGACACAGAAATTGCATCGGAATTAAATATATGACACAATGCCGACTTCAGTACAAGATAACTGAGTTTTCTTACGGTCTATGTTTTGAGCGTTTCCTGTGTCACCAGTTTTACATTTTGATGCACCTCTGCAGGTTAACTGTATCCCTTGGACCTTCCCATTGACGACGAGACACAGAAATTGCATCGGATTTAAATATAAGAGACACAATGCCGACTTAAGTTCAGGAAGACTGAGTATTCCTACTGTCTATGTTTTGATCGTTTCATGTGCCACCAGTTTTGCATTCCGATTCACCTCTGCAGGTTTACTGTATCCATTGGACCTTCACAGTGACGATGAAACACAGAAATTGCATCGGAATGAAATAAAGGAGACACAATGTCGACTTAAGTACAGGAAGAGTGTGTCTTTCTATTGTCTATGCTTTTAGCGTTTCCTCTGTCACCAGTTTTACATTCCGATGCACCTCTGCAGGTTTACTGTATCCATTGGACCTTCCCATTGACGATGAAACGCAGAAAATGCATCGGAATTAAATGTAAGAGACACAATGCCGACTTAAGTACAGGAAGACTGAGTATTCCTACTGTCTATGTTTTGATCGTTTCCTGTGTCACCAGTTTTTCATTCCGATGCACCTCTGCACGTTTACTGTATGCATTGGACCTTCCCATTGACGATGAAACACAGACATTGCATCGGAATTAAATATAAGAGGCACAATGCCGACATAACAACTGGTATGCTGAGTCTTCCTACTGTCTATGTTTTGAGCGTTTCCTGCGTCACCAATTTTACATTCCGATGCACCTCTGGAGGTTTACTGTATCCATTGGCCCTTCCCATTGACGATGAAACACAGAAATAGCATCGGAATTAAATATAAGAGACACAATACCGACTTAAGAACAGGAAGGCTGAGTCTTCCTACTGTCTATGTTTTGAGCGTTTCCTGTGTCACCAGTTTTACATTCCGATGCACCTCTGCAGGTTTACTGTATACCTTGGATCTTCCCATTGACGATGAAACACAGAAATTTTATCGGAATTAAATATAAGAGACACAATGGCGACTTAAGTACAGGAACATTGAGTCTTAATACTGTCTATGTTTTGAGCGTTTCCTGCTTCACCAGTTTTACATTCCGATGCACCTCTGCAGGTTTACTGTGTCCCTTGGACCATCCCATTGGCGATGAAACACAGAAATTGCATCGGAATTAAATATAAGAGACACAATGACGTCTTAAGTACAGGAAGACAGAGTCTTCCAACTGTCTATGTTTTGAGCGTTTCCTGTGTCATCAGTTTTACATTCCCATGCACCTCTGCAGGTTTTCCTGTATCCCTTGGACCTTCAAAGTGACGATGAATCACAGAAATTGCATCAGAATTAAATATAAGAGACACAATGCGAACTTAAGTACAGGAAGACTGAGTCTTCCTACTGTCTTTGTTTTGAGTGTTTCCTGTGTCACCAGTTTTACATTCCCATGCACCTCTGCAGGTATACTGTTTCCCTTCGACTTTCCCATTGACGATGAAACACATAAATAGCATCGGAATTAAATATAAGAGACACAATGCCGACTTAAGTACGGGAAGACTGAGTCTTCCTACTGTCTGTGTTTTGAGCGTTTCCTGTGTCTTCAGTTCTACATTCCGATGCACCTCTGCAGGTTTACTGTATCCATTGGACCTTCCCATTGACGATGAAACACAGAAATTGCATCGGAATTAAATATAAGAGACACAATGCCGACTTAAGTACAGGAAGACTGAGTCTTCCTACTGTCAATGTTTGAGCGTTTCCTGTGTCAACAGTTTTACATTCCGATGCACCTCTGCAGGTTTACTGTATCCATTGAACCTTCCCATTGACGATGAAACACAGAAAATGCATCGGTATTAAATATAAGAGACACAATGCCGACTTAAGTACAGGAAGACTGAGTCTTCGTACTGTATATCTTTTGAGCGTTTCCTGTGTCACCAGTTTTACATTCCGATCCACCTCTGCAGGTTTACTGTATCCATTGGACCTTCCCTTTGACGACGAAGCACAGAAATTGCATCGGAATTAAATATAAGAGATGCAATGCCGACTTAGGTACAGGAAGAATGAGTCTTCCCACTGTCTATGTTTTGAGCGTTTCCTATGTCATCAGTTTTACATTTTGATGCACCTCGGCAGGTTTACTGGATCCCTTGGACCTTCATAGTGACGATGAAACACAGATATTGCATCTAAATTAAAGATAAGCGGCACAATGCCGACTTCAGTACAAGAAAACTGACTCTTCTTAGGGTCTATGTTTTGACCGCTTCCTGTGTCACCTGTTTTACATTCCAATGCTTCTCTGTAGGTTTTCTGTATCCATTGGACCTTCGCATTAACGATGAAACACAGAAATAGCATCGGGATTAAATATAACAGACACAATGCCGACTTAAGGACAGGAAGGCTGAGTATTCCTAGTGTCTATGATTTGTGCGTTTCCTGTGTCACCAGTTTTACATTTCGATGCACCTCTGCAGGATTAATGTATCCCTTGGACCATCCCATTGGCGATGAAACACAGAAATTGCATCGGAATTAAATATAAGAGACACAATGACGTCTTAGGTACAGGAAGACTGAGTCTTCCTTCTGTCTATGTTTTGAGCGTTTCCTGTGTCTTCAGTTCTACATTCCGATGCACCTCTGCAGGTTTACTGTATTCATTGGACCCCCCCATTGACGCTGAAACACAGACATTGCATCGGAATTAAATGTAAAAGACCCAATGAAGACTTAAGTACAGGAAGACTGAGTCTTTCTACTGTCTATGTTTTAAGCGTTTCCTGTGTCACCAGTTTTACATTCCGATGCACCGCTGCAGGTTTACTGTATCCATTGGACCTTCACAGTGACGATGAAACACAGAAATTGCATCGGAATGAAATAAAAGAGACACAATGTCGACTTAAGTACAGGAAGGGTGTGTCTTTCTATTGTCTATCTTTTGAGCGTTTCCTGTGTCACCAGTTTTACATTCCGATCCACCTCTGCAGGTTTACTGTATCCATTGGACCTTCCCTTTGACGACGAAGCACAGAAATTGCATCGGAATTAAATATAAGAGACACAACGCCGAGTTAAGTACAAGAAAACTGAGTCTTCTTACGGTCTATGATTTGAGCGTTTCCTGTGTCACCATTTTTACATTCCAATGCACCTCTGCAGGTTTACTATATACCTTGGACCTTCCCATTGACGAAAAAACACAGAAATTGCATCGGAATTAAATATAAGAGATGCAATGCCGACTTAGGTACAGGAAGACTGAGTCTTCCTACTGTCTATGTTTTGAGCGTTTCCTATGTCATCAGTTTTACATTTTAATGCACCTCGGCAGGTTTACTGTATCCCTTGGAACTTCACAGTGACGATGAAACACATATATTGCATCTAAATTAAATATAAGCGGCACAATGCCGACTTCAGTACAAGAATACTGACTCTTCTTAGGGTCTATGTTTTGACCGCTTCCTGTATCACCAGTTTTACATTCCAAATCACCTCTGCAGGTTTTCTGTATCCATTGGACCTTCCCATTGACGATGAAACACAGAAATAGCACCGGAATTAAATATAAGAGACACAATGCCGACTTAAGGACAGGAAGGCTGAGTCTTCCTACTGTCTATAATTTGAGCGTTTCCTGTGTCACCAGTTTTACATTCCGATGCACCTCTGCAGGTTTACTGTATCCATTGGACCTTTCCATTGACGATGAAACACAGAAATGACATCGGA
Source organism: Schistocerca nitens (assembly GCF_023898315.1). Lineage (NCBI taxonomy): Eukaryota > Metazoa > Arthropoda > Insecta > Orthoptera > Acrididae > Schistocerca > Schistocerca nitens. Next base: position 238,297,049 of record NC_064623.1, on the reverse strand, counting down.
ATTAAATATAAGAGACACAACGCCGACTTAAGTACAAGAAAACTGAGTCTTCTTACGGTCTATGTTTTGAGCGTTTCCAGTGTCACCGGTGTTACATTCCGATGCACCTCTGTAGGTTTACTGTGTCCCTTGGACCTTCCCATTGGCGATGAAACACAGAAATTGACCCGCAATTAAGTATAAGAGACACAATGACATCTTAAGTAGAGGAAGACTGAGTCTTCCTACTGTCTATGTTTTGTCTCTAGTTTTACACTCCGATGCACCTCTGCAGGTTTACTGTATCCCTTGGACCTTCACAGTGACGAAGAGACACAGAAATTGCGTCGGAATTAAATATAAGAGACAAAATGCCGACTTAAGTACAGGAAGACTGAGTCTTCCTACTGTCTATGTTTTGAGCGTCTCCTGTGTCACCAGTTTTACATTCCGATGCACCTCTGCAGGGTTACTGTATCCCTTGGACCTTCCCATTGACGATGAAACACAGAAATTGCATCGGAATTAAATATAAGAGACACAATGCCGACTTAAGTACAGAAGGACTGAGTCTTCCTACTGTCTATGTTTTGAGCGTTTCCTGTGTCACCAGTTTTACATTCCGATGAACCTATACAGGTCTACAGTATCCCTTGGACCTTCATTGTGACGATGAAACACAGAAATTGCATCGGAATTAAATATAAGAGACACAAGGTCGACTTAAGTACAGGAAGACTGAGTCTTCTTACGGTCTATGATTTGAGCGTTTCCTTTGTCACCAGTTTTACATTCCAATGCCCCTCTGCAGGTTTACTGAATACCTTGACGAAAAAACACAGAAATTGCATCGGAATTAAGTATAAGAGTCACAATGCCGACTTAGGAACAGGAAGACTGAGTATTCCTACTGTCTATGTTTTGAGCGTTTTCTGTGTCACCAGTTTTACATTCCGATGCACCTCTGCAGTTTTACTGTATCCATTGGACCTTCCCACTGACGATGAAACACAGAAATAGCATCGGAATTAGAAATAAGAGACACAATGCCGACTTAAGAACAGGAAGGCTGAATCATCCTACTGTCTATGATTTGAGCGTTTCCTGTGTCACCAGGTTTACATTCCGATACACCTTTGCAGGTTTACTGTATCCCATGGATCTTCCCATTGACGATGAAACACAGAAATTGCATCGGAATTAATAATAAGAGTCACAATGCCGACTTAAGTAAAGGAAGGTTGAGTCTTCCTACTGTCTATGTTTTGAGCGTTTTCTGTGTCACCAGTTTTACATTCCGATGCACCTCTGCAGGTATACTGTGTCCCTTGGACCTTCTCATTGGCGATGAAACACAGAAATTGCATAGGAATTAAATATAGGAGACACAACGCCGACTTAAATACATTAAAACTGAGTCTTCTTACTGTCTATGATTTGAGCGTTTCCTGTGTCACCAGTTTTACATTCCAATGCACCTCTGCAGGTTTACTGTATCCCTTGGACCTTCCCATTGACGAAAAGACACAGAAATTGCATCGGAATTAAATATATGACACAATGCCGACTTCAGTACAAGATAACTGAGTTTTCTTACGGTCTATGTTTTGAGCGTTTCCTGTGTCACCAGTTTTACAGTTTTGATGCACCTCTGCAGGTTAACTGTATCCCTTGGACTTTCCCATTGACGACGAGACACAGAAATTGCATCGGATTTAAATATAAGAGACACAATGCCGACTTATGTTCAGGAAGACTGAGTATTCCTACTGTCTATGCTTTGATCGTTTCATGTGCCACCAGTTTTACATTCCGATTCACCTCTGCAGGTTTACTGTAGTCCATGGATCTTCCCATTGACGATGAAACACAGAAATTGCATCGGAATTAAATATAAGAGACACAATGCCGACTTACGTACAGGAAGACTGAGTCTTCCTACAGTCTATGTTTTGAGCGTCTCCTGTGTCACCAGTTTTACATTCCGATGCACCTATGCACGGTTACTGTATCCCTTGGACCTTCCCATTGACGATGAAACACAGAAACTGCATCGGAATTAAATATAAGAGACACAATGCCGACTTAAGTACAGAAGGACTGAGTCTTCCTACTGTTTTGAGCGTTTCCTGTGTCACCAGTTTTACATTCCGATGCACCTATGCAGGTCTTCAGTACCCTTGGACATTCATAGTGACGATGAAACACAGAAATTGCATCGGAATTAAATATAAGAGACACAATGTCGACTGAAGTACAGAAAGACAGAGTCTTCCTACTGTCTATGTTTTGAGCGTCTCCTGTGTCAACAGTTTTACATTCCGATGCACCTATGCACGGTTACTGTATCCCTTGGACCTTCCCATTGACGATGAAAAACAGAAACTGCATCGGAATTAAATATAAGAGACACAATGCCGACTTAAGTACAGAAGGACTGAGTCTTCCTACTGTCTATGTTTTGAGCGTTTCGTGTGTCACCAGTTTTACATTCCAATGCACCTCTGCAGGTATACTGTTTCCCTTCGACTTTCCCATTGACGATGAAACACACATATTGAATCGGAATTATATATAAGAGACACAATGCCGACTTAAGTACAGGGAGACTGAGTCTTCCTACTGTCTATGTTTTGAGCGTCTCCTGTGTCACCAGTTTTACATTCCGATCCACCTCTGCAGGTTTACTGTATCCATTGGACCTTCCCATTGACGATGAAACGCAGAAATTGCATCGGAATTAAATATAAGAGACACAACGCCCACTTAAGTACTAGAAAACCGAGTCTTTTTACGGTCTATGGTTTGAGCGTTTCCTGCGTCACCAGTTTTACATTCCAATGCACCTCTGCAGGTTTACTGTATACCTTGACGAAAAAACACAGAAATTGCATCGGAATTAAGTATAAGAGTAACAATGCCGACTTAGGTACAGGAAGACTGAGTCTTCCTACTGTCTATGTTTTGAGCGTTTCCTGTGTCATCAGTTTTACATTGTGATGCACCTCTGCAAGTTTACTGTATCACTTGGACCTTCCAGGTAACGATGAAACACAGAAATTGCATCAAATTAAATATAAGAGACACAATGCCGACTTCAGTACAAGAAAACTGAGACTTCTTAGCGTCTATGTTTTAACCGCTTCTAGTATCACCAGTTTTACATTCCGATGCACCTCTGCAGGTTTTCCTGTATCCCTTGGTCCTTCAAAGTGACGATGAAACACAGAAATTGCATCGGAATTAAATATAAGAGACACGATGCCGACTTAAGTACAGGAAGACTGAGTCTTCCTAATGTCTATGTTTTGAGCGTTTCCTGTGTCACCAGTTTTAAATTCCGATGCAGCTCTGCAGGTATATTGTTTCCCTTCGACTTTCCTATTGACGATGAAACACAGAAATGGCATCCGAATGAAATGAAAGAGACACAATGTCGACTTAAGTACAGGAAGAGTATTTCTTCCTATTGTCTATGCTTTGAGCGTTTCCTGTGTCACCAGTTTTACATTCCGATGCACCTCTGCAGGTTTACTGTATCCATTGGACCTTCCCATTGACGATGAAGCACAGAAAATGCATCGGAATTAAATATAAGAGACACAATGTCGACTTAAGTATTGGAAGATTGAGTCTTCCTACTGTCTATGTTTTGAGCGTTTCCTGTGTCACCAGTTTTACATTCCGATGCACCTCTGCAGGTTTACTGTATCCATTGGACCTTTCCATTGACGATGAAACACAGAATTGACATCGGAATTAAATATAAGAGACACAACGCCGACTTAAGTACAAGAAAACTGAGTCTTCTTACGGTCTATGTTTTGAGCGTTTCCAGTGTCACCGGTGTTACATTCCGATGCACCTCTGTAGGTTTACTGTGTCCCTTGGACCTTCCCATTGGCGATGAAACACAGAAATTGACCCGCAATTAAATATAAGAGACACAATGACGTCTTAAGTAGAGGAAGACTGAGTCTTCCTACTGTCTTTGTTTGGTCTCTAGTTTTACACTCCGATACACCTCTGCAGGTTTACTGTATCCCTTGGACCTTCACAGTGACGAAGAGACACAGAAATTGCGTCGGAATTAAATATAAGAGACAAAATGCCGACTTAAGTACAGGAAGACTGAGTCTTCCTACTGACTATGTTTTGAGCGTCTCCTGTGTCACCAGTTTTACATTCCGATGCACCTCTGCAGGGTTACTGTATCCCTTGGACCTTCCCATTGACGATGAAACACAGAAATTGCATCGGAATTAAATATAAGAGACACAATGCCGACTTAAGTACGGAAGGACTGAGTCTTCCTACTGTCTACGTTTTGAGCGTTTCCTGTGTCACCAGTTTTACATTCCGATGAACCTATGCAGGTCTACAGTATCCCTTGGACCTTCATAGTGACGATGAAACACAGAAATTGCATCGGAATTAAATATAAGAGACACAAGGTCGACTTAAGTACAGGAAGACTGAGTCTTCCTACTGTCTATGTTTGGAGCGTTTCCTGTGTCATCAGTTTTACATTCCGATGCACCTCTGCAGGTTTACTGTATCCATTGGACCTTCCCATTGACGATGAATCACAGAAATTGCATCGGAATTAAATAAAAAAGACACAATGCCGACTTAAGAACAGGAAGACTGAGACTTCCTACTGTCTATGTTTTGAGCGTTTCCTGTGTCCCAAGTTTTACATTCCGATGCACCTTGCAGGTTTACTGTATCCATTGGCCTTCACAGTGACGACGAAACACAGAAATTGCATCTGAATTAAATATAAGAGACACAATGTCGACATAAGTACAGGAAGACTGAGTCTTCCTACTGTCTATGTTTGAGCGTTTCCTGTGTCACCAGTTTTACATTCTGATGCACTTCTGCAGGTTTACTGTATACATTCTACCTTCCCATTGAGGATGAAACGCAGAAATTGCATCGGAATTAAATATAAGAGACACAACGCCGACTTAAGTACAAGAAAACCGAGTCTTCTTACGGTCTATGATTTGAGCGTTTCCTTTGTCACCAGTTTTACATTCCAATGCCCCTCTGCAGGTTTACTGTATACCTTGACGAAAAAACACAGAAATTGCCTCGGAATTAAGTATAAGAGTCACAATGCCGACTTAGGAACAGGAAGACTGAGTATTCCTACTGTCTATGTTTTGAGCGTTTCCTGTGTCACCAGTTTTACAGTCCGATGCACCTCTGCAGTTTTACTGTATCCATTGGACCTTCCCATTGACGATGAAACACAGAAATAGCATCGGAATTAGAAATAAGAGACACAATGCCGAGTTAAGAACAGGAAGGCTGAATCTTCCTACTGTCTATGATTTGAGCGTTTCCTGTGTCACCAGGTTTACATTCCGATACACCTCTGCAGGTTTACTGTATCCCATGGATCTTCCCATTGACGATGAAACACAGAAATTGCATCTGAATTAATAATAAGAGTCACAATGCCGACTTAAGTACAGGAAGGTTGAGTCTTCCTACTGTCTATGTTTTGAGCGTTTCTGTGTCACCAGTCTTACATTCCGATGCACCTCTGCAGGTATACTGTGTCCCTTGGACCTTCTCATTAGCGATGAAACACAGAAATTGCATCGGAATAAAATGTAAGAGACACAACGCCGACTTAAATACATTAGAACTGAGTCTTCTTACTGTCTATGATTTGAGCGTTTCCTGTGTCACCAGTTTTACAGTCCGATGCTCCTCTGCAGTTTTACTGTATCCATTGGACCTTCCCATTGACGATGAAACACAGAAATAGCACCGGAATTAGAAATAAGAGACACAATGCCGACTTAAGAACAGGAAGGCTGAATCTTCCTACTGTCTATGATGTGAGCGTTTCCTGTGTCAACAGGTTTACATTCCGATACACCTCTGCAGGTTTAGTGTATCCCATGGATCTTCCCATTGACGATGAAACACAGAAATTGCATCTGAATTAATAATAAGAGTCACAATGCCGACTTAAGTACAGGAAGGTTGAGTCTTCCTACTGTCTATGTTTTGAGCGTTTCTGTGTCACCAGTCTTACATTCCAATGCACCTCTGCAGGTTTACTGTATCCTTAGGACCTTCCCATTGACGAAAAGACACAGAAATTGCATCGGAATTAAATATATGACACAATGCCGACTTCAGTACAAGATAACTGAGTTTTCTTACGGTCTATGTTTTGAGCGTTTCCTGTGTCACCAGTTTTACATTTTGATGCACCTCTGCAGGTTAACTGTATCCCTTGGTCCTTCCCATTGACGACGAGACACAGAAATTGCATCGGATTTAAATATAAGAGACACAATGCCGACTTAAGTTCAGGAAGACTGAGAATTCCTACTGTCTATGTTTTGATCGTTTCATGTGCCACCAGTTTTACATTCCGATTCACCTCTGCAGGTTTACTGTAGCCCATGGATCTTCCCATTGACGATGAAACACAGAAATTGCATCGGAATTAAATATAAGAGACACAATGCCGACTTACGTACAGGAAGACTGAGTCTTCCTACTGTCTATGTTTTGAGCGTCTCCTGTGTCACCAGTTTTACATTCCGATGCACCTATGCACGGTTACTGTATCCCTTGGACCTTCCCATTGACGATGAAACACAGAAACTGCATCGGAATTAAATATAAGAGACACAATGCCGACTTAAGTACAGAAGGACTGAGTCTTCCTACTGTCTATGTTTTGAGCGTTACCTGTGTCACCAGTTTTACATTCCGATGCACCTATGCAGGTCTACAGTATCCCTTGGACATTCATAGTGATGATGAAACACAGAAATTGCATCGGAATTAAATATAAGAGACACAATGTCGACTGAAGTACAGAAAGACTGAGTCTTCCTACTCTCTATGTTTTGAGTGTTTCCTGTGTCACCAGTTTTACATTCCGATGCACCTCTGCAGGATTGCTGTATTCCTTGCACCTTCCCATTGACAATGAAACACAGAAATTGCATCGGATTTAAATATAAGAGACACAATATCGACTTAAGTACAGGAAGAGTGTGTCTTTCTATTGTCTATGTTTTGAGCGTTTCGTGTGTCACCAGTTTTACATTCCAATGCACCTCTGCAGGTATACTGTTTCCCTTCGACTTTAATATTGACGATGAAACACAGAAATTGCATCGGAATTAAATATAAGAGACACAATGCCGACCTAAGTACAGGAAGACTGAGTCTTCCTACTGTCTATGTTTTGAGCGTCTCCTGTGTCATCGGTTCTACATTCCGATGCACCTCTGCAGGTTTACTGTATCTCTTGGACCCCCCCATTGACGATGAAAGACAGAAATTGCATCGGAATTAAATATAAGAGACACAATGCCGACTTAAGTACAGGAAGTCTGAGTCTTCCTACTGTCTATGTTTTGAGCGTTTCCTGTGTCACCAGTTTTAAATTCCGATGCAGCTCTGCAGGTATATTGTTTCCCTTCGACTTTCCTATTGACGATGAAACACAGAAATGGCATCCGAATGAAATAAAAGAGACACAATGTCGACTTAAGTACAGGAAGAGTATTTCTTTCTATTGTCTATGCTTTGAGCGTTTCCTGTGTCACCAGTTTTACATTCCGATGCACCTCTGCAGGTTTACTGTATCCATTGGACCTTCCCATTGACGATGAAGCACAGAAAATGCATCGGAATTATATGTAAGAGACACAAAGCCGATCTAAGTACAGGAAGACTGAGTCTTCCTACTGTCTATGTTTTGAGCGTTTCCTGTGTCAAGAGTTTTACATTCCGATCCACCTCTGCAGGTTTACTGTATCCATTGGACCTTCCCTTTGACGACGAAACACAGAAATTGCATCGAAATTAAATATAAGAGATTCAATGCCGACTTAGGTACAGGAAGACTGAATCTTCCTACTGTCTATGTTTTGAGCGTTTCCTGTGTCATCAGTTTTACATTTGATGCACCTCTGCAGGTTTACTGTATCCCTTGGACCTTCACAGTGACGATGAAACACAGAAATTGCATCTAAATTAAATATAAGAGACACAATGCCGACTTCAGTACTAGAAAACTGAGTCTTCTTAGGGTCTATGTTTTGATCGTTTCCTGTGTCACCAGTTTTTCATTCCGATGCACCTCTGCACGTTTACTGTATCCATTGGACCTTCCCATTGATATGAAACACAGAAATTGCATCGGATTTAAATATAAGAGACACAATGCCGACATAAGAACAGGTATGCTGAGTCTTCCTACTGTCTATGTTTTGAGCATTTCCTGTGTCACCAGTTTTACATTCCGATGCACCTCTGCAGGTTTACTGTATCCCTTGGATCTTCCAATTGACGATGAAACACAGAAATTGCATCGGAATTAAATATAAGAGACACAATGTCGACTTAAGTATTGGAAGATTGAGTCTTCCTACTGTCTATGTTTTGAGCGTTTCCTGTGTCACCAGTTTTATATTGTGATGCACCTCTGCAGGTTTACTGTATCCATTGGACCTTTCCATTGACGATGAAACACAGAATTGACATCGGAATTAAATATAAGAGACACAACGCCGACTTAAGTACAAGAAAACTGAGTCTTCTTACGGTCTATGTTTTGAGCGTTTCCAGTGTCACCGGTGTTACATTCCGATGCACCTCTGTAGGTTTACTGTGTCCCTTGGACCTTCCCATTGGCGATGAAAGACAGAAATTGACCCGCAATTAAATATAAGAGACACAATGACGTCTTAAGTAGAGGAAGACTGAGTCTTCCTACTGTCTTTCTTTGGTCTCTAGTTTTACACTCCGATACACCTCTGCAGGTTTACTGTATCCCTTGGACCTTCACAGTGACGAAGAGACACAGAAATTGCGTCGGAATTAAATATAAGAGACAAAATGCCGACTTAAGTACAGGAAGACTGAGTCTTCCTACTGACTATGTTTAGAGCGTCTCCTGTGTCACCAGTTTTACATTCCGATGCACCTCTGCAGGGTTACTGTATCCCTTGGACCTTCCCATTGACGATGAAACACAGAAATTGCATCGGAATTAAATATAAGAGACAAAATGCCGACTTAAGTACAGAAGGACTGAGTCTTCCTACTGTCTATGTTTTGAGCGTTTCCTGTGTCACCAGTTTTACATTCCGATGAACCTATGCAGGTCTACAGTATCCCTTGGACCTTCATAGTGACGATGAAACACAGAAATTGCATCGGAATTAAATATAAGAGACACAAGGTCGACTTAAGTACAGGAAGACTGAGTCTTCCTACTGTCTATGTTTGGAGCGTTTCCTGTGTCATCAGTTTTACATTCCGATGCACCTCTGCAGGTTTACTGTATCCATTGGACCTTCCCATTGACGATGAATCACAGAAATTGCATCGGAATTAAATAAAAAAGACACAATGCCGACTTAAGAACAGGAAGACTGAGACTTCCTACTGTCTATGTTTTGAGCGTTTCCTGTGTCCCAAGTTTTACATTCCGATGCACCTTGCAGGTTTACTGTATCCATTGGCCTTCACAGTGACGACGAAACACAGAAATTGCATCGGAATTAAATATTAGAGACACAATGTCGACATAAGTACAGGAAGACTGAGTCTTCCTACTGTCTATGTTTGAGCGTTTCCTGTGTCACCAGTTTTACATTCTGATGCACTTCTGCAGGTTTACTGTATACATTCTACCTTCCCATTGAGGATGAAACGCAGAAATTGCATCGGAATTAAATATAAGAGACACAACGCCGACTTAAGTACAAGAAAACCGAGTCTTCTTACGGTCTATGATTTGAGCGTTTCCTTTGTCACCAGTTTTACATTCCAATGCCCCTCTGCAGGTTTACTGTATACCTTGACGAAAAAACACAGAAATTGCCTCGGAATTAAGTATAAGAGTCACAATGCCGACTTAGGAACAGGAAGACTGAGTATTCCTACTGTCTATGTTTTGAGCGTTTCCTGTGTCACCAGTTTTACATTCCGATGCACCTCTGCAGTTTTACTGTATCCATTGGACCTTCCCATTGACGATGAAACACAGAAATAGCATCGGAATTAGAAATAAGAGACACAAAGCCGACTTAAGAACAGGAAGGCTGAATCTTCCTACTGTCTATGATTTGAGCGTTTCCTGTGTCACCAGGTTTACATTCCGATACACCTCTGCAGGTTTACTGTATCCCATGGATCTTCCCATTGACGATGAAACACAGAAATTGCATCTGAATTAATAATAAGAGTCACAATGCCGACTTAAGTACAGGAAGGTTGAGTCTTCCTACTGTCTATGTTTTGAGCGTTTCTGTGTCACCAGTCTTACATTCCGATGCACCTCTGCAGGTATACTGTGTCCCTTGGACCTTCTCATTGGCGATGAAACACAGAAATTGCATCGGAATTAAATATAAGAGACACAACGCCGACTTAAATACATTAAAACTGAGTCTTCTTACTGTCTATGATTTGAGCGTTTCCTGTGTCACCAGTTTTACATTTTGATGCACCTCTGCAGGTTAACTGTATCCCTTGGACCTTCCCATTGACGACGAGACACAGAAATTGCATCGGATTTAAATATAAGAGACACAATGCCGACTTAAGTTCAGGAAGACTGAGAATTCCTACTGTCTATGTTTTGATCGTTTCATGTGCCACCAGTTTTACATTCCGATTCACCTCTGCAGGTTTACTGTAGCCCATGGATCTTCCCATTGACGATGAAACACAGAAATTGCATCGGAATTAAATATAAGAGACACAATGCCGACTTAAGTACAGAAGGACTGAGTCTTCCAATTGTATATGTTTTGAGCGTTACCTGTGTCACCAGTTTTACATTCCGATGCACCTATGCAGGTCTACAGTATCCCTTGGACATTCATAGTGACGATGAAACACAGAAATTGCATCGGAATTAAATATAAGAGACACAATATCGACTGAAGTACAGAAAGACTGAGTCTTCCTACTCTCTATGTTTGAGTGTTTCCTGTGTCACCAGTTTTACATTCCGATGCATCTCTGCAGGATTGCTGTATCCCTTGCACCTTCCCATTGACAATGAAACACAGAAATTGCATCGGATTTAAATATAAGAGACACAATGCCGACTTAAGTACAGGGAGACTGAGTCTTCCTAGTGTCTATGATTTGAGCGTTTCCTGTGTCATCAGTTTTACATTCCGATGCACCTCTGCAGGTTTACTGTATCCATTGGGCCTTCCCATTGATGATGAAACACAGAAATTGCATCGGAATTAAATAAAAAGGACACAATGCCGACATAAGAACAGGAAGACTGAGTCTTCCTACTGTCTATGTTTTGAGCGTTTCCTCTGTCCCAAGTTTTACATTCCGATGCACCTCTGCAGGTTTACTGTATCCATTGGACCTTCACAGTGACGATGAAACACAGAAATTGCATCGGAATTAAATATAAGAGACACAATGTCGACTTAAGTACAGGAAGACTGAGTCTTCCTACTGTCTATGTTTGAGCGTTTCCTGTGTCACCAGTTTTACATTCTGATGCACCTCTGCAGGTTTACAGTATCCATTGGACCTTTCCATTGACGATGAAACACAGAAAATGCATAGGAGGTAAATATAAGAGACACAATGCCGACTTAAGTACAGGAAAAATGAGTCTTCCTATTGTCTATGTTTTGAGCGTTTCCTGTGTCACCAGTTTTACATTCCGATCCACCTCTGCAGGTTTACTGTATCCATTGGACCTTCCCATTGACGATGAAACGCAGAAATTGCATCGGAATTAAATATAAGAGACACAACGCCGACTTAAGTACTAGACAACCGAGTCTTCTTACGGTCTATGGTTTGAGCGTTTCCTGTGTCACCAGTTTTACTTTCCAATGCACCTCTGCAGGTTTACTGTATACCTTGACGAAAAAACACAGAAATTGCATCGGAATTAAGTATAAGAGTCACAATGCCGACTTAGGTACAGGAAGACTGAATCTTCCTACTGTCTATGTTTTGAGCGTTTCCTGTGTCATCAGTTTTACATTTGATGCACCTCTGCAGGTTTACTGTATCCCTTGGACCTTCACAGTGACGATGAAACACAGAAATTGCATCTAAACTAAATACAAGAGACACAATGCCGACTTCAGTACTAGTAAACTGAGTCTTCTTAGGGTCTATGTTTTGATCGATTCCTGTGTCACCAGTTTTTCATTCCGATGCACCTCTGCACGTTTACTGTATCCATTGGACCTTCCCATTGATATGAAACACAGAAATTGCATCGGATTAAAGTATAAGAGGCACAATGACGACATAAGAACAGGTATGCTGAGTCTTCCTACTGTCTATGTTTTGAGCATTTCCTGTGTCACCAGTTTTACATTCCGATGCACCTCTGCAGGTTTACTGTATCCCTTGGATCTTCCAATTGACGATGAAACACAGAAATTGCATCGGAATTAAATATAAGAGACACAATGTCGACTTAAGAATTGGAAGATTGAGTCTTTCTACTGTCTATGTTTTGAGCGTTTCCTCTGTCCCAAGTTTTACATTCCGATGCACCTCTGCAGGTTTACTGTATCCATTGGACCTTCACAGTGACGATGAAACACAGAAATTGCATCGGAATTAAATATAAGAGACACAATGTCGACTTAAGTACAGGAAGACTGAGTCTTCCTACTGTCTATGTTTGAGCGTTTCCTGTGTCACCTGTTTAACATTCTGATGCACCTCTGCAGGTTTACCGTATCCATTGGACCTTCCCATTGACGATGAAACGCTGAAATTGCATCGGAATTAAATATAAGAGACACAACGCCGACTTAAGTACTAGAAAACCGAGTCTTCTTACGGTCTATGGTTTGAGCGTTTCCTGTGTCACCAGTTTTACATTCCAATGCACCTCTGCAGGTTTACTGTATACCTTGACGAAAAAACACAGAAATTGCATCGGAATTAAGTATAAGAGTCACAATGCCGACTTAGGTACAGGAAGACTGAGTCTTCCTACTGTCTATGTTTTGAGCGTTTCCTGTGTCATCAGTTTCACATTGTGATGCACCTCTGCAAGTTTACTGTATCACTTGGACCCTCCAGGCAACGATGAAACACAAAATTGCATCAAATTAAATATAAGAGACACAATGCCGACTTCAGTACAAGAAAACTGAGACTTCTTAGCGTCTATGTTTTAACCGCTTCTAGTATCACCAGTTTTACATTCCGATGCACCTCTGCAGGTATTCCTGTATCCCTTGGTCCTTCAAAGTGACGATGAAACACAGAAATTGCATCGGAATTAAATATAAGAGACACGATGCCGACTTAAGTACAGGAAGACTGAGTCTTCCTACTGTCTATGTTTTGAGCGTTTCCTGTGTCACCAGTTTTACATTCCGATGCAGCTCTGCAGGTATACTGTTTCCCTTCGACTTTCATATTGACGATGAAAAACAGAAATTGCATCGGAATTAAATATAAGAGACACAATGCCGACTTAAGTACATGAAGACTGAGTCTTCCTACTGTCTATGTTTTGAGCGTTCCCTGTGTCATCAGTTCTACATTCCGATGCACCTCTGCAGGTTTACTGTATCCATTGGACCCTCCTTATTGACGATGAAACACAGAAATTGCATCGGAATTAAATATAAAAGACACAATGCCGACCTAAGTACAAGAAGACTGAGAATTCCTACTGTCTATGTTTTGATCGTTTCCTGTGTCACCAGTTTTACATTCCGATGCACCTATGCACGGTTACTGTATCCGTTGGACCTTCCCATTGACGATGAAACACGGAAACTGCATCGGAATTAAATATAAGAGACACAATGCCGACTTAAGTACAGAAGGACTGAGTCTTCCAATTGTATATGTTTTGAGCGTTACCTGTGTCACCAGTTTTACATTCCGATGCACCTATTCAGGTCTACAGTATCCCTTGGACATTCATAGTGACGATGAAACACAGAAATTGCATCGGAATTAAATATAAGAGACACAATGTCGACTGAAGTACAGAAAGACTGAGTCTTCCTACTCTCTATGTTTGAGTGTTTCCTGTGTCACCAGTTTTACATTCCGATGCATCTCTGCAGGATTGCTGTATCCCTTGCACCTTCCCATTGACAATGAAACACAGAAATTGCATCGGATTTAAATATAAGAGACACAATGCCGACTTAAGTACAGGGAGACTGAGTCTTCCTAGTGTCTATGATTTGAGCGTTTCCTGTGTCATCAGTTTTACATTCCGATGCACCTCTGCAGGTTTACTGTATCCATTGGGCCTTCCCATTGATGATGAAACACAGAAATTGCATCGGAATTAAATAAAAAGGACACAATGCCGACATAAGAACAGGAAGACTGAGTCTTCCTACTGTCTATGTTTTGAGCGTTTCCTCTGTCCCAAGTTTTACATTCCGATGCACCTCTGCAGGTTTACTGTATCCATTGGACCTTCACAGTGACGATGAAACACAGAAATTGCATCGGAATTAAATATAAGAGACACAATGTCGACTTAAGTACAGGAAGACTGAGTCTTCCTACTGTCTATGTTTGAGCGTTTCCTGTGTCACCAGTTTTACATTCTGATGCACCTCTGCAGGTTTACTGTATCCATTGGACCTTTCCATTGACGATGAAACACAGAAAATGCATAGGAGGTAAATATAAGAGACACAATGCCGACTTAAGTACAGGAAAAATGAGTCTTCCTATTGTCTATGTTTTGAGCGTTTCCTGTGTCACCAGTTTTACATTCCGATCCACCTCTGCAGGTTTACTGTATCCATTGGACCTTCCCATTGACGATGAAACGCAGAAATTGCATCGGAATTAAATATAAGAGACACAACGCCGACTTAAGTACTAGAAAACCGAGTCTTCTTACGGTCTATGGTTTGAGCGTTTCCTGTGTCACCAGTTTTACATTCCAATGCACCTCTGCAGGTTTACTGTATACCTTGACGAAAAAACACAGAAATTGCATCGGAATTAAGTATAAGAGTCACAATGCCGACTTAGGTACAGGAAGACTGAATCTTCCTACTGTCTATGTTTTGAGCGTTTCCTGTGTCATCAGTTTTACATTTGATGCACCTCTGCAGGTTTACTGTATCCCTTGGACCTTCACAGTACCGATGAAACACAGAAATTGCATCTAAACTAAATACAAGAGACACAATGCCGACTTCAGTACTAGTAAACTGAGTCTTCTTAGGGTCTATGTTTTGATCGATTCCTGTGTCACCAGTTTTTCATTCCGATGCACCTCTGCACGTTTACTGTATCCATTGGACCTTCCCATTGATATGAAACACAGAAATTGCATCGGATTAAAATATAAGAGACACAATGACGACATAAGAACAGGTATGCTGAGTCTTCCTACTGTCTATGTTTTGAGCATTTCCTGTGTCACCAGTTTTACATTCCGATGCACCTCTGCAGGTTTACTGTATCCCTTGGATCTTCCAATTGACGATGAAACACAGAAATTGCATCGGAATTAAATATAAGAGACACAATGTCGACTTAAGTATTGGAAGATTGAGTCTTCCTACTGTCTATGTTTTGAGCGTTTCCTCTGTCCCAAGTTTTACATTCCGATGCACCTCTGCAGGTTTACTGTATCCATTGGACCTTCACAGTGACGATGAAACACAGAAATTGCATCGGAATTAAATATAAGAGACACAATGTCGACTTAAGTACAGGAAGACTGAGTCTTCCTACTGTCTATGTTTGAGCGTTTCCTGTGTCACCTGTTTAACATTCTGATGCACCTCTGCAGGTTTACCGTATCCATTGGACCTTCCCATTGACGATGAAACGCTGAAATTGCATCGGAATTAAATATAAGAGACACAACGCCGATTTAAGTACTAGAAAACCGAGTCTTCTTACGGTCTATGGTTTGAGCGTTTCCTGTGTCACCAGTTTTACATTCCAATGCACCTCTGCAGGTTTACTGTATACCTTGACGAAAAAACACAGAAATTGCATCGGAATTAAGTATAAGAGTCACAATGCCGACTTAGGTACAGGAAGACTGAGTCTTCCTACTGTCTATGTTTTGAGCGTTTCCTGTGTCATCAGTTTCACATTGTGATGCACCTCTGCAAGTTTACTGTATCACTTGGACCCTCCAGGCAACGATGAAACACAAAATTGCATCAAATTAAATATAAGAGACACAATGCCGACTTCAGTACAAGAAAACTGAGACTTCTTAGCGTCTATGTTTTAACCGCTTCTAGTATCACCAGTTTTACATTCCGATGCACCTCTGCAGGTATTCCTGTATCCCTTGGTCCTTCAAAGTGACGATGAAACACAGAAATTGCATCGGAATTAAATATAAGAGACACGATGCCGACTTAAGTACAGGAAGACTAAGTCTTCCTACTGTCTATGTTTTGAGCGTTTCCTGTGTCACCAGTTTTACATTCCGATGCAGCTCTGCAGGTATACTGTTTCCCTTCGACTTTCATATTGACGATGAAAAACAGAAATTGCATCGGAATTAAATATAAGAGACACAATGCCGACTTAAGTACATGAAGACTGAGTCTTCCTACTGTCTATGTTTTGAGCGTTCCCTGTGTCATCAGTTCTACATTCCGATGCACCTCTGCAGGTTTACTGTATCCATTGGACCCTCCTTATTGACGATGAAACACAGAAATTGCATCGGAATTAAATATAAAAGACACAATGCCGACCTAAGTACAGGATGACTGAGTCTTACTACTGTCTATGTTTTGAGCGTTTCCTGTGTCACCAGTTTTACATTCCGATGCACCTCTGCAGGTTTACTGTATCCTTAGGACCTTCCCATTGACGAAAAGACACAGAAATTGCATCGGAATTAAATATATGACACAATGCCGACTTCAGTACAAGCTAACTGAGTTTTCTTACGGTCTATGTTTTGAGCGTTTCCTGTGTCACCAGTTTTACATTCTGATGCACCTCTGCATGTTTACTGTATCCATTGGACCTTCCCATTGACGTTGAAACACAGAAATTGCATGGCAATTAAATATAAGAGAAACAACGCCGACTTAAGTACAAGAAAACTGAGTCTTCTTACGGTCTTTGATTTGAGCGTATCCTGAGTCACCAGTTTTACATTCCAATTCACCTCTGCAGGTTTACTGTAGCCCATGGATCTTCCCATTGACGATGAAACACAGAAATTGCATCGGAATTAAATATAAGAGACACAATGCCGACTTACGTACAGGAAGACTGAGTCTTCCTACTGTCTATGCTTTGAGCGTCTCCTGTGTCACCAGTTTTACATTCCGATGCACCTATGCACGGTTACTGTATCCCTTGGACCTACCCATTGACGATGAAACACAGAAACTGCATCGGAATTAAATATAAGAGACACAATGCCGACTTAAGTACAGAAGGACTGAGTCTTCCTACTGTCTATGTTTTGAGCGTTACCTGTGTCACCAGTTTTACATTCCGATGCACCTATGCAGGTCTACAGTATCCCTAGGACATTCATAGTGACGATGAAACACAGATATTGCATCGGAATTAAATATAAGAGACACAATGTCGACTGAAGTACAGAAAGACTGAGTCTTCCTACTCTCTATGTTTTGAGTGTTTCCTGTGTCACCAGTTTTACATTCCGATGCACCTCTGCAGGATTGCTGTATCCCTTGCACCTTCCCATTGACAATGAAACACAGAAATTGCATCGGATTTAAATATAAGAGACACAATGTCGACTTAAGTACAGGAAGAGTGTGTCTTTCTATAGTCTATGTTTTGAGCGTTTCGTGTGTCACCAGTTTTACATTCCAATGCACCTCTGCAGGTATACTGTTTCCCTTCGACTTTCCCATTGACGATGAAACACAGAAATTGAATCGGAATTATATATAAGAGACACAATGCCGACTTAAGTACAGGGAGACTGAGTCTTCCTAGTGTCTATGTTTTGAGCGTTTCCTGTGTCATCAGTTTTACATTCCGATGCACCTCTGCAGGTTTACTGTATCCATTGGACCTTCCCATTGACGATGAAACACAGAAATTGCATCGGAATTAAATAAAAAAGACACAATGCCGACATAAGAACAGGAAGACTGAGTCTTCCTACTGTCTATGTTTTGAGCGTTTCCTGTGTCCCAAGTTTTACATTCCGATGCACCTCTGCAGGTTTACTGTATCCATTGGACCTTCACAGTGACGATGAGACACAGAAATTGCATCGGAATTAAATATAAGAGACACAATGTCGACTTAAGTACAGGAAGACTGAGTCTTCCTACTCTCTATGTTTGAGCGTTTCCTGTGTCACCAGTTTTACATTCTGATGCACCTCTGCAGGTTTACTGTAATTATTGGATCTTTCCATTGACGATGAAACACAGAAAATGCATAGGAGGTAAATATAAGAGACACAATGCCGACTTAAGTACAGGAAAAATGAGTCTTCCTATTGTCTATGTTTTGAGCGTTTCCTGTGTCACCAGTTTTACATTCCGATCCACCTCTGCAGGTTTACTGTATCCATTGGACCTTCCCATTGACGATGAAACGCAGAAATTGCATCGGAATTAAATATAAGAGACACAACGCCGACTTAAGTACTGGAAAACCGAGTCTTCTTACGGTCTATGGTTTGAGCGTTTCCTGTGTCACCAGTTTTACATTCCAATGCACCTCTGCAGGTTTACTGTATACCTTGACGAAAAAACACAGAAATTGCATCGGAATTAAGTATAAGAGTCACAATGCCGACTTAGGTACAGGAAGACTGAGTCTTCCTACTGTCTATGTTTTGAGCGTTTCCTGTGTCATCAGTTTCACATTGTGATGGACCTCTGCAAGTTTACTGTATCACTTGGACCTTCCAGGTAACGATGAAACAAAAAATTGCATCAAATTAAATATAAGAGACACAATGCCGACTTCATTACAAGAAAACTGAGACTTCTTAGCGTCTATGTTTTAACCGCTTCTAGTATCACCAGTTTTACATTCCGATGCACCTCTGCAGGTTTTCCTGTATCCCTTGGTCCTTCAAAGTGACGATGAAACACAGAAATTGCATCGGAATTAAATATAAGAGACACGATGCCGACTTAAGTACAGGAAGACTGAGTCTTCCTACTGTCTATGTTTTGAGCGTTTCCTGTGTCACCAGTTTTACATTCCGATGCAGCTCTGCAGGTATACTGTTTCCCTTCGACTTTCATATTGACGATGAAACACAGAAATTGCATCGGAATTAAATATAAGAGACACAATGCCGACCTAAATACAGGAAGACTGAGTCTTCCTACTGTCTATGTTTTGAGCGTCTCCTGTGTCATCAGTTTCACATTGTGATGGACCTCTGCAAGTTTACTGTATCACTTGGACCTTCCAGGTAACGATGAAACAAAAAATTGCATCAAATTAAATATAAGAGACACAATGCCGACTTCAGTACAAGAAAACTGAGACTTCTTAGCGTCTATGTTTTAACCGCTTCTAGTATCACCAGTTTTACATTCCGATGCACCTCTGCAGGTTTTCCTGTACCCCTTGGTCCTTCAAAGTGACGATGAAACACAGAAATTGCATCGGAATTAAATATTAGAGACACGATGCCGACTTAAGTACAGGAAGACTGAGTCTTCCTACTGTCTATGTTTTGAGCGTTTCCTGTGTCACCAGTTTTACATTCCGATGCAGCTCTGCAGGTATACTGTTTCCCTTCGACTTTCATATTGACGATGAAACACAGATATTGCATCGGAATTAAATATAAGAGACACAATGCCGACCTAAATACAGGAAGACTGAGTCTTCCTACTGTCTATGTTTTGAGCGTCTCCTGTGTCATCGGTTCTACATTCCGATGCACCTCTGCAGGTTTACTGTATCTCTTGGACCCCCCCATTGACGATGAAACACAGAAATTGCATCGGAATTAAATATAAGAGACACAATGCCGACTTAAGTACAGGAAGACTGAGTCTTCCTAATGTCTATGTTTTGAGCGTTTCCTGTGTCACCAGTTTTACATTCCGATGCAGCTCTGCAGGTATACTGTTTCCCTTCGACTTTCCTATTGACGATGAAACACAGAAATGGCGTCCGAATGAAATAAAAGAGACACAATGTCGACTTACGTACAGGAAGAGTATTTCTTTCTATTGTCTATGCTTTGAGCGTTTCCTGTGTCACCAGTTTTACATTCCGATGCACCTCTGCAGGTTTACTGTATCCATTGGACCTTCCCATTGACGATGAAACACAGAAAATGCATCGGAATTAAATATAAGGGACACAATGCCGACTTAAGTACAAGTAAACTGAGTCTTCTCACGGTCTATGATTCGAGCGTTTCCTGTGTCACCATTTTTACATTCCAATGCACCTCTGCAGGTTTACTATATACTTTGGACCTTCCCATTGACGAAAAAACACAGAAATTGCATCGAAATTAAATATAAGAGATTCAATGCCGACTTAGGTACAGGAAGACTGAATCTTCCTACTGTCTATGTTTTGAGCGTTTCCTGTGTCATCAGTTTTACATTTGATGCACCTCTGCAGGTTTACTGTATCCCTTGGACCTTCACAGTGACGATGAAACACAGAAATTGCATCTAAATTAAATACAAGAGACACAATGCCGACTTCAGTACTAGTAAACTGAGTCTTCTTAGGGTCTATGTTTTGATCGTTTCCTGTGTCACCAGTTTTTCATTCCGATGCACCTCTGCACGTTTACTGTATCCATTGGACCTTCCCATTGATATGAAACACAGAAATTGCATCGGATTTAAATATAAGAGACACAATGACGACATAAGAACAGGTATGCTGAGTCTTCCTACTGTCTATGTTTTGAGCATTTCCTGTGTCACCAGTTTTACATTCCGATGCACCTCTGCAGGTTTACTGTATCCCTTGGATCTTCCAATTGACGATGAAACACAGAAATTGCATCGGAATTAAATATAAGAGACACAATGTCGACTTAAGTTTTGGAAGATTGAGTCTTCCTACTGTCTATGTTTTGAGCGTTTCCTGTGTCACCAGTTTTATATTCTGATGCACCTCTGCAGGTTTACTGTATCCATTGGACCTTTCCATTGACGATGAAACACAGAAATGACATCGGAATTAAATATAAGAGACACAACGCCGACTTAAGTACAAGAAAACTGAGTCTTCTTACGGTCTATGTTTTGAGTGTTTCCAGTGTGACCGGTGTTACATTCCGATGCACCTCTGTAGGTTTACTGTGTCCCTTGGACCTTCCCATTGGCGATGAAACACAGAAATTGACCCGCAATTAAATATAAGAGACACAATGACGTCTTAAGTAGAGGAAGACTGAGTCTTCCTATTGTCTATGTTTTGTCTCTAGTTTTACACTCCGATACACCTCTGCAGGTTTACTGTATCCCTTGCACCTTCACAGTGACGAAGAGACACAGAAATTGCGTCGGAATTAAATATAAGAGACAAAATGCCGACTTAAGTACAAAGAGGACTGAGTCTTCCTACTGTCTATGTTTTGAGCGTCTCCTGTGTCACCAGTTTTACATTCCGATGCACCTCTGCAGGGTTACTGTATCCCTTGGACATTCCCATTGACGATGAAACACAGAAATTGCATCGGAATTAAATATAAGAGACACAATGCCGACTTAAGTACAGAAGGACTGAGTCTTCCTACTGTCTATGTTTTGAGCGTTTCCTGTGTCACCAGTTTTACATTCCGATGAACCTATGCAGGTCTACAGTATCCCTTGGACCTTCATAGTGACGATGAAGCACAGAAATTGCATCGGAATTAAATATAAGAGACACAAGGTCGACTTAAGTACAGGAAGACTGAGTCTTCCTACTGTCTATGTTCGGAGCGTTTCCTGTGTCATCAGTTTTACATTCCGATGCACCTCTGCAGGTTTACTGTATCCATTGGACCTTCCCATTGACGATGAAACACAGAAATTGCATCGGAATTAAATAAAAATGGTACAATGCCGACTTAAGAACAGGAAGACTGAGACTTCCTACTGTCTATGTTTTGAGCGTTTCCTGTGTCCCAAGTTTTACATTCCGATGCACGTCTGCAGGTTTACTGTATCCATTGGACCTTCACAGTGACGATGAAACACAGAAATTGCATCGGAATTAAATATAAGAGACACAATGTCGACATAAGTACAGGAAGACTGAGTCTTCCTACTGTCTATGTTTGAGCGTTTCCTGTGTCACCAGTTTTACATTCTGATGCACTTCTGCAGGTTTACTGTATCCATTCTACCTTCCCATTGACGATGAAACGCAGAAATTGCATCGGAATTAAATATATGACACAATGCCGACTTAAGCTCAGGAAGACTGAGTATTCCTACTGTCTATGTTTTGATCGTTTCATGTGCCACCAGTTTTACATTCCGATTCACCTCTGCAGGTTTACTGTAGCCCATGGATCTTCCCATTGACGATGAAACACTGAAATTGCATCGGAATTAAATATAAAAGACACAATGCCGACTTACGTACAGGAAGACTGAGTCTTCCTACTGTCTATGTTTTGAGCGTCTCCTGTGTCACCAGTTTTACATTCCGATGCACCTATGCACGGTTACTGTATCCCTTGGACCTTCCCATTGACGATGAAACACAGAAACTGCATCGGAATTAAATATAAGAGACACAATGCCGACATAAGTACAGGAAGATTGAGTCTTCCTACTGTGTATGTTTTGAGCGTTTCCTGCGTCACCAATTTTACATTTCGATGCACCTCTGCAGGTTTACTGTATCCATTGGACCTTTCCATTGACGATGAAACACAGAAATGGCATCGGAATGAAATATAAGAGACACAATGCCGAATTAAGAACCGGAAGGCTGAGTCTTCCTACTGTCTATGTTTTGAGCGTTTCCTGCGTCTCCAGTTTTACATTTTGATGCACCTCTGCAGGTTAACTGTATCCCTTGGACCTTCCCATTGACGCCGAGACACTGAAATTGCATCGGAATTAAATATAAAAGACACAATGCCGACTTACGTACAGGAAGACTGAGTCTTCCTACTGTCTATGTTTTGAGCGTCACCTGTGTCACCAGTTTTACATTCCGATGAACCTATGCAGGTCTACAGTATCCCTTGGACATTCATAGTGACGATGAAACACAGAAATTGCATCGGAATTAAATATAAGAGACACAATGTCGACTGAAGTACAGAAAAACTGAGTCTTCCTACTCTCTATGTTTTGAGTGTTTCCTGTGTCACCAGTTTTAAATTCCGATGCACCTCTGCAGGATTGCTGTATCCCTTGCACCTTCCCATTGACAATGAAACACAGAAATTGCATCGGATTTAAATATAAGAGACACAATGTCGACTTAAGTACAGGAAGAGTGTGTCTTTCTATTGTCTATGTTTTGAGCGTTTCGTGTATCACCAGTTTTACATACCAATGCACCTCTGCAGGTATACTGTTTCCCTTCGACTTTCCCATTGACGATGAAACACAGAAATTGAATCGGAATTATATATAAGAGACACAATGCCGACTTAAGTACAGGGAGACTGAGTCCTCCTACTGTCTATGATTTGAGCGTTTCCTGTGTCATCAGTTTTACATTCCGATGCACCTCTGCAGGTTTACTGTATCCATTGGACCATCCCATTGACGATGAAACACAGAAATTGCATCACAATTATATAAAAAAGACACAATGCCGACATAAGAGTAGGAAGACTGAGTCTTCCTTCTGTCTATGTTTGAGCGTTTCCTGTGTCCCAAGTTTTACATTCCGATGCAGCTCTGCAGGTTTACTGTATCCATTGGACCTTCACAGTGACGATGAAACACAGAAATTGCATCGGAATTAAAAATAAGAGACACAATGTCGACTTAAGTACAGGAAGACTGAGTCTTCCTACTGTCTATGTTTGAGCGTTTCCTGTGTCACCAGTTTTACATTCTGATGCACCTCTGCAGGTTTACTGTATCCATTCTACCTTCCCATTGACGATGAAACACAGAAAATGCATAGGAGTTAAATATAAGAGACACAATGCCGACTTAAGTACAGGAAAATTGAGTCTTCCTATTGTCTATGTTTTGAGCGTTTCCTGTGTCACCAGTTTTACATTCCGATCCACTTCTGCAGGTTTACTGTATCCATTGGACCTTCACATTGACGATGAAACGCAGAAATTGCATCGGAATTAAATATAAGAGACACAACGCCGACTTAAGTACTAGAAAACCGAGTCTTCTTACGGTCTATGGTTTGAGCGTTTCCTGTGTCACCAGTTTTACATTCCAATGCACCTCTGCAGGCTTACTGTATACCTTGACGAAAAAACACAGAAATTGCATCGGAATTAAGTATAAGAGTCACAATGCCGACTTAGGTACAGGAAGACTGAGTCTTCCTACTGTCTATGTTTTGAGCGTTTCCTGTGTCATCAGTTTTACATTGTGATGCACCTCTGCAAGTTTACTGTATCACTGGGACCTTCCAGGTAACGATGAAACACAGAAATTGCATCAAATTAAATATAAGAGACACAATGCCGACTTCAGTACAAGAAAACTGAGAATTCTTAGCGTCTATGTTTTAACCGCTTCTAGTATCACCAGTTTTACATTCCGATGCACCTCTGCAGGTTTTCCTGTATCCCGTGGTCCTTCAAAGTGACGATGAAGCACAGAAATTGCATCGGAATTAAATATAAGAGACACGATGCCGACTTAAGTACAGGAAGACTGAGTCTTCCTACTGTCTATGTTTTGAGCGTTTCCTGTGTCACTAGTTTTACATTCCGAAGCAGCTCTGCAGGTATACTGTTTCCCTTCGACTTTCCTATTGACGATGAAACAAAGAAATGGCATCCGAATGAAATAAAAGAGACACAATGTCGACTTAAGTACAGGAAGGGTACTTCTTTCTATTGTCTATGCTTTGAGCGTTTCCTGTGTCACCAGTTTTACATTCCGATGCACCTCTGCAGGTTTACTGTATCCATTGGACCTTCCCATTTACGATGAAACACAGAAAATGCATCGGAATTATATATAAGAGACACAAAGCCGATCTAAGTACAGGAAGACTGTGTCTTCCTACTGTCTATGTTTTGGGCGTTTCCTGTGTCAAGAGTTTTACATTCCGATCCACCTCTGCAGGTTTACTGTATCCATTGGACCTTCCCTTTGACGACGAAACACAGAAATTGCATCGGATTTCAATATAACTGACACATGCCGACTAAAGTACAAGTAAACTGAGTCTTCTCACGGTCTATGATTCGAGCGTTTCCTGTGTCACCATTTTTACTTTCCAATGCACCTCTGCACGTTTACTGTATCCATTGGACCTTCACAGTGACGATGAAACACAGAAATTGCATCTAAATTAAATATAAGAGACACAATGCCGACTTCAGTACTAGAAAACTGAGTCTTCTTAGGGTCTATGTTTTGATCGTTTCCTGTGTCACCAGTTTTTCATTCCGATGCACCTCTGCACGTTTACTGTATCCATTGGACCTTCCCATTGATATGAAACACAGAAATTGCATCGGATTTAAATATAAGAGACACAATGCCGACATAGGGACAGGTATGCTGAGTCTTCCTACTGTCTATATTTTGAGCATTTCCTGTGTCAACAGTTTTACATTCCGATGCACCTCTGCAGGTTTACTGTATCCCTTGGATCTTCCAATTGACGATGAAACACAGAAATTGCATCGGAATTAAATATAAGAGACACAATGTCGACTTAAGTATTGGAAGATTGAGTCTTCCTACTGTCTATGTTTTGAGCGTTTCCTGCGACACCAATTTTACATTCCGATGCACCTCTGCAGGTTTACTGTATCCATTGGACCGTCCCATTGACGATGAAACACAGAAATAGCTACATTCCGATGCACCTCTGCAGGTTTACTGTATCCATTGGACCGTCCCATTGACGATGAAACACAGAAATAGCATCGGAATTAAATATAAGAGACACAATGCCGACTTAAGAAGAGGAAGGCTGAGTCTTCCTACTGTCTATGTTTTGAGCGTTTCCTCTGTCACCAGTTTTACATTCCGATGCACCTCTGCAGGTTTACTGTATCCCTTGGATCTTACCATTGACGATGAAACACAGAAATTGCATCAGAATTAAATATAAGAGACACAACGCCGACTTAAGTACAAGAACACTGAGTCTTCTTACAGTCTACATTTTGTGCGTTTCCAGTGTCACCAGTTTTACATTCCGATGCAACTTTGCTGGTTTACTGTGTCCTTTGGACCTTCCCATTTGCGATGTAACACAGAAATTGCATCGGAATTAAGTATAAGGGACTCAATGACGTCTTAAGTACAGGAAGACAGAGTCTTCCAACTGTCTATGATTTGAGCGTTTCCTGTGTCACCAGTTTTACATTCCCATGCACCTCTGCATGTTTTCCTGTATGCCTTGGACCTTCAAAGTGACGATGAAACACAGAAATTGCATCGGAATTAAATATAAGAGACACAATGCCGACTTAAGTACAGGAAGACAGAGTCTTCATACTGTCTATGTTTTGAGCGTTTCCTGTGTCACCAGTTTTACATTCCGATGCACCTCTGCACGTATACTGTTTCCCTTCGACTTTCCCATTGACGATGAAACACAGAAATTGCATCGGAATTAAATATAAGAGACACAATGCCGACTTAAGTACAGGAAGACTGAGTCTTCCTACTGTCTATGTTTTGAGCGTTTCCTGTGTCACTAGTTTTACATTCCGATGCACCTCTGCAGGTTTACTGTATCCCTTTGACCTTCCCATTGACGATGATTCACAGAAATTGCGTCGGAATTAAATATAAGAGACACAATGCCGACGTAAGTACAGGAAGATTGACTCTTCCTACTGTATATTTTTTGAGCGTTTCCTGCGTCACCAGTTTTACATTCCCATGCCCTCTGCAGGTTTTCCTGTATCCCTTGGACCTTCCCATTGACGATGAAACACAGAAATTGAATCGGAATTAAATATAAGAGCCACAGTGCCGACTTAAGTACAGGAAGACTGAGTCTTCCTACTGTCTATGTTTTAAGCGTTTACTGTGTCACCAGTTTTACATTCCGATGCACCTCTGCAGGAGTACTGTTTCCCTTCGACTTTCCCATTGACGAGGAAACACAGAAATTGCATCGGAATTAAATGTAAGAGACACAATGCCGACTTAAGTACATGAAGACTGAGTCTTCCTACTGTCTATGTTTTGAGCGTTCCCTGTGTCATCAGTTCTACATTCCGATGCACCTCTGCAGGTTTACTGTATCCATTGGACCCCCCTTATTGACGATGAAACACAGAAATTGCATCGGAATTAAATATAAAAGACACAATGCCGACCTAAGTACAGGAAGACTGAGTCTTACTACTGTCTATGTTTTGAGCGTTTCCTGTGTCACCAGTTTTACATTCCGATGCACCTCTGCAGGTTTACTGTATCCCATTGACCTTCCCGTTGACGATGAATCACAGAAATTGCGTCGGAATCAAACATAAGAGACACAACGCCGACATAAGTAAAAGAAAACTGAGTCTTCTTACGGTCTACGTTTTGAGCGTTCCAGTTTCACCAGTTTTACATTCCGATGCACCTCTGCAGGTTTACTGTGTCCCTTGGACCTTCCGATTTGCGATGAAACACAGATATTGCATAGGAAATAAATATAAGGGACACAATGACGTCTTAAGTACAGGAACACAGAGTCTTCCAACTGTCTATGTTTTGAGCGTTTCCTGTGTCACCCGTCTTACATTCCCATGCGCCTCTGCAGGTTTTCCTGTATCCCTTGTACCTTCAAAGTGACGATGAAACACAGAAATTGAATCGGAATTAAATAGAAGAGACACAATGCCGACTTAAGTACAGGAAGACTGAGTCTTCTTACTGTCTATGTTTTGAACTTTTCCTGTGTCACCAGTTTTACATTCCGATGCAGCTCTGCAGGTATTCTGTATCCCTTCGACTTTCCTATTGACGATGAAATACAGAAATTGCATCGGAATTAAATATAAGAGACACAATGCCGACTTAAGTACAGGAAGACTGAGTCTTCCTACTGTCTATGTTTTAAGCGTTTCCTGTGTCATCAGATCTACATTCCGATGCACCTCTGCAGGTTTACTGTATCCATTGGACCCCCCCATTGACGATGAAACACAGAAATTGCATGGGAATTAAATATAAAAGACACAATGCCGACTTAAGTACAGGAAGACTGTCTTTCTACTGTCTATGTTTTGAGCGATTCCTGTGTCACCAGTTTTACATTCCGATGCACGTCTGCAGGTTTACTGTATCCATTGGACCTTCACAGTGACGATGAAACACAGAAATTGCATCGGAATGAAATAAAAGAGACACAATGTCGACTTAAGTACAGGAAGAGTGTGTCTTTCTATTGTCTATGCTTTGAGCGTTTCCTCTGTCACCAGTTTTACATTCCGATGCACCTCTGCAGGTTTACTGAATCCATTGGACATTCCCATTGACGATGAAACACAGAAAATGCATCGGAATTAAATGTAAGAGACACAATGCCGACTTAAGTACAAGAAAACTGAGTATTCCTACTGTCTATGTTTTGATCGTTTCCTGTGTCACCAGTTTTTCATTCCGATACACCTCTGCACGTTTACTGTATCCATTGGACCTTCCCATTGACGATGAAACACAGAAATTGCATCGGAATTAAATATAAGAGGCACAATGCCGACATAAGGACAGGTATGCTGAGTCTTCCTACTGGCTGTGTTTTGAGCATTTCCTGTGTCACCAGTATTACATTCCGATGCACCTCTGCAGTTTTACTATATCCCTTGGATCTTCCAATTGACGATGAAACACAGAAATTGCATCGGAATTAAATATAAGAGACACAATGTCGACTTAAGTACAGCAAGATTGAGTCTTCCTACTGTCAATGTTTTGAGCGTTTCCTGCGTCACCAATTTTACATTCCGATGCACCTCTGCAGGTTTTCCTGTATCCCTTGGACCTTCAAAGTGAAGGGGAAACACAGAAATTGCATCGGAATTAAATATAAGAGACACAATGCCGACTTAAGTACAGGAAGACTGAGTATTCCTACTGTCTATGTTTTGAGCGTTTCCTGTGTCATCAGTTCTACATTCCGATGCATCCCTGCAGGTTTACTGTATCCATTGGACACCCCCATTGACGATGAAACACAGAAATTGCATGGGAATTAAATATAAAAGACAAAATGCCGACTTAAGTACAGGAAGACTGAGTCTTTCTACTGTCTATGTTTTGAGCGTTTCCTGTGTCACCAGTTTTACATTCCGATGCACGTCTGCAGGTTTACTGTATCCAATGGACCTTCACAGTGACGATGAAACACAGAAATTGCATCGGAATGAAATAAAAGAGACACAATGTCGACTTAAGTACAGGAAGAGTGTGTCTTTCTATTGTCTATGCTTTGAGCGTTTCCTCTGTCACCAGTTTTACATTCCGATGCACCTCTGCAGGTTTACTGTATCCATTGGACCTTCCCATTGACGATGAAACACAGAAATAGCATCGGAATTAAATATAAGAGGCACAATTCCGACTTAAGAACAGGAAGGCTGAGTCTTCCTACTGTCTATGATTTGAGCGTTTCCTGTGTCACCAGTTTTACATTCCGATGCACCTCTGCAGGTTTACTGTATCCCTTGGATCTTCCCATTGACGATGAAACACAGAAATTTTATCGGAATTAAATATAAGAGACACAATGCCGACTTAAGTACAGGAACATTGAGTCTTCCTACTGTCTATGTTTTGAGCGCTTCCTGCTTCACCAGTTTTACGTTCCGATGCACCTCTGCAGGTTTACTGTGTCCCTTGGACCTTCCCATTTGCGATGAAACACAGAAATTGCATCGGATTTAAATATAAGGGACACAATGACGTCTTAAGTACAGGAAGACAGAGTCTTCCAACTGTCTAGGTTTTGAGAGTTTCCAGTGTCACCAATTTTACATTCCCATGCACCTCTGCAGGTTTTCCTGTATCCCTTGGACCTTCAAAGTGACGGTGAAACACAGAAATTGCATCGGAATTAAATATAAGAGACACAATGCCGACTTCAGTACTGGAAAACTGAGTCTTCTTAGGGTCTATGTTTTGATCGTTTCCTGTGTCACCAGTTTTTCATTCCGATGCACCTCTGCACGTTTACTGTATCCATTGGACCTTCCCATTGATATGAAACACAGAAATTGCATCGGATTTAAATATAAGAGACACAATGCCGACATAGGGACAGGTATGCTGAGTCTTCCTACTGTCTATATTTTGAGCATTTCCTGTGTCAACAGTTTTACATTCCGATGCACCTCTGCAGGTTTACTGTATCCCTTGGATCTTCCAATTGACGATGAAACACAGAAATTGCATCGGAATTAAATATAAGAGACACAATGTCGACTTAAGTATTGGAAGATTGAGTCTTCCTACTGTCTATGTTTTGAGCGTTTCCTGCGACACCAATTTTACATTGCGATGCACCTCTGCAGGTTTACTGTATCCATTGGACCGTCCCATTGACGATGAAACACAGAAATAGCATCGGAATTAAATATAAGAGACACAATGCCGACTTAAGAACAGGAAGGCTGAGTCTTCCTACTGTCTATGTTTTGAGCGTTTCCTCTGTCACCAGTTTTACATTCCGATGCACCTCTGCAGGTTTACTGTATCCCTTGGATCTTCCCATTGACGATGAAACACAGAAATTTTATCGGAATTAAATATAAGAGACACAATGCCGACATAAGTACAGGAACATTGAGTCTTCCTACTGTCAATGTTTTGCGCGTATCCTGCGTCGCCAGTTTTACATTCCGATGCACTTCTGCAGGTTTACTGTATCCATCGCACATTCCCATTGACGCTGAAACACAGAAATTGCATCAGAATTAAATATAAGAGACACAACGCCGACTTAAGTACAAGAAAACTGAGTCTTCTTACAGTCTACATTTTGTGCGTTTCCAGTGTCACCAGTTTTACATTCCGATGCAACTTTGCTGGTTTACTGTGTCCTTTGGACCTTCCCATTTGCGATGTAACACAGAAATTGCATCGGAATTAAGTATAAGGGACTCAATGACGTCTTAAGTACAGGAAGACAGAGTCTTCCAACTGTCTATGATTTGAGCGTTTCCTGTGTCACCAGTTTTACATTCCCATGCACCTCTGCATGTTTTCCTGTATGCCTTGGACCTTCAAAGTGACGATGAAACACAGAAATTGCATCGGAATTAAATATAAGAGACACAATGCCGACTTAAGTACAGGAAGACAGAGTCTTCATACTGTCTATGTTTTGAGCGTTTCCTGTGTCACCAGTTTTACATTCCGATGCACCTCTGCACGTATACTGTTTCCCTTCGACTTTCCCATTGACGATGAAACACAGAAATTGCATCGGAATTAAATATAAGAGACACAATGCCGACTTAAGTACAGGAAGACTGAGTCTTCCTACTGTCTATGTTTTGAGCGTTTCCTGTGTCACCAGTTTTACATTCCGATGCACCTCTGCAGGTTTACTGTCTCCATTGGGCCATCCCATTGACGATGAAACACAGAAATTGCATCGGAATTAAATGTAAGAGACACAATGCCGACTTATGCACAGGAAGACTGAGTCTTCCTACTGTCTATGCTTTTGAGCGTTTCCTGTGTCACCAGTTTTACATTCCGATGCACCTATGCAGATCTACAGTATCTGTTGGACCTCCATAGTGACGATGAAACACAAAAATTGCATCGGAATTAAATATAAGAGACACAATGTCGACTTAAGTACAGAAAGATTGAGTCTTCCTACTCTCGATGTATTGAGCGTTTCCTGTGTCACCAGTTTTACAATCCGATGCACCTCTGCAGCTTTGCTGTATCCCTTGCACATTCCCATTGACAATGAAACACAGAAATTACATCGGAATTAAATATAACAGACACAATGCCGACTTAAGTACAGGAAGTCTGAGTCTTACTACTGTCTATGTTTTGAGCGTTTCCTGTGTTACCAGTTTTACATTCCGATGCACCTCTGCAGGTTTACTGTATCCCTTTGACCTTCCCATTGACGATGATTCACAGAAATTGCGTCGGAATTAAATATAAGAGACACAATGCCGACGTAAGTACAGGAAGATTGACTCTTCCTACTGTATATTTTTTGAGCGTTTCCTGCGTCACCAGTTTTACATTCCCATGCCCTCTGCAGGTTTTCCTGTATCCCTTGGACCTTCCCATTGACGATGAAACGCAGAAAGTGAATCGGAATTAAATATAAGAGCCACAGTGCCGACTTAAGTACAGGAAGACTGAGTCTTCCTACTGTCTATGTTTTGAGCGTTTCCTGTGTCACCAGTTTTACATTCCGATGCACCTCTGCAGGAGTACTGTTTCCCTACGACTTTCCCATTGACGAGGAAACACAGAAATTGCATCGGAATTAAATATAAGAGACACAATGCCGACTTAAGTACATGAAGACTGAGTCTTCCTACTGTCTATGTTTTGAGCGTTCCCTGTGTCATCAGTTCTACATTCCGATGCACCTCTGCAGGTTTACTGTATCTATTGGACCCTCCTTATTGACGATGAAACACAGAAATTGCATCGGAATTAAATATAAAAGACACAATGCCGACCTAAGTACAGGAAGACTGAGTCTTCCTACTGTCTATTTTTTGGGCGTTTCCAGTGTCACCAGTTTTACAATCCGATGCACCTATGCAGGTCTACAGTATCCCTTGGACCTTCATAGTGACGATGAAACACAGAAATTGCATCGTAATGAAATAATGGAGACACAATGTCGACTTAAGTACAGGAAGAGTGTGTCTTTCTATTGTCTATGCTTTGAGCGTTTCGTGTGTCACCAGTTTTACATTCCGATGCACCTCTGCAGGCTTACTGTATCCCTTGGACCTTCCCATTGACAATGAAACACAGAAATTACATCGGAATTAAATAAAACAGACACAATGCCGACTTAAGTACAGGAAGACTGAGTCTTACTACTGTCTATGTTTTGAGCGTTTCCTGTGTCACCCGTCTTACATTCCCATGCGCCTCTGCAGGTTTTCCTGTATCCCTTGGACCTTCAAAGTGACGATGAAACACAGAAATTGAATCGTAATTAAATATAAGAGACACAATGCCGACTTAAGTACCGGAAGACTGAGTCTTCCTGCTGTCTATGTTTTGAACTTTTCCTGTGTCACCAGTTTTACATTCCGATGCAGCTCTGCAGGTATTCTGTATCCCTTCGACTTTCCTATTGACGATGAAATACAGAAATTGCATCGGAATTAAATATAAGAGACACAATGCCGACTTAAGTACAGGAAGACTGAGTCTTCCTACTGTCTATGTTTTGAGCGTTTCCTGTGTCATCAGATCTACATTCCGATGCACCTCTGCAGGTTTACTGTATCCATTGGACCCCCCCAATGACGATGAAACACAGAAATTGCGTGGGAATTAAATATAAAAGACACAATGCGGACTTAAGTACAGGAAGACTGAGTCTTTCTACTGTCTATGTTTTGAGCGATTCCTGTGTCACCAGTTTTACATTCCGATGCACGTCTGCAGGTTTACTGTATCCATTGGACCTTCACAGTAACGATGAAACACAGAAATTGCATCGGAATGAAATAAAAGAGACACAATGTCGACTTAAGTACAGGAAGAGTGTGTCTTTCTATTGTCTATGCTTTGAGCGTTTCCTCTGTCACCAGTTTTACATTCCGATGCACCTCTGCAGGTTTACTGAACCCATTGGACATTCCCATTGACGATGAAACACAGAAAATGCATCGGAATTAAATGTAAGAGACACAATGCCGACTTAAGTACAAGAAAACTGAGTATTCCTACTGTCTATGTTTTGATCGTTTCCTGTGTCACCAGTTTTTCATTCCGATGCACCTCTGCACGTTTACTGTATCCATTGGACCTTCCCATTGACGATGAAACACAGAAATAGCATCGGAATTAAATATAAGAGGCACAATGCCGACATAAGGACAGGTATGCTGAGTCTTCCTACTGGCTGTGTTTTGAGCATTTCCTGTGTCACCAGTTTTACATTCCGATGCACCTCTGCAGTTTTACTATATCCCTTGGATCTTCCAATTGACGATGAAACACAGAAAATGCATCGGAATTAAATATAAGAGACACAATGCCAACTTAAGTACAGGAAGACTGAGTCTTCCTACTGTCAATGTTTTGAACTTTTCCTGTGTCACCAGTTTTACATTCCGATGCAGCTCTGCAGGTATTCTGTATCACTTCGACTTTCCTATTGACGATGAAATACAGAAATTGCATCGGAATTAAATATAAGAGACACAATGCCGACTTAAGTACAGGAAGACTGAGTCTTCCTACTGTCTATGTTTTGAACGTTTCCTGTGTCATCAGATCTACATTCCGATGCACCTCTGCAGGTTTACTGTATCCATTGGACCCCCCCAATGACGATGAAACACAGAAATTGCATGGGAATTAAATATAAAAGACACAATGCCGACTTAAGTAGAGGAAGACTGAGTCTTTCTACTGTCTATGTTTTGAGCGTTTCCTGTGTCACCAGTTTTACATTCCGATGCACGTCTGCAGGTTTACTGTATCCATTGGACCTTCACAGTGACGATGAAACACAGAAATTGCATCGGAATGAAATAAAAGAGACACAATGTCGACTTAAGTACAGGAAGAGTGTGTCTTTCTATTGTCTATGCTTTGAGCGTTTCCTCTGTCACCAGTTTTACATTCCGATGCACCTCTGCAGGTTTACTGTATCCATTGGACCTTCACATTGACGATGAAACACAGAAAATGCATCGGAATTAAATGTAAGGGACACAATGCCGACTTAAGTACAGGAAGACTGCGTATTCCTACTGTCTATGTTTTGATCGTTTCCTGTGTCACCAGTTTTTCATTCCGATGCACCTCTGCACGTTTACTGTATCCATTGGACCTTCCCATTGACGATGAAACACAGAAATAGCATCGGAATTAAATATAAGAGGCACAATTCCGACTTAAGAACAGGAAGGCAGAGTCTTCCTACTGTCTATGATTTGAGCGTTTCCTGTGTCACCAGTTTTACATTCCGATGCACCTCTGCAGGTTTACTGTATCCCTTGGATCTTCCCATTGACGATGAAACACAGAAATTTTATCGGAATTAAATATAAGAGACACAATGCCGACTTAAGTACAGGAACATTGAGTCGTCCTACTGTCTATGTTTTGAGCGTTTCCTGCTTCACCAGTTTTACATTCCGATGCACCTCTGCAGGTTTACTGTGTCCCTTGGACCTTCCCATTTGCGATGAAACACAGAAATTGCATCGGATTTAAATATAAGGGACACAATGACGTCTTAAGTACAGGAAGACAGAGTCTTCCAACTGTCTAGGTTTTGAGAGTTTCCTGTGTCACCAATTTTACATTCCCCTGCACCTCTGCAGGTTTTCCTCTATCCCTTGGACCTTCAAAGTGACGGTGAAACACAGAAATTGCATCGGAATTAAATATAAGAGACACAATGCCGACTTAAGTACATGAAGACTGAGTCTTCCTACTGTCTATGTTTTGAGCGTTTCCTGTGTCATCAGTTTGACATTCCGATGCACCTCTGCAGGTATACTGTTTCCCTTCGACTTTCCCATTGACGATGAAACACAGAAATTGCATCGGAATTAAATATAAGAGACCCAAAGCCGACTTAAGTACAGGAAAACTGAGTCTTCCTACTGTCTATGTTTTTAGCGTTTCCTGTGTCATCAGTTCTACATTCCGATGCACCTCTGCAGGTTTACTGTATCCATTGGACCAACCCATCGACGATGAAACACAGAAATTGCATCGGAATGAAATAAAAGAGACACAATGTCGAATTAAGTACAGGAAGAGTGTGTCTTTCTATTGTCTATGCTTTGAGCGTTTCCTGTGTCACCAGTTCTACATTCCGATGCACCTCTGCAGGTTTACTGTAGCCCTTGGACCTTCACAGTGACGATGAAACACGGAAATTGCATCTAAATTAAATATAAGAGACACAATGCCGACTTCAGTACAAGAAAACTGAGTCTTCTTAGGGTCTATGTTTCGACTGCTTCCTGTGTCACCAGTTTCACATTCCGAAGCACCTCTACAGGTTTACTATATACCTTGGACCTTCCAATTGATGAAAAAACACAGAAATGCATAGGAATTAACTATAAGAGATACAATGCCGACTTAGGTACAGGAAGACAGAGTCTTCCTACTGTCTATGTTTTGATCGTTTCCTGTGTCACCAGTTTTTCATTCCGATGCACCTCTGCACGTTTACTGTATCCATTGGACCTTCCCATTGACAATGAAACACAGAAATTGCATCAGAATTAAATATAAGAGACACAATGCCGACATAAGAACAGGAATGCTGAGTCTTCGTACTGTCTATGATTTGAGCATTCCCCTGTGTCACCATTTTTACATTCCGATGCACCTCTGCAGGTTTACTGTATCCATCGGACCTTCCCATTGACGATGAAACACAGAAATAGCATCGGAATTAAATATAAGAGACACAATGCCGACTTAAACACAGGTAGACTGAGTCTTCCTACTGTCAATGTTTGAGCGTTTCCTGTGCCAACAGTTGTACATACCGGTGCACCTCTGCAGGTGTACTGTATCCCTTGGATCTTCCCATTGACGATGAAACACAGAAATTTTATCGGAATTAAATATAAGAGACACAATGCCGACTTAAGTACAGGAACATTGAGTCTTCCTACTGTCAATGATTTGAGCGTTTCCAGTGTCACCAGTTTTACATTCCGATGCAGCTTTGCAGGTTTACTGTGTCCCTTGGATATTCCCATTTGCGATGAAACACAGAAATTGCATCGGAATTAAATATAAGGGTCACAATGACGTCTTAAGTACAGGAAGACAGAGTCTTCCTACTGTCTATGTTTTGAGCGTTTCCTGTGTCACCAGTTTTACATTCCCATGCACCTCTGCAGGATTTCCTGTATCCCTTGGACCTTCAAAGTGACGATGAAACACAGAAATTGCATTGGAATTAAATATAAGAGACACAATGCCGACTTAAGTACAGGAAGACTGAGTCTTCCTACTGTCAATGATTTGAGCGTTTCCTGTGTCACCAGTTTTACATTCCGATGCACCTCTGCAGGTATACTGTTTCCCTTCCACTTCCCATTGACGATGAAACACAGAAATTGCATCGGAATTAAATATAAGAGACACAATGTCGACTTAAGTACAGGAAGAGTGTGTCTTTATATTGTCTATGTTTTGAGCGTTTCCTGTGTCACCAGTTTTACATTCCGATTTACCTCTGCAGGTTTACTGTATCCATTGGACCTTCCCATTGACGATGAAACACAGAAATTGCATCGGAATTAAATATAAGAGACACAATGTCGTCTTAAGTACAGGAAGATTGAATCTTCCTACTGTCAATGTTTTGAGCGTTTCCTGCGTCACCAATTTTACATTCCGATGCACATCTGGAGGTTTACTGTATCCATTGGACCCTCCCATTGACGATGAAACACAGAAATAGCATCGGAATTAAATATAAGAGACACAATGCCGACTTAAACACAGGTAGACTGAGTCTTCCTACTGTCAATGTTTGAGCGTTTCCTGTGCCAACAGTTGTACATACCGGTGCACCTCTGCAGGTGTACTGTATCCCTTGGATCTTCCCATTGACGATGAAACACAGAAATTTTATCGGAATTAAATATAAGAGACACAATGCCGACTTAAGTACAGGAACATTGAGTCTTCCTACTGTCAATGATTTGAGCGTTTCCTGTGTCACCAGTTTTACATTCCGATGCACCTCTGCAGGTATACTGTTTCCCTTCCACTTTCCCATTGACGATGAAACACAGAAATTGCATCGGAATTAAATATAAGAGACACAATGTCGACTTAAGTACAGGAAGAGTGTGTCTTTATATTGTCTATGTTTTGAGCGTTTCCAGCGTCACCAGTTTTACATTCCGATGCACCTCTGCAGGTTTACTGTGTCCCTTGGACATTCCCATTGGCGATGAAACACAGAAATTGCACCGCAATTAAATATAAGAGACACAATGACGTCTTAAGTGGAGGAAGACTGAGTCTTCCTACTGTCTATGTTTTGAGCGTTTCCTGTGTCACCAGTTTTACATTCCGATGCACCTCTGCAGGTTTACTGTGTCCCTTGGACCTTCCCATTGGCGATGAAACACAGAAATTGCATCGGAGTTAAATATAAGAGACACAATGACGTCTTAAGTACAGGAAGATAGAGTCTTCCAACAGTCTATGTTTTGAGCGTTTCCTGTGTCACCAGTTTTACATTCCCATGCACCTCTGCAGGTTTTCCTGTATCCCGTGGACCTTCAAAGTGACGATGAAACACAGAAATTGCATCAGAATTAAATATAAAAGATACAATGCCGACTTAATGACAGGAAGACTGAGTCTTTCTACTGTCTATGTTTTGAGCGTTTCCTGTGTCACCAGTTTTACATTCCGATGCACCTCTGCAGGTTGACTGTATCCACTGGACCTTCACAGTGACGATGAAACACAGAAATTGCATCGGAATGAAATATAAGAGACTCAATGTCGACTTAAGTACAGAAAGACTGAGTCTTCCTACTCTCTATGTTTTGAGCGTTTCCTGTGTCACCAGTTTTACATTCCGATGCACCTCTGCAGGTTTACTGTATCCATCGGACCTTCCCATTGACGATGAAACACAGAAATTACATCGGAATTAAATATAAGAGACACAATGCCGACTTAAGTACAGGTAGGCTGAGTCTTCCTACTGTCAATGTTTGAGCGTTTCCTGTGTCAACAGTTTTACATTCCGATGCACCTCTGCAGGTTTACTGTATCCCTTGGATCTTCCCATTGACGATGAAACACAGAAATTTTATCGGAATTAAATATAAGAGACACAATGCCGACTTAAGTACAGGAACATTGAGTCTTCCTACTGTCTATGTTTTGAGCGTTTCCAGCGTCACCAGTTTTACATTCCGATGCACCTCTGCAGGTTTACTGTGTCCCTTGGACCTTCCCATTGGCGATGAAACACAGAAATTGCACCGCAATTAAATATAAGAGACACAATGACGTCTTAAGTGGAGGAAGACTGAGTCTTCCTACTGTCTATGTTTTGAGCGTTTCCTGTGTCTCCAGTTTTACATTCCGATGCACCTCTGCAGGTTTACTGTATCCCTTGGACATTCACAGTGACGAAGAAACACAGAAATTGCATCGGAATTATATATAAGAGACACAATGCTCACTTAAGTACAGGAAGACTGAGTCTCCCTACTGTCTAGGTTTTGAGCGTCTCCTGTGTCACCAGTCTTACATTCCGATGCACCTCTGCAGGTTTACTGTATCCCATGGACCTTCATAGTGACGATGAAACACAGAAATTGCATCGGAATTAAATATAAGAGACACAATGTCGACTTAAGTACAGAAAGACTGAGCCTTCCTACTCTCTATGTTTTGAGCGTTTCCTGTGTCACCAGTTTTACATTCCGATTCACCTCTG
Organism: Schistocerca nitens; assembly: GCF_023898315.1. Classification (NCBI taxonomy): domain Eukaryota; kingdom Metazoa; phylum Arthropoda; class Insecta; order Orthoptera; family Acrididae; genus Schistocerca; species Schistocerca nitens. The sequence continues at coordinate 238,257,353 of NC_064623.1, read as the reverse complement.
CAGGTTTACTGTATCCATCGGTCCTTCCCATTGACGATGAAACACAGAAATTATATCGGAATTAAATATAAGAGACACAACGCCGACTTAAGTACAGGAAGACTGAGTCTTCCTACTCTCTACGTTTTGAGCGTTTCCTGTGTCATCAGTTCGACATTCCGATGCACCTCTGCAGGTTTACTGTATCTATTGAACCCCCCCCCCCCCCCCATTGACGATGAAACACAGAAATTGCATCGGAATTAAATATAAAAGATACAATGCCGACTTAAGTACAGGAAGACTGAGTCTTTCTACTGTCTATGTTTTGAGCGTTTCCTGTGTCACCAGTATTACATTCCGATGCACCTCTGCAGGTTGACTGTATCCACTGGACCTTCACAGTGACGATGAAACACAGAAATTGCATCGGAATGAAATATAAGAGACACAATGTCGACTTAAGTACAGGAATAGTGTGTCTTTCTATTGTATAAGTTTTGAGCGTTTCCTGTGTCACCAGTTTTACATTCCGATGCACCTCTACAGGTTTACTGTATCCATTGGACCTTCCCTTTGACGACGAAGCACAGAAATTGGATCGGAATATAATATAAGAGACACCACGCCGACTTAAGTACAAGAAAACTGAGTCTTCTTAAGGTCTATGTTTCGACCGCTTCCTCTGTCACCAGTTTCACATTCCGAAGCACCTCTACAGGTTTACTATATACCTTGGACCTTCCCATTGACGAAAAAACACAGAAATTGCATAGGAATTAACTATAAGAGATACAATGCCGACTTAGGTACAGGAAGACTGAGTCTTCTTACTGTCTATGTTTTGATCGTTTCCTGTGTCGCCAGTTTTTCATTCCGAAGCACCTCTGCACGTTTACTGTATCCATTGGACCTTCCCATTGACAATGAAACACAGAAATTGCATCTGAATTAAATATAAGAGACACAATGCCGACATGAGAACAGGAATGCTGAGTCTTCCTACTGTCTATGTTTTGAGCATTCCCCTGTGTCACCAGTTTTACATTCCGATGCACCTCTGTAGGTTTACTGCATCCCTTGGATCTTCCAATTGACGATGAAACACAGAAATTGCATCGGAGTAATATATAAGAGACACAATGTCGACTTAAGTACAGGAAGATTGAGTCTTCCTACTATCTATGTTTTAAGCGTTTCCTGCGTCACCAATTTTACATTCCGATGTACCTCTGCAGGTTTACTGTATCCATTGGACCCTCCCATTGACGATGAAACACAGAAATAGCATCGGAATTAAATATAAGAGACACATTGCCGACTTAAGAACAGGAAGGCTGGGTCTTCCTACTGTCTATGTTTTGAGCGTTTCCTGTGTCACCAGTTTTACATTCCCATGCACCTCTGCAGGTTTACTGTATCCCTTGGATCTTCCCATTGACGATGAAACACAGAAATTTTATCGGAATTAAATATAAGAGACACAATGCCGACTTAAGTACAGGAACATTGAGTCTTCCTACTGTCTATGTTTTGAGCGTTTCCTGCGTCACCAGTTTTACATTCCGATGCAGCTTTGCAGGTTTACTGTGTCCCTTGGCCTTTCCCATTTGCGATGAAACACAGAAATTGCATCGGAATTAAATATAAGGGTCCCAATGACGTCTTAAGTACAGGAAGACAGAGTCTTCCAACTGTCTATGTTTTGAGCGTTTCCTGTGTCACCAGTTTTACATTCCCATGCACCTCTGCAGGTTTTCCAGTATCCCTTGGACCTTCAAAGTGACGATGAAAAACAGAAATTGAATCGGAATTAAATATAAGAGACACAATGCCGACTTAAGTACAGGAAGACTGAGTCTTCCTACTGTCTATGTTTTGAGCGTTTCCTGTGTCACCAGTTTTACATTCCGATGCACCTCTGCAGGTATACTGTTTCCCTTCGACTTTCCCATTGACGATGAAACACAGAAATTGCATCGGAATTAAATATAAGAGACACAATGTCGACTTAAGTACAGGAAGAGTGCGTCTTTATATTGTCTATGTTTTGAGCGTTTCCTGTGTCACCAGTTTTACATTCCGATGCACCTCTGCAGGTTTACTGTATCCATTGGACCTTACGATTGACGATGAAACACAGAAATTGCATCGGAATTAAATATAAGAGACACAATGTCGACTTAAGTACAGAAGGACTGAGTCTTCCTACTCTCTATGTTTTGAGCGTTTCCTGTGTCACCAGTTTTACATTCCGATGCGCCTCTGCAGGTTTGCTGTATCCATCGGACCTTCCCATTGACGATGAAACACAGAAATTACATCGGAATTAAATATAAGAGACACAACGCCGACTTAAGTACAGGAAGACTGAGTCTTCCTACTCTCTACGTTTTGAGCGTTTCCTGTGTCATCAGTTCTACATTCCGATGCACCTCTGCAGGTTTACTGTATCCATTGAACCCCCCCCCCCCCCCATTGACGATGAAACACAGAAATTGCATCGGAATTAAATATAAAAGATACAATGCCGACTTAAGGACAGGAAGACTGAGTCTTTCTACTGTCTTAGTTTTGAGCGTTTCCTGTGTCACCAGTTTTACATTCCGATGCACCTCTGCAGGTTGACTGTATCCACTGGACCTTCACAGTGACGATGAAACACAGAAATTGCATCGGAATGAAATATAAGAGACACAATGTGTGGTGTCACCGCTAGACACCACACTTGCTAGGTGGTAAATTAAATCGGCCGCGGTCCTGTTGTACATGTCGGACCCGCGTGTCGCCACTGTGGGATCGCAAACCTAGCGCCACCACAAGGCAGGTCTCGAGAGACTGAGGAGACCTCGTCCCCAGTTGTACGGACAACATAGCTAGCGATTGGACGTGCTAAGCCTTGCTCTCATTTGCCGAGAGTTAGACAGTAGAATAGCCCTCTGCTAAGTTAAATGGCGACCACCTAGCAAGGCGCCATTTGTATCAGTGCCAATAGCTTACGAGTATGCAGGAGAGATGTATTCCAACAAGAGAATAAAGTTAAGTATTAAAAAAGCTACGTATTTTTCTTTAGTGCATTTATAAGTCTCAAATTCCAGACTTCACGCCCGTCTGCGTTAGCCTTGCGTGCCCTATCGGCTACAGCATTGTGTCTGGGCTGTATGGTCTAGACACAACATTATTGGCGACGAGAAAAAGAGTTTGTATTAATTCGTTTGTGTCATGGCTTCGCCACAATCTCCGGATGTACTGTCCGAATTTTTTCGCTTGCAGAATCAGCAGTCGCAGGCGTTATTGGATGCCCTGGGACAGCTCGTCCAGGGTCAACGTGTGCTGCAACACGATGCGGCAGCCGCCGCTTCATCGCTACCGCAGCCACAGCACGCCATTGCACCGCCCTTCCGTCATTTTGACTCCTCCTTGGAGTCCTGGCCGGAATGGTCCCGCCAGTTCAGCTTTCATCTAGCCGCCTACAGAATTCAAGGTAATGAGCGGCAGCCGTTTTTGCTTTCTTGTGTCGGTGTGTGCACCTACCGTGTGATAGTGAAGTTGTTTCCCCGGCGCGACGTAGCAACTCTGTCCTACGAAGAAATTTTGTCGGCGTTAGATGCCTATTTCAAAGAAACAGTAAATGTTGTTGCAAAACGGTATACGTTCTTTCGTACAAAACGTACGGCCGGTCAGACTAATAGGGAGTGGGTTGCGACATTGCAAGGACTTACTAGGGAGTGTGCGTTTGAATGTGAATGTGGCCTCCCTTATTCAGATACTATGGTGCGTGATGCAATTGCACAGAACGTTTCTGATGTTCGCATACGGGAACAGATTTTGAAACTAGTAAATCCCTCCCTTCAACAAGTGATAGACATATTGGATAGGCAAGACACACTTGACTCTGCTCAGGACTCATTTGAAACTTCGCCAGCAGTGTGTCACATTAACCGGCCCGCCGGGCCCGCTGCACGGGACGCTACGCGGCCCTCGCACCCGTCACAGCAGCGGCAGCCTACCTTGCAAACACGTGCGCCGCGTAAGCAAGCAACTGTAGTGAAATCATGCCCGCGGTGTGCAGCTAGACATTCGCGTGAAAATTGCCCGTCACGCCAAGCTATTTGCTTTTACTGTCACAAGAAAGGACATGTTCAAAGTGTTTGCCAGAAAAAGCTTAGATCAGACAATCACAATAATTCCAGGCCCTTTGCTTCGCGCCGGAATCGAACCCAGGACAATCAGGCTCGTGGACCTTCGCCCATGGACATTCATGTAGTTCATTCCCACCCGTCCAGTGACACTTTAGCTAACGGTGACTGTATTCGTCCCACAAACAGTGTGCGTCGACGTCGCCGAAAATCCCGTGAAGTCGCAAGTGCTTCTGTACCTGTATCAGTTCAAATTGCACGTGACAGTCGCTCTTGTCGTCAGCAGGACAATAAACTTTTTGTGGACTTAGACTTTGAAGGCAAAGTGATACCCTTCCAGCTCGATACCGGAGCTGCAGTTTCATTGCTCAATCACGACACGTACAAACAACTGGGCAAACCGCCATTGCGTGCCGCAAATGTTAAGTTACATAGTTACTCTGGACAGCATATACCTGTGTTAGGACAGTGCAGCCTTCTTGCCACATACATGGGACAGGCAAAACTTGTATCATTTTACGTTCTTCGTTCTACTTCTGCAGTGAACTTGTTTGGTTTGGATTTATTTCAATTGTTTAATATGTCTATAGTAAATCAGGTCCTATCAGTGAATCAGACTGTGCCTTCCGCCAGTGTTTCTAGTCTTTGTGAAGAATTTGCAGACATTTTTGCACCGGGCCTTGGTTGCGCTAAGATCTATGAAGCGCATTTGGAACTGCAAGAAAACGCGCAACCGAAATTTTTCAGAGCGCGCAATGTTCCCCACGCATTGCGTGATGAGGTCGCCAGAACATTAGCCGATTTAGAATCTCAAGGTGTAATTGAACGTGTGCAGGCTTCTCTCTGGGCCTCACCCTTAGTAATTTTGCCAAAACCTTCCGGTAAACTGAGACTTTGTGTGGACTTCAAGGCAACAGTGAATCCACAACTTGTGACTGCCACTTTTCCTTTGCCCCGCCCGGAAGATCTTTTTGACAAACTGTGCCCGGGAAAATATTTTTCCAAATTGGACCTAGCAGATGCGTACTTGCAAATACCTGTGGACGAAGAATCCCAGCGCGTCTTAGTGGTTAACACGCATCTTGGCTTGTATCGCTTCAAAAGACTACCGTTCGGGTGTGCATCCGCCCCTGCTTTGTTTCAGCAATATTTACAAACTGTGTGTGCGTCGGTCCCTACTGCTGCGAACTATCTGGACGATATTGTGATCTCAGGAAAGACAGAAGCCGAACATTTGCAAAATCTCCGAACATTATTTCAGGTCTTGCGTCAGGATGGTCTTCGCTTGAGGAAGGACAAATGTGTGTTTTTTTGCTCGTGACTTACCCTACCTGGGGCATGTCATAAATGCCCAAGGTATACATCCGAGTCCAGAGCACCTCCGTGCCAGACAGGATTTACCTGCACCGCGGAACTTGAAACAGCTACAGAGTGTGTTGGGTAAAATTAATTATTATGCAAAGTTTGTGCCGCGCGCTTCTTCCATTTCAGCTCCGCTTCATCGCTTACGCCGTAAAGGTGTTCCGTTCGTCTGGACGACGGAATGCGACCGCGCCTTTCGCCAGTTGAAATCAGCGTTACTTACAAATACGTGCCTTACGCCATTCGATCCCCGAAAACCTCTTTTGTTGGTGGTAGATGCCTCGGATTTCGGGATCGGTGCTGTGCTTGCGCACAAAGATGGTTCGCATGATCGCCCTATTGCCTTTGCGTCCAAATTGCTCTCATCTGCGCAAAGAAATTATTCCCAGATAGAGAAAGAAGCTTTAGCTCTCGTGTTTGGTGTTACAAAGTTTCATGATTTCTTGTATGGTCGTCACTTTACAATCATCACGGACCACAAACCTTTGACATCGCTTTTTCATCCGAACAAGCCTGTACCTCCACGTACAGCGCAGAAATTCATTCGCTGGTCTCTTTTTCTCTCGCAGTACCGCTACGATATCTTGTATCGGTCCACTGCTAAGCACGGAAACGCTGATGCGTTGTCCCGTTTGCCTGTTGCTGAGGATAAAGCATTCGATTCTTCCGAACTTGCTTGCATGTTCATTGATTCGGAAACCGATGACGTGGTCGAATCGTTTCCGATTGATTTTCGTCGTGTAGCTACAGCCACAGCTGCTGACCCTGTCCTTGCTACTGTTTTGCGTTTTGTTGCTACGCAATGGCCCTTGTCAAAGTCACGGATCGAGGATCCTTTGGTTCGCCGTTTTTTTGCTCACAAGGAGAGACTTTTTGTACGACGTGGTGTTTTGTTGTTGCGTTCCGATAATGATCAATCCAGAGTCGTGGTCCCACGTTCGTTACAGTCCTCTGTCTTATAGCTTCTTCACCAAGGACATTGGGGTATAGTGCGTACGAAACAACTTGCTCGTCAGCACTGTACTTGGTTCGGAATCGATGCTGCGATTACAAATATGTGCTCCTCTTGCGTGGCGTGTGCCGAACAGCAATCCGCACCGCCGCGGCAATTCTTTGCATGGCCGAAAGCCACTTCCCCTTGGCAACGCTTGCACATCGATTTTGCTGGTCCATTCTGGAATGCTCGATGGTTGGTTGTGGTCGATGCTTTCAGTAATTTTCCTTTTGTTGTCCGGATGTCTTCCACGACGTCTTCTGCCACAATCCAAGCCTTGTCTGCTATCTTTTGCATTGAAGGTCTTCCGCAGACTATTGTTTCCGACAATGGCCCACAATTCATGTCCGCAGAATTTCAGTCCTTCTGCGAGGCCAATGGTATTCAACATCTGACATCCGCGCCGTTTTCGCCTCAGTCAAACGGTGCCGCTGAACGATTGGTCCGGACTTTCAAGTCACAGATGTTGAAATTGAAACAGTCGCATTCTCGGGAGGACGCTTTGTTGCTCTTTTTGTCTTCGTATCGCTCTCAGCCCCGCGATGGTCGCTCGCCGGCTGAATTGCTCCATGGTCGTCCTCATCGTACCCTGATGTCTTTGCTGCATCCGCCACATCAGGTTCCTGTGCAGCGGCAGACTCCTGCTTTTGCTCCTGGCGACGTTGTCTATTATCGCACCTATCGCGGTCCACGGCGTTGGCTCGCAGGGCGCATTCTTCGCTGCCTCGGCCGCGCGATGTATTTGGTTTTGGGGGCCTCTGGTGAGGTGCGTCGGCATCTCAATCAGCTGCGCCTCTGTCGTCGCCTGGGTTCTGCCGCTCCCCGTCTGCTTTCAGCGACGGAGCCGTCCGGTCAGCGCCTTGGGGACCCATCTACTGGCTCGTCTCATCCCCAGGTGTTACCGACGCTGCCTTCCCTTTTGCCTCATGGCGTCGCGCCGCCGCCGGCGACGCCCGCAGTGGACGCTTCGCTGCAACCGCCCGGCGCCTCCCAGGGTCACGCGCCGCCGCTCGCTTCCCGTGACCAGCCGTCCTCCGCCATGGACCTCTTGCCCGCTCCGGACCAGATGTCGTCATCGCGCGTCGGATTCCCCGACGCAATGGAGGTCGACCCTTCGGCCCCTCCTGTCTCATTACGTGCGCATACACAGCATGTTGACGTGCACCCTGGACTAGGTTTTCAGGCGTTTCCTAGCTCCCCTCGGACCGAATGGCCGGGTGCGGGTGGCACAGCCTCGCCTGTTGTTAGGCTCCCCACCTCATCGCATACGTCAACATGCGGTCCTCCCCACGGCGGGCGGAAGCCTTATCTCACGACCGTTCGCCGATTTGCGGGGGAGGAATGTGGGGTCACCGCTAGACACCACACTTGCTAGGTGGTAACTTAAATCGGCCGCGGTCCTGTAGTACATGTCGGACCCGCGTGTCGCAACTGTGGGATCGCAAACCTTTAAAAGATTTTTATGCTGCAACTCGTGTTAAATATAGTCATCAGCTGTTCAGGAAAGCTGATCCGGTTGCTGTAGAGACCTTTGTAAACCTTATAAAGGAACAAGAGTGGCAAGATGTTTATAGCGCTGAGACAGTAAACGATAAATATAATGCTTTTCTAAAGACCTTTCTCATGCTCTTTGAAAGTTGCTTTCCGTTACAACGTTTAAAACAGGGTACTAGCACAAACAGGCAGCCTGGGTGGCTGACTAGAGGGATAAGAATATCTTGTAGAACAAAGTGGCAATTATATCAAAACGTTAGAAACAGTCAAAATCTAAATGCAGCAGCCCATTACAAACAGTATTGTAAGGTGCTTAAAAATGTTATTAGGAAGGCAAAAAGTATGTGGTATGCAGATAGAATAGCTAAGTCTCAGGATAAAATTAAAACCATATGGTCAGTCGTAAAGGAAGTTGCTGGTCTGCAGAGACAGGTCGAGGATATAGAATCAGTGCGTAGTGGGAATGTCCGTGTTACTGATAAGTCGCATATATGTACAGTATTTAATAATCACTTTCTGAACATAGCAGGTGAACTAAATAGAAACCTAATTCCAACAGGGAATCATATAGCGCTCTTAGAAAAAAGTGTTCCGAGACTGTTACCTGAAATGCTCCTCCATGATACTGACAAGAGGGAGATTGAGTTAATAATTAAATCACTAAAGACCAAGAACTCTCATGGATATGACGGGGTATCTAGCAGAATACTGAAGTATTGTTCTATGTATGTTAGCCCAGTACTTAGCCATATCTGTAACTTTTCCTTTAGGAGTGGTCGGTTTCCTGATCGATTAAAATACTCGGTAGTGAAGCCACTTTATAAAAAGGGAGACATTGATAATGTTGACAATTTTAGACCTATTTCTATGCCATCGGTGTTTGCTAAAGTTATCGAGAAGGTTGTATATACAAGGTTACTGGAGCATTTAAATTCACATAATTTGCTGTCAAATGTTCAGTTTGGTTTTAGAAATGGTTTAACAACTGAAAATGCTATATTCTCTTTTCTCTGTGAGGTTTTCGACGGATTAAATAAAAGGTTGCGAACGCTAGGTGTTTTCTTTGATTTAACGAAGGCTTTTGACTGTGTTGACCACAAAATATTACTGCAGAAGTTGGACCATTATGGAGTAAGGGGAGTAGCTTACAATTGGTTCGCCTCTTACTTTAAGAACAGAAAGCAGAGGGTAATTCTCCGCAATATTGAGAGTGGTAGTGATGTTCAGTCCCTATGGGGCACTGTTAAGTGGGGCGTTCCCCAAGGGTCGGTGCTGGGGCCACTGCTGTTTCTTATTTATATAAATGATATGCCTTCTAGTATTACAGGTGATTCAAAAATATTTCTGTTTGCTGATGACACCAGCTTGATAGTGAAGGATCTTGTGTGTAATAAAGAAACAGTAACAAATAATTTAGTTCATGAAATAAGTTCGTGGCTTGTGGAAAATAATTTGTTGCTAAATCACAGTAAGACTCAGTTTTTACAGTTTCTAACTCACAATTCAACAAGAACTGACATTTTAATCAGACAGAATGGGCATGTTATAAGCGAGACGGAACAGTTCAAGTTCCTAGGCGTACGGATAGATAGTAAGCTGTTGTGGAAAGCCCATGTTCAGGATCTTGTTCAGAAACTAAATGCTGCTTTATTTACCATTAGAACAGTATCTGAAATAAGTGGCACTTCAACACGAAAAGTAGTCTACTTCGCATATTTTCATACGCTTATGTCGTATGGTATTATTTTTTGGGGTAATTCTTCTGATTCAAAAAGGGTATTTTTGGCTCAAAAACGGGCTGTTCGAGCTATATGTGGTGTAAGTTCGAGAACCTCTTGTCGACCCCTATTCAAAAATCTGGGAATTCTGACATTGCCCTCACAGTATATATTTTCTTTAATGTCGTTTGTTGTTAGCAATATTAGCCTATTCCCAAGAGTTAGCAGCTTTCACTCAGTTAATACTAGGCAGAAATCAAATCTGCATGTAGAATGCAGTTCCTTGACTCTTGTGCAGAAAGGAGTGCAGTATTCTGATGCATCCATTTTCAATAAGCTACCACAAGAACTCAAAAATTTTAGCAGTAGCCCAAACTCTTTTAAGTCTAAACTGAAGAGTTTCCTCATGGCTCACTCCTTCTATTCTGTCGAGGAGCTCCTGGAAGAGCTAAAAAATTAAGCAAATTCCAGTGTTACATTGTTGATTGTCTTCATTTAAACTTATGACTTGTCACCTGAATATGTTTTTTTTTCTATATTTCATTTTATCTGTTTCTAATATCGTGTTATAATTTCATGTATTGACTCGTTCCATGACCATGGAGATTCCTCCTTAATTTGGTCCCACGGAACAATAAATAAATAAATAAATAAATAAATAAAATAAGCGCCACCACAAGGCAGGTCTCGAGAGACTGAGGAGACCTCGTCCCCAGTTGTACGGACAACATAGCTAGCGACTGGACGTGCTAAGCCTTGCTCTCATTTGCCGAGAGATAGACAGTAGAATAGCCCTCTGCTAAGTTAAATGGCGACCACCTAGCAAGGCGCCATTTGTATCAGTGCCAATAGCTTACGAGTATGCAGGAGAGATGTATTCCAACAAGAGAATAAAGTTAAGTATTAAAAAAGCTACGTATTTTTCTTTAGTGCATTTATATGTCTCATGTTCCAGGCTTCACCCCCGTCTGCGTTAGCCTTGCGTGCCCTATCGGCTACAGCATTGTGTCTGGGCTGTATGATCTAGACACAACACAATGTCGACTTAAGTACAGGAAGAGTGTGTCTTTCTATTGTATATGTTTTGAGCGCTTCCTGTGTCACCAGTTTTACATTCCGATACACCTCTGCAGGTTTACTGTATCCATTGGACCTTCCCTTTGACGACGAAGCACAGAAATTGGATCGGAATAAAATATAAGAGACACAACGCCGACTTAAGTACAAGAAAACTGAGTCTTCTTACTGTCTATGATTTGAGCGCTTCCTGTGTCTCCATTTTTACATTTCAATGCACCTCTGCAGGTTTACTATATACCTTGGTCCCTCCCATTGACGGAAAAACACAGAAATTGCATCGGAATTAAGTATAAGAAATACAATGCCGACTTAGGTACAGGAAGTCTGAGTCTTCCTACTGTCTATGTTTTGAGCGTTTCCTGCGTCACCAGTTTTACATTCCGATGCAGCTTTGCAGGTTTACTGTGTCCCTTGGACCTTCCCATTTGCGATGAAACACAGAAATTGCATCGGAATTAAATATAAGGGTCACAATGACGTCTTACGTACAGCAAGACAGAGTCTCCAACTGTCTATGTTTTGAGCGTTTCCTGTGTCACCAGTTTTACATTCCCATGCACCTCTGCAGGTTTTCCTGTATCCCTTGGACCTTCAAAGTGACGATGAAACACAGAAATTGCATCGGAATTAAATATAAGAGACGCAATGCCGAATTAAGTACAGGAAGACAGAGTCTTCCTGCTGTATATGTTATGAGCGTTTCCTGTGTCATCAGTTCTACATTTTGATGCACCTCTGCAGGTTTACTGTATCCATTGGACCCCCACATTAACGATGAAACACAGAAATTGCATCGGAATTAAATACAAAAGACACAATGTCGACTTAAGTACAGGAAGAGTGTGTCTTTATATTGTCTATGCTTTGAGCGTTTCCTGTGTCACTAGTTTTACATTCCGATGCACCTCTGCAGGTTTACTGTATCCATTGGACCTTCCCATTGACGAAGAAACACAGAAATTGCATCGGAATTAAATATAAGAGACACAATGCCGACTTAAGTACAGAAAGACTGAGTCTTCCTACTGTCTATGCTTTGAGCGTCTCCTGTGTCACCAGTCTTACATTCCGATGCTCCTCTGCAGGGTTACTGTATCCCTTGGACCTTCCCATTGACGATGAAACACAGAAATTGCATCGGTATTAAATATAAGAGACACAATGACGACTTAAGTACAGAAGGACTGAGTCTTCCTACTGTCTATGATTTGAGCGTTTCCTGTGTCACCAGTTTTACATTCCGATGCACCTATGCAGGTCTACAGTATCCCTTGGACCTTCATAGTGACGATGAAACACAGAAATTGCATCGGAATTAAATATAAGAGACACAATGTCGACTTAAGTACAGAAAGACTGAGTCTTCCTACTCTCTATGTTTTGAGCGTTTCCTGTGTCACCAGTTTTACATTCCGATGCACCTCTGCAGGATTGCTGTATCCCTTGCACCTTCCCATTGACACTGAAACACAGAAATTACATCGGAATTAAATATAACAGACACAATGCCGATTTAAGTACAGGAAGACTGAGTCTTACTACTGTCTATGTTTTGAGCGTTTCCTGTGTCACCAGTTTTACATTCCGATGCACCTCTGCAGGTTTACTGTATCCCTTTGACCTTCCCATTGACGATGAATCACAGAAATTGCATCGGAATGAAATATAAGAGACACAATGTCGACTTAAGTACAGGAAGAGTGTGCCTTCTATTGTATATGTTTTGAGCGATTCCTGTGTCACCAGTTTTACATTCCGATGCACCTCTGCAGGTTTACTGTATCCATTGGACCTTCCCATTGACGATGAAACACAGAAATTGCATCGGAATTAAATATAAGTGACACAATGCCGACATAAGAACAGGAATGCTGAGTCTTCCTACTGTCTATGTTTTGAGCGTTTCCTGCGTCACCAGTTTTACATTCCGATGCACCTCTGCAGGTTAACTGTATCCATCGGACCTTCCCATTGACGATGAAACACAGAAATTACATCGGAATTAAATATAAGAGACACAATGCCGACTTAAGTACAGGAACATTGAGTCTTCCTACTGTCTATGTTTTGAGCGTTTCCAGCGTCACCTGTTTTACATTCCGATGCACCTCTGCAGGTTTACTGTGTCCCTTGGACCTTCCCATTGGCGATGAAACACAGAAATTGCACCGCAATTAAATATAAGAGACACAATGACGTTTTAAGTAGAGGAAGACTGAGTCTTCCTACTGTCTATGTTTTGAGCGTTTCCTGTGTCTCCAGTTTTACATTCCGATGCACCTCTGCAGGTTTACTGTATCCCTTTGACCTTCCCATTGACGATGAATCACAGAAATTGCATCGGAATGAAATATAAGAGACACAATGTCGACTTAAGTACAGGAAGAGTGTGCCTTCTATTGTATATGTTTTGAGCGTTTCCTGTGTCACCAGTTTTACATTCCGATGCACCTCTGCAGGTTTACTGTATCCATTGGACGTTCCCATTGACTATGAAACACAGAAATTGCATCGGAATTAAATATAAGAGACACAATGCCGACTTAGGTACAGGAAGACTGAGACTTCCTACTGTCTATGTTTTGAGCGTTTCCTGTGTCATCAGTTTTCCATTTTGATGCACCTCTGCAGGTTTACTGTATCCTTTGGACGTTCACAGTGACGATGAAGCACAGAGATTGCATCTAAATTAAATATAAGAGACACAATGCCGACTTCAGTACAAGAAAACTGAGTCTTCTTAGGGTCTATGTTTTGACCGCTTCCTGTGTCACCAGTTTTACATTCCGAAGCACCTCTGCAGGTTTACTATATACCTTGGCCTTCCCATTGACGAAAAAACACAGAAATTGCATCGGAATTAACTATAAGAGATACAATGCCGACTTAGGTACAGGAAGACTGAGTCTTCCTACTGTCTATGTTTTGATCGTTTCCTGTGTCACCAGTTTTTCATTCCGATGCACCTCTGCACGTTTACTGTATCCATTGGATCTTCCCATTGACGATGAAACACAGAAATTGCATCGGAATTAAATATAAGAGACACAATGCCGACAAAAGAACAGGAATGCTGAGTCTTCCTACTGTCTATGTTTTGAGCGTTTCCTGTGTCACCAGTTTTACATTACGATACACCTCTGCAGGTTTACTGTATCCCTTGGATCTTCCCATTGACGATGAAACACAGAAATTTATCGGATTTAAATATAAGAGACACAATGCCGACTTAAGTACAGGAACATTGAGTATTCCTACTGTCTATGATTTGAGCGTTTCCTGCGTCACCAGTTTTACATTCGGATGCACTTCTGCAGGTTTACTGTATCCATCGGACCTTCCCATTGACGATGAAACACAGAAATTACATCGGAATTAAATATAAGAGACACAACGCAGACTTAAGTACAAGAAAACTGAGTCTTCTAACGGACTACGTTTGGAGCGTTTCCAGTGTCACCAGTTTTATATTCCGATGCACCTTTGCAGGTTTACTGTATCCCTTGGACCTTCCCATTTGCGATGAAACACAGATATTGCATCGGAATTAAATATAAGGGTCACAATGACGTCTTAAGTACAGGAAGACAGGGTCTTCCAACTGTCTATGTTTAGAGCGTTTCCTGTGTCTCCAGTATTACATTCCCATGCACCTCTGCAGGTTTTCCTGTATCCCTTGGACCTTCAAAGTGACGATGAAACACAGAAATTGCATCGGAATTAAATATAAGAGACACAATGCCGACTTAAGTACAGGAAGACTGAGTCTTCCTACTGTCAATGTTTGAGCGTTTCCTATGTCAACAGTTTTAAATTCCGATGCACCTCTGCAGGTTCACTGTATCCCTTGGACCTACACAGTGACGATGAAACACAGAAATTGCATCTAAATTAAATATAAGAGACACAATGCCGACTTAAGAACAGGAAGGCTGAGTCTTCCTACTGTCCATGATTTAAGCGTTTCCTCTGTCACCAGTTTTACATTCCGATGCACCTCTGCAAGTTTACTGTATCCCTTGGATCTTCCCATTGACGATGAAACACAGAAATTTTATCGGAATTAAATATAAGAGACACAATGCCGACTTAAGTACAGGAACATTGAGTCTTCCTACTGTCTATGTTTTGAGCCTTTCCAGCGTCACCAGTTTTACATTCCGATGCACCTCTGCAGGTTTACTGTGTCCCTTGGACCTTCCCATTGGCGATGAAACACAGAAATTTCACCGCAATTAAATATAAGAGACACAATGACGTTTTAAGTAGAGGAAGACTGGGTCTTCCTACTGTCTATGTTTTGAGCGTTTCCTGTGTCTCCAGTTTTACATTCCGATGCACCTCTGCAGGTTTACTGTATCCCTTGGACCTTCACAGTGACGAAGAAACACAGAAATTGCATCGGAATTAAATATAAGAGACACAATGCCGACTTAAGTACAAGAAGACTGAGTCTTCCTACTGTCTATGTTTTGAGCGTCTCCTGTGTCACCAGTCTTACATTCCGATGCACCTTTGCGGGGTTCTTGTATCCCTTGGACCTTCCCATTGACGATGAAACACAGAAATTGCATCGGAATTAAATATAAGAGACACAATGCCGACTTAAGTACAAGAAGACTGAGTCTTCCTACTGTCTATGTTTTGAGCGTTTCCTGTGTCACCAGTTTTACATTCCGATGCACCTCTGCATGTATACTGTTCCCTTCGACTTTCCCATTTACGATGAAACACAGAAATTGCTTCGGAATTAAATATAAGAGACACAATGTCGACTTAAGTACAGGAAGAGTGTGCCTTCTATTGTATATGTTTTGAGCGTTTCCTGTGTCACCAGTTTTACATTCCGATGCACCTCTGCAGGTTTACTGTATCCATTGGACCTTCCCATTGACTATGAAACACAGACATTGCATCGGAATTAAATATAAGAGACACAATGCCGACTTAGGTACAGGAAGACTGAGACTTCCTACTGTCTATGTTTTGAGCGTTTCCTGTGTCATCAGTTTTCCATTTTGATGCACCTCTGCAGGTTTACTGTATCCTTTGGACGTTCACAGTGACGATGAAATACAGAAATTGCATCTAAATTAAATATAAGAGACACAATGCCGACTTCAGTACAAGAAAACTGAGTCTTCTTAGGGTCTATGTTTTGACCGCTTCCTGTGTCACCAGTTTTACATTCCGAAGCACCTCTGCAGGTTTACTATATACCTTGGACCTTCCCATTGACGATAAAACACAGAAATTGCATCGGAATTAACTATAAGAGATACAATGCCGACTTAGGTACAGGAAGACTGAGTCTTCCTACTGTCTATGTTTTGAGCGTTTCCTGTGTCACCAGTTTTACATTCCGATACACCTTTGCAGGTTTACTGTGTCCCTTGGACCTTCCCATTTGCGATGAAACAGAGAAATTGCATCGGAATTAAATATAAGGGTCACAATGACGTCTTAAGTACAGGAAGACATGGTCTTCCAACTATCTATGTTTAGAGCGTTTCCTGTGTCTCCAGTACTACATTCCCATGCACCTCTGCAGGTTTTCCTGTATCCCTTGGACATTCAAAGTGACGATGAAACACAGAAATTGCATCGGAATTAAATATAAGAGACACAATGCCGACTTAAGTACTGGAAGACTGATTCTTCCTACTGTCAATGTTTGAGCGTTTCCTATGTCAACAGTTTTAAATTCCGATGCACCTCTGCAGGTTCACTGTATCCCTTGGACCTACACAGTGACGATGAAACACAGAAATTGCATCTAAATTAAATATAAGAGATACAATGCCGACTTAAGAACAGGAAGGCTGAGTCTTCCTACTGTCTATGATTTGAGCGTTTCCTCTGTCACCAGTTTTACATTCCGATGCACCTCTGCAGGTTTACTGTATCCCTTGGATCTTCCCATTGACGATGAAACACAGAAATTTTATCGGAATTAAATATAAGAGACACAATGCCGACTTAAGCACAGGAACATTGAGTCTTCCTACTGTCTATGTTTTGAGCGTTTCCAGCGTCACCAGTTTTACATTCCGATGCACCTCTGCAGGTTTACTGTGTCCCTTGGACCTTCCCATTGGCGATGAAAAACAGAAATTTCACCGCAATTAAATATAAGAGACACAATGACGTTTTAAGTAGAGGAAGACTGAGTCTTCCTACTGTCTATGTTTTGAGCGTTTCCTGTGTCTCCAGTTTTACATTCCGATGCACCTCTGCAGGTTTACTGTATCCCTTGGACCTTCACAGTGACGAAGAAACACAGAAATTGCATCGGAATTAAATATAAGAGACACAATGCCGACTTAAGTACAAGAAGACTGAGTCTTACTACTGTCTATGTTTTGAGCGTTTCCTGTGTCACCAGTTTTACATTCCAATGCACCTCTGCAGGTTTACTGTATCCCTTTGACCTTCCCATTGACGATGAATCACAGATATTGCACCGGAATTAAATATAAGAGACACAATGCCGACTTAAGTACAGGAAGTATGAGTCTTCCTAGTGTCAATTTTTTGAGCGTTTCCTGCGTCAGCAGTTTTACATTCCGATGCACCTCTGCAGGTTTACTGTATCCATCGGACCTTCCCATTGACGATGAAACACAGATATTACATCGGAACTAAATATAAGAGACACAACGCCGACTTTAGTACAGGAAGACTGAGTCTTCCTCCTCTCTACGTTTTGAGCGTTTCCTGTGTCATCAGTTCTACATTCCGATTCACCTCTGCAGGTTTACTGTATCCATTGGACCTTCCCATTGACGATGAATCACAGAAATTGCATCGGAATTAAATATAAGAGACACAATGCCGACTTAAGTACAGGAAAATTGAGTCGTCCTACTGTCTATTTTTTGAGCATTTCCTGCGTCACCAGTTTTACATTCCGATGCACCTCTGCAGGTTTACTGTATCCATCGGACCTTCCCATTGACGATGAAACACAGAAATTACATCGGAATTAAATATAAGAGACACAACGCCGACTTAAGTACAACAAAACTGAGTCTTCTTACGGTCTATGTTTTGAGCGTTTCCAGTGTCACCTGTGTTACATTCCGATGCACCTCTGCAGGTTTACTGTGTCCCTTGGACCTTCCCATTGGCGATGAAACACAGAAATTGCACGCAATTAAATATAAGAGACACAATGACGTCTTAAGTAGAGGAAGACTGAGTCTTCCTACTATCTATGTTTTGAGCGTTTCCTGTGTCACCAGTTTTACATTCCGATGCACCTATGCAGGTCTACAGTATCCCTTGGACCTTCATAGTGACGATGAAACACAGAAATTGCATCGCAATTAAATATAAGATACACAATGTCGAATTAAGTACAGAAAGACTGAGTCTTCCTACTGTCTATTTTTTGAGCGTTTCCTGCGTCACTTGTTTTACATTCCGATGCACCTCTGCAGGTTTACTGTATCCATCGGACCTTCCCATTGACGATGAAACACAGAAATTGCATCGGAATTAAATATAAAAGACACAATGACGAATAAAGTACAGGAAGACTGAGTCTTCCTACTGTCAATGTTTGAGCGTTTTCTGTGTCAACAGTTTTACTTTCCGATGCACCTCTGCAGATTTACTGTATCCATCAGACCTTCCATTTGGCGATGAAACACAGAAATTACATCGGAATTATATATAAGAGACACAAATCCGACTTAAGTACATGAAAACTGAGTCTTCTTACGGTCTACGTTTTGAGCGTTTCCAGTGTCACCAGTTTTACATTCCGATGCACCTCTGCAGGTTTACTGTGTCCCTTGGACCTTCCCATTTGCGATGAAACACAGAAATTGCATCGAAATTAAATATAAGAGACACAATGCCGACTTAAGAACAGGGAGGCTGAGTCTTCCTACTGTCTATGATTTGAGCGTTTCCTCTGTCACCAGTTTTACATTCCGATGCACCTCTGCAGGTTTATTGTATCCCTTGGATCTTCCCATTGACGATGAAACACAGAAATTTTATCGGAATTAAATATAAGAGACACAATGCCGACTTAAGTACAGGAACATTGAGTCTTCCTACTGTCTATGTTTTGAGCGTTTCCAGCGTCACCAGTTTTACATTCCGATGCACCTCTGCAGGTTTACTGTGTCCCTTGGACCTTCCCATTGGCGATGAAACACAGAATATTCACCGCAATTAAATATAAGAGACACAATGACGTTTTAAGTAGAGGAAGACTGAGTCTTCCTACTGTCTATGTTTTGAGCGTTTCCTGTGTCTCCAGTTTTACATTCCGATGCACCTCTGCAGGTTTACTGTATCCCTTGGACCTTCACAGTGACGAAGAAACACAGAAATCGCATCGGAATTAAATATAAGAGACACAATGCCGACTTAAGTACAAGAAGACTGAGTCTTCCTACTGTCTATGTTTTGAGCGTCTCCTGTGTCACCAGTCTTACATTCCGATGCACCTCTGCGGGGTTCTTGTATCCCTTGGACCTTCCCATTGACGATGAAACACAGAAATTGCATCGGAATTAAATATAAGAGACACAATGCCGACTTAAGTACAAGAAGACTGAGTCTTCCTACTGTCTATGTTTTGAGCGTTTCCTGTGTCACCAGTTTTACATTCCGATGCACCTCTGCAGGTATACTGTTTCCCTTCGACTTTCCCATTGACGATGAAACACAGAAATTGCTTCGGAATTAAATATAAGAGACACAATGTCGACTTAAGTACAGGAAGAGTGTGCCTTCTATTGTATATGTTTTGAGCGTTTCCTGTGTCACCAGTTTTACATTCCGATGCGCCTCTGCAGGTTTACTGTATCCATTGGACCTTCCCATTGACTATGAAACACAGAAATTGCATCGGAATTAAATATAAGAGACACAACGCCGACTTAAGTACAAGAAAACTGAGTCTTCTAACGGACTACGTTTGGAGCGTTTCCAGTGTCACCAGTTTTATATTCCGATGCACCTTTGCAGGTTTACTGTGTCCCTTGGACCTTCCCATTTGCGATGAAACACCGAAATTGCATCGGAATTAAATATAAGGGTCACAATGACGTCTTAAGTACAGGAAGACAGGGTCTTCCAACTGTCTATGTTTAGAGCGTTTCCTGTGTGTCCAGTATTACATTCCCATGCATCTCTGCAGGTTTTCCTGTATCCCTTGGACCTTCAAAGTGACGATGAAAAACAGAAATTGCATCGGAATTAAATGTAAGAGACACAATGCCGACTTAAGTACAGGAAGACTGAGTCTTCCTACTGTCAATGTTTGAGCGTTTCCTATGTCAACAGTTTTAAATTCCGATGCACCTCTGCAGGTTCACTGTATCCCTTGGACCTACACAGTGACGATGAAACACAGAAATTGCATCTAAATTAAATATAAGAGACACAATGCCGACTTAAGGACAGGAAGGCTGAGTCTTCCTACTGTCTATGATTTGAGCGTTGCCTCTGTCACCAGTTTTACATTCCGATGCACCTCTGCAGGTTTACTGTATCCCTTGGATCTTCCCATTGACGATGAAACACAGAAATGTTATCGGAATTTAATATAAGAGACACAATGCCGAATTAAGTACAGGAACATTGAGTCTTCCTACTGTCTATGTTTTGAGCGGTTCCAGCGTCACGAGTTTTACATTCCGATGCACCTCTGCAGGTTTACTGTGTCCCTTGGACCTTCCCATTGGCGATGAAACACAGAAATTTCACCGCAATTAAATATAAGAGACACAATGATGTTTCAAGTAGAGGAAGACTGAGTCTTCCTACTGTCTATGTTTTGAGCGTTTCCTGTGTCTCCAGTTTTACATTCCGATGCACCTCTGCAGGTTTACTGTATCCCTTGGACCTTCACAGTGACGAAGAAACACAGAAATTTCATCGGAATTAAATATCAGAGACACAATGCCGACTTAAGTACACGAAGACTGAGTCTTCCTACTGTCTATGTTTTGAGCGTCTCCTGTGTCACCAGTCTTACATTCCGATGCACCTCTGCGGGGTTCTTGTATCCCTTGGACCTTCCCATTGACGATGAAACACAGAAATTGCATCGGAATTAAGTATAAGAGACACAATGCCGACTTAAGTACAAGAAGACTGAGTCTTCCTACTGTCTATGTTTTGAGCGTTTCCTGTGTCACCAGTTTTACATTCCGATGCACCTCTGCAGGCATACTGTTTCCCTTCGACTTTCCCATTGACGATGAAACACAGAAATTGCTTCGGAATTAAATATAAGAGACACAATGCCGACTTAAGTACAGGAAGACTGAGTCTTCCCACTGGCTATGTTTTGAGCGTTTCCTGTGTCATCAGTTCTACATTCCGATGCACCTCTGCAGGTTTACTTTATCCATTGGAGCCCCCCCCCCCCATTGACGATGAAACACAGAAATTGCATCGGAATAAAATATAAAAGACACAATGCCGATTTCAGTACAGGAAGACTGAGTCTTACTACTGTCTATGTTTTGAGCGTTTCCTGTGTCACCAGTTTTACATTCCGATGCACCTCTGCAGGTTTACTGTATCCCTTTGACCTTCCCATTGACGATGAATCACAGAAATTGCACCGGAATTCAATATAAGAGACACAATGCCGACTTAAGTACAAGAAGTATGAGTCTTCCTACTGTCAATTTCTTGAGCGTTTCCTGCGTCAGCAGTTTTACATTCCGATGCACCTCTGCAGGTTTACTGTATCCATCGGACCTTCCCATTGACGATGAAACACAGAAATTACATCGGAACTAAATATAAGAGACACAACGCCGACTTTAGTACAGGAAGACTGAGTCTTCCCCCTCTCTACGTTTTGAGCGTTTCCTGTGTCATCAGTTCTACATTCCGATGCACCTCTGCAGGTTTACTGTATCCATTGAACGCCCCCATTGACGATGAAACACAGAAATTGCATCGGAATTAAATATAAAAGACACAATGCCGACTTAAGTACAGGAAGACTGAGTCTTTCTACTGTCTATGTTTTGAGCGTTTCCTGTGTCACCAGTTTTACATTCCGATGCACCTCTGCAGGTTTACTGTATCCACTGGACCTTCACAGTGGCGATGAAACACAGAAATTGCATCGGAATTCAATATAAGAGACACAATGCCGACTTAAGAACAGGAAGGCTGAGTCTTCCTACTGTCTATGTTTTGAGCGTTTCCTGTGTCACCAGTTTTACATTCCGATGCACCTCTGCAGGTTTACTGTATCCCTTGGATCTTCCCATTGACGATGAAACACAGAAATTGCATCGGAATTAAATATAAGAGACACAATGCCGACTTAAGTACAGGAACATTGAGTCTTCCTACTGCCTATACTTTGAGCGTTTCCTGCGTCACCAGTTCTACATTCCGATTCACCTCTGCAGGTTTACTGTATCCATTGGACCTTCCCATTGACGATGAATCACAGAAATTGCATCGGAATTAAATATAAGAGACACAATGCCGACTTAAGTACAGGATGATTGAGTCGTCCTACTGTCTATTTTTTGAGCATTTCCTGCGTCACCAGTTTTACATTCCGATGCACCTCTGCAGGTTTACTGTATCCATCGGACCTTCCCATTGACGATGAAACACAGAAATTACATCGGAATTAAATATAAGAGACACAACGCCGAATTAAGTACAACAAAACTGAGTCTTCTTACGGTCTATGTTTTGAGCGTTTCCAGTGTCACCAGTGTTACATTCCGATGCACCTCTGCAGGTTTACTGTGACCCTTGGACCTTCCCATTGGCGATGAAACACAGAAATTGCACGCAATTAAATATAAGAGACACAATGACGTCTTAAGTAGAGGAAGACTGAGTCTTCCTACTATCTATGTTTTGAGCGTTTCCTGTGTCACCAGTTTTACATTCCGATGCACCTATGCAGGTCTACAGGATCCCTTGGACCTTCATAGTGACGATGACACACAGAAATTGCATCGCAATTAAATATAAGATACACAATGTCGACTTAAGTACAGAAAGACTGAGTCTTCCTACTGTCTATTTTTTGAGCGTTTCCTGCGTCACTTGTTTTACATTCCGATGCACCTCTGCAGGTTTACTGTATCCATCGGACCTTCCCATTGACGATGAAACACAGAAATTGCATCGGAATTAAATATAAAAGACACAATGACGACTAAAGTACAGGAAGACTGAGTCTTCCTACTGTCAATATTTGAGCGTTTCCTGTGTCAACAGTTTTACATTCCGATGCACCTCTAGAGGTTTACTGTATCAATTGGACCTTCCGATTGACGATGAAACAAAGAAAATGCATCGGAATTAAATATAAGAGACACAATGCCGACTTAAGTACAGGAAGACTGAGTCTTCCTACTGTCAATGTTTGAGCGTTTCCTGTGTCAACAGTTTTACATTCCGATGCACCTCTGCAGGTTTACTGTATCTATAGGACCTTCCCTTTGACGATGAAACACAGAAAATGCATCGGAATTAAATATAAGAGACACAATGCCGACTTAAGTACAGGAAGACTGAGTCTTCCTACTCTCTACGTTTTGAGCGTTTCCTGTGTCATAAGTTCTACATTCCGATGCACCTCTGCAGGTTTACTGTATGCATTGGACCTTCCCATTGACGATGAAACACAGAAATTGCATCGGAATTAAATATAAAAGACACAATGCAGACTTAAGTACAGGAACATTGAGTCTTCCTACTGTCTATACTTTGAGCGTTTCCTGCGTCACCAGTTTTACATTCCGATGCACCTCTGCAGGTTTACTGTATCCATTGGACCTTCCCATTGACGATGAATCACAGAAATTGCATCGGAGTTAAATATAACTGACACAATGCCGACTTAAGTTCAGGAAGATTGATTCTTCCTACTGTCTATTTTTTGAGCGTTTCCTGCGTCACCAGTTTTACATTCCGATGCACCTTTGCAGGTTTACTGTATCCATCGGACATACCCATTGACGATGAAACACTGAAATTACATCGGAATTAAATATAAGAGACACAACGCCGACTTAAGTACAGGAAGATTGAGTCTTCCTACTGTCTATTTTTTGAGCGTTTCCTGCGACACCAGTTTTGCATTCCGGTGCACCTCTGCAGGTTTACTGTATCCATCGGACATACCCATTGACGATGAAACACTAAAATTACATCGGAATTAAATATAAGAGACACAACGCCGACTTAAGTACAATAAAACTGAGTCTTCTTACGGTCTACGTTTTGTACGTTTCCAGTGTCACCAGTTTTACATTCCGATGCACCTCTGCAGGTTTACTGTGTCCCTTGGACCATCCCATTGGCGATGAAAGACAGAAATTGCATCGGAATTAAGTATAAGAAACACAATGACGTCTTAAGTACAGGAAGGCAGAGTCTTCCAACAGTCTATGTTTTGAGCGTTTCCTGTGTCACCAGTTCTACATTCCCATGCACCTCTGCAGGTTTTCCTGTATCCCTTTGACCTTGAAAGTGACGATGAAACACAGAAATTGCATCGGAATTAAATATAAGAGACACAACGCCGACTTAAGTACAGGAAGACTGAGTCTTCCTACTCTCTACGTTTTGAGCGTTTCCTGTGTCATAAGTTCTACATTCCGATGCACCTCTGCAGGTTTAATGTATCCATTGAACCCTCCCATTGACGATGAAACACAGAAATTGCATCGGAATTAAATATAAAAGACACAATGCCGACTTAAGTACAGGAAGACTGAGTCTTTCTACTGTCTATGTTTTGAGCGTTTCCTGTGTCACCAGTTTTACATTCCGATGCACCTCTCCAGGTTTACTGTATCCACTGGACCTTCACAGTGACGATGAAACACAGAAATTGCATCGGAATGAAATATAGGAGACACAATGTCGACTTAAGTACAGGTAGAGAGTGTCTTTCTATTGCATATGTTTTGAGCGTTCCTGAGTCACCAGTTTTACATTCCGATGCACCTGTGCAGGTTTACTGTATCCATTGCACCCTCCCATTGACGATGAAACACAGAAATTGCATCGGAATTAAATATAAGAGACACAATGCCGACTTAGGTACAGGAAGACTGAGTCTTCCTAATGTCTATGTTTTGAGCATCTCTTGTGTCACCAGTTTTACATTCCGATGCACCTCTGCAGGTATACTGTTTCCCTTCGACTTTCCCATTGACGATGAAAGACAGAAATTGCATCGGAAATAAATATAAGAGACACAATGCCGACTTAAGTACAGGAAGACTGAGTCGTCCTACTGTCTATGTTTTGAGCGTTTCCTGTGTCATCAGTTCTACATTCCGATGCACCTCTGCAGGTTTACTGTATCCATTGGACCCCCCCCCCCCCATTGACGATGAAACACAGAAATTGCATCGGAATTAAATGTAAAAGACCCAATGCCGACTTAAGTACAGGAAGACTGAGTCTTACTACTGTCTATGTTTTGAGCGTTTCCTGTGTCACCAGTTTTACATTCCGATGCACCTCTGCAGGTTTACTGTATCCCTTTGACCTTCCCATTGACGATGAATCACAGAAATTGCACCGGAATTAAATATAAGATATACAATGCCGATTTAAGTACAGGAACATTGAGTCTTCCTACTGTCTATTTTTTGAGCGTTTCCTGCGTCACTAGTTTTACATTCCGATGCACCTCTGCAGGTTTACTGTATCCATCGGACCTTCCCATTGACGATGAAACACAGAAATTATATCGGAATTAAATATAAGAGACACAACGCCGACTTAAGTACAGGAAGACTGAGTCTTCCTACTCTCTACGTTTTGAGCGTTTCCTGTGTCATAAGTTCTACATTCCCATGCACCTCTGCAGGTTTACTGTATCCATTGAACCCCCCCATTGACGATGAAACACAGAAATTGCATCGGAATTAAATATAAGAGACACAATGCCGACATAAGTACAAGAAAACTGAGTCTTCCAACTGTCTATGTTTTGAGCGTTTCCTGTGTCACCAGTTTTAAAATCCAATGCACCTCTGCAGGTTTTCCTGTATCCCTTGGACCTTCAAAGTGACGATGAAACACAGAAATTGCATCGGAATAAAATATAAGAGACACAATGCCGACTTAAGTACAGGAAGACTGAGTCTTCCTACTGTCAATGTTTGAGCGTTTCCTGTGTCAACAGTTTTACATTCCGATGCACCTCTGCAGGTTTACTGTATCTATAGGACCTTCCCTTTGACGATGAAACACAGAAAATGCATCGGAATTACATATAAGAGACACAATGCCGACTTAAGTACAGGAAGACTGAGTCTTCCTACTCTCTACGTTTTGAGCGTTTCCTGTGTCATAAGTTCTACATTCCGATGCACCTCTGCAGGTTTACTGTATGCATTGGACCTTCCCATTGACGATGAAACACAGAAATTGCATCGGAATTAAATATAAAAGACACAATGCAGACTTAAGTACAGGAACATTGAGTCTTCCTACTGTCTATACTTTGAGCGTTTCCTGCGTCACCAGTTTTACATTCCGATGCACCTCTGCAGGTTTACTGTATCCATTGGACCTTCCCATTGACGATGAATCACAGAAATTGCATCGGAGTTAAATATAACTGACACAATGCCGACTTAAGTTCAGGAAGATTGAGTCTTCCTACTGTCTATTTTTTGAGCGTTTCCTGCGTCACCAGTTTTACATTCCGATGCACCTTTGCAGGTTTACTGTATCCATCGGACATACCCATTGACGATGAAACACTGAAATTACATCGGAATTAAATATAAGAGACACAACGCCGACTTAAGTACAGGAAGATTGAGTCTTCCTACTGTCTATTTTTTGAGCGTTTCCTGCGACACCAGTTTTGCATTCCGGTGCACCTCTGCAGGTTTACTGTATCCATCGGACATACCCATTGACGATGAAACACTAAAATTACATCGGAATTAAATATAAGAGACACAACGCCGACTTAAGTACAATAAAACTGAGTCTTCTTACGGTCTACGTTTTGTGCGTTTCCAGTGTCACCAGTTTTACATTCCGATGCACCTCTGCAGGTTTACTGTGTCCCTTGGACCATCCCATTGGCGATGAAACACAGAAATTGCATCGGAATTA
Source organism: Schistocerca nitens (assembly GCF_023898315.1). Classification (NCBI taxonomy): domain Eukaryota; kingdom Metazoa; phylum Arthropoda; class Insecta; order Orthoptera; family Acrididae; genus Schistocerca; species Schistocerca nitens. The sequence continues at coordinate 238,230,477 of NC_064623.1, read as the reverse complement.
AGTATAAGAGACACAATGACGTCTTAAGTACAGGAAGGCAGAGTCTTCCAACAGTCTATGTTTTGAGCGTTTCCTGTGTCACCAGTTCTACATTCACATGCACCTCTGCAGGTTTTCCTGTATCCCTTGGACCTTGAAAGTGACGATGAAACACAGAAATTGCATCGGAATTAAATATAAGAGACACAACGCCGACTTAAGTACAGGAAGACTGAGTCTTCCTACTCTCTACGTTTTGAGCGTTTCCTGTGTCATAAGTTCTACATTCCGATGCACCTCTGCAGGTTTACTGTATCCATTGAACCCTCCCATTGACGATGAAACACAGAAATTGCATCGGAATTAAATATAAAAGACACAATGCCGACTTAAGTACAGGAAGACTGAGTCTTTCTACTGTCTATGTTTTGAGCGTTTCCTGTGTCACCAGTTTTACATTCCGATGCACCTCTCCAGGTTTACTGTATCCACTGGACCTTCACAGTGACGATGAAACACAGAAATTGCATCGGAATGAAATATAGGAGACACAATGTCGACTTAAGTACAGGTAGAGAGTGTCTTTCTATTGCATATGTTTTGAGCGTTCCTGAGTCACCAGTTTTACATTCCGATGCACCTGTGCAGGTTTACTGTATCCATTGCACCTTCCCATTGACGATGAAACACAGAAATTGCATCGGAATTAAATATAAGAGACACAATGCCGACTTAGGTACAGGAAGACTGAGTCTTCCTAATGTCTATGTTTTGAGCATCTCTTGTGTCACCAGTTTTACATTCCGATGCACCTCTGCAGGTATACTGTTTCCCTTCGACTTTCCCATTGACGATGAAACACAGAAATTGCATCGGAAATAAATATAAGAGACACAAGGCCGACTTAAGTACAGGAAGACTGAGTCGTCCTACTGTCTATGTTTTAAGCGTTTCCTGTGTCATCAGTTCTACATTCCGATGCACCTCTGCAGGTTTACTGTATCCATTGGACCCCCCCCCCCCCATTGACGATGAAACACAGAAATTGCATCGGAATTAAATATAAGAGACACAATGCCGACTTAAGTACAGGAAGACTGAGTCTTCCTACTGTCAATGTTTGAGCGTTTCCTGTGTCACCAGTTTTACTTTCCGATGCACCTCTGCAGGTTTACTGTATCCCTTTGACCTTCCCATTGACGATGAATCACAGAAATTGCACCGGAATTAAATATAAGATATACAATGCCGATTTAAGTACAGGAACATTGAGTCTTCCTACTGTCTATTTTTTGAGCGTTTCCTGCGTCACTAGTTTTACATTCCGATGCACCTCTGCAGGTTTACTGTATCCATCGGACCTTCCCATTGACGATGAAACACAGAAATTATATCGGAATTAAATATAAGAGACACAACGCCGACTTAAGTACAGGAAGACTGAGTCTTCCTACTCTCTACGTTTTGAGCGTTTCCTGTGTCATAAGTTCTACATTCCCATGCACCTCTGCAGGTTTACTGTATCCATTGAACCCCCCCATTGACGATGAAACACAGAAATTGCATCGGAATTAAATATAAGAGACACAATGCCGACATAAGTACAAGAAAACTGAGTCTTCCAACTGTCTATGTTTTGAGCGTTTCCTGTGTCACCAGTTTTAAAATCCAATGCACCTCTGCAGGTTTTCCTGTATCCCTTGGACCTTCAAAGTGACGATGAAACACAGAAATTGCATCGGAATTAAATATAAGAGACACAATGCCGACTTAAGTACAGGAAGACTGAGTCTTCCTACTGTCAATGTTTGAGCGTTTCCTGTGTCAACAGTTTTACATTCCGATGCACCTCTAGAGGTTTACTGTATCAATTGGACCTTCCGATTGACGATGAAACAAAGAAAATGCACCGGAATTAAATATAAGAGACACAATGCCGACTTAAGTACAGGAAGACTGAGTCTTCCTACTGTCAATGTTTGAGCGTTTCCTGTGTCAACAGTTTTACATTCCGATGCACCTCTGCAGGTTTACTGTATCTATAGGACCTTCCCTTTGACGATGAAACACAGAAAATGCATCGGAATTAAATATAAGAGACACAATGCCGACTTAAGTACAGGAAGACTGAGTCTTTCTACTGTCTATGTTTTGAGCGTTTCCTGTGTCACCAGTTTTACATTCCGATGCACCTCTGCAGGTTTACTGTATCCACTGGACCTTCACAGTGACGATGAAACACAGAAATTGCATCGGAATGAAATATAAGTAACTCAATGTCGACTTAAGTACAGGAAGAGTGTGTCTTTCTATTGCATATGTTTTGAGCGTTTCCTGTGTCACCAGTTTTACATTCCGATGCACCTCTGCAGGTTTACTGTATCCATTGGACCTTCCCATTGACGATGAAACACAGAAATTGCATCGGAATTAAATATAAGAGACGCAATGCCGACTTAAGTACAGGAACATAGAGTCCTCCTACTGTCTATACTTTGAGCGTTTCCTGCGTCACCAGTTTTACATTCAGATGCACCTCTGCAGGTTTACTGTATCCATTGGACCTTCCCATTGACGATGTATCACAGAAATTTCATCGGAATTAAATATAACAGACACAAGGGCGACTTAAGTTCAGGAAGATTGAGTCTTCCTACTGTCTATTTTTTGAGCGTTTCCTGCGTCACCAGTTTTACATTCCGATGCACCTCTGCAGGAATACTGTATCCATCGGACATACCCATTGACGATGAACCACTGAAATTACATCGGAATTAAATATAAGAGACACAACGCCGACTTAAGTACAGGAAGATTGAGTCTTCCTTCAGTCTATTTTTTGAGCGTTTCCTGTGTCACCATTTTTACATTCCGGTGCACCTCTGCAGGTTTACTGTATCCATCGGACATACCCATTGACGATGAAACCCAGAAATTACATCGGAATTAAATGTAAGAGACACAACGCCGAGTTAAGTACAATAAAACTGAGTCTTCTTACGGTCTACGTTTTGAGCGTTTCCAGTGTCACCAGTTTTACATTCCGATGCACCTCTGCAGGTTTACTGTATCCCTTTGACCTTCCCATTGACGATGAAACACAGAAATTGCATCGGAGTTAAATATAAGAGACACAATGACGTCTTAAGTACAGGAAGATAGAGTCTTCCAACAGTCTATGTTTTGAGCGTTTCCTGTGTCACCAGTTTTACATTCCCATGCACCTCTGCAGGTTTTCCTGTATCCCGTGGACCTTCAAAGTGACGATGAAACACAGAAATTGCATCGGAATTAAATATAAGAGACACAATGCCGACTTAAGTACAGGAAGACTGAGTCTTCCTACTGTCTATGCTTTTAGCGTTTCCTGTGTCACCAGGTTTACATTCCCATGCACCTCTGCAGGTATACTGTTTCCCTTCGACTTTCCCATTGACGATGAAACACAGAAATTGCATCGGACTTAAATATAAGAGACACAATGCCGACTTAAGTACAGGAAGACTGAGTCTTCCTACTGTCTATGTTTTGAGCGTTTCCTGTGTCATCAGTTCTACATTCCGATGCACCTCTGCAGGTTTACTGTATCCATTGGACCCCCCCATTGACGATGAAACACAGAAATTGCATCGGAATTAAATGTAAAAGACCCAATGCCGACTTAAGTACAGGAAGACTGAGTCTTTCTATTGTCTATGTTTTGAGCGTTTCCTGTGTCACCAGTTTTACATTCCGATGCACCTCTGCAGGTTTACTGTATTCATTGGACCTTCACAGTGACGATGAAACACAGAAATTGCATCGGAATGAAATATAAGAGACACAATGTCGACTTAAGTACAGGAAGAGAGTGTCTTTCTATTGCATATGTTTTGAGCGTTTCCTGTGTCACCAGTTTTACATTCCGATGCACCTGTGCAGGTTTACTGTATCCATTGGACCTTCCCATTGACGATGAATCACAGAAATTGCATCGGAATTAAATATAAGAGACACAATGCCGACTTAAGTACAGGAAGATTGAGTCTTCCTACTGTCTATTTTTTGAGCGTTTCCCGCGTCACCAGTTTTACATTCCGATGCACCTCTGCAGGTTTACTGTATCTATCGGACATACCCATTGACGATGAAACACTGAAATTACATCGGAATTAAATATAAGAGACACAACGCCGACTTAAGTACAGGAAGACTGAGACTTCCTACTGTCTATGTTTTGAGCGTCTCTTGTGTCACCAGTTTTACATTCCGATGCACCTCTGCAGGTTTACTGTATCCCTTGGACCTCCCCATTGACACTGGAACACAGAAATTACATCGGAGTTAAATATAACAGACACAATGCCGAGTTAAGTACAGGAAGACTGAGTCTTCCTACTGTCTATTTTTTGAGCGTTTTCTGCGTCACCAGTTTTACATTCCGATGCACCTATGCAGGTTTACTGTATCCATCGGACCTTCCCATTGACGATGAAACACAGAAATTACATCGGAATTAAATATAAGAGACACAACGCCGACTTAAGTACAGGAAGACTGGGTCTTCCTACTCTCTACGTTTTGAGCGTTTCCTGTGTCATAAGTTCTACATTCCGATGCACCTCTGCAGGTTTACTGTATCCATTGAACCCCCCCCCCCCCCCCATTGTAGATGAAACACAGAAATTGCATCGGAATTAAATATAAAAGACACAATGCCGACTTAAGTACAGGAAGACTGAGTCTTTCTACTGTCTATGTTTTGAGCGTTTCCTGTGTCACCAGTTTTACATTCCGATGCACCTCTGCAGGTTTACTGTATCCCTTGGATCTTCCCATTGACGATGAAATACAGAAATTGCATCGGAATTAAATATAAGAGACACAATGCCGACTTAGGTACAGGAAGACTGAGTCTTCCTACTGTCTATGTTTTGAGCGTCTCTTGTGTCACCAGTTTTACATTCCGATGCACCTCTGCAGGTTTACTGTATCCCTTGGACCTTCCCATTGACACTGAAACACAGAAATTACATCGGAGTTAAATATAACAGACAAAATGCCGATTTAAGTACAGGAAGACTGAGTCTTACTACTGTCTATGTTTTGAGCGTTTCCTGTGTCACCAGTTTTACATTCCGATGCACCTCTGCAGGTTTACTGTATCCCTTTGACCTTCCCATTGACGATGAATCACAGAAATTGCACCGGAAATAAATATAAGAGATACAATGCCGACTTAAGTACAGGAAGATTGAGTCTTCCTACTGTCTATTTTTTGAGCGTTTTCTGCGTCACCAGTTTTACATTCCGATGCACCTCTGCAGGTTTACTGTATCCATCGGATCTTCCCATAGACGATGAAACACAGAAATTACATCGGAATTAAATATAAGAGACACAACGCCGACTTAAGTACAGGAAGACTGAGTCTTCCTACTCTCTACGTTTTGAGCGTTTCCTGTGTCATAAGTTCTACATTCCGATGCACCTGTGCAGGTTTACTGTATCCATTGGACCTTCCCATTGACGATGAAACACAGAAATTGCATCGGAATTAAATATAAGAGACACAATGCCGACTTAGGTACAGGAAGACTGAGTCTTCCTACTGTCTATGTTTTGAGCGTTTCCTGTGTCATCAGTTTTCCATTTTGATGCACCTCTGCAGGTTTACTGTATCCATTGGACCTTCACAGTGACGATGAAACACAGAAATTGCATCGGTATTCAATATAAGAGACACAATGCCGACTTAAGAACAGGAAGTCTGAGTCTTCCTACTGTCTATGTTTTGAACGTTTCCTGTGTCACCAGTTTTACATTCCGATGCACCTCTGCAGGTTTACTGTATCCCTTGGATCTTCCCATTGACGATGAAATACAGAAATTGCATCGGAATTAAATATAAGAGACACAATGCCGACTTAAGTACAGGAACATTGAGTCTTCCTACTGTCTATACTTTCAGCGTTTCCTGCGTCACCAGTTTTACATTCCGATGCACCTCTGCAGGTTTACTATATCCATTGGACTTTCCCATTGACGATGAATCACAGAAATTGCATCGGAATTAAATATAAGAGACACAATGCCGACTTAAGTACAAGAAAAATGAGACTTCTTACGGTCTATGATTTGAGCGTTTCCAGTTTCACCAGTGTTACATTCCGATGCACCTCTGCAGGTTTACTGTTTCCCTTGGACCTTCCCATTGGCGATGAAACAGAGAAACTACACCGCAATTAAATATAAGAGACACAATGACGTCTTAAGTAGAGGAAGATGGAGTCTTCCTACTGTCTATGTTTTGAGCGTTTCCTGTGTCTCCAGTTTTACATTCCGATGCACCTATGCAGGTCTACAGTATCCCTTGGACCTTCATAGAGACGATGAAACACAGAAATTGAATCGGAATTAAATATAAGAGACACAATGTCGACTTAAGTACATAAAGATTGAGTCTTCCTACTCTCTATGTTTTGAGCGTTTCCTGTGTCACCAGTTATACATTTCGATGCACCTCTGCAGGTTTGCTGTATCCCTTGCACCTTCCCATTCACAATGAAACACAGAAATTACATCGGAATTAAATATAACAGACACAATGCCGACTTAGGTACAGGAAGACTGAGTCTTCCTACTGTCTATGTTTTGAGCGTTTCCTGTGTTATCAGTTTTCCATTTTGATGCACCTCTGCAGGTTTACTGTATCTATTGGACCTTCACAGTGACGATGAAACACAGAAATTGCATCGGAATTCAATATAAAAGACACAATGCCGACTTAAGAACAGGAAGGTTGAGTCTTCCTACTGTCTATGTTTTGAACGTTTCCTGTGTCACCAGTTTTACATTCCTATGCTCCTCTGCAGGTTTACTGTGTCCCTTGGACCTTCCCATTTGCGATGAAACACAGAAATTGCATCGGAATTAAATATAAGAGACACAATGCCGACTTAAGTACAGGAAGACTGAGTCTTCCAACTGTCTATGTTTTGAGCGTTTCCTGTGTCACCAGTTTTACATTCCCATGCACCTCTGCAGGTTTTCCTGTATCCCTTGGACCTTCAAAGTGACGATGAAACACAGAAATTACATCGGAATTAAATATAAGAGACACAATGCCGACTTAATTACAGGAAGACTGAGTCTTCCTACTGTCAATGTTTGAGCGTTTCCTGTGTCAACAGTTTTACAATCCGATGCACCTCTGCAGGTTTACTGTATCCATTCGACCTTCCGATTGACGATGAAACAAAGAAAATGCATCGGAATTAAATATAAGAGACACAATGCCGACTTACGTACAGGAAGACTGAGTCTTCCTACTGTCAATGTTTGAGCGTTTCCTGTGTCAACAGTTTTACATTCCGATGCACCTCTGCAGGTTTACTGTATCCATAGGACCTTCCCATTGACGATGAAACACAGAAAATGCATCGGAATTGAATATAAGAGACACAATGCCGACTTAAGTACAGGAAGACTGAGTCTGCCTACTGTCTATGTTTTGAGCGTTTCCTGTGTCACCAGTTTTACATTCCGATGCACCTCTGCAGGTTTACTGTATCCATTGGACCTTCCCTTTGACGACGAAGCACAGAAATTGCATCGGAATTAAATATAAGAGACACAACGCCGACTTAAGTACAAGAAAATTGAGTCTTCTTACGGTCTATGATTTGAGCGTTTCCTGTGTCACCATTTTTACATTCCAATGCACCTCAGCAGGTTTACTATCTACTTTGGACCTTCCCATTGACGAAAAACACAGAAATTGCATCGGAATTAAATATAAGAGATACCATGCCGACTTAGGTACAGAAAGATTAAGTCTTCCTACTGTCTATGTTTTCAGCGTTTCGTATGTCATCAGTTTTACATTTTGATGCACCTCTGCAGGTTTACTGTATCCCTTGGTCCTTCACAGTGACGATGAACACAGAAAATGGTTCTAAATTAAATATAAGAGACACAATGCTGACTTCAGTACAAAAAAACTGAGTCTTCTTAGGGTCTAAGTTTTGACCGCTTCCTGTGTCACCAGTTTTACATTCCGATGCACCTCTGCAGGTTTACTGTATCCGTTTGACCTTCCCATTGACGATGAATCACAGAAATTGCACCGGAATTAAATATTAGAGACACAATGCCGACTTAAGTACAGGAAGATTGAGTCTTCCTACTGTCTATTTTTTGAGCGTTTCCTGCGTCACCAGTTTTACATTCCGATGCACCTCTGCTGGTTTACTGTATCCATCGGACCTTCCCATTGACGATGAAACACAGAAATTACATCGCAATTAAATATAAGAGACACAATGCCGACTTAAGTACAGAAGGACTGAGTCTTCCTACTCTCTATGTTTTGAGCGTTTCCTGTGTCAACCAGTTTTACATTCCAATGCACCTATGCAGGTCTACAGTATCCCTTGGACATTCATAGTGACGATGAAACACAGAAATTGCATCGGAATTAAATATAAAAGACACAATGCCGACTTAAGTACAGGAAGACTGAGTCTATCTACTGTCTATGTTTTGAGCGTTTCCTATGTCACCAGTTTTACTTTGCGATGCACCTCTGCAGGTTTACTGTAACCACTGGACCTTCACAGTGACGATGAATCACAGAAATTGCATCGGAATTAAATATAAGAGACACAATGCCGACTTAAGTACAGGAAGATTGAGTCTTCCTACTGTCTATTTTTTGAGCGTTTCCTGCGTCACCAGTTTTACATTCCGATGCACCTCTGCAGGTTTACTGTATCCATCGGACATACCCATTGACGATGAAACACTGAAATTACATCGGAATTAAATATAAGAGACACAATGCCGACTTAAGTACAGGAAGATTGAGTCTTCCTACTGTCTATTTTTTGAGCGTTTCCTGCGTCACCAGTTTTACATTCCGATGCACCTCTGCAGGTTTACTATATCCATCGGACATACCCATTGACGATGAAACACAGAAATTACATCGGAATTAAATATAAGAGACACAACGCCGACTTAAGTACAATAAAACTGAGTCTTCTTACGGTCTACGTTTTGAGCGTTTCCAGTGTCACCAGTTTTAAATTAAGATGCACCTCTGCAGGTTTACTGTGTCCCTTGGACCATCCCACTGGCGCTGAAACACAGAAATTGTATCGGAATTAAATATAAGAGACACAACGCCGACTTAAGTACAAGAAAACTGAGTCTTCTTACGGTCTATGATTTGAGCGTTTCCTGTGTCACCATTTTTACATTCCAATGCACCTCAGCAGGTTTACTATCTACCTTGGACCTTCCCATTGACGAAAAAACACAGAAATTGCATCGGAATTAAATATAAGAGACACAATCTCGACTTAAGTACAGGCAGAGTGTGTCTTTCTATTGCATATGCTTTGAGCGTTTCCTGTGTCACCAGTTTTACATTCCGATGCACCTCTGCAGGTTTACTGTATCCATAGGACCTTCCCATTGACGATGAAACACAGAAAATGCATCGGAATTAAATATAAGAGACACAATGCCGACTTAAGTACAGGAAGACTGAGTCTTCCTGCTGTCTATGTTTTGAGCGTTTCCTGTGTCACCAGTTTTACATTCCGATGCACCTCTGCAGGTTTACTGTATCCATTGGACCTTCCCTTTGACGACGAAGCACAGAAATTGCATCGGAATTAAATATAAGAGACACAACGCCGACTTAAGTACAAGAAAGCTGAGTCTTCTTACGGTCTATGATTTGAGCGTTTCCTGTGTCACCATTTTTACATTCCAATGCACCTCAGCAGGTTTACTATCTACCTTGGACCTTCCCATTGACGAAAAAACACAGAAATTGCATCGGAATTAAATATAAGAGACACAATGTCGACTTAAGTACAGGAAGAGTGTGTCTTTCTATTGCATATGCTTTGAGCGTTTCCTGTGTCACCAGTTTTACTTTCCGATGCACCTCTGCAGGTTTACTGTATCCATTGGACCTTCCCATTGACGATGAATCACAGAAATTGCATCGGAATTAAATATAAGAGACTCAATGCAGACTTAAGTACAGGAAGATTGAGTCTTCCTACTGTCTATTTTTTGAGCGTTTCCTGCGTCACCAGTTTTACTTTCCGATGCACCTCTGCAGGTTTACTGTGTCCCTTGGACCATCCCATTGGCGATGAAACACAGAAATTACATCGGAATTAAATATACGAGACACAATGACGTCTTAAGTACAGGAAGACAGAGTCTTCCAACCGTCTATGTTTTGAGCGTTTCCTGTGTCACCAGTTTTACATTCCGATGCACCTCTGCAGGTTTTCCTGTATCCCTTGGACCTTCAGAGTGACGATGAAACACAGAAATTGCATCGGAATCAAATATAAGAGACACAATGCCGACTTAAGTACAGGAAGACTGAGTCTTCCTACTGTCTATGTTTTGAGCGTTTCCTGTGTCACAAGTTTTACATTCCCATGCACCTCTGCAGGTACACTGTTTCCCTTCGACTTTCCCTATGACGATGAAACACAGAAATTGCATCGGAATTACATTTAAGAGACACAATGCCGACTTAAGTACAGGAAGACTGAGTCTTCCTACTGCCTATGTTTTGAGCGTTTCCTGTGTCATCAGTTCTACATTCCGATGCACCTCTGCATGTTTACTGTATCCATTGGACCCCCCCCATTGACGATGAAACACAGAAATTGCATCGGAATTAAATGTAAAATACCCAAGGCCGACTTAAGTACAGGAACATTGAGTCTTCCTACTGTCTATACTTTGAGCGTTTCCTGCGTCACCAGTTTTACATTCCGATGCACCTCTGCAGGTTTACTGTATCCATTGGACCTTCCCATTGACGATGAATCACAGAAATTGCATCGGAATTAAATATAAGAGACACAATGCCGACTTAAGTACAGGAAGATTGAGTCTTCCTACTGTCTATTTATTGAGTGTTTCCTGCGTCACCAGTTTTACATTCCGATGCACCTCTGCAGGTTTACTGTATCCATCGGACATACCCATTGACGATGAAACACTGAAATTACATCGGAATTAAATATAAGAGACACAACGCCGACTTAAGTACAGGAAGACTGAGACTTCCTACTGTCTATGTTTTGAGCGTCTCCTGTGTCACGAGTTTTACATTCCGATGCATTCTGCAGGTTTACTGTATCCCTTGCACCTTCCCATTCACAATGAAACACAGAAATTACATCGGAATTAAATATAACAGACACAATGCCGACTTAGGTACAGGAAGACTGAGTCTTACTACTGTCTATGTTTTGAGCGTATCCTGTGTCACCAGTTTTACATTCCGATGCACCTCTGCAGGTTTACTGTATCCCTTGGACCTTCCCATTGACGATGAATCACAGAAATTGCATCGGAATTAAATATAAGAGACACAACGCCTACTTAAGTACAAGAAAACTGAGTCTTCTTACGGTCTATGTTTTGAGCGTTTCCAGTTTCACCAGTGTTACATTCCGATACACCTCTGCAGGTTTGCTGTATCCATTGGACTTTCCCATTGACGATGAAACACAGAAATTGTATCGGAATTAAATATAAGAGACACAACGCCGCCTTAAGAACAAGAAAACTGAGTCTTCTTACGGTCTATGTTTTGAGCGTTTCCAGTTTCACCAGTGTTACATTCCGATGCACCTCTGCAGGTTTACTGTTTCACTTGGCCCTTCCCATTGGCGATGAAACAGATGAATTGCACTTCAATTAAATATAAGAGACACAATGACGTGTTAAGTAGAGGAAGACTGAGCCTTCCTACTGTCTATGATTTGAGCGTTTCCTGTGTCACCAGTTTTACATTCCGATGCACCTCTGCAGGTTTACTGTATCCCTTGGACCTTCCCATTCACAATGAAACACAGAAATTACATCGGAATTAAATATAAAAGACACAATGCCGACTTAGGTACAGGAAGACTGAGTCTTACTACTTTCTATGTTTTGAGCGTTTCCTGTGTCACCAGTTTTACATTCCGATGCACCTCTGCAGGTTTACTGTATCCCTTGGACCTTCCCATTGTCGATGAATCACAGAAATTGCATCGGAATTAAATATAAGAGACACAATGCCGACTTAAGTACAGGAAGATTGAGTCTTACTACAATCTATTTTTTGAGCGTTTCCTGCGTCACCAGTTTTACATTCCGATGCACCTCAGCAGGTTTACTGTATCCATCGGACCTTCCCATTGACGATGAAACACAGAAATTGCATCGTAATTAAATATAAAAGACACAATGACGACTTAAGTACAGGAAGACTGAGTCTTTCTACTGTCTATGATTTGAGCGTTTCCTGTGTCACCAGTTTTACATTCCGATGCACATTTGCAGGTTAACTGTATCCACTGGACCTTCCCATTAAAGATGGAATACAAAAAATGCATCATAATTAAATATAAGAGACACAATGCCGACCTCAGTACAGGAAGACTGAGTCTTCCTACTGTCAATGTTTGAGCGTTTTCTGTGTCAACAGTTTTACTTTCCGATGCACCTCTGCAGGTTTACTGTATCCATCGGACCTTCCAATTGACGATGAAACACAGAAATTACATCGGAATTAAATATAAGAGACACAACGCCGACTTAAGTGCATGAAAACTGAGTCTTCTTACGGTCTACGTTTTGAGCGTTTCCAGTGTCACCAATTTTACATTCCGATGCACCTCTGCAGGTTTACTGTGTCCCTTGGACCTTCCCATTTGCGATGAAACACAGAAATTGTATCGGAATTAAATATAAGAGACACAATGCCGACTTAAGTACAGGAAGACTGAGTCTTCCAACTGTCTATGTTTTGAGCGTTCCCTGTGTCACCAGTTTTACATTCCCAAGCACCTCTGCAGGTTTTCCTGTATCCCTTGGACCTTCAAAGTGACGATGAAACACAGAAATTGCATCGGAATTAAATATAAGAGACACAATGCCGACTTAAGTACAGGAAGACTGTGTCTTCCTACTGTCAATGTTGGAGCGTTTCCTGTGTCAACAGTTTTACATTCCGATGCACCTCTGCAGGTTTACTGTATCCATTGGACCTTCCGATTGACGATGAAACAAAGAAAATGCATCGGAATTAAATATAAGAGACACAATGCCGACTTAAGTACATGAAGGCTGAGTTTCCTACTATCAATGTTTGAGCGTTTCCTGTGCCAACAGTTTTACATTCCGATGCACCTCTGCGGGTTTACTGTATCCATAGGACCTTCCCATTGACGATGAAACACGGAAAATGCATCGGAATTAAATATAAGAGACACAATGCCGACTTAAGTACAGGAAGATTGAGTCTTCCTACTGTCTATGTTTTGAGCGTTTCCTGTGTCACCAGTTTTACATTCCGATGCACCACTGCAGGTTTAGTGTATCCATTGGACCTTCCCTTTGACGACGAAGCACAGAAATTGCATCGGAATTAAATATAAGAGACACAACGCCGACTTAAGTACAAGAAAACTGAGTCTTCTTACGGTCTATGATTTGAGCGTTTCCTGTGTCACCATTTTTACATTCCAATGCACCTCAGCAGGTTTTCTATCTACCTTGGACCTTCCCATTGACGAAAAAACACAGAAATTGCATCGGAATTAAATATAAGAGATACAATGCCGACTTAAGTACAGGAAGATTGAGTCTTCCTACTGTCTATGTTTTCAGCGTTTCCTATGTCATCAGTTTTACATTTTGATGCACCTCTGCAGGTTTACTGTATCCCTTGGAACTTCACAGTGACGATGAACACAGAAATTGCTTCTAAATTAAACATAAGAGACACAATGCCGACTTCAGTACAAGAAAACTGAGTCTTCTTTGGGTCTATGTTTTGACCGCTTCCTGTGTCACCAGTTTTACATTCCGATGCACCTCTGCAGGTTTACTGTATCCCTTTGACATTCCCATTGACGATGAATCACAGAAATTGCACCGGAATTAAATATAAGAGACACAATGCCGACTTAAGTACAGGAAGATTGAGTCTTCCTACTGTCCATTTTTTGAGCGTTTCCTGCGTCACCAGTTTTACATTCCGATTCACCTCTGCTGGTTTACTGTATCCATCGGACCTTCCCATTGACGATGAAACACAGAAACTACATCGCAATTTAATATAAGAGACACAATGCCGACTTAAGTACAGAAGGACTGAGTCTTCCTACTCTCTATGTTTTGAGCGTTTCCTGTGTCACCAGTTTTACATTCCGATGCACCTCTGCAGGTTTACTGTATCCATCGGACATACCCATTGACGATGAAACACTGAAATTACATCGGAATTAAATATAAGAGACACAACGCCGACTTAAGTACAGGAAGACTGAGACTTCCTACTGTCTATGTTTTGAGCGTCTCCTGTGTCACGAGTTTTACATTCCGATGCATTCTGCAGGTTTACTGTATCCCTTGGACATTCCCATTCACAATGAAACACAGAAATTACATCGGAATTAAATATAACAGACACAATGCCGACTTAGGTACAGGAAGACTGAGTCTTACTACTGTCTATGTTTTGAGCGTTTCCTGTGTCACCAGTTTTACATTCCGATGCACCTCTGCAGGTTTACTGTGTCCCTTGGACCTTCCCAATTGCGATGAAACACAGAAATTGCATCGGAATTAAATATAAGAGACACAATGCCGACATAAGTACAGGAAGACTGAGTCTTCCAACTGTGTATGTTTTGAGCGTTTCCTGTGTCACCAGTTTTACATTCCCATGCACCTCTGCAGGTTTTCCTGTATCCCTTGGACCTTCAAAGTGACGATGAAACACAGAAATTGCATCGGAATTAAATATAAGAGACACAATGCCGACTTAAGTACAGGAAGACTGAGTCTTCCTACTGTCAATATTTGAGCGTTTCCTGTGTCAACAGTTTTACATTCCGATGCTCCTCTGCAGGTTTACTGTATCCATTGGACATTCCGATTGACGATGAAACAAAGAAAATGCATCGGAATTAAATATAAGAGACACAATGCCGACTTAAGTACAGGAAGACTGAGTCTTCCTACTGTCAATGTTTGAGCGTTTCCTGTGTCAACAGTTTTACATTCCGATGCACCTCTGCAGGTTTACTGTATCCATAGGACCTTCCCATTGACGATGAAACACAGAAAATGCATCGGAATTAAATATAAGAGACACAATGCCGACTTAAGTACAGGAAGACTGAGTCTGCCTACTGTGTATGTTTTGAGAGTTTCCTGTGTCACCAGTTTTACATTCCGATGCACCTCTGCAGGTTTACTGTATCCATTGGACCTTCCGATTGACGATGAAACACAGAAAATGCAACGGAATTAAATATAAGAGACACAATGCCGACTTAAGTACAGGAAGACTGAGTGTTCCTACTGTCAATGTTTGAGCGTTTCCTGTGTCAACAGTTTTACATTCCGATGCACCTCTGCAGGTTTACTGTATCCATTGGACCCCCCCCCCCCATTGACGATGAAACACAGAAATTGCATCGGAATTAAATGTAAAATACCCAATGCCGACTTAAGTACAGGAACATTGAGTCTTCCTACTGTCTATACTTTGAGCGTTTCCTGCGTCACCAGTTTTACATTCCGATGCACCTCTGCAGGTTTACTGTATCCATTGGACCTTCCCATTGACGATGAATCACAGAAATTGCATCGGAATTAAATATAAGAGACACAATGCCGACATAAGTACAGGAAGATTGAGTCTTCCTACTGTCTATTTTTTGAGTGTTTCCTGCGTCACCAGTTTTACATTCCGATGCACCTCTGCAGGTTTACTGTATCCCTTTGACATTCCCATTGACGATGAAACACTGAAATTACATCGGAATTAAATATAAGAGACACAACGCCGACTTAAGTACAGGAAGACTGAGACTTCCTACTGTCTATGTTTTGAGCGTCTCCTGTGTCACGAGTTTTACATTCCGATGCATTCTGCAGGTTTACTGTATCCCTTGGACCTTCCCATTGACAATGAAACACAGATATTACATCGGAATTAAATATAAGAGGCACAACGCCGACTTAAGTACAGGAAGACCGAGTCTTCCTACTGTCAATGTTTGAGCGTTTCCTGTGTCAACAGTTTTACATTCCGATGCACCTCTGCAGGTTTACTGTATCCATAGGACCTTCCCATTGACGATGAAACACAGAAAATGCATCGGAATTAAATATAAGAGACACAATGCCGACTTAAGTACAGGAAGACTGAGTCTGCCTACTGTGTATGTTTTGAGAGTTTCCTGTGTCACCAGTTTTACATTCCGATGCACCTCTGCAGGTTTACTGTATCCATTGGACCTTCCGATTGACGATGAAACACAGAAAATGCAACGGAATTAAATATAAAAGACACAATGCCGACTTAAGTACAGGAAGACTGAGTCTTCCTACTGTCAATGTTGGAGCGTTTCCTGTGTCAACAGTTTTACATTCCGATGCACCTCTGCAGGTTTACTGTATCCATTGGACCTTCCGATTACCGATGAAACAAAGAAAATGCATCGGAATTAAATACAAGAGACACAATGCCGACTTAAGTACAGGAAGACTGAGTCTTCCTACTGTCAATGTATGAGCGTTTCCTGTGCCAACAGTTTTACATTCCGATGCACCTCTGCAGGTTTACTGTATCCATAGGACCTTCCCATTGACGATGAAACACAGAAAATGCATCGGAATTAAATATAAGAGACACAATGCCGACTTAAGTACAGGAAGATTGAGTCTTCCTACTGTCTATGTTTTGAGCGTTTCCTGTGTCACCAGTTTTACATTCCGATGCACCACTGCAGGTTTACTGTATCCATTGGACCTTCCCTTTGACGACGAAGCACAGAAATTGCATCGGAATTAAATATAAGAGACACAACGCCGACTTAAGTACAAGAAAACTGAGTCTTCTTACGGTCTATGATTTGAGCGTTTCCTGTGTCACCATTTTTACATTCCAATGCACCTCAGCAGGTTTTCTATCTACCTTGGACCTTCCCATTGACGAAAAAACACAGAAATTGCATCGGAATTAAATATAAAAGACACAATGACGACTTAAGCACAGGAAGACTGAGTCTTTCTACTGTCTATGATTTGAGCGTTTCCTGTGACACCAGTTTTACATTCCGATGCACCTTTGCAGGTTAACTGTATCCACTGGACCTTCCCATTGACGATGGAACACAAAAAATGCATCAGAATTAAATATAAGAGACACAATGCCGACTTAAGCACAGGAATACTGTGTCTTCCTACTGTCAATGTTTGAGCGTTTTCTGTGTCAACAGTTTTACTTTCCGATGCACCTCTGCAGGTTTACTGTATCCATCGGACGTTCCAATTGACGATGAAACACAGAAATTACATCGGAATTAAATATAAGAGACACAACGCCGACTTAAGTACATGAAATTGAGTCTTCTTACGGTCTACGTTTTGAGCGTTTCCAGTGTCACCAGTTTTACATTCCGATGCACCTCTGCAGGTTTACTGTGTCCCTTGGACCTTCCCATTTGCGATGAAACACAGAAATTGCATCGGAATTAAATATAAGAGACACAATGCCGACTTAAGTACAGGAAGACTGAGTCTTCCAACTGTCTATGTTTTGAGCGTTTCCTGTGTCACCAGTTTTACATTCCCATGCACCTCTGCAGGTTTTCCTGTATCCCTTGGACCTTCAAAGTGACGATGAAACACAGAATTTGCATCGGAATTAAATATAAGAGACACAATGCCGAATTAAGTACAGGAAGACTGAGTCTTCCTACTGTCAATGTTTGAGCGTTTCCTGTGTCCACAGTTTTACATTCCGATGCACCTCTGCAGGTTTACTGTATCCATTGGACCTTCCCATTGACGATGAAACACAGAAAATGCATCGGAATTAAATATAAGAGACACAATGCCGACTTAAGTACAGGAAGACTGAGTCTGCCTACTGTCTATGTTTTGAGCGTTTCCTGTGTCACCAGTTTTACATTCCGATGCACCACTGCAGGTTTACTGTATCCATTGGACCTTCCCTTTGACGACGAAGCACAGAAATTGCATCGGAATTAAATATAAGAGACACAACGCCGACCTAAGTACAAGAAAACTGAGTCTTCTTACGGTCTATGATTTGAGCGTTTCCTGTGTCACCATTTTTACATTCCAATGCACCTCAGCAAGTTTTCTATCTACCTTGGACCTTCCCATTGACGAAAAAACACAGAAATTGCATCGGAATTAAATATAAGAGATACAATGCCGACTTAGGTACAGGAAGACTAAGTCTCCCTACTGTCTATGTCTTCAGCGTTTCCTATGTCATCAGTTTTACATTTTGATGCACCTCTGCAGGTTTACTGTATCCCTTGGACCTTCAAAGTGACGATGAAACACAGAATTTGCATCGGAATTAAATATAAGAGACACAATGCCGACTTAAGTACAGGAAGACTGAGTCTTCCTACTGTCAATGTTTGAGCGTTTCCTGTGTCACCAGTTTTACATTCCAATGCACCTATGCAGGTCTACAGTATCCCTTGGACCTTCATAGTGACGATGAAACACAGAAATTGCATCAGAATTAAATATAAAAGACACAATGACGACTTAAGTACAGATAGACTGAGTCTTTCTACTGTCTATGATTTGAGCGTTTCCATTGTCACCAGTTTTAGATTCCGATGCACCTCTGCAGGTTAACTGTATCCACTGGACCTTCCCATAGACGATGGAACACAAAAAATGCATCAGAATTAAATATAAGAGACACAATGCCGACTTAAGCACAGGAAGACTGAGTCTTCCTACTGTCAATGTTTGAGCGTTTTCTGTGTCAACAGTTTTACTTTCCGATGCACCTCTGCAGGTTTACTGTATCCATCGGACGTTCCAATTGACGATGAAACACAGAAATTACATCGGAATTAAATATAAGAGACACAACGCCGACTTAAGTACATGAAAACTGAGTCTTCTTACGGTCTACGTTTTGAGCGTTTCCAGTGTCACCAGTTTTACATTCCGATGCACCTCTGCAGGTATACTGTGTCCCTTGGACCTTCCCATTTGCGATGAAACACAGAAATTGCTTCGGAATTAAATATAAGAGACACAATGCCGACTTAAGTACAGGAAGACTGAGTCTTCCTACTGTCAATGTTTGAGCGTTTCCTGTGTCAACAGTTTTACATTCCGATGCACCTCTGCAGGTTTACTGTATCCATTGGACCTTCCCATTCACGATGAAACACAGAAAATGCATCGGAATTAAATATACGAGACACAATGCCGACTTAAGTACATGAAGACTGAGTCTGCCTACTGTCTATGTTTTGAGCGTTTCCTGTGTCACCAGTTTTACATTCCGATGCACCACTGCAGGTTTACTGTATCCATTGGACCTTCCCTTTGACGACGAAGCACAGAAATTGCATCGGAATTAAATATAAGAGACACAACGCCGACTTAAGTACAAGAAAACTAAGTCTTCTTACGGTCTATGATTTGAGCGTTTCCTGTGTCACCATTTTTACATTCCAATGCACCTCAGCAGGTTTTCTATCTACCTTGGACCTTCCCATTGACGAAAAAACACAGAAATTGCATCGGAATTAAATATAAGAGATACAATGCCGACTTAGGTACAGGAAGACTAAGTCTCCCTACTGTCTATGTCTTCAGCGTTTCCTATGTCATCAGTTTTACATTTTGATGCACCTCTGCAGGTTTACTGTATCCCTTGGACCTTCACAGTGACGATGAACACAGAAACTGCTTCTAAATTAAATATAAGAGACACAATGCCGACTTCAGTACAAGAAAACTGAGTCTTCTTAGGGTCTATGCTTTGACCGCTTCCTGTGTCACCAGTTTTACATTCCGATGCACCTCTGCAGGTTTACTGTATCCCTTTGACATTCCCATTGACGATGAATCACAGAAATTGCACATGAATTAAATATAAGAGACACAATGCCGACTTAAGTACAGGAAGATTGAGTCTTCCTACTGTCTATTTTTTGAGCGTTTCCTGCGTCACCAGTTTTACATTCCGATTCACATCTGCTGGTTTACTGTATCCATCGGACCTTCCCATTGACGATGAAACACAGAAACTACATCGCAATTAAATATAAGAGACACAATGCCGACTTAAGTTCAGAAGGACTGAGTCTTCCTACTCTCTATGTTTTGAGCGTTTCCTGTGTCACCAGTTTTACATTCCAATGCACCTATGCAGGTCTACAGTATCCCTTGGACCTTCATAGTGACGATGAAACACAGAAATTGCATCGGAATTAAATATAAAAGACACAATGACGACTTAAGTACAGGAAGACTGAGTCTTTCTACTGTCTATGATTTGAGCGTTTCCTGTGTCACCAGTTTTAGATTCCGATGCACCTTTGCAGGTTAACTGTATCCACTGGACCTTCCCATTGACGATGGAACACAAAAAATGCATCAGAATTAAATATAAGAGACACAATGCCGACTTAAGCACAGGAAGACTGAGTCTTCCTACTGTCAATGTTTGAGCGTTTTCTGTGTCAACAGTTTTACTTTCCGATGCACCTCTGCAGGTTTACTGTATCCATCGGACGTTCCAATTGACGATGAAACACAGAAATTACATCGGAATTAAATATAGGAGACACAACGCCGACTTAAGTACATGAAAACTGAGTCTTCTTACGGTCTACGTTTTGAGCGTTTCCAGTGTCACCAGTTTTACATTCCGATGCACCTCTGCAGGTTTACTGTGTCCCTTGGACCTTCCCAATTGCGATGAAACACAGAAATTGCATCGGAATTAAATATAAGAGACACAATGCCGACTTAAGTACAGGAAGACTGAGTCTTCCAAATGTCTACGTTTTGAGCGTTTCCAGTGTCACCAGTTTTACATTCCGATGCACCTCTGCAGGTTTACTGTGTCCCTTGGACCTTCCCATTTGCGATGAAACACAGAAATTGCATCGGAATTAAATATAAGAGACACAATGCCGACTTAAGTACAGGAAGACTGAGTCTTCCTACTGTCAATGTTTGAGCGTTTCCTGTGTCAACAGTTTTACATTCCGATGCTCCTCTGCAGGTTTACTGTATCCATTGGACATTCCGATTGACGATGAAACAAAGAAAATGCATCGGAATTAAATAAAAGAGACACAATGCCGACTTAAGTACAGGAAGACTGAGTCTTCCTACTGTCAATGTTTGAGCGTTTCCTGTGTCAACAGTTTTACATTCCGATGCACCTCTGCAGGTTTACTGTATCCATAGGACCTTCCCATTGACGATGAAACACAGAAAATGCATCGGAATTAAATATAAGAGACACAATGTCGACTTAAGTACAGGAAGACTGAGTCTTCTTACGGTCTATGTTTTGAGCGTTTCCTGTGTCACCAGTTTTACATTCCGATGCACCACTGCAGGTTTACTGTATCCATTGGACCTTCCCTTTGACGACGAAGCACAGAAATTGCATCGGAATTAAATATAAGAGACACAACGCCGACTTAAGTACAAGAAAACTGAGTCTTCTTACGGTCTATGATTTGAGCGTTTCCTGTGTCACCATTTTTACATTCCAATGCACCTCAGCAGGTTTTCTATCTACCTTGGACCTTCCCATTGACGAAAAAACACAGAAATTGCATCGGAATTAAATATAAGAGATACAATGCCGACTTAGGTACAGGAAGACTAAGTCTCCCTACTGACTATGTCTTCAGCGTTTCCTATGTCATCAGTTTTACATTTTGATGCACCTCTGCAGGTTTACTGTATCCCTTGGACCTTCACAGTGACGATGAACACAGAAATTGCTTCTAAATTAAATATAAGAGACACAATGCCGACTTCAGTACAAGAAAACTGAGTCTTCTTAGGGTCTATGTTTTGACCGCTTCCTGTGTCACCAGTTTTACATTCCGATGCACCTCTGCAGGTTTACTGTATCCCTTTGACATTCCCATTGACGATGAATCACAGAAATTGCACATGAATTAAATATAAGAGACACAATGCCGACTTAAGTACAGGAAGATTGAGTCTTCCTACTGTCTATTTTTTGAGCGTTTCCTGCGTCACCAGTTTTACATTCCGATTCACATCTGCTGGTTTACTGTATCCATCGGACCTTCCCATTGACGATGAAACACAGAAACTACATCGCAATTAAATATAAGAGACACAATGCCGACTTAAGTTCAGAAGGACTGAGTCTTCCTACTCTCTATGTTTTGAGCGTTTCCTGTGTCACCAGTTTTACATTCCAATGCACCTATGCAGGTCTACAGTATCCCTTGGACCTTCATAGTGACGATGAAACACAGAAATTGCATCGGAATTAAATATAAAAGACACAATGACGACTTAAGTACAGGAAGACTGAGTGTTTCTACTGTCTATGATTTGAGCGTTTCCTGTGTCACCAGTTTTAGATTCCGATGCACCTTTGCAGGTTAACTGTATCCACTGGACCTTCCCATTGACGATGGAACACAAAAAATGCATCAGAATTAAATATAAGAGACACAATGCCGACTTAAGCACAGGTAGACTGAGTCTTCCTACTGTCAATGTTTGAGCGTTTTCTGTGTCAACAGTTTTACTTTCCGATGCACCTCTGCAGGTTTACTGTATCCATCGGACGTTCCAATTGACGATGAAACACAGAAATTACATCGGAATTAAATATAGGAGACACAACGCCGACTTAAGTACATGAAAACTGAGTCTTCTTACGGTCTACGTTTTGAGCGTTTCCAGTGTCACCAGTTTTACATTCCGATGCACCTCTGCAGGTTTACTGTGTCCCTTGGACCTTCCCAATTGCGATGAAACACAGAAATTGCATCGGAATTAAATATAAGAGACACAATGCCGACTTAAGTACAGGAAGACTGAGTCTTCCAACTGTCTACGGTTTGAGCGTTTCCAGTGTCACCAGTTTTACATTCCGATGCACCTCTGCAGGTTTACTGTGTCCCTTGGACCTTCCCATTTGCGATGAAACACAGAAATTGCATCGGAATTAAATATAAGAGACACAATGCCGACTTAAGTACAGGAAGACTGAGTCTTCCTACTGTCAATGTTTGAGCGTTTCCTGTGTCAACAGTTTTACATTCCGATGCTCCTCTGCAGGTTTACTGTATCCATTGGACATTCCGATTGACGATGAAACAAAGAAAATGCATCGGAATTAAATATAAGAGACACAATGCCGACTTAAGTACAGGAAGACTGAGTCTTCCTATTGTCAATGTTTGAGCGTTTCCTGTGTCAACAGTTTTACATTCCGATGCACCTCTGCAGGTTTACTGTATCCATAGGACCTTCCCATTGACGATGAAACACAGAAAATGCATCGGAATTAAATATAAGAGACACAATGTCGACTTAAGTACAGGAAGACTGAGTCTGCCTACTGTCTATGTTTTGAGCGTTTCCTGTGTCACCAGTTTTACATTCCGATGCACCACTGCAGGTTTACTGAATCCATTGGACCTTCCCTTTGACGACGAAGCACAGAAATTGCATCGGAATTAAATATAAGAGACACAACGCCGACTTAAGTACAAGAAAACTGAGTCTTCTTACGGTCTATGATTTGAGCGTTTCCTGTGTCACCATTTTTACATTCCAATGCACCTCAGCAGGTTTTCTATCTACCTTGGACCTTCCCATTGACGAAAAAACACAGAAATTGCATCGGAATTAAATATAAGAGATACAATGCCGAGTTAGGTACAGGAAGACTAAGTCTCCCTACTGTCTATGTCTTCAGCGTTTCCTATGTCATCAGTTTTACATTTTGATGCACCTCTGCAGGTTTACTGTATCCCTTGGACCTTCACAGTGACGATGAACACAGAAATTGCTTCTAAATTAAATATAAGAGACACAATGCCGACTTCAGTACAAGAAAACTGAGTCTTCTTAGGGTCTATGTTTTGACCGCTTCCTGTGTCACCAGTTTTACATTCCGATGCACCTCTGCAGGTTTACTGTAACCCTTTGACATTCCCATTGACGATGAATCACAGAAATTGCACATGAATTAAATATAAGAGACACAATGCCGACTTAAGTACAGGAAGATTGAGTCTTCCTACTGTCTATTTTTTGAGCGTTTCCTGCGTCACCAGTTTTACATTCCGATTCACATCTGCTGGTTTACTGTATCCATCGGACCTTCCCATTGACGATGAAACACAGAAACTACATCGCAATTAAATATAAGAGACACAATGCCGACTTAAGTTCAGAAGGACTGAGTCTTCCTACTCTCTATGTTTTGAGCGTTTCCTGTGTCACCAGTTTTACATTCCAATGCACCTATGCAGGTCTACAGTATCCCTTGGACCTTCATAGTGACGATGAAACACAGAAATTGCATCGGAATTAAATATAAAAGACACAATGACGACTTAAGTACAGGAAGACTGAGTCTTTCTACTGTCTATGATTTGAGCGTTTCCTGTGTCACCAGTTTTAGATTCCGATGCACCTTTGCAGGTTAACTGTATCCACTGGACCTTCCCATTGACGATGGAACACAAAAAATGCATCAGAATTAAATATAAGAGACACAATGCCGACTTAAGCACAGGAAGACTGAGTCTTCCTACTGTCAATGTTTGAGCGTTTTCTGTGTCAACAGTTTTACTTTCCGATGCACCTCTGCAGGTTTACTGTATCCATCGGACGTTCCCATTGACGATGAAACACAGAAATTACATCGGAATTAAATATAGGAGACACAACGCCGACTTAAGTACATGAAAACTGAGTCTTCTTATGGTCTACGTTTTGAGCGTTTCCAGTGTCACCAGTTTTACATTCCGATGCACCTCTGCAGGTTTACTGTGTCCCTTGGACCTTCCCAATTGCGATGAAACACAGAAATTGCATCGGAATTAAATATAAGAGACACAATGCCGACTTAAGTACAGGAAGACTGAGTCTTCCAACTGTCTACGTTTTGAGCGTTTCCAGTGTCACCAGTTTTACATTCCGATGCACCTCTGCGGGTTTACTGTGTCCCTTGGACCTTCCCATTTGCGATGAAACACAGAAATTGCATCGGAATTAAATATAAGAGACACAATGCCGACTTAAGTACAGGAAGACTGAGTCTTCCTACTGTCAATGTTTGAGCGTTTCCTGTGTCAACAGTTTTACATTCCGATGCTCCTCTGCAGGTTTACTGTATCCATTGGGCATTCCGATTGACGATGAAACAAAGAAAATGCATCGGAATTAAATATAAGAGACACAATGCCGACTTAAGTACAGGAAGACTGAGTCTTCCTACTGTCAATGTTTGAGCGTTTCCTGTGTCAACAGTTTTACATTCCGATGCACCTCTGCAGGTTTACTGTATCCATAGGACCTTCCAATTGACGATGAAACACAGAAAATGCATCGGAATTAAATATAAGAGACACAATGTCGACTTAAGTACAGGAAGACTGAGTCTGCCTACTGTCTATGTTTTGAGCGTTTCCTGTGTCACCAGTTTTACATTCCGATGCACCACTGCAGGTTTACTGTATCCATTGGACCTTCCCTTTGACGACGAAGCACAGAAATTGCATCGGAATTAAATATAAGAGACACAACGCCGACTTAAGTACAAGAAAACTGAGTCTTCTTACGGTCTATGATTTGAGCGTTTCCTGTGTCACCATTTTTACATTCCAATGCACCTCAGCATGTTTTCTATCTACCTTGGACCTTCCCATTGACGAAAAAACACAGAAATTGCATCGGAATTAAATATAAGAGATACAATGCCGACTTAAGTACAGGAAGATTGAGTCTTCCTACTGTCTATGTTTTCAGCGTTTCCTATGTCATCAGTTTTACATTTTGATGCACCTCTGCAGGTTTACTGTATCCCTTGGAACTTCACAGTGACGATGAACACAGATATTGCTTCTAAATTAAATATAAGAGACACAATGCCGACTTCAGTACAAGAACACTGAGTCTTCTTAGGGTCTATGTTTTGACCGCTTCCTGTGTCACCAGTTTTACATTCCGATGCACCTCTGCAGGTTTACTGTATCCCTTTGACATTCCCATTGACGATGAATCACAGAAATTGCACCGGAATTAAATATAAGAGACACAATGCCGACTTAAGTACAGGAAGATTGAGTCTTCCTACTGTATATTTTTTGAGCGTTTCCTGCGTCACCAATTTTACATTCCGATTCACCTCTGCTGGTTTACTGTATCCATCGGACCTTCCCATTGACGATGAAACACAGAAACTACATCGCAATTTAATATAAGAGACACAATGCCGACTTAAGTACAGAAGGACTGAGTCTTCCTACTCTCTATGTTTTGAGCGTTTCCTGTGTCACCAGTTTTACATTCCAATGCACCTATGCAGGTCTACAGTATCCCTTGGACCTTCATAGTGACGATGAAACACAGAAATTGCATCGGAATTAAATATAAAAGACACAATGACGACTTAAGTACAGGAAGACTGAGTCTTTCTACTGTCTATGATTTGAGCGTTTCCTGTGTCACCAGTTTTACATTCCGATGCACCTTTGCAGGTTAACTGTATCCACTGGACCTTCCCATTGACGATGGAACACAAATAATGCATCAGAATTAAATATAAGAGACACAATGCCGACTTAAGCACAGGAATACTGAGTCTTCCTACTGTCAATGTTTGAGCGTTTTCTGTGTCAACAGTTTTACTTTCCGATGCACCTCTGCAGGTTTACTGTATCCATCGGACGTTCCAATTGACGATGAAACACAGAAATTACATCGGAATTAAATATAAGAGAAACAACGCCGACTTAAGTACATGAAATTGAGTCTTCTTACTGTCTACGTTTTGAGCGTTTCCAGTGTCACCAGTTTTACATTCCGATGCACCTCTGTAGGTTTACTGTGTCCCTTGGACCTTCCCAATTGCGATGAAACACAGAAATTGCATCGGAATTAAATATAAGAGACACAATGCCGACTTAAGTACAGGAAGACTGAGTCTTCCAACTGTCTACGTTTTGAGCGTTGCACCTCTGCAGGTTTACTATATCCATCGGACATACCCATTGACGATGAAATACAGAAATTACATCGGAATTAAATATAAGAGACACAACGCCGACTTAAGTACAATAAAACTGAGTCTTCTTACGGTCTACGTTTTGAGCGTTTCCAGTGTCCCCAGTTTTACATTAAGATGCACCTCTGCAGGTTTACTGTGTCTCTTGGACCATCCCACTGGCGATGAAACACAGAAATTGCAGTGGAATTAAATATAAGAGACACAATGACGTCTTAAGTACAGGAAGACAGAGTCTTCCAACAGTCTATGTTTTGAGCGTTTCCTGTGTCACCAGTTTTACATTCCCATGCACCTCTGCAGGTTTTCCTGTGCCCCTTGGACCTTCAAAGTGACGATGAAACACAGAAATTGCATCGGAATTAAATATAAGAGACACAATGCCGACTTAAGTACAGGAAGATTGAGTCTTCCTACTGTCTATTTTTTGAGCGTTTCCTGCGTCACCAGTTTTACATTCCGATGCACCTCTGCAGGTTTACTGTATCGATCGGACATACCCATTGACGATGAAACACTGAAATTATATCGGAATTAAATATAAGACACACAACGCCGACTTAAGTACAGGAAGATTGAGTCTTCCTACTGTCTATTTTTTGAGCGTTTCCTGCGTCACCAGTTTTACATTCCGATGCACCTCTGCAGGGTTACTATATCCATCGGACATACCCATTGACGATAAAACACAAAAATTACATCGGAATTAAATATAAGAGACACAACGCCGACTTAAGTACAATAAAACTGAGTCTTCTTACGGTCTACGTTTTGAGCTTTTCCAGTGTCCCCAGTTTTACATTAAGATGCACCTCTGCAGGTTCACTGTGTCTCTTGGACCATCCCACTGGCGATGAAACACAGAAATTGCAGTGGAATTAAATATAAGAGACACAATGACGTCTTAAGTACAGGAAGACAGAGTCTTCCAACAGTCTATGTTTTGAGCGTTTCCTGTGTCATCAGTTCTACATTCCGATGCACCTCTGCAGGTTTATTGTATCCATTGGACCCCCCCCCCCCCCCCCCCATTGACGATGAAACACAGAAATTGCATCGGAATTAAATATAAAAGACACAATGACGACTTAAGTACAGGAAGACTGATTCTTTCTACTGTCTATGATTTGAGCGTTTCCTGTGTCACCAGTTTTACATTCCGATGCACCTTTGCAGGTTAGCTGTATCCACTGGACCTTCCCATTGACGATGAAACACAGAAATTACATCGGAATTAAATATAAGAGACACAACGCCGACTTAAGTACATGAAAACTGAGTCTTCTTACGGTCTACGTTTTGATCGTTTCCAGTGTCACCAGTTTTACACTCCGATGCACCTCTGCAGGTTTACTGTATCCATTGGACCTTCCGATTGACGATGAAACAAGGAAAATGCATCGGAATTAAATATAAGAGACACAATGCCGACTTAAGTACAGGAACATTGAGTCTTCCTACTGTCAATGTCTGTGCGTTTCCTGTGTCAACAGTTTTACTTTCCGATGCACCTCTGCAGGTTTACTGTATCCATAGGACCTTCCCATTGACGATGAAACACAGAAAATGCATCGGAATTAAATATAAGAGACACAATGCCGACTTAAGTACAGGAAGACTGAGTCTTCCTACTGTCTATGTTTTGAGCGTTTCCTGTGTCACCAGTTTTACATTCCCATGCACCTCTGCAACTTTACTGTATCCATTGGACCTTCCCTTTGGCGACGAAGCACAGAAATTGCATCGGAATTAAATATAAGAGACACAACGCCGACTTAAGTACAAGAAAACTGAGTCTTCTTACGGTCTATGATTTGAGCGTTTCCCGTGTCACCATTTTTACATTCCAATGCACCTCAGCAGGTTTACTATCTACCTTGGACCTTCCCATTGACGAAAAAACACAGAAATTGCATCGGAATTAAATATAAGAGACACAATGTCGACTTAAGTACAGGAAGAGTGTGTCTTTCTATTGCATATGCTTTGAGCGTTTCCTGTGTCACCAGTTTTACATTCCGATGCACCTCTGCAGGTTTACTGTATCCATTGGACCTTCCCATTGACGATGAAACACAGAAATTGCATCGGAATTAAATATAAGAGACACAATGCCGACTTAAGTACAGGAACATTGAGTCTTCCTACTGTCTATACTTTGAGCGTTTCCTGCATCACCAGTTTTACATTCCGATGCACCTCTGCAGGTTTACTGTATCCATTGCACCTTCCCATTGACGATGAAACACAGAAATTGCATCGGAATTAAATATAAGAGACACAATGCTGACTTAAGTACAGGAACATTGAGTCTTCCTACTGTCTATACTTTGAGCGTTTCCTGCATCACCAGTTTTACATTCCCATGCACCTCTGCAGGTATACTGTTTCCCTTCGACTATCCCATTGACGATGAAACACAGAAATTGCATCGGAATTAAATTTAAGAGACACAATGCCGACTTAAGTATAGGAAGACTGAGTCTTCCTACTGTGTATGTTTTGAGCGTTTCCTGTGTCATCAGTTCTACATTCCGATGCACCTCTGCAGGTTTACTGTATCCATTGGACCCCCCCATTGACGATGAAACACAGAAATTGCATCGGAATTAAATGTAAAAGACCCAATGCCGACTTAGGTACAGGAAAATTGAGTCTTCCTACTGTCTATACTTTGAGCGTTTCCTACGTCACCAGTTTTACATTCCGATGCACCTGTGCAGGTTTACTGTATCCATTGCACCTTCCCATTGACGATGAATCACAGAAATTGCATCGGAATTAAATATAAGAGACACAATGCCGACTTAAGTACGGGAAGATTGAGTCTTCCTACTGTCTATTTTTTGAGTGTTTCCTGCGTCACCAGTTTTACATTCCGATGCACCTCTGCAGGTTTACTGTATCCATCGGACATACCCATTGACGATGAAACACTGAAATTACATCGGAATTAAATATAAGAGACACAACGCCGACTTTAGTACATGAAGACTGAGACTTCCTACTGTCTATGTTTTGAGCGTCTCCTGTCTCACTACTTTTACATTCCGATGCACCTCTGCAGGTTTACTGTATCCCTTGGACCTTCCCATTGACAATGAAACACAGAAATTACATCGGAATTAAATATAAGAGACACAACGCCGACTTAAGTACAGGAAGACTGAGTCTTCCTACTCTCTACGTTTTGAGCGTTTCCTGTGTCATAAATTCTACATTCCGATGCACATCTGCAGGTTTAGTGTATCCATTGAACCCCCCCATTGACGATGAAACACTGAAATTGCATCGGAATTAAATATAAAAGACACAATGCCGATTTAAGTACACTAACATTGAGTCTTCCTACTGTCTATACTTTCAGCGTTTCGTGCGTCACCAGTTTTACATTCCGATGCACCTCTGCAGGTTTACTGTATCCATTGGACTTTCCCATTGACGATGAAACACAGAAATTGTATTGGAATTAAATATAAGAGACACAACGCCGACTTAAGTACAAGAAAACTGAGTCCTCTTACGGTCTATGTTTTGAGCGTTTCCAGTTTCACCAGTGTTACATTCCGATGCACCTCTGCAGGTTTACTGTTTCACTTGGCTCTTCCCATTGGCGATGAAACAGAGAAATTGCACTTCAATTAAATATAAGAGACACAATGACGTGTTAAGTAGAGGAAGACTGAGTCTTCCTACTGTCTATGTTTTGAGCGTCTCCTGTGTCACCAGTTTTACATTCCGATGCACCTATGCAGGTCTACACTATCCCTTGGACCTTCATAGTGACGATGAAACACAGAAATTGCATTGGAATAAAATATAAGAGACACAATGACGTCTTAAGTACAGGAAGACAGAGTCTTCCAACTGTCTATGTTTTGAGCGTTTCCTGTGTCACCAGTTTTACATTCCCATGCACCTCTGCAGGTTTTCCTGTATCCCTTGGACCTTCTAAGTGACGATGAAACACAGAAATTGCATCGGAATTAAATATAAGAGACACAATGCCGACTTAAGTACAGGAAGACTGCTTGTTCCTACAGTCAATGTTTGAGCGTTTCCTGTGTCACCAGTTTTACATTCCGATGCACCTTTGCAGGTTAACTGTATACTCTGGACCTTCCCATTGACGATGAAACACAAAAAATTCATCAGAATTAAATATAAGAGACACAATGCCGACTTAAGTACAGGAAGACTGAGTCTTCCTACTGTCAATGTTTGAGCGTTTTCTGTGTCAACAGTTTTACTTTCCGATGCACCTCTGCAGGTTTACTGTATCCATCGGACCTTCCCATTGACGATGAAACACAGAAATTACATCGGAATTAAATATAAGAGACACAACGCCGACTTAAGTATATGAAAACTGAGTCTTCTTACGGTCTACGTTTTGAGCGTTCCAGTGTCACCAGTTTTACATTCCGAGGCACCTCTGCAGGTTTACTGTGTCCCTTGGACCTTCCCATTTGCGATGAAACACAGAAATTGCATCGGAATTAAATATAAGAGACACAATGACGTCTTAAGTACAGGAAGACAAAGTCTTCCAACTGTCTATGTTTTGAGCGTTTCCTGTGTCACCAGTTTTACATTCCAATGCACCTCTGCAGGTTTTCCTGTATCCCTTGGACCTTCAAAGTGACGATGAAACACAGAAATTGCCTCGGAATTGAATATAAGAGACACAATGCCGACATAAGTACAGGAAGACTGAGTCTTCCTACTGTCAATCTTTGAGCGTTTCCTGTGTCAACAGTTTTACATTCCGATGCACCTCTGCAGGTTTACTGTATATATAGGACCTTCCCATTGACGACGAAACACAGAAAATGCATCGGAATTAAATATAAGAGACACAATGCCGACTTAAGTACAGGAAGACTGAGTCTTCCGACTGTCTATGATTTCAGCG
The DNA here is from genome assembly GCF_023898315.1 of Schistocerca nitens. Taxonomy (NCBI): domain Eukaryota; kingdom Metazoa; phylum Arthropoda; class Insecta; order Orthoptera; family Acrididae; genus Schistocerca; species Schistocerca nitens. Next base: position 238,198,447 of record NC_064623.1, on the reverse strand, counting down.
TTTCCTGTGTCACCAGTTTTACATTCCGATGCACCTCTGCAGGTTTACTGTATCCATCGGACATACCCATTGACGATGAAACACTGAAATTTCATCGGAATTAAATATAACAGACACAACGCCGACTTAAGTACAGGAAGACTGAGTCCTACTACTGTCTATGTTTTGAGCGTTTCCAGTGTCACCAGTTTTACATTCCGATGCACCTCTGCAGGTTTACTGTGTCCCTTGGACCTTCAAAGTGACGATGAAACACCGAAATTGCATCGGAATTAAATATAAGAGACACAATGCCGGCATAAGTACAGGAAGACTGAGTCTTCCTACTGTCAATGTTTGAGCGTTTCCTGTGGCAACAGTTTTACATTCCGATGCTCCTCTGCAGGTTTACTGTACCCATAGGACCTTCCCATTGACGATGAAACACAGAAAATGCATCGGAATTAAATATAAGAGACACAATGCCGACTTAAGTACAGGAAGACTGAGTCTTCCTACTGTCTATGTTTTGAGCGTTTCCTGTGTAACCAGTTTTACATTCCTATGCACCTATGCAGGTCTACAGTATCCCTTGGACCTTCATAGTGACGATGAAACACAGAAATTATATCGGAATTAAATATAAGATACACAATGCCGACTTAAGTACAGAAAGACTGAGTCTTACTACTGTGATGTTTGAGCGTTTCCTGTGTCACCAGTTTTACATTCCGATGCACCTCTGCAGGTTTACTGTATCCCTTTGACCATCCCATTGACGATGAATCACAGAAATTGCACCGAAATTAAATATAAGAGAAACAATGCCGACTTAAGTACAGGAAGATTGAGTCTTCCTACTGTCTATTTTTTGAGCGTTTCCTGCGACACCAGTTTCACATTCCGATGCACCTCTGCTGGTTTACTGTATCCAACGGACCTTCCCATTGACGATGAAACACAGAAATTACATCGGAATTAAATATAAGAGACACAATGCCGACTTAAGTACAGATGGATTGAGTCTTCCTACTCTCTATGTTTTGAGCGTTTCCTGTGTCACCAGTGTTACATTCCAATGCAACTATGCAGGTCTACAGAATCCCTTGGGCCTTCATAGTGACGATGAAACACAGAAATTGCATCGGATTTAAATATAAAAGACACAATGACGACTTAAGTACAGGAAGACTGAGTCTTTCTACTGTCTATGATTTGAGCGTTTCCTGTGTCACCAGTTTTACATTCCGATGCACCTTTGCAGGTTAACTGTATCCACTGAATCTTCCCATTGACGATGAAACACAAAAAATGCATCATAATTAAATATAAGAGACACAATGCCGACTTAAGTACAGAAAGACTGAGTCTTCCTACTGTCAATGTTTGAGCGTTTTCTGTGTCAACAGTTTTACTTTCCGATGCACCTCTGCAGGTTTACTGTATCCATCGGACCTTCCCATTGACGATGAAACACAGAAATTACATCGGAATTAAATATAAGAGACACAACGCCGACTTAAGTACATGAAAACTGAGACTTCTTACGGTCTACGTTTTGAGCGTCTCCAGTGTCACCAGTTTTCCATTCCGATACACCTCTGCAGGTTTACTGTGTCCCTTGGACCTTCCCATTTGCGATGAAACACAGGAATTGCATCGGAATTAAATATAAGAGACACAATGACGTCTTAAGTACAGGAAGACAGAGTCTTCCAACTGTCTATGTTTTGAGCGTTGCCTGTGTCACCAATTTTACATTCCCATGAACCTCTGCAGGTTTTCCTGTATCCCTTGGACCTTCAAAGTGACGATGAAACACAGAAATTGCATCGGAATTAAATGTAAGAGACACAATGCCGACTTAAGTACAGGAAGACTGAGTCCTCCTACTGTCAATGTTTGAGCGTTTTCTGTGTCATCAGTTTTACTTTCCGATGCACCTCTGCAGGTTTACTGTATCCATCGGACCTTCCCATTGACGATGAAACACAGAAATTACATCGGAATTAAATATAAGAGACACAACGCCGACTTAAGTACATGAAAACTGAGTCTTCTTACGGTCTACGTTTTGAGCGTTTCCAGTGTCACCAGTTTTACATTCCGATGCACCTCTGCAGGTTTTCCTGTATCACTTGGACCTTCAAAGTGACGATGAAACTCAGAAACTGCATCGGAATTAAATATAAGAGACACAATGCCGACTTAAGTACAGCAAGACTGAGTCTTCCTACTGTCAATGTTTGAGCGTTTCCTGTGTCAACAGTTTTACATTCCGATGCACCTCTGCAGGTTTACTGTATCCATTGGACCTTCCGATTGACGATGAAACAAAGAAAATGCATCGGAATTAAATATAAGAGACACAATGCCGACTTAAGTACAGGAAGACTGAGTCTTCCTACTGTCAATATTTGAGCGTCTCCTGTGTCAACAGTTTTACATTCCGATGCACCTCTGCAGGTTTACTGTATCCATTGGACCTTCCGATTGACGATGAAACAAAGAAAATGCATCGGAATTAAATATAAGAGACACAATGCCGAGTTAAGTACAGGAAGACAAAGTCTTCCTACTGTCTATGTTTTGAGCGTTTCCTGTGTCACCATTTTTACATTCCAATGCACCTCAGCAGGTTTACTATCTACCTTGGACATTCCCATTGACGAAAAAACATAGAGATTGCATCGGTATTAAATATAGGAGATACAATGCCGACTTAGGTACAGGAAGACTAAGTCTTCCTACTGTCTATGTTTTCAGCGTTTCCTATGTCATCAGTTTTACATTTTGATGCACCTCTGCAGGTTTACTGTATCCCTTGGACCTTCACAGTGACGATGAACACAGAAATTGCTTCTAAATTAAATATAAGAGACACAATTCCGACTTCAGTACAAGAAAACTGAGTCTTCTTAGGGTCTATGTTTTGACCGCTTCCTGTGTCACCAGTTTTACATTCCGATGCAACTCTGCAGGTTTACTGTATCCCTTTGACCTTCCCATTGACGATGAATCACAGAAATTGCACCGGAATTAAATATAAGAGACACAATGCCGACTTAAGTACAGAAAGACTGAGTCTTACTACTGTGTATGTTTTGAGCGGTTCCTGTGTCACCAGTTTTACATTCCGATGCACCTCTGCAGGTTTACTGTATCCCTTTGACCTTCCCATTGACGATGAATCACAGAAATTGCACCGGAATTAAATATAAGAGACACAATGCCGACTTAAGTCCAGAAGGACTGAGTCTTCCTACTGTCTATGTTTTGAGCGTTTCCTGTGTCACCAGTTTTACATTCCGATGCAGCTCTGCAGGTATACTGTTTCCCTTCGACTTTCATATTGACGATGAAAAACAGAAATTGCATCGGAATTAAATATAAGAGACACAATGCCGACTTAAGTACATGAAGATTGAGTCTTCCTACTGTCAATTTTTTGAGCGTTTCCTGCGTCACCAGTTTTACATTCCGATGCACCTCTGCTGGTTTACTTTATCCATCGGACCTTCCCATTGACGATGAAACACAGAAATTACATCGCAATTAAATATAAGAGACACAATGCCGACTTAAGTCCAGAAGGACTGAGTCTTCCTACTCTCTATGTTTTGAGCGTTTCCTGTGTGATCAGTTTTACATTCCAATGCACCTATGCAGGTCTACAGTATCCCTTGGCCTTCATAGTGACGATGAAACACAGAAATTGCATCGGAATTAAATATAAAAGACACAATGACGACTTAAGTACAGGAAGACTGAGTCTTCCTACTGTCTATGATTTGAGCGTTTCCTGTGTCACCAGTTTTACATTCCGATGCACCTTTGCAGGTTAACTGTATACTCTGGACCTTCCCATTGACGATGAAACACAAAAAATTCATCAGAATTAAATATAAGAGACACAATGCCGACTTAAGTACAGGAAGACTGAGTCTTCCTACTGTCAATGTTTGAGCGTTTTCTGTGTCAACAGTTTTACTTTCCGATGCACCTCTGCAGGTTTACTGTATCCATCGGACCTTCCCATTGACGATGAAACACAGAAATTACATCGGAATTAAATATAAGAGACACAACGCCGACTTAAGTACATGAAAACTGAGTCTTCTTACGGTCTACGCTTTGAGCGTTCCAGTGTCACCAGTTTTACATTCCGATGCACCTCTGCAGGTTTACTGTGTCCCTTGGACCTTCAAAGTGACGATGAAACACAGAAATTGCCTCGGAATTGAATATAAGAGACATAATGCCGACTTAAGTACAGGAAGACTGAGTCTTCCTACTGTCAATCTTTGAGCGTTTCCTGTGTCAACAGTTTTACATTCCGATGCACCTCTGCAGGTTTACTGTATCCATAGGACCTTCCCATTGACGACGAAACACAGAAAATGCATCGGAATTAAATATAAGAGACACAATGCCGACTTAAGTACAGGAAGACTGAGTCTTCCGACTGTCTATGATATCAGTGTTTCCTGTGTCACCAGTTTTACATTCCGATGCACCTCTGCAGGTTTACTGTATCCATTGGACCTTCCCTTTGACGACGAAGCACAGAAATTGCATCGGAATTAATATAAGAGACACAATGCCGACTTAAGTACAAGAAAACTGAGTCTTCTTACGGTCTTTGGTTTGAGCGTTTCCTGTGTCACCATTTTTACATTCCAATGCACCTCAGCAGGTTTACTATCTACCTTGGACCTTCCCATTGACGAAAAAACACAGAAATTGCATAGGAATTAAATATAAGAGACACAATGGCGACTTAAGTACAGGAAGACTGAGTCTTCCTACTGTCTATGTTTTCAGCGTATCCTATGTCATCAGTTTTACATTTTGATGCACCTCTGCAGGTTTACTGTATCCCTTGGACCTTCACAGTGACGAAGAAACACAGAAATTGCATCAGAATTAAATATAAGAGACACAATGCCGACTTAAGTACAGGAAGACTGAGAATTCCTAATGTCTATGTTTCGAGCGCCTCCTGTGTCACCAGTTTTACATTCCGATGCACCTCTGCAGGTTTACTGTATCCCTTGGACCTTCCCATTGACGAAGTAACACAGAAAGTGCATCGGAATTAAATATAAGAGACACAATGCCGACTTAAGAACAGAAGGACTGAGTCTTCCTACTGTCTATGCTTTGAGCGTTTCCTGTGACACCAGTTTTACATTCCGATGCACCTATGCACGTCTACAGTATCTCTTGCACCTTCATAGTGACGATGAAGCACAGAAATTGCATCGTAATTAAATATAAGAGACACAATGTCGACGTAAGTACAGAAAGATTGAGTCTTCCTATTCTCTATGTTTTGAGTGTTTCCTGTGACACCAGTTATACATTCCGAGGCACCTCTGCAGGTTTGCGGTATCCATTGCACCTTCCCAATGACAATGAAACACAGAAATTTCATCGGAATTAAATATAACAGACACAATGCCGACTTAAGTACAGGAAGACTGAGTCTTACTTCTGTCTATGCTTTGAGCGTTTCCAGTGTTACCAGTTTTACATTCCGATGCACCTCTGCAGGTTTACTGTGTCCCTTGGACCTTCAAAGTGACGATGAAACACAGAAATTGCATCGGAATTAAATATAAGAGACACAATGCCGACTTAAGTACAGGAAGACTGAGTCTTCCGACTGTCTATGATTTCAGCGTTTCCTGTGTCACCAGTTCTACATTCCGATGCACCTCTGCAGGTTTACTGTATCCATTGGACCTTCCCTTTGACGACGAAGCACAGAAATTGCATCGGAATTAAATATAAGAGACACAACGCCGACTTAAGTACAAGAAAACTGAGTCTTCTTACGGTCTTTGATTTGAGCGTTTCCTGTGTCACCATTTTTACATTCCAATGCACCTCAGCAGGTTTACTATCTACCTTGGACCTTCCCATTGACGAAAAAACACAGAAATTGCATAGGAATTAAATATAAGAGACACAATGCCGACTTAAGTACAGGAAGACTGAGTCTTCCTACTGTCTATGTTTTCAGCGTTTCATATGTCATCAGTTTTACATTTTGATGCACCTCTGCAGGTTTACTGTATCCCTTGGACCTTCACAGTGACGAAGAAACACAGAAATTGCATCGGAATTAAATATAAGAGACACAATGCCGACTTAAGTACAGGAAGACTGAGTCTTCCTACTGTCTATGTTTTGAGCGTTTCCTGTGTCACCAGTTTTACATTCCCATGCACCTCTGCAGGTATACTGTTTCCCTTCGACTTTCCCATTGACGATGAAACACAGAAATTACATCGGAATTAAATAAAAGAGACACAATGCCGGCTTAAGTACAGGAAGACTGAGTCTTCCTACTGTCAATGTTTGAGCGTTTCCTGTGGCAACAGTTTTACATTCCGATGCACCTCTGCAGGTTTACTGTACCCATAGGACCTTCCCATTGACGATGAAACACAGAAAATGCATCGGAATTAAATATAAGAGACACAATGCCGACATAAGTACAGGAAGACTGAGTCTTCCTACTGTCTATGTTTTGAGCGTTTCCTGTGTCACCAGTTTTACATTCCGATGCACCTATGCAGGTCTACAGTATCCCTTGGACCTTCATAGTGACGATGAAACACAGAAATTGCATCGGGTTTAAATATAAAAGACACAATGACGACTTAAGTACAGGAAGACTGAGTCTTTCTACTGTCTATGATTTGAGCGTTTCCTGTGTGACCAGTTTTACATTCCGATGCACCTTTGCAGGTTAACTGTATCCACTGAATCTTCCCATTGACGATGAAACACAAAAAATGCATCATAATTAAATATAAGAGACACAACGCCGACTTAAGTACATGAAAACTGAGTCCTCTTACGGTCTACGTTTTGAGCGTCTCCAGTGTCACCAGTTTTCCATTCCGATACACCTCTGCAGGTTTACTGTGTCCCTTGGACCTTCCCATTTGCGATGAAACACAGGAATTGCATCGGAATTAAATATAAGAGACACAATGACGTCTTAAGTACAGGAAGACAGAGTCTTCCAACTGTCTATGTTTTGAGCGTTGCCTGTGTCACCAATTTTACATTCCCATGCACCTCTGCAGGTTTTCCTGTATCCCTTGGACCTTCAAAGTGACGATGAAACACAGAAATTGCATCGGAATTAAATGTAAGAGACACAATGCCGACTTAAGTACAGGAAGACTGAGTCTTCCTACTCTCAATGTTTGAGCGTTTTCTGTGTCAACAGTTTTACTTTCCGATGCACCTCTGCAGGTTTACTGTATCCATCGGACCTTCCCATTGACGATGAAACACAGAAATTACATCGGAATTAAATATAAGAGACACAACGCCGACTTAAGTACATGAAAACTGAGTCTTCTTACGGTCTACGTTTTGAGCGTTTCCAGTGTCACCAGTTTTACATTCCGATGCACCTCTGCAGGTTTTCCTGTATCACTTGGACCTTCAAAGTGACGATGAAACTCAGAAACTGCATCGGAATTAAATATAAGAGACACAATGCCGACTTAAGTACAGGAAGACTGAGTCTTCCTACTGTCAATGTTTGAGCGTTTCCTGTGTCAACAGTTTTACATTCCGATGCACCTCTGCAGGTTTACTGTATCCATTGGACCTTCCGATTGACGATGAAACAAAGAAAATGCATCGGAATTAAATATAAGAGACACAATGCCGACTTAAGTACAGGAAGACTGAGTCTTCCTACTGTCAATATTTGAGCGTCTCCTGTGTCAACAGTTTTACATTCCGATGCACCTCTGCAGGTTTACTGTATCCATAGGACCTTCCCATTGACGACGAAACACAGAAATTACATCGCAATTAAATATAAGAGACACAATGCCGACTTCAGTACAAGAAAACTGAGTCTTCTTAGGGTCTATGTTTTGACCGCTTCCTGTGTCACCAGTTTTACATTCCGATGCAACTCTGCTGGTTTACTGTATCCATTTGACCTTCCCATTGACGATGAATCACAGAAGTTGCACCGGAATTAAATATAAGAGACACAATGCCGACTTAAGTACAGAAAGACTGAGTCTTACTACTGTGTATGTTTTGAGCGTTTCCTGTGTCACCAGTTTTACACTCCGATGCACCTCTGCAGGTTTACTGTATCCCTTTGACCTTCCCATTGACGATGAATCACAGAAATTGCACCGGAATTAAATATAAGAGACACAATGCCGACTTAAGTACAGGAAGATTGAGTCTTCCTACTGTCAATTTTTTGAGCGTTTCCTGCGTCACCAGTTTTACATTCCGATGCACCTCTGCTGGTTTACGTTATCCATCGGACCTTCCCATTGACGATGAAACAGAGAAATTACATCGCAATTAAATATAAGAGACACAATGCCGACTTAAGTTCAGAAGGACTGAGTCTTCCTACTCTCTATGTTTTGAGCGTTTCCTGTGTGACCAGTTTTACATTCCAATGCACCTATGCAGGTCTACAGTATCCCTTGGACCTTCATAGTGACGATGAAACACAAAAATTGCATCGGAATTAAATATAAAAGACACAATGACGACTTAAGTACAGGAAGACTGAGTCTTCCTACTGTCTATGATTTGAGCGTTTCCTGTGTCACCAGTTTTACATTCCGATGCACCTTTGCAGGTTAACTGTATACTCTGGACCTTCCCTTTGACGATGAAACACAAAAAATTCATCAGAATTAAATATAAGAGACACAATGCCGACTTAAGTACAGGAAGACTGAGTCTTCCTACTGTCAATGTTTGAGCGTTTTCTGTGTCAACAGTTTTACTTTCCGATGCACCTCTGCAGGTTTACTATATCCATCGGCCCTTCCCATTGACGATGAAACACAGATATTACATCGGAATTAAATATAAGAGACACAACGCCGACTTAAGTACATGAAAACTGAGTCTTCTTACGGTCTACGTTTTGAGCGTTCCAGTGTCACCAGTTTTACATTCCGATGCACCTCTGCAGGTTTACTGTGTCCCTTGGACCTTCAAAGTGACGATGAAACACAGAAATTGCCTCGGAATTGAATATAAGAGACACAATGCCGACTTAAGTACAGGAAGACTGAGTCTTCCTACTGTCAATCTTTGAGCGTTTCCTGTGTCAACAGTTTTACATTCCGATGCACCTCTGCAGGTTTACTGTATCCATAGGACCTTCCCATTGACGACGAAACACAGAAAATGCATCGGAATTAAATATAAGAGACACAATGCCGACTTAAGTACAGGAAGACTGAGTCTTCCGACTGTCTATGATTTCAGCGTTTCCTGTGTCACCAGTTTTACATTCCGATGCACCTCTGCAGGTTTACTGTATCCATTGGACCTTCCCTTTGACGACGAAGCACAGAAATTGCATCGGAATTAAATATAAGAGACACAACGCCGACTGAAGTACAAGAAAACTGAGTCTTCTTACGGTCTTTGATTTGAGCGTTTCCTGTGTCACCATTTTTACATTCCAATGCACCTCAGCAGGTTTACTATCTACCTTGGACCTTCCCATTGACGAAAAAACACAGAAATTGCATAGGAATTAAATATAAGAGACACAATGCCGACTTAAGTACAGGAAGACTGAGTCTTCTTACTGTCTATGTTTTCAGCGTTTCCTATGTCATCAGTTTTACATTTTGATGCACCTCTGCAGGTTTACTGTATCCCTTGGACCTTCACAGTGACGAAGAAACACAGAAATTGCATCGGAATTAAATATAAGAGACACAATGCCGACTTAAGTACAGGAAGACTGAGACTTCCTAATGTCTATGTTTTGAGCGCCTCCTGTGTCACCAGTTTTACATTCCGATGCACCTCTGCAGGTTTACTGTATCCCTTGGACCTTCCCATTGACGAAGTAACACAGGAAGTGCATCGGAATTAAATATAAGAGACACAATGCCGACTTAAGAACAGAAGGACTGAGTCTTCCTACTGTCTATGCTTTGAGCGTTTCCTGTGACACCAGTTTTACATTCCGATGCACCTATGCACGTCTACAGTATCTCTTGCACCTTCATAGTGACGATGAAACACAGAAATTGCATCGGAATTAAATATAAGAGACACAATGTCGACTTCAGTACAGAAAGATTGAGTCTTCCTATTCTCTATGTTTTGAGCGTTTCCTGTGACACCAGTTATACATTCCGAGGCACCTCTGCAGGATTGCGGTATCCATTGTACCTTCCCAATGACAATGAAACACAGAAATTTCATCGGAATTAAATATAACAGACACAATGCCGACTTAAGTACAGGAAGACTGAGTCTTACTACTGTCTATGCTTTGAGCGTTTCCAGTGTTACCAGTTTTACATTCCGATGCACCTCTGCAGGTTTACTGTGTCCCTCCTACCATCCCATTGGCGATGAAACACAGAAATTGCATCGGAATTAAATATAAGAGACACAATGCCGACTTAAGTACAGGAAGACTGAGTCTTCCTACTGTCTATGTTTTGAGCGTTTCCTGTGTCATCAGTTCTACATTCCGATGCACCTCTGCAGGTTTACTGTATCCATGGACCCCCCCCCATTGACGATGAAACACAGAAATTGCATCGGAATTAAATATAAGAGACACAATGCCGACTTTGGTACAGGAAGACTGAGCCTTCCTACTGTCTATGTTTTGAGCGTTTCCTGTGTCATGAGTTTTCCATTTTGATGCACCTCGGCAGGTTTACTGTATCCATTGGACCTTCACAGTGACGATGAAACACAGAAATTGCATCGGAATTCAATATAAGAGACACAATGCTGACTTAAGAACAGGAAGGCTTAGTCTTCCTACTGTCTATGCTTTGAGCGTTTCCTGTGTCACCAGTTCTACATTCCGATGCACCTCTGCAGGTTTACTGTATCCCTTGGATCTTCCCATTGACGATGAAACACAGAAATTGCATCGGAATTAAATATAAGAGTCACAATGCCGACTTAAGTACAGGAACATTGAGTCTTCCTACTGTCTATACTTTGAGCGTTTCCTGCGTCACCAGTTTTACATTCCGATGCACCTCTGCAGGTTTACTGTAGCCATTGGACTTTCCCATTGACGATGAATCACAGAAATTGCATCGGAATTAAATATAAGAGACACAATGCCGACTTAAGTACAGGAAGATTGAGTCGTCCTACTGTCTATTCTTTGAGCGTTTCCTGCGTCACCAGTTTTACATTCCGATGCACCTCTGCAGGTTTACTGTATCCATCGGACCTTCCCATTGACGATGAAACACAGAAATTACATCGGAATTAAATATAAGAGACACAACGCCGACTTAAGTACAAGAAAACTAAGTCTTCTTACGGTCTAGGTTTTGAGCGTTTCCAGTGTCACCAGTGTTACATTCCAATGCACCTCTGCAGGTTTACTGTGTCCTTTGGACCTTCCCATTGGCGATGAAACAGAGAAATTGCACCGCAATTAAATATAAGAGACACAATGACGTCTTAGGTAGAGGAAGACTGAGTCTTCCTACTGTCTATGTTTTGAGCGTTTCCTGTGTCACCAGTTTTACATTCCGATGCACCTATGCAGGTCTACAGTATCCCTTGGACCTTCATAGTGACGATGTAACACTGAAATTGCATCGGAATTAAATATAAGAGACACATTGCCGACTTAAGTACAGGAACATTGAGTCTTCCTACTCTCTATGTTTTGAGCGTTTCCTGCGTCACCAGTTTTACATTCCGATGCACCTCTGCAGGTTTACTGTATCCATCGGACCTTCCCATTGACGATGAAACACAGAAATTACATCGGAATTAAATATAAGAGACACAACGCCGACTTAAGTACAAGAAAACTAAGTCTTCTTACGGTCTAGGTTTTGAGCGTTTCCAGTGTCACCAGTGTTACATTCCAATGCACCTCTGCAGGTTTACTGTGTCCTTTGGACCCTCCCATTGGCGATGAAACAGAGAAATTACACCGCAATTAAATATAAGAGACACAATGACGTCTTAGGTAGAGGAAGACTGAGTCTTCCTACTGTCTATGTTTTGAGCGTTTCCTGTGTCACCAGTTTTACATTCCGATGCACCTATGCAGGTCTACATTATCCCTTGGACCTTCATAGTGACGATGAAACACAGATATTACATCGGAATTAAATATAAGAGACACAACGCCGACTTAAGTACAGGAAGACTGAGTCTTCCTACTCTCTACGTTTTGAGCGTTTCCTGTGTCATACGTTCTACATTCCGATGCACCTCCGCAGGTTTACTGTATCCATTGAACCACCCCCCCCCCCCCATTGACGATGAAACACAGAAATTGCATCGGAATTAAATATAAGAGACACAATGCCGACTTTGGTACAGGAAGACTGAGCCTTCCTACTGTCTATGTTTTGAGCGTTTCCTGTGTCATCAGTTTTCCATTTTGATGCACCTCGGCAGGTTTACTGTATCCATTGGACCTTCACAGTGACGATGAAACACAGAAATTGCATCGGAATTCAATATAAGAGACACAATGCTGACTTAAGAACAGGAAGGCTTAGTCTTCCTACTGTCTATGCTTTGAGCGTTTCCTGTGTCACCAGTTCTACATTCCGATGCACCTCTGCAGGTTTACTGTATCCCTTGGATCTTCCCATTGACGATGAAACACAGAAATTGCATCGGAATTAAATATAAGAGTCACAATGCCGACTTAAGTACAGGAACATTGAGTCTTCCTACTGTCTATACTTTGAGCGTTTCCTGCGTCACCAGTTTTACATTCCGATGCACCTCTGCAGGTTTACTGTAGCCATTGGACTTTCCCATTGACGATGAATTACAGAAATTGCATCGGAATTAAATATAAGAGACACAATGCCGACTTAAGTACAGGAAGATTGAGTCGTCCTACTGTCTATTCTTTGAGCGTTTCCTGCGTCACCAGTTTTACATTCCGATGCACCTCTGCATGTTTGCTGTATCCATCGGACCTTCCCATTGACGATGAAACACAGAAATTACATCGGAATTAAATATAAGAGACACAACGCCGACTTAAGTACAAGAAAACTAAGTCTTCTTACGGTCTAGGTTTTGAGCGTTTCCAGTGTCACCAGTGTTACATTCCAATGCACCTCTGCAGGTTTACTGTGTCCTTTGGACCTTCCCATTGGCGATGAAACAGAGAAATTGCACCGCAATTAAATATAAGAGACACAATGACGTCTTAGGTAGAGGAAGACTGAGTCTTCCTACTGTCTATGTTTTGAGCGTTTCCTGTGTCACCAGTTTTACATTCCGATGCACCTATGCAGGTCTACAGTATCCCTTGGACCTTCATAGTGACGATGAAACACTGTAATTGCATCGGAATTAAATATAAGAGACACATTGCCAACTTAAGTACAGGAACATTGAGTCTTCCTACTCTCTATGTTTTGAGCGTTTCCTGTGTCTCCAGTTATACATTCCGGTGCACCTCTGCAGGTTTGCTGTATCCCTTGCACCTTCCCATTCACAATGAAACACAGAAATTACATCGGAATTAAATATAACAGACACAATGCCGACTTAGGTACAGGAAGACTGAGTCTTACTACTGTCTATTTTTTGAGCGTTTCCTGTGTCACCAGTTTTACATTCCGATGCACCTCTGCAGGTTTACTGTATCCCTTGGACCTTCCCATTGACGATGAATCACAGAAATTGCATCGGAATTAAATATAAGAGACACAATGCCGACTTAAGTATAGGAAGATTAAGTCTTCCTACTGTCTATTTTTTGAGCGTTTCCTGCGTCACCAGTTTTACATTCCGGTGCACCTCTGCAGGTTTACTGTATCCATCGGACATACCCATTGACGATGAAACACAGAAATTACATCGCAATTAAATAAAAGAGACACAACGCCGATTTAAGTACAAGAAAACTGAGTTTTCTTACGGTCTACGTTTTGAGCGTTTCCAGTGTCACCAGTTTTACATTCCGATGCACCTCTGCAGGTTTACTGTGTCCCTCCTACCATCCCATTGGCGATGAAACACAGAAATTGCATCGGAATTAAATATAAGAGACACAATGCCGACCTAAGTACAGGAAGACTGAGTCTTCCTACTGTCTATGTTTTGAGCGTTTCCTGTCACCAGTTTTACATTCCCATGCACCTCTGCAGGTATACTGTTTCCCTTCGACTTTCCCATTGACGATGAAACACAGAAATTGCATCGGAATTAAATATAAGAGACACAATGCCGACTTAAGTACAGGAAGACTGAGTCTTCCTACTGTCTATGTTTTGAGCGTTTCCTGTGTCATCAGTTCTACATTCCGATGCACCTCTGCAGGTTTACTGTATCCATTGGACCCCCCCCCCCCCCCATTGACGATGAAACACAGAAATTGCATCGGAATTAAATATAAGAGACACAATGCCGACTTTGGTACAGGAAGACTGAGCCTTCCTACTGTCTATGTTTTGAGCGTTTCCTGTGTCATCAGTTTTCCATTTTGATGCACCTCGGCAGGTTTACTGTATCCATTGGACCTTCACAGTGACGATGAAACACAGAAATTGCATCGGAATTCAATATAAGAGACACAATGCTGACTTAAGAACAGGAAGGCTTAGTCTTCCTACTGTCTATGCTTTGAGCGTTTCCTGTGTCACCAGTTCTACATTCCGATGCACCTCTGCAGGTTTACTGTATCCCTTGGATCTTCCCATTGACGATGAAACACAGAAATTGCATCGGAATTAAATATAAGAGTCACAATGCCGACTTAAGTACAGGAACATTGAGTCTTCCTACTGTCTATACTTTGAGCGTTTCCTGCGTCACCAGTTTTACATTCCGATGCACCTCTGCAGGTTTACTGTAGCCATTGGACTTTCCCATTGACGATGAATCACAGAAATTGCATCGGAATTAAATATAAGAGACACAATGCCGACTTAAGTACAGGAAGATTGAGTCGTCCTACTGTCTATTCTTTGAGCGTTTCCTGCGTCACCAGTTTTACATTCCGATGCACCTCTGCAGGTTTACTGTATCCATCGGACCTTCCCATTGACGATGAAACACAGAAATTACATCGGAATTAAATATAAGAGACACAACGCCGACTTAAGTACAAGAAAACTAAGTCTTCTTACGGTCTAGGTTTTGAGCGTTTCCAGTGTCACCAGTGTTACATTCCAATGCACCTCTGCAGGTTTACTGTGTCCTTTGGACCTTCCCATTGGCGATGAAACAGAGAAATTGCTCCGCAATTAAATATAAGAGACACAATGACGTCTTAGGTAGAGGAAGACTGAGTCTTCCTACTGTCTATGTTTTGAACGTTTCCTGTGTCACCAGTTTTACATTCCGATTCACCTATGCAGGTCTACAGTATCCCTTGGACCTTCATAGTGACGATGAAACACTGAAATTGCATCGGAATTAAATATAAGAGACACATTGCCGACTTAAGTACAGGAACATTGAGTCTTCCTACTCTCTATGTTTTGAGCGTTTCCTGTGTCTCCAGTTATACATTCCGGTGCACCTCTGCAGGTTTGCTGTATCCCTTGCACCTTCCCATTCACAATGAAACACAGAAATTACATCGGAATTAAATATAACAGACACAATGCCGACTTAGGTACAGGAAGACTGAGTCTTACTACTGTCTATTTTTTGAGCGTTTCCTGTGTCACCAGTTTTACATTCCGATGCACCTCTGCAGGTTTACTGTATCCCTTGGACCTTCCCATTGACGATGAATCACAGAAATTGCATCGGAATTAAATATAAGAGACACAATGCCGACTTAAGTATAGGAAGATTAAGTCTTCCTACTGTCTATTTTTTGAGCGTTTCCTGCGTCACCAGTTTTACATTCCGGTGCACCTCTGCAGGTTTACTGTATCCATCGGACATACCCATTGACGATGAAACACAGAAATTACATCGCAATTAAATAAAAGAGACACAACGCTGATTTAAGTACAAGAAAACTGAGTCTTCTTACGGTCTACGTTTTGAGCGTTTCCAGTGTCACCAGTTTTACATTCCGATGCACCTCTGCAGGTTTACTGTGTCCCTCCTACCATCCCATTGGCGATGAAACACAGAAATTGCATCGGAATTAAATATAAGAGACACAATGCCGACTTAAGTACAGGAAGACTGAGTCTTCCTACTGTCTATGTTTTGAGCGTTTCCTGTCACCAGTTTTACATTCCCATGCACCTCTGCAGGTATACTGTTTCCCTTCGACTTTCCCATTGACGATGAAACACAGAAATTGCATCGGAATTAAATATAAGAGACACAATGCCGACTTAAGTAGAGGAAGACTGAGTCTTCCTACTGTCTATGTTTTGAGCGTTTCCTGTGTCATCAGTTCTACATTCCGATGCACCTCTGCAGGTTTACTGTATCCATTGGACCCCCCCCCCCATTGACGATGAAACACAGAAATTGCATCGGAATTAAATGTAAAAGGCCCAATGCCGACTTAAGTACAGGTAGATTGAGTCTTCCTACTGTCTATTTTTTGAGCGTTTCCTGCGTCACCAGTTTTACATTCCGATGCACCTCTGCAGGTTTACTGTATAGATCGGACATACCCATTGACGATGAAACACTGAAAGTACATCAGAATTAAATATAAGAGACACAACGCCGACTTAAGTACAAGAAAACTGAGTCTTCTTACGGTCTACGTTTTGAGCATTTCCAGTGTTACCAGTTTTACATTCCGATGCACCTCTGCAGGTTTGCTGTACCCCTTGCACCTTCCCATTGACAATGAAACACAGAAATTACATCGGAATTAAATATAACAGACACAATGCCGATTTAAGTACAGGAAGACTGAGTCTTACTACTGTCTATGTTTTGAGCGTTTCCTGTGTCACCAGTTTTACATTCCGATGCACCTCTGCAGGTTTACTGTATCCCTTTGACCTTCCCATTGACGATGAATCACAGAAATTGTACCGGAATTAAATATAAGAGACACAATGTCGACTTAAGTACAGGAAGATTGAGTATTCCTACTGTCAATTTTTTGAGCGTTTTCTGCGTCACCAGTTTTACATTCCGATGCGCCTCTGCAGGTTTACTGTATCCATCGGACCTTCCCATTGACGATGAAACACAGATATTACATCGGAATTAAATATAAGAGACACAACGCCGACTTAAGTACAGGAAGACTGAGTCTTCCTACTCTCTACGTTTTGAGCGTTTCCTGTGTCATACGTTCTACATTCCGATGCACCTCCGCAGGTTTACTGTATCCATTGAACCCCCCCCCCCCATTGACGATGAAACACAGAAATTGCATCGGAATTAAATATAAGAGACACAATGCCGACTTTGGTACAGGAAGACTGAGCCTTCCTACTGTCTATGTTTTGAGCGTTTCCTGTGTCATCAGTTTTCCATTTTGATGCACCTCGGCAGGTTTACTGTATCCATTGGACCTTCACAGTGACGATGAAACACAGAAATTGCATCGGAATTCAATATAAGAGACACAATGCTGACTTAAGAACAGGAAGGCTTAGTCTTCCTACTGTCTATGCTTTGAGCGTTTCCTGTGTCACCAGTTCTACATTCCGATGCACCTCTGCAGGTTTACTGTATCCCTTGGATCTTCCCATTGACGATGAAACACAGAAATTGCATCGGAATTAAATATAAGAGTCACAATGCCGACTTAAGTACAGGAACATTGAGTCTTCCTACTGTCTATACTTTGAGCGTTTCCTGCGTCACCAGTTTTACATTCCGATGCACCTCTGCAGGTTTACTGTAGCCATTGGACTTTCCCATTGACGATGAATCACAGAAATTGCATCGGAATTAAATATAAGAGACACAATGCCGACTTAAGTACAGGAAGATTGAGTCGTCCTACTGTCTATTCTTTGAGCGTTTCCTGCGTCACCAGTTTTACATTCCGATGCACCTCTGCATGTTTACTGTATCCATCGGACCTTCCCATTGACGATGAAACACAGAAATTACATCGGAATTAAATATAAGAGACACAACGCCGACTTAAGTACAAGAAAACTAAGTCTTATTACGGTCTAGGTTTTGAGCGTTTCCAGTGTCACCAGTGTTACATTCCAATGCACCTCTGCAGGTTTACTGTGTCCTTTGGACCTTCCCATTGGCGATGAAACAGAGAAATTGCACCGCAATTAAATATAAGAGACACAATGACGTCTTAGGTAGAGGAAGACGGAGTCTTCCTACTGTCTATGTTTTGAGCGTTTCCTGTGTCACCAGTTTTACATTCCGATGCACCTATGCAGGTCTACAGTATCCCTTGGACCTTCATAGTGACGATGAAACACTGAAATTGCATCGGAATTAAATATAAGAGACACATTGCCGACTTAAGTACAGGAACATTGAGTCTTCCTACTCTCTATGTTTTGAGCGTTTCCTGTGTCTCCAGTTATACATTCCGGTGCACCTCTGCAGGTTTGCTGTATCCCTTGCACCTTCCCATTCACAATGAAACACAGAAATTACATCGGAATTAAATATAACAGACACAATGCCGACTTAGGTACAGGAAGACTGAGTCTTACTACTGTCTATTTTTTGAGCGTTTCCTGTGTCACCAGTTTTACATTCCGATGCACCTCTGCAGGTTTACTGTATCCCTTGGACCTTCCCATTGACGATGAATCACAGAAATTGCATCGGAATTAAATATAAGAGACACAATGCCGACATAAGTATAGGAAGATTAAGTCTTCCTACTGTCTATTTTTTGAGCGTTTCCTGCGTCACCAGTTTTACATTCCGGTGCACCTCTGCAGGTTTACTGTATCCATCGGACATACCCATTGACGATGAAACACATAAATTACATCGCAATTAAATAAAAGAGACACAACGCCGATTTAAGTACAAGAAAACTGAGTCTTCTTACGGTCTACGTTTTGAGCGTTTCCAGTGTCACCAGTTTTACATTCCGATGCACCTCTGCAGGTTTACTGTGTCCCTCCTACCATCCCATTGGCGATGAAACACAGATATTGCATCGGAATTAAATATAAGAGACACAATGCCGACTTAAGTACAGGAAGACTGAGTCTTCCTACTGTCTATGTTTTGAGCGTTTCCTGTCACCAGTTTTACATTCCCATGCACCTCTGCAGGTATACTGTTTCCCTTCGACTTTCCCATTGACGATGAAACACAGAAATTTCATCGGAATTAAATATAAGAGACACAATGCCGACTTAAGTACAGGAAGACTGAGTCTTCCTACTGTCTATGTTTTGAGCGTTTCCTGTGTCATCAGTTCTACATTCCGATGCACCTCTGCAGGTTTACTGTATCCATTGGACCCCCCCCCCCCCATTGACGATGAAACACAGAAATTGCATCGGAATTAAATGTAAAAGGCCCAATGCCGACTTAAGTACAGGTAGATTGAGTCTTCCTACTGTCTATTTTTTGAGCGTTTCCTGCGTCACCAGTTTTACATTCCGATGCACCTCTGCAGGTTTACTGTATAGATCGGACATACCCATTGACGATGAAACACTGAAAGTACATCAGAATTAAATATAAGAGACACAACGCCGACTTAAGTACAAGAAAACTGAGTCTTCTTACGGTCTACGTTTTGAGCATTTCCAGTGTTACCAGTTTTACATTCCGATGCACCTCTGCAGGTTTGCTGTACCCCTTGCATCTTCCCATTGACAATGAAACACAGAAATTACATCGGAATTAAATATAACAGACACAATGCCGATTTAAGTACAGGAAGACTGAGTCTTACTACTGTCTATGATTTGAGCGTTTCCTGTGTCACCAGTTTTACATTCCGATGCACCTCTGCAGGTTTACTGTATCCCTTTGACCTTCCCATTGACGATGAATCACAGAAATTGCACCGGAATTAAATATAAGAGACACAATGCCGACTTAAGTACAGGAAGATTGAGTATTCCTACTGTCAATTTTTTGAGCGTTTTCTGCGTCACCAGTTTTACATTCCGATGCGCCTCTGCAGGTTTACTGTATCCATCGGACCTTCCCATTGACGATGAAACACAGATATTACATCGGAATTAAATATAAGAGACACAACGCCGACTTAAGTACAGGAAGACTGAGTCTTCCTACTCTCTACGTTTTGAGCGTTTCCTGTGTCATCACTTCTACATTCCGATGCACCTCTGCAGGTTTACTGTATCCATTGAACCCCCCCATTGACGATGAAACACAGAAATTGCATCGGAATTAAATATAAAAGACACAATGCCGACTTAAGTACAGGAAGATTGAGACGTCCTACTGTCTATTCTTTGAGCGTTTCCTGCATCACCAGCATTACATTCCGATGCACCTCTGCAGGTTTACTGTATCCATCGGACCTTCCCATTGACGATGAAACACAGAAATTGCATCGGAATTAAATATAAAAGACACAATGCCGACTTAAGTACAGGAAGATTGAGACGTCCTACTGTCTATTCTTTGAGCGTTTCCTGCATCACCAGCTTTACATTCCGATGCACCTCTGCAGGTTTACTGTATCCATCGGACCTTCCCATTGACGATGAAACACAGAAATTACATCGGAGTTAAATATAAGAGACACAACGCCGACTTAAGTACAGGAAGACTGAGTATACCTACTATCTACGTTTTGAGCGTTTCCTGTGTCATAAGTTCTACATTCCGATGCACCTCTGCAGGTTTACTGTATCCATTGAACCCCCCCATTGACGATGAAACACAGAAATTGCATCGGAATTAAATATAAGAGACACAATGCCGACTTAGGTACAGGAAGACTGAGCCTTCCTACTGTCTATGTTTTGAGCGTTTCCTGTGTCATCAGTTTTCCATTTGATGCACCTCGGCAGGTTTACTGTATCCATTGGACCTTCACAGTGACGATGAAACACAGAAATTGCATCGGAATTCAATATAAGAGACACAATGCCGACTTAAGAACAGGAAGGCTGAGTCTTCCTACTGTCTATGCTTTGAGCGTTTCCTGTGTCACCAGTTTTACATTCCGATGCACCTCTGCAGATTTACTGTATCCCTTGGATCTTCCCATTGACGATGAAACACAGAAATTGCATCGGAATTAAATATAAGAGTCACAATGCCGACTTAAGTACAACAACATTGAGTCTTGCTACTGTCTATACTTTGAGCGTTTCCTGCGTCACCAGTTTTACATTCCGATACACCTCTGCAGGTTTACTGTAGCCATTGGTCTTTCCCATTGACGATGAATCACAGAAATTGCATCGGAATTAAATACAGGAGACACAATGCCGTCTTAAGCACATGAAGATTGAGTCGTCCTACTGTCTATTCTTTGAGCGTTTCCTGCGTCACCAGTTTTATATTCCGATGCACCTCTGCAGGTTTACTATATCTATCGGACCTTCCCATTGACGATGAAACACAGAAATTACATCGTAATTAAATATAAGAGACACAACGCCGACTTAAGTACAAGAAAACTAAGTCTTCTTACGGTCTATGTTTTGAGCGTTTCCAGTATCACCAGTGTTACATTCCGATGCACCTCTGCAGTTTTACTGTGTCCTTTGGACCTTCCCATTGGCGATGAAACAAAGAAATTGCACCGCAATTAAATATAAGAGACACAATGACGTCTTAGGTAGAGGAAGACTGAGTCTTCCTACTGTCTATGTTTTGAGCGTTTCCTGTGTCACCAGTTTTACATTCCGATGCACCTATGCCGGTCTACAGTAACCCTTGGACCTTCATAGTGACGATGAAACACTGAAATTGCATCGGAATTAAATATAAGAGACACATTACCGACTTAAGTACAGGAACATTGAGTCTTCCTACTCTCTATGTTTTGAGCGTTTCCTGTGTCTCCAGTTATACATTCCGATGCACCTCTGCAGGTTTGCTGTACCCCTTGCACCTTCCCATTCACAATGTAACATAGAAATTACATCGGAATTAAATATAACAGACACAATGCCGACTTAGGTACAGGAAGACTGAGTCTTACTACTGTCTATTATTTGAGCGTTTCCTGTGTCACCAGTTTTACATTCCGATGCACCTCTGCAAGTTTACTGTATCCCTTGGACCTTCCCATTGACGATCAATCACAGAAATTGCATCGGAATTAAATATAAGAGACACAAAGCCGACTTAAGTATAGGAAGATTAAGTCTTCCTACTGTCTATTTTTTGAGCGTTTCCTGCGCCACCAGTTTTACATTCCGGTGCACCTCTGCAGGTTTACTGTATCCATCGGACATACCCATTGACGATGAAACACAGAAATTACATCCCAATTAAATAAAAGAGACACAACGCCGATTTAAGTACAAGAAAACTGAGTCTTCTTACGGTCTACGTTTTGAGCGTTTCCAGTGTCACCAGTTTTACATTCCGATGCACCTCTGCAGGTTTACTGTGTCCCTTCTACCATCCCATTGGCGATGAAACACAGAAATTGCATCGGAATTAAATATAAGAGACACAATGACGTCTTAAGTACTGGAAGACATAGTCTTCCAACAGTCTATGTTTTGAGCGTTTCCTGTGTCACCAGTTTTACATTCCCATGCACCTCTGCATGTTTTCCTGTATCCCTTGGACCTTCAAAGTGACGATGAAACACAGAAATTGCTTCGGAAATAAATATAAGAGACACAATGCCGACTTAAGTACAGGAAGACTGAGTCTTCCTACTGTCTATGTTTTGAGCGTTTCCTGTGTCACCAGTTTTACATTCTCATGCACCTCTGCAGGTATACTGTTTCCCTTCGACTTTCCCATTGACGATGAAACACAGAAATTGCATCGGAATTAAATATAAGAGACACAATGCCGACTTAAGTACAGGGAGACTGAGTCTTTCTACTGTCTATGTTTTGAGCGTTTCCTGTGTCATCAGTTCTACATTCCGATGCACCTCTGCAGGTTTACTGTATCCATTGGACCCCCCCATTGACGATGAAACACAGAAATTGCATCGGAATTAAATGTAAAAGACCCAATGCCGACTTAAGTACAGGGAGACTGAGTCTTTCTACTGTCTATGTTTTGAGCGTTTCCTGTGTCACCAGTTTTACATTCCGATGCACCTCTGCAGGTTTACTGTATCCATTGGACATTCCCATTGACGATGAATCACAGAAATTGCATCGGAATTAAATATAAGAGACACAATGCCGACTTATGTACAGGAAGATTGAGTCTCCCTACTGTCTATTTTTTGAGCGTTTCCTGCCTCACCAGTTTTACATTCCGATGCACCTCTGCAGGTTTACTGTATAGATCGGACATACCCATTGACGATGAAACACTGAAAGTACATCGGAATTAAATATAAGAGACACAACGCCGACTTAAGTACAAGAAAACTGAGTCTTCTTACGGTCTACGTTTTGAGCGTTTCCAGTGTCACCAGGTTTTACATTCCGATGCACCTCTGCAGGTTTGCTGTATCCCTTTGACGTTCCCATTGACGATGAATCACAGAAATTGCACCGGAATTAAATATAAAAGACACAATGCCGACTTAAGTACAGGAAGACTGAGTCATCCTACTCTCTATGTTTTGAGCGTTTCCTGTGTCACCAGTTTTACATTCCGATGCACCTCTGCAGGTTTACTGTATCCCTTTGACGTTCCCATTGACGATGAATCACAGAAATTGCACCGGAATTAAATATAAGAGACACAATGCCGACTTAAGTACAGGAAGATTGAGTCTTCCTACTGTCTATTTTTTGAGCGTTTTCTGCGTCACCAGTTTTACATTCCGATGCGCCTCTGCAGGTTTACTGTATCCATCGGACCTTCCCATTGACGATGAAACACAGATATTACATCGGAATTAAATATAAGAGACACAACGCCGACTTAAGTACAGGAAGACTGAGTCTTCCTACTCTCTACGTTTTGAGCGTTTCCTGTGTCATCACTTCTACATTCCGATGCCCCTCTGCAGGCTTACTGTATCCATTGAACCCCCCCATTGACGATGAAACACAGAAATTGCATCGGAATTAAATATAAAAGACACAATGCCGACTTAAGTACAGGAAGACTGAGTCATCCTACTCTCTATGTTTTGAGCGTTTCCTGTGTCATCAGTTTTCCATTTTGATGCACCTCTGCAGGTTTACTGTATCCACTGGACCTTCACAGTGACGATGAAACACAGAAATTGCATCGGAATTAAATATAAGAGACACAATGCCGACTTAAGAACAGGAAGGCTGAGTCTTCCTACTATCTATTATTTGAGCGTTTCCTGTGTCACCAGTTTTACATTCCGATGCAACTCTGCAGGTTTACTGTATCCCTTGGATCTTCCCATTGAATATGAAACACAGAAATAGCATCGGAATTTAATATAAGAGACACAATGCCGACTTACGTACAGGAACATTGAGTCTTCCTACTGTCTATACTTTGAGCGTTTCGTGCGTCACCAGTTTTACATTCCGATGCACCTCTGCAGGTTCACTGTATCCACTGGACTTTCCCATTGACGATGAATCACAGAAATTGCATCGGAATTAAATATAAGAGACACAATGCGAACTTAAGTACAGGAAGATTGAGTTGTCCTACTGTCTATTTTTTGAGCGTTTCCTGCGTCACCAGTTTCACATTCCGATGCACCTCTGCAGGTTTACTGTATCCATCGGATCTTCCCATTGACGATGAAACACAGAAATTACATCGGAATTAAATATAAGAGATACGACGCCGACTTAAGTACAAGTAAACTGAGTCTTCTTACGGTCTATGGTTTGAGCGTTTCCAGTGTCACCAGTGTTACATTCCGATGCACCTCTGCAGGTTTACTGTGTCCCTTGGACCTTCCCATTGGCGATGAAACACAGAAATTGCACCGCAATTAAATATAAGAGACACAATGACGTCTTAAGTAGAGGAAGACTGAGTCTTCCTACTGTCTATGTTTTGAGCGTTTCCTGTGTCACCAGTTTTACATTCCGATGCACCTATGCAGATCTACAGTATCCCTTGGACCTTCATAGTGACGATGAAACACAGAAATTGCATCGGAATTAAATATAAGAGACACAATGTCGACTTAAGTACAGGAAGACTGAGTCTTACTACTGTCTATGTTTTGAGCGTTTCCAGTGTCACCAGTTTTACATTCCGATGCACCTCAGCAGGTTTACTGTATCCCTTTGACCTTCCCATTGACGATGAATCACATAAATTGCACCGGAATTAAATATAAGAGACACAATGCCGACTTAAGTACAGGAAGATTGAGTCTTCCTACTGTCTATTGTTTGAGCCTTTCCTGCGTCACCAGTTTTACATTCCGGTGCACCTCTGCAGGTTTACTGTATCCATCAGACCTTCCCATTGACGATGAAACACAGAAATTGCATCGGAATTAAATATAAGAGACACAATGCCGACTTAAGTACAGGAAGACTGAGTCTTCCTACTGTCAATGTTTGAGCGTTTCCTGTGTCAACAGTTTTACATTCCAATGCACCTCTGCAGGTTTACTGTATCCATTGGACCTTCCGATTGACGATGAAACAAAGAAAATGCATCGGATTTAAATATAAGAGACACAATGCAGACTTAAGTACAGGAAGACTGAGTCTTCCTACTGTGAATGTTTGAGCGTTTCCTGTGTCAACAGTTTTACATTCCGATGCACCTCTCCAGGTTTACTGTATCCATTGGACCTTCCCATTGACGATGAAACACAGAAAATGCATCGGAAATAAATATAAGAGACACAATGCCGACTTAAGTACAGGAAGACTGAGTCTTCCTGCTGTCTATGTTTTGAGCGTTTCCTGTGTCACCAGTTTCACATTCCGATGCACCTCTGCAGGTTTACTGTATCCATTGGACCTTCCCCTTGACGACGAAGCACAGAAATTGCATCGGAATTAAATATAAGAGACACAACGCCGACTTAAGTACAAGAAAACTGAGTCTTCTTACGGTCTATGATTTGAGCGTTTCCTCTGTCACCAGTTTTACATTCCAATGCACCTCTGCTGGTTTACTCTATCCCTTGGACCTTCCCATTGACGACGAAACACAGAAATTGCACCCCATTTAAATATAAGAGACACAATGACGTCTTAAGTAGAGGAAGACTGAGTCTTACTACTGTCTATGTTTTGAGCGTTTCCAGTGTCACCAGTTTTACATTCCGATGCACCTCAGCAGGTTTACTGCATCCCTTTGACCTTCCCATTGACGATGAATCACATAAATTGCACCGGAATTAAATATAAGAGACACAATGCCGACTTAAGTACAGGAAGATTGAGTCTTCCTACTGTCTATTGTTTGAGCCTTTCCTGCGTCACCAGTTTTACATTCCGGTGCACCTCTGCAGGTTTACTGTATCCATCAGACCTTCCCATTGACGATGAAACACAGAAATTGCATCGGAATTAAATATAAGAGACACAATGCCGACTTAAGTACAGGAAGACTGAGTCTTCCTACTGTCAATGTTTGAGCGTTTCCTGTGTCAACAGTTTTACATTCCAATGCACCTCTGCAGGTTTACTGTATCCATTGGACCTTCCGATTGACGATGAAACAAAGAAAATGCATCGGATTTAAATATAAGAGACACAATGCAGACTTAAGTACACGAAGACTGAGTCTTCCTACTGTGAATGTTTGAGCGTTTCCTGTGTCAACAGTTTTACATTCCGATGCACCTCTCCAGGTTTACTGTATCCATTGGACCTTCCCATTGACGATGAAACACAGAAAATGCATCGGAAATAAATATAAGAGACACAATGCCGACTTAAGTACAGGAAGACTGAGTCTTCCTGCTGTCTATGTTTTGAGCGTTTCCTGTGTCACCAGTTTCACATTCCGATGCACCTCTGCAGGTTTACTGTATCCATTGGACCTTCCCCTTGACGACGAAGCACAGAAATTGCATCGGAATTAAATATAAGAGACACAACGCGGACTTATGTACAAGAAAACTGAGTCTTCTTACGGTCTATGATTTGAGCGTTTCCTCTGTCACCAGTTTTACATTCCAATGCACCTCTGCTGGTTTACTCTATCCCTTGGACCTTCCCATTGACGACGAAACACAGAAATTGCACCCCATTTAAATATAAGAGACACAATGACGTCTTAAGTAGAGGAAGACTGAGTCTTCCTACTGTCTATGTTTTGAGCGTTCCTGTGTCTCCAGTTTTACATTCCGATGTACCTCTGCAGGTTTACTGTATCCCTTGGACCTTCACAGTGACGAAGAAACACAGAAATTGCATCGGAATTAAATATAAGAGACACAATGTCGACTTAAGTACAGAAAGATTGAGTCTTCCTACTCTCTATGTTTTGAGCGTTTCCTGCGTCACCAGTTATACATTCCGATGCAAATCTGCAGGTTTGCTGTATACCTTGCACCTTCCCATTGACAATGAAACACAGAAATTACATCGGAATTAAATATAACAGACACAATGCCGACTTAAGGACAGCAAGACTGAGTCTTACTACTGTCTATGTTTTGAGCGTTTCCTGTGTCACCAGTTTTACATTCCGATGCACCCCTGCAGGTTTACTGTATCACTTGGACCTTCCCATTGACGATGAATCACAGAAATTGCATCGGAATTAAATATAAGAGACACAATGCCGACTTAAGTACAGGAAGATTGAGTCTTCCTACTGTCTATTTTTTGAGCGTTTCCTGCGTCACCAGTTTTACATTCCGATGCACCTCTGCAGGTTTACTGTATCCATCGGACATACCCATTGACGACGAAACAAAGAAATTACATCGGAATAAAATATAAGAGACAAAACACCGACTTATGTACAAGAAATCTGAGTCTTCTTACAGTCTACGTTTTGAGCGTTTCCAGTGTGACCAGTTTTACATTCCGATGCACCTCTGCAGGTTTACTGTGTCCCTTGGACCATCCCATTGGCGATGAAACACAGAAATTGCATCGGAATTAAATATAAGAGACACAATGACGTCTTAAGTACAGGAAGACAGAGTCTTCCAACAGTCTATGTTTTGAGCGTTTCCTGTGTCACCAGTTTTACATTCCCATGCACCTCTGCAGGCTTTCCTGTATCCCTTGGACCATCCCATTGACGATGAAACACAGAAATTGCATCGGAATTAAATATAAGAGACACAATGCCGACTTAAGTACAGGAAGACGGAGTCTTCCTACTGTCTATGTTGTGAGCGTTTCCTGTGTCACCAGTTTTACATTCCCATGCACCTCTGCAGGTATACTGTTTCCCTTCGACTTTCCCATTGACGATGAAACACAGAAATTGCATAGGAATTAAATATAGGAGACACAATGCCGACTTAAGTACAGGAAGACTGAGTGTTCCTACTGTCTATGTTTTGAGGGTTTCCTGTGTAATCAGTTCTACATTCCGATGCACCTCTGCAGGTTTACTGTATCCATTGGACCCCCCATTTCGATGAAACACAAAAATTGCATCGGAATTAAATGTAAAAGACCCAATGCCGACCGAGCGAGGTGGCGCAGTGGTTAGCACACTGGACTCGCATTCGGGAGGACGACGGTTCAATCCCGTCTCCGGCCATCCTGATTTAGGTTTTCCGTGACTTCCCTAAATCGCTTCAGGCAAATGCCGGGATGGTTCCTTTGAAAGGGTACGGCCGATTTCCTTCCCAATCCTTCCCTAACCCGAGCATGCGATCCGTCTCTAATGACCTCGTTGTCGACGGGACGTTAAACACTAATATCCTCCTCCTCCCAATGCCGACTTAAGTACAGGAAGACTGAGTCTTTCTACTGTCTATGTTTTGAGCGTTTCCTGTGTCACCAGTTTAACATTCCGATGCACCTCTGCAGGTTTACTGTATCCCTTTGACCTTCCCATTGACGATGAATCACAGAAATTGCACCGGAATCAAATATAAGAGACACAATGCCGACTAAGTACAGGAAGATTGAGTCTTCCTACTGTCTATTTTTTGAGCGTTTCCTGCGTCACCAGTTTTACATTCCGATGCACCTCTGCAGGTTTACTGTATCCATCGGACCTTCCCATTGACGATGAAATACAGAAATTACATCGGAATTAAATATAAGAGACACAATGCCGACTTAAGTACAGAAGGACTGAGTCTTCCTACTCTCTATGTTTTGAGCGTTTCCTGTGTCACCAGTTTTACATTCCGATGCACCTATGCAAGTCTACAGTATCCCTTGGACCTTCATAGTGACGATGAAACACAGAAATTGCATCGGAATTAAATATAAGAGACACAATGCCGACTTAAGTACAGGAAGACTGAGTCATCCTACTGTCAATGTTTGAGCGTTTCCTGTGTCAACAGCTTTACATTCCGATGCACCTCTGCAGGTTTACTGTATCCATTGGACCTTCCGATTGACGATGAAACAAAGAAAAGGCATCGGAATTAAATATAAGAGACACAATGCAGACTTAAGTACAGGAAGACTGAGTCTTCCTACTGTGAATGTTTGAGCGTTTCCTGTGTCAACAGTTTTACATTCCGATGCACCTCGGCAGGTTTACTGTATCCATTGGACCTTCCCATTGACGATGAAACACAGAAAATGCATCGGAATTAAATATAAGAGACACAATGACGACTTAAGTACAGAAGGACTGAGTCTTCCTACTGTCTATGTTTTGAGCGTTT
This sequence comes from Schistocerca nitens, assembly GCF_023898315.1. Taxonomy (NCBI): domain Eukaryota; kingdom Metazoa; phylum Arthropoda; class Insecta; order Orthoptera; family Acrididae; genus Schistocerca; species Schistocerca nitens. Next base: position 238,168,770 of record NC_064623.1, on the reverse strand, counting down.
CCTGTGTCACCAGTTTTACATTCCGATGCACCTCTGCAGGTTTACTGTGTCCCTTGGACCATCCCATTGGCGATGAAACACAGAAATAGCATCGGAATTAAATATAAGAGACACAATGACGTCTTAAGTACAGGAAGACAGAGTCTTCCAACAGTCTATGTTTTGAGCGTTTCCTGTGTCACCAGTTTTACATTCCCATGCACCTCTGCAGGTTTTCCTGTATCCCTTGGACCTTCAAAGTGACGATGAAACACAGAAAAGGCATCGGAATTAAATATAAGAGACACAATGCCGACTTAAGTACAGGAAGACTGAGTCTTCCTACTGTCTATGTTTTGAGCGTTTCCTGTGTCACCAGTTTTATTTTCCCATGCACCTCTGCAGGTATACTGTTTCCCTTCGACTTTCCCATTGACGATGAAACACAGAAATTGCATCGGAATTAAATATAAGAGACACAATGCCGACTTAAGTACAGGAAGACTGAGTGTTCCTACTGTCTATGTTTTGAGCGTTTCCTGTGTCATCAATCCTACATTCCGATGCACCTCTGCAGGTTTACTGTATACAATGGACCCCCCCATTTCGATGAAACACAAAAATTGCATCGGAATTAAATGTAAAAGACCCAATGCCGACTTAAGTACAGGAAGACTGAGTCTTTCTACTGTCTATGTTTTGAGCGTTTCCTGTGTCACCAGTTTTACATTCCGATGCACCTCTGCAGGTTTACTGTATCCATTGGACCTTCCCTTTGACGACGAAGCACAGAAATGGCATCGGAATTAAATATAAGAGACACAACGCCGACTTAAGTACAAGAAAACTGAGTCTTCTTACGGTCTATGATTTGAGCGTTTCCTTTGTCACCAGTTTTACATTCCAATGCACCTCTGCAGGTTTACTCTATCCCATGGACCTTCCCATTGACGACGAAACACAGATATTGCACCCCATTTAAATATAAGAGACACAATGACGTCTTAAGTAGAGGAAGACTGAGTCTTCCTACTGTCTATGTTTTGAGCGTTCCTGTGTCTCCAGTTTTACATTCCGATGCACCTCTGCAGGTGTACTGTATCCATTGGACCTTCCCATTGACGATGAAACACAGAAATGACATCGGAATTAAATATAAGAGACACAACGCGGACTTATGTACAAGAAAACTGAGTCTTCTTACGGTCTATGCTTTGAGCGTTTCCAGTGTCACCAGTGTTACATTCCGATGCACCTCTGCAGGTCTACTGTGTCCCTTGGACCTTCCCATTGGCGATGAAACACAGAAATTGCACCCCATTTAAATATAAGAGACACAATGACGTCTTAAGTAGAGGAAGACTGAGTCTTCCTACTGTCTATGTTTTGAGCGTTCCTGTGTCTCCAGTTTTGTATTCCGATGCACCTCTGCACGTTTACTGTATCCCTTGGACCTTCACAGTGACGAAGAAACACAGAAATTGCATCGGAATTAAATATAAGAGACACAATGACGACTTAAGTACAGAAGGACTGAGTCTTCCTACTGTCTATGTTTTGAGCGTTTCCTGTGTCACCAGTTTTACATTCCGATGCACCTCTGCAGGTTTACTGTGTCCCTTGGATCATCCCATTGGCGATGAAACACAGAAATAGCATCGGAATTAAATATAAGAGACACAATGACGTCTTAAGTACAGGAAGACAGAGTCTTCCAACAGTCTATGTTTTGAGCGTTTCCTGTGTCACCAGTTTTACATTCCCATGCACCTCTGCAGGTTTTCCTGTATCCCTTGGACCTTCAAAGTGACGATGAAACAAAGAAATTGCATCGGAATGAAATAAAAGAGACACAATGTCGACTTAAGTACAGGAAGAGTGTGTCTTTCTATTGTCTATCCTTTGAGCGCTTCCTGTGTCACCAGTTTTACATTCCGGTGCACCTATGCAGGTTTACTGTATCCATTGGACCTTCCCATCGGCGATGAAACACAGAAATTGCATCGGAATTTAATATAAGAGACACAATGCCGACTTAAGTACAGGAAGACTGAGTCTTCCTACTGTCTACGTTTTGAGCGTTTCCTATGTCATCAGTTTTACATTTTGATGCACCTCGGCAGGTTTACTGTATCCCTTGGACCTTCACAGTGACGATGAAACACAGATATTGCATCTAAATTAAATATAAGCGACACAATGCCGACTTCAGTACAAGAAAACTGAGTCTTCCTAGGGTCTATGTTTTGACCGCTTCCTGTGTCACCAGTTTTACATTCCAATGCACCGCTGCAGGTTTACTCTATCCCTTGGTCCTTCCCATTGACGACGAAACACAGAATTTGCATCGGATTTAAATATAAGAGACACAATGCCGACTTAAGTACAGGAAGACTGAGTATTCCTACTGTCTATGCTTTGATCGTTTCCTGTGTAACCACTTTTTCATTCCGATGCACATCTGCACGTTTACTGTATCCATTGGACCTTCCCATTGACGATGAAACACAGAAATTGCATCGGAATTAAATATAAGAGACACAATGCCGACTAAAGAACAGGAATGCTGAGTCTTCCTACTGTCTATGTTTTGAGCATTTCCTGTGTCACCAGTTTTACATTCCGATGCACCTCTGCAGGTTTACTGTAATCATTGGACCTTCCCATTGACGATGAAACACAGAAATGACATCGGAAATAAATATAAGAGACACAATGCCGACTTAAGTACAGGAATATTGAGTCTTCCTACTGTCTACGTTTTGAGCGTTTGCTGCGTCACCAGTTTTACATTCCGATGCACCTATGCAGGTCTACAGTATCTCTTGGACCTTCATAGTGACGACGAAACACAGAAATGGCATCGGAATTAAATATAAGAGACACAAAGTCGACTTAAGTACAGAAAGATTGAGTCTTCCTACTCTCTATGTTTTGAGCGTTTCCTGCGTCACCAGTTTTACATTCCGATGCACCTCTGCAGGTTTACTGTATCCATCGGACATACCCATTGACGATGAAACACAGAAATTACATCGGAATTAAATATAAGAGACACAACGCCGACTTAAGTACAAGAAAACTGAGTCTTCTTACAGTCTACGTTTTGAGCGTTTCCAGTGTCACCAGTTTTACATTCCGATGTACCTCTGCAGGTTTACTGTGTCCCTTGGACCATCCCATTGGCGATGAAACACAGAAATTGCATCGGAATTAAATATAAGAGACACAATGACGTCTTAAGTACAGGAAGACAGAGTCTTCCAACAGTCTATGTTTTGAGCGTTTCCTGTGTCACCAGTTTTACACTCCCATGCACCTCTGCAGGTTTTCCTGTATCCCTTGGACCTACAAAGTGACGATGAAACACAGAAATTGCATCGGAATTAAATATAAGAGACACAATGCCGACTTAAGTACAGGAAGACTGAGTCTTCCTACTGCCTATGTTTTGAGCGTTTCCTATGTCACCAGTTTTTCATTCCCATGCACATCTGCAGGTATACTGTTTCCCTTCGACTTTCCCATTGACGATAAAACACAGAAATTGCATCGGAATTAAATATAAGAGACACAATGCCGACTTAAGTACAGGAAGACTGAGTGTTCCTACTGTCTATGTTTTGAGCGTCTCCTGTGTCACCAGTTTTACATTCCGATGCACCTCTGCAGGGTTACTGTATCCCTTGGACTTTCCCATTGACAATGAAACACAGAAATTGCAACGGAATTAAATATAAGAGACACAATGCCGACTTAAGTACAGGAAGACTGAGTCTTCCTACTGTCTATGTTTTTAGCGTTTCCTGTGTCACCAGTTTCACATTCCGATCCACCTCTGCATGTTTACTGTATCCATTGGACCTTCCCTTTGACGACGAAGCACAGAAATTGCATCGGAATTAAATATATGAGACACAACGCCGACTTAAGTACAAGAAAACTGAGTCTTCTTAGGGTCTATGTTTTGAGCGCTTCCTGTGTCACCAGTTTTACATTCCAATGCACCTCTGCAGGTTTACTCTATCCCATGGACCTTCCCATTGACGACGAAACACAGATATTGCACCCCATTTAAATATAAGTGACACAATGACGTCTTAAGTAGAGGAAGACTGAGTCTTCCTACTGTCTATGTTTTGAGCGTTCCTGTGTCTCCAGTTTTACATTCCGATTCACCTCTGGAGGTTTACTGTATCCCTTGGACCTTCACAGAGACGAAGAAACACAGAAATTGCATCGGAATTAGATATAAGAGACACAATGACGACTTAAGTACAGAAGAACTGAGTCTTCCTACTGTCTGTGCTTTGAGCGTTTCCTGTGTCACCACTTTTACATTCCGATGCACCTATGCAGGTCTACAGTATCTCTTGGACCTTCATAGTGACGACGAAACACAGAAATTGCATCGGAATTAAATATAAGAGACACAAAGTCGACTTAAGTACAGAAAGATTAAGTCTTCCTACTCTCTATGTTTTGAGCGTTTCCTGCGTCACCAGTTATACATTCCGATGCACCTCTGCACGTTTGCTGTATCCCTTGCACCTTCCCATTGACAATGAAACACAGAAATTACATCGGAATTAAATATAACAGACACAATGCCGACTTAAGTACAGGAAGACTGAGTCTTACTACTGTCTATGTTTTGAGCGTTTCCTATGTCATCAGTTTTACATTTTGATGCACCTCGGCAGGTTTACTGTATCCCTTGGACCTTCACAGTGCCGATGAAACACAGATATTGCATCTAAATTAAATATAAGCGACACAATGCCGACTTCAGTACAAGAAAACTGAGTCTTCTTAGGGTCTATGTTTTGACCGCTTCCTGTGTCACCAGTTTTACATTCCAATGCACCTCTGCAGGTTTACTCTATCCCTTGGACCTTCCCATTGACGACGAAACACAGAAATTGCATCGGATTTAAATATAAGAGACACAATGCCGACTTAAGTACAGGAAGACTAAGTATTCCTACTGTCTATGCTTTGATCGTTTCCTGTGTCACCAGTTTTTCATTCCGATGCACCTCTGCACGTTTACTGTATCCATTGGACCTTCCCATTGACGATGAAACACAGAAATTGCATCGGAATTAAATATAAGAGACACAATGCCGACATAAGAACAGGAATGCTGAGTCTTCCTACTGTCTATGTTTTGAGCATTTCCTGTGTCACCAGTTTTACATTCCGATGCACCTCTGCAGGTTTACTGTATCCCTTGAATCTTCCAATTGACGATGAAACACAGAAATTGCATCGGAATTAAATATAAGAGACACAATGCCGACTTAAGTACAAGAAGATAGAGTACTCCTACTGTCTATGTTTTGAGCGTTTCCTGCGTCACGAATTTTACATTCCGATGCACCTCTGCAGGTTTTCTGTTTCCATTGGACCCTCCCATTGACGATGAAACACAGAAATAGCATCGGAATTAAATATTAGAGACAAAATGCCGACTTAAGAACAGGAAGGCTGAGTCTTCCTACTGTCTATGATTTGAGCGTTTCCTGTGTCACCAGTTTTACATTCCGATGCACCTCTGCAGGTTTAATGTATCCCTTGGATCTTCCCATTGACGATGAAACACAGAAATTTTATCGGAATTAATTATAAGAGACACAATGCCGACTTAAGTACAGGAATATTGAGTCTTCCTACTGTCTATGTTTTGAGCGTTTCCTGCGTCACCAGTTTTACATTCCGATGCACCTCTGCAGGTTTACTGTATCCATTGGACCTTCCCATTGACGATGAAACACAGAAATGACATCGGAATTAAATATAAGGGACACAACGCGGACTTAAGTACAAGAAAACTGAGCCTTCTTACGGTCTATGCTTTGAGCGTTTCCAGTGTCACCAGTGTTACATTCCGATGCACCTCTGCAGGTTTACTGTGTCCCTTGGACCTTCCCATTGGCGATGAAACACAGAAATTGCACCCCATTTAAATATAAGAGACACAATGACGTCTTAAGTAGAGGAAGACTGAGTCTTCCTACTGTCTATGTTTTGAGCGTTCCTGTGTCTCCAGTTTTACATTCCGATGCACCTCTGCAGGTTTACTGTATCCCTTGGACCTTCACAGTGACGAAGAAACACAGAAATTGCATCGGAATTAAATATAAGAGACACAATGACGACATAAGTACAGAAGGACTGAGTCTTCCTACTGTCTATGTTTTGAGCGTTTCCTGTGTCACCAGTTTTACATTCTGATGCACCTCTGCAGGTTTACTGTGTCCCTTGGACCATCCCATTGGCGATGAAACACAGAAATAGCATCGGAATTAAATATAAGAGACACAATGACGTCTTAAGTACAGGAAGACAGAGTCTTCCATCAGTCTATGTTTTGAGCGTTTCCTGTGTCACCAGTTTTACATTCCCATGCACCTCTGCAGGTTTTCCTGTATCCCTTGGACCTTCAAAGTGACGATGAAACACAGAAATTGCATCGGAATTAAATATAAGAGACACAATGCCGACTTAAGTACAGGAAGACTGAGTCTTCCTACTGTCTATGTTTTGAGCGTTTCCTGTGTCACCAGTTTTACGTTCCCATGCACCTCTGCAGGTATACTGCTTCCCTTCGACTTTCCCATTGACGATGAAACACAGAAATTGCATCGGAATTAAATATAAGAGACACAATGCCGACTTAAGTACAGGAAGACTGAGTGTTCCTACTGTCTATGTTTTGAGCGTTTCCTGTGTCATCAGTTCTACATTCCGATGCACCTCTGCAGGTTTGCTGTATACAATGGACCCCCCATTACGATGAAACACAAAAATTGCATCGGAATTAAATGTAAAAGACCCAATGCCGACTTAAGTACAGGAAGACTGAGTCTTTCTACTGTCTATGTTTTGAAAGTTTCCTGTGTCACCAGTTTTACATTCCGATGCACCTCTGCAGGTTTACTGTATCCATTGGACCTTCACAGTGACGATGAAACACAGATATTGCATCGGAATGAAATAAAAGAGACACAATGTCAACTTAAGTACAGGAAGAGTGTGTCTTTCTATTGTCTATCCTTTGAGCGCTTCCTGTGTCACCAGTTTTACATTCCGGTGCACCTATGCAGGTTTACTGTATCCCTTGGACCTTCACAGTGACGATGAAACACAGATATTGCATCTAAATTAAATATAAGAGACACAATGCCGACTTAAGTACAGGAAGACTGAGTGTTCCTACTGTCTATGTTTTGAGCGTTTCCTGTGTCACCAGTTTTACATTCCCATGCACATCTGCAGGTATACTGTTTCCCTTCGACTTTCCCATTGACGATAAAACACAGAAATTGCATCGGAATTAAATATAAGAGACACAATGCCGACTTAAGTACAGGAAGACTGAGTGTTCCTACTGTCTATGTTTTGAGCGTCTCCTGTGTCACCAGTTTTACATTCCGATGCACCTCTGCAGGGTTACTGTATCCCTTGGACTTTCCCATTGACAATGAAACACAGAAATTGCAACGGAATTAAATATAAGAGACACAATGCCGACTTAAGTACAGGAAGACTGAGTCTTCCTACTGTCTATGTTTTGAGCGTTTCCTGTGTCACCAGTTTCACATTCCGATCCACCTCTGCATGTTTACTGTATCCATTGGACCTTCCCTTTGTCGACGAAGCACAGAAATTGCATCGGAATTAAATATATGAGACACAACGCCGACTTAAGTACAAGAAAACTGAGTCTTCTTAGGGTCTATGTTTTGAGCGCTTCCTGTGTCACCAGTTTTACATTCCAATGCACCTCTGCAGGTTTACTCTATCCCATGGACCTTCCCATTGACGACGAAACACAGATATTGCACCCCATTTAAATATAAGTGACACAATGACGTCTTAAGTAGAGGAAGACTGAGTCTTCCTACTGTCTATGTTTTGAGCGTTCCTGTGTCTCCAGTTTTACATTCCGATGCACCTCTGCAGGTTTACTGTATCCCTTGGACCTTCACAGAGACGAAGAAACACAGAAATTGCATCGGAATTACATATAAGAGACACAATGACGACTTAAGTACAGAAGAACTGAGTCTTCCTACTGTCTGTGCTTTGAGCGTTTCCTGTGTCACCAGTTTTACATTCCGATGCACCTATGCAGGTCTACAGTATCTCTTGGACCTTCATAGTGACGACGAAACACAGAAATTGCATCGGAATTAAATATAAGAGACACAAAGTCGACTTAAGTACAGAAAAATTGAGTCTTCCTACTCTCTATGTTTTGAGCGTTTCCTGCGTCACCAGTTATACATTCCGATGCACCTCTGCACGTTTGCTGTATCCCTTGCACCTTCCCATTGACAATGAAACACAGAAATTACATCGGAATTAAATATAACAGACAAAATGGCGACCTAAGTACAGGAAGACTGAGTCTTACTACTGTCTATGTTTTGAGCGTTTCCTATGTCATCAGTTTTACATTTTGATGCACCTCGGCAGGTTTACTGTATCCCTTGGACCTTCACAGTGCCGATGAAACACAGATATTGCATCTAAATTAAATATAAGCGACACAATGCCGACTTCAGTACAAGAAAACTGAGTCTTCTTAGGGTCTATGTTTTGACCGCTTCCTGTGTCACCAGTTTTACATTCCAATGCACCTCTGCAGGTTTACTCTATCCCTTGGACCTTCCCATTGACGACGAAACACAGAAATTGCATCGGATTTAAATATAAGAGACACAATGCCGACTTAAGTACAGGAAGACTGAGTATTCCTACTGTCTATGCTTTGATCGTTTCCTGTGTCACCAGTTTTTCATTCCGATGCACCTCTGCACGTTTACTGTATCCCTTGAATCTTCCAATTGACGATGAAACACAGAAATTGCATCGGAATTAAATATAAGAGACACAATGCCGACTTAGGTACAAGAAGATAGAGTCCTCCTACTGTCTATGTTTTGAGCGTTTCCTGCGTCACGAATTTTACATTCCGATGCACCTCTGCAGGTTTTCTGTTTCCATTGGACCCTCCCATTGACGATGAAACACAGAAATAGCATCGGAATTAAATATTAGAGACAATATGCCGACTTAAGAACAGGAAGGCTGAGTCTTCCTACTGTCTATGATTTGAGCGTTTCCTGTGTCACCAGTTTTACATTCCGATGCACCTCTGCAGGTTTAATGTATCCCTTGGATCTTCCCATTGACGATGAAACACAGAAATTTTATCGGAATTAATTATAAGAGACACAATGCCGACTTAAGTACAGGAATATTGAGTCTTCCTACTGTCTATGTTTTGAGCGTTTCCTGCGTCACCAGTTTTACATTCCGATGCACCTCTGCAGGTTTACTGTATCCATTGGACCTTCCCATTGACGATGAAACACAGAAATGACATCGGAATTAAATATAAGAGACACAACGCGGACTTAAGTACAAGAAAACTGAGCCTTCTTACGGTCTATGCTTTGAGCGTTTCCAGTGTCACCAGTGTTACATTCCGATGCACCTCTGCAGGTTTACTGTGTCCCTTGGACCTTCCCATTGGCGATGAAACACAGAAATTGCACCCCATTTAAATATAAGAGACACAATGACGTCTTAAGTAGAGGAAGACTGAGTCTTCCTACTGTCTATGTTTTGAGCGTTCCTGTGTCTCCAGTTTTACATTCCGATGCACCTCTGCAGGTTTACTGTATCCCTTGGACCTTCACAGTGACGAAGAAACACAGAAATTGCATCGGAATTAAATATAAGAAACACAATGACGACTTAAGTACAGAAGGACTGAGTCTTCCTACTGTCTATGTTTTGAGCGTTTCCTGTGTCACCAGTTTTACATTCTGATGCACCTCTGCAGGTTTACTGTGTCCCTTGGACCATCCCATTGGCGATGAAACACAGAAATAGCATCGGAATTAAATATAAGAGACACAATGACGTCTTAAGTACAGGAAGACAGAGTCTTCCATCAGTCTATGTTTTGAGCGTTTCCTGTGTCACCAGTTTTACATTCCCATGCACCTCTGCAGGTTTTCCTGTATCCCTTGGACCTTCAAAGTGACGATGAAACACAGAAATTGCATCGGAATTAAATATAAGAGACACAATGCCGACTTAAGTACAGGAAGACTGAGTCTTCCTACTGTCTATGTTTTGAGCGTTTCCTGTGTCACCAGTTTTACATTCCCATGCACCTCTGCAGGTATACTGCTTCCCTTCGACATTCCCATTGACGATGAAACACAGAAATTGCATCGGAATTAAATATAAGAGACACAATGCCGACTTAAGTACAGGAAGACTGAGTGTTCCTACTGTCTATGTTTTGAGCGTTTCCTGTGTCATCAGTTCTACATTCCGATGCACCTCTGCAGGTTTGCTGTATACAATGGACCCCCCCATTACGATGAAACACAAAAATTGCATCGGAATTAAATGTAAAAGACCCAATGCCGACTTAAGTACAGGAAGAATGAGTCTTTCTACTGTCTATGTTTTGAAAGTTTCCTGTGTCAGCAGTTTTACATTCCGATGCACCTCTGCAGGTTTACTGTATCCATTGGACCTTCACAGTGACGATGAAACACAGAAATTGCATCGGAATGAAATAAAAGAGACACAATGTCAACTTAAGTACAGGAAGAGTGTGTCTTTCTATTGTCTATCCTTTGAGCGCTTCCTGTGTCACCAGTTTTACATTCCGGTGCACCTATGCAGGTTTACTGTATCCCTTGGACCTTCACAGTGACGATGAAACACAGATATTGCATCTAAATTAAATATAAGAGACACAATGCCGACTTAAGTACAGGAAGACTGAGTGTTCCTACTGTCTATGTTTTGAGCGTTTCCTGTGTCACCAGTTTTACATTCCCATGCACATCTGCAGGTATACTGTTTCCCTTCGACTTTCCCATTGACGATAAAACACAGAAATTGCATCGGAATTAAATATAAGAGACACAATGCCGACTTAAGTACAGGAAGACTGAGTGTTCCTACTGTCTATGTTTTGAGCGTCTCCTGTGTCACCAGTTTTACATTCCGATGCACCTCTGCAGGGTTACTGTATCCCTTGGACTTTCCCATTGACAATGAAACACAGAAATTGCAACGGAATTAAATATAAGAGACACAATGCCGACTTAAGTACAGGAAGACTGAGTCTTCCTACTGTCTATGTTTTGAGCGTTTCCTGTGTCACCAGTTTCACATTCCGATCCACCTCTGCATGTTTACTGTATCCATTGGACCTTCCCTTTGACGACGAAGCACAGAAATTGCATCGGAATTAAATATATGAGACACAACGCCGACTTAAGTACAAGAAAACTGAGTCTTCTTAGGGTCTATGTTTTGAGCGTTTCCTGTGTCACCAGTTTTACATTCCAATGCACCTCTGCAGGTTTACTCTATCCCATGGACCTTCCCATTGACGACGAAACACAGATATTGCACCCCATTTAAATATAAGTGACACAATGACGTCTTAAGTAGAGGAAGACTGAGTCTTCCTACTGTCTATGTTTTGAGCGTTCCTGTGTCTCCAGTTTTACATTCCGATGCACCTCTGCAGGTTTACTGTATCCCTTGGACCTTCACAGAGACGAAGAAACACAGAAATTGCATCGGAATTACATATAAGAGACACAATGACGACTTAAGTACAGAAGAACTGAGTCTTCCTACTGTCTGTGCTTTGAGCGTTTCCTGTGTCACCAGTTTTACATTCCGATGCACCTATGCAGGTCTACAGTATCTCTTGGACCTTCATAGTGACGATGAAACACAGAAATTGCATCGGAATTAAATATAAGAGACACAAAGTCTACTTAAGTACAGAAAGATTGAGTCTTCCTACTCTCTATGTTTTGAGCGTTTCCTGCGTCACCAGTTATACATTCCGATGCACCTCAGCAGGTTTGCTGTATCCCTTGCACCTTCCCATTGACAATGAAACACAGAAATTACATCGGAATTAAATATAACAGACACAATGCCGACTTAAGTACAGGAAGACTGAGTCTTACTACTGTCTATGTTTTGAGCGTTTCCTATGTCATCAGTTTTACATTTTGATGCACCTCGGCAGGTTTACTGTATCCCTTGGACCTTCACAGTGCCGATGAAACACAGATATTGCATCTAAATTAAATATAAGCGACACAATGCCGACTTCAGTACAAGAAAACTGAGTCTTCTTAGGGTCTATGTTTTGACCGCTTCCTGTGTCACCAGTTTTACATTCCAATGCACCTCTGCAGGTTTACTCTATCCCTTGGACCTTCCCATTGACTACGAAACACAGAAATTGCATCGGATTTAAATATAAGAGACACAATGCCGACTTAAGTACAGGAAGACTGAGTATTCCTACTGTCTATGCTTTGATCGTTTCCTGTGTCACCAGTTTTTCATTCCGATGCACCTCTGCACGTTTACTGTATCCATTGGACCTTCCCATTGACGATGAAACACAGAAATTGCATCGGAATTAAATATAAGAGACACAATGCCGACATAAGAACAGGAATGCTGAGTCTTCCTACTGTCTATGTTTTGAGCATTTCCTGAGTCACCAGTTTTACATTCCGATGCACCTCTGCAAGTTTACTGTATACCTTGGACCTTCCCATTGACGATGAATCACAGAAATTACATCAGAATTAAATATAAGAGACACAATGCCGACATAAGTACGGGAAGATTGGGTCTTCCTACTGTCTATTTTTTGAGCGTTTCCTGCGTCACCAGTTTTACATTCCGATGCACCTCTGCAGGTTTACTGTATCCATCGGACATACCCATTGACGATGAAACACAGAAATTACATCGGAATTAAATATAAGAGACACAACGCCGACTTAAGTACAAGAAAACTGAGTCTTCTTACAGTCTACGTTTTGAGCGTTTCCAGTGTCGCCAGTTTTACATTCCGATGTACCTCTGCAGGTTTACTGTGTCCCTTGGACCATCCCATTGGCGATGAAACACAGATATTGCATCGGAATTAAATATAAGAGATACAATGACGTCTTAAGTACAGGAAGACAGAGTCTTCCAACAGTCTATGTTTTGAGCGTTTGCTGTGTCACCAGTTTTACATTCCCATGCACCTCTGCAGGTTTTCCTGTATCCCTTGGACCTTCAAAGTGACGATGAAACACAGAAATTGCATCGGAATTAAATATAAGAGACACAATGCCGACTTAAGTACAGGAAGACTGAGTCTTCCTACTGCCTATGTTTTGAGCGTTTCCTGTGTCACCAGTTTTACATTCCCATGCACAATTGCAGGTATACTGTTTCCCTTCGACTTTCCCATTGACGATAAAACACAGAAATTGCATCGGAATTAAATATAAGAGACACAATGCCGACTTAAGTACAGGAAGACTGAGTGTTCCTACTGTCTATGTTTTGAGCGTCTCCTGTGTCACCAGTTTTACATTCCGATGCACCTCTGCAGGGTTACTGTATCCCTTGGACTTTCCCATTGACAATGAAACACAGAAATTGCAACGGAATTAAATATAAGAGACACAATGCCGACTTAAGTACAGGTATACTGAGTCTTCCTACTGTCTATGTTTTGAGCGTTTCCTGTGTCACCAGTTTCACATTCCGATCCACCTCTGCATGTTTACTGTATCCATTGGACCTTCCCTTTGACTACGAAGCACAGAAATTGCATCGGAATTAAATATATGAGACACAACGCCGACTTAAGTACAAGAAAACTGAGTCTTCTTAGGGTCTATGTTTTGAGCGCTTCCTGTGTCACCAGTTTTACATTCCAATGCACCTCTGCAGGTTTACTCTATCCCATGGACCTTCCCATTGACGACGAAACACAGATATTGCACCCCATTTAAATATAAGTGACACAATGACGTCTTAAGTAGAGGAAGACTGAGTCTTCCTACTGTCTATGTTTTGAGCGTTCCTGTGTCTCCAGTTTTACATTCCGATGCACCTCTGCAGGTTTACTGTATCCCTTGGACCTTCACAGAGACGAAGAAACACAGAAATTGCATCGGAATTACATATAAGAGACACAATGACGACTTAAGTACAGAAGAACTGAGTCTTCCTACTGTCTGTGCTTTGAGCGTTTCCTGTGTCACCAGTTTTACATTCCGATGCACCTATGCAGGTCTACAGTATCTCTTGGACCTTCATAGTGACGATGAAACACAGAAATTGCATCGGAATTAAATATAAGAGACACAAAGTCTACTTAAGTACAGAAAGATTGAGTCTTCCTACTCTCTATGTTTTGAGCGTTTCCTGCGTCACCAGTTATACATTCCGATGCACCTCTGCAGGTTTGCTGTATCCCTTGCACCTTCCCATTGACAATGAAACACAGAAATTACATCGGAATTAAATATAACAGACACAATGCCGACTTAAGTACAGGAAGACTGAGTCTTACTACTGTCTATGTTTTGAGCGTTTCCTATGTCATCAGTTTTACATGTTGATGCACCTCGGCAGGTTTACTGTATCCCTTGGACCTTCACAGTGCCGATGAAACACAGATATTGCATCTAAATTAAATATAAGCGACACAATGCCGACTTCAGTACAAGAAAACTGAGTCTTCTTAGGGTCTATGTTTTGACCGCTTCCTGTGTCACCAGTTTTACATTCCAATGCACCTCTGCAGGTTTACTCTATCCCTTGGACCTTCCCATTGACGACGAAACACAGAAATTGCATCGGATTTAAATATAAGAGACACAATGCCGACTTAAGTACAGGAAGACTGAGTATTCCTACTTTCTATGCTTTGATCGTTTCCTGTGTCACCAGTTTTTCATTCCGATGCACCTCTGCACGTTTACTGTATCCATTGGACCTTCCCATTGACGATGAAACACAGTAATTGCATCGGAATTAAATATAAGAGACACAATGCCAACATAAGAACAGGAATGCTGAGTCTTCCTACTGTCTATGTTTTGAGCATTTCCTGTGTCACCAGTTTTACATTCCGATGCACCTCTGCAGGTTTACTGTATCCCTTGAATCTTCCAATTGACGATGAAACACAGAAATTGCATCGGAATTAAATATAAGAGACACAATGCCGACTTAAGTACAAGAAGATAGAGTCCTCCTACTGTCTATGTTTTGAGCGTTTCCTGCGTCACGAATTTTACATTCCGATGCACCTCTGCAGGTTTTCTGTTTCCATTGGACCCTCCCATTGACGATGAAACACAGAAATAGCATCGGAATTAAATATTAGAGACAAAATGCCGTCTTAAGAACAGGAAGGCTGAGTCTTCCTACTGTCTATGATTTGAGCGTTTCCTGTGTCAGCAGTTTTACATTCCGATGCACCTCTGCAGGTTTAATGTATCCCTTGGATCTTCCCATTGACGATGAAACACAGAAATTTTATCGGAATTAATTATAAGAGACACAATGCCGACTTAAGTACAGGAATATTGAGTCTTCCTACTGTCTATGTTTTGAGCGTTTCCTGCGTCACCAGTTTTACAGTCCGATGCACCTTTGCAGGTTTAATGTATCCATTGGACCTTCCCATTGACGATGACACACAGAAATGACATCGGAATTAAATATAAGAGACACAACGCGGACTTAAGTACAAGAAAACTGAGCCTTCTTAGGGTCTATGCTTTGAGCGTTTCCAGTGTCACCAGTGTTACATTCCGATGCACCTCTGCAGGTTTACTGTGTCCCTTGGACCTTCCCATTGGCGATGAAACACAGAAATTGCACCCCATTTAAATATAAGAGACACAATGACGTCTTAAGTAGAGGAAGACTGAGTCTTCCTACTGTCTATGTTTTGAGCGTTCCTGTGTCTCCAGTTTTACATTCCGATGCACCTCTGCAGGTTTACTGTATCCCTTGGACCTTCACAGTGACGAAGAAACACAGAAATTGCATCGGAATTAAATATAAGAGACACAATGACGACTTAAGTACAGAAGGACTGAGTCTTCCTACTGTCTATGTTTTGAGCGTTTCCTGTGTCACCAGTTTTACATTCTGATGCACCTCTGCAGGTTTACTGTGTCCCTTGGACCATCCCATTGGCGATGAAACACAGAAACAGCATCGGAATTAAATATAAGAGACACAATGACGTCTTAAGTACAGGAAGACAGAGTCTTCCATCAGTCTATGTCTTCAGCGTTTCCTGTGTCACCAGTTTTACATTCCCATGCACCTCTGCAGGTTTTCCTGTATCCCTTGGACCTTCAAAGTGACGATGAAACACAGAAATTGCATCGGAATTAAATATAAGAGACACAATGCCGACTTAAGTACAGGAAGACTGAGTCTTCCTACTGTCTATGTTTTGAGCGTTTCCTGTGTCTTCAGTTTTACATTCCCATGCAACTCTGCAGGTATACTGCTTCCCTTCGACTTTCCCATTGACGATGAAACACAGAAATTGCATCGGAATTAAATATAAGAGACACAATGCCGACTTAAGTACAGGAAGACTGAGTGTTCCTACTGTCTATGTTTTGAGCGTTTCCTGTGTCATCAGTTCTACATTCCGATGCACCTCTGCAGGTTTGCTGTATACAATGGACCCCCCCATTACGATGAGACACAAAAATTGCATCGGAATTAAATGTAAAAGACCCAATGCCGACTTAAGTACAGGAAGACTTAGTCTTTCTACTGTCTATGTTTTGAAAGTTTCCTGTGTCACCAGTTTTACATTCCGATGCACCTCTGCAGGTTTACTGTATCCATTGGACCTTCACAGTGACGATGAAACACAGAAATTGAGTCGGAATGAAATAAAAGAGACACAATGTCAACTTAAGTACAGGAAGAGTGTGTCTTTCTATTGTCTATCCTTTGAGCGCTTCCTGTGTCACCAGTTTTACATTCCGGTGCACCTATGCAGGTTTACTGTATCCCTTGGACCTTCACAGTGACGATGAAACACAGATATTGCATCTAAATTAAATATAAGAGACACAATGCCGACTTAAGTACAGGAAGACTGAGTGTTCCTACTGTCTATGTTTTGAGCGTTTCCTGTGTCACCAGTTTTACATTCCCATGCACATCTGCAGGTATACTGTTTCCCTTCGACTTTCCCATTGACGATAAAACACAGAAATTGCATCGGAATTAAATATAAGAGACACAATGCCGACTTAAGTACAGGAAGACTGAGTGTTCCTACTGTCTATGTTTTGAGCGTCTCCTGTGTCACCAGTTTTACATTCCGATGCACCTCTGCAGGGTTACTGTATCCCTTGGACTTTCCCATTGACAATGAAACACAGAAATTGCAACGGAATTAAATATAAGAGACACAATGCCGACTTAAGTACAGGAAGACTGAGTCTTCCTACTGTCTATGTTTTGAGCGTTTCCTGTGTCACCAGTTTCACATTCCGATCCACCTCTGCATGTTTACTGTATCCATTGGACCTTCCCTTTGACGACGAAGCACAGAAATTGCATCGGAATTAAATATATGAGACACAACGCCGTCTTAAGTACAAGAAAACTGAGTCTTCTTAGGGTGTATGTTTTGAGCGCTTCCTGTGTCACCAGTTTTACATTCCAATGCACCTCTGCAGGTTTACTCTATCCCATGGACCTTCCCATTGACGACGAAACACAGATATTGCACCCCATTTAAATATAAGTGACACAATGACGTCTTAAGTAGAGGAAGACTGAGTCTTCCTACTGTCTATGTTTTGAGCGTTCCTGTGTCTCCAGTTTTACATTCCGATGCACCTCTGCAGGTTTACTGTATCCCTTGGACCTTCACAGAGACGAAGAAACACAGAAATTGCATCGGAATTACATATAAGAGACACAATGACGACTTAAGTACGGAAGAACTGAGTCTTCCTACTGTCTGTGCTTTGAGCGTTTCCTGTGTCACCAGTTTTACATTCCGATGCACCTATGCAGGTCTACAGTATCTCTTGGACCTTCATAGTGACGATGAAACACAGAAATTGCATCGGAATTAAATATAAGAGACACAAAGTCTACTTAAGTACAGAAAGATTGAGTCTTCCTACTCTCTATGTTTTGAGCGTTTCCTGCGTCACCAGTTATACATTCCGATGCACCTCTGCAGGTTTGCTGTATCCCTTGCACCTTCCCATTGACAATGAAACACAGAAATTACATCGGAATTAAATATAACAGACACAATGCCGACTTAAGTACAGGAAGACTGAGTCTTACTACTGTCTATGTTTTGAGCGTTTCCTATGTCATCAGTTTTACATTTTGATGCACCTCGGCAGGTTTACTGTATCCCTTGGACCTTCACAGTGCCGATGAAACACAGATATTGCATCTAAATTAAATATAAGCGACACAATGCCGACTTCAGTACAAGAAAACTGAGTCTTCTTAGGGTCTATGTTTTGACCGCTTCCTGTGTCACCAGTTTTACATTCCAATGCACCTCTGCAGGTTTACTCTATCCCTTCGACCTTCCCATTGACGACGAAACACAGAAATTGCATCGGATTTAAATATAAGAGACACAATGCCGACTTAAGTACAGGATGACTGAGTATTCCTACTGTCTATGCTTTGATCGTTTCCTGTGTCACCAGTTTTTCATTCCGATGCACCTCTGCACGTTTACTGTATCCATTGGACCTTCCCATTGACGATGAAACACAGAAATTGCATCGGAATTAAATATAAGAGACACAATGCCGACATAAGAACAGGAATGCTGAGTCTTCCAACTGTCTATGTTTTGAGCATTTCCTGTGTCACCAGTTTTACATTCCGATGCACCTCTGCAGGTTTACTGTATCCCTTGAATCTTCCAATTGACGATGAAACACAGAAATTGCATCGGAATTAAATATAAGAGACACAATGCCGACTTAAGTACAAGAAGATAGAGTCCTCCTACTGTCTATGTTTTGAGCGTTTCCTGCGTCACGAATTTTACATTCCGATGCACCTCTGCAGGTTTTCTGTTTCCATTGGACCCTCCCATTGACGATGAAACACAGAAATAGCATCGGAATTAAATATTAGAGACAAAATGCCGACTTAAGAACAGGAAGGCTGAGTCTTCCTACTGTCTATGATTTGAGCGTTTCCTGTGTCACCAGTTTTACATTCCGATGCACCTCTGCAGGTTTAATGTATCCCTTGGATCTTCCCATTGACGATGAAACACAGAAATTTTATCGGAATTAATTATAAGAGACACAATGCCGACTTAAGTACAGGAATATTGAGTCTTCCTACTGTCTATGTTTTGAGCGTTTCCTGCGTCACCAGTTTTACAGTCCGATGCACCTTTGCAGGTTTAATGTATCCATTGGACCTTCCCATTGACGATGACACACAGAAATGACATCGGAATTAAATATAAGAGACACAACGCGGACTTAAGTACAAGAAAACTGAGCCTTCTTACGGTCTATGCTTTGAGCGTTTCCAGTGTCACCAGTGTTACATTCCGATGCACCTCTGCAGGTTTACTGTGTCCCTTGGACCTTCCCATTGGCGATGAAACACAGAAATTGCACCCCATTTAAATATAAGAGACACAATGACGTCTTAAGTAGAGGAAGACTGAGTCTTCCTACTGTCTATGTTTTGAGCGTTCCTGTGTCTCCAGTTTTACATTCCGATGCACCTCTGCAGGTTTACTGTATCCCTTGGACCTTCACAGTGACGAAGAAACACAGAAATTGCATCGGAATTAAATATAAGAGACACAATGACGACTTAAGTACAGAAGGACTGAGTCTTCCTACTGTCTATGATTTGAGCGTTTCCTGTGTCACCAGTTTTACATTCTGATGCACCTCTGCAGGTTTACTGTGTCCCTTGGACCATCCCATTGGCGATGAAACACAGAAACAGCATCGGAATTAAATATAAGAGACACAATGACGTCTTAAGTACAGGAAGACAGAGTCTTCCATCAGTCTATGTTTTGAGCGTTTCCTGTGTCACCAGTTTTACATTCCCATGCACCTCTGCAGGTTTTCCTGTATCCCTTGGACCTTCAAAGTGACGATGAAACACAGAAATTGCATCGGAATTAAATATAAGAGACACAATGCCGACTTAAGTACAGGAAGACTGAGTCTTCCTACTGTCTATGTTTTGAGCGTTTCCTGTGTCACCAGTTTTACATTCCCATGCACCTCTGCAGGTATACTGCTTCCCTTCGACTTTCCCATTGACGATGAAACACAGAAATTGCATCGGAATTAAATATAACAGACACAATGCCGACTTAAGTACAGGAAGACTGAGTGTTCCTACTGTCTATGGTTTGAGCGTTTCCTGTGTCATCAGTTCTACATTCCGATGCACCTCTGCAGGTTTGCTGTATACAATGGACCCCCCCATTACGATGAGACACAAAAATTGCATCGGAATTAAATGTAAAAGACCCAATGCCGACTTAAGTACAGGAAGACTGAGTCTTTCTACTGTCTATGTTTTGAAAGTTTCCTGTGTCACCAGTTTTACATTCCGATGCACCTCTGCAGGTTTACTGTATCCATTGGACCTTCACAGTGACGATGAAACACAGAAATTGAGTCGGAATGAAATAAAAGAGACACAATGTCAACTTAAGTACAGGAAGAGTGTGTCTTTCTATTGTCTATCCTTTGAGCGCTTCCTGTGTCACCAGTTTTACATTCCGGTGCACCTATGCAGGTTTACTGTATCCCTTGGACCTTCACAGTGACGATGAAACACAGATATTGCATCTAAATTAAATATAAGAGACACAATGCCGACTTAAGTACAGGAAGACTGAGTGTTCCTACTGTCTATGTTTTGAGCGTTTCCTGTGTCACCAGTTTTACATTCCCATGCACATCTGCAGGTATACTGTTTCCCTTCGACTTTCCCATTGACGATAAAACACAGAAATTGCATCGGAATTAAATATAAGAGACACAATGCCGACTTAAGTACAGGAAGACTGAGTGTTCCTACTGTCTATGTTTTGAGCGTCTCCTGTGTCACCAGTTTTACATTCCGATGCACCTCTGCAGGGTTACTGTATCCCTTGGACTTTCCCATTGACAATGAAACACAGAAATTGCAACGGAATTAAATATAAGAGACACAATGCCGACTTAAGTACAGGAAGACTGAGTCTTCCTACTGTCTATGTTTTGAGCGTTTCCTGTGTCACCAGTTTCACATTCCGATCCACCTCTGCATGTTTACTGTATCCATTGGACCTTCCCTTTGACGACGAAGCACAGAAATTGCATCGGAATTAAATATATGAGACACAACGCCGTCTTAAGTACAAGAAAACTGAGTCTTCTTAGGGTGTATGTTTTGAGCGCTTCCTGTGTCACCAGTTTTACATTCCAATGCACCTCTGCAGGTTTACTCTATCCCATGGACCTTCCCATTGACGACGAAACACAGATATTGCACCCCATTTAAATATAAGTTACACAATGACGTCTTAAGTAGAGGAAGACTGAGTCTTCCTACTGTCTATGTTTTGAGCGTTCCTGTGTCTCCAGTTTTACATTCCGATGCACCTCTGCAGGTTTACTG
Organism: Schistocerca nitens; assembly: GCF_023898315.1. Classification (NCBI taxonomy): domain Eukaryota; kingdom Metazoa; phylum Arthropoda; class Insecta; order Orthoptera; family Acrididae; genus Schistocerca; species Schistocerca nitens. The sequence continues at coordinate 238,147,233 of NC_064623.1, read as the reverse complement.
TATCCCTTGGACCTTCACAGAGACGAAGAAACACAGAAATTGCATCGGAATTACATATAAGAGACACAATGACGACTTAAGTACAGAAGAACTGAGTCTTCCTACTGTCTGTGCTTTGAGCGTTTCCTGTGTCACCAGTTTTACATTCCGATGCACCTATGCAGGTCTACAGTATCTCTTGGACCTTCATAGTGACGATGAAACACAGAAATTGCATCGGAATTAAATATAAGAGACACAAAGTCTACTTAAGTACAGAAAGATTGAGTCTTCCTACTCTCTATGTTTTGAGCGTTTCCTGCGTCACCAGTTATACATTCCGATGCACCTCTGCAGGTTTGCTGTATCCCTTGCACCTTCCCATTGACAATGAAACACAGAAATTACATCGGAATTAAATATAACAGACACAATGCCGACTTAAGTACAGGAAGACGGAGTCTTACTACTGTCTATGTTTTGAGCGTTTCCTATGTCATCAGTTTTACATTTTGATGCACCTCGGCAGGTTTACTGTATCCCTTGGACCTTCACAGTGCCGATGAAACACAGATATTGCATCTAAATTAAATATAAGCGACACAATGCCGACTTCAGTACAAGAAAACTGAGTCTTCTTAGGGTCTATGTTTTGACCGCTTCCTGTGTCACCAGTTTTACATTCCGATGCACCTCTGCAGGTTTACTCTATCCCTTGGACCTTCCCATTGACGACGAAACACAGAAATTGCATCGGATTTAAATATAAGAGACACAATGCCGACTTAAGTACAGGATGACTGAGTATTCCTACTGTCTATGCTTTGATCGTTTCCTGTGTCACCAGTTTTTCATTCCGATGCACCTCTGCACGTTTACTGTATCCATTGGACCTTCCCATTGACGATGAAACACAGAAATTGCATCGGAATTAAATATAAGAGACACAATGCCGACATAAGAACAGGAATGCTGAGTCTTCCTACTGTCTATGTTTTGAGCATTTCCTGTGTCACCAGTTTTACATTCCGATGCACCTCTGCAGGTTTACTGTATCCCTTGAATCTTCCAATTGACGATGAAACACAGAAATTGCATCGGAATTAAATATAAGAGACACAATGCCGACTTAAGTACAAGAAGATAGAGTCCTCCTACTGTCTATGTTTTGAGCGTTTCCTGCGTCACCAATCTTACATTCCGATGCACCTCTGCAGGTTTTCTGTTTCCATTGGACCCTCCCATTGACGATGAAACACAGAAATAGCATCGGAATTAAATATTAGAGACAAAATGCCGACTTAAGAACAGGAAGGCTGAGTCTTCCTACTGTCTATGATTTGAGCGTTTCCTGTGTCACCAGTTTTACATTCCGATGCACCTCTGCAGGTTTAATGTATCCCTTGGATCTTCCCATTGACGATGAAACACAGAAATTTTATCGGAATTAATTATAAGAGACACAATGCCGACTTAAGTACAGGAATATTGAGTCTTCCTACTGTCTATGTTTTGAGCGTTTCCTGCGTCACCAGTTTTACATTCCGATGCACCTCTGCAGGTTTACTGTATCCATTGGACCTTCCCATTGACGATGGAGCACAGAAATGACATCGGAATTAAATATAAGAGACACAACGCGGACTTAAGTACAAGAAAACTGAGCCTTCTTACGGTCTATGCTTTGAGCGTTTCCAGTGTCACCAGTGTTACATTCCGATGCACCTCTGCAGGTTTACTGTGTCCCTTGGACCTTCCCATTGGCGATGAAACACAGAAATTGCACCCCATTTAAATATAAGAGACACAATGACGTCTTAAGTAGAGGAAGACTGAGTCTTCCTACTGTCTATGTTTTGAGCGTTCCTGTGTCTCCAGTTTTACATTCCGATGCACCTCTGCAGGTTTACTGTATCCCTTGGACCTTCACAGTGACGAAGAAACACAGAAATTGCATCGGAATTAAATATAAGAGACACAATTACGACTTAAGTACAGAAGGACTGAGTCTTACTACTGTCTATGTTTTGAGCGTTTCCTGTGTCACCAGTTTTACATTCTGATGCACCTCTGCAGGTTTACTGTGTCCCTTGGACCATCCCATTGGCGATGAAACACAGAAATAGCATCGGAATTAAATATAAGAGACACAATGACGTCTTAAGTACAGGAAGACAGAGTCTTCCATCAGTCTATGTTTTGAGCGTTTCCTGTGTCACCAGTTTTACATTCCCATGCACCTCTGCAGGTTTTCCTGTATCCCTTGGACCTTCAAAGTGACGATGAAACACAGAAATTGCATCGGAATTAAATATAAGAGACACAATGCCGACTTAAGTACAGGAAGACTGAGTCTTCCTACTGTCTATGTTTTGAGCGTTTCCTGTGTCACCAGTTTTACATTCCCATGCACCTCTGCAGGTATACTGCTTCCCTTCGACTTTCCCATTGACGATGAAACACAGAAATTGCATCGGAATTAAATATAAGAGACACAATGCCGACTTAAGTACAGGAAGATTGAGTGTTCCTACTGTCTATGTTTTGAGCGTTTCCTGTGTCATCAGTTCTACATTCCGATGCACCTCTGCAGGTTTGCTGTATACAATGGACCCCCCCATTACGATGAAACACAAAAATTGCATCGGAATTAAATGTAAAAGACCCAATGCCGACTTAAGTACAGGAAGACTGAGTCTTTCTACTGTCTATGTTTTGAAAGTTCCCTGTGTCACCAGTTTTACATTCCGATGCACCTCTGCAGGTTTACTGTATCCATTGGACCTTCACAGTGACGATGAAACACAGAAATTGCATCGGAATGAAATAAAAGAGACACAATGTCGTCTTAAGTACAGGAAGAGTGTGTCTTTCTATTGTCTATCCTTTGAGCGCTTCCTGTGTCACCAGTTTTACATTCCGGTGCTCCTATGCAGGTTTACTGTATCCATTGGACCTTCCCATCGACGATGAAACACAGAAATTGCATCGGAATTTAATATAAGAGACACAATGCCGACTTAAGTACAGGAAGACTGAGTCTTCCTACTGTCTATGTTTGAGCGTTTCCTATGTCATCAGTTTTACATTTTGATGCACCTCGGCAGGTTTACTGTATCCCTTGGACCTTCACAGTGACGATGAAACACAGATATTGCATCTAAATTAAATATAAGCGACACAATGCCGACTTCAGTACAAGAAAACTTAGTCTTAATAGGGTCTATGTTTTGACCGCTTCCTGTGTCACCAGTTTTACATTCCGATGCACCTCTGCAGGTTTACTGTATCCATTGGACCTTCCCATTGACGATGAAACACAGAAATGACATCGGAATTAAATATAAGAGACACAATGCCGACTTTTGTACAGGAATATTGAGTCTTCCTACTGTCTACGTTTTGAGCGTTTGCTGCGTCACCAGTTTTACATTCCGATGCACCTATGCAGGTCTACAGTATCTCTTGGACCTTCATAGTGACGACGAAACACAGAAATTGCATCGGAATTAAATATAAGAGACACAAAGTCGACTTAAGTACAGAAAGATTGAGTCTTCCTACTCTCTATGTTTTGAGCGTTTCCTGCGTCACCAGTTATACATTCCGATGCACCTCTGCAGGTTTGCTGTATCCCTTGCACCTTCCCATTGACAAAGAAACACAGAAATTACTTCGGAATTAAATATAACAGACACAATGCCGACTTAAGTACAGGAAGACTGAGTCTTACTACTGTCTATGTTTTGAGCGTTTCCTGTGTCACCAGTTTTACATTCCGATGCACCTCTGCAGGTTTACTGTATACCTTGGACCTTCCCATTGACGATGAATCACAGAAATTGCATCGGAATTAAATATAAGAGACACAATGCCGACTTAAGTACGGGAAGATTGAGTCTTCCTACTGTCTATTTTTTGAGCGTTTCCTGCATCACCAGTTTTACATTCCGATGCACATCTGCAGGTTTACTGTATCCATCGGACATACCCACTGACGATGAAACACAGAAATTACATCGGAATTAAATATAAGAGACACAACGCCGACTTAAGTACAAGAAAACTGAGTCTTCTTACAGTCTACGTTTTGAGCGTTTCCAGTGTCACCAGTTTTACATTCCGATGTACCTCTGCAGGTTTACTGTGTCCCTTGGACCATCCCATTGGCGATGAAACACAGAAATTGCATCGGAATTAAATATAAGAGACACAATGCCGACCTAAGTACAGGAAGACTGAGTCTTCCTACTGCCTATGTTTTGAGCGTTTCCTGTGTCACCAGTTTTACATTCCCATGCACATCTGCAGGTATACTGTTTCCCTTCGACTTTCCCATTGACGATAAAACACAGAAATTGCATCGGAATTAAATATAAGAGACACAATGCCGACTTAAGTACAGGAAGACTGAGTGTTCCTACTGTCTATGTTTTGAGCGTCTCCTGTGTCACCAGTTTTACATTCCGATGCACCTCTGCAGGGTTACAGTATCCCTTGGACTTTCCCATTGACAATGAAACACAGAAATTGCAACGGAATTAAATATAAGAGACACAATGCCGACTTAAGTACAGGAAGACTGAGTCTTCCTACTGTCTATGTTTTGAGCGTTTCCTGTGTCACCAGTTTCACATTCCGATCCACCTCTGCAGGTTTACTGTATCCATTGGACCTTCCCTTTGACGACGAAGCACAGAAATTGCATCGGAATTAAATATAAGAGACACAACGCCGACTTCAGTACAGGAAAACTGAGTCTTCTTAGGGTCTATGTTTTGACCGCTTCCTGTGTCACCAGTTTTACATTCCAATGCACCTCTGCAGGTTTTCTGTATCCATTGGACCTTCCCATTGACGATGAAACACAGAAATAGCATCGGAATTAAATATTAGAGACACAATGCCGACTTAAGAACAGGAAGGCTGAGTCTTCCTACTGTCTATGTTTTGAGCATTTCCTGTGTCACCAGTTTTACATTCCGATGCACCTCTGCAGGTTTACTGTATCCCTTGGATCTTCCAATTGACGATGAAACACAGAAATTGCATCGGAATTAAATATAAGAGACATAATGCCGACTTAAGTACAAGAAGATAGAGTCCTCCTACTGTCTATGTTTTGAGCGTTTCCTGCGTCACCAATTTTACATTCCGATGCACCTCTGCAGGTTTACTGTATCCATTGGACCCTCCCATTGACGATGAAACACAGAAATGACATCGGAATTAAATATAATAGACACAACGCGGACTTAAGTACAAGAAAACTGAGTCTTCTTACGGTCTATGCTTTGAGCGTTTCCAGTGTCACCAGTGTTACATTCCGATGCACCTCTGCAGGTTTACTGTGTCCCTTGGACCTTCCCATTGGCGATGAAACACAGAAATTGCACCGCAATTAAATATAAGAGACACAATGGCGTCTTAATTAGAGGAAGACTGAGTCTTCCTACTGTCTATGTTTTGAGCGTTTCCTGTGTCTCCAGTTTTACATTCCGATACACCTCTGCAGGTTTACTGTATCCCTTGGAACTTCTCAGTGATGAAGAAACACAGAAATTGCATCGGAATTATATATAAGAGACACAATGCCGACTTAACTACAGGAAGACTGAGTCTTCCTACTGTCTATGTTTTGAGCGTTTCCTGTGTGACCAGTTTTACATTCCGATGCACCTATGCAGGTCTACATTATCCCTTGGACCTTCATAGTGACGATGAAACACAGAAATTGCATCGGAATTGAATGTAAGAGACACAATGTCGACTTAAGTACAGAAAGACTGAGTCTTCCTACTGTCTATGTTTTGAGCGTTTCCTGTGTCACCAGTTTTACAATCCGATGCACCTCTGCAGGTTTGCTGTATCCCTTGCACCTTCCCAATGACAATGAAACACAGAAATTGCATCGGATTTAAATATAAGAGACACAATGTCGACTTAAGTACAGGAAGAGTGTGTCTTTCTATTGTCTATGTTTTGAGCGTTTCGTGTGTCACCAGATTTACATTCCGATGCACCTCTGCAGGTATACTGTTTCCCTTAGACTTTCCCATTGACGATGAAACACAGAAAATGCATAGGAATTAAATATAAGAGACACAATGCCGACTTAAGTACAGAAAAAATGAGACTTCCTAGTGTCTATGTTTTGAGCGTTTCCTGTGTCACCAGTTTTACATTCAGATGCACCTCTGCAGGTTTACTGTATACCTTGACGAAAAAACACAGAAATTGCATCGGAATTAAATATATGACACAATGCCAGCTTCAGTACAAGAAAACTGAGTTTTCTTACCGTCTATGTTTTGAGCGTTTCCTGTGTCACCAGTTTTACATTTTGATGCACCTCTGCAGGTTAACTGCGTCCCTTGGACCTTCCCATTGACGACGAGACACAGAAATTGCATCGGATTTAAATATAAGAGACACAATGCCGACTTAAGTTCAGGAAGACTGAGTGTTCCTACTGTCTATGTTTTGATCGTTTCATGTGCCACCAGTTTTACATTCCGATTCGCCTCTGCAGTTTTACTGTATCCATTGGCCCTTCCCACTGACGATGAAACACAGAAATTGCATCGTAATTAAATATAAGAGACACAATGCTGACTTAAGCACAGGAAGACTGAGTCTTCCTACTGTCTATGTTTTGAGCGTTTCCTGTGTCACCAGTTTTACATTCAGATGCACCTCTGCAGGTTTACTGTATCCCTTGGATCTTCCCATTGACGATGAAGCACAGAAATTGCATGGGAATTAAATATAAGAGACACAATGCCGCCATAAGTACAAGAAATCTCAGTCTTCTTACGGTCTATATATTTTGAGCGTTTCCTGTGTCACCAGTTTCACATTCCGATGCACCTCTGCAGGTTTACTGTACCCCTTGGACATTGCCATTGGCGATGAAACACAGACATTGCATCGGAATTAAATATAAGAGACACAATGCCGACATAAGTACAGGAAGACTTTGTCTTTCTACTGTCTATGTTTTGAGCGTTTCACTTGTCACCAGTTTTACATTCCGATGGACCTCTGCAGGTATACTGTTTCCCTTCGACCTTCCCATTGACGATGAAACACGGAAATTGCATCGGAATTAAATATAAGAGACACAACACCGACTTAAGTACAAATAAACTGAGTCTTCTTACGGTCTACGATTTGAACGTTTCCTGTTCCTTGGACCTTCCCATTGACGAAAGAACTCAGAAATTGCATCGGAATTAAATATAAGATTCACAATGCCGACTTAGGTACAGGAAGACTGAGTCTTCCTACTGTCTACGTTTTGAGCGATTCCTGTGTCATCAGTTTTACATTTTGATGCACCTCTGCAGGTTTACTGTATCCCTTGGACCTTCACAGCAACGACGAAACGAAGAAATTTCATCGGATTTAAATATAAGAGACACAACGCCGACTTAAGTACACGAAGACTGGGTATTCCTACTGTCTACGTCTTGATCTTTTCCTCTGTCACGAGTTTTACATTCCGATGCACCTCTGCAGGTTTACTGTATCCCTTGGATCTTCCCATTGACAACTAAACACAGAAATTGCAACGGAATTAAATATAAGAGACACAATGCCGACTTAAGAACAGAAAGGCTGAGTCTTCCTACTGTCTATGTTTTGAGCGTTTCCTGCGTTACCAGTTTTACATTCCGATGCACCTCTGCAGGGTTACTGTATCCATTGGACCTTCCCATTGACGATGAAACACAGAAATTACTTCGGAATTAAATATAAGACACACAACGCCGACTTAAGTACAAGAAAACTGAGTCTTCTTACGGTCTATGTTTTGAGCGTTCCCAGTGTAAACAGTTTTCCATTCCGATGCAACTCTGCAGGTTTACTGTATCCCTTGGATCTTCCCATTGACGATGAAACACAGAAATTGCATGGGAATTAAATATAAGAGACACAATGCCGACTTCAGTACAAGAAAACTGAGTCTTCTCTGGTTCTATGTTTTGCCCGCTTCCTGTGTCACCAGTTTTTCATTCCGATGCACCTCTGCACGTTTACTGTATCCATGGGACCTTCCCATTGACGACGAAACACAGAAATTGCATCGGAATTAAATATAAGAGACACAATGCCGACTTAAGTACGGGAAGACTGAGTCTTCCTACTGTCTATGCTTTGAGAGTTTCCTGTGTCACCAGTTTTACATTCCGATGCACCTCTGCAGGTATACTGTTTCCCTTCGACTTTCCCATTGACGATGAAACACAGAAATTGCATCGGAATTAAATATAAGAGACGCAATGCCGACTTATGTACAGGAAGACTGAGTCTTCCTACTGTCTATGTTTTGAGCGTTTCCTGAGTCACCAATTTTACATTTTGATGCACCTCTGCAGGTTTACTGTATCCCTTGGACCTTCACAGTGATGATGAAACATAGAAATTGCATCGGAATTAAATATAAAGACACAATGCCGACTCAAGTACAAGAAAACTGAGTGTTCTTACGGTCTATGATTTGAGCGCATCCTGTGTCACCAGTTTTACATTCCGATGCACCTCTGCGGGTTAACTGTATCCCTGCGACCTTCCCATTGACGACGAAACACAGAAATTGCATCGGAATTAAATATCAGAGAAATAATGCCGACTTACGTACAGGAAGACTGAGTCTTCCTACTGTCTATGTTTTGAGCGTTTCCTGTGTCATCAGTTTTACATTTTGATGCACCTCTGCAGGTTTACTGTATCCATTGGACCTTCCCATTGACGATGTAACACAGTCATAGCATCCGAATTATAATAAGAGACACAATGCCGACTTAAGTACAAAAAGACTGAGTCTTCCTACTGTCTACGTTTTGAGCGTTTCCAGTGTCACCAGTTTTACATTCCGATGCACCTCTGCAGGTTTACTGTGTCCCTTGGACCTTCCCAATTGCGATGAAACACAGAAATTGCATCGGAATTAAATATAAGAGACACAATGCCGACTTAAGTACAGGAAGACTGAGTCTTCCAACTGTCTATGTTTTGATCGTTTCCTGTGTCACGAGTTTTACATTCCGATGCACCTCTGCATGTTTACAGTATCCATTGGACCTTCCCATTGGCGATGAAACACAGAAATAGCATCGGAATTAAATATAAGAGACACAATGCCGACTTCAGTACAAGAAAATTGAGTCTTCTTAGGGTCTATGTTTGAGCGGTTCCTGTGTCACCAGTTTTACATTCCGATGCACCTCTGCAGGTTTACTGTATCCCTTAGACCTTAACAGTGACGATGAAACACAGAAATTTCATCGGAATTAAATATAAGAGACACAATGTCGACTTAAGTACAGGAAGAGTGTGTCTTTCTATTGTCTACGTTTTGTGCGTTTCCTGTGTCACCAGTTTCACATTCCGATGCACCTCTGCACGTTTACTGTATCCATTGGACCTTCCCATTGACGATGAAACACAGAAATTGCATCGGAATTAAATATAAGAGACACAACGCCGACTTATGTACAAGAAAACTGAGTCATCTTACGGTGTATGATTTGAGCGTTTCCTTTGTCACCAGTTTTACATTCCGATGCACCTCTGCAGGTTTACTGTATCCCTTGGATCTTCCCATTGACGATGAAACACATAAATTGCATGGGAATTAAATATAAGAGACACAATGCCGCCATAAGTACAAGAAAACTCAGTCTTCTTACGGTCTATATTTTGAGCGTTTCCTGTGTCACCAGTTTTACATTCCAATGCACCTCTGCAGGTTTACTGTACCCCTTGGACATTGCCATTGTCGATGAAACACAGACATTGCATCGGAATTAAATATAAGAGACACAATTCCGACATAAGTACAGGAAGACTTTGTCTTTCTACTGTCTATGTTTTGAGCGTTTCCCTTGTCACCAGTTTTACATTCCGATGGACCTCTGCAGGTATACTGTTTCCCTTCGACCTTCCCATTGACGATGAAACACAGAAATTGCATCGGAATTAAATATAAGAGACACAACACCGACTTAAGTACAAATAAACTGAGTCTCTTACGGTCTACGATTTGAACGTTTCCTGTTCCTTGGACCTTCCCATTGACGAAACAACTCAGAAATTGCATCGGAATTAAATATAAGAGACACAATGCCGACTTAGGTACAGGAAGACTGAGTCTTCCTACTGTCTACGTTTTGAGCGATTCCTGTGTCATCAGTTTTACATTTTGATGCACCTCTGCAGGTTTACTGTATCCCTTGGACCTTCACAGCAACGACGAAACGAAGAAATTTCATCGGATTTAAATATAAGAGACACAACGCCGACTTAAGTACACGAAGACTGGGTATTCCTACTGTCTACGTCTTGATCTTTTCCTCTGTCACGAGTTTTACATTCCGATGCACCTCTGCAGGTTTACTGTATCCCTTGGATCTTCCCATTGACAACTAAACACAGAAATTGCATCGGAATTAAATATAAGAGACACAATGCCGACTTAAGAACAGAAAGGCTGAGTCTTCCTACTGTCTATGTTTTGAGCGTTTCCTGTGTTACCAGTTTTACATTCCGATGCACCTCTGCAGGTTTACTGTATCCCTTGGATCTTCCCATTGACAATTAAACACAGAAATTGGATCGGAATTAAATATAAGAGACACAATGCCGACTTAAGTACAGGAAGATTGAGTCTTCCTACTGTCTATGTTTTGAGCGTTTCCTGCGTTACCAGTTTTACATTTCGATGCACCTCTGCAGGGTTACTGTATCCATTGGACCTTCCCATTGACGATGAAACACAGAAATTACTTCGGAATTAAATATAAGACACACAACGCCGACTTAAGTACAAGAAAACTGAGTCTTCTTACGGTCTATGTTTTGAGCGTTCCCAGTGTAAACAGTTTTCCATTCCGATGCAACTCTGCAGGTTTACTGTATCCCTTGGATCTTCCCATTGACGATGAAACACAGAAATTGCATGGGAATTAAATATAAGAGACACAATGCCGACTTCAGTACAAGAAAACTGAGTCTTCTCTGGTTCTATGTTTTGCCCGCTTCCTGTGTCACCAGTTTTTCATTCCGATGCACCTCTGCACGTTTACTGTATCCATGGGACCTTCCCATTGACGGCGAAACACAGAAATTGCATCGGAATTAAATATAAGAGACACAATGCCGACTTAAGTACGGGAAGACTGAGTCTTCCTACTGTCTATGCTTTGAGAGTTTCCTGTGTCACCAGTTTTACATTCCGATGCACCTCTGCAGGTATACTGTTTCCCTTCGACTTTCCCATTGACGATGAAACACAGAAATTGCATCGGAATTAAATATAAGAGACACAATGCCGACTTATGTACAGGAAGACTGAGTCTTCCTACTGTCTATGATTTGAGCGTTTCCTGAGTCACCAATTTTAAATTTTGATGCACCTCTGCAGGTTTACTGTATCCCTTGGACCTTCACAGGGATGATGAAACATAGAAATTGCATCGGAATTAAATATAAAGACACAATGCCGACTCAAGTACAAGAAAACTGAGTGTTCTTACGGTCTATGATTTGAGCGCATCCTGTGTCACCAGTTTTACATTCCGATGCACCTCTGCGGGTTAACTGTATCCCTGCGACCTTCCCATTGACGACGAAACACAGAAATTGCATCGGAATTAAATATCAGAGAAACAATGCCGACTTACGTACAGGAAAACTGAGTCTTCCTACTGTCTATGTTTTGAGCGTTTCCTGTGTCATCAGTTTTACATTTTGATGCACCTCTGCAGGTTTACTGTATCCATTGGACCTTCCCATTGACGATGTAACACAGTCATAGCATCCGAATTATATATAAGAGACACAATGCCGACTTAAGTACAAAAAGACTGAGTCTTCCTACTGTCTACGTTTTGAGCGTTTCCAGTGTCACCAGTTTTACATTCCGATGCACCTCTGCAGGTTTACTGTGTCCCTTGGACCTTCCCAATTGCGATGAAACACAGAAATTGCATCGGAATTAAATATAAGAGACACAATGCCGACTTAAGTACAGGAAGACTGAGTCTTCCAACTGTCTATGTTTTGATCGTTTCCTGTGTCACGAGTTTTACATTCCGATGCACCTCTGCATGTTTACAGTATCCATTGGACCTTCCCATTGGCGATGAAACACAGAAATAGCATCGGAATTAAATATAAGAGACACAATGCCGACTTCAGTACAAGAAAATTGAGTCTTCTTAGGGTCTATGTTTGAGCGGTTCCTGTGTCACCAGTTTTACATTCCGATGCACCTCTGCAGGTTTACTGTATCCCTTAGACCTTAACAGTGACGATGAAACACAGAAATTTCATCGGAATTAAATATAAGAGACACAATGTCGACTTAAGTACAGGAAGAGTGTGTCTTTCTATTGTCTACGTTTTGTGCGTTTCCTGTGTCACCAGATTCACATTCCGATGCACCTCTGCACGTTTACTGTATCCATTGGACCTTCCCATTGACGATGAAACACAGAAATTGCATCGGAATTAAATATAAGAGACACAACGCCGACTTATGTACAAGAAAACTGAGTCATCTTACGGTGTATGATTTGAGCGTTTCCTTTGTCACCAGTTTTACATTCCGATGCACCTCTGCAGGTTTACTGTATCCCTTGGATCTTCCCATTGACGATGAAGCACAGAAATTGCATGGGAATTAAATATAAGAGACACAATGCCGCCATAAGTACAAGAAAACTCAGTCTTCTTACGGTCTATATTTTGAGCGTTTCCTGTGTCACCAGTTTTACATTCCGATGCACCTCTGCAGGTTTACTGTACCCCTTGGACATTGCCATTGGCGATGAAACACAGACATTGCATCGGAATTAAATATAAGAGACACAATGCCGACATAAGTACAGGAAGACTTTGTCTTTCTACTGTCTATGTTTTGAGCGTTTCCCTTGTCACCAGTTTTACATTCCGATGGACCTCTGCAGGTATACTGTTTCCCTTCGACCTTCCCATTGACGATGAAACACAGAAATTGCATCGGTATTAAATATAAGAGACACAACACCGACTTAAGTACAAATAAACTGAGTCTTCTTACGGTCTACGATTTGAACGTTTCCTGTTCCTTGGACCTTCCCATTGACGAAAGAACTCAGAAATTGCATCGGAATTAAATATAAGAGACACAATGCCGACTTAGGTACAGGAAGACTGAGTCTTCCTACTGTCTACGTTTTGAGCGATTCCTGTGTCATCAGTTTTACATTTTGATGCACCTCTGCAGGTTTACTGTATTCCTTGGACCTTCACAGCAACGACGAAACGAAGAAATTTCATCGGATTTAAATATAAGAGACACAACGCCGACTTAAGTACACGAAGACTGGGTATTCCTACTGTCTACGTCTTGATCTTTTCCTCTGTCACGAGTTTTACATTCCGATGCACCTCTGCAGGTTTACTGTATCCCTTGGATCTTCCCATTGACAACTAAACACAGAAATTGCAACGGAATTAAATATAAGAGACACAATGCCGACTTAAGAACAGAAAGGCTGAGTCTTCCTACTGTCTATGTTTTGAGCGTTTCCTGTGTTACCAGTTTTACATTCCGATGCACCTCTGCAGGTTTACTGTATCCCTTGGATCTTCCCATTGACAATTAAACACAGAAATTGGATCGGAATTAAATATAAGAGACACAATGCCGACTTAAGTACAGGAAGATTGAGTCTTCCTACTGTCTATGTTTTGAGCGTTTCCTGCGTTACCAGTTTTACATTCCGATGCACCTCTGCAGGGTTAGTGTATCCATTGGACCTTCCCATTGACGATGAAACACAGAAATTACTTCGGAATTAAATATAAGACACACAACGCCGACTTAAGTACAAGAAAACTGAGTCTTCTTACGGTCTATGTTTTGAGCGTTCCCAGTGTAAACAGTTTTCCATTCCGATGCAACTCTGCAGGTTTACTGTATCCCTTGGATCTTCCCATTGACGATGAAACACAGAAATTGCATGGGAATTAAATATAAGAGACACAATGCCGACTTCAGTACAAGAAAACTGAGTCTTCTCTGGTTCTATGTTTTGCCCGCTTCCTGTGTCACCAGTTTTTCATTCCGATGCACCTCTGCACGTTTACTGTATCCATGGGACCTTCCCATTGACGACGAAACACAGAAATTGCATCGGAATTAAATATAAGAGACACAATGCCGACTTAAGTACGGGTAGACTGAGTCTTCCTACTGTCTATGCTTTGAGAGTTTCCTGTGTCACCAGTTTTACATTCCGATGCACCTCTGCAGGTATACTGTTTCCCTTCGACTTTCCCATTGACGATGAAACACAGAAATTGCATCGGAATTAAATATAAGAGACACAATGCCGACTTATGTACAGGAAGACTGAGTCTTCCTACTGTCTATGTTTTGAGCGTTTCCTGAGTCACCAATTTTACATTTTGATGCACCTCTGCAGGTTTACTGTATCCCTTGGACCTTCACAGTGATGATGAAACATAGAAATTGCATCGGAATTAAATATAAAGACACGATGCCGACTCAAGTACAAGAAAACTGAGTGTTCTTACGGTCTATGATTTGAGCGCATCCTGTGTCACCAGTTTTACATTCCGATGCACCTCTGCGGGTTAACTGTATCCCTGCGACCTTCCCATTGACGACGAAACACAGAAATTGCATCGGAATTAAATATCAGAGAAACAATGCCGACTTACGTACAGGAAGACTGAGTCTTCCTACTGTCTATGTTTTGAGCGTTTCCTGTGTCATCAGTTTTACATTTTGATGCACCTCTGCAGGTTTACTGTATCCATTGGACCTTCCCATTGACGATGTAACACAGTCATAGCATCCGAATTATATATAAGAGACACAATGCCGACTTAAGTACAAAAAGACTGAGTCTTCCTACTGTCTACGTTTTGAGCGTTTCCAGTGTCACCAGTTTTACATTCCGATGCACCTCTGCAGGTTTACTGTGTCCCTTGGACCTTCCCAATTGCGATGAAACACAGAAATTGCATCGGAATTAAATATAAGAGACACAATGCCGACTTAAGTACAGGAAGACTGAGTCTTCCAACTGTCTATGTTTTGATCGTTTCCTGTGTCACGAGTTTTACATTCCGATGCACCTCTGCATGTTTACAGTATCCATTGGACCTTCCCATTGGCGATGAAACACAGAAATAGCATCGGAATTAAATATAAGAGACACAATGCCGACTTCAGTACAAGAAAATTGAGTCATCTTAGGGTCTATGTTTGAGCGGTTCCTGTGTCACCAGTTTTACATTCCGATGCACCTCTGCAGGTTTACTGTATCCCTTAGACCTTAACAGTGACGATGAAACACAGAAATTTCATCGGAATTAAATATAAGAGACACAATGTCGACTTAAGTACAGGAAGAGTGTGTCTTTCTATTGTCTACGTTTTGTGCGTTTCCTGTGTCACCAGTTTCACATTCCGATGCACCTCTGCACGTTTACTGTGTCCATTGGACCTTCCCATTGACGATGAAACACAGAAATTGCATCGGAATTAAATATAAGAGACACAACGCCGACTTATGTACAAGAAAACTGAGTGTTCTTACGGTCTATGATTTGAGCGCATCCTGTGTCACCAGTTTTACATTCCGATGCACCTCTGCGGGTTTACTGTATCCCTTCGACCTTCCCATTGACGACGAAACACAGAAATTGCATCGGAATTAAATATCAGAGAAACAATGCCGACTTACGTACAGGAAGACTGAGTCTTCCTACTGTCTATGTTTTGAGCGTTTCCTGTGTCATCAGTTTTACATTTTGATGCACCTCTGCAGGTTTTCTGTATCCCTGGGACCTTCACAGTGACGATGAAACACAGAAATTGCATCAAGTTAAATATAAGAGACACAATGCCGACTTCAGTACAAGAAAACTGAGTCGTCTTAGGGTCTATGTTTTGAGCGGCTCCTGTGTCACCAGTTTTACATTCCGATGCACCTCTGCAGGTGTACTGTATCCCTTGGACCTTCCCACTGACGACAAGACACAGAAATTGCATCGGAATTAAATATAAGAGACACAATGTTGACTTAAGGACAGGAAGACTGAGTCTTCCTACTGTCTATGATTTGATCGTTTCCAGTGTCACCAGTTTTAAATTCCGATGCACCTCTGCAGGTTTACTGTGTCCCTTGGATCTTCCCATTGGCGATGAAACACAGATATTGCATCGGAATAAAATATAAGAGACACAATGCCGACTTAAGTACAGGAAGACTGAGTCTTCCTACTGTCTATGTCTTGAGCGTTTCCTCTGTCACCAGTTTTACATTCCGATGCACCTCTGCATGTTTACAGTATCCATTGGACCTTCCCATTGGCGATGAAACACAGAAATTGCATCGGAATTAAATATAAGAGACACAATGCCGACTTACGTACAGGAAGACTGAGTCTTCCTACTGTCTATGCTTTGATTGCCTCCTGTGTCACCAGTTTTACATTCCGATGCACCTCTGCTGGTTTACTGTATCCCTTGGACCTTCCCATTGACGACGAGACACAGAAAATGCATCGGATTTAAATGTAAGAGACACAATGCCGACTTAAGTTCAGGAAGACTGAGTCTTCCAACTGACTATGTTTTGATCGTTTCATGTGTCATCAGTTTTACATTCCGATGCACCTCTGCAGTTTTACTATATCCATTGGCCCTACCCATTGACGATGAATCACAGAAATTGCATCGGAATTAAATATAAGAGACATAATGCTGACTTAGGCACAGGAAGACTGAGTCTTCCTACTGTCTATGTTTTGAGCGTCCCCCTTGTCACCAGTTTTACATTCCGATGCACCTCTGCAGGTATACTGTTTCAATTCGACCTTCCCATTGACGATGAAACACAGAAATTGCATCGGAATTAAATATAAGAGACACAACGCCGACTTAAGTACAAGAAAACTGAGTCATCTTACGGTGTATGATTTGGGCGATTCCTTTGTCACCAGTTTTACATTCCGATGCACATCTGCAGGTTCACTGTATCCCTTGGACCTTCCCATTGACGATGAAAAACAGAAATTGCATCGCTATTAAATATAAGAGACACAATGCCGACTTAGGTACAGGAAGACTGAGTCTTCCTACTGTCTATGATTTGAGCATTTCCTGTGTCATCAGTTTTACATTTTGATGCACCTCTGGGGGTTTACTGTATCCCTTGGACATTCACAGTGACGATGAAACACAGAAATTGCATCGGAATTAAATATATGAGACACAATACCGACTTCAGTACAAGAAAACTGAGTCTTCTTTGGGTCTATGTTTTAACCGCTTCCTCTGTCACCAGTTTTACATTCCGATGCACCTCTGCAGGATTACGGTATCACTTGGACCTTCCCATTCACGACGAAACACAGAAATTGCATCGGATTTAAATATAAGAGACACAGTGCCGACTTAAGTACAGGAAGACTGAGTATTCCACCTGTCTATGTTTTGATCGTTTCCTGTGTCACCAGTTTTACATTCCGATGCACCTCTGCAGGTTTACTGTATCCCTTGGACCTTCACGGTGACGATGAAACACAGAAATTGCATCGGAATTAAATATAAGAGACACAATGCCGACCTAAGTACAGGAAGACTGAGTCTTTTTTTCCAGTCTATGTTTTGAGCGTTACCTGTGTCACCTGTTTTACATTCCGATGCACTTCTGCAGGTTTACTGCATTCCTTGGACCTTCCCATTGACAATGAAACACAGAAATTGAATCGGAATTAAATATAAGAGACACCATGCCGACTTAAGTAAAGGTAGACTGAGTCTTCCTACTGACTATGATTTGAGCGTGTCCTGTATCATCAATTTTACATTTCGATGCGCCTCTGCAGGTTTACGGTATCCCTTGGATCTTCCCATTGACGATGAAACAGAGAAATTGCATCGGAATTAAATATAAGAGGCACAATGCCGACTTAAGTACAGGAAGATTGAGTCTTCCCACTGTCTATGTTTTGAGCGTTTCCTGCGTCACCAATTTTACATTCCGATGCACCTCTGCAGGTTGCCTGTATCCATTGGACCTTCCCATTGACGATGAAACACAGAAATAGCATCGGTATTAAATATAAGAGACACAATGCCGACTTAAGAACAGGAAGGCTGAGTCTTCCTACTGTTTATGTTTTAAGCGTTTCCTGTGACACCAGTTTTACATTCCGGTGCACCTCTGCAGGGTTACTGTATCCATTGGACCTTCCCATTGACGATGAAACACAGAAATTACATCGGAGTTAAATATAAGAGACACAACGTTTACTTAAGTACAAGAAAACTTAGTCTTCTTACGGTCTATGTTTTGAGCGTTTCCAGTGTCACCATTTTTAAATTCCGATGCACCTCTGCAGGTTTACTGTGTCCCTTAGACCTTCCCATTGGCGATGAAACACAGAAATTGCATCGGAATTAAATAAAAGAGACACAATGGCGTCTTAAGTACAGGAAGACTGAGTCTTCCTACTGTCTACGTTTTGAGCGTTTCCTGTGTCACCAGTTTTACATTCCGATGCATCTCTGCATGTTTACTGTATCCCTTGGACCTTCACAGTGACGATGAAACACAGAAATTGCATCGGAATTAAATATTAGAGACACAATGCCGACTTAAGTACAAGAAGACCGAGTCTTCCTACTGTCTATGCTTTGAGCGTCTCCTGTGTCACCAGTTTTACATTCCGATGCTCCTCTGCAGGTATACTGTTTCCCTTCGACTTTCCCATTGACGATGAAACACAGAAATTGCATCGGAATTAAATAGAAGAGTCACAATGTCGACTTAAGTACAGGAAGAGTGTGTCTTTCTATTGTCTATGATTTGAGCGTTTCCTGTGTCACCAGTTTTACATTCCCATGCACCTCTGCTGGTTTACTGTATCCATGGGACCTTCCATTGACGATGAAACACAGAAAATGCATCGGAATTAAATATAAGAGACACCATGCCGACTTAAGTACAGGAAGACTGAGTCTTCCTACTGTCTATGTCTTGAGCGTTTCCTCTGTCACCAGTTTTACATTCCGATGCACCTCTGCATGTTTACAGTATCCATTGGACCTTCCCATTGGCGATGAAACACAGAAATTGCATCGGAATTAAATATAAGAGACACAATGCCGACTTACGTACAGGAAGACTGAGTCTTCCTACTGTCTATGCTTTGATTGCCTCCTGTGTCACCAGTTTTACATTCCGATGCACCTCTGCTGGTTTACTGTATCCCTTGGACCTTCCCATTGACGACGAGACACAGAAAATGCATCGGATTTAAATGTAAGAGACACAATGCCGACTTAAGTTCAGGAAGACTGAGTCTTCCAACTGACTATGTTTTGATCGTTTCATGTGTCATCAGTTTTACATTCCGATGCACCTCTGCAGTTTTACTATATCCATTGGCCCTACCCATTGACGATGAATCACAGAAATTGCATCGGAATTAAATATAAGAGACATAATGCTGACTTAGGCACAGGAAGACTGAGTCTTCCTACTGTCTATGTTTTGAGCGTCCCCCTTGTCACCAGTTTTACATTCCGATGCACCTCTGCAGGTATACTGTTTCAATTCGACCTTCCCATTGACGATGAAACACAGAAATTGCATCGGAATTAAATATAAGAGACACAACGCCGACTTAAGTACAAGAAAACTGAGTCATCTTACGGTGTATGATTTGGGCGATTCCTTTGTCACCAGTTTTACATTCCGATGCACATCTGCAGGTTCACTGTATCCCTTGGACCTTCCCATTGACGATGAAAAACAGAAATTGCATCGCTATTAAATATAAGAGACACAATGCCGACTTAGGTACAGGAAGACTGAGTCTTCCTACTGTCTATGATTTGAGCATTTCCTGTGTCATCAGTTTTACATTTTGATGCACCTCTGGGGGTTTACTGTATCCCTTGGACATTCACAGTGACGATGAAACACAGAAATTGCATCGGAATTAAATATATGAGACACAATACCGACTTCAGTACAAGAAAACTGAGTCTTCTTTGGGTCTATGTTTTAACCGCTTCCTCTGTCACCAGTTTTACATTCCGATGCACCTCTGCAGGATTACGGTATCACTTGGACCTTCCCATTCACGACGAAACACAGAAATTGCATCGGATTTAAATATAAGAGACACAGTGCCGACTTAAGTACAGGAAGACTGAGTATTCCACCTGTCTATGTTTTGATCGTTTCCTGTGTCACCAGTTTTACATTCCGATGCACCTCTGCAGGTTTACTGTATCCCTTGGACCTTCACGGTGACGATGAAACACAGAAATTGCATCGGAATTAAATATAAGAGACACAATGCCGACCTAAGTACAGGAAGACTGAGTCTTTTTTTCCAGTCTATGTTTTGAGCGTTACCTGTGTCACCTGTTTTACATTCCGATGCACTTCTGCAGGTTTACTGCATTCCTTGGACCTTCCCATTGACAATGAAACACAGAAATTGAATCGGAATTAAATATAAGAGACACCATGCCGACTTAAGTAAAGGTAGACTGAGTCTTCCTACTGACTATGATTTGAGCGTGTCCTGTATCATCAATTTTACATTTCGATGCGCCTCTGCAGGTTTACGGTATCCCTTGGATCTTCCCATTGACGATGAAACAGAGAAATTGCATCGGAATTAAATATAAGAGGCACAATGCCGACTTAAGTACAGGAAGATTGAGTCTTCCCACTGTCTATGTTTTGAGCGTTTCCTGCGTCACCAATTTTACATTCCGATGCACCTCTGCAGGTTGCCTGTATCCATTGGACCTTCCCATTGACGATGAAACACAGAAATAGCATCGGTATTAAATATAAGAGACACAATGCCGACTTAAGAACAGGAAGGCTGAGTCTTCCTACTGTTTATGTTTTAAGCGTTTCCTGTGACACCAGTTTTACATTCCGGTGCACCTCTGCAGGGTTACTGTATCCATTGGACCTTCCCATTGACGATGAAACACAGAAATTACATCGGAGTTAAATATAAGAGACACAACGTTTACTTAAGTACAAGAAAACTTAGTCTTCTTACGGTCTATGTTTTGAGCGTTTCCAGTGTCACCATTTTTAAATTCCGATGCACCTCTGCAGGTTTACTGTGTCCCTTAGACCTTCCCATTGGCGATGAAACACAGAAATTGCATCGGAATTAAATAAAAGAGACACAATGGCGTCTTAAGTACAGGAAGACTGAGTCTTCCTACTGTCTACGTTTTGAGCGTTTCCTGTGTCACCAGTTTTACATTCCGATGCATCTCTGCATGTTTACTGTATCCCTTGGACCTTCACAGTGACGATGAAACACAGAAATTGCATCGGAATTAAATATTAGAGACACAATGCCGACTTAAGTACAAGAAGACCGAGTCTTCCTACTGTCTATGCTTTGAGCGTCTCCTGTGTCACCAGTTTTACATTCCGATGCTCCTCTGCAGGTATACTGTTTCCCTTCGACTTTCCCATTGACGATGAAACACAGAAATTGCATCGGAATTAAATAGAAGAGTCACAATGTCGACTTAAGTACAGGAAGAGTGTGTCTTTCTATTGTCTATGATTTGAGCGTTTCCTGTGTCACCAGTTTTACATTCCCATGCACCTCTGCTGGTTTACTGTATCCATGGGACCTTCCATTGACGATGAAACACAGAAAATGCATCGGAATTAAATATAAGAGACACCATGCCGACTTAAGTAAAGGAAGACTAAGTCTTCCTACTGTCTATGCTTTGAGCCTTTCCTGTGTCACAAGTATTACATTCCGATGCACCTCTGCAGGTTTACTGTATCCATTGGACCTTCCCATTGACGATGAAACACAGAAATTGCTTCGGAATTAAATATAAGAGACACAACGCGCGACTTAAGTACAAGAAAACTGAGTCTTCTTACGGTCTAAGTTTTGAGCGTTTTCTGTGTCACCAGATTTACATTCCTATGCACCTCTGCAGGTTTACTGTATCCATTGGACCTTCCCATTGACGATGAAACACAGAAATTGCATCGGAATTAAATATAAGAGACACCATGCCGACTTAAGTAAAGGTAGACTGACTCTTCCTACTGTCTATGATTTGAGCGTGTCCTGTATCACCAGTTTTACATTCCGATGCACCTCTGCAGGTTTACTGTATCCCTTGGATCTTCCCATTGGCGAGGAAACACAGAAATGGCATCGGAATTCAATATAAGAGACACAATCCCGACTGAAGTACAGGAAGACTACGTCTTCCTACTGTCTATGTTTTGAGCGTTTCCTGTGTCACCAGTTTTACATTCCGATGCACCTTTGCAAGTTTACTGTATCCCGTGGACCTTCACAGTGACGATGAAACACAGAAATTGCATCGGAATTTAATATAAGAGACACAATGATGACTTAAGTACAGGAGGACTGAGTCTTCCTACTGTCTATGTTTTGAGCGTTTCCTGTGTCACCATTTTTACATTTCGATGCACCTCTGCAGGTTTACTGTATCCATTGGAACTTCACAGTGACGTTGAAACAGAGAAATCGCATCGGAATTAAAGATGAAAGACACAATGCCGACTTAAGTACAAGAAAACTGAGACTTCTTAGGGTCTATGTTATGAGCGCTTCCTGTGTCACCAGTTTTACATTCCGATGCACCTCTGTAGGGTTACTGTATCCCTTGGACCTTCCCATTGACGATGAAACACAGAAATTGCATCGGAATTAAATATAAGAGACACAATGCCGACTTAAGTATAGGAAGACTGAGTCTTCCTAATGTCTATGTTTTGAGCATCTCCTATGTCACCAGTTTTACATTCCGATGCACCTCTGTAGGGTTACTGTATCCATTCGACCTTCCCATTGACGATGAAACACAGACATAGCATTGGAATTAAATATAAGAGACACAATGCCGACTTAAGAACAGGAAGGCTGAGTCTTCCTACTGTCTATGTTTTGAGCATTTTCTGTGTCACCAGTTTTATTTTCCGATGCACCTCTGCAGGTTTAATGTATCCCTTGGACCTTCACAGTGACGATGAAACACAGAAATTGCATCGTAATTAAATATGAGAGACACAATGCCGACCTAAGTACAGGTAGACTGAGTCTTCTTCCAGTCTATGTTTTGAGCGTTACCTGTGTCACCAGTTTACATTCCGATGCACCTCTGCAGGTTAAATGTATCCATTGGACCTTCAGAATGAGGATGAAACACAGAAATTGCATCGGAATTAAATATAAGAGACACAATGCCGACTTAAGTACAAGAAAACTGAGTCTCCTTACTGTCTATGTTTTGAGCGTTTACAATGTCACCAGGTTTACATTCCGATGCGCTTCTGAAGGTTTACTGTATACCTTGGACCTTCCCATTGACGAAAGAACACAGAAATTGCATCGGAATTAAATATAAGAGACACAATGCCGACTTAGGTACAGGAAGACTGAGTCTTCCTACTGTCTATGTTTTGAGCGTTTCCTGTGTCATCAGTTTTACATTTTGATGCAACTCTGCAGGTTTACTGTATCCCTTGGACCTTCACAGCAACGACGAAACACAGAAATTGCATCGGATTTAAATATAAGAGACACAACGCCGACTTAAGTACACGAAGAGTGGGTATTCCTACTGTCTACGTCTTGATCGTTTCCTGTGTCACGTGTTTTACATTCCGATGCACCTCCGCGGGTTTACTGTATCCCTTGGATCTTCCCATTGACAATTAAACACAGAAATTGCATCGGAATTATATATAAGAGACACAATGCCGACTTAAGAACAGAAAGTCTGAGTCTTCCTACTGTTTTTGTTTTGAGCGTTCCTGTGTTACCAGTTTTACATTCCGATGCACCTCTAGAGGTTTACTGTATCCCTTGGATCTTCCCATTGACAATTAAACACAGAAATTGCATCGGAATTAAATATAAGAGACACAATGCCGACTTAAGTACAGAAGATTGAGTCTTCCTACTGTCTATGTTTTGAGCGTTTCCTGCGTCACCAGTTTTACATTCCAATGCACCTCTGCAGGTTTACTGTATCCATTGGACCTTCCCATTGACGATGAAACACAGAAATTACATTGGAATTAAATATAAGACACACAACGCCGACTTAAGTACAAGAAAACTGAGTCTTCTTACGGTCTATGTTTTGAACGTTTCCAGTGTCACCAGTTTTCCATTCCGATGCAACTCTGCAGGTTTACTGTATCCATTGGACCTTCCCATTGACGATGAAACACAGAAATTGCATCGGATTTAAATATAAGAGACACAACGCCGACTTAAGTACACGAAGACTGGGTATTCCTACTGTATACGTCTTGATCGTTTCCTGTGTCACGAGTTTTACATTCCGATGCACCTCTGCATCTTTACAGTATCCATTGGACCTTCCCATTGACGATGAAACACAGAAATAGCATCGGAATTAAATATAAGAGACACAATGCCGACTTAAGAACAGAATGGCTGAGTCTTCCTACTGTCTATGTTTTGAGCGTTTCCTGTGTCACCAGTTTAACATTCCGATGCACCTCTGCAGGTTTACTGAATTCCTTGGATCTTCCCATTGACAATTAAACACAGAAATTGCATCGGAATGAAATATAAGAGACACAATGCCGACTTAAGTACAGGAAGATTCAGCCTTCCTACTGTCTTTGTTTTGTGCGTTTCCTGTGTCACCAGTTTTACATTCCGATGAACCTCTGCGGGTTTTCCTGTACCCCTTGGACCTTCCCACTGACGACGAGACACAGAAATTGCATCGGAATTAAATATAAGAGACACAATGCTGACTTAAGGACAGGAAGACTGAGTCTTCCTACTGTCTATGTTTTGAGCGTTTCTAGTGTCACCAGTTTTAAATTCCGATGCACCTCTGCAGGTTTACTGTGTCCCTTGGACCTTCCCATTAGCGATGAAACACAGAAATTGCATCGGAATTAAATGTAAGAGACACAATGACGTCTTAAGTACAGGAAGACTGAGTCTTCCTACTGTCTATGTCTTGAGCGTTTCCTGTGTCACCAGTTTTACATTCCGATGCACCTCTGCATGTTTACTGTATCCCCTGGAACTTCACAGTGACGATGAAACACAGAAATTGCATCGGAATTAAATATAAGAGACACAATGCCGACTTAAGTACAGGAAGACTGAGTCTTCCTACTGTCTATGCTTTGAGCGTCTGCTGTGTCACCAGTTTTACATTCCGATGCACATCTGCAGGTTTACTGTATCCATTGGACCTTCCCATTGACGATGAAACACAGAAATTGCGTCGGAATTTAATATAAGAGAGGTTTACTGTATCCCTTGGACCTTCCCATTGACGACGAGACACAGAAAATGAATCGGATTTAAATGTAAGAGACACAATGCCGACTTAAGTTCAGGAAGACTGAGTCTTCCAAATGTCTATGTTTTGATCGTTTCATGTGTCACCAGTTTTACATTCCGATGCACCTCTGCAGTTTTACTATATCCATTGGCCCTTCCCATTGACAATGAAACACAGAAATTGCATCGGAATTAAATATAAGAGACACAATGCTGACTTAAGCACAGGAAGACTGAGTCTTCCTACTGTCTATGTTTTGAGCGTTTCCTGTGTCACCAGTTTTACATTCAGATGCACCTCTGCAGGTTTACAGTATCCCTTGGATCTTCCCATTGACGATGAAGCACAGAAATTGCATGGGAATTAAATATAAGAGACACAATGCCGCCATAAGTACAAGAAAACTGAGTCTTCTTACGGTCTATGCTTTGAGCGTTTCCTGTGTCACCAGTTTTACATTCCGATGCACGTCTGCAGGTTTACTGTGTCCCTTGGACTTTCCCATTGGCGATGAAACAGAGAAATTTCATCGGAATTAAATATAAGAGACACAATGACGTTTTAAGTACAGGAAGACTCAATCTTCTTACGGTCTATGTTTTGAGCGTATCCTGTGTCATCAGTTTTACATCCCGATGCACCTCTGCAAGTTTACTGTATCCTATGGACCTTCACAGTGACGATGAATCACAGAAATTGCATCGGTATTAAATATAAGAGACACAATGCCGACATAAGTGCAGGAAGACTGAGTCTTAATACTGTTTATGTTTTGAGCGTTCCCCTTGTCCCCAGTTTTACATTCCGATGCACCTCTGCAGGTTTACTGTTTCCCTTCGACCTTCCCATTGACGATGAAACACAGAAATTGCATCGGAATTAAATATAAGAGACACAACGCCGACTTAAGTACAAGAAAACTGAGTCATCTTACGGTGTTTGATTTGGGCGTTTCCTTTGTCACCAGTTTTACATTCCGATGCACATCTGCAGGTTCACTGTATCCCTTGGACCTTCCCATTGACGATGAAAAACAGAAATTGCATCGGAATTAAATATAAGAGACACAATGCCGACTTAGGTACAGGAAGACTGAGTCTTGCTACTGTCTATGTTTTGAGCATTTCCTGTGTCATCAGTTTTACATTTTGATGCACCTCTGGAGATTTACTGCATCCCTTGGACATTCACAGTGACGATGAAACACAGAAATTGCATCGGAATTAAAAGTAAGAGACACAATGCCGACTTAAGTACAAGAAAGCTGAGTCTTCTTACGGTCTATGATTTAGCGCTTCCTGTGTCACCAGTTTTACATTCCGATGCACCTCTGCAGGTTTACTGTATCCCTTGGACCTTCCCATTGACGACGAAACACAGAAATTGCATCGGAATTAAATGTCAGAGAAACAATGCCGACTTAGGTACAGGAAGACTGAGGCTTCCTACTGTCTATGTTTTGAGCGTTTCTTGTGTCATCAGTTTTACATTTTGATGCACCTCTGCGGGTTTACTGTACCCCTTGGACCTTCACAGTGACGATGAAACACAGAAATTGCATCAAATTAAATATAAGAGACACAATGCCGACTTCAGTACAAGAAAACTGAGTCTTCTTAGGGTCTATGTTTTAACCGCTTCCTCTGTCACCAGTTTTACATTCCGATGCACCTCTGCAGGATTACTGTATCCCTTGGACCTTCCCATTGACGACGAAACACAGAAATAGCATCGGATTTAAATATAAGAGACACAGTGCCGACTTAAGTACAGGAAGACTGAGTATTCCACCTGTCTATGTTTTGATCGTTTCCTGTGTCACCAGTTTTACATTCCGATGCACCTCTGCAGGTTTACTGTATCCCTTGGACCTTCACAGTGACGATGAATCACAGAAATTGCATCGGAATTAAATATAAGAGACACAATGCCGACCTAAGTACAGGAAGACTGAGTCTTTTTTTCCAGTCTATGTTTTGAGCGTTACCTATGTCACCAGTTTTACATTCCGATGCACCTCTGCAGGTTTACTGTATCCATTGGACCTTCCCATTGACGACGAAACACAGAAATTGCATCGGATTTAAATATAAGAGACACAATGCCCACTTAAGTACAGGAAGACTGAGTATTCCTACTGTCTTTGTTTTGATCGTTTCCTGTGTCACCAGCTTTACATTCCGATGCACCTCTGCTTGTTTACTGTATCCCTTGGACCTTCACAGTGACGATGAAACACAGAAATTGAATCGGATTTAAATATAAGAGACACAATGATGACTTAAGTACAGGAAGACTGAGTCTTCCTACTGTCTATGTTTTGAACGTTTCCTGTGTCACCAGTTTTACATTCCGAGGCACCACTGCAGGTTTACTGTATCCCTTGGACCTTCACAGAGACGATGAAACACAGAAATTGATCGGAATTAAATATAAGAGACATCATGCCGACTTAAGTAAAGGAAGACTGAGTCTCCCTACTGTCTATTTTTTGAGCCTTTCCTGTGTCACCAGTAGTACATTTCGATGCACCTCTTCAGGTTTACTGTATCCATTGGCCTTCCCATTGACGATGAAACACAGAAATTGCATCGGAATTAAATATAAGAGACACCATGCCGACCTAAGTAAAGGTAGACTGATTCTTCCTACTGTCTATGATTTGAGCGTGTCCTGTATCACCAGTTTTACATTCCGATGCACCTCTGCAGGTTTACGGTATCTCTTGGATCTTCCCATTAACGGTGAAACAGAGAAATTGCATCGGATTTAAATATAAGAGACACACTGCCGACTTAAGTACAGGAGTATTGAGTCTTCCTACTGTCTATGTTTTGAGCGTTTCCTGCGTCTAAAATTTTACATTCCGATGCACCTCTGCAGGTTTACTGTATCCATTGGACCTTCCCATTGACGATGAAACACAGAAATTACATCGGATTTAAATATAAGAGACACAATGCCGACTTAAGTACAGAAAGACTGAGTCTTCCTACTGTCTATGTTTTGAGCGTTTCCTGTGTCACCAGTTTTACAGTTCGATGCACCTCTGCATGTTTACTATATCCCTTGGACCTTCACAGTGACGATGAAACACAGAAATTGCATCGGAATTAAATATGAGAGACACAATGCCGACTTAAGTACAGGAAGAGTGTGTCTTTCTATTGTCTATGTTTTGAGCGTTTCCTGTGTCACCAGTTTTACATTCCGATGCAAATCTGCTGGTTTACTGTATCCATTGGACCCTCCATTGACGTTGAAACACAGAAATTGCATCGGAATTAAATATAAAAGACACCATGCCGACTTAAGTAAAGGAAGACTGAGTCTTCCTACTGTCTATGTTTTGAGCCTTTCCTGTGTCACCAGTATTACATTCCGATGCACCTCTGCAGGTTTACTGTATCCATTGGACCTTCCCATTGACGATGAAATACAGAAATTGCATGGGAATTAAATATAAGAGATACAACGACGACTTAAGTACAAGAAAACTGAGTCTTCTTACGGTCTATGTTTTGAGCGTTTTCTGTGTCACCAGATTTACATTCCGATGCACCTCTGCAGGTTTACTGTATCCATTGGACCTTCCCATTGACGATGAAACACAGAGATTGCATCGGAATTAAATATAAGACACACCATGCCGACTTAAGTAAAGGTAGACTGAGTCTTCCTTCTGTCTATGATTTGAGCGTGTCCTGAATCACCAGGTTTACATTCCGATGCACCTCTGCAGGTTTACTGTATCCCTTGGACCTTCCCATTGGCGATGAAACTCAGAAATGGCATCGGAATTCGATATAAGACACACAATGCCGACTGAAGTACAGGAAGACTGAGTCTTCCTACTGTCTATGATTTGAGCGTTTCCTGTGTCACCAGTTTTACATTCCGATGCTCCTCTGCAAGTTTACTGTATCCCTTGGACCTTCACAGTGACGATGAAACACAGAAATTGCATCGGATTTAAATATAAGGGACACAATGATGACTTAAGTACAGGAAGACTGAGTCTTGCTACTGTCTATGTTTTGAACGTTTTCAGTGTCACCAGTTTTACATTCCGAGGCACCACTGCAGGTTTACTGTATCCATGCGACCTTCCCACTGACGAAGGAAAACAGAAATTGCATCGAAATTAAATATAAGAGACACTATGCCGCTAAAAGTACAAGAAAACTGAGTCTTCCTACTGTCTACATTTTGAGCCTTTCCTGTGTCACCAGTATTACATTCCGATGCACCTCTGCAGGTTTACTGTATCCCTTTGACCTTCCCATTGACGATCAAGCACAGAAATTGCATCGGAATTAAATATAAGAGTCACAATACTGCCGACATAAGTACAGGAAGACTGAGTCTTCCTACTGTCTATGATTTGAGCCTTTCCTGTGTAATCAGTTTTACATTCCGATGCACCTTTGGGGGTTTAACTGTATCCATACAACCTTCCCATTGACGATGAAACACAGAAATTGCATCGATTTAAATATAAGAGACACAATGCCGACTTAAGTTCAGGAAGACTGAGTATTCCTACTGTCTATGTTTTGAGCGTTTCCCTTGTCACCAGTTTTACATTCCGATGCACCTCTGCAGGTATACTGTTTCCCTTCGACCTTCCCACTGACGATGAAAAACAGAAATTGCATCGGAATTAAATATAATAGACACAATGCTGCCATAAGTACAAGAAAACTGAGTCTTCTTACGGTCTATGTTTGAGCGCTTCCTGTGTCACCAGTTTTACATTCCGATGCACCTCTGCAGGTTTACTGTATCCCTTGGACCTTCACAGTGACGATGAAACACAGAAATTGCATCGGAATAAAATATAAGAGACACAATGCCGACTTAGGTACAGGAAGACTGAGTCTTCCTACTGTCTATGTTTTGAGCGTTTCCTGTGTCATCAGTTTTACATTTTGATGCAGCTCTGCAGGTTTACTGTATCCCTTGGACCTTCACAGCAACGATGAAACACAGAAATTGCATCAAATTAAATATAAGAGACACAATGCCGACTTCAGTACAAGAAAACTGAGTCTTCTTAGGGTCTATGTTTTGACCGCTTCCTGTGTCACCAGTTTTACATTCCGATGCACCTCTGCAGGTTTACTGTATCGCTTGGATCTTCCCATTGACAATTAAACTTAGAAATTGCATCGGAATTAAATATAAGAGACACAATGCCGACTCAAGTACAGGAAGATTGAGTCTTCCTACTGTCTATGTTTTGAGCGTTTCCAGTGTCACCAGTTTTCCATTCCGATGCACCTCTGCAGGTTTACTGTATCCATTGGACCTTCCCATTGACGATGAAACACAGAAATCGCAACGGAATTAAATGTAAGAGACACAATGCCGACATACGAACAGGAAGGCTGAGTCTTCCTACTGTCTATGTTTTGAGCGTTTCCTGTGTCACCAGTTTTACATTCCGGTGCAACTCTGCAGGTTTTCCTGTATCCTTTGGACCTTCACAGTGACCATGAAACACAGAAATTGCATCGGAATTAAATATAAGAGACGCAATGCCGACTTAAGTACAGGAAGACTGAGTCTTCCTACTGTCTACGTCTTGAGCATTTCCAGTGTCATCAGTTTTACATTTTGATGCACCTCTGCAGGTTTACTGTATCCCTTGGACCTTCACAGTGACGATGAAACACACAAATTGCATCGGAATAAAATATAAGAGACACAATGCCGACTTAAGTACAAGAAAACTGAGTCTTCTTACGGTCTATGATTTGAGCACTTCCTGTGTCACCAGTTTTACATTCCGATGCACCTCTGCAGGTTTACTGTATCCCTTGGACCTTCCCATTGACGATGAAACACCGAAATTGCATCGGAATTAAATATAAGAGACACAATGCCGACTTAAGTACAGGAAGAGTGTGTCTTTCTATAGTCTATGTTTTGTGCGTTGCCTGTGTCACCAGTTTTACATTCCTATGCACCTCTGCTGGTTTACTGTATCCATTGGACCCTCCATTGACGATGAAACACAGAAATTGCATCGGAATTACATATAGGAGACACCATGCCGACTTAAGTAAAGGAATACTGAGTCTTCCTACTGTCTATGTTTGAGCCTTTCCTGTGTCACCAGTATTACATTCCGATGCACCTCTGCAGGTTTACTGTATCCATTGGACCTTCCCATTGACGATGAAACACAGAGATTGCATCGGAATTAAATATAATAGACACCATGCCGACTTAAGTAAAGGTAGACTGAGTCTTCCTACTGTCAATGATTTGAGCATGTCCTGTCTCACCAGGTTTACATTCCGATGCACCTCTGCAGGTTTACTGTATCCCTTGGACCTTCCCATTGGCGATGAAACACAGAAATGGCATCGGAATTCAATATAAGAGGCACAATGCCGACTGAAGTAATGGAAGACTGAGTCTTCCTACTGTCTATGTTTTGAGCGTTTCCTGTGTCACCAGTTTTACAATCCGGTGCACCTCTGCAAGTTTACAGTATCCCTTGTTCCTTCACAGTGACGATGAAACACAGAAATTGCATCGGAATTAAATATAAGAGACACAATGATGACTTAAGCACAGGAAGACGGAGTCTTCCTACTGTCTATGTTTTGAGCGTTTCCTGTGTCATCAGTTTTACATTCCGATGCACCTTTGCAGGTTTACTGTATCCATGCGACCTTCCCATTGACGATGAAACACAGAAATTGCATCGATTTAAATATAAAAGACACAATGCCGACTTAAGTTCAGGAAGACTGAGTATTCCTGCTGTCTATGTTTTGAGCGTTTCCTGTGTCATCAGTTTTACATTCCGATGCACCTCTGCAGGTTTACTGTATCCATGCGACCTTCCCACTGACGATGAAAAACAGAAATTGCATCGGAATTAAATATAAGAGACACAATGCCGCCATAAGTACAAGAAAACTGAGTCTTCCTACTGTCTATGTTTTGAGCCTTTCCTGTGTCACCAGTATTACATTCCGATGCACCTCTGCAGGTTTACTGTATCCATTGGACCTTCCCATTGACGATGAAACACAGAAATTGCATCGGAATTAAATATAAGAGATACAACGACGACTTAAGTACAAGAAAACTGAGTCTTCTTACGGTCTACGTTTTGAGCGTTTTCTGTGTCACCAGATTTACATTCCGATGCACCTCTGCAGGTTTACTGTATCCATTGGACCTTCCCATTGACGATGAAACACAGAGATTGCATCGGAATTAAATATAAGAGACACAATGCCGACTTAAGTAAAGGTAGACTGAGTCTTCCCACTGTCTATGATTTGAGCGTGTCCTGTATCACCAGGTTTACATTCCGATGCACCTCTGCAGGTTTACTGTATCCCTTGGACCTTCCCATTGGCGATGAAACACAGAAATGGCATCGGAATTCAATATAAGAGACACAATGCCGACTGAAGTACAGGAAGACTGAGTCTTCCGACTGTCTATGTTTTGAGCGTTTCCTGTGTCACCAGTTTTACATTCCGATGCACCTCTGCAAGTTTACTGTATCCCTTGGACCTTTACAGTGACGATGAAACACAGAAATTGCATCGGAATTAAATATAAGAGACACAATGATGACTTAAGTACAGGAAGACTGAGTCTTCCTACTGTATATGTTTTGAGCGTTTCCTGTGTCAGCAGTTTTACATTCCGATGCACCTCTGCAGGTTTACTGTATCCCTTGGACCTTCACAGTGACGATGAAACAAAGAAATCGCATCGGAATTTAAGGTAAAAGGCACAATGCCGACTTAAGTACAAGAAAACTGAGTCTTCTTAGGGTCTATGTTTTGAGCGTTTCCCTTGTCACCAGTTTTACATTCCGATGCACCTCTGCAGGTTTACTGTATCCCTTGGATCTTCCCATTGACGATTGAACACAGAAAGTGCATCGGAATTAAATATAAGAGACACAACGCCAACTTAAGTACAAGAAAACTGAGTCTTCTTACGGTCTATGATTTGAACGTTTCCTGTGTTACCAGTAATACATTCCAATGCACCTCTGCAGGTTTACTGTATCCCTTGGACCTTCACAGTGACGATGAAACACAGAAATTGCATCGGAATAAAATATAAGAGACACAATGCCGACTTAAGTACAAGAAAACTGAGTCTTCTTACGGTCGATGATTTGAGCACTTCCTGTGTCACCAGTTTTACATTCCGATGCACCTCTGCAGGTTTACTGTATCCCTTGGACCTTCCCATTGACGATGAAACACAGAAATTGCATCGGAATTAAACATAAGAGACACAATGCCGACTTAAGTACAGGAAGAGTGTGTCTTTCTATAGTCTATGTTTTGTGCGTTTCCTGTGTCACCAGTTTTACATTCCTATGCACCTCTGCTGGTTTACTGTATCCATTGGACCCTCCATTGACGATGAAACACAGAAATAGCATCGGAATTACATATAAGAGACACCATGCCGACTTAAGTAAAGGAAGACTGAGTCTTCCTACTGTCTATGTTTGAGCCTTTCCTGTGTCACCAGTATTACATTCCGATGCAACTCTGCAGGTTTACTGTATCCATTGGACCTTCCCATTGACGATGAAACACAGAGATTGCATCGGAATTAAATATAATAGACACCATGCCGACTTAAGTAAAGGTAGACTGAGTCTTCCTACTGTCTATGATTTGAGCATGTCCTGCCTCACCAGGTTTACATTCCGATGCACCTCTGCAGGTTTACTGTATCCCTTGGACCTTCCCATTGGCGATGAAACACAGAAATGTCATCGGAATTCAATATAAGAGACACAATGCCGACTGAAGTACAGGAAGACTCAGTCTTCCTACTGTCTATGTTTTGAGCGTTTCCTGTGTCACCAGTTTTACAATCCGGTGCACCTCTGCAAGTTTACAGTATCCCTTGTTCCTTCACAGTGACGATGAAACACTGAAATTGCATCGGAATTAAATATAAGAGACACAATGATGCCTTAAGTACAGGAAGACTGAGTCTTCCTACTGTCTATGCTCTGAGCGTTTCCTGTGTCACCAGTTTAACATTCCGATGCACCTCTGCAGGTTTACTGTATCCCTTGGACCTTCACAGTAACGATGAAAAACAGAAATCGCATCGGAATTAAAGGTAAAAGACACAATGCCGACTTAAGTACAAGAAAAGTGAGTCTTCTTAGGGTCTATGTTTTGAGCGTTTCCCCTGTCACCAGTTTTACATTCCGATGCACCGCTGCAGGTATACTGTTTCCCTTCGACCTTCCCATTGACGATGAAACACAGAAATGTCATCGGAATTCAATATAAGAGACACAATGCCGACTGAAGTACAGGAAGACTCAGTCTTCCTACTGTCTATGTTTTGAGCGTTTCCTGTGTCATCAGTTTTACATTCCGATGCACCTTTGCAGGTTTACTGTATCCATGCGACCTTCCCATTGACGATGAAACACAGAAATTGCATCGATTTAAATATAAAAGACACAATGCCGACTTAAGTTCAGGAAGACTGAGTATTCCTACTGTCTATGTTTTGAGCGTTTCCTGTGTCACCAGTATTACATTCCCATGCACCTCTGCAGGTTTACTGTATCCATTGGACCTTCCCATTGACGATGAAACACAGAAATTGCATCGGAATTAAATATAAGAGACACAACGACGACTTAAGTACAAGAAAACTGAGTCTTCTTACGGTCTACGTTTTGAGCGTTTTCTGTGTCACCAGATTTACATTTCGATGCACCTTTGGAGGTTTACTGTTTCCCTTCGACCTTCCCATTGACGATGAAAAAAAAATTGCATCGGAATTATATATAAGAGACACAACGCCAACTTAAGTACAAGAAAACTGAGTCTTCTTAGGGTCTATGATTTGAACGTTGCCTGTGTTACCAGTATTACATTCCAATGCACCTCAGCAGGTTTACTGTATCCATTGGACCTTCCCATTGACGAAAGAACACAGAAATTGCATCGGAATTAAATATAAGAGACACAATGCCGACTTAGGTACAGGAAGACTTAGTCTTCCTACTGTCTATGTTTTGAGCGTTTCCTGTGTCATCAGTTTTACATTTTGATGCAGCTCTGCAGGTTTACTGTATCCCTTGGACCTTCACAGCAACGATGAAACACAGATGTTGCATCAAATTACATATAAGAGACACAATGCCGACTTCAGTACAAGAAAACTGAGTCAACTTAGGGTCTATGTTTTGACCGCTTCCTGTGTCACCAGTTTTACATTCCGATGCACCTCTGCAGGTTTACTGTATCCCTTGGATCTTCCCATTGACGATTAAACTTAGAAATTGCATTGGAATTGAATATAAGAGACACAATGCCGCCTCAAGTACAGGAAGATTGAGTCTTCCTACTGTCTATGTTTTGAGCGTTTCCAGTGTCACCAGTTTTCCATTCCGATGCACCTCTGCAGGTTTACTGTATCCATTGGACCTTCCCATTGACGATGAAACACAGAAATAGCAACGGAATTAAATGTAAGAGACACAATGCCGACTTACGAACAGGAAGGCTGAGTCTTCCTACTGTCTATGTTTTGAGCGTTTCCTGTGTCACCAGTTTTACATTCCGGTGCACCTCTGCAGGTTTTCCTGTATCCTTTGGACCTTCACAGTGACGATGAAACACAGAAATTGCATCGGAATTAAATATAAGAGACGCAATGCCGACTTAAGTACAGGAAGACTGAGTCTTCCTACTGTCTACGTTTTGAGCATTTCCTGTGTCATCAGTTTTACATTTTGATGCAGCTCTGCAGGTTTACTGTATCACTTGGACCTTCATAGCAACGATGAAACACAGAAATTGTATCAAATTAAATATAAGAGACACAATGCCGACTTCAGTACAAGAAAACTGAGTCTTCTTAGGGTCTATGTTTTGACCGCTTCCTGTGTCACCAGTTTTACATTCCGATGCACCTCTGCAGGTTTACTGTATCCCTTGGATCTTCCCATTGACGATTAAACTTAGAAATTGCATCGGAATTAAATATAAGAGACACAATGCCGACTCAAGTACAGGAAGATTGAGTCTTCCTACTGTCTATGTTTTGAGCGTTTCCAGTGTCACCAGTTTTCCATTCCGATGCACCTCTGCAGGTTTACTGTATCCATTGGACCTTCCCATTGACGATGAAACACAGAAATAGCAACGGAATTAAATGTAAGAGACACAATGCCGACTTACGAACAGGAAGGCTGGGTCTTCCTACTGTCTATGTTTTGAGCGTTTCCTGTGTCACCAGTTTTACATTCCGGTGCACCTCTGCAGGTTTTCCTGTATCCTTTGGACCTTCACAGTGACGATGACACACAGTAATTGCATCGGAATTAAATATAAGAGACGCAATGCCGACTTAAGTACAGGAAGACTGAGTCTTCCTACTGTCTACGTTTTGAGCATTTAGAGTGTCATCAGTTTTACATTTTGATGCACCTCTGCAGGTTTACTGTATCCCTTGGACCTTCACAGTGACGATGAAACACTGAAATGGCATCGGAATAAAATATAAGAGACACAATGCCGACTTAAGTACAAGAAAACTGAGTCTTCTTACGGTCTATGATTTGAGCACTTCCTGTGTCACCAGTTTTACATTCCGATGCACCTCTGCAGGTTTACTGTATCCCTTGGACCATCCCATTGACGATGAAACACAGAAATTGCATCGGAATTAAACATAAGAGACACAATGCCGACTTAAGTACAGGAAGAGTGTGTCTTTCTATAGTCTATGTTTTGTGCGTTTCCTGTGTCACCAGTTTTACATTCCTATGCACCTCTGCTGGTTTACTGTATCCATTGGACCCTCCATTGACGATGAAACACAGAAATTGCATCGGAATTACATATAAGAGACACCATGCCGACTTAAGTAAAGGAAGACTCAGTCTTCCTACTGTCTATGTTTGAGCCTTTCCTGTGTCACCAGTATTACCTTCCGATGCACCTCTGCAGGTTTACTGTATCCATTGGACCTTCCCAATGACGATGAAACACAGAGATTGCATCGGAATTAAATATAATAGACACCATGCCGACTTAAGTAAAGGTAGACTGAGTCTCCCTACTGTCTATGATTTGAGCATGTCCTGTCTCACCAGGTTTACATTCCGATGCACCTCTGCAGGTTTACTGTATCCCTTGGACCTTCCCATTGGCGAAGAAACACAGAAATGGCATCGGAATTCAATATAAGAGACACAATGCCGACTGAAGTACAGGAAGACTGAGTTTTCCTACTGTCTATGTTTTGAGAGTTCCCTGTGTCACCAGTTTTACAATCCGGTGCACCTCTGCAAGTTTACAGTATCCCTTGTTCCTTCACAGTGACGATGAAACACAGAAATTGCATCGGAATTAAATATAAGAGACACAATGATGACTTAAGTACAGGAAGACTGAGTCTTCCTACTGTCTATGTTTTGAGCGTTTCCTGTGTCACCAGTTTTACATTCCGATGCACCTCTGCAGGTTTACTGTATCCATTGGACCTTCCCATTGACGATGATACACAGAAATTGCATCGGAATTAAATATAAGAGACACAACGACGACTTAAGTACAAGAAAACTGAGTCTTCTTACGGTCTACGTTTTGAGCGTTTTCTGTGTCACCAGATTTACATTCCGATGCACCTCTGCAAGTTTACTGTATCCATTGGACCTTCCCATTGACGATGAAACACAGAGATTGCATCGGAATTACATATAAGAGACACAATGCCGACTTAAGTAAAGGTGGACTGAGTCTTCCCACTGTCTATGATTTGAGCGTGTCCTGTATCACCAGGTTTACATTCCGATGCACCTCTGCAGGTTTACTGTATCCCTTGGACCTTCCCATTGGCGATGAAACACAGAAATGGCATCGGAATTCAATATAAGAGACACAATGCCGACTGAAGTACAGGAAGACTGAGTCTTCCGACTGTCTATGTTTTGAGCGTTTCCTGTGTCACCAGTTTTACATTCCGATGCACCTCTGCAAGTTTACTGTATCCCTTGGACCTTTACAGGGACGATGAAACACAGATATTGCGTCGGAATTAAATATAAGAAACACAATGATGACTTAAGTACAGGAAGACTGAGTCTTCCTACTGTATATGTTTTGAGCGTTTCCTTTGTCACCAGTTTTACATTCCGATGCACCTCTGCAGGTTTACTGTATCCCTTGGACCTTCACAGTGACGATGAAACAAAGAAATCGCATCGGAATTTAAGGTAAAAGGCACAATGCCGACTTAAGTACAAGAAAACTGAGTCTTCTTACGGTCTATGATTTGAACGTTTCCTGTGTTACCAGTTTTACATTCCAATGCACCTCAGCAGGTTTACTGTATCCATTGGACCTTCCCATTGACGATGAAACACAGAAATTGCATCGGAATTAAATATAAGAGACACAATGCCGACTTAAGTACAGGAAGACTGAGTCTTCCTACTGTCTATGTTTTGAGCGTTTCCTGTGTCCGCAGTTTTACATTCTGATGCACCTCTGCAGGATTCCTGTATCCCTTGGACCTTCCCATTGACGACGAAACACAGAAATTGCATCGGAATTAAATATAAAAGACACAATGCCGACTTAAGTACAGGAAGACTGAGTCTACCTACTGTCAATGCTTGAGCGTTTCCTGTGTCATCAGTTTTACATTTTGATGCAGCTCTGCAGGTTTACTGTATCCCTTGGACCTTCACAGCAACGATGAAACACAGAAATTGCATCAAATTAAATATAAGAGACACAATGCCGACTTCAGTACAGGAAAACTGAGTCTTCTTAGGGTCTATGTTTTGACCGCTTCCTGTGTCACCAGTTTTACATTCCGATGCACCTCTGCAGGTTTACTGTATCCCTTGGATCTTCCCATTGACGATTGAACACAGAAAGTGCATCGGAATTAAATATAAGAGACACAATGCCGACTCAAGTACAGGAAGATTGAGTCTTCCTACTGTCTATGTTTTGAGCGTTTCCTGCGTCACCAGTTTTACATTCCGATGCACATCTGCAGGTTTACTGTATCCATTGGACCTTCCCATTGGCGATGAATCACAGAAATTACATCGGAATTAAATATAAGACACACAACGCCGACTTAAGTATAAGGAAACTGAGTCTACTTACGGTCTATGTTTGACCGTTTCCAGTGTCACGAGTTTTCCATTCCGATGCACCTCTGCAGGTTTACTGTATCCGTTGGAACTTCCCATTGACGATGAAACACAGAAATAGCATCGGAATTAAATGTAAGAGACACAATTCCGTCTTAAGAACAGGAAGGCTGAGTCTTCCTACTGTCTATGTTTTGAGCGTTTCCTGTGTCACCAGTTTTACATTCCGATGCACCTCTGCAGGTTTTCCTGTATCCCTTGGACCTTCACAGTGACGATGAAACACAGAAATTGCATCGGAATTAAATAAAAGAGACACAATGCCGACGTAAGTACAGGAAGACTGAGTCTTCCTACTGTCTATGTTTTGAGCGTTTCCTGTGTCACCAGTTTTACATTCCGATGCACCTCTGCAGGTATACTGTTTCCCTTCGACCTTCCCACTCACGATGAAAAACAGAAATTGCATCGGAATTAAATATAAGAGACACAATGCTGCCATAAGTACAAGAAAACTGAGTCTTCTTACGGTCTATGTTTGAGCGTATCCTGTGTCACCAATTTTACATTCCGATGCACCTCTGCAGGTTTACTGTGTCCCTTCGACTTTCCCATTGGCAATGAAACACAGAAATTGCATCGGAATTAAATATAAGAGACACAATGCCGACATAAGTACAGGAAGACTGAGTCTTTCTACTGTCTATGTTTTGAGCGTTTCCCTTGTCACCAGTTTTACATTCCGATGCACCTCTGCAGGTATACTGTTTCCCTTCGACCTTCCCATTGACGATGAAAAACAGAAATTGCATTGGAATTAACTATAAGAGACACAACCCCGACTTAAGTACAAGAAAACTGAGTCTTCTTACGGTCCATGATTTGAACGTTTCCTGTGTTACCAGTTTTACATTCCAATGCACCTCAGCAGGTTTACTGTATCCATTGGACCTTCCCATTGACGATGAAACACAGAAATTGCATCGGAATTAAATATAAGAGACACAATGCCGACTTAAGTACAGGAAGACTGAGTCTTCCTACTGTCTATGTTTTGAGCGTTTCCTGTGTCCGCAGTTTTACATTCTGATGCACCTCTGCAGGATTCCTGTATCCCTTGGACCTTCCCATTGACGACGAAACACAGAAATTGCATCGGAATTAAATATAAGAGACACAATGCCGACTTAAGTACAGGAAGACTGAGTCTACCTACTGTCAATGCTTGAGCGTTTCCTGTGTCATCAGTTTTACATTTTGATGCAGCTCTGCAGGTTTACTGTATCCCTTGGACCTTCACAGCAACGATGAAACACAGATGTTGCATCAAATTACATATAAGAGACACAATGCCGACTTCAGTACAAGAAAACTGAGTCAACTTAGGGTCTATGTTTTGACCGCTTCCTGTGTCACCAGTTTTACATTCCGATGCACCTCTGCAGGTTTACTGTATCCCTTGGATCTTCCCATTGACGATTAAACTTAGAAATTGCATTGGAATTGAATATAAGAGACACAATGCCGCCTCAAGTACAGGAAGATTGAGTCTTCCTACTGTCTATGTTTTGAGCGTTTCCAGTGTCACCAGTTTTCCATTCCGATGCACCTCTGCAGGTTTACTGTATCCATTGGACCTTCCCATTGACGATGAAACACAGAAATAGCAACGGAATTAAATGTAAGAGACACAATGCCGACTTACGAACAGGAAGGCTGAGTCTTCCTACTGTCTATGTTTTGAGCGTTTCCTGTGTCACCAGTTTTACATTCCGGTGCACCTCTGCAGGTTTTCCTGTATCCTTTGGACCTTCACAGTGACGATGAAACACAGAAATTGCATCGGAATTAAATATAAGAGACGCAATGCCGACTTAAGTACAGGAAGACTGAGTCTTCCTACTGTCTACGTTTTGAGCATTTCCTGTGTCATCAGTTTTACATTTTGATGCAGCTCTGCAGGTTTACTGTATCACTTGGACCTTCATAGCAACGATGAAACACAGAAATTGTATCAAATTAAATATAAGAGACACAATGCCGACTTCAGTACAAGAAAACTGAGTCTTCTTAGGGTCTATGTTTTGACCGCTTCCTGTGTCACCAGTTTTACATTCCGATGCACCTCTGCAGGTTTACTGTATCCCTTGGATCTTCCCATTGACGATTAAACTTAGAAATTGCATCGGAATTAAATATAAGAGACACAATGCCGACTCAAGTACAGGAAGATTGAGTCTTCCTACTGTCTATGTTTTGAGCGTTTCCAGTGTCACCAGTTTTCCATTCCGATGCACCTCTGCAGGTTTACTGTATCCATTGGACCTTCCCATTGACGATGAAACACAGAAATAGCAACGGAATTAAATGTAAGAGACACAATGCCGACTTACGAACAGGAAGGCTGGGTCTTCCTACTGTCTATGTTTTGAGCGTTTCCTGTGTCACCAGTTTTACATTCCGGTGCACCTCTGCAGGTTTTCCTGTATCCTTTGGACCTTCACAGTGACGATGACACACAGTAATTGCATCGGAATTAAATATAAGAGACGCAATGCCGACTTAAGTACAGGAAGACTGAGTCTTCCTACTGTCTACGTTTTGAGCATTTAGAGTGTCATCAGTTTTACATTTTGATGCACCTCTGCAGGTTTACTGTATCCCTTGGACCTTCACAGTGACGATGAAACACTGAAATTGCATCGGAATAAAATATAAGAGACACAATGCCGACTTAAGTACAAGAAAACTGAGTCTTCTTACGGTCTATGATTTGAGCACTTCCTGTGTCACCAGTTTTACATTCCGATGCACCTCTGCAGGTTTACTGTATCCCTTGGACCATCCCATTGACGATGAAACACAGAAATTGCATCGGAATTAAACATAAGAGACACAATGCCGACTTAAGTACAGGAAGAGTGTGTCTTTCTATAGTCTATGTTTTGTGCGTTTCCTGTGTCACCAGTTTTACATTCCTATGCACCTCTGCTGGTTTACTGTATCCATTGGACCCTCCATTGACGATGAAACACAGAAAT
Source organism: Schistocerca nitens (assembly GCF_023898315.1). NCBI lineage: Eukaryota > Metazoa > Arthropoda > Insecta > Orthoptera > Acrididae > Schistocerca > Schistocerca nitens. Next base: position 238,104,638 of record NC_064623.1, on the reverse strand, counting down.
TGCATCGGAATTACATATAAGAGACACCATGCCAACTTAAGTAAAGGAAGACTCAGTCTTCCTACTGTCTATGTTTGAGCCTTTCCTGTGTCACCAGTATTACCTTCCGATGCACCTCTGCAGGTTTACTGTATCCATTGGACCTTCCCAATGACGATGAAACACAGAGATTGCATCGGAATTAAATATAATAGACACCATGCCGACTTAAGTAAAGGTAGACTGAGTCTCCCTACTGTCTATGATTTGAGCATGTCCTGTCTCACCAGGTTTACATTCCGATGCACCTCTGCAGGTTTACTGTATCCCTTGGACCTTCCCATTGGCGAAGAAACACAGAAATGGCATCGGAATTCAATATAAGAGACACAATGCCGACTGAAGTACAGGAAGACTGAGTTTTCCTACTGTCTATGTTTTGAGAGTTCCCTGTGTCACCAGTTTTACAATCCGGTGCACCTCTGCAAGTTTACAGTATCCCTTGTTCCTTCACAGTGACGATGAAACACAGAAATTGCATCGGAATTAAATATAAGAGACACAATGATGACTTAAGTACAGGAAGACTGAGTCTTCCTACTGTCTATGTTTTGAGCGTTTCCTGTGTCACCAGTTTTACATTCCGATGCACCTCTGCAGGTTTACTGTATCCATTGGACCTTCCCATTGACGATGATACACAGAAATTGCATCGGAATTAAATATAAGAGACACAACGACGACTTAAGTACAAGAAAACTGAGTCTTCTTACGGTCTACGTTTTGAGCGTTTTCTGTGTCACCAGATTTACATTCCGATGCACCTCTGCAAGTTTACTGTATCCATTGGACCTTCCCATTGACGATGAAACACAGAGATTGCATCGGAATTACATATAAGAGACACAATGCCGACTTAAGTAAAGGTGGACTGAGTCTTCCCACTGTCTATGATTTGAGCGTGTCCTGTATCACCAGGTTTACATTCCGATGCACCTCTGCAGGTTTACTGTATCCCTTGGACCTTCCCATTGGCGATGAAACACAGAAATGGCATCGGAATTCAATATAAGAGACACAATGCCGACTGAAGTACAGGAAGACTGAGTCTTCCGACTGTCTATGTTTTGAGCGTTTCCTGTGTCACCAGTTTTACATTCCGATGCACCTCTGCAAGTTTACTGTATCCCTTGGACCTTTACAGGGACGATGAAACACAGAAATTGCGTCGGAATTAAATATAAGAAACACAATGATGACTTAAGTACAGGAAGACTGAGTCTTCCTACTGTATATGTTTTGAGCGTTTCCTTTGTCACCAGTTTTACATTCCGATGCACCTCTGCAGGTTTACTGTATCCCTTGGACCTTCACAGTGACGATGAAACAAAGAAATCGCATCGGAATTTAAGGTAAAAGGCACAATGCCGACTTAAGTACAAGAAAACTGAGTCTTCTTACGGTCTATGATTTGAACGTTTCCTGTGTTACCAGTTTTACATTCCAATGCACCTCAGCAGGTTTACTGTATCCATTGGACCTTCCCATTGACGATGAAACACAGAAATTGCATCGGAATTAAATATAAGAGACACAATGCCGACTTAAGTACAGGAAGACTGAGTCTTCCTACTGTCTATGTTTTGAGCGTTTCCTGTGTCCGCAGTTTTACATTCTGATGCACCTCTGCAGGATTCCTGTATCCCTTGGACCTTCCCATTGACGACGAAACACAGAGATTGCATCGGAATTAAATATAAAAGACACAATGCCGACTTAAGTACAGGAAGACTGAGTCTACCTACTGTCAATGCTTGAGCGTTTCCTGTGTCATCAGTTTTACATTTTGATGCAGCTCTGCAGGTTTACTGTATCCCTTGGACCTTCACAGCAACGATGAAACACAGAAATTGCATAAAATTAAATATAAGAGACACAATGCCGACTTCAGTACAGGAAAACTGAGTCTTCTTAGGGTCTATGTTTTGACCGCTTCCTGTGTCACCAGTTTTACATTCCGATGCACCTCTGCAGGTTTACTGTATCCCTTGGATCTTCCCATTGACGACTGAACACAGAAAGTGCATCGGAATTAAATATAAGAGACACAATGCCGACTCAAGTACAGGAAGATTGAGTCTTCCTACTGTCTATGTTTTGAGCGTTTCCTGCGTCACCAGTTTTACATTCCGATGCACATCTGCAGGTTTACTGTATCCATTGGACCTTCCCATTGACGATGAAACACAGAAATTACATCGGAATTAAATATAAGACACACAACGCCGACTTAAGTATAAGGAAACTGAGTCTACTTACGGTCTATGTTTTGACCGTTTCCAGTGTCACGAGTTTTCCATTCCGATGCACCTCTGCAGGTTTACTGTATCCGTTGGAACTTCCCATTGACGATGAAACACAGAAATAGCATCGGAATTAAATGTAAGAGACACAATTCCGTCTTAAGAACAGGAAGGCTGAGTCTTCCTACTGTCTATGTTTTGAGCGTTTCCTGTGTCACCAGTTTTACATTCCGATGCACCTCTGCAGGTTTTCCTGTATCCCTTGGACCTTCACAGTGACGATTAAACACAGAAATTGCATCGGAATTAAATAAAAGAGACACAATGCCGACGTAAGTACAGGAAGACTGAGTCTTCCTACTGTCTATGTTTTGAGCGTTTCCTGTGTCACCAGTTTTACATTCCGATGCACCTCTGCAGGTATACTGTTTCCCTTCGACCTTCCCACTCACGATGAAAAACAGAAATTGCATCGGAATTAAATATAAGAGACACAATGCTGCCATAAGTACAAGAAAACTGAGTCTTCTTACGGTCTATGTTTGAGCGTATCCTGTGTCACCAATTTTACATTCCGATGCACCTCTGCAGGTTTACTGTGTCCCTTCGACTTTCCCATTGGCAATGAAACACAGAAATTGCATCGGAATTAAATATAAGAGACACAATGCCGACATAAGTACAGGAAGACTGAGTCTTTCTACTGTCTATGTTTTGAGCGTTTCCCTTGTCACCAGTTTTACATTCCGATACACCTCTGCAGGTATACTGTTTCCCTTCGACCTTCCCATTGACGATGAAAAACAGAAATTGCATTGGAATTAAATATAAGAGACACAACCCCGACTTAAGTACAAGAAAACTGAGTCTTCTTACGGTCCATGATTTGAACGTTTCCTGTGTTACCAGTTTTACATTCCAATGCACCTCAGCAGGTTTACTGTATCCATTGGACCTTCCCATTGACGATGAAACACAGAAATTGCATCGGAATTAAATATAAGAGACACAATGCCGACTTAAGTACAGGAAGACTGAGTCTTCCTACTGTCTATGTTTTGAGCGTTTCCTGTGTCATCAGTTTTACATTTTGATGCAGCTCTGCAGGTTTACTGTATCCCTTGGACCTTCACAGCAACGATGAAACACAGATATTGCATCAAATTAAATATAAGAGACACAATGCCGACTTCAGTACAAGAAAACTGAGTCTTCATAGGGTCTATGTTTTGACCGCTTCCTGTGTCACCAGTTTTACATTCCGATGCACCTCTGCAGGTTTACTGTATCCCTTGGATCTTCCCATTGACGATTAAACTTAGAAATTGCATTGGAATTAAATATAAGAGACACAATGCCGACTCAAGTACAGGAAGATTGAGTCTTCCTACTGTCTATGTTTTGAGCGTTTCCAGTGTCACCAGTTTTCCATTCCGATGCACCTCTGCAGGTTTACTGTATCCATTGGACCTTCCCATTGACGATGAAACACAGAAATAGCAACGGAATTAAATGTAAGAGACACAATGCCGACTTACGAACAGGAAGGCTGAGTCTTCCTACTGTCTATGTTTTGAGCGTTTCCTGTGTCATCAGTTTTACATTCCGATGCACCTTTGCAGTTTTACTGTATCCATGCGACCTTCCCATTGACGATGAAACACAGAAATTGCATCGATTTAAATATAAAAGACACAATGCCGCCATAAGTACAAGAAAACTGAGTCTTCCTACTGTCTATGTTTTGAGCCTTTCCTGTGTCACCAGTATTACATTCCGATGCACCTGTGCAGGTTTACTGTATCCCTTGGACCTTCCCATTGACGATGAAACACAGAAATTGCATCGGAATTAAATATAAGAGACACAACGACGACTTAAGTACAAGAAAACTGAGTCTTCTTACGGTCTACGTTTTGAGCGTTTTCTGTGTCACCATATTTACATTCCGATGCACCTCTGCAGGTTTACTGTATCCATTGGACCCTCCCATTGACGATGAAACACAGAGATTGCATCGGAATTAAATATAACAGACACAATGCCGACTTAAGTAAAGGTAGACTGAGTCTTCCCACTGTCTATGATTTGAGTGTGTCCTGTATCACCAGGTTTACATTCCGATGCACCTCTGCAGGTTTACTGTATCCCTTGGACCTTCCCATTGGCGATGAAACACAGAAATGGCATCGGAATTCAATATAAGAGACACAATGCCGACTGAAGTACAGGAAGACTGAGTCTTCCGACTGTCTATGTTTTGAGCGTTTCCTGTGTCACCAGTTTTACATTCCGATGCACCTCTGCAAGTTTACTGTATCCCTTGGACCTTCACAGTGACGATGAAACACAGAAATTGCATCGGAATTAAATATAAGAGACACAATGATGACTTAAGTACAGGAACACTGAGTCTTCCTACTGTATATGTTTTGAGCGTTTCCTGTGTCACCAGTTTTACATTCCGATGCACCTCTGCAGGTTTACTGTATCCCTTGGACCTTCACAGTGAAGATGAAACAAAGAAATCGCATCGGAATTTAAGGTAAAAGGCACACTGCCGACTTAAGTACAAGAAAACTGAGTCTTCTTAGGGTCTATGTTTTGAGCGTTTCCCTTGTCACCGGTTTTACATTCCGATGCACCTCTGCAGGTATACTGTTTCCCTTCGACCTTCCCATTGACGATGAAACACAGAAATTGCATCGGAATTAAATATAAGAGTCGCAATGCTGCCGACATAAGTACAGGAAGACTGAGTCTTCCTACTGTCTATGATTTGAGCGTTTCCTGTGTCATCAGTTTTACATTTCGATGCACCTTTGGAGGTTTACTGTATCCATGCGACCTTCCCATTGACGATGAAACACAGAAATTGCATCGATTTAAATATAAGAGACACAATGCCGACTTAAGTTTAGGAAGGCTGAGTATTCCTACTGTCTATGTTTTGAGCGTTTCCTGTGTCATCAGTTTTACATTCCGATGCACCTCTTCAGGTTTACTGTATCCATGCGACCTTCCCACTGACGATGAAAAACAGAAATTGCAACGGAATTAAATATAAGAGACACAATGCTGCCATAAGTACAAGAAAACTGAGTCTTCTTAGGGTCTATGTTTGAGCGTATCCTGTGTCACCAGTTTTACATTCCGATGCACCTCTGCAGGTTTACTGTATCCCTTGGATCTTCCCATTGACGATTGAACACAGTAATTGCATCGGAATTAAATATAAGAGACACAATGCCGACTCAAGTACAGGAAGATTGAGTCTTCCTACTGTCTATGATTTGAGCGTTTCCTGCGTCACCAGTTTTACATTCCGATGCACATCTGCAGGATTACTGTATCCATTGGACCTTCCCATTGACGATGAAACACAGAAATTACATCGGAATTAAACATAAGACACACAACGCCGACTTAGGTATAAGCTAACTGAGTCTTCTTACGGTCTATGTTTTGACCGTTTCCAGTGTCACCAGTTTTCCATTCCGATGCATCTCTGCAGGTTTACTGTATCCGTTGGACCTTCCCATTGACGATGAAACACAGAAATAGCATCGGAATTAAATGTAAGAGACACAATGCCGACTTAAGAACAGGAAGACTGAGTCTTCCTACTGTCTATGTTTTGAGCGTTTCCTGTGTCATCAGTTTTACATTTTGATGCAGCTCTGCAGGTTTACTGTATCCCTTGGACCTTCACAGCAACGATGAAACACAGATATTGCATCAAATTAAATATAAGAGACACAATGCCGACTTCAGTACAAGAAAACTGAGTCTTCTTAGGGTCTATGTTTTGACCGCTTCCTGTGTCACCAGTTTTACATTCCGATGCACCTCTGCAGGTTTACTGTATCCCTTGGATCTTCCCATTGACGATTAAACTTAGAAATTGCATTGGAATTAAATATAAGAGACACAATGCTGACTCAAGTACAGGAAGATTGAGTCTTCCTACTGTCTACGTTTTGAGCGTTTCCTGTGTCACCAGTTTTACATTCCGATGCACCTCTGCAGGTTTTCCTGTATCCTTTGGACCTTCACAGTGACGATGAAACACAGAAATTGCATCGGAATTGAATATAAGAGACGCAATGCCGACTTAAGTACAGGAAGACTGAGTCTTCCTACTGTCTACGTTTTGAGCATTTCCTGTGTCATCAGTTTTACATTTTGATGCACCTCTGCAGGTTTACTGTATCCCTTGGAGCTTCACAGTGACGATGAAACACAGAAATTGCATCGGAATAAAATATAAGAGACACAATGCCGACTTAAGTACAAGAAAACTGAGTCTTCTTAGGGTCTATGTTTGAGCGTATCCTGTGTCACCAGTTTTACATTCCGATGCACCTCTGCAGGTTTACTGTATCCCTTGGACCTTCCCATTGACGATTGAACACAGAAATTGCATCGGAATTAAATATAAGAGACACAATGCCGACTTAAGTACAGGAAGAGTGTGTCTTTCTATTGTCTATGTTTTGAGCGTTTCCCTTGTCACCAGTTTTACATTCCGATGCACCTCTGCAGGTTTACTGTGTCCCTTCGACTTTCCCATTGGCAATGAAACACAGAAATTGCATCGGAATTAAATATAAGAGACACAATGCCGACATAAGTACAGGAAGACTGAGTCTTCTTACGGTCTATGTTTGAGCGTTTCCTGTGTCACCAGTTTTACATTCCGATGCACCTCTGTAGGTTTACTGTGTCCCTTCGACTTTCCCATTGGCAATGAAACACAGAAATTGCATTGGAATTAAATATAAGAGACACAATGCAGACATAAGTACAGGAAGACTGAGTCTTTCTACTGTCTATGTCTTGAGCGTTTCCCTTGTCACCAGTTCTACATTCCGATGCACCTCTGCAGGTATACTGTTTATCTTCGACCTTCCCATTGACGATGAAAAAAAAAATTGCATCGGAATTATATATAAGAGACACAACGCCAACTTAAGTACAAGAAAACGCAGTCTTCTTACGGTCTATGATTTGAACGTTTCCTGTGTTACCAGTATTACATTCCAATGCACCTCAGCAGGTTTACTGTATAAATTGGACCTTCCCATTGACGAAAGAACACAGAAATTGCGTCGGAATGAAATATAAGAGACACAATGCCGACTTAGGTACAGGAAGACTGAGTCTTCCTACTGTCTATGTTTTGAGCGTTTCCTGTGTCATCAGTTTTACATTTTGATGCAGCTCTGCAGGTTTACTTTATCCCTTGGACCTTCACAGCAACGATGAAACACAGATATTGCATCAAATTAAATATAAGAGACACAATGCCGACTTCAGTACAAGAAAACTGAGTCTTCTTAGGGTCTATGTTTTGACCGCTTCCTGTGTCACCAGTTTTACATTCCGATGCACCTCTGCAGGTTTACTGTATCCCTTGGATCTTCCCATTGACGATTAAACTTAGAAATTGCATTGGAATTAAATATAAGAGACATAATGCTGACTCAAGTACAGGAAGATTGAGTCTTCCTACTGTCTACGTTTTGAGCGTTTCCTGTGTCACCAGTTCTACATTCCGATGCACCTCTGCAGGTATACTGTTTCCCTTCGACCTTCCCATTGACGATGAATCACAGAAATTGCATCGGAATTAAATATAAGAGTCACAATGCTGCCGAAATAAGTACGGGAAGACTGAGTCTTCCTACTGTCTATGTTTTGAGCGTTTCCTGTGTCCGCAGTTTTACATTCTGAAGCACCTCTGCAGGATTCCTGTATCCCTTGGACCTTCCCATTGACGATGAAACACAGAAATTGCATCGATTTAAATATAAGAGACACAATGCCGACTTAAGTTTAGGAAGGCTGAGTATTCCTACTGTCTATGTTTTGAGCGTTTCCTGTGTCATCAGTTTTACATTCCGATGCACCTCTGCAGGTTTACTGTATCCATGCGACCTTCCCACTGACGATGAAAAACAGAAATTGCAACAGAATTAAATATAAGAGACACAATGCTGCCATAAGTACAAGAAAACTGAGTCTTCTTACGGTCTATGTTTGAGCGTATCCTGTGTCACCAGTTTTACATTCCGATGCACCTCTGCAGGTTTACTGTGTCCCTTCGACTTTCCCATTGGCAATGAAACACAGAAATTGAATCGGAATTAAATATAAGAGACACAATGCCGACATAAGTACAGGAAGACTGAGTCTTCCTACTGTCTATGTTTTGAGCGTTTCCTGTGTCCGCAGTTTTACATTCTGATGCACCTCTGCAGGATTCCTGTATCCCTTGGACCTTCCCATTGACGATGAAACACAGAAATTGCATCGGAATTAAATATAAGAGACACAATGCCGACTTAAGTACAGGAAGACTGAGTCTTCCTACTGTCAATGTTTGAGCGTTTCCTGTGTCATCAGTTTTACATTTTGATGCAGCTCTGCAGGTTTACTGTATCCCTTGGACCTTCACAGCAATGATGAAACACAGAAATTGCATCAAATTAAATATAAGAGACGCAATGCCGACTTCAGTACAAGAAAACTGAGTCTTCTTAGGGTCTATGTTTTGACCGCTTCCTGTGTCACCAGTTTTACATTCCGATGCACCTCTGCAGGTTTACTGTATCCCTTGGATCTTCCCATTGACGATTAAACTTAGAAATTGCATTGGAATTAAATATAAGAGACACAATGCCGACTCAAGTACAGGAAGATTGAGTCTTCCTACTGTCTATGTTTTGAGCGTTTCCAGTGTCACCAGTTTTCCATTCCGATGCACCTCTGCAGGTTTACTGTATCCATTGGACCTTCCCATTGACGATGAAACACAGAAATTACATCGGAATTAAACATAAGACACACAACGCCGACTTAGGTATAAGCTAACTGAGTCTTCTTACGGTCTATGTTTTGACCGTTTCCAGTGTCACCAGTTTTCCATTCCGATGCACCTCTGCAGGTATACTGCTTCCCTTCGACCTTCCCATTGACGATGAAAAAAAAAAATTGCATCGGAATTATATATAAGAGACACAACGCCAACTTAAGTACAAGAAAACGGAGTCTTCTTACGGTCTATGATTTGAACGTTTCCTGTGTTACCAGTATTACATTCCAATGCACCTCAGCAGGTTTACTGTATCCATTGGACCTTCCCATTGACGAAAGAACACAGAAATTGCATCAGAATTAAATATAAGAGACACAATGCCGACTTAGGTACAGGAAGACTGAGTCTTCCTACTGTCTATGTTTTGAGCGTTTCCTGTGTCATCAGTTTTACATTTTGATGCAGCTCTGCAGGTTTACTGTATCCCTTGGACCTTCACAGCAACGATGAAACACAGATATTGCATCAAATTAAATATAAGAGACACAATGCCGACTTCAGTACAAGAAAACTGAGTCTTCTTAGGGTCTATGTTTTGACCGCTTCCTGTGTCACCAGTTTTACATTCCGATGCACCTCTGCAGGTTTACTGTATCCCTTGGATCTTCCCATTGACGATTAAACTTAGAAATTTCATTGGAATTAAATATAAGAGACACAATGCTGACTCAAGTACAGGAAGATTGAGTCTTCCTACTGTCTACGTTTTGAGCGTTTCCTGTGTCACCAGTTTTACGTTCCGAAGCACCTCTGCAGGTTTTCCTGTATCCTTTGGACCTTCACAGAGACGATGAAACACAGAAATTGCATCGGAATTAAATATAAGAGACGCAATGCCGAATTAAGTACAGGAAGACTGAGTCTTCCTACTGTCTACGTTTAGAGCATTTCCTGTGTCATCAGTTTTACATTTTGATGCACCTCTGCAGGTTTACTGTATCCCTTGGAGCTTCACAGTGACGATGAAACACAGAAATTGCATCGGAATAAAATATAAGAGACACAATGCCGACTTAAGTACCAGAAAACTGAGTCTTCTTACGGTCTATGATTTGAGCGGTTCCTGTGTCACCAGTTTTACATTCCGATGCACCTCTGCAGGTTTACTGTATCCCTTGGACCTTCCCATTGACGATGAAACACAGAAATTGCATTGGAATTAAATATAAGAGACACATTGCCGACTTAAGTACAGGAAGAGTGTGTCTTTCTATTGTCTATGCTTTGAGCGTTTCCCTTGTCACCAGTTTTACATTCCGATGCACCGCTGCAGGTATACTGTTTCCCTTCGACCTTCCCATTGACGATGAAACACAGAAATTGCATCGGAATTAAATATAAGAGTCACAATGCTGCCAAAATAAGTACGGGAAGACTGAGTCTTCCTACTGTCTATGTTTTGAGCGTTTCCTGTGTCATCAGTTTTACATTCCGATGCACCTTTGCAGGTTTACTGTATCCATGCGACCTTCCCATTAACGATGAAACACAGAAATTGCATCGATTTAAATATAAAAGACACAATGCCGACTTAAGTTCAGGAAGACTGAGTATTCCTACTGTCTATGTTTTGAGCGTTTCCTGTGTCATCAGTTTTACATTCCGATGCACCTCTGCAGGTTTACTGTATCCATGCGACCTTCCCACTGACGATGAATAACAGAAATTGCATCGGAATTAAATATAAGAGACACAATGCCGCCATAAGTACAAGAAAACTGAGTCTTCTTACGGTCTATGTTTGAGCGTATCCTGTTTCACCAGTTTTACATTCCGATGCACCTCTGCAGGTTTACTGTATCCCTTGGATCTTCCCATTGACGATTGAACACAGAAATTGCATCGGAATTAAATATAAGAGACACAATGCCGACTTAAGTACAGGAAGACTGAGTCTTCCTACTGTCAATGTTTGAGCGTTTCCTGTGTCATCAGTTTTACATTTTGATGCAGCTCTGCAGGTTTACTGTATCCCTTGGACCTTCACAGCAACGATGAAACACAGAAATTGCATCAAATTAAATATAAGAGACACAATGCCGACTTCAGTACAAGAAAACTGAGTATTCTTAGGGTCTATGTTTTGACCGCTTCCTCTGTCACCAGTTTTACATTCCGATGCACCTCTGCAGGTTTACTGTATCCCTTGGATCTTCCCATTGACGATTGAACACAGAAATTGCATCGGAGTTAAATATAAGAGACACAATGCCGACTCAAGTACAGGAAGATTGAGTCTTCCTACTGTCTATGTTTTAAGCGTTTCCTGCGTCACCAGTTTTACATTCCGATGCACATCTGCAGGATTACTGTATCCATTGGACCTTCCCATTGACGATGAAACTCAGAAATTACATCGGAATTAAACATAAGACACACAACGCCGACTTAGGTATAAGAAAACTGAGTCTTCTTACGGTCTATGTTTTGACCGTTTCCAGTGTCACCAGTTTTCCATTCCGATGCACCTCTGCAGGTTTACTGTATCCGTTGGACCTTCCCATTGACGATGAAACACAGAAATAGCATCGGAATTAAATGTAAGAGACACAATGCCGACTTAAGAACAGGATGGCTGAGTCTTCCTACTGTCTATGTTTTGAGCGTTTCCTGTGTCACCAGTTTTACATTCCGATGCACCTTTGCAGGTTTTCCTGTATCCCTTGGACCTTCACAGTGACGATGAATCACAGAAATTGCATCGGAATTAAATAAAAGAGACACAATGCCGACTTAAGTACAGGAAGACTGAGTCTTCCTACTGTCTATGTTTTGAGCGTTTCCTGTGTCACCAGTTTTACATTCCGATGCACCTCTGCAGGTATACTGCTTCCCTTCGACCTTCCCACTGACGATGAAAAACAGAAATTGCATCGGAATTAAATATAATAGACACAATGCTGCCATAAGTACAAGAAAACTGAGTCTTCTTACGGTCTATGTTTGAGCGTTTCCTGTGTCATCAGTTTTACATTCCGATGCACCTCTGTAGGTTTACTGTGTCCCTTCGACTTTCCCATTGGCAATGAAACACAGAAATTGCATTGGAATTAAATATAAGAGACACAATGCAGACATAAGTACAGGAAGACTGAGTCTTTCTACTGTCTATGTTTTGAGCGTTTCCCTTGTCACCAGTTCTACATTCCGATGCACCTCTGCAGGTATACTGTTTCCCTTCGACCTTCCCATTGACGATGAAAAAAAAAATTGCATCGGAATTATATATAAGAGACACAACGCCAACTTAAGTACAAGAAAACTGTCTTCTTACGGTCTATGATTTGAACGTTTCCTGTGTTACCAGTATTACATTCCAATGCAACTCAGCAGGTTTACTGTATCTATTGGACCTTCCCATTGACGAAAGAACACAGAAATTGCATCGGAATTAAATATAAGAGACACAATGCCGACTTAGGTACAGTAAGACTGAGTCTTCCTACTGTCTATGTTTTGAGCGTTTCCTGTGTCATCAGTTTTACATTTTGATGCAGCTCTGCAGGTTTACTGTATCCCTTGGACCTTCACAGCAACGATGAAACACAGATATTGCATCAAATTAAATATAAGGGACACAATGCCGACTTCAGTACAAGAAAACTGAGTCTTCTTAGGGTCTATGTTTTGACCGCTTCCTGTGTCACCAGTTTTACATTCCGATGCACCTCTGCAGGTTTACTGTATCCCTTGGATCTTCCCATTGACGATTAAACTTAGAAATTGCATTGGAATTAAATATAAGAGACACCGTGCCGACTCAAGTACAGGTAGATTGAGTCTTCCTACTGTCTACGTTTTGAGCGTTTCCTGTGTCACCAGTTTTACATTTTGATGCACCTCTGCAGGTTTACTGTATCCCTTGGACCTTCACAGTGACGATGAAACACAGAAATTGCATCGGAATAAAATATAAGAGACACAATGCCGACTTAAGTACAAGAAAACTGAGTCTTCTTACGGTCTATGATTTGAGCGGTTCCTGTGTCACCAGTTTTACATTCCGATGCACCTCTGCAGGTTTACTGTATCCCTTGGACCTTCCCATTGACGATGAAACTCAGAAATTGCATTGGAATTAAATATAAGAGACACAATGCCGACTTAAGTACAGGAAGAGTGTGTCTTTCTATTGTCTATGTTTTGAGCGTTTCCTGTGTCACCAGTTCTACATTCCGATGCACCTCTGCTGGTTTACTGTATCCATTGGACCCTCCATTGACGATGAAACACAGAAATTGCATCGGAATTACATATAAGAGATACCATGCCGACTTAAGTAAAGGAAGACTGAGTCTTCCTACTGTCTATGTTTGAGCCTTTCCTGTGTCACCAGTATTACATTCCGATGCACCTCTGCAGGTTTACTGTATCCATTGGACCTTCCCATTGACGATGAAACACAGAAATTGCATCGGAATTAAATATAACAGACACAACGACGACTTAAGTACAATAAAACTGAGTCTTCTTACAGTCTATATTTTGAGCGTTTTCTGTGTCACCAGATTTACATTCCGATGCACCTCTGCAGGTTTACTGTATCCATTGGACCTTCCCATTGACGATGAAACACAGAGATTGCATCGGAATTAAATATAATAGACACCATTCCGACTTAAGTAAAGGTAGACTGAGTCTTCCTTCTGTCTATGATTTGAGCGTGTCTTGTATCACCAGGTTTACATTCCGATGCACCTCTGCAGGTTTACTGTATCACTTGGACCTTCACAGTGACGATGAAACAAAGAAATCGAATCGGAATTTAAGGTAAAAGGCACAATGCCGACTTAAGTACAAGAAAACTGAGTCTTCTTAGGGTCTATGTTTTGAGCGTTTCCCTTGTCACCAGTTTTACATTCCGATGCACCTCTGCAGGTATACTGTTTCCCTTCGACCTTCCCATTGACGATGAAACACAGAAATTGCATCGGAATTAAATATAAGAGTCGCAATGCTGCCGACATAAGTACAGGAAGACTGAGTCTTCCTACTGTCTATGATTTGAGCATTTCCTATGTCATCAGTTTTACATTTCGATGCACCTTTGGAAGTTTACTGTATCCATGCGACCTTCCCATTGACGATGAAACACAGAAATTGCATCGATTTAAATATAAGAGACACAATGCCGACTTAAGTTTTGGAAGGCTGAGTATTCCTACTGTCTATGCTTTGAGCGTTTCCTGTGTCATCAGTTTTACATTCCGATGCACCTCTGCAGGTTTACTGTATCCATGCGACCTTCCCACTGACGATGAAAAAAAGAAATTGCATCGGAATTAAATATAAGAGACACAATGCTGCCATAAGTACAAGAAAACTGAGTCTTCTTACGGTCTATGTTTGAGCGTATCCTGTGTCACCAGTTTTACATTCCGATGCACCTCTGCAGGTTACTGTGTCCCTTCGACTTTCCCATTGGCAATGAAACACAGAAATTGCATCGGAATTAAATATAAGAGACACAATGCCGACATAAGTACAGGAAGACTGAGTCTTCCTACTGTCTATGTTTTGAGCGTTTCCTGTGTCCGCAGATTTACATTCTGATGCACCTCTGCAGGATTCCTGTATCCCTTGGACTTTCCCATTGACGATGAAACACAGAAATTGCATCGGAATTAAATATAAGAGACACTATGCCGACTTAAGTACAGGAAGACTGAGTCTTCCTACTGTCAATGTTTGAGCGTTTCCTGTGTCATCAGTTTTACATTTTGATGCAGCTCTGCAGGTTTACTGTATCCCTTGGACCTTCACAGCAACGATGAAACACAGAAATTGCATGAAATTAAATATAAGAGACACAATGCCGACATCAGTACAAGAAAACTGAGTCTTCTTAGGGTCTATGTTTTGACCGCTTCCTGTGTCACCCGTTTTACATTCCGATGCACCTCTGCAGGTTTACTGTATCCCTTGGATCTTCCCATTGACGATTGAACACAGAAATTGCATCGGAATTAAATATAAGAGACACAATGCCGACTCAAGTACAGGAATATTGAGTCTTCCTACTGTCTATGTTTTGAGCGTTTCCTGCGTCACCAGTTTTACATTCCGATGCACATCTGCAGGTTTACTGTATCCATTGGACCTTCCCATTGACGATGAAACACAGAAATTACAGCGGAATTAAACATAAGACACACAACGCCGACTTGAGTATAAGAAAACTGAGTCTTCTTACGGTCTATGTTTTGACCATTACCAGTGTCACCAGTTTTCCATTCCGATGCACCTCTGCAGGTTTACTGTATCCGTTGGACCTTCCCATTGACGATGAAACACAGAAATAGCATCGGAATTAAATGTAAGAGACACAATGCCGACTTAAGAACAGGAAGGCTGTCTTCCTACTGTCTATGTTTTGAGCGTTTCCTGTGTCACCAGTTTTACATTCCGATGCACCTCTGCAGGTTTTCCTGTATCTCTTGGACCTTCACAGTGACGATGAAACACAGAAATTGCATCGGAATTAAATAAAAGAGACACAATGCCGACTTAAGTACAGGAAGACTGAGTCTTTCTACTGTCTATGTTTTGAGCGTTTCCTGTGTCACCAGTTTTACATTCCGATGCACCTCTGCAGGTATACTGTTTCCCTTCGACCTTCCCACTGACGATGAAAAACAGAAATTGCATCGGAATTAAATATAATAGACACAATGCTGCCATAAGTACAAGAAAACTGAGTCTTCTTACGGTCTATGTTTGAGCGTTTCCTGTGTCACCAGTTTTACATTCCGATGCACCTCTGTAGGTTTACTGTGTCCCTTCGACTTTCCCATTGGCAATGAAACACAGAAATTGCATTGGAATTAAATATGAGAGACACAATGCAGACATAAGTACAAGAAGACTGAGTCTTTCTACTGTCTATGTTTTGAGCGTTTCCCTTGTTACCAGTTCTACATTCCGATGCACCTCTGCAGGTATACTGTTTCCCTTCGACCTTCCCATTGACGATGAAAAAAAAAATTGCATCGGAATTATATATAAGAGACACAACGCCAACTTAAGTACAAGAAAACTGAGTCTTCTTACGGTCTATGGTTTGAACGTTTCCTGTGTTACCAGTATTACATTTAAATGCACCTCAGCAGGTTTACTGTATCCATTGGACCTTCCCATTGACGATGAAACACAGAAATTGCATCGGAATTAAATATAAGAGACACAATGCCGACTTAAGTACAGGAAGAGTGTGTCTTTCTATTGTCTATGTTTTGAGCGTTTCCTGTGTCACCAGTTTTACATTCCGATGCACCTCTGCTGGTTTCCTGTATCCATTGGACCCTCCATTGACGATGAAACACAGAAATTGCATCGGAATAAAATATAAGAGACACAATGCCGACTTAAGTACAAGAAAACTGAGTCTTCTTACGGTCTATGATTTGAGCGGTTCCTGTGTCACCAGTTTTACATTCCGATGCACCTCTGCAGGTTTACTGTATCCCTTGGACCTTCCCATTGACGATGAAACACAGAAATTGCATCGGAATTAAATATAAGAGACACAATGCCGACTTAAGTACAGGAAGAGTGTGTCTTTCTATTGTCTATGTTTTGAGCGATTCCTGTGTCACCAGTTTTACATTCCGATGCACCTCTGCTGGTTTCCTGTATCCATTGGACCCTCCATTGACGATGAAACACAGAAATTGCATCGGAATTACATATAAGAGACACCATGCCGACTTAAGTAAAGGAAGACTGAGTCTTCCTACTGTCTATGTTTGAGACTTTCCTGTGTGTCCAGTATTACATTCCGATGCACCTCTGCAGGTTTACTGTATCCATTGGACCTTCCCATTGACGATGAAGCACAGAAATTGCATCGGAATTAAATATAAGAGACACAACGACGACTTAAGTACAAGAAAACTGAGTCTTCTTACAGTCTATATTTTGAGCGTTTTCTGTGTCACCAGATTTACATTCCGATGCACCTCTGCAGGTTTACTGTATCAATTGGACCTTCCCATTGACGATGAAACACAGAGATTGCTTCGGAATTAAATATAATAGACACCATGCCGACTTAAGTAAAGGTAGACTGAGTCTTCCTACTGTCTCTGATTTGAGCGTGTCCTGTATCACCAGGTTTACATTCCGATGCACCTCTGCAGGTTTACTGTATCCCTTGGACCTTCCCATTGGCGATGAAACACAGAAATGGCATCGGAATTCAATATAAGAGACACAATGCCGACTGAAGTACAGGAAGACTGAGTCTTCCTACTGTCTATGTTTTGAGCGTTTCCTGTGTCACCAGTTTTACATTCCGGTGCACCTCTGCAAGTTTACAGTATCCCTTGTTCCTTCACAGTGACGATGAAACACAGAAATTGCATCGGAATTAAATATAAGAGACACAATGATGACTTAAGTACAGGAAGACTGAGTCTTCCTACTGTCTATATTTTGAGCGTTTCCTGTGTCACCAGTTTTACATTCCGATGCACCTCTGCAGGTTTACTGTATCCCTTGGACCTTCACAGTGACGATGAAACACAGAAATCGCATCGGAATTAAAGGTAAAATACACAATGCCGACTTAAGTACAAGAAAACTGAGTCTTCTTAGGGTCTATGGTTTGAGCGTTTCCCTTGTCACCAGTTTTACATTCCGATGCACCTCTGCAGGTATACTGTTTCCCTTCGACCTTCCCATTGACGATGAAAAACAGAAATTGCATCGGAATTAAATATAAGAGACACAACGCCGACTTAAGTACAAGAAAACTGAGTCTTCTTACGGTCTATGATTTGAACGTTTCCTGTGTTACCAGTTTTACATTCCAATGCACCTCAGCAGGTTTACTGTATCTATTGGACCTTCCCATTGACGATGAAACACAGAAATTGCATCGGAATTAAATATAGGAGACACAATGCCGACTTAAGTACAGGAAGACTGAGTATTCCTACTGTCTATGTTTTGAGCGTTTCCTGTGTCAGCAGTTTTACATTCTGATGCACCCCTGCAGGATTCCTGTATCCCTTGGACCTTCCCATTGACGATGAAACACAGAAATTGCATCGGAATTAAATATAAGAGACACAATGCCGACTTAAGTACAGGAAGACTGAGTCTTCCTACTGTCAATGTTTGAGCGTTTCCTATGTCATCAGTGTTACATTTTGATGCAGCTCTGCAGGTTAACTGTATCCCTTGGACCTTCACAGCAACGATGAAACACAGAAATTGCATCAAATTAAATATAAGAGACACAATGCCGACTTCAGTACAAGAAAACTGAGTCTTCTTAGGGTCTATGTTTTGACCGCTTCCTGTGTCACCAGTTTTACATTCCGATGCACCTCTGCAGGTTTACTGTATCCCTTGGATCTTCCCATTGACGATTGAACACAGAAATTGCATCGGAATTAAATATAAGAGACACAATGCCGACTCAAGTACAGGAAGATTGAATCTTCCTACTGTCTATGTTTTGAGCGTTTCCTGTGTCACCAGTTTTACATTCCGATGCACATCTGCAGGTTTACTGTATCCGTTGGACCGTCCCATTGACGATGAAACACAGAAATTACATCGGAATTATATATAAGACACACAACGCCGACTTAAGTACAAGAAAACTGCGTCTACTTACGGTCTACGTTTTGACCGTTTCCAGTGTCACCAGTTTTCCATTCCGATGCACCTCTGCAGGTTTACTGTATCCGTTGGACCTTCCCATTGACGATGAAACACAGAAATAGCATCGGAATTAAATGTAAGAGACACAATGCCAACTTAGGAACACGAAGGCTGAGTTTTCCTACTGTCTATGTTTTGAGCGTTTCCTGTGTCACCAGTTTTACATTCCGATGCACCTCTGCAGGTTTTCCTGTATCCCTTGGACCCTCACAGTGACGATGAAACACAGAAATTGCATCGGAATTAAATAAAAGAGACACAATGCCGACTTAAGTACAGGAAGACTGAGTCTTCCTACTGTCTATGTTTTGAGCGTTTCCTGTGTCATCAGTTTTACATTCCGATGCACCTTTGGAGGTTTACTGTATCCATGCGACCTTCCCATTGACGATGAAACACAGAAATAGCATCGGAATTAAATATAAGAGACACAATGCAGACTTAAGTACAGGAAGAGTGTGTCTTTCTATTGTCTATGTTTTGAGCGTTTCCTGTGTCACCAGTTTTACATTCCGATGCACCTCTGCTGGTTTACTGTATCCATTGGACCCTCCATTGACGATGAAACACAGAAATTGCATCGGAATTACATATAAGAGACACCATGCCGACTTAAGTAAAGGAAGACTGAGTCTTCCTACTGTCCATGTTTGAGCCTTTCCTGTGTCACCAGTATTACATTCCGATGCACCTCTGCAGGTTTACTGTATCCATTGGACCTTCCCATTGACGATGAAACACAGAAATTGCATCGGAATTAAATATAAGAGACACAACGACGACTTAAGTACAAGAAAACTGAGTCTTCTTACAGTCTATATTTTGAGCGTTTTCTGTGTCACCAGATTTACATTCCGATGCACCTCTGCAGGTTTACTGTATCCATTGGACCTTCCCATTGACGATGAAACACAGAGATTGCATCGGAATTAAATATAATAGACACCATGCCGACTTAAGTAAAGGTAGACTGAGTCTTCCTACTGTCTCTGATTTGAGCGTGTCCTGTATCACCAGGTTTACATTCCGATGCACCTCTGCAGGTTTACTGTATCCCTTGGACCTTCCCATTGGCGATGAAACACAGAAATGGCATCGGAATTCAATATAAGAGACACAATGCCGACTGAAGTACAGGAAGACTGAGTCTTCCTACTGTCTATGTTTTGAGCGTTTCCTGTGTTACCAGTTTTACATTCCAGTGCACCTCTGCAAGTTTACAGTATCCCTTGTTCCTTCACAGTGACGATGAAACACAGAAATTGCATCGGAATTAAATATAAGAGACACAATGATGACTTAAGTACAGGAAGACTGAGTCTTCCTACTCTCTATGTTTTGAGCGTTTCCTGTGTCAGCAGTTTTACATTCTGATGCACCTCTGCAGGATTCCTGTATCCCTTGGACCTTCCCATTGACGATGAAACACAGAAATTGCATCGGAATTAAATATAAGAGACACAATGCCGACTTAAGTACAGGAAGACTGAGTCTTCCTACTGTCAATGTTTGAGCGTTTCCTATGTCATCAGTGTTACATTTTGATGCAGCTCTGCAGGTTAACTATATCCCTTGGACCTTCACAGCAACGATGAAACACGGAAATTGCATCAAATTAAATATAAGAGACACAATGCCGACTTCAGTACAAGAAAACTGAGTCTTCTTAGGGTCCATGTTTTGACCGCTTCCTGTGTCACCAGTTTTACATTCCGATGCACCTCTGCAGGTTTACTGTATCCCTTGGATCTTCCCATTGACGATTGAACACAGAAATTGCATCGGAATTAAATATAAGAGACACAATGCCGACTCAAGTACAGGAAGATTGAATCTTCCTACTGTCTATGTTTTGAGCGTTTCCTGTGTCACCAGTTTTACATTCCGATGCACCTCTGCAGGTTTACTGTATC
Source organism: Schistocerca nitens (assembly GCF_023898315.1). Lineage (NCBI taxonomy): Eukaryota > Metazoa > Arthropoda > Insecta > Orthoptera > Acrididae > Schistocerca > Schistocerca nitens. Next base: position 238,083,891 of record NC_064623.1, on the reverse strand, counting down.
CCTTGGACCTTCACAGTGACGATGAAACACAGAAATCGCATCGGAATTAAAGGTAAAATACACAATGCCGACTTAAGTACAAGAAAACTGAGTCTTCTTAGGGTCTATGTTTTGAGCGTTTCCCTTGTCACCAGTTTTACATTCCGATGCACCTCTGCAGGTATACTGTTTCCCTTCGACCTTCCCATTGACGATGAAAAACAGAAATTGCATCGGAATTATATATAAGAGACACAACGCCGACTTAAGTACAAGAAAACTGAGTCTTCTTACGGTCTATGATTTGAACGTTTCCTGTGTTACCAGTTTTACATTCCAATGCACCTCAGCAGGTTTACTGTATCTATTGGACCTTCCCATTGACGATGAAACACAGAAATTGCATCGGAATTAAATATAAGAGACACAATGCCGACTTAAGTACAGGAAGACTGAGTCTTCCTACTGTCTATGTTTTGAGCGTTTCCTGTGTCAGCAGTTTTACATTCTGATGCACCCCTGCAGGATTCCTGTATCCCTTGGACCTTCCCATTGACGATGAAACACAGAAATTGCATCGGAATTAAATATAAGAGACACAATGCCGACTTAAGTAAAGGAAGACTGAGTCTTCCTACTGTCAATGTTTGAGCGTTTCCTATGTCATCAGTGTTACATTTTGATGCAGCTCTGCAGGTTGACTGTATCCCTTGGACCTTCACAGCAACGATGAAACACAGAAATTGCATCAAATTAAATATAAGAGACACAATGCCGACTTCAGTACAAGAAAACTGAGTCTTCTTAGGGTCTATGTTTTGACCGCTTCCTGTGTCACCAGTTTTACATTCCGATGCACCTCTGCAGGTTTACTGTATCCCTTGGATCTTCCCATTGACGATTGAACACAGAAATTGCATCGGAATTAAATATAAGAGACACAATGCCGACTCAAGTACAGGAAGATTGAATCTTCCTACTGTCTATGTTTTGAGCGTTTCCTGTGTCACCAGTTTTACATTCCGATGCACATCTGCAGGTTTACTGTATCCGTTGGACCGTCCCATTGACGATGAAACACAGAAATTACATCGGAATTAAATATAAGACACACAACGCCGACTTAAGTACAAAAAAACTGAGTCTACTTACGGTCTACGTTTTGACCGTTTCTAGTGTCACCAGTTTTCCATTCCGATGCACCTCTGCAGGTTTACTGTATCCGTTGGACCTTCCCATTGACGATGAAACACAGAAATAGCATCGGAATTAAATGTAAGAGACACAATGCCAACTTAGGAACACGAAGGCTGAGTTTTCCTACTGTCTATGTTTTGAGCGTTTCCTGTGTCACCAGTTTTACATTCCGATGCACCTCTGCAGGTTTTCCTGTATCCCTTGGACCTTCACACTGACGATGAAACACAGAAATTGCATCGGAATTAAATAAAAGAGACACAATGCCGACTTAAGTACAGGAAGACTGAGTCTTCCTACTGTCTATGTTTTGAGCGTTTCCTGTGTCATCAGTTTTACATTCCGATGCACCTTTGGAGGTTTACTGTATCCATGCGACCTTCCCATTGACGATGAAACACAGAAATAGCATCGGAATTAAATATAAGAGACACAATGCCGACTTAAGTACAGGAAGAGTGTGTCTTTCTATTGTCTATGTTTTGAGCGTTTCCTGTGTCACCAGTTTTACATTCCGATGCACCTCTGCTGGTTTACTGTATCCATTGGACCCTCCATTGACGATGAAACACAGAAATTGCATCGGAATTACATATAAGAGACACCATTCCGACTTAAGTAAAGGTAGACTGAGTCTTCCTACTGTCTCTGATTTGAGCGTGTCCTGTATCACCAGGTTTACATTCCGATGCACCTCTGCAGGTTTACTGTATCCCTGGGACCTTCCCATTGGCGATGAAACACAGAAATGGCATCGGAATTCAATATAAGAGACACAATGCCGACTGAAGTACAGGAAGACTGAGTCTTCCTACTGTCTATGTTTTGAGCGTTTCCTGTGTTACCAGTTTTACATTCCGGTGCACCTCTGCAAGCTTACAGTATCCCTTGTTCCTTCACAGTGACGATGAAACACAGAAATTGCATCGGAATTAAATATAAGAGACACAATGATGACTTAAGTACAGGAAGACTGAGTCTTCCTACTCTCTATGTTTTGAGCGTTTCCTGTGTCAGCAGTTTTACATTCTGATGCACCTCTGCAGGATTCCTGTATCCCTTGGACCTTCCCATTGACGATGAAACACAGAAATTGCATCGGAATTAAATATAAGAGACACAATGCCGACTTAAGTACAGGAAGACTGAGTCTTCCTACTGTCAATGTTTGAGCGTTTCCTATGTCATCAGTGTTACATTTTGATGCAGCTCTGCAGGTTAACTGTATCCCTTGGACCTTCACAGCAACGATGAAACACAGAAATTGCATCAAATTAAATATAAGAGACACAATGCCGACTTCAGTACAAGAAAACTGAGTCTTCTTAGGGTCCATGTTTTGACCGCTTCCTGTGTCACCAGTTTTACATTCCGATGCACCTCTGCAGGTTTACTGTATCCCTTGGATCTTCCCATTGACGATTGAACACAGAAATTGCATCGGAATTAAATATAAGAGACACAATGCCGACTCAAGTACAGGAAGATTGAGTCTTCCTACTGTCTATGCTTTGAGCGTTTCCTGTGTCACCAGTTTTACATTCCGATGCACATCTGCAGGTTTACTGTATCCGTTGGACCGTCCCATTGACGATGAAACACAGAAATTACATCGGAATTAAATATAAGACATACAACGCCGACTTAAGTACAAGAAAACTGAGTCTTCTTACGGTCTATGTTTTGACCGTTTCCAGTGTCACCAGTTTTCCATTCCGATGCACCTCTGCAGGTTTACTGTATCCGTTGGACCTTCCCATTGACGATGAAACACAGAAATAGCATCGGAATTAAATGTAAGAGACACAATGCCAACTTAGGAAGAGGAAGGCTGAGTTTTCCTACTGTCTATGTTTTGAGCGTTTCCTGTGTCACCAGTTTTACATTCCGATGCACCTCTGCAGGTTTTCCTGTATCCCTTGGACCTTCACAGTGCGATGAAACACAGAAATTGCATCGGAATTAAATAAAAGAGACACAATGCCGACTTAAGTACAGGAAGACTGAGTCTTCCTACTGTCTATATTTTGAGCGTTTCCTGTGTCATCAGTTTTACATTCCGATGCACCTTTGGAGGTTTACTGTATCCATGCGACCTTCCCATTGACGATGAAACACAGAAATAGCATCGGAATTGAATATAAGAGACACAATGCCGCCATAAGTACAAGAAAACTGAGTCTTCTTACGGTCTATGTTTTGAGCGTTTCCTTTGTCACCAGTTTTACATTCTGATGCACCTCTGCAGGTTTACTGTGTCCCTTCGACTTTCCCATTGGCAATGAAACACAGAAATTGCATCGGAATTAAATATAAGAGACACAATGCCGACATAAGTACAGGAAGACTGAGTCTTTCTACTGTCTATGTTTTGAGCGTTTCCCTTGTCACCAGTTTTACATTCCGATGCACCTCTGGAGGTATACTGTTTCCCTTCGACCTTCCCATTGACGATGAAAAACAGAAATTGCATCGGAATTAAATATAAGAGACACAAAGCTTACTTAAGTACAAGAAAACTGAGTCTTCTTACGGTCTATGATTTGGACGTCTCCTTTGTTACCAGTTTTACATTCCAATGCACCTCAGCAGGTTTACTGTATCCATTTGACCTTCCCATTGACGAAAGAACACAGAAATTGCATCGGAATTAAATATGAGACACAAAGCCGACTTAGGTACAGGAAGACTGAGTCCTCCTACTGTCTATGTTTTGAGCGTTTCCTGTGTCATCAGTTTTACATTTTGATGCAGCTCTCCAGGTTTACTGTATCCCTTGGACCTTCACAGCAACGATGAAACACAGAAATTGCATCAAATTAAATATAAGAGACACGATGCCGACTTCAGTACAAGAAAACTGAGTCTTCTTAGGGTCTATGCTTTGACCGCTTCCTGTGTCACCAGTTTTACATTCCGATGCACCTCTGCAGGTTTACTGTATCCCTTGGATCTTCCCATTGACGATTAAACAAAGAAATTGCATCGGAATTAATTATAAGAGACACAACGCCGACTCAAGTACAGGAAAATTGAGTCTTGCTACTGTCTATGTTTTGAGCGTTTCCTGCGTCACCAGTTTTACATTCCGATGCACATCTGCAGGTTTATTGTATCCATTGGACCTTCACACTGACGATGAAACACAGAAATTGCATCGGAATTAAATAAAAGAGACACAATGCCGACTTAAGTACAGGAAGACTGAGTCTTCCTACTGTCTATGTTTTGAGCGTTTCCTGTGTCATCAGTTTTACATTCCGATGCACCTTTGGAGGTTTACTGTATCCATGCGACCTTCCCATTGACGATGAAACACAGAAATAGCATCGGAATTAAATATAAGAGACACAATGCCGACTTAAGTACAGGAAGAGTGTGTCTTTCTATTGTCTATGTTTTGAGCGTTTCCTGTGTCACCAGTTTTACATTCCGATGCACCTCTGCTGGTTTACTGTATCCATTGGACCCTCCATTGACGATGAAACACAGAAATTGCATCGGAATTACATATAAGAGACACCATTCCGACTTAAGTAAAGGAAGACTGAGTCTTCCTACTGTCCATGTTTGAGCCTTTCCTGTGTCACCAGTATTACATTCCGATGCACCTCTGCAGGTTTACTGTATCCATTGGACCTTCCCATTGACGATGAAACACAGAAATTGCATCGGAATTAAATATAAGAGACACAACGACGACTTAAGTACAAGAAAACTGAGTCTTCTTACAGTCTATATTTTGAGCGTTTTCTGTGTCACCAGATTTACATTCCGATGCACCTCTGCAGGTTTACTGTATCCATTGGACCTTCCCATTGACGATGAAACACAGAGATTGCATCGGAATTAAATATAATAGACACCATGCCGACTTAAGTAAAGGTAGACTGAGTCTTCCTACTGTCTCTGATTTGAGCGTGTCCTGTATCACCAGGTTTACATTCCGATGCACCTCTGCAGGTTTACTGTATCCCTGGGACCTTCCCATTGGCGATGAAACACAGAAATGGCATCGGAATTCAATATAAGAGACACAATGCCGACTGAAGTACAGGAAGACTGAGTCTTCCTACTGTCTATGTTTTGAGCGTTTCCTGTGTTACCAGTTTTACATTCCGGTGCACCTCTGCAAGCTTACAGTATCCCTTGTTCCTTCACAGTGACGATGAAACACAGAAATTGCATCGGAATTAAATATAAGAGACACAATGATGACTTAAGTACACGAAGACTGAGTCTTCCTACTCTCTATGTTTTGAGCGTTTCCTGTGTCAGCAGTTTTACATTCTGATGCACCTCTGCAGGATTCCTGTATCCCTTGGACCTTCCCATTGACGATGAAACACAGAAATTGCATCGGAATTAAATATAAGAGACACAATGCCGACTTAAGTACAGGAAGACTGAGTCTTCCTACTGTCAATGTTTGAGCGTTTCCTATGTCATCAGTGTTACATTTTGATGCAGCTCTGCAGGTTAACTGTATCCCTTGGACCTTCACAGCAACGATGAAACACAGAAATTGCATCAAATTAAATATAAGAGACACAATGCCGACTTCAGTACAAGAAAACTGAGTCTTCTTAGGGTCCATGTTTTGACCGCTTCCTGTGTCACCAGTTTTACATTCCGATGCACCTCTGCAGGTTTACTGTATCCCTTGGATCTTCCCATTGACGATTGAACACAGAAATTGCATCGGAATTAAATATAAGAGACACAATGCCGACTCAAGTACAGGAAGATTGAGTCTTCCTACTGTCTATGCTTTGAGCGTTTCCTGTGTCACCAGTTTTACATTCCGATGCACATCTGCAGGTTTACTGTATCCGTTGGACCGTCCCATTGACGATGAAACACAGAAATTACATCGGAATTAAATATAAGACATACAACGCCGACTTAAGTACAAGAAAACTGAGTCTTCTTACGGTCTATGTTTTGACCGTTTCCAGTGTCACCAGTTTTCCATTCCGATGCACCTCTGCAGGTTTACTGTATCCGTTGGACCTTCCCATTGACGATGAAACACAGAAATAGCATCGGAATTAAATGTAAGAGACACAATGCCAACTTAGGAAGAGGAAGGCTGAGTTTTCCTACTGTCTATGTTTTGAGCGTTTCCTGTGTCACCAGTTTTACATTCCGATGCACCTCTGCAGGTTTTCCTGTATCCCTTGGACCTTCACAGTGCGATGAAACACAGAAATTGCATCGGAATTAAATAAAAGAGACACAATGCCGACTTAAGTACAGGAAGACTGAGTCTTCCTACTGTCTATATTTTGAGCGTTTCCTGTGTCATCAGTTTTACATTCCGATGCACCTTTGGAGGTTTACTGTATCCATGCGACCTTCCCATTGACGATGAAACACAGAAATAGCATCGGAATTGAATATAAGAGACACAATGCCGCCATAAGTACAAGAAAACTGAGTCTTCTTACGGTCTATGTTTTGAGCGTTTCCTGTGTCACCAGTTTTACATTCTGATGCACCTCTGCAGGTTTACTGTGTCCCTTCGACTTTCCCATTGGCAATGAAACACAGAAATTGCATCGGAATTAAATATAAGAGACACAATGCCGACATAAGTACAGGAAGACTGAGTCTTTCTACTGTCTATGTTTTGAGCGTTTCCCTTGTCACCAGTTTTACATTCCGATGCACCTCTGGAGGTATACTGTTTCCCTTCGACCTTCCCATTGACGATGAAAAACAGAAATTGCATCGGAATTAAATATAAGAGACACAAAGCTGACTAAAGTACAAGAAAACTGAGTCTTCTTACGGTCTATGATTTGGACGTCTCCTTTGTTACCAGTTTTACATTCCAATGCACCTCAGCAGGTTTACTGTATCCATTTGACCTTCCCATTGACGAAAGAACACAGAAATTGCATCGGAATTAAATATGAGACACAAAGCCGACTTAGGTACAGGAAGACTGAGTCCTCCTACTGTCTATGTTTTGAGCGTTTCCTGTGTCATCAGTTTTACATTTTGATGCAGCTCTCCAGGTTTACTGTATCCCTTGGACCTTCACAGCAACGATGAAACACAGAAATTGCATCAAATTAAATATAAGAGACACGATGCCGACTTCAGTACAAGAAAACTGAGTCTTCTTAGGGTCTATGCTTTGACCGCTTCCTGTGTCACCAGTTTTACATTCCGATGCACCTCTGCAGGTTTACTGTATCCCTTGGATCTTCCCATTGACGATTAAACAAAGAAATTGCATCGGAATTAATTATAAGAGACACAACGCCGACTCAAGTACAGGAAAATTGAGTCTTGCTACTGTCTATGTTTTGAGCGTTTCCTGCGTCACCAGTTTTACATTCCGATGCACATCTGCAGGTTTATTGTATCCATTGGACCTTCCCATTGACGATGAAACACAGAAATAGCATCGGAATTAAATATAAGAGACACAATGCTGACTTAAGAACAGGAAGGCTGAGTCTTCCTACTGTCTATGTTTTGAGCGTTTCCTGTGTCACCTGTTTTACATTCCGATGCACCTCTGCAGGTTTTCCTGTATCCCTTGGACATTCACAGTGACGATGAAACACAGAAATTGCATCGGAATTAAATATAAGAGACACAATGCCGACTTAAGTACAGGAAGACTGAGTCTTCCTACTGTCTATGTTTTGAGCGTTTCCCTTGTCACCAGTTTTACATTTCGATGCACCTCTGCAGGTATACCGTTCCCTTCGACCTTCCCATTGACGATGAAACACAGATATTACATCGGAATTAAATATAAGAGACACAATGCTGCCGACATAAGTACAGGAAGACTGAGTCTTCCTACTGTTTATGTTTTGAGCGTTTCCTGTGTCATCCGTTTAACATTCCGATGCACCTCTGCAGGTTTACTGTATCAATTGGACCTTCACAGTGACGACGAAACACAGAAATTGCATCGGAAATAAATATCACAGAAACAATGCCGACTTAGGTACAGGAAGACTGAGTATTCCTACTGTCTATGTTTTGAGCGTTTCTTATGTCATCAGTGTTATATTTTGATGCACCTCTGCAGGTTTACTGTAACCCTTGGACCTTCACAGTGACGATGAAACACAGAAATTGCATCAAATTAAGTATGAGACACAATGCCGACTTCAGTACAAGAAAACTGAGTCTTCTTAGGGTCTATATTTTGACCGCTTCCTGTGCCACCAGTTTTACATTCCGATGCACCTCTGCAGTTTTACTGTATCCATTGGACCTTCCCATTGACGATGAAACACAGAAATAGCATCGGAATTAAATATAAGAGACACAATGCCGACTTAACAACAGGAAGGCTTAGTCTTCCTACTGTCTATGTTTTGAGCGTTTCCTGTGTCACCAGTTTTACATTCCGATGCACCTCTGCAGGTTTACTGTATCCATTGGATTTTCCCATTGACGATGAAACACAGAAATTGCATCGGAATTAAATATAAGAGAGACAATGCCGACATAAGAACAGGAAGGCTGAGTCTTCCTACTGTCTATGTTTTGAGCGTTTCCTGTGTCACCAGTTTTACATTCCGATGCATCTCTGCAGGTTTACTGTATCCCTTGGATCTTCGCATTGACGATGAAACACAGAAATTGCATCGGAATTAAATATAAGAGACACAATGCCGACTTAAGTAAAGGAACATTGAGTCATCCTACAGTCTATGTTTTGAGCGATTCCTGCGTCACCAGTTTTACATTCCGATGCACCTCTGCAGGTTTACTGTATCCCTTGGATCTTCCCATTGACGATTAAACACAGAAATTACATCGGAATTAAATATAAGACACACAACACCGACTTAAGTACAAGAAAACTCAGTCTTCTTACGGTCTATGTTTTGAGCGTTTCCAGTGTCACCAGTTTTCCATTCCGATGCACCTCTGCAGGTTTACTGTATCCGTTGGACCTTCGCATTGACGATGAAACACAGAAATAGCATCGGAATTAAATATAAGAGACACAATGCTGACTTAAGAACAGGAAGGCTGAGTCTTCCTACTGTCTATGTTTTGAGCGTTTCCTGTGTCACCAGTTTTACATTCCGATGCACCTCTGCAGGTTTTCCTGTATCCCTTGGACTTTCACAGTGACGATGAAACACAGAAATTGCATCGGAATTAAATATAAGAGACACAATGCCGACTTAAGTACAGGAAGACTGAGTCTTCCTACTGTCTATGTTTTGAGCGTTTCCTGTGTCACCAGTTTTACATTCCGATGCACCTCTGCTGGTATACTGTTTCCCTTCGACTTTCCCATTGACGATGAAACACAGAAATTGAATCGGAATTAAATATAAGAGACACAATGCCGACATCAGTACAAGAAAACTGAGTCTTCTTAGGGTCTATGTTTTGGGCGGTTCCTGTGTCACCAGTTTTACATTCCGATGCACCTCTGCAGGTTTACTGTATCCATTGGACCTTCCCAATGACAACGAGACACAGAAATTGCATCGGATTTAAATAGAAGAGACTCAATTCCGACATAAGAACAGGAAGGCTGACTCTTCCTACTGTCTACGTTTTGAGCATTTCCTGTGTCATCAGTTTTACATTTTGATGCACCTCTGCAGGTTTACTGTATCCCTTGGACCTTCACAGTGACGATGAAACACAGAAATTGCATCAATTTAAATATAAGAGACACAATGCCGACTTCAATACAAGAAAACTGATTCTTCTTAGGGTCTATGCTTTGACCGCTTCCTGTGTCACCAGTTTTACATTCCGATGCACCTCTGCAGGTTTACTGTATCCATTGGACCTTCCCATTGACGATGAAACACAGAAATTGCATCGGAATTAAATATAAGAGACACCATGCAGACTTAAGTAAAGGAAGACTGAGTCTTCCTACTGTCTATGTTTTGAGCGTTTCCGTTGTCACCAGTTTTACATTCCGATGCACCTCTGCAGGTATACTGTTTCCATTCGACCTTCCCATTGACGATGAAACACAGAAATTGCATCGGAGTTAAATATAAGAGACACAATGCTGCCGACATAAGTACAGGAAGACTGAGTCTTCCTACTGTCTATGTTTTGAGCGTTTCCTGTGTCATCAGTTTTACATTTTGATGCACCTCTGCAGACTTACTGTATCCCTTGGACCTTCACAGTTACGATGAAACACAGACATTGCATCATATTAAATATAAGAGACACAATGTCGACTTCAGTACAAGAAAACTGAGTCTTCTTAGGGTCTATGTTTTGACCGCTTCCTGTGTCACCAGTTTTACATTCCGATCCACCTCTGCAGTTTTACTGTATCCACTGGATCTTCCAATTGACGATGAAACACAGAAATAGCATCGGAATTAAAAATAAGAGACACAATGCCGACTTAAGAACAGGAAGGCTGAGTCTTCCTACTGTCTATGTTTTGAGCGTTTCCTGTGTCACCAGTTTTACATTCCCATGCATCTCTGCAGGTTTAGTGTATCCCTTGGATCTTCGCATTGACGATGAAACACAGAAATTGCATCGGAATTTAATATAAGAGTAACAATGCCGAATTAAGTACAGGAACATTGAGTCTTCCTACTGTCTATGTTTTGAGCAATTCCTGCGTCACCAGTTTTACATTCCGATGCACCTCTGTAGGTTTACTGTATCCCGTGGACCATCCCAGTGACGATGAAACACAGAAATTGCATCGGAATTAAATATAAGAGACACAAAGCCGACTTAAGTACAGGTAGGCTGAGTCTTCCTACTGTCTATGCTTTGAGCGACTCCTGTGTCACAAGTTTTACATTCTGATGCACCTCTGCAGGTATACTGTTTCCCTTCGACATTCCCGATGACGATGAAACACAGAAATTGCACCGGAATTAGATAGAAGAGACACAATGTCGACTTAAGTACACGAAGAGTGTGTCTTTCTATTGTCTATGTTTTGAGCGTTTCCTGTGGCACCAGTTTTACATTCCGATGCACCTCCGCTGGTTTACTGTATCCATTGGACCTTCCATTGACGATGAAACATAGAAATTGCATCGGAATTAAATATAACAGACACCTTGCCGACTTACGTAAAGGAAGACTGAGTCTTCCTACTGTCTATGTTTTGAGCCTTTCCTGTGTCACCAGTATTACATTCCGATGCCCCTCTGCAGGTATACTGTTTCCCTTCGACATTCCCGATGACGATGAAACACAGAAATTGCATCGGAATTAAATATAAGAGACACAATGTCGACTTAAGTACAGGAACAGTGTGTCTTTCTATTGTCTATGTTTTGTGCGTTTCCTGTGTCACCAGTTTTACATTCCGATGCACCTCTGCAGGTCTACTGTATCCATTGGACCTTCCCATTGACGATGAAAAACAGAAATTGCATCGGAATTAAATATAAGACACACAACGCCGACTTAAGTACAAGAAAACTGAGTCTTCTTACGGTCTATATTTTGAGCGTTTCCAGTGTCACCAGTTTTCCATTCCGATGCACCTCTGCAGGTTTACTGTATCCATTGGACCTTCCCATTGACGATGAAACACAGAAATAGCATCGGAATTAAGTATAAGAGACACAATGCTGCCGACATAAGTACAGGAAGACTGAGTCTTCCTACTATCTATGTTTTGAGCGTTCCCTGTGTCATCAGTTTTACATTTTGATGCACCTCTGCAGCCTTACTGTATCCCTTGGACCTTCACAGTTACGATGAAACACAGAAATTGCATCATATTAAATATGAGACACAATGCCGACTTCAGTACAAGAAAACTGAGTCTTCTTAGGGTCTATGTTTTGACCGCTTCCTGTGTCACCAGTTTTACATTCCGATCCACCTCTGCAGTTTTACTGTATCCATTGGACCTTCCCATTGACGATGAAACACAGAAATAGCATCGGAATTAAATTAAGAGACACAATGCCGACTTAAGAACAGGAAGGCTGAGTCTTGCTACTGTCTATGTTTTGAGCGTTTCCTGTGTCACCAGTTTTACATTCCGATGGACCTCTGCAGGTTTACTGTATCCCTTGGATCTTCGCATTGACGATGAAACACAGAAATTGCATCGGAATTAAATATAGGAGACACAATGCTGACTTAAGTACAGGAATATTGAGTCTTCCTACTGTCTATGTTTTGAGCGATTCCTGTGTCACCAGTTTTACATTCTGAAGCACCTCTGCAGCTTTACTGTATCCATTGGACCTTCCCATTGACGATGAAACACAGAAATAGCATCGGAATTAACTATAAGAGACACAATGCCGACTTAAGAACAGGAAGGCTGAGTCTTCCTACTTTCTATGTTTTGAGCATTTCCTGTGTCACCAGTTTTACATTCCGATGAACCTCTGCACGTTTACTGTATCCCTTGGATCTTCCCATTGACGATGAAACAGAGAAATTGCATCGGAATTAAAAATAAGAGACACAATGCCGACTTAAGTACAGGAAGATCGAGTCTTCCTACTGTCTATGATTTGAGCGTTTGCTGCGTAACCAATTTTACATTCCGATGCACCTCTGCAGGTTTACTGTATCCACTGGACCTTCCAATTGACGATGAAACACAGAAATAGCATAGGAATTAAATATAAGAGACCCAATGCCGACTTAAGAACAGGAATGCTGAGTCTTCCTACTGTCTATGTTTTGAGCGTTTGCTGTGTCACCAGTTTTACATTCCCATGCATCTCTGCAGGTTTACTGAATCCCTTGGATCTTCGCATTGACGATGAAACACAGAAATTGCATCGGAATTTAATATAAGAGACACAATGCCGAATTAAGTACAGGAACATTGAGTCTTCCTACTGTCTATGTTTTGAGCGATTCCTGCGACACCAGTTTTACATTCCGATGCACCTCTGTAGGTTTACTGTATCCCGTGGACCTTCCATGTGACCATGAAACACAGAAATTGCATCGGAATTAAATATAAAGGACACAAAGCCGACTTTAGTACAGGTAGACTGAGTCTTCCTACTGTCTATGCTTTGAGCGACTCCTGTGTCACAAGTTTTACATTCCGATGCACCTCTGCAGGTTTACTGTATCCATTGGACCTTCACAGTGACGACGAAACACAGAAATTGCATCGGAATTAAATATCAGAGAAACAATGCCGACTTAGGTACAGGAAGACTGAGTATTCCTACTGTCTATGTTTTGAGCGTTTCTTATGTCATCAGTATTATATTTTGATGCACATCTGCAGGTTTACTGTAACCCTTGGACCCTCACAGAGACGATGAAACACAGAAATTGCATCAAATTAAGTATAAGAGACACAATGCCGACTTCAGTACAAGAAAACTGAATCTTCTTAGGGTCTATGTTTTGACCGCTTCCTGTGCCACCAGTTTTACATTCCGATGCACCTCTGCAGTTTTACTGTATCCATTGGACCTTCCCATTGACGTTGAAACACAGAAATAGCATCGGAATTAAATATAAGAGACACAATGCCGACTTAAGAACAGGAAGGCTGTCTTCCTACTGTCTATGCTTTGAGCGTTTCCTGTGTCACCAGTTTTACATTCCGATGCACCTCTGCAGGTTTACTGTATCCATTTGATCTTCCCATTGACGATGAAACACAGAAATTGCATCGGAATTAACTATAAGAGACACAATGCTGACATAAGAACAGGAAGGCTGAGTCTTCCTACTGTCTATGTTTTGAGCGTTTCCTGTGTCACCAGTTTTACATTCCGATGCATCTCTGCAGGTTTACTGTATCCCTTGGATCTTCGCATTGACGATGAAACACAGAAATTGCATCGGAATGAAATAAAAGAGACACAATGCTGACTTAAGTACAGGAACATTGAGTCTTCCTACTGTCTATGTTTTGAGCGATTCCTGCGTCACCAGTTTTACATTCCGATGCACCTCTGCAGGTTTGCTGTATCCCTTGGACCTTCACAGTGACGATGAAACACAGAAATTGCATCGGAATTAAATATAAGAGACACAATGTCGACTTAAGTACAGGAAGACTGAGTCTTCCTACTGTCTATGCTTTGAGCGTCTCCTGTGTCACCAGTTATACATTCCGATGCACCTCTGCATTTATACTGTTTCCCTTCACCTTTCCCATTGACGATGAAACACAGAAATTGCATCGGAAATAAATAGAAGAGACAATATGTCGTCTTAAGTACAGGAAGAGTGTGAATTTCTATTGTCTATGTTTTGAGCGTTTCCTGTGTCACCAGTTTTACATTCCGATGCACCTCTGCTGGTTTACTGTATCCATTGGACCTTCCATTGACGATGAAACACAGAAATTGCATCGGAATTAAATATAAGAGACACCATGCCGACTTAAGTAAAGGAAAACTGAGTCTTCCTACTATCTATGTTTTGAGCCTTTCCTTTGTCACCAGTATTACATTCCGATGCACCTCTGCAGGTTTACTGTATCCATTGGACTTTCCCATTGACGATGAAACACAGAAATTGCATCGGAATTAAATATAAAAGACACAATGCCGATTTAAGTACAAGAAAACTGAGTCTTCTTAGGGTCTATGTTATGAGCGCTTCCTGTGTCACCAGTTTTACATTCCGATGCACCTCTGCAGGTTTACTGTATCCCTTGGATCTTCCCGTTGACGATGAAACAGAGAAATTGCATCGGAATTAGAAATAAGAGATACAATGCCGACTTAGGTACAGGAAGATCGAGTCTTCCTACTGTCTATTATTTGAGCGTTTCCTGCGTCACCAATTTTACATTCCGATGCACCTCTGCAGGTTTACTGTATCCACTGGACCTTCCAATTGACGATGAAACACAGAAATAGCATCGGAATTAAATATAAGAGACACAATGCCGTCTTAAGAACAGGAAGGCTGAGTCTTCCTACTGTCTATGTTTTGAGCGTTTCCTGTGTCACCAGTTTTACATTCCCATGCATCTCTGCAGGTTTACTGTATCCCTTGGATCTTCACATTGAGGATGAAACACAGAAATTGCATCGGTATTTAATATAAGAGACACAATGCCGAATTAAGTACAGGAACATTGAGTCTTCCTACTGTCTATGTTTTGAGCGATTCCTGCGTCACCAGTTTTACATTCCGATGCACCTCTGTAGGTTTACTGTATCCCGTGGACCTTCCCAGTGACGATGAAACACATAAATTGCATCGGAATTAAATATAAGAGACACAAAGCCGACTTTAGTACAGGTAGTCTGAGTCTTCCTACTGTCTATGCTTTGAGCGACTCCTGTGTCACAAGTTTTACATTCCGATGCACCTCTGCAGGTATACTGTTTCTCTTCGACATTCCCGATGAAGATGAAACACTGAAATTGCATCGGAATTAAATAGAAGAGACACAATGTCGACTTAAGTACAGGAAGAGTGTGTCTTTCTATTGTCTATGTTTTGAGCATTTCCTGTGTCACCAGTTTTACATTCCGATGCACCTCCGCTGGTTTACTGTATCCATTGGACCTTCCATTGACGATGAAGCATAGAAATTGCATCGGAATTAAATGTAACAGACACCTTTCCGACTTAGGTAATGGAAGACTGAGTCTTCGTACTGTCTATGTTTTGACCGCTTCCTGTGCAACCATTTTTACATTCCGATGCACCTCTGCAGTTTTACTGTATCCATTGGACCTTCCCATTGACGTTGAAACACAGAAATAGCATCGGAATTAAATGTAAGAGACACAATGCCGACTTAAGAACAGGAAGGCTGAGTCTTCCTACTGTCTATGCTTTGAGCGTTTCCTGTGTCACCAGTTTTACATTCCGATGCACCTCTGCAGGTTTACTGTATCCATTGGATCTTCCCATTGACGATGAAACACAGAAATTGCATCGGAATTAAATATAAGAGACACAATGCTGACATAAGAACAGGAAGGCAGAGTGTTCCTACTGTCTATGTTTTGAGCGTTTCCTGTGTCACCAGTTTTACATTCCGATGCATCTCTGCAGGTTTACTGTATCCCTTGGATCTTCGCATTGACGATGAAACACAGAAATTGCATCGGAATGAAATATAAGAGACACAATGCCGACTTAAGTACAGGAACATTGAGTCTTCCTACTGTCTATGTTTTGAGCGATTCCTGCGTCACCAGTTTTACATTCCGATGCACCTCTGCAAGTTTGCTGTATCCCTTGGACCTTCACAGTGACGATGAAACACAGAAATTGCATCGGAATTAACTATAAGAGACACAATGCCGACTTAAGAACAGGATGGCTGAGTCTTCCTACTTTCTATGTTTTGAGCATTTCCTGTGTCACCAGTTTTATATTCCGATGAACCTCTGCACGTTTACTGTATCCCTTGGGTCTTCCCATTGACGATGAAACAGAGAAATTGCATCGGAATTAAAAATAAGAGACACAATGCCGACTTAAGTACAGGAAGATCGAGTCTTCCTACTGTCTATGATTTGAGCGTTTGCTGCGTAACCAATTTTACATTCCGATGCACCTCTGCAGGTTTACTGTATCCACTGGACCTTCCAATAGACGATGAAACACAGAAATAGCATAGGAATTAAATATAAGAGACCCAATGCCGACTTAAGAACAGGAATGCTGAGTCTTCCTACTGTCTATGTTTTGAGCGTTTGCTGTGTCACCAGTTTTACATTCCCATGCATCTCTGCAGGTTTACTGAATCCCTTGGATCTTCGCATTGACGATGAAACACAGAAATTGCATCGGAATTTAATATAAGAGACACAATGCCGAATTAAGTACAGGAACATTGAGTCTTCCTACTGTCTATGTTTTGAGCGATTCCTGCGACACCAGTTTTACATTCCGATGCACCTCTGTAGGTTTACTGTATCCCGTGGACCTTCCATGTGACCATGAAACACAGAAATTGCATCGGAATTAAATATAAAGGACACAAAGCCGACTTTAGTACAGGTAGACTGAGTCTTCCTACTGTCTATGCTTTGAGCGACTCCTGTGTCACAAGTTTTACATTCCGATGCACCTCTGCAGGTTTACTGTATCCATTGGACCTTCACAGTGACGACGAAACACAGAAATTGCATCGGAATTAAATATCAGAGAAACAATGCCGACTTAGGTACAGGAAGACTGAGTATTCCTACTGTCTATGTTTTGAGCGTTTCTTATGTCATCAGTATTATATTTTGATGCACATCTGCAGGTTTACTGTAACCCTTGGACCCTCACAGAGACGATGAAACACAGAAATTGCATCAAATTAAGTATAAGAGACACAATGCCGACTTCAGTACAAGAAAACTGAATCTTCTTAGGGTCTATGTTTTGACCGCTTCCTGTGCCACCAGTTTTACATTCCGATGCACCTCTGCAGTTTTACTGTATCCATTGGACCTTCCCATTGACGTTGAAACACAGAAATAGCATCGGAATTAAATATAAGAGACACAATGCCGACTTAAGAACAGGAAGGCTGTCTTCCTACTGTCTATGCTTTGAGCGTTTCCTGTGTCACCAGTTTTACATTCCGATGCACCTCTGCAGGTTTACTGTATCCATTTGATCTTCCCATTGACGATGAAACACAGAAATTGCATCGGAATTAACTATAAGAGACACAATGCTGACATAAGAACAGGAAGGCTGAGTCTTCCTACTGTCTATGTTTTGAGCGTTTCCTGTGTCACCAGTTTTACATTCCGATGCATCTCTGCAGGTTTACTGTATCCCTTGGATCTTCGCATTGACGATGAAACACAGAAATTGCATCGGAATGAAATAAAAGAGACACAATGCCGACTTAAGTACAGGAACATTGAGTCTTCCTACTGTCTATGTTTTGAGCGATTCCTGCGTCACCAGTTTTACATTCCGATGCACCTCTGCAGGTTTGCTGTATCCCTTGGACCTTCACAGTGACGATGAAACACAGAAATTGCATCGGAATTAAATATAAGAGACACAATGTCGACTTAAGTACAGGAAGACTGAGTCTTCCTACTGTCTATGCTTTGAGCGTATCCTGTGTCACCAGTTATACATTCCGATGCACCTCTGCATTTATACTGTTTCCCTTCACCTTTCCCATTGACGATGAAACACAGAAATTGCATCGGAAATAAATAGAAGAGACACAATGTCGTCTTAAGTACAGGAAGAGTGTGAATTTCTATTGTCTATGTTTTGAGCGTTTCCTGTGTCACCAGTTTTACATTCCGATGCACCTCTGCTGGTTTACTGTATCCATTGGACCTTCCATTGACGATGAAACACAGAAATTGCATCGGAATTAAATATAAGAGACACCATGCCGACTTAAGTAAAGGAAAACAGAGTCTTCCTACTATCTATGTTTTGAGCCTTTCCTTTGTCACCAGTATTACATTCCGATGCACCTCTGCAGGTTTACTGTATCCCGTGGACCTTCCCAGTGACGATGAAACACATAAATTGCATCGGAATTAAATATAAGAGACACAAAGCCGACTTTAGTACAGGTAGTCTGAGTCTTCCTACTGTCTATGCTTTGAGCGACTCCTGTGTCACAAGTTTTACATTCCGATGCACCTCTGCAGGTATACTGTTTCTCTTCGACATTCCCGATGAAGATGAAACACTGAAATTGCATCGGAATTAAATAGAAGAGACACAATGTCGACTTAAGTACAGGAAGAGTGTGTCTTTCTATTGTCTATGTTTTGAGCATTTCCTGTGTCACCAGTTTTACATTCCGATGCACCTCCGCTGGTTTACTGTATCCATTGGACCTTCCATTGACGATGAAGCATAGAAATTGCATCGGAATTAAATGTAACAGACACCTTTCCGACTTAGGTAATGGAAGACTGAGTCTTCCTACTGTCTATGTTTTGACCGCTTCCTGTGCCACCATTTTTACATTCCGATGCACCTCTGCAGTTTTACTGTATCCATTGGACCTTCCCATTGACGTTGAAACACAGAAATAGCATCGGAATTAAATGTAAGAGACACAATGCCGACTTAAGAACAGGAAGGCTGAGTCTTCCTACTGTCTATGCTTTGAGCGTTTCCTGTGTCACCAGTTTTACATTCCGATGCACCTCTGCAGGTTTACTGTATCCATTGGATCTTCCCATTGACGATGAAACACAGAAATTGCATCCGAATTAAATATAAGAGACACAATGCTGACATAAGAACAGGAAGGCAGAGTGTTCCTACTGTCTATGTTTTGAGCGTTTCCTGTGTCACCAGTTTTACATTCCGATGCATCTCTGCAGGTTTACTGTATCCCTTGGATCTTCGCATTGACGATGAAACACAGAAATTGCATCGGAATGAAATATAAGAGACACAATGCCGACTTAAGTACAGGAACATTGAGTCTTCCTACTGTCTATGTTTTGAGCGATTCCTGCGTCACCAGTTTTACATTCCGATGCACCTCTGCAAGTTTGCTGTATCCCTTGGACCTTCACAGTGATGATGAAACACAGAAATTGCATCGGAATTAAATATAAGAGACAAAATGTCGACTTAAGTACAGGAAGACTGAGTCTTCCTACTGTCTATGCTTTGAGCGTCTCCTGTGTCACCAGTTATACATTCCGATGCACCTCTGCAGGTATACATTTTCCCTTCGCCTTTCCCATTGACGATGAAACACAGAAATTGCATCGGAATTAAGTAGAAGAGACACAATGTCGACTTAAGTACAGGAAGACTGAGTCTTCCTACTATCTGTGTTTTGAGCCTTTCCTTTGTCACCAGTATTACATTCCGATGCACCTCTGCAGGTTTACTGTATCCATTGGACCTTCCATTGACGATGAAACACAGAAATTGCATCGGAAGTAAATATAAGAGACACCATGCCGACTTAAGTAAAGGTAGACTGAGTCTTCCTACTGTCTATGTTTTGAGCCTTTCCTTTGTCACCAGTATTACATTCCGATGCACCTCTGCAGGTTTACTGTATCCATTGGACTTTCCCATTGGCGATGAAACACAGAAATTGCATCGGAATTAAATATAAAAGACACAATGCCGATTTAAGTACAAGAAATCTGAGTCTTCTTAGGGTCTATGTTATGAGCGTATCCTGTGTCATCAGTTTTACATTTTGATGCACCTCTGCAGACTTACTGTATCCCTTGGACCTTCACAGTTACGATGAAACACTGAAATTGCATCATATTAAATATAAGAGACACAATGCCGACTTCAGTACAAGAAAACTGAGTCTTCTTAGGGTCTATGTTTTGACCGCTTCCCTTGTCACCAGTTTTACATTCCGATCCACCTCTGCAGTTTTACTGTATCCATTGGACCTTCCCATTGACGATGAAACACAGAAATAGCATCGGAATTAAATTAAGAGACACAATGCCGACTTAAGAACAGGAAGGCTGAGTCTTCCTACTGTCTATGTTTTGAGCGTTTCCTGTGTCACCAGTTTTACATTCCGATGCACCTCTGCAGGTTTACTGTATCCCTTGGATCTTCGCATTGACGATGAAACACAGAAATTGCATCGGAATTAAATATAGGAGACACAATGCCGACTTAAGTACAGGAATATTGAGTCTTCCTCCTGTCTATGTTTTGAGCGATTCCTGCGTCACCAGTTTTACATTCCGAAGCACCTCTGCAGGTTTACTGTATCCATTGGACCTTCCCATTGACGATGAAACACAGAAATAGGATCGGAATCAAATATAAGAGACACAATGCCGACTTAAGAACAGGAAGGCTGAGTCTTCCTACTTTCTATGTTTTTAGCATTTCCTGTGTCACCAGTTTTACATTCCGATGAACCTCTGCAGGTTTAGTGTATCCCTTGGATCTTCCCATTGACGATGAAACAGAGAAATTGCATCGGAATTAAAAATAAGAGATACAATGCCGACTTAAGTACAGGAAGATCGAGTCTTCCTACTGTCTATGTTTTGAGTGTTTCCTGCGTCACCAATTTTACATTCCGATGCACCTCTGCAGGATTACTGTATCCACTGGACCTTCCAATTGACGATGAAACACAGAAATACATCGGAATTAAATATAAGAGACACAATGCCGACTTAAGAACAGGAAGGCTGAGTCTTCCTACTGTCTATGTTTTGAGCGTTTCCTGTGTCACCAGTTTTACATTCCCATGCATCTCTGCAGGTTTACTGTATCCCTTGGATCTTCGCATTGACGATGAAACACAGAAATTGCATCGGAATTTAATATAAGAGACACAATGCCGAATTAAGTACAGGAACATTGAGTCTTCCTACTGTCTATGTTTTGAGCGATTCCTGCGTCACCAGTTTTACATTCCGATGCACCTCTGTAGGTTTACTGTATCCCGTGGACCTTCCCAGTGACGATGAAACACAGAAATTGCATCGGAATTAAATATAAGAGACACAATGCCGACTTAAGTACAGGTAGACTGAGTCTTCCTACTGTCTATGATTTGAGCGACTCCTGTGTCACAAGTTTTACATTCCGATGCACCTCTGCAGGTATACTGTTTCCCTTCGATATTCCCGATGACGATGAAACACAGAAATTGCATCGGAATTAAATAGAAGAGACACAATGTCGACTTAAGTACAGGAAGAGTGTGTCTTTCTATTGTCTAAGTTTTGAGCGTTTCCTGTGTCACCAGTTTTACATTCCGATGCACCTCCGCTGGTTTACTGTATCCATTGGACCTTCCATTGACGATGAAACATAGAAATTGCATCGGAATTAAATATAACAGACACCTTGCCGACTTAGGTAAAGGAAGACTGAGTCTTCCTACTGTCTATGTTTTGAGCCTTTCCTGTGTCACCAGTATTACATTCCGATGCACCTCTGCAGGTATACTGTTTCCCTTCGACATTCCCGATGACGATGAAACACAGAAATTGCATCGGTATTAAATATAAGAGACACAATGTCGACTTAAGTACAGGATGAGTGTGTCTTTCTATTGTCTATGTTTTGTGCGTTTCCTGTGTCATCAGTTTTACATTCTGATGCACCTCTGCAGGTTTACTGTATCCGTTGGACCTTCCCATTGACGATGAAACACAGAAATAGCATCGGAATTAAATATAAGAGACACAATGCCGACATAAGAACAGGAAGGCTGAGTCTTCCTACCGTCTATGTTTTGAGCGTTTCCTGTGTCACCAGTTTTACATTCCGATGCATCTCTGCAGGTTCACTGTATCCCTTAGATCTTCGCATTGACGATGAAACACAGAAATGGCATCGGAATTAAATATAAGAGACACAATGCCGACTTAAGTACAGGAACATTGAGTCTTCCTACTGTCTATGTTTTGAGCGATTCCTGCGTCACCAGTTTTACATTCCGATGCACCACTGCAGGTTTACTGTATCCCTTGGACCTTCACAGTGACAATGAAACACAGAAATTGCATCGGAATTAAATATAAGAGACACAATGTCGACTTAAGTACAGGAAGACTGAGTCTTCCTACTGTCTATGCTTTGAGCGTCTCCTGTGTCACCAGTTATACATTCCGATGCACCTCTGCATTTATACTGTTTCCCTTCACCTTTCCCATTGACGATGAAACACAGAAATTGCATCGGAAATAAATAGAAGAGACACAATGTCGTCTTAAGTACAGGAAGAGTGTGAATTTCTATTGTCTATGTTTTGAGCGTTTCCTGTGTCACCAGTTTTACATTCCGATGCACCTCTGCTGGTTTACTGTATCCATTGGACCTTCCATTGACGATGAAACACAGAAATTGCATCGGAATTAAATATAAGAGACACCATGCCGACTTAAGTAAAGGAAAACTGAGTCTTCCTACTATCTATGTTTTGAGCCTTTCCTTTGTCACCAGTATTACATTCCGATGCACCTCTGCAGGTTTACTGTATCCATTGGACTTTCCCATTGACGATGAAACACAGAAATTGCATCGGAATTAAATATAAAAGACACAATGCCGATTTAAGTACAAGAAAACTGAGTCTTCTTAGGGTCTATGTTATGAGCGCTTCCTGTGTCACCAGTTTTACATTCCGATGCACCTCTGCAGGTTTACTGTATCCCTTGGATCTTCCCGTTGACGATGAAACAGAGAAATTGCATCGGAATTAAAAATAAGAGATACAATACAAAATTGTTGAGGCTTTCGTGGCCACTTGTTGACAAACTGCCTATTGGCTTCTGTCTCGGGTTCTTCGGCCGACGTTCATCTAATGATTTTTCTGACGTTTCGCCAGCACGAGTGGCTGGCATTGTCAAAGCTTCACCCTCCATTGCCGGTGGTGAACTGGAGCCGAGCTCGCGGGCGCAGGCTATATGTACCTGGCGCGCCAACGTCCGAGGGCTTCTCCGCGGTCATTTCCGGTGCGGTTCTCCTCTTGCTACCTGCGACGGTCGTTCGCTGCAGTACGGGAAGCCAGGATCCGTTGACCTTAAGGCTTTCCTCTTTCTTGTTCAAACTGTTCGCGTGTTTTTGTATTTCTACAGCTTCTCTGAACAAGCGCGTGTGATAGTGCTTCTCTACAGCCAGAACTTCCGTGTCGGCGAATTTTATTACATGGTCGGTCTCATTCAGTGCGTGCTCTGCCACGGCCGATTTCTCCACCTGCCCCAACCTGCAATGTCGCTTATGCTCTTTGATCCTGGTGTTAATGGATCGTCCAGTCATTCCGACATAAACTTTTCCGCATGTGCATGGTATGCGGTATATTCCCGACATTGCAAGTGGGTCTCTTTTCTCCTTCGCCGATCTAAGACACTCTTTGATCTTCCTTGTCGGTTTGAAAATCGTCTTTACGCCATGTTTGCGCAATATACGGCCGATTCTGTCCGTCACTCTGGGAATGTATGGCAGAAAGGCCGTACCCGACAATTCTTTTTCCGGTTCCTTACTTAGCCGAGGTTTGGGCTCTGTTACACTTCTAATATAATTTGTGGAGTAACCATTGCTCCTCAGGACAGTTTCCAGGTGTTGCATTTCTCGTTTGAGGTGTTGCGGCTCACATATTCGTCCTGCTCTCGTTACGAGCGTACTAATCATGCCTCTTTTCTGGCTCGGGTGGTGGTTTGACAGTTTGTGCAGGTATCGGTCCGTGTGTATCGAAAACCGACTCACACGGACCGATACCTGCACAAACTGTCAAACCACCACCCGAGCCAGAAAAGAGGCATGATTAGTACGCTCGTAACGAGAGCAGGACGAATATGTGAGCCGCAACACCTCAAACGAGAAATGCAACACCTGGAAACTGTCCTGAGGAGCAATGGTTACTCCACAAATTATATTAGAAGTGTAACAGAGCCCAAACCTCGGCTAAGTAAGGAACCGGAAAAAGAATTGTCGGGTACGGCCTTTCTGCCATACATTCCCAGAGTGACGGACAGAATCGGCCGTATATTGCGCAAACATGGCGTAAAGACGATTTTCAAACCGACAAGGAAGATCAAAGAGTGTCTTAGATCGGCGAAGGAGAAAAGAGACCCACTTGCAATGTCGGGAATATACCGCATACCATGCACATGCGGAAAAGTTTATGTCGGAATGACTGGACGATCCATTAACACCAGGATCAAAGAGCATAAGCGACATTGCAGGTTGGGGCAGGTGGAGAAATCGGCCGTGGCAGAGCACGCACTGAATGAGACCGACCATGTAATAAAATTCGCCGACACGGAAGTTCTGGCTGTAGAGAAGCACTATCACACGCGCTTGTTCAGAGAAGCTGTAGAAATACAAAAACACGCGAACAGTTTGAACAAGAAAGAGGAAAGCCTTAAGGTCAACGGATCCTGGCTTCCCGTACTGCAGCGAACGACCGTCGCAGGTAGCAAGAGGAGAACCGCACCGGAAATGACCGCGGAGAAGCCCTCGGACGTTGGCGCGCCAGGTACATATAGCCTGCGCCCGCGAGCTCGGCTCCAGTTCACCACCGGCAATGGAGGGTGAAGCTTTGACAATGCCAGCCACTCGTGCTGGCGAAACGTCAGAAAAATCATTAGATGAACGTCGGCCGAAGAACCCGAGACAGAAGCCAATAGGCAGTTTGTCAAGAGATACAATGCCGACTTAAGTACAGGAAGATCGAGTCTTCCTACTGTCTATTATTTGAGCGTTTCCTGCGTCACCAATTTTACATTCCGATGCACCTCTGCAGGTTTACTGTATCCACTGGACCTTCCAATTGACGATGAAACACAGAAATAGCATCGGAATTAAATATAAGAGACACAATGCCGTCTTAAGAACAGGAAGGCTGAGTCTTCCTACTGTCTATGTTTTGAGCGTTTCCTGTGTCACCAGTTTTACATTCCCATGCATCTCTGCAGGTTTACTGTATCCCTTGGATCTTCACATTGAGGATGAAACACAGAAATTGCATCGGTATTTAATATAAGAGACACAATGCCGAATTAAGTACAGGAACATTGAGTCTTCCTACTGTCTATGTTTTGAGCGATTCCTGCGTCACCAGTTTTACATTCCGATGCACCTCTGTAGGTTTACTGTATCCCGTGGACCTTCCCAGTGACGATGAAACACAGAAATTGCATCGGAATTAAATATAAGAGACACAAAGCCGACTTTAGTACAGGTAGTCTGAGTCTTCCTACTGTCTATGCTTTGAGCGACTCCTGTGTCACAAGTTTTACATTCCGATGCACCTCTGCAGGTATACTGTTTCTCTTCGACATTCCCGATGAAGATGAAACACTGAAATTGCATCGGAATTAAATAGAAGAGACACAATGTCGACTTAAGTACAGGAAGAGTGTGTCTTTCTATTGTCTATGTTTTGAGCATTTCCTGTGTCACCAGTTTTACATTCCGATGCACCTCCGCTGGTTTACTGTATCCATTGGACCTTCCATTGACGATGAAGCATAGAAATTGCATCGGAATTAAATGTAACAGACACCTTTCCGACTTAGGTAATGGAAGACTGAGTCTTCCTACTGTCTATGTTTTGACCGCTTCCTGTGCCACCATTTTTACATTCCGATGCACCTCTGCAGTTTTACTGTATCCATTGGACCTTCCCATTGACGTTGAAACACAGAAATAGCATCGGAATTAAATGTAAGAGACACAATGCCGACTTAAGAACAGGAAGGCTGAGTCTTCCTACTGTCTATGCTTTGAGCGTTTCCTGTGTCACCAGTTTTACATTCCGATGCACCTCTGCAGGTTTACTGTATCCATTGGATCTTCCCATTGACGATGAAACACAGAAATTGCATCGGAATTAAATATAAGAGACACAATGCTGACATAAGAACAGGAAGGCAGAGTGTTCCTACTGTCTATGTTTTGAGCGTTTCCTGTGTCACCAGTTTTACATTCCGATGCATCTCTGCAGGTTTACTGTATCCCTTGGATCTTCGCATTGACGATGAAACACAGAAATTGCATCGGAATGAAATATAAGAGACACAATGCCGACTTAAGTACAGGAACATTGAGTCTTCCTACTGTCTATGTTTTGAGCGATTCCTGCGTCACCAGTTTTACATTCCGATGCACCTCTGCAAGTTTGCTGTATCCCTTGGACCTTCACAGTGATGATGAAACACAGAAATTGCATCGGAATTAAATATAAGAGACAAAATGTCGACTTAAGTACAGGAAGACTGAGTCTTCCTACTGTCTATGCTTTGAGCGTCTCCTGTGTCACCAGTTATACATTCCGATGCACCTCTGCAGGTATACATTTTCCCTTCGCCTTTCCCATTGACGATGAAACACAGAAATTGCATCGGAATTAAGTAGAAGAGACACAATGTCGACTTAAGTACAGGAAGACTGAGTCTTCCTACTATCTGTGTTTTGAGCCTTTCCTTTGTCACCAGTATTACATTCCGATGCACCTCTGCAGGTTTACTGTATCCATTGGACCTTCCATTGACGATGAAACACAGAAATTGCATCGGAAGTAAATATAAGAGACACCATGCCGACTTAAGTAAAGGTAGACTGAGTCTTCCTACTGTCTATGTTTTGAGCCTTTCCTTTGTCACCAGTATTACATTCCGATGCACCTCTGCAGGTTTACTGTATCCATTGGACTTTCCCATTGGCGATGAAACACAGAAATTGCATCGGAATTAAATATAAAAGACACAATGCCGATTTAAGTACAAGAAATCTGAGTCTTCTTAGGGTCTATGTTATGAGCGTATCCTGTGTCATCAGTTTTACATTTTGATGCACCTCTGCAGACTTACTGTATCCCTTGGACCTTCACAGTTACGATGAAACACTGAAATTGCATCATATTAAATATAAGAGACACAATGCCGACTTCAGTACAAGAAAACTGAGTCTTCTTAGGGTCTATGTTTTGACCGCTTCCCTTGTCACCAGTTTTACATTCCGATCCACCTCTGCAGTTTTACTGTATCCATTGGACCTTCCCATTGACGATGAAACACAGAAATAGCATCGGAATTAAATATAAGAGACACAATGCCGACTTAAGAACAGGAAGGCTGAGTCTTCCTACTGTCTATGTTTTGAGCGTTTCCTGTGTCACCAGTTTTACATTCCGATGCACCTCTGCAGGTTTACTGTATCCCTTGGATCTTCGCATTGACGATGAAACACAGAAATTGCATCGGAATTAAATATAGGAGACACAATGCCGACTTAAGTACAGGAATATTGAGTCTTCCTCCTGTCTATGTTTTGAGCGATTCCTGCGTCACCAGTTTTACATTCCGAAGCACCTCTGCAGGTTTACTGTATCCATTGGACCTTCCCATTGACGATGAAACACAGAAATAGCATCGGAATCAAATATAAGAGACACAATGCCGACTTAAGAACAGGAAGGCTGAGTCTTCCTACTTTCTATGTTTTTAGCATTTCCTGTGTCACCAGTTTTACATTCCGATGAACCTCTGCAGGTTTAGTGTATCCCTTGGATCTTCCCATTGACGATGAAACAGAGAAATTGCATCGGAATTAAAAATGAGAGACACAATGCCGACTTAAGTACAGGAAGATCGAGTCTTCCTACTGTCTATGTTTTGACTGTTTCCTGCGTCACCAATTTTACATTCCGATGCACCTCTGCAGGATTACTGTATCCACTGGACCTTCCAATTGACGATGAAACACAGAAATACATCGGAATTAAATATAAGAGACACAATGCCGACTTAAGAACAGGAAGGCTGAGTCTTCCTACTGTCTATGTTTTGAGCGTTTCCTGTGTCACCAGTTTTACATTCCCATGCATCTCTGCAGGTTTACTGTATCCCTTGGATCTTCGCATTGACGATGAAACACAGAAATTGCATCGGAATTTAATATAAGAGACACAATGCCGAATTAAGTACAGGAACATTGAGTCTTCCTACTGTCTATGTTTTGAGCGATTCCTGCGTCACCAGTTTTACATTCCGATGCACCTCTGTAGGTTTACTGTATCCCGTGGACCTTCCCAGTGACGATGAAACACAGAAATTGCATCGGAATTAAATATAAGAGACACAATGCCGACTTAAGTACAGGTAGACTGAGTCTTCCTACTGTCTATGATTTGAGCGACTCCTGTGTCACAAGTTTTACATTCCGATGCACCTCTGCAGGTATACTGTTTCCCTTCGATATTCCCGATGACGATGAAACACAGAAATTGCATCGGAATTAAATAGAAGAGACACAATGTCGACATAAGTACAGGAAGAGTGTGTCTTTCTATTGTCTAAGTTTTGAGCGTTTCCTGTGTCACCAGTTTTACATTCCGATGCACCTCCGCTGGTTTACTGTATCCATTGGACCTTCCATTGACGATGAAACATAGAAATTGCATCGGAATTAAATATAACAGACACCTTGCCGACTTAGGTAAAGGAAGACTGAGTCTTCCTACTGTCTATGTTTTGAGCCTTTCCTGTGTCACCAGTATTACATTCCGATGCACCTCTGCAGGTATACTGTTTCCCTTCGACATTCCCGATGACGATGAAACACAGAAATTGCAACGGTATTAAATATAAGAGACACAATGTCGACTTAAGTACAGGATGAGTGTGTCTTTCTATTGTCTATGTTTTGTGCGTTTCCTGTGTCACCAGTTTTACATTCTGATGCACCTCTGCAGTTTTACTGTATCCGTTGGACCTTCCCATTGACGATGAAACACAGAAATAGCATCGGAATTAAATATAAGAGACACAATGCCGACATAAGAACAGGAAGGCTGAGTCTTCATACCGTCTATGTTTTGAGCGTTTCCTGTGTCACCAGTTTTACATTCCGATGCATCTCTGCAGGTTCACTGTATCCCTTAGATCTTCGCATTGACGATGAAACACAGAAATGGCATCGGAATTAAATATAAGAGACACAATGCCGACTTAAGTACAGGAACATTGAGTCTTCCTACTGTCTATGTTTTGAGCGATTCCTGCGTCACCAGTTTTACATTCCGATGCACCACTGCAGGTTTACTGTATCCCTTGGACCTTCACAGTGACAATGAAACACAGAAATTGCATCGGAATTAAATATAAGAGACACAATGTCGACTTAAGTACAGGAAGACTGAGTCTTCCTACTGTCTATGCTTTAAGCGTCTCTTTTGAGACCAGTTTTACATTCCGATGCACCTCGGCAGGTATACTGTTTCCCTTCGCCTTTCCCATTGACGATGAAACACAGAAATTGCATCGGAATTAAATATAAGACACACAATGTCGTCTTAAGTACAGGAAGAGTGTGAATTTCTATTGTCTATGTTTTGAGCGTTTCCTGTGTCACCAGATTTACATTCCGATGCACCTCTGCTGGTTTACTGTATCCATTGGATCTTCCATTGACGATGAAACACAGAAATTGCATCGGAATTAAATATAAGAGACACCATGCCGACTTAAGTAAAGGAAAACTGAGTCTTCCTACTGTCTATGTTTTGAGCCTTTCCTTTGTCACCAGTATTACATTCCGATGCACCTCTGCAGGTTTACTGTATCCATTGGACTTTCCCATTGACGATGAAACACAGAAATTGCATCGGAATTAAATATAAAAGACACAATGCCGGTTTAAGTACAAGAAATCTGAGTCTTCTTAGGGTCTATGTTATTAGCGCTTCCTATGTCACCAGTTTTACGTTCCGATGCGCCTCTGTAGGGTTACTGTATCCCTTGGACCTCCCCATTGACGATGAAACACAGAAATTGCATCGGAATTAAATATAAGAGACACAATGCCGACTTAAGTACAGAAAGACTGAGTCTTCCTACTATCTATGTTTTGAGCGTTTCCCTTGTCACCAGTTTTACATTCCGATGCACCTCTGCAGGTATACTGTTTTCATTCGACCTTCCCATTGACGATGAAACACAGAAATAGCATCGGAATTAAAAATAAGAGACACAATGCCGACTTAAGTACCGGAAGATCGAGTCTTCCTACTGTCTATGTTTTGAGCGTTTCCTGCGTCACCAATTTTTCATTCCGATGCACCTCTGCAGGTATACTGTTTCCCTTCGCCTTTCCCATTGACGATAAAACACAGAAATTGCATCGGAATTAAATGTAAGGGACAAAATGCCGACTTAAGTACAGGAAGACTGAGTCTTCCTACTGTCTATGCTTTGAGCGTTTCCTGTGTCACCAGTTTTACATTCCGATGCACCTCAGCAGGTTTACTGTATCCCTTGGACCTTCACAGTGACGATGAAACACTGAAATTGCATCAAATTAAATATAAGAGACACAATGCCGACTTGAGTACAAGAAAACTGAGTCTTCTTAGGGTCTATGTTTTGACAGCTTCCTGTGTCACCAGTTTTACATTCCGATCCACCTCTGCAGTTTTACTGTATCCATTGGACCTTCCCATTGACGAAGAAACACAGAAATAGCATCGGAATTAAATTAAGAGACACAATACCGACTTAAGAACAGGAAGGCTGAGTCTTCCTACTGTGTATGTTTTGAGCATTTCCTGAGTCACCAGTTTTACATTCCGATGCACGTCTGCAAGTTTACTGTATCCCTTGGATCTTCCCATTGACGATGAAACAGAGAAATTGAATCGGAATTAAAAATAAGAGACACAATGTCGACTTAAGTACAGGAAGATTGAGTCTTCCTACTGTCTATGATTTGAGCGTTTCGTGCGTCACCAATTTTACATTCCGATGCACCTCTGTAGGTTTACTGTATCCACTGGACCTTCCAATTGACGATGAAACACAGAAATAGCATCGGAATTAAATATAAGAGACACAATGCCGACTTAAGAACAGGGAGGCTGAGTCTTCCTACTGTCTATGTTTTGAGCGTTTCCTGTGTCACCAGTTTTACATTCCGATGCATCTCTGCAGGTTTACTGTATCCCTTGGATCTTCGCATTGACGATGAAACACAGAAATTGCATCGGAATTTAATATAAGAGACACAATGCTGAATTAAGTACAGGAACATTGAGTCTTCCTACTGTCTATGTTTTGAGCGATTCCTGCGTCACCAGATTTACATTCCGATACACCTCTGTAGGTTTACTGTATCCCTTGGACCTTCCCAGTGACGATGAAACACAGAAATTGCATCGGAATTAAATATAAGAGACACAAAGTCGACTTAAGTGCAGGTAGACTGAGTCTTCCTACTGTCTATGCTTTGAGCGTCTCCTGTGTCACAAGTTTTACATTGCGATGCACCTCTGCAGGTATACTGTTTCCCTTCGACATTCCCAATGACGATGAAACACAGAAATTGCATCGGAATTAAATAGAAGAGACACAATGTCGACTTCAGTACAGGAAGAGCGTGTCTTTAAATTTTTTATGTTTTGAGCGTTTCCTGTGTCACCAGTTTTACATTCCGATGCACCTCCGCTGGTTTACTGTATCCATTGGACCTTCCATTGACGATGAAACACAGAAATTGCATCGGAATTAAATATAAGAGACACCATGCCGACTTAGGTAAAGGAAGACTGAGTCTTCCTACTGTCTATGTTTTTAGCCTTTCCTGTGTCACCAGTATTACATTCCGATGCACCTCTGCAGGTTTACTGTATCCATTGGACTTTCCCATTGACGATGAAACACAGAAATTGCATCGGAATTAAATATAAGAGACACAACGCCGACTTAAGTACAAGAAAAATGAGTCTTCTAACAGTCTATGTTTTGAGCGTTTTCTGTAACACCAGTTTTACATTCCGATGCACCTCTGCAGGTTTACTGTATCCCTTGGACCTTCACAGTGACGGTGAAACACAGAAATTGCATCAAATTAAATATAAGAGACACAATGCCGACTTAAGTACAGTGAGACTGATTCTTCCTACTGTCTATGTTAAGAGCGCTTCCTGTGTCACCAGTTTTACATTCCGATGCACCTCTGTTGGGTTACTGTATCTCTTGGACTTTCCCATTGACGATGAAACACAGAAATTGCATCGGAATTATATATGAGAGACACAATGTCGACTTAAGTACAGGAAGAGTGTGTCTTTCTATTGTCTATGTTTTGTGCGTTTCCTGTGTCACCAGTTTTACATTCCGAAGCACCTCTGCAGCTTTACTGTATCCATTGGATCTTCCCATTGACGATGAAACACAGAAATAGCTTCGGAATTAAATATAAGAGACACAATGCCGACTTAAGAACAGGAAGGCTGAGTCTTCCTACTGCGTATGTTTTGAGCGTTTCCTGTGTCACCAGTTTTACATTCCGATGCACCTCTGCAGGTTTTCCTGTATCCCTTGGACCTTCACAGTGACGATGAAACACAGAAATTGCATCGGAAATAAATATAAGAGACACTATGCCGACTTCAGTACAAGAAAACTGAGTCTTCTTTGGGTCTATGTTTTGAGCGGTTCCTGTGTCACCAGTTTTACATTCCGATACACCTCTGTAGGTTTACTGTATCCCTTGGACCTTCCCAGTGACGATGAAACACAGAAATTGCATCCGAATTAAATATAAGAGACACAAAGTCGACTTAAGTGCAGGTAGACTGAGTCTTCCTACTGTCTATGATTTGAGCGTCTCCTGTGTCACAAGTTTTACATTCCGATGCACCTCTGCAGGTTTACTGTATCCATTGGACTTTCCCATTGACGATGAAACACAGAAATTGCATCGGAATTAAATATAAGAAACACAACGCCGACTTAAGTACAAGAAAACTGAGTCTTCCTACGGTCTATGTTTTGAGCGTTTCCAGTGTCACAAGTTTTCCATTCCGATGCACCTCTGCGGGTTTACTGTATCCGTTGGACCTTCCCATTGACGATGAAACACAGAAATAGCATCGGAATTAAATATAAGAGACACAATGCCGACTTAAGAACAGGAAGGCTGAGTCTTCCTCCTGTCTATGTTTTGAGCGTTTCCTGTGTCACCAGTTTTACATTCCGATGCACCTCTGCAGGTTTTCCTGTATCCCTTGGACCTTCACAGTGACGATGAAACACAGAAATTGCATCGGAATTAAATATAAGAGACGCAATGCCGACTTCAGTACAAGAAAACTGAGTCTTCTTAGGGTCTATGTTTTGAGCGGTTCCTGTGTCACCAGTTTTACATTCCGATGCACCTCTGCAGGTTTACTGTATCCCTAGGACCTTCCCACTGACAACGAGACACAGAAATTGCATCGGATTTAAATAGAAGAGACACAATTCCGACATAAGAACAGGAAGGCTGAGTCTTCCTACTGTCTACGTTTTGAGCATTTCCTGTGTCATCAGTTTTACATTTTGATGGACCTCTGCAGGTTTACAGTATCCCTTGGACCTTCACAGTGACGATGAAACACAGAAATTGCATCGGAATTAAATATAAGAGACACAATGCCGACTTAAGTACAAGAAAACTGAGTCTTCTTACGGTCTATGATTTGAGCGCTTCCTGTATCACCAGTTTTACATTCCGATGCACCTCTGCAGGTTTACTGTATCCCTTGGACCTTCCCATTGACGACGAAACACAGAAATTGCATCGGAATTAAATATCAGAGAAACAATGCCGACTTAGGTACAGGAGGACTGAGTCTTCCTACTGTCTATGTTTTGAGCGTTTCCTGTGTCATCAGTTCTACATTTTGATGCACCTCTGCAGCTTTACTGTATCCCTTGGACCTTCACAGTGACGATGAAACACAGAAATTGCATCAAATTAAATATAAGAGACACAATGCCGACTTCAGTACAAGAAAACTGAGTCTTCTTAGGTTCTATGCTTCGACCGCTTCCTGTGTCCCCAGTTTTACATTCCGATGCACCTCTGTAGTTTAACTGTATCCATTGGACCTTCCCATTGACGATGAAACACAGAAATTGCATCGGAATTAAATATAAGAGACACAATGCCGACTTAAGAACTGGAAGGCTGAGTCTTCCTACTGTCTATGTTTTGAACGTTTCCTGTGTCACCAGTTTTACATTCCGATTAACCTCTGCAGGTTTACTGTATCCCTTGGATCTTCGCTTTGTCGATGAAACACAGAAATTGCATCGGAATTAAATATAAGAGACACAATGCAGACTTAAGTACAGAAAGACTGAGTCTTCCTACTGTCTATGTTTTGAGCGATTCCTGCGTCATCAGTTTTACATTCCGATGCACCTCTGCAGGTTTACTGTATCCATTGGACCTTCCCATTGACGATGAAACACAGAAATAGCATCGGAATTAAATATAAGAGACACAATGCCGACTTAAGAAAAGGAAGGCTGAGTCTTCCTACTGTCTATGTTTTGAGCATTTCCTGTGTCACCAGTTTTACATTCCGATGCACCTCTGCAGGTTTACTGTATCCCTTGGATCTTCGCATTGTCGATGAAACACGGAAATTGCATCGGATTTAAATATAAGAGACACAATGCCGACTTAAGTACAGTAACATTGAGTCTTCCTACTGTCTATGTTTTGAGCGATTCCTGCGTCACCAGTTTTACATTCCGATGCACCTCTGCAGGTTTACTGTATCCATTGGACCTTCACAGTGACGACGAACACAGAAATTGTATCGCAATTAAATATCAGAGAAACAATGCCGATTTAGGTAAAGGAAGACTGAGTATTCCTACTGTCTATGTTTTGAGCGTTTCCTGTGTCATCAGTTTTACAGTTTGACGCACCTCTGCAGGTTTACTGTATCCCTTGGACCTTCATAGTGACGATGAAACACAGAAATTGCATCGGAATTAAATATAAGAGACACAATGCCGACTTGAGTACAAGAAAACTGAGTCTTCTTAGGGTCTATGTTTTGACAGCTTTCTGTGTCACCAGTTTTACATTCCGATCCACCTCTGCAGTTTTACTGTATCCATTGGACCTTCCCATTGACGATGAAACACAGAAATAACATCGGAATTAAATTAAGAGACACAATGCCGACTTAAGAACAGGAAGGCTGAGTCTTCCTACTGTGTATGTTTTGAGCATTTCCTGTGTCACCAGTTTTACATTCCGATGCACCTCTGCAGGTTTACTGTATCCCTTGGATCTTCCCATTGACGATGAAACAGAGAAATTGCATCGGAATTAAAAATAAGAGACACAATGTCGACTTAAGTACCGGAAGATTGAGTCTTCCTACTGTCTATGATTTGAGCGTTTCATGCGTCACCAATTTTACATTCCGATGCACCTCTGCAGGTTTACTGTATCCACTGGACCTTCCAAATGACGATGAAACACAGAAATAGCATCGGAATTAAATATAAGAGACACAATGAAGACTTAAGAACAGGAAGGCTGAATCTTCCTACTGTCTATGTTTTGAGCGTTTCTTGTGTCACCAGTTTTACATTCCGATGCATCTCTGCAGGTTTACTGTATCCCTTGGATCTTCGCATTGACGATGAAACACAGAAATTGCATCGGAATTTAATATAAGAGACACAATGCCGAATTAAGTACAGGAACATTGAGTCTTCCTACTGTCTATGTTTTGAGCGATTCCTGCGTCACCAGTTTTACATTCCGATGCACCTCTGTAGGTTTACTGTATCCCTTGGACCTTCCCAGTGACGATGAAACACAGAAAATGCTTCGGAATTAAATATAAGAGACACAAAGCCGACTTAAGTGCAGGTAGACTGAGTCTTCCTACTGTCTATGCTTTGAGCGTCTCCTGTGTCACAAGTTTTACATTCCGATGCATCTCTGCAGGTTTACTGTATCCCTTGGATCTTCGCATTGACGATGAAACACAGAAATTGCATCGGAATTTAATATAAGAGACACAATGCCGAATTAAGTACAGGAACATTGAGTCTTCCTACTTTCTATGTTTTGAGCGATTCCTGCGTCACCAGTTTTACATTCCGATGCACCTCTGTAGGTTTACTGTATCCCTTGGACCTTTCAAGTGACGATGAAACACAGAAATTGCTTCGGAATTAAATATACGAGACACAAAGCCGACTTAAGTGCAGGTAGACTGAGTCATCCTACTGTCTATGCTTTGAGCGTCTCCTGTGTCACAAGTTTTACATTCCGATGCACCTCGGCAGGTATACTGTTTCCCTTCGACATTCACAATGACGATGAAACACAGAAATTGCATCGGAATTAAAATATAGAAGAGACACAATGTCGACTTAAGTACAGGAAGAGTGTGTCTTTTTATTGTCTATGTTTTGAGCGTTTCCTGTGTCACCAGTTATACATTCCGATGCACCTCTGCAGGTTTACTGTATCCCTTGGACCTTCACAGTGACGGTGAAACACAGAAATTGCATCAAATTAAATATAAGAGACACAATACCGACTTAAGTACAGTGACACTGATTCTTCCTACTGTCTATGTTATGAGCGCTTCCTGTGTCACCAGTTTTACATTCCGATGCACCTCTGTTGGGTTACTGTATCTCTTGGACTTTCCCGTTGACGATGAAACACAGAAATTGCATCGGAATTATATATAAGAGACACAATGTCGACTTAAGTACAGGAAGAGTGTGTCTTTCTATTGTCTATGTTTTGTGCGTTTCCTGTGTCACCAGTTTTACATTCCGATGCACCTCTGCAGGTCTACTGTATCCATTGGACCTTCACATTGACGATGAAACACAGAAATTGCATCGGAATTAAATATAAGACACACAACGCCGACTTATGTACAAGAAAACTGAGTCTTCTTAAGGTCTATGTTTTGAGCGTTTCCAGTGTCACCAGTTTTCCATTCCGATGCACCTCTGCAGGATTACTGTATCCGTTGGACCTTCCCATTGACGATGAAACACAGAAATAGCATCGGAATTAAATATAAGAGACACAATGCCGACTTCAGTACAAGAAAACTGAGTCTTCTTAGGGTCTATGTTTTGAGCGGTTCCTGTGTCACCAGTTTTACATTCCGATGCACCTCTGCAGGTTTACTGTATCCCTTGGACCTTCCCACTGACAACGAGACACAGAAATTGCATCGGATTTAAATAGAAGAGACACAATGCCGACTTAAGAACAGGAAGGCTGAATCTTCCTACTGTCTACGTTTTGAGCATTTCCTGTTTTATCAGTTTTACATTTTGATGCACCTCTGCAGGTTTACAGTATCCCTTGGACCTTCACAGTGACGATGAAACACAGAAATTGCATCGGAATTAAATATAAGAGACACAATGCCGACTTAAGTACAAGAAAACTGAGTCTTCTTGCGGTCTATGATTTGAGCGCTTTCTGTGTCACCAGTTTTGCATTCCGATGCACCTCTGCAGGTCTACTGTATCCCTTGGACCTTCCCATTGACGACGAAACACAGAAATTGCATCGGAATTAAATATCAGAGAAACAATGCCGACTTAGGTACAGGAAGACTGAGTCTTCCTACTGTCTATGATTTGAGCGTTTCCTGTGTCATCAGTTTTACATTTTGATGCACCTCTTCAGGTTTACTGTATCCCTTGGACCTTCAGAGTGACGATGAAACACAGAAATTGCATCAAATTAAATATAAGAGACACAATGCCGACTTCAGTACAAGAAAACTGAGTCTTCTTAGGGTCTATGCTTTGACCGCTTCCTGTGTCACCAGTTTTACATTCCGATGCACCTCTGTAGTTTAACTGTATCCATTGGACCTTCAGATTGACGATGAAACACATAAATAGCATCGGAATTAAATATAAGAAGCACAATGCCGACTTAAGAACAGGAAGGCTGAGTCTTCCTACTGTCTATGTTTTGAGCGTTTCCTGTGTCACCAGTTATACATTCCGATGCACCTCTGCAGGTTTACTGTGTCCCTTGGACCTTCCCATTGGCGATGAAACACAGAAATTGCATCGCAATTAAATATAAGAGACACAATGACGTCTTAAGTACAGGAAGACTGAGTCTTCCTACTGTCTATGTTTTCAGCGTTTCCTGTGTCACCAGTTGTTCATTCCGATACCCCTCTGCAGGTTTACTGTATCCATTGGACCTTCCCATTGACGATGAAACACAGAAATAGCATCGGAATTGAATATAAGAGACACAATGCCGACTTAGGTACAGGAAGACTGAGTCTTCCTACTGTCTATGCTTTGAGCGTCTCCTGTGTCACCAGTTTTACATTCCGATGCACCTCTGCAGGTTTTCCTGTATCCCTTGGACCTTCACAGTGACGATGAAACACAGAAATTGCGTCGGAATTAAATATAAGAGACACAATGCCGACTTCAGTACAAGAAAACTGAGTCTTCTAAGGGTCTATGTTTTGAGCGCTTCCTGTGTCACCAGTTTTGCATTCCGATGCACCTCTGCAGGTTTACTGTATCCCTTGGACCTTCCCATTGACGACGAAACACAGAAATTGCATCGGAATTAAATATCAGAGAAACAATGCCGACTTAGGTACAGGAAGTCTGAGTCTTCCTACTGTCTATGTTTTGAGCGTTTCCTGTGTCATCAGTTTTACATTTTGATGCACCTCTGCAGGTTTTCCTGTATCCCTTGGACCTTCACAGTGACGATGAAACACAGAAAT
Organism: Schistocerca nitens; assembly: GCF_023898315.1. Lineage (NCBI taxonomy): Eukaryota > Metazoa > Arthropoda > Insecta > Orthoptera > Acrididae > Schistocerca > Schistocerca nitens. The sequence goes on along the minus strand of NC_064623.1, from coordinate 238,044,809 downwards.
TGCATCGGAATTAAATATAAGAGACACAATGCCGACTTAAGTACAAGAAAACTGAGTCTTCTTGCAGTCTATGATTTGAGCGCTTCCTGTGTCACCAGTTTTGCATTCCGATGCACCTCTGCAGGTCTACTGTATCCCTTGGACCTTCCCATTGACGACGAAACACCGAAATTGCATCGGAATTAAATATCAGAGAAACAATGCCGACTGAGGTACAGGAAGACTGAGTCTTCCTACTGTCTATGTTTTGAACGTTTCCTGTGTCATCAGTTTTACATTTTGATGCACCTCTGCAGGTTTACTGTATCCCTTGGACCTTCACAGTGACGATGAAACACAGAAATTGCATCAAATTAAATATAAGAGACACAATGCCGACTTCAGTACAAGAAAACTGAGTCTTCTTAGGGTCTATGCTTTGTCCGCTTCCTGTGTCACCAGTTTTACATTCCGATGCACCTCTGTAGTTTAACTGTATCCATTGGACCTTCAGATTGACGATGAAACACATAAATAGCATCGGAATTATATATAAGAGACACAATGCCGACTTAAGAACAGGAAGGCTGAGTCTTCCTACTGTCTATGTTTTGAGCGTATCCTGTGTCACCAGTTTTACATTCCGATGCACCTCTGCAGGTTTACTGTGTCCCTTGGACCTTCCCATTGGCGATGAAACACAGAAATTGCATCGCAATTAAATATAAGAGACACAATGACGTCTTAAGTACAGGAAGACTGAGTCTTCCTACTGTCTATGTTTTGAGCGTTTCCTGTGTCACCAGTTGTTCATTCCGATGCCCCTCTGTATGTTTACTGTATCCATTGGACCTTCCCATTGACGATGAAACACAGAAATAGCATCGGAATTGAATATAAGAGACACATTGCCGACTTAGGTACAGGAAGACTGACTCTTCCTACTGTCTATGCTTTGAGCGTGTCCTGTGTCACCAGTTTTACATTCCGATGCACCACTGCAGGTTTTCCTGTATCCCTTGGACCTTCACAGTGACGATGAAACACAGAAATTGCATCGGAACTAAATATAAGAGACACAATGCCGACTTCAGTACAAGAAAACTGAGTCTTCTAAGGGTCTATGTTTTGAGCGCTTCCTGCGTCACCAGTATTACATTGCGATGCACCTCTGCAGGTTTACTGTAACCATTGGACCTTCCATTGACGATGAAACACCGAAATTGCATCGGAATTAAATATAAGAAACACCATGCCGACTTAAGTAAAGGAAGACTGAGTCTTCCTACTGTCTATGTTTTGAGCCTCTCCTGTGTCACCAGTATTACATTCCGATGCACCTCTGCAGGTTTTCTGGAACCATTCGACTTTCCCATTGACGATGAAACACAGAAATTGCATCGGAATTAAATATAAGAGACACAATGCAGACTTAGGTACAGAAAGACTGAGTCTTCCTACTGTCTATGTTTTGAGCGATTCCTGCGTCATCAGTTTTACATTCCAATGCACCTCTGCAGGTTTACCGTATCCATTGGACCTTCCCATTGACAATGAAACACAGAAATTGCATCGGAATTACATATAAGAGACACAATGCCGAAGGCTGAGTCTTCCTACAGTCTATGTTTTGAGCATTTCCTGTGTCACCAGTTTTACATTCCGATGCACCTCTGCAGGTTTACTGTATCCCATGGATCTTCGCATTGTCGATGAAACACAGAAATCGCATCGGAATTAAATATAAGAGACACAATGCCGACTTAAGTACAGGAACATTGAGTCTTCCTACTGTCTATGTTTTGAGCGATTCCTGCGTCACCAGTTTTACATTCCGATGCACCTCTGCAGGTTTACTCTATCCATTGGACCTTCACAGTGACGACGAACACAGAAATTGTATCGCAATTAAATATCAGAGAAACAATGCCGATTTAGGTAAAGGAAGACAGAGTATTCCTACTGTCTATGTTTTGAGCGTTTCCTGTGTCATCAGTTTTACATTTTGATGCACCTCTGCAGGTTTACTGTATCCCTTGGACCTTCACAGTGACGATGAAACACAGAAATTGCATCAAATTAAATATAAGAGACACAATGCCGACATGAGTACAAGAAAACTGAGTCTTCTTAGGGTATATGTTTTGACAGCTTCCTGTGTCACCAGTTTTACATTCCGATCCACCTCTGCAGTTTTACTGTATCCACTGGACCTTCCAATTGACGATGAAACACAGAAATAGCATCGGAATTAAATATAAGAGACACAATGCCGACTTAAGAACAGGAAGGCTGAGTCTTCCTACTGTCTATGTTTTGAGCGTTTCCTGTGTCACCAGTTTTACATTCCGATGCACCTCTGCAGGTTTACTGTATCCCTTGGATCTTCGCATTGACGATGAAACACAGAAATTGCATCGGAATTTAATATAAGAGACACAAAGCCGTCTTAAGAGCAGGTAGACTGAGTCTTCCTACAGTCTATGCTTTGAGCGTCTCCTGTGTCACAAGTTTTACATTCCGATGCACCTCTGCAGGTATACTGTTTCCCTTCGACATTCCCAATGACGATGAAACACAGAAATTGCATCGGAATTAAAATATAGAAGAGACACAATGTCGACTTAAGTACAGGAAGAGTGTGTCTTTTTATTGTCTATGTTTTGAGCGTTTCCTGTGTCACCAGTTTTACATTCCGATGCACCTCCGCTGGTTTACAGTATCCATTGGACCTTCCATTGACGATGAAACACAGAAATTGCATCAGAATTAAATATAAGAGACACCATGCCGACTTAGGTAAAGGAAGACTGAGTCTTCCTACTGTCTATGTTTTTAGCCTTTCCTGTGTCACCAGTATTACATTCCGATGCACCTCTGCAGGTTTACTGTATCCATTGGACTTTCCCATTGACGATGAAACACAGAAATTGCATCGGAATTAAATATAAGAGACACAACGCCGACTTAAGTACAAGAAAAATGAGTCTTCTAACGGTCTATGTTTTGAGCGTTTTCTGTAACACCAGTTTTACATTCCGATGCACATCTGCAGGTTTACTGTATCCCTTGGACCTTCACAGTGACGGTGAAACACAGAAATTGCATCAAATTAAATATAAGAGACACAATGCCGACTTAAGTACAGTGAGACTGATTCTTCCTACTGTCTATGTTATGAGCGCTTCCTTTGTCACCAGTTTTACATTCCGATGCACCTCTGTTGGGTTACTGTATCTCTTGGACTTTCCCATTGACGATGAAACACAGAAATTGCATCGGAATTATATATAAGAGACACAATGTCGACTTAAGTACAGGAAGAGTGTGTCTTTCTATTGTCTATGTTTTGTGCGTTTCCTGTGTCACCAGTTTTACATTCCGATGCACCTCTGCAGGTCTACTGTATCCATTGGACCTTCACATTGACGATGAAACACAGAAATTGCATCGGAATTAAATATAAGACACACAACGCCGACTTATGTACAAGAAAACTGAGTCTTCTTACGGTCTATGTTTTGAGCGTTTCCAGTGTCACCAGTTTTCCATTCCGATGCACCTCTGCAGGTTTACTGTATCCGTTGCACCTTCCCATTGACGATGAAACACAGAAATAGCATCGGAATTAAATATAAGAGACACAATGCAGTCTTCAGTACAGGAAGGCTGAGTCTTCCTACTGTCTATGTTTTGAGCGTTTCCTGTGTCACCAGTTTTACATTCCGATGCACCTCTGCAGGTTTTCCTGTATCCCTTGGACCTTCACAGTGACGACGAAACACAGAAATTGCATCGGAATTAAATATAAGAGACACAATGCAGACTTAAGTACAGAAAGACTGAGTCTTCCTACTGTCTATGTTTTGAGCGATTCCTGCGTCATCAGTTTTACATTCCGATGCACCTCTGCAGGTTTACTGTATCCCTTGGACCTTCAGAGTGACGATGAAACACAGAAATTGCATCAAATTAAATATAAGAGACACAATGCCGACTTCAGTACAAGAAAACTGAGTCTTCTTAGGGTCTATGCTTTGACCGCTTCCTGTGTCACCAGTTTTACATTCCGATGCACCTCTGTAGTTTAACTGTATCCATTGGACCTTCAGATTGACGATGAAACACATAAATAGCATCGGAATTAAATATAAGAAGCACAATGCCGACTTAAGAACAGGAAGGCTGAGTCTTCCTACTGTCTATGTTTTGAGCGTTTCCTGTGTCACCAGTTATACATTCCGATGCACCTCTGCAGGTTTACTGTGTCCCTTGGACCTTCCCATTGGCGATGAAACACAGAAATTGCATCGCAATTAAATATAAGAGACACAATGACGTCTTAAGTACAGGAAGACTGAGTCTTCCTACTGTCTATGTTTTCAGCGTTTCCTGTGTCACCAGTTGTTCATTCCGATACCCCTCTGCAGGTTTACTGTATCCATTGGACCTTCCCATTGACGATGAAACACAGAAATAGCATCGGAATTGAATATAAGAGACACAATGCCGACTTAGGTACAGGAAGACTGAGTCTTCCTACTGTCTATGCTTTGAGCGTCTCCTGTGTCACCAGTTTTACATTCCGATGCACCTCTGCAGGTTTTCCTGTATCCCTTGGACCTTCACAGTGACGATGAAACACAGAAATTGCGTCGGAATTAAATATAAGAGACACAATGCCGACTTCAGTACAAGAAAACTGAGTCTTCTAAGGGTCTATGTTTTGAGCGCTTCCTGTGTCACCAGTTTTGCATTCCGATGCACCTCTGCAGGTTTACTGTATCCCTTGGACCTTCCCATTGACGACGAAACACAGAAATTGCATCGGAATTAAATATCAGAGAAACAATGCCGACTTAGGTACAGGAAGTCTGAGTCTTCCTACTGTCTATGTTTTGAGCGTTTCCTGTGTCATCAGTTTTACATTTTGATGCACCTCTGCAGGTTTTCCTGTATCCCTTGGACCTTCACAGTGACGATGAAACACAGAAATTGCATCGGAATTAAATATAAGAGACACAATGCCGACTTAAGTACAAGAAAACTGAGTCTTCTTGCAGTCTATGATTTGAGCGCTTCCTGTGTCACCAGTTTTGCATTCCGATGCACCTCTGCAGGTCTACTGTATCCCTTGGACCTTCCCATTGACGACGAAACACCGAAATTGCATCGGAATTAAATATCAGAGAAACAATGCCGACTGAGGTACAGGAAGACTGAGTCTTCCTACTGTCTATGTTTTGAACGTTTCCTGTGTCATCAGTTTTACATTTTGATGCACCTCTGCAGGTTTACTGTATCCCTTGGACCTTCACAGTGACGATGAAACACAGAAATTGCATCAAATTAAATATAAGAGACACAATGCCGACTTCAGTACAAGAAAACTGAGTCTTCTTAGGGTCTATGCTTTGTCCGCTTCCTGTGTCACCAGTTTTACATTCCGATGCACCTCTGTAGTTTAACTGTATCCATTGGACCTTCAGATTGACGATGAAACACATAAATAGCATCGGAATTATATATAAGAGACACAATGCCGACTTAAGAACAGGAAGGCTGAGTCTTCCTACTGTCTATGTTTTGAGCGTATCCTGTGTCACCAGTTTTACATTCCGATGCACCTCTGCAGGTTTACTGTGTCCCTTGGACCTTCCCATTGGCGATGAAACACAGAAATTGCATCGCAATTAAATATAAGAGACACAATGACGTCTTAAGTACAGGAAGACTGAGTCTTCCTACTGTCTATGTTTTGAGCGTTTCCTGTGTCACCAGTTGTTCATTCCGATGCCCCTCTGTATGTTTACTGTATCCATTGGACCTTCCCATTGACGATGAAACACAGAAATAGCATCGGAATTGAATATAAGAGACACATTGCCGACTTAGGTACAGGAAGACTGACTCTTCCTACTGTCTATGCTTTGAGCGTGTCCTGTGTCACCAGTTTTACATTCCGATGCACCACTGCAGGTTTTCCTGTATCCCTTGGACCTTCACAGTGACGATGAAACACAGAAATTGCATCGGAACTAAATATAAGAGACACAATGCCGACTTCAGTACAAGAAAACTGAGTCTTCTAAGGGTCTATGTTTTGAGCGCTTCCTGCGTCACCAGTATTACATTGCGATGCACCTCTGCAGGTTTACTGTAACCATTGGACCTTCCATTGACGATGAAACACCGAAATTGCATCGGAATTAAATATAAGAAACACCATGCCGACTTAAGTAAAGGAAGACTGAGTCTTCCTACTGTCTATGTTTTGAGCCTCTCCTGTGTCACCAGTATTACATTCCGATGCACCTCTGCAGGTTTTCTGGAACCATTCGACTTTCCCATTGACGATGAAACACAGAAATTGCATCGGAATTAAATATAAGAGACACAATGCAGACTTAGGTACAGAAAGACTGAGTCTTCCTACTGTCTATGTTTTGAGCGATTCCTGCGTCATCAGTTTTACATTCCAATGCACCTCTGCAGGTTTACCGTATCCATTGGACCTTCCCATTGACAATGAAACACAGAAATTGCATCGGAATTACATATAAGAGACACAATGCCGAAGGCTGAGTCTTCCTACAGTCTATGTTTTGAGCATTTCCTGTGTCACCAGTTTTACATTCCGATGCACCTCTGCAGGTTTACTGTATCCCATGGATCTTCGCATTGTCGATGAAACACAGAAATCGCATCGGAATTAAATATAAGAGACACAATGCCGACTTAAGTACAGGAACATTGAGTCTTCCTACTGTCTATGTTTTGAGCGATTCCTGCGTCACCAGTTTTACATTCCGATGCACCTCTGCAGGTTTACTCTATCCATTGGACCTTCACAGTGACGACGAACACAGAAATTGTATCGCAATTAAATATCAGAGAAACAATGCCGATTTAGGTAAAGGAAGACAGAGTATTCCTACTGTCTATGTTTTGAGCGTTTCCTGTGTCATCAGTTTTACATTTTGATGCACCTCTGCAGGTTTACTGTATCCCTTGGACCTTCACAGTGACGATGAAACACAGAAATTGCATCAAATTAAATATAAGAGACACAATGCCGACATGAGTACAAGAAAACTGAGTCTTCTTAGGGTATATGTTTTGACAGCTTCCTGTGTCACCAGTTTTACATTCCGATCCACCTCTGCAGTTTTACTGTATCCACTGGACCTTCCAATTGACGATGAAACACAGAAATAGCATCGGAATTAAATATAAGAGACACAATGCCGACTTAAGAACAGGAGGGCTGAGTCTTCCTACTGTCTATGTTTTGAGCGTTTCCTGTGTCACCAGTTTTACATTCCGATGCACCTCTGCAGGTTTACTGTATCCCTTGGATCTTCGCATTGACGATGAAACACAGAAATTGCATCGGAATTTAATATAAGAGACACAAAGCCGTCTTAAGAGCAGGTAGACTGAGTCTTCCTACAGTCTATGCTTTGAGCGTCTCCTGTGTCACAAGTTTTACATTCCGATGCACCTCTGCAGGTATACTGTTTCCCTTCGACATTCCCAATGACGATGAAACACAGAAATTGCATCGGAATTAAAATATAGAAGAGACACAATGTCGACTTAAGTACAGGAAGAGTGTGTCTTTTTATTGTCTATGTTTTGAGCGTTTCCTGTGTCACCAGTTTTACATTCCGATGCACCTCCGCTGGTTTACAGTATCCATTGGACCTTCCATTGACGATGAAACACAGAAATTGCATCAGAATTAAATATAAGAGACACCATGCCGACTTAGGTAAAGGAAGACTGAGTCTTCCTACTGTCTATGTTTTTAGCCTTTCCTGTGTCACCAGTATTACATTCCGATGCACCTCTGCAGGTTTACTGTATCCATTGGACTTTCCCATTGACGATGAAACACAGAAATTGCATCGGAATTAAATATAAGAGACACAACGCCGACTTAAGTACAAGAAAAATGAGTCTTCTAACGGTCTATGTTTTGAGCGTTTTCTGTAACACCAGTTTTACATTCCGATGCACATCTGCAGGTTTACTGTATCCCTTGGACCTTCACAGTGACGGTGAAACACAGAAATTGCATCAAATTAAATATAAGAGACACAATGCCGACTTAAGTACAGTGAGACTGATTCTTCCTACTGTCTATGTTATGAGCGCTTCCTTTGTCACCAGTTTTACATTCCGATGCACCTCTGTTGGGTTACTGTATCTCTTGGACTTTCCCATTGACGATGAAACACAGAAATTGCATCGGAATTATATATAAGAGACACAATGTCGACTTAAGTACAGGAAGAGTGTGTCTTTCTATTGTCTATGTTTTGTGCGTTTCCTGTGTCACCAGTTTTACATTCCGATGCACCTCTGCAGGTCTACTGTATCCATTGGACCTTCACATTGACGATGAAACACAGAAATTGCATCGGAATTAAATATAAGACACACAACGCCGACTTATGTACAAGAAAACTGAGTCTTCTTACGGTCTATGTTTTGAGCGTTTCCAGTGTCACCAGTTTTCCATTCCGATGCACCTCTGCAGGTTTACTGTATCCGTTGCACCTTCCCATTGACGATGAAACACAGAAATAGCATCGGAATTAAATATAAGAGACACAATGCAGTCTTCAGTACAGGAAGGCTGAGTCTTCCTACTGTCTATGTTTTGAGCGTTTCCTGTGTCACCAGTTTTACATTCCGATGCACCTCTGCAGGTTTTCCTGTATCCCTTGGACCTTCACAGTGACGACGAAACACAGAAATTGCATCGGAATTAAATATAAGAGACACAATGCAGACTTAAGTACAGAAAGACTGAGTCTTCCTACTGTCTATGTTTTGAGCGATTCCTGCGTCATCAGTTTTACATTCCGATGCACCTCTGCAGGTTTACTGTATCCATTGGACCTTCCCATTGACGATGAAACACAGAAATAGCATCGGAATTACATATAAGAGACACAATGCCGAAGGCTGAGTCTTCCTACTGTCTATGTTTTTAGCATTTCCTGTGTCACCAGTTTTACATTCCGATGCACCTCTGCAGGTTTACTGTATCCCATGGATCTTCGCATTGTCGATGAAACACAGAAATTGCATCGGAATTAAATATAAGAGACACAATGCCGACTTAAGTACAGGATTATTGAGTCTTCCTACTGTCTATGTTTTGAGCGATTCCTGCGTCACCAGTTTTACATTCCGATGCACCTCTGCAGGTTTACTGTATCCATTGGACCTTCACAGTGACGACGAACACAGAAATTGTATCGCAATTAAATATCAGAGAAACAATGCCGATTTAGGTAAAGGAAGACTGAGTATTCCTACTGTCTATGTTTTGAGCGTTTCCTGTGTCATCAGTTTTACATTTTGATGCACCTCTGCAGGTTTACTGTATCCCTTGGACCTTCACAGTGACGATGAAACACAGAAATTGCATCAAATTAAATATAAGAGACACAATGCCGACTTGAGTACAAGAAAACTGAGTCTTCTTAGGGTCTATGTTTTGACAGCTTCCTGTGTCACCAGTTTTACATTCCGATCCACCTCTGCAGTTTTACTGTATACACTGGACCTTCCAATTGACGATGAAACACAGAAATAGCATCGGAATTAAATATAAGAGACACAATGCCGACTTAAGAACAGGAAGGCTGAGTCTTCCTACTGTCTATGTTTTGAGCGTTTCCTGTGTCACCAGTTTTACATTCCGATGCACCTCTGCAGGTTTACTGTATCCCTTGGATCTTCGCATTGACGATGAAACACAGAAATTGCATCGGAATTTAATATAAGAGACACAATGCCGAATTAAGTACAGGAACATTGAGTCTTCCTACTGTCTATGTTTTGAGCGATTCCTGCGTCACCAGTTTTACATTCCGATGCACCTCTGTAGGTTTACTGTATCCCTTGGACCTTCCCAGTGACGATGAAACACAGAAATTCCTTCGGTATTAAATATAAGAGACACAAAGCCGTCTTAAGTGCAGGTAGACTGAGTCTTCCTACTGTCTATGCTTTGAGCGTCTCCTGTGTCACAAGTTTTACATTCCGATGCACCTCTGCAGGTATACTGTTTCCCTTCGACATTCCCAATGACGATGAAACACAGAAATTGCATCGGAATTAAAATATAGAAGAGACACAATGTCGACTTAAGTACAGGAAGAGTGTGTCTTTTTATTGTCTATGATTTGAGCGTTTCCTGTGTCACCAGTTTTACATTCCGATGCACCTCCGCTGGTTTACTGTATCCATTGGACCTTCCATTGACGATGAAACACAGAAATTGCATCGGAATTAAATATAAGAGACACCATGCCGACTTAGGTAAAGGAAGACTGAGTCTTCCTACTGTCTATGTTTTTAGCCTTTCCTGTGTCACCAGTATTACATTCCGATGCACCTCTGCAGGTTTACTGTATCCATTGGACTTTCCCATTGACGATGAAACACAGAAATTGCATCGGAATTAAATATAAGAGACACAACGCCGACTTAAGTACAAGAAAAATGAGTCTTCTAACAGTCTATGTTTTGAGCGTTTTCTGTAACACCAGTTTTACATTCCGATGCACCTCTGCAGGTTTACTGTATCCCTTGGACCTTCACAGTGACGGTGAAACACAGATATTGCATCAAATTAAATATAAGAGACACAATGCCGACTTAAGTACAGTGAGACTGATTCTTCCTACTGTCTATGTTAAGAGCGCTTCCTGTGTCACCAGTTTTACATTCCGATGCACCTCTGTTGGGTTACTGTATCTCTTGGACTTTCCCATTGACGATGAAACACAGAAATTGCATCGGAATTACATATGAGAGACACAATGTCGACTTAAGTACAGGAAGAGTGTGTCTTTCTATTGTCTATGTTTTGTGCGTTTCCTGTGTCACCAGTATTACATTCCGATGCACCTCTGCAGGTTTACTGTATCCATTGGACTTTCCCATTGACGATGAAACACAGAAATTGCATCGGAATTAAATATAAGAGACACAACGCCGACTTAAGTACAAGAAAAATGAGTCTTCTAACGGTCTATGTTTTGAGCGTTTTCTGTAACACCAATTTTACATTCCGATGCACCTCTGCAGGTTTACTGTATCCCTTGGACCTTCACAGTGATGGTGAAACACAGAAATTGCATCAAATTAAATATAAGAGACACAATGCCGACTTAAGTACAGTGAGACTGATTCTTCCTACTGTCTATGTTATGAGCGCTTCCTGTGTCACCAGTTTTACATTCCGATGCACCTCTGTTGGGTTACTGTATCTCTTGGACTTTCCCATTGACGATGAAACACAGAAATTGCATCGGAATTATATATAAGAGACACAATGTCGACTTAAGTACAGGAAGAGTGTGTCTTTCTATTGTCTATGTTTTGTGCGTTTCCTGTGTCACCAGTTTTACATTCCGATGCACCTCTGCAGGTCTACTGTATCCATTGGACCTTCACATTGACGATGAAACACAGAAATTGCATCGGAATTAAATATAAGACACACAACGCCGACTTATGTACAAGAAAACTGAGTCTTCTTACGGTCTATGTTTTGTGCGTTTCCAGTGTCACCAGTTTTCCATTCCGATGCACCTCTGCAGGTTTACTGTATCCGTTGGACCTTCCCATTGACGATGAAACACAGATATAGCATCGGAATTAAATATAAGAGACACAATGCAGACTTAAGTACAGGAAGGCTGAGTCTTCCTACTGTCTATGTTTTGAGCGTTTCCTGTGTCACCAGTTTTACATTCCGATGCACCTCCGCAGGTTTTCCTGTATCCCTTGGACCTTCACAGTGACGACGAAACACAGAAATTGCATCGGAATTAAATATAAGAGACACAATGCCGACTTCAGTACAAGAAAACTGAGTCTTCTTAGGATGTATGTTTTGAGCGGTTCCTGTGTCACCAGTTTTACATTCCGATGCACCTCTGCAGGTTTACTGTATCCCTTGGACCTTCCCACTGACAACGAGACACAAAAATTGCATCAGATTTAAATAGAAGAGACGCAATGCCGACTTAAGAACAGGAAGGCTGAGTCTTCCTACTGTCTACGTTTTGAGCATTTCCTGTGTCATCAGTTTTACATTTTGATGCACCTCTGCAGGTTTACTGTATCCATTGGACCTTCCCATTGACGATGAAACACAGAAATAGCATCGGAATTAAATATAAGAGACACAATGCTGCCGACATAAGTACAGGAAGACTGAGTCTTCCTACTGTCTATGTTTTGAGAGTTTCCTGTGTCATCAGTTTTACATTCCGATGCACCTCTGCAGGTTTACTGTATCCATTGGACCTTCACAGTGACGACGAAACACAGAATTTGCATCGGAATTAAATATCAGAGAAACAATGCCGACTTAGGTACAGGAGGACTGAGTATTCCTACTGTCTATGTTTTGAGCGTTTCCTGTGTCATCAGTTTTATATTTTGATGCACCTCTGCAGGTTACTGTAACACTTGGACCTTCACAGTGACGATGAAACACAGAAATTGCATCAAATTAAGTATAAGAGACACAATGACGACTTCAGTACAAGAAAACTGAGTCTTCTTAGGGTCTATGTTTTGACCGCTTCCTGTGCCACCAGTTTTACATTCCGATGCACCTCTGCAGTTTTACTGTATCCATTGGACCTTCCCATTGACGATGAAACACATAAATAGAATCGGAATTAAATATAAGAGACACAATGCCGACTTAAGTACAGGAAGGCTGAGTCTTCCTACTGTCTATGTTTTGAGCGCTTCCTGTGCCAACAGTTTTACATTCCGATGCATCTCTGCAGGTTTACTGTATCCATTGGACTCTCCCATTGACGATCAAACACAGAAATTGCATCGGAATTAAATATAAGAGACACAATGCCGACTTAAGTACAGGAACATTGAGTCTTCCTACTGTCTATGTTTTGAGCGATTCCTGCGTCACCTGTTTTACATTCCGAAGCTCCTCTGCAGGTTTACTGTATCCATTGGACCTTCCCATTGACGATTAAACACAGAAATAGCATCGGAATTAAATATAAGAGACACAATGCCGACATAAGAACAGGAAGGCTGAGTCTTCCTACTGTCTATGTTTTGAGCGTTTCCTCTGTCACCAGTTTTACATTCCGATGCATCTCTGCAGGTTTACTGCATCCCTTGGATCTTCGCATTGACGATGAAACACAGAAATTCCATCGGAATTAAATATAAGAGACACAATTCCGACTTAAGTACAGGAACATTGAGTCTTCCTACTGTCTATGTTTTGAGCGATTCCTGCGTCTCCAGTTTTACATTCCGATTCACCTCTGCAGGTTTACTGTATCCCTTGGACCTTCACAGTGACGATGAAACACAGAAATTGCATCGGAATTAAATATAGGAGACTCAATGTCGACTTAAATACAGTAAGACTGAGTCTTCCTACTGTCTATGCTTTGAGCGTCTCCTGTGTCACCAGTTTTACATTTCGATGCACCTCTGCATGTATACTGTTTCCCTTCGCCTTTCCCATTGACGATGAAACACAGAAATTGCATCGGAATTAAATAGAAGAGACACAATGTCAACTTAAGTACAGGAAGAGTGTGAATTTCTATTGTCTATGTTTTGAGCGTTTCCTGTGTCACCAGTTTTACATTCCGATGCACCTCTGCTGGTTTACTGTATCCATTGGACCATCCATTGACGATGAAACACTGATATTGCATCGGAATTAAATATAAGAGACACCATGCCGACTTAGGTAAAGGAAGACTGAGTATTCCTACTGTCTATGTTTTGAGCCTTTCCTTTGTCACCAGTATTACATTCCGATGCACCTCTGCAGGTTTACTGTATCCATTGGACTTTCCCATTGACGATGAAACACAGAAATTGCATCGGAATTAAATATAAAAGACACAATGCCGATTTAAGTACAAGAAACCTCAGTCTTCTTAGGGTCTATGTTATGAGCGCTTCCTGTGTCACCAGTTTTACATTCCGATGCACCTCTGTAGGGTTACTGTATCCCTTGGACCTTCCCACCGACGATGAAACACAGAAATTGCAACGGAATTAGATATAAGAGACACAATGCCGACTTAAGTACAGAAAGACTGGGTCTTCCTACTGTTTATGTTTTGAGCGTTTCCCTTGTCACCAGTTTTACATTCCGATGCACCTCTGCAGGTATACTGTTTCCATTCGACCTTCCCATTGACGATGAAACTCAGAAATTGCATCGGAATTAAAGATGAGAGACACAATGCTGCCGACATAAGTACAGGAAGACTGAGTCTTCCTACTGTCTATGCTTTGAGCGTTTCCTGTGTCACCAGTTTTACATTCCGATGCACCTCTGCAGGTTTACTGTATCCATTGGACCTTCCCATTGATGATGAAACACAGAAATTGCATCGGAATTTAATATAAGAGACACAATGCCGAATTAAGTACAGGGACATTGAGTCTTCCTACTGTCTATGTTTTGAGCGATTCCTGCGTCACCAGTTTTACATTCCGATGCACCTCTGTAGATTTACTGCATCCCTTGGACCTTCCCAGTGACGATGAAACACAGAAATTGCATCGGAATTAAATTTAAGAAACACAAAGCCGACTTAAGTACAGGTAGACTGAGTCTTCCTACTGTCTATGCTTTGAGCGTCTCCTGTGTAACAAGTATTACATTCCGATGCACCTCTGCAGGTATACTGTTTCCCTTCGACATTCCCAATGACGAAGAAACACAGAAATTGCATCGGAATTAAATAGAAGAGACACAATGTCGACTTAAGTACAGGAGGAGTGTGTCTTTCTATTGTCTATGTTTTGAGCAATTCCTGTGTCACCAGTTTTACATTCCGATGCACCTCCGCTGGTTTACTGTATCCATTGGACCTTCCATTGATGATGAAACACAGAAATGGCATCGGAATTAAATATGAGAGACACAATGCTGCCGACATAAGTACAGGAAGACTGTCTTACTACTGTCTATGTTTTGAGCGTTTCCTGTGTCATCAGTTTTACATTCCGAAGCACCTCTGCAGGTTTACTGTATCCATTCGACCTTCCCATTGACGATGAAACACAGAAATTGCTTCGGAATTGAGTGTAAGGGACAAAATGCCGACTTAAGTACAGGAAGACTAAGTCTTCCTACTGTCTATGCTTTGAGCGTTTTCTGTAACACCAGTTTTACATTCCGATGCACCTCTGCACGTTTACTGTATCCCTTGGACCTTCACAGTGACGGTGAAACACAGAAATTGCATCAAATTAAATATAAGAGACACAATGCCGACTTAAGTACGGTGAGACTGATTCTTCCTACTGTCTATGTTATGAGCGCTTTCTGTGTCACCAGTTTTACATTCCGGTGCACCTCTGCAGGTTTACTGTATCCCTTGGACCTCCACAGTGACGGTGAAACACAGATATTGCATCAAATTAAATATAAGAGACACAATGCCGACTTCAGTACAAGAAAACTGAGTCTTCTTAGGGTCTATGCTTTGAGCGTTTTCTGTAACACCAGTTTTACATTCCGATGCACCTCTGCAGGTATACTGTTTCCATTCGTCCTTCCCATTGACGATGAAACACAGAAATTGCATCGGAATTACATATGAGAGACACAATGCTGCCGACATAAGTACAGGAAGACTGAGTCTTCCTACTGTCTATGTTTTGAGCGTTTCCTGTGTCATCAGTTTTATATTCCGAAGCACATCTGCAGGTTTACTGTATCCATTCGACCCTCCCATTGACGATGAAACACAGAAATTGCTTCGGAATTGAGTGTAAGGGACAAAATGCCGACTTAAGTACAGGAAGACTGAGTTTTCCTACTGTCTATGCTTTGAGCATTTCCTGTGTCACCTGTTTTACATTCCGATGCACCTCTGCAGCTTTACTGTATCCATTGGACCTTCCCATTGATAATGAAACACAGAAATAGCATCGGAATTAAATATAAGAGACACAATGCCGACTTAAGAACAGGATCACTGAGTCTTCCTACTGTCTATGTTTTGAGCATTTCCTGTGTGACCAGTTTTACATTCTGATGCACCTCTGCAGTTTTACTGTATCCATTGGACCTTCCCATTGACGATGAAACACAGAAATAGCATCGGAATTAATTTAAGAGACACAAAGCCGACTTAAGTACAGGTAGACTGAGTCTTCCTACTGTCTATGCTTTGAGCGTCTCCTGTGTCACAAGTATTACATTCCGATGCACCTCTGCAGGTATACTGTTTCCCTTCGACATTCCCAATGACGATGAAACACAGAAATTGCATCGGAATTAAATAGAAGAGACACAATGTCGACTCAAGTACAGGAAGAGTGTGTCTTTCTATTGTCTATGTTTTGAGCAATTCCTGTGTCACCAGTTTTACATTCCGATGCACCTCCGCTGGTTAACTGTATCCATTGGACCTTCCATTGACGATGAAACACAGAAATGGCATCGGAATTAAATATAAGAGACACCATGCCGACTTAGGTAAAGGAAGACTGAGTCTTCCTACTGTCTATGTTTTGAGCCTATCCTGTGTCACCAGTATTACATTCCGATGCACCTCTGCAGGTTTACTGTATCCATTGGACTTTCCCATTGACGATGAAACACAGAAATTGCATCGGAATTAAATATAAGAGACACAATGCCGACTTAAGTACAAGAAAAATGAGTCTTCTTACGGTCTATGCTTTGAGCGTTTTCTGTAACACCAGTTTTACATTCCGATGCACCTCTGCAGGTTTACTGTATCCCTTTGACCTTCACAGTGACGGTGAAACACAGAAATTGCATCAAATTAAATATAAGAGACACAATGCCGACTTAAGTACTGTGAGACTGATTCTTCCTACTGTCTATGTTATGAGCGCATCCTGTGTCACCAGTTTTACATTCCGATGCACCTCTGCAGGTCTACTGTATCCATTGGACCTTCCCATTGACGATGAAACACAGAAATTGCATCGGAATTAAATATAACAGACACAACGCCGACTTAAGTACAAGAAAACTGTGTCATCTTTCGGTGTATGATTTGAGCGTTTCCTTTGTCACCAGTTTTACATTCCAATGCACCTCTGCAGGTTTACTGTATCCATTTCACCTTCCCATTGACGATGAAACACATAAATTGCATCGGAATTACATAGAAGAGACACAATGCCGACTTAAGTACAGGAACATTGAGTCCTCCTACTGTCTATGTTTTGAGCGTTTCCTGCGTCACCAGTTTTACATTCCGATGCACCTCTGCAGGTTTACTGTATCCATTGGACCTTCCCATTGACGATGAAACACCGGAATTACATCCGAAATAAATATAAGAGACACAACGCCGACTTAAGTACTAGAAAACTGAGTCTTCTTACTTCTATGTTTTGAGCAATTTCAGTGTCACCAGTTTTAAATTCCGATGCACCTCTGGAGGTTTAATGTATCCATTGGACCTTCCCATTGACGATGAAACACAGAAATAGCATCGGAATTAAATATAAGAGACACAATGCCGACTTAAGAACAGGAAGGCTGAGTCTTCCTACTGTCTATGTTTTGAGCGTTTCCTGTGTCACCAGTTTTACATTCCGATGCAGCTCTGCAGGTTTACTGTATCCCTTGGATCTTCGCATTGACGATGAAACACAGAAATTGCATCGGAATTAAATATAAGAGACACAATGCCGACTTAAGTACAGGAACATTGAGTCTTCCTACTGTCTATGTTATGAGCGATTCCTGCGTCACCAGTTTTATATTCCGAAGCACCTCTGCACGTTTACAGTATCCATTGGACCTTCCCATTGACGATGAAACACAGAAATAGCATCGGAATTAAATATAAGAGACACAATGCCGACTTACGAACAGGAAGCCTGAGTCTTCCTACTGTCTATGCTTTGTGCAGTTCCTGTGTCACCAGTTTTACATTCCGATGCACTTCGGCAGGTTTACTGTATCCCTTGGATGTTCCCATTGACGATGAAACAGAGAAAATGCATCGGAATTAAAAATAAGAGACACAATGCCGACTTAAGTACAGGAAGGATGAGTCTTCCTACTGTTTATGTTTTGAGCGTTTCCTGCGTCACCTGTTTTACATTCCGATGCACCTCTGCAGGTTTACTGTATCCACTGGACCTTCCAATTGACGATGAAACACAGAAATAGCATCGCAAATAAATATAAGAAACACAATGCCGACTTAAGAACAGGAAGGCTGAGGCTTCCTACTGTCTATGTTTTGAGCGATTCCTGCGTCACCAGTTTTACATTCCGATGCACCTCTGCAGGTTTACTGTATCCCTTGGACCTTCACAGTGACGATGAAACACAGAAATTGCATCGGAATTAAATATAAAAGACACAATGCCGACTTAAGTACAAGAAAACTGAGTCTTCTTAGGGTCTATGTTATGAGCGTTTCCTGTGTAACCACTCTACATTCCGATGCACCTCTGCAGGCATACTGTATCCCTTGGACCTTCCCATTGGCGATGAAACACAGAAATTGCATCGGAATTAAATATAAGAGACACAATGCCGACTTAAGTACAGAAAGACTGAGTCTTCCTACTGTCTATGTTTTGAGCGTTTCCTGTGTCACCAGTTGTACATTCCAATGCACCTCTGCAGGTTTACTGTATCCCTTGGACTTTCGCGTTGACGACGAAACACAGAAATTGCATCGGAATTAAATGTAAGAGACACAATGTCGAGTTAAGTGCAGGAAGAGTGTGTCTTTCTATTGTCTATGTTTTGAGCGTTTCCTGTGTCACCAGTTTTACATTCCGATGCACCTCTGCAGGTTTACTGTATCCCTTGGACCTTCCCATTGACGATGAAACACAGAAATAGCATCGAAATTAAGTATAAGAAACACAATGCCGACTAAAGTACAGGAAGACTAAGTCATCCTACTGTCTATGTTTTGAGCCTTTCCTGTGTCACCAGTATTATATTCCGATGCACCTCTGCTGGTTTACTGTATCAATTGGACCTTCCCAATGACGATGAAACACAGAAATTGCTTCGGAATTAAATGTAAGAGACACAACGCCGACTTAAGTACATAAAAATTGAGTCTTCTTACGGTCTATGTTTTTAGCGATTCATGTGTCACCAGTTTTACATTCCGATGCAGCTCTGCAGGTTTACTGTATTCATTGGACCTTCCCATTGACGATGAAACACAGAAATTGCATCGGAATTAAATATAAGAGACACCATGCCGTCTTAAGTATAGGAAGACTGTCTTCCTACTGTCTATGTTTTGAGCGTGTCCTGTGTCATCAGTTTCACATTCCGATGAACCTCTGCAGGTTTACTGTATCCCTTGGACATTCACAGTGACGATGAAACACAGATATTGCATCGGAATTAAATATAAGAGACACAATGCCGACTTAAGTACAAGAAAACTGAGTCTTCTTAAGGTCTATGTTTTGAGCGTTTCCCGTGCCACCAGTTTCACATTCCAATGCACCTCTGCAGGTTTACTGTGTTCCTAGGACCTCCCCATTGACGATAAATCTCAGAAATTGCATCGGAAATAAATATAAGAGACACAATGCCGACTAAAGTACAGGAAGACTGAGTCTGCCTACTGTCTATTTTTGAGCGTTTTCCTTGTCACCAGTTTTACATTCCGATGCACCTCTGTAGGGTTGCCGTATCCCTTGGACCTTCCCATTGACGATGAAACACAGAAATTGCATCGGAATTAAATATAAGAGACACAATGCCGACTTAAGTGCAGAAAGACTGTGTCTTCCTGCTGTCTATGTTTTGAGCGTTTCCTGTGTCACCAGTATTACATTCCGATGCACCTCTGCAGGTTTACTGTATCCCTTGGACCTTCCCATTGACGATGAAACACAGAAATAGCTTCGGAATTAAGTATAAGAGACACAATGCCGACTTAAGTACAGGAAGACTGAGTCTTCCTACTGTCTATGTTTTGAGCGTTTCCTGTGTCACCAGTATTACATTCCGATGCACCTCTGCAGGTTTACTGTATCCATTGGACCTTCCCATTGACGATGAAACACAGAAATTGCATCGGATTTGATATAAGAGACACCATGCCGACTTAGGTATAGGAAGACTGTCTTCCAACTGTCTATGATTTGAGCGTGTCCTGTGTCACCAGTTTTACATTCCGATGAACCTCTGCAGGTTTACTGTATCCATTGGACCTTCCCACTGGCGATGAAACACAGAAATGGCATCGGAATTAAATATAAGAGACACAATGCCGACTGAAGTACAGGAAGACTGAGTCTTCCTACTGTCTATGTTTTGAGCGTTTCCTGTGTCACCAGTTTTACATTCCGATGCACCTCTGAAGGTTTACTGTATCCCATGGAGCTTCACAGTGACGATGAAACACAGAAATTGCATCGGAATTAAATATAAGAGACACAATGGTGTCTTAGGTACAGAAAGAATGAGTCTTCCTACTGTCTATGTTTTGAGCGTTGCCTGTGTCATTAGTTTCACATTCCGATTCACCTCTGCAGGTTTACTGTATCCCTTGGAACTTCACAGTGAAGATGAAACACAGAAATTGCATCGGAATTAAATATAAAAGACACAATGCCGACTTAAGTAAAGGAAAACTGAGTCTTCTTAGGGTCTATGTTATGAGCGCTTCCTGTGTCACCAGTTTTACATTCCGATGCACCTCTGCAGGCATACTGTATCCCTTGAACCTTCCCATTGACGATGAAACACAGAAATTGCATCGGAATTAAATATAAGAGACACAATGCCGACTTAAGTACAGAAAGACTGAGTCTTCCTACTGTCTATGTTTTGAGCGTTTTCTGTGTCACCAGTTTTACATTCCAATGCACCTCTGCAGGTTTACTGCATCCCTTGGACTTTCCCGTTGACGACGCAACACAGAAATTGCATCGGAATTAAATATAAGAGACACAATGCCGACTTTGGTACAGGAAGACTGAGTCTTCCTACTGTCTATGTTTTGAGCGTTCCCTGTGTCATCAGTTTTACATTTTGATGCACCTAGGCAGGTTTACTGTATCCCTTGGACCTTCACAGTGACGATGAAACACAGAAATTGCATCAAATTAAATATAAGAGACACAATGCCGACTTCAGTACAAGAAAACTGAGTCTTCTTAGGGCCTCTGTTTTGACCGCTTAATGTGTCACCAGTTTCACATTCCGATGCACCTCTGCAGGTTTACTGTATCCCTTGGACCTTCCCATTGACGACGAAACACAGAAATTGCATCGCATTTAAATATAAGAAACACAATGCCGACTTAAGTACAGGAAGCCTGAGTATTCCTACTGTCTATGTTATGATCGTTTCCTGTGTCACCAGTTTAACATTCCGATGCACCTCTGCAGTTTTACAGTATCCATTGGACCTTCCCATTGACAAAGAAACACAGAAATAGCATCGGAATTAAATATAAGAGACACAATGCCGACTTAAGAACAGGAAGGCTGAGTCTTCCTACTGTCTATGTTTTGAGCATTTCCCTTGTCACCAGTTTTACATTCCGATGCACCTCTGCAGGTATACTGTTTCCCTTCGACCTTCACATTGACGATGAAACACAGAAATTGCATCGGAATTAAATATAAGAGACACAATGGTGACTTAGGTACAGAAAGAATGAGTCTTCCTACTGTCTATGTTTTGAGCGTTGCCTGTGTCATTAGTTTCACATTCCGATTCACCTCTGCAGGTTTACTGTATCCCTTGGACCTTCACAGTGACGATGAAACACAGAAATTGCATCGGAATTAAATATAAAAAACACAATGCCGACTTAAGTAAAGGAAAACTTAGTCTTCTTAGGGTCTATGTTATGAGCGCTTCCTGTGTCACCAGTTATACATTCCGATGCACCTCTGCAGGCATACTGTATCCCTTGAACCTTCCCATTGACGATGAAACACAGAAATTGCATCGGAATTAAATATAAGAGTCACAATGCCGGCTTAAGTACAGAAAGACTGAGTCTTCCTACTGTGTATGTTTTGAGCGTTTCCTGTGTCACCAGTTGTACATTCCAATGCACCTCTGCAGGTTTACTGTATTCCTTGGACTTTCGCGTTGACGACGAAACACAGAAATTGCATCGGAATTAAATGTAAGAGACACAATGTCGAGTTAAGTACAGGAAGAGTGTGTCTTTCTATTGTCTATGTTTTGAGCGTTTCCTGTGTCACCAGTTTTACATTCCGATGCACCTCTGCAGGTTTACTGTATCCCTTGGACCTTCCCATTGACGATGAAACACAGAAATAGCATCGAAATTAAGTATAAGAGACACAATGCCGACTTAAGTACAGGAAGACTGGGTCATCCTGCTGTCTATGTTTTGAGCCTTTCCTGTGTCACCAGTATTATATTCCGATGCACCTCTGCTGGTTGACTGTATCAATTGGACCTTCCCAATGACGATGAAACACAGAAATTGCTTCGGAATTAAATATAAGAGACACAACGCCGACTTAAGTACATAAAAATTGAGTCTTCTTACGGTCTATGTTTTTAGCGATTCATGTGTCACCAGTTTTACATTCCGATGCAGCTCTGCAGGTTTACTGTATTCATTGGACCTTCCCGTTGACGATGAAACACAGATATTGCATCGGAATTAAATATAAGAGACACCATGCCGTCTTAAGTATAGGAAGACTGTCTTCCTACTGTCTATGTTTTGAGCGTGTCCTGTGTCATCAGTTTCACATTCCGATGAACCTCTGCAGGTTTACTGTATCCCTTGGACTTTCACAGTGACGATGAAACACAGATATTGCATCGGAATTAAATATAAGAGACACAATGCCGACTTAAGTACAAGAAAACTGAGTCTTCTTAAGGTCTATGTTTTGAGCGTTTCCCGTGCCACCAGTTTCACATTCCAATGCACCTCTGCAGGTTTACTGTGTTCCTAGGACCTCCCCATTGACGATAAATCTCAGAAATTGCATCGGAAATAAATATAAGAGAGACAATGCCAACTTAAGTACAGGAAGACTGAGTCTGCCTACTGTCTATTCTTGAGCGTTTTCCTTGTCACCAGTTTTACATTCCGATGCACCTCTGTAGGGTTACCGTATCCTTTGGACCTTCCCATTGACAATGAAACACAGAAATTGCATCGGAATTAAATATAAGAGACACAATGCCGACTTAAGTACAGAAAGACTGTGTCTTCCTACTGTCTATGTATTGAGCGTTTCGCTTGTCACCAGTATTACATTCCGATGCACCTCTGCAGGTATACTATTTCCCTTCGTCCTTCACATTGACGATGAAACACAGAAATTACATCGGAATTAAATATAAGAGACACAATGCTGCCGACATATTACAGGAAGGCTGAGTCTTCCTACTGTCTATGTTTTGAGCGTTTCCTGTGTCATCAGTTTTACATTACGATGCACTTCTGCAGGTTTACTGTATCCCTTGGACCTGCCCATTGACGATGAAACACAGAAATAGCATCGGAATTAAGTATAAGAGACACAATGCCGACTTAAGTACAGGAAGACTGAGTCTTCCTACTGTCTATGTTTTGAGCGTTTCCTGTGTCACCAGTATTACATTCCGATGCACCTCTGCAGGTATACTATTTCCCTTCGGCCTTCACATTGACGATGAAACACAGAAATTACATCGGAATTAAATATAAGAGACACAATGCTGCCGACATATTACAGGAAGGCTTAGTCTTCCTACTGTCTATGTTTTGAGCGTTTCCTGTGTCATCAGTTTTACATTACGATGCACTTCTGCAGGTTTACTGTATCCCTTGGACCTTCCCATTGACGATGAAACACAGAAATAGCATCGGAATTAAGTATAAGAGACACAATGCCGACTTAAGTACAAGAAGACTGAGTCTTCCTACTGTCTATGTTTTGAGCGTTCCCTGTGTCATCAGTTTTACATTTTGATGCACCTAGGCAGGTTTACTGTATCCCTTGGACCTTCACAGTGACGATGAAACACAGAAATTGCATCAAATTAAATATAAGAGACACAATGCCGACTTCAGTACAAGAAAACTGAGTCTTCTTAGGGCCTCTGTTTTGACCGCTTAATGTGTCACCAGTTTTACATTCCGATGCACCTCTGCAGGTTTACTGTATCCCTTGGACCTTCCCATTGACGACGAAACACAGAAATTGCATCGTATTTAAATATAAGAGACACAATGCCGACTTAAGTACAGGAAGCCTGAGTATTCCTACTGTCTATGTTATGATCGTTTCCTGTGTCACCAGTTTAACATTCCGATGCACCTCTGCAGTTTTACAGTATCCATTGGACCTTCCCATTGACGAAGAAACACAGAAATAGCATCGGAATTAAATATAAGAGA
Organism: Schistocerca nitens; assembly: GCF_023898315.1. NCBI lineage: Eukaryota > Metazoa > Arthropoda > Insecta > Orthoptera > Acrididae > Schistocerca > Schistocerca nitens. Next base: position 238,020,410 of record NC_064623.1, on the reverse strand, counting down.
CACAATGCCGACTTAAGAACAGGAAGGCTGAGTCTTCCTACTGTCTATGTTTTGAGCATTTCCTTTGTCACCAGTTTTACATTCCGATGCACATCTGCAGGTTTACTGTATCCCTTGGATCTTCCCATTGAGGATGAAACACATAAATTGCATCGGAATTAAATAGAAGAGACACAATGCCGACTTAAGTACTGGAAGATTGAGTCTTCCTACTGCCTATGTTTTGAGCGTTTCCTGCGTCACCAATTTTACATTCCGATGCACCTTTGCAGGATTACTGTATCCCTTGGACCTTCCCATTGACGATGAAACACAGAAATTGCATCGGAAATAAATATAAGAGACACAATGCCGACATAAGTACAGGAAGACTGAGTCTTCCTACTGTTTATGTTTTGAGCATTTCCCTTGTCACTAGTTTTACATTCCAATGCACCTCTGCAGGTATACTGTTTCCCTTCGACCTTCCCATTGACGATGAAACACAGAAATAGCATCGGAATTAAGTATAAGAGACACAATGCCGACTTAAGTACAGGAAGACTGAGTCTTTCTACTGTCTATGTTTTGAGCCTTTCCTGTGTCACCAGTATTATATTCCGATGCACCTCTGCTGGTTAACTGTATCAATTGGACCTTCCCAATGACGATGAAACACAGAAATTGCTTCGGAATTAAATATAGGAGACACAATGCCGACTTAAGTACAGGAAGACTGAGTCTTCCTACTGTCTATGTTTTGAGCGTTTCCTGTGTCACCAGTATTACATTCCGATGCACGTCTGTAGGGTTACCATATCCCTTGGACCTTCCCATTGACGATGAAACACAGAAATTGCATCGGAATTAAATGTAAGAGACACAATGCCGACTTAAGTACAGAAAGACTGTGTCTTCCTACTGTCTATGTTTTGAGCGTTTCGATTGTCACCAGTATTACATTCCGATGCACCTCTGCAGGTATACTGTTTCCCTTCGACCTTCACATTGACGATGAAACACAGAAATTACATCGGAATTAAATATAAGAGACACAATGCTGCCGACATATTACAGGAAGACTGAGTCTTCCTACTGTCTATGTTTTGAGCGGTTCCTGTGTCATCAGTTTTACATTACGATGCACCTCTGCAGGTTTACTGTATCCCTTGGACCTTCCAATTGACGATGAAACACACAAAAATAGCATTGGAATTAAGTATAAGAGACACAATGCCGACTTAAGTACAGGAAGACTGAGTCTTCCTACTGTCTATGTTTTGAGCGTTTCCTGTGTCACCAGTATTACATTCCGATGCACCTCTGCAGGTTTACTGTATCCATTGGACCTTCCCATTGACGATGAAACACAGAAATTGCATCGGATTTAATATAAGAGACACCATGCCGACTTAGGTATAGGAAGACTGTCTTCCTACTGTCTATGTTTTGAGCGTGTCCTGTGTCACCAGTTTTACATTCCGATGAACCTCTGCAGGTTTACTGTATCCATTGGACCTTCCCACTGGCGATGAAACACAGAAATGGCATCGGAATTAAATATAAGAGACACAATGCCGACTGAAGTACAGGAAGACTGAGTCTTCCTACTGTCTATGTTTTGAGCGTTTCCTGTGTCACCAGTTTTACATTCCGATGCACCTCTGAAGGTTTACTGTATCCCTTGGAGCTTCACAGTGACGATGAAACACAGAAATTGCATCGGAATTAAATATAAGAGACACAATGGTGACTTAGGTACAGAAAGAATGAGTCTTCCTACTGTCTATGTTTTGAGCGTTGCCTGTGTCATTAGTTTCACATTCCGATTCACCTCTGCAGGTTTACTGTATCCCTTGGACCTTCACAGTGACGATGAAACACAGAAATTGCATCGGAATTAAATATAAAAAACACAATGCCAACTTAAGTAAAGGAAAACTGAGTCTTCTTAGGGTCTATGTTATGAGCGCTTCCTGTGTCACCAGTTATACATTCCGATGCACCTCTGCAGGCATACTGTATCCCTTGAACCTTCCCATTGACGATGAAACACAGAAATTGCATCGGAATTAAATATAAGAGACACAATGCCGACTTAAGTACAGAAAGACTGAGTCTTCCTACTGTGTATGTTTTGAGCGTTTCCTGTGTCACCAGTTTTACATTCCAATGCACCTCTGCAGGTTTACTGTATCCCTTGGACTTCCCCGTTGACGACGAAACACAGAAATTGCATCGGAATTAAATATAAGAGACACAATGCCGACTTAGGTACAGGAAGACTGAGTCTTCCTGCTGTCTATGTTTTGAGCGTTCCCTGTGTCATCAGTTTTACATTTTGATGCACCTAGGCAGGTTTACTGTATCCCTTGGACCTTCACAGTGACGATGAAACACAGAAATTGCATCAAATTAGATATAAGAGACACAATGCCGACTTCAGTACAAGAAAACTGAGTCTTCTTAGGGCCTCTGTCTTGACCGCTTAGTGTGTCACCAGTTTTACATTCCGATGCACCTCTGCAGGTTTACTGTATCCCTTGGACCTTCCCATTGACGACGAAACACAGAAATTGCATCGTATTTAAATATAAGAGACACAATGCCGACTTAAGTACAGGAAGCCTGAGTATTCCTACTGTCTATGTAATGATCGTTTCCTGTGTCACCAGTTTAACATTCCGATGCACCTCTGCAGTTTTACTGTATCCATTGGACCTTCCCATTGACGATGAAACACAGAAATAGCATCGGAATTAAATATAAGAGACACAATGCCGACTTAAGAACAGGAAGGCTGAGTCTTCCTACTGTCTATGTTTTGAGCATTTCCCTTGTCACCAGTTTTACATTCCGATGCACATCTGCAGGTTTACTGTATCCCTTGGATCTTCCCATTGAGGATGAAACACATAAATTGCATCGGAATTAAATAGAAGAGACACAATGCCGACTTAAGTACTGGAAGATTGAGTCTTCCTACTGCCTATGTTTTGAGCGTTTCCTGCGTCACCAATTTTACATTCCGATGCTCGTTTGCAGGTTTACTGTATCCCTTCGACCTTCCCATTGACGATGAAACACAGAAATTGCATCGGAATTAAATATAAGAGACACAATGCCGACTTAAGGACAGGAAGGCTGAGTCTTCCTACTGTCTCTGTTTTGAGCGTTTCCTGTGTCACCAGTTTTACATTGCGATGCACCTCTGCAGGTTTACTGTGTTCCTAGGACCTTCCCATTGACGATGAAGCTCAGAAATTGCATCGGAAATAAATATAAGAGACACAATGCCGACTTAAGTACAGGAAGACTGAGTCTTCCTACTGTTTTTGTTTTGAGCATTTCCTTGTCACCAGTTTTACATTCCAATGCACCTCTGCAGGTATACTGTTTCCCTTCGACCTTCCCATTGACGATGAAACACAGAAATAGCATCGGAATAAAGTATAAGAGGCACAATGCCGACTTAAGTACAGGAAGACTGAGTCTTCCTACTGTCTATGTTTTGAGCCTTTCCTGTATCACCGGTATTATATTCCGATGCACCTCTGCTGGTTAACTGTATCAATTGGACCTTCCCAATGACGATGAAACACAGAAATTGCTTCGGAATTAAATATAAGAGACACAACGCAGACATAAGTACATAAAAACTGAATCTTCTTACGGTCTATGTTTTTAGCGATTCATGTGTCACCAGTTTTACATTCCGATGCAGCTCTGCAGGTTTACTGTATTCATTGGACCTTCCCATTGACGATGAAACACAGAAATAGCATCGGAATTAAATATAAGAGACACCATGCCGACTTAAGTATAGGAAGACTGTCGTCCTACTGTCTACGTTTTGAGCGTGTCCTGTGTCATCAGTTTCACATTCCGATGAACCTCTGCAGGTTTTCTGTATCCCTTGGACTTTCACAGTGACGATTAAACACATCGGAAATAAATATAAGAGGCACAATGCCGACTTAAGTACAAGAAAACTGAGTCTTCTTAAGGTCTATGTTTTGAGCGTTTCCCGTGCCACCAGTTTCACATTCCAATGCACCTCTGCAGGTTTACTGTGTTCCTAGGACCTTCCAATTGACGATGAAGCTCAGAAATTGCATCGGAAATAAGCATAAGAGACACAATGCCGACTTAAGTACAGGAATACTGAGTCTGCCTACTGTCTATTTTTGAGCGTTTCCGTTGTCATCAGTTTTACATTCCGATGCACCTCTGTAGGGTTACCGTATCCCTTGGACCTTCCCATTGACGATGAAACACAGAAATTGCATCGGAATTAAATATAAGAGACACAATGCCGACTTAAGTACAGAAAGAATGTGTCTTCCTACTGTCTATGTTTTGAGCGTTTCGCTTGTCACCAGTATTACATTCCGATGCACCTCTGCAGGTATACTGTTTCCCTTCGACCTTCACATTGACGATGAAACACAGAAATTACATCGGAATTAAATATAAGAGACACAATGCTGCCGACATATTACAGGAAGACTGAGTCTTCCTACTGTCTATGTTTCGAGCGGTTCCTGTGTCATCAGTTTTACATTACGATGCACTTCTGCAGGTTTACTGTATCCCTTGGACCTTCCCATTGACGATGAAACACAGAAATAGCATCGCAATTAAGTATAAGAGACACAATGCCGACTGAAGTACAGGAAGACTGAGTCTTCCTACTGTCTATGTTTTGAGCGTTTCCTGTGTCACCAGTATTACATTCCGATGCACCTCTGCAGGTTTACTATATCCATTGGACCTTCCCATTGACGATGAAACACAGAAATTGCAACGGATTTAATATAAGAGACACCATGCCGACTGAAGTACAGGAAGACTGAGTCTTCCTACTGTCTATGTTTTGAGCGCTTCTGTGTCACCAGTTTTACATTCCGATGCACCTCTGAAGGTTTACTGTATCCCTTGGAGCTTCACAGTGACGATGAAACACAGAAATGGCATCGGAATGAAATATAAGAGACACAATGGTGACTTAGGTACAGAAAGAATGAGTCTTCCTACTGTCTATGTTTTGAGCGTTGCCTGTGTCATTAGTTTCACATTCCGATTCACCTCTGCAGGTTTACTGTATCCCTTGGACCTTCACAGTGACGATGAAACACAGAAATTGCATCAAATTAAATATAAGAGACACAATGCCGACTTCAGTACAAGAAAACTGAGTCTTCTTAGGGCCTCTGTTTTGACCGCTAATGTGTCACCAGTTTTACATTCCGATGCACCTCTGCAGGTTTACTGTATCCCTTGGACCTTCCCATTGACGACGAAGCACAGAAATTGCATCGTATTTAAATATAAGAGACACAATGCCGACTTAAGTACAGGAAGCCTGAGTATTCCTACTGTCTATGTTATGATCGTTTCCTGTGTCACCAGTTTAACATTCCGATGCACCTCTGCAGTTTTACTATTTCCATTGGACCTTCCCATTGACGATGAAACCCAGAAATTGCAACGGATTTAATATAAGAGACACCATGCCGACTTAGGTATAGGAAGACTGTCTTCCTACTGTGTATGTTTTAAGCGTGTCCTGTGTCACCAGTTTTACATTCCGATTCACCTCTGCAGGTTTACTGTATCCCTTGGACTTTCACAGTGACGATTAAACACAGATATTGCATCGGAATTAAATATAAAAGACACAATGCCGACTTAAGTAAAGGAAAACTGAGTCTTCTTAGGGTCTATGTTATGAGCGCTTCCTGTGTTACCAGTTTTACATTCCGATGCACCTCTGCAGGCATACTGTATCCCTTGAACTTTCCCATTGACGATGAAACACAGAAATTGCATCGGAATTAAATATAAGAGACACAATGCCGACTTAAGTACAGAAAGACTGAGTCTTCCTACTGTCTATGTTTTGAGCGTTTCCTGTGTCACCAGTTTTACATTCCAATGCACCTCTGCAGGTTTACTGTATCCCTTGGACTTTCCCGTTGACGACGAAACACAGAAATTGCATCCGAATTAAATATAAGAGACACAATGCCGACTAAGGGTACAGGAAGACTGAGTCTTACTACTGTCTATGTTTTGAGCGTTCCCTGTTTCATCAGTTTTACATTTTGATGCACCTCTGCAGGTTTACTGTATCCCTTGGACCTTCACAGTGACGATGAAACACAGAAATTGAATCAAATTAAATATAAGAGACACAATGCCGACTTCAGTACAAGAAAACTGAGTCTTCTTAGGGCCTCTGTTTTGACCGCTAATGTGTCACCAGTTTTACATTCCGATGCACCTCTGCAGGTTTACTGTATCCCTTGGATCTTCCCATTGAGGATGAAACACATAAATTGCATCGGAATTAAATAGAAGAGACACAATGCCGACTTAAGTACTGGAAGATTGAGTCTTCCTACTGCCTATGTTTTGAGCGTTTCCTGCGTCACCAATTTTACATTCCGATGCACCTTTGCAGGTTTACTGAATCCCTTGGACCTTCCCATTGACGATGAAACACAGAAATTGCATCGGAATAAAATATAAGAGACACTATGCCGACTTAAGAACAGGAAGGCTGAGTCTTCCTACTCTCTATGTTTTGAGCGTTTCCTGTGTCACCAGTTTTACATTCCGATGCACCTCTGCAGGTTTACTGTGTTCCTAGGACCTTCCCATTGACGATGAAGCTCAGAAATTGCATCGGAAATAAATATAAGAGACACAAAGCCGACTTAAGTACAGGAAGACTGAGTCTTCCTACTGTTTATGTTTTGAGCATTTCCCTTGTCACCAGTTTTACATTCCAATGCACCTCTGCAGGTATACTGTTTCCCTTCGACCTTCCCATTGACGATGAAACACAGAAATTGCATCGGAATTAAATATAAGAGACACAATGCTGCCGACTTATTACAGGAAGACTGAGTCTTCCTACTGTCTATATTTTGAGCGTTTCCTGTGTCATCAGTTTTACATTCCGATGCACCTCTGCAGGTTTACTGTATCCCTTGGACCTTCACAGTGACGATGAAACACAGAAATTGCATCGGAATTAAATATAAGAGACACCATGCCGACTTAAGTAAAGGGAGACTGAGTCTTCCTACTGTCTATGATTTGAGCGTGTCCTGTATCACAAGTTTTACATTCCGATGCACCTCTGCAGGTTTACTGTATCCATTGGACCTTCCCATTGGCGATGAAACACAGAAATTGCATCGGAATTAAATATATGAGACACAATGCCGACTTAAGAACAGGAAGGCTGAGTCTTCCTACTGTCTATGTTTTGAGCATTTCCTGTGTCACCAGTCTTTCATTCCGATGCACCTCTGCAGGTTTACTGTATCCCTTGGATCTTCCCATTGACGATAGAACACCGAAATTGCATCGGAATTAAATAGAAGAGACAGAATGCCGACTTAAGTACTGGAAGATTGAGTCTTCCTACTGCCTATATTTGAGCGTTTCCTGCGTCACCAATTTTACATTCCGATGCACCTCTGCAGGTTTACTGTATCCATTGGACATTCCCATTGACGATGAAACACAGAAAAAGCATCGGAAATAAAAATAAGAGACACAATGCCGACATAAGAACAGGAAGGCTCAGTCTTCCTACTGTCTATGTTTTGAGCGTTTCCTGTGTCACCAGTTTTACATTCCGATGCACCTCTGCAGGTTTACTGTATCCCTTGGATCTTCCCATTGACGGTGAAACACAGAAATTGCATCGGAACTAAATATAAGAGACACAATGCCGACTTAAGTACAAAAACATGGAGTCTTCCTACTGTCTATGTTTTGAGCGTTTCCTGTGTCACCAGTTTCACACTCCGATGAACCACTGCAGGTTTACTGTATTCCTTGGACTTTCACAGTGACGATGAAACACAGATATTGCATCGGAATTAAATATAAGAGACACAATGCCGACTTAAATACAAGAAAACTGAGTCTTATTAAGGTCTACGTTTTGAGCGTTTCCCGTGTCACCAGTTTTACATTCCGAAGCACCTCTGCAGGTTTACTGTATCCCTTGGACCTTCACAGTGACGATGAAACACAGAAATTGCATCAAATTAAATATAAGAGACACAATGCCGACTTAAGAACAGGAAGGCTGAGTCTTCTTACTGTCTATGATTTGAGCATTTCCTGTGTCACCAGTTTTACATTCCGATGCACCTCTGCAGGTTTACTGTATCCCTTGGATCTTCCCATTGACGATGAAACACAGAAATTCCATCGGAAGTAAATAGAAGAGACACAATGCCGACTTAAGTACTGTAAGATTGAGTCCTCCTACTGCCTATGATTTGAGCGTTTCCTGCGTCAACAATTTTACATTCCGATGCACCTCTGCAGGTTTACTGTATCCATTGGACCATCCCATTGACGATGAAACACAGAAATGGCATCGGAATTAAATATAAGAGACACAATAACGACTTAAGAACAGGAAGGCTGAGTCTTCCTACTGTCTATGTTTTGAGCGTTTCCTGTGTCACCAGTTTTACATTCCGATGAACCTCTGCAGGTTTACTGTATCCCGTGGACCTTCACAGAGACGATGAAACACAGAAATTGCATCAAATTAAATATAAGAGACACAATGCCGACTTCAGTACAAGAAAACTGAGTCTTCATAGGGCCTATGATTTGACCGCTTCCTGTGTCACCAGTTTTATATTCCGATGCACCTCTGCAGGTTTACTCTATCCCTTGGATCTTCCCATTGACGATGAAACACAGAAATTCCATCGGAATTAAATATAAGAGACACAATGCCGACTTAAGTACAGAAACATTGAGTCTTCCTACTGTCTATGTTTTGAGCGTTTCCTGGGTCACCAGTTTTACATTCCAATGCACCTTTGCCGGTTTACTGTATCCCTTGGACTTTCCCGTTGACGACGAAACACGGAAATTGCAGACACAATGACGACTTAGGTACAGGAAGACTGAGTTTTCCTACTGTTTATGTAATGAGCGTTTCCTGTGTCACCAGTTTTACATTCCGATGCACCTCTGCAGGTTTACTGTGTTCCTAGGACCTTCCCATTGACGATGAAGCTCAGAAATTGCTAGGAAATAAATATAAGAGACACAAAGCCGACTTAAGTACAGGAAGACTGAGTCTTCCTACTGTTTATGTTTTGAGTATTTCCCTTGTCACCAGTTTTACATTACAATGCACCTCTGCAGGTATACTGTTTCCCTTCGACCTTCCCATTGACGATGAAACACCGAAATTGCATCGGAATTAAATATAAGAGGCACAATGCTGCCGACATATTACAGGAAGACTGAGTCTTCCTACTGTCTATGTTTTGAGCGTTTCCTGTGTCATCAGTTGTACATTCCGATGCACCTCTGCAGTTTTACTGTATCCCTTGGACCTTCCCATTGGCGATGAAACACAGAAATGGCATCGGAATTAAATATAAGAGACACAATGCCGACTGAAGTACAGGAAGACTGAGTCTTCCTACTGTCTATGTTTTGAGCGTTTCCTGTGTCACCAGTTTTACATTCCGATGCACCTCTGAAGGTTTACTGTATCCCTTGGACCTTCACAGTGACGATGAAACACATAAATTGCATCGGAATTAAATATAAGAGACACAATGGTGACTTAAGTACAGGAAGACTGAGTCTTCCTACTGTCTATGTTTTGAGCGTATCCTGTGTCATCAGTTTTACATTCCGATGCACCTCTGCAGGTTAACTGTATCCCTTGGACCTTCACAGTGACGATGAAACACAGAAATTGCATCGGAATTAAATATAAGACACACCATGCCGACTTAAGTAAAGGAAGACTGAGTCTTCCTACTATCTATGATTTGAGCGTGTCCTGTGTCACCAGTTTTACATTCCGATGGACATCTGCACGTTTACTGTATCCCTTGAACCTTCACAGTGACGATGAAACACAGAAATTGCATCGGAATTTAATATAAGGGACACAATGATGACTTAAGTACAGGAAGACTGAGTCTTCCTACTGTCTATGTTTTGAGCGTTTCCTGTGTCACCAGTTTTACATTCCGATGCACTTCTGCAGGTTTACTGTGTTCCTAGGACCTTCCCATTGACGATGAAGCTCAGAAATTGCATCGGAAATAAATATAAGAGACACATTGCCGACTTAAGTACAGGAAGACTGAGTCTTCCTACTGTCTATGTTTTGTGCGTTCCCTTGTCACCAGTTTGACATTCCGATACACCTCTGCAGGTATACTGTTTCCCTTCGACCTTCCCATTGACGATGAAGCTCAGAAATTGCATCGGAATTAAATATAAGAGACACCATGCCGACTTAAGTAAAGGAAGACTGAGTCTTCCTACTGTCTATGATTTGAGCGTGTCCTGTATCACCAGTTTTACATTCCGATTCACCTCTGCAGGTTTACTGTGTTCCTAGGACCTTCCCATTGAGGATGAAGCTCAGAAATTGCATCGGAAATAAATATAAGAGACACAATGCCGACTTAAGTACAGGAAGACTGAGTCTTCCTACTGTCTATGTTTTGAGCGTTCCCTTGTCACCAGTTTGACATTCCGATCCACCTCTGCAGGTATACTGTTTCCCTTCGACCTTAACATTGACGATGAAGCTCAGAAATTGCATCGGAATTAAATATAAGAGACACCATTCCGACTTAAGTAAAGGAAGACTGAGTCTTCCTACTGTCTATGATTTGAGCGTGTCCTGTATCACCAGTTTTACATTCCGACTCACCTCTGCAGGTTTACTGTATCCCTTGGACTTCCCATTGGCGATGAAACACAGAAATGGCATCGGAATTAAATATAAGAGACACAATGCCGACTGAAGTACAGGAAGACTGAGTCTTCCTACTGTCTATGTTTTGAGCGTTGCCTGTGTCATTAGTTTCACATTCCGATTCACCTCTGCAGGTTTACTGTATCCCTTGGGCCTTCACAGTGACGATGAAACACAGAAATTGCATCGGAATTAAATATAAAAGACACAAGGCCGACATAAGTACAAGAAAACTGAGTCTTCTTAGTGTCTATGTTATGAGCGCTTCCTGTGTCACCAGTTTTACATTCCGATGCAACTCTGCAGGCATACTGTATCCCTTGGACCTTCCCATTGACGATGAAACACCATAATTGCATCGGAATTAAATATAAGAGACACAATGCCGACTTAGGTACAGGAAGACTGAGTCTTCCTACTGTCTGTGTTATGAGCGTTCCCTGTGTCATCAGTTTTACATTTTGATGCACCTCTGCTGGTTTACTGTATCCCTGGGACCTTCACAGTGACGATGAAACACAGAAATTGCATCAAATTAAATATAAGAGACACAATGCCGACTTCAGTACAAGAAAACTGAGTCTTCTTCGGGCCTATGATTTGACCGCTTCCTGTGTCACCAGATTTATATTCCGATGCACCTCTGCAGGTTTACTGTATTTCTTGGACCTTCCCATTGACGACGAAACACAGAAATTGCATCAGATTTAAATATAAGAGACACAATGCCGACTTAAGTACAGGAAGACTGAGTATTCCTACTGTCTATGTTTTGATCGTTTCCTGTGTCACCAGTTTTACATTCCGATGCACCTCTGCAGATTTACTGTATCCATTGGACCTTCCCATTGACGATGAAACACAGAAATAGCATCGGAATTAAATATAAGAGACACAATGCCGACTTAAGAACAGGAAGGCTGAGTCTTCCTACTGTCTATGTTTTGAGCATTTCCTGTGTCACCAGTTTTACATTCCGATGTACCTCTGCAGGTTTACTGTATCCCTTGGATCTGCCCATTGACGATGAAACACAGAAATTCCATCGGAATTTAATAGAAGAGACACAATGCCAACTTAAGTACTGGAAGATTGAGTCTTCCTACTGCCTATGTTTTGAGCGTTTCCTGCGTCACCAATTTTACATTCCGATGCACCTCTGCAGGTTTACTGTATCCATTGGACCTTGCCATTTACGATGAAACACAGAAATAGCATCGGAATTAAATATAAGAGACACAATGCCGACATATGTACAGAAAGACTGAGTCTTCTTACTGTCAATGTTTTTGAGCGTTTCCTGTGTCACCAGTTGTACATTCCAATGCACCTTTGCACGTTTACTGTATCCCTTGGACTTTCCCGTTGACGACGAAATACATAAATTGCATCGGAATTAAATATAAGAGACACAATGCCGACCTAGGTACAGGAAGACTGCGTCCTCCTACTGTCTATGTTATGAGCGTTCCATGTGTCATCAGTTTTACATTTCAATGCACCTCTGCAGGTTTACTGTATCCCTTGGATCTTCACAGTGACGATGAAACACAGAAATTGCATCAAATTAAATATAAGAGACACAATGCCGACTTCAGTACAAGAAAACTGAGTCTTCTTAGGGCCTATGATTTGACCGCTTCCTGTGTCACCAGTTTTACATTCCGATGCACCTCAGCAGTTTTACTGTATCATTTGGACCTTCCCATTGACGATGAAACACAGAAGTAGCATCGGAATTAAATATAAGAGACACAATGCCGACTTAAGTACTGGAAGATTGAGTCTTCCTACTGCCTATGTTTTGAGTTCTTCCTGCGTCACCAATTTTACATTCCGATGCACCTCTGCAGTTTTACTGTATCCATTGGACCTTCCCATTGACGATGAAACACAGAAATAGCATCGGAATTAAATATAAGAGACACAATGCCGACTTAAGAACAGGAAGGCTGAGTCTTCCTACTGTCTATGTTTTGAGAATTTCCTGTGTCACCAGTTTTACATTCCGATGCACCTCTGCAGGTTTATTGTATCCCTTGGATCTTCCCATTGACGATGAAACACAGAAATTCCATCGGAATTAAATAGAAGAGACACAATGCCAACTTAAGTACTGGAAGATTGAGTCTTCCTACTGCCTATGTTTTGAGAAGTTTCCTGCGTCACCAATTTTACATTCCGATGCACCTCTGCAGGTTTACTGTATCCATTGGACCTTCTCATTTACGATGAACCACAGAAATAGCATCGGAATTAAATATAAGAGACACAATAACGACTTAAGAACAGGAAAGCTGAGTCTTCCTACTGTCTATGTTTTGAGCGTTTCCTGTGTCACCAGTTTTACATTCCGATGCACCTCTGCAGGTTTACTGTATCCCTTGGATCCTCCCATTGACGATGAAACACAGAATTTGCATCGGAACTAAATATAAGAGACACAATGCCGTCTTAAGTACAGAAACATTGAGTCTTCCTACTGTCTATGCCTTGAGCGTTTCCTGGGTCACCAGTTTCACATTCCGATGAACCTCTGCAGGTTTACTGTATCCCTTGGACTTTCACAGTGACGATGAAACACAGATATTGCATCGGAATTAAATATAAGAGACACAATGCCGACTTAAGTACAAGAAAACTGAGTTTTCTTAAGGTCTTTGTTTTGAGCGTTTCCCGTGTCACTAGTTTTACATTCCGATGCACCTCTGCAGGTTTACTGTGTTCCTAGGACCTTCCCATTGACGATGAAGCTCAGAAATTGCATCGGAAATAAATATAAGAGACACAATGCCGACTTAAATACAGGAAAACTGAGTCTTCCTACTGTCTATGATTTGAGCGTTTCCCCTGTCACCAGTTTTACATTCCGATGAACCTCTGCAGGTATACTGTTTCCGTTCGACCTTCCCATAGACGATGAAGCTCGGAAATTGCATCGGAATTAAATATAAGAGACACCACGCCGACTTAAGTAAAGGAAGACTGAGTCTTCCTACTGTCTATGATTTGAGCGTGTCCTGTATCACCAGTTTTACATTCCGATGCACCTCTGCAGGTTAACTGAATCCCTTGGACCTTCATAGTGACGATGAAACACAGAAATTGCATCGGAATTAAATATAAGAGACGCAATGCCGACATAAATATAGAAAGACTGAGTCTTCCTACTGTCTATGATTTGAGTGTTTCCTGTGTCACCAGTTTTACATTCCAATACACGTTTGCAGGTTTACTGTATCCCTTGGACTTTCCCGTTGACGACAAAACACAGAAATTTCATCGGAATTAAATATAAGAGACACAATGCCGACTTAGGTACAGGAAGACTGAGTCTTCCTACTGTCTATGTTATGAGCGTTCCCTGTGTCATCAGTTTTACATTCCGATGCACCTCTGCAGGTTTACTGTATCCATTGGACCTTCCCATTGACGATGAAACACAGAAATAGCATCGGAATTAAATATAAGAGACACAATGCCGACTTAAGTACAGGAAAACTGAGTCTTCTTAAGGTCTATGTTTTGAGCGTTTCCCGTGTCACCAGTTTTACATTCCGATGCACCTCTGCAGGTTTACTGTGTTCCTAGCACCTTCCCATTGACGATGAAGCTCAGAAATTGAATCGGAAATAAGTATAAGAGACACAATGCCGACTTAAGTACAGGAAGACTGAGTCTCCCTACTGTCTATGTTTTGAGCGTTTCCCTTGTCACCAGTTTTACATTCCGATGCACCTCTGCAGGTATACTGTTTCCCTTCGACCTTCCCATTGACGATGAAACTCAGAAATTGCATCGGAATTAAATGTAAGAGACCATGCCGACTTAAGTAAAGGAAGACTGAGTCTTCCTACTGTCTATGATTTGAGCTTGTCCTTTATCACCAGTTTTACATTCCGATGCACCTCTGCAGGTTTACTGTATCCCTTGGACCTTCACAGTGACGATGAAACACAGAAATTGCATCGGAATTAAATATAAAAGACACAATGCCGAATTAAGTACAAGAAAACTGAGTCTTCTTAGTGTCTATGTTATGAGCGCTTCCTGTGTCACCAGTTTTACATTCCGATGCACCTCTGCAGGCATACTGTATCCCTTGGACCTTCCCATTGACGATGAAACACAGAAATTGCATCGGAATTAAATATAAGAGACACAATGCCGACTTAGGTACAGGAAGACTGAGTCTTCCTACTGTCTGTGTTATGAGCGTTCCCTGTGTCATCAGTTTTACATTTTGATGCACCTCTGCTGGTTTACTGTATCCCTTGGACCTTCACAGTGACGATGAAACACAGAAATTGCATCAAATTAAATATAAGAGACACAATGCCGACTTCAGTACAAGAAAACTGAGCCTTCTTCGGGCCTATGATTTGACCGCTTCCTGTGTCACCAGATTTATATTCCGATGCACCTCTGCAGGTTTACTGTATCTCTTGGACCTTCCCATTGACGACGAAATACAGAAATTGCATCAGATTTAAATATAACAGACACAATGCCGACTTAAGTACAGGAAGACTGAGTATTCCTACTGTCTATGTTTTGATCGTTTCCTGTGTCGCCAGTTTTACATTCCGATGCACCTCTGCAGATTTACTGTATCCATTGGACCTTCCCATTGACGATGAAACACAGAAATAGCATCGGAATTAAATATAAGAGACACAATGCCGACTTAAGAACAGGAAGGCTGAGTCTTCCTACTGTCTATGTTTTGAGCATTTCCTGTGTCACCAGTTTTACATTCCGATGTACCTCTGCAGGTTTACTGTATCCCTTGGATCTGCCCATTGACGATGAAACACAGAAATTCCATCGGAATTTAATAGAAGAGACACAATGCCAACTTAAGTACTGGAAGATTGAGTCTTCCTACTGCCTATGTTTTGAGCGTTTCCTGCGTCACCAATTTTACATTCCGATGCACCTCTGCAGGTTTACTGTATCCATTGGACCTTCCCATTTACGATGAAACACAGAAATAGCATCGGAATTAAATATAAGAGACACAATGCCGACATATGTACAGAACGACTGAGTCTTCTTACTGTCTATGTTTTTGAGCGTTTCCTGTGTCACCAGTTTTACATTCCAATGCACCTTTGCACGTTTACTGTATCCCTTGAACTTTCCCGTTGACGACGAAACACAGAAATTGCATCGGAATTAAATATAAGAGACACAATGCCGACCTAGGTACAGGAAGACTGCGTCCTCCTACTGTCTATGTTATGAGCGTTCCATGTGTCATCAGTTTTACATTTCGATGCACCTCTGCAGGTTTACTGTATCCCTTGGATCTTCACAGTGACGATGAAACACAGAAATTGCATAATATTAAATATAAGAGACACAATGCCGACTTCAGTACAAGAAAACTGAGTCTTCTTAGGGCCTATGATTTGACCGCTTCCTGTGTCACCAGTTTTACATTCCGATGCACCTCAGCAGTTTCACTGTATCATTTGGACCTTCCCATTGACGATGAAACACAGAAGTAGCATCGGAATTAAATTTAAGAGACACAATGCCGACTTAAGTACTGGAAGATTGAGTCTTCCTACTGCCTATGTTTTGAGTTTTTCCTGCGTCACCAATTTTACATTCCGATGCACATCTGCAGTTTTACTGTATCCATTGGACCTTCCCATTGACGATGAAACACAGAAATTCCATCGGAATTAAATAGAAGAGACACAATGCCAACTTAAGTACTGGAAGATTGAGTCTTCCTACTGCCTATGTTTTGAGAAGTTTCCTGCGTCACCAATTTTACATTCCGATGCACCTCTGCAGGTTTACTGTATCCATTGGACCTTCCCATTTACGATGAACCACAGAAATAGCATCGGAATTAAATATAAGAGACACAATAACGACTTAAGTACTGGAAGATTGAGTCTTCCTACTGCCTATGTTTTGAGAAGTTTCCTGCGTCACCAATTTTACATTCCGATGCACCTCTGCAGGTTTACTGTATCCATTGGACCTTCCCATTTACGATGAACCACAGAAATAGCATCGGAATTAAATATAAGAGACACAATAACGACTTAAGAACAGGAAAGCTGAGTCTTCCTACTGTCTATGTTTTGAGCGTTCCCTTGTCACCAGTTTGACATTCCGATCCACCTCTGCAGGTATACTGTTTCCCTTCGACCTTCCCATTGACGATGAAGCTCAGAAATTGCATCGGAATTAAATATAAGAGACACCATTCCGACTTAAGTAAAGGAAGACTGAGTCTTCCTACTGTCTATGATTTGAGCGTGTCCTGTATCACCAGTTTTACATTCCGACTCACCTCTGCAGGTTTACTGTATCCCTTGGACTTCCCATTGGCGATGAAACACAGAAATGGCATCGGAATTAAATATAAGAGACACAATGCCGACTGAAGTACAGGAAGACTGAGTCTTCCTACTGTCTATGTTTTGAGCGTTGCCTGTGTCATTAGTTTCACATTCCGATTCACCTCTGCAGGTTTACTGTATCCCTTGGGCCTTCACAGTGACGATGAAACACAGAAATTGCATCGGAATTAAATATAAAAGACACAAGGCCGACATAAGTACAAGAAAACTGAGTCTTCTTAGTGTCTATGTTATGAGCGCTTCCTGTGTCACCAGTTTTACATTCCGATGCAACTCTGCAGGCATACTGTATCCCTTGGACCTTCCCATTGACGATGAAACACCATAATTGCATCGGAATTAAATATAAGAGACACAATGCCGACTTAGGTACAGGAAGACTGAGTCTTCCTACTGTCTGTGTTATGAGCGTTCCCTGTGTCATCAGTTTTACATTTTGATGCACCTCTGCTGGTTTACTGTATCCCTGGGACCTTCACAGTGACGATGAAACACAGAAATTGCATCAAATTAAATATAAGAGACACAATGCCGACTTCAGTACAAGAAAACTGAGTCTTCTTCGGGCCTATGATTTGACCGCTTCCTGTGTCACCAGATTTATATTCCGATGCACCTCTGCAGGTTTACTGTATTTCTTGGACCTTCCCATTGACGACGAAACACAGAAATTGCATCAGATTTAAATATAAGAGACACAATGCCGACTTAAGTACAGGAAGACTGAGTATTCCTACTGTCTATGTTTTGATCGTTTCCTGTGTCACCAGTTTTACATTCCGATGCACCTCTGCAGATTTACTGTATCCATTGGACCTTCCCATTGACGATGAAACACAGAAATAGCATCGGAATTAAATATAAGAGACACAATGCCGACTTAAGAACAGGAAGGCTGAGTCTTCCTACTGTCTATGTTTTGAGCATTTCCTGTGTCACCAGTTTTACATTCCGATGTACCTCTGCAGGTTTACTGTATCCCTTGGATCTGCCCATTGACGATGAAACACAGAAATTCCATCGGAATTTAATAGAAGAGACACAATGCCAACTTAAGTACTGGAAGATTGAGTCTTCCTACTGCCTATGTTTTGAGCGTTTCCTGCGTCACCAATTTTACATTCCGATGCACCTCTGCAGGTTTACTGTATCCATTGGACCTTGCCATTTACGATGAAACACAGAAATAGCATCGGAATTAAATATAAGAGACACAATGCCGACATATGTACAGAAAGACTGAGTCTTCTTACTGTCAATGTTTTTGAGCGTTTCCTGTGTCACCAGTTTTACATTCCAATGCACCTTTGCACGTTTACTGTATCCCTTGGACTTTCCCGTTGACGACGAAATACATAAATTGCATCGGAATTAAATATAAGAGACACAATGCCGACCTAGGTACAGGAAGACTGCGTCCTCCTACTGTCTATGTTATGAGCGTTCCATGTGTCATCAGTTTTACATTTCGATGCACCTCTGCAGGTTTACTGTATCCCTTGGATCTTCACAGTGACGATGAAACACAGAAATTGCATCAAATTAAATATAAGAGACACAATGCCGACTTCAGTACAAGAAAACTGAGTCTTCTTAGGGCCTATGATTTGACCGCTTCCTGTGTCACCAGTTTTACATTCCGATGCACCTCAGCAGTTTTACTGTATCATTTGGACCTTCCCATTGACGATGAAACACAGAAGTAGCATCGGAATTAAATATAAGAGACACAATGCCGACTTAAGTACTGGAAGATTGAGTCTTCCTACTGCCTATGTTTTGAGTTCTTCCTGCGTCACCAATTTTACATTCCGATGCACCTCTGCAGTTTTACTGTATCCATTGGACCTTCCCATTGACGATGAAACACAGAAATAGCATCGGAATTAAATATAAGAGACACAATGCCGACTTAAGAACAGGAAGGCTGAGTCTTCCTACTGTCTATGTTTTGAGAATTTCCTGTGTCACCAGTTTTACATTCCGATGCACCTCTGCAGGTTATAGTATCCCTTGGATCTTCCCATTGACGATGAAACACAGAAATTCCATCGGAATTAAATAGAAGAGACACAATGCCAACTTAAGTACTGGAAGATTGAGTCTTCCTACTGCCTATGTTTTGAGAAGTTTCCTGCGTCACCAATTTTACATTCCGATGCACCTCTGCAGGTTTACTGTATCCATTGGACCTTCTCATTTACGATGAACCACAGAAATAGCATCGGAATTAAATATAAGAGACACAATAACGACTTAAGAACAGGAAAGCTGAGTCTTCCTACTGTCTATGTTTTGAGCGTTTCCTGTGTCACCAGTTTTACATTCCGATGCACCTCTGCAGGTTTACTGTATCCCTTGGATCTTCCCATTGACGATGAAACACAGAATTTGCATCGGAACTAAATATAAGAGACACAATGCCGTCTTAAGTACAGAAACATTGAGTCTTCCTACTGTCTATGTCTTGAGCGTTTCCTGGGTCACCAGTTTCACATTCCGATGAACCTCTGCAGGTTTACTGTATCCCTTGGACTTTCACAGTGGCGATGAAACACAGATATTGCATCGGAATTAAATATAAGAGACACCACGCCGACTTAAGTAAAGGAAGACTGAGTCTTCCTACTGTCTATGATTTGAGCGTGTCCTGTATCACCAGTTTTACATTCCGATGCACCTCTGCAGGTTAACTGAATCCCTTGGACCTTCATAGTGACGATGAAACACAGAAATTGCATCGGAATTAAATATAAGAGACGCAATGCCGACATAAATATAGAAAGACTGAGTCTTCCTACTGTCTATGATTTGAGCGTTTCCTGTGTCACCAGTTTTACATTCCAATACACGTTTGCAGGTTTACTGTATCCCTTGGACTTTCCCGTTGACGACAAAACACAGAAATTTCATCGGAATTAAATATAAGAGACACAATGCCGACTTAGGTACAGGAAGACTGAGTCTTCCTACTGTCTATGTTATGAGCGTTCCCTGTGTCATCAGTTTTACATTCCGATGCACCTCTGCAGGTTTACTGTATCCATTGGACCTTCCCATTGACGATGAAACACAGAAATAGCATCGGAATTAAATATAAGAGACACAATGCCGACTTAAGTACAGGAAAACTGAGTCTTCTTAAGGTCTATGTTTTGAGCGTTTCCCGTGTCACCAGTTTTACATTCCAATGCACCTCTGCAGGTTTACTGTGTTCCTAGCACCTTCCCATTGACGATGAAGCTCAGAAATTGAATCGGAAATAAGTATAAGAGACACAATGCCGACTTAAGTACAGGAAGACTGAGTCTCCCTACTGTCTATGTTTTGAGCGTTTCCCTTGTCACCAGTTTTACATTCCGATGCACCTCTGCAGGTATACTGTTTCCCTTCGACCTTCCCATTGACGATGAAACTCAGAAATTGCATCGGAATTAAATGTAAGAGACCATGCCGACTTAAGTAAAGGAAGACTGAGTCTTCCTACTGTCTATGATTTGAGCTTGTCCTTTATCACCAGTTTTACATTCCGATGCACCTCTGCAGGTTTACTGTATCCCTTGGACCTTCACAGTGACGATGAAACACAGAAATTGCATCGGAATTAAATATAAAAGACACAATGCCGAATTAAGTACAAGAAAACTGAGTCTTCTTAGTGTCTATGTTATGAGCGCTTCCTGTGTCACCAGTTTTACATTCCGATGCACCTCTGCAGGCATACTGTATCCCTTGGACCTTCCCATTGACGATGAAACACAGAAATTGCATCGGAATTAAATATAAGAGACACAATGCCGACTTAGGTACAGGAAGACTGAGTCTTCCTACTGTCTGTGTTATGAGCGTTCCCTGTGTCATCAGTTTTACATTTTGATGCACCTCTGCTGGTTTACTGTATCCCTTGGACCTTCACAGTGACGATGAAACACAGAAATTGCATCAAATTAAATATAAGAGACACAATGCCGACTTCAGTACAAGAAAACTGAGCCTTCTTCGGGCCTATGATTTGACCGCTTCCTGTGTCACCAGATTTATATTCCGATGCACCTCTGCAGGTTTACTGTATCTCTTGGACCTTCCCATTGACGACGAAATACAGAAATTGCATCAGATTTAAATATAACAGACACAATGCCGACTTAAGTACAGGAAGACTGAGTATTCCTACTGTCTATGTTTTGATCGTTTCCTGTGTCGCCAGTTTTACATTCCGATGCACCTCTGCAGATTTACTGTATCCATTGGACCTTCCCATTGACGATGAAACACAGAAATAGCATCGGAATTAAATATAAGAGACACAATGCCGACTTAAGAACAGGAAGGCTGAGTCTTCCTACTGTCTATGTTTTGAGCATTTCCTGTGTCACCAGTTTTACATTCCGATGTACCTCTGCAGGTTTACTGTATCCCTTGGATCTGCCCATTGACGATGAAACACAGAAATTCCATCGGAATTTAATAGAAGAGACACAATGCCAACTTAAGTACTGGAAGATTGAGTCTTCCTACTGCCTATGTTTTGAGCGTTTCCTGCGTCACCAATTTTACATTCCGATGCACCTCTGCAGGTTTACTGTATCCATTGGACCTTCCCATTTACGATGAAACACAGAAATAGCATCGGAATTAAATATAAGAGACACAATGCCGACATATGTACAGAACGACTGAGTCTTCTTACTGTCTATGTTTTTGAGCGTTTCCTGTGTCACCAGTTTTACATTCCAATGCACCTTTGCACGTTTACTGTATCCCTTGAACTTTCCCGTTGACGACGAAACACAGAAATTGCATCGGAATTAAATATAAGAGACACAATGCCGACCTAGGTACAGGAAGACTGCGTCCTCCTACTGTCTATGTTATGAGCGTTCCATGTGTCATCAGTTTTACATTTCGATGCACCTCTGCAGGTTTACTGTATCCCTTGGATCTTCACAGTGACGATGAAACACAGAAATTGCATAATATTAAATATAAGAGACACAATGCCGACTTCAGTACAAGAAAACTGAGTCTTCTTAGGGCCTATGATTTGACCGCTTCCTGTGTCACCAGTTTTACATTCCGATGCACCTCAGCAGTTTCACTGTATCATTTGGACCTTCCCATTGACGATGAAACACAGAAGTAGCATCGGAATTAAATTTAAGAGACACAATGCCGACTTAAGTACTGGAAGATTGAGTCTTCCTACTGCCTATGTTTTGAGTTTTTCCTGCGTCACCAATTTTACATTCCGATGCACATCTGCAGTTTTACTGTATCCATGGGACCTTCCCATTGACGATGAAACACAGAAATTCCATCGGAATTAAATAGAAGAGACACAATGCCAACTTAAGTACTGGAAGATTGAGTCTTCCTACTGCCTATGTTTTGAGAAGTTTCCTGCGTCACCAATTTTACATTCCGATGCACCTCTGCAGGTTTACTGTATCCATTGGACCTTCCCACTTACGATGAACCACAGAAATAGCATCGGAATTAAATATAAGAGACACAATAACGACTTAAGTACTGGAAGATTGAGTCTTCCTACTGCCTATGTTTTGAGAAGTTTCCTGCGTCACCAATTTTACATTCCGATGCACCTCTGCAGGTTTACTGTATCCATTGGACCTTCCCATTTACGATGAACCACAGAAATAGCATCGGAATTAAATATAAGAGACACAATGCCGACTTAAGAACAGGAAAGCTGAGTCTTCCTACTGTCTATGTTTTGAGCGTTTCCTGTGTCACCAGTTTTACATTCCGATGCACCTCTGCAGGTTTACTGTATCTCTTGGATCTTCCCATTGACGATGAAACACAGAATTTGCATCGGAACTAAATATAAGAGACACAATGCCGTCTTAAGTACAGAAACATTGAGTCTTCCTACTGTCTATGTCTTGAGCGTTTCCTGGGTCACCAGTTTCACATTCCGATGAACCTCTGCAGGTTTAGTGTATCCCTTGGACTTTCACAGTGACGATGAAACACAGATATTGCATCGGAATTAAATATAAGAGACACAATGCCGACTTAAGTACAAGAAAACTGAGTTTTCTTAAGGTCTTTGTTTTGAGCGTTTCCCGTGTCACCAGTTTTACATTCCGATGCACCTCTGCAGGTTTACTGTGTTCCTAGGACCTTCCCATTGACGATGAAGCTCAGAAATTGCTTCGGAAATAAATATAAGAGACACAATGCCGACTTAAGTACAGGAAAACTGAGTCTTCCTACTGTCTATGTTTTGAGCGTTTCCCCTGTCACCAGTTTTACATTCCGATGCACTTCTGCAGGTATACTGTTTCCCTTCGACCTTGCCATTGACGATGAAGCTCAGAAATTGCATCGGAATTAAATATAAGAGACACCATGCCGACTTAAGTAAAGGAAGACTGAGTCTTCCCACTGTCTATGATTTGAGCGTGTCCTGTATCACCAGTTTTTCATTCCGATGCACCTCTGCAGTTTACTGTATCCCTTGGACCTTCACGGTGACGATGAAACACAGAAATTGCATCGGAATAAATATAATAAGACACAATGCCGACTTAAGTACAAGAAAACTGAGTCTTCTTAGGGTCTATGTTATGACCGCTTCCTATGTCACCAGTTTTACATTCCGATGCACCTCTGCAGGCATACTGTATCCATTGGACCTTCCCATTGACGATGAAACACAGAAATTGCATCGGAATTAAATATAAGAGACACAATGCCGCCTTAAGTACAGAAAGACTGAGTCTTCCTACTGTCTATGTTTTGAGCGTTTCCTGTGTCACCAGTTTTACATTCCAATGCACTTTTAAAGGTTTACTGTATCCCTTGGACTTTCCCGTTGACGACGAAACACAGAAATTGCATCGGAATTAAATAGAAGAGACACAATGCCAACTTAAGTACTGGAAGATTGAGTCTTCCTACTGCCTATGTTTTGAGAAGTTTCCTGCGTCACCAATTTTACATTCCGATGCACCTCTGCAGGTTTACTGTATCCATTGGACCTTCCCATTTACGATGAACCACAGAAATAGCATCGGAATTAAATATAAGAGACACAATAACGACTTAAGTACTGGAAGATTGAGTCTTCCTACTGCCTATGTTTTGAGAAGTTTCCTGTGTCATCAGTTTTACATTTTGATGCAGCTCTGCAGGTTTACTGTATCCCTTGTACCTTCACAGTGACGATGAAACACAGAAATTGCATCAAATTAAATATAAGAGACACAATGCCGACTTAAGTACAGGAAGACTGAGTATTCCTACTGTCTACGTTTTGATCGTTTCCTGTGTCACCAGTTTTACATTCCGATGCACCTCTGCAGTTTTACTGTATCCATTGGACCTTCCCATTGACGATGAAACACAGAAATAGCATCGGAATTAAATATAAGAGACACAATGCCGACATAAGAACAGGAAGGCTGAGTCTTCCTACTGTCTATGTTTTGAGCATTTCCTGTGTCACCAGTTTTACATTCCGATGCACCTCTGCAGGTTTACTGTATCCCTTGGATCTTGCCATTGACGATGAAACACAGAAATTCCATCGGAATTAAATAGAAGAGACACAATGCCGACATAAGGACAGAAAGGCTGAGCCTTCCTACTGTGTATGTTTTGAGCGTCTCCTGTTTCACCAGTTTTACATTCCGATGCACCTCTGCCGGTTTACTGTATCCCTTGGATTTTTTCATTGACGATGAAACACAGAAATTGCATGGGAACTAAATATAAGAGACACAATGCCGACTTAAGGACAGGAAGGCTGAGCCTTCCTACTGTGTATGTTTTGAGCGTCTCCTGTTTCACCAGTTTTACATTCCGATGCACCTCTGCAGGTTTACTGTATCCCTTGGATTTTCCCATTGACGATGAAACACAGAAATTGCATCGGAACTAAATATAAGAGACACAATGCCGACTTAAGGACAGGAAGGCTGAGCCTTCCTACTGTGTATGTTTTGAGCGTCTCCTGTTTCACCAGTTTTACATTCCGATGCACCTCTGCAGGTTTACTGTATCCCTTGAACTTTCCCGTTGACGACGAAACACAGAAATTGCATCGGAATTAAAAATAAGAGACACAATGCCGACCTAGGTACAGGAAGACTGCGTCCTCCTACTGTCTATGTTATGAGCGTTCCATGTGTCATCAGTTTTACATTTCGATGTACCTCTGCAGGTTTACTGTATCCCTTGGATCTTCACAGTGACGATGAAACACAGAAATTGCATAAAATTAAATATAAGAGACACAATGCCGACTTCAGTACAAGAAAACTGAGTCTTCTTAGGGCCTATGAGTTGACCGCTTCCTGTGTCACCAGTTTTACATTCCGATGCACCTCAGCAGTTTTACTGTATCATTTGGACCTTCCCATTGACGATGAAACACAGAAGTAGCATCGGAATTAAATATAAGAGACACAATGCCGACTTAAGTACTGGAAGATTGAGTCTTCCTACTGCCTATGTTTTGAGTTTTTCCTGCGTCACCAATTTTACATTCCGATGCACCTCTGCAGTTTTACTGTATCCATTGGACCTTCCCATTGACGATGAAACACAGAAATAGCATCGGAATTAAATATAAGAGACACAATGCCGACTTAAGAACAGGAAGGCTGAGTCTTCCTACTGTCTATGTTTTGAGAATTTCCTGTGTCACCAGTTTTACATTCCGATGCACCTCTGCAGGTTTACTGTATCCCTTGGATCTTCCCATTGACGATGAAACACAGAAATTCCATCGGAATTAAATAGAAGAGACACAATGCCAACTTAAGTACTGGAAGATTGAGTCTTCCTACTGCCTATGTTTTGAGAAGTTTCCTGCGTCACCAATTTTACATTCCGATGCACCTCTGCAGGTTTACTGTATCCATTGGACCTTCCCATTTACGATGAACCACAGAAATAGCATCGGAATTAAATATAAGAGACACAATAACGACTTAAGAACAGGAAAGCTGAGTCTTCCTACTGTCTATGTTTTGAGCGTTTCCTGTGTCACCAGTTTTACATTCCGATGCACCTCTGCAGGTTTACTGTATCCATTGGATCTTCCCATTGACGATGAAACACAGAATTTGCATCGGAACTAAATATAAGAGACACAATGCCGTCTTAAGTACAGAAACATTGAGTCTTCCTACTGTCTATGTCTTGAGCGTTTCCTGGGTCACCAGTTTCACATTCCGATGAACCTCTGCAGGTTTAGTGTATCCCTTGGACTTTCACAGTGACGATGAAACACAGATATTGCATCGGAATTAAATATAAGAGACACAATGCCGACTTAAGTACAAGAAAACTGAGTTTTCTTAAGGTCTTCGTTTTGAGCGTTTCCCGTGTCACCAGTTTTACATTCCGATGCACCTCTGCAGGTTTACTGTGTTCCTAGGACCTTCCCGTTGACGATGAAGCTCAGAAATTGCTTCGGAAATAAATATAAGAGACACAATGCCGACTTAAGTACAGGAAAACTGAGTCTTCCTACTGTCTATGTTTTGAGCGTTTCGCCTGTCACCAGTTTTACATTCCGATGCACCTCTGCAGGTATACTGTTTCCCTTCGACCTTCCCATAGACGATGAAGCTCAGAAATTGCATCGGAATTAAATATAAGAGACACCATGCCGACTTAAGTAAAGGAAGACTGAGTCTTCCCACTGTCTATGATTTGAGCGTGTCCTGTATCACCAGTTTTACATTCCGATGCACCTCTGCAGGTTAACTGAATCCCTTAAACCTTCATAGTGACGATGAAACACAGAAATTGCATTGGAATCAAATATAAGAGACACAATGCCGACATAAATATAGAAAGACTGAGTCTTCCTACTGTCTATGATTTGAGCGTTTCCTGTGTCACCAGTTTTACATTCCAATACACGTTTGCAGGTTTACTGTATCCCTTGGACTTTCCCGTTGACGACAAAACACAGAAATTGCATCGGAATTAAATATAAGAGACACAATGCCGACTTAGGTACAGGAAGCCTGAGTCTTCCTACTGTCTATGTTTTGAGCGTTCCCTGTGTCATCAGTTTTACATTCCGATGCACCTCTGCAGGTTTACTGTTTCCATTGGACCTTCCCATTGACGATGAAACACAGAAATAGCATCGGAATTAAATATAAGAGACACAATGCCGACTTAAGAACAGGAAAGCTGAGTCTTCCTACTGTCTATGTTTTGAGCGTTTCCTGTGTCACCAGTTTCACATTCCGATGAACCTCTGCAGGTTTACTGTATCCCTTGAACTTTCACAGTGACGATGAAACACAGATATTGCATCAGAATTAAATATAAGAGGCACAATGCCGACTTAAGTACAAGAAAACTGAGTCTTCTTAAGGTCTATGTTTTGAGCGTTTCCCGTGTCACCAGTTTTACATTCCGATGCAACCTCTGCAGGTTTACTGTGTTCCTAGCACCTTCCCATTGATGATGAAGCTCAGAAATTGAATCAGAAATAAGTATAAGAGACACAATGCCGACTTAAGTACAGGAAGACTGAGTCTCCCTACTGTCTATGTTTTGAGCGTTTCCCTTGTCACCAGTTTTACATTCCGATGCACCTCTGCAGGTATACTGTTTCCCTTCGACCTTCCCATTGACGATGAAACTCAGAAATTGCATCGGAATTAAATGTAAGAGACCATGCCGACTTAAGTAAAGGAAGACTGAGTCTTCCTACTGTCTATGATTTGAGCGTGTCCTTTATCACCAGTTTTACATTCCGATGCACCTCTGCAGGTTTACTGTATCCCTTGGACCTTCACAGTGACGATGAAACACAGAAATTGCATCGGAATTAAATATAAAAGACACAATGTCGAATTAAGTACAGGAAAACTGAGTCTTCTTAGGGTCTATGTTATGAGCGCTTCCTGTGTCACCATTTTACATTCCGATGCACCTCAGCAGGCATACTGTATCCCTTGGACCTTCACATTGACAATGAAACACAGAAATTGCATCGGAATTAAATATAAGAGACACAATGCCGACTTAGGTACAGGAAGACTGAGTCTTCCTACTGTCTATGTTATGAGCGTTCCCTGTGTCATAAGTTTTACATTTTGATGCACCTCTGCAGGTTTACTGTATCCCTTGGACCTTCACAGTGACGATGAAACACAGAAATTGCATCAAATTAAATATAAGAGACACAATGCCGATTTCAGTACAAGAAAACTGAGTCTTCTTAGGGCCTATGATTTGACCGCTTCCTGTGTCACCAGTTTTATATTCCGATGCACCTCTGCAGGTTTACTGTATCCCTTGGACCTTCCCATTGACGACGAAACACAGAAATTGCATCGGATTTAAATATAAGAGGCACAATGCCGACTTAAGAACAGGAAGGCTGAGTCTTCCCACTGTCTATGTTTTGAGCATTTCCTGTGTCACCAGTTTTACATTCCGATGCACCTCTGCAGGTTTACTGTGTTCCTAGGACCTTCCCATTGACGATGAAGCTCAGAAATTGCATCGGAAATAATTATAAGAGACACAATGCCGACTTAAGAACAGGAAGGCTGAGTCTTCCTACTGTCTATGCTTTGAGCATTTCCTGTGTCACCAGTTTTACATTCCGATGCACCTCTGCAGGTTTACTGTGTTCCTAGGACTTTCCCATTGACGATTAAGCTCAGAAATTGCATCGGAAATAATTAAAAGAGACACAATGCCGACTTAAGTACAGGAAGACTGAGTCTTCCTACTGTCTATGTTTTGAGCGTTTCCCTTGTCACCAGTTTTACATTCCGATGCACAACTGCAGGTATACTGTTTCCCTTCGACCTTCCCATTGACGTTGAAGCTCTGAAATTGCATCGGAATTAAATATAAGAGACACCATGCCGACTTAAGTAAAGGAAGACTGAGTCTTCCTACAGGCTATGATTTGAGCGTGTCCTGTATCACCAGTTTTACATTCCGATGCACCTCTGCAGGTTTACTGTATCCCTTGGACCTTCACGGTGACGATGAATCACAGAAATTGCATCGGAATAAATATAAAAGACACAATGCCGACTTAAGTACAAGAAAACTGAGTCTTCTTAGGGTCTATGTTATGACCGCTTCCTATGTCACCAGTTTTACATTCCGATGCACCTCTGCAGGCATACTGTATCCCTTGGACCCTCCCATTGACGATGAAACACAGAAATTGCATCGGAATTAAATATAAGAGACACAATGCCGCCTTAAGGACAGAAAGACTGAGTCTTCCTACTGTCTATGTTTTGAGCGTTTCCTGTGTCACCAGTTTTACATTCCAATGCACTTTTAAAGGTTTACTGTATCCCTTGGACTTTCCCGTTGACGACGAAACACAGAAATTGCATCGGAATTAAATATAAGAGACACAATGCCGACTTAGGTACAGGAAGACTGAGTCTTCCTACTGTATATGTTATGAGCGTTCCCTGTGTCATCAGTTTTACATTTTGATGCACCTCTGCAGGTTTACTGTATCCCTTGTACCTTCACAGTGACGATGAAACACAGAAATTGCATCAAATTAAATATAAGAGACACAATGCCGACTTAAGTACAGGAAGACTGAGTATTCCTACTGTCTACGTTTTGATCGTTTCCTGTGTCACCAGTTTTACATTCCGATGCACCTCTGCAGTTTTACTGTATCCATTGGACCTTCCCATTGACGATGAAACACAGAAATAGCATCGGAATTAAATATAAGAGACACAATGCCGACATAAGAACAGGAAGGCTGAGTCTTCCTACTGTCTATCTTTTGAGCATTTCCTGTGTCACCAGTTTTACATTCCGATGCACCTCTGCAGGTTTACTGTATCCCTTGTATCTTGCCATTGACGATGAAACACAGAAATTCCATCGGAATTAAATA
Source organism: Schistocerca nitens (assembly GCF_023898315.1). NCBI lineage: Eukaryota > Metazoa > Arthropoda > Insecta > Orthoptera > Acrididae > Schistocerca > Schistocerca nitens. Next base: position 237,990,367 of record NC_064623.1, on the reverse strand, counting down.
GAAGAGACACAATGCCGACATAAGGACAGAAAGGCTGAGCCTTCCTACTGTGTATGTTTTGAGCGTCTCCTGTTTCACCAGTTTTACATTCCGATGCACCTCTGCCGGTTTACTGTATACCTTGGATTTTCCCATTGACGATGAAACACAGAAATTGCATCGGAACTAAATATAAGAGACACAATGCCGACTTAAGGACAGGAAGGCTGAGCCTTCCTACTGTGTATGTTTTGAGCGTCTCCTGTTTCACCAGTTTTACATTCCGATGCACCTCTGCAGGTTTACTGTATCCCTTGGATTTTCCCATTGACGATGAAACACAGAAATTGCATCGGAACTAAATATAAGAGACACAATGCCGACCTAAGTACAGAAACATTGAGTCTTCCTACTGTCTATGTTTTGAGCGTTTCCTGTGTCACCAGTTTCACATTCCGATGAGCCTCTGCAGGTTTACTGTATCCCTTGGACTTTCACAGTGACGATGAAACACAGATATTGCAACAGAATTAAATATAAGAGACACAATGCCGACTTCAGTACAAGGAAACTGAGTCATCTTACGGTGTATGATGGCTCAAATGGTTCAAATGGCTCTGAGCACTATGGGACTCGACTGCTGAGGTCATAAGTCCCCTAGAACGTAGAACGACTTAAACCTAACTAACCTAAGGACAGCACACAACACCCAGCCATCACGAGGCAGAGAATACGGTGTATGATTTGAGCGTTTCCTTTGTAAACCAGTTTTACATTCCAAGACACCTCTGCAGGTTCACTGTATCCCTTGGACCTTCCCATTGACGATGAAACACAGACATTGCATCGGAATTAAATATAGGAGACACAATGCCGTCTTAAGTACAAGAAAACTGAGTCTTCTTACGGTATATGATTTGAGCGCTTCCCGTGTCACCAGTTTTACATTCCGATGCACCTCTGCAGGTTTACTGTATCCCTTGTATCTTGCCATTGACGATGAAACACAGAAATTCCATCGGAATTAAATAGAAGAGACACAATGCCGACATAAGGACAGAAAGGCTGAGCCTTCCTACTGTGTATGTTTTGAGCGTCTCCTGTTTCACCAGTTTTACATTCCGATGCACCTCTGCCGGTTTACTGTATACCTTGGATTTTCCCATTGACGATGAAACACAGAAATTGCATCGGAACTAAATATAAGAGACACAATGCCGACTTAAGGACAGGAAGGCTGAGCCTTCCTACTGTGTATGTTTTGAGCGTCTCCTGTTTCACCAGTTTTACATTCCGATGCACCTCTGCAGGTTTACTGTATCCCTTGGATTTTCCCATTGACGATGAAACACAGAAATTGCATCGGAACTAAATATAAGAGACACAATGCCGACCTAAGTACAGAAACATTGAGTCTTCCTACTGTCTATGTTTTGAGCGTTTCCTGTGTCACCAGTTTTACATTCCGATGCACCTCTGCAGGTTTACTGTATCCATTGGATCTTCCCATTGACGATGAAACACAGAATTTGCATCGGAACTAAATATAAGAGACACAATGCCGTCTTAAGTACAGAAACATTGAGTCTTCCTACTGTCTATGTCTTGAGCGTTTCCTGGGTCACCAGTTTCACATTCCGATGAACCTCTGCAGGTTTAGTGTATCCCTTGGACTTTCACAGTGACGATGAAACACAGATATTGCATCGGAATTAAATATAAGAGACACAATGCCGACTTAAGTACAAGAAAACTGAGTTTTCTTAAGGTCTTCGTTTTGAGCGTTTCCCGTGTCACCAGTTTTACATTCCGATGCACCTCTGCAGGTTTACTGTGTTCCTAGGACCTTCCCGTTGACGATGAAGCTCAGAAATTGCTTCGGAAATAAATATAAGAGACACAATGCCGACTTAAGTACAGGAAAACTGAGTCTTCCTACTGTCTATGTTTTGAGCGTTTCGCCTGTCACCAGTTTTACATTCCGATGCACCTCTGCAGGTATACTGTTTCCCTTCGACCTTCCCATAGACGATGAAGCTCAGAAATTGCATCGGAATTAAATATAAGAGACACCATGCCGACTTAAGTAAAGGAAGACTGAGTCTTCCCACTGTCTATGATTTGAGCGTGTCCTGTATCACCAGTTTTACATTCCGATGCACCTCTGCAGGTTAACTGAATCCCTTAAACCTTCATAGTGACGATGAAACACAGAAATTGCATCGGAATCAAATATAAGAGACACAATGCCGACATAAATATAGAAAGACTGAGTCTTCCTACTGTCTATGATTTGAGCGTTTCCTGTGTCACCAGTTTTACATTCCAATACACGTTTGCAGGTTTACTGTATCCCTTGGACTTTCCCGTTGACGACAAAACACAGAAATTGCATCGGAATTAAATATAAGAGACACAATGCCGACTTAGGTACAGGAAGACTGAGTCTTCCTACTGTCTATGTTTTGAGCGTTCCCTGTGTCATCAGTTTTACATTCCGATGCACCTCTGCAGGTTTACTGTTTCCATTGGACCTTCCCATTGACGATGAAACACAGAAATAGCATCGGAATTAAATATAAGAGACACAATGCCGACTTAAGAACAGGAAAGCTGAGTCTTCCTACAGTCTATGTCTTGAGCGTTTCCTGTGTCACCAGTTTCACATTCCGATGAACCTCTGCAGGTTTACTGTATCCCTTGAACTTTCACAGTGACGATGAAACACAGATATTGCATCAGAATTAAATATAAGAGGCACAATGCCGACTTAAGTACAAGAAAACTGAGTCTTCTTAAGGTCTATGTTTTGAGCGTTTCCCGTGTCACCAGTTTTACATTCCGATGCACCTCTGCAGGTTTACTGTGTTCCTAGCACCTTCCCATTGATGATGAAGCTCAGAAATTGAATCGGAAATAAGTATAAGAGACACAATGCCGACTTAAGTACAGGAAGACTGAGTCTCCCTACTGTCTATGTTTTGAGCGTTTCCCTTGTCACCAGTTTTACATTCCGATGCACCTCTGCAGGTATACTGTTTCCCTTCGACCTTCCCATTGACGATGAAACTCAGAAATTGCATCGGAATTAAATGTAAGAGACCATGCCGACTTAAGTAATGGAAGACTGAGTCTTCCTACTGTCTATGATTTGAGCGTGTCCTTTATCACCAGTTTTACATTCCGATGCACCTCTGCAGGTTTACTGTATCCCTTGGACCTTCACAGTGACGATGAAACACAGAAATTGCATCGGAATTAAATATAAAAGACACAATGCCGAATTAAGTACTGGAAAACTGAGTCTTCTTAGGGTCTATGTTATGAGCGCTTCCTGTGTCACCATTTTACATTCCGATGCACCTCAGCAGGCATACTGTATCCCTTGGACCTTCACATTGACAATGAAACACAGAAATTGCATCGGAATTAAATATAAGAGACACAATGCCGACTTAGGTACAGGAAGACTGAGTCTTCCTACTGTCTATGTTATGAGCGTTCCCTGTGTCATAAGTTTTACATTTTGATGCACCTCTGCAGGTTTACTGTATCCCTTGGACCTTCACAGTGACGATGAAACACAGAAATTGCATCAAATTAAATATAAGAGACACAATGCCGATTTCAGTACAAGAAAACTGAGTCTTCTTAGGGCCGATGATTTGACCGCTTCCTGTGTCACCAGTTTTATATTCCGATGCACCTCTGCAGGTTTACTGTATCCCTTGGACCTTCCCATTGACGACGAAACACAGAAATTGCATCGGATTTAAATATAAGAGGCACAATGCCGACTTAAGAACAGGAAGGCTGAGTCTTCCCACTGTCTATGTTTTGAGCATTTCCTGTGTCACCAGTTTTACATTCCGATGCACCTCTGCAGGTTTACTGTGTTCCTAGGACCTTCCCATTGACGATGAAGCTCAGAAATTGCATCGGAAATAATTATAAGAGACACAATGCCGACTTAAGAACAGGAAGGCTGAGTCTTCCTACTGTCTATGCTTTGAGCATTTCCTGTGTCACCAGTTTTACATTCCGATGCACCTCTGCAGGTTTACTGTGTTCCTAGGACTTTCCCATTGACGATTAAGCTCAGAAATTGCATCGGAAATAATTAAAAGAGACACAATGCCGACTTAAGTACAGGAAGACTGAGTCTTCCTACTGTCTATGTTTTGAGCGTTTCCCTTGTCACCAGTTTTACATTCCGATGCACAACTGCAGGTATACTGTTTCCCTTCGACCTTCCCATTGACGTTGAAGCTCTGAAATTGCATCGGAATTAAATATAAGAGACACCATGCCGACTTAAGTAAAGGAAGACTGAGTCTTCCTACAGGCTATGATTTGAGCGTGTCCTGTATCACCAGTTTTACTTTCCGATGCACCTCTGCAGGTTTACTGTATCCCTTGGACCTTCACGGTGACGATGAAACACAGAAATTGCATCGGAATAAATATAAAAGACACAATGCCGACTTAAGTACAAGAAAACTGAGTCTTCTTAGGGTCTATGTTATGACCGCTTCCTATGTCACCAGTTTTACATTCCGATGCACCTCTGCAGGCATACTGTATCCCTTGGACCCTCCCATTGACGATGAAACACAGAAATTGCATCGGAATTAAATATAAGAGACACAATGCCGCCTTAACAACAGAAAGACTGAGTCTTCCTACTGTCTATGTTTTGAGCGTTTCCTGTGTCACCAGTTTTACATTCCAATGCACTTTTAAAGGTTTACTGTATCCCTTGGACTTTCCCGTTGACGACGAAACACAGAAATTGCATCGGAATTAAATATAAGAGACACAATGCCGACTTAAGTACAGGAAGACTGAGTATTCCTACTGTCTACGTTTTGATCGTTTCCTGTGTCACCAGTTTTACATTCCGATGCACCTCTGCAGTTTTACTGTATCCATTGGACCTTCCCATTGACGATGAAACACAGAAATAGCATCGGAATTAAATATAAGAGACACAATGCCGACATAAGAACAGGAAGGCTGAGTCTTCCTACTGTCTATCTTTTGAGCATTTCCTGTGTCACCAGTTTTACATTCCGATGCACCTCTGCAGGTTTACTGTATCCCTTGTATCTTGCCATTGACGATGAAACACAGAAATTCCATCGGAATTAAATAGAAGAGACACAATGCCGACATAAGGACAGAAAGGCTGAGCCTTCCTACTGTGTATGTTTTGAGCGTCTCCTGTTTCACCAGTTTTACATTCCGATGCACCTCTGCCGGTTTACTGTATACCTTGGATTTTCCCATTGACGATGAAACACAGAAATTGCATCGGAACTAAATATAAGAGACACAATGCCGACTTAAGGACAGGAAGGCTGAGCCTTCCTACTGTGTATGTTTTGAGCTTCTCCTGTTTCACCAGTTTTACATTCCGATGCACCTCTGCAGGTTTACTGTATCCCTTGGATTTTCCCATTGACGATGAAACACAGAAATTGCATCGGAACTAAATATAAGAGACACAATGCCGACCTAAGTACAGAAACATTGAGTCTTCCTACTGTCTATGTTTTGAGCGTTTCCTGTGTCACCAGTTTCACATTCCGATGAGCCTCTGCAGGTTTACTGTATCCCTTGGACTTTCACAGTGACGATGAAACACAGATATTGCAACAGAATTAAATATAAGAGACACAATGCCGACTTCAGTACAAGGAAACTGAGTCATCTTACGGTGTATGATGGCTCAAATGGTTCAAATGGCTCTGAGCACTATGGGACTCGACTGCTGAGGTCATAAGTCCCCTAGAACGTAGAACGACTTAAACCTAACTAAGCTAAGGACAGCACACAACACCCAGCCATCACGAGGCAGAGAATACGGTGTATGATTTGAGCGTTTCCTTTGTAAACCAGTTTTACATTCCAAGACACCTCTGCAGGTTCACTGTATCCCTTGGACCTTCCCATTGACGATGAAACACAGACATTGCATCGGAATTAAATATAGGAGACACAATGCCGACTTAAGTACAAGAAAACTGAGTCTTCTTACGGTATATGATTTGAGCGCTTCCCGTGTCACCAGTTTTACATTCCGATGCACCTCTGCTGCCTTACTGTATCCCTTGGACCTTCCCATTGACGATGAAACACAGAAATAGCATCGGAATTAAATATAAGAGACACAATGCCGACTTAAGAACAGGAAGGCTGAGTTTTCCTACTGTCTATGTTTTGAGCGTTTCCTGTGTCACCAGTTTTACATTCCGATGCACCTCTGCAGGTTTACTGTATCCCTTGGATCTTCCCATTGACGACGAAACACAGAAATAGCATCGGAATTGAATATAAGAGACACAACGCCGACTTAAGTACAAGAAAACTGAGTCTTCTTACGGTCCATGATTTGAGCGTTTCCTGTGTCACCAGTTTTACATTCCAATGCACGTCTGCAGGTTTACTGTATCCCTTGGGCCTTCCCATTGACGAAAAAACACAGACGTTGCATCGGAATTAAATATAAGAGACACAACGCCGACTTAAGTACCAGAAAACTGAGTCTTCTTACGGTCTATGTTTTGAGCGTTTCCCGTGTCACCAGTTTTACATTCCGATGCACATCTGCAGGTTTACTGTGTCCCTTGGACCTTCCCACTGACGATGAAGCTCAGAAATTGCATCGGAAATAAATATAAGAGGCACATCACCGACTTAAGTACAAGAAAACTAAGTCTTCTTACGGTCTATGTTTTGAGCGTTTCCTATGTCACCAGTTTAACATTCCGATGCACCTCTGCAGGTTTACTGTATCCATTGGACCTTCCCATTGACGATGAAACACAGAAATTGCATCGGAATTAAATATAAGAGACACCATGCCGACTAAAATATAGGGAGACTGGGTCTTCCTACTGTCTATGTTTTCAGCGTGTCCTGGGTCACCAGTTTTACATTCCGATGCACCTCTGCAGGTTTACTGTATCCCTTGCACCTTCCCATTGGCGATGAAACACAGAAATGGCATCGGAATTAAATATAAGAGACAATGCCGACTGAAGTACAGGATGACTGTGTCTTCCTACTGTCTATGTTTTGAGCGTTTCCTGTGTCACCAGTTTTACATTCCGATGCACCTCTGAAGAATTACTGTATCCCTTGGACATTCACAGTGACGATGAAACACAGAAATTGCATCGGAATTAAATATAAGAGACACAATGGTGACTTAAGTACAGGAAGACTAAGTCTTCCTACTGTCTATGTTTTGAGCGTTTCCTGTGTCAGCAGTTTTACATTCCGATGCACATCTGCAGGTTTACTGTATCCCTTGGACCTTCACAGTGACGATGAAACACAGAAATTGCATCGGAATTAAATATAAAAGACTCAATACCGACTTAAGTACAAGAAAACTGAGTCTTCTTAGGGTCTATGTTATGAGCGCTTCCTGTGTCACCAGTTTTACATTCCGATGCACTTCTGCATGCATACTGTATCCCTTGCACCTTCCCATTGACGATGAAACACAGAAATTGCATCGGAATTAAATATAAGAGACACAATACCGACATAAGTACACAATGACTGTGTCTTCCTACAGTCTAGGTTTTGAGCGTTTCCTGTGTCACCAGTTTTACATTCCGATGCACCTCTGCAGTTTTACTGTATCCATTGGACCTTCCCATTGACGATGAAACACAGAAATAGCATCGGAATTAAATATAAGAGACACAATGCCGACATAAGAACAGGAAGGCTGAGTCTTCCTACTGTCTATCTTTTGAGCATTTCCTGTGTCACCAGTTTTACATTCCGATGCACCTCTGCAGGTTTACTGTATCCCTTGTATCTTGCCATTGACGATGAAACACAGAAATTCCATCGGAATTAAATAGAAGAGACACAATGCCGACATAAGGACAGAAAGGCTGAGCCTTCCTACTGTGTATGTTTTGAGCGTCTCCTGTTTCACCAGTTTTACATTCCGATGCACCTCTGCCGGTTTACTGTATACCTTGGATTTTCCCATTGACGATGAAACACAGAAATTGCATCGGAACTAAATATAAGAGACACAATGCCGACTTAAGGACAGGAAGGCTGAGCCTTCCTACTGTGTATGTTTTGAGCGTCTCCTGTTTCACCAGTTTTACATTCCGATGCACCTCTGCAGGTTTACTGTATCCCTTGGATTTTCCCATTGACGATGAAACACAGAAATTGCATCGGAACTAAATATAAGAGACACAATGCCGACCTAAGTACAGAAACATTGAGTCTTCCTACTGTCTATGTTTTGAGCGTTTCCTGTGTCACCAGTTTCACATTCCGATGAGCCTCTGCAGGTTTACTGTATCCCTTGGACTTTCACAGTGACGATGAAACACAGATATTGCAACAGAATTAAATATAAGAGACACAATGCCGACTTCAGTACAAGGAAACTGAGTCATCTTACGGTGTATGATGGCTCAAATGGTTCAAATGGCTCTGAGCACTATGGGACTCGACTGCTGAGGTCATAAGTCCCCTAGAACGTAGAACGACTTAAACCTAACTAACCTAAGGACAGCACACAACACCCAGCCATCACGAGGCAGAGAATACGGTGTATGATTTGAGCGTTTCCTTTGTAAACCAGTGTTACATTCCAAGACACCTCTGCAGGTTCACTGTATCCCTTGGACCTTCCCATTGACGATGAAACACAGACATTGCATCGGAATTAAATATAGGAGACACAATGCCGACTTAAGTACAAGAAAACTGAGTCTTCTTACGGTATATGATTTGAGCGCTTCCCGTGTCACCAGTTTTACATTCCGATGCACCTCTGCTGCCTTACTGTATCCCTTGGACCTTCCCATTGACGATGAAACACAGAAATAGCATCGGAATTAAATATAAGAGACACAATGCCGACTTAAGAACAGGAAGGCTGAGTTTTCCTACTGTCTATGTTTTGAGCGTTTCCTGTGTCACCAGTTTTACATTCCGATGCACCTCTGCAGGTTTACTGTATCCCTTGGATCTTCCCATTGACGACGAAACACAGAAATAGCATCGGAATTGAATATAAGAGACACAACGCCGACTTAAGTACAAGAAAACTGAGTCTTCTTACGGTCCATGATTTGAGCGTTTCCTGTGTCACCAGTTTTACATTCCAATGCACGTCTGCAGGTTTACTGTATCCCTTGGGCCTTCCCATTGACGAAAAAACACAGACGTTGCATCGGAATTAAATATAAGAGACACAACGCCGACTTAAGTACCAGAAAACTGAGTCTTCTTACGGTCTATGTTTTGAGCGTTTCCCGTGTCACCAGTTTTACATTCCGATGCACATCTGCAGGTTTACTGTGTCCCTTGGACCTTCCCACTGACGATGAAGCTCAGAAATTGCATCGGAAATAAATATAAGAGGCACATCACCGACTTAAGTACAAGAAAACTAAGTCTTCTTACGGTCTATGTTTTGAGCGTTTCCTATGTCACCAGTTTAACATTCCGATGCACCTCTGCAGGTTTACTGTATCCATTGGACCTTCCCATTGACGATGAAACACAGAAATTGCATCGGAATTAAATATAAGAGACACCATGCCGACTAAAATATAGGGAGACTGGGTCTTCCTACTGTCTATGTTTTCAGCGTGTCCTGGGTCACCAGTTTTACATTCCGATGCACCTCTGCAGGTTTACTGTATCCCTTGCACCTTCCCATTGGCGATGAAACACAGAAATGGCATCGGAATCAAATATAAGAGACAATGCCGACTGAAGTACAGGATGACTGTGTCTTCCTACTGTCTATGTTTTGAGCGTTTCCTGTGTCACCAGTTTTACATTCCGATGCACCTCTGAAGAATTACTGTATCCCTTGGACATTCACAGTGACGATGAAACACAGAAATTGCATCGGAATTAAATATAAGAGACACAATGGTGACTTAAGTACAGGAAGACTAAGTCTTCCTACTGTCTATGTTTTGAGCGTTTCCTGTGTCAGCAGTTTTACATTCCGATGCACATCTGCAGGTTTACTGTATCCCTTGGACCTTCACAGTGACGATGAAACACAGAAATTGCATCGGAATTAAATATAAAAGACTCAATACCGACTTAAGTACAAGAAAACTGAGTCTTCTTAGGGTCTATGTTATGAGCGCTTCCTGTGTCACCAGTTTTACATTCCGATGCACTTCTGCATGCATACTGTATCCCTTGCACCTTCCCATTGACGATGAAACACAGAAATTGCATCGGAATTAAATATAAGAGACACAATGCCGACATAAGTACACAATGACTGTGTCTTCCTACAGTCTAGGTTTTGAGCGTTTCCTGTGTCACCAGTTTTACATTCTGAAGCACCTCTGCAGGTTTACTGTATCCCTTGCACCTTCCCATTGACATTGAAACACAGAAATTACATCGGAATTAAATAAAACAGACGCAATGCCGACTTAAGTACAGGAAGACTGAGTCTTCCTTCTGTCTATGTTTTGAGCGTTTCCTGTGTCACCAGTTTTACATTCCGATCCACCTCTGCAGGTTTACTGTATCCATTGGACCTTCCCATTGACGATGAAACACAGAAATAGCATCGCAATTAAATATAAGAGACACAATGCCGACTTAAGTACAGGAAGGATGAGTCTTCCTACTGTCTATGTTTTGAGCATTTCCTGTGTCACCAGTTTTACATTCCGATGCACCGCTGCAGGTTTACTGTATCCCTTGGATCTTCCCATTGACGATGAAACACAGAAATTGCATCGGAATTAAATATTAGAGACACAATGCAACTTAAGTACAGGAAGATAGAGTCTTCCTACGATCTATGATTTGAGCGTTTCCTGCGTCACCAATTTTACATTCCGATGCACCTCTGCAAGTTTACGATATCCACTGGACCTTCCCATTGAAGATGAAACACAGATATAGCATCGGAATTAAATATAATAGACACAATGGCGACTTAAGTACAGGAAGACTGAGTCTTCCTACTGTCTATGTTTTTAGCGTTTCCTGCGTCATCAGTTTTACATTCCGATGCAGCTCTGCAGGTTTACTGTATCCCTTGGATCTTCACAGTGACGATGAAACACAGAAATTGCATCGGAATTAAATATAAGAGACACAATGCCGAGTTAAGTACAAGAAAACTGAGTCTTCTTAGGGTCTATGTTATGAGCGCTTCCTGTGTCACCAGTTTTACATTCCGATGCACCTCTGCAGGCATACTGTATCCCTTGGACCTTCCCATTGACGATGAAACACAGAAATTGCATCGGAATTAAATATAAGAGACACAATGCCTACTTAAGTACAGAAAGACTGAGTCTTCCTACTGTCTATGTTTTGAGCGTTTCCTGTGTCACCTGTTTTACATTCCAATGCACCTCTTCAGGTTTACTGTATCCCTTGGACCTTCACAGTGACGATGAAACACAGAAATTGCATCAAATTAGATATAAGAGATACAATGCCGACTTCAGTACAAGAAAACTGAGTCTTCTTAGGGCCTAAGTTTTGACCAGTTCATGTGTCACCAATTTTACATTCCTATGCACCTCTGCAAGTTTACTGTATCCCTTGGACCTTCCCATTGACGACGAAACACAGAAATTGCATCGGATTTAAATATAAGAGACACAATGCCGACTTAAGTACAGGAAGACTGAGTATTCCTACTGTCTATGTTTTGAGCATTTCCTGTGTCACCAGTTTTACATTCCGATGCACCTCTGCAGGTTTACTGTATCCCTTGGATCTTCCCATTGACGATGAAACACATAAATTGCATCGGAATTAAATACAAGAGACACAATGCCGACTTAAGTACAGGAATGTTGAGTCTTCCTTCTGCCTATGTTTTGAGCGTTTCCTGTGTCACCAGTTTCACATTCCGATGAACCTCTGCACGATTACTGTATCCCTTGGACTTTCACAGTGACGATGAAACACCGTTATTGCATCGGAATTAATTATAAGAGACACAATGCCGACTTAAGTACAAGAAAACTGAGTCTTCTTAAGGTCTATATTTTGAGCGTTTCCCGTGTCACCAGTTTTACATTCCGATACACCTCTGCAGGTTTACTGAGTTCCTAGGTCCTTCCCATTGACGATGAAGCTCAGATTTTGCATCGGAATTAAATATAAGAGACACAACGCCGACATAAGTACAATGCAAACTAAGTCTTCTCACGGTCTATGTTTTTAGCGTTTCCTGTGTCACCACTTTTACATTCCGATGCACCTCTGCAGGTTTACTGTATCCATTGGACTTTCCCATTGACGATGAAACACAGAAATTGCATCGAAATTAAATATAAGAGACACAATGCCGACTTAAGTACAGGAAGACTGATTCTTCCTACTGTCTATGTTTTGAGCGTGTCCTGTGTCACCAGTTTTACATTCCGATGCAAATCTGCAGGTTTACTGTATCCTTGGACCTTCCCATTAGCGATGAAACACAGAACTTGCATCGGAATTAAATATAAGAGACACAATGCCGACTGAAGTACAGGAAGACTGAGTCTTCCTACTGTCTATGTTTTGAGCGTTTCCTGTGTCACCAGTTTTACATTCCGATGCACCTCTGCAGGTTTAATGTATCCCTCGAACCATCACAGTGACGATGAAACACAGAAATTGCATCGGAATTAAATATAAAAGACACAATGCCGACTTAAGTACAAGAAAACTCAGTCTTCTTAGGGTGTATGTTATGAGCGCTTCCTGCGTCACCAATTTTACATTCCGATGCACCTCTGCAGCTATACTGTATCCAATGGACCTTCCCATTGACAATGAAATACAGAAATAGCATCGGAATTAAATGTAAGAGATACAATGCTGACTTAAGAACAGGAAGGCTGAGCCTTCCTACTGTCTATGTTTTGAGCGTTTCCTGTGTCACCAGTTTCACATTGCGATGAACTTCTGCAGGATTACTGTATCCCTTGGACTTTCACAGTGACGATGAAACACCGATATTGCATCTGAATTAATTATAAGAGACACAATGCCGACTTAAGTACAAGAAAACTGAGTCTTCTTAAGGTCTATGTTTTGTGCGTTTCCCGTGTCACCAGTTTTACATTCCGATGCACCTCTGCAGGTTTACTGTGTTCCTAGGACCTTCCCATTGACGATGAAGCTCAGAAATTGCATCGGAATTAAATATAAGAGACACAACGCCGACATAAGTACAATGCAAACTAAGTCTTCTCACGGTCTATGTTTTTAGCGTTTCCTGTGTCACCACTTTTACATTCCGATGCACCTCTGCAGGTTTACTGTATCCATTGGACTTTCCCATTGACGATGAAACACAGACATTGCATCGAAATTAAATATAAGAGACACAATGCCGACTTAAGTACAGGAAGACTGAGTCTTCCTACTGTCTATGTTTTGAGCAATACCTCTGTCACCAGTTTTACATTCCGATGCACCGCTGCAGGTTTACTGTATCCCTTGGATCTTCCCATTGACGATGAAACACAGAAATTGCATCGGAATTAAATGGAAGAGACACAATGCCGACTTCAGTACAGGAAGATAGAGTCTTCCTACGGTCTATGATTTGAGCGTTTCCTGCGTCACCAATTTTACATTCCGATGCACCTCTGCAGGTTTACTGTATCCATTGGACCTTCCCATTGACGATGAAACACAGAAATAGCATCGCATTTAAATATAAGAGACACAATGCCGACTTAAGTACAGGAAGGATGAGTCTTCCTACTGTCTATGTTTTGAGCATTTCCTGTGTCACCAGTTTTACATTCCGATGCACCGCTGCAGGTTTACTGTATCCCTTGGATCTTACCATTGACGATGAAACACAGAAATTGCATCGGAATTAAATATTAGAGACACAATGCAACTTAAGTACAGGAAGATAGAGTCTTCCTACGATCTATGATTTGAGCGTTTCCTGCGTCACCAATTTTACATTCCGATGCACCTCTGCAAGTTTACTATATCCACTGGACCTTCCCATTGAAGATGAAACACAGATATAGCATCGGAATTAAATATAAGAGACACAATGGCGACTTAAGTACAGGAAGACTGAGTCTTCCTACTGTCTATGTTTTTAGCGTTTCCTGCGTCACCAGTTTTACATTCCGATGCACCTCTGCAGGTTTACTGTATCCCTTGGATCTTCACAGTGACGATGAAACACAGAAATTGCATCGGAATTAAATATAAGAGACACAATGCCGAGTTAAGTACAAGAAAACTGAGTCTTCTTAGGGTCTATGTTATGAGCGCTTCCTGTGTCACCAGTTTTACATTCCGATGCACCTCTGCAGGCATACTGTATCCCTTGGACCTTCCCATTGACGATGAAACACAGAAATTGCATCGGAATTAAATATAAGAGACACAATGCCTACTTAAGTACAGAAAGACTGAGTCTTCCTACTGTCTATGTTTTGAGCGTTTCCTGTGTCACCAGTTTTACATTCCAATGCACCTCTGCAGGTTTACTGTAACCCTTGGACCTTCACAGTGACGATGAAACACAGAAATTGCATCAAATTAGATATAAGAGATACAATGCCGACTTCAGTACAAGAAAACTGAGTCTTCTTAGGGCCTAAGTTTTGACCGGTTCATGTGTCACCAATTTTACATTCCTATGCACCTCTGCAAGTTTACTGTATCCCTTGGACCTTCCCATTGACGACGAAACACAGAAATTGCATCGGATTTAAATATAAGAGACACAATGCCGACTTAAGTACAGGAAGACTGAGTATTCCTACTGTCTATGTTTTGAGCATTTCCTGTGTCACCAGTTTTACATTCCGATGCACCTCTGCAGGTTTACTGTATCCCTTGGATCTTCCCATTGACGATGAAACACATAAATTGCATCGGAATTAAATAGAAGAGACACAATGCCGACTTAAGTACAAGAAAACTCCGTCTTCTTAGGGTGTATGTTATGAGCGCTTCCTGCGTCACCAATTTTACATTCCGATGCACCTCTGCAGCTATACTGTATCCAATGGACCTTCCCATTGACAATGAAATACAGAAATAGCATCGGAATTAAATGTAAGAGACACAATGCTGACTTAAGAACAGGAAGGCTGAGCCTTCCTACTGTCTATGTTTTGAGCGTTTCCTGTGTCACCAGTTTCACATTGCGATGAACTTCTGCAGGATTACTGTATCCCTTGGACTTTCACAGTGACGATGAAACACCGATATTGCATCTGAATTAATTATAAGAGACACAATGCCGACTTAAGTACAAGAAAACTGAGTCTTCTTAAGGTCTATGTTTTGTGCGTTTCCCGTGTCACCAGTTTTACATTCCGATGCACCTCTGCAGGTTTACTGTGTTCCTAGGACCTTCCCATTGACGATGAAGCTCAGAAATTGCATCGGAATTAAATATAAGAGACACAACGCCGACATAAATACAATGCAAACTAAGTCTTCTCACGGTCTATGTTTTTAGCGTTTCCTGTGTCACCACTTTTACATTCCGATGCACCTCTGCAGGTTTACTGTATCCATTGGACTTTCCCATTGACGATGAAACACAGAAATTGCATCGAAATTAAATATAAGAGACACAATGCCGACTTAAGTACAGGAAGACTGAGTCTTCCTACTGTCTAGGTTTGGGCGTTTCCTGTGTCACCAGTTTTACATTCCGATGCAACTCTGCAGGTTTACTGTATCCCTTGCACCTTCCCATTGACGATGAAACACAGAAATAGCATCGGAATTAAATATAAGAGAACAATGCCGACTTAAGTACAGGAAGGATGAGTCTTCCTTCTGTCTATGTTTTGAGCAATACCTCTGTCACCAGTTTTACATTCCGATGCACCGCTGCAGGTTTACTGTATCCCTTGGATCTTCCCATTGACGATGAAACACAGAAATTGCATCGGAATTAAATGTAAGAGACACAATGCCGACTTAAGTACAGGAAGATAGAGTCTTCCTACGGTCTATGATTTGAGCGTTTCCTGCGTCACCAATTTTACATTCCGATGCACCTCTGCAGGTTTACTGTATCCATTGGACCTTCCCATTGAAGATGAAACACAGAAATAGCATCGGAATGAAATGTAAGAGACACAATGCCGACTTAAGAACAGGAAGGCTGAGTCTTCCTACTGTCTATGTTTTGAGCGTTTCCTGTGTCACCAGTTTTTCATTCCGATGCACCTTTGCATGTTTACTGTATCCCTTGGATCTTCGCATTGACGATGAAACACAGAAATTGCATCGGAATTAAATATAAGAGACACAATGCCGACTTAAGTACAGGAACATTGAGTCTTCCTACTGTCTATGTTTTGAGCGTTTCCTGCGTCACACGTTTTACATTCCGATGTACCTCTGCAGGTTTACTGTATCCATTGGACCTTCCCATTGACGATGAAACACAGGAATTACATTGGAATTAAATATGAGACACAACGCCGACTTAAGTACAAGAAAACTGAGTCTTCTTACGGTCTATGTTTTGAGCGTTTCCAGTGTCACCAGTTTTAAATTCTGATGCACGTCTGCATGTTTACTGTCTCCCTTGGACCTTCCCATTGGCGATGAAACTCAGAAATTGCATCGGAATTAAATATAAGTGATACAATGACGTCATAAGTACAGGAAGACTAAGTCTTCCTACTGTCTATGTTTTGAGCGTTTCCTGTGTCACCAGTTTTACATTCCGATGCACCTCTGCATGTTCACTGTATCCCTTAGACCTTCACAGTAACGATGAAACACAGAAATTGCATCGGAATTAAATATAAGAGACACAATGCCGACCTAAGTACAGGAAGACTGAGTCTTCCTACTGTCTATGCTTTGAGCGTCTCCTGTGTCACCAGTTTAACATTCCGATGCACCTCTGCAGGTTTACTGTATCCATTGGACCTTCCCATTGGCGATGAAACACAGAAATGGCATCGGAATTAAATATAAGAGACACAATGCCGACTTAAGTAAAGGAAGACTGAGTCTTCCTACTGTCTATGATTTGAGCGTGTCCTTTATCACCAGTTTTACATTCCGATGCACCTCTGCAGGTTTACTGTATCCCTTGGACCTTCACAGTGACGATGAAACACAGAAATTGCATCGGAATTAAATATAAAAGACACAATGCCGAATTAAGTACAGGAAAACTGAGTCTTCTTAGTGTCTATGTTATGAGCGCTTCCTGTGTTACCATTTTACATTCCGATGCACCTCAGCAGGCATACTGTATCCCTTGGACCTTCACACTGACAATGAAACACAGAAATTGCATCGGAATTAAATATAAGAGACACAATGCCGACTTAGGTACAGGAAGACTGAGTCTTCCTACTGTCTATGTTATGAGCGTTCCCTGTGTCATAAGTTTTACATTTTGATGCACCTCTGCAGGTTTACTGTATCCCTTGGACCTTCACAGTGACGATGAAACACAGAAATTGCATCAAATTAAATATAAGAGACACAATGCCGATTTCAGTACAAGAAAACTGAGTCTTCTTAGGGCCTATGATTTGACCGCTTCCTGTGTCACCAGTTTTATATTCCGATGCACCTCTGCAGGTTTACTGTATCCCTTGGACCTTCCCATTGACGACGAAACACAGAAATTGCATCGGATTTAAATATAAGAGGCACAATGCCGACTTAAGAACAGGAAGGCTGAGTCTTCCCACTGTCTATGTTTTGAGCATTTCCTGTGTCACCAGTTTTACATTCCGATGCACCTCTGCAGGTTTACTGTGTTCCTAGGACCTTCCCATTGACGATGAAGCTCAGAAATTGCATCGGAAATAATTATAAGAGACACAATGCCGACTTAAGAACAGGAAGGCTGAGTCTTCCTACTGTCTATGCTTTGAGCATTTCCTGTGTCACCAGTTTTACATTCCGATGCACCTCTGCAGGTTTACTGTGTTCCTAGGACTTTCCCATTGACGATTAAGCTCAGAAATTGCATCGGAAATAATTAAAAGAGACACAATGCCGACTTAAGTACAGGAAGACTGAGTCTTCCTACTGTCTATGTTTTGAGCGTTTCCCTTGTCACCAGTTTTACATTCCGATGCACAACTGCAGGTATACTGTTTCCCTTCGACCTTCCCATTGACGTTGAAGCTCTGAAATTGCATCGGAATTAAATATAAGAGACACCATGCCGACTTAAGTAAAGGAAGACTGAGTCTTCCTACAGGCTACGATTTGTGCGTGTCCTGTATCACCAGTTTTACATTCCGATGCACCTCTGCAGGTTTACTGTATCCCTTGGACCTTCACGGTGACGATGAAACACAGAAATTGCATCGGAATAAATATAAAAGACACAATGCCGACTTAAGTACAAGAAAACTGAGTCTTCTTAGGGTCTATGTTATGACCGCTTCCTATGTCACCAGTTTTACATTCCGATGCACCTCTGCAGGCATACTGTATCCCTTGGACCCTCCCATTGACGATGAAACACAGAAATTGCATCGGAATTAAATATAAGAGACACAATGCCGCCTTAAGTACAGAAAGACTGAGTCTTCCTACTGTCTATGTTTTGAACGTTTCCTGTGTCACCAGTTTTACATTCCAATGCACTTTTAAAGGTTTTCTGTATCCCTTGGACTTTCCCGTTGACGACGAAACACAGAAATTGCATCGGAATTAAATATAAGAGACACAATGCCGACTTAGGTACAGGAAGACTGAGTCTTCCTACTGTATATGTTATGAGCGTTCCCTGTGTCATCAGTTTTACATTTTGATGCACCTCTGCAGGTTTACTGTATCCCTTGTACCTTCACAGTGACGATGAAACACAGAAATTGCATCAAATTAAATATAAGAGACACAATGCCGACTTAAGTACAGGAAGACTGAGTATTCCTACTGTCTACGTTTTGATCGTTTCCTGTGTCACCAGTTTTACATTCCGATGCACCTCTGCAGTTTTACTGTATCCATTGGACCTTCCCATTGACTATGAAACACAGAAATAGCATCGGAATTAAATATAAGAGACACAATGCCGACATAAGAACAGGAAGGCTGAGTCTTCCTACTGTCTATCTTTTGAGCATTTCCTGTGTCACCAGTTTTACATTCCGATGCACCTCTGCAGGTTTACTGTATCCCTTGTATCTTGCCATTGACGATGAAACACAGAAATTCCATCGGAATTAAATAGAAGAGACACAATGCCGACATAAGGACCGAAAGGCTGAGCCTTCCTACTGTGTATGTTTTGAGCGTCTCCTGTTTCACCAGTTTTACATTCCGATGCACCTCTGCCGGTTTACTGTATCCCTTGGATTTTCCCATTGACGATGAAACACAGAAATTGCATCGGAACTAAATATAAGAGACACAATGCCGACTTAAGGACAGGAAGGCTGAGCCTTCCTACTGTGTATGTTTTGAGCGTCTCCTGTTTCACCAGTTTTACATTCCGATGCACCTCTGCAGGTTTACTGTATCCCTTGGATTTTCCCATTGACGATGAAACACAGAAATTGCATCGGAACTAAATATAAGAGACACAATGCCGACCTAAGTACAGAAACATTGAGTCTTCCTACTGTCTATGTTTTGAGCGTTTCCTGTGTCACCAGTTTCACATTCCGATGAGCCTCTGCAGGTTTACTGTATCCCTTGGACTTTCACAGTGACGATGAAACACAGATATTGCAACAGAATTAAATATAAGAGACACAATGCCGACTTCAGTACAAGGAAACTGAGTCATCTTACGGTGTATGATGGCTCAAATGGTTCAAATGGCTCTGAGCACTATGGGACTCGACTGCTGAGGTCATAAGTCCCCTAGAACGTAGAACGACTTAAACCTAACTAACCTAAGGACAGCACACAACACCCAGCCATCACGAGGCAGAGAATACGGTGTATGATTTGAGCGTTTCCTTTGTAAACCAGTTTTACATTCCAAGACACCTCTGCAGGTTCACTGTATCCCTTGGACCTTCCCATTGACGATGAAACACAGACATTGCATCGGAATTAAATATAGGAGACACAATGCCGACTTAAGTACAAGAAAACTGAGTCTTCTTACGGTATATGATTTGAGTGCTTCCCGTGTCACCAGTTTTACATTCCGATGCACCTCTGCTGCCTTACTGTATCCCTTGGACCTTCCCATTGACGATGAAACACAGAAATAGCATCGGAATTAAATATAAGAGACACAATGCCGACTTAAGAACAGGAAGGCTGAGTTTTCCTACTGTCTATGTTTTGAGCGTTTCCTGTGTCACCAGTTTTACATTCCGATGCACCTCTGCAGGTTTACTGTATCCCTTGGATCTTCCCATTGACGACGAAACACAGAAATAGCATCGGAATTGAATATAAGAGACACAACGCCGACTTAAGTACAAGAAAACTGAGTCTTCTTACGGTCCATGATTTGAGCGTTTCCTGTGTCACCAGTTTTACATTCCAATGCACGTCTGCAGGTTTACTGTATCCCTTGGGCCTTCCCATTGACGAAAGAACACAGACGTTGCATCGGAATTAAATATAAGAGACACAACGCCGACTTAAGTACCAGAAAACTGAGTCTTCTTACGGTCTATGTTTTGAGCGTTTCCCGTGTCACCAGTTTTACATTCCGATGCACATCTGCAGGTTTACTGTGTCCCTTGGACCTTCCCACTGACGATGAAGCTCAGAAATTGCATCGGAAATAAATATAAGAGGCACATCACCGACTTAAGTACAAGAAAACTAAGTCTTCTTACGGTCTATGTTTTGAGCGTTTCCTATGTCACCAGTTTAACATTCCGATGCACCTCTGCAGGTTTACTGTATCCATTGGACCTTCCCATTGACGATGAAACACAGAAATTGCATCGGAATTAAATATAAGAGACACCATGCCGACTAAAATATAGGGAGACTGGGTCTTCCTACTGTCTATGTTTTCAGCGTGTCCTGGGTCACCAGTTTTATATTCCGATGCACCTCTGCAGGTTTACTGTATCCCTTGCACCTTCCCATTGGCGATGAAACACAGAAATGGCATCGGAATTAAATATAAGAGACAATGCCGACTGAAGTACAGGATGACTGTGTCTTCCTACTGTCTATGTTTTGAGCGTTTCCTGTGTCACCAGTTTTACATTCCGATGCACCTCTGAAGAATTACTGTATCCCTTGGACATTCACAGTGACGATGAAACACAGAAATTGCATCGGAATTAAATATAAGAGACACAATGGTGACTTAAGTACAGGAAGACTAAGTCTTCCTACTGTCTATGTTTTGAGCGTTTCCTGTGTCAGCAGTTTTACATTCCGATGCACATCTGCAGGTTTACTGTATCCCTTGGACCTTCACAGTGACGATGAAACACAGAAATTGCATCGGAATTAAATATAAAAAGACTCAATACCGACTTAAGTACAAGAAAACTGAGTCTTCTTAGGGTCTATGTTATGAGCGCTTCCTGTGTCACCAGTTTTACATTCCGATGCACTTCTGCATGCATACTGTATCCCTTGCACCTTCCCATTGACATTGAAACACAGAAATTACATCGGAATTAAATAAAACAGACGCAATGCCGACTTAAGTACAGGAAGACTGAGTCTTCCTTCTGTCTATGTTTTGAGCGTTTCCTGTGTCACCAGTTTTACATTCCGATCCACCTCTGCAGGTTTACTGTATCCATTGGACCTTCCCATTGACGATGAAACACAGAAATAGCATCGCAATTAAATATAAGAGACACAATGCCGACTTAAGTACAGGAAGGATGAGTCTTCCTACTGTCTATGTTTTGAGCATTTCCTGTGTCACCAGTTTTACATTCCGATGCACCGCTGCAGGTTTACTGTATCCCTTGGATCTTCCCATTGACGATGAAACACAGAAATTGCATCGGAATTAAATATTAGAGACACAATGCAACTTAAGTACAGGAAGATAGAATCTTCCTACGATCTATGATTTGAGCGTTTCCTGCGTCACCAATTTTACATTCCGATGCACCTCTGCAAGTTTACTATATCCACTGGACCTTCCCATTGAAGATGAAACACAGATATAGCATCGGAATTAAATATAAGAGACACAATGGCGACTTAAGTACAGGAAGACTGAGTCTTCCTACTGTCTATGTTTTTAGCGTTTCCTGCGTCATCAGTTTTACATTCCGATGCAGCTCTGCAGGTTTACTGTATCCCTTGGATCTTCACAGTGACGATGAAACACAGAAATTGCATCGGAATTAAATATAAGAGACACAATGCCGAGTTAAGTACAAGAAAACTGAGTCTTCTTAGGGTCTATGTTATGAGCGCTTCCTGTGTCACCAGTTTTACATTCCGATGCACCTCTGCAGGCATACTGTATCCCTTGGACTTTCACAGTGACGATGAAACACAGATATTGCAACAGAATTAAATATAAGAGACACAATGCCGACTTCAGTACAAGGAAACTGAGTCATCTTACGGTGTATGATGGCTCAAATGGTTCAAATGGCTCTGAGCACTATGGGACTCGACTGCTGAGGTCATAAGTCCCCTAGAACGTAGAACGACTTAAACCTAACTAACCTAAGGACAGCACACAACACCCAGCCATCACGAGGCAGAGAATACGGTGTATGATTTGAGCGTTTCCTTTGTAAACCAGTTTTACATTCCAAGACACCTCTGCAGGTTCACTGTATCCCTTGGACCTTCCCATTGACGATGAAACACAGACATTGCATCGGAATTAAATATAGGAGACACAATGCCGACTTAAGTACAAGAAAACTGAGTCTTCTTACGGTATATGATTTGAGCGCTTCCCGTGTCACCAGTTTTACATTCCGATGCACCTCTGCTGCCTTACTGTATCCCTTGGACCTTCCCATTGACGATGAAACACAGAAATAGCATCGGAATTAAATATAAGAGACACAATGCCGACTTAAGAACAGGAAGGCTGAGTTTTCCTACTGTCTATGTTTTGAGCGTTTCCTGTGTCACCAGTTTTACATTCCGATGCACCTCTGCAGGTTTACTGTATCCCTTGGATCTTCCCATTGACGACGAAACACAGAAATAGCATCGGAATTGAATATAAGAGACACAACGCCGACTTAAGTACAAGAAAACTGAGTCTTCTTACGGTCCATGATTTGAGCGTTTCCTGTGTCACCAGTTTTACATTCCAATGCACGTCTGCAGGTTTACTGTATCCCTTGGGCCTTCCCATTGACGAAAAAACACAGACGTTGAATCGGAATTAAATATAAGAGACACAACGCCGACTTAAGTACCAGAAAACTGAGTCTTCTTACGGTCTATGTTCTGAGCGTTTCCCGTGTCACCAGTTTTACATTCCGATGCACATCTGCAGGTTTACTGTGTCCCTTGGACCTTCCCACTGACGATGAAGCTCAGAAATTGCATCGGAAATAAATATAAGAGGCACATCACCGACTTCAGTACAAGAAAACTAAGTCTTCTTACGGTCTATGTTTTGAGCGTTTCCTATGTCACCAGTTTAACATTCCGATGCACCTCTGCAGGTTTACTGTATCCATTGGACCTTCCCATTGACGATGAAACACAGAAATTGCATCGGAATTAAATATAAGAGACACCATGCCGACTAAAATATAGGGAGACTGGGTCTTCCTACTGTCTATGTTTTCAGCGTGTCCTGGGTCACCAGTTTTACATTCCGATGCACCTCTGCAGGTTTACTGTATCCCTTGCACCTTCCCATTGGCGATGAAACACAGAAATGGCATCGGAATTAAATATAAGAGACAATGCCGACTGAAGTACAGGATGACTGTGTCTTCCTACTGTCTATGTTTTGAGCGTTTCCTGTGTCACCAGTTTTACATTCCGATGCACCTCTGAAGAATTACTGTATCCCTTGGACATTCACAGTGACGATGAAACACAGAAATTGCATCGGAATTAAATATAAGAGACACAATGGTGACTTAAGTACAGGAAGACTAAGTCTTCCTACTGTCTATGTTTTGAGCGTTTCCTGTGTCAGCAGTTTTACATTCCGATGCACATCTGCAGGTTTACTGTATCCCTTGGACCTTCACAGTGACGATGAAACACAGAAATTGCATCGGAATTAAATATAAAAGACTCAATACCGACTTAAGTACAAGAAAACTGAGTCTTCTTAGGGTCTATGTTATGAGCGCTTCCTGTGTCACCAGTTTTACATTCCGATGCACTTCTGCATGCATACTGTATCCCTTGCACCTTCCCATTGACATTGAAACACAGAAATTACATCGGAATTAAATAAAACAGACGCAATGCCGACTTAAGTACAGGAAGACTGAGTCTTCCTTCTGTCTATGTTTTGAGCGTTTCCTGTGTCACCAGTTTTACATTCCGATCCACCTCTGCAGGTTTACTGTATCCATTGGACCTTCCCATTGACGATGAAACACAGAAATAGCATCGCAATTAAATATAAGAGACACAATGCCGACTTAAGTACAGGAAGGATGAGTCTTCCTACTGTCTATGTTTTGAGCATTTCCTGTGTCACCAGTTTTACATTCCGATGCACCGCTGCAGGTTTACTGTATCCCTTGGATCTTCCCATTGACGATGAAACACAGAAATTGCATCGGAATTAAATATTAGAGACACAATGCAACTTAAGTACAGGAAGATAGAGTCTTCCTACGATCTATGATTTGAGCGTTTCCTGCGTCACCAATTTTACATTCCGATGCACCTCTGCAAGTTTACTATATCCACTGGACCTTCCCATTGAAGATGAAACACAGATATAGCATCGGAATTAAATATAAGAGACACAATGGCGACTTAAGTACAGGAAGACTGAGTCTTCCTACTGTCTATGTTTTTAGCGTTTCCTGCGTCATCAGTTTTACATTCCGATGCAGCTCTGCAGGTTTACTGTATCCCTTGGATCTTCACAGTGACGATGAAACACAGAAATTGCATCGGAATTAAATATAAGAGACACAATGCCGAGTTAAGTACAAGAAAACTGAGTCTTCTTAGGGTCTATGTTATGAGCGCTTCCTGTGTCACCAGTTTTACATTCCGATGCACCTCTGCAGGCATACTGTATCCCTTGGACTTTCACAGTGACGATGAAACACAGATATTGCAACAGAATTAAATATAAGAGACACAATGCCGACTTCAGTACAAGGAAACTGAGTCATCTTACGGTGTATGATGGCTCAAATGGTTCAAATGGCTCTGAGCACTATGGGACTCGACTGCTGAGGTCATAAGTCCCCTAGAACGTAGAACGACTTAAACCTAACTAACCTAAGGACAGCACACAACACCCAGCCATCACGAGGCAGAGAATACGGTGTATGATTTGAGCGTTTCCTTTGTAAACCAGTTTTACATTCCAAGACACCTCTGCAGGTTCACTGTATCCCTTGGACCTTCCCATTGACGATGAAACACAGACATTGCATCGGAATTAAATATAGGAGACACAATGCCGACTTAAGTACAAGAAAACTGAGTCTTCTTACGGTATATGATTTGAGCGCTTCCCGTGTCACCAGTTTTACATTCCGATGCACCTCTGCTGCCTTACTGTATCCCTTGGACCTTCCCATTGACGATGAAACACAGAAATAGCATCGGAATTAAATATAAGAGACACAATGCCGACTTAAGAACAGGAAGGCTGAGTTTTCCTACTGTCTATGTTTTGAGCGTTTCCTGTGTCACCAGTTTTACATTCCGATGCACCTCTGCAGGTTTACTGTATCCCTTGGATCTTCCCATTGACGACGAAACACAGAAATAGCATCGGAATTGAATATAAGAGACACAACGCCGACTTAAGTACAAGAAAACTGAGTCTTCTTACGGTCCATGATTTGAGCGTTTCCTGTGTCACCAGTTTTACATTCCAATGCACGTCTGCAGGTTTACTGTATCCCTTGGGCCTTCCCATTGACGAAAAAACACAGACGTTGCATCGGAATTAAATATAAGAGACACAACGCCGACTTAAGTACCAGAAAACTGAGTCTTCTTACGGTCTATGTTCTGAGCGTTTCCCGTGTCACCAGTTTTACATTCCGATGCACATCTGCAGGTTTACTGTGTCCCTTGGACCTTCCCACTGACGATGAAGCTCAGAAATTGCATCGGAAATAAATATAAGAGGCACATCACCGACTTAAGTACAAGAAAACTAAGTCTTCTTACGGTCTATGTTTTGAGCGTTTCCTATGTCACCAGTTTAACATTCCGATGCACCTCTGCAGGTTTACTGTATCCATTGGACCTTCCCATTGACGATGAAACACAGAAATTGCATCGGAATTAAATATAAGAGACACCATGCCGACTAAAATATAGGGAGACTGGGTCTTCCTACTGTCTATGTTTTCAGCGTGTCCTGGGTCACCAGTTTTACATTCCGATGCACCTCTGCAGGTTTACTGTATCCCTTGCACCTTCCCATTGGCGATGAAACACAGAAATGGCATCGGAATTAAATATAAGAGACAATGCCGACTGAAGTACAGGATGACTGTGTCTTCCTACTGTCTATGTTTTGAGCGTTTCCTGTGTCACCAGTTTTACATTCCGATGCACCTCTGAAGAATTACTGTATCCCTTGGACATTCACAGTGACGATGAAACACAGAAATTGCATCGGAATTAAATATAAGAGACACAATGGTGACTTAAGTACAGGAAGACTAAGTCTTCCTACTGTCTATGTTTTGAGCGTTTCCTGTGTCAGCAGTTTTACATTCCGATGCACATCTGCAGGTTTACTGTATCCCTTGGACCTTCACAGTGACGATGAAACACAGAAATTGCATCGGAATTAAATATAAAAGACTCAATACCGACTTAAGTACAAGAAAACTGAGTCTTCTTAGGGTCTATGTTATGAGCGCTTCCTGTGTCACCAGTTTTACATTCCGATGCACTTCTGCATGCATACTGTATCCCTTGCACCTTCCCATTGACATTGAAACACAGAAATTACATCGGAATTAAATAAAACAGACGCAATGCCGACTTAAGTACAGGAAGACTGAGTCTTCCTTCTGTCTATGTTTTGAGCGTTTCCTGTGTCACCAGTTTTACATTCCGATCCACCTCTGCAGGTTTACTGTATCCATTGGACCTTCCCATTGACGATGAAACACAGAAATAGCATCGCAATTAAATATAAGAGACACAATGCCGACTTAAGTACAGGAAGGATGAGTCTTCCTACTGTCTATGTTTTGAGCATTTCCTGTGTCACCAGTTTTACATTCCGATGCACCGCTGCAGGTTTACTGTATCCCTTGGATCTTCCCATTGACGATGAAACACAGAAATTGCATCGGAATTAAATATTAGATACACAATGCAACTTAAGTACAGGAAGATAGAGTCTTCCTACGATCTATGATTTGAGCGTTTCCTGCGTCACCAATTTTACATTCCGATGCACCTCTGCAAGTTTACTATATCCACTGGACCTTCCCATTGAAGATGAAACACAGATATAGCATCGGAATTAAATATAAGAGACACAATGGCGACTTAAGTACAGGAAGACTGAGTCTTCCTACTGTCTATGATTTTAGCGTTTCCTGCGTCATCAGTTTTACATTCCGATGCAGCTCTGCAGGTTTACTGTATCCCTTGGATCTTCACAGTGACGATGAAACACAGAAATTGCATCGGAATTAAATATAAGAGACACAATGCCGAGTTAAGTACAAGAAAACTGAGTCTTCTTAGGTTCTATGTTATGAGCGCTTCCTGTGTCACCAGTTTTACATTCCGATGCACCTCTGCAGGCATACTGTATCCCTTGGACTTTCACAGTGACGATGAAACACAGATATTGCAACAGAATTAAATATAAGAGACACAATGCCGACTTCAGTACAAGGAAACTGAGTCATCTTACGGTGTATGATGGCTCAAATGGTTCAAATGGCTCTGAGCACTATGGGACTCGACTGCTGAGGTCATAAGTCCCCTAGAACGTAGAACGACTTAAACCTAACTAACCTAAGGACAGCACACAACACCCAGCCATCACGAGGCAGAGAATACGGTGTATGATTTGAGCGTTTCCTTTGTAAACCAGTTTTACATTCCAAGACACCTCTGCAGGTTCACTGTATCCCTTGGACCTTCCCATTGACGATGAAACACAGACATTGCATCGGAATTAAATATAGGAGACACAATGCCGACTTAAGTACAAGAAAACTGAGTCTTCTTACGGTATATGATTTGAGCGCTTCCCGTGTCACCAGTTTTACATTCCGATGCACCTCTGCTGCCTTACTGTATCCCTTGGACCTTCCCATTGACGATGAAACACAGAAATAGCATCGGAATTAAATATAAGAGACACAATGCCGACTTAAGAACAGGAAGGCTGAGTTTTCCTACTGTCTATGTTTTGAGCGTTTCCTGTGTCACCAGTTTTACATTCCGATGCACCTCTGCAGGTTTACTGTATCCCTTGGATCTTCCCATTGACGACGAAACACAGAAATAGCATCGGAATTGAATATAAGAGACACAACGCCGACTTAAGTACAAGAAAACTGAGTCTTCTTACGGTCCATGATTTGAGCGTTTCCTGTGTCACCAGTTTTACATTCCAATGCACGTCTGCAGGTTTACTGTATCCCTTGGGCCTTCCCATTGACGAAAAAACACAGACGTTGCATCGGAATTAAATATAAGAGACACAACGCCGACTTAAGTACCAGAAAACTGAGTCTTCTTACGGTCTATGTTCTGAGCGTTTCCCGTGTCACCAGTTTTACATTCCGATGCACATCTGCAGGTTTACTGTGTCCCTTGGACCTTCCCACTGACGATGAAGCTCAGAAATTGCATCGGAAATAAATATAAGAGGCACATCACCGACTTAAGTACAAGAAAACTAAGTCTTCTTACGGTCTATGTTTTGAGCGTTTCCTATGTCACCAGTTTAACATTCCGATGCACCTCTGCAGGTTTACTGTATCCATTGGACCTTCCCATTGACGATGAAACACAGAAATTGCATCGGAATTAAATATAAGAGACACCATGCCGACTAAAATATAGGGAGACTGGGTCTTCCTACTGTCTATGTTTTCAGCGTGTCCTGGGTCACCAGTTTTACATTCCGATGCACCTCTGCAGGTTTACTGTATCCCTTGCACCTTCCCATTGGCGATGAAACACAGAAATGGCATCGGAATTAAATATAAGAGACAATGCCGACTGAAGTACAGGATGACTGTGTCTTCCTACTGTCTATGTTTTGAGCGTTTCCTGTGTCACCAGTTTTACATTCCGATGCACCTCTGAAGAATTACTGTATCCCTTGGACATTCACAGTGACGATGAAACACAGAAATTGCATCGGAATTAAATATAAGAGACACAATGGTGACTTAAGTACAGGAAGACTAAGTCTTCCTACTGTCTATGTTTTGAGCGTTTCCTGTGTCAGCAGTTTTACATTCCGATGCACATCTGCAGGTTTACTGTATCCCTTGGACCTTCACAGTGACGATGAAACACAGAAATTGCATCGGAATTAAATATAAAAGACTCAATACCGACTTAAGTACAAGAAAACTGAGTCTTCTTAGGGTCTATGTTATGAGCGCTTCCTGTGTCACCAGTTTTACATTCCGATGCACTTCTGCATGCATACTGTATCCCTTGCACCTTCCCATTGACATTGAAACACAGAAATTACATCGGAATTAAATAAAACAGACGCAATGCCGACTTAAGTACAGGAAGACTGAGTCTTCCTTCTGTCTATGTTTTGAGCGTTTCCTGTGTCACCAGTTTTACATTCCGATCCACCTCTGCAGGTTTACTGTATCCATTGGACCTTCCCATTGACGATGAAACACAGAAATAGCATCGCAATTAAATATAAGAGACACAATGCCGACTTAAGTACAGGAAGGATGAGTCTTCCTACTGTCTATGTTTTGAGCATTTCCTGTGTCACCAGTTTTACATTCCGATGCACCGCTGCAGGTTTACTGTATCCCTTGGATCTTCCCATTGACGATGAAACACAGAAATTGCATCGGAATTAAATATTAGAGACACAATGCAACTTAAGTACAGGAAGATAGAGTCTTCCTACGATCTATGATTTGAGCGTTTCCTGCGTCACCAATTTTACATTCCGATGCACCTCTGCAAGTTTACTATATCCACTGGACCTTCCCATTGAAGATGAAACACAGATATAGCATCGGAATTAAATATAAGAGACACAATGGCGACTTAAGTACAGGAAGACTGAGTCTTCCTACTGTCTATGTTTTTAGCGTTTCCTGCGTCATCAGTTTTACATTCCGATGCAGCTCTGCAGGTTTACTGTATCCCTTGGATCTTCACAGTGACGATGAAACACAGAAATTGCATCGGAATTAAATATAAGAGACACAATGCCGAGTTAAGTACAAGAAAACTGAGTCTTCTTAGGGTCTATGTTATGAGCGCTTCCTGTGTCACCAGTTTTACATTCCGATGCACCTCTGCAGGCATACTGTATCCCTTGGACTTTCACAGTGACGATGAAACACAGATATTGCAACAGAATTAAATATAAGAGACACAATGCCGACTTCAGTACAAGGAAACTGAGTCATCTTACGGTGTATGATGGCTCAAATGGTTCAAATGGCTCTGAGCACTATGGGACTCGACTGCTGAGGTCATAAGTCCCCTAGAACGTAGAACGACTTAAACCTAACTAACCTAAGGACAGCACACAACACCCAGCCATCACGAGGCAGAGAATACGGTGTATGATTTGAGCGTTTCCTTTGTAAACCAGTTTTACATTCCAAGACACCTCTGCAGGTTCACTGTATCCCTTGGACCTTCCCATTGACGATGAAACACAGACATTGCATCGGAATTAAATATAGGAGACACAATGCCGACTTAAGTACAAGAAAACTGAGTCTTCTTACGGTATATGATTTGAGCGCTTCCCGTGTCACCAGTTTTACATTCCGATGCACCTCTGCTGCCTTACTGTATCCCTTGGACCTTCCCATTGACGATGAAACACAGAAATAGCATCGGAATTAAATATAAGAGACACAATGCCGACTTAAGAACAGGAAGGCTGAGTTTTCCTACTGTCTATGTTTTGAGCGTTTCCTGTGTCACCAGTTTTACATTCCGATGCACCTCTGCAGGTTTACTGTATCCCTTGGATCTTCCCATTGACGACGAAACACAGAAATAGCATCGGAATTGAATATAAGAGACACAACGCCGACTTAAGTACAAGAAAACTGAGTCTTCTTACGGTCCATGATTTGAGCGTTTCCTGTGTCACCAGTTTTACATTCCAATGCACGTCTGCAGGTTTACTGTATCCCTTGGGCCTTCCCATTGACGAAAAAACACAGACGTTGCATCGGAATTAAATATAAGAGACACAACGCCGACTTAAGTACCAGAAAACTGAGTCTTCTTACGGTCTATGTTCTGAGCGTTTCCCGTGTCACCAGTTTTACATTCCGATGCACATCTGCAGGTTTACTGTGTCCCTTGGACCTTCCCACTGACGATGAAGCTCAGAAATTGCATCGGAAATAAATATAAGAGGCACATCACCGACTTAAGTACAAGAAAACTAAGTCTTCTTACGGTCTATGTTTTGAGCGTTTCCTATGTCACCAGTTTAACATTCCGATGCACCTCTGCAGGTTTACTGTATCCATTGGACCTTCCCATTGACGATGAAACACAGAAATTGCATCGGAATTAAATATAAGAGACACCATGCCGACTAAAATATAGGGAGACTGGGTCTTCCTACTGTCTATGTTTTCAGCGTGTCCTGGGTCACCAGTTTTACATTCCGATGCACCTCTGCAGGTTTACTGTATCCCTTGCACCTTCCCATTGGCGATGAAACACAGAAATGGCATCGGAATTAAATATAAGAGACAATGCCGACTGAAGTACAGGATGACTGTGTCTTCCTACTGTCTATGTTTTGAGCGTTTCCTGTGTCACCAGTTTTACATTCCGATGCACCTCTGAAGAATTACTGTATCCCTTGGACATTCACAGTGACGATGAAACACAGAAATTGCATCGGAATTAAATATAAGAGACACAATGGTGACTTAAGTACAGGAAGACTAAGTCTTCCTACTGTCTATGTTTTGAGCGTTTCCTGTGTCAGCAGTTTTACATTCCGATGCACATCTGCAGGTTTACTGTATCCCTTGGACCTTCACAGTGACGATGAAACACAGAAATTGCATCGGAATTAAATATAAAAGACTCAATACCGACTTAAGTACAAGAAAACTGAGTCTTCTTAGGGTCTATGTTATGAGCGCTTCCTGTGTCACCAGTTTTACATTCCGATGCACTTCTGCATGCATACTGTATCCCTTGCACCTTCCCATTGACATTGAAACACAGAAATTACATCGGAATTAAATAAAACAGACGCAATGCCGACTTAAGTACAGGAAGACTGAGTCTTCCTTCTGTCTATGTTTTGAGCGTTTCCTGTGTCACCAGTTTTACATTCCGATCCACCTCTGCAGGTTTACTGTATCCATTGGACCTTCCCATTGACGATGAAACACAGAAATAGCATCGCAATTAAATATAAGAGACACAATGCCGACTTAAGTACAGGAAGGATGAGTCTTCCTACTGTCTATGTTTTGAGCATTTCCTGTGTCACCAGTTTTACATTCCGATGCACCGCTGCAGGTTTACTGTATCCCTTGGATCTTCCCATTGACGATGAAACACAGAAATTGCATCGGAATTAAATATTAGAGACACAATGCAACTTAAGTACAGGAAGATAGAGTCTTCCTACGATCTATGATTTGAGCGTTTCCTGCGTCACCAATTTTACATTCCGATGCACCTCTGCAAGTTTACTATATCCACTGGACCTTCCCATTGAAGATGAAACACAGATATAGCATCGGAATTAAATATAAGAGACACAATGGCGACTTAAGTACAGGAAGACTGAGTCTTCCTACTGTCTATGTTTTTAGCGTTTCCTGCGTCATCAGTTTTACATTCCGATGCAGCTCTGCAGGTTTACTGTATCCCTTGGATCTTCACAGTGACGATGAAACACAGAAATTGCATCGGAATTAAATATAAGAGACACAATGCCGAGTTAAGTACAAGAAAACTGAGTCTTCTTAGGGTCTATGTTATGAGCGCTTCCTGTGTCACCAGTTTTACATTCCGATGCACCTCTGCAGGCATACTGTATCCCTTGGACTTTCACAGTGACGATGAAACACAGATATTGCAACAGAATTAAATATGAGAGACACAATGCCGACTTCAGTACAAGGAAACTGAGTCATCTTACGGTGTATGATGGCTCAAATGGTTCAAATGGCTCTGAGCACTATGGGACTCGACTGCTGAGGTCATAAGTCCCCTAGAACGTAGAACGACTTAAACCTAACTAACCTAAGGACAGCACACAACACCCAGCCATCACGAGGCAGAGAATACGGTGTATGATTTGAGCGTTTCCTTTGTAAACCAGTTTTACATTCCAAGACACCTCTGCAGGTTCACTGTATCCCTTGGACCTTCCCATTGACGATGAAACACAGACATTGCATCGGAATTAAATATAGGAGACACAATGCCGACTTAAGTACAAGAAAACTGAGTCTTCTTACGGTATATGATTTGAGCGCTTCCCGTGTCACCAGTTTTACATTCCGATGCACCTCTGCTGCCTTACTGTATCCCTTGGACCTTCCCATTGACGATGAAACACAGAAATAGCATCGGAATTAAATATAAGAGACACAATGCCGACTTAAGAACAGGAAGGCTGAGTTTTCCTACTGTCTATGTTTTGAGCGTTTCCTGTGTCACCAGTTTTACATTCCGATGCACCTCTGCAGGTTTACTGTATCCCTTGGATCTTCCCATTGACGACGAAACACAGAAATAGCATCGGAATTGAATATAAGAGACACAACGCCGACTTAAGTACAAGAAAACTGAGTCTTCTTACGATCCATGATTTGAGCGTTTCCTGTGTCACCAGTTTTACATTCCAATGCACGTCTGCAGGTTTACTGTATCCCTTGGGCCTTCCCATTGACGAAAAAACACAGACGTTGCATCGGAATTAAATATAAGAGACACAACGCCGACTTAAGTACCAGAAAACTGAGTCTTCTTACGGTCTATGTTTTGAGCGTTTCCCGTGTCACCAGTTTTACATTCCGATGCACATCTGCAGGTTTACTGTGTCCCTTGGACCTTCCCACTGACGATGAAGCTCAGAAATTGCATCGGAAATAAATATAAGAGGCACATCACCGACTTAAGTACAAGAAAACTAAGTCTTCTTACGGTCTATGTTTTGAGCGTTTCCTATGTCACCAGTTTAACATTCCGATGCACCTCTGCAGGTTTACTGTATCCATTGGACCTTCCCATTGACGATGAAACACAGAAATTGCATCGGAATTAAATATATGAGACACCATGCCGACTAAAATATAGGGAGACTGGGTCTTCCTACTGTCTATGTTTTCAGCGTGTCCTGGGTCACCAGTTTTACATTCCGATGCACCTCTGCAGGTTTACTGTATCCCTTGCACCTTCCCATTGGCGATGAAACACAGAAATGGCATCGGAATTAAATATAAGAGACAATGCCGACTGAAGTACAGGATGACTGTGTCTTCCTACTGTCTATGTTTTGAGCGTTTCCTGTGTCACCAGTTTTACATTCCGATGCACCTCTGAAGAATTACTGTATCCATTGGACCTTCCCATTGACGATGAAACACAGAAATAGCATCGCAATTAAATATAAGAGACACAATGCCGACTTAAGTACAGGAAGGATGAGTCTTCCTACTGTCCATGTTTTGAGCATTTCCTGTGTCACCAGTTTTACATTCCGATGCACCGCTGCAGGTTTACTGTATCCCTTGGATCTTCCCATTGACGATGAAACACAGAAATTGCAT
Organism: Schistocerca nitens; assembly: GCF_023898315.1. Classification (NCBI taxonomy): domain Eukaryota; kingdom Metazoa; phylum Arthropoda; class Insecta; order Orthoptera; family Acrididae; genus Schistocerca; species Schistocerca nitens. The sequence goes on along the minus strand of NC_064623.1, from coordinate 237,955,352 downwards.
CGGAATTAAATATTAGAGACACAATGCAACTTAAGTACAGGAAGATAGAGTCTTCCTACGATCTATGATTTGAGCGTTTCCTGCGTCACCAATTTTACATTCCGATGCACCTCTGCAAGTTTACTATATCCACTGGACCTTCCCATTGAAGATGAAACACAGATATAGCATCGGAATTAAATATAAGAGACACAATGGCGACTTAAGTACAGGAAGACTGAGTCTTCCCACTGTCTATGTTTTTAGCGTTTCCTGCGTCATCAGTTTTACATTCCGATGCAGCTCTGCAGGTTTACTGTATCCCTTGGATCTTCACAGTGACGATGAAACACAGAAATTGCATCGGAATTAAATATAAGAGACACAATGCCGAGTTAAGTACAAGAAAACTGAGTCTTCTTAGGGTCTATGTTATGAGCGCTTCCTGTGTCACCAGTTTTACATTCCGATGCACCTCTGCAGGCATACTGTATCCCTTGGACCTTCCCATTGACGATGAAACACAGAAATTGCATCGGAATTAAATATAAGAGACACAATGCCTACTTAAGTACAGAAAGACTGAGTCTTCCTACTGTCTATGTTTTGAGCGTTTCCTGTGTCACCAGTTTTACATTCCAATGCACCTCTGCAGGTTTACTGTATCCCTTGGACCTTCACAGTGACGATGAAACACAGAAATTGCATCAAATTAGATATAAGAGATACAATGCCGACTTCAGTACAAGAAAACTGAGTCTTCTTAGGGCCTAAGTTTTGACCGGTTCATGTGTCACCAATTTTACATTCCTATGCGCCTCTGCAAGTTTACTGTATCCCTTGGACCTTCCCATTGACGACGAAACACAGAAATTGCATCGGAATTAAATATAAAAGACACAATGCCGACTTAAGTACAAGAAAACTCAGTCTTCTTAGGGTGTATGTTATGAGCGCTTCCTGCGTCACCAATTTTACATTCCGATGCACCTCTGCAGCTATACTGTATCCAATGGACCTTCCCATTGACAATGAAATACAGAAATAGCATCGGAATTAAATGTAAGAGATACAATGTTGACTTAAGAACAGGAAGGCTGAGCCTTCCTACTGTCTATGTTTTGAGCGTTTCCTGTGTCACCAGTTTCACATTGCGATGAACTTCTGCAGGATTACTGTATCCCTTGGACTTTCACAGTGACGATGAAACACCGATATTGCATCTGAATTAATTATAAGAGACACAATGCCTACTTAAGTACAAGAAAACTGAGTCTTCTTAAGGTCTATGTTTTGTGCGTTTCCCGTGTCACCAGTTTTACATTCCGATGCACCTCTGCAGGTTTACTGTGTTCCTAGGACCTTCCCATTGACGATGAAGCTCAGAAATTGCATCGGAATTAAATATAAGAGACACAACGCCGACATAAGTACAATGCAAACTAAGTCTTCTCACGGTCTAAGTTTTTAGCGTTTCCTGTGTCACCACTTTTACATTCCGATGCACCTCTGCAGGTTTACTGTATCCATTGGACTTTCCCATTGACGATGAAACACAGACATTGCATCGAAATTAAATATAAGAGACACAATGCCGACTTAAGTACAGGAAGACTGAGTCTTCCTACTGTCTATGTTTTGAGCAATACCTCTGTCACCAGTTTTACATTCCGATGCACCGCTGCAGGTTTACTGTATCCCTTGGATCTTCCCATTGACGATGAAACACAGAAATTGCATCGGAATTAAATGGAAGAGACACAATGCCGACTTCAGTACAGGAAGATAGAGTCTTCCTACGGTCTATGATTTGAGCGTTTCCTGCGTCACCAATTTTACATTCCGATGCACCTCTGCAGGTTTACTGTATCCATTGGACCTTCCCATTGACGATGAAACACAGAAATAGCATCGCATTTAAATATAAGAGACACAATGCCGACTTAAGTACAGGAAGGATGAGTCTTCCTACTGTCTATGTTTTGAGCATTTCCTGTGTCACCAGTTTTACATTCCGATGCACCGCTGCAGGTTTACTGTATCCCTTGGATCTTCCCATTGACGATGAAACACAGAAATTGCATCGGAATTAAATATTAGAGACACAATGCAACTTAAGTACAGGAAGATAGAGTCTTCCTACGATCTATGATTTGAGCGTTTCCTGCGTCACCAATTTTACATTCCGATGCACCTCTGCAAGTTTACTATATCCACTGGACCTTCCCATTGAAGATGAAACACAGATATAGCATCGGAATTAAATATAAGAGACACAATGGCGACTTAAGTACAGGAAGACTGAGTCTTCCTACTGTCTATGTTTTTAGCGTTTCCTGCGTCACCAGTTTTACATTCCGATGCACCTCTGCAGGTTTACTGTATCCCTTGGATCTTCACAGTGACGATGAAACACAGAAATTGCATCGGAATTAAATATAAGAGACACAATGCCGAGTTAAGTACAAGAAAACTGAGTCTTCTTAGGGTCTATGTTATGAGCGCTTCCTGTGTCACCAGTTTTACATTCCGATGCACCTCTGCAGGCATACTGTATCCCTTGGACCTTCCCATTGACGATGAAACACAGAAATTGCATCGGAATTAAATGTAAGAGACACAATGCCTACTTAAGTACAGAAAGACTGAGTCTTCCTACTGTCTATGTTTTGAGCGTTTCCTGTGTCACCAGTTTTACATTCCAATGCACCTCTGCAGGTTTACTGTAACCCTTGGACCTTCACAGTGACGATGAAACACAGAAATTGCATCAAATTAGATATAAGAGATACAATGCCGACTTCAGTACAAGAAAACTGAGTCTTCTTAGGGCCTAAGTTTTGACCGGTTCATGTGTCACCAATTTTACATTCCTATGCACCTCTGCAAGTTTACTGTATCCCTTGGACCTTCCCATTGACGACGAAACACAGAAATTGCATCGGATTTAAATATAAGAGACACAATGCCGACTTAAGTACAGGAAGACTGAGTATTCCTACTGTCTATGTTTTGAGCATTTCCTGTGTCACCAGTTTTACATTCCGATGCACCTCTGCAGGTTTACTGTATCCCTTGGATCTTCCCATTGACGATGAAACACATAAATTGCATCGGAATTAAATAGAAGAGACACAATGCCGACTTAAGTACAGGAATGTTGAGTCTTCCTTCTGCCTATGTTTTGAGCGTTTCCTGTGTCACCAGTTTCACATTCCGATGAACCTCTGCAGGATTACTGCTTCCCTTGGACTTTCACAGTGACGATGAAACACCGATATTGCATCGGAATTAATTATAAGAGACACAATGCCGACTTAAGTACAAGAAAACTGAGTCTTCTTAAGGTCTATATTTTGAGCGTTTCCCGTGTCACCAGTTTTACATTCCGATACACCTCTGCAGGTTTACTGAGTTCCTAGGTCCTTCCCATTGACGATGAAGCTCAGAAATTGCATCGGAATTAAATATAAGAGACACAACGCCGACATAAGTACAATGCAAACTAAGTCTTCTCACGGTCTATGTTTTTAGCGTTTCCTGTGTCACCACTTTTACATTCCGATGCACCTCTGCAGGTTTACTGTATCCATTGGACTTTCCCATTGACGATGAAACACAGAAATTGCATCGAAATTAAATATAAGAGACACAATGCCGACTTAAGTACAGGAAGACTGAGTCTTCCCACTGTCTATGTTTTTAGCGTGTCCTGTGTCACCAGTTTTACATTCCGATGCAAATCTGCAGGTTTACTGTATCCTTGGACCTTCCCATTGGCGATGAAACACAGAACTCGCATCGGAATTAAATATAAGAGACACAATGCCGACTGAAGTACAGGAAGACTGAGTCTTCCTACTGTCTATGTTTTGAGCGTTTCCTGTGTCACCAGTTTTACATTCCGATGCACCTCTGCAGGTTTAACGTATCCCTCGAACCATCACAGTGACGATGAAACACAGAAATTGCATCGGAATTAAATATAAAAGACACAATGCCGACTTAAGTACAAGAAAACTCCGTCTTCTTAGGGTGTATGATATGAGCGCTTCCTGCGTCACCAATTTTACATTCCGATGCACCTCTGCAGCTATACTGTATCCAATGGACCTTCCCATTGACAATGAAATACAGAAATAGCATCGGAATTAAATGTAAGAGACACAATGCTGACTTAAGAACAGGAAGGCTGAGCCTTCCTACTGTCTATGTTTTGAGCGTTTCCTGTGTCACCATTTTCACATTGCGATGAACTTCTGCAGGATTACTGTATCCCTTGGACTTTCACAGTGACGATGAAACACCGATATTGCATCTGAATTAATTATAAGAGACACAATGCCGACTTAAGTACAAGAAAACTGAGTCTTCTTAAGGTCTATGTTTTGTGCGTTTCCCGTGTCACCAGTTTTACATTCCGATGCACCTCTGCAGGTTTACTGTGTTCCTAGGACCTTCCCATTGACGATGAAGCTCAGAAATTGCATCGGAATTAAATATAAGAGACACAACGCCGACATAAATACAATGCAAACTAAGTCTTCTCACGGTCTATGTTTTTAGCGTTTCCTGTGTCACCACTTTTACATTCCGATGCACCTCTGCAGGTTTACTGTATCCATTGGACTTTCCCATTGACGATGAAACACAGAAATTGCATCGAAATTAAATATAAGAGACACAATGCCGACTTAAGTACAGGAAGACTGAGTCTTCCTACTGTCTAGGTTTGGGCGTTTCCTGTGTCACCAGTTTTACATTCCGATGCAACTCTGCAGGTTTACTGTATCCCTTGCACCTTCCCATTGACGATGAAACACAGAAATAGCATCGGAATTAAATATAAGAGAACAATGCCGACTTAAGTACAGGAAGGATGAGTCTTCCTTCTGTCTATGTTTTGAGCAATACCTCTGTCACCAGTTTTACATTCCGATGCACCGCTGCAGGTTTACTGTATCCCTTGGATCTTCCCATTGACGATGAAACACAGAAATTGCATCGGAATTAAATGTAAGAGACACAATGCCGACTTAAGAACAGGAAGGCTGAGTCTTCCTACTGTCTATGTTTTGAGCGTTTCCTGTGTCACCAGTTTTTCATTCCGATGCACCTTTGCATGTTTACTGTATCCCTTGGATCTTCGCATTGACGATGAAACACAGAAATTGCATCGGAATTAAATATAAGAGACACAATGCCGACTTAAGTACAGGAACATTGAGTCTTCCTACTGTCTATGTTTTGAGCGTTTCCTGCGTCACACGTTTTACATTCCGATGTACCTCTGCAGGTTTACTGTATCCATTGGACCTTCCCATTGACGATGAAACACAGGAATTACATTGGAATTAAATATAAGAGACACAACGCCGACTTAAGTACAAGAAAACTGAGTCTTCTTACGGACTATGTTTTGAGCGTTTCCAGTGTCACCAGTTTTAAATTCTGATGCACGTCTGCATGTTTACTGTCTCCCTTGGACCTTCCCATTGGCGATGAAACTCAGAAATTGCATCGGAATTAAATATAAGTGATACAATGACGTCATAAGTACAGGAAGACTAAGTCTTCCTACTGTCTATGTTTTGAGCGTTTCCTGTGTCACCAGTTTTACATTCCGATGCACCTCTGCATGTTCACTGTATCCCTTGGACCTTCACAGTAACGATGAAACACAGAAATTGCATCGGAATTAAATATAAGAGACACAATGCCGACCTAAGTACAGGAAGACTGAGTCTTCCTACTGTCTATGCTTTGAGCGTCTCCTGTGTCACCAGTTTAACATTCCGATGCACCTCTGCAGGTTTACTGTATCCATTGGACCTTCCCATTGGCGATGAAACACAGAAATGGCATCGGAATTAAATATAAGAGACACAATGCCGACTGAAGTACAGGAAGACTGTGTCTTCCTACTGTCTATGTTTTGAGCGTTTCCTGTGTCACCAGTTTTAAATTCCGATGCACCTCTGAAGGTTTACTGTATCCCTTGGACATTCACAGTGACGATGAAACACAGAAATTGCATCGGAATTAAATATAAGAGACACAATGCCGACATAAGTACAGAATGACTGTGTCTTCCTACTGTCTAGGTTTTGAGCGTTTCCTGTGTCACCAGTTTTACATTCTGATGCACCTCTGCAGGTTTACTGTATCCCTTGCACCTTCCCATTGACATTGAAACACAGAAATTACATCGGAATTAAATAAAACAGACACAATGCCGACTTAAGTACAGGAAGACTGAGTCTTCCTACTGTCTATGTTTTGAGCGTTTCCTGTGTCACCAGTTTTACATTCCGATCCACCTCTGCAGGTTTACTGTATCCATTGGACCTTCCCATTGACGAGGAAACACAGAAATAGCATTGCAATTAAATATAAGAGACAAAATGCCGACTTAAGTACAGGAAGGATGAGTCTTCCTACTGTCTTTGTTTTGAGCATTTCCTGTGTCACCAGTTTTACATTCCGATGCACCGCTGCAGGTTTACTGTAACCCTTGGATCTTCCCATTGACGATGAAACACAGAAATTGCATCGGAATTAAATATTAGAGACACAATGCCGACTTAAGTACAGGAAGATAGAGTCTTCCTACGATCTATGATTTGAGCGTTTCCTGCGTCACCAATTTTACATTCCGATGCACCTCTGCAGGTTTACTGTATCCAATGGACCTTCCCATTGACGATGAAACACAGAAATAGCATCGGAATTAAATGTAAGAGACACAATGCTGACTTAAGAACAAGAAAACTGAGTCTTCTTAGGGTCTATGTTATGAGCGCTTCCTGTGTCACCAGTTTTACATTCCGATGCACCTCTGCAGGTTTACTGTATCCCTTGGACCTTCACAGTGACGATGAAACACAGAAATTGCATCAAATTAAATATAAGAGATACAATGCAGACTTCAGTACAAGAAAACTGAGTCTTCTTAGGGCCTAAGTTTTGACCGCTTCCTGTGTCAGCAATTTTACATTCCTATGCACCTCTGCAGGTTTACTGTATCCCTTGGACCTTCCCATTGACGACGAAACACAGAAATTGCATCGGATTTAAATATAAGAGACACAATGCCGACTCAAGTACAGGAAGACTGAGTATTCCTACTGTCTAAGATTTGAGCATTTCCTGTGTCACCAGTTTTACATTCCGATGCACCTCTGTAGGTTTACTGTATCCCTTGGATCTTCCCATTGACGATGAAACACAGAAATTGCATCGGAATTAAATAGAAGAGACACAATGCCGACTTAAGTACAGGAAGGTTGAGTCTTCCTTCTGCCTATGTTTTGAGCGTTTCCTGCGTCACCAATTTTACATTCCGATGCACCTCTGCAGCTTTACTGTATCCAATGGACCTTCCCATTGACGATGAAACACAGAAATAGCATCGGAATTAAATGTAAGAGACACAATGCTGACTTAAGAACAGGAAGGCTGAGCCTTCCTACTGTCTATGTTTTGAGCGTTTCCTGTGTCACCAGTTTCACATTCCGATGAACCTCTGCAGGATTACTGTATCCCTTGGACTTTCACAGTGACGATGAAACACCGATATTGCATCGGAATTAATTATAAGAGACACAATGCCGACTTAAGTACAAGAAAACTGAGTCTTCTTAAAGTCTATGTTTTGAGCGTTTCCCGTGTCACCAGTTTTACATTCCGATGCACCTCTGCAGGTTTACTGTGTGCCTAGGACCTTCCCATTGACGATGAAGCTCAGAAATTGCATCGGAATTAAATATAAGAGACACAACGCCGACATAAGTACAAGCAAACTGAGTCTTCTCACGGTCTATGTTTTCAGCGTTTCCTGTGTCACCACTTTTAAATTCCGATGCACCTCTGCAGGTTTACTGTATCCATTGGACTTTCCCATTGACGATGAAACACAGAAATTGCATCGAAATTAAATGTAAGAGACACAATGCCGACTTAAGTACAGGAAGACTGAGTCTTCCTACTGTCTATGTTTTGAGCGTGTCCTGTGCAACCATTTTTACATTCCGATGCACCTCTGCAGGTTTACTGTATCCTTGGACCTTCCCATTGGCGATGAAACACAGAACTCGCATCGGAATTAAATATAAGAGACACAATGCCGACTGAAGTACAGGAAGACTGAGTCTTCCTACTGTCTATTTTTTGAGCGATTCCTGTGTCACCAGTTTTACATTCCGATGCACCTCTGCAGGTTTAATGTATCCCTCGAACCTTCACAGTGACGAAGAAACACAGAAATTGCATCGGAATTAAATATAAAAGACACAATGCCGACTTAAGTACAAGAAAACTCAGTCTTCTCTGGGTGTATGTTATGAGCGCTTCCTGTGTCACCAGTTTTACATTCCGATGCAACTCGGCAGGGTTACTGTATCCCTTGGACCTTCCCATTGACGATGAAACACAGAAATTGCATCGGAATTAAATATAAGAGACACAATGCCGACTTAAGTACAGAATGACTATGTCTTCCTACTGTCTAGGTTTTGAGCGTTTCCTGTGTCACCAGTTTTACATTCCGATGCAACTCTGCAGGTTTACTGTATCCCTTGCACCTTCCCATTGACGATGAAACACAGAAATAGCATCGGAATTAAATATAAGAGACACAATGCCGACTTAAGTACAGGAAGGATGAGTCTTCCTACTGTCTATGTTTTGAGCAATACCTGTGTCACCAGTCTTACATTCCGATGCACCGCTGCAGGTTTACTGTATCCCTTGGATCTTCCCATTGACGATGAAACACAGAAATTGCATCGGAATTAAATATAAGAGACACAATGCCGACATAAGTACAGGAAGATAGAGTCTTCCTACGGTCTATGATTTGAGCGTTTCCTGCGTCACCAATTTTACATTCCGATGCACCTCTGCAGGTTTACTGTATCCATTAGACCTTCCCATTGAAGATGAAACACAGAAATAGCATCGGAATTAAATGTAAGAGACACAATGCCGACTTAAGAACAGGAAGGCTGAGTCTTCCTACTCTCTATGTTTTGAGCGTTTCCTGTGTCACCAGTTTTTCACTCCGATGCACCTTTGCATGTTTACTGTATCCCTTGGATCTTCGCATTGACGATGAAATACAGAAATTGCATCGGAATTAAATATAAGAGACACAATGCCGACTTAAGTACAGAAACATTGAGTATTCCTACAGTCTATGTTTTGAGCGTTTAATGCGTCACACGTTTTACATTCCGATGCACCTCTGCAGGTTTACTGTATCCATTGGACTTTCCCATTGACGATGAAACACAGGAATTACATTGGAATTATATATAAGAGACACAACGCCGACTTAAGTACAAGAAAACTGAGTCTTCTTACGGTCTATGTTTTGAGCGTTTCCTGTGTCACCAGTTTTACATTACGATGCACCTCTGCACGGTTACTGTATCCTTTGGACCTTCACAGTGACGATGAAACACAGAAATTGCATCGGAATTAAATATAAGAGGCACAATGGTGACTTAAGTACAGGAAGACTGAGTCTTCCTACTGTCTATGATTTGAGCGTATCCTGTGTCACCAGTTTTACATTCCGATCCACCTCTGTTGGGTTAATGTATCCCTTGGATCTTCCCATTGACGATGAAACACAGAAATTGCATCGGAATTAAATATAAGAGACAGAATGCCGACTTAAGTACAGAAAGACTCAGTCTTTCTAATGTCTATGTTTTGAGCGTTTCCCTTGTCACCAGTTTTAAATTCCAATGCACCTCTGCAGGTATACTGTTTCCCTTCGACCTTCCCATTGACGATGAAACACAGAAATTGCATTGGAATTAAATATAAGAGACACAACGCCGACTTAAGTACAAGAAAACTGAGTCATCTTACGGTGTATGATTTGAGCGTTTCCTTTGTCACCAGTTTTACATTCCAATGCACTTCTGCAGGTTCACTGTATCCCTTGGACCTTCCCATTGACAATGAAACACAGAAATTCCATCGGAATTAAATATAAGAGACACAATGCCGACTTAGGTACAGGAAGACTGAGTCTTCCTACTGTCTACGTTTTAAGCATTTCCTGTGTCATCAGTTTTACATTTTGATGCACCTCTGCAGGTTTACTGTATCCCTTGGATCTTCAAAGTGACGATGAAACACAGAAATTGCATCGGAATTAAATATAACAGACACAACGACGACTTAGTAGAAGAAAACTGAGTCTTCTTACGGTCTATGATTTGAGCGGTTCCTGTGTCACCAGTTTTACATTCCGATGCACCTCTGCAGCTTTACTGTATCCCTTGGACCTTCCCATTGACGACGAAACACAGAAATTGCATCGGAATTAAATATGACACAATGGTGACTTAAGTGCAGGAAGACTGAGTCTTCCTACTGTCTATGTTTTGAGCGTTTCCTGTGTCATCAGTTTTACATTCCGATGCACCTCTGCAGGTTTCCTGTATCCCTTGGACCTTCACAGTGACGATGAAACACAGAAATTGCATCGGAATTAAATATAAAAGACACAATGGTGACTTAAGTACAGGAAGACTGAGTCTTCCTACTGTCTATGTTTTGAGCGTTTCCTGTGTCATCAGTTTTACATTCCGATTCACCTCTGCTGGTTTACTGTATCCCTTGGACCTTCACAGTGACGATGAAACACAGAAATTGCATCGGAATTAAATATAAAAGACACAATGCCGACTTAGGTACAAGAAAACTGAGTCTTCTTAGGGTCTATGTTATGAGCGCTTCCTGTGTCACCAGTTTTGCATTCCGATGCACCTCTGCAGGCATACTGTATCCCTTGGACCTTACCATTGACGATGAAACACAGAAATTGCATCGGAATTAAATATAAGAGACACAATGCCTACTTAAGTACAGAAAGACTGAGTCTTCCTACTGTCTATGTTTTGAGCGTTTCCTGTGTCACCAGTTTTACATTCCAATGCACCTCTGCAGGTTTACTGTATCCCTTGGACCTTCAAAGTGACGATGAAACACAGAAATTGCATCTAATTAAATATAAGAGATACAATGCCGACTTCAGTACAAGAAAACTCAGTCTTCTTAGGGCCTAAGCTTTGACCGCTTCCTGTGTCACCAATTTTACATTCCTATGCACCTCTGCAGGTTTACTGTATCCCTTGCACCTTCCCATTGACGACGAAACACAGAAAATGCATCGGCTTTAAATATAAGAGAGACAATGCAGACTTAAGTACAGGAAGACTGAGTATTCCTACTGTCTATGTTTTGAGCATTTCCTGTGTCACCAGTTTTACATTCCGATGCACCTCTGCAGGTTTACTGTATCCCTTGGATCTTCCCATTGACTATGAAACACAGAAATTGCATCGGAATTAAATAGAAGAGACACAATGCCGACTTAAGTACAGGAAGGTTGAGTCTTCCTACTGCCTATGTTTTGAGCGTTTCCTGCGTCACCAATTTTACATTCCGATGCACCTCTGCAGCTTTACTGTATACAATGGACCTTCCCATTGACGATGAAACAAAGAAATAGCATCGGAATTAAATGTAAGAGACACAATGCTGACTTAAGAACAGGAAGGCTGAGTCTTCCTACTGTCTATGCTTTGAGCGTTTCCTGTGTCAAAAGTTTCACATTCCGATGAACATCTGCAGGTTTACTGTATCCCTTGGACTTTGACAGTGACGATGAAACACAGATATTGCATCGGAATTAATTATAAGAGACACAATGCCGACTTAAGTACAAGAAAACTGAGTCTTCTTAAGGTCTATGATTTGAGCGTTTCCCGTGTCACCAGTTTTACATTCCGATGCACCTCTGCAGGTTTACTGTGTTCCTAGGACCTTCCCATTGACGATGAAGCTCAGAAATTGCATCGGAATGAAATATAAGAGACACAACGCCGACATAAGTACAAGCAAACTGAGTCTTCTCACGGTCTATGTTTTTAGCGTTTCCTGTGTCACCGGTTTTACATTCCGATGCACCTCAGCAGGTTTACTGTATCCATTGGACCTTCCCATTGACGATGAAACACAGAAATTGCATCGAAATTAAATATAAGAGACACAATGCCGACTTAAGAACAGGAAGACTGAGTCTTCCTACTGTCTATGATTTGAGCGTGTCCTGTGTCACCAATTTTACTATCCGATGCACCTCTGCAGGTTTACTGTATCCATTGGACCTTCCCATTGAAGATGAAACACAGAAATAGCTGCGGAATTAAATATAAGAGACACAATGGTGACTTAAGTACAGGAAGACTGAGTCTTACTACTGTCTATGTTTTTAGCGTTTCCTGTGTCATCAGTTTTACATTCCGATGCACCTCTGCAGGTTTACTGTATCCCTTGGACCTTCACAGTGACGATGAAACGCAGAAATTGCATCGGAATTGAATATAAAAGACACAATGCCGACTTAAGTACAAGAAAACTGAGTCTTCAGGGGGTCATTGTTATGAGCGCTTCCTGTGTCACCAGTTTTACATTCCGATGCACCTCTGCAGGCATACTGTATCCCTTGGACCTTCCCATTGACGATGAAACACAGAAATTGCATCGGAATTAAATATAAGAGACACAATGCCTACTTAAGTACAGAAAGACTGAGTCTTCCTACTGTCTATGTTTTGAGCGTTTCCTGTGTCACCAGTTTTACATTTAAATGCACCTCTGCAGGTTTACTGTATCCCTTGGACTTTCACAGTGACGATGAAACACAGAAATTGCATCAAATTAAAGATAAGAGATACAATGCCGACTTAAGTACAAGAAAACTCAGTCTTCTTAGGGTGTATGTTATGAGCGCTTCCTGTGTCACCAGTTTTACATTCCGATGCACCGATGCAGGGTTACTGTAACCATTGGACCTTCCCATTGACGATGAAACACAGAAATTGCATCGGAATTAAATATAAGAGACACAATGCCGACTTAAGTACAGGAAGGATGAGTCTTCCTTCTGTCTATGTTTTGAGCAATACCTCTGTCACCAGTTTTACATTCCGATGCACCGCTGCAGGTTTACTGTATCCCTTGGATCTTCCCATTGACGATGAAACACAGAAATTGCATCGGAATTAAATGTAAGAGACACAATGCCGACTTAAGAACAGGAAGGCTGAGTCTTCCTACTGTCTATGTTTTGAGCGTTTCCTGCATCACCAATTTTATATTCCGATGCACCTCTGCAGGTTTACTGTATCCATTGGACCTTCCCATTGACGATGAAACACAGAAATAGCATCGGAATTAAATGTAAGAGACACAATGCCGACTTAAGAGCAGGAAGGCTGAGTCTTCCTACTGTCTATGTTTTGAGCGTTTCCTGTGTCACCAGTTTTTCATTCCGATGCACCTTTGCATGTTTACTGTATCCCTTGGATCTTCATATTGACGATGAAACACAGAAATTGCATCGGAATTAAATATAAGAGACACAATGCCGACTTAAGTACAGGAACATAGAGTTTTCCTACTGTCTATGTTTTGAGCGGTTCCTCCGTCACACGTTTTACATTCCGATGCACCTTTGCAGGTTTACTGTCTCTCTTGGACCTTCCCATTGGCGATGAAACTCAGAAATTGCATCGGAATTAAATATAAGAGATACAATGACGTCATAAGTACAGGAAGACTAAGTCTTGCTACTGTCTATGCTTTGAGCGTTTCCTGTGTCACCAGTTTTACATTTCGATGCACCTCTGCATGTTCACTGTATCCCTAGGACCTTCACAGTAACGATGAAACACAGAAATTGCATCGGAATTAAATATAAGAGACACAATGCCGACTTAAGTACAGGAAGACTGAATCTTCCTACTGTGTATGCTTTGAGCGTCTCCTGTGTCACCAGTTTTACATTCCGATGCACCTCTGCAGGTACACTGTTTCCTTTCGACTTTCCCATTGACGATGAAACACAGAAATTGCATCGGTATTAAATAGACGAGTCACAATGTCGTCTTAAGTACAGGAAGAGTGTGTCTTTCTATTGTCTATGTTTTGAGCGTTTCCTGTGTCACCAGTTTTACATTCCGATGGACCTCTGCTGGTTTACTGTATCCATTGGACCTTCCATTGACGATGAAACACAGTAATTGCATCGGAATTAAATATAAGAGACACCATGCCGACTTAAGTAAAGTATGACTGAGTCTTCCTACTGTCTATGTTTTGAGCCTTTCCTCTGTCACCAGTATTACATTCCGATTCACCTCTGCAGGTTTACTGTATCCAATGGACGTTCCCATTGACGTAGTAACGCAGAAATTGCATCGGAATTAAATATAAGAGACACAACGCCGACTTAAGTACAAGAAAACTGAGTCTTCTTACGGTCTATGTCTTGAGCGTTTCCTGTGTCACCAGTTTTACATTACGATGCACCTCTGCACGTTTACTGTATCCTTTGGACCTTCACAGTGACGATGAAACACAGAAATTGCATCGGAATTAAATATAAGAGACACAATGGTGACTTAAGTACAGGAAGTCTGAGTCTTCCTACCGTCTATGATTTGAGCGTTTCCTGTGTCACCAATTTTACATTCCGATGCACCTCCGTTGGGTTAATGTATCCCTTGGATCTTCCCATTGACAATGAAACACAGAAATTGCATCGGAATTAAATATAAGAGACAGAATGCCGACTTAAGTACAGAAAGACTCAGTCTCTCTACTGTCTATGTTTTGAGCGTTTCCCTTGTCACCAGTTTTACATTCCGATGCACCTCTGCAGGTATACTGTTTCCCTTCGACCTTCCCATTGACGATGAAACACAGAAATTGCATCGGAATTAAATATAAGAGACACAACGCCGACTTAAGTACAAGAAAACTAAGTCATCTTACGGTGTATGATTTGAGCGTTTCCTTTGTCACCAGTTATACATTCCAATGCACTTCTGCAGGTTCACTGTATCCCTTGGACCTTCCCATTGACGATGAAAATCAGAAATTGCATCGGAATTAATTATAAGAGACACAATGCCGACTTAGGTACAGGAAGACTGAGTCTTCCTACTGTCTACGTTTTGAGCATTTCCTGTGTCATCAGTTTTACATTTTGATGCACCTCTGCAGGTTTACTGTATCCCTTGGATCTTCACAGTGACGATGAAACACAGAAATTGCATCGGAATTAAATATAAGAGACACAATGACGACTTAGTAGAAGAAAACTGAGTCTTCTTACGGTCTATGATTTGAGCGGTTCCTGTGTCACCAGTTTTACATTCCGATGCACCTCTGCAGCTTTACTGTATCCCTTGGACCTTCCCATTGACGACGAAACACAGAAATTGCATCGGAATTAAATATGACACAATGGTGACTTAAGTACAGGAAGACTGAGTCTTCCTACTGTCTATGTTTTGAGCGTTTCCGGTGTCATCAGTTATACATTCCGATGCACCTCTGCAGGTTTCCTGTATCCCTTGGACCTTTACAGTGACGATGAAACACAGAAATTGCATCGGAATTAAAAATAAAATACACAATGGTGACTTAAGTACAGGAAGACTGAGTCTTCCTACTGTCTATGTTTTGAGCGTTTCCTGTGTCATCAGTTTTACATTCCGATTCACCTCTGCAGGTTTACTGTATCCCTTGGACCTTCACAGTGACGATGAAACACAGAAATTGCATCGGAATTAAATATAAAAGACACAATGCCGACTTAGGTACAAGAAAACTGAGTCTTCTTAGGGTCTACGTTATGGGCGCTTCCTGTGTCACCAGTTTTGCATTCCGATGCACCTCTGCAGGCATACTGTATCCCTTGGACATTCCCATTGACGATGAAACACAGAAATTGCATCGGAATTAAATATAAGAGACACAATACCTACTTAAGTACAGAAAGACTGAGTCTTCCTACTGTCTATGTTATGAGCGTTTCCTGTGTCACCAGTTTTACATTCCAATGCACCTCTGCAGGTTTTCTGTATCCCTTGGACCTTCACAATGACGATGAAACACAGAAATTGCATCTAATTAAAGATAAGAGATACAATGCCGAGTTCAGTACAAGAAAACTGAGTCTTCTTAGGGCCTAAGCTTTGACCGCTTCCTGTGTCACCAATTTTACATTCCTATGCACCTCTGCAGGTTTACTGTATCCCTTGGACCTTCCCATTGACGACGAAACACAGAAATTGCATCGGATTTAAATATAAGAGACACAATGCTGACTTAAGAACAGGAAGGCTGAGTCTTCCTACTGTCTATGTTTTGAGCGTTTCCTGTGTCACTAGTTTCACATTCCGATGAACCTCTGCAGGTTTACTGTATCCAATGGACCTTCCCATTGACGATGAAACACAGAAATAGCATCGGAATTAAATGTAAGAGACACAATGCTGACTTAAGAACAGGAAGGCTGAGTCTTCCTACTGTCTATGTTTTGAGCGTTTCCTGTGTCACTAGTTTCACATTCCGATGAACCTCTGCAGGTATACTGTATCCCTTGGACTTTCACAGTGACGATGAAACACAGATATTGCTTCGGAATTAATTATAAGAGACACAATTCCGACTTAAGTACAAGAAAACTGAGTCTTCTTAAGATCTATGTTTTGAGCGTTTCCCGTGTCACCAGTTTTACATTCCGATGCACCTCTGCAGGTTTACTGTGTTCCTAGGACCTTCCCATTGACGATGAAGCTCAGAAATTGCATCGGAATTAAATATAAGAGACACAACGCCGACATAAGTACAAGCAAACTGAGTCTTCTCACGATCTATGTTTTTAGCGTTTCCTGTGTCACCACTTTTACATCCCGATGCACCTCTGCAGGTTTAATGTATCCATTGGACTTTCCCATTGACGATGAAACACAGAAATTGCATCGAAATTAAATATAAGAGACACAATGCCGACTTAAGTACAGGAAGACTAAGTCTTCCTACTGTCTATGCTTTGAGCGTGTCCTGTGTCACCAGTTTTACATGCCGATGCACCTCTGCAGGTTTACTGTATCCTTGGACCTTCCCATTGGCGATGAAACACAGAACTCGCATCGGAATTAAATATAAGAGACACAATGCCGACTGAAGTACAGGAAGACTGAGTCTTCCGACTGTCTATGTTTTGAGCGTTTCCTGTGTCACCAGTTTTACATTCCGATGCACCTCTGCAGGTTTAATGTATCCCTCGAACCTTCACAGTGACGATGAAACACAGAAATTGCATCGGAATTAAATATAAAAGACACAATGCCGACTTAAGTACAGAATGACTGTGTCTTCCTACTGTCTAGGTTTGAGCGTTTCCTGTGTCACCAGTTTTACATTCCGATGCACCTCTGCATGTTCACTGTATCCCTTGGACCTTCACAGTAACGATGAAACACACAAATTGCATCGGAATTAAATATAAGAGACACAATGCCGACATAAGTACAGGAAGATAGAGTCTTCCTATGGTCTATGATTTGAGCGTTTCCTGCGTCACCAATTTTACATTCCGATGCACCTCTGCAGGTTTACTGTATCCATTGGACCTTCCCTATGAAGATGAAACACAAAAATAGCATCGGAATTAAATGTAAGAGACACAATGCCGACTTAAGAACAGGAAGGCTGAGTCTTCCTACGGTCTATGTTTTGAGCGTTTCCTGTATCACCAGTTTTTCATTCCGATGCACCTTTGCATGTTTACTGTATCCCTTGGATCTTCGCATTGACGATGAAACACAGAAATTGCATCGGAATTAAATATAAGAGACACAATGCCGACTTAAGTACAGGAACATTGAGTTTTCCTACTGTCTATGATTTGAGCGTTTCCTGCGTCACACGTTTTACATTCCGATGCACCTCTGCAGGTTTACTGTCTCCCTTGGACCTTCCCATTGGCGATGAAACTCAGAAATTGCATCGGAATTAAATATAAGTGATACAATGACGTCATAAGTACAGGGAGACTAAGTCTTGCTACTGTCTATGTTTTGAGCGTTTCCTGTGTCACCAGTTTTACATTCCGATGCACCTCTGCATGTTCACTGTATCCCTTGGACCTTCACAGTAACGATGAAACACAGAAATTGCATCGGAATTAAACATAAGAGACACAATGCCGACTTAAGTACAGGAAGACTGAGTCTTCCTACTGTCTATGCTTTGAGCGTCTCCTGTGTCACCAGTTTTACATTCCCATGCACCTCTGCAGGTACACTGTTTCCTTTCGACTTTCCCATTGACGATGAAACACAGAAATTGCATCGGTATTAAATAGAAGAGACACAATGTCGTCTTAAGTACAGGAAGAGTGTGTCTTTCTATTGTCTATGTTTTGAGCGTTTCCTGTGTCATCAGTTTTACATTCCGATGGACCTCTGCTGGTTTACTGTATCCATTGGACCTTCCATTGACGAAGAAACACTGAAATTGCATCCGTATTAAATATAAGAGACACCATGCCGACTTAAGTACAGGATGACTGAGTCTTCCTACTGTCTATGTTTTGAGCCTTTCCTCTGTCACCAGTATTACATTCCGATGCACCTCTGCAGGTTTACTGTATCCATTGGACGTTCCCATTGACGTAATAACGCAGAAATTGCATTGGAATTAAATATAAGAGACACAACGCCGACTTAAGTACAAGAAAACTGAGTCTTCTTACGGTCTACGTTTTGAGCGTTTCCTGTGTCACCAGTTTTACATTACGATGCACCTCTGCACGTTTACAGTATCCTTTGGACCTTCACAGTGACGATGAAAAACAGAAATTGCTTCGGAATTAAATATAAGAGACACAATGGTGACTTAAGTACAGGAAGACTGAGTCTTCCTACTGTCTATGATTTGAGCGTTTCCTGTGTCTCCAGTTTTACATTCCGATGCACCTCTGTTGGGTTAATGTATCCCTTGGATCTTCCCATTGACGATGAAACACAGAAATTGCATCGGAATTAAATATAAGAGACAGAATGCCGACTTATGTACAGAAAGACTCAGTCTTTCTACTGTCTATGTTTTGAGCGTTTCCCTTGTCACCAGTTTTACATTCCGATGCACCTCTGCAGGTATACTGTTTCCCTTCGACCTTCCCATTGACGATGAAACACAGAAATTGCATCGGAATTAAATATAAGAGACACAACGCTGACTTAAGTACAAGAAAACTGAGTCATCTTACGGTGTATGATTTGAGCGTTTCCTTTGTCACCAGTTTTACATTCCAATGCACTTCTGCAGGTTCACTGTATCCCTTGGACCTTCCCATTGACGATGATACACAGAAATTCCATCGGAAATTAATATAAGAGACACAATGCCGACTTAGGTACAGGAGGACTGAGTCTTCCTACTGTCTACGTTTTGAGCATTTCCTGTGTCATCAGTTTTACATTTTGATGCACCTCTGCAGGTTTACTGTATCCCTTGGATCTTCACAGTGACGATGAAACACAGAAATTGCATCGGAATTAAATATAAAAGACACAATGCCGACTTAGGTACAAGAAAACTGAGTCTTCTTAGGGTCTATGTTATGAGCGCTTCCTGTGTCACCAGTTTTGCATTCCGATGCACCTCTGCAGGCATACTGTATCCTTTGGACCTTCCCATTGACGATGAAACACAGAAATTGCATCGGAATTAAAAATTAAGAGACACCATGCCGACTTAAGTAAAGGATGACTGATTCTTCCTACTGTCTATGTTTTGAGCCTTTCCTCTGTCACCAGTATTACATTCCGATGCACCTCTGCAGGTTTACTGTATCCATTGGACGTTCCCATTGACGTAGTAACGCAGAAATTGCTTCGGAATTAAATATAAGAGACACAACGCCGACTTAAGTACAAGAAAACTGAGTCTTCTTACGGTCTATGTTTTGAGCGTTTCCTGTGTCACCAGTTTTACATTACGATGCACCTCTGCACGTTTACTGTATCCTTTGGACCTTCACAGTGACGATGAAACACAGAAATTGCATCGGAATTAAATATAAGAGACACAATGGTGACTTAAGTACAGGAAGACTGAGTCTTCCTACTGTCTATGATTTGAGCGTTTCCTGTGTCACCAGTTTCACATTCCGATGCACCTCTGTTGGGTTAATGTATCCCTTGGATCTTCCCATTGACGATGAAACACAGAAATTGCATCGGAATTAAATATAAGAGACAGAATGCCGACTTAAGTACAGAAAGACTCAGTCTTTCTACTGTCTATGATTTGAGCCTTTCCTCTGTCACCAGTATTACATTCTGATGAACCTCTGCAGGTTTACTGTATCCATTGGACGTTCCCATTGACGTAGTAACGCAGAAATTGCATCGGAATTAAATATAAGAGGCACAACGCCGACTTTAGTACAAGAAAACTGATTCTTCTTACGGTCTATGTTTTGAGCGTTTCCTGTGTCACCAGTTTTACATTACGATGCACCTCTGCACGTTTACTGTATCCTTTGGACCTTCACAGTGACGATGAAACACAGAAATTGCATCGGAATTAAATATAAGAGACACAATGGTGACTTAAGTACACTAAGACTGAGTCTTCCTACTGTCTATGATTTGAGCGTTTCCTGTGTCACCAGTTTTACATTCCGATGCACCTCTGTTGGGTTAATGTATCCCTTGGATCTTCCCATTGACGATGAAACACAGAAATTGCATCGGAATTAAATATAAGACACAGAATGCCGACTTAAGTACAGAAAGATTCAGTCTTTCTACTGTCTATGTTTTGAGCGTTTCCCTTGTCACCAGTTTTACATTCCGATGCACCTCTGCAGGTATACTGTTTCCCTTCGACCTTCCCATTGACGATGAAACACAGAAATTGCATCGGAATTAAATATAAGAGACACAACGCCGACTTAAGTACAAGAAAACTGAGTCATCTTACGGTGTATGATTTGAGCGTTTCCTTTGTCACCAGTTTTACATTCCAATGCACTTCTGCAGGTTCACTGTATCCCTTGGACCTTCCCATTGACGATGATACACAGAAATTCCATCGGAAATAAATATAAGAGACACAATGCCGACTTAGGTACAGGAAGACTGAGTCTTCCTACTGTCTACGTTTTGAGCATTTCCTGTGTCATCAGTTTTACATTTTGATGCAACTCTGCAGGTTTACTGTATCCCTTGGATCTTCACAGTGACGATGAAACACAGAAATTGCATCGGAATTAAATATAAAAGACACAATGCCGACTTAGGTACAAGAAAACTGAGTCTTCTTAGGGTCTATGTTTTGAGCGCTTCCTGTGTCACCAGTTTTGCATTCCGATGCACCTCTGCAGGCATACTGTATCCTTTGGACCTTCCCATTGACGATGAAACACAGAAATTGCATCGGAATTAAATATAAGAGACACAATGCCTACTTAAGTACAGAAAGACTGAGTCTTCCTACTGTCTATGTTATGAGCGATTCCTGTGTCACCAGTTTTACATTCCGATGCACCTCTGCAGGTTTACTGTATCCAATGGACCTTCCCATTGACGATGAAACACAGAAATTCCATCGGAATTAAATAGAAGAGACACAATGCCGAATTAAGTACAGGAAGGTTGAGTCTTCCTACTGCCTATGTTTTGAGCGCTTCCTGCGTCACCAATTTTACATTCCGATGCACCTCTGCATGTTTACTGTATCCAATGGACCTTCCCATTGACGATGAAACACAGAAATAGCATCGGAATTAAATGTAAGAGACACAATGCTGACTTAAGAACAGGAAGGCTGAGTCTTCCTACTGTCTATGTTTTGAGCGTTTCCTGTGTCACTAGTTTCACATTCCGATGAACCTCTGCAGGTATACTGTATCCCTTGGACTTTCACAGTGACGATGAAACACAGATATTGCATCGGAATTAATTATAAGAGACACAATGCCGACTTAAGTACAAGAAAACTGAGTCTTCTTAAAATCTATGTTTTGAGCGTTTCCCGTGTCACCAGTTTTACATTCCGATGCACCTCTGCAGGTTTACTGAGTTCCTAGGACCTCCCCTTTGACGATGAAGCTCAGAAATTGCATCGGAATTAAATATAAGAGACACAACGCCGACATAAGTACAAGCAAACTGAGTCTTCTCACGATCTATGTTTTTAGCGTTTCCTGTGTCACCACTTTTACATCCCGATGCACCTCTGCAGATTTACTGTATCCATTGGACTTTCCCATTGACGATGAAACACAGAAATTGCATCGAAATTAAATATAAGAGACACAATGCCGACTTAAGTACAGGAAGACTAAGTCTTCCTACTGTCTATGTTTTGAGCGTGTCCTGTGTCACCAGTTTTACATTCCGATGCACCTCTGCAGGTTTACTGTATCCTTGGACCTTCCCATTGGCGATGAAACACAGAACTCGCATCGGAATTAAATATAAGAGACACAATGCCGACTGAAGTACAGGAAGACTGAGTCTTCCTACTGTCTATGTTTTGAGCGTTTCCTGTGTCACCAGTTTTACATTCCGATGCACCTCTGCAGGTTTAATGTATCCCTCGAACCTTCACAGTGACGATGAAACACAGAAATTGCATCGGAATTAAATATAAAAGACACAATGCCGACTTAAGTACAAGAAAACTCAGTCTTCTTAGGGTGTATGTCATGAGCGCTTCCTGTGTCACCAGTTTTACATTCCGATGCACCTCTGCAGGGTTACTGTATCTCTTGGACCTTCCCATTGACGATGAAACACAGAAATTGCATCGGAATTAAATATAAGAGACACAATGCCGACTTAAGTACAGGAAGATAGAGTCTTCCTATGGTCTATGATTTGAGCGTTTCCTGCGTCACCAATTTTACATTCCGATGCACCTCTGCAGGTTTACTGTATCCATTGAACCTTCCCATTGAAGATGAAATACAGAAATAGCATCGGAATTAAATGTAAGAGACACAATGCCGACTTAAGACAGGAAGGCTGAGTCTTCCTACTGTCTATGTTTTGAGCGTTTCCTGTATCACCAGTTTTTCATTCCGATGCACCTTTGCATGTTTACTGTATCCCTTGGATCCTCGCATTGACGATGAAACCCAGAAATTGCATCGGAATTAAATATAAGAGACACAATGCCGACTTAAGTACAAGAACATTGAGTTTTCCTACTGTCTATGATTTGAGCGTTTCCTGCGTCACACGTTTTACATTCCGATGCACCTCTGCAGGTTTACTGTCTCCCTTGGACCTTCCCATTGGCGATGAAACTCAGAAATTGCATCGGAATTAAATATAAGTGATACAATGACGTCATAGTACAGGAAGACTAAGTCTTGCTACTGTCTATGTTTTGAACGTTTCCTGTGTCACCAGTTTTATATTCCGATGCACCTCTGCATGTTCACTGTATCCCTTGGACCTTCACAGTAACGATGAAACACAGAAATTGCATCGGAATTAAATATAAGAGACACAATGCCGACTTAAGTACAGGAAGACTGAGTCTTCCTACTGTCTATGATTTGAGCGTCTCCTGTGTCACCAGTTTTACATTCCGATGCACCTCCGCAGGTACACTGTTTCCTTTCGACTTTCCCATTGACGATGAAACACAGAAATTGCATCGGTATTAAATAGAAGAGACACAATGTCGTCTTAAGTACAGGAAGAGTGTGTCTTTCTATTGTCTATGTTTTGAGCGTTTCCTGTGTCACCAGTTTTACATTCCGATGGACCTCTGCTGGTTTACTGTATCCATTGGACCTTCCATTGACGATGAAACACAGAAATTGCATCGGAATTAAATATAAGAGACACCATGCCGACTTAAGTAAAGGATGACTGAGTCTTCCTACTGTCTATGTTTTGAGCCTTTCCTCTGTCACCAGTATTACATTCCGATGCACCTCTGCAGGTTTACTGTATCCATTGGACGTTCCCATTGACGTAGTAACGCAGAAATTGCATCGGAATTAAATATAAGAGACACAACGCCGACTTAAGTGCAAGAAAACTGAGTCTTCTTACGGTCTATTTTTGAGCGTTTCCTGTGTCACCAGTTTTACATTACGATGCACCTCTGCACGTTTACTGTATCCTTTGGACCTTCACAGTGACGATGAAACACAGAAATTGCATCGGAATTAAATATAAGAGACACAATGGTGACTTCAGTACAGGAAGACTGAGTCTTCCTACTGTCTATGATTTGAGCGTTTCATGTGTCACCCGTTTCACATTCCGATGCACCTCTGTTGGGTTAATGTATCCCTTGGATCTTCCCATTGACGATGAAACACAGAAATTGCATCGGAATTAAATATAAGAGACAGAATGCCGACTTAAGTACAGAATGACTCAGTCTTTCTACTGTCTATGTTTTGAGCGTTTCCCTTGTCACCAGTTTTACATTCCGATGCACCTCTGCAGGTATACTGTTTCCCTTCGACCTTCCCATTGACGATGAAACACAGAAATTGCATCGGAATTAAATATAAGAGACACAACGCCGACTTAAGTACAAGAAAACTGAGTCAACTTACGGTGTATGATTTGAGCGTTTCCTTTGTCACCAGTTTTGCATTCCAATGCACTTCTGCAGGTTCACTGTATCCCTTGGACCTTCCCATTGACGATGATACACAGAAATTCCATCGGAAATTAATATAAGAGACACAATGCCGACTTAGGTACAGGAGGACTGAGTCTTCCTACTGTCTACGTTTTGAGCATTTCCTGTGTCATCAGTTTTACATTTTGATGCACCTCTGCAGGTTTACTGTATCCCTTGGATCTTCACAGTGACGATGAAACACAGAAATTGCATCGGAATTAAATATAAAAGACACAATGCCGACTTAGGTACAAGAAAACTGAGTCTTCTTAGGGTCTATGTTATGAGCGCTTCCTGTGTCACCAGTTTTGCATTCCGATGCACCTCTGCAGGCATACTGTATCCTTTGGACCTTCCCATTGACGATGAAACACAGAAATTGCATCGGAATTAAAAATTAAGAGACACCATGCCGACTTAAGTAAAGGATGACTGATTCTTCCTACTGTCTATGTTTTGAGCCTTTCCTCTGTCACCAGTATTACATTCCGATGCACCTCTGCAGGTTTACTGTATCCATTGGACGTTCCCATTGACGTAGTAACGCAGAAATTGCTTCGGAATTAAATATAAGAGACACAACGCCGACTTAAGTACAAGAAAACTGAGTCTTCTTACGGTCTATGTTTTGAGCGTTTCCTGTGTCACCAGTTTTACATTACGATGCACCTCTGCACGTTTACTGTATCCTTTGGACCTTCACAGTGACGATGAAACACAGAAATTGCATCGGAATTAAATATAAGAGACACAATGGTGACTTAAGTACAGGAAGACTGAGTCTTCCTACTGTCTATGATTTGAGCGTTTCCTGTGTCACCAGTTTCACATTCCGATGCACCTCTGTTGGGTTAATGTATCCCTTGGATCTTCCCATTGACGATGAAACACAGAAATTGCATCGGAATTAAATATAAGAGACAGAATGCCGACTTAAGTACAGAAAGACTCAGTCTTTCTACTGTCTATGATTTGAGCCTTTCCTCTGTCACCAGTATTACATTCTGATGAACCTCTGCAGGTTTACTGTATCCATTGGACGTTCCCATTGACGTAGTAACGCAGAAATTGCATCGGAATTAAATATAAGAGGCACAACGCCGACTTTAGTACAAGAAAACTGATTCTTCTTACGGTCTATGTTTTGAGCGTTTCCTGTGTCACCAGTTTTACATTACGATGCACCTCTGCACGTTTACTGTATCCTTTGGACCTTCACAGTGACGATGAAACACAGAAATTGCATCGGAATTAAATATAAGAGACACAATGGTGACTTAAGTACACTAAGACTGAGTCTTCCTACTGTCTATGATTTGAGCGTTTCCTGTGTCACCAGTTTTACATTCCGATGCACCTCTGTTGGGTTAATGTATCCCTTGGATCTTCCCATTGACGATGAAACACAGAAATTGCATCGGAATTAAATATAAGACACAGAATGCCGACTTAAGTACAGAAAGATTCAGTCTTTCTACTGTCTATGTTTTGAGCGTTTCCCTTGTCACCAGTTTTACATTCCGATGCACCTCTGCAGGTATACTGTTTCCCTTCGACCTTCCCATTGACGATGAAACACAGAAATTGCATCGGAATTAAATATAAGAGACACAACGCCGACTTAAGTACAAGAAAACTGAGTCATCTTACGGTGTATGATTTGAGCGTTTCCTTTGTCACCAGTTTTACATTCCAATGCACTTCTGCAGGTTCACTGTATCCCTTGGACCTTCCCATTGACGATGATACACAGAAATTCCATCGGAAATAAATATAAGAGACACAATGCCGACTTAGGTACAGGAAGACTGAGTCTTCCTACTGTCTACGTTTTGAGCATTTCCTGTGTCATCAGTTTTACATTTTGATGCAACTCTGCAGGTTTACTGTATCCCTTGGATCTTCACAGTGACGATGAAACACAGAAATTGCATCGGAATTAAATATAAAAGACACAATGCCGACTTAGGTACAAGAAAACTGAGTCTTCTTAGGGTCTATGTTTTGAGCGCTTCCTGTGTCACCAGTTTTGCATTCCGATGCACCTCTGCAGGCATACTGTATCCTTTGGACCTTCCCATTGACGATGAAACACAGAAATTGCATCGGAATTAAATATAAGAGACACAATGCCTACTTAAGTACAGAAAGACTGAGTCTTCCTACTGTCTATGTTATGAGCGATTCCTGTGTCACCAGTTTTACATTCCGATGCACCTCTGCAGGTTTACTGTATCCAATGGACCTTCCCATTGACGATGAAACACAGAAATTCCATCGGAATTAAATAGAAGAGACACAATGCCGAATTAAGTACAGGAAGGTTGAGTCTTCCTACTGCCTATGTTTTGAGCGCTTCCTGCGTCACCAATTTTACATTCCGATGCACCTCTGCATGTTTACTGTATCCAATGGACCTTCCCATTGACGATGAAACACAGAAATAGCATCGGAATTAAATGTAAGAGACACAATGCTGACTTAAGAACAGGAAGGCTGAGTCTTCCTACTGTCTATGTTTTGAGCGTTTCCTGTGTCACTAGTTTCACATTCCGATGAACCTCTGCAGGTATACTGTATCCCTTGGACTTTCACAGTGACGATGAAACACAGATATTGCATCGGAATTAATTATAAGAGACACAATGCCGACTTAAGTACAAGAAAACTGAGTCTTCTTAAAATCTATGTTTTGAGCGTTTCCCGTGTCACCAGTTTTACATTCCGATGCACCTCTGCAGGTTTACTGAGTTCCTATGACCTCCCCTTTGACGATGAAGCTCAGAAATTGCATCGGAATTAAATATAAGAGACACAACGCCGACATAAGTACAAGCAAACTGAGTCTTCTCACGATCTATGTTTTTAGCGTTTCCTGTGTCACCACTTTTACATCCCGATGCACCTCTGCAGATTTACTGTATCCATTGGACTTTCCCATTGACGATGAAACACAGAAATTGCATCGAAATTAAATATAAGAGACACAATGCCGACTTAAGTACAGGAAGACTAAGTCTTCCTACTGTCTATGTTTTGAGCGTGTCCTGTGTCACCAGTTTTACATTCCGATGCACCTCTGCAGGTTTACTGTATCCTTGGACCTTCCCATTGGCGATGAAACACAGAACTCGCATCGGAATTAAATATAAGAGACACAATGCCGACTGAAGTACAGGAAGACTGAGTCTTCCTACTGTCTATGTTTTGAGCGTTTCCTGTGTCACCAGTTTTACATTCCGATGCACCTCTGCAGGTTTAATGTATCCCTCGAACCTTCACAGTGACGATGAAACACAGAAATTGCATCGGAATTAAATATAAAAGACACAATGCCGACTTAAGTACAAGAAAACTCAGTCTTCTTAGGGTGTATGTCATGAGCGCTTCCTGTGTCACCAGTTTTACATTCCGATGCACCTCTGCAGGGTTACTGTATCTCTTGGACCTTCCCATTGACGATGAAACACAGAAATTGCATCGGAATTAAATATAAGAGACACAATGCCGACTTAAGTACAGGAAGATAGAGTCTTCCTATGGTCTATGATTTGAGCGTTTCCTGCGTCACCAATTTTACATTCCGATGCACCTCTGCAGGTTTACTGTATCCATTGAACCTTCCCATTGAAGATGAAATACAGAAATAGCATCGGAATTAAATGTAAGAGACACAATGCCGACTTAAGACAGGAAGGCTGAGTCTTCCTACTGTCTATGTTTTGAGCGTTTCCTGTATCACCAGTTTTTCATTCCGATGCACCTTTGCATGTTTACTGTATCCCTTGGATCCTCGCATTGACGATGAAACCCAGAAATTGCATCGGAATTAAATATAAGAGACACAATGCCGACTTAAGTACAAGAACATTGAGTTTTCCTACTGTCTATGATTTGAGCGTTTCCTGCGTCACACGTTTTACATTCCGATGCACCTCTGCAGGTTTACTGTCTCCCTTGGACCTTCCCATTGGCGATGAAACTCAGAAATTGCATCGGAATTAAATATAAGTGATACAATGACGTCATAGTACAGGAAGACTAAGTCTTGCTACTGTCTATGTTTTGAACGTTTCCTGTGTCACCAGTTTTATATTCCGATGCACCTCTGCATGTTCACTGTATCCCTTGGACCTTCACAGTAACGATGAAACACAGAAATTGCATCGGAATTAAATATAAGAGACACAATGCCGACTTAAGTACAGGAAGACTGAGTCTTCCTACTGTCTATGCTTTGAGCGTCTCCTGTGTCACCAGTTTTACATTCCGATGCACCTCCGCAGGTACACTGTTTCCTTTCGACTTTCCCATTGACGATGAAACACAGAAATTGCATCGGTATTAAATAGAAGAGACACAATGTCGTCTTAAGTACAGGAAGAGTGTGTCTTTCTATTGTCTATGTTTTGAGCGTTTCCTGTGTCACCAGTTTTACATTCCGATGGACCTCTGCTGGTTTACTGTATCCATTGGACCTTCCATTGACGATGAAACACAGAAATTGCATCGGAATTAAATATAAGAGACACCATGCCGACTTAAGTAAAGGATGACTGAGTCTTCCTACTGTCTATGTTTTGAGCCTTTCCTCTGTCACCAGTATTACATTCCGATGCACCTCTGCAGGTTTACTGTATCCATTGGACGTTCCCATTGACGTAGTAACGCAGAAATTGCATCGGAATTAAATATAAGAGACACAACGCCGACTTAAGTGCAAGAAAACTGAGTCTTCTTACGGTCTATTTTTGAGCGTTTCCTGTGTCACCAGTTTTACATTACGATGCACCTCTGCACGTTTACTGTATCCTTTGGACCTTCACAGTGACGATGAAACACAGAAATTGCATCGGAATTAAATATAAGAGACACAATGGTGACTTCAGTACAGGAAGACTGAGTCTTCCTACTGTCTATGATTTGAGCGTTTCATGTGTCACCCGTTTCACATTCCGATGCACCTCTGTTGGGTTAATGTATCCCTTGGATCTTCCCATTGACGATGAAACACAGAAATTGCATCGGAATTAAATATAAGAGACAGAATGCCGACTTAAGTACAGAATGACTCAGTCTTTCTACTGTCTATGTTTTGAGCGTTTCCCTTGTCACCAGTTTTACATTCCGATGCACCTCTGCAGGTATATTGTTTCCCTTCGACCTTCCCATTGACGATGAAACACAGAAATTGCATCGGAATTAAATATAAGAGACACAACGCCGACTTAAGTACAAGAAAACTGAGTCAACTTACGGTGTATGATTTGAGCGTTTCCTTTGTCACCAGTTTTGCATTCCAATGCACTTCTGCAGGTTCACTGTATCCCTTGGACCTTCCCATTGACGATGAAACACAGAAATTCCATCGGAATTAAATATAAGAGACACAATGCCGACTTAGGTACAGGAAGACTGAGTCTTCCTACTGTCTACGTTTTGAGCATTTCCTGTGTCATCAGTTTTACATTTTGATGCAACTCTGCAGGTTTACTGTATCCCTTGGATCTTCACAGTGACGATGAAACACAGAAATTGCATCGGAATTAAATATAAGAGACACAATGACGACTTAGCAGAAGAAAAATGAGTCTTCTTACGGTCTATGATTTGAGCGGTTCCTGTGTCACCAGTTTTACATTCCGATGCACCTCTGCAGCTTTACTGTATCCCTTGGACCTTCTAATTGACGACGAAACACAGAAATTGCATCGGAATTAAATATGACACAATGGTGACTTAAGTACAGGAAGACTGAGTCTTCCTACTGTCTATGTTATGAGCGTTTCCTTTGTCACCAGTTTTACATTCCAATGCACTTCTGCAGGTTCACTGTATCCCTTGGACCTTCCCATTGACGATGAAACACAGAAATTCCATCGGAATTAAATATAAGAGACACAATGCCGACTTAGGTACAGGAAGACTGAGTCTTCCTACTGTCTACGTTTTGAGCATTTCCTGTGTCATCAGTTTTACATTTTGATGCACCTCTGCAGGTTTACTGTATCCCTTGGATCTTCACAGTGACGATGAAACACAGAAATTGCATCGGAATTAAATATAAAAGACACAATGCCGACTTAGGTACAAGAAAACTGAGTCTTCTTAGGGTCTATGTTATGAGCGCTTCCTGTGTCACCAGTTTTGCATTCCGATGCACCTCTGCAGGCATACTGTATCCTTTGGACCTTCCCATTGACGATGAAACACAGAAATTGCATCGGAATTAAATATAAGAGACACCATGCCGACTTAAGTAAAGGATGACTGATTCTTCCTACTGTCTATGTTTTGAGCCTTTCCTCTGTCACCAGTATTACATTCCGATGCACCTCTGCAGGTTTACTGTATCCATTGGACGTTCCCATTGACGTAGTAACGCAGAAATTGCTTCGGAATTAAATATAAGAGACACAACGCCGACTTAAGTACAAGAAAACTGAGTCTTCTTACGGTCTATGTTTTGAGCGTTTCCTGTGTCACCAGTTTTACATTACGATGCACCTCTGCACGTTTACTGTATCCTTTGGACCTTCACAGTGACGATGAAACGCAGAAATTGCATCGGAATTAAATATAAGAGACACAATGGTGACTTAAGTACAGGAAGACTGAGTCTTCCTACTGTCTATGATTTGAGCGTTTCCTGTGTCACCAGTTTCACATTCCGATGCACCTCTGTTGGGTTAATGTATCCCTTGGATCTTCCCATTGACGATGAAACACAGAAATTGCATCGGAATTAAATATAAGAGACAGAATGCCGACTTAAGTACAGAAAGACTCAGTCTTTCTACTGTCTATGATTTGAGCCTTTCCTCTGTCACCAGTATTACATTCTGATGCACCTCTGCAGGTTTACTGTATCCATTGGACGTTCCCATTGACGTAGTAACGCAGAAATTGCATCGGAATTAAATATAAGAGACACAACGCCGACTTTAGTACAAGAAAACTGAGTCTTCTTACGGTCTATGTTTTGAGCGTTTCCTGTGTCACCAGTTTTACATTACGATGCACCTCTGCACGTTTACTGTATCCTTTGGACCTTCACAGTGACGATGAAACACAGATATTGCATCGGAATTAAATATAAGAGACACAATGGTGACTTAAGTACAGGAAGACTGAGTCTTCCTACTGTCTATGATTTGAGCGTTTCCTGTGTCACCAGTTTTACAATCCGATGCACCTCTGTTGGGTTAATGTATCCCTTGGATCTTCCCATTGACGATGAAACACAAAAATTGCATCGGAATTAAATATAAAAGACACAACGCCGACTTAAGTACAAGAAAACTGAGTCATCTTACGGTGTATGATTTGAGCGTTTCCTTTGTCACCAGTTTTACATTCCAATGCACTTCTGCAGGTTCACTGTATCCCTTGGACCTTCCCATTGACGATGATACACAGAAATTCCATCGGAAATAAATATAAGAGACACAATGCCGACTTAGGTACAGGAAGACTGAGTCTTCCTACTGTCTACGTTTTGAGCATTTCCTGTGTCATCAGTTTTACATTTTGATGCAACTCTGCAGGTTTACTGTATCCCTTGGATCTTCACAGTGACGATGAAACACAGAAATTGCATCGGAATTAAATATAAAAGACACAATGCCGACTTAGGTACAAGAAAACTGAGTCTTCTTAGGGTCTATGTTTTGAGCGCTTCCTGTTTCACCAGTTTTGCATTCCGATGCACCTCTGCAGGCATACTGTATCCTTTGGACCTTCCCATTGACGATGAAACACAGAAATTGCATCGGAATTAAATATAAGAGACACAATGCCTACTTAAGTACAGAAAGACTGAGTCTTCCTACTGTCTATGTTATGAGCGATTCCTGTGTCACCAGTTTTACATTCCGATGCACCTCTGCAGGTTTACTGTATCCAATGGACCTTCCCATTGACGATGAAACACAGAAATTCCATCGGAATTAAATAGAAGAGACACAATGCCGACTTAAGTACAGGAAGGTTGAGTCTTCCTACTGCCTATGTTTTGAGCGCTTCCTGCGTCACCAATTTTACATTCCGATGCACCTCTGCAGGTTTACTGTATCCAATGGACCTTCCCATTGACGATGAAACACAGAAATAGCATCGGAATTAAATGTAAGAGACACAATGCTGACTTAAGAACAGGAAGGCTGAGTCTTCCTACTGTCTATGTTTTGAGCGTTTCCTGTGTCACTAGTTTCACATTCCGATGAACCTCTGCAGGTATACTGTATCCCTTGGACTTTCACAGTGACGATGAAACACAGATATTGCATCGGAATTAATTATAAGAGACACAATGCCGACTTAAGTACAAGAAAACTGAGTCTTCTTAAAATCTATGTTTTGAGCGTTTCCCGTGTCACCAGTTTTACATTCCGATGCACCTCTGCAGGTTTACTGAGTTCCTAGGACCTCCCCATTGACGATGAAGCTCAGAAATTGCATCGGAATAAAATATAAGAGACACAACGCCGACATAAGTACAAGCAAACTGAGTCTTCTCACGATCTATGTTTTTAGCGTTTCCTGTGTCACCACTTTTACATCCCGATGCACCTCTGCAGATTTACTGTATCCATTGGACTTTCCCATTGACGATGAAACACAGAAATTGCATCGAAATTAAATATAAGAGACACAATGCCGACTTAAGTACAGGAAGACTAAGTCTTCCTACTGTCTATGTTTTGAGCGTGTCCTGTGTCACCAGTTTTACATTCCGATGCACCTCTGCAGGTTTTCTGTATCCTTGGACCTTCCCATTGGCGATGAAACACAGAACTCGCATCGGAATTAAATATAAGAGACACAATGCCGACTGAAGTACAGGAAGACTGAGTCTTCCTACTGTCTATGTTTTGAGCGTTTCCTGTGTCACCAGTTTTACATTCCGATGCACCTCTGCAGGTTTAATGTATCCCTCGAACCTTCACAGTGACGATGAAACACAGAAATTGCATCGGAATTAAATATAAAAGACACAATGCCGACTTAAGTACAAGAAAACTCAGTCTTCTTAGGGTGTATGTCATGAGCGCTTCCTGTGTCACCAGTTTTACATTCCGATGCACCTCTGCAGGGTTACTGTATCTCTTGGACCTTCCCATTGACGATGAAACACAGAAATTGCATCGGAATTAAATATAAGAGACACAATGCCGACTTAAGTACAGGAAGATAGAGTCTTTCTATGGTCTATGATTTGAGCGTTTCCTGCGTCACCAATTTTACATTCCGATGCACCTCTGCAGGTTTACTGTATCCATTGAACCTTCCCATTGAAGATGAAATACAGAAATAGCATCGGAATTAAATGTAAGAGACACAATGCCGACTTAAGACAGGAAGGCTGAGTCTTCCTACTGTCTATGTTTTGAGCGTTTCCTGTATCACCAGTTTTTCATTCCGATGCACCTTTGCATGTTTACTGTATCCCTTGGATCCTCGCATTGACGATGAAACCCAGAAATTGCATCGGAATTAAATATAAGAGACACAATGCCGACTTAAGTACAAGTACATTGAGTTTTCCTACTGTCTATGATTTGAGCGTTTCCTGCGTCACACGTTTTACATTCCGATGCACCTCTGCAGGTTTACTGTCTCCCTTGGACCTTCCCATTGGCGATGAAACTCAGAAATTGCATCGGAATTAAATATAAGTGATACAATGACGTCATAGTACAGGAAGACTAAGTCTTGCTACTGTCTATGTTTTGAACGTTTCCTGTGTCACCAGTTTTATATTCCGATGCACCTCTGCATGTTCACTGTATCCCTTGGACCTTCACAGTAACGATGAAACACAGAAATTGCATCGGAATTAAATATAAGAGACACAATGCCGACTTAAGTACAGGAAGACTGAGTCTTCCTACTGTCTATGCTTTGAGCGTCTCCTGTGTCACCAGTTTTACATTCCGATGCACCTCCGCAGGTACACTGTTTCCTTTCGACTTTCCCATTGACGATGAAACACGGAAATTGCATCGGTATTAAATAGAAGAGACACAATGTCGTCTTAAGTACAGGAAGAGTGTGTCTTTCTATTGTCTATGTTTTGAGCGTTTCCTGTGTCACCAGTTTTACATTCCGATGGACCTCTGCTGGTTTACTGTATCCATTGGACCTTCCATTGACGATGAAACACAGAAATTGCATAGGAATTAAATATAAGAGACACCATGCCGACTTAAGTAAAGGATGACTGAGTCTTCCTACTGTCTATGTTTTGAGCCTTTCCTCTGTCACCAGTATTACATTCCGATGCACCTCTGCAGGTTTACTGTATCCATTGGACGTTCCCATTGACGTAGTAACGCAGAAATTGCATCGGAATTAAATATAAGAGACACAACGCCGACTTAAGTGCAAGAAAACTGAGTCTTCTTACGGTCTATTTTTGAGCGTTCCCTGTGTCACCAGTTTTACATTACGATGCACCTCTGCACGTTTACTGTATCCTTTGGACCTTCACAGTGACGATGAAACACAGAAATTGCATCGGAATTAAATATAAGAGACACAATGGTGACTTCAGTACAGGAAGACTGAGTCTTCCTACTGTCTATGATTTGAGCGTTTCATGTGTCACCCGTTTCACATTCCGATGCACCTCTGTTGGGTTAATGTATCCCTTGGATCTTCCCATTGACGATGAAACACAGAAATTGCATCGGAATTAAATATAAGAGACAGAATGCCGACTTAAGTACAGAATGACTCAGTCTTTCTACTGTCTATGTTTTGAGCGTTTCCCTTGTCACCAGTTTTACATTCCGATGCACCTCTGCAGGTATACTGTTTCCCTTCGACCTTCCCATTGACGATGAAACACAGAAATTCCATCGGAATTAAATATAAGAGACACAATGCCGACTTAGGTACAGGAAGACTGAGTCTTCCTACTGTCTACGTTTTGAGCATTTCCTGTGTCATCAGTTTTACATTTTGATGCAACTCTGCAGGTTTACTGTATCCCTTGGATCTTCACAGTGACGATGAAACACAGAAATTGCATCGGAATTAAATATAAGAGACACAATGACGACTTAGCAGAAGAAAAATGAGTCTTCTTACGGTCTATGATTTGAGCGGTTCCTGTGTCACCAGTTTTACATTCCGATGCACCTCTGCAGCTTTACTGTATCCCTTGGACCTTCTAATTGACGACGAAACACAGAAATTGCATCGGAATTAAATATGACACAATGGTGACTTAAGTACAGGAAGACTGAGTCTTCCTACTGTCTATGTTATGAGCGTTTCCTTTGTCACCAGTTTTACATTCCAATGCACTTCTGCAGGTTCACTGTATCCCTTGGACCTTCCCATTGACGATGAAACACAGAAATTCCATCGGAATTAAATATAAGAGACACAATGCCGACTTAGGTACAGGAAGACTGAGTCTTCCTACTGTCTACGTTTTGAGCATTTCCTGTGTCATCAGTTTTACATTTTGATGCACCTCTGCAGGTTTACTGTATCCCTTGGATCTTCACAGTGACGATGAAACACAGAAATTGCATCGGAATTAAATATAAAAGACACAATGCCGACTTAGGTACAAGAAAACTGAGTCTTCTTAGGGTCTATGTTATGAGCGCTTCCTGTGTCACCAGTTTTGCATTCCGATGCACCTCTGCAGGCATACTGTATCCCTTGGACCTTCACAATGACGATGAAACACAGAAATTGCATCTAATTAAATATAAGAGATACAATGTTGAGTTCAGTACAAGAAAACTGAGTCTTCTTAGGGCCTAAGATTTGACCGCTTCCTGTGTCACCAATTTTACATTACTATGCACATCTGCAGGTTTACTGTATCCCTTGGACCTTCCCATTGACGACGAAACACAGAAATTGCATTGGATTTAAATATAAGAGACACAATGCCGACTTAAGTACAGGAAGACTGAGTATTCCTACTGTCTATGTTTTGAGCATTTCCTGTGTCACCAGTTTTACATTCCGATGCACCTCTGCAGGTTTACTGTATCCCTTGGATCTTCCCATTGACGATGAAACACAGAAATGGCATCGGAATTAAATAGAAGAGACACAATGCCGACTTAAGTACAGGAAGGTTGAGTCTTCCTACTGCTATGTTTTGAGCGTTTCCTGCGTCACCAATTTTACATTCCGATGCACCTCTGCAGGATTACTGTATCCAATGGACCTTCCCATTGACGATGAAACACAGAAATAGCATCGAAATTAAATGTAAGAGACACAATGCTGACTTAAGAACAGGAAGGCTGAGTCTTCCTACTGTCTATGCTTTGAGCGTTTCCTGTGTCACCAGTTTCACATTCAGATGAACCTCTGCAGGTATACTGTATCCCTTGGACTTTCACAGTGACGATGAAACACAGATATTGCATCGGAATTAATTATAAGAGGCACAATGCCGACTTAAGTACAGGAAGACTGAGTCTTCCTACTCTCTATGTTTTGAGCGTTTCCTGTGTCATCAGTTTTACATTCCGATGCACCTCTGCAGGTTTACTGTATCCCTTGGACCTTCCCATTGACGATGAAACTCAGAAATTGCATCGGAATTAAATATAAGAGGCACAATGCCGACTTAAGTACAGGAAGACTGGGTCTTCCTAATGTCTATGTTTTGAGCGTTTCCTGTGTCACCAG
Source organism: Schistocerca nitens (assembly GCF_023898315.1). NCBI lineage: Eukaryota > Metazoa > Arthropoda > Insecta > Orthoptera > Acrididae > Schistocerca > Schistocerca nitens. Next base: position 237,918,155 of record NC_064623.1, on the reverse strand, counting down.
TTTTACATTCCGATGCACCTCTGCAGGTTTACTGTATCCATTGGACCTTCCCATTGACGATGAAACACAGAAATTGCTTCGAAATTAAGTATAAGAGACACAATGCCGACTTAAGTACAGGAAGACTGAGTCTTCCTACTGTCTATGTTTTGAGCGTGTCCTGTGTCACCAGTTTTACATTCCGATGCAACTCTGCAGGTTTACTGTATCCTTGGACCTTCCCATTGGCGATGAAACACAGAACTCGCATCGCAATTAAATATAAGAGACACAATGCCGACTGAAGTACAGGAAGACTGAGTCTTCCTACTGTCTATGTTTTGGGCGTTTCCTGTGTCACCAGTTTTACATTCCGATGCACCTCTGCAGGTTTAATGTATCCCTCGAACCTTCACAGTGACGATGAAACACAGAAATTGCATCGGAATTAAATATAAAAGACACAATGCCGACTTAAGTACAAGAAAACTCAGTCTTCTTAGGGTGTATGTTATGAGTGCTTCCTGTGTCACCAGTTTTACATTCCGATGCACCTCTGCAGGGTTACTGTATCCCTTGGACCTTCCCATTGACGATGAAACACAGAAATTGCATCGGAATTAAATATAAGAGACACAATGCCGACTTAAGTACAGAATGACTGTGTCTTCCTACTGTCTAGGTTTTGAGCGTTTCCTGTGTCACCAGATTTACATTCCGATGCAACTCTGCAGGTTTACTGTATACCTTGCACCTTCCCATTGACGATGAAACACAGAAATAGCATCGGAATTAAATATAAGAGACACAATGCCGACTTAAGGACAGGAAGGATGAGTCTTCCTACTGTCTATGTTTTGAGCAATACCTGTGCCACCAGTTTTACATTCCGATGCAGCGCTGCAGGTTTACTGTAACCCTTGGATCTTCACAGTGACGATGAAACACAGAAATTGCATCGGAATTAAATATAAGAGACACAATGACGACTTAGTAAATGAAATCTGAGTCTTCTTACGGTCTATGATTTGAGCGGTTCCTGTGTCTCCAGTTTTACATTCCGATGCACCTCTGCAGCTTTACTGTATCCCTTGGACCTTCCCATTGACGATGAAACACAGAACTCGCATCGCAATTAAATATAAGAGACACAATGCCGACTGAAGTACAGGAAGACTGAGTCTTCCTACTGTCTATGTTTTGAGCGTTTCCTGTGTCACCAGTTTTACATTCCGATGCACCTCTGCAGGTTTAATGTATCCCTCGAACCTTCACAGTGACGATGAAACACAGAAATTGCATCGGAATTAAATATAAAAGATACAATGCCGACTTAAGTACAAGAAAACTCAGTCTTCTTAGGGTGTATGTTATGAGCGCTTCCTGTGTCACCAGTTTTACATTCCGATGCACCTCTGCAGGTTTACTGTATCCATTGGACCTTCCCATTGAAGATGAAACACAGAAATAGCATCGGAATTAAATGTAAGAGACACAATGCCGACTTAAGAACAGGAAGGCTGAGTCTTCCTACTGTCTATGTTTTGAGCGTTTCCTGTGTCACCAGTTTCTCATTCCGATGCACCTTTGCATGTTTACTGAATCCCTTGGATCTTCGCATTGACGATGAAACACAGAAATTGCATCGGAATTAAATATAAGAGACACAATGCCGACTTAAGTACAGGAACATTGAGTTTTCCTACTGTCTATGTTTTGAGCGTTTCCTGCGTCACACGTTTTACATTCCGATGCACCTCTGCAGGTTTACTGTATCCATTGGACCTTCCCATTGACGATGAAACACAGGAATTACATTGGAATTAAATATAAGAGACACAACGCCCACTTAAGTACAAGAAAACTGAGTCTTCTTACGGTCTATGTTTTGAGCGTTTTTAGTGTCACCAGTTTTAAATTCTGATGCACCTCTGCAGGTTTACTGTCTCCCTTGGACCTTCCCATTGAAGATGAAACACAGAAATAGCATCGGAATTAAATGTAAGAGACACAATGCCGACTTAAGAACAGGAAGGCTGAGTCTTCCTACTGTCTATGTTTTGAGCGTTTCCTGTGTCACCAGTTTTATATTCCGATGCACCTCTGCATGTTCACTGTATCCCTTGGACCTTCACAGTAACGATGAAACACAGAAATTGCATCGGAATTAAATATAAGAGACACAATGCCGACTTAAGTACAGGAAGACTGAGTCTTCCTAATGTCTATGCTTTGAGCGTCTCGTGTGTCACCAGTTTTACATTCCGATGCACCTCTGCAGGTACACTGTTTCCTTTCGACTTTCCCATTGACGATGAAACACACAAATTGCATCGGTATTAAATAGAAGAGACACAATGTCGTCTTAAGTAAAGGATGACTGAGTCTTCCTACTGTCTATGTTTTGAGCCTTTCCTCTGTCACCATTATTACATTCCGATGTACCACTGCAGGTTTACTGTATCCATTGGACGTTCCCATTGACGTAGAAACGCAGAAATTGCATCGGAATTAAATATAAGAGACACAACGCCGACTTAAGTACAAGAAAACTGAGTCTTCTTACGGTCTATGTTTTGACCGTTTCCTGTGTCACCAGTTTTACATTACGATGCACCTCTGCACGTTTACTGTATCCTTTGGACCTTCACAGTGACGATGAAACACAGAAATTGCATCGGAATTAAATATAAGAGACACAATGGTGACTTAAGTACAGGAAGACTGAGTCTTCCTACTGTCTATGATTTGAGCGTTTCCTGTGTCACCAGTTTTACATTCCGATGCACCTCTGTGGGTTAATGTATCCCTTGGATCTTCCCATTGACGATGAAACACAGAAATTGCATCGGAATTAAATATAAGAGACAGAATGACGACTTAAGTACAGAAAGACTGAGTCTTTCTACTGTCTATGTTTTGAGCGTTTCCCTTGTCACCAGATTTACATTCCGGTGTACCTCTGCAGGTATACTGTTTCCCTTCGACCTTCCCATTGACGATGAAACACAGAAATTGCATCGGAATTAAATATAAGAGACACAACGCCGACTTAAGTACTAGAAAACTGAGTCATCTTACGGTGTATGATTTGAGCGTTTCCTTTGTCACCAGTTTTACATTCCAATGCACTTCTGCAGGTTCACTGTATCCATTGGACCTTCCCATTGACGATGAAACACAGAAATTCCATTGGAATTAAATATAAGAGACACAATGCCGACTTAGGTACAGGAAGACTGAGTCTTCCTACTGTCTACGTTTTGAGCATTTCCTGTGTCATCAGTTTTACATTTTGATGCACCTCTGCAGGTTTACTGTATCCCTTGGATCTTCACAGTGACGATGAAACACAGAAATTGCATCCGAATTAAATATAAGAGACACAATGACGACTTAGTAGAAGAAAACTGAGTCTTCTTACGGTCTATGATTTGAGCGGTTCCTGTGTCACCAGTTTTACATTCCGATGCACCTCTCCAGCTTTACTGTATCCCTTGGACCTTCCCATTGACGACGAAACACAGAAATTGCATCGGAATTAAATATGACACAATGGTGACTTAAGTACAGGAAGACTGAGTATTCCTACTGTCTATGTTTTGAGCGTTTCCTGTGTCATCAGTTTTACATTCCGATGCACCTCTGCAGGTTTCCTGTATCCCTTGGACCTTCACAGTGACGAGGAAACACAGAAATTGCATCGGAATTAAATATAAAAGACACAATGCAGACTTAGGTACAAGAGAACTGAGTCTTCTTAGGGTCTATGTTATGAGCGCTTCCTGTGTCACCAGTTTTGCATTCCGATGCACCTCTGCAGGCATACTGTATCCCTTGGACCTTCCCATTGACGATGAAACACAGAAATTGCATCGGAATTAAATAGAAGAGACACAATGCCGACTTAAGTACAGGAGGGTTGAGTCTTCCTACTGCCTATGTTTTGAGCGTTTCCTGCGTCACCAATTTTACATTCCGATGCACCTCTGCAGGTTTACTGTATCCTTGTACCTTCCCATTGGCGATGAAACACAGAACTCGCATCGCAATTAAATATAAGAGACACAATGCCGACTGAAGTAGAGGAAGACTGAGTCTTCCTACTGTCTATGTTTTGAGCGTTTCCTGTGTCACCAGTTTTACATTCCGATGCACCTCTGCAGGTTTAATGTATCGCTCTAACCTTCACAGTGACGATGAAACACAGAAATTGAATCGGAATGAAATATAAAAGACACAATGCCGACTTAAGTACAAGAAAACTCAGTCTTCTTAGGGTGTATGTTATGAGCGCTTCCTGTGTCACCAGTTTTACATTCCGATGCACCTCTGCAGGGTTACTGTATCCCTTGGACCTTCCCATTGACGATGAAACACAGAAATTGCATCGGAATTAAATATAAGAGACACAATGCCGACTTAAGTACAGATTGACTGTGTCTTCCTACTGTCTAGGTTTTGAGCGTTTCCTGTGTCACCAGATTTACATTCCGATGCAACTCTGCAGGTTTACTGTATTCCTTGCACCTTCCCATTGACGATGAAACACAGAAATAGCATCGGAATTAAATATAAGAGACACATTGCCGACTTAAGGACAGGAAAGATGAGTCTTCCTACTGTCTATGTTTTGAGCGTTTCCTGTGTCACCAGTTTTACATTCCGATGCACCTCTGCAGGTTTACTGTATCCATTGGACCTTCCCATTGAAGATGAAACACAGAAATAGAATCGGAATTAAATGTAAGAGACACAATGCCGACTTAGGAACAGGAAGGCTGAGTCTTCCTACTGTCTATGTTTTGAGCCTTTCCTGTGTCACCAGTATTACATTCCGATGCACCTCTGCAGGTTTACTGTATCCATTGGACGTTCCCATTGACGTAGTAACGCAGAAATTGCATCGGAATTAAATATAAGAGACACAACGCCGACTTAAGTACAAGAAAACTGAGTCTTCTTACGGTCTATGTTTTGAGCGTTTCCTGTGTCACCAGTTTTACATTACGATGCACCTCTGCACGTTTACTGTATCCTTTGGACCTTCACAGTGACGATGAAACACAGAAATTGCATCGGAATTAAATATAAGAGACACAATGGTGACTTAAGTACAGGAAGACCGAGTCTTCCTACTGTCTATGATTTGAGCGTTTCCTGTGTCACCAGTTTTACATTCCGATGCACCTCTGTTGGGTTAATGTATCCCTTGGATCTTCCCATTAACGATGAAACACAGAAATTGCATCGGAATTAAATATAAGAGACAGAATGCCGACTTAAGTACAGAAAGACTGAGTCTTTCTACTGTCTATGTTTTGAGCGTTTCCCTTGTCACCAGATTTACATTCCGATGCACCTCTGCAGGTATACTGTTTCCCTTCGACCTTCCCATTGACGTAGTAACGCAGAAATTGCATCGGAATTAAATATAAGAGACACAACGCCGACTTAAGTACAAGAAAACTGAGTCTTCTTACGGTCTATGTTTTGAGCGTTTCCTGTGTCACCAGTTTTACATTACGATGCACCTCTGCACGTTTACTGTATCCTTTGGACCTTCACAGTGACGATGAAACACAGAAATTGCATCGGAATTAAATATAAGAGACACAATGGTGACTTAAGTACAGGAAGACCGAGTCTTCCTACTGTCTATGATTTGAGCGTTTCCTGTGTCACCAGTTTTACATTCCGATGCACCTCTGCAGGTTTACTGTATCCTTGGACCTTCCCATTGGCGATGAAACACGGAACTCGCATCGCAATTAAATATAAGAGACACAATGCCGACTGAAGTACAGGAAGACTGAGTCTTCCTACTGTCTATGTTTTGAGCGTTTCCTGTGTCACCAGTTTTACATTCCGATGCACCTCCGCAGCTTTAATGTATCCTTCGAACCTTCACAGTGACGATGAAACACAGAAATTGCATCGGAATTAAATATAAAAGACACAATGCCGAATTAAGTACAACAAAACTCAGTCTTCTTAGGTTGTATGTTATGAGCGCTTCCTGTGTCACCAGTTTTACATTCCGATGCATCTCTGCAGCTTTACTGTATCCCTTGGACCTTCCCATTGACGACGAAACACAGAAATTGCATCGGAATTAAATATGACACAATGGTGCCTTAAGTACGGGAGGACTGAGTCTTCCTACTGTCTATGTTTTGAGCGTTTCCTGTGTCATCAGTTTTACATTCCGATGCACCTCTGCAGGTTTCCTGTATCCCTTGGACATTCACAGTGACGATGAAACACAGAAATTGCATCGGAATTAAATATAAAAGACACAATGGTGACTTAAGTACAGGAAGACTGAGTCTTCCTACTGTCTATGTTTTGAGCGTTTCTTGTGTCATCAGTTTTACATTCCGATTCACTTCTGCAGGTTTACTGTATCCCTTGGACCTTCACAGTGACGATGAAACACAGAAATTGCATCGGAATTAAATATAAAAGACACAATGCCGATTTAGGTACAAGAGAACTGAGTCTTCTTAGGGTCTATGTTATGAGCGCATCCTGTGTCACCAGTTTTGCATTCCGATGCACCTCTGCAGGCATGCTGTATCCCTTGGACCTTCCCATTGACGATGAAACACAGAAATTGCATCGGAATTAAATATAAGAGACACAATACCTACCTTAGTAGAGAAAGACTGAGTCTTCCTACTGTCTATGTTTTGAGCGTTTCCTGTGTCACCAGTTTTACATTCCAATGCACCTCTGCAGGTTTACTGCATCCCTTGGACCTTCCCATTGACGATGAAACACAGAAATTGCATCGGAATTAAATAGAAGAGACACAATGCCGACTTAAGTACAGGAAGACTGAATCTTCCTACTGTCTATGTTTTGAGCGATTCCTGTGTCACCAGTTTCACATTCCGATGAACCTCTGCAAGTATACTGTATCCCTTGGACTTTCACAGTGACGATGAAACATAGATCTTGCATCGGAATTAATTATAAGAGACACAATGCCGACCTAAGTACAAGAAAACTGAGTCTTCTTAAGATCTATGTTTTGAGCGTTTCCCGTGTCACCAGTTTTACATTCCGATGCACCTCTGCAGGTTTACTGTGTTCCTAGGACCTTCCCATTGACGATGAAGCTCAGAAATTGCATCGGATTTAAATATAAGAGACACAACGATGACATAAGTACAAGCAAACTGAGTCTTCTCACGGTCTATGTTTTTAGCGTTTCCTGTGTCACCAGGTTTACATTCCGATGCACCTCTGCAGGTTTACTGTGTTCCTAGGACCTTCCCATTGACGATGAAGCTCAGAAATTGCATCGGCATTAAATATAAGAGACACAACGCCGACATAAGTACAAGCAAACTGAGTCTTCTCACGGTTTTTAGCGTTTCCTGTGTCACCAGTTTTACATTCCGATGCACCTCTGCAGGTTTACTGTATCCATTGGACCTTCCCATTGACGATGAAACACAGAAATTGCATCGAAATTATATATAAGAGACACAATGCCGACTTCAGTACAGGAAGACTAAGTCTTCCTACTGTCTATGTTTTGAGCGTTTCCTGTGTCACCAGTTTTACATTCCGATGCACCTCTGCAGGTTTAATGTATCCCTCGAACCTTCACAGTGACGATGAAACACAGAAATTGCATCGGAATTAAATATAAAAGACACAATGCCGACTTAAGTACAAGAAAACTCAGTCTTCTTAAGTTGTATGCTATGAGCGCTTCCTGTGTCACCAGTTTTACATTCCGATGCACCTCTGCAGGGTTACTGTATCCCTTGGACCTTCCCATTGACGATAAAACACAGAAATTGCATCGGAATTAAATATAAGAGACACAATGCCGACTTAAGTACAGAATGACTGTGTCTTCCAACTGTCTAGGTTTTGAGCGTTTCCTGTGTCACCAGAATTACATTCCGATGCAACTCTGCAGGTTTACTGTATCCCTTGCACCTTCCCATTGACGATGAAACACAGAAATAGCATCGGAATTAAATATAAGAGACACAATGCCGACTTAAGTACAGGAAGGATGAGTCTTCCTACTGTTTATGTTTTGAGCAATACCTGTGCCACCAGTTTTACATTCCGATGCAGCGCTGCAGGTTTACTGTATCCCTTGGATCTTCACAGTGACGATGAAACACAGAAATTGCATCGGAATTAAATATAAGAGACACAATGACGACTTAGTAGAAGAAAACTGAGTCTTCTTACGGTCTATGATTTGAGCGGTTCCTGTGTCTCCAGTTTTACATTCCGATGCACCTCTGCAGCTTTACTGTATCCCTTGGACCTTCCCATTGACGACGAAAAACAGAAATAGCATCGGAATTAAATATAAGAGACACAATGCCGACTTAAGAACAGGAAGGCTGAGTCTTCCTACTGCCTATGTTTTGAGCGTTTCCTGTGTCACCAGTTTTATATTCCGATGCACCTCTGCAGGTTTACTGTATCCCTTGGATCTTCCCATTGACGATGAAACACAGAAATTGCATCCGAGTTAATTATAAGAGACACAATGCCGACTTAGGTACAGGAACATTGAGTCTTCCTACTGTCTATGTTTTGAGCGTTTACACTGTCACCAGTTTTACATTCCGATGCACCTCTGCAGGTTTACTGTGTCCCTTGGACCTTCCCATTGGCGATGAAACACAGAAATTGCATCGGTATTAAATATAAGAGACACAATGACGTCTTAAGTACAGGAAGACTGAGTCTTCCTAACGCTCTGCATGTTTACTGTATCCCTTGGACCTTCACAGTGACGATAAAACACAGAAATTACATCGGAATTAAATATAAGAGACACTATGACGACTTAAGTACAGGAAGACTGAGTCTTCCTACTGTCTATGATTCGAGCGATTCCTGTGTCACCAGTTTTACATTCCGATGCACCTCTGCAGGTATACTGTTTCCCTTCGACTTTCCCATTGACGATGAAACACAGAAATTGCATCGGAATTAAATATAAGAGACACAATGTCGACTTAAGTACAGGAAGAGTGTGTCTTTCTGTTGTCTATGGTTTGAGCGTTTCCTGTGTCACCAGTTTTACATTCCGATGCACCTCTGCTGGTTTACTGTATCCATTGGACCTTCCATTGACGATGAAACACAGAAATTGCATCGGAATTAAATATAAGAGACACAACGCCGACTTAAGTACCAGAAAACCGAGTCTTCTTAAGGTCTATGTTTTGAGCGTTTTCTGTGTCACCAGTTTTACATTCCGATGCACCTCTGCAGGTTTACTGTATCCCTTGCACCTTCCCATTGACATTGAAACACAGAAATTACATCGGCATTAAATATAACAAACACAATGCAGACTTAAGTATAGGAAGACTGAGTCTTCCTACTGTCTATGTTTTGAGCGTTTCCTGCGTCACACGTTTTACATTCCGACGCACCTCTGCAGGTTTACTGTATCCATTGGACCTTCCCATTGACGATGAAACACAGGAATTACATTGGAATTAAAATAAGAGACACAACGCCGACTTAAGTACAAGAAAACTGAGTCTTCTTACGGTCTATGCTTTGAGCGTTTCCAGTGTCACCAGTTTTAAATTCTGATGCACCTCTGCATGTTTACTGTCTCCCTTGGACCTTCCCATTGCCGATGAAACACAGAAATTGCATCGGAAATAAATATAAGAGACACAAAGACGTCATAAGTACAGGAAGACTAAGTCCTCCTACTGTCTATGTTTTGAGCGTTTCCTGTGTCACCAGTTTTACTTTCCGATGCACCTCTGCATGTTTACTGTATCCCTTGGACCTTCACAGTGACGATGAAACAAAGAAATTGCATCGGAATTAAATATAAGAGACACAATGCCGACTTAAGTACAGGAAGACTGAGTCTTCCTACTGTCTATGTTTTGAACGTTTCCTGTGTCACCAGTTTTACATTCCGATACACCTCTGCACGTTTACTGTATCCCTTGGACCTTCACAGTGACGATGAAACACAGAAATTGCATCGGAATTAAATATAAGAGACACAATGATGATTTAAGTACAGGAAGACTGAGTCTTCCTACTGTCTATGTTTTGAGCGTTTCCTGTGTCACAAGTTTAACATTCCGATCCACCTCTGAAGGGTTACTGTATCCCTTGGACCTTCCCATTGACGATGTAACACAGAAATTGCATCGGAATTAAATATAAGAGACACAATGCCGACTTAAGTACAGAAAGACTGAGTCTTTCTACTGTCTATGTTTTGAGCGTTTCCCTTGTCACCAGTTTTACATTCCGATGCACCTCTGCAGGTATACTGTTTCCCTTCGACCTTCCCATTGACGATGAAACACAGAAATTGCATCGGAATTAAATATAAGAGACACAACGCCGACTTAAGTACAAGAAAACTGAGTCATCTTACGGTGTATGATTTGAGCGTTTCCTTTGTCACCAGTTTTACATTCCAATGCACTTCTGTAGGTTCACTGTATCCCTTGGACCTTCACAGTGACAATGAAACACAGAAATTGCATCAAATTAAATATAAGAGACACAATGCCGACTTAAGTACAGGAAGACTGAGTCTCCCTACTGTCTATGTTTTGAGCGTTTCCCTTGTCACCAGTTTTACATTCCGATGCACCTCTGCAGGTTTACTGTATCCCTTGGACCTTCACAGTGACGATGAAATACAGAAATTGCATCGGAATTAAATATAAAAGACACAATGCCGACATAGGTACAGGAAGACTGAGTCTTCCTACTGTCTATGTTATGAGCGTTCCCTGTGTCATCAGTTTTACATTTTGATGCACCTCTGCAGGTTTACTGTATCCCTTATACCTTCACAGTGACGATGAAACACAGAAATTGCATCAAATTAAATATAAGAGACACAATGCCGACTTCAGTACAAGAAAACTGAGTCTTCTTAGGTCCTATGATTTGACCGCTTCCTGTGTCACCAGTTTTATATTCCGATGCACCTCTGCAGGTTTACTGTATCCCTTGGATTATCCCATTGACGGCGAAACACAGAAATTGCATCGGAACTAAATATAAGAGACACAATGCCGACTTAAGTACAGAAACATTGAGTCTTCGTACTGTCTATGTTTTGAGCGTTTCCTGGGTCACCAGTTTCACATCCTGATGAACCTCTGCCGGCTTACTGTATCCCTTGGACTTTCACAGTGACGATGAAACACAGATATTGCATCGGAATTAAATATAAGAGACACAATGCCGACTTAAGTACAAGAAAACTGAGTCTTCTTAAGGTCTATGTTTTGAGCGTTTCCCGTGTCACCAGTTTTACATTCCGATGCACCTCTGCAGGTTTACTGTGTTCCTAGGACCTTCCCATTGACGATGAAGCTCAGAAATTGCATCGGAAATAATTATAAGAGACACAATGCCGACTTAAGTACAGGAAGACTGAGTCTTCGTACTGTCTATGATTTGAGCGTGTCCTGTATCACCAGTTTTACATTCCGATGCACCTCTGCAGGTTTACTGTATCCCTTGGACCTTCACAGTGACGATGAAACACAGTAATTGCATCGGAATTAAATATAAAAGTCACAATGCCGACTTAAGTACAAGAAAACTGAGTCTTCTTAGGGTCTATGTTATGAGCGCTTCCTGTGTCACCAGTTTTACATTCCGATGCACCTCTGCAGGCATACTGTATCCCTTGGACCTCCCCATTGACGATGAAACACAGAAATTGCATCGGAATTAAATATAAGAGACACAATGCCGCCTTAAGTACAGAAAGACTGAGTCTTCCTACTGTCTATGTTTTGAGCGCTTCCTGTGTCACCAGTTTTACATTCCAATGCACCTTTGCAGGTTTACTGTATCCCTTGGATCTTCCCATTGACGATGAAACACAGAAATTGCATCGGAACTAAATATAAGAGACACAATGCCGACTTAAGTACAGAAACATTGAGTCTTCGTACTGTCTATGTTTTGAGCGTTTCCTGGGTCACCAGTGTCACATCCTGATGAACCTCAGCAGGTTTACTGTATCCCTTGGACTTTCACAGTGACGATGAAACACAGATATTGCATCGGAATTAAATATAAGAGACACAATGCCGACTTAAGTACAAGAAAACTGAGTCTTCTTAACGCCTATGTTTTGAGCGTCTCCCGTGTCACCAGTTTTACATTCCGATGCACCTCTGCAGGTTTACTGTGTTCCTAGGACCTTCCCATTAACGATGAGGCTCAGAAATAGCATCGGAAATAAGTATAAGAGACACAATGCCGACTTAAGTACAGGAAGACTGAGTCTCCCTACTGTCTATGTTTTGAGCGTTTCCCTTGTCACCAGTTTTACATTCCGATGCACCTCTGCAGGTATACTGTTTCCATTCGACCTTCCCATTGACGATGAAGCTCAGAAATTGCATCGGAATTAAATATAAGAGACACCATGCCGACTTAAATAAAGGAAGACTGAGTCTTCCTACTGTCTATGATTTGAGCGTGTCCTGTATCACCACTTTTACATTCCGATGCACCTCTGCATGTATACTGTTTCCCTTCGACCTTCCCATTGACGATGAAACACAGAAATTGCATCGGAATTAAATATAAGAGACACAATGCTGCCGACATATCACAGGAAGACTGAGTCTTCCTACTGTCTATGTTTTGAGCGTTTCCTGTGTCATCAGTTTTACATTCCGATGCACCTCTGCAGGTTTACTGTATCCATTCTACCTTCCCATTGACGATGAAGCACAGAAATTTCATCGGAATGAAATATAAGGGACAAAATGCCGACTTAAGTACAGGAAGACTGAGTCTTCCTACTGTCTATGCTTTTAGCGTTTCCTGTGGTACCAGTTTTACATTCTGATGCACCTCTGCAGGTTTTCTGTATCCATTGGACCTTCACAGTGACGATGAAACACAGACATTGCATCGGAATTAAATATAAGAGACACTATGTCGACTTAAGTACAGGAAGAGTGTGTCTTTCTATTGTCTATATTTTGTGCGTTTCCTTTGTCACCAGTTTTAGATTCCGATGCACATCTGCAGGTTTACTGTATCCATTGGACCTCCACAGTGACGATGAAACACAGAAATTGCATCGGAATTAAATATAAGAGATACAACGCCGACTTAAGTACAAGAGAACTGAGTCATCTTACGGTGTATGATTTGAGCGTTTCCTTTGTAAACCAGTTGTACATTCCAAGACACCTCTGCAGGTTCACTGTAACCCATAGACCTTCACATTGACGAAGAAACACAGAAATTGCATCGGAATTAAATATAAGAGACACAGTGCCGACTGAAGTACAGGAAGACTGTGTCTTCCTACTGTCTATGTTTTGAGCGTTTCCTGTGTCACCAGTTTTACATTTAGATGCACCTCTGAAGGTTTACTGTGTCCCTTGGACATTCACAGTGACGATGAAACACAGAAATTGCATCGGAATTAAATATAAGAGACACAATGGTGACTTAAGTTCAGGAAGACTGAGTCTTCCTAATGTCTATGTTTTGAGCGTTTCCTGTGTCATCAGTTTTACATTCCGATGCACCTCTGCAGGTTTACTGTATCCCTTGGACCTTCACAGTGACGATGAAACACAGAGATTGCATCGGAATTAAATATAAAAGACACAATACCGACTTAAGTACAAGAAAACTGAGTCTTCTTAGGGTCTATGCTATGAGCGCTTCCTGTGTCACCAGTTTTACATTCCGATGCACCTCTGCAGGCATACTGTATCCCTTGGACCTTCCCATTGACGATGAAACACAGAAATTGCATCGGAATTAAATATAAGAGACACAATGCCGACTTAGGTACAGGAAGACTGAGTCTTCCAACTGTCTATGTTTTGAGCGTTTCCTGTGTCACCAGTTTTACATTCCGATCCACCTCTGCAGGTTTACTGTATCCATTGGACCTTCCCATTGACGATGAAACACAGAAATAGCATCGGAACTAAATATAAGAGACACAATGCCGACTTAAGTACAGGAAGGATGAGTCTTCCTACTGTCTATGTTTTGAGCATTTCCTGTGTCACCAGTTTTACATTCCGATGCACCGCTGCAGGTTTACTGTATCCCTTGGATCTTCCCATTGGCGATGAAACACAGAAATTGCAACGGAATTAAATATTAGAGACACGTTGCCGACTTAAGTACAGGAAGATAGAGTCTTCCTACGGTCTATGATTTGAGCGTTTCCTGCGTCACCAATTTTACATTCCGATACACCTCTGCAGGTTTACTGTATCCATTGGACCTTCCCATTGAAGATGAAAACAGAAATAGCATTGGAATTAAATATAAGAGACACAATGGTGACTTAAGTACAGGAAGACTGAGCCTTCCTACTGTCTATGTTTTGAGCATTTCCTGTGTCATCAGTTTTACATTCCGATGCACCTCTGCAGGTTTACTGTATCCCTTGGACCTTCACAGTGACGATGAAACACAGAAATTGCATCGGAATTGAATATAAAAGACACAATGCCGACTTAAGTACAAGAAAACTGAGTCTTCTTAGGGTCTATGATATGTGCGCTTCCTGTGTCACCAGTTTTACATTCCGATGCACCTCTGCAGGCATACTGTATCCCTTGGACCTCCCCATTGACGATGAAACACAGAAATAGCATCGGAATTAAATACAAGAGACACAATGCCTACTTAAGTACAGAAAGACTGAGTCTTCCTACTGTCTATGTTTTGAGCGTTTCCTGTGTCACCAGTTTTACATTCCATTGCACCTCTGCAGGTTTACTGCATCCCTTGGACCATCACAGTGACGATGAAACACAGAAATTGCATCAAATTAAATATAAGAGATACAATGCCAAATTCAGTACAAGAAAACTGAGTCTTCTTAGGGCCTAAGCTTTGACCGCTTCCTGTGTCACCAATTTTACATTCCTATGCACCTCTGCAGGTTTACTGTATCCCTTGGACCATCCCATTGACGACGAAATACAGAAATTGCATCGGATTTAAATATAAGAGACACAATGCCGACTTAAGTACAGGAAGGCTGTCTTCCTACTGTCTATGTTTTGAGCGTTTCCTGTGTCACCAGTTTCACATTCCGATGCACTTTTGCAGGTTTACTGTATACCTTGGATCTTCCCATTGACAATGAAACACAGAAATAGCATCGGAATTAAATGTAAGAGACACAATGCTGACTTAAGAACAGGAAGGCTGAGTCTTCCTACTGTCTATGTTTTGAGCTTTTCCTGTGTCACCAGTTTCACATTCCGATGAACCTCTGCAGGTTTACTGTATCCCTTGGACTTTCACAGTGGCGATGAATCACAGATATTGCATCGGAATTAATTATAAGAGACACAATGCCGACTTAAGTACAAGAAAACTGAGTCTTCTTAATGTCTATGTTTGAGCGTTTCCCGTGTCACCAGTTTTACATTCCGATGCACCTCTGCAGGTTTACTGTACCACTTGGACCTTCCCATTGACGATGAAGCTCAGGAATTGCATCAGAATTAAATATAAGAGACACAACGCCGACATAAGTACAAGCAAACTGAGTCTTCTCACGGTCTATGTTTTTAGCGCTTCCTGTGTCACCAGTTTTACATTCCGATGCACCTCTGCAGGTTTACTGTATCCATTGGACCTTCCCATTGACGTTGAAACACAGAAATTGCATCGAAATTATATATAAGAGACACAATGCCGACTTAAGTACAGGAAGACTGAGTCTTCCTACTGTCTATGTTTTGAGCGTGTCCTGTGTCACCAGTTTTACATTCCGATGTACCTCTGCAGGTTTACTGTATCCTTGGACGATCCCATTGGCGATGAAACACAGAACTCGCATCGGAATTAAATATAAGAGACACAATGCCGACTGAAGTACAGGAAGACTGAGTCTTCCTACTGTCTATGTTTTGAGCGTTTCCTGTGTCACCAGTTTTACATTCCGATGCACCTCTGCAGGTTTAATGTATCCCTCGAACCTTCACAGTGACGATGAAACACAGAAATTGCATCGGAATTAAATGTAAAAGACACAATGCCGACTTAAGTACAAGAAAACTCAGTCTTCTTAGGGTGTATGTTATGAGCGCTTCCTGTGTCACCAGTTTTACATTCCGATGCACCTCTGCAGGGTTTCTGTATACCTTGGACCTTCCCATTGACGATGAAACACAGAAATTGCATCGGAATTAAATATAAGAGACACAATGCCGACTTAAGTACAGAATGACTTTGTCTTCCTACTGTCTAGGTTTTGAGCGTTTCCTGTGTCACCAATTTTACATTCCGATGCAACTCTGCAGGTTTACTGTATCCCTTGCACCTTCCCATTGACGATGAAAAACAGAAATAGCATCGGAATTAAATATAAGAGACACAATGCCGACTTAAGTACAGGAAGGATGAGTCTTCCTACTGTCTATGCTTTGAGCAATACCTGTGTCACCAGATTTACATTCCGATGCACCGCTGCAGGTTTACTGTATCCCTTGGATCTTCCCATTGACGATGAAACACATAAATTGCATCGGAATTAAATATAAGAGACACAATGCCGACTTAAGTACAGGAAGATAGAGTCTTCCTACGGTCTATGATTTGAGCGTTTCCTGCGTCACCAATTTCACATTCCGATACACCTCTGCAGGTTTACTGTACCCATTGGACTTTCCCATTGAAGATGAAACACCGAAATAGCGTCGGAATTAAATGTAACAGACACAATGCCAACTTAAGAACAGGAAGGCTGAGTCTTCCTACTGTCCTCGTTTTGAGCGTTTCCTGTGTCACCAGTTTTACCTTCCGATGCACCTTTGCTGGTTTACTGTATCCCTTGGATCTTCGCATTGACGATGAAACACAGGAATTACATTGGAATTAAATATAAGAGACACAAAGCCGACTTAAGTACAAGAAAACTGAGTCTTCTTACGGTCTATGTTTTGAGCGTTCCAGTGTCACCAGTTTTAAATTCTGATGCACCTCTGCAGGTTTACTGTCTCCCTTGGACCTTCCCATTGGCGATGAAACTCAGTAATTGCATCGGAATTAAATATAAGTGACACAATGACGTCATAAGTACAGGAAGACTAAGTCTTCCTACTGTCTATGTTTTGAGCGTTTCCTGTGTCAATAGTTTTACATTCCGATGCACCTCTGCATGTTTACTGTATCCCTTGGACCTTCACAGTGACGATGAAACACAGAAATTGCATCGGAATTAAATATAAGAGACACAATGCCGACTTAAGTACAGGAAGACTGAGTCTTCCTACTGTCTTTGCTTTGAGCGTCTCCTGTGTCACCAGTTTTACATTCCGATGCACCTCTGCAGGTACACTGTTTCCTTTCGACTTTCCCATTGACGATGAAACACAGAAATTGCATCGGTATTAAATAGAAGAGACACAATGTCGTCTTAAGTACAGGAAGAGTGTGTCTTTCTATTGTCTATGTTTTGAGCGTTTCCTGTGTCACCAGTTTTACATTCCGATGGACCTATGCTGGTTTACCGTATCCATTGGACCTTCCATTGACGATGAAACACAGAAATTGCATCAGAATTAAATATAAGAGACACCATGCCGACTTAAGTAAGGGATGACTGAGTCTTCCTGCTGTCTATGTTTTGAGCCTTTCCTCTGTCACCAGCATTACATTCCGATGCACCTCTGCAGGTTTACTGTATCCATTGGACGTTCCCATTGACGTAGTAACGCAGAAATTGCATCGGAATTAATTATAAGAGACACAACGCCGACTTAAGTACAAGAAAACTGAGTCTTCTTACGGTCTATGTTTTGAGCGTTTCCTGTGTCACCAGTTCTACATTACGATGCACCTCTGCACGTTTACTGTATCCTTTGGTCCTTCACAGTGCCGATGAAACAAAGAAATTGCATCGGAATTAAATATAAGAGACACAATGGTGACTTAAGTACAGGAAGACTGAGTCTTCCTACTGTCTATGATTTGAGCGTTTCCTGTGTCACCAGTTTTACATTCCGATGCACCTCTGTTGGGTTAATGTATCCCTTGGGCCTTCCCATTGACGATGAAACACAGAAATTGCATCGGAATTAAATATAATAGACACAATGCCGACTTAAGTACAGAAAGACTGAGTCTTTCTACTGTCTATGTTTTGAGCGTTTCTCTTGTCACCAGTTTTACATTCCGATGCACGTCTGCACGTATACTGTTTCCCTTCGACCTTCCCATTGACGATGACACACAGAAATTGCATCGGAATTAAATATAAGAGACACAACGCCGACTTAAGTACAAGAAAACTGAGTCATCTTACGGTGTATGATTTGAGCGTTTCCTTTGTCACCAGTTTTACATTCCAATGCACTTCTGCAGGTTCACTGTATCCCTTGGACCTTCACATTTACGATGAAACACAGAAATTCCATCGGAATTAAATATAAGAGACACAATGCCGACTTAGGTACAGGAAGACTGAGTCTTCCTACTGTCTACGTTTTGAGCATTTCCTGTGTCATCAGTTTTACATTTTGATGCACCTCTGCAGGTTTACTGTATCCCTTGGATCTTCACAGTGACGATGAAACACAGAAATTGCATCGGAATTAAATATAAGAGACACAATGACGACTTAGTAGAAGAAAACTGAGTCTTCTTACGGTCTATGATTTGAGCGTTTCCTGTGTCACCAGTTTTATATTCCGATGCACCTCTGCAGGTTTACTGTATCCCTTGCACCTTCCCATTGACATTAAAACACAGAAATTACATCGGCATTAAATATAACAAACACAATGCCGACTTAAGTATAGGAAGACTGAGTCTTCCTACTGTCTATGTTTTGAGCGATTTCCTGCGTCACACGTTTTACATTCCGATGCTCTCCTGCAGGTTTACTGTATCCATTGGACCTACCCATTGACGATGAAACACAGAAATTGCATCGGAAATAAATATAAGAGACACAATGACGTCATAAGTACAGGAAGACTAAGTCTTCCTACTGTCTATGTTTTGAGCGTTTCCTGTGTCACCAGTTTTACATTCCGATGCACCTCTGCATGTTTACTGTATCCCTTGGACCTTCACAGTGACGATGAAACACAGAAATTGCATCGGAATTAAATATAAGAGACACAATGCCGACTTAAGTACAGGAAGACTGAGTCTTCCTACTGTCTATGCTTTGAGCGTCTCCTGTGTCACCAGTTTTACATTCCGATGCACCTCTGCAGGTACACTGTTTCCTCTCGACTTTCCCATTGACGATGAAACACAGAAATTGCATCGGTATTAAATAGAAGAGACACAATGTCGTCTTCAGTACAGGAAGAGTGTGTCTTTCCATTGGCTATGTTTTGAGCGTTTCCTGTGTCACCAGTTTTACATTCCGATGCTCCTCTGCTGGTTTACTGTATCCATTGGACATTCCATTGACGATGAAACACAGAAATTGCATCGGAATTAAATCTAAGAGACACCATGCCGACTTAAGTAAAGGAAGACTGAGTCTTACTACTGTCTATGTTTTGAGACTTTCCTCTGTCACCAGTATTACATTCCGATGCACATCTGCAGGTTTACTGTATCCACTGGACGTTCCCATTGACGATGTAACACAGAAATTGCATCGGAATTAAATATAAGAGACACAACGCCGACTTAAGTACAAGAAAACTGAGTCTTCTTACGGTCTATGTTTTGAGCATTATCTGTGTCACCAGTTTTACATTCCGATGCACCTCTGCAGGTTTACTGTATCCATTGGCCCTTCCCTTTGACGATGAAACACAGAAATTGCATCGGAATTAAATATAAGAGACACCATGCCGACTTAAGTAAAGGAAGACTAAGTCTTCCTACTGTCTATGATTTGAGCGTGTCCTGTATCACCAGTTTTACATTCCGATGCACCTCTGCAGGTTTACTGTATCCCTTGGACCTTCTCATTGGCGATGAAACACAGAAATGGCATCGGAATTAAATATAAGAGACACAATGCCGACTGAAGTACAGGAAGACTGAGTCTTCCTACTGTCTATGTTTTGAGCGTTTCCTGTGTCACCATTTTTACATTACGATGCACCTCTGCACGTTTACTGTATCCCTTGGACCTTCCCATTGACGATGAAACACAGAAATTGCATCGGAATTAAATGTAAAAGACACAATGCCGACTTAAGTACAAGAAAACTCAGTCTTCGTAGGGTGTATGTTATGAGCGCTTCCTGTGTCACCAGTTTTACATTCCGATGCACCTCTGCAGGGTTTCTGTATACCTTGGACCTTCCCATTGACGATGAAACACAGAAATTGCATCGGAATTAAATATAAGAGACACAATGCCGACTTAAGTACATAATGACTGTGTCTTCCTACTGTCTAGGTTTTGAGCGTTTCCTGTGTCACCAGTTTTACATTCCGATGCAACTCTGCAGGTTTACTGTATTCCTTGCACCTTCCCATTGACGATGAAAAACAGAAATAGCATCGGAATTAAATATAAGAGACACAATGCCGACATAAGTACAGGAAGGATGAGTCTTCCTACTGTCTATGCTTTGAGCAATACCTGTGTCACCAGATTTACATTCCGATGCACCGCTGCAGGTTTACTGTATCCCTTGGATCTTCCCATTGACGATGAAACACGTAAATTGCATCGGAATTAAATATAAGAGACACAATGCCGACTTAAGTACAGGAAGATAGAGTCTTCCTACGGTCTATGATTTGAGCGTTTCCTGCGTCACCAATTTCACACTCCGATGCACCTCTGGAGGTTTACTGTACCCATTGGACCTTCCCATTGAAGATGAAACACAGAAATAGCGTCGGAATTAAATGTAACAGACACAATGCCGACTTAAGAACAGGAAGGCTGAGTCTTCCTACTGTCTTTGTTTTGAGCGTTTCCTGTGTCACCAGTTTTACCTTCCGATGCACCTTTGCAGGTTTACTGTATCACTTGGATCTTCGCATTGACGATGAAACACAGGAATTACATTGGAATTAAATATAAGAGACACAACGCCGACTTAAGTACAAGAAAACTGAGTCTTCTTACGGTCTATGTTTTGAGCGTTTCCAGTGTCACCAGTTTTAAATTCTGATGCACCTCTGCAGGTTTACTGTCTCCCTTGGACCTTCCCATTGGCGATGAAACTCAGAAATTGCATCGGAATTAAATATAAGTGACACAATGACGTCATAAGTACAGGAAGACTAAGTCTTCCTACTGTCTATGTTTTGAGCGTTTCCTGTGTCAATAGTTTTACATTCCGATGCACCTCTGCATGTTTACTGTATCCCTTGGACCTTCACAGTGACGATGAAGCACAGAAATTGCATCGGAATTAAATATAAGAGACACAATGCCGACTTAAGTACAGGAAGACTGAGTCTTCCTACTGTCTATGCTTTGAGCGTCTCCTGTGTCACCAGTTTTACATTCCGATGCACCTCTGCAGGTACACTGTTTCCTTTCGACTTTCCCATTGACGATGAAACACAGAAATTGCATCGGTATTAAATAGAAGAGACACAATGTCGTCTTAAGTACAGGAAGAGTGTGTCTTTCTATTGTCTATGTTTTGAGCGTTTCCTGTGTCACCAGTTTTACATTCCGATGGACCTATGCTGGTTTACCGTATCCATTGGACCTTCCATTGACGATGAAACACAGAAATTGCATCGGAATTAAACATAAGAGACACCATGCCGACTTAAGTAAAGGATGACTGAGTCTTCCTGCTGTCTATGTTTTGAGCCTTTCCTCTGTCACCAGCATTACATTCCGATGCACCTCTGCAGGTTTACTGTATCCATTGGACGTCCCCATTGACGTAGTAACGCAGAAATTGCATCGGAATTAAATATAAGAGACACAATGGTGACTTAAGTACAGGAAGACTGAGTCTTCCTACTGTCTATGATTTGAGCGTTTCCTGTGTCACCAGTTTTACATTCCGATGCACCTCTGTTGGGTTAATGTATCCCTTGGACCTTCCCATTGACGATGAAACACAGAAATTGCATCGGAATTAAATATAATAGACACAATGCCGACTTAAGTACAGAAAGACAGAGTCTTCCTACTGTCTACGTTTTGAGCATTTCCTGTGTCATCAGTTTTACATTTTGATGCACCTCTGCAGGTTTACTGTATCCCTTGGATCTTCACAGTGACGATGAAACACAGAAATTGCATCGGAATTAAATATAAGAGACACAATGACGACTTAGTAGAAGAAAACTGAGTCTTCTTACGGTCTATGATTTGAGCGTTTCCTGTGTCACCAGTTTTACATTCCGATGCACCTCTGCAGGTTTACTGTATCCCTTGCACCTTCCCATTGACATTGAAACACAGAAATTACATCGGCATTAAATATAACAAACACAATGCCGACTTAAGTATAGGAAGACTGAGTCTTCCTACTGTCTATGTTTTGAGCGATTTCCTGCGTCACACGTTTTACATTCCGATGCTCTTCTGCAGGTTTACTGTATCCATTGGACCTACCCATTGACGATGAAACACAGAAATTCCATCGGAATTAAATATAAGAGACACAACGCCGACTTAAGTACAAGAAAACTGAGTCATCTTACGGTGTATGATTTGAGCGTTTCCTTTGTCACCAGTTTTACATTCAATGCACTTCTGCAGGTTCACTGTATCCCTTGGACCTTCACATTTACGATGAAACACAGAAATTCCATCGGAATTAAATATAAGAGACACAATGCCGACTTAGGTACAGGAAGACTGAGTCTTCCTACTGTCTACGTTTTGAGCATTTCCTGTGTCATCAGTTTTACATTTTGATGCACCTCTGCAGGTTTACTGTATCCCTTGGATCTTCACAGTGACGATGAAACACAGAAATTGCATCGGAATTAAATATAAGAGACACAATGACGACTTAGTAGAGGAAAACTGAGTCTTCTTACGGTCTATGATTTGAGCGGTTCCTGTGTCACCAGTTTTACATTCCCATGCACCTCTGCAGGTTTACTGTATCCCTTGGACCTTCCGATTGACGACGAAACACAGAAATTGCATCGGAATTAAATATAAGAGACACAATGCCGACTTAGGTACAGGGAGACTGAGTCTTCCTACTCTCTATGTTTTGAGCGTTTCCTGTGTCATCAGTTTTACATTTTGATGCACCTCTGCAGGTTTACTGTATCCCTTGGACCTTCACAGTGACGGTGAAACACAGAAATTGCATCAAATTAAAAATAAGGGACACAATGCCGACATCAGTACAAGAAAACTGAGTCTTCTTTGGGTCTATGCTTTGACCGCTTGTAGTGTTACCAGTTTTACATTCCGATGCACCTCTGCACGTTTACTGTATCCATTGGACCTTCCCATTGACGATGAAACACAGAAATAGCATCGGAATTAAATATAAGAGACACAATGCCGACTAAAGAACAGGAAGGCTGAGTCTTCCTACTGCCTATGTTTTGAGCGTTTCCTGTGTCACCAGTTTTACATTCCGATGCACCTCTGCAGGTTTACTGTATCCCTTGCACCTTCCCATTGACATTGAAACACAGAAATTACATCGGCATTAAATATAACAAACACAATGCCGACTTAAGTATAGGAAGACTGAGTCTTCCTACTGTCTATGCTTTGAGCGTTTCCTGCGTCACACGTTTTACATTCCGATGCTCTTCTGCAGGTTTACTGTATCCATTGGACCTACCCATTGACGATGAAACACAGAAATTGCATCGGAAATAAATATAAGAGACACAATGACGTCATAAGTACAGGAAGACTAAGTCTTCCTACTGTCTATGTTTTGAGCGTTTCCTGTGTCACCAGTTTTACATTCCGATGTACCTCTGCATGTTTACTGTATCCTTTGGACCTTCACAGTGACGATGAAACACAGAAATTGCATCGGAATTAAATATAAGAGACACAATGCCGACTTAAGTACAGGAAGACTCAGTCTTCCTTCTGTCTATGCTTTGAGCGTCTCCTGTGTCACCAGTTTTACATTCCGATGCACCTCTGCAGGTACATTGTTTCCTCTCGACTTTCCCATTGACGATGAAACACAGAAATTGCATCGGTATTAAATAGAAGAGACACAATGTCGTCTTCAGTACAGGAAGAGTGTGTCTTTCCATTGTCTATGTTTTGAGCGTTTCCTGTGTCACCAGTTTTACATTCCGATGCTCCTCTGCTGGTTTACTGTATCCATAGGACTTTCCATTGACGATGAAACACAGAAATTGCATCGGAATTAAATCTAAGAGACACCATGCCGACTTAAGTAAAGGAAGACTGAGTCTTCCTACTGTCTATGTTTTGAGACTTTCCTCTGTCACCAGTATTACATTCCGATGCACCTCTGCAGGATTACTGTATCCATTGGATGTTCCCATTGACGATGTAACACAGAAATTGCATCGGAATTAAATATAAGAGACACAACGCCGACTTAAGTACAAGAAAACTGAGTCTTCTTACGGTCTATGTTTTGAGCATTTTCTGTGTCACCAGTTTTACATTCCGATGCACCTCTGCATGTTTACTGTATCCATTGGCCCTTCCCTTTGACGATGAAACACAGAAATTGCATCGGAATTAAATATAAGAGACACCATGCCGACTTAAGTAAAGGAAGACTATGTCTTCCTACTGTCTATGATTTGAGCGTGTCCTGTATCACCAGTTTTACATTCCGATGCACCTCTGCAGGTTTACTGTATCCCTTGGACCTTCTCATTGGCGATGAAACACAGAAGTGACATCGGAATTAAATATAAGAGACACAATGCCGACTGAAGTACAGGAAGACTGAGTCTTCCTACTGTCTATGTTTTGAGCGTTTCCTGTGTCACCAGTTTTACATTACGATGCACCTCTGCACGTTTACTGTATCCCTTGGACCTTCCCATTGACGATGAAACACAGAAATAGCATCGGAATTAAATATAAGAGACACAATGATGACTTAAGTACAGGAAGACTGAGTCTTCCTGCTGTCTATGTTTTGAGCGTTTCCTGTGTCACCAGTTTAACATTCAGATGCACCTCTGTAGGGTTACTGTATCCCTTGGACCTTGCCATTGACGATGAAACACAGAGATTGCATCGGAATTAAATATAAGAGACACAATGCCGACTTAAGTACAGAAAGACTGAGTCTTTCTACTGTCTATGTTTTGAGCGTTTCCCTTGTCACCAGTTTTACATTCCGATGCACCCCTGCAGGTATGCTGTTTCCCTTCGACCTTCCCATTGACGATGAAACACAGAAATTGCATCGGAATTAAATATAAGAGACACAACGCCGACTTAAGTACAAGAAAACTGAGTCATCTTACAGTGTATGATTTGAGCGTTTCCTTTGTCACCAGTTTTACATTCCAATGCACTTCTGTAGGTTCACTGTATCCCTTCGACCTTCCCTTTGACGATGAAACACAGAAATTCCATCGGAATTAAATATAAGAGACACAATGCCGACTTAGGTACAGGAAGACTGAGTCTTCCTACTGTCTACGTTTTGAGCATTTCCTGTGTCATCAGTTTTACATTTTGATTCACCTCTGCAGGTTTACTGTGTCCCTTGGAACTTCCCATTGGCGATTAAACACAGAAATTGCATCGGAATTAAATATAAGAGACACAATGACGTCTTAAGTACAGGAAGACTGAGTCTTCCTACTGTCTATGTTTTGGTCGTCTCCTGTGTCACCATTTTTACATTCCGATGCACCTCTGCAGGTATACTGTTTCCCTTCCACTTTCCCATTGACGATGAAACACAAACATTGCAGCGGAATTAAATATAAGAGACACAACGCCGACTTAAGTACAAGAAAACTGAGTCTTCTTACGGTCTATGATTTGAGAGTTTCCTGTGTCACCAGTTTTACATTCCAATGCACCTCTGCGGATTTACTGTATCCCCTGGACCTTCCCATTGACGAAAACACACAGAAATTGCATCGGAATTATATATAAGAGGCACAACGCCGACTTAAGTACCAGAAAACTGAGTCTTCTTAAGGTCTATGTTTTGAGCGTTTTCTGTGTCACCAGTTTTACATTCCGATGCACCTCTGCTGGTTTACTGTATCCCTTGCACCTCCCCCATGACATTGAAACACAGAAATTACATCGTAATTAAATATAACAGACACAATGCCGACATAAGTACGAGAAGACTGAGTCTTCCTACTGTCTATGTTTTGAGCGTTTCCTGTGTCACCAGTTTTACATTCCGATGCACCTCTGCAGGTTTACTGTATCCCTTGGACCTTCACAGTGACGATGAAACACAGAAATTGCATCGGAATTAAATATAAAAGACACAATGCCGACTTAGGTACAAGAAAACTGAGTCTTCTTTCGGTCTATGTTTTGAGCGTTTTCTGTGTCACCAGTTTTACACTCCGATGCACCTCTGCAGGTTTACTGTATCCATTGGCCCTTCCCATTGACGATGAAACACAGAAATTGCATCGGAATTAAATATAAGAGACACCATGCAGACTTAAGTAAAGGAAGACTGAGTCTTCCTACTGTCTATGACTTGAGCGTGTCCTGTATCACCAGTTTTACATTCCGATGCACCTCTGCATGTTTACTGTATCCCTTGGACCTTCCCATTGGCGATGAAACACAGAAATGGCATCCTAATTAAATATAAGAGACACAATGCCGACTGAAATACAAGAAAACTGAGTCTTCTTACGGTCTATGATTTGAGCGTTTCCTGTGTCACCAGTTTTACATTCCAATGCACGTCTGCAGGTTTACTGTATCCCCTGGTCCTTCCCATTGACGAAAAAACACAGAAATTGCATCGGAATTAAATATAAGAGGCAAAACGCCGACTTAAGTACCAGAAAACTGAGTCTTCTTAAGGTCTATGCTTTGAGCGATTTCTGTGTCACCAGTTTTACATTCCGATGCACCTCTGCAGGTTTACTGTATCCCTTGCACCTTCCCATTGACATTGAAACACAGAAATTACATCGTAATTAAATATAACAGACACAATGCCGACATAAGTACAGGAAGACTGAGTCTTCCTACTGTCTATGTTTTGAGCGTTTCCTGTGTCACCAGTTTTACATTCCGATGCACCTCTGCAGGTTTAATGTATCCCTTGGACCTTCACAGTGACGATGAAACACAGAAATTGCATTGGAATTAAATATAAAAGACACAATGCCGACTTAAGTACAAGGAATCTGAGTCTTCTTAGGGTCTATGTTTTGAGCGTTTCCTGTGTCATCAGTTTTACATTCCTATGTAAATCTGCTGGTTTACCGTATCCATTGGACCTTCACAGTGACGATGAATCACAGAAATTGCATCGGAATTAAATATAAGATGCACAATGCCGACTTAAGTACAGGAAGACTGACTCTTCCTACTGTCTATGCTTCGAGCGTTTCCTGTGTCACCAGTTTTACATTCCGATGCACCTCTGCAGGTTTACTGTATCCACTGGACCGTTACAGTGACGATGAAACACAGAAATTGCATCGAAATTAAATATAAGAGACACAATGCCGACTTAAGTACAGGAAGACTGAGTCTTCCTACTATCTATGCTTTGAGCGTTTCCTGTGACACCAGTTTTACATTCTGATGCACCCCTGCAGGTTTACTGTATGCATTGTACCTTCCCATTGACGATGAAACACATAAATTGCATCGAAATTGAATATAAGAGACACAACGCCGTCTTAGGTACAAGAAAACTGAGTCTTCTTACGGTCTATGTTTTGAGCGTTTCATGTGTCACCAGTTTTACATTCCGACGCACCTCTGCAGGTTTACTGTATCGCTTTGACCTTCCCATTGCCGATGAAACACAGAAATTGCATCGGAATTAAATATAAGAGTCACAATGCCGACTTAAGTACAGGAAGACTCAGTCTTCCTACTGTCCATGTTTTGAGCGTTTCCTGTGTCACCAGTTTTACATTCCGATGCACCTCCCCACGTTTACTCTATCCATTGGAGCTTCCATTGACGATGAAACACAGAAATTGCATCGGAATTAAATATAATAGCCACAATGCCGACTTAAGTACAAAGAAACTGAGTCTTCTTAGGGTCTATGTTTTGAGCGCTTCCTGTGTCACCAGTTTTACATTCCGACGCACCTCTGCAGGTTTACTGTATCGCTTTGACCTTCCCATTGCCGATGAAACACAGAAATTGCATCGGAATTAAATATAAGAGGCACAATGCCGACTTAAGTACAGGAAGACGGAGTCATCCTATTCTCTATGTTTTGAGCGTTTCCTGTGTCATCAGTTTTACATTCCGATGCACCTCTGCAGGTTTACTGTATCCCTTGGACCTTCCCAATGACGATGAAATACAGACATTGCATCGGAATTAAATATAACAGACACAATGCTGACTTAAGTACAGGAAGACTGAGTCTTCCTACTGTCTATGTTTTGAGCGTTTCCTGTGTCATCAGTTTTACATTCCTATGTAAATCTGCTGGTTTACTGTATCCATTGGACCTTCACAGTGACGATGAAACAAAGAAATTGCATCGGAATTAAATATAAGAGGCACAATGCCGACTTAAGTACAGGAAGACTGAGTCTTATTACTGTCTATGTTTCGAGCGTTTCCTGTGTCACCAGTCTTACATTCCGATTTACCTCTGCAGGTTTACTGTATCCGTTGGACCTTCCCTTTGACGATGAAACACATAAATTGCATCGGAATTGAATATAAGAAACACAACGCCGACTTATGTACAAGAAAACTGAGTCTTCTTACGGTCTATGTTTTGAGCGTTTCCTGTGTCACCGGTTTTACATTCCGAAGATCCTCTGCACGTTTACTGTATCCCTTGGCCCTTCCCGATGTCGATGAAACAAACAAATTGCATCGGAATTAAATATAAGAGGCACAATGCCGACTTAAGTACAGGAAGACTGAGTCTTCCTACTCTCTGTGTTTTGAGCGTTTCCTGTGTCATCAGTTTTACATTCCGATGCACCTCTGCAGGTTTACTGTATCCCTTGGACCTTCCCATTGACGATGAAACACAGAAATTGCATCGGAATTAAATATAAGAGACACAATGCCGACTTAAGTACACGAAGACTGCGTCTTCCTACTCTCTATGTTTGAGCGTTTCCTGTGTCACCAGTTTTACATTCCGGTGCACTTCTGCAGGTTTACTGTATCCCTTGGACCTTCACAGTGACGATGAAACACAGAAATTGCATCGGAATTAAATATAAGAGACACAATGCCGACTTACGGACAGGAAGACTGAGTCTTCCTACTGTCTATGTTCTGTGCGTTTCCTGTGTCACTAGTTTTACATTCAGAAGCTCCTCTGCACGTTTACTGTATCCCTTGCACCTTCCCATTGACGATGAAACACAGACATTGCATCGTAATTAAATATAAGATACACAATGCCAACTTAAGTACAAGAAAACTGAGTTTTCTTACTGTCTATGTTTTGAGCGTTTCCTGTGTCACCAGTTTTACATTCTGACGCACCTCTGCAGGTTTACTGTATCCCATGGGGCTTCACAGTGACGATGAAACACAGAAATTGCTTCGGAATTAAATATAAGAGACACAATGCCGGCTTAAGTACAGGAAGACTGAGTCATCTTAGGGTCTATGCTTTGAGCGTTTCCTGTGTCACCAGTTTTACATTCCGATGCATCTCTGCAGGTTTACTGTATCCCTAGGACCTTCTCAATGACGATGAAATACAGACATTGCATCGGAATTAAATATAAGAGGCACAATGCCGACTTAAGTACAGGAAGACTGAGTCTTATTACTGTCTATGTTTCGAGCGTTTCCTGTGTCACCAGTCTTACATTCCGATGTACCTCTGCAGGTTTACTGTATCCGTTGTACCTTCCCATTGACGATGAAACACATAAATTGCATCGGAAATGAATATAAGAGACACAACGCCGACTTATGTACAAGAAAACTGAGTCTTCTTACGGTCTATGTTTTGAGCGTTTCCTGTGTCACCGGTTTTACATTCCGAAGATCCTCTGCACGTTTACTGTATCCCTTGGACCTTCCCATTGACGATGAAACACAGAAACTGCATCGGAATGAAATATAAGAGACACAATGCCGACTTAAGTACAAGAAAACTGAGTCTTCTTACGGTCTATGTTTTGAGCGTTTCCTGTGTCACCAGTTTTACATTCCGATGCATCTCTGCAGGTTTACTGTATCCCATGGACCTTCCCAATGTCGATGAAACAAACAAATTGCATCGGAATTAAATATAAGAGGCACAATGCCGACTTAAGTACAGGAAGACTGAGTCTTCCTACTCTCTGTGTTTTGAGTGTTTCCTGTGTCATCAGTTTTACATTCCGATGCACCTCTGCAGGTTTACTGTATCCCTTGGACCTTCACAGTGACGATGAAACACAGAAATTGCTTCGGAATTAAATATAAGAGACACAATGCCGACTTAAGTACAGGAAGACTGAGTCTTCCTAATGTCTATGCTTTGAGCGTTTCCTGTGTCACCAGTTTTACATTCAGATGCACCTCTGCAGGTTTACTGTATTCCTTGGACCTTCCCATTGACGATGAAACACAGAAATTGCATCGGAATTAAATATAAGAGACACAATGCCGACTTAAGTACAACAAAAATGAGTCTTCTTAGGGTCTATGTTTTGAGCGTTCCCTGTGTCACCAGTTTTACATGCCGATGCATCTCTGCAGGTTTGCTGTATCCCTTGGACCTTCCCATTGACGATGTAACACAGATATTGCATCGGAATTAAATATGACACACAATGCGCACTTAAGTACAGGATGACTGAGTCTTCCTACTGTCTATGTTTTGAGTGTTTCCTGTGTCACCAGTTTTACATTCCGAAGCACCTCTGCAGGTTTACTCTATCCATTGGACCACTACAGTGACGATAAAACACAGAAATTCCATCGGAATTAAATATAAGAGACACAATGCCGACATAAGTACAGGAAGACTGTGTCTTCCTACTGTCTATGATTCGAGCGTTTCCTGTGTCACCAGTTTTACATTCCGTTGCACCTCTGCAGGTTTACAGTATCCATTGGACCTTTCCATTGACGATGAAACACGGAAATTGCATCGGAATTAAATATAAGAGACACAACGCCGACTTAAGTACAAGTAAACTGAGTCTTCTTACGGTCTATGATTTGAGCGTTTCCTGTGTCATCAGTTTTCATTCCGACGCACCTCTGCAGGTTTACTGTATCCCTTGGACCTTCCCATTGACGATGAAACACAGAAATTGCATCGGAATTAAATATAAGAGACACAATGCCGACTTAAATACACGAAGACTGCGTCTTCCTACTCTCTATGTTTGAGCGTTTCCTGTGTCACCAGTTTTACATTCCGGTGCACTTCTGCAGGTTTACTGTATCCCTTGGACCTTCACAGTGACGATGAAACACAGAAATTGCATCGGAATTAAATATAAGAGTCACAATGCCGACTTAAGAACAGGAAGACTGAGTCTTCCTACTGTCTATGTTCTGAGCGTTTCCTGTGTCACTAGTTTTACATTCAGAAGCTCCTCTGCACGTTTACTGTATCCCTTGCACCTTCCCATTGACGATGAAACACAGACATTGCATCGTAATTAAATATAAGATACACAATGCCAACTTAAGTACAAGAAAACTGAGTTTTCTTACTGTCTATGTTTTGAGCGTTTCCTGTGTCACCAGTTTTACATTCTGACGCACCTCTGCAGGTTTACTGTATCCCATGGGGCTTCACAGTGACGATGAAACACAGAAATTGCTTCGGAATTAAATATAAGAGACACAATGCCGACTTAAGTACAGGAAGACTGAGTCATCTTAGGGTCTATGCTTTGAGCGTTTCCTGTGTCACCAGTTTTACATTCCGATGCATCTCTGCAGGTTTACTGTATCCCTTGGACCTTCACACTGACGATGAAACACAGAAAATGCGTCGGAATAAAATATTAGAGACACAATGCCGACTTAAGTACAAAAAGACTGAGTCTTCCTACTCTCTATGTTTGAGCGTTACCTGTGTCACCAGTTTTCATTCCGATGCACCTCTGCAGGTTTCATGTATCCCTTGGACCTTCACAGTGACGATGAAACACAGAAATTGCATCGGATTTAAATATAAGAGACACAAAGCCGACTTAAGTACAGGAAGACTGAGTCTTCTTAGGGTCTATGTTTTGAGCGTTTCCTGTGTCACCAGTTTTACATTCCGATGCATCTCTGCAGGTTTACTGTATCCCTTGGACCTTCACACTAAGGATGAAACACAGAAAATGCGTCGGAATTAAATATAAGAGACACAATGCCGACTTAAGAACAGGAAGACTGAGTCTTCCTACTGTCTATGTTTTGAGCGTTTCCTGTGTCACCAGTTTTACATTCCGAAGCACCTCTGCAGGTTTACTGTATCCCTTGGACCTTCCCATTGACGATGAAACACAGAAATTGCATCGCAATAAAATATAAGAGACACAATGCCGACTTAAGTACAAGGAAACTGAGTCTTCTTAGGGTCTATGATTTCAGCGTTTCCTGTGTCACCAGTTTTACATTCCAATGAATCTCAGCAGGTTTACTGTATCCCTTAGACCCTCCCATTGACGGTGAAATACAGAAATTGCGTAGGAATTAAATATAAGAGGCAAAATACCGACTTTAGTACAGGAAGACAGAGTCTTCCTACTCTCTATGTTTTGAGCGTTTCCTGTGTCACCAGTTTTACATTCCGAAGCACCTCTGCAGGTTTACTGTATCCATTGGCCCTTCCCATTGACGATGAAACACAGAAATTGCATCGGAATTAAATATAAGAGACACCATGCAGACTTAAGTAAAGGAAGACTGAGTCTTCCTACTGTCTATGACTTGAGCGTGTCCTGTATCACCAGTTTTACATTCCAATGCACCTCTGCATGTTTACTGTATCCCTTGGACCTTCCCATTGGCGATGAAACACAGAAATGGCATCGGAATTAAATATAAGAGACACAATGCCGACTGAAATACGAGAAAACTGAGTATTCTTACGGTCTATGATTTGAGCGTTTCGTGTGTCACCAGTTTTACATTCCAATGCACCTCTGCAGGTTTACTGTATCCCCTGGTCCTTCCCATTGACGAAAAAACACAGAAATTGCATCGGAATTAAATATAAGAGGCAAAACACCGACTTAAGTACCAGAAAACTGAGTCTTCTTAAGGTCTATGCTTTGAGCGCTTTCTGTGTCACCAGTTTTACATTCCGATGCACCTCAGCAGGTTTAATGTATCCCTTGGACCTTCACAGTGACGATGAAACACAGAAATTGCATCGGAATTAAATATAAAAGACACAATGCCGACTTAAGTACAAGGAATCTGAGTCTTCTTAGGGTCTATGTTTTGAGCGTTTCCTGTGTCATCAGTTTTACATTCCTATGTAAATCTGCTGGTTTACCGTATCCATTGGACCTTCACAGTGACGATGAATCACAGAAATTGCATCGGAATTAAATATAAGATGCACAATGCCCACTGAAGTACAGGAAGACTGACTCTTCCTACTGTCTATGCTTCGAGCGTTTCCTGTGTCACCGGTTTTACATTCCGATGCACCTCTGCAGGTTTACTGTATCCACTGGACCGTTACAGTGACGATGAAACACAGAAATTGAATCGAAATTAAATATAAGAGACACAATGCCGACTTAAGTACAGGAAGACTGAGTCTTCCTACTATCTATGCTTTGAGCGTTTCCTGTGACACCAGTTTTACATTCTGATGCACCCCTGCAGGTTTACTGTATGCATTGTACCTTCCCATTGACGATGAAACACATAAATTGCATCGAAATTGAATATAAGAGACACAACGCCGTCTTAAGTACAAGTAAACTGAGTCTTCTTACGGTCTATGTTTTGAGCGTTTCCTGTGTCACCAGTTTTACATTCCGACGCACCTCTGCAGGTTTACTGTATCCCTTTGACCTTCCCATTGCCGATGAAACACAGAAATTGCATCGGAATTAAATATAAGAGGCACAATGCCGACTTAAGTACAGGAAGACTGAGTCTTCCTACTGTCCATGTTTTGAGCGTTTCCTGTGTCACCAGTTTTACATTCCGGTGCACCTCTGCAGTTTTACTGTATCCCTTGGACCTTCACAGTGACGATGAAACACAGAAATTGCATCGGAATTAAATATAAGAGACATAATGCCGACTTAAGAACAGGAAGACTGAGTCTTCCTACTGTCTATGTTTTGAGCGTTTCCTGTGTCACTAGTTTAACCTTCCGAAGCTCCTCTGCACGTTTACTGTATCCCTTGGACCTTACCATTGACGATGAAACACAGAAACTGCAACGGAAATAAATATAAGAGACACAATGCCGACTTAAGTACAAGGAAACTGAGTCTTCTTAGGGTCTATGTTTTGAGCGCTTCCTGTGTCACCAGTTTTACATTCGGATGCATCTCTGCAGGTTTACTGTATCCCTTGGACCCTCCCATTGACGATGAAACACAGAAATTGCGTAGGAATTAAATATAAGAGGCACAATGCCGACTTAAGTACAGGAAGACGGAGTCATCCTATTCTCTATGTTTTGAGCGTTTCCTGTGTCATCAGTTTTATATTCCGATGCACCTCTGCAGGTTTACTGTATCCCTTGGACCTTCCCAATGACGATGAAATACAGAAATTGCATCGGAATTAATTATAAGAGGCACAATGCCGACTTAAGTACAGGTAGACTGAGTCTTCCTAATGTCTATGCTTTGAGCGATTCCTGTGTCACCAGTTTTACATTCAGATGCACCTCTGCAGATTTACTGTATTCCTTGGACCTTCCCATTGACGATGAAACACAGAAATTGCATCGGAATTAAATATAACAGACACAATGCTGACTTAAGTACAGGAAGACTGAGTCTTCCTACTGTCTCTGTTTTGGGCGTTTCCTGTGTCATCAGTTTTACATTCCTATGTAAATCTGCTGGTTTACTGTATCCATTGGACCTTCACAGTGACGATGAAACACAGAAATTGCATCGGAATTAAATATAAGAGGCACAATGCCGACTTAAGTACAGGAAGACTGAGTCTTCCTACTGTCTATGTTTCGAGCGTTTCCTGTGTCACCAGTCTTACATTCCGATGTACCTCTGCAGGTTTACTGTATCCGTTGTACCTTCCCATTGACGATGAAACACAGAAATTGCATCGGAATTAAATATAAGAGACACCATGCAGACTTAAGTAAAGGAAGACTGAGTCTTCCTACTGTCTATGACTTGAGCGTGTCCTGTATCACCAGTTTTACATTCCAATGCACCTCTGCATGTTTACTGTATCCCTTGGACCTTCCCATTGGCGATGAAACACAGAAATGGCATCGGAATTAAATATAAGAGACACAATGCCGACTGAAATACGAGAAAACTGAGTATTCTTACGGTCTATGATTTGAGTTTTCCTGTGTCACCAGTTTTACATTCCAATGCACCTCTGCAGGTTTACTGTATCCCCTGGTCCTTCCCATTGACGAAAAAACACAGAAATTGCATCGGAATTAAATATAAGAGGCAAAACGCCGACTTAAGTACCAGAAAACTGAGTCTTCTTAAGGTCTATGCTTTGAGCGCTTTCTGTGTCACCAGTTTTACATTCCGATGCACCTCAGCAGGTTTAATGTATCCCTTGGACCTTCACAGTGACGATGAAACACAGAAATTGCATCGGAATTAAATATAAAAGACACAATGCCGACTTAAGTACAAGGAATCTGAGTCTTCTTAAGGTCTATGTTTTGAGCGTTTCCTGTGTCATCAGTTTTACATTCCTATGTAAATCTGCTGGTTTACCGTATCCATTGGACCTTCACAGTGACGATGAATCACAGAAATTGCATCGGAATTAAATATAAGATGCACAATGCCGACTTAAGTACAGGAAGACTGACTCTTCCTACTGTCTATGCTTCGAGCGTTTCCTGTGTCACCGGTTTTACATTCCGATGCACCTCTGCAGGTTTACTGTATCCACTGGACCGTTACAGTGACGATGAAACACAGAGATTGAATCGAAATTAAATATAGGAGACACAATGCCGACTTAAGTACAGGAAGACTGAGTCTTCCTACTATCTATGCTTTGAGCGTTTCCTGTGACACCAGTTTTACATTCTGATGCACCCCTGCAGGTTTACTGTATGCATTGTACCTTCCCATTGACGATGAAACACATAAATGGCATCGAAATTGAATATAAGAGACACAACGCCGTCTTAAGTACAAGTAAACTGAGTCTTCTTACGGTCTATGTTTTGAGCGTTTCCTGTGTCACCAGTTTTACATTCCGACGCACCTCTGCAGGTTTACTGTATCCCTTTGACCTTCCCATTGCCGATGAAACACAGAAATTGCATCGGAATTAAATATAAGAGGCACAATGCCGACTTAAGTACAGGAAGACTGAGTCTTCCTACTGTCCATGTTTTGAGCGTTTCCTGTGTCACCAGTTTTACATTCCGGTGCACCTCTGCAGTTTTACTGTATCCCTTGGACCTTCACAGTGACGATGAAACACAGAAATTGCATCGGAATTAAATATAAGAGACATAATGCCGACTTAAGAACAGGAAGACTGAGTCTTCCTACTGTCTATGTTTTGAGCGTTTCCTGTGTCACTAGTTTAACCTTCCGAAGCTCCTCTGCACGTTTACTGTATCCCTTGGACCTTACCATTGACGATGAAACACAGAAACTGCAACGGAAATAAATATAAGAGACACAATGCCGACTTAAGTACAAGGAAACTGAGTCTTCTTAGGGTCTATGTTTTGAGCGCTTCCTGTGTCTCCAGTTTTACATTCGGATGCATCTCTGCAGGTTTACTGTATCCCTTGGACCCTCCCATTGACGATGAAACACAGAAATTGCGTAGGAATTAAATATAAGAGGCACAATGCCGACTTAAGTACAGGAAGACGGAGTCATCCTATTCTCTATGTTTTGAGCGTTTCCTGTGTCATCAGTTTTACATTCCGATGCACCTCTGCAGGTTTACTGTATCCCTTGGACCTTCCCAATGACGATGAAATACAGAAATTGAATCGGAATTAAATATAAGAGGCACAATGCCGACTTAAGTACAGGAAGACGGAGTCATCCTATTCTCTATGTTTTGAGCGTTTCCTGTGTCATCAGTTTTACATTCCGATGCACCTCTGCAGGTTTACTGTATCCCTTGGACCTTCCCATTGACGATGAAACACAGAAACTGCATCGGAATGAAATATAAGAGACACAATGCCGACTTAAGTACAAGAAAACTGAGTCTTCTTACGGTCTATGTTTTGAGCGTTTCCTGTGTTACCAGTTTTACATTCCGATGCACCTCTGCAGGTTTACTGTATCCCATGGACCTTCCCAATGTCGATGAAACAAACAAATTGCATCGGAATTAAATATAAGAGGCACAATGCCGACTTAAGTACAGGAAGACTGAGTCTTCCTACTCTCTGTGTTTTGAGCGTTTCCTGCGTCATCAGTTTTAAATTCCGATGCACCTCCTCAGGTTTACTGTATCCCTTGGACCTTCACAGTGACGATGAAACGCGGAAATTGCTACGGAATAAAATATAAGAGACACAATGCCGACTTAAGTACAGGAAGAATGAGTCTTCCTAATGTCTATGCTTTGAGCGTTTCCTGTGTCACCAGTTTTACATTCAGATGCACCTCTGCAGGTTTACTGTATTCCTTGGACCTTCCCATTGACGATGAAACATAGAAATTGCATCGGAATTAAATATAAGAGACACAATGCCGACTTAAGTACAAGAAAAATGAGTCTTCTTAGGGTCTATGTTTTGAGCGTTCCCTGTGTCTCCAGTTTTACATGCCGATGCATCTCTGCAGGTTTACTGTATCCCTTGGACCTTCCCATTGACGATGTAACACAGATATTGCATCGGAATTAAATATAAGAGACACAACGCCGACTTAAGTACAAGTAAACTGAGTCTTCTTACGGTCTATGATATGAGCGTTTCCTGTGTCATCAGTTTTCATTCCGACGCACCTCTGCAGGTTTACTGTATCCCTAGGACCTTCCCATTGACGATGAAACACAGAAATTGCATCGGAATTAAATATAAGACACACAATGCCGACTTAAGTACACGAAGACTGCGTCTTCCTACTCTCTATGTTTGAGCGTTTCCTGTGTCACCAGTTTTACTTTCCGGTGCACTTCTGCAGGTTTACTGTATCCCTTGGACCTTCACAGTGACGATGAAACACAGAAAATGCGTCGGAATTAAATATAAGAGACACAATGCCGACTTAAGAACAGGATGACTGAGTCTTCCTACTGTCTATGTTTTGAGCGTTTCCTGTGTCACCAGTTTTACATTCCGAAGCACCTCTGCAGGTTTACTGTATCCCTTGGACCTTCCCATTGACGATGAAACACAGAAATTGCATCGCAATAAAATATAAGAGACACAATGCCGACGTAAGTACAAGGAAACTGAGTCTTCTTAGGGTCTATGTTTTCAGCGTTTCCTGTGTCACCAGTTTTACATTCCGATGCATCTCAACAGGTTTACTGTATCCCTTGGACCCTCCCATTGACGATGAAACACAGAAATTGCGTAGGAATTAAACATAAGAGGCACAATACCGACTTAAGTACAGGAAGACTGAGTCTTCCTACTCTCTATGTTTTGAGCGTTTCCTGTGTCATCAGTTTTACATTCCGATGCACCTCTGCAGGTTTACTGTATCCCTTGGACCTTCACAGTGACGATGAAACACAGAAATTGCATCGGAATTAAATATAAAAGACACAATGCCGACTTAGGTACAAGAAAACTGAGTCTTCTTTCGGTCTATGTTTTGAGCGTTTTCTGTGTCACCAGTTTTACACTCCGATGCTCCTCTGCAGGTTTACCGTATCCATTGGCCCTTCCCATTGACGATGAAACACAGAAATTGCATCGGAATTAAATATAAGAGACACCATGCAGACTTAAGTAAAGGAAGACTGAGTCTTCCTACTGTCTATTACTTGAGCGTGTCCTGTATCACCAGTTTTACATTCCGATGCACCTCTGCATGTTTACTGTATCCCTTGGACCTTCCCATTGGCGATGAAACACAGAAATGGCATCGGAATAATATATAAGAGACACAATGCCGACTGAAATACAAGAAAACTGAGTCTTCTTAATGTCTATGCTTTGAGCGCTTTCTGTGTCACCAGTTTTACATTCCGATGCACCTCTGCAGGTTTACTGTATCCCTTGCACCTTCCCATTGACATTGAAACACAGAAATTACATTGTAATTAAATATAACAGACACAATGCCGACATAAGTACAGGAAGACTGAGTCTTCCTACTGTCTATGTTTTGAGCGTTTCCTGTGTCACCAGTTTTACATTCCGATGCACCTCTGCAGGTTTAATGTATCCCTTGGACCTTCACAGTGACGATGAAACACAGAAATTGCATCGGAATTAAATATAAAAGACACAATGCCGACTTAAGTACAAGGAATCTGAGTCTTCTTAGTGTCTATGTTTTGAGCGTTTCCTGTGTCATCAGTTTTACATTCCTATGTAAATCTGCTGGTTTACCGTATCCATTGGACCTTCACAGTGACGATGAATCACAGAAATTGCATCGGAATTAAATATAAGATGCACAATGCCGACTTAAGTACAGGAAGACTGACTCTTCCTACTGTCTATGCTTCGAGCGTTTCCTGTGTCACCGGTTTTACATTCCGATGCACCTCTGCAGGTTTACAGTATCCACTGGACCGTTACAGTGACGATGAAACACAGAAATTGCATCGAAATTATATATAAGAGACACAATGCCGACTTAAGTACAGGAAGACTGAGTCTTCCTACTATCTATTCTTTGTGCGTTTCCTGTGACACCAGTTTTACATTCTGATGCACCCCTGCAGGTTTACTGTATGCATTGTACCTTCCCATTGACGATGAAACACATAAATTGCATCGAAAATGAATATAAGAGACACAACGCCGTCTTAAGTACAAGAAAACTGAGTCTTCTTACGGTCTATGCTTGGAGCGTTTCCTGTGTCACCAGTTATACATTCCGACGCACCTCTGCAGGTTTACTGTATCCCTTTGACCTTCCCATTGCCGATGAAACACAGAAATTGCATCGGAATTAAATATAAGAGTCACAATGCCGACTTAAGTACAGGAAGACTGAGTCTTCCTACTGTCCATGTTTTGAGCGTTTCCTGTGTCACCAGTTTAACATTCCGGTGCACCTCTGCAGTTTTACTGTATCCCTTGGACCTTCACAGTGACGATGAAACACAGAAATTGCATCGGAATTAAATATAAGAGACACAATGCCGACTTAAGAACAGGAAGACTGAGTCTTCCTACTGTCTATGTTTTGAGCGTTTCCTGTGTCACTAGTTTTACCTTCCGAAGCTCCTCTGCACGTTTACTGTATCCCTTGGACCTTACCATTGACGATGAAACACAGAAACTGCAACGGAAATAAATATAAGAGACACAATGCCGACTTAAGTACAAGGAAACTGAGTTTTCTTAGGGTCTATGTTTTGAGCGCTTCCTGTGTCACCAGTTTTACATTCGGATGCATCTCTGCAGGTTTACTGTATCCCTTGGACCCTCCCATTGACGATGAAACACAGAAATTGCGTAGGAATTAAATATAAGAGGCACAATGCCGACTTAAGTACAGGAAGACGGAGTCATCCTATACTCTATGTTTTGAGCGTTTCCTGTGTCATCAGTTTTACCTTCCGATGCACCTCTGCAGGTTTACTGTATCCC
Source organism: Schistocerca nitens (assembly GCF_023898315.1). Classification (NCBI taxonomy): domain Eukaryota; kingdom Metazoa; phylum Arthropoda; class Insecta; order Orthoptera; family Acrididae; genus Schistocerca; species Schistocerca nitens. Next base: position 237,877,275 of record NC_064623.1, on the reverse strand, counting down.
TTGGACCTTCCCAATGACGATGAAATACAGAAATTGCATCGGAATTAAATATAAGAGGCACAATGCCGACTTAAGTACAGGAAGACTGAGTCTTCCTAATGTCTATGCTTTGAGCGTTTCCTGTGTCACCAGTTTTACATTCAGATGCACCTCTGCAGATTTACTGTATTCCTTGGACCTTCCCATTGACGATGAAACACAGAAATTGCATCGGAATTAAATATAACAGACACAATGCTGACTTAAGTACAGGAAGACTGAGTCTTCCTACTGTCTATGTTTTGAGCGTTTCCTGTGTCATCAGTTTTACATTCCTATGTAAATCTGCTGGTTTACTGTATCCATTGGACCTTCACAGTGACGATGAAACACAGAAATTGCATCGGAATTAAATATAAGAGGCACAATGCCGACTTAAGTACAGGAAGACTGAGTCTTCCTACTGTCGATGTTCTGAGCGTTTCCTGTGTCACTAGTTTTACATTCAGAAGCTCCTCTGCACGTTTACTGTATCCCTTGCACCTTCCCATTGACGATGAAACACAGACATTGCATCGTAATTAAATATAAGATACACAATGCCAACTTAAGTACAAGAAAACTGAGTTTTCTTACTGTCTATGTTTTGAGCGTTTCCTGTGTCACCAGTTTTACATTCTGACGCACCTCTGCAGGTTTACTGTATCCCATGGGGCTTCACAGTGACGATGAAACACAGAAATTGCTTCGGAATTAAATATAAGAGACACAATGCCGACTTAAGTACAGGAAGACTGAGTCATCTTAGGGTCTATGCTTTAAGCGTTTCCTGAGTCACCAGTTTTACATTCCGATGCATCTCTGCAGGTTTACTGTATCCCTTGGACCTTCACACTGACGATGAAACACAGAAAATGCGTCGGAATAAAATATTAGAGACACAATGCCGACTTAAGTACAAAAAGACTGAGTCTTCCTACTCTCTATGTTTGAGCGTTTCCTGTGTCACCAGTTTTCATTCCGATGCACCTCTGCAGGTTTCATGTATCCCTTGGACATTCACAGTGACGATGAAGCACAGAAATTGCATCGGATTTAAATATAAGAGACACAAAGCCGACTTAAGTACAGGAAGACTGAGTCTTCTTAGGGTCTATGTTTTGAGCGTTTCCTGTGTCACCAGTTTTACATTCCGATGCATCTCTGCAGGTTTACTGTATCCCTTGGACCTTCACACTAAGGATGAAACACAGAAAATGCGTCGGAATTAAATATAAGAGACACAATGCCGACTTAAGAACAGGAAGACTGAGTCTTCCTACTGTCTATGTTTTGAGCGTTTCCTGTGTCATCAGTTTTACATTCCTATGTAAATCTGCTGGTTTACTGTATCCATTGGACCTTCACAGTGACGATGAAACACAGAAATTGCATCGGAATTAAATATAAGAGACACAATGCCGACTTAAGTACACGAAGACTGCGTCTTCCTACTCTCTATGTTTGAGCGTTTCCTGTGTCACCAGTTTTACATTCCGGTGCACTTCTGCAGGTTTACTGTATCCCTTGGACCTTCACAGTGACGATGAAACATAGAAATTGCATCGGAATTAAATATAAGAGACACAATGCCGACTTAAGAACAGGAAGACTGAGTCTTCCTACTGTCTATGTTCTGAGCGTTTCCTGTGTCACTAGTTTTACATTCAGAAGCTCTTCTGCACGTTTACTGTATCCCTTGCACCTTCCCATTGACGATGAAACACAGAAATTGCATCGTAATTAAATATAAGATACACGATGCCAACTTAAGTACAAGCAAACTGAGTTTTCTTACTGTCTATGTTTTGAGCGTTTCCTGTGTCACCAGTTTTACATTCTGACGCACCTCTGCAGGTTTACTGTATCCCATGGACCTTCACAGTGACGATGAAACACAGAAATTGCTTCGGATTTAAATATAAGAGACACAATGCCGACTTAAGTACAGGAAGACTGAGTCATCTTAGGGTCTATGCTTTGAGCGTTTCCTGTGTCACCAGTTTTACATTCCGATGCATCTCTGCAGGTTTACTGTATCCCTTGGACCTTCACACTGACGATGAAACACAGAAAATGCGTCGGAATTAAATATTAGAGACACAATGCCGACTTAAGTACAAAAAGACTGAGTCTTCCTACTCTCTATGATTGAGCGTTTCCTGTGTCACCAGTTTTCATTCCGATGCACCTCTGCAGGTTTCATGTATCCCTTGGACCTTCACAGTGACGATGAAACACAGAAATTGCATCGGATTTAAATATAAGAGACACAAAGCCGACTTAAGTACAGGAAGACTGAGTCTTCTTAGGGTCTATGTTTTGAGCGTTTCCTGTGTCACCAGTTTTACATTCCGATGCATCTCCGTAGGTTTACTGTATCCCTTGGACCTTCACACTAAGGATGAAACACAGAAAATGCGTCGGAATTAAATATAAGAGACACAATGCCGACTTAAGAACAGGAAGACTGAGTCTTCCTACTGTCTATGATTTGAGCGTTTCCTGTGTCACCAGCTTTACATTCCGAAGCACGTCTGCAGGTTTACTGTATCCCTTGGACCTTCCCATTGACGAAGAATCACAGAAATTGCATCGCAATAAAATATAAGAGACACAATGCCGACTTAAGTACAAGGAAACTGAGTCTTCTTAGGGTCTATGTTTTCAGCGTTTCCTGTGTCACCAGTTTTACATTCCGATGCATCTCTGCCGGTTTACTGTATCCCTTGGACCCTCCCATTGACGATGAAACACAGAAATTGCGTAGGAATAAAATATAAGCGGCACAATACCGACTTAAGTACAGGAAGACTGAGTCTTCCTACTCTCTATGTTTTGAGCGTTTCCTGTGTCATCAGTTTTACATTCCGATGCACCTCTGCAGGTTTATTGTATCCCTTGGACCTTCCCATTCACGATGAAACACAGAAACTGATCGGAATTAAATATAAGAAGCACAATGCCGACTTAAGTACAGGAAGACTGAGTCTTACTAATGTCTATGCTTTGAGCGTTTCCTGTGTCACCAATTTTACATTCCGATGCAACTCTGCAGGTTACTGTACTCCTTGGACCTTCCCATTGACGATGAAACACAGAAATTGCATCGGAATTAAATATAAGAGACACAATGCCGACATAAGTACAGGAAGACTGAGTGTTCCTACTGTCTATGATTTGAGCGTTTCCTGTGTCATCAGTTTTACATTGCTATGTATATCTGCTGGTTTACTGTATCCATTGGACCTTCACAGTGACGATGAAACACAGAAATTGCATCGGAATTAAATATAAGAGGCACAATGCCGACTTAAGTACAGGAAGACTGAGTCTTCCTACTGTCTATGTTTCGAGCGTTTCCTGTGTCACCAGTTTTACATTCCGGTGCACCTCTGCAGTTTTACTGTATTCCTTGGACCTTCACAGTGACGATGAAACACAGAAATTGCATCGGAATTAAATATAACAGACACAATGCTGACTTAAGTACAGGAAGACTGAGTCTTCCTACTGTCTATGTTTTGAGCGTTTCCTGTGTCATCAGTTTTACATTCCTATGTAAATCTGCTGGTTTACTGTATCCATTGGACCTTCACAGTGACGATGAAACACAGAAATTGCATCGGAATTAAATATAAGAGGCACAATGCCGACTTAAGTACAGGAAGACTGAGTCTTCCTACTGTCGATGTTCTGAGCGTTTCCTGTGTCACTAGTTTTACATTCAGAAGCTCCTCTGCACGTTTACTGTATCCCTTGCACCTTCCCATTGACGATGAAACACAGACATTGCATCGTAATTAAATATAAGATACACAATGCCAACTTAAGTACAAGAAAACTGAGTTTTCTTACTGTCTATGTTTTGAGCGTTTCCTGTGTCACCAGTTTTACATTCTGACGCACCTCTGCAGGTTTACTGTATCCCATGGGGCTTCACAGTGACGATGAAACACAGAAATTGCTTCGGAATTAAATATAAGAGACACAATGCCGACTTAAGTACAGGAAGACTGAGTCATCTTAGGGTCTATGCTATAAGCGTTTCCTGAGTCACCAGTTTTACATTCCGATGCATCTCTGCAGGTTTACTGTATCCCTTGGACCTTCACACTGACGATGAAACACAGAAAATGCGTCGGAATAAAATATTAGAGACACAATGCCGACTTAAGTACAAAAAGACTGAGTCTTCCTACTCTCTATGTTTGAGCGTTTCCTGTGTCACCAGTTTTCATTCCGATGCACCTCTGCAGGTTTCATGTATCCCTTGGACCTTCACAGTGACGATGAAGCACAGAAATTGCATCGGATTTAAATATAAGAGACACAAAGCCGACTTAAGTACAGGAAGACTGAGTCTTCTTAGGGTCTATGTTTTGAGCGTTTCCTGTGTCACCAGTTTTCATTCCGATGCACCTCTGCAGGTTTCATGTATCCCTTGGACCTTCACAGTGACGATGAAACACAGAAATTGCATCGGATTTAAATATAAGAGACACAAAGCCGACTTAAGTACAGGAAGACTGAGTCTTCTTAGGGTCTATGTTTTGAGCGTTTCCTGTGTCACCAGTTTTACATTCCGATGCATCTCCGCAGGTTTACTGTATCCCTTGGACCTTCACACTAAGGATGAAACACAGAAAATGCGTCGGAATTAAATATAAGAGACACAATGCCGACTTAAGAACAGGAAGACTGAGTCTTCCTACTGTCTATGATTTGAGCGTTTCCTGTGTCACCAGCTTTACATTCCGAAGCACGTCTGCAGGTTTACTGTATCCCTTGGACCTTCCCATTGACGAAGAATCACAGAAATTGCATCGCAATAAAATATAAGAGACACAATGCCGACTTAAGTACAAGGAAACTGAGTCTTCTTAGGGTCTATGTTTTCAGCGTTTCCTGTGTCACCAGTTTTACATTCCGATGCATCTCTGCAGGTTTACTGTATCCCTTGGACCCTCCCATTGACGATGAAACACAGAAATTGCGTAGGAATAAAATATAAGCGGCACAATACCGACTTAAGTACAGGAAGACTGAGTCTTCCTACTCTCTATGTTTTGAGCGTTTCCTGTGTCATCAGTTTTACATTCCGATGCACCTCTGCAGGTTTATTGTATCCCTTGGACCTTCCCATTCACGATGAAACACAGAAACTGATCGGAATTAAATATAAGAAGCACAATGCCGACTTAAGTACAGGAAGACTGAGTCTTACTAATGTCTATGCTTTGAGCGTTTCCTGTGTCACCAATTTTACATTCCGATGCAACTCTGCAGGTTACTGTACTCCTTGGACCTTCCCATTGACGATGAAACACAGAAATTGCATCGGAATTAAATATAAGAGACACAATGCCGACATAAGTACAGGAAGACTGAGTGTTCCTACTGTCTATGATTTGAGCGTTTCCTGTGTCATCAGTTTTACATTCCTATGTATATCTGCTGGTTTACTGTATCCATTGGACCTTCACAGTGACAATGAAACACAGAAATTGCATCGGAATTAAATATAAGAGGCACAATGCCGACTTAAGTACAGGAAGACTGAGTCTTCCTACTGTCTATGTTTCGAGCGTTTCCTGTGTCACCAGTTTTACATTCCGGTGCACCTCTGCAGTTTTACTGTATTCCTTGGACCTTCACAGTGACGATGAAACACAGAAATTGCATCGGAATTAAATATAACAGACACAATGCTGACTTAAGTACAGGAAGACTGAGTCTTCCTACTGTCTATGTTTTGAGCGTTTCCTGTGTCATCAGTTTTACATTCCTATGTAAATCTGCTGGTTTACTGTATCCATTGGACCTTCACAGTGACGATGAAACACAGAAATTGCATCGGAATTAAATATAAGAGGCACAATGCCGACTTAAGTACAGGAAGACTGAGTCTTCCTACTGTCGATGTTCTGAGCGTTTCCTGTGTCACTAGTTTTACATTCAGAAGCTCCTCTGCACGTTTACTGTATCCCTTGCACCTTCCCATTGACGATGAAACACAGACATTGCATCGTAATTAAATATAAGATACACAATGCCAACTTAAGTACAAGAAAACTGAGTTTTCTTACTGTCTATGTTTTGAGCGTTTCCTGTGTCACCAGTTTTACATTCTGACGCACCTCTGCAGGTTTACTGTATCCCATGGGGCTTCACAGTGACGATGAAACACAGAAATTGCTTCGGAATTAAATATAAGAGACACAATGCCGACTTAAGTACAGGAAGACTGAGTCATCTTAGGGTCTATGCTATAAGCGTTTCCTGAGTCACCAGTTTTACATTCCGATGCATCTCTGCAGGTTTACTGTATCCCTTGGACCTTCACACTGACGATGAAACACAGAAAATGCGTCGGAATAAAATATTAGAGACACAATGCCGACTTAAGTACAAAAAGACTGAGTCTTCCTACTCTCTATGTTTGAGCGTTTCCTGTGTCACCAGTTTTCATTCCGATGCACCTCTGCAGGTTTCATGTATCCCTTGGACCTTCACAGTGACGATGAAGCACAGAAATTGCATCGGATTTAAATATAAGAGACACAAAGCCGACTTAAGTACAGGAAGACTGAGTCTTCTTAGGGTCTATGTTTTGAGCGTTTCCTGTGTCACCAGTTTTACATTCCGATGCATCTCCGCAGGTTTACTGTATCCCTTGGACCTTCACACTAAGGATGAAACACAGAAAATGCGTCGGAATTAAATATAAGAGACACAATGCCGACTTAAGAACAGGAAGACTGAGTCTTCCTACTGTCTATGATTTGAGCGTTTCCTGTGTCACCAGCTTTACATTCCGAAGCACGTCTGCAGGTTTACTGTATCCCTTGGACCTTCCCATTGACGAAGAATCACAGAAATTGCATCGCAATAAAATATAAGAGACACAATGCCGACTTAAGTACAAGGAAACTGAGTCTTCTTAGGGTCTATGTTTTCAGCGTTTCCTGTGTCACCAGTTTTACATTCCGATGCATCTCTGCAGGTTTACTGTATCCCTTGGACCCTCCCATTGACGATGAAACACAGAAATTGCGTAGGAATAAAATATAAGCGGCACAATACCGACTTAAGTACAGGAAGACTGAGTCTTCCTACTCTCTATGTTTTGAGCGTTTCCTGTGTCATCAGTTTTACATTCCGATGCACCTCTGCAGGTTTATTGTATCCCTTGGACCTTCCCATTCACGATGAAACACAGAAACTGATCGGAATTAAATATAAGAAGCACAATGCCGACTTAAGTACAGGAAGACTGAGTCTTACTAATGTCTATGCTTTGAGCGTTTCCTGTGTCACCAATTTTACATTCCGATGCAACTCTGCAGGTTACTGTACTCCTTGGACCTTCCCATTGACGATGAAACACAGAAATTGCATCGGAATTAAATATAAGAGACACAATGCCGACATAAGTACAGGAAGACTGAGTGTTCCTACTGTCTATGATTTGAGCGTTTCCTGTGTCATCAGTTTTACATTCCTATGTATATCTGCTGGTTTACTGTATCCATTGGACCTTCACAGTGACAATGAAACACAGAAATTGCATCGGAATTAAATATAAGAGGCACAATGCCGACTTAAGTACAGGAAGACTGAGTCTTCCTACTGTCTATGTTTCGAGCGTTTCCTGTGTCACCAGTTTTACATTCCGGTGCACCTCTGCAGTTTTACTGTATTCCTTGGACCTTCACAGTGACGATGAAACACAGAAATTGCATCGGAATTAAATATAACAGACACAATGCTGACTTAAGTACAGGAAGACTGAGTCTTCCTACTGTCTATGTTTTGAGCGTTTCCTGTGTCATCAGTTTTACATTCCTATGTAAATCTGCTGGTTTACTGTATCCATTGGACCTTCACAGTGACGATGAAACACAGAAATTGCATCGGAATTAAATATAAGAGGCACAATGCCGACTTAAGTACAGGAAGACTGAGTCTTCCTACTGTCGATGTTCTGAGCGTTTCCTGTGTCACTAGTTTTACATTCAGAAGCTCCTCTGCACGTTTACTGTATCCCTTGCACCTTCCCATTGACGATGAAACACAGACATTGCATCGTAATTAAATATAAGATACACAATGCCAACTTAAGTACAAGAAAACTGAGTTTTCTTACTGTCTATGTTTTGAGCGTTTCCTGTGTCACCAGTTTTACATTCTGACGCACCTCTGCAGGTTTACTGTATCCCATGGGGCTTCACAGTGACGATGAAACACAGAAATTGCTTCGGAATTAAATATAAGAGACACAATGCCGACTTAAGTACAGGAAGACTGAGTCATCTTAGGGTCTATGCTATAAGCGTTTCCTGAGTCACCAGTTTTACATTCCGATGCATCTCTGCAGGTTTACTGTATCCCTTGGACCTTCACACTGACGATGAAACACAGAAAATGCGTCGGAATAAAATATTAGAGACACAATGCCGACTTAAGTACAAAAAGACTGAGTCTTCCTACTCTCTATGTTTGAGCGTTTCCTGTGTCACCAGTTTTCATTCCGATGCACCTCTGCAGGTTTCATGTATCCCTTGGACCTTCACAGTGACGATGAAGCACAGAAATTGCATCGGATTTAAATATAAGAGACACAAAGCCGACTTAAGTACAGGAAGACTGAGTCTTCTTAGGGTCTATGTTTTGAGCGTTTCCTGTGTCACCAGTTTTCATTCCGATGCACCTCTGCAGGTTTCATGTATCCCTTGGACCTTCACAGTGACGATGAAACACAGAAATTGCATCGGATTTAAATATAAGAGACACAAAGCCGACTTAAGTACAGGAAGACTGAGTCTTCTTAGGGTCTATGTTTTGAGCGTTTCCTGTGTCACCAGTTTTACATTCCGATGCATCTCCGCAGGTTTACTGTATCCCTTGGACCTTCACACTAAGGATGAAACACAGAAAATGCGTCGGAATTAAATATAAGAGACACAATGCCGACTTAAGAACAGGAAGACTGAGTCTTCCTACTGTCTATGATTTGAGCGTTTCCTGTGTCACCAGCTTTACATTCCGAAGCACGTCTGCAGGTTTACTGTATCCCTTGGACCTTCCCATTGACGAAGAATCACAGAAATTGCATCGCAATAAAATATAAGAGACACAATGCCGACTTAAGTACAAGGAAACTGAGTCTTCTTAGGGTCTATGTTTTCAGCGTTTCCTGTGTCACCAGTTTTACATTCCGATGCATCTCTGCAGGTTTACTGTATCCCTTGGACCCTCCCATTGACGATGAAACACAGAAATTGCGTAGGAATAAAATATAAGCGGCACAATACCGACTTAAGTACAGGAAGACTGAGTCTTCCTACTCTCTATGTTTTGAGCGTTTCCTGTGTCATCAGTTTTACATTCCGATGCACCTCTGCAGGTTTATTGTATCCCTTGGACCTTCCCATTCACGATGAAACACAGAAACTGATCGGAATTAAATATAAGAAGCACAATGCCGACTTAAGTACAGGAAGACTGAGTCTTACTAATGTCTATGCTTTGAGCGTTTCCTGTGTCACCAATTTTACATTCCGATGCAACTCTGCAGGTTACTGTACTCCTTGGACCTTCCCATTGACGATGAAACACAGAAATTGCATCGGAATTAAATATAAGAGACACAATGCCGACATAAGTACAGGAAGACTGAGTGTTCCTACTGTCTATGATTTGAGCGTTTCCTGTGTCATCAGTTTTACATTCCTATGTATATCTGCTGGTTTACTGTATCCATTGGACCTTCACAGTGACAATGAAACACAGAAATTGCATCGGAATTAAATATAAGAGGCACAATGCCGACTTAAGTACAGGAAGACTGAGTCTTCCTACTGTCTATGTTTCGAGCGTTTCCTGTGTCACCAGTTTTACATTCCGGTGCACCTCTGCAGTTTTACTGTATTCCTTGGACCTTCACAGTGACGATGAAACACAGAAATTGCATCGGAATTAAATATAACAGACACAATGCTGACTTAAGTACAGGAAGACTGAGTCTTCCTACTGTCTATGTTTTGAGCGTTTCCTGTGTCATCAGTTTTACATTCCTATGTAAATCTGCTGGTTTACTGTATCCATTGGACCTTCACAGTGACGATGAAACACAGAAATTGCATCGGAATTAAATATAAGAGGCACAATGCCGACTTAAGTACAGGAAGACTGAGTCTTCCTACTGTCGATGTTCTGAGCGTTTCCTGTGTCACTAGTTTTACATTCAGAAGCTCCTCTGCACGTTTACTGTATCCCTTGCACCTTCCCATTGACGATGAAACACAGACATTGCATCGTAATTAAATATAAGATACACAATGCCAACTTAAGTACAAGAAAACTGAGTTTTCTTACTGTCTATGTTTTGAGCGTTTCCTGTGTCACCAGTTTTACATTCTGACGCACCTCTGCAGGTTTACTGTATCCCATGGGGCTTCACAGTGACGATGAAACACAGAAATTGCTTCGGAATTAAATATAAGAGACACAATGCCGACTTAAGTACAGGAAGACTGAGTCATCTTAGGGTCTATGCTATAAGCGTTTCCTGAGTCACCAGTTTTACATTCCGATGCATCTCTGCAGGTTTACTGTATCCCTTGGACCTTCACACTGACGATGAAACACAGAAAATGCGTCGGAATAAAATATTAGAGACACAATGCCGACTTAAGTACAAAAAGACTGAGTCTTCCTACTCTCTATGTTTGAGCGTTTCCTGTGTCACCAGTTTTCATTCCGATGCACCTCTGCAGGTTTCATGTATCCCTTGGACCTTCACAGTGACGATGAAGCACAGAAATTGCATCGGATTTAAATATAAGAGACACAAAGCCGACTTAAGTACAGGAAGACTGAGTCTTCTTAGGGTCTATGTTTTGAGCGTTTCCTGTGTCACCAGTTTTACATTCCGATGCATCTCTGCAGGTTTACTGTATCCCTTGGACCTTCACACTAACGATGAAACACAGAAAATGCGTCGGAATTAAATATAAGAGACACAATGCCGACTTAAGAACAGGAAGACTGAGTCTTCCTACTGTCTATGTTTTGAGCGTTTCCTGTGTCATCAGTTTTACATTCCTATGTAAATCTGCTGGTTTACTGTATCCATTGGACCTTCACAGTGACGATGAAACACAGAAATTGCATCGGAATTAAATATAAGAGGCACAATGCCGACTTAAGTACAGGAAGACTGAGTCTTCCTACTGTCTATGTTTTGAGCGTTTCCTGTGTCACCAGTTTTACATTCCGACGCACCTCTGCAGGTTTGCTGTATCCCTTTGACCTTCCCATTGCCGATGAAACACAGAAATTGCATCGGAATAAATATAAGAGTCACAATGCCGACTTAAGTACAGGAAGACTGAGTCTTCCTACTGTCCATGTTTTGAGCGTTTCCTGTGTCACCAGTTTTACATTCCGGTGCACCTCTGCAGTTTTACTGTATCCCTTGGTCCTTCCCATTGACGATGTAACACAGATATTGCATCGGAATTAAATATGACGCACAATGCCCACTTAAGTACAGGAAGACTGAGTCTTCCTACTGTCTATGTTTTGAGTGTTTCCTGTGTCACCAGTTTTACATTCCGAGGCACCTCTGCAGGTTTACTCTATCCATTGGACCACTACAGTGACGATAAAACACAGAAATTCCATCGGAATTAAATATAAGGGACACAATGCCGACATAAGTACAGGAAGACTGTGTCTTCCTACTGTCTATGATTCGAGCGTTTCCTGTGTCACCAGTTTTACATTCCGTTGCACCTCTGCAGATTTACTGCATCCATTGGACCTTTCCATTGACGATGAAACACGGTAATTGCATCGGAATTAAATATAAGAGACACAACGCCGACTTAAGTACAAGTAAACTGAGTCTTCTAACGGTCTATGATTTGAGCGTTTCCTGTGTCATCAGTTTTACATTCCGACGCACCTCTGCAGGTTTACTGTATCCATTGGACCTTCCCATTGACGATGAAACACAGAAATTGCATCGGAATTAAATATAAGAGACACAATGCCGACTTAAGTACACGAAGACTGCGTCTTCCTACTCTCTATGTTTGAGCGTTTCCTGTGTCACCAGTTTTACATTCCGGTACACTTCTGCAGGTTTACTGTATCCCTTGGACCTTCACAGTGACGATGAAACACAGAAATTGCATCGGAATTAAATATAAGAGACACAATGCCGACTTAAGAACAGGAAGACTGAGTCTTCCTACTGTCTATGTTCTGAGCGTTTCCTGTGTCACTAGTTTTACATTCAGAAGCTCTTCTGCACGTTTACTGTATCCCTTGCACCTTCCCATTGACGATGAAACACAGAAATTGCATCGTAATTAAATATAAGATACACGATGCCAACTTAAGTACAAGCAAACTGAGTTTTCTTACTGTCTATGTTTTGAGTGTTTCCTGTGTCACCAGTTTTACATTCTGACGCACCTCTGCAGGTTTACTGTATCCCATGGACCTTCACAGTGACGATGAAACACAGAAATTGCTTCGGATTTAAATATAAGAGACACAATGCCGACTTAAGTACAGGAAGACTGAGTCATCTTAGGGTCTATGCTTTGAGCGTTTCCTGTGTCACCAGTTTTACATTCCGATGCATCTCTGCAGGTTTACTGTATCCCTTGGACCTTCACACTGACGATGAAACACAGAAAATGCGTCGGAATTAAATATTAGAGACACAATGCCGACTTAAGTACAAAAAGACTGAGTCTTCCTACTCTCTATGATTGAGCGTTTCCTGTGTCACCAGTTTTCATTCCGATGCACCTCTGCAGGTTTCATGTATCCCTTGGACCTTCACAGTGACGATGAAACACAGAAATTGCATCGGATTTAAATATAAGAGACACAAAGCCGACTTAAGTACAGGAAGACTGAGTCTTCTTAGGGTCTATGTTTTGAGCGTTTCCTGTGTCACCAGTTTTACATTCCGATGCATCTCCGCAGGTTTACTGTATCCCTTGGACCTTCACACTAAGGATGAAACACAGAAAATGCGTCGGAATTAAATATAAGAGACACAATGCCGACTTAAGAACAGGAAGACTGAGTCTTCCTACTGTCTATGATTTGAGCGTTTCCTGTGTCACCAGTTTTACATTCCGATGCACGTCTGCAGGTTTACTGTATCCCTTGGACCTTCCCATTGACGAAGAATCACAGAAATTGCATCGCAATAAAATATAAGAGACACAATGCCGACTTAAGTACAAGGAAACTGAGTCTTCTTAGGGTCTATGTTTTCAGCGTTTCCTGTGTCACCAGTTTTACATTCCGATGCATCTCTGCCGGTTTACTGTATCCCTTGGACCCTCCCATTGACGATGAAACACAGAAATTGCGTAGGAATAAAATATAAGCGGCACAATACCGACTTAAGTACAGGAAGACTGAGTCTTCCTACTCTCTATGTTTTGAGCGTTTCCTGTGTCATCAGTTTTACATTCCGATGCACCTCTGCAGGTTTATTGTATCCCTTGGACCTTCCCATTCACGATGAAACACAGAAACTGATCGGAATTAAATATTAGAAGCACAATGCCGACTTAAGTACAGGAAGACTGAGTCTTACTAATGTCTATGCTTTGAGCGTTTCCTGTGTCACCAGTTTTACATTCCGATGCAACTCTGCAGGTTACTGTACTCCTTGGACCTTCCCATTGACGATGAAACACAGAAATTGCATCGGAATTAAATATAAGAGACACAATGCCGACATAAGTACAGGAAGACTGAGTGTTCCTACTGTCTATGATTTGAGCGTTTCCTGTGTCATCAGTTTTACATTCCTATGTATATCTGCTGGTTTACTGTATCCATTGGACCTTCACAGTGACGATGAAACACAGAAATTGCATCGGAATTAAATATAAGAGGCACAATGCCGACTTAAGTACAGGAAGACTGAGTCTTCCTACTGTCTATGTTTCGAGCGTTTCCTGTGTCACCAGTTTTACATTCCGGTGCACCTCTGCAGTTTTACTGTATTCCTTGGACCTTCACAGTGACGATGAAACACAGAAATTGCATCGGAATTAAATATAAGAGACACAGTGACGAATTAAGAACAGGAAGATGGAGTCTTCCTACTGTCTATGTTTTGAGCGTTTCCTGTGTCACTAGTTTAACCTTCCGAAGCTCCTCTGCACGTTTACTGTATCCCTTGGACCTTACCATTGACGATGAAACACAGAAACTGCAACGGAAATAAATATAAGAGACACAATGCCGACTTAAGTACAAGGAAACTGAGTCTTCTTAGGGTCTATGTTTTGAGCGCTTCCTGTGTCACCAGTTTTACATTCGGATGCATCTCTGCAGGTTTACTGTATCCCTTGGACCCTCCCATTGACGATGAAACACAGAAATTGCGTAGGAATTAAATATAAGAGGCACAATGCCGACTTAAGTACAGGAAGACGGAGTCATCCTATTCTCTATGTTTTAAGCGTTTCCTGTGTCATCAGTTTTACATTCCGATGCACCTCTGCAGGTTTACTGTATCCCTTGGACCTTCCCAATGACGATGAAATACAGATATTGCATCGGAATTAAATATAAGAGGCACAATGCCGACTTAAGTACAGGAAGACTGAGTCTTCCTAATGTCTATGCTTTGAGCGTTTCCTGTGTCAACAGTTTTACATTCAGATGCACCTCTGCAGATTTACTGTATTCCTTGGACCTTCCCATTGACGATGAAACACAGAAATTGCATCGGAATTAAATATAACAGACACAATGCTGACTTAAGTACAGGAAGACTGAGTCTTCCTACTGTCTATGTTTTGAGCGTTTCCTGTGTCATCAGTTTTACATTCCTATGTAAATCTGCTGGTTTACTGTGTCCATTGGACCTTCACAGTGACGATGAAACACAGAAATTGCATCGGAAATAAATATAAGAGGCACAATGCCGACTTAAGTACAGGAAGACTGAGTCTTCCTACTGTCTATGTTTCGAGCGTTTCCTGTGTCACCAGTCTTACATTCCGATGTACCTCTGCAGGTTTACTCTATCCGTTGTACCTTCCCTTTGACGATGAAACACATAAATTGCATCGGAATTGAATATAAGAGACACAACACCGACTTATGTACAAGAAAACTGAGTCTTCTTACGGTCTATGTTTTGAGCGTTTCCTGTGTCAACGGTTTTACATTCCGAAGCTCCTCTCCACGTTTACTGTATCCCTTGGACCTTCCCATTGACGATGAAACACAGAAACTGCATCGGAATGAAATATAAGAGACACAATGCCGACTTAAGTACAAGAAAACTGAGTCTTCTTACGGTCTATGTTTTGAGCTTTTCCTGTGTCACCAGTTTTACGTTCCGATGCATCTCTGCAGGTTTACTGTATCCCATGGACCTTCCGAATGTCGATGAAACAAACAAATTGCATCGTAATTAAATATAAGAGGCACAATGCCGACTTAAGTACAGGAAGACTGAGTCTTCCTAATGTCTATGCTTTGAGCGTTTCCTGTGTCACCAGTTTTACATTCAGATGCACCTCTGCAGGTTTACTGTATTCCTTGGACCTTCCCATTGACGATGAAACACAGAAATTGCATCGGAATTAAATATAAGAGACACAATGCCGTCTTAAGTACAAGAAAAATGAGTCTTCTTAGGGTCTATGTTTTGAGCGTTCCCTGTGTTACCAGTTTTACATGCCTATGCATCTCTGCAGGTTTACTGTATCCCTTGGACCTTCCCATTGACGATGTAACACAGATATTGCATCTGAATTAAATATGACGCACAATGCCCACTTAAGTACAGGATGACTGAGTCTTCCTACTGTCTATGTTTTGAGTGTTTCCTGTGTCACCAGTTTTACATTCCGAGGCACCTCTGCAGGTTTACTCTATCCATTGGACCACTACAGTGACGATAAAACACAGAAATTCCATCGGAATTAAATATAAGAGACACAATGCCGACATAAGTACAGGAAGACTGTGTCTTCCTACTGTCTATGATTCGAGCGTTTCCTGTGTCACCAGTTTTACATTCCGTTGCACCTCTGCAGGTTTACTGCATCCATTGGACCTTTCCATTGACGATGAAACACGGAAATTGCATCGGAATTAAATATAAGAGACACAACGCCGACTTAAGTACAAGTAAACTGAGTCTTCTTACGGTCTATGATTTGAGCGTTTCCTGTGTCATCAGTTTTACATTCCGACGCACTTCTGCAGGTTTACTGTATCTCTTGGACCTTCCCATTGACGATGAAACACAGAAATTGCATCGGAATTAAATATAAGAGACACAATGCCGACTTAAGTACACGAAGACTGCGTCTTCCTACTCTCTATGTTTGAGCGTTTCCTGTGTCACCAGTTTTACATTCCGGTGCACTTCTGCAGGTTTACTGTATCCCTTGGACCTTCACAGTGACGATGAAACACAGAAATTGCATCGGAATTAAATATAAGAGACACAATGCCGACTTAAGAACAGGAAGACTGAGTCTTCCTTCTGTCTATGTTCTGAGCGATTCCTGTGTCACTAGTTTTACATTCAGAAGCTCCTCTGCACGTTTACTGTATCCCTTGCACCTTCCCATTGACGATGAAACACAGAAATTGCATCGTAATTAAATATAAGATACACAATGCCAACTTAAGTTCAAGAAAACTGAGTTTTCTTACTGTCTATGTTTTGAGCGTTTCCTGTGTCACCAGTTTTACATTCTGACGCACCTCTGCAGGTTTACTGTATCCCATGGGGCTTCACAGTGACGATGAAACACAGAAATTGCTTCGGAATTAAATATAAGAGACATAATGCCGACTTAAGTACAGGAAGACTGAGTCATCTTAGGGTCTATGCTTTGAGCGTTTCCTGTGTCACCAGTTTTACATTCCGATGCATCTCTGCAGGTTTACTGTATCCCTTGGACCTTCACACTAAGGATGAAACACAGAAAATGCGTCGGAATTAAATATAAGAGACACAATGCCGACTTAAGAACAGGAAGACTGAGTCTTCCTATTGTCTATGTTTTGAGCGTTTCCTGTGTCACCAGTTTTACATTCCGTTGCACCTCTGCAGGTTTACTGCATCCATTGGACCTTTCCATTGACGATGAAACACAGAAATTACATCGGAATTAAATATAAGAGACACAACGCCGACTTATGTACAAGAAAACTGAGTCTTCTTACGGTCTATGTTTTGAGCGTTTCCTGTGTCAACGGTTTTACATTCCGAAGCTCCTCTCCACGTTTACTGTATCCCTTGGACCTTCCCATTGACGATGAAACACAGAAACTGCATCGGAATGAAATATAAGAGACACAATGCCGACTTAAGTACAAGAAAACTGAGTCTTCTTACGGTCTATGTTTTGAGCTTTTCCTGTGTCACCAGTTTTACGTTCCGATGCATCTCTGCAGGTTTACTGTATCCCATGGACCTTCCGAATGTCGATGAAACAAACAAATTGCATCGTAATTAAATATAAGAGGCACAATGCCGACTTAAGTACAGGAAGACTGAGTCTTCCTAATGTCTATGCTTTGAGCGTTTCCTGTGTCAGCAGTTTTACATTCAGATGCACCTCTGCAGGTTTACTGTATTCCTTGGACCTTCCCATTGACGATGAAACACAGAAATTGCATCGGAATTAAATATAAGAGACACAATGCCGACTTAAGTACAAGAAAAATGAGTCTTCTTAGGGTCTATGTTTTGAGCGTTCCCTGTGTTACCAGTTTTACATGCCTATGCATCTCTGCAGGTTTACTGTATCCCTTGGACCTTCCCATTGACGATGTAACACAGATATTGCATCGGAATTAAATATGAGGCACAATGCCCACTTAAGTACAGGATGACTGAGTCTTCCTACTGTCTATGTTTTGAGTGTTTCCTGTGTCACCAGTTTTACATTCCGAGGCACCTCTGCAGGTTTACTCTATCCATTGGACCACTACAGTGACGATAAAACACAGAAATTCCATCGGTATTAAATATAAGAGACACAATGCCGACATAAGTACAGGAAGACTGTGTCTTCCTACTGTCTATGATTCGAGCGTTTCCTGTGTCACCAGTTTTACATTCCGTTGCACCTCTGCAGGTTTACTGCATCCATTGGACCTTTCCATTGACGATGAAACACGGAAATTGCATCGGAATTAAATATAAGAGACACAACGCCGACTTAAGTACAAGTAAACTGAGTCTTCTTACGGTCTATGATTTGAGCGTTTCCTGTGTCATCAGTTTTACATTCCGACGCACTTCTGCAGGTTTACTGTATCTCTTGGACCTTCCCATTGACGATGAAACACAGAAATTGCATCGGAATTAAATATAAGAGACACAATGCCGACTTAAGTACACGAAGACTGCGTCTTCCTACTCTCTATGTTTGAGCGTTTCCTGTGTCACCAGTTTTACATTCCGGTGCACTTCTGCAGGTTTACTGTATCCCTTGGACCTTCACAGTGACGATGAAACACAGAAATTGCATCGGAATTAAATATAAGAGACACAATGCCGACTTAAGAACAGGAAGACTGAGTCTTCCTACTGTCTATGTTCTGAGCGTTTCCTGTGTCACTAGTTTTACATTCAGAAGCTCCTCTGCACGTTTACTGTATCCCTTGCACCTTCCCATTGACGATGAAACACAGAAATTGCATCGTAATTAAATATAAGATACACAATGCCAACTTAAGTTCAAGAAAACTGAGTTTTCTTACTGTCTATGTTTTGAGCGTTTCCTGTGTCACCAGTTTTACATTCTGACGCACCTCTGCAGGTTTACTGTATCCCATGGGGCTTCACAGTGACGATGAAACACAGAAATTGCTTCGGAATTAAATATAAGAGACATAATGCCGACTTAAGTACAGGAAGACTGAGTCATCTTAGGGTCTATGCTTTGAGCGTTTCCTGTGTCACCAGTTTTACATTCCGATGCATCTCTGCAGGTTTACTGTATCCCTTGGACCTTCACACTAAGGATGAAACACAGAAAATGCGTCGGAATTAAATATAAGAGACACAATGCCGACTTAAGAACAGGAAGACTGAGTCTTCCTACTGTCTATGTTTTGAGCGTTTCCTGTGTCACCAGTTTTACATTCCGTAGCACCTCTGCAGGTTTACTGTATCCCTTGGACCTTCCCATTGACGAAGAAACACAGAAATTGCATCGCAATAAAATGTAAGAGACACAATGCCGACTTAAGTACAAGGAAACTGAGTCTTCTTAGGGTCTATGTTTTCAGCGTTTCCTGTGTCACCAGTTTTACATTCCGATGCATCTCAGCCGGTTTACTGTATCCCTTGGACCCTCCCATTGACGATGAAACACAGAAATTGCTTCGGAATTAAATATAAGACACACAATGCCGACTTAAGTACAGGAAGACTGAGTCTTCCTAATGTCTATGCTTTGAGCGTTTCCTGTGTCACCAGTTTTACATTCAGATACACCTCTGCAGGTTTACTGTATTCCTTGGACCCTCCCATTGAAGATGAAACACAGAAATTGCATCGGAATTAAATATAAGAGACACAATGCCAACTTAAGTACAAGAAAAATGAGTCTTCTTAGGGTCTATGTTTTGAGCGTTCCCTGTGTCACCAGTTTTACATGCCTATGCATCTCTGCAGGTTTACTGTATCCCTTGGACCTTCCCATTGACGATGAAACACAGAAATTGCATCGGAATTAAATATAAGAGACACAATGCCGACTTAAGAACAGGAAGACTGAGTCTTCCTACTGTCTATGTTCTGAGTGTTTCCTGTGTCACTAGTTTTACATTCAGAAGCTCCTCTGCACGTTTACTGTATCCCTTGCACCTTCCCATTGACGATGAAACACAGAAATTGCATCGTAATTAAATATAAGATACACAATGCCAACTTAAGTGCAAGAAAACTGAGTTTTCTTACTGTCTATGTTTTGAGCGTTTCCTGTGTCACCAGTTTTACATTCTGACGCACCTCTGCAGGTTTACTGTATCCCATGGGGCTTCACAGTGACGATGAAACACACAAATTGCTTCGGAATTAAATATAAGAGACACAATGCCGACTTAAGTACAGGAAGACTGAGTCATCTTAGGGTCTATGCTTTGAGCGTTTCCTGTGTCACCAGTTTTACATTCCGATGCATCTCTGCAGGTTTACTGTATCCCTTGGACCTTCACACTGACGATGAAACACAGAAAATGCGTCGGAATTCAATATTAGAGACACAATGCCGACTTAAGTACAAAAAGACTGAGTCTTCCTACTCTCTATGTTTGAGCGTTTCCTGTGTCACCAGTTTTCATTCCGATGCACCTCTGCAGGTTTCATGTATCCCTTGGACCTTCACAGTGACGATGAAACACAGAAATTGCATCGGATTTAAATGTAAGAGACACAAAGCCGACTTAAGTACAGGAAGACTGAGTCTTCTTAGGGTCTATGTTTTGAGCGTTTCCTGTGTCACCAGTTTTACATTCCGATGCATCTCTGCAGGTTTACTGTATCCCTTGGACCTTCACACTAAGGATGAAACACAGAAAATGCGTCGGAATTAAATATAAGAGACAAAATGCCGACTTAAGAACAGGAAGACTGAGTCTTCCTACTGTCTATGTTTTGAGCGTTTCCTGTGTCACCAGTTTTACATTCCGAAGCACCTCTGCAGGTTTACTGTATCCCTTGGACCTTCCCATTGACGAATAAACACAGAAATTGCATCGCAATAAAATATAAGAGACACAATGCCGACTTAAGTACAAGGAAACTGAGTCTTCTTAGGGTCTATGTTTTCAGCGTTTCCTGTGTCACCAGTTTTACATTCCGATGCATCTCAGCCGGTTTACTGTATCCCTTGGACCCTCCCATTGACGATGGAACACAGAAATTGCGTAGGAATTAAATATAAGAGGCACAATACCGACTTAAGTACAGGAAGTCTGAGTCTTCCTACTCTCTATGTTTTGAGCGTTTCCTGTGTCATCAGTTTTACATTCCGATGCACCTCTGCAGGTTTATTGTATCCCTTGGACCTTCCCGTTCACGATGAAACACAGAAACTGCATCGGAATTAAATATAAGAAGCACAATGCCGACTTAAGTACAGGAAGACTGAGTCTTACTAATGTCTATGCTTTGAGCGTTTCCTGTGTCACCAGTTTGACATTCCGATGCAACTCTGCAGGTTTACTGTACTCCTTGGACCTTCCCATTGACGATGAAACACAGAAATTGCAACGGAATTAAATATAAGAGACACAATGCCGACATAAGTGCAGGAAGACTGAGTGTTCCTACTGTCTATGATTTGAGCGTTTCCTGTGTCATCAGTTTTACATTCCTATGTATATCTGCTGGTCTACTGTATCCATTGGACCTTCACAGTGACGATGAAACACAGAAATTGCATCGGAATTAAATATAAGAGGCACAATGCCGACTTAAGTACAGGAAGACTGAGTCTTCCTACTGTCTATGTTTCGAGCGTTTCCTGTGTCACCAGTTTTACATTCCGGTGCACCTCTGCAGTTTTACTGTATTCCTTGGACCTTCACAGTGACGATGAAACACAGAAATTGCATCGGAATTTAATATAAGAGACACAGTGACGAATTAAGAACAGGAAGACTGAGTCTTCCTACTGTCTATGTTTTGAGCGTTTCCTGTGTCACTAGTTTAACCTTCCGAAGCTCCTCTGCACGTTTACTGTATCCCTTGGACCTTACCATTGACGATGAAACACAGAAACTGCAACGGAAATAAATATAAGAGACACAATGCCGACTTAAGTACAAGGAAACTGAGTCTTCTTAGGGTCTATGTTTTGAGCGCTTCCTGTGTCACCAGTTTTACATTCGGATGCATCTCTGCAGGTTTACTGTATCCCTTGGACCCTCCCATTGACGATGAAACACAGAAATTGCGTAGGAATTAAATATAAGAGGCACAATGCCGACTTAAGTACAGGAAGACGGAGTCATCCTATTCTCTATGTTTTGAGCGTTTCCTGTGTCATCAGTTTTACATTCCAATGCACCTCTGCAGGTTTACTGTATCCCTTGGACCTTCCGAATGACGATGAAATACAGAAATTGCATCGGAATTAAATATAAGAGGCACAATGCCGACTTAAGTACAGGAAGACTGAGTCTTCCTACTGTGAATGCTTTGAGCGTTTCCTGTGTCATCAGTTTTACATTCCTATGTAAATCTGCTTTTTTACTGTATCCATTGGACCTTCACAGTGACGATGAAACACAGAAATTGCATCGGAATTAAATATAAGAGGGACAATGCCGACTTAAGTACAGGAAGACTGAGTCTTCCTACTGTCTCTGTTTCGAGCGTTTCCTGTGTCACCAGTCTTACATTCCGATGTACCTCTGCAGGTTTACTGTATCCGTAGTACCTTCCCATTGACGATGAAACACATAAATTGCATCGGAATTGAATATAAGAGACACAACGCCGACTTATGTACAAGAAAAGTGAGTCTTCTTACGGTCTATGTTTTGAGCGTTTCCTGTGTCACCGGTTTTACATTCCGAAGCTCCTCTGCACGTTTACTGTATCCCTAGGACCTTCCCATTGACGATGAAACACAGAAATTGCACCGGAATTAAATATAAGAGACACAATGCCGACTTAAGTACAAGAAAACTGAGTCTTCTTACGGTCTATGTTTTGAGCTTTTCCTGTGTCACCAGTTTTACGTTCCGATGCATCTCTGCAGGTTTACTGTATCCCATGGACCTACCCAATGTCGATGAAACAAACAAATTGCATCGTAATTAAATATAAGATGCACAATGCCGACATAAGTACAGGAAGACTGAGTCTTCCTACTCTCTGTGTTTTGAGCGTTTCCTGTGTCATCAGTTTTACATTCCGATGCACCTCTGCAGGTTTACTGTATCCCGTGGACCTTCACAGTGACGATGAAACACAGAAATTGCTTCGGAATTAAATATAAGACACACAATGCCGACTTAAGTACAGGAAGACTGAGTCTTCCTAATGTCTATGCTTTGAGCGTTTCCTGTGTCACCAGTTTTACATTCAGATACACCTCTGCAGGTTTACTGTATTCCTTGGACCCTCCCATTGAAGATGAAACACAGAAATTGCATCGGAATTAAATATAAGAGACACAATGCCGACTTAAGTACAAGAAAAATGAGTCTTCTTAGGGTCTATGTTTTGAGCGTTCCCTGTGTCACCAGTTTTACATGCCTATGCATCTCTGCAGGTTTACTGTATCCCTTGGACCTTCCCATTGACGATGTAACACAGATATTGCATCGGAATTAAATATGACGCACAATGCCCACTTAAGTACAGGATGACTGAGTCTTCCTACTGTCTATGTTTTGAGTGTTTCCTGTGTCACCAGTTTTACATTCCGAGGCACCTCTGCAGGTTTACTCTATCCATTGGACCACTACAGTGACGCTAAAACACAGAAATTCCATCGGAATTAAATATAAGAGACACAATGCCGACATAAGTACAGGAAGACTGTGTTTTCCTACTGTCTATGATTCGAGCGTTTCCTGTGTCACCAGTTTTACATTCCGTTGCACCTCTGCAGGTTTACTGCATCCATTGGACCTTTCCATTGACGATGAAACACGGAAATTGCATCGGAATTAAATATAAGAGACACAACAACAACTTAAGTACAAGTAAACTGAGTCTTCTTACGGTCTATGATTTGAGCGTTTCCTGTGTCATCAGTTTTACATTCCGACGCACTTCTGCAGGTTTACTGTATCTCTGGGACCTTCCCATTGACGATGAAACACAGAAATTGCATCGGAATTAAATATAAGAGACACAATGCCGACTTAAGAACAGGAAGACTGAGTCTTCCTACTGTCTATGTTCTGAGCGTTTCCTGTGTCACTAGTTTTACATTCAGAAGCTCCTCTGCACGTTTACTGTATCCCTTGCACCTTCCCATTGACGATGAAACACAGAAATTGCATCGTAATTAAATATAAGATACACAATGCCAACTTAAGTGCAAGAAAACTGAGTTTTCTTACTGTCTATGTTTTGAGCGTTTCCTGTGTCACCAGTTTTACATTCTGACGCACCTCTGCAGGTTTACTGTATCCCATGGGGCTTCACAGTGACGATGAAACACACAAATTGCTTCGGAATTAAATATAAGAGACACAATGCCGACTTAAGTACAGGAAGACTGAGTCATCTTAGGGTCTATGCTTTGAGCGTTTCCTGTGTCACCAGTTTTACATTCCGATGCATCTCTGCAGGTTTACTGTATCCCTTGGACCTTCACACTGACGATGAAACACAGAAAATGCGTCGGAATTAAATATTAGAGACACAATGCCGACTTAAGTACAAAAAGACTGAGTCTTCCTACTCTCTATGTTTGAGCGTTTCCTGTGTCACCAGTTTTCATTCCGATGCACCTCTGCAGGTTTCATGTATCCCTTGGACCTTCACAGTGACGATGAAACACAGAAATTGCATCGGATTTAAATGTAAGAGACACAAAGCCGACTTAAGTACAGGAAGACTGAGTCTTCTTAGGGTCTATGTTTTGAGCGTTTCCTGTGTCACCAGTTTTACATTCCGATGCATCTCTGCAGGTTTACTGTATCCCTTGGACCTTCACACTAAGGATGAAACACAGAAAATGTGTCGGAATTAAATATAAGAGACAAAATGCCGACTTAAGAACAGGAAGACTGAGTCTTCCTACTGTCTATGTTTTGAGCGTTTCCTGTGTCACCAGTTTTACATTCCGAAGCACCTCTGCAGGTTTACTGTATCCGTTGGACCTTCCCATTGACGAAGAAACACAGAAATTGCATCGCAATAAAATATAAGAGACACAATGCCGACTTAAGTACAAGGAAACTGAGTCTTCTTAGGGTCTATGTTTTCAGCGTTTCCTGTGTCACCAGTTTTACATTCCGATGCATCTCAGCCGGTTTACTGTATCCCTTGGACCCTCCCATTGACGATGGAACACAGAAATTGCGTAGGAATTAAATATAAGAGGCACAATACCGACTTAAGTACAGGAAGTCTGAGTCTTCCTACTCTCTATGTTTTGAGCGTTTCCTGTGTCATCAGTTTTACATTCCGATGCACCTCTGCAGGTTTATTGTATCCCTTGGACCTTCCCGTTCACGATGAAACACAGAAACTGCATCGGAATTAAATATAAGAAGCACAATGCCGACTTAAGTACAGGAAGACTGAGTCTTACTAATGTCTATGCTTTGAGCGTTTCCTGTGTCACCAGTTTGACATTCCGATGCAACTCTGCAGGTTTACTGTACTCCTTGGACCTTCCCATTGACGATGAAACACAGAAATTGCAACGGAATTAAATATAAGAGACACAATGCCGACATAAGTACAGGAAGACTGAGTGTTCCTACTGTCTATGATTTGAGCGTTTCCTGTGTCATCAGTTTTACATTCCTATGTATATCTGCTGGTCTACTGTATCCATTGGACCTTCACAGTGACGATGAAACACAGAAATTGCATCGGAATTAAATATAAGAGGCACAATGCCGACTTAAGTACAGGAAGACTGAGTCTTCCTACTGTCTATGTTTCGAGCGTTTCCTGTGTCACCAGTTTTACATTCCGGTGCACCTCTGCAGTTTTACTGTATTCCTTGGACCTTCACAGTGACGATGAAACACAGAAATTGCATCGGAATTTAATATAAGAGACACAGTGACGAATTAAGAACAGGAAGACTGAGTCTTCCTACTGTCTATGTTTTGAGCGTTTCCTGTGTCACTAGTTTAACCTTCCGAAGCTCCTCTGCACGTTTACTGTATCCCTTGGACCTTACCATTGACGATGAAACACAGAAACTGCAACGGAAATAAATATAAGAGACACAATGCCGACTTAAGTACAAGGAAACTGAGTCTTCTTAGGGTCTATGTTTTGAGCGCTTCCTGTGTCACCAGTTTTACATTCCGATGCACCTCTGCAGGTTTACTGTATCCCTTGCACCTTCCCATTGACATTGAAACACAGAAATTACATTGTAATTAAATATAACAGACACAATGCCGACATAAGTACAGGAAGACTGAGTCTTCCTACTGTCTATGTTTTGAGCGTTTCCTGTGTCACCAGTTTTACATTCCGATGCACCTCTGCAGGTTTAATGTATCCCTTGGACCTTCACAGTGACGATGAAACACAGAAATTGCATCGGAATTAAATATAAAAGACACAATGCCGACTTAAGTACAAGGAATCTGAGTCTTCTTAGTGTCTATGTTTTGAGCGTTTCCTGTGTCATCAGTTTTACATTCCTATGTAAATCTGCTGGTTTACCGTATCCATTGGACCTTCACAGTGACGATGAATCACAGAAATTGCATCGGAATTAAATATAAGATGCACAATGCCGACTTAAGTACAGGAAGACTGACTCTTCCTACTGTCTATGCTTCGAGCGTTTCCTTTGTCACCGGTTTTACATTCCGATGCACCTCTGCAGGTTTACAGTATCCACTGGACCGTTACAGTGACGATGAAACACAGAAATTGCATCGAAATTATATATAAGAGACACAATGCCGACTTAAGTACAGGAAGACTGAGTCTTCCTACTATCTATTCTTTGTGCGTTTCCTGTGACACCAGTTTTACATTCTGATGCACCCCTGCAGGTTTACTGTATGCATTGTACCTTCCCATTGACGATGAAACACATAAATTGCATCGAAAATGAATATAAGAGACACAACGCCGTCTTAAGTACAAGAAAACTGAGTCTTCTTACGGTCTATGCTTTGAGCGTTTCCTGTGTCACCAGTTATACATTCCGACGCACCTCTGCAGGTTTACTGTATCCCTTTGACCTTCCCATTGCCGATGAAACACAGAAATTGCATCGGAATTAAATATAAGAGTCACAATGCCGACTTAAGTACAGGAAGACTGAGTCTTCCTACTGTCCATGTTTTGAGCGTTTCCTGTGTCACCAGTTTAACATTCCGGTGCACCTCTGCAGTTTTACTGTATCCCTTGGACCTTCACAGTGACGATGAAACACAGAAATTGCATCGGAATTAAATATAAGAGACACAATGCCGACTTAAGAACAGGAAGACTGAGTCTTCCTACTGTCTATGTTTTGAGCGTTTCCTGTGTCACTAGTTTTACCTTCCGAAGCTCCTCTGCACGTTTACTGTATCCCTTGGACCTTACCATTGACGATGAAACACAGAAACTGCAACGGAAATAAATATAAGAGACACAATGCCGACTTAAGTACAAGGAAACTGAGTTTTCTTAGGGTCTATGTTTTGAGCGCTTCCTGTGTCACCAGTTTTACATTCGGATGCATCTCTGCAGGTTTACTGTATCCCTTGGACCCTCCCATTGACGATGAAACACAGAAATTGCGTAGGAATTAAATATAAGAGGCACAATGCCGACTTAAGTACAGGAAGACGGAGTCATCCTATACTCTATGTTTTGAGCGTTTCCTGTGTCATCAGTTTTACCTTCCGATGCACCTCTGCAGGTTTACTGTATCCCTTGGACCTTCCCAATGACGATGAAATACAGAAATTGCATCGGAATTAAATATAAGAGGCACAATGCCGACTTAAGTACAGGAAGACTGAGTCTTCCTAATGTCTATGCTTTGAGCGTTTCCTGTGTCACCAGTTTTACATTCAGATGCACCTCTGCAGATTTACTGTATTCCTTGGACCTTCCCATTGACGATGAAACACAGAAATTGCATCGGAATTAAATATAACAGACACAATGCTGACTTAAGTACAGGAAGACTGAGTCTTCCTACTGTCTATGTTTTGAGCGTTTCCTGTGTCATCAGTTTTACATTCCTATGTAAATCTGCTGGTTTACTGTATCCATTGGACCTTCACAGTGACGATGAAACACAGAAATTGCATCGGAATTAAATATAAGAGGCACAATGCCGACTTAAGTACAGGAAGACTGAGTCTTCCTACTGTCGATGTTCTGAGCGTTTCCTGTGTCACTAGTTTTACATTCAGAAGCTCCTCTGCACGTTTACTGTATCCCTTGCACCTTCCCATTGACGATGAAACACAGACATTGCATCGTAATTAAATATAAGATACACAATGCCAACTTAAGTACAAGAAAACTGAGTTTTCTTACTGTCTATGTTTTGAGCGTTTCCTGTGTCACCAGTTTTACATTCTGACGCACCTCTGCAGGTTTACTGTATCCCATGGGGCTTCACAGTGACGATGAAACACAGAAATTGCTTCGGAATTAAATATAAGAGACACAATGCCGACTTAAGTACAGGAAGACTGAGTCATCTTAGGGTCTATGCTTTAAGCGTTTCCTGAGTCACCAGTTTTACATTCCGATGCATCTCTGCAGGTTTACTGTATCCCTTGGACCTTCACACTGACGATGAAACACAGAAAATGCGTCGGAATAAAATATTAGAGACACAATGCCGACTTAAGTACAAAAAGACTGAGTCTTCCTACTCTCTATGTTTGAGCG
The DNA here is from genome assembly GCF_023898315.1 of Schistocerca nitens. Lineage (NCBI taxonomy): Eukaryota > Metazoa > Arthropoda > Insecta > Orthoptera > Acrididae > Schistocerca > Schistocerca nitens. The sequence goes on along the minus strand of NC_064623.1, from coordinate 237,848,651 downwards.
TTTCCTGTGTCACCAGTTTTCATTCCGATGCACCTCTGCAGGTTTCATGTATCCCTTGGACATTCACAGTGACGATGAAGCACAGAAATTGCATCGGATTTAAATATAAGAGACACAAAGCCGACTTAAGTACAGGAAGACTGAGTCTTCTTAGGGTCTATGTTTTGAGCGTTTCCTGTGTCACCAGTTTTACATTCCGATGCATCTCTGCAGGTTTACTGTATCCCTTGGACCTTCACACTAAGGATGAAACACAGAAAATGCGTCGGAATTAAATATAAGAGACACAATGCCGACTTAAGAACAGGAAGACTGAGTCTTCCTACTGTCTATGTTTTGAGCGTTTCCTGTGTCATCAGTTTTACATTCCTATGTAAATCTGCTGGTTTACTGTATCCATTGGACCTTCACAGTGACGATGAAACACAGAAATTGCATCGGAATTAAATATAAGAGACACAATGCCGACTTAAGTACACGAAGACTGCGTCTTCCTACTCTCTATGTTTGAGCGTTTCCTGTGTCACCAGTTTTACATTCCGGTGCACTTCTGCAGGTTTACTGTATCCCTTGGACCTTCACAGTGACGATGAAACATAGAAATTGCATCGGAATTAAATATAAGAGACACAATGCCGACTTAAGAACAGGAAGACTGAGTCTTCCTACTGTCTATGTTCTGAGCGTTTCCTGTGTCACTAGTTTTACATTCAGAAGCTCTTCTGCACGTTTACTGTATCCCTTGCACCTTCCCATTGACGATGAAACACAGAAATTGCATCGTAATTAAATATAAGATACACGATGCCAACTTAAGTACAAGCAAACTGAGTTTTCTTACTGTCTATGTTTTGAGCGTTTCCTGTGTCACCAGTTTTACATTCTGACGCACCTCTGCAGGTTTACTGTATCCCATGGACCTTCACAGTGACGATGAAACACAGAAATTGCTTCGGATTTAAATATAAGAGACACAATGCCGACTTAAGTACAGGAAGACTGAGTCATCTTAGGGTCTATGCTTTGAGCGTTTCCTGTGTCACCAGTTTTACATTCCGATGCATCTCTGCAGGTTTACTGTATCCCTTGGACCTTCACACTGACGATGAAACACAGAAAATGCGTCGGAATTAAATATTAGAGACACAATGCCGACTTAAGTACAAAAAGACTGAGTCTTCCTACTCTCTATGATTGAGCGTTTCCTGTGTCACCAGTTTTCATTCCGATGCACCTCTGCAGGTTTCATGTATCCCTTGGACCTTCACAGTGACGATGAAACACAGAAATTGCATCGGATTTAAATATAAGAGACACAAAGCCGACTTAAGTACAGGAAGACTGAGTCTTCTTAGGGTCTATGTTTTGAGCGTTTCCTGTGTCACCAGTTTTACATTCCGATGCATCTCCGCAGGTTTACTGTATCCCTTGGACCTTCACACTAAGGATGAAACACAGAAAATGCGTCGGAATTAAATATAAGAGACACAATGCCGACTTAAGAACAGGAAGACTGAGTCTTCCTACTGTCTATGATTTGAGCGTTTCCTGTGTCACCAGCTTTACATTCCGAAGCACGTCTGCAGGTTTACTGTATCCCTTGGACCTTCCCATTGACGAAGAATCACAGAAATTGCATCGCAATAAAATATAAGAGACACAATGCCGACTTAAGTACAAGGAAACTGAGTCTTCTTAGGGTCTATGTTTTCAGCGTTTCCTGTGTCACCAGTTTTACATTCCGATGCATCTCTGCCGGTTTACTGTATCCCTTGGACCCTCCCATTGACGATGAAACACAGAAATTGCGTAGGAATAAAATATAAGCGGCACAATACCGACTTAAGTACAGGAAGACTGAGTCTTCCTACTCTCTATGTTTTGAGCGTTTCCTGTGTCATCAGTTTTACATTCCGATGCACCTCTGCAGGTTTATTGTATCCCTTGGACCTTCCCATTCACGATGAAACACAGAAACTGATCGGAATTAAATATAAGAAGCACAATGCCGACTTAAGTACAGGAAGACTGAGTCTTACTAATGTCTATGCTTTGAGCGTTTCCTGTGTCACCAATTTTACATTCCGATGCAACTCTGCAGGTTACTGTACTCCTTGGACCTTCCCATTGACGATGAAACACAGAAATTGCATCGGAATTAAATATAAGAGACACAATGCCGACTTAAGTACAGGAAGACTGAGTGTTCCTACTGTCTATGATTTGAGCGTTTCCTGTGTCATCAGTTTTACATTGCTATGTATATCTGCTGGTTTACTGTATCCATTGGACCTTCACAGTGACGATGAAACACAGAAATTGCATCGGAATTAAATATAAGAGGCACAATGCCGACTTAAGTACAGGAAGACTGAGTCTTCCTACTGTCTATGTTTCGAGCGTTTCCTGTGTCACCAGTTTTACATTCCGGTGCACCTCTGCAGTTTTACTGTATTCCTTGGACCTTCACAGTGACGATGAAACACAGAAATTGCATCGGAATTAAATATAACAGACACAATGCTGACTTAAGTACAGGAAGACTGAGTCTTCCTACTGTCTATGTTTTGAGCGTTTCCTGTGTCATCAGTTTTACATTCCTATGTAAATCTGCTGGTTTACTGTATCCATTGGACCTTCACAGTGACGATGAAACACAGAAATTGCATCGGAATTAAATATAAGAGGCACAATGCCGACTTAAGTACAGGAAGACTGAGTCTTCCTACTGTCGATGTTCTGAGCGTTTCCTGTGTCACTAGTTTTACATTCAGAAGCTCCTCTGCACGTTTACTGTATCCCTTGCACCTTCCCATTGACGATGAAACACAGACATTGCATCGTAATTAAATATAAGATACACAATGCCAACTTAAGTACAAGAAAACTGAGTTTTCTTACTGTCTATGTTTTGAGCGTTTCCTGTGTCACCAGTTTTACATTCTGACGCACCTCTGCAGGTTTACTGTATCCCATGGGGCTTCACAGTGACGATGAAACACAGAAATTGCTTCGGAATTAAATATAAGAGACACAATGCCGACTTAAGTACAGGAAGACTGAGTCATCTTAGGGTCTATGCTATAAGCGTTTCCTGAGTCACCAGTTTTACATTCCGATGCATCTCTGCAGGTTTACTGTATCCCTTGGACCTTCACACTGACGATGAAACACAGAAAATGCGTCGGAATAAAATATTAGAGACACAATGCCGACTTAAGTACAAAAAGACTGAGTCTTCCTACTCTCTATGTTTGAGCGTTTCCTGTGTCACCAGTTTTCATTCCGATGCACCTCTGCAGGTTTCATGTATCCCTTGGACCTTCACAGTGACGATGAAGCACAGAAATTGCATCGGATTTAAATATAAGAGACACAAAGCCGACTTAAGTACAGGAAGACTGAGTCTTCTTAGGGTCTATGTTTTGAGCGTTTCCTGTGTCACCAGTTTTCATTCCGATGCACCTCTGCAGGTTTCATGTATCCCTTGGACCTTCACAGTGACGATGAAACACAGAAATTGCATCGGATTTAAATATAAGAGACACAAAGCCGACTTAAGTACAGGAAGACTGAGTCTTCTTAGGGTCTATGTTTTGAGCGTTTCCTGTGTCACCAGTTTTACATTCCGATGCATCTCCGCAGGTTTACTGTATCCCTTGGACCTTCACACTAAGGATGAAACACAGAAAATGCGTCGGAATTAAATATAAGAGACACAATGCCGACTTAAGAACAGGAAGACTGAGTCTTCCTACTGTCTATGATTTGAGCGTTTCCTGTGTCACCAGCTTTACATTCCGAAGCACGTCTGCAGGTTTACTGTATCCCTTGGACCTTCCCATTGACGAAGAATCACAGAAATTGCATCGCAATAAAATATAAGAGACACAATGCCGACTTAAGTACAAGGAAACTGAGTCTTCTTAGGGTCTATGTTTTCAGCGTTTCCTGTGTCACCAGTTTTACATTCCGATGCATCTCTGCCGGTTTACTGTATCCCTTGGACCCTCCCATTGACGATGAAACACAGAAATTGCGTAGGAATAAAATATAAGCGGCACAATACCGACTTAAGTACAGGAAGACTGAGTCTTCCTACTCTCTATGTTTTGAGCGTTTCCTGTGTCATCAGTTTTACATTCCGATGCACCTCTGCAGGTTTATTGTATCCCTTGGACCTTCCCATTCACGATGAAACACAGAAACTGATCGGAATTAAATATAAGAAGCACAATGCCGACTTAAGTACAGGAAGACTGAGTCTTACTAATGTCTATGCTTTGAGCGTTTCCTGTGTCACCAATTTTACATTCCGATGCAACTCTGCAGGTTACTGTACTCCTTGGACCTTCCCATTGACGATGAAACACAGAAATTGCATCGGAATTAAATATAAGAGACACTATGCCGACATAAGTACAGGAAGACTGAGTGTTCCTACTGTCTATGATTTGAGCGTTTCCTGTGTCATCAGTTTTACATTCCTATGTATATCTGCTGGTTTACTGTATCCATTGGACCTTCACAGTGACGATGAAACACAGAAATTGCATCGGAATTAAATATAAGAGGCACAATGCCGACTTAAGTACAGGAAGACTGAGTCTTCCTACTGTCTATGTTTCGAGCGTTTCCTGTGTCACCAGTTTTACATTCCGGTGCACCTCTGCAGTTTTACTGTATTCCTTGGACCTTCACAGTGACGATGAAACACAGAAATTGCATCGGAATTAAATATAACAGACACAATGCTGACTTAAGTACAGGAAGACTGAGTCTTCCTACTGTCTATGTTTTGAGCGTTTCCTGTGTCATCAGTTTTACATTCCTATGTAAATCTGCTGGTTTACTGTATCCATTGGACCTTCACAGTGACGATGAAACACAGAAATTGCATCGGAATTAAATATAAGAGGCACAATGCCGACTTAAGTACAGGAAGACTGAGTCTTCCTACTGTCGATGTTCTGAGCGTTTCCTGTGTCACTAGTTTTACATTCAGAAGCTCCTCTGCACGTTTACTGTATCCCTTGCACCTTCCCATTGACGATGAAACACAGACATTGCATCGTAATTAAATATAAGATACACAATGCCAACTTAAGTACAAGAAAACTGAGTTTTCTTACTGTCTATGTTTTGAGCGTTTCCTGTGTCACCAGTTTTACATTCTGACGCACCTCTGCAGGTTTACTGTATCCCATGGGGCTTCACAGTGACGATGAAACACAGAAATTGCTTCGGAATTAAATATAAGAGACACAATGCCGACTTAAGTACAGGAAGACTGAGTCATCTTAGGGTCTATGCTATAAGCGTTTCCTGAGTCACCAGTTTTACATTCCGATGCATCTCTGCAGGTTTACTGTATCCCTTGGACCTTCACACTGACGATGAAACACAGAAAATGCGTCGGAATAAAATATTAGAGACACAATGCCGACTTAAGTACAAAAAGACTGAGTCTTCCTACTCTCTATGTTTGAGCGTTTCCTGTGTCACCAGTTTTCATTCCGATGCACCTCTGCAGGTTTCATGTATCCCTTGGACCTTCACAGTGACGATGAAGCACAGAAATTGCATCGGATTTAAATATAAGAGACACAAAGCCGACTTAAGTACAGGAAGACTGAGTCTTCTTAGGGTCTATGTTTTGAGCGTTTCCTGTGTCACCAGTTTTACATTCCGATGCATCTCTGCAGGTTTACTGTATCCCTTGGACCTTCACACTAACGATGAAACACAGAAAATGCGTCGGAATTAAATATAAGAGACACAATGCCGACTTAAGAACAGGAAGACTGAGTCTTCCTACTGTCTATGTTTTGAGCGTTTCCTGTGTCATCAGTTTTACATTCCTATGTAAATCTGCTGGTTTACTGTATCCATTGGACCTTCACAGTGACGATGAAACACAGAAATTGCATCGGAATTAAATATAAGAGGCACAATGCCGACTTAAGTACAGGAAGACTGAGTCTTCCTACTGTCTATGTTTTGAGCGTTTCCTGTGTCACCAGTTTTACATTCCGACGCACCTCTGCAGGTTTGCTGTATCCCTTTGACCTTCCCATTGCCGATGAAACACAGAAATTGCATCGGAATAAATATAAGAGTCACAATGCCGACTTAAGTACAGGAAGACTGAGTCTTCCTACTGTCCATGTTTTGAGCGTTTCCTGTGTCACCAGTTTTACATTCCGGTGCACCTCTGCAGTTTTACTGTATCCCTTGGTCCTTCCCATTGACGATGTAACACAGATATTGCATCGGAATTAAATATGACGCACAATGCCCACTTAAGTACAGGAAGACTGAGTCTTCCTACTGTCTATGTTTTGAGTGTTTCCTGTGTCACCAGTTTTACATTCCGAGGCACCTCTGCAGGTTTACTCTATCCATTGGACCACTACAGTGACGATAAAACACAGAAATTCCATCGGAATTAAATATAAGGGACACAATGCCGACATAAGTACAGGAAGACTGTGTCTTCCTACTGTCTATGATTCGAGCGTTTCCTGTGTCACCAGTTTTACATTCCGTTGCACCTCTGCAGATTTACTGCATCCATTGGACCTTTCCATTGACGATGAAACACGGTAATTGCATCGGAATTAAATATAAGAGACACAACGCCGACTTAAGTACAAGTAAACTGAGTCTTCTAACGGTCTATGATTTGAGCGTTTCCTGTGTCATCAGTTTTACATTCCGACGCACCTCTGCAGGTTTACTGTATCCATTGGACCTTCCCATTGACGATGAAACACAGAAATTGCATCGGAATTAAATATAAGAGACACAATGCCGACTTAAGTACACGAAGACTGCGTCTTCCTACTCTCTATGTTTGAGCGTTTCCTGTGTCACCAGTTTTACATTCCGGTACACTTCTGCAGGTTTACTGTATCCCTTGGACCTTCACAGTGACGATGAAACACAGAAATTGCATCGGAATTAAATATAAGAGACACAATGCCGACTTAAGAACAGGAAGACTGAGTCTTCCTACTGTCTATGTTCTGAGCGTTTCCTGTGTCACTAGTTTTACATTCAGAAGCTCTTCTGCACGTTTACTGTATCCCTTGCACCTTCCCATTGACGATGAAACACAGAAATTGCATCGTAATTAAATATAAGATACACGATGCCAACTTAAGTACAAGCAAACTGAGTTTTCTTACTGTCTATGTTTTGAGTGTTTCCTGTGTCACCAGTTTTACATTCTGACGCACCTCTGCAGGTTTACTGTATCCCATGGACCTTCACAGTGACGATGAAACACAGAAATTGCTTCGGATTTAAATATAAGAGACACAATGCCGACTTAAGTACAGGAAGACTGAGTCATCTTAGGGTCTATGCTTTGAGCGTTTCCTGTGTCACCAGTTTTACATTCCGATGCATCTCTGCAGGTTTACTGTATCCCTTGGACCTTCACACTGACGATGAAACACAGAAAATGCGTCGGAATTAAATATTAGAGACACAATGCCGACTTAAGTACAAAAAGACTGAGTCTTCCTACTCTCTATGATTGAGCGTTTCCTGTGTCACCAGTTTTCATTCCGATGCACCTCTGCAGGTTTCATGTATCCCTTGGACCTTCACAGTGACGATGAAACACAGAAATTGCATCGGATTTAAATATAAGAGACACAAAGCCGACTTAAGTACAGGAAGACTGAGTCTTCTTAGGGTCTATGTTTTGAGCGTTTCCTGTGTCACCAGTTTTACATTCCGATGCATCTCCGCAGGTTTACTGTATCCCTTGGACCTTCACACTAAGGATGAAACACAGAAAATGCGTCGGAATTAAATATAAGAGACACAATGCCGACTTAAGAACAGGAAGACTGAGTCTTCCTACTGTCTATGATTTGAGCGTTTCCTGTGTCACCAGTTTTACATTCCGATGCACGTCTGCAGGTTTACTGTATCCCTTGGACCTTCCCATTGACGAAGAATCACAGAAATTGCATCGCAATAAAATATAAGAGACACAATGCCGACTTAAGTACAAGGAAACTGAGTCTTCTTAGGGTCTATGTTTTCAGCGTTTCCTGTGTCACCAGTTTTACATTCCGATGCATCTCTGCCGGTTTACTGTATCCCTTGGACCCTCCCATTGACGATGAAACACAGAAATTGCGTAGGAATAAAATATAAGCGGCACAATACCGACTTAAGTACAGGAAGACTGAGTCTTCCTACTCTCTATGTTTTGAGCGTTTCCTGTGTCATCAGTTTTACATTCCGATGCACCTCTGCAGGTTTATTGTATCCCTTGGACCTTCCCATTCACGATGAAACACAGAAACTGATCGGAATTAAATATTAGAAGCACAATGCCGACTTAAGTACAGGAAGACTGAGTCTTACTAATGTCTATGCTTTGAGCGTTTCCTGTGTCACCAGTTTTACATTCCGATGCAACTCTGCAGGTTACTGTACTCCTTGGACCTTCCCATTGACGATGAAACACAGAAATTGCATCGGAATTAAATATAAGAGACACAATGCCGACATAAGTACAGGAAGACTGAGTGTTCCTACTGTCTATGATTTGAGCGTTTCCTGTGTCATCAGTTTTACATTCCTATGTATATCTGCTGGTTTACTGTATCCATTGGACCTTCACAGTGACGATGAAACACAGAAATTGCATCGGAATTAAATATAAGAGGCACAATGCCGACTTAAGTACAGGAAGACTGAGTCTTCCTACTGTCTATGTTTCGAGCGTTTCCTGTGTCACCAGTTTTACATTCCGGTGCACCTCTGCAGTTTTACTGTATTCCTTGGACCTTCACAGTGACGATGAAACACAGAAATTGCATCGGAATTAAATATAAGAGACACAGTGACGAATTAAGAACAGGAAGATGGAGTCTTCCTACTGTCTATGTTTTGAGCGTTTCCTGTGTCACTAGTTTAACCTTCCGAAGCTCCTCTGCACGTTTACTGTATCCCTTGGACCTTACCATTGACGATGAAACACAGAAACTGCAACGGAAATAAATATAAGAGACACAATGCCGACTTAAGTACAAGGAAACTGAGTCTTCTTAGGGTCTATGTTTTGAGCGCTTCCTGTGTCACCAGTTTTACATTCGGATGCATCTCTGCAGGTTTACTGTATCCCTTGGACCCTCCCATTGACGATGAAACACAGAAATTGCGTAGGAATTAAATATAAGAGGCACAATGCCGACTTAAGTACAGGAAGACGGAGTCATCCTATTCTCTATGTTTTAAGCGTTTCCTGTGTCATCAGTTTTACATTCCGATGCACCTCTGCAGGTTTACTGTATCCCTTGGACCTTCCCAATGACGATGAAATACAGATATTGCATCGGAATTAAATATAAGAGGCACAATGCCGACTTAAGTACAGGAAGACTGAGTCTTCCTAATGTCTATGCTTTGAGCGTTTCCTGTGTCAACAGTTTTACATTCAGATGCACCTCTGCAGATTTACTGTATTCCTTGGACCTTCCCATTGACGATGAAACACAGAAATTGCATCGGAATTAAATATAACAGACACAATGCTGACTTAAGTACAGGAAGACTGAGTCTTCCTACTGTCTATGTTTTGAGCGTTTCCTGTGTCATCAGTTTTACATTCCTATGTAAATCTGCTGGTTTACTGTGTCCATTGGACCTTCACAGTGACGATGAAACACAGAAATTGCATCGGAATTAAATATAAGAGGCACAATGCCGACTTAAGTACAGGAAGACTGAGTCTTCCTACTGTCTATGTTTCGAGCGTTTCCTGTGTCACCAGTCTTACATTCCGATGTACCTCTGCAGGTTTACTCTATCCGTTGTACCTTCCCTTTGACGATGAAACACATAAATTGCATCGGAATTGAATATAAGAGACACAACACCGACTTATGTACAAGAAAACTGAGTCTTCTTACGGTCTATGTTTTGAGCGTTTCCTGTGTCAACGGTTTTACATTCCGAAGCTCCTCTCCACGTTTACTGTATCCCTTGGACCTTCCCATTGACGATGAAACACAGAAACTGCATCGGAATGAAATATAAGAGACACAATGCCGACTTAAGTACAAGAAAACTGAGTCTTCTTACGGTCTATGTTTTGAGCTTTTCCTGTGTCACCAGTTTTACGTTCCGATGCATCTCTGCAGGTTTACTGTATCCCATGGACCTTCCGAATGTCGATGAAACAAACAAATTGCATCGTAATTAAATATAAGAGGCACAATGCCGACTTAAGTACAGGAAGACTGAGTCTTCCTAATGTCTATGCTTTGAGCGTTTCCTGTGTCACCAGTTTTACATTCAGATGCACCTCTGCAGGTTTACTGTATTCCTTGGACCTTCCCATTGACGATGAAACACAGAAATTGCATCGGAATTAAATATAAGAGACACAATGCCGTCTTAAGTACAAGAAAAATGAGTCTTCTTAGGGTCTATGTTTTGAGCGTTCCCTGTGTTACCAGTTTTACATGCCTATGCATCTCTGCAGGTTTACTGTATCCCTTGGACCTTCCCATTGACGATGTAACACAGATATTGCATCTGAATTAAATATGACGCACAATGCCCACTTAAGTACAGGATGACTGAGTCTTCCTACTGTCTATGTTTTGAGTGTTTCCTGTGTCACCAGTTTTACATTCCGAGGCACCTCTGCAGGTTTACTCTATCCATTGGACCACTACAGTGACGATAAAACACAGAAATTCCATCGGAATTAAATATAAGAGACACAATGCCGACATAAGTACAGGAAGACTGTGTCTTCCTACTGTCTATGATTCGAGCGTTTCCTGTGTCACCAGTTTTACATTCCGTTGCACCTCTGCAGGTTTACTGCATCCATTGGACCTTTCCATTGACGATGAAACACGGAAATTGCATCGGAATTAAATATAAGAGACACAACGCCGACTTAAGTACAAGTAAACTGAGTCTTCTTACGGTCTATGATTTGAGCGTTTCCTGTGTCATCAGTTTTACATTCCGACGCACTTCTGCAGGTTTACTGTATCTCTTGGACCTTCCCATTGACGATGAAACACAGAAATTGCATCGGAATTAAATATAAGAGACACAATGCCGACTTAAGTACACGAAGACTGCGTCTTCCTACTCTCTATGTTTGAGCGTTTCCTGTGTCACCAGTTTTACATTCCGGTGCACTTCTGCAGGTTTACTGTATCCCTTGGACCTTCACAGTGACGATGAAACACAGAAATTGCATCGGAATTAAATATAAGAGACACAATGCCGACTTAAGAACAGGAAGACTGAGTCTTCCTTCTGTCTATGTTCTGAGCGATTCCTGTGTCACTAGTTTTACATTCAGAAGCTCCTCTGCACGTTTACTGTATCCCTTGCACCTTCCCATTGACGATGAAACACAGAAATTGCATCGTAATTAAATATAAGATACACAATGCCAACTTAAGTTCAAGAAAACTGAGTTTTCTTACTGTCTATGTTTTGAGCGTTTCCTGTGTCACCAGTTTTACATTCTGACGCACCTCTGCAGGTTTACTGTATCCCATGGGGCTTCACAGTGACGATGAAACACAGAAATTGCTTCGGAATTAAATATAAGAGACATAATGCCGACTTAAGTACAGGAAGACTGAGTCATCTTAGGGTCTATGCTTTGAGCGTTTCCTGTGTCACCAGTTTTACATTCCGATGCATCTCTGCAGGTTTACTGTATCCCTTGGACCTTCACACTAAGGATGAAACACAGAAAATGCGTCGGAATTAAATATAAGAGACACAATGCCGACTTAAGAACAGGAAGACTGAGTCTTCCTATTGTCTATGTTTTGAGCGTTTCCTGTGTCACCAGTTTTACATTCCGTTGCACCTCTGCAGGTTTACTGCATCCATTGGACCTTTCCATTGACGATGAAACACAGAAATTACATCGGAATTAAATATAAGAGACACAACGCCGACTTATGTACAAGAAAACTGAGTCTTCTTACGGTCTATGTTTTGAGCGTTTCCTGTGTCAACGGTTTTACATTCCGAAGCTCCTCTCCACGTTTACTGTATCCCTTGGACCTTCCCATTGACGATGAAACACAGAAACTGCATCGGAATGAAATATAAGAGACACAATGCCGACTTAAGTACAAGAAAACTGAGTCTTCTTACGGTCTATGTTTTGAGCTTTTCCTGTGTCACCAGTTTTACGTTCCGATGCATCTCTGCAGGTTTACTGTATCCCATGGACCTTCCGAATGTCGATGAAACAAACAAATTGCATCGTAATTAAATATAAGAGGCACAATGCCGACTTAAGTACAGGAAGACTGAGTCTTCCTAATGTCTATGCTTTGAGCGTTTCCTGTGTCAGCAGTTTTACATTCAGATGCACCTCTGCAGGTTTACTGTATTCCTTGGACCTTCCCATTGACGATGAAACACAGAAATTGCATCGGAATTAAATATAAGAGACACAATGCCGACTTAAGTACAAGAAAAATGAGTCTTCTTAGGGTCTATGTTTTGAGCGTTCCCTGTGTTACCAGTTTTACATGCCTATGCATCTCTGCAGGTTTACTGTATCCCTTGGACCTTCCCATTGACGATGTAACACAGATATTGCATCGGAATTAAATATGAGGCACAATGCCCACTTAAGTACAGGATGACTGAGTCTTCCTACTGTCTATGTTTTGAGTGTTTCCTGTGTCACCAGTTTTACATTCCGAGGCACCTCTGCAGGTTTACTCTATCCATTGGACCACTACAGTGACGATAAAACACAGAAATTCCATCGGTATTAAATATAAGAGACACAATGCCGACATAAGTACAGGAAGACTGTGTCTTCCTACTGTCTATGATTCGAGCGTTTCCTGTGTCACCAGTTTTACATTCCGTTGCACCTCTGCAGGTTTACTGCATCCATTGGACCTTTCCATTGACGATGAAACACGGAAATTGCATCGGAATTAAATATAAGAGACACAACGCCGACTTAAGTACAAGTAAACTGAGTCTTCTTACGGTCTATGATTTGAGCGTTTCCTGTGTCATCAGTTTTACATTCCGACGCACTTCTGCAGGTTTACTGTATCTCTTGGACCTTCCCATTGACGATGAAACACAGAAATTGCATCGGAATTAAATATAAGAGACACAATGCCGACTTAAGTACACGAAGACTGCGTCTTCCTACTCTCTATGTTTGAGCGTTTCCTGTGTCACCAGTTTTACATTCCGGTGCACTTCTGCAGGTTTACTGTATCCCTTGGACCTTCACAGTGACGATGAAACACAGAAATTGCATCGGAATTAAATATAAGAGACACAATGCCGACTTAAGAACAGGAAGACTGAGTCTTCCTACTGTCTATGTTCTGAGCGTTTCCTGTGTCACTAGTTTTACATTCAGAAGCTCCTCTGCACGTTTACTGTATCCCTTGCACCTTCCCATTGACGATGAAACACAGAAATTGCATCGTAATTAAATATAAGATACACAATGCCAACTTAAGTTCAAGAAAACTGAGTTTTCTTACTGTCTATGTTTTGAGCGTTTCCTGTGTCACCAGTTTTACATTCTGACGCACCTCTGCAGGTTTACTGTATCCCATGGGGCTTCACAGTGACGATGAAACACAGAAATTGCTTCGGAATTAAATATAAGAGACATAATGCCGACTTAAGTACAGGAAGACTGAGTCATCTTAGGGTCTATGCTTTGAGCGTTTCCTGTGTCACCAGTTTTACATTCCGATGCATCTCTGCAGGTTTACTGTATCCCTTGGACCTTCACACTAAGGATGAAACACAGAAAATGCGTCGGAATTAAATATAAGAGACACAATGCCGACTTAAGAACAGGAAGACTGAGTCTTCCTACTGTCTATGTTTTGAGCGTTTCCTGTGTCACCAGTTTTACATTCCGTAGCACCTCTGCAGGTTTACTGTATCCCTTGGACCTTCCCATTGACGAAGAAACACAGAAATTGCATCGCAATAAAATGTAAGAGACACAATGCCGACTTAAGTACAAGGAAACTGAGTCTTCTTAGGGTCTATGTTTTCAGCGTTTCCTGTGTCACCAGTTTTACATTCCGATGCATCTCAGCCGGTTTACTGTATCCCTTGGACCCTCCCATTGACGATGAAACACAGAAATTGCGTAGGAATTAAATATAAGAGACACAATGCCAACTTAAGTACAAGAAAAATGAGTCTTCTTAGGGTCTATGTTTTCAGCGTTTCCTGTGTCACCAGTTTTACATTCGGATGCATCTCTGCAGGTTTACTGTATCCCTTGGACCCTCCCATTGACGATGAAACACAGAAATTGCGTAGGAATTAAATATAAGAGGCACATTGCCGACTTAAGTACAGGAAGACGGAGTCATCCTATTCTCTATGTTTTGAGCGTTTCCTGTGTCATCAGTTTTACATTCCAATGCACCTCTGCAGGTTTACTGTATCCCTTGGACCTTCCCAATGACGATGAAATACAGAAATTGCATCGGAATTAAATATAAGAGGCACAATGCCGACTTAAGTACAGGAAGACTGAGTCTTCCTACTGTCTATGCTTTGAGCGTTTCCTGTGTCATCAGTTTTACATTCCTATGTAAATCTGCTTTTTTACTGTATCCATTGGACCTTCACAGTGACGATGAAACACAGAAATTGCATCGGAATTAAATATAAGAGGGACAATGCCGACTTAAGTACACGAAGACTGAGTCTTCCTACTGTCTCTGTTTCGAGCGTTTCCTGTGTCACCAGTCTTACATTCCGATGTACCTCTGCAGGTTTACTGTATCCGTGGTACCTTCCCATTGACGATGAAACACATAAATTGCTTCGGAATTGAATATAAGAGACACAACGCCGACTTATGTACAAGAAAAGTGAGTCTTCTTACGGTCTATGTTTTGAGCGTTTCCTGTGTCACAGGTTTTACATTCCGAAGCTCCTCTGCACGTTTACTGTATCCCTAGGACCTTCCCATTGACGATGAAACACAGAAATTGCACCGGAATTAAATATAAGAGACACAATGCCGACTTAAGTACAAGAAAACTGAGTCTTCTTACGGTCTATGTTTTGAGCTTTTCCTGTGTCACCAGTTTTACGTTCCGATGCATCTCTGCAGGTTTACTGTATCCCATGGACCTACCCAATGTCGATGAAACAAACAAATTGCATCGTAATTAAATATAAGATGCACAATGCCGACTTAAGTACAGGAAGACTGAGTCTTCCTACTCTCTGTGTTTTGAGCGTTTCCTGTGTCATCAGTTTTACATTCCGATGCACCTCTGCAGGTTTACTGTATCCCTTGGACCTTCACAGTGACGATGAAACACAGAAATTGCTTCGGAATTAAATATAAGACACACAATGCCGACTTAAGTACAGGAAGACTGAGTCTTCCTAATGTCTATGCTTTGAGCGTTTCCTGTGTCACCAGTTTTACATTCAGATACACCTCTGCAGGTTTACTGTATTCCTTGGACCCTCCCATTGAAGATGAAACACAGAAATTGCATCGGAATTAAATATAAGAGACACAATGCCAACTTAAGTACAAGAAAAATGAGTCTTCTTAGGGTCTATGTTTTGAGCGTTCCCTGTGTCACCAGTTTTACATGCCTATGCATCTCTGCAGGTTTACTGTATCCCTTGGACCTTCCCATTGACGATGTAACACAGATATTGCATCGGAATTAAATATGACGCACAATGCCCACTTAAGTACAGGATGACTGAGTCTTCCTACTGTCTATGTTTTGAGTGTTTCCTGTGTCACCAGTTTTACATTCCGAGGCACCTCTGCAGGTTTACTCTATCCATTGGACCACTACAGTGACGCTAAAACACAGAAATTCCATCGGAATTAAATATAAGAGACACAATGCCGACATAAGTACAGGAAGACTGTGTTTTCCTACTGTCTATGATTCGAGCGTTTCCTGTGTCACCAGTTTTACATTCCGTTGCACCTCTGCAGGTTTACTGCATCCATTGGACCTTTCCATTGACGATGAAACACGGAAATTGCATCGGAATTAAATATAAGAGACACAACAACAACTTAAGTACAAGTAAACTGAGTCTTCTTACGGTCTATGATTTGAGCGTTTCCTGTGTCATCAGTTTTACATTCCGACGCACTTCTGCAGGTTTACTGAATCTCTGGGACCTTCCCATTGACGATGAAACACAGAAATTGCATCGGAATTAAATATAAGAGACACAATGCCGACTTAAGAACAGGAAGACTGAGTCTTCCTACTGTCTATGTTCTGAGCGTTTCCTGTGTCACTAGTTTTACATTCAGAAGCTCCTCTGCACGTTTACTGTATCCCTTGCACCTTCCCATTGACGATGAAACACAGAAATTGCATCGTAATTAAATATAAGATACACAATGCCAACTTAAGTGCAAGAAAACTGAGTTTTCTTACTGTCTATGTTTTGAGCGTTTCCTGTGTCACCAGTTTTACATTCTGACGCACCTCTGCAGGTTTACTGTATCCCATGGGGCTTCACAGTGACGATGAAACACACAAATTGCTTCGGAATTAAATATAAGAGACACAATGCCGACTTAAGTACAGGAAGACTGAGTCATCTTAGGGTCTATGCTTTGAGCGTTTCCTGTGTCACCAGTTTTACATTCCGATGCATCTCTGCAGGTTTACTGTATCCCTTGGACCTTCACACTGACGATGAAACACAGAAAATGCGTCGGAATTCAATATTAGAGACACAATGCCGACTTAAGTACAAAAAGACTGAGTCTTCCTACTCTCTATGTTTGAGCGTTTCCTGTGTCACCAGTTTTCATTCCGATGCACCTCTGCAGGTTTCATGTATCCCTTGGACCTTCACAGTGACGATGAAACACAGAAATTGCATCGGATTTAAATGTAAGAGACACAAAGCCGACTTAAGTACAGGAAGACTGAGTCTTCTTAGGGTCTATGTTTTGAGCGTTTCCTGTGTCACCAGTTTTACATTCCGATGCATCTCTGCAGGTTTACTGTATCCCTTGGACCTTCACACTAAGGATGAAACACAGAAAATGCGTCGGAATTAAATATAAGAGACAAAATGCCGACTTAAGAACAGGAAGACTGAGTCTTCCTACTGTCTATGTTTTGAGCGTTTCCTGTGTCACCAGTTTTACATTCCGAAGCACCTCTGCAGGTTTACTGTATCCCTTGGACCTTCCCATTGACGAATAAACACAGAAATTGCATCGCAATAAAATATAAGAGACACAATGCCGACTTAAGTACAAGGAAACTGAGTCTTCTTAGGGTCTATGTTTTCAGCGTTTCCTGTGTCACCAGTTTTACATTCCGATGCATCTCAGCCGGTTTACTGTATCCCTTGGACCCTCCCATTGACGATGGAACACAGAAATTGCGTAGGAATTAAATATAAGAGGCACAATACCGACTTAAGTACAGGAAGTCTGAGTCTTCCTACTCTCTATGTTTTGAGCGTTTCCTGTGTCATCAGTTTTACATTCCGATGCACCTCTGCAGGTTTATTGTATCCCTTGGACCTTCCCGTTCACGATGAAACACAGAAACTGCATCGGAATTAAATATAAGAAGCACAATGCCGACTTAAGTACAGGAAGACTGAGTCTTACTAATGTCTATGCTTTGAGCGTTTCCTGTGTCACCAGTTTGACATTCCGATGCAACTCTGCAGGTTTACTGTACTCCTTGGACCTTCCCATTGACGATGAAACACAGAAATTGCAACGGAATTAAATATAAGAGACACAATGCCGACATAAGTACAGGAAGACTGAGTGTTCCTACTGTCTATGATTTGAGCGTTTCCTGTGTCATCAGTTTTACATTCCTATGTATATCTGCTGGTCTACTGTATCCATTGGACCTTCACAGTGACGATGAAACACAGAAATTGCATCGGAATTAAATATAAGAGGCACAATGCCGACTTAAGTACAGGAAGACTGAGTCTTCCTACTGTCTATGTTTCGAGCGTTTCCTGTGTCACCAGTTTTACATTCCGGTGCACCTCTGCAGTTTTACTGTATTCCTTGGACCTTCACAGTGACGATGAAACACAGAAATTGCATCGGAATTTAATATAAGAGACACAGTGACGAATTAAGAACAGGAAGACTGAGTCTTCCTACTGTCTATGTTTTGAGCGTTTCCTGTGTCACTAGTTTAACCTTCCGAAGCTCCTCTGCACGTTTACTGTATCCCTTGGACCTTACCATTGACGATGAAACACAGAAACTGCAACGGAAATAAATATAAGAGACACAATGCCGACTTAAGTACAAGGAAACTGAGTCTTCTTAGGGTCTATGTTTTGAGCGCTTCCTGTGTCACCAGTTTTACATTCGGATGCATCTCTGCAGGTTTACTGTATCCCTTGGACCCTCCCATTGACGATGAAACACAGAAATTGCGTAGGAATTAAATATAAGAGGCACAATGCCGACTTAAGTACAGGAAGACTGAGTCTTCCTAATGTCTATGTTTTGAGCGTTTCCTGTGTCATCAGTTTTACATTCCAATGCACCTCTGCAGGTTTACTGTATCCCTTGGACCTTCCGAATGACGATGAAATACAGAAATTGCATCGGAATTAAATATAAGAGGCACAATGCCGACTTAAGTACAGGAAGACTGAGTCTTCCTACTGTCTATGCTTTGAGCGTTTCCTGTGTCATCAGTTTTACATTCCTATGTAAATCTGCTTTTTTACTGTATCCATTGGACCTTCACAGTGACGATGAAACACAGAAATTGCATCGGAATTAAATATAAGAGGGACAATGCCGACTTAAGTACAGGAAGACTGAGTCTTCCTACTGTCTCTGTTTCGAGCGTTTCCTGTGTCACCAGTCTTACATTCCGATGTACCTCTGCAGGTTTACTGTATCCGTAGTACCTTCCCATTGACGATGAAACACATAAATTGCATCGGAATTGAATATAAGAGACACAACGCCGACTTATGTACAAGAAAAGTGAGTCTTCTTACGGTCTATGTTTTGAGCGTTTCCTGTGTCACCGGTTTTACATTCCGAAGCTCCTCTGCACGTTTACTGTATCCCTAGGACCTTCCCATTGACGATGAAACACAGAAATTGCACCGGAATTAAATATAAGAGACACAATGCCGACTTAAGTACAAGAAAACTGAGTCTTCTTACGGTCTATGTTTTGAGCTTTTCCTGTGTCACCAGTTTTACGTTCCGATGCATCTCTGCAGGTTTACTGTATCCCATGGACCTACCCAATGTCGATGAAACAAACAAATTGCATCGTAATTAAATATAAGATGCACAATGCCGACATAAGTACAGGAAGACTGAGTCTTCCTACTCTCTGTGTTTTGAGCGTTTCCTGTGTCATCAGTTTTACATTCCGATGCACCTCTGCAGGTTTACTGTATCCCGTGGACCTTCACAGTGACGATGAAACACAGAAATTGCTTCGGAATTAAATATAAGACACACAATGCCGACTTAAGTACAGGAAGACTGAGTCTTCCTAATGTCTATGCTTTGAGCGTTTCCTGTGTCACCAGTTTTACATTCAGATACACCTCTGCAGGTTTACTGTATTCCTTGGACCCTCCCATTGAAGATGAAACACAGAAATTGCATCGGAATTAAATATAAGAGACACAATGCCGACTTAAGTACAAGAAAAATGAGTCTTCTTAGGGTCTATGTTTTGAGCGTTCCCTGTGTCACCAGTTTTACATGCCTATGCATCTCTGCAGGTTTACTGTATCCCTTGGACCTTCCCATTGACGATGTAACACAGATATTGCATCGGAATTAAATATGACGCACAATGCCCACTTAAGTACAGGATGACTGAGTCTTCCTACTGTCTATGTTTTGAGTGTTTCCTGTGTCACCAGTTTTACATTCCGAGGCACCTCTGCAGGTTTACTCTATCCATTGGACCACTACAGTGACGCTAAAACACAGAAATTCCATCGGAATTAAATATAAGAGACACAATGCCGACATAAGTACAGGAAGACTGTGTTTTCCTACTGTCTATGATTCGAGCGTTTCCTGTGTCACCAGTTTTACATTCCGTTGCACCTCTGCAGGTTTACTGCATCCATTGGACCTTTCCATTGACGATGAAACACGGAAATTGCATCGGAATTAAATATAAGAGACACAACAACAACTTAAGTACAAGTAAACTGAGTCTTCTTACGGTCTATGATTTGAGCGTTTCCTGTGTCATCAGTTTTACATTCCGACGCACTTCTGCAGGTTTACTGTATCTCTGGGACCTTCCCATTGACGATGAAACACAGAAATTGCATCGGAATTAAATATAAGAGACACAATGCCGACTTAAGAACAGGAAGACTGAGTCTTCCTACTGTCTATGTTCTGAGCGTTTCCTGTGTCACTAGTTTTACATTCAGAAGCTCCTCTGCACGTTTACTGTATCCCTTGCACCTTCCCATTGACGATGAAACACAGAAATTGCATCGTAATTAAATATAAGATACACAATGCCAACTTAAGTGCAAGAAAACTGAGTTTTCTTACTGTCTATGTTTTGAGCGTTTCCTGTGTCACCAGTTTTACATTCTGACGCACCTCTGCAGGTTTACTGTATCCCATGGGGCTTCACAGTGACGATGAAACACACAAATTGCTTCGGAATTAAATATAAGAGACACAATGCCGACTTAAGTACAGGAAGACTGAGTCATCTTAGGGTCTATGCTTTGAGCGTTTCCTGTGTCACCAGTTTTACATTCCGATGCATCTCTGCAGGTTTACTGTATCCCTTGGACCTTCACACTGACGATGAAACACAGAAAATGCGTCGGAATTAAATATTAGAGACACAATGCCGACTTAAGTACAAAAAGACTGAGTCTTCCTACTCTCTATGTTTGAGCGTTTCCTGTGTCACCAGTTTTCATTCCGATGCACCTCTGCAGGTTTCATGTATCCCTTGGACCTTCACAGTGACGATGAAACACAGAAATTGCATCGGATTTAAATGTAAGAGACACAAAGCCGACTTAAGTACAGGAAGACTGAGTCTTCTTAGGGTCTATGTTTTGAGCGTTTCCTGTGTCACCAGTTTTACATTCCGATGCATCTCTGCAGGTTTACTGTATCCCTTGGACCTTCACACTAAGGATGAAACACAGAAAATGTGTCGGAATTAAATATAAGAGACAAAATGCCGACTTAAGAACAGGAAGACTGAGTCTTCCTACTGTCTATGTTTTGAGCGTTTCCTGTGTCACCAGTTTTACATTCCGAAGCACCTCTGCAGGTTTACTGTATCCGTTGGACCTTCCCATTGACGAAGAAACACAGAAATTGCATCGCAATAAAATATAAGAGACACAATGCCGACTTAAGTACAAGGAAACTGAGTCTTCTTAGGGTCTATGTTTTCAGCGTTTCCTGTGTCACCAGTTTTACATTCCGATGCATCTCAGCCGGTTTACTGTATCCCTTGGACCCTCCCATTGACGATGGAACACAGAAATTGCGTAGGAATTAAATATAAGAGGCACAATACCGACTTAAGTACAGGAAGTCTGAGTCTTCCTACTCTCTATGTTTTGAGCGTTTCCTGTGTCATCAGTTTTACATTCCGATGCACCTCTGCAGGTTTATTGTATCCCTTGGACCTTCCCGTTCACGATGAAACACAGAAACTGCATCGGAATTAAATATAAGAAGCACAATGCCGACTTAAGTACAGGAAGACTGAGTCTTACTAATGTCTATGCTTTGAGCGTTTCCTGTGTCACCAGTTTGACATTCCGATGCAACTCTGCAGGTTTACTGTACTCCTTGGACCTTCCCATTGACGATGAAACACAGAAATTGCAACGGAATTAAATATAAGAGACACAATGCCGACATAAGTACAGGAAGACTGAGTGTTCCTACTGTCTATGATTTGAGCGTTTCCTGTGTCATCAGTTTTACATTCCTATGTATATCTGCTGGTCTACTGTATCCATTGGACCTTCACAGTGACGATGAAACACAGAAATTGCATCGGAATTAAATATAAGAGGCACAATGCCGACTTAAGTACAGGAAGACTGAGTCTTCCTACTGTCTATGTTTCGAGCGTTTCCTGTGTCACCAGTTTTACATTCCGGTGCACCTCTGCAGTTTTACTGTATTCCTTGGACCTTCACAGTGACGATGAAACACAGAAATTGCATCGGAATTTAATATAAGAGACACAGTGACGAATTAAGAACAGGAAGACTGAGTCTTCCTACTGTCTATGTTTTGAGCGTTTCCTGTGTCACTAGTTTAACCTTCCGAAGCTCCTCTGCACGTTTACTGTATCCCTTGGACCTTACCATTGACGATGAAACACAGAAACTGCAACGGAAATAAATATAAGAGACACAATGCCGACTTAAGTACAAGGAAACTGAGTCTTCTTAGGGTCTATGTTTTGAGCGCTTCCTGTGTCACCAGTTTTACATTCGGATGCATCTCTGCAGGTTTACTGTATCCCTTGGACCCTCCCATTGACGATGAAACACAGAAATTGCGTAGGAATTAAATATAAGAGGCACAATGCCGACTTAAGTACAGGAAGACTGAGTCTTCCTAATGTCTATGCTTTGAGCGTTTCCTGTGTCACCAGCTTTACATTCAGATGCACCTCTGCAGATTTACTGTATTCCTTGGACCTTCCCATTGACGATGAAACACAGAAATTGCATCGGAATTGAATATAAGAGACACAACGCCGACTTATGTACAAGAAAAGTGAGTCTTCTTACGGTCTATGTTTTGAGCTTTTCCTGTGTCACCAGTTTTACGTTCCGATGCATCTCTGCAGGTTTACTGTATCCCATGGACCTACCCAATGTCGATGAAACAAACAAATTGCATCGTAATTAAATATAAGATGCACAATGCCGACTTAAGTACAGGAAGACTGAGTCTTCCTACTCTCTGTGTTTTGAGCGTTTCCTGTGTCATCAGTTTTACATTCCGATGCACCTCTGCAGGTTTACTGTATCCCTTGGACCTTCACAGTGACGATGAAACACAGAAATTGCTTCGGAATTAAATATAAGACACACAATGCCGACTTAAGTACAGGAAGACTGAGTCTTCCTAATGTCTATGCTTTGAGCGTTTCCTGTGTCACCAGTTTTACATTCAGATGCACCTCTGCAGGTTTACTGTATTCCTTGGACCTTCCCATTGAAGATGAAACACAGAAATTGCATCGGAATTAAATATAAGAGACACAATGCCGACTTAAGTACAAGAAAAATGAGTCTTCTTAGGGTCTATGTTTTGAGCGTTCCCTGTGTCACCAGTTTTACATGCCTATGCATCTCTGCAGCTTTACTGTATCCCTTGGACCTTCCCATTGACGATGTAACACAGATATTGCATCGGAATTAAATATGACGCACAAT
This sequence comes from Schistocerca nitens, assembly GCF_023898315.1. Classification (NCBI taxonomy): domain Eukaryota; kingdom Metazoa; phylum Arthropoda; class Insecta; order Orthoptera; family Acrididae; genus Schistocerca; species Schistocerca nitens. Next base: position 237,825,176 of record NC_064623.1, on the reverse strand, counting down.
GCCCACTTAAGTACAGGATGACTGAGTCTTCCTACTGTCTATGTTTTGAGTGTTACCTGTGTCACCAGTTTTACATTCCGAGGCACCTCTGCAGGTTTACTCTATCCATTGGACCACTACAGTGACGATAAAACACAGAAATTCCATCGGAATTAAATATAAGAGACACAATGCCGACATAAGTACAGGAAGACTGTGTCTTCCTACTGTCTATGATTCGAGCGTTTCCTGTGTCACCAGTTTTACATTCCGTTGCACCTCTGCAGGTTTACTGCATCCATTGGACCTTTCCATTGACGATGAAACACGGAAATTGCATCGGAATTAAATATAAGAGACACAACGCCGACTTAAGTACAAGTAAACTGAGTCTTCTTACGGTCTATGATTTGAGCGTTTCCTGTGTCATCACTTTTACATTCCGACGCACTTCTGCAGGTTTACTGTATCTCTTGGACCTTCCCATTGACGATGAAACACAGAAATTGCATCGGAATTAAATTTAAGAGACACAATGCCGACTTAAGTACACGAACACTGCGTCTTCCTACTCTCTATGTTTGAGCGTTTCCTGTGTCACCAGTTTTACATTCCGGTGCACTTCTGCAGGTTTACTGTATCCCTTGGACCTTCACAGTGACGATGAAACACAGAAATTGCATCGGAATTAAATATAAGAGACACAATGCCGACTTAAGTACAGGAAGACTGAGTCATCTTAGGGTCTATGCTTTGAGCGTTTCCTGTGTCACCAGTTTTACATTCCGATGCATCTCTGCAGGTTTACTGTATCCCTTGGACCTTCACACTGACGATGAAACACAGAAAATGCGTCGGAATTAAATATTAGAGACACAATGCCGACTTGAGTACAAAAAGACTGAGTCTTCCTACTCTCTATGTTTGAGCGTTTCCTGTGTCACCAGTTTTCATTCCGATGCACCTCTGCAGGTTTCATGTATCCCTTGGACCTTCACAGTGACGATGAAACACAGAAATTGCATCGGATTTAAATATAAGAGACACAAAGCCGACTTAAGTACAGGAAGACTGAGTCTTCTTAGGGTCTATGTTTTGAGCGTTTCCTGTGTCACCAGTTTTACATTCCGATGCATCTCTGCAGGTTTACTGTATCCCTTGGACCTTCACACTAAGGATGAAACACAGAAAATGCGTCGGAATTAAATATAAGAGACACAATGCCGACTTAAGAACAGGAAGACTGAGTCTTCCTACTGTCTATGTTTTGAGCGTTTCCTGTGTCACCAGTTTTACATTCCGAAGCACCTCTGCAGGTTTACTGTATCCCTTGGACCTTCCCATTGACGATGAAACACAGAAATTGCATCGAAATAAAATATAAGAGACACAATGCCGACTTAAGTACAAGGAAACTGAGTCTTCTTAGGGTCTATGTTTTCAGCGTTTCCTGTGTCACCAGTTTTACATTCCGATGCATCTCAGCAGGTTTACTGTATCCCTTGGACCCTCCCATTGACGATGAAACACAGAAATTGCGTAGGAATTAAATATAGGAGGCACAATACCGACTTAAGTACAGGAAGACTGAGTCTTCCTACTCTCAATGTTTTGAGCGTTTCCTGTGTCATCAGTTTTACATTCCGATGCACCTCTGCAGGTTTACTGTATCCCTTGGAACTTCACAGTGACGATGAAACACAGAAATTGCATCGGAATTAAATATAAAAGACACAATGCCGACTTAGGTACAAGAAAACTGAGTCTTCTTTCGGTCTATGTTTTGAACGTTTTCTGTGTCACCAGTTTTACACTCCGATGCTCCTCTGCAGGTTTACTGTATCCATTGGCCCTTCCCATTGACGATGAAACACAGAAATTGCATCGGAATTAATTATAAGAGACACCATGCAGACTTAAGTAAAGGAAGACTGAGTCTTCCTACTGTCTATGACTTGGGCGTGTCCTGTATCACCAGTTTTACATTCCGATGCACCTCTGCATGTTTACTGTATCCCTTGGACCTTCCCATTGGCGATGAAACACAGAAATGGCATCGGAATTAAATATAAGAGACACAATGCTGACTGAAATACAAGAAAACTGAGTCTTCTTACGGTCTATGATTTGAGCGTTTCCTGTGTCACCAGTTTTACATTCCAATGCACCTCTGCAGGTTTACTGTATCCCCTGGTCCTTCCCATTGACGAAAAAACACAGAAATTGCATCGGAATTAAATATAAGAGGCAAAACGCCGACTTAAGTACCAGAAAACTGAGTCTTCTTAAGGTCTATGCTTTGAGCGTTTTCTGTGTCACCAGTTTTACATTCCGATGCACCTCTGCAGGTTTACTGTATCCCTTGCACCTTCCCATTGACATTGAAACACAGAAATTACATCGCTATTAAATATAACATACACAATGCCGACATAAGAACAGGAAGACTGAGTCTTCCTACTGTCTATGTTTTGAGCGTTTCCTGTGTCACCAGTTTTACATTCCGATGCACCTCTGCAGGTTTAATGTATCCCTTGGACCTTCACAGTGACGATGAAACACAGAAATTGCATCGGAATTAAATATAAAAGACACAATGCCGACTTAAGTACAAGGTATCTGAGTCTTCTTAGGGTCTATGTTTTGAGCGTTTCCTGTGTCATCAGTTTTACATTCCTATGTAAATCTGCTGGTTTACCGTATCCATTGGACCTTCACAGTGACGATGAATCACAGAAATTGCATCGGAATTAAATATAAGATGCACAATGCCGACTTAAGTACAGGAAGACTGACTCTTCCTACTGTCTATGCTTCGAGCGTTTCCTGTGTCACCGGTTTTACATTCCGATGCACCTCTGCAGGTTTACTGTATATACTGGACCGTTACAGTGACGATGAAACACAGAAATTGCATCGAAATTAAATATAAGACACACAATGCCGACTTAACTACAGGAAGACTGAGTGTTCCTACTATCTATGCTTTGAGCGTTTCCTGTGACACCAGTTTTACATTCTGATGCACCCCTGCAGGTTTACTGTATGCATTGTACCTTCCCATTGACGATGAAACACATAAATTGCATCGAAATTGAATATAAGAGACACAACGCCGTCTTAAGTACAAGAAAACTGAGTCTTCTTACGGTCTATGTTTTCAGCGTTTCCTGTGTCACCAGTTTTACATTCCAACGCACCTATGTAAGTTTACTGTATCCCTTTGACCTTCCCATTGCCGATGAAACACAGAAATTGCACTGGAATTAAATATAAGAGTCACAATGCCGACTTAAGTACAGGAAGACTGAGTCTTCCTACTGTCCATGTTTTGAGCGTTTCCTGTGTCACCAGTTTTACATTCCGGTGCACCTCTGCAGTTTTACTGTATCCCTTGGACCTTCACAGTGACGATGAAACACAGAAATTGCATCGGAATTAAATATAAGAGACACAATACCGACTTAAGAACAGGAAGACTGAGTCTTCCTACTGTCTATGTTTTGAGCGTTTCCTGTGTCACTAGTTTAACCTTCCGAAGCTCCTCCGCACGTTTACTGTATCCCTTGGACCTTACCATTGACGATGAAACACAGAAACTGCAACGGAAATAAATATAAGAGACACAATGCCGACTTAAGTACAAGGAAACTGAGTCTTCTTAGGGTCTATGTTTTGAGCGCTTCCTGTGTCAACAGTTTTACATTCGGATGCATCTCTGCAGGTTTACTGTATCCCTTCGACCCTCCCATTGACGATGAAACACAGAAATTGCGTAGGAATTAAATATAAGTGGCACAATGCCGACTTAAGTACAGGAAGACGGAGTCATCCTATTCTCTATGTTTTGAGCGTTTCCTGTGTCATCAGTTTTACATTCCGATGCACCTCTGCAGGTTTACTGTATCCCTTGGACCTTCCCAATGACGATGAAATACAGAAATTGCATCGGAATTAAATATAAGAGGCACAATGCCGACATAAGTACAGGAAGACTGAGTCTTCCTAATGTCTATGCTTTGAGCGTTTCCTGTGTCACCAGTTTTACATTCAGATGCACCTCTGCAGATTTACTGTATTCCTTGAACCTTCCCATTGACGATGAAACACAGAAATCGCATCGGATTTAAATATAACAGACACAATGCTGACTTAAGTACAGGAAGACTGAGTCTTCTTAGGGTCTATGATTTGAGCGTTTCATGTGTCACCAGTTTTACATTCCGATGCATCCCTGCAGGTTTACTGTATCCCTTGGACCTTCCCATTGACGATGTAACACAGATATTGCATCGGAATTAAATATGAAGCACAATGCCCACTTAAGTACAGGATGACTGAGTCTTCCTACTGTCTATGTTTTGAGCGTTTCCTGTGTCTCCAGTTTTACATTCCGATGCACCTCTGCAGGTTTACTGTATCCCTTGGACCTTCACAGTGACGATGAAACACAGAAATTGCATCGGAATTAAATATAAGAGGCACAATGGCGACTTAAGTACAGGAAGACTGAGTCTTCCTACTGTCTATGTTTCGAGCGTTTCCTGTGTCACCAGTCTTACATTCCGATGTACCTCTGCAGGTTTACTGTATCCGTTGTACCTTCCCATTGACGATGAAACACATAAATTGCATCGGAATTGAATATAAGAGACACAACGCCGACTTATGTACAAGAAAACTGAGTCTTCCTACTGTCTATGTTTCGAGCGTTTCCTGTGTCACCAGTTTTACATTCCGGTGCACTTCTGCAGGTTTACTGTATCCCTTGGAACTTCACAGTGACGATGAAACACAGAAATTGCATCGGAATTAAATATAAGAGACACAATGCCGACTTAAGAACAGGAAGACTGAGTCTTCCTACTGTCTATGTTCTGAGCGTTTCCTGTGTCACTAGTTTTACATTCAGAAGCTCCTCTGCACGTTTACTGTATCCCTTGCACCTTCCCATTGACGATGAAACACAGAAATTGCATCGTAATTAAATATAAGATACACAATGCCAACTTAAGTACATGAAAACTGAGTTTTCTTACTGTCTATGTTTTGAGCGTTTCCTGTGTCACCAGTTTTACATTCTGACGCACCTCTGCAGGTTTACTGTATCCCATGGGGCTTCACAGTGACGATGAAACACAGAAATTGCTTCGGAATTAAATATAACAGACACAATGCCGACTTAAGTACAGGAAGACTGAGTCATCTTAGGGTCTATGCTTTGAGCGTTTCCTGTGTCACCAGTTTTACATTCCGATGCATCTCTGCAGGTTTACTGTATCCCTTGGACCTTCACACTGACGATGAAACACAGAAAATGCGTCGGAATTAAATATAAGTGACACAATGCCGACTTAAGAACAGGAAGACTGAGTCTTCCTACTGTCTATGTTCTGAGCGTTTCCTGTGTCACAAGTTTTACATTCCGAAGCACCTCTGCAGGTTTACTGTATCCCTTGGACCTTCCCATTGACGATGAAACACAGAAATTGCATCGCAATATAATATAAGAGACACAATGCCGACTTAAGTACAAGGAAACTGAGTCTTCTTAGGGTCTATGTTTTCAGCGTTTCCTGTGTCTCCAGTTTTACATTCCGATGCATCTCAGCAGGTTTACTGTATCCCTTGGACCCTCCCATTGACGATGAAACACAGAAATTGCGTAGGAATTAAATATAAGAGGCACAATACCGACTTAAGTACAGGAAGACTGAGTCTTCCTACTCTCTATGTTTTGAGCGTTTCCTGTGTCATCAGTTTTACATTCCGATGCACCTCTGCAGGTTTACTGTATCCCTTGGACCTTCACAGTGACGATGAAACACAGAAATTGCATCGGAATTAAATATAAAAGACACAATGCCGACTTAGGTACAAGAAAACTGAGTCTTCTTTCGGTCTATGTTTTGAGCGTTTTCTGTGTCACCAGTTTTACACTCCGATGCTCCTCTGCAGGTTTACTGTATACATTGGCCCTTCCCATTGACGATGAAACACAGAAATTGCATCGGAATTAAATATAAGAGACACCATGCAGACTTAAGTAAAGGAAGACTGAGTCTTCCTACTGTCTATCACTTGGGTGTGTCCTGTATCACCAGTTTTACATTCCGATGCACCTCTGCATGTTTACTGTATCCCTTGGACCTTCCCATTGGCGATGAAACACAGAAATGGCATCGGAATTAAATATAAGAGACACAATGCCGACTGAAATACAAGAAAACTGAGTCTTCTTACGGTCTATGATTTGAGCGTTTCCTGTGTCACCAGTTTTACATTCCAATGCACCTCTGCAGGTTTACTGTATCCCCTGGTCCTTCCCATTGACGAAAAAACACAGAAATTGCATCGGAATTAAATATAAGAGGCAAAACGCCGACTTAAGTACCAGAAAACTGAGTCTTCTTAAGGTCTATGCTTTGAGCGCTTTCTGTGTCACCAGTTTTACATTCCGATGCACCTCTGCAGGTTTACTGTATCCCTTGCACCTTCCCATTGACATTGAAACACAGAAATTAGATCGTAATTAAATATAACAGACACTATGCCGACATAAGTACAGGAAGACTGAGTCTTGCTACTGTCTATGTTTTGAGCGTTTCCTGTGTCACCAGTTTTACATTCCGATGCACCTCTGCAGGTTTAATGTATCCCTTGGACCTTCACAGTGACGATGAAACACAGAAATTGCATCGGAATTAAATATAAAAGACACAATGCCGACTTAAGTACAAGGAATCTGAGTCTTCTTAGGGTCTATGTTTTGAGCGTTTCCTGTGTCATCAGTTTTACATTCCTATGTAAATCTGCTGGTTTACCGTATCCATTGGACCTTGACAGTGACGATGAATCACAGAAATTGCATCGGAATTAAATATAAGATGCACAATGCCGACTTAAGTACAGGAAGACTGACTCTTCCTTCTGTCTATGCTTCGAACGTTTCCTGTGTCACCGGTTTTACATTCCGATGCACCTCTGCAGGTTTACTGTATCCACTGGACCGTTACAGTGACGATGAAACACAGAAATTGCATCGAAATTAAATATAAGAGACACAATGCCGACTTAACTACAGGTAGACTGAGTCTTCCTACTATCTATGCTTTGAGCGTTTCCTGTGACACCAGTTTTACATTCTGATTCACCCCTGCAGGTTTGCTGTATGCATTGTACCTTCCCATTGACGATGAAACATATAAATTGCTTCGAAATTGAATATAAGAGACACAACGCCGTCTTAAGTACAAGAAAACTGAGTCTTCTTACGGTCTATGTTTTGAGCGTTTCCTGTGTCACCAGTTTTACATTCCGACGCACCTCTGCAGGTTTACTGTATCCCTTTGACCTTCCCATTGCCGATGAAACACAGAAATTGCATTGGAATTAAATATAAGAGTCACAATGCCGACTTAAGTACAGGAAGACTGAGTCTTCCTACTGTCCATGTTTTGAGCGTTTCCTGTGTCACCAGTTTTACATTCCGGTGCACCTCTGCAGTTTTACTGTATCCCTTGGACCTTCACAGTGACAATGAAACACAGAAATTGCATCGGAATTAAATATAAGAGACACAATGGCGACTTAAGAACAGGAAGACTGAGTCTTCCTACTGTCTATGTTTTGAGCGTTTCTTGTGTCACTAGTTTAACCTTCCGAAGCTCCTCTGCACGTTTACTGTATCCCTTGGACCTTACCATTGACGATGAAACACAGAAACTGCAACGGAAGTAAATATAAGAGACACAATGCCGACTTAAGTACAAGGAAACTGAGTCTTCTTAGGGTCTATGTTTTGAGCGCTTCCTGTGTCACCAGTTTTACATTCGGATGCATCTCTGCAGGTTTACTGTATCCCTTTGACCCTCCCATTGACGATGAAACACAGAAATTGCGTAGGAATTAAATATAAGAGGCACAATGCCGACTTAAGTACAGGAAGACGGAGTCATCCTATTCCCTATGTTTTGAGCGTTTCCTGTGTCATCAGTTTTACATTCCTATGTAAATCTGCTGGTTTACTGTATCCATTGGACCTTCACAGTGACGATGAAACACAGAAATTGCAACGGAATTAAATATAAGAGGAACAATGCCGACTTAAGTACAGGAAGACTGAGTCTTCCTACTGTCTATGTTTCGAGCGTTTCCTGTGTCACCAGTCTTACATTCCGATGTACCTCTGCAGGTTTACTGTATCCGTTGTACCTTCCCATTGACGATGAAACACATAAATTGCATCGGAATTGAATATAACAGACACAACGCCGACTTATGGACAAGAAAACTGAGTCTTCTTACGGTCTATGTTTTGAGCGTTTCCTGTGTCACCGCTTTTACATTCCGAAGCTCCTCTGCACGTTTACTGTATCCCTTGGACCTTCCCATTGACGATGAAACACAGAAACTGCATCAGAATGAAATATAAGAGACACAATGCCGACTTAAGTACAAGAAAACTGAGTCTTCTTACGGTCTATGTTTTGAGCGTTTCCTGTGTCACCAGTTTTACATTCCGATGCATCTCTGCAGGTTTACTGTATCCCATGGACCTTCCCAATGTCGATGAAACAAACAAATTGCATCTGAATTAAATATAAGAGGCACAATGCCGACTTAAGTACAGGAAGACTGAGTCTTCCTACTCTCTGTGTTTTGAGCGTTTCCTGTGTCATCAGTTTTACATTCCGATGCACCTCTGCAGGTTTACTGTATCCCTTGGACCTTCACTGTGACGATGAAACACAGAAATTGCATCGGAATTAAATATAAGAGACACAATGCCGACTTAAGAACAGGAAGACTGAGTCTTCCTACTGTCTATGTTTTGAGCGTTTCCTGTGTCACTAGTTTAACCTTTCGAAGCTCCTCTGCACGTTTACTGTATCCCTTGGACCTTCCCATTGACGATGAAACACAGAAACTGCATCGGAATGAAATATAAGAGACACAATGCCCACTTAAGTACAAGAAAACTGAGTCTTTTTACGGTCTATGTTTTGAGCGTTTCCTGTGTCACCAGTTTTACATTCCGATGCATCTCTGCAGGTTTACAGTATCCCATGGACCTTCCCAATGTCGATGAAACAAACAAATTGCATCGGAATTAAATATAAGAGGCACAATGCCGACTTAAGTACAGGAAGACTGAGTCTTCCTACTCTCTGTGTTTTGAGCGTTTCCTGTGTCATCAGTTTTACATTCCGATGCACCTCTGAAGGTTTACTGTATCCCTTGGACCTTCCCATTGACGATGAAACACAGAAATTGCATCGGAATTAAATATAAGAGACACAATGCCGACTTAAGTACAAGAAAAATGAGTCTTCTTAGGGTCTATGTTTTGAGCGTTCCCTGTGTCACCAGTTTTACATGCCGATGCAACTCTGCAGGTCTACTGTATTCCTTGGACCTTCCCATTGACGATGAAACACAGAAATTGCATCGGAATTGAATATAAGAGACACAACGCCGACTTATGTACAGGAAGACGGAGTCTTCCTACTGTCTATGTTTCGAGCGTTTCCTGTGTCACCAGTTTTACATTCCGGTGCACCTCTGCAGTTTTACTGTATTCCTTGGACCTTCACAGTGACGATGAAACACAGAAATTGCATCGGAATTAAATATAAGAGACACAGTGACGAATTAAGAACAGGAGGACTGAGTCTTCTTACTGTCTATGTTTTGAGCGTTTCCGGTGCCACTAGTTTTACATTCCGAAGCTCCTCTGCACGTTTACTGTATCCCTTGCACCTTCCCATTGACGATGAAACACAGAAATTGCATCGCAATAAAATATAAGAGACACAATGCCCACTTAAGTATAAGGAAACTGAGTCTTCTTAGGGTCTATGTTTTGAGCGTTTCCTGTGTCACCAGTTTTACATTCCGATGCATCTCAGCAGGTTTACTGTATCCCTTGGACCCTCCCATTGACGATGAAACACAGAAATTGCTTCGGAATTAAATATAAGAGACACAATGCCGACTTAAGTACAGGAAGACTGAGTCATCTTAGGGTCTATGCTTTGAGCGTTTCCTGTGTCACCAGTTTTACATTCCGATGCATCTCTGCAGGTTTACTGTATCCCTTGGACCTTCACACTGACGATGAAACACAGAAAATGCTTCGGAATTAAATATTAGAGTCACAATGCCGACTTAAGTACAAAAAGACTGAGTCTTCCTACTCTCTATGTTTGAGCGTTTCCTGTGTCACCAGTTTTACATTCCGAAGCACCTCTGCAGCTTTACTGTATCCCTTGCAACTTCCCATTGACGATGAAACACAAAAATTGCATCGGAATTAAATATAAGAGACACAATGCCGACTTATGTACAAGGAAACTGAGTCTTCTTAGGGTCTATGTTTGAGTGTTTCCTGTGTCACCAGTTTTACATTCCGATGCATCACTGCATCGTTACTGTATCCCTTGGACCCTCCCATTGACGATGAAACACAGAAATTACGTAGGAATTAAATATAAGAGGCACAGTGCCGACTTAAGTACAGGAAGACTGAGTCTTCCTACTCTCTATGTTTTGAGCGTTTCCTGTGCCAATAGTTTACATTCCGATGCATCTCTGCAGGTTTACTGTATCCCTTGAACCTTCGCACTGACGATGAAACACAGAAAATGCATCGGAATTAAATATAAGAGACACAATGCCGACTTTAGAACAGGAAGACTGAGTCTTCCTACTGTCTATGCTTTGAGCGTTTCCTTTGTCACCAGTATTACATTCCGGAGCACCTCTGCAGGTTTACTGTATCCCTTGGACCTTCCCATTGACGATGAAACACAGAAACTGCATCGGAATTAAATATAAGAAGCACAATGCCGACTTAAGTACAGGAAGACTGAGTCTTCCTGATGTCTATGCTTTGAGCGTTTCCTGTGTCACCAGTTTTACATTCCGATGCACCTCTGCAGGTTTACTGTACTCCTTGGACCTTCCCATTGACGATGAAACACAGAAATTGCATCGGAATTAAATATAAGAGACACAATGCCGACTTAAGTCCAGGAAGACTGAGTCTTCCTACTGTCTATGTTTCGAGCGTTTCCTATGTCACCAGTTTTACATTCCGGTGCACCTCTGCAGTTTTACTGTATCCCTTGGACCTTCACAGTGACGATGAATTACAGAAATTGCATCGGAATTAAATATAAGAGACACAATGCCGAACTAAGAACAGGAAGACTGAGTCTTCCTACTGTCTATGTTTTGAGCGTTCCCTGTGTCACTAGTTTTACATGCCGATGCAACTCTGCAGGTTTTCTGTACTCCTTGGACCTTCCCATTGACGATGAAACACAGAAACTGCATCGGAATTAAATATAAGAAGCGCAATGCCGACTTAAGTACAGGAAGACTGAGTCTTCCTAATGTCTATGCTTTAAGCGTTTCCTGTGTCACCAGTTTTACATTCCGATGCACCTCTGCAGGTTTACTGTATCCTTTGGACCTTCACAGTGACGATGAAACACAGAAATTGCATCGGATTTAAATATAAGAGACACAAAGCCGACTTAAGTACAGGAAGACTAAGGCTTCTTAGGGTCTATGTTTTGAGCGTTTCCTGTGTCACCAGTTTTACATTCCGATGCATCTCTGCAGGTTTACTGTATCCCTTCGACCTTCACACTAAGGATGAAACACAGAAAATACGTCGGAATTAAATATAAGAGACCCAATGCCGACTTAAGTACAGGAAGACTGAGTCTTCCTACTCTCTATGTTTTGAGCGTTTCCTGTGTCATCAGTTTTCCATTCCGATGCACCTCTGCAGGTTTATTGTATCCCTTGGACCATCCCATTGACGATGAATTACAGAAACTGCATCGGAATTAAATATAAGAAGCACAATGCCGACTTAAGTACAGGAAGACTGAGTCTTCCTAATGTTATGCTTTGAGCGTTTCCTGTGTCACCAGTTTTACATTCCGATGCAACTCTGCAGGTTTACTGTACTCCTTGGACCTTCCCATTGACGATGAAACACAGAAATTGCATCGGAATTAAATATAAGAGACACAATGCCGACTTAAGTACAGGAAGACTGAGTCTTCCTACTGTCTATGTTTCGAGCGTTTCCTGTGTCACCAGTTTTACATTCCGGTGCACCTCTGCAGTTTTACTGTATCCCTTGGACCTTCACAGTGACGATGAATTACAGAAATTGCATCGGAATTAAATATAAGGGACACAATGCCGAATTAAGAACAGGAAGACTGAGTCTTCCTACTGTCTATGTTTTGAGCGTTTCCTGTGTCACTAGTTTTACATTCCGAAGCTCCTCTGCAGGTTTACTGTATCCGTTGGACCTTCCCATTGACGGTGATACACAGAAATTGTAAAGGAATTAAATATAAGAGGCACAATGCTGACTTAAGTACAGGAAGACTGAGTCTTAATACTGTCTATGTTTTGAGCGTTTCCTGTGTCATCAGTTTTACATTCCGATGCACCTCTGCAGGTTTACTGTATCCCTTGGACCTTCCCATTGACGATGAAACTCAGAAATTGCATCGGAATTAAATATAAGAGGCACAATGCCGACTTAAGTACAGGAAGACTGGGTCTTCCTAATGTCTATGTTTTGAGCGTTTTCTGTGTCACCAGTTTTACATTCCGATGCACCTCTGCAGGTTTACTGCATTCCTTGGACGTCCCATGGACGATGAAACACAGAAATTGCATCGGAATTAAATATAAGAGACACAAAGCCGACTTAAGTACAGGAAGACTGAGTCTTCCCACTGTCTATGTTTTGAGCGTTTACTGTGTCATCAGTTTTACATTCCTATGCAAATCTGCTGGATTACCGTATCCATTGGACCTTCACAGTGACGATGAATCACAGAAATTGCATCGGAATTAAATATAAGAGGCACAATGCCGACTTAAGTACAGGAAGACTGAGTCTTCCTACTGTCTATGTTTCGAGCGTTTCCTGTGTCACCAGTTTTACATTCCGATGCCCCTCTGCAGGTTTACTGTATCCCTTGGACCTTCACAGTGACGATGAAACACAGAAATTATATCGGAATTGAATGTAAGAGACACAATGCCGACTGAAGTACAGGAAGACTAAGTCTTCCTACTATCTATGCTTTGAGCGTTTCCTGTGACACCAGTTTTACATTCCGATGCACCCCTGCAGGTTTACTGTATGCATTGTACCTTCCCATTGACGATGAAACACATACATTGCATCGAAATTGAATATAAGAGACACAACGCCGACTTAAGTACAAGAAAACTTAGTCTTCTTACGGTCTATGTTTTGAGCGTTTCCTGTGTCACCAGTTTTACATTCCGACGCACCTCTGCAGGTTTACTGTATCCCTTGGACCTTCCAATTGCCGATGAAACACAGAAATTGCATCGGAATTAAATATAAGAGTCACAATGCGGACTTGACTACAGGAAGACTGAGTCTTCCTACTGTCTATGTTTTGAGAGTTTCCTGTGTCACCAGTTTTACATTCCGGTGCACCTCTGCAGTTTTACGGTATCCCTTGGACCTTCACAGTGCCGATGAAACACAGAAACTACATCGGAATTATATATAAGAGACACAATGCCGACTTAAGTACAAGAAAACTGAGTCTTCTTAGGGTCTATGTTTTGAGCGTTTCCTGTGTCATCAGTTTTACATTCCGATGCATCTCTGCAGGTTTACTGTATCCCATGGACCTTCCCATTGTCGATGAAACACAGAAATTGCATCGGAATTAAATATAAGAGGCACAATGCCGACTTAAGTACAGGAAGACTGAGTCTTCCTACTGTCTATGATTTGTGCGTTTCCTGTGTCATCAGTTTTACATTCCGATGCACCTCTGCAGGTGTACTGTATCCGTTGGACCTTCCCATTGACGGTGATACACAGAAATTGCAACGGAATTAAATATAAGAGGCACAATGCTGACTTAAGTACAGGAAGACTGATTCTTAATACTGTCTATGTTTTGAGCGTTTCCTGTGTCACCAGTTTTACATTCCGACGCACCTCTGCAGGTTTTCTGTATCCCTTGGACCTTCCCATTGCCGATGACACACAGAAATTGCATCGGAATTAAATATAAGAGACACAATGCCGACTTAAGTACAAGAAAACTGAGTCTTCTTAGGGTCTATGTTTTGAGCGTTTCCTGTGTCACCAGTTTGACATTCCGATGCATCTCTGCAGGTTTACTGTATCCCTTGGACCTTCCCATTGTCGATGAAACACAGAAATTGCATCGGAATTAAATATAAGAGGCACAATGCCGACTTAAGTACAGGAAGACTGGGTCTTCCTAATGTCTATGTTTTGAGCGTTTCCTGTGTCACCAGTTTACATTCCGATGCACCTCTGCAGGTTTATTGCATTCCTTGGACGTCCCATGGACGATGAAACACAGAAATTGCATCGGAATTAAATATAAGAGACACAAAGCCGACTTAAGTACAGGAAGACTGAGTCTTACCACTGTCTATGATTTGAGCGTTTACTGTGTCATCAGTTTTACATTCCTATGTAAATCTGCTGGATTACCGTATCCATTGGACCTTCACAGTGACGATGAATCACAGAAATTGCATCGGAATTAAATATAAGAGGCACAATGCCGACTTAAGTACAGGAAGACTGAGTCTTCCTACTGTCTATGTTTCGAGCGTTTCCTGTGTCACCAGTTTTACATTCCGATGCACCTCTGCAGGTTTACTGTATCCCTTGGACCTTCACAGTGACGATGAAACACAGAAATTGTATCGGAATTGAATATAAGAGACACAATGCCGACTGAAGTACAGGAAGACTGAGTCTTCCTACTATCTATGCTTTGAGCGTTTCCTGTGACACCAGTTTTACATTCCGATGCACCCCTGCAGGTTTACTGTATGCATTGTACCTTCCCATTGACGATGAAACACATACATTGCATCGAAATTGAATATAAGAGACACAACGCCGAATTAAGTACAAGAAAACTGAGTCTTCTTACGGTCTATGTTTTGAGCGTTTTCTGTGTCAATAGTTTACATTCCGATGCATCTCTGCAGGTTTACTGTATCCCTTGGACCTTCACACTGACGATGAAACACAGAAAATGCATCGGAATTAAATTTAAGAGACTCAATGCCGACTTAAGAAAAGGAAGACTGAGTCTTCCTACTGTCTATGTTTTGAGAGTTTCCTGTGTCACCAGTTTTACATTCCGGTGCACCTCTGCAGTTTTGCGGTATCCCTTGGACCTTCACAGTGACGAAGAAACACAGAAACTACATCGGAATTAAATATAAGAGACACAATGCCGACTTAAGTACAAGAAAACTGAGTCTTCTTAGGGTCTATGTTTTGAGCGTTTCCTGTGTCACCAGTTTTACATTCCGATGCATCTCTGCAGGTTTACTGTATCCCATGGACCTTCCCATTGTCGATGAAACACAGAAATTGCATCGGAATTAAATATAAGAGGCACAATGCCGACTTAAGTACAGGAAGACTGAGTCTTCCTACTGTCTATGTTTTGAGCGTTTCCTGTGTCATCAGTTTTACATTCCGATGCACCTCTGCAGGTGTACTGTATCCGTTGGACCTTCCCATTGGCGGTGATACACAGAAATTGTGTAGGAATGAAATATAAGAGGCACAATGCTGACTTAAGTACAGGAAGACTGAGACTTAATACTGTCTATGTTTTGAGCGTTTCCTGTGTCACCAGTTTTACATTCCGATGCACCTCTGCAGGTTTACTGTATCCCTTGGACCTTCCCATTGACGATGAAACTCAGAAATTGCATCGGAATTAAATATAAGAGGCACAATGCCGACTTAAGTACAGGAAGCCTGAGTCTTCGTACTGTCTATGTTTCGAGCGTTTCCTGTGTCACCAGTTTCACATTCCGATGCACCTCTGCAGGTTTACTGTATCCCTTGGACCTTCACAGTGACGATGAAACACAGAAATTGTATCGGAATTGCATGTAAGAGACACAATGCCGACTGAAGTACAGGAAGACTGAGTCTTCCTACTATCTATGCTTTGAGCGTTTCCTGTGACACCAGTTTTACATTCCGATGCACCCCTGCAGGTTTACTGTATGCATTGTACCTTCCCATTGAGGATGAAACACATACATTTAATCGAAATTGAATATAAGAGCCACAACGCCGAATTAAGTACAAGAAAACTGAGTCTTCTTACGGTCTATGTTTTGAGCGTTTGCTGTGTCACCAGTTTTACATTCCGACGCACCTCTGCAGGTTTACTGTATCCCTTGGACCTTCCCATTGCCGATGAAACACAGAAATTGCATCGGAATTAAATATAAGAGTCACAATGCGGACTTGACTACAGAAAGACTGAGTCTTCCTACTGTCTATGTTTTGAGAGTTTCCTGTGTCACCAGTTTTACATTCCGGTGCACCTCTGCAGTTTTACGGTATCCCTTGGACCTTCACAGTGACGATGAAACACAGAAACTACATCGGAATTTAATATAAGAGACACAATGCCGACTTAAGTACAAGAAAACTGAGTCTTCTTAGGGTCTATGATTTGAGCGTTTCCTGTGTCACCAGTTTTACATTCCGATGCATCTCTGCAGGTTTACTGTATCCCATGGACCTTCCCATTGACGATGAAACACAGAAATTGCATCGGAATTAAATATAAGAGGCACAATGCCGACATAAGTACAGGAAGACTGAGTCTTCCTACTGTCTATGTTTTGAGCGTTTCCTGTGTCATCAGTTTTACATTCCGATGCACCTCTGCAGGTGTACTGTATCCGTTGGACCTTCCCATTGACGGTGATACACAGAAATTGCAACGGAATTAAATATAAGAGGCACAATGCTGACTTAAGTACAGGAAGACTGAGTCTTAATACTGTCTATGTTTTGAGCGTTTCCTGTGTCACCAGTTTTACATTCCGATGCACCTCTGCAGGTTTACTGTATTCCTTTGACCTTCCCATTGACGATGAAACACAGAAATTGCTTCGGAAGTAAATATTAGAGACACAATGCCGACTTAAGTACAGGATGGCTGAGTCTTCCTACTCTCTATGTTTTGAGCAATTCCTGTGTCAGTAGTTTACATTCCGATGCATCTCTGCAGGTTTACTGTATCCCTTGGACCTTCACACTGACGATGAAACACAGAAAATGCATCGGATATAAATATAAGAGACTCAATGCCGACTGAACAAAAGGAAGACTGAGTCTTCCTACTGTCTATGCTTTGAGCGTTTCCTGTGTCACCAGTTTTACATTCCGTAGCACCTCTGCATGTTTACTGTATCCATTGGACCTTCCCATTGACGATGAAACACAGAAATTGCATCGGAATTAAATAAAAGAGGCAGAATGCCGACTTAAGTACAGGAAGACTGAGTCTTCTTAATGTCTATGTTTTGAGCGTTTCCTGTGTCACCAGTTTTACATTCCGATGCACCTCTGCAGGTTCACTGTATCCATTGGACGTTTACAGCGACGATGAAACACAGAAATTGCATCGAAATTGAATATAAGAGATACAACGCCGACTTAAGTACAAGAAAACTGACTCTTCCACGGTCTATGTTTTGAGCGTTTCCTGTGCCACCAGTTTTACATTCCGACGCACCTCTGCAGGTTTACTGTATCCCTTGGATCTCCCATTGCCGATGAAACACAGAAATTGCATCGGAATTAAATATAAGAGTCACAATGCCGACTTAAGTACAGGAAGACTGAGTCTTCCTACTGTCTATGTTTTGAGCGTTTCCTGTGTCACTAGTTTTACATTACGAAGCTCCTCTGTGTGTTTACTGTATCCCTTGGACCTTCCCATTGACGATGAAACAAAGAAACTGCATCGGAATTAAATATAAGAGACACAATGCCGACTTAAGTACAAGAAAACTGAGTCTTCTTAGGGTCTATGTTTTGAGCGTTTCCTGTGTCACCAGTTTGACATTCCGATGCATCTCTGCAGGTTTACTGTATCCCTTGGACCTTCCCATTGTCGATGAAACACAGAAATTGCATCGGAATTAAATATAAGAGGCACAATGCCGACTTAAGTACAGGAAGACTGGGTCTTCCTAATGTCTATGTTTTGAGCGTTTCCTGTGTCACCAGTTTTACATTCCGATGCACCTCTGCGGGTTTATTGCATTCCTTGGACGTCCCATGGACGATGAAACACAGAAATTGCATCGGAATTAAATATAAGAGACACAAAGCCGACTTAAGTACAGGAAGTCTGAGTCTTCCCACTGTCTATGTTTTGAGCGTTAACTGTGTAATCAGTTTTACATTCCTATGTAAATCTGCTGGATTACCGTATCCCTTGGACCTTCACAGTGACAATGAAACACAGAAATTGTATCGGAATTGAATATAAGAGACACAATGCCGACTGAAGTACAGGAAGACTGAGTCTTCCTACTATCTATGCTTTGAGCGTTTCCTGTGACACCAGTTTTACATTCCGATGCACCCCTGCAGGTTTACTGTATGCATTGTACCTTCCCATTGAGGATGAAACACATACATTTAATCGAAATTGAATATAAGAGCCACAACGCCGAATTAAGTACAAGAAAACTGAGTCTTCTTACGGTCTATGTTTTGAGCGTTTGCTGTGTCACCAGTTTTACATTCCGACGCACCTCTGCAGGTTTACTGTATCCCTTGGACCTTCCCATTGCCGATGAAACACAGAAATTGCATCGGAATTAAATATAAGAGTCACAATGCGGACTTGACTACAGAAAGACTGAGTCTTCCTACTGTCTATGTTTTGAGAGTTTCCTGTGTCACCAGTTTTACATTCCGGTGCACCTCTGCAGTTTTACGGTATCCCTTGGACCTTCACAGTGACGATGAAACACAGAAACTACATCGGAATTTAATATAAGAGACACAATGCCGACTTAAGTACAAGAAAACTGAGTCTTCTTAGGGTCTATGATTTGAGCGTTTCCTGTGTCACCAGTTTTACATTCCGATGCATCTCTGCAGGTTTACTGTATCCCATGGACCTTCCCATTGTCGATGAAACACAGAAATTGCATCGGAATTAAATATAAGAGGCACAATGCCGACATAAGTACAGGAAGACTGAGTCTTCCTACTGTCTATGTTTTGAGCGTTTCCTGTGTCATCAGTTTTACATTCCGATGCACCTCTGCAGGTGTACTGTATCCGTTGGACCTTCCCATTGACGGTGATACACAGAAATTGCAACGGAATTAAATAAAAGAGGCACAATGCTGACTTAAGTACAGGAAGACTGAGTCTTAATACTGTCTATGTTTTGAGCGTTTCCTGTGTCACCAGTTTTACATTCCGATGCACCTCTGCAGGTTTACTGTATTCCTTTGACCTTCCCATTGACGATGAAACACAGAAATTGCTTCGGAAGTAAATATTAGAGACACAATGCCGACTTAAGTACAGGATGACTGAGTCTTCCTACTCTCTATGTTTTGAGCAATTCCTGTGTCAGTAGTTTACATTCCGATGCATCTCTGCAGGTTTACTGTATCCCTTGGACCTTCACACTGACGATGAAACACAGAAAATGCATCGGATATAAATATAAGAGACTCAATGCCGACTTAACAAAAGGAAGACTGAGTCTTCCTACTGTCTATGCTTTGAGCGTTTCCTGTGTCACCAGTTTTACATTCCGTAGCACCTCTGCATGTTTACTGTATCCATTGGACCTTCCCATTGACGATGAAACACAGAAATTGCATCGGAATTAAATAAAAGAGGCAGAATGCCGACTTAAGTACAGGAAGACTGAGTCTTCTTAATGTCTATGTTTTGAGCGTTTCCTGTGTCACCAGTTTTACATTCCGATGCACCTCTGCAGGTTCACTGTATCCATTGGACGTTTACAGCGACGATGAAACACAGAAATTGCATCGAAATTGAATATAAGAGATACAACGCCGACTTAAGTACAAGAAAACTGACTCTTCCACGGTCTATGTTTTGAGCGTTTCCTGTGCCACCAGTTTTACATTCCGACGCACCTCTGCAGGTTTACTGTATCCCTTGGATCTCCCATTGCCGATGAAACACAGAAATTGCATCGGAATTAAATATAAGAGTCACAATGCCGACTTAAGTACAGGAAGACTGAGTCTTCCTACTGTCTATGTTTTGAGCGTTTCCTGTGTCACCAGTTTTACATTCCGGTGCACCTCTGCAGTTTTACTGTATCCCTTGGACCTTCACAGTGACGATGAAACACAGAAATTGCATCGGAATGAAATATAAGAGACACAATGCCGACTTAAGAACAGGAAGACTGAATCTTCCTACCGTGTATGTTTTGAGCGTTTCCTGTGTCACTAGTTTTACATTACGAAGCTCCTCTGTGTGTTTACTGTATCCCTTGGACCTTCCCATTGACGATGAAACAAAGAAACTGCATCGGAATTAAATATAAGAGACACAATGCCGACTTAAGTACAAGAAAACTGAGTCTTCTTAGGGTCTATGTTTTGAGCGTTTCCTGTGTCACCAGTTTGACATTCCGATGCATCTCTGCAGGTTTACTGTATCCCTTGGACCTTCCCATTGTCGATGAAACACAGAAATTGCATCGGAATTAAATATAAGAGGCACAATGCCGACTTAAGTACAGGAAGACTGGGTCTTCCTAATGTCTATGTTTTGAGCGTTTCCTGTGTCACCAGTTTTACATTCCGATGCACCTCTGCGGGTTTATTGCATTCCTTGGACGTCCCATGGACGATGAAACACAGAAATTGCATCGGAATTAAATATAAGAGACACAAAGCCGACTTAAGTACAGGAAGTCTGAGTCTTCCCACTGTCTATGTTTTGAGCGTTAACTGTGTAATCAGTTTTACATTCCTATGTAAATCTGCTGGATTACCGTATCCCTTGGACCTTCACAGTGACAATGAAACACAGAAATTGTATCGGAATTGAATATAAGAGACACAATGCCGACTGAAGTATAGGAAGACTGAGTCTTCCTACTATCTATGCTTTGAGCGTTTCCTGTGACACCAGTTTTACATTCCGATGCACCCCTGCAGGTTTACTGTATGCATTGTACCTTCCCATTGACGATGAAACACATACATTGCATCGAAATTGAATATAAGAGACACAACGCCGACTTAAGTACAAGAAAACTGAGTCTTCTTACGGTCTATGTTTTGAGCGTTGCCTGTGTCACCAGTTTTACATTCCGACGCACCTCTGCAGGTTTACTGTATCCCTTGGACCTTCCCATTGCCGATGAAACACAGAAATTGCATCGGAATTAAACATAAGAGTCACAATGCGGACTTGCCTACAGGAAGACTGAGTCTTCCTACTGTCTATGTTTTGAGAGTTTCCTGTGTCACCAGTTTTACATTCCGGTGCACCTCTGCAGTTTTACGGTATCCCTTGGACCTTCACAGTGACGAAGAAACACAGAAACTACATCGGAATTAAATATAAGAGACACAATGCCGACTTAAGTACAAGAAAACTGAGTCTTCTTAGGGTCTATGTTTTGAGCGTTTCCTGTGTCACCAGTTTTACATTCCGATGCATCTCTGCAGGTTTACTGTATCCCATGGTCCTTCCCATTGTCGATGAAACACAGAAATTGCATCGGAATTAAATATAAGAGGCACAATGCCGACTTAAGTACAGGAAGACTGAGTCTTCCTACAGTCTATGTTTTGAGCGTTTCCTGTGTCATCAGTTTTACATTCCGATGCACCTCTGCTGGTGTACTGTATCCGTTGGACCTTCCCATTGACGGTGATACACAGAAATTGTGTAGGATTTAAATATAAGAGGCACAATGCTGACTTAAGTACAGGAAGACTGAGTCTTAATACTGTCTATGTTTTGAGCGTTTCCTGTGTCACCAGTTTTACATTCCGATGCACCTCTGCAGGTTTACTGTATCCCTTGGACCTTCCCATTGACGATGAAACTCAGAAATTGCATCGGAATTAAATATAAGAGGCACAATGCCGACTTAAGTACAGGAAGACTGGGTCTTCCTAATGTCTATGTTTTGAGCGTTTCCTGTGTCACCAGTTTTACATTCCGATGCACCTCTGCAGGTTTATTGCATTCCTTGGACGTCCCATGGACGATGAAACACAGAAATTGCATCGGAATTAAATATAAGAGACAGAAAGCCGACTTAAGTACAGGAAGACTTAGTCTTCCCACTGTCTATGTTTTGAGCGTTTACTGTGTCATCAGTTTTACATTCCTATGTAAATCTGCTGGATTACCGTATCCATTGGACCTTCACAGTGACGATGAATAACAGAAATTGCATCGGAATTAAATATAAGAGGGACAATGCCGACTTAAGTACAGGAAGACTGAGTCTTCCTACTGTCTATGTTTCGAGCCTTTCCTGTGTCACCAGTTTTACATTCCGATGCACCTCTGCAGGTTTACTGTATCCCTTGGACCTTCACAGTGACGATGAAACACATACATTGCATCGAAATTGAATATAAGAGACACAACGCCGACTTAAGTACAAGAAAACTGAGTCTTCTTACGGTCTATGTTTTGAGCGTTTCCTGTGTCACCAGTTTTACATTCCGACGCACCTCTGCAGGTTTACTGTATCCCTTGGACCTTCCCATTGCCGATGAAACACAGAAATTGCATCGGAATTAAATATAAGAGTCACAATGCGGACTTGACTACAGGAAGACTGAGTCTTCCTACTGTCTATGTTTTGAGAGTTTCCTGTGTCACCAGTTTTACATTCCGGTGCACCCCTGCAGTTTTACGGTATCCCTTGGACCTTCACAGTGACGATGAAACACAGAAACTACATCGGAATTAAATATAAGAGACACAATGCCGACTTAAGTACAAGAAAACTGAGTCTTCTTAGGGTCTATGTTTTGAGCGTTTCCTGTGTCACCAGTTTTACATTCCGATGCATCTCTGCAGGTTTACTGTATCCCATGGACCTTCCCATTGTCGATGAAACACAGAAATTGCATCGATATTAAATATAAGAGGCACAATGCCGTCTTAAGTACAGGAAGACTGAGTCTTCCTACTGTCTATGTTTTGAGCGTTTCCGTGTGTCATCAGTTTTACATTCCGATGCACCTCTGCAGGTTTACTGTATTCCTTGGACCTTCCCATTGACGATGAAACACAGAAATTGCTTCGGAAGTAAATATTAGAGACACAATGCCGACTTAAGTACAGGATGACTGAGTCTTCCTACTCTCTATGTTTTGAGCAATTCCTGTGTCAATAGTTTACATTCCGATGCATCTCTGCAGGTTTACTGTATCCCTTGGACCTTCACACTGACGATGAAACACAGAAAATAAATCGGAATTAAATATAAGAGACTCAATGCCGACTTAAGAAAAGGAAGACTGAGTCTTCCCACTGTCTATGCTTTGAGCGTTTCCTGTGTCACCAGTTTTACATTCCGTAGCACCTCTGCAGGTTTACTGTATCCATTGGACCTTCCCATTGACGATGAAACACAGAAATTGCATCGCAATAAAATATAAGAGACACAATGCCGACTTAAGTACAAGGAAACTGAGTCTTCTTATGGTCTATGTTTTGAGCGTTTCCTGTGTGACCAGTTTTACATTCGGATGCATCTCTGCAGGTTTTCTGTATCCCTTGGACCCTCCCATTCACGATGAAACACAGAAATTGTGTAGGAATTAAATATAAGAGGCACAATGCCGACTTAAGTACAGGAAGACTGAGTCTTCCTACTCTCTATGTTTTGAGCGTTTCCTGTGTCATCAGTTTTACATTCCGATGCACCTTTGCAGATTTACTGTATCCCTTGGACCTTCCCATTGACGATGAGACACAGAAATTGCATCGGAATTAAATAAAAGAGGCAGAATGCCGACTTAAGTACAGGAAGACTGAGTCTTCTTAATGTCTATGTTTTGAGCGTTTCCTGTGTCACCAGTTTTACATTCCGATGCACCTCTGCAGGTTCACTGTATCCATTGGACGTTTACAGCGACGATGAAACACAGAAATTGCATCGAAATTGAATATAAGAGATTCAACGCCGACTTAAGTACAAGAAAACTGAGTCTTCTCACGGTCTATGTTTTGAGCGTTTCCTGTGTCACCAGTTTTACATTCCGACGCACCTCTGCAGGTTTACTGTATCCCTTGTACCTTCCCATTGCCGATGAAACACAGAAATTGCATCGGAATTAAATATAAGAGACACAATGCCGACTTAAGTACAGGAAGACTGAGTCTTCCTACTGTCTATGTTTTGAGCGTTTCCTGTGTCACCAGTTTTACATTCCGGTGCACCTCTGCAGTTTTACTGTATCCCTTGGACCTTCACAGTGACGATGAAACACAGAAATTGCATCGGAATGAAATATAAGAGACACAATGCCGACTTAAGAACAGGAAGACTGAATCTTCCTACTGTGTATGTTTTGAGCGTTTCCTGTGTCACTAGTTTTACATTCCGAAGCTCCTCTGTGTGTTTACTGTATCCCTTGGACCTTCCCATTGACGATGAAACAAAGAAACTGCATCGGAATTAAATATAAGAGACACAATGCCGACTTAAGTACAAGAAAACTGAGTCTTCTTAGGGTCTATGTTTTGAGCGTTTCCTGTGTCACCAGTTTGACATTCCGATGCATCTCTGCAGGTTTACTGTATCCCATGGACCTTCCCATTGTCGATGAAACACAGAAATTGCATCGGAATTAAATATAAGAGGCACAATGCCGACTTAAGTACAGGAAGACTGAGTCTTTCTACTGTCTATGTTTTGAGCGTTTCCTGTGTCATCAGTTTTACATTCCGATGCACCTCTGGAGGTGTACTGTATCCCTTGGACCTTCCCATTGACGGTGATACACAGAAATTGCATCGGAATTAAATATAAGAGGCACAATGCTGACTTAAGTACAGGAAGACTGAGTATTCCTACTGTCTACGTTTTGAGCGTTTCTTGTGTCACCAGTTTTACATTCTGATGCACCTCTGCAGGTTTACTGTATTCCTTGGACCTTCCCATTGACGATGAAACACAGAAATTGCTTCGGAATTAAATATTAGAGACACAATGGCGACTTAAGAACAGGAAGACTGAGTCTTGCTACTCTCTATGTTTTCAGCGTTTCTTGTGTCACCAGTTTTACATTCCGATGCACCTCTGCAGATTTACTGTATCCATTGGACCTTCCCATTGACGGTGAAACACAGAAATTGCATCGGAATTAAATATCAGAGACACAATGCCGACTTAAGTACAGGAAGGCTGAGTCTTCCTAATGTCTATGCTTTGAGCGTTTCCTGTGTCACCAGTTTTACATTCCGATGCACCTCTGCACGTATACTGTATTCCTTGGACCCTCCCATTGACGATGAAACACAGAAATTGCATCGGAATTAAATATTAGAGGCACAATGCCGACTTAAGTACAGGAAGACTGAGTCTTCCTAATCTCTATGTTTGAGCGTTTCCTGTGTCACCAGTTTTACATTCCGGTGCACCCCTGCAGGTTTACTGTATCCCTTGGACCTTCACAGTGACGATGAAACACAGAAATTGCATCGGAATTAAATATAAGAGACACAATGCCGACTTAAGTACAGGAAGACTGAGTCTTCTTAGGGTCTATGTTTTGAGCGTTTCCTGTGTCACCAGTTTTACATTCCGATGCATTTCTGCAGGTTTACTGTACCCCTGGAGCTTCACACTGCCGATGAAACACAGAAAATGCATCGGAATTAAATATAAGAGACACATTGCCGACTTAAGAACAGGAAGACTGAGTCTTCCTACTGTCTATGTTTTGAGCGTTTCCTGTGTCACCAGTTTTACATTCCGAAGCACATCTGCAGGTTTACTGCATCCCTTAGACCTTCCCATTGACGATGAAACACTGAAATTGCATCGCAATAAAATATAAGAGACACAATGCTGACTTAAGTACAAGGAAACTGAGTCTTCTTAGGGTCTACGATTTGAGCGTTGACTGTGTCACAAGTTTTACATTCCGATGCATCTCTGCAGGTTTACTGTATCCCTTGGACCCTTCCATTGACGATGAAACACAGATAATGCGTAGCAATTAAATATAAGAGGCACAATGCCGACTTAAGTACAGGACGACTGAGTCTTCCTACTCTCTATGATTTGAGCGTTTCCTGTGTCATCAGTTTTACATTCCGATGCACCTCTGCAGGTTTATTGTATCCCTTGGACCTTCCCATTGATGATGAAACACAGAAATTGCATCGTAATTAAATATAAGAGGCGCAATGCCGACTTAAGTACAGGAAGACTGAGTCTTCCTAATGTCTTTGCTTTGAGCGTTTCCTGTGTGACCAGTTTTACATTCCGATGCACCTCTGCAGGTTTACTGTAACCCTTGGACCTTTCCCTTGACGATGAAACACATAAATTGCATCGGAATTGTATATAAGAGACAGAACGCCAACTTAAGTACAAGAAAACTGAGTCTTCTTACGGTCTATGTTTTGAGCGTTTCGTGTGTCACCAGTTTTACATTCCGACGCACCTCTGCAGGTTTACTGTATCCCTTCGAAATTCCCACTGACGATGAAACATGGAAATTGCATCGGAATTAAATATAAGAGACACAATGCCGACTTAAGTACAGGATGACTGAGTCTTCCTACTGTACAGGATGGCGGGTATGGGCAGGCGGTGGGCGTTATGGAATAATAGAGTAATTTTTAGAGAAAGGCCATTTATTGGCTAAAGCATGTTGAACGGGGCTACATATGCCTAGGGAGGTGAGGGTGAGCCAGAGCTTGCAATTTGGCGAACATTGTTCGCGAAGCTACCGAAAGTGGTTGTCTGCCAAAACTAAGTCCGCAGTGCCGTAGCACCGGGAGAAGCGGGAGATGTTCAATGCTACAGGGCGCGCATCCGACTCACGGGTGAGCAAGAATACAAGAGAGCGGGCCCAGCGACGGGCGGCCGGGTATATTCGACGCACCACGCGGCTTCCTCCACCCTGATTGGTCAGGACCGAGCAAACCGTGCGGGCGGCATGGAACTTTCCAGAGCGTTGCCTGCTAAGCGACGCCTGGGGCGGCGTTACCTCGTAAGCACACGAGAGAGGCGCGTGGTCAAGGTGCCCTTCCTCGGTGCTGACTTCCTGTTACTAGACCGTGGGACGAAAGAATTTACAGGCAGCTAACACTGCCGGCCGTGGCTTGGCCGTAATGGAAAAATGAAGTTGCCGGATTGAGGCTCATATAATAAAGTAAAATCCCTTATTGTCTGGCTCATCCTTTACACTACTCTCTATGTTTTGAGCGTTTCCTGTGTCACCAGTTTTACATTCCGGTGCACCTCTGCAGGTTTACTGTATCCCATGGACCTTCCCATTGTCGATGAACCACAGATATTGCAGCGGAATTAAATATAAGAGGCACAACGCCGACTTAAGTACAGGAAGACTGAGTCTTCCTACTGTCTATGTTTTGAGCGTTTCCTGTGTCATCAGTTTTACATTCCGATGCACCTCTGCAGGTGTACTGTATCCCTTGGACCTTCCCATTGACGGTGATACACAGAGATTGCATCGTAATTGAATATAAGAGGCACAATGCTGGCTTAAGTACAGGAAGACTGAGTCTTAATACTGTCTATGTTTTGAGCGTTTCCTGTGTCACCAGTTTTACATTCCGATGCACCTCTGCAGGATTACTGTATTCCTTGGACCTTCCCATTGACGATGAAACACAGAAATTGCCTCGGAATTAAATATTAGAGACACAATGCCGACTTAAGTACAGGAAGACTGAGTCTTCCTACTCTCTATCTATTGAGCGTTTCCTATGTTACCAGTTTTACATTCCGATGCACCTCTGCAGGTTTACTGTATCCCTTGGACCTTCCCATTGACGATGAAACACAGAAATTGCATCGGAATTAAATATAAGAGACACAATGCCGACTTAAGTACAGGAAGTCTGAGTCTTCCTACTCTCTATGTTTGAGCGTTTCCTGTGTCACCAGTTTTACATTCCGGTGCACTACTGCAGGTTTACTGTATCCCTTGGACCTTCACAGTGACGATGAAACACAGAAATTGCATCGGAATTAAATATAAGAGACACAATGCCGACTTAAGAACAGGAAGACTGAGTCTTCCTACTGTCTATGTTCTGAGCGTTTCCTGTGTCACTAGTTTTACATTCAGAAGCTCCTCTGCACGTTTACTGTATCCCTTGCACCTTCCCATTGACGATGAAACACAGAAATTGCATCGTAATTAAATATAAGATACACAATGCTAACTTAAGTACAAGAAAACTGAGTTTTCTTAGGGTCTATGTTTTGAGCGTTTCCTGTGTCACCAGTTTTACATTCTGACGCACCTCTGCAGGTTTACTGTATCCCTTGGACCTTCGCAGTGACGATGAAACACAGAAATTGCTTCGGTAGTAAATATAAGAGACACAATGCCGACTTAAGTAGAGGAAGACTGAGTCATCTTAGGGTCTATGCTTTCAGCGTTTCCTGTGTCACCAGTTTTACATTCCGATGCATCTCTGCAGGTTTACTGTATCCCTTGGACCTTCACACTGACGATGAACACAGAAAATGCGTCGGAATTAAATATTAGAGACACAATGCCGACTTAAGTACAAAAAGACTGAGTCTTCCTACTCTCTATGTTTGAGCGTATCCTGTGTCACAAGTTTTACATTCCGATGCACCTTTGCAGGTTTACTGTATCCCTTGGACCTTCACAGTGACGATGAAACACAGAAATTGCATCGGATTTAAATATAAAAGGCACAAAGCCGACTTAAGTACTGGAAGACTGAGTCTTCTTAGGGTCAATGTTTTGAGCGTTTCCTGTGTCACCAGTTTTACATTCCGATGCATCTCTGCAGGTTTACTGTATCCCTTGGACCTTCACACTAAGGATGAAACACAGAAAATGCGTCAGAATTAAATATAAGAGACACAATGCCGACTTAAGAACAGGAAGACTGAGTCTTCCTACTGTCTATGTTTTGAGCGTTTCCTGTGTCACCAGTTTTACATTCCGAAGCACCTCTGCAGCTTTACTGTATCCGTTGGACCTTCACAGTGACGATGAAACACAGAAATTGCATCGCAATAAAATATAAGAGACACAATGCCGACTTAAGTACAAGGAAACTGAGTCTTCTTAGGGTCTATGTTTTCAGCGTTTCCTGTGTCACCAGTTTTACATTCCGATGCATCTCAGCAGGTTTACTGTATCCCTTGGACCCTCCCATTGACGATGAAACACAGAAATTGCGTAGGAATTAAGTATAAGAGGCACAATGCCAACTTAAGTACAGGAAGACTGAGTCTTCCTACTCTCTATGTTTTGAGCGTTTCCTGTGTCATCAGTTTTACATTCCGATGCACCTCTGCAGGTTTATTGTATCCCTTGGACCTTCCCATTGACGATGAAACACAGAAACTGCATCGGAATTAAATATAAGAAGCACAATGCCGACTTAAGTACAGGAAGACTGAGTCTTCCTACTCTCTATGTTTTGAGCGTTTCCTGTGTCATCAGTTTTACATTCCGATGCACCTCTGCAGCTTTATTGTATCCCTTGGACCTTCCCATTGACGATGAAACACAGAAACTGCATCGGAATTAAATATAAGAAGCACAATGCCGACTTAAGTACAGGAAGACTGAGTCTTCCTAATGTCTTTGCTTTGAGCGTTTCCTGTGTGACCAGTTTTACATTCCGATGCACATCTGCAGGTTTAATGTATCCCTTGGACCTTCACCTTGACGATGAAACACATAAATTGCATCGGATCTGTATATAAGATATACAACGCCGACTTAAGTACAAGAAAACTGAGTCTTCTTACGGTCTATGTTTTGAGCGTTTCGTGTGTCACCAGTTTTACATTCCGACGCACCTCTGCAGGTTTACTGTATCCCTTCGAAATTCCCACTGACGATGAAACATAGAAATTGCATCGGAATTAAATATAAGAGACACAATGCCGACTTAAGTACAGGAGGACTGAGTCTTCCTACTGTACAGGATGGCGGGTATGGGCAGGCGGTGGGCGTTATGGAATAATAGAGTAATTTTTAGAGAAAGGCCAGTTATTGGCTGAAGCATGTTGAACGGGGCTACATAGGCCTAGGGAGGTGAGGGTGAGCCAGAGCTTGCAATTTTGCGAACATTGTTCGCGAAGTTACCGAAAGTGGTTGTCTGCCAAAACTAATTCCGCAGTGCCGTAGCACCGGGAGAAGCGTTAGATGTTCAATGCTACAGGGCGCGCATCCGACTCACGGGTGAGCAAGAATACAAGAGAGCGGGCCCAGCGACGGGCGGCCGGGTATATTCGACGCACCACGCGGCTTCCTCCACCCTGATTGGTCAGGACCGAGCAAACCGTGCGGGCGGCATGGAACTTTCCAGAGCGTTGCCTGCTAAGCGACGCCTGGGGCGGCGTTACCTCGTAAGCACACGAGAGAGGCGCGTGGCCAAGGTGCCCTTCCTCGGCGCTGACTTCCTGTTACTAGACCGTGGGACGAAAGAATTTACAGGCAGCTAACACTGCCGGCCGTGGCTTGGCCGTAATGGAAAAATGAAGTTGCCGGATTGAGGCTCATATAATAAAGTAAAATCCCTTATTGTCTGGCTCATCCTTTACACTACTCTCTATGTTTTGAGCGTTTCCTGTGTCACCAGTTTTACATTCCGGTGCACCTCTGCAGTTTTACTGTATCCCTTGGACCTCCACAGTGACGATGAAACACAGAAATTGCACCGGAATTAAATATAAGAGACACAATGCCGACTTAAGTACAAGAAAACTGAGTCTTCTTAGGGTCTATGTTTTGACCGTTTCCTGTGTCACCTGTTTTACATTCCGATGCATCTCTGCAGGTTTACTGTATCCCATGGACCTTCCCATTGTCGATGAAACACAGATATTGCAGCGGAATTAAATATAAGAGGCAAAATGCCGACTTAAGTACAGGAAGACTGAGTCTTCCTACTGTCTATGTTTTGAGCGTTTCCTGTGTCACCAGTTTTACATTCCGATGCAACTCTGCAGGTTTACTGTATCCCTTGGACCTTCACAGTGACGATAAAACACAGAAATTGCATCGGAATTAAATATAAGAGACACAATGCCGACTTAAGTACAGGAGGACTGAGTCTTCTTAGGGTCTATGTTTTGAGCGTTCCCTGTGTCACCAGTTTTACATTCCGATGCATCCCTGCAGGTTTACTGTATCCCTTGGACCTTCCCATTGACGATGTAACACAGATATTGCATCGGAATTAAATATGACGCACAATGCCCACTTAAGTACAGGAAGACTGAGTCTTCCTACTGTCTATGTTTTGAGTGTTTCCTGTGTCACCAGCTTTACATTCCGAGGCACCTCTGCAGGTTTATTCTATCCATTGGACCTCTACAGTGACGATAAAACACAGAAATTCCATCGGAATTAAATATAAGAGACACAATGCCGACATAAGTACAGGAAGACTGTGTCTTCCTACTGTCTATGATTCGAGCGTTTCCTCTGTCACCAGTTTTACATTCCGTTGCACCTCTGCAGGTTTACTGCATCCATTGGACCTTTCCATTGACGATGAAACACGGAAATTGCATCGGAATTAAATATAAGATACACAACGCCGACTTAAGTACAAGAAAACTGAGTCTTCTTACGGTCTATGATTTGAGCGTTTCCTGTGTCATCAGTTTTACATTCCGACGCAGCTCTGCAGGTTTACTGTATCCCTTGGACCTTCCCATTGACGATGAAACACAGAAATTGCATCGGAATTAAATATAAGAGACACAATGCCGACTTAAGTACAGGAAGTCTGAGTCTTCCTACTCTCTATGTTTGAGCGTTTCCTGTGTCACCAGTTTTACATTCCGGTGCACTTCTGCAGGTTTACTGTATCCCTTGGACCTTCACAGTGACGATGAAACACAGAAATTGCATCGGAATTAAATATAAGAGACACAATGCCGACTTTAGAACAGGAAGACTGAGTCTTCCTACTGTCTATGTTCTGAGCGGTTCCCGTGTCACTAGATTTACATTCAGAAGCTCCTCTGCACGTTTACTGTATCCCTTGCACCTTCCCATTGACGATGAAACACAGAAATTGCATCGTAATTAAATATAAGATACACAATGCCAACTTAAGTACAAGAAAACTGAGTTTTCTTAGGGTCTATGTATTGAGCGTTTCCTGTGTCACCAGTTTTACATTCTGACGCACCTCTGCAGGTTTACTGTATCCCTTGGACCTTCACAGTGACGATGAAACACAGAAATTGCTTCGGTATTAAATATAAGAGACACAACGCCGACTTAAGTACAGGAAGACTGTGTCATCTTAGGGTCTATGCTTTGAGCGTTTCCTGTGTCACCAGTTTTACATTCCGATGCATCTCTGCAGGTTTACTGTATCCCTTGGACCTTCACACTGACGATGAAACACAGAAAATGCGTCGGAATTAAATATTAGAGACACAATGCCGACTTAAGTACAAAAAGACTGAGTCTTCCTACTCTCTATGTTTGAGCGTTTCCTGTGTCACCAGTTTTCATTCCGATGCACCTCTGCAGGTTTCCTGTATCCCTTGGACCTTCACAGTGACGATGAAACACAGAAATTGCATCGGATTTAAATATAAGAGACACAAAGCCGACTTAAGTACAGGAAGACTGAGTCTTCTTAGGGTCTATGTTTTGAGCGTTTCCTGTGTCACCAGTTTTACATTCCGATGCATCTCTGCAGGTTTACTTTATCCCTTGGACCTTCACACTAAGGATGAATCACAGAAAATGCGTCGGAATTATATATAAGAGACACAATGCCGACTTAAGAGCAGGAAGACTGAGTCTTCCTACTGTCTATGTTTTGAGCGTTTCCTGTGTCACCAGTTTTACATTCCGAAGCACCTCTGCAGGTTTACTGTATCCCTTGGACCTTCCCATTGACAATGAAACACAGAAATTGCATCGCAATAAATTATAAGAGACACAATGCCGACTTAAGTACAAGGAAACTGAGTCTTCTTAGGGTCTAGGTTTTCAGCGTTTCCTGTGTCACCAGTTTTACATTCCGATGCATCTCAGCAGGTTTACTGTATCCCTTGGACCCTCCCATTGACGATGAAACACAGAAATTGCGTAGGAATTAAATATAAGAGGCACAATGCCGACTTAAGTACAGGACGACTGCGTCTTCCTACTCTCTATGATTTGAGCGTTTCCTGTGTCATCAGTTTTACATTCCGATGCACCTCTGCAGGTTTATTGTATCCCTTGGACCTTCCCATTGATGATGAAACACAGAAATTGCATCGTAATTAAATATAAGAGGCGAAATGCCGACTTAAGTACAGGATGACTGAGTCTTCCTAATGTCTTTGCTTTGAGCGTTTCCTGTGTGACCAGTTTTACATTCCGATGCACCTCTGCAGGTTTACTGTATCCCTTGGACCTTCCCCTTGACGAAGAAACACATAAATTGCATCGGAATTGTATATAAGAGACACAACGCCGACTTAAGTACAAGAAAACTGAGTCTTCTTACGGTCTATGTTTTGAGCGTTTCGTGTGTCACCAGTTTTACATTCCGACGCACCTCTGCAGGTTTACTGTATCCCTTCGAAATTCCCACTGACGATGAAACATAGAAATTGCATCGGAATTAAATATAAGAGACACAATGCCGACTTAAGTACAGGATGACTGAGGCTTCCTACTGTACAGGATGGCGGGTATGGGCAGGCGGTGGGCGTTATGGTATAATAGAGTAATTTTTAGAGAAAGGCCAGTTATTGGCTAAAGCATGTTGAACGGGGCTACATAGGCCTAGGGAGGTGAGGGTGAGCCAGAGCTTGCAATTTGGCGAACATTGTTCGCAAAGCTACCGAAAGTGGTTGTCTGCCAAAACTAAGTCCGCAGTGCCGTAGCACCGGGAGAAGGTGGAGATGTTCAACGCTACAGGGCGCGCATCCGACTCACGGGTGAGCAAGAATACAAGAGAGCGGGCCCAGCGACGGGCGGCCGGGTATATTCGACGCACCACGCTGCTTCCTGCACCCTGTTTGGTCAGGACCGAGCAAACCGTGCGGGCGGCATGGAACTTTCCAGAGCGTTGCCTGCTAAGCGACGCCTGGGGCGGCGTTACCTCGTAAGCACACGAGAGAGGCGCGTGGTCAAGGTGCCCTTCCTCGGTGCTGACTTCCTGTTACTAGACCGTGGGACGAAAGAATTTACAGGCAGCTAACACTGCCGGCCGTGGCTTGGCCGTAATGGAAAAATGAAGTTACCGGTTTGAGGCTCATATAATAAAGTAAAATCCCTTACTGTCTGGCTCATCCTTTACACTACTCTCTATGTTTTGAGCGTTTCCTGTGTCACCAGTTTTACATTCCGGTGCACCTCTACAGTTTTACTGTATCCCTTGGACCTTCACAGTGACGATGAAACACAGAAATTGCATCGGAATTAAATATAAGAGACACAATGCCGACTTAAGAAAAGGAAGACGGAGTCTTGCTACTGTCTATGTTTTGAGCGTTTCCTGTGTCACTAGTTTTACATTCCGAAGCTCCTCTGCACGTTTACTGTATCCCTTGGACCTTCCCATTGACGATGAAACACAGAAATTGCATCGGAATTAAATATAAGAGACACAATGCCGACTTAAGTACAGGAAGTCTGAGTCTTCCTACTCTCTATGTTTGAGCGTTTCCTGTGTCACCAGTTTTACATTCCGGTGCACTTCTGCACGTTTACTGTATCCCTTGGACCTTCACAGTCACGATGAAACACAGAAATTGCATCGGAATTAAATATAAGAGACACAATGCCGACTTAAGAACAGGAAGACTGAGTCTTCCTACTGTCTATGTTCTGAGCGTTTCCTGTGTCACTAGTTTTACATTCAGAAGCTCCTCTGCGCGTTTACTGTATCCCTTGCACCTTCCCATTGACGATGAAACACAGAAATTGCATCGTAATTAAATATAAGATACACAATGCCAACTTAAGTACAAGAAAACTGAGTTTCCTTAGGGTCTATGTTTTGAGCGTTTCCTGTGTCACCAGTTTTACATTCTGACGCACCTCTGCAGGTTTACTGTATCCCTTGGACCTTCACAGTGACGATGAAACACAGAAATTGCTTCGGTATTAAATATAAGAGACACAATGCCGACTTAAGTACAGGAAGACTGAGTCATCTTAGGGTCTATGCTTTGAGCGTTTCCTGTGTCACCAGTTTTACATTCCGATTGCATCTCTGCAGGTTTACTGTATCCCTTGGACCTTCACACTGACGATGAAACACAGAAAATGCGTCGGAATTAAATATTAGAGACACAATGCCGACTTAAATACAAAAAGACTGAGTCTTCCTACTCTCTATGTTTGAGCGTTTCCTGTGTCACCAGTTTTCATTCCGATGCACCTCTGCAGGTTTACTGTATCCCTTGGACCTTCACAGTGACGATGAAACACAGAAATTGCATCGGATTTAAATATAAGAGACACAAAGCCGACTTAAGTACAGGAAGACTGAGTCTTCTTAGGGTCTATGTTTTGAGCGTTTCCTGAGTCACCAGTTTTACATTCCGATGCATCTCTGCAGGTTTACTGTATCCCTTGGACCTTCACACTAAGGATGAAACACAGAAAATGCGTCGGAATTAAATATAAGAAACACAATGCCGACTTAAGAACAGGAAGACTGAGTCTTCCTACTGTCTATGTTTTGAGCGTTTCCTGTGTCACCAGTTTTACATTCCGAAGCACCTCTGCAGGTGTACTGTATCCCTTGGACCTTCCCATTGACGATGAAACACAGAAATTGCATCGCAATAAAATATAAGAGACACAATGCCGACTTAAGCACAAGGAAACTGAGTCTTCTTAGGGTCTATGTTTTCAGCGTTTCCTGTGTCACCAGTTTTACATTCTGATGCATCTCAGCAGGTTTACTGTATCCCTTGGACCCTCCCATTGACGATGAAACACAGAAATTGCGTAGGAATTAAATATAAGAGGCACAATGCCGA
Organism: Schistocerca nitens; assembly: GCF_023898315.1. Lineage (NCBI taxonomy): Eukaryota > Metazoa > Arthropoda > Insecta > Orthoptera > Acrididae > Schistocerca > Schistocerca nitens. Next base: position 237,789,084 of record NC_064623.1, on the reverse strand, counting down.
CTTAAGTACAGGAAGACTGAGTCTTCCTAATCTCTATGTTTTGAGCGTTTCCTGTGTCATCAGTTTTACATTCCGATGCACCTCTGCAGGTTTATTGTATCCCTTGGTCCTTCCCATTGACGATGAAACACATAAACTGCATCGGAATTAAATATAAGAAGCACAATGCCGACTTAAGTACAGGAAGACTGACTCTTCCTAATGTCTTTGCTTTGAGCGTTTCCTGTGTGACCAGTTTTACATTCCGATGCACCTCTGCAGGTTTATTGTATCCCTTGGACCTTCCCCTTGACGATGAAACACAGAAATTGCATCGGAATTAAATATAAGAGACACAATGCCGACTTAAGTACAGGAAGTCTGAGTCTTCCTACTCTCTATGTTTGAGCGTTTCCTGTGTCACCAGTTTTACATTCCGGTGCACTTCTGCAGGTTTACTGTATCCCTTGGACATTCACAGTGACGATGAAACACAGAAATTGCATCGGAATTAAATATAAGAGACACAATGCCGACTTAAGAACAGGAAGACTGAGTCTTCCTACTGTCTATGTTCTGAGCGTTTCCTGTGTCACTAGTTTTACATTCAGAAGCTCCTCTGCACGTTTACTGTATCCCTTGCACCTTCCCATTGACGATGAAACACAGAAATTGCATCGTAATTAAATATAAGATACACAATGCCAACTTAAGTACAAGAAAACTGAGTTTCCTTAGGGTCTATGTTTTGAGCGTTTCCTGTGTCACCAGTTTTACATCCTGACGCACCTCTGCAGGTTTACTGTATCCCTTGGACCTTCACAGTGACGATGAAACACAGAAATTGCTTCGGTATTAAATATAAGAGACACAATGCCAACTTAAGTACAGGAAGACTGAGTCATCTTAGGGTCTATGCTTTGAGCGTTTCCTGTGTCACCAGTTTTACATTCCGATTGCATCTCTGCAGGTTTACTGTATCCCTTGGACCTTCACACTGACGATGAAACACAGAAAATGCGTCGGAATTAAATATTAGAGACACAATGCCGACTTAAATACAAAAACACTGAGTCTTCCTACTCTCTATGTTTGAGCGTTTCCTGTGTCACCAGTTTTCATTCCGATGCACCTCTGCAGGTTTACTGTATCCCTTGGACCTTCACAGTGACGATGAAACACAGAAATTGCATCGGATTTAAATATAAGAGACACAAAGCCGACTTAAGTACAGGAAGACTGAGTCTTCTTAGGGTCTATGTTTTGAGCGTTTCATGTGTCACCAGTTTTACATTCCGATGCATCCCTGCAGGTTTACTGTATCCCTTGGACCTTCACACTAAGGATGAAACACAGAAAATGCGTCGGAATTAAATATAAGAGACACAATGCCGACTTAAGAACAGGAAGACTGAGTCTTCCTACTGTCTATGTTTTGAGCGTTCCCTGTGTCACCAGTTTTACATTCCGAAGCACCTCTGCAGGTGTACTGTATCCCTTGGACCTTCCCATTGACGATGAAACACAGAAATTGCATCGCAATAAAATATAAGAGACACAATGCCGACTTAAGCACAAGGAAACTGAGTCTTCTTAGGGTCTATGTTTTCAGCGTTTCCTGTGTTACCAGTTATACATTCTGATGCATCTCAGCAGGTTTACTGTATCCCTTGGACCCTCCCATTGACGATGAAACACAGAAATTGCGTAAGAATTAAATATAAGAGGCACAATGCCGACTTAAGTACAGGAAGACTGAGTCTTGCTAATCTCTATGTTTTGAGCGTTTCCTGTGTCATCAGTTTTACATTCCGATGCACCTCTGCAGGTTTATTGTATCCCTTGGTCCTTCCCATTGACGATGAAACACATAAACTGCATCGGAATTAAATATAAGAAGCACAATGCCGACTTAAGTACAGGAAGACTGAGTCTTCCTAATGTCTATGCTTTGAGCGTTTCCTGTGTCACCAGTTTTACATTCCGATGCAACTCTGCAGGTTTACTGTACTCCTTGGACCTTCCCATTGACGATGAAACACAGAAATTGCATCGGAATTAAATATAAGAGACACAATGCCGACTCAAGTACAGGAAGACTGAGTCTTCCTAATGTCTTTGCTTTGAGCGTTTCCTGTGTGACCAGTTTTACATTCCGATGCACCTCTGCAGGTTTACTGTATCCCTTCGAAATTCCCACTGACGATGAAACATAGAAATTGCATCGGAATTAAATATAAGAGACACAGTGCCGACTTAAGTACAGGAGGACTGAGTCTTCCTACTGTACAGGATGGCGGGTATGGGCAGGCGGTGGGCGTTATGGAATATTAGAGTAATTTTTAGAGAAAGGCCATTTATTGGCTAAAGCATGTTGAACGGGGCTACATAGGCCTAGGGAGGTGAGGGTGAGCCAGAGCTTGCAATTTGGCGAACATTGTTCCCGAAGCTACCGAAAGTGGTTGTCTGCCAAAACTAAGTCCGCAGTGCCGTAACACCGGGAGAAGCGGGAGATGTTCAATGCTACAGGGCGCGCATCCGACTCACGGGTGAGCAAGAATACAAGAGAGCGGGCCCAGCGACGGGCGGCCGGGTATATTCGACGCACCACGCTGCTTCCTCCACCCTGATTGGTCAGGACCGAGCAAACCGTGCGGGCGGCATGGAACTTTCCAGAGCGTTGCCTGCTAAGCGACGCCTGGGGCGGCGTTACCTCGTAAGCACACGAGAGAGGCGCGTGGTCAAGGTGCCCTTCCTCGGTGCTGACTTCCTGTTACTAGACCGTGGGACGAAAGAATTTACAGGCAGCTAACACTGCCGGCCGTGGCTTGGCCGTAATGGAAAAATGAAGTTACCGGTTTGAGGCTCATATAATAAAGTAAAATCCCTTATTGTCTGGCTCATCGTTTACACTACTCTCTATGTTTTGAGCGTTTCCTGTGTCCCCAGTTTTACATTCCGGTGCACCTCTGCAGTTTTACTGTATCCCTTGGACCTTCACAGTGACGATGAAACACAGAAATTGCATCGGAATTAAATATAAGAGACACAATGCCGACTTAAGAAAAGGAAGACTGAGTCTTCCTACTGTCTATGTTTTGAGCGTTTCCTGTGTCACTAGTTTTACATTCCGAAGCTCCTCTGCACGTTTACTGTATCCCTTGGACCTTCCCATTGACGATGAAACACAGAAATTGCATCGGAATTAAATATAAGTGACACAATGCCGACTTAAGTACAAGAAAACTGAGTCTTCCTACTGTCTATGTTTTGAGCGTGTCCTGTGTCACCAGTTTTACATTCCGATGCATCTCTGCAGGTTTACTGCATCCCTTGGACCTTCCCATTGCCAATGAAACACAGAAATTTCATCGGAAATAAATATAAGAGTCACAATGCGGACTTGAGTACAGGAATGAGTCTTCCTACTGTCTATGTTTTGAGCGTTTCCTGTGTCACCAGTTTTACATTCCGATGCACCTCTGCAGGTTTACTGTATCCCTTGGACTTTACCATTGACGATGAAACACAGAAATTGCATCGGAATTAAATATAAGAGACACAATGTCCACTTAAGTACAGGAAGACTGAGTCTTCCTACTGTCAATGTTTGAGCGTTTCCTGTGTCACCAGTTTTACATTCCGATGCACCTCTGCAGGTTTACTGTATCCATTGGACCTTCCCATTGACGATGAAACACAGAAATAGCATCGGAATTAAATATAAGAGACACAATGCCGACTTAAGAGCAGGAAGGCTCAGTCTTCCTACTGTCTATGTTTTGAGCGTTTCCTGTGTCACCTGTTTTACATTCCGATGCACCTCTGCAGGTTTACTGTATCCCTTGGATCTTCGCATTGACGATGGACCACAGAAATTGCATCGGAATTAAATATTAGACACACAATACCGACTTAAGTACAGGAACATTGAGTCTTCCTACAGTCTATGATTTGAGCGTTTCCTGCGTCACCAGTTTTACATTGCGATGCACCTCTGCAGGTTTACTGTATCCATTGGACCTTCCCATTGACGATGAAACACAGAAATTGCATCGGAATTAAATATAAGAGACACAATGCCGACTTAAGTACAGAAAGACTGAGTCTTCCTCCTGTCTATGTTTTGAGCGTTTCCTGTGTCACCAGTTTTACATTCAGATGCACCTCTGCAGGTTTTCTGTATCCCTTGGACTTTACCATTGACGATGAAACACAGAAATTGCATCGGAATTAAATATAAGAGACACAATGCCGACTTAAGTACAGGAAGACTGAGTCTTCCTACTGTCAATGTTTGAGCGTTTCCTGTGTCAACAGTTTTACATTCCGATGCACCTCTGCAGGATTACTGTATCCATTGGACTTTCCCATTGACGATGAAACGCAGAAAATACATCGGAATTAAAAATAAGAGACACAATGCCGACTTAAGTACAGGAAGACTGAGTCTTCCTACTGTCTATGTTTTGAGCGTATCCTGTGTCATCAGTTTTACATTTTGATGCACCTCTGCAGGTTTACTGTATCCCTTGGACCTTCACAGTGACGATGAAACACTGAAATTGAGTCTAAATTAAATATAACAGACACAATGCCGACTTCAGTACAAGAAAACTGAGTCTTCTTAAGGTCTATGTTTTGACCGCTTCCTGTGTCACCAGTTTTATATTCCGATGCACCTCTGCAGGTTTACTTTATCGCTTGCACCTTCCCATTGACAATGAAACACAGAAATTACATGGACTTAAATATAACAGACACAATGCCGACTTAAGTACAGGAAGACTGAGTCTTCCTACTGTCTATGTTCTGAACGTTTCCTGTCAGCAGTTTTACATTCCGATGCACCTCTGCAAGTTTACTGTATCCCTTGGACTTTACCATTGACGATGAAACACAGAAATTGCATCGGAATTAAGTATAAGAGACACAATGCCGACTTAAGTACAGAAAGACTGAGTCTTCCTACTGTCTATGATTTGAGCGTCTCCTGTGTCAGCAGTTTTACATTGCGATGCACCTCTGCAGGTTTACTGTATCCCTTGCACCTTCCCATTGACAATGATACACAGAAATTACATCGGACTTGAATATAACAGACACAATGCCGACTTAAGTACAGGAAGACTGAGTCTTCCTACTGTCTATGTTTTGAGTGTTTCCTGTGTCACCAGTTTTACATTCCGATGCATCTCTCCAGGTTTACTGTATCCCTTGGACTTAACCATTGACGATGAAACACAGAAATTGCATCGGAATTAAATATAAGTGACACAATGCCGACTTAAGTAGAGGAACACTGAGCCTTCCTCCTGATAATGTTTCAGCGTTACCTGTGTCAACAGTTTTACATTCCGATGCACCTCTGCAGGTTTACTGTATCCATTGGACCTTCGCATTGACGATGAAACACAGAAAATGCATCGGAATTAAATATAAGAGACACAATGCCGACTTAAGTACAGGAAGTCTGAGTCTTCCAACTGTCTATGCTTTGAGCGTTTCCTGTGTCACCAGTTTTACATTCCGATCCACCTCTGCAGGTTTACTGTATCCATTGGACCTTCCCTTTGACAACGAAGTACAGAAATTGCATCGGAATTAAATATAAGATACACAGTGCCGACTTAGGTACAGGAAGACTGAGTCTTCCTACTGTCTATGTTTTGAGCGTATCCGGTGTCATCAGTTTTACATTTTGATGCACCTCTGCAGGTTTACTGTATCCCTTGGACCTTCCCATTGACGACGAAACGCAGATATTGCATCGGATTTAAATATAAGAGACACAATGCCGACTTAAGTACAGGAAGACTGAGTCTTCTTACTGTATGTTTTGATCGTTTCCTGTGTCACCAGTTTTACATTCCGATGCACCTCTGCAATTTTACTGAATCCATTGGACCTTCCCATTGACGATGAAACACAGAAATAGCATCGGAATTAAATATAAGAGACACAATGCCGACTTAAGTACAGAAAGACTAAGTCTTCCTACTGTCTATGTTTTGAGCGTCTCCTGTGTCACAAGTTTTACATTCCGATGCACCTCTGCAGGTTTACTGTATCCCTTGCACCTTCCCATTGACAATGAAACACAAAAATTACATCGGACGTAAATATAACAGACACAATGCCGACTTAAGTACAGGAAGACTGAGTCTTCTTACTGTATGTTTTGAGCGTTTCCTGTGTCACCAGTTTTACATTCCGATCCAACTCTGCAGGTTTACTGTATCCATTGGACCTTCCCATTGACGATGAAACACAGAAATTACATCGGAATTAAATATAAGAGACACAACGTTGAATTAAGTACAAGAAAACTGAGTCTTCTTACGGTCTATGTTTCAAGCGCTTCCAGTGTCACCAGTTTTACATTCCGATCCACCTCTGCAGGTTTACAGTATCCATTGGACCTTCCCATGGACGATGAAACACAGAAATTGCATTGGAATTAAATATCAGAGACACATTGTCGACTTAAGTACAGAAAGACTGAGGCTCCCTACTGTCAATTTTTTGAGCGTTTCCTGTGTCACCAGTTTTACATTCCGATGCACCTCTGCAGGTTTACTGTATCCCTTGGATTTTCCCATTGGCGATGAAACACAGAAATTGCATCGGAATTAAATATAAGGGACACAATGCCGACTTAAGATCAGGAAGGCTGTGTCTTCCTACTGTCTATGTTTTGAGCGTTTCCTGTGTCACCAGTTTTACATTCCGATGCACCTCTGCAGGTTTACTGTATCCCTTGGATTTTCCCATTGACGATGAAACACAGAAATTGCATCGGAATCAAATATAAGAGACACAATGCCGACTTAGGTACACGAAGACTGAGTCATCCTGCTGTCTATATTTTGAGCGTGTCCTGTGTCACCAGTTTTACATTCCGATTACCTCTGCAGGTTTACTGTATCCCTTGTACCTTCACAGTGATGATGAAACACAGGAATTGCATTGGAATTAAATATAAAAGACACAATGCCGTCTTAAGTACAAGAAAATTGAGTCATCTTAGGGTCTATGTTATGAGCGATTCCTGTGTCACCATCTATACATTCCGATGAACCTCTGCAGGGTTACTGTATCCCTTGGACCTTCCCATTGACGATGAAATACAGAAATTGCATCGGAATTAAATATAAGAGACACAATGCCGACTTAAGTACAGAGAGACTAAGTCTTCCTACTGTCTATGTTTTGAGCGTCTCCTGTGTCACCAGTTTTATATTCCGATGCACCTCTGCAGGTTTACTGTATCCCTTGCACCTTCCCATTGACAATGAAACACAAAAATTACATCGGACTTAAATATAACAGACACGATGCCGACTTAGGTACAGGAAGACTGAGTCTTCCTACTTTCTATGTTTTGAGCGTATCCTGTGTCATCAGTTATACATTTTGATGCACCTCTGCAGGTTTACTGTATCCCTTGGACCTTCCCATTGACGACGAAACACAGAAATTGCATCGGAATTAAATATAAGTGACACAATGCCGACTTAGGTACAGGAACACTGAGCCTTCCTACTGATAATGTTTCAGCGTTACCTGTGTCAACAGTTTTACATTCCGATGCACCTCTGCAGGTTTACTGTATCAATTGGACCTTCCCTTTGACAACGAAGCACAGAAATTGCATCGGAATTAAATATAAGATACACAATGCCGACTTAGGTACAGGAAGACTGAGTCTTCCTACTGTCTATGTTTTGAGCGTATCCTGTGTCATCAGTTTTACATTTTGATGCACCTCTGCAGGTTTACTGTATCCCTTGGACCTTTCCATTGACGACGAAACACAGAAATTGCATCGGATTTAAATATAAGAGACACAATGCCGACTTAAGTACAGGAAGACTGAGTCTTCCTACTGTATGTTTTGATCGTTTCCTGTGTCACCAGTGTTACATTCCGACGCACCTCTGCAATTTTACTGAATCCATTGGACCTTCCCATTGACGATGAAACACAGAAATAGCATCGGAATTAAATATAAGAGACACAATGCCGACTTAAGTACAAGAAAATTGAGTCTTCTTAGGGTCTATGTTATGAGCGATTCCTGTGTCACCATTTTTACATTCCGATGAACCTCTGCAGGGTTACTGTATCCCTTGGACCTTCCCATTGACGATGAAATATAGAAATTGCATCGGAATTAAATATAAGAGTCACAATGCCGACTTAAGTACAGAGAGACTGAGTCTTCCTACTGTCTATGTTTTGAGCGTCTCCTGTGTCACCAGTTTTACATTCCGATGCACCTCTGCAGGTTTACTGTATCCCTTGCACCTTCCCATTGACAATGAAACACAAAAATTACATCGGACTTAAATATAACAGACACAATGCCGACTTATGTACAGGAAGACTGAGTCTTCCTACTGTCTGTATTTTGAGCGTTTCCTGTGTCACCAGTTTTACATTACGATGCACCTCTCCACGTTTACTGTATCCCTTCGACTTTACAATTGACGATGAAAAAAAGAAATTGCATCGGAATTAAATATAAGTGACACAATGCCGACTTAGGTACAGGAAGACTGAGTATTCCTACTGTCAATGTTTGAACGTTTCCTGTGTCAACAGTTCTACATTCCGATGCACCTCTGCAGGTTTACTGTATCCATTGGACCTTCCCATTGACGATGAAACACAGAAAATGCATCGGAATTAAATATAAGAGACACAATGCCGACTTAGGTACAGGAAGACTGAGTCTTCCTACTGTCTATGTTTTGAGCGTATCCTGTGTCTTCAGATTTACATTTTGATGCACCTCTGCAGGTTTACTGTATCCCTTGGACCTTCACAGTGACGATGAAACACAGAAATTGCATCGGAATTAAATATAAGAGACACAATGACGAATTAGGTACAGGAAGACTGAGTATTCCTACTGTCTATGATTTTATCGTTTCCTGTGTCACCAGTTTTACATTCCAATGCACCTCTGCAATTTTACTGAATCCATTGGACCTTCCCATTTACGATGAAACACAGAAATAGCATCGGAATTAAATATAAGAGACACAATGCCGACATCAGTACAAGAAAACTGAGTCTTCTTAGGGTCTATGTTTTGACCGCTTCCTGTGTCACCAGTTTTACATTCCGATGCACCTCTGCGGGTTTACTGTATCCCTTGGACCTTCCCATTGACGACGAAACACAGAAATTGCATCGGATTTAAATATAAGGGACACAATGCAGACTTAAGTACAGGAAGACTGAGTATTCCTACTGTCTATGTTTTTATCGTTTCCTGTGTCACCAGTTTTACATTCCAATGCACCTCTGCATTTTACTGAATCCATTGGACCTTCCTATTCACGATGAAACACAGAAATAGCATCGGAATTAAATATAAGAGACACAATGCCGACTTAAGTACAGAAAGACTGAGTCCTCCTACTCTCTATGTTTTGAGCGTCTCCTGTGTCACCAGTTTTACATTCCGATCCACCTCTGCAGGTTTACTGTATCACATGCACCTTCCCATTGACAATGAAACACAAAAATTACATCGGACTTAAATGTAACAGACACAATGCCGACGTCAGTACAGGAAGACTGAGTCTTCCTACTGTCAATGTTTGAGCGTTACCTGTGTCAACAGTTTTACATTCCGACGCACCTCTGCAGGTTTACTGTATCCATTGGACCTTCCCATTGACGATGAAACACAGAAAATGCATCGGAATTAAATATAAGAGACACAATGCCGACTTAAGTACAGGAAGTCTGATCCTTCCTACTGTCTATGTTTTGAGCGTTTCCTGTGTCACCAGTTTTACATTCAGATCCACCTCTGCAGGTTTACTGTATCCATTGGACCTTCCCTTTGATAACGAAGCACAGAAATTGCATCGGAATTAAATATAAGAGACACAATGCCGACTTAGGTACAGGAAGACTGATTCTTCCTACTGTCTATGTTTGAGCGTTTCCTGTGTCACCAGTTTTACATTCCGATCCACCTCTGCAGGTTTGCTGTATCCATTGGACCTTCCCATGGACGATGAAACACAGAAATAGCATCGCAATTAAATATAAGAGTCACAATGCCGACTTAAGTACAGGAACATTGTGTCTTCCAACTGTCTATGGTTTGAGCGTTTCCTGCGTCACCAGTTTTACATTTCGATGCACCTCTGCAGGTTTACTGTATCCATTGGACCTTCCCATTGACGATGAAACACAGAAATTACATCGGAATTAGATATAAGAGACACAACGTTGAGTTAAGTACAAGAAAACTGAGTCTTCTTACGGTCTATGTTTTGAGCGTTTCCAGTGTCACCAGTTTTACATTCCGATGCACCTCTGCAGGTTTACTGTATCCATTGGACCTTCCCATGGACGATGAAACACAGAAATTGCATCGGAATTAAATATAAGAGACACAATTCCGACTTAGGTATAGGCAGACTGAGTCTTCCTACTGTCTATGTTTTGAGCGTGTCCTGTGTCACCAGTTTTACATTACGATGCACTTCTGCAGGTTTACTGTAACCCTCGGGCCTTCACAGTGACGATGAAACACAGAAATTGCATCGGAATTAAATATAAAAGACACAATGCCGACTTAAGTACAGGAAAACTGAGTATTCTTAGGGTCTATGTTATGAGCGCTTCCTGTGTCACCAGTTTTACATTCCGATGCACCTCTCCAGGTTTACTGTATCCATTGGACCTTCCCATTGACGATGAAACACAGAAAATGCATCGGAATTAAATATTAGAGACACAATACCGACTTAAGTACAGGAACATTGAGTCTTCCTACTGTCTATGTTTTGAGCGTTTCCTGCGTCACCAGTTTTACATTGCGATGCACCTCTGCAGGTTTACTGTATCCATTGGACCTTCCCATTGACGATGAAACACAGAAATAGCATCGGAATTAAATATAAGAGACACAATGCCGACTTAAGTACAGGAAGACTGAGTATTCCTACTGTCTATGTTTTGATCGTTTCCTGTGTCACCAGTTTTACATTCCGATGCACCTCTGCAATTTTACCGAATCCATTGGACCTTCCCATTGACGATGAAACATAGAAATAGCATCGGAATTAAATATAAGAGACACAATGCCGACTTAAGTACACAAAGACTGAGTCTTCCTACTGTCTATGTTTTGAGCGTTTCCTGTGTCACCTGTTTTACATTCCGATGCACCTCTGCAGGTTTACTGTATCCCTTGGATCTTCGCATTGACGATGAACCACAGAAATTGCATCGGAGTTAAATATTAGAGACACAATACCGACTTAAGTACAGGAACATTGAGTCTTCCTACTGTCTATGTTTTGAGCGTTTCCTGCGTCACCAGTTTTACATTGCGATGTAGCTCTGCAGGTTTACTGTATCCATTGGACCTTTCCATTGACGATGAAACACAGAAGCTACATCGGAATTAAATATAAGAGACACAACGTTGACTTAAGTACAAGAAAACTGAGTCTTCTTAAGGGGTATGTTTTGAGCGTATCCAGTGTCACCAGTTTTACATTCCGATGCACCTCTGCAGGTTTACTGTATCCATTGGACCTTCCCACGGACGATGAAACACAGAAATTGTATCGGAATTAAATGTAAGAGACACAATGCCGACTTAGGTACAGGAAGACTGAGTCTTCCTACTGTCTATGTTTTGAGCGTGTCCTGTGTCACCAGTTTTACATTCCGATGCACCTCTGCAGGTTTGCTGTATCCCTTCCACCTTCACAGGGACGATGAAACACAGAAATTGCATCGGAATTAAATATAAAAGACACAATGCCGACATAAGTACAAGAAAACTGAGTCTTCTTAGGGTCTATGTTATGAGCGCTTCCTGTGTCACCAGTTTTACATTCCGATGCACCTCTGCTGGGTTGATGTATCCCTTGGACCTTCCCTTTGACGATGAAACACAGAAATTGCATCGGAATTAAATATAACAGACACAATGCCGACTTAAGTACAGAAAGACAGAGTCTTCCTACTGTCTATGTTTGAGCGTTTCCTGTGTCACCAGTTTTACATTCCGATGCACCTCTGCAGGTTTATTGTATCCCTTGAACTTTACCATTGACGATGAAACACATAAATTGCATCGGAATTAAATATAAGAGACACAATGCCCACTTAAGTACAGGAAGACTGAGTCCTCCTACTGTCAATGTTTGAACGTTTCCTGTGTCACCAGTTTTACACTCCGATGCACCTCTGCAGGTTTACTGTATCCCTTGGAATTTCCCATTGACGATGAAACACATAAATTGCATCGGAATTAAATATAAGAGACAAAATGCCGACTTAAGTACAGGAAGATTGAGGATTCCTACTGTGTATGTTTTGAGCGTTTCCTGCGTCACCAATTTTACGTTCCGATGCACTTCTGCAGGTTTACAGTATCCATTGGACTTTCCCATTGACGATGAAACACAGAAATTGCATCGGAACTAAATATAAGAGACACAATGCCGACATAAGAGCAGGAAGACTCAGTCTTCCTACTGTCTATGATTTGAGCGTTTCCTGTGTCACCTGTTCTACATTCCGATGCACCTCTGCAGGTTTACTGTATCCCTTGGATCTTCGCATTGACGATGAACCGCAGAAATTGCATCGGAATTAAATATTAGTGACACAATACCGACTTAAGTACAGGAACATTGAGTCTTCCTACTGTCTATGTTTTAAGCGTTTCCTGCGTCACCAGTTTTACATTCCGATCCACCTCTGCAGGTTTACTGTATCCATTGGACCTTACCATGGACGATGAAACACAGAAATAGCATCGGAATTAAATAGAAGAGACACAATGCAGACTTAAGTACATGAAGGCTGAGTCTTCCTACTGTCTATGTTTTGAGCGTTCCTGTGTCACCAGTTTTACATTCCGATGCACATCTGCAGGTTTACTGTATCCCTTGGATCTTCCCATTGACGATAAAACACAGAAATTGCATCGGAATTAAATATAAGAGACACAATGGCGACTTAAGTACAGGAACATTGAGTCTTCCTACCCGTCTATGTTTTGAGCGTCTCCTGCGTCACCAGTTTTACATTCCGATGCACCTCTGCAGGTTTACTGTATCCATTGGACCTTCCCATTGACGATGAAACACAGAAATTACATCGGAATTAAATATAAGAGACACAACGTTGAGTTAAGTACAAGAAAACTGAGTCTTCTTACGGTCTATGTTTTGAGCGTTTCCTGTGTCACCAGTTTTACATTCCGATGCACCTCTGCAGGTTTACTGTATCCATTATACCTTCTCATGGACGATGAAACACAGGAATAGCATCGGAATTAAATATAAGAGACACAATTCGGACTTATGTACAGGCAGACTGAGTCTTCAACTGTCTACGTTTTGAGCGTGTCCTGTGTCACCAGTTTTACATTCCGACGCACCTCTGCAGGGTTACTGTATCCCTTGGACCTTCCCATTGACGATGAAACACAGAAAATGCATCGGAATTAAATATAAGAGATACAATGCCGACTTAAGTACAGGAAGTCTGAGTCTTCCTACTGTCTATGTTTTGAGCGTTTCCTGTGTCACCAGTTTTACATTCCGATCCACCTCTGCATTTTTACTGTATCCATTGGACCTTCCCTTTGACAACGAAGCACAAAAATTGCATCGGAGTTAAATATACAGGACACAATGCCGTCCTAAGTACAAGAAAACTGAGTCTTCTTAGGGTCTATGTTATGAGCGCTTCCTGTGTCACCGGTTTTACATTCCGATCCACCTCTGCAGGTTTACTCTATCCATTGGACCTTCCCTTTGACAACGAAGCACAGAAATTGAATCGGAAATACATATAAGAGACACAATGCCGACATAGGTACAGGAAGACTGAGTCTTCCTACTGTCTATGTTTTGAGCGTATCCTGTGTCATCAGTTTTACATTTTGATGCACCTCTGCAGGTTTACTGTATCCCTTGGACCTTCACAGTGACGATGAAACACAGAAATTGCATCGGAATTAAATATAAAAGACACAATGCCGACATAAGTACAGAAAGACTGAGTCTTCCTACTGTCTATGTTTTCAGCGTTTCCTGTGTAACCAGTTTTACATTCCAATGCACCTCTGCAGGTTTACTGTATCCCTTGGATTTTCCCATTGACGATGAAACACAGAAATAGCATCGGAATAAAATATAAGAGACACAATGCCGACTTAAATGCAGGAAGGCTAAGTCTACCCACTGTCTATGTTTTGAGCGTTTCCTGTGTCACAAGCTCTACATTCCGATGCACCTCTGCAGGTTTACTGTATCCATTGGACCTTCTCAATGACGATGAGACACTGAAATTGCATCGGAATAAAATATTAGAGACACAATACCGACATAAGTACAGGAACATTGAGTCTTCCTACTGTCTATGATTTGAGCGTTTCCTGCGTCACCAGTTTTACATTGCGATGCACCTCTGCAGGTTTACTGTATCCATTGGACCTTCCCATTGACGATGAAACACAGAAATTGCATCGGAATTAAATATAAAAGACACAATGCCGACATAAGTACAAGAAAACTGAGTCTTCTTAGGGTCTATGTTATGAGCGCTTCCTGTGTCACAAGTTTTACGTTCCGATGCACCTCTGCAGGGTTACTGTATCCCTTGGACCTTCCCATTGACGATGAAACACAGAAATTGCATCGGAATTAAATATAAGAGACACAATGCCGACTTAAGTACAGAAAGACTGAGTCTTCCTACTGTCTATGTTTTGAGCGTTTCCTGTGTCACCAGTTTTACATTCCGATGCACCTCTGCAGGTTTACTGTATCCCTTGGAGTTTACCATTGACGATGAAACACAGAAATTGCATCGGAATTAATTATAAGAGACACAATGCCCACTTAAGTACAGGAAGACTGAGTCTTCCTACTGTCAATGTTTGTACGTTTCCTGTGTCACCAGTTTTACATTCCGATGCACCTCTGTAGATTTACTGTATCCCTTGGATTTTCCCATTGACGATGAAACACAGATATTGCATCGGAATAAAATATAAGAGACACAATGCCGACTTAAGTACAGGAAGATTGAGTCTTCCTACTGTGTATGTTTTGAGCGTTTCCTGCGTCACCAATTTTACATTCCGATGCACCTCTGCAGTTTTACTGTATCCATTGGTTCTTCCCATTTACGATGAAACACAGAAATTGCATCGGAATTAAATAGAAGAGACACAATGCCGACATAAGAGCAGGAAGGCTGAGTCTTCCTACTGTATATGTTTTGAGCGTTTCCTGTGTCACCTGTTTTACATTCCGATGCACCTCTGCGGGTTTACTGTATCCCTTGGATGTTCGCATTGACGATGAACCGCAGAAATTGCATCGGAATTAAATATTACAGACACAATACCGACTTAAGTACAGGAACATTGAGTCTCCCTACTGTCTATGTTTTAAGCGTTTCCTGCGTCACCAGTTTTACATTGCGATGCACCTCTGCAGGTTTACTGTATCCATTGGACCTTCCCATTGACGATGAAACACAGAAGCTATATCGGAATTAAATATAAGAGACACAACGTTGACTTAAGTACAAGAAAACGGAGTCTTCTTAAGGTCTATGTTTCGAGCGTTTCCAGTGTCACCAGTTTTACATTCCGATGTACCTCTGCAGGTTTACTGTATCCATTGGACCTTCCCATGGACGATGAATCACTGAAATTGCATCGGAATTAAATATAAGAGACACAATGCCGACTTAGGTACTGGAAGACTGAGTCTTCCTAATGTCTATGTTATGAGCGTGTCCTGTGTCACCAGTTTTACATTCCGATGCACCTCTGAAGTTTTACTGTATCCCTTGGACCTTCACAGTGACGATGAAACACAGAAATTGCATCTAAATGAAATATAAGAGTCGCAATGCCGACTTCAGTACAAGAAAACTGAGTGTTCTTAGGGTCTATGTTTTGAATGCTTCCTGTGTCACCAGTTTTACATTCCGATGCACCTCTGCAGGTTTACTGTATCCCTTGCACCTTCCCATTGACAATGAAACACAAAAATTACATCGGACTTAAATATAACATACACAATGCCGACTTAAGTACAGGAGGACTGAGTCTTCCTACTGTCTATGTTTTGAGCGTTTCCTGTGTCACCAGTTTTACATTCCGATGCACCTCTGCAAGTTTACTGTATCCCTTGGACTTTTCCATTGACGATGAAACACAGAAATTCCATCGGAATTAAATATAAGAGACACAATGCCGACTTAAGTACAGGAAGACTGAGTCTTCCTACTGTCAAAGTTTGAGCGTTTCCTGTGTCAACAGTTTTACATTCCGAAGCACCTCTGCAGGTTTACTGTATCCATTGGACCTTCAATTTGACGATGAAACACAGAAAATGCATCGGAATTAAATATAAGAGACACAACGTACAGTTAAGTACAAGAAAACAGAGTCTTCTTACGGTCTATGTTTTGAGCGTTTCCAGTGTCACCAGTTTTACATTCCGATGCACATCTGCAGGTTTACTGTATCCATTATACCTTCCCATGGACGATGAAACACAGAAATTGCATCGGAATTAAATATAAGAGACACAATGCCGACTTAAGTACAGGAAGGCTGAGTCTTCCTACTGTCTATGTTTTGAGTGTTTCCTGTGTCACCAGTTTTACATTCCGATGCACCTCTGCAGGTTTACTGTATCCCTTGGATCTTCCCATTGACGATGAAACACAGAAATTGCATCGGAATTAAATATAAGAGACACATTGCCGACTTAAGTACAGGAACATTGGGTCTTCCTACTGTCTATGATTTGAGCGTTTCCTGCGTCACCAGTTTTACATTCCGATGCACCTCTGCAGGTTTTCTGTATCCATTGGACCTTCCCATTGACGATGAAACGTAGAAATTACATCGGAATTAAATATAAGAGACACAACGTTGAGTTAAGTACAAGAAAACTGAGTCTTCTTACGGTCTATGTTTTGAGCGTTTCCAGTGTCACTAGTTTTACATTCCGATGCACCTCTGCAGGTTTACTGTATCCATTATACCTTCCCATGGACGATGAAACACAGGAATTGCATCGGAATTAAATATAAGAGACACAATTCGGACTTAGGTACAGGCAGACTGAGTCTTCCCACTGTCTATGTTTTGAGCGTGTCCTGTGTCACCAGTTTTACATTCCGATGCACTTCTGCAGGTTTACTGTAACCCTTGGACCTTCACAGTGACGATGAAACACAGAAATTGCATCGGAATTAAATATAAAAGGCACAATGCCGACTTAAGTACAGGGAGATTGAGGCTTCCTACTGTCTATGTTTTGAGCGTTTCCTGCGTCACCAGTTTTACATTGCGATGCTCCTCTGCAGGTTTGCTGTATCCATTGGACCTTCCCATTGACGATGAAACACAGAAGCTACATCGGAATTAAATATAAGAGACACAACGTTGACTTAAGTACAAGAAAACTGAGTCTTCTTAAGGTCTATGCTTTGAGCGTTTCCAGTGTCACCAGTTTCACATTTAGATGCACCTCTGCAGGTTTACTGTATCCATTGGACCTTCCCATGGACGATGAAACACAGAAATTGCATCGGATTTAAATATAAGATACACAATGCCGACTTAAGTACAGGAAGACTGAGTATTCCTACTGTCTATGTTTTGATCGTTTCCTGTGTAACCAGTTTTACATTCCGATGCACCTCTGCAGGTTTACTGTATCCCTTGCACCTTCCCATTGACAATGAAACACAGAAATTACATCGGACTTAAATATAACAGACACAATGCCGACTTAAGTACAGGAAGACTGAGTCTTCCTACTGTCTATGCTTTGAGCGTTTCCTGTGTCACCAGTTTTACATTCCGACGGACCTCTGCAAGTTTACTGCAGCCCATGGACTTTACCATTGACGATGAAACACAGAAAATGCATAGGAATTAAATATAAGAGACACAGTGCCGACTTAAGTACAAGAAAACTGAGTCTTCTTAGGGTCTATGTTTTGACTGCTTCCTGTGTCACCAGTTTTACATTCCGATGCACCTCTGCAGGTTTACTGTATCCCTTGGACTTTACCATTGACAATGAAACACAAAAATTACATCGGAATTAAATATAAGAGACACAATGCCGACTTATGTAGAGGAAGACTGAGTCTTCCTACTGTCAAAGTTTGAGCGTTTCCTGTGTCAACAGTTTTACATTCCGAAGCACCTCTGCAGGTTTACTGTATCCATTGGACCAACAATTTGACGATGAAACCCAGAAAATGCATCGGAATTAAATATAAGAGACACAACGTTGAGTTAAGTACAAGAAACCTGAGTCTTTTTACGGTCTATGTTTTGAGCGTTTCCAGTGTCACCTGTTTTACATTCCGATGCACCTCTGCGGGTTTACTGTATCCCTTGGATGTTCTCATTGACGATGAACCGCAGAAATTGCATCGGAATTAAATATTACAGACACAATACCGACTTAAGTACAGGAACATTGAGTCTTCCTACTGTCTATGTTTTAAGCGTTTCCTGCGTCACCAGTTTTACATTGCGATGTACCTCTGCAGGTTTACTGTATCCATTGGACCTTCCCATTGACGATGAAACACAGAAGCTATATCGGAATTAAATATAAGAGACACAACGTTGACTTAAGTACAAGAAAACAGAGTCTTCTTAAGGTCTATGTTTCGAGCGTTTCCAGTGTCACCAGTTTTACATTCCGATGTACCTCTGCAGGTTTACTGTATCCATTGGACCTTCCCATGGACGATGAATCACTGAAATTGCATCGGAATTAAATATAAGAGACACAATGCCGACTTAGGTACTGGAAGACTGAGTCTTCCTAATGTCTATGTTATGAGCGTGTCCTGTGTCACCAGTTTTACATTCCGATGCACCTCTGAAGTTTTACTGTATCCCTTGGACCTTCACAGTGACGATGAAACACAGAAATTGCATCTAAATGAAATATAAGAGACGCAATGCCGACTTCAGTACAAGAAAACTGAGTGTTCTTAGGGTCTATGTTTTGACTGCTTCCTGTGTCACCAGTTTTACATTCCGATGCACCTCTGCAGGTTTACTGTATCCCTTGCACCTTCCCATTGACAATGAAACACAAAAATTACATCGGACTTAAATATAACATACACAATGCCGACTTAAGTACAGGAGGACTGAGTCTTCCTACTGTCTATGTTTTGAGCGTTTCCTGTGTCACCAGTTTTACATTCCGATGCACCTCTGCAAGTTTACTGTATCCCTTGGACTTTTCCATTGACGATGAAACACAGAAATTCCATCGGAATTAAATATAAGAGACACAATGCCGACTTAAGTACAGGAAGGCTGAGTCTTCCTACTGTCTATGTTTTGAGCGGTTCCTGTGTCACCAGTTTTACATTCCGATGCACCTCTGCAGGTTTACTGTATCCCTTGGATCTTCCCATTGACGATGAAACACAGAAATTGCATCGGAATTAAATATAAGAGACACATTGCCGACTTAGGTACAGGAAGACTGAGTCATCCTTCTGTCTATGTTTTGAGCGTGTCCTGTGTCACCAGTTTTACATTCCGATGCACCTCTGCAGGTTTACTGTATCCCTTGTACCTTCACAGTGACGATGAAACACAGAAATTGCATCGGAATTAAATATAAAAGACACAATGCCGACTTAAGTACAAGAAAACTGAGTCTTCTTAGGGTCTATGCTATGACCGTTTCCTGTGTCACCAGTTTTACATTCCGATGAACCTCTGCAGGGTTACTGTATCCCTTGGACCTTCCCATTGACGATGAAACACAGAAATTGCATCGGAATTAAATATAAGAGACACAATTCCGACTTAAGTACAGAAAGACTGATTCTTCCTACTGTCTATGTTTTGAGCGTCTCCTGTGTCACCAGATTTACATTACGATGCACCTCTGCAGGTTTACTGTATCCCTTGCACCTTCCCATTGACAATGAAACACAAAAATTACATCGGACTTAAACATAACAGACACAATGCCGACTTAAGTACAGGAAGACTGAGTCTTCCTACTGTCTATGCTTTCAGCGTTTCCTGTGTCACCAGTTTTACATTCCGATGCACCTCTCCAAGTTTACTGTATCCCTTGGACTTTACCATTGACGATGAAACACAGAAATTGCATCGGAATTAAATATAAGTGACACAATGCCGACTTAGGTACAGGAAGACTGAGTCTTCCTACTGTCAATGTTTGAGCGTTTCCTGTGTCACCAGTTTTACATTCCGATTCACCTCCGCAGGTTTACTGTATCCATTGGACCTTCCCTTGGCAACGAAGCACAGAAATTGCATCGGAATTAAATATAAGAGACACAATTTCGACTTAGGTACAGGATGACTGGGTCTTCCTACTGTCTATGTTTTGAGCGTATCCTGTGTCATCAGTTTTCCATTATGATGCACCTCTGCAGGTTTACTGTATCCCTTGGATTTTCCCATTGACGATGAAACACAGAAATTGCATCGGAATTAAGTATAAGAGACACAATGCCGACTTAAGTACAGGAAGACTGAGTCTTCCTACTGTCAATGTTTGAGCGTTTCCTGCGTCACCAGTTTTACATTGCGATGCTCCTCTGCAGGTTTGCTGTATCCATTGGACCTTCCCATTGACGATGAAACACAGAAGCTACATCGGAATTAAATATAAGAGACACAACGTTGACTTAAGTACAAGAAAACTGAGTCTTCTTAAGGTCTATGCTTTGAGCGTTTCCAGTGTCACCAGTTTTACATTCCGATGCACCTCTGCAGGTTTACTGTATCCATTGGACCTTCCCATGGACGATGAAACACAGAAATTGCATCGGATTTAAATATAAGAGACACAATGCCGACTTAAGTACAGGAAGACTGAGTATTCCTACTGTCTATGTTTTGATCGTTTCCTGTGTCACCAGTTTTACATTCCGATGCACCTCAGCAATTTTACTGAATCCATTGGACCTTCCCATTGACGATGAGACACAGAAATAGCATCGGAATTAAATATAAGAGACACAATGCCGACTTCAGTACAAGAAAACTGAGTCTTCTTAGGGTCTATGTTTTGACTGCTTCCTATGTCACCAGTTTTATATTCCGATGCACCTCTGCAGGTTTACTGTATCACTTGCACCTTCCCATTGACAATGAAACACAGAAATTACATCGGACTTAAATATAACAGACACAATGCCGACTTAAGTACAGGAAGACTGAGTCTTCCTACTGTCTATGCTTTGAGCGTTTCCTGTGTCACCAGTTTTACATTCCGATGCACCTCTGCAAGTTTACTGTAGCCCTTGGACTTTACCATTGACGATGAAACACAGAAATTGCACCGGAATTTATAAGAGACACAAAGCCGACTTAAGTACAGGAAGACTGAGTCTTCCTACTGTCAAAGTTTGAGCGTTTCCTGTGTCAACAGTTTTACATTCCGATGCACCTCTGCAGGGTTACTGTATCCCTTGGATTTTCCCATTGACGATGAAACACAGAAATTGCATCGGAATTAAATATAAGAGACACAATGCCGGCTTAAGTACAGGAACATTGAGTCTTCCTACTGTCTATGTTTTGAGCGTTTCCTGCGTCACCAGTTTTACATTTAGTTGCAGCTCTGCAGGTTTACTGTATCCCTTGTACCTTCACAGTGACGATGAAACACAGAAATTGCATCAGAATTAAATATAAAAGACACAATGCCGACTTAAGTACAAGAAAACTGAGTCTTCTTAGGGTCTATGTTATGAGCGCTTCCTGTGTCACCTGTTTTACATTCCGATGTACCTCTGCAGGGTTTCTGTATCCCTTGGACCTTCCCATTGACGATGAAACACAGAAATTGCATCGGAATTAAATATAAGAGACACAATGCCGACTTAAGTACAGAAAGACTGAGTCTTCCTACTGTCTATGTTTTGAGCGTTTCCTGTGTCACCAGTTTTACATTCCGATGCACCTCTGCAGGTTTACTGTATCCCTTGGATTTTCCCATTGACGATGAAACACAGAAATTGCATCGGAATTAAATATAAGAGACACAATGCCGACTTAAGTACAGGAAGATTGAGTCTTCCTACTGTGTATGTTTTGAGCTTTTCCTGCGTCACCAATTTTACATTCCGATGCACCTCTGCAGGTTAACTGTATCCATTGGACCTTCCCATTGACGATGAAACACAGAAATTGCATCGGAATTAAATATAAGAGACACAATGCCGACTTAAGGTCAGGAAGGCTGAGTCTTCCTACTGTCTATGATTTGAGCGTTTCCTGTGTCACCAGTTTTACATTCCGATGCACCTCTGCAGGTTTACTGTATCCCTTGGATCTTCCCATTGACGATGAAACACAGAAATTGCATCGGAATTAAATATAACAGACACAATGCCGACCTAAGTACAGGAACATTGAGTCTTCCTACTGTCTATGTTTTGAGCGTTTCCTGCGTCACCAGCTTTACATTGCGATGCACCTCTGCATGTTTACTGTTTCCCTTGTACCTTCACAGTGACGATGAAACACAGAAATTGCATCGGAATTAAATATAAAAGACACAATGCCGACTTAAGAACAAGAAAACTGAGTCTTCTTAGGGTCTATGTTATGAGTGCTTCCTGTGTCACCGGTTTTATATTCCGATGAAACTCTGCTGGGTTACTGTATCCCTTGGACCTTCCCATTGTCGATGAAAGAATGAAATTGCATCGGAATTAAATATAAGAGACACAATGCCGACTTAAGTACACAAAGACTGAGTCTTCCTACTGTCTAAGTTTTGAGCGTCTCCTGTGTCACCAGTTTTACATTCTGATGCACCTCTGCAGGTTTACTGTATCCCTTGCACCTTCCCATTGACAATGAAACACAAAAATTACATCGAACTTAAATATAACAGACACAATGCCGATTTAAGTACAGGAAGACTGAGTCTTCCTACTGTCTATGTTTTGAGCGTTTCCTGTGTCACCAGTTTTACATTCCGATGCACCTCTCCAGGTTTACTGTATCCCTTGGACTTTACCATTGACGATGAAACACAGAAATTGCATCGGAATTAAATATAAGTGACACAATTCCAACTTAGGTACAGGAAGACTGACTCTTCCTACTGTTAATGTTTGAGCGTTTCCTATGTCAACAGTTTTACATTCCGATGCACCTCTGCAGGTTTACTGTATCCATTGGACCTTCCCATTGACGACGAAACACAGAAAATGCATCGGAATTAACTATAAGAGACACAATGCCGACTTAGGTACGGAAAGACTGGGTATTCCTACTGTCTATGTTTTGAGCGTATCCTGTGTCATCAGTTTTACATTATGATGCACCTCTGCAGGTTTACTGTATCCCTTGGATCTTCCCATTGACGATGAAACACAGAAATTGCATCGGAATTAAATATAAGAGACACAATGCCGTTTTAAGTACAGGAACATTGAGTCTTCCTACTGTCTATGCTTTGAGCGTTTCCTGCGTCACCAGTTTTACATTCCGATGCACCTCTGCAGGTTTACTGTATCCATTGGACCTTCCCATTGACGATAAAACGCAGAAATTACATCGGAATTAAATATAAGAGACACAACGTTGACTTAAGTACAAGAAAACTGAGTCTTCTTAGGGTCTATGTTATGAGCGCTTCCTGTGTCACCAGTTTTACATTCCGATGCATCTTTGCAGGGTTACTGTATCCCTTGGACCTTCCCATTGACGACGAAACACAGAAATTGCATCGGAGTTAAATATAAGAGACACAATGCCGACTTAAGTACAGGAAGACTGAGTATTCCTACTGTCTATGTTTAGATTGTTTCTTGTGTCGCCAGTTTTACATTCCGATGCACCTCTGCAATTTTACTAAATCCATTGGATCTTCCCATTGACGATGAAACACAGAAA
This sequence comes from Schistocerca nitens, assembly GCF_023898315.1. Lineage (NCBI taxonomy): Eukaryota > Metazoa > Arthropoda > Insecta > Orthoptera > Acrididae > Schistocerca > Schistocerca nitens. The sequence goes on along the minus strand of NC_064623.1, from coordinate 237,765,134 downwards.
TAGCATCGGAATTAAATATAAGAGACACAATGCCGACTTAAGTACAGGAAGGCTGAGTCTTCCTACTGTCTATGTTTTGAGCGTTTCCTGTGTCACCAGTTTTACATTCCGATGCACCTCTGCAGGTTTACTGTATCCCTTGGATCTTCCCATTGACGATGAAACACAGAAATTGCATCGGAATTAAATATAAGAGACACAATGCCGTTTTAAGTACAGGAACATTGAGTCTTCCTACTGTCTATGCTTTGAGCGTTTCCTGCGTCACCAGTTTTACATTCCGATGGACCTCTGCAGGTTTACTGTATCCATTGGACCTTCCCATTGACGATGAAACGCAGAAATTACATCGGAATTAAATATAAGAGACACAACGTTGACTTAAGTACAAGAAAACTGAGTCTTCTTAGGGTCTATGTTATGAGCGCTTCCTGTGTCACCAGTTTTACATTCCGATGCACCTTTGCAGGGTTACTGTATCCCTTGGACCTTCCCATTGACGATGAAGCACAGAAATTGCATCGGAATTAAATGTAAGAGACACAATGCCGACTTAAGTACAGGAAGACTGAGTCTTCCTACTGTCTATGTTTTGAGCGTTTCCTGTGTCACCAGTTATACATTCCGATGCACATCTGCAGGTTTACTGTATCCCCTGGATCTTCCCATTGACGATGAAAAACAGAAATTGCATCGGAATTAAATATAAGAGACACAGTGCCGACTTAAGTACAGGAAGATTGAGTCTTCCTACTGTCTATGCTTTGAGCGTTTCCTCCGTCACCAATTTTACATTCCGATGCACCTCTGCAGGTTTACTGTCTCCATTGGACTTTCCCATTGACGATGAAACACAGAAATAGCATCGGAATTAAATATAAGAGACACAATGCCGAATTAAGAACAGGAAGGCTGAATCTTCCTACTATCAATGTTTGAGCGTTTCCTGTGTCACCAGTTTTACATTCCGATGCACCTCTGCAGGTTTACTGTATCCCTTGGATTTTCCCATTGACGATGAAACACAGAAATTGCATCGGAATTAAATATAAGAGACACAAAGCCGACTTAAGTACAGGAAGATTGAGTCTTCCTACTGTCTATGTTTTGAGCGTTTCCTGCGTCACCAGCTTTACATTTTGATGCACCTCTGCATGTTTACTGTATCCCTTGTACCTTCACAGTGACGATGAAACACAGAAATTGCATCGGAATTAAATATAAAAGACACAATGCCGACTTAAGTACAAGAAAACTGAGTCTTCTTAGGGTCTATGTTATGAGTGCTTCCTGTGTCACCTGTTTTACATTCCGATGAACCTCTGCAGGGTTACTGTATCCCTTGGACATTCCCATTGACGATGAAGCACAGAAATTGCATCGGAATTAAATATAAGAGACACAATGCCGACTTAAGTACAGAAAGACTGAGTCTTCCTACTGTCTCTGTTTTGAGCGTTTCCTGTGTCACCAGTTTTACATTCCGATGCACCTCTGCAGGTTTACTGTATCCATTGGACTTTCCCATTGACGATGAAACACAGAAATACCATCGGAATTAAATATAAGAGACACAATGCCGACTTAAGAACAGGAAGGCTGAGTCTTCCTACTGTATATGCTTTGAGCGTTTCCTGCGTCACCAGTTTTACATTTTGATGCACCTCTGCAGGTTTACTGTATCCCTTGGACTTTACCATTGACGATGAAACACAGAAATTGCATCGGAATTAAATATAAGTGACACAATGCCGACTTAGGTACAGGAAGACTGAGTCTTCCTACTGTCAATGTTTGAGCGTTTCCTGTGTCAACAGTTTTACATTCCGATGCACCTCTGCAGGTTTACTGTATCCATTGGACCTTCCCACTGACGATGAAACACAGAAAATGCATCGGAATTAAATATAAGAGACACAATGCCGACTTAATTACAGGAAGGCTGAGTCTTCCTAGTGTCTATGTTTTGAGCGTATCCTGTGTCACCAGTTTTACATTCCGATCCACCTCTGCAGGTTTACTGTATCCATTGGACCTTCCCATTGACGATGAAACACAGATATTACATCGGAATTAAATATCAGAGACACAACGTTGACTTAAGTACAAGAAAACTGAGTCTTCTTACGGTCTATGTTTTGAGCGTTTCCAGTGTCACCAGTTTTACATTCCGATGCACCTCTGCCGGTTTACTGTATCCCTTGGACCTTCACAGTGACGATGAAACACAGAAATTGCATCGGAATTAAATATAAGAGACACAATGCCGACTTAAGAACAGGAAGGCTGAGTCATCCTACTATCAATGTTTGAGCGTTTCCTGTGTCAACAGTTTTACATTCCGATGCACCTCTGCAGGTTTACTGTATCCCTTGGATTTTCCCATTGACGATGAAACACAGAAATTGCATCGGAATTAAATATAAGAGACACAATGCCGACATAAGTACAGGAAGATTGAGTCTTCCTACTGTGTATGTATTGAGCGTTCCCTGCGTCACCAATTTTACATTTCGATGCACCTCTGCAGGTTTACTGTATCCATTGGACCTTTCCATTGACGATGAAACACAGAAATGGCATCGGAATGAAATATAAGAGACACAATGCCGAATTAAGTACAGGAAGACTGAGTCTTCCTACTGCCAAAGTTTGAGCGTTTCCTGTGTCAACAGTTTTACATTCCGATGCACCTCTGCATGTTTACTGTATCCATTGGACCCTCAATTTGACGACGAAACACAGAAATTGCATCGGTTTTAAATATAAGAGACACAATGCCGACTTAAGTACAGGAAGACTAAGTATTCCTACTGTCTATGTTTTGATCGTTTCCTGTGTCACCAGTTTTACATTCCGATGCACCTCTGCAATTTTACTGAATCCATTGGACCTTCCCATTGACGATGAAACACAGAAATAGCATCGGAATTCAATACAAGAGACACAATGCCGACTTAAGTACAGGAAGGCTGAGTCTTCCTACTGTCTATGTTTTGAGCGTTTCCTGCGTCTCCAGTTTTACATTGCGATGCACCTCTGCAGGTTTACTCTATTCATTGGACCTTTCCATTGACCATGAAACACAGAAGCTACATCGGAATTAAATATAAGAGACACAACGTTGACTTAAGTACAAGAAAACTGAGTCTCCTTAAGGTCTATGTTTTGAGCGTTTCCAGTGTCACCAGTTTTACATTCCGATGCACCTCTGCAATTTTACTGTATCCATTGGACCTTCCCATGGACGATGAAACACAGAAATTGCATCGGAATTAAATATAAGAGACACAATGCCGACATAGGTACAGGAAGACTGAGTCTTCCTACTGTCTATGTTTTGAGCGTGTCCTGTGTCACCAGTTTTACATTCTGATGCACCTCTGCAGGTTTACTGTATCCCTTGGACCTTCACAGTGACGATGAAACACAGAAATTGCATCTAAATTAAATATAAGAGACACAATGCCGACTTCAGTACAAGAAAACTGAGTCTTCTTAGGGTCTATGTTTTGACTGCTTCCTGTGTCACCAGTTTTACATTCCGATGCACCTCTGCAGGTTTACTGTATCCCTTGCACCTTCCCATTGACAATGTAACACAGAAATTACATCGTACTTAAATGTAACAGACACAATGCCGACTTAAGTACAGGAAGACTGAGTCTTCCTACTGTCTATGTTTTGAGCGTTTCCTGTGTCACCAGTTTTACATTCCGATGCACCTCTGCAAGTTTACTGTATCCCTTGGACTTTACCATTGACGATGAAACACAGAAATTGCATCGGAATTAAATATAAGAGACACAATGCCGACTTAAGTACAGGAAGACTGAGTCTTCCTACTGCCAAAGTTTGAGCGTTTCCTGTGTCAACAGTTTTACATTCCGATGCACCTCTGCATGTTTACTGTATCCATTGGACCCTCAATTTGACGACGAAACACAGAAATTGCATCGGTTTTAAATATAAGAGACACAATGCCGACTTAAGTACAGGAAGACTAAGTATTCCTACTGTCTATGTTTTGATCGTTTCCTGTGTCACCAGTTTTACATTCCGATGCACCTCTGCAATTTTACTGAATCCATTGGACCTTCCCATTGACGATGAAACACAGAAATAGCATCGGAATTCAATACAAGAGACACAATGCCGACTTAAGTACAGGAAGGCTGAGTCTTCCTACTGTCTATGTTTTGAGCGTTTCCTGCGGCACCAGTTTTACATACCGATGCACCTCTGCAGGTTTACTGTATCCATTTGACCTTCCCATTGACGATGAAACACAGAAATTACATCGGAATTAAATATAAGAGACACTACGTTGACTTAAGTACAAGAAAACTGAGTCTTCTTACGGTCTATGTTTTGAGCGTTTCCAGTGTCACCAGTTTTACTTTCCGATGCATGTCTGCAGGTTTACTGTATCCCTTGGACTTTCACAGTGACGATGAAACGCGGAAATTGCATCGCAATTAAATATAAGAGACACAATGCCTACTTAAGTACAAGAAAACTGAGTCTTCTTAGGGTCTATGTTATGAGCGCTTCCTGTGTCACCAGTTTTACATTCCGATGCACCTCTGCAGGGTTACTGTATCCCTTGGACCTTCCCATTGACGATGAAGCACAGAAATAGCATCGGAATTAAATATAAGAGACACAACGCCGACTTAAGTACAGAAAGACTGAGTCTTACTACTGTCTATGCTTTGAGCGTTTCCTGTGTCACCAGTTTTACATTCCGATGCACCTCTGCAGGTATACTGTATCCCTTGGATCTTCCCATTGACGATGAAAAACAGAAATTGCATCGGAATTAAATATAAGAGACACAATGCCGACTTAAGTACAGGAAGATTGAGTCTTCCTACTGTGTATGTTTTGAGCGTTTCCTCCGTCACCAATTTTACATTCCGATGCACCTCTGCAGGTTTACTGTATCCATTGGACTTTCCCATTGACGATGAAACACAGAAATAGCATCGGAATTAAATATAAGAGACACAATGCCGACTTAAGAACAGGAAGGCTGAGTCTTCCTACTATCAATGTTTGAGCGTTTCCTGTGTCACCAGTTTTACATTCCGATGCACCTCTGCAGGTTTACTGTATCCCTTGGATTTTCCCATTGACGATGAAACACAGAAATTGCATCGGAATTAAATATAAGAGACACAAAGCCGACTTAAGTACAGGAAGATTGAGTCTTCCTACTGTCTATGTTTTGAGCGTTTCCTGCGTCACCAGCTTTACATTTTGATGCACCTCTGCATGTTTACTGTATCCCTTGTACCTTCACAGTGACGATGAAACACAGAAATTGCATCGGAATTAAATATAAAAGACACAATGCCGACTTAAGTACAAGAAAACTGAGTCTTCTTAGGGTCTATGTTATGAGTGCTTCCTGTGTCACCTGTTTTACATTCCGATGAACCTCTGCAGGGTTACTGTATCCCTTGGACATTCCCATTGACGATGAAGCACAGAAATTGCATCGGAATTAAATATAAGAGACACAATGCCGACTTAAGTACAAAAAGACTGAGTCTTCCTACTGTCTCTGTTTTGAGCGTTTCCTGTGTCACCAGTTTTACATTCCGATGCACCTCTGCAGGTTTACTGTATCCATTGGACTTTCCCATTGACGATGAAACACAGAAATACCATCGGAATTAAATATAAGAGACACAATGCCGACTTAAGAACAGGAAGGCTGAGTCTTCCTACTGTATATGCTTTGAGCGTTTCCTGCGTCACCAGTTTTACATTTTGATGCACCTCTGCAGGTTTACTGTATCCCTTGGACTTTACCATTGACGATGAAACACAGAAATTGCATCGGAATTAAATATAAGTGACACAATGCCGACTTAGGTACAGGAAGACTGAGTCTTCCTACTGTCAATGTTTGAGCGTTTCCTGTGTCAACAGTTTTACATTCCGATGCACCTCTGCAGGTTTACTGTATCCATTGGACCTTCCCATTGACGATGAAACACAGAAAACGCATCGGAATTAAATATAAGAGACACAATGCCGACTTAATTACAGGAAGGCTGAGTCTTCCTAGTGTCGATGTTTTGAGCGTATCCTGTGTCACCAGTTTTACATTCCGATCCACCTCTGCAGGTTTACTGTATCCATTGGACCTTCCCTTGGCAACGAAGCACAGAAATTGCATCGGAATTAAATATAAGAGACACAATGCCGACTTAGGTACAGGAAGACTGGGTCTTCCTACTGTCTATGTTTTGAGCGTATCCTGTGTCATCAATTTTACATTATGATGCACCTCTGCAGGTTTACTGTATCCCTTGAACCTTCACAGTGACGATGACACACAGAAATTGCATCTAAATTAAATATAAGAGACACAATGCCGACTTCAGTACATGAAAACTGAGACTTCTTAGGGTCTATGATTTGACCGCTTCCTGTGTCACCAGTTTTACATTCCGATGCACCTCTGCAGGTTTACTGTATCCCCTGGACCTTCCCATTGACGACGAAACACAGAAATTGCATCGGATTTAAATATAAGACACACAATGCCGACTTAAGTACAGGAAGGCTGAGTCTTCCTACTGTCTATGTTTTGAGCGTTTCCTGTGTCACCAGTTTTACATTCCGAAGCACCTCTGCAGGTTTACTGTATCCTTTGGATCTTCCCATTGACGATGAAACACAGAAATTGCATCGGAATTAAATATAAGAGACACAATGCCGACATAAGTACTGGATGATTGAGTCTTCCTACTGTGTATGTTTTGAGCGTTTCCTGCGTCACCAATTTTACATTTCGTTGCACCTCTGCAGGTTTACTGTATCCATTGGACCTTTCCATTGACGATGAAACACAGAAATGGCATCGGAATGAAATATAAGAGACACAATGCCGAATTAAGAACCGGAAGGCTGAGTCTTCCTACTGTCTATGTTTTGAGCGTTTCCTGCGTCTCCAGTTTTACATTGCGATGCACCTCTGCAGGTTTACTCTATTCATTGGACCTTTCCATTGACCATGAAACACAGAAGCTTCATCGGAATTAAATATAAGAGTAACAACGTTGACTTAAGTACAAGAAAACTGAGTCTCCTTAAGGTCTATGTTTTGAGCGTTTCCAGTGTCACCAGTTTTACATTCCGATGCACCTCTTCAATTTTACTGTATCTATTGGACCTTCCCATGGACGATGAAACACAGAAATTGCATCGGAATTAAATATAAGAGACACAATGCCGACTTAGGTACAGGAAGACTGAGTCTTCCTACTGTCTATGTTTTGAGCGTGTCCTGTGTCACCAGTTTTACATTCTGATGCACCTCTGCAGGTTTACTGTATCCCTTGGACCTTCACAGTGACGATGAAACACAGAAATTGCATCTAAATTAAATATAAGAGACACAATGCCGACTTCAGTACAAGAAAACTGAGTCTTCTTAGGGTCTATGTTTTGACTGCTTCCTGTGTCACCAGTTTTACATTCCGATGCACCTCTGCAGGTTTACTGTATCCCTTGCACCTTCCCATTGACAATGTAACACAGAAATTACATCGTACTTAAATGTAACAGACACAATGCCGACTTAAGTACAGGAAGACTGAGTCTTCCCACTGTCTATGTTTTGAGCGTTTCCTGTGTCACCAGTTTTACATTCCGATGCACCTCTGCAAGTTTACTGTATCCCTTGGACTTTACCATTGACGATGAAACACAGAAATTGCATCGGAATTAAATATAAGAGACACAATGCCGACTTAAGTACAGGAAGACTGAGTCTTCCTACTGCCAAAGTATGAGCGTTTCCTGTGTCAACAGTTTTACATTCCGATGCACCTCTGCAGGTTTACTGTATCCATTGGACCTTCAATTTGACGACGAAACACAGAAATTGCATCGGTTTTAAATATAAGAGACACAATGCCGACTTAAGTACAGGAAGACTAAGTATTCCTACTGTCTATGTTTTGATCGTTTCCTGTGTCACCAGTTTTACATTCCGATGCACCTCTGCAATTTTACTGAATCCATTGGACCTTCCCATTGACGATGAAACACAGAAATAGCATCGGAATTAAATACAAGAGACACAATGCCGACTTAAGTACAGGAAGGCTGAGTCTTCCTACTGTCTATGTTTTGAGCGTTTCCTGCGGCACCAGTTTTACATACCGATGCACCTCTGCAGGTTTACTGTATCCATTTGACCTTCCCATTGACGATGAAACCCAGAAATTACATCGGAATTAAATATAAGAGACACTACGTTGACTTAAGTACAAGAAAACTGAGTCTTCTTACGGTCTATGTTTTGAGCGTTTCCAGTGTCACCAGTTTTACATTCCGATGCATGTCTGCAGGTTTACTGTATCCCTTGGACCTTCACAGTGACGATGAAACGCAGAAATTGCATCGCAATTAAATATAAGAGACACAATGCCTACTTAAGTACAAGAAAACTGAGTCTTCTTAGGGTCTATGTTATGAGCGCTTCCTGTATCACCAGTTTTACATTCCGATGCACCTCTGCAGGGTTACTGTATCCCTTGGACCTTCCCATTGACGATGAAGCACAGAAATAGCATCGGAATTAAATATAAGAGACACAACGCCGACTTAAGTACAGAAAGACTGAGTCTTACTACTGTCTATGCTTTGAGCGTTTCCTGTGTCACCAGTTTTACATTCCGATGCACCTCTGCAGGTTTACTGTATCCCTTGGATCTTCCCATTGACGATGAAAAACAGAAATTGCATCGGAATTAAATATAAGAGACACAATGCCGACTTAAGTACAGGAAGATTGAGTCTTCCTACTGTGTATGTTTTGAGCGTTTCCTCCGTCACCAATATTACATTCCGATGCACCTCTGCAGGTTTACTGTATCCATTGGACTTTCCCATTGACGATGAAACACAGAAATAGCATCGGAATTAAATATAAGAGACACAATGCCGACTTAAGAACAGGAAGGCTGAGTCTTCCTACTATCAATGTTTGAGCGTTTCCTGTGTCACCAGTTTTACATTCCGATGCACCTCTGCAGGTTTACTGTATCCCTTGGATTTTCCCATTGACGATGAAACACAGAAGTTGCATCGGAATTAAATATAAGAGACACAATGCCGACTTAAGTACAGGAAGATTGAGTCTTCCTACTGTGTATGTTTTGAGCGTTTCCTGCGTCACCAATTTTACATTTCGATGCACCTCTGCAGGTTTACTGTATCCATTGGACCTTCCCATTGACGATGAAACACAGAAATGGCATCGGAATTAAATATAAGAGACACAATGCCGACTTAAGAACCGGAAGGCTGAGTCTTCCTATTGTCTATGTTTTGAACGTTTCCTGCGTCACCAGTTTTACATTGCGATGCACCTCTGCAGGTTTACTGTATCCATTGGACATTCCCATTGACGATGAAACACAGAAGCTACATCGGAATTAAATATAAGAGACACAACGTTGACTTAAGTACATGAAAACTGAGTCTTCTTAAGGTCTACTTTTAGAGCGTTTCCAGTGTCACCAGTTTTACATTCCGATGCACCTCTGCAATTTTACTGTATCCATTGGACCTTCCCATGGACGATGAAACACAGAAATTGCATCAGAATTAAATATAAGAGACGCAATGCCGACTTAGGTACAGGAAGACTGAGTCTTCCTACTGTCTATGTTTTGAGCGTGTCCTGTGTCACCAGTTTTACATTCTGATGCACCTCTGCAGGTTTACTGTATCCCTTGGACCTTCACAGTGACGATGAAACACAGAAATTGCATCTAAAATAAATATAAGAGACACAATGCCGACTTCAGTACAAGAAAACTGAGTCTTCTTAGGGTCTACGTTTTGACTGCTTCCTGTGTCACCAGTTTTACATTCCGATGCACCTCTGCAGGTTTACTGTATCCCTTGCACCTACCCATTGACAATCAAACACAGAAATTACATCGGACTTAAATATAACAGACACAATGCCGACTTAAGTACAGGAAGACTGAGTCTTCCTACTGTCTATGTTTTGAGCGTTTCCTGTGTCACCAGTTTTACATTCCGATGCACCTCTGCAAGTTTACTGTATCCCTCGGACTTTACCATTGACATTGAAACACACAAATTGCATCGGAATTAAATATAAGAGACACAAAGCCGACGTAAGTACAGGAAGACTGAGTCTTCCTACTGTCAAAGTTTGACCGTTTCCTGTGTCAACAGTTTTACATTCCGATGCACCTCTGCAGGTTTACTGTATCCATTGGACCTTCAATTTGACGATGAAACACAGAAAATGCATCGGAATTAAATATAAGAGACACAATGCCGACTTAAGTACAGGAAGATTGAGTCTTCCTACTGTCTATGTTTTGAGCGTTTCCTCCGTCACCAATTTTACATTCCGATGCACCTCTGCAGGTTTACTGTCTCCATTGGACTTTCCCATTGACGATGAAACACAGAAATAGCATCGGAATTAAATATAAGAGACACAATGCCGAATTAAGAACAGGAAGGCTGAATCTTCCTACTATCAATGTTTGAGCGTTTCCTGTGTCACCAGTTTTACATTCCGATGCACCTCTGAAGGTTTACTGTATCCCTTGGATTTTCCCATTGACGATGAAACACAGAAATTGCATCGGAATTAAATATAAGAGACACAAAGCCGACTTAAGTACAGGAGGATTGAGTCTTCCTACTGTCTATGTTTTGAGCGTTTCCTGCGTCACCAGCTTTACATTTTGATGCACCTCTGCATGTTTACTGTATCCCTTGTACCTTCACAGTGACGATGAAACACAGAAATTGCATCGGAATTAAATATAAAAGACACAATGCCGACTTAAGTACAAGAAAACTGAGTCTTCTTAGGGTCTATGTTATGAGTGCTTCCTGTGTCACCTGTTTTACATTCCGATGAACCTCTGCAGGGTTACTGTATCCCTTGGACATTCCCATTGTCGATGAAGCACAGAAATTGCATCGGAATTAAATATAAGAGACACAATGCCGACTTAATTACAGGAAGGCTGAGTCTTCCTAGTGTCTATGTTTTGAGCGTATCCTGTGTCACCAGATTTACATTCCGATCCACCTCTGCAGGTTTACTCTATCCATTGGACCTTCCCTTGGCAACGAAGCACAGAAATTGCATCGGAATTAAATATAAGAGACACAATGCCGACTTAAGTACAGGAAGGCTGAGTCTTCCTACTGTCTATGTTTTGAGCGTTTCCTGTGTCACCAGTTTTACATTCCGATGCACCTCTGCAGGTTTACTGTATCCTTTGGATCTTCCCATTGACGATGAAACACAGAAATTACATCGGAATTAAATATAAGAGACACAACGTTGACTTAAGTACAAGAAAACTGAGTCTTCTTACGGTCTATGTTTTGAGCGTTTCCAGTGTCACCAGTTTTACATTCCGATGCACCTCTGCCGGTTTACTGTATCCCTTGGACCTTCACAGTGACGATGAAACACAGAAATTGCATCGGAATTAAATATAAGAGACACAATGCCGACTTAAGAACAGGAAGGCTGAGTCTTCCTACTATCAATGTTTGAGCGTTTCCTGTGTCAACAGTTTTACATTCCGATGCACCTCTGCAGGTTTACTGTATCCCTTGGATTTTCCCATTGACGATGAAACACAGAAATTGCATCGGAATTAAATATAAGAGACACAATGCCGACATAAGTACAGGAAGATTGAGTCTTCCTACTGTGTATGTTTTGAGCGTTTCCTGCGTCACCAATTTTACATTTCGATGCACCTCTGCAGGTTTACTGTATCCATTGGACCTTTCCATTGACGATGAAACACAGAAATGGCATCGGAATGAAATATAAGAGACACAATGCCGAATTAAGAACCGGAAGGCTGAGTCTTCCTACTGTCTATGTTTTGAGCGTTTCCTGCGTCTCCAGTTTTACATTGCGATGCACCTCTGCAGGTTTACTGTATTCATTGGACCTTTCCATTGACCATGAAACACAGAAGCTACATCGGAATTAAATATAAGAGACACAACGTTGACTTAAGTACAAGAAAACTGAGTCTCCTTAAGGTCTATGTTTTGAGCGTTTCCAGTGTCACCAGTTTTACATTCCGATGCACCTCTGCAATTTTACTGTATCCATTGGACCTTCCCATGGACGATGAAACACAGAAATTGCATCGGAATTAAATATAAGAGACACAATGCAGACTTAGGTACAGGAAGACTGAGTCTTCCTACTGTCTATGTTTTGAGCGTGTCCTGTGTCACCAGTTTTACATTCTGGTGCACCTCTGCAGGTTTACTGTATCCCTTGGACCTTCACAGTGACGATGAAACACAGAAATTGCATCTAAATTAAATATAAGAGACACAATGCCGACTTCAGTACAAGAAAACTGAGTCTTCTTAGGGTCTATGTTTTGACTGCTTCCTGTGTCACCAGTTTTACATTCCGATGCACCTCTGCAGGTTTACTGTATCCCTTGCACCTTCCCATTGACAATGTAACACAGAAATTACATCGTACTTAAATGTAACAGACACAATCCCGACTTAAGTACAGGAAGACTGAGTCTTCCTACTGTCTATGTTTTGAGCGTTTCCTGTGTCACCAGTTTTACATTCCGATGCACCTTTGCAAGTTTACTGTATCCCTTGGACTTTACCATTGACGATGAAACACAGAAATTGCATCGGAATTAAATATAAGAGACACAATGCCGACTTAAGTACAGGAAGACTGAGTCTTCCTACTGCCAAAGTTTGAGCGTTTCCTGTGTCAACAGTTTTACATTCCGATGCACCTCTGCAGGTTAACTGTATCCATTGGACCTTCAATTTGACGACGAAACACAGAAATTGCATCGGTTTTAAATATGAGAGACACAATGCCGACTTAAGTACAGGAAGACTAAGTATTCCTACTGTCTATGTTTTGATCGTTTCCTGTGTCACCAGTTTTACATTCCGATGCCCCTCTGCAGGTTTACTGTATCCCTTGGACCTTCACAGTGACGATGAAACACAGAAATTGTATCGGAATTGAATGTAAGAGACACAATGCCGACTGAAGTACAGGAAGACTGAGTCTTCCTACTATCTATGCTTTGAGCGTTTCCTGTGACACCAGTTTTACATTCCGATGCACCCCTGCAGGTTTACTGTATGCATTGTACCTTCCCATTGACGATGAAACACATACATTGCATCGAAATTGAATATAAGAGACACAACGCCGACTTAAGTACAAGAAAACTGAGTCTTCTTACGGTCTATGTTTTGAGCGTTTCCTGTGTCACCAGTTTTACATTCCGACGCACCTCTGCAGGTTTACTGTATCCCTTGGACCTTCCCATTGCCGATGAAACACAGAAATTGCATCGGAATTGAATATAAGAGTCACAATGCGGACTTGACTACAGGAAGACTGAGTCTTCCTACTGTCTATGTTTTGAGAGTTTCCTGTGTCACCAGTTTTACATTCCGGTGCACCTCTGCAGTTTTACGGTATCCCTTGGACCTTCACAGTGACGATGAAACACAGAAACTACATCGGAATTAAATATAAGAGACACAATGCCGACTTAAGTACAAGAAAACTGAGTCTTCTTAGCGTCTATGTTTTGAGCGGTTCCTGTGTCACCAGTTTTACATTCCGATGCATCTCTGCAGGTTTACTGTATCCCATGGACCTTCCCATTGTCGATGAAACACAGAAATTGCATCGGAATTAAATTTAAGAGGCCCAATGCCGACTTAAGTACAGGAAGACTGAGTCTTCCTACTGTCTATGTTTTGAGCGTTTCCTGCGGCACCAGTTTTACATACCGATGCACCTCTGCAGGTTTACTGTATCCATTTGACCTTCCCATTGACGATGAAACACAGAAATTACATCGGAATTAAATATAAGAGACACTACGTTGACTTAAGTACAAGAAAACTGAGTCTTCTTACGGTCTATGTTTTGAGCGTTTCCAGTGTCACCAGTTTTACTTTCCGATGCATGTCTGCAGGTTTACTGTATCCCTTGGACCTTCACAGTGACGATGAAACGCAGAAATTGCATCGCAATTAAATATAAGAGACACAATGCCTACTTAAGTACAAGAAAACTGAGTCTTCATAGGGTCTATGTTATGAGCGCTTCCTGTGTCACCAGTTTTACATTCCGATGCACCACTGCAGGGTTACTGTATCCCTTGGACCTTCCCATTGACGATGAAGCACAGAAATAGCATCGGAATTAAATATAAGAGACACAACGCCGACTTAAGTACAGAAAGACTGAGTCTTACTACTGTCTATGCTTTGAGCGTTTCCTGTGTCACCAGTTTTACATTCCGATGCACCTCTGCAGGTTTACTGTATCGCTTGGATCTTCCCATTGACGATGAAAAACAGAAATTGCATCGGAATTAAATATAAGAGACACAATGCCGACTTAAGAACAGGAAGGCTGAGTCTTCCTACTATCAATGTTTGAGCGTTTCCTGTGTCACCAGTTTTACATTCCGATGCACCTCTGCAGGTTTACTGTATCCCTTGGATTTTCCCATTGACGATGAAACACAGAAGTTGCATCGGAATTAAATATAAGAGACACAATGCCGACTTAAGTACAGGAAGATTGAGTCTTCCTACTGTGTATGTTTTGAGCGTTTCCTGCGTCACCAATTTTACATTCCGATGCACCTCTGCAGGTTTACTGTATCCATTGGACCTTCCCATGGACGATGAAACACAGAAATTGCATCGGAATTAAATATAAGAGACGCAATGCCGACTTAGGTACAGGAAGACTGAGTCTTCCTACTGTCTATGTTTTGAGCGTGTCCTGTGTCACCAGTTTTACATTCTGATGCACCTCTGCAGGTTTACTGTATCCCTTGGACCTTCACAGTGACGATGAAACACAGAAATTGCATTTAAAATAAATATAAGAGACACAATGCCGACATCAGTACAAGAAAACTGAGTCTTCTTAGGGTCTACGTTTTGACTGCTTCCTGTGTCACCAGTTTTACAGTCCGATGCACCTCTGCAGGTTTACTGTATCCCTTGCACCTACCCATTGACAATCAAACACAGAAATTACATCGGACTTAAATATAACAGACACAATGCCGACTTAAGTACAGGAAGACTGAGTCTTCCTACTGTCTATGTTTTGAGCGTTTCCTGTGTCACCAGTTTTACATTCCGATGCACCTCTGCAAGTTTACTGTATCCCTCGGACTTTACCATTGACATTGAAACACACAAATTGCATCGGAATTAAATATAAGAGACACAAAGCCGACTTAAGTACAGGAAGACTGAGTCTTCCTACTCTCAAAGTTTGACCGTTTCCTGTGTCAACAGTTTTACATTCCGATGCACCTCTGCAGGTTTACTGTATTCATTGGACCTTTCCATTGACCATGAAACACAGAAGCTACATCGGAATTAAATATAAGAGACACAACGTTGACTTAAGTACAAGAAAACTGAGTCTCCTTAAGGTCTATGTTTTGAGCGTTTCCAGTGTCACCAGTTTTACATTCCGATGCACCTCTGCAATTTTACTGTATCCATTGGACCTTCCCATGGACGATGAAACACAGAAATTGCATCGGAATTAAATATAAGAGACACAATGCCGACTTAAGTACAGGAAGATTGAGTCTTCCTACTGTCTATGTTTTGAGCGTTTCCTCCGTCACCAATTTTACATTCCGATGCACCTCTGCAGGTTTACTGTCTCCATTGGACTTTCCCATTGACGATGAAACACAGAAATAGCATCGGAATTAAATATAAGAGACACAATGCCGAATTAAGAACAGGAAGGCTGAATCTTCCTACTATCAATGTTTGAGCGTTTCCTGTGTCACCAGTTTTACATTCCGATGCACCTCTGCAGGTTTACTGTATCCCTTGGATTTTCCCATTGACGATGAAACACAGAAATTGCATCGGAATTAAATATAAGAGACACAAAGCCGACTTAAGTACAGGAAGATTGAGTCTTCCTACTGTCTATGTTTTGAGCGTTTCCTGCGTCACCAGCTTTACATTTTGATGCACCTCTGCATGTTTACTGTATCCCTTGTACCTTCACAGTGACGATGAAACACAGAAATTGCATCCGAATTAAATATAAAAGACACAATGCCGACTTAAGTACAAGAAAACTGAGTCTTCTTAGGGTCTATGTTATGAGTGCTTCCTGTGTCACCTGTTTTACATTCCGATGAACCTCTGCAGGGTTACTGTATCCCTTGGACATTCCCATTGACGATGAAGCACAGAAATTGCATCGGAATTAAATATAAGAGACACAATGCCGACTTAAGTACAGAAAGACTGAGTCTTCCTACTGTCTCTTTTTTGAGCGTTTCCTGTGTCACCAGTTTTACATTCCGATGCACCTCTGCAGGTTTACTGTATCCATTGGACTTTCCCATTGACGATGAAACACAGAAATAGCATCGGAATTAAATATAAGAGACACAATGCCGACTTAAGAACAGGAAGGCTGAGTCTTCCTACTGTATATGCTTTGAGCGTTTCCTGCGTCACCAGTTTTACATTTTGATGCACCTCTGTAGGTTTACTGTATCCCTTGGACTTTACCATTGACGATGAAACACAGAAATTGCATCGGAATTAAATATAAGTGACACAATGCCGACTTAGGTACAGGAAGACTGAGTCTTCCTACTGTCAATGTTTGAGCGTTTCCTGTGTCAACAGTTTTACATTCCGATGCACCTCTGCAGGTTTACTGTATCCATTGGACCTTCCCATTGACGATGAAATACAGAAAATGCATCGGAATTAAATATAAGAGACACAATGCCGACTTAATTACAGGAAGGCTGAGTCTTCCTAGTGTCTATGTTTTGAGCGTATCCTGTGTCACCAGTTTTACATTCCGATCCACCTCTGCAGGTTTACTGTATCCATTGGACCTTCCCTTGGCAACGAAGCACAGAAATTGCATCGGAATTAAATATAAGAGACACAATGCCGACTTAGGTACAGGAAGACTGGGTCTTCCTACTGTCTATGTTTTGAGCGTATCCTGTGTCATCAATTTTACATTATGATGCACCTCTGCAGGTTTACTGTATCCCTTGAACCTTCACAGTGACGATGAAACACAGAAATTGCATCTAAATTAAATATAAGAGACACAATGCCGACATAAGTACAGGAAGATTGAGTCTTCCTACTGTGTATGTTTTGAGCGTTTCCTGCGTCACCAATTTTACATTTCGATGCACCTCTGCAGGTTTACTGTATCCATTGGACCTTTCCATTGACGATGAAACACAGAAATGGCATCGGAATGAAATATAAGAGACACAATGCCGAATTAAGAACCGGAAGGCTGAGTCTTCCTACTGTCTATGTTTTGAGCGTTTCCTGCGTCACCAGTTTTACATTGCGATGCACCTCTGCAGGTTTACTGTATTCATTGGACCTTTCCATTGACCATGAAACACAGAAGCTACATCGGAATTAAATATAAGAGACACAACGTTGACTTAAGTACAAGAAAACTGAGTCTCCTTAAGGTCTATGTTTTGAGCGTTTCCAGTGTCACCAGTTTTACATTCCGATGCACCTCTGCAATTTTACTGTATCCATTGGACCTTCCCATTTACGATGAAACACAGAAATTGCATCTAAATTAAAGATAAGAGACACAATGCCGACTTCAGTACAAGAAAACTGAGTCTTCTTAGGGTCTATGTTTTGACTGCTTCCTGTTCACCAGTTTCACATTCCGATGCACCTCTTCAGGTTTACTGTATCCCTTGCACCTTCCCATTGACAATGTAACACAGAAATTACATCGTACTTAAATGTAACAGACACAATGTCGACTTAAGTACAGGAAGACTGAGTCTTCCTACTGTCTATGTTTTGAGCGTTTCCTGTGTCACCAGTTTTACATTCCGATGCACCTCTGCAAGTTTACTGTATCCCTTGGACTTTACCATTGACGATGAAACACAGAAATTGCATCGGAATTAAATATAAGAGACACAATGCCGACTTAAGTACAGGAAGACTGAGTCTTCCTACTGCCAAAGTTTGAGCGTTTCCTGTGTCAACAGTTTTACATTCCGATGCACCTCTGCAGGTTTACTGTATCCATTGGACCTTCAATTTGACGACGAAACACAGAAATTGCATCGGTTTTAAATATAAGAGACACAATGCCGACTTAAGTACAGGAAGACTAAGTATTCCTACTGTCTATGTTTTGATCGTTTCCTGTGTCACCAGTTTTACATTCCGATGCACCTCTGCAATTTTACTGAATCCATTGGACCTTCCCATTGACGATGAAACACAGAAATAGCATCGGAATTAAATACAAGAGACACAATGCCGACTTAAGTACAGGAAGGCTGAGTCTTCCTACTGTCTATGTGTTGAGCGTTTCCTGTGTCACCAGTTTTACATTCCGATGCACCTGTGCAGGTTTACTGTATCCCTTGGATCTTCCCATTGACGATGAAAAACAGAAATTGCATCTGAATTAAATATAAGAGACACAATGCCGACTTAAGTACAGGAAGATTGAGTCTTCCTACTGTGTATGTTTTGAGCGTTTCCTCCGTCACCAATTTTACATTCCGATGCACCTCTGCAGGTTTACTGTATCCATTGGACTTTCCCATTGACGATGAAACACAGAAATAGCATCGGAATTAAATATAAGAGACACAATGCCGACTTAAGAACAGGAGGGCTGAGTCTTCCTACTATCAA
Source organism: Schistocerca nitens (assembly GCF_023898315.1). NCBI lineage: Eukaryota > Metazoa > Arthropoda > Insecta > Orthoptera > Acrididae > Schistocerca > Schistocerca nitens. The sequence goes on along the minus strand of NC_064623.1, from coordinate 237,746,336 downwards.
TGTTTGAGCGTTTCCTGTGTCACCAGTTTTACATTCCGATGCACCTCTGCAGGTTTACTGTATCCCTTGGATTTTCCCATTGACGATGAAACACAGAAGTTGCATCGGAATTAAATATAAGAGACACAATGCCGACTTAAGTACATGAAGATTGAGTCTTCCTACTGTCTATGCTTTGAGCGTTTCCTGTGTCACCAGTTTTACATTCCGATGCACCTGTGCAGGTTTACTGTATCCCTTGGATCTTCCCATTGACGATGAAAAACAGAAATTGCATCGGAATTAAATATAAGAGACACAATGCCGACTTAAGTACAGGAAGATTGAGTCTTCCTACAGTGTATGTTTTGAGCGTTTCCTCCGTCACCAATTTTACATTCCGATGCACCTCTGCAGGTTTACTGTATCCATTGGACTTTCCCATTGACGATGAAACACAGATATGGCATCGGAATTAAATATAAGAGACACAATGCCGACTTAAGAACCGGAAGGCTGAGTCTTCCTATTGTCTATGTTTTGAACGTTTCCTGCGTCACCAGTTTTACATTGCGATGCACATCTGCAGGTTTACTGTATCCATTGGACCTTCCCATTGACGATGAAACACAGAAGCTACATCGGAATTAAATATAAGAGACACAACGTTGACTTAAGTACATGAAAACTGAGTCTTCTTAAGGTCTATTTTTAGAGCGTTTCCAGTGTCACCAGTTTTACATTCCGATGCACCTCTGCAATTTTACTGTATCCATTGGACCTTCCCATGGACGATGAAACACAGAAATTGCATCGGAATTAAATATAAGAGACGCAATGCCGACTTAGGTACAGGAAGACTGAGTCTTCCTACTGTCTATGTTTTGAGCGTGTCCTGTGTCACCAGTTTTACATTCTGATGCACCTCTGCAGGTTTACTGTATCCCTTGGACCTTCACAGTGACGATGAAACACAGAAATTGCATCTAAAATAAATATAAGAGACACAATGCCGACTTCAGTACAAGAAAACTGAGTCTTCTTAGGGTCTACGTTTTGACTGCTTCCTGTGTCACCAGTTTTACATTCCGATGCACCTCTGCAGGTTTACTGTATCCCTCGCACCTACCCATTGACAATCAAACACAGAAATTACATCGGACTTAAATATAACAGACACAATGCCGACTTAAGTACAGGAAGACTGAGTCTTCCTACTGTCTATGTTTTGAGCGTTTCCTGTGTCACCAGTTTTACATTCCGATGCACCTCTGCAAGTTTACTGTATCCCTCGGACTTTACCATTGACGATGGAACACACAAATTGCATCGGAATTAAATATAAGAGACACAAAGCCGACTTAAGTACAGGAAGACTGAGTCTTCCTACTGTCAAAGTTTGACCGTTTCCTGTGTCAACAGTTTTACATTCCGATGCACCTCTCCAGGTTTACTGTATCCATTGGACCTTTAATTTGACGATGAAACACAGAAAATGCATCGGAATTAAATATAAGAGACGCAGTGCCGACTTAAGTACAGGAAGATTGAGTCTTCCTACTGTCTATGTTTTGAGCGTTTCCTGTGTCACCAGTTTTACGTTCCGATCCACCTCTGCAGGTTTACTGTATCCATTGGACCCTCCCATGGACGATGAAACACAGAAATAGCATCGGAATTAAATATGAGAGACACAATGCCGACTTAAGTACAGGAAGGCTGAGTCTTCCTACTGTCTATGTTTTGTGCGTTTCCTGTGTCACCAGTTTTACATTCCGATGCACCTCTGCAGGTTTACTGTATCCCTTGGATCTTCCCATTGACGATGAAACACAGAAATTGCATCGGACTTAAATATAAGAGACACAATGCCGACTTAAGTACAGGAACATTGAGTCTTCCTACTGTCTATGTTTTGAGCGTTTCCTGCGTCACCAGTTTTACATTCCAATGCACCTCTGCAGGTTTACTGTATCCATTGCACCTTCCCATTGTCGATGAAACACAGAAATTACATCGGAATTAAATATGAGAGGCACAACGTTGAGTTAAGTACAAGAAAACTGTGTCTTCTTACGGCCTATGTTTTGAGCGTTTCCAGCGTCACCAGTTTTACATTCCGATGCACCTCTGCAGGTTTACTGTATCCATTGGACCTTCCCATGGACGATGAAACACAGGAATTGCATCGGAATTAAATATAAGAGACACAATTCGGACTTAGGTACAGGCAGACTGAGTCTTCCCACTGTCTATGCTTTGAGCGTGTCCTGTGTCACCAGTTTTACATTCCGATGCACTTCTGCAGGTTTACTGTAACCCTTGGACCTACACAGTGACGATGAAACACAGAAATTGCATCGGAATTAAATATAAAAGACACAATGCCGACTTAAGTACAGGAAAACTGAGTATTGTTAGGGTCTATGTTATGAGCGCTTCCTGTGTCACCAGTTTTACATTCGGATGCACCTCTGAAGGTTTACTGTATCCATTGGACCTTCCCATTGACGATGAAACACAGAAATTGCATCGGAATTAAATATAAGAGACACAATGCCGACTTAAGATCAGGAAGGCTGAGTCTTCCTACTGTCTATGTTTTGAGCGTTTCCTGTGTCACCAGTTTTATATTCCGATGCACCTCTGCAGGTTTACTGTATCCCTTGGATCTTCCAATTGACGATGAAACACAGAAATTGCATCGGAATTAAATATAAGAGACACAATGCCGACTTAAGTACAGGAACATTGAGTCTTCCTACTGTCTATGCTTTGAGCGTTTCCTGCGTCACCAGTTTTACATTCCGATGCACCTCTGCAGGTTTACTGTATCCATTGGACCGTCCCATTGACGATGAAACACAGAAATTACATCGGAATTAAATATAAGAGACACAACGTTGACTTAAGTACAAGAAAACTGAGTCTTCTTACTGTCTATGTTTTGAGCGTTTCCAGTGTCACCAGTTTTACATTCCGATGCACCTCTGCAGGTTTACTATATCCATTGGGCCTTCCCATGGACGATGAAACACAGCAATTGCATCGGAATTATATATAAGAGACACAATGCCGACTTAGGTACAGGAAGACTGAGTCATCCTTCTGTCTATGTTTTGAGAAGTGTCCTGTGTCACCAGTTTTACATCCAGTGCACCTCTGCAGGTTTACTGTATCCCTTGTACCTTCACAAGGACGATGAAACACAGAAATTGCATCGGAATTAAATATAAAAGACACAATGGCGACTTAAGTACAGGAAAACTGAGTATTCTTAGGGTCTATGTTATGAACGCTTCCTGTGTCACCAGTTTTACATTCGGATGCACCTCTGAAGGTTTACTGTATCCATTGGACCTTCCCATTGACGATGAAACACAGAAATTGCATCGGAATTAAATATAAGAGACACAATGCCGACTTAAGATCAGGAAGGTTGAGTCTTCCTACTGTCTATGTTTTGAGCGTTTCCTGTGTCACCAGTTTAATATTCCGATGCACCTCTGCAGGTTTACTGTAACCCTTGGACCTACACAGTGACGATGAAACACAGAAATAGCATCGGAAATAACTATAAAAGACACAATGCCGACTTAAGTACAGGAAAACTGAGTATTCTTAGGGTCTATGTTATGAGCGCTTCCTGTGTCACCAGTTTTACATTCGGATGCACCTCTGAAGGTTTGCTGTATCCATTGGACCTTCCCATTGACGATGAAACACAGAAATTGCATCGGAATTAAATATGAGAGACACAATGCCGACTTAAGTACAGAAAGACTGAGTCTTCCTACTGTCTTTGATTTGAGCGTCTCCTGTGTCACCAGTTTTACATTCCGATGCACCTCTGCAGGTTTACTGTATCCCTTGCACCTTCCCATTGACAATGAAACACAAAAATTACATCGGAATTAAATATAACACACACAATGCCGACTTAAGTACAGGAAGACTGAGTCTTCCTACTGTCTATGTTTTGAGCGTTTCCTGTGTCATCAGTTTTACATTCCGATGCACCTCTGCACGTTTACTGTATACCTTGGACTTTACCATTGACGATGAAAAACAGAAATTGCATCGGAATTAAATATAAGTGACACAATGTCGACTTAGGTACAGGAAGACTGAGTCTTCCTACTGTCAATGTTTGAGCGTTTCCTGTGTCAACAGTTTTGCATTCCGATGCACCTCTGCAGGTTTACGGTATCCATTGGACCTTCCCTTGGCAACGAAGCACAGAAATTGCATCGGAATTAAATATAAGAGACAAAATGCGCAATTAGGTACAGGAAGACTGAGTCTTCCTACTGTCAATGTTTGAGCGTATCCTGTGTCACCAGTTTAACATTCCGATGCACCTCTTCAGGTTTACTGTATCCCTTAAACCTTCCCATTGACGACGAAACACAGAAATTGCATCGGATTTAAATATAAGAGACACAATGCCGACTTAAGTACAGGAAGACTGAGTATTCCTACTGTCTATGTTTTGATCGTTTCCTGTGTCACCAGTTTTACATTCCGATGCACCTCTGCAATTTTACTGAATCCATTGGACCTTCCCATTGACGATGAAACACTGAAATAGCATCGGAATTAAATATAAGAGACACAATGCCGACTTAAGTACAGGAAGGCTGAGTCTCCCTACTGTCTATGTTTTGAGCGTTTCCTGTGTCAACAGTTTTACATTCCGATGCACCTCTGCAGGTTTACTGTATCCCCTGGATCTTCCCATTGACGAAGAAACACAGAAATTGCATCGGAATTAAATATAAGAGGCACAATGGCGACTTAAGTACAGGAACATTGAGTCTTCCTACTGTCTATGTTTTGAGCGTTTCCTGCGTCACCAGTTTTACATTCCGATGCACCTCTGCAGGTTTACTGTATCCATTGGACCTTCCCTTGGCAACGAAGCACAGAAATTGCATCGGAATTGAATATAAGAAACAAAATGCGCAATTAGGTACAGGAAGACTGGGTCTTCCTACTGTCTATGTTTTGAGCGTATCCTGTGCCATCAGTTTTACATTATGATGCACGTCTGCAGGTTTACTGTATCCCTTGAACCTTCACAGTGACGATGAAACACAGAAATTGCATCTAAATTAAATATAAGAGACACAATGCCGAATTCAGTACAAGAAAACTGAGTCTTCTTAGGGTCTATGTAATGAGCGCTTCCTGTGTCACCAGTTTTACATTCCGATGAACATCTGCAGGGTTACTGTATCCCTTAGACCTTCCCATTGACGATGAAACACAGAAATTGCATCGGAATTAAATACAAGAGACACAATGCCGACTTAAGTACAGAAAGACTGAGTCTTCCTACTGTCTATGATTTGAGCGTCTCCAGTGTCACCAGTTTTACATTCCGATGCACCTCTGCACGTTTACTGTATCCCTTGCACCTTCCCATTGACAATGAAACACAAAAATTACATCGGACTTAAATATAACAGACACAATGCTGACTTAAGTACAGGAAGACGGAGTCTTCCTAATGTCTATGTTTTGAGCGATTCCTGTGGCACCAGTTTTACATTCCGATGCACCTCTGCACGTTTACTGTATACCTTGGACTTTACCATTGACGATGAAAAACAGAAATTGCATCGGAATTAAATGTAAGTGACACAATGTCGACTTAGGTACAGGAAGACTGAGTCTTCCTACTGTCAATGTTTGAGCGTTTCCTGTGTCAACAGTTTTACATTCCGATGCACCTCTGCAGGTTTACTGTATCCATTGGACCTTCCCTTGGCAACGAAGCACAGAAATTGCATCGGAATTGAATATAAGAAACAAAATGCGCAATTAGGTACAGGAAGACTGGGTCTTCCTACTGTCTATGTTTTGAGCGTATCCTGTGCCATCAGTTTTACATTATGATGCACCTCTGCAGGTTTACTGTATCCCTTGAACCTTCACAGTGACGATGAAACACAGAAATTGCATCTAAATTAAATATAAGAGACACAATGCCGACTTCAGTACAAGAAAACTGAGTCTTCTTAGGGTCTATGTTTTGACCGCTTCCTGTGTCACCAGTTTAACATTCCGATGCACCTCTGCAGGTTTACTGTATCCCTTGGACCTTCCCATTGACGACGAAACACAGAAATTGCATCGGATTTAAATATAAGAGACACAATGCCGACTTAAGTACAGGAAGACTGAGTATTCCTACTGTCTATGTTTTGATCGTTTCCTGTGTCACCAGTTTTACATTCCGATGCACCTCTGCAATTTTACTGAATCCATTGGACCTTCCCATTGACGATGAAACACTGAAATAGCATCGGAATTAAATATAAGAGACACAATGCCGACTTAAGTACAGGAAGGCTGAGTCTCCCTACTGTCTATGTTTTGAGCGTTTCCTGTGTCCACAGTTTTACATTCCGATGCACCTCTGCAGGTTTACTGTATCCCCTGGATCTTCCCATTGACGAAGAAACACGGAAATTGCATCGGAATTAAATATAAGAGGCACAATGGCGACTTAAGTACAGGAACATTGAGTCTTCCTACTGTCTATGTTTTGAGCGTTTCCTGCGTCACCAGTTTTACATTCCGATGCACCTCTGCAGGTTTACTGTATCCATTGGACCTTCCCATTGACGATGAAACACAGAAATTACATCGGAATTAAATATAAGAGACACAACGTTGACTTAAGTACAAGAAAACTGAGTCTCCTTACGGTCTATGTTTTGAGCGTTTCCAGTGTCACCAGTTTTACATTCCGATGCACCTCTGCAGGTTTACTGCATCCCTTGGACCTTCCAGTGACGATGAAACACAGAAATTGCATCGGAATTAAATATAAAAGACACAATGCCTACTTAAGTACAAGAAAACTTAGTCTTCTTAGGGTCTATGTTATGAGCGCTTCCTGTATCACCAGTTTTACATTCCGATGCACCTCTGCAGGGTTACTGTATCCCTTGGACCTTCACATTGACGATGAAGCACAGAAATTACATCGGAATTAAATATAAGAGACACAATGCCGACTTATGTACAGAAAGACTGAGTCTTCCTACTGTCTATGTTTTGAGCCTTTCCTGTGTCACCAGTTTTACATTCCGATGCACCTCTGCAGGTTTACTGTATCCATTGGACCTTCCCTTTGACGATGAAACACAGAAATTGCATCGGAATTAAATATAAGAGACACAATGCCGACTTAAGTACAGGAACATTGAGTCTTCCTACTGTCTATGCTTTGAGCGTTTCCTGCGTCACCAGTTTTACATTCCGATGCACCTCTGCAGGTTTACTGTATCCATTGGACCGTCCCATTGACGATGAAACACAGAAATGGCATCGGAATTAAATATAAGAGACACAACGTTGACTTAAGTACAAGAAAACTGAGTCTTCTTACGGTCTATGTTTTGAGCGTTTCCAGTGTCACCAGTTTTACATTCCGATGCACCTCTGCAGGTTTACTATATCAATTGGACCTTCCCATGGACGATGAAACACAGCAATTGCATCAGAATTATATATAAGAGTCACAATGCCGACTTAGGTACAGGAAGACTGAGTCATCCTTCTGTCTATGTTTTGAGAAGTGTCCTGTGTCACCAGTTTTACATTCCGATGCACCTCTGCAGGTTTACTGTATCCCTTGTACCTTCACAGTGACGATGAAACACAGAAATTGCATCGGAATTAAATATAAAAGACACAATGCCGACTTAAGTACAAGAAAACTGAGTCTTCTTAGGGTCTATGTAATGAGCGCTTCCTGTGTCACCAGTTTTACATTCCGATGAACATCTGCAGGGTTACTGTATCCCTTGGACCTTCCCATTGACGATGAAACACAGAAATTGCATCGGAATTAAATACAAGAGACACAATGCCGACTTAAGTACAGAAAGACTGAGTCTTCCTACTGTCTATGATTTGAGCGTCTCCTGTGTCACCAGTTTTACATTCCGATGCACCTCTGCACGTTTACTGTATCCCTTGCACCTTCCCATTGACAATGAAACACAAAAATTACATCGGACTTAAATATAACAGACACAATGCTGACTTAAGTACAGGAAGACTGAGTCTTCCTACTGTTTATGTTTTGAGCGTTTCCTGTGTCACCAGTTTTACATTCCGATGCACCTCTGCACGTTTACTGTATACCTTGGACTTTACCATTGACGATGAAAAACAGAAATTGCATCGGAATTAAATATAAGTGACACAATGTCGACTTAGGTACAGGAAGACTGAGTCTTCCTACTGTCAATGTTTGAGCGTTTCCTGTGTCAACAGTTTTACATTCCGATGCACCTCTGCAGGTTTACTGTATCCATTGGACCTTCCATTGGCAACGAAGCACAGAAATTGCATCGGAATTGAATATAAGAGAAAAAATGCGCAATTAGGTACAGGAAGACTGGGTCTTCCTACTGTCTATGTTTTGAGCGTATCCTGTGCCATCAGTTTTACATTATGATGCACCTCTGCAGGTTTACTGTATCCCTTGAACCTTCACAGTGACGATGAAACACAGAAATTGCATCTAAATTAAATATAAGGGACACAATGCCGACTTCAGTACAAGAAAACTGAGTCTTCTTAGGGTCTATGTTTTGACCGCTTCCTGTGTCACCAGTTTAACATTCCGATGCACCTCTGCAGGTTTACTGAATCCCTTGGACATTCCCATTGATGACGAAACACAGAAATTGCATCGGATTTAAATATAAGAGACACAATGCCGACTTAAGTACAGGAAGACTGAGTATTCCTACTGTCTATGTTTTCATCGTTTCCTGTGTCACCAGTTTTACATTCCGATGCACCTCTGCAATTTTACTGAATCCATTAGACCTTCCCATTGACGATGAAACACTGAAATAGCATCGGAATTAAATATAAGAGACACAATGCCGACTTAAGTACAGGAAGGCTGAGTCTCCCTACTGTCTATGTTTTGAGCGTTTCCTGTGTCAACAGTTTTACATTCCGATGCACCTCTGCAGGTTTACTGTATCCCCTGGATCTTCCCATTGACGAAGAAACACAGACATTGCATCGGAATTAAATATAAGAGGCACAATGCCGACTTAAGTACAGGAACATTGAGTCTTCCTACTGTCTATATTTTGAGCGTTTCCTGCGTCACCAGTTTTACATTCCGATGCTCCTCTGCAGGTTTACTGTATCCATTGGACCTTCCCATTGACGATGAAACACAGAAATTACATCGGAATTAAATATAAGAGACACAACGTTGACTTAAGTACAAGAAAACTGAGTCTTCTTACGGTCTATGTTTTGAGCGTTTCCAGTGTCACCAGTTTTACATTCCGATGCACCTCTGCAGGTTTACTGCATTCCTTGGACCTTCCAGTGACGATGAAACACAGAAATTGCATCGGAATTAAATATAAAAGACACAATGCCTACTTAAGTACAAGAAAACTGAGTCTTCTTAGGGTCTATGTTATGAGCGCTTCCTGTGTCACCAGTTTTACATTCCGATGCACCTCTGCAGGGTTACTGTATCCCTTGGTCCTTCCCATTGACGATGAAGCACAGAAATTGCATCGGAATTAAATATAAGAGACACAATGCCGACTTAAGTACAGAAAGACTGAGTCTTCCTACTGTCTATGTTTTGAGCGTTTCCTGTGTCACCAGTTTTACATTCCGATGAACCTCTGCAGGTTTACTGTATCCATTGGACCTTCCCTTTGACGATGAAACACAGAAATTACATCGGAATTAAATATAAGAGGCACAACATTGAGTTAAGTACAAGAAAACTGAGTCTTCCTACTGTCTATGTTTTGAGCGTTTCCTGCGTCACCAGTTTTACATTTTGATGCACCTCTGCAGGTTTACTGTATCCCTTGGATCTTCCCATTGATGATGAAAAACAGAAATTGCATCGGAATTAAATGTAAGAGACACAATGCCGACTTAAGTACAGGAAGATTGAGTCTTCCTACTGTGTATGTTTTGAGCGTTTCCTCCGTCACCAATTTTACATTCCGATGCAGCTCTGCAGGTTTACTGTATCAATTGGACTTTCCCATTGACGATGAAACACAGAAATAGCTTCGGAATTAAATATAAGAGACACAATGCCGACTTAAGAACTGGAAGGCTGAGTCTTCCTACTGTCAATGTTTGAGCGTTTCCTGTGTCAACAGTTTTAATTTCCGATGCACCTCTGCAGGTTTACTGTATCCATTGGACCTTCCCATTGACGATGAAACACAGAAAATGCATCGGAATTAAATATAAGAGACACAATGCCGACTTAAGTACAGGAAGGCTGAGTCTTCCTACTGTCTATGTTTTGAGCGTTTCCTGTGTCACCAGTTTTACATTCCGATCCACCTCTGCAGGTTTACTGTATCCATTGGACCTTCCGTTGGCAACGAAGCACAGAAATTGCATCGGAATTAAATATAAGAGACACAATGCCGACATAGGTACAGGAAGACTGGGTCTTCTTACTGTCTATGATTTGAGCGTGTCCTGTGTCACCAGTTTTACATTCCGATGCACCTCTGCAGTTATACTGTATCCCTTGGATCTTTCCATTGACGATGAAAAACAGAAATTGCATCGGAATTAAATATAAGAGACACAATGCCGACTTAAGAACAGGAAGATTGAGTCTTCCTACTGTGTATGTTTTGAGCGTTTCCTCCGTCACCAATTTTACATTCCGATGCAGCTCTGCAGGTTTACTGTATCCATTGGACTTTCCCATTGACTATGAAACACAGAAATAGCTTCGGAATTAAATATAAGATACACAATGCTGACTTAAGAACAGGAAGACTTAGTCTTCCTACTGTCAATGTTTGAGCGTTTCCTGTGTCAAAAGTCTTACATTCCGATGCACCTCTGCAGGTTTACCACATCCCTTGGACCTTCACAGTGACGATGAAACACAGAAATTGCATCGGAATTAAATATAAAAGACACAATGCCTACTTAAGTACAAGAAAACCGAGTCTTCTTAGGGTCTATGTTATGAGCGCTTCCTGTGTCACCAGTTTTACATTCCGATGCACCTCTGCAGGGTTACTGTATCCCTTGGACCTTCCCATTGATGACGAAACACAGAAATTGCATCGGATTTAAATATAAGAGACACAATGCCGACTTAAGTACAGAAAGACTGAGTCTTCCTACTGTCTATGATTTGAGCGTCTCCTGTGTCACCAGTTTTACGTTCCGATGCACCTCTGCACGTTTACTGTATCCCTTGCACCTTCCCATTGACAATAAAACACAAAAATTACATCGGACTTAAATATAACAGACACAATGCTGACTTAAGTACAGGAAGACTGAGTCTTCCTACTGTTTATGTTTTGAGCGTTTCCTGTGTCACCAGTTTTACATTCCGATGCACCTCTGCACGTTTACTGTATACCTTGGACTTTACCATTGACGATGAAAAACAGAAATTGCATCGGAATTAAATATAAGTGACACAATGTCGACTTAGGTACAGGAAGACTGAGTCTTCCTACTGTCAATGTTTGAGCGTTTCCTGTGTCAACAGTTTTACATTCCGATGCACCTCTGCAGGTTTACTGTATCCATTGGACCTTCCCTTGGCAACGAAGCACAGAAATTGCATCGGAATTGAATATAAGAGAAAAAATGCGCAATTAGGTACAGGAAGACTGGGTCTTCCTACTGTCTATGTTTTGAGCGTATCCTGTGCCATCAGTTTTACATTATGATGCACCTCTGCAGGTTTACTGTATCCCTTGAACCTTCACAGTGACGATGAAACACAGAAATTGCATCTAAATTAAATATAAGAGACACAATGCCGACTTCAGTACAAGAAAACTGAGTCTTCTTAGGGTCTATGTTTTGACCGCTTCCTGTGTCACCAGTTTAACATTCCGATGCACCTCTGCAGGTTTACTGAATCCCTTGGACATTCCCATTGATGACGAAACACAGAAATTGCATCGGATTTAAATATAAGAGACACAATGCCGACTTAAGTACAGGAAGACTGAGTATTCCTACTGTCTATGTTTTCATCGTTTCCTGTGTCACCAGTTTTACATTCCGATGCACCTCTGCAATTTTACTGAATCCATTAGACCTTCCCATTGACGATGAAACACTGAAATAGCATCGGAATTAAATATAAGAGACACAATGCCGACTTAAGTACAGGAAGGCTGAGTCTCCCTACTGTCTATGTTTTGAGCGTTTCCTGTGTCAACAGTTTTACATTCCGATGCACCTCTGCAGGTTTACTGTATCCCCTGGATCTTCCCATTGACGAAGAAACACAGACATTGCATCGGAATTAAATATAAGAGGCACAATGCCGACTTAAGTACAGGAACATTGAGTCTTCCTACTGTCTATATTTTGAGCGTTTCCTGCGTCACCAGTTTTACATTCCGATGCTCCTCTGCAGGTTTACTGTATCCATTGGACCTTCCCATTGACGATGAAACACAGAAATTACATCGGAATTAAATATAAGAGACACAACGTTGACTTAAGTACAAGAAAACTGAGTCTTCTTACGGTCTATGTTTTGAGCGTTTCCAGTGTCACCAGTTTTACATTCCGATGCACCTCTGCAGGTTTACTGCATTCCTTGGACCTTCCAGTGACGATGAAACACAGAAATTGCATCGGAATTAAATATAAAAGACACAATGCCTACTTAAGTACAAGAAAACTGAGTCTTCTTAGGGTCTATGTTATGAGCGCTTCCTGTGTCACCAGTTTTACATTCCGATGCACCTCTGCAGGGTTACTGTATCCCTTGGTCCTTCCCATTGACGATGAAGCACAGAAATTGCATCGGAATTAAATATAAGAGACACAATGCCGACTTAAGTACAGAAAGACTGAGTCTTCCTACTGTCTATGTTTTGAGCGTTTCCTGTGTCACCAGTTTTACATTCCGATGAACCTCTGCAGGTTTACTGTATCCATTGGACCTTCCCTTTGACGATGAAACACAGAAATTACATCGGAATTAAATATAAGAGGCACAACATTGAGTTAAGTACAAGAAAACTGAGTCTTCCTACTGTCTATGTTTTGAGCGTTTCCTGCGTCACCAGTTTTACATTTTGATGCACCTCTGCAGGTTTACTGTATCCCTTGGATCTTCCCATTGATGATGAAAAACAGAAATTGCATCGGAATTAAATGTAAGAGACACAATGCCGACTTAAGTACAGGAAGATTGAGTCTTCCTACTGTGTATGTTTTGAGCGTTTCCTCCGTCACCAATTTTACATTCCGATGCAGCTCTGCAGGTTTACTGTATCCATTGGACTTTCCCATTGACGATGAAACACAGAAATAGCTTCGGAATTAAATATAAGAGACACAATGCCGACTTAAGAACTGGAAGGCTGAGTCTTCCTACTGTCAATGTTTGAGCGTTTCCTGTGTCAACAGTTTTAATTTCCGATGCACCTCTGCAGGTTTACTGTATCCATTGGACCTTCCCATTGACGATGAAACACAGAAAATGCATCGGAATTAAATATAAGAGACACAATGCCGACTTAAGTACAGGAAGGCTGAGTCTTCCTACTGTCTATGTTTTGAGCGTTTCCTGTGTCACCAGTTTTACATTCCGATCCACCTCTGCAGGTTTACTGTATCCATTGGACCTTCCGTTGGCAACGAAGCACAGAAATTGCATCGGAATTAAATATAAGAGACACAATGCCGACATAGGTACAGGAAGACTGGGTCTTCTTACTGTCTATGATTTGAGCGTGTCCTGTGTCACCAGTTTTACATTCCGATGCACCTCTGCAGTTATACTGTATCCCTTGGATCTTTCCATTGACGATGAAAAACAGAAATTGCATCGGAATTAAATATAAGAGACACAATGCCGACTTAAGAACAGGAAGATTGAGTCTTCCTACTGTGTATGTTTTGAGCGTTTCCTCCGTCACCAATTTTACATTCCGATGCAGCTCTGCAGGTTTACTGTATCCATTGGACTTTCCCATTGACTATGAAACACAGAAATAGCTTCGGAATTAAATATAAGATACACAATGCTGACTTAAGAACAGGAAGACTTAGTCTTCCTACTGTCAATGTTTGAGCGTTTCCTGTGTCAAAAGTCTTACATTCCGATGCACCTCTGCAGGTTTACCACATCCCTTGGACCTTCACAGTGACGATGAAACACAGAAATTGCATCGGAATTAAATATAAAAGACACAATGCCTACTTAAGTACAAGAAAACCGAGTCTTCTTAGGGTCTATCTTATGAGCGCTTCCTGTGTCACCAGTTTTACATTCCGATGCACCTCTGCAGGGTTACTGTATCCCTTGGACCTTCCCATTGCCGATGAAGCACAGAAATTGCATCGGAATTAAATATAAGAGACACAACGCCGACTTAAGTACAGAAAGACTGAGTCTTCCTACTGTGTATGCTTTGCGCGCTTCCTGTGTCACCAGTTTTACATTCCGATGCACATCTGCAGGTTTACTGTATCCCTTGGATCTTCCCATTGACGATGAAAAACAGAAATTGCATCGTAATTAAATGTAAGAGACACAATGCCGGCTTAAGTACAGGAAGATTGAGTCTTCCTACTGTGTATGTTTTGAGCGTTTCCTCCGTCACCAATTTTACATTCCGATGCACCTCTGCAGGTTTACTGTATCCATTGGACTTTCCCATTGACGATGAAAGACAGAAATAGCATCGGAATTAAATATAAGAGACACAATGCCGACTTAAGAACAGGAAGGCTGAGTCTTCCTACTATTAATGTTTGAGCGTTTCCTGTTTCACCAGTTTTACATTCCGATGCACCTCTGCAGGTTTACTGTATCCCCTGGATCTTCCCATTGACGAAGAAACACAGAAATTGCATCGGAATTAAATATAAGAGGCACAATGCCGACTTAAGTACAGGAACATTGAGTCTTCCTACTGTCTATGTTTTGAGCGTTTCCTGCGTCACCAGTTTTACATTCCGATGCACCTCTGCAGGTTTACTGTATCCATTGGACCTTCCCATTGACGATGAAACACAGAAATTACATCGGAATTAAATATAAGAGACACAACGTTGACTTAAGTACAAGAAAACTGAGTCTTCTTACGGTCTATGTTTTGAGCGTTTCCAGTGTCACCAGTTTTACATTCCGATGCACCTCTGCAGGTTTACTGCATCCCTTTTACCTTCCAGTGACGATGAAACACAGAAATTGCATCGGAATTAAATATAAAAGACTCAATGCTGACTTAAGAATAGGAAGGGTGAGTCTTCCTACTGTCTATGTTTTGAGCGTTTCCTGCGTCACCAGTTTTACATTTAGATGCACCTCTGCAGGTTTACTGTATCCCTTGGATCTTCCCATTGACGATGAAAAACAGAAATTGCATCGGAATTAAATATAAGAGACACAATGCCGACTTAAGTACAGGAAGATTGAGTCTTCCTACTCTGTATGTTTTGAGCGTTTCCTCCGTCACCAATTTTACATTACGATGCAGCTCTGCAGGTTTACTGTATCCATTGGACTTTCCCATTGACGATGAATCACAGAAATAGCATCGGAATTAAATATAAGAGACACAATGCCGACTTAAGAACAGGAAGGCTGAGTCTTCCTACTGTCTATGTTTTGAGCGTTTCCTGCGTCACCAAGTTTACATTTTGATGCACCTCTGCAGGTTTACTGTATCCCTTGGACTTTACCATTGACGATGAAACACAGAAATTGCATCGGAATTAAATATAAGTGACACAATGCCGACTTAGGTACAGGAAGACTGAGTCTTCCTACTGTCAATGTTTGAGCGTTTCCTGTGTCAACAGTTTTACATTCCGATGCACCTCTGCAGGTTTATTGTATCCATTGGACCTTCCCATTGACGATGAAACACAAAAAATGCATCGAAATTAAATATAAGAGACACAATGCCGACTTAAGTACAGGAAGGCTGAGTCTTCCTACTGTCTATGTTTTGAGCGTTTCCTGTGTCACCAGTTTTACATTCCGATCCACCTCTGCAGGTTTACTGTATCCATTGGACCTTCCGTTGGCAACGAAACACAGAAATTGCATCGGAATTAAATATAAGAGACACAATGCCGACTTAGGTACAGGAAGACTGGGTCTTCTTACTGTCTATGTTTTGAGCGTGTCCTGTGTCACCAGTTTTACATTCCGATGCACCTCTGCAGGTTTACTGTATCCCTTCTATCTTCCCATTGACGATGAAAAACAGAAATTGCATCGGAATTAAATATAAGAGACACAATGCCGACTTAAGTACAGGAAGATTGAGTCTTCCTACTGTGTATGTTTTGAGCGTTTCCTCGTCACCAATTTTACATTCCGATGCAGCTCTGCAGGTTTACTGTATCCATTGGACTTTCCCATTGACGATGAAACACAGAAATAGCTTCGGAATTAAATATAAGAGACACAATGCTGACTTAAGAACAGGAAGACTTAGTCTTCCTACTGTCAATGTTTGAGCGTTTCCTGTGTCAAAAGTTTTTCATTCCGATGCACCTCTGCAGGTTTACCATATCCCTTGGACCTTCACAGTGACGATGAAACACAGAAATTGCATCGGAATTAAATATAAAAGTCACAATGCCTACTTAAGTACAAGAAAACCGAGTCTTCTTAGGGTCTATGTTATGAGCGCTTCCTGTGTCACCAGTTTTACATTCCGATGCACCTCTGCAGGGTTACTGTATCCCTTGGACCTTCCCATTGACGATGAAGCACAATAATTGCATCGGAAATAAATATAAGAGACACAACGCCGACTTAAGTACAGAAAGACTGAGTCTTCCTACTGTCTGTGTTTTGCGCGTTTCCTGTGTCACCAGTTTTACATTCCAATGCACATCTGCAGGTTTACTGTATCCCTTGGATCTTCCCATTGACGATGAAAAACAGAAATTGCATCGGAATTAAATGTAAGAGACACAATGCCGGCTTAAGTACAGGATGATTGAGTCTTCCTACTGTGTATGTTTTGAGCGTTTCCTCTGTCACCAATTTTACATTCCGATGCACCTCTGCAGGTTTACTGTATCCATTGGACTTTCCCATTGACGATGAAACACAGAAATAGCATCGGAATTAAATATAAGAGACACAATGCCGACTTAAGAACAGGAAGGCTGAGTCTTCCTACTATTAATGTTTGAGCGTTTCCTGTGTCACCAGTTTTACATTCCGATGCACCTCTGCAGGTTTACTGTATCCCTTGGATCTTCCCATTGACGATGAAAAACAGAAATTGCATCGGAATTAAATGTAAGAGACACAATGCCGGCTTAAGTACAGGAAGATTGAGTCTTCCTACTGTGTATGTTTTGAGCGTTTCCTCCGTCACCAATTTTACATTCCGATGCACCTCTGCAGGTTTACTCTATCCATTGGACTTTCCCATTGACGATGAAACACAGAAATAGCATCGGAATTAAATACAAGAGACACAATGCCGACTTAAGAACCGGAAGGCTGAGTCTTCCTACTGTCTATGTTTTGAGCGTTTCCTGCGTCACCAGTTTTACATTGCGATGCACCTCTGCAGGTTTACTGTATCCATTGGACCTTCCCATTGACGATGAAACACAGAAGCTACATCGGAATTAAATATAAGAGACACAACGTTGACTTAAGTACAAGAAAACTGAGTCTTCTTAAGGTCTATGTTTGAGCGTTTCCAGTGTCACCAGTTTTACATTGCGATGCACCTCTGCAATTTTACTGTATCCATTGGACCTCCCCATGGACGATGAAACACAGAAATTGCATCGGAATTAAATATAAGAGACAAATGCCGACTTAGGTACAGGAAGACTGAGTCTTCCTACTGTCCATGTTTTGAGCGTTTCCTGCGTCACCAGTTTTACATTCCGATGCACATCTGCAGGTTTACTGTATCCATTGGACTTTCCTATTGACGATGAAACACAGAAATAGCATCGGAATTAAATATAAGAGACACAATGCCGACTTAAGAACAGGAAGGCTGAGTCTTCCTACTATTAATGTTTGAGCGTTTCCTGTGTCACCAGTTTTACATTCCGATGCACCTCTGCAGGTTTACTGTATCCCCTGGATCTTCCCATTGACGAAGAAACACAGAAATTGCATCGGAATTAAATATAAGAGGCACAATGCCGACTTAAGTACAGGAACATTGAGTCTTCCTACTGTCTATGTTTTGAGCGTTTCCTGCGTCACCAGTTTTACATTCCGATGCACCTCTGCAGGTTTACTGTATCCATTGGACCTTCCCATTGATGATGAAACACAGAAATTACATCGGAATTAAATATAAGAGACACAACGTTGACTTAAGTACAAGAAAACTGAGTCTTCTTACGGTCTATGTTTTGAGCGTTTCCAGTGTCACCAGTTATACATTCCGATGCACCTCTGCAGGTTTACTGCATCCCTTGGACCTTCCAGTGACGATGAAACACAGAAATTGCATCGGAATTAAATATAAAAGACACAATGCCTACTTAAGTACAAGAAAACTGAGTCTTCTTAGGGTGTATGTTATGAGCGCTTCCTGTGTCACCAGTTTTACATTCCGATGCACCTCTGCAGGGTTACTGTGTCCCTTGGACCTTCCCATTGACGATGAAGCACAGAAATCGCATCGGAATTAAATATAAGTGACACAATGCCGACTTAAGTACAGAAAGACTGAGTCTTCCTACTGTCTATGCTTTGAGCGTTTCCTGTGTCACCAGTTTTACATTCCGATGCACCTCTGCAGGTTTACTGTATCCATTGGACCTTCCCTTTGACGATGAAACACAGAAATTACATCGGAATTAAATATAAGAGCACGACGTTGAGTTAAGTACAAGAAAACTGAGTCTTTTTACGGTCTATGTTTTGAGCTTTTCCGGCGTCACCAGTTTTACATTCCGATGCATCTATGCAGGTTTACTGTATCCATTGGACCTTCCCATGGACGATGAAACACAGGAATTGCACCGGAATTAAATATAAGAGACACAATTCGGACTTAGGTACAGGCAGACTGAGTCTTCCCACTGTCTATGTTTTGAGCGTGTCCTGTGTCACCAGTTTTACATTCCGATGCACCTCTGCAGGTTTACTGTATACCTTGGATCTTCCCATTGACGATGAAAAACAGAGATTGCATCGGAAACAAATATAAGAGATACAATGCCGACTTAAGTACAGGAAGATTGAGTCTCCCTACTGTGTATGTTTTGAGCGCTTCCTCCGTCACCAATTTTACATTCCGATGCAGCTCTGCAGGTTTACTGTATCCATTGGACTTTCCCATTGACGATGAAACACAGAAATAGCATCGGAATTAAATATAAGAGACACAATGCCGACTTAAGAACAGGAAGACTGAGTCTTCCTACTGTCTATGTTTTGAGCGTTTCCTGCGTCACCAGTTTTACATTTTGATGCACCTCTGCAGGTTTACTGTATACCTTGGATCTTCCCATTGACGATGAAAAACAGAAATTTCATCGGAATTAAATATAAGAGACACAATGCCGACTTAAGTACAGGAAGATTGAGTCTTCCTACTGTGTATGTTTTGAGCGTTTCCGCCGTCACCAATTTTACATTCCGATGCAGCTCTGCAGGTTTACTGTATCCATTGGACTTGCCCATTGACGATGAAACACAGAAATAGCATCGGAATTAAATATAAGAGACACAATGCCGACTTAAGAACAGGAAGGCAGAGTCTTCCTACTGTCTATGTTTTGAGCGTTTCCTGCGTCACCAGTTTTACATTTTGATGCACCTCTGCAGGTTTACTGTATCCCTTGGTCTTTACCATTGACGATGAAACACAGAAATTACATCGGAATTAAATATAAGTGACACAATGCCGACTTAGGTACAGGAAGACTGAGTCTTCCTACTGTCAATGTTTGAGCGTTTCCTGTGTCAACAGTTTTACATTCCGATGCACCTCTGAAGGTTTACTGTATCCATTGGACCTTCCCATTGACGATGAAACACAGAAAATGCATCGGAATTAAATATAAGAGACACAATGCCGACTTAAGAACAGGAAGGCTGAGTCTTCCTACTGTCTATGTTTTGAGCGTTTCCTGTGTCACCAGTTTTGCATTCCGATCCACCTCTGCAGGTTTACTGTATCCATTGGACCTTCCGTTGGCAACAAAGCACAGAAATTGCATCGGAATTAAATATAAGAGACACAATGCCGACTTAGGTACAGGAAGACTGGGTCTTCCTACTGTCTATGCTTTGAGCGTGTCCTGTGTCACCAGTTTTGCATTCCGATGGACCTCTGCAGGTTTACTGTATCCCTTGGATCTTCCCATTGACGATGAAAAACAGAAATTGCATCGGAATTAAATATAAGAGACACAATGCCGACTTAAGTACAGGAAGATTGAGTCTTCCTACTGTGTATGTTTTGAGCGTTTCCTCCGTCACCAATTTTACATTCCGATGCAGCTCTGCAGGTTTACTGTATCCATTGGACTTTCCCATTGACGATGAAACACAGAAATAGCTTCGGAATTAAATATAAGAGACACAATGCCGACTTAAGAACAGGAAGACTTAGTCTTCCTACTGTCAATGTTTGAGCGTTTCCTGTGTCAAAAGTTTTACATTCCGATGCACCTCTGCAGGTTTACCATATGTCTTGGACCTTCACAGTGACGATGAAACACAGAAATTGCATCGGAATTAAATATAAAAGACACAATGCCTACTTAAGTACAAGAAAACTGAGTCTTCTTAGGGTCTATGTTATGAGCGCTTCCTGTGTCACGAGTTTTACATTCCGATGCACCTCTGCAGGGTTACTGTATCCCTTGGACCTTCCCATTGACGATGAAGCACAGAAATTGTATCGGAATTAAATATAAGAGACACAACGCCGACTTAAGTACAGAAAGACTGAGTCTTCCTACTGTCTATGCTTTGCGCGTTTCCTGTGTCACCAGTTTTACATTCCGATGCACATCTGCAGGTTTACTGTATCCCTTGGATCTTCCCATTGACGATGAAAAACAGAAATTGCATCGGAATTAAATGTAAGAGACACAATGCCGCCTTAAGTACAGGAAGATTGAGTCTTCCTACTGTGTATGTTTTGAGCGTTTCCTTCGTCACCAATTTTACATTCCGATGCACCTCTGCAGGTTTACTGTATCCATTGGACTTTCCCATTGACGATGAAACACAGAAATAGCATCGGAATTAAATATAAGAGACACAATGCCGACTTAAGAACAGGAAGGCTGAGTCTTCCTACTATTAACGTTTGAGCGTTTCCTGTGTCACCAGTTTTACATTCCGATGCACCTCTGCAGGTTTGCTGTATCCCCTGGATCTTCCCATTGACGAAGAAACACAGAAATTGCATCGGAATTAAATATAAGAGGCACAATGCCGACTTAAGTACATGAACATTGAGTCTTCCTACTGTCTATGTTTTGAGCGTTTCCTGCGTCACCAGTTTTACATTCCGATGCACCTCTGCAGGTTTACTGTATCCATTGGACCTACCCATTGACGATGAAACACAGAAATTACATCGGAATTAAATATAAGAGACACAACGTTGACTTAAGTACAAGAAAACTGAGTCTTCTTACGGTCTATGTTTTGTGCGTTTCCAGTGTCACCAGTTATACATTCCGATGCACCTCTGCAGGTTTACTGCATCCCTTGGACCTTCCAGTGACGATGAAACACAGAAATTGCATCGGAATTAAATATAAAAGACACAATGCCTACTTAAGTACAAGAAAACTGAGTCTTCTTAGGGTCTATGTTATGAGCGCTTCCTGTGTCACCAGTTTTACATTCCGATGCACCTCTGCATGGTTACTGTATCCCTTGGACCTTCCCATTGACGATGAAACACAGAAATTACATCGGAATTAAATATAAGAGGCACAACGTTGAGTTAAGTACAAGAAAACTGAGTCTTCCTACTGTCTATGTTTTGAGCGTTTCCTGCGTCACCAGTTTTACATTTTGATGCACCTCTGCAGGTTTACTGTATCCCTTGGACCTCCCCATTGCCGATGAAGCACAGAAATTGCATCGGAATTAAATATAAGAGACACAACGCCGACTTAAGTACAGAAAGACTGAGTCTTCCTACTGTCTATGCTTTGCGCGTTTCCTGTGTCACCAGTTTTACATTCCGATGCACATCTGCAGGTTTACTGTATCCCTTGGATCTTCCCATTGACGATGAAAAACAGAAATTGCATCGGAATTAAATGTAAGAGACACAATGCCGGCTTAAGTACAGGAAGATTGAGTCTTCCTACTGTGTATGTTTTGAGCGTTTCCTCCGTCACCAATTTTACATTCCGATGCACCTCTGCAGGTTTACTGTATCCATTGGACTTTCCCATTGACGATGAAACACAGCAATAGCATCGGAATTAAATATAAGAGACACAATGCCGACTTAAGAACAGGAAGGCTGAGTCTTCCTACTATTAATGTTTGAGCGTTTCCTGTGTCACCAGTTTTACATTCCGATGCACCTCTGCAGGTTTGCTGTATCCCCTGGATCTTCCCATTGACGAAGAAACACAGAAATTGCATCGGAATTAAATATAAGAGGCACAATGCCGACTTAAGTACATGAACATTGAGTCTTCCTACTGTCTATGCTTTTAACGTTTCCTGCGTCACCAGTTTTACATTCCGATGCACCTCTGCAGGTTTACTGTATCCATTGGACCTACCCATTGACGATGAAACACAGAAATTACATCGGAATTAAATATAAGAGACACAACGTTGACTTAAGTACAAGAAAACTGAGTCTTCTTACGGTCTATGTTTTGTGCGTTTCCAGTGTCACCAGTTATACATTCCGATGCACCTCTGCAGGTTTACTGCATCCCTTGGACCTTCCAGTGACGATGAAACACAGAAATTGCATCGGAATTAAATATAAAAGACACAATGCCTACTTAAGTACAAGAAAACTGAGTCTTCTTAGGGTCTATGTTATGAGCGCTTCCTGTGTCACCAGTTTTACATTCCGATGCATCTCTGCATGGTTACTGTATCCCTTGGACCTTCCCATTGACGATGAAGCACAGAAATTGCATCGGAGTTAAATATAAGTGACACAATGCCGACTTAAGTACAGAAAGACTGAGTCTTCCTACTGTCTATGCTTTCAGCGTTTCCTGTGTCACCAGTTTTACATTCCGATGCACCTCTGCAGGTTTACTGTATCCATTGGACCTTCCCTTTGACGATGAAACACAGAAATTACATCGGAATTAAATATAAGAGGCACAACGTTGAGTTAAGTACAAGAAAACTGAGTCTTCCTACTGTCTATGATTTGAGCGTTTCCTGCGTCACCAGTTTTACATTTTGATGCACCTCTGCAGGTTTACTGTATCCCTTGGATCTTCCCATTGACGATGAAAAACAGAAATTGCATCGGAATTAAATGTAAGAGACACAATGCCGACTTAAGTACAGGAAGATTGAGTCTTCCCACTGTGTATGTTTTGAGCGTTTCCTCCGTCACCAATTTTACATTCCGATGCAGCTCTGCAGGTTTACTGTATCCATTGGACTTTCCCATTGACGATGAAACACAGAAATAGCATCGGAATTAAATATAAGAGACACAATGCCGACTTAAGAACAGGAAGGCTGAGTCTTCCTACTGTCAATGTTTGAGCGTTTCCTGTGTCAACAGTTTTAATTTCCGATGCACCTCTGCAGGTTTACTGTATCCATTGGACCTTCCCATTGACGATGAAACACAGAAAATGCATCGGAATTAAATATAAGAGACACAATGCCGACTTAAGTACAGGAAGGCTGAGTCTTCCTACTGTCTATGTTTTGAGCGTTTCCTGTGTCACCAGTTTTACATTCCGATCCACCTCTGCAGGTTTACTGTATCCATTGGACCTTCCGTTGGCAACGAAGCACAGAAATTGCATCGGAATTAAATATAAGAGACACAATGCCAACATAGGTACAGGAAGACTGGGTCTTCTTACTGTCTATGATTTGAGCGTGTCCTGTGTCACCAGTTTTACATTCCGATGCACCTCTGCAGTTATACTGTATCCCTTGGATCTTTCCATTGACGATGAAAAACAGAAATTGCATCGGAATTAAATATAAGAGACACAATGCCGACTTAAGAACAGGAAGATTGAGTCTTCCTACTGTGTATGTTTTGAGCGTTTCCTCCGTCACCAATTTTACATTCCGATGCAGCTCTGCAGGTTTACTGTATCCATTGGACTTTCCCATTGACAATGAAACACAGAAATAGCTTCGGAATTAAATATAAGATACACAATGCTGACTTAAGAACAGGAAGACTTAGTCTTCCTACTGTCAATGTTTGAGCGTTTCCTGTGTCAAAAGTTTTACATTCCGATGCACCTCTGCAGGTTTACCACATCCCTTGGACCTTCACAGTGACGATGAAACACAGAAATTGCATCGGAATTAAATATAAAAGACACAATGCCTACTTAAGTACAAGAAAACCGAGTCTTCTTAGGGTCTATGTTATGAGCGCTTCCTGTGTCACCAGTTTTACATTCCGATGCACCTCTGCAGGGTTACTGTATCCCTTGGACCTCCCCATTGCCGATGAAGCACAGAAATTGCATCGGAATTAAATATAAGAGACACAACGCCGACTTAAGTACAGAAAGACTGAGTCTTCCTACTGTCTATGCTTTGCGCGCTTCCTGTGTCACCAGTTTTACATTCCGATGCACATCTGCAGGTTTACTGTATCCCTTGGATCTTCCCATTGACGATGAAAAACAGAAATTGCATCGTAATTAAATGTAAGAGACACAATGCCGGCTTAAGTACAGGAAGATTGAGTCTTCCTACTGTGTATGTTTTGAGCGTTTCCTCCGTCACCAATTTTACATTCCGATGCACCTCTGCAGGTTTACTGTATCCATTGGACTTTCCCATTGACGATGAAAGACAGAAATAGCATCGGAATTAAATATAAGAGACACAATGCCGACTTAAGAACAGGAAGGCTGAGTCTTCCTACTATTAATGTTTGTGCGTTTCCTGTTTCACCAGTTTTACATTCCGATGCACCTCTGCAGGTTTACTGTATCCCCTGGATCTTCCCATTGACGAAGAAACACAGAAATTGCATCGGAATTAAATATAAGAGGCACAATGCCGACTTAAGTACAGGAACATTGAGTCTTCCTACTGTCTATGTTTTGAGCGTTTCCTGCGTCACCAGTTTTACATTCCGATGCACCTCTGCAGGTTTACTGTATCCATTGGACCTTCCCATTGACGATGAAACACAGAAATTACATCGGAATTAAATATAAGAGACACAACGTTGACTTAAGTACAAGAAAACTGAGTCTTCTTACGGTCTATGTTTTGAGCGTTTCCAGTGTCACCAGTTTTACATTCCGATGCACCTCTGCAGGTTTACTGCATCCCTTTTACCTTCCAGTGACGATGAAACACAGAAATTGCATCGGAATTAAATATAAAAGACACAATGCCTACTTAAGTACAAGAAAACTGAGTCTTCTTAGGGTCTATGTTATGAGCGCTTCCTGTGTCACCAGTTTTACATTCCGATGCACCTCTGCAGGGTTACTGTATCCCTGGGACCTTCCAATTGACGATGAAGCACAGAAATTGCATCGGAATTAAATATAAGTGACACAATGCCGACTTAAGTACAGAAAGACTGAGTATTCCTACTGTCTGTGCTTTGAGCGTTTCCTGTGTCACCAGTTTTACATTCCGATGCACCTCTGCAGGTTTACTGTATCCATTGGACCTTCCCTTTGACGATGAAACAGAGAAATTACATCGGAATTAAATATAAGAGGCACAACGTTGAGTTAAGTACAAGAAAACTGAGTCTTCTTACGGTCTATGTTTTGAGCGTTTCCGGTGTCACCAGTTTTACATTCCGATGCATCTCTGCAGGTTTACTGTATCCATTGGACCTTCCCATGGACGATGAATCACAGGAATTGCACCGGAATTAAATATAAGAGACACAATTCGGACTTAGGTACAGGCAGACTGAGTCTTCCCACTGTCTATGTTTTGAGCGTGTCCTGTGTCACCAGTTTTACATTCCGATGCACCTCTGCAGGTTTACTGTATACCTTGGATCTTCCCATTGACGATGAAAAACAGAAATTGCATCGGAAACAAATATAAGAGACACAATGCCGACTTAAGTACAGGAAGATTGAATCTTCCTACTGTGTATGTTTTGAGCGTTTCCTCCGTCACCAATTTTACATTCCGATGCAGCTCTGCAGGTTTACTGTATCCATTGGACTTTCCCATTGACGATGAAACACAGAAATAGCATCGGAATTAAATATAAAAGACACAATGCCGACTTAAGAATAGGAAGGGTGAGTCTTCCTACTGTCTATGTTTTTAGCGTTTCCTGCGTCACCAGTTTTACATTTAGATGCACCTCTGCAGGGTTACTGTATCCCTTGGATCTTCCCATTGACGATGAAAAACAGAAATTGCATCGGAATTAAATATAAGAGACACAATGCCGACTTAAATACAGGAAGATTGAGTCTTCCTACTCTGTATGTTTTGAGCGTTTCCTCCGTCACCAATTTTACATTACGATGCAGCTCTGCAGGTCTACTGTATCCATTGGACTTTCCCATTGACGATGAATCACAGAAATAGCATCGGAATTAAATATAAGAGACACAATGCCGACTTAAGAACAGGAAGGCTGAGTCTTCCTACTGTCTATGTTTTGAGCGTTTCCTGCGTCACCAAGTTTACATTTTGATGCACCTCTGCAGGTTTACTGTATCCCTTGGACTTTACCATTGACGATGAAACACAGAAATTGCATCGGAATTAAATATAAGTGACACAATGCCGACTTAGGTACAGGAAGACTGAGTCTTCCTACTGTCAATGTTTGAGCGTTTCCTGTGTCAACAGTTTTACATTCCGATGCACCTCTGCAGGTTTATTGTATCCATTGGACCTTCCCATTGACGATGAAACACAAAAAATGCATCGAAATTAAATATAAGAGACACAATGCCGACTTAAGTACAGGAAGACTGAGTCTTCCTACTGTCTACGTTTTGAGCGTTTCCTGTGTCACCAGTTTTACATTCCGATCCACCTCTGCAGGTTTACTGTATCCATTGGACCTTCCGTTGGCAACAAAGCACAGAAATTGCATCGGAATTAAATATAAGAGACACAATGCCGACTTAGGTACAGGAAGACTGGGTCTTCTTACTGTCTATGTTTTGAGCGTGTCCTGTGTCACCAGTTTTACATTCCGATGCACCTCTGCAGGTTTACTGTATCCCTTCTATCTTCCCATTGACGATGAAAAACAGAAATTGCATCGGAATTAAATATAAAAGTCACAATGCCGACTTAAGTACAGGAAGATTGAGTCTTCCTACTGTGTATGTTTTGAGCGTTTCCTCCGTCACCAATTTTACATTCCGATGCAGCTCTGCAGGTTTACTGTATCCATTGGACTTTCCCATTGACGATGAAACACAGAAATAGCTTCGGAATTAAATATAAGAGACACAATGCTGACTTAAGAACAGGAAGACTTAGTCTTCCTACTGTCAATGTTTGAGCGTTTCCTGTGTCAAAAGTTTTACATTCCGATGCACCTCTGCAGGTTTACCATATCCCTTGGACCTTCACAGTGACGATGAAACACAGAAATTGCATCGGAATTAAATATAAAAGTCACAATGCCTACTTAAGTACAAGAAAACCGAGTCTTCTTAGGGTCTATGTTATGAGCGCTTCCTGTGTCACCAGTTTTACATTCCGATGCACCTCTTCAGGGTTACTGTATCCCTTGGACCTTCCCATTGACGATGAAGCACAATAATTGCATCGGAAATAAATATAAGAGACACAACGCCGACTTAAGTACAGAAAGACTGAGTCTTCCTACTGTCTGTGTTTTGCGCGTTTCCTGTGTCACCAGTTTTACATTCCAATGCACATCTGCAGGTTTACTGTATCCCTTGGACTTTCCCATTGACGATGAAACACAGAAATAGCATCGGAATTAAATATAAGAGACACAATGCCGACTTAAGAACAGGAAGGCTGAGTCTTCCTACTATTAATGTTTGAGCGTTTCCTGTGTCACCAGTTTTACATTCCGATGCACCTCTGCAGGTTTACTGTATCCCTTGGATCTTCCCATTGACGATGAAAAACAGAAATTGCATCGGAATTAAATGTAAGAGACACAATGCCGGCTTAAGTACAGGAAGATTGAGTCTTCCTACTGTGTATGTTTTGAGCGTTTCCTCCGTCACCAATTTTACATTCCGATGCACCTCTGCAGGTTTACTCTATCCAATGGACTTTCCCATTGACGATGAAACACAGAAATAGCATCGGAATTAAATACAAGAGACAAATGCCGACTTAGGTACAGGAAGACTGAGTCTTCCTACTGTCTATGTTTTGAGCGTTTCCTGCGTCACCAGCTTTACATTCCGATGCACCTCTGCAGGTTTACTGTATCCATTGGACCTTCCCATTGACGATGAAACACAGAAGCTACATCGGAATTAAATATAAGAGACACAACGTTGACTTAAGTACAAGAAAACTGAGTCTTCTTAAGGTCTATGTTTGAGCGTTTCCAGTGTCACCAGTTTTACATTGCGATGCACCTCTGCAATTTTACTGTATCCATTGGACCTTCCCATGGACGATGAAACACAGAAATTGCATCGGAATTAAATATAAGAGACAAATGCCGACTTAGGTACAGGAAGACTGAGTCTTCCTACTGTCTTTGTTTTGAGCGTTTCCTGCGTCACCAGCTTTACATTCCGATGCACCTCTGCAAGTTTACTGTATCCCTTGGATCTTCCCATTGACGATGAAAAACAGAAATTGCATCGGAATTAAATGTAAGAGACACAATGCCGGCTTAAGTACAGGAAGATTGAGTCTTCCTACTGTCTATGTTTTGAGCGTTTCCTGCGTCACCAGTTTTACATTGCGATGCACCTCTGCAGGTTTACTGTATCCATTGGACCTTCCCATTGACGATGAAACACAGAAGCTACATCGGAATTAAATATAAGAGACACAACGTTGACTTAAGTACAAGAAAACTGAGTCTTCTTAAGGTCTATGTTTGAGCGTTTCCAGTGTCACCAGTTTTACATTGCGATGCACCTCTGCAATTTTACTGTATCCATTGGACCTTCCCATGGACGATGAAACACAGAAATTGCATCGGAATTAAATATAAGAGGCACAACGTTGAGTTAAGTACAAGAAAACTGAGTCTTCTTACGGTCTATGTTTTGAGCGTTTCCAGCGTCACCAGTTTTACATTCCGATGCCCCTTTGCAGGTTTACTGTATCCCTTCGACCTTCACATGGACGATGAAACACAAGAATTGCATCGGAATTAAATATAAGAGACACAATTCGGACTTAGGTACAGAAAGACTGAGTCTTCCCACTGTCTATGTTTTGAGCGTGTCCTGTGTCACCAGTTTTACATTCCGATGCACATCTGCAGGCTTACTGTATCCATTGGACTTTCCCATTGACGATGAAACACAGAAATAGCATCGGAATTAAATATAAGAGACACAATGCCGACTTAAGAACAGGAAGGCTGAGTCTTCCTACTATTAATGTTTGAGCGTTTCCTGTGTCACCAGTTTTACATTCCGATGCACCTCTGCAGGTTTACTGTATTCCCTGGATCTTCCCATTGACGAAGAAACACAGAAATTGCATCGGAATTAAATATAAGAGGCACAATGCCGACTTAAGTACAGGAACATTGAGTCTTCCTACTGTCTATGTTTTGAGCGTTTCCTGCGTCACCAGTTTTACATTGCGATGCACCTCTGCAGGTTTACTGTATCCATTGGACCTTCCCATTGACGATGAAACACAGAAATTACATCGGAATTAAATATAAGAGACACAACGTTGACTTAAGTACAAGAAAACTGAGTCTTCTTACGGTCTATGTTTTGAGCGTTTCCAGTGTCACCAGTTATACATTCCGATGCACCTCTGCAGGTTTACTGCATCCCTTGGACCTTCCAGTGACGATGAAACACAGAAATTGCATCGGAATTAAATATAAAAGACACAATGCCTACTTAAGTACAAGAAAACTGAGTCTTCTTAGGGTGTATGTTATGAGCGCTTCCTGTGTCACCAGTTTTACATTCCGATGCACCTCTGCAGGGTTACTGTATCCCTTGGACCTTCCCATTGACGATGAAGCACAGAATTCGCATCGGAATTAAATATAAGTGACACAATGCCGACTTAAGTACAGAAAGACTGAGTCTTCCTACTGTCTATGCTTTGAGCGTTTCCTGTGTCACCAGTTTTACATTCCGATGCACCTCTGCAGGTTTACTGTATCCATTGGACCTTCCCTTTGACGATGAAACACAGAAATTACATCGGAATAAAATATAAGAGGCACAACGTTGAGTTAAGTACAAGAAAACTGAGTCTTCTTACGGTCTATGTTTTGAG
Source organism: Schistocerca nitens (assembly GCF_023898315.1). Classification (NCBI taxonomy): domain Eukaryota; kingdom Metazoa; phylum Arthropoda; class Insecta; order Orthoptera; family Acrididae; genus Schistocerca; species Schistocerca nitens. The sequence continues at coordinate 237,715,765 of NC_064623.1, read as the reverse complement.
CTTTTCCGGCGTCACCAGTTTTACATTCCGATGCATCTATGCAGGTTTACTGTATCCATTGGACCTTCCCATGGACGATGAAACACAGGAATTGCGCCGGAATTAAATATAAGAGACACAATTCGGACTTAGGTACAGGCAGACTGAGTCTTCCCACTGTCTATGTTTTGAGCGTGTCCTGTGTCACCAGTTTTACATTCCGATGCACCTCTGCAGGTTTACTGTATACCTTGGATCTTCCCATTGACGATGAAAAACAGAGATTGCATCGGAAACAAATATAAGAGACACAATGCCGACTTAAGTACAGGAAGATTGAGTCTCCCTACTGTGTATGTTTTGAGCGTTTCCTCCGTCACCAATTTTACATTCCGATGCAGCTCTGCAGGTTTACTGTATCCATTGGACTTTCCCATTGACGATGAAACACAGAAATAGCATCGGAATTAAATATAAGAGACACAATGCCGACTTAAGAACAGGAAGACTGAGTCTTCCTACTGTCTATGTTTTGAGCGTTTCCTGCGTCACCAGTTTTACATTTTGATGCACCTCTGCAGGTTTACTGTATACCTTGGATCTTCCCATTGACGATGAAAAACTGAAATTGCATCGGAATTAAATATAAGAGACACAATGCCGACTTAAGTACAGGAAGATTGAGTCTTCCTACTGTGTATGTTTTGAGCGTTTCCTCCGTCACCAATTTTACATTCCGATGCAGCTCTGCAGGTTTACTGTATCCATTGGACTTTCCCATTGACGATGAAACACAGAAATAGCATCGGAATTAAATATAAGAGACACAATGCCGACTTAAGAACAGGAAGGCTGAGTCTTCCTACTGTCTATGTTTTGAGCGTTTCCTGCGTCACCAGTTTTACATTTTGATGCACCTCTGCAGGTTTACTGTATCCCTTGGACTTTACCATTGACGATGAAACACAGAAATTACATCGGAATTAAATATAAGTGACACAATGCCGACTTAGGTACAGGAAGACTGAGTCTTCCTACTGTCAATGTTTGAGCGTTTCCTGTGTCAACAGTTTTACATTCCGATGCACCTCTGCAGGTTTACTATATCCATTGGACCTTCGCATTGACGATGAAACACAGAAAATGCATCGGAATTAAATATAAGAGACACAATGCCGACTTAAGTACAGGAAGGCTGAGTCTTCCTACTGTCTATGTTTTGAGCGTTTCCTGTGTCACCAGTTTTACATTCCGATCCACCTCTGCAGGTTTACTGTATCCATTGGACCTTCCGTTGGCAACGAAGCACAGAAATTGCATCGGAATTAAATATAAGAGACACAATGCCGACTTAGGTACAGGAAGACTGGGTCTTCTTACTGTATATGTTTTGAGGGTGTCCTGTGTCACCAGTTTTACATTACGATGCACCTCTGCAGGTTTACTGTATCCCTTGGATCTTCCCATTGACGATGAAAAACAGAAATTGTATCGGAATTAAATATAAGAGACACAATGCCGACTTCAGAACAGGAAGATTGAGTCTTCCTACTGTGTATGTTTAGAGCGTTTCCTCCGTCACCAATTTTACATTCCGATGCAGCTCTGCAGGTTTACTGTATCCATTGGTCTTTCCCATTGACGATGAAACACAGAAATAGCTTCGGAATTAAATATAAGAGACACAATGCTGACTTAAGAACAGGAAGCCTTAGCCTTCCTACTGTCAATGTTTGAGCGTTTCCTGTGTCAAAAGTTTTACATTCCGATGCACCTCTGCAGGTTTACCACATCCCTTGGACCTTCACAGTGACGATGAAACACAGAAATTGCATCGGAATTAAATATAAAAGACACAATGCCTACTTACGTACAAGAAAACCGAGTCTTCTTAGGGTCTATGTTATGAGCGCTTCCTGTGTCACCAGCTTTACATTCCGATGCACCTCTGCAGGGTTACTGTATCCCTTTGACCTTCCCATTGCCGATGAAGCACAGAAATTGCATCGGAATTAAATATAAGAGACACAACGCCGACTTAAGTACAGAAAGACTGAGTCTTCCTACTGTCTATGCTTTGCGCGTTTCCTGTGTCACTAGTTTTACATTCTGATGCACATCTGCAGGTTTACTGTATCCCTTGGATCTTCCCATTGACGATGAAAAACAGAAATTGCATGGAAATTAAATGTAAGAGACACAATGCCGGCTTAAGTACAGGAAGATTGAGTCTTCCTACTGTGTATGCTTTGAGCGTTTCTTCCGTCACCAATTTTACATTCCGATGCACCTCTGCAGGTTTACTGTATCCATTGGACTTTCCCATTGACGATGAAACACAGAAATAGCTTCGGAATTAAATATAAGAGACACAATGCTGACTTAAGAACAGGAGGACTTAGTCTTCCTACTGTCAATGTTTGAGCGTTTCCTGTGTCAAAAGTTTTACATTCCGATGCACCTCTGCAGGTATACCATATCCCTTGGACCTTCACAGTGACGATGAAACACAGAAATTGCATCGGAATTAAATATAAAAGACACAATGCCTACATAAGTACAAGAAAACCGAGTCTTCTTAGGGTCTATGTTATGAGCGCTTCCTGTGTCACCAGTTTTACATTCCGATGCACCTCTGCAGGGTTACTGTATCCCTTGGACCTTCCCATTGACGATGAAGCACAGAAATTGCATCGGAAATAAATATAAGAGACACAACGCCGACTTAAGTACAGAAAGACTGAGTCTTCCTACTGTCTATGCTTTGCGAGTTTCCTGTGTCACCAGTTTTACATTCCGATGCACCTCTGCAGGTTTACTGTATCCATTGGATTTTCCCATTGACGATGAAACACAGAAATAGCATCGGAATTAAATATAAGAGACACAATGCCGACTTAAGAACAGGAAGGCTGAGTCTTCCTACTATTAATGTTTGAGCGGTTCCTGTGTCACCAGTTTTACATTCCGATGCACCTCTGCAGGTTTACTGTATCCCTTGGATCTTCCCATTGACGATGAAAAACAGAAATTGCATCGGAATAAAATGTAAGAGACACAATGCCGGCTTAAGTACAGGAAGATTGAGTCTTCCTACTGTGTATGTTTTGAGCGTTTCCTCCGTCACCAATTTTACATTCCGATGCACCTCTGCAGGTTTACTGTATCCATTGGACTTTCCCATTGACGATGAAACACAGAAGCTACATCGGAATTAAATATAAGAGACACAACGTTGACTTATGTACAAGAAAACTGAGTCTTCTTAAGGTATATGTTTTGAGCGTTTCCATTGTCACCAGTTTTACATTCCGATGCACCTCTGCAATTTTACTGTATCCATTGGACCTTCCCATGGACGATGAAACACAGAAATTGCATCGGAATTAAATATAAGAGACACAATGCCGACTTAGGTACAGGAAGACTGAGTCTTCCTACTGTCTATGTTTTGAGCGTGTCCTGTGTCACCAGTTTTACATTCTGATGCACCTCTGCAGGTTTACTGTATCCCTTGGACCTTCACAGTGACGATAAAACACAGAAATTGCATCTAAATTAAATATAAGAGACACAATGCCGATTTAAGTACAGGAAGGCTGAGTCTTCCTACTCTCTATGTTTTGAGCGTTTCCTGTGTCACCAGTTTTACATTCCGATGCACCTCTTCAGGTTTACTGTATCCCTTGGATCTTCCCATTGACGATGAAACACAGAAATTGTATCGGAATTAAATATAAGAGACACAATGCCGACTTAAGTACAGGAACATTGAGTCTTCCTACTGTCTATATTTTGAGCGTTTCCTGCGTCACCAGTTATACATTCCGATGCACCTCTGAAGGTTTACTGTATCCATTGGACCATCGCATTGATGATGAAACTCAGAAATTACATCGGAATTAAATATAAGAGGCACAACGTTGAGTTAAGTACAAGAAAACTGAGTCTTCTTACGGTCTATGTTTTGAGCGTTTCCAGCGTCACCAGTTTTACATTCCGATGCACCTCTGCAGGTTTACTGTATCCCTTCGACCTTCACATGGACGATGATAAACAAGAATTGCATCGGAATTAAATATAAGAGACACAATTCGGACTTAGGTACAGGCAGACTGAGTCTTCCCACTGTCTATGTTTTGAGCGTGTCCTGTGTCACCAGTTTTACATTCCGATGCACTTCTGCAGGTTTACTGTAACCCTTGGACCTTCAGAGTGACGATGAAACACAGAAATTGCAGCGGAATTAAATATAAAAGACACAATGCCGACTTCAGTACAGGAAAACTCAGTATTCTTAGGGTCTATGTTATGAGCGCTTCCTGTGTCACCAGTTTTACATTCCGATGCACCTCTGCAGGGATACTGTATCCCTTGGACCTTCCCATTGACGATGAAACACAGAAATTGCATTGGAGTTAAATATAAGAGACACATTGCCGACTTAAGTACAGAAAGACTGAGTCTTCCTACTGTCTATGTTTTGAGCGTGTCCTGTGTCACCAGTTTTACATTCCGATGCACTTCTGCAGGTTTACTGTATACCTTGGACTTTACCATTGACGATGAAACACAGAAATTGCATCGGAATTAAATATAAGTGACACAATGCCGACTTAAGATCAGGAAGGCTGAGTCTTCCTACTGTCTATGTTTTGAGCGTTTCCTGTGTCTCCAGTATTACATTCCGATGCACCTCTGCAGGTTTACTGTATCCCTTGGATCTTCCCATTGACGATGAAACACAGAAATTGCATCGGAATTAAATATAAGAGGCACAACGTTGACTTAAGTACAAGAAAACTGAGTCTTCTTACGGTCTATGTTTTGAGCGTTACCAGTGTCACCAGTTTTACATTCCGATGCACCTCTGCAGGTTTACGATATCCATTGGACCTTCCCATGGACGATGAAACACAGCAATTGCATCGGAATTAAATATAAGAGACACAACGTTGACTTAAGTACAGGAAGACTGAGTCTTCCTACTGTCTATGTTTTGAGCGTTTCCTGTGTCACCAGTTTTACATTCCGATGCACCTCTCCACGTTTACTGTATCCCTTGGACTTTACCATTGACGATGAAACACAGAAATTGCATCGGAATTAAATATAAGAGACACAATGCCGACTTAGGTACAGGAAGACTGGGTCTTCCTACTGTCTATGTTTTGAGCGTATCCTGTGTCATCAGTTTTACATTATGATGCACCTCTGCAGGTTTACTGTATCCCTTAAACCTTCACAGTGACGATGAAACACAGAAATTGCATCTAAATTAAATATAAGAGACACAATGCCGACTTCACTACAAGAGAACTGAGTCTTCTTAGGGTCTATGTTTTGACCGCTTCCTATGTCACCAGTTTAACATTCCGATGCACCTCTGCAGGTTTACTGTATCCCTTGGACATTCCCATTGACGACGAAACACAGAAATTGCATCGGTTTTAAATATAAGAGACACAATGCCGACATAAGTACAGGAAGACTGAGTATTCCTACTGTCTATGTTTTGATCGTTTCCTGTGTCACCAGTTTTACATTCCGATGCACCTCTGCAATTTTACTGAATGCATTGGACCTTCATAGTGTCTATGAAACACAGAAATAGCATCGGAATTAAATATAAGAGACACAATGCCGACTTAAGTACAGGAAGGCTGAGTCTTCCTACTGTCTATTTTTGAGCGTTTCCTGTGTCACCAGTTTTACATTCCGATGCACCTCTGCAGGTTTACTGTATCCGTTGGATCTTCCCATTGACGAAGAAACACAGAAATTGCATCGGAATGAAATATAAGAGACACAATGCCGACTTAAGTACAGGAACATTGAGGCTTTCTACTGTCTATGATTTGAGCGTTTCCTGCGTCACCAGTTTTACATTCCGATGCACCTCTGCAGGTTTACTGTATCCATTGGGCCTTCCCATTGACGATGAAACACCGAAATTACATCGGAATTGAATATAAGAGACACAACGTTGACTTAAGTACAAGAAAACTTAGTCTTCTTACGGTCTATGTTTTGAGCGTTTCCAGTGTCACCAGTTTTACATTCCGATGCACCTCTGCAGGTTTACTGCATCCCTTGGACCTTCCAGTGACGATGAAACACAGAAATTGCATCGGAATTATATATAAAAGACACAATGCCTACTTAAGTACAAGAAAACTGAGTCTTCTTAGGGTCTATGTTATGAGCGCTTCCTGTGTCACCAGTTTTACATTCCGATGCACCTGTGCAGGGTTACTGTATCCCGTGGACCTTCCCATTGACGATGAAGCACAGAAATTGCATCGGAATTAAATATAAGAGACACAATGCCGACTTAAGGACCGGAAGGCTGAGTCTTCCAACTGTCTATGTTTTGAGCGTTTCCTGCGTCACCAAATTTTCATTGCGATGCACCTCTGCAGGTTTACTGTATCCATTGGACCCCCCCATTGACGATGAAACACAGATATTGCATCGGAATTAAATATAAAAGACACAATGCCGACTTAAGTACAGGAAGACTGAGTCTTTCTACTGTCTATGTTTTGAGCGTTTCCTGTGTCATCAGTTTTACATTTTGATGCACCTCTGCAGGTTTACTGTATCCCTTGTACCTTCACAGTGACGATGAAACACAGAAATTGCATCTAAATTAAATATAAGTTAAATATAAGAGACACAATGCCGACTTCAGTACAAGAAAACTGAGTCTTCTTAGGGTCTATGTTTTGACCGCTTCCTGTATCACCAGTTTTACATTCCGATGCACCTCTGCAGGTTTACTCTATCCGTTGGACCTTCCCATTGTCGACGAAACACAGATATTGTCTCGGATTTAAATATAAGAGAAACAATGCCGACTTATGTACAGGAAGACTGAGTATTCCTACTGTCTATGTTTTGATCGTTTCCTGTGTCACCAGTTTTACATTCCGATGCACCTCTGCCGGTTTACTGTATTGCTTGGATCTTCCAATTGACGATGAAACACAGAAATTGCATCGGAATTAAATATAAGAGACACAATGCCGACTTAAGTACAGGAAGATTGAGTCTTGCTACTGTCTATGTTTTGAGCGTTTCCTGCGTCACCAATTTTACATTCCGATGCACCCCTGCAGGTTTACTGTCTCCCTTGGACCTTCCCATTGACGATGAAACACAGAAATAGTATCGGAATTAAATATAGGAGACACAATGCCGACTTAAGGACAGGAAGGCTGAGTCTTCCTACTGTCTATGCTTTGAGCGTTTCCTGTGTCACCAGTTTCACATTCCGATGCACCTCTGTAGGTCTGCTGTATCCCTTGGATCTTCCCATTGACGATGAAACACAGAAATTGCATCGGAATTAAATATAAGGGACACAATGCCGACTTAAGTACAGGAACATTGAGTCTTCCTGCTGTCTATACTTTGACGTTTCCTGGGTCACCTGTTTTACATTCCGATGCACCTCTGCAGGTTTACTGTATCCATTGGACCTTCCCATTGACGATGAATCACAGAAATTGCATCGGAATTAAATATAAGAGACACAATGCCAACTTAAGTAAAGGAAGATTGAGACTTCCTACTGTCTATTTTTTGAGCGTTTCCTGCGTCACCAGTTTTACATTCCGATGCACCTCTGCCGGTTTACTGTATCCATCGGACCTTCCCATAGACGACGAAACACAGAAATTACATCGGAATTAAATATAAGAGACACAACGCCGACTTAAGTACAAGAAAACTGAGTCTTCTTAGGGTCTATGCAATGAGCATTTCCTGTGTCACCAGTTTTACATTCCGATGAACATCTGCAGGGTTACTGTATCCCTTGGACCTTCCCATTGACGATGAAACACAGAAATTGCATCGGAATTAAATATAAGAGACACAATGCCGACTTAAGTACAGAAAGACTGAGTCTTCCTACTGTCTATGATTTGAGCGTCTCCTGTGTCAACAGTTTTACATTCCGATGCACCTCTGCAGGTTTACTGTATCCCTTGCACCTTCCCATTGACAATGAAACACAAAAATTACATCTGACTTAAATATAACAGACACAATGCCGTCTTAAGTACAGGAAGACTGAGTCTTCCTACTGTCTATGTTTTGGGCGTTTCCTGTGTCACCAGTTTTACATTCCGATGCACCTCTCCACGTTTACTGTATACCTTGGACTTTACCATTAACGATGAAACACAGAAATTGCATCGGAATTAAATATAACAGACACAATTCGGACTTAGGTTCGGGCAGACTTAAGTAAAGGAAGATTGAGACTTCCTACTGTCTATTTTTTGAGCGTTTCATGCGTCACCAGTTTTTCATTCCGATGCACCTCTGCCGGTTTACTGTATCCATCGGACCTTCCCATAGACGACGAAACACAGAAATTACATCGGAATTAAATATAAGAGACACAACGCCGACTTAAGTACAAGAAAAGTGAGTCTTCTTAGGGTCTATGTTATGAGCGCTTCCTGTGTCACCAGTTTTACATTCCGATGCAACTCTGCAGGGTTACTGTATCCCTTGGATCTTCCCATTGACGATGAAAAACAGAAATGGCATCGGAATTAAATATAAGAGACACAATGCCGACTTAAGTACAGGAACATCGAGTCTTCCTGCTGTCTATACTTTGACCGTTTCCTGGGTCACCTGATTTACATTCCGATGCACCTCTGCAGGTTTACTGTATCCATTGGCCCTTCCCATTGACGATGAATCACAGAAATTGCATCGGAATTAAATATAAGAGACACAATGCCGACTTAAGTACAGGAAGATTGAGTCTTCCTACTGTCTATTCTTTGAGCGTTTCCTGCGTCACCAGTTTTACATTCCGATGCACCTCTGCCGGTTTACTGTATCCATCGGACCTTCCCATAGACGACGAAACACAGAAATTACATCGGAATTAAATATAAGAGACACAACGCCGACTTAAGTACAAGAAAACTGAGTCTTCTTAGGGTCTATGCAATGAGCGCTTCCTGTGTCACCAGTTTTACATTCCGATGAACATCTGCAGGGTTACTGTATCCCTTGGATCTTCCCATTGACGATGAAACACAGAAATTGCATCGGAATTAAATGTAAGGGACACAATGCCGACTTAAGTACAGGAACATCGAGTCTTCCTGCTGTCTATACTTTGACCGTTTCCTGGGTCACCTGTTTTACATTCCGATGCACCTCTGCAGGTTTACTGTATCCATTGGCCCTTCCCATTGACGATGAATCACAGAAATTGCATCGGAATTAAATATAAGAGACACAATGCCGACTTAAGTACAGGAAGATTGAGTCTTCCTACTGTCTATTTTTTGAACGTTTCCTGCGTCACCAGTTTTACATTCCGATGCACCTCTCCACGTTTACTGTATACCTTGGACTTTACCATTGACGATGAAACACAGAAATTGCATCGGAATTAAATATAAGTGACACAATGACGACTTAGGTACAGGAAGACTGAGTCTTCCTACTGTCAATGTTTGGGCGTTTCCTGTGTCAACAGTTTTACATTCCGATGCACCTCTGCAGGTTTACTGTATCCATTGGACCTTCCCTTGGCAACGAAGCACAGAAATTGCATCGGAATTAAATATAAGAGACACAATGCCGACTTAGGTACAGGAAGACTGGGTCTTCCTACTGTCTATGTTTTGAGCGTATCCTGTGTCATCAGTTTTACATTATGATGCACCTCTGCAGCTTTACTGTATCCCTTGAACCTTCACAGTGACGATGAAACACAGAAATTGCATCTAAATTAAATATAAGAGACACAATGCCGACTTCAGTTCAAGAAAACTGAGTCTTCTTAGGGTCTATGTTTTGACCGCTTCCTGTGTCACCAGTTTAACATTCCGATGCACCTCTGCAGGTTTACTGTATCCCTTGGACCTTCCCATTGACGACGAAACACAGAAATTGCAACGGATTTAAATATAAGAGACACAATGCCGACTTAAGTACAGGAAGACTGAGTATCCCTACTGTCTATGTTTTGATCGTTTCCTGTGTCACAAGTTTTACATTCCGATGCACGTCTGCAATTTTACTGAATTCATTGGACCTTCCAGTGACGATGAAAAACAGAAATTGCATCGGAATTAATTATAAAAGACACAATGCCTACTTAAGTACAAGAAAACTGAGTCTTCTTAGGGTCTATGTTATGAGCGCTTCCTGTGCCACCAGTTTTACATTCCGATGCACCTCTGCAGGGTTACTGTATCCCTTGGACCTTCCCATTGACTATGAAGCACAGAAATTGTATCGGAATTAAATATATGAGACACAATGCCGACTTAAGTACAGAAAGACTGAGTCTTCCTACTGTCTATGTTTTGAGCGTTTCCTGTGTCACCAGTTTTACATTCCGATGCACCTCTGCAGGTTTACTGTATCCATTGGACCTTCCCATGGACGATGAAACACAGGATTGCATCGGAATTAAATATAACAGACACAATTCGGACTTAGGTACGGGCAGACTGAGTCTTCCCACTGTCTATGTTTTGAGCGTGTCCTGTGTCACCAGTTTTACATTCCCATGCGCCTCTGCAGGTTTACTGTATCCCTTGGATCTTCCCATTGACGATGAAAAACAGAAATTTCATCGGAATTAAATATAAGAGACACAATGCCGACTTAAGTACAGGAAGATTGAGTCTTCCTACTGTGTATGTTTTGAGCGTTTCCTCCGTCACCAATTTTACATTCCGATGCAGCTCTGCAGGTTTACTGTATCCATCGGACTTTCCCATTGACGATGAAACACAGAAATAGCATCGGAATTACATATAAGAGACACAATGCCGACTTAAGAACAGGATGGCTGAGTCTTCCTACTGTCTATGTTTTGAGCGTTTCCTGCGTCACCAGTTTTACATCTTGATGCACCTCTGCAGGTTTACTGTATCGCTTGGACTTTACCATTGACGATGAAACACAGAAATTGCATCGGAATTAAATATAAGTGACACAATGCCGACTTAGGTACCGGAAGACAGAGTCTTCCTACTGTCAATGTTTGAGCGTTTCCTGTGTCAACAGTTTTACATTCCGATGCATCTCTGCAGGTTTACTGTATCCATTGGACGTTCCCATTGACGATGAAACACAGTAAATGCATCGGAATTAAATATAAGAGACACAATGCCGACTTAAGTACAGGAAGGCTGAGTCTTCCTACTGTCTATGTTTTGAGCGTTTCCTGTGTCACCAGTTTTACATTCCGATCCACCTCTGCAGGTTTACTGTATCCATTGGACCTTCCCTTGGCAACGAAGCACAGAAACTGCATCGGAATTAAATATAAGAGACACAATGCCGACTTAAGTACAGGAAGACAGAGTAATACTACTGTCTATGTTTTGATCGTTTCCTGTGTAGCCAGTTTTACATTCCGATGAACCTCTGCAATTTTACTGAATCCATTGGACCTTCCCATTGACGATGAAACACAGAAATAGCATCGGAATTAAATATAAGAGACACAATGCCGACTTAAGTACAGGAAGGCTGAGTCTTCCTACTGTCTATGTTTTGAGCGTCTCCTGTGTCACCAGTTTTACATTCCGATGCACTTCTGCAGGTTTACTGTATCCTTTGGATCTTCCCATTGACGATGAAACACAGAAATTGCATCGGAATTAAATATAAGAGACACAATGCCTACTTAAGTACAAGAAAACTGAGTCTTCTTAGGGTCTATGTTATGAGCGCTTCCTGTGTCACCAGTTTTACATTCCGATGCACCTCTGCAGGGTTACTGTATCCCTTGGACCTTCCCATTGACGATGAAGCACAGAAATTGCATCGGAATTAAATATAAGAGACACAACGCCGACTTAAGTACAGAAAGACTGAGTCTTCCTACTGTCTATGCTTTGAGCGTTTCCTGTGTCACCAGTTTTACATTCCGATGCACCTCTGCAGGTTTACTGTATCCCTTGGATCTTCCCATTGACGATGAAAAACAGAAATTGCATCGGAATTAAATGTAAGAGACACAATGCCGGCTTAAGTACAGGAATATTGAGTCTTCCTACTGTCTATTTTTTGAACGTTTCCTGCGTCACCATTTTTTCATTCCGATGCACCTCTCCACGTTTACTGTATACCTTGGACTTTACCATTGACGATGAAACACAGAAATTGCATCGGAATTAAATATAAGTGACACAATGACGACTTAGGTACAGGAAGACTGAGTCTTCCTACTGTCAATGTTTGGGCGTTTCCTGTGTCAACAGTTTTACATTCCGATGCACCTCTGCAGGTTTACTGTATCCATTGGACCTTCCCTTGGCAACGAAGCACAGAAATTGCATCGGAATTAAATATAAGAGACACAATGCCGACTTAGGTACAGGAAGACTGGGTCTTCCTACTGTCTATGTTTTGAGCGTATCCTGTGTCATCAGTTTTACATTATGATGCACCTCTGCAGCTTTACTGTATCCCTTGAACCTTCACAGTGACGATGAAACACAGAAATTGCATCTAAATTAAATATAAGAGACACAATGCCGCTTCAGTTCAAGAAAACTGAGTCTTCTTAGGGTCTATGTTTTGACCGCTTCCTGTGTCACCAGTTTAACATTCCGATGCACCTCTGCAGGTTTACTGTATCCCTTGCACCTTCCCATTGACGACGAAACACAGAAATTGCATCGGATTTAAATATAAGAGACACAATGCCGACTTAAGTACAGGAAGACTGAGTATCCCTACTGTCTATGTTTTGATCGTTTCCTGTGTCACAAGTTTTACATTCCGATGCACGTCTGCAATTTTACTGAATTCATTGGACCTTCCAGTGACGATGAAAAACAGAAATTGCATCGGAATTAATTATAAAAGACACAATGCCTACTTAAGTACAAGATAACTGAGTCTTCTTAGGGTCTATGTTATGAGCGCTTCCTGTGTCACCAGTTTTACATTCCGATGCACCTCTGCAGGGTTACTGTATCCCTTGGACCTTCCCATTGACTATGAAGCACAGAAATTGTATCGGAATTAAATATATGAGACACAATGCCGACTTAAGTACAGAAAGACTGAGTCTTCCTACTGTCTATGTTTTTAGCGTTTCCTGTGTCACCAGTTTTACATTCCGATGCACCTCTGCAGGTTTACTGTATCCATTGGACCTTCCCATGGACGATGAAACACAGGATTGCATCGGAATTAAATATAACAGACACAATTCGGACTTAGGTACGGGCAGACTGAGTCTTCCCACTGTCTATGTTTTGAGCGTGTCCTGTGTCACCAGTTTTACATTCCCATGCGCCTCTGCAGGTTTACTGTATCCCTTGGATCTTCCCATTGACGATGAAAAACAGAAATTTCATCGGAATTAAATATAAGAGACACAATGCCGACTTAAGTACAGGAAGATTGAGTCTTCCTACTGTGTATGTTTTGAGCGTTTCCTCCGTCACCAATTTTACATTCCGATGCAGCTCTGCAGGTTTACTGTATCCATCGGACTTTCCCATTGACGATGAAACACAGAAATAGCATCGGAATTACATATAAGAGACACAATGCCGACTTAAGAACAGGATGGCTGAGTCTTCCTACTGTCTATGTTTTGAGCGTTTCCTGCGTCACCAGTTTTACATTTTGATGCACCTCTGCAGGTTTACTGTATCGCTTGGACTTTACCATTGACGATGAAACACAGAAATTGCATCGGAATTAAATATAAGTGACACAATGCCGACTTAGGTACAGGAAGACTGAGTCTTCCTACTGTCAATGTTTGAGCGTTTCCTGTGTCAACAGTTTTACATTCCGATGCACCTCTGCAGGTTTACTGTATCCATTGGACGTTCCCATTGACGATGAAACACAGAAAATGCATCGGAATTAAATATAAGAGACACAATGCCGACTTAAGTACAGGAAGGCTGAGTCTTCCTACTGTCTATGTTTTGAGCGTTTCCTGTGTCACCAGTTTTACATTCCGATCCACCTCTGCAGGTTTACTGTATCCATTGGACCTTCCCTTGGCAACGAAGCACAGAAACGGCATCGGAATTAAATATAAGAGACACAATTCCGACTTAGGTACAGGAAGACTGGGTCTTCCTACTGTCTATGTTTTGAGCGTATCCTGTGTCATCAGTTTTACATTATGATGCACCTCTGCAGGTTTACTGTATCCCTTGAACCTTCACAGTGACGATGAAACACAGAAATTGCATCTAAATTAAATATAAGAGACACAATGCCGACTTCAGTACAAGAAAACTGAGTCTTCTTAGGGTCTATGTTTTGACCGCTTCCTGTGTCACCAGTTTTACATTCCGATGCACCTCTGCAGGTTTACTGTATCGCTTGGACCTTCCCATTGACGACGAAACACAGAAATTGCATCGGATTTAAATATAAGAGACACAATGCCGACTTAAGTACAGGAAGACAGAGTAATACTACTGTCTATGTTTTGATCGTTTCCTGCGTAGCCAGTTTTACATTCCGATGAACCTCTGCAATTTTACTGAATCCATTGGACCTTCCCATTGACGATGAAACACAGAAATAGCATCGGAATTAAATATAAGAGACACAATGCCGACTTAAGTACAGGAAGGCTGAGTCTTCCTACTGTCTATGTTTTGAGCGTCTCCTGTGTCACCAGTTTTACATTCCGATGCACTTCTGCAGGTTTACTGTATCCTTTGGATCTTCCCATTGACGATGAAACACAGAAATTGCATCGGAATTAAATATAAGAGACACAATGCCTACTTAAGTACAAGAAAACTGAGTCTTCTTAGGGTCTATGTTATGAGCGCTTCCTGTGTCACCAGTTTTACATTCCGATGCACCTCTGCAGGGTTACTGTATCCCTTGGACCTTCCCATTGACGATGAAGCACAGAAATTGCATCGGAATTAAATATAAGAGACACAACGCCGACTTAAGTACAGAAAGACTGAGTCTTCCTACTGTCTATGCTTTGAGCGTTTCCTGTGTCACCAGTTTTACATTCCGATGCACCTCTGCAGGTTTACTGTATCCCTTGGATCTTCCCATTGGCGATGAAAAACAGAAATTGCATCGGAATTAAATGTAAGAGACACAATGCCGGCTTAAGTACAGGAATATTGAGTCTTCCTACTGTGTATGTTTTGAGCGTTTCCTCCGTCACCAATTTTACATTCCGATGCACCACTGCAGGTTTACTGTATCCATTGGACTCTCCCATTGACGATGAATCACAGAAATAGCATCGGAATTAAATATAAGTGACACAATGCCGACTTAAGAACAGGAAGGCTGAGTCTTCCTACTATCAATGTTTGAGCGTTTCCTGTGTCACCAGTTTTACATTCCGATGCACCTCTGCAGGTTTACTGTATCCCTTGGATTTTCCCATTGTCGATGAAACACAGAGATTGCATCGGAATGAAATATAAGACACACAATGCCGACTTAAGTACAGGAAGATTGAGTCTTCCTACTGTGTATGTTTTGAGCGTTTCCTGCGTCACCAATATTACATTTCGATGCACCTCTGCAGGTTTACTGTGTCCATTGGACCTTCCCATTGACAATGAAACACAGAAATGGCATCGGAATTAAATATAAGAGACACAATGCCGACTTAAGGACCGGAAGGCTGAGTCTTCCTACTGTCTATGTTTTGAGCGTTTCCTGCGTCACCAGTTTTACATTGCGATGCACCTCTGCAGGTTTACTGTATCCATTGGACCTTCCCTTGGCAACGAAGCACAGAAACGGCATCGGAATTAAATATAAGAGACACAATTCCGACTTAGGTACAGGAAGACTGGGTCTTCCTACTGTCTATGTTTTGAGCGTATCCTGTGTCATCAGTTTTACATTATGATGCACCTCTGCAGGTTTACTGTATCCCTTGAACCTTCACAGTGACGATGAAACACAGAAATTGCATCTAAATTAAATATAAGAGACACAATGCCGACTTCAGTACAAGAAAACTGAGTCTTCTTAGGGTCTATGTTTTGACCGCTTCCTGTGTCACCAGTTTTACATTCCGATGCACCTCTGCAGGTTTACTGTATCGCTTGGACCTTCCCATTGACGACGAAACACAGAAATTGCATCGGATTTAAATATAAGAGACACAATGCCGACTTAAGTACAGGAAGACAGAGTAATACTACTGTCTATGTTTTGATCGCGTTCTGCGTAGCCAGTTTTACATTCCGATGAACCTCTGCAATTTTACTGAATCCATTGGACCTTCCCATTGACGATGAAACACAGAAATGGCATCGGAATTAAATATAAGAGACACAATGCCGACTTAAGTACAGGAAGGCTGAGTCTTCCTACTGTCTATGTTTTGAGCGTCTCCTGTGTCACCAGTTTTACATTCCGATGCACTTCTGCAGGTTTACTGTATCCTTTGGATCTTCCCATTGACGATGAAACACAGAAATTGCATCGGAATTAAATATAAGAGACACAATGCCTACTTAAGTACAAGAAAACTGAGTCTTCTTAGGGTCTATGTTATGAGCGCTTCCTGTGTCACCAGTTTTACATTCCGATGCACCTCTGCAGGGTTACTGTATCCCTTGGACCTTCCCATTGACGATGAAGCACAGAAATTGCATCGGAATTAAATATAAGAGACACAACGCCGACTTAAGTACAGAAAGACTGAGTCTTCCTACTGTCTATGCTTTGAGCGTTTCCTGTGTCACCAGTTTTACATTCCGATGCACCTCTGCAGGTTTACTGTATCCCTTGGATCTTCCCATTGACGATGAAAAACAGAAATTGCATCGGAATTAAATGTAAGAGACACAATGCCGGCTTAAGTACAGGAATATTGAGTCTTCCTACTGTGTATGTTTTGAGCGTTTCCTCCGTCACCAATTTTACATTCCGATGCACCACTGCAGGTTTACTGTATCCATTGGACTCTCCCATTGACGATGAATCACAGAAATAGCATCGGAATTAAATATAAGTGACACAATGCCGACTTAAGAACAGGAAGGCTGAGTCTTCCTACTATCAATGTTTGAGCGTTTCCTGTGTCACCAGTTTTACATTCCGATGCACCTCTGCAGGTTTACTGTATCCCTTGGATTTTCCCATTGTCGATGAAACACAGAGATTGCATCGGAATGAAATATAAGACACACAATGCCGACTTAAGTACAGGAAGATTGAGTCTTCCTACTGTGTATGTTTTGAGCGTTTCCTGCGTCACCAATATTACATTTCGATGCACCTCTGCAGGTTTACTGTGTCCATTGGACCTTCCCATTGACAATGAAACACAGAAATGGCATCGGAATTAAATATAAGAGACACAATGCCGACTTAAGGACCGGAAGGCTGAGTCTTCCTACTGTCTATGTTTTGAGCGTTTCCTGCGTCACCAGTTTTACATTGCGATGCACCTCTGCAGGTTTACTGTATCGCTTGCACTTTACCATTGACGATGAAACACAGAAATTGCATCGGAATTAAATATAAGTGACACAATGCCGACTTAGGTACAGGAAGACTGAGTCTTCCTACTGTCAATGTTTGAGCGTTTCCTGTGTCAACAGTTTTACATTCCGATGCACCTCTGCAGGTTTACTGTATACATTGGACGTTCCCATTGACGATGAAACACAGAAAATGCATCGGAATTAAATATAAGAGACACAATGCCGACTTAAGTACAGGAAGGCTGAGTCTTCCTACTGTCTATGTTTTGAGCGCTTCCTGTGTCACCAGTTTTACATTCCGATCCACCTCTGCAGGTTTACTGTATCCATTGGACCTTCCCTTGGCAACGAAGCACAGAAATTGCATCGGAATTAAATATAAGAGACACAATTCCGACTTAGGTACAGGAAGACTGGGTCTTCCTACTGTATATGTTTTGAGCGTATCCTGTGTCATCAGTTTTACATTATGATGCACCTCTGCAGGTTTACTGTATCCCTTGTACCTTCACAGTGACGATGAAACACAGAAATTGCATCTAAATTAAATATAAGAGACACAATGCCGACTTCAGTACAAGAAAACTGAGTCTTCTTAGGGTCTATGTTTTGACCGCTTCCTGTGTCACCAGTTTTACATTCCGATGCACCTCTGCAGGTTTACTGTATCGCTTGGACCTTCCCATTGACGACGAAACACAGAAATTGCATCGGATTTAAATATAAGAGACACAATGCCGACTTAAGTACAGGAAGACAGAGTAATCCTACTGTCTATGTTTTGATCGTTTCCTGTGTAGCCAGTTTTACATTCCGATGAACCTCTGCAATTTTACTGAATCCATTGGACCTTCCCATTGACGATGAAACACAGAAATAGCATCGGAATTAAATATAAGAGACACAATGCCGACTTAAGTACAGGAAGGCTGAGTCTTCGTACTGTCTATGTTTTGAGCGTTTCCTGTGTCACCAGTTTTACATTCCAATGCACTCCTGCAGGTTTACTGTATCCTTTGGATCTTCCCATTGACGATGAAACACAGAAATTGCATCGGAATTAAATATAAGAGACACAATGCCTACTTAAGTACAAGAAAACTGAGTCTTCTTAGGGTCTATGTTATGAGCGCTTCCTGTGTCACCAGTTTTACATTCCGATGCACCTCTGCAGGGTTACTGTATCCCTTGGACCTTCCCATTGACGATGAAGCACAGAATTTGCATCGGAATTAAATATAAGAGACACAACGCCGACTTAAGTACAGAAAGACTGAGTCTTCCTACTGTCTATGCTTTCAGCGTTTCCTGTGTCACCAGTTTTACATTCCGATGCACCTCTGCAGGTTTACTGTATCCCTTGGATCTTCCCATTGACGATGAAAAACAGAAATTGCATCGGAATTAAATGTAAGAGACACAATGCCGGCTTAAGTACAGGAATATTGAGTCTTCCTACTGTGTATGTTTTGAGCGTTTCCTCCGTCACCAATTTTACATTCCGATGCACCACTGCAGGTTTACTGTATCCATTGGACTCTCCCATTGACGATGAAACACAGAAATAGCATCGGAATTAAATATAAGTGACACAATGCCGACTTAAGAACAGGAAGGCTGAGTCTTCCTACTATCAATGTTTGAGCGTTTCCTGTGTCACCAGTTTTACATTCCGATGCACCTCTGCAGGTTTACTGTATCCCTTGGATTTTCCCATTGTCGATGAAACACAGAGATTGCATCGGAATGAAATATAAGAGACACAATGCCGACTTAAGTACAGGAAGATTGAGTCTTCCTACTGTGTATGTTTTGAGCGTTTCCTGCGTCACCAATATTACATTTCGATGCACCTCTGCAGGTTTACTGTGTCCATTGGACCTTCCCATTGACGATGAAACACAGAAATGGCATCGGAATTAAATATAAGAGACACAATGCCGACTTAAGAACCGGAAGGCTGAGTCTTCCTACTGTCTATGTTTTGAGCGTTTCCTGCGTCACCAGTTTTACATTGCGATGCAACTCTGCAGGGTTACTGTATCGCTTGGACTTTACCATTGACGATGAAACACAGAAATTGCATCGGAATTAAATATAAGTGACACAATGCCGACTTAGGTACAGGAAGACTGAGTCTTCCTACTGTCAATGTTTGAGCGTTTCCTGTGTCAACAGTTTTACATTCCGATGCACCTCTGCAGGTTTACTGTATCCATTGGACGTTCCCATTGATGACGAAACACAGAAAATGCATCGGAATTAAATATAAGAGACACAATGCCGACTTAAGTACAGGAAGGCTGAGTCTTCCTACTGTCTATGTTTTGAGCGTTTCCTGTGTCACCAGTTTTACATTCCGATCCACCTCTGCAGGTTTACTGTATCCATTGGACCTTCCCTTGGCAACGAAGCACAGAAATTGCATCGGAATTAAATATAAGAGACACAATTCCGACTTAGGTACAGGAAGACTGGGTCTTCCTACTGTCTATGTTTTGAGCGTATCCTGTGTCATCAGTTTTACATTATGATGCACCTCTGCAGGTTTACTGTATCCCTTGAACCTTCACAGTGACGATGAAACACAGAAATTGCATCTAAATTAAATATAAGAGACACAATGCCGACTTCAGTACAAGAAAACTGAGTCTTCTTAGGGTCTATGTTTGACCGCTTCCTGTGTCACCAGTTTTACATTCCGATGCACCTCTGTAGGTTTACTGTATCGCTTGGACCTTCCCATTGACGACGAAACACAGAAATTGCATCGGATTTAAATATAAGAGACACAATGCCGACTTAAGTACAGGAAGACAGAGTAATCCTACTGTCTATGTTTTGATCGTTTCCTGTGTAGCCAGTTTTACATTCCGATGAACCTCTGCAATTTTACTGAATCCATTGGACCTTCCCATTGACGATGAAACACAGAAATAGCATCGGAATTAAATATAAGAGACACAATGCCGACTTAAGTACAGGACGGCTGAGTCTTCCTACTGTCTATGTTTTGAGCGTCTCCTGTGTCACCAGTTTTACATTCCGATGCACTTCTGCAGGTTTACTGTATCCTTTGGATCTTCCTATTGACGATGAAACACAGAAATTGCATCGGAATTAAATATAAGAGACACAATGCCTACTTAAGTACAAGAAAACTGAGTCTTCTTAGGGTCTATGTTATGAGCGCTTCCTGTGTCACCAGTTTTACATTCCGATGCACCTCTGCAGGGTTACTGTATCCTTTGGACCTTCCCATTGACGATGAAGCACAGAAATTGCATCGGAATTAAATATAAGAGACACAACGCCGACTTAAGTACAGAAAGACTGAGTCTTCCTACTGTCTATGCTTTGAGCGTTTCCTGTGTCACCAGTTTTACATTCCGATGCACCTCTGCAGGTTTACTGTATCCCTTGGATCTTCCCATTGACGATGAAAAACAGAAATTGCATCGGAATTAAATGTAAGAGACACAATGCCGGCTTAAGTACAGGAATATTGAGTCTTCCTACTGTGTACGTTTTGAGCGTTTCCTCCGTCACCAATTTTACATTCCGATGCACCACTGCAGGTTTACTGTATCCATTGGACTCTCCCATTGACGATGAAACACAGAAATAGCATCGGAATTAAATATAAGTGACACAATGCCGACTTAAGAACAGGAAGGCTGAGTCTTCCTACTATCAATGTTTGAGCGTTTCCTGTGTCACCAGTTTTACATTCCGATGCACCTCTGCAGGTTTACTGTATCCCTTGGATTTTCCCATTGTCGATGAAACACAGAGATGGCATCGGAATGAAATATAGGAGACACAATGCCGACTTAAGTACAGGAAGATTGAGACTTCCTACTGTGTATGTTTTGAGCGTTTCCTGCGTCACCAATTTTACATTTCGATGCACCTCTGCAGGTTTACTGTGTCCATTGGACCTTCCCATTGACAATGAAACACAGAAATGGCATCGGAATTAAATATAACAGACACAATGCCGACTTAAGAACCGGAAGGCTGAGTCTTCCTACTGTCTATGTTTTGAGCGTTTCCTGCGTCACCAGTTTTACATTGCGATGCACCTCTGCAGGTTTACTGTATCCATTGGACCTTCCCATTGACGATGAAACACAGAAGCTACATCGGAATTAAATATAAGAGACACAACGTTGTCTTAAGTACAAGAAAACTGAGTCTTCTTAAGGTCTATGTTTTGAGCGTTTCCAGTGACACCAGTTTTACATTCCGATGCACCTCTGCAATTTTACTGTATCCATTGGACCTTCCCATGGACGATGAAACACAGAAATTGCAACGGAATTAAATATAAGAGACACAATGCCGTCTTAGGTACAGGAAGACTGAGTCTTCCTACTGTCTATGTTTTGAGCGTGTCCTGTGTCACCAGTTTTACATTCTGATGCACCTCTGCAGGTTTACTGTATCCCTTGGACCTTCACAGTAACGATGAAACACAAAAATTGCATTGGAGTTAAATATAAGAGACACAATGCCGACTTAAGTACAGAAAGACTGAGTCTTCCTACTGTCTATGTTTTGAGCGTTTCCTGTGTCACCAGTTTTACATTCCGATGCACTTCTGCAGGTTAACTGTATCCCTTGGATTTTCCCATTAACGATGAAACACAGAAATTGCATCGGAATTAAATATAAGAGACACTATGCCGTCTTAAGTACAGGAACATTGAGTCTTCCTACTGAGTATGTTTTGAGCTTTTCCTGTGTCACCATTTTTACATTCCGATGCACCTCTGCAGGTTTACTGTATCCATTGGACCTTCCCATTGACGATGAAACACAGAAATTGCATCGGAATTAAATATAAGAGACACAATGCCGACTTAAGATCAGGAAGGCTGAGTCTTCCTACTGTCTATGTTATGAGCGTTTCCTGTGTCACCAGTTTTACATTCCGATGCACCTCTGCAGGTTTACTGTATCCCTTGGATCTTCCCATTGACGATGAAACACAGAAATTGCATCGGAATTAAATATAAGAGACACAATGCCGACTTAAGTACAGGAACGTTGAGTCTTCCTACTGTCTATGCTTTGAGCGTTTCCTGCGTCACCAGTTTTACATTCCGATGCACCTCTCCACGTTTACTGTATCCCTTGGACTTTACCATTGACGATGAAACACAGAAATTGCATCGGAATTAAATATAAGTGACACAATGCCGACTTAGGTACAGGAAGACTGAGTCTTCCTACTGTCAATGTTTGAGCGTTTCCTGTGTCAACAGTTTTACATTCCGATGCACCTCTGCAGGTTTACTGTATCCATTGGACCTTCCCATTGACGATGAAACACAGAAATTGCATCGGAATTAAATATAAGAGACACAATGCCGACTTAGGTACAGGAAGACTGGGTCTTCCTACTGTCTATGTTTTGAGCGTATCCTGTGTCATCAGTTTTACATTATGATGCACCTCTGCAGGTTTACTGTATCCCTTGAACCTTCACAGTGACGATTAAACACAGAAATTGCATCTAAATCAAATATAAGAGACACAATGCCGACTTCAGTACAAGAAAACTGAGTCTTCTTAGGGTCTATGTTTTGACCGCTTCCTGTGTCACCAGTTTTACATTCCGATGCACCTCTGCAGGTTTATTGTATCCCTTGGACCTTCCCATTGACGACGAAACACAGAAATTGCATCGGATTTAAATATAAGAGACACAATGCCGACTTAAGTACAGGAAGACTGAGTGTTCCTACTGTCTATGATTTGATCGTTTCCTGTGTCACCAGTTTTACATTCCGATGCACCTCTGCAATTTTACTGAATGCATTGGACCTTCATAGTGACGATGAAACACAGAAATAGCATAGGAATTAAATATAAGAGACACAATGCCTACTTAAGTACAAGAAAACTGAGTCTTCTTAGGGTCTATGTTATGAGCGCTTCCTTTGTCACCAGTTTTACATTCCGATGCACCTCTGCAGGGTTACTGTATCCCTTGGACCTTCCCATTGACGATGAAGCACAGAAATTGCATCGGAATTAAATATAAGAGACACAACGCCGACTTAAGTACAGAAAGACTGAGTCTTCCTACTGTCTATGCTTTGAGCGTTTCCTGTGTCACCAGGTTTACATTCCGATGCACCTCTGCAGGTTTACTGTATCCCTTGGACCTTCCCATTGACGATGAAAAACAGAAATTGCATCGGAATTAAATGTAAGAGACACAATGCCGGCTTAAGTACAGGAATATTGAGTCTTCCTACTGTGTATGTTTTGAGCGTTTCCTCCGTCACCAATTTTACATTCCGATGCACCACTGCAGGTTTACTGTATCCATTGGACTCTCCCATTGACGATGAAACACAGAAATAGCATCGGAATTAAATATAAGTGACCCAATGCCGACTTAAGAACAGGAAGGCTGAGTCTTCCTACTATCAATGTTTGAGCGTTCCCTGTGTCACCAGTTTTACATTCCGATGCACCTCTGCAGGTTTACTGTATCCCTTGGATTTTCCCATTGTCGATGAAACACAGACATTGCATCGGAATGAAATATAAGAGACACAATGCCGACTTAAGTACAGGAAGATTGAGTCTTCCTACTGTGTATGTTTTGAGCGTTTCCTGCGTCACCAATATTACATTTCGATGCACCTCTGCAGGTTTACTGTGTCCATTGGACCTTCCCATTGACAATGAAACACAGAAATGGCATCGGAATTAAATATAAGAGACACAATGCCGACTTAAGAACCGGAAGGCTGAGTCTTCCTACTGTCTATGTTTTGAGCGTTTCCTGCCTCACCAGTTTTACATTGCGATGCACCTCTGCAGGATTACTGTATCACTTGGACTTTACCATTGACGATGAAACACAGAAATTGCATCGGAATTAAATATAAGTGACACAATGCCGACTTAGGTACAGGAAGACTGAGTCTTCCTACTGTCAATGTTTGAGCGATTCCTGTGTCAACAGTTTTACATTCCGATGCACCTCTGCAGGTTTACTGTATCCATTGGACGTTCCCATTGACGATGAAACACAGAAAATGCATCGGAATTAAATATAAGAGACACAATGCCGACTTAAGTACAGGAAGGCTGAGTCTTCCTACTGTCTATGTTTTGAGCGTTTCCTGTGTCACCAGTTTTACATTCCGATCCACCTCTGCAGGTTTACTGTATCCATTGGACCTTCCCTTGGCAACGAAGCACAGAAATTGCATCGGAATTAAATATAAGAGACACAATTCCGACTTAGGTACAGGAAGACTGGGTCTTCCTACTGTCTATGTTTTGAGCGTATCCTGTGTCATCAGTTTTACATTATGATGCACCTCTGCAGGTTTACTGTATCCCTTGAACCTTCACAGAGACGATGAAACACAGAAATTGCATCTAAATTAAATATAAGAGACACAATGCCGACTTCAGTACAAGAAAACTGAGTCTTCTTAGGGTCTATGTTTTGACCGCTTCCTGTGTCACCAGTTTTACATTCCGATGCACCTCTGTAGGTTTACTGTATCGCTTGGACCTTCCCATTGACGACGAAACACAGAAATTGCATCGGATTTAAATATAAGAGACACAATGCCGACTTAAGTACAGGAAGGCTGAGTCTTCCTACTGTCTATGTTTTGAGCATCTCCTGTGTCACCAGTTTCACATTCCGATGCACTTCTGCAGGTTTACTGTATCCTTTGGATCTTCCTATTGACGATGAAACACAGAAATTGCATCGGAATTAAATATAAGAGACACAATGCCTACTTAAGTACAAGAAAACTGAGTCTTCTTAGGGTCTATGTTATGAGCGCTTCCTGTGTCACCAGTTTTACATTCCGGTGCACCTCTGCAGGGTTACTGTATCCCTTGGACCTTCCCATTGACGATGAAGCACAGAAATTGCATCGGAATTAAATATAAGAGACACAACGCCGACTTAAGTACAGAAAGACTGAGTCTTCCTACTGTCTATGCTTTGAGCGTTTCCTGTGTCACCAGTTTTACATTCCGATGCACCTCTGCAGGTTTACTGTATCCATTGGATCTTCCCATTGACGATGAAAAACAGAAATTGCATCGGAATTAAATGTAAGAGACACAATGCCGGCTTAAGTACAGGAATATTGAGTCTTCCTACTGTGTACGTTTTGAGCGTTTCCTCCGTCACCAATTTTACATTCCGATGCACCACTGCAGGTTTACTGTATCCATTGGACTCTCCCATTGACGATGAAACACAGAAATAGCATCGGAATTAAATATAAGTGACACAATGCCGACTTAAGAACAGGAAGGCTGAGTCTTCCTACTATCAATGTTTGAGCGTTTCCTGTGTCACCAGTTTTACATTCCGATGCACCTCTGCAGGTTTACTGTATCCCTTGGATTTTCCCATTGTCGATGAAACACAGAGATGGCATCGGAATGAAATATAAGAGACACAATGCCGACTTAAGTACAGGAAGATTGAGTCTTCCTACTGTGTATGTTTTGAGCGTTTCCTGCGTCACCAATTTTACATTTGGATGCACCTCTGCAGGTTTACTGTGTCCATTGGACCTTCCCATTGACAATGAAACACAGAAATGGCATCGGAATTAAATATAAGAGACACAATGCCGACTTAAGAACCGGAAGGCTGAGTCTTCCTACTGTATATGTTTTGAGCGTTTCCTGCGTCACCAGTTTTACATTGCGATGCACCTCTGCAGGTTTACTGTACCCATTGGACCTTCCCATTGACGATGAAACACAGAAGCTACATCGGAATTAAATATAAGAGACACAACGTTGTCTTAAGTACAAGAAAACTGAGTCTTCTTAAGGTCTATGTTTTGAGCGTTTCCAGTGACACCAGTTTTACATTATGATGCACCTCTGCAGGTTTACTGTATCCCTTGAACCTTCACAGTGACGATTAAACACAGAAATTGCATCTAAATCAAATATAAGAGACACAATGCCGACTTCAGTACAAGAAAACTGAGTCTTCTTAGGGTCTATGTTTTGACCGCTTCCTGTGTCACCAGTTTTACATTCCGATGCACCTCTGCAGGTTTATTGTATCCCTTGGACCTTCCCATTGACGACGAAACACAGAAATTGCATCGGATTTAAATATAAGAGACACAATGCCGACTTAAGTACAGGAAGACTGAGTGTTCCTACTGTCTATGATTTGATCGTTTCCTGTGTCACCAGTTTTACATTCCGATGCACCTCTGCAATTTTACTGAATGCATTGGACCTTCATAGTGACGATGAAACACAGAAATAGCATCGGAATTAAATATAAGAGACACAATGCCGACTTAAGAACAGGAAGGCTGAGTCTTCCTACTATCAATGTTTGAGCGTTTCCTGTGTCACCAGTTTTACATTCCGATGCACCTCTGCAGGTTTACTGTATCCCTTGGATTTTCCCATTGTCGATGAAACACAGAGATGGCATCGGAATGAAATATAAGAGACACAATGCCGACTTAAGTACAGGAAGATTGAGTCTTCCTACTGTGTATGTTTTGAGCGTTTCCTGCGTCACCAATTTTACATTTCGATGCACCTCTGCAGGTTTACTGTGTCCATTGGACCTTCCCATCGACAATGAAACACAGAAATGGCATCGGAATTAAATATAAGAGACACAATGCCGACTTAAGAACCGGAAGGCTGAGTCTTCCTACTGTATATGTTTTGAGCGTTTCCTGCGTCACCAGTTTTACATTGCGATGCACCTCTGCAGGTTTACTGTACCCATTGGACCTTCCCATTGACGATGAAACACAGAAGCTACATCGGAATTAAATATAAGAGACACAACGTTGTCTTAAGTACAAGAAAACTGAGTCCTCTTAAGGTCTATGTTTTGAGCGTTTCCAGTGACACCAGTTTTACATTCCGATGCACCTCTGCAATTTTACTGTATCCATTGGACCTTCCCATGGACGATGAAACACAGAAATTGCAACGGAATTAAATATAAGAGACACAATGCCGTCTTAGGTACAGGAAGACTGAGTCTTCCTACTGTCTATGTTTTGAGCGTGTCCTGTGTCACCAGTTTTACATTCTGATGCACCTCTGCAGGTTTACTGTATCCCTTGGACCTTCACAGTAACGATGAAACACAGAAATTGCATTGGAGTTAAATATAAGAGACACAATGCCGACTTAAGTACAGAAAGACTGAGTCTTCCTACTGTCTATGTTTTGAGCGTTTCCTGTGTCACCAGTTTTACATTCCGATGCACTTCTGCAGGTTAACTGTATCCCTTGGATTTTCCCATTGACGATGAAACACAGAAATTGCATCGGAATTAAATATAAGAGACACTATGCCGTCTTAAGTACAGGAACATTGAGTCTTCCTACTGTGTATGTTTTGAGCTTTTCCTGTGTCACCATTTTTACATTCCGATGCACCTCTGCAGGTTTACTGTATCCATTGGACCTTCCCATTGACGATGAAACACAGAAATTGCATCGGAATTAAATATAAGAGACACAATGCCGACTTAAGATCAGGAAGGCTGAGTCTTCCTACTGTCTATGATATGAGCGTTTCCTGTGTCACCAGTTTTACATTCCGATGCACCTCTGCAGGTTTACTGTATCCCTTGGATCTTCCCATTGACGATGAAACACAGAAATTGCATCGGAATTAAATATAAGAGACACAATGCCGACTTAAGTACAGGAACGTTGAGTCTTCCTACTGTCTATGCTTTGAGCGTTTCCTGCGTCACCAGTTTTACATTCCGATGCACCTCTCCACGTTTACTGTATCCCTTGGACTTTACCATTGACGATGAAACACAGAAATTGCATCGGAATTAAATATAAGTGACACAATGCCGACTTAGGTACAGGAAGACTGAGTCTTCCTACTGTCAATGTTTGAGCGTTTCCTGTGTCAACAGTTTTACATTCCGATGCACCTCTGCAGGTTTACTGTATCCATTGGACCTTCCCATTGACGATGAAACACAGAAATTGCATCGGAATTAAATATAAGAGACACAATGCCGACTTAGGTACAGGAAGACTGGGTCTTCCTACTGTCTATGTTTTGAGCGTATCCTGTGTCATCAGTTTTACATTATGATGCACCTCTGCAGGTTTACTGTATCCCTTGAACCTTCACAGTGACGATTAAACACAGAAATTGCATCTAAATCAAATATAAGAGACACAATGCCGACTTCAGTACAAGAAAACTGAGTCTTCTTAGGGTCTATGTTTTGACCGCTTCCTGTGTCACCAGTTTTACATTCCGATGCACCTCTGCAGGTTTATTGTATCCCTTGGACCTTCCCATTGACGACGAAACACAGAAATTGCATCGGATTTAAATATAAGAGACACAATGCCGACTTAAGTACAGGAAGACTGAGTGTTCCTACTGTCTATGATTTGATCGTTTCCTGTGTCACCAGTTTTACATTCCGATGCACCTCTGCAATTTTACTGAATGCATTGGACCTTCATAGTGACGATGAAACACAGAAATAGCATCGGAATTAAATATAAGAGACACAATGCCGACTTAAGTACAGGAAGTCTGAGTCTTCCTACTGTCTATGTTTTGAGCGTTTCCTGTGTCACCAGTTTTACATTCCGATGCACCTCTGCAGGTTTACTGTATCCATTGGACCTTCCCATTGACAATGAAACACAGATATAACATCGGAATTAAATATAAGAGACACAACGTTGACTTAAGTACAAGAAAACTGAGTCATCTTACGGTCTATGTTTTGAGCGTTTCCAGTGTCACCAGTTTTACATTCCGATGCACCTCTGCAGGTTTACTGCATCCCTTGGACCTTCCAGTGACGATGAAACACAGAAATTGCATCGGAATTAAATATAAAAGACAAAATGCCTACTTAAGTACAAGAAAACTGAGTCTTCTTAGGGTCTATGTTTCGAGCGGTTCCTGTGTCACCAGTTTTACATTCCGATGCACCTCTGCAGGGTTGCTGTATCCCTTAGACCTTCCCATTGACGATGAAGCACAGAAATTGCATCGGAATTAAATATAAGAGACACAATGCCGACTTAAGTACAGAAAGACTGAGTCTTCCTACTGTGTATGTTTTGAGCGTTTCCTGCGTCACCAATTTTACATTTCGATGCACCTCTGCCGGTTTACTGTATCCATTGGACCTTCCCATTGACGATGAAACACAGAAATGGCATCGGAATTAAATATAAGAGACACAATGCCGACTTAAGAACCGGAAGGCTGAGTCTTCCTACTGTCAATGTTTGAGCGTTTCCTGTGTCGCCAGTTTTACATTCCGATGCACCTCTGCAGGTTTACTGTATCCCTTGGATTTTCCCATTGACGATGAAACACAGAAATTGCATCGGAATGAAATATAAGAGACACAATGCCGACTTAAATACAGGAAGATTGAGTCTTCCTACTGTGTATGTTTTGAGCGTTTGCTGCGTCACCAATTATACATTTCGATGCACATCTGCAGGTTTACTGTATCCCTTGTACCTTCACAGTGACGATGAAACACAGAAATTGCATCTAAATTAAATATAAGAAATACAATGCCGACTTCAGTACAAGAAAACTGAGTCTTCTTAGGGTGTATGTTTTGACCGCTTCCTGTATCACCAGTTTTACATTCCGATGCACCACTGCAGGTTTACTGTATCCATTGGACTCTCCCATTGACGATGAAACACAGAAATAGCATCGGAATTAAATATAAGAGACACAATGCCGACTTAAGAACAAGAAGGCTGAGTCTTCCTACTATCAATGTTTGAGCGTTTCCTGTGTCACCAGTTTTACATTCCGATGCACCTCTGCAGGTTTACTGTATCCCTTGGATTTTCTCTTTGACGATGAAACACAGAAATTGCATCGGAATGAAATATAAGAGACACAATGCCGACTAAAGTACAGGAACATTGAGTCTTCCTACTGTCTATGTTTTGAGCGTTTCCTGCGTCACCAGTTTTACATTCCGATGCACCTCTGCAGGTTTACTGTATCCATTGGACCTTCCCATAGACAATGAAACACAGAAATAACATCGAAATTAAATATAAGAGACACAACGTTGACTTAAGTACAAGAAAACTGAGTCTTCTTACGGTCTATGTTTTGAGCGTTTCCAGTGTCACCAGATTTACATTCCGATGCACCTCTGCAGGTTTACTGCATCCCTTGGAGCTTCCAGTGACGATGAAACACAGAAATTGCATCGGAATTAAATATAAAAGACACAATGCCTACTTAAGTACAAGAAAACTGAGCCTTCTTAGGGTCTATGCTATGAGCGCTTCCTGTGTCACCAGTTTTACATTCCGATGCACCTCTGCAGGGTTACTGTATCCCTTGGACCTTCCCATTGACGATGAAGCACAGAAATTGCATCGGAATTAAATATAAGAGACACAATGCCGACTTAAGTACAGAAAGACTGAGTCTTCCTACTGTGTATGTTTTGAGCGTTTCCTGCGTCACCAATTTTACATTTCGATGCACCTCTGCAGGTTTACTGTATCCATTGGACCTTCCCATTGACGATGAAACACAGAAATGGCATCGGAATTAAATATAAGAGACACAATGCCGACTTAAGAACCGGAAGGCTGAGTCTTCCTACTGTCAATGTTTGAGCGTTTCCTGTGTCGCCAGTTTTACATTCCGATGCACCTCTGCAGGTTTACTGTATCCCTTGGATTTTCCCATTGACGATGAAACACAGAAATTGCATCGGAATTAAATATAAGAGACACAATGCCGACTTAAGTACAGGAAGATTTAGTCTTCCTACTGTGTATGTTTTGATCGTTTCCTGCGTCACCAATTTTACATTTCGATGCACCTCTGCAGGTTTACTGTATCCATTGGACCTTCCCATTGACGATGAAACACAGAAATGGCATTGGAATTAAATATCAGAGACACAATGCCGACTTAAGAACCGGAAGGCTGAGTCTTCCTACTGTCTATGTTTTGAGCGTTTCCTGCGTCACCAAATTTTCATTGCGATGCACCTCTGTGGGTTTACTGTATCCATTGGACCCCCCCATTGACGATGAAACACAGAAATTGCATCGGAATTAAATATAAAAGACACAATGCCGACTTAAGTACAGGAAGACTGAGTCTTTCTACTGTCTATGTTCTGAGCGTTTCCTGTGTCACCAGTTTTACATTCAGATCCACCTCTGCAGGTTTACTGTATCCATTGGACCTTCCCATGGACGATGAAACACAGAAATTGCATCGGAATTAATTATACGAGACACAATGCCGACTTAGGTACAGGAAGACTGAGTCTTCCTACTGTCTATGTTTTGAGCGTTTCCTGCGTCACCAATTTTACATTTCGATGCACCTCTGCAGGTTTACTGTATCCATTGGACCTTCCCATTGACGATGAAACACAGAAATGGCATCGGAATTAAATATAAGAGACACAATGCCGACTTAAGAACCGGAAGGCTGAGTCTTCCTACTGTCAATGTTTGAGCGTTTCCTGTGTCACCAGTTTTACATTCCGATGCATCTCTGTAGGTTTACTGTATCCCTTCCACCTTCACAGTGACGATGAAACACAGAAATTGCATCGGAATTAAATATAAAAGACACAATGCTGACTTAAGTACAAGAAAACTGAGTCTTCTTAGGGTCTATGATATGAGCGCTTCCTGCATCACCAGTTTTACATTCCGATTCACCTCTGCAGTGTTACTGTATCCCTTGGATTTTCCCATTGACGATGAAACACAGAAATTGCATCGGAATTAAATATAAGAGACACAATGCCGACTTAAGATCAGGAAGGCTGAGTCTTCCTACTGTCTATGTTTTGAGCGTTTCCTGTGTCACCAGTTTTACATTCCGATGCACCTCTGCAGGTTTACTGTATCCCTTGGATCTTCCCATTGACGATGAAACACAGAAATTGCATCGGAATTAAATATAAGAGACACAATGCCGACTTAAGTACAGGAACGTTGAGTCTTCCTACTGTCTATGCTTTGAGCGTTTCCTGCGTCACCAGTTTTACATTCCGATGCACCTCTGCAGGTTTACTGTATCCATTGGACCTTCCCATTGACGATGAAACGCAGAAATTACATCGGAATTAAATATAAGAGACACAACGTTGACTTAAGTACAAGAAAACTGAGTCTTCTTACGGTCTATGATTTGAGCGTTTCCAGTGTCACCACTTTTACATTCCGATGCACCTCTGCAGGTTTACTATATCCATTGGACCTTCCCATTGACGACGAAACACAGCAATTGCATCGGAATTAAATATAAGAGACACAATGCCGGCTTTGGTACAGGAAGACTGAGTCATCCTTCTGTCTATGATTTGAGCGTCTCCTGGGTCACCAGTTTTACATTCCGATGCACCTCTGCAGGTTTACTGTATCCCTTGCACCTTCCCATTGACAATGAAACACAAATATTACATCGGACTTAAATATAACAGACACAATGCCTACATAAGTACAGGAAGACTGAGTCTTCCTACTGTCTATGTTTTGAGCGTTTCCTGTGTCACCAGTTTTACATTCCGATGCACCTCTCCACGTTTACTGTATCCCTTGGACTTTACCATTGACGATGAAACACAAAAATTGCATCGGAATTAAATATAAGTGACACAATGCCGACTTAGGTACAGGAAGACTGAGTCTTCCTACTGTCAATGTTTGAGCGTTTCCTGTGTCAACAGTTTTACATTCCGATGCACCTCTGCAGGTTTACTGTATCCATTGGACCTTCCCTTGGCAACGAAGAACACAAAATGCATCGGAATTAAATATAAGAGACACAATGCCGACTTAGGTACAGGAAGACTGGGTCTTCCTACTGTCTATGTTTTGAGCGTATCCTGTGTCATCAGTTTTACATTATGATGCACCTCTGCAGGTTTACTGTATCCCTTGAACCTTCACAGTGACGATGAAACACATAAATTGCATCTAAATCAAATATAAGAGACACAATGCCGACTTCAGTACAAGAAAACTGAGTCTTCTTAGGGTCTATGTTTTGACCGCTTCCTGTGTCACCAGTTTTACATTCCAATGCACCTCTGCAGGTTTACTGTATCCCTTGGACCTTCCCATTGACGACGAAACACAGAAATTGCATCGGATTTAAATATAAGAGACACAATGCCGACTTAAGTACAGGAAGACTGAGTGTTCCTACTGTCTATGTTTTGATCGTTTCCTGTGTCACCAGTTTTACATTCCGATGCACCTCTGCAATTTTACTGAATGCATTGGACCTTCATAGTGACGATGAAACACAGAAATAGCATCGGAATTAAATATAAGAGACACAACGTTGTCTTAAGTACAAGAAAACTGAGTCTTTTTAAGGTCTATGTTTTGAGCGTTTCCAGTGACACCAGTTTTACATTCCGATGCACCTCTGCAATTTTACTGTATCCATTGGACCTTCCCATGGACGATGAAACACAGAAATTGCAACGGAATTAAATATAAGAGACACAATGCCGACTTAGGTACAGGAAGACTGAGTCTTCCTACTGTCTATGTTTTGAGCGTGTCCTGTGTCACCAGTTTTACATTCTGATGCACCTCTGCAGGTTTACTGTATCCCTTGGACCTTCACAGTAACGATGAAACACAGATATTGCATTGGAGTTAAATATAAGAGACACAATGCCGACTTAAGTACAGAAAGACTGAGTCTTCCTACTGTCTATGTTTTGAGCGTTTCCTGTGTCACCAGTTTTACATTCCGATGCACTTCTGCAGGTTAACTGTATCCCTTGGATTTTCCCATTGACGATGAAACACAGAAATTGCATCGGAATTAAATATAAGAGACACTATGCCGTCTTAAGTACAGGAAGATTGAGCCTTCCTACTGTGTATGTTTTGAGTTTTTCCTGTGTCACCAATTTTACATTCCGATGCACCTCTGCAGGTTTACTGTATCCATTGGACCTTCCCATTGACGATGAAACACAGAAATTGCATCGGAATTAAATATAAGAGACACAATGCCGACTTAAAATCAGGAAGGCTGAGTCTTCCTACTGTCTATGTTTTGAGCGTTTCCTGTGTCACCAGTTTTACATTCCGATGCACCTCTGCAGGTTTACTGTATCCCTTGGATCGTCCCATTGACGATGAAACACAGAAATTGCATCGGAATTAAATATAAGAGACACAATGCCGACTTAAGTACAGGAACGTTGAGTCTTCCTACTGTCTATGCTTTGAGCGTTTCCTGCGTCACCAGTTTTACATTCCGATGCACCTCTGCAGGTTTACTGTATCCATTGGACCTTCCCATTGACGATGAAACACAGAAATTACATCGGAATTAAATATAAGAGACACAACGTTGACTTAAGTACAAGATAACTGAGTCTTCTTACGGTCTATGATTTGAGCGTTTCCAGTGTCACCACTTTTACATTCCGATGCACCTCTGCAGGTTTACTATATCCATTGGACCTTCCCATTGACGACGAAACACAGCAATTGCATCGGAATTAAATATAAGAGACACAATGCCGGCTTAGGTACAGGAAGACTGAGTCATCCTTCTGTCTATGATTTGAGCGTCTCCTGGGTCACCAGTTTTACATTCCGATGCACCTCTGCAGGTTTACTGTATCCCTTGCACCTTCCCATTGACAATGAAACACAAATATTACATCGGACTTAAATATAACAGACACAATGCCTACATAAGTACAGGAAGACTGAGTCTTCCTACTGTCTATGTTTTGAGCGTTTCCTGTGTCACCAGTTTTACATTCCGATGCACCTCTCCACGTTTACTGTATCCCTTGGACTTTACCATTGACGATGAAACACAAAAATTGCATCGGAATTAAATATAAGTGACACAATGCCGACTTAGGTACAGGAAGACTGAGTCTTCCTACTGTCAATGTTTGAGCGTTTCCTGTGTCAACAGTTTAACATTCCGATGCACCTCTGCAATTTTACTGAATGCATTGGACCTTCATAGTGACGATGAAACACAGAAATAGCATCGGAATTAAATATAAGAGACACAATGCCGACTTAAGTACAGGAAGGCTGAGTCTTCCTACTGTCTATGTTTTGAGCGTTTCCTGTGTCACCAGTTTAACATTCCGATGCACCTCTGCAGGTTTACTGTATCCCTTGGATCTTCCCATTGACGAAGAAACTCAGAAATTGCATCGGAATTAAATATAAGAGACACAATGCCGACTTAAGTACAGGAACATTGAGTCTTCCTACTGTCTATGTTTTGAGCGTTTCCTGCGTCACCAGTTTTACATTCCGATGCACCTCTGCAGGTTTACTGTATCCATTGGACCTTCCCATTGACAATGAAACACAGAAATAACATCGGAATTAAATATAAGAGACACAACGTTGACTTAAGTACAAGAAAACTGAGTCTTCTTACGGTCTTTGTTTTGAGCGTTTCCAGTGTCACCAGTTTTAAATTCCGATGCACCTCTGCAGGTTTACTGCATCCCTTGGACCTTCCAGTGACGATGAAACACAGAAATTGCATCGGAATTAAATATAAAAGACCCAATGTCTACTTAAGTACAAGAAAACTGAGTCTTCTTAGGGTGTATGTTATGAGCGCTTCCTGTGTCACCAGTTTTACATTCCGATGCACCTCTGCAGGGTTACTGTATTCCTTGGACCTTCCCATTGACGATGAAGCACAGAAATTGCATCGGAATTAAATATAAGAGACACAATGCCGACTTAAGTACAGAAAGACTGAGTCTTCCTACTGTGTATGTTTTGAGCGTTTCCTGCGTCACCAATTTTACATTTCGATGCACCTCTGCAGGTATACTGTATCCATTGGACCTTCCCATTGACGATGAAACACAGAAATGGCATCGGAATTAAATATAAGAGACACAATGCCGACTTAAGAACCGGAAGGCTGAGTCTTCCTACTGTCAATGTTTGAGCGTTTCCTGTGTCGCCAGTTTTACATTCCGATGCACCTCTGCAGGTTTACTGTATCCCTTGGATTTTCCCATTGACGATGAAACACAGAAATTGCATCGGAATTAAATATAAGAGACACAATGCCGACTTAAGTACAGGAAGATTTAGTCTTCCTACAGTGTATGTTTTGAGCGTTTCCTGCGTCACCAATTTTACATTTCGATGCACCTCTGCAGGTTTACTGTATCCATTGGACCTTCCCATTGACGATAAAACACAGAAATGGCATCGGAATTAAATATCAGAGACACAATGCCGACTTAAGAGCCGGAAGGCTGAGTCTTCCTACTGTCTATGTTTTGAGCGTTTCCTGCGTCACCAAATTTTCAATGCGATGCACCTCTGCGGGTTTACTGTATCCATTGGACCCCCCCATTGACGATGAAACACAGAAATTGCATCGGAATCAAATATAAGAGACACAATGCCGACTTAAGTACAGGAAGATTTAGTCTTCCTACTGTGTATGTTTTGAGCGTTTCCTGTGGCACCAGTTTTACATTCCGATGCACCTCTGCAGGTTTACTGTATCCACTGGACCTTCCCATGGACGATGAAACGCAGAAATTGCATCGGAATTCATTATAAGAGACACAATGCCGACTTAGGTACAGGAAGACTGAGTCTTCCTACTGTCTATGTTTTGAGCGTGTCCTGTGTCACCAGTTTTACATTCCGAAGCATCTCTGTAGGTGTACTGTATCCCTTCCACCTTCACAGTGACGATGAAACACAGAAATTGCATCGGAATTAAATATAAAAGACACAATGCTGACTTAAGTACAAGAAAACTGAGTCTTCTTAGGGTCTATGTTATGAGCGCTTCCTGTATCACCAGTTTTACATTCCGATTCACCTCTGCAGTGTTACTGTATCCCTTGGACCTTCCCATTGACGATGAAACACAGAAATTACATCGGAATTAAATATAAGAGACACAATGCCGACTTAAGTACAGAAAGACTGAGTCTTCCTACTGTGTATGTTTTGAGCGTTTGCTGCGTCACCAATTTTACATTTCGATGCACCTCTGCAGGTTTACTGTATCCCTCGTACCTTCACAGTGACGATGAAACACAGAAATTGCATCTAAATTAAATATAAGAGACACAATGCCGACTTCAGTACAAGAAAACTGAGTCTTCTTAGGGTGTATGCTTTGACCGCTTCCTGTATCACCAGTTTTACATTCCGATGCACCATTGCAGGTTTACTGTATCCATTGGACTCTCCCATTGACGATGAAACACAGAAATAGCATCGGAATTAAATATAAGAGACACAATGCCGACTTAAGAACAGGAAGGCTGAGTCTTCCTACTATCAATGTTTGAGCGTTTCCTGTGTCACCAGTTTTACATTCCGATGCACCTCTGCAGGTTTACTGTATCCCTTGGATTTTCTCATTGACGATGAAACACAGAAATTGCATCGGAATTAAATATAAGAGACACAATGCCGACTTAAGTACAGGAAGATTGAGTCTTCCTACTGTGTATGTTTTGAGCGTTTCCTGCGTCACCAATTTTACATTTCGATGCACCTCTGCAATTTTACTGTGTCCATTGGACCTTCCCATTGACGATGAAACACAGAAATGGCATCGGAATTAAATATAAGAGACACAATGCCGACTTAAGAACCGGAAGGCTGAGTCTTCCTACTGTCTATGTTTTGAGCGTTTCCTGCGTCACCAATTTTACATTGCGATGCACCTCTGCAGGTTTACTGTATCCATTGGAATTTCTCATTGACGATGAAACACAGAAATTGCATCGGAATGAAATATAAGACACACAATGCCGACTTAGGTACAGGAAGACTGAGTCTTCCTACTGTCTATGTTTTGAGCGTGTCCTGTGTCACCAGTTTTATATTCCGAAGCATCTCTGTAGGTTTACTGTATCCCTTCCACCTTCACAGTGACGATGAAACACAGAAATTGCATCGGAATTAAATATAAAAGACACAATGCTGACTTAAGTACAAGAAAACTGAGTCTTCTTAGGGTCTATGTTATGAGCGCTTCCTGTATCACCAATTTTACATTTCGATGCACCTCTGCCGGTTTACTGTATCCATTGGACCTTCCCATTGACGATGAAACACAGAAATGGCATCGGAATTAAATATGAGAGACACAATGCCGACTTAAGAACCGGAAGGCTGAGTCTTCCTACTGTCAATGTTTGAGCGTTTCCTGTGTCGCCAGTTTTACATTCCGATGCACCTCTGCAGATTTACTGTATCCCATGGATTTTCCCATTGACGATGAAACACAGAAATTGCATCGGAATGAAATATAAGAGACACAATGCCGACTTAAGTACAGGAAGATTGAGTCTTCCTACTGTCTATGTTTTGAGCGTTTGCTGCGTCACCAATTTTACATTTCGATGCACCTATGCAGGTTTACTGTATCCCTTGTACCTTCACAGTGACGATGAAACACAGAAATTGCATCTAAATTAAATATAAGAGACACAATGCCGACTTCAGTACAAGAAAACTGAGTCTTCTTAGGGTGTATGTTTTGACCGCTTCCTGTATCACCAGTTTTACATTCCGATGCACCATTGCAGGTTTACTGTATCCATTGGACTCTCCCATTGACGATGAAACACAGAAATAGCATCGGAATTAAGTATAAGAGACACAATGCCGACTTAAGAACAGGAAGGCTGAGTCTTCCTACTATCAATGTTTGAGCGTTTCCTGTGTCACCAGTTTTACATTCCGATGCACCTCTGCAGGTTTACTGTATCCCTTGGATTTTCTCATTGACGATGAAACACAGAAATTGCATCGGAATGAAATATAAGAGACACAATGCCGACTTAAGTACAGGAAGATTGAGTCTTCCTACTGTGTATGTTTTGAGCGTTTCCTGCGTCACCAATTTTACATTTCGATGCACCTCTGCAATTTTACTGTGTCCATTGGACCTTCCCATTGACGATGAAACACAGAAATGGCATCGGAATTAAATATAAGAGACACAATGCCGACTTAACAACCGGAAGGCTGAGTCTTCCTACTGTCTATGTTTTGAGCGTTTCCTGCGTCACCAATTTTACATTGCGATGCACCTCTGCAGGTTTACTGTATCCATTGGACCTTCCCATTGACGATGAAACACAGAAGCTACATCGGAATTAAATATAAGAGACACAACGTTGTCTTAAGTACAAGAAAACTGAGTCTTCTTAAAGTCTATGTTTTGAGCGTTTCCAGTGTCACCAGTTTTACATTCCGATTCACCTCTGCAATTTTACTGAATCCATTGGACCTTCCCATGGACGATGAAACACAGAAATTGCAACGGAATTAAATATAAGAGACACAATGCCGACTTAGGTACAGGAAGACTGAGTCTTCCTACTGTCTATGTTTTGAGCGTGTCCTGTGTCACCAGTTTTACATTCTGATGCACCTCTGCAGGTTTACTGTATCCCTTGGACCTTCACAGTGACGATGAAACACAGAAATTGCATTGGAGTTAAATAAAAGAGACACAATGCCGACTTAAGTACAGAAAGACTGAGTCTTCCTACTGCCTATGTTTTGAGCGTTTCCTGTGTCACCAGTTTTACATTCCGATGCACTTCTGCAGGTTAACTGTATCCTTTCGATTTTCCCATTGACGATGAAACACAGAAATTGCATCGGAATTAAACATAAGAGACACTATGCCGTCTTAAGTACAGGAAGATTGAGTCTTCCTACTGTGTATGCTTTGAGCTTTTCCTGCGTCACCAATTATACATTCCGATGCACCTCTGCAGGTTTACTGTATTCATTGGACCTTCCCATTGACGATGAAACACAGAAATTGCATCGGAATTAAATATAAGAGACACAATGCCGACTTAAGAACCGGAAGGCTGAGTCTTCCTACTGTCTATGTTTTCAGCGTTTCCTGTGTCACCAAGTTTACATTCCGATGCACATCTGCAGGTTTACTGTATCCCTTGGATCTTCCCATTGACGATGAAACACAGAAATTGCATCGGAATTAAATATAAGAGACACAATGCCGACTTAAGTACAGGAACATTGAGTCTTCCTACTGTCTATGCTTTGAGCGTTTTCTGCGTCAATAGTTTTACATTCCGATGCACCTCTGCAGATTTACTGTATCCATTGGACCTTCCCATTGACGATGAAACACAGAAATTACATCGGAATTAAATATAAGAGACACAACGTTGACTTAAGTACATGAAACCTGAGTCTTCTTACGGTCTGTGTTTTGAGCGTTTCCAGTGTCACCAGATTTACATTCCGATGCACCTCTGCAGGTTTACTATATCCATTGGACCTTCCCATTGACGACGAAACACAGCAATTGCATCGGAATTAAATATAAGAGACACAATGCCGACTTAGGTTCAGGAAGACTGAGTCATCCTTCTGTCTATGATTTGAGCGTCTCCTGCGTCACCAGTTTTACATTCCGATGCACCTCTCCACGTTTACTGTATCCCTTGGAGTTTACCATTGACGATGAAACACAGAAATTGCATCGGAATTAAATGTAAGTGACACAATGCCGACTTAGGTACAGGAAGACTGAGTCTTCCTACTGTCAATGTTTGAGCGCTTCCTGTGTCAACAGTTTCACATTCCGATGCACCTCTGCAGGTTTACTGTATCCATTGCACCTACCCTTGGCAACGAAGCACAGAAATTGCATCGGAATTAAATATAAGAGACACAATGCCGACTTAGGTACAGGAAGACTGGGTTTTCCTACTGTCTATGTTTTGAGCGTGTCCTGTGTCATCAGTTTTACATTGTGATGCACCTCTGCAAGTTTACTGTATCCCTTGAACCTTCCCAGTGACGATGAAACACAGAAATTGCACCTAAATTGAATATAAGAGACACAATGCCGACTTCAGTACAAGAGAACTGAGTCTTCTTAGGGTCTATGTTTTGACCGCTTCCTGTGTCACCAGTTTAACATTCCGATGCACCTCTGCAGGTTTACTGTATCCATTGGACCTTCCCATTGACGATGAAACACAGAAATTACATCGGAATTAAATATAAGAGACACAACGTTGACTTAAGTACAAGAAAACTGAGTCTTCTTACGGTCTATGTCATGAGCGTTTCCAGTGTCACCAGTTTTACATTCCGATGCACCTCTGCAGGTTTACTGCATCCCTTGGACCTTCCAGTGACGATGAAACACAGAAATTGCATCGGAATTAAATATAAAAGACACAATGCTTACTTA
The DNA here is from genome assembly GCF_023898315.1 of Schistocerca nitens. Taxonomy (NCBI): domain Eukaryota; kingdom Metazoa; phylum Arthropoda; class Insecta; order Orthoptera; family Acrididae; genus Schistocerca; species Schistocerca nitens. The sequence continues at coordinate 237,674,038 of NC_064623.1, read as the reverse complement.
AGTACAAGAAAACTGAGTCTTCTTAGGGTTATGTTATGAGCGCTTCCTGTGTCACCAGTTTTATATTCCGATGCACCTCTGCAGGGTTACTATATCCCTTGGACCTTCCCATTGACGATGAAGCACAGAAATTGCATCGGAATTAAATATAAGAGACACAATGCCGACTTAAGTACAGAAAGACTGAGTCTTCCTACTGTGTATGTTTTGAGCGTTTCCTGCGACACCAATTTTACATTTCGATGCACCTGTGCAGGTTTACTGTATCCATTGGATCTTCCCTTGGACGATGAAACACAGAAATGGCATCGGAATTAAATATAAGAGACACAATGCCGACTTAAGAACCGGAAGGCTGAGTCTTCCTACTGTCTATGTTTTGAGCGTTTCCTGCGTCACCAAATTTTCATTGCGATGCACCTCTGCAGGTTTACTGTATCCATTGGACCCCCCCATTGACGATGAAACACAGAAATTGCATCGGAATTAAATATTAAAGACACAATGCCGACTTAAGTACAGGAAGACTGAGTCTTTCTACTGTCTATGTTCTGAGCGTTTCCTGTGTCACCAGTTTTACATTCCGATCCACCTCTGCAGGTTTACTGTATCCATTGGTCCTTCCCATGGACGATGAAACACAGAAATTGCATCGGAATTAATTATAAGAGACACAATGCCGACTTCAGTACAAGAAAACTGAGTCTTCTTAGGGTGTATGTTTTGACCGCTTCCTGTATCACCAGTTTTACATTCCGATGCACCTCTGCAGGTTTACTCTATCCGTTGGACTTTCCCATTGTCGACGAAACACAGACATTGTATCGGATTTAAATATAAGAGAAACAATGCCGACTTAAGTACAGGAAGACTGAGTATTCCTACTGTCTATGTTTGATCGTTTTCTGTGTCACCAGTTTTACATTCCGATGCACCTCTGCACGTTTACTGTATCCATTGGACCTTCCAATTGACGATGAAACACATAAATTGCATCGGAATTAAATATAAGAGACACAATGCCGACTTAAGTACAGGAAGATAGAGTCTTCCTACTGCCTATGTTTTGAGCGTTTCCTGCGTCACGAATTTTACATTCCGATGCACCTCTGCAGGTTTACTCTCTCCCTTGGACCTTCCCTTTGACGATGAGACACAGAAATAGTATCGGAATTAAATATAAGAGACACAATGCCGACTTAAGAACAGGAAGGCTGAGTCTTCCTACTGTCTATGCTTTGAGCGTTTCCTGTGTCATTAGTTTCATATTCCGATGCACCTCTGCAGGTCTGCTGTATCCCTTGGACCTTCCAGTGACGATGAAACACAGAAATTGCATCGGACTTAAATATAAGAGACACAACGCCAACTTAAGTACAAGAAAGCTGAGTCTTCTTACGGTCTATGCTTTGAGCGTTACCAGTGTCACCAGTGTTACATTCCGATGCGCCTCTGCAGGTTTACTGTGTCCCTTGGACCTTACCATTGGCGATGAAACACAGAAATTGCACCGCAATTAAATATAAGAGACACAATGACGTCTTAAGTAGAGGAAGACTGAGTCTTCCTACTGTCTATGATTTGAGCGTTTCCTGTGTCACCAGTTTTACATTCCGATGCACCGCTGCAGGTTTACTATATCCATTGGACCTTCCCATGGACGATGAAACACAGCAATTGCATCGGAATTAAATATAAGAGACACAATGCCGACTTAGGTACAGGAAGACTGAGTCATCCTTCTGTCTATGTTTTGAGAAGTGTCCTGTGTCACCAGTTTTACATTCCGATGCACCTCTGCAGGTTTACTGCATCCCTTGTACCTTCACAGTGACGATGAAACACAGAAATTGCATCGGAATTAAATATAAAAGACACAATGCCGATTTAAGTACAAGAAAACTGAGTCTTCTTAGGGTCTATGTAATGAGCGCTTCCTGTATCATCAGTTTTACATTCCGATGAACATCTGCAGGGTTACTGTATCCCTTGGATCTTCCCATTGACCATGAAACACAGAAATTGCATCGGAATTAAATATAAGAGACACAATGCCGACTTAAGTACAGAAAGGCTGAGTCTTCCTACTGTCTATGATTTGCGCGTCTCCTGTGTCACCAGTTTTACATTCCGATGCACCTCTCCACGTTTACTGTATACCTTGGACTTTACCATTGACGAAGAAACACAGAAATTGCAGCGGAATTAAATATAAGTGACACAATGTCGACTTAGGTACAGGAAGACTGAGTCTTCCTACTGTCAATGTTGGAGCGTTTCCTGTGTCAACAGCTTTACATTCCGATGCACCTCTGCAGGTTTACTGTATCCATTGGACCTTCCCTTGGAAACGAAGCACAGAAATTGCATCAGAATTGAATATAAGAGACACAATGCCGACTTAGGTACAGGAAGACTGGGTCTTCCTACTGTCTATGTTTTGAGCGTATCCTGTGTCATCAGTTTTACATTATGATGCACCTCTGCAGGTTTACTGTATCCCTTGAACCTTCACAGTGACGATGAAACACAGAAATTGCATCTAAATTAAATATAAGAGACACAATGCCGACTTCAGTACAAGAAAACTGAGTCTTCTTAGGGTCTATGTTTTGACCGCTTCCTGTGTCACCAGTTTAACATTCCGATGCACCTCTGCAGGTTTACTGTATCCCTTGGACCTTCCCATTGACGACGAAACACAGAAATTGCATCGGATTTAAATATAAGAGACACAATGCCGACTTAAGTACAGGAAGACTGAGTATTCCTACTGTCTATGTTTTGATCGTTTCCTGTGTCACCAATTTTACATTCCGATGCACCTCTGCAATTTTACTGAATCCATTGGACCTTCCCATTGACGATGAAACACAGAAATAGCATCGGAATTAAATATACGAGACACAATGGCGACTTAAGTACAAGAAGGCTGAGTCTTCCTACTGTGTATGTTTTGAGCGTTTCCTGTGTCACCAGTTTTACATTCCGATGGACCTCTGCAGGTTTACTGTATCCCTTGGATCTTCCCATTGACGAAGAAACACTGAAATTGCATCGGAATTAAGTATAAGAGAGACAATGCCGACTTAAGTACAGGAACATTGAGTCTTTTTACTGTCTATGTTTTGAGCGTTTCCTGCGTCACCAGTTTTACATTCCGATGCACCTCTGCAGGTTTACTGTATCCATTGGACCTTCCCATTGACGATGAAACACAGAAATTATATCGGAATTAAATATAAGAGACACAACGTTGACTTAATTACAAGAAAACTTTGTCTTCTTACGGTCTATGTTTTGAGCGTTTCCAGTGTCACCAGTTTTACATTCCGATGCACCTCTGCAGGTTTACTGCATCCCTTGGACCTTCCAGTGACGATGAAACACAGAAATTGCATCGGAATTAAATATAAAAGACACAATGCCGACTTAAGAACACGAAGGCTGAGTCTTCCTACTGTCTATGCTTTGAGCGTTTCCTGTGTCATTAGTTTCATATTCCGATGCACCTCTGCAGGTCTGCTGTATCCCTTGGACCTTCCAGTGACGATGAAACACAGAAAATAGCATCGGACTTAAATATAAGGGACACAATGCCGACTTAAGTACAGGAACATTGAGTCTTCCTACTGTCTATACTTTGACCGTTTCCTGGGTCACCAGTTTTACTGTCCGATGCACCTCTGCAGGTTTACTGTATCCATTACACCTTCCCATTGACGATGAATCACAGAAATTGCATCGGAATTAAATATAAGAGACACAATGCCGACTTAAGTACAGGAAGATTGAGTCTTCCTACTGTCTATTCTTTGAGCGTTTCCTGCATCACCAGTTTTACATGCCGATGCACCTCTGCAGGTTTCCTGTATCCATCGGACCTTCCCATGGACGATGAAACACAGCAATTGCATCGGAATTAAATATAAGAGACACAATGCCGACTTAGGTACAGGAAGACTGAGTCATCCTTCTGTCTATGTTTTGAGAAGCGTCCTGTGTCACCAGTTTTACATTCCGATGCACCTCTGCAGGTTTACTGTATCCCTTGTACCTTCACAGTGACGATGAAACACAGAAATTGCATCGGAATTAAGTATAAAAGACACAATGCCGATTTAAGTACAAGAAAACTGAGTCTTCTTAGGGTCTATGTAATGAGCGCTTCCTGTATCACCAGTTTTACATTCCGATGAACATCTCCAGGGTTACTGTATCCCTTGGATCTTCCCATTGACGATGAAACACAGAAATTGCATCGGAATTAAATATAAGAGACACAATGCCGACTTAAGTACAGAAAGGCTGAGTCTTCCTACTGTCTATGATTTGCGCGTCTCCTGTGTCACCAGTTTTACATTCCGATGCACCTCTCCACGTTTACTGTATACCTTGGACTTTACCATTGACGAAGAAACACAGAAATTGCAGCGGAATTAAATATAAGTGACACAATGTCGACTTAGGTACAGGAAGACTGAGTCTTCCTACTGTCAATGTTGGAGCGTTTCCTGTGTCAACAGCTTTACATTCCGATGCACCTCTGCAGGTTTACTGTATCCATTGGACCTTCGCTTGGAAACGAAGCACAGAAATTGCATCAGAATTAAATATAAGAGACACAATGCCGACTTAGGTACAGGAAGACTGGGTCTTCCTACTGTCTATGTTTTGAGCGTATCCTGTGTCATCAGTTTTACATTATGATGCACCTCTGCAGGTTTACTGTATCCCTTGAACCTTCACAGTGACGGTGAAACACCGAAATTGCATCTAAATTAAATATAAGAGACACAATGCCGACTTCAGTACAAGAAAACTGAGTCTTCTTAGGGTCTATGTTTTGACCGCTTCCTGCGTCGCCAGTTTAACATTCCGAAGCACCTCTGCAGGTTTACTGTATCCCTTGGACCTTTCCTTTGACGACGAAACACAGAAATTGCATCGGATTTAAATATAAGAGACACAATGCCGACTTAAGTACAAGAAGGCTGAGTCTTCCTACTGTGTATGTTTTGAGCGTTTCCTGTGTCACCAGTTTTACATTCCGATGCACCTCTGCAGGTTTACTGTATCCCTTGAATCTTCCCATTGACGATGAAACACAGAAATAGCATCGGAATTAAATATAAGAGACACAATGCCGACTTAAGTACAAGAAGGCTGAGTCTTCCTACTGTGTATGTTTTGAGCGTTTCCTGTGTCACCAGTTTTACATTCCGATGCACCTCTGCAGGTGTACTGTATCCATTGGACCTTCCCATTGACGATGAAACACAGAAATTACATCGGAATAAAATATAAGAGGCGGCTTATCCCGTCTGCGCGCGGTAGGATCTCTAGACCGCGCGCGGACGGCATAAGGCTTTGGCGCAGCGGCAGATGCCTCGCTATGCGTCACAGCTCAGAGTATATTGCATCACAATGTTCCAACTCTATGGCCCCCGGTCAATGTAGCGTACGTCCGATGATCAGAAACTAGCCGTTTAGAATAATTATTGAATTAGGTTTTAAAAATAAAACAAGTTAATAATTAAAAAAAATTATTTATTTCAATTTCTATAATAATGTGTTACATCTCCAGTCACTTGGACTTTAGCACATCTTCCAGCACCTTTACTGTATCCATTGGACCTTCCAATTGACGATGAAACACATAAATTGCATCGGAATTAAATATAAGAGACACAATGCCGACTTAAGTACAGGAAGATAGAGTCTTCCTACTGCCTATGTTTTGAGCGTTTCCTGCGTCACGAATTTTACATTCCGATGCTCCTCTGCAGGTTTACTCTCTCCCTTGGACCTTCCCTTTGACGATGAGACACAGAAATAGTATCGGAATTAAATATAAGAGACACAATGCCGACTTAAGAAAAGGAAGGCTGAGTCTTCCTACTGTCTATGTTTTGAGCGTTTCCTGTGTCATTAGTTTCATATTCCGATGCACCTCTGCAGGTCTGCTGTATCCCTTGGACCTTCCAGTGACGATGAAACACAGAAATTGCATCGGACTTAAATATAAGAGACACAACGCCAACTTAAGTACAAGAAAGCTGAGTCTTCTTACGGTCTATGCTTTGAGCGTTACCAGTGTCACCAGTGTTACATTCCGATGCGCCTCTGCAGGTTTACTGTGTCCCTTGGACCTTACCATTGGCGATGAAACACAGAAATTGCACCGCAATTAAATATAAGAGACACAATGACGTCTTAAGTAGAGGAAGACTGAGTCTTCCTACTGTCTATGATTTGAGCGTTTCCTGTGTCACCAGTTTTACATTCCGATGCACCGCTGCAGGTTTACTATATCCATTGGACCTTCCCATGGACGATGAAACACAGCAATTGCATCGGAATTAAATATAAGAGACACAATGCCGACTTAGGTACAGGAAGACTGAGTCATCCTTCTGTCTATGTTTTGAGAAGTGTCCTGTGTCACCAGTTTTACATTCCGATGCACCTCTGCAGGTTTACTGCATCCCTTGTACCTTCACAGTGACGATGAAACACAGAAATTGCATCGGAATTAAATATAAAAGACACAATGCCGATTTAAGTACAAGAAAACTGAGTCTTCTTAGGGTCTATGTAATGAGCGCTTCCTGTATCACCAGTTTTACATTCCGATGAACATCTGCAGGGTTACTGTATCCCTTGGATCTTCCCATTGACGATGAAACACAGAAATTGCATCGGAATTAAATATAAGAGACACAATGCCGACTTAAGTACAGAAAGGCTGAGTCTTCCTACTGTCTATGATTTGCGCGTCTCCTGTGTCACCAGTTTTACATTCCGATGCACCTCTCCACGTTTACTGTATACCTTGGACTTTACCATTGACGAAGAAACACAGAAATTGCAGCGGAATTAAATATAAGTGACACAATGTCGACTTAGGTACAGGAAGACTGAGTCTTCCTACTGTCAATGTTGGAGCGTTTCCTGTGTCAACAGCTTTACATTCCGATGCACCTCTGCAGGTTTACTGTATCCATTGGACCTTCCCTTGGAAACGAAGCACAGAAATTGCATTAGAATTAAATATAAGAGACACAATGCCGACTTAGGTACAGGAAGACTGGGTCTTCCTACTGTCTATGTTTTGAGCGTATCCTGTGTCATCAGTTTTACATTATGATGCACCTCTGCAGGTTTACTGTATCCCTTGAACCTTCACAGTGACGATGAAACACAGAAATTGCATCTAAATTAAATATAAGAGACACAATGCCGACTTCAGTACAAGAAAACTGAGTCTTCTTAGGGTCTATGTTTTGACCGCTTCCTGTGTCACCAGTTTAACATTCCGATGCACCTCTGCAGGTTTACTGTATCCCTTGGACCTTCCCATTGACGACGAAACACAGAAATTGCATCGGATTTAAATATAAGAGACACAATGCCGACTTAAGTACAGGAAGACTGAGTATTCCTACTGTCTATGTTTTGATCGTTTCCTGTGACACCAATTTTACATTCCGATGCACCTCTGCAATTTTACTGAATCCATTGGACCTTCCCATTGACGATGAAACACAGAAATAGCATCGGAATTAAATATAAGAGACACAATGCCGACTTAAGTACAAGAAGGCTGAGTCTTCCTACTGTGTATGTTTTGAGCGTTTCCTGTGTCACCAATTTTACATTCCGATGCACCTCTGCAATTTTACTGAATCCATTGGACCTTCCCATTGACGATGAAACACAGAAATTATATCGGAATTAAATATAAGAGACACAACGTTGACTTAAGTACAAGAAAACTTTGTCTTCTTACGGTCTATGTTTTGAGCGTTTCCAGTGTCACCAGTTTTACATTCCGATGCACCTCTGCAGGTTTACTGCATCCCTTGGACCTTCCAGTGACGATGAAACACAGAAATTGCATCGGAATTAAATATAAAAGACACAATGCCGACTTAAGAACACGAAGGCTGAGTCTTCCTACTGTCTATGCTTTGAGCGTTTCCTGTGTCATTAGTTTCATATTCCGATGCACCTCTGCAGGTCTGCTGTATCCCTTGGACCTTCCAGTGACGATGAAACACAGAAAATAGCATCGGACTTAAAAATAAGGGACACAATGCCGACTTAAGTACAGGAACATTGAGTCTTCCTACTGTCTATACTTTGACCGTTTCCTGGGTCACCAGTTTTACTGTCCGATGCACCTCTGCAGGTTTACTGTATCCATTACACCTTCCCATTGACGATGAATCACAGAAATTGCATCGGAATTAAATATAAGAGACACAATGCCGACTTAAGTACAGGAAGATTGAGTCTTCCTACTGTCTATTCTTTGAGCGTTTCCTGCATCACCAGTTTTACATTCCGATGCACCTCTGCAGGTTTCCTGTATCCATCGGACCTTCCCATTGACGACGAAACACAGAAATTACATCGGAATTAAATATAAGAGACACAACGCCAACTTAAGTACAAGAAAGCTGAGTCTTCTTACGGTCTATGCTTTGAGCGTTACCAGTGTCACCAGTGTTACATTCCGATGCTCCTCTGCAGGTTTACTGTGTCCCTTGGACCTTACCATTGGCGATGAAACACAGAAATTGCACCGCAATTAAATATAAGAGACACAATGACGTCTTAAGTAGAGGAAGACTGAGTCTTCCTACTGTCTATGATTTGAGCGTTTCCTGTGTCACCAGTTTTACATTCCGATGCACCGCTGCAGGTTTACTATATCCATTGGACCTTCCCATGGACGATGAAACACAGCAATTGCATCGGAATTAAATATAAGAGACACAATGCCGACTTAGGTACAGGAAGACTGAGTCATCCTTCTGTCTATGTTTTGAGAAGCGTCCTGTGTCACCAGTTTTACATTCCGATGCACCTCTGCAGGTTTACTGTATCCCTTGTACCTTCACAGTGACGATGAAACACAGAAATTGCATCGGAATTAAGTATAAAAGACACAATGCCGATTTAAGTACAAGAAAACTGAGTCTTCTTAGGGTCTATGTAATGAGCGCTTCCTGTATCACCAGTTTTACATTCCGATGAACATCTCCAGGGTTACTGTATCCCTTGGATCTTCCCATTGACGATGAAACACAGAAATTGCATCGGAATTAAATATAAGAGACACAATGCCGACTTAAGTACAGAAAGGCTGAGTCTTCCTACTGTCTATGATTTGCGCGTCTCCTGTGTCACCAGTTTTACATTCCGATGCACCTCTCCACGTTTACTATATACCTTGGACTTTACCATTGACGAAGAAACACAGAAATTGCAGCGGAATTAAATATAAGTGACACAATGTCGACTTAGGTACAGGAAGACTGAGTCTTCCTACTGTCAATGTTGGAGCGTTTCCTGTGTCAACAGCTTTACATTCCGATGCACCTCTGCAGGTTTACTGTATCCATTGGACCTTCGCTTGGAAACGAAGCACAGAAATTGCATCAGAATTAAATATAAGAGACACAATGCCGACTTAGGTACAGGAAGACTGGGTCTTCCTACTGTCTATGTTTTGAGCGTATCCTGTGTCATCAGTTTTACATTATGATGCACCTCTGCAGGTTTACTGTATCCCTTGAACCTTCACAGTGACGGTGAAACACCGAAATTGCATCTAAATTAAATATAAGAGACACAATGCCGACTTCAGTACAAGAAAACTGAGTCTTCTTAGGGTCTATGTTTTGACCGCTTCCTGTGTCACCAGTTTAACATTCCGAAGCACCTCTGCAGGTTTACTGTATCCCTTGGACCTTTCCTTTGACGACGAAACACAGAAATTGCATCGGATTTAAATATAAGAGACACAATGCCGACTTAAGTACAAGAAGGCTGAGTCTTCCTACTGTGTATGTTTTGAGCGTTTCCTGTGTCACCAGTTTTACATTCCGATGCACCTCTGCAGGTTTACTGTATCCCTTGAATCTTCCCATTGACGATGAAACACAGAAATAGCATCGGAATTAAATATAAGAGACACAATGCCGACTTAAGTACAAGAAGGCTGAGTCTTCCTACTGTGTATGTTTTGAGCGTTTCCTGTGTCACCAGTTTTACATTCCGATGCACCTCTGCAGGTGTACTGTATCCATTGGACCTTCCCATTGACGATGAAACACAGAAATTACATCGGAATAAAATATAAGAGGCACAACGATGAGTTAAGTACAAGAAAACTGAGACTTCTTACGGTCTATGTTTTGAGCGTTTCCAGCGTCACCAGTTTTACATTCCGATGCATCTCTGCACTTTTACTGTATCCATTGGACCTTCCCATTGACGATGAAACACAGGAATTGCATCGGAATTAAATATAAGAGACACAATTCGGACTTAGGTACAGGCAGACTGAGTCTTCCCACTGTCTATGTTTTGAGCGTGTCCTGTGTCACCAGTTTTACATTCTGATGCACCTCTGCAGGTTTACTGTATCCCTTGGATCTTCCCATTGACGATGAAAAACAGAAATTGCATCAGAATTAAATATAAGAGACACAATGCCGACTTAAGTACAGGAAGATTGAGTCTACCTACTGTGTATGTTTTGAGCGTTTCCTCCGTCACCAATTTTACATTCCGATGCAGCTCTGCAGGTTTACTGTATCCATTGGACTTTCCCATTGACGATGAAACACAGAAATAGCATCGGAGTTAAATATAAGAGACACAATGCCGACTTAAGAACAGGAAGGCTGAGTCTTCCTACTGTCTATGTTTTGAGCGTTTCCTGCGTCACCAGTTTTACATTTTGATGCACCTCTGCTGGTTCACTGTACCCCTTGGAGTTTACCATTGACGATGAAACACAGAAATAGCATCGGAGTTAAATATAAGAGACACAATGCCGACTTAAGAACAGGAAGGCTGAGTCTTCCTACTGTCTATGTTTTGTGCGTTTCCTGCGTCACCAGTTTTACATTTTGATGCACCTCTGCAGGTTCACTGTATCCCTTGGAGTTTACCATTGACGATGAAACACAGAAATTGCATCCGTATTAAATATAAGTGACACAATGCCGACTTAGGTACAGGAAGACTGAGTCTTCCTACTGTCTATGTTTTGAGCGTTTCCTGTGTCACCAGTTTTACATTCCGATCCACCTCTGCAGGTTTACTGTATCCATTGGACCTTCACTTGGCAACGAAGCACAGAAATTGCATCGGAATTAAGTATAAGAGACACAATGCCGACTTAGGTACAGGAAGACTGGGTATTCCTACTGTCTATGTTTTGAGCGTATCCTGTGTCATCAGTTTTACATTATGATGCACCTCTGCAGGTTTACTGTATCCCTTGAAACTTCACAGTGACGTTGAAACACAGAAATTGCATCTAAATTAAATATAAGAGACACAATGCCGACTTCAGTACAAGATAACTAAGTCTTCTTAGGGTCTATGTTTTGACCGCTTCCTGTGTCACCAGTTTTACATTCCGATGCACCTCTGCAGGTTTACTGTATCCCTTGCACCTTCCCATTGACAATGAAACACAAAAATTACATCGGACATAAATATAACAGACACAATGCCGACTTAAGTACAGGAAGACTGAGTCTTCCTACTGTCTATGATTTGAGCGTTTCCTGTGTCACCAGTTTTACATTCCGATGCACCTCTCCACATTTACTGTATACCTTGGACTTTACCATTGACGATGAAACACAGAAATTGCATCCGTATTAAATATAAGTGACACAATGCGACTTAGGTACAGGAAGACTGAGTCTTCCTACTGTCAATGTTTGAGCGTTTCCTGTGTCAACAGTTTTACATTCCGATGCACCTCTGCAGGTTTACTGTATCCATTGGACCTTCCCATTGACGATGAAACACAGAAATTACATCGGAACTAAATATAAGAGACACAATGCCGACATAAGTACAGGAAGGCTGAGTCTTCCTACTGTCTATGTTTTGAGCGTTTCCTGTGTCACCAGTTTTACATTCCGATGCACTTCTGCAGGTTTACTGTATCCTTTGGATCTTCCCATTGACGATGAAACACAGACATTGCATCGGAATTAAATATAAAGGACACAATGCCGTTTTAAGTACAGGAACATTGAGTCTTCCTACTGTCTATGTTTTCAGCGTTTCCTGCGTCACCAGTTTTACATTCCGGTGCACCTTTGCAGGTTTACTGTATCCATTGGACCTTCCCATTGACGATGAAACACAGAAATTACATCGGAATTAAATATAAGAGACACAACGTTGACTTATGTACAAGAAAACTGAGTCTTCTTACGGTCTATGTTTTGAGCGTTTCCAGTGTCACCAGTTTTACATTCCGATGCACCTCTGCAGGTTTACTGTATCCCTTGGACCTTCACAGTGACGATGAAACACAGAAATTCCATCGGAATCAAATATAAAAGACACAATGCCTACTTAAGTACAAGAAAACTGAGTCTTCTTAGGGTCTATGTTATGAGCGCTTCCTGTGTCACCAGTTTTACATTCCGATGCACCTCTGCCGGTTTACTGTATCCATTGGACCTTCCCATGGACGATGAAACACAGAAATTGCATCGGAATTAAATATAAGAGACACAATGCCGACTTCAGTACAAGAAAACTGAGTCTTCTTAGGGTCTATGTTTCGACTGCTTCCTGTGTCACCAGCTTTACATTCCGATGCAGTTTTGCAGGTTTACTGTATCCTTTGCACCTTCCCATTGACAATGAAACACAGAAATTACATCGGACTTAAATATAACAGACACAATGCCGACTTAAGTACAGGAAGACTGAGTCTTCCTTCTGTCTATGTGTTGAGCGTTTCCTGTGTCCCCAGTTTTACATTCCTATGCACCTCTGCAGGTTTACTGTATCCATTGGACCTTCCCATTGACGATGATACACAGAAATTACATCGGAATTAAATATAAGAGGCACAACGTTGAGTTAAGTACAAGAAAACTGAGTCTTCTTACGGTCTATGTTTTGAGCGTTTCCAGCGTCACCAGTTTTACATTCCGATGCACCTCTGCAGGTTTACTGTTTCCCTTGGACCTTCCCATGCACGATGAAACACAGGAATTGCATGGGAATTAAATATAAGAGACACAATTCGGACTTAGTTACAGGCAGACTGAGTCTTCTCACTGTCTATGTTTTGAGCGTGTCCTGTGTCACCAGTTTTACATTCCGATGCACTTCTGCAGGTTTACTGTAACCCTTGGACCTTCACAGTGACGATGAAACACAGAAATTGCATCGGAATTAAATATAAAAAACACAATGCGGACTTAAGTACAGGAAAACTGAGTATTCTTAGGGTCTATTTTTTGAGCGTTTCCAGCGTCACCAGTTTTACATTCCGATGCATCTCTACATTTTTACTGTATCCCTTGGACCTTCCCATTGACGATGAAACACAGAAATTGCATTGGAGTTAAATATAAGAGACACAATGCCGACTTAAGTACAGAAAGACTGAGTCTTCCAACTGTCTATGTTTTGAGCGTGTCCTGTGTCACCAGTTTTACATTCCGATGCACCTCTGCAGGTTTACTGTATCCCTTGGATCTTACCATTGACGATGAAAAACAGAAATTGCATCGGAACTAAATATAAGAGGCACAATGCCGACTTAAGTACAGGAAGATTGAGTCTTCCTACTGTGTATGTTTTGAGCGTTTCCTCCGTCACCAATTTTACATTCCGATGCAGCTCTGCAGGTTTACTGTATCCATTGGACTTTTCCATTGACGATGAAACACAGAAATAGCATCGGAGTTAAATATAAGAGACACAATGCCGACTTAAGAACAGGAAGGCTGAGTCTTCCTACTGTCTATGTTTTGTGCGTTTCCTGCGTCACCAGTTTTACATTTTGATGCACCTCTGCAGGTTCACTGTATCCCTTGGAGTTTACCATTGACGATGAAACACAGAAATTGCATCCGTATTAAATATAAGTGACACAATGCCGACTTAGGTACAGGAAGACTGAGTCTTCCTACTGTCTATGTTTTGAGCGTTTCCTGTGTCACCAGTTTTACATTCCGATCCACCTCTGCAGGTTTACTGTATCCATTGGACCTTCACTTGGCAACGAAGCACAGAAATTGCATCGGAATTAAGTATAAGAGACACAATGCCGACTTAGGTACAGGAAGACTGGGTCTTCCTACTGTCTATGTTTTGAGCGTATCCTGTGTCATCAGTTTTACATTATGATGCACCTCTGCAGGTTTACTGTATCCCTTGAAACTTCACAGTGACGTTGAAACACAGAAATTGCATCTAAATTAAATATAAGAGACACAATGCCGACTTCAGTACAAGAAAACTAAGTCTTCTTAGGGTCTATGTTTTGACCGCTTCCTGTGTCACCAGTTTTACATTTCGATGCACCTCTGCAGGTTTACTGTATCCCTTGCACCTTCCCATTGACAATGAAACACAAAAATTACATCGGACATAAATATAACAGACACAATGCCGACTTAAGTACAGGAAGACTGAGTCTTCCTACTGTCTATGATTTGAGCGTTTCCTGTGTCACCAGTTTTACATTCCGATGCACCTCTCCAAGTTTACTGTATACCTTGGACTTTACCATTGGCGATGAAACACAGAAATTGCATCCGTATTAAATATAAGTGACACAATGCCGACTTAGGTACAGGAAGACTGAGTCTTCCTACTGTCAATGTTTGAGCGTTTCCTGTGTCAACAGTTTTACATTCCGATGCACCTCTGCAGGTTTACTGTATCCATTGGACGTTCCCATTGACGATGAAACACAGAAATTACATCGGAACTAAATATAAGAGACACAATGCCGACATAAGTACAGGAAGGCTGAGTCTTCCTACTGTCTATGTTTTGAGCGTTTCCTGTGTCACCAGTTTTACATTCCGATGCACTTCTGCAGGTTTACTGTATCCTTTGGATCTTCCCATTGACGATGAAACACAGAAATTGCATCGGAATTAAATATAAAAGACACAATGCCGTTTTAAGTACAGGAACATTGAGTCTTCCTACTGTCTATGTTTTCAGCGTTTCCTGCGTCACCAGTTTTACATTCCGATGCACCTCTGCGGGTTTACTGTATCCATTGGACCTTCCCATTGACGATGAAACACAGAAATTACATCGGAATTAAATATAAGAGACACAATGTTGAGTTAAGTACAAGAAAACTGAGTCTTCTTACGGTCTATGTTTTGAGCGTTTCCAGTGTCACCAGTTTTACATTCCGATGCACCTCTGCAGGTTTACTGTATCCCTTGGACCTTCACAGTGACGATGAAACACAGAAATTGCATCGGAATCAAATATAAAAGACACAATGCCTACTTAAGTACAAGGAAACTGAGTATTCTTAGGGTCTATGTTTTGAGCGTTTCCAGCGTCACCAGTTTTACATTCCGATGCACCTCTGCAGGTTTACTGTATCCCTTGGATCTTCCCATTGACGATGAAAAACAGAAATTGCATCGGAATTAAATGTGAGAGACACAACGCCGGCTTAAGTACAGGAAGATTGAGTCTTCCTACTGTGTATGTTCTGAGCGTTTCCTCCGTCACCAATTTTACATTCCGATGCATCTCTGCAGGTTTACTGTATCCATTGGACTTTCCCATTGACGATGAAACACAGAAATAGCATCGGAATTAAATATAAGAGACACAATGCCGACTTAAGAACAGGAAGGCTGAGTCTTCCTACTATCAGTGTTTGAGCGTATTCTGTGTCACCAGTTTTACATTTCGATGCACCTCTGCAGGTTTACTGTATCCATTGGACCTTCCCATGGACGATGAAACACAGAAATTTCATCGGAATTAAATATAAGAGACACAATGCCGACTTCAGTACAAGAAAACTGAGTCTTCTTAGGGTCTATGTTTTGACTGCTTCCTGTGTCACCAGCTTTACATTCCGATGCACTTCTGCAGGTTTACTGTATCCCTTGCACCTTCCCATTGACAATGAAACACAGAAATTACATCGGACTTAAATATAACAGACACAATGCCGACTTAAGTACAGGAAGACTGAGTCTTCCTTCTGTCTATGTTTTGAGCGTTTCCTGTGTCCCCAGTTTTACATTCCTATGCACCTCTGCAAGTTTACTCTATCCCTTGGACTTTACCATTGACGATGAAACACAGAAATTGCATCGGAATTACATATAAGAGACACAATGCCACCTTAAGTACAGGAAGACTGAGTCTTCCTACTGTCTATGTTTTGAGCGTTTCCTGTGTCACCAGTTTTACATTCCGATGCACCTCTGCAGGTTTACTGTATCCATTGGACCTTCCCATTGGCGATGAAACACAGAAATTACATCGGAATTAAATATAAGAGACACAACGTTGAGTTAAGTACAAGAAAACTGAGTCTTCTTACGGTCTATGTTTTGAGCGTTTCCAGTGTCACCAGTTTTACATTCCGATCCACCTCTGCATGTTTACTGTATCCATTTGACCCTCCCATGGACGATGAAACACAGAAATAGCATTGGAATTAAATATAAGAGACACAATGCCGACTTAAGTACAGGAAGGCTGAGTCTTCCTACTGTCTATGCTTTGAGCGTTTCCTGTGTCACCAGTTTTACATTCCGATGCACCTCTTCAGGTTTACTGTATCCCTTGGATCTTCCCATTGACGATGAATCACAGAAATTGCATCGGAATTAAATATAAGAGACACAATGCCGACTTAAGTACAGGAAGATTGAGTCTTCCTACTGTCTATTCTTTGAGCGTTTCCTGCATCACCAGTTTTACATTCCGATGCACCTCTGCAGGTTTCCTGTATCCATCGGACCTTCCCATTGACGACGAAACACAGAAAGTACATCGGAATTAAATATAAGAGACACAACGCCAACTTAAGTACAAGAAAGCTGAGTCTTCTTACGGTCTATGCTTTGAGCGTTACCAGTGTCACCAGTGTTACATTCCGATGCTCCTCTGCAGGTTTACTGTGTCCCTTGGACCTTACCATTGGCGATGAAACACAGAAATTGCACCGCAATTAAATATAAGAGACACAATGACGTCTTAAGTAGAGGAAGACTGAGTCTTCCTACTGTCTATGATTTGAGCGTTTCCTGTGTCACCAGTTTTATATTCCGATGCACCTCTACAGGTTTACTATATCCATTGGACCTTCCCATGGACGATGAAACACAGCAATTGCATCGGAATTAAATATAAGAGACACAATGCCGACTTAGGTACAGGAAGACTGAGTCATCCTTCTGTCTATGTTTTGAGAAGTGTAATGTGTCACCAGTTTTACATTCCGATGCACCTCTGCAGGTTTACTGTATCCCTTGTACCTTCACAGTGACGATGAAACACAGAAATTGCATCGGAATTAAATATAAAAGACACAATGCCGATTTAAGTACAAGAAAACTGAGTCTTCTTAGGGTCTATGTAATGAGCGCTTCCTGTATCACCAGTTTTACATTCCGATGAACATCTGCAGGGTTACTGTATCCCTTGGACCTTCCCATTGACGATGAAACACAGAAATTGCATCGGAATTAAATATAAGAGACACAATGCCGACTTAAGTACAGAAAGGCTGAGTCTTCCTACTGTCTATGATTTGCGCGTCTCCTGTGTCACCAGTTTTACATTCCGATGCACCTCTCCACGTTTACTGTATACCTTGGACTTTACCATTGACGAAGAAACACAGAAATTGCAGCGGAATTAAATATAAGTGACACAATGTCGACTTAGGTACAGGAAGACTGAGTCTTCCTACTGTCAATGTTTGAGCGTTTCCTGTGTCAACAGCTTTACATTCCGATGCACCTCTGCAGGTTTACTGTATCCATTGGACCTTCCCTTGGAAACGAAGCACAGAAATTGCATCAGAATTAAATATAAGAGACACAATGCCGACTTAGGTACAGTAAGACTGGGTCTTCCTACTGTCTATGTTTTGAGCGTATCCTGTGTCATCAGTTTTACATTATTATGCACCTCTGCAGGTTTACTGTATCCCTTGAACCTTCACAGTGACGGTGAAACACCGAAATTGCATCTAAATTAAATATAAGAGACACAATGCCGACTTCAGTACAAGAAAACTGAGTCTTCTTAGGGTCTATGTTTTGACCGCTTCCTGTGTCACCAGTTTAACATTCCGAAGCACCTCTGCAGGTTTACTGTATCCCTTGGACCTTTCCTTTGACGACGAAACACAGAAATTGCATCGGATTTAAATATAAGAGACACAATGCCGACTTAAGTACAAGAAGGCTGAGTCTTCCTACTGTGTATGTTTTGAGCGTTTCCTGTGTCACCAGTTTTACATTCCGATGCACCTCTGCAGGTTTACTGTATCCCTTGAATCTTCCCATTGACGATGAAACACAGAAATAGCATCGGAATTAAATATAAGAGACACAATGCCGACTTAAGTACAAGAAGGCTGAGTCTTCCTACTGTGTATGTTTTGAGCGTTTCCTGTGTCACCAGTTTTACATTCCGATGCACCTCTGCAGGTGTACTGTATCCATTGGACCTTCCCATTGACGATGAAACACAGAAATTACATCAGAATAAAATATAAGAGGCACAACGTTGAGTTAAGTACAAGAAAACTGAGACTTCTTACGGTCTATGTTTTGAGCGTTTCCAGCGTCACCAGTTTTACATTCCAATGCATCTCTGCATTTTTACTGTATCCATTGGACCTTCCCATTGACGATGAAACACAGGAATTGCATCGGAATTAAATATAAGAGACACAATTCGGACTTAGGTACAGGCAGACTGAGTCTTCCCACTGTCTATGTTTTGAGCGTGTCCTGTGTCACCAGTTTTACATTCCGATGCACCTCTGCAGGTTTACTGTATCCCTTGGATCCTCCCATTGACGATGAAAAACAGAAATTGCATCGGAATTAAATATAAGAGACACAATGCCGACTTAAGTACAGGAAGATTGAGTCTACCTACTGTGTATGTTTTGAGCGTTTCCTCCGTCACCAATTTTACATTCCGATGCAGCTCTGCAGGTTTACTGTATCCATTGGACTTTCCCATTGACGATGAAACACAGAAATAGCATCGGAGTTAAATATAAGAGACACAATGCCGACTTAAGAACAGGAAGGCTGAGTCTTCCTACTGTCTATGTTTTGAGCGTTTCCTGCGTCACCAGTTTTACATTTTGATGCACCTCTGCAGGTTCACTGTACCCCTTGGTGTTTACCATTGACGATGAAACACAGAAATTGCATCCGTATTAAATATAAGTGACACAATGCCGACTTAGGTACAGGAAGACTGAGTCTTCCTACTGTCAATGTTTGCGCGTTTCCTGTGTCAACAGTTTTACATTCCGATGCACCTCTGCAGGTTTACTGTATCCATTGGACCTTCCCATTGACGATGAAACACAGAAAATGCATCGGAATTAAATATACGAGACACAATGCCGACTTAAGTACAGGAAGGCTGAGTCTTCCTACTGTCTATGTTTTGAGCGTTTCCTGTGTCCCCAGTTTTACATTCCGATCCACCTCTGCAGGTTTACTGTATCCATTGGACCTTCTCTTGGCAACGAAGCACAGAAATTGCATCGGAATTAAGTATAAGAGACACAATGCCGACTTAGGTACAGGAAGACTGGGTCTTCCTACTGTCTATGTTTTGAGCGTATCCTGTGTCATCAGTTTTACATTATGATGCACCTCTGCAGGTTTACTGTATCCCTTGAAACTTCACAGTGACGTTGAAACACAGAAATTGCATCTAAATTAAATATAAGAGACACAATGCCGACTTCAGTACAAGAAAACTAAGTCTTCTTAGGGTCTATGTTTTGACCGCTTCCTGTGTCACCAGTTTTACATTCCGATGCACCTCTGCAGGTTTACTGTATCCCTTGCACCTTCCCATTGACAATGAAACACAAAAATTACATCGGACATAAATATAACAGACACAATGCCGACTTAAGTACAGGAAGGCTGAGTCTTCCTACTGTCTATGTTTTGAGCGTTTCCTGTGTCACCAGTTTTACATTCCGATGCACTTCTGCAGGTTTACTGTATCCTTTGGATCTTCCCATTGACGATGAAACACAGACATTGCATCGGAATTAAATATAAAGGACACAATGCCGTTTTAAGTACAGGAACATTGAGTCTTCCTACTGTCTATGTTTTCAGCGTTTCCTGCGTCACCAGTTTTACATTCCGGTGCACCTTTGCAGGTTTACTGTATCCATTGGACCTTCCCATTGACGATGAAACACAGAAATTACATCGGAATTAAATATAAGAGACACAACGTTGACTTATGTACAAGAAAACTGAGTCTTCTTACGGTCTATGTTTTGAGCGTTTCCAGTGTCACCAGTTTTACATTCCGATGCACCTCTGCAGGTTTACTGTATCCCTTGGACCTTCACAGTGACGATGAAACACAGAAATTCCATCGGAATCAAATATAAAAGACACAATGCCTACTTAAGTACAAGAAAACTGAGTCTTCTTAGGGTCTATGTTATGAGCGCTTCCTGTGTCACCAGTTTTACATTCCGATGCACCTCTGCCGGTTTACTGTATCCATTGGACCTTCCCATGGACGATGAAACACAGAAATTGCATCGGAATTAAATATAAGAGACACAATGCCGACTTCAGTACAAGAAAACTGAGTCTTCTTAGGGTCTATGTTTCGACTGCTTCCTGTGTCACCAGCTTTACATTCCGATGCACTTTTGCAGGTTTACTGTATCCCTTGCACCTTCCCATTGACAATGAAACACAGAAATTACATCGGACTTAAATATAACAGACACAATGCCGACTTAAGTACAGGAAGACTGAGTCTTCCTTCTGTCAATGTTTTGAGCGTTTCCTGTGTCCCCAGTTTTACATTCCTATGCACCTCTGCAGGTTTACTGTATGCATTGGACCTTCCCATTGACGATGATACACAGAAATTACATCGGAATTAAATATAAGAGGCACAACGTTGAGTTAAGTACAAGAAAACTAAGTCTTCTTACGGTCTATGTTTTGAGCGTTTCCAGCGTCACCAGTTTTACATTCCGATGCACCTCTGCAGGTTTACTGTTTCCCTGGGACCTTCCCATGCACGATGAAACACAGGAATTGCATGGGAATTAAATATAAGAGACACAATTCGGACTTAGTTACAGGCAGACTGAGTCTTCTCACTGTCTATGTTTTGAGCGTGTCCTGTGTCACCAGTTTTACATTCCGATGCACTTCTGCAGGTTTACTGTAACCCTTGGACCTTTCACAGTGACGATGAAACACAGAAATTGCATCGGAATTAAATATAAAAAACACAATGCCGACATAAGTACAGGAAAACTGAGTATTCTTAGGGTCTATGTTTTGAGCGTTTCCAGCGTCACCAGTTTTACATTCCGATGCATCTCTACATTTTTACTGTATCCCTTGGACCTTCCCATTGACGATGGAACACAGAAATTGCATTGGAGTTAAATATAAGAGACACAATGCCGACTTAAGTACAGAAAGACTGAGTCTTCCAACTGTCTATGTTTTGAGCGTGTCCTGTGTCACCAGTTTTACATTCCGATGCACCTCTGCAGGTTTACTGTATCCCTTGGATCTTCCCATTGACGATGAAAAACAGAAATTGCATCGGAATTAAATATAAGAGACACAATGCCGACTTAAGTACAGGAAGATTGAGTCTTCCTACTGTGTATGTTTTGAGCGTTTCCTCCGTCACCAATTTTACATTCCGATGCAGCTCTGCAGGTTTACTGTATCCATTGGACTTTCCCATTGACGATGAAACACAGAAATAGCATCGGAGTTAAATATAAGAGACACAATGCCGACTTAAGAACAGGAAGGCTGAGTCTTCCTACTGTCTATGTTTTGTGCGTTTCCTGCGTCACCAGTTTTACATTTTGATGCACCTCTGCAGGTTCACTGTATCCCTTGGAGTTTACCATTGACAATGAAACACAGAAATTGCATCCGTATTAAATATAAGTGACACAATGCCGACTTAGGTACAAGAAGACTGAGTCTTCCTACTGTCTATGTTTTGAGCGTATCCTGTGTCATCAGTTTTACATTATGATGCACCTCTGCAGGTTTACTGTATCCCTTGAAACTTCACAGTGACGTTGAACCACAGAAATTGCATCTAAATTAAATATAAGAGACACAATGCCGACTTCAGTACAAGAAAACTAAGTCTTCTTAGGGTCTATGTTTTGACCGCTTCCTGTGTCACCAGTTTTACATTTCGATGCACCTCTGCAGGTTTACTGTATCCCTTGCACCTTCCCATTGACAATGAAACACAAAAATTACATCGGACATAAATATAACAGACACAATGCCGACTTAAGTACAGGAAGACTGAGTCTTCCTACTGTCTATGATTTGAGCGTTTCCTGTGTCACCAGTTTTACATTCCGATGCACCTCTCCACGTTTACTGTATACCTTGGACTTTACCATTGGCGATGAAACACAGAAATTGCATCCGTATTAAATATAAGTGACACAATGCCGACTTAGGTACAGGAAGACTGAGTCTTCCTACTGTCAATGTTTGAGCGTTTCCTGTGTCAACAGTTTTACATTCCGATGCACCTCTGCAGGTTTACTGTATCCATTGGACCTTCCCATTGACGATGAAACACAGAAATTACATCGGAACTAAATATAAGAGACACAATGCCGACATAAGTACAGGAAGGCTGAGTCTTCCTACTGTCTATGTTTTGAGCGTTTCCTGTGTCACCAGTTTTACATTCCGATGCACTTCTGCAGGTTTACTGTATCCTTTGGATCTTCCCATTGACGATGAAACACAGAAATTGCATCGGAATTAAATATAAAAGACACAATGCCGTTTTAAGTACAGGAACATTGAGTCTTCCTACTGTCTATGTTTTCAGCGTTTCCTGCGTCACCAGTTTTACATTCCGATGCACCTCTGCAGGTTTACTGTATCCATTGGACCTTCCCATTGACGATGAAACACAGAAATTACATCGGAATTAAATATAAGAGACACAACGTTGAGTTAAGTACAAGAAAACTGAGTCTTCTTACGGTCTATGTTTTGAGCGTTTCCAGTGTCACCAGTTTTACATTCCGATGCACCTCTGTAGGTTTACTGTATCCCTTGGACCTTCACAGTGACGATGAAACACAGAAATTGCATCGGAATCAAATATAAAAGACACAATGCCTACTTAAGTACAAGAAAACTGAGTATTCTTAGGGTCTATGTTTTGAGCGTTTCCAGCGTCACCAGTTTTACATTCCGATGCACCTCTGCAGGTTTACTGTATCCCTTGGATCTTCCCATTGACGATGAAAAACAGAAATTGCATCGGAATTAAATGTGAGAGACACAACGCCGGCTTAAGTACAGGAAGATTGAGTCTTCCTACTGTGTATGTTCTGAGCGTTTCCTCCGTCACCAATTTTACATTCCGATGCATCTCTGCAGGTTTACTGTATCCATTGGACTTTCCCATTGACGATGAAACACAGAAATAGCATCGGAATTAAATATAAGAGACACAATGCCGACTTAAGAACAGGAAGGCTGAGTCTTCCTACTATCAGTGTTTGAGCGTATTCTGTGTCACCAGTTTTACATTCCGATGCACCTCTGCAGGTTTACTGTATCCATTGGACCTTCCCATGGACGATGAAACACAGAAATTGCATCGGAATTAAATATAAGAGACACAATGCCGACTTCAGTACAAGAAAACTGAGTCTTCTTAGGGTCTATGTTTTGACTGCTTCCTGTGTCACCAGCTTTACATTCCGATGCACTTCTGCAGGTTTACTGTATCCATTGGACCTTCCAATTGACGATGAAACACAGAAATTACATCGGAATTAAATATAAGAGACACAACGTTGAGTTAAGTACAAGAAAACTGAGTCTTCTTACGGTCTATGTTTTGAGCGTTTCCAGTGTCACCAGTTTTACATTCCGATCCACCTCTGCAGGTTTACTGTATCCATTGGACCCTCCCATGGACGATGAAACACAGAAATAGCATTGGAATTAAATATAAGAGACACAATGCCGACTTAAGTACAGGAAGGCTGAGTCTTCCTACTGTCTATGCTTTGAGCGTTTCCTGTGTCACTAGTTTTACATTCCGATGCACCTCTTCAGGTTTACTGTATCCCTTCGATCATCCCATTGACGATGAAACACAGAAATTGCATCGGAATTAAATATAAGAGACACAATGCCGACTTAAGTACAGGAACATTGAGTCTTCCTACTCTCTATGTTTTGAGCGTTTCCTGCGTCACCAGTTTTACATTCCGATGCACCTCTGCAGGTTTACTGTATCCATTGGACCTTCCCATTGACGATGAAACACAGAAATTGCATCGGAATTAAATATAAAAAACACAATGCCGACTTAAGTACAGGAAAACTGAGTATTCTTAGGGTCTATGTTTTGAGCGTTTCCAGCGTCACCAGTTTTACATTCCGATGCATCTCTGCATTTTTCTGTATCCCTTGGACCTTCCCAATGACGGTGAAACACAGAAATTGCATTGGAGTTAAATATAAGAGACACAATGCCGACTTAAGTACAGAAAGACTGAGTCTTCCTACTGTCTATGTTTTGAGCGTGTCCTTTGTCACCAGTTTTACATTCCGATGCACCTCTGCAGGTTTACTGTATCCCTTGGACCTTCACAGTGACGATGAAACACAGAAATTGCATCGGAATTAAATATAAAAGACACAATGCCTACTTAAGTACAAGAAAACTGAGTCTTCTTAGGGTCTATGTTATGAGCGCTTCCTGTGTCACCAGTTTTACATTCCGATGCACCTCTGCAGTGTTACTGTATCCCTTGGACCTTCCCATTGACGATGAAGCACAGAAATTGCATCGGAATTAAATATAAGAGACACAACGCCGACTTAAGTACAGAAAGACTGAGTCTTCCTACTGTCTATGCTTTGAGCGTTTCCTGTGTCACCAGTTTTACATTCCGATGCACCTCTCCACGTTTACTGTATACCTTGGACTTTACCATTGGCGATGAAACACAGAAATTGCATCCGTATTAAATATAAGTGACACAATGCCGACTTAGGTACAGGAAGACTGAGTCTTCCTACTGTCAATGTTTGAGCGTTTCCTGTGTCAACAGTTTTACATTCCGATGCACCTCTGCAGGTTTACTGTATCCATTGGACCTTCCCATTGACGATGAAACACAGAAATTACATCGGAACTAAATATAAGAGACACAATGCCGACATAAGTACAGGAAGGCTGAGTCTTCCTACTGTCTATGTTTTGAGCGTTTCCTGTGTCACCAGTTTTACATTCCGATGCACTTCTGCAGGTTTACTGTATCCTTTGGATCTTCCCATTGACGATGAAACACAGAAATTGCATCGGAATTAAATATAAAAGACACAATGCCGTTTTAAGTACAGGAACATTGAGTCTTCCTACTGTCTATGTTTTCAGCGTTTCCTGCGTCACCAGTTTTACATTCCGATGCACCTCTGCAGGTTTACTGTATCCATTGGACCTTCCCATTGACGATGAAACACAGAAATTACATCGGAATTAAATATAAGAGACACAACGTTGAGTTAAGTACAAGAAAACTGAGTCTTCTTACGGTCTATGTTTTGAGCGTTTCCAGTGTCACCAGTTTTACATTCCGATGCACCTCTGTAGGTTTACTGTATCCCTTGGACCTTCACAGTGACGATGAAACACAGAAATTGCATCGGAATCAAATATAAAAGACACAATGCCTACTTAAGTACAAGAAAACTGAGTATTCTTAGGGTCTATGTTTTGAGCGTTTCCAGCGTCACCAGTTTTACATTCCGATGCACCTCTGCAGGTTTACTGTATCCCTTGGATCTTCCCATTGACGATGAAAAACAGAAATTGCATCGGAATTAAATGTGAGAGACACAACGCCGGCTTAAGTACAGGAAGATTGAGTCTTCCTACTGTGTATGTTCTGAGCGTTTCCTCCGTCACCAATTTTACATTCCGATGCATCTCTGCAGGTTTACTGTATCCATTGGACTTTCCCATTGACGATGAAACACAGAAATAGCATCGGGATTAAATATAAGAGACACAATGCCGACTTAAGAACAGGAAGGCTGAGTCTTCCTACTATCAGTGTTTGAGCGTATTCTGTGTCACCAGTTTTACATTCCGATGCACCTCTGCAGGTTTACTGTATCCATTGGACCTTCCCATGGACGATGAAACACAGAAATTGCATCGGAATTAAATATAAGAGACACAATGCCGACTTCAGTACAAGAAAACTGAGTCTTCTTAGGGTCTATGTTTTGACTGCTTCCTGTGTCACCAGCTTTACATTCCGATGCACTTCTGCAGGTTTACTGTATCCATTGGACCTTCCAATTGACGATGAAACACAGAAATTACATCGGAATTAAATATAAGAGACACAACGTTGAGTTAAGTACAAGAAAACTGAGTCTTCTTACGGTCTATGTTTTGAGCGTTTCCAGTGTCACCAGTTTTACATTCCGATCCACCTCTGCAGGTTTACTGTATCCATTGGACCCTCCCATGGACGATGAAACACAGAAATAGCATTGGAATTAAATATAAGAGACACAATGCCGACTTAAGTACAGGAAGGCTGAGTCTTCCTACTGTCTATGCTTTGAGCGTTTCCTGTGTCACTAGTTTTACATTCCGATGCACCTCTTCAGGTTTACTGTATCCCTTCGATCATCCCATTGACGATGAAACACAGAAATTGCATCGGAATTAAATATAAGAGACACAATGCCGACTTAAGTACAGGAACATTGAGTCTTCCTACTCTCTATGTTTTGAGCGTTTCCTGCGTCACCAGTTTTACATTCCGATGCACCTCTGCAGGTTTACTGTATCCATTGGACCTTCCCATTGACGATGAAACACAGAAATTGCATCGGAATTAAATATAAAAAACACAATGCCGACTTAAGTACAGGAAAACTGAGTATTCTTAGGGTCTATGTTTTGAGCGTTTCCAGCGTCACCAGTTTTACATTCCGATGCATCTCTGCATTTTTCTGTATCCCTTGGACCTTCCCAATGACGATGAAACACAGAAATTGCATTGGAGTTAAATATAAGAGACACAATGCCGACTTAAGTACAGAAAGACTGAGTCTTCCTACTGTCTATGTTTTGAGCGTGTCCTTTGTCACCAGTTTTACATTCCGATGCACCTCTGCAGGTTTACTGTATCCCTTGGACCTTCACAGTGACGATGAAACACAGAAATTGCATCGGAATTAAATATAAAAGACACAATGCCTACTTAAGTACAAGAAAACTGAGTCTTCTTAGGGTCTATGTTATGAGCGCTTCCTGTGTCACCAGTTTTACATTCCGATGCACCTCTGCAGTGTTACTGTATCCCTTGGACCTTCGCATTGACGATGAAGCACAGAAATTGCATCGGAATTAAATATAAGAGACACAACGCCGACTTAAGTACAGAAAGACTGAGTCTTCCTACTGTCTATGCTTTGAGCGTTTCCTGTGTCACCAGTTTTACATTCCGATGCACCTCTGCAGGTTTACTGTATCTCTTTGATCTTCCCATTGACGATGAATAACAGAAATTGCATCGGAATTAAATGTGAGAGACACAATGCCGGCTTAAGTACAGGAAGATTGAGTCTTCCTACTGTCTATGTTTTGAGCGTTTCCTGCGTTTACATTCCGATGCACCTCTGCAGGTTTACTGTATCCATTGGACCTTCCCATTGACGATGAAACAAAGAAATTACATCGGAATTAAATATAAGAGGCACAACGTTGAGTTAAGTACAAGGAAACTGAGTCTTCTTACGGTCTATGTTTTGAGCGTTTTTAGCGTCACCAGTTTTACATTCCGATGCACCTCTGCAGGTTTACTGTTTCCCTTGGACCTTCCCATGCACGATGAAACACAGGAATTGCATAGGAATTAAATATAAGAGACACAATTCGGACTTAGGTACAGGCAGACTGAGTCTTCTCACTGTCTATGTTTTGAGCGTGTCCTGTGTCACCAGTTTTACATTCCGATGCACTTCTGCAGGTTTACTGTAACCCTAGGACCTTCACAGTGACGATGAAACACAGAAATTGCATCGGAATTAAATATAAAAAACACAATGCCGACTTAAGTACAGGAAAACTGATATTCTTAGGGTCTATGTTATGAGCGCTTCCTGTGTCACCAGTTTTACATTCCGTTGCACCTCTGCAGGGTTACTGTATCCATTGGATCTTCCCATTGACGATGAAACACAGAAATTGCATCGGAATTAAATATAAGAGACACAATGCCGACTTAGGTACAGGAAGACTGATTCATCCTTCTGTCTATGTTTTGAGCGTGTCCTGTGTCACCAGTTTTACATTCCGATGCACCTCTGCAGGTTTACTGTATCCCTTGTACCTTCACAGTGACGATGAAACACAGAAATTGCATCGGAATTAAATATAAAAGACACAATGCCGACTTAAGTACTAGAAAACTGAGTCTTCTCAGGGCCTATGTAATGAGCGCTTCCTGTGTCACCAGTTTTACATTCCGATGAACCTCTGCAGCGTTTCTGTATCCCTTGGACCTTCCCATTGACGATGAAACACAGAAATTGCATCGGAATTAAATATAAGAGACACAATGCCGACTTAAGTACAGAAAGACTGAGTCTTCCTACTGTCTATGATTTGAGCGTCTCCTGTGTCACCAGTTTTACATTCCAATGCACCTCTGCAGGTTTACTGTATCCCTTGCACCTTCCCATTCACAATGAAACACAAAAATTACATCGGACTTAAATATAACAGACACAATGCCGACTTAAGTACAGGAAGACTGAGTCTTCCTACTGTCTATGTTTTGAGCGTTTCCTGTGTCACCAGTTTTACATTCCGATGCACCTTTCCACGTTTTCTGTATCCCTTGGACCTTCCCATTGACGATGAAGCACAGAAATTGCATCGGAATTAAATATAAGAGACACAACGCCGACTTAAGTACAGAAAGACTGAGTCTTCCTACTGTCTATGCTTTGAGCGTTTCCTGTGTCACCAGTTTTACATTCCGATGCACCTCTGCAGGTTTACTGTATCCCTTTGATCTTCCCATTCACGATGAATAACAGAAATTGCATCGGAATTAAATGTGTGAGACACAATGCCGGCTTAAGTACAGGAAGATTGAGTCTTCCTACTGTGTATGTTTTGAGCGTTTCCTCCGTCACCAATTTTACATTCCGATGCATCTCTGCAGGTTTACTGTATCCATTCGACTTTCCCATTGACGATGAAACACAGAAATAGCATCGGAATTAAATATAAGAGACACAATGCCGACTTAAGAACAGGAAGGCTGAGTCTTCCTACTATCAGTGTTTGAGCGTATCCTGTGTCACCAGTTTTACATTCCGATGCACCTTTGCAGGTTTACTGTATCCATTGGGCCTTCCCATGGACGATGAAACACAGAAATTGCATCGGAATTAAATATAAGAGACACAATGCCGACTTCAGTACAAGAAAACTGAGTCTTCTTAGGGTCTATGTTTTGACTGCTTCCTGTGTCACCAGTTTCACATTCCGATCCACCTCTGCAGGTTTACTGTATCCATTGGATCCTCCCATGGACGATGAATCACAGAAATAGCATCGGAATTTAATATAAGAGACACAATGCCGACTTAAGTACAGGAAGGCTGAGTCTTCCTACTGTCTATGCTTTGAGCGTTTCCTGTGTCACCAGTTTTACATTCCGATGCACCTCTTCAGGTTTACTGTATCCCTTCGATCTTCCCATTGACGATGAAACACAGAAATTGCATCGGAATTAAATATAAGAGACACAATGCCGACTTAAATACAGGAACATTGAGTCTTCCTACTGTCTATGTTTTGAGCGTTTCCTGCGTTTACATTCCGATGCACCTCTGCAGGTTTACTGTATCCATTGGACCTTCCCATTGACGATGAAACAAAGAAATTACATCGGAATTAAATATAAGAGGCACAACGTTGAGTTAAGTACAAGGAAACTGAGTCTTCTTACGGTCTATGTTTTGAGCGTTTTTAGCGTCACCAGTTTTACATTCCGATGCACCTCTGCAGGTTTACTGTTTCCCTTGGACCTTCGCATGCACGATGAAACACAGGAATTGCATAGGAATTAAATATAAGAGACACAATTCGGACTTAGGTACAGGCAGACTGAGTCTTCTCACTGTCTATGTTTTGAGCGTGTCCTGTGTCACCAGTTTTACATTCCGATGCACTTCGCAAGGTTTACTGTTACCCTAGGACCTTCACAGTGACGATGAAACACAGAAATTGCATCGGAATTAAATATAATAAACACAATGCCGACTTAAGTACAGGAAAACTGAGTATTCTTAGGGTCTATGTTATGAGCGCTTCCTGTGTCACCAGTTTTACATTCCGTTGCACCTCTGCAGGGTTACTGTATCCCTTGGACCTTCCCATTGACGATGAAACACAGAAATTGCATTGGGGTTAAATATAAGAGACACAATGCCTACTTAAGTACAAAAGGACTGAGTCTTCCTACTGTCTATGTTTTGAGCGCTTCCTGTGTCACCAGTTTTACATTCCGATCCACCTCTGCAGGTTTACTGTATCCATTGGATCTTCCCATTGACGATGAAACACAGAAATTGCATCGGAATTAAATATAAGAGACACAATGCCGACTTAGGTACAGGAAGACTGATTCATCCTTCTGTCTATGTTTTGAGCGTGTCCTGTGTCACCAGTTTTACATTCCGATGCACCTCTGCAGGTTTACTGTATCCCTTGTACCTTCACAGTGACGATGAAACACAGAAATTGCATCGGAATTAAATATAAAAGACACAATGCCGACTTAAGTACTAGAAAACTGAGTCTTCTCAGGGCCTATGTAATGAGCGCTTCCTGTGTCACCAGTTTTACATTCCGATGAACCTCTGCAGCGTTTCTGTATCCCTTGGACCTTCCCATTGACGATGAAACACAGAAATTGCATCGGAATTAAATATAAGAGACACAATGCCGACTTAAGTACAGAAAGACTGACTCTTCCTACTGTCTATGATTTGAGCGTCTCCTGTGTCACCAGTTTTACATTCCAATGCACCTCTGCAGGTTTACTGTATCCCTTGCACCTTCCCATTCACAATGAAACACAAAAATTACATCGGACTTAAATATAACAGACACAATGCCGACTTAAGTACAGGAAGACTGAGTCTTCCTACTGTCTATGTTTTGAGCGTTTCCTGTGTCACCAGTTTTACATTCCGATGCACCTTTCCACGTTTTCTGTATCCCTTGGACTTTACCATTGACGATGATACACAGAAATTGCATCGGAATTAAATATAAGTGACACAATGCCGACTTAGGTACAGGAAGACTGAGTCTACCTACTGTCAATGTTTGAGCGTTTCCTGTGTCAACAGTTTTACATTCCGATGCACCTCTGCAGGTTTACTGTATCCATTGGACCTTCCCTTGGCAACGAAGCACAGAAATTGCATCGGAATTAAATATAAGAGACACAATGTCGACTTAGGTACAGGAAGACTGGGTCTTCCTACTGTCTATGTTTTGAGCGTATCCTGTGTCATCAGTTTTACATTATGATGCACCACTTCAGGTTTACTGTATCCCTTGAACCTTCACAGTGACGATGAAACACAGAAATTGCATCTAAATTAAATATAAGAGACACAATGCCGACTTCAGTACAAGAAAACTGAGTCTTCTTAGGTTCTATGTTTTGACCGCTTCCTGTGTCACCAGTTTAACATTCCGATGCACCTCTGCAGGTTTACTGTATCCCTTGGACCTTCCCATTGACGACGAAACACAGAAATTGCATCGGATTTAAATATAAGAGACACAATGCCGACTTAAGTACAGGAAGACTGAGTATTCCTACTGTCTATGTTTTGATCGTTTCCTGTGTCACCAGTTTTACATTAGGATGCACCTCTGCAGGTTTACTGTATCCATTGGACCTTCCCATTGACGATGAAACACAGAAATTACATCGGAATTAAATATAAGAGACACAACGTTGACTTAAGTACAAGAAAACTGAGTCTTCTTACGGTCTATGTTTCGAGCGTTTCCAGTGTCACCAGTTTTACATTCCGATGCACCTCTGCAGGTTTACTGTATCCCTTGGACCTTCACAGTGACGATGAAACACAGAAATTGCATCGGAATTAAATATAAAAGACACAATGCCTACTTAAGTACAAGAAAACTGAGTCTTCTGAGGGTCTATGTTATGAGCGCTTCCTGTGTCACCAGTTTTACATTCCGATGCACCTCTGCAGGGTTACTGTATCCCTTGGACCTTCCCATTGACGATGAAGCACAGAAATTGCATCGGAATTAAATATAAGAGACCCAACGCCGACTTAAGAACAGGAAGACGGAGTCATCCTATTCTCTATGTTTTGAGCGTTTCCTGTGTCATCAGTTTTACATTCCGATGCACCTCTGCAGGTTTACTGTATCCCTTGGACCTTCCCAATGACGATGAAATACAGAAATTGCATCGGAATTAAATATAAGATGCACAATGCCGACTTAAGTACAGGAAGACTGAGTCTTCCTAATGTCTATGCTTTGAGCGTTTCCTGTGTCACCAGTTTTACATTCCGATGCACCTCTGCAGGTTTACTGTATCCCTTGGATCTTCCCATTAACGATCAAAAACAGAAATTGCATCGGAATTAAATGTGAGAGACACAATGCCGGCTTAAGTACAGGAAGATTGAGTCTTCCTACTGTGTATGTTTTGAGCGTTTCCTCCGTCACCAATTTTACATTCCGATGCATCTCTGCAGGTTTACTGTATCCATTGGACTTTCCCATTGACGATGAAACACAGAAATAGCATCGGAATTAAATATAAGAGACACAATGCCGACTTAAGAACAGGAAGGCTGAGTCTTCCTACTATCAACGTTTGAGCGTATCCTGTGTCACCAGTTTTACATTCCGATGCACCTCTGCAGGTTTACTGTATTCATTGGACCTTCCCATGGACGATGAAACACAGAAATAGCATCGGAATTAAATATAAGAGACACAATGCCGACTTAAGTACAGGAAGGCTGAGTCTTCCTACTGTCTATGCTTTGAGCGTTCCTGTGTCACCAGTTTTACATTCCGATGCACCTCTTCAGGTTTACTGTATCCCTTCGATCTTCCCATTGACGATGAAACACAGAAATTGCATCGGAATTAAATATATGAGACACAATGCCGACTTAAGTACAGGAACATTGAGTCTTCCTACTGTCTATGTTTTGAGCGTTTCCTGCGTCACCAGTTTTACATTCCGATGCACCTCTGCAGGTTTACTGTATCCATTGGACCTTCCCATTGACGATGAAACACAGAAATTACATCGGAATTAAATATAAGAGGCACAACGCTAAGTACAAGAAAACGGAGCCTTCTTACGGTCTATGTTTTGAGCGTTTCCAGCGTCACCAGTTTTACATTCCGTTGCACCTCTGCAGGTTTACTGTATCCCTTGGACCTTCCCATGGACGATGAAACACAGGAATTGCATGGGAATTAAATGTAAGAGACACAATTCGGACTTAGGTACAGGCAGACTGAGTCTTCTCACTGTCTATGTTTTGAGCGTGTCCTGTGTCACCAGTTTTACAATCCGATGCACTTCTGCAGGTTTACTGTATCCCTTGTACCTTCACAGTGACGATGAAACACAGATATTGCATCGGAATTAAATATAAAAGACACAATGCCGACTTAAGTACTAGAAAACTGAGTCTTCTTAGGGCCTATGTAATGAGCGCTTCCTGTGTCACCAGTTTTACATTCCGATGAACCTCTGCAGCGTTACTGTATCCCTTGGACCTTCCCATTGACGATGAAACACAGAAATTGCATCGGAATTAAATATAAGAGACACAATGCCGACTTAAGTACAGAAAGACTGGGTCTTCCTACAGTCTATGATTTGAGCGTCTCCTGTGTCACCAGTTTTACATTCCGATGCACCTCTGCAGGTTTACTGTATCCCTTGCACCTTCCCATTGACAATGAAACACAAACATTACATCGGACTTAAATATAACCGACACAATGCCGACTTAAGTACAGGAAGACTGAATCTTCCTACTGTCTACGTTTTGAGCGTTTCCTGTGTCACCAGTTTTACATTTCGATGCACCTCTCCACGTTTCCTGTATCTCTTGGACTTTACCATTGACGATGAAACACAGAAATTGCAGCGGAATTAAATATAAGTGACACAATGCCGACTTAGGTACAGGAAGACTGAGTCTTCCTACTGTCAATGTTTGAGCGTTTCCTGTGTCAACAGTTTTACATTCCGATGCACCTCTGCAGGTTTACTGTATCCATTGGACCTTCCCTTGGCAACGAAGCACAGAAATTGCATCGGAATTAAATATAAGAGACACAATGTCGACTTAGGTACAGGAAGACTGGGTCTTCCTACTGTCTATGTTTTGAGCGTATCCTGTGTCATCAGTTTTACATTATGATGCACCTCTGCAGGTTTACTGTATTGCTTGAACCTTCACAGTGACGATGAAACACAGAAATTGCATCTAAATTAAAGATAAGAGACACAATGCCGACTTCAGTACAAGAAAACTGAGTCTTCTTAGGGTCTATGTTTTGACCGCTTCCTGTGTCACCAGTTTAACATTCCGATGCACCTCTGCAGGTATACTGTTTCCCTTCGACTTTCCCATTGACGATGAGACACAGAAATTGCATCGGAATTAAATATAAGAGACACAATGCCGACTTAATTACAGGAAGACTGAGTATTCCTACTGTCTATGTTTTGATCGTTTCCTGTGTCACCAGTTTTACATTCCGATGCACCTCTGCAGGTTTTCCTGTATCCCTTGGACCTTCAAAGTGACGATGAAACACAGAAATTGCATCGGAATTAAATATAAGAGGCACAATGCCGACTTAAGTACAGGAAGACTGAGTCTTCCTACTGTCTATGATTTGAGCGTTTCCTGTATCACCAGTTTTACATTCCCATGCACCTCTTCAGGTATACTGTTTCCCTTCGACTTTCCCATTGACGATGAGACACAGAAATTGCATCGGAATTAAATATAAGAGACACAATGCCGACTTAAGTACAGGAAGACTGAGTCATCCTACTGTCTATGTTTTGAGCGTTTCCTGCGTCACCAATTTTACATTTCGATGCACCTCTGCAGGTTTACTGTATCCATTGGACCTTCCCATTGATGATGAAACACAGAAATTACATCGGAATTAAATATAAGAGACACAACGTTGACTTAAGTACAAGAAAACTGAGTCTTCTTACGGTCTATGTTTTGAGCGTTACCAGTGTCACCAGTTTTACATTCTGATGCACCTCTGCAGGTTTACTGCATCCCTTGGACCTTCCAGTGACGATGAAACACAGAAATTGCATCGGATTAAATATGAAAGACACAATGCCTACTTAAGTACAAGAAAACTGAGTCTTCTTATGGTCTATGTTATGAGCGCTTCCTGTGTCACCAGTTTTACATTCCGATGACTTAAGTACAGGAAGATTGAGTCTTCCTACTGTGTATGTTTTGAGCGTTTCCTGCGTCACCAATTTTACATTTCGATGCACCTCTGCAGGTTTACTGTATCCATTGGACCTTCCCATTGACGATGAAACACAGAAATGGCATCGGAATTAAATATAAGAGACACAATGCCTACTTAAGAACAGGAAGGCTGAGTCTTCCTACTGTCTATGTTTTGAGCGTTTCCTGTGTCACCAGTTTTACATTGCGATCCACCTCTGCAGGTTTACTGTATCCATTGGACCTTTTCATGGACGATGAAACACAGAAATTGCATCGGAATTAATTATAAGAGACACAATGCCGACTTAGGTACAGGAAGACTGAGTCTTCCTACTGTCTATGTTTTGAGCGTGTCCTGTGTCACCAGTTTTACATTCCGATGTAGGTTTACTGTACCCCTTCCACCTTCACAGTGACGATGAAACACAGAAATTGCATCGGAATTAAATGTAAAAGACTCAATGCTGACTTAAGTACAAGAAAACTGAGTCTTCTTAGGGTCTATGTTATGAGCGCTTCCTGTGTCACCAGTTTTACATTCCGATGCACCTCTGCAGGGTCACTGTATCCCTTGGACCTTCCCATTGACGATGAAACACAGAAATTGCATCGGAATTAAATATAAAAGACCCAATGCCTACTGAAGTACAAGAAAACTGAGTCTTCTTAGGGTCTATGTTATGAGCGCTTCCTGTGTCACCAGTTTTACATTCCGATGCACCTCTGCAGGGTTACTGTATCCCTTGGACCTTCCCATTGACGATGAAACACAGAAATGGCATCGGAATTAAATATATGAGACACAATGCCGACTTAAGAACCGGAAGACTGAGTCTTCCTACTGTCAATGTTTGAGCGTTTCCTGTGTCGCCAGTTTTACATTCCGATGCACCTCTGCAGGTTTACTGTATCCCTTGGATTTTCCCATTGACGATGAAACACAGAAATTGCATCGGAATTAAATATAAGAGACACAATGCCGACTTAAGTACAGGAAGATTGATTCTTCCTACTGTGTATGTTTTGAGCGTTTCCTGCGTCACCAATTTTACATTTCGATGCACCTCTGCAGGTTTACTGTATCCATTGGACCTTCCCATTGACGATGAAACACAGAAATGGCATCGGAATTAAATATAAGAGACACAATGCCGACTTAAGAACCGGAAGGCTGAGTCTTCCTACTGTCTATGTTTTGAGCGTTTCCTGCGTCACCAAATTTTCATTGCGATGCACCTCTGCAGGTTCACTATATACCGTGGACCTTCCCATTGACGAAAAAACACAGAAATTGCATCGGAATTAAATATAAGAGACACAATGCCGACTTAGGTACAGGAAGACTGAATCTTCCTACTGTCTATGTTTTGAGCGTTTCCTGTGTCATCAGTTTTACATTTCGATGCACCTCTGCAGGTTTACTGTATCCCTTGTACCTTCACAATGACGATGAAACACAGAAATTGCATCTAAATTAAATATAAGAGACACAATGCCGACTTCAGTACAAGAAAACTGGGTCTTTTTAGGGTCTATGTTTTGACCGCTTCCTGTATCACCAGTTTTACATTCCGATGCACCTCTGCAGGTTTACTCTATTCCTTGGACCTTCCCATTGACGACGAGACACAGACATTGTATCGGATTTAAATATAAGAGACACAATGCCGACTTAAGTACAGGAAGACTGAGTATTCCTACTGTCTATGTTTTGATCGTTTCCTGTGTCACCAGTTTTACATTCCGATGCACCTCTGCACGTTTACTGTATCCATTGGACCTTCCCATTGACGATGAAACACAGAAATTGCATCGGGATTAAATATAAGAGACACAATGCCGACATAAGATCAGGAATGCTGAGTCTTCCTACGGTCTATGTTTTGAGCATTTCCTGTGTCACCAGTTTTACATTCCGATGCACCTCTGCCGGTTTACTGTATTGCTTGGAT
The DNA here is from genome assembly GCF_023898315.1 of Schistocerca nitens. NCBI lineage: Eukaryota > Metazoa > Arthropoda > Insecta > Orthoptera > Acrididae > Schistocerca > Schistocerca nitens. The sequence continues at coordinate 237,636,387 of NC_064623.1, read as the reverse complement.
CTTCCAATTGACGATGAAAAACAGAAATTGCATCCGAATTAAATATAAGAGACACAATGCCGACTTAAGTACAGGAAGATTGAGTCTTCCTACTGTCTATGTTTTGAGCGTTTCCTGCGTCACCAATTTTACATTCCGATGCACCTCTGCAGGTTTACTGTCTCCCTTGGACCTTCCTATTGACGATGAAACACAGAAATAGTATCGGAATTAAATATAAGAGACACAATGCCGACTTAAGAACAGGAAGGCTGAGTCTTCCTACTGTCTATGCTTTGAGCGTTTCCTGTGTCACCAGTTTCACATTCCGATGCACCTCTGCAGGTCTGCTGTATCCCTTGGATCTTCCCATTGACGATGAAACACAGAAATTGCATTGGAATTAAATATAAGGGACACAATACCGACTTAAGTACAGGAACATTGAGTCTTCCGACTGTCTATAATTTGACCGTTTCCTGCGTCACCAGTTTTACATTCCGATGCACCTCTGCAGGTTTACTGTATCCATTGGACCTTCCCATTGACGATGAATCACAGAAATTGCATCGGAATTAAATATAAGAGACACAATGCCGACTTAAGTACAGGAAGATTGAGTCTTCCTACTGTCTATTGTTTGAGCGTTTCCTGCGTCACCAGTTTTTCATTCCGATGCACCTCTGCAGGTTTACTGTATCCATCGGACCTTCCCATTGACGACGAAACACAGAAATTACATAAGATAAGAGACACAACGCCGACATAAGTACAAGAAAACTGAGTCTTCTTACGGTCTATGCTTTGAGCGTTACCAGTGTCACCAGTGTTACATTCCGATGCACCTCTGCAGGTTTACTGTGTCCCTTGGACCTTACCATTGGCGATGAAACACAGAAATTGCACCGCAATTAAATATAAGAGACACAATGACGTCTTAAGTAGAGGAAGACTGAGTCTTCCTACTCTCTATGATTTGAGCGTTTCCTGTGTCACCAGTTTTACATTCCGATGCACCTCTGCAGGATTACTGTATCCCCTGGACCTTCACAGTGACGAAGAAACACAGAAATTGCATCGGAATTAAATATAAGAGACACAATGCCGACTTAAGTACGGAAGGACTGAGTCTTCCTACTGTCTATGTTTTGAGCGTTTCCTGTGTCGCCAGTTTTACATTCCGATGCACCTATGCAGGTCTACAGTATTCTTTTACCTTCATAGTGACGATGAAACGCAGAAATTGCATCGGAATTAATTATAAGAGACACAACGTTGACTTAAGTACAAGAAAATTGAGTCTTCTTAGCGTCTTTGTTATGAACGCTTCCTGTGTCACCAGTTTTACATTCCGATGCATCTCTGCAGGGTTACTGTATCCCTTGGACCTTGCCATTGACGATGAAGCACAGAAATTGCATCGGAATTAAATATAAGAGACACAATGGCGACTTAAGTACAGAAAGACGGAGTCTTCCTACTGTGTATGTTTTGAGCGTTTCCTGCGTCACCAGTTTTACATTTCGATGCACCTCTGCAGGTTTACTGTATCCATTGGACCTTCCCATTGACGATGAAACACAGAAATGGCATCGGAATTAAATATAAGAGACACAATGCCGACTTAAGAATCGGAAGGCTGAGTCTTCCTACTGTCAATGTTTGAGCGTTTCCTGTGTCGCCAGTTTTAGATTCCGATGCACTTCTGCAGGTTTACTGTATCCCTTGGATTTTCCCATTGACGATGAAACACAGAAATTGCATCAGAATTAAATATAAGAGACACAATGCCGACTTAAGTATAGGAAGATTGAGTCTTCCTACTGTGTATGTTTTGAGCGTTTCCTGCGTCACAAATTTTACATTTCGATGCACCTATGCAGGTTTACTGTCTCCATGGGACCTTCCCATTGACGATGAAACACAGAAATGGCATCGGAATTAAATATAAGAGAAACAATGCCGACTTAAGAACCGGAAGGCTGAGTCTTCTTACTGTCTATGTTTTGAGCGTTTCCTGCGTCACCAAATTTTCATTGCGATGGACCTCTGCAGGTTTACTATATACCGTGGACCTTCCCATTGACAAAAAAACACAGAAATTGCATCGGAATTAAATATAAGAGATACAATGCCGACTTAGGTAGAGTCTTCCTACTGTCTATGTTTTGAGCGTTTCCTGTGACATCAGTTTTACATTTTGATGCACCTCTGCAGGTTTACTGTATCCCTTGTACCTTCACAGTGACGATGAAACACAGAAATTGCATCTAAATTAAATATAAGAGACACAATGCCGACTTCTGTACAAGAAAACTGAGTCTTCTTAGGGTCTATGTTATGACCGCTTCCTGTATCACCAGTTTTACATTCCGATGCACCTCTGCAGGTTTACTCTATCCCTTGGACCTTCCCATTGACGATGAAACACAGAAATTGCATCGGAATCAAATATAAGAGACACAATGCCGACATAAGATCAGGAATGCTGAGTCTTCCTACTGTCTATGATTTGAGCAATTCCTGTGCCACCAGTTTTACATTCCGATGCACCTCTGCCGGTTTACTGTATTGCTTGGATCTTCCAATTGACGATGAAACACAGAAATTGCATCGGAATTAAATATAAGAGACACAATGCCGACTTAAGTACAGGAAGATTGAGTCTTCCTACCGACTAAGTTTTGAGCGTTTCCTGCGTCACCAATTTTACATTCCGATGCACCTCTGCAGGTTTACTGTCTCCCTTGGACCTTCCCATTGACGATGAAACACAGAAATAGTATCGGAATTACATATAAGAGACACAATGCCGACTTAAGAACAGGAAGGCTGAGTCTTCCTACTGTCTATGCTTTGAGCGTTTCCTGTGTCACCAGTTTCACATTCCGATGCACCTCTGCAGGTCTGCTGTATCCCTTGGATCTTCCCAATGACGATGAAACACAGAAGTTGCATCGGAATTAAATATAACGAACACAATGCCGATTTAAGTACAGGAACATTGAGTCTTCCTACTATCTATACTTTGACCGTTTCCTGCGTCACCAGTTTTACATTCCTATGCACTTCTGCAGGTGTACTGTATCCATTGGACCTTGCCATTGACGATGAATCACAGAATTTGCATCGGAATTAAATATAAGAGGAACAATGCCGACTTAAGTACAGGAAGATTGAGTCTTCCTACTGTCTAGTTTTTGAGCGTTTCCAGTGTCACCAGTTTTACATTCCGATGCACCTCTGCAGGTTTACTGCATCCCTTGGACCTTCCAGTGACGATGAAACACAGAAATTGCATCGGAATTAAATATAAAAGACACAATGCCTACTTAAGTACAAGAAAACTGAGTCTTCTTAGGGTCTATGTTATGAGCGCTTCCTGTGTCACCAGTTTTACATTCCGATGAACCTCTGCAGGGTTACTGTATCCCTTGGACATTCCCATTGACGACGAAACACAGAAATTGCATCGGAATTAAATATAAAAGACACAATGCCTACTTAAGTACAAGAAAACTGAGTCTTCTTAGGGTCTATGTTTTGACCGCTTCCTGTGTCACCAGTTTAACATTCCGATGCACCTCTGCAGGTTTACTGTATCCCTTGTACCTTCACAGTGACGATGAAACACAGATATTGCATCGGAATTAAATATAAAAGACACAATGCCGACTTAAGTACTAGAAAACTGAGTCTTCTTAGGGCCTATGTAATGAGCGCTTCCTGTGTCACCAGTTTTACATTCCGATGAACCTCTGCAGCGTTACTGTATCCCTTGGACCTTCCCATTGACGATGAAACACAGAAATTGCATCGGAATTAAATATAAGAGACACAATGCCGACTTAAGTACAGAAAGACTGGGTCTTCCTACAGTCTATGATTTGAGCGTCTCCTGTGTCACCAGTTTTACATTCCGATGCACCTCTGCAGGTTTACTGTATCCCTTGCACCTTCCCATTGACAATGAAACACAAACATTACATCGGACTTAAATATAACCGACACAATGCCGACTTAAGTACAGGAAGACTGAATCTTCCTACTGTCTACGTTTTGAGCGTTTCCTGTGTCACCAGTTTTACATTCCGTTGCACCTCTGCAGGTTTACTGTATCCCTTGGACCTTCCCATGGACGATGAAACACAGGAATTGCATGGGAATTAAATATAAGAGACACAATTCGGACTTAGGTACAGGCAGACTGAGTCTTCTCACTGTCTATGTTTTGAGCGTGTCCTGTGTCACCAGTTTTACAATCCGATGCACTTCTGCAGGTTTACTGTATCCCTTGTACCTTCACAGTGACGATGAAACACAGAAATTGCATCTAAATTAAAGATAAGAGACACAATGCCGACTTCAGTACAAGAAAACTGAGTCTTCTTAGGGTCTATGTTTTGACCGCTTCCTGTGTCACCAGTTTAACATTCCGATGCACCTCTGCAGGTTTACTGTATCCCTTGTACCTTCACAGTGACGATGAAACACAGATATTGCATCGGAATTAAATATAAAAGACACAATGCCGACTTAAGTACTAGAAAACTGAGTCTTCTTAGGGCCTATGTAATGAGCGCTTCCTGTGTCACCAGTTTTACATTCCGATGAACCTCTGCAGCGTTACTGTATCCCTTGGACCTTCCCATTGACGATGAAACACAGAAATTGCATCGGAATTAAATATAAGAGACACAATGCCGACTTAAGTACAGAAAGACTGGGTCTTCCTACAGTCTATGATTTGAGCGTCTCCTGTGTCACCAGTTTTACATTCCGATGCACCTCTGCAGGTTTACTGTATCCCTTGCACCTTCCCATTGACAATGAAACACAAACATTACATCGGACTTAAATATAACCGACACAATGCCGACTTAAGTACAGGAAGACTGAATCTTCCTACTGTCTACGTTTTGAGCGTTTCCTGTGTCACCAGTTTTACTTTTCGATGCACCTCTCCACGTTTCCTGTATCTCTTGGACTTTACCATTGACGATGAAACACAGAAATTGCAGCGGAATTAAATATAAGTGACACAATGCCGACTTAGGTACAGGAAGACTGAGTCTTCCTACTGTCAATGTTTGAGCGTTTCCTGTGTCAACAGTTTTACATTCCGATGCACCTCTGCAGGTTTACTGTATCCATTGGACCTTCCCTTGGCAACGAAGCACAGAAATTGCATCGGAATTAAATATAAGAGACACAATGTCGACTTAGGTACAGGAAGACTGGGTCTTCCTACTGTCTATGTTTTGAGCGTATCCTGTGTCATCAGTTTTACATTATGATGCACCTCTGCAGGTTTACTGTATTGCTTGAACCTTCACAGTGACGATGAAACACAGAAATTGCATCTAAATTAAAGATAAGAGACACAATGCCGACTTCAGTACAAGAAAACTGAGTCTTCTTTGGGTCTATGTTTTGACCGCTTCCTGTGTCACCAGTTTAACATTCCGATGCACCTCTGCAGGTATACTGTTTCCCTTCGACTTTCCCATTGACGATGAGACACAGAAATTGCATCGGAATTAAATATAAGAGACACAATGCCGACTTAATTACAGGAAGACTGAGTATTCCTACTGTCTATGTTTTGATCGTTTCCTGTGTCACCAGTTTTACATTCCGATGCACCTCTGCAGGTTTTCCTGTATCCCTTGGACCTTCAAAGTGACGATGAAACACAGAAATTGCATCGGAATTAAATATAAGAGGCACAATGCCGACTTAAGTACAGGAAGACTGAGTCTTCCTACTGTCTATGATTTGAGCGTTTCCTGTATCACCAGTTTTACATTCCCATGCACCTCTGCAGGTATACTGTTTCCCTTCGACTTTCCCATTGACGATGAGACACAGAAATTGCATCGGAATTAAATATAAGAGACACAATGCCGACTTAAGTACAGGAAGACTGAGTCATCCTACTGTCTATGTTTTGAGCGTTTCCTGCGTCACCAATTTTACATTTCGATGCACCTCTGCAGGTTTACTGTATCCATTGGACCTTCCCATTGATGATGAAACACAGAAATTACATCGGAATTAAATATAAGAGACACAACGTTGACTTAAGTACAAGAAAACTGAGTCTTCTTACGGTCTATGTTTTGAGCGTTACCAGTGTCACCAGTTTTACATTCTGATGCACCTCTGCAGGTTTACTGCATCCCTTGGACCTTCCAGTGACGATGAAACACAGAAATTGCATCGGATTAAATATAAAAGACACAATGCCTACTTAAGTACAAGAAAACTGAGTCTTCTTATGGTCTATGTTATGAGCGCTTCCTGTGTCACCAGTTTTACATTCCGATGACTTAAGTACAGGAAGATTGAGTCTTCCTACTGTGTATGTTTTGAGCGTTTCCTGCGTCACCAATTTTACATTTCGATGCACCTCTGCAGGTTTACTGTATCCATTGGACCTTCCCATTGACGATGAAACACAGAAATGGCATCGGAATTAAATATAAGAGACACAATGCCTACTTAAGAACAGGAAGGCTGAGTCTTCCTACTGTCTATGTTTTGAGCGTTTCCTGTGTCACCAGTTTTACATTGCGATCCACCTCTGCAGGTTTACTGTATCCATTGGACCTTTTCATGGACGATGAAACACAGAAATTGCATCGGAATTAATTATAAGAGACACAATGCCGACTTAGGTACAGGAAGACTGAGTCTTCCTACTGTCTATGTTTTGAGCGTGTCCTGTGTCACCAGTTTTACATTCCGATGTAGGTTTACTGTACCCCTTCCACCTTCACAGTGACGATGAAACACAGAAATTGCATCGGAATTAAATGTAAAAGACTCAATGCTGACTTAAGTACAAGAAAACTGAGTCTTCTTAGGGTCTATGTTATGAGCGCTTCCTGTGTCACCAGTTTTACATTCCGATGCACCTCTGCAGGGTCACTGTATCCCTTGGACCTTCCCATTGACGATGAAACACAGAAATTGCATCGGAATTAAATATAAAAGACCCAATGCCTACTGAAGTACAAGAAAACTGAGTCTTCTTAGGGTCTATGTTATGAGCGCTTCCTGTGTCACCAGTTTTACATTCCCATGCACCTCTGCAGGTTTTCCTGTATCCCTTGGATCTTCAAAGTGACGATGAAAGACAGAAATTGCATCGGAATTAAATATAAGAATACACAATGCCGACATAGTTACAGGAAGACTGAGTCTTCCTACTGTCTGTGTTTTGAGCGATTCCTGTGTCACCAGTTTTACATTCCGATGCACCTCTGCAGGTATACTGTTTCCCTTCAGCTTTCCCATTGACGATGAAACACATCAATTGCATCGGAATTAAATATAAGAGACACAATGCCGACTTAAGTACAGGAAGACTGAGTCTTCCTACTGTCTATGTTTTGAGCGTATCCTGTGTCATAAGTTCTACATTCCGATGCACCTCAGCAGATTTACGGTATCCATTGGTCCCCCCCATTGACGATGAAACACAGAAATTGCATCGGAATTAAATATAAAAGACACAATGCCGACTTATGTACAGGAATACTGAGTCTTTCTACTGTCTATGTTTTGAGCGATTCCTGTGTCACCTGTTTTACATTCTGATGCACCTCTGCAGGTTTACTGTATCCATTGGACCTTCACAGTGACGATGAAACACAGAAATTGCATCGGAATGAATTAAAAGAGACACAATGTCGACTTAAGTACAGGAAGAGTGTGTCTTTCTATTGTCTATGCTTTGAGCGTTTCCTGTGTCACCGGTTTCACATTCCGTTGCACCTCTGCAGGTTTACTGTATCCATTGGACCTTCCCATTGACGATGAAACACAGAAATTGCATCGGAAGTAAATATAAGAGACACAATGCCGACTTAAGTACAGGAAGACTGAGTCCTCCTACTGTCAATGTTTGAGCGTTTCCTGTGTCAACAGTTTTACATTCCGATGCACCTCTGCAGGTTTGCTGTATTTGTTGGACCTTCCCATTGACGATGAAACACAGGAAATGCATCGGAATTTAATGTAAGAGACACAATGCCGACATAAGTACAGGAAGACTGTGTCTTCCTACTGTCTATGTATTGAGCGTTTCCTGTGTCATCAGTTTTACATTTTGATGCACCTCTGCAGGTTTACTGTATCCCTTGGACCTTCACAGTGACGATGAAACACAGAAATTGCATCTAAATTAAATATAAGAGACACAATGCCGACTTCAGTACAAGAAAACTGAGTCTTCTTAGGGTCTATGTTTGACCACTTCCTGTGTCACCAATTTTACATTCCGATGCACCTCTGCAGGTTTACTCTATCCCTTGGACCTTCCCATTGACGACGAAACACAGAAATTGCATCGGATTTAAATATAAGAGACACAATGCCGTCTTAAGTGGAGGAATACTTTGTATTCCTACTGTCTATGTTTTGATCGTTTCCTGTGTCACCAGTTTTTCATTCCAATGCACCTCCGCACGTTTACTGTATCCATTGGACCTTCCCTTTGACGATGAAACACAGAAATTGCATCGGAATTAAATATAAGAGGCACAATGCCGACTTAAGAACAGGAAGGCTGAGTCTTCCTACCGTCTATGTTTTGAGCGTTTCCTGTGTCACCAGTTTTACATTCCGATGCACCTCTGCAGGTTTACTGTATCCCTTGGATCTTCCCATTGACGATGAAACACAGAAATTGCATCGGAATTAAATATAAGAGACACAATGCCGACTTAAGTACAGGAACATAGAGTCTTCCTACTGTCTAAGTTTTGAGCGTTTCCTGCGTCACCAGTTTTACATTCCGATGCACCTCTGCAGGTTTACTGTGTCCCTTGGACCTTCCCATTGGCGATGAAACACAGAAATTGCACCGCAATTAAATGTAAGAGACACAATGACGTCTTAAGTAGAGGAAGACTGAGTCTTCCTACTGTCTATGTTTTTAGCGTTTCCTGTGACTCCAGTTTTAAATTCTGATGCACCTCTGCAGGTTTACTGTATCCCTTGAACCTTCACAGTGACGAAGAAACATAGAAATTGCATCGGAATTAAATATAAGAGACACAATGCCGACTTAAGTACAGGAAGACTGAGAATTCCTACTGTGTATGTTTTGGGCGTCTCCTGTGTCGCCAGTTTTACATTCCGATGCATATCTGCAGGCTTACTGTATCCCTTGGATCTTCCCATTGGCGATGAAACACAGAAATTGCATCGGAATGAATTAAAAGAGACACAATGTCGACTTAAGTACAGGAAGAGTGTGTCTTTCTATTGTCTATGTTTTGAGCGTTTCCTGCGTCATCAGTTTTACATTTTGATGCACCTCTGCAGGTTTACTGTATCCCTTGGACCTTCACAGTGACGATGAAACACAGAAATTGCATCTAAATTAAATATAAGAGCCTCAATGCCGACTTCAGTACAAGAAAACTGAGTCTTCTTAGGGTCTATGTTTGACCACTTCCTGTGTCTCCAGTTTTACATTCCGATGCTCCTCTGCAGGTTTACTGTATCAATTGGATCTTCCCATTGGCGATGAAACACAGAAAATGAATCGGAATTAAATGTAAGAGACACAATGCCGACTTAAGTACAGGAAGACTGAGTCTTCCTACTGTCTATGTTTTGAGCGTTTCCTGTGTCACCAGTTATACATTCCGATCCACCTCTGCAGGTTTACTGTATCCATTGGACCTTCCCTTTGGCGACGAAGCACAGAAATTACGTCGGAATTAAATATTAGAGACACAACGCCGACTTAAGTACAAGAAAACTGAGTCTTCTTACGGTCTATGATTTGAGCGTTTCCTGTGTCACCATTTTTACATTCCAATGCACATTTGCAGGTTCACGATATACCTTGGACCTTCCCATTGACGAAAAAACACAGAAATTCCATCGGAATTAAATATAAGAGATACAATGCCGACTTAGGTACAGGAAGACTGAGTCTTCCTACAGTCTATGTTTTGAGCGTTTCCTGTGTCATCAGGTTTACATTTTGATGCACCTCTGCAGGTTTACTGTATCCCTTGGACCTTCACAGTGACGATGAAACACAGAAATTGCATCTAAATTAAATATAAGAGACACAATGCCGACTTCAGTACAAGACAACTGAGTCTTCTTAGGGTCTATGTTTGACCACTTCCTGTGTCACCAGTTTTACATTCCGATGCACCTCTGCAGGTTTACTCTATCCCTTGGACCTTCCAATTGACGACGAAACACAGAAATTGCATCGGATTTAAATATAAGAGACACAATTCCGTCTCAAGTGCAGGAAGACTGAGTCTTCCTACTGTCTATGTTTTGATCGTTTCCTGTGTCCCCAGTTTTTCATTCCAATGCACCTCCGCACGTTTACCGTATCCATTGGACCTTGCCATTGACGATGAAACACAGAAATTGTATCTGGATTAAATATATGAAACACAATGCCGACATAAGAACAGGAATGCTGAGTCTTCCTACTGCCTAATGTTTTGAGCATTTCCTGTGTCACCAGTTTTACATTCCGATGCACCTCTGGAGGTTTACTGTATCCATTGGACCTTCCCATTGACGATGAAACACAGAAATAGCAGCGGAATTAAATATAAGAGGCACAATGCCGACTTAAGGACAGGAAGGCTGAGTCTTCCTACTGTCTATGTTTTGAGCGTTTCCTGTGTCACCAGTTTTAAATTCCGATGCACCTCTGGAGGTTTACTGTATCCCTTGGATCTTCCCATTGACGATGAAACACAGAAATTGCATCGGAATTAAATATAAGAGACACAATGCCGTCTTAAGTACAGCAACATTGAGTCTTCCTACTGTCTATGTTTTGAGCGTTTCCTGCGTCACCAGTTTTACATTCTGATGCACCTCTGCAGGTTTACTGTGTCCCTTGGACCTACCCATTGGCGATGAAACACAGTAATCGCACCGCAATTAAATATAAGAGACACAATGACGTCTTAAGTAGAGGAAGGCTGAGTCTTCCTAGTGTCTATGTTTTGAGCGTCTCCTGTGTCACCAGTTTTACATTCCGATGCACCTCAGCAGGGATACTGTATCCCTTGGACCTTCCCATTGACGATGAAACACAGAAATTGCATCGGAATTAAATATAAGAGAGATAATGCCGACTTAAGTACAGAAGGACTGAGTCTTCCTACTGTCTATGCTTTGAGCGTTTCCTGTGTCACCAGTTTTACATTCCGATGGACCTATACAGGTCTACAGTATCCCTTGGACTTTCATAGTGACGATGAAACACAGAAATTGCATCGGAATTAAATATAAGAGACACAATGTCGACTTCAGTACAGAAAGACTGAGTCTTCCTACTCTCTATGTTTTGAGCGTTTCCTGTGTCACCAGTTTTACATTCCCATGCACCTCTGCAGGTTTTCCTGTATCCCTTGGACCTACAAGGTGACGATGAAACACAGAAATTGCATCGGAATTAAATATAAGAGACACAATGCCGACATAAGAACAGGAATGCTGAGTCTTCCTACTGTCTATGTTTTGAGCATTTTCTGTGTCACCAGTTTTACATTCCGATGCACCTCTGCAGGTTTACTGTATCCCTTGGATCTTCCAATTGACGATGAAACACAGATATTGCATCGGAATTAAATATAAGAGACACAATGCCGACTTAAGTACAGGAAGATTGAGTCTTAATACTGTCTATGTTTTGAGCGTTTCCTGCGTCACCAATTTTACATTCCGATGCACCTCTGCAGGTTTACTGTATCCATTGGACCTTCCCATTGACGATGAAACACATAAATAGAATCGGAATTAAATATAAGAGACACAATGCCGACTTAAGAACAGGAAGGCTGAGTCTCCCTACTGTCTATGTTTTGAGCGTTTCCAGTGTCACCAGTTTTACATTCCGATGCACCTCTGCCGGTTTACTGTATCCCTTGGATCTTCCCATTGACGATGAAACACAGAAATTTTATCGGAATTAAATATAAGAGACACAATTCCGTCTCAAGTGCAGGAAGACTGAGTCTTCCTACTGTCTATGTTTTGATCGTTTCCTGTGTCCCCAGTTTTTCATTCCAATGCACCTCCGCACGTTTACCGTATCCATTGGACCTTGCCATTGACGATGAAACACAGAAATTGTATCTGGATTAAATATATGAAACACAATGCCGACATAAGAACAGGAATGCTGAGTCTTCCTACTGCCTAATGTTTTGAGCATTTCCTATGTCACCAGTTTTACATTCCGATGCACCTCTGCAGGTTTACTGTATCCCTTTGAACTTCCCATTGACGATGAATCACAGAAATTGCATCGGAATTAAATATAACAGACACAATGCCGACTTTAGTACAGGAAGGTTGAGTCTCCCTACTGTCAATTTTTTGAGCGTTTCCTGCGTCACCAGTTTTACATTCCGATGCACCTCTGCAGGTTTACTGTATCCATCGGACCTTCCCATTGACGATGAAACACAGAAATTACATCGGAATTAAATATAAGAGACACAACGCCGACTTAAGTACAAGAAAACTGAGTCTTCTTACGGCCTACGTTTTGAGCGTTTCCAGTGTCACCAATTTTACGTTCCGATGCACCTCTGCAGGTTTACTGTGTCCCTTGGACCTTCCCATTGGCGATGAAATACACAAATTGCATCGGAATTAAATATAAGAGACACAATGACGGCTTAAGTACAGGAAGACAAAGTCTTCCAACTGTCTATGTTTTGAGCGTTTCCTGCGTCACCAGTTTTACATTCCCATGCACCTCTGCAGGTTTTCCTGTATCCCTTGGACCTACAAGGTGACGATGAAACACAGAAATTGCATCGGAATTAAATATAAGAGACACAATGCCGACATAAGAACAGGAATGCTGAGTCTTCCTACTGTCTATGTTTTGAGCATTTTCTGTGTCACCAGTTTTACATTCCGATGCACCTCTGCAGGTTTACTGTATCCCTTGGATCTTCCAATTGACGATGAAACACAGATATTGCATCGGAATTAAATATAAGAGACACAATGCCGACTTAAGTACAGGAAGATTGAGTCTTAATACTGTCTATGTTTTGAGCGTTTCCTGCGTCACCAATTTTACATTCCGATGCACCTCTGCAGGTTTACTGTATCCATTGGACCTTCCCATTGACGATGAAACACATAAATAGAATCGGAATTAAATATAAGAGACACAATGCCGACTTAAGAACAGGAAGGCTGAGTCTCCCTACTGTCTATGTTTTGAGCGTTTCCAGTGTCACCAGTTTTACATTCCGATGCACCTCTGCCGGTTTACTGTATCCCTTGGATCTTCCCATTGACGATGAAACACAGAAATTTTATCGGAATTAAATATAAGAGACACAATGCCGACTTAAGTACCGGAACATTGAGTCTTCCTACTGTCTATGTTTTGAGCGTTTCCTGCGTCACCAGTTTTACATTCCGATGCACTTCTGCAGGTTTACTGTATCCATTGGACCTTCCCATTGACGATGAAACACAGAAATTACATCGGAATTAAATATAAGAGACACAACGCCGACTTAAGTACAAGAAAACTGAGTCTTCTTACGGTCTACGTTTTGAGCGTTTCCAGTGTCACCAGTTTTACATTCCGATGCACCTCTGCAGGTTTACTGTGTCCCTTGGACCTTCCCATTGGCGATGAAACACAGAAATTGCATCGGAATTAAATATAAGAGACACATTGCCGACTTAAGTACAGGAAGACAAAGTCTTCCAACTGTCTATGTTTTGAGCGTTTCCTGTGTCACCAGTTTTACATTCCCATGCACCTCTGCAGGTTTTCCTGTATCCCTTGGACCTACAAGGTGACGATGAAACACAGAAATTGCATCGGAATTAAATATAAGAGACACAATGCCGACATAAGAACAGGAATGCTGAGTCTTCCTACTGTCTATGTTTTGAGCATTTCCTGTGTCACCAGTTTTACATTCCGATGCACCTCTGCAGGTTTACTGTATCCCTTGGATCTTCCAATTGACGATGACACACAGATATTGCATCGGAATTAAATATAAGAGACACAATGCCGACTTAAGTACAGGAAGATTGAGTCTTAATACTGTCTATGTTTTGAGCGTTTCCTGCGTCACCAATTTTTAATTCCGATGCACCTCTGCAGGTTTACTGTATCCATTGGACCTTCCCATTGACGATGAAACTCATAAATAGAATCGGAATTAAAAATAAGAGACACAATGCCGACTTAAGAACAGGAAGGCTGAGTCTCCCTACTGTCTATGTTTTGAGCGTTTCCAGTGTCACCAGTTTTACATTCCGATGCACCTCTGCCGGTTTACTGTATCCCTTGGATCTTCCCATTGACGATGAAACACAGAAATTTTATCGGAATTAAATATAAGAGACACAATGCCGACTTAAGTACCGGAACATTGAGTCTTCCTACTGTCTATGTTTTGAGCGTTTCCTGCGTCACCAGTTTTACATTCCGATGCACCTCTGCAGGTTTACTGTATCCATTGGACCTTCCCATTGACGATGAAACACAGAAATTACATCGGAATTAAATATAAGAGACACAACGCCGACTTAAGTACAAGAAAACTGAGTCTTCTTACGGTCTATGCTTTGAGCGTTTCCAGTGTCACCAGTGTTACATTCCGATGCACCTCTGCAGGTTTACTGTGTCCCTTTGACCTTCCCATTGGCGATGAACACAGAAATTGCCCCGCAATTAAATATAAGAGACACAATGACGTCTTAAGTAGAGGAAGACTGAGTCTTCCTTCTGTCTATGTTTTGAGCGTCTCCTGTGTCACCAGTTTTACATTCCGATGCACCTCTGCAGGGTTACTGTATCCCTTGGACCTTCCCATTGACGATGAAACACAGAAATTGCATCGGAATTAAAAATAAGAGACATAATGCCGACTTAAGTACAGAAGGACTGAGTCTTCCTACTGTCTATGTTTTGAGCGTTTCCTGTGTCACCAGTTTTACATACCGATGCACCTATGCAGGTCTACAGTATCCCTTGGACCTTCATAGTGACGATGAAATACAGAAATTGCATCGGACTTAAATATAAGAGACACAATGTAGACTTAAGTACAGAAAGACTGAGTCTCTCTACTCTCTATGTTTTGAGCGTTTCCTGTGTCACCAGTTTTACATTCCGATGCACCTCTGCAGGTTTGCTGTATCCCTTGCACCATCCCATTGACAATGAAACACAGAAATTACATCGGAATTAAATGTAAGAGACACAATGCCGACTTAAGTACTGGAAGACTGAGTCTTACTACTGTCTATGTATTGAGCGTTTCCTGTGTCACCAGTTTTACATTCCGATGCACATCTGCAGGTTTACTGTATCCCTTTGACCTTCCCATTGACGATGAATCACAGAAATTGCACTGGAATTAAATATAACAGACACTATTCCGACTTTAGTACAGGAAGATTGAGTCCTCCTACTGTCTATTTTTTGAGCGTTTCCTGCGTCACCAGTTTTACATTCCGATGCACCTCTGCAGGTTTACTGTGTCCATCGGACCTTACCATTGACGATGAAACACAGAAATTACATCGGAATTAAATATAAGAGAAACAACGCCAACTTAAGTACAAGAAAACTGAGTCTTCTTACGGTCTACGTTTTGAGCGTTTCCAGTGTCACCAGTTTTACATTCCGATGCACCTCTGCAGGTTTACTGTGTCCCTTGGACCTTCCCATTGGGGATGAAACACAGAAATTGCATCGGAATTAAATATAAGAGACACATTGCCGACTTAAGTACAGGAAGACTGCGCCTTCCTACTGTCTATGTTTTGAGCGTGTCCTGTGTCACCAGTTTTACATTCCGATGAACCTCTGCAGGTTTACTGTATCCCTTGGATCTTCCAATTGACGATGAAACACAGATATTGCATCGGAATTAAATATAAGAGACACAATGCCGACTTAAGTACAGGAAGATTGAGTCTTAATACTGTATATGTTTTGAGCGTTTCCTGCGTCACCAATTTTACATTCCGATGCACCTCTGCAGGTTTACTGTATCCAATGGACCTTCCCATTGACGATGAAACACAGAAATTGCATCGGAATTAAATATAAGAGGTACAATGCCGACTTAAGAAGAGGAATGCTGAGTCTTCCTACTGTCTATGTTTTGAGCATTTCCTGTGTCACCAGTTTTACATTCCGATGCACCTCTGCAGGTTTACTGTATCCCTTGGATCTTCCAATTGACAATGAAACACAGATATTGCATCGGAATTAAATATAAGAGACACAATGCCGACTTAAGTACAGGAAGATTGAGTCTTAATACTGTATATGTTTTGAGCGTTTCCTGCGTCACCAATTTTACATTCCGATGCACCTCTGCAGGTTTACTGTATCCATTGGACCTTCCCATTGACGATGAAACTCATAAATAGAATCGGAATTAAATATAAGAGACACAATGCCGACTTAAGGACAGGAAGGCTGAGTCTCCCTACTGTCTATGTTTTGAGCGTTTCCTGTGTCACCAGTTTTACATTCCGATGCACCTCTGCCGGTTTACTGTATCCCTTGGATCTTCCCATTGACGATGAAACACAGAAATTTTATCGGAATTAAATATAAGAGACACAATGCCGACTTAAGTACAGGAACCTTGAGTCTTCCTACTGTCTATGTTTTGAGCGTTTCCTGCGTCACCAGTTTTACATTCCGATGCACCTCTGCAGGTTTACTGTATCCATTGGACCTTCCCATTGACGATGAAACACAGAAATTACATCGGAATTAAATGTAAGAGACACAACGCCGACATAACTACAAGAAAACTGAGTCTTCTTACGGTCTATGTTTTGAGCGTTTCCAGTGTCACCAGTGTTACAATCCGATGCACCTCTGCAGGTTTACTGTGTCCCTTTGACCTTCCCATTGGCGATGAAACACAGAAATTGCCCCGCAATTAAATATAAGAGACACAATGACGTCTTAAGTAGAGGAAGACTGAGTCTTCCTACTGTATATGATTTGAGCGTCTCCTGTGTCACCAGTTTTACATTCCGATGCACCTCTGCAGGGTTACTGTATCCCTTGGACCTTCCCATTGACGATGAAACACAGAAATTACATCGGAATTAAATGTAAGAGACACAATGCCGACTTAAGTACAGGAAGACTGAGTCTTACTACTGTCTATGTATTGAGCGTTTCCTGTGTCACCAGTTTTACATTCCGATGCACATCTGCAGGTTTACTGTATCACTTTGACCTTCCCATTGACGATGAATCACAGAAATTGCACTGGAATTAAATATAACAGACACTATTCCGACTTTAGTACAGGAAGATTGAGTCCTCCTACTGTCTATTTTTTGAGCGTTTCCTGCGTCACCAGTTTTACATTCCGATGCACCTCTGCAGGTTTACTGTGTCCATCGGACCTTACCATTGACGATGAAACACAGAAATTACATCGGAATTAAATATAAGAGAAACAACGCCAACTTAAGTACCAGAAAACTGAGTCTTCTTACGGTCTACGTTTTGAGCGTTTGCAGTGTCACCAGTTTTACATTCCGATGCACCTCTGCAGGTTTACTGTGTCCCTTGGACCTTCCCATTGGCGATGAAACACAGAAATTGCATCGGAATTAAATATAAGAGACACATTGCCGACTTAAGTACAGGAAGACTGAGCCTTCCTACTGTCTATGTTTTGAGCGTGTCCTGTGTCACCAGTTTTACATTCCGATAAACCTCTGCAGGTTTACTGTATCCATTGGACCTTCCCATTGACGATGAAACACAGAAATTGCATCGGAATTAAATATAAGAGGTACAATGCCGACTTAAATACAGGAAGACTGAGTCATCCTACTGTCAATGTTTGAGCGTTTCCTGTGTCAACAGTTTTACATTCCGATGCACCTCTGCAGGTTTACTGTATCCATTGGACCTTCCCATTGACGATGAAACACAGAAAATGCATCGGAATTAAATGTAAGAGACACAATGCCGACTTAAGTACAGGAAGACTGAGTCTTCCTACTGTCCATGTTTTGAGCGTTTCCTGTGTCACCAGTTATACATTCCGATCCACCTCTGCAGGTTTACTGTATCCATTGGACCTTCCCTTTGGCGACGAAGCACAGAAATTACATCGGAATTAAATATAAGAGACACAACGCCGACTTAAGTACAATAAAACTGAGTCGTCTTACGGTCTTTGATTTGAGCGTTTCCTGTGTCACCATTTTTACATTCCGATGCACCTCTGCAGGTTTACTCTATCCCTTGGACCTTCCCATTGACGACGAAACACAGAAATTGCATCGGATTTAAATATAAGAGACACAATGCCATCTTAAGTACAGGAAGACTTTGTATTCCTACTGTCTATGTTTTGATCGTTTCCTGTGTCACCAGTTTTTCATTCCAATGCACTTCAGCACGTTTACTGTATCCATTGGACCTTCCCATTGACGATTAAACACAGAAATTGCATCGGAATTAAATATGAGAGACACAATGCCGACATATGAACAGGAATGCTGAGTCTTCCTACTGTCTATGTTTTGAGCATTTCCTGTGTCACCAGTTTTACATTCCGATGCACCTCTGCAAGTTTACTGTATCCCTTGGATCTTCCCATTGGCGATGAAACACAGATATTACACCGGAATTAAATCTAAGAGACACAACGCCGACTTAAGTACAAGAAAACTGAGTCTTCTCACGGTCTATGTTTTGAGCGTTTCCAGTGTCACCAGTGTTACATTCCGATGCACCTCTGCAGGTTTACTGTGTCCCTTGGACCTTCCCATTGGCGATGAAACACAGAAATTGCACCGCAATTAAATGTAAGAGACACAATGCCGACATAAGTACAGGAAGACTGAGTCTTCCAACTGTCTATGTTTTGAGCGTTTCCTGTGTCTCCAGTTTTATATTCCGATGCACATCTGCAGGTTTACTGTAACCCTTGGACCTTCACAGTGACGAAGAAAGACAGAAATTGCATCGGAATTAAATATAAGAGACACAATGTCGACTTCAAAGCAGAAAGACTGAGTCTTCCTACTCTCTATGTTTTGAGCGTTTCCTGTGTCACCAGTTTCACATTCCAATGCACCTCTGCAGGTTTACTGCATCCATTGGACATTCCCATTGACGATGAAACACAGAAGTAGCATCGGTATTAAATATAAGAGACACAATGCCGACTTAAGAACAGGAAGGCTGAGTCTTCCTACTGTCTATGTTTTGAGCGTTTCCTGTGTCACCAGTTTTACATTCCGATGCACCTATGCAGGTCTACAGTATCCCTTGGACCTTCATAGTGACGATGAAATACAGAAATTGCATCGGACTTAAATATAAGAGACACAATGTAGACTTAAGTACAGAAAGACTGAGTCTTCCTACTCTCTTTGTTTTGAGCGTTTCCTGTGTCACCAGTTTTACATTCCGATGCACCTCTGCAGGTTTGCTGTATCCCTTGCACCTTCCCATTGACAATGAAACACAGAAATTACATCGGAATTAAATGTAAGAGACACAATGCCGACTTAAGTACAGGAAGACTGAGTCTTACTACTGTCTATGTTTTGAGCGTTTCCTGTGTCACCAGTTTTACATACCGATGCACCTATGCAGGTCTACAGTATCCCTTGGTCCTTCATAGTGACGATGAAATACAGAAATTGCATCGGACTTAAATATAAGAGACACAATGTAGACTTAAGTACAGAAAGACTGAGTCTTCCTACTCTCTTTGTTTTGAGCGTTTCCTGTGTCACCAGTTTTACATTCCGATGCACCTCTGCAGGTTTGCTGTATCCCTTGCACCTTCCCATTGACAATGAAACACAGAAATTACATCGGAATTAAATGTAAGAGACACAATGCCGACTTAAGTACAGGAAGACTGAGTCTTACTACTGTCTATGTTTTGAGCGTTTCCTGTGTCACCAGTTTTACATTCCGATGCACATCTGCAGGTTTACTGTATCACTTTGACCTTCCCATTGACGATGAATCACAGAAATTGCGCTGGAATTAAATATAACAGACACTATTCCGACTTTAGTACAGGAAGATTGAGTCCTCCTACTGTCTATTTTTTGAGCGTTTCCTGCGTCACCAGTTTTACATTCCGATGCACCTCTGCAGGTTTACTGTGTCCATCGGACCTTACCATTGACGATGAAACACAGAAATTACATCGGAATTAAATATAAGAGAAACAACGCCAACTTAAGTACCAGAAAACTGAGTCTTCTTACGGTCTACGTTTTGAGCGTTTCCAGTGTCACCAGTTTTACATTCCGATGCACCTCTGCAGGTTTACTGTGTCCCTTGGACCTTCCCATTGGCGATGAAACACAGAAATTGCATCGGAATTAAATATAAGAGACACATTGCCGACTTAAGTACAGGAAGACTGAGCCTTCCTACTGTCCATGTTTTGAGCGTGTCCTGTGTCTCCAGTTTTACATTCCGATAAACCTCTGCAGGTTTACTGTATCCATTGGACCTTCCCATTGACGATGAAACACAGAAATTGCATCGGAATTAAATATAAGAGGTACAATGCCGACTTAAATACAGGAAGACTGAGTCTTCCTACTGTCAATGTTTGAGCGTTTCCTGTGTCAACAGTTTTACATTCCGATGCACCTCTGCAGGTTTACTGTATCCATTGGACCTTCCCATTGACGATGAAACACAGAAAATGCATCGGAATTAAATGTAAGAGACACAATGCCGACTTAAGTACAGGAAGACTGAGTCTTCCTACTGTCCATGTTTTGAGCGTTTCCTGTGTCACCAGTTATACATTCCGATCCACCTCTGCAGGTTTACTGTATCCATTGGACCTTCCCTTTGGCGACGAAGCACAGAAATTACATCGGAATTAAATATAAGAGACACAACGCCGACTTAAGTACAATAAAACTGAGTCGTCTTACGGTCTTTGATTTGAGCGTTTCCTGTGTCACCATTTTTACATTCCGATGCACCTCTGCAGGTTTACTCTATCCCTTGGACCTTCCCATTGACGACGAAACACAGAAATTGCATCGGAATTAAATATAAGAGACACAATGCCGACATAAGAACAGGAATGCTGAGTCTTCCTACTGTCTATGTTTTGAGCATTTCCTGTGTCACCAGTTTTACATTCCGATGCACCTCTGCAAGTTTACTGTATCCCTTGGATCTTC
The DNA here is from genome assembly GCF_023898315.1 of Schistocerca nitens. Classification (NCBI taxonomy): domain Eukaryota; kingdom Metazoa; phylum Arthropoda; class Insecta; order Orthoptera; family Acrididae; genus Schistocerca; species Schistocerca nitens. Next base: position 237,615,180 of record NC_064623.1, on the reverse strand, counting down.
CCATTGGCGATGAAACACAGAAATTACACCGGAATTAAATCTAAGAGACACAACGCCGACTTAAGTACAAGAAAACTGAGTCTTCTCACGGTCTATGTTTTGAGCGTTTCCAGTGTCACCAGTGTTACATTCCGATGCACCTCTGCAGGTTTACTGTGTCCCTTGGACCTTCCCATTGGCGATGAAACACAGAAATTGCACCGCAATTAAATGTAAGAGACACAATGCCGACATAAGTACAGGAAGACTGAGTCTTCCAACTGTCTATGTTTTGAGCGTTTCCTGTGTCTCCAGTTTTATATTCCGATGCACATCTGCAGGTTTACTGTAACCCTTGGACCTTCACAGTGACGAAGAAAGACAGAAATTGCATCGGAATTAAATATAAGAGACACAATGTCGACTTCAAAGCAGAAAGACTGAGTCTTCCTACTCTCTATGTTTTGAGCGTTTCCTGTGTCACCAGTTTCACATTCCAATGCACCTCTGCAGGTTTACTGCATCCATTGGACCTTCCCATTGACGATGAAACACAGAAGTAGCATCGGTATTAAATATAAGAGACACAATGCCGACTTAAGAACAGGAACGCTGAGTCTTCCTACTGTCTATGTTTTGAGCGTTTCCTGTGTCACCAGTTTTACATTCCCATGCACCTCTGCAGGTTTTCCTGTACCCCTTGGACCTTCAAAGTGACGATGAAACACAGAAATTGCATCGGAATTAAATATAAGAGACACAATGCCGACATAAGTACAGGAAGACTGAGTCTTCCTACTGTCTATGTTTTGAGCGTTTCTTGTGTCACCAGTTTTACATTCCGATGCACCTCTGCAGGTTTAGTCTATCCGTTGGACCTTCCCATTGACGACGAAACACAGACATTGTTTCGGATTTAAATATAAGAGAAACAATGCCGACTTAAGTACAGGAAGACTGCGTCTTCCTACTGTCTATGTTTTGAGCGTTTCCTGTGTCTCCAGTTTTATATTCCGATGCACCTCTGCAGGTTTACTGTAACACTTGGACCTCCACAGTGACGAAGAAACACAGAAATAGCATCGGTATTAAATATAAGAGACACAATGTCGACTTAAGAACAGGAAGAATGAGTCTTCCTACTGTCTATGTTTTGAGCGTTTCCTGTGTCACCAGTTTTACATTCCGATGCACCTCTGCAGGTTTCCTGTATCCCTTGCACCTTCCCATTGACAATGAAACACATAAATTACATCGGAATTAAATATAACAGTCACAATGCGGACTTAACAACAGGAAGGCTGAGTCTTCCTACTGTCTATGTTTTGAGCGTTTCCTGTGGCACCAGTTTTACATTCCGAGGCACCTCTGCAGGTTTACTGTATCCCTTGGATCTTCCCATTGACGATGAAACACAGAAATTACACCGCAATAAAATATAAGAGACACAACGCCAACTTAAGTACAAGAAAACTGAGTCTTCTTACTGTCTATGTTTTTAGCGTCTCCAGTGTCACCAGTGTTACATTCCAATGCACCTCTGCAGGTTTACTGTGTCCCTTGGACCTTCCCATTGGCGATGAAACACAGAAATTGCACCGCAATTAAATGTAAGAGACACAATGACGTCTTAAGTAGAGGAAGACTGAGTCTTCCTACTGTCTATGATTTGAGCGTTTCCCGTGTCTCCAGTTTTATATTCCGATGCACCTCTGCAGGTTTACTGTATCCCTTGGACCTTCACAGTGACGAAGAAACACAGAATTGCATCGGAATTAAATATAAGAGACACAATGCCGACTTCAGTACAGGAAGACTGAGTCTTCCTACTGTCTATGTTTTGAGCGTCTCCTGTGTCACCAGTTTTACATTCCGATGCACCTATGCAGGTCTACAGTATCCCTTGGACCTTCATAGTGACGATGAAACACAGAAATTGCATCGGAATTAAATATAAGAGACACAATGTCGACTTCAGAGCAGAAAGACTGAGTCTTCCTACTCTCTATGTTTTGAGCGTTTCCTGTGTCACCAGTTTTACATTCCGATGCACCTCTGCAGGTTTGCTGTATCCCTTGCACCTTGCCATTGACAATGAAACACATAACTTACATCGGAATTAAATATAACAGTCACAATGCCGACTTGAGTACAGGAAGACTGAGTCTTACTACTGTCTATGTTTTGAGCCTTTCCTGTGTCACCAGTTTTACATTCCGATGCACCTCTGCAGGTTTACTGTGTCCCTTGGACCTTCCCATTGGCGATGAACACAAAAATTGCATCGGAATTAAATATAAGAGACACAATGACGGCTTAAGTACAGGAAGACAAAGTCTTGCAACTGTCTATGTTTTGAGCGTTTCCTGTGTCACCAGTTTTACATTCCCATGCACCTCTGAGGTTTTCCTGTATCCCTTGGACCTACAAAGTGACGATGAAACACATAAATTGCATCGGAATTAAATATAAGAGACACAATGCCGACATAAGTACAGGAAGACTGAGTCTTCCTACTGTCTATGTTTTGAGCGTTTCCTGTGTCACCAGTTTTACATTCCGATGCACCTCTGCAGGTATACTGTTTCCCTTCAACTTTCCCATTGACGAAGAAACACAGAAATTGCATCGGAATTAAATATAAGAGACACAATGCCGACTTTAGTACAGGAAGACTGAGTCTTCCTACTGTCTATGTTTTGAGCGTTTCCTGTGTCACCAATTTTACATTCCGATGCACCTCTGCAGGTTTACTGTATCCATTGGACCTTCACAGTGACGATGAAACACAGAAATTGCATCGGCATGAATTAAAAGAGACACAATGCCGACATAAGTACAGGAAGACTGAGTCTTCCTACTGTCAATGTTTTGAGCGTTTCCTGTGTCACCAGTTTTACATTCCGATGCACCTCTGCAGGTATACTGTTTCCCTTCAACTTTCCCATTGACGATGAAACACAGAAATTGCATCGGAATTAAATATAAGAGACACAACGCCGACTTAAGTACAAGAAAACTGAGTCTTCTTACGGTCTATGATTTGAGCGTTTTCTGTGTCACCATTTTTACATTCCAATCCACCTTTGAAGGTTTACTATATACCTTGGACCTTCCCATTGACGAAAAAACACAGAAATTGTATCGGAATTAAATATAAGAGATACAATGCCGACTTAGGTACAGGAAGACAGAGTCTTCCTACTGTCTATGTTTTGAGCGTTTCCTGTGTCATCAGTTTTACATTTTGATGCACCTCTGCAGGTTTACTGTATCCCTTGGACCTTCACAGTGACGATGAAACACAGAAATTGCATCTAAATTAAATATAAGAGACACAATGCCGACTTCAGTACAAGAAAACTGAGTCTTCTTAGGGTCTATGTTTGACCGCTTCCTGTGTCACCGGTTTTACATTCCGATGCACCTGGACCTTCTCATTGACGACGAGACACAGAAATTGCATCGGATTTAAATATAAGAGACACAATGCCGTCTTAAGTACAGGAAAACTTTGTATTCCTACTGTCTATGTTTTGATCGTTTCCTGTGTCACCAGTTGTTCATTCCAATGCACCTCCGCACGTTTACTGTATCCATTGGACATTCCCATTGACGATGAAACACAGAAATTGTATCGGAATTAAATATAAGAGACAAATGCCAACATAAGAACAGGAATGCTGAGTCTTCCTACTGTCTATGATTTGAGCGTTTCCTGTGTCACCAGTTTTACATTCCGATGCACCTCTGCGGGTATACTGTATCCTTTGGATCTTCCCATTGACGATGAAACACAGAAATTGCATCGGAATTAAATATAAGAGACACAATGCCGACTTAAGTACAGGAACATTGAGTCTTCCTACTGTCTATGTTTTGAGCGTTTCCTGCGCCACTAGTTTTACATTCCGATGCACCTCTGCAGGTTTACTGTGTCTCTTGGACCTTCCCATTGGCAATGACAAACAGAAATTGCACCGCAATTAAATATAAGAGACACAATGACGTCTTAAGGACAGGAAGACAGAGTATTCGAACTGTCTATGTTTTGGGCGTTTCCTGTGTCACCAGTTTTACATTCCCATGCACCTCTGCAGGTTTTCCTGTATCCCTTGGACCTTCAAAGTGACGATGAAACACAGAAATTGCATCGGAATTCCATATAAGAGACACAATGCCGACATAAGTACAGGAAAATTTAGTCTTCCTACTGTCTATGATTTGAGCGTTTCCTGTGTCTCCAGTTTTACATTCCGATGCACCTCTGCAGGTTTACTGTTTCCCTTCAACTTTCCCATTGACGATGAAACACAGAAATTGCCCCGCAATTAAATATAAGATACACAATGACGTCCTAAGTAGAGGAAGACTGAGTCTTCCTACTGTCTATGTTTTGAGCGTCTCCTGTGTCACCAGTTTTACATTCCGATGCACCTCTGCAGGGTTACTGTATCCCTTAGACCTTACCATTGACGATGAAACACAGAAATTGCATCGGAATTAAATATAAGAGACATAATGCCGACTTAAGTACAGAAGGACTGAGTCTTCCTACTGTCTATGTTTTGAGCGTTTCCTGTGTACCAGTTTTACATTCCGATGCACCTATGCAGGTCTACAGTATCCCTTGGACCTTCATAGTGACGATGAAACACAGAAATTGCATCGGAATTAAATATAAGAGACACAATGTCGACTTAAGTACAGAAAGACTGAGTCTTCCTACTCTCTATGTTTTGAGCGTTTCCTGTGTCACCAGTTTTACATTCCGATGCACGTCTGCAGGTTTGCTGTATCCCTTGCACCTTCCCATTGACAATGAAACACAGAAATTACATCGGAATTAAATGTAAGAGACACAATGCCGACTTAAGTACAGGAAGACTGAGTCTTACTACTGTCTATGTTTTGAGCGTTTCCAGTGTCACCAGTCTTAAATTCCGATGCATCTCTGCAGGTTTACTGTATCCCTTTGACCTTCCCATTGACGATGAATCACAGAAATTGCACTGGAATTAAATATAACAGACACTATTCCGACTTTAGTACAGGAAGATTGAGTCCTCCCACTGTCTATTTTTTGAGCGTTTCCTGCGTCACCAGTTTTACATTCCGATGCACCTCTGCAGGTTTACTGTATCCATCGGACCTTACCATTGACGATGAAACACAGAAATTACATCGGAATTAAATATAATAGACACAACGCCAACTTAAGTACAAGAAAACTGAGTCTTCATACGGTCTACGTTTTGAGCGTTTCCAGTGTCACCAGTTTTACATTCCGATGCACCTCTGCAGGTTTACAGTGTCCCTTGGACCTTCCCATTGGCGATGAAACACAGAAAATACGTCGGAATTAAATATAACAGGCACAATGCCGGCTTTAGTACAGGAAGATTGAGTCCTCCTACTGTCTATTCTTTGAGCGTTTCCTGCGTCACCAGTTTTACATTCCGATGCACCTCTGCAGGTTTACTGTATCCATTGGACCTTCCCATTGACGATGAAACACAGAAAATGCGTCGGAATTAAATGTAAGAGACACAATGCCGACTTAAGTACAGGAAGACTGAGTCTTCCTACTGTCTATGTTTGAGCGTTTCCTGTGTCACCATTTTTACATTCCGATGCACCTCTGCAGGTTTACTGTATCCCTTGGACCTTCCCATTGACGACGAAACACAGAAATTGCATCGGATTTAAATATAAGAGACACAATGCCGTCTTAAGTACAGGAAGACTTTGTATTCCTACTGTCTATGTTTTGATCGCTTCCTGTGTCACCAGTTTTTCATTCCAATGCACTTCCGCACGTTTACTGTATCCATTGGACCTTCCCATTGACGATGAAACACAGAAAATGCGTCGGAATTAAATGTAAGAGACACAATGCCGACTTAAGTACAGGAAGACTGAGTCTTCCTACTGTCTATGTTTGAGCGCTTCCTGTGTCACCATTTTTACATTCCGATGCACCTCTGCAGGTTTACTGTATCCCTTGGACCTTCCCATTGACGACGAAACACAGAAATTGCATCGGATTTAAATATAAGAGACACAATGCCGTCTTAAGTACAGGAAGACTTTGTATTCCTACTGTCTATGTTTTGATCGCTTCCTGTGTCACCAGTTTTTCATTCCAATGCACTTCCGCACGTTTACTGTATCCATTGGACCTTCCCATTGACGATTAAACACAGAAATTGCATCGGAATTAAATATAAGAGACACAATGCCGACATAAGAACAGGAATGCTGAGTCTTCCTACTGTCTATGTTTGAGCATTTCCTGTGTCACCAGTTTTACATTCCGATGCACCTCTGCAAGTTTACTGTATCCCTTGGATCTTCCAATTGACGATGAAACACAGAAACTGCATCGGAATTAAATATAAGAGACACAATGCCGACTTAAGTACAGGAAGATTGAGTCTTCCTGCTGTCTATGAGTTGAGCGTTTCCTGTGTCACCAGTTTTACATTCCGATGCACCTCTGCAGGTTTACTGTATCCCTTTAGCTTCCCATTGACGATGAATCACAGAAATTGCTTCGGAATTAAATATAACAAACACAATGCCGGCTTTAGTACAGGAAGATTGAGTCCTCCTACTGTCTATTCTTTGAGCGTTTCCTGCGTCACCAGTTTTACATTCCGATGCACCTCTGCAGGTTTAGTGTATCCATCGGACCTTCCCATTGACGATGAAACACAGAAATTACATCGGAATTAACTATAAGAGACACAACGCCGACTTAAGTACAGGAAGACTGAGCCTTCCTACTGTCTATGTTTTGAGCGTGTCCTGTGTCACCAATTTAACATTCCGATGCACCTCTGCAGGTTTACTGTACCCCTTCGGACGTTCCCATTGACGATGAAACACAGAAATTACATCGGAATTAAATATAAGAGACAATACGCCTACTTAACTACAAGAAAACTGGGTCTTCTTATGGTCTACGTTTTGAGCGTTTCCTGTGTCACCAGTTTTACATTCCCATGCACCTCTGCAGGTTTTCCTGTATACCTTGGACCTTCAAAGTGACGATGAAACACAGAAATTGCATCGGAAATAAATATAAGAGACACAATGCCGACATAAGTACAGGAAGACTGAGTCTTCCAACTGTCTATGTTTTGAGCGTTTCCTGTGTCTCCAGTTTTATATTCCGATGCACCTCTGCAGGTTTACTGTAACCCTTGGACCTTGACAGTGACGAAGAAGCACAGAAATTGCATCGGAATTAAATATAAGAGACACAATGCCGACTTAAGTACAGGAAGACTGAGTCTTCCTACTGTCTATGTTTTGAGCGTCTCCTGTGGTACCAGTTTTACATTCCAATGCACCTCTGCAGGTTTACTGCATCCATTGGACCTTCCCATTGACGATGAAACACAGAAGTAGCATCGGTGTTAAATATAAGAGACACAATGCCGACTTAAGTACAGGAACATTGAGTCTTCCTACTGTCTATGTTTTGAGCGTTGCCTGCGTCACCAGTTTTACATTCCGATGCACCTCTGCAGGTTTACTGTGTCCCTGGGACCTTCCCATTGGCGATGAAACACAGAAAGTGCACCGCAATTAAATATAAGAGACACAATGATGTCTTAAGGACAGGAAGACAGAGTATTCGAACTGTCTATGTTTTGGGCGTTTCCTGTGTCACCAGTTTTTCATTCCAATGCACCTCCGCACGTTTACTGTATCCATTGGTCCTTCCCATTGACGATGAAACACAGAAATTGTATCGGAATTAAATATAAGAGACAAATGCCAACATAAGAACAGGAATGCAGAGTCTTCCTACTGTCTATGTTTGAGCTTTTCCTGTGTCACCAGTTTTATATTCCGATGCACCTCTGCAGGTTTACTCTATCCCTTGGACCTTCACAGTGACGTAGAAACACAGAAATTGCATCGGAATTAAATATAAGAAACACAATGGCGACTTAAGTACAGGAAGACTGAGTCTTCCTACTGTCTATGTTTTGAGCGTTTAATGTGTCACCAGTTTTACATTCCGATGCACCTCTGCAGGTTTACTGTCTCCCTTCAACTTTCCCATTGACGATGAAACACAGAAATTGCCCCGCAATTAAATATAAGAGACACAATGACGTCTGAAGTAGAGGAAGACTGAGTCTTCCTACTGTCTATGTTTTGAGCGTCTCCTGTGTCACCAGTTTTACATTCCGATGCACCTCTGCAGGGTTACTGTATCCCTTGGACCTTCCTATTGGCGATGAAACACAGAAATTGCATCGGAATTAAATATAAGAGACATAATGCCGACTTAAGTACAGAAGGACTGAGTCTTCCTACTGTCTATGTTTTGAGCGTTTCCTGTGTAACCCGTTTTACATTCCGATGCTCCTATGCAGGTCTACAGTATCCCTTGGACCTTCATAGTGACGATGAAACACAGAAATTGCATCGGAATTAAATATAAGAGACACAATGTCGACTTAAGTACAGAAAGACTGAGTCTTCCTACTCTCTATGTTTTGAGCGTTTCCTGTGTCACCAGTTTTACATTCCGATGCACCTCTGCAGGTTTGCTGTATCCCTTGCACCTTCCCATTGACAATGAAACACAGAAATTACATCGGAATTAAATGTAAGAGACACAATGCCGACTTAAGTACAGGAAGACTGAGTCTTACTACTGTCTATGTTTTGAGCGTTTCCTGTGTCACCAGTTTTACATTCCGATGCACCTCTGCAGGTTTACTGTATCCCTTTGACCTTCCCATTGACGATGAATCACAGAAATTGCACTGAAATTAAATATAACAGACACTATTCCGACTTAAGTACAGGAAGATTGAGTCCTCCTACTGTCTATTTTTTGAGCGTTTCCTGCGTCACCAGTTTTACATTCGGATGCACCTCTGCAGGTTTACTGTATCCATCAGACCTTACCATTGACGATGAAACACAGAAATTACATCGGAATTAAATATAAGAGACACAACGCCAACTTAAGTACAAGAAAACTGAGTCTTCATACGGTCTACGTTTTGAGCATTTCCAGTGTCACCAGTTTTACATTCCGATGCACCTCTGCAGGTTTACTGTGTCCCCTGGACCTTCCCACTGGCGATGAAACACAGAAATTGCATCGGAATTAAATATAAGAGACACAATGACGGCTTAAGTACAGGAAGACAAAGTCTTCCAGCTGTCTATGTTTTGCGCGTTTTCTGTGTCACCAGTTTTACATTTCCATGCACCTCTGCAGGTTTTCCTGTATCCCTTGGACCTACAAAGTGACGATGAAACACAGAGATTGCATCGGAATTAAATATAAGAGACACAATGCCGACTTAAGTACAGGAAGACTGAGCCTTCCTACTGTCTATGTTTTGAGCGTGTCCTGTGTCACCAGTTTTACATTCCGATGAACCTCTGCAGGTTTACCGTATACATTGGACCTTCCCATTGACGATGAAACACATTAAATGCGTCGGAATTAAATGTAAGAGACACAATGCCGACTTAAGTACAGGAAGACTGAGTCTTCCTACTGTCTATGTTTTGAGCGTTTCCTGTGTCCGATTCACCTCTGCAGGTTTACTGTATCCATTGGACCTTCCCTTTGGCGACGAAGCACAGAAATTACATCGGAATTAAATATAAGAGACACAACGCCGACTTAAGTACAATAAAACTGAGTCTTCTTACGGTCTATGATTTCAGCGTTTCCTGTGTCACCATTTTTACATTCCGATGCACCTCTGCAGGTTTACTCTATTCCTTGGACCTTCCCATTGACGATGAAACACAGAAATTGCATCGGATTTAAATATAAGAGACACAATGCCGTCTTAAGTACAGGAAGACTTTGTAGTCCTACTGTCTATGGTTTGATCGCTTCCTGTGTCACCAGTTTTTCATTCCAATGCACTTCCGCACGTTTACTGTATCCATTGGGCCTTCCCATTGACGATTAAACACAGAAACTGCATCGGAATTAAATATAAGTGACACAATGCCGACTTAAGTACAGGAAGATTGAGTCTTCCTGCTGTCTATGAGTTGAGCGTTTCCTGTGTCACCAGTTTTACATTCCGATGCACCTCTGCAGGTTTACTGTATCCCTTTGAGCATCCCATTGACGATGAATCACAGAAATTGCTTCGGAATTAAATATAACAGTCACAATGCCGACTTTAGTACAGGAAGATTGAGTCCTCCTACTGTCTATTTTTTGAGCGTGTCCTGTGTCACCAATTTAACATTCCGATGCACCTCTGCAGGTTTACTGTACCCCTTCGGACGTTCCCATTGACGATGAAACACAGAAATTACATCGGAATTAAGTATAAGAGACACAACGCCTACTTAACTTCAAGAAAACTGAGTCTTCTTACGGTCTACGTTTTGAGCGCTTCCAGTGTCACCAGTTTTACATTCCGATGCACCTCTGCCGTTTTACTGTGTCCCTTGGACCTTCCCATTTGCGATGAAACACAGAAATTGCATCGGAATTAAGTATAAGGGACACAGAGACGTCTTAAGTACAGGAAGACAGAGTCTTCTAACTGTCTATGTTTTGAGCGTTTCCTGTGTCACCAGTTTTACATTCCCATGCACCTCTGCAGGTTTTCCTGTATACCTTGGACCTTCAAAGTGACGATGAAACACAGAAATTGCATCGGAATTAAATATAAGAGACACAAAGCCGACATAAGTACAGGAAGACTGAGTCTTCCAACTGTCTATGTTTTGAGCGTTTCCTGTGTCTCCAGTTTTATATTCCGATGCACCTCTGCAGGTTTACTGTAACCCTTGGACCTTCACAGTGACGAAGAAGCACAGAAATTGCATCGGAATTAAATATAAGAGACACAATGCCGACTTAAGTACAGGAAGACTGAGTCTTCCTACTGTCTATGTTTTGAGCGTCTCCTGTGTCACCAGTTTTACATTCCAATGCACCTCTGCAGGTTTACTGCATCCATTGGACCTTCCCATTGACGATGAAACACAGAAGTAGCATCGGTATTAAATATAAGAGACACAATGCCGACTTAAGTACAGGAACATTGAGTCTTCCTACTGTCTATGATTTGAGCGTTTCCTGCGTCACCAGTTTTACATTCCGATGCACCTCTGCAGGTTTACTGTGTCCCTGGGACCTTCCCATTGGCGATGAAAGACAGAAATTGCACCGCAATTAAATATAAGAGACACAATGATGTCTTAAGGACAGGAAGACAAAGTATTCGAACTGTCTATGTTTTGGGCGTTTCCTGTGTCACCAGTTTTTCATTCCAATGCACTTCCGCACGTTTACTGTATCCATTGGTCCTTCCCATTGACGATGAAACACAGAAATTGTATCGGAATTAAATATAAGAGACAAATGCCAACATAAGAACAGGAATGCTGATTCTTCCTACTGTCTATGTTTTGAGCTTTTCCTGTGTCTCCAGTTTTATATTCCGATGCACCTCTGCAGGTTTACTCTATCCCTTGGACCTTCACACTGACGTAGTAACACAGAAATTGCATCGGAATTAAATATAAGAAACACAATGGCGACTTAAGTACAGGAAGACTGAGTCTTCCTACTGTCTATGTTTTGAGCGTCTCCTGTGTCACCAGTTTTACATTCCAATGCACCTCTGCAGGTTTACTCTACCCATCGGACCTTCCCATTGACGATGAAACACAGAAATTACATCGGAATTAAATATAAGAGACACAACGCCTACTTAGCTACAAGAAAACTGAGTCTTTTACGGGCTACGTTTTGAGCGTTTCCAGTGTCACCAGTTTTACATTCCCATGCACCTCTGCAGGTTTTCCTGTATCCCTTGGACCTTCAAAGTGACGATGAAACACAGAAATTGCATCGGAATTAAATATAAGAGACATAATGCCGACTTAAGTACAGAAGGACTGAGTCTTCCTACTGTCTATGTTTTGAGCGTTTCCTGTGTAACCCGTTTTACATTCCGATGCACCTCTGCAGGTTTGCTGTATCCCTTGCACCTTCCCATTGACAATGAAACACAGAAATTACATCGGAATTAAATGTAAGAGACACAATGCCGACTTAAGTACAGGAAGACTGAGTCTTACTACTGTCTATGTTTTGAGCGTTTCCTGTGTCACCAGATTTACATTCCGATGCACCTCTGCACGTTTACTGTATCCCTTTGACCTTCCCATTGACGATGAATCACAGAAATTGCACTGGAATTAAATATAACAGACACTATTCCGACTTTAGTACAGGAAGATTGAGTACTCCTACTGTCTATTTTTTGAGCGTTTCCTGCGTCACCAGTTTTACATTCGGATGCACCTCTGCAGGTTTACTGTATCCATCAGACCTTACCATTGACGATGAAACACAGAAATTACATCGGAATTAAATATAAGAGACACAACGCCAACTTAAGTACAAGAAAACTGAGTCTTCATACGGTCTACGTTTTGAGCATTTCCAGTGTCACCAGTTTTACATTCCGATGCACCTCTGCAGGTTCACTGTGTCCCCTGGACCTTCCCATTGGCGATGAAACACAGAAATTGCATCGGAATTAAATATAAGAGACACAATGACGGCTTAAGTACAGGAAGACTGAGCTTTCCTACTGTCTATGTTTTGAGCGTGTCCTGTGTCACCAGTTTTACATTCCGATGAACCTCTGCAGGTTTACTGTATACATAGGACCTTCCTATTGACGATGAAACACAGAAATTGCATCGGAATTAAATATAAGAGACACAATGCCGACTTAAGTACAGGAAGACTGAGTCTTCCTACTGTCTATGTTTGAGCGTTTCCTGTGTCAACAGTTTTACATTCCGATGCACCTCTGCAGGTTTACTGTATCCATTGGACCTTCCCATTGACGATGAAACACAGTAAATGCCTCGGAATTAAATGTAAGAGACACAATGCCGACTTAAGTACAGGAAGACTGAGTCTTCCTACTGTCTATGTTTTGAGCGTTTCCTGTGTCCGATTCACCTCTGCAGGTTTACTGTATCCATTGGACCTTCCCTTTGGCGACGAAGCACAGAAATTATATCGGAATTAAATATAAGAGACACAACGCCGACTTAAGTACAATAAAACTGAGTCTTCTTACGGTCTATGATTTCAGCGTTTCCTGTGTCACCATTTTTACATTCCGATGCACCTCTGCAGGTTTACTCTATCCCTTGGACCTTCCCATTGACGACGAAACACAGAAATTGCGTCGGATTTAAATATAAGAGACACAATGCCGTCTTAAGTACAGGAAGACTTTGTATTCCTACTGTCTATGATTTGATCGCTTCCTGTGTCACCAGTTCTTCATTCCAATGCACTTCCGCACGTTTACTGTATCCATTGGACCTTCCCATTGACGATTAAACACAGAAATTGCATCGGAATTAAATATAAGAGACACAATGCCGACATAAGATGAGGAATGCTGGGTCTTCCTACTATCTATGTTTTGAGCATTTCCTGTGTCACCAGTTTTACATTCCGATGCACCTTTGCAAGTTTACTGTTTCCCTTGGATCTTCCAATTGACGATGAAACAGAGAGACTGCATCGGAATTAAATATAAGTGACACAATGCCGACTTAAGTACAGGAAGATTGAGTCTTCCTGCTGTCTATGAGTTGAGCGTTTCCTGTGTCACCAGTTTTACATTCCGATGCACCTCTGCAGGTTTACTGTATCCCTTTGAGCATCCCATTGACGATGAATCACAGAAATTGCTTCGGAATTAAATATAACAGACACAATGCCGAGTTTAGTACAGGAAGATTGAGTCCTCCTACTGTCTATTTTTTGAGCGTGTCCTGTGTCACCAATTTAACATTCCGATGCACCTCTGCAGGTTTACTGTACCCCTTCGGACGTTCCCATTGACGATGAAACACAGAAATTACATCGGAACTAAATATAAGAGACACAACGCCTACTTAACTTCAAGAAAACTGAGTCTTCTTACGGTCTACGTTTTGAGCGTTTCCAGTGTCACCAGTTTTACATTCCGATGCACCTCTGCAGGTTTGCTGTGTCCCTTGGACCTTCCCATTTGCGATGAAACACAGAAATTGCATCGGAATTAAGTATAAGGGACACAATGACGTCTTAAGTACAGGAAGACTGAGTCTTCCTACTGTCTATGTTTTGAGCGTTTCCTGTGTCACCAGTTTTACATTCCCATGCACCTCTGCAGGTTATCCTGTATACCTTGGACCTTCAAACTGATGATGAAACACAGAAATTGCATCGGTATTAAATATAAGAGACACAATGCCGACATAAGTACAGGAAGACTGAGTCTTCCAACTGTCCATGTTTTGAGCGTTTCCTGTGTCTCCAGTTTTATATTCCGATGCACCTCTGCAGGTTTACTGTAACCCTTGGACCTTCACAGTGACGAAGAAGCACAGAAATTGCATCGGAATTAAATATAAGGGACACAACGCCGACTTAAGTACAGGAAGACTGAGTCTTCCTACTGTCTATGTTTTGAGCGTCTCCTGTGTCACCAGTTTTACATTCCAATGCACCTCTGCAGGTTTACTGCATCCATTGGACCTTCCCATTGACGATGAAACACAGAAGTAGCATCGGTATTAAATATAAGAGACACAATGCCGTCTTAAGAACAGGAAGGCTGAGTCTTCCTACTGTCTATGTTTTGAGCGTTTCCTGTGTCACCAGTTTTACATTCCGATGCACCTCTGCAGGTTTACTGTATCCCTTTGAACTTCCCATTGACGATGAATCACAGAAATTGCATTGGAATTAAATATAACAGACACAATGCCGACTTTAGTACAGGAAGATTGAGTCCTCCTACTGTCTATGTTTTGAGCGTTTCCTGCGTCACCAGTTTTACATTCCGATGCACCTCTGCAGGTTTACGGTATCCATCGGACCTTCCCATTGACGATGAAACACAGAAATTACATCGGAATTAAATATAAGAGACACAACGCCGACTTAAGTACAAGAAAACTGAGTCTTCTTTCGGTCTATGTTTTGAGCGTTTCCAGTGTCACCAGTTTTACATTCCGATGCACCTCTGCAGGTTAACTGTGTCCCTTGGACCTTCCCATTGGCGATGAAACACAGAAATTGCATCGGAATTAAATATAAGAGACACAATGACGGCTTAAGTACAGGAAGACAAAGTCTTCCAACTGTCTATGTTTTGAGCGTTTCCTGTGTCACCAGTTTTACATTCCCATGCACCTCTGCAGGTTTTCCTGTATCCCTTGGACCTACAAAGTGACGATGAAACACAGAAATTGCATCGGAATTAAATACAAGAGCCACAATGCCGACTTAATTACAGGAAGACTGAGTCTTCCTACTGTCTATGTTTTGAGCGGGTCCTGTGTCACCAATTTTACATTCCGATGCACCTCTGCAGGTTTACTGTACCCATCGGACCTTCCCATTGACGATGAAACACAGGAATTACATCGGAATTAAATATAAGAGACACAACGCCGACTTAACTACAAGAAAACTCAGTCTTCTTACGGCCTACGTTTTGAGCGTTTCCAGTGTCACCAGTTTTTCATTCCGATGCACCTCTGTAGGTTTACTGTGTCCCTTGGACCTTCCCATTGGCGATGAAACACAGAAATTGCATCGGAATTAAATATAAGAGACACAATGACGGCTTAAGTACAGGAAGACAAAGTCTTCCAACTGTCTATGGTTTGAGCGTTTCCTGTGTCACCAGTTTTACATTCCCATGCACCTCTGCAGGTTTTCCTGTATACCTTGGACCTTCAAAGTGACGATGAAACACAGAAATTGCATCGGAATTAAATATAAGAGACACAATGCCGACATAAGTACAGGAAGACTGAGTCTTCCAACTGTCTATGTTTTGAGCGTTTCCTGTGTCTCCAGTTTTATATTCCGATGCACCTCTGCAGGTTTACTGTAACCCTTGGACCTTCACAGTGACGAAGAAGCACAGAAATTGCATCTGAATTAAATATAAGGGACACAATGCCGACTTAAGTACAGGAAGACTGAGTATTCCTACTGTCTATGTTTTGAGCGTCTCCTGTGTCACCAGTTTTACATTCCAATGCACCTTTGCAGGCTTACTGCATCCATTGGACCTTCCCATTGACGATGAAACACAGAAGTAGCATCGGTATTAAATATAAGAGACACAATGCCGACTTAAGAACAGGAAGGCTGAGTCTTCCTACTGTCTATGTTTTGAGCGTTTCATGTGTCACCAGTTTTACATTCCGATGCACCTCTGCAGGTTTACTGTATCCCTTTGAACTTCCCATTGACGATAAATCACAGAAATTGCATCGGAATTAAATATAACAGACACAATGCCGACTTTAGTACAGGAAGATTGAGTCCTCCTACTGTCTATTTTTTGAGCGTTTCCTGCGTCACCAGTTTTACATTCCGATGCACCTCTGCAGGTTTACGGTATCCATCGGACCTTCCCATTGACGATGAAACACAGACATTACATCGGAATTAAATATAAGAGACACAACGCCGACTTAAGTACAAGAAAACTGAGTCTTCTTACGGTCTATGTTTTGAGCGTTTCCAGTCTCACCAGTTTTACATTCCGATGCACCTCTGCAGGTTTTCCTGTATCCCTTGGACCTACAAAGTGACGATGAAACACAGAAATTGCATCGGAATTAAATACAAGAGACACAATGCCGACTTAATTACAGGAAGACTGAGTCTTCCTACTGTCTATGTTTTGAGCGGGTCCTGTGTCACCAATTTTACATTCCGATGCACCTCTGCAGGTTTACTGTACCCATCGGACCTTCCCATTGACGATGAGACACAGAAATTACATCGGAATTAAATATAAGAGACACAACGCCCACTTAACTACAAGAAAACTCAGTCTTCTTACGGTCTACGTTTTGAGCGTTTCCAGTGTCACCAGTTTTTCATTCCGATGCACCTCTGCAGGTTTACTGTGTCCCTTGGACCTTCCCATTGGCGATGAAACACAGAAATTGCATCGGAATTAAATATAAGAGACACAATGACGGCTTAAGTACAGGAAGACAAAGTCTTCCAACTGTCTATGTTTTGAGCGTTTCCTGTGTCACCAGTTTTACATTCCCATGCACCTCTGCAGGTTTTCCTGTATCCCTTGGACCTACAAAGTGACGATGAAACACAGAAATTGCATCGGAATTAAATATAACAGACACAATGCCGACTGAAGTACAGGAAGACTGAGCCTTCCTACTGTCTATGCTTTGAGCGTGTCCTGTGTCACCAATTTTAAATTCCGATGCACCTCTGCAGGTTTACTGTACCCATCGGACGTTCCCATTAACGATGAAACACAGAAATTACATCGGAATTAAATATAAGAGACACAACGCCGACTTAACTACAAGAAAACTGAGTCTCCTTACGGTCTACGTTTTGAGCGTTTCCAGTGTCACCAGTTTTACATTCCGATGCACCTCTGCAGGTTTACTGTGTCCCTTGAACCTTCCCATTTGCGATGAAACACAGAAATTGTATCGGAATTAAGTATAAGGGACACAATGCCGACATAAGTACAGGAAGACTGAGTCTTCCTACTATCTATGTTTTAAGCGTTTCCTGTGTCACCAGTTTTACATTCCGATGCACCTCTGCAGGTATACTGTTTCCCTTCAACTTTCCCATTGACGATGAAACACAGAAATTGCATCGGAATTAAATATAAGAGACACAATGCCGACTTAAGTACAGGAAGACTGAGTCTTCCTACTGTCTATGTTTTGAGCGTTTCCTGTGTCTCCAGTTTTATATTCCGATGCACCTCTGCAGGTTTACTGTAACCCTTGGACCTTCACAGTGACGAAGAAACACAGAAATAGCATCGGTATTAAATATAAGAGACACAATGCCGACTTAAGAACAGGAAGGCTGAGTCTTCCTACTGTCTATGATTTGAGCGTTTCCTGTGTCACCAGTTTTACATTCCGAGGCACCTCTACAGGTTTACTGTATCCCTTGGATCTTCCCATTGGTGATGAAACCCAGAAATTACACCGCAATTAAATATAAGAGACACAACGCCGACTTAAGTACAAGAATACTGAGTCTTCTTACGGTCTATATTTTGAGCGTCTCCAGTGTCACCAGTGTTACATTCAAATGCACCTCTGCAGGTTTACTGTGTCCCTTGGATCTTCCCATTGGCGATAAAACACAGAAATTGAACCGCAATTAAATGTAAGAGACACAATGACGTCTTAAGTAGAGGAAGACTGAGTCTTCCTACTGTCTATGATTTGAGCGTTTCCTGTGTCTCCAGTTTTATTTTCCGATGCACCTCTGCAGGTTTACTGTATCCCTTGGACCTTCACAGTGACGAAGAAACACAGTATTGCATCGGAATTAAATATAAGAGACACAATGCCGACTTAAGTACAGGAAGACTGAGTCTTCCTACTGTCTATGTTTTGAGCGTCTCCTGTGTCACCAGTTATACATTCCAATGCACCTATGCAGGTCTACAGTATCCCTTGGACCTTCGTAGTGACGATGAAACACAGAAATTGCATCGGAATTAAATATAAGAGACACAATGTCGACTTCAGAGCAGAAAGACTGAGTCTTCCTACTCTCTATGTTTTGAGCGTTTCCTGTGTCACCAGTTTTACATTGGGATGCACCTCTGCAGGTTTGCTGTATCCCTTGCACCTTACCATTGACAATGAAACACAGAAATTACATCGGAATTAAATATAACAGTCACAATGCCGACTTAAGTACAGGAAGACTGAGTCTTACTACTGTCTATGTTTTGAGCCTTTCCTGTGTCACCAGTTTTACATTCCGATGCACCTCTGCAGGTTTACTGTATCCCTTTGAACTTCCCATTGACGATGAATCACAGAAATTGCATCGGAATTAAATATAACAAACACAATGCCGACTTTAGTACAGGATGATTGAGTGCTCCTACTGTCTATTTTTTGAGCGTTTCCTGCGTCACCAGTTTTACATGCCAATCCACCTCTGCAGGTTTACAGTATCCATCGGACCTTCCCATTGACGATGAAACACAGAAATTACATCGGAATTAAATATAAGAGACACAACGCCGACTTAAGTACAAGAAAACTGAGTCTTCCTACGGTCTATGTTTTGAGCGTATCCAGTGTCACCAGTTTTACATTCCGATGTACCTCTGCAGGTTTACTGTGTCCCTAGGACCTTCCCATTGGCGATGAAACACAGAAATTGCATCGGAATTAAATATAGGAGACACAATGACGGCTTAAGTACAGGATGACAAAGTCTTACAACTGTCTATGTTTTGAGCGTTTCCTGTGTCACCAGTTTTACATTCCGATGCCCCTCTGCAGGTATACTGTATCCCTTGGATCTTCCCATTGACGATGAAACACAGAAATTGCATCGGAATTGAATATAAGAGACACAATGCCGACTTAAGTACAGGAACATTGAGTCTTCCTACTGTCTATGTTTTGAGCGTTTCCTGCGTAACCAGTTTTACATTCCGATGCACCTCTGCAGGTTTACTGTGTCCCTTGGACCTTCCCATTGGCGATGAAACACAGAAATTGCACCGCAATTAAATATAAGAGACACAATGACGTCTTAAGGACAGGAAGACAGAGTATTCGAACTGTCTATGTTTTGGGCGTTTCCTGTGTCACCAGTTTTTCATTCCAATGCACCTCCGCACGTTTACTGTATCCATTGGTCCTTCCCATTGACGATGAAACACAGAAATTGTATCGGAATTAAATATAAGAGACAAATGCCAACATAAGAACAGGAATGCTGAGTCTTCCTACTGTCTATGTTTTGAGCTTTTCCTGTGTCTCCAGTTTTATATTCCGATGCACCTCTGCAGGTTTTCTGTATCCCTTGGACCTTCACAGTGACGTAGAAACACAGAAATTGCATCGGAATTAAATATAAGAAACACAATGGCGACTTAAGTACAGGAAGACTGAGTCTTCCTACTGCCTATGTTTTGAGCGTCTCCTGTGTCACCAGTTTTACATTCCAATGCACCTCTGCAGGTTTACTGTACCCATCGGACCTTCCCATTGACGATGAAACACAGAAATTACATCGGAATTAAATATAAGAGACACAACGCCGACTTAACTACAAGAAAACTGAGTCTTCTTACCGTCTACGTTTTGAGCGTTTCCAGTGTCACCAGTTTTACATTCCGATGCACCTCTGCAGGTTTACTGTGTCCCTTGGACCTTCCCATTTGCGATGAAACACAGAAATTGCATCGGAATTAAATATAAGGGACACAATGACGTCTTAAGGACAGGAACACAGAGTATTCCAACCGTCTATGTTTTGGGCGCTTCCTGTGTCACCAGTTTTACATTCTCATGCACCTCTGCAGGTTTTCCTGTATCCCTTGAACCTTCAAAGTGACGATGAAACACAGAAACTGCATCGGAATTAAATATAAGAGACACAATGCCGACTTTAGTACAGGAAGACTGAGTCTTCCTACTGTCTATGTTTTGAGCGTTTCCTGTGTCACCAATTTTACATTCCGATGCACCTCTGCAGGTTTACTGTATCCATTGGACCTTCACAGTGACGATGAAACACAGAAATTGCATCGGCATGAATTAAAAGAGACACAATGTCGACTTATGTACAGGTAGAGTGTGTCTTTCTATTGTCTATGCTTTGAGCGTTTCCTGTGTCACCGGTTTCACATTCCGATGCACCTCTGCACATTTACTGTATCCATTGGACCTTCCCATTGACGTTGAAACACAGAAATTGCATCGGAATAAAATATAAGAGACACAACGCTGACTTAAGTACAGGAAGACTGAGTCTTCCTACTGTCAATGTTTGAGCGATTCCTGTGTCAACAGTTTTAGATTCCGATGCACTTCTGCATGTTTACTGTATCCATTGGACCTTCCCATCGGCGATGAAACACAGAAATTGCATCGGAATTAAATATAAGAGACACAACGCCGACTTAAGTACAAGAAAACTGAGTCTCCTTACGGTCTATGATTTGAGCGTTTTCTGTGTCACCATTTTTACATTCCAATGCACCTTTGCAGGTTTACTATATACCTTGGACCATCCCATTGACGAAAAAACACAGAAATTGCATCGGAATTAAATATAAGAGATACAATGCCGACTTAGGTACAGGAAGACTGAGTCTTCCTACTGTCTATGTTTTGAGCGTTTCCTGTGTCATCAGTTTTACATTTTGATGCACCTCTGCAGGTTTACTGTATCCCTTGGACCTTCACAGTGACGATGAAACACAGAAATTGCATCTAAATTAAATATAAGAGACACAATGCCGACTTCAGTACAAGAAAACTGAGTCTTCTGAGGGTCTATGTTTGACCGCTTCCTGTGTCACCGGTTTTACATTCCGATGCACCTCTGCAGGTTTACTCCATCCCTTGGACCTTCCCATTGACGACGAAACACAGAAATTGCATCGGATTTAAATATAAGAGACACAATGCCGTCTTAAGTACAGGAAAACTTTGTATTCCTACTGTCTATGTTTTGATCGTTTCCTGTGTCACCAGTTTTTCATTCCAATGCACCTCCGAACGTTTACTGTATCCATTGGACCTTCCCATTGACGATGAAACAAAGAAATTGTATCGGAATTAAATATAAGAGACAAATGCCAACATAAGAACAGGAATGCTGAGTCTTCCTACTGTCTATGTTTTGAGCGTTTCCTGTGTCACCAGTTTTAAATTCCGATGCCCCTCTGCAGGTATACTGTATCCCTTGGATCCTCCCATTGACGATGAAACACAGAAATTGCATCGGAATTAAATATAAGAGACACAATGCCGACTTAAGTACAGGAACATTGAGTCCTCCTACTGTCTATGTTTTCAGCGTTTCCTGCGTCACCAGTTTTACATTCCGATGCACCTCTGCAGGTTTACTGTGTCCCTTGGACCTTCCCATTGGCGATGAAACACAGAAATTGCACCGCAATTAAATATAAGAGACACAATGACGTCTTAAGGACAGGAAGACAGAGTATTCGAACTGTCTATGTTTTGGGCGTTTCCTGTGTCACCAGTTTTTCATTCCAATGCACCTCCGCACGTTTACTGTATCCATTGGACCTTCAAATTGACGATGAAGCACAGAAATTGTATCGGAATTAAATATAAGAGACAAATGCCAACATAAGAACAGGAATGCTGAGTCTTCCTACTGTCTATGTTTTGAGCTTTTCCTGTGTCTCCAGTTTTATATTCCGATGCACCTCTGCAGGTTTACTGTATCCCTTGGACCTTCACAGTGACGTAGAAACACAGAAATTGCATCGGAATTAAATATGAGAAACACAATGGCGACTTAAGTACAGGAAGACTGAGTCTTCCTACTGTCTATGTTTTGAGCGTCTCCTGTGTCACCAGTTTTACATTCCAATGCACCTCTGCAGGTTTACTGTACCCATCGGACCTTCCCATTGACGATGAAACACAGAAATTACATCGGAATTAAATATAAGAGACACAACGCCTACTTAACTACAAGAAAACTGAGTCTTCTTACGGTCTACGTTTTGAGCGTTTCCAGTGTCACCAGTTTTACATTCCGATGCACCTCTGCAGGTTTACTGTGTCCCTTGGACCTTCCCATTTGCGATGAAACACAGAAATTGCATCGGAATTAAATATAAGGGACACAATGACGTCTTAAGAACAGGAAGACAGAGTATTCCAATTGTCTATGTTTTGGGCGTTTCCTGTGTCACCAGTTTTACATTCCGATGCACCTCTGCAGGTATACTGTTTCCCTTCAACTTTCCCATTGACGATGAAACACAGAAATTGCATCGGAATTAAAAATACGAGACACAATGCAGACTTAAGTACAGGAAGACTGAGTCTTCCTACTGTCAATGTTTGAGCGTTTCCTGTGTCAACAGTTTTAGATTCCGATGCACTTCTGCAGGTTTACTGTATCCATTGGACCTTCCCATTGGCGATGAAACACAGAAAATGCATCGGAATTAAATATAAGAGACACAACGCCGACTTAAGTACAAGAAAACTGAGTCTTCTTACGGTCTATGATTTGAGCGTTTCCTGTGTCACCATTTTTACATTCCAATGCACCTTTGCAGGTTTACTATATACCTTGGACCTTCCCATTGACGAAAAAACGGAGAAATTGCATCGGAATTAAATATAAGAGATACAATGCCGACTTAGGTACAGGAAGACTGAGTCTTCCTACTGTCTATGATTTGAGCGATTCCTGTGTCTCCAGTTTTATATTCCGATGCACCTCTGCAGGTTTACTGTATCCCTTGGACCTTCACAGTGACGAAGAAACACAGAAATTGCATCGGAATTAAATATAAGAGACACAATGTGGACTTAAGTACAGGAAGACTGAGTCCTCCTACTGTCTATGTTTCGAGCGTCTCCTGTGTCACCAGTTTTACATTCCGATGCACCTCAGCAGGGTTACTGTATCCCTTGGACCTTCCCATTGACGATGAAACACAGAAATTGCATCGGAATTAAATATAAGAGAGACAATGCCGACTTAAGTACAGAAGGACTGAGTCTTCCTACTGTCGATGTTTTGAGCGTTTCCAGTGTCACCAGTGTTACATTCCGATGCACCTCTGCAGGTTTACTGTGTCCCTTGGACCTTCCCATTGGCGATGTAACACAGAAATTACATCGGAATTAAATATAACAGACACAATGCCGACTTAAGTACAGGAAGTCTGAGTCTTACTACAGTCTATGATTTGAGCGTTTCCTGTGTCACCAGTTTTACATTCCGATGCACCTCTGCAGGTTTACTGTATCCCTTGGACCTTCATAGTGACGATGAAACACAGAAATTGCATCGGAATTAAATATAAGAGATACACTGTCGACTTCAGTACAGAAAGACTGAGTCTTCCTACTATCCATGTTTTGAGCATTTCCTGTGTCACCAGTTTTACATTCCGATGCACCTCTGCAGGTTTGCTGTATCCCTTGCACCTTCCCATTGACAATGAAACACAGAAATTACATCGGAATTAAATATAACAGACACAATGCCGACTTAAGTACAGGAAGTCTGAGTCTTACTACAGTCTATGATTTGAGCGTTTCCTGTGTCACCAGTATTACATTCCGATGCACCTCTGCAGGTCTCCCTGTATCCCTTGGACTTACAAAGTGACGATGAAACACAGAAATTGCATCGGAATTAAATATAAGAGACACAATGCCAACTTAAGTACAGAAGACTGAGCCCTCCTACTGTCTATGTTTTGAGCGTTTCCTGTGTCACCAGTTTTACATTCCGATGAACCTCTGCAGGTATGCTGTTTCCCTTCGACTTTCCCATTGACGATGAAACACAGAAATTGCATCGGAATTAAATACAAGAGACACAATGCCGACATAAGTACAGGAAGACTGAGTCTTCCTACTGTCTATGTTCTGAGCGTCTCCTGTGTCATCAGTTCTACATTCCGATGCACCTCTGCAGGTTTACTGTAGCCATTGGACCCCCCCATTGACGATGAAACACAAAAATTGCATCGGAATTAAATATAAAAGACACAATGCCGACTTAAGTACAGGAAGACTGAGTCTTTCCACTGTCTATATTTTGAGCGTTTCCTGTGTCACCAGTTTTACATTCCGATGCACCTCTGTAGGTTTTCTGTATCCATTGGACCCTCAGAGCGGCGATGAAACACAGAAATTGCATCGGAAATAAATATAAGAGACACAACGCCGACTTAAGTACATGAAAACTGAGTCTTCTTACGGTCTACGTTTTTGGAGTTTCCAGTGTCTCCAGTTTTACATTCCGATGCACCTCTGCAGGTTTACTGTGTCCCTTGGACCTTCCCATTGGCGATGAAACACAGAAATTGCATCGGAATTAAATATAAGAGACACAATGACGTCTTAAGTACAGGAAGACAGATTCTTCCAACTGTCTATGTTTTGAGCGTTTCTTGTGTTACCACTTTTACATTCCCATGCAACCCTGCAGGTTTTCGTGTATCCCTTGGACCTTCAAAGTGACGATGAAACACAGAAATTGCATCGGAATTAAATATAAGAGACACAATGCCGACTTAAGTACAGGAAGACTGAGTCTTCCTACTCTCTATGTTTTGAGCGTATCCTGTGTCACCAGTTTTACATTCCGATGCAACTCTGCAGGTTTGCTGTATCCCTTGCACCTTCCCATTGACAATGAAACACAGAAATTACATCGTAATTGAATATAACAGACACAATGCCGATTTAAGTACAGGAAGTCTCAGTCTTACAACAGTCTATGATTTGAGCGCTTCCTGTGTCACCAGTTTTACATTCCGATGCATCTCTGCAGGTTTACTGTATCCCTTTGACCTTCCCATTGACGATGATTCACAGAAATTGCATCGGAGATAAATATAAGAGACACAATGCCGACTTCAGTACAGGAAGATTGAGTCTTCCCACTGTCTATTCTTTGAGCGTTTCCTGCGTCACCAGTTTTACATTCCGATGCACCTCTGCAGGTTTACTATATCCATCGGACCTTCCCATTGACGATGAAACACAGATATTACATCGCAATTAAATATAAGAGACACAACGCCGACTTAAGTACAAGAAAACTGAGTCTTCTTACGGTCTACGTTTTGAGCGTTTCCTGTGTCACCAGTTTTACATTCCGATGCACCTCTGCAGGTTTACTGTGTCCCTTGGACCTTCCCATTGGCGATGAAACACAGAAATTGCATCGGAATTAAATATAAGAGACACAATGACGTCTTAAATACAGGAAGACAAAGTCTTCCAACTGTCTATGTTTTGAGCGTTTCCTGTGTCACCAGTTTTACATTCCCATGCACCTCTGCAGGTTTTCCTGTATCCCTTGGACCTTCAAAGTGGCGATGAAACACAGAAATTGCTTCGGAATTAAATATAAGAGACACAATGCTGACATAAGTACAGTAAGACTGAGCCTTCCTACTGTCTATGTCTTGAGCGTTTCCTGTGTCACCAGTTTTACATTCCGATGCACCTCTGCAGGTATACTGTTTCCTTTCGACTTTCCCATTGACGATGAAACACAGAAATTGCATCGGAATTAAATATAAAAGACACAATGCCGACTTAAGTACAGGAAGACT
This sequence comes from Schistocerca nitens, assembly GCF_023898315.1. NCBI lineage: Eukaryota > Metazoa > Arthropoda > Insecta > Orthoptera > Acrididae > Schistocerca > Schistocerca nitens. Next base: position 237,589,015 of record NC_064623.1, on the reverse strand, counting down.
GAGTCTTTCTACTGTCTATGTTTTGAGCGTTTCCTGTGTCACCAGTTTTACATTCCGATGCACCTCTGCAGGTTTACTGTTTCCATTGGACATTGCCATTGACGATGAATCACAGAAATTGCATCGGAATTAAATATAAGAGACACAATGCCGACTTAAGTACAGGAAGATTGAGTCTGCCTACAGTCTATTTTTTGAGACTATCCTGCGTCACCAGTTTTACATTCCGATGCACCTCTGCAGGTTTACTGTATCCCTTGGATCTTCCCATTGACGATGAAACACAGAAATTGCATCGGAATTAAATATAAGAGACACAATGCCGACATAAGTACAGGAACAATGAGTCTTCCTACTGTCTATACTTTGGACGTTTCCTGCGTCACCAGTTTTACATTCCGATTCACCTCTGCAGGTTTACTGTATCCATTGGACCTTGCCATTGACGATGAATCACAGAAATTGCATCGGAATTAAATATAAGAGACACAATGCCGACTTAAGTACAGGAAGATTGAGTCTTCCTACAGTCTATTCTTTGAGCCTTTCCTGCGTCACCAGTTTTACATTCCGATGTACCTCTGCTGGTTTACTGTATCCCTTGGATCTTCCCATTGACGATGAAACACAGAAATTGCATCGGAATTAAATTTAAGAGACACAATGCCGACTTAAGTACAGGAACATTGAGTCTTCCTACTGTCTATACTTTGGACGTTTCCTGCGTCACCAGTTTTACATTCCGATGCACCTCTGCAGGTTTACTGTATCCATTGGACCTTCCCATTGACGATGAATCACAGAAATTGCATCGGAATTAAATATAAGAGACACAATGCCGACTTAAGTACAGGAAGATTGAGTCTTCCTACAGTCTATGTTTTGAGCGTTTCCTGTGTCACCAGTTTTACATTCTGATGCACCTCTGCAGGTCTACAGTATCCCTTGGACCTTCATAGTGACAATGAAACACAGAAATTGCATCGGAATTAAATATAAGAGACACAATGTCGACTTAAGTACAGAAAGACTGAGTCTTCCTACTCTCTATGTTTTGAGCGTTTCCTGTGTCACCAGTTTTACATTCCGATGCACCTCTACAGGTTTGATGTATCCCTTGCACCTTCCCATCGACAATGAAACACAGAAATTACATCGGAATTAAATATAACAGACAGAATGCCGACTTAAGTACCGGAAGACTGAGTCTTACTACTGTCTATGTTTTGAGCGTTTCCTGTGTCACCAGTTTTACATTCCGATGCACCTCTGCAGGTTTACTGTATCCATCGGACCTTCCCATTGACGATGAATCACAGAAATTGCGTCGGAATTAAATATAAGAGACACAATGCCGACTTAAGTACAGGAAGATTGAGTCTTCCTACTGTCTATTTTTTGAGCGTTTCCTGCGTCACCAGTTTTACATTCCGATGCACCTCTGCAGGTTTACTGAATCCATCCGACCATCCCATTGACGATGAAACACAGAAATTACATCGGAATTAAATATAAGAGACACAACGCCCACTTAAGTACATGAAAACTGAGTCATCTTACGGTCTACGTTTTGAGAGTTTCCAGTGTCACCAGTTTTACATTCCGATGCACCTCTGCAGGTTTACTGTGTCCCTTGGACCTTCCCATTTGCGATGAAACACAGAAATTGCATCGGAATTAAATATAAGAGACACAATGACGTCTTAATTACAGGAAGACAGAGTCTTCAAACTGCCTATGGTTTGAGCGTTTCCTGTGTCACCAGTTGTACATTCCGATGCACCTCTGCAGGTTTACTGTATCCATCGGACCTTCCCATTGACGATGAAACACAGAAATTACATCGGAATTAAATATAAGACACACAACGCCGAATTAAGTACAAGAAAACTGAGTCTTCTTACGGTCTACGTTTTGAGCGTTTCCAGTATCACCAGTTTTACATTCCGATGCAGATCTGCAGGTTTACTGTGTCCCTTGGATCTTCCCATTGGCGATGAAACACAGAAATTGCATCGGAATTAAATATAAGAGACACAATGACGTCTTAAGTACAGGAAGACAAAGTCTTCCAACTGTCTATGTTTTGAGCGTTTCCTGTGTCACCAGTTTTACATTCCCATGCACCTCTACAGGTTTTCCTGTATCCCTTGGACCTTCAAAATGGCGATGAAACACAGAAATTGCTTCGGTATTAAATATAAGACACACAATGCCGACATAAGTACAGGAAGACTGAGCCTTCCTACTGTCTATGTTTTGAGCGTTTCCTATGTCACCAGTTTTACATTACGATGCACCTCTGAAGGTATACTGTTTCCCTTCGACTTTCCCATTGACGATGAAACACAGAAATTGCATCGGAAAATAAATATAAAAGACACAATGCCGACTTAAGTACAGGAAGACAGAGTCTTCCAACTGCCTATGCTTTGAGCGTTTCCTATGTCACCAGTTTTACATTCCCATGCACCTCTGCAGGTTTTCCTGTATCCCTTGGACCTTCAAAGTGACGATGAAACACAGAAATTGCATCGGAATTAAATATAAGAGACACAATGCCGACTTAAGTACAGGAAGACTGAGTCTTCCTACTGTCTATGCTTTGAGCGTTTCCTGTGTCACCAGTTTTACATTCCGATGCACCTCTGAAGGTTTACTGTATCCATTTGACCTTCCCATTGACGATGAATCACAGAAATTGCATCGGAATTAAATATAAGAAACCCAATGCCGACTTCAGTACAGGAAGATTGAGTCTTCCTACAGTCCATTTTTTTAGCGTTTTCTGCGTCACCAGTTTTATATTCCGATGCACCTCTGCATTTTTACTGTATCCTTGGACCTTCACAGTGACGAAGAAACACAGATATTGCATCGGAATTAAATATAAGAGACACAATGCCGACTTAAGTAAAGGAAGACTGAGTCTTCCTACTGTCTATGTTTTGAGCGTCTCCTGTGTCACCAGTTTTACATTCCGATGCACCTCTGCAGGGTTACTGTATCCCTTGGACCTTCCCATTGACGACGAAACACAGAAATTGCATCGGAATTAAATATAAGAGACACAATGCCGACTTAAGTACAGAAGGACTGAGTCTTCCTACTGTCTATGTTTTGAGCGTTTCCTGTGTCACCAGTTTTACATTCCGATGCACCTATGCAGGTCTACAGTATCCCTTGGACCTTCATAGTGAAGATGAAACACAGAAATTGCATCGGAATTAAATATAAGAGACACAATGTCGACTTAAGTACAGAAAGACTGAGTCTTCCTACTCTCTATGTTTTGAGCGTCTCCTGTGTCACCAGTTTTACATTCCGATGCACCTCTGCAGGTTTGATGTATCCCTTGCACCTTCCTATTGACAATGAAACACAGAAATTACATCGGAATTTAATATAACAGACACAATGCCGACATAAGTACAGGAAGACTGAGTCTTACTACTGTCTATGTTTGAGCGTTTCCTGTGTCACCAGTTTTACACTCCGATGCACCTCTGCAGGTTTACTGTATCCATCGCACCTTCCCATTGACGATGAACCACAGAAATTGCGTCGAAATTAAATATAAGAGAAACAATGCCGACTTAAGAACAGGAAGGCTGAGTCTTCCTACTGTCTATGTTTTGAGCGTTTCCTGTGTCACCAGTTTTACATTCCGATGCACCTCTGCAGGTATAATGTATCCCTTGGATCTTCCCATTGGCGATGAAACACAAAAATTACACCGGAATTAAACATAAGAGACACAACGCCGACTTAAGTACAAGAAAACTGAGTCTTCTTACGGTCTATGTTTTGAGCGTTTCCAGTGTCACCAGTGTTACATTCCGATGCACCTCTGCAGGTTTACTGTATCCATCGGACCTTCCCGTTAACGATGAATCACAGAAATTGCGTCGGAATTAAATATAGGAGACACAATGCCGACTTAAGTACAGGAAGATTGAGTCTTCCAACTGTCTATTGTTTGAGCGTTTCCTGCGTCACCAGTTTTACATTCCGATGCACCTCTGCAGGTTTACAGTATCCATCGGACCATCCCATTGACGATGAAACACAGAAATTACATCGGAATTAAATATAAGAGACACAACGCCGACTTAAGTACATGAAAAGTGAGTCTTCTTACGGTCTACGTTTTGAGAGTTTCCAGTGTCACCAGTTTTACATTCTGATGCACCTCTGCAGGTTTAATGTATCCCTTGGACCTTCCCATTTGCGATGAAACACAGATATTGCATCGGAATTAAATGTAAGAGACACAATGACGTCTTAAGTACAGGAAGACAGAGTCTTCCAACTGCCAATGTTTTGAGCGTTTCCTGTGTCACCAGTTTTACATTCCCATGCACATCTGCAGGGTTTCCTGTATCCCTTGGAACTTGAAAGTGACGATGAAACACATAAATTGCATCGGAATGAAATATAAGAGACACAATGCCGACTTAAGTACAGGAAGACTGAGTCTTCCAACTGTCTATGTTTTGAGCGTTTCCTGTGTCACCAGTTTTACATTCCGATGCTCCTCTTTAGGTATACTGTTTCCCTTCGACTTTCCCATTGACGATGAAACACAGAAATTGCATCGGAATTAAATATAAAAGACACATTGCCGACTTAAGTAGAGGAAGACTGAGTCTTTCTACTGTCTATGTTTTGAGCGTTTCCTGTGTCACCAGTTTTACATTCCGATGCACATCTGCAGGTTTACTGTATCCCTTGGATCTTCCCATTGACGATGAAACACAGAAATTGCATCGGAATTAAATATAAGAGACACAATGCTGACTTAAGTACAGGAACATTGAGTCTTCCTACTGTCTATACTTTGGACGTTTCCTGCGTCACCAGTTTTACATTCCGATGCACCTCTGCAGGTTTACTGTATCCATCAGACCTTCCCATTGATGATGACTCACAGAAATTGCATCGGAATTTAATATAAGAGACACAATGACGTCTTAAGTACAGGAAGACAGAGTCTTCCAACTGCCTATGTTTTGAGCGTTTCCTGTGTCACCAGTTTTACATTCCGATGCACCTCTGCAGGTTTACTGTATCCATCGGACCTTCCCATTGACGATGAAACACAGAAATTTCATCGTAATTAAATATAAGAGACACAACGCCGACTTAAGTACAAGAAAACTGAGTCTTCTTACGGTCTACGTTTTGAGCGTTTCCAGTGTCACCAGTTTTACATTCCGATGCACCTCTGCAGGTTTACTGCGTCCCTCGGACCTTCCCATTGGCGATGAAACACAGAAATTGCATCGGAATTAAATATAAGAGACACAATGACGTCTTAAGTACAGGAAGACAAAGTCTTCCAACTGTCTATGTTTTGAGCGTTTCCTGTGTCACCAGTTTTACATTCCCATGCCCCTCTGCAGGTTTTCCTGTATCCCTTGGACCTTCAAAATGGCGATGAAACACAGAAATTGCCTCGGTATTAAATATAAGAGACACAATGCCGACATAAGTACAGGAAGACTGAGCCTTCCTACTGTATATGTTTTGAGCGTTTCCTGTGTCACCAGTTTTACATTCCGATGCACCTCTGCAGGTACACTGTTTCCCTTCGACTTTCCCATTGACAATGAAACACAGAAATTGCGTCGGAATTAAATATAAAAGACACAATGCCGACTTAAGTACAGGAAATCAGAGTCTTCCAACTGCCTATGTTTTGAGCGTTTCCTGTGTCACCAGTTTTACATTCCCATGCACCTCTGCAGGTTTACTGTATCCATTGGACCTTCCCATTGACGATGAACCACAGAAATTGCATCGGAATTAAATATAAGAGACACAATGCCGACTTAAGTGCAGGAAGATTTAGTCTTCCTACAGTCTATTTTTTGAGCGTTTCCTGCGTCACCAGTTTTACATTCCGATGCACCTCTGCAGGGTTACTGTATCCCTTGGACCTTCCCATTGACGACGAAACAGAGAAATTACATCGGAATTAAATATAAGAGACACAATGCCGACTTAAGTACAGAAGGACTGAGTCTTCCTACTGTCTATGTTTTGAGCGTTTCCTGTGTCACCAGTTTTACATTGCGATGCACCTATACAGGTCTACAGTATCCCTTGGACCTTCATAGTGACGATGAAACACAGAAATTGCATCGGAATTAAAAATAAGAGACACAATGTCGACTTAAGTACAGAAAGACTGAGTCTTCCCACTCTCTATGTTTTGAGCGTCTCCTGTGTCACCAGTTTTACATTCCGATGCAACTCTGCAGGTTTGCTGTATCCCTTGCACCTTCCCATTGACAATGAAACACAGAAATTACATCGTAATTGAATATAGCAGACACAATGCCGATTTAAGTACATGAAGTCTCAGTCTTACTACAGTCTATGATTTGAGCGCTTCCTGTGTCACCAGTTTTACATTCCGATGCATCTCTGCAGGTTTACTGTATCCCTTTGACCTTCCCATTGACGATGATTCACAGAAATTGCATCGGAGATAAATATAAGAGACACAATGCCGACTTCAGTACAGGAAGATTGAGTCTTCCCACTGTCTATTCTTTGAGCGTTTCCTGAGTCACCAGTTTTACATTCCGATGCACCTCTGCAGGTTTACTATATCCATCGGACCTTCCCATTGACGATGAAACACAGAAATTACATCGGAATTAAATATAAGAGACACAACGCCGACTTAAGTACAAGAAAACTGAGTCTTCATACGGTCTACGTTTTGAGCGTTTCCTGTGTCACCAGTTTTACATTCCGATGCACCTCTGCAGGTTTACTGTGTCCCTTGGACCTTCCCATTGGCGATGAAACACAGAAATTGCATCGGAATTAAATATAAGAGACACAATGACGTCTTAAATACAGGAAGACAAAGTCTTCCAACTGTCTATGTTTTGAGCGTTTCCTGTGTCACCAGTTTTACATTCCCATGCACCTCTGCAGGTTTTCCTGTATCCCTTGGACCTTCAAAGTGGCGATGAAACACAGAAATTGCTTCGGAATTAAATATAAGAGACACAATGCTGACATAAGTACAGTAAGACTGAGCCTTCCTACTGTCTATGTCTTGAGCGTTTCCTGTGTCACTAGTTTTACATTCCGATGCACCTCTGCAGGTATACTGTTTCCTTTCGACTTTCCCATTTGCGATGAAACACAGAAATTGCATCGGAATTAAATATAAGAGACACAATGCCGACATAAGTACAGGAACATTGAGTCTTCCTACTGTCTATACTTTGGACGTTTCCTGCGTCACCAGTTTTACATTCCGATTCACCTCTGCAGGTTTACTGTATCCATTGGACATTGCCATTGACGATGAATCACAGAAATTGCATCGGAATTAAATATAAGAGACACAATGCCGACTTAAGTACAGGAAGATTGAGTCTTCCTACAGTCTATTTTTTGAGCCTTTCCTGCGTCACCAGTTTTACATTCCGATGCACCTCTGCTGGTTTACTGTATACCTTGGATCTTCACAGTGACGAAAAAACACAGAAATTGCATCGGAATTAAATTTAAGAGACACAATGCCGACTTAAGTACAGGAACATTGAGTCTTCCTACTGTCTATACTTTGGACGTTTCCTGCGTCACCAGTTTTACATTCCGATGCACCTCTGCAGGTTTACTGTATCCATTGGACCTTCCCATTGACGATGAATCACAGAAATTGCATCGGAATTAAATATAAGAGACACAATGCCGACTTAAGTACAGGAAGATTGAGTGTTCCTACAGTCTATTTTTTGAGCGTTTCCTGCGTCACCAGTTTTACATTCCGATGCACCTCTGCAGGTTTACTGTATCCCTTGGATCTTCCCATTGACGATGAAACACAGAAATTGCATCGGAATTAAATATAAGAGACACAATGCCGACATAAGTACAGGAACATTGAGTCTTCCTACTGTCTATACTTTGGACGTTTCCTGCGTCACCAGTTTTACATTCCGATTCACCTCTGTAGGTTTACTGTATCCATTGGACCTTGCCATTGACGATGAATCACAGAAATTGCATCGGAATTAAATATAAGAGACACAATGCCGACTTAAGTACAGGAAGATTGAGTCTGCCTACAGTCTATTTTTTGAGCCTTTCCTGCGTCACCAGTTTTACATTCCGATGCACCTCTGCTGGTTTACTGTATCCCTTGGATCTTCCCATTGACGATGAAACACAGAAATTGCATCGGAATTAAATTTAAGAGACACAATGCCGACATAAGTACAGGAACATTGAGTCTTCCTACTGTCTATACTTTGGACGTTTCCTGCGTCACCAGTTTTACATTCCGATTCACCTCTGCAGGTTTACTGTATCCATTGGACATTGCCATTGACGATGAATCACAGAAATTGCATCGGAATTAAATATAAGAGACACAATGCCGACTTAAGTACAGGAAGATTGAGTCTTCCTACAGTCTATTTTTTGAGCGTTTCCTGCGTCACCAGTTTTACATTCCGATGCACCTCTGCAGGTTTACTGTATCCCTTGGATCTTCCCATTGACGATGAAACACAGAAATTGCATCGGAATTAAATATAAGAGACACAATGCCGACATAAGTACAGGAACAATGAGTCTTCCTACTGTCTATACTTTGGACGTTTCCTGCGTCACCAGTTTTACATTCCGATTCACCTCTGCAGGTTTACTGTATCCATTGGACCTTGCCATTGACGATGAATCACAGAAATTGCATCGGAATTAAATATAAGAGACACAATGCCGACTTAAGTACAGGAAGATTGAGTCTTCCTACAGTCTATTTTTTGAGCCTTTCCTGCGTCACCAGTTTTACATTCCGATGTACCTCTGCTGGTTTACTGTATCCCTTGGATCTTCCCATTGACGATGAAACACAGAAATTGCATCGGAATTAAATTTAAGAGACACAATGCCGACTTAAGTACAGGAACATTGAGTCTTCCTACTGTCTATACTTTGGACGTTTCCTGCGTCACCAGTTTTACATTCCGATGCACCTCTGCAGGTTTACTGTATCCATTGGACCTTCCCATTGACGATGAATCACAGAAATTGCATCGGAATTAAATATAAGAGACACAATGCCGACTTAAGTACAGGAAGATTGAGTCTTCCTACAGTCTATGTTTTGAGCGTTTCCTGTGTCACCAGTTTTACATTCTGATGCACCTCTGCAGGTCTACAGTATCCCTTGGACCTTCATAGTGACAATGAAACACAGAAATTGCATCGGAATTAAATATAAGAGACACAATGTCGACTTAAGTACAGAAAGACTGAGTCTTCCTACTCTCTATGTTTTGAGCGTTTCCTGTGTCACCAGTTTTACATTCCGATGCACCTCTACAGGTTTGATGTATCCCTTGCACCTTCCCATCGACAATGAAACACAGAAATTACATCGGAATTAAATATAACAGACAGAATGCCGACTTAAGTACCGGAAGACTGAGTCTTACTACTGTCTATGTTTTGAGCGTTTCCTGTGTCACCAGTTTTACATTCCGATGCACCTCTGCAGGTTTACTGTATCCATCGGACCTTCCCATTGACGATGAAACACAAAAATTGCATCGGAATTAAATATAAGAGACACAATGACGTCTTAAGTACAGGAAGACAGAGTCTTCAAACTGCCTATGGTTTGAGCGTTACCTGTGTCACCAGTTGTACATTCCGATGCACCTCTGCAGGTTTACTGTATCCATCGGACCTTCCCATTGACGATGAAACACAGAAATTACATCGGAATTAAATATAAGACACACAACGCCGACTTAAGTACAAGAAAACTGAGTCTTCTTACGGTCTACGTTTTGAGCGTTTCCAGTATCACCAGTTTTACATTCCGATGCACATCTGCAGGTTTACTGTGTCCCTTGGATCTTCCCATTGGCGATGAAACACAGAAATTGCATCGGAATTAAATATAAGAGACACAATGACGTCTTAAGTACAGGAAGACAAAGTCTTCCAACTGTCTATGTTTTGAGCGTTTCCTGTGTCACCAGTTTTACATTCCCATGCACCTCTACAGGTTTTCCTGTATCCCTTGGACCTTCAAAATGGCGATGAAACACAGAAATTGCTTCGGTATTAAATATAAGACACACAATGCCGACATAAGTACAGGAAGACTGAGTCTTCCTACTGTCTATGCTTTGAGCGTTTCCTGTGTCACCAGTTTTACATTCCGATGCACCTCTGAAGGTTTACTGTATCCCTTTGACCTTCCCATTGACGATGAATAACAGAAATTGCATCGGAATTAAATATAAGAAACCCAATGCCGACTTCAGTACAGGAAGATTGAGTCTTCCTACAGTCCATTTTTTGAGCGTTTTCTGCGTCACCAGTTTTATATTCCGATGCACCTCTGCATTTTTACTGTATCCCTTGGACCTTCACAGTGACGAAGAAACACAGATATTGCATCGGAATTAAATATAAGAGACACAATGCCGACTTAAGTAAAGGAAGACTGAGTCTTCCTACTGTCTATGTTTTGAGCGTCTCCTGTGTCACCAGTTTTACATTCCGATGCACCTCTGTAGGGTTACTGTATCCCTTGGACCTTCCCATTGACGACGAAACACAGAAATTGCATCGGAATTAAATATAAGAGACACAATGCCGACTTAAGTACAGAAGGACTGAGTCTTCCTACTGTCTATGTTTTGAGCGTTTCCTGTGTCACCAGTTTTACATTCCGATGCACCTATGCAGGTCTACAGTATCCCTTGGACCTTCATAGTGAAGATGAAACACAGAAATTGCATCGGAATTAAATATAAGAGACACAATGTCGACTTAAGTACAGAAAGACTGAGTCTTCCTACTCTCTATGTTTTGAGCGTCTCCTGTGTCACCAGTTTTACATTCCGATGCACCTCTGCAGGTTTGATGTATCCCTTGCACCTTCCTATTGACAATGAAACACAGAAATTACATCGGAATTTAATATAACAGACACAATGCCGACTTAAGTACAGGAAGACTGAGTCTTACTACTGTCTATGTTTGAGCGTTTCCTGTGTCACCAGTTTTACATTCCGATGCACCTCTGCAGGTTTACTGTATCCATCGGACCTTCCCATTGACGATGAACCACAGAAATTGCGTCGAAATTAAATATAAGAGAAACAATGCCGACTTAAGAACAGGAAGGCTGAGTCTTCCTACTGTCTATGTTTTGAGCGTTTCCTGTGTCACCAGTTTTACATTCCGATGCACCTCTGCAGGTATAATGTATCCCTTGGATCTTCCCATTGGCGATGAAACACAAAAATTACACCGGAATTAAACATAAGAGACACAACGCCGACTTAAGTACAAGAAAACTGAGTCTTCTTACGGTCTATGTTTTGAGCGTTTCCAGTGTCACCAGTGTTTTATTCCGATGCACCTCTGCAGGTTTACTGTATCCATCGGACCTTCCCGTTAACGATGAATCACAGAAATTGCGTCGGAATTAAATTTAGGAGACACAATGCCGACTTAAGTACAGGAAGATTGAGTCTTCCAACTGTCTATTGTTTGAGCGTTTCCTGCGTCACCAGTTTTACATTCCGATGCACCTCTGCAGGTTTACTGTATCCATCGGACCATCCCATTGACGATGAAACACAGAAATTACATCGGAATTAAATATAAGAGACACAACGCCGACTTAAGTACATGAAAAGTGAGTCTTCTTACGGTCTACGTTTTGAGAGTTTCCAGTGTCACCAGTTTTACAATTTGATGCACCTCTGCAGGTTTACTGTGTCCCTTGGACCTTCCCATTTGCGATGAAACACAGAAATTGCATCGTAATTAAATATAAGAGACACAATGACGTCTTAAGTACAGGAAGACAGAGTCTTCCAACTGCCAATGTTTTGAGCGTTTCCTGTGTCACCAGTTTTACATTCCCATGCACATCTGCAGGGTTTCCTGTATCCCTTGGAACTTCAAAGTGACGATGAAACACATAAATTGCATCGGAATGAAATATAAGAGACACAATGCCGACTTAAGTACAGGAAGACTGAGTCTTCCAACTGTCTATGTTTTGAGCGTTTCCTGTGTCACCAGTTTTACATTCCGATGCACCTCTGCAGGTATACTGTTTCCCTTCGACTTTCCCATTGACGATGAAACACAGAAATTGCATCGGAATTAAATATAAAAGACACATTGCCGACTTAAGTAGAGGAAGACTGAGTCTTTCTACTGTCTATGTTTTGAGCGTTTCCTGTGTCACCAGTTTTACATTCCGATGCACCTCTGCAGGTTTACTGTATCCCTTGGATCTTCCCATTGACGATTTAACACAGAAATTGCATCGGAATTAAATATAAGAGACACAATGCTGACTTAAGTACAGGAACATTGAGTCTTCCTACTGTCTATACTTTGGACGTTTCCTGCGTCACCAGTTTTACATTCCGATGCACCTCTGCAGGTTTACTGTATCCATCGGACCTTCCCATTGACGATGACTCACAGAAATTGCATCGGAATTTAATATAAGAGACACAATGACGTCTTAAGTACAGGAAGACAGAGTCTTCCAACTGCCTATGTTTTGAGCGTTTCCTGTGTCACCAGTTTTACATTCCGATGCACCTCTGCAGGTTTACTGTATCCATCGGACCTTCCCATTGACGATGAAACACAGAAATTACATCGTAATTAAATATAAGAGACACAACGCCGACTTAAGTACAAGAAAACTGAGTCTTCTTACGGTCTACGTTTTGAGCGTTTCCAGTGTCACCAGTTTTACATTCCGATGCACCTCTGCAGGTTTACTGCGTCCCTTGGACCTTCCCATTGGCGATGAAACACAGAAATTGCATCGGAATTAAATATAAGAGACACAATGACGTCTTAAGTACAGGAAGACAAAGTCTTCCAACTGTCTATGTTTTGAGCGTTTCCTGTGTCACCAGTTTTACATTCCCTTGCACCTCTGCAGGTTTTCCTGTATCCCTTGGACCTTCAAAATGGCGATGAAACACAGAAATTGCCTCGGTATTAAATATAAGAGACACAATGCCGACATAAGTACAGGAAGACTGAGCCTTCCTACTGTATATGTTTTGAGCGTTTCCTGTGTCACCAGTTTTACATTCCGATGCACCTCTGCAGGTGCACTGTTTCCCTTCGACTTTCCCATTGACAATGAAACACAGAAATTGCATCGGAATTAAATATAAAAGACACAATGCCGACTTAAGTACAGGAAATCAGAGTCTTCCAACTGCCTATGTTTTGAGCGTTTCCTGTGTCACCAGTTTTACATTCCCATGCACCTCTGCAGGTTTACTGTATCCATTGGACCTTCCCATTGACGATGAACCACAGAAATTGCATCGGAATTAAATATAAGAGACACAATGCCGACTTAAGTGCAGGAAGATTGAGTCTTCCTACAGTCTATTTTTTGAGCGTTTCCTGCGTCACCAGTTTTACATTCAGATGCACCTCTGCAGGGTTACTGTATCCCTTGTACCTTCCCATTGACGACGAAACAGAGAAATTACATCGGAATTAAATATAAGAGACACAATGCCGAATTAAGTACAGAAGGACTGAGTCTTCCTACTGTCTATGTTTTGAGCGTTTCCTGTGTCACCAGTTTTACATTGCGATGCACCTATACAGGTCTACAGTATCCCTTGGACCTTCATAGTGACGATGAAACACAGAAATTGCATCGGAATTAAAAATAAGAGACACAATGTCGACTTAAGTACAGAAAGACTGAGTCTTCCCACTCTCTATGTTTTGAGCGTCTCCTGTGTCACCAGTTTTACATTCCGATGCACCTCTGCAGGTTTGATGTATCCCTTGCACCTTCCCATCGACAATGAAACACAGAAATTACATCGGAATTAAATATAACAGACACAATGCCGACTTAAGTACAGGAAGACTGAGTCTTACTACTGTCTATGTTTTGAGCGTTTCCTGTGTCACCAGTTTTACATTCCGATGCACCTCTGCAGGGTTACTGTATCCATCGGACCTTCCCATTGACGATGAATCACAGAAATTGCGTCGGAATTAAATATAAGAGACACAATGCCGACTTAAGTACAGGAAGATTGAGTTTTCCTACTGTATATTTTTTGAGCGTTTCCTGCGTCACCAGTTTTACATTCCAATGCACCTCTGCAGGTTTACTGTATCCATCGGACCATCCCATTGACGATGAAACACAGAAATTAGATCGGAATTAAATATAAGAGACACAACGCACACTTAAGTACAAGAAAACTGAGTCTTCTTACGGTCTACGTTTTGAGCGTTTCCAGTGTCACCAGTTTTACATTCCGATGCACCTCTGCAGGTTTACTGTGTCCCTTGGACCAACCCCTTGGCGATGATACACAGAAATTGCATCGGAATTAAATATAAGAGACACAATGACGTCTTAAGTACAGGAAGACAAAGTCTTCCAACTGTCTATGTTTTGAGCGTTTCCTGTGTCACCAGTTTTACATTCCCATGCACCTCTGCAGGTTTTCCTGTATCCCTTGGACCTTCAAAATGACGATGAAACACAGAAATTGCTTCGGTATTAAATATAAGAGACACAATGCCGACATAAGTACAGGAAGACTGAGCCTTTCTACTGTCAATGTTTTGAGCGTTTCCCGTGACACCAGTTTTACATTCCGATGCACCTCTGCAGGTATACTGTTTCCCTTCGACTTTCCCATTGACGATGAAACACAGTAATTGCATCGGAATTAAATATAAAAGACACAATGCCGACTTAAGTACAGGAAGACAGAGTCTTCCAACTGCCTATGTTTTGAGCGTTTCCTGTGTCACCAGTTTTACATTCCCATGCACCTCTGCAGGTTTTCCTGAAACCCTTGGACCTTCAAAGTGACGATGAAACACAGAAATTGCATCGGAATTAAATATAAGAGACACAATGCCGACTTAAGTACAGGAAGACTGAGTCTTCCTACTGTCTATGCTTTGAGCGTTTCCTGTGTCACCAGTTTTACATTCCGATGCACCTCTGCAGGTATACTGTTTCCCTTCGACTTCCCCATTGCCGATGAAACACAGAAATTGCATCGGAATGAAATATAAAAGACACAATGCCGACTTAAGTACAGGAAATCAGAGTCTTCCAACTGCATATGTTTTGAGCATTTCCTGTGTCACCAGTTTTACATTCCCATGCACCTCTGCAGGTTTACTGTATCCATTGGACCTTCACAAGGACGATGAATCACAGAAATTGCATCGGAATTAAATATCAGAGACACAATGCCGACTTAAGTGCAGGAAGATTGAGTCTTCCTACAGTCTATTTTTTGAGCGTTTCCTGCGTCACCAGTTTTACATTCCGATGCACCTCTGCAGGGTTACTGTATCCCTTGGACCTTCCCATTGACGACGAAACACAGAAATTACATCGGAATTAAATATAAGAGACACAATGCCAACTTAAGTACAGAAGGACTGAGTCTTCCTACTGTCTATGTTTTGAGCGTTTCCTGTGTCACCAGTTTTACATTGCGATGCACCTATACAGGTCTACAGTATCCCTTGGACCTTCATAGTGACGATGAAACACAGAAATTGCATCGGAATTAAAAATAAGAGACACAATGTCGACTTAAGTACAGAAAGACTGAGTCTTCCTACTCTCTATGTTTTGAGCGTCTCCTGTGTCACCAGTTTTACATTCCGATGCACCTCTGCAGGTTTGATGTATCCCTTGCACCTTCCCATCGACAATGAAACACAGAAATTACATCGGAATTAAATATAACATGACACAATGCCAACTTAAGTACAGGAAGACTGAGTCTTACTACTGTCTATGTTTTGAGCGATTCCTGTGTCACCAGTTTTACATTCCGATGCACCTCTGCAGGTTTACTGTATCCATCTGACCTTCCCATTGACGATGAATCACAGAAATTGCGTCGGAATTAAATATAAGAGACACAATGCCGACTTAAGTACAGGAAGATTGAGTCTTCCTACTGTCTATTTTTTGAGCGTTTCCTGCGTCACCAGTTTTACGTTCCGATGCACCTCTGCAGGTTTACTGTATCCATCGGACCATCCCATTGACGATGAAACGCAGAAATTAGATCGGAATTAAATATAAGAGACACAACGCACACTTAAGTACATGAAAACTGAGTCTTCTTACGGTCTACGTTTTGAGAGTTTCCAGTGTCACCAGTTTTACATTCCGATGCACCTCTGCAGGTTTACTGTGTCTCTTGGACCAACCCTTTGGCGATGAAACACAGAAATTGCATCGGAATTAAATATAAGAGACACAATGTCGACTTAAGTAAAGAAAGACTGAGTCTTCCTACTCTCTATGATTTGAGCGTTTCCTGTGTCACCAGTTTTACATTCCGATGCACCTCTGCAGGTTTGATGTATCCCTTGCACCTTCCCATCGACAATGAAACACAGAAAGTACATCGGAATTAAATATAACAGACACAATGCTGACTTAAGTACAGGAAGACTGAGTCTTACTACTGTCTATGTTTTGAGCGTTTCCTGTGTCACCAGTTTTACATTCCGATGCACCTCTGCAGGTTTACTGTATCCATCGGACCTTCCCATTGACGATGACTCACAGAAATTGCGTCTGAATTTAATATAAGAGACACAATGCCGACTTAAGTACAGGAAGATTGAGTCTTCCTACTGTCTATTTTTTGAGCGTTTCCTGCGTCACCAGTTTTACATTCCGATGCACCTCTGCAGGTATACTGTATCCATCGGACCATCCCATTGACGATGAAACACAGAAATTACATCGTAATTAAATATAAGAGACACAACGCCGACTTAAGTACAAGAAAACTGAGTCTTCTTACGGTCTACGTTTTGAGCGTTTCCAGTGTCTCCAGTTTTACATTCAGATGCACCTCTGCAGGTTTACTGCGTCCCTTGGACCTTCCCATTGGCGATGAAACACAGAAATTGCATCGGAATTAAATATAATAGACACAATGACGTCTTAAGTACAGGAAGACAAAGTCTTCCAACTGTCTATGTTTTGAGCGTTTCCTGTGTCACCAGTTTTACATTCCCATGCACCTCTGCAGGTTTACTGTATCCATTGGACCTTCCCATTGACGATGAACCACAGAAATTGCATCGGAATTAAATATAAGAGACACAATGCCGACTTAAGTGCAGGAAGATTGAGTCTTCCTACAGTCTATTTTTTGAGCGTTTCCTGCGTCACCAGTTTTACATTCCGATGCACCTCTGCAGGGTTACTGTATCCCTTGGACCTTCCCATTGACGACGAAACACAGAAATTACATCGGAATTAAATATAAGAGACACAATGCCGACTTAAGTACAGAAGGACTGAGTCTTCCTACTGTCTATGTTTTGAGCGTTTCCTGTGTCACCAGTTTCACATTGCGATGCACCTATACAGGTCTACAGTATCCCTTGGACCTTCATAGTGACGATGAAACACAGAAATTGCATCGGAATTAAAACTAAGAGACACAATGTCGACATAAGTACAGAAAGACTGAGTCTTCCCACCCTCTATGTTTTGAGCGTCTCCTGTGTCACCAGTTTTACATTCCGATGCACCTCTGCAGGTTTGATGTATCCCTTGCACCTTCCCATCGACAATGAAACACAGAAATTACATCGGAATTAAATATAACAGACACAATGCCGACTTAAGTACAGGAAGACTGAGTCTTACTACTGTCTATATTTTGAGCGTTTCCTGTGTCACCAGTTTTACATTCCGATGCACCTCTGCAGGTTTACTGTATCCATCGGACCTTCCCATTGACAATGAATCACAGAAATTGCGTCGGAATTAAATATAAGAGACACAATGCCGACTTAAGTACAGGAAGATTGAGTTTTCCTACTGTATATTTTTTGAGCGTTTCCTGCGTCTTCAGTTTTACATTCCGATGCACCTCTGCAGGTATACTGTTTCCCTTCGACTTCCCCATTGCCGATGAAACACAGAAATTGCATCGGAATGAAATATAAAAGACACAATGCCGACTTAAGTACAGGAAATCAGAGTCTTCCAACTGCCTATGATTTGAGCGTTTCCTGTGTCACCAGTTTTACATTCCCATGCACCTCTGCAGGTTTACTGTATCCATTGGACCTTCACAAGGACGATGAATCACAGAAATTGCATCGGAATTAAATATCAGAGACACAATGCCGACTTAAGTGCAGCAAGATTGAGTCTTCCTACAGTCTATTTTTTGAGCGTTTCCTGCGTCACCAGTTTTACATTCCGATGCACCTCTGCAGGGTTACTGTATCCCTTGGACCTTCCCATTGACGACGAAACACAGAAATTACATCGGAATTAAATATAAGAGACACAATGCCGACTTAAGTACAGAAGGACTGAGTCTTCCTACTGTCTATGTTTTGAGCGTTTCCTGTGTCACCAGTTTTACATTGCGATGCACCTATACAGGTCTACAGTATCCCTTGGACCTTCATAGTGACGATGAAACACAGAAATTGCATCGGAATTAAAAATAAGAGACACAATGTCGACTTAAGTACAGAAAGACTGAGTCTTCCTACTCTCTATGTTTTGAGCGTCTCCTGTGTCACCAGTTTTACATTCCGATGCACCTCTGCAGGTTTGATGTATCCCTTGCACCTTCCCATCCACAATGAAACACAGAAATTACATCGGAATTAAATATAACATTACACAATGCCGACTTAAGTACAGGAAGACTGAGTCTTACTACTGTCTATGTTTTGAGCGATTCCTGTGTCACCAGTTTTACATTCCGATGCACCTCTGCAGGTTAACTGTATCCATCTGACCTTCCAATTGACGATGAATCACAGAAATTGCGTCGGAATTAAATATAAGAGACACAATGCCGACTTAAGTACAGGAAGATTGAGTCTTCCTACTGTCTATTTTTTGAGCGTTTCCTGCGTCACCAGTTTTACGTTCCGATGCACCTCTGCAGGTTTACCGTATCCATCGGACCATCCCATTGACGATGAAACACAGAAATGACATCGGAATTAAATATAAGAGACACAACGCCGACTTAAGTACAAGAAAACTGAGTCTTCTTACGGTCTACGTTTTGAGCGTTTCCAGTGTCACCAGTTTGACATTCCGATGCACCTCTGCAGGTTTACTGTGTCCCTTGGACCAACCCCTTGGCGATGAAACACAGAAATTGCATCGGAATTAAATATAAGAGACACAATGTCGACTTAAGTACAGAAAAACTGAGTCTTCCTACTCTCTATGATTTGAGCGTTTCCTGTGTCACCAGTTTTACATTCCGATGCACCTCTGCAGGTTTGATGTATCCCTTGCACCTTCCCATCGACAATGAAACACAGAAATTACATCGGAATTAAATATAACAGACACAATGCCGACTTAAGTACAGGAAGACTGAGTCTTACTACTGTCTATGTTTTGAGCGTTTCCTGTGTCACCAGTTTTACATTCCGATGCACCTCTGCAGGTTTACTGTATCCATCGGACCTTCCCATTGACGATGACTCACAGAAATTGCGTCGGAATTTAATATAAGAGACACAATGCCGACTTAAGTACAGGAAGATTGAGTCTTCCTAGTGTCTATTTTTTGAGCGTTTCCTGCGTCACCAGTTTTACATTCCGATGCACCTCTGCAGGTATACTGTATCCATCGGACCATCCCATTGACGATGAAACACAGAAATTACATCGGACTTAAATATAAGAGACACAACGCACACTTAAGTACATGAAAACTGATTCTTCTTACGGTCTACGTTTTGAGAGTTTCCAGTGTCACCAGTGTTATATTCCGATGCACCTCTGCAGGTTTACTGTGTCCCTTGGACCTTCCCATTTGCAATGAAACACAGAAATTGCATCGGAATTAAATATAAGAGACACAATGACGTCTTAAGTACAGGAAGACAGAGTCTTCCAACTGCCTATGTTTTGAGCGTTTCCTGTGTCACCAGTTTTACATTCCGATGCACCTCTGCAGGTTTACTGTATCCATCGGACCTTCCCATTGACGATGAAACACAGAAATTACATCGTAATTAAATATAAGAGACACAACGCCGACTTAAGTACAAGAAAACTGAGTCTTCTTACGGTCTACGTTTTGAGCGTTTCCAGTGTCACCAGTTTTACATTCCGATGCACCTCTGCAGGTTTACTGCGTCCCTTGGACCGTCCCATTGGCGATGAAACACAGAAATTGCATCGGAATTAAATATAAGAGACACAATGACGTCTTAAGTACAGGAAGACAAAGTCTTCCAACTGTCTATGTTTTGAGCGTTTCCTGTGTCACCAGTTTTACATTCCCATGCACCTCTGCAGGTTTTCCTGTATCCCTTGGACCTTCAAAATGGCGATGAAACACAGAAATTGCCTCGGTATTAAATATAAGAGACACAATGATGACTTAAGTACAGGAAGACTGAGCCTTCCTACTGTCTATGTTTTGAGCGTTTCCTGTGTCACCAGTTTTACATTCCGATGCACCTCTGCAGGTACACTGTTTCCCTTCGACTTTCCCATTGACAATGAAACACAGAAATTGCATCGGAATTAAATATAAAAGACACAATGCCGACTTAAGTACAGGAAATCAGAGTCTTCCAACTGCCTATGTTTTGAGCGTTTCCTGTGTCACCAGTTTTACATTCCCATGCACCTCTGCAGGTTTACTGTATCCATTGGACCTTCCCATTGACGATGAACCACAGAAATTGCATCGGAATTAAATATAAGAGACACAATGCCGACTTAAGTGCAGGAAGATTGAGTCTTCCTACAGTCTATTTTTTGAGCGTTTCCTGCGTCACCAGTTTTACATTCCGATGCACCTCTGCAGGGTTACTGTATCCCTTGGACCTTCCCATTGACGACGAAACACAAAAATTACATCGGAATTAAATATAAGAGACACAATGCCGACTTAAGTACAGAAGGACTCAGTCTTCCTACTGTCTATGTTTTGAGCGTTTCCTGTGTCACCAGTTTTACATTGCGATGCACCTATACAGGTCTACAGTATCCCTTGGACCTTCATAGTGACGATGAATCACAGAAATTGCGTCGGAATTAAATATAAGAGACACAATGCCGACTTAAGTACAGGAAGATTGAGTTTTCCTACTGTATATTTTTTGAGCGTTTCCTGCGTCACCAGTTTTACATTCCGATGCACCTCTGCAGGTTTACTGTATCCATCGGACCATTCCATTTACGATGAAACACAGAAATTAGATCGGAATTAAATATAAGAGCCACAACGCACAATTAAGTACAAGAAAACTGAGTCTTCTTACGGTCTACGTTTTGAGCGTTTCCAGTGTCACCAGTTTTACATTCCGATGCACCTCTGCAGGTTTACTGTGTCCCTTGGACCAACCCCTTGGCGATGATACACAGAAATTGCATCGGAATTAAATATAAGAGACACAATGACGTCTTAAGTCCAGGAAGACAAAGTCTTCCAACTGTCTATCTTTTGAGCGTTTCCTGTGTCACCAGTTTTACATTCCCATGCACCTCTGCAGGTTTTCCTGTATCCCTTGGACCTTCAAAATGACGATGAAACACAGAAATTGCTTCGGTATTAAATATAAGAGACACAATGCCGACATAAGTACAGGAAGACTGAGCCTTTCTACTGTCAATGTTTTGAGCGTTTCCTGTGTCACCAGTTTTACATTCCGATGCACCTCTGCAGGTATACTGTTTCCCTTCGACTTTCCCATTGACGATGAAACACAGTAATTGCATCGGAATTAAATATAAAAGACACAATGCCGACTTAAGTACAGGAAGACAGAGTCTTCCAACTGCCTATGTTTTGAGCGTTTCCTGTGTCACCAGTTTTACATTCCCATGCACCTCTGCAGGTTTTCCTGAATCCCTTGGACCTTCAAAGTGACGATGAAACACAGAAATTGCATCGGAATTAAATATAAGAGACACAATGCCGACTTAAGTACAGGAAGACTGAGTCTTCCTACTGTCTATGCTTTGAGCGTTTCCTGTGTCACCAGTTTTACATTCCGATGCACCTCTGCAGGTATACTGTTTCCCTTCGACTTTCCCATTGCCGATGAAACACAGAAATTGCATCGGAATGAAATATAAAAGACACAATGCCGACTTAAGTACAGGAAATCAGAGTCTTCCAACTGCCTATGTTTTGAGCGTTTCCTGTGTCACCAGTTTTACATTCCCATGCACCTCTGCAGGTTTACTGTATCCATTGGACCTTCACAAGGACGACGAATCACAGAAATTGCATCGGAATTAAATATAAGAGACACAATGCCGACTTAAGTGCAGGAAGATTGAGTCTTCCTACAGTCTATTTTTTGAGCGTTTCCTGCGTCACCAGTTTTACATTCCGATGCACCTCTGCAGGTATACTGTTTCCCTTGGACCTTCCCATTGACGACGAAACACAGAAATTACATCGGAATTAAATATAAGAGACACAATGCCGACTTAAGTACAGAACGACTGAGTCTTCCTACTGTCTATGTTTTGAGCGTTTCCTGTGTCACCAGTTTTACATTGCGATGCACCTATACAGGTCTACAGTATCCCTTGGACCTTCATAGTGACGATGAAACACAGAAATTGCATCGGAATTAAAAATAAGAGACACAATGTCGACTTAAGTACAGAAAGACTGAGTCTTCCCACTCTCTATGTTTTGAGCGTCTCCTGTGTCACCAGTTTTACATTCCCATGCACCTCTGCAGGTTTGATGTATCCCTTGCACCTTCCCATCGACAATGAAACACAGAAATTACATCGGAATTAAATATAACATGACACAATGCCGACTTAAGTACAGGAAGACTGAGTCTTACTACTGTCTATGTTTTGAGCGTTTCCTGTGTCACCAGTTTTACATTCCGATGCACCTCTGCAGGTTTACTGTATCCATCGGACCTTCCCATTGACGATGAATCACAGAAATTGCGTCGGAATTAAATATAAGGGACACAATGCCGACTTAAGTACAGGAAGATTGAGTCTTCCTACTGTCTATTTTTTGAGCGTTTCCTGCGTCACCAGTTTTACATTCCGATGCACCTCTGCAGGTTTACTGTATCCATCGGACCTTCCCATTGACGATGAAACACAGTAATTATATCGGAATTAAATATAAGAGACACAACGCCGACTTAAGTACAAGAGAACTGAGTATTCTTACGGTCTACGTTTTGAGCGTTTCCAGTGTCACCAGTTTTACATTCCGATGCACCTCTGCAGGATTACTGTGTCCCTTGGACTTTCCCATTGTCGATGAAACACAGAAATTGCATCGGAATTAAATATAAGAGACACAATGACGTCTTAAGTACAGGAAGACAAAGTCTTCCAACTGTCTATGTTTTGAGCGTTTCCTGTGTCACCAGTTTTACATTCCCATGCACCTCTGCAGGTTTTCCTGTATCCCTTGGACCTTCAAAATGACGATGAAACACAGAAATTGCTTCGGTATTAAATATAAGAGACACAATGCCGACATAAGTACAGTAAGACTGAGCCTTCCTACTGTCAATGTTTTGAGCGTTTCCTGTGTCACCAGTTTTACATTCCGATGCACCTCTGCAGGTATACTGTTTCCCTTCGACTTTCCCATTGACGATGAAACACAGTAATTGCATCGGAATTAAATATAAAAGACACAATGCCGACTTAAGTACAGGAAGACAGAGTCTTCCAACTGCCTATGTTTTGAGCGTTTCCTGTGTCACCAGTTTTACATTTCGATGCACCTCTGCAGGTTTACTGTATCCATTGGACCTTCCCATTGACGATGAACCACAGAAATTGCATCGGAATTAAATATAAGAGACACAATGCCGACTTAAGTACAGGAAGACAGAGTTTTCCAACTGCCTATGTTTTGAGCGTTTCCTGTGTCACCAGTTTTACATTCCAATGCACCTCTGCAGGTTTACTGTATCCATCGCACCTTCCCATTGACGATGAAACACAGAAATTACATCGGAATCAAATATAAGAGACACAACGCCGACTTAAGTACAAGAAAACTGAGTCTTCTTACGGTCTACTTTTTGAGCGTTTCCAGTGTCACCAGTTTTACATTCCGATGCACCTCTGCAGGTTTACTGTGTCCCTTGGACCAACCCCTTGGCGTTGAAACACAGAAATTGCATCGGAATTAAATATAAGAGACACAATGACGTCTTAAGTACAGTAAGACAAAGTCTTCCAACTGTCTATGTTTTGAGCGTTTCCTGTGTCACCAGTTTTACATTCCCATGCACCTCTGCAGGTTTTCCTGTATCCCTTGGACCTTCAAAATGACGATGAAACACAGAAATTGCTTCGGTATTAAATATAAGAGACACAATGCCGACATAAGTACAGGAAGACTGAGCCTTCCTACTGTCAATGTTTTGAGCGTTTCCTGTGTCACCAGTTTTACATTCCGATGCACCTCTGCAGGTATACTGTTTCCCTTCGACTTTCCCATTGATGATGAAACACAGTAATTGCACCGGAATTAAATATAAAAGAGACAATGGCGACTTAAGTACAGGAAGACAGAGTCTTCCAACTGCCTATGTTTTGAGCGTTTCCTGTGTCACCAGTTTTACATTCCCATGCACCTCTGCAGGTTTTCCTGTATCCCTTGGACCTTCAAAGTGACGATGAAACACAGAAATTGCATCGGAATTAAATATAAGAGACACAATGCCGACTTAAGTACAGGAAGACTGAGTCTTCCTACTGTCTATACTTTGAGCGTTTCCTGTATCACCAGTTTTACATTCCGATGCACCTCTGCAGGTATACTGTTTCCCTTCGACTTTCCCATTGCCGATGAAACAGAGAAATTGCATCGGAATGAAATATAAAAGACACAATGCCGACATAAGTACAGAAAGGCTGAGTCTTTCTACTGTCTATGTTTTGAGCGTTTCCTGTGTCACCAGTTTTACATTCCGATGCACCTCTGCATATTTACTGTATCCATTGGACTTTCACAGTGACGATGAAACTCAGAAATTGCATCGGAATGAAATAAAAGAGACACAATGTCGACTTAAGTACTGGAAGAGTGTGTCTTTCTATTGTCTATACTTTGAGCGTTTCCTGTGTCACCAGTTTTACATTCCGATGCACCTCTGCAGGTTTACTGTATCCCTTTGACCTTCCCATTGACGATGAATCACAGAAATTGCATCGGAATTAAATATAAGAGACACAATGCCGACTTCAGTACAGGAAGATTGAGTCTTCCTACTGTCTATTTTCTGAGCGTTTCCTGCGTCACCAGTTTTACATTCCGATGCACCTCTGCAGGTTTACTGTATCCATCGGACCTTCCCATTGACGATGAAACACAGAAATTATATCGGAATTAAATATAAGAGACACAACGCCGACTTAAGTACAAGAGAACTGAGTCTTCTTACGGTCTACGTTTTGAGCGTTTCCAGTGTCACCAGTTTTACATTCCGATGCACCTCTGCATGATTACTGTGTCCCTTGGACTTTCCCATTGTCGATGAAACACAGAAATTGCATCGGAATTAAATATAAGAGACACAATGACGTCTTAAGTACTGGAAGACAAAGTCTTCCAACTGTCTATGTTTTGAGCGTTTCCTGTGTCACCAGTTTTACATTCCCATTCACCTCTGCAGGTTTTCCTGTATCCCTTGGACCTTCAAAATGGCGATGAAACACAGAAATTGCTTCGGAATTAAATATAACAGACACAATGCCGACTTAAGTACAGGAAGACTGAGTCTTACTACTGTCCATGCTTTGAGCGTTTCCTGTGTCACCAGTTTTACATTCCGATGCACCTCTGCAGGTTTACTGTATCCATCGGACCTTCCCATTGACGATGAATCACAGATATGCGTCGGAATTAAATATAAGAGACACAATGCCGACTTAAGTACAGGAAGATTGAGTCTTCTTACTGTCTATTTTTTGAGCGTTTCCTGCGTCGCCAGTTTTACATTCCGATGCACCTCTGCAGGTTTACTGTATCCATCGGACCATCCCATTTACGATGAAACACAGAAATTACATCGGAATTAAATATAAGAGACACAACGCCGACTTAAGTACATGAAAACTGAGTCTTCTTACGGTCTACGCTTTGAGAGTTTCCAGTGTCACCAGTTTTACATTCCGATGCACCTCTGCATGTTTACTGTGTCCCTTGGACCTTCCCATTTGCGATGAAACACAGAAATTGCATCGGAATTAAATATAAGAGACACAATGACGCCTTAAGTACAGGAAGACTGAGTCTTCCTACTGTCTATGTTTTGAGCGTTTCCTGTGTCACCAGTTTTATATTCCGATTCACCTCTGCAGGTTTACTGTATCCATTGGACCTTCCCTTTGACGACGAAGCACAGAAATTGGATCGGAATAAATTATAAGAGACACAACGCCGACTTAAGTACAAGAAAACTGAGTCTTCTTACGGTCTATGATTTAAGCGGTTCCTGTGTCACCATTTTTACATTCAAATGCACCTCTGCAGGTTTACCATATTCCTTGGACCCTCCCATTGACGAAAAAACACAGAATTTCCATCGGAATTAAATATAAGAGTTACAATGCCGACTTAGGTACAGGAATACTGTGTCTTCCTACTATCTATGTTTTGAGCGTATCCTATGTCATCAGTTTTACATTTTGTTGCACCTCTGCAGGTTAACTGTATCCGTTGGACCTTCACAGTGACGATGAAACACAGAAATTGCATCTAAATTAAATATAAGAGACACAACGCCGACTTAAGTACATGAAAACTGAGTCTTCTTACGGTCTACGCTTTGAGAGTTTCCAGTGTCACCAGTTTTACATTCCGATGCACCTCTGCATGTTTACTGTGTCCCTTGGACCTTCCCATTTGCGATGAAACACAGAAATTGCATCGGAATTAAATATAAGAGACACAATGACGCCTTAAGTACAGGAAGACTGAGTCTTCCTACTGTCTATGTTTTGAGCGTTTCCTGTGTCACCAGTTTTACATTCCCATGCACCTCTGCAGGTTTTCCTGTATCCCTTGGACCTTCAAAATGACGATGAAACACAGAAATTGCTTCGGTATTAAATATAAGAGACACAATGCCGACATAAGTACATTAAGACTGAGCCTTCCTACTGTCAATGTTTTGAGCGTTTCCTGTGTCACCAGTTTTACATTCCGATGCACCTCTGCAGGTATACTGTTTCCCTTCGACTTTCCCATTGATGATGAAACACAGTAATTGCACCGGAATTAAATATAAAAGACACAATGGCGACTTAAGTACAGGAAGACAGAGTCTTCCAACTGCCTATGTTTTGAGCGTTTCCTGTGTCACCAGTTTTACATTCCCATGCACCTCTGCAGGTTTTCCTGTATCCCTTGGACCTTCAAAGTGACGATGAAACACAGAAATTGCATCGGAATTAAATATAAGAGACACAATGCCGACTTAAGTACAGGAAGACTGAGTCTTCCTACTGTCTATACTTTGAGCGTTTCCTGTATCACCAGTTTTACATTCCGATGCACCTCTGCAGGTATACTGTTTCCCTTCGACTTTCCCATTGCCGATGAAACAGAGAAATTGCATCGGAATGAAATATAAAAGACACAATGCCGACATAAGTACAGAAAGGCTGAGTCTTTCTACTGTCTATGTTTTGAGCGTTTCCTGTGTCACCAGTTTTACATTCCGATGCACCTCTGCATATTTACTGTATCCATTGGACTTTCACAGTGACGATGAAACTCAGAAATTGCATCGGAATGAAATAAAAGAGACACAATGTCGACTTAAGTACTGGAAGAGTGTGTCTTTCTATTGTCTATACTTTGAGCGTTTCCTGTGTCACCAGTTTTACATTCCGATGCACCTCTGCAGGTTTACTGTATCCCTTTGACCTTCCCATTGACGATGAATCACAGAAATTGCATCGGAATTAAATATAAGAGACACAATGCCGACTTCAGTACAGGAAGATTGAGTCTTCCTACTGTCTATTTTCTGAGCGTTTCCTGCGTCACCAGTTTTACATTCCGATGCACCTCTGCAGGTTTACTGTATCCATCGGACCTTCCCATTGACGATGAAACACAGAATTTATATCGGAATTAAATATAAGAGACACAACGCCGACTTAAGTACAAGAGAACTGAGTCTTCTTACGGTCTACGTTTTGAGCGTTTCCAGTGTCACCAGTTTTACATTCCGATGCACCTCTGCAGGATTACTGTGTCCCTTGGACTTTCCCATTGTCGATGAAACACAGAAATTGCATCGGAATTAAATATAAGAGACACAATGACGTCTTAAGTACTGGAAGACAAAGTCTTCCAACTGTCTATGTTTTGAGCGTTTCCTGTGTCACCAGTTTTACATTCCCATTCACCTCTGCAGGTTTTCCTGTATCCCTTGGACCTTCAAAATGGCGATGAAACACAGAAATTGCTTCGGAATTAAATATAACAGACACAATGCCGACTTAAGTACAGGAAGACTGAGTCTTACTACTGTCCATGCTTTGAGCGTTTCCTGTGTCACCAGTTTTACATTCCGATGCACCTCTGCAGGTTTACTGTATCCATCGGACCTTCCCATTGACGATGAATCACAGATATGCGTCGGAATTAAATATAAGAGACACAATGCCGACTTAAGTACAGGAAGATTGAGTCTTCTTACTGTCTATTTTTTGAGCGTTTCCTGCGTCGCCAGTTTTACATTCCGATGCACCTCTGCAGGTTTACTGTATCCATCGGACCATCCCATTTACGATGAAACACAGAAATTACATCGGAATTAAATATAAGAGACACAACGCCGACTTAAGTACATGAAAACTGAGTCTTCTTACGGTCTACGCTTTGAGAGTTTCCAGTGTCACCAGTTTTACATTCCGATGCACCTCTGCATGTTTACTGTGTCCCTTGGACCTTCCCATTTGCGATGAAACACAGAAATTGCATCGGAATTAAATATAAGAGACACAATGACGCCTTAAGTACAGGAAGACTGAGTCTTCCTACTGTCTATGTTTTGAGCGTTTCCTGTGTCACCAGTTTTATATTCCGATTCACCTCTGCAGGTTTACTGTATCCATTGGACCTTCCCTTTGACGACGAAGCACAGAAATTGGATCGGAATAAATTATAAGAGACACAACGCCGACTTAAGTACAAGAAAACTGAGTCTTCTTACGGTCTATGATTTGAGCGGTTCCTGTGTCACCATTTTTACATTCAAATGCACCTCTGCAGGTTTACCATATTCCTTGGACCCTCCCATTGACGAAAAAACACAGAATTTCCGTCGGAATTAAATATAAGAGTTACAATGCCGACTTAGGTACAGGAATACTGTGTCTTCCTACTATCTATGTTTTGAGCGTATCCTATGTCATCAGTTTTACATTTTGTTGCACCTCTGCAGGTTAACTGTATCCGTTGGACCTTCACAGTGACGATGAAACACAGAAATTGCATCTAAATTAAATATAAGAGACACAATGCCGACTTCAGTACAAGAAAACTGAGTCTTCTTAGGGTCTATGTTTTGACCGCTTCCTGTGTCACCAGTTTTACATTCCAATGCACCTCTGCAGGTTTACACTATCCCTTGGACCTTCCCATTGACGACGAAATACAGAAATTGCATCGGATTTAAATATAAGAGACACAATGCCGACTTAACTACAGGAAGACTGAGTTTTCCTACTGTCTATGATTTGATCGTTTCCTGTGTCACCAGTTTTTCATTCCGATGCACCTCTGCACGTTTACTGTATCCCTTGGATCTTCCCATTGACGATGAAACACAGAAATTGCATCGGAATTAAATATAAGAGACACAATGGCGACTTAAGTACAGGAAGATTGAGTCTTGCTACTGTCTATGTTTTGAGCGTTTCCTGCGTCACCAGTTTTACATTCCGATGCACCTCTGCAGGTTTACTGTATCCATTGGACCGTCCCATTGACGATGAAACACAGAAATAGCATCGGAATTAAATATAAGAGACACAATGCCGACTTAAGAACAGGAAGGGTGAGTCTTCCTACTGTCTATGTTTTGATCGTTTCCTGTGTCACCAGTTTTTCATTCCGATGCACCTCTCCACGTTTACTGTATCCCTTGGATCTTCCCATTGACGATGAAACACAGAAATTGCATCGGAATTAAATATAAGAGACACAATGCCGACTTAAGTAGAGGAAGACTGAGTCTTCCTAGTGTCTGTGTTTTGAGCGTTTCCTGTGTCACCAGTTTTAAATTTCGATGAACCTCTGCAGGCATACTGTTTCCCTTCGACTTTCCCATTGACGATGAAACACAGAAATTGCATCGGAATTAAATATAAGAGACACAATGCTGACATAAGTACAGGAAGACTCAGTTTTCCTACTGTCTATGTTTTGAGCGTTTACTGTGTCATCAGTTTTACATTTTGATACACCTCTGCAGGTTTACTGTATCCCTTGGACCTTCACAGTGACGATGAAACACAGAAATTGCATCGGTTTAAATATAAGAGACACAATGCCGACTTAAGTACAGGAAGACTGAGTCTTCCTACTGTCTATGTTCTGAGCGTTTTCTGTATCACCAGTTTTACATTCCGATGCACCTCTGCAGGTTTACTGTATCCCTTTGACCTTACCATTGACGATGAATCACAGAAATTGCATCGGAATTAAATATAAGACACACAATGCCGACTTCAGTACAGGAAGATGGAGTCTTCCTACTGTCTATTATTAGAGCGTTTCCTGCGTCACCAGTTTTAAATTCCGATGCACCTCTGCAGGTTTACTGTATCCATCGGACCATCCCATTTACGATGAAACACAGAAATTACATCGGAATTAAATATAAGAGACACAACGCCGACTTAAGTACATGAAAACTGAGTCTTCTTACGGTCTACGCATTGAGAGTTTCCAGTGTCACCAGTTTTACATTCCGATGCACCTCTGCAGGTTTACTGTGTCCCTTGGACCTTCCCATTGGCGATGAAACACAGAAATTGCATTGGAGTCTTTCTACTGTCTATTTTTTGAGCGTTTCCTGTGTCACCAGTTTTACATTCCGATGCACCTCTGCAGGTTTACTGTATCCATTAAACCTTCCCATTGACGTTGAAACACAGAAATTGCATCGCAATTAAATATAAGAGACACAACGCCGACTTAAGTACAAGAGAACTGAGTCTTCTTACGGTCTTTGATTTGAGCGTTTCCTGAGTCACCAGTTTTACATTCCAATTCACCTCTGCAGGTTTACTGTATCCCTTCGCCCTTCCCATTGATGCTAAAACACAGAAATTGCAATCGGAATTAAATATAAGAGACACAATGCCGACTCAGGTACAGGAAGACTGAGTCTTCCTACTGTCTATGGTTTGAGCGTTTCCTGTGTCATCAGTTTTACATTTTGATACACTTCTGGAGGTTTACTGTATTCCTTTTACCTTCACAGTGTCGATGAAACACAGAAATTGCATCGGAATAAACATAAGTGACACAATGCCGACTTAAGTAGAGGAAGACTGAGTCTTCCTACTGTCTGTGATTTGAGCGTTTCCTGTGTCACCAGTTTTACATTTCGATGAACCTCTGCAGGCATACTGTTTCCCTTCGACTTTCCCATTGACGATGAAACACAGAAATTGCATCGGAATTAAATATAAGAGACACAATGCTGACATAAGTACAGGAAGGCTCAGTTTTCCTACTGTCTATGTTTTGAGCGTTTCCTGTGTCATCAGTTTTACATTCCGATGCACCTCTGCAGGTTTACTATATCCATTGGACCTTCACAGTGACGATGAAACACACAAATTGCATCGGAATTAAAAGTAACAGACACAATGCCGACTTAAGTACAGGAAGTCTGAGTCTTCCTACTGTCTATGTTTTGAGCGTTTCCTGTGTCACCAGTTTTACATTCCCATGCACCTCTGCAGGTTTTCCTGTATCCCTTGGACCTTCAAAGTGACGATGAAACACAGAAATTGCATCGGAATTAAATATAAGAGACACAATGCCGACTTAAGTACAGGAAGACTGAGTCTTCCTACTGTCTATGCTTTGAGCGTTTCCTGTGTCACCAGTTTTACATTCCGATGCACCTCTGCAGGTATACTGTTTCCCTTCGACTTTCCCATTGCCGATGAAACAGAGAAATTGCATCGGAATGAAATATAAAAGACACAATGCCGACATAAGTACAGAAAGACTGAGTCTTTCTGCTGTCTATGTTTTGAGCGTTTCCTGTGTCACCAGTTTTACATTCCGATGCACCTCTGCATATTTACAGTATCCATTGGACTTTCACAGTGACGATGAAACTCAGAAATTGCATCGGAATGAAATAAAAGAGACACAATGTCGACTTAAGTACAGGAAGAGGGTGTCTTTCCATTGTCTATGCTTTGAGCGTTTCCTGTGTCACCAGTTTTACATTCCGATGCACCTCTGCGGGTTTACTGTATCCCTTTGACCTTCCCATTGACGATGAATCACAGAAATTGCATCGGAATTAAATATAAGAGACACAATGCCGACTTCAGTACAGGAAGATTGAGTCTTCCTACTGTCTATTTTTTGAGCGTTTCCTGCGTCACCAGTTTTACATTCCGATGCACCTCTGCAGGTTTACTGTATCCATCGGACCTTCCCATTGACGATGAAACACAGAAATTATATCGGAATTAACTATAAGAGACACAACGCCGACTTAAGTACAAGAGAACTGAGTCTTCTTACGGTCTACGTTTTGAGCGTTTCCAGTGTCACCAGTTTTACATTCCGATGCACCTCTGCAGGATTACTGTGTCCCTTGGACTTTCCCATTGTCGATGAAACACAGAAATTGCATCGGAATTAAATATAAGAGACACAATGACGTCTTAAGTACAGGAAGACAAAGTCTTCCAACTGTCTATGTTTTGAGCGTTTCCTGTGTCACCAGTTTTACATTCCCATGCACCTCTGCAGGTTTTCCTGTATCCCTTGGACCTTCAAAATGACGATGAAACACAGAAATTGCTTCGGTATTAAATATAAGAGACACAATGCCGACATAAGTACAGGAAGACTGAGCCTTCCTACTGTCAATGCTTTGAGCGTTTCCTGTGTCACCAGTTTTACATTCCGATGCACCTCTGCAGTTATACTGTTTCCCTTCGACTTTCCCATTGACGATGAAACACAGTAATTGCATCGGAATTAAATATAAAAGACACAATGCCGACTTAAGTACAGGAAGACAGAGTCTTCCAACTGCCTATGTTTTGAGCGTTTCCTGTGTCACCAGTTTTACATTCCGATGCACCTCTGCAGGTTTACTGTATCCATTGGACCTTCCCATTGACGATGAACCACAGAAATTGCATCGGAATTAAATATAAGAGACACAATGCCGACTTAAGTGCAGGAAGATTGAGTCTTCCTACAGTCTATTTTTTGAGCGTTTCCTGCGTCACCAGTTTTACATTCCGATGCACCTCTGCAGGGTTACTGTATCCCTTGGACCTTCCCATTGACGACGAAACACAGAAATAACATCGGAATTAAATATAAGAGACACAATGACGACTTAAGTACAGAAGGACTGAGTCTTCCTACTGTCTATGTTTTGAGCGTTTCCTGTGTCACCAGTTTTACATTGCGATGCACCTATACAGGTCTACAGTATCCCTTGGACCTTCATAGTGACGATGAAACACAGAAATTACATCGGAATTAAATATAAGAGACACAATGCCGACTTAAGTACAGGAAGACTGAGTCTTACTACTGTCTATGTTTTGAGCGTTTCCTGTGTCACCAGTTTTACATTCCGATGCACCTCTGCAGGTTTACTGTATCCATCGGACCTTCCCATTGACGATGAATCACAGAAATTGCGTCGGAATTAAATATAAGAGACACAATGCCGACTTAAGTACAGGAAGATTGAGTTTTCCTACTGTATATTTTTTGAGCGTTTCCTGCGTCACCAGTTTTACATTCCGATGCACCTCTGCAGGTTTACTGTATCCATCGGACCATCCCATTGACGATGAAACACAGAAATTAGATCGGAATTAAATATAAGAGACACAACGCACACTTAAGTACAAGAAAACTGAGTCTTCTTACGGTCTACGTTTTGAGCGTTTCCAGTGTCACCAGTTTTACATTCCGATGCACCTCTGCAGGTTTACTGTGTCCCTTGGACCAACCCCTTGGCGATGATACACAGAAATTGCATCGGAATTAAATATAAGAGACACAATGACGTCTTAAGTCCAGGAAGACAAAGTCTTCCAACTGTCTATGTTTTGAGCGTTTCCTGTGTCACCAGTTTTACATTCCCATGCACCTCTGCAGGTTTTCCTGTATCCCTTGGACCTTCAAAATGACGATGAAACACAGAAATTGCTTCGGTATTAAATATAAGAGACACAATGCCGACATAAGTACAGGAAGACTGAGCCTTTCTGTTGTCAATGTTTTGAGCGTTTCCTGTGTCACCAGTTTTACATTCCGATGCACCTCTGCAGGTATACTGTTTCCCTTCGACTTTCCCATTGACGATGAAACACAGTAATTGCATCGGAATTAAATATAAAAGACACAATGCCGACTTAAGTACAGGAAGACAGAGTCTTCCAACTGCCTATGTTTTGAGCGTTTCCTGTGTCACCAGTTTTACATTCCCATGCACCTCTGCAGGTTTTCCTGAATACCTTGGACCTTCAAAGTGACGATGAAACACAGAAATTACATCGGAATTAAATATAAGAGACACAATGCCGACTTAAGTACAGGAAGACTGAGTCTTCCTACTGTCTATGCTTTGAGCGTTTCCTGTGTCACCAGTTGTACATTCCGATGCACCTCTGCAGGTATACTGTTTCCCTTCGACTTTCCCATTGCCGATGAAACACAGAAATTGCATCGGAATGAAATATAAAAGACACAATGCCGACTTAAGTACAGGAAATCAGAGTCTTCCAACTGCCTATGTTTTGAGCGTTTCCTGTGTCACCAGTTTTACATTCCCATGCACCTATGCAGGTTTACTGTATCCATTGGACCTTCACAAGGACGATGAATCACAGAAATTGCATCGGAATTAAATATAAGAGACACAATGCCGACTTAAGTGAGGGAAGATTGAGTCTTCCTACAGTCCATTTTTTGAGCGTTTCCTGCGTCACCAGTTTTACATTCCGATGCACCTCTGCAGGGTTACTGTATCCCTTGGACCTTCCCATTGACGACGAAACACAGAAATTACATCGGAATTAAATATAAGAGACACAATGCCGACTTAAGTACAGAAGGACTGAGTCTTCCTACTGTCTATGTTTTGAGCGTTTCCTGTGTCACCAGTTTTACATTGCGATGCACCTATACAGGTCTACAGTATCCCTTGGACCTTCATAGTGACGATGAAACACAGAAATTGCATCGGAATTAAAAATAAGAGACACAATGTCGACTTAAGTACAGAAAGACTGAGTCTTCCTACTCTCTATGTTTTGAGCGTCTCCTGTGTCACCAATTTTACATTCCGATGCACCTCTGCAGGTTTGATGTATCCCTTGCACCTTCCCATCGACAATGAAACACAGAAATTACATCGGAATTAAATATAACATGACACAATGCCGACTTAAGTACAGGAAGACTGAGTCTTACTACTGTCTATGTTTTGAGCGTTTCCTGTGTCACCATTTTTACATTCCGATGCACCTCTGCAGGTTTACTTTATCCATCTGACCTTCCCATTGACGATGAATCACAGAAATTGCGTCGGAATTAAATATAAGAGACACAATGCCGACTTAAGTACAGGAAGATTGAGTCTTCCTACTGTCTATTTTTTGAGCGTTTCCTGCGTCACCAGTTTTACGTTCCGATGCACCTCTGCAGGTTTACTGTATCCATCGGACCATCCCATTGACGATGAAACACAGAAATTAGATCGGAATTAAATATAAGAGACACAACGCACACTTAAGTACACGAAAACTGAGTCTTCTTACGGTCTACGTTTTGAGAGTTTCCAGTGTCACCAGTTTTACATTCCGATGCACCTCTGCAGGTTTACTGTGTCCCTTGGACCTTCCCATTTGCAATGAAACACAGAAATTGCATCGGAATTAAATGTAAGAGACACAATGACGTCTTAAGTACAGGAAGACAGAGTTTTCCAACTGCCTATGTTTTGAGCGTTTCCTGTGTCACCAGTTTTACATTCCAATGCACCTCTGCAGGTTTACTGTATCCATCGCACCTTCCCATTGACGATGAAACACAGAAATTACATCGGAATTAAATATAAGAGACACAACGCCGACTTAAGTACAAGAAAACTGAGTCTTCTTACGGTCTACGTTTTGAGCGTTTCCAGTGTCACCAGTTTTACATTCCGATGCACCTCTGCAGGTTTACTGTGTCCCTTGGACCAACCCCTTGGCGTTGAAACACAGAAATTGCATCGGAATTAAATATAAGAGACACAATGACGTCTTAAGTACAGGAAGACAAAGTCTTCCAACTGTCTATGTTTTGAGCGTTTCCTGTGTCACCAGTTTTACATTCCCATGCACCTCTGCAGGTTTTCCTGTATCCCTTGGACCTTCAAAATGACGATGAAACACAGAAATTGCTTCGGTATTAAATATAAGAGACACAATGCCGACATAAGTACAGGAAGACTGAGCCTTCCTACTGTCAATGTTTTGAGCGTTTCCTGTGTCACCAGTTTTACATTCCGATGCACCTCTGCAGGTATACTGTTTCCCTTCGACTTTCCCATTGACGATGAAACACAGTAATTGCATCGGAATTAAATATAAAAGACACAATGCCGACTTAAGTACAGGAAGACAGAGTCTTCCAACTGCCTATGTTTTGAGCGTTTCCTGTGTCACCAGTTTTACATTCCCATGCACCTCTGCAGGTTTTCCTGTATCCCTTGGACCTTCAAAGTGACGATGAAACACAGAAATTGCATCGGAATTAAATATAAGAGACACAATGCCAACTTAAGTACAGGAAGACTGAGTCTTCCTACTGTCTATACTTTGAACGTTTCCTGTGTCACCAGTTTTACATTCCGATGCACCTCTGCAGGTATACTGTTTCCCTTCGACTTTCCCATTGCCGATGAAACAGAGAAATTGCATCGGAATGAAATATAAAAGACACAATGCCGACATAAGTACAGAAAGGCTGAGTCTTTCTACTGTCTATGTTTTGAGCGTTTCCTGTGTCACCAGTTTTACATTCCGATGCACCTCTGCATATTTACTGTATCCCTTTGACCTTCCCATTGACGATGAATCACAGAAATTGCATCGGAATTAAATATAAGACACACAATGCCGACTTCAGTACAGGAAGATTGAGTCTTCCTACTGTCTATTTTTTGAGCGTTTCCTGCGTCACCAGTTTTACATTCCGATGCACCTCTGCAGGTTTACTGTATCCATCGGACCTTCCCATTGACGATGAAACACAGAAATTATATCGGAATTAAATATAAGAGACACAACGCCGACTTAAGTACAAGAGAACTGAGTCTTCTTACGGTCTACGTTTTGAGCGTTTCCAGTGTCACCAGTTTTACATTCCCATGCACCTCTGCAGGTTTTCCTGTATCCCTTGGAACTTCCCATTTGCGATGAAACACAGAAATTGCATCGGAATTAAATATAAGAGACACAATGACGCCTTAAGTACAGGAAGACTGAGTCTTCCTACTGTCTATGTTTTGAGCGTTTCCTGTGTCACCAGTTTTATATTCCGATTCACCTCTGCAGGTTTACTGTATCCATTGGACCTTCCCATTGACGACGAAATACAGAAATTGCATCGGATTTAAATATAAGAGACACAATGCCGACTTAACTACAGGAAGACTGAGTTTTCCTACTGTCTATGTTTTGATCGTTTCCTGTGTCACCAGTTTTTCATTCCGATGCACCTCTGCACGTTTACTGTATCCCTTGGATCTTCCCATTGACGATGAAACACAGAAATTGCATCGGAATTAAATATAAGAGACACAATGGCGACTTAAGTACAGGAAGATTGAGTCTTGGTACTGTCTATGTTTTGAGCGCTTCCTGCGTCACCAATTTTAATTCCGATGCACCTCTGCAGGTTTACTGTATCCATTGGACCGTCCCATTGACGATGAAACACAGAAATAGCATCGGAATTAAATATAAGAGACACAATGCCGACTTAAGAACAGGAAGGCTGAGTCTTCCTACTGTCTATGTTTTGATCGTTTCCTGTGTCACCAGTTTTTCATTCCGATGCACCTCTGCACGTTTACTGTATCCCTTGGATCTTCCCATTGACGATGAAACACAGAAATTGCATCGGAATTAAATATAAGAGACACAATGCCGACTTAAGTAGAGGAAGACTGAGTCTTCCTAGTGTCTGTGATTTGAGCGTTTCCTGTGTCACCAGTTTTACATTTAGATGAACCTCTGCAGGCATACTGTTTCCCTTCGACTTTCCCATTGACGATGAAACACAGAAATTGCATCGGAATTAAATATAAGAGACACAATGCTGACATAAGTACAGGAAGACTCAGTTTTCCTACTGTCTATGTTTTGAGCGTTTACTGTGTCATCAGTTTTACATTTTGATACACCTCTGCAGGTTTACTGTATCCCTTGGACCTTCACAGTGACGATGAAACACAGAAATTGCATCGGTTTAAATATAAGAGACACAATGCCGACCTAAGTACAGGAAGACTGAGTCTTCCTACTGTCTATGTTTTGAGCGTTTTCTGTGTCACCAGTTTTACATTCCGATGCACCTCTGCAGGTTTACTGTATCCCTTTGACCTTACCATTGACGATGAATCACAGAAATTGCATCGGAATTAAATATAAGACACACAATGCCGACATCAGTACAGGAAGATTGAGTCTTCCTACTGTCTATTATTAGAGCGTTTCCTGCGTCACCAGTTTTAAATTCCGATGCACCTCTGCAGGTTTACTGTATCCATCGGACCATCCCATTTACGATGAAACACAGAAATTACATCGGAATTAAATATAAGAGACACAACGCCGACTTAAGTACATGAAAACTGAGTCTTCTTACGGTCTACGCTTTGAGAGTTTCCAGTGTCACCAGTTTTACATTCCGATGCACCTCTGCAGGTTTACTGTGTCCCTTGGACCTTCCCATTGGCGATGAAACACAGAAATTGCATTGGAGTCTTTCTACTGTCTATTTTTTGAGCGTTTCCTGTGTCACCAGTTTTACATTCCGATGCACCTCTGCAGGTTTACTGTATCCATTAAACCTTCCCATTGACGTTGAAACACAGAAATTGCATCGCAATTAAATATAAGAGACACAACGCCGACTTAAGTACAAGAGAACTGAGTCTTCTTACGGTCTTTGATTTGAGCGTTTCCTGAGTCACCAGTTTTACATTCCAATTCACCTCTGCAGGTTTACTGTATCCCTTGGCCCTTCCCATTGATGCTAAAACACAGAAATTGCAATCGGAATTATATATAAGAGACACAATGCCGACTCAGGTACAGGAAGACTGAGTCTTCCTACTGTCTATGGTTTGAGCGTTTCCTGTGTCATCAGTTTTACATTTTGATACACCTCTGGAGGTTTACTGTATTCCTTTTACCTTCACAGTGTCGATGAAACACAGAAATTGCATCGGAATGAAACATAAGAGACACAATGCCGACTTAAGTAGAAGAAGACTGAGTCTTCCTACTGTCTGTGATTTGAGCGTTTCCTGTGTCACCAGTTTTACATTTCGATGAACCTCTGCAGGCATACTGTTTCCCTTCGACTTTCCCATTGACGATGAAACACAGAAATTGCATCGGAATTAAATATAAGAGACACAATGCTGACATAAGTACAGGAAGGCTCAGTTTTCCTACTGTCTATGTTTTGAGCGTTTCCTGTGTCATCAGTTTTACATTCCGATGCACCTCTGCAGGTTTTGCTATATCCATTGGACCTTCACAGTGACGATGAAACACACAAATTGCATCGGAATTAAAAGTAACAG
The DNA here is from genome assembly GCF_023898315.1 of Schistocerca nitens. NCBI lineage: Eukaryota > Metazoa > Arthropoda > Insecta > Orthoptera > Acrididae > Schistocerca > Schistocerca nitens. The sequence goes on along the minus strand of NC_064623.1, from coordinate 237,548,863 downwards.
ACACAATGCCAACTTAAGTACAGGAAGTCTGAGTCTTCCTACTGTCTATGTTTTGAGCGTTTCCTGTGTCACCAGTTTGACATTCCGATGCACCTCTGCAGATTTACTGTATCCCTTGGACCTTCCATTTACGATGAAACACAGAAATTGCATCGTAATTAAATATAAGATACACAATGCCGACTTAAGTACAGGAAGTCTGAGTCTTCCTACTGTCTATGTTTGAGCGTTTCCTGTGTCACCAGTTTTACATTCCGATGCACCTCTGCAGGTTTACTGTATCCATTGGACTTTCCCATTGACGATGAAACACATAAAATGCATATGAATTAAATATAAGAGACACAATGCCGACTTAGGTTCAGGAAGACTGAGTATTCTTACTGTCTATGTTTTCAGCGTTTCCTGTATCATCAGTTTTCCATTTTGATGGACCTCTGGATGTTTACTGTATCCCTTGGACCTTCACAGTGACGATGAAACACAGAAATTGCATCGGAATTAAATATAAGAGACACAATGCCAACTTAAGTACAGGAAGACTGAGTCTTCCTACTGTCTATCTTTTGAGCGTTTCCTGTGTCACCAGTTTTACATTCCGATGCACTTCTGCAGGTATACTGTTTCCTTTCGACATTACCATTGACGATGAAACACAAAAATTGCATCGGAATTAAATATAAGAGACACAATGCCGACTTAAGTACAGGAAGACTGAGTCTTCCTACTGTCTAAGTTTTGAGCGTTTCCTGTGTCCTCAGTTTTATATTCCGATGCACCTCTGCAGATTTACTGTATCCATTGGACCTTCCCATTGACGATGAAACTCAGAAATTGCATCGGAATTAAATAAAAAAGACACAATGCAGACTTAAGTACAGGAAGACTGAGTCTTCCATCTGTCAATGTTTGAGCGTTTCCTGTGTCAACAGTTTTACATTCCGATGCACCTCTGCAGGTTTACTGTATCCATTGGACCTTCCCATTGACGATGAAACAAAGAAATTGCATCGGAAATAAATATGAGAGACACAACGCCGACTTGAGTACAAGAAAACTGTGTCTTCTTACGGTCTATGATTTGAGCGTTTCCTGTGTGACCATTTTTACATTCCAATGCACCTCTGCACGTTTACTATATACCTTGGACCTTCCCATTGACGAAAAAACACAGAAATTGCATCGGAATTAAATATAAGAGATACAATGCCGACTTAGGTACAGGAAGACAAAGTCTTCCTACTGTCTATGCTTTGAGCGTTTCCTGTGTCACCAGTTTTACATTGCGATGCACCTATACAGGTCTACAGTATCCCTTGGACCTTCATAGTGACGATGAAACACAGAAATTGCATCGGAATTAAAAATAAGAGACACAATGTCGACTTAAGTACAGAAAGACTGAGTCTTCCTACTCTCTATGTTTTGAGCGTCTCCTGTGTCACCAATTTTACATTCCGATGCACCTCTGCAGGTTTGATGTATCCCTTGCACCTTTCCATCGACAATGAAACACAGAAATTACATCGGAATTAAATATAACATGACACAATGCCGACTTAAGTACAGGAAGACTGAGTCTTACTACTGTCTATGTTTTGAGCGTTTCCTGTGTCACCAGTTTTACATTCTGATGCACCTCTGCAGGTTTACTGTATCCATCTGACCTTCCCATTGACGATGAATCACAGAAATTGCGTCGGAATTAAATATAAGAGACACAATGCCGACTTAAGTACAGGAAGATTGAGTCTTCCTACTGTCTATTTTTTGAGCGTTTCCTGCGTCACCAGTTTTACGTTCCGATGCACCTCTGCAGGTTTACTGTATCCATCGGACCATCCCATTGACGATGAAACACAGAAATTAGATCGGAATTAAATATAAGAGACACAACGCACACTTAAGTACACGAAAACTGAGTCTTCTTACGGTCTACGTTTTGAGAGTTTCCAGTGTCACCAGTTTTACATTCCGATGCACCTCTGCAGGTTTACTGTGTCCCCTGGACCTTCCCATTTGCAATGAAACACAGAAATTGCATCGGAATTAAATGTAAGAGACACAATGACGTCTTAAGTACAGGAAGACAGAGTTTTCCAACTGCCTATGTTTTGAGCGTTTCCTGTGTCACCAGTTTTACATTCCAATGCACCTCTGCAGGTTTACTGTATCCATCGCACCTTCCCATTGACGATGAAACACAGAAATTACATCGGAATTAAATATAAGAGACACAACGCCGACTTAAGTACAAGAAAACTGAGTCTTCTTACGGTCTACGTTTTGAGCGTTTCCAGTGTCACCAGTTTTACATTCCGATGCACCTCTGCAGGTTTACTGTGTCCCTTGGACCAACCCCTTGGCGTTGAAACACAGAAATTGCATCGGAATTAAATATAAGAGACACAATGACGTCTTAAGTACAGGAAGACAAAGTCTTCCAACTGTCTATGTTTTGAGCGTTTCCTGTGTCACCAGTTTTACATTCCCATGCACCTCTGCAGGTTTTCCTGTATCCCTTGGACCTTCAAAAGGACGATGAAACACAGAAATTGCTTCGGTATTAAATATAAGAGACACAATGCCGACATAAGTACAGGAAGACTGAGCCTTCCTACTGTCAATGTTTTGAGCGTTTCCTGTGTCACCAGTTTTACATTCCGATGCACCTCTGCAGGTATACTGTTTCCCTTCGACTTTCCCATTGACGATGAAACACAGTAATTGCATCGGAATTAAATATAAAAGACACAATGCCGACTTAAGTACAGGAAGACAGAGTCATCCAACTGCCTATGTTTTGAGCGTTTCCTGTGTCACCAGTTTTACATTCCCATGCACCTCTGCAGGTTTTCCTGTATCCCTTGGACCTTCAAAGTGACGATGAAACACAGAAATTGCATCGGAATTAAATATAAGAGACACAATGCCGACTTAAGTACAGGAAGACTGAGTCTTCCTACTGTCTATACTTTGAACGTTTCCTGTGTCACCAGTTTTACATTCCGATGCACCTCTGCAGGTATACTGTTTCCCTTCGACTTTCCCATTGCCGATGAAACAGAGAAATTGCATCGGAATGAAATATAAAAGACACAATGCCGACATAAGTACAGAAAGGCTGAGTCTTTCTACTGTCTATGTTTTGAGCGTTTCCTGTGTCACCAGTTTTACATTCCGATGCACCTCTGCATATTTACTGTATCCATTGGACTTTCACAGTGACGATGAAACTCAGAAATTGCATCGGAATGAAATAAAAGAGACACAATGTCGACTTAAGTACAGGAAGAGTGTGTCTTTCTATTGTCTATACTTTGAGCGTTTCCTGTGTCACCAGTTTTACATTCCGATGCACCTCTGCAGGTTTACTGTATCCCTTTGACCTTCCCATTGACGATGAATCACAGAAATTGCATCGGAATTAAATATAAGAGACACAATGACGTCTTAAGTACTGGAAGACAAAGTCTTCCAACTGTCTATGTTTTGAGCGTTTCCTGTGTCACCAGTTTTACATTCCCATGCACCTCTGCAGGTTTTCCTGTATCCCTTGGACCTTCAAAATGGCGATGAAACACAGAAATTGCTTCGGAATTAAATATAACAGACACTTGCCGACTTAAGTACAGGAAGACTGAGTCTTACTACTGTCCATGCTTTGAGCGTTTCCTGTGTCACCAGTTTTACATTCCGATGCACCTCTGCAGGTTTACTGTATCCATCGGACCTTCACAAGGACGATGAATCACAGATATGCGTCGGAATTAAATATAAGAGACACAATGCCGACTTAAGTACAGGAAGATTGAGTCTTCCTACTGTCTATTTTTTGAGCGTTTCCTGCGTCACCAGTTTTACATTCCGATGCACCTCTGCAGGGTTACTGTATCACTTGGACCTTCCCATTGACGACGAAACACAGAAATTACATCGGAATTAAATATAAGAGACACAATGCCGACTTAAGTACAGAAGGACTGAGTCTTCCTACTGTCTATGTTTTGAGCGTTTCCTGTGTCACCAGTTTTACATTGCGATGCACCTATACAGGTCTACAGTATCCCTTGGACCTTCATAGTGACGATGAAACACAGAAATTGCATCGGAATTAAAAATAAGAGACACAATGTCGACTTAAGTACAGAAAGACTGAGTCTTCCTACTCTCTATGTTTTGAGCGTCTCCTGTGTCACCAATTTTACATTCCGATGCACCTCTGCAGGTTTGATGTATCCCTTGCACCTTCCCATCGACAATGAAACACAGAAATTACATCGGAATTAAATATAACATGACACAATGCCGACTTAAGTACAGGAAGACTGAGTCTTACTACTGTCTATGTTTTGAGCGTTTCCTGTGTCACCAGTTTTACATTCCGATGCACCTCTGCATATTTACAGTATCCATTGGACTTTCACAGTGACGATGAAACTCAGAAATTGCATCGGAATGAAATAAAAGAGACACAATGTCGACTTAAGTACAGGAAGAGGGTGTCTTTCCACTGTCTATGCTTTGAGCGTTTCCTGTGTCACCAGTTTTACATTCCGATGCACCTCTGCGGGTTTACTGTATCCCTTTGACCTTCCCATTGACGATGAATCACAGAAATTGCATCGGAATTAAATATAAGAGACACAATGCCGACTTCAGTACAGGAAGATTGAGTCTTCCTACTGTCTATTTTTTGAGCGTTTCCTGCGTCACCAGTTTTATATTCCGATGCACCTCTGCAGGTTTACTGTATCCATCGGACCTTCCCATTGACGATGAAACACAGAAATTATATCGGAATTAAATATAAGAGACACAACGCCGACTTAAGTACAAGAGAACTGAGTCTTCTTACGGTCTACGTTTTGAGCGTTTCCAGTGTCACCAGTTTTACATTCCGATGCACCTCTGCAGGATTACTGTGTCCCTTGGACTTTCCCATTGTCGATGAAACACAGAAATTGCATCGGAATTAAATATAAGAGACACAATGACGTCTTAAGTACAGGAAGACAAAGTCTTCCAACTGTCTATGTTTTGAGCGTTTCCTGTGTCACCAGTTTTACATTCCCATGCACCTCTGCAGGTTTTCCTGTATCCCTTGGACCTTCAAAATGACGATGAAACACAGAAATTGCTTCGGTATTAAATATAAGAGACACAATGCCGACATAAGTACAGGAAGACTGAGCCTTCCTACTGTCAATGCTTTGAGCGTTTCCTGTGTCACCAGTTTTACATTCCGATGCACCTCTGCAGGTATACTGTTTCCCTTCGACTTTCCCATTGACGATGAAACACAGTAATTGCATCGGAATTAAATATAAAAGACACAATGCCGACTTAAGTACAGGAAGACAGAGTCTTCCAACTGCCTATGTTTTGAGCGTTTCCTGTGTCACCAGTTTTACATTCCGATGCACCTCTGCAGGTTTGCTGTATCCATTGGACCTTCCCATTGACGATGAACCACAGAAATTGCATCGGAATTAAATATAAGATACACAATGCCGACTTAAGTGCAGGAAGATTGAGTCTTCCTACAGTCTATTTTTTGAGCGTTTCCTGCGTCACCAGTTTTACATTCCGATGCACCTCTGCAGGGTTACTGTATCCCTTGGACCTTCCCATTGACGACGAAACACAGAAATAACATCGGAATTAAATATAAGAGACACAATGACGACTTAAGTACAGAAGGACTGAGTCTTCCTACTGTCTATGTTTTGAGCGTTTCCTGTGTCACCAGTTTTACATTGCGATGCACCTATACAGGTCTACAGTATCCCTTGGACCTTCATAGTGACGATGAAACACAGAAATTACATCGGAATTAAATATAAGAGACACAATGCCGACTTAAGTACAGGAAGACTGAGTCTTACTACTGTCTATGTTTTGAGCGTTTCCTGTGTCACCAGTTTTACATTCCGATGCACCTCTGCAGGTTTACTGTATCCATCGGACCTTCCCATTGACGATGAATCACAGAAATTGCGTCGGAATTAAATATAAGAGACACAATGCCGACTTAAGTACAGGAAGATTGAGTTTTCCTACTGTATATTTTTTGAGCGTTTCCTGCGTCACCAGTTTTACATTCCGATGCACCTCTGCAGGTTTACTGTATCCATCGGACCATCCCATTGACGATGAAACACAGAAATTAGATCGGAATTAAATATAAGAGACACAACGCACACTTAAGTACAAGAAAACTGAGTCTTCTTACGGTCTACGTTTTGAGCGTTTCCAGTGTCACCAGTTTTACATTCCGATGCACCTCTGCTGGTTTACTGTGTCCCTTGGACCAACCCCTTGGCGATGATACACAGAAATTGCATCGGAATTAAATATAAGAGACACAATGACGTCTTAAGTCCAGGAAGACAAAGTCTTCCAACTGTCTATGTTTTGAGCGTTTCCTGTGTCACCAGTTTTACATTCCCATGCACCTCTGCAGGTTTTCCTGTATCCCTTGGACCTTCAAAATGACGATGAAACACAGAAATTGCTTCGGTATTAAATATAAGAGACACAATGCCGACATAAGTACAGGAAGACTGAGCCTTTCTGTTGTCAATGTTTTGAGCGTTTCCTGTGTCACCAGTTTTACATTCCGATGCACCTCTGCAGGTATACTGTTTCCCTTCGACTTTCCCATTGACGATGAAACACAGTAATTGCATCGGAATTAAATATAAAAGACACAATGCCGACTTAAGTACAGGAAGACAAAGTCTTCCAACTGCCTATGTTTTGAGCGTTTCCTGTGTCACCAGTTTTACATTCCCATGCACCTCTGCAGGTTTTCCTGAATACCTTGGACCTTCACAAGGACGATGAATCACAGAAATTGCATCGGAATTAAATATAAGAGACACAATGCCGACTTAAGTGCAGGAAGATTGAGTCTTCCTACAGTCTATTTTTTGAGCGTTTCCTGCGTCACCAGTTTTACATTCCGATGCACCTCTGCAGGGTTACTGTATCCCTTGGACCTTCCCATTGACGACGAAACACAGAAATTACATCGGAATTAAATATAAGAGACACAATGCCGACTTAAGTACAGAAGGACTGAGTCTTCCTACTGTCTATGTTTTGAGCGTTTCCTGTGTCACCAGTTTTACATTGCGATGCACCTATACAGGTCTACAGTATCCCTTGGACCTTCATAGTGACGATGAAACACAGAAATTGCATCGGAATTAAAAATAAGAGACACAATGTCGACTTAAGTACAGAAAGACTGAGTCTTCCTACTCTCTATGTTTTGAGCGTCTCCTGTGTCACCAATTTTACATTCCGATGCACCTCTGCAGGTTTGATGTATCCCTTGCACCTTCCCATCGACAATGAAACACAGAAATTACATCGGAATTAAATATAACATGACACAATGCCGACTTAAGTACAGGAAGACTGAGTCTTACTACTGTCTATGTTTTGAGCGTTTCCTGTGTCACCAGTTTTACATTCCGATGCACCTCTGCAGGTTTACTTTATCCATCTGACCTTCCCATTGACGATGAATCACAGAAATTGCATCGGAATTAAATATAAGAGACACAACGCACACTTAAGTACACGAAAACTGAGTCTTCTTACGGTCTACGTTTTGAGAGTTTCCAGTGTCACCAGTTTTACTTTCCGATGCACCTCTGCAGGTTTACTGTGTCCCTTGGACCTTCCCATTTGCAATGAAACACAGAAATTGCATCGGAATTAAATGTAAGAGACACAATGACGTCTTAAGTACAGGAAGACAGAGTTTTCCAACTGCCTATGTTTTGAGCGTTTCCTGTGTCACCAGTTTTACATTCCAATGCACCTCTGCAGGTTTACTGTATCCATCGCACCTTCCCATTGACGATGAAACACAGAAATTACATCGGAATTAAATATAAGAGACACAACGCCGACTTAAGTACAAGAAAACTGAGTCTTCTTACGGTCTACGTTTTGAGCGTTTCCAGTGTCACCAGTTTTACATTCCGATGCACCTCTGCAGGTTTACTGTGTCCCTTGGACCAACCCCTTGGCGTTGAAACACAGAAATTGCATCGGAATTAAATATAAGAGACACAATGACGTCTTAAGTACAGGAAGACAGAGTCTTCCAACTGTCTATGTTTTGAGCGTTTCCTGTGTCACCAGTTTTACATTCCCATGCACCTCTGCAGGTTTTCCTGTATCCCTTGGACCTTCAAAATGACGATGAAACACAGAAATTGCTTCGGTATTAAATATAAGAGACACAATGCCGACATAAGTACAGGAAGACTGAGCCTTCCTACTGTCAATGTTTTGAGCGTTTCCTGTGTCACCAGTTTTACATTCCGATGCACCTCTGCAGGTATACTGTTTCCCTTCGACTTTCCCATTGACGATGAAACACAGTAATTGCATCGGAATTAAATATAAAAGACACAATGCCGACTTAAGTACAGGAAGACAGAGTCTTCCAACTGCCTATGTTTTGAGCGTTTCCTGTGTCACCAGTTTTACATTCCCATGCACCTCTGCAGGTTTTCCTGTATCCCTTGGACCTTCAAAGTGACGATGAAACACAGAAATTGCATCGGAATTAAATATAAGATACACAATGCCGACTTAAGTACAGGAAGACTGAGTCTTCCTACTGTCTATACTTTGAACGTTTCCTGTGTCACCAGTTTTACATTCCGATGCACCTCTGCAGGTATACTGTTTCCCTTCGACTTTCCCATTGCCGATGAAACAGAGAAATTGCATCGGAATGAAATATAAAAGACACAATGCCGACATAAGTACAGAAAGGCTGAGTCTTTCTACTGTCTATGTTTTGAGCGTTTCCTGTGTCACCAGTTTTACATTCCGATGCACCTCTGCATATTTACTGTATCCATTGGACTTTCACAGTGACGATGAAACTCAGAAATTGCATCGGAATGAAATAAAAGAGACACAATGTCGACTTAAGTACAGGAAGAGTGTGTCTTTCTATTGTCTATACTTTGAGCGTTTCCTGTGTCACCAGTTTTACATTCCGATGCACCTCTGCAGGTTTACTGTATCCCTTTGAACTTCCCATTGACGATGAATCACAGAAATTGCATCGGAATTAAATATAAGAGACACAATGCCGACTTCAGTACAGGAAGATTGAGTCTTCCTACTGTCTATTTTTTGAGCGTTTCCTGCGTCACCAGTTTTACATTCCGATGCACCTCTGCAGGTTTACTGTATCCATCGGACCTTCCCATTGACGATGAAACACAGAAATTATATCGGAATTAAATATAAGAGACACAACGCCGACTTAAGTACAAGAGAACTGAGTCTTCTTACGGTCTACGTTTTGAGCGTTTCCAGTGTCACCAGTTTTACATTCCGATGCACCTCTGCAGGATTACTGTGTCCCTTGGACTTTCCCATTGTCGATGAAACACAGAAATTGCATCGGAATTAAATATAAGAGACACAATGACGTCTTAAGTACTGGAAGACAAAGTCTTCCAACTGTCTATGTTTTGAGCGTTTCCTGTGTCACCAGTTTTACATTCCCATGCACCTCTGCAGGTTTTCCTGTATCCCTTGGACCTTCAAAATGGCGATGAAACACAGAAATTGCTTCGGAATTAAATATAACAGACACAATGCCGACTTAAGTACAGGAAGACTGAGTCTTACTACTGTCCATGCTTTGAGCGTTTCCTGTGTCACCAGTTTTACATTCCGATGCACCTCTGCAGGTTTACTGTATCCATCGGACCTTCCCATTGACGATGAATCACAGATATGCGTCGGTATTAAATATAAGAGACACAATGCCGACTTAAGTACAGGAAGATTGAGTCTTCCTACTGTCTATTTTTTGAGCGTTTCCTGCGTCGCAAGTTTTACATTCCGATGCACCTCTGCAGGATTACTGTATCCATCGGACCATCCCATTTTCGATGAAACACAGAAATTACATCGGAATTAAATATAAGAGACACAACGCCGACTTAAGTACATGAAAACTGAGTCTTCTTACGGTCTACGCTTTGAGAGTTTCCAGTGTCACCAGTTTTACATTCAGATGCACCTCTGCATGTTTACTGTGTCCCTTGGAACTTCCCATTTGCGATGAAACACAGAAATTGCATCGGAATTAAATATAAGAGACACAATGACGCCTTAAGTACAGGAAGACTGAGTCTTCCTACTGTCTATGTTTTGAGCGTTTCCTGTGTCACCAGTTTTATATTCCGATTCACCTCTGCAGGTTTACTGTATCCATTGGACCTTCCCTTTGACGACGAAGCACAGAAATTGGATCGGAATAAATTATAAGAGACACAACGCCGACTTAAGTACAAGAAAACTGAGTCTTCTTACGGTCTATGATTTGAGCGGTTCCTGTGTCACCATTTTTACATTCCAATGCACCTCTGCAGGTTTACCATATACCTTGGACCCTCCCATTGACGAAAAAACACAGAATTTCCATCGGAATTAAATATAAGAGATACAATGCCGACTTAGGTACAGGAATACTGAGTCTTCCTACTGTCTATGTTTTGAGCGTATCCTATGTCATCAGTTTTACATTTTGTTGCACCTCTGCAGGTTAACTGTATCCGTTGGACCTTCACAGTGACGATGAAACACAGAAATTGCATCTAAATTAAATATAAGAGACACAAAGCCGACTTCAGTACAAGAAAACTGAGTCTTCTTAGGGTCTATGTTTTGACCGCTTCCTGTGTCACCAGTTTTACATTCCAATGCACCTCTGCAGGTTTACACTATCCCTTGGACCTTCCCATTGACGATGAAACACAGAAATTGCATCGGAATTAAATATAAGAGACACAATGGCGACTTAAGTACAGGAAGATTGAGTCTTGCTACTGTCTATGTTTTGAGCGTTTCCTGCGTCACCAATTTTAATTCCGATGCACCTCTGCAGGTTTACTGTATCCATTGGACCGTCCCATTGACGATGAAACACAGAAATAGCATCGGAATTAAATATAAGAGACACAATGCCGACTTAAGAACAGGAAGGCTGAGTCTTCCTACTGTCTATGTTTTGATCGTTTCCTGTGTCACCAGTTTTTCATTCCGATGCACCTCTGCACGTTTACTGTATCCCTTGGATCTTCCCATTGACGATGAAACACAGAAATTGCATCGGAATTAAGTATAAGAGACACTATGCCGACTTAAGTAGAGGAAGACTGAGTCTTCCTAGTGTCTGTGATTTGAGCGTTTCCTGTGTCACCAGTTTTACATTTAGATGAACCTCTGCTGGCATACTGTTTCCCTTCGACTTTCCCATTGACGATGAAACACAGAAATTGCATCGGAATTAAATATAAGAGACACAATGCTGACATAAGTACAGGAAGACTCAGTTTTCCTACTGTCTATGTTTTGAGCGTTTACTGTGTCATCAGTTTTACATTTTGATACACCTCTGCAGGTTTACTGTATCCCTTGGACCTTCACAGTGACGATGAAACACAGAAATTGCATCGGTTTAAATATAAGAGACACAATGCCGACTTAAGTACAGGGAGACTGAGTCTTCCTACTGTCTATGTTTTGAGCGTTTTCTGTGTCACCAGTTTTACATTCGGATGCACCTCTGCAGGTTTACTGTATCCCTTTGACCTTACCATTGACGATGAATCACAGAAATTGCATCGGAATTAAATATAAGACACACAATGCCGACATCAGTACAGGAAGATTGAGTCTTCCTACTGTCTATTATTAGAGCGTTTCCTGCGTCACCAGTTTTAAATTCCGATGCACCTCTGCAGGTTTACTGTATCCATCGGACCATCCCATTTACGATGAAACACAGAAATTACATCGGAATTAAATATAAGAGACACAACGCCGACTTAAGTACATGAAAACTGAGTCTTCTTACGGTCTACGCTTTGAGAGTTTCCAGTGTCACCAGTTTTACATTCCGATGCACCTCTGCAGGTTTACTGTGTCCCTTGGACCTTCCCATTGGCGATGAAACACAGAAATTGCATTGGAGTCTTTCTACTGTCTATTTTTTGAGCGTTTCCTGTGTCACCAGTTTTACATTCAGATGTACCTCTGCAGGTTTACTGTATCCATTAAACCTTCCCATTGACGTTGAAACACAGAAATTGCATCGCAATTAAATATAAGAGACACAACGCCGACTTAAGTACAAGAGAACTGAGTCTTCTTACGGTCTTTGATTTGAGCGTTTCCTGAGTCACCAGTTTTACATTCCAATTCACCTCTGCAGGTTTTCTGTATCCCTTGGCCCTTCCCATTGATGCTAAAACACAGAAATTGCAATCGGAATTAAATATAAGAGACACAATGCCGACTCAGGTACAGGAAGACTGAGTCTTCCTACTGTCCATGGTTTGAGCGTTTCCTGTGTCATCAGTTTTACATTTTGATACACCTCTGGAGGTTTACTGTATTCCTTTTACCTTCACAGTGTCGATGAAACACGGAAATTGCATCGGAATTAAACATAAGAGACACAATGCCGACTTAAGTAGAGGAAGACTGAGTCTTCCTACTGTCTGTGATTTGAGCGTTTCCTGTGTCACCAGTTTTACATTTCGATGAACCTCTGCAGGCATACTGCTTCCCTTCGACTTTCCCATTGACGATGAAACACAGAAATTGCATCGGAATTAAATATAAGAGACACAATGCTGACATAAGTACAGGAAGGCTCAGTTTTCCTACTGTCTATGTTTTGAGCGTTTCCATTGTCACCAGTTTGACATTCCGATGCACCTCTGCAGATTTACTGTATCCCTTGGACCTTCCATTTACGATGAAACACAGAAATTGCATCGTAATTAAATATAAGATACACAATGCCGACTTAAGTACAGGAAGAATGAGTCTTCCTACTGTCTATGTTTGAGCGTTTCCTGTGTCACCAGTTTTACATTCCGATGCACCTCTGCAGGTTTACTGTATCCATTGGACTTTCCCATTGACGATGAAACACCTAAAATGCATAGGAATTAAATATAAGAGACACAATGCCGACTTAGGTTCAGGAAGACTGAGTATTCTTACTGTCTATGTTTTCAGCGTTTCCTGTATCATCAGTTTTCCATTTTGATGGACCTCTGGATGTTTACTGTATCCCTTGGACCTTCACAGTGACGATGAAACACAGAAATTGCATCGGAATTAAATATAAGAGACACAATGCCAACTTAAGTACAGGAAGACTGAGTCTTCCTACTGTCTATCTTTTGAGCGTTTCCTGTGTCACCAGTTTTACATTCCGATGCACTGCTGCAGGTATACTGTTTCCTTTCGACATTACCATTGACGATGAAACACAAAAATTGCATCGGAATGAAATATAAGAGACACAATGCCGACTTAAGTACAGGAAGACTGAGTCTTCCTACTGTCTAAGTTTTGAGCGTTTCCTGTGTCCTCAGTTTTATATTCCGATGCACCTCTGCAGATTTACTGTATCCATTGGACCTTCCCATTGACGATGAAACTCAGAAATTGCATCGGAATTAAATAAAAAAGACACAATGCAGACTTAAGTACAGGAAGACTGAGTCTTCCATCTGTCAATGTTTGAGCGTTTCCTGTGTCAACAGTTTTACATTCCGATGCACCTCTGCAGGTTTACTGTATCCATTGGACCTTCCCATTGACGATGAAACAAAGAAATTGCATCGGAATTAAATATGAGAGACACAACGCCGACTTGAGTACAAGAAAACTGTGTCTTCTTACGGTCTATGATTTGAGCGTTTCCTGTGTGACCATTTTTACATTCCAATGCACCTCTGCACGTTTACTATATACCTTGGACCTTCCCATTGACGAAAAAACACAGAAATTGCATCGGAATTAAATATAAGAGATACAATGCCGACTTAGGTACAGGAAGACAAAGTCTTCCTACTGTCTATGTTTTGAGCGTTTCCTATGTCATCAGTTTTACATTTTGATGCACCTCTGCAGGTTTACTGTATCCCTTGAACCTTCCCATTGACGACGAAACACAGAAATTGCATCGGATTTAAATATAAGAGACACAATGCCGACTTAAGTACTGGAAGACTGAGTATACCAACTGTCTATGATTTGATCGTTTCCTGTGTCACCAGTTTTTCATTCCGATGCACCTCTGCACGTTTACTGTATCCATTGGACCTTCCCATTGACGATGAAACTCAGAAATTGCATCGGAATTAAATATAAGAGACACAATGCAGGCATAAGAACAGGAATGCTGAGTCTTCCTACCGTCTATGTTTTGAGCATTTCCTGTGTCACCAGTTTTACATTCCGATGCACCTCTGCAGGTTTACTGTATCCATTGGACCTTCCCATTGACGATGAAACTCAGAAATTGCATCGGAATTAAATATAAGAGACACAATGCAGGCATAAGAACAGGAATGCTGAGTCTTTCTACCATCTATGTTTTGAGCGTTTCCTGTGTCACCAGTTTTACATTCCGATGCACCTCTGCAGGTTTACTGTATCCATTGGACCTTCCCATTGACGATGAAACACAGAAATTGCATCGGAATGAAATATAAGAGACACAATGTCGACTTAAGTACAGGAAAAGTGTGTCTTTCTATTGTATATGTTTTGAGCGTTTCCTGTGTCACCAGTTTCACATTCCGATGCACCTCTGCAGGTTTACTGTGTCCATTTGATCTTCCCATTGACGATGAAACACAGAAATTGCATCGGAATTAAATATAAGAGACACAATGCCGACTTAGGTACAGGAAGACTGAGACTTCTTACTGTCTATGATTTGAGCGTTTCCTGCGTCCCCAATTTCACATTCCGAAACACCTCTGCAGGTTTACTGTATCCATTGGACCTTCCCATTGACGATGAAACACAGAAATTACATCGGAATTAAATATAAGAGACACAACGCCGACTTAAGTACAGGAAGACTGACTCTTCCTACTGTCTATGTTTTGAGCGTTTCCTGTGTCACCAGTTTTACATTCCCATGCACCTCTGCAGGTTTTCCTGTATCCCTTGGACCTTCAAAGTGACGATGAAACACAGAAATTGCATCGGAATTAAATATAAGAGACACAATGCCGACTTATGTACAGGAAGACTGAGTCTTCCTACTGTCTATGTTTTGAGCGTTTCCAGTGTCACCAGTGTTACATTCCGATGCACCTCTGCACGTTTACTATATACCTTGGACATTCCCATTGACGAAAAAACACAGCAATTGCATCGGAATTAAATATATGAGATACAATGCCGACTTAGGTACAGTAAGACAAAGTCTTCCTACTGTCTATGATTTGAGCGTTTCCTGTGTCACCAGTTTTACATTCCGATGCACCTCTGCAGGTTTACTGTATCCATTGGACCTTCCCATTGACGATGAAACACAGATATTGCATCGGAATGAAATATAAGAGACACAATGCCGACTTAAGTACAGGAAGACTGTGTCTTCCTACTGTCTATGTTTTGAGCGTTTCCTGTGTCACCAGTTTATATTCCGATGCACCTCTGCAGATTTACTGTATCCCTTGGACCTTCCCATTAACGATGAAACACAGAAATTGCATCGTAATTAAATATAAGATACACAATGCCGACTTAAGTACAGGAAGAATGAGTCTTCCTACTGTCTATGTTTGAGCGTTTCCTGTGTCACCAGTTTTACATTCCGATGCACCTCTGCAGGTTTACTGTATCCATTGGACTTTCCCATTGACGATGAAACACATAAAATGCATAGGAATTAAATATAAGAGACACAATGCCGACTTAGGTTCAGGAAGACTGAGTATTCTTACTGTCTATGTTTTCAGCGTTTCCTGTATCATCAGTTTTCCATTTTTATGGACCTCTGGAGGTTTACTGTATCCCTTGGACCTTCACAGTGACGATGAAACACAGAAATTGCATCGGAATTAAATATAAGAGACACAATGCCGACTTAAGTACAGGAAGACTGAGTCTTCCTACTGTCTATGTTTTGAGCGTTTCCTGTGTCACCAGTTTTACATTCCGATGCACTTCTGCAGGTATACTGTTTCCTTTCGACTTTACCATTGACGATGAAACACAAAAATTGCATCGGAATTAAATATAAGAGACACAATGCCGACTTAAGTACAGGAAGACTGCGTCTTCCTACTGTCTATGTTTTGAGCGTTTCCTGTGTCATCAGTTTTATATTCCGATGCACCTCTGCAGGTTTACTGTATCCATTGGACCTTCCCATTGACGATGAAACTCAGAAATTGCATCGGTATTAAATAAAAAAGACACAATGCAGACTTAAGTACAGGAAGACTGAGTCTTCCATCTGTCAATGTTTGAGCGTTTCCTGTGTCAACAGTTTTACATTCCGATGCACCTCTGCAGGTTTACTGTATCCATTGGACCTTCCCATTGACGATGAAACACAGAAATTGCATCGGAATTAAATATGAGAGACACAACGCCGACTTTAGTACAAGAAAACTGTGTCTTCTTACGGTCTATGATTT
This sequence comes from Schistocerca nitens, assembly GCF_023898315.1. Classification (NCBI taxonomy): domain Eukaryota; kingdom Metazoa; phylum Arthropoda; class Insecta; order Orthoptera; family Acrididae; genus Schistocerca; species Schistocerca nitens. The sequence continues at coordinate 237,532,343 of NC_064623.1, read as the reverse complement.
GAGCGTTTCCTGTGTGACCATTTTTACATTCCAATGCACCTCTGCACGTTTACTATATACCTTGGACCTTCCCATTGACGAAAAAACACAGAAATTGCATCGGAATTAAATATAAGAGATACAATGCCGACTTAGGTACAGGAAGACAAAGTCTTCCTACTGTCTATGTTTTGAGCGTTTCCTATGTCATCAGTTTTACCTTTTGATGCACCTCTGCAGGTTTACTGTATCCCTTGAACCTTCCCATTGACGACGAAACACAGAAATTGCATCGGATTTAAATATAAGAGACACAATGCCGACTTAAGTGCTGGAAGACTGAGTATACCAAATGTCTATGTTTTGATCGTTTCCTGTGTCACCAGTTTTTCATTCCGATGCACCTCTGCACGTTTACTGTATCCATTGGACTTTCCCATTGACGATGAAACACAGAAATTGCATCGGAATTAAATAAAAAAGACACAATGCCGACTTAAGTACAGGAAGACTGAGGCTTCCTACTGTCTATGTTTTGAGCGTTTCCTGTGTCATCAGTTTTACATTCCGATGCACCTCTCAGGTTTACTTTCATCCAATGGACTTTCACAGTGACGATGAGAGACAGAAATCGCATCGGAATGAAATATAATAGACACATCCGACTTAAGTACAGGAAGAATGTGTCTTTCAATTGTCTATGTTTTGAGCGTGTCCTGTGTCACCAGTTTTACATTCCGATGCACCTCTGCAGGTTTACTGTATCCATTGGACCTTCCCATTGACGTTGAAACACAGAAATTGCATCGCAATATAAGAGACACAACGCCGACTTAAGTACAGGAAAAGTGTGTCTTTCTATTGTATATGTTTTGAGCGTTTCCTGTGTCACCAGTTTTACATTCCGATGCACCTCTGCAGGTTTACTGTATCCATTTGATCTTCCCATTGACGATGAAACACAGAAATTGAATCGGAATTAAATATAAGAGACACAATGCCGACTTAGGTACAGGAAGACTGAGACTTCTTACTGTCTATGTTTTGAGCGTTTCCTGCGTCCCCAATTTTACATTCCGATACACCTCTGCAGGTTTACTGTATCCTTTGGACCTTCCCATTGACGATGAAACACAGAAATTACATCGGAATTAAATATAAGAGACACACGCCGACTTAAGTACAGGAAGACTGAGTCTTCCTACTGTCTATGTTTTGAGCGTTTCCTTTGTCACCAGTTTTAATTTCCCATGCACCTCTGCAGGTTTTCCTGTATCCCTTGGACCTTCAAAGTGACGATGAAACACAGAAATTGCATCGGAATTAAATATAAGAGACACAATGCTGACTTATGTACAGGAAGACTGAGTCTTCCTACTGTCTATGTTTTGAGCGTTTCCAGTGTCACCAGTGTTACATTCCGATGCACCTCTGCAGGTTTCCTGTGTCCCTTGGACCTTCCCATTGGCGATGAAACACAGAAATTGCACCGCAATTAAATATAAGAGACACAATGACGTCTTAAGTACAGGAAGACTGAGTCTTCCTACTGTCTATGTTTAGAGAGTTTCCTGTGTCACCAGTTTTACATTCCCATGCACCTCTGCAGGTTTTCCTGTATCCCTTGGACCTTCAAAGTGACGATGAAACACAGAAATTGCATCGGAATTAAATATAAGAGACACAATGCCGACTTATGTACAGGAAGACTGAGTCTTCCTACTGTCTATACTTTGAGCGTTTCCTGTGTCAACAGTTTTACATTCCGATGCACCTCTGCAGGTATACTGTTTCCCTTCGACTTTCCCATTGACGATGAAACACAGAAATTGCATCGGAATAAAATATAAAAGACACAATGCCGACTTAAGTACAGGAAGACTGAGTCTTTCTACTGTCTATGTTTTGAGCGTGCCTGTGTCACCAGTTTTACATTCCGATTCACCTCTGCAGGTTTACTGTATCCATTGGACCTTCACAGTGACGATGAAACACAGAAAATGCATCGGAATGAAATAAAAGAGACACATTGTCGACTTAAGTACAGGAAGAGTGTGTCTTTCTATTGTCTATGCTTTGAGCGTTTCCTGTGTCACCAGTTTTCCATTCCGATGCACCTCTGCAGGTGTACTGTATCCATTGGACCTTCCCATTGACGATGAAACACAGAAATTGCATAGTAATTAAATATAAGAGACACAATGCAGACTTAAGTACAGGAAGACTGAGTCTTCCTACTGTCAATGTTTGAGCGTTTCCTGTGTCAACAGTTTTACATTCCGATGCACCTCTGCAGGTTTACTGTATCCATTGGACCTTCCCATTGACGATGAAACACAGAAATTGCATCGGAATAAAATATAAAAGACACAATGCCGACTTAGGTACAGGAAGACTGCGACTTCTTACTGTCTATGTTTTGAGCGTTTCCTGCGTCCCCAATTTTACATTCCGATACACCTCTGCAGGTTTACTGTATCCATTGGACCTTCCCATTGACGATGAAACACAGAAATTGCATCGGAATGAAATATAAGAGACACAATGTCGACTTAAGTACAGGAAAAGTGTGTCTTTCTATTGTATATGTTTTGAGCGTTTCCTGTGTCACCAGTTTTACATTCCGATGCACCTCTGCAGGTTTACTGTGTCCATTTGATCTTCCCATTGACGATGAAACACAGAAATTGCATCGGAATTAAATATAAGAGACACATTGCCGACTCAGGTACAGGAAGACTGAGTCTTCCTACTGTCTATGGTTTGAGCGTTTCCTGTGTCATCAGTTTTACATTTTGATACACCTCTGGAGGTTTACTGTATTCCTTTTACCTTCACAGTGTCGATGAAACACAGAAATTGCATCGGAATTAAACATAAGAGACACAATGCCGACTTAAGTAGAGGAAGACTGAGTCTTCCTACTGTCTGTGATTTGAGCGTTTCCTGTGTCACCAGTTTTACATTTCGATGAACCTCTGCAGGCATACTGTTTCCCTTCGACTTTCCCATTGACGATGAAACACAGAAATTGCATCGGAATTAAATATAAGAGACACAATGCTGACATAAGTACAGGAAGGCTCAGTTTTCCTACTGTCTATGTTTTGAGCGTTTCCTGTGTCATCAGTTTTACATTCCGATGCACCTCTGCAGGTTTACTATATCCATTGGACCTTCACAGTGACGATGAAACACACAAATTGCATCGGAATTAAAAGTAACAGACACAATGCCGACTTAAGTACAGGAAGTCTGAGTCTTCCTACTGTCTATGTTTTGTGCGTTTCCTGTGTCACCAGTTTGACATTCCGATGCACCTCTGCAGATTTACTGTATCCCTTGGACCTTCCATTTACGATGAAACACAGAAATTGCATCGTAATTAAATATAAGATACACAATGCCGACTTAAGTACAGGAAGAATGAGTCTTCCTACTGTCTATGTTTGAGCGTTTCCTGTGTCACCAGTTTTACATTCCGATGCACCTCTGCAGGTTTACTGTATCCATTGGACTTTCCCATTGACGATGAAACACATAAAATGCATAGGAATTAAATATAAGAGACACAATGCCGACTTAGGTTCAGGAAGACTGAGTATTCTTACTGTCTATGTTTTCAGCGTTTCCTGTATCATCAGTTTTCCATTTTGATGGACCTCTGGATCTTTACTGTATCCCTTGGACCTTCACAGTGACGATGAAACACAGAAATTGCATCGGAATTAAATATAAGAGACACAATGCCGACTTAAGTACAGGAAGACTGAGTCTTCCTACTGTCTAAGTTTTGAGCCTTTCCTGTGTCCTCAGTTTTATATTCAATGCACCTCTGCAGATTTACTGTATCCATTGGACCTTCCCATTGACGATGAAACTCAGAAATTGCATCGGAATTAAATAAAAAAGACACAATGCAGACTTAAGTACAGGAAGACTGAGTCTTCCATCTGTCAATGTTTGAGCGTTTCCTGTGTCAACAGTTTTACATTCCGATGCACCTCTGCAGGTTTACTGTATCCATTGGACCTTCCCATTGACGATGAAACAAAGAAATTGCATCGGAATTAAATATGAGAGACACAACGCCGACTTGAGTACAAGAAAACTGTGTCTTCTTACGGTCTATGATTTGAGCGTTTCCTGTGTGACCATTTTTACATTCCAATGCACCTCTGCACGTTTACTATATACCTTGGACCTTCCCATTGACGAAAAAACACAGAAATTGCATCGGAATTAAATATAAGAGATACAATGCCGACTTAGGTACAGGAAGACAAAGTCGTCCTACTGTCTATGTTTTGAGCGTTTCCTATGTCATCAGTTTTACATTTTGATGCACCTCTGCAGGTTTACTGTATCCCTTGAACCTTCCCATTGACGACGAAACACTAAAATTGCATCGCATTTAAATATAAGGGACACAATGCCGACTTAAGTACTGGAAGACTGAGTATACCAAATGTCTATGATTTGATCGTTTCCTGTGTCACCAGTTTTTCATTCCGATGCACCTCTGCACGTTTACTGTATCCATTGGACCTTCCCATTGACGATGAAACTCAGAAATTGCATCGGAATTAAATATAAGAGACACAATGCAGGCATAAGAACAGGAATGCTGAGTCTTCCTACCGTCTATGTTTTGAGCATTTCCTGTGTCACCAGTTTTACATTCCGATGCACCTCTGCAGGTTTACTGTATCCATTGGACCTTCCCATTGACGATGAAACACAGAAATTGCATCGGAATAAAATATAAAAGACACAATGCCGACTTAGGTACAGGAAGACTGAGACTTCTTACTGTCTATGTTTTGAGCGTTTCCTGCGTCCCCAATTTTACATTCCGATACACCTCTGCAGGTTTACTGTATCCATTGGACCTTCCCATTGACGATGAAACACAGAAATTACATCGGAATTAAATATAAGAGACACAACGCCAACTTAAGTACAGGAAGACTGAGTCTTTCTACCATCTATGTTTTGAGCGTTTCCTGTGTCACCAGTTTTACATTCCGATGCACCTCTGCCGGTTTACTGTATCCATTGGACCTTCCCATTGACGATGAAACACAGAAATTGCATCGGAATGAAATATAAGAGACACAATGTCGACTTAAGTACAGGAAAAGTGTGTCTTTCTATTGTATATGTTTTGAGCGTTTCCTGTGTCACCAGTTTTACATTCCGATGCACCTCTGCAGGTTTACTGTGTCCATTTGATCTTCCCATTGACGATGAAACACAGAAATTGCATCGGAATTAAATATAAGAGACACAATGCCGACTTAGGTACAGGAAGACTGAGACTTCTTACTGTCTATGTTTTGAGCGTTTCCTGCGTCCCCAATTTTACATTCCGAAACACCTCTGCAGGTTTACTGTATCCATTGGACCTTCCCATTGACGATGAAACACAGAAATTACATCGGAATTAAATATAAGAGACACAACGCCGACTTAAGTACAGGAAGACTGACTCTTCCTACTGTCTATGTTTTGAGCGTTTCCTGTGTCACCAGTTTTACATTCCCATGCACCTCTGCAGGTTTTCCTGTATCCCTTGGACCTTCAAAGTGACGATGAAACACAGAAATTGCATCGGAATTAAATATAAGAGACACAATGCCGACTTATGTACAGGAAGACTGAGTCTTCCTACTGTCTATGTTTTGAGCGTTTCCAGTGTCACCAGTGTTACATTCCGATGCACCTCTGCACGTTTACTATATACCTTGGACATTCCCATTGACGAAAAAACACAGCAATTGCATCGGAATTAAATATATGAGATACAATGCCGACTTAGGTACAGTAAGACAAAGTCTTCCTACTCTCTATGATTTGAGCGTTTCCTGTGTCACCAGTTTTACATTCCGATGCACCTCTGCAGGTTTACAGTATCCATTGGACCTTCCCATTGACGATGAAACACAGAAATTACATCGGAATGAAATATAAGAGACACAATGCCGACTTAAGTACAGGAAGACTGTGTCTTCCTACTGTCTATGTTTTGAGCGTTTCCTGTGTCACCAGTTTATATTCCGATGCACCTCTGCAGATTTACTGTATCCCTTGGACCTTCCCATTAACGGTGAAACACACAAATTGCATCGTAATTAAATATAAGATACACAATGCCGACTTAAGTACAGGAAGAATGAGTCTTCCTACTGTCTATGTTTGAGCGTTTCCTGTGTCACCAGTTTTACATTCCGATGCACCTCTGCAGGTTTGCTGTATCCATTGGACTTTCCCATTGACGATGAAACACATAAAATGCATAGGAATTAAATATAAGAGACACAATGCCGACTTAGGTTCAGGAAGACTGAGTATTCTTACTGTCTAAGTTTTCAGCGTTTCCTGTATCATCAGTTTTCCATTTTTATGGACCTCTGGAGGTTTACTGTATCCCTTGGACCTTCACAGTGACGATGAAACACAGAAATTGCATAGTAATTAAATATAAGAGACACAATGCAGACTTAAGTACAGGAAGACTGAGTCTTCCTACTGTCAATGTTTGAGCGTTTCCTGTGTCAACAGTTTTACATTCCGATGCACCTCTGCAGGTTTACTGTATCCATTGGACCTTCCCATTGACGATGAAACACAGAAATTGCATCGGAATAAAATATAAAAGACACAATGCCGACTTAGGTACAGGAAGACTGAGACTTCTTACTGTCTATGTTTTGAGCGTTTCCTGCGTCCCCAATTTTACATTCCGATACACCTCTGCAGGTTTACTGTATCCATTGGACCTTCCCATTGACGATGAAACACAGAAGTTGCATCGGAATGAAATATAAGAGACACAATGTCGACTTAAGTACAGGAAAAGTGTGTCTTTCTATTGTATAAGTTTTGAGCGTTTCCTGTGTCACCAGTTTTACATTCCGATGCACCTCTGCAGGTTTACTGTGTCCATTTGATCTTCCCATTGACGATGAAACACAGAAATTGCATCGGAATTAAATATAAGAGACACATTGCCGACTCAGGTACAGGAAGACTGTGTCTTCCTACTGTCTATGGTTTGAGCGTTTCCTGTGTCATCAGTTTTACATTTTGATACACCTCTGGAGGTTTACTGTATTCCTTTTACCTTCACAGTGTCGATGAAACACAGAAATTGCATCGGAATTAAACATATGAGACACAATGCCGACTTAAGTAGAGGAAGACTGAGTCTTCCTACTGTCTGTGATTTGAGCGTTTCCTGTGTCACCAGTTTTACATTTCGATGAACCTCTGCAGGCATACTGTTTCCCTTCGACTTTCCCATTGACGATGAAACACAGAAATTGCATCGGAATTAAATATAAGAGACACAATGCTGACATAGGTACAGGAAGGCTCAGTTTTCCTACTGTCTATGTTTTGAGCGTTTCCTGTGTCATCAGTTTTACATTCCGATGCACCTCTGCAGGTTTACTATATCCATTGGACCTTCACAGTGACGATGAAACACACAAATTGCATCGGAATTAAAAGTAACAGACACAATGCCGACTTAAGTACAGGAAGTCTGAGTCTTCCTACTGTCTATGTTTTGAGCGTTTCCTGTGTCACCAGTTTGAAATTCCGATGCACCTATGCAGATTTACTGTATCCCTTGGACCTTCCATTTACGATGAAACACCGAAATTGCATCGTAATTAAATATAAGATACACAATGCCGACTTAAGTACAGGAAGAATGAGTCTTCCTACTGTCTATGTTTGAGCGTTTCCTGTGTCACCAGTTTTACATTCCGATGCACCTCTGCAGGTTTACTGTATCCATTGGACTTTCCCATTGACGATGAAACACATAAAATGCATAGGAATTAAATATAAGAGACACAATGCCGACTTAGGTTCAGGAAGACTGAGTATTCTTACTGTCTATGTTTTCAGCGTTTCCTGTATCATCAGTTTTCCATTTTGATGGACCTCTGGATGTTTACTGTATCCCTTGGACCTTCACAGTGACGATGAAACACAGAAATTGCATCGGAATTAAATATAAGAGACACAATGCCGACTTAAGTACAGGAAGACTGAGTCTTCCTACTGTCTAAGTTTTGAGCGTTTCCTGTGTCCTCAGTTTTATATTCCGATGCACCTCTGCAGATTTACTGTATCCATTGGACCTTCCCATTGACGATGAAACTCAGAAATTGCATCGGAATTAAAAAAAAAGACACAATGCAGACTTAAGTACAGGAAGACTGAGTCTTCCATCTGTCAATGTTTGAGCGTTTCCTGTGTCAACAGTTTTACATTCCGATGCACCTCTGCAGGTTTACTGTATCCATTGGACCTTCCCATTGACGATGAAACAAAGAAATTGCATCGGAATTAAATATGAGAGACACAACGCCGACTTGAGTACAAGAAAACTGTGTCTTCTTACGGTCTATGATTTGAGCGTTTCCTGTGTGACCATTTTTACATTCCAATGCACCTCTGCACGTTTACTATATACCTTGGACCTTCCCATTGACGAAAAAACACAGAAATTGCATCGGAATTAAATATAAGAGATACAATGCCGACTTAGGTACAGGAAGACAAAGTCTTCCTACTGTCTATGTTTTGAGCGTTTCCTATGTCATCAGTTTTACATTTTGATGCACCTCTGCAGGTTTACTGTATCCCTTGAACCTTCCCATTGACGACGAAACACAGAAATTGCATCGGATTTAAATATAAGGGACACAATGCCGACTTAAGTACTGGAAGACTGAGTATACCAAATGTCTATGATTTGATCGTTTCCTGTGTCACCAGTTTTTCATTCCGATGCTCCTCTGCACGTTTACTGTATCCATTGGACCTTCGCATTGACGATGAAACTCAGAAATTGCATCGGAATTAAATATAAGAGACACAATGCAGGCATAAGAACAGGAATGCTGAGTCTTCCTACCGTCTATGTTTTGAGCATTTCCTGTGTCACCAGTTTTACATTCCGATGCACCTCTGCAGGTTTACTGTATCCATTGGACCTTCCCATTGACGATGAAACACAGAAATTGCATCGGAATAAAATATAAAAGACACAATGCCGACTTAGGTACAGGAAGACTGAGACTTCTTTCTGTCTATGTTTTGAGCGTTTCCTGCGTCCCCAATTTTACATTCCGATACACCTCTGCAGGTTTACTGTATCCATTGGACCTTCCCATTGACGATGAAACACAGAAATTACATCGGAATTAAATATAAGAGACACAACGCCGACTTAAGTACAGGAAGACTGAGTCTTTCTACCATCTATGTTTTGAGCGTTTCCTGTGTCACCAGTTTTACATTCCGATGCACCTCTGCCGGTTTACTGTATCCATTGGACCTTCCCATTGACGATGAAACACAGAAATTGCATCGGAATGAAATATAAGAGACACAATGTCGACTTAAGTACAGGAAAAGTGTGTCTTTCTATTGTATATGTTTTGAGCGTTTCCTGTGTCACCAGTTTTACATTCCGATGCACCTCTGCAGGTTTACTGTGTCCATTTGATCTTCCCATTGACGATGAAACACAAAAATTACATCGGAATTAAATATAAGAGACACAATGCCGACTTAGGTACAGGAAGACTGAGACTTCTTACTGTCTATGTTTTGAGCGTTTCCTGCGTCCCCAATTTTACATTCCGAAACACCTCTGCAGGTTTACTGTATCCATTGGACCTTCCCATTGACGATGAAACACAGAAATTACATCGGAATTAAATATAAGAGACACAACGCCGACTTAAGTACAGGAAGACTGACTCTTCCTACTGTCTATGTTTTGAGCGTTTCCTGTGTCACCAGTTTTACATTCCCATGCACCTCTGCAGGTTTTCCTGTATCCCTTGGACCTTCAAAGTGACGATGAAACACAGAAATTGCATCGGAATTAAATATAAGAGACACAATGCCGACTTATGTACAGGAAGACTGAGTCTTCCTACTGTCTATGTTTTGAGCGTTTCCAGTGTCACCAGTGTTTCATTCCGATGCACCTCTGCACGTTTACTATATACCTTGGACATTCCCATTGACGAAAAAACACAGCAATTGCATCGGAATTAAATATATGAGATACAATGCCGACTTAGGTACAGTAAGACAAAGTCTTCCTACTCTCTATGATTTGAGCGTTTCCTGTGTCACCAGTTTTACATTCCGATGCACCTCTGCAGGTTTACTGTATCCATTGGACCTTCCCATTGACGATGAAACACAGAAATTGCATCGGAATGAAAAATAAGAGACACAATGCCGACTTAAGTACAGGAAGACTGTGTCTTCCTACTGTCTATGTTTTGAGCGTTTCCTGTGTCACCAGTTTATATTCCGATGCACCTCTGCAGATTTACTGTATCCCTTGGACCTTCCCATTAACGGTGAAACACACAAATTGCATCGTAATTAAATATAAGATACACAATGCCGACTTAAGTACAGGAAGAATGAGTCTTCCTACTGTCTATGTTTGAGCGTTTCCTGTGTCACCAGTTTTACATTCCGATGCACCTCTGCAGGTTTACTGTATCCATTGGACTTTCCCATTGACGATGAAACACATAAAATGCATAGGAATTAAATATAAGAGACACAATGCCGACTTAGGTTCAGGAAGACTGAGTATTCTTACTGTCTATGTTTTCAGCGTTTCCTGTATCATCAGTTTTCCATTTTTATGGACCTCTGGAGGTTTACTGTATCCCTTGGACCTTCACAGTGACGATGAAACACAGAAATTGCATCGGAATTAAATATAAGAGACACAATGCCGACTTAAGTACAGGAAGACTGAGTCTTCCTACTGTCTATGTTTTGAGCGTTTCCTGTGTCACCAGTTTTACATTCCGATGCACTTCTGCAGGTATACTGTTTCCTTTCGACTTTACCATTGACGATGAAACACAAAAATTGCATCGGAATTAAATATAAGAGACACAATGCCGACTTAAGTACAGGAAGACTGCGTCTTCCTACTGTCTATGTTTTGAGCGTTTCCTGTGTCATCAGTTTTATATTCCGATGCACCTCTGCAGGTTTACTGTATCCATTGGACCTTCCCATTGACGATGAAACTCAGAAATTGCATCGGTATTAAATAAAAAAGACACAATGCAGACTTAAGTACAGGAAGACTGAGTCTTCCATCTGTCAATGTTTGAGCGTTTCCTGTGTCAACAGTTTTACATTCCGATGCACCTCTGCAGGTTTACTGTATCCATTGGACCTTCCCATTGACGATGAAACACAGAAATTGCATCGGAATTAAATATGAGAGACACAACGCCGACTTGAGTACAAGAAAACTGTGTCTTCTTACGGTCTATGATTTGAGCGTTTCATGTGTGACCATTTTTACATTCCAATGCACCTCTGCACGTTTACTATATACCTTGGACCTTCCCATTGACGAAAAAACACAGAAATTGCATCGGAATTAAATATAAGAGATACAATGCCGACTTAGGTACAGGAAGACAAAGTCTTCCTACTGTCTATGTTTTGAGCGTTTCCTATGTCATCAGTTTTACCTTTTGATGCACCTCTGCAGGTTTACTGTATCCCTTGAACCTTCCCATTGACGACGAAACACAGAAATTTGCATCGGATTTAAATATAAGAGACACAACGCCGACTTAAGTACAAGAAAAGTGTGTCTTTCTATTGTATATGTTTTGAGCGTTTCCTGTGTCACCAGTTTTACATTCCGATGCACCTCTGCAGGTTTACTGTATCCATTTGATCTTCCCATTGACGATGAAACACAGAAATTGCATCGGAATGAAATATAAGAGACACAATGCCGACTTAGGTACAGGAAGACTGAGACTTCTTACTGTCTATGTTTTGAGCGTTTCCTGCGTCCCCAATTTTACATTCCGATACACCTCTGCAGGTTTACTGTATCCTTTGGACCTTCCCATTGACGATGAAACACAGAAATTACATCGGAATTAAATATAAGAGACACAACGCCGACTTAAGTACAGGAAGACTGAGTCTTCCTACTGTCTATGTTTTGAGCGTTTCCTGTGTCACCAGTTTTAATTTCCCATGCACCTCTGCAGGTTTTCCTGTATCCCTTGGACCTTCAAAGTGACGATGAAACACAGAAATTGCATCGGAATTAAATATAAGAGACACAATGCTAACTTATGTACAGGAAGACTGAGTCTTCCTACTGTCTATGTTTTGAGCGTTTCCAGTGTCACCAGTGTTACATTCCGATGCACCTCTGCAGGTTTCCTGTGTCCCTTGGACCTTAACATTGGCGATGAAACACAGAAATTGCACCGCAATTAAATATAAGAGACACAATGACGTCTTAAGTACAGGAAGACTGAGTCTTCCTACTGTCTATGTTTAGAGAGTTTCCTGTGTCACCAGTTTTACATTCCCATGCACCTCTGCAGGTTTTCCTGTATCCCTTGGACCTTCAAAGTGACGATGAAACACAGAAATTGCATCGGAATTAAATATAAGAGACACAATGCCGACTTATGTACAGGAAGACTGAGTCTTCCTACTGTCTATACTTTGAGCGTTTCCTGTGTCAACAGTTTTACATTCCGATGCACCTCTGCAGGTATACTGTTTCCCTTCGACTTTCCCATTGACGATGAAACACAGAAATTGCATCGGAATAAAATATAAAAGACACAATGCCGACTTAAGTACAGGAAGACTGAGTCTTTCTACTGTCTATGTTTTGAGCGTTTCCTGTGTCACCAGTTTTTCATTCCGATGCACCTCTGCAGGTTTACTGTATCCATTGGACCTTCACAGTGACGATGAAACACAGAAAATGCATCGGAATGAAATAAAAGAGACACATTGTCGACTTAAGTACAGGAAGAGTGTGTCTTTCTATTGTCTATGCTTTGAGCGTTTCCTGTGTCACCAGTTTTCCATTCCGATGCACCTTTGCAGGTGTACTGTATCCATTGGACCTTCCCATTGACGATGAAACACAGAAATTGCATAGTAATTAAACATAAGAGACACAATGCAAACTTAAGTACAGGAAGACTGAGTCTTCCTACTGTCAATGTTTGAGCGTTTCCTGTGTCACCAGTTTTACATTCCGATGCAGGTTTACTGTATCCATTGGACCTTCCCATTGACGATGAAACACAGAAATTGCATCGGAATAAAATATAAAAGACACAATGCCGACTTAGGTACAGGAAGACTGAGACTTCTTACTGTCTATGTTTTGAGCGTTTCCTGCGTCCCCAATTTTACATTCCGATACACCTCTGCAGGTTTACTGTATCCATTGGACCTTCCCATTGACGATGAAACACAGAAATTACATCGGAATTAAATATAAGAGACACAACGCCGACTTAAGTACAGGAAGACTGAGTCTTTCTACCGTCTATGTTTTGAGCGTTTCCTGTGTCATCAGTTTTACATTCCGATGCACCTCTGCAGGTTTACTGTATCCTTTGGACCTTCCCATTGACGATGAAACACAGAAATTGCATCGGAATGAAATATAAGAGACACAATGTCGACTTAAGTACAGGAAAAGTGTGTCTTTCTATTGTATATGTTTTGAGCGTTTCCTGTGTCACCAGTTTTACATTCCGATGCACCTCTGCAGGTTTACTGTGTCCATTTGATCTTCCCATTGACGATGAAACACAGAAATTGCATCGGAATTAAATATAAGAGACACAATGCCGACTTAGGTACAGGAAGACTGAGACTTCTTACTGTCTATGTTTTGAGCGTTTCCTGCGTCCCCAATTTTACATTCCGATACACCTCTGCAGGTTTACTGTATCCATTGGACCTTCCCATTGACGATGAAACTCAGAAATTGCATCGGAATTAAATATAAGAGACACAATGCAGGCATAAGAACAGGAATGCTGAGTCTTCCTACCGTCTATGTTTTGAGCATTTCCTGTGTCACCAGTTTTACATTCCGATGCACCTCTGCAGGTTTACTGTATCCATTGGACCTTCCCATTGACGATGAAACACAGAAATTGCATCGGAATAAAATATAAAAGACACAATGCCGACTTAGGTACAGGAAGACTGAGACTTCTTTCTGTCTATGTTTTGAGCGTTTCCTGCGTCCCCAATTTTACATTCCGATACACCTCTGCAGGTTTACTGTATCCATTGGACCTTCCCATTGACGATGAAACACAGAAATTACATCGGAATTAAATATAAGAGACACAACGCCGACTTAAGTACAGGAAGACTGAGTCTTTCTACCATCTATGTTTTGAGCGTTTCCTGTGTCACCAGTTTTACATTCCGATGCACCTCTGCCGGTTTACTGTATCCATTGGACCTTCCCATTGACGATGAAACACAGAAATTGCATCGGAATGAAATATAAGAGACACAATGTCGACTTAAGTACAGGAAAAGTGTGTCTTTCTATTGTATATGTTTTGAGCGTTTCCTGTGTCACCAGTTTTACATTCCGATGCACCTCTGCAGGTTTACTGTGTCCATTTGATCTTCCCATTGACGATGAAACACAGAAATTACATCGGAATTAAATATAAGAGACACAATGCCGACTTAGGTACAGGAAGACTGAGACTTCTTACTGTCTATGTTTTGAGCGTTTCCTGCGTCCCCAATTTTACATTCCGAAACACCTCTGCAGGTTTACTGTATCCATTGGACCTTCCCATTGACGATGAAACACAGAAATTACATCGGAATTAAATATAAGAGACACAACGCCGACTTAAGTACAGGAAGACTGACTCTTCCTACTGTCTATGTTTTGAGCGTTTCCTGTGTCACCAGTTTTACATTCCCATGCACCTCTGCAGGTTTTCCTGTATCCCTTGGACCTTCAAAGTGACGATGAAACACAGAAATTGCATCGGAATTAAATATAAGAGACACAATGCCGACTTATGTACAGGAAGACTGAGTCTTCCTACTGTCTATGTTTTGAGCGTTTCCAGTGTCACCAGTGTTACATTCCGATGCACCTCTGCACGTTTACTATATACCTTGGACATTCCCATTGACGAAAAAACACAGCAATTGCATCGGAATTAAATATATGAGATACAATGCCGACTTAGGTACAGTAAGACAAAGTCTTCCTACTCTCTATGATTTGAGCGTTTCCTGTGTCACCAGTTTTACATTCCGATGCACCTCTGCAGGTTTACTGTATCCATTGGACCTTCCCATTGACGATGAAACACAGAAATTGCATCGGAATGAAATATAAGAGACACAATGCCGACTTAAGTACAGGAAGACTGTGTCTTCCTACTGTCTATGTTTTGAGCGTTTCCTGTGTCACCAGTTTATATTCCGATGCACCTCTGCAGATTTACTGTATCCCTTGGACCTTCCCATTAACGGTGAAACACACAAATTGCATCGTAATTAAATATAAGATACACAATGCCGACTTAAGTACAGGAAGAATGAGTCTTCCTACTGTCTATGTTTGAGCGTTTCCTGTGTCACCAGTTTTACATTCCGATGCACCTCTGCAGGTTTACTGTATCCATTGGACTTTCCCATTGACGATGAAACACATAAAATGCATAGGAATTAAATATAAGAGACACAATGCCGACTTAGGTTCAGGAAGACTGAGTATTCTTACTGTCTATGTTTTCAGCGTTTCCTGTATCATCAGTTTTCCATTTTTATGGACCTCTGGAGGTTTACTGTATCCCTTGGACCTTCACAGTGACGATGAAACACAGAAATTGCATCGGAATTAAATATAAGAGACACAATGCCGACTTAAGTACAGGAAGACTGAGTCTTCCTACTGTCTATGTTTTGAGCGTTTCCTGTGTCACCAGTTTTACATTCCGATGCACTTCTGCAGGTATACTGTTTCCTTTCGACTTTACCATTGACGATGAAACACAAAAATTGCATCGGAATTAAATATAAGAGACACAATGCCGACTTAAGTACAGGAAGACTGCGTCTTCCTACTGTCTATGTTTTGAGCGTTTCCTGTGTCATCAGTTTTATATTCCGATGCACCTCTGCAGGTTTACTGTATCCATTGGACCTTCCCATTGACGATGAAACTCAGAAATTGCATCGGTATTAAATAAAAAAGACACAATGCAGACTTAAGTACAGGAAGACTGAGTCTTCCATCTGTCAATGTTTGAGCGTTTCCTGTGTCAACAGTTTTACATTCCGATGCACCTCTGCAGGTTTACTGTATCCATTGGACCTTCCCATTGACGATGAAACACAGAAATTGCATCGGAATTAAATATGAGAGACACAACGCCGACTTGAGTACAAGAAAACTGTGTCTTCTTACGGTCTATGATTTGAGCGTTTCATGTGTGACCATTTTTACATTCCAATGCACCTCTGCACGTTTACTATATACCTTGGACCTTCCCATTGACGAAAAAACACAGAAATTGCATCGGAATTAAATATAAGAGATACAATGCCGACTTAGGTACAGGAAGACAAAGTCTTCCTACTGTCTATGTTTTGAGCGTTTCCTATGTCATCAGTTTTACCTTTTGATGCACCTCTGCAGGTTTACTGTATCCCTTGAACCTTCCCATTGACGACGAAACACAGAAATTTGCATCGGATTTAAATATAAGAGACACAACGCCGACTTAAGTACAAGAAAAGTGTGTCTTTCTATTGTATATGTTTTGAGCGTTTCCTGCGTCCCCAATTTTACATTCCGATACACCTCTGCAGGTTTACTGTATCCATTGGACCTTCCCATTGACGATGAAACACAGAAATTACATCGGAATTAAATATAAGAGACACAACGCCGACTTAAGTACAGGAAGACTGAGTCTTTCTACCATCTATGTTTTGAGCGTTTCCTGTGTCACCAGTTTTACATTCCGATGCACCTCTGCCGGTTTACTGTATCCATTGGACCTTCCCATTGACGATGAAACACAGAAATTGCATCGGAATGAAATATAAGAGACACAATGTCGACTTAAGTACAGGAAAAGTGTGTCTTTCTATTGTATATGTTTTGAGCGTTTCCTGTGTCACCAGTTTTACATTCCGATGCACCTCTGCAGGTTTACTGTGTCCATTTGATCTTCCCATTGACGATGAAACACAGAAATTACATCGGAATTAAATATAAGAGACACAATGCCGACTTAGGTACAGGAAGACTGAGACTTCTTACTGTCTATGTTTTGAGCGTTTCCTGCGTCCCCAATTTTACATTCCGAAACACCTCTGCAGGTTTACTGTATCCATTGGACCTTCCCATTGACGATGAAACACAGAAATTACATCGGAATTAAATATAAGAGACACAACGCCGACTTAAGTACAGGAAGACTGACTCTTCCTACTGTCTATGTTTTGAGCGTTTCCTGTGTCACCAGTTTTACATTCCCATGCACCTCTGCAGGTTTTCCTGTATCCCTTGGACCTTCAAAGTGACGATGAAACACAGAAATTGCATCGGAATTAAATATAAGAGACACAATGCCGACTTATGTACAGGAAGACTGAGTCTTCCTACTGTCTATGTTTTGAGCGTTTCCAGTGTCACCAGTGTTACATTCCGATGCACCTCTGCACGTTTACTATATACCTTGGACATTCCCATTGACGAAAAAACACAGCAATTGCATCGGAATTAAATATATGAGATACAATGCCGACTTAGGTACAGTAAGACAAAGTCTTCCTACTCTCTATGATTTGAGCGTTTCCTGTGTCACCAGTTTTACATTCCGATGCACCTCTGCAGGTTTACTGTATCCATTGGACCTTCCCATTGACGATGAAACACAGAAATTGCATCGGAATGAAATATAAGAGACACAATGCCGACTTAAGTACAGGAAGACTGTGTCTTCCTACTGTCTATGTTTTGAGCGTTTCCTGTGTCACCAGTTTATATTCCGATGCACCTCTGCAGATTTACTGTATCCCTTGGACCTTCCCATTAACGGTGAAACACACAAATTGCATCGTAATTAAATATAAGATACACAATGCCGACTTAAGTACAGGAAGAATGAGTCTTCCTACTGTCTATGTTTGAGCGTTTCCTGTGTCACCAGTTTTACATTCCGATGCACCTCTGCAGGTTTACTGTATCCATTGGACTTTCCCATTGACGATGAAACACATAAAATGCATAGGAATTAAATATAAGAGACACAATGCCGACTTAGGTTCAGGAAGACTGAGTATTCTTACTGTCTATGTTTTCAGCGTTTCCTGTATCATCAGTTTTCCATTTTTATGGACCTCTGGAGGTTTACTGTATCCCTTGGACCTTCACAGTGACGATGAAACACAGAAATTGCATCGGAATTAAATATAAGAGACACAATGCCGACTTAAGTACAGGAAGACTGAGTCTTCCTACTGTCTATGTTTTGAGCGTTTCCTGTGTCACCAGTTTTACATTCCGATGCACTTCTGCAGGTATACTGTTTCCTTTCGACTTTACCATTGACGATGAAACACAAAAATTGCATCGGAATTAAATATAAGAGACACAATGCCGACTTAAGTACAGGAAGACTGCGTCTTCCTACTGTCTATGTTTTGAGCGTTTCCTGTGTCATCAGTTTTATATTCCGATGCACCTCTGCAGGTTTACTGTATCCATTGGACCTTCCCATTGACGATGAAACTCAGAAATTGCATCGGTATTAAATAAAAAAGACACAATGCAGACTTAAGTACAGGAAGACTGAGTCTTCCATCTGTCAATGTTTGAGCGTTTCCTGTGTCAACAGTTTTACATTCCGATGCACCTCTGCAGGTTTACTGTATCCATTGGACCTTCCCATTGACGATGAAACACAGAAATTGCATCGGAATTAAATATGAGAGACACAACGCCGACTTGAGTACAAGAAAACTGTGTCTTCTTACGGTCTATGATTTGAGCGTTTCATGTGTGACCATTTTTACATTCCAATGCACCTCTGCACGTTTACTATATACCTTGGACCTTCCCATTGACGAAAAAACACAGAAATTGCATCGGAATTAAATATAAGAGATACAATGCCGACTTAGGTACAGGAAGACAAAGTCTTCCTACTGTCTATGTTTTGAGCGTTTCCTATGTCATCAGTTTTACCTTTTGATGCACCTCTGCAGGTTTACTGTATCCCTTGAACCTTCCCATTGACGACGAAACACAGAAATTTGCATCGGATTTAAATATAAGAGACACAACGCCGACTTAAGTACAAGAAAAGTGTGTCTTTCTATTGTATATGTTTTGAGCGTTTCCTGTGTCACCAGTTTTACATTCCGATGCACCTCTGCAGGTTTACTGTATCCATTTGATCTTCCCATTGACGATGAAACACAGAAATTGCATCGGAATGAAATATAAGAGACACAATGCCGACTTAGGTACAGGAAGACTGAGACTTCTTACTGTCTATGTTTTGAGCGTTTCCTGCGTCCCCAATTTTACATTCCGATACACCTCTGCAGGTTTACTGTATCCTTTGGACCTTCCCATTGACGATGAAACACAGAAATTACATCGGAATTAAATATAAGAGACACAACGCCGACTTAAGTACAGGAAGACTGAGTCTTCCTACTGTCTATGTTTTGAGCGTTTCCTGTGTCACCAGTTTTAATTTCCCATGCACCTCTGCAGGTTTTCCTGTATCCCTTGGACCTTCAAAGTGACGATGAAACACAGAAATTGCATCGGAATTAAATATAAGAGACACAATGCTAACTTATGTACAGGAAGACTGAGTCTTCCTACTGTCTATGTTTTGAGCGTTTCCAGTGTCACCAGTGTTACATTCCGATGCACCTCTGCAGGTTTCCTGTGTCCCTTGGACCTTAACATTGGCGATGAAACACAGAAATTGCACCGCAATTAAATATAAGAGACACAATGACGTCTTAAGTACAGGAAGACTGAGTCTTCCTACTGTCTATGTTTAGAGAGTTTCCTGTGTCACCAGTTTTACATTCCCATGCACCTCTGCAGGTTTTCCTGTATCCCTTGGACCTTCAAAGTGACGATGAAACACAGAAATTGCATCGGAATTAAATATAAGAGACACAATGCCGACTTATGTACAGGAAGACTGAGTCTTCCTACTGTCTATACTTTGAGCGTTTCCTGTGTCAACAGTTTTACATTCCGATGCACCTCTGCAGGTATACTGTTTCCCTTCGACTTTCCCATTGACGATGAAACACAGAAATTGCATCGGAATAAAATATAAAAGACACAATGCCGACTTAAGTACAGGAAGACTGAGTCTTTCTACTGTCTATGTTTTGAGCGTTTCCTGTGTCACCAGTTTTACATTCCGATTCACCTCTGCAGGTTTACTGTATCCATTGGACCTTCACAGTGACGATGAAACACAGAAAATGCATCGGAATGAAATAAAAGAGACACATTGTCGACTTAAGTACAGGAAGAGTGTGTCTTTCTATTGTCTATGCTTTGAGCGTTTCCTGTGTCACCAGTTTTCCATTCCGATGCACCTTTGCAGGTGTACTGTATCCATTGGACCTTCCCATTGACGATGAAACACAGAAATTGCATAGTAATTAAACATAAGAGACACAATGCAAACTTAAGTACAGGAAGACAGAGTCTTCCTACTGTCAATGTTTGAGCGTTTCCTGTGTCACCAGTTTTACATTCCGATGCAGGTTTACTGTATCCATTGGACCTTCCCATTGACGATGAAACACAGAAATTGCATCGGAATAAAATATAAAAGACACAATGCCGACTTAGGTACAGGAAGACTGAGACTTCTTACTGTCTATGTTTTGAGCGTTTCCTGCGTCCCCAATTTTACATTCCGATACACCTCTGCAGGTTTACTGTATCCATTGGACCTTCCCATTGACGATGAAACACAGAAATTACATCGGAATTAAATATAAGAGACACAACGCCGACTTAAGTACAGGAAGACTGAGTCTTTCTACCGTCTATGTTTTGAGCGTTTCCTGTGTCATCAGTTTTACATTCCGATGCACCTCTGCAGGTTTACTGTATCCTTTGGACCTTCCCATTGACGATGAAACACAGAAATTGCATCGGAATGAAATATAAGAGACACAATGTCGACTTAAGTACAGGAAAAGTGTGTCTTTCTATTGTATATGTTTTGAGCGTTTCCTGTGTCACCAGTTTTACATTCCGATGCACCTCTGCAGGTTTACTGTGTCCATTTGATCTTCCCATTGACGATGAAACACAGAAATTGCATCGGAATTAAATATAAGAGACACAATGCCGACTTAGGTACAGGAAGACTGAGACTTCTTACTGTCTATGTTTTGAGCGTTTCCTGCGTCCCCAATTTTACATTCCGAAACACCTCTGCAGGTTTACTGTATCCATTGGACCTTCCCATTGACGATGAAACACAGAAATTACATCGGAATTAAATATAAGAGACACAACGCCGACTTAAGTACAGGAAGACTGACTCTTCCTACTGTCTATGTTTTGAGCGTTTCCTGTGTCACCAGTTTTACATTCCCATGCACCTCTGCAGGTTTTCCTGTATCCCTTGGACCTTCAAAGTGACGATGAAACACAGAAATTGCATCGGAATTAAATATGAGAGACACAATGCCGACTTATGTACAGGAAGACTGAGTCTTCCTACTGTCTATGTTTTGAGCGTTTCCAGTGTCACCAGTGTTACATTCCGATGCACCTCTGCACGTTTACTATATACCTTGGACATTCCCATTGACGAAAAAACACAGCAATTGCATCGGAATTAAGTATAAGAGATACAATGCCGACTTAGGTACAGTAAGACAAAGTCTTCCTACTGTCTATGATTTGAGCGTTTCCTGTGTCACCAGTTTTACATTCCGATGCACCTCTGCAGGTTTACTGTATCCATTGGACCTTCCCATTGACGATGAAACACAGAAATTGCATCGGAATGAAATATAAGAGACACAATGCCGACTTAAGTACAGGAAGACAGTGTCTTCCTACTGTCTATGTTTTGAGCGTTTCCTGTGTCACCAGTTTGATATTCCGATGCACCTCTGCAGATTTACTGTATCCCTTGGACCTTCCCATTAACGATGAAACACAGAAATTGAATCGTAATTAAATATAAGATACACAATGCCGACTTAAGTACAGGAAGAATGAGTCTTCCTACTGTCTATGTTTGAGCGTTTCCTGTGTCACCAGTTTTACATTCCGATGCACCTCTGCAGGTTTACTGTATCCATTGGACTTTCCCATTGACGATGAAACACATAAAATGCATAGGAATTAAATATAAGAGACACAATGCCGACTTAGGTTCAGGAAGACTGAGTATTCTTACTGTCTATGTTTTCAGCGTTTCCTGTATCATCAGTTTTCCATTTTTATGGACCTCTGGAGGTTTACTGTATCCCTTGGACCTTCACAGTGACGATGAAACACAGAAATTGCATCGGAATTAAATATAAGAGACACAATGCAGACTTAAGTACAGGAAGACTGAGTCTTCCATCTGTCAATGTTTGAGCGTTTCCTGTGTCATCAGTTTTACATTCCGATGCACCTCTCAGGTTTACTTTTATCCATTGGACTTTCACAGTGACGATGAGAGACAGAAATCGCATCGGAATGAAATATAATAGACACATCCGACTTAAGTACAGGAAGAATGTGTCTTTCAATTGTCTATGTTTTGAGCGTGTCCTGTGTCACCAGTTTTACATTCCGATGCACCTCTGCAGGTTTACTGTATCCATTGGACCTTCCCATTGACGTTGAAACACAGAAATTGCATCGCAATATAAGAGACACAACGCCGACTTAAGTACAGGAAAAGTGTGTCTTTCTATTGTATATGTTTTGAGCGTTTCCTGTGTCACCAGTTTTACATTCCGATGCACCTCTGCAGGTTTACTGTATCCATTTGATCTTCCCATTGACGATGAAACACAGAAATTGCATCGGAATTAAATATAAGAGACACAATGCCGACTTAGGTACAGGAAGACTGAGACTTCTTACTGTCTATGTTTTGAGCGTTTCCTGCGTCCCCAATTTTACATTCCGATACACCTCTGCAGGTTTACTGTATCCATTGGACCTTCCCATTGACGATGAAACACAGAAATTACATCGGAATTAAATATAAGAGACACAACGCCGACTTAAGTACAGGAAGACTGAGTCTTCCTACTGTCTATGTTTTGAGCGTTTCCTGTGTCACCAGTTTTAATTCCCCATGCACCTCTGCAGGTTTTCCTGTATCCCTTGGACCTTCAAAGTGACGATGAAACACAGAAATTGCATCGGAATTAAATATAAGAGACACAATGCTGACTTATGTACAGGAAGACTGAGTCTTCCTACTGTCTATGTTTTGAACGTTTCCAGTGTCACCAGTGTTACATTCCGATGCACCTCTGCAGGTTTCCTGTGTCCCTTGGACCTTCCCATTGGCGATGAAACACAGAAATTGCACCGCAATTAAATATAAGAGACACAATGACGTCTTAAGTACAGGAAGACTGAGTCTTCCTACTGTCTATGTTTAGAGAGTTTCCTGTGTCACCAGTTTTACATTCCCATGCACCTCTGCAGGTTTTCCTGTATCCCTTGGACCTTCAAAGTGACGATGAAACACAGAAATTGCATCGGAATTAAATATAAGAGACACAATGCCGACTTATGCACAGGAAGACTGAGTCTTCCTACTGTCTATACTTTGAGCGTTTCCTGTGTCAACAGTTTTACATTCCGATGCACCTCTGCAGGTATACTGTTTCCCTTCGACTTTCCCATTGACGATGAAACACAGAAATTGCATCGGAATAAAATATAAAAGACACAATGCCGACTTAAGTAC
Organism: Schistocerca nitens; assembly: GCF_023898315.1. Lineage (NCBI taxonomy): Eukaryota > Metazoa > Arthropoda > Insecta > Orthoptera > Acrididae > Schistocerca > Schistocerca nitens. The sequence continues at coordinate 237,508,509 of NC_064623.1, read as the reverse complement.
AGGAAGACTGAGTCTTTCTACTGTCTATGTTTTGAGCGTTTCCTGTGTCACCAGTTTTACATTCCGATTCACCTCTGCAGGTTTACTGTATCCATTGGACCTTCACAGTGACGATGAAACACAGAAAATGCATCGGAATGAAATAAAAGAGACACATTGTCGACTTAAGTACAGGAAGAGTGTGTCTTTCTATTGTCTATGCTTTGAGCGATTCCTGTGTCACCAGTTTTCCATTCCGATGCACCTCTGCAGGTGTACTGTATCCATTGGACCTTCCCATTGACGATGAAACACAGAAATTGCATAGTAATTAAATATAAGAGACACAATGCAGACTTAAGTGCAGGAAGACTGAGTCTTCCTACTGTCAATGTTTGAGCGTTTCCTGTGTCAACAGTTTTACATTCCGATGCACCTCTGCAGGTTTACTGTATCCATTGGACCTTCCCATTGACGATGAAACACAGAAATTGCATCGGAATTAAATATGAGAGACACAACGCCGACTTAAGTACAAGAAAACTGTGTCTTCTTACGGTCTATGATTTGAGCGTTTCCTGTGTGACCATTTTTACATTCCAATGCACCTCTGCACGTTCACTATATACCTTGGACCTTCCCATTGACGAAAAAACACAGAAATTGCATCGGAATTAAATATAAGAGATACAATGCCGACTTAGGTACAGGAAGATCGAGTCTTCCTACTGTCTATGTTTTGAGCGTTTCCTATGTCATCAGTTTTACATTTTGATGCACCTCTGCAGGTTTACTGTAATCCTTGAACCTTCCCATTGACGACGAAACACAGAAATTGCATCGGATTTAAATATAAGAGACACAATGCCGACTTAAGTACTGGAAGACTGAGTCTTCTTACTGTCTATGTTTTGAGCGTTTCCTGTATCATCAGTTTTCCATTTTGATGCACCTCTGCAGGTTTACTGTAACCCTTGCACCTTCACAGTGACGATGAAACACAGAAATTGCATCGGAATTAAATATTAGAGACACAATGCCGAATTAAGTACAGGAAGACTGAGTCTTCCTACTGTCTATGATTTGAGCGTTTCCTGTGTGACCATTTTTACATTCCAATGCACCTCTGCACGTTCACTATATACCTTGGACCTTCCCATTGACGAAAAAACACAGAAATTGCATCGGAATTAAATATAAGAGATACAATGCTGACTTAGGTACAGGAAGACTGAGTCTTCTTACTGTCTATGTTTTGAGCGTTTCCTGTATCATCAGTTTTCCATTTTGATGTACCTCTGCAGGTTTACTGTAACCCTTGCACCTTCACAGTGACGATGAAACACAGAAATTGCATCGGAATTAAATATAAGAGACACAATGCCGATTTAAGTACAGGAAGACTGAGTCTTCCTACTGTCTATGATTTGAGCGTTTCCTTTGTCACCAGTTTTACATTCTGATGCACCTCTGCAGGTATACTGTTTCCTTTCGACTTTCACATTGACGATGAAACACAGAAATTACATCGGAATTAAATATAAGAGACACAATGCCGACTTAAGTACAGGAAGACTGAGTCTTCCTACTGTCTATGTTTTGAGCGTTTCCTGTGTCATCAGTTTTACATTACGATGCACCTCTGCAGTTTTACTGTATCCATTGGACCTTCCCATTGACGATGAAACACAGAAATTGCATTGGAATTAAATATAAAAGACACAATGCCCACTTAAGTACAGGAAGACTGAGTCTTCCTACTGTCTATGATTTGAGCATTTCCTGTGTCATCAGTTTTACATTTTGATGCACCTCTGCAGGTTTACTGTATTCCTTCGACCTTCACAGTGACGATGAAACACAGAAATTGCATCAAAATTAAATATAAGAGACACAATGCCGACTTAAGTACATGAAGACTCAGTCTTCCTACTGTCTGTGTTTTGAGCGTTTCCTGTGTCACCAGTTTTACATTTCGATGCACCTCTGCAGGCATACTGTTTCCCTTCGACTTTCCCATTGACGATGAAACACAGAAATTACATCGGAAATAAATATAACAGACACAATGCCGACTTAAGTACAGGAAGACTGAGTCTTACTACTGTCTATGTTTTGAGCGTTTCCTGTGTCACCAGTTTTACATTCCGATGCACCTCTGCAGGTATACTGTTTCCCTTCGACTTTCCCATTGACGATGAAAAACAGATATTGCATCAGAATAAAATATAAAAGACACAATGCTGACTTAAGTACAGTAAGACTGAGTCTTTCTACTGTCTATGTTTTGAGCGTTTCCTGTGTCACCAGTTTTACATTCCGATGCACCTCTGCAGGTTTACTGTATAGATTGGACCTTCACAGTGACGATGTAACACAGAAATTGCATCGGAATGAAATAAAAGAGACACATAGTCGACTTAAGTACAGGAAGAGTGTGTCTTTCTATTTTCTATGCTTTGAGCGTTTCCTGTGTCACCAGTTTTCCATTCCGATGCACATCTGCAGGTTTACTGTATCCATTGGACCTTCCCATTGACGATGAAACACAGAAATTGCATAGGAATTAAATATAAGAGACACAATGCAGACTTAAGTACAGGAAGACTAAGTCTTCCTACTGTCAATGGTTCAAATGGCTCTGAGCACGATGGGTCTCAACTTCTGAGGTCATTAGTCCCCTAGAACTTAGAACTAGTTAAACCTAACTAACCTAAGGACATCACAAACACCCATGCCCGTGGCAGGATTCGAACCTGCGACCGTAGCGGTCTTGTGGTTCCAGACTGCAGCGCCTTTAACCGCACGGCCACTTCGGCCGGCTACTGTCAATGTTTGTGCGTTTCCTGTGTCAACAGTTTTACATTCCGATTCACCTCTGCAGGTTTACTGTATCCATTGGCCCCTCCCATTGACGATGAAACACAGAAATTGCATCGGAATTAAATATGAGAGACACAACGCCGACTTAAGTACAAGTAAACTGTGTATTCTTACGGTCTATGATTTGAGCGTTTCCTGTGTGACCACTTTTACATTCCAATGCACCTCTGCACGTTTACTATATACCTTGGACCTTCCCATTGACGAAAAAACACAGAAATTGCATCGGAATTAAATATAAGAGATACAATGCCGACTTAGGTACAGGAAGACTGAGTCTTCCTACTGTCTATGTTTCGAGCGTTCCCTATGTCATCAGTTTTATATTTTGATGCACCTCTGCAGGTTTTCTGTATCCTTTGAACCTTCCCATTGATGACGAAACACAGAAATTGCATCGGATTTAAATATAAGAGACACCATGCCGACTTAAGTACTGGAAGACTGAGTATTACTACTGTCTATGTTTTGATCGTTTCCTGTGTCACCAGTTTTTCATTCCGATGCACCTCTGCACGTTTACTGTATCCATTGGACCATCCCATTGACGATAAAACACAGAAATTGCATCGGAATAAAATATAAAAGACACAATGCCGACTTAAGTACAGGAAGACTGAGTCTTTCTACTGTCTATGTTTTGAGCGTTTCCTGTGTCACCAGTTTTACATTCCGATGCACCTCTGCAGGTTTACTGTATCCATTTGATCTTCCCATTGACGATGAAACACAGAAATTGCATCGGAATTAAATATAAGAGACACAATGCCGACTTAGGTACTGGAACACTGAGTCTTCTTACTGTCTATGTTTTGAGCGTTTCCTGTATCATCAGTTTTCCATTTTGATGCACCTCTGCAGGTATACTGTAACCCTTGCACCTTCACAGTGACGATGAAACACAGAAATTGCATCGGAATTAAATATGAGACACAAATCCGATTTAAGTACAGGAAGACTGAGTCTTCCTACTGTCTATGATTTGAGCGTTTCCTTTGTCACCAGTTTTACATTCCGATGCACCTCTGCAGGTATACTGTTTCCTTTCGACTTTCACATTGACGATGAAACACAGAAATTGCATCGGAATTAAATATAAGAGACACAATGCCGACTTAAGTACAGGAAGACTGAGTCTTCCTACTGTCTATGTTTTGAGCGTTTCCTGTGTCATCAGTTTTACATTCCGATGCACCTCTGCAGTTTTACTGTATCCATTGGACCTTCCCATTGACGATGAAACACAGAAATTGCATCGGAATTAAATAAAGAAGACACAATGCCCACTTAAGTACAGGAAGACTGAGTCTTCCTACTGTCTATGTTTTGAGCGTTTCCTGTGTCATCAGTTTTACATTCCGATGCACCTCTGCAGGTTTACTGTATCCATTGGACTTTCTCAGTGACGATGAGACACAGAAATTGCATCGGAATGAAATATATGAGACACAATGCCGACTTAGGTACAGGAAGACTGAGTCTTCTTACTGTCTATGTTTTGAGCGTTTCCTGTATCATCAGTTTTCCATTTTGATGCACCTCTGTAGGTTAACTGTATCCCTTGGACCTTCACAGTGACGATGAAACACAGAAATTGCATCGGAATTAAATATAAGAGACACAAGGCCGACTTAAGTACTGGAAGACTGAGTCTTCCTACTGTCTATGTTTTGGGCGTTTCCTGTATCACCAGTTTTACATTCCGATGCACCTCTGCAGGTATACTGTTTCCTTTCGACTTTCCCATTGACGATGAAACACAGAAATTGCATCGGAATTAAGTATAAGAGACACAATGCCGACTTAAGTGAAGGAAGACTGAGTCTTCCTACTGTCTATGTTTTGAGCGTTTCCTGTGTCATCAGTTTTATATTCCGATGCAACTCTGCAGGTTTACTGTATCCATTGGACCTTCCCAATGACGATGAAACTCAGAAATTGCATCGGAATGAAATAAAAAACCCACAATGCCGACTTAAGTACAGGAAGACTGAGGCTTCCTACTGTCTATGTTTTGAGCGATTCCTGTGTCATCAGTTTTACATTCTGATGCACCTCTGCAGGATTACTGTATCCATTGGACTTTCACAGTGACGATGAGACACAGAAATTGCATCGGAATGAAATAGAAGAGACACAATGCGACTTAAGTACAGGAAGAGTGTGTCTTTCAATTGTCTATGTTTTGAGCGTTTCCTGTGTCACCAGTTTTACATTCCGATGCACCTCTGCAGGTATACTGTATCCATTGGACCTTCCCATTGTCGTTGAAACACAGAAATTGCATCGCAATTAAATATAAGAGACACAACGCCGACTTAAGTACAAGAGATCTGAGTCTTCTTACGGTCTTTGTTTTGAGCGTTTCCTGAGTCACCAGTTTTACATTCCAATTCACCTCTGCAGGTTTACTGTGTCCCTTGGACCTACCCGTTGATGCTAAAACACAGAAATTGCATCGGAATTAAATATAAGAGACACAATGCCCACTTAGGTACAGGAAGACTGAGTCTCCCTACTGTCTATGTTTTGAGCGTTTCCTGTGTCATCAGTTTTACATTTTGATACACCTCTGGAGGTTAACTGTATTCCTTGGACCTTCACAGAGACGATGAAACACAGTAATGGCATCGGAATTAAATATAAGAGACACAATGGCGACTTAAGTGGATTAAGACTGAGTCTTCCTACTGTCTGTGATTTGAGCGTTTCCTGTGTCACCAGTTTTACATTTCGATGCACCTCTGCAGGCATACTTTTCCCTTCGAGTTTCCTATTGACGATGAAACACAGAAATTGCATTGGAATTAAATATAACAGACACAATGCCGACTTAAGTACAGGAAGATTGAGTCTTCCTACTGTCTATTTTTCGAGCGTTTCCTGCGTCTCCAGTTTTACATTCCGATGCACCTCTGCATGTTTACTGTATCCATCGGACCGTCCCATTGACGATGAAACACAGAAATTACATCGGAATTAAATATAAGAGACACAACGCCGACTTAAGTACATGAAAACTGAGTCTTCTAACGGTTTACGTTTTGAGAGTTTCCAGTGTCACCAGTTTTACATTCCGATGCACCTCTGCATGTTTACTGTGTCCCTTGGACCTTCCCATTTGCGATGAAACACAGGTATTACATCGGAATTAAATATAAGAGACACAATGACGTCTTAAGTACAGGAAGAATGAGTCTTCCTACTCTCTATGTTTTGAGCGTATCCTGTGTCACCAGTTTTACATTCCGATGCACCTCTGATGGTATACTGTTTCCCTTCGACTTTCCCATTGACGATGAAACACAGAAATTGCATCGGAATAAAATATAAAAGACACAATGCCGAGATAAGTACAGGAAGACTGAGTCTTTCTACTGTCTATGTTTTGAGCGTTTCCTGTGTCACCAGTTTTTCATTCCGATGCACCTCTGCAGGATTACTGTATCCATTGGACCTTCACAGTGACGATGAAACACAGAAATTGCATCGGAATGAAATAAAAGAGACACATTGTCGACTTAAGTACAGGAAGAGTGTGTCTTTCTATTGTCTATGCTTTGAGCGTTTCCTGTGTCAACAGTTTTACATTCCGATGCACCTCTGCAGATTTACTGTATCCATTGGACCCTCCCATTGACGATGAAAAACAGAAATTGCATCGGAATTAAATATAAGAGACACAACGTCGACTAAAGTACAAGAAAACTGGGTCTTCTTACGGTCTATGATTTGATCGTTTCCTCTGTGACCATTTTTACATTCCAATGCACCTCTGCAGGTTTACTATATACCTTGGACCTTCCCATTGACCAAAAAACACAGAAATTGCATCGGAATTAAATATAAGAGACACAATGCCGACTTAAGTAGAGGAAGACTGAGTCTTCCTACTGTCTGTGATTTGAGCGTTTCCTGTGTCACCAGTTTTACATTTTGATGCACCTCTGCTGGTTTACTGTATCCCTTGGATCTTCCAATTGACGATGAAACAGAGAAATTGCATCGGAATTAAATTTAAGAGACACAATGCCGACATAAGAACAGGAATGCTGAGTCTTCCTACTGTCTATGTTTTGAGCATTTCCTGTGTCACCAGTTTTACATTCTGATGCACCTCTGCAGGTTTACTTAATCCCTTGGATCTCCTAATTGACGATGAAACAAAGAAATTGCATCGGAATTAAATATAAGAGACACAATGCCGACTTATGTACAGGAAGACTGAGTCTTCCTACTGTCTATAATTTGAGCGTTTCCTGTGTCATCAGTTTTACATTTTGATACACTTCTGGAGGTTTACTGTATTCCTTGGACCTTCACAGAGACGATGAAACACAGTAATTGCATCGGAATTAAATATAAGAGACACAATGCCGACTTAAGTAGAGGAAGACTGAGTCTTCCTACTGTCTGTGATTTGAGCGTTTCCTGTGTCACCAGTTTTACATTTCGATGCACCTCTGCAGGCATACTTTTCCCTTCGACTTTCCTATTGACGATGAAACACATAAATTGCATTGGAATTAAATATAAGAGACACAATGCTGACATAAGTACAGGAAGACTGAGTCTTCCTACTGTCTATGTTTTGAGCGTTTCCTGTGTCATCAGTTTTACAGTCCGATGCACATCTGCAGGTTTACTATATCCATTGGACCTTCACAGTGACGATGAGACACAGAAATTGCATCGGAATTAAAAATAACAGACACAATGCCGACTTAAGTACAGGAAGACTGAGTCTTCGTACTGTCTATGTTTTGAGCGTTTCCTGTGTCTCCAGTTTTACATTCCGATGCACCTCTGCAGGTTTACTGTATCCGTTGGACCTTCCCATTAACGATGAAACACAGAAATTGCATCGTAATTAAATATAAGAGACACAATGCCGACTTAAGTACAGGAAGAATGAGTCTTCCTACTGTCTATGTTTGAGCGTTTCCTGTGTCACCAGTTTTACATTCCGATGCACCTCTGCAGGTTTACTGCATCCATTGGACTTTCCCATTGTCGATGAAACACACAAAATGCATAGGAATTAAATATAAGAGACACAATGCCGACTTAGGTACAGGAAGACTGAGTCTTCTTACTGTCTATGTTTTGAGCGTTTCCTGTATCATCAGTTTTCCATTTTGATGCACCTCTGCAGGTTTACTGTATCCCTTGGACCATCACAGTGACGGTGAAACACAGAAATTGCATCGGAATTAAGTATAAGAGACACAAGGCCGACTTAAGTACAGGAAGACTGAGTCTTCCTACTGTCTATGTTTTGAGCGTTTCCTGTGTCACCAGTTTTACATTCCGATGCACCTCTGCAGGTATACTGTTTCCATTCGACTTTCCCATTGACGATGAAACACAGAACTTGCATCGGAATTAAATATAAGAGACACAATGTCGACTTAAGTACAGGAGGACTGAGTCTTCCTACTGTCTATGTTTTGAGCGTTTCCTGTGTCATCAGTTTTATATTCCGATGCACCTCTGCAGGTTTACTGTATCCATTGGACCTTCCCATTGACGATGAAACTCAGAAATTGCATCGGAATTAAATATAAGAGACACAATGTCGACTTAAGTACAGGAAGACTGAGTCTTCCTACTGTCTATGTTTTGAGCGTTTCCTGTGTCTCCAGTTTTACATTCCGATGCACCTCTGCAGGTTTACTGTATCCCTTGGTCCTTCACAGTGACGAAGAAACACAGATATTGCATCGGAATGAAATATAAGAGACACAATGTCGACTTAACTACAGGAAAAGTGTGTCTTTCTATTGTATATGTTTTGAGCGTTTCCTGTGTCACCAGTTTTACATTCCGATGCACCTCTGCAGGTTTACTGTATCCATTTGATCTTCCCATTTACGATGAAACACAGATATTGCATCGGAATTAAATATAAGAGACACAATGCCGACTTAGGTACAGGAAGACTGAGTCTTCTTACTGTCTATGTTTTGAGCGATTCCTGTATCATCAGTTTTCTATTTTGATGCACCTCTGCAGGTTTACTGTATCCCTTGCACCTTCACAATGACGATGAAACACAGAAATTGCATCGGAATTAAATATAAGAGATACAATGCCGACTTAAGTACAGGAAGACTGAGTCTTCCTACTGTCAATGTTTGAGCGTTTCCTGTGTCAACAGTTTTACATTCCGATGCACCTCTGCAGATTTACTGTATCCATTGGACCTTCCCATTTACGATGAAACACAGAAATTGCATCGGAATTAAATATAAGAGACACAATGCCGACTTAGGTACAGGAAGACTGAGTCTTCTTACTGTCTATGTTTTGAGCGTTTCCTGTGTCACCAGTTTTACATTCCCATGCACCTCTGCAGGTTTTCCTGTATCCCTTGCACCTTCAAAGTGACGATGAAACACAGAAATTGCATCGGAATTAAATATAAGAGACACAATGCCGACTTAAGTACAGGAAGACTGAGTCTTCCTAATGTCTATGTTTTGAGCGTTTCCTGTGTCACCAGTTTTACATTCCGATGCACCTCTGATGGTATACTGTTTCTCTTCGACTTTCCCATTGACGATGAAACACAGAAATTGCATCGGAATAAAATATAAAAGACACAATGTCGAGTTAAGTACAGGAAGACTGAGTCTTTCTACTGTCTATGTTTTGAGCGTTTCCTGTGTCACCAGTTTTTCATTCCGATGCACCTCTGCAGGTTTACTGTATCCCTTGGTCCTTCACAGTGACGAAGAAACACAGATATTGCATCGGAATGAAATATAAGAGACACAATGTCGACTTAACTACAGGAAAAGTGTGTCTTTCTATTGTATATGTTTTGAGCGTTTCCTGTGTCACCAGTTTTACATTCCGATGCACCTCTGCAGTTCTACTGTATCCATTGCACCTTCCCATTGACGATGAAACACAGAAATTGCATCGCAAGTAAATAAAAAAGACACAATGCCGACTTAAGTACAGGAAGATTGAGTCTTCCTACTGTCTATGTTTTGAGCGTTTCCTGTGCCATCAGTTTTACATTCCGATGCACCTCTGCAGGTTTACTGTATCCATTGGACTTTCTCAGTGACGATGAGACACAGAAATTGCATCGGAATGAAATATAAGAGACAACATGCGACTTAAGGACAGGAAGAGTGTGTCTTTCACTTGTCTATGTTTTGAGCGTTTCCTGTGTCACCAGCCTTACATTCCGATGCACCTCTGCAGGTTTACTGTATCCATTGAACCTTCCCATTGACGTTGAAACACAGAAATTGCATCGCAATTAAATATAAGAGACACAACGCCGACTTAAGTACAAGAGATCTGAGTCTTCTTACGGTCTTTGATTTGAGCGTTTCCTGAGTCACCAGTTTTACATTCCAATTCACCTCTGCAGGTTTACTGTATCCCTTGGACCTACCCATTGATGAAAAAACACAGAAATTTCATCGGAATTAAATATAAGAGACACAATGCCGACTTAGGTACAGGAAGACTGAGTCTTCCTACTGTCAATGTTTTGAGCGTTTCCTTTGTCATCAGTTTTACATTTTGATGCACCTCTGCAAGTTTACTGTATTCCTTCGACCTTCACAGTGACGATGAAACACAGAAATTGCATCGGAATTAAATATAAGAGACACAATGCCGACTTAAGTACAGGAAGACTGAGTCTTCCTACTGTCTGTGTTTTGAGCGTTTACAGTGTCACCAGTTATACATTCCGATGCATCCCTGCAGGTTTACTGTATGCCTTGGACCTTCCCACTGACGATGAAACTCAGAAAATGCATCGGAATTAAATATAAGAGACACAATGCCGACTTAAGTACAGGAAGACTGAGTCTTCCTACAGTCTATGGTTTGAGCGTTTCCTGTGTCACCAGTTTTACATACCGATGCACCTCTGCAGGTTTACTGTATCCCTTGTACCTTCTCATTGACAATGAACCCAGAAATTGCATCGGAATTAAATATAGGAGACACAATGCCGACTTAAGTACAGGAAGAGTTTGTCTTTCTACTGTCTATGTTTTGAGCGTTTCCTGTGTCACCAGTTTTACATTCCGATGCACCTCTGCAGGTTTACTGTATCCCTTGGACCTTCACAGTGACGATGAAACACAGAAATTGCATCGGAATTAAGTATAAGAGACACAAGGCCGACTTAAGTACAGGAAGACTGAGTCTTCCTACTGTCTATGTTTTGAGCGTTTCCTGTGTCACCAGTTTTACATTCCGATGCACCTCTGCAGGTATACTGTTTCCTTTCGACTTTCCCATTGACGATGAAACACAGAAATTGCATCGGAATTAAATATAAGAGACACAATGTCGACTTAAGTACAGGAAGACTGAGTCTTCCTACTGTCTATGTTTTGAGCGTTTCCTGTGTCATCAGTTTTATATTCCGATGCACCTCTGCAGGTTTACTGTATCCATTGGACCTTCCCATTGACGATGAAACTCAGAAATTGCATCGGAATGAAATAAAAAGTCACAATGCCGACTTAAGTACAGGAAGACTGAGGCTTCCTACTGTCTATGTTTGAGCGTTTCCTGTGTCATCAGTTTTACATTCTGATGAACCTCTGCAGGTTTACTGTATCCATTGGACTTTCACAGTGACGATGAGACACAGAAATTGCATCGGAATGAAATATAAGAGACACAATGCGACTTAAGTACAGGAAGAGTGTGTCTTTCAATTGTCTATGTTTTGAGCGTTCCCTGTGTCACCAGTTTTACATTCCGATGCACCTCTGCAGGTTTACTGTATACATTGGACCTTCCCATTGACGTTGAAACACAGAAATTGCATCGCAATTAAATATAAGAGACACAACGCCGACTTAAGTACAAGAGATCTGAGTCTTCTTACGGTCTTTGATTTGAGCGTTTCCTGAGTCACCAGTTTTACATTCCAATTCACCTCTGCAGGTTTACTGTATCCCTTGGACCTTCCCATTGATGAAAAAACACAGAAATTTCATCGGAATTAAATATAAGAGACACAATGCCGACTTAAGTACAGGAAGACTGAGTCTTCCTACTGTCTGTGTTTTGAGCGTTTTCTGTTTAATTAGTTTTACATTTCGATGCACCTCTGCAGGCATAGTGTTTCCCTTCGACTTTCCCATTGACGATGAAACACAGAAAATACATCGGAAATAAATATAACAGACACAATGCCGACTTAAGTACAGGAAGACTGAGTCTTACTACTGTCTTTGTTTTGAGCGTCTCCTGTGTCACCAGTTTTACATTCCGCTGCACCTCTGCAGGTTTACTGTATCCCTATGACCTTCCCCTTGACGATGAATCACAGAAATTGCGTCGGAATTAAATATAACAGACACAATGCCGACATAAGTACACGAAGATTGAGTCTTCCTACTGTCTATTTTTTGAGCGTTTCCTGCGTCACCAGTTTTACATTCCGATGCACCTCTGCATGTTTACTGTATCCATCGGACCGTCCCATTGACGATGAAACACAGAAATTACATCGGAATTAAATATAAGAGGCACAACGCCGACTTAAGTACATGAAAACTGAGTCTTCTAACGGTTTACGTTTTGAGAGTTTCCAGTGTCACCAGTTTTACATTCCGATGCACCTCTGCATGTTTACTGTGTCCCTTGGACCTTCCCATTTGCGATGAAACACAGGTATTGCATCGGAATTAAATATAAGAGACACAATGACGTCTTAAGTACAGGAAGACTGAGTCTTCCTACTGTCAATGTTTGAGCGTTTCCTGTGTCAACAGTTTTACATTCCGATGCACCTCTGCAGGTTTACTGTATCCCTTGGATCTTCCAATTGGCGATGAAACAAAGAAATTGCATCGGAATTAAATTTAAGAGACACAATGCCGACATAAGAACAGGAATGCTGAGTCTTCCTACTGGTCTATGTTTTGAGCGTTTCCTGTGTCTCCAGTTTTACATTCCGATGCACCTCTGAAGGTTTACTGTATCCCTTGGTCCTTCACAGTGACGAAGAAACACAGATATTGCATCGGAATGAAATATAAGAGACACAATGTCGACTTAACTACAGGAAAAGTGTGTCTTTCTATTGTATATGTTTTGAGCGTTTCCTGTGTCACCAGTTTTACATTCCGATGCACCTCTGCAGGTTTACTGTATCCATTTGATCTTCCCATTGACGATGAAACACAGAAATTGCATCGGAATTAAATATAAGAGACACAATGCCGACTTAGGTACAGGAAGACTGAGTCTTCTTACTGTCTATGTTTTGAGCGTTTCCTGTACCATCAGTTTTCTATTTTGATGCACCTCTGCAGGTTTACTGTATCCATTGGACCTTCCCAATGACGATGAAACTCAGAAATTGCATCGGAATGAAATAAAAAACCCACAATGCCGACTTAAGTACAGGAAGACTGAGGCTTCCTACTGTCTATGTTTTGAGCGTTTCCTATGTCATCAGTTTTACATTCCGATGCACCTCTGCAGGTTTACTATATCCATTGGACCTTCACAGTGACGATGAAACACAGAAATTGCATCGGAATTAAAAATAACAGACACAATGCCGACTTAAGTACAGGAAGACTGAGTCTTCGTACTGTCTATGTATTGAGCGTTTCCTGTGTCACCAGTTTTACATTCCGATGCACCTCTGCAGGTTTACTGTATCCGTTGGACCTTCCCATTAACGATGAAACACAGAAAGTGCATCGTAATTAAATATAAGAGACACAATGCCGACTTAAGTACAGGAAGACTGAGTCTTCGTACTGTCTATGTATTGAGCGTTTCCTGTATCATCAGTTTTCCATTTTGATGCACCTCTGCAGGTTTACTGTATCCCTTGGACCTTCACAGTGACGATGAAACACAGAAATAGCATCGGAATTAAGTATAAGAGACACAAGGCCGCCTTAAGTACAGGAAGACTGAGTCTTCCTACTGTCTATGTTTTGAGCGTTTCCTGTGTCACCAGTTTTACATTCCGATGCACCTCTGCAGGTATACTGTTTCCTTTCGACTTTCCCATTGACGATGAAACACAGAAATTGCATCGGAATTAAATATAAGAGACACAATGTCGACTTAAGTACAGGAAGACTGAGTCTTCCTACTGTCTATGTTTTGAGCGTTTCCTGTGTCATCAGTTTTATATTCCGATGCACCTCTGCAGGTTTACTGTATCCATTGGACCTTCCCATTGACGATGAAACTCAGAAATTGCATCGGAATGAAATAAAAAGTCACAATGCCGACTTAAGTACAGGAAGACTGAGGCTTCCTACTGTCTATGTTTGAGCGTTTCCTGTGTCATCAGTTTTACATTCTGATGAACCTCTGCAGGTTTACTGTATCCCTTGGACCTTCCCATTGATGAAAAAACACAGAAATTTCATCGGAATTAAATATAAGAGACACAATGCCGACTTAAGTACAGGAAGACTGAGTCTTCCTACTGTCTGTGATTTGAGCGTTTCCTGTTTAATTAGTTTTACATTTCGATGCACCTCTGCAGGCATACTGTTTCCCTTCGACTTTCCCATTGACGATGAAACACAGAAAATACATCGGAAATAAACATAACAGACACAATGCCGACTTAAGTACAGGAAGTCTGAGTCTTACTACTGTCTTTGTTTTGAGCGTTTCCTGTGTCACCAGTTTTACATTCCGATGCACCTCTGCAGGTTTACTGTATCCCTATGACCTTCCCCTTGACGATGAATCACAGAAATTGCGTCGGAATTAAATATAACAGACACAATGCCGACATAAGTACAGGAAGATTGAGTCTTCCTACTGTCTATTTTTTGAGCGTTTCCTGCGTCACCAGTTTTACATTCCGATGCACCTCTGCATGTTTACTGTATCCATCGGACCGTCCCATTGACGATGAAACACAGAAATTACATCGGAATTAAATATAAGAGACACAACGCCGACTTAAGTACATGAAAACTGAGTCTTCTAACGGTTTACGTTTTGAGAGTTTCCAGTGTCACCAGTTTTACATTCCGATGCACCTCTGCATGTTTACTGTGTCCCTTGGACCTTCCCATTTGCGATGAAACACAGGTATTGCATCGGAATTAAATATAAGAGACACAATGACGTCTTAAGTACAGGAAGACTGAGTGTTCCTACTGTCTATGTTTTGAGCGATTCCTGTGTCACCAGTTTTACATTCCCATGCACCTTTGCAGGTTTTCTTGTATCCCTTGCACCTTCAAAGTGACGATGAAACACAGAAATTGCATCGGAATTAAATATAAGAGACACAATGCCGACTTAAGTACAGGAAGACTGGGTCTTCCTAATGTCTATGTTTTGAGCGTTTCCTGTGTGACCAGTTTTTCATTCCGATGCACCTCTGCAGGTTTACTGTATCCATTGGACCTTCACAGTGACGATGAAACACAGAAATTGCATCGGAATGAAATAAAAGAGACACATTGTCGACTTAAGTACAGGAAGAGTGTGTCTTTCTATTGTCTATGCTTTGAGCGTTTCCTGTGTCACCAGTTTTACATTCCGATGCACCTCTGCAGGTTTACTGTAACCATTGGACCTTCCCATTGACGATGAAACACAGAAATTGCATCGGAATTAAATATAAGAGACACAATGCAGACTTAAGTACAGGAAGACTGAGTCTTCCTACTGTCAATGTTTGAGCGTTTCCTGTGTCAACAGTTTTACATTCCGATGCACCTCTGCAGATTTACTGTATCCATTGGACCTTCCCATTGACGATGAAACACAGAAATTGCATCGGAATTAAATATAAGAGACACAACGTCGACTTAAGTACAAGAAAACTGTGTCTTCTTACGGTCTGTGATTTGAGCGTTTCCTGCATGACCATTTTTACATTCCAATGCACGTCTGCAGGTTTACTATATACCTTGGACCTTCCCATTGACGAAAAAACACAGAAATTGCATCGGAATTAAATATAAGAGATACAATGCCGACTTAGGTACAGGAAGACTGAGTCTTCTTACTGTCTATGTTTTGAGCGTCTCCTATGTCATCAGTTTTTCATTTTGATGCACCTCTGCTGGTTTACTGTATCCCTTGAACCTTCCCATTGACGACGAAACACAGAAATTGCATCGGATTTAAATATAAGAGACACAATGCCGACTTAAGTACTGGAAGACTGAGTATTCCTACTGTCTATGTTTTGAGCATTTCCTGTGTCACCAGTTTTAAATTCCGATGCACCTCTGCAGGCTTACTGTATCCCTTGGATCTTCCAATTGGCGATGAAACAAAGAAATTGCATCGGAATTAAATTTAAGAGACACAATGCCGACATAAGAACAGAAATGCTGAGTCTTCCTAGTGTATATGTTTTGAGCGTTTCCTGTGTCTCCAGTTTTACATTCCGATGCACCTCTGCAGGTTTACTGTATCCCTTGGTCCTTCACAGTGACGAAGAAACACAGATATTGCATCGGAATGAAATATAAGAGACACAATGTCGACTTAACGACAGGAAAAGTGTGTCTTTCTATTGTATATGTTTTGAGCGTTTCCTGTGTCACCAGTTTTACATTCCGATGCACCTCTGCAGGTTTACTGTATCCATTTGATCTTCCCATTTACGATGAAACACAGAAATTGCATCGGAATTAAATATAAGTGACACAACGTCGACTTAAGTACAAGAAAACTGTGTCTTCTTACGGTCTGTGATTTGAGCGTTTCCTGCATGACCATTTTTACATTCCAATGCACCTCTGCAGGTTTACAATATACCTTGGACCTTCCCATTGACGAAAAAACACAGAAATTGCATCGGAATTAAATATAAGAGATACAATGCCGACTTAGGTACAGGAAGACTGAGTCTTCTTACTGTCTATGTTTTGAGCGTTTCCTATGTCATCAGTTTTACATTTTGATGCACCTCTGCTGGTTTACTGTATCCCTTGAACCTTCCCATTGACGACGAAACACAGAAATTGCATCGGATTTAAATATAAGAGACACAATGCCGACTTAAGTACTGGAAGACTGAGTATTCCTACTGTCTATGTTTTGATCGTTTCCTGTGTCACCAGTTTTTCATTCCGATGCACGTCTGCACGTTTACTGTATCCATTGGACCTTCCCATTGACGATGAAACACAGATATTGCATCGGAATTAAATTTAAGAGACACAATGCCGTCATAAGAACAGGAATGCTGAGTGTTCCTACTGTCTATGCTTTGAGCATTTCCTGTGTCACCAGTTTTACATTCCGATGCACCTCTGCAGGTTTACTGTATCCCTTGGATCTTCCAGTTGGCGATGAAACAAAGAGATTGCATCGGAATTAAATTTAAGAGACACAATGCCGACATAAGAACAGGAATGCTGAGTCTTCCTACTGGTCTATGTTTTGAGCGTTTCCTGTGTCTCCAGTTTTACATTCCGATGCACCTCTGCAGGTTTACTGTATCCCTTGGTCCTTCACAGTGACGCAGAAACACAGATATTGCATCGGAATGAAATATAAGAGACACAATGTCGACTTAACTACAGGAAAAGTGTGTCTTTCTATTGTATATGTTTTGAGCGTTTCCTGTGTCACCAGTTTTACATTCCGATGCACCTCTGCAGGTTTACTGTATCCATTTGATCTTCCCATTGACGATGAAACACAGAAATTGCATCGGAATTAAATATAAGAGACACAATGCCGACTTAGGTACAGGAAGACTGAGTCTTCTTACTGTCTATGTTTTGAGCGTTTCCTGTACCATCAGTTTTCTATTTTGATGCACCTCTGCAGGTTTACTGTATCCATTGGACCTTCCCAATGACGATGAAACTCAGAAATTGCATCGGAATGAAATAAAAAACCCACAATGCCGACTTAAATACAGGAAGACTGAGGCTTCCTACTGTCTATGTTTTGAGCGTTTCCTATGTCATCAGTTTTACATTCCGATGCACCTCTGCAGGTTTACTATATCCATTGGACCTTCACAGTGACGATGAAACACAGAAATTGCATCGGAATTAAAAATAGCAGACACAATGCCGACTTAAGTACAGGAAGAATGAGTCTTCCTACTGTCTATGTTTGAGCGTTTCCTGTGTCACCAGTTTTACATTCCGATGCACCTCTGCAGGTTTACTGTATCCATTGGACTTTCCCATTGTCGATGAAACACATAAAATGCATAGGAATTAAATATAAGAGACACAATGCCGACTTAGGTACAGGAAGACTGAGTCTTCTTACTGTCTATGTTTTGAGCGTTTCCTGTATCATCAGTTTTCCATTTTGATGCACCTCTGCAGGTTTACTGTATCCCTTGGACCTTCACAGTGACGATGAAACACAGAAATAGCATCGGAATTAAGTATAAGAGACACAAAGCCGCCTTAAGTACAGGAAGACTGAGTCTTCCTACTGTCTATGTTTTGAGCGTTTCCTGTGTCACCAGTATTACATTCCGATGCACCTCTGCAGATATACTGTTTCCTTTCGACTTTCACAGTGACGATGAAACACAGAAATTTCATCAGAATGAAATATAAGAGACACAATGCGACTTAAGTACAGGAAGAGTGTGTCTTTCAATTGTCTATGTTTTGAGCGTTTCCTGTGTCACCAGTTTTACATTCCGATGCACCTCTGCAGGTTTACTGTATCCATTGGACCTTCCCATTGACGTTGAAACACAGAAATTGCATCGCAATTAAATATAAGAGACACAACGCCGACTTAAGTACAAGAGATCTGAGTCTTCTTACGGTCTTTGATTTGAGCGTTTCCTGAGTCACCAGTTTTACATTCCAATTCACCTCTGCAGGTTTACTGTATCCCTTGGACCTTCCCATTGATGAAAAAACACAGAAATTTCATCGGAATTAAATATAAGAGACACAATGCCGACTTTAGTACAGGAAGACTGAGTCTTCCTACTGTCTGTGTTTTGAGCGTTTCCTGTTTAATTAGTTTTACATTTCGATGCACCTCTGCAGGCATACTGTTTCCCTTCGACTTTCCCATTGACGATGAAACACAGAAAATACATCGGAAATAAACATAACAGACACAATGCCGACTTAAGTACAGGAAGTCTGAGTCTTACAACTGTCTTTGTTTTGAGCGTTTCCTGTGTCACCAGTTTTACATTCCGATGCACCTCTGCAGGTTTACTGTATCCCTATGACCTTCCCCTTGACGATGAATCACAGAAATTGCGTCGGAATTAAATATAACAGACACAATGCCGACATAAGTACAGGAAGATTGAGTCTTCCTACTGTCTATTTTTTGAGCGTTTCCTGCGTCACCAGTTTTACATTCCGATGCACCTCTGCATGTTTACTGTATCCATCGGACCGTCCCATTGACGATGAAACACAGAAATTACATCGGAATTAAATATAAGAGACACAACGCCGACTTAAGTACATGAAAACTGAGTCTTCTAACGGTTTACGTTTTGAGAGTTTCCAGTGTCACCAGTTTTACATTCCGATGCACCTCTGCATGTTTACTGTGTCCCTTGGACCTTCCCATTTGCGATGAAACACAGGTATTGCATCGGAATTAAATATAAGAGACACAATGACGTCTTAAGTACAGGAAGACTGAGTGTTCCTACTGTCTATGTTTTGAGCGTTTCCTGTGTCACCAGTTTTACATTCCCATGCACCTCTGCAGGTTTTCTAGTATCCCTTGCACCTTCAAAGTGACGATGAAACACAGAAATTGCATCGGAATTAAATATAAGAGACACAATGCCGACTTAAGTACAGGAAGACTGGGTCTTCCTAATGTCTATGTTTTGAGCGTTTCCTGTGTCACCAGTTTTTCATTCCGATGCACCTCTGCAGGTTTACTGTAACCATTGGACATTCACAGTGACGATGAAACACAGAAATTGCATCGGAATGAAATAAAAGAGACACATTGTCGACTTAAGTACAGGAAGAGTGTGTCTTTCTATTGTCTATGCTTTGAGCGTTTCCTGTGTCACCAGTTTTACATTCCGATGCACCTCTGCAGGTTTACTGTAACCATTGGACCTTCCCATTGACGATGAAACACAGAAATTGCATCGGAATTAAATATAAGAGACACAATGCAGACTTAAGTACAGGAAGACTGAGTCTTCCTACTGTCAATGTTTGAGCGTTCCCTGTGTCAACAGTTTTACATTCCGATGCACCTCTGCAGATTTACTGTATCCATTGGACCTTCCCATTGACGATGAAACACAGAAATTGCATCGGAATTAAATATGAGACACAACGTCGACTTAAGTACAAGAAAACTGTGTCTTCTTACGGTCTGTGATTTGAGCGTTTCCTGCATGACCATTTTTACATTCCAATGCACCTCTGCAGGTTTACTATATACCTTGGACCTTCCCATTGACGAAAAAACACAGAAATTGCATCGGAATTAAATATAAGAGATACAATGCCGACTTAGGTACAGGAAGACTGAGTCTTCTTACTGTCTATGTTTTGAGCGTCTCCTATGTCATCAGTTTTACATTTTGATGCACCTCTGCTGGTTCACTGTATCCCTTGAACCTTCCCATTGACGACGAAACACAGAAATTGCATCGGATTTAAATATAAGAGACACAATGCCGACTTAAGTACTGGAAGACTGAGTATTCCTACTGTCTATGTTTTGAGCATTTCCTGTGTCACCAGTTTTACATTCCGATGCACCTCTGCAGGTTTACTGTATCCCTTGGATCTTCCAATTGGCGATGAAACAAAGAAATTGCATCGGAATTAAATTTAAGAGACACAATGCCGACATAAGAACAGGAATGCTGAGTCTTCCTAGTGTCTATGTTTTGAGCGTTTCCTGTGTCTCCAGTTTTACATTCCGATGCACCTCTGCAGGTTTACTGTATCCCTTGGTCCTTCACAGTGACGAAGAAACACAGATATTGCATCGGAATGAAATATAAGAGACACAATGTCGACTTAACGACAGGAAAAGTGTGTCTTTCTATTGTATATGTTTTGAGCGTTTCCTGTGTCACCAGTTTTACATTCCGATGCACCTCTGCAGGTTTACTGTATCCATTTGATCTTCCCATTTACGATGAAACACAGAAATTGCATCGGAATTAAATATAAGAGACACAATGCCGACTTAGGTACAGGAAGACTGAGTCTTCTTACTGTCTATGTTTTGAGCGTTTCCTGTATCATCAGTTTTTTATTTTGATGCACCTCTGCAGGTTTACTGTATCCCTTGCACCTTCACAATGACGATGAAACACAGAAATTGCATCGGAATTAAATATAAGAGACACAATGCCGACTTAAGTACAGTAAGACTGAGTCTTCCTACTGTCTATGATTTGAGCGTTTCCTTTGTCACCAGTTTTACATTCCGATGCACCTCTGCAGTTCTACTGTATCCATTGCACCTTCCCATTGACGATGAGACACAGAAATTGCATCGGAATGAAATATAAGAGACACAATGCCGACTTAAGTACAGGAAGAGTGTGTCTTTCACTTGTCTATGTTTTGAGCGTTTCCTGTGTCACCAGCTTTACATTCCGATGCACCTCTGCAGGTTTACTGTTTCCATTGGACCTTCCCATTGACGTTGAAACACAGAAATTGCATCGCGATTAAATATAAGAGACACAACGCTGACTTACGTACAAGAGATCTGAGTCTTCTTACGGTCTTTGATTTGAGCGTTTCCTGAGACACCAATTTTGCATTCCAAATCACCTCTGCAGGTTTACTGTATCCCTTTGACCTTCCCATTGATGCTGAAACACAGAAATGGCATCGCAATTAAATATAAGAGACACAACGCCGACTTAAGTACAAGAGATCTGAGTCTTCTTACGGTCTTTGATTTGAGCGTTTCCTGAGTCACCAGTTTTACATTCCAATTCACCTCTGCAGGTTTACTGTATCCCTTGGACCTACCCATTGATGAAAAAACACAGAAATTTCATCGGAATTAAATATAAGAGTCACAATGCCGACTTAGGTACAGGAAGACTGAGTCTTCCTACTGTCTATGTTTTGAGCGTTTCCTTTGTCATCAGTTTTACATTTTGATGCACCTCTGCAAGTTTACTGTATTCCTTCGACCTTCACAGTGACGATGAAACACAGAAATTGCATCGGAATTAAATATAAGAGACACAATGCCGACTTAAGTACAGGAAGACTGAGTCTTCCTACTGTCTATGGTTTGAGCGTTTCCTGTGTCACCAGTTTTACATACCGATGCACCTCTGCAGGTTTACTGTATCCCTTGTACCTTCTCATTGACAATGAACCCAGAAATTGCATCGGAATTAAATATAGGAGACACAATGCCGACTTAAGTACAGGAAGAGTTTGTCTTTCTACTGTCCATGCTTTGAGCGTTTCCTGTGTCACCAGTTTTACATTCCGATGCACCTCTGCAGGTTCACTGTATGCCTTGGACCTTCCCAATGACGATGAAACACAGATATTGCATTGCAATTAAATATAAGAGTCACAATGCCGACTTATGTACAGGAAGACTGAGTCTTCCTACTGTCTATGTTTTGAGCGTTTCCTGTGTCAGCAATTCTACATTCCCATGCACCTCTGGAAGTTTACTGTATCCCTCGGACCATCACAGTGACGATGAAACACAGAAATTGCATCGGAATTAAATATAAGAGTCACAATGGAGACTTAAGTACAGGAATACTGAGTCTTGCTACTGTCTATGTTTTGAGCGTTTCCTGTGTCGGCAATTTTACATTCCGATGCACCTCTGCAGGTTTACTCTATCCCTTGGACCTTCACAGTGACGATGAAACACAGAAATTGCATCGGAATTAAATATAAGAGTCACAATGCCGACTTAAGTACAAGAAAACTGAGTCTCCTTACTCTCTAAGTTTTGAGCGTTTACAGTGTCACCAGTTTTATATTCCGATGCACCTCTGCAGGTTTACTGTATCCACTGGACGTTCCCATTGACGATTGAACACAAAAATTGCATCGGAATTAAATATAAGAGACACAATGCCGACTTAAGTACAGGAAGACTGAGTCTTCCTAATGTCTGTGTTTTGAGCGTTTCCTGTGTCACCAGTTTTACATTCCGATGCACCTCTGGAGGTTTACTGTATCCCTTGGACCTTCACAGTGACGATGAAACACAGAAATGGCATCGGAATTATATATAAGACACACAATGCGGACCTAAGTACAGGAAAAGTGAGTCTTCTTCCAGTCTATGTTTTGAGCGTTTCCTGAGTCACCAGTTTTACATTCCGATGCATCACTGCAGGTTTACTGTTTCCCTTCGACCTTCGCAATGACGATGAAACACAGAAATTGCATCGGAATTAAATAAAGGAAACACAATGCCGACTCAAGTACAGGAAGACTGAGTCTTCTTCCAGTCTATGTTGTGAGCGTTTCCTGCGTCACCAGTTTTACATTCCAATGCACTTCTGCAGGTTTAGTGTATCTGTTGGACCTTACCATTGAGGATGAAACACAGAAATTGCATCGGAATTAAACATCAGAGACACAATGCCGATATAAGTACAGGAAGACTGAGTCTTCCTAATGTCTATGTTTTGAGCGTTTCCTGTGTCACCAGTTTTACATTCCGATGCACCTCTGCAGGTTTACTGTATCCCTTGGACCTTCACAGTGACGATGAAACACAGAAATTGCATCGGAATTAAAAATTAGAGTCACAATGCCGACTTAAGTACAAGAAAACAGTGTCTTCTTACGGTCTATGTTTCGAGCGTTTCCTGTGTCACCAGTTTTACATTCCGATGCACCTCTGCAGGTTTAATGTATCCATTTGACCTTCCCATTGACGATGAAACACCGAATTTGCACCGGAATTATATATAAGAGACACAATGCCGACTTACGTACTGGAAGACTGAGTCTTCCTACTGTCTATGTTTTGAGCGTTTCCTGTGTCACTAGTTTTACTTTCCGATGCACCTCTGCAAGTTTACTGTATCCCTTGGACCTTCCCATTGACGATGAAATACAGAAATTGCATCGCAATTAAATATAAGAGTCACAATGCCGACTTAAGTACAGGAAGACTGAGTCTTCCTACTGTCTATGTTTTGAGCGTTTCCTGTGTCAGCAATTTTACATTCCGATACACCTCTGCAGGTTTACTGTATCCCTTGGACCTTCACAGTGACGATGAAACACAGAAATTGCATCGCAATTAAATATAACAGACACAATGCCGATTAAAGTACAGGAAGACAGAGTCTTCCTAATGTCTATGTTTTGAGCGTTTCCTGTGTCATCAGTTTTACATTCCGATGCACCTCTGCAGGTTTACTGTATCCATTGGACCTTCCCATTGACGATGAAACACAGAAATTGAATCGGAATTAAATATAAGACACACAATGCCGACATAAGTACAGGAAGACTGAGTCTTCCTACTGTCTATGTTTTGAGCGTTTCCTGGGTCACCAGTTTTACATTCCGATGCATCTCTGGAGGTTTACTGTATCCCTTGGACCTTCACAGTGACGATGAAACACAGAAATTGCATCGGAATTAAATATAGGAGTCACAATGCCGACTTAAGTACAAGAAAACAGTGTCTTCTTACTGTCTATGTTTTGAGCGTTTCCTGTGTCAGCAATTTTACTTTCCGATACACCTCTGCAGGTTTACTGTATCGCTTGGACCTTCACAGTGACGATGAAACACAGAAATTGCATCGCAATTAAATATAACAGACACAATGCCGATTCAAGTACAGGAAGACTGAGTCTTCCTAATGTCTATGTTTTGAGCGTTTCCTGTGTCACCAGTTTTACATTCCGATGCACCTCTGCGGGTTTGCTGTATCCGTTGGACCTTCCCATTGACGGTGAAACACAAAAATTGCATCGGAATTAAATATAAGAGTCACAATGCCGACTTAAGTACAAGAAAACTGCGTCTTCTTACGGTCTATGTTTTGAGTGTTTCCTGTGTCACCAGTTTTACATTCCGATGCACCTCTGCAGGTTTACTGTATCCCTTGGACCTTCCCATTGACAATGAAACACAGAAATTGCATCGGAAGTAAATATAAGAGACACCATGCCGACTTAAGTACAGGAAGATTTCGTCTTTCTACTGTCAATGTTTTGAGCGTTTCCTGTGTCACCAGTTTTACATTCCGATGCACCTCTGCAGGTTTACTGTATCCCTTGGACCCTCAAAGTGCGATGAAGCACAGAAATTGCATCGCAATTAAATATAAGAGTCACAATGCCGACTTAAGTACAGGAAGACTGAGTCTTCCTACTGTCAATGTTTTGAGCGTTTCCTGTGTCAGCAATTTTACATTCCGATGCACCTCTGCAGGTTTTCTGTATCCCTTGGACCTTAGCAGTAACGATGAAACACAGAAATTGCATCGGAATTAAATATAAGAGTCAAAATGCCGACTTAAGTACAAGAAAACTGTGTCTTCTTAAGGTCTATGTTTCGAGCGTTTACTGTGTCACCAGTTTTACATTCCGATGCAGCTCTGGAGGTTTACTGTATCCCTTGGACCTTCCAATTGACGATGAAACACGGAAAATGCATCGGAATTAAATATAAGAGACTCAATGCTGACTTAAGTACAGGAAGACTGAGTCTTCCTAATGTCTATATTTTGAGCGTTTCCTGTGTCACCAGTTTTACATTCCGATGCACCTATGCAGGTTTACTGTATCCCTTGCACCCTCCCATTGACGATGAAACACAGAAATAGCATCGGAATTAAATATAAGAGACACAATGCCGACTTAAGTACAGGGAGACTGAGTCTTCCTAATGTCTGTGTTTTGAGCGTTTCCTGTGTCATCAGTTTTACATTCCGATGCACCTCTGCAGGTTTACTGTATCCCTTGGACCTTCCCATTGACAATGAAACACAGAAATTGCATTGGAATTAAATATAAGAGCCACAATGCCGACTTAAGTACAGGAAGATTTTGTCTTTCTACTGTCTATGTTTTGAGCGTTTCCTGTGTCACCAGTTTTACATTCCGATGCACCTCTGCAGGTTTACTGTATCCCTTGGACCCTCCCATTGACGATGAAACACAGAAATAGCATCGGAATTAAATATAAGAGACACAATGCCGACTTAAGTACAGGGAGACTGAGTCTTCCTAATGTATATATTTAGAGCGTTTCCTGTGTCACCAGTTTTACTTTCCGATGCACCTCTGCGGGTTTACTGTATCCCTTGGACCTTCCCATTGACAATGAAACACAAAAATTGCATCAGAATTAAATATAACAGACACAATGCCGACTTAAATACAGGAAGACTGAGTCTTCCTACTGTCTATGTTTTTAACGTTTCCTGTGTCACCAGTTTTACATTCCGATGCCGCTCTGGAGGTTTACTGTATCCCTTGGACCCTCCCATTGACGATGAAACACAGAAATTGCATCGCAATTAAATATAAGAGTCACAATGCCGACTTAAGTACTGGAAGACTGAGTCTTCCTACTGTCTATGATTTGAGCGTTTCCTGTGTCGGCTATTTTACATTCCGATGCACCTCTGCAGGTTTACTCTATCCCTTGGACCTTCACAGTGACGATGAAACACAGAAATTGCATCGGAATTAAATATAAGAGTCACAATGCCGACTTAAGTACAAGAAAACAGTGTCTTCTTACGGTCTATGTTTCGAGCGTTTCCTGTGTCACCAGTTTTACATTCCGATGCACCTCTGCAGGTTTAATTTATCCACTTTACCTTCCCATTGACGATGAAACACCGAAATTGCACCGGAATTAAATATAAGAGACACAATGCCGACTTAACTACAGGAAGACTGAGTCTTCCTACTGTCTATGTTTTGAGCGTTTTCTGTGTCACTAGTTTTACTTTGCGATGCACCACTGCAGGTTTACTGTATCCCTTGGACCTTACCATTGTCAATGAAACACAGAAATTGCATCGGAAGTAAATATAAGAGGCACCATGCCGACTTTAGTACAGGAAGAGTTTGTCTTTCTACTGTCTATGTTTTGAGAGTTTCCTGTGTCACCAGTTATACATACCGATGCACCTCTGCAGGTTTACTGTATTCCTTGGATCTTCCCATTTACGATGAAACACAGAAATTGCATCGCAGTTAAATATAAGAGTCACAATGCCGACTTAAGTACAGGAGGACTGAGTCTTCCTACTGTCTATGTTTTGAGCGTTTCCTGTGTCAGCAATTTTACATTCCGATGCACCTCTGCAGGTTTACTGTCTCCCTTGGACCTTCCCATTGACGATGAAACACAGCAATTGAATCGGAATTAAATATAAGACACACAATGCCGACATAAGTACAGGAAGACTGACTCTTCCTACTGTCTATGTTTTGAGCGTTTCCTGGGTCACCAGTTTTACATTCCGATGCATCTCTGGAGGTTTACTGTATCCCTTGGATCTTCACAGTGACGATGAAACACAGAAATTGCATCGGAATTAAATATAAGAGTCACAATGCCGACTTAAGTACAAGAAAACAGTGTCTTCCTACTGTCAATGTTTCCAGCGTCTCCTGTGTCACCAGTTTTACATTCCGATGCACCTCTGCAGGTTTAATGTATCCATTGGACTTTCCCATTGACGATGAAACACCGAAATTGCACCGGAATTAAATATAAGAGACACAATGCCAGCTTAAGTACAGGAAGCCTGAGTCTTCCCAATGTCTATGTTTTTAGCGTTTCCTGTGTCATCAGTTTTACATTCCGATGCACCTCTGCAGGTTTTCTGTATCCCATGGACCTTCCCATTGACGATGAAACAGAGAAATTGCATCGGAATTAAATATAAGAGACACAATGCCGACTTAAGTACAGGAAGACTGAGTCTTCCTAATGTCTATGATTTGAGCGTTTCCTGTGAGACCAGTTTTATATTCCGATGCTCCTCTGGAGGTTTACTGTATCCATTGGACCTTCCCATTGACGATGAAACACAGAAATTGCATCGGAATTAAATATAAGAGACACAATGCCGACTTAAGTACAGGAAGATTGAGTCTTCCTAATGTAAATATTTTGAGCGTTTCCTGTGTCACCAGTTTTACATTCCGATGCACCTCTGCAGGTTTACTGTATCCCTTGGACCTTCCCATTGACAATGAAACACAGAAATTGCATCGGAATTAAATATAAGAGCCACAATGCCGACTTAAGTACAGGAAGACTGAGTATTCCTACTGTCTATCTTTTGAGCGTTTCCTGTGTCACCAGTTTTATATTCCGATGCACCTCTGCAGGTTTACTGTATCCGTTGGACCTTCCCACTGACGATGAAACACAAAAACTGCATCGGAATTAAATATAAGAATCACAATGCCGACTTAAGTACAGGAAGACTGAATCTTCCTACTGTCTATGTTTTGAGCGTTTCCTGTGTCAGCAATTTTACATTCCGATGCACCTCTGCAGGTTTTCTGTATCCCTTGTACCTTCACAGTGACGATGAAATACAGAAATTGCATCGGAATTAAATATAAGAGTCACAATGCCGACTTCAGTACAAGAAAACTGTATCTTCTTACGTTCTATGTTTAGAGCGTTTCCTGTGTCACCAGTTTTACATTCCGATGCACCTCAGCAGGTTTACTGTATCCCTTGGACCTTCCCATTGACAATGAAACACAGAAATTGCAATTGAAGTAAATATAAGAGACACCATGCCGACTTAAGTACAGGAAGATTTTGTCTTTCTACTGTCTATGTTTTGAGCGTTTCCTGTGTCACCAGTTTCACATCCCGATGCACCTCTGCAGGTTTACTGTATCCCTTGGACCTTCAATTTGCGATGAAACACAGAAATTGCATCGGAATTAAATATAGGAGACACAATGCCGACTGAAGTACAGGAAGACTGAGTCTTCCTTCTGTCTATGTTTTGAGCGTTTCCTGTGTCACCAGTTTTATATTCCGATGCACCTCTGCAGGTTTACTGTATCCCTTGGACCTTCACAGTGACGATGAAACACAGAATTTGCATCGGAATTAAATATAAGAGACAGAATGCCGTATTAAGTACAGGAAGACTGAGTCTTCATCCAGTCTATGTTTTGAGCGTTTCCTGTGTCACCAGTTTGACATTCCGATGCACTTCTACAGGTTAACTGTATCCATTGAACTTTCAGATTGACGATGAAACACTGAAATTGCATCGGAATTAAACATAAGAGACACAATGCCGACTTAAGTACAAGAAAACTGAGTGTCCTTACTGTCTATGTTTTGAGCGTTTACAGTGTCACCAGTTTTACATTCCGATGCACCTCTGCAGGTTTACTGTATCCCTTGGACCTTACCATTGACGATGAAACACAGAAATTGCATCGGAATTAAATATAAGAGACACAATGCCGACTTAAGTACAGGAAGACTGAGTCTTCCTAATGTCTATATTTTGAACGTTTCCTGTGTCACCAGTTTTATATTCCGATGCAGCTCTGGAGGTTTACTCTATCCCTTGGACCTTCCGATTGTCGATGAAACACAGAAATTGCATCGGAATTAAATATAAGAGGATCAATGCTGACTTAAGTACAGGAAGACTGAGTCTACATAATGTCTATGATTTGAGCGTTTCCTGTGTCACCAGTTTTATATTCCGATGCACCTCTGCAGGTTTACGGTATCCATTGGACCTTCCCATTGACGATGAAACACAGAAATTGCATCGGAATTAAATATAAGAGACACAATGCCGACTTAAGTACAGGATGACTGAGTCTTCCTACTGTCTATGTTTTGAGCGTTTCCTGTGTCACCAGTTTAACATTCGGATGCACCTCTGCAGGTTTACTGTTTCCCTTCGACCTTCCCATTGACGATGAAACACAGAAATTGCATCGGAATTAAATAAAGGAGACACAATGCCGGGGTTATGTACAGCAAGACTGAGTCTTCCTACTGTCTATGTTTTGAGCGTTTCCTGTGTCATCAGTTTTACATTCCGATGCTCCTCTGCAGGTTTACTGTATCCCTTGGACCTTCACATTGCGATGAAACACAAAAATTGCATCGGAATTAAATATAAGAGACACAATGCCGACAGAGGTACAGGAAGACTGAGTCTTCCTAATGTCTATGTTATGAGCGTTTCCTGTGTCACCAGATTTACATTCCGATGCACCTCTGCATGTTTACTGTATCCCTTGGACCTTCCCATTACGATGAAACACAGAAATTGCATCGCAATTAAATATAAGAGTCACAATGCCGACTTAAGTAC
Organism: Schistocerca nitens; assembly: GCF_023898315.1. Classification (NCBI taxonomy): domain Eukaryota; kingdom Metazoa; phylum Arthropoda; class Insecta; order Orthoptera; family Acrididae; genus Schistocerca; species Schistocerca nitens. The sequence goes on along the minus strand of NC_064623.1, from coordinate 237,478,398 downwards.
AGGAAGTCTGAGTATTACTACGGTCTATATTTTGAGCGTTTCCTGTGTCAACAGTTTTACATTCCGATGCACCTCTGCAAGATTACTGTATCCCTTGGACCTTCCCATTGACGATGAAACACAGAAATTGCATCGCAATTAAATATAAGAGTCACAATGCCGACTTAAGTACAGGAAGACTGAGTCTTCCTACTGTCTATGTTTTGAGCGTTTCCTGTGCCAGCAATTTTACATTCCGATGCACCTCTGCAGGTTTACTGTATCCCTTGGACCTTCACAGTGACGATGACACGCAGAAATTGCATCGCAATTAAATATAAGAGACACAATGCCGATTCAAGTACAGGAAACTGAGTCTTCCTAATGTCTATGTTTTGAGCGTTTCCTGTGTCACCAGTTTTACATTCCGATGCACCTTTGCAGGTTTACTGTATCCATTGGAACTTCCCATTGACGAAGAAACACAGAAATTGCATCGGAATTAAATATAAGACACACAATGCCGACATAAGTACAGGAAGACTGAGTCTTCCTACTGTCTATGTTTTGACCGTTTCCTGGGTCACCAGTTTTACATTCCGATGCACCTCTGGAGATTTACTGTATCCCTTGGACCTTCACAGTGACGATGAAACACAGAATTTGCATCGGAATTAAATATAAGAGTCACAATGCCGACTTAAGTACAAGAAAACAGTGTCATCCTACTGTCTATGTTTCGAGCGTCTCCTGTGTCACCAGTTTTACATTCCGATGCACCTCTGCAGGTTTAATGTATCCATCGGACTTTCCCATTGACGATGAAGCACCGAAATTTCACCGGAATTAAATATAAGAGACACAATGCCGGCTTAAGTACAGGAAGCCTGAGTCTTCCCAATGTCTATGTTTTTAGCGTTTCCTGAGTCATCAGTTTTACATTCCGATGCATCTCTGCAGGTTTTCTGTATCCCATGGACCTTCTCATTGACGATGAAACAGAGAAATTGCATCGGAGTTAAATATAAGAGACACAATGCCGACTTACGTACAGGAAGACTGAGTCTTCCTAATGTCTATATTTTGAGCGTTTCCTGTGTCACCAGTTTGACATTCCGATGCACCTCTACAGGTTAACTGTATCCATTGGACCTTCAGATTGACGATGAAACACTGAAATTACATCGGAATTATACATAAGAGACACAATGCCGACTTAAGTACAACAAAACTGAGTGTACTTACTGTCTATGTTTTGAGCGTTTACAGTGTCACCAGTTTTACATTGCGATGCACCTCTGCAGGTTTACTGTATCTCTTGGACCTTCCCATTGACGATGAAACACAGAAATTGCATCGGAATTAAATATAAGAGACACAATGCCGACTTAAGTACAGGAAGACTGAGTCTTCCTAATGTCTATATTTTGAGCGTTTCCTGTGTCACCAGTTTTACATTCCGATGCAGCTCTGGAGGTTTACTGCGTCCCTTCGACCTTCCAATTGTCGATGAAACACAGAAATTGCATCGGAATTAAATATAAGAGGATCAATGCTGACTTAAGTACAGGAAGACTGAGTTTACCTAATGTCTATGATTTGAGCGTTTCCTGTGTCACCAGTTTTATATTCTGATGCACCTCTGCAGGTTTACTGTATCCCTTGAACCTTCACATTGCGATGAAACACAGAAATTGCATCGGAATTAAATATAAGAGACACAATGCCGGGGTTAAGTACAGCAAGACTGAGTCGTCCTACTGTCTATGTTTTGAGCGTTTCCTGTGTCATCAGTTTTACATTCCGATGCACCTCTGCAGGTTTACTGTATCCCTTGAACCTTCACATTGCGATGAAACACAGAAATTGCATCGGAATTAAATAAAGGAGACACAATGCCGGGGTTAAGTACAGCAAGACTGAGTCGTCCTACTGTCTATGTTTTGAGCGTTTCCTGTGTCACCAGTTTTACATTCCGATGCACCTCTGCAAGTTTACTGTATCCCTTGGACCTTCCCATTACGATGAAACACAGAAATTGCATCGCAATTAAATATAAGAGTCACAATGCCGACTTAAGGACAGGAAGTCTGAGTATTCCTACAGTCTATATTTTGAGCGCTTCCTGTGTCACCAGTTTTACATTCCGATGCACCTCTGCAAGATTACTGTAACCCTTGGACCTTCCTATTGACAATGAAACACAGAAATTGCATCGGAATTAAATATAAGATACACAATGCCGTATTAAGTACAGGAAGACTGAGTCTTCATCCTGTCTATGTTTTGAGCGTTTCCTGTGTCACCAGTTTGACATTCCGATGCAACTCTGCAGGTTTACTGTATCCCTTGAATCTCCCTTTTGACGATGAAACACAAAAATTGCATCGAAATTAAATATAAGGGACACATTGCCGACTTAAGTACAGGAAGATTGAGTCTTCCTACTGTCGATGATTTGAGCGTTTCCTGCGTCACCAGTTTTACATTCCGATGCACATCTGCAGGTTAACTGTATCCATTGGACCTTCCCATTGACGATGAAACACAGAAATTGCATCGGAATTAAATATAAGAGACACAATGCCGACTTAATTACAAGAAAAGAGTGTCTTCCTACTGTCTATGATTCGAGCGTTTCCTGTGTCACCAGTTTTACATTCCGATGCACATCTGCAGGTTTAATGTATCCATTGGACTTTCCCATTGACGATGAAACACCGAAATTGCACCGGAATTAAATATCAGAGACACAATGCCGACTTAAGTACAGGAAGCCTGAGTCTTCCCAAAGTCTATGTTTTGAGCGTTTCCTGTGTCATCAGTTTTACATTACGAAGCTCCTCTGCAGGTTTTCTGTACCCCATGGACCTTCCCATTGACGATGAAACAGAGAAATTGCATCGGAATTAAATATAAGAGACACAACGCCGACTTAAGTACAGGAAGACTGAGTCTTCCTACTGCCTATGTTTTGAGCGTTTCCTGTGTCTCCAGTTTTACATTCCGATGCACCTCTGCAGGTTTACTGTATCCGTTATACCTTCCCATTGAAGATGAAACACAAAAATTGCATCGGAATTAAATATAAGAGTCACAATGCCGACTTAAGTACAAGAAAACTGTGTCTTCTTACGGTCTATGTTTTGAGCGTTTCCTGTGTCACCAGTTTTACATTCCCATGCACCTCTGCAGGTTTACTGTATCTCTTGGACCTTCCCATTGACGATGAAACACAGAAATTGCATCGGAAGTAAATATGAGAGACACCATGCCGACTTAAGTACAGGAAGATTTCGTCTTTCTACTGTCTATGCTTTGAGCGTTTCCTGTGTCAACAGTTTTACATTCCGATGAACCTCTGCAGGTTTACTGTATCATTTGGACCTTCAAAGTGCAATGAAACACAGAAATTGCATCGCAATTAAATATAAGAGTCACAATGCCGACTTTAGTACAGGAAGACTGAGTCTTCCTACTGTCTATGTTGTGAGCGTTTCCTGTGTCAGCAATTTTACATTCCGATGCACCTCTGCAGGTTTTCTGTATCCCTTGGAGCTTCACAGTAACGATGAAACACAGAATTTGAATCGGAATTAAATATAAGAGTCACAATGCCGACATAAGTACAAGAAAACTGTGTCTTCCTAATGTCTATGATTTGAGCGTTTCCTGTGTGACCAGTTTTGTATTCCGATGCACCTCTGGAGGTTTACTGTATCCATTGGACCTTCCCATTGACGATGAAACACAGAAATTGCATCGGAATTAAATATAAGAGACACAATGCCGACTTAAGTACAGGAGGACTGAGTCTTCCTAATGTCTATATTTTGAGCGTTTCCTGTGTCACCAGTTTTACATTCCGATGCAGCTCTGGAGGTTTACTGTATCCCTTGTCCCTTCCAATTGTCGATGAAACACAGAAATTGCATCGGAATTAAATATAAGATGATCAATGCTGACTTAAGTACAGGAAGACTGAGTCTACCTAATGTCTATGATTTGAGCGTTTCCTGTGTCACCAGTTTTATATTCCGATGCACCTCTGCAGGTTTACTGTATCCATTGGACCTTCCCATTGGCGATGAAACACAGAAATTGCATCGGAATTAAATATAAGAGACACAATGCCCACTTAAGTACAGGAAGACTGAGTCTTCCTACTGTCTATGTTTTGAGCGTTTCCTGTGTCACCAGTTTTTCATTCCGATGCACCTCTGCAGGTTTACTGTTTCCCTTCGACCTTCCCATTGACGATGAAACACAGAAATTGCATCCGTATTAAATAAAGGAGACACAATGCCGGGGTTAAGTACAGCAAGACTGAGTCTTCCTACTGTCTATGCTTTGGGCGTTTCCTGTGTCATCAGTTTTACATTCTGATGCACCTCTGCAGGTTTAATGTATCCATTGGACTTTCCCATTGACGATAAACACCGAAATTGCACCGGAATTAAATATAAGAGACACAATTCCGACTTAAGTACAGGAAGCCTGAGTCTTCCCAATGTCTATGTTTTGAGCGTTTCCTGTGTCATCACTTTTACATTCCGATGCACCTCTGCAGGTTTTCTGTATCCCATGGACCTTCCCATTGACGATGAAACAGAGAAATTGCATCGGAATTAAATATAAGAGACACAATGCCGACATAAGTACAGGAAGACTGAGTCTTCCTACTGTCTATGTTTTGAGCGTTTCCTGTGTCACCAGTTTTACATTCCGATGCACCTCTGCAGGTTTACTGTATCCCTTGGACCTTCCCATTGACAATGAAACACAGAAATTGCATCGGAAGTAAATATAAGAGACACCATGCCGACTTAAGTACAGGAAGATTTTGTCTTTCTACTGTCTATGTTTTGAGCGTTTCCTGTGTCACCAGTTTTACATTCCGATGCACTTCTGCAGGTTTTCTGTATCCCTTGGACCTTCACAGTAACGATGAAACACAGAAATTGCATCGGAATTAGATATAAGAGACGCAATGCCGACTTAAGTACAAGAAAACTGTGTCTTCTTAAGGTCTATGTTTCGAGCGTTTACTGTGTCACCAGTTTTACATTCCGATGCAGCTCTGGAGGTTTACTGTATCCCTTGGACCTTCCAATTGACGATGAAACACGGAAATTGCATCGGAATTAAATATAAGAGACTCAATGCTGACTTAAGTACAGGAAGACTGAGTCTTCCTAATGTCTATGATTTGAGCGATTCCTGTGTGACCAGTTTTATATTCCGATGCACCTCTGGAGGGTTACTGTATCCATTGGACCTTCCCATTGACGATGAAACACAGAAATTGCATCGGAATTAAATATAAGAGACACAATGCCGACTTAAGTACAGGAAGACTGAGTCTTCCTAATGTCTATATTTTGAGCGTTTCCTGTGTCAACAGTTTTACATTATGATGCACCTCTGCAGGTTTACTGTATCCCTTGGATCTTCCCATTGACAATGAAACACAGAAATTGCATCGGAATTAAATATAAGAGCCACAATGCCGACTTAAGTACAGGAAGACTGAGTATTCCTACTGTCTATCTTTGAGCGTTTCCTGTGTCACCGGTTTTACATTCCGATGCACCTCTGCAGGTTTACTGTATCCGTTGGACCTTCCCATTGACGATGAAACACAAAATTTGCATCGGAATTAAATATAAGAGTCACAATGCCGACTTAAGTACAGGAAGACTGAGTCTTCCTACTGTCTATGTTTGAGCGTTCCTTGTGTCAGCAATTTTACATTCCGATGCACCTCTGCAGGTTTTCTGTATCCCTTGGACCTTCACAGTGCTGATGAAATACAGAAATTGCATCGGAATTAAATATTAGAGTCACAATGCCGACTTAAGTACAAGGAAACTGTGTCTTTTTACGGTCTATGTTTTGAGCGTTTCCTGTGTCACCAGTTTTACATTCCGATGCACCTCTGCAGGTTTACTGTATCCCTTGGACCTTCCCATTGACAATGAAACACAGAAATTGCATCGGAAGTAAATATAAGAGACACCATGCCGACTTAAGTACTGGAAGATTTTGTCTTTCTACTGTATATGTTTTGAGCGTTTCCTGTGTCACCAGTTTTACATTCCGATGCACCTCTGCAGGTTTACTGTATCCCTTGGACCTTCAAATTGCGATGAAACACAGAAATTACATCGGAATTAAATATAAGGGACACAATGCCGACTGAAGTACAGGAAGACTAAGTATTCCTACTGTCTATACTTTGAGCGTTTCCTGTGTCACCAGTTATACATTCCGATGCACCTCTGCAAGTTTACTGTATCACTTGGACCTTCCCATTGACGATGAAACACAGAAATTGCATCGCAATTAAATATAAGAGTCACAATGCCGACTTAAGTACAGGAAGACTGAGTCTTCCTACTGTCTATGTTTTGAGCGTTTCCTGTGTCAGCAATTTTACATTCCGATGCACCTCTGCAGGTTTACTGTATCCATTGGACCTTCCCATTGACGAAGAAACACAGAAATTGCATCGGAATTAAATATAAGACACACAATGCCGACATAAGTACAGGAAGACTGAGTCTTCCTACTGTCTATGTCTTGAGCGTTTCCTGGGTCACCAGTTTTACATTCCGATGCACCTCTGGAGGTTTACTGTATCCCTTGGACCTTCACAGTGACGATGAAACACAGTAATTGCTTCTGAATTAAATATAAGAGTCACAATGCCGACTTAAGTACAAGAAAACAGTGTCTTCCTACTGTCTATGTTTCGAGCGTTTACTGTGTCACCAGTTTTACATTCCGATGCAGCTCTGGAGGTTTACTGTATCCCTTGGACCTTGCAATTGACGATGAAACACGGAAATTGCATCGGAATTAAATATAAGAGACTCAATGCTGACTTAAGTACAGGAAGACCGAGTCTTCCTAATGTCTATGATTTGAGCGTTTCCTGTGTGACCAGTTTTATATTCCGATGCACCTCTGGAGGTTTACTGTATCCATTGGACCTTCCCATTGACGATGAAACACAGAAATTGCATCGGAATTAAATATAAGAGACACAATGCCGACTTCAGTCCAGGAAGACTGAGTCTTCCTAATGTCTATATTTTGAGCGTTTCCTGTATCACCAGTTTTTTTATTTTATTTTTTTATTTATTTATTTATTGTTCCGTGGGACCAAATTAAGGAGAAATCTCCATGGTCATGGAACGAGTCAATACATGAAATTATAACACGATATTAGAAACAGATAAAATGAAATATAGAAAAAAAAACATATTCAGGTGACAAGTCATAAGTTTAAATGAAGACAATCAACAATGTAACACTGGAATTTGCTTAATTTTTTAGCTCTTCCAGGAGCTCCTCGACAGAATAGAAGGAGTGAGCCATGAGGAAACTCTTCAGTTTAGACTTAAAAGAGTTTGGGCTACTGCTAAGATTTTTGAGTTCTTGTGGTAGCTTATTGAAAATGGATGCAGCAGAATACTGCACTCCTTTCTGCACAAGAGTCAAGGAACTGCATTCTACATGCAGATTTGATTTCTGCCTAGTATTAACTGAGTGAAAGCTGCTAACTCTTGGGAATAGGCTAATATTGCTAACAACAAACGACATTAAAGAAAATATATACTGTGAGGGCAATGTCAGAATTCCCAGATTTTTGAATAGGGGTCGACAAGAGGTTCTCGAACTTACACCACATATAGCTCGAACAGCCCGTTTTTGAGCCAAAAATACCCTTTTTGAATCAGAAGAATTACCCCAAAAAATAATACCATACGACATAAGCGTATGAAAATATGCGAAGTAGACTACTTTTCGTGTTGAAGTGTCACTTATTTCAGATACTGTTCTAATGGTAAATAAAGCAGCATTTAGTTTCTGAACAAGATCCTGAACATGGGCTTTCCACAACAGCTTACTATCTATCCGTACGCCTAGGAACTTGAACTGTTCCGTCTCGCTTATAACATGCCCATTCTGTCTGATTAAAATGTCAGTTCTTGTTGAATTGTGAGTTAGAAACTGTAAAAACTGAGTCTTACTGTGATTTAGCATCAAATTATTTTCCACAAGCCACGAACTTATTTCATGAACTAAATTATTTGTTACTGTTTCAATATTACACACAAGATCCTTCACTATCAAGCTGGTGTCATCAGCAAACAGAAATATTTTTGAATCACCTGTAATACTAGAAGGCATATCATTTATATAAATAAGAAACAGCAGTGGCCCCAGCACCGACCCTTGGGGAACGCCCCACTTAACAGTGCCCCATTGGGACTGAACATCACTACCACTCTCAATATTGCGGATAATTACCCTCTGCTTTCTGTTCTTAAAGTAAGAGGCGAACCAATTGTAAGCTACTCCCCTTACTCCATAATGGTCCAACTTCTGCAGTAATATTTTGTGGTCAACACAGTCAAAAGCCTTCGTTAAATCAAAGAAAACACCTAGCGTTCGCAACCTTTTATTTAATCCGTCGAAAACCTCACAGAGAAAAGAGAATATAGCATTTTCAGTTGTTAAACCATTTCTAAAACCAAACTGAACATTTGACAGCAAATTATGTGAATTTAAATGCTCCAGTAACCTTGTATATACCACCTTCTCGATAACTTTAGCAAACACCGATGGCATAGAAATAGGTCTAAAATTGTCAACATTATCAATGTCTCCCTTTTTATAAAGTGGCTTCACTACCGAGTATTTTAATCGATCAGGAAACCGACCACTCCTAAAGGAAAAGTTACAGATATGGCTAAGTACTGGGCTAACATACATAAAACAATACTTCAGTATTCTGCTAGATACCCCGTCATATCCATGAGAGTTCTTGGTCTTTAGTGATTTAATTATTAACTCAATCTCCCTCTTGTCAGTATCATGGAGGAGCATTTCAGGTAACAGTCTCGGAACACTTTTTTCTAAGAGCGCTATATGATTCCCTGTTGGAATTAGGTTTCTATTTAGTTCACCTGCTATATTCAGAAAGTGATTATTAAATACTGTACATATATGCGACTTATCAGTAACACGGACATTCCCACTACGCACTGATTCTATATCCTCGACCTGTCTCTGCAGACCAGCAACTTCCTTTACGACTGACCATATGGTTTTAATTTTATCCTGAGACTTAGCTATTCTATCTGCATACCACATACTTTTTGCCTTCCTAATAACATTTTTAAGCACCTTACAATACTGTTTGTAATGGGCTGCTGCATTTAGATTTTGACTGTTTCTAACGTTTTGATATAATTGCCACTTTGTTCTACAAGATATTCTTATCCCTCTAGTCAGCCACCCAGGCTGCCTGTTTGTGCTAGTACCCTGTTTTAAACGTTGTAACGGAAAGCAACTTTCAAAGAGCATGAGAAAGGTCTTTAGAAAAGCATTATATTTATCGTTTACTGTCTCAGCGCTATAAACATCTTGCCACTCTTGTTCCTTTATAAGGTTTACAAAGGTCTCTACAGCAACCGGATCAGCTTTCCTGAACAGCTGATGACTATATTTAACACGAGTTGCAGCATAAAAATCTTTTAAAGTTAAAATTTGCGCATCATGATCTGAAAGGCCATTCACCTTTTTTCTAACAGAATGCCCTTCTAGTAATGAGGAATGAACAAAAATGTTGTCTATGGTTGTTCTACTGTTCCCTTGCACTCTCGTTGGAAAGAATACGGTTTGCATAAGATTATATGAATTAAAGAGGTCTACCAGCATCCTCTTCCTTGCACAATCACTTATACAATTAATATTGAAGTCACCACATATAACTAACTTTTTGTATTTCCTATAAAGTGAACCAAGAACCTCCTCTAGCTTTAGCAAAAATGCTGTGAAATCGGAGTCTGGGGATCTATAAATAACAACAGTTACAAGTTTAACTCCGTTAAATTTAACCACACCTGCACAACATTCAAACACCTTTTCAGTGCAGTACTTTGAAACATCAATTGACTCAAATGCGATGCCGTTTTTCACATACATGGCTACTCCCCCACACCGCAAAGAGCTCCTCGAAAAGCAGCCAGCCAACCTGTATCCTGGTAAAGGAAGCCTCTGAATTATCTCCTTATTTAAGGAGATTCCGATGCACCTCTGCAGGTTTACTGTATCCCTTGGACCTTCCCATTGACAATGAAACACAGAAATTGCATCGGAATTAAATATATGAGCCACAATGCCGACTTAAGTACAGGAAGACTGAGTATTCCTACTGTCTATCTTTTGAGCGTTTCCTGTGTTACCAATTTTACATTCCGATTCAGCTCTGGAGGTTTACTGTATCCGTTGGACCTTCCCATTGACGATGAAACACAAAAATTGCATCGGAATTAAATATAAGAGACACAATGCCGACTTAAGTACAGGAAGACTGAGTCTTCCTACTGTCTATGTTTTGAGCGTTTCCTGTGTCATCAATTTTACATTCCGATGCACCTCTGCAGGTTTTCTGTATCCCTTGGACCTTCACAGTGACGATGAAATACAGAAATTGCATCAGAATTAAATATAAGAGTCACAATGCCGACTTAAGTACAAGAAAACTGTGTCTTCTTACGGTCTATGTTTTAGCGTTTCCTGTGTCACCAGTTTTACATTCCGATGCACCTCTGCAGGTTTACTGTATCCCTTGGACCTTCCCATTGACAATGAAACACAGAAATTGCATCGGAAGTAAATATAAGAGGCACCATGCCGACTTTAGTACAGGAAGAGTTTGTCTTTCTACTGTCTATGTTTTGAGCGTTTCCTGTGTCACCAGTTATACATACCGATGCACCTCTGCAGGTTTACTGTATCCCTTGGACCTTCCCATTTACGATGAAACACCGAAATTGCACCGGAATTAAATATAAGAGACACAATGCCAGCTTAAGTACAGGAAGACTGAGTCTTCCTAATGTCTATGATTTGAGCGTTTCCTGTGAGACCAGTTTTATATTCCGATGCTCCTCTGGAGGTTTACTGTATCCATTGGACCTTCCCATTGACGATGAAACACAGAAATTGCATCGGAATTAAATATAAGAGACTCAATGCTGACTTAAGTACAGGAAGACTGAGTCTTCCTAATGTCTATGATTTGAGCGTTTCCTGTGTGTCCAGTTTTATATTCCGATGCACCTCTGGAGGTTTACTGTATCCATTGGACCTTCCCATTGACGAAGAAACACAGAAATTGCATCGGAATTAAATATAAGACACACAATGCCGACATAAGTACAGGAAGACTGAGTCTTCCTACTGTCTATGTCTTGAGCGTTTCCTGGGTCACCAGTTTTACATTCCGATGCACCTCTGGAGGTTTACTGCGTCCCTTCGACCTTCCAATTGTCGATGAAACACAGAAATTGCATCGGAATTAAATATAAGAGGATCAATGCTGACTTAAGTACAGGAAGACTGAGTTTACCTAATGTCTATGATTTGAGCGTTTCCTGTGTCACCAGTTTTATATTCCGATGCACCTCTGCAGGTTTACTGTATCCCTTGAACCTTCACATTGCGATGAAACACAGAAATTGCATCGGAATTAAATATAAGAGACACAATGCCGGGGTTAAGTACAGCAAGACTGAGTCGTCCTACTGTCTATGTTTTGAGCGTTTCCTGTGTCATCAGTTTTACATTCCGATGCACCTCTGCAGGTTTACTGTATCCCTTGAACCTTCACATTGCGATGAAACACAGAAATTGCATCGGAATTAAATATAAGAGACACAATGCCGACTGAAGTACAGGAAGACTGAGTCTTCCTAAAGTCTATGTTTTGAGCGTTTCCTGTGTCACCAGTTTTACATTCCGATGCACCTCTGCAAGTTTACTGTATCCCTTGGACCTTCCCATTACGATGAAACACAGAAATTGCATCGCAATTAAATATAAGAGTCACAATGCCGACTTAAGGACAGGAAGTCTGAGTATTCCTACAGTCTATATTTTGAGCGCTTCCTGTGTCACCAGTTTTAAATTCCGATGCACCTCTGCAAGATTACTGTATCCCTTGGACCTTCCTATTGACAATGAAACACAGAAATTGCATCGGAATTAAATATAAGATACACAATGCCGTATTAAGTACAGGAAGACTGAGTCTTCATCCTGTCTATGTTTTGAGCGTTTCCTGTGTCACAAGTTTGACATTCCGATGCAACTCTGCAGGTTTACTGTATCCCTTGAATCTCCCTTTTGACGATGAAACACAAAAATTGCATCGAAATTAAATATAAGAGACACATTGCCGACTTAAGTACAGGAAGATTGAGTCTTCCTACTGTCGATGATTTGAGCGTTTCCTGCGTCACCAGTTTTACATTCCGATGCACATCTGCAGGTTAACTGTATCCATTGGACCTTCCCATTGACGATGAAACACAGAAATTGCATCGGAATTAAATATAAGAGACACAATGCCGACTTAATTACAAGAAAAGAGTGTCTTCCTACTGTCTATGATTCGAGCGTTTCCTGTGTCACCAGTTTTACATTCCGATGCACATCTGCAGGTTTAATGTATCCATTGGACTTTCCCATTGACGATGAAACACCGAAATTGCACCGGAATTAAATATCAGAGACACAATGCCGACTTAAGTACAGGAAGCCTGAGTCTTCCCAAAGTCTATGTTTTGAGCGTTTCCTGTGTCATCAGTTTTACATTACGAAGCTCCTCTGCAGGTTTTCTGTACCCCATGGACCTTCCCATTGACGATGAAACAGAGAAATTGCATCGGAATTAAATATAAGAGACACAACGCCGACTTAAGTACAGGAAGACTGAGTCTTCCTACTGCCTATGTTTTGAGCGTTTCCTGTGTCTCCAGTTTTACATTCCGATGCACCTCTGCAGGTTTACTGTATCCGTTATACCTTCCCATTGAAGATGAAACACAAAAATTGCATCGGAATTAAATATAAGAGTCACAATGCCGACTTAAGTACAAGAAAACTGTGTCTTCTTACGGTCTATGTTTTGAGCGTTTCCTGTGTCACCAGTTTTACATTCCCATGCACCTCTGCAGGTTTACTGTATCTCTTGGACCTTCCCATTGACGATGAAACACAGAAATTGCATCGGAAGTAAATATGAGAGACACCATGCCGACTTATGTACAGGAAGATTTCGTCTTTCTACTGTCTATGCTTTGAGCGTTTCCTGTGTCAACAGTTTTACATTCCGATGAACCTCTGCAGGTTTACTGTATCATTTGGACCTTCAAAGTGCAATGAAACACAGAAATTGCATCGCAATTAAATATAAGAGTCACAATGCCGACTTTAGTACAGGAAGACTGAGTCTTCCTACTGTCTATGTTGTGAGCGTTTCCTGTGTCAGCAATTTTACATTCCGATGCACCTCTGCAGGTTTTCTGTATCCCTTGGACCTTCACAGTAACGATGAAACACAGAATTTGAATCGGAATTAAATATAAGAGTCACAATGCCGACATAAGTACAAGAAAACTGTGTCTTCTTAAGGTCTATGTTTCGAGCGTTTTCTGTGTCACCAGTTTTACATTCCGATGCACCTCTGCAGGTTTACTGTATCCCTTGGATTTTCTCATTGACGATGAAACACAGAAATTGCATCGAAATGAAATATAAGAGACTCAATGCTGACTGAAGTACAGGAAGACTGAGTCTTCCTAATGTCTATGATTTGAGCGTTTCCTGTGTGACCAGTTTTGTATTCCGATGCACCTCTGGAGGTTTACTGTATCCATTGGACCTTCCCATTGACGATGAAACACAGAAATTGCATCGGAATTAAATATAAGAGACACAATGCCGACTTAAGTACAGGAGGACTGAGTCTTCCTAATGTCTATATTTTGAGCGTTTCCTGTGTCACCAGTTTTACATTCCGATGCAGCTCTGGAGGTTTACTGTATCCCTTGTCCCTTCCAATTGTCGATGAAACACAGAAATTGCATCGGAATTAAATATAAGATGATCAATGCTGACTTAAGTACAGGAAGACTGAGTCTACCTAATGTCTATGATTTGAGCGTTTCCTGTGTCACCAGTTTTATATTCCGATGCACCTCTGCAGGTTTACTGTATCCATTGGACCTTCCCATTGGCGATGAAACACAGAAATTGCATCGGAATTAAATATAAGAGACACAATGCCGACTTAAGTACAGGAAGACTGAGTCTTCCTACTGTCTATGTTTTGAGCGTTTCCTGTGTCACCAGTTTTTCATTCCGATGCACCTCTGCAGGTATACTGTTTCCCTTCGACCTTCCCATTGACGATGAAACACAGAAATTGCATCCGTATTAAATAAAGGAGACACAATGCCGGGGTTAAGTACAGCAAGACTGAGTCTTCCTACTGTCTATGCTTTGGGCGTTTCCTGTGTCATCAGTTTTACATTCTGATGCACCTCTGCAGGTTTAATGTATCCATTGGACTTTCCCATTGACGATAAACACCGAAATTGCACCGGAATTAAATATAAGAGACACAATTCCGACTTAAGTACAGGAAGCCTGAGTCTTCCCAATGTCTATGTTTTGAGCGTTTCCTGTGTCATCACTTTTACATTCCGATGCACCTCTGCAGGTTTTCTGTATCCCATGGACCTTCCCATTGACGATGAAACAGAGAAATTGCATCGGAATTAAATATAAGAGACACAATGCCGACATAAGTACAGGAAGACTGAGTCTTCCTACTGTCTATGTTTTGAGCGTTTCCTGTGTCACCAGTTTTACATTCCGATGCACCTCTGCAGGTTTACTGTATCCCTTGGACCTTCCCATTGACAATGAAACACAGAAATTGCATCGGAAGTAAATATAAGAGACACCATGCCGACTTAAGTACAGGAAGATTTTGTCTTTCTACTGTCTATGTTTTGAGCGTTTCCTGTGTCACCAGTTTTACATTCCGATGCACTTCTGCAGGTTTTCTGTATCCCTTGGACCTTCACAGTAACGATGAAACACAGAAATTGCATCGGAATTAGATATAAGAGACGCAATGCCGACTTAAGTACAAGAAAACTGTGTCTTCTTAAGGTCTATGTTTCGAGCGTTTACTGTGTCACCAGTTTTACATTCCGATGCAGCTCTGGAGGTTTACTGTATCCCTTGGACCTTCCAATTGACGATGAAACACGGAAATTGCATCGGAATTAAATATAAGAGACTCAATGCTGACTTAAGTACAGGAAGACTGAGTCTTCCTAATGTCTATGATTTGAGCGATTCCTGTGTGACCAGTTTTATATTCCGATGCACCTCTGGAGGTTTACTGTATGCATTGGACCTTCCCATTGACGATGAAACACAGAAATTGCATCGGAATTAAATATAAGAGACACAATGCCGACTTAAGTACAGGAAGACTGAGTCTTCCTAATGTCTATATTTTGAGCGTTTCCTGTGTCAACAGTTTTACATTATGATGCACGTCTGCAGGTTTACTGTATCCCTTGGACCTTCCCATTGACAATGAAACACAGAAATTGCATCGGAATTAAATATAAGAGCCACAATGCCGACTTAAGTACAGGAAGACTGAGTATTCCTACTGTCTATCTTTGAGCGTTTCCTGTGTCACCGGTTTTACATTCCGATGCACCTCTGCAGGTTTACTGTATCCGTTGGACCTTCCCATTGACGATGAAACACAAAATTTGCATCGGAATTAAATATAAGAGTCACAATGCCGACTTAAGTACAGGAAGACTGAGTCTTCCTACTGTCTATGTTTGAGCGTTCCTTGTGTCAGCAATTTTACATTCCGATGCACCTCTGCAGGTTTTCTGTATCCCTTGGACCTTCACAGTGACGATGAAATACAGAAATTGCATCGGAATTAAATATTAGAGTCACAATGCCGACTTAAGTACAAGGAAACTGTGTCTTTTTACGGTCTATGTTTTGAGCGTTTCCTGTGTCACCAGTTTTACATTCCGATGCACCTCTGCAGGTTTACTGTATCCCTTGGACCTTCCCATTGACAATGAAACACAGAAATTGCATCGGAAGTAAATATAAGAGACACCATGCCGACTTAAGTACTGGAAGATTTTGTCTTTCTACTGTATATGTTTTGAGCGTTTCCTGTGTCACCAGTTTTACATTCCGATGCACCTCTGCAGGTTTACTGTATCCCTTGGACCTTCAAATTGCGATGAAACACAGAAATTGCATCGGAATTAAATATAAGGGACACAATGCCGACTGAAGTACAGGAAGACTAAGTATTCCTACTGTCTATACTTTGAGCGTTTCCTGTGTCACCAGTTATACATTCCGATGCACCTCTGCAAGTTTACTGTATCACTTGGACCTTCCCATTGACGATGAAACACAGAAATTGCATCGCAATTAAATATAAGAGTCACAATGCCGACTTAAGTACAGGAAGACTGAGTCTTCCTACTGTCTATGTTTTGAGCGTTTCCTGTGTCAGCAATTTTACATTCCGATGCACCTCTGCAGGTTTACTGTATCCATTGGACCTTCCCATTGACGAAGAAACACAGAAATTGCATCGGAATTAAATATAAGACACACAATGCCGACATAAGTACAGGAAGACTGAGTCTTCCTACTGTCTATGTCTTGAGCGTTTCCTGGGTCACCAGTTTTACATTCCGATGCACCTCTGGAGGTTTACTGTATCCCTTGGACCTTCACAGTGACGATGAAACACAGTAATTGCTTCTGAATTAAATATAAGAGTCACAATGCCGACTTAAGTACAAGAAAACAGTGTCTTCCTACTGTCTATGTTTCGAGCGTTTACTGTGTCACCAGTTTTACATTCCGATGCAGCTCTGGAGGTTTACTGTATCCCTTGGACCTTGCAATTGACGATGAAACACGGAAATTGCATCGGAATTAAATATAAGAGACTCAATGCTGACTTAAGTACAGGAAGACCGAGTCTTCCTAATGTCTATGATTTGAGCGTTTCCTGTGTGACCAGTTTTATATTCCGATGCACCTCTGGAGGTTTACTGTATCCATTGGACCTTCCCATTGACGATGAAACACAGAAATTGCATCGGAATTAAATATAAGAGACACAATGCCGACTTCAGTCCAGGAAGACTGAGTCTTCCTAATGTCTATATTTTGAGCGTTTCCTGTATCACCAGTTTTTTTATTTTATTTTTTTATTTATTTATTTATTGTTCCGTGGGACCAAATTAAGGAGAAATCTCCATGGTCATGGAACGAGTCAATACATGAAATTATAACACGATATTAGAAACAGATAAAATGAAATATAGAAAAAAACATATTCAGGTGACAAGTCATAAGTTTAAATGAAGACAATCAACAATGTAACACTGGAATTTGCTTAATTTTTTAGCTCTTCCAGGAGCTCCTCGACAGAATAGAAGGAGTGAGCCATGAGGAAACTCTTCAGTTTAGACTTAAAAGAGTTTGGGCTACTGCTAAGATTTTTGAGTTCTTGTGGTAGCTTATTGAAAATGGATGCAGCAGAATACTGCACTCCTTTCTGCACAAGAGTCAAGGAACTGCATTCTACATGCAGATTTGATTTCTGCCTAGTATTAACTGAGTGAAAGCTGCTAACTCTTGGGAATAGGCTAATATTGCTAACAACAAACGACATTAAAGAAAATATATACTGTGAGGGCAATGTCAGAATTCCCAGATTTTTGAATAGGGGTCGACAAGAGGTTCTCGAACTTACACCACATATAGCTCGAACAGCCCGTTTTTGAGCCAAAAATACCCTTTTTGAATCAGAAGAATTACCCCAAAAAATAATACCATACGACATAAGCGTATGAAAATATGCGAAGTAGACTACTTTTCGTGTTGAAGTGTCACTTATTTCAGATACTGTTCTAATGGTAAATAAAGCAGCATTTAGTTTCTGAACAAGATCCTGAACATGGGCTTTCCACAACAGCTTACTATCTATCCGTACGCCTAGGAACTTGAACTGTTCCGTCTCGCTTATAACATGCCCATTCTGTCTGATTAAAATGTCAGTTCTTGTTGAATTGTGAGTTAGAAACTGTAAAAACTGAGTCTTACTGTGATTTAGCATCAAATTATTTTCCACAAGCCACGAACTTATTTCATGAACTAAATTATTTGTTACTGTTTCAATATTACACACAAGATCCTTCACTATCAAGCTGGTGTCATCAGCAAACAGAAATATTTTTGAATCACCTGTAATACTAGAAGGCATATCATTTATATAAATAAGAAACAGCAGTGGCCCCAGCACCGACCCTTGGGGAACGCCCCACTTAACAGTGCCCCATTGGGACTGAACATCACTACCACTCTCAATATTGCGGATAATTACCCTCTGCTTTCTGTTCTTAAAGTAAGAGGCGAACCAATTGTAAGCTACTCCCCTTACTCCATAATGGTCCAACTTCTGCAGTAATATTTTGTGGTCAACACAGTCAAAAGCCTTCGTTAAATCAAAGAAAACACCTAGCGTTCGCAACCTTTTATTTAATCCGTCGAAAACCTCACAGAGAAAAGAGAATATAGCATTTCCAGTTGTTAAACCATTTCTAAAACCAAACTGAACATTTGACAGCAAATTATGTGAATTTAAATGCTCCAGTAACCTTGTATATACCACCTTCTCGATAACTTTAGCAAACACCGATGGCATAGAAATAGGTCTAAAATTGTCAACATTATCAATGTCTCCCTTTTTATAAAGTGGCTTCACTACCGAGTATTTTAATCGATCAGGAAACCGACCACTCCTAAAGGAAAAGTTACAGATATGGCTAAGTACTGGGCTAACATACATAAAACAATACTTCAGTATTCTGCTAGATACCCCGTCATATCCATGAGAGTTCTTGGTCTTTAGTGATTTAATTATTAACTCAATCTCCCTCTTGTCAGTATCATGGAGGAGCATTTCAGGTAACAGTCTCGGAACACTTTTTTCTAAGAGCGCTATATGATTCCCTGTTGGAATTAGGTTTCTATTTAGTTCACCTGCTATATTCAGAAAGTGATTATTAAATACTGTACATATATGCGACTTATCAGTAACACGGACATTCCCACTACGCACTGATTCTATATCCTCGACCTGTCTCTGCAGACCAGCAACTTCCTTTACGACTGACCATATGGTTTTAATTTTATCCTGAGACTTAGCTATTCTATCTGCATACCACATACTTTTTGCCTTCCTAATAACATTTTTAAGCACCTTACAATACTGTTTGTAATGGGCTGCTGCATTTAGATTTTGACTGTTTCTAACGTTTTGATATAATTGCCACTTTGTTCTACAAGATATTCTTATCCCTCTAGTCAGCCACCCAGGCTGCCTGTTTGTGCTAGTACCCTGTTTTAAACGTTGTAACGGAAAGCAACTTTCAAAGAGCATGAGAAAGGTCTTTAGAAAAGCATTATATTTATCGTTTACTGTCTCAGCGCTATAAACATCTTGCCACTCTTGTTCCTTTATAAGGTTTACAAAGGTCTCTACAGCAACCGGATCAGCTTTCCTGAACAGCTGATGACTATATTTAACACGAGTTGCAGCATAAAAATCTTTTAAAGTTAAAATTTGCGCATCATGATCTGAAAGGCCATTCACCTTTTTTCTAACAGAATGCCCTTCTAGTAATGAGGAATGAACAAAAATGTTGTCTATGGTTGTTCTACTGTTCCCTTGCACTCTCGTTGGAAAGAATACGGTTTGCATAAGATTATATGAATTAAAGAGGTCTACCAGCATCCTCTTCCTTGCACAATCACTTATACAATTAATATTGAAGTCACCACATATAACTAACTTTTTGTATTTCCTATAAAGTGAACCAAGAACCTCCTCTAGCTTTAGCAAAAATGCTGTGAAATCGGAGTCTGGGGATCTATAAATAACAACAGTTACAAGTTTAACTCCGTTAAATTTAACCACACCTGCACAACATTCAAACACCTTTTCAGTGCAGTACTTTGAAACATCAATTGACTGAAATGCGATGCCGTTTTTCACATACATGGCTACTCCCCCACACCGCAAAGAGCTCCTCGAAAAGCAGCCAGCCAACCTGTATCCTGGTAAAGGAAGCCTCTGAATTATCTCCTTATTTAAGGAGATTCCGATGCACCTCTGCAGGTTTACTGTATCCCTTGGACCTTCCCATTGACAATGAAACACAGAAATTGCATCGGAATTAAATATATGAGCCACAATGCCGACTTAAGTACAGGAAGACTGAGTATTCCTACTGTCTATCTTTTGAGCGTTTCCTGTGTTACCAATTTTACATTCCGATTCAGCTCTGGAGGTTTACTGTATCCGTTGGACCTTCCCATTGACGATGAAACACAAAAATTGCATCGGAATTAAATATAAGAGACACAATGCCGACTTAAGTACAGGAAGACTGAGTCTTCCTACTGTCTATGTTTTGAGCGTTTCCTGTGTCATCAATTTTACATTCCGATGCACCTCTGCAGGTTTTCTGTATCCCTTGGACCTTCACAGTGACGATGAAATACAGAAATTGCATCAGAATTAAATATAAGAGTCACAATGCCGACTTAAGTACAAGAAAACTGTGTCTTCTTACGGTCTATGTTTTAGCGTTTCCTGTGTCACCAGTTTTACATTCCGATGCACCTCTGCAGGTTTACTGTATCCCTTGGACCTTCCCATTGACAATGAAACACAGAAATTGCATCGGAAGTAAATATAAGAGGCACCATGCCGACTTTAGTACAGGAAGAGTTTGTCTTTCTACTGTCTATGTTTTGAGCGTTTCCTGTGTCACCAGTTATACTTACCGATGCACCTCTGCAGGTTTACTGTATCCCTTGGACCTTCCCATTTACGATGAAACACAGAAATTGCATCGCAATTAAATATAAGAGTCACAATGCCGACTTAAGTACAGGAGGACTGAGTCTTCCTACTGTCTATGTTTTGAGCGTTTCCTGTGTCAGCAATTTTACATTCCGATGCACCTCTGCAGGTTTACTGTATCCCTTGGACCTTCCCATTGACGATGAAACACAGAAATTGAATCGGAATTAAATATAAGACACACAATGCCGACATAAGTACAGGAAGACTGACTCTTCCTACTGTCTATGTTTTGAGCGTTTCCTGGGTCACCAGATTTACATTCCGATGCATCTCTGGAGGTTTACTGTATCCCTTGGATCTTCACAGTGACGATGAAACACAGAAATTGCATCGGAATTAAATATAAGAGTCACAATGCCGACTTAAGTACAAGAAAACAGTGTCTTCCTACTGTCTATCTTTCGAGCGTCTCCTGTGTCACCAGTTTTACATTCCGATGCACCTCTGCAGGTTTAATGTATCCATTGGACTTTCCCATTGACGATGAAACACCGAAATTGCACCGGAATTAAATATAAGAGACACAATGCCAGCTTAAGTACAGGAAGCCTGAGTCTTCCCAATGTCTATGTTTTTAGCGTTTCCTGTGTCATCAGTTTTACATTCCGATGCACCTCTGCACGTTTACTGTATCCATTGGACCTTCCCATTGACGATGAAACACAGAAATTGCATCGGAATTAAATTTAAGAGACACAATGCCGACATAAGAACAGGAATGCTGAGTCTTCCTACTGTCTATGTTTTGAGCGTTTCCTGTGTCTCCAGTTTTACATTCCGATGCACCTCTGCAGGTTTACTGTATCCCTTGGTCCTTCACAGTGACGAAGAAACACAGATATTGCATCGGAATGAAATATAAGAGACAAAATGTCGACTTAACTACAGGAAAAGTGTGTCTTTCTATTGTATATGTTTTGAGCGTTTCCTGTGTCACCAGTTTTACATTCCGATGCACCTCTGCAGGTTTACTGTATCCATTTGATCTTCCCATTTACGATGAAACTCAGAAATTGCATCGGAATTAAAAATAAGAGACACAATGCCGACTTAGGTACAGGAAGACTGAGTCTTCTTACTGTCTATGTTTTGAGCGTTTCCTGTATCATCAGTTTTCTATTTTGATGCACCTCTGCAGGTTTACTGTATCCCTTGCACCTTCACAATGACGATGAAACACAGAAATTGCATCGGAATTAAATATAAGAGACACAATGCCGACTTAAGTACAGGAAGACTGAGTCTTCCTACTGTCAATGTTTGAGCGTTTCCTGTGTCAACAGTTTTACATTCCGATGCACCTCTGCAGATTTACTGTATCCATTGGACCTTCCCATTTACGATGAAACACAGAAATTGCATCGGAATTAAATATAAGAGACACAATGCCGACTTAGGTACAGGAAGACTGAGTCTTCTTACTGTCTATGTTTTGAGCGTTTCCTGTGTCACCAGTTTTACATTCCCATGCACCTCTGCAGGTTTTCCTGTATCCCTTCACCTTCAAAGTGACGATGAAACACAGAAATTGCATCGGAATTAAATATTAGAGACACAATGCCGACTTAGGTACAGGAAGACTGAGTCTTCCTAATGTCTATGTTTTGAGCGTTTCCTGTGTCACCAGATTTTCATTCCGATGCACCTCTGATGTTATACTGTTTCTCTTCGACTTTCCCATTGACGATGAAACACAGAAATTGCATCGGAATAAAATATAAAAGACACAATGCCGAGTTAAGTACAGGAAGACTGAGTCTTTCTACTGTCTGTGTTTTGAGCGTTTCCTGTGTCACCAGTTTTTCATTCCGATGCACCTCTGCAGGTTTACTGTATCCCTTGGTCCTTCACAGTGACGAAGAAACACAGATATTGCATCGGAATGAAATATAAGAGACACAATGTCGACTTAACTACAGGAAAAGTGTGTCTTTTTATTGTATATGTTTTGAGCGTTTCCTGTGTCACCAGTTTTACATTCCGATGCACCTCTGCAGTTCTACTGTATCCATTGCACCATCCCATTGACGATGAAACACAGAAATTGCATCGCAAGTAAATAAAAAAGACACAATGCCGACTTAAGTATAGGAAGACTGAGTCTTCCTACTGTCTATGTTTTGAGCGTTTCCTGTGCCATCAGTTTTACATTCCAATGCACCTCTGCAGGTTTACTGTATCCATTGGACTTTCTCAGTGACGATGAGACACAGAAATTGCATCGGAATGAAATATAAGAGACACAATGCGACTTAAGTACAGGAAGAGTGTGTCTTTCACTTGTCTATGTTTTGAGCGTTTCCTGTGTCACCAGCTTTACATTCCGATGCACCTCTGCAGGTTTACTGTATCCATTGGACCTTCCCATTGACGTTGAAACACAGAAATTGCATCGCATTTAAATATAAGAGACACAACGCCGACTTAAGTACAAGAGATCTGAGTCTTCTTACGGTCTTTGATATGAGCGTTTCCTGAGTCACCAGTTTTACATTCCAATTCACCTCTGCAGGTTTACTGTATCCCTTGGACCTACCCATTGATGAAAAAACACAGAAATTTCATCGGAATTAAATATAAGAGACACAATGCCGACTTAGGTACAGGAAGACTGAGTCTTCCTACTGTCTATGTTTTGAGCGTTTCCTTTGTCATCAGTTTTACATTTTGATGCACCTCTGCAAGTTTACTGTATTCCTTCGACCTTCACAGTGACGATGAAACACAGAAATTGCATCGGAATTAAATATAAGACACACAATGCCGACATAAGTACAGGAAGACTGAGTCTTCCTACTGTCTGTGTTTTGAGCGTTTACAGTGTCACCAGTTATACATTCCGATTCATCCCTGCAGGTTTACTGTATGCCTTGGACCTTCCCACTGACGATGAAACACAGAAATTGCATCGGAATTAAATATAAGAGACACAATGCCGACTTAAGTACAGGAAGACTGAGTCTTCCTACTGTCTATGGTTTGAGCGTTTCCTGTGTCACCAGTTTTACATACCGATGCACCTCTGCAGGTTTACTGTATCCCTTGTACCTTCTCATTGACAATGAACCCAGAAATTGCATCGGAATTAAATATAGGAGACACAATGCCGACTTAAGTACAGGAAGAGTTTGTTTTTCTACTGTCTATGCTTTGAGCGTTTCCTGTGTCACCAGTTTTACATTCCGATGCATCTCTGCAGGTTTACTGTATCCCTTGGACCTTCACAGTGACGATGAAACACAGAAATTGCATCGGAATTAAGTATAAGAGACACAAGGCCGACTTAAGTACAGGAAGACTGAGTCTTCCTACTGTCTATGTTTTGAGCGTTTCCTGTGTCACCAGTTTTACATTCCGATGCACCTCTGCAGGTATACTGTTTCCTTTCGACTTTCCCATTGACGATGAAACACAGAACTTGCATCGGAATTAAATATAAGAGACACAATGTCGACTTAAGTACAGGAAGACTGAGTCTTCCTACTGTCTATGTTTTGAGCGTTTCCTGTGTCATCAGTTTTATATTCCGATGCACCTCTGCAGGTTTACTGTATCCATTGGACCTTCCCATTGACGATGAAACTCAGAAATTGCATCGGAATTAAATATAAGAGACACAATGTCGACTTAAGTACAGGAAGACTGAGTCTTAATACTGTCTATGTTTTGAGCGTTTCCTGTGTCTCCAGTTTTACATTCCGATGCACCTCTGCAGGTTTACTGTATCCCTTGGTCCTTCACAGTGACGAAGAAACACAGATATTGCATCGGAATGAAATATAAGAGACACAATGTCGACTTAACTACAGGAAAAGTGTGTCTTTCTATTGTATATGTTTTGAGCGTTTCCTGTGTCACCAGTTTTACATTCCGATGCACCTCTGCAGATTTACTGTATCCATTGGACCTTCCCATTTACGATGAAACACAGAAATTGCATCGGAATTAAATATAAGAGACACAATGCCGACTTAGGTACAGGAAGACTGAGTCTTCTTACTGTCTATGTTTTGAGCGTTTCCTGTGTCACCAGTTTTACATTCCCATGCACCTCTGCAGGTTTTCCTGTATCCCTTGCACCTTCAAAGTGACGATGAAACACAGAAATTGCATCGGAATTAAATATAAGAGACACAATGCCGACTTAAGTACAGGAAGACTGAGTCTTCCTAATGTCTATGTTTTGAGCGTTTCCTGTGTCACCAGTTTTACATTCCGATGCACCTCTGATGGTATACTGTTTCTCTTCGACTTTCCCATTGACGATGAAACACAGAAATTGCATCGGAATAAAATATAAAAGACACAATGCCGAGTTAAGTACAGGAAGACTGAGTCTTTCTACTGTCTATGTTTTGAGCGTTTCCTGTGTCACCAGTTTTTCATTCCGATGCACCTCTGCAGGTTTACTGTATCCCTTGGTCCTTCACAGTGACGAAGAAACACAGATATTGCATCGGAATGAAATATAAGAGACACAATGTCGACTTAACTACAGGAAAAGTGTGTCTTTCTATTGTATATGATTTGAGCGTTTCCTGTGTCACCAGTTTTACATTCCGATGCACCTCTGCAGTTCTACTGTATCCATTGCACCTTCCCATTGACGATGTAACACAGAAATTGCATCGCAAGTAAATAAAAAAGACACAATGCCGGCTTAAGTACAGGAAGACTGAGTCTTCCTACTGTCTATGTTTTGAGCGTTTCCTGTGCCATCAGTTTTACATTCCGATGCACCTCTGCAGGTTTACTGTATCCATTGGACTTTCTCAGTGACGATGAGACACAGAAATTGCATCGGAATGAAATATAAGAGACACAATGCGACTTAAGTACAGGAAGAGTGTGTCTTTCACTTGTCTATGATTTGAGCGTTTCCTGTGTCACCAGCTTTACATTCCGATGCACTTCTGCAGGTTTACTGTATCCATTGGACCTTTTCATTGACGTTGAAACACAGAAATTGCATCGCAATTAAATATAAGAGACACAACGCCGACTTAAGTACAAGAGATCTGAGTCTTCTTACGGTCTTTGATTTGAGCGTTTCCTGAGTCACCAGTTTTACATTCCAATTCACCTCTGCAGGTTTACTGTATCCCTTGGACCTACCCATTGATGAAAAAACACAGAAATTTCATCGGAATTAAATATAAGAGACACAATGCCGACTTAGGTACAGGAAGACTGAGTCTTTCTACTGTCTGTGTTTTGAGCGTTTCCTTTGTCATCAGTTTTACATTTTGATGCACCTGTGCAAGTTTACTGTATTCCTTCGACCTTCACAGTGACGATGAAACACAGAAATTGCATCGGAATTAAATATAAGAGACACAATGCCGACTTAAGTACAGGAAGACTGAGTCTTCCTACTGTCTGTGTTTTGAGCGTTTACAGTGTCACCAGTTATACATTCCGATGCATCCCTGCAGGTTTACTGTATGCCTTGGACCTTCCCACTGACGATGAAACACAGAAATTGCATCGGAATTAAATATAAGAGACACAATGCCGACTTAAGTACAGGAAGACTGAGTCTTCCTACAGTCTATGGTTTGAGCGTTTCCTGTGTCACCAGTTTTACATACCGATGCACCTCTGCAGGTTTACTGTATCCCTTGTACCTTCTCATTGACAATGAACCCAGAAATTGCATCGGAATTAAATATAGGAGACACAATGCCGACTTAAGTACAGGAAGAGTTTGTCTTTCTACTGTCTATGTTTTGAGCGTTTCCTGTGTCACCAGTTTTACATTCCGATGCACCTCTGCAGGTTTACTGTATCCCTTGGACCTTCACAGTGACGATGAAACACAGAAATTGCATCGGAATTAAGTATAAGAGACACAAGGCCGACTTAAGTACAGGAAGACTGAGTCTTCCTACTGTCTATGTTTTGAGCGTTTCCTGTGTCACCAGTTTTACATTCCGATGCACCTCTGCAGGTATACTGTTTCCTTTCGACTTTCCCATTGACGATGAAACACAGAAATTGCATCGGAATGAAATATAAGAGACACAATGTCGACTTAAGTACAGGAAGAGTGTGTCTTTCAATTGTCTATGTTTTGAGCGTTTCCTGTGTCACCAGTTTTACATTCCGATGCACCTCTGCAGGTTTACTGTATACATTGGACCTTCCCATTGACGTTGAAACACAGAAATTGCATCGCAATTAAATATAAGAGACACAACGCCGACTTAAGTACAAGAGATCTGAGTCTTCTTACGGTCTTTGATTTGAGCGTTTCCTGAGTCACCAGTTTTACATTCCAATTCACCTCTGCAGGTTTACTGTATCCCTTGGACCTTCCCATTGATGAAAAAACACAGAAATTTCATCGGAATTAAATATAAGAGACACAATGCCGACTTAAGTACAGGAAGACTGGGTCTTCCTACTGTCTGTGTTTTGAGCGTTTCCTGTTTAATTAGTTTTACATTTCGATGCACCTCTGCAGGCATAGTGTTTCCCTTCGACTTTCCCATTGACGATGAAACGCAGAAAATACATCGGAAATAAATATAACAGACACAATGCCGACTTAAGTACAGGAAGACTGAGTCTTACTACAGTCTTTGTTTTGAGCGTTTCCTGTGTCACCAGTTTTACATTCCGCTGCACCTCTGCAGGTTTACTGTATCCCTATGACCTTCCCCTTGACGATGAATCACAGAAATTGCGTCGGAATTAAATATAACAGACACAATGCCGACATAACTACACGAAGATTGAGTCTTCCTACTGTCTATTTTTTGAGCGTTTCCTGCGTCACCAGTTTTACATTCCGATGCACCTCTGCATGTTTACTGTATCCATCGGACCGTCCCATTGACGATGAAACACAGAAATTACATCGGAATTAAATATAAGAGACACAACGCCGACTTAAGTACATGAAAACTGAGTCTTCTAACGGTTTACGTTTTGAGAGTTTCCAGTGTCACCAGTTTTACATTCCCATGCACCTCTGCATGTTTACTGTGTCCCTTGGACCTTCCCATTTGCGACGAAACACAGGTATTGCATCGGAATTAAATATAAGAGACACAATGACGTCTTAAGTACAGGAAGACTGAGTTATCCTACTGTCTATGTTTTGAGCGTTTCCTGTGTCACCAGTTTTTCATTCCGATGCACCTCTGCAGGTTTACTGTATCCCTTGGATCTTCCAATTGGCGATGAAACAAAGAGATTGCATCGGAATTAAATTTAAGAGACACAATGCCGACATAAGAACAGGAATGCTGAGTCTTCCTACTGGTCTATGTTTTGAGCGTTTCCTGTGTCTCCAGTTTTACATTCCGATGCACCTCTGCAGGTTTACTGTATCCCTTGGTCCTTCACAGTGACGAAGAAACACAGATATTGCATCGGAATGAAATATATGAGACACAATGTCGACTTAACTACAGGAAAAGTGTGTCTTTCTATTGTATATGTTTTGAGCGTTTCCTGTGTCACCAGTTTTACATTCCGATGCACCTCTGCAGGTTTACTGTATCCATTTGATCTTCCCATTGACGATGAAACACAGAAATTGCATCGGAATTAAATATAAGAGACACAATGCCGACTTAGGTACAGGAAGACTGAGTCTTCTTACTGTCTACGTTTTGAGCGTTTCCTGTACCATCAGTTTTCTATTTTGATGCACCTCTGCAGGTTTACTGTATCCATTGGACCTTCCCAATGACGATGAAACTCAGAAATTGCATCGGAATGAAATAAAAAACCCACAATGCCGACTTAAGTACAGGAAGACTGAGGCTTCCTACTGTCTATGTTTTGAGCGTTTCCTATGTCATCAGTTTTACATTCCGATGCACCTCTGCAGGTTTACTATATCCATTGGACCTTCACAGTGACGATGAAACACAGAAATTGCATCGGAATTAAAAATAACAGACACAATGCCGACTTAAGTACAGGAAGACTGAGTCTTCGTACTGTCTATGTATTGAGCGTTTCCTGTGTCACCAGTTTTACATTCCGATGCACCTCTGCAGGTTTACTGTATCCGTTGGACCTTCCCAATAACGGTGAAACACAGAAAGTGCATCGTAATTAAATATAAGAGACACAATGCCGACTTAAGTACAGGAAGAAGGAGTCTTCCTACTGTCTATGTTTGAGCGTTTCCTGTGTCACCAGTTTTACATTCCGATGCACCTCTGCAGGTTTACTGTATCCATTGGACTTTCCCATTGTCGATGAAACACATAAAATGCATAGGAATTAAATATAAGAGACACAATGCCGACTTAGGTACAGGAAGACTGAGTCTTCTTGCTGTCTATGTTTTGAGCGTTTCCTGTATCATCAGTTTTCCATTTTGATGCACCTCTGCAGGTTTACTGTATCCCTTGGACCTTCACAGTGACGATGAAACGCAGAAATAGCATCGGAATTAAGTATAAGAGACACAAGGCCGCCTTAAGTACAGGAAGACTGAGTCTTCCTACTGTCTATGTTTTGAGCGTTTCCTGTGTCACCAGTTTTACATT
Source organism: Schistocerca nitens (assembly GCF_023898315.1). Classification (NCBI taxonomy): domain Eukaryota; kingdom Metazoa; phylum Arthropoda; class Insecta; order Orthoptera; family Acrididae; genus Schistocerca; species Schistocerca nitens. The sequence goes on along the minus strand of NC_064623.1, from coordinate 237,449,025 downwards.
CCGATGCACCTCTGCAGGTATACTGTTTCCTTTCGACTTTCCCATTGACGATGAAACACAGAAATTGCATCGGAATTAAATATAAGAGACACAATGTCGACTTAAGTACAGGAAGACTGAGTCTTCCTACTGTCTATGTTTTGAGCGTTTCCTGTGTCATCAGTTTTATATTCCGATGCACCTCTGCAGGTTTACTGTATCCATTGGACCTTCCCATTGACGATGAAACTCAGAAATTGCATCGGAATGAAATAAAAAGTCACAATGCCGACTTAAGTACAGGAAGACTGAGGCTTCCTACTGTCTATGTTTGAGCGTTTCCTGTGTCATCAGTTTTACATTCTGATGAACCTCTGCAGGTTTACTGTATCCATTGGACTTTCACAGTGACGATGAGACACAGAAATTTCATCAGAATGAAATATAAGAGACACAATGCGACCTAAGTACAGGAAGAGTGTGTCTTTCAATTGTCTATGTTTTGAGCGTTTCCTGTGTCACCAGTTTTACATTCCGATGCACCTCTGCAGGTTTACTGTATCCATTGGACCTTCCCATTGACGTTGAAACACAGAAATTGCATCGCAATTAAATATAAGAGACACAACGCCGACTTAAGTACAAGAGATCTGAGTCTTCTTACGGTCTTTGATTTGAGCGTTTCCTGAGTCACCAGTTTTACATTCCAATTCACCTCTGCAGGTTTACTGTATCCCTTGGACCTTCCCATTGATGAAAAAACACAGAAATTTCATCGGAATTAAATATAAGAGACACAATGCCGACTTAAGTACAGGAAGACTGAGTCTTCCTACTGTCTGTGTTTTGAGCGTTTCCTGTTTAATTAGTTTTACATTTCGATGCACCTCTGCAGGCATACTGTTTCCCTTCGACTTTCCCATTGACGATGAAACACAGAAAATACATCGGAAATAAACATAACAGACACAATGCCGACTTAAGTACAGGAAGTCTGAGTCTTACTACTGTCTTTGTTTTGAGCGTTTCCTGTGTCACCAGTTTTACATTCCGATGCACCTCTGCAGGTTTACTGTATCCCTATGACCTTCCCCTTGACGATGAATCACAGAAATTGCGTCGGAATTAAATATAACAGACACAATGCCGACATAAGTACAGGAGGATTGAGTCTTCCTACTGTCTATTTTTTGAGCGTTTCCTGCGTCACCAGTTTTACATTCCGATGCACCTCTGCATGTTTACTGTATCCATCGGACCGTCCCATTGACGATGAAACACAGAAATTACATCGGAATTAAATATAAGAGACACAACGTCGACTTAAGTACAAGAAAACTGAGTCTTCTAACGGTATACGTTTTGAGAGTTTCCAGTGTCACCAGTTTTACATTCCGATGCACCTCTGCATGTTTACTGTGTCCCTTGGACCTTCCCATTTGCGATGAAACACAGGTATTGCATCGGAATGAAATATAAGAGACACAATGACGTCTTAAGTACAGGAAGACTGAGTGTTCCTACTGTCTATGTTTTGAGCGTTTCCTGTGTCACCAGTTTTACATTCCCATGCACCTCTGCAGGATTTCTTGTATCCCTTGCACCTTCAAAGTGACGATGAAACACAGAAATTGCATCGGAATTAAATATAAGAGACACAATGCCGACTTAAGTACAGGAAGACTGGGTCTTCCTAATGTCTATGTTTTGAGCGTTTCCTGTGTCACCAGTTTTTCATTCCGATGCACCTCTGCAGGTTTACTGTATCCATTGGACCTTCCCATTGACGATGAAACACAGAAATTGCATCGGAATTAAATATAAGAGACACAACGTCGACTTAAGTACAAGAAAACTGTGTCTTCTTACGGTCTGTGATTTGAGCGTTTCCTGCATGACCATTTTTACATTCCAATGCACCTCTGCAGGTTTACTATATACCTTGGACCTTCCCATTGACGAAAAAACACAGAAATTGCATCGGAATTAAATATAAGAGATACAATGCCGACTTAGGTACAGGAAGACTGAGTCTTCTTACTGTCTATGTATTGAGCGTCTCCTATGTCATGAGTTTTACATTTTGATGCACCTCTGCAGGTTTACTGTATCCCTTGGATCTTCCAATTGGCGATGAAACAAAGAAATTGCAACGGAATTAAATTTAAGAGACACAATGCCGACATAAGAACAGGAATGCTGAGTCTTCCTAGTGTCTATGTTTTGAGCGTTTCCTGTGTCTCCAGTTTTACATTCCGATGCACCTCTGCAGGTTTACTGTATCCCTTGGTCCTTCACAGTGACGAAGAAACACAGATATTGCATCGGAATGAAATATAAGAGACACAATCTCGACTTAACGACAGGAAAAGTGTGTCTTTCTATTGTATATGTTTTGAGCGTTTCCTGTGTCACCAATTTTACATTCCGATGCACTTCTGCAGGTTTACTGTATCCATTTGATCTTCCCATTTACGATGAAACACAGAAATTGCATCGGAATTAAATATAAGAGACACAATGCCGACTTAGGTACAGGAAGACTGAGTCTTCTTACTGTCTATGTTTTGAGCGTTTCCTGTATCATCAGTTTTCTATTTTGATGCACATCTGCAGGTTTACTGTATCCCTTGCACCTTCACAATGACGATGAAACACAGAAATTGCATCGGAATGAAATATAAGAGACACAATGCCGACTTAAGTACAGGAAGACTGAGTCTTCCTACTGTCTATGATTTGAGCGTTTCCTTTGTCACCAGTTTTACATTCCGATGCACCTCTGCAGTTCTACTGTATCCATTGCACCTTCCCATTGACGATGAGACACAGAAATTGCATCGGAATGAAATATAAGAGACACAATGACGACTTAAGTACAGGAAGAGTGTGTCTTTCACTTGTCTATGTTTTGAGCGTTTCCTGTGTCACCAGCTTTACATTCCGATGCACCTCTGCAGGTTTACTGTATCCATTGGACCTTCCCATTGACGTTGAAACACAGAAATTGCATCGCAATTAAATATAAGAGACACAACGCTAACTTACGTACAAGAGAACTGAGTCTTCTTACGGTCTTTGATTTGAGCGTTTCCTGAGACGCCAATTTTACATTCCAAATCACCTCTGCAGGTTTACTGTATCCCTTTGACCTTCCCATTGATGCTGAAACACAGAAATGGCATGGCAATTAAATATAAGAGACACAACGCCGACTTAAGTACAAGAGATCTGAGTCTTCTTACGGTCTTTGATTTGAGCGTTTCCTGAGTCACCAGTTTTACATTCCAATTCACCTCTGCAGGTTTACTGTATCCCTTGGACCTACCCATTGATGAAAAAACACAGAAATTTCATCGGAATTAAATATAAGAGACACAATGCCGACTTAGGTACAGGAAGACTGAGTCTTCCTACTGTCTATGTTTTGAGCGTTTCCTTTGTCATCAGTTTTACATTTTGATGCACCTCTGCAAGTTTACTGTATTCCTTCGACCTTCACAGTGACGATGAAACACAGAAATTGCATCGGAATTAAATATAAGAGACACAATGCCGACTTAAGTACAGGAAGACTGAGTCTTCCTACTGTCTGTGTTTTGAGCGTTTACAGTGTCACCAGTTATACATTCCTATGCATCCCTGCAGGTTTACTGTATGCCTTGGACCTTCCCACTGACGATGAAACACAGAAATTGCATCGGAATTAAATATAAGAGACACAATGCCGACTTAAGTACAGGAAGACTGAGTCTTCCTACTGTCTATGGTTTGAGCGTTTCCTGTGTCACCAGTTTTACATACCGATGCACCTCTGCAGGTTTACTGTATCCCTTGTACCTTCTCATTGACAATGAACCCAGAAATTGCATCGGAATTAAATATAGGAGACACAATGCCGACTTAAGTACAGGAAGAGTTTGTCTTTCTACTGTCTATGTTTTGAGCGTTTTCTGTGTCACCAGTTTTACATTCCGATGCACCTCTGCAGGTTTATTGTATCCCTTGGACCTTCAAAGTGACGATGAGACACAGAAATTGCATCGGAATTAAATATAAGAGACACAACGAAGACAGGAAGACTGTATGCCAGACAGGAAGACTGAGTATTCCTTCTGTCTCTCCTTTTAGCGTTTCCTGTGTCACCAGTTTTACATTCCGATGCACCTCTGCAGGTTCACTGTATGCCTTGGACCTTCCCATTGACGATGAAACACAGATATTGCATTGCAATTAAATATAAGAGTCACAATGCCGACTTATGTACAGGAAGACTGAGTCTTCCTACAGTCTATGTTTTGAGCGTATCCTGTGTCAGCAATTTTACATTCCCATGCACCTCTGGAGGTTTACTGTATCCCTCGGACCATCACAGTGACGATGAAACACAGAAATTGCATCGGAATTAAATATAAGAGTCACAATGGAGACTTAAGTACAGGAATACTGAGTCTTGCTACTGTCTATGTTTTGAGCGTTTCCTGTGTCGGCAATTTTACATTCCGATGCACCTCTGCAGGTTTACTCTATCCCTTGGACCTTCACAGTGACGATGAAACACAGAAATTGCATCGGAATTAAATATAAGAGTCACAATGCCGACTTAAGTACAAGAAAACTGAGTCTCCTTACTCTCTAAGTTTTGAGCGTTTACAGTGTCACCAGTTTTATATTCCGATGCACCTCTGCAGGTTTACTGTATCCGCTGGACGTTCCCATTGACGATGAAACACAAAAATTGCATCGGAATTAAATATAAGAGACACAATGGAGACTTAAGTACAGGAAGACTGAGTCTTCCTACTGTCTATGTTTTGTGCGTTTCCTGTGTCATCAGTTTTACATTCCAATGCACCTCTGCAGGTTTACTGTATCCATTGGACCATCCCATTGACGATTGAACACAGAGATTGCATCGGAACTAAATATAAGAGACACAATGGCTACTGAAGTACAGGAAGACTGAGTCTTCCTAATGTCTGTGTTTTGAGCGTTTCCTGTGTCACCAGTTTTACATTCCGATGCACCTCTGGAGGTTTACTGTATCCCTTGGACCTTCACAGTGACGATGAAACACAGAAATGGCATCGGAATTATATATAAGAGACACAATGCGGACCTAAGTACAGGAAAAGTGAGTCTTCTTCCAGTCTATGTTTTGAGCGTTTCCTGAGTCACCAGTTTTACATTCCGATGCATCACTGCAGGTTTACTGTTTCCCTTCGACCTTCGCAATGACGATGAAACACAGAAATTGCATCGGAATTAAATAAAGGAAACACAATGCCGACTCAAGTACAGGAAGACTGAGTCTTCTTCCAGTCTATGTTGTGAGCGTTTCCTGCGTCACCAGTTTTACATTCCAATGCACTTCTGCAGGTTTACTGTATCTGTTGGACCTTACCATTGAGGATGAAACACAGAAATTGCATCGGAATTAAACATCAGAGACACAATGCCGACATAAGTACAGGAAGACTGAGTCTTCCTAACGTCTATGTTTTGAGCGTTTCCTGTGTCACCAGTTTTACATTCCGATGCACCTCTGCAGGTTTACTGTATCCCTTGGACCTTCACAGTGACGATGAAACACAGAAATTGCATCGGAATTTAAAATAAGAGTCACAATGCCGACTTAAGTACAAGAAAACAGTGTCTTCTTACGGTCTATGTTTCGAGCGTTTCCTGTGTCACCAGTTTTACATTCCGATGCACCTCTGCAGGTTTAATGTATCCATTTGACCTTCCCATTGACGATGAAACACCGAATTTGCACCGGAATTATATATAAGAGACACAATGCCGACTTACGTACTGGAAGACTGAGTCTTCCTACTGTCTATGTTTTGAGCGTTTCCTGTGTCACTAGTTTTACTTTCCGATGCACCTCTGCAAGTTTACTGTATCCCTTGGACCTTCCCATTGACGATGAAATACAGAAATTGCATCGCAATTAAATATAAGAGTCACAATGCCGACTTAAGTACAGGAAGACTGAGTCTTCCTACTGTCTATGTTTTGAGCGTTTCCTGTGTCAGCAATTTTACATTCCGATACACCTCTGCAGGTTTACTGTATCCCTTGGACCTTCACAGTGACGATGAAACACAGAAATTGCATCGCAATTAAATATAACAGACACAATGCCGATTCAAGTACAGGAAGACAGAGTCTTCCTAATGTCAATGTTTTGAGCGTTTCCTGTGTCATCAGTTTTACATTCCGATGCACCTCTGCAGGTTTACTGTATCCATTGGACCTTCCCATTGACGATGAAACACAGAAATTGAATCGGAATTAAATATAAGACACACAATGCCGACATAAGTACAGGAAGACTGAGTCTTCCTACTGTCTATGTTTTGAGCGTTTCCTGGGTCACCAGTTTTACATTCCGATGCATCTCTGGAGGTTTACTGTATCCCTTGGACCTTCACAGTGACGATGAAACACAGAAATTGCATCGGAATAAAATATAGGAGTCACAATGCCGACTTAAGTACAAGAAAACAGTGTCTTCTTACTGTCTATGTTTTGAGCGTTTCCTGTGTCAGCAATTTTACATTCCGATACACCTCTGCAGGTTTACTGTATCGCTTGGACCTTCACAGTGACGATGAAACACAGAAATTGCATCGCAATTAAATATAACAGACACAATGCCGATTCAAGTACAGGAAGACTGAGTCTTCCTAATGTCTATGTTTTGAGCGTTTCCTGTGTCACCAGTTTTACATTCCGATGCACCTCTGCAGGTATACTGTATCCATTGGACCTTCCCATTGACGATGAAACACAGAAATTGAATCGGAATTAAATATAAGACACACAATGCCGACTTAAGTACAGGAAGACTGAGTCTTCCTACTGTCTATGTTTTGAGCGTTTCCTGGGTCACCAGTTTTACATTCCGATGCATCTCTGGAGGTTTACTGTATCCCTTGGACCTTCACAGTGACGATGAAACACAGAAATTGCATCGGAATTAAATATAAGAGTCACAATGCCGACTTAATTACAAGTAAACAGTGTCTTCCAATGTCTATGTTTCGAGCGTCTCCTGTGTCACCAGTTTTACATTCCGATGCACCTCTGCAGGTTTAATGTATCCATTGGACTTTCCCATTGACGATGAAACACCGAAATTGCACCGGAATTAAATATAAGAGACACAATGCCAGCTTAAGTACAGGAAGCCTGAGTCTTCCCAATGTCTATATTTTTAGCGTTTCCTGTGTCATCAGTTTTACATTCCGATGCACCTCTGCAGGTTTTCTGAATCCCATGGACCTTCCCATTGACGATGAAACAGAGAAATTGCATCGCAATTAAATATAAGAGACACAATGCCGACTTAAGTACAGGAAGACTGAGTCTTCCTACTGTCTATGTTTTGAGCGTTTCCTGTGTCACCAGTTTTACATTCCGATGCAACTCTGCGGGTTTGCTGTATCCGTTGGACCTTCCCATTGACGGTGAAACACAAAAATTGCATCGGAATTAAATATAAGAGACTCAATGCTGACTTAAGTACAGGAAGACTGAGTCTTCCTAATGTCTATGATTTGAGCGTTACCTGTGAGACCACTTTTATATTCCGCTGCTCTTCTGGAGGTTTACTGTATCCATTGGACATTCCCATTGACGATGAAACACAGAAATTGCATCGGAATTAAATATAAGAGACACAATGCCGACTTAAGTACAGGAAGACTGAGTCTTCCTAATGTCTATATTTTGAGCGTTTCCTGTGTCACCAGTTTTACATTCCGATGCACCTCTGCAAGTTTACTGTATCCATTGGACCTTCCCATTGAGAATGAAACACAGAACTTGCATCGCAATTAAATATAAGAGTCACAATGCCGACTTAAGTACAGGAAGACTGAGTCTTCCTAATGTCTGTGTTTTGAGCGTTTCCTGTGTCACCAGGTTTACATTCCGATGCACCTCTGGAGGTTTACTGTATCCCTTGGACGTTCACAGTGACGATGAAACACAGAAATGGCATCGGAATTATATATAAGAGACACAATGCGGACCTAAGTACAGGAAAAGTGAGTCTTCTTCCAGTCTATGTTTTGAGCCTTTCCTGAGTCACCAGTTTTACATTCCGATGCATCACTGCAGGTTTACTGTTTCCCTTCGACGTTCCCAAATACGATGAAACACAGAAATTGCATCGGAATTAAATAAAGGAAACACAATGCCGACTCAAGTACAGGAAGACTGAGTCTTCTTCCAGTCTATGTTGGGAGCGTTTCCTGCGTCACTGGTTTTACATTCCAATGCACTTCTGCAGGTTTACTGTATCCCTTGGACCTTCCCATTGACAATGAAACACAGAAATTGCATTGGAATTAAATATAAGAGCCACAATGCCGACTTAAGTACAGGAAGACTGAATCTTCCTACTGTCTATGTTTTGAGCGTTTCCTGTGTCAGCAATTTTACATTCCGATGCACCTCTGCAGGTTTTCTGTATCCCTTGGACCTTCACAGTGACGATGAAATACAGAAATTGCATCGGAATTAAATATAAGAGTCACAATGCCGACTTAAGTACAAGTAAACTGTATCTTCTTACGGTCTATGTTTTGAGCGTTTCCTGTGTCACCAGTTTTACATTCCGATGCACCTCTGCAGGTTTACTGTATCCCTTGGACCTTCCCATTGACAATGAAACACAGAAATTGCATCGGAAGTAAATATAAGAGACACCATGCCGACTTAAGTACAGGAAGATTTTGTCTTTCTACTGTCTATGTTTTGAGCGTTTCCTGTGTCACCAGTTTTACATTCCGATGCACCTCTGCAGGTTTACTGTATCCCTTGGACCCTCCCATTGACGATGAAACACAGAAATAGCATCGGAATTAAATATAAGAGACACAATGCCGACTTAAGTACAGGGAGACTGAGTCTTCCTAATGTATATATTTAGAGCGTTTCCTGTGTCACCAGTTTTACATTCCGATGCACCTCTGCAGGTTTACTGTATCCCTTGGACCTTCCCATTGACAATGAAACACAAAAATTGCATCAGAATTAAATATAACAGACACAATGCCGACTTAAATACAGGAAGACTGAGTCTTCCTACTGTCTATGTTTTTAACGTTTCCTGTGTCACCAGTTTTACATTCCTATGCCGCTCTGGAGGTTTACTGTATCCCTTGGACCCTCCCATTGACGATGAAACACAGAAATTGCATCGCAATTAAATATAAGTGTCACAATGCCGACTTAAGTACAGGAAGACTGAGTCTTCCTACTGTCTATGATTTGAGCGTTTCCTGTGTCGGCTATTTTACATTCCGATGCACCTCTGCAGGTTTACTCTATCCCTTGGACCTTCACAGTGACGATGAAACACAGAAATTGCATCGGAATTAAATATAAGAGTCACAATGCCGACTTATGTACAAGAAAACCGTGTCTTCTTACGGTCTAAGTTTCGAGCGTTTCCTGTGTCACCAGTTTTATATTCCGATGCACCTCTGCAGGTTTACTGTATCCATTGGACGTTCCCATTGACGATGAAACACAGAAATTGCATCCGAATTAAAAATAAGAGACACAATGCCGACTTAAGTACAGGAAGACTGAGTCTTCCTACTGTCTATGTTTTGAGCGTTTCCTGTGTCATCAGTTTTACATTCCGATGCACCTCTGCAGGTTTACTGTATCCATTGGACCTTCCCATTGACGATGGAACACAGAGATTGCATCGGAATTAAATATAAGAGACACAATGGCGACTGAAGTACAGGAAGACTGAGTCTTCCTAATGTCTGTGTTTTGAGCGTTTCCTGTGTCACCAGTTTTACATTCCGATGCACCTCTGGCGGTTTACTCTATCCCTTGGACCTTCACAGTGACGATGAAACACAGAAATGGCATCGTAATTATATATAAGAGACACAATGCGGACCTAAGTACAGGAAAAGTGAGTCTTCTTCCAGTCTATGTTTTGAGCCTTTCCTGAGTCACCAGTTTTACATTCCGATGCATCACTGCAGGTTTACTGTTTCCCTTCGACCTTCCCTAATACTATGAAACACAGAAATTGCATCGGAATTAAATAAAGGAAACACAATGCCGACTCAAGTACAGGAAGACTGAGTCTTCTTCCAGTCTATGTTGTGAGCGTTTCCTGCGTCAGTGGTTCTACATTCCAATGCACTTCCGCAGGTTTACTGTATCCGTTGGACCTTACCATTGAGGATGAAACACAGAAATTACATCGGAATTAAACATCAGAGACACAATGCCGACTTAAGTACAGGAAAACTGAGTCTACCTAATGTCTATGTTTTGAGCGTTTCCTGTGTCACCAGTTTTACATTCCGATGCACCTCTGGAGGTTTACAGTATCCCTTGGACCTTCACAGTGACGATGAAACACAGAAATTGCATCGGAATTAAATATAAGAGTCACAATGCCGACTTAAGTACAAGAAAACAGTGTCTTCTTACGGTCTATGTTTCGAGCGTTTCCTGTGTCACCAGTTTTACATTCGGATGCACCTCTGCAGGTTTAATTGATCCACTTGACCTTCCCATTGACGATGAAACACCGAAATTGCACCGGAATTAAATATAAGAGACACAATGCCGACTTAACTACAGGAAGACTGAGTCTTCCTACTGTCTATGTTTTGAGCGTTTTCTGTGTCACTAGTTTTACTTTGCGATGCACCACTGCAGGTTTACTGTATCCCTTGGACCTTACCATTGTCAATGAAACACAGAAATTGCATCGGAAGTAAATATAAGAGGCACCATGCCGACTTTAGTACAGGAAGAGTTTGTCTTTCCACTGTCTATGTTTTGAGCGTTTCCTGTGTCACCAGTTATACATACCGATGCACCTCTGCAGGTTTACTGTATCCCTTGGACCTTCCCATTTACGATGAAACACAGAAATTGCATCGCAATTAAATATAAGAGTCACAATGCCGACTTAAGTACAGGAGGACTGAGTCTTCCTACTGTCTATGTTTTGAGCGTTTCCTGTGTCAGCAATTTTACATTCCGATGCACCTCTGCAGGTTTACTGTATCCCTTGGACCTTCCCATTGACGATGAAACACAGAAATTGAATCGGAATTAAATATAAGCCACACAATGCCGACATAAGTTCAGGAAGACTGACTCTTCCTACTGTCTATGTTTTGAGCGTTTCCTGGGTCACCAGTTTTACATTCCGATGCACCTCTGGCGGTTTACTCTATCCCTTGGACCTTCACAGTGACGATGAAACACAGAAATGGCATCGTAATTATATATAAGAGACACAATGCGGACCTAAGTACAGGAAAAGTGAGTCATCTTCCAGTCTATGTTTTGAGCCTTTCCTGAGTCACCAGTTTTACATTCCGATGCATCACTGCAGGTTTACTGTTTCCCTTCGACCTTCCCTAATACTATGAAACACAGAAATTGCATCGGAATTAAATAAAGGAAACACAATGCCGACTCAAGTACAGGAAGACTGAGTCTTCATCCAGTCTATGCTTTGAGCGTTTCCTGTGTCACCAGTTTAACATTCCGATGCACCTCTACAGGTTAACTGTATCCATTGGACCTTCAGATTGACGATGAAACACTGAAATTGCATCGGAATTAAACATAAGAGACACAATGCCGACTTAATTACAAGAAAACTGAGTGTCCTTACTGTCTATGTTTTGAGCGTTTACAGTGTCACCAGTTTTACATTGCGATGCACCTCTGCAGGTTAACTGTATCCGTTGGACCTTCCCATTGACGATGAAACACAAAAATTGCATCGGAATTAAATACAAGAGTCACAATGCCGACTTAAGTACAGGAAGACTGAGTCTTCCTACTGTCTATGTTTTGAGCGTTTCCTGTGAGAGGAATTTTACATTCCGATGCACCTCTGCAGGTTTTCTGTATCCCTTGGACCTTCACAGTGACGATGAAATACAAAAATTGCATCGGAATTAAATATAAGAGTCACAATGCCGACTTAAGTACAAGAAAACTCTGTCTTCTTACGGTCTATGTTTTGAGCGTTTCGTGTGTCACCAGTTTTACATTCCCATGCACCTCTGCAGGTTTACTGTATCTCTTGGACCTTCCCATTGACGATGAAACACAGAAATTGCATCGGAAGTAAATATGAGAGACACCATGCCGACTTAAGTACAGGAAGATTTCGTCTTTCTACTGTCTATGCTTTGAGCGTTTCCTGTGTCAACAGTTTTACATTCCGATGAACCTCTGCAGGTTTACTGTATCATTTGGACCTTCAAAGTGCGATGAAACACAGAAATTGCATCGCAATTAAATATAAGTGTCACAATGCCGACTTTAGTACAGGAAGACTGAGTCTTCCTACTGTCTATGTTGTGAGCGTTTCCTGTGTCAGCAATTTTACATTCCGATGCACCTCTGCAGGTTTTCTGTATCCCTTGGACCTTCACAGTAACGATGAAACACAGAAATTGAATCGGAATTAAATATAAGAGCCACAATGCCGACTTAAGTACAAGAAAACTGTGTCTTCTTAAGGTCTATGTTTCGAGCGTTTCTGTGTCACCAGTTTTACATTCCGATGCAGCTCTGGAGGTTTACTGTATCCCTTGGACCTTCCAATTGACGATGAAACACGGAAATTGCATCGGAATTAAATATAAGAGACTCAATGCTGACTTAAGTACAGGAAGACTGAGTCTTCCTAATGTCTATGATTCTAGCGTTTCCTGTGTGACCAGGTTTATATTCCGATGCACCTCTGGAGGTTTACTGTATCCATTGGACCTTCCCATTGACGATGAAACACAGAAATTGCATCGGAGTTAAATATAAGAGACACAATGCCGACTTAAGTACAGGAGGACTGAGTCTTGCTAATGTCTATATTTTGAGCGTTTCCTGTGTCATCAGTTTTACATTCCGATGCAGCTCTGGAGGTTTACTGTATCCCTTCTCCCTTCCAATTGTCGATGAAACACAGAAATTGCATCGGAATTAAATATAAGATGATCAATGCTGACTTAAGTACAGGAAGACTGAGTCTACCTAATGTCTATGATTTGAGCGTTTCCTGTGTCACCAGTTTTATATTCTGATGCACCTCTGCAGGTTTACTGTATCCATTGGACCTTCCCATTGACGATGAAACACAGAAATTGCATCGGAATTAAATATAAGAGAGACAATGCCGACTTAAGTACAGGAAGACTGAGTCTTCCTACTGCCTATGCTTTGAGCGTTTCCTGTGTCACCAGTTTTTCATTCCGATGCACCTCTGCAGGTTTACTGTTTCCCTTCGACCTTCCCATTGACGATGAAACACAGAAATTGCATCGGAATTAAATAAAGGAGACACAATGCCGGGGTTAAGTACAGCAAGACTGAGTCTTCCTACTGTCTATGCTTTGAGCGTTTCCTGTGTCATCAGTTTTACATTCCGATGCACCTCTGCAGGTTTAATGTATCCATTGGACTTTCCCATTGACGTTGAAACACCGAAATTGCACCGGAATTAAATATAAGAGACACAATTCCGACTTAAGTACAGGAAGCCTGAGTCTTCCCAATGTCTATGTTTTGAGCGTTTCCTGTGTCATCACTTTTACATTCCGATGCACCTCTGCAGGTTTTCTGTGTCCCATGGACCTTCCCATTGACGATGAAACAGAGAAATTGCATCGGAATTAAATATCAGAGACACAATGCCGACATAAGTACAGGAAGACTGAGTCTTCCTACTGTCTATGTTTTGAGCGTTTCCTGTGTCACCAGTTTTACATTCCGATGCAGCTCTGGAGGTTTACTGTATCCCTTGGACCTTCCCATTGACAATAAAACACAAAATTGCATCGGAAGTAAATATAAGAGACACAATGCCGACTTAAGTACAGGAAGATTTTGTCTTTCTACTGTCTATGTTTTGAGCGTTTCCTGTGTCACCAGTTTTACATTCCGATGCACTTCTGCAGGTTTGGTGTATCCCTTGGGCATTCAAAGTGCGATGAAGCACAGAAATTGCATCGCAATTAAATATAAGAGTCACAATGCCTACTTAAGTACAGGAAGACTGAGTCTTCCTACTGTCTATGTTTTGAGCGTTTCCTGTGTCAGCAATTTTACATTCCGATGCACCTCTGCAGGTTTTCTGTATCCCTTGGACCTTCACAGTAACGATGAAACACAGAAATTGCATCGGAATTAAATATAAGAGTCGCAATGCTGACTTAAGTACAAGAAAACTGTGTCTTCTTAAGGTCTATGTTTCGAGCGTTTACTGTGTCACCAGTTTTACATTACGATGCAGCTCTGGAGGTTTACTGTATCCCTTGGACCTTCCAATTGACGATGAAACACGGAAATTGCATCGGAATTAAATATAAGAGAATCAATGCTGACTTAAGTACAGGAAGACTGAGTCTTCCTACTGTCTATGTTTGAGCGTTTCTTGTGGCAGCAATTTTACATTCCGATGCACCTCTGCAGGTTTACTGTATCCCTTGGACCTTCCCATTGACAATGAAACACAGAAATTGCATCGGAAGTAAATATAAGAGACACCATGCCGACTTAAGTACTTGAAGATTTTGTCTTTCTACTGTCTATGTTTTGAGCGTTTCCTGTGTCACCAGTTTTACATTCCGATGCACCTCTGCAGGTTTACTGTATCCCTTGGACCTTCAAATTGCGATGAAACACAGAAATTGCATCGGAATTAAATATAAGAGACACAATGCCGACTGAAGTACAGGAAGACTAAGTATTCCTACTGTCTATACTTTGAGCGTTTCCTGTGTCACCAGTTTTACATTCCGATGGACCTCTGCAAGTTTACTGTATCACTTGGACCTTCCCATTGACGATGAAACACAGAAATTGCATCGCAATTAAATATAAGAGTCACAATGCCGACTTAAGTACAGGAAGACTGAGTCTTCCTACTGTCTATGTTTTGAGCGTTTCCTGTGTCAGCAATTTTACATTCCGATGCACCTCTGCAGGTTTACGGTATCCATTGAACCTTCCCATTGACGAAGAAACACAGGAATTGCATCGGAATTAAATATAAGACACACAATGCCGACATAAGTACAGGAAGACTGAGTCTTCCTACTGTCTATGTTTTGAGCGTTTCCTGGGTCACCAGTTTTACATTCCGATGCACCTCTGCAGGTTTTCTGTATCCCTTGGACCTTCACAGTGACGATGAAATACAAAAATTGCATCGGAATTAAATATAAGAGTCACAATGCCGACTTAAGTACAAGAAAACTGTGTCTTCTCACGGTCTATGTTTTGAGCGTTTCGTGTGTCACCAGTTTTACATTCCCATGCACCTCTGCAGGTTTACTGTATCTCTTGGACCTTCCCATTGACGATGAAACACAGAAATTGCATCGGAAGTAAATATGAGAGACACCATGCCGACTTAAGTACAGGAAGATTTCGTCTTTCTACTGTCTATGCTTTGAGCGTTTCCTGTGTCAACAGTTTTACATTCCGATGAACCTCTGCAGGTTTACTGTATCATTTGGACCTTCAAAGTGCGATGAAACACAGAAATTGCATCGCAATTAAGTATAAGAGTCACAATGCCGACTTTAGTACAGGAAGACTGAGTCTTTCTACTGTCTATGTTTTGAGCGTTTCCTGTGTCACCAGTTTTACATTCCGATGCACCTCTGCAGGTTTACTGTATTCCTTGGACCTTCCAATTGACGATGAAACACGGAAATTGCATCGGAATTAAATATAAGAGACTCAATGCTGACTTAAGTTCAGGAAGACTGAGTCTTCCTAATGTCTATGATTTGAGCGTGTCCTGTGTGACCAGGTTTATATTCCGATGCACCTCTGGAGGTTTACTGTATCCATTGGACCTTCCCATTGACGATGAAACACAGAAATTGCATCGGAATTAAATATAAGATACACAATGCCGACTTAAGTACAGGAGGACTGAGTCTTACTAATGTCTATATTTTGAGCGTTTCCCGTGTCATCAGTTTTACATTCCGATGCAGCTCTGGAGGTTTACTGTATCCCTTCTCCCTTCCAATTGTCGATGAAACACAGAAATTGCATCGGAATTAAATATAAGATGATCAATGCTGACTTAAGTACAGGAAGACTGAGTCTACCTAATGTCTATGATTTGAGCGTTTCCTGTGTCACCAGTTTTATATTCCGATGCACGTCTGCAGGTTTACTGTATCCATTGGACCTTCCCATTGACGATGAAACACAGAAATTGCATCGGAAATAAATATAAGAGACACAATGCCGACTTAAGTACAGGAAGACTGAGTCTTCCTACTGTCTATGCTTTGAGCGTTTCCTGTGTCCCCAGTTTTTCATTCCGATGCACCTCTGCAGGTTTACTGTTTCCCTTCGACCTTCCCATTGACAATGAAACACAGAAATTGCATTGGAATTAAATAAAGGAGACACAATGCCGGGGTTAAGTACAGCAAGACTGAGTCTTCCTACTGTCTATGCTTTGAGCGTTTCCTGTGTCATCAGTTTTACATTCCGATGCACCTCTGCAGGTTTAATGTATCCATTGGACTTTCCCATTGACGATGAAACACCGAAATTGCACCGGAATTAAATATAAGAGACACAATTCCGACTTAAGTACAGGAAGCCTGAGTCTTCCCAATGTCTATGTTTTGAGCGTTTCCTGTGTCATCACTTTTACATTCCGATGCAGCTCTGGAGGTTTACTGTATCCCTTGGACCTTCCCATTGACAATGAAACACAGAAATTGCATCGGAAGTAAATATAAGAGACACAATGCCGACTTAAGTACAGGAAGATTTTGTCTTTCTACTGTCTATGTTTTGAGCGTTTCCTGTGTCACCAGTTTTACATTCCGAAGCACTTCTGCAGGTTTGGTGTATCCCTTGGGCATTCAAAGTGCGATGAAGCACAGAAATTGCATCGCAATTAAATATAAGAGTCACAATGCCTACTTAAGTACAGGAAGACTGAGTCTTCCTACTGTCTATGTTTTGAGCGTTTCCTGTGTCAGCAATTTTACATTCCGATGCACCTCTGCAGGTTTTCTGTATCCCTTGGACCTTCACAGTAACGATGAAACACAGAAATTGCATCGGAATTAAATATAAGAGTCGCAATGCCGACTTAAGTACAAGAAAACTGTGTCTTCTTAAGGTCTATGTTTCGAGCGTTTACTGTGTCACCAGTTTTACATTCCGATGCAGCTCTGGAGGTTTACTGTATCCCTTGGACCTTCCAATTGACGATGAAACACGGAAATTGCATCGGAATTAAATATAAGAGACTCAATGCTGACTTAAGTACAGGAAGACTGAGCCTTCCTAATGTCTATGATTTGAGCGTTTCCTGTGTGACCAGTTTTATATTCCGATGCACCTCTGGAGGTTTACTGTATCCATTGGACCTTCCCATTGACGATGAAACACAGAAATTGCATCGGAATTAAATATAAGAGACACAATGCCGACTTAAGTACAGGAAGACTGAGTCTTCCTAATGTCTATATTTCGAGCGTTTCCTGTGTCAACAGTTTTACATTACGATGCACCTCTGCAGGTTTACTATATCCCTTCGACCTTCCCATTGACAATGAAACACAGAAATTGCATCGGAATTAAATATAAGAGCCACAATGCCAACTTAAGTACAGGAAGACTGAGTATTCCTACTGTCTATCTTTGAGCGTTTCCTGTGTCACCAGTTTTACATTCCGAACACCTCTCCAGGTTTACTGTATCCGTTGGACCTTCCCATTGACGATGAAACACAAAATTTGCATCGGAATTAAGTATAAGAGTCACAATGCCGACTTAAGTACAGGAAGACTGAGTCTTCCTACTGTCTATGTTTGAGCGTTTCTTGTGTCAGCAATTTTACATTCCGATGCACCTCTGCAGGTTTTCTGTATCCCTTGGACCTTCACAGTGACGATGAAATACAGAAATTGCATCGGAATTAAATATTAGAGTCACAATGCCGACTTAAGTACAAGGAAACTGTGTCTTCTTACAGTCTATGTTTTGAGCGTTTCCTGTGTCACCAGTTTTACATTCCGATGCACCTCTGCAGGTTTACTGTATCCCTTGGACCTTCCCATTGACAATGAAACACAGAAATTGTATCGGAAGTAAATATAAGAGACACCATGCCGACTTAAGTACTGGAAGATTTTGTCTTTCTACTGTCTATGTTTTGAGCGTTTCCTGTGTCACCAGTTTTACATTCCGATGCACCTCTGCAGGTTTACTGTATCCCTTGGACCTTCAAATTGCGATGAAACACAGAAATTGCATCGGAATTAAATATAAGAGACACAATGCTGACTGAAGTACAGGAAGACTAAGTATTCCTACTGTCTATACTTTGAGCGTTTCCTGTGTCACCAGTTTTACATTCCGATGCACCTCTGCAAGTTTACTGTATCACTTGGACCTTCCCATTGACGATGAAACACAGAAATTGCATCGCAATTAAATATAAGAGTCACAATGCCGACTTAAGTACAGGAAGACTGAGTCTTCCTACTGTCTATGTTTTGAGCGTTTCCTGTGTCAGCAATTTTACATTCCGATGCACCTCTGCATGTTTACTGTATCCATTGGACCTTCCCATTGACGAAGAAACACAGGAATTGCATCGGAATTAAATATAAGACACACAATGCCGACATAAGTACAGGAAGACTGAGTCTTCCTACTGTCTATGTTTTGAGCGTTTCCTGGGTCACCAGTTTTACATTCCGATGCACCTCTGGAGGTTTACTGTATCCCTTGGACCTTCACAGTGACGATGAAACACAGTAATTGCTTCTGAATTAAATATAAGAGTCACAATGCCGACTTAAGTACAAGAAAACAGTGTCTTCCTACTGTCTATGTTTCGAGCGTTTACTGTGTCACCAGTTTTACATTCCGATGCAGCTCTGGAGGTTTACTGTATCCCTTGGACCTTCCAATTGACGATGAAACACGGAAATTGCATCGGAATTAAATATAAGAGACTTAATGCTGACTTAAGTGCAGGAAGACTGAGTCTTCCTAATGTCTATATTTTGAGCGTTTCCTGTGTCACCAGTTTTACATTCCGATGCAGCTCTGGAGGTTTACTGTATCCCTTGTCCCTTCCAATTGTCGATGAAACACAGAAATTGCATCGGAATTAAATATAATATGATCAATGCTGACTTAAGTACAGGAAGACTGAGTCTACCTAATGTCTATAATTTGAGCGTTTCCTGTGTCACCAGTTTTACATTCCGATGCAGCTCTGGAGGTTTACTGTATCCATTGGACCTTCCCATTGACGACGAAACACAGAAATTGCATCGGAATTAAATATAAGAGACACAATGCCGACTTAAGTACAGGAGGACTGAGTCTTCCTAATGTCTATATTTTGAGCGTTTCCTGTGTCACCAGTTTTACATTCCGATGCAGCTCTGGAGGTTTACTGTATCCCTTGTCCCTTCCAATTGTCGATGAAACACAGAAATTGCATCGGAATTAAATATAAGATGATCAATGCTGACTTAAGTACAGGAAGACTGAGTCTACCTAATGTCTATGATTTGAGCGTTTCCTGTGTCACCAGTTTTACATTCCGATGCAGCTCTGGAGGTTTACTGTATCCCTTGGACCTTCCCATTGACGATGAAACACAGAAATTGCATCGGAATTAAATATAAGAGACACAATTCCGCCTTAAGTACAGGAAGCCTGAGTCTTCCCAATGTCTATGTTATGAGCGTTTCCTGTGTCATCACTTTTACATTCCGATGCACCTCTGCAGGTTTTCTGTATCCCATGGACCTTCCCATTGACGATGAAACACAGAAATTGCATCGGAATTAAATATATGAGCCACAATGCCAACTTAAGTACAGGAAGACTGAGTATTCCTACTGTCTATCTTTGAGCGTTTCCTGTGTCACCAGTTTTACATTCCGAACACCTCTCCAGGTTTACTGTATCCGTTGGACCTTCCCATTGACGATGAAACACAAAATTTGCATCGGAATTAAGTATAAGAGTCACAATGCCGACTTAAGTACAGGAAGACTGAGTCTTCCTACTGTCTATGTTTGAGCGTTTCTTGTGTCAGCAATTTTACATTCCGATGCACCTCTGCAGGTTTTCTGTATCCCTTGGACCTTCACAGTGACGATGAAATACAGAAATTGCATCGGAATTAAATATTAGAGTCACAATGCCGACTTAAGTACAAGGAAACTGTGTCTTCTTACAGTCTATGTTTTGAGCGTTTCCTGTGTCACCAGTTTTACATTCCGATGCACCTCTGCAGGTTTACTGTATCCCTTGGACCTTCCCATTGACAATGAAACACAGAAATTGCATCGGAAGTAAATATAAGAGACACCATGCCAACTTAAGTACTGGAAGATTTTGTCTTTCTACTGTCTATGTTTTGAGCGTTTCCTGTGTCACCAGTTTTACATTCCGATGCACCTCTGCAGGTTTACTGTATCCCTTGGACCTTCAAATTGCGATGAAACACAGAAATTGCATCGGAATTAAATATAAGAGACACAATGCTGACTGAAGTACAGGAAGACTAAGTATTCCTACTGTCTATACTTTGAGCGTTTCCTGTGTCACCAGTTTTACATTCCGATGCACCTCTGCAAGTTTACTGTATCACTTGGACCTTCCCATTGACGATGAAACACAGAAATTGCATCGCAATTAAATATAAGAGTCACAATGCCGACTTAAGTACAGGAAGACTGAGTCTTCCTACTGTCTATGTTTTGAGCGTTTCCTGTGTCAGCAAATTTACATTCCGATGCACCTCTGCATGTTTACTGTATCCATTGGACCTTCCCATTGACAAAGAAACACAGGAATTGCATCGGAATTAAATATAAGACACACAATGCCGACATAAGTACAGGAAGACTGAGTCTTCCTACTGTCTATGTTTTGAGCGTTTCCTGGGTCACCAGTTATACATTCCGATGCACCTCTGGAGGTTTACTGTATCCCTTGGACCTTCACAGTGACGATGAAACACAGTAATTGCTTCTGAATTAAATATAAGAGTCACAATGCCGACTTAAGTACAAGAAAACAGTGTCTTCCTACTGTCTATGTTTCGAGCGTTTACTGTGTCACCAGTTTTACATTCCGATGCAGCTCTGGAGGTTTACTGTATCCCTTGGACCTTCCAATTGACGATGAAACACGGAAATTGCATCGGAATTAAATATAAGAGACACAATGCCGACTTCAGTCCAGGAAGACTGAGTCTTCCTAATGTCTATATTTTGAGCGTTTCCTGTATCACCAGTTTTACATTCCCATGCACCTCTGCAGGTTTACTGTATCCCTTGGACCTTCCCATTGACAATGAAACACAGAAATTGCATCGCAATTAAATATAAGAGTCACAATGCCGACTTAAGTACAGGAAGTCTGAGAATTCCTACAGTCTATATTTTGAGCGCTTCCTGTGTCACCAGTTTTACATTCCGATGCACCTCTGCAAGATTACTGTATCCCTTGGACCTTCCCATTGACAATGAAACACAGAAATTGCATCGGAATTAAATATAAGATACACAATGCCGTATTAAGTACAGGAAGACTGAGTCTTCATCCAGTCTATGTTTTGAGCGTTTCTTGTGTCACCAGTTTGACATTCCGATGCAACTCTGCAGGTTTACTGTATCCCTTGGATCTCCCTTTTGACGATGAAACACAAAAATTGCATCGAAATTAAATATAAGAGTCACAATGCCGACTTAATTACAAGAAAACAGTGTCTTCCTACTGTCTATGATTCGAGCGTTTCCTGTGTCCCCAGTTTTACATTCCGATGCACATCTGCAGGTTTAATGTATCCATTGAACTTTCCCATTGACGATGAAACACCGAAATTGCACCGGAATTAAATATAAGAGACACAATGCCGACTTAAGTACAGGAAGACTGAGTCTTCCTACTGTCTATGATTTGAGCGTTTCCTGTGTCATCAGTTTTACATTACGATGCACCTCTGCAGGTTTTCTGTACCCCATGGACCTTCCCATTGACGATGAAACAGAGAAATTGCATCGGAATTAAATATAAGAGACACAATGCCGACTTAAGTACAGGAAGACTGAGTCTTCCTGCTGTCAATACTTTGAGCGTTTCCTGTGTCTCCAGTTTCACATTCCGATGCACCTCTGCAGGTTTACTGTATCCGTTCGACCTTCCCATTGACGATGAAACACAAAAATTGCATCGGAATTAAATACAAGAGTCACAATGCCGACTTAAGTACAGGAAGACTGAGTCTTCCTACTGTCTATGTTTTGAGCGCTTCCTGTGTCAGGAATTTTACATTCCGATGCACCTCTGCAGGTTTTCTGTATCCCTTGGACCTTCACAGTGACGATGAAATACAAAAATTGTATCGGAATTAAATATAAGAGTCACAATGCCGACTTAAGTACAAGAAAACTGTGTCTTCTTACGGTCTATGTTTTGAGCGTTTCCTGTGTCACCAGTTTTACATTCCCATGCACCTCTGCAGGTTTACTGTATCTCTTCGACCTTCCCATTGACGATGAAACACAGAAATTGCATCGGAAGTAAATATGAGAGACATCATGCCGACTTAAGTACAGGAAGATTTCGTCTTTCTACTGTCTATGCTTGGAGCGTTTCCTGTGTCAACAGTTTTACATTCCGATGAACCTCTGCAGGTTTACTGTATCATTTGGACCTTCAAAGTGCGATGAAACACAGAAATTGCATCGCAATTAAATATAAGAGTCACAATGCCGACTTTAGTACAGGAAGACTGAGTCTTCCTACTGTCTATGTTGTGAGCGTTTCCTGTGTCACCAATTTTACATTCCGATGCACCTCAGCAGGTTTTCTGTATCCCTTGGACCTTCACAGTAACGATGAAACACAGAAATTGAATCGGAATTAAATATAAGAGTCACAATGCCGACTTAAGTACAAGAAAACTGTGTCTTCTTAAGGTCTATGTTTCGAGCGTTTTCTGTGTCACCAGTTTTACATTCCGATGCAGCTCAGGAGGTTTACTGTATCCCTTGGACCTTCCAATTGACGATGAAACACGGAAATTGCATCGGAATTAAATATAAGAGACTTAATGCTGACTTAAGTGCAGGAAGACTGAGTCTTCCTAATGTCTATATTTTGAGCGTTTCCTGTGTCACCAGTTTTACATTCCGATGCAGCTCTGGAGGTTTACTGTATCCCTTGTCCCTTCCAATTGTCGATGAAACACAGAAATTGCATCGGAATTAAATATAAGATGATCAATGCTGACTTAAGTACAGGAAGACTGAGTCTACCTAATGTCTATGATTTGAGCGTTTCCTGTGTCACCAGTTTTACATTCCGATGCAGCTCTGGAGGTTTACTGTATCCATTGGACCTTCCCATTGACGATGAAACACAGAAATTGCATCGGAATTAAATATAAGAGACACAATGCCGACTTAAGTACAGGAGGACTGAGTCTTCCTAATGTCTATATTTTGAGCGTTTCCTGTGTCACCAGTTTTACATTCCGATGCAGCTCTGGAGGTTTACTGTATCCCTTGTCCCTTCCAATTGTCGATGAAACACAGAAATTGCATCGGAATTAAATATAAGATGATCAATGCTGACTTAAGTACAGGAAGACTGAGTCTACCTAATGTCTATGATTTGAGCGTTTCCTGTGTCACCAGTTTTACATTCCGATGCAGCTCTGGAGGTTTACTGTATCCCTTGGACCTTCCCATTGACGATGAAACACAGAAATTGCATCGGAATTAAATATAGGAGACACAATTCCGCCTTAAGTACAGGAAGCCTGAGTCTTCCCAATGTCTATGTTATGAGCGTTTCCTGTGTCATCACTTTTACATTCCGATGCACCTCTGCAGGTTTTCTGTATCCCATGGACCTTCCCATTGACGATGAAACAGAGAAATTGCATCGGAATTAAATATAAGAGACACAATGCCGACATAAGTACAGGAAGACTGAGTCTTCCTACTGTCTATGTTTTGAGCGTTTCCTGTGTCACCAGTTTTACATTCCGATGCACCTCTGCAGGTTTACTGTATCCCTTGGACCTTCCCATTGGCAATGAAACACAGAAATTGCATCGGAAGTAAATATAAGAGACACCATGCCGACTTAAGTACAGGAAGATTTTGTCTTTCTACTGTCTATGTTTTGAGCGTTTCCTGTGTCAGCAATTTTACATTCCGATGCACCTCTGCATGTTTACTGTATCCATTGGACCTTCCCATTGACGAAGAAACACAGGAATTGCATCGGAATTAAATATAAGACACACAATGCCGACATAAGTACAGGAAGACTGAGTCTTCCTACTGTCTATGTTTTGAGCGTTTCCTGGGTCACCAGTTTTACATTCCGATGCACCTCTGGAGGTTTACTGTATCCCTTGGACCTTCACAGTGACGATGAAACACAGTAATTGCTTCTGAATTAAATATAAGAGTCACAATGCCGACTTAAGTACAAGAAAACAGTGTCTTCCTACTGTCTATGTTTCGAGCGTTTACTGTGTCACCAGTTTTACATTCCGATGCAGCTCTGGAGGTTTACTGTATCCCTTGGACCTTCCAATTGACGATGAAACACGGAAATTGCATCGGAATTAAATATAAGAGACTTAATGCTGACTTAAGTGCAGGAAGACTGAGTCTTCCTAATGTCTATATTTTGAGCGTTTCCTGTGTCACCAGTTTTACATTCCGATGCAGCTCTGGAGGTTTACTGTATCCCTTGTCCCTTCCAATTGTCGATGAAACACAGAAATTGCATCGGAATTAAATATAATATGATCAATGCTGACTTAAGTACAGGAAGACTGAGTCTACCTAATGTCTATAATTTGAGCGTTTCCTGTGTCACCAGTTTTACATTCCGATGCAGCTCTGGAGGTTTACTGTATCCATTGGACCTTCCCATTGACGACGAAACACAGAAATTGCATCGGAATTAAATATAAGAGACACAATGCCGACTTAAGTACAGGAGGACTGAGTCTTCCTAATGTCTATATTTTGAGCGTTTCCTGTGTCACCAGTTTTACATTCCGATGCAGCTCTGGAGGTTTACTGTATCCCTTGTCCCTTCCAATTGTCGATGAAACACAGAAATTGCATCGGAATTAAATATAAGATGATCAATGCTGACTTAAGTACAGGAAGACTGAGTCTACCTAATGTCTATGATTTGAGCGTTTCCTGTGTCACCAGTTTTACATTCCGATGCAGCTCTGGAGGTTTACTGTATCCCTTGGACCTTCCCATTGACGATGAAACACAGAAATTGCATCGGAATTAAATATAAGAGACACAATTCCGCCTTAAGTACAGGAAGCCTGAGTCTTCCCAATGTCTATGTTATGAGCGTTTCCTGTGTCATCACTTTTACATTCCGATGCACCTCTGCAGGTTTTCTGTATCCCATGGACCTTCCCATTGACGATGAAACACAGAAATTGCATCGGAATTAAATATATGAGCCACAATGCCAACTTAAGTACAGGAAGACTGAGTATTCCTACTGTCTATCTTTGAGCGTTTCCTGTGTCACCAGTTTTACATTCCGAACACCTCTCCAGGTTTACTGTATCCGTTGGACCTTCCCATTGACGATGAAACACAAAATTTGCATCGGAATTAAGTATAAGAGTCACAATGCCGACTTAAGTACAGGAAGACTGAGTCTTCCTACTGTCTATGTTTGAGCGTTTCTTGTGTCAGCAATTTTACATTCCGATGCACCTCTGCAGGTTTTCTGTATCCCTTGGACCTTCACAGTGACGATGAAATACAGAAATTGCATCGGAATTAAATATTAGAGTCACAATGCCGACTTAAGTACAAGGAAACTGTGTCTTCTTACAGTCTATGTTTTGAGCGTTTCCTGTGTCACCAGTTTTACATTCCGATGCACCTCTGCAGGTTTACTGTATCCCTTGGACCTTCCCATTGACAATGAAACACAGAAATTGCATCGGAAGTAAATATAAGAGACACCATGCCAACTTAAGTA
Organism: Schistocerca nitens; assembly: GCF_023898315.1. NCBI lineage: Eukaryota > Metazoa > Arthropoda > Insecta > Orthoptera > Acrididae > Schistocerca > Schistocerca nitens. The sequence goes on along the minus strand of NC_064623.1, from coordinate 237,422,955 downwards.
CTGGAAGATTTTGTCTTTCTACTGTCTATGTTTTGAGCGTTTCCTGTGTCACCAGTTTTACATTCCGATGCACCTCTGCAGGTTTACTGTATCCCTTGGACCTTCAAATTGCGATGAAACACAGAAATTGCATCGGAATTAAATATAAGAGACACAATGCTGACTGAAGTACAGGAAGACTAAGTATTCCTACTGTCTATACTTTGAGCGTTTCCTGTGTCACCAGTTTTACATTCCGATGCACCTCTGCAAGTTTACTGTATCACTTGGACCTTCCCATTGACGATGAAACACAGAAATTGCATCGCAATTAAATATAAGAGTCACAATGCCGACTTAAGTACAGGAAGACTGAGTCTTCCTACTGTCTATGTTTTGAGCGTTTCCTGTGTCAGCAAATTTACATTCCGATGCACCTCTGCATGTTTACTGTATCCATTGGACCTTCCCATTGACAAAGAAACACAGGAATTGCATCGGAATTAAATATAAGACACACAATGCCGACATAAGTACAGGAAGACTGAGTCTTCCTACTGTCTATGTTTTGAGCGTTTCCTGGGTCACCAGTTATACATTCCGATGCACCTCTGGAGGTTTACTGTATCCCTTGGACCTTCACAGTGACGATGAAACACAGTAATTGCTTCTGAATTAAATATAAGAGTCACAATGCCGACTTAAGTACAAGAAAACAGTGTCTTCCTACTGTCTATGTTTCGAGCGTTTACTGTGTCACCAGTTTTACATTCCGATGCAGCTCTGGAGGTTTACTGTATCCCTTGGACCTTCCAATTGACGATGAAACACGGAAATTGCATCGGAATTAAATATAAGAGACACAATGCCGACTTCAGTCCAGGAAGACTGAGTCTTCCTAATGTCTATATTTTGAGCGTTTCCTGTATCACCAGTTTTACATTCCCATGCACCTCTGCAGGTTTACTGTATCCCTTGGACCTTCCCATTGACAATGAAACACAGAAATTGCATCGCAATTAAATATAAGAGTCACAATGCCGACTTAAGTACAGGAAGTCTGAGAATTCCTACAGTCTATATTTTGAGCGCTTCCTGTGTCACCAGTTTTACATTCCGATGCACCTCTGCAAGATTACTGTATCCCTTGGACCTTCCCATTGACAATGAAACACAGAAATTGCATCGGAATTAAATATAAGATACACAATGCCGTATTAAGTACAGGAAGACTGAGTCTTCATCCAGTCTATGTTTTGAGCGTTTCTTGTGTCACCAGTTTGACATTCCGATGCAACTCTGCAGGTTTACTGTATCCCTTGGATCTCCCTTTTGACGATGAAACACAAAAATTGCATCGAAATTAAATATAAGAGTCACAATGCCGACTTAATTACAAGAAAACAGTGTCTTCCTACTGTCTATGATTCGAGCGTTTCCTGTGTCCCCAGTTTTACATTCCGATGCACATCTGCAGGTTTAATGTATCCATTGAACTTTCCCATTGACGATGAAACACCGAAATTGCACCGGAATTAAATATAAGAGACACAATGCCGACTTAAGTACAGGAAGACTGAGTCTTCCTACTGTCTATGATTTGAGCGTTTCCTGTGTCATCAGTTTTACATTACGATGCACCTCTGCAGGTTTTCTGTACCCCATGGACCTTCCCATTGACGATGAAACAGAGAAATTGCATCGGAATTAAATATAAGAGACACAATGCCGACTTAAGTACAGGAAGACTGAGTCTTCCTGCTGTCAATACTTTGAGCGTTTCCTGTGTCTCCAGTTTCACATTCCGATGCACCTCTGCAGGTTTACTGTATCCGTTCGACCTTCCCATTGACGATGAAACACAAAAATTGCATCGGAATTAAATACAAGAGTCACAATGCCGACTTAAGTACAGGAAGACTGAGTCTTCCTACTGTCTATGTTTTGAGCGCTTCCTGTGTCAGGAATTTTACATTCCGATGCACCTCTGCAGGTTTTCTGTATCCCTTGGACCTTCACAGTGACGATGAAATACAAAAATTGTATCGGAATTAAATATAAGAGTCACAATGCCGACTTAAGTACAAGAAAACTGTGTCTTCTTACGGTCTATGTTTTGAGCGTTTCCTGTGTCACCAGTTTTACATTCCCATGCACCTCTGCAGGTTTACTGTATCTCTTCGACCTTCCCATTGACGATGAAACACAGAAATTGCATCGGAAGTAAATATGAGAGACATCATGCCGACTTAAGTACAGGAAGATTTCGTCTTTCTACTGTCTATGCTTGGAGCGTTTCCTGTGTCAACAGTTTTACATTCCGATGAACCTCTGCAGGTTTACTGTATCATTTGGACCTTCAAAGTGCGATGAAACACAGAAATTGCATCGCAATTAAATATAAGAGTCACAATGCCGACTTTAGTACAGGAAGACTGAGTCTTCCTACTGTCTATGTTGTGAGCGTTTCCTGTGTCACCAATTTTACATTCCGATGCACCTCAGCAGGTTTTCTGTATCCCTTGGACCTTCACAGTAACGATGAAACACAGAAATTGAATCGGAATTAAATATAAGAGTCACAATGCCGACTTAAGTACAAGAAAACTGTGTCTTCTTAAGGTCTATGTTTCGAGCGTTTTCTGTGTCACCAGTTTTACATTCCGATGCAGCTCAGGAGGTTTACTGTATCCCTTGGACCTTCCAATTGACGATGAAACACGGAAATTGCATCGGAATTAAATATAAGAGACTTAATGCTGACTTAAGTGCAGGAAGACTGAGTCTTCCTAATGTCTATATTTTGAGCGTTTCCTGTGTCACCAGTTTTACATTCCGATGCAGCTCTGGAGGTTTACTGTATCCCTTGTCCCTTCCAATTGTCGATGAAACACAGAAATTGCATCGGAATTAAATATAAGATGATCAATGCTGACTTAAGTACAGGAAGACTGAGTCTACCTAATGTCTATGATTTGAGCGTTTCCTGTGTCACCAGTTTTACATTCCGATGCAGCTCTGGAGGTTTACTGTATCCATTGGACCTTCCCATTGACGATGAAACACAGAAATTGCATCGGAATTAAATATAAGAGACACAATGCCGACTTAAGTACAGGAGGACTGAGTCTTCCTAATGTCTATATTTTGAGCGTTTCCTGTGTCACCAGTTTTACATTCCGATGCAGCTCTGGAGGTTTACTGTATCCCTTGTCCCTTCCAATTGTCGATGAAACACAGAAATTGCATCGGAATTAAATATAAGATGATCAATGCTGACTTAAGTACAGGAAGACTGAGTCTACCTAATGTCTATGATTTGAGCGTTTCCTGTGTCACCAGTTTTACATTCCGATGCAGCTCTGGAGGTTTACTGTATCCCTTGGACCTTCCCATTGACGATGAAACACAGAAATTGCATCGGAATTAAATATAAGAGACACAATTCCGCCTTAAGTACAGGAAGCCTGAGTCTTCCCAATGTCTATGTTATGAGCGTTTCCTGTGTCATCACTTTTACATTCCGATGCACCTCTGCAGGTTTTCTGTATCCCATGGACCTTCCCATTGACGATGAAACAGAGAAATTGCATCGGAATTAAATATAAGAGACACAATGCCGACATAAGTACAGGAAGACTGAGTCTTCCTACTGTCTATGTTTTGAGCGTTTCCTGTGTCACCAGTTTTACATTCCGATGCACCTCTGCAGGTTTACTGTATCCCTTGGACCTTCCCATTGGCAATGAAACACAGAAATTGCATCGGAAGTAAATATAAGAGACACCATGCCGACTTAAGTACAGGAAGATTTTGTCTTTCTACTGTCTATGTTTTGAGCGTTTCCTGTGTCACCAGTTTTACATTCCGATGCACTTCTGCAGGTTTGGTGTAACCCTTGGACATTCAAAGTGCGATGAAACACAGAAATTGCATCGCAATTAAATATAAGAGTCACAATGCCTACTTAAGTACAAGAAGACTGAGTCTTCCTACTGTCTATGTTTTGAGCGTTTCCTGTGTCAGCAATTTTACATTCCGATGCACCTCTGCAGGTTTTCTGTATCCCTTGGACCTTCACAGTAACGATGAAACACAGAAATTGCATCGGAATTAACTATAAGAGTCGCAATGCCGACTTAAGTACAAGAAAACTGTGTTTTCTTAAGGTCTATGTATCGAGCGTTTACTGTGTCACCAGTTTCACATTCCGATGCAGCTCTGGAGGTTTACTGTATCCTTTGGACCTTCCAATTGACGATGAAACACGGAAATTGCATCGTAATTAAATATAAGAGACTCAATGCTGACTTAAGTACAGGAAGACTGAGTCTTCCTAATGTCTATGATTTGAGCGTTTCCTGTGTGACCAGTTTTATATTCCGATGCACCTCTGGAGGTTTACTGTATCCATTGGACCTTCCCATTGACGATGAAACACAGAAATTGTATTGGAATTAAATATAAGAGACACAATGCCGACTTAAGTACAGGAAGACTGAGTCTTCCTAATGTCTATATTTTGAGCGTTTCCTGTGTCAACAGTTTTACATTACGATGCACCTCTGCAGGTTTACTGTATCCCTTGGACCTTCCCATTGACAATGAAACACAGAAATTGCATCGGAATTAAATATAAGACACACAATGCCGACATAAGTACAGGAAGACTGAGTCTTCCTACTGTCTATGTTTTGAGCGTTTCCTGGGTCACCAGTTTTACATTCCGATGCACCTCTGCAGGTTTACTGTATCCCTTGGACCTTCAAATTGCGATGAAACACAGAAATTGCATCGGAATTAAATATAAGAGACACAATGCCGACTTCAGTCCAGGAAGACTGAGTCTTCCTAATGTCTATATTTTGAGCGTTTCCTGTGTCACCAGTTTTACATTCCGATGCACCTCAGCAGGTTTACTGTATCCCTTGGACCTTCAAATTGCGACGAAACACAGAAATTGCATCGGAATTAAATATAAGAGACACAATGCCGACTGAAGTACAGGAAGACTGAATCTTCCTTCTGTCTATGTTTTGAGCGTTTCCTGTGTCACCAGTTTTATATTCCGATGCACCTCTGCAGGTTTACTGTATCCATTGGACCTTCCCATTGACGAAGAAACACAGAAATTGCATCGGAATTAAATATAAGACACACAATGCCGACATAAGTACAGGAAGACTGAGTCTTCCTACTGTCTATGTTTTGAGCGTTTCCTGGGTCACCAGTTTTACATTCCGATGCACCTCTGGAGGTTTACTGTATCCCTTGGACCTTCACAGTGACGATGAAACACAGTAATTGCTTCTGAATTAAATATAAGAGTCACAATGCCGACTTAAGTACAAGAAAACAGTGTCTTCCTACTGTCTATGTTTCGAGCGTTACTGTGTCACCAGTTTTACATTCCGATGCAGCTCTGGAGGTTTACTGTATCCCTTGGACCTTCCAATTGACGATGAAACACGGAAATTGCATCGGAATTAAATATAAGAGACTCAATGCTGGCTTAAGTACAGGAAGACTGAGTCTTCTTATTGTCTATGATTTGAGCGTTTCCTGTGTGACCAGTTTTATATTCCGATGCACCTCTGGAGGTTTACTGTATCCATTGGACCTTCCCATTGACGATGAAACACAGAAATTGCATCGGAATTAAATATAAGAGACACAATGCCGACTTCAGTCCAGCAAGACTGAGTCTTCCTAATGTCTATATTTTGAGCGTTTCCTGTATCACCAGTTTTACATTCCGATGCACCTCTGCAGGTTTACTGTATCCCTTGGACCTTCCCATTGACAATGAAACACAGAAATTGCATCGGAATTAAATATAAGAGCCACAATGCCGACTTAAGTACAGGAAGACTGAGTATTCCTACTGTCTATCTTTTGAGCGTTTCCTGTGTCACCAGTTTTACATTCCGATGCACCTCTGCAGGTTTACTGTATCCCTTGGACCTTCCCATTGACGATGAAACACAAAAATTGCATCGGAATTAAATATAAGAGACACAATGCCGACTTAAGTACAGGAAGACTGAGTCTTCCTACTGTCTATGTTTTGAGCGTTTCCTGTGTCATCAATTTTACATTCCGATGCACCTCTGCAGGTTTTCTGTATCCCTTGGACCTTCACAGTGACGATGAAATACAGAAATTGCATCAGAATTAAATATAAGAGTCACAATGCCGACTTAAGTACAAGAAAACTGTGTCTTCTTAAGGTCTATGTTTTGAGCGTTTCCTGTGTCACCACATTTACATACCGATGCACCTCTGCAGGTTTACTGTATCCCTTGGACCTTCCCATTGACAATGAAACACAGAAATTGCATCGGAAGTAAATATAAGAGACACCATGCCGACTTAAGTACTGGAAGATTTTGTCTTTCTACTGTCTATGTTTTGAGCGTTTCCTGTGTCACCAGTTTTACATTCCGATGCACCTCTGCAGGTTTACTGTATCCCTTGGACCTTCAAATTGCGATGAAACACAGAAATTGCATCGGAATTAAATATAAGAGACACAATGCCGACTGAAGTACAGGAAGACTAAGTATTCCTAATGTCTATACTTTGAGCGTTTCCTGTGTCACCAGTTTTACATTCCGATGCACCTCTGCAAGTTTACTGTATCACTTGGACCTTCCCATTGACTTTGAAACACAGAAATTGCATCGCAATTAAATATAAGAGTCACAATGCCGACTTAAGTACAGGAAGACTGAGTCTTCCTACTGTCTATGTTTTGAGCGTTTCCTGTGTCAGCAATTTTACATTCCGATGCACCTCTGCAGGTTTACTGTATCCATTGGACCTTCCCATTGACGAAGAAACACAGAAATTGCATCGGAATTAAATATAAGACACACAATGCCGACATAAGTACAGGAAGACTGAGTCTTCCTACTGTCTATGTTTTGAGCGTTTCCTGGGTCACCAGTTTTACATTCCGATGCACCTCTGGAGGTTTACTGTATCCCTTGTACCTTCACAGTGACGATGAAACACAGTAATTGCTTCTGAATTAAATATAAGAGTCACAATGCCGACTTAAGTACAAGAAAACAGTGTCTTCCTACTGTCTATGTTTCGAGCGGTCCTGTGTCACCAGTTTTACATTCCGATGCAGCTCTGGAGGTTTACTGTATCCCTTGGACCTTCCAATTGACGATGAAACACGGAAATTGCATCGGAATTAAATATAAGAGACTCAATGCTGGCTTAAGTACAGGAAGACTGAGTCTTCTTATTGTCTATGATTTGAGCGTTTCCTGTGTGACCAGTTTTATATTCCGATGCACCTCTGGAGGTTTACTGTATCCATTGGACCTTCCCATTGACGATGAAACACAGAAATTGCATCGGAATTAAATATAAGAGACACAATGCCGACTTCAGTCCAGGAAGACTGAGTCTTCCTAATGTCTATATTTTGAGCGTTTCCTGTGTCACCAGTTTTACATTCCGATGCACCTCAGCAGGTTTACTGTATCCCTTGGACCTTCAAATTGCGACGAAACACAGAAATTGCATCGGAATTAAATATAAGAGACACAATGCCGACTGAAGTACAGGAAGACTGAATCTTCCTTCTGTCTATGTTTTGAGCGTTTCCTGTGTCACCAGTTTTATATTCCGATGCACCTCTGCAGGTTTACTGTATCCCTTGGACCTTCACAGTGACGATGAAACACAGAAATTGCATCGGAATTAAATATAAGAGACACAATGCCGACTTAAGTACAGGAAGTCTGAGTCTTCCTACAGTCTATGTTTTGAGCGTTTCCTGTGTCACCAGTTTTACATTCCGATGCACCTCTGCAGGTTTACTGTTTCCCTTCGACCTTCCCATTGACGATGAAACACAGAAATTGCATCGGAATTAAATAAAGGAGACACAATGCCGGGGTTATGTACAGCAAGACTGAGTCTTTCTACTGACTATGTTTTGAGCGTTTCCTGTGTCATTAGTTTTACATTCCGATGCACCTCTGCAGGTTTACTGTATCCATTGGACCCTCCCATTGACGATGAAACACAAAAATTGCATCGGAATTAAATATAAGAGACACATTGCCGACTTAAGTACAGGAAGATTGAGTCTTCCTACTGTCGATGTTTTGAGCGTTTCCTGCGTCACCAGTTTTACATTCCGATGCACCTCTGCAGGTTTACTGTATCCATTGGACCTTCCCATTGACGATGAAACACAGAAATTGCATCGGAATTAAATATAAGAGACACAATGCCGACTTAAGTACAGGAAGTCTGAGTCTTCCTACAGTCTATGTTTTGAGCGTTTCCTGTGTCACCAGTTTTACATTCCGATGCACCTCTGCAGGTTTACTGTTTCCCTTCGACCTTCCCATTGACGATGAAACACAGAAATTGCATCGGAATTAAATAAAGGAGACACAATGCCGGGGTTATGTACAGCAAGACTGAGTCTTTCTACTGACTATGTTTTGAGCGTTTCCTGTGTCATTAGTTTTACATTCCGATGCACCTCTGCAGGTTTAATGTATCCAATGGACTTTCCCATTGACGATGAAACACCGAAATTGCACCGGAATTAAATATAAGAGACACAATGCCGACTTAAGTACAGGAAGCCTGAGTCTTCCCAATGTCTATGTTTTCAGCGATTCCTGTGTCATCAGTTTTACATTCCGATGCACCTCTGCAGGTTTACTGTATCCGTTGGACCTACCCATTGACAATGAAACACAGAAATTGCATCGGAAGTAAATATAAGAGACACCATGCCTACTTAAGTACAGGAAGATTTTGTCTTTCTACTGTCTATGTTTTGAGCGTTTCCTGTGTCACCAGTTTTGCATTCCGATGCACCTCTGCAGGTTTACTGCATCCCTTGGACCTTCAAATTGCAATGAAACACAGAAATTGCATCGGAATTAAATATAAGAGACACAATGCCGACTGAAGTACAGGAAGACTAAGTATTCCTACTGTCTATACTTTGAGCGTTTCCTGTGTCACCAGTTTTACATTCCGATGCACCTCTGCAAGTTTACTGTATCACTTGGACCTTCCCATTGACGATGAAACACAGAAATTGCATCGCAATTAAATATAAGAGTCACAATGCCGACTTAAGTACAGGGAGACTGAGTCTTCCTACTGTCTATGTTTTGAGCGTTTCCTGTGTCAGCAATTTTACATTCCGATGCACCTCTGCAGGTTTACTGTATCCATTTGACCTTCCCATTGACGAAGAAACACAGAAATTGCATCGGAATTAAATATAAGACACACAATGCCGACATAAGTTCAGGAAGACTGAGTCTTCCTACTGTCTATGTTTTGAGCGTTTCCTGGGTCACCAGTTTTACATTCCGATGCACCTCTGGAGGTTTACTGTATCCCTTGGACATTCACAGTGACGATGAAACACAGTAATTGCTTCTGAATTAAATATAAGAGTCACAATGCCGACTTAAGTACAAGAAAACAGTGTCTTCCTACTGTCTATGTTTCGAGCGTTTACTGTGTCACCAGTTTTACATTCCGATGCAGCTCTGGAGGTTTACTGTATCCCTTGGACCTTCAAATTGCAATGAAACACGGAAATTGCATCGGAATTAAATATAAGAGACTCAATGCTGACTTAAGTACAGGAAGACTGAGTCTTCCTAATGTCTATGATTTGAGCGTTTCCTGTGTGACCAGTTTTACATTCCGATGCACCTCTGCAGGTTTACTGTATCCGTTGGACCTTCCCATTGACAATGAAACACAGAAATTGCTTCGGAAGTAAATATAAGAGACACCATGCCGACTTAAGTACAGGAAGATTTTGTCTTTCTACTGTCTATGTTTTGAGCATTTCCTGTGTCACCAGTTTTACATTCCGATGCACCTCAGCAGGTTTACTGTATCCCTTGGACCTTCCCATTGACGATGAAACACAGAAATTGCATCGGAATTAAATATAAGAGACACAATGCCGACTTAAGTACAGGAAGACTGAGTCTTCCTACAGTCTATGTTTTGAGCGTTTCCTGTGTCACCAGTTTTACATTCCGATGCACCTCTGCAGGTTTACTGTTTCCCTTCGACCTTCCCATTGACGATGAAACACAGAAATTGTATCGGAATTGAATAAAGGAGACACAATGCCGGGGTTATGTACAGCAAGACTGAGTCTTCCTACTGTCTATGCTTTGAGCGTTTCCTGCGTCACCATTTTTACATTCCGATGCACCTCTGCAGTGTTACTGTATCCTTTGGACCTTCCCATTGACGATGAAACACAGAAATTGCATTGGTATGAAATATAAGAGTCACAATGCCGACTTAAGTACAAGAAAACTGTGTCTTCCTACTGTCTATGTATCGAGTGTTTCCTGTGTCACCAGTTTTACATTCCGATGCACCTCTGCAGGTTTAATGTATCCATTGGACTTTCCCATTGACGATGAAACACCGAAATTGCACCGGAATTAAATATAAGAGACACAATGCCGACTTAAGTACAGGAAGCCTGAGTCTTCCTAATGTCTATGATTTGAGCGTTTCCTGTGTGACCAGTTTTATATTCCGATACACCTCTGGAGGTTTACTGTATCCATTGGACCTTCCCATTGACGATGAAACACAGAAATTGCATCGGAATGAAATATAAGAGACACCATGCCGACTTAAGTACAGGAAGACTGAGTCTTTCTAAGGTCTATATTTTGAGCGTTTCCTGTGCCACCAGTTTTACATTCCGATGCACCTCTGCAGGTTTACTGTATCCCTTGGACCTTCCCATTGACAATGAAACACAGAAATTGCATCGGAATTAAATATAAGAGCCACAATGCCGACTTAAGTACAGGAAGACTGAGTATTCCTACTGCCTATCTTTTAAGCGTTTCCTGTGTCACCAGTTTTAGATTCCGATGCACCTCTGCAGGTTTACTGTATCCCTTGGACCTTCCCATTGACGATGAAACACAAAAATTGCATCGGAATTAAATATAAGGGTCACAATGCCGACTTAAGTACAGGAAGACTGAGTCTTCCTACTGTCTATGTTTTGAGCGTTTCCTGTGTCAGCAATTTTACATTCCGATGCACCTCTGCAGGTTTTCTGTATCCCTTGGACCTTCACAGTGACGGTGAAATACAGAAATTGCATCGGAATTAAATATAAGAGTCACAATGCCGACTTAAGTACAAGAAAACTGTGTCTTCTTACGGTCTATGTTTTGAGCGTTTCCTGTGTCACCAGTTTTACATTCCGATGCACCTCTGCAGGTTTTCTGTATCCCTTGGACTTTCCCATTGACAATGAAACACAGAAATTGCATCGGAAGTAAATATAAGAGACACCATGCCGACTTAAGTTCAGGAAGATTTTGTCTTTCTACCGTCTATGTTTTGAGCGTTTCCTGTGTCACCAGTTTTGCATTCCGATGCACCTCTGCAGGTTTACTGTATCCCTTGGACCTTCACAGTGTCGATGAAACACAGAAATTGCATCGGAATTAAATCTAAGAGACACAATGCCGACGTAAGTACAGGAAGACCTCAGTCTTCCTGTACTTACGTCTATATTTTGTGCGTTTCCTGTGTCACCAGTTTTACATTCCGATGCAGCTATGGTGGTTTACTGTATCCCTCGGACCTTCCAATTGTCGATGAAACACAGAAATTGCATCGGAATTAAATATAAGAGTCACAATGCCGACTTAAGTACAAGAAAACAGTGTCTTCCTACTGTCTATGCTTCGAGCGTTTCCTGTGTCACCAGTTCTACATTCCGATGCACCTCTGTAGGTTTAGTGTATCCATTGGACTTTCCCATTGACGATGAAACACCGAAATGGCACCGGAATTAAATATAAGAGACACAATGCAACCTTTAGTACAGGAAGCCTGAGTCATCCCAATGTCTATGTTTTGAGCGTTTCCTGTGTCATCAGTTTTACATTCCGATGCACCTCTGCAGGCTTTCTGTATCCCATGGACCTTCCCATTGACGTTGAAACACAGAAATTGCATCGGAATTAAATATAAGAGACACAATGCCGACTTAAGTACAGGAAGACTGAGTCTTCCTACTGTCTATGTTTTGAGCGTTTCCTGTGTCACCAGTTTTACATTCCGATGCACCTCTGCAGGTTTACTGTATCCCTTGGACCTTCCCATTGACAATGAAACACAGAAATTGCATCGGAAGTAAATATAAGAGACACCATGCCGACTTAAGTACAGGAAGATTTTGTCTTTCTACTGTCTATGTTTTGAGCGTTTCCTGTGTCACCAGTTTTACATTCAGATGCACCTCTGCAGGTTTGCTGTATCCCTTGGACATTCAAAGTGCGATGAAACACAGAAATTGCATCGCAATTAAATATAGGAGTCACAATGCCGACTTAAGTACAGGAAGACTGAGTCTTCCTACTGTCTATGTTTTGAGCATTTCCTGTGTCATCAATTTTACATTCCGATGCACCTCTGCAGGTTTTCTGTATCCCTTGGACCTTCACAGTAACGATGAAACACGGAAATTGCATCGGAATTAAATATAAGAGTCACAATGCCGACTTAAGTACAAGAAAACTGTGTCTTCTTAAGGTCTATGATTCGAGCGTTTACTGTGTCACCAGTTTTACATTCCGATGCAGCTCTGGAGGTTTACTGTATCCCTTGGACCTTCCAAATGACGATGAAACACGGAAATTGCATCGGAATTAAATATAAGAGACTCAATGCTGGCTTACGTGCAGGAAAACTGAGACTTCCTAATGTCTATGATTTGAGCGTTTCCTGTGTGACCAGTTTTATATTCCGATGCACCTCTGGAGGTTTACTGTTTCCATTGGACCTTCCCATTGACGATGAAACACAGAAATTGCTTCGGAATTAAATATAAGAGACACAATGCCGACTTAAGTACAGGAAGAATGAGTCTTCCTACTGTCTATCTTTTGAGCGTTTCCTGTGTCACCTGTTTTACATTCCGATGCACCTCTGCAGCTTAACTATATCCGTTGGACCTTCCCATAGACGATGAAACACAAAAATTGCATCGGAATTAAATATAAGAGTCACAATGCGGACTTAAGTACAGGAAGACTGAGTCTTCCTACTGTCTATGTTTTGAGCGTTTCCTGTGTCAGCAATTTTACATTCCGATGCACATCTGCAGGTTTTCTGTATCCCTTGGAATTTCACAGTGACGATGAAATACAGAAATTGCATCGGAATTAAATATAAGAGTCACAATGCCGACTTAAGTACAAGAAAACAGTGTCTTCCTACTGTCTATGTTTCGAGCGTTTCCTGTGTCACCAGTTTTACATTCCGATGCACCTCTGCACGTTTAATGTATCCATTGGATTTTCCCATTGACGATGAAGCACCGAAATTGTACCGGAATTAAATATAAGAGACACAATGCCGACTTAAGTACAGGAAGCCTGAGTCTTCCCAATGTCTATGTTTTGAGCGTTTCCTGTGTAATCAGTTTTACATTCCGATGCACCTCTGCAGGTATTCTGTATCCCATGGACCTTCCCATTGACGATGAAACAGAGAAATTGCATCGGAATTAAATATAAGAGACACAATGCCGACTTAAGTACAGGAAGACTGAGTCTTCCTACTGTCTATGTTTTGAGCGTTTCCTGTGTCACCAGTTATACATTCCGATGCACCTCTGCAGGTTTACTGTATCCGTTGGACCTACCCATTGACGATGAAACACAAAAATTGCATCGGAATAAATATAAGAGTCACAATGCCGACTTAAGTACAGGAAGACTGAGTCTTCCTACTGTCTATGTTTTGAGCGTTTCCTGTGTCAGCAAGTTTACATTCCGATGCACCTCTGCAGGTTTTCTGTATCCCTTGGACCTTCACAGTGACGATGAAATACAGAAATTGCATCGGAATTAAATATAAGAGTCACAATGCCGACTTAAGTACAAGAAAACTGTGTCTTCTTAAGGTCTATGTTTCGAGCGCTTACTGTGTCACCAGTTTTACATTCCGATGCAGCACTGGAGTTTTACTGTATCCCTTGGACCTTCCAATTGACGATGAAACACGGAAATTGCATCGGAATTAAATGTAAGAGACTCAATGCTGACTTAAGTTCAGGAAGACTGAGTCTACCTAATGCCTATGATTTGAGCGTTTCCTGTGTCACCAGTTTTATATTCCGATGCACCTCTACAGGTTTACTGTATCCATTGGACCTTCCCATTGACGATGAAACACAGAAATTGCATCAGAATTAAATATAAGAGACACAATGCCGACTGAAGTACAGGAAGAATGAGTCTTCCTACTCTCTATGTTTTGAGCGTTTCCTGTGTCACCAGTTTTACATTCCGATGCACCTCTGCAGGTTTAATGTTTCCCTTCGACCTTCCCATTGACGATGAAACACAGATATTGCATCGGAATTAAATAAAGAAGTCACAATGCCGGGGTTAAGTACAGCAAGACTGAGTCTTCCTACTCTCTATGTTTTGAGCGTTTCCTGTGTCACCAGTTTTACATTCCGATGCACGTCTGCAGGTTTACTGTATCCCTTGGACCTTCCCATTGACAATGAAACCCAGAAATTGCATCGGAATTAAATATAAGAGCCACAATGCCGACTTAAGTACAGGAAGACTGAGTATTCGTACTGTCTATCTTTTGAGCGTTTCTTGTGTCACCAGTTTTACATTCCGATGCACCTCTGCAGGTTTGCTGTATTCGTTGGACATTCAAAGTGCGATGAAACACAGAAATTGCATCGCAATTAAATATAAGAGTCACAATGCAGACTTAAGTACAGGAAGACTGAGTCTTCCTACTGTCTATGTTTTGAGCGTTTCCTGTGTCAGCAATTTTACATTCCGATGCACCTCTGCAGGTTTTCGGTATCCCTTGGACCTTCACAGTAACGATGAAACACAGAAATTGCATCGGAATTAAATATAAGAGTCACAATGCCGACTTAAGTACAAGAAAACTGTGTCTTCTTAAGGTCTATGTTTCGAGCGTTTACTGTGTCACCAGTTTTACATTACGATGCAGCTCTGGAGGTTTACTGTATCCCTTGGACCTTCCAATTGACGATGAAACACGGAAATTGCATCGGAATTAAATGTAAGAGACTCAATGCTGACTTAAGTACAGGAAGACTGAGTCTTCCTAATGTCTATGCTTTGAGCGTTTTCTGTGTCACCAGTTTTATATTCCGATGCACTTCTGCAGGTTTACTGTATCCCTTGGACCTTCACAGTGACTATGAAACACAGAAATTGCATCGGAGTTAAATATAAGACACACAATGCCGTATTAAGTAGAGGAAGACTTAGACTTCTGCCAGTCTATGTTTTGAGCGTTTCCTGTCTCACCAGTTCGCCATTCCGATGCACCTCTACAGGTTAACTGTATCCATTGGACCTTCAGATTGACGATGAAACACTGAAATTGCATCGGAATTAAATATAAGAGACACAATGCCGACTTAAGTACGGGAAGACTGAGTCTTCCTACTGACTATGTTTTGAGCGTTTCCTGGGTCACCAGTTTTACATTCCGATGCACCTCTGCAGGTTTACTGTATCCATTGGACCCTCCCATTGACGATGAAACACAAAAATTGCATCGGAATTAAATATAAGAGACACATTGCCGACTTAAGTACAGGAAGATTGAGTCTTCCAACTGTCGATGTTTTGAGCGTTTCCTGCGTCACCAGTTTTACATTCCGATGCACCTCTGCAGGTTTACTGTATCCATTGGACCTTCCCATTGACGATGAAACACAGATATTGCATTGGTATTAAATATAAGAGACACAATGCCGACTTAAGTACAAGAAAACATTGTCTTCCTACTGTCTATGATTTGAGCGTTTCCTGTGTCAGCAATTTTACATTCCGATGCACCTCTGCACGTTTTCTGTATCCCTTGGACCTTCACAGTGACGATGAAATACAGAAATTGCATCGGAATTAAATATAAGAGTCACAATGCCGACTTAAGTACAAGAAAACTGTGTCTTCTTACGGTCTATGATTTGAGCGTTTCCTGTGTCACCAGTTTTACATTCCGATGCACCTCTGCAGGTTAACTGTATCCCTTGGACCTTCCCATTGACAATGAAACACAGAAATTGCATCGGAAGTAAATATAAGAGACACCATACCGACTTAAGTACAGGAAGATTTCGTCTTTCTACTGTCTATGTTTTGAGCGTTTCCTGTGTCACCAGTTTTACATTCCGATGCACCTCTGCAGGTTTACTGTATCCCTTGGACCTTCAAAGTGCGATGAAACACAGAAATTGCATCGCAATTAAATATAAGAGTCACAATGCCGACTTAAGTACAAGAAAACTGTGTCTTCTTAAGGTCTATGTTTCGAGCGTTTACTGTGTCACCAGTTTTACATTCCGATGCAGCTCTGGAGGTTAACTGTATCCCTTGGACATTCCAATTGACGATGAAACACGGAAATTGCATCGGAATTAAATATAAGAGACGCAATGCTGACTTAAGTACAGGAAGACTGAATGTTCCTAATGTCTATGATTTGAGCGTTTCCTGTGTGACCAGTTTTATATACCGATACACCTCTGGAGGTTTACTGTATCCATTGGACCGTCCCATTGACGATGAAACACAGAAATTGCATCGGAATTAAATATAAGAGACACAATGCCGACTTAAGTACAGGAAGACTGAGTCTTCCTAAGGTCTATATTTTGAGCGTTTCCTGTGCCACCAGATTTACATTCCGATGCAACTCTGCAGGTTTACTGTATCCCTTGGACCTTCCCATTGACAATGAAACACAGAAATTGCATCGGAATTAAATATAAGAGCCACAATGCCGACTTAAGTACAGGAAGACTGAGTATTCCTACTGTCTATGTTTTGAGCGTTTCCTGTGTCACCAGTTTTGCATTCCGATGCACCTCTGCAGGTTTACTGTATCCCTTGGACTTTCACAGTGTCGATGAAACACAGAAATTGCATCGGAATTAAATATAAGAGACACAATGCCGTATTAAGTACAGGAAGACTGAGTCTTCATCCAGTCTATGTTTTGAGCGTTTCCTGTGTCACCAGTTTGACATTCCGATGCACCTCTACAGGATAACTGTATCCATTGGACCTTCAGACTGACGATGAAACACTGAAATTGCATCGGAATTAAACATAAGAGACACAATGCCGACTTAAGTACAAGAAAACTGAGTCTTCCTACTGTCTATGTTTTGAGCGTTTGCTGTGTCAGCAATTTTACATTCCGATGCACCTCTGCAGGTTTACTGTTTCCCTTCGACCTTCCCATTGACGATGAAACACAGAAATTGCATCGGAATTAAATAAAGGAGACACAATGCCGGGGTTAAGTACAGCAAGACTGAGTCTTCCTAATGTCTATGTTTTGAGAGTTTCCTGTGTCATCAGTTTTACATTCCGATGCACCTCTGCAGGTTTACTGTATCCATTGGACCCTCCCATTGACGATGAAACACAGAAATTGCATCGGAATTAAATATAAGAGACACATTGCCGACTTAAGTACAGAAAGATTGAGTCTTCCTACTGTCGATGTTTTGAGCATTTCCTGCGTCACCAGTTTTACATTCCGATGCACCTCTGCAGGTTTACTGTATCCCTTGGACCTTCCCAGTGACGATGAAACACAGAAATTGCATCGGAATTAAATATAAGAGTCACAACGCCGACTTAAGTACAAGAAAACTGTGTCTTCCTACTGTCTATGTTTCGAGCGTTTCCTGTGTCACCAGTTTTACATTCCGATGCACCTCTGTAGCTTCAATGTATCCACTGGACTTTCCCATTGACGATGAAACACCGAAATTGCACCGGAATTAAATATAAGAGACTCAATGCCACCTTTAGTACAGGAAGCCTGAGTCTTCCCAATGTCTATGTTTTGAGCGTTTCCTGTGTCATCAGTTTTACATTTCGATGCACCTCTGCAGGTTTTCTGTATCCCATGGACCTTCCCATTGACGATGAAACACACAAATTGCATCGGAATTAAATATAAGAGACACAATGCCGACTTAAGTACAGGAAGACTGAGTCTTCCTACTGTCTATGTTTTGAGCGTTTCCTGTGTGACCAGTTTTACATTCCGATGCACCTCTGCAGGTTTACTGTATCCCTTGGACCTTCCCATTGACAATGAAACACAGAAATTGCATCGGAAGTAAATATAAGAGACACCATGCCGACTTAAGTACAGGAAGATTTTGTCTTTCTACTGTCTATGTTTTGAGCGTTTCCTGTGTCACCAGTTTTACATTCAGATGCACCTCTGCAGGTTTGCTGTATCCCTTGGACATTCAAAGTGCGATGAAACACAGAAATTGCATCGCAATTAAATATAGGTGTCACAATGCCGACTTAAGTACAGGAAGACTGAGTCTTCCTACTGTCTATGTTTTGAGCGTTTCCTGTGTCATCAATTTTACATTCCGATGCACCTCTGCAGGTTTTCTGTATCCCTTGGACCTTCACAGTAACGATGAAACACAGAAATTGCATCGGAATTAAATATAAGAGTCACAATGCCGACTTAAGTACAAGAAAACTGTGTCTTCTTAAGGTCTATGATTCGAGCGTTTACTGTGTCACCAGTTTTACATTCCGATGCAGCTCTGGAGGTTTACGGTATCCCTTGGACCTTCCAATTGACAATGAAACACGGAAATTGCATCGGAATTAAACATAAGAGACTCAATGCTGGCTTACGTACAGGAAGACTGAGACTTCCTAATGTCTATGATTTGAGCGTTTCCTGTGTGACCAGTTTTATATTCCGATGCACCTCTGGTGGTTTTTGTATCCATTGGACCTTCCCATTGACGATGAAACACAGAAATTGCATCGGAATTAAATATAAGAGACACAGTGCCGACTTAAGTACAGGAAGACTGAGTCTTCCAAATGTCTATATTTTGAGCGTTTCCTGTGTCACGAGTTTTACATTCCGATGCACCTCTGCAGGTTTACTGTATCCCTTGGACCTTCCCATTGACAATGAAACACAGAAATTGCATCGGAATTAAATATAAGAGCCACAATGCCGACTTAAGTACAGGAAGACTGAGTATTCCTACTGTCTATCTTTTGAGCGTTTCCTGTGTCACCAGTTTTACATTCCGATGCACCTCTGCAGCTTAACTGTATCCGTTGGACATTCCCATTGACGATGAAACACAAAAATTGCATCGGAATTAAATATAAGATTCACAATGCGGACTTAAGTACAGGAAGACTGAGCCTTCCTACTGTCTATGTTCTGAGCGTTTCCTGTGTCAGCAATTTTACATTCCGATGCACCTTTACAGGTTTTCTGTATCCCTTGGAATTTCACAGTGACGATGAAATACAGAAATTGCATCGGAATTAAATTTAAGAGTCACAATGCCGACTTAAGTACAAGAAAACAGTGTCTTCCTACTGTCTATGTTTCGAGCGTTTCCTGTGTCACCAGTTTTACATTCCGATGCACCTCTGCACGTTTAATGTATCCATTGGACTTTCCCATTGACGATGAAACACCGAAATTGCACCGGAATTAAATATAAGAGACACAATGCCGACTTAAGTACAGGAAGCCTGAGTCTTCCCAATGTCTATGTTTTGAGCGTTTCCTGTGTCATCATTTTACATTCCGATGCACCTCTGCAGGTTTTCTGTATCCCATGGACCTTCCCATTGACGATGAAACAGAGAAATTGCATCGGAATTAAATATGAGAGACACAATGCCGACTTAAGTACAGGAGGACTGAGTCTTCCTACTGTCTATGTTTTGAGCGTTTCCTGTGTCACCAGTTATATATTCCGATGCACCTCTGCAGGTTTACTGTATCCGTTGGACCTACCCATTGACGATGAAACACAAATATTGCATCGGAATTAAATATAAGAGTCACAATGCCGACTTAAGTACAAGAAGACTGAGTCTTCCTACTGTCTATGTTTTGAGCGTTTCCTGTGTCAGCAAGTTTACATTCTGATGCACCTCTGCAGGTTTTCTGTATCCCTTGGACCTTCACAGTGACGATGAAATACAGAAATTGCATCGGAATTAAATAAAAGAGTCACAATTCCAACTTAAGTACAAGAAAACTGTGTCTTCTTGCGGTCCTTGTTTTGAGCGTTTCCTGTGTCACCAGTTTTACATTCCGATGCACCTCTGCAGGTTTACTGTATCCCTTGGACCTTCCCATTGACAATGAAACACAGAAATTGCATCGGAAGTAAATATAAGAGACACCATGCCGACTTAAGTACAGGAAGATTTCGTCTTTCTACTGTCTATGTTTTGAGCGTTTCCTGTGTCACCAGTTTTACATTCCGCTGCACCTCTGCAGGTTTACTGTATCCCTTGGACCTTCAAAGTGCGATGAAACACAGATATTGCATCGCAATTAAATATAAGAGTCACAATGCCGACTTAAGTACAGGAAGACTGAGTCTTCCTACTGTCTATGTTTTGAGCGTTTCCTTAGTCAGCAATTTTACATTCCGATGCACCTCTGCAGGTTTTCTGTATCCCTTGGACCTTCACAGTAACGATGAAACACAGAAATTGCTTCTGAATTAAATATAAGAGTCACAATGCCGACTTAAGTACAAGAAAACTGTGTCTTCTTAAGGTCTATGTTTCGAGCGCTTACTGTG
Organism: Schistocerca nitens; assembly: GCF_023898315.1. NCBI lineage: Eukaryota > Metazoa > Arthropoda > Insecta > Orthoptera > Acrididae > Schistocerca > Schistocerca nitens. Next base: position 237,402,275 of record NC_064623.1, on the reverse strand, counting down.
TCACCAGTTTTACAATCCGATGCAGCTCTGGAGGTTTACTGTATCCCTTGGACCTTCCAATTGACGATGAAACACGGAAATTGCATCGGAATTAAATGTAAGAGACTCAATGCTGACTTAAGTACAGGAAGACTGAGTCTACCTAATGTCTATGATTTGAGCGTTTCCTGTGTCACCAGTTTTATATTCCGATGCACCTCTGCAGGTTTACTGTATCCATTGGACCTTCCCATTGACGATGAAACACAGAAATTGCATCGGAATTAAATATAAGAGACACAATGCCGACTTAAGTACAGGAAGAATGAGTCTTCCTACTCCCTATGTTTTGAGCGTTTACTGTGTCACCAGTTTTACATTCCGATGCACCTCTGCAGGTTTACTGTTTCCCTTCGACCTTCCCATTGACGATGAAACACAGAAATTGCATCGGAATTAAATAAAGGAGACACAATGCCGGGATTAAGTCCAGCAAGACTGAGTCTTCCTACTCTCTATGTTTTGAGCGTTTCCTGTGTCACCAGTTTTACATTCCGATGCACCTCCGCAGGTTTACTGTATCCCTTGGACCTTCCCATTGACAATGAAACACAGAAATTGCATCGGAATTAAATATAAGAGCCACAATGCCGACTTAAGTACAGGAAGACTGAGTATTCCTACTGTCTATCTTTTGAGCGTTTTCTGTGTCACCAGTTTTACATTCCGATGCACCTCTGCAGGTTTGCTGTATCCCTTGGACATTCAAAGTGCGATGAAACACAGATATTGCATCGCTATTAAATATAAGAGTCACAATGCAGACTTAAGTACAGGAAGACTGAGTCTTCCTACTGTCTATGTTTTGAGCGTGTCCTGTGTCAGCAATTTTACATACCGATGCACCTCTGCAGGTTTTTTGGTATCCCTTGGACCCTCACAGTAACGATGAAACACAGAAATTGCATCGGAATTAAATATAAGAGTCACAATGCCGACTTAAGTACAAGAAAACTGTGTCTTCTTAAGGTCTATGTTTCGAGCGTTTACTGTGTCACCAGTTTTACATTACGATGCAGCTCTGGAGGTTTACTGTATCCCTTGGACCTTCCAATTGACGATGAAACACGGAAATTGCATCGGAATTAAGTGTAAGAGACTCAATGCTGACTTAAGTACAGGAAGACTGAGTCTTCCTAATGTCTATGCTTTGAGCGTTTTCTGTGTCACCAGTTTTATATTCCGATGCACTTCTGCAGGTTTACTGTATCCCTTGGACCTTCACAGTGACGTTGAAACACAGAAATTGCATCGGAATTAAATATAAGAGACACAATGCCGTATTAAGTACAGGAAGACTGAGTCTTTTTCCAGTCTATGTTTTGAACGTTTCCTGTCTCACCAGTTTGACATTCCGATGCACCTCTACAGGTTAACTGTGTCCATTGGACCTTCAGATTGACGATGAAACACTGAAATTGCATCGGAATTAAACATAAGAGACACAATGCCGACTTAAGTACAAGAAAACTGAGTGTCCTTACTGTCTATGTTTTGAGCGTTTACAGTGTCACCTGTTTCACATTGCGATGCAGCTCTGGAGGTTTTCTGTATCTCTTGGACTTTCCAATTGTCGATGAAACACAGAAATTGCATCGGAATTAAATATATGAAGATCAATGCTGACTTAAGTACAGGAAGACTGAGTCTACCTAATGTCTATGATTTGAGCGTTTCCTGTGACAGCAATTTTACATTCCGATGCACCTCTGCAGGTTTTCTGTATCCCTTGGACCTTCACAGTGACGATGAAATACAGAAATTGCATCGGAATTAAATATAAGAGTCACAATGCCGACTTAAGTACAAGAAAACTGTATCATCTTACGGTCTATGATTGAGCGTTTCCTGTGTCACCAGTTTTACATTCCGATGCACCGCTGCAGGTTTACTGTATCCCTTGGACCTTCCCATTGACAATGAAACACATATATTGCATCGGAAGTAAATATAAGAGACACCATGCCGACTTAAGTACTGGAAGATTTTGTCTTTCTACTGTCTATGTGTTGAGCGTTTCCTGTGTCACCAGTTTTACATTCCGATGCACCTCTGCAGTTTTACTGTATCCCTGGGACCTTCAAATTGCGATGAAACACAGAAATTGCATCGGAATTAAATAAAGGGGACACAATGCCGGGGTTAAGTACAGCAAGACTGAGTCTTCCTACTGTCTATGTTTTGAGCGTTTCCTGTGTCATCAGTTTTACATTCCGATGCACCTCTGCAGGTTTACTGCATCCATTGGACCCTCCCATTGACGATGAAACACAGAAATTGCATCGGAATTAAATATAAGAGACACAATGCCGACTTAAGTACAAGAAAACTGAGTCTTCTTACGGTCTATGTTTTGACCGTTTCCTGGGTCACCAGTCTTACATTACGATGCAGCTCTGGAGGTTTACTGTATCCCTTGGACCTTCACAGTGACTATGAAACACAGAAATTGCATCGGAATTAAATATAAGACACACAATGCCGTATTAAGTAGAGGAAGACTTAGACTTCTTCCAGTCTATGTTTTGAGCGTTTCCTGTCTCACCAGTTCGCCATTCCGATGCACCTCTACAGGTTAACTGTATCCATTGGACCTTCAGATTGACGATGAAACACTGAAATTGCATCGGAATTAAACATAAGAGACACAATGCCGACTTAAGTACGGGAAGACTGAGTCTTCCTACTGTCTATGTTTTGAGCGTTTTCTGGGTCACCAGTTTTACATTCCGATGCAACTCTGCAAGTTTACTGTATCCATTGGACCCTCCCATTGACGATGAAACACAAAAATTGCATCGGAATTAAATATAAGAGACACATTGCCGACTTAAGTACAGGAAGATTGAGTCTTCCAACTGTCGATGTTTTGAGCGTTTCCTGCGTCACCAGTTTTACATTCCGATGCACCTCTGCAGGTTTACTGTATCCATTGGACCTTCCCATTGATGATGAAACACAGAAATTGCATTGGTATTAAATATAAGAGACACAATGCCGACTTAAGTACAAGAAAACATTGTCTTCCTACTGTCTATGATTTGAGCGTTTCCTGTGTCAGCAATTTTACATTCCGATGCACCTCTGCACGTTTTCTGTATCCCTTGGACCTTCACAGTGACGATGAAATACAGAAATTGCATCGGAATTAAATATAAGAGTCACAATGCCGACTTAAGTACAAGAAAACTGTGTCTTCTTACGGTCTATGATTTGAGCGTTTCCTGTGTCACCAGTTTTACATTCCGATGCACCTCTGCAGGTTAACTGTATCCCTTGGACCTTCGCATTGACAATGAAACACAGAAATTGCATCGGAAGTAAATATAAGAGACACCATACCGACTTAAGTACAGGAAGATTTCGTCTTTCTACTGTCTATGTTTTGAGCGTTTCCTGTGTCACCAGTTTTACATTCCGATGCACCTCTGCAGGTTTACTGTATCCCTTGGACCTTCAAAGTGCGATGAAACACAGAAATTGCATCGCAATTAAATATATGAGTCACAATGCCGACTTAAGTACAAGAAAACTGTGTCTTCTTAAGGTCTATGTTTCGAGCGTTTACTGTGTCACCAGTTTTACATTCCGATGCAGCTCTGGAGGTTAACTGTATCCCTTGGACATTCCAATTGACGATGAAACACGGAAATTGCATCGGAATTAAATATAAGAGACGCAATGCTGACTTAAGTACAGGAAGACTGAATGTTCCTAATGTCTATGATTTGAGCGTTTCCTGTGTGACCAGTTTTATATACCGATACACCTCTGGAGGTTTACTGTATCCATTGGACCGTCCCATTGACGATGAAACACAGAAATTGCATCGGAATTAAATATAAGAGACACAATGCCGACTTAAGTACAGGAAGACTGAGTCTTCCTAAGGTCTATATTTTGAGCGTTTCCTGTGCCACCAGATTTACATTCCGATGCAACTCTGCAGGTTTACTGTATCCCTTGGACCTTCCCATTGACAATGAAACACAGAAATTGCATCGGAATTAAATATAAGAGCCACAATGCCGACTTAAGTACAGGAAGACTGAGTATTCCTACTGTCTATGTTTTGAGCGTTTCCTGTGTCACCAGTTTTGCACTCCGATGCACCTCTGCAGGTTTACTGTATCCCTTGGACTTTCACAGTGTCGATGAAACACAGAAATTGCATCGGAATTAAATATAAGAGACACAATGCCGTATTAAGTACAGGAAGACTGAGTCTTCATCCAGTCTATGTTTTGAGCGTTTCCTGTGTCACCAGTTTGACATTCCGATGCACCTCTACAGGATAACTGTATCCATTGGACCTTCAGACTGACGATGAAACACTGAAATTGCATCGGAATTAAACATAAGAGACACAATGCCGACTTAAGTACAAGAAAACTGAGTCTTCCTACTGTCTATGTTTTGAGCGTTTCCTGTGTCAGCAATTTTACATACCGATGCACCTCTGCAGGTTTACTGTTTCCCTTCGACCTTCCCATTGACGATGAAACACAGAAATTGCATCGGAATTAAATAAAGGAGACACAATGCCGGGGTTAAGTACAGCAAGACTGAGTCTTCCTAATGTCTATGTTTTGAGAGTTTCCTGTGTCATCAGTTTTACATTCCGATGCACATCTGCAGGTTTACTGTATCCATTGGACCCTCCCATTGACGATGAAACACAGAAATTGCATCGGAATTAAATATAAGAGACACAATGCCGACATAAGTACAGGAAGACTGATTCTTCCTACTGTCTATGTTTTGAGCGTATCCTGCGTCACCAGTTTTAGATTCCCATGCACCTCTGCAGGTTTTACATTCCGATGCACCTCTGCAGGTTTACTGTATCCACTGGACCTTCCCAGTGACGATGAAACACAGAAATTGCATCGGAATTAAATATAAGAGTCACAATGCCGACTTAAGTACAAGAAAACAGTGTCTTCCTACTGTCTATGTTTCGAGCGTTTCCTGTGTCACCAGTTTTACATTCCGATGCACCTCTGTAGCTTCAATGTATCCACTGGACTTTCCCATTGACGATGAAACACCGAAATTGCTCCGGAATTAAATATAAGAGACTCAATGCCACCTTTAGTACAGGAAGCCTGAGTCTTCCCAATGTCTATGTTTTGAGCGTTTCCTGTGTCATCAGTTTTACATTTCGATGCACCTCTGCAGGTTTTCTGTATCCCATGGACCTTCCCATTGACGATGAAACACACAAATTGCATCGGAATTAAATATAAGAGACACAATGCCGACTTAAGTACAGGAAGACTGAGTCTTCCTACTGTCTATGTTTTGAGCGTTTCCTGTGTGACCAGTTTTACATTCCGATGCACCTCTGCAGGTTTACTGTATCCCTTGGCCCTTCCCATTGACAATGAAACACAGAAATTGCATCGGAAGTAAATATAAGAGACACCATGCCGACTTAAGTACAGGAAGATTTTGTCTTTCTACTGTCTATGTTTTGAGCGTTTCCTGTGTCACCAGTTTTACATTCAGATGCACCTCTGCAGGTTTGCTGTATCCCTTGGACATTCAAAGTGCGATGAAACACAGAAATTGCATCGCAATTAAATATAGGTGTCACAATGCCGACTTAAGTACAGGAAGACTGAGTCTTCCTACTGTCTATGTTTTGAGCGTTTCCTGTGTCATCAATTTTACATTCCGATGCACCTCTGCAGGTTTTCTGTATCCCTTGGACCTTCACAGTAACGATGAAACACAGAAATTGCATCGGAATTAAATATAAGAGTCACAATGCCGACTTAAGTACAAGAAAACTGTGTCTTCTTAAGGTCTATGATTCGAGCGTTTACTGTGTCACCAGTTTTACATTCCGATGCAGCTCTGGAGGTTTACGGTATCCCTTGGACCTTCCAATTGACAATGAAACACGGAAATTGCATCGGAATTAAATATAAGAGACTCAATGCTGGCTTACGTACAGGAAGACTGAGACTTCCTAATGTCTATGATTTGAGCGTTTCCTGTGTGACCAGTTTTATATTCCGATGCACCTCTGGTGGTTTTTGTATCCATTGGACCTTCCCATTGACGATGAAACACAGAAATTGCATCGGAATTAAATATAAGAGACACAGTGCCGACTTAAGTACAGGAAGACTGAGTCTTCCAAATGTCTATATTTTGAGCGTTTCCTGTGTCACGAGTTTTACATTCCGATGCACCTCTGCAGGTTTACTGTATCCCTTGGACCTTCCCATTGACAATGAAACACAGAAATTGCATCGGAATTAAATATAAGAGCCACAATGCCGACTTAAGTACAGGAAGACTGAGTATTCCTACTGTCTATCTTTTGAGCGTTTCCTGTGTCACCAGTTTTACATTCCGATGCACCTCTGCAGCTTAACTGTATCCGTTGGACCTTCCCATTGACGATGAAACACAAAAATTGCATCGGAATTAAATATGAGAGACACAATGCCGACTTAAGTACAGGAGGACTGAGTCTTCCCAATGTCTATGTTTTGAGCGTTTCCTGTGTCATCATTTTACATTCCGATGCACCTCTGCAGGTTTTCTGTATCCCATGGACCTTCCCATTGACGATGAAACAGAGAAATTGCATCGGAATTAAATATGAGAGACACAATGCCGACTTAAGTACAGGAGGACTGAGTCTTCCTACTGTCTATGTTTTGAGCGTTTCCTGTGTCACCAGTTATATATTCCGATGCACCTCTGCAGGTTTACTGTATCCGTTGGACCTACCCATTGACGATGAAACACAAATATTGCATCGGAATTAAATATAAGAGTCACAATGCCGACTTAAGTACAGGAAGACTGAGTCTTCCTACTGTCTATGTGTTGAGCGTTTCCTGTGTCAGCAATTTTACATTCCGATGCACCTCTGCAGGTTTTCTGTATCCCTTGGACCTTCACAGTGACGATGAAATACAGAAATTGCATCGGAATTAAATAAAAGAGTCACATTTCCGACTTAAGTACAAGAAAACTGTGTCTTCTTACGGTCCTTGTTTTGAGCGTTTCCTGTGTCACCAGTTTTACATTCCGATGCACCTCTGCAGGTTTACTGTATCCCTTGGACCTTCCCATTGACAATGAAACACAGAAATTGCATCGGAAGTAAATATAAGAGACACCATGCCGACTTAAGTACAGGAAGATTTCGTCTTTCTACTGTCTATGTTTTGAGCGTTTCCTGTGTCACCAGTTTTACATTCCGATGCACCTCTGCAGGTTTACTGTATCCCTTGGACCTTCAAAGTGCGATGAAACACAGAAATTGCATCGCAATTAAATATAAGAGTCACAATGCCGACTTAAGTACAGGAAGACTGAGTCTTCCTACTGTCTATGTTTTGAGCGTTTCCTTAGTCAGCAATTTTACATTCCGATGCACCTCTGCAGGTTTTCTGTATCCCTTGGACCTTCACAGTAACGATGAAACACAGAAATTGCATCGGAATTAAATATAAGAGTCACAATGCCGACTTAAGTACAAGAAAACTGTGTCTTCTTAAGGTCTATGTTTCGAGCGCTTACTGTGTCACCAGTTTTACATTCCGATGCAGCTCTGGAGGTTTACTGTATCCCTTGGACCTTCCAATTGACGATGAAACACGGAAATTGCATCGGAATTAAATGTAAGAGACTCAATGCTGACTTAAGTACAGGAAGACTGAGTCTACCTAATGTCTATGATTTGAGCGTTTCCTGTGTCACCAGTTTTATATTCCACCTCTGCAGGTTTACTGTTTCCCTTCGACCTTCCCATTGACGATGAAACACAGAAATTGCATCGGAATTAAATAAAGGGGACACAATGCCGGGGTTAAGTACAGCAAGACTGAGTCTTCCTACTGTCTATGTTTTGAGCGTTTCCTGTGTCATCAGTTTTACATTCCGATGCACCTCTGCAGGTTTACTGTATCCATTGGACCTTCCCATTGACGATGAAACACAGAAATTGCATCGGAATTAAATATTAGAGACACAATGCCGACATAAGTACAGGAAGACTGATTCTTCCTACTGTGTATTTTTAGAGCGTATCCTGCGTCACCAGTTTTACATTCCGATGTACCTCTGCAGGTTTACTGTATCCCTTGGATCTCCCTTTTGACGATGAAACACAGAAATTGCATCGGAATTAAATATAAGAGACACATTGCCGACTTAAGTCCAGGAAGATTGAGTCTTCCTACTGTCGATGTTTTGAGCGTTTCCTGCGTCACCAGTTTTACATTCCGATGCACCTCTGCAGGTTTACTGCATCCATTGGACCCTCCCATTGACGATGAAACACAGAAATTGCATCGGAATTAAATATAAGAGACACAATGCCGACTTAAGTAAAAAATAACTGAGTCTTCTTACGGTCTATGTTTTGAGCGTTTCCTGTGTCACCAGTTTTACATTCCGTTGCACCTCTGCAGGTTTACTGTTTCCCTTGAACCTTCCCATTGGCGATGAAACACAGAAATGGCATCGGAATTAAATATAAGAGACACAATGCCGACTAAAGTACAGGAAGACTGAGTCTTCCTACTGTCTATATTTTGAGAGTTTCCTGTGTCACCAGTTTTACATTCCGATGCACCTCTGCAGGTTTACTGTATCCCTGGAACCTTCACAGTGACGATGAAACACAGAAATTTCATCGGATTTAAATATAAGAGACACAATGCCGACTTAAGTACAGGAAGACTGAGTCTTCCTACTGTCTACGTTTTGAGCGTTTCCTGTGTCACCTCTTTGACATTCCGATGCACCTCTACAGGTTAGCTGTATCCATTGGACCTTCAGATTGACGATGAAACACGGAAATTGCATCGGAATTAAATATAAGAGACACTATGCCGACTTAAGTACAAGAAAACTGAGTCTCCTTACTGTCTATGTTTTGAGCGTTTACAGTGTCACCAGTTCGACATTCCGATGCACCTCTGCAGGTTTCCTGTATGCCTTGGACCTTCACATTGATGAAGCAACACAGAAATTACATCGGAATTAAATATAAGAGACACAACGCCGACTTAAGTACAAGAAAACTGAGTCTTCTTGCGGTCTATGTTTTGAGCGTTTCCTGTGTCACCAGTTTTAGATTCCGATGCATCACTGCAGGTTTACTGTTTCCCCTCGACCTTCCCAATGACGATGAAACACAGAAATTGCATCGGAATTAAATATAAGAGACACAGTGCCTACTTAAGTACAGGAAGACTGAGTCTTCCTAATGTCTATGTATTGAGCGTTTCTTGTGTCACCAGTTTTACATTCCGAAGCACCTCTGCAAGTTTACTGTATCCCCTGGACCATCCCATTTAAGAAGAAACACAGATATTGCATCGCAATTAAATATAAGAGTCACAATGCCGACTTAAGTACAGGATGACTGAGTCTTCCTACTGTCTATGTTTTGAGCGTTTCCTGTGTCAGCAATTTTACATTCCGATGCACCTCTGCAGGTTTTCTGTATCCCTGGGACCCTCAAAGTGACGATGAAACACAGAAATTGCATCGGAATTAAATATAAGAGACACAATGCCGTATTAAGTACAGGAAGACAGAGCCTTCTTCCAGTCTATGTTTTGAGCGTTTCCTGTGTCACCCGTTTTACATTCCGATGCACCTCTGCACGTTTACTGTATCCCTTGGACATTCACAGTGACGATGAAACACAGAAATTGCATCGGAATTGAATATAAGAGACACAATGCCGACTTAAGTACAGGAAGACTGGGTCTTCCTACTGTCTATGTTTTGAGCATTTCCTGGGTCACCAGTTTTACATTCCGATGCACCTCTGCAGGTTTACTGTTTCCCTTCGACCTTCCCATTGACGATGAAACACAGAAATTGCGTCGGAATTAAATAAAGGAGACACAATGCCGAGTTAAGTACAGCAAGACTGAGTCTTCCTACTGTCTATGTTTTGAGCGTTTCCTGTGTCATCAGTTTTACATTCCGATGCACCTCTGAAGGTTTACGGTATCCATTGGACCTTCCCATTGACGATGAAACACAGAAATTGCATCGGAATTAAATATAAGGACACATTGCCGACTTAAATACAGGAAGATTGAGTCTTCCTACTGTCGATGTTTTGAGCGTTTCCTGCGTCACCAGTTTTACATTCCGATGCATTCTGCAGGTTTACTGTATCCATTGGACCTTCCCATTGACGATGAAACACAGAAATTGCATCGGCATTAAATACAAGAGACACAATGCCGACTTAAGTACAAGAAAACTGAGTCTTCTTACGGTCTATGTTTTTAGCGTTTCCTGTGTCACCAGTTTTAGATTCCGATGCATCACTGCAGGTTTACTGTTTCCCTTCGACCTACCCAATGACGATGAAACACAGAAATTGCATCGGAATTAAATAAAGGAGACACAATGCCGACTTAAGTACAGGAAGACTGAGTCTTCTTCCAGTCTATGTTGTGAGCGTTTCCTGCGTCACCAGTTTTACATTCCGATGCACTTCTGCAGGTTTACTGTATCTCTTGGACCCTCACAGTGACGAAGAAACACAGAAATTGCATCGGAATTAAATCAACGAGACACAATGCCGAGTTAAGTACAGCAAGACTGAGTCTTCCTAATGTCTATGTTTTGAGCGTTTCCTGTGTCGTCAGTTTTACATTCCGATGCACCTCTGCAGGTTTTCGGTATCCATTGGACCTTCCCATTGGCGATGAAACACAGTAATTGCATCGGAATTAAATATAAGAGACACATTGCCGACTTAAATACAGGAAGATTGAGTCTTCCTACTGTCGATGTTTTGAGCGTTTCCTGCGTCACCAGTTTTACATTCCGATGCACTTCTGCAGGTTTACTGTATCCCTTGGATCTCCCTTTTGACGTTGAAACACAAAAATTGCATCGGAATTAAATATAAGAGACACATTGCCGACTTAAGTACAGAAAGATTGAGTCTTCCTACTGTCGATGTTTTGAGCATTTCCTGCGTCACCAGTTTTAGATTCCGATGCACCTCTGCAGGTTTACTGTATCCCTTGGACCTTCACAGTGACGATGAAACACAGAAATTGCATCTGAATTAAAAATAAGAGACACAATGCCGACTTAAGTACAGGAAGACTGAGTCTTCCTACTGTCTATGATTTGAGCGTTTCCTGTGTCACCAGTTTTAGATTCCGATGCATCACTGCAGGTTTACTGTTTCCCTTCGATCTTCCCAATGACGATGAAACACAGAAATTGCATCGGAATTAAATAAAGGAGACACAATGGCGACTTAAGTACAGCAAGACTGAGTCTTCTTCCAGTCTATGTTGTGAGCGTTTCCTGCGTCACCAGTTTTACATTCCGATGCACTTCTGCAAGTTTACTGTATCCCTTGGACCTCCACAGTGACGAAGAAACACAGAAATTGCATCGGAATTAAATATAAGATTCGCAATGCCGACTTAAGTACAGGAAAACTGTGTCTTCTTACGGTCTATGTTTCGAGCGTTTCCTGTGTCACCAGTTTTACATTCCGATGCACCTCTGGAGGTTTACTGTATCCCTTGGACCCTCCCATTTGCGATGAAACACAGAAATTGAATCGGAATTAAATATAAGAGACACAATGCCGACATAAGTACAGGAAGCCTGAGTCTTCCCAATGTCTATGTTTTGAGCGTTTCCTGTGTCATCAGTTTTATATTCCGATGTACTTCTGCAGGTTTACTGTATCCCATGGACCTTACCATTGACGATGAAACGTAGAAATTGCATCGGAATTAAACATAAGAGACACAATGCCGACTTAAGTACAGGAAGACTGAGTCTTCCTACTGTCAATGTTTTGAGCGTTTTCTGGGTCACCAGCTTTACATTCCGATGCTCCTCTGCAGGTTTACTGTTTCCCTTCGACCTTCCCATTGACGATGGAACACAGAAATTGCATCGGAATTAAATAAAGGAGACACAATGCCGAGTTAAGTACAGCAAGACTGAGTCTTCCTACTGTCTATGTTTTGAGCGTTTCCTGTGTCATCAGTTTTACATTCCGATGCACCTCTGCAGGTTTGCTGTATCCATTTGACCTTCCCATTGACGATGAAACACAAAAATTGCATCGGAATTAAATATAAGAGACACAATGCCGACATAAGTACAGGAAGACTGAGTCTTCCTACTGCCTATGTTTTGAGCGTTTCCTGGGTCACCAGTATTAGATTGCGATGCACCTCTGCAGGTTTACTGTATCCCTTGGAGCTTCACAGTGACGATGAAACACAGAAATTGCATCGGAATTAAATATAAGAGACACAATGCCGACATAAGTACAAGAAAACTGAGTCTCCTTACTGTCTATGTTTTCAGCGTTTAGAGTGTCACCAGTTTTACATTCCGATGCACCTCTGCAGATTTACTGTATCCCTTGGAACTTCTCATTGAAGATGAAACACAGAAATTGCATCGGAATTAAATATGAGAGACACAATGCCGACTTAAGTACAGGAAGACTGAGTCTTCCTAATGTCTATGATTTGAGCGTTTCCTGTGTCACCTATTTTATATTTCGATGCACCTCTGCAGGTTTACTGTATCCATTGGACCTTCCCATTGACGATGAAACACATAAATTTCATCGGAATTAAATAAAGGAGACACAATGCCGAGTTAAGTACAGCAAGACTGAGTCTTCCTACTTTCTATGTTTTGAGCGTTTCCTGTGTCATCAGTTTTACATTCCGATGCACCTCTGCAGGTTTGCTGTATCCATTTGACCTTCCCATTGACGATGAAACACAGAAATTGCATCGGAATTAAATATAAGAGACACAATGCCGACTTAAGTACAAGAAAACTGAGTCTTCTTACGGTCTATGTTTTGAGCGTTTACAGTGTCACCAGTTCGACATTCCGATGCACCTCTGCAGGTTTACTGTATGCCTTGGACCTTCACACTGACGAAGCAACACAGAAATTACATCGGAATTAAATATAAGAGACACAACGCCGACTTAAGTACAATAAAACTGAGTCTTTTTACGGTCTATGTTTTGAGCTTTCCTGTGTCACCAGTTTTAGATTCCGATGCATCACTGCAGGCTTGCTGTTTCCCTTCGACCTACCCAATGACGATAAAACACAGAAATTGCATCGGAATTAAATAATGGAGACACAATGCCGACTTTAGTACAGGAAGCCTGAGTCCTCCCAATGTCTATGTTTTGAGCGTTTCCTGTGTCACCAGTATTACATTCCGATGCACCTCTGCAGGTTTACTGTTTCCCTTCGACCTTCCCATTGACGATGAAACACAGAAATTGCATCGGAATTAAATAAACGAGACACAATGCCGAGTTAAGTACAGCAAGACTGAGTCTTCCTACTGTCTATGATTTGAGCGTTTCCTGTGTCATCAGTTCTACATTCCGATGCACCTCTGCAGGTTTACGGTATCCGTTGGACCTTCCCATTGGCGATGAAACACAGAAATTGCATCGGAATTAAGTATAAGAGACACATTGCCGACTTAAGTACAGGAAGATTAAGTCTTCCTACTTTCGATGCTTTTGAGCGTTTCCTGCGTCAACAGTTTTACATTCCTATGTACCTCTGCAGGTTTACTGTATCCATTGGACCTTCCCATTGACGATGAAACACAGAAATTGCAACGGAAGTAAATATAAGAGACACAATGCCGACTTAAGTACAAGAAAACTGAGTGTTCTTACGGTCTATGTTCTGAGCGTTTCCTGTGTCACCAGTTTTACATTGCGTTGCACCTCTGCAGGTTTACTGTTTCCCTTGGACCTTCCCATTGGCGATGAAACACAGAAATAGCATCGGAATTAAATATAAGAGACACAATGCCGAATGAAGTACAGGAAGACAAAGTCTTCCTACTGTCTATGTTTTGAGCGTTTCCTGTGTCACCAGTTTTAGATTCCGATGCACCTCTGCAGGTTTACTGTATCCCTTGGACGTTCACAGTGACGATGAAACACAGAAAATGCATCGGAATTAAAAATAAGAGACACAATGCCGACTTAAGTACAGGAAGACTGAGTCTTCCTACTGTCTATGTTTTGAGCGTTTCCTGTGTCACCAGTTTGACCTTCCGATGCACCTCTACAGGTTAACTGTATCCATTGGACCTTCAGATTGACGATGAAACACAGAAATTGCATCGGAATTAAATATAAGAGACACAATGCCGACTTAAGTACAGGAAGACTGAGTCTTCCTCCACTCTATGTTTTGAGCGTTTCCTGTGACACCAGTTTGACTTTCCGATGCACATCTACAGGTTAACTATATCCATTGGACCTTCAGATTGACGATGAAACACAGAAATTGCATCGGAATTAAATATAAGAGACACAATGCCGACATAAGTACAAGAAAACTGAGTCTGCTTACTGTCTATGTTTTCAGCGTTTACAGTGTCACCAGTTTTACATTCCGATGCACCACTGCAGATTTACTGTATCCCTTGGACCTTCTCATTGAAGATGAAACACAGAAATTGCATCGGAATTAAAAATAAGAGACACAATGCCGACTTAAGTACAGGAAGACTGAACCTTCCTAATGTCTATATTTTGAGCGTTTCCTGTGTCACCAGTTTTACATTGCGATGCACCTCTGCAGGTTTACTGTATCCCTTGGACCTTCCCACTGACAATGAAACACAGAAATTGCATCGGAATTAAATATAAGAGACACAATGCCGACTTAAGTACAGGAAGACTGAGTATTCCTACTGTCTATCTTTTGAGCGTCTCCTGTGTCACCAGTTTTACATTCCGATGCAGCTCTGCAGGTTTACTGTATCCCATGAACCTTCCAATTGACGATTAAAACACAGAAATTGCATTTCAATTAAATATAAGAGACTCAATGCTGACTTAAGTACAGGAAGATTGTCTTCCTACTGTCGATGTTTTGAGCGTTTGCTGCGTCACCAGTTTTACATTCCGATGCACCTCTGCAGATTTACTGTTTCCCTTGGACCTTCCCATTGGCGATTAAACACAGAAATGGCATCGGAATTAAATATAAGAGACACAATGCCGACTGAAGTACAGGAAGCCTGAGTCCTCCCAATGTCTACGTTTTGAGCGTTTCCTGTGTCACCAGTATTACATTCCGATGCACCTCTGCAGGTTTACTGTTTCCCTTCGACCATCCCATTGACGATGAAACACAGAAATTGCATCGGAATTAAATAAACGAGACACAATGCCGAGTTAAGTACAGCAAGACTGAGTCTTCCTACTGTCTATGTTTTGAGCGTTTCCTGTGTCATCAGTTCTTCATTCCGATGCACCTCTACAGGTTAACTGTATCCATTGGACCTTCAGATTGACGATGAAACACAGAAATTGCATCGGAATTAAATATAAGAGACACAATGCCGACTTAAGTACAAGAAAACTGAGTGTCCTTACTGTCTATGTTTTGAGCGTTTACAGTGTCACCAGTTCGACATTCCAATGCTCCTCTGCAGGTTTACTGTATGCCTTGGACCTTCACATTGACGAAGCAACACAGAAATTACATCGGAATTAAATATAAGAGACACAACGCCGACTTAAGTACAAGAAAACTGAGTCTTCTTACGGTCTATGCTTTGATCGTTTCCTGTGTCACCAGTTTTAGATTCCGATGCATCACTGCAGGTTTACTGTTTCCCTTCGACCTTCCCAATGACGATGAAACACAGAAATTGCATCGGAATTAAATAAAGGAGACACAATGCCGACTTAAGTACAGCAAGACTGAGTCTTCTTCCAGTGTATGTTGTGAGCGTTTCCTGTGTCACCAGTTTTACATTCCGATGCACCTCTGGAGGTTTACTGTATCCCTTGGACCTTCACAGTGACGATGAAACACAGAAATTGCATCGGAATTAAATATAAGAGTCACAATGCCGACTTAAGTACAAGAAAACAATGTCTTCTTACGGTCTATGTTTCGAGGGTTTCCTGTGTCACCAGTTTTACATTCCGATGCACCCCTGCAGGTTTAATGTATCCATTGGACCTTCCCATTGACAATGAAACACAGAAATTGCATCGGAATTAAATATAAGGGACCCAATGCCGGCTGAAGTACAGGAAGACTGAGTCTTCCTACTGTCTATGTTTTGAGCGTTTCCTGGGTCACCAGTTTTTCATTCCGATGCACCTCAGCAGGTTTACTGTATCCCTTGGATCTCCCTTTGACGATGAAAGACAGAAATTGCACCGGAATTAAATTTCAGAGACACAATGCCGACTTAAGTACAGGAAGACTGAGTCTCCTTACTGTCTATGTTTTGAGCGTTTACAGTGTCACCAGTTTTACATTTCGATGCACTTCTGCAGGTTTACTGTATGCCTTGGACCTTCACATTGACGAAGAAACACAGAAATTGCATCGGAATTAAATATAAGAGACACAACGCCGACTTAAGTACAAGAAAACTGAGTCTTCTTACGGTCTATGTTTTGAGCGTTTCCTGTGTCACCAGTTTTACATTCCGATGCACATCTGCAGGTTTACTGTTTCCCTTGGACCTTCCCATTGACGATGAAACACAGAAATGGCATCGGAATTAAATATAAGAGACACAATGCCGACTTAAGAACAAGAAAACTGAGTCTCCTTACTGTCTTTGTTTTGAGCGTTTACAGTGTCACCAGGTCGACATTCCGATGCACCCCTGCAGGTTTACTGTATGCCTTGGACCTTCACATTGACGAAGCAACACAGAAATTACATCGGAATTAAATATAAGAGACACAACGCCGACTTAAGTACAATAAAACTGAGTCTTTTTACGGTCTACGTTTTGAGCTTTCCTGTGTCACCAGTTTTAGATTCCGATGCATCACTGCAGGCTTGCTGTTTCCCTTCGACCTACCCAATGACGATAAAACACAGAAATTGCATCGGAATTAAATAATGGAGACACAATGCCGACTTAAGTACAGGAAGCCTGAGTCCTCCCAATGTCTATGTTTTGAGCGTTTCCTGTGTCACCAGTATTAAATTCCGATGCACCTCTGCAGGTTTACTGTTTCCCTTCGACCTTCCCATTGACGATGAAACACAGAAATTGCATCGGAATTAAATAAACGAGTCACAATGCCGAGTTAAGTACAGCAAGACTGAGTCTTCCTACTGTCTATGATTTGAGCGTTTCCTGTGTCATCAGTTCTACATTCCGATGCACCTCTGCAGGTTTACGGTATCCGTTGGACCTTCCCATTGGCGATGAAACACAGAAAGTGCATCGGAATTAAGTATAAGAGACACATTGCCGACTTAAGTACAGGAAGATTGAGTCTTCCTACTTTCGATGCTTTTGAGCGTTTCCTGCGTCAACAGTTTTACATTCCGACGTACCTCTGCAGGTTTACTGTATCCATTGGACCTTCCCATTGACGATGAAACACAGAAATTGCAACGGAATTAAATATAAGAGACACAATGCCGACTTAAGTACAGGAAGATTGAGTCTTCCTACTTTCGATGCTTTTGAGCGTTTCCTGCGTCAACAGTTTTACATTCCGATGTACCTCTGCAGGTTTACTGTTTCCATTGGACCTTCCCATTGACGATGAAACACAGAAATTGCATCGGAATTAAATATAAGAGTCACAATGCCGACTTAAGTACAAGAAAACAGTGTCTTCTTACGGTCTATGTTTCGAGGGTTTCCTGTGTCACCAGTTTTACATTCCGATGCACCCCTGCAGGTTTAATGTATTCATTGGACCTTCCCATTGACAATGAAACACAGAAATTGCATCGGAATTAAATATAAGAGACCCAATGCCGACTTAAGTACAAGAAAACTGAGTGTCCTTACTGTCTATGTTTTGAGCGTTTACAGTGTCACCAGTTCGACATTCCAATGCTCCTCTGCAGGTTTACTGTATGCCTTGGACCTTCACATTGACGAAGCAACACAGAAATTACATCGGAATTAAATATAAGAGACACAACGCCGACTTAAGTACAAGAAAACTGAGTCTTCTTACGGTCTATGCTTTGATCGTTTCCTGTGTCACCAGTTTTAGATTCCGATGCATCACTGCAGGTTTACTGTTTCCCTTCGACCTTCCCAATGACGATGAAACACAGAAATTGCATCGAAATTAAATAAAGGAGACACAATGCCGACTTAAGTACAGGAAGACTGAGTCTTCTTCCAGTCTATGTTGTGAGCGTTTCCTGTGTCACCAGTTTTACATTCCGATGCACCTCTGGAGGTTTACTGTATCCCTTGGACCTTCACAGTGACGATGAAACACAGAAATTGCATCGGAATTAAATATAAGAGTCACAATGCCGACTTAAGTACAAGAAAACAGTGTCTTCTTACGGTCTATGTTTCGAGGGTTTCCTGTGTCACCAGTTTTACATTCCGATGCACCCCTGCAGGTTTAATGTATCCATTGGACCTTCCCATTGACAATGAATCACAGAAATTGCATCGGAATTAAATATAAGAGACCCAATGCCGGCTGAAGTACAGGAAGACTGAGTCTTCCTACTGTCCATGTTTTGAGCGTTTCCGGTGTCACCAGTATTAGATTCCGATGCACCTCTGCAGGTTTACTGTATCCCTTGGACCTTCCCATTGACAATGAAACACAGAAATTGCATCGGAATTAAATATAAGGGACCCAATGCCGGCTGAAGTACAGGAAGACTGAGTCTTCCTACTGTCTATGTTTTGAGCGTTTCCTGGGTCACCAGTTTTTCATTCCGATGCACCTCAGCAGGTTTACTGTATCCCTTGGATCTCCCTTTGACGATGAAAGACAGAAATTGCACCGGAATTAAATTTCAGAGACACAATGCCGACTTAAGTACAGGAAGACTGAGTCTCCTTACTGTCTATGTTTTGAGCGTTTACAGTGTCACCAGTTTTACATTTCGATGCACTTCTGCAGGTTTACTGTATGCCTTGGACCTTCACATTGACGAAGAAACACAGAAATTGCATCGGAATTAAATATAAGAGACACAACGCCGACTTAAGTACAAGAAAACTGAGTCTTCTTACGGTCTATGTTTTGAGCGTTTCCTGTGTCACCAGTTTTACATTCCGATGCACATCTGCAGGTTTACTGTTTCCCTTGGACCTTCCCATTGACGATGAAACACAGAAATGGCATCGGAATTAAATATAAGAGACACAATGCCGACTTAAGAACAAGAAAACTGAGTCTCCTTACTGTCTTTGTTTTGAGCGTTTACAGTGTCACCAGGTCGACATTCCGATGCACCCCTGCAGGTTTACTGTATGCCTTGGACCTTCACATTGACGAAGCAACACAGAAATTACATCGGAATTAAATATAAGAGACACAACGCCGACTTAAGTACAATAAAACTGAGTCTTTTTACGGTCTACGTTTTGAGCTTTCCTGTGTCACCAGTTTTAGATTCCGATGCATCACTGCAGGCTTGCTGTTTCCCTTCGACCTACCCAATGACGATAAAACACAGAAATTGCATCGGAATTAAATAATGGAGACACAATGCCGACTTAAGTACAGGAAGCCTGAGTCCTCCCAATGTCTATGTTTTGAGCGTTTCCTGTGTCACCAGTATTAAATTCCGATGCACCTCTGCAGGTTTACTTTTTCCCTTCGACCTTCCCATTGACGATGAAACACAGAAATTGCATCGGAATTAAATAAACGAGTCACAATGCCGAGTTAAGTACAGCAAGACTGAGTCTTCCTACTGTCTATGATTTGAGCGTTTCCTGTGTCATCAGTTCTACATTCCGATGCACCTCTGCAGGTTTACGGTATCCGTTGGACCTTCCCATTGGCGATGAAACACAGAAAGTGCATCGGAATTAAGTATAAGAGACACATTGCCGACTTAAGTACAGGAAGATTGAGTCTTCCTACTTTCGATGCTTTTGAGCGTTTCCTGCGTCAACAGTTTTACATTCCGACGTACCTCTGCAGGTTTACTGTATCCATTGGACCTTCCCATTGACGATGAAACACAGAAATTGCAACGGAATTAAATATAAGAGACACAATGCCGACTTAAGTACAGGAAGATTGTCTTCCTACTTTCGATGCTTTTGAGCGTTTCCTGCGTCAACAGTTTTACATTCCGATGTACCTCTGCAGGTTTACTGTTTCCATTGGACCTTCCCATTGACGATGAAACACAGAAATTGCATCGGAATTAAATATAAGAGTCACAATGCCGACTTAAGTACAAGAAAACAGTGTCTTCTTACGGTCTATGTTTCGAGGGTTTCCTGTGTCACCAGTTTTACATTCCGATGCACCCCTGCAGGTTTAATGTATTCATTGGACCTTCCCATTGACAATGAAACACAGAAATTGCATCGGAATTAAATATAAGAGACCCAATGCCGACTTAAGTACAAGAAAACTGAGTGTCCTTACTGTCTATGTTTTGAGCGTTTACAGTGTCACCAGTTCGACATTCCAATGCTCCTCTGCAGGTTTACTGTATGCCTTGGACCTTCACATTGACGAAGCAACACAGAAATTACATCGGAATTAAATATAAGAGACACAACGCCGACTTAAGTACAAGAAAACTGAGTCTTCTTACGGTCTATGCTTTGATCGTTTCCTGTGTCACCAGTTTTAGATTCCGATGCATCACTGCAGGTTTACTGTTTCCCTTCGACCTTCCCAATGACGATGAAACACAGAAATTGCATCGGAATTAAATAAAGGAGACACAATGCCGACTTAAGTACAGGAAGACTGAGTCTTCTTCCAGTCTATGTTGTGAGCGTTTCCTGTGTCACCAGTTTTACATTCCGATGCACCTCTGGAGGTTTACTGTATCCCTTGGACCTTCACAGTGACGATGAAACACAGAAATTGCATCGGAATTAAATATAAGAGTCACAATGCCGACTTAAGTACAAGAAAACAGTGTCTTCTTACGGTCTATGTTTCGAGGGTTTCCTGTGTCACCAGTTTTACATTCCGATGCACCCCTGCAGGTTTAATGTATCCATTGGACCTTCCCATTGACAATGAATCACAGAAATTGCATCGGAATTAAATATAAGAGACCCAATGCCGGCTGAAGTACAGGAAGACTGAGTCTTCCTACTGTCCATGTTTTGAGCGTTTCCGGTGTCACCAGTATTAGATTCCGATGCACCTCTGCAGGTTTACTGTATCCCTTGGACCTTCACAGTGACGATGAAACACAGAAATTGCATCGGAATTAAATATAACCGACACAATGCCGACTTAAGTACAGGAAGACTGTGTCTTCCTACTGTCTATGTTTTGAGCGTTTCCTGGGTCACCAGTTTTTCATTCCGATGCACCTCAGCAGGTTTACTGTATCCCTTGGATCTCCCTTTGACGATGAAAGACAGAAATTGCACCGGAATTAAATTTCAGAGACACAATGCCGACTTAAGTACAGGAAGACTGAGTCTCCTTACTGTCTATGTTTTGAGCGTTTACAGTGTCACCAGTTTTACATTCCGATGCACTTCTGCAGGTTTACTGTATGCCTTGGACCTTCACATTGACGAAGAAACACAGAAATTGCATCGGAATTAAATATAAGAGACACAACGCCGACTTAAGTACAAGAAAACTGAGTCTTCTTCCGGTCTATGTTTTGAGCGTTTCCTGTGTCACCAGTTTTACATTCCGATGCACATCTGCAGGTTTACTGTTTCCCTTGGACCTTCCCATTGACGATGAAACACAGAAATGGCATCGGAATTAAATATAAGAGACACAATGCCGACTTAAGTACAAGAAACCTGAGTCTCCTTACTGTCTTTGTTTTGAGCGTTTACAGTGTCAGCAGTTCGACATTCCGATGCACCCCTGCAGGTTTACTGTATGCCTTGGACCTTCACATTCACGAAGCAACACAGAAATTACATCGGAATTAAATATAAGAGACACAACGCCGACTTAAGTACAATAAAACTGAGTCTTTTTACGGTCTATGTTTTGAGCTTTCCTGTGTCACCAGTTTTAGATTCCGATGCATGACTGCAGGCTTGCTGTTTCCCTTCGACCTACCCAATGGCGATAAAACACAGAAATTGCATCGGAATTAAATAATGGAGACACAATGCCGACTTAAGTACAGGAAGCCTGAGTCCTCCCAATGTCTATGTTTTGAGCGTTTCCTGTGTCACCAGTATTACATTCCGATGCACCTCTGCAGGTTTACTGTTTCCCTTCGACCTTCCCATTGACGATGAAACACAGAAATTGCATCGGAATTAAATAAACGAGACACAATGCCGAGTTAAGTACAGCAAGACTGAGTCTTCCTACTGTCTATGATTTGAGCGTTTCCTGTGTCATCAGTTCTACATTACGATGCACCTCTGCAGGTTTACGGTATCCGTTGGACCTTCCCATTGGCGATGAAACACAGAAATTGCATCGGAATTAAGTATAAGAGACACATTGCCGACTTAAGTACAGGAAGATTGAGTCTTCCTACTTTCGATGCTTTTGAGCGTTTCCTGCGTCAACAGTTTTACATTCCGATGTACCTCTGCAGGTTTACTGTATCCATTGGACCTTCCCATTGACGATGAAACACAGAAATTGCAACGGAATTAAATATAAGAGACACAATGCCGACTTAAGTACAAGAAAACTGAGTCTTCTTACGGTCTATGTTCTGAGCGTTTCCTGTGTCACCAGTTTTACATTGCGTTGCACCTCTGCAGGTTTACTGTTTCCCTTGGACCTTCCCATTGGCGATGAAACACAGAAATAGAATCGGAATTAAATATAAGAGACACAATGCCGAATGAAGTACAGGAAGACAGAGTCTTCCTACTCTCTATGTTTTGAGCGTTTCCTGTGTCACCAGTTTTAGATTCCGATGCACCTCTGCAGGTTTACTGTATCCCTTGGACGTTCACAGTGACGATGAAACACAGAAATTGCATCGGAATTAAAAATAAGAGACACAATGCCGACTTAAGTACAGGAAGACTGAGTCTTCCTACTGTCTATGTTTTTAGCGTTTCCTGTGTCACCAGTTTGACCTTCCGATGCACCTCTAGAGGTTAACTGTATCCATTGGACCTTCAGATTGACGATGAAACACAGAAATTGCATCGGAATTAAATATAAGAGACACAATGCCGACTTAAGTACAGGAAGACTGAGTCTTCCTCCACTCTATGTTTTGAGCGTTTCCTGTGACACCAGTTTGACTTTCCGATGCACATCTACAGGTTAACTATATCCATTGGACCTTTAGATTGACGATGAAACACAGAAATTGCATCGGAATTAAATATAAGAGACACAATGCCGACATAAGTACAAGAAAACTGAGTCTGCTTACTGTCTACGTTTTCAGCGTTTACAGTGTCACCAGTTTTACATTCCGATGCACCTCTGCAGATTTACTGTATCCCTTTACCTTCTCATTGAAGATGAAACACAGAAATTGCATCGGAATTAAAAATAAGAGGCACAATGCCGACTTAAGTACAGGAAGACTGAGCCTTCCTAATGTCTATATTTTGAGCGTTTCCTGTGTCACCAGTTTTACATTGCGATGCACCTCTGCAGGTTTACTGTATCCCTTGGACCTTCCCACTGACAATGAAACACAGAAATTGCATCGGAATTAAATATAAGAGCCACAATGCCGACTTAAGTACAGGAAGACTGAGTATTCCTACTGTCTATCTTTTGAGCGTCTCCTGTGTCACCAGTTTTACATTCCGATGCAGCTCTGCAGGTTTACTGTATCCCATGAACCTTCCAATTGACGATTAAAACACAGAAATTGCATTTCAATTAAATATAAGAGACTCAATGCTGACTTAAGTACAGGAAGACTGAGTCTTCCTACTGTCTATGTTTTGAGCGTTTCCTGGGTCACCAGTTTTACATTCCGATGCACCTCTGCAGGTTAACTGTATCCCTTGGATCTCCCTTTTGGCGATGAAACACAGAAATGGCATCGGAATTAAATATAAGAGACACAATGCCGACTGAAGTACAGGAAGCCTGAGTCCTCCCAATGTCTACGTTTTGAGCGTTTCCTGTGTCACCAGTATTACATTCCGATGCACCTCTGCAGGTTTACTGTTTCCCTTCGACCTTCCCATTGACGATGAAACACAGAAATTGCATCGGAATTAAATAAACGAGACACAATGCCGAGTTAAGTACAGCAAGACTGAGTCTTCCTACTGTCTATGATTTGAGCGTTTCCTGTGTCATCAGTTCTTCATTCCGATGCACCTCCACAGGTTAACTGTATCCATTGGACCTTCAGATTGACGATGAAACACAGAAATTGCATCGGAATTAAATATAAGAGACACAATGCCGACTTAAGTACAAGAAAACTGAGTGTCCTTACTGTCTATGTTTTGAGCGTTTACAGTGTCACCAGTTCGACATTCCAATGCTCCTCTGCAGGTTTACTGTATGCCTTGGACCTTCACATTGACGAAGCAACACAGAAATTACATCGGAATTAAATATAAGAGACACAACGCCGACTTAAGTACAAGAAAACTGAGTCTTCTTACGGTCTATGTTTTGATTGTTTCCTGTGTCACCAGTTTTAGATTCCGATGCATCACTGCAGGTTTACTGTTTCCCTTCGACCTTCCCAATGACGATGAAACACAGAAATTGCATCGGAATTAAATAATGGAGACACAATGCCGACTTAAGTACAGGAAGACTGAGTCTTCTTCCAGTCTATGTTGTGAGCGTTTCCTGTGTCACCAGTTTTACATTCCGATGCACCTCTGGAGGTTTACTGTATCCCTTGGACCTTCACAGTGACGATGAAACACAGAAATTGCATCGGAATTAAATATAAGAGTCACAATGCCGACTTAAGTACAAGAAAACAGTGTCTTCTTACGGTCTATGTTTCGAGGGTTTCCTGTGTCACCAGTTTTACATTCCGATGCACCCCTGCAGGTTTAATGTATCCATTGGACCTTCCCATTGACAATGAAACACAGAAATTGCATCGGAATTAAATATAAGAGACCCAATGCCGGCTGAAGTACAGGAAGACTGAGTCTTCCTACTGTCTATGTTTTGAGCGTTTCCGGTGTCACCAGTATTAGATTCCGATGCACCTCTGCAGGTTTACTGTATCCCTTGGACCTTCACAGTGACGATGAAACACAGAAATTGCATCGGAATTAAATATAACCGACACAATGCCGACTTAAGTACAGGAAGACTGTGTCTTCCTACTGTCTTTGTTTTGAGCGTTTCCTGGGTCACCAGTTTTTCATTCCGATACACCTCAGCAGGTTTACTGTATCCCTTGGATCTCCCTTTGACGATGAAAGACAGAAATTGCACCGGAATTAAATTTCAGAGACACAATGCCGACTTAAGTACAGGAAGACTGAGTCTCCTTACTGTCTATGTTTTGAGCGTTTACAATGTCACCAGTTTTACATTCCGATGCACTTCTGCAGGTTTACTGTATGCCTTGGACCTTCACATTGACGAAGAAACACAGAAATTGCATCGGAATTAAATATAAGAGACACAACGCCGACTTAAGTACAAGAAAACTGAGTCTTCTTACGGTCTATGTTTTGAGCGTTTCCTGTGTCACCAGTTTTACATTCCGATGCACATCTGCAGGTTTACTGTTTCCCTTGGACCTTCCCATTGACGATGAAACACAGAAATGGCATCGGAATTAAATATAAGAGACACAATGCCGTCTTAAGTACAGGAAGACTGAGTCATCCTAGTGTCTATATTTTAAGCGTTTCCTGTGTCCCCGTTTTTACATTCCGATGCACCTCTGCAAGTTTACTGTATCCCTTGGACCTTCCCATTGACAATGAAACACAGAAATTGCATCGGAGTTAAATATAAGAGACACAATGCCGACTTAAGTACAGGAAGACTGAGTATTCCTACAGTCTATCTCTTGAGCGTTTCCTGTGTAACCAGTTTTAC
The DNA here is from genome assembly GCF_023898315.1 of Schistocerca nitens. NCBI lineage: Eukaryota > Metazoa > Arthropoda > Insecta > Orthoptera > Acrididae > Schistocerca > Schistocerca nitens. Next base: position 237,376,278 of record NC_064623.1, on the reverse strand, counting down.
ATTCCGATGCACCTCTGCAGGTTTACTGTATCCGTTGGACCTTCCCATTGACGATGAAACTCAGAAATTGCATCGCAATTAAATATAAGAGTCACAATGCCGACTTAAGTACAAGAAAACTGTGTCTTCTTAAGGTCTACGTTTCGAGCGTTTACTGTGTCACCAGTTTTACATTCCGATGCAGCTCTGGAGGTTTACTGTATCCCTTGGACCTTCCAATTGACTATGAAACACGGAAATTGCATCGGAATTAAATATAAGAGACTCAATGCTGACTTAAGTACAGGAAGACTGAGTCTTCCTAATGTCTATGATTTGAGCGTTTCCTGTGTGACCAGTTTTACATTCCGATGCACCTCTGCAGTTTAACTGTTCCCCTTCGACCTTCCCATTGACGATGAAACACAGAAATTGCATCGGAATTAAATAAAGGAGACACAATGCCGAGTTAAGTACAGCAAGACTGAGTCTTCCTACTGTCTATGTTTTGAGCGTTTCCTGTGTCATCAGTTTTACATTCCGATGCACCTCTGCAGGTTTGCTGTATCCATTTGACCTTCCCATTGACGATGAAACACAGAAATTGCATCGGAATTAAATATAAGAGACACAACGCTGACTTAAGGGGATACGGAATCACCTATCCCCGCAATGTTAATATATGCCTACTATAGGGAACATTTTCTCACAAACTACTGGAGACAGAGAGGTAAAAATTTTACTGTATGTGCATTCATATGTTACAACAATACTGAAACAACAGTTTATTGTCAAAGTATTTTCTTACAGAGATATTGTACATTTATTTTTAAGTAAATTTTTTCCATCGCTTTTTACTAGACTATCACCCCTAAGTCTTTTGTAAATCAAGTAATTAAAAAATCGTTGTTTCAGTATGTAATAGGGACCTATGTCACTACGTCATAAAAATTTCAGACTTCTAGGTTGACCAGTACCTGAGATAATGTTCCTAGATGAAGTAAAAAGTAAACTTACGGGAAACGGAGAAAGAAGATTAAAACATTCCTGATCCGTAGCTAATACCCCCTTCACAGTCTTCATAATCATCTTCAAGCCTTCTTTTGGCACCCCTCTGCACCTGTCTTGCTTTTTTCACTAATGTCTTGATTATATTATCAGCATGCCTTAGTCTGTGCTGATCTAAAAAGAACATAGCACGTACCGTACGGGAACCAACACACATACCCAACTTTTGAAGGACCTGGCATTTAGTTATATTTCCAAGATTGAAGGTTGCCACAGCATCATACACACCAAAATGTAGTGTATTAATTCCGACAAACACTGTTTTTGGGAGACGATGCCATATCACACTATTCAAGCACTCGTTGGGGTTCTGCGTTTTTCCGTGAAGACATTTCATCAGAAGACTTCTGTCAGCCAGATCTCTGAAAATGGGCTTTATTTCTGCCATGATGGCTGATGGTAGACTGTGGTGGTGAATGTATTTCTCTCCTGTTGTTAGTCCCCTATTGTATTTACACCAGCTGTTTTCACCTTTGGGGCACAAACCATGTTGTGGATGCTCATCCGTGGATGCGGTGTGGAAATATAAAGCCCATATAGCTCTCCTCATTTCTTCAAGATTGCCTGTATTTTGCCTGATTGCAAGGCCATAGCAGTTCTGAATGTGGTCTATTATGGAATCAGTCAATCTTCCTCTGCCATCCAAGGTTTTCCCATCATCTAGTTTTTTCCCTTTAATAACTGATTTTAACCTTCTCAGCCTGGCACCCATTCTCTTCTGCACATGTCCTATACATTCAAGTTTGCTTATATTTACACTGTTCCCATATGGTTTGCTTTCCAAAACTTCTTTGAATGCTTTAGAGTCACCATCTCCCAGATATTTGACACAGCGAACAATACCCGATCTCACAAATATATAACAATAAAATAGTTATAATTGTAGTAGAGCTATGTATGATACGTCATGTCTATTTTTTAACCCAAAATCCGATTCCGTATCCCCTTAAGTACAAGAAAACTGAGTCTTCTTACGGTCTATGTTTTGAGCGTTTCCTGTGTCAGCAGTTTTACATTCCGATGCACATCTGCAGGTTTACTGTTTCCCTTGGACCTTCCCATTGGCGATGAAACACAGAAATGGCATCGGAATTAAATGTAAGAGACACAATGCCGACTTAAGTACAGCAAGACTGAGTCATCCTAATGTCTATATTTTAAGCGTTTCCTGTGTCACCGGTTTTACATTCCGATGCACCTCTGCAGGTTTACTGTATCCCTTGGACCTTCCCATTGACAATGAATCACAGAAATTGCATCCGAATTAAATATAAGAGACACAATGCCGACTTAAGTACAGGAAGATGAGCATTCCTACTGTCTATCTCTTGAGCGTTTCCTGTGTCACCAGTTTTACCATCCGATGCACCTCTGCAGCTTTACCGTATCCGTTGGACCTTCCCATTGACGATGAAACTCAGAAATTGCATCGCAATTAAATATAAGAGTCACAATGCCGACTTAAGTACAGGAAGACTGAGTCTTACTACTGTCTATGTTTTGAACGTTTCCTGTGTCAGCAATTTTACATTCCGATGCACCTCTGCAGGTTTTCTGTATCCCTTGGACCTTCCCATTGACGATGAAACACAGAAATTGCATCGGAATTATATATAAGAGTCACAATGCCGACTTAAGTACAAGAAAACTGTGTCGTCTTAAGGTCCATGTTTCGAGCGTTTCCTGTGTCACCAGTTTTACATTCCGATGCAGCTCTGGAGGTTTACTGTATCCCATGGACCTTCCAATTGACGATGAAACACGGAAATTGCATCGGAATTAAATATAGGAGACTCAATGCTGACTTAAGTACAGGAAGATTGAGTCTTCCTACTGTCGATGTTTTGAGCGTTTCCTGCGTCACCAGTTTTACATTCCGATTCACCTCTGCAGGTTTACTGTATCCATTGGACCTTCCCATTTACGATGAAACACAGAAATTGCATCGGAATTAAATATAAGAGACACAATGCCGACTTAAGTACACGAAAACTGAGTCTTCTTACGGTCAATGTTTTGAGCGTTTCCTGGGTCACCAGTTTTACTTTCCGATGCACCTCTGCAGGTTTACTGTTTCCCTTGGACCTTCCCATTGGAGATTAAACACAGAAATGGCATCGGAATTAAATATAAGAGACACAATGCCGACTGAAGTACAGGAAGACTGAGTCTTCCTACTGTCTATGTTTTGAGCGTTTCTGGTGTTACCAGTATTAGATTCCGATGCACCTCTGGAGGTTTACTGTATCCCTTGGACCCTCCCATTTGCGATGAAACACAGAAATTGCATCGGAATTAAATATAAGAGACACAATGCCGACTTAAGTACAAGAAAACTGAGTCTCCTTACTGTCTATGTTTTGAGCGTTTACAGTGTCACCAGTTTTAATTTCCGATGCACCTCTGCAGGTTTACTGTATCCCTTGGACCTTCCCATTGAAGATGAAACACAGAAATTGCATCGGAATAAAATATAAGAGACACAATGCCGACTTAAGTACAGGAAGACTGAGCCTTCCTAATGTCTATATTTTGAGCGTTTCCTGTGTCACCAGTTTTACATTCCGATGCACCTCTGCAGGTTTACTGTATCCCTTGAAACTTCCCACTGACAATGAAACACAGAAATTGCATCGGAATTAAATATAAGAGACACAATGCCGACTTAAGTACAGGAAGACTGAGTATTCCTACTGTCTATCTCTTGAGCGTTTCCTGTGTAACCAGTTTTACTTTCCGATGCACCTCTGCAGGTTTACTGTATCCGTTGGACCTTCCCATTGACGATGAAACTCAGAAATTGCATCGCAATTAAATATAAGAGTCACAATGCCGACTTAAGTACAAGAAAACGGTGTCTTCTTAAGGTCTATGTTTCGAGCGTTTACTGTGTCACCAGTTTTACATTCCGATGCACTTCTGCAGGTTTACTGTATCCCTTGGACCTTCCAATTGACTATGAAACACGGAAATTGCATCGGAATTAAATATAAGAGACTCAATGCCGACTTAAGTACAGGAAGACTGAGTCTTCCTACTGTCAATGTTTTGAGCTTTTCCTGGGTCACCAGTTTTACATTCCGATGCACCTCTGCAGTTTTACTGTTTCCCTTCGACCTTCCCATTGACGATGAAACACAGAAATTGCATCGGAATTAAATAAAGGAGACACAATGCCGAGTTAAGTACAGCAAGACTGAGTCTTCCTACTGTCTATGTTTTGAGCGTTTCCTGTGTCATCAGTTTTACATTCCGATGCACCTCTGCAGGTTTGCTGTATCCATTTGACCTTCCCATTGACGATGAAACACAGAAATTGCATCGGAATTAAATATAAGAGACACAATGCCGACATAAGTACAAGAAAACTGAGTCTTCTTACGGTCTATGTTTTGAGCGTTTCCTGTGTCACCAGTTTTACATTCCGATTCACATCTGCAGGTTTACTGTTCCCCTTGGACCTTCCCATTGGCGATGAAACACAGAAATGGCATCGGAATTAAATGTAAGAGACACAATGCCGACTGAAGTACAGGAAGACGGAGTCATCCTAATGTCTATATTTTAAGCGTTTCCTGTGTCACCGGTTTTACATTCCGATGCACCTCTGCAGGTTTACTGTATCCCTTGGACTTTCCCATTTACGATGAAACACAGATATTGCATCGGAATTAAATATAAGAGACACAATGCCGACTTAAGTACACGAAAACTGAGTCTTCTTACGGTCAATGTTTTGAGCGTTTCCTGGGTCACCAGTTTTACATTCCGATGCACCTCTGCAGGTTTACTGTTTATCTTGGACCTTCCCATTGGAGATTAAACACAGAAATTGCATCGGAATTAAATATAAGAGACACAATGCCGACATAAGTACAGGAAGACTGAGTCTTCCTACTGCCTATGTTTTGAGCGTTTCCTGGGTCACCAGTTTTACATTCCGATGCATCTCTGCAGGTTTACTGTATCCTTTTGATCTCCCGTTTGACGATGAAACACAGAAATTGCATCGGAGTTAAATATAAGAGACACATTGCCGACTTAAGTACAGGAAGATTGAGTCTTCCTACTGTCGACGTTTTCAGCGTTTCCTGCGTCACCAGTTTTACATTCCGATGCACCTCTGCAGGTTAACCGTATCCATTGGACCTTCCCATTGACGATGAAACACAGAAATTGCATCGGTATTAAATATAAGAGACACAATGCCGACTTAAGTACAAGAAAACTGAGTCTTCTTACGGTCTATGTTTTGAGCGTTTCCTGTGTCACCAGTTTTACATTCCGATTCACATTTGCAGGTTTACTGTTCCCCTTGGACCTTCCCATTGGCGATGAAACACAGAAATGGCATCGGAATTAAATGTAAGAGACACAATGCCGACTGAAGTACAGGAAGACGGAGTCATCCTAATGTCTATATTTTAAGCGTTTCCTGTGTCACCGGTTTTACATTCCGATGCACCTCTGCAGGTTTACTGTATCCCTTGGACCTTCCCATTTACGATGAAACACAGAAATTGCATCGGAGTTAAATATAAGAGACACATTGCCGACTTAAGTACAGGAAGATTGAGTCTTCCTACTGTCGACGTTTTGAGCGTTTCCTGCGTCACCAGTTTTACATTCCGATGCACCTCTGCAGGTTTACTGTATCCATTGGACCTACCCATTTACGATGAAACACAGAAATTGCATCGGAATTAAATATAAGTGACACAATGCCGACTTAAGTACACGAAAACTGAGTCTTCTTACGGACAATGTTTTGAGCGTTTCCTGGGTCACCAGTTTTACATTCCGATGCACCTCTGCAGGTTTACTGTTTCTCTTGGACCTTCCCATTGGAGATTAAACACAGAAATGGCATCGGAATTAAATATAAGAGACACAATGCCGACTGAAGTACAGGAAGACTGAGTCTTCCTACTGTCTATGTTTTGAGCGTTTCTGGTGTTACCAGTATTAGATTCCGATGCACCTCTGCAGGTTTACTGTATCCCTTGAACCTTCACAGTGACGATGAAACACAGAAATTGCATCGGAATTAAATATAAGAGACACAGTGCCGACTTAAGAACAGGAAGACTGAGTCTTCCTCCAGTCTATGATTTGAGCGTTTCCTGTGTCACCAGTTTGACTTTCCGATGCACATCTACAGGTCAACTGTATCCATTGGACCTTCAGATTGACGATGAAACACAGAAATTGCATATGGAATTAAATATAAGAGACACAATGCCGACTTAAGTACAAGAAAACTGAGTCTCCTTACTGTCTATGTTTTGAGCGTTTACAGTGTCACCAGTTTTAATTTCCGATGCACCTCTGCAGGTTTACTGTATCCCTTGGACCTTCCCATTGAAGATGAAACACAGAAATTGCATCGGAATTAAATGTAAGAGACACAATGCCGACTTAAGTACAGGAAGACTGAGCCTTCCTACTGTCTATCTTTTGAGCGTCTCCTGTGTCACCAGTTTTACATTCCGATGCACCTCTGCAGGTTTACTGTATCCCATGAACCTTCCAATTGACGATGAAACACAGAAATTGCATTTGAATTAAATATAAGAGACTCAATGCTGACTTAAGTACAGGAAGACTGAGTCTTCCTAATGTCTATGATTTGAGCGTTTCCTGTGTCACCTTTTTTTATTATTCGATACACCTCTGCAGGTTTACTGTATCCATTGGACCTTCCCATTGACGATGAGGCATAGAAATTGCATCGGAATTAAATAAAGGAGACACAATGCCGAGTTAAGTACAGCAAGACTGAGTCTTCCTACTGTCTATGTTTTGAGCGTTTCCTGTGTCATCAGTTTTACATTCCGATGCACCTCTGCAGGTTTGCTGTATCCATTTGACCTTCCCATTGACGATGAAACACAGAAATTGCATCGGAGTTAAATATAAGAGACACATTGCCGACTTAAGTACAGGAAGATTGAGTCTTCCTACTGTCGACGTTTTGAGCGTTTCCTGCGTCACCAGTTTTACATTCCGATGCACCTCTGCAGGTTTAATGTATCCATTGGACCTTCCCATTTACGATGAAACACAGAAATTGCATCGGAATTAAATATAAGAGACACAATGCCGACTTAAGTACACGAAAACTGAGTCTTCTTACGGTCAATGTTTTGAGCGTTTCCTGGGTCACCAGTTTTACATTCCGATGCACCTCTGCAGGTTTACTGTTTCTCTTGGACCTTCCCATTGGAGATTAAACACAGAAATGGCATCGGAATTAAATATAAGAGACACAATGCCGACTGAAGTACAGGAAGACTGAGTCTTCCTACTGTGTATGTTTTGAGCGTTTCTGGTGTTACCAGTATTAGATTCCGATGCACCTCTGCAGGTTTACTGTATCCCTTGGACCTTCACAGTGACGATAAAAACACAGAAATTGCATCGGAATTAAATATAAGAGACACAGTGCCGACTTAAGAACAGGAAGACTGAGTCTTCCTCCAGTCTATGATTTGAGCGTTTCCTGTGTCACCAGTTTGACTTTCCGATGCACATCTACACGACAACTGTATCCATTGGACCTTCAGATTGACGATGAAACACAGAAATTGCATATGGAATTAAATATAAGAGACACAATGCCGACTTAAGTACAAGAAAACTGAGTCTCCTTACTGTCTATGTTTTGAGCGTTTACAGTGTCACCAGTTTTAATTTCCGATGCACCTCTGCAGGTTTACTGTATCCCTTGGACCTTCCCATTGAAGATGAAACACAGAAATTGCATCGGAATTAAATATAAGAGACACAATGCCGACTTAAGTACAGGAAGACTGAGCCTTCCTACTGTGTATCTTTTGAGCGTCTCCTGTGTCACCAGTTTTACATTCCGAAGCACCTCTGCAGGTTTACTGTATCCCATGAACCTTCCAATTGACGATGAAACACAGAAATTGCATTTGAATTAAATATAAGAGACTCAATGCTGACTTAAGTACAGGAAGACTGAGTCTTCCTAATGTCTATGATTTGAGCGTTTCCTGTGTCACCTATTTTATATTTCGATACACCTCTGCAGGTTTACTGTTTCCCTTCGACCTTCCCAATGACGATGAAACACAGAAATTGCATCGGAATTAAATATAAGAGACACAATGCCGACATAAGTACAGGAAGACTGAGTCTTCCTACTGCCTATGTTTTGAGCGTTTCCTGGGTCACCAGTTTTACATTCCGATGCATCTCTGCAGGTTTACTGTATCCTTTTGATCTCCCGTTTGACGATGAAACACAGAAATTGCATCGGAGTTAAATATAAGAGACACATTGCCGACTTAAGTACAGGAAGATTGAGTCTTCCTACTGTCGATGTTATGAGCGTTTCCTGCGTCACCAGTTTTACATTCCGATGCACCTCTGCAGGTTAACCGTATCCATTGGACCATCACAGTGACGATGAAACACAGAAATTGCATCGGAATTAAATATAAGAGACACAATGCCGACTTAAGTACAAGAAAACTGAGTCTTCTTACGGTCTATGTTTTGAGCGTTTCCTGTGTCACCAGTTTTACATTCCGATTCACATCTGCAGGTTTACTGTTCCCCTTGGACCTTCCCATTGGCGATGAAACACAGAAATGGCATCGGAATTAAATGTAAGAGACACAATGCCGACTTAAGTACAGGAAGACTGAGTCATCCTAATGTCTATATTTTAAGCGTTTCCTGTGTCACGGGTTTTACATTCCGATGCACCTCTGCAGGTTTACTGTATCCCTTGGACCTTCCCATTGACAATGAATCACAGAAATTGCATCGGAATTAAATATAAGAGACACAATGCCGACTTAAGTACAGGAAGACTGAGCATTCCTACTGTCTATTACTTGAGCGTTTCCTGTGTCACCAGTTTTACCATCCGATGCACCTCTGCAGCTTTACTGTATCCGTTGGACCTTCCCGCTGACGATGAAACTCAGAAATTGCATCGCAATTAAATATAAGAGTCACAATGCCGACTTAAGTACAGGAAGACTAAGTCTTACTACTCTCTATGTTTTGAGCGTTTCCAGTGTCAGCAATTTTACATTCCGATGCACCTCTGCAGGTTTTCTGTATCCCTTGGACCTTCCCATTGACGATGAAACACAGAAATTGCATCGGAATTATATATAAGAGACACAATGCCGACTTAAGTACAAGAAAACAATGTCTTCTTAAGGTCTATGTTTCGAGCGTTTACTGTGTCACCAGTTTTACATTCCGATGCAGCTCTGGAGGTTTACTGTATCCCATGGACCTTCCAATTGACGATGAAACACGGAAATTGCATCGGAATTAAATATAGGAGACTCAATGCTGACTTAAGTACAGGAAGATTGAGTCTTCCTACTGTCGATGTTTTGAGCGTTTCCTGCGTCACCAGTTTTACATTCCGATGCACCTCTGCAGGTTTACTGTATCCATTGGACCTTCCCATTTACGATGAAACACAGAAATTGCATCGGAATTAAATATAAGAGACACAATGCCGACTTAAGTACACGAAAACTGAGTCTTCTTACGGTCAATGTTTTGAGCGTTTCCTGGGTCACCAGTTTTACTTTCCGATGCACCTCTGCAGGTTTACTGTTTCCCTTGGACCTTCCCATTGGAGATTAAACACAGAAATGGCATCGGAATTAAATATAAGAGACACAATGCCGACTGAAGTACAGGAAGACTGAGTCTTCCTACTGTCTATGTTTTGAGCGTTTCTGGTGTTACCAGTATTAGATTCCGATGCACCTCTGGAGGTTTACTGTATCCCTTGGACCCTCCCATTTGCGATGAAACACAGAAATTGCATCGGAATTAAATATAAGAGACACAATGCCGACTTAAGTACAAGAAAACTGAGTCTCCTTACTGTCTATGTTTTGAGCGTTTACAGTGTCACCAGTTTTAATTTCCGATGCACCTCTGCAGGTTTACTGTATCCCTTGGACCTTCCCATTGAAGATGAAACACAGAAATTGCATCGGAATAAAATATAAGAGACACAATGCCGACTTAAGTACAGGAAGACTGAGCCTTCCTAATGTCTATATTTTGAGCGTTTCCTGTGTCACCAGTTTTACATTCCGATGCACCTCTGCAGGTTTACTGTATCCCTTGAAACTTCCCACTGACAATGAAACACAGAAATTGCATCGGAATTAAATATAAGAGACACAATGCCGACTTAAGTACAGGAAGACTGAGTATTCCTACTGTCTATCTCTTGAGCGTTTCCTGTGTAACCAGTTTTACTTTCCGATGCACCTCTGCAGGTTTACTGTATCCGTTGGACCTTCCCATTGACGATGAAACTCAGAAATTGCATCGCAATTAAATATAAGAGTCACAATGCCGACTTAAGTACAAGAAAACGGTGTCTTCTTAAGGTCTATGTTTCGAGCGTTTACTGTGTCACCAGTTTTACATTCCGATGCACTTCTGCAGGTTTACTGTATCCCTTGGACCTTCCAATTGACTATGAAACACGGAAATTGCATCGGAATTAAATATAAGAGACTCAATGCCGACTTAAGTACAGGAAGACTGAGTCTTCCTACTGTCAATGTTTTGAGCTTTTCCTGGGTCACCAGTTTTACATTCCGATGCACCTCTGCAGTTTTACTGTTTCCCTTCGACCTTCCCATTGACGATGAAACACAGAAATTGCATCGGAATTAAATAAAGGAGACACAATGCCGAGTTAAGTACAGCAAGACTGAGTCTTCCTACTGTCTATGTTTTGAGCGTTTCCTGTGTCATCAGTTTTACATTCCGATGCACCTCTGCAGGTTTGCTGTATCCATTTGACCTTCCCATTGACGATGAAACACAGAAATTGCATCGGAATTAAATATAAGAGACACAATGCCGACATAAGTACAAGAAAACTGAGTCTTCTTACGGTCTATGTTTTGAGCGTTTCCTGTGTCACCAGTTTTACATTCCGATTCACATCTGCAGGTTTACTGTTCCCCTTGGACCTTCCCATTGGCGATGAAACACAGAAATGGCATCGGAATTAAATGTAAGAGACACAATGCCGACTGAAGTACAGGAAGACGGAGTCATCCTAATGTCTATATTTTAAGCGTTTCCTGTGTCACCGGTTTTACATTCCGATGCACCTCTGCAGGTTTACTGTATCCCTTGGACTTTCCCATTTACGATGAAACACAGATATTGCATCGGAATTAAATATAAGAGACACAATGCCGACTTAAGTACACGAAAACTGAGTCTTCTTACGGTCAATGTTTTGAGCGTTTCCTGGGTCACCAGTTTTACATTCCGATGCACCTCTGCAGGTTTACTGTTTATCTTGGACCTTCCCATTGGAGATTAAACACAGAAATTGCATCGGAATTAAATATAAGAGACACAATGCCGACATAAGTACAGGAAGACTGAGTCTTCCTACTGCCTATGTTTTGAGCGTTTCCTGGGTCACCAGTTTTACATTCCGATGCATCTCTGCAGGTTTACTGTATCCTTTTGATCTCCCGTTTGACGATGAAACACAGAAATTGCATCGGAGTTAAATATAAGAGACACATTGCCGACTTAAGTACAGGAAGATTGAGTCTTCCTACTGTCGACGTTTTCAGCGTTTCCTGCGTCACCAGTTTTACATTCCGATGCACCTCTGCAGGTTAACCGTATCCATTGGACCTTCCCATTGACGATGAAACACAGAAATTGCATCGGTATTAAATATAAGAGACACAATGCCGACTTAAGTACAAGAAAACTGAGTCTTCTTACGGTCTATGTTTTGAGCGTTTCCTGTGTCACCAGTTTTACATTCCGATTCACATTTGCAGGTTTACTGTTCCCCTTGGACCTTCCCATTGGCGATGAAACACAGAAATGGCATCGGAATTAAATGTAAGAGACACAATGCCGACTGAAGTACAGGAAGACGGAGTCATCCTAATGTCTATATTTTAAGCGTTTCCTGTGTCACCGGTTTTACATTCCGATGCACCTCTGCAGGTTTACTGTATCCCTTGGACCTTCCCATTTACGATGAAACACAGAAATTGCATCGGAGTTAAATATAAGAGACACATTGCCGACTTAAGTACAGGAAGATTGAGTCTTCCTACTGTCGACGTTTTGAGCGTTTCCTGCGTCACCAGTTTTACATTCCGATGCACCTCTGCAGGTTTACTGTATCCATTGGACCTACCCATTTACGATGAAACACAGAAATTGCATCGGAATTAAATATAAGTGACACAATGCCGACTTAAGTACACGAAAACTGAGTCTTCTTACGGACAATGTTTTGAGCGTTTCCTGGGTCACCAGTTTTACATTCCGATGCACCTCTGCAGGTTTACTGTTTCTCTTGGACCTTCCCATTGGAGATTAAACACAGAAATGGCATCGGAATTAAATATAAGAGACACAATGCCGACTGAAGTACAGGAAGACTGAGTCTTCCTACTGTCTATGTTTTGAGCGTTTCTGGTGTTACCAGTATTAGATTCCGATGCACCTCTGCAGGTTTACTGTATCCCTTGAACCTTCACAGTGACGATGAAACACAGAAATTGCATCGGAATTAAATATAAGAGACACAGTGCCGACTTAAGAACAGGAAGACTGAGTCTTCCTCCAGTCTATGATTTGAGCGTTTCCTGTGTCACCAGTTTGACTTTCCGATGCACATCTACAGGTCAACTGTATCCATTGGACCTTCAGATTGACGATGAAACACAGAAATTGCATATGGAATTAAATATAAGAGACACAATGCCGACTTAAGTACAAGAAAACTGAGTCTCCTTACTGTCTATGTTTTGAGCGTTTACAGTGTCACCAGTTTTAATTTCCGATGCACCTCTGCAGGTTTACTGTATCCCTTGGACCTTCCCATTGAAGATGAAACACAGAAATTGCATCGGAATTAAATGTAAGAGACACAATGCCGACTTAAGTACAGGAAGACTGAGCCTTCCTACTGTCTATCTTTTGAGCGTCTCCTGTGTCACCAGTTTTACATTCCGATGCACCTCTGCAGGTTTACTGTATCCCATGAACCTTCCAATTGACGATGAAACACAGAAATTGCATTTGAATTAAATATAAGAGACTCAATGCTGACTTAAGTACAGGAAGACTGAGTCTTCCTAATGTCTATGATTTGAGCGTTTCCTGTGTCACCTTTTTTTATTATTCGATACACCTCTGCAGGTTTACTGTATCCATTGGACCTTCCCATCGACGATGAGGCATAGAAATTGCATCGGAATTAAATAAAGGAGACACAATGCCGAGTTAAGTACAGCAAGACTGAGTCTTCCTACTGTCTATGTTTTGAGCGTTTCCTGTGTCATCAGTTTTACATTCCGATGCACCTCTGCAGGTTTGCTGTATCCATTTGACCTTCCCATTGACGATGAAACACAGAAATTGCATCGGAGTTAAATATAAGAGACACATTGCCGACTTAAGTACAGGAAGATTGAGTCTTCCTACTGTCGACGTTTTGAGCGTTTCCTGCGTCACCAGTTTTACATTCCGATGCACCTCTGCAGGTTTAATGTATCCATTGGACCTTCCCATTTACGATGAAACACAGAAATTGCATCGGAATTAAATATAAGAGACACAATGCCGACTTAAGTACACGAAAACTGAGTCTTCTTACGGTCAATGTTTTGAGCGTTTCCTGGGTCACCAGTTTTACATTCCGATGCACCTCTGCAGGTTTACTGTTTCTCTTGGACCTTCCCATTGGAGATTAAACACAGAAATGGCATCGGAATTAAATATAAGAGACACAATGCCGACTGAAGTACAGGAAGACTGAGTCTTCCTACTGTGTATGTTTTGAGCGTTTCTGGTGTTACCAGTATTAGATTCCGATGCACCTCTGCAGGTTTACTGTATCCCTTGGACCTTCACAGTGACGATAAAAACACAGAAATTGCATCGGAATTAAATATAAGAGACACAGTGCCGACTTAAGAACAGGAAGACTGAGTCTTCCTCCAGTCTATGATTTGAGCGTTTCCTGTGTCACCAGTTTGACTTTCCGATGCACATCTACACGACAACTGTATCCATTGGACCTTCAGATTGACGATGAAACACAGAAATTGCATATGGAATTAAATATAAGAGACACAATGCCGACTTAAGTACAAGAAAACTGAGTCTCCTTACTGTCTATGTTTTGAGCGTTTACAGTGTCACCAGTTTTAATTTCCGATGCACCTCTGCAGGTTTACTGTATCCCTTGGACCTTCCCATTGAAGATGAAACACAGAAATTGCATCGGAATTAAATATAAGAGACACAATGCCGACTTAAGTACAGGAAGACTGAGCCTTCCTACTGTGTATCTTTTGAGCGTCTCCTGTGTCACCAGTTTTACATTCCGAAGCACCTCTGCAGGTTTACTGTATCCCATGAACCTTCCAATTGACGATGAAACACAGAAATTGCATTTGAATTAAATATAAGAGACTCAATGCTGACTTAAGTACAGGAAGACTGAGTCTTCCTAATGTCTATGATTTGAGCGTTTCCTGTGTCACCTATTTTATATTTCGATACACCTCTGCAGGTTTACTGTTTCCCTTCGACCTTCCCAATGACGATGAAACACAGAAATTGCATCGGAATTAAATATAAGAGACACAATGCCGACATAAGTACAGGAAGACTGAGTCTTCCTACTGCCTATGTTTTGAGCGTTTCCTGGGTCACCAGTTTTACATTCCGATGCATCTCTGCAGGTTTACTGTATCCTTTTGATCTCCCGTTTGACGATGAAACACAGAAATTGCATCGGAGTTAAATATAAGAGACACATTGCCGACTTAAGTACAGGAAGATTGAGTCTTCCTACTGTCGATGTTATGAGCGTTTCCTGCGTCACCAGTTTTACATTCCGATGCACCTCTGCAGGTTAACCGTATCCATTGGACCATCACAGTGACGATGAAACACAGAAATTGCATCGGAATTAAATATAAGAGACACAATGCCGACTTAAGTACAAGAAAACTGAGTCTTCTTACGGTCTATGTTTTGAGCGTTTCCTGTGTCACCAGTTTTACATTCCGATTCACATCTGCAGGTTTACTGTTCCCCTTGGACCTTCCCATTGGCGATGAAACACAGAAATGGCATCGGAATTAAATGTAAGAGACACAATGCCGACTTAAGTACAGGAAGACTGAGTCATCCTAATGTCTATATTTTAAGCGTTTCCTGTGTCACGGGTTTTACATTCCGATGCACCTCTGCAGGTTTACTGTATCCCTTGGACCTTCCCATTGACAATGAATCACAGAAATTGCATCGGAATTAAATATAAGAGACACAATGCCGACTTAAGTACAGGAAGACTGAGCATTCCTACTGTCTATTACTTGAGCGTTTCCTGTGTCACCAGTTTTACCATCCGATGCACCTCTGCAGCTTTACTGTATCCGTTGGACCTTCCCGCTGACGATGAAACTCAGAAATTGCATCGCAATTAAATATAAGAGTCACAATGCCGACTTAAGTACAGGAAGACTAAGTCTTACTACTCTCTATGTTTTGAGCGTTTCCAGTGTCAGCAATTTTACATTCCGATGCACCTCTGCAGGTTTTCTGTATCCCTTGGACCTTCCCATTGACGATGAAACACAGAAATTGCATCGGAATTATATATAAGAGACACAATGCCGACTTAAGTACAAGAAAACAATGTCTTCTTAAGGTCTATGTTTCGAGCGTTTACTGTGTCACCAGTTTTACATTCCGATGCAGCTCTGGAGGTTTACTGTATCCCATGGACCTTCCAATTGACGATGAAACACGGAAATTGCATCGGAATTAAATATAGGAGACTCAATGCTGACTTAAGTACAGGAAGATTGAGTCTTCCTACTGTCGATGTTTTGAGCGTTTCCTGCGTCACCAGTTTTACATTCCGATGCACCTCTGCAGGTTTACTGTATCCATTGGACCTTCCCATTTACGATGAAACACAGAAATTGCATCGGAATTAAATATAAGAGACACAATGCCGACTTAAGTACACGCAAACTGAGTCTTCTTACGGTCAATGTTTTGAGCGTTTCCTGGGTCACCAGTTTTACATTCCGATGCACCTCTGCAGGTTTACTGTTTCTCTTGGACCTTCCCATTGGAGATTAAGCACAGAAATGGCATCGGAATTAAATATAAGAGACACAATGCCGACTGAAGTACAGGATGACTGAGTCTTCCTACTGTCTATGTTTTGAGCGTTTCTGGTGTTACCAGTATTAGATTCCGATGCACCTCTGCAGGTTTACTGTATCCCTTGGACCTTCACAGTGACGATGAAACACAGAAATTGCATCGGAATTAAATATAAGAGACACAGTGCCGACTTAAGTACAGGAAGACTGAGTCTTCCTCCAGTCTATGATTTGAGCGTTTCCTGTGTCACCAGTTTGACTTTCCGATGCACATCTACAGGTCAACTGTATCCATTGGACCTTCAGATTGACGATGAAACACAGAAATTGCATCGGAATTAAATATAAGAGACACAATGCCGACTTAAGTACAAGAAAACTGAGTCTCCTTACTGTCTATGTTTTGAGCGTTTACAGTGTCACCAGTTTTAATTTCCGATGCACCTCTGCAGGTTTACTGTATCCCTTGGACCTTCACAGTGACGATGAAACACAGAAATTGCATCGGAATTAAATATAAGAGACACAGTGCCGACTTAAGTACAGGAAGACTGAGTCTTCCTCCAGTCTATGATTTGAGCGTCTCCTGTGTCACCAGTTTTACATTCCGATGCACCTCTGCAGGTTTACTGTATCCCATGAACCTTCCAATTGACGATGAAACACAGAAATTGCATTTGAATTAAATATAAGAGACTCAATGCTGACTTAAGTACAGGAAGACTGAGTCTTCCTAATGTCTATGATTTGAGCGTTTCCTGTGTCACCTATTTTATATTTCGATGCACCTCTGCAGGTTTACTGTATCCATTGGACCTTCCCATTGACGATGAGGCATAGAAATTGCATCGGAATTAAATAAAGGAGACACAATGCCGAGTTAAGTACAGCAAGACTGAATCTTCCTACTGTCTATGTTTTGAGCGTTTCCTTTGTCATCAGTTTTACATTCCGATGCACCTCTGCAGGTTTGCTGTATCCATTTGACCTTCCCATTGACGATGAAACACAGAAATTGCATCGGAATTAAATATAAGAGACACAATGCCGACATAAGTACAGGAAGACCGAGTCTTCCTACTGTCTATGTTTTGAGCGTTTCCTGGGTCACCAGTTTTAAAATCCGATGCACCTCTGCAGGTTTACTGTATCCCTTGGATCTCCCTTTTGACGATGAAACACAGAAATTGCATCGGAATTATATATAGGAGACACATTGCCGACCTAAGTACAGGAAGATTGAATCCTCCTACTGTCGATGTTTTCAGCGTTTCCTGCGTCACCAGTTTTACATTCCGATGCACCTCTGCAGGTTTACTGTATCCATTGGACCTTCCCATTTACGATGAAACACAGAAATTGCATCGGAATTAAATATAAGAGACACAATGCCGACTTAAGTACAAGAAAACTGAGTCTTCTTACGGTCTATGTTTTGAGCGTCTCCTGTGTTACCAGTTATACATTCCGATGCACCTCTGCAGGTTTACTGTTTCCCTTCGACCTTCCCATTGGCGATTAAACACAGAAATGGCATCGGAATTAAATATAAGAGACACAATGCCGGCTGAAGTACAGGAAGACTGAGTCTTCCTACTGTCTATGTTTTGAGCGTTTCCGGTGTCACCAGTATTAGATTCCGATGCACCTCTGCAGGTTTACTGTATCCCTTGGACGTTCACAGTGACGATGAAACACAGAAATTGCATCGGAATTAAATATAAGAGACACAATGCCGACTTAAGTACAGGTGGACTGTGTCTTCCTACTGTCTATGTTTTGAGCGTTTCCTGGGTCACCAGTTTTTCATTCCGATGCACCTCAGCAGGTTTACTGTATCCCTTGGATCTCCCTTTGACGATGAAAGACAGAAATTGCACCGGAATTAAATTTAGGAGACACAATGCCGACTTAAGAACAGGAAGACTGAGTCTCCTTACTGTCTATGTTTTGAGCGTTTACAGTGTCACCAGTTTTACATTCCGATGCTTTTCTGCAGGTTTGCTGTATGCCTTGGACCTTCACATTGACGAAGAAACACAGAAATTGCATCGGAATTAAATATAAGAGACACAATGCCGACTTAAGTACAAGAAAACTGAGTCTTCTTACGGTCTATGTTTTGAGCGTTTCCTGTGTCACCAGTTTTACATTCCGATGCACATCTGCAGGTTTACTGTTTCCCTTGGACCTTCCCATTGACAATGAAACACAGAAATTGCATCGGAATTAAATATAAGAAACACAATGACGACTTAAGTACAGGAAGACTGAGTATTCCTACTGTCTATCCCTTGAGCGTTTCCTGTGTCACCAGTTTTACATTCCGATGCACCTCTGCAGGTTTACTGTATCCGTTGGACCTTCCCATTGACGATGAAACTCAGAAATTGCATCGCAATTAAATATAAGAGTCACAATGCCGACTTAAGTACAGGAAGACTGTGTCTTCCTACTGTCTATATTTTAAGCGTTTCCTGTGTCCCCGTTTTTACATTCCGATGCACCTCTGCAGGTTTACTGTATCCCTTGGCCCTTCACAGTGACGATGAAACACAGAAATTGCATCGGAATTAAATATAAGAGTCACAATGCCGACATAAGTACAAGTAAACTGTGTCTTCTTAAGGTCTATGTTTCGAGCGTTTACTGGGTCACCAGTTTTACATTCCGATGCAGCTCTGGAGGTTAAGTGTATCCCTTGGACCTTCCAATTAACGATGAAACACGGAAATTGCATCGGAATTAAATATAAGAGACTCAATGCTGACTTAAGTACAGGAAGACTGAGTCTTCCTAATGTCTATGATTTGAGCGTTTCCTGTGTGAATAGTTTTATATTCCGATGCACCTCTGCAGGTTTACTGTATCCATTGGACCTTCACATTGACGATGAAACACAGAAATGGCATCGGAATTAAATATAAGAGACACAATGCCGACTTAAGTACAGGAAGACTGAGTCATCCTAATGTCTATATTTTAAGCGTTTCCTGTGTCCCCGTTTTTACATTCCGATGCACCTCTGCAGGTTTACTGTATCCCTTGGCCCTTCCCATTGACAATGAAACACAGAAATTGCATCGGAATTAAATATTAGAGACACAATGCCGACTTAAGTACAGGAAGACTGAATCTTCCTACTGTCAATGTTTTGAGCGTTTCCTGGGTCACCAGTTTTACATTCCGATGCACCTCTGCAGTTTTACTGTTTCCCTTCGACCTTCCCATTGACGATGAAACACAAAAATTGCATCGGAATTAAATAAAGGGGACACAATTCCGAGTTAAGTACAGCAAGACTGAGTCTTCCTACTGTCTATGTTTTGAGCGTTTCCTGTGTCATCAGTTTTACATTCCGATGCACCTCTGCAGGTTTGCTGTATCCATTTGACCTTCCCATTGACGATGAAACACAGAAATTGCATCGGAATTAAATATAAGAGACACAATGCCGACATAAGTACAGGAAGACTGAGTCTTCCTACTGCCTATGATTTGAGCGTTTCCTGGGTCACCAGTTTTACATTCCGATGCATCTCTGCAGGTTTACTGTATCCTTTTTACCTCCCTTTTGACGATGAAACACAGAAATTGCATCGGAGTTAAATATAAGAGACACATTGCCGACTTAAGTACAGGACGATTGAGTCTTCCTACTGTCGATGCTTTGAGCGTTTCCTGTGTCATCAGTTTTACATTCCGATGCATCTCTGCAGGTTTACTGTATCCTTTGGATCTCCCTTTTCACGATGAAACACAGAAATTGCATCGGAGTTAAATATAAGAGACACATTGCCGACTTAAGTACAGGAAGATTGAGTCTTCCTACTGCCTATGTTTTGAGCGTTTCCTGGGTCACCAGTTTTACATTCCGATGCATCTCTGCAGGTTTACTGTATCCTTTGGATCTCCCTTTTGACGATGAAACACAGAAATTGCATCGGAGTTAAATATAAGAGACCCATTGCCGACTTAAGTACAGGAAGATTGAGTCTTCCTACTGTCGATGTTTTGAACGTTTCCTGTGTCATCAGTTTTACATTCCGATGCACCTCTGCAGGTTTGCTGTATCCATTTGACCTTCCCATTGACGATGAAACACAGAAATTGCATCGGAATTAAATATAAGAGACACAATGCCGACATAAGTACAGGAAGACTGAGTCTTCCTACTGCCTATGTTTTGAGCGTTTCCTGTGTCACCAGTTTTACATTCCGATGCACATCTGCAGGTTTACTGTTTCCCTTGGACCTTCCCATTGGCGATGAAACACAGAAATGGCATCGGAATTAAATGTAAGAGACACAATGCCGACTTAAGTACAGGAAGACTGAGTCATCCTAATGTCTATATTTTAAGCGTTTCCTGTGTCACCGGTTTTACATTCCGATGCACCTCTGCAGGTTTACTGTATCCCATGGACCTCCCCATTGACAATAAAACACAGAAATTGCATCGGAATTATATATAAGAGACACAATGCCGACTTAAGTACAGGAAGACTGAGCATTCCTACTGTCTATCTCTTGAGCGTTTTCTGTGTCACCAGTTTTACATTCCGATGCACTTCTGCAGCTTTACTGTATCCGTTGGACCTTCCCATTGACGATGAAACTCAGAAATTCCATCGCAATTAAATATAAGAGTCACAATGCCGACTTAAGTACAGGAAGACTGAGTCTTACTACTGTCTATGTTTTGACCGTTTCCTGTGTCAGCAATTTTACATTCCGATGCACCTCTGCAGGTTTTCTGTATCCCTTGGACCTTCCAATTGACGATGAAACACGGAAATTGCATCGGAATTAAATATAAGACACTCAATGCTGACTTAAGTATAGGAAGATTGAGTCTTCCTACTGTCGATGTTTTGAGCGTTTCCTGCGTCACCAGTTTTACATTCCGATGCACCTCTGCAGGTTTACTGTATCCATTGGACCTTCCCATTTACGATGAAACACAGAAATTGCATCGGAATTAAATATAAGAGACACAATGCCGACTTAAGTACAAGAAAACTGAGTCTTCTTACGGTCAATGTTTTTAGCGTATCCTGTGTCACCAGTTTTACATTCCGATGCACCTCTGCAGGTTTACTGTTTCCCTTGGACCTTCCCATTGGAGATTAAACACAGAAATGGCATCGGAATTAAATATAAGAGACACAATGCCGACTGAAGTACAGGAAGACTGAGTCTTCCTACTGTCTATGTTTTGAGCGTTTCTGGTGTCACCAGTATTAGATTCCGATGCACCTCTGCAGGTTTACTGCATCCCTTGGACCATCACAGTGACGATGAAACACAGAAATTGCATCGGAATTAAATATAAGAGACACAATGCCGACTTAAGTACAGGAAGACTGAGTCTTCTTCCAGTCTATGATTTGAGCGTTTCCTGTGTCACCAGTTTGACTTTCCGATGCACATCTACAGGTTAACTGTATCCATTGGACCTTCAGATTGACGATGAAATACAGAAATTGCATCGGAATTAAATATAAGAGACACAATGCCGACTTAAGTACAAAAAAACTGAGTCTCCTTACTGTGTATGTTTTGAGCGTTTACAGTGTCACCAGTTTTAATTTCCGATGCACCTCTGCAGGTTTACTGTATACCTTGGAACTTCCCATTGAAGATGAAACACAGAAATGGCAACGGAATTAAATATAAGAGACACAATGCCGACTTAAGTACAGGAAGACTGAGCCTTCCTAATGTCTATATTTTGAGCGTTTCCTGTGTCACCAGTTTTACATTCCGATGCACCTCTGCAATTTTACTGTATCCCTTGGACCTACCCACTGACAATGAAACACAGAAATTGCATCGGAATTAAATATAAGAGACACAATGCCGACTTAAGTACAGGAAGACTGAGTATTCCTACTGTCTATCTTTTGAGGGTCTCCTGTGTCACCAGTTTTACATTCCGATGCACCTCTGCAGGTTTACTGTATCCCATGAACCTTCCAGTTGACGATGAAACACAGAAACTGCATTTGAATTAAATATAATAGACTCAATGCTGAATTAAGTACAGGAAGACTGAGTCTTCCTAATGTCTATGATTTGAGCGTTTCCTGTGTCACCTATTTTATATTTCGATGCACCTCTGCAGGTTTACTGTATCCATTGGACCTTCCCATTGACGATGAAACTTAGAAATTGCATCGGAATTAAATAAAGGAGACACAATGCCGAGTTAAGTACAGCAAGACTGAATCTTCCTACTGTCTATGGTTTGAGCGTTTCCTGTGTCATCAGTTTTACATTCCGATGCACCTCTGCAGGTTTGCTGTATCCATTTGACCTTCCCATTGACGATGAAACACAGAAATTGCATCGGAATTAAATATAAGAGACACAATGCCGACATAAGTACAGGAAGACTGAGTCTTCCTACTGTCTATGTTTTGAGCGTTTCCTGGGTCACCAGTTTTACATTCCGATGCACCTCTGCAGGTTTACTGTATCCCTTGGATCTCCCTTTTGACGATGAAACACAGAAATTGCATCGGAATTAAATATAAGAGACACATTGCCGACTTAAGTACAGGAAGATTGAGTCTTCCTACTGTCGATGTTTTGAGCGTTTCCTGCGTCACCAGTTTGACATTCCGATGCACCTCTGCAGGTTTACTGTTTCCCTTGGACCTTCCCATTGGCGATTAAACACAGAAATGGCATCGGAATAAAATATAAGAGACACAATGCCGGCTGAAGTACAGGAGGACTGAGTCTTCCTACTGTCTATGTTTTGAGCGTTTCTGGTGTCACCAGTATTAGATTCCGATGCACCTCTGCAGGTTTACTGTATCCCTTGGACCTTCACAGTGACGATGAAACACAGAAATTGCATCGGAATTAAATATAAAAGACACAATGCCAACTTAAGTACAGGAAGACTGAGTCTTCCTACTGTCTATGTTTTGAGCGTTTCCTGGGTCACCAGTTTTTCATTCCGATGCACCTCAGCAGGTTTACTGTATCCCTTGGATCTCCCTTTGACGATGAGAGACAGAAATTGCACCGGAATTAAATTTAAGAGACACAATGCCGACATAAGTACAGGAAGACTGAGTCTCCTTACTGTCTATGATTTGAGCGTTTACAGTGTCACCAGTTTTACATTCCGATGCACTTCTGCAGGTTTACTGTATGCCTTGGACCTTCACATTGACGAAGAAACACAGAAATTGCATCGGAATTAAATATAAGAGACACAATGCCGACTTAAGTACCTGAAAACTGAGTCTTCTTACGGTCTATGTTTTGAGCGTTTCCTGTGTCACCAGTTTTACATTCCGATGCACATCTGCAGATTTACTGTTTCCCTTGGACCTTCCCATTGACAATGAAACACAGAAATTGCATCGGAATTAAATATAAGAAACACAATGCCGACTTAAGTACAGGAATACTGAGTATTCCTACTGTCTATCTCTTGAGCGTTTCCTGTGTAACCAGTTTTACATTCCGATGCACCTCTGCAGGTCTACTGTATCCGTTGGACCTTCCCATTGACGATGAAACTCAGAAATTGCATCGCAATTAAATATAAGAGTCACAATGCCGACTTAAGTACAGGGAGACTGAGTCTTCCTACTGTCTATGTTTTGAGCGTTTCTAGGGTCACCAGTTTTTCATTCCGATGCACCTCAGCAGGTTTACTGTATCCCTTGGAACTCCCTTTGACGATGAAACACAGAAATTGCACCGGAATTAAAATTAAGAGACACATTGCCGACTTAAGTACAGGAAGACTGAGTCTCCTTACTGTCTATGTTTTGGGCGTTTACAGTGTCACCAGTTTTACATTCCGATGCACTTCTGCAGGTTTACTGTATGCCTTGCACCTTCACATTGACGAAGAAACACAGAAATTGCATCGGAATTAAATATAAGAGACACAATGCCGACTTAAGTACAAGAAAACTGAGTCATCTTACGGTCTATGTTTTGAGCGTTTCCTGTGTCACCAGTCTTACATTCCGATGCACTTCTGCAGGTTTACTGTATCCGTTGGACCTTCCCATTGACGATGAAACTCAGAAATTGCATCGCAATTAAATATAAGAGTCACAATGCCGACTTAAGTACAGGAAGACTGAGTCTTCCTACTGTCTATGTTTTGAGCGTTTCCTGCGTCAGCAATTTTACATTCCGATGCACCTCTGCAGGTTTTCTGTATCCCTTGGACTTTCCCATTGACAATGAAACACAGAAATTGCATCGGAATTAAATATAAGAGTCACAATGCCGACTTAAGTACAAGAAAACTGTGTCTTCTTAAGGTCTATGATTTGAGCGTTTCCTGTGTGACCACTTTTATATTCCGATGCACCTCTGCAGGTTTACTGTATCTATTGGACCTTCCCATTGACGATGAAACACAGGTATTGCATCGGAATTAAATATAAGAGACACAATGCCGACTTAAATACAGGAAGACTGAGTCTTCCTACTGTCAATGTTTTGAGCGTTTCCTGGGTCACCAGTTTTACATTCCGATGCACCTCTGCAGTTTTACTGTTTCCCTTCGACCTTCCCATTGACGATGAAACACAGAAATTGCATCGGAATTAAATAAAGGAGACACAATGCCGAGTTCAGTACAGCATGACTGAGTCTTCCTACTGTATATGTTTTGAGCGTTTCCTGTGTCATCTGTTTTACATTCCGATGCACCTCTGCAGGTTTACTGTTTCCCTTGGACCTTCCCATTGGCGATTAAACACAGAAATGGCATCGGAATTAAATATAAGAGACACAATGCCGACTGAAGTACAGGAAGACTGAGCCTTCCTACTGTCTATGTTTTGAGATTTTCCGGTGTCACCAGTATTAGATTCCGATGCACTTCTGCAGGTTTACTGTATCCCTTGGACCTTCACAGTGACGATGAAACACAGAAATTGCATCGGAATTATATATAAGACACACAATGCCGACTTAAGTACAGGAAGACTGAGTCTTCTTCCACTCTATCTTTTGAGCGTTTCCTGTGTCACCAGTTTGACTTTCCGATGCACATCTACAGGTTAACTGTATCCTTTGGACCTTCAGATTGACGATGAAACACAGAAATTGCATCGGAATTAAATATAAGAGACACAATGCCGACTTAAGTACAAGAAAACTGAGTCTCCTTACTGTCTATGTTTTGAGCGTTTACAGTGTCACCAGTTTTACATTCCGATGCACCTCTGCAGGTTTACTGTATCCCTTGGACCTTCACAGTGACGATGAAACACAGAAATTGCATCGGAATTAAATATAAGAGTCACAATGCCGACTTAAGTACAAGAAAACTGTGTCTTCTTAAGGTCTATGTTTCGAGCGTTTTCTGTGTCACCAGTTTTATATTCCGATGCAGCTCTGGAGGTTTACTGTATCCCTTGGACCTTCCAATTGACGATGAAACACGGAAATGGCATCGGAATTAAATATAAGAGACACAAAGCCGACTTAAGTACAGGAAGACTGAGTCATCCTAATGTCTATATTTTAAGCGTTTCCTGTGTCCCCGTTTTTACATTCCGATGCACCTCTGCAGGTTTACTGTATCCATTGGACCTTCCCATTGACGATGAAACACAGAAATGGCATCGGAATTAAATATAAGAGACACAATGCCGACTTAAGTACAGGAAGACTGAGTCATCCTAATGTCTATATTTTAAGCGTTTCCTGTGTCCCCGTTTTTACATTCCGATGCACCTCTGCAGGTTTACTGTATCCCTTGGACCTTCCCATCGACAATGAAACACAGAAATTGCATCGGAATTAAATATAAGAAACACAATGCCGACTGAAGTACAGGAAGACTGAGTCTTCCTACTGTCTATGTTTTGAGCGTTTCTGGTGTCACCAGTATTAGATTCCGATGCACCTCTGCAGGTTTACTGCATCCCTTGGACCATCACAGTGACGATGAAACACAGAAATTGCATCGGAATTAAATATAAGAGACACAATGCCGACTTAAGTACAGGAAGACTGAGCCTTCCTAATGTCTATATTTTGAGCGTTTCCTGTGTCACCAGTTTTACATTCCGATGCACCTCTGCAATTTTACTGTATCCCTTGGACCTACCCACTGACAATGAAACACAGAAATTGCATCGGAATTAAATATAAGAGACACAATGCCGACTTAAGTACAGGAAGACTGAGTATTCCTACTGTCTATCTTTTGAGGGTCTCCTGTGTCGCCAGTTTTACATTCCGATGCACCTCTGCAGGTTTACTGTATCCCATGAACCTTCCAGTTGACGATGAAACACAGAAACTGCATTTGAATTAAATATAAGAGACTCAATGCTGAATTAAGTACAGGAAGACTGAGTCTTTCTAATGTCTATGATTTGAGCGTTTCCTGTGTCACCTATTTTATATTTCGATGCACCTCTGCAGGTTTACTGTATCCATTGGACCTTCCCATTGACGATGAAACATAGAAATTGCATCGGAATTAAATAAAGGAGACACAATGCCGAATTAAGTACAGCAAGACTGAATCTTCCTACTGTCTATGGTTTGAGCGTTTCCTGTGTCATCAGTTTTACATTCCGATGCACCTCTGCAGGTTTGCTGTATCCATTTGACCTTCCCATTGACGATGAAACACAGAAATTGCATCGGAATTAAATATAAGAGACACAATGCCGACTGAAGTACAAGAAAACTGAGTCTTCTTACGGTCTATGTTTTGAGCGTTTCCTGTGTCACCAGTTTTACATTCCGATGCACATCTGCAGGTTTACTGTTTCCCTTGGACCTTCCCATTGGCGATGAAACACTGAAATGGCATGGGAATTAAATATAAGAGACACAATGCCGACTTAAGTACAGGAAGACTGAGTCATCCTAATGTCTACATTTTAAGCGTTTCCTATGTCACCGGTTTTACATTCCGATGCACCTCAGCAGGTTTACTGTATCCCTTGGACCTTCCCATTGACAATGAAACACAGAAATTGCATCGGAATTAAATATAAGAGACACAATGCCGACTTAAGTACAGGACGACTGAGTATTCCTACTGTCTATCTCTTGAGCGTTTCCTGTGTCACCAGTTTTACATTCCGATGCACTTCTGCAGGTTTACTGTATCCGTTGGACCTTCCCATTGACGATGAAACTCAGAAATTGCATCCCAATTAAATATAAGAGTCACAATGCCGACTTAAGTACAGGAAGACTGAGTCTTCCTACTGTCTATGTTTTGAGCGTTTCCTGCGTCAGCAATTTTACATTTCGATGCACCTCTGCAGGTTTTCTGTATCCCTTGGACTTTCCCATTGACAATGAAACACAGAAATTGCATCGGAATTAAATATAAGAGTCACAATGCCAACTTAAGTACAAGAAAACTGTGTCTTCTTAAGGTCTATGATTTGAGCGTATCCTGTGTGACCACTTTTATATTCCGATGCACCTCTGTAGGTTTACTGTATCTATTGGACCTTCCCATTGACGATGAAACACAGAAATTGCATCGGAATTAAATATAAGAGACACAATGCCGACTTAAATACAGGAAGACTGAGTCTTCCTACTGTCAATGTTTTGAGCGTTTCCTGGGTCACCAGTTTTACATTCCGATGCACCTCTGCAGTTTTACTGTTTCCCTTCGACCTTCCCATTGACTATGAAACACAGAAATTGCATCGGAATTAAATAAAGGAGACACAATGCCGAGTTCAGTACAGCATGACTGAGTCTTCCTACTGTATATGTTTTGAGCGTTTCCTGTGTCATCTGTTTTACATTCCGATGCACCTCTGCAGGTTTACTGTATCCATTGGACCTTCCCATTTACGATGAAACACAGAAATTGCATCGGAATTAAATATAAGAGTCACAATGCCGACTTAAGTACAAGAAAACTGTGTCTTCTTAAGGTCTATGTTTCGAGCGTTTACTGTGTCACCAGTTTTATATTCCGATGCAGCTCTGGAGGTTTACTGTATCCCTTGGACCTTCCAATTGACGATGAAACACGGAAATTGCATCGGAATTAAATATAAGAGACTCAATGCTGACTTAAGTACAGGAAGACTGAGTCTTCCTAATGTCTATGATTTGAGCGTTTCCTGTGTGACCAGTTTTATATTCCGATGCACCTCTGCAGGTTTACTGTATCCATTGGACCTTCCCATTGACGATGAAACACAGAAATGGCATCGGAATTAAATATAAGAGACACAATGCCGACTTAAGTACAGGAAGACTGAGTCATCCTAATGTCTATATTTTAAGCGTTTCCTGTGTCCCCGTTTTTACATTCCGATGCACCTCTGCAGGTTTACTGTATCCCTTGGACCTTCCCATCGACAATGAAACACAGAAATTGCATCGGAATTAAATATAAGAAACACAATGCCGACTTAAGTACAGGAAGACTGAGTATTCCTTCTGTCTATCTCTTGAGCGTTTCCTGTGTAACCAGTTTTACATTCCGATGCACCTCTGCAGGTTTTCTGTATCCCTTGGATCTTCACAGTGACGATGAAACACAGAAATTGCATCGGATTTAAATATAAGAGTCACAATGCCGACTTAAGTACAAGAAAACTGTGTCTTCTTAAGGTCTATGATTCGAGCGTTTACTGTGTCACCAGTTTTACATTCCGATGCAGCTCTGGAGGCTTACTGTATCCCTTGGACCTTCCAATTGACGATGAAACACGGAAATTGCATCGGAATTAAATATAAGAGACTCAATGCTGACTTAAGTACAGGAAGACTGAGTCTTCCTACTGTCTATGTTTTGAGCGTTTCCTGCGTCAGCAATTTTACATTCCGATGCACCTCTGCAGGTTTTCTGTATCCGTTGGACTTTCCCATTGACAATGAAACACAGAAATTGCATCGGAATTAAATATAAGAGTCACAATGCCGACTTAAGTACAAGAAAACTGTGTCTTCTTAAGGTCTATGATT
Organism: Schistocerca nitens; assembly: GCF_023898315.1. Lineage (NCBI taxonomy): Eukaryota > Metazoa > Arthropoda > Insecta > Orthoptera > Acrididae > Schistocerca > Schistocerca nitens. The sequence goes on along the minus strand of NC_064623.1, from coordinate 237,347,065 downwards.
TGAGCGTTTCCTGTGTGACCACTTTTATATTCCGATGCACCTCTGCAGGTTTACTGTATCTATTGGACCTTCCCATTGACGATGAAACACAGAAATTGCATCGGAATTAAATATAAGAGACACAATGCCGACTTAAATACAGGAAGACTGAGTCTTCCTACTGTCAATGTTTTGAGCGTTTCCTGGGTCACCAGTTTTACATTCCGATGCACCTCTGCAGTTTTACTGTTTCCCTTCGACCTTCCCATTGACGATGAAACACAGAAATTGCATTGGAATTAAATAAAGGAGACTCAATGCCGAGTTCAGTACAGCATGACTGAGTCTTCCTACTGTATATGTTTTGAGCGTTTCCTGTGTCATCTGTTTTACATTCCGATGCACCTCTGCAGGTTTGCTGTATCCATTTGACCTTCCCATTGACGATGAAACACAGAAATTGCATCGGAATTAAATATAAGAGACACATTGCCGACTTAAGTACAGGAAGATTGAGTCTTCCTACTGTCGATGTTTTGAGCGTTTCCTGCGTCACCAGTTTTACATTCCGAGGCACCTCTGCAGGTTTACTGTATCCATTGGACCTTCCCATTTACGATGAAACACAGAAATTGCATCGGAATTAAATATAACAGAAACAATGCCGACTTAAGTACAAGAAAACTGAGTCTTCTTACGATCTATGTTTTGAGCGTTTCCTGTGTCACCAGTTTTACATTCCGATGCACCTCTGCAGGTTTACTGTTTCCCTTGGACCTTCCCATTGGCGATTAAACACAGAAATGGCATCGGAATTAAATATAAGAGACACAATGCCGACTGAAGTACAGGAAGACTGAGCCTTCCTACTGTCTATGTTTTGAGATTTTCCGGTGTCACCAGTATTAGATTCCGATGCACTTCTGCAGGTTTACTGTATCCCTTGGACCTTCACAGTGACGATGAAACACAGAAATTGCATCGGAATTATATATAAGAGACACAATGCCGACTTAAGTACAGGAAGACTGAGTCTTCTTCCACTCTCTCTTTTGAGCGTTTCCTGTGTCACCAGTTTGACTATCCGATGCACATCTACAGGTTAACTGTATCGTTTGGACCTTCAGATTGACGATGAAACACAGAAATTGCATCGGAATTAAATATAAGAGACACAATGCCGACTTAAGTACAAGAAAACTGAGTCTCCTTACTGTCTATGTTTTGAGCGTTTACAGTGTCACCAGTTTTACATTCCGATGCACCTCTGCAGGTTTACTGTATCCCTTGGACCTTCACAGTGACGATGAAACACAGAAATTGCAACGGAATTAAATATAAGAGTCACAATGCCGACTTAAGTACAAGAAAACTGTGTCTTCTTAAGGTCTATGTTTCGAGCGTTTACTGTGTCACCAGTTTTATATTCCGATGCAGCTCTGGAGGTTTACTGTATCCCTTGGACCTTCCAATTGACGATGAAACACGGAAATTGCATCGGAATTAAATATAAGAGACTCAATGCTGACTTAAGTACAGGAAGACTGAGTCTTCCTAATGTCTATGATTTGAGCGTTTCCTGTGTGACCAGTTTTATATTCCGATGCACCTCTGCAGGTTTACTGTATCCATTGGACCTTCCCATTGACGATGAAACACAGAAATGGCATCGGAATTAAATATAAGAGACACAATGCCGACTTAAGAACAGGAAGACTGAGTCATCCTAATGTCTATATTTTAAGCGTTTCCTGTGTCCCCGTTTTTACATTCCGATGCACCTCTGCAGGTTTACTGTATCCCTTGGACCTTCCCATCGACAATGAAACACAGAAATTGCATCGGAATTAAATATAAGAAACACAATGCCGACTTAAGTACAGGAAGACTGAGTATTCCTTCTGTCTATCACTTGAGCGTTTCCTGTGTAACCAGTTTTACATTCCGATGCACCTCTGCAGGTTTTCTGTATCCCTTGTCTCTTCACAGTGACGATGAAACACAGAAATTGCATCGGATTTAAATATAAGAGTCACAATGCCGACTTAAGTACAAGAAAACTGTGTCTTCTTAAGGTCTATGTTTCGAGCGTTTACTGTGTCACCAGTTTTACATTCCGATGCAGCTCTGGAGGCTTACTGTATCCCTTGGACCTTCCAATTGACGATGAAACACGGAAATTTCATCGGAATTAAATATAAGATTTGTGGAGTTATGCCAACAAAACAATCTCAAAATTATGTCAACCTCATTACGAAAAAAACCCAAAAAACAAAAAACATGGCGATCACCCATCCATCATCTAGGAGAATTCCAGATTGACCACATTGCAATATCATATGAGTACCAAAAAGAAATTCATGATGTACAAGTGCGCAGAGGCGCAAATGTTGATTCAGATCATTACTTAACTAGAATTAAAATTAAATTCACACCTAAAAGGAAATGTAACAGGAGAACACCCGTGATCCCGAAGTTCGACCTACACAGAATTAAAGATTCGAGGATCACAGAAAAATGGGAAGACCAACCTGCAGAAGAGTGGCCAAAATTTCGAACTAAAATCCTCAAAACAGCGAAAGAACTAATCCCACTACGTAAAAAACCAAAACACCCATGGTGGAACCAGGAATGTGAAGACGCTCTAGAAGAGAGAAAAAAAGCGTTTCAAAATTACAATTGCAACAAATCAGAAGAAACCCACAAGAAATTCCTTGAAGTCCGCAAACAAGCATCCAAGAGTTTACGGCAAAACAAACGGAAATATGTAAATGACCAACTAAAATCGATAGAAGACAACTTTAAAAATTACAACACACACGATTTCTATAAAACCTTTGCAAACCACATTAAAGGGTACTGTCCACAGAACCTCTGCTTCCGAAAATCAAATGGTAAACTGGCCTTAACAAATAAGGAAAATTGTGAAGAACTAGCGAAATATTTTTCAAAGCTTTTAAACTGTCCAGAACCTAAGGAGAGGTTTCCGAAAATACAACCAGAAACCGTATCAGAAAACTCAGCACCACCAACAAAAGAAGAAATTTATTCACATATCCAGAAGCTTAAAAATAACAAAGCATCAGGTGAAGATGGAATTGTAGCTGAACTCCTGAAAAATTTAGGTCCAAATTCACTCAGAGAAATCACACACATTATCCAAAATATTTGGCAAACCGAAAAAATCCCAGATGACTGGAAGATCGCACTAATTCACCCACTACACAAAAAGGGTGACAAATCAGATGTGAACAACTATAGAGGGATCTCGCTTTTACCAGTCACCTATAAAATTTTGTCAGCCTGTCTCCTGAAGAGAACACAAGAACAACTAGAATCAAAATTATCTGAATACCAAGCAGGATTTAGAACAAACAGGTCATGCCCAGAACAAATTTTTAACCTCAAAACCATAGTCAAAATGCGAGCTCTCAGACAAAAGCCATTAGTATGCACATTTGTAGACTTTAAGAAAGCATACGATTCAATAGATAGACCCTCATTATTTCAAATTTTAGAAGAAAGGGGATTAGATTACAAGACACGAGAACTAATAAAACAAACACTAACTGACACGAAGTCTAAAATGAAATTCATGGGAGAAATTTCGGAGCCCTTCGGCATTCAGACAGGTGTGAGACAAGGCGATGGACTCTCTCCTCTTTTGTTCAACATCGTTCTTGACAAAGTTATGGAGGAATGGGAGAAACAACTACGGAAAAATGAGTGTTGGAAACCAATTTCACTTGGCTTTTCCAAAAACAATCTTTACATTCCATACCTCGCTTTTGCAGATGATCTAGCAATACTAGCGGAGGATGAGCAGACCGCCATTAAACAGATTGACACACTCAAAGAATGTGCTGAGAAAGTTGGGCTACAAATCTCATTTGAAAAAACTGAATTCCTATGTTCAAAAGTAGAAATTGCAAGCTTAAAAACAAAATATGGCAAAATCAATAGAATCCCGTATTTTAAGTACCTCGGAGAATACATTGAACCAACAGGCCAAGAAATAGTATCACAGCAAAATCGTTTACAAAAAGTCAAAAAAGCATTCTGGTTAGTCCACAAGCTCTACAACAAGAAATCCTTGTCAAGACAAACTAAAATTCGGCATTACAATACCGTCATAAAACCAACAGTCCTCTATGCAAGTGAAACACTAGTACTGAACAGAAAGCGAGAACTCGAAGACATCAAAAAAGAAGAGAGAAAAATCATTAGGAAAATTTTAGGAGCGAGACAGACTAAAGATGGCTACAGACTGCAAACAATCAAAACAACAGAAAAGTTTTCAAACATAGAAATTGATTTTAAGAAAAGGCGACTGAAATTCTTTGGTCATCTTAGCAGATTACCAGAAAACCGTTTGACCAGAAAGCTAATAAATTACGTAACCTCACTTAAAGCTTCAACACCTTGGATGATCGAAGTTAGAAAAGACCTCACCAACGCGGATATAACAGCAACCGATATTTCAGACAGAGATACTTTTAAGCACAAAGTAGAGAAGTGGAAAGTTTTACCAGAGCAACCAAAACAAAAACAGTACAGACCGAAGTGGTCAGAAGAGCGAAAGCAAGCCTTCTCAAAAAGAATGAAGATCTATTGGAGCAACAAGAAGAACCAGAAAAAAAGTTGATTGTCATTTGCTTAATGTCATTTGCTTAATGTCTTCCGTTATTGGGAGAATTCATAAATAATAATAATAATAAGAGACTCAATGCTGACTTAAGTACAGGAAGACTGAGTCTTCCTAATGTCTATGATTTGAGCGTTTCCTGTGTCATCAGTTTTACATTCCGATGCATCTCTGCAGGTTTGCTGTATCCATTTGACTTTCCCATTGACTATGAAACACAGAAATTGCATCGGAATTAAATATAAGAGACACAATGCCGACATAACTACAGGAAGACTGAGTCTTCCTACTGCCTATGTTTTGAGCGTTTCCTGGATCACCAGTTTTACATTCCGATGCACCTCTGCAGTTTTACTGTTTCCCTTCGACCTTCCCATTGACGATGACACACAGAAATTGCATCGGAATTAAATAAAGGAGACACAATGCCGAGTTAAGTACAGCAAGACTGAGTCTTCCTACTGTCTATGTTTTGAGCGTTTCCTGTGTCATCAGTTTTACATTCCGATGCATCTCTGCAGGTTTGCTGTATCCATTTGACTTTCCCATTGACTATGATACACAGAAATTGCATCGGAATTAAATATAAGAGACACAATGCCGACATAAGTACAGGAAGACTGAGTCTTCCTACTGCCTATGTTTTGAGCGTTTCCTGGATCACCAGTTTTACATTCCGATGCATCTCTGCAGGTTTACTGTATCCTTTGGATCTCCCTTTTGACGATGAAACACAGAAATTGCATCGGTGTTAAATATAAGAGACACATTGCCGACTTAAGTACAGGAAGATTGAGTCTTCCTACTGTCGATGTTTTGAGCGTTTCCTGCGTCACCAGTTTTACATTCCGATGCACCTCTGCAGGTTTACCGTATCCATTGGACCTTCCCATTGACGATGAAACACAGAAATTGCATCGGAATTAAATATAAGAGACACAATGCCGACTTAAGTACAAGAAAACTGAGTCTTCTTACGGTCTATGTTTTGAGCGTTTCCTGTGTCACCAGTTTTACATTCCGATGCACCTCTGCAGGTTTACTGTTTCCCTTGGAGCTTCCCATTGGCGATGAAACACAGAAATGGCATCGGAATTGAATGTAAGAGACACAATGCCGACTTAAGTACAGGAAAACTGAGTCATCCTAATGTCTATATTTTAAGCGTTTCCTGTGTCACCGGTTCTACAGTCCGATGCACCTCTGCACGTTTACTGTATCCCTTGGACCTTCCCATTGACAATGAAACACAGAAATTCCATCGGAATTAAATATAAGAGACACAATGCCGACTTAAGTACAGGAAGACTGAGCATTCCTACTGTCTATCTCTTGAGCGTTTCCTATGTTACCAGTTTTACATTCCGATGCACCTCTGCAGCTTTACTGTATCCGTTGGACCTTCCCATTGACGATGAAACTCAGAAATTGCATCGCAATTAAATATAAGAGTCACAATGCCGACTTAAGTACAGGAAGACTGAGTCTTACTACTGTCTATGTTTTGAGCGTTTCCTGTGTCAGCAATTTTACATTCCGATGCACCTCTGCAGGTTTTCTCTATCCCTTGGACCTTCCCATTGGCGATGAAACACGGAAATTGCATCGGAATTAAATATAAGAGTCACAATGCCGACTTAAGTACAAGAAAACTGTGTCTTCCTAAGGTCTATGTTTCGAGCGTTTACTGTGTCACCAGTTTTACATTCCGATGCAGCTCTGGAGGTTTACTGTATCCCTTGGACCTTCCCATTGACGATGAAACACGGAAATTGCATCGGAATTAAATATAAGAGACTCAATGCTGTCTTAAGTACAGGAAGACTCAGTCTTCCTACTGTCTATGTTTTGAGCGTTTCCTGGGTCACCAGTTTTACATTCCGATGCACCTCTGCAGGTTTACTGTATCCTTTGGATCTCCCTTTTGACGATGAAACACAGAAATTGCATCGGAATTAAATATAAGAGACACATTGCCGAATTAAGTACAGGAAGATTGAGTCTTCCTACTGTCGATGTTTTGAGCGTTTCCTGCGTCACCAGTTTTACATTCCGAGGCACCTCTGCAGGTTTACTGTATCCATTGGACCTTCCCATTTACGATGAAACACAGAAATTGCATCGGAATTAAATATAAGAGAAACAATGCCGACTTAAGTACAAGAAAACTGAGTCTTCTTACGATCTATGTTTTGAGCGTTTCCTGTGTCACCAGTTTTACATTCCGATGCACCTCTGCAGGTTTACTGTTTCCCTTGGACCTTCCCATTGGCGATTAAACACAGAAATGGCATCGGAATTAAATATAAGAGACACAATGCAGACTGAAGTACAAGAAGACTGAGCCTTCCTACTGTCTATGTTTTGAGATTTTCCGGTGTCACCAGTATTAGATTCCGATGCACTTCTGCAGGTTTACTGTATCCCTTGGACCTTCACAGTGACGATGAAACACAGAAATTGCATCGGAATTATATATAAGAGACACAATGCCGACTTAAGTACAGGAAGACTGAGTCTTCTTCCACTCTATCTTTTGAGCGTTTCCTGTGTCACCAGTTTGACTTTCCGATGCACATCTACAGGTTAACTGTATCGTTTGGACCTTCAGATTGACGATGAAACACAGAAATTGCATCGGAATTAAATATAAGAGACACAATGCCGACTTAAGAACAAGAAAACTGAGTCTCCTTACTGTCTATGTTTTGAGCGTTTACAGTGTCACCAGTTTTACATTCCGATGCACCTCTGCAGGTTTACTGTATCCCTTGGACCTTCACAGTGACGATGAAACACAGAAATTGCATCGGAATTAAATATAAGAGTCACAATGCCGACTTAAGTACAAGAAAACTGTGTCTTCTTAAGGTCTATGTTTCGAGCGTTTACTGTGTCACCAGTTTTATATTCCGATGCAGCTCTGGAGGTTTACTGTATCCCTTGGACCTTCCAATTGACGATGAAACACGGAAATTGCATCGGAATTAAATATAAGAGACTCAATGCTGACTTAAGTACAGGAAGACTGAGTCTTCCTAATGTCTATGATTTGAGCGTGTCCTGTGTGACCAGTTTTATATTCCGATGCACCTCTGCAGGTTTACTGTATCCATTGGACCTTCCCATTGACGATGAAACACAGAAATGGCATCGGAATTAAATATAAGAGACACAATGCCGACTTAAGTACAGGAAGACTGAGTCATCCTAATGTCTATATTTTAAGCGTTTCCTGTGTCCCCGTTTTTACATTCCGATGCACCTCTGCAGGTTTACTGTATCCCTTGGACCTTCCCATCGACAATGAAACACAGAAACTGCATCGGAATTAAATATAAGAAACACAATGCCGACTTAAGTACAGGAAGACTGAGTATTCCTTCTGTCATTCTCTTGAGCGTTTCCTGTGTAACCAGTTTTACATTCCGATGCACCTCTGCAGGTTTTCTGTATCCCTTGGATCTTCACAGTGACGATGAAACACAGAAATTGCATCGGATTTAAATATAAGAGTCACAATGCCGACTTAAGTGCAAGAAAACTGTGTCTTCTTAAGGTCTATGTTTCGAGCGTTTACTGTGTCACCAGTTTTACATTCCGATGCAGCTCTGGAGGCTTACTGTATCCCTTGGACTTTCCAATTGACGATGAAACACGGAAATTGCATCGGAATTAAATATAAGAGACTCAATGCTGACTTAAGTACAGGAAGACTGAGTCTTCCTAATGTCTATGATTTGAGCGTTTCCTGTGTGACCAGTTTTATATTCCGATGCACCTCTGCAGGTTTACTGTATCCATTGGACCTTACCATTGACGATGAAACACAGAAATTGCATCGGAATTAAATATAAGAGACACAATGCCGACTTAAGTACAGGAAGACTGAGTCTTCCGACTGTCAATGTTTTGAGCGTTTCCTGGGTCAACAGTTTTACATTCCGATGCACCTCTGCAGTTTTACTGTTTCCCTTCGACCTTCCCATTGACGATGAAACACAGAAATTGCATCGGAATTAAATAAAGGAGACACAATGCCGAGTTAAGTACAGCAAGACTGAGTCTTCCTACTGTCTATGTTTTGAGCGTTTCCTGTGTCATCAGTTTTACATTCCGATGCATCTCTGCAGGTTTGCTGTATCCATTTGACTTTCCCATTGACGATGAAACACAGAAATTGCATCGGAATAATATAAGAGACACAATGCCGACATAAGTACAGGAAGACTGAGTCTTCCTACTCCCCATGTTTTGAGCGTTTCCTGGATCACCAGTTTTACATTCCGATGCATCTCTGCAGGTTTACTGTATCCTTTGGATCTCCCTTTTGACGATGAAACACAGAAATTGCATCGGTGTTAAATATAAGAGACACATTGCCGACTTAAGTACAGGAAGATTGAGTCTTCCTACTGTCGATGTTTTGAGCGTTTCCTGCGTCACCAGTTTTACATTCCGATGCACCTCTGCAGGTTTACCGTATCCATTGGACCTTCCCATTGACGATGAAACACAGAAATTGCATCGGAATTAAATATAAGAGACACAATGCCGACTTAAGTACAAGAAAACTGAGTCTTCTTACGGTCTATGTTTTGAGCGTTTCCTGTGTCACCAGTTTTACATTCCGATGCACCTCTGCAGGTTTACTGTTTCCCTTGGAGCTTCCCATTGGCGATGAAACACAGAAATGGCATCGGAATTGAATGTAAGAGACACAATGCCGACTTAAGTACAGGAAAACTGAGTCATCCTAATGTCTATAATTTAAGCGTTTCCTGTGTCACCGGTTTTACAGTCTGATGCACCGCTGCACGTTTACTGTATCCCTTGGACCTTCCCATTGACAATGAAACACAGAAATTCCATCGGAATTAAATATAAGAGACACAATGCCGACTTAAGTACAGGAAGACTGAGCATTCCTACTGTCTATCTCTTGAGCGTTCCCTGTGTTACCAGTTTTACATTCCGATGCACCTCTGCAGCTTTACTGTATCCGTTGGACCTTCCCATTGACGATGAAACTCAGAAATTGCATCGCAATTAAATATAAGAGTCACAATGCCGACTTAAGTACAGGAAGACTGAGTCTTACTACTGTCTATGTTTTGAGCGTTTCCTGTGTCAGCAATTTTACATTCCGATGCACCTCTGCAGGTTTACTGTATCCATTGGACCTTCCCAATTACGATGAAACACAGAAATTGCATCGGAATTAAATGTAAGGGACACAATGCCGACTTAAGTACAAGAAAACTGAGTCTTCTTACGATCTATGTTTTGAGCGTTTCCTGTGTCACCAGTTTTACATTCCGATGCACCTCCGCAGGTTTACTGTTTCCTTTCACCTTCCCATTGGAGATTAAACACAGAAATGGCATCGAAATTAAATATAAGAGACACAATGCCGACTGAAGTACAGGAAGACTGAGTCTTCCTACTGTCAATGTTTTGTGCGTTTCCGGTGTCACCAGTATTAGATTCCGATGCACTTATGCAGGTTTACTGTATCCCTTGGACCTTCACAGTGACGATGAAACACAGAAATTGCATCGGAATTAAATATAAGAGGCACAATGCCGACTTAAGTACAGGAAGACTGAGTCTTCTTCCAGTCTATGATTTGAGCGTTTCCTGTGTCACCAGTTTGACTTTCCGATGCACATCTACAGGTTAACTGTATCCATTGGACCTTCAGATTGACGATGAAACACAGAAATTGCATCGGAATTAAATATAAGAGACACAATGCCGACTTAAGTACAAGAAAACTGAGTCTCCTTACTGTCTATGTTTTGAGCGTTTACAGTGTCACCAGTTTTAATTTCCGATGCACCTCTGCAGGTTTACTGTATCCCTTGGACCTTCCCATTGAAGATGAAACACAGAAATTGCATCGGAATTAAATATAAGAGACAAAATGCCGACTTAAGTACAGGAAGACTGAGCCTTCGTAATGTCTATATTTTGAGCGTTTCCTGTGTCACCAGTTTTATATTCCGATGCACCTCTGCAGGTTTACTGTATCCCTTGGACCTTCCCACTGACAATGAAACACAGAAATTGCATCGGAATTAAATATAAGAGACACAATGCCGACCTAAGTACAGGAAGACTGAGTATTCCTACTGTCTATCTTTTGAGCGTCTCCTGTGTCACCAATTTTACATTCCGATGCACCTCTGCAGGTTTACTGTATCCCATGAACCTTCCAATTGACGATGAAGCACAGAAATTGCATTTGAATTAAATATAAGAGACTCAATGCTGACTTAAGTACAGGAAGACTGAGTCTTCCTAATGTCCATGAATTGAGCGTTTCCTGTGTCACCTATTTTATATTTTGATGCACCTCTGCAGGTTTACTGTATCCATTGGACCTTCCCATTGACGATGAAACACAGAAATTGCATCGGAATTAAATAAAGGAGACACATTGCCGAGTTAAGTACAGCAAGACTGAGTCTTCCTACTGTCTATGTTTTGAGCGTTTCCTGTGTCATCAGTTTTACATTCCGATGCACCTCTGCAGGTCTATTGTTTCCCTTGGACCTTCCCATTGGCGATTAAACACAGAAATGGCATCGGAATTAAATATAAGAGACACAATGCCGACTGAAGTACAGGAAGACTGAGTCTTCCTACTGTCTATGTTTTGAGCGATTCCGGTGTCACCAGTATTAGATTCCGATGCACCTCTGCAGGTTTACTGTATCCCTTGGACCTTCACAGTGACGATGAAACACAGAAATTGCATCGGAATTAAATATAAAAGACACAATGCCGACTTAAGTACAGGAAGACTGAGTCTTCCTACTGTCTATGTTTTGAGCGTTTCCTGGGTCACCAGTTTTTCATTCCGATGCACCTCAGCTGGTTTACTGTATCCCTTGGATCTCCCTTTGACGATGAAACACAGAAATTGCACTGGAATTAAATTTAAGAGACACAATGCCGACTTAAGTACAGGAAGACTGAGTCTTCCTACTGTCTATGTTTTGAGCGTTTCCTGCGTCAGCAATTTTACATTCCGATGCACCTCTGCAGGTTTTCTGTATCCCTTGGACCTTCACAGTGACGATGAAACACAGAAATTGCATCGGAATTAAATATAAGAGACACAATGCCGACTTAAGTACAGGAAAACTGAGTCATCCTAATGTCTATATTTTAAGCGTTTCCTGTGTCACCGGTTTTACAGTCCGATGCACCTCTGCACGTTTACTGTATCCCTTGGACCTTCCCATTGACAATGAAACACAGAAATTCCATCGGAATTAAATATAAGAGACACAATGCCGACTTAAGTACAGGGAGACTGAGCATTCCTACTGTCTATCTCTTGAGCGTTTCCTGTGTTACCAGTTTTACATTCCGATGCACCTCTGCAGCTTTACTGTATCAGTTGGACCTTCCCATTGACGATGAAAGAAATTGCATCGCAATTCAATATAAGAGTCACAATGCCGACTTAAGTACAGGAAGACTGAGTCTTACTACTGTCTATGTTTTGAGCGTTTCCTGTGTCAGCAATTTTACATTCCGATGCACCTCTGCAGGTTTTCTGTATCCCTTGGACCTTCCCATTGACGATGAAACACGGAAATTGCATCGGAATTAAATATAAGAGTCACAATGCCGACATAAGTACAAGAAAACTGTGTCTTCCTAAGGTCTATGTTTCGAGCGTTTACTGTGTCACCAGTTTTACATTCCGATGCAGCTCTGGAGGTTTACTGTATCCCTTGGACCTTCCAATTGACGATGAAACACGGAAATTGCATCGGAATTAAATATAAGAGACTCAATGCTGACTTAAGTACAGGAAGACTGAGTCTTCCTACTGTCTATGTTTTGAGCGTTTCCTGGGTCACCAGTTTTACATTCCGATGCACCTCTGCAGGTTTACTGTATCCTTTGGATCTCCCTTTTGACGATGAAACACAGAAATTGCATCGGAATTAAATATAAGAGACACATTGCCGACTTAAGTACAGGAAGATTGAGTCTTCCTACTGTCGATGTTTTGAGCGTTTCCTGCGTCACCATTTTTACATTCCGATGCACCTCTGCAGGTTTACTGTATCCATTGGACCTTCCCAATTACGATGAAACACAGAAATTGCATCGGAATTAAATATAAGGGACACAATGCCGACTTAAGTACAAGAAAACTGAGTCTTCTTACGATCTATGTTTTGAGCGTTTCCTGTGTCACCAGTTTTACATTCCGATGCACCTCCGCAGGTTTACTGTTTCCTTTCACCTTCCCATTGGAGATTAAACACAGAAATGGCATCGGAATTAAATATAAGAGACACAATGCCGACTGAAGTACAGGGAGACTGAGTCTTCCTACTGTCAATGTTTTGTGCGTTTCCGGTGTCACCAGTATTAGATTCCGATGCACTTATGCAGGTTTACTGTATCCCTTGGACCTTCACAGTGACGATGAAACACAGAAATTGCATCGGAATTAAATATAAGAGGCACGATGCCGACTTAAGTACAGGAAGACTGAGTCTTCTTCCAGTCTATGATTTGAGCGTTTCCTGTGTCACCAGTTTGACTTTCCGATGCACATCTACAGGTTAACTGTATCCATTGGACCTTCAGATTGACGATGAAACACAGAAATTGCATCGGAATTAAATATAAGAGACACAATGCCGACTTAAGTACAAGAAAACTGAGTCTCCTTACTGTCTATGTTTTGAGCGTTTACAGTGTCACCAGTTTTAATTTCCGATGCACCTCTGCAGGTTTACTCTATCCCTTGGACCTTCCCATTGAAGATGAAACACAGAAATTGCATCGGAATTAAATAAAGGAGACACATTGCCGAGTTAAGTACAGCAAGACTGAGTCTTCCTACTGTCTATGTTTTGAGCGTTTCCTGTGTCATCAGTTTTACATTCCGATGCACCTCTGCAGGTCTATTGTTTCCCTTGGACCTTCACAGTGACGATGAAACACAGAAATTGCATCGGAATTAAATATAAGAGACAAAATGCCGACTTAAGTACAGGAAGACTGAGCCTTCGTAATGTCTATATTTTGAGCGTTTCCTGTGTCACCAGTTTTATATTCCGATGCACCTCTGCAGGTTTACTGTATCCCTTGGACCTTCCCACTGACAATGAAACACAGAAATTGCATCGGAATTAAATATAAGAGACACAATGCCGACCTAAGTACAGGAAGACTGAGTATTCCTACTGTCTATCTTTTGAGCGTCTCCTGTGTCACCAATTTTACATTCCGATGCACCTCTGCAGGTTTACTGTATCCCATGAACCTTCCAATTGACGATGAAGCACAGAAATTGCATTTGAATTAAATATAAGAGACTCAATGCTGACTTAAGTACAGGAAGACTGAGTCTTCCTAATGTCCATGAATTGAGCGTTTCCTGTGTCACCTATTTATATTTCGATGCACCTCTGCAGGTTTACTGTATCCATTGGACCTTCCCATTGACGATGAAACACAGAAATTGCATCGGAATTAAATAAAGGAGACACATTGCCGAGTTAAGTACAGCAAGACTGAGTCTTCCTACTGTCTATGTTTTGAGCGTTTCCTGTGTCATCAGTTTTACATTCCGATGCACCTCTGCAGGTCTATTGTTTCCCTTGGACCTTCACAGTGACGATGAAACACAGAAATTGCATCGGAATTAAATATAAAAGACACAATGCCGACTTAAGTACAGGAAGACTGAGTCTTCCTACTGTCTATGTTTTGAGCGTTTCCTGGGTCACCAGTTTTTCATTCCGATGCACCTCAGCAGGTTTACTGTATCCCTTGGATCTCCCTTTGACGATGAAACACAGAAATTGCACTGGAATTAAATTTAAGAGACACAGTGCCGACTTAAGTACAGGAAGACTGAGTCTTCCTACTGTCTATGTTTTGAGCGTTTCCTGCGTCAGCAATTTTCCATTCTGATGCACCTCTGCAGGTTTTCTGTATCCCTTGGACCTTCACAGTGACGATGAAACACAGAAATTGCATCGGAATTAAATATAAGAGTCACAATGCCAACTTAAGTACAAGAAAACTGTGTCTTCTTAAGGTCTATGATTTGAGCGTTTCCTGTGTGACCACTTTTATATTCCGATGCACCTCTGCAGGTTTACTGTATCTATTGGAACTTCCCATTGACGATGAAACACAGAAATTGCATCGGAATTAAATATAAGAGACACAATGCCAGACTTAAATACAGGAAGACTCAGTCTTCCTACTGTCAATTTTTTGAGCGTTTCCTGGGTCACCAGTTTTACATTCCGATGCACCTCTGCAGTTTTACTGTTTCCCTTCGACCTTCCCATTGACGATGAAACACAGAAATTGCATCGGAATTAAATAATGGAGACACAATGCCGAGTTCAGTACAGCATGACTGAGTCTTCCTACTGTATATGCTTTGAGCGTTTCCTGTGTCATCTGTTTTACATTCCGATGCACCTCTGCAGGTTTGCTGTATCAATTTGACCTGCCCATTGACGATGAAACACAGAAATTGCATCGGAATTAAATATAAGAGACACATTGCCGACTTAAGTACAGGAAGATTGAGTCTTCCTACTGTCGATGTTTTGAGCGTTTCCTGCGTCACCACTTTTACATTCCGATGCACCTCTGCAGGTTTACTGTATCCATTGGATCTTCCCATTTACGATGAAACACAGAAATTGCATCGGAATTAAATATAAGAGAAACAATGCCGACTTAAGTACAAGAAAACTGGGTCTTCTTACGATCTATGTTTTGAGCGTTTCCTGTGTCACCAGTTTTACATTCCGATGCACCTCTGCAGGTTTACTGTTTCCCTTGGACCTTCCCATTGGCGATTAAACACAGAAATGGCATCGGAATTAAATATAAGAAACACAATGCCGACTGAAGTACAGGAAGACTGAGCCTTCCTACTGTCTATGTTTTGAGATTTTCCGGTGTCACCAGTATTAGATTCCGATGCACTTCTGCAGGTTTACTGTATCCCTTGGACCTTCACAGTGACGATGAAACACAGAAATTGCATCGGAATTATATATAAGAGACACAATGCCGACTTAAGTACAGGAAGACTGAGTCTTCTTCCACTCTATGTTTTGAGCGTTTCCTGTGTCACCAGTTTGACTTTCCGATGCACATCTACAGGTTAACTGTATCCATTGGACCTTCAGATTGACGATGAAACACAGAAATTGCATCGGAATTAAATATAAGAGACACAATGCCGACTTAAGTACAAGAAAACTGAGTCTCCTTACTGTCTATGTTTTGAGCGTTTACAGTGTCACCAGTTTTACATTCCGATGCACCTCTGCAGGTTTACTGTATCCCTTGGACCTTCACAGTGACGATGAAACACAGAAATTGCATCGGAATTAAATATAAGAGACACAATGCCGACTTAAGTACAGGAAGACTGAGCATTCCTACTGTCTATCTCTTGAGCGTTTCCTGTGTTACCAGTTTTACATTCCGATGCACCTCTGCAGCTTTACTGTATCCGTTGGACCTTCCCATTGACGATGAAACTCAGAAATTGCATCGCAATTAAATATAAGAGTCACAATGCCGACTTAAGTACAGGAAGACTGAGTCTTACTACTGTCTATGTTTTGTGCGTTTCCTGTGTCAGCAATTTTACATTCCGATGCACCTCTGCAGGTTTTCTGTATCCCTTGGACCTTCCCATTGACGATGAAACACGGAAATTGCATCGGAATTAAATATAAGAGTCACAATGCCGACTTAAGTACAGGAAGATTGAGTCTTCTTCCAGTCTATGATTTGAGCGTTTCCTGTGTCACCAGTTTGACTTTCCGATGCACATCTACAGGTTAACTGTATCCATTGGACCTTCAGATTGACGATGAAACACAGAAATTGCATCGGAATTAAATATAAGAGACACAATGCCGACTTAAGTACAAGAAAACTGAGTCTCCTCACTGTCTATGTTTTGAGCGTTTACAGTGTCACCAGTTTTAATTTCCGATGCACCTCTGCAGGTTTACTGTATCCCTTGGACCTTCCCATTGAAGATGAAACACAGAAATTGCATCGGAATTAAATATAAGAGACAAAATGCCGACTTAAGTACAGGAAGACTGAGCCTTCGTAATGTCTATATTTTGAGCGTTTCCTGTGTCACCAGTTTTATATTCCGATGCACCTCTGCAGGTTTACTGTATCCCTTGGACCTTCCCACTGACAATGAAACACAGAAATTGCATCGGAATTAAATATAAGAGACACAATGCCGACCTAAGTACAGGAAGACTGAGTATTCCTACTGTCTATCTTTTGAGCGTCTCCTGTGTCACCAGTTTTACATTCCGATGCACCTCTGCAGGTTTACTGTATCCCATGAACCTTCCAATTGACGATGAAGCACAGAAATTGCATTTGAATTAAATATAAGAGACTCAATGCTGACTTAAGTACAGGAAGACTGAGTCTTCCTAATGTCCATGAATTGAGCGTTTCCTGTGTCACCTATTTTATATTTCGATGCACCTCTGCAGGTTTACTGTATCCATTGGACCTTCCCAATGACGATGAAACACAGAAATTGCATCGGAATTAAATAAAGGAGACACATTGCCGAGTTAAGTACAGCAAGACTGAGTCTTCCTACTGTCTATGTTTTGAGCGTTTCCTGTGTCATCAGTTTTACATTCCGATGCACCTCTGCAGGTCTATTGTTTCCCTTGGACTTTCCCATTGACAATGAAACACAGAAATTGCATCGGAATTAAATATAAGAGTCACAATGCCGACTTAAGTACAAGAAAACTGTGTCTTCTTAAGGTCTATGTTTTGAGCGTTTCCTGGGTCACCAGTTTTTCATTCCGATGGACCTCAGCAGGTTTACTGTATCCCTTGGATCTCCCTTTGACGATGAAACACAGAAATTGCACTGGAATTAAATTTAAGAGACACAATGCCGACTTAAGTACAGGAAGACTGAGTCTTCCTACTGTCTATGTTTTGAGCGTATCCTGCGTCAGCAATTTTACATTCCGATGCACCTCTGCAGGTTTTCTGTATCCCTTGGACCTTCACAGTGACGATGAAACTCAGAAATTGCATCGGAATTAAATATAAGAGTCACAATGCCGACTTAAGTACAAGAAAACTGTGTCTTCTTAAGGTCTATGATTTGAGCGTTTCCTGTGTGACCACTTTTATATTCCGATGCACCTCTGCAGGTTTACTGTATCTATTGGAACTTCCCATTGACGATGAAACACAGAAATTGCATCGGAATTAAATATAAGAGACACAATGCCAGACTTAAATACAGGAAGACTCAGTCTTCCTACTGTCAATTTTTTGAGCGTTTCCTGGGTCACCAGTTTTACATTCCGATGCACCTCTGCAGTTTTACTGATTCCCTTCGACCTTCCCATTGACGATGAAACACAGAAATTGCATCGGAATTAAATAATGGAGACACAATGCCGAGTTCAGTACAGCATGACTGAGTCTTCCTACTGTATATGCTTTGAGCGTTTCCTGTGACATCTGTTTTACATTCCGATGCACCTCTGCAGGTTTGGTGTATCCATTTGACCTGCCCATTGACGATGAAACACAGAAATTGCATCGGAATTAAATATAAGAGACACATTGCCGACTTAAGTACAGGAAGATTGAGTCTTCCTACTGTCGATGTTTTGAGCGTTTCCTGCGTCACCACTTTTACATTCCGATGCACCTCTGCAGGTTTACTGTATCCATTGGACCTTCCCATTTACGATGAAACACAGAAA
This sequence comes from Schistocerca nitens, assembly GCF_023898315.1. Lineage (NCBI taxonomy): Eukaryota > Metazoa > Arthropoda > Insecta > Orthoptera > Acrididae > Schistocerca > Schistocerca nitens. The sequence goes on along the minus strand of NC_064623.1, from coordinate 237,328,639 downwards.
TTGCATCGGAATTAAATATAAGAGAAACAATGCCGACTTAAGTACAAATAAACTGAGTCTTCTTACGATCTATGTTTTGAGCGTTTCCTGTGTCACCAGTTTTACATTCCGATGCACCTCTGCAGGTTTACTGTTTCCCTTGGACCTTCCCATTGGCGATTAAACACAGAAATGGCATCGGAATTAAATATAAGAGACACAATGCCGACTGAAGTACAGGAAGACTGAGCCTTCCTACTGTCTATGTTTTGAGATTTTCCGGTGTCACCAGTATTAGATTACGATGCACTTCTGCAGGTTTACTGTATCCCTTGGACCTTCACAGTGACGATGAAACACAGAAATTGCATCGGAATTATATATAAGAGACACAATGCCGACTTGAGTACAGGAAGACTGAGTCTTCTTCCACTCTATGTTTTGAGCGTTTCCTGTGTCACCAGTTTGACTTTCCGATGCACATCTACAGGTTAACTGTATCCATTGGACCTTCAGATTGACGATGAAACACAGAAATTGCATCGGAATTAAATATAAGAGACACAATGCCGACTTAAGTACAAGAAAACTGAGTCTCCTTACTGTCTATGTTTTGAGCGTTTACAGTGTCACCAGTTTTACATTCCGATGCACCTCTGCAGGTTTACTGTATCCCTTGGACCTTCACAGTGACGATGAAACACAGAAATTGCATCGGAATTAAATATAAGAGACACAATGCCGACTTAAGTACAGGAAGACTGAGCATTCCTACTGTCTATCTCTTGAGCGTTTCCTGTGTTACCAGTTTTACATTCCGATGCACCTCTGCAGCTTTACTGTATCCGTTGGACCTTCCCATTGACGATGAAACTCAGAAATTGCATCGCAATTAAATATAAGAGTCACATTGCCGACTTAAGTACAGGAAGACTGAGTCTTACTACTGTCTATGTTTTGAGCGTTTCCTGTGTCAGCAATTTTACATTCCGATGCACCTCTGCAGGTTTTCTGTATCCCTTGGACTTTCCCATTGACGATGAAACACGGAAATTGCATCGGAATTAAATATAAGAGTCACAATGCCGACTTAAGTACAAGAAAACTGTGTCTTCCTAAGGTCTATGTTTCGAGCGTTTACTGTGTCACCAGTTTTACATTCCGATGCAGCTCTGGTGGTTTACTGTATCCCTTGGACCTTCCAATTGACGATGAAACACGGAAATTGCATCGGAATTAAATATAAGAGACTCAATGCTGACTTAAGTACAGGAAGACTGAGTCTTCCTACTGTCTATGTTTTGAGCGTTTCCTGGGTCACCAGTTTTACATTCCGATGCACCTCTGCAGGTTTACTGTATCCTTTGGATCTCCCTTTTGACGATGAAACACAGAAATTGCATCGGAATTAAATATAAGAGACACATTGCCGACTTAAGTACAGGAAGATTGAGTCTTCCTACTGTCGATGTTTTGAGCGTTTCCTGCGTCACCATTTTTACATTCCGATGCACCTCTGCAGGTTTACTGTATCCATTGGACATTCCCAATTACGATGAAACACAGAAATTGCATCGGAATTAAATATAAGGGACACAATGCCGACTTAAGTACAAGAAAACTGAGTCTTCTTACGATCTATGTTTTGAGCGTTTCCTGTGTCACCAGTATTAGATTCCGATGCACTTATGCAGGTTTACTGTATCCCTTGGACCTTCACAGTGACGATGAAACACAGAAATTGCATCGGAATTAAATATAAGAGGCACAATGCCGACTTAAGTACAGGAAGACTGAGTCTTCTTCCAGTCTATGATTTGAGCGTTTCCTGTGTCACCAGTTTGACTTTCCGATGCACATCTACAGGTTAACTGTATCCATTGGACCTTCAGATTGACGATGAAACACAGAAATTGCATCGGAATTAAATATAAGAGACACAATGCCGACTTAAGTACAAGAAAACTGAGTCTCCTTACTGTCTATGTTTTGAGCGTTTACAGTGTCACCAGTTTTAATTTCCGATGCACCTCTGCAGGTTTACTGTATCCCTTGGACCTTCCCATTGAAGATGAAACACAGAAATTGCATCGGAATTAAATATAAGAGACAAAACGCCGACTTAAGTACAGGAAGACTGAGCCTTCGTAATGTCTATATTTTGAGCGTTTCCTGTGTCACCAGTTTTATATTCCGATGCACCTCTGCAGGTTTACTGTATCCCTTGGACCTTCCCACTGACAATGAAACACAGAAATTGCATCGGAATTAAATATAAGAGACACAATGCCGACCTAAGTACAGGAAGACTGAGTATTACTACTGTCTATCTTTTGAGCGTCTCTTGTGTCACCAATTTTACATTCCGATGCACCTCTGCAGGTTTACTGTATCCCATGAACCTTCCAATTGACGATGAAGCACAGAAATTGCATTTGAATTAAATATAAGAGACTCAATGCTGACTTAAGTACAGGAAGACTGAGTCTTCCTAATGTCCATGAATTGAGAGTTTCCTGTGTCACCTATTTTATATTTCGATGCACCTCTGCAGGTTTACTGTATCCATTGGACCTTCCCATTGACGATGAAACACAGAAATTGCATCGGAATTAAATAAAGGAGACACATTGCCGAGTTAAGTACAGCAAGACTGAGTCTTCCTACTGTCTATGTTTTGAGCGTTTCCTGTGTCATCAGTTTTACATTCCGATGCACCTCTGCAGGTCTATTGTTTCCCTTGGACCTTCCCATTGGCGATTAAACACAGAAATGGCATCGGAATTAAATATAAGAGACACAATGCCGACTGAAGTACAGGAAGACTGAGTCTTCCTACTGTCTATGTTTTGAGCGTTTCCGGTGTCACCAGTATTAGATTCCGATCCACCTCTGCAGCTTTACTGTATCAGTTGGACCTTCCCATTGACGATGAAACTCAGAAATTGCATCGCAATTCAATATAAGAGTCACAATGCCGACTTAAGTACAGGAAGACTGAGTCTTACTACTGTCTATGTTTTGAGCGTTTCCTGTGTCAGCAATTTTACATTCCGATGCACCTCTGCAGGTTTTCTGTATCCCTTGGACCTTCCCATTGACGATGAAACACGGAAATTGCATCGGAATTAAATATAAGAGTCACAATGCCGACTTAAGTACAAGAAAACTGTGTCTTCCTAAGGTCTATGTTTCGAGCGTTTACTGTGTCACCAGTTTTACATTCCGATGCAGCTCTGGAGGTTTACTGTATCCCTTGGACCTTCCAATTGACGATGAAACACGGAAATTGCATCGGAATTAAATATAAGAGACTCAATGCTGACTTAAGTACAGGAAGACTGAGTCTTCCTACTGTCTATGTTTTGAGCGTTTCCTGGGTCACCAGTTTTACATTCCGATGCACCTCTGCAGGTTTACTGTATCCTTTGGATCTCCCTTTTGACGATGAAACACAGAAATTGCATCGGAATTAAATATAAGAGACACATTGCCGACTTAAGTACAGGAAGATTGAGTCTTCCTACTGTCGATGTTTTGAGCGTTTCCTGCGTCACCATTTTTACATTCCGATGCACCTCTGCAGGTTTACTGTATCCATTGGACCTTCCCAATTACGATGAAACACAGAAATTGCATCGGAATTAAATATAAGGGACACAATGCCGACTTAAGTACAAGAAAACTGAGTCTTCTTACGATCTATGTTTTGAGCGTTTCCTGTGTCACCAGTTTTACATTCCGATGCACCTCCGCAGGTTTACTGTTTCCTTTCACCTTCCCATTGGAGATTAAACACAGAAATGGCATCGGAATTAAATATAAGAGACACAATGCCGACTGAAGTACAGGGAGACTGAGTCTTCCTACTGTCAATGTTTTGTGCGTTTCCGGTGTCACCAGTATTAGATTCCGATGCACTTATGCAGGTTTACTGTATCCCTTGGACTTTCACAGTGACGATGAAACACAGAAATTGCATCGGAATTAAATATAAGAGGCACGATGCCGACTTAAGTACAGGAAGACTGAGTCTTCTTCCAGTCTATGATTTGAGCGTTTCCTGTGTCACCAGTTTGACTTTCCGATGCACATCTACAGGTTAACTGTATCCATTGGACCTTCAGATTGACGATGAAACACAGAAATTGCATCGGAATTAAATATAAGAGACACAATGCCGACTTAAGTACAAGAAAACTGAGTCTCCTTACTGTCTATGTTTTGAGCGTTTACAGTGTCACCAGTTTTAATTTCCGATGCACCTCTGCAGGTTTACTGTATCCCTTGGACCTTCCCATTGAAGATGAAACACAGAAATTGCATCGGAATTAAATATAAGAGACAAAATGCCGACTTAAGTACAGGAAGACTGAGCCTTCGTAATGTCTATATTTTGAGCGTTTCCTGTGTCACCAGTTTTATATTCCGATGCACCTCTGCAGGTTTACTGTATCCCTTGGACCTTCCCACTGACAATGAAACACAGAAATTGCATCGGAATTAAATATAAGAGACACAATGCCGACCTAAGTACAGGAAGACTGAGTATTCCTACTGTCTATCTTTTGAGCGTCTCCTGTGTCACCAATTTTACATTCCGATGCACCTCTGCAGGTTTACTGTATCCCATGAACCTTCCAATTGACGATGAAGCACAGAAATTGCATTTGAATTAAATATAAGAGACTCAATGCTGACTTAAGTACAGGAAGACTGAGTCTTCCTAATGTCCATGAATTGAGCGTTTCCTGTGTCACCTATTTATATTTCGATGCACCTCTGCAGGTTTACTGTATCCATTGGACCTTCCCATTGACGATGAAACACAGAAATTGCATCGGAATTAAATAAAGGAGACACATTGCCGAGTTAAGTACAGCAAGACTGAGTCTTCCTACTGTCTATGTTTTGAGCGTTTCCTGTGTCATCAGTTTTACATTCCGATGCACCTCTGCAGGTCTATTGTTTCCCTTGGACCTTCACAGTGACGATGAAACACAGAAATTGCATCGGAATTAAATATAAAAGACACAATGCCGACTTAAGTACAGGAAGACTGAGTCTTCCTACTGTCTATGTTTTGAGCGTTTCCTGGGTCACCAGTTTTTCATTCCGATGCACCTCAGCAGGTTTACTGTATCCCTTGGATCTCCCTTTGACGATGAAACACAGAAATTGCACCGGAATTAAATTTAAGAGACACAGTGCCGACTTAAGTACAGGAAGACTGAGTCTTCCTACTGTCTATGTTTTGAGCGTTTCCTGCGTCAGCAATTTTCCATTCTGATGCACCTCTGCAGGTTTTCTGTATCCCTTGGACCTTCACAGTGACGATGAAACACAGAAATTGCATCGGAATTAAATATAAGAGTCACAATGCCGACTTAAGTACAAGAAAACTGTGTCTTCTTAAGGTCTATGATTTGAGCGTTTCCTGTGTGACCACTTTTATATTCCGATGCACCTCTGCAGGTTTACTGTATCTATTGGAACTTCCCATTGACGATGAAACACAGAAATTGCATCGGAATTAAATATAAGAGACACAATGCCAGACTTAAATACAGGAAGACTCAGTCTTCCTACTGTCAATTTTTTGAGCGTTTCCTGGGTCACCAGTTTTACATTCCGATGCACCTCTGCAGTTTTACTGTTTCCCTTCGACCTTCCCATTGACGATGAAACACAGAAATTGCATCGGAATTAAATAATGGAGACACAATGCCGAGTTCAGTACAGCATGACTGAGTCTTCCTACTGTATATGCTTTGAGCGTTTCCTGTGTCATCTGTTTTACATTCCGATGCACCTCTGCAGGTTTGCTGTATCAATTTGACCTGCCCATTGACGATGAAACACAGAAATTGCATCGGAATTAAATATAAGAGACACATTGCCGACTTAAGTACAGGAAGATTGAGTCTTCCTACTGTCGATGTTTTGAGCGTTTCCTGCGTCACCACTTTTACATTCCGATGCACCTCTGCAGGTTTACTGTATCCATTGGATCTTCCCATTTACGATGAAACACAGAAATTGCATCGGAATTAAATATAAGAGAAACAATGCCGACTTAAGTACAAGAAAACTGAGTCTTCTTACGATCTATGTTTTGAGCGTTTCCTGTGTCACCAGTTTTACATTCCGATGCACCTCTGCAGGTTTACTGTTTCCCTTGGACCTTCCCATTGGCGATTAAACACAGAAATGGCATCGGAATTAAATATAAGAAACACAATGCCGACTGAAGTACAGGAAGACTGAGCCTTCCTACTGTCTATGTTTTGAGATTTTCCGGTGTCACCAGTATTAGATTCCGATGCACTTCTGCAGGTTTACTGTATCCCTTGGACCTTCACAGTGACGATGAAACACAGAAATTGCATCGGAATTATATATAAGAGACACAATGCCGACTTAAGTACAGGAAGACTGAGTCTTCTTCCACTCTATGTTTTGAGCGTTTCCTGTGTCACCAGTTTGACTTTCCGATGCACATCTACAGGTTAACTGTATCCATTGGACCTTCAGATTGACGATGAAACACAGAAATTGCATCGGAATTAAATATAAGAGACACAATGCCGACTTAAGTACAAGAAAACTGAGTCTCCTTACTGTCTATGTTTTGAGCGTTTACAGTGTCACCAGTTTTACATTCCGATGCACCTCTGCAGGTTTACTGTATCCCTTGGACCTTCACAGTGACGATGAAACACAGAAATTGCATCGGAATTAAATATAAGAGACACAATGCCGACTTAAGTACAGGAAGACTGAGCATTCCTACTGTCTATCTCTTGAGCGTTTCCTGTGTTACCAGTTTTACATTCCGATGCACCTCTGCAGCTTTACTGTATCCGTTGGACCTTCCCATTGACGATGAAACTCAGAAATTGCATCGCAATTAAATATAAGAGTCACAATGCCGACTTAAGTACAGGAAGACTGAGTCTTACTACTGTCTATGTTTTGTGCGTTTCCTGTGTCAGCAATTTTACATTCCGATGCACCTCTGCAGGTTTTCTGTATCCCTTGGACCTTCCCATTGACGATGAAACACGGAAATTGCATCGGAATTAAATATAAGAGTCACAATGCCGACTTAAGTACAGGAAGATTGAGTCTTCTTCCAGTCTATGATTTGAGCGTTTCCTGTGTCACCAGTTTGACTTTCCGATGCACATCTACAGGTTAACTGTATCCATTGGACCTTCAGATTGACGATGAAACACAGAAATTGCATCGGAATTAAATATAAGAGACACAATGCCGACTTAAGTACAAGAAAACTGAGTCTCCTTACTGTCTATGTTTTGAGCGTTTACAGTGTCACCAGTTTTAATTTCCGATGCACCTCTGCAGGTTTACTGTATCCCTTGGACCTTCCCATTGAAGATGAAACACAGAAATTGCATCGGAATTAAATATAAGAGACAAAATGCCGACTTAAGTACAGGAAGACTGAGCCTTCGTAATGTCTATATTTTGAGCGTTTCCTGTGTCACCAGTTTTATATTCCGATGCACCTCTGCAGGTTTACTGTATCCCTTGGACCTTCCCACTGACAATGAAACACAGAAATTGCATCGGAATTAAATATAAGAGACACAATGCCGACCTAAGTACAGGAAGACTGAGTATTCCTACTGTCTATCTTTTGAGCGTCTCCTGTGTCACCAGTTTTACATTCCGATGCACCTCTGCAGGTTTACTGTATCCCATGAACCTTCCAATTGACGATGAAGCACAGAAATTGCATTTGAATTAAATATAAGAGACTCAATGCTGACTTAAGTACAGGAAGACTGAGTCTTCCTAATGTCCATGAATTGAGCGTTTCCTGTGTCACCTATTTTATATTTCGATGCACCTCTGCAGGTTTACTGTATCCATTGGACCTTCCCAATGACGATGAAACACAGAAATTGCATCGGAATTAAATAAAGGAGACACATTGCCGAGTTAAGTACAGCAAGACTGAGTCTTCCTACTGTCTATGTTTTGAGCGTTTCCTGTGTCATCAGTTTTACATTCCGATGCACCTCTGCAGGTCTATTGTTTCCCTTGGACTTTCCCATTGACAATGAAACACAGAAATTGCATCGGAATTAAATATAAGAGTCACAATGCCGACTTAAGTACAAGAAAACTGTGTCTTCTTAAGGTCTATGTTTTGAGCGTTTCCTGGGTCACCAGTTTTTCATTCCGATGGACCTCAGCAGGTTTACTGTATCCCTTGGATCTCCCTTTGACGATGAAACACAGAAATTGCACTGGAATTAAATTTAAGAGACACAATGCCGACTTAAGTACAGGAAGACTGAGTCTTCCTACTGTCTATGTTTTGAGCGTTTCCTGCGTCAGCAATTTTACATTCCGATGCACCTCTGCAGGTTTTCTGTATCCCTTGGACCTTCACAGTGACGATGAAACTCAGAAATTGCATCGGAATTAAATATAAGAGTCACAATGCCGACTTAAGTACAAGAAAACTGTGTCTTCTTAAGGTCTATGATTTGAGCGTTTCCTGTGTGACCACTTTTATATTCCGATGCACCTCTGCAGGTTTACTGTATCTATTGGAACTTCCCATTGACGATGAAACACAGAAATTGCATCGGAATTAAATATAAGAGACACAATGCCAGACTTAAATACAGGAAGACTCAGTCTTCCTACTGTCAATTTTTTGAGCGTTTCCTGGGTCACCAGTTTTACATTCCGATGCACCTCTGCAGTTTTACTGTTTCCCTTCGACCTTCCCATTGACGATGAAACACAGAAATTGCATCGGAGTTAAATAATGGAGACACAATGCCGAGTTCAGTACAGCATGACTGAGTCTTCCTACTGTATATGCTTTGAGCGTTTCCTGTGACATCTGTTTTACATTCCGATGCACCTCTGCAGGTTTGGTGTATCCATTTGACCTGCCCATTGACGATGAAACACAGAAATTGCATCGGAATTAAATATAAGAGACACATTGCCGACTTAAGTACAGGAAGATTGAGTCTTCCTACTGTCGATGTTTTGAGCGTTTCCTGCGTCACCACTTTTACATTCCGATGCACCTCTGCAGGTTTACTGTATCCATTGGACCTTCCCATTTACGATGAAACACAGAAATTGCATCGGAATTAAATATAAGAGAAACAATGCCGACTTAAGTACAAATAAACTGAGTCTTCTTACGATCTATGTTTTGAGCGTTTCCTGTGTCACCAGTTTTACATTCCGATGCACCTCTGCAGGTTTACTGTTTCCCTTGGACCTTCCCATTGGCGATTAAACACAGAAATGGCATCGGAATTAAATATAAGAGACACAATGCCGACTGAAGTACAGGAAGACTGAGCCTTCCTACTGTCTATGTTTTGAGATTTTCCGGTGTCACCAGTATTAGATTACGATGCACTTCTGCAGGTTTACTGTATCCCTTGGACCTTCACAGTGACGATGAAACACAGAAATTGCATCGGAATTATATATAAGAGACACAATGCCGACTTAAGTACTGGAAGACTGAGTCTTCTTCCACTCTATGTTTTGAGCGTTTCCTGTGTCACCAGTTTGACTTTCCGATGCACATCTACAGGTTAACTGTATCCATTGGACCTTCAGATTGACGATGAAACACAGAAATTGCATCGGAATTAAATATAAGAGACACAATGCCGACTTAAGTACAAGAAAACTGAGTCTCCTTACTGTCTATGTTTTGAGCGTTTACAGTGTCACCAGTTTTACATTCCGATGCACCTCTGCAGGTTTACTGTATCCCTTGGACCTTCACAGTGACGATGAAACACAGAAATTGCATCGGAATTAAATATAAGAGACACAATGCCGACTTAAGTACAGGAAGACTGAGCATTCCTACTGTCTATCTCTTGAGCGTTTCCTGTGTTACCAGTTTTACATTCCGATGCACCTCTGCAGCTTTACTGTATCCGTTGGACCTTCCCATTGACGATGAAACTCAGAAATTGCATCGCAATTAAATATAAGAGTCACATTGCCGTCTTAAGTACAGTAAGACTGAGTCTTACTACTGTCTATGTTTTGAGCGTTTCCTGTGTCAGCAATTTTACATTCCGATGCACCTCTGCAGGTTTTCTGTATCCCTTGGACTTTCCCATTGACGATGAAACACGGAAATTGCATCGGAATTAAATATAAGAGTCACAATGCCGACTTAAGTACAAGAAAACAGTGTCTTCCTAAGGTCTATGTTTCGAGCGTTTACTGTGTCACCAGTTTTACATTCCGATGCAGCTCTGGTGGTTTACTGTATCCCTTGGACCTTCCAATTGACGATGAAACACGGAAATTGCATCGGAATTAAATATAAGAGACTCAATGCTGACTTAAGTACAGGAAGACTGAGTCTTCCTACTGTCTATGTTTTGAGCGTTTCCTGGGTCACCAGTTTTACATTCCGATGCACCTCTGCAGGTTTACTGTATCCTTTGGATCTCCCTTTTGACGATGAAACACAGAAATTGCATCGGAATTAAATATAAGAGACACATTGCCGACTTAAGTACAGGAAGATTGAGTCTTCCTACTGTCGATGTTTTGAGCGTTTCCTGCGTCACCATTTTTACATTCCGATGCACCTCTGCAGGTTTACTGTATCCATTGGACATTCCCAATTACGATGAAACACAGAAATTGCATCGGAATTAAATATAAGGGACACAATGCCGACTTAAGTACAAGAAAACTGAGTCTTCTTACGATCTATGTTTTGAGCGTTTCCTGTGTCACCAGTATTAGATTCCGATGCACTTATGCAGGTTTACTGTATCCCTTGGACCTTCACAGTGACGATGAAACACAGAAATTGCATCGGAATTAAATATAAGAGGCACAATGCCGACTTAAGTACAGGAAGACTGAGTCTTCTTCCAGTCTATGATTTGAGCGTTTCCTGTGTCACCAGTTTGACTTTCCGATGCACATCTACAGGTTAACTGTATCCATTGGACCTTCAGATTGACGATGAAACACAGAAATTGCATCGGAATTAAATATAAGAGACACAATGCCGACTTAAGTACAAGAAAACTGAGTCTCCTTACTGTCTATGTTTTGAGCGTTTACAGTGTCACCAGTTTTAATTTCCGATGCACCTCTGCAGGTTTACTGTATCCCTTGGACCTTCCCATTGAAGATGAAACACAGAAATTGCATCGGAATTAAATATAAGAGACAAAACGCCGACTTAAGTGCAGGAAGACAGCCTTCGTAATGTCTATATTTTGAGCGTTTCCTGTGTCACCAGTTTTATATTCCGATGCACCTCTGCAGGTTTACTGTATCCCTTGGACCTTCCCACTGACAATGAAACACAGAAATTGCATCGGAATTAAATATAAGAGACACAATGCCGACCTAAGTACAGGAAGACTGAGTATTACTACTGTCTATCTTTTGAGCGTCTCCTGTGTCACCAATTTTACATTCCGATGCACCTCTGCAGGTTTACTGTATCCCATGAACCTTCCAATTGACGATGAATCACAGAAATTGCATTTGAATTAAATATAAGAGACTCAATGCTGACTTAAGTACAGGAAGACTGAGTCTTCCTAATGTCCATGAATTGAGCGTTTCCTGTGTCACCTATTTTATATTTAGATGCACCTCTGCAGGTTTACTGTATCCATTGGACCTTCCCATTGACGATGAAACACAGAAATTGCATCGGAATTAAATAAAGGAGACACATTGCCGAGTTAAGTACAGCAAGACTGAGTCTTCCTACTGTCTATGTTTTGAGCGTTTCCTGTGTCATCAGTTTTACATTCCGATGCACCTCTGCAGGTCTATTGTTTCCCTTGGACCTTCCCATTGGCGATTAAACACAGAAATGGCATCGGAATTAAATATAAGAGACACAATGCCGACTGAAGTACAGGAAGACTGAGTCTTCCTACTGTCTATGTTTTGAGCGTTTCCGGTGTCACCAGTATTAGATTCCGATGCACCTCTGCAGGTTTACTGTATCCCTTGGACCTTCACAGTGACGATGAAACACAGAAATTGCATCGGAATTAAATATAAAAGACACAATGCCGACTTAAGTACAGGAAGACTGAGTCTTCCTACTGTCTATGTTTTGAGCGTTTCCTGGGTCACCAGTTTTTCATTCCGATGCACCTCAGCAGGTTTACTGTATCCCTTGGATCTCCCTTTGACGATGAAACACAGAAATTGCACTGGAATTAAATTTAAGAGACACAATGCCGACTTAAGTACAGGAAGACTGAGTCTTCCTACTGTCTATGTTTTGAGCGTTTCCTGCGTCAGCAATTTTACATTCCGATGCACCTCTGCAGGTTTTCTGTATCCCTTGGACCTTCACAGTGACGATGAAACACAGAAATTGCATCGGAATTAAATATAAGAGTCACAATGCCGACTTAAGTACAAGAAAACTGTGTCTTCTTAAGGTCTATGATTTGAGCGTTTCCTGTGTGACCACTTTTATATTCCGATGCACCTCTGCAGGTTTACTGTATCTATTGGAACTTCCCATTGACGATGAAACACAGAAATTGCATCGGAATTAAATATAAGAGACACAATGCCAGACTTAAATACAGGAAGACTCAGTCTTCCTACTGTCAATTTTTTGAGCGTTTCCTGGGTCACCAGTTTTACATTCCGATGCACCTCTGCAGTTTTACTGTTTCCCTTCGACCTTCCCATTGACGATGAAACACAGAAATTGCATCGGAATTAAATAATGGAGACACAATGCCGAGTTCAGTACAGCATGACTGAGTCTTCCTACTGTATATGCTTTGAGCGTTTCCTGTGTCATCTGTTTTACATTCCGATGCACCTCTGCAGGTTTGCTGTATCCATTTGACCTGCCCATTGACGATGAAACACAGAAATTGCATCGGAATTAAATATAAGAGACACATTGCCGACTTAAGTACAGGAAGATTGAGTCTTCCTACTGTCGATGTTTTGAGCGTTTCCTGCGTCACCACTTTTACATTCCGATGCACCTCTGCAGGTTTACTGTATCCATTGGACCTTCCCATTTACGATGAAACACAGAAATTGCATCGGAATTAAATATAAGGGAAACAATGCCGACTTAAGTACAAGAAAACTGAGTCTTCTTACGATCTATGTTTGAGCGTTTCCTGTGTCACCAGTTTTACATTCCGATGCACCTCTGCAGGTTTACTGTTTCCCTTGGACCTTCCCATTGGCGATTAAACACAGATATGGCATCGGAATTAAATATAAGAGACACAATGCCGACTGAAGTACAGGAAGACTGAGCCTTCCTACTGTCTATGTTTTGAGATTTTCCTGTGACACCAGTTTTAGATTCCGATGCACTTCTGCAGGTTTACTGTATCCCTTGGACCTTCACAGTGACGATGAAACACAGAAATTGCATCGGAATTTTATATAAGAGACACAATGCCGTCTTAAGTACAGGAAGACTGAGTCTTCTTCCACTCTATGTTTTGAGCGTTTCCTGTGTCACCAGTTTGACTTTCCGATGCACATCTACAGGTTAACTGTATCCATTGGACCTTCAGATTGACGATGAAACACAGAAATTGCATCGGAATTAAATATAAGAGACACAATGCCGACTTAAGTACAAGAAAACTGAGTCTCCTTACTGTCTATGTTTTGAGCGTTTACAGTGTCACCAGTTTTACATTCCGATGCACCTCTGCAGGTTTACTGTATCCCTTGGACCTTCACAGTGACGATGAAACACAGAAATTGCATCGGAATTAAATATAAGAGTCACAATGCCGACTTAAGTACAAGAAAACTGTTTCTTCTTAAGGTCTATGTTTCGAGCGTTTACTGTGTCACCAGTTTTATATTCCGATGCAGCTCTGGAGGTTTACTGTATCCCTTGGACCTTCCAATTGACGATGAAACACGGAAATTGCATCGGAATTAAATATAAGAGACTCAATGCTGACTTAAATACAGGAAGACTGAGTCTTCCTAATGTCTATGATTTGAGCGTTTCCTGTGTGACCAGTTTTATATTCCGATGCACCTCTGCAGGTTTACTGTATCCATTGGACCTTCCCATTGACGATGAAACACAGAAATGGCATCGGAATTAAATATAAGAGACACAATGTCGACTTAAGAACAGGAAGACTGAGTCATCCTAATGTCTATATTTTAAGCGTTTCCTGTGTCCCCGTTTTTACATTCCGATGCACCTCTGCAGGTTTACTGTATCCCTTGGACCTTCCCATCGACAATGAAACACAGAAATTGCATCGGAATTAAATATAAGAAACACAATGCCGACTTAAGTACAGGAAGACTGAGTATTCCTTCTGTGTATCTCTTGAGCGTTTCCTGTGTAACCAGTTTTACATTCCGATGCACCTCTGCAGGTTTCCTGTATCCCTTGGATCTTCACAGTGACGATGAAACACAGAAATCGCATCGGATTTAAATATAAGAGTCACAATGCCGACTTAAGTACAAGAAAACTGTGTCTTCTTAAGGTCTATGTTTCGAGCGTTTACTGTGTCACCAGTTTTACATTCCGATGCACCTCTGCAGGTTTACTGTTTCCCTTCGAACTTCCCATTGACGATGAAACACAGAAATTGCATCGGAATTAAATATAAGAGACACAATGCCGACTTAAGTACAGGAAGACTGAGTCTTCCGACTGTCAATGTTTTGAGCGTTTCCTGGGTCACCAGTTTTACATTCCGATGCACTTCTGCAGTTTTACTGTTTCCCTTCGACCTTCCCATTGACGATGAAACACAGAAATTGCATCGGAATTAAATATAAGAGACACAATGCCGACTTAAGTACAGGAAGACTGAGCATTCCTACTGTCTATCTCTTGAGCGTTTCCTGTGTTACCAGTTTTACATTCCGATGCACCTCTGCAGCTTTACTGTATCCGTTGGACCTTCCCATTGACGATGAAACTCAGAAATTGCATCGCAATTAAATATAAGAGTCACAATGCCGACTTAAGTACAGGAAGACTGAGTCTTACTACTGTCTATGTTTTGAGCGTTTCCTGTGTCATTAATTTTACATTCCGATTCACCTCTGCAGGTTTTCTGTATCCCTTCGAACTTCCCATTGACGATGAAACACAGAAATTGCATCGGAATTAAATAAAGGAGACACAATGCCGAGTTAAGTCCAGCAAGACTGAGTCTTCCTACTGTCTATGTTTTGAGCGTTTCCTGTGTCATCAGTTTTACATTCCGATGCACCTCTGCAGGTTTGCTGTATAAATTTGACCTTCCCATTGACGATGAAACACAGAAATTGCATCGGAATTAAATATAAGAGACACACTGCCGACATAAGTACAGGAAGACTGAGTCTTCCTGCTGCCTATGTTTTGAGCGTTTCCTGGGTCACCAGTTTTACATTCCGATGCACCTCTGCAGGTTTACTGTATCCTTTGGATCTCCCTTTTGACGATGAAACACAGAAATTGCATCGTAATTAAATATAAGAGACACATTGCCGACTTAAGTACAGGAAGATTGAGTCTTCCTACTGTCGATGTTTTGAGCGTTTCCTGCGTCACCATTTTTACATTCCGATGCACCTCTGCAGGTTTACTGTATCCATTGGACCTTCCCAATTACGATGAAACACAGAAATTGCATCGGATTTAAATATAAGAGACACAATGCCGACTTAAGTACAAGAAAACTGAGTCTTCTTACGATCTATGTTTTGAGCGTTTCCTGTGTCACCAGTTTTACATTCCGATGCACCTCCGCAGGTTTACTGTTTCCTTTGACCTTCCCATTGGAGATTAAACACAGAAATGGCATCGGAATTAAATATAAGAGACACAATGCCGACTGAAGTACAGGAAGACTGAGTCTTCCTACTGTCAATGTTTTGTGCGTTTCCGGTGTCACCAGTATTAGATTCCGATGCACCTATGCAGGTTTACTGTATCCCTTGGACCTTCACAGTGACGATGAAACACAGAAATTGCATCGGAATTAAATATAAGAGGCACAATGCCGACTTAAGTACAGGAAGACTGAGTCTTCTTCCAGTCTATGATTTGAGCGTTTCCTGTGTCACCAGTTTGACTTTCCGATGCACATCTACAAGTTAACTGTATCCATTGGACCTTCAGATTGACGATGAAACACAGAAATTGCATCGGAATTAAATATAAGAGACACAATGCCGACTTAAGTACAAGAAAACTGAGTCTCCTTACTGTCTATGTTTTGAGCGTTTACAGTGTCACCAGTTTTAATTTCCGATGCACCTCTGCAGGTTTACTGTATCCCTTGGACCTTCCCATTGAAGATGAAACACAGAAATTGCATCGGAATTAAATATAGAGACAAAATGCCGACTTAAGTACAGGAAGACTGAGCCTTCGTAATGTCTATATTTTGAGCGTTTCCTGTGTCACCAGTTTTATATTCCGATGCACCTCTGCAGGTTTACTGTATCCCTTGGACCTTCCCACTGACAATGAAACACAGAAATTGCATGGGAATTAAATATAAGAGACACAATGCCGACATAGGGACAGGAAGACTCAGTCTTCCTACTGTCTATGTTTTGAGCGTTTCCTGGGTCACCAGTTTTACATTCCGATGCACCTCTGCAGGTTTACTGTATCCCTTGGATCTCCCTTTTGACGATGAAACACAGATATTGCATCGGAATTAAATATAAGAGACACATTGCCGACTTAAGTACAGTAAGATTGAGTCTTCCTACTGTCGATGTTTTGAGCGTTTCCTGCGTCACCAGTTTTACATTCCGATGCACCTCTGCAGGTTTACTGTATCCATTGGACCATCCCATTTACGATGAAACACAGAAATTGCATCGGAATTAAATATAAGAGACACAATGCCGACTTAAGTACAAGAAAACTGAGTCTTCTTACGGTCTATGTTTTGAGCGTTTCCTGTGTCATCAGTTTTACATTCCGATGCAACTCTGCAGATCTATTGTTTCCCTTGGACCTTCCCATTGGCGATTAAACACAGATATGGCATCGGAATTAAATATAAGAGACACAATGCCGACTGAAGTACAGGAAGACTGAGTCTTCCTACCGTCTATGATTTGAGCGTTTCCTGTGTCACCAGTATTAGATTCCGATGCACCTCTGCAGGTTTACTGTATCCCTTGGACCTTCACAGTGACGATGAAACACAGAAATTGCATCGGAATTAAATATAAAAGACACAATGCCGACTTAAGTACAGGAAGACTGAGTCTTCCTACTGTCTATGTTTTGAGCGTTTCCTGGGTTACCAGTTTTTCATTCCGATGCACCTCAGCAGGTTTACTGTATCCCTTGGATCTCCCTTTGACGATGAAACACAGAAATTGCGTCGGAATTAAATTTAAGAGACACAATGCCGACTTCAGTACAGGAAGACTGAGTCTCCTTACTGTCTATGTTTTGAGCGTTTACAGTGTCACCAGTTTTACATTCCGATGCACTTCTGCAGGTTTACTGTATGCCTTGGACCTTCACATTGACGAAGAAACACAGAAATTGCATCGGAATTAAATATAAGAGACACAATGCCGACTTAAGTACAAGAAAACTGAGTCTTCTTACGGTCTATGTTTTGAGCGTTTCATGTGTCACCAGTTTTACATTCCGATGCACATCTGCAGGTTTACTGTTTCCCTTGGACCTTCCCATTGGCGATGAAACACTGAAATGGAATGTGAATTAAATATAAGAGACACAATGCCGACTTAAGTACAGGAAGACTGAGTCATCCAAATGTCTATATTTTAAGCGTTTCCTGTGTCACCGGTTTTACATTCCGATGCACCTCTGCAGGTTTACTGTATCCCTTGGACCTTCCCATTGACAATGAAACACAGAAATTGCATCGGAATTAAATATAAGAGACACAATGCCGACTTAAGTACAGGAAGACTGAGTATTCCTACTGTCTATCCCTTGACCGTTTCCTGTGTCACCTGTTTTACATTCCGATGCACCTCTGCAGGTTTTCTGTATCCGTTGGACCTTCCCATTGACGATGAAACTCAGAAATTGCATTGCAATTAAATATAAGAGTCACAATGCCGACCTAAGTACAGGAAGACTGAGTCTTCCTACTGTCTATGTTTTGAGCGTTTCCTGTGTCAGCAATTTTACATTCCGATGCACCTCTGCAGGTTTTCTGTATCCCTTGGACCTTCACAGTGACGATGAAACACAGAAATTGCATCGGAATTAAATATACGAATCACAATGCCGACTTAAGTACAAGAAAACTGTGTCTTCTTAAGGTCTATGTTTCGAGCGTTTACTGTGTCACCAGTTTTACATTCCGATGCAGCTCTGGAGGTTTACTGTATCCCTTGGACGTTCCAATTGACGATGATACACGGAAATTGCATCGGAATTAAATATAAGAGACTCAATGCTGACTTAAGTACAGAAAGACTGAGTCTTCCTACTGTCTATGTTTTGAGCGTTTCCTGTGTCATCAGTTTTACATTCCGATGCACCTCTGAAGGTTTGCTGTATCCATTTGACCTTCCCATTGACGATGAAACACAGAAATTGCATCGGAATTAAATATAAGAGACACAATGCCGACATAGGTACAGGAAGACTCAGTCTTCCTACTGTCTATGATTTGAGCGTTTCCTGGGTCACCAGTTTTACATTCCGATGCACCTCTGCAGGTTTACTGTATCCCTTGGATCTCCCTTTTGACGATGAAACACAGATATTGCATCGGAATTAAATATAAGAGACACATTGCCGACTTAAGTACAGTAAGATTGAGTTTTCCTACTGTCGATGTTTTGAGCGTTTCCTGCGTCACCAGTTTTACATTCCGATGCACCTCTGCAGGTTTACTGTATCCATTGGACCATCCCATTTACGATGAATCACAGAAATTGCATCGGAATTAAATATAAGAGACACAATACCGACTTAAGTACAAGAAAACTGAGTCTTCTTACGGTCTATGTTTTGAGCGTTTCCTGTGTCATCAGTTTTACATTCCGATGCACCTCTGCAGGTTTATTGTTTCCCTTGGACCTTCCCATTGGCGATTAAACACAGAAATGGCATCGGAAATAAATATAAGAGACACAATGCCGACTGAAGTACAGGAAGACTGAGTCTTCCTACTGTCTATGTTTTGAGCGTTTCCGGTGTCACCAGTATTAGATTCCGATGCACCTCTGCAGGTTTACTGTATCCCTTGGACCTTCACAGTGACGATGAAACACAGAAATTGCATCGGAATTAAATATAATAGACACAATGCCGACTTAAGTACAGGAAGACTGAGTCTTCCTACTGTCAATTTTTTGAGCGTTTCCTGGGTCACCAGTTTTACATTCCGATGCACCTCTGCAGTTTTACTGTTTCCCTTCGACCTTCCCATTGACGATGAAACACAGAAATTGCATCGGAATTAAATAATGGAGACACAATGCCGAGTTCAGTACAGCATGACTGAGTCTTCCTACTGTATATGCTTTGAGCGTTTCCTGTGTCATCTGTTATACATTCCGATGCACCTCTGCAGGTTTGCTGTATCCATTTTACCTGCCCATTGACGATGAAACACAGAAATGGCATCGGAATTAAATATAAGAGACACATTGCCGACTTAAGTACAGGAAGATTGAGTCTTCCTACTGTCGATGTTTTGAGCGTTTCCTGCGTCACCAGTTTTACATTCCGATGCACCTCTGCAGGTTTACTGTATCCATTGGACCTTCCCATTTACGATGAAACACAGAAATTGCATCGGAATTAAATATAAGAGAAACAATGCCGACTTAAGTACAAGAAAACTGAGTCTTCTTACGATCTATGTTTTGAGCGTTTCCTGTGTCACCAGTTTTACATTCCGATGCACCTCTGCAGGTTTACTGTTTCCCTTGGACCTTCCCATTGGCGATTAAACACAGAAATGGCATCGGAATGAAATATAAGAGACACAATGCCGACTGAAGTACAGGAAGACTGAGCCTTCCTACTGTCTATGTTTTGAGATTTTCCGGTGTCACCAGTATTAGATTCCGATGCACTTCTGCAGGTTTACTGTATCCCTTGGACCTTCACAGTGACGATGAAACACAGAAATTGCATCGGAATTATATATAAGAGACACAATGCCGACTTAAGTACAGGAAGACTGAGTCTTCTTCCACTCTATGTTTTGAGCGTTTCCTGTGTCACCAGTTTGACTTTCCGATGCACATCTACAGGTTAACTGTATCCATTGGACCTTCAGATTGACGATGAAACACAGAAATTGCATCGGAATTAAATATAAGAGACACAATGCCGACTTAAGTACAAGAAAACTGAGTCTCCTTACTGTCTATGTTTTGAGCGTTTACAGTGTCACCAGTTTTACATTCCGATGCACCTCTGCAGGTTTACTGTATCCCTTGGACCTTCACAGTGACGATGAAACACAGAAATTGCATCGGAATTAAATATAAGAGTCACAATGCCGACTTAAGTACAAGAAAACTGTGTCTTCTTAAGGTCTATGTTTCGAGCGTTTACTGTGTCACCAGTTTTATATTCCGATGCAGCTCTGGAGGTTTACTGTATCCCTTGGACCTTCCAATTGACGATGAAACACGGAAATTGCATCGGAATTAAATATAAGAGACTCAATGCTGACTTAAGTACAGGAAGACTGAGTCTTCCTAAAGTCTATGATTTGAGCGTTTCCTGTGTGACCAGTTTTATATTCCGATGCACCTCTGCAGGTTTACTGTATCCATTGGACCTTCCCATTGACGATGAAACACAGAAATGGCATCGGAATTAAATATAAGAGACACAATGCCGACTTAAGAACAGGAAGACTGAGTCATCCTAATGTCTATATTTTAAGCGTTTCCTGTGTCCCCGTTTTTACATTCCGATGCACCTCTGCAGGTTTACTGTATCCCGTGGACCTTCCCATCGACAATGAAACACAGAAATTGCATCGGAATTAAATATAAGAAACACAATGCCGACTTAAGTACAGGAAGACTGAGTATTCCTTCTGTCTATCTCTTGAGCGTTTCCTGTGTAACCAGTTTTACATTCCGATGCACCTCTGCAGGTTTTCTGTATCCCTTGGATCTTCACAGTGACGATGAAACACAGAAATCGCATCGGAATTAAATATAAGAGACACAATGCCGACTTAAGTACAGGAAGACTGAGTCTTCCGACTGTCAATGTTTTGAGCGTTTCCTGGGTCACCAGTTTTACATTCCGATGCACCTCTGCAGTTTTACTGTTTCCCTTCGACCTTCCCATTGACGATGAAACACAGAAATTGCATCGGAATTAAATAAAGGAGACACAATGCCGAGTTAAGTACAGCAAGACTGAGTCTTCCTACTGTCTATGTTTTGAGCGTTTCCTGGATCACCAGTTTTACATTCCGATGCATCTCTGCAGGTTTACTGTATCCTTTGGATCTCCCTTTTGACGATGAAACACAGAAATTGCATCGGTGTTTAATATAAGAGACACATTGCCGACTTAAGTACAGGAAGATTGAGTCTTCCTACTGTCGATGTTTTGAGCGTTTCCTGCGTCACCAGTTTTACATTCCGATGCACCTCTGCAGGTTTACCGTATCCATTGGACCTTCCCATTGACGATGAAACACAGAAATTGCATCGGAATTAAATATAAGAGACACAATGCCGACTTAAGTACAAGAAAACTGAGTCTTCTTACGGTCTATGTTTTGAGCGTTTCCTGTGTCACCATTTTTACATTCCGATGCACCTCTGCAGGTTTACTGTTTCCCTTGGAGCTTCCCATTGGCGATGAAACACAGAAATGGCATCGGAATTGAATGTAAGAGACACAATGCCGACTTAAGTACAGGAAAACTGAGTCATCCTAATGTCCATATTTTAAGCGTTTCCTGTGTCACCGGTTTTACAGTCCGATGCACCTCTGCACGTTTACTGTATCCCTTGGACCTTCCCATTGACAATGAAACACAGAAATTCCGTCGGAATTAAATATAAGAGACACAATGCCGACTTAAGTACAGGAAGACTGAGAATTCCTACTGTCTATCTCTTGAGCGTTTCCTGTGTTACCAGTTTTACATTCCGATGCACCTCTGCAGCTTTACTGTATCCGTTGGACCTTCCCATTGACGATGAAACTCAGAAATTGCATCGCAATTAAATATAAGAGTCACAATGCCGACTTAAGTACAGGAAGACTGAGTCTTACTACTGTCTATGTTTTGAGCATTTCCTGTGTCAGCAATTTTACATTCCGATGCACCTCTGCAGGTTTTCTGTATCCCTTGGACCTTCACATTGACGATGAAACACGGAAATTGCATCGGAATTAAATATAAGAGTCACAATGCCGACTTAAGTACAAGAAAACTGTGTCTTCTTAAGGTCTATGTTTCGAGCGTTTACTGTGTCACCAGTTTTACATTCCGATGCAGCTCTGGAGGTTTACTGTATCCCTTGGACCTTCCAATTGACGATGAAACACGGAAATTGCATCGGAATTAAATATAAGAGACTCAATGCTGACTTAAGTACAGGAAGACTGAGTCTTCCTAATGTCTATGATTTGAGCGTTTCCTGTGTGACCAGTTTTATATTCCGATGCACCTCTGCAGGTTTACTGTATCCATTGGACCTTCCCATTGACGATGAAACACAGAAATTGCATCGGAATTAAATATAAGAGACACAATGCCAACTTAAGTACAGGAAGACTGAGTCTTCCTACTGTCAATGATTTGAGCGTTTCCTGGGTCACCAGTTTTACATTCCGATGCACCTCTGCAGGTTTACTGTTTCCCTTCGAACTTCCCATTGACGATGAAACACAGAAATTGCATCGGAATTAAATAAAGGAGACACAATGCCGAGTTAAGTCCAGCAAGACTGAGTCTTCCTACTGTCTATGTTTTGAGCGTTTCCTGTGTCATCAGTTTTACATTCCGATGCACCTCTGCAGGTTTGCTGTATCCATTTGACCTTCCCATTGACGATGAAACACAGAAATTGCATCGGAATTAAATATAAGAGACACAATGCCGACATAAGTACAGGAAGACTGAGTCTTCCTACTGTCTATCTTTTGAGCGTTTCCTGGGTCACCAGTTTTACATTCCGATGCACCTCTGCAGGTTTACTGTATCCTTTGGATCTCCCTTTTGACGATGAAACACAGAAATTGCATCGGAATTAAATATAAGAGACACATTGCCGACTTAAGTACAGGAAGATTGAGTCTTCCTACTGTCGATGTTTTGAGCGTTTCCTGCGTCACCATTTTTACATTCCGATGCACCTCTGCAGGTTTACTGTATCCATTGG
Organism: Schistocerca nitens; assembly: GCF_023898315.1. Lineage (NCBI taxonomy): Eukaryota > Metazoa > Arthropoda > Insecta > Orthoptera > Acrididae > Schistocerca > Schistocerca nitens. Next base: position 237,305,284 of record NC_064623.1, on the reverse strand, counting down.
ACCTTCCCAATTACGATGAAACACAGAAATTGCATCGGAATTAAATATAAGAGACACAATGCCGACTTAAGTACAAGAAAACTGAGTCTTCTTACGATCTATGTTTTGAGCGTTTCCTGTGTCACCATTTTTACATTCCGATGCACCTCCGCAGGTTTACTGTTTCCTTTGACCTTCCCATTGGAGATTAAACACAGAAATGGCATCGGAATTAAATATAAGAGACACAATGCCGACTGAAGTACAGGAAGACTGAGTCTTCCTACTGTCAATGTTTTGTGCGTTTCCGGTGTCACCAGTATTAGATTCCGATGCACCTATGCAGGTTTACTGTATCCCTTGGACCTTCACAGTGACGATGAAACATAGAAATTGCATCGGAATTAAATATAAGAGGCACAATGCCGACTTAAGTACAGGAAGACTGAGTCTTCTTCCCGTCTATGATTTGAGCGTTTCCTGTGTCAACAGTTTGACTTTCCGATGCACATCTACAGGTTAACTGTATCCATTGGACCTTCAGATTGACGATGAAACACAGAAATTGCATCGGAATAAAATGTAAGAGACACAATGCCGACTTAAGTACAAGAAAACTGAGTCTCCTTACTGTCTATGTTTTGAGCGTTTACAGTGTCACCAGTTTTAATTTCCGATGCACCTCTGCAGGTTTACTGTTTCCCTTCGAACTTCCCATTGACGATGAAACACAGAAATTGCATCGGAATTAAATAAAGGAGACACAATGCCGAGTTAAGTCCAGCAAGACTGAGTCTTCCTACTGTCTATGTTTTGAGCGTTTCCTGTGTCATCAGTTTTACATTCCGATGCACCTCTGCAGGTTTGCTGTATCCATTTGACCTTCCCATTGACGATGAAACACAGAAATTGCATCGGAATTAAATATAAGAGACAAAATGCCGACTTAAGTACAGGAAGACTGAGCCTTCGTAATGTCTATATTTTGAGCGTTTCCTGTGTCACCAGTTTTATATTCCGATGCACCTCTGCAGGTTTACTGTATCCCTTGGACCTTCCCACTGACAATGAAACACAGAAATTGCATCGGAATTAAATATAAGAGACACAATGCCGACCTAAGTACAGGAAGACTGAGTATTCCTACTGTCTATCTTTTGGGCGTCTCCTGTGTCACCAATTTTACATTCCGATGCACCTCTGCAGGTTTACTGTATCCCATGAACCTTCCAATTGACGATGAAGCACAGAAATTGCATTTGAATTAAATATAAGAGACTCAATGCTGACTTAAGTACAGGAAGACTGAGTCTTCCTAATGTCTATGAATTGAGCGTTTCCTGTGACACCTATTTTATATTTCGATGCACCTCTGCAGGTTTACTGTATCCATTGGACCTTCCCATTGACGATGAAACACAGAAATTGCATCGGAATTAAATAAAGGAGACACAATGCCGAGTTAAGTACAGCAAGACTGAGTCTTCCTACTGTCTATGTTTTGAGCGTTGCCTGTGTCATCAGTTTTACATTCCGATGCACCTCTGCAGGTTTGCTGTATCCATTTGACATTCCCATTGACGATGAAACACAGAAATTGCATCGGAATTAAATATAAGAGACACAATGCCGACATAGGTACAGGAAGACTCAGTCTTCCTAATGTCTATGTTTTGAGCGTTTCCTGGGTCACCAGTTTTACATTCCGATGCACCTCTGCAGGTTTACTGTATCCCTTGGACCTTCCAATTGACGATGAAACACGGAAATTGCATCGGAATTAAATATAAGAGACTCAATGCTGACTTAAGTACAGGAAGACTGAGTCTTCCTAATGTCTATGATTTGAGCGTTTCCTGTGTGACCAGTTTTATATTCCGATGCACCTCTGCAGGTTTACTGTATCCATTGGACCTTCCCATTGACGATGAAACACAGAAATTGCATCGGAATTAAATATAAGAGACACAATGCCGACTTAAGTACAGGAAGACTGAGTCTTCCTACTGTCAATGTTTTGAGCGTTTCCTGGGTCACCAGTTTTACATTCCGATGCACCTCTGCAGGTTTACTGTTTCCCTTCGAACTTCCCATTGACGATGAAACACAGAAAATGCATCGGAATTAAATAAAGGAGACACAATGCCGAGTTAAGTCCAGCAAGACTGAGTCTTCCTACTGTCTATGTTTTGAGCGGTTCCTGTGTCATCAGTTTTACATTCCGATGCACCTCTGCAGGTTTGCTGTATCCATTTGACCTTCCCATTGACGATGAAACACAGAAATTCCATCGGCATTAAATATAAGAGACACAATGCCGACATAAGTACAGGAAGACTGAGTCTTCCTGCTGCCTATGTTTTGAGCGTTTCCTGGGTTACCAGTTTTACATTCCGATGCACCTCAGCAGGTTTACTGTATCCCTTGGATCTCCCTTTGACGATGAAACACAGAAATTGCACCGGAATTAAATTTAAGAGACACAATGCCGACTTAAGTACAGGAAGAGTGAGTCTCCTTACTGTCTATGTTTTGAGCGTTTACAGTGTCACCAGTTTTACATTCCGATGCACTTCTGCAGGTTTACTGTATGTCTTGGACCTTCACATTGACGAAGAAACACAGAAATTGCATCGGAATTAAATATAAGAGACACAATGCCGACTTAAGTACAAGAAAACTGAGTCTTCTTACGGTCTATGTTTTGAGCGTTTCCTGTGTCACCAGTTTTACATTCCGATGCACATCTGCAGGTTTACTGTTTCCCTTGGACCTTCCCATTGGCGATGAAACACTGAAATGGAATGGGAATTAAATATAAGAGACACAATGCCGACTTAAGTACAGGAAGTCTGAGTCATCCAAAAGTCTATATTTTAAGCGTTTCCTGTGTCACCGGTTTTACATTCCGATGCACCTCTTTAGGTTTACTGTATCCCTTGGACCTTCCCATTGACAATGAAACACAGAAATTGCATCGGAATTAAATATAAGAGACACAATGCCGACTTAAGTACAGGAAGACTGAGTATTCCTACTGTCTATCCCTTGAGCGTTTCCTGTGTCACCAGTTTTACATTCCGATGCACCTCTGCAGGTTTACTGTATCCGTTGGACCTTCCCATTGACGATGAAACTCAGAAATTGCATTGCAATTAAATATAAGAGTCACAATGCCGACTTAAGTACAGGAAGACTGAGTCTTCCTACTGTCTATGTTTTGAGCGTTTCCTGTGTCAGCAATTTTACATTCCGATGCACCTCTGCAGGTTTTCTGTATCCCTTGGACCTTCACAGTGACGATGAAACACAGAAATTGCATCGGAATTAAATATACGAATCACAATGCCGACTTAAGTACAAGAAAACTGTGTCTTCTTAAGGTCTATGTTTCGAGCGTTTACTGTGTCACCAGTTTTACATTCCGATGCAGCTCTGGAGGTTTACTGTATCCCTTGGACGTTCCAATTGACGATGATACACGGAAATTGCATCGGAATTAAATATAAGAGACTCAATGCTGACTTAAGTACAGAAAGACTGAGTCTTCCTAATGTCTATGATTTGAGCGTTTCCTGTGTCACCAGTTTTATATTCCGATGCACCTCTGCAGGTTTACTGTATCCCTTGGACCTTCCCATTGACGATGAAACACAGAAATTGCATCGGAATTAAATATAAGAGACACAATGCAGACATAAGTACAGGAAGACTGAGTCTTCCTACTGCCTATGTTTTGAGCGTTTCCTAGGTCACCAGTTTTACATTACGATGCACCTCTGCAGGTTTACTGTATCCTTTGGATCTCCCTTTTGACGATGAAACACAGAAATTGCATCGGAATTAAATATAAGAGACACATTGCCGACTTAAGTACAGGAAGATTGAGTCTTCCTACTGTCGATGTTTTGAGCGTTTCCTGCGCACCAGTTTTACATTCCGATGCACCTGTGCAGGTTTACTGTATCCATTGGACCTTCCCATTTACGATGAAACACAGAAATTGCATCGGAATTAAATATAAGAGACACAATGCCGACTTAAGTACAAGAAAACTGAGTCTTCTTACGATCTATGTTTTGAGCGTTTCCTGTGTCACCAGTTTTACATTCCGATGCACCTCCGCAGGTTTACTGTTTCCTTTGACCTTCCCATTGGAGATTAAACACAGAAATGGCATCGGAATTAAATATAAGAGACACAATGCCGACTGAAGTACAGGAAGACTGAGTCTTCTTACTGTCAATGTTTTGTGCGTTTCCGGTGTCACCAGTATTAGATTCCGATGCACCTCTGCAGGTTTACTGTATCCCTTGGATCTTCACAGTGACGATGAAACACAGAAATTGCATCGGAATTAAATATAAGAGGCACAATGCCGACTTAAGTACAGGAAGACTGAGTCTTCTTCCAGTCTATGATATGAGCGTTTCCTGTGTCACCAGTTTGACTTTCCGATGCACATCTACAGGTTAACTGTATCTATTGGACCTTCAGGTTGACGATGAAACACAGAAATTGCATCGGAATTAAATATAAGAGACACAATGCCGACTTAAGTACAAGAAAACTGAGTCTCCTTACTGTCTATGTTTTGAGCGTTTACAGTGTCACCAGTTTTAATTTCCGATGCACCTCTGCAGGTTTACTGTATCCCTTGGACCTTCCCATTGAAGATGAAACACTGAAATTGCATCGGAATTAAATATAAGAGACACAATGCCGACTTAAGTACAGGAAGACTGAGTATTCCTACTGTCTATCCCTTGAGCGTTTCCTGTGTCACCAGTTTTACATTCCGATGCACCTCTGCAGGTTTACTGTATCCGTTGGACCTTCCCATTGACGATGAAACACAGAAATTGCATTTGAATTAAATATAAGAGACTCAATGCTGACTTAAGTACAGGAAGACTTAGTCTTCCTAATGTCTATGAATTGAGCGTTTCCTGTGTCACCTATTTTATATTTCGATGCACCTCTGCAGGTTTACTGTATCCATTGGACCTTCCCATTGACGATGAAACACAGAAATTGCATCGGAATTAAATAAAGGAGACACAATGCCGAGTTAAGTACAGAAAGACTGAGTCTTCCTACTGTCTATGTTTTGAGCGTTTCCTGTGTCATTAGTTTTACATTCCGATGCACCTCTGAAGGTTTGCTGTATCCATTTGACCTTCCCATTGACGATGAAACACAGAAATTGCATCGGAATTAAATATAAGAGACACAATGCCGACATAGGTACAGGAAGACTCAGTCTTCCTACTGTCTATGTTTTGAGCGTTTCCTGGGTCACCAGTTTTACATTCCGATGCACCTCTGCAGGTTTACTGTATCCCTTGGATCTCCCTTTTGACGATGAAACACAGATATTGCATCGGAATTAAATATAAGAGACACATTGCCGACTTAAGTACAGTAAGATTGAGTCTTCCTACTGTCGATGTTTTGAGCGTTTCCTGCGTCACCAGTTTTACATTCCGATGCACCTCTGCAGGTTTACTGTATCCATTGGACCATCCCATTTACGATGAAACACAGAAATTGCATCGGAATTAAATATAAGAGACACAATGCCGACTTAAGTACAAGAAAACTGAGTCTTCTTACGGTCTATGTTTTGAGCGTTTCCTGTGCCATCAGTTTTACAATCCGATGCACCTCTGCAGGTTTATTGTTTCCCTTGGACCTTCCCATTGGCGATTAAACACAGAAATGGCATCGGAATTAAATATAAAAGACACAATGCCGACTGAAGTACAGGAAGACTGAGTCTTCCTACTGTCTATGTTTTGAGCGTTTCCGGTGTCACCAGTATTAGATTCCGATGCACCTCTGCAGGTTTACTGTATCCCTTGGACCTTCCCATTGACAATGAAACACAGAAATTGCATCGCAATTAAATATAAGAGTCACAATGCCGACTTAAGTACAGGAAGACTGAGTCTTCCTACTGTCTACGTTTTGAGCGTTTCCGGTGTCACCAGTATTAGATTCCGATGCACCTCTGCAAGTTTACTGTATCCCTTGGATCTCCCTTTGACGATGAAACACAGAAATTGCACCGGAATTATATTTAAGAGACACAATGCCGAATTAAGTACAGGAAGACTGAGTCTCCTTACTGTCTATGTTTTGAGCCTTTACAGTGTCACCAGTTTTACATTCCGATGCACTTCTGCAGGATTACTGTTTCCCTTGGACCTTCCCATTGGCGATGAAACACTGAAATGGCATGGGAATTAAATATAAGAGACACAATGCCGACTTAAGTACAGGAAGACTGAGTCATCCAAATGTCTATATATTAAGCGTTTCCTGTGTCACCGGTTTTACATTCCGATGCACCTCTGCAGGTTTACTGTATCCCTTGGACCTTCCCATTGACAATGAAACACAGAAATTGCATCGGAATTAAATATAAGAGACACAATGCCGACTTAAGTACAGGAAGACTGAGTATTCCTACTGTCTATCTCTTGAGCGTTTCCTGTGTCACCAGTTTTACATTCCGATGCACCTCTGCAGGTTTACTGTATCCGTTGGACCTTCCCATTGACGATGAAACTCAGAAATTGCATCGCAATTAAATATAAGAGTCACAATGCCGACTTAAGTACAGGAAGACTGAGTCTTCCTACTGTCTATGTTTTGAGCGTTTCCTGTGTCAGCAATTTTACATTCCGATGCACCTCTGCAGGTTTTCTGTATCCCTTGGACCTTCACAGTGACGATGAAACACAGAAATTGCATCGGAATTAAATATAAGAGTCACAATGCCGACTTAAGTACAAGAAAACTGTGTCTTCTTAAGGTCTATGTTTCGAGCGTTTACTGTGTCACCAGTTTTACATTCCGATGCAGCTCTGGAGGTTTACTGTATCCCTTGGACGTTCCAATTGACGATGAAACACGGAAATTGCATCGGAATTAAATATAAGAGACTCAATGCTGACTTAAGTACAGAAAGACTGAGTCTTCCTAATGTCTATGATTTGAGCGTTTCCTGTGTCACCAGTTTTATATTCCGATGCACCTCTGCAGGTTTACAGTATCCCTTGGACCTTCCCATTGACGATGAAACACAGAAATTGCATCGGAATTAAATATAAGAGACACAATGCCGACTTAAGTACCGGAAGACTGAGTCTTCCTACTGTCAATGTTTTGAGCGTTTCCTGGGTCACCAGTTTTACATTCCGATGCACCTCTGCAGTTTTACTGATTCCCTTCGACGTTCCCATTGACGATGAAACACAGAAATTGCATCGGAATTAAATAAAGGAGACACAATGCCGAGTTAAGTACAGAAAGACTGAGTCTTCCTACTGTCTATGTTTTGAGCGTTTCCTGTGTCATCAGTTTTACATTCCGATGCACCTCTGCAGGTTTGCTCTATCCATTTGACCTTCCCATTGACGATGAAACACAGAAATTGCATCGGAATTAAATATAAGAGACACAATGCCGACATAAGTACAGGAAGACTGAGTCTTCCTACTGCCTATGTTTTGAGCGTTTCCTGGGTCATCAGTTTTACATTCCGATGCACCTCTGCAGGTTTACTGTATCCTTTGGATCTCCCTTTTGACGATGAAACACAGAAATTGCATCGGAATTAAATATAAGAGACACATTGCCGACTTAAGTACAGGAAGATTGAGTCTTCCTACTGTCGATGTTTTGAGCGTTTCCTGCGTCACCAGTTTTACATTCCGATGCACCTCTGCAGGTTTACTGTATCCATTGGACCTTCCCATTTACGATGAAACACAGAAATTGCATCGGAATTAAATATAAGAGACACAATGCCGACTTAAGTACAAGAAAACTGAGTCTTCTTACAGTCTATGTTTTGAGCGTTTCCTGTGTCGCCAGTTTTACATTCCGATGCACCTCTGCGGGTTTACTGTTTCTCTTGGACCTTCCAATTGACGATGAAACACAGAAATTGCATCGGAATTAAATATAAGAGACTCAATGCTGACTTAAGTACAGAAAGACTGAGTCTTCCTAATGTCTATGATTTGAGCGTTTCCTGTGTCACCAGTTTTATATTCCGATGCACCTCTGCAGGTTTACTGTATCCCTTGGACCTTCCCATTGACGATGAAACACAGAAATTGCATCGGAATTAAATATAAGAGACACAATGCAGACATAAGTACAGGAAGACTGAGTCTTCCTACTGCCTATGTTTTGAGCGTTTCCTAGGTCACCAGTTTTACATTACGATGCACCTCTGCAGGTTTACTGTATCCTTTGGATCTCCCTTTTGACGATGAAACACAGAAATTGCATCGGAATTAAATATAAGAGACACATTGCCGACTTAAGTACAGGAAGATTGAGTCTTCCTACTGTCGATGTTTTGAGCGTTTCCTGCGCACCAGTTTTACATTCCGATGCACCTGTGCAGGTTTACTGTATCCATTGGACCTTCCCATTTACGATGAAACACAGAAATTGCATCGGAATTAAATATAAGAGACACAATGCCGACTTAAGTACAAGAAAACTGAGTCTTCTTACGATCTATGTTTTGAGCGTTTCCTGTGTCACCAGTTTTACATTCCGATGCACCTCCGCAGGTTTACTGTTTCCTTTGACCTTCCCATTGGAGATTAAACACAGAAATGGCATCGGAATTAAATATAAGAGACACAATGCCGACTGAAGTACAGGAAGACTGAGTCTTCTTACTGTCAATGTTTTGTGCGTTTCCGGTGTCACCAGTATTAGATTCCGATGCACCTCTGCAGGTTTACTGTATCCCTTGGATCTTCACAGTGACGATGAAACACAGAAATTGCATCGGAATTAAATATAAGAGGCACAATGCCGACTTAAGTACAGGAAGACTGAGTCTTCTTCCAGTCTATGATATGAGCGTTTCCTGTGTCACCAGTTTGACTTTCCGATGCACATCTACAGGTTAACTGTATCTATTGGACCTTCAGGTTGACGATGAAACACAGAAATTGCATCGGAATTAAATATAAGAGACACAATGCCGACTTAAGTACAAGAAAACTGAGTCTCCTTACTGTCTATGTTTTGAGCGTTTACAGTGTCACCAGTTTTAATTTCCGATGCACCTCTGCAGGTTTACTGTATCCCTTGGACCTTCCCATTGAAGATGAAACACTGAAATTGCATCGGAATTAAATATAAGAGACACAATGGCGACTTAAGTACAGGAAGACTGAGTATTCCTACTGTCTATCCCTTGAGCGTTTCCTGTGTCACCAGTTTTACATTCCGATGCACCTCTGCAGGTTTACTGTATCCGTTGGACCTTCCCATTGACGATGAAACACAGAAATTGCATTTGAATTAAATATAAGAGACTCAATGCTGACTTAAGTACAGGAAGACTTAGTCTTCCTAATGTCTATGAATTGAGCGTTTCCTGTGTCACCTATTTTATATTTCGATGCACCTCTGCAGGTTTACTGTATCCATTGGACCTTCCCATTGACGATGAAACACAGAAATTGCATCGGAATTAAATAAAGGAGACACAATGCCGAGTTAAGTACAGAAAGACTGAGTCTTCCTACTGTCTATGTTTTGAGCGTTTCCTGTGTCATTAGTTTTACATTCCGATGCACCTCTGAAGGTTTGCTGTATCCATTTGACCTTCCCATTGACGATGAAACACAGAAATTGCATCGGAATTAAATATAAGAGACACAATGCCGACATAGGTACAGGAAGACTCAGTCTTCCTACTGTCTATGTTTTGAGCGTTTCCTGGGTCACCAGTTTTACATTCCGATGCACCTCTGCAGGTTTACTGTATCCCTTGGATCTCCCTTTTGACGATGAAACACAGATATTGCATCGGAATTAAATATAAGAGACACATTGCCGACTTAAGTACAGTAAGATTGAGTCTTCCTACTGTCGATGTTTTGAGCGTTTCCTGCGTCACCAGTTTTACATTCCGATGCACCTCTGCAGGTTTACTGTATCCATTGGACCATCCCATTTACGATGAAACACAGAAATTGCATCGGAATTAAATATAAGAGACACAATGCCGACTTAAGTACAAGAAAACTGAGTCTTCTTACGGTCTATGTTTTGAGCGTTTCCTGTGCCATCAGTTTTACAATCCGATGCACCTCTGCAGGTTTATTGTTTCCCTTGGACCTTCCCATTGGCGATTAAACACAGAAATGGCATCGGAATTAAATATAAAAGACACAATGCCGACTGAAGTACAGGAAGACTGAGTCTTCCTACTGTCTATGTTTTGAGCGTTTCCGGTGTCACCAGTATTAGATTCCGATGCACCTCTGCAGGTTTACTGTATCCCTTGGACCTTCCCATTGACAATGAAACACAGAAATTGCATCGCAATTAAATATAAGAGTCACAATGCCGACTTAAGTACAGGAAGACTGAGTCTTCCTACTGTCTACGTTTTGAGCGTTTCCGGTGTCACCAGTATTAGATTCCGATGCACCTCTGCAAGTTTACTGTATCCCTTGGATCTCCCTTTGACGATGAAACACAGAAATTGCACCGGAATTATATTTAAGAGACACAATGCCGAATTAAGTACAGGAAGACTGAGTCTCCTTACTGTCTATGTTTTGAGCCTTTACAGTGTCACCAGTTTTACATTCCGATGCACTTCTGCAGGATTACTGTTTCCCTTGGACCTTCCCATTGGCGATGAAACACTGAAATGGCATGGGAATTAAATATAAGAGACACAATGCCGACTTAAGTACAGGAAGACTGAGTCATCCAAATGTCTATATATTAAGCGTTTCCTGTGTCACCGGTTTTACATTCCGATGCACCTCTGCAGGTTTACTGTATCCCTTGGACCTTCCCATTGACAATGAAACACAGAAATTGCATCGGAATTAAATATAAGAGACACAATGCCGACTTAAGTACAGGAAGACTGAGTATTCCTACTGTCTATCTCTTGAGCGTTTCCTGTGTCACCAGTTTTACATTCCGATGCACCTCTGCAGGTTTACTGTATCCGTTGGACCTTCCCATTGACGATGAAACTCAGAAATTGCATCGCAATTAAATATAAGAGTCACAATGCCGACTTAAGTACAGGAAGACTGAGTCTTCCTACTGTCTATGTTTTGAGCGTTTCCTGTGTCAGCAATTTTACATTCCGATGCACCTCTGCAGGTTTTCTGTATCCCTTGGACCTTTACAGTGACGATGAAACACAGAAATTGCATCGGAATTAAATATAAGAGTCACAATGCCGACTTAAGTACAAGAAAACTGTGTCTTCTTAAGGTCTATGTTTCGAGCGTTTACTGTGTCACCAGTTTTACATTCCGATGCAGCTCTGGAGGTTTACTGTATCCCTTGGACGTTCCAATTGACGATGAAACACGGAAATTGCATCGGAATTAAATATAAGAGACTCAATGCTGACTTAAGTACAGAAAGACTGAGTCTTCCTAATGTCTATGATTTGAGCGTTTCCTGTGTCACCAGTTTTATATTCCGATGCACCTCTGCAGGTTTACAGTATCCCTTGGACCTTCCCATTGACGATGAAACACAGAAATTGCATCGGAATTAAATATAAGAGACACAATGCCGACTTAAGTACCGGAAGACTGAGTCTTCCTACTGTCAATGTTTTGAGCGTTTCCTGGGTCACCAGTTTTACATTCCGATGCACCTCTGCAGTTTTACTGATTCCCTTCGACGTTCCCATTGACGATGAAACACAGAAATTGCATCGGAATTAAATAAAGGAGACACAATGCCGAGTTAAGTACAGAAAGACTGAGTCTTCCTACTGTCTATGTTTTGAGCGTTTCCTGTGTCATCAGTTTTACATTCCGATGCACCTCTGCAGGTTTGCTCTATCCATTTGACCTTCCCATTGACGATGAAACACAGAAATTGCATCGGAATTAAATATAAGAGACACAATGCCGACATAAGTACAGGAAGACTGAGTCTTCCTACTGCCTATGTTTTGAGCGTTTCCTGGGTCATCAGTTTTACATTCCGATGCACCTCTGCAGGTTTACTGTATCCTTTGGATCTCCCTTTTGACGATGAAACACAGAAATTGCATCGGAATTAAATATAAGAGACACATTGCCGACTTAAGTACAGGAAGATTGAGTCTTCCTACTGTCGATGTTTTGAGCGTTTCCTGCGTCACCAGTTTTACATTCCGATGCACCTCTGCAGGTTTACTGTATCCATTGGACCTTCCCATTTACGATGAAACACAGAAATTGCATCGGAATTAAATATAAGAGACACAATGCCGACTTAAGTACAAGAAAACTGAGTCTTCTTACAGTCTATGTTTTGAGCGTTTCCTGTGTCGCCAGTTTTACATTCCGATGCACCTCTGCGGGTTTACTGTTTCTCTTGGACCTTCCCATTGGCGATTAAACACAGAAATGGCATCGGAATTAAATATAAGAGACACAATGCCGACTGAAGTACAGGAAGGCTGAGTCTTCCTACTGTCTATGTTTTGAGATTTTCCGGTGTCACCAGTATTAGATTCCGATGCACCTCTGCAGGTTTACTGTATCCCTTGGACCTTCACAGTGACGATGAAACACAGAAATTGCATCGGAATTAAATATAAGAGACAAAATGCCGACTTAAGTACAAGAAAACTGAGTCTCCTTACTGTCTATGTTTTGAGCGTTTACAGTGTCACCAGTTTTACATTCTGATGCACCACTGCAGGTTTACTGTATCCCTTGGACCTTCCCATTGAAGATGAAACACAGAAATTGCATCGGAATTAAATATAAGAGACACAATGCCGACTTAAGTACAGGAAGACTGAGTATTCCTACTGTCTATCTTTTGAGCGTCTCCTGTGTCACCAGTTTTACATTCCGATGCACCTCTGCAGGTTTACTTTATCCCATGAACCTTCCAATTGACGATGAAACACAGAAATTGCATTTGAATTAAATATAAGGGACTCAAAGCTGACTTAAGTACAGGAAGACTGAGTCTTCCTAATGTCTATGATTTCAGCGTTTCCTGTGTCACCTATTTTATATTTCGATGCACCTCTGCAGGTTTACTGTATCCATTGGACCTTCCCATTGACGATGAAACACAGAAATTGCATCGGAATTAAATAAAGGAGACACATTGCCGAGTTAAGTACAGCAAGACTGAGTCTTCCTACTGTCTATGTTTTGAGCGTTTCCTGTGTCATCAGTTTTACATTCCGATGCACCTCTGCAGGTTTGCTGTATCCATTTGGCCTTCCCATTGACGATGAAACACAGAAATTGAATCGGAATTAAATATAAGAGACACAATGCCGACTTATGTACAAGAAAACTGAGTCTTCCTACTGTCTATGTTTTGAGAGTCTCCTGTGTCACTAGTTTTACATTCCGATGCACCTCTGCAGGTTTACTGTATCCCTTGGATCTCCCTTTTATCGATGAAACACAGAAATTGCATCGGAATTAAATATAAGAGACACAATGCCGACTTAAGTACAGGAAGACTGAGTATTCCTACTGTCTATCTTTTGAGCGTTTCCTGTGTCACCAGTTTTACATTCCGATGCACCTCTGGAGGTTTACTGTATCCGTCGGACCTTCCCATTGACGATGAAACACAGAAATTGCATCGCAATTAAATATGAGAGTCACAATACCGACTTCAGTACAGGAAAACTGAGTCTTCCTACTGTCTATGTTTTGAGCATTTCCTGTGTCAGCAATTTTACATTCCGATGCAGCTCTGGGGGTTACTGTATCCCTTGGACCTTCCAATTGACGATGAAACACAGAAAATGCATCGGAATTAAATATAAGAGACATATTGCCGATATATGTACAGGAAAATTGAGTCTTCCTACTGTCGATGTTTTGAGCGTTTCCTGTGTCACCAGTTTTACATTCCGATGCACCTCTGCAGGTTTACTGTATCCATTGGACCTTCAGATTGACGATGAAACACAGAAAGTGCATCGGAATTAAATATAAGAGACACAAGCCGACTTAAGTACAGGAAGACTGAGTCTTCTTCCAGTCTATGTTTTGAGCGTTTCCTGTGTCATTAGTTTGACTTTCCGATGCACATCTACAGGTTAACTGTATCCATTGGACCTTCAGATTGACGATGAAACACAGAAAGTGCATCGGAATTAAATATAAGAGACACAAGCCGACTTAAGTACAAGAAAACTGAGTCTCCTTACTGTCTATGTTTTGAGCGTTTACAGTGTCACCAGTTTTACATTCCGATGCACCTCTGCAGGTTTACTGTATCCCTTGGACCTTCCCATTGACGATGAAACACGGAAATTGCTTCGGAATTAAATATAAGAGACACAATGCCGACTTAAGTACAGGAAGACTGAGTCTTCCTACTGTCAATGTTTTGAGCGTTTCCTGGGTCACCAGTTTTACATTCCGATGCACCTCTGCAGGTTTGCTCTATCCATTTGACCTTCCCATTGACGATGAAACACAGAAATTGCATCGGAATTAAATATAAGAGACACAATGCTGACTTAAGTACAAGAAAACTGAGTCTTCTTACGGTCTAAGCTTTGAGCGTTTCCTGTGTCGCCAGTTTTACATTCCGATGCACCTCTGCAGGTTTACTGTTTCCCTTGGACCTTCCCATTGGCGATTAAACACAGAAATGGCATCGGATAAATATAAGAGACACAATGCCGACTGAAGTACAGGAAGACTGAGTCTTCCTACTGTCTATGTTTTGAGATTTTCCGGTGTCACCAGTATTAGATTCTGATGCACCTCTGCAGGTTTACTGTATCCCTTGGACCTTCACAGTGACGATGAAACACAGAAATTGCATCGGAATTAAATATAAGAGACACAATGCCGACTTAAGTACAGGAAGACTGAGTCTTCTTCCACTCTATGTTTTGAGCGTTTCCTGTGTCACCAGTTTGACTTTCCGATGCACATCTACAGGTTAACTGTATTCATTGGACCTTCAGATTGACGATGAAACACAGAAATTGCATCGGAATTAAATATAAGAGACACAATGCCGACTTAAGTACACGAAAACTGAGTTCCCTTACTGTCTATGTTTTGAGCGTTTACAGTGTCACCAGTTTTATATTCCGATGCACCTCTGCAGGTTTACTGTATCCCTTGGACCTTCCCATTGAAGATGAAACACAGAAATTGCATCGGAATTAAATATAAGAGACACAATGCCGACTGAAGTACAGGAAGACTGAGTCTTCCTACGGTCTATGTTTTGACATTTTCCGGTGTCACCAGTATTAGATTCTGATGCACCTCTGCAGGTTTACTGTATCCCTTGGACCTTCACAGTGACGATGAAACACAGAAATTGCATCGGAATTAAATATAAGAGACACATTGCCGACTTAAGTACAGTAAGATTGAGTCTTCCTACTGTCGATGTTTTGAGCGTTTCCTGCGTCACCAGTTTTACATTCCGATGCACCTCTGCAAGTTTACTGTATCCATTGGACCTTCCCATTTACGATGAAACACAGAAATTGCATCGGAATTAAATATAAGAGACACAATGCCGACATAAGTACAGGAAGACTGAGTCTTCCTACTGTCTATGTTTTGAGCGTTTCCTGGGTCACCAGTTTTACATTCCGATGCACCTCTGCAGGTTTACTGTTTGCCTTGGACCTTCCCATTGGCGATTAAACACAGAAATGGCATCGGAATTAAATATAAGAGACACAATGCCGAGTTAAGTACAGCAAGACTGAGTCTTCCTACTGTCTATGTTTTGAGCGTTTCCTGTGTCATCACTTTTACATTCCGATGCACCTCTGCAGGTTTGCTGTATCCATTTGACCTTCCCATTGACGATGAAACACAGAAATGGCATCGGAATTAAATATAAGAGACACAATGCCGATTTAAGTACATGAAAACTGAGTCTCCTTACTGTCTATGTTTTGAGCGTTTACAGTGTCACCAGTTTTACATTCCGATGCACCTCTGCAGGTTTACTGTATCCCTTGGACCTTCCCATTGAAGATGAAACACAGAAATTGCATCGGAATTAAATATAAGAGACACAATGCCGACTTAAGTACAGGAAGACTGAGCCTTCCTAATGTCTATATTTTGAGCGTTTCCTGTGTCACCAGTTTTACATTCCGATGCACCTCTGCAGGTTTAATGTATCCCTTGGACCTTCCCACTGACAATGAAACACAGAAATTCCATCGGAATTAAATATAAGAGACACAATGTCGACTTAAGTACAGGAAGACTGGGTATTCCTACTGTCTATCTTTTGAGCGTCTCCTGTATCACAAGTTTTACATTCCGATACACCTCTGCAGGTTTACTGTATCCCATGAACCTTCCAATTGACGATGAAACACAGAAATTGCATTTGAATTAAATATAAGAGACTCAATGCTGACTTAAGTACAGGAAGACTGAGTCTTCCTAATGTCTATGATTTGAGCGTTTCCTGTGTCACCTATTTTATATTTCGATGCACCTCTGCAGGTTTACTGTATCCATTGGACGTTCCCATTGAAGATGGAACTCAGAAATTGCATCGGAATTAAATAAAGGAGACACAATGCCGAGTTAAGTACAGCAAGACTGAGTCTTCCTACTGTCTATGTTTTGAGCGTTTCCTGTGTCATCAGTTTTACATTCCGATGCACCTCTGCAGGTTTGCTGTATCCATTTGACCTTCCCATTGACGATGAAACACAGAAATTGCATCGGAATTAAATATAAGAGACACAATGCCGACATAAGTACAGGAAGACTGAGTCTTCCTACTGTCTATGTTTTGAGCGTTTCCTGGGTCACCAGTTTTACATTCCGATGCACCTCTGCAAGTTTACTGTATCCCATGGATCTCCCTTTTGACGATGAAACACAGAAATTGCATCGGAATTAAATATAAGAGACACGTTACTGACTTAAGTACAGGAAGATTGAGTCTTCCTACTGTCGAAGTTTTGAGCGTTTCCTGCGTCACCAGTTTTACATTCCGATGCACCTCTGGAGTTTTACTGTATCCGTCGGACCTTCCCATTGACGATGAAACACAGAAATTGCATCGCAATTAAATATGGGAGTCACAATGCCGACTTAAGTACAGGAAGACTGAATCTTCCTACTGTCTATGTTTTGAGCGTTTCCTGTGTCAGCAATTTTACATTCCGCTGCAGCTCTGGAGGTTTACTGTATCCCTTGGCCCTTCCAATTGACGATGAAACACAGAAAATGCATCGGAATTAAATATAAGAGACACATTGCCGACATATGTACAGGAAGATTGAGTCTTCCTACTGTCGATGTTTTGAGCGTTTCCTGTGTCACCAGTTTTACATTCCGATGCACCTCTGCAGGTTTACTGTATCCATTGGACCTTCAGATTGACGATGAAACACAGAAAGTGCATCGGAATATAATATAAGAGACACAAGCCGACTTAAGTACAGGAAGACTGAGTCTTCTTCCAGTCTATGTTTTGAGCGTTTCCTGTGTCACCAGTTTGACTTTCCGATGCACATCTACAGGTTAACTGTATCCATTAGACCTTCAGATTGACGATGAAACACAGAAAGTGCATCGGAATTAAATATAAGAGACACAAGCCGACTTAAGTACAAGAAAACTGAGTCTCCTTACTGTCTATGTTTTGAGCGTTTACAGTGTCACCAGTTTTACATTCCGATGCACCTCTGCAGGTTTACTGTATCCCTTGGACCTTCCCATTGACGATGAAACACGGAAATTGCATCGGAATTAAATATAAGAGACACAATGCCGACTTAAGTACAAGAAGACTGAGCCTTCCTAATGTCTATATTTTGAGCGTTTCCTGTGTCACCAGTTTTACATTCCGATGCACCTCTGCAGGTTTACTGTATCCCTTGGTCCTTCCCACTGACAATGAAACACAGAAATAGCATCGGAATTAAATATAAGAGACACAATGCCGACTTAAGTACAGGAAGACTGAGTATTCCTACTGTCTATCTTTTGAGCGTCTCCTGCGTCACCAGTTTTACATTCCGATGCACCTCTGCAGGTTTACTGTATCCCTTGGACCTTCCCATTGACGATGAAACACAGAAATTGCATCGGAATTAAATATAAGAGACACAATGCCGACTTAAGTACAGGAAGACTGAGTGTTCCTACTGTCTATCTTTTGAGCGTCTCCTGTGTCACCAGATTTACATTCCGATGCACCTCTGCAGGTTTACTGTATCCCTTGGACCTTCACATTGACGATGAAACACAGAAATTGCATCGGAATTAAATAAAGGAGACACAATGCCGAGTTAAGTACAGCAAGACTGAGTCTTCCTACTGTCTATGTTTTGAGCGTTTCCTGTGTCATAAATTTTACATTCCATTGCACATCTGCAGGTTTGCTCTATCCATTTGACCTTCCCATTGACGATGAAACACAGAAATTGCATCGGAATTAAATATAAGAGACTCAATGCCGACATAAGTACAGGAAGACTGAGTCTTCCTACTGTCTATGTTTTGAGCGTTTCCTGTGTCACCAGTTTTATATTCCGAAGCACCCCTGCAGGTTTACTCTATCCATTGGACCTTCTCATTGACGATGAAACACAGAAATTGCATCGGAATTAAATATAAGAGAGACAATGCCCACTTAAGTACAGGAAGTCTGAGCCTTCCTACTGTCTATGTTTTGAGCGTTTCCTGGGTCACCAGTTTTACAATCCGATGCACCTCTTCAGGTTTACTGTTTCCCTTCGACCTTCCCATTGTCGATGAAACACAGAAATTGCATCGGAATTAAATATAAGAGACACAATGCCGACTTAAGTACAGGAAGACTGAGTCTTCCTACTGTCTTTATTTTGAACGTTTCCTGTGTCACCAGTTTTACATTCCGATGCACCTCTGCAGGTTTACTGTATTCCTTGGACCTTCCCATTGACAATGAAACACAGAAAAGTGAATCGGAAATAAATATAAGAGACACAATGCCGACATAAGTACAGGAAGACTGAGTCTTCCTACTGTCTATGTTTTGAGATTTTCCGGTGTCACCAGTATTAGATTCTGATGCACCTCTGCAGGTTTACTGTATCCCTTGGACCTTCACAGTGACGATGAAACACAGAAATTGCATCGGAATTAAATATAAGAGACACAATGCCGACTTAAGTACAGGAAGACTGAGTCTTCTTCCACTCTATGTTTTGAGCGTTTCCTGTGTCACCAGTTTGACTTTCCGATGCACATCTACAGGTTAACTGTATCCATTGGACCTTCAGATTGACGATGAAACACAGAAATTGCATCGGAATTAAATATAAGAGACACAATGCCGACTTAAGTACAAGAAAACTGAGTCTCCTTACTGTCTATGTTTTGTGCGTTTACAGTGTCACCAGTTTTACATTCCGATGCACCTCTGCAGGTTAACTGTATCCCTTGGACCTTCCCATTGAAGATGAAACACAGAAATTGCATCGGAATTAAATATAAGAGACACAATGCCGACTTAAGTACAGGAAGACTGAGCCTTCCTAATGTCTATATTTTGAGCGTTTCCTGTGTCGCCAGTTTTACATTCCGATGCACCTCTGCAGGTTTACTGTATCCCTTGGACCTTCCCACTGACAATGAAACACAGAAATTGCATCGGAATTAAATATAAGAGACACAATGCCGACTTAAGTACAGGAAGACTGAGTATTAATACTGTCTATGATTTCAGCGTTTCCTGTGTCACCTATTTTATATTTCGATGCACCTCTGCAGGTTTACTGTATCCATTGGACCTTCCCATTGACGATGAAACACAGAAATTGCATCGGAATTAAATAAAGGAGACACAATGCCGAGTTAAGTACAGCAAGACTGAGTCTTCCTACTGTCTATGTTTTGAGCGTTTCCTGTGTCATCAGTTTTACATTCCGATGCACCTCTGCAGGTTTGCTGTATCCATTTGACCTTCCCATTGACGATGAAACACAGAAATTGAATCGGAATTAAATATAAGAGACACAATGCCGACATAAGTACAGGAAGACTGAGTCTTCCTACTGTCTATGTTTTGAGCGTTTCCTGGGTCACCAGTTTTACATTCCGATGCACCTCTGCAGGTTTACTGAATCCCTTGGATCTCCCTTTTATCGATGAAACACAGAAATTGCATCGGAATTAAATATAAGAGACACATTGCCGACTTAAGTACAGGAAGATTGAGTCTTCCTACTGTCGATGTTTTGAGCGTTTCCTGCGTCACCAGTTTTACATTCCGATGCACCTCTGCAAGTTTACTGTATCCATTGGACCTTCCCATTTACGATGAAACACAGAAATTGCATCGGAATTAAATATAAGAGACACGTTGCCGACTTAAGTACAGGAAGATTGAGTCTTCCTACTGTCTATGTTTTGAGCGTTTCCTGGGTCACCAGTTTTACATTCCGATGCACCTCTGCAAGTTTACTGTATCCCATGGATCTCCCTTTTGACGATGAAACACAGAAATTGCATCGGAATTAAATATAAGAGACACGTTGCCGACTTAAGTACAGGAAGATTGAGTATTCCTACTGTCGATGTTTTGAGCGTTTCCTGCGTCACCAGTTTTACATTCCGATGCACCTCTGCAGGTTTGCTGTATCCATTGGACCTTCCCATTTACGATGAAACACAGAAATTGCATCGGAATTAAATAAAAGAGACACAATGCCGACTTAAGTACAAGAAAACTGAGTCTTCTTACGGTCTATGTTTTGAGAGTTTCCTGTGTCACCAGTTTTACATTCCGATGCACCTCTGCAGGTTTACTGTTTCCCTTGGACCTTCCCATTGGCGATTAAACACAGAAATGGCATCGGAATTAAATATAAGAGACACAATGCCGACTGAAGTACAGGAAGACTGAGTCTTCCTACTGTCTATGTTTTGAGCGTTTCCTGTGTCAGCAATTTTACATTCCGATGCAGCTCTGGAGGTTTACTGTATCCCTTGGACCTTCCAATTGACGATGAAACACAGAAAATGCATCGGAATTAAATATAAGAGACACATTGCCGACATATGTACAGGAAGATTGAGTCTTCCTACTGTCGATGTTTTGAGCGTTTCCTGTGTCACCAGTTTTACATTCCGATGCACCTCTGCAGGTTTACTGTATCCATTGGACCTTCAGACTGAAGATGAAACACAGAAAGTGCATCGGAATTAAATATAAGAGACACAAGCCGACTTAAGTACAGGAAGACTGTGTCTTCTTCCAGTCTATGTTTTGAGCGTTTCCTGTGTCACCAGTTTGACTTTCCGATGCACATCTACAGGTTAATTGTATCCATTGGACCTTCAGATTGACGATGAAACACAGAAAGTGCATTGCAATTAAATATAAGAGACACAAGCCGACTTAAGTACAAGAAAACTGAGTCTCCTTACTGTCTATGTTTTGAGCGTTTACAGTGTCACCAGTTTTACAATCCGATGCACCTCTGCAGTTTTACTGTATCCCTTGGACCTTCCCATTGACGACGAAACACGGAAATTGCATCGGAATTAAATATAAGAGACACAATGCCGACTTAAGTGCAGGAAGACTGAGCCTTCCTAATGTCTATCTTTTGAGCGTCTCCTGTGTCACCAGTTTTACATTCCGATGCACCTCTGCAGGTTTACTGTATCCCTTGGACCTTCCCACTGACAATG
The DNA here is from genome assembly GCF_023898315.1 of Schistocerca nitens. NCBI lineage: Eukaryota > Metazoa > Arthropoda > Insecta > Orthoptera > Acrididae > Schistocerca > Schistocerca nitens. The sequence continues at coordinate 237,283,610 of NC_064623.1, read as the reverse complement.
AAACACAGAAATTGCATCGGAATTAAATATAAGAGACACAATGCCGACTTAAGTACAGGAAGACTGAGTATTCCTACTGTCTATCTTTTGAGCGTCTCCTGTGTCACCAGTTTTACATTCCGATGCACCTCTGCAGGTTTACTGTATCCCTTGGTCCTTCCCATTGACGATGAAACACAGAAATTGCATCGCAATTAAATATAAGCGTCACAATGCCGACTTAAGTACAGGAAGACTGAGTCTTCCTACTGTCGATGTTTTGAGCGTTTCCTGTGTCAGGAATTTTACATTCCGATGCACATCTGCAGGTTTTCTGTATCCCTTGGACCTTCCCATTGACGATGAAACACAGAAATTGCATCGGAATTAAATATAAGAGACACAATGCCGACTTAAGTACAGGAAGACTGAGCCTTCCTTATGTCTATATTTTGAGCGTTTCCTGTGTCACCAGTTTTACATTCCGATGCACCTCTGCAGGTTCACTGAATACCTTGGACCTTCCCACTGACAATGAAACACAGAAATTCCGTCGGAATTAAATATAAGAGACACAATGCCGATTTAAGTACAGGAAGACTGAGTATTCCTACTGTCTATCTTTTGAGCGTCTCCTGTGTCACCAGTTTTACATTCCGATGCACCTCTGCAGGATTACTGTATCCCTTGGACATTCACATTGACGATGTAACACAGAAATCGCATCGGAATTGAATATAAAAGGCCCAATGCCGACTTAAGTGCAAGAAGAGTGAGTCTTCTAACAGTTTGTGCTTTGAGCGGCTCCTGGGAGACCAGTATTAGACTCCGGTGCACCAGTTCAGGTTTACTGTATCCCTTGGACCTTCACAGTGACGATGAAACACAGAAATTGCATCGGAATTAAATATAAGAGACACAATGCCGACTTAAGTACAGGAAGACTGAGTCTTCTTCCAGTCTATGTTTTGAGCGTTTCCTGTGTCGACAGTTTGACTTTCCGATTCACATCTACAGGTTAACTGTATCCATTGGACCTTCAGATTGACGATGAAACACAGAAATTGCATCGGAATTAAATATAAGAGACACAATGCCGTCTTAAGTACAAGAAAACTGAGTCTCCTTACTGTCTATCTTTTGAGCGTTTACAGTGTCACCAGTTTTACATTCCGATACACCTCTGCAGGTTTACTGTATTCCTAGGTCCTTCCAATTGACGATGAAACACAGAAGTTGCATCGGAATTAATTATAAGAGACACAATGCCGACTTAAGTACAGGAAGACTGAGCCTTCCTATTGTCTATAATTTGAACGTTTCCTGTGTCACCAGTTTTACATTCCGATGCACCTCTGCAGGTTTACTGTATCCCTTGGACCTTCCAATTGACGATGAAACACAGAAATTGCATCGGAATTAAATATAAGAGACTCAATGCTGACTTAAGTAAAGCAAGACTGAGTCCTCCTACTGTCTATGTTTTGAGCGTTTCCTGGGTCACCAGTTTTACATTCCGATGCACCTCTTCAGGTTTAATGTTTCCTTTCGACCTTCCCATTGACGATGAAACACAGAAATTGCATCGGAATTAAATAAAGGAGACACAATGCCGAGTTAAGTACAGCAAGACTGAGTCTTCCTACTGTCTATGTTTTGAGCGTTTCCTGTGTCATCAGTATTACATTCCGATGCACCTCTGCAGGTTTACTGTATCCATTGGACCTTCCCATTGACGATGAAACACAGAAATTGCATCGGAATTAAATATAAGAGGAACAATGCCGACATAAGTACTGGAAGACTGAGTCTTCCTACTGTCTATGTTTTGAGCGTTTCCTGTGTCACCAGTTTTATATTCCGATGCACCTCTGCAGGTTTACTCTATCCATTGGACCTTCCCATTGACGATGAAACACAGAAATTGCATCGGAATTAAATATAAGAGAGACAATGCCCACTTAAGTACAGGAAGACTGAGCCTTCCTACTGTCTATGTTTTGAGCGTTTCCTGGGTCACCAGTTTTACAATCCGATGCACCTCTTCAGGTTTACTGTTTACCTTCGACCTTCCCATTGTCGATGAAACACAGAAATTGCATCGGAATTACATATAAGAGGAACAATGCCGACTTAAGTACAGGAAGACTGAGTCTTCCTACTGTCTTTACTTTGAGCGTTTCCTGTGTCACCAGTTTTACATTCCGATGCACCTCTGCAGGTTTACTGTATTCCTTGGACCTTCCCATTGACAATGAAACACAGAAAGTGAATCGGAATTAAATATAAGAGACACAATGCCGACATAAGTACAGGAAGACTGAGTCTTCCTACTGTCTATGTTTTGAGCGTTTCCTGTGTCACCAGTTTTACATTCCCATGCACCTCTGCAGGTTTACTGTATCCCTTGGCCTTCCCATTGACGATGAAACACAGAAATTGAATCGGAATTAAATATAAGAGGCACAATGCCAACTTAAGTACAGGAGGACTGAGTCTTCTTCCTGTCTATGTTTTGAGCGATTCCTGTGTCACCAGTTTGACATTCAGATTCACCTCTGCATGTTAACTGTATCTATTGGACCTTCAGATTGACGATGAAACACAGAAATTGCATCGGAATTAAATATAAGAGACACAATGCCGACTTAAGTACAAGAAAACTGAGTCTCCTTACTGTCTATGTTTTGAGCGTTTACAGTGTCCCCAGTTTTACATTCCGATGCACATCTGTAAGGTTTACTGTAGGCCTTGGACCTTCACATTGACAATGAAACAAAGAAATTGCATCGGAATTAAATATAAGAGACACAATGCCGACTTAAGTACAGGAAGATTGAGTCTTCCTACTGTCGATGTTTTGAGCGTTTCCTGCGTCACCAGTTTTACATTCCGATGCACCTCTGCAGGTTTACTGTGTCCATTTGTCCTTCCCATTGACGATGAAACACAGAAATTGCATCGGAATTAAATATAAGAGTCACAACGCCGACGTAAGTACAAGAAATCTGAGTTTTCTAATGGTCTATGCTTTAAGCGTTTCCTGTGTCACCAGTTTTACATTCCGATGCACCTCTGCAGGTTTACTGTATCCCTTGGACCCTCCCATAGGCGATGAAACACAGAAATTGCATCGGAATCAAATAAAGGAGACACAATGCCGAGTTAAGTACAGCAAGACTGAGTCTTCCTACAGTCTATGTTTTGAGCGTTTCCTGTGTCATCAGTTTTACATTCCGATGCACCTCTGCAGGTTTCCTGTATCCATTTGACCTTCCCATTGACGATGAAACACAGAAATTGCATCGGAATTAAATATAAGAGACACAATGACGACTTAAGTACAGGAAGACTGAGTCTTCCTACTGTCTATATTTTGAGCGTTTCCTGTGTCACCAGTTTTACATTCCGATGCACCTCTGCAGGTTTACTGCATTCCTCGGACCTTCCCATTGACAATGAAACACAGAAATTGAATCAGAATTAAATATAAGAGACACAATGCCGACTTAAGTACAGGAGGACTGAGTCTTCCTACTGTCTATGTTTTGAGCGTTTCCTGTGTCACTAGTTTTACATTCCCATGCACCTCTGCAGGTTTACTGTATCCCTTGGACCTTCCCATTGACGATGAAACACAGAAATTGCAACGGAATTAAATATAAGAGACACAATGCCGACTTAAGTACAAGAAAACTGTGTCTTCTTACGGTCTATGTTTCGAGCGTTAACTGTGTCGCCAGTTTTACATTCCGATGCAGCTCTGGTGGTTTACTGTATCCCTTGGACCTTCCAATTGACGATGAAACACAGAAATTGCATCGGAATTAAATATAAGAGACTCAATGCTGACTTAAGTACAGGAAGACTGGGTCTTCCTAATGTCTATGATTTGAGCGTTTACTGTGTCACCAGTTTTATATTCCGATGCACCTCTGCAGGTTTACTGTATCCATTGGACCTTCCCATTGACGATGAAACACAGAAACTGCATCGGAATTAAATATAAGAGAGACAATGCCCACTTAAGTACAGGAAGACTGAGTCCTCCTACTGTCTATGTTTTGAGCGTTTCCTGGGTCACCAGTTTTACATTCCGATGCACCTCTTCAGGTTTAATGTCTCCTTTCGACCTTCCCATTGACGATGAAACACAGAAATTGCATCGGAATTAAATAAAGGAGACACAATGCCGAGTTAAGTACAGCAAGACTGAGTCTTCCTACTGTCTATGTTTTGAGCGTTTCCTGTGTCATCAGTATTACATTCCGATGCACCTCTGCAGGTTTACTGTATCCATTGGACCTTCCCATTGACGATGAAACACAGAAATTGCATCGGAATTAAATATAAGAGGAACAATGCCGACTTAAGTACAGGAAGAGTGAGTCTTCCTACTGTCTATATTTTGAGCGTTTCCTGTGTCTCCAGTTTTACATTCCGATGCACCTCTGCAGGTTTACTGTATTCCTTGGACCTTCCCATTGACAATGAAACACAGAAAGTGAATCGGTATTAAATTTAAGAGACTCAATGCCGACATAAGTACAGGAAGACTGAGTCTTCCTACTGTCTATGTTTTGAGCGTTTCCTGGGTCACCAGTTTTTCATTGCGATGCACCTCTGCAGGTTTACTGTATCCCTTGGATCTCCCATTTGACGAAGAAACACAGAAATTGCATCGGAACTAAACATAAGAGACACAATGCCGACTTAAGTACAGGAAGACTGAGTCTTCCTAATGTCTATGATTTGAGCGTTTCCTGTGTCACCAGTTTTATATTCCGATGCACCTCTGCAGGTTTTCTGTATCCATGGACCTTCCCATTGACGATGAAACACAGAAACTGCATCGGAATTAAATATAAGAGAGACAATGGGCACTTAAGTACAGGTAGACTGAGTCCTCCTACTGTCTATGTTTTGAGCGTTTCCTGGGTCACCAGTTTTACATTCCGATGCACCTCTGCAGGTTTACTGTAGGCCTTGGACCTTCACATTGACGATCAAACACTGAAATTGCATCGGAATTAAATATAAGAGACACAATGCCGACTTAAGTACAGGAAGACTGAGTCTTCCTACTGTCTATATTTTGAGCGTTACCTGTGTCACCAGTTTTACATTCCGATGCACCTCTGCAGGTTTACTGTATCCCTTGGACCTTCCCATTGACAATGAAACACAGAAATTGCAGCGGAATTAAATATAAGAGACACAATGCCGACTTAAGTACAGGAAGATTGAGACTTCCTACTGTCGATGTTTTGAGCGTTTCCTGCGTCACCAGTTTTACATTCCGATGCACATCTGCAGGTTTACTGTATCCATTGGACCTTCCCATTGACGATGAAACACAGAAATTGCATCGGAATTAAATATAAGAGACACAACGCCGTCTTAAGTACAAGAAAACTGAGTCTTCTTACGGTCTATGTTTTGAGCGTTTCCTGAGTCACCAGTTTTACATTCCGATGCATCTCTGCAGCTTTACTGTTTCCCTTCGACCTTCCCATTGACGATGAAACACAGAAATTGCATCGGGATTAAATAAAGGAGACACAATGCCGAGTTAAGTACAGGAAGACTGAGTCTTCCTACTGTCTATGATTTGAGCGTTTCCTGTGTCATCCATTTTATATTCCGATGCACGTCTGCAGGTTTACTGTGTCCATTTGACCTTCCCATTGACGATGAAACACAGAAATTGCATCGGAATTAAATATAAGAGACACAACGCCGTCTTAAGTACAAGAAAACTGAGTCTTCTTATGGTCTACGTTTTGAGCGTTTCCTGTGTCACCAGTTTTACATTCCGATACACCTCTGCAGGTTTACTGTATCCATTGGACCTTCCCATTGACGATGAAACACAGAAACTGCATCGGAATTAAATATAAGAGAGACAATGCCCACTTAAGTACAGGAAGACTGAGTCCTCCTACTGTCTATGTTTTGAGCGTTTCCTGGGTCACCAGTTTTACATTCCGATGCACGTCTTCAGGTTTAATGTTTCCTTTCGAACTTCCCATTGACGATGAAACACAGAAATTGCATCGGAATTAAATATAAGAGACACAATGCCGACATAAGTACAGGAAGACTGAGTCTTCCTACTGTCTATGTTTTGAGCGTTTCCTGGGTCACCAGTTTTACATTCCGATGCACCTCTGCAGGTTTACTGTTTGCCTTGGACCTTCCCATTGGCGATTAAACACAGAAATGGCATCGGAATTCAATATAAGAGACACAATGCCGACTGAAGTACAGGAAGACTGAGTCTTCCTACTGTATATGTTTTGAGCGTTTCCGGTGTCACCAGTATTAGATTCCGATGCACCTCTGCAGGTTTACTGTATCCATTGGACCTGCCGATTGACGATGAAACACAGAAATGGCATCGGAATTAAATAAAGGAGACACAATGCCGAGTGAAGTACAGCAAGACTGAGTCTTCCTACTGTCTATGTTTTGAGCGTTTCCTGTGTCATCAGTTTTACATTCCGATGCACCTCTGCAGGTTTGCTGTATCCATTTGACCTTCCCATTGACGATGAAACACAGAAAGTGCATCGGAATTAAATATAAGAGACACAATGCCGACTTAAGTACATGAAAACTGAGTCTCCTTACTGTCTATGATTTGCGCGTTTACAGTGTCACCAGTTTTACATTCCGATGCTCCTCTGCAGGTTTACTGTATCCTTTGGACCTTCCCATTGAAGATGAAACACAGAAATTGCATCGGAATTAAATATAAGAGACACAATGCCGACTTAAGTACAGGAAGACTGAGCCTTCCTAATGTCTATATTTTGAGCGTTTCCTGTGTCACCAGTTTTACATTCCGATGCACCTCTGCAGGTTTACTGTATCCCTTGGACCTTCCCACTGACAATGAAACACAGAAATTCCATCGGAATTAAATATAAGAGACACAATGCCGACTTAAGTACAGGAAGACTGAGTATTCCTACTGTCTATCTTTTGAGCGTCTCCTGTATCACAAGTTTTACATTCCGATACACCTCTGCAGGTTTACTGTATCCCATGAACCTTCCAATTGACGATGAAACACAGAAATTGCATTTGAATTAAATATAAGAGACTCAATGCTGACTTAAGTACAGGAAGACTGAGTCTTCCTAATGTCTATGATTTGAGCGTTTCCTGTGTCACCTATTTTATATTTCGATGCACCTCTGCAGGTTTACTGTATCCATTGGACGTTCCCATTGAAGATGAAACTCAGAAATTGCATCGGAATAAATAAAGGAGACACGTTGCCGACTTAAGTACAGGAAGATTGAGTCTTCCTACTGTCGATGTTTTGAGCGTTTCCTGCGTCACCAGTTTTACATTCCGATGCACCTCTGCAGGTTTGCTGTATCCATTGGACCTTCCCATTTACGATGAAACACAGAAATTGCATCGGAATTAAATATAAGAGACACAATACCGACTTAAGTACAAGAAAACTGAGTCTTCTTACGGTCTATGTTTTGAGAGTTTCCTGTGTCACCAGTTTTACATTCCGATGCACCTCTGCAGGTTAACTGTTTCCCTTGGACCTTCCCATTGGCGATTAAACACAGAAATGGCATCGGAATTAAATATAAGAGACACAATGCCGACTGAAGTACAGGAAGACTGAGTCTTCCTACTGTCTATTGTTTTGAGCGTTTCCTGTGTCAGCAATTTTACATTCCGATGCACCTCTGCAGGTTTACTGTATTCCTTCGACCTTCCCATTGACGATGAAACACAGAAAATGCATCGGAATTAAATATAGGAGACACATTGCCGACATATGTACAGGAAGATTGAGTCTTCCTACTGTCGATGTTTTGAGCGTTTCCTGTGTCACCAGTTTTACATTCCGATGCACCTCTGCAGGTTTACTGTATCCATTGGACCTTCAGACTGAAGATGAAACACAGAAAGTGCATCGGAATTAAATATAAGAGACACAAGCCGACTTAAGTACAAGAAAACTGAGTCTCCTTACTGTCTATGTTTTGAGCGTTTACAGTGTCACCAGTTTTACATTCCGATGCACCTCTGCAGTTTTACTGTATCCCTTGGACCTTCCCATTGACGACGAAACACGGAAATTGCATCGGAATTAATTATAAGAGACACAATGCCGACTTAAGTGCAGGAAGACTGAGCCTTCCTAATGTCTATCTTTTGAGCGTCTCCTGTGTCACCAGTTTTACATTCCGATGCACCTCTGCAGGTTTACTGTATCCCTTGGACCTTCCCACTGACAATGAAACACAGAAATTGCATCGGAATTAAATATAAGAGACACAATGCCGACTTAAGTACAGGAAGACTGAGTATTCCTACTGTCTATCATTTGAGCGTCTCCTGTGTCACCAGTTTTACATTCCGATGCACGTCTGCAGGTTTACTGTATCCCTTGGACCTTCCCATTGACGATGAAACACAGAAATTGCATCGCAATTAAATTTTGCGTCACAATGCCGACTTAAGTACAGGAAGACTGAGTCTTCCTACTGTCGATGTTTTGAGCGTTTCCTGTGGCAGGAATTTTACATTCCGATGCACATCTGCAGGTTTTCTGTTTCCCTTGGACCTTCCCATTGACGATGAAACACAGAAATTGCATCGGAATTAAATATAAGAGACACAATGCCGTCTTAAGTACAGGAAGACTGAGCCTTCCTTATGTCTATATTTTGAGCGTTTCCTGTGTCACCAGTTTTACATTCCGATGCACCTCTGCAGGTTTACTGAATACCTTGGACCTTCCCACTGACAATGAAACACAGAAATTCCATCGGAATTAAATATAAGAGACACAATGCCGATTTAAGTACAGGAAGACTGAGTATTCCTACTGTCTATCTTTTGAGCGTCTCCTGTGTCACCAGTTTTACATTTCGATGCACCTCTGCAGGATTACTGTATCCCTTGGACCTTCACATTGACGATGTAACACAGAAATCGCATCGGAATTGAATATAAAAGGCCCAATGCCGACTTAAGTGCAAGAAGAGTGAGTCTTCTAACAGTTTGTGCTTTGAGCGGCTCCTGGGAGACCAGTATTAGACTCCGGTGCACCAGTTCAGGTTTACTGTATCCCTTGGACCTTCACAGTGACGATGAAACACAGAAATTCCATCGGAATTAAATATAAGAGACACAATGCCGACTTAAGTACAGGAAGACTGAGTCTTCTTCCAGTCTATGGTTTGAGCGTTTCCTGTGTCGACAGTTTGACTTTCCGATGCACATCTACAGGTTAACTGTATCCATTGGACCTTCAGATTGACGATGAAACACAGAAATTGCATCGGAATTAAATATAAGAGACACAATGCCGTCTTAAGTACAAGAAAACTGAGTCTCCTTACTGTCTATCTTTTGAGCGTTTACAGTGTCACCAGTTTTACATTCCGATACACCTCTGCAGGTTTACTGTATTCCTAGGTCCTTCCAATTGACGATGAAACACAGAAGTTGCATCGGAATTAATTATAAGAGACACAATGCCGACTTAAGTACAGGGAGACTGAGCCTTCCTATTGTCTATATTTTGAACGTTTCCTGTGTCACCAGTTTTACATTCCGATGCACCTCTGCAGGTTTACTGTATCCCTTGGACCTTCCCACTGACAATGAAACACAGAAATTGCATCGGAATTAAATATAAGAGACGAAATGCCGACTTAAGTACAGGAAGACTGAGTATTCCTACTGTCTATCTTTTGTGCGTCTCCTCTGTCACCAGTTTTACATTCCGATGCACCTCTGCAAGTTTACTGTATCCCTTGGACCTTCCCATTGACGATGAAACACAGAAATTGCATCGGAATTAAATAAAGGAGACACAATGCCGAGTTAAGTACAGCAAGACTGAGACTTCCTACTGTCTATGTTTTGAGCGTTTCCTGTGTCATAAATTTTACATTCCATTGCACCTCTGCAGGTTTGCTCTATCCATTTGACCTTCCCATTGACGATGAAACACAGAAATTGCATCGGAATTAAATATAAGAGACTCAATGCCGACGTAAGTACTGGAAGACTGAGTCTTCCTGCTGTCTATGTTTTGAGCGTTTCCTGTGTCACCAGTTTTATATTCCGATGCACCTCTGCAGGTTTACTCTATCCATTGGACCTTCCCATTGACGATGAAACACAGAAATTGCATCGGAATTAAATATAAGAGAGACAATGCCCACTTAAGTACAGGAAGACTGAGCCTACCTACTGTCTATACTTTGAGCGTTTCCTGGGTCACAAGTTTTACAATCCGATGCACCTCTTCAGGTTTACTGTTTACCTTCGACCTTCCCATTGTCGATGAAACACAGAAATTGCATCGGAATTACATATAAGAGGAACAATGCCGACTTAAGTACAGGAAGACTGAGTCTTCCTACTGTCTTTATTTTGAGCGTTTCCTGTGTCACCAGTTTTACATTCCGATGCACCTCTGCAGGTTTACTGTATTCCTTGGACCTTCCCATTGACAATGAAACACAGAAAGTGAATCGGAATTAAATATAAGAGACACAATGCCGACATAAGTACAGGAAGACTGAGTCTTCCTACTGTCTATGTTTTGAGCGTTTCCTGTGTCACCAGTTTTACATTCCCATGCACCTCTGCAGGTTTACTGTATCCCTTGGCCTTCCCATTGACGATGAAACACAGAAATTGAAACGGAATTAAATATAAGAGGCACAATGCCGACTTAAGTACAGGAGGACTGAGTCTTCTTCCTGTCTATGTTTTGAGCGATTCCTGTGTCACCAGTTTGACATTCAGATTCACCTCTGCATGTTAACTGTATCTATTGGACCTTCAGATTGACGATGAAACACAGAAATTGCATCGGAATTAAATATAACAGACACAATGCCGACTTAAGTACAAGAAAACTGAGTCTCCTTACTGTCTATGTTTTGAGCGTTTACAGTGTCCCCAGTTTTACATTCTGTTGCACATCTGCAGGTTTACAGTAGGCCTTGGACCTTCACATTGACAATGAAACAAAGAAATTGCATCGGAATTAAATATAAGAGACACAATGCCGACTTAAGTACAGCAAGACTGAGTCTTCCTACAGTCTATGTTTTGAGCGTTTCCTGTGTCATCAGTTTTACATTCCGATGCACCTCTGCAGGTTTCCTGTATCCATTTGACCTTCCCATTGACGATGTAACACAGAAATTGCATCGGAATTAAATATAAGAGGAACAATGCCGACATAAGTACAGGAAGACTGAGTCTTCCTACTGTCTTTATTTTGAGCGTTTCCTGTGTCACCAGTTTTACATTCCGATGCACCTCTGCAGGTTTACTGTATTCCTTGGACCTTCCCATTGAGAATGAAACACAGAAAGTGAATCGGAATTAAATATAAGAGACACAATGCCGACATAAGTACAGGAAGACTGAGTCTTCCTACTGTCTATGTTTTGAGCGTTTCCTGTGTCACCAGTTTTACATTCCCATGCACCTCTGCAGGTTTACTGTATCCCTTGGCCTTCCCATTGACGATGAACCACAGAAATTGAATCGGAATTAAATATAAGAGGCACAATGCCAACTTAAGTACAGGAGGACTGAGTCTTCTTCCTGTCTATGTTTTGAGCGATTCCTGTGTCACCAGTTTGACATTCAGATTCACCTCTGCATGTTAACTGTATCTATTGGACCTTCAGATTGACGATGAAACACAGAAATTGCATCGGAATTAAATATAAGAGACACAATGCCGACTTAAGTACAAGAAAACTGAGTCTCCTTACTGTCTATGTTTTGAGCGTTTACAGTGTCCCCAGTTTTACATTCCGATGCACATCTGTAAGGTTTACTGTAGGCCTTGGACCTTCACATTGACAATGAAACAAAGAAATTGCATCGGAATTAAATATAAGAGACACAATGCCGACTTAAGTACAGGAAGATTGAGTCTTCCTACTGTCGATGTTTTGAGCGTTTCCTGCGTCACCAGTTTTACATTCCGATGCACCTCTGCAGGTTTACTGTGTCCATTTGTCCTTCCCATTGACGATGAAACACAGAAATTGCATCGGAATTAAATATAAGAGTCACAACGCCGACGTAAGTACAAGAAATCTGAGTTTTCTAATGGTCTATGCTTTAAGCGTTTCCTGTGTCACCAGTTTTACATTCCGATGCACCTCTGCAGGTTTACTGTATCCCTTGGACCCTCCCATAGGCGATGAAACACAGAAATTGCATCGGAATTAAATAAAGGAGACACAATGCCGAGTGAAGTACAGCAAGACTGAGTCTTCCTACAGTCTATGTTTTGAGCGTTTCCTGTGTCATCAGTTTTACATTCCGATGCACCTCTGCAGGTTTCCTGTATCCATTTGACCTTCCGATTGACGATGAAACACAGAAATTGCATCGGAATTAAATATAAGAGACACAATGACGACTTAAGTACAGGAAGACTGAGTCTTCCTACTGTCTATATTTTGAGCGTTTCCTGTGTCACCAGTTTTACATTCCGATGCACCTCTGCAGGTTTACTGCATTCCTCGGACCTTCCCATTGACAATGAAACACAGAAATTGAATCAGAATTAAATATAAGAGACACAATGCCGACTTAAGTACAGGAAGACTGAGTCTTCCTACTGTCTATGTTTTGAGCGTTTCCTGTGTCACTAGTTTTACATTCCCATGCACCTCTGCAGGTTTACTGTATCCCTTGGACCTTCCCATTGACGATGAAACACAGAAATTGCAACGGATTTAAATATAAGAGACACAATGCCGAGTTAAGTACAAGAAAACTGTGTCTTCTTACGGTCTATGTTTCGAGCGTTAACTGTGTCGCCAGTTTTACATTCCGATGCAGCTCTGGTGGTTTACTGTATCCCTTGGACCTTCCAATTGACGATGAAACACAGAAACTGCATCGGAATTAAATATAAGAGAGACAATGCCCACTTAAGTACAGGAAGACTGAGTCCTCCTACTGTCTATGTTTTGAGCGTTTCCTGGGTCACCAGTTTTACATTCCGATGCACCTCTTCAGGTTTAATGTTTCCTTTCGACCTTCCCATTGACGATGAAACACAGAAATTGCATCGGAATTAAATAAAGGAGACACAATGCCGAGTTAAGTACAGCAAGACTGAGTCTTCCTACTGTCTATGTTTTGAGCGTTTCCTGTGTCATCAGTATTACATTCCGATGCACCTCTGCAGGTTTACTGTATCCATTGGACCTTCCCATTGACGATGAAACACAGAAATTGCATCGGAATTAAATATAAGAGGAACAATGCCGACTTAAGTACAGGAGAGTGAGTCTTCCTACTGTCTATATTTTGAGCGTTTCCTGTGTCACCAGTTTTACATTCCGATGCACCTCTGCAGGTTTACTGTATTCCTTGGACCCTCCCATTGATAATGAAACACAGAAAGTGAATAGGAATTAAATATAAGAGACTCAATGCCGACATAAGTACAGGAAGACTGTGTCTTCCTACTGTCTATCTTTTGAGCGTTTCCTGGGTCACCAGTTTTTCATTGCGATGCACCTCTGCAGGTTTACTGTATCCCTTGGATCTCACATTTGACGAAGAAACACAGAAATTGCATCGGAACTAAACATAAGAGACACAATGCCGACTTAAGTACAGGAAGACTGAGCCTTCCTATTTTCTATACTTTGAACGTTTCCTGTGTCACCAGTTTTTCATTCCGATGCACCTCTGCAGGTTTACTGTATCCATTGGATCTCCCTTTTGACGAAGAAACACAGAAATTGCATCGGAATTAAATATAAGAGACACAATGCCGACATAAGTACAGGAAGACTGAGTCTTCCTACTGTCTATGTTTTGAGCGTTTCCTGGGTCACCAGTTTTTCATTCCGATGCACCTCTGCAGGTTTACTGTATCCCTTGGATCTCCCTTTTGACGAAGAAACACAGAAATTGCATCGGAATTAAATATAAGAGACACAATGCCGACATAAGTACAGGAAGACTGAGTCTTCCTACTGACTATATTTTGAGCGTTTCCTGTGTCAACAGTTTTACATTCCGATGCACCTCTGCAGGTTTACTGTATTCCTTGGACCTTCCCATTGACAATGAAACACAGAAAGTGAATCGGAATTAAATATAAGAGACTCAATGCCGACATAAGTACAGGAAGACTGAGTCTTCCTACTGTCTATGTTTTGAGCGTTTCCTGGGTCACCAGTTTTTCATTGCGATGCACCTCTGCAGGTTTACTGTATCCCTTGGATCTCCCATTTGACGAAGAAGCACAGAAATTGCATCGGAACTAAACATAAGAGACACAATGCCGACTTAAGTACAGGAAGACTGAGTCTTCCTAATGTCTATTATTTGAGCGATTCCTGTGTCACCAGTTTTATATTCCGATGCACCTCTGCAGATTTTCTGTATCCATTGGACCTTCCCATTGATGATGAAACACAGAAACTGCATCGGAATTAAATATAAGAGAGACAATGGGCACTTAAGTACAGGTAGACTGAGTCCTCCTACTGTCTATGTTTTGAGCGTTTCCTGGGTCACCAGTTTTACATTCCGATGCACCTCTTCAGGTTTAATGTTTCCTTTCGAACTTCCCATTGACGATGAAACAGAGAAATTGCATCGGAATTAAATATAAGAGGAACAATGTCGATTTACGCACAGGAAGAGTGAGTCTTCCTACTGTCTATATTTTGAGCGTTTCCTGTGTCACTAGTTCTACATTACGATGCACCTCTGCAGGTTTACTGTATTCCTTAGACCTTCCCATTGACAATGAAACACAGAAAGTGAATCGGAATTAAATATAAGAGACACAATGCCGACATAAGTACAGGAAGACTGAGTCTTCCTACTGTCTATGTTTTGAGTGTTTCCTGTGTCACCAGTTTGACATTCAGATTCACCTCTGCAGGTTAACTGTATCTATTGGACCTTCAGATTGACGATGAAACACAGAAATTGCATCGGAATTAAATATAAGAGACACAATGCCGACTTAAGTACAAGAAAACTGAGTCTCCTTACTGTTTATGTTTTGAGCGTTTACAGTGTCCCCAGTTTTACATTCCGATGCTCCTCTGCAGGTTTACTGTAGGCCTTGGACCTTCACATTGACGATCAAACACTGAAATTGCATCGGAATTAAATATAAGAGACACAATGCCGACTTAAGTACAGGAAGACTGAGTCTTCCTACTGTCTATATTTTGAGCGTTACCTGTGTCACCAGTTTTACATTCCGATGCACCTCTGCAGGTTTACTGTATCCCTTGGACCTTCCCATTGACAATGAAACACAGAAATTGCATCGGAATTAAATATAAGAGACACAATGCCGACTTAAGTACAGGAAGATTGAGACTTCCTACTGTCGATGTTTTGAGCGTTTCCTGCGTCACCAGTTTTACATTCCGATGCACATCTGCAGGTTTACTGTATCCATTGGACCTTCCCATTGACGATGAAACACAGAAATTGCATCGGAATTAAATATAAGAGACACAACGCCGTCTAAAGTACAAGAAAACTGAGTCTTCTTACGGTCTATGTTTTGAGCGTTTCCTGAGTCACCAGTTTTACATTCCGATGCATCTCTGCAGCTTTACTGTTTCCCTTCGACCTTCCCATTGACGATGAAACACAGAATTTGCATCGGGATTAAATAAAGGAGACACAATGCCGAGTTAAGTACAGGAAGACTGAGTCTTCCTACTGTCTATGTTTTGAGCGTATCCTGTGTCATCCATTTTATATTCCGATGCACCTCTGCAGGTTTACTGTGTCCATTTGACCTTCCCATTGACGATGAAACACAGAAATTGCATCGGAATTAAATATAAGAGACACAACGCCGTCTTAAGTACAAGAAAACTGAGTCTTCTTATGGTCTATGTTTTGAGCGTTTCCTGTGTCACCAGTTTTACATTCCGATACACCTCTGCAGGTTTACTGTATCCATTGGACCTTCCCATTGACGATGAAACACAGAAACTGCATCGGAATTAAATATAAGAGAGACAATGCCCACTTAAGTACAGGAAGACTGAGCCCTCCTACTGTCTATGTTTTGAGCGTTTCCTGGGTCACCAGTTTTACATTCCGATGCACGTCTTCAGGTTTAATGTTTCCTTTCGAACTTCCCATTGACGATGAAACACAGAAATTGCATCGGAATTAAATAAAGGAGACACAATGCCGAGTTAAGTACAGCAAGACTGAGTCTTCCTACTGTCTACGTTTTGAGCGTTTCCTGTGTCATCAGGTCTACATTCCGATGCACCTCTGCAGGTTTACTATATCCATTGGACCTTCCCATTGACGATGAAACACAGAAATTGCATCGGAATTAAATATAAGACGAACAATGCCGACTTAAGTACAGGAAGAGTGAGTCTTCCTACTGTCTATATTTTGAGCGTTTCCTGTGTCACCAGTTTTACATTCCGGTGCACCTCTTCAAGTTTACTGTTTCCTTTCGACCTTCCCATTGACTATGAAACACAGAAGTTGCATCGGAATTAAATAAAGGAGACACAATGCCGAGTTAAGTACAGCAAGACTGAGTCTTCCTCTTGTCTATGTTTTGAGTGTTTCCTGTGTCATCGGTTTTACATTCCGATGCACCTCTGCAGGTTTGCTCTATCCATTTGACCTTCCCATTGACGATGAAACACACAAATTGCATCGGAATTAAATATAAGAGACACAATGCCGACATAAGTACAGGAAGACTGAGTCTTCCTACTGTCTATGTTTTGAGCGTTTCCTGTGTCACCAGTTTTATATTCCGATGCACCTCTGCAGGTTTACTCTATCCATTGGACCTTCCCATTGACGATGAAACACAGAAATTGCATCGGAATTAAATATAAGAGAGACAATGCCCACTTAAGTACAGGAAGACTGAGCCTTCCTACTGTCTATGTTTTGAGCGTTTCCTGGGTCACCAGTTTTACAATCCGATGCACCTCTTCAGGTTTACTGTTTCCCTTCGACCTTCCCATTGTCGATGAAACACAGAAATTGCATCGGAATTTAATAAAGGAGACACAATGCCGAGTTAAGTACGCAAGACTGAGTCTTCCTACAGTCTATGTTTTGAGCGTATCCTGTGTCATCAGTTTTACATTCCGATGCACCTCTGCAGGTTTGCTGTATTCCTTGACCTTCCCATTGACAATGAAACACAGAAAGTGAATCGGAATTAAATATAAGAGACACAATGCCGACATAAGTACAGGAACACTGAGTCTTCCTACTGTCTATGTATTGAGCGTTTCCTGTGTCACCAGTTTTACATTCCCATGCACCTCTGCAGGTTTACTGTATCCGTTGGCCTTCCCATTGACGATGAAGCACAGAAATTGAATCGGAATTAAATATAAGAGGCACAATGCCGACTTAAGTACAGGAGGACTGAGTCTTCTTCCTGTCTATGTTTTGAGCGTTTCCTGTGTCACCAGTTTGACATTCAGATTCACCTCTGCATGTTAACTGTATCTATTGGACCTTCAGATTGACGATGAAACACAGAAATTGCATCGGAATTAAATATAAGAGACACAATGCCGACTTAAGTACAATAAAACTGAGTCTCCTTACTGTCTATGTTTTGAGCGTTTACAGTGTCCCCAGTTTTACATTCCGATGCAGATCTGCAGGTCTACTGTAGGCCTTGGACCTTCACATTGACAATGAAACACAGAAATTGCATCGGAATTAAATATAAGAGACACAATGCCGACTTAAGTACAGATAGATTGAGTCTTCCTACTGTCGATGTTTTGAGCGTTTCCTGCGTCACCAGTTTTACATTCCGATGCACCTCTGCAGGTTTACTGTGTCCATTTGACCTTCCCATTGACGATGAAACACAGAAATTGCATCGGAATTAAATATAAGAGTCACAACGCCGACGTAAGTACAAGAAATCTGAGTTTTCTTATGGTCTATGCTTTGAGCGTTTCCTGTGTCACCAGTTTTACATTCCGATGCACCTCTGCAGGTTTACTGTATCCCTTGGACCCTCCCATTGACGATGAAACACAGAAATTGCATCGGAATTAAATAAAGGAGACACAAAGCCGAGTTAAGTACAGTAAGACTGAGTCTTCCTACTGTCTATGTTTTGAGCGTTTCCTGTGTCATCAGTTTTACATTCCGATGCACCTCTGCAGGTTTCCTGTATCCATTTGACCTTCCCATTGACGATGAAACACAGAAATTGCATCGGAATTCAATATAAGAGACACAATGCCGACATAAGTACAGGAAGACTGAATCTTCCTACTGTCTATGTTTTGAGCGTTTCCTGGGTCACCAGTTTATCTTTCCGATGCACCTCTGCAGGTTTACTGTATACCTTGGATCTCCCTTTTGACGAAGAAACACAGAAATTGCATCGGAATTAAATATAAGAGACACAATGCCGACTTAAGTACAGGAAGACTTAGTCTTCCTACTGTCTATATTTTGAGCGTTTCTTGTGTTACCAGTTTTACATTCCGATGCACCTCTGCAGGTTTACTGCATTCCTTGGACCTTCCCATTGACAATGAAACACAGAAATTGAATCAGAATTAAATATAAGAGACACAATGCCGACTTACGTACAGGAAGACTGAGTCTTCCTACTGTCTATGGTTTGAGCGTTTCCTGTGTCACTAGTTTTACATTCCCATGCACCTCTGCAGGTTTACTGTATCCCTTGGACCTTCCCATTGACGATGAAACACAGAAATTGCATCGGAATTAAATATAAGAGACACAATGCCGACTTAAGTACAAGAAAACTGTGTCTTCTTACGGTCTATGTTTCGAGCGCTTACTGTGTCGCCAGTTTTACATTCCGATGCAGCTCTGGTGGTTTACTGTATCCCTTGGACCTTCCAATTGACGATGAAACACAGAAATTGCATCGGAATTAAATATAAGAGACTCAATGCTGACTTAAGTACAGGAAGACTGAGTCTTCCTAATGTCTATGATTTGAGCGATTCCTGTGTCACCAGTTTTATATTCCGATGCACCTCTGCAGGTTTACTGTATCCATTGGACCTTCCCATTGACGATGAAACACAGAAACTGCATCGGAATTAAATATAAGAGAGACAATGCCCACTTAAGTACAGGAATACTGAGTCCTCCTACTGTCTATGTTTTGAGCGTTTCCTGGGTCACCAGTATTACATTCCGATGCACTTCTTCAGGTTTAATGTTTCCTTTCGATCTTCCCATTGACGATGAAACACAGAAATTGCATCGGAATTAAATAAAGGAGACACAATGCCGAGTTAAGTACAGCAAGACTGAGTCTTCCTACTGTCTATGATTTGAGCGTTTCCTGTGTCATCAGTTTTACATTCCGATGCACCTCTGCAGGTTTACTGTATTCCTTGGACCTTCCCATTGACAATGAAACACAGAAAGTGAATCGGAATTAAATATAAGAGACTCAATGCCTACATAAGTACAGGAAGACTGAGTCTTCCTACTGTCTATGTTTTGAGCGTTTCCTGGGTCACCAGTTTTACATTCCGATGCACCTCTTCAAGTTTACTGTTTCCTTTCGACCTTCCCATTGACTATGAAACACAGAAATTGCATCGGAATTAAATAAAGGAGACACAATGCCGAGTTAAGTACAGCAAGACTGAGTCTTCCTCTTGTCTATGTTTTGAGCGTTTCCTGGGTCACCAGTTTTTCATTCCGATGCACCTCTGCAGGTTTACTGTATACCTTGGATCTCCCTTTTGACGAAGAAACACAGAAATTGCATCGGAATTAAATATAAGAGACACAATGCCGACTTAAGTACAGGAAGACTGAGTCTTCCTACTGACTATATTTTGAGCGTTTCCTGTGTCACCAGTTTTACATTCCGATGCACCTCTGCAGGTTTACTGTATCCCTTGGACCTTCCCATTGACGATGAAACACAGAAATTGCATCGGAATTAAATATAAGAGGCACACTGCCGACTTAAGTACAAGAAAACTGGGTCTTCTTACGGTCTATGTTTCGAGCGTTTACTGTGTCGCCAGTTTTACATTCCGATGCAGCTCTGGTGGTTTACTCTATCCCTTGGACCTTCCAATTGACGATGAAACACAGAAATTGCATCGGAATTAAATATAAGAGACTCAATGCTGACTTAAGTACAGGAAGACTGAGTCGTCCTAATGTCTGTGATTTGAGCGTTTCCTGTGTCACCAGTTTTATATTCCGATGCACCTCTGCAGGTGTACTGTATCCATTGGACCTTCCCATTGACGATGAAACACAGAAATTGCATCGGAATTAAATATAAGAGAGACAATGCCCACTTAAGTACAGGAAGACTGAGTCTTCCTACTGTCTATGTTTTGAGCGTTTCGTGGGTCACCAGTTATACATTCCAATGCACCTCTTCAAGTTTACTGTTTCCTTTCGACCTTCCCATTGACTATGAAACACAGAAATTGCATCGGAATTAAATATAAGAGACTCAATGCTGACTTAAGTACAGGAAGACTGAGTCTTCCTACTGTCTATGTTTTGAGTGTTTCCTGTGTCACCAGTTTTACATTCCCATGCACCTCTGCAGGTTTACTGTATCCCTTGGACCTTCCCATTGACGATGAAACACAGAAATTGCATCAGAATTATATATAAGAGAAACAATGCCGACTTAAGTACAGGAAGACTGAGTCTTCTTCCAGTCTATGTTTTGAGCGTTTCCTGTGTCACCAGTTTGACATTCAGATTCACCTCTGCAGGTTAACTGTATCTATTGGACCTTCAGATTGACGATGAAACACAGAAATTGCATCGGAATTAAATATAAGAGACACAATGCCGACTTAAGTACAAGAAAACTGCGTCTCCTTACTGTTTATGTTTTGAGCGTTTACAGTGCCCCCAGTTTTACATTCCGATGCACCTCTGCAGGTTTACTGTAGGCCTTGGACCTTCACATTGACGATCAAACACTGAAATTGCATCGGAATTAAAAATAAGAGACACAATGCCGACTTAAGTACAGGAAGACTGAGTCTTCCTACTGTCTATATTTTGAGCGTTACCTGTGTCACCAGTTTTACATTCCGATGCACCTCTGCAGGTTCACTGTATCCCTTGGACCTTCCCATTGACAATGAAACACAGAAATTGCATCGGAAATAAATATAAGAGACACAATGCCGACTTAAGTACAGGAAGATTGAGACTTCCTACTGTCGATGTTTTGAGCGTTTCCTGCGTCACCAGTTTTACATTCCGATGCACATCTGCAGGTTTACTGTATCCATTGGACCTTCCCATTGACGATGAAACACAGAAATTGCATCGGAATTAAATATAACAGACACAACGCCGTCTTAAGTACAAGAAAACTGAGTCTTCTTACGGTCTATGTTTTGAGCGTTTCCTGAGTCACCAGTTTTACATTCCGATGCATCTCTGCAGCTTTACTGTTTCCCTTCGACCTTCCCATTGACGATGAAACACAGAAATTGCATCGGGATTAAATAAAGGAGACACAATGCCTAGTTAAGTACAGAGAGACTGAGTCTTCCTACTGTCTATGTTTTGAGCGTTTCCTGTGTCATCCATTTTATATTCCGATGCACCTCTGCGGGTTTACTGTGTCCATTTGACCTTCCCATTGACGATGAAACACAGAAACTGCATCGGAATTAAATATAAGAGAGACAATGCCGACATAAGTACAGGAAGACTGAGTCTTCCTACTGTCTATGTTTTGAGCGTTTCCTGTGTCATCAGTTTTACATTCCGATGCACCTCTGCAGGTTTACTGTATCCATTGGACCTTCCAATTGACGATGAAACACAGAAATTGCATCGGAATTAAATATAAGAGACTCAATGCTGACTTAAGTACAGGAAGACTGAGTCTTCCTAATGTCTGTCATTTGAGCGTTTCCTGTGTCACCAGTTTTATATTGCGATGCACCTCTGCAGGTGTACTGTATCCATTGGACCTTCCCATTGACGATGAATCACAGAAATTGCATCGGAATTAAATATAAGAGAGACAATGCCCACTTAAGTACAGGAAGACTGAGTCTTCCTACTGTCTATGTTTTGAGCGTTTCGTGGGTCACCAGTTTTACATTCCGATGCACCTCTTCAAGTTTACTGTTTCCTTTCGACCTTCCCATTGACTATGAAACACAGAAGTTGCATCGGAATTAAATAAAGGAGACACAATGCCGAGTTAAGTACAGCAAGACTGAGTCTTCCTCTTGTCTATGTTTTGAGTGTTTCCTGTGTCATCGGTTTTACATTCCGCTGCACCTCTGCAGGTTTGCTCTATCCATTTGACCTTCCCATTGACGATGAAACACAGAAATTGCATCGGAATTAAATATAAGAGACACAATGCCGACATAAGTACAGGAAGACTGAGTCTTCCTACTGTCTGTGTTTTGAGCGTTTCCTGTGTCACCAGTTTTATATTCCGATGGACCTCTGCAGGTTTCCTCTATCCATTGGACCTTCCCATTGACGATGAAACACAGAAATTGCATCGGAATTAAATATAAGAGAGACAATGCCCACTTAAGTACAGGAAGACTGAGCCTTCCTACTGTCTATGTTTTGAGCGTTTCCTGGGTCACCAGTTTTACAATCCGATGCACCTCTTCAGGTTTACTGTTTCCCTTCGACCTTCCCATTGTCGATGAAACACAGAAATTGCATCGGAATTAAATAAAGGAGACACAATGCCGAGTTAAGTACGCAAGACTGAGTCTTCCTACAGTCCTTGTTTTGAGCGTTTCCTGTGTCATCAGTTTTACATTCCGATGCACCTCTGCAGGTTTGCTGTATCCATTGGTCCTTCCCATTGACGGTGAAACACAGAAATTGCATCGGAATTAAATATAAGAGACACAATGCCGACTTAAGTACAATAAAACTGAGTCTCCTTACTGTCTATGTTTTGAGCGTTTTCAGTGTCCCCAGTTTTACATTCCGATGCACATCTGCAGGTTTACTGTAGGCCTTGGACCTTCACATTGACAATGAAACACAGAAATTGCATCGGAATTAAATATAAGAGACACAATGCCGACTTAAGTACAGGAAGATTGAGTCTTCCTACTGTCGATGTTTTGAGCGTTTCCTGCGTCACCAGTTTTACATTCCGATGCACCTCTGCAGGTTTACTGTGTCCATTTGACCTTCCCATTGACGATGAAACACAGAAATTGCATCGGAATTAAATATAAGAGTCACAACGCCGACGTAAGTACAAGAAATCTGAGTTTTCTTATGGTCTATGCTTTGAGCGTTTCCTGTGTCACCTTTTTTACATTCCGATGCACCTCTGCAGGTTTACTGTATCCCTTGGACCCTCCCATTGACGATGAAACACAGAAATTGCATCGGAATTAAATAAAGGAGACACAAAGCCGAGTTAAGTACAGTAAGACTGAGTCTTCCTACTGTCTATGCTTTGAGCGTTTCCTGTGTCATCAGTTTTACATTCCGATGCACCTCTGCAGGTTTCCTGTATCCATTTGACCTTCCCATTGACGATGAAACACAGAAATTGCATCGGAATTAAATATAAGAGACACAATGCCGACATAAGTACAGGAAGACTGAATCTTCCTACTGTCTATGTTTTGAGCGTTTCCTGGGTCACCAGTTTTTCATTCCGATGCACCTCTGCAGG
Source organism: Schistocerca nitens (assembly GCF_023898315.1). Lineage (NCBI taxonomy): Eukaryota > Metazoa > Arthropoda > Insecta > Orthoptera > Acrididae > Schistocerca > Schistocerca nitens. The sequence continues at coordinate 237,259,918 of NC_064623.1, read as the reverse complement.
TTTACTGTATACCTTGGATCTCCCTTTTGACGAAGAAACACAGAAATTGCATCGGAATTAAATATAAGGGACACAATGCCGACTTAAGTACAGGAAGACTTAGTCTTCCTACTGTCTATATTTTGAGCGTTTCTTGTGTCACCAGTTTTACATTCCGATGCACCTCTGCAGGTTTACTGCATTCCTTGGACCTTCCCATTGACAATGAAACACAGAAATTGAATCAGAATAAAATATTAGAGACACAATGCCGACTTAAGTACAGGAAGACTGAGTCTTCCTACTGTCTATGGTTTGAGCGTTTCCTGTGTCACTAGTTTTACATTCCCATGCACCTCTGCAGGTTTACTGTATCCCTTGGACCTTCCCATTGACGATGAAACACAGAAATTGCATCGGAATTAAATATAAGAGACACAATGCCGACTTAAGTACAAGAAAACTGTGTCTTCTTACGGTCTATGTTTCGAGCGCTTACTGTGTCGCCAGTTTTACATTCCGATGCAGCTATGGTGGTTTACTGTATCCCTTGGACCTTCCAATTGACGATGAAACACAGAAATTGCATCGGAATTAAATATAAGAGGCTCAATGCTGACTTAAGTACAGGAAGACTGAGTCTTCCTAATGTCTATGATTTGAGCGTTTCCTGTGTCACCAGTTTTATATTCCGATGCACCTCTGCAGGTTTACTGTATACATTGGACCTTCCCATTGACGATGAAACACAGAAACTGCATCGGAATTAAATATAAGAGAGACAATGCCCACTTAAGTACAGGAAGACTGAGTCCTCCTACTGTCTATGTTTTGAGCGTTTCCTGGGTCACCAGTTTTACATTCCGATGCACCTCTTCAGGTTTAATGTTTCCTTTCGATCCTCCCATTGACGATGAAACACAGAAATTGCATCGGAATTAAATAAAGGAGACACAATGCCGAGTTAAGTACAGCAAGACGGAGTCTTCCTACTGTCTATGTTTTGAGCGTTTGCTGTGTCATCAGTTTTACATTCCGATGCACCTCTGCAGGTTTACTGTATTCCTTGGACCTTCCCATTGACAATGAAACACAGAAAGTGAATCGGAATTAAATATAAGAGTCTCAATGCCGACATAAGTACAGGAAGACTGAGTCTTCCTACTGTCTATGTTTTGAGCGTTTCCTGGGTCACCAGTTTTTCATTCCGATGCACCTCTGCAGGTTTACTGTATCCCTTGGATCTCCCTTTTGACGAAGAAACACAGAAATTGCATCGGAATTAAATATAAGAGACACAATGCCGACTTAAGTACAGGAAGACTGAGTCTTCATACTGTCTATATTTTGAGCTTTTCCTGTGTCACCAGTTTTACATTCCGTTGCACCTCTGCAGGTTTACTGTATTCCTTGGACCTTCCCATTGACAATGAAACACAGAAATTGCATCGGAATTAAATATAAGAGACTCAATGCTGACTTAAGTACAGGAAGACTGAGTCTTCCTAATGTCTGTGATTTGGGCGTTTCCTGTGTCACCAGTTTTATATTCCGATGCACCTCTGCAGGTGTACTGTATCTATTGGACCTTCCCATTGACGATGAAACACAGAAACTGCATCGGAATTAAATATAAGAGAGACAATGCCCACTTAAGTACAGGAAGACTGAGTCCTCCTACTGTCTATGTTTTGAGCGTTTCCTGGGTCACCAGTTTTACATTCCGATGCACCTCTTCAGGTTTAATTATTCCTTTCGAACTTCCCATTGACGATGAAACACAGAAATTGCATCGGAATTAAATAAAGGAGACACAATGCCGAGTTAAGTACAGCAAGACTGAGTCTTCCTACTGTCTATGTTTTGAGCGTTTCCTGTGTCATCAGTTTTACATTCCGATGCACCTCTGCAGGTTTACTGTATCCATTGGACATTCCCATTGACGATGAAACACAGAAATTGCATCGGAATTAAATATAAGACGAACAATGCCGACTTAAGTACAGGAAGAGTGAGTCTTCCTACTGTCTATATTTTGAGCGTTTCCTGTGTCACCAGTTTTACATTCCGATGCACCTCTGCAGGTTTACTGTATTCCTTGGACCTTCCCATTGACAATGAAACACAGAAAGTGAATCGGAATTAAATATAAGAGACTCAATGCCGACATAAGTACAGGAAGACTGAGTCTTCCTACTGTCTATGTTTTGAGCGTTTCCTGGGTCACCAGGTTTTCATTCCGATGCACCTCTGCAGGTTTACAGTATCCCTTGGATCTCCCTTTTGACGAAGAAACACAGAAATTGCATCGGAATTAAATATAAGAGACACAATGCCGACTTAAGGACAGGAAGACTGAGTCTTCCTACTGTCTATGTTTTGAGCGTTTCGTGGGTCACCAGTTTTACATTCCGATGCACCTCTTCAAGTTTACTGTTTCCTTTCGACCTTCCCATTGACTATGAAACACAGAAATTGCATCGGAATTAAATAAAGGAGACACAATGCCGAGTTAAGTACAGCAAGACTGAGTCTTCCTCTTGTCTATGTTTTGAGTGTTTCCTGTGTCATCGGTTTTACATTCCGATGCACCTCTGCAGCTTTACTGTATCCATTGGACCTTCCCATTGACGATGGAACACAGAAATTGCATCGGAATTAAATATAAGAGGAACAATGCCGATTTAAGAACAGGAAGAGTGAGTCTTCCTACCGTCTATATTTTGAGCGTTTCCTGTGTCACCAATTTCACATTCAGATTCACCTCTGCAGGTTACCTGTATCTATTGGACCATCAGATTGACGATGGAACACAGAAATTGCATCGGAATTAAATATAAGAGACACAATGCCGACTTAAGTACAAGAAAACTGAGTCTCCTTACTGCTTATGTTTTGAGCGTTTACAGTGTCCCCAGTTTTACATTCCGATGCACCTCTGCAGGTTTACTGTAGGCCCTGGACCTTCACATTGACGATCAAACACTGAAATTGCATCGGAATTAAATATAAGAGACACAATGCCGACTTAAGTACAGGAAGACTGAGTCTTCCTACTGTCTATATTTTGAGCGTTTCCTGTGTCACCAGTTTTACATTCCGATGCACCTCTGCAGGTTTACTGTATCCCTTGGACCCTCCCATTGACAATGAAACACAGAAATTGCATCGGAATTAAATATAAGAGACACAATGCCGACATAAGTACAGGAAGGTTGAGACTTCCTACTGTCGATGTTTTGAGCGTTTCCTGCGTCACCAGTTTTACATTCCGATGCACCTCTGCAGGTTTACTGTATCCATTGGACCTTCCCATTGACGATGAAACACAGAAATTGCATCGGAATTAAATATAAGAGACACAACGCCGTCTTAAGTACAAGAAAACTGAGTCTTCTTACGGTCTATGTTTTGAGCGTTTCCTGAGTCACCAGTTTTACATTCCGATGCATCTCTGCAGCTTTACTGTTTCCCTTCGACCTACCCATTGACGATGAAACACAGAAATTGAATCGGGATTAAATAAAGGAGACACAATGCCGAGTTAAGTACAGGAAGACTGAGTCTTCCTACAGTCTGAGTTTTGAGCGTTTCCTGTGGCATCCATTTTATATTCCGATGCACCTCTGCAGGTTTACTGTGTCCATTTGACCTTCCCATTGACGATGAAACACAGAAATTGCATCGGAATTAAATATAAGAGTCACAACGCCGACGTAAGTACAAGAAATCTGAGTCTTCTTATGGTCTATGTTTGAGCGTTTCCTGTGTCACCAGTTTTACATTCCGATGCACCTCTGCAGGTTTACTGTATCCATTGGACCTTCCCATTGACGATGAAACACAGAAACCGCATCGGAATTAAATATAAGAGAGACAATGCCCACTTAAGTACAGGAAGACTGAGTCCTCCTACTGTCTATGTTTTGAGCGTTTCCTGGGTCACCAGTTTTACATTCCGATGCACCTCTTCAGGTTAATGTTTCCTTTCGAACTTCCCATTGACGATGAAACACAGAAATTGCATCGGAATTAAATAAAGGAGACACAATGCCGAGTTAAGTACAGCAAGACTGAGTCTCCCTACTGTCTATGTTTTGAGCATTTTCTGTGTCATCAGTTTTACATTCCGATGCACCTCTGCAGGTTTACTGTATCCATTGGACCTTCCCATTGACGATGAAACACAGAAATTGCATCGGAATTAAATATAAGACGAACAATGCCGACTTAAGTACAGGAAGAGTGAGTCTTCCTACTGTCTATATTTTGAGCGTTTCCTGTGTCACCAGTTTTACATTCCGATGCACCTCTGCAGGTTTACTGTATTCCTTGGACCTTGCCATTGACAATGAAACACAGAAAGTGAATCGGAATTAAATATAAGAGACTCAATGCTGACTTAAGTACAGGAAGACTGAGTCTTCCTAATGTCTGTGATTTGGGCGTTTCCTGTGTCACCAGTTTTATATTCCGATGCACCTCTGCAGGTGTACTGTATCTATTGGACCTTCCCATTGACGATGAAACACAGAAACTGCATCGGAATTAAATATAAGAGAGACAATGCCCACTTAAGTACAGGAAGACTGAGTCCTCCTACTGTCTATGTTTTGAGCGTTTCCTGGGTCACCAGTTTTACATTCCGATGCACCTCTTCAGGTTTAATTATTCCTTTCGAACTTCCCATTGACGATGAAACACAGAAATTGCATCGGAATTAAATAAAGGAGACACAATGCCGAGTTAAGTACAGCAAGACTGAGTCTTCCTACTGTCTATGTTTTGAGCGTTTCCTGTGTCATCAGTTTTACATTCCGATGCACCTCTGCAGGTTTACTGTATCCATTGGACATTCCCATTGACGATGAAACACAGAAATTGCATCGGAATTAAATATAAGACGGACAATGCCGACTTAAGTACAGGAAGAGTGAGTCTTCCTACTGTCTATATTTTGAGCGTTTCCTGTGTCACCAGTTTTACATTCCGATGCACCTCTGCAGGTTTACTGTATTCCTTGGACCTTCCCATTGACAATGAAATACAGAAAGTGAATCGGAATTAAATATAAGAGACTCAATGCCGACATAAGTACAGGAAGACTGAGTCTTCCTACTGTCTATGTTTTGAGCGTTTCCTGGGTCACCAGTTTTTCATTCCGATGCACCTCTGCAGGTTTACTGTATCCCTTGGATCTCCCTTTTGACGAAGAAACACAGAAATTGCATCGGAATTAAATATAAGAGACACAATGCCGACTTAAGGACAGGAAGACTGAGTCTTCCTACTGTCTATGTTTTGAGCGTTTCGTGGGTCACCAGTTTTACATTCCGATGCACCTCTTCAAGTTTACTGTTTCCTTTCGACCTTCCCATTGACTATGAAACACAGAAATTGCATCGGAATTAAATAAAGGAGACACAATGCCGAGTTAAGTACAGCAAGACTGAGTCTTCCTCTTGTCTATGTTTTGAGTGTTTCCTGTGTCATCGGTTTTACATTCCGATGCACCTCTGCAGCTTTACTGTATCCATTGGACCTTCCCATTGACGATGGAACACAGAAATTGCATCGGAATTAAATATAAGAGGAACAATGCCGATTTAAGAACAGGAAGAGTGAGTCTTCCTACCGTCTATATTTTGAGCGTTTCCTGTGTCACCAGTTTCACATTCAGATTCACCTCTGCAGGTTAACTGTATCTATTGGACCATCAGATTGACGATGAAACACAGAAATTGCATCGGAATTAAATATAAGAGACACAATGCCGACTTAAGTACAAGAAAACTGAGTCTCCTTACTGCTTATGTTTTGAGCGTTTACAGTGTCCCCAGTTTTACATTCCGATGCACCTCTGCAGGTTTACTGTAGGCCCTGGACCTTCACATTGACGATCAAACTCTGAAATTGCATCGGAATTAAATATAAGAGACACAATGCCGACTTAAGTACAGGAAGACTGAGTCTTCCTACTGTCTATATTTTGAGCGTTTCCTGTGTCACCAGTTTTACATTCCGATGCACCTCTGCAGGTTTACTGTATCCCTTGGACCCTCCCATTGACAATGAAACACAGAAATTGCATCGGAATTAAATATAAGAGACACAATGCCGACATAAGTACAGGAAGATTGAGACTTCCTACTGTCGATGTTTTGAGCGTTTCCTGCGTCACCAGTTTTACATTCCGATGCACCTCTGCAGGTTTACTGTATCCATTGGACCTTCCCATTGACGATGAAACACAGAAACCGCATCGGAATTAAATATAAGAGAGACAATGCCCACTTAAGTACAGGAAGACTGAGTCCTCCTACTGTCTATGTTTTGAGCGTTTCCTGGGTCACCAGTTTTACATTCCGATGCACCTCTTCAGGTTAATGTTTCCTTTCGAACTTCCCATTGACGATGAAACACAGAAATTGCATCGGAATTAAATAAAGGAGACACAATGCCGAGTTAAGTACAGCAAGACTGAGTCTCCCTACTGTCTATGTTTTGAGCATTTTCTGTGTCATCAGTTTTACATTCCGATGCACCTCTGCAGGTTTACTGTATCCATTGGACCTTCCCATTGACGATTAAACACAGAAATTGCATCGGAATTAAATATAAGACGAACAATGCCGACTTAAGTACAGGAAGAGTGAGTCTTGCTACTGTCTATATTTTGAGCGTTTCCTGTGTCACCAGTTTTACATTCCGATGCACCTCTGCAGGTTTACTGTATTCCTTGGACCTTGCCATTGACAATGAAACACAGAAAGTGAATCGGAATTAAATATAAGAGACTCAGTGCCGACATAAGTACAGGAAGACTGAGTCTTCCTACTGTCTATGTTTTGAGCGTTTCCTGGGTCACCAGTTTTTCATTCCGATGCACCTCTGCAGGTTTACTGTATACCTTGGATCTCCCTTTTGACGAAGAAACACAGAAATTGCATCGGAATTAAATATAAGAGACACAATGCCGACTTAAGTACAGGAAGACTGAGTCTTCCTACTGACTATATTTTGAGCGTTTCCTGTGTCACCAGTTTTACATTCCGATGCACCTCTGCAGGTTTACTGTATCCCTTGGACCTTCCCATTGACGATGAAACACAGAAATTGCATCGGAATTAAATATAAGAGGCACACTGCCGACTTAAGTACAAGAAAACTGTGTCTTCTTACGGTCTATGTTTCGAGCGTTTACTGTGTCGCCAGTTTTACATTCCGATGCACCTCTGCAGGTTTACTGTATCCCTTGGACCTTCCAATTGACGATGAAACACAGAAATTGCATCGGAATTAAATATAAGAGACTCAATGCTGACTTAAGTACAGGAAGACTGAGTCTTCCTAATGTCTGTGATTTGAGCGTTTCCTGTGTCACCAGTTTTATATTCCGATGCACCTCTGCAGGTGTACTGTATCCATTGGACCTTCCCATTGACGATGAAACACAGAAACCGCATCGGAATTAAATATAAGAGAGACAATGCCCACTTAAGTACAGGAAGACTGAGTCCTCCTACTGTCTATGTTTTGAGCGTTTCCTGGGTCACCAGTTTTACATTCCGATGCACCTCTTCAGGTTAATGTTTCCTTTCGACCTTCCCATTGACTATGAAACACAGAAGTTGCATCGGAATTAAATAAAGGAGACACAATGCCGAGTTAAGTACAGCAAGACTGAGTCTTCCTCTTGTCTATGTTTTGAGTGTTTCCTGTGTCATCGGTTTTACATTCCGATGCACCTCTGCAGGTTTACTGTATCCATTGGACCTTCCCATTGACGATGAAACACAGAAATTGCATCGGAATTAAATATAAGAGGAACAATGCCGATTTAAGTACAGGAAGAGTGAGTCTTCCTACCGTCTATATTTTGAGCGTTTCCTGTGTCACCAGTTTTACATTCCGATGCACCTCTGCAGGTTTACTGTATTCCTTGGACCTTCCCATTGACAATGAAACACAGAAAGTGAATCGGAATTAAATATAAGAGACACAATGCCGACATAAGTACAGGAAGACTGAGTCTTCCTACTGTCTATGTTTTGAGCGTTTCCTGTGTCACCACTTTTCATTCCCATGCACCTCTGCAGGTTTACTGTATCCCTTGGACCTTCCCATTGACGATGAAACACAGAAATTGCATCGGAATTATACATAAGAGACACAATGCCGACATAAGTACAGGAAGACTGAGTCTTCTTCCAGTCTATGTTTTGAGCGTTTCCTGTGTCACCAGTTTGACATTCAGATTCACCTCTGCAGGTTAACTGTATCTATTGTACCTTCACATTGACGATGAAACACAAAAATTGCATCGGAATTAAATATAAGAGACACAATGCCGACTTAAGTACAAGAAAACTGAGTCTCCTTACTGTTTACGTTTTGAGCGTTTGCAGTGTCCCCAGTTTTACATTCCGGTGCACCTCTGCAGGTTTACTGTAGGCCTTGGACCTTCACATTGACGATCAAACACTGAAATTGCATCGGAATTAAATATAAGAGACACAATGCCGACTTAAGTACAGGAAGACTGAGTCTTCCTACTGTCTATATTTTGAGCGTTTCCTGTGTCACCAGTTTTACATTCCGATGCACCTCTGCAGGTTTACTGTATCCCTTGGACCTTCCCATTGACAATGAAACACAGATATTGCATCGGAATTAAATGTAAGAGACACAATGCCGACTTAAGTACAGGAAGATTGAGACTTCCTACTGTCGATGTTTTGAGCGTTTCCTGCGTCACCAGTTTTACATTCCGATGCACCTCTGCAGGATTACTGTATCCATTGGACCTTACCATTGACGATGAAACACAGAAATTGCATCGGAATTAAATATAAGAGGCACAACGCCGTCTTAAGTACAAGAAAACTGAGTCTTCTTACGGTCTATGTTTTGAGCGTTTCCTGAGTCACCAGTTTTACATTCCGATGCATCTCTGCAGCTTTACTGTTTCCCTTCGACCCTCCCATTGACGATGAAACACAGAAATTGCATCGGGATTAAATAAAGGAGACACAATGCCGAGTTAAGTACAGGAAGACTGAGTCTTCCTACTGTCTATGTTTTGAGCGTTTCCTGTGTCATCCATTTTATATTCCGATGCACCTCTGCAGGTTTACTGTGTCCATTTGACCTTCCCATTGACGATGAAACACAGAAATTGCATCGGAATTAAATATAAGAGTCACAACGCCGACGTAAGTACAAGAAATCTGAGTCTTCTTATGGTCTATGTTTTGAGCGTTTTCTGTGTCACCAGTTTTACATTCCGATGCACCTCTGCAGGTTTACTGTATCCCTTGGACCCTCCCATTGGCGATGAATCACAGAAATGGCATCGTAATTAAATATAAGAGACACAATGCCGACTGAAGTACAGGAAGACTGAGTCTTCCTACTGTCTATGTTTTGAGCGTTTACAGTGTCACCAGTTTTACATTCCGATGCACTTCTGCAGGTTTACTGTATGCCGTGGACCTTCACATGGACGAAGAAACACAGAAATTGCATCGGAATTAAACATAAGAGACACAATGCCGACTTAAGTACAGGAAGACTCAGTCTTCCTACTGTCTATATTTTGAGCGTTTCCTGTGTCACCAGTTTTACATTCCGATGCACCTCTGCAGGTTTACTGTATCCCTTGGACCTTCCCATTGACGATGAAACACAGAAATTGCATCGGAATTAAATATAAGAGGAACAATGCCGACTTAAGTACAGGAAGAGTGAGTCTTCCTACCGTCTATATTTTGAGCGTTTCCTGTGTCACCAGTTTTACATTCCGATGCACCTCTGCAGGTTTACTGTATTCCTTGGACCTTCCCATTGACAGTGAAACACAGAAAGTGAATCGGAATTAAATATAAGAGACACAATGCCGACATAAGTACAGGAAGACTGAGTCTTCCTACTGTCTATGAGTTGAGCGTTTCCTGTGTCACCAGTTTTACATTCCCATGCACCTCTGCAGGTTTACTGTATCCCTTGGACCTTCCCATTGACGATGAAACACAGAAATTGCATCGGAATTAAATATAAGAGACACAATGCCGCCTTAAGTACAGGAAGACTGAGTCTTCTTCCAGTCTATGTTTTGAGCGTTTCCTGTGTCACCAGTTTGACATTCCGATTCACCTCTGCAGGTTAACTGTATCTATTGGACCTTCAGATTGACGATGAAACACAGAAATTGCGTCGGAATTAAATATAAGAGACACAATGCCGACTTAAGTACAAGAAAAATGAGTCTCCTTAATGTTTATGTTTTGAGCGTTTACAGTGTCCCCAGTTTTACAATCCGATGCACCTCTGCAGGTTTACTGTAGGCCTTTGACCTTCACATTGACGATGAAACACTGAAATTGCATCGGAATTAAATATAAGAGACACAATGCCGACTTAAGTACAGGAAGACTGTGTCTTCCTACTGTCTATATTTTGAGCGTTTCCTGAGTCACCAGTTTTACATTCTGATGCATCTCTGCAGCTTTACTGTTTCCCTTCGACCTTCCCATTGACGATGAAACACAGAAATTGCATGGGGATTAAATAAAGGAGACACAATGCCGAGTTAAGTACAGGAAGACTGAGTCTTCCAACTGTCTATGTTTTGAGCGTATCCTGTGTCACCAGTTTTACATTCCGATGCACCTCTGCAGGTTTACTGTATCCCTTGGACCCTCCCATCGGCGATGAAACACAGAAATGGAATCGGAATTAAATATAAGAGACACAATGCCGACTGAAGTACAGGAAGATTGAGTCTTCCAACTGTCTATGTTTTGAGCATTTCCTGTGTCTTCAGTTTTAGATTCCGATGCACCTCTGCAGGTTTACTGCATCCCTTGGAGCTTCACAGTGACGATGAAACACAGAAATTGCATCGGAATTTAATATAAGAGACACAATACCGACTTAAGTACAGGAAGACTGAGTCTTCTTCCCGTCTATGTTTTGAGCGTATCCTGTGTCACCAGTTTTACATTCCGATGCACCTCTGCAGGTTTACTGTATCCCTTGGACTTTCACAGTGCCGAATAAACACAGAAATTGCATCGGAATTAAATATAAGAGTCACAATGCCGACTTAAGTACAAGAAAACTGAGTCTCCTTCTGGTCTTTGTTTCGAGCGTTTCCTGTGTCACCAGTTTTACATTCCGATGCACCTCTGCAGGTTTAGTGTACCCGTTGGACCTTCACAGGGACGATGAAACACAGAAATTGCATCTGAATTAAATATAAGAGTCACAATGCCGACTGAAGTACAAGAAAATTGTGTCTCTTTCCGGTCTATGTTTCGAGCGTTTCCTGTGTCACCAGTTTTACATTCCGATGCACCTCTGGAGGTTTACTGCAATCCTTGGACCTTCCCTTTGACGATGAAACATAGAAATTGCATCTTAATTAAATATAAGCGACACAATACCGAATTAGGTACAGGAAGACTGAGTCTTCTTCTAGTCTATGTTTTGAGCGTTTCCTGTGTCACCAGTTTGACATTCCGATGCACGTCTACAAGTTAACTGTATCCATAGGACCTTCAGATTGACGATGAAACACAGAAATTGCATCGGAATTAAATATAAGAGACACAATGCCGACTTAAGTACAAGAAAACTGAGTCTCCTTACTGTCTATGTTTTGAGCGTTTACAGTGTCACCAGTATTACATTCCGATGCACTTCTGCAGGTTTACTGTATCCCTTGGACCTTCCCATTGACGATGAAACACAGAAATTTCATCGGAATTAAATATAAGAGACACAATGCCGACTTAAGTAAAGGAAGACTGAGTCTTCCTAATGTCTATATTTTGAGCGTTTCCTGTGTCACCAGTTTTACATTCCGATGCACCTCTGCAGGTTTACTGTATCCCTTGGACCTTCCCATTGACAATGAAACACAGAAATAGCTTCGGAATTAAATATAAGAGTCACAATGCCGACTTAAGTACAAGAAAACTGTGTCTCCTTCCGGTCTTTGTTTCGAGCGTTTCCTGTGTCACCAGTTTTACATTCCGATGAACCTCTGTAGGTTTACTGTATCCCTTGGACCTTCACAGTGACGATGAAACACAGAAATTGCATCTGAATTAAATATAAGAGGCACTATGCCTACTTAAGTACAAGAAAACTATGTCTCTTTCCGGTCTATGTTGCGAGCGTTTCCTGTGTCACCAGTTTTACATTCCGATGCACATCTGGAGGTTTACTGTATCTCTTGGACCTTCCCTTTGACGATGAAACACAGAAACTGCATCGGAATTATATATAAGAGTCACAGTGCCGACTTAAGTACAAGAAAACTGTGTGTTCGTACGGTCTATTTTTCGTGCTTTTCCTGTGTCACCAGTTTTACATTCCGATGCACCTCTGCAGGTTTACTGTATCCCATGGACCTTCCCATTGACGATGAAACACCGAAATTGCATCGGAATTAAAAATAAGAGACACAATTCCGACTTAAGTACAGGAAGACTGAGTCTTCCTACTGTCTATGTTTTGTGCGTTTCCTGCGTCACCAGTTTTACATTCCGATGCACCTCTGCAGGTTTACTGTAGGCCTTGGACCTTCACATTGACGATGAAACACTGAAATTGCATCGGAATTAAATATAAGAGTCACAATGCCGACTTAAGTACAGGAAGACTGTGTCTTCCTACTGTCTATATTTTGAGCGTTTCCTGAGTCACCAGTTTTACATTCCGATGCATCTCTGCAGCTTTACTGTTTCCCTTCGACCTTCCCATTGACGATGAAACACAGAAATTGCATCGGGATTAAATAAAGGAGACACAATGCCGAGGTAAGTACAGGAGGACTGAGTCTTCCAACTGTCTATGTTTTGAGCGTATCCTGTGTCACCAGTTTTACATTCCGATGCACCTCTGCAGGTTTACTGTATCCCTTGGACTTTCACAGTGCCGATGAAACACAGAAATTGCATCGGAATTAAATATAAGAGTCACAATGCCGACTTAAGTACAAGAAAACTGAGTCCCCTTCTGGTCTTTGTTTCGAGCGTTTCCTGTGTCACCAGTTTTACATTCCGATGCACTTCTGCAGGTTTACTGTACCCCTTGGACCTTCGCAGTGACGATGAAACACAGAAATTGTATCTGAATTAAATATAAGAGTCACAATGCCGACTTAAGTACAAGAAAATTGTGTCTCTTTCCGGTCTATGTTTCGAGCGTTTCCTGTGTCACCAGTTTTACATTCCGATGCACCTCTGGAGGTTTACTGTAATCCTTGGACCTTCCCTTTGACGATGAAACATAGAAATTGCATCTTAATTAAATATAAGAGACACAATACCGAATTAAGTACAGGGAGACTGAGTCTTCTTCTAGTCTATGTTTTGAGCGTTTCCTGTGTCACCAGTTTGACATTCCGATGCACGTCTACAGTTTAACTGTATCCATTGGACCTTCAGATTGACGATGAAACACAGAAATTGCATCGGAATTAAATATAAGAGAGACAATGCCGACTTAAGTACAGGAAGACTGAGTATTCCTACTGTCTATCATTTGAGCGTCTCCTGTGTCACCAGTTTTAAATTCCGATGCACCTCTGCAGGTTTACTGTATCCCTTGGACCTTCCCATTGACGATGAAACACAGAAATTGCATCGAAATTAAATATAAGAGTCACAATGCCGACTTAAGTACAGGAAGACTGAGTCTTCCAACTGCCTATGTTTCGAGCGTTTACTGTGTCACCAGTTTTATATTCCGATGCAGCTCTGGAGGTTTACTGTATCCCATGGACCTTCCAATTGACCATGAAACACAGAAATTGCATTTGAATTAAATATAAGAGACTCAATGCTGACTTAAGTACAGGAAGACTGAGTCTTCCTAATGTCTATGATTTGAGCGTTTCCTGTGGCCCCAGTTTTATATTCCGATGCACCTCTGGAGGTTTACTGTATCCATTGGACCTTCCCATTGGCGATGAAAAACAGAAATTGCATCGGAATTAAATAAAGAGAGACAATGCCCACTTAAGTACAGGAAGACTGAGTCTTCCTACTGTCTATATTTTGTGCGTGTCCTGTGTCACCAGTTTTACATTCCCATGCACCTCTGCAGGTTTACTGTATACCTTGGACCTTCCCATTGACGATGAGACACAGAAATTGCATCGGAATTAAATATAAGAGACACAATGCCGACTTAAGTACAGGAAGACTGAGTGTTCTTCCAGTCTATGTTTTGTGCGTTTCCTGTGTCACCAGTTTGACATTCCGATTCACCTCTGCAGGTTAACTGTATTTATTGGACCTTCAGATTGACGATGAAACACAGAAATTGCATCGGAATTAAATATAAGAGTCACAGTGCCGACTTAAGTACAAGAAAACTGTGTGTTCGTACGGTCTATGTTTCGTGCTTTTCCTGTGTCACCAGTTTTACATTCCGATGCACCTCTGCAGGTTTACTGTATCCCATGGACCTTCCCATTGACGATGAAACACAGAAATTGCATCGGAATTAAAAATAAGAGACACAATGCCGACTTAAGTACAGGAAGACTGAGTCTTCCTACTGTCTATGTTTTGTGCGTTTCCTGCGTCACCAGTTTTACATTCCGATGCACCTCTGCAGGTTTACTGTATCCATTGGACCTTCCCATTGATGATGAAACACAGAAATTGAATCGGAATTAAATATAAGAGACACAACGCCGTCTTAAGTACAAGAAAACTGAGTCTTCTTACGGTCTATGCTTTGAGCGTTTCCTGAGTCGCCAGTTTTACATTCCGATGCATCTCTGCAGCTTTACTGTTTCCCTTCGACCTTCCCATTGACGATAAAACACAGAAATTGCATCGGGTTTCAATAAAGGAGACACAATGCCCAGTTAAGTACAGGAAGACTGAGTCTTCCTACTGTCTATGTTTTGAGCGTTTCCTGTGTCATCCAATTTACATTCCGGTGCACCTCTGCAGGTTTACTGTAACCATTTGACCTTCCCATTGACGATGAAACACAGAAATTGCATCGGAATTAAAAATAAGAGTCACAACGCCGTCGTAAGTACAAGAAATCTGAGTCTTCTTATGGTCTAATTTTTCAGCGTTTCCTGTGTCACCAGTTTTACATTCCGATGCACCTCTGCAGGTTTACTGTTTCCCTTCGACCATCCCATTGACGATGAAACACAGAAATTGCATCGGAATTAAATAAAGGAGACACAATGCCGAGTTAAGTACAGCAAGATTGAGTCTTCCTACTGTCTATGTTTTGAGCGTTTCCTGTGTCACCAGTTTTACATTCCGATGCACCTCTGCAGGTTTACTGTATCCATTGGACCTTCCCATTGGCGATGAAACACAGAAATTGCATCTTAATTAAATATAAGAGGAACAATGCCGACTTAAGTTCAGGAAGACTGAGTCTTCCTACTGTCTATATTTTGTGCGTTTCCTGTGTCACCAGTTTTACATTCCCCTGCACCTCTGCAGGTTTACTGTATCCCTTGGAAGATCCCATTGACGATGAAACACAGAAATTGCATCGGAATTAAATATAAGAGACACAATGCCGACTTAAGTACAGGAAGACTGAGTCTTCTTCCAGACTATGTTTTGAGCGTTTCCTGTGTCACCAGTTTGACATTCCCATTCACCTCTGCAGGTTAACTGTATCTATTGGACCTTCAGATTGACGATGAAACACAGAAATTGCATCGGAATTAAATATAAGAGACACAATGCCGACTTAAGTACAAGAAAACTGAGTGTCCATACTGTCTATGTTTTGAGCGTTTACAGTGTCCCCAGTTTTACATTCCGATGCACCTCTGCAGGGTTACTGTAGGCCTTGGACTTTCACATTGACGATGAAACACAGAAATTGCATCGGAATTAAATAAAGGAGACACAATGCCGAGTTAAGTACAGCAAGATTGAGTCTTCCTACTGTCTATGTTTTGAGCGTTTCCTGTGTCACCAGTTTTACATTCCGATGCACCTCTGGAGGTTTACTGTATCTCTTGGACCTTACCTTTGACGATGAAACACAGAAAATGCATCGGAATTAACTATAAGAGACATAATGCCGAATTAAGTACAGGAAGACTGAGTCTTCCTAATGTCTATGTTTTGAGCGTTTCCTGTGTCATCAGTTTTACATTCCGATGCACCTCTGTAGGTTTACTGTATCCCTTGGACCTTCACAGTGACGATGAATCACAGAAATTGCAGCGGAATTAAAAATAAGAGACACAATGCCGACTTTACTACAGGAAGACTGAGTCTTCCTACTGTTTATATTTTGAGCGTTTCCTGTGTCACCAGTTTTACATTCCGATGCACCTCTGCAGGTTTACTGTATCCCTTGGACCTTCCCATTGACAATGAAACACAGAAATAGCTTCGGAATTAAATATAAGAGTCACAATGCCGACTTAAGTACAAGAAAACTGTGTCTCCTTCCGGTCTTTGTTTCGAGCGTTTCCTGTGTCACCAGTTTTACATTCCGATGAACCTCTGTAGGTTTACTGTATCCCTTGGACCTTCACAGTGACGATGAAACACAGAAATTGCATCTGAATTAAATATAAGAGGCACTATGCCTACTTAAGTACAAGAAAACTATGTCTCTTTCCGGTCTATGTTTCGAGCGTTTCCTGTGTCATCAGTTTTACATTCCGATGCACATCTGGAGGTTTACTGTATCTCTTGGACCTTCCCTTTGACGATGAAACACAGAAACTGCATCGGAATTAAATATAAGAGTCACAGTGCCGACTTAAGTACAAGAAAACTGTGTGTTCGTACGGTCTATTTTTCGTGCTTTTCCTGTGTCACCAGTTTTACATTCCGATGCACCTCTGCAGGTTTACTGTATCCCATGGACCTTCCCATTGACGATGAAACACCGAAATTGCATCGGAATTAAAAATAAGAGACACAATGCCGACTTAAGTACAGGAAGACTGAGTCTTCCTACTGTCTATGTTTTGTGCGTTTCCTGCGTCACCAGTTTTACATTCCGATGCACCTCTGCAGGTTTACTGTAGGCCTTGGACCTTCACATTGACGATGAAACACTGAAATTGCATCGGAATTAAATAAAGGAGACACAATGCCGAGTTAAGTACAGCAAGATTGAGTCTTCCTACTGTCTATGTTTTGAGCGTTTCCTGTGTCACCAGTTTTACATTCCGATGCACCTCTGGAGGTTTACTGTATCCATTGGACCTTCCCATTGGCGATGAAACACAGAAATTGCATCTTAATTAAATATAAGAGGAACAATGCCGACTTAAGTTCAGGAAGACTGAGTCTTCCTACTGTCTATATTTTGTGCGTTTCCTGTGTCCCCAGTTTTACATTCCCCTGCACCTCTGCAGGTTTACTGTATCCCTTGGACCATCCCATTGACGATGAAACACAGAAATTGCATCGGAATTAAATATAAGAGACACAATGCCGACTTAAGTACAGGAAGACTGAGTCTTCTTCCAGTCTATGTTTTGAGCGTTTCCTGTGTCACCAGTTTGACATTCCCATTCACCTCTGCAGGTTAACTGTATCTATTGGACCTTCAGATTGACGATGAAACACAGAAATTGCATCGGAATTAAATATAAGAGACACAATGCCGACTTAAGTACAAGAAAACTGAGTGTCCTTACTGTCTATGTTTTGAGCGTTTACAGTGCCCCAGTTTTACATTCCGATGCACCTCTGCAGGGTTACTGAAGGCCTTGGACTTTCACATTGACGATGAAACACCGAAATTGCATCGGAATTAAATATAAGGGACACAATGCCGACTTAACTACATGAAGACTGAGTCTACCTACCTTCTATATTTTGAGCGTTTCCTGTGTCACCAGTTTTACATTCCGATGCACCTCTGGAGGTTTACTGTATCTCTTGGACCTTCCCTTTGACGATGAAACACAGAAATTGCATCGGAATTAACTATAAGAGACATAATGCCGAATTAAGTACAGGAAGACTGAGTCTTCCTAATGTCTATGTTTTGAGCGTTTCCTGTGTCATCAGTTTTACATTCCGATGCACCTCTGTAGGTTTACTGTATCCCTTGGACCTTCACAGTGACGATGAATCACAGAAATTGCATCGGAATTAAATATAAGAGTCACAATGCCGAGTTAAGTACAAGAAAACTGTGTGTTCGTACGGTCTATGTTTCGAGCTTTTCCTGTGTCACCAGTTTTACATTCCGATGCACCTCTGGAGGTTTACTGTATCCCATGGACCTTCCCATTGACGATGAAACACAGAAATTGCATCGGAATTAAAAATAAGAGACACAATGCCGACTTAAGTACAGGAAGACTGAGTCTTCCTACTGTCTATTTTTTGTGCATTTCCTGCGTCACCAGTTTTACATTCCGATGCACCTCTGCAGGTTTACTGTATCCATTGGACCTTCCCATTGATGATGAAACACAGAAATTGAATCAGAATTAAATATAAGAGACACAACGCCGTCTTAAGTACAAGAAAACTGAGTCTTCTTACGGTCTATGTTTTGAGCGTTTCCTGAGTCGCCAGTTATACATTCCGATGCATCTCTGCAGCTTTACTGTTTCCCTTCGACCTTCCCATTGACGATGAAACACAGAAATTGCATCGGGATTAAATAAAGGAGACACAATGCCGAGTTAAGTACAGGAAGACTGAGTCTTCCTACTGTCTATGTTTTGAGCGTCTCCTGTGTCATCCGTTTTACATTCCGGTGCACCTCTGCAGGTTTACTGTATCCATTTGACCTTCCCATTGACGATGAAACACAGAAATTGCATCGGAATTAAAAATAAGAGTCACAACGCCGTCGTAAGTACAAGAAATCTGAGTCCTCTTATGGTCTAAGTTTTGAGCGTTTCCTGTGTCACCAGTTTTACATTCCGATGCACCTCTGCAGGTTTACTGTTTCCCTTCGACCTTCCCATTGACGATGAAACACAGAAATTGCATCGGAATTAAATAAAGGAGACACAATGCCGAGTTAAGTACAGCAAGATTGAGTCTTCCTACTGTCTATGTTTTGAGCGTTTCCTGTGTCACCAGTTTTACATTCCGATGCACCTCTGCAGGTTTACTGTATCCATTGGACCTTCCCATTGACGATGAAACACAGAAATTGCATCTTAATTAAATATAAGGGGAACAATGCCGACTTAAGTTCAGGAAGACTGAGTCTTCCTACTGTCTATATTTTGTGCGTTTCCTGTGTCACCAGTTTTACATTCCCCTGCACCTCTGCAGGTTTACTGTATCCCTTGGACCATCCCATTGACGATGAAACACAGAAATTGCATCGGAATTAAATATAAGAGACACAATGCCGACTTAAGTACAGGAAGACTGAGTCTTCTTCCAGTCTATGTTTTGAGCGTTTCCTGTGTCACCAGTTTGACATTCCCATTCACCTCTGCAGGTTAACTGTATCTATTGGACCTTCAGATTGACGATGAAACACTGAAATTGCATCGGAATTAAATATAAGAGACACAATGCCGACTTAAGTACAAGAAAACTGAGTGTCCTTACTGTCTATGTTTTGAGCGTTTACAGTGTCCCCAGTTTTACATTCCGATGCACCTCTGCAGGGTTACTGTAGGCCTTGGACCTTCCCATTGACGATGAAACACAGAAATTGCATCGGGATTAAATAAAGGAGACACAATGCCGAGTTAAGTACAGGATGGCTGAGTCTTCCTACTGTCTATGTTTTGAGCGTTTCCTGTGTCATCCGTTTTACATTCCGATGCACCTCTGCAGGTTTACTGTATCCATTTGACCCTCCCATTGACGATGAAACACAGAAATTGCATCGGAATAAAATATAAGAGTCACAACGCCGACGTAAGTACAAGAAATCTGAGTCTTCTTACGTTCTAAGTTTTGAGCGTTTCCTGTGTCACCAGTTTTACATTCCGATGCACCTCTGCAGGTTTACTGTATCCCTTGGACCCTCCCATTGGCGATGAAACACAGAAATGGCATCGGAATTAAATAGAAGAGACAGAATGCCGACTTAAGTACAGGAAGACTGAGTCTTCCTACTGTTGATGTTTTGAGCATTTCCTGTGTCACCAGTTTTAGATTCCGATGCACCTCTGCAGGTTTACTGTATCCCTTGGACCTTCACAGTGACGATGAAACACAGAAATTGCATCGGAATTAAATATAAGAGACTCAATGCCGACTTAAGTACAGGAAGACTGAGTCTTCTTCCCGGCTATGTTTTGAGCGTATCCTGTGTCACCAGTTTTACATTCCGATGCACCTCTGCAGGTTTACTGTATCCCTTGGACCTTCACAGTGCCGATGAAACACAGAAATTGCATCGGAATTAAATATACGAGTCATAATGCCGAATTAAGTACAAGAAAACTGTGTCTTCGTACGGTCTATGTTTCGAGCTTTTCCTGTGTCACCAGTTTTACATTCCGATGCACCTCTGCAGGTTTAGTGTATCCCATGGACCTTCCCATTGACGATGAAACACAGAAATTGCATCGGAATTAAAAATAAGAGACACAATTCCGACTTAAGTACAGGAAAACTGAGTCTTCCTACTGTCTATGCTTTGAGCGTTTCCTGTGTCACCAGTTTTAGATTCCGATGCACCTCTGGATTTTTGCTGTATCCCTTGGACCTTCCATTGACGATGAAACACAGATGTTGCATCGAAATTATATATAAGACACAATGCCGACTTAAGTACAGGAAGAGTTTGTCTTTCTACTGTCTATGTTTCGAGCGTTTCCTGTGTCACCAGTTTTACATTCCGATGCACACCTGCAGGTTTACTGTATCCCTTGGACCTTCCTATTCACAATGAAACACAGAAATTGCATTGGAATTAAATATAAGAGACACAATGCCGACTTAAGTACAGGAAGACTGAATCTTCTTACTGTCTATGTTTTGAGCGTTTACAGTGTCACCAGTTTTATATTCCGATGCACCTCTGCAGGTTTACTGTATCCCTTGGACCTTCCCATTGACGATGAAACACAGAAATTGCATCGGAAATAAATATAAGAGACACAATGCGGACTTAAGTACAGGAAGACTGAGTATTCCTACTGTCTATCTTTTGAGCGTTTACTGTGTCACCAGTTTTACATTCCGATGCACCTCTGCAGGTTTACTGTATCCCTTGGACCTTCCCATTGACGATGAAACACAGAAATTGCATCGGAATTATATAAAAGAGACACAATGCCGACTTAAGTACAGGAAGACTGAGTCTTCTTCCAGTCTATGTTTTGAGCGTATCCTGTATCACCAATTTTACATTCCGATGCACCTCTGCAGGTTTACTGAATCCCTTGGACCTTCACAGTGACGATGAAACACAGAAATTGAATCAGAATTAAATATAAGAGACACAACGCCGTCTTAAGTACAAGAAAACTGAGTCTTCTTACGGTCTATGTTTTGAGCGTTTCCTGAGTCGCCAGTTATACATTCCGATGCATCTCTGCAGCTTTACTGTTTCCCTTCGACCTTCCCATTGACGATGAAACACAGAAATTGCATCGGGATTAAATAAAGGAGACACAATGCCGAGTTAAGTACAGGAAGACTGAGTCTTCCTACTGTCTATGTTTTGAGCGTTTCCTGTGTCATTCGTTTTACATTCCGGTGCACCTCTGCAGGTTTACTGTATCCATTTGACCTTCCCATTGACGATGAAACACAGAAATTGCATCGGAATTAAAAATAAGAGTCACAACGCCGTCGTAAGTACAAGAAATCTGAGTCTTCTTATGGTCTAAGTTTTCAGCGTTTCCTGTGTCACCAGTTTTACATTCCGATGCACCTCTGCAGGTTTACTGTTTCCCTTCGACCATCCCATTGACGATGAAACACAGAAATTGCATCGGAATTAAATAAAGGAGACACAATGCCGAGTTAAGTACAGCAAGATTGAGTCTTCCTACTGTCTATGTTTTGAGCGTTTCCTGTGTCACCAGTTTTACATTCCGATGCACCTCTGCAGGTTTACTGTATCCATTGGACCTTCCCATTGGCGATGAAACACAGAAATTGCATCTTAATTAAATATAAGAGGAACAATGCCGACTTAAGTTCAGGAAGACTGAGTCTTCCTACTGTCTATATTTTGTGCGTTTCCTGTGTCACCAGTTTTACATTCCCCTGCACCTCTGCAGGTTTACTGTATCCCTTGGACCATCCCATTGACGATGAAACACAGAAATTGCATCGGAATTAAATATAAGAGACACAATGCCGACTTAAGTACAGGAAGACTGAGTCTTCTTCCAGTCTATGTTTTGAGCGTTTCCTGTGTCACCAGTTTGACATTCCCATTCACCTCCTCAGGTTAACTGTATCTATTGGACCTTCAGATTGACGATGAAACACAGAAATTGCATCGGAATTAAATATAAGAGAAACAATGCCGACTTAAGTACAAGAAAACTGAGTGTCCTTACTGTCTATGTTTTGAGCGTTTACAGTGTCCCCAGTTTTACATTCCGATGCACCTCTGCAGGGTTACTGAAGGCCTTGGACTTTCACATTGACGATGAAACACAGAAATTGCATCGGAATTAAATATAAGGGACACAATGCCGACTTAACTACATGAAGACTGAGTCTACCTACCTTCTATATTTTGAGCGTTTCCTGTGTCACCAGTTTTACATTCCGATGCACCTCTGGAGGTTTACTGTATCTCTTGGACCTTCCCTTTGACGATGAAACACAGAAATTGCATCGGAATTAACTATAAGAGACATAATGCCGAATTAAGTACAGGAAGACTGAGTCTTCCTAATGTCTATGTTTTGAGCGTTTCCTGTGTCATCAGTTTTACATTCCGATGCACCTCTGTAGGTTTACTGTATCCCTTGGACCTTCACAGTGACGATGAATCACAGAAATTGCATCGGAATTAAATATAAGAGTCACAATGCCGACTTAAGTACAAGAAAACTGTGTGTTCGTAAGGTCTATGTTTCGAGCTTTTCCTGTGTCACCGGTTTTACATTCCGATGCACCTCTGGAGGTTTACTGTATCCCATGGACCTTCCCATTGACGATGAAACACAGAAATTGCATCGGAATTAAAAATAAGAGACACAATGCCGACTTAAGTACAGGAAGACTGAGTCTTCCTACTGTCTATGTTTTGTGCATTTCCTGCGTCACCAGTTTTACATTCCGATGCACCTCTGCAGGTTTACTGTATCCATTGGACCTTCCCATTGATGATGAAACACAGAAATTGAATCAGAATTAAATATAAGAGACACAACGCCGTCTTAAGTACAAGAAAACTGAGTCTTCTTACGGTCTATGTTTTGAGCGTTTCCTGAGTCGCCAGTTATACATTCCGATGCATCTCTGCAGCTTTACTGTTTCCCTTCGACCTTCCCATTGACGATGAAACACAGAAATTGCATCGGGATTAAATAAAGGAGACACAATGCCGAGTTAAGTACAGGAAGACTGAGTCTTCCTACTGTCTATGTTTTGAGCGTCTCCTGTGTCATCCGTTTTACATTCCGGTGCACCTCTGCAGGTTTACTGTATCCATTTGACCTTCCCATTGACGATGAAACACAGAAATTGCATCGGAATTAAAAATAAGAGTCACAACGCCGTCGTAAGTACAAGAAATCTGAGTCCTCTTATGGTCTAAGTTTTGAGCGTTTCCTGTGTCACCAGTTTTACATTCCGATGCACCTCTGCAGGTTTACTGTTTCCCTTCGACCTTCCCATTGACGATGAAACACAGAAATTGCATCGGAATTAAATAAAGGAGACACAATGCCGAGTTAAGTACAGCAAGATTGAGTCTTCCTACTGTCTATGTTTTGAGCGTTTCCTGTGTCACCAGTTTTACATTCCGATGCACCTCTGCAGGTTTACTGTATCCATTGGACCTTCCCATTGACGATGAAACACAGAAATTGCATCTTAATTAAATATAAGGGGAACAATGCCGACTTAAGTTCAGGAAGACTGAGTCTTCCTACTGTCTATATTTTGTGCGTTTCCTGTGTCACCAGTTTTACATTCCCCTGCACCTCTGCAGGTTTACTGTATCCCTTGGACCATCCCATTGACGATGAAACACAGAAATTGCATCGGAATTAAATATAAGAGACACAATGCCGACTTAAGTACAGGAAGACTGAGTCTTCTTCCAGTCTATGTTTTGAGCGTTTCCTGTGTCACCAGTTTGACATTCCCATTCACCTCTGCAGGTTAACTGTATCTATTGGACCTTCAGATTGACGATGAAACACTGAAATTGCATCGGAATTAAATATAAGAGACACAATGCCGACTTAAGTACAAGAAAACTGAGTGTCCTTACTGTCTATGTTTTGAGCGTTTACAGTGTCCCCAGTTTTACATTCCGATGCACCTCTGCAGGGTTACTGTAGGCCTTGGACCTTCCCATTGACGATGAAACACAGAAATTGCATCGGTATTAAATAAAGGAGACACAATGCCGAGTTAAGTACAGGATGGCTGAGTCTTCCTACTGTCTATGTTTTGAGCGTTTCCTGTGTCATCCGTTTTACATTCCGATGCACCTCTGCAGGTTTACTGTATCCATTTGACCCTCCCATTGACGATGAAACACAGAAATTGCATCGGAATTAAATATAAGAGTCACAACGCCGACGTAAGTACAAGAAATCTGAGTCATCTTACGTTCTAAGTTTTGAGCGTTTCCTGTGTCACCAGTTTTACATTCCGATGCACCTCTGCAGGTTTACTGTATCCCTTGGACCCTCCCATTGGCGATGAAACACAGAAATGGCATCGGAATTAAATAGAAGAGACAGAATGCCGACTTAAGTACAGGAAGACTGAGTCTTCCTACTGTTGATGTTTTGAGCATTTCCTGTGTCACCAGTTTTAGATTCCGATGCACCTCTGCAGGTTTACTGTATCCCTTGGACATTCACAGTTGCGATGAAACACAGAAATTGCATCGGAATTAAATATAAGAGACTCAATGCCGACTTAAGTACAGGAAGACTGAGTCTTCTTCCCGGCTATGTTTTGAGCGTATCCTGTGTCACCAGTTTTACATTCCGATGCACCTCTGCAGGTTTACTGTATCCCTTGGACCTTCACAGTGCCGATGAAACACAGAAATTGCATCGGAATTAAATATACGAGTCATAATGCCGAATTAAGTACAAGAAAACTGTGTCTTCGTACGGCCTATGTTTCGAGCTTTTCCTGTGTCACCAGTTTTACATTCCGATGCACCTCTGCAGGTTTAGTGTATCCCATGGACCTTCCCATTGACGATGAAACACAGAAATTGCATCGGAATTAAAAATAAGAGACACAATTCCGACTTAAGTACAGGAAAACTGAGTCTTCCTACTGTCTATGTTTTGAGCGTTTCCTGTGTCACCAGTTTTAGATTCCGATGCACCTCTGGATTTTTGCTGTATCCCTTGGACCTTCCATTGACGATGAAACACAGATGTTGCATCGAAATTATATATAAGACACAATGCCGACTTAAGTACAGGAAGAGTTTGTCTTTCTACTGTCTATGTTTCGAGCGTTTCCTGTGTCACCAGTTTTACATTCCGATGCACACCTGCAGGTTTACTGTATCCCTTGGACCTTCCTATTCACAATGAAACACAGAAATTGCATTGGAATTAAATATAAGAGACACAATGCCGACTTAAGTACAGGAAGACTGAATCTTCTTACTGTCTATGTTTTGAGCGTTTACAGTGTCACCAGTTTTATATTCCGATGCACCTCTGCAGGTTTACTGTATCCCTTGGACCTTCCCATTGACGATGAAACACAGAAATTGCATCGGAAATAAATATAAGAGACACAATGCGGACTTAAGTACAGGAAGACTGAGTATTCCTACTGTCTATCTTTTGAGCGTTTACTGTGTCACCAGTTTTACATTCCGATGCACCTCTGCAGGTTTACTATATCCCTTGGACCTTCCCATTGACGATGAAACACAGAAATTGCATCGGAATTATATAAAAGAGACACAATGCCGACTTAAGTACAGGAAGACTGAGTCTTCTTCCAGTCTATGTTTTGAGCGTATCCTGTATCACCAATTTTACATTCCGATGCACCTCTGCAGGTTTACTGAATCCCTTGGACCTTCACAGTGACGATGAAACACAGAAATTGCATCGGAATTAAAGATAAGAGTCACAATGCCGACTTAAGTACAGGAAGACTGAGTCTTCCTACTGTCTATGTTTTGTGCGTTTCCTGCGTCACCAGTTTTACATTCCGATGCACCTCTGCAGGTTTACTGTATCCATTGGACCTTCCCATTGATGATGAAACACAGAAATTGAATCAGAATTAAATATAAGAGACACAACGCCGTCTTAAGTACAAGAAAACTGAGTCTTCTTACGGTCTATGTTTTGAGCGTTTCCTGAGTCGCCAGTTATACATTCCGATGCATCTCTGCAGCTTTACTGTTTCCCTTCGACCTTCCCATTGACGATGAAACACAGAAATTGCATCGGGATTAAATAAAGGAGACACAATGCCGAGTTAAGTACAGGAAGACTGAGTCTTCCTACTGTCTATGTTTTGAGCGTTTCCTGTGTCATTCGTTTTACATTCCGGTGCACCTCTGCAGGTTTACTGTATCCATTTGACCTTCCCATTGACGATGAAACACAGAAATTGCATCGGAATTAAAAATAAGAGTCACAACGCCGTCGTAAGTACAAGAAATATGAGTCTTCTTATGGTCTAAGTTTTCAGCGTTTCCTGTGTCACCAGTTTTACATTCCGATGCACCTCTGCAGGTTTACTGTTTCCCTTCGACCATCCCATTGACGATGAAACACAAAAATTGCATCGGAATTAAATAAAGGAGACACAATGGCGAGTTAAGTACAGCAAGATTGAGTCTTCCTACTGTCTATGTTTTGAGCGTTTCCTGTGTCACCAGTTTTACATTCCGATGCACCTCTGCAGGTTTACTGTATCCATGGGACCTTCCCATTGGCGATGAAACACAGAAATTGCATCTTAATTAAATATAAGAGGAACAATGCCGACTTAAGTTCAGGAAGACTGAGTCTTCCTACTGTCTATATTTTGTGCGTTTCCTGTGTCACCAGTTTTACATTCCCCTGCACCTCTGCAGGTTTACTGTATCCCTTGGACCATCCCATTGGCGATGAAACACAGAAATTGCATCGGAATTAAATATAAGAGTCACAGTGCCGACTTAAGTACAAGAAAACTGTGTGTTCGTACGGTCTATTTTTCGTGCTTTTCCTGTGTCACCAGTTTTACATTCCGATGCACCTCTGCAGGTTTACTGTATCCCATGGACCTTCCCATTGACGATGAAACACCGAAATTGCATCGGAATTAAAAATAAGAGACACAATGCCGACTTAAGTACAGGAAGACTGAGTCTTCCTACTGTCTATGTTTTGTGCGTTTCCTGCGTCACCAGTTTTACATTCCGATGCACCTCTGCAGGTTTACTGTAGGCCTTGGACCTTCACATTGACGATGAAACACTGAAATTGCATCGGAATTAAATATAAGAGTCACAATGCCGACATAAGTACAGGAAGACTGTGTCTTCCTACTGTCTATATTTTGAGCGTTTCCTGAGTCACCAGTTTTACATTCCGATGCATCTCTGCAGCTTTACTGTTTCCCTTCGACCTTCCCATTGACGATGAAACACAGAAATTGCATCGGGATTAAATAAAGGTGACACAATGCCGAGTTAACTACAGGAGGACTGAGTCTTCCAACTGTCTATGTTTTGAGCGTATCCTGTGTCACCAGTTTTACATTCCGATGCACCTCTGCAGGTTTACTGTATCCCTTGGACTTTCACAGTGCCGATGAAACACAGACATTGCATCGGAATTAAATATAAGAGTCACAATGCCGACTTAAGTACAAGAAACCTGAGTCTCCTTCTGGTCTTTGCTTCGAGCGTTTCCTGTGTCACCAGTTTTACATTCCGATGCACTTCTGCAGGTTTACTGTACCCCTTGGACCTTCGCAGTGACGATGAAACACAGAAATTGTATCTGAATTAAATATAAGAGTCACAATGCCGACTTAAGTACAAGAAAATTGTGTCTCTTTCCGGTCTATGTTTCGAGCGTTTCCTGTGTCACCAGTTTTACATTCCGATGCACCTCTGGAGGTTTACTGTAATCCTTGGACCTTCCCTTTGACGATGAAACATAGAAATTGCATCTTAATTAAATATAAGAGACACAATACCGAATTAAGTACAGGAAGACTGAGTCTTCTTCTAGTCTATGTTTTGAGCGTTTCCTGTGTCACCAGTTTGACATTCCGATGCACGTCTACAGTTTAACTGTATCCATTGGACCTTCAGATTGACGATGAAACACAGAAATTGCATCGGAATTAAATATAAGAGAGACAATGCCGACTTAAGTACAGGAAGACTGAGTATTCCTACTGTCTATCATTTGAGCGTCTTCTGTGTCACCAGTTTTACATTCCGATGCACCTCTGCAGGTTTACTGTATCCCTTGGACCTTCCCATTGACGATGAAACACAGAAATTGCATCGAAATTAAATATAAGAGTCACAATGCCGACTTAAGTACAGGAAGACTGAGTCTTCCAACTGTCTATGTTTCGAGCGTTTACTGTGTCACCAGTTTTATATTCCGATGCAGCTCTGGAGGTTTACTGTATCCCATGGACCTTCCAATTGACCATGAAACACAGAAATTGCATTTGAATTAAATATAAGAGACTCAATGCTGACTTAAGTACAGGAAGACTGAGTCTTCCTAATGTCTATGATTTGAGCGTTTCCTGTGGCCCCAGTTTTATATTCCGATGCACCTCTGGAGGTTTACTGTATCCATTGGACCTTCCCATTGGCGATGAAAAACAGATATTGCATCGGAATTAAATAAAGAGAGACAATGCCCACTTAAGTACAGGAAGACTGAGTCTTCCTACTGTCTATATTTTGTGCGTGTCCTGTGTCACCAGTTTTACATTCCCATGCACCTCTGCAGGTTTACTGTATACCTTGGACCTTCCCATTGACGATGAGACACAGAAATTGCATCGGAATTAAATATAAGAGACACAATGCCGACTTAAGTACAGGAAGACTGAGTCTTCTTCCAGTCTATGCTTTGTGCGTTTCCTGTGTCACCAGTTTGACATTCCGATTCACCTCTGCAGGTTAACTGTATTTATTGGAGCTTCAGATTGACGATGAAACACAGAAATTGCATCGGAATTAGGTATAAGAGTCACAGTGCCGACTTAAGTACAAGAAAACTGTGTGTTCGTACGGTCTATGTTTCGTGCTTTTCCTGTGTCACCAGTTTTACATTCCGATGCACCTCTGCAGGTTTACTGTATCCCATGGACCTTCCCATTGACGATGAAACACAGAAATTGCATCGGAATTAAAAATAAGAGACACAATGCCGACTTAAGTACAGGAAGACTGAGTCTTCCTACTGTCTATGTTTTGTGCGTTTCCTGCGTCACCAGTTTTACATTCCGATGCACCTCTGCAGGTTTACTGTATCCATTGGACCTTCCCATTGATGATGAAACACAGAAATTGAATCGGAATTAAATATAAGAGACACAACGCCGTCTTAAGTACAAGAAAACTGAGTCTTCTTGCGGTCTATGCTTTGAGCGTTTCCTGAGTCGCCAGTTTTACATTCCGATGCATCTCTGCAGCTTTACTGTTTCCCTTCGACCTTCCCATTGACGATAAAACACAGAAATTGCATCGGGATTCAATAAAGGAGACACAATGCCGAGTTAAGTACAGGAAGACTGAGTCTTCCTACTGTCTATGTTTTGAGCGTTTCCTGTGTCATCCGTTTTACATTCCGGTGCACCTCTGCAGGTTTACTGTAACCATTTGACCTTCCCATTGACGATGAAACACAGAAATTGCATCGGAATTAAAAATAAGAGTCACAACGCCGTCGTAAGTACAAGAAATCTGAGTCTTCTTATGGTCTAAGTTTTCAGCGTTTCCTGTGTCACCAGTTTTACATTCCGATGCACCTCTGCAGGTTTACTGTTTCCTTTCGACCATCCCATTGACGATGAAACACAGAAATTGCATCGGAATTAAATAAAGGAGACACAATGCCGAGTTAAGTACAGCAAGATTGAGTCTTCCTACTGTCTATGTTTTGAGCGTTTCCTGTGTCACCAGTTTTACATTCCGATGCACCTCTGCAGGTTTACTGTATCCATTGGACCTTCCCATTGGCGATGAAACACAGAAATTGCATCTTAATTAAATATAAGAGGAACAATGCCGACTTAAGTTCAGGAAGACTGAGTCTTCCTACTGTCTATATTTTGTGCGTTTCCTGTGTCACCAGTTTTACATTCCCCTGCACCTCTGCAGGTTTACTGTATCCCTTGGACCATCCCATTGACGATGAAACACAGAAATTGCATCGGAATTAAATATAAGAGACACAATGCCGACTTAAGTACAGGAAGACTGAGTCTTCTTCCAGTCTATGTTTTGAGCGTTTCCTGTGTCACCAGTTTGACATTCCCATTCACCTCTGCAGGTTAACTGTATCTATTGGACCTTCAGATTGACGATGAAACACAGAAATTGCATCGGAATTAAATATAAGAGACACAATGCCGACTTAAGTACAAGAAAACTGAGTGTCCTTACTGTCTATGTTTTGAGCGTTTACAGTGTCCCCAGTTTTACATTCCGATGCACCTCTGCAGGGTTACTGTAGGCCTTGGACTTTGACATTGTCGATGAAACACAGAAATTGCATCGGAATTAAATAAAGGAAACACAATGCCGAGTTAAGTACAGCAAGATTGAGTCTTCCTACTGTCTATGTTTGAGCGTTTCCTGTGTCACCAGTTTTACATTCCGATGCACCTCTGGAGGTTTACTGTATCTCTTGGACCTTACCTTTGACGATGAAACACAGAAATTGCATCGGAATTAACTATAAGATACATAATGCCGAATTAAGTACAGGAAGACTGAGTCTTCCTAATGTCTATGTTTTGAGCGTTTCCTGTGTCATCAGTTTTACATTCCGATGCACCTCTGTAGGTTTACTGTATCCCTTGGACCTTCACAGTGACGATGAATCACAGAAATTGCATCGGAATTAAATATAAGAGTCACAATGCCGACTTAAGTACAAGAAAACTGTGTGTTCGTACGGTCTATGTTTCGAGCTTTTCCTGTGTCACCAGTTTTACATTCCGATGCACCTCTGGAGGTTTACTGTATCCCATGGACCTTCCCATTGACGATGAAACACAGAAATTGCATCGGAATTAAAAATAAGAGACACAATGCCGACTTAAGTACAGGAAGACTGAGTCTTCCTACTGTCTATGTTTTGTGCATTTCCTGCGTCACCAGTTTTACATTCCGATGCACCTCTGCAGGTTTACTGTATCCATTGGACCTTCCCATTGATGATGAAACACAGAAATTGAATCAGAATTAAATATAAGAGACACAACGCCGTCTTAAGTACAAGAAAACTGAGTCTTCTTACGGTCTATGTTTTGAGCGTTTCCTGAGTCGCCAGTTATACATTCCGATGCATCTCTGCAGCTTTACTGTTTCCCTTCGACCTTCCCATTGACGTTGAAACACAGAAATTGCATCGGGATTAAATAAAGGAGACACAATGCCGAGTTAAGTACAGGAAGACTGAGTCTTCCTACTGTCTATGTTTTGAGCGTCTCCTGTGTCATCCGTTTTACATTCCGGTGCACCTCTGCAGGTTTACTGTATCCATTTGACCTTCCCATTGACGATGAAACACAGAAATTGCATCGGAATTAAAAATAAGAGTCACAACGCCGTCGTAAGTACAAGAAATCTGAGTCCTCTTATGGTCTAAGCTTTGAGCGTTTCCTGTGTCACCAGTTTTACATTCCGATGCACCTCTGCAGGTTTACTGTTTCCCTTCGACCTTCCCATTGACGATGAAACACAGAAATTGCATCGGAATTATATAAAGGAGACACAATGCCGAGTGAAGTACAGCAAGATTGAGTCTTCCTACTGTCTATGTTTTGAGCGTTTCCTGTGTCACCAGTTTTACATTCCGATGCACCTCTGCAGGTTTACTGTATCCATTGGACCTTCCCATTGACGATGAAACACAGAAATTGCATCTTAATTAAATATAAGGGGAACAATGCCGACTTAAGTTCAGGAAGACTGAGTCTTCCTACTGTCTATATTTTGTGCGTTTCCTGTGTCACCAGTTTTACATTCCCCTGCACCTCTGCAGGTTTACTGTATCCCTTGGACCATCCCATTGACGATGAAACACAGAAATTGCATCGGAATTAAATATAAGAGACACAATGCCGACTTAAGTACAGGAAGACTGAGTCTTCTTCCAGTCTATGTTTTGAGCGTTTCCTGTGTCACCAGTTTGACATTCCCATTCACCTCTGCAGGTTAACTGTATCTATTGGACCTTCAGGTTGACGATGAAACACTGAAATTGCATCGGAATTAAATATAAGAGACACAATGCCGACTTAAGTACAAGAAAACTGAGTGTCCTTACTGTCTATGTTTTGAGCGTTTACAGTGTCCCCAGTTTTACATTCCGATGCACCTCTGCAGGGTTACTGTAGGCCTTGGACCTTCCCATTGACGATGAAACACAGAAATTGCATCGGGATTAAATAAAGGAGACACAATGCCGAGTTAAGTACAGGATGGCTGAGTCTTCCTACTGTCTATGTTTTGAGCGTTTCCTGTGTCATCCGTTTTACATTCCGATGCACCTCTGCAGGTTTACTGTATCCATTTGACCCTCCCATTGACGATGAAACACAGAAATTGCATCGGAATTAAATATAAGAGTCACAACGCCGACGAAAGTACAAGAAATCTGAGTCTTCTTACGTTCTAAGTTTTGAGCGTTTCCTGTGTCACCAGTTTTACATTCCGATGCACCTCTGCAGGTTTACTGTATCCCTTGGACCCTCCCATTGGCGATGAAACACAGAAATGGCATCGGAATTAAATAGAAGAGACAGAATGCCGACTTAAGTACAGGAAGACTGAGTCTTCCTACTGTTGATGTTTTGAGCATTTCCTGTGTCACCAGTTTTAGATTCCGATGCACCTCTGCAGGTTTACTGTATCCCTTGGACCTTCACAGTGACGATGAAACACAGAAATTGCATCGGAATTAAATATAAGAGACTCAATGCCGACTTAAGTACAGGAAGACTGAGTCTTCTTCCCGGCTATGTTTTGAGCGTATCCTGTGTCACCAGTTTTACATTCCGATGCACCTCTGCAGGTTTACTGTATCCCTTGGACCTTCACAGTGCCGATGAAACACAGAAATTGCATCGGAATTAAATATACGAGTCATAATGCCGAATTAAGTACAAGAAAACTGTGTCTTCGTACGGTCTATGTTTCGAGCTTTTCCTGTGTCACCAGTTTTACATTCCGATGCACCTCTGCAGGTTTAGTGTATCCCATGGACCTTCCCATTGACGATGAAACACAGAAATTGCATCGGAATTAAAAATAAGAGACACAATTCCGACTTAAGTACAGGAAAACTGAGTCTTCCTACTGTCTATGTTTTGAGCGTTTCCTGTGTCACCAGTTTTAGATTCCGATGCACCTCTGGATTTTTGCTGTATCCCTTGGACCTTCCATTGACGATGAAACACAGATGTTGCATCGAAATTATATATAAGACACAATGCCGACTTAAGTACAGGAAGAGTTTGTCTTTCTACTGTCTATGTTTCGAGCGTTTCCTGTGTCACCAGTTTTATATTCCGATGCACACCTGCAGGTTTACTGTATCCCTTGGACCTTCCTATTCACAATGAAACACAGAAATTGCATTGGAATTAAATATAAGAGACACAATGCCGACTTAAGTACAGGAAGACTGAATCTTCTTACTGTCTATGTTTTGAGCGTTTACAGTGTCACCAGTTTTATATTCCGATGCACCTCTGCAGGTTTACTGTATCCCTTGGACCTTCCCATTGACGATGAAACACAGAAATTGCATCGGAAATAAATATAAGAGACACAATGCGGACTTAAGTACAGGAAGACTGAGTATTCCTACTGTCTATCTTTTGAGCGTTTACTGTGTCACCAGTTTTACATTCCGATGCACCTCTGCAGGTTTACTGTATCCCTTGGACCTTCCCATTGACGATGAAACACAGAAATTGCATCGGAATTATATAAAAGAGACACAATGCCGACTTAAGTACAGGAAGACTGAGTCTTCTTCCAGTCTATGTTTTGAGCGTATCCTGTATCACCAATTTTACATTCCGATGCACCTCTGCAGGTTTACTGAATCCCTTGGACCTTCACAGTGACGATGAAACACAGAAATTGCATCGGAATTAAAGATAAGAGTCACAATGCCGACTTAAGTACAGGAAGACTGAGTCTTCCTACTGTCTATGTTTTGTGCGTTTCCTGCGTCACCAGTTTTACATTCCGATGCACCTCTGCAGGTTTACTGTATCCATTGGACCTTCCCATTGATGATGAAACACAGAAATTGAATCAGAATTAAATATAAGAGACACAACGCCGTCTTAAGTACAAGAAAACTGAGTCTTCTTACGGTCTATGTTTTGAGCGTTTCCTGAGTCGCCAGTTATACATTCCGATGCATCTCTGCAGCTTTACTGTTTCCCTTCGACCTTCCCATTGACGATGAAACACAGAAATTGCATCGGGATTAAATAAAGGAGACACAATGCCGAGTTAAGTACAGGAAGACTGAGTCTTCCTACTGTCTATGTTTTGAGCGTTTCCTGTGTCATTCGTTTTACATTCCGGTGCACCTCTGCAGGTTTACTGTATCCATTTGACCTTCCCATTGACGATTAAACACAGAAATTGCATCGGAATTAAAAATAAAAGTCACAACGCCGTCGTAAGTACAAGAAATCTGAGTCTTCTTATGGTCTAAGTTTTCAGCGTTTCCTGTGTCACCAGTTTTACATTCCGATGCACCTCTGCAGGTTTACTGTTTCCCTTCGACCATCCCATTGACGGTGAAACACAGAAATTGCATCGGAATTAAATAAAGGAGACACAATGCCGAGTTAAGTACAGCAAGATTGAGTCTTCCTACTGTCTATGTTTTGAGCGTTTCCTGTGTCACCAGTTTTACATTCCGATGCACCTCTGCAGGTTTACTGTATCCATGGGACCTTCCCATTGGCGATGAAACACAGAAATTGCATCTTAATTAAATATAAGAGGAACAATGCCGACTTAAGTTCAGGAAGACTGAGTCTTCCTACTGTCTATATTTTGTGCGTTTCCTGTGTCACCAGTTTTACATTCCCCTGCACCTCTGCAGGTTTACTGTATCCCTTGGACCATCCCATTGACGATGAAACACAGAAATTGCATCGGAATTAAATATAAGAGACACAATGCCGACTTAAGTACAGGAAGACTGAGTCTTCTTCCAATCTATGTTTTGAGCGTTTCCTGTGTCACCAGTTTGACATTCCCATTCACCTCTGCAGGTTAACTGTATCTATTGGACCTTCAGATTGACGATGAAACACAGAAATTGCATCGGAATTAAATATAAGAGACACAATGCCGACTTAAGTACAAGAAAACTGAGTGTCCATACTGTCTATGTTTTGAGCGTTTACAGTGTCCCCAGTTTTACATTCCGATGCACCTCTGCAGGGTTACTGTAGGCCTTGGACTTTCACATTGACGATGAAACACAGAAATTGCATTGGAATTAAATATAAGGGACACAATGCCGACTTAACTACATGAAGACTGAGTCTACCTACCTTCTATATTTTGAGCGTTTCCTGTGTCACCAGTTTTACATTCCGATGCACCTCTGGAGGTTTACTGTATCTCTTGGACCTTCCCATTGACGATGAAACACAGAAATTGCATCGGAATTAAATATAAGAGTCACAATGCCGACTTAAGTACAAGAAAACTGTGTGTTCGTACGGTCTATGTTTCGAGCTTTTCCTGTGTCACCAGTTTTACATTCCGATGCACCGCTGCAGGTTTACTGTATCCCATGGACCTTCCCATTGACGATGAAACACAGAAATTGCATCGGAATTAAAAATAAGAGACACAATGCCGACTTAAGTACAGGAAGACTGAGTCTTCCTACTGTCTATGTTTTGTGCGTTTCCTGCGTCACCAGTTTTACATTCCGATGCACCTCTGCAGGTTTACTGTATCCATTGGACCTTCCCATTGATGATGAAACACAGAAATTGAATCGGAATTAAATATAAGAGACACAACGCCGTCTTAAGTACAAGAAAACTGAGTCTTCTTACGGTCTATGCTTTGAGCGTTTCCTGAGTCGCCAGTTTTACATTCCGATGCATCTCTGCAGCTTTACTGTTTCCCTTCGACCTTCCCATTGACGATAAAACAAAGAAATTGCATCGGGATTAAATAAAGGAGACACAATGCCGAGTTAAGTACAGGAGGACTGAGTCTTCCTACTGTCTATGTATTGAGCGTTTCCTGTGTCATCCGTTTTACATTCCGGTGCACCTCTGCAGGTTTACTGTATCCATTTGACCTTCCCATTGACGACGAAACACAGAAATTGCATCGGAATTAAAAATAAGAGTCACAACGCCGTCGTAAGTACAAGAAATCTGAGTCCTCTTATGGTCTAAGTTTTGAGCGTTTCCTGTGTCACCAGTTTTACATTCCGATGCACCTCTGCAGGTTTACTGTTTCCCTTCGACATTCCCATTGACGATGAAACACAGAAATTGCATCGGAATTAAATAAAGGAGACACAATGCCGAGTTAAGTACAGCAAGATTGAGTCTTCCTACTGTCTATGTTTTGAGCGTTTCCTGTGTCACCAGTTTTACATTCCGATGCACCTCTGCAGGTTTACTGTATCCATTGGACCTTCCCATTGACGATGAAACACAGAAATTGCATCTTAATTAAATATAAGAGGAACAATGCCGTCTTAAGTTCAGGAAGACTGAGTCTTCCTACTGTCTATATTTTGTGCGTTTCCTGTGTCACCAGTTTTACATTCCCCTGCACCTCTGCAGGTTTACTGTATCCCTTGGACCATCCCATTGACGATGAAACACAGAAATTGCATCGGAATTAAATATAAGAGACACAATGCCGACTTAAGTACAGGAAGACTGAGTCTTCTTCCAGTCTATGTTTTGAGCGTTTCCTGTGTCACCAGTTTGACATTCCCATTCACCTCTGCAGGTTAACTGTATCTATTGGATCTTCAGATTGACGATGAAACACTGAAATTGCATCGGAATTAAATATAAGAGACACAATGCCGACTTAAGTACAAGAAAATTGAGTGTCCTTACTGTCTATGTTTTGAGCGTTTACAGTGTCCGCAGTTTTACATTCCGATGCACCTCTGCAGGGTTACTGTAGGCCTCGGACCTTCCCATTGACGATGAAACACAGAAATTGCATCGGGATTAAATAAAGGAGACACAATGCCGAGTTAAGTACAGGATGGCTGAGTCTTCCTACTGTCTATGTTTTGAGCGTTTCCTGTGTCATCCGTTTTACATTCCGATGCACCTCTGCAGGTTTACTGTATCCATTTGACCCTCCCATTGACGATGAAACACAGAAATTGCATCGGAATTAAATATAAGAGTCACAACGCCGACGTAAGTACAAGAAATCTGAGTCTTCTTACGTTCTAAGTTTTGAGCGTTTCCTGTGTCACCAGTTTTACATTCCGATGCACCTCTGCAGGTTTACTGTATCCCTTGGACCCTCCCATTGGCGATGAAACACAGAAATGGCATCGGAATTAAATAGAAGAGACAGAATGCCGACTTAAGTACAAGAAAACTGTGTCTTCGTACGGTCTATGTTTCGAGCTTTTCCTGTGTCACCAGTTTTACATTCCGATGCACCTCTGCAGGTTTAGTGTATCCCATGGACCTTCCCATTGACGATGAAACACAGAAATTGCATCGGAATTAAAAATAAGAGACACAATTCCGACTTAAGTACAGGAAAACTGAGTCTTCCTACTGTCTATGTTTTGAGCGTTTCCTGTGTCACCAGTTTTAGATTCCGATGCACCTCTGGATTTTTGCTCTATCCCTTGGACCTTCCATTGACGATGAAACACAGATGTTGCATCGAAATTATATATAAGACACAATGCCGACTTAAGTACAGGAAGAGTTTGTCTTTCTACTGTCTATGGTTCGAGCGTTTCCTGTGTCACCAGTTTTACATTCCGATGCACACCTGCAGGTTTACTGTATCCCTTGGACCTTCCTATTCACAATGAAACACAGAAATTGCATTGGAATTAAATATAAGAGACACAATGCCGACTTAAGTACAGGAAGACTGAATCTTCTTACTGTCTATGTTTTGAGCGTTTACAGTGTCACCAGTTTTATATTCGGATGCACCTCTGCAGGTTTACTGTATCCCTTGGACCTTCCCATTGACGATGAAACACAGAAATTGCATCGGAAATAAATATAAGAGACACAATGCGGACTTAAGTACAGGAAGACTGAGTATTCCTACTGTCTATCTTTTGAGCGTTTACTGTGTCACCAGTTTTACATTCCGATGCACCTCTGCAGGTTTACTGTATCCCTTGGACCTTCCCATTGACGATGAAACACAGAAATTGCATCGGAATTATATAAAAGAGACACAATGCCGACTTAAGTACAGGAAGACTGAGTCTTCTTCCAGTTTATGTTTTGAGCGTATCCTGTATCACCAGTTTTACATTCCGATGCACCTCTGCAGGTTTACTGAATCCCTTTGACCTTCACAGTGACGATGAAACACAGAAATTGCATCGTAATTAAATATAAGAGTCACAATGCCGACTTAAGTACGGGAAGACTGAGTCTTCCTACTGTCTATGTTTTGTGCGTTTCCTGCGTCACCAGTTTTACATTCCGATGCACCTCTGCAGGTTTACTGTATCCATTGGACCTTCCCATTGATGATGAAACACAGAAATTGAATCAGAATTAAATATAAGAGACACAACGCCGTCTTAAGTACAAGAAAACTGAGTCTTCTTACGGTCTATGTTTTGAGCGTTTCCTGAGTCGCCAGTTATACATTCCGATGCATCTCTGCAGCTTTACTGTTTCCCTTCGACCTTCCCATTGACGATGAAACACAGAAATTGCATCGGGATTAAATAAAGGAGACACAATGCCGAGTTAAGTACAGGAAGATTGAGTCTTCCTACTGTCTATGTTTTGAGCGTTTCCTGTGTCATTCGTTTTACATTCCGGTGCACCTCTGCAGGTTTACTGTATCCATTTGACCTTCCCATTGACGATGAAACACAGAAATTGCATCGGAATTAAAAATAAGAGTCACAACGCCGTCGTAAGTACAAGAAATCTGAGTCTTCTTATGGTCTAAGGTTCAGCGTTTCCTGTGTCACCAGTTTTACATTCCGATGCACCTCTGCAGGTTTACTGTTTCCCTTCGACCATCCCATTGACGATGAAACACAGAAATTGCATCGGAATTAAATAAAGGAGACACAATGCCGAGTTAAGTACAGCAAGATTGAGTCTTCCTACTGTCTGTGTTTTGAGCGTTTCCTGTGTCACCAGTTTTACATTCCGATGCACCTCTGCAGGTTTACTGTATCCATGGGACCTTCCCATTGGCGATGAAACACAGAAATTGCATCTTAATTAAATATAAGAGGAACAATGCCGACTTAAGTTCAGGAAGACTGAGTCTTCCTACTGTCTATATTTTGTGCGTTTCCTGTGTCACCAGTTTTACATTCCCCTGCACCTCTGCAGGTTTTCTGTATCCCTTGGACCATCCCATTGACGATGAAACACAGAAATTGCATCGGAATTAAATATAAGAGACACAATGCCGACTTAAGTACAGGAAGACTGAGTCTTCTTCCAGTCTATGTTTTGAGCGTTTCCTGTTTCACCAGTTTGACATTCCCATTCACCTCTGCAGGTTAACTGTATCTATTGGACCTTCAGATTGACGATGAAACACAGAAATTGCATCGGAATTAAATATAAGAGACACAATGCCGACTTAAGTACAAGAAAACTGAGTGTCCATACTGTCTATGTTTTGAGCGTTTACAGTGTCCCCAGTTTTACATTCCGATGCACCTCTGCAGGGTTACTGTAGGCCTTGGACTTTCACATTGACGATGAAACACAGAAATTGCATCGGAATTAAATATAAGGGACACAATGCCGACTTAACTACATGAAGACTGAGTGTACCTACCTTCTATATTTTGAGCGTTTCCTGTGTCACCAGTTTTACATTCCGATGCACCTCTGGAGGTTTACTGTATCTCTTGGACCTTCCCTTTGACGATGAAACACAGAAATTGCATCGGAATTAACTATAAGAGACATAATGCCGAATTAAGTACAGGAAGACTGAGTCTTCCTAATGTCTATGTTTTGAGCGTTTCCTGTGTCATCAGTTTTACATTCCGATGCACCTCTGTAGGTTTACTGTATCCCTTGGACCTTCACAGTGACGATGAATCACAGAAATTGCATCGGAATTAAATATAAGAGTCACAATGCCGACTTAAGTACAAGAAAACTGTGTGTTCGTACGGTCTATGTTTCGAGCTTTTCCTGTGTCACCAGTTTTACATTCCGATGCACCTCTGCATGTTTACTGTATCCCATGGACCTTCCCATTGACGATGAAACACAGAAATTGCATCGGAATTAAAAATAAGAGACACAATGCCGACTTAAGTACAGGAAGACTGAGTCTTCCTACTGTCTATGTTTTGTGCGTTTCCTGCGTCACCAGTTTTACATTCCGATGCACCTCTGCAGGTTTACTGTATCCAATGGACCTTCCCATTGATGATGAAACACAGAAATTGAATCGGAATTAAATATAAGAGACACAACGCCGACTTAAGTACAAGAAAACTGAGTCTTCTTACGGTCTATGCTTTGAGCGTTTCCTGAGTCGCCAGTTTTACATTCCGATGCATCTCTGCAGCTTTACTGTTTCCCTTCGACCTTCCCATTGACGATAAAACACAGAAATTGCATCGGGATTAAATAAAGGAGACACAATGCCGAGTTAAGTACAGGAAGACTGAGTCTTCCTACTGTCTAAGTTTTGAGCGTTTCCTGTGTCATCCGTTTTACATTCCGGTGCACCTCTGCAGGTTTACTGTAACCATTTGACCTTCCCATTGTCGATGAAACACAGAAATTGCATCGGAATTAAAAATAAGAGCCACAACGCCGTCGTAAGTACAAGAAATCTGAGTCTTCTTATGGTCTAAGTTTTCAGCGTTTCCTGTGTCACCAGTTTTACATTCCGATGCACCTCTGCAGGTTTACTGTATCCCTTGGACCATCCCATTGACGATGAAACACAGAAATTGCATCGGAATTAAATATAAGAGACACAATGCCGACTTAAGTACAGGAAGACTGAGTCTTCTTCCAGTCTATGTTTTGAGCGTTTCCTGTGTCACCAGTTTGACATTCCCATTCACCTCTGCAGGTTAACTGTATCTATTGGACCTTCAGATTGACGATGAAACACAGAAATTGCATCGGAATTAAATATAAGAGACACAATGCCGACTTAAGTACAAGAAAACTGAGTGTCCTTACGGTCTATGTTTTGAGCGTTTACAGTGTCCCCAGTTTTACATTCCGATGCACCTCTGCAGGGTTACTGTAGCCCTTGGACTTTCACATTGACGATGAAACACAGAAATTGCATCGGAATTAAATATAAGGGACACAATGCCGACTTAACTACATGAAGACTGAGTCTAGCTACCTTCTATATTTTGAGCGTTTCCTGTGTCACCAGTTTTACATTCCGATGCACCTCTGGAGGTTTACTGTATCTCTTGGACCTTCCCTTTGACGATGAAACACAGAAATTGCATCGGAATTAACTATAAGAGACATAATGCCGAATTAAGTACAGGAAGACTGAGTCTTCCTAATGTCTATGTTTTGAGCGTTTCCTGTGTCATCAGTTTTACATTCCGATGCACCTCTGTAGGTTTACTGTATCCCTTGGACCTTCACAGTGACGATGAATCACAGAAATTGCATCGGAATTAAATATAAGAGTCACAATGCCGACTTAAGTACAAGAAAACTGTGTGTTCGTACGGTCTATGTTTCGAGCTTTTCCTGTGTCACCAGTTTTACATTCCGATGCACCTCTGCAGGTTTACTGTATCCCTTGGACCTTCACAGTGACGATGAAACACAGAAATTGCATCGGAATTAAAAATAAGAGACACAATGCCGACTTAAGTACAGGAAGACTGAGTCTTCCTACTGTCTATGTTTTGTGCGTTTCCTGCGTCACCAGTTTTACATTCCGATGCACCTCTGCAGGTTTACTGTATCCATTGGACCTTCCCATTGCTGATGAAACACAGAAATTAAATCAGAATTAAATATAAGAGACACAACGCCGTCTTAAGTACAAGAAAACTGAGTCTTCTTACGGTCTATGTTTTGAGCGTTTCCTGAGTCGCCAGTTATACATTCCGATGCATCTCTGCAGCTTTACTGTTTCCCTTCGACCTTCCCATTGACGATGAAACACAGAAATTGCATCGGGATTAAATAAAGGAGACACAATGCCGAGTTAAGTACAGGAAGACTGAGTCTTCCTACTGTCTATGATTTGAGCGTTTCCTGTGTCATCCGTTTTACATTCCGGTGCACCTCTGCAGGTTTACTGTATCCATTTGACCTTCCCATTGACGATGAAACACAGAAATTGCATCGGAATTAAAAATAAGAGTCACAACGCCGTCGTAAGTACAAGAAATCTGAGTCCTCTTATGGTCTAAGTTTTGAGCGTTTCCTGTGTCACCAGTTTTACATTCCGATGCACCTCTGCAGGTTTACTGTTTCCCTTCGACCTTCCCATTGACGATGAAACACAGAAATTGCATCGGAATTAAATGAAATAGACACAATGCCGAGTTAAGTACAGCAAGATTGAGTCTTCCTACTGTCTATGTTTTGAGCGTTTCCTGTGTCACCAGTTTTACATTCCGATGCACCTCTGCAGGTTTACTGTATCCATTGGACCTTCCCATTGACGATGAAACACAGAAATTGCATCTGAATTAAATATAAGAGGAACAATGCCGACTTAAGTTCAGGAAGACTGAGTCTTCCTACTGTCTATATTTTGTGCGTTTCCTGTGTCACCAGTTTTACATTCCCCTGCACCTCTGCAGGTTTACTGTATCCCTTGGACCATCCCATTGACGATGAAACACAGAAATTGCATCGGAATTAAATATAAGAGACACAATGCCGACTTAAGTACAGGAAGACTGAGTCTTCTTCCAGTCTATGTTTTGAGCGTTTCCTGTGTCACCAGTTTGACATTCCCATTCACCTCTGCAGGTTAACTGTATCTATTGGACCTTCAGATTGACGATGAAACACTGAAATTGCATCGGAATTAAATATAAGAGACTCAATGCCGACTTAAGTACAAGAAAACTGAGTGTCCTTACTGTCTATGTTTTGAGCGTTTACAGTGTCCCCAGTTTTACATTCCGATGCACCTCTGCAGGGTTACTGTAGGCCTTGGACCTTCCCATTGACGATGAAACACAGAAATTGCATCGGGATTAAATAAAGGAGACACAATGCCGAGTTAAGTACAGGATGGCTGAGTCTTCCTACTGTCTATGTTTTGAGCGTTTCCTGTGTCATCCGTTTTACATTCCGATGCACCTCTGCAGGTTTACTGTATCCATTTGACCCTCCCATTGACGATGAAACACAGAAATTGCATCGGAATTAAATATTAGAGTCACAACGCCGACGTAAGTACAAGAAATCTGAGTCTTCTT
This sequence comes from Schistocerca nitens, assembly GCF_023898315.1. NCBI lineage: Eukaryota > Metazoa > Arthropoda > Insecta > Orthoptera > Acrididae > Schistocerca > Schistocerca nitens. The sequence continues at coordinate 237,215,970 of NC_064623.1, read as the reverse complement.
ATGTTCTAAGTTTTGAGCGTTTCCTGTGTCACCAGTTTTACATTCCGATGCACCTCTGCAGGTTTACTGTATCCCTTGGACCCTCCCATTGGCGATGAAACACAGAAATGGCATCGGAATTAAATAGAAGAGACAGAATGCCGACTTAAGTACAGGAAGACTGAGTCTTCCTACTGTTGATGTTTTGAGCATTTCCTGTGTCACCAGTTTTAGATTCCGATGCACCTCTGCAGGTTTACTGTATCCCTTGGACCTTCACAGTGACGATGAAACACAGAAATTGCATCGGAATTAAATATAAGAGACTCAATGCCGACTTAAGTACAGGAAGACTGAGTCTTCTTCCCGGCTATGTTTTGAGCGTATCCTGTGTCACCAGTTTTACATTCCGATGCACCTCTGCAGGTTTACTGTATCCCTTGGACCTTCACAGTGACGATGAAACACAGAAATTGCATCGGAATTAAATATACGAGTCATAATGCCGACTTAAGTACAAGAAAACTGTGTCTTCGTACGGTCTATGTTTCGAGCTTTTCCTGTGTCACCAGTTTTACATTCCGATGCACCTATGCAGGTTTAGTGTATCCCATGGACCTTCCCATTGACGATGAAACACAGAAATTGCATCGGAATTAAATATAAGAGACACAATTCCGACTTAAGTACAGGAAAACTGAGTCTTCCTACTGTCTATGTTTTGAGCGTTTCCTGTGTCACCAGTTTTAGATTCCGATGCACCTCTGGATTTTTGCTGTATCCCTTGGACCTTCCATTGACGATGAAACACAGATGTTGCTTCGAAATTATATATAAGACACAATGCCGACTTAAGTACAGGAAGAGTTTGTCTTTCTACTGTCTATGATTCGAGCGTTTCCTGTGTCACCAGTTTTACATTCCGATGCACACCTGCAGGTTTACTGTATCCCTTGGACCTTCCTATTCACAATGAAACACAGAAATTGCATTTTAATTAAATATAAGAGACACAATGCCGACTTAAGTACAGGAAGACTGAATCTTCTTACTGTCTATGTTTTGAGCGTTTACAGTGTCACCAGTTTTATATTCCGATGCACCTCTGCAGGTTTACTGTATCCCTTGGACCTTCCCATTGACGATGATACACAGAAATTGCATCGGAAATAAATATAAGAGACACAATGCGGACTTAAGTACAGGAAGACTGAGTATTCCTACTGTCTATCTTTTGAGCGTTTACTGTGTCACCAGTTTTACATTCCGATGCACCTCTGCAGGTTTACTGTATCCCTTGGACCTTCCCATTGACGATGAAACACAGAAATTGCATCGGAATTATATAAAAGAGACACAATGCCGACTTAAGTACAGGAAGACTGAGTCTTCTTCCAGTCTATGTTTTGAGCGTATCCTGTATCACCAGTTTTACATTCCGATGCACCTCTGCAGGTTTACTGAATCGCTTGCACCTTCACAGTGACGATGAAACACAGAAATTGCATCGGAATTAAATATAAGAGTCACAATGCCGACTTAAGTACAAGAAAACTGTGTCTCCTTCCGGTCTTTGTTTCGAGCGTTTCCTGTGTCACCAGTTTAACATTCCGATGCACCTCTGCAGGTTTACTGTATCCCTTGGACCTTCACAGTGACTATGAAACACAGAAATTGCATCGGAATTAAATATAGGAGTCACAATGCCGACTTAAGTACAAGAAAACTGTGTCTTCGTACGGTCTATGTTTCGAGCTTTTCCTGTGTCACCAGTTTTACATTGCGATGCACCTCTGCAGGTTTACTGTATGCTTTGGACCTTCATATTGACGATGAAACACAGAAATTGCATCGGAATTAAATATAAGAGACACAATGCCGACTTAATTACAGGAAGACTGAGTCTTCCTACTGTCTATACTTTGAGCGTTTCCTGTGTCACCAGTTTTACGTTCCGATGCACCTCTGCAGGTTTACTGTATCCCTTGGGCCTTCCCATTCACAATAAAACACAGAAATTGCATCGGAATTAAATACAAGAGACACAATGCCGACTTAAGGCCAGGAAGACTGAATCTTCCTACTGTCTATGTTTTGACCGTTTCCTGTGTCACCAGTTTTATATTCCGATGCACCTCTGCAGGTTTGCTGTATCCCTTGGACCTTCCCATTGACGATGAAACACAGAAATTGCTTCGGAAATAAATATAAGAGACACAATGCCGACTTAAGTACAGGAAGACTGAGTATTCCTACTGTCTATCTTTTGAGCGTTTCCTGTGTCACCAGTTTTACATTCCGATGCACCTCAGCAGGTTTATTGTATCCCTTGGACCTTCCCATTGACGATGAAACACAGAAATGGCATCGCAATTAAATATAAGAGTCACAATGCCACTCACGAACAGGAAGACTGAGTCTTCTTACTGTCTATGTTTTGAGCGTTTCCTGTGTCACCAGTTTGACATTCCGATGCACCTCTGCAGGTTTACTGTATACCTTGGACCTTCACAGTGACGATGAAACACAGAAATTGCATCGGAATTAAATATAAGAGTCACAATGCCCACTTAAGTACAAGAAAACTGTGTCTTCTTACGGTCTATGATCGGCGTTCCTGTGTCACCAGTTTTACATTCCGATGCACCTCTGGAGGTTTATTGTATCCCTTGGACCTTCCCATTGACGATGAAACACAGAAATTGCATCGGAATTAAATATAAGACACACAATGGCGATTTAAGTACAGGAAGAGTTTGTCTTTCTACGGTCTATGTTTTGAGCGTCTCCTGTGTCACCAGTTTTACATTCCGATGCACATCTGCAGGTTTACTGTATCCCTTGGACTTTCCGATTGACAATGAAACACAGACATTGCATCGGAATTAAATATAAGAGACACAACGCCGACTTAAGTACAAGAAAATTGAGTCTTCTTACGGTCTATGTTTTGAGCGATTCCTGTGTCACCAGTTTTACATTCCGATGCACCTCTGCAGGTTTAGTGTATACCTTGGACCTTCCCATTGACGATGAAACACAGAAATTGCATCGGAAATAAATATAAGAGACACAATACCGACTTAAGTACAGGAAGACTGAGTATTCCTACTGTCTATCTTTTGTGCGTTTCCTGTGTCACCAGTTTTACATTCCGATGCACCTCTGCAGGTTTACTGTATCCCTTGGACCTTCCCATTGGCGATGAAACACAGAAATGGCATCGCAATTAAATATAAGAGTCACAATGTCGACTCAAGTACAGGAGACTTAGTCTTCCTACTGTCTATGTTTTGAGCGTTTCCTGTGTCAGCAGTTTTACATTCCGATGCAGCTGTGGAGATTTATTGTATCCCTCGGACCTTCCCATTGACGATGAAACACAGAAATTGCATCGGAATTAAATATAAGAGACACAAGCCGACTTAAGTACAGGAAGCCTGAGTCTTCTTACAGTCTATGTTTTGAGCGTATCCTGTATCACCAGTTTTACATTCCGATGCACCTCTCCAGGTTTACTGAATCCCTTGGTCCTTCACAGTGACGATGAAACACAGAAATTGCATCGGAATTAAATATAAGAGTCACAATGCCGACTTAAGTACAAGAAAACTGTGTCTCCTTCCGGTCTCTGTTTCGAGCGTTTCCTGTGTCACCAGTTTAACATTCTGATGCACCTCTGCAGGTTTACTGTATCCCTTGGACCTTCACAGTGACGATGAAACACAGAAATTGCATCGAAATTAAATATAGGAGTCACAATGCCGACTTAAGTACAAGAAAACTGTGTCTTCGTACGGTCTATGTTTCGAGCTTTTCCTGTGTCACCAGTTTTACATTGCGATGCACCTCTGCAGGTTTACTGTATCACATGGACCTTCCCATTGACGATGAAACACAAAATTGCATCGGAATTAAATATAAGAGACACAATGCCGACTTAAGTAAAGGAAGACTAAGTCTTCCTACTGTCTATGTTTTGAGCGTTTCCTGTGTCACCAGTTTTAGATTCCGATGCACCTCTGGAGGTTTACTGTATCCCTTGGACCTTCCCATTGTCGATGAAACACAGAAATTGCATCGGAATTAAATATAAGACACACTATGCCGACTTAAGTAAAGGAAGAGTTTGTCTTTCTACTGTCTATATTTTGAGCGTTTCCTGTGTCACCAGTTTTACATTGCGATGCACCTCAGCAGGTTTATTGTATCCCTTGGACCTTCCCATTGACGATGAAACACAGAAATGGCATCGCAATTAAATATAAGAGTCACAATGCCGACTCAAGTACAGGAAGACTGAGTCTTCCTACTCTCTATGTTTTGAGCGTTTCCTGTGTCACCAGTTTTACATTCCGATGCACCTCTGGAGGTTTATTGTATCCCTTGGACCTTCCCATTGACGATGAAACACAGAAATTGCATCGGAATTAAATGTAAGAGACACAATGCCGACATAAGTACAGGAAGAGTGAGTCATATTAATGTCTATTTTTTCGGGCGTTTCCTGTGTCACCAGTTTTACATTCCGATGCACCTCTGCCGGTTTACTGTATCAACTGGACCTTCCCATTGACGAAAAAACACAGAAATTGCATCGGAATTAAACATAAGAGACACAATGCCGACTTAAGTACAGGAAGACTGAGTCTTCCTACTGTCTATGTTTTGAGCGTTTCCTGGGTCACCAGTTTCACATTCCGATGCACCTCTGCAGCTTTACTGTATCCCTTGGATCACGCTACTGACGATGGAACACAGAAATTGCATCGGAGTTAAACATAAGAGACACAACGCCGACTTAAGTACTAGAAAACTGAGTCTTCTTACGGTATATGTTTTGAGCGTTTCCTGTGTCACCAGTTTTACGTTCCGATGCACCTCTGCAGGTTTACTGTATCCCTTGGACCTTCCCATTGACGTTGAAATACAGAAATTGCATCGGAATTAAATATAAGAGACACAATGCCGACTTAAGTACAAGAAGACTGAGGGTTCCTACTGTCTACGTTTGAGCGTGTCCGGTGTCACCAGTTTTACATTCCGATGCACCTGTACAGGTTTACTGTATCCCTTGGACCTTCCCATTGACATTGAAAAACAGAAATTGCATCGGATTTAAATATAAGAGACACAATGCCGGCTTATGTACAGAAAGACTGAGCCCTCCTAGTGTCTAAGTTTTGAGCGTTTCCTGTGTCAGCAGTTTTACATTCCGATGCACCTGTGGAGTTTTATTGTATCCCTTGGACCTTCCCATTAACGATGAAACACAGAAATTGCATCGGAATTAAATATAAGGAACACAAGCCGACTTAAGTACAGGAAGCCTGAGTCTTCTTCCAGTCTATGTTTTGAGCGCCTCCTGTGGCACCAGTATGAGATTCCGATTCACCTCTGCAGATTAACTGTATCCATTGGACCTTCAGATTGACGATGAAACACAGAATTTGCATCGGAATTAAATATAAGGCACACAATGCCGACTTAAGTACAGGAAGAGTTTGTCTTTCTACTGTCTATACTTTGAGCGTTTCCTGTGTCACCAGTTTTACGTTCCCATGCACCTCTGCAGGTTTACTGTATCCCTTGGGGCATCCCATTCACAATAAAACACAGAAATTGCATCGGAATTAAATACAAGAGACACAATGCCGACTTAAGGCCAGGAAGACTGAATCTTCCTACTGTCTATGTTTGACCGTTTCCTGTGTCACCAGTTTTATATTCCGATGCACCTCTGCAGGTTTACTGTATCCCTTGGACCTTCCCATTGTCGATGAAACACAGAAATTGCATCGGAAATAAATATAAGTGACACAATGCCGACTTAAGTACAGGAAGACTGAGTAATCCTACCGTCTATCTTTTGAGCGTTTCCTGTGTCAGCAGTTTTACATTCCGATGCACCTCTGCAGGTTTACTATATACCTTGGACCTTCACAGTGACGATGAAACACAGAAATTGCATCGGAATTAAATATAAGAGTCACAATGCCCACTTAAGTACAAGAAAACTGTGTCTTCTGACGGTCTATGATCGGCGTTTCCTGTGTCACCAGTTTTACATTCCGAAGCACCTCTGGAGGTTTTTTGTATCCCTTGGACCTTCCCATTGACGATGAAACAAAGAAATTGCATCGGAATTAAATATAAGACACACAATGGCGAATTAAGTACAGGAAGAGTTCGTCTTTCTACGGTCTATGCTTTGAGCGTTTCCTGTGTCACCAGTTTTACATTCCGATGCACCTCTGCAGGTTTACTGTATCCCTTGGACCTTCCCATTGACAATGAAACACAGACATTGCATCGGAATTAAAGATAAGAGACACAACGCCGACGTAAGTACAAGAACATTGAGTCTTCTTACGGTCTATGTTTTGAGCGTTTCCTGTGTCACCAGTTTTACATTCCGATGCACCTCTGCAGGTTTAGTGTATACCTTGGACCTTCCCATTGACGATGAAACACAGAAATTGCTTCGGAAATAAATATAAGAGACTCAATACCGACTTAAGTACAGGAAGACTGAGTATTCCTACTGTCTATGTTTTGAGCGTTTCCTGTGTCACCAGTTTTACATTCCGATGCACCTCTGAAGGTTTATTGTATCCCTTGGACCTTCCCATTGACGATGAAACACAGAAATTGCATCGGAATTAAATATAAGAGACACAATGCCGACATAAGTACAGGAAGAGTGAGTCATATTAATGTCTATTTTTTCGGGCGTTTCCTGTGTCACCAGTTTTACATTCCGATGCACCTCTGAAGGTTTACTGTATCAACTGGACCTTCCCATTGACGAAAAAACACAGAAATTGCATCGGAATTAAACATAAGAGACACAATGCCGACATAAGTACAGGAAGACTGAGTCTTCCTACTGTCTATGTTTTGAGCGTTTCCTGGGTCACCAGTTTTACATTCCGATGCACCTCCGCAGGTTTACTGTATCAACTGGACCTTCCCATTGACGAAAAAACACAGAAATTGCACCGGAATTAAGTATAACAGACACAATGCCGACTGAAGTACAGGAAGATTAAGTCTTCCTACTGTCTATGTTTTGAGCGTTTCCTGCGACACCAGTTTTACATTCCGATGCACCTCTGCAGGTTTACTGTATTCATTGGACCTTCCCATTGACGATGAAACACAGAAATTGCATGGGAATTAAATATAAGAGACACAATGCCAACTGAAGTTCAGGAAGACTGAGTCTTCCTACTGTCTATGCTTTGAGCGTTACCTGTGTCACCAGTTTTACATTCCGATGCACCTCCGCAGGTTTACTGTATCCATTGGACCTTCACAGTGATGATGAAACACAGAAATTGCATCGGAATTAAATATAAGAGACACAATGTCGACTTAAGTACAGGAAGAGTTTGTCTTTCTACTGTCTATGTTTTGAGCGTTTCCTGTGTCACCAGTTTTACATTCCGATGCACCTCTGCAGGTTTACTGTATCCCTTGGACCTTGCCATTGACGATGAAATACAGAAATTGCATCGGAATTAAATATAAGAGACACAATGCCGACTTAAGTACAGGAAGACTGAGTCTTCCTACTGTCTATGTTTTGAGCGTTTCCGGTGTCACCAGTTTTACATTCCGATGCACCTGTGCTGGTTTACTGTATCCCTTGGACCCGCCCATTGACGATGAAAAACAGATATTACATCGGATTTTAATATAAGAGACACAATGCCGGCTTATGTACAAGAAAACTGAGTCTTCTTAGGGTCTATGATTTGAGCGTTTCCCGTGTCACCACTTTTACATTCCGATGCAACTCTGCCGGTTTACTGTATCCATTGGACCTTCCCATTGACGAAAAAACACAGAAATTGCATCGGACTTAAATATAAGAGACACAATGCCGACTTAAGTACAGGAAGACTGAGTCTTCCTACTGTCTATGTTTTGAGCGTTTCCTGGGTCACCTGCTTTACTTTCCGATGCACCTCTGCAGCTTTACTGTATCACTTGGATCATCCTACTGACGATGAAACACAGAAATTGCATCGGAGTTAAATATAAGAGATACAATGCCCAATTAAGTACAAGAAAACTGAGTCTTCTTAGGGTCTATTTTTTGAGCGTTTCCTGTGTTCCCAGTTATACATTCCGATGCACCTCTGGAGGTTTACTGTATCCCTTGGACCTTCCCATTGACGATGAAATACAGAAATTGAATCGGAATTAAATATAAGAGACACAATGCCGACTTAAGTACAGGAAGACTGAGCCCTCCTACTGTCTATGATTTGAGCGTTTCCTGTGTCACCAGTTTTACATTCCGATGCACCTCTGCAGGTTTACTGTATCCCTTGGACCTTCCCATTGACGATGAAACACAGAAATTGCATCGGAATTAAGTATAACAGACACAATGCCGACTGAAGTCCAGGAAGATTGAGTCTTCCTACTGTCTATGTTTGAGCGTTTCCTGCGACACCAGTTTTACATTCCGATGCACCTGTGGAGGATTATTGTATCCCTTGGACCTTCCCATTGACGATGAAATACAGACATTGCATCGGAATTAAATATAAGAGACACAATGCCGACTTAAGTACAGGAAGACTGAGTCTTCCTACTGTCTATGTTTTGAGCGTTTCCGGTGTCACCAGTTTTACATTCCGATGCACCTGTGCAGGTTTACTGTATCCCTTGGACCTTCCCATTGCCGATGAAAAACAGAAATTGCATCGGATTTAAATATAAGAGACACAATGCCGGCTTATGTACAGGCAGACTGAGTCTTCCTACTGTCTATGTTTTGAGCGTTTCCGGTGTCACCAGTTTTACATTCCGATGCACCTGTGCAGGGTTACTGTATCCCTTGGACCTTCCCATTGACGATGAAACACAAATATTGCATCGAAATTAAGTATAACAGACACAATGCCGACTGAAGTACAGGAAGATTAAGTCTTCCTAATGTCTATGTTTTGAGCGTTTCCTGCGACACCAGTTTTACATTCCGATACACCTCTGCAGGTTTACTGTATTCATTGGACCTTCCCATTGACGATGAAACACAGAAATTGCATGGGAATTAAATATAAGAGACACAATGCTAACTGAAGTACAGGAAGACTGAGTCTTCCTACTGTCTATGCTTTGAGCGTTTCCTGTGTCACCAGTTTTACATTCGGATGCACCTCCGCAGGTTTACTGTATCCATTGGACCTTCACAGTGATGATGAAACACAGAAATTGCATCGGAATTAAATATAAGAGACACAATGTCTAATTAAGTACACGAAGAGTTTGTCTTTCCACTGTCTATGTTTTGAGCGTTTCCTGTGTCACCAGTTTTACATTCCGATGCACCTCTGCAGGTTTACTGTATCCCTTGGACCTTCCCATTGACGATGAAACACAGAAATTGCATCGGAATTAAATATAAGAGACACAACGCCGACTTAAGTACAAGAGAACTGAGTCTTCTTACGGTCTATGTTTTGAGCGTTTCCTGTGTCACCAGTTTTACATTCCGATGCACCACTGCAGGTTTACTGTATCCCCTGGACCTTCCCATTGACGATGAAATACAGAAATTGCATCGTAATTAAATATAAGAGAGACAATGCCGACTTAAGTACAGGAAGACTGAGTCTTCCTACTGTCTATGTTTTGAGCTTTTCCGGTGTCACCAGTTTTACATTCCGATGCACCTCTGCAGGTTTACTGTATCCCTTGGACCCTCCCATTGACGATGAAAAACAGATATTGCATAAGATTTAAATATAAGAGACACAATGCCGGCTTATGTACAGGAAGACTGAGCCCTCCTACTGTCTATGATTTGAGCGTTTCCTGTGTCACCAGTTTTACATTCCGATGCACTTCTGCAGGTTTACTGTATCCCTTGGACCTTCCCATTGACGATGAAACACAGAAATTGCATCGGAATTAAGTATAACAGGCACAATGCCGACTGAAGTACAGGAAGATTGAGTCTTCCTACTGTCTATGTTTTGAGCGTTTCCTGCGACACCAGTTTTACATTCTGATGCATCTCTGCAGCTTTACTGTATTCATTGGACCTTCCCATTGACGATGAAACACAGGAATTGCATCGGAATTAAATATAAGAGACACAATGCCGACTTAAGTACAAGAAAATTGAGTCTTCTTAGGGTCTATGATTTGAGCGTTTCCTGTGCCACCAGTTTTACATTCCGATGCACTTCTGCAGGTTTACTGTATCCCTTGGACCTTCCCATTGACGATGAAATACAGAAATTGCGTCGTAATTAAATATAAGAGACACAATGCCGACTTAAGTACAGGAAGACTGAGTCTTCCTACTGTCTATGTTTTGAGCGTTTCCTGGGTCACCTGTTTTACTTTCCGATGCACCTCTGCAGCTTTACTGTATCACTTGGATCATCCTACTGACGATGAAACACAGAAATTGCATCTAAGTTAAATATAAGAGATACAATGCCCACATAAGTACAAGAAAACTGAGTCTTCTTAGGGTCTATTTTTTGAGCGCTTCCTGTGTCACCTGTTTTACATTCCGATGCGCCTCTGCAGGTTTACTGTATTCATTGGACCTTCCCATTGACGATGAAACACAGAAATTGCTTCGGCATTAAATATAAGAGACACATTGCCGACTTAAGTACAGGAAAACTGAGTCTTCCTACTGTCTATGTTTTGAGCGTTTCCTGTGTCACCTGTTTTGCATTCCGATGCACCTCCGCAGGTTCACTGTATCCATTGGACCTTCACAGTGATGACGGAACACAGAAATTGCATCGGAATTAAATATAAGAGACACAATGTCGACTTACGTACAGGAAGAGTTTGTATTTCTACTGTCTATGTTTTGAGCGATTCCTGTGTTAGCAGTTTTACATTCTGATGCACCTCTGCAGGTTTACTGTATCCCTTGGACCTTCCCAATGACGATGAAACATAGAAATTGCATCGGAATTATATGTAGGAGACACAACGCCGATTTAAGTACAAGAAAACTGAGTCTTCTTACGGTCAATGTTTTGAGCGTTTCCTGTGTCACCAGTTTTACATTCCGATGCACCTCTGCAGGTTTACTGTATCCCTTGGACCTTCGCATTGACGATGAAATACGGAAATTGCATCGGGATTAAATATAAGAGACACAATGCCGCCTTAAGTACAGGAAGACTGAGTCATATTAATGTCTATGTTTTGAGCGATTCCTGTGTCAGCATTTTTACATTCCGATGCACCTCTGCAGGTTTACTGTATCCCTTGGACCTTCACAGTGACGATGAAACACAGAAATTGCATCGGAATTAAGTATAACAGACACAATGCCGACTTAAGTACAGGAAGACTGAGTCTTCCTACTGTCTATGTTTTGAGCGTTTCCTGTGTCACCAGTTTTACATTCCGATGCACCTGTGGAGGTATATTGTATCCCTTGGACCTTCCCATTGACGATGAAACACAGAAATTGCATCGGAATTAAATATAAGAGACACAATATCAACTCAAGTACAGGAAGACTGAGTCTTCCTACTGTCTATGTTTTGAGCGTTTCCTGTGTCACCAGTTTTACATTCCGATGCACCTGTGGAGGTATATTGTATCCCTTGGACCTTCCCATTGACGATGAAACACAGAAATTGCATCGGAATTAAATATAAGAGACACAATGCCGATTTAAGTACGGGAAGACTGAGTGTTATTAATGTCTATGCTCTGAGCGATTCCTGTGTCACCAGTTATACATTCAGATGCAACTCTGCCGGTTTACTGTATCCATTGGACCTTCCCATTGACGAAAAAACACAGAAATGGCATCGCAATTAAATATAAGAGTCAAAATGCCGACTCAAGTACAGGAAGACTGAGTCTTCCTACTGTCTATGTTTTGAGCGTTTCCTGTGTCACCAGTTTTACATTCCGATGCACCTGTGGAGGTTTATTGTAACCCTTGGACCTTCCCATTGACGATGAAACACAGAAATTGCATCGGAATTAAATATAAGAGACACAATGCCGACTTAAGTACGGGAAGACTGAGTGTTATTAATGTCTATGCTTTGAGCGTTTCCTGTGTCACCAGTTTTACATTCCGATGCAACTCTGCAGGTTTACTGTATCCCTTGGACCTTCCCATTGACGATGAAATACAGAAATTGCATCGGAATTAAATATAAGAGACACAATGCCGACTTAAGTACAGGAGGACTGAGTCCTCCTACTGTCTATGTTTTGAGCGTTTCCGGTGTCACCAGTTTTACATTCCGATGCACCTGTGCTGGTTTACTGTATCCCTTGGACCCTCCCATTGACGATGAAAAACAGATATTGCATCGGATTTAAATATAAGAGACACAATGCCGGCTTATGTACAGGAAGACTGAGCCCTCCTACAGTCTGTGATTTGAGCGTTTCCGGTGTCACCAGTTTTACATTCCGATGCACCTGTGCAGGTTTATTGTATCCCTTGGACCTTCCCATTGACGATGAAATACAGAAATTGCATCGCAGTTAAATATAAGAGTTACAATGCCAACTCAAGTACAGGTAGACTGAGTCTTCCTACTGTCTATGTTTTGAGCGTTTCCTGTGTCACCAGTTCTACATTCCGATGCACCTGTGGAGGTTTATTGTATCCCTTGGACCTTCCCATTGACGATGAAACACAGAAATTGCATCGGAATTAAATATAAGAGACACAATGCCGACTTAAGTACGGGAAGACTGAGTGTTATTAATGTCTATGCTTTGAGCATTTCCTGTGTCACCAGTTATACATTCCGATGCACCTCCGCAGGTTTACTGTATCCATTGGACCTTCATAGTGATGATGAAACACAGAAATTGCATCGGAAATAAATATAAGAGACACAATGTCGACTTAAGTACAGGAAGAGTTTGTATTTCTACTGTCTATGTTTTGAGCGTTTCCTGCGTCACCAGTTTTACATTCCGATGCACCTCTGCAGGTTTACTGTATCCCTTGGACCTTCCCATTGACGATGAAACACAGAAATTGCATGGGAATTAAATATAAGAGACACAACGCCGACTTAAGTACAAGAAAACTGAGTCTTCTTACGGTCTATGTTTTGAGCGTTTCCTGTGTCACCAGTTTTACATTCCGATGCACCTCTGCAGGTTTACTGTATCCCTTGGACCTTCCCATTGACGATGAAATACAGAAATTGCATCGGAATTAAATATAAGAGACACAATGCCGACTTAAGTACAGGAAGACTGAGTCTTCCTACTGTCTATGTTTTGAGCGTTTCCGGTGTCACCAGTTTTACATTCCGATGCACCTGTGCTGGTTTACTGTATCCCTTGGACCCTCCCATTGACGATGAAAAACAGATATTGCATCGGATTTAAATATAAGAGACACAATACCGGCTTATGTACAGGAAGACTGAGCCCTCCTACTGTCTATGATTTGAGCGTTTCCTGTGTCACCAGTTTTACATTCCGATGCACTTCTGCAGGTTCACTGTATGCCTTGGACCTTCCCATTGACGATGAAACACAGAAATTGCATCGGAATTAAGTATAACAGACACAATGCCGACTGAAGTACAGGAAGATTGAGTCTTCCTACTGCCTATGTTTTAAGCGTTTCCTGCGACACCAGTTTTACATTCTGATGCATCTCTGCAGGTTTACTGTATTCATTGGACCTTCCCATTGACGATGAAACACAGAAATTGCATCGGAATTAAATATAAGAGACACAATGCCGACTTAGATACAAGAAAACTGAGTCTTCTTAGGGTCTATGATTTGAGCGTTTCCCGTGTCACCACTTTTACATTCCGATGCACCTCTGCAGGTTTACTGTATGCCTTGCACCTTCGCATTGACGATGAAATACAGAAATTGGATCGGAATTAAATATGAGAGACACAATGCCGACTTAAGTACAGGAAGACTGAGTCTTCCTACTGTCTATGTTTTGAGCGTTTCCTGGGTCACCTGTTTTACTTTCCGATGCACCTCTGCAGCTTTACTGTATCACTTGGATCATCCTACTTACGATGAAACACGGAAATTGCATCGGAGTTAAATATAAGAGATACAGTGCCCACATAAGTACAAGAAAACTGAGTCTTCTTAGGGTCTATTTTTTGAGCGCTTCCTGTGTCACCTGTTTTACATTCCGATGCGCCTCTGCAGGTTTACTGTATTCATTGGACCTTCCCATTGACGATGAAACACAGAAATTGCTTCGGCATTAAATATAAGAGACACATTGGCGACTTAAGTACAGGAAAACTGAGTCTTCCTACTGTCTATGTTTTGAGCGTTTCCTGTGTCACCTGTTTTACATTCCGATGCACCTCCGCAGGTTCACTGTATCCATTGGACCTTCACAGTGATGACGGAACACAGAAATTGCATCGGAATTAAATATAAGAGACACAATGTCGACTTACGTACAGGAAGAGTTTGTATTTCTACTGTCTACGTTTTGAGCGATTCCTGTGTTAGCAGTTTTACATTCTGATGCACCTCTGCAGGTTTACTGTATCCCTTGGACCTTCCCAATGACGATGAAACATAGAAATTGCATCGGAATTATATGTAAGAGACACAACGCCGATTTAAGTACAAGAAAACTGAGTCTTCTTACGGTCAATGTTTTGAGCGTTTCCTGTGTCACCAGTTTTACATTCCGATGCACCTCTGCAGGTTTACTGTATCCCTTGGACCTTCGCATTGACGATGAAATACGGAAATTGCATCGGGATTAAATATAAGAGACACAATGCCGCCTTAAGTACAGGAAGACTGAGTCATATTAATGTCTATGTTTTGAGCGATTCCTGTGTCAGCATTTTTACAATCCGATGCACCTCTGCAGGTTTACTGTATCCCTTGGACCTTCACAGTGACGATGAAACACAGAAATTGCATCGGAATTAAGTATAACAGACACAATGCCGACTTAAGTACAGGAAGACTGAGTCTTCCTACTGTCTATGTTTTGAGCGTTTCCTGTGTCACCAGTTTTACATTCCGATGCACCTGTGGAGGTATATTGTATCCCTTGGACCTTCCCATTGACGATGAAACACAGAAATTGCATCGGAATTAAATATAAGAGACACAATGCCAACTCAAGTACAGGAAGACTGAGTCTTCCTACTGTCTATGTTTTGAGCGTTTCCTGTGTCACCAGTTTTACATTCCGATGCACCTGTGGAGGTATATTGTATCCCTTGGACCTTCCCATTGACGATGAAACACAGAAATTGCATCGGAATTAAATATAAGAGACACAATGCCGATTTAAGTACGGGAAGACTGAGTGTTATTAATGTCTATGCTCTGAGCGATTCCTGTGTCACCAGTTATACATTCAGATGCAACTCTGCCGGTTTACTGTATCCATTGGACCTTCCCATTGACGAAAAAACACAGAAATGGCATCGCAATTAAATATAAGAGTCAAAATGCCGACTCTAGTACAGGAAGACTGAGTCTTCCTACTGTCTATGTTTTGAGCGTTTCCTGTGTCACCAGTTTTACATTCCGATGCACCTGTGGAGGTTTATTGTAACCCTTGGACCTTCCCATTGACGATGAAACACAGAAATTGCATCGGAATTAAATATAAGAGACACAATGCCGACTTAAGTACGGGAAGACTGAGTGTTATTAATGTCTATGCTTTGAGCGTTTCCTGTGTCACCAGTTTTACATTCCGATGCAACTCTGCAGGTTTACTGTATCCCTTGGACCTTCCCATTGACGATGAAATACAGAAATTGCATCGGAATTAAATATAAGAGACACAATGCCGACTTAAGTACAGGAGGACTGAGTCCTCCTACTGTCTATGTTTTGAGCGTTTCCGGTGTCACCAGTTTTACATTCCGATGCACCTGTGCTGGTTTACTGTATCCCTTGGACCCTCCCATTGACGATGAAAAACAGATATTGAAACGGATTTAAATATAAGAGACACAAAGCCGGCTTATGTACAGGAAGACTGAGCCCTCCTACAGTCTATGATTTGAGCGTTTCCGGTGTCACCAGTTTTACATTCCGATGCACCTGTGCAGGTTTATTGTATCCCTTGGACCTTCCCATTGACGATGAAATACAGAAATTGCATCGCAGTTAAATATAAGAGTTACAATGCCAACTCAAGTACAGGTAGACTGAGTCTTCCTACTGTCTATGTTTTGAGCGTTTCCTGTGTCACCAGTTCTACATTCCGATGCACCTGTGGAGGTTTATTGTATCCCTTGGACCTTCCCATTGACGATGAAACACAGAAATTGCATCGGAATTAAATATAAGAGACACAATGCCGACTTAAGTACGTGAAGACTGAGTGTTATTAATGTCTATGCTTTGAGCATTTCCTGTGTCACCAGTTATACATTCCGATGCACCTCCGCAGGTTTACTGTATCCATTGGACCTTCATAGTGATGATGAAACACAGAAATTGCATCGGAAATAAATATAAGAGACACAATGTCGACTTAAGTACAGGAAGAGTTTTTATTTCTACTGTCTATGTTTTGAGCGTTTCCTGCGTCACCAGTTTTACATTCCGATGCACCTCTGCAGGTTTACTGTATCCCTTGGACCTTCCCATTGACGATGAAACACAGAAATTGCATGGGAATTAAATATAAGAGACACAACGCCGACTTAAGTACAAGAGAAATGAGTCTTCTTACGGTCTATGTTTTGAGCGTTTCCTGTGTCACCAGTTTTACATTCCGATGCACCTCTGCAGGTTTACTGTATCCCTTGGACCTTCCCATTGACGATGAAATACAGAAATTGCATCGGAATTAAATATAAGAGACACAATGTCGACTTACGTACAGGAAGAGTTTGTATTTCTACTGTCTACGTTTTGAGCGATTCCTGTGTTAGCAGTTTTACATTCTGATGCACCTCTGCAGGTTTACTGTATCCCTTGGACCTTCCCAATGACGATGAAACATAAAAATTGCATCGGAATTATATGTAAGAGACACAACGCCGATTTAAGTACAAGAAAACTGAGTCTTCTTACGGTCAATGTTTTGAGCGTTTCCTGTGTCACCAGTTTTACATTCCGATGCACCTCTGCAGGTTTACTGTATCCCTTGGACCTTCGCATTGACGATGAAATACGGAAATTGCATCGGGATTAAATATAAGAGACACAATGCCGCCTTAAGTACAGGAAGACTGAGTCATATTAATGTCTATGTTTTGAGCGATTCCTGTGTCAGCATTTTTACATTCCGATGCACCTCTGCAGGTTTACTGTATCCCTTGGACCTTCACAGTGACGATGAAACACAGAAATTGCATCGGAATTAAGTATAACAGACACAATGCCGACTTAAGTACAGGAAGACTGAGTCTTCCTACTGTCTATGTTTTGAGCGTTTCCTGTGTCACCAGTTTTACATTCCGATGCACCTGTGGAGGTATATTGTATCCCTTGGACCTTCCCATTGACGATGAAACACAGAAATTGCATCGGAATTAAATATAAGAGACACAATGCCAACTCAAGTACAGGAAGACTGAGTCTTCCTACTGTCTATGTTTTGAGCGTTTCCTGTGTCACCAGTTTTACATTCCGATGCACCTGTGGAGGTATATTGTATCCCTTGGACCTTCCCATTGACGATGAAACACAGAAATTGCATCGGAATTAAATATAAGAGACACAATGCCGATTTAAGTACGGGAAGACTGAGTGTTATTAATGTCTATGCTCTGAGCGATTCCTGTGTCACCAGTTATACATTCAGATGCAACTCTGCCGGTTTACTGTATCCATTGGACCTTCCCATTGACGAAAAAACACAGAAATGGCATCGCAATTAAATATAAGAGTCAAAATGCCGACTCTAGTACAGGAAGACTGAGTCTTCCTACTGTCTATGTTTTGAGCGTTTCCTGTGTCACCAGTTTTACATTCCGATGCACCTGTGGAGGTTTATTGTAACCCTTGGACCTTCCCATTGACGATGAAACACAGAAATTGCATCGGAATTAAATATAAGAGACACAATGCCGACTTAAGTACGGGAAGACTGAGTGTTATTAATGTCTATGCTTTGAGCGTTTCCTGTGTCACCAGTTTTACATTCCGATGCAACTCTGCAGGTTTACTGTATCCCTTGGACCTTCCCATTGACGATGAAATACAGAAATTGCATCGGAATTAAATATAAGAGACACAATGCCGACTTAAGTACAGGAGGACTGAGTCCTCCTACTGTCTATGTTTTGAGCGTTTCCGGTGTCACCAGTTTTACATTCCGATGCACCTGTGCTGGTTTACTGTATCCCTTGGACCCTCCCATTGACGATGAAAAACAGATATTGCATCGGATTTAAATATAAGAGACACAAAGCCGGCTTATGTACAGGAAGACTGAGCCCTCCTACAGTCTATGATTTGAGCGTTTCCGGTGTCACCAGTTTTACATTCCGATGCACCTGTGCAGGTTTATTGTATCCCTTGGACCTTCCCATTGACGATGAAATACAGAAATTGCATCGCAGTTAAATATAAGAGTTACAATGCCAACTCAAGTACAGGTAGACTGAGTCTTCCTACTGTCTATGTTTTGAGCGTTTCCTGTGTCACCAGTTCTACATTCCGATGCACCTGTGGAGGTTTATTGTATCCCTTGGACCTTCCCATTGACGATGAAACACAGAAATTGCATCGGAATTAAATATAAGAGACACAATGCCGACTTAAGTACGTGAAGACTGAGTGTTATTAATGTCTATGCTTTGAGCATTTCCTGTGTCACCAGTTATACATTCCGATGCACCTCCGCAGGTTTACTGTATCCATTGGACCTTCATAGTGATGATGAAACACAGAAATTGCATCGGAAATAAATATAAGAGACACAATGTCGACTTAAGTACAGGAAGAGTTTGTATTTCTACTGTCTATGTTTTGAGCGTTTCCTGCGTCACCAGTTTTACATTCCGATGCACCTCTGCAGGTTTACTGTATCCCTTGGACCTTCCCATTGACGATGAAACACAGAAATTGCATGGGAATTAAATATAAGAGACACAACGCCGACTTAAGTACAAGAGAAATGAGTCTTCTTACGGTCTATGTTTTGAGCGTTTCCTGTGTCACCAGTTTTACATTCCGATGCACCTCTGCAGGTTTACTGTATCCCTTGGACCTTCCCATTGACGATGAAATACAGAAATTGCATCGGAATTAAATATAAGAGACACAATGCCGACTTAAGTACAGGAAGACTGAGTCTTCCTACTGTCTATGTTTTGAGCGTTTCCGGTGTCACCAGTTTTACATTCCGATGCACCTGTGCTGGTTTACTGTATCCCTTGGACCCTCCCATTGACGATGAAAAACAGATATTGCATCGGATTTAAATATAAGAGACACAATACCGGCTTATGTACAGGAAGACTGAGCCCTCCTACTGTCTATGATTTGAGCGTTTCCTGTGTCACCAGTTTTACATTCCGATGCACTTCTGCAGGTTCACTGTATGCCTTGGACCTTCCCATTGACGATGAAACACAGAAATTGCATCGGAATTAAGTATAACAGACACAATGCCGACTGAAGTACAGGAAGATTGAGTCTTCCTACTGCCTATGTTTTAAGCGTTTCCTGCGACACCAGTTTTACATTCTGATGCATCTCTGCAGGTTTACTGGATTCATTGGACCTTCCCATTGACGATGAAACACAGAAATTGCATCGGAATTAAATATAAGAGACACAATGCCGACTTAGATACAAGAAAACTGAGTCTTCTTAGGGTCTATGATTTGAGCGTTTCCCGTGTCACCACTTTTACATTCCGATGCACCTCTGCAGGTTTACTGTATGCCTTACACCTTCGCATTGACGATGAAATACAGAAATTGGATCGGAATTAAATATGAGAGACACAATGCCGACTTAAGTACAGGAAGACTGAGTCTTCCTACTGTCTATGTTTTGAGCGTTTCCTGGGTCACCTGTTTTACTTTCCGATGCACCTCTGCAGCTTTACTGTATCACTTGGATCATCCTACTTACGATGAAACACGGAAATTGCATCGGAGTTAAATATAAGAGATACAGTGCCCACATAAGTACAAGAAAACTGAGTCTTCTTAGGGTCTATTTTTTGAGCGCTTCCTGTGTCACCTGTTTTACATTCCGATGCGCCTCTGCAGGTTTACTGTATTCATTGGACCTTCCCATTGACGATGAAACACAGAAATTGCTTCGGCATTAAATATAAGAGACACATTGGCGACTTAAGTACAGGAAAACTGAGTCTTCCTACTGTCTATGTTTTGAGCGTTTCCTGTGTCACCTGTTTTACATTCCGATGCACCTCCGCAGGTTCACTGTATCCATTGGACCTTCACAGTGATGACGGAACACAGAAATTGCATCGGAATTAAATATAAGAGACACAATGTCGACTTACGTACAGGAAGAGTTTGTATTTCTACTGTCTACGTTTTGAGCGATTCCTGTGTTAGCAGTTTTACATTCTGATGCACCTCTGCAGGTTTACTGTATCCCTTGGACCTTCCCAATGACGATGAAACATAGAAATTGCATCGGAATTATATGTAAGAGACACAACGCCGATTTAAGTACAAGAAAACTGAGTCTTCTTACGGTCAATGTTTTGAGCGTTTCCTGTGTCACCAGTTTTACATTCCGATGCACCTCTGCAGGTTTACTGTATCCCTTGGACCTTCGCATTGACGATGAAATACGGAAATTGCATCGGGATTAAATATAAGAGACACAATGCCGCCTTAAGTACAGGAAGACTGAGTCATATTAATGTCTATGTTTTGAGCGATTCCTGTGTCAGCATTTTTACAATCCGATGCACCTCTGCAGGTTTACTGTATCCCTTGGACCTTCACAGTGACGATGAAACACAGAAATTGCATCGGAATTAAGTATAACAGACACAATGCCGACTTAAGTACAGGAAGACTGAGTCTTCCTACTGTCTATGTTTTGAGCGTTTCCTGTGTCACCAGTTTTACATTCCGATGCACCTGTGGAGGTATATTGTATCCCTTGGACCTTCCCATTGACGATGAAACACAGAAATTGCATCGGAATTAAATATAAGAGACACAATGCCAACTCAAGTACAGGAAGACTGAGTCTTCCTACTGTCTATGTTTTGAGCGTTTCCTGTGTCACCAGTTTTACATTCCGATGCACCTGTGGAGGTATATTGTATCCCTTGGACCTTCCCATTGACGATGAAACACAGAAATTGCATCGGAATTAAATATAAGAGACACAATGCCGATTTAAGTACGGGAAGACTGAGTGTTATTAATGTCTATGCTCTGACCGATTCCTGTGTCACCAGTTATACATTCAGATGCAACTCTGCCGGTTTACTGTATCCATTGGACCTTCCCATTGACGAAAAAACACAGAAATGGCATCGCAATTAAATATAAGAGTCAAAATGCCGACTCTAGTACAGGAAGACTGAGTCTTCCTACTGTCTATGTTTTGAGCGTTTCCTGTGTCACCAGTTTTACATTCCGATGCACCTGTGGAGGTTTATTGTAACCCTTGGACCTTCCCATTGACGATGAAACACAGAAATTGCATCGGAATTAAATATAAGAGACACAATGCCGACTTAAGTACGGGAAGACTGAGTGTTATTAATGTCTATGCTTTGAGCGTTTCCTGTGTCACCAGTTTTACATTCCGATGCAACTCTGCAGGTTTACTGTATCCCTTGGACCTTCCCATTGACGATGAAATACAGAAATTGCATCGGAATTAAATATAAGAGACACAATGCCGACTTAAGTACAGGAGGACTGAGTCCTCCTACTGTCTATGTTTTGAGCGTTTCCGGTGTCACCAGTTTTACATTCCGATGCACCTGTGCTGGTTTACTGTATCCCTTGGACCCTCCCATTGACGATGAAAAACAGATATTGCATCGGATTTAAATATAAGAGACACAAAGCCGGCTTATGTACAGGAAGACTGAGCCCTCCTACAGTCTATGATTTGAGCGTTTCCGGTGTCACCAGTTTTACATTCCGATGCACCTGTGCAGGTTTATTGTATCCCTTGGACCTTCCCATTGACGATGAAATACAGAAATTGCATCGCAGTTAAATATAAGAGTTACAATGCCAACTCAAGTACAGGTAGACTGAGTCTTCCTACTGTCTATGTTTTGAGCGTTTCCTGTGTCACCAGTTCTACATTCCGATGCACCTGTGGAGGTTTATTGTATCCCTTGGACCTTCCCATTGACGATGAAACACAGAAATTGCATCGGAATTAAATATAAGAGACACAATGCCGACTTAAGTACGTGAAGACTGAGTGTTATTAATGTCTATGCTTTGAGCATTTCCTGTGTCACCAGTTATACATTCCGATGCACCTCCGCAGGTTTACTGTATCCATTGGACCTTCATAGTGATGATGAAACACAGAAATTGCATCGGAAATAAATATAAGAGACACAATGTCGACTTAAGTACAGGAAGAGTTTGTATTTCTACTGTCTATGTTTTGAGCGTTTCCTGCGTCACCAGTTTTACATTCCGATGCACCTCTGCAGGTTTACTGTATCCCTTGGACCTTCCCATTGACGATGAAACACAGAAATTGCATGGGAATTAAATATAAGAGACACAACGCCGACTTAAGTACAAGAGAAATGAGTCTTCTTACGGTCTATGTTTTGAGCGTTTCCTGTGTCACCAGTTTTACATTCCGATGCACCTCTGCAGGTTTACTGTATCCCTTGGACCTTCCCATTGACGATGAAATACAGAAATTGCATCGGAATTAAATATAAGAGACACAATGTCGACTTACGTACAGGAAGAGTTTGTATTTCTACTGTCTACGTTTTGAGCGATTCCTGTGTTAGCAGTTTTACATTCTGATGCACCTCTGCAGGTTTACTGTATCCCTTGGACCTTCCCAATGACGATAAAACATAGAAATTGCATCGGAATTATATGTAAGAGACACAACGCCGATTTAAGTACAAGAAAACTGAGTCTTCTTACGGTCAATGTTTTGAGCGTTTCCTGTGTCACCAGTTTTACATTCCGATGCACCTCTGCAGGTTTACTGTATCCCTTGGACCTTCGCATTGACGATGAAATACGGAAATTGCATCGGGATTAAATATAAGAGACACAATGCCGCCTTAAGTACAGGAAGACTGAGTCATATTAATGTCTATGTTTTGAGCGATTCCTGTGTCAGCATTTTTACATTCCGATGCACCTCTGCAGGTTTACTGTATCCCTTGGACCTTCACAGTGACGATGAAACACAGAAATTGCATCGGAATTAAGTATAACAGACACAATGCCGACTTAAGTACAGGAAGACTGAGTCTTCCTACTGTCTATGTTTTGAGCGTTTCCTGTGTCACCAGTTTTACATTCCGATGCACCTGTGGAGGTATATTGTATCCCTTGGACCTTCCCATTGACGATGAAACACAGAAATTGCATCGGAATTAAATATAAGAGACACAATGCCAACTCAAGTACAGGAAGACTGAGTCTTCCTACTGTCTATGTTTTGAGCGTTTCCTGTGTCACCAGTTTTACATTCCGATGCACCTGTGGAGGTATATTGTATCCCTTGGACCTTCCCATTGACGATGAAACACAGAAATTGCATCGGAATTAAATATAAGAGACACAATGCCGATTTAAGTACGGGAAGACTGAGTGTTATTAATGTCTATGCTCTGAGCGATTCCTGTGTCACCAGTTATACATTCAGATGCAACTCTGCCGGTTTACTGTATCCATTGGACCTTCCCATTGACGAAAAAACACAGAAATGGCATCGCAATTAAATATAAGAGTCAAAATGCCGACTCTAGTACAGGAAGACTGAGTCTTCCTACTGTCTATGTTTTGAGCGTTTCCTGTGTCACCAGTTTTACATTCCGATGCACCTGTGGAGGTTTATTGTAACCCTTGGACCTTCCCATTGACGATGAAACACAGAAATTGCATCGGAATTAAATATAAGAGACACAATGCCGACTTAAGTACGGGAAGACTGAGTGTTATTAATGTCTATGCTTTGAGCGTTTCCTGTGTCACCAGTTTTACATTCCGATGCAACTCTGCAGGTTTACTGTATCCCTTGGACCTTCCCATTGACGATGAAATACAGAAATTGCATCGGAATTAAATATAAGAGACACAATGCCGACTTAAGTACAGGAGGACTGAGTCCTCCTACTGTCTATGTTTTGAGCGTTTCCGGTGTCACCAGTTTTACATTCCGATGCACCTGTGCTGGTTTACTGTATCCCTTGGACCCTCCCATTGACGATGAAAAACAGATATTGCATCGGATTTAAATATAAGAGACACAAAGCCGGCTTATGTACAGGAAGACTGAGCCCTCCTACAGTCTATGATTTGAGCGTTTCCGGTGTCACCAGTTTTACATTGCGATGCACCTGTGCAGGTTTATTGTATCCCTTGGACCTTCCCATTGACGATGAAATACAGAAATTGCATCGCAGTTAAATATAAGAGTTACAATGCCAACTCAAGTACAGGTAGACTGAGTCTTCCTACTGTCTATGTTTTGAGCGTTTCCTGTGTCACCAGTTCTACATTCCGATGCACCTGTGGAGGTTTATTGTATCCCTTGGACCTTCCCATTGACGATGAAACACAGAAATTGCATCGGAATTAAATATAAGAGACACAATGCCGACTTAAGTACGTGAAGACTGAGTGTTATTAATGTCTATGCTTTGAGCATTTCCTGTGTCACCAGTTATACATTCCGATGCACCTCCGCAGGTTTACTGTATCCATTGGACCTTCATAGTGATGATGAAACACAGAAATTGCATCGGAAATAAATATAAGAGACACAATGTCGACTTAAGTACAGGAAGAGTTTGTATTTCTACTGTCTATGTTTTGAGCGTTTCCTGCGTCACCAGTTTTACATTCCGATGCACCTCTGCAGGTTTACTGTATCCCTTGGACCTTCCCATTGACGATGAAACACAGAAATTGCATGGGAATTAAATATAAGAGACACAACGCCGACTTAAGTACAAGAGAAATGAGTCTTCTTACGGTCTATGTTTTGAGCGTTTCCTGTGTCACCAGTTTTACATTCCGATGCACCTCTGCAGGTTTACTGTATCCCTTGGACCTTCCCATTGACGATGAAATACAGAAATTGCATCGGAATTAAATATAAGAGACACAATGCCGACTTAAGTACAGGAAGACTGAGTCTTCCTACTGTCTATGTTTTGAGCGTTTCCGGTGTCACCAGTTTTACATTCCGATGCAC
Source organism: Schistocerca nitens (assembly GCF_023898315.1). Lineage (NCBI taxonomy): Eukaryota > Metazoa > Arthropoda > Insecta > Orthoptera > Acrididae > Schistocerca > Schistocerca nitens. The sequence continues at coordinate 237,190,647 of NC_064623.1, read as the reverse complement.
CTGTGCTGGTTTACTGTATCCCTTGGACCCTCCCATTGACGATGAAAAACAGATATTGCATCGGATTTAAATATAAGAGACACAATACCGGCTTATGTACAGGAAGACTGAGCCCTCCTACTGTCTATGATTTGAGCGTTTCCTGTGTCACCAGTTTTACATTCCGATGCACTTCTGCAGGTTCACTGTATGCCTTGGACCTTCCCATTGACGATGAAACACAGAAATTGCATCGGAATTAAGTATAACAGACACAATGCCGACTGAAGTACAGGAAGATTGAGTCTTCCTACTGCCTATGTTTTAAGCGTTTCCTGCGACACCAGTTTTACATTCTGATGCATCTCTGCAGGTTTACTGGATTCATTGGACCTTCCCATTGACGATGAAACACAGAAATTGCATCGGAATTAAATATAAGAGACACAATGCCGACTTAGATACAAGAAAACTGAGTCTTCTTAGGGTCTATGATTTGAGCGTTTCCCGTGTCACCACTTTTACATTCCGATGCACCTCTGCAGGTTTACTGTATGCCTTACACCTTCGCATTGACGATGAAATACAGAAATTGGATCGGAATTAAATATGAGAGACACAATGCCGACTTAAGTACAGGAAGACTGAGTCTTCCTACTGTCTATGCTTTGAGCGTTTCCTGGGTCACCTGTTTTACTTTCCGATGCACCTCTGCAGCTTTACTGTATCACTTGGATCATCCTACTGACGATGAAACACAGAAATTGCATCGGAGTTAAATATAAGAGATACAATGCCCACATAAGTACAAGAAAACTGAGTCTTCTTAGGGTCTATTTTTTGAGCGCTTCCTGTGTCACCTGTTTTACATTCCGATGCGCCTCTGCAGGTTTACTGTATTCATTGGACCTTCCCATTGACGATGAAACACAGAAATTGCTTCGGCATTAAATATAAGAGACACATTGCCGACTTAAGTACAGGAAAACTGAGTCTTCCTACTGTCTATGTTTTGAGCGTTTCCTGTGTCACCTGTTTTACATTCCGATGCACCTCCGCAGGTTCACTGTATCCATTGGACCTTCACAGTGATGACGGAACACAGAAATTGCATCGGAATTAAATATAAGAGACACAATGTCGACTTACGTACAGGAAGAGTTTGTATTTCTACTGTCTATGTTTTGAGCGATTCCTGTGTTAGCAGTTTTACATTCTGATGCACCTCTGCAGGTTTACTGTATCCCTTGGACCTTCCCAATGACGATGAAACATAGAAATTGCATCGGAATTATATGTAAGAGACACAACGCCGATTTAAGTACAAGAAAACTGAGTCTTCTTACGGTCAATGTTTTGAGCGTTTCCTGTGTCACCAGTTTTACATTCCGATGCACCTCTGCAGGTTTACTGTATCCCTTGGACCTTCGCATTGACGATGAAATACGGAAATTGCATCGGGATTAAATATAAGAGACACAATGCCGCCTTAAGTACAGGAAGACTGAGTCATATTAATGTCTATGTTTTGAGCGATTCCTGTGTCAGCATTTTTACATTCCGATGCACCTCTGCAGGTTTACTGTATCCCTTGGACCTTCACAGTGACGATGAAACACAGAAATTGCATCGGAATTAAGTATAACAGACACAATGCCGACTTAAGTACAGGAAGACTGAGTCTTCCTACTTTCTATGTTTTGAGCGTTTCCTGTGTCACCAGTTTTACATTCCGATGCACCTGTGGAGGTATATTGTATCCCTTGGACCTTCCCATTGACGATGAAACACAGAAATTGCATCGGAATTAAATATAAGAGACACAATGCCAACTCAAGTACAGGAAGACTGAGTCTTCCTACTGTCTATGTTTTGAGCGTTTCCTGTGTCACCAGTTTTACATTCCGATGCACCTGTGGAGGTATATTGTATCCCTTGGACCTTCCCATTGACGATGAAACACAGAAATTGCATCGGAATTAAATATAAGAGACACAATGCCGATTTAAGTACGGGAAGACTGAGTGTTATTAATGTCTATGCTCTGAGCGATTCCTGTGTCACCAGTTATACATTCAGATGCAACTCTGCCGGTTTACTGTATCCATTGGACCTTCCCATTGACGAAAAAACACAGAAATGGCATCGCAATTAAATATAAGAGTCAAAATGCCGACTCTAGTACAGGAAGACTGAGTCTTCCTACTGTCTATGTTTTGAGCGTTTCCTGTGTCACCAGTTTTACATTCCGATGCACCTGTGGAGGTTTATTGTAACCCTTGGACCTTCCCATTGACGATGAAACACAGAAATTGCATCGGAATTAAATATAAGAGACACAATGCCGACTTAAGTACGGGAAGACTGAGTGTTATTAATGTCTATGCTTTGAGCGTTTCCTGTGTCACCAGTTTTACATTCCGATGCAACTCTGCAGGTTTACTGTATCCCTTGGACCTTCCCATTGACGATGAAATACAGAAATTGCATCGGAATTAAATATAAGAGACACAATGCCGACTTAAGTACAGGAAGACTGAGTCTTCCTACTGTCTATGTTTTGAGCGTTTCCGGTGTCACCAGTTTTGCATTCCGATGCACCTGTGCTGGTTTACTGTATCCCTTGGACCCTCCCATTGACGATGAAAAACAGATATTGCATCGGATTTAAATATAAGAGACACAATACCGGCTTATGTACAGGAAGACTGAGCCCTCCTACTGTCTATGATTTGAGCGTTTCCTGTGTCACCAGTTTTACATTCCGATGCACTTCTGCAGGTTCACTGTATGCCTTGGACCTTCCCATTGACGATGAAACACAGAAATTGCATCGGAATTAAGTATAACAGACACAATGCCGACTGAAGTACAGGAAGATTGAGTCTTCCTACTGCCTATGTTTTAAGCGTTTCCTGCGACACCAGTTTTACATTCTGATGCATCTCTGCAGGTTTACTGGATTCATTGGACCTTCCCATTGACGATGAAACACAGAAATTGCATCGGAATTAAATATAAGAGACACAATGCCGACTTAGATACAAGAAAACTGAGTCTTCTTAGGGTCTATGATTTGAGCGTTTCCCGTGTCACCACTTTTACATTCCGATGCACCTCTGCAGGTTTACTGTATGCCTTACACCTTCGCATTGACGATGAAATACAGAAATTGGATCGGAATTAAATATGAGAGACACAATGCCGACTTAAGTACAGGAAGACTGAGTCTTCCTACTGTCTATGTTTTGAGCGTTTCCTGGGTCACCTGTTTTACTTTCCGATGCACCTCTGCAGCTTTACTGTATCACTTGGATCATCCTACTGACGATGAAACACAGAAATTGCATCGGAGTTAAATATAAGAGATACAATGCCCACATAAGTACAAGAAAACTGAGTCTTCTTAGGGTCTATTTTTTGAGCGCTTCCTGTGTCACCTGTTTTACATTCCGATGCGCCTCTGCAGGTTTACTGTATTCATTGGACCTTCCCATTGACGATGAAACACAGAAATTGCTTCGGCATTAAATATAAGAGACACATTGCCGACTTAAGTACAGGAAAACTGAGTCTTCCTACTGTCTATGTTTTGAGCGTTTCCTGTGTCACCTGTTTTACATTCCGATGCACCTCCGCAGGTTCACTGTATCCATTGGACCTTCACAGTGATGACGGAACACAGAAATTGCATCGGAATTAAATATAAGAGACACAATGTCGACTTACGTACAGGAAGAGTTTGTATTTCTACTGTCTATGTTTTGAGCGATTCCTGTGTTAGCAGTTTTACATTCTGATGCACCTCTGCAGGTTTACTGTATCCCTTGGACCTTCCCAATGACGATGAAACATAGAAATTGCATCGGAATTATATGTAAGAGACACAACGCCGATTTAAGTACAAGAAAACTGAGTCTTCTTACGGTCAATGTTTTGAGCGTTTCCTGTGTCACCAGTTTTACATTCCGATGCACCTCTGCAGGTTTACTGTATCCCTTGGACCTTCGCATTGACGATGAAATACGGAAATTGCATCGGGATTAAATATAAGAGACACAATGCCGCCTTAAGTACAGGAAGACTGAGTCATATTAATGTCTATGTTATGAGCGATTCCTGTGTCAGCATTTTTACATTCCGATGCACCTCTGCAGGTTTACTGTATCCCTTGGACCTTCACAGTGACGATGAAACACAGAAATTGCATCGGAATTAAGTATAACAGACACAATGCCGACTTAAGTACAGGAAGACTGAGTCTTCCTACTGTCTATGTTTTGAGCGTTTCCTGTGTCACCAGTTTTACATTCCGATGCACCTGTGGAGGTATATTGTATCCCTTGGACCTTCCCATTGACGATGAAACACAGAAATTGCATCGGAATTAAATATAAGAGACACAATGCCAACTCAAGTACAGGAAGACTGAGTCTTCCTACTGTCTATGTTTTGAGCGTTTCCTGTGTCACCAGTTTTACATTCCGATGCACCTGTGGAGGTATATTGTATCCCTTGGACCTTCCCATTGACGATGAAACACAGAAATTGCATCGGAATTAAATATAAGAGACACAATGCCGATTTAAGTACGGGAAGACTGAGTGTTATTAATGTCTATGCTCTGAGCGATTCCTGTGTCACCAGTTATACATTCAGATGCAACTCTGCCGGTTTACTGTATCCATTGGACCTTCCCATTGACGAAAAAACACAGAAATGGCATCGCAATTAAATATAAGAGACACAATGCCGACTTAAGTACGGGAAGACTGAGTGTTATTAATGTCTATGCTTTGAGCGTTTCCTGTGTCACCAGTTTTACATTCCGATGCAACTCTGCAGGTTTACTGTATCCCTTGGACCTTCCCATTGACGATGAAATACAGAAATTGCATCGGAATTAAATATAAGAGACACAATGCCGACTTAAGTACAGGAGGACTGAGTCCTCCTACTGTCTATGTTTTGAGCGTTTCCGGTGTCACCAGTTTTACATTCCGATGCACCTGTGCTGGTTTACTGTATCCCTTGGACCCTCCCATTGACGATGAAAAACAGATATTGCATCGGATTTAAATATAAGAGACACAATGCCGGCTTATGTACAGGAAGACTGAGCCCTCCTACAGTCTATGATTTGAGCGTTTCCGGTGTCACCAGTTTTACATTCCGATGCACCTGTGCAGGTTTATTGTATCCCTTGGACCTTCCCATTGACGATGAAATACAGAAATTGCATCGCAGTTAAATATAAGAGTTACAATGCCAACTCAAGTACAGGTAGACTGAGTCTTCCTACTGTCTATGTTTTGAGCGTTTCCTGTGTCACCAGTTCTACATTCCGATGCACCTGTGGAGGTTTATTGTATCCCTTGGACCTTCCCATTGACGATGAAACACAGAAATTGCATCGGAATTAAATATAAGAGACACAATGCCGACTTAAGTACGGGAAGACTGAGTGTTATTAATGTCTCTGCTTTGAGCATTTCCTGTGTCACCAGTTATACATTCCGATGCACCTCCGCAGGTTTACTGTATCCATTGGACCTTCATAGTGATGATGAAACACAGAAATTGCATCGGAAATAAATATAAGAGACACAATGTCGACTTAAGTACAGGAAGAGTTTGTATTTCTACTGTCTATGTTTTGAGCGTTTCCTGCGTCACCAGTTTTACATTCCGATGCACCTCTGCAGGTTTACTGTATCCCTTGGACCTTCCCATTGACGATGAAACACAGAAATTGCATGGGAATTAAATATAAGAGACACAACGCCGACTTAAGTACAAGAAAACTGAGTCTTCTTACGGTCTATGTTTTGAGCGTTTCCTGTGTCACCAGTTTTACATTCCGATGCATCTCTGCAGGTTTACTGTATCCCTTGGACCTTCCCATTGACGATGAAATACAGAAATTGCATCGGAATTAAATATAAGAGACACAATGCCGACTTAAGTACAGGAAGACTGAGTCTTCCTACTGTCTATGTTTTGAGCGTTTCCGGTGTCACCAGTTTTACATTCCGATGCACCTGTGCTGGTTTACTGTATCCCTTGGACCCTCCCATTGACGATGAAAAACAGATATTGCATCGGATTTAAATATAAGAGACACAATACCGGCTTATGTACAGGAAGACTGAGCCCTCCTACTGTCTATGATTTGAGCGTTTCCTGTGTCACCAGTTTTACATTCCGATGCACTTCTGCAGGTTCACTGTATGCCTTGGACCTTCCCATTGACGATGAAACACAGAAATTGCATCGGAATTAAGTATAACAGACACAATGCCGACTGAAGTACAGGAAGATTGAGTCTTCCTACTGCCTATGTTTTAAGCGTTTCCTGCGACACCAGTTTTACATTCTGATGCATCTCTGCAGGTTTACTGTATTCATTGGACCTTCCCATTGACGATGAAACACAGAAATTGCATCGGAATTAAATATAAGAGACACAATGCCGACTTAGATACAAGAAAACTGAGTCTTCTTAGGGTCTATGATTTGAGCGTTTCCCGTGTCACCACTTTTACATTCCGATGCACCTCTGCAGGTTTACTGTATGCCTTGCACCTTCGCATTGACGATGAAATACAGAAATTGGATCGGAATTAAATATGAGAGACACAATGCCGACTTAAGTACAGGAAGACTGAGTCTTCCTACTGTCTATGTTTTGAGCGTTTCCGGTGTCACCAGTTTTACATTCCGATGCACCTGTGCAGGTTTACTGTATCCCTTGGACCTTCCCATTGACGATGAAACTCAGAAATGGCATCGCAATTAAACATAAGAGTCACAATGCCGACTCAAGTACAGGAAGACTGAGTCTTCTTACTGTCTATGTTTTGAGCGTTTCCTGTGTGACCAATTTTACATTCCGATGCACCTGTCGAGGTTTATTGTAACCCTTGGACCTTCCCATTGACGATGAAACACAGAAATTGTATCGGAATTAAATATAAGAGACACAATGCCGACTTAAGTACGGGAAGACTGAGTGTTATTAATGTCTATGTTCTGAGCGTTTCCTGTGTCACCAGTTATACATTCCGATGCAATTCTGCCGGTTTACTGTATCCATTGGACCTTCCCATTGCCAAAAAAACACAGAAATTGCATCCGACTTAAATATAAGAGACACAATGCCGACTTAAGTACAGGAAGACTGAGTCTTCCTACTGTCTATGTTTTGAGCGTTTCCTGGGTAACCTGTTTTACTTTCCGATACACCTCTGCAGCTTTACTGTATCACTTGGATCATCCTACTGACGATGAAACACAGAAATTGCATCGGAGTTAAGTATAAGGGATACAATGCCCACATAAGTACAAGAAAACTGAGTCTTCTTAGGGTCTATTTTTTGAGCGCTTCCTGTGTCACCTGTTTTACATTCCGATGCGCCTCTGCAGGTTTACTGTATCCATTGGACCTTCACAGTGATGACGGAACACAGAAATTGCATCGGAATTAAAAATAAGAGACACAATGTCGACTTACGTACAGGAAGAGTTTGTATTTCTACTGTCTATGATTTGAGCGTTTCCTGTGTCAGCAGTTTTACATTCTGATGCACCTCTGCAGGTTTACTGTGTCCCTTGGACCTTCCCATTGACGATGAAACACAGAAATTGCATCGGAATTAAATATAAGAGACACAACGCTGACTTAAGTACAAGAAAACTGAGTCTTCCTACGTTCTATGTTTTGAGCGTTTCCTGTGTTCCCAGTTTTATATTCCGATGCACCTCTGGAGGTTTACTGTATCCCTTGGACCTTCCCATTGACGATGAAATACAGTAATTGCATCGGAATTAAATATAAGAGACACAATGCCGACTTAAGTACAGGAAGACTGAGTCTTCCTCTTGTCTATGTTTTGAGAGTTTCCGGTGTCACCAGTTTTACATTCCGATGCACCTGTGCAGGTTTACTGTATCCCTTGGACCTTCCCATTGACGATGAAAAACAGAAATTGCATCGGATTTAAATATAAGAGACACAATGGAGGCTTATGTACAGGAAGACTGAGCCCTCCTACTGTCTATGATTTGAGCGTTTCCTGTGTCACCAGTTTTACATTCCGATGCACCTCTGCAAGTTTACTGTATTCATTGGACCTTCCCATTGACGATGAAACACAGAAATTGCAACGGAATTAAATATAAGAGACACAATGCCGACTTAAGTACAAGAAAACAGAGTCTTCTTAAGGTCTATGATTTGAGCGTTTCCCGTATCACCACTTTTACATTCCGATGCACCTCTGAAGGTTTACTGTATGCCTTGGACCTTCGCATTAACGATGAAATACAGAAATTGCATCGGAATTAAATATAAGAGACACAATGCCGACTTAAGTACAGGAAGACTGAGTCATATTAATGTCTATGTGTTGAGCGTTTCCTGTGTCAGCATTTTTACATTCCGATGCACCTCTGCAGGTTTACTGTATCCCTTGGACCTTCACAGTGACGATGAAACACAGAAATTGCATCGGAATTAAGTATAACAGACACAATGCCGACTGAAGTACAGGAAGATTGAGTCTTCCTACTGTCTATGTTTTGAGCGTTTCCTGCGACACCAGTTTTACATTCCGATGCGCCTCTGCAGGTTTACTGTATTCATTGGACCTTCCCATTGACGATGAAACACAGAAATTGCATCGGAATTATATATAAGAGACACATTGCCGATTTAAGTACAGGAAGACTGAGTCTTCCTACTGTCTATGTTTTGAGCGTTTTCGGTGTCACCAGTTTTACATTCCGGTGCACCTGTGCAGGTTTATTGTATCCCTTGGACCTTCCCATTGACGATGAAATACAGAAATTGCATCGCAATTAAATATAAGAGTCACAATGCCAACTCAAGTACAGGAAGACTGAGTGTTCCTACTGTCTATGTTTTGAGCGTTTCCTGTGTCACCAGTTTTACATTCCGATGCACATGTGGAGGTTTATTGTATCCCTTGGACCTTCCCATTGACGATGAAACACAGAAATTGCATCGGAATTAAATATAAGAGACACAATGCCGAATTAAGTACGGGAAGACTGAGTGTTATTAATGTCTATGTTTTGAGCGTTTCCTGTGTCACCAGTTATACATTCCGATGCAACTCTGCCGGTTTACTGTATCCATTGGACCTTCCCATTGACGAAAAAACACAGAAATTGCATCGGAATTAAGTATAACAGACACAATGCCGACTGAAGTACAGGAAGATTGAGTCTTCCTACTGTCTATGTTTTGAGCGTTTCCTGTGTCACCAGTTTTACATTCCGATGCACCTCCGCAGGTTTACTGTATCCATTGCACCTTCACAGTGATGATGGAACACAGAAATTGCATCGGAATTAAATATAAGAGACACAATGTCGACTTACGTACAGGATGAGATTGTATTTCTACTGTCTATGTTTTGAGCGTTTCCTGTGTCATCAGTTTTACATTCTGATGCACCTCTGCAGGTTTACTGTATCCCTTGGAACTTCCCATTGACGATGAAACACAGAAATTGCATCGGAATTAAATATAAGAGACACAACGCCGACTTAAGTACAAGAAAACTGAGTCTTCTTACGGTCTATGTTTTGAGCGTTTCCTGTGTTCCCAGTTTTACATTCCGATGCACCTCTGCAGGTTTACTGTATCCCTTGGACCTTCCCATTGACGATGAAATACAGAAATTGCATCGGAATTAAATATAAGAGACACCATGCAGACTTAAGTACAGGAAGACTGAGTCTTCCTACTGTCTATGTTTTGAGCGTTTCCGGTGTCACCAGTTTTACATTCCGATGCACCTGTGCAGGTTTACTGTATCCCTTGGACCTTCCCATTGACGATGAAAAACAGTAATTGCATCGGATTTAAATATAAGAGACACAATGCCGGCTTATGTACAGGAAGACTGAGCCCTCCTACTGTCTATGATTTGAGCGTTTCCTGTGTCACCAGTTTTACATTCCGATGCTCCTCTGCAGGTTTACTGTATCCCTTGGACCTTCCCATTGACGATGAAACACAGAAATTGCATCGGAATTAAGTATAACAGACACAATGCCGACTGAAGTACAGGAAGATTGAGTCTTCCTACTGTCTATGTTTGTGCGTTTCCTGCGACACCAGTTTTACATTCCGATGCACCTCTGCAGGTTTACTGTATCCGTTGGACCTTCACAGTGACGATGAAACACAGAAATTGCATCGGAATTAAATATAAGAGTCACAATGCCAACTTGAGTACAGGAAAACTGTGTCTTCTTACGGTCTATGTTTCGAGCGTTTCCTGTGTCACCAGTTTTACATTCCGATGCACCTCTGGAGGATTACTGTATTCATTGGACCTTCCCATTGACGATGAAACACAGAAATTGCATCGGAATTAAATATAAGAGACACAATGCCGACTTAAGTACAAGAAAACTGAGTCTTCTTAGGGTCTATGATTTGAGCGTTCCCCGTGTCACAACTTTTACATTCCGATGCACCTCTGCAGGTTTACTGTATGCCTTGGACCTTCGCATTGACGATGAAATACAGAAATTGCATCGGAATTAAATATAAGAGACACAATGCCGACTTAAGTACAGGAAGACAGTCTTCCTACTGTCTGTGTTTTGAGCGTACCCTGTGTCACCAGTTTTACATTCCGATGCACCTGTGCAGGTTTACTGTATCCCTTGGACCTTCCCATTGACGATGAAACACAGAAATTGCATCGGAATTAAATATAAGAATCACAATGCCCACTCAAGTACAAGAAAACTGTGTCTTCTTACGGTCTATGTTTTGAGCGTTTCCTGTGTCACCAGTTTTACATTACGATGCACCTGTGGATGTTTATTGTATCCCATGGACCTTCCCATTGACGATGAAACACAGAAATTGCATCGGAATTACATATAAGAGGCACAATGCCGACTTAAGTACGGGAAGACTGAGTCTTATTAATGTCTATGTTTTGAGCGTTTCCTGTGTCACCAGTTATACAATCTGATGCAACTCTGCCGGTTTAGTGTATCCATTGGACCTTCCCATTGACGAAAAAACACAGAAATTGCATCGGACTTAAATATAAGAGACACAATGCCGACTTAAGTACAGGAAGACTGAGGCTTCCTGCTGTCTATGATTTGAGCGTTTCCTAGGTCACCTGTTTTACATTCCGATGCACCTCTGCAGCTTTACTGTATCCCTTCGATCACCCTACTGACGATGAAACACAGAAATTGCATCGGAGTCAAATACAAGAGATACAATGCCCACTTAAGTACAAGAAAATTGAGTCTTCTTAGGGTCTATGTTTTGAGCGCTTCCTGTGTCACCAATTTTACATTCCGATGCACCTCTGCAGGTTTACTGTATCCATTGGACCTTCCCATTGACGATGAAACACAGAAATTGCATCAGAATTATATATAAGAGACACAACGCCGTCTTAAGTACAAGAAAACTGAGTCTTATTACGGTCTATTTTTGAGCGTTTCCTGTGTCACCAGTTTTACATCCGATGCACCTCTGCAGGTTTACTGTATCCCTTGGACCTTCCCATTGACGATGAAATACAGAAATTGCATCGGAATTAAATATAAGAGACACAATGCCGACTTAAGTTCAGGAAGACTGTCTTCCTACTGTCTGTGTTTTGAGCGTACCCTGTGTCACCAGTTTTACATTCCGATGCACCTGTGCAGGTTTACTGTATCCCTTGGACCTTCCCATTGACGATGAAACACAGAAATAGCATCGGAAATAAATGTAAGAGACACAATGCCGACTTAAGTACAGGAAGACTGAGTCTTCCTACTGTCTATACTTTGAGCGTTTCCTGTGTCACCAGTTTTACATTCCGATGCGCCTGTGAAGGTTTACTGTATCCCTTGGACCTTCCCATTGACGATGAAAAACAGAACTTGCATCGGATTTAAATATAAGAGACACAATGCCGGCTTATGTACAGGAAGACTGAGCCCTCCTACTATCTATGCTTTGAGCGTTTACAGTGTCACCAGTTTTACATTCCGATGCACCTCTGCAGGTTTACTGTATGCTTTGGACCTTCATATAGACGATGAAACACAGAAATTGCATCGGAATAAAATATAAGTGACACAATGCCGACTTAATTACAGGAAGACTGAGTCTTCCTACTGTCTATACTTTGAGCGTTTCCTGTGTCACCAGTTTTACGTTCCGATGCACCTCTGCAGGTTTACTGTATCCCTTGGACCTTCCCATTCACAATAAAACACAGAAATTAGCATCGGAATTAAATACAAGAGACACAATGACGACTTAAGTACAGGAAGACTGAATCTTCCTACTGTCTATGTTTTGAGCGTTTCCTGTGTCAGCAGTTTTACATTCCGATGCACCTCTGCAGGTTTACTGTATCCATTGGACCTTCCCATTGACGATGAAACACAGAAATTGCATCGGAATTATATATAAGAGCCGCAACGCCGTCTTAAGTACAAGAAAACTGAGTCTTCTAACGGTCTATTTTTGAGCGTTTCCTGTGTCACCAGTTTTACATCCGATGCACCTCTGCAGGTTTACTGTATCCCTTGGACCTTCCCATTGACGATGAAATACAGAAATTGCATCGGAATTAAATATAAGAGACACAATGCCGACTTAAGATCACGAAGACTGTCTTCCTACTGTCTGTGTTTTGAGCGTACCCTGTGTCACCAGTTTTACATTCCGATGCACCTGTGCAGGTTTACTGTATCCCTTGGAACTTCCCATTGACGATGAAACAAAGAAATTGCATCGGAAATAAATATAAGAGACACAATGCCGACTTAAGTACAGGAAGACTGAGTCTTCCTACTGTCTATACTTTGAGCGTTTCCTGTGTCACCAGTTTTACATTCCGATGCGCCTGTGAAGGTTTACTGTATCCCTTGGACCTTCCCATTGACGATGAAAAACAGAACTTGCATCGGATTTAAATATAAGAGACACAATGCCGGCTTATGTACAGGAAGACTGAGCCCTCCTACTGTCTATGCTTTGAGCGTTTACAGTGTCACCAGTTTTACATTCCGATGCACCTCTGCAGGTTTACTGTATGCTTTGGACCTTCATATAGACGATGAAACACAGAAATTGCATCGGAATTAAATATAAGTGACACAATGCCGACTTAATTACAGGAAGACTGAGTCTTCCTACTGTCTATACTTTGAGCGTTTCCTGTGTCACCAGTTTTACGTTCCGATGCACCTCTGCAGGTTTACTGTATCCCTTGGACCTTCCCATTCACAATAAAACACAGAAATTTGCATCGGAATTAAATACAAGGGACACAATGACGACTTAAGTACAGGAAGACTGAATCTTCCTACTGTCTATGTTTTGAGCGTTTCCTGTGTCAGCAGTTTTATATTCCGATGCACCTCTGCAGGTTTACTGTATACCTTGGACCTTCGCAGTGACGATGAAACACAGAAATTGCATCGGAATTAAATATAAGAGCCACAATGCCCACTTAAGTACAAGAAAACTGTGTCTTCTTACTGTCTATGTTCGAGTGTTTCCTGTGTCACCAGTTTTACATTCCGATGCACCTCTGGAGGTTTATTGTATCCCTTGGACCTTCCCATTGACGATGAAAAACAGAAATTGCATCGGAATTAAATATAAGAGACACAATGCCGACTTAAGTACAGGAAGATTGAGTCTTCCCACTGTCTATGTTTTGAGCGTTTCCTGGGTCACCAGTTTTACATTCCGATGCACCTCTGCAGCTTTACTGTATCACTTGGATCACCTTACTGACGATGAAACACAGAAATTGCATCGGAGTTAAATATAAGAGACACAATGACAGACTTAAGTACAAGAAAACTGAGTCTTCTTAGGGTCTATGTTTTGAGCCCTTCCTGTGTCACCTGTTTTACATTCCGATGCACCTTTGCAGGTTTACTGTATCCATTGGACCTTCCCATTGACGATGAAACAAAGAAATTGCATCGGAATTAAATATAAGAGACACAACGCCGACTTAAGTACAAGAAAACTGTGTCTTCTTACGGTCTATGTTTTGAGCGTTTCCTGTGTCACCAGTTCTACATTCCGATGCACCTCTGCAGGTTTACTGTCCCTTGGACCTTCCCATTGACGATGAAAAACAGAAAATGCATCGGATTTAAATATAAGAGACACAATGCCGGCTTATGTACAGGAAGACTGAGACCTCCTACTGTCTACGTTTTGAGCGTTTCCTGTGTCACCAGTTTTACATTCCGATGCACCTCTGCAGGTTTACTGTATCCCTTGGACCTTCCCATTGACGATGAAACACAGAAATTGCAACGGAATTAAGTATAACAGACACAATGCCGACTGAAGAACAGGAAGATTGAGTCTTCCTACTCTCTATATTTTGAGCGTTTCCTGCGACACCAGTTTTACATTCCGATGCACCTCTGCAGGTTTACTGTATTCATTGGACCTTCCCATTGACGATGAAACACAGAAATTGTATCGGAATTAAATATAAGAGACACAATGCCGACTTAAGTACAAGAAAACTGTGTCTTCTTACGGTCTATGTTCGAGCGTTTCCTGTGTCACCAGTTTTACATTCCGATGCACTTCTGGAGGTTTATTGTGTCCCTTGGACCTTCCCATTGACGATGAAACACAGAAATTGCATCGGAATTGAATATAAGAGACACAACGCCGTCTTAAGTACAAGAAAACTGAGTCTTCTTACGGTCTATCTTTTGAGCGTTTCCTGTGTCACCAGTTTTACATCCGATGCACCTCTGCAGGTTTACTGTATCCCTAGGACCTTCCCATTGACGATGAAACACAGAAATTCCATCGGAATTAAGTATAACAGACACAATGCCGACTGAAGTACAGGAAGGTTGAGTCTTCCTACTGTCTATGTTTTGAGCGTTTCCGGTGTCACCAGTTTCACATTCCGATGCACGTGTGCAGGTTTACTGTATCCCTTGGACCTTCCCATTGACGATGAAACACAGAAATGGCATCGCAATTAAATATAAGAGTCTCAATGCCGACTCAAGTACAAGAAAACTGAGTCTTCTTACGGTCTATGCTTCGAGCGTTTCCCGTGTCACCAGTTTTACATTCCGATGCACCTCTGCAGGTTTACTGTATCCCTTAGACCTTCACAGTGACGATGAAACACCGAAATTGCATCGGAATTAAATATAAGCGAAATAATGCCGACTTAAGTACAAAAAAACTGAGTCTCCTTACTGTCTATGTTTTGAGCGTTTACAGTGTCACCAATTTTACATTCCGATGCATCTCTGCAGGTTTACTGTATACTTTGGACCCTCATATAGACGATGAAACACAGAAATTGCTTCGGAATTAAATATAAGAGACACAATGCCGACTTAATTACAGGAAGACTGAGTCTTCCTACTGTCTATACTTTGAGCGTTTCCTGTGTCACCAGTTTTACGTTCCGATGCACCTCTGCAGGTTTACTGTATCCCTTGGACCTTCACAGTGACGATGAAACACCGAAATTGCATCGGAATTAAATATAAGCGAAATAATGCCGACTTAAGTACAAGAAAACTGAGTCTCCTTACTGTCTATGTTTTGAGCGTTTACAGTGTCACCAATTTTACATTCCGATGCACCTCTTTAGGTTTACTGTATGCTTTGGACCCTCATATAGACGATGAAACACAGAAATTGCATCGGAATTAAATACAAGAGACACAATGCCGACTTAAGTACAGGAAGACAGAATCTTCCTACTGTCTATGTTTTGAGCGTTTCCTGTGTCACCAGTTTTATATTCCGATGCACCTCTGCAGGTTTACTGTATCCCTTGGACGTTCCCATTGACGATGAAACACAGAAATTGCATCGGAATTAAATATAAGAGTCACAATGCCGACTCAAGTACAGGATGACTGAGTCTTCCTACTGTCTATACTTTGAGCGTTTCCTGTGTCACCAGTTTTACATTCCGATGCGCCTGTGAAGGTTTACTGTATCCCTTGGACCTTCCCATTGACGATGAAAAACAGAACTTGCATCGGATTTAAATATAAGAGACACAATGCCGGCTTATGTACAGGAAGACTGAGCCCTCCTACTGTCTATGCTTTGAGCGTTTACAGTGTCACCAGTTTTACATTCCGATGCACCTCTGCAGGTTTACTGTATGCTTTGGACCTTCATATAGACGATGAAACACAGAAATTGCATCGGAATTAAATATAAGAGACACAATGCCGACTTAATTACAGGAAGACTGAGTCTTCCTACTGTCTATATTTTGAGCGTTTCCCGTGTCACCAGTTTTACGTTCCGATGCACCTCTGCAGGTTTACTGTATCCCTTGGACCATCCCATTCACAATAAAACACAGAAATTTGCATCGGAATTAAATACAAGAGACACAATGACGACTTAAGTACAGGAAGACTGAATCTTCCTACTGTCTATGTTTTGAGCGTTTCCTGTGTCAGCAGTTTTACATTCCGATGCACCTCTGCAGGTTTACTGTATCACTTGGACCTTCGCAGTGACGATGAAACACAGAAATTGCATCGGAATTAAATATAAGAGTCACAATGCCAACTTAAGTACAAGAAAACTGTGTCTTCTTACGGTCTATGTTCGAGCGTTTCCTGTGTCACCAGTTTTACATTCCGATGCACCTCTGGAGGTTTATTGTATCCCTTGGACCTTCCCATTGACGATGAAACACAGAAATTGCATCGGAATTAAATATAAGAGACACAATGCCGACTTAAGTACGGGAAGACTGAGTGTTATTAATGTCTATGTTCTGAGCGTTTCCTGTGTCACCAGTTATACATTCCGATGCAACTCTGCCGGTTTACTGTATCCATTGGACCTTCCCATTGCCGAAAAAACACAGAAATTGCATCGGACTTAAATATAAGAGACACAATGCCGACTTAAGTAGAGGAAGACTGAGTCTTCCCACTGTCTATGTTTTGAGCGTTTCCTGGGTCACCTGTTTTACTTTCCGATGCACCTCTGCAGCTTTACTGTATCACTTGGATCATCCTACTGACGATGAAACACAGAAATTGCATCGGAGTTAAATATAAGGGATACAATGCCCACATAAGTACAAGAAAACTGAGTCTTCTTAGGGTCAATTTTTTGAGCGCTTCCTGTGTCACCTGTTTTACATTCCGATGCGCCTCTGCAGGTTTACTGTATCCATTGGACCTTCACAGTGATGACGGAACACAGAAATTGCATCGGAATTAAAAATAAGAGACACAATGTCGACTTACGTACAGGAAGAGTTTGTATTTCTACTGTCTTTGATTTGAGCGTTTCCTGTGTCAGCAGTTTTACATTCTGGTGCACCTCTGCAGGTTTACTGTGTCCCTTGGACCTTCCCATTGACGATGAAACACAGAAATTGCATCGGAATTAAATATAAGAGACACAACGCAGACTTAAGTACAAGAAAACTGAGTCTTCTTACGGTCTATGTTTTGAGCGTTTCCTGTGTTCCCAGTTTTATATTCCGATGCACCTCTGGAGGTTTACTGTATAACTTGGACCTTCCCATTGACGATGAAAAACAGAAATTGCATCGGATTTAAATATAAGAGACACAATGCCGGCTTATGTACAGGAAGACTGAGCCCTCCTACTGTCTATGATTTGAGCGTTTCCTGTGTCACCAGTTTTACATTCCGATGCACCTCTGCAGGTTTACTGTATTCATTGGACCTTCCCATTGCCGATGAAACAAAGAAATTGCAACGGAATTAAATATAAGAGACACAATGCCGACTTAAGTACAAGAAAACAGAGTCTTCTTAAGGTCTATGATTTGAGCGTTTCCCGTGTCACCAATTTTACATTCCGATGCACCTCTGAAGGTTTACTATATGCCTTGGACCTTCGCATTAACGATGAAATACAGAAATTGCATCGGAATTAAATATAAGAGACACAATGCCGACTTAAGTACAGGAAGACTGAGTCATATTAATGTCTATGTGTTGAGCGTTTCCTGTGTCAGCATTTTTACATTCCGATGCACCTCTGCAGGTTTACTCTATCCCTTGGACCTTCACAGTGACGATGAAACACAGAAATTGCATCGGAATTAAGTAAAACAGACACAATGCCTACTTAAGTACAGGAAGACTGAGTCTTCCTACTGTCTATGTTTTGAGCGTTTTCGGTGTCACCAGTTTAACATTCCGGTGCACCTGTGCAGGTTTATTGTATCCCTTGGACCTTCCCATTGACGATGAAATACAGAAATTGCATCGCAATTAAATATAAGAGTCACAATGCCAACTCAAGTACAGGAAGACTGAGTCTTCCTACTGTCTATGTTTTGAGCGTTTCCTGTGTCACCAGTTTTACATTCCGATGCACATGTGGAGGTTTATTGTATCCCTTGGACCTTCCCATTGACGATGAAACACAGAAATTGCATCGGAATTAAATATAAGAGACACAATGCCGACTTAAGTACGGGAAGACTGAGTGTTATTAATGTCTATGCTTTGAGCGTTTCCTGTGTCACCAGTTATACATTCCGATGCAACTCTGCCGGTTTACTGTATCCATTGGACCTTCCCATTGACGAAAAAACACAGAAATTGCATCGGAATTAAGTATAACAGACACAATGCCGACTGAAGTACAGGAAGATTGAGTCTTCGTACTGTCTATGTTTTGAGCGTTTCCTGCGACACCAGTTTTACATTCCGATGCGCCTCTGCAGGTTTACTGTATTCATTGGACCTTCCCATTGACGATGAAACACAGAAATTGCATCGGAATTATATATAAGAGACACATTGCCGATTTAAGTACAGGAAGACTGAGTCTTCCTACTGTCTATGTTTTGAGCGTTTCCTGTGTCACCAGTTTTACATTACGATGCACCTCCGCAGGTTTACTGTATCCATTGGACTTTCACAGTGATGATGGAACACAGAAATTGCATCGGAATTAAATATAAGAGACACAATGTCGACTTACGTACAGGATGAGTTTGTATTTCTACTGTCTATGTTTTGAGCGTTTCCTGTGTCATCAGTTTTACATTCTGATGCACCTCTGCAGGTTTACTGTATCCCTTGGAACTTCCCATTGACGATGAAACACAGAAATTGAATCGGAATTAAATATAAGAGACACAACGCCGACTTAAGTACAAGCAAACTGAGTCTTCTTACGGTCTATGTTTTGAGCGTTTCCTGTGTTCCCAGTTTTACATTCCGATGCACCTCTGCAGGTTTACTGTATCCCTTGGACCTTCCCATTGACGATGAAATACAGAAATTGCATCGGAATTAAATATAAGAGACACAATGCAGACTTAAGTACTGGAAGACTGAGTCTTCCTACTGTCTATGTTTTGAGCGTTTCCGGTGTCACCAGTTTTACATTCCGATGCACCTGTGCAGGTTTACTGTATCCCTTGGACCTTCCCATTGACGATGAAAAACAGTAATTGCATCGGATTTAAATACAAGAGACACAATGCCGGCTTATGTACAGGAAGACTGAGCCCCCCTACTGTCTATGTTTGTGCGTTTCCTGCGACACCAGTTTTACATTCCGATGCACCTCTGCAGGTTTACTGCATTCATTGGACCTTCCCATTGACGATGAAACACAGAAATTGCAGCGAAATTAAATATAAGAGACACAATGCCGACTTAAGTACAGGAAGACTGAGTCATATTAATGTCTATGTTTTGAGCGTCTCCTGTGTCAGCATTTTTACATTCCGATGCACCTCTGCAGGTTTACTGTATTCATTGGACCTTCACAGTGACGATGAAACACAGAAATTGCATCGGAATTAAATATAAGAGTCACAATGCCCACTTGAGTACAGGAAAACTGTGTCTTCTTACGGTCTATGTTTCGAGCGTTTCCTGTGTCACCAGTTTTACATTCCGATGCACCTCTGGAGGTTTACTGTATTCATTGGACCTTCCCATTGACGATGAAACACAGAAATTGCATCGGAATTAAATATAAGAGACACAATGCCGACTTAAGTACAAGAAAACTGAGTCTTCTTAGGGTCTATGATTTGAGCGTTCCCCGTGTCACAACTTTTACATTCCGATGCACCTCTGCAGGTATACTGTATGCCTTGGACCTTCGCATTGACGATGAAATACAGAAATTGCATCGGAATTAAATATAAGAGACACAATGCCGACTTAAGTACAGGAAGACAGTCTTCCTACTGTCTGTGTTTTGAGCGTACCCTGTGTCACCAGTTTTACATTCCGATGCACCTGTGCAGGTTTACTGTATCCCTTGGACCTTCCCATTGACGATGAAACACAGAAATTGCATCGGAATTAAATATAAGAATCACAATGCCCACTCAAGTACAAGAAAACTGTGTCTTCTTACGGTCTATGTTTTGAGCGTTTCCTGTGTCACCAGTTTTACATTACGATGCACCTGTGGATGTTTATTGTATCCCATGGACCTTCCCATTGACGATGAAACACAGAAATTGCATCGGAATTAAATATAAGAGGCACAATGCCGACTTAAGTACGGGAAGACTGAGTCTTATTAATGTCTATGTTTTGAACGTTTCCTGTGTCACCAGTTATACATTCTGATGCAACTCTGCCGGTTTACTGTATCCATTGGACCTTCCCATTGACGAAAA
Organism: Schistocerca nitens; assembly: GCF_023898315.1. Lineage (NCBI taxonomy): Eukaryota > Metazoa > Arthropoda > Insecta > Orthoptera > Acrididae > Schistocerca > Schistocerca nitens. The sequence goes on along the minus strand of NC_064623.1, from coordinate 237,169,978 downwards.
AACGCAGAAATTGCATCGGACTTAAATATAAGAGACACAATGCCGACTAAAGTACAGGAAGACTGAGGCTTCCTGCTGTCTATGTTTTGAGCGTTTCCTAGGTCACCTGTTTTACATTCCGATGCACCTCTGCAGCTTTACTGTATCCCTTCGATCACCCTACTGACGATGAAACACAGAAATTGCATCGGAGTCAAATACAAGAGATACAATGCCCACTTAAGTACAAGAAAATTGAGTCTTCTTAGGGTCTATGTTTTGAGCGCTTCCTGTGTCACCAATTTTACATTCCGATGCACCTCTGCAGGTTTACTGTATCCATTGGACCTTCCCATTGACGATGAAACACAGAAATTGCATCGGAATTATATATAAGAGACACAACGCCGTCTTAAGTACAAGAAAACTGAGTCTTCTTACGGTCTATTTTTGAGCGTTTCCTGTGTCACCAGTTTTACATCCGATGCACCTCTGCAGGTTTACTGTATCCCTTGGACCTTCCCATTGACGATGAAATACAGAAATTGCATCGGAATTAAATATAAGAGACACAATGCCGACTTAAGTTCAGGAAGACTGTGTTCCTACTGTCTGTGTTTTGAGCGTACCCTGTGTCACCAGTTTTACATTCCGATGCACCTGTGCAGGTTTACTGTATCCCTTGGACCTTCCCATTGACGATGAAACACAGAAATTGCATCGGAAATAAATATAAGAGACACAATGCCGACTTAAGTACAGGAAGACTGAGTCTTCCTACTGTCTATACTTTGAGCGTTTCCTGTGTCACCAGTTTTACATTCCGATGCGCCTGTGAAGGTTTACTGTATCCCTTGGACCTTCCCATTGACGATGAAAAACAGAACTTGCATCGGATTTAAATATAAGAGACACAATGCCGGCTTATGTACAGGAAGACTGAGCGCTCCTACTGTCTTTGCTTTGAGCGTTTACAGTGTCACCAGTTTTACATTCCGATGCACCTCTGCAGGTTTACTGTATGCTTTGGACCTTCATATAGACGATGAAACACAGAAATTGCATCGGAATTAAATATAAGTGACACAATGCCGACTTAATTACAGGAAGACTGAGTCTTCCTACTGTCTATACTTTGAGCGTTTCCTGTGTCACCAGTTTTACGTTCCGATGCACCTCTGCAGGTTTACTGTATCCCTTGGACCTTCCCATTCACAATAAAACACAGAAATTTGCATCGGAATTAAATACAAGAGACACAATGACGACTTAAGTACAGGAAGACTGAATCTTCCTACTGTCTATGTTTTGAGCGTTTCCTGTGTCAGCTGTTTTACATTCCGATGCACCTCTGCAGGTTTACTGTATACCTTGGACCTTCGCAGTGACGATGAAACACCGAAATTGCATCGGAATTAAATATAAGAGTCACAATGCCCACTTAAGTACAAGAAAACTGTGTCTTCTTACGGTCTATGTTCGAGCATTTCCTGTGTCACCAGTTTTACATTCCGATGCACCTCTGGAGGTTTATTGTATCCCTTGGACCTTCCCATTGACGATGAAACACAGAAATTGCATCGGAATTAAATATAAGAGACACAATGCCGACTTAAGTACAGGAAGATTGAGTCTTCCCACTGTCTATGCTTTGAGCGTTTCCTGGGTCACCAGTTTTACATTCCGATGCACCTCTGCAGCTTTACTGTATCACTTGGATCACCTTACTGACGATGAAACACAGATATTGCATCGGAGTTAAATATAAGAGACACAATGACAGACTTAAGTACAAGAAAACTGAGTCTTCTTAGGGTCTATGTTTTGAGCCCTTCCTGTGTCACCTGTTTTACATTCCGATGCACCTTTGCAGGTTTACTGTATCCATTGGACCTTCCCATTGACGATGAAACAAAGAAATTGCATCGGAATTAAATATAAGAGACACAACGCCGTCTTAAGTACAAGAAAACTGAGTCTCCTTACTGTCTATGTTTTGAGCGTTTCCTGTGTCACCAGTTCTACATTCCGATGCACCTCTGCAGGTTTACTGTATCCCTTGGACCTTCCCATTGACGATGAAAAACAGAAAATGCATAGGATTTAAATATAAGAGACACAATGCCGGCTTATGTACAGGAAGACTGAGACCTCCTACTGTCTACGTTTTGAGCGTTTCCTGTGTCACTAGTTTTACATTCCGATGCACCTCTGCAGGTTTACTGTATCCCTTGGACCTTCCCATTGACGATGAAACACAGAAATTGCAACGGAATTAAGTATAAGAGACACAATGCCGACTGAAGAACAGGAAGATTGAGTCTTCCTACTCTCTATATTTTGAGCGTTTCCTGCGACACCAGTTTTACATTCCGATGCACCTCTGCAGGTTTACTGTATTCATTGGACCTTCCCATTGACGATGAAACACATAAATTGTATCGGAATTAAATATAAGAGACACAATGCCGACTTAAGTACAAGAAAACTGTGTCTTCTTACGGTCTATGTTCGAGCGTTTCCTGTGTCACCAGTTTTACATTCCGATGCACTTCTGGAGGTTTATTGTGTCCCTTGGACCTTCCCATTGACGATGAAACACAGAAATTGCATCGGAATTGAATATAAGAGACACAACGCCGTCTTAAGTACAAGAAAACTGAGTCTTCTTACGGTCTATTTTTTGAGCGTTTCCTGTGTCACCAGTTTTACATCCGATGCACCTCTGCAGGTTTACTGTATCCCTAGGACCTTCCCATTGACGATGAAACACAGAAATTGCATCGGAATTGAATATAAGAGACACAACGCCGTCTTAAGTACAAGAAAACTGAGTCTCCTTACTGTCTATGTTTTGAGCGTTTACAGTGTCACCAATTTTACATTCCGATGCACCTCTGCAGGTTTACTGTATGCTTTGGACCCTCATATAGACGATGAAACACAGAAATTGCATCGGAATTAAATACAAGAGACACAATGCCGACTTAAGTACAGGAAGACAGAATCTTCCTACTGTCTATGTTTTGAGCGTTTACTGTGTCACCAGTTTTATATTCCGATGCACCTCTGCAGGTTTACTGTATCCCTTGGACGTTCCCATTGACGATGAAACACAGAAATTGAATCGGAATTAAATATAAGAGTCACAATGCCGACTCAAGTACAGGAAGACTGAGTCTTCCTACTGTCTATACTTTGAGCGTTTCCTGTGTCACCAGTTTTACATTCCGATGCGCCTGTGAAGGTTTACTGTATCCCTTGGACCTTCCCATTGACGATGAAAAACAGAACTTGCATCGAATTTAAATATAAGAGACACAATGCCGGCTTATGTACAGGAAGACTGAGCCCTCCTACTGTCTATGCTTTGAGCGTTTACAGTGTCACCAGTTTTACATTCCGATGCACCTCTGCAGGTTTACTGTATGCTTTGGACCTTCATATAGACGATGAAACACAGAAATTGCATCGGAATTAAATATAAGAGACACAATGCCGACTTAATTACAGGAAGACTGAGTCTTCCTACTGTCTATAATTTGAGCGTTTCCTGTGTCACCAGTTTTACGTTCCGATGCACCTCTGCAGGTTTACTGTATCCCTTGGACCTTCCCATTCACAATAAAACACAGAAATTTGCATCGGAATTAAATACAAGAGACACAATGACGACTTAAGTACAGGAAGACTGAATCTTCCTACTGTCTATGTTTTGAGCGTTTCCTGTGTCAGCAGTTTTACATTCCGATACACCTCTGCAGGTTTACTGTATACCTTGGACCTTCCTGTGAAGATGAAACACAGAAATTGCAACGGAATTAAATATAAGAGTCACAATGTCCACTTCAGTACAAGAATACTGTGTCTACTTAGGGTCTATGTTCGAGCGTTTCCTGTGTCACCAGTTTTACATTCCGATGCACCTCTGGAGGTTTTTTCTATCCCTTGGACCTTCCCATTGACGATGGAACACAGAAATTGCATCGGAATTAAATATAAGAGATACAATGCCGACTTAAGTACAGGAAGGGTGAGTCTTATTAATGTCTATGTTTTGAGCGTTTCCTGTGTCACCAGTTATACATTCTGATGCACCTCTGCCGGTTTCCTGTATCCACTGGACATACCCATTGAAAAAACACAGAAATTGCATCGGAATTAAATATAAGAGACACAATGCCGACTTAAGTACAGGAAGATTGAGTCTTCCTACTGTCTATGTTTTGAGCGTTTCCTGGGACACCAGTTTTACATTCCGATTCACTTCTGCAGCTTTACTGTACCCCTTGGATCACCCTACTGACGATGAAACACAGAAATTGCAACGGAATTAAGTATAACAGACACAATGCCGACTCAAGTCCAGGAAGATTGAGTGTTCCTAGTCTCTATATTTTGAGCGTTTCCTGCGACACCAGTTTTACATTCCGATGCACCTCTGCCGGTTTACTGTATTCATTGGACCTTCCCATTGACGATGAAACACAGAAATTGTATCGGAATTAAATATAAGAGACACAATGCCGTCTTAAGTACAGGAAGACTGAGTCTTCATACTCTCTATGTTTTGAGCGTTTCCGGTGTCACCAGTTTTACATTTCGATGCACCTGTGCAGGTTTACTGTATCCCTTGGACCTTCCCATTGACGATGAAACACAGAAATTGCATCGGAATTAAGTATAACAGACACAATGCCGACTGAAGTACAGGAAGATTGAGTTTTCCTACTGTCTATGTTTTGAGCGTTTCCTGCGACACCAGTTTTACATTCCGATGCACCTCTGCTGGTTTACTGTATTCATTGGACCTTCCCATTGACGATGAAACACAGAAATTGCATCGGAATTAAATATAAGAGACACAATGCCAACTGAAGTACAGGAAGACTGAGTCTTCCTACTGTCTATGCTTTGAGCGTTTCCTGTGTCACCAGTTTTACATTCCGATGCACCTCCGCAGGTTTACTGTATCCATTGGACCTTCACAGTGATGATGAAACACAGAAATTGCATCGGAATTAAATATAAGAGACACAATGTCGACATAAGTACAGGAAGAGTTTGTCTTTCTACTGCGTATGTTTTGAGCCTTTCCTAGGTCTCCAGTTTTACATTCCGATGCACCTCTGCAGCTTTACTGTATCCCTTGGATCACCCTACTGACGATGAAACACAGAAATTGCATCGGAGTTAAATATAAGAGACACAACGCCGACTTAAGTACAAGAAAACTGAGTCTTCTTACGGTCTATGTTTTGAGCGTTTCCTGTGTCACCAGTTTTACATTCCGATGCACCTCTGCAGGTTTACTGTATCCCTTGGACCTTCCCATTGACGATGAAATACAGAAATTGCATCGGAATTAAATATAAGAGACAGAATGCTGACTTAAGTACAGGAAGACTGAGTCTTCCTACTGTCTATGTTTTGAGCGTTTCCGGTGTCACCAGTTTTACATTCCGATGCACCTGTGCAGGTTTACTGTATCCCTTGGACCTTCCCACTGACGATGAAAAACAGAAATTGCATCAGATTTAAATATAAGAGACACAATGCCGGCTTAGGTACAGGAAGACTGAGCCCTCCTAGTGTCTATGTTTTGAGCGTTTCCTGTGTCACCAGTTTTACATTCCGATGCACCTCTGCAGGTTTACTGTATCCCTTGGACCTTCCCATTGACGATGAAACACAGAAAATGCATCTGAATTAAGTATAACAGACACAATGCCGACTGAAGTACAGGAAGAATGAGTCTTCCTACTGTCTATGTTTTGAGCGTTTCCTGCGACACCAGTTTTATATTCCGATGCACCTCTGTAGGTTTACTGTATTCATTGGACCTTGCCATTGACGATGAAACACAGAAATTGCATCGGAATTAAATATAAGAGACAGAATGCCAACTGAAGTACAGGAAGACAGAGTCTTCCTACTGTCTATGCTCTGAGCGATTCCTGTGTCACCAGTTTTACATTCCGATGCACCTCCGCAGGTTTACTGTATCCATTGGACCTTCACAGTGATGATGAAACACAGAAATTGCATCGGAATTAAATATAAGAGACACAATGTCGACTTAAGTACAGGAAGAGTTTGTCTTTCTACTATCTATGTTTTGAGCGTATCCTGTGTCACCAGTTTTACATTCCGATGCACCTCTGCAGGTTTACTGTATCCCTTGGACCTTCCCATTGACGATGAAACACAGAAATTGCATCGGAATTAAATATAAGAGACACAACGCCGACTTAAGTACAAGCAAACTGAGTCTTCTTACGGTCTATGTTTTGAGCGTTTCCTGTGTCACCAGTTTTACATTCCGATTCACCTCTGCAGGTGTACCGTATCCCTTGGATCACCCTACTGACGATGAAACACAGAAATTGCATCGGAATTAAATATAAGAGACACAATGCCGACTTCAGTACAGGAAGTCTGAGTCTTCCTACTGTCTATGTTTTGAGCGTTTCCTGGGTCACCTGTTTTACATTCCGATGCACCTCTGCAGCTTTACTGAATCCCTTGGATCAGCCTACTGACGATGAAACACAGAAATTGCATCGGAGTCAAATATAAGAGATACAATGCCCACATAAGTACAAGAAAACTGAGACTTCTTAGGGACTATGTTTTGAGCGCTTCCTGTGTCACCTGTTTTACATTCCGATGCGCCTCTGCAGGTTTACTGTATTCATTGGACCTTCCCATTGACGATGAAACACAGAAATTGCATCGGAATTAAATATAAGAGACACATTGCCGACTTAAGTACAGGAAGACTGAGTCTTCCTACTGTCAATGTTTAGAGCGTTTCCTGTGTCACCAGTTTTACATTCCGATGCATCTCCGCAGGTTTACTGTATTCATTGGACCTTCACAGTGATGACGGAACACAGAAATTGCATCGGAATTAAATATAAGAGACACAATGTCGACTTACGTACAGGAAGAGTTTGTATTTCTACTGTCTATGTTTTGAGCGTTTGAGCGTTTCCTGTGTCATCAGTTTTACGTTCTGATGCACCTCTGCAGGTATAGTGTTTCCCTTCGACTTTCTCATTGACGATGAAACACAGAAATTGCATCGGAATTAAATATAAGTGACACAATGCCGACTTAATTACAGGAAGACTGAGTCTTCCTACTGTCTATACTTTGAGCGTTTCCTGTGTCACCAGTTTTACGTTCCGATGCACCTCTGCAGGTTTACTGTATCCCTTGGACCTTCCCATTCACAATAAAACACAGAAATTTGCATCGGAATTAAATACAAGAGACACAATGACGACTTAAGTACAGGAAGACTGAATCTTCCTACTGTCTATGTTTTGAGCGTTTCCTGTGTCAGCTGTTTTACATTCCGATGCACCTCTGCAGGTTTACTGTATCCATTGGACCTTCACATTGACGATGAAACACAGAAATTGCATCGGAATTATATATAAGAGACACAACGCCGTCTCAAGTACAAGAAAACTGAGTCTTCTTACGGTCTATTTTTGAGCGTTTCCTGTGTCACCAGTTTTACATCCGATGCACCTCTGCAGGTTTACTGTATCCCTTGGACCTTCCCATTGACGATGAAATACAGAAATTGCATCGGAATTAAATATAAGAGACACAATGCCGACTTAAGTACAGGAAGACTGTCTTCCTACTGTCTGTGTTTTGAGCGTACCCTGTGTCACCAGTTTTACATTCCGATGCACCTGTGCAGGTTTACTGTATCCCTTGGACCTTCCCATTGACGATGAAACAAAGAAATTGCATCGGAAATAAATATTAGAGACACAATGCCGACTTAAGTACAGGAAGACTGAGTCTTCCTACTGTCTATACTTTGAGCGTTTCCTGTGTCACCAGTTTTACATTCCGATGCGCCTGTGAAGGTTTACTGTATCCCTTGGACCTTCCCATTGACGATGAAAAACAGAACTTGCATCGGATTTAAATATAAGAGACACAATGCCGGCTTATGTACAGGAAGACTGAGCCCTCCTACTGTCTATGCTTTGAGCGTTTACAGTGTCACCAGTTTTACATTCCGATGCACCTCTGCAGGTTTACTGTATGCTTTGGACCTTCATATACACGATGAAACACAGAAATTGCATCGGAATTAAATATAAGTGACACAATGCCGACTTAATTACAGGAAGACTGAGTCTTCTACTGTATATACTTTGAGCGTTTCCCGTGTCACCAGTTTTACGTTCCGATGCACCTCTGCAGGTTTACTGTATCCCTTGGACCTTCCCATTCACAATAAAACACAGAAATTTGCATCGGAATTAAATACAAGAGACACAATGACGACTTAAGTACAGGAAGACTGAATCTTATTACTGTCTATGTTTTGAGTGTTTCCTGTGTCAGCAGTTTTACATTCCGATGCACCTCTGCAGGTTTACTGTATACCTTGGACCTTCGCAGTGACGATGAAACACCGAAATTGCATCGGAATTAAATATAAGAGTCACAATGCCCACTTAAGTACAAGAAAACTGTGTCTTCTTACGGTCTATGTTCGAGCATTTCCTGTGTCACCAGTTTTACATTCCGATGCACCTCTGGAGGTTTATTGTATCCCTTGGACCTTCCCATTGACGATGAAACACAGAAATTGCATCGGAATTAAATATAAGAGACACAATGCCGACTTAAGTACAGGAAGATTGAGTCTTCCCACTGTCTATGCTTTGAGCGTTTCCTGGGTCACCAGTTTTACATTCCGATGCACCTCTGCAGCTTTACTGTTTCACTTGGATCACCTTACTGACGATGAAACACAGATATTGCATCGGAGTTAAATATAAGAGACACAATGACAGACTTAAGTACAAGAAAACTGAGTCTTCTTAGGGTCTATGTTTTGAGCCCTTCCTGTGTCACCTGTTTTACATTCCGATGCACCTTTGCAGGTTTACTGTATCCATTGGACCTTCCCATTGACGATGAAACAAAGAAATTGCATCGGAATTAAATATAAGAGACACAACGCCGACTTAAGTACAAGAAAACTGAGTCTTCTTACGGTCTATGTTTTGAGCGTTTCCTGTGTCACCAGTTCTACATTCCGATGCACCTCTGCAGGTTTACTGTATCCCTTGGACCTTCCCATTGACGATGAAAAACAGAAAATGCATCGGATTTAAATATAAGAGACACAATGCCGGCTTATGTACAGGAAGACTGAGACCTCCTACTGCCTACGTTTTGAGCGTTTCCTGTGTCACTAGTTTTACATTCCGATGCACCTCTGCAGGTTTACTGTATCCCTTGGACCTTCCCATTGACGATGAAACACAGAAATTGCAACGGAATTAAGTATAAGAGACACAATGCCGACTGAAGAACAGGAAGATTGAGTCTTCCTACTCTCTATATTTTGAGCGTTTCCTGCGACACCAGTTTTACATTCCGATGCACCTCTGCAGGTTTACTGTATTCATTGGACCTTCCCATTGACGATGAAACACATAAATTGTATCGGAATTAAATATAAGAGACACAATGCCGACTTAAGTACAAGGTAACTGTGTCTTCTTACGGTCTATGTTCGAGCGTTTCCTGTGTCACCAGTTTTACATTCCGATGCACTTCTGGAGGTTTATTGTGTCCCTTGGACCTTCCCATTGACGATGAAACACAGAAATTGCATCGGAATTGAATATAAGAGACACAACGCCGTCTTAAGTACAAGAAAACTGAGTCTTCTTACGGTCTATTTTTTGAGCGTTTCCTGTGTCACCAGTTTTACATTCGATGCACCTCTGCAGGTTTACTGTATCCCTAGGACCTTCCCATTGACGATGAAACACAGAAATTCCATCGGAATTAAGTATAACAGACACAATGCCGACTGAAGTACAGGAAGGTTGAGTCTTCCTACTGTCTATGTTTTGAGCGTTTCCGGTGTCACCAGTTTCACATTCCGATGCACGTGTGCAGGTTTACTGTATCCCTTGGACCTTCCCATTGACGATGAAACACAGAAATGGCATCGCAATTAAATATAAGAGTCACAATGCCGACTCAAGTACAAGAAAACTGAGTCTTCTTACGGTCTATGCTTCGAGTGTTTCCCGTGTCACCAGTTTTACATTCCGATGCACCTCTGCAGGTTTACTGTATCCCTTGGACCTTCACAGTGACGATGAAACACCGAAATTGCATCGGAATTAAATATAAGCGAAATAATGCCGACTTAAGTACAAGAAAACTGAGTCGCCTTACTGTCTATGTTTTGAGCGTTTACAGTGTCACCAATTTTACATTCCGATGCACCTCTGCAGGTTTACTGTATACTTTGGACCCTCATATAGACGATGAAACACAGAAATTGCTTCGGAATTAAATATAAGAGACACAATGCCGACTTAATTACAGGAAGACTGAGTCTTCCTACTGTCTATACTTTGAGCGTTTCCTGTGTCACCAGTTTTACGTTCCGATGCACCTCTGCAGGATTACTGTATCCCTTGGACCTTCACAGTGACGATGAAACACCGAAATTGCATCGGAATTAAATATAAGCGAAATAATGCCGACTTAAGTACAAGAAAACTGAGTCTCCTTACTGTCTATGTTTTGAGCGTTTACAGTGTCACCAATTTTACATTCCGATGCACCTCTGCAGGTTTACTGTATGCTTTGGACCCTCATATAGACGATGAAACGCAGAAATTGCATCGGAATTAAATACAAGAGACACAATGCCGACTTAAGTACAGGAAGACAGAATCTTCCTACTGTCTATGTTTTGAGCGTTTCCTGTGTCACCAGTTTTATATTCCGATGCCCCTCTGCAGGTTTACTGTATCCCTTGGACGTTCCCATTGACGATGAAACACAGAAATTGAATCGGAATTAAATATAAGAGTCACAATGCCGACTCAAGTACAGGAAGACTGAGTCTTCCTACTGTCTATACTTTGAGCGTTTCCTGTGTCACCAGTTTTACATTCCGATGCGCCTGTGAAGGTTTACTGTATCCCTTGGACCTTCCCATTGACGATGAAAAACAGAACTTGCATCGAATTTAAATATAAGAGACACAATGCCGGCTTATGTACAGGAAGACTGAGCCCTCCTACTGTCTATGCTTTGAGCGTTTACAGTGTCACCAGTTTTACATTCCGATGCACCTCTGCAGGTTTACTGTATGCTTTGGACCTTCATATAGACGATGAAACACAGAAATTGCATCGGAATTAAATATAAGAGACAAAATGCCGACTTAATTACAGGAAGACTGAGTCTTCCTACTGTCTATAATTTGAGCGTTTCCTGTGTCACCAGTTTTACGTTCCGATGCACCTCTGCAGGTTTACTGTATCCCTTGGACCTTCCCATTCACAATAAAACACAGAAATTTGCATCGGAATTAAATACAAGAGACACAATGACGACTAAAGTACAGGAAGACTGAATCTTCCTACTGTCTATGTTTTGAGCGTTTCCTGTGTCAGCAGTTTTACATTCCGATGCACCTCTGCAGGTTTACTGTATACCTTGGACCTTCGCAGTGACGATGAAACACAGAAATTGCATCGGAATTAAATATAAGAGTCACAATGCCCACTTAAATACAAGAAAACTGTGTCTTCTTACGCTCTATGTTCGAGCGTTTCCTGTGTCACCAGTTTTACATTCCGATGCACCTCTGGAGGTTTATTGTATCCCTTGGACCTTCCCATTGACGATGAAACACAGAAATTGCATCGGAATTAAATATAAGAGACACAATGCCGACTTAAGTACAGGAAGGCTGAATCTTATTAATGTCTATGTTTTTAGCGTTTCCTGTGACACCAGTTTTACATTCCGATGCACCTCTGCCGGTTTCCTGTATCCACTGGACCTACCCATTGACGAAAAAACACAGAAATTGCATGGGAATTAAATATAAGAGACACAATGCCGACTTAAGTACAGGAAGATTGAGTCTTCCCACTGTCTATGTTTTGAGCGTTTCCTGGGTCACCAGTTTTACATTCCGATGCACCTCTGCCGCTTTACTGTATCACTTGGATCACCTTACTGACGATGAAACACAGAAATTGCATCGGAGTTAAATATAAGAGACACAATGACAGACTTAAGTACAAGAAAACTGAGTCTTCTTAGGGTCTATGATTTGAGCCCTTCCTGTGTCACCTGTTTTACATTCCGATGCACCTTTGCAGGTTTACTGTATCCATTGGACCTTCCCATTGACGATGAAACAAAGAAATTGCATCGGAATTAAATATAAGAGACACAACGCCGACTTAAGTACAAGAAAACTGAGTCTTCTTACGGTCTATGTTTTGAGCGTTTCCTGTGTCACCAGTTCTACATTCCGATGCACCTCTGCAGGTTTACTGTATCCCTTGGACCTTCCCATTGACGATGAAACACAGAAATTGCATCGGAATTGAATATAAGAGACACAACGCCGTCTTAAGTACAAGAAAACTGAGTCTTCTTACGGTCTATTTTTTGAGCGTTTCCTGTGTCACCAGTTTTACATCCGATGCACCTCTGCAGGTTTACTGTATCCCTAGGACCTTCCCATTGATGATGAAACACAGAAATTCCATCGGAATTAAGTATAACAGACACAATGCCGACTGAAGTACAGGAAGGTTGAGTCTTCCTACTGTCTATGTTTTGAGCGTTTCCGGTGTCACCAGTTTCACATTCCGATGCACGTGTGCAGGTTTACTGTATCCCTTGGACCTTCCCATTGACGATGAAACACAGAAATGTCATCGCAATTAAATATAAGAGTCACAATGCCGACTCAAGTACAAGTAAACTGAGTCTTCTTACGGTCTATGCTTCGAGCGTTTCCCGTGTCACCAGTTTTACATTCCGATGCACCTCTGCAGGTTTACTGTATCCCTTGGACCTTCACAGTGACGATGAAACACCGAAATTGCATCGGAATTAAATATAAGCGAAATAATGCCAACTTAAGTACAAGAAAACTGAGTCTCCTTACTGTATATGTTTTGAGCGTTTACAGTGTCACCAATTTTACATTCCGATGCACCTCTGCAGGTTTACTGTATGCTTTGGACCCTCATATAGACGATGAAACACAGAAATTGCATCGGAATTAAATACAAGAGACACAATGCCGACTTAAGTACAGGAAGACAGAATCTTCCTACTGTCTATGTTTTGAGCGTTTCCTGTGTCACCAGTTTTATATTCCGATGCACCTCTGCAGGTTTACTGTATCCCTTGGACGTTCCCATTGACGATGAAACACAGAAATTGCATCGGAAATATATATAAGAGACACAATGCCGACTTAAGTACAGGAACACTGAGTATTCCTACTGTCTATCTTTTGAGCGTTTCCTGTGTCACCAGTTTTACATTCCGATGCACCTCTGCAGGTTTATTGTATCCCTTGGACCTTCCCATTGACGATGAAACACAGAAATTGCATCGGAATTAAATATAAGACTCACAATGCCGACTCAAGTACAGGAAGACTGAGTCTTCCTACTGTCTATGTTTTGAGCGTTTCCTGTGTCAGCAGTTTTACATTCCGATACACCTCTGCAGGTTTACTGTATACCTTGGACCTTCCTGTGACGATGAAACACAGAAATTGCAACGGAATTAAATATAAGAGTCACAATGCCCACTTCAGTACAAGAATACTGTGTCTACTTACGGTCTATGTTCGAGCGTTTCCTGTGTCACCAGTTTTACATTCCGATGCACCTCTGGAGGTTTTTTCTATCCCTTGGACCTTCCCATTGACGATGGAACACAGAAATTGCATCGGAATTAAATATAAGAGATACAATGCCGACTTAAGTACAGGAAGGGTGAGTCTTATTAATGTCTATGTTTTGAGCGTTTCCTGTGTCACCAGTTATACATTCTGATGCACCTCTGCCGGTTTCCTGTATCCACTGGACATACCCATTGAAAAAACACAGAAATTGCATCGGAATTAAATATAAGAGACACAATGCCGACTTAAGTACAGGAAGATTGAGTCTTCCTACTGTCTATGTTTTGAGCGTTTCCTGGGACACCAGTTTTACATTCCGATTCACTTCTGCAGCTTTACTGTACCCCTTGGATCACCCTACTGACGATGAAACACAGAAATTGCAACGGAATTAAGTATAACAGACACAATGCCGACTCAAGTCCAGGAAGATTGAGTGTTCCTAGTCTCTATATTTTGAGCGTTTCCTGCGACACCAGTTTTACATTCCGATGCACCTCTGCAGGTTTACTGTATTCATTGGACCTTCCCATTGACGATGAAACACAGAAATTGTATCGGAATTAAATATAAGAGACACAATGCCGTCTTAAGTACAGGAAGACTGAGTCTTCATACTCTCTATGTTTTGAGCGTTTCCGGTGTCACCAGTTTTACATTTCGATGCACCTGTGCAGGTTTACTGTATCCCTTGGACCTTCCCATTGACGATGAAACACAGAAATTGCATCGGAATTAAGTATAACAGACACAATGCCGACTGAAGTACAGGAAGATTGAGTTTTCCTACTGTCTATGTTTTGAGCGTTTCCTGCGACACCAGTTTTACATTCCGATGCACCTCTGCTGGTTTACTGTATTCATTGGACCTTCCCATTGACGATGAAACACAGAAATTGCATCGGAATTAAATATAAGAGACACAATGCCAACTGAAGTACAGGAAGACTGAGTCTTCCTACTGTCTATGCTTTGAGCGTTTCCTGTGTCACCAGTTTTACATTCCGATGCACCTCCGCCGGTTTACTGTATCCATTGGACCTTCACAGTGATGATGAAACACAGAAATTGCATCGGAATTAAATATAAGAGACACAATGTCGACATAAGTACAGGAAGAGTTTGTCTTTCTACTGCGTATGTTTTGAGCCTTTCCTAGGTCTCCAGTTTTACATTCCGATGCACCTCTGCAGCTTTACTGTATCCCTTGGATCACCCTACTGACGATGAAACACAGAAATTGCATCGGAGTTAAATATAAGAGACACAACGCCGACTTAAGTACAAGAAAACTGAGTCTTCTTACGGTCTATGTTTTGAGCGTTTCCTGTGTCACCAGTTTTACATTCCGATGCACCTCTCCAGGTTTACTGTATCCCTTGGACCTTCCCATTGACGATGAAATACAGAAATTGCATCGGAATTAAATATAAGAGACAGAATGCTGACTTAAGTACAGGAAGACTGAGTCTTCCTACTGTCTATGTTTTGAGCGTTTCCGGTGTCACCAGTTTTACATTCCGATGCACCTGTGCAGGTTTACTGTATCCCTTGGACCTTCCCACTGACGATGAAAAACAGAAATTGCATCGGATTTAAATATAAGAGACACAATGCCGGCTTATGTACAGGAAGACTGAGCCCTCCTAGTGTCTATGTTTTGAGCGTTTCCTGTGTCACCAGTTTTACATTCCGATGCACCTCTGCAGGTTTACTGTATCCCTTGGACCTTCCCATTGACGATGAAACACAGAAAATGCATCTGAATTAAGTATAACAGACACAATGCCGACTGAAGTACAGGAAGAATGAGTCTTCCTACTGTCTATGTTTTGAGCGTTTCCTGCGACACCAGTTTTATATTCCGATGCACCTCTGTAGGTTTACTGTATTCATTGGACCTTGCCATTGACGATGAAACACAGAAATTGCATCGGAATTAAATATAAGAGACAGAATGCCAACTGAAGTACAGGAAGACAGAGTCTTCCTACTGTCTATGCTTTGAGCGTTTCCTGTGTCACCAGTTTTACATTCCGATGCACCTCCGCAGGTTTACTGTATCCATTGGACCTTCACAGTGATGATGAAACACAGAAATTGCATCGGAATTAAATATAAGAGACACAATGTCGACTTAAGTACAGGAAGAGTTTGTCTTTCTACTGTCTATGTTTTGAGCGTATCCTGTGTCACCAGTTTTACATTCCGATGCACCTCTGCAGGTTTACTGTATCCCTTGGACCTTCCCATTGACGATGAAACACAGAAATTGCATCGGAATTAAATATAAGAGACACAACGCCGACTTAAGTACAAGAAAACTGAGTCTTCTTACGGTCTATGTTTTGAGCGTTTCCTGTGTCACCAGTTTTACATTCCGATTCACCTCTGCAGGTGTACCGTATCCCTTGGATCACCCTACTGACGATGAAACACAGAAATTGCATCGGAATTAAATATAAGAGACACAATGCCGACTTCAGTACAGGAAGCCTGAGTCTTCCTACTGTCTATGTTTTGAGCGTTTCCTGGGTCACCTGTTTTACATTCCGATGCACCTCTGCAGCTTTACTGAATCCCTTGGATCAGCCTACTGACGATGAAACACAGAAATTGCATCGGAGTCAAATATAAGAGATACAATGCCCACATAAGTACAAGAAACCTGAGACTTCTTAGGGTCTATGTTTTGAGCGCTTCCTGTGTCACCTGTTTTACATTCCGATGCGCCTCTGCAGGTTTACTGTATTCATTGGACCTTCCCATTGACGATGAAACACAGAAATTGCATCGGAATTAAATATAAGAGACACATTGCCGACTTAAGTACAGGAAGACTGAGTCTTCCTACTGTCAATGTTTTGAGCGTTTCCTGTGTCACCAGTTTTACATTCCGATGCACCTCCGCAGGTTTACTGTATTCATTGGACCTTCACAGTGATGACGGAACACAGAAATTGCATCGGAATTAAATATAAGAGACACAATGTCGACTTACGTACAGGAAGAGTTTGTATTTCTACTGTCTATGTTTTGAGCGTTTGAGCGTTTCCTGTGTCATCAGTTTTACGTTCTGATGCACCTCTGCAGGTTTACTGTATCCCTTGGACCTTCCCATTGACGATGAAACATAGAAATTGCATCGGAATTAAATATAAGAGACACAACGCCGACTTAAGTACAAGAAAACTGAGTCTTCTTACGGTCTATGTTTTGAGCGTTTCCTGTGTTCCTAGTTTTACATTCCGATGCACCTCTGCAGGTTTACTGTATCCCTTGGACCTTCCCATTGACGATGAAAAACAGAAATTGCATCGGATTTAAATATAAGAGACACAATGCCGGCTTATGTACAGAAAGACTGAGCCCTCCTACTGTCTATCATTTGAACGTTTCCTGTGTCACCAGTTTTACATTCCGATGCACCTCTGCAGGTTTACTGTATCCCTTGGAACTTCCCATTGACGATGAAACACAGAAATTGCGTCGGAATTAAGTATAACAGACACAATGCCGTCTGAAGTACAGAAAGATTGAGTCTTCCTACTGTCTATGTTTGTGCGTTTCCTGCGACACCAGTTTTACATTCCGATGCACCTCTGCAGGTTTACTGTATTCATTGGACCTTCCCATTGACGATGAAACACAGAAATTGCAGCGGAATTAAATATAAGACACACAATGCCGACTTAAGTACAAGAAAACTGAGTCTTCTTAAGGTCTATGATTTGAGCGTTTCCCGTGTAACCACTTTTACATTCCGATGCACCTCTGAAGGTTTACTGTATGCCTTGGACCTTCGCATTAACGATGAAATTCAGAAATTGCATCGGAATTAAATATAAGAGACACAATGCCGACTTAAGTACAGGGAGACTGAGTCATATTAATGTCTATGTTTTGAGCTTTTCCTGTGTCAGCATTTTTACATTCCGATGCACCTCTGTAGGTTTACAGTATCCCTTGGACATTCACAGTGACGATGAAACGCAGAAATTGCATCGGAATTAAATATAAGAGATACAATGCCGACTTAAGTACAGGAAGACTGAGTGTTATTAATGACTATGTTTTGAGCGTTTCCTGTGTCACCAGTTATACATTCCGATGCAACTCTGCCGGTTTACTGTATCCATTGGACCTTCCCATTGACGAAAAAACACAGAAATTGCATCGGACTTAAATATAAGAGACACAATGCCGACTTAAGAACAGGAATACTGAGTCTTCCCACTGTCTATGTTTTGAGCGTTTCCTGGGTCACCAGTTTTACATTCCGATGCACCTCTGCAGCTTTACTGTATCCCTTGGATCACCCTACCGACGATGAAACACAGAAATTGCATCGGAGTTAAATATAAGAAATACAATGCCCACATAAGTACAAGAAAACTGAGTCTTCTTAGGGTCTATGTTTTGAGCGCTTCCTGTGTCACCTGTTTTACATTCCGATGCACCTCTGGAGGTTTACTGTATCCCTTGGACCTTCCAATTGACGATGAAAAACAGAAATTGCATCGGAATTAAATATAAGAGACACAATGCCGACTTAAGTACAGGAAGACTGACTCTTCCTACTGTCTATGATTTGAGCGTTTCCGGTGTCACCAGTTTTACATTCCGATTCACCTCTGCAGGTGTACTGTATTCCTTGGACCTTCCCATTGACGATGAAATACAGAAATTGCATCGGAATTAAATATAAGAGACACAATGCCGACTTAAGTACGGGAAGACTGAGTGTTATTAATGTCTATGTTTTGAGCGTTTCCTGTGTCACCAGTTATACATTCCGATGCAACTCTGCCGGTTTACTGTATCCATTGGACCTTCCCATTGACGATGAAAAACAGAAATTGCATCGGATTTAAATATAAGAGACACAATGCCGGCTTATGTACAGAAAGACTTAGCCCTCCTACTGTCTATCATTTGAACGTTTCCCGTGTCACCAGTTTTACATTCCGATGCACCTCTGCAGGTTTACTGTATCCCTTGGACCTTCCCATTGACGATGAAACACAGAAATTGCATCGGAATTAAATATAAGAGACACAATGCCGACTTAAGTACAGGAAGACTGAGTCTTCCTACTGTCTATGTTTTGAGCGTTTCCGGTGTCACCAGTTTTACATTCCGATTCACCTCTGCATGTGTACTGTATCCCTTGGACCTTCCCATTGCTGAAATAACACAGAAATTGCATCGGACTTAAATATAAGAGACACAATGCCGACTTCAGTACAGGAAGTCTGAGTCTTCCTACTGTCTATGTTTTGAGCGTTTCCTGGGTCACCTGTTTTACATTCCGATGCACCTCTGCAGCTTTACTGTATCCCTTGGATCACCCTACTGACGATGAAACACAGAAAATGCATCGGAGTCCAATATAAGAGATACAATGCCCACATAAGTACAAGAAAACTGAGACTTCTTAGGGTCTATGTTTTGAGCGCTTCCTGTGTCACCTGTTTTACATTCCGATGCGCCTCTGCAGGTTTACTGTATTCATTGGACCTTCCCATTGACGATGAAACACAGAAATTGCATCGGAATTAAATATAAGAGACACATTGCCGACTTAAGTACAGGAAGACTGAGTCTTCCTACTGTCTATGTTTTGAGCGTTTCCTGTGTCACCAGTTTTTTATTCCGATGCACCTCCGCAGGTTTACTGTATCCATTGGACCTTCACAATGATGACGGAACACAGAAATTGCATCGGAATTAAATATAAGAGACACAATGTCGACTTACGTACAGGAAGAGTTTGTATTTCTACTGTCTATGTTTTGAGCGTTTCCTGTGTCATCAGTTTTACGTTCTGATGCACCTCTGCAGGTTTACTGTATCCCTTGGACCTTCCCATTGACGATGAAACACAGAAATTGCATCGGAATTAAATATAAGAGACACAACGCCGACTTAAGTACAAGAAAACTGAGTCTTCTTACGGTCTATGTTTTGAGCGTTTCCTGTGTTCCTAGTTTTACATTCCGATGCACCTCTGCAGGTTTACTGTATCCCTTGGACCTTCCCATTGACTATGAAAAACAGAAATTGCATCGGATTTAAATATAAGAGACACAATGCCGGCTTATGTACAGAATGACTGAGCCCTCCTACTGTCTATCATTTGAACGTTTCCTGTGTCACCAGTTTTACATTCCGATGCACCTCTGCCGGTTTACTGTATCCCTTGGACCTTCCCATTGACGATGAAACACAGAAATTGCATCGGAATTAAGTATAACAGACACAATGCCGACTGAAGTACAGGAAGATTGAGTCTTCCTACTCTCTATGTTTGTGCGTTTCCTGCGACACCAGTTTTACATTCCGATGCACCTCTGCAGGTTTAATGTATTCATTGGACCTCCCCATTGACGATGAAACACAGAAATTGCAGCGGAATTAAATATAAGACACACAATGCCGACTTAAGTACAAGAAAACTGAGTCTTCTTACGGTCTATGTTTTGAGCGTTTCCTGTGTCACCAGTTTTACATTCCGATGCACCTCTGCAGGTTTACTGTATCCCTTGGACCTTCCCATTGACGATGAAGTACAGAAATTGCATCGGAATTAAATATAAGAGACACAACGCCGACTTAAGTACAAGAAAACTGAGTCTTCTTACGGTCTATGTTTTGAGCGTTTCCTGTGTCACCAGTTTTACATTCCGATGCACCTCTGCAGGTTTACTGTATCCCTTGGACCTTCCCATTGACGATGAAGTACAGAAATTGCATCGGAATTAAATATAAGAGACACAATGCCGACTTAAGTACAGGAAGACTGAGTCTTCCTACTGTCTATGTTTTGAGCGTTTCCGGTGTCACCAGTTTTACATTCCCATGCAACCGTGCAGGTTTACTGTTTCCCTTGGACCTTCCCATTGACGATGAAAAACAGAAATTGCATCGGATTTAAATATAAGAGACACAATGCCGGCTTGTGTACAGGAAGACTGAGCCCTCCTACTGTCTATGCTTTGAGCGTTTCCTGTGTCACCAGTTTTACATTCCAATACACCTCTGCAGGTTTACTGTATCCCTTGGACCTTCCCATTGACGATGAAACACAGAAATTGCAACGGAATTACGTATAACAGACACAATGCCGACTGAAGTACAGGAATATTGAGTCTTCCTACTGTCTATGTTTTGTGCGTTTCCTGCGACACCAGTTTTACATTCTGATGCATCTCTGCAGGTTTACTGTATTCATTGGACCTTCCCATTGACGATGAAACACAGAAATTGCATCGGAATTAAATATAAGAGACACAATGCCACTTAAGTACAAGAAAACTGAGTCTCCTTAAGTTCTATGATTTGAGCGTTTCCCGTGTCACCACTTTTACATTCCGATGCACCTCTGCAGGTTTACTGTATGCCTTGGACCTTCGCATTGACGATGAAATACAGAAATTGGATCGGAATTAAATATAAGAGACACAATGCCGACTCAAGTACAGGAAGACTGAGTCTTCCTACTGTCTATGCTTTGAGCGTTTCCTGTGTCACCAGTTTTACATTCCAATACACCTCTGCAGGTTTACTGTATCCCTTGGACCTTCCCATTGACGATGAAACACAGAAATTGCAACGGAATTAAGTATAACAGACACAATGACGACTGAAGTACAGGAATATTGAGTCTTCCTACTGTCTATGTTTTGAGCGTTTCCTGCGACACCAGTTTTACATTCTGATGCATCTCTGCAGGTTTACTGTATTCATTGGTTCTTCCCATTGACGATGAAACACAGAAATTGCATCGGAATTAAATATAAGAGACACAATGCCGACTTAAGTACAGGAAGACTGAGTCTTCCTACTGTCTATGTTTTGAGCGTTTCCGGTGTCACCAGTTTTACATTCCGATGCACCTGAGCAGGTTTACTGTATCCCTTGGACCTTCCCATTGACGATGAAACACAGAAATGGCATCGCAATTAATATAAGAGTCACAATGCCGACTCAAGTACAGGAAGACTGAGTCCTCCCACTGTCTATGCTTTGAGCGTTTCCTGTCTCACCAGTTTTACATTCCGATGCACCTGTGGAGGTTTATTGTAACCCTTGGACCTTCCCATTGTCGATGAAACACAGAAATTGCATCGGAATTAAATATAAGAGACACAATGCCGACTTAAGTACGGGAAGACTGAGTGTTATTAATGTCTATGATTTGAGCGTTTCCTGTGTCACCAGTTATACATTCCGACGCAACTCTGCCGGTTTACTGTATCCATTGGACCTTCCCATTGCCGAAAAAACACAGAAATTGCATCGGACTTAAATATAAGAGACACAATGCCGACTAAGTACAGGAAGACTGAGTCTTCCTACTGTCTATGTTTTGAGCGTTTCCTGGGTCACCTGTTTTACATTCCGATGCACCTCTGCAGCTTTACTGTATCCCTTGGATCACCCTACTGACGATGAAACACAGAAATTGCATCGGAGTTAAATATAAGAGATACAATGCCCACATAAGTACAAGAAAACTGAGTCTTCTTAGGGTCTATGTTTTGAGCGCTTCCTGTGTCACCAGTTTTACATTCCGATGCACCTCCGCAGGTTTACTGTATCCATTGGACCATCACAGTGATGACGGAACACGGAAATTGCATCGGAATTAAATATAAGAGACACAATGTCGACTTAAGTACAGGAAGAGTTTGTCTTTCTACTGTCTATGCTTTGAGCGTCTCCTGTGTCACCAGTTTTACATTCCGATGCACCTCTGCAGGTTGACTGTATCCCTTGAACCATCCCATTGACGATGAAACACAGAAATTGCATCGGAATTAAATATAAGAGACACAACGCCGACTTAAGTACAAGAAAACTGAGTCATCTTACGGTCTATGATTTGAGCGTTTCCTTCGTCACCAGTTTTACATTCCGATGCATCTCTGCAGGTTTACTGTATCCCTTGGACCTTCCCATTGACGATGAAAGACAGAAATTTCATCGGAATTAAATATAAGAGACACAATGCCGACTTAAGTACAGGAAGACTGAGTCTTCCAAGTGTCTATGTTTTGAGCGTTTCCGGTGTCACCAGTTTTACATTCCGATGCATCTCTGCAGGTTTACTGTATCCCTTGGACCTTCCCATTGACGATGAAACATAGAAATTGCATCGGAATTAAGTATAACAGACACAATGCCGACTGAAGTACAGGAAGATTGAGTCTTCCTACTGTCTATATTTTGAGCGTTTCCTGCGACACCAGTTTTACATTCTGATGCATCTCTGCAGGTTTACTGTATTCATTGGACCTTCCCATTGACGATGAAACACAGAAATTGCATCGGAATTAAATATAAGAGACACAATGCCGACTTAAGTACAAGAAAACTGAGTCTTCTTAAGGTCTATGATTTGAGCGTTTCCCGTGTCACCAGTTTTACATTCCGCTGCACCTCTGAAGGTTTACTGTATGCCTTGGACCTTCGCATTGACGATGAAATACAGAAATTGCATCGGAATTAAATATAAGAGACACAATGCCGACTTAAGTACAGAAAGACTGAGTCATATTAATGTCTATGATTGAGCGATTCCTGTGTCAGCATTTTTACATTCCGATGCACCTCTGCAGGTTTACTGTATCCCTTGGACCTTCACAGTGACGATGAAATACAGAAATTTCATCGGAATTAAATATAAGAGACACAATGCCGACTTAAGTACAGGAAGACTGAGTCTTCCTACTGTCTATGTTTCGAGCGTTTCTGGTGTCACCAGTTTTACATTCCGATGCACCTGTGCAGGTTTACTGTATCCCTTGGACCTTCCCATTGAGGATGAAACACAGAAATCGCATCGGAATTAAGTATAACAGACACAATGCCGACTGAAGTACAGGAAGATTGCGTCTTCCTACTGTCTATGTTTTGAGCGTGTCCTGCGACACAAGTTTTACATTCTGATGCATCTCTGCAGGTTTACTGTATTCATTGGACCTTCCCATTGACGATGAAACACAGAAATTGCATCGGAATTAAATATAAGAGACACAATGCCGACTTAAGTACAAGAAAATTGAGTCTTCTTAGGGTCTATGATTTGAGCGTTTCCCGTGTCACCACTTTTACATTCCGATGCACCTCTGCAGGTTTACTGTATGCCTTGGACCTTCGCATTGACGATGAAATACAGAAATTGGATCGGAATTAAATATAAGAGACTCAATGCCGACTTAAGTACAGGAAGACTGAGTCTTCCTACTGTCTATGTTTTGAGAGTTTCCGGTGTCACCAGTTTTACATTCCGATGCACCTCATCAGGTTTACTGTATCCCTTGGACCTTCCCATTGACGATGAAACACAGAAATTGCATCGGAATTAAGTATAACAGACACAATGCCGACTGAAGTACAGGAAGATTGAGTCTTCCTACTGTCTATGTTTGTGCGTTTCCTGCGACACCAGTTTTACATTCTGATGCATCTCTGCAGGTTTACTGTATTCATTGGACCTTCCCATTGACGATGAAACACAGAAATTGCATCGGAATTAAATATAAGAGACACAATGCCGACTTAAGTACATGAAAATTGAGTCTTCTTAGGGTCTATGATTTGAGCGTTTCCCGTGTCACCACTTTTACATTCCGATGCACCTCTGCAGGTTTACTGTATGCCTTGGACCTTCGCATTGACGATGAAATACAGAAATTGGATCGGAATTAAATATAAGAGACTCAATGCCGACTTAAGTACAGGAAGACTGAGTCTTCCTACTGTCTATGTTTTGAGAGTTTCCGGTGTCACCAGTTTTACATTCCGATGCACCTCTGCAGGTTTACTGTATTCATTTGACCTTCCCATTGACGATGAAACACAGAAATTGCAGCGGAATTAAATATAAGAGACACAATGCCGACTTAAGTACAAGAAAACTGAGTCTTCTTAAGGTCTATGATTTGAGCGTTTCCCGTGTCACCACTTTTACATTCCAATGCACCTCTGAAGGTTTACTGTATGCCTTGGACCTTCGCATTGACGATGAAATACAGAAATTGCATCGGAATTAAATATAAGAGACACAATGCAGACTTAAGTACAGGAAGACCGAGTCATATTAATGTATATGTTTTTAGCGTTTCCTGTGTCAGCATTTTTACATTCCGATGCACCTCTGCAGGTTTACTGTATCCCTTGGTCCTTCACAGTGACGATGAAACACAGAAATTGCATCGGAATTAAGTATAACAGACACAATGCCGACTTAAGTACAGGAAGACTGAGTCTTCCTACTGTCTATGTTTTGAGCGTTTCCGGTGTCACCAGTTTTACATTCCGATGCACCTGTGCAGGTTTACTGTATCCCTTGGACCTTCCCATTGACGATGAAACACAGAAATTGCAATCAAAATTAAATATAAAAGTCACAATGCCGACTCAAGTACAGGAAGACTGAGTCTTCCTACTGTCTATGTTTAGAGCGTTTCCTGTGTCACCAGTTTTACATTCCGATGCACCTGTGGAGGTTTATTGTATCCCTTGGACCTTACCATTGACGATGAAACACAGAAATTGCATCGGAGTTAAATACAAGAGATACAATGCCCACATAAGTACAAGAAAACTGAGTCTTCTTAGGGTATATGTTTTGAGCGCTTCCTGTGTCACCTGTTTTACATTCCGATGCGCCTCTGCAGGTTTACTGTATTCATTGGACCTTCCCATTGACGATGAAACACAGAAATTGCATCGGAATTAAATATAAGAGACACATTACCGACTTAAGTACAGGAAGACTGAGTCTCCTACTGTCTATGTTTTGAGCGTTTCCTGTGTCACCAGTTTTACATTCCGATGCACCTCCGCAGGTTTACTGTATCCATTGGACCTTCACAATGATGACGGAACACAGAAATTGCATCGGAATTAAATATAAGAGACACAATGTCGACTTACGTACAGGAAGAGTTTGTATTTCTACTGTCTATGTTTTGAGCGTTTCCTGTGTCATCAGTTTTACGTTCTGATGCACCTCTGCAGGTTTACTGTATCCCTTGGACCTTCCCATTGACGATGAAACACAGAAATTGCATCGGAATTAAATATAAGAGACACAACGCCGACTTAAGTACAAGAAAACTGAGTCTTCTTACGGTCTATGTTTTGAGCGTTTCCTGTGTTCCTAGTTTTACATTCCGATGCACCTCTGCAGGTTTACTGTATCCCTTGGACCTTCCCATTGACTATGAAAAACAGAAATTGCATCGGATTTAAATATAAGAGACACAATGCCGGCTTATGTACAGAATGACTGAGCCCTCCTACTGTCTATCATTTGAACGTTTCCTGTGTCACCAGTTTTACATTCCGATGCACCTCTGCCGGTTTACTGTATCCCTTGGACCTTCCCATTGACGATGAAACACAGAAATTGCATCGGAATTAAGTATAACAGACACAATGCCGACTGAAGTACAGGAAGATTGAGTCTTCCTACTCTCTATGTTTGTGCGTTTCCTGCGACACCAGTTTTACATTCCGATGCACCTCTGCAGGTTTAATGTATTCATTGGACCTCCCCATTGACGATGAAACACAGAAATTGCAGCGGAATTAAATATAAGACACACAATGCCGACTTAAGTACAAGAAAACTGAGTCTTCTTACGGTCTATGTTTTGAGCGTTTCCTGTGTCACCAGTTTTACATTCCGATGCACCTCTGCAGGTTTACTGTATCCCTTGGACCTTCCCATTGACGATGAAGTACAGAAATTGCATCGGAATTAAATATAAGAGACACAACGCCGACTTAAGTACAAGAAAACTGAGTCTTCTTACGGTCTATGTTTTGAGCGTTTCCTGTGTCACCAGTTTTACATTCCGATGCACCTCTGCAGGTTTACTGTATCCCTTGGACCTTCCCATTGACGATGAAGTACAGAAATTGCATCGGAATTAAATATAAGAGACACAATGCCGACTTAAGTACAGGAAGACTGAGTCTTCCTACTGTCTATGTTTTGAGCGTTTCCGGTGTCACCAGTTTTACATTCCCATGCAACCGTGCAGGTTTACTGTTTCCCTTGGACCTTCCCATTGACGATGAAAAACAGAAATTGCATCGGATTTAAATATAAGAGACACAA
This sequence comes from Schistocerca nitens, assembly GCF_023898315.1. Lineage (NCBI taxonomy): Eukaryota > Metazoa > Arthropoda > Insecta > Orthoptera > Acrididae > Schistocerca > Schistocerca nitens. The sequence goes on along the minus strand of NC_064623.1, from coordinate 237,143,117 downwards.
TGCCGGCTTGTGTACAGGAAGACTGAGCCCTCCTACTGTCTATGCTTTGAGCGTTTCCTGTGTCACCAGTTTTACATTCCAATACACCTCTGCAGGTTTACTGTATCCCTTGGACCTTCCCATTGACGATGAAACACAGAAATTGCAACGGAATTACGTATAACAGACACAATGCCGACTGAAGTACAGGAATATTGAGTCTTCCTACTGTCTATGTTTTGTGCGTTTCCTGCGACACCAGTTTTACATTCTGATGCATCTCTGCAGGTTTACTGTATTCATTGGACCTTCCCATTGACGATGAAACACAGAAATTGCATCGGAATTAAATATAAGAGACACAATGCCACTTAAGTACAAGAAAACTGAGTCTCCTTAAGTTCTATGATTTGAGCGTTTCCCGTGTCACCACTTTTACATTCCGATGCACCTCTGCAGGTTTACTGTATGCCTTGGACCTTCGCATTGACGATGAAATACAGAAATTGGATCGGAATTAAATATAAGAGACACAATGCCGACTCAAGTACAGGAAGACTGAGTCTTCCTACTGTCTATGCTTTGAGCGTTTCCTGTGTCACCAGTTTTACATTCCAATACACCTCTGCAGGTTTACTGTATCCCTTGGACCTTCCCATTGACGATGAAACACAGAAATTGCAACGGAATTAAGTATAACAGACACAATGACGACTGAAGTACAGGAATATTGAGTCTTCCTACTGTCTATGTTTTGAGCGTTTCCTGCGACACCAGTTTTACATTCTGATGCATCTCTGCAGGTTTACTGTATTCATTGGTTCTTCCCATTGACGATGAAACACAGAAATTGCATCGGAATTAAATATAAGAGACACAATGCCGACTTAAGTACAGGAAGACTGAGTCTTCCTACTGTCTATGTTTTGAGCGTTTCCGGTGTCACCAGTTTTACATTCCGATGCACCTGAGCAGGTTTACTGTATCCCTTGGACCTTCCCATTGACGATGAAACACAGAAATGGCATCGCAATTAATATAAGAGTCACAATGCCGACTCAAGTACAGGAAGACTGAGTCCTCCCACTGTCTATGCTTTGAGCGTTTCCTGTCTCACCAGTTTTACATTCCGATGCACCTGTGGAGGTTTATTGTAACCCTTGGACCTTCCCATTGTCGATGAAACACAGAAATTGCATCGGAATTAAATATAAGAGACACAATGCCGACTTAAGTACGGGAAGACTGAGTGTTATTAATGTCTATGATTTGAGCGTTTCCTGTGTCACCAGTTATACATTCCGACGCAACTCTGCCGGTTTACTGTATCCATTGGACCTTCCCATTGCCGAAAAAACACAGAAATTGCATCGGACTTAAATATAAGAGACACAATGCCGACTAAGTACAGGAAGACTGAGTCTTCCTACTGTCTATGTTTTGAGCGTTTCCTGGGTCACCTGTTTTACATTCCGATGCACCTCTGCAGCTTTACTGTATCCCTTGGATCACCCTACTGACGATGAAACACAGAAATTGCATCGGAGTTAAATATAAGAGATACAATGCCCACATAAGTACAAGAAAACTGAGTCTTCTTGGGGTCTATGTTTTGAGCGCTTCCTGTGTCACCAGTTTTACATTCCGATGCACCTCCGCAGGTTTACTGTATCCATTGGACCATCACAGTGATGACGGAACACGGAAATTGCATCGGAATTAAATATAAGAGACACAATGTCGACTTAAGTACAGGAAGAGTTTGTCTTTCTACTGTCTATGCTTTGAGCGTCTCCTGTGTCACCAGTTTTACATTCCGATGCACCTCTGCAGGTTGACTGTATCCCTTGAACCATCCCATTGACGATGAAACACAGAAATTGCATCGGAATTAAATATAAGAGACACAACGCCGACTTAAGTACAAGAAAACTGAGTCATCTTACGGTCTATGATTTGAGCGTTTCCTTCGTCACCAGTTTTACATTCCGATGCATCTCTGCAGGTTTACTGTATCCCTTGGACCTTCCCATTGACGATGAAAGACAGAAATTTCATCGGAATTAAATATAAGAGACACAATGCCGACTTAAGTACAGGAAGACTGAGTCTTCCAAGTGTCTATGTTTTGAGCGTTTCCGGTGTCACCAGTTTTACATTCCGATGCATCTCTGCAGGTTTACTGTATCCCTTGGACCTTCCCATTGACGATGAAACATAGAAATTGCATCGGAATTAAGTATAACAGACACAATGCCGACTGAAGTACAGGAAGATTGAGTCTTCCTACTGTCTATATTTTGAGCGTTTCCTGCGACACCAGTTTTACATTCTGATGCATCTCTGCAGGTTTACTGTATTCATTGGACCTTCCCATTGACGATGAAACACAGAAATTGCATCGGAATTAAATATAAGAGACACAATGCCGACTTAAGTACAAGAAAACTGAGTCTTCTTAAGGTCTATGATTTGAGCGTTTCCCGTGTCACCAGTTTTACATTCCGCTGCACCTCTGAAGGTTTACTGTATGCCTTGGACCTTCGCATTGACGATGAAATACAGAAATTGCATCGGAATTAAATATAAGAGACACAATGCCGACTTAAGTACAGAAAGACTGAGTCATATTAATGTCTATGATTGAGCGATTCCTGTGTCAGCATTTTTACATTCCGATGCACCTCTGCAGGTTTACTGTATCCCTTGGACCTTCACAGTGACGATGAAATACAGAAATTTCATCGGAATTAAATATAAGAGACACAATGCCGACTTAAGTACAGGAAGACTGAGTCTTCCTACTGTCTATGTTTCGAGCGTTTCTGGTGTCACCAGTTTTACATTCCGATGCACCTGTGCAGGTTTACTGTATCCCTTGGACCTTCCCATTGAGGATGAAACACAGAAATCGCATCGGAATTAAGTATAACAGACACAATGCCGACTGAAGTACAGGAAGATTGCGTCTTCCTACTGTCTATGTTTTGAGCGTGTCCTGCGACACAAGTTTTACATTCTGATGCATCTCTGCAGGTTTACTGTATTCATTGGACCTTCCCATTGACGATGAAACACAGAAATTGCATCGGAATTAAATATAAGAGACACAATGCCGACTTAAGTACAAGAAAATTGAGTCTTCTTAGGGTCTATGATTTGAGCGTTTCCCGTGTCACCACTTTTACATTCCGATGCACCTCTGCAGGTTTACTGTATGCCTTGGACCTTCGCATTGACGATGAAATACAGAAATTGGATCGGAATTAAATATAAGAGACTCAATGCCGACTTAAGTACAGGAAGACTGAGTCTTCCTACTGTCTATGTTTTGAGAGTTTCCGGTGTCACCAGTTTTACATTCCGATGCACCTCATCAGGTTTACTGTATCCCTTGGACCTTCCCATTGACGATGAAACACAGAAATTGCATCGGAATTAAGTATAACAGACACAATGCCGACTGAAGTACAGGAAGATTGAGTCTTCCTACTGTCTATGTTTGTGCGTTTCCTGCGACACCAGTTTTACATTCTGATGCATCTCTGCAGGTTTACTGTATTCATTGGACCTTCCCATTGACGATGAAACACAGAAATTGCATCGGAATTAAATATAAGAGACACAATGCCGACTTAAGTACATGAAAATTGAGTCTTCTTAGGGTCTATGATTTGAGCGTTTCCCGTGTCACCACTTTTACATTCCGATGCACCTCTGCAGGTTTACTGTATGCCTTGGACCTTCGCATTGACGATGAAATACAGAAATTGGATCGGAATTAAATATAAGAGACTCAATGCCGACTTAAGTACAGGAAGACTGAGTCTTCCTACTGTCTATGTTTTGAGAGTTTCCGGTGTCACCAGTTTTACATTCCGATGCACCTCTGCAGGTTTACTGTATTCATTTGACCTTCCCATTGACGATGAAACACAGAAATTGCAGCGGAATTAAATATAAGAGACACAATGCCGACTTAAGTACAAGAAAACTGAGTCTTCTTAAGGTCTATGATTTGAGCGTTTCCCGTGTCACCACTTTTACATTCCAATGCACCTCTGAAGGTTTACTGTATGCCTTGGACCTTCGCATTGACGATGAAATACAGAAATTGCATCGGAATTAAATATAAGAGACACAATGCAGACTTAAGTACAGGAAGACCGAGTCATATTAATGTATATGTTTTTAGCGTTTCCTGTGTCAGCATTTTTACATTCCGATGCACCTCTGCAGGTTTACTGTATCCCTTGGTCCTTCACAGTGACGATGAAACACAGAAATTGCATCGGAATTAAGTATAACAGACACAATGCCGACTTAAGTACAGGAAGACTGAGTCTTCCTACTGTCTATGTTTTGAGCGTTTCCGGTGTCACCAGTTTTACATTCCGATGCACCTGTGCAGGTTTACTGTATCCCTTGGACCTTCCCATTGACGATGAAACACAGAAATTGCAATCAAAATTAAATATAAAAGTCACAATGCCGACTCAAGTACAGGAAGACTGAGTCTTCCTACTGTCTATGTTTAGAGCGTTTCCTGTGTCACCAGTTTTACATTCCGATGCACCTGTGGAGGTTTATTGTATCCCTTGGACCTTACCATTGACGATGAAACACAGAAATTGCATCGGAGTTAAATACAAGAGATACAATGCCCACATAAGTACAAGAAAACTGAGTCTTCTTAGGGTATATGTTTTGAGCGCTTCCTGTGTCACCTGTTTTACATTCCGATGCGCCTCTGCAGGTTTACTGTATTCATTGGACCTTCCCATTGACGATGAAACACAGAAATTGCATCGGAATTAAATATAAGAGACACATTACCGACTTAAGTACAGGAAGACTGAGTCTCCTACTGTCTATGTTTTGAGCGTTTCCTGTGTCACCAGTTTTACATTCCGATGCACCTCCGCAGGTTTACTGTATCCATTGGACCTTCACAGTGATGACGGAACACAGAAATTGCAACGGAATTAAATATAAGAGAAACAATGTCGACTTACGTACAGGAGGAGTTTGTATTTCTACTGTCTATTTTTTGAGCGTTTCCTGTGTCACCAGTTTTACATTCTGATGCACCTCTGCAGGTTTACTGTATCCCTTGGACCTTCCCATTGACGATGAAACACAGAAATTGCGTCGGAATTAAATCTAAGAGACACAACGCCGACTTAAGTACAAGAAAACTGAGTCTTCTTACGGTCTATGTTTTGAGCGTTTCCTGTGTTCCCAGTTTTACATTCCGATGAACCTCTGGAGGTTTACTGTATCCCTTTGACCTTCCCATTGACGATGAAATACAGAAATTGCATCGGAATTAAATATAAGAGACACAATGCCGACTTAAGTACAGGAAGACTGAGTCTTCCTACTGTCTATGTTTTGAGAGTTTCCGGTGTCACCAGTTTTACATTCCGATGCACCTCTGCAGGTTTACTGTATCCCTTGGACCTTCCCATTGACGATGAAACACAGAAATTGCATCGGAATTAAGTATAACAGACACATTGCCGACTGAAGTACAGGAAGATTGAGTCTTCCTACTGTCTATGTTTGTGCGTTTCCATCGACACCAGTTTTACATTCCGATGCACGTCTGCAGGTTTACTGTATTCATTGGACCTTCCCATTGACGATGAAAAACAGAAATTGCAGCGGAATTAAATATAAGAGACACAACGTTGACTTAAGTACAGGAAAACTGAGTCTTCTTAGGGTCTATGTTATGAGCGCTTGCTGTGTCACCAGTTTTACATTCCGATGCACCTCTGCAGGGTTACTGTATCCCTTGGACCTTCCCATTGACGATGAAACACAGAAATTGCATCGGATTTAAATATAAGGGACACAATGCCGACTTAAGTACAGGAAGACCGAGTCATATTAATGTATATGTTTTGAGCGTTTCCTGTGTCAGCATTTTTACATTCCGATGCACCTCTGCAGGTTTACTGTATCCCTTGGTCCTTCACAGTGACGATGAAACACAGAAATTGCATCGGAATTAAGTATAACAGACACAATGCCGACTTAAGTACAGGAAGACTGAGTCTTCCTACTGTCTATGTTTTGAGCGTTTCCGGTGTCACCAGTTTTACATTCCGATGCACCTGTGTAGGTTTACTGTATCCCTTGGACCTTCCCATTGACGATGAAACACAGAAATTGCAATCAAAATTAAATATAAGAGTCACAATGCCGACTCAAGTACAGGAAGACTGGGTCTTCCTACTGTCTATGTTTCAAGCGTTTCCTGTGTCACCAGTTTTACATTCCGATGCACCTGTGGAGGTTTATTGTAACCCTTGGACCTTCCCATTGACAATGAAACACCGAAATTGCATCGGAATTAAATATAAGAGTCACAATGCAGACTTAAGTACGGGAAGACTGAGTGTTATTAATGTCTATGTTTTGAGCGTTTCCTGTGTCACCAGTTATACATTCCGATGCAACTCTGCCGGTTTACTGTATCCATTGGACCTTCCCATTGCCGAAAAAACACAGAAATTGTATCGGACTTAAATATAAGCGACACAATGCCGACTTAAGTACAGGAAGACCGAGTCATATTAATGTATATGTTTTGAGCGTTTCCTGTGTCAGCATTTTTACATTCCGATGCACTTCTGCAGGTTTACTGTATCCCTTGGACCTTCACAGTGACGATGAAACACAGAAATTGCATCGGAATTAAGTATAACAGACACAATGCCGACTTAAGTACAAGAAGACTGAGTCTTCCTACTGTCTATGTTTTGAGCGTTTCCTGGGTCACCTGTTTTACATTCCGATGCACCTCTGCAGCTTTACTGTATCCCTTGGAACACCCTACTGACGATGAAACACAGAAATTGCATCGGAGTTAAATACAAGAGATACAATGCCCACATAAGTACAAGAAAACTGAGTCTTCTTAGGGTCTATGTTTTGAGCGCTTCCTGTGTCACCTGTTTTACATTCCGATGCGCCTCTGCAGGTTTACTGTATTCATTGGAACCTTCCCATTGACGATGAAACACAGAAATTGCATCGGAATTAAATATAAGAGACACATTACCGACTTAAGTACAGGAAGACTGAGACTTCCTACTGTCTATGTTTTGAGCGTTTCCTGTGTCACCAGTTTTACATTCCGATGCACCTCCGCAGGTTTACTGTATCCATTGGACCTTCACAGTGATGACGGAACACAGAAATTGCAACGGAATTAAATATAAGAGACACAATGTCGACTTACGTACAGGAAGAGTTTGTATTTCTACTGTCTATTTTTTGAGCGTTTCCTGTGTCACCAGTTTTACATTCTGATGCACCTCTGCAGGTTTACTGTATCCCTTGGACCTTCCCATTGACGATGAAACACAGAAATTGCGTCGGAATTAAATCTAAGAGACACAACGCCGACTTAAGTACAAGAAAACTGAGTCTTCTTACGGTCTATGTTTTGAGCGTTTCCTGTGTTCCCAGTTTTACATTCCGATGAAACTCTGGAGGTTTACTGTATCCCTTTGACCTTCCCATTGAAGATGAAATACAGAAATTGCATCGGAATTAAATATAAGAGAGACAATGCCGACTTAAGTACAGGAAGACTGAGTCTTCCTACTGTCTATGTTTTGAGAGTTTCCGGTGTCACCAGTTTTACATTCCGATGCACCTCTGCAGGTTTACTGTATCCCTTGGACCTTCCCATTGACGATGAAACACAGAAATTGCATCGGAATTAAGTATAACAGACACAATGCCGACTGAAGTACAGGTAGATTGAGTCTTCCTTCTGTCTATGTTCGTGCGTTTCCTGCGACACCAGTTTTACATTCCGATGCACCTCTGCAGGTTTACTGTATTCATTGGACCTTCCCATTGACGATGAAACACAGAAATTGCAGCGGAATTAAATATAAGAGACACAATGCCGACTTAAGTACAAGAAAACTGAGTCTTCTTAAGGTCTATGATTTGAGCGTTTCCCGTGTCACCACTTTTACATTCCAATGCACCTCTGAAGGTTTACTGTATGCCTTGGACCTTCGCATTGACGATGAAATACAGAAATTCCATCGGAATTAAATATAAGAGACACAATGCCGACTTAAGTACAGGAAGACCGAGTCATATTAATGTATATGTTTTGAGCGTTTCCTGTGTCAGCATTTTTACATTCCGATGCACCTCTGCAGGTTTACTGTATCCCTTGGTCCTTCACAGTGACGATGAAACACAGAAATTGCATCGGAATTAAGTATAACAGACACAATGCCGACTTAAGTACAGGAAGACTGAGTCTTCCTACTGTCTATGTTTTGAGCGTTTCCGGTGTCACCAGTTTTACATTCCGATGCACCTGTGCAGGTTTACTGTATCCCTTGGACCTTCCCATTGACGATGAAACACAGAAATTGCATCAAAATTAAATATAAGAGTCACAATGCCGACTCAAGTACAGGAAGACTGAGTCTTCCTACTGTCTATGTTTAGAGCGTTTGCTGTGTCACCAGTTTTACATTCCGATGCACCTGTGGAGGTTTATTGTAACCCTTGGACCTACCCATTGACGATGAAACACAGAAATTGCATCGGAATTAAGTATAACAGACACAACGCCGACTTAAGTACAGGAAGACTGAGTCTTCCTACTGTCTATGTTTTGAGCGTTTCCTGGGTCACCTGTTTTACATTCCGATGCTCCTCTGCAGCTTTACTGTATCCCTTGGATCACCCTACTGACGATGAAACACAGAAATTGCATCGGAGTTAAATACAAGAAATACAATGCGCACATATGTACAAGAAAACTGAGTCTTCTTAGGGTCTATGTTTTGAGCGCTTCCTGTGTCACCTGTTTTACATTCCGATGCGCCTCTGCAGTTTTACTGTATTCATTGGACCTTCCCATTGACGATGAAACACAGAAATTGCATCGGAATTAAATATAAGAGACACATTGCCGACTTAAGTACAGGAAGACTCAGTCTTCCTACTGTCTATGTTTTGAGCGTTTCCTGTGTCACCAGTTTTACATTCCGATGCACCTCCGCAGGTTTGCTGTATCCATTGGACCTTCACAGTGATGACGGAACACAGAAATTGCAACGGAATTAAATATGAGAGACACAATGTCGACTTACGTACAGGAAGAGTTTGTATTTCTACTGTCTATTTTTTGAGCGTTTCCTGTGTCACCAGTTTTATATTCTGATGGACCTCTGCAGGTTTACTGCATCCCTTGGACCTTCCCATTGACGATGAAACACAGAAATTGCGTCGGAATTAAATCTAAGAGACACAACGCCGACTTAAGTACAAGAAAACTGAGTCTTCTTACGGTCTATGTTTTGAGCGTTTCCTGTGTTCCCAGTTTTACATTCCGATGAACCTCTGGAGGTTTACTGTATCCCTTTGACCTTCCCATTGACGATGAAATACAGAAATTGCATCGGAATTAAATATAAGAGACACAATGCCGACTTAAGTACAGGAAGACTGAGTCTTCCTACTGTCTATTTTTTGAGAGTTTCCGGTGTCACCAGTTTTACATTCCGATGCACCTCTGCAGGTTTACTGTATCCCTTGGACCTTCCCATTGACGATGAAACACAGAAATTGCATCGGAATTAAGTATAACAGACACAATGCCGACTGAAGTACAGGTAGATTGAGTCTTCCTTCTGTCTATGTTCGTGCGTTTCCTGCGACACCAGTTTTACATTCCGATGCACCTCTGCAGGTTTACTGTATTCATTGGACCTTCCCATTGACGATGAAACACAGAAATTGCAGCGGAATTAAATATAAGAGACACAATGCCGACTTAAGTACAAGAAAACTGAGTCTTCTTAAGGTCTATGATTTGAGCGTTTCCCGTGTCACCACTTTTACATTCCGATGCACCTCTGAAGGTTTACTGTATGCCTTGGACCTTCGCATTGACGATGAAATACAGAAATTGCATCGGAATTAAATATAAGAGATACAATGCCGACTTAAGTACAGGAAGACCGAGTCATATTAATGTATATGTTTTGAGCGTTTCCTGTGTCAGCATTTTTACATTCCGATGCACCTCTGCAGGTTTACAGTATCCCTTATACCTTCACAGTGACGATGAAACACAGAAATTGCATCGGAATTAAGTATAACAGACACAATGCCGACTTAAGTACAAGAAGACTGAGTCTTCCTACTGTCTATGATTTGAGCGTTTCCGGTGTCACCAGTTTTACATTTCGATGCACCTGTGCAGGTTTACTGTATCCTTTGGACCTTCCCATTGACGATGAAACACAGAAATTGCATCAAAATTAAATATAAGAGTCACAATGCCGACTCAAGTACAGGAAGACTGAGTCTTCCTACTGTCTATGTTTAGAGCGTTTCCTGTGTCACCAGTTTTACATTCCGATGCACCTGTGGAGGTTTATTGTATCCCTTGGACCTTCCCATTGACGATGAAACACAGAAATTGCAACGGAATTAAATATAAGACTCACAATGCCGACTTAAGTACGCGAAGACTGAGTCTTATTAATGTCTATGTTTTGAGCGTTTCCTGTGTCACCAGTTATATATTCCGATGCAACTCTGCCGGTTTACTGTATCCATTGGACCTTCCCATTGACGAAAATACATAGAAATTGCATCGGACTTAAATAAAAGAGACACAATGCCGACTTAAGTACAGGAAGACTGAGTCTTCCTACTGTCTATGTTTTGAGCGTTTCCTGGGTCACCTGTTTTACATTCCGATGCACCACTGCAGCTTTACTGTATCCCTTCGATCACCCTAATGACGATGAAACACAGCAATTGCATCGGAGTTAAATATAAGAGATACAATGCCCACTTAAGTACAAGAAAACTGAGTCTTCTTAGAGTCTATGTTTTGAGCGCTTCTTGTGTCACCTGTTTTACATTCCGATGCACCTCTGCAGGTTTACTGCATCCATTGGACCTTCCCATTGACGATGAAACACAGAAATTGCATCGGAATTAAATATAAGAGACACAACGCCGTCTTAAGTACAAGAAAACTGAGTCTTCTTACGGTCTATTTTTGAGCGTTTCTGTGTCAGCATTTTTACATTCCGATGCACCTGTGCAGGTTTACTGTAACCCTTGGACCTTCCCATTGACGATGAAACACAGAAATTGCATCGGAATGAAATATAAGAGACACAATGCAGACTTAAGTACGGGAAGACTGAGTCTTATTAATGTCTATGTTTTGAGCGTTTCCTGTGTCACCAGTTATACATTCCGATGCAACTCTGCCGGTTTACTGTATCCATTGGACCTTCCCATTGACAAAAAAACATAGAAATTGCATCTAACTTAAATATCAGAGACACAATGCCGACTTAAGTACAGGAAGACTGAGTCTTCCTACTGTCTATGTTTTGAGCGTTTCCTGGGTCACCTGTTTTACGTTCCGATGCACCACTGCAGCTTTACTGTATCCCTTCGATCACCCTACTGACGATGAAACACAGCAATTGCATCGGAGTTAAATATAAGAGATACAATGCCCACTTAAGTACAAGAAAACTGAGTCTTCTTACGGTCTATGTTTTGAGCGCTTCTTGTGTCACCTGTTTTACATTCCGATGCACCTCTGCAGGTTTACTGCATCCATTGGACCTTCCCATTGACGATGAAACACAGAAATTGCATCGGAATTAAATATAAGAGAAACAACGCCGTCTTAAGTACAAGAAAACTGAGTCTTCTTACGGTCTATTTTTGAGCGTTTCCTGTGTCACCATTTTTACATTCCGATGCACCTGTGCAGGTTTACTGTAACCCTTGGACCTTCCCATTGACGATGAAACACAGAAATTGCATCGGAATTAAGTATGAGACACAATGCAGACTTAAGTACGGGAAGACTGAGTGTTATTAATGTCTATGTTTTGAGCGTTTCCTGTGTCACCAGTTATACATTCCGATGCAACTCTGCCGGTTTACTGTATCCATTGGACCTTCCCATTGCCGAAAAAACACAGAAATTGCATCGGACTTAAATATAAGCGACACAATGCCGACTTAAGTACAGGAAGACCGAGTCATATTAATGTATATGTATTGAGCGTTTCCTGTGTCAGCATTTTTACATTCCGATGCACCTCTGCAGGTTTACTGTATCCCTTGGACCTTCACAGTGACGATGAAACACGGAAATTGCATCGGAATTAAATATAAGAGACACAATGCAGACTTAAGTACGGGAAGACTGAGTGTTATTAATGTCTATGTTTTGAGCTTTTCCTGTGTCACCAGTTTTACATTCCGATGCACCTCCGCAGGTTTACTGTATCCATTGGACCTTCACAGTGATGACGGAACACAGAAATTGCAACGGAATTAAATATAAGAGACACAATGTCGACTTACGTACAGGAAGAGTTTGTATTTCTACTGTCTATTTTTTGAGCGTTTCCTGTGTCACCAGTTTTATATTCTGATGCACCTCTGCAGGTTTACTGTATCCCTTGGATCACCCTACTGACGATGAAACACAGAAATTGCATCGGAGTTAAATACAAGAGATACAATGCCCACATAAGTACAAGAAAACTGAGTCTTCTTAGGGTCTATGTTTTGAGCGCTTCCTGTGTCACCTGTTTTACATTCCGATGCGCCTCTGCAGGTTTACTGTATTCATTGGACCTTCCCATTGACGATGAAACACAGAAATTGCATCGGAATTAAATATAAGAGACACATTACCGACTTAAGTACAGGAAGACTGAGTCTTCCTACTGTCTATGTTTTGAGCGTTTCCTGTGTCACCAGTTTTACATTCCGATGCACCTCCGCAGGTTTACTGTATCCATTGGACCTTCACAGTGATGACGGAACACAGAAATTGCAACCGAATTAAATATAAGAGACACAATGTCGACTTACGTACAGGAAGAGTTTGTATTTCCACTGTCTATTTTTTGAGCGTTTCCTGTGTCACCAGTTTTACATTCTGATGCACCTCTGCAGGTTTACTGTATCCCTTGGACCTTCCCATTGACGATGAAACACAGAAATTGCGTCGGAATTAAATCTAAGAGACACAACGCCGACTTAAGTACAAGAAAACTGAGTCTTCTTACGGTCTATGTTTTGAGCGTTTCCTGTGTTCCCAGTTTTACATTCCGATGAACCTCTGGAGGTTTTCTGTATCCCTTTGACCTTCCCATTGACGATGAAATACAGAAATTGCATCGGAATTAAATATAAGAGACACAATGCCGACTTAAGTACAGGAAGACTGAGTCTTCCTACTGTCTATGTTTTGAGAGTTTCCGGTGTCACCAGTTTTACATTCCGATGCACCTCTGCAGTTTTACTGTATCCCTTGGACCTTCCCATTGACGATGAAACACAGAAATTGCATCGGAATTAAGTATAACAGACACAATGCCGACTGAAGTACAGGAAGATTGAGTCTTCCTACTGTCTATGTTTGTGCGTTTCCTGCGACACCAGTTTTACATTGCGATGCACGTCTGCAGGTTTACTGTATTCATTGGACCTTCCTATTGACGATGAAACACAGAAATTGCAGCGGAATTAAATATAAGAGACACAATGCCGACTTAAGTACAAGAAAACTAAGTCTTCTTAAGGTCTATGATTTGAGCGTTTCCCGTGTCACCACTTTTACATTCCAATGCACCTCTGAAGGTTTACTGTATGCCTTGGACCTTCGCATTGACGATGAAATACAGAAGTTGCATCGGAATTAAATATAAGAGACACAATGCCGACTTAAGTACAGGAAGACCGAATCATATTAATGTATATGTTTTGAGCATTTCCTGTGTCAGCATTTTTACATTCCGATGCACCTCTGCAGGTTTACTGTATCCCTTGGTCCTTCACAGTGACGATGAAACACAGAAATGCATCGGAATTAAGTATAACAGACACAATGCCGACTTCAGTACAGGAAGACTGAGTCTTCCTACTGTCTATGTTTTGAGCGTTTCCGGTGTCACCAGTTTTACATTCCGATGCACCTGTGCAGGTTTACTGTATCCCTTGGACCTTCCCATTGACGATGAAACACAGAAATTGCAATCAAAATTAAATATAAGAGTCACAATGCCGACTCAAGTACAGGAAGACTGAGTCTTCCTACTGTCTATGTTTAGAGCGTTTCCTGTGTCACCAGTTTTACATTCCGATGCACCTGTGGAGGTTTATTGTATCCCTTGGACCTTCCCATTGACGATGATACACAGAAATGGCATCGCAATTAAATATAAGAGTCACAATGCAGACTTAAGTACGGGAAGACTGAGTGTTATTAATGTCTATGTTTTGAGCGTTTCCTGTGTCACCAGTTATACATTCCGATGCAACTCTGCCGGTTTACTGTATCCATTGGACCTTCCCATTGCCGAAAAAACACAGAAATTGTATCGGACTTAAATATAAGCGACACAATGCCGACTTAAGTACAGGAAGACCGAGTCATATTAATGTATATGTTCTGAGCGTTTCCTGTGTCAGCATTTTTACATTCCGATGCACTTCTGCAGGTTTACTGTATCCCTTGGACCTTCACAGTGACGATGAAACACAGAAATTGCATCGGAATTAAGTATAACAGACACAATGCCGACTTAAGTACAGGAAGACTGAGTCTTCCTACTGTCTATGTTTTGAGCGATTCCTGGGTCATCTGTTTTACATTCCGATGCACCTCTGCAGCTTTACTGTATCCCTTGGATCACCCTACTGACGATGAAACACAGAAATTGTATCGGAGTTAAATACAAGAGATACAATGCCCACATAAGTACAAGAAAACTGAGTCTTCTTAGGGTCTATGTTTTGAGCGCTTCCTGTGTCACCTGTTTTACATTCCGATGCGCCTCTGCAGGTTTACTGTATTCATTGGAACCTTCCCATTGACGATGAAACACAGAAATTGCATCGGAATTAAATATAAGAGACACATTACAGACTTAAGTACAGGAAGACTGAGTCTTCCCACTGTCTATGATTTGAGCGTTTCCTGTGTCACCAGTTTTACATTCCGATGCACCTCCGCAGGTTTACTGTATCCATTGGACCTTCACAGTGATGACGGAACACAGAAATTGCAACGGAATTAAATATAAGAGACACAATGTCGACTTACGTACAGGAAGAGTTTGTATTTCTACTGTCTATTTTTTGAGCGTTTCCTGTGTCACCAGTTTTACATTCTGATGCACCTCTGCAGGTTTACTGTATCCCTTGGACCTTCCCATTGACGATGAAACACAGAAATTGCGTCGGAATTAAATCTAAGAGACACAACGCCGACTTAAGTACAAGAAAACTGAGTCTTCTTACGGTCTATGTTTGAGCGTTTCCTGTGTTCCCAGTTTTACATTCCGATGAAACTCTGGAGTTTTACTGTATCCCTTTGACCTTCCCATTGACGATGAAATACAGAAATTGCATCGGAATTAAATATAAGAGACACAATGCCGACTTAAGTACAGGAAGACTGAGTCTTCCTACAGTCTATGTTTTGAGAGTTTCCGGTGTCACCAGTTTTACATTCAGATGCACCTCTGCAGGTTTACTGTATCCCTTGGACCTTCCCATTGACGATGAAACACAGAAATTGCATCGGAATTAAGTATAACAGACACAATGCCGACTGAAGTACAGGAAGATTGAGTCTTCCTACTGTCTATGTTTGTGCGTTTCCTGCGACACCAGTTTTACATTCCGATGCACCTCTGCAGGTTTACTGTATTCATTGGACCTTGCCATTGACGATGAAACACAGAAATTGCATTGGAATTAAATATAAGAGACAGAATGCCAACTGAAGTTCAAGAAAACTGAGTCTTCTTAAGGTCTATGATTTGAGCGTTTCCCGTGTCACCACTTTTACATTCCAATGCACCTCTGAATGTTTACTGTATGCCTTGGACCTTCGCATTGACGATGAAATACAGAAATTGCATCGGAATTAAATATAAGAGACACAATGCCGACTTAAGTACAGGAAGACCGAGTCATATTAATGTATATGTTTTGAGCGTTTCCTGTGTCAGCATTTTTACATTCCGATGCACCTCTGCAGGTTTACTGTATCCCTTGGTCCTTCACAGTGATGATGAAACACAGAAATTGCATCGGAATTAAGTATAACAGACACAATGCCGACTTAAGTACAGGAAGACTGAGTCTTCCTACTGTCTATGTTTTGAGCGTTTCCGGTGTCACCAGTTTTACATTCCGATGCACCTGTGCAGGTTTACTGTATCCCTTGGACCTTCCCATTGACGATGAAACACAGAAATTGCATCAAAATTAAATATAAGAGTCACAACGCCGACTCAAGTACAGGAAGACTGAGTCTTCCTACTGTCTATGTTTGGAGCGTTTCCTGTGTCACCAGTTTTACATTCCGATGCACCTGTGGAGGTTTATTGTAACCCTTGGACCTTCCCATTGACGATGAAACACAGAAATTGCATCGGAATTAAGTATAACAGACACAATGCCGACTTAAGTACAGGAAGACTGAGTCTTCCTACTGTCTATGTTTTGAGCGTTTCCTGGGTCACCTGTTTTACATTCCGATGCACCTCTGCAGCTTTACTGTATCCCTTGGATCACCCTACTGACGATGAAACACAGATATTGCATCGGAGTTAAATACAAGAGATACAATGCGCACATAAGTACAAGAAAACTGAGTCTTCTTAAGGTCTATGTTTTGAGCGCTTCCTGTGTCACCTGTTTTACATTCCGATGCGCCTCTGCAGTTTTACTGTATTCATTGGACCTTCCCATTGACGATGAAACACAGAAATTGCATCAGAATTAAATATAAGAGACACATTGCCGACTTAAGTACAGGAAGACTGAGTCTTCCTACTGTCTATTTTTTGAGCGTTTCCTGTGTCACCAGTTTTACATTCCGATGCACCTCCGCAGGTTTGCTGTATCCATTGGACCTTCACAGTATTGACGGAACACAGAAATTGCAACGGATTTAAATATGAGAGACACAATGTCGACTTACGTACAGGAAGAGTTTGTATCTCTACTGTCTATTTTTTGAGCGTTTCCTGTGTCACCAGTTTTATATTCTGATGCACCTCTGCAGGTTTACTGTATCCCTTGGACCTTCCCATTGACGATGAAACGCAGAAATTGCATCGGAATTAAGTATAACAGACACAATGCCGACTTAAGTACAGGAAGACTGAGTCTTCCTACTGTCTATGTTTTGAGCGTTTCCTGTGTCACCAGTTTTACATTCCGATGCACCTCCGCAGGTTTGCTGTATCCATTGGACCTTCACAGTGATGACGGAACACAGAAATTGCAACGGAATTAAATATGAGAGACACAATGTCGACTTACGTACAGGAAGAGTTTGTATTTCTACTGTCTATTTTTTGAGTGTTTCCTGTGTCACCAGTTTTATATTCTGATGCGCCTCTGCAGGTTTACTGTATCCCTTGGACCTTCCCATTGACGATGAAACACAGAAATTGCATCGGAATTAAGTATAACAGACACAATGCCGACTTAAGTACAAGAAGACTGAGTCTTCCTACTGTCTATGATTTGAGCGTTTCCGGTGTCACCAGTTTTACATTCCGATGCACCTCTGCAGGTTTACTGTATCCCTTGGACCTTCCCATTGACGATGAAACACAGAAATTGCATCGGAATTAAGTATAACAGACACAATGCCGACTGAAGTACAGGTAGATTGAGTCTTCCTTCTGTCTATGTTCGTGCGTTTCCTGCGACACCAGTTTTACATTCCGATGCACCTCTGCAGGTTTACTGTATTCATTGGACCTTCCCATTGACGATGAAACACAGAAATTGCAGCGGAATTAAATATAAGAGACACAATGCCGACTTAAGTACAAGAAAACTGAGTCTTCTTAAGGTCTATGATTTGAGCGTTTCCCGTGTCACCACTTTTACATTCCGATGCACCTCTGAAGGTTTACTGTATGCCTTGGACCTTCGCATTGACGATGAAATACAGAAATTGCATCGGAATTAAATATAAGAGATACAATGCCGACTTAAGTACAGGAAGACCGAGTCATATTAATGTATATGATTTGAGCGTTTCCTGTGTCAGCATTTTTACATTCCGATGCACCTCTGCAGGTTTACTGTATCCCTTGGACCTTCACAGTGACGATGAAACACAGAAATTGCATCGGAATTAAGTATAACAGACACAATGCCGACTTAAGTACAAGAAGACTGAGTCTTCCTACTGTCTATGATTTGAGCGTTTCCGGTGTCACCAGTTTTACATTCCGATGCACCTGTGCAGGTTTACTGTATCCCTTGGACCTTCCCATTGACGATGAAACACAGAAATTGCATCAAAATTAAATATAAGAGTCACAATGCCGACTCAAGTACAGGATGACTGAGTCTTCCTACTGTCTATGTTTAGAGCGTTTCCTGTGTCACCAGTTTTACATTCCGATGCACCTGTTGAGGTTTATTGTATCCCTTGGACCTTCCCATTGACGATGAAACACAGAAATTGCATCGGAATTAAATGAGACACAATGCCGACTTAAGTACGGGAAGACTGAGTGTTATTAATGTCTATGTTTTGAGTGTTTCCTGTGTCACCAGTTATACATTCCGATGCAACTCTGCCGGTTTACTGTATCCATTGGACCTTCCCATTGACGAAAAAACACAGAAATTGCATCGGACTTAAATATAAGAGACACAATGCCGACTTAAGTACAGGAAGACTGAGTCTTCCCACTGTCTATGTTTTGAGCGTTTCCTGGGTCACCTGTTTTACATTCCGATGCACCTCTGCAGCTTTACTGTATCCCTTGGATCACCCTACCGACGATGAAACACAGAAATTGCATCGGAGTTAAATATAAGAGATACAATGACCACATAAGTACAAGAAAACTGAGTCTTCTTAGGGTCTATGCTTTGAGCGCTTCCTGTGTCACCTGTTTTACATTCCGATGCACCTCTGCAGGTTTACTGTATCCCTTGGACCTTCCCATTGACGATGAAAGACAGAAATTGCATCGGATTTAAATATAAGAGACACAATGCCGGCTTATGTACAGGAAGACTGAGCCCTCCTACTGTCTATGATTTGAGCGTTTCCTGTGTAACCAGTTTTACATCCCGATGCACCTCTGCGGGTTTACTGTATCACTTGGACCTTCCCATTGACGATGAATTACAGAAATTGCATCGGAATTAAGTATAACAGAAACAATGCCGAATGAAGTACAGAGTCTTCCTACTGTCTATGTTTGTGCGTTTCCTGCGACACCAGTTTTACATTCCGATGCACCTCTGCAGCTTTACTGTATCCCTTCGATCACCCTACTGACGATGAAACAGAGAAATTGCATCGGAATTAAATATAAGAGACACAATGCCGACTTAAGTACAGGAAGACTGAGTCTTCCTACTGCCTATGTTTTGAGCGATTCCGGTGTCACCAGTTTTACATTCCGATGCACCTCTGCAGGTTTACTGTATACCTTGGACCTTCACAGTGACGATGAAACACAGATATTGCATCGGAATTAGATATAAGAATCACAATGCCCACTCAAGTACAAGAAAACTGTGTCTTCTTACGGTCTATGTTTTGAGCGTTTCCTGTGTCACCAGTTTTACATTCCGATGCACCTGTGGCGGTTTATTGTATCCCTTGGACCTTCCCATTGACGATGAAACACAGAAATTGCATCGGAATTAAATATAAGAATCACAATGCCCACTCAAGTACAAGAAAACTGTGTCTTCTTACGGTCTATGTTTTGAGCGTTTCCTGTGTCACCAGTTTTACATTCCGATGCACCTGTGGAGGTTTATTGTATCCCTTGGACCTTCCCATTGACGATGAAACACAGAAATTGCATCGGAATTAAATATAAGACTCACAATGCCGACTTAAGTACGCGAAGACTGAGTCTTATTAATGTCTATGTTTTGAGCGTTTCCTGTGTCACCAGTTATATATTCCGATGAAACTCTGCCGGTTTACTGTATCCATTGGACCTTCCCATTGACGAAAATACATAGAAATTGCATCGGACCTAAATATAAGAGACACAATGCCGACTTAAGTACAGGAAGACTGAGTCTTCCTACTGTCTATGATTTGAGCGTTTCCTGGGTAACCTGTTTTACATTCCGATGCACCACTGCAGCTTTACTGTATCCCTTCGATCACCCTAATGACGATGAAACACAGCAATTGCATCGGAGTTAAATATAAGAGATACAATGACATTGACGATGAAACACAGAAATTGCAGCGGAATTAAATATAAGAGACACAATGCCGACTTAAGTACAAGAAAACTGAGTCTTCTTAAGGTCTATGATTTGAGCGTTTCCCGTGTCACCACTTTTACATTCCGATGCACCTCTGAAGGTTTACTGTATGCCTTGGACCTTCGCATTGACGATGAAATACAGAAATTGCATCGGAATTAAATATAAGAGATACAATGCCGACTTAAGTACAGGAAGACCGAGTCATATTAATGTATATGTTTTGAGCGTTTCCTGTGTCAGCATTTTTACATTCCGATGCACCTCTGCAGGTTTACTGTATCCCTTGGACCTTCACAGTGACGATGAAACACAGAAATTGCATCGGAATTAAGTATAACAGACACAATGCCGACTTAAGTACAAGAAGACTGAGTCTTCCTACTGTCTATGATTTGAGCGTTTCCGGTGTCACAAGTTTTACATTCCGATGCACCTGTGCAGGTTTACTGTATCCCTTGGACCTTCCCATTGACGATGAAACACAGAAATTGCATCAAAATTAAATATAAGAGTCACAATGCCGACTCAAGTACAGGAAGACTGAGTCTTCCTACTGTCTATGTTTAGAGCGTTTCCTGTGTCACCAGTTTTACATTCCGATGCACCTGTGGAGGTTTATTGTATCCCTTGGACCTTCCCATTGACGATGAAACACAGAAATTGCATCGGAATTAAATGAGACACAATGCCGACTTAAGTACGGGAAGACTGGGTGTTATTAATGTCTATGTTTTGAGTGTTTCCTGTGTCACCAGTTATACATTCCGATGCAACTCTGCCGGTTTACTGTATCCATTGGACCTTCCCATTGACGAAAAAACAAAGAAATTGCATCGGACTTAAATATAAGAGACACAATGCCGACTTAAGTACAGGAAGACTGAGTCTTCCCACTGTCTATGTTTTGAGCGTTTCCTGGGTCACCTGTTTTACATTCCGATGCACCTCTGCAGCTTTACTGTATCCCTTGGATCACCCTACCGACGATGAAACACAGAAATTGCATCGGAGTTAAATATAAGAGATACAATGACCACATAAGTACAAGAAAACTGAGTCTTCTTAGGGTCTATGCTTTGAGCGCTTCCTGTGTCACCTGTTTTACATTCCGATGCACCTCTGCAGGTTTACTGTATCCATTGGACCTTCCTATTGACGATGAAACACAGACATTGCATCGGACTTAAATATAAGAGACACAATGCCGACTTAAGTACAAGAAGACTGAGTCTTCCTACTGTCTATGTTTTGAGCGTTTCCGGTGTCACCAGTTTTACATTCCGATGCACCTCTGCAGGTTTACTGTATCCCTTGGACCTTCCCATTGACGATGAAAAACAGAAATTGCTTCGGATTTAAATATAAGAGACACAATGCCGGCTTATGTACAGGAGGACTGAGCCCTCCTACTGTCTATGATTTGAGCGTATCCTGTGTCACCAGTTCTACATTCCAATGCACCTCTGCAGGTTTACTGTATCCCTTGGACCTTCCCATTGACGATGAAACACAGAAATTGCATCGGAATTAAGTATAACAGACACAATGCCGACTTAAGTACAGGAAGATTGATTCTTCCTACTGTCTATGTTTTGAGCGTTTCCTGTTTCCTGCGACACCAGTTTTACATTCCGATGCGCCTCCGCAGGTTTACTGTATTCATTGGACCTTCCCATTGACGATGAAACACAGATATTGCATCGTAATTAAATATAAGAGACACATTGCCGACTTAAGTACAGGAAGACTGAGTCATCCTACTGTCTATGTTTTGAGCGTTTCCTGTGTCACCAGTTTTACATTCCGATGCACCTCCGCAGGTTTACTGTATCCTTTGGACCTTCACAGTGATGATGGAACACAGATATTGCATCGGAATTAAATATAAGAGACACAATGTCGACTTACGTACAGGAAGAGTTTGTATTTCTACTGTCTATGTTTTGAGCGTTTCCTGTGTCACCAGTTTTACATTCTGATGCACCTCTGCAGGTTTGCTGTATCCCTTGGACCTTCCCATTGACGATGAAACACAGAAATTGCATCGGAATTAAATATAAGAGACACAACGCCGACTTAAGTACAAGAAAACTGAGTCTTCCTACGGTCTATGTTTTGAGCGTTTCCTGTGTTCCCAGTTTTACATTCCGATGCACCTCTGCAGGTTTACTGTATCCCTTGGACCTTCCAATTGACGATGAAATACAGAAATTGCATGGGTATTAGAAATAAGAGACACAATGCCGACTTAAGTACAGGAAGACTGAGTCTTCCTGCTGTCTATGTTTTGAGCGTTTCCGGTGTCACCAGTTTTACATTCCGATGCACCTGTGCAGGTTTACTGTATCCCTTGGACCTTCCCATTGACGATGAAAGACAGAAATTGCATCGGATTCAAATATAAGAGACACAATGCCGGCTTATGTACAGGAAGACTGAGCCCTCCTACTGTCTATGATTTGGGCATTTCCTGTGTCACCAGTTTTACATCCCGATGCACCTCTGCGGGTTTACTGTATCACTTGGACCTTCCCATTGACGATGAAACACAGAAATTGCATCGGAATTAAGTATAACAGAAACAATGCCGACTGAAGTACAGGAAGATTGAGTCTTCCTACTGTCTATGTTTGTGCGTTTCCTGCGACACCAGTTTTACATTCCGATGCACCTCTGCAGCTTTACTGTATCCCTTCGATCACCCTACTGACGATGAAACAGAGAAATTGCATCGGAATTAAATATAAGAGACACAATGCCGACTTAAGTACAGGAAGACTGAGTCTTCCTACTGCCTATGTTTTGAGCGTTTCCTGGGTCACCTGTTTTACATTCCGATGCACCACTGCAGCTTTACTGTATCCCTTCGATCACCCAAATGACGATGAAACACAGCAATTGCATCGGAGTTAAATATAAGAGATACAATGCCCACTTAAGTACAAGAAAACTGAGTCTTCTTAGAGTCTATGTTTTGAGCGCTTCTTGTGTCACCTGTTTTACATTCCGATGCACCTCTGCAGGTTTACTGCATCCATTGGACCTTCCCATTGACGATAAAACACAGAAATTGCATCGGAATTAAATATAAGAGACTCAACGCCGTCTTAAGTACAAGAAAACTGAGTCTTCTTACGGTCTATTTTTGAGCGTTTCCTGTGTCAGCATTTTTACATTCCGATGCACCTGTGCAGGTTTACTGTAACCCTTGGACCTTCCCATTGACGATGAAACACAGAAATTGCATCGGAATTAAATATAAGAGACACAATGCAGACTTAAGTACGGGAAGACTGAGTCTTATTAATGTCTATGTTTTGAGCGTTTCCTGTGTCACCAGTTATACATTCCGATGCAACTCTGCCGGTTTACTGTATCCATTGGACCTTCCCATTGACAAAAAAACATAGAAATTGCATCTAACTTAAATATAAGAGACACAATGCCGACTTAAGTACAGGAAGACTGAGTCTTCCTACTGTCTATGTTTTGAGCGTTTCCTGGGTCACCTGTTTTACGTTCCGATGCACCACTGCAGCTTTACTGTATCCCTTCGATCACCCTACTGACGATGAAACACAGCAATTGCATCGGAGTTAAATATAAGAGATACAATGCCCACTTAAGTACAAGAAAACTGAGTCTTCTTACGGTCTATGTTTTGAGCGCTTCTTGTGTCACCTGTTTTACATTCCGATGCACCTCTGCATGTTTACTGCATCCATTGGACCTTCCCATTGACGATGAAACACAGAAATTGCATCGGAATTAAATATAAGAGACACAACGCCGTCTTAAGTACAAGAAAACTGAGTCTTCTTACGGTCTATTTTTGAGCGTTTCCTGTGTCAGCATTTTTACATTCTGATGCACCTGTGCAGGTTTACTGTAACCCTTGGACCTTCCCATTGACGATGAAACACAGAAATTGCATCGGAATTAAATATGAGACACAATGCAGACTTAAGTACGGGAAGACTGAGTGTTATTAATGTCTATGTTTTGAGCGTTTCCTGTGTCACCAGTTATACATTCCGATGCAACTCTGCCGGTTTACTGTATCCATTGGACCTTCCCATTGCCGAAAAAACACAGAAATTGCATCGGACTTAAATATAAGCGACACAATGCCGACTTAAGTACAGGAAGACCGAGTCATATTAATGTATATGTTTTGAGCGTTTCCTGTGTCAGCATTTTTACATTCCGATGCACCTCTGCAGGTTTACTGTATCCCTTGGACCTTCACAGTGACGATGAAACACAGAAATTGCATCGGAATTAAATATAAGAGACACAATGCAGACTTAAGTACGGGAATACTGAGTGTTATTAATGTCTATGTTTTGAGCGTTTCCTGTGTCACCAGTTTTACATTCCGATGCACCTCCGCAGGTTTACTGTATCCATTGGACCTTCACAGTGATGACGGAACACAGAAATTGCTAAGGAATTAAATATAAGAGACACAATGTCGACTTACGCACAGGAAGAGTTTGTATTTCTACTGTCTATTTTTTGAGCGTTTCCTGTGTCACCAGTTTTATATTCTGATGCACCTCTGCAGGTTTACTGTATCCCTTGGACCTTCCCATTGACGATGAAACACAGAAATTGCATCGGAATTAAATCTAAGAGACACAACGCCGACTTAAGTACAAGAAAACTGAGTCTTCTTACGGTCTATGTTTTGAGCGTTTCCTGTGTTCCCAGTTTTACATTCCGATGAACCTCTGGAGGTTTACTGTATCCCTTGGACCTTCCCATTGACGATGAAACACAGAAATTGCATCGGAATTAAGTATAACAGACACAATGCCGACTGAAGTACAGGAAGATTGAGTCTTCCTACTGTCTATGTTTGTGCGTTTCCTGCGACACCATTTTTACATTCCGATGCACCTCTGCAGGTTTACTGTATTCATTGGACCTTCCCATTGACGATGAAACACAGAAATTGCAGCGAAATTAAATATAAGAGGCCCAATGCCGACTTAAGTACAAGAAAACTGAGTCTTCTTAAGGTCTATGATTTGAGCGTTTCCCGTGTCACCACTTTTACATTCCGATGCACCTCTGAAGGTTTACTGTATGCCTTGGACCTTCGCATTGACGATGAAATACAGAAATTGCATCGGAATTAAATATAAGAGACACAATGCCGACTTAAGTACAGGAAGACCGAGTCATATTAATGTATATGTTTTGAGCGTTTCCTGTGTCAGCATTTTTACATTCCGATGCACCTCTGCAGGTTTACTGTATCCCTTGGACCTTCACAGTGACGATGAAACACAGAAATTGCATCGGAATTAAGTATAATAGACACAATGCCGACTTAAGTACAGGAAGACTGAGTCTTCCTACTCTCTATGTTTTGAGCGTTTCCGGTGTCACTAGTTTTACATTCCGATGCACCTGTGCAGGTTTGCTGTATCCCTTGGACCTTCCCATTGACGATGAAACACAGAAATTGCATCAAAATTAAATATAAGAGTCACAATGCCGTCTCAAGTACAGGAAGACTGAGTCTTCCTACTGTCTATGTTTAGAGCGTTTCCTGTGTCACCAGTTTTACATTCCGATGCACCTGTGGAGGTTTATTGTATCCCTTGGACCTTCCCATTGACGATGAAACAGAGAAATTGCATCGGAATTAAATGAGACCCAATGCCGACTTAAGTACGGCAAGACTGAGTGTTATTAATGTCTATGTTTTGAGTGTTTCCTGTGTCACCAGTTATACATTCCGATGCAACTCTGCCGGTTTACTGTATCCATTGGACCTTCCCATTGACGAAAAAACACAGAAATTGCATCGGACTTAAATATAAGAGACACAATGCCGACTTAAGTACAGGAAGACTGAGTCTTCCCACTGTCTATGTTTTGAGCGTCTCCTGGGTCACCTGTTTTACATTCCGATGCACCTCTGCTGCTTTACTGTATCCCTTGGATCACCCTACCGACGATGAAACACAGAAATTGCATCGGAGTTAAATATAAGAGATACAATGACCACATAAGTACAAGAAAACTGAGTCTTATTAGGGTCTATGTTTTGAGCGCTTCCTGTGTCACCTGTTTTACATTCCGATGCACCTCTGCAGGTTTACTGTATCCATTGGACCTTCCTATTGACGATGAAACACAGAAATTGCTTCGGAATTAAATATAAGAGAAACAACGCCGACTTAAGTACAAGAAAACTGAGTCTTCTTACGGTCTATGTTTTGAGCGTTTCCTGTGTCACCAGTTTTACATTCCGATGCACCTCTGCAGGTTTACTGTATCCCTTGGACCTTCCAATTGACGATGAAATACAGAAATTGCATCGGAATTAAAAATAAGAGACACAATGCCGACTTAAGTACAGGAAGATTGAGTCTTCCTACTGTCTATGTTTTGAGCGTTTCCTGCTTCCTGTGTCACCAGTTTTACATTCCGATGCACCTCCGCAGGTTTACTGTATCCTTTGGACCTTCACAGTGATGATGGAACACAGAAATTGCATCGGAATTAAATATAAGAGACACAATGTCGACTTACGTACAGGAAGAGTTTGTATTTCTACTGTCTATGTTTTGAGCGTTTCCTGTGTCACCAGTTTTACATTCTGATGCACGTCTGCAGGTTTACTGTATCCCCTGGACCTTCCCATTGACGATGAAACACAGAAATTGCATCGGAATTAAATATAAGAGACACAATGCCGACTTAAGTACAAGAAAACTGAGTCTTCCTACGGTCTATGTTTTGAGCGTTTCCTGTGTCACCAGTTTTACATTCCGATCCACCTGTGCAGGTTTACTGTATCCCTTGGACCTTCCCATTGACGATGAAAGACAGAAATTGCATCGGATTTAAATATAAGAGACACAATGCCGGCTTATGTACAGGAAGACTGAGCCCTCCTACTGTCTGTGATTTGAGCGTTTCCTGTGTCACCAGTTTTACATCCCGATGCACCTCTGCGGGTTTACTGTATCACTTGGACCTTCCCATTGACGATGAAACACAGAAATTGCATCGGAATTAAGTATAACAGAAACAATGCCGACTGAAGTACAGGAAGATTGAGTCTTCCTACTGTCTATGTTTGTGCGTTTCCTGCGACACCAGTTTTACATTCCGATGCACCTCTGCAGCTTTACTGTATCCCTTCGATCACCCTACTGACGATGAAACAGAGAAATTGCATCGGAATTAAATATAAGAGACTGAGTCTTCCTACTGCCTATGTTTTGAGCGTTTCCGGTGTCACCAGTTTTACATTCCCATGCACCTCTGCAGGTTTACTGTATACCTTGGACCTTCACAGTGACGATGAAACACAGAAATTGCATCGGAATTAAATATAAGAATCACAATGCCCACTCAAGTACAAGAAAACTGTGTCTTCTTACGGTCTATGTGTTGAGCGTTTCCTGAGTCACCAGTTTTACATTCCGATGCACCTGTGGAGGTTTATTGTATCCCTTGGACCTTCCCACTGACGATGAAACACAGAAATTGCATCGGAATTAAATATAAGAGGCACAATGCCGACTTAAGTACGGGAAGACTGAGTCTTATTAATGTCTATGATTTGAGCGTTTCCTGTGTCACCAGTTATACATTCCGATGCAACTCTGCCGGTTTACTGTATCCATTGTACCTTCCCATTGACGAAAAAACATAGAAATTGCATCGGACTTAAATATAAGAGACACAATGCCGACTTAAGTACAGGAAGACTGAGTCTTCCTACTGTCTATGTTTTGAGCGGTTCCTGGGTCACCTGTTTTACATTCCGATGCACCTCTGCAGCTTTACTGTATCCCTTCGATCACCCTACTGTTGATGAAACACAGCAATTGCATCGGAGTTAAATATAAGAGATACAATGCCCACTTAAGTACAAGAAAACTGAGTCTTCTTAGGGTCTATGTTTTGAGCGCTTCCTGTGTCACCTGTTTTACATTCCGATGCACCTCTGCAGGTTTACTGCATCCATTGGACCTTCCCATTGACGATGAAACACAGAAATTGCATCGGAATTAAATATAAGAGACACAACGACGTCTTAAGTACAAGAAAACTGAGTCTTCTTACGGTCTATTTTTGAGCGTTTCCTGTGTCACCAGTTTCACATTCCGATGCACCTCTGCAGGTTTACTGTATCCCTTGGACCTTCCCATTGACGATGAAATACAGAAATTGCATCGGAATTAAATATAAGAGACACAATGCCGACTTAAGTACAGGAAGACTGAGACTTCCTACTGTCTATGTTTTGAGCGTTTCCGGTGTCACCAGTTTTACATTCCGATGCACCTGTGGAGGTTTATTGTATCCCTTGGACCTTCCCATTGACGATGAAACACAGAAATTGCATCGTAATTAAATATAAGAGACACAATGCCGACTTAAGTACAGGAAGACTGAGTCTTCCTACTTACTATGTTTTGAGCGTTTCCTGGGTCACCTGTTTTACATTCCGATGCACCTCTGCAGCTTTACTGTATCCCTTGGATCACCCTACTGACGATGAAACACAGAAATTGCATCGGAGTTAAATGTAAGAGATACAATGCCCACATAAGTACAAGAAAACTGAGTCTTCTTAGGGTCTATGTTTTGAGCGCTTCCTGTGTCACCTGTTTTACATTCCGATGCACCTCTGCACGTTAACTGTATCCATTGGACCTTCCCATTGACGATAAAATACAGAAATTGCATCGGAATTAAATATAAGAGACACAATGCCGACTCAAGTACAGGAAGACTGAGTCATATTAATGTCTATGTTTTGAGCGTTTCCTGTGTCAGCAGTTTTACATTCCGATGCACCTCTGCAGGTTTACTGTTTCCCTTGGACCTTCACAGTGACGATGAAACACAGAAATAGCATCGGAATTAAATATAAGAGTCATAATGCCCACTTAAGTACAAGAAAACTGTGTCTTTTTACGGTCTATGTTTTGAGCGTTTCCGGTGTCACCAGTTTTACATTCCGATGCACATCTGCAGGTTTACTGTATCCCTTGGACCTTCCCATTGACGATGAAACACAGAAATGGCATCGCAATTAAATATAAGAGTCACAATGCCGACTCAAGTACAGGAAGACTGAGTGTTCCTACTGTCTATGTTTTGAGCGTTTCCTGTGTCAACAGTTTTACATTCCGATGCACCTCTGCAGGTTTACTGTATCCCTTGGACCTTCACAGTGACGATGAAACACAGAAATAGCATCGGAATTAAATATAAGAGTCATAATGCCCACTTAAGTACAAGAAAACTGTGTCTTTTTACGGTCTATGTTTTGAGCGTTTCCGGTGTCACCAGTTTTACATTCCGATGCACATCTGCAGGTTTACTGTATCCCTTGGACCTTCCCATTGACGATGAAACACAGAAATGGCATCGCAATTAAATATAAGAGTCACAATGCCGACTCAAGTACAGGAAGACTGAGTGTTCCTACTGTCTATGTTTTGAGCGTTTCCTGTGTCAACAGTTTTACATTCCGATGCACCTCTGCAGGTTTACTGTATCATTTGGACCTTCACAGTGACGATGAAACACAGAAATTGCATCGGAATTAAATATAACAATCACAATGCCCACTCAAGTACAAGGAAACTGTGTCTTCTTACGGTCTATGCTTTGAGCGTTTCCTGTGTCACCAGTTTTACATTCCGATGCACCTGTGGAGGTTTATTGTATCCCTTGGACCTTCCCATTGACGATGAAACACAGAAATTGCATCGTAATTAAATACAAGAGACACAATGCCGACTTAAGTACGGGAAGACTGAGTCTTATTAATGTCTATGTTTTGAGCGTTTCCTGTGTCACCAGTTATACATTCCGATGCAACTCTGCCGGTTTTCTGTATCCATTGGACCTTCCCACTGACGATGTAAAACAGAAATTGCATCGGAATTAAATATAAGAAACACAACGCCGACTTAAGTACAAGAAAACTGAGTCTTCTTACGGTCTATGTTTTGAGCGTTTCCTGTGTCACCAGTTTTACATTCCGATGCACCTCTGTAGGTTTCTGTATCCCTTGGACCTTCCCATTGACGATTAAATACAGGAATTGCATCGGAATTAAATATAAGAGACACAATGCCGACTTAAGTACAGGAAGACTGAGTCTTCCTACTGTCTATGTTTTGAGCGTTTCCGGTAACACCAGTTTTACATTCCGATGCAGCTGTGCAGGTTTACTGTATCCCTTGGACCTTCCCATTGACGATGAAAAACAGAAATTGCATCGGATTTAAATATAAGAGACACAATGCCGGCTTTTGTACAGGGAGACTGAGCCCTGCTACTGTCTATGTTTTGAGCGTTTCCTGTGTCACCAGTTTTACCTTCCAATGCACCTCTGCAGGCTTACTGTATCACTTGGACCTTCCCATTGACGATGTAACACAGAAATTGCATCGGAATTAAGTATAACAGACACAATGCCGACTGAAGTACAGGAAGATTGAGTCTTCCTACTGTCTATGTTTTGAGCGTT
The DNA here is from genome assembly GCF_023898315.1 of Schistocerca nitens. Taxonomy (NCBI): domain Eukaryota; kingdom Metazoa; phylum Arthropoda; class Insecta; order Orthoptera; family Acrididae; genus Schistocerca; species Schistocerca nitens. The sequence continues at coordinate 237,112,276 of NC_064623.1, read as the reverse complement.
TCCTGCGACACCAGTTTTACATTCCGATGCGCCTCTGCAGGTTAACTGTATTCATTGGACCTTCCGATTGACGATGAAACACAGAAATTGAATCGGAATTAAATGTAAGAGACACAATGCCGACTTAAGTACAGGAAGACTGAGTCTTCCTACTGTCTATGTTTTGAGCGTTTCCGGTGTCACCAGTTTTACATTGCGATGCACCTGTGCAGGTTTACTGTATCCCTTGGACCTTCCCATTGACGATGAAAAACAGAAATTGCATCGGATTTAAATATAAGAGACACAATGCCGGCTTATGTACAGGAAGACTGAGCGCTCCTACTGTCTATGCGTTGAGCGTTTCCTGTGTCACCAGTTTTACATTCCAATGCACCTCTGCAGGTTTACTGTATCCCTAGGACCTTCCCATTGACGATGAAACACAGAAATTGCATCGGAATTAAGTATAACAGACACAATGCCGACTGAAGTACAGGAAGATTGAGTCTTCCTACTGTCTATGTTTTGAGCGTTTCCTGCGACACCAGTTTTACATTCCGATGCGCCTCTGCAGGTTTACTGTATTCATTGGACCTTCCCATTGACGATGAAACACAGAAATTGCATCGGAATTAAATATAAGAGACACAATGCCGACTTAAGTACAGGAAGACTGAGTCTTCCTACTGTCTATGTTTTGAGCGTTTCCGGTGTAACCAGTTTTACATTCCAATGCACCTGTGCAGGTTTACTGTATCCCTTGGACCTTCCCATTGACGATGAAAAACAGAAATTGCATCGGATTTAAATATAAGAGACACAATGCCGGCTTATGTACAGGAAGACTGAGCGCTCCTACTGTCTATGCGTTGAGCGTTTCCTGTGCCACCAGTTTTACATTCCAATGCACCTCTGCAGGTTTACTGTATCCCTAGGACCTTCCCATTGACGATGAAACACAGAAATTGCATCGGAATTAAGTATAACAGACACAATGCCGACTTAAGTACAGGAAGACTGAGTCTTCCTACTGTCTATGTTTTGAGCGTTTCCTGTGTCACCAGTTTTACATTCCGATGCACCTCCGCAGGTTTACTGTAAACATTGGACCTTCACAGTGATGATGAAACCCAGAAATTGTATCGGATTAAATATAAGAGACACAATGTCGACTTAAGTACATGAAGAGTTTATCTTTCTACTGTCTATGTTTTGAGCGTTTCCTGTATCAACAGTTTTACATTCCGATGCACCTCTGCAGGTTTACTGTATTCCTTGGACCTTCCCATTGACGATGAAACACAGAAATTGCATCGGAATTAAATATAAGAGACACAATGCCGACTTAAGTACAGGAAGACTGAGTCTTATTAATGTCTATGTTTTGTGCGTTTCCTGTGTCACCAGTTATACATTCCGATGGAACTCTGCCGGTTTACTGTATCCATTGGACCTTCCCTTTGACGAAAAAACACAGAAATTGCATCGGACTTAAATATAAGAGACACAATGCCGACTTAAGTACAGGAAGACTGAGTCTTCCTACTGTCTATGTTTTGAGCGTTACCTGGGTCACCCGTTTTACATTCCGATGCACCTCTGCCGGTTTACTGTATCCCTTGGATCACCCTACTGACGATGAAACACAGAAATTGCATCGGAGTTAAATATAAGAGATACAATGCCCACTTAAGTACAAGAAAACTGAGTCTTCTTAGGGTCTATGTTTTGAGCGCGTACTGTGTCACCTGTTTTACATTCCGATGCACCTCTGCAGGTTTACTGTATCCATTGGACCTTCCCACTGACGATGTAAAACAGAAATTGCATCGGAATTAAATATAAGAAACACAACGCCGACTTAAGTACAAGAAAACTGAGTCTTCTTACGGTCTATGTTTTGAGCGTTTCCGGTGTCACCAGTTTTACATTCCGATGCACCTCTGCAGGTTTACTGTATCCCTTGGACCTTCACATTGACGATGAAATACAGAAATTGCATCGGAATTAAATATAAGAGACACAATGCCGACCTAAGTACAGGAAGACTGAGTCTTCCTACTGTCTATGTTTTGAGCGTTTCCGGTAACACCAGTTTTACATTCCGATGCGCCTCTGCAGGTTTACGGTATTCATTGGACCTTCCCATTGACGATGAAACACAGAAATTGCATCGGAATTAAATATAAGAGACACAATGCCGACTTAAGTACAGGAAGACTGAGTCTTCCTACTGTCTATGTTTTGAGCGTTTCCTGTGTCACCTGTTTTACATTCCGATGCACCTCCGCAGGTTTACTGTATCCATTGGACCTTCACAGTGATGATGAAACACAGAAATGGTATGGGATTAAATATAAGAGACACAATGTCGACTTAAGTACAGGAAGAGTTTATCTTTCTACTGTCTATGTTTTGAGCGATTCCTGTGTCACCAGTTTTACATTCCGATGCAATTCTGCAGGTTTACTGTATCCCTTGGACCATCCCATTGAAGATGAAACACAGAAATTGCATCGGAATTAAATATAAGTGACACAACGCCGACTTAAGTACAAGAAAACTGAGTCTTCTTACGGTCTATGTTTTGAGCGTTTAATGTGTCACCAGTTTTACATTCCGATGCATCTCTGCAGGTTTACTGTATCCCTTGGACCTTCCCATTGACGATGAAATACAGAAATTGCATCGGATTTAAATATAAGAGACACAATGCCGGCTTATGTACAGGAAGACTGAGCGCTCCTACTGTCTATGCGTTGAGCGTTTCCTGTGTCACCAGTTTTACATTCCAATGCACCTCTGCAGGTTTACTGTATCCCTAGGACCTTCCCATTGACGATGAAACACAGAAATTGCATCGGAATTAAGTATAACAGACACAATGCAGACTGAAGTAAAGGAAGATTGAGTCTTCCTACTGTCTATGTTTTGAGCGTTTCCTGCGACACCAGTTTTACATTCCGATGCGCCTCTGCAGGTTTACTGTATTCATTGGACCTTCCCATTGACGATGAAACACAGAAATTGCATCGGAATTAAATATAAGAGACACAATGCCGACTTAAGTACAGGAAGACTGAGTCTTCCTACTGTCTATGTTTTGAGCGTTTCCTGTGTCACCAGTTTTACATTCCGATGCACCTCCGCAGGTTTACTGTATCCATTGGACCTTCACAGTGATGATGAAACACAGAAATGGTATGGGATTGAATATAAGAGACACAATGTCGACTTAAGTACATGAAGAGTTTATCTTTCTACTGTCTATGTTTTGAGCGTTTCCTGTGTCAACAGTTTTACATTCCGATGCACCTCTGCAGGTTTACTGTATCCCTTGGACCTTCACAGTGACGATGAAACACAGAAATTGCATCGGAATTAAATATAAGAGTCACAATGCCCACTTAAGTACAAGAAAACTGTGACTTCTTACGGTCTATGTTTTGAGCGTTTCCTGTGTCACCAGTTTTACATTCCGATGCAACTCTGGAGGTTTATTGTATCCTTGGACCTTCCCATTGGCGATAAACACAGAAATTGCATCGGAATTAAATATAAGAGACACAATGCCGACTCTAGTACAGGAAGACTGAGTCATATTAATGTCTATGTTTTGAGCGTTTCCTGTGTCACCAGTTATACATTCCGATGAAACTCTGCCGGTTTTCTGTATCCATTGGACCTTCCCCTTGACGATGAAACACAGAAATTGCATCGGACTTAAATATAAGAGACACAATGCCGACTTAAGTACAGGCAGACTGAGTCTTCCTACTGTCTATGTTTTGAGCGTTTCCTGGGTCACCTGTTTTACATTCCGATGCACCTCTGCCGGTTTACTGTATCCCTTGGATCACCCTACAGACGATGAAACACAGAAATCGCATCGGAGTTAAATATAAGAGATACAATGCCCACTTAAGTACAAGAAAACTGAGTCTTCTTAGGGTCTATGTTTTGAGCGGGTACTGTGTCACCTGTTTTACATTCCGATGCACCTCTGCAGGTTTACTGTATCCATTGGACCTTCCCACTGACGATGAAAAACAGAAATTGCATCGGAATTAAATATAAGAAACACAACGCCGACTTAAGTACAAGAAAACTGAGTCTTCTTACGGTCTATGTTTTGAGCGTTTCCTGTGTCACCAGTTTTACATTCCGATGCACCTCTGCAGGTTTACTGTATCCCTTGGACCTTCCCATTGACGATGAAATACAGAAATTGCATCGGAATTAAATATAAGAGACACAATGCCGACCTAAGTACAGGAAGACTGAGTCTTCCTACTGTCTATGTTTTGAACGTTTCCTGCGACACCAGTTTTACATTCCGATGCGCCTCTGCAGGTTTACTGTATTCATTGGACCTTCCCATTGACGATGAAACACAGAAATGGCATCGGAATTAAATATAAGAGACACAATGCCGACTTAAGTACAGGAAGACTGAGTCTTCCTACTGTCTATGTTTTGAGCGTTTCCTGTGTCACCAGTTTTACATTCCGATGCGCCTCTGCAGGTTTACTGTATTCATTGGACCTTGCCATTGACGATGAAACACAGAAATTGCATCGGAATTAAATGTAAGAGACACAATGCCGACCTAAGTACAGGAAGACTGAGTCTTCCTACTGTCTATGTTTTGAGCGTTTCCTGCGACACCAATTTTACATTCCGATGCGCCTCTGCAGGTTTACTGTATTCATTGGACCTTCCCATTGACGATGAAACACAGAAATTGCATCGGAATTAAATATAAGTGACACAACGCCGACTTAAGAACAAGAAAACTGAGTCTTCTTACGGTCTATGTTTTGAGCGTTTCCTGTGTCACCAGTTTTACATTTCGATGCACCTCTGCAGGTTTACTGTATCCCTTGGACCTTCCCATTGACGATGAAATACAGAAATTGCATCGGATTTAAATATAAGAGACACAATGCCGACTTAAGTACAGGAAGACTGAGTCTTCCTATTGTCTATGTTTTGAGCGTTTCCGGTGTCACCAGTTTTACATTCCGATGCACCTGTGCAGGTTTACTGTATCCCTTGGACCTTCCCATTGACGATGAAAACCAGAAATTGCATCGGATTTAAATATAAGAGACACAATGCCGGCTTATGTACAGGAAGACTGAGCCCTCCTACTGTCTATGCTTTGAGCGTTTCCTGCGTCACCAGTTTTACATTCCAATGCACCTCTGCAGGTTTACTGTATCCCTTGGACCTTCCCATTGACAATGAAAAACAGAAATTGAATCGGAATTAAGTATAACAGACACAATGCTGACTGAAGTACAGGAAGATTGAGTCTTCCTACTGTCTATGTTTTGAGCGTTTCCTGCGACACCAGTTTTACATTCCGATGCGCCTCTGCAGGTTTACTGTATTCATTGGATCTTCCCATTGACGATGAAACACAGAAATTGCATCGGAATTAAATATAAGAGACACAATGCCGACTTAAGTACAGGAAGACTGAGTCTTCCTACTGTCTATGTTTTGAGCGTTTCCTGTGTCACCAGTTTTATATTCCGATGCACCGCCGCAGGTTTACTGTATCCATTGGACCCTCACAGTGATGATGAAACCCAGACATTGTATCGGATTAAATATAAGAGACACAATGTCGACTTAAGTACATGAAGAGTTTATCTTTCTACTGTCTATGTTTTGAGCGTTTCCTGTGTCACCAGTTTTACATTCCGATGCACCTCTGCAGGTTTACTGTATCCCTTGGACCTTCCCATTGACGATGAAACACAGAAATTGCATCGGAATTAAATATAAGTGACACAACGTCGACTTAAGTACAAGAAAACTGAGTCTTCTTTTGGTCTATGTTTTGAGCGTTTCCTGTGTCACCAGTTTTACATTCCGATGCACCTCTGCAGGTTTACTGTATTTCTTGGACCTTCCCATTGACGATGAAATACAGAAATTGCATCGGAATTAAATATAAGAGACACAATGCCGACTTTAGTACAGGAAGACTGAGTCTTCCTACTGTCTATGCTTTGAGCGTTTCCGGTGTCACCAGTTTTACATTCCGATGCACCTGTGCAGGTTTACTGTATCCCTTGGACCTTCCCATTGACGATGAAAAACAGAAATTGCTTCGAATTTAAGTATAAGGGACACAATGCCGGCTTATGTACAGGAAGACTGAGCCCTCCTACTGTCTATGATTTGAGCGTTTCCTGCGACACCAGTTTTACATTCCGATGCACCTCTGCAGGTTTACTGTATTCATTGGACCTTCCCATTGACAATGAAACACAGAAATTGCATCGGAATTAAATATAAGAGACACAATGCCGACTTAAGTACAGGCAGACTGAGTCTTCCTACTGTCTATGTTTTGAGCGTTTCCTGGGTCACCTGTTTTACATTCCGATGCACCTCTGCCGGTTTACTGTATCCCTTGGATCACCCTACTGACGATGAAACACAGAAATCGCATCGGAGTTAAATATAAGAGATACAATGCCCACTTAAGTACAAGAAAACTGAGTCTTCTTAGGGTCTATGTTTTGAGCGGGTACTGTGTCACCTGTTTTACATTCCGATGCACCTCTGCAGGTTTACTGTATCCATTGGACCTTCCCACTGACGATGAAAAACAGAAATTGCATCGGAATTAAATATAAGAAACACAACGCCGACTTAAGTACAAGAAAACTGAGTCTTCTTACGGTCTATGTTTTGAGCGTTTCCTGTGTCACCAGTTTTACATTCCGATGCACCTCTGCAGGTTTACTGTATCCCTTGGACCTTCCCATTGACGATGAAATACAGAAATTGCATCGGAATTAAATATAAGAGACACAATGCCGACCTAAGTACAGGAAGACTGAGTCTTCCTACTGTCTATGTTTTGAGCGTTTCCTGCGACACCAGTTTTACATTCCGATGCGCCTCTGCAGGTTTACTGTATTCGTTGGACCTTCCCATTGACGATGAAACACAGAAATGGCATCGGAATTAAATATAAGAGACACAATGCCGACTTAAGTACAGGAAGACTGAGTCTTCCTACTGTCTATGTTTTGAGCGTTTCCTGTGTCACCAGTTTTACATTCCGATGCGCCTCTGCAGGTTTACTGTATTCATTGGATCTTGCCATTGACGATGAAACACAGAAATTGCATCGGAATTAAATGTAAGAGACACAATGCCGACCTAAGTACAGGAAGACTGAGTCTTCCTACTGTCTATGTTTTGAGCGTTTCCTGCGACACCAATTTTACATTCCGATGCGCCTCTGCAGGTTTACTGTATTCATTGGACCTTCCCATTGACAATGAAACACAGAAATTGCATCGGAATTAAATATAAGTGACACAACGCCGACTTAAGAACAAGAAAACTGAGTCTTCTTACGGTCTATGTTTTGAGCGTTTCCTGTGTCACCAGTTTTACATTTCGATGCACCTCTGCAGGTTTACTGTATCCCTTGGACCTTCCCATTGACGATGAAATACAGAAATTGCATCGGATTTAAATATAAGAGACACAATGCCGACTTAAGTACAGGAAGACTGAGTCTTCCTATTGTCTATGTTTCGAGCGTTTCCGGTGTCACCAGTTTTACATTCCGATGCACCTGTGCAGGTTTACTGTATCCCTTGGACCTTCCCATTGACGATGAAAAACAGAAATTGCATCGGATTTAAATATAAGAGACACAATGCCGGCTTATGTACAGGAAGACTGAGCCCTCCTACTGTCTATGCTTTGAGCGTTTCCTGTGTCACCAGTTTTACATTCCGATGCACCTCTGCAGGTTTACTGTATCCCTTGGACCTTCCCATTGACGATGAAAAACAGAAATTGCATCGGAATTAAGTATAACAGACACAATGCCGACTGAAGTACAGGAAGATTGAGTCTTCCTACTGTCTATGTTTTGAGCGTTTGCTGCGACACCAGTTTTACATTCCGATGCGCCTCTGCAGGTTTACTGTATTCATTGGATCTTCCCATTGACGATTAAACACAGAAATTGCATCGGAATTAAATATAAGAGACACAATGCCGACTTAAGTACAGGAAGACTGAGTCTTCCTACTGTCTATGTTTTGAGCGTTTCCTGTGTCACCAGTTTTACATTCCGATGCAGCGCCGCAGGTTTACTGTATCCATTGGACCCTCACAGTGATGATGAAACCCAGACATTGTATCGGATTAAATATAAGAGACACAATGTCGACTTAAGTACATGAAGAGTTTATCTTTCTACTGTCTATGTTTTGAGCGTTTCCTGTGTCACCAGTTTTACATTCCGATGCACCTCTGCAGGTTTACTGTATCCCTTGGACCTTCCCATTGACGATGAAACACAGAAATTGCATCGGAATTAAATATAAGTGACACAACGTCGACTTAAGTACAAGAAAACTGAGTCTTCTTTTGGTCTATGTTTTGAGCGTTTCCTGTGTCACCAGTTTTACATTCCGATGCACCTCTGCAGGTTTACTGTATTTCTTGGACCTTCCCATTGACGATGAAATACAGAAATTGCATCGGAATTAAATATAAGAGACACAATGCCGACTTTAGTACAGGAAGACTGAGTCTTCCTACTGTCTATGCTTTGAGCGTTTCCGGTGTCACCAGTTTTACATTCCGATGCACCTGTGCAGGTTTACTGTATCCCTTGGACCTTCCCATTGACGATGAAAAACAGAAATTGCTTCGAATTTAAATATAAGGGACACAATGCCGGCTTATGTACAGGAAGACTGAGCCCTCCTACTGTCTATGATTTGAGCCTTTCCTGCGACACCAGTTTTACATTCCGATGCACCTCTGCAGGTTTACTGTATTCATTGGACCTTCCCATTGACAATGAAAGACAGAAATTGCATCGGAATTAATTATAAGTCACACAATGCCGACTTTAGTACAGGAAGACTGAGTCTTCCTACTGTCTATGTTTTGAGCGTTTCCGGTGTCACTAGTTTTACACTCGGATGCACCTGTGCAGGTTTACTGTATGCCTTGGACCATCCCATAGACGATGAAACACAGAAATGGCATCGCAATTAAATATAAGAGTCACAATGCCGACTCACGTACAGGAAGACAGAGTCTTCCTACTGTCTATGTTTTGAGCGTTTCCTGTGTCAGCAGTTTTACATTCCGATGCACCTCTGCAGGTTCACTGTATCCCTTGGACCTTCACAGTGACGATGAAACACAGAAATTGTATCGAAATTAAATATAAGAGTCACAATGCCCACTTAAGTACAAGAAAACTGTGTCTTCTTACGGTCTATGTTTCGAGCGTTTCCTGTGTCACCAGTTTTACATTCCGATGCACCTCCGTAGGCTTATTGTATCCCTTGGACCTTCCGATTGACGATGAACACAGAAATTGCATCGCAATTAAATATAAGAGACACAATGCCGACTTAAGTACAGGAAGACTGAGTCTTATTAATGTCTATGTTTTGAGCGTTTCCTGTGTACCAGTTTTACATTCCGATGCACCACTGCCGGTTTACTGTATCGATTGGACCTTCCCATTGACGAAAAAACACAGAAATTGCATCGGAATTAAATATAAGAGACACAATGCCGACTTAAGAACAGGAAGACTGAGTCTTCCTACAGTCTATGTTTTGAGCGTTTCCGGGGCACTTGTTTTACATTCCGATGCACCTCTGCAGGATTTACTGTATCCCTTGGATCACCCTACTGACGATGAAACACAGTAATTGCATCGGAGTTAAATATAAGAGATACAATGCCCACTTAAGTACAAGAATACTGAGTCTTCTTACGGTCTATGTTTTGAGCGCTTCCTGTGTCACCTGTTTTACATTCCGATGCACCTCTGCAGGTTTACTGTATCCATTGGACCTTCCCATTGACGATGAAACACAGAAATTGCATCGGAATTAAATATAAGAGACACAACGCCGACTTAAGTACAAGAAAACTGAGTCTTCTTACGGTCTATGTTTTGAGCGTTTCCTGTGTCACCAGTATTACATTCCGATGCACCTCTGCAGGTTTACTGTATCTCTTGGACCGTCCCATTGACGATGAAATACAGAAATTGCATCGGAATTAAATATAAGAGACACAATGCCGACTTAAGTACAGGAAGACTGAGTCTTCCTGCTGGCTATGTTTTGAGCGTTTCCGGTGTCACCAGTTTTACATTCCGATGCACCTGTGCAGGTTTACTGTATCCCTTGGACCTTCCCATTGACGATGAAACATAGAAATTGCATCGCAATTAAATAGAAGAGTCACAATGCCGACTCAAGTACAGGAAGACTGAGTCTTCCTATTGTCTATGCTTTGAGCGTTTCCTGTGTCAGCGGTTTTACATTCCGATGCACCTCTGCAGGTTTACTGTATCCCTTGGACCTTCACAGTGACGATGAAACACAGAAATTGCAGCGGAATTAAATATAAGTGACACAATGCCGACTAAAGGACAGGAAGACTGAGTCTTCCTTCTGTCTATGTTTTGAGCGTTTCCGGTGTCACCAGTTTTACATTCCGATGCACCTGTGCAGGTTTATTGTATCCCTTGGACCGTCCCATTGACGATGAAACACAGAAATGGCATCGCAATTAAATATAAGAGTCACAATGCCGACTCAAGTACAGGAAGACTGAGTCTTCCTACTTTTTATGATTTGAGCGTTTCCTGTGTCAGCAGTTTTACATTCCAATGCACCTCTGCAGGTTTACTGTATCCCTTGGACCTTCCCATTGTCGATGAAACACAGAAATTGCATCGGAGTTAAATATAAGAGACACAAAGGAGACTTAAGTACAGGAACATTGATTCTTCTTACTGTCTATGTTTTGAGCGTTTCCTGTGTCACCAGTTTTACATTCCGATGCACCTCCGCAGGTATACTGTATCCATTGGTCCTTCACAGTGATGATGAAACACAGAAATTGCATCAGATTAAATATAAGAGACACAATGCCGACTGAAGTACAGGAAGTCTGAGTCTTCCTACTGTCTATGTTTTGAGCGTTTCCTGTGTCACCAGTATTACATTCCGATGCACCTCCGCAGGTTTACTGTATGCATTGGACCTTTACAGTGATGAAGAAACACAGAAATTGCATCGGATTAAATATAAGAGACACACTGTCGACTTAAGTACAGGAAGAGTTTTTCTTTCTACTGTCTATGTTTGAGCTTTTCCTGTGTCACAAGTTTTACATTCCGATGCACCTCTGCAGGTTTACTGTGTCCCTTGGACCTTCCCATTGACGATGAAACACAGAAATTGCATCGGAATTAAATATAAGAGACACAACGCCGACTTAAATACGAGAAAACTGAGTCTTCTTACAGTCTATGTTTTGAGCGTTCCCTGTGTCACCAGTTTTACATTCCGATGCACCTCTGCAGGTTTACTGTATAACTTGGACCTTCCCATTGACGATGAAATACAGAAATTGCATCGGAATTAAATATAAGAGACACAATGCCGACATTAGTACAGGAAGACTGAGTCTTCCTACTGTCTATGTTTTGAGCGTTTCCGGTGTCACCAGTTTTACATTCCGATGCAACTCTGCCGGTTTGTTGTATCCATTGGACCTTCCCATTGACGAAAAAACACAGAAATTGCATCGGACTTAAATATAAGAGACACAATGCCGACTTAAGTACAGGAAGACTGAGTCTTCCTAATGTCTATATTTTGAGCGTTTCCTGGGTCACCTGTTTTACATTCCGATGCATCTCTGCAGCTTTACTGTATCCCTTAGATCACCCTACTGACGATGAAACACAGAAATTGCATCGGAGTTAATTATAAGAGATACAATGCCCACTTAAGTACAAGAAAACTGAGTCTTCTTAGGGTCTATGTTTTGAGCGCTTCCTGTGTCACCTGTTTTACATTCCGATGCACCTCTGCAGGTTTACTGTATCCATTAGACCTGACCACTGACGATGAAACACAGAAATTGCATCGGAATTAAATATAAGAAACACAACGCCGATTTAAGTACAAGAAAACTGGGTCTTCTTCCGGTCTATGATTTGAGCGTTTCCTGTGTTACCAGTTTCACATTCCGATGCACCTCTGCAGGTGTACTGTATCCCTTGGACCTTCCCATTGACGATGAAATACAGAAATTGCATCGCATTAAATATAAGAGACACAATGCCGACTTAAGTACAGGAAGACTGAGTCTTCCTACTGTCTATGTTTGAGCGTTTCCGGTAACACCAGTTTTACATTCCGATACACCTGCGCAGGTTTACTGTATCCCTTGGATCTTCCCATTGACGATGAAAAACAGAAATTGCATCGGATTTAAATATAAGAGACACATTGCCGATTTTTGTACAGGAAGACTGAGCCCTCCTACTGTCTATGCTTTGAGCGTTTCCTGTGTCACCAGTTTTACATTCCGATGCACCTCCGCAGGTTTACTGTATGCATTGGAGCTTCACAGTGATGAAGAAACACAGAAATTGCATCGGATTAAATATAAGAGACACAATGTCGACTTAAGTACAGGAAGAGTTTTTCTTTCTACTGTCTATGTTTGAGCGTTTCCTGTGTCACAAGTTTTACATTCCGATGCACCTCTGCAGGATTACTGTGTCCCTTGGACCTTCCCATTGACGATGAAACACAGAAATTGCATCGGAATTAAATATAAGAGACACAACGCCGACTTAAATACAAGAAAACTGAGTCTTCTTACGGTCTATGTTTTGAGCGTTCCCTGTGTCACCAGTTGTACATTCCGATGCACCTCTGCAGTTTTACTGTATAACGTGGACCTTCCCATTTACGATGAAATACAGAAATTGCATCGGAATTAAATATAAGAGACACAATGCCGACTTAAGTACAGGAAGACTGAGTCTTCCTACTGTCTATGTTTCGAGCTTTTCCGGTAACACCAGTTTTACATTCCGATGCACCTGCGCAGGTTTACTGTATCCCTGGGACCTTCCCATTCACGATGAAACACAGAAATTGCATCGGAATTAAGTGTAACAGACACAATGCCGACTGAAGTACAGGAAGATTGAGTCTTCCTACTGTCTATGTTTTGAGCGTTTCCTGCGACACCAGTTTTACATTTCGATGCGCTCTGCAGGTTTATTGTATTCATTGGACCTTCCCATTGACGATGAAGCACAGAAATTGCATCGGAATCAAATATAGGAGACACAATGCCGACTTAAGTACAGGAAGACTGAGTCTTCCTACTGTCTATGTTTTGAGCGTTTCCTGTGTCACCTGTTTTACATTCCGATGCACCTCCGCAGGTTTACTGTATCCATTGGACCTTCACAGTGATGATGAAACACAAAAATTGTATCGGATTAAATATAAGAGACACAATGTCGACTTAAGTACAGGAAGAGTTTATCTTTCTACTGTCTATGTTTTGAGCGTTTCCTGTGTCACCATTTTTACATTCCGATGCACCTCTGCAGGTTTACTGTATCCCTTGGACCTTCACATTGACGATGAAGCACAGAAATTGCATCGGAATTAAATATAAGTGACACAACGCCGACTTAAGTACAAGAAAACTGAGTCTTCTTACGGTCTATGTTTTGAGCGTTTCCTGTGTCACCAGTTTTACATTCCGATGCACCTGTGCAGGTTTACTGTATCCCTTGGATCTTCCCACTGACGATGAAACACAGAAATTGCATCGGAATTAAAGATAAGAAACACAACGCCGACTTAAATACAAGAAAACTGAGTCTTCTTACGGTCTATGTTTTGAGCGTTTCCTGTGTCACCAGTTTTACATTCCGATGCACCTCTGCAGGTTTACTGTATTCATTGGACCTTCCCATTGGCAATGAAACACAGATATAGCATCGGAATTAAATATAAGACACACAATGCCGACTTTAGTACAGGAAGACTGAGTCTTCCTAGTGTCTATGTTTTGAGCGTTTCCGGTGTCACCAGTTTTACATTCGGATGCCCCTGTGCAGGTTTACTGTGTCCCTTGGACATTCCCATTGACAATGAAACACAGAAATGGCATCGCAATTAAATATAAGAGTCACAATGCCGACTCAAGTACAGGAAGACTGAGTCTTCCTACTGTCTATGCTTTGAGCGTTTCCTGTGTCAGCAGGTTTACATTCCGATGCACCTCTGCAGGTTCACTGCATCCCTTGGACCGTCCCAGTGACGATGAAACACAGAAATTGCATCGGAATTAAATATAAGAGACACAATGCCGACTTAAGTACAGGAAGACTGAGTCTTCCTACTGTCTATGTTTTGAGCGTCTCCGGTGTCACCAGTTTTACATTCCGATGCACCTGTGCAGATTTACTGCATCCCTTGGACCTTCCCATTGTCGATGAAACACAGAAATGGCATCGCAATTAAATATAAGAGTCACAATGCCGCCCCAAGTACAGGAAGACAGAGTCTTCCTACTGTCTATGATTTTAGCGTTTCCTGTGTCAGCGGTTTTACATTCCGATGCACCTGTGCAGGTTTACTGTATCCCTTGGACCTTCACAGTGACGATGAAACACAGAAATTGCATCGGAATTAAATATAAGTGACACAATGCCGACTTAAGTACAGGAAGACTGAGTCTTCCAGCTGTCTATGTTTTGAGCGTTTCCGGTGTCACCAGTTTTACATTCCGATGCATCTGTGCAGGTTTACTGTATCCCTTGGACCTTCCCATTGACGATGAAACACAGAAATGGCATCGCAATTAAATATAAGAGTCACATTGCCAACTCAAGTACAGGAAGACTGAGTCTTCCTACTGTCTATGTTTGAGCGTTTCCTGTGTCAGCAGTTTTACATTCCGATGCACCTCTGCAGGTTTACTGTATCCCTTGGACCTTCACAGTGACGATGAAACACAGAAATTGCATCGGAATTAAATATAAGTGACACAATGCCGACTTAAGTACAGGAAGACAGAGTCTTCCTTCTGTCTATGTTTTGAGCGTTTCCGGTGTCACCAGTTTTACATTCCGATGCACCTGTGCAGGTTTACTGTATCCCTTGGACCTTCCCATTGACGATGAATCACAGAAATGGAATCGCAATCAAATATAAGAGACACAAAGCCGACTTAAGTACAGGAACATTGATTCTTCCTACTGTCTAAGTTTTGAGCGTTTCCTGTGTCACCAGTTTTACATTCCGATGCACCTCCGCAGGTTTACTGTATCCATTGGTCCTTCACAGTGATGATGAAACACAGAAATTGCACCGGAATTAAATATAAGAGACACAATGTCGACTTAAGTACATGAAGAGTTTATCTTTCTACTGTCTAAGTTTTGAGCGTTTCCTGTGTCACCAGTTTTACATTCCGATGCACCTCTGCCGGTTTACTGTATCCCTTGGATCACCCTACTGACGATGAAACACAGAAATCGCATCGGAGTTAAATATAAGAGATACAATGCCCACTTAAGTACAAGAAAACTGAGTCTTCTTAGGGTCTATGTTTTGAGCGGGTACTGTGTCACCTGTTTTACATTCCGATGCACCTCTGCAGGTTTACTGTATCCCTTGGACCTTCCCATTGACGATGAAATACAGAAATTGCATCGGAATTAAATATAAGAGACACAATGCCGACCTAAGTACAGGAAGACTGAGTCTTCCTACTGTCTATGTTTTGAGCGATTCCTGCGACACCAGTTTTACATTTCGATGCACCTCTGCAGGTTTACTGTATTCATTGGACCTTCCCATTGACGATGAAACACAGAAATTGCATCGGAATTAAATATAAGAGACACAATGCCGACTTAAGTACAGGAAGACTGAGTCTTCCTACTATCTATGTTTTGAGCGTTTCCGGTAACACCAGTTTTACATTCCGATGCGCCTCTGCAGGTTTACTGTATTCATTGGACCTTGCCATTGACGATGAAACACAGAAATTGCATCGGAATTAAATATAAGAGACACAATGCCGACCTAAGTACAGGAAGACTGAGTCTTCCTACTGTCTATGTTTTGAGCGTTTCCTGCGACACCAGTTTTACATTCCGATGGGCCTCTGCAGGTTTACTGTATTCATTGGACCTTCCCATTGACGATGAAACACAGAAATTGCATCGGAATTAAATATAAGTGACACAACGCCGACTTAAGTACAAGAAAACTGAGTCTTCTTACGGTCTATGTTTTGAGCGTTTCCTGTGTCACCAGTTTTACATTCCGATGCACCTCTGCAGGTTTACTGTATCCCTTGGATCTTCCCATTGACGATGAAAAACAGAAATTGCATCGGATTTAAATATAAGAGACACATTGCCGACTTTTGTACAGGAAGACTGAGCCCTCCTACTGTCTATGCTTTGAGCGTTTCCTGTGTCACCAGTTTTACTTTCCGATGCACCTCCGCAGGTTTACTGTATGCATTGGAGCTTCACAGTGATGAAGAAACACAGAAATTGCGTCGGATTAAATATAAGAGACACAATGTCGACTTAAGTACAGGAAGAGTTTTTCTTTCTACTGTCTATGTTTGAGCGTTTCCTGTGTCACAAGTTTTACATTCCGATGCAGCTCTGCAGGATTACTGTGTCCCTTGGACCTTCCCATTGACGATGAAACACAGAAATTGCATCGGAATTAAATATAAGAGACACAACGCCGACTTAAATACAAGAAAACTGAGTCTTCTTACGGTCTATGTTTTGAGCGTTCCCTGTGTCACCAGTTGTACATTCCGATGCACCTCTGCAGTTTTACTGTATAACGTGGACCTTCCCATTTACGATGAAATACAGAAATTGCATCGGAATTAAATATAAGAGACACAATGCCGACTTAAGTACAGGAAGACTGAGTCTTCCTACTGTCTATGTTTCGAGCTTTTCCGGTAACACCAGTTTTACATTCCGATGCACCTGCGCAGGTTTACTGTATCCCTGGGACCTTCCCATTCACGATGAAACACAGAAATTGCATCGGAATTAAGTGTAACAGAAACAATGCCGACTGAAGTACAGGAAGATTGAGTCTTCCTACTGTCTATGTTTTGAGCGTTTCCTGCGACACCAGTTTTACATTTCGATGCGCTCTGCAGGTTTACTGTATTCATTGGACCTTCCCATTGACGATGAAGCACAGAAATTGCATCGGAATCAAATATAGGAGACACAATGCCGACTTAAGTACAGGAAGACTGAGTTTCCTACTGTCTATGTTTTGAGCGTTTCCTGTGTCACCTGTTTTACATTCCGATGCACCTCCGCAGGTTTACTGTATCCATTGGACCTTCACAGTGATGATGAAACACAAAAATTGTATCGGATTAAATATAAGAGACACAATGTCGACTTAAGTACAGGAAGAGTTTATCTTTCTACTGTCTATGTTTTGAGCGTTTCCTGTGTCACCATTTTTACATTCCGATGCACCTCTGCAGGTTTACTGTATCCCTTGGACCTTCACATTGACGATGAAGCACAGAAATTGCATCGGAATTAAATATAAGTGACACAACGCCGACTTAAGTACAAGAAAACTGAGTCTTCTTACGGTCTATGTTTTGAGCGTTTCCTGTGTCACCAGTTTTACATTCCGATGCACCTGTGCAGGTTTACTGTATCCCTTGGATCTTCCCACTGACGATGAAACACAGAAATTGCAACGGAATTAAAGATAAGAAACACAACGCCGACTTAAATACAAGAAAACTGAGTCTTCTTACGGTCTATGTTTTGAGCGTTTCCTGTGTCACCAGTTTTACATTCCGATGCACCTCTGCAGGTTTACTGTATTCATTGGACCTTCCCATTGGCAATGAAACACAGATATTGCATCGGAATTAAATATAAGACACACAATGCCGACTTTAGTACAGGAAGACTGAGTTTTCCTAGTGTCTATGTTTTGAGCGTTTCCGGTGTCACCAGTTTTACATTCGGATGCCCCTGTGCAGGTTTACTGTGTCCCTTGGACATTCCCATTGACAATGAAACACAGAAATGGCATCGCAATTAAATATAAGAGTCACAATGCCGACTCAAGTACAGGAAGACTGAGTCTTCCTACTGTCTATGCTTTGAGCGTTTCCTGTGTCAGCAGGTTTACATTCCGATGCACCTCTGCAGGTTCACTGCATCCCTTGGACCGTCCCAGTGACGATGAAACACAGAAATTGCATCGGAATTAAATATAAGAGTCACAATGCCCACTTAAGTACAAGAAAACTGTGTCTTCTTACGGTCTATGTTTCGAGCGTTTCGTGTGTCACCAGTTTTACATTCCGATGCACATCCGGAGGTTTATTGTATCCCTTGGACCTTCCCATTGACGATGAAACACAGAAATTGCATCGTAATTAAATATAAGAGACACAATGCCGACTTAAGTACAGCAAGACTGAGTCTTCCTACTGTCTATGATTTGAGCGTTTCCTGGGTCACCTGTTTTACATTCCGAAGCACCTCTGCAGCTTTACTGTATCCCTTGGATCACCCTACTGACGATGAAACACAGTAATTGCATCAGATTTAAATATAAGAGATACAATGCCCACTTAAGTACAAGAATACTGAGTCTTCTTAGGGTCTATGTTTTGAGCGCTTCCTGTGTCACCTGTTTTACATTCCGATGCACCTCTGCAGGTTTACTGTATCCATTGGACCTTCCCATTGACGATGAAACACTGCATCGGAATTAAATATAAGAGACACAACGCCGACTTAAGTACAAGAAAACGGAGTCTTCTTACGGTCCATGTTTTGAGCGTTTCCTGTGTCACCAGTTTTACATTCCGATGCACCTCTGCAGGTTTACTGTATCTCTTGGACCGTCCCATTGACGATGAAATACAGAAAATGCATCGGAATTAAATATAAGAGACACAATGCCGACTTAAGTACAGGAAGACTGAGTCTTCCTACTGTCTATGTTTTGAGCGTCTCCGGTGTCACCAGTTTTACATTCCGATGCACCTGTGCAGATTTACTGCATCCCTTGGACCTTCTCATTGTCGATGAAACACAGAAATGGCATCGCAATTAAATATAAGAGTCACAATGCCGACCCAAGTACAGGAAGACAGAGTCTTCCTACTGTCTATGATTTTAGCGTTTCCTGTGTCAGCGGTTTTACATTCCGATGCACCTGTGCAGGTTTACTGTATCCCTTCGACCTTCACAGTGACGATGAAACACAGAAATTGCATCGGAATTAAATATAAGTGACACAATGCCGACTTAAGTACAGGAAGACTGAGTCTTCCAGCTGTCTATGTTTTGAGCGTTTCCGGTGTCACCAGTTTTACATTCCGATGCATCTGTGCAGGTTTACTGTATCCCTTGGACCTTCCCATTGACGATGAAACACAGAAATGGCATCGCAATTAAATATAAGAGTCACATTGCCAACTCAAGTACAGGAAGACTGAGTCTTCCTACTGTCTATGTTTGAGCGTTTCCTGTGTCAGCAGTTTTACATTCCGATGCACCTCTGCAGGTTTACTGTATCCCTTGGACCTTCACAGTGACGATGAAACACAGAAATTGCATCGGAATTAAATATTAGTGACACAATGCCGACTTAAGTACAGGAAGACAGAGTCTTCCTTCTGTCTATGTTTTGAGCGTTTCCGGTGTCACCAGTTTTACATTCCGATGCACCTGTGCAGGTTTACTGTATCCCTTGGACCTTCCCATTGACGATGAATCACAGAAATGGAATCGCAATCAAATATAAGAGACACAAAGCCGACTTAAGTACAGGAACATTGATTCTTCCTACTGTCTAAGTTTTGAGCGTTTCCTGTGTCACCAGTTTTACATTCCGATGCACCTCCGCAGGTTTACTGTATCCATTGGTCCTTCACAGTGATGATGAAACACAGAAATTGCACCGGAATTAAATATAAGAGACACAATGTCGACTTAAGTACATGAAGAGTTTATCTTTCTACTGTCTATGTTTTGAGCGTTTCCTGTGTCAACAGTTTTACATTCCGATGCACCTATGCAGGTTTACTGTATCCCTTGGACCTTCACAGTGACGATGAAACACAGAAATTGCATCGGAATTAAATATAAGAGACACAATGCCGACTTAAGTACAGGAAGACTGAGTCTTCCTACTGTCTATGTTTTGAGCGTTTCCGGTAACACCAGTTTTACATTCCGATGCGCCTCTGCAGGTTTACTGTATTCATTGGACCTTGCCATTGACGATGAAACACAGAAATTGCATCGGAATTAAATATAAGAGACACAATGCCGACCTAAGTACAGGAAGACTGAGTCTTCCTACTGTCTATGTTTTGAGCGTTTCCTGCGACACCAGTTTTACATTCCGATGGGCCTCTGCAGGTTTACTGTATTCATTGGACCTTCCCATTGACGATGAAACACAGAAATTGCATCGGAATTAAATATAAGTGACACAACGCCGACTTAAGTACAAGAAAACTGAGTCTTCTTACGGTCTATGTTTTGAGCGTTTCCTGTGTCACCAGTTTTACATTCCGATGCACCTCTGCAGGTTTACTGTATCCCTTGGACCTTCCCATTGACGATGAAATACAATAAATTGCATCGGATTTAAATATAAGAGACACAATGCCGACTTAAGTACAGGAAGACTGAGCCCTCCTACTGTCTATGCTTTGAGCGTTTACTGTGTCACCATTCTTACATTCCAATGCACCTCTGCAGGTTTACTGTATCCCTTGGACCTTCCCATTGACGATGAAAAACAGAAATTGCATAGGAATTAAGTATAGCAGACACAATGCCGACTGAAGTACAGGACGATTGAGTATTCCTACTGTCTATGTTTTGAGCGTTTCCTGCGACACCAGTTTTACATTCAGATGCGCCTCTGCAGGTTTACTGTATTCATTGGACCTTCCCATTGACGATGAAACACAGAAATTGCATCGGAATTAAATATAAGAGACACAATGCCGACTTAAGTACAGGAAGACTGAGTCTTCCTACTGTCTATGTTTTGAGCGTTTCCTGTGTCACCAGTTTTACATTCCGATTAACCTCCGCAGGTTTACAGTATCCATTGGACCCTCACAGTGATGATGAAACCCAGACATTGTATCGGATTAAATATAAGAGACACAATGTCGACTTAAGTACATGAAGAGTTTATCTTTCTACTGTCTATGTTTTGAGCGTTTCCTGTGTCACCAGTTTTACATTCCGATGCACCTCTGCAGGTTTACTGTATCCCTTGGACCTTCCCATTGACGATGAAACACAGAAATTGCATCGGAATTAAATATAAGTGACACAACGTCGACTTAAGTACAAGAAAACTGAGTCTTCTTACGGTCTATGTTTTGAGCGTTTCCTGTGTCACCAGTTTTACATTCCGATGCACCTCTGCAGGTTTACTGTATTTCCTGGACCTTCCCATTGACGATGAAATACAGAAATTGCATCGGAATTAAATATAAGAGACACAATGCCGACTTTAGTACAGGAAGACTGAGTCTTCCTACTGTCTATGCTTTGAGCGTTTCCGGTGTCACCAGTTTTACATTCCGATGCACCTGTGCAGGTTTACTGTATCCCTTGGACCTTCCCATTGACGATGAAAAACAGAAATTGCTTCGAATTTAAATATAAGGGACACAATGACGGCTTATGTACAGGAAGACTGTGACCTCCTACTGTCTATGATTTGAGCGTTTCCTGCGACACCAGTTTTACATTCCGATGCACCTCTGCAGGTTTACTGTATTCATTGGACTTTCCCATTAACAATGAAACACAGAAATTGCATCGGAATTAAATATAAGACACACAATGCAGACTTTAGTACAGGAAGACTGCGTCTTCCTACTGTCTATGTTTTCAGCGTTTCCGGTGTCACTAGTTTTACACTCGGGTGCACCTGTGCAGGTTTACTGTATGCCTTGGACCATCCCATGGACGATGAAACACAGAAATGGCATCGCAATTAAATATAAGAGTCACAATTCCGACTCACGTACAGGAAGACTGAGTCTTCCTACTGTCTATGTTTTGAGCGTTTCCTGTGTCAGCAGTTTTACATTCCGATGCACCTCTGCAGGTTCACTGTATCCCTTGGAACTTCACAGTGACGATGAAACACAGAAATAGCATCGGAATTAAATATAAGAGTCACAATGCCCACTTAAGTACAAGAAAACTGTGTCTTCTTACGGTCTATGTTTCGAGCGTTTCCTGTGTCACCAGTTTTACATTCCGATGCACCTCCGTAGGCTTATTGTATCCCTTGGACCTTCCCATTGACGATGAACACAGAGTTTGCATCGCAATTAAATATAAGAGACACAATGCCGACTTAAGTACAGGAAGACTGAGTCTTATTAATGTCTATGTTTTGAGCGTTTCCTGTGTACCAGTTTTACATTCCGATGCACCTCTGCCGGTTTACTGTATCGATTGGACCTTCCCATTGACGAAAAAACACGGAAATTGCATCGGAATTAAATATAAGAGACACAATGCCGACTTAAGAACAGGAAGACTGAGTCTTCCTACTGTCTATGTTTTGAGCGTTTCCTGGGTCACTTGTTTTACATTCCGATGCACCTCTGCAGCTTTACTGTATCCCTTGGATCACCCTACTGACGATGAAACACAGTAATTGCATCGGAGTTAAATATAAGAGATGCAATGCCCACTTAAGTACAAGAATACTGAGTCTTCTTAGGGTCTATGTTTTGACCGCATCCTGTGTCACCTGTTTTACATTCCGATGCACCTCTGCAGGTTTACTGTATCCATTGGACCTTCCCATTGACGATGAAACACAGAAATTGCATCGGAATTAAATATAAGAGACACAACGCCGACTTAAGTACAAGAAAACTGAGTCTTCTTACGGTCTATGTTTTGAGCGTTTCCTGTGTCACCAGTATTACATTCCGATGCACCTCTGCAGGTTTACTGTATCTCTTGGACCGTCCCATTGACGATGAAATACAGAAATTGCATCGGAATTAAATATAAGAGACACAATGCCGACTTAAGTACAGGAAGACTGAGTCTTCCTGCTGTCTATGTTTTGAGCGTTTCCGGTGTCACCAGTTTTACATTCCGATGCACCTGTGCAGGTTTACTGTATCCCTAGGACCTTCCCATTGACGATGAAACACAGAAATTGCATCGCAATTAAATAGAAGAGTCACAATGCCGACTCAAGTACAGGAAGACTGAGTCCTCCTACTGTCTATGCTTTGAGCGTTTCCTGTGTCAGCGGTTTTCCATTCCGATGCACCTCTGCAGGTTTACTGTATCCCTTGGACCTTCACAGTGACGATGAAACACAGAAATTGCATCGGAATTAAATATAAGTGACACAATGCCGACTAAAGGACAGGAAGACTGAGTCTTCCTTCTGTCTATGTTTTGAGCGTTTCTGGTGTCACCAGTTTTACATTCCGATGCACCTGTGCAGGTTTACTGTATCCCTTGGACCTTCCCATTGACGATGAAACACAGAAATGGCATCGCAATTAAATATAAGAGTCACAATGCCGACTCAAGTACAGGATGACTGAGTCTTCCTACTGTCTATGATTTGAGCGTTTCCTGTGTCAGCAGTTTTACATTCCGATGCACATCTGCAGGTTTACTGTATCCCTTCGACCTTCACATTGTCGATGAAACACAGAAATTGCATCGGAGTTAAATATAAGAGACACAAAGGAGACTTAAGTACAGGAACATTGACTCTTCTTACTGTCTATGTTTTGAGCGTTTCCTGTGTCACCAGTTTTACATTCCGATGCACCTCCGCAGGTATACTGTATCCATTGGTCCTTCACAGTGATGATGAAACACAGAAATTGCATCAGATTAAATATAAGAGACACAATGCCGACTGAAGTACAGGAAGACTGAGTCTTCCTACTGTCTATGTTTTGAGCGTTTCCTGTGTCACCAGTTTTACATTCCGATGCAACTCTGCCGGTTTGTTGTATCCATTGGACCTTCCCATTGACGAAATAACACAGAAATTGCATCGGACTTAAATATAAGAGACACAATGCCGACTTAAGTACAGGAAGACTGAGTCTTCCTACTGTCTATATTTTGAGCGTTTCCTGGGTCACCTGTTTTACATTCCGATGCATCTCTGCATTTTTACTGTATCCCTTAGATCACCCTACTGACGATGAAACACAGAAATTGCATCGGAGTTAAATATAAGAGATACAATGCCCACTTAAGTACAAGAAAAAGTGAGTCTTCTTAGGGTCTATGTTTTGAGCGCTTCCTGTGTCACCTGTTTTACATTCCGATGCACCTCTGCAGGTTTACTGTATCCATTGGACCTTCCCACTGACGATGAAACACAGAAATTGCATCGAAATTAAATATAAGAAACACAACGCCGACTTAAGTACAAGAAAGCTGGGTCTTCTTACGGTCTATGATTTGAGCGTTTCCTGTGTTACCAGTTTCACATTCCGATGCACCTCTGCAGGTGTACTGTATCCCTTGGACCTTCCCATTGACGATGAAATACAGAAATTGCATCGCATTAAATATAAGAGACACAATGCCGACTTAAGTACAGGAAGACTGAGTCTTCCTACTGTCTATGTTTGAGCGTTTCCGGTAACACCAGTTTTACATTCCGATATACCTGCGCAGGTTTACTGTATCCCTTGGATCTTCCCATTGACGATGAAAAACAGAAATTGCATCGATTTAAATATAAGAGACACATTGCCGACTTTTGTACAGGAAGACTGAGCCCTCCTACTGTCTATGCTTTGAGCGTTTCCTGTGTCACCAGTTTTACATTCCGATGCACCTCCGCAGGTTTACTGTATGCATTGGAGCTTCACAGTGATGAAGAAACACAGAAATTGCATCGGATTAAATATAAGAGACACAATGTCGACTTATGTACAGGAAGAGATTTTTCTTTCTACTGTCTATGTTTGAGCGTTTCCTGTGTCACAAGTTTTACATTCCGATGCACCTCTGCAGGTTTACTGTGTCCCTTGGACCTTCCCATTGACGATGAAACACAGGAATTGCATCGGAATTAGATATAAGAGACACAACGCCGACTTAAATACAAGAAAACTGAGTCTTCTTACGGTCTATGTTTTGAGCGTTCCCTGTGTCACCAGTTTTACATTCCGATGCACCTCTGCAGTTTTACTGTATAACGTGGACCTTCCCATTTACGATGAAATACAGAATTTGCATCGGAATTAAATATAAGAGACACAATGCCGACTTAAGTACAGGAAGATTGAGTCTTCCTACTGTCTATGTTTTGAGCGTTTCCTGCGACACCAGTTTTACATTTCGATGCGCTCTGCAGGTTTACTGTATTCATTGGACCTTCCCATTGACGATGAAACACAGAAATTGCATCGGAATCAAATATAAGAGACACAATGCCGACTTAAGTACAGGAAGACTGAGTCTTCCTACTGTCTATGTTTTGAGCGTTTCCTGTGTCACCTGTTTTACATTCCGATGCACCTCCGCAGGTTTACTGTATCCATTGGACCTTCACAGTGATGATGAAACACAAAAATTGTATCGGATTAAATATAAGAGACACAATGTCGACTTAAGTACAGGAAGAGTTTATCTTTCTACTGTCTATGTTTTGAGCGTTTCCTGTGTCACCAGTTTTACATTCCGTTGCACCTCTGCAGGTTTACTGTATCCCTTGGACCTTCACATTGACGATGAAGCACAGAAATTGCATCGGAATTAAATATAAGTGACACAACGCCGACTTAAGTACAAGAAAACTGAGTCTTCTTACGGTCTATGTTTTGAGCGTTTCCTGTGTCACCAGTTTTACATTCCGATGCACCTGTGCAGGTTTACTGTATCCCTTGGATCTTCCCACTGACGATGAAACACAGAAATTGCATCGGAATTAAAGATAAGAAACACAACGCCGACTTAAATACAAGAAAACTGAGTCTTCTTACGGTCTATGTTTTGAGCGTTTCCTGTGGCACCAGTTTTACATTCCGATGCACCTCTGCAGGTTTACTGTATTCCTTGGACCTTTCCATTGATGATGAAATACAGAAATTGCATCGGAATTAAATATAAGAGACACAATGCCGACTTTAGTACAGGAAGACTGAGTCTTCCTACTGTCTATGTTTTGAGCGTTTCCGGTGTCACCAGTTTTACATTCCGATGCACCTCCGCAGGTTCACTGTATTCATTGGACCTTCCCATTGGCAATGAAACACAGAAATTGCATCGGAATTAAATATAAGACACACAATGCCGACTTTAGTACAGGAAGACTGAGTCTTCCTACTGTCTATGTTTTGAGCGTTTCCTGGGTCACCTGTTTTACATTCCGATGCACCTCTGCAGCTTTACTGTATCCCTTGGATCACCCTACTGACGATTAAACACAGTAATTGCATCAGATTTAAATATAAGAGGTACAATGCACACTTAAGTACAAGAATACTGAGTCTTCTTAGGGTTTATGTTTTGAGCGCTTCCTGTGTCACCTGTTTTACATTCCGATGCACCTCTGCAGGTTTACTGTATCCATTGGACCTTCCCATTGACGATGAAACACAGAAATTGTATCGGAATTAAATATAAGAGACACAACGCCGACTTAAGTACAAGAAAACGGAGTCTTCTTACGGTCCATGTTTAGAGCGTTTCCTGTGTCACCAGTTTTACATTCCGATGCACCTGTGCAGATTTACTGCATCCCTTGGACCTTCCCATTGTCGATGAAACACAGAAATGGCATCGCAATTAAATATAAGAGTCACAATGCCGACCCAATTACAGGAAGACAGAGTCTTCCTACTGTCTATGATTTTAGCGTTTCCTGTGTCAGCGGTTTTACATTCCGATGCACCTCTGCAGGTTTACTGTATCCCTTGGACCTTCACAGTGACGATGAAACACAGAAATTGCATCGGAATTAAATATAAGAGACACAATGCCGACTTAAGTACAGGAAGACTGAGTCTTCCTACGGTCTATGTTTTGAGCGTTTCCGGTGTCACCATTTTTACATTCCGATGCACCTCTGCAGGTTTACTGTATCCCTTGGACCTTCACAGTGACGATGAAACACAGAAATTGCATCGGAATTAAATATAAGAGACACAATGCAGACTTAAGTACAGGAACATTGATTCTTCCTTCTGTCTAAGTTTTGAGCGTTTCCTGTGTCACCAGTTTTACATTACGATGCACCTCTGCAGGTTTACTGTATAACTTGGACCTTCCCATTGACGATGAAATACAGAAATTGCATCGGAATTAAATATAAGAGACACAATGCCGACATTAGTACAGGAAGACTGAGTCTTCCTACTGTCTATGTTTTGAGCGTTTCCGGTGTCACCAGTTTTACATTCCGATGCAACTCTGCCGGTTTGTTGTATCCATTGGACCTTCCCATTGACAATGAAACACAGAAATTGCATCGGACTTAAATATAAGAGACACAATGCCGACTTAAGTACAGGAAGACTGAGTCTTCCTACTGTCTATATTTTGAGCGTTTCCTGGGTCACCTGTTTTACATTCCAATGCATCTCTGCAGCTTTACTGTATCCCTTAGATCACCCTACTGACGATGAAACACAGAAATAGCATCGGAGTTAAATATAAGAGATACAATGCCCACTTAAGTACAAGAAAACTGAGTCTTCTTAGGGTCTATGGTTTTGAGCGCTTCCTGTGTCACCTGTTTTACATTCCGATGCACCTCTGCAGGTTTACTGTATCCATTGGACCTTCCCATTGACGATGAAACACAGAAATGGCATCGGAATTGAATATAAGAGACACAATGCCGACTTAAGTACAAGAAAAATGAGTCTTCTTACGGTCTATGTTTTGATCGTTTCCTGTGTCACCAGTTTTACATTCCGATGCACCTCTGCAGGTTTACTGTATTCATTGGACCTTCCCATTGACGATGAAACACAGAAATTGCATCGGAATTAAATATAAGAGACACAATGCCGACTTAAGTACAGGAAGACTGAGTCTTCGTACTGTCTATATTTTGAGCGTTTCCTGGGTCACCTGTTTTACATTCCGATGCACCTCTGCAGGTTTACTGTATCCCTTGGATCACCCTACTGACGATGAAACACAGTAATTGCATCGGAGTTAAATATAAGAGATACAATGCCCACTTAAGTACAAGAATACTGAGTCTTCTTAGGGTCTATGTTTTGAGCGCTTCCTGTGTCACCTGTTTTACATTCCGATGCACCTCTGCAGGTTTACTGTATCCATTGGACCTTCCCATTGACGATGAAACACAGAAATGGCATCGGAATTGAATATAACAGACACAATGCCGACTTAAGTACAATAAAACTGAGTCTTCTTACGGTCATGTTTTGATCCTTTCCTGTGTCACCAGTTTTACATTCCGATGCACCTCTGCAGGTTTACTGTATCTCTTGGACCTTCCTATTGACGATGAAATACAGAAATTGCATCGGAATTAAATATAAGAGACACAATGCCGATTAAGTACAGGAAGACTGAGTCTTCCTACTGTCTATGTTTTGAGCGTTTCCGGTGTCACCAATTTTACATTCCGATGCACCTGTGCAGGATTACTGTATCCCTTGGACCTTCCCATTTTCGATGAAACACAGAAATGGCATCGCAATTAAATATAAGAGTCACAATGCCGACTCAAGTACAGGAAGACTGAGTCTTCCTACTGTCTATGTTTTGAGCGTTTCCTGTGTCAGCGGTTTTACATTCCGATGCACCTCTGCAGGTTTACTGTATCCCTTGGACCTTCACAGTGACGATGAAACACAGAAATTGCATCGGAATTAAATATAAGTGACACAATGCCGACTTAAGTACAGGAAGACTGAGTCTTCCTTCTGTCTATGTTTTGAGCGTTTCCGGTGTCACCAGTTTTACATTCCGATGCAACTGTGCAGGTTTACTGTATCCCTTGGAATTTCCCATTGGCGATGAAACTCAGAAATGGCATCGCATTTAAATATAAGAGTCACAATGCCGACTTAAGTACAGGAAGACTGAGTCTTCCTACTGTCAAAGTTTGAGCGTTTCCTGTGTCAACAGTTTTACATTCCGATGCACCTCTGCAGCTTTACTGTATCACTTGGATCATTCTACTGACGATGAAACACAGAAATTGCATCGGAGTTAAATATAAGAGATACAATGCCCACTTAAGTACAATAAAACTGAGTCTTCTTAGGGTCTATGTTTTGAGCGCTTCCTGTGTCACCTGTTTTACATTCCGATGCACCTCTGCAGGTTTACTGTATCCATTGGACCTTCCCATTGAAGATGAAACACAGAAATTGCATCGGAATTAAATATAAGAGACACAACGCCGACTTAATTACAAGAAAACTGAGTCTTCTTACGGTCTATGTTTTGAGCGTTTAATGTGTCACCAGTTTTACATTCCGATGCACCTCTGGAGGTTTACTGTATCGCTTGGTCGTTCCCATTGACGACGAAATACAGAAATTGCATCGGAATAAAATATAAGAGACACAATGCCGACTTAAGTACAGGAAGACTGAGTCTTCGTACTGTCTATGTTTTGAGCGTTTCCGGTGTCACCAGTTTTACATTCCGATGCACCTGTGCAGGTTTTCTGTATCCCTTGGACCTTCCCATTGCCGATGAAACACAGAAATGGCATCGCAATTAAATATAAGAGTCACAATGCCGACTCAAGTACAGGAAGACTGAGTCTTCCTACTGTCTAAGTTTTAAGCGTTTCCTGTGTCAGCAGTTTTACATTCCGATGCACCTCTGCACGTTTACTGTATCCCTTGGACCTTCACAGTGACGATGAAACACAGAAATTGCATCGGAATTAAATATAAGAGACACAATGCTGACTTAAGTACAGTAAGACTGAGTCTTATTAATGTCTATGTTTTGAGCGTTTCCTGTGTCACCAGTTTTACATTCCGATGCACCTCTGCCGGTTTACTGTATCCATTGGACCTTCCCATTGACGAAAAAACACAGAAATTGCATCGGAATTAAATATAAGAGACACAATGCCGACTTAAGTACAGGAAAACTGAGTCTTCCTTCTGTCTATGTTTTGAGCGTTTCCTGGGTCACCAGTTTCACATTCCGATGCACCTCTGCAGCTTTACTGTTTCCCTTGGATCACCCTACTGACGATGAAACACAGAAATTTCATCGGAGTTAAATATAAGAGACACAATGCCGACTTCAGTACAAGAAAACAGATTCTTGTTGGGGTCTATGTTTTGACCGCTTCCTGTGTCACCAGTTTTACATTCCGATACATCTCTGGAGGTTTACTGTATCCCTTGGACCTTCCCATTGACGACGAACACAGAAATAGCATCGGATTTAAATATAAGAGACACAATGCCGACTTAAGTACAGGACGACTGAGTCTTCCTGAAATCTATGTTTTGAGCGTTTCCGGTGTCACCAGTTTTACATTCCGATGCATCTGTGCAGGTTTACTGTATCCATTGGACCTTCCCATTGACGATGAAACACAGAAATGGCATCGCAATTAAATATGACTCACAATGCCGACTCAAGTACAGGAAGACTGAGTCTTCCTACTGTCTATGTTTTGAGCGTTTCCTGTGTCAGCAGTTTTACATTCCGATGCACCTCTCAAGGTTTATTGTATCCCTTGGACCTTCCCATTGACGATGAAACACAGAAATTGCATCGGAATGAAACATAAGAGACACAATGTCGACTTAAGTACCGGAAGGCTGAGTCTTATTAATGTCTATGTTTTGAGCGTTTCCTGTGTCACCAGTTTTACATTCCGATGCACCTCTGCCGGTTTACTGTATCCATTGGACCTTCACAGTGATGAAGAAACACAGAAATTGCGTCGGATTAAATATAAGAGACACAATGTCGACATAAGTACAGGAAGAGTTTTTCTTTCTACTGTCTATGTTTGAGCGTTTCCTGTGTCACCAGTTTTACATTCCGATGCACCTCTGCAGGTTTACTGTATCCCTTGGACCTTCACAGTGACGATGAAACACAGAAATTGCATCGGAATTAAATATAAGAGACACAATGCCGACGTAAGTACAAGAAAACTGAGTCTTCTTAGGGTCTATGATTTGAGCGTTTCCCGTGTCACCACTTTTACATTCCGATGCACCTCTGCAGGTTTACTGTATGCCTTGGACTTTCGCATTGACGATGAAATACAGAAATTGCATCGGAATTAAATATAAGAGACACAATGCCGACTTAAGTACAGGAAGACTGAGTCTTCCTGAAATCTATGTTTTGAGCGTTTCCGGTGTCACCAGTTTTACATTCCGATGCATCTGTGCAGGTTTACTGTATCCATTGGACCTTCCCATTGACGATGAAACACAGAAATGGCATCGCAATTAAATATAAGACTCACAATGCCGACTCAAGTACAGGAAGACTGAGTCTTCCTACTGTCTATGTTTTGAGCGTTTCCTGTGTCAGCAGTTTTACATTCCGATGCACCTCTCAAGTTTTATTGTATCCCTTGGACCTTCCCATTGACGATGAAACACAGAAATTGCATCGGAATGAAACATAAGAGACACAATGCCGACTTAAGTACCGGAAGACTGAGTCTTATTAATGTCTATGTTTTGAGCGGTTCCTGTGTCACCAGTTTTACATTCCGATGCACCTCTGCCGGTTTACTGTATCCATTGGACCTTCCCATTGACGAAAAAACACAGACATTGCATCGGAATTAAATATAAGAGACACATTGCTGAGTTAAGTACAGGAAGACTGAGTCTTAATAATGTCTATGTTTTGAGCGTTTCCAGTGTCACCAGTTTTACATTCCGATGCACCTCCGCAGGTTTACTGTATCCATTGGTCCTTCACAGTGATGATGAAACACAGAAATTGAATCGGAATTAAATATAAGAGACACAATGCCGACTTAAGTACAAGAAAACATAGTCCTCTTAAGGTCTACGATTTGAGTGTTTCCCGTGTCACCAGTTTAACATTCCGATGCACCTCTGCAGGTTTTCTGTATGCCTTGGACCTTCCCATTGACGATGAAATACAGAAATTGCATCGGAATTAAATATAAGAGACACAATGCCGACTAAGGTACAGAAGACTGAGTCTTCCTACTGTCTATGTTTTGAGCGTTTCCGGTGTCACCAGTTTTACATTCCGATCCACCTGTGCAGGTTTACTGTATCCCTTGGACCTTCCGATTGACGATGAAAAACAGAAATTGCATCGGATTTAAATATAAGAGACGCAATGCCGGCTTATGTACAGGAAGACTGAGTCCTCCTACTGTCTATGTTTTGAGCGTTTCCTGTGTCACCAGTTTTACATTCCGATGCACCTTTGCAGGTTTACTGTGTCCCTTGAACCTTCCCATTGACGATGAAGCTCAGACATTGCATCGGAAATAAATATAAGAGACACAATGCCGACTTAAGTACAGGAAGACTGAGCGTTTCCTGTGTCACCAGTTTTACATTCCGATGAACCTTTGCGGGTTTTCTGTATCCCTTGGACCTTCCCATTGACGATGAAACACAGAAATTGCATCGGAATTAAATATAAGAGACACAATGCCGGCTTATGTACAGGAAGACTGAGTCCTCCTACTGTCTATGTTTTGAGCGTTTCCTTTGTCACCTGTTTTACATTACGATGCTCCTCTGCAGGTTTACTGTATCCCTTGGACCATCCCATTGACGATGAAACACAGAAAATGCATAGGAATCAAATATAAGAGACACAATGCCGACTTAAGTACAGGAAGACTGAGTTTTCCTACTGTCTATGTTTTGAGCGTTTCCTGTGTCAGCAGTTTTCCATTCCGATGCACCTCTGCAGGTTTACTGTATCCTATGGACCTTCCCATTGTGATGAAATACAGAAATTGCATCGGAATTAAATATAAGAGTCACAACGCCGACTTAAGTACAGGAAAACTGAGTCTTCTGACGGTATATGATTTGAGCGTTTCCTGTGTAACCAGTTTTACATTCCAAAGCACCTCTGCAGGTTTACTATATACCTTGCACCTTCCCATTGACGAAATAACACAGAAAATGCATAGGAATTAAATATAAGAGACACAATGCCGACTTAAGTACAGGAAGACTGAGTTTTCCTACTGTCTATGTTTTGAGCGTTTCCTGTGTCACCTATTTTACATTCCGATGCACCTCTGCAGCTTTAATGTATCCCTTGGATCACCCTACTGACGATGAAACACAGAAATTGCATCGGAGTTAAATATAAGAGATACAATGCCCACTTAAGTACAAGAAAACTGAGTCTTCTTAGGGTCTATGTTTTGAGCGCTTCGTGTGTCTCCTGTTTTACATTCCGATGCACCTCTGCAGGTTTACTGTATCCATTGGACCTTCCCATTGACGATGAAATACAGAAATTGCATCGGAATTAAATATAAGAGACACAATGCCGACTTAAGTACTGGAAGACTGAGTCTTCCTACTGTCTATGTTTTGAGCGTTTACGGTGTCATTAGTTTTACATTCCGATGCACCTGTGCAGGTTTACTGTATCCCATGGACCTTCCCATTGACGATGAAACACAGAAATGGCATCGCAATTAAATATAAGAGTCACAATGCCGACTCAAGTACAGGAAGACTGAGTCTTCCTACTGTCTATGTTTTGAGCGTTTCCTGTGTCACCAGTTTTACATTCCGATGCATCTCTGCAGGTTTACTGTATCCCTTGGACCTTCACACTGACGATGAAACACAGAAATTGCATCGGAATTAAATATAAGAGTCACAATGCCCACCTAAGTACAAGAAAACTGCGTCTTCTTACGGTCTATGTTTCGAGCGTTTCCTGTGTCACCAGTTTTACATCCCGATGCACCTCCGCAGGTTTACTGTATCCATTGGTCCTTCACAGTGATGATGAAACACAGAAACTGCACAGGAATTAAATATAAGAGACACAATGTCGACTTAAGTACAGGAAGAGTTTGTCTTTCTACTGTCTACGTTATCAACGATTCCTGTGTCACCAGTTTTACATTCCGATGCACCTCTGCAGGTTTACTGTATCCCTTGGACCTTCCCATTGACAATGAAACACAGAAATTGCATCGGAATTAAATATAAGAGACACAACGCCGACTTAAGTACAAGAAAACTGAGTCTTCTTACGGTCTATGTTTTGAGCGTTTAATGTGTCACCAGTTTTACATTCCGATGCACCTCTGGAGGTTTACTGTATCGCTTGGTCGTTCCCATTGACGAAAAAACACAGAAATTGCATCGGAATTAAATATAAGAGACACAATGCCGACTTAAGTACAGGAAAACTGAGTCTTCCTTCTGTCTATGTTTTGAGCGTTTCCTGGGTCACCCGTTTTACATTCCGATGCACCTCTGCAGCTTTACTGTTTCCCTTGGATCACCCTACTGACGATGAAACACAGAAATTTCATCGGAGTTAAATATAAGAGACACAATGCCGACTTCAGTACAAGAAAACAGATTCTTGTTGGGGTCTATGTTTTGACCGCTTCCTGTGTCACCAGTTTTACATTCCGATACATCTCTGGAGGTTTACTGTATCCCTTGGACCTTCCCATTGACGACGAACACAGAAATTGCATCGGATTTAAATATAAGAGACACAATGCCGACTTAAGTACAGGAAGACTGAGTCTTCCTGAAATCTATGTTTTGAGCGTTTCCGGTGTCACCAGTTTTACATTCCGATGCATCTGTGCAGGTTTACTGTATCCATTGGACCTTCCCATTGACGATGAAACACAGAAATGGCATCGCAATTAAATATGACTCACAATGCCGACTCAAGTACAGGAAGACTGAGTCTTCCTACTGTCTATGTTTTGAGCGTTTCCTGTGTCAGCAGTTTTACATTCCGATGCACCTCTCAAGGTTTATTGTATCCCTTGGACCTTCCCAATGACGATGAAACACAGAAATTGCATCGGAATGAAACATAAGAGACACAATGTCGACTTAAGTACCGGAAGGCTGAGTCTTATTAATGTCTATGTTTTGAGCGTTTCCTGTGTCACCAGTTTTACATTCCGATGCACCTCTGCCGGTTTACTGTATCCATTGGACCTTCACAGTGATGAAGAAACACAGAAATTGCGTGGGATTAAATATAAGAGACACAATGTCGACATAAGTACAGGAAGTGTTTTTCTTTCTACTGTCTATGTTTGAGCGTTTCCTGCGTCACCAGTTTTACATTCCGATGCACCTCTGCAGGTTTACTGTATCCCTTGGACCTTCACAGTGACGATGAAACACAGAAATTGCATCGGAATTAAATATAAGAGACACAATGCCGACGTAAGTACAAGAAAACTGAGTCTTCTTAGGGTCTATGATTTGAGCGTTTCCCGTATCACCACTTTTACATTCCGATGCACCTCTGCAGGTTTACTGTATGCCTTGGACTTTCGCATTGACGATGAAATACAGAAATTGCATCGGAATTAAATATAAGAGACACAATGCCGACTTAAGTACAGGAAGACTGAGTATTCCTGAAATCTATGTTTTGAGCGTTTCCGGTGTCACCAGTTTTACATTCCGATGCATCTGTGCAGGTTTACTGTATCCATTGGACCTTCCCATTGACGATGAAACACAGAAATGGCATCGCAATTAAATATAAGACTCACAATGCCGACTCAAGTACAGGAAGACTGAGTCTTCCTACTGTCTATGTTTTGAGCGTTTCCTGTGTCAGCAGTTTTACATTCCGATGCACCTCTCAAGGTTTATTGTATCCCTTGGACCTTCCCATTGACGATGAAACACAGAAATTGCATCGGAATGAAACATAAGAGACACAATGCCGACTTAAGTACCGGAAGACTGAGTCTTATTAATGACTATGTTTTGAGCGGTTCCTGTGTCACCAGTTTTACATTCCGATGCACCTCTGCCGGTTTACTGTATCCATTGGACCTTCCCATTGACGAAAAAACACAGACATTGCATCGGAATTAAATATAAGAGACACAATGCCGACTTAAGTACAGGAAGACAGAGTCTTCCTACTGTCTATGTTTTGAGCGTTTCCTGGGTCACCTGTTTTACATTCCGATGCACCTCTACATCTTTACTGTATCACTTGGATCACCCTACTGACGATGAAACACAGAAATTGCATCGGAGTTAAATATAAGAGTCACAATGCCCACTTAAGTACAAGAAAACTGTGTCTTCTTACGGTCTATGTTTCGAGCGTTTCCTGTGTCACCAGTTTTACATTCCGATGCAGCTGTGCAGGTTTACTGTATCCCTTGGACCTTCCCATTGACGAAAAAACACAGTAATTGCATCGGAATTAAATATAAGAGACACATTGCTGAGTTAAGTACAGGAAGACTGAGTCTTAATAATGTCTATGTTTTGAGCGTTTCCAGTGTCACCAGTTTTACATTCCGATGCACCTCCGCAGGTTTACTGTATCCATTGGTCCTTCACAGTGATGATGAAACACAGAAATTGAATCGGAATTAAATATAAGAGACACAATGCCGACTTAAGTACAAGAAAACATAGTCCTCTTAAGGTCTACGATTTGAGTGTTTCCCGTGTCACCAGTTTAACATTCCGATGCACATCTGCAGGTTTTCTGTATGCCTTGGACCTTCCCATTGACGATGAAACACAGAAATGGCATCGCAATTAAATATAAGAGTCACAATGCCGACTCAAGTACAGGAAGACTGAGTCTTCCTACTGTCTAAGTTTTAAGCGTTTCCTGTGTCAGCAGTTTTACATTCCGATGCACCTCTGCAGGTTTACTGTATCCCTTGGACCTTCACAGTGACGATGAAACACAGAAATTGCATCGGAATTAAATATGAGAGACACAATGCTGACTTAAGTACAGTAAGACTGAGTCTTATTAATGTCGATGTTTTGAGCGTCTCCTGTGTCACCAGTTTTACATTCCGATGCACCTCTGCCGGTTTACTGTATCCATTGGACCTTCCCATTGACGAAAAAACACAGAAATTGCATCGGAATTAAATATAAGAGACACAATGCCGATTTAAGTACAGGAAAACTGAGTCTTCCTTCTGTCTATGTTTTGAGCGTTTCCTGGGTCACCAGTTTTACATTCCGATGCACCTCTGCAGCTTTACTGTATCCCTTGGATCACCCTACTGACGATGAAACACAGAAATTTCATCGGAGTTAAATATAAGAGACACAATGCCGACTTCAGTACAAGAAAACAGATTCTTGTTGGGGTCTATGTTTTGACCGGTTCCTGTGTCACCAGTTTTACATTCCGATACATCTCTGCAGGTTTACTGTGTCCCTTGGACCTTCCCATTGACGACGAACACAGAAATTGCATCGGATTTAAATATAAGAGACACAATGCCGACTTAAGTACAGGAAGACTGAGTATTGCTACTGTCTATGTTTTGATCGTTTCCTGTGTCACCAGTTTTACATTCCGATGCACCTCTGCAATTTTACTGTATCCATTGGACGTTCCCATTGACGATGAAACACAGAAATTACATCGGAATTAAATATAACAGACACAATGCCGACTTAAGAATAGGAAGGCTGAGTCTTCCTAATGTCTATGTTTTGAGCGATTCCTGTGTCACCAGTTTTACATTCCGATGCACCTCTTCAGGTTTACTGTATCCCTTGGATCTACCCATTGACGATGAAACACAGAAATTGCATCGGAATTAAATATGAGAGACACAATGCCGACTTAAGTGCAGGAACATTGAGTCTTCCTACTGTGTATGTTTTGAGCGTTTCCTGCGTCACCAGTTTTACATTTAGATGCACCACTGCAGATTTACTGTATACCTTGGACATTCCCAATGACGAAAAAACACAGAAATTGCATCGTAATTAAATATAAGAGACACAATGCCGACTTAGGTACAGGAAGACGGAGTCTTCCTACTGTCTATGTTTTGAGCGTTTCCTCTGTCATCAGTTTTACATTTTGATGCACCTCTGCATGTTTACTGTATCCCTTGGACCTTCACAGTGACGATGAAACACAGAAATTGCATCAAATTAAATATAAGAGACACAATGCCGACTTCAGTACAAGAAAACTAAGTCTTCTTAGGTTCTATGCTTTGACCGCTTCCTGTGTCACCAGTTCTACATTCCGATGCAACTCTGCAGGTTTACTGTATCCATTGGACCTTCACAGTGACACTGAAACACAGAAATTGCATCGGAATTAAATATAAGAGACACAATGTCGACCTAAGTACGGGAAGACTGTGTCTTTCTAGTGTCTATGTTTTGAGCGTTTCCTGTGTCTCCAGTTTTACATTCCGATGCACCTCTGCAGGTTTACTGTATCCATTGAACTTCCCATTGACGATGAAACACAGATATTGCATCGGAATTAAATATAACAGACACAATGCCGATTTAAGTTCAAGAAGATTGAGTCTTCCTACTGTCTATGTTTTGAGCGTTTCCTGCGTCACCAGTTTTACATTCCGATGCACCTCTGCAGGTTTAATGTAACCCTTGGACCTTCCCTTTGGCGATGAAACACAGAAATGACATCGGAATTAAATATAAGAGACACAATGCCGACTTAAGTACAAGTAAACTCAGTCTTCTTAGGGTCTATGTTTTGAGCGTTTCCTGTGTCACCAGCTTTACATTCCAATGCACCTCTGCAGATTTACTGTGTACCTTGGACCTTCCCATTGACGATGAAGCTCAGAAATTGCATCGGAAATAAATATAAGAGACACAATGCCGACTTAAGTACAGGAAGACTGAGTCTTCCTACTGTCAATGTTTGAGCGTTTCCTGTGTCAACAGTTTTTCATTCCGATGCACCTCTGCAGGTTACTGTATCCTTTGGACCTTCCCATTGACGATGAAGTACAGAAAATGCATCGGAATTAAATATAAGAGACACAATGCCGTCTTAAGTACAGGAGGACTGAGTGTTCCTACTGTCAATGTTTTGAGCGTTTCCTGTGTCACCAGTTTTACATGCCGATCCATCTCTGCAGGTTTACTGTATGCATTGGACCTTCCCACTGACGATGAAACACAGAAATTGCATGGGAATTAAATATAAGAGACACAATGCCGACTTAGGTACTGGAAGACTGAGTCTTCCTACTGTCTAAGTTTTGAGCGTTTCCTGTGTCATCAGTTTTACATTTTGATGCACCTCTGCAGGTTTACTGCATCCCTTGGACCTTCACAGTGACGATGAAACACAGAAATTGCATCAGATTTAAATATAAGGGACACAATGCCGACTTAAGTACAGGAAGACAGAGTATTCCTACTGTCTATGATTTGATCGTTTCCTGTGTCACCAGTTTTACATTCCGATGCACCTCTCTAATTTTACTGTATCCATTGGACCTTCCCATTGTCGATGAAACACAAAAAAAATATCGGAACTAAATATAAGAGACACAATGCCGACTTCAGGACAGGAAGGCTGAGTCTTCCTACTGTCTATGTTATGAAAAATTCCTGTGTCACCAGTTTTACATTCCGATGCACCTCTGCAGGTTCACTGTATCCCTTGGATCTTCCCATTGACGATGAACCACAGAAATTGCATCGGAATTAAATATAAGTGACACAATGCCGACTGAAGCACAGGAACATTGAGTCTTCCTACTGTCCTTGCTTTCAGCGTTTCCTGCGTCACCAGTTTTACATTCCGATGCACCTCTGCAGGATTACTGTATCCATTGGACCTTCCCATTGACGATGAATCACAGAAATTACATCGGAATTAAATATAAGAGACATAATGCCGACTTATGTACAGGAAGACTGAGTCTTCCTACTGTCTATGTTTTGAGAATTTCCTGTGTCACCAGTTTAACATTCCGATGCACCTCTGCAGGTTCACTGTATCCCTTGGATCTTCCCATTGACGATGCAACACAGTAATTGCATCGGAATTAAATATAAGAGACACAATGCCGACTTAAGTACAGGAAGATTGAGTCTTGCTACTGTCTATGTTTTGAGCGTTTCCTGCGTCACCAATTTTACATTCCGATGCACCTCTGCAGTTCTACTGTATCCATTGGACATTCTCATTGTCGATGAAACACAGAAATAGCAACGGAATTAAATATAAGAGACGCAATGCCGACGTATGAACGGGAAGGCTGAGTCTTCCTACTGTCTATGTTTTGAACGTTTCCTGTGTCACCAGTTTTATATTCCGAAGCACCTCTGCAGGTTTACTGTATGACTTGGGTCTTCCCATTGACGATGAAACACAGAAATTGCTTTGGAATTAAATACAAGAGACACAATGCCGACTTAAGTACAGGAACATTTAGTCTTCCAACTGTCTATGTTTTGAGCGTTTCCTGCGTCACCAGTATTACATTCCGATGCACCTCTGCAGGTTTACTGTATCCATTGGGTCTTCCCATTGACGATGAAACACAGCAATTACATCGGAATTAAATATAAGAGACACAACGTTGACTTAAGTACAAGAAAACTGTCTTCTTAGGGTCTATGTTATGAGCGCTTGCTGTGTCACCAGTTTTACATTCCGATGCACCTCTGCAGGGTTACTGTATCCCTTGGACCTTCCCATTGTCTATGAAACACAGAAATTGCATCGGAATTAAATATAAGAGACACAATGCCGACATAAGTACAGAAAGACTGAGTCTTCCTACTGTCTATGATTTGAGCGTTTCCTGTGTCACCAGTTTTACATTCCGATGCACCTCTGCAGGTTTACTGTATCCCATGGACCTTCAAAGTGACGATGAAACACAGAAATTGCATCGGAATTAAATATAAGAGACACAATGCCGACTTAAGTACAGGAAGACTCAGTCTTCCTACTGTCTATGTTATGAGCGTTTCCTGTGTCACCAGTTTTACATTCCGATGCACCTCTGCAGGTATACTGTTTCCATTCGACTTTCCCATTGACGATGAAACACAGAAATTGCATCGGAATTAAATATAAGAGACACAATGCCGACTTAAGTACAGGAAGATTGATTCTTCCTACTGTCAATGTTTTGAGCGTTTCCTGCGTCACCAATTTATTTTCCGATGCACCTCTGCAGGTTTACTGTATCCATTGGACCTTCCCGTAGACGATGAAACACAGAAATAGCATCAGAATTAAATATAAAAGACACAATGGCGACTTAAGAACAGGAAGGCTGAGTCTTACTACTGTCTATGTTTTGAGCGTTTCCTGTGTCACCAGTTTTACATTCCGATGCACCTCTGCAGGTTTACTGTATCCCTTGGATCTTCCCATTGACGATGAACCACAGACATTGCATCGGAATTAAATATAAGAGACACAATGCCGACTGAAGTACAGGAACATTGAGTCTTCCTACTGTCCATGTTTTCAGCGTTTCCTGCGTCACCAGTTTTACATTCCGATGCACCTCTGCAGGTTTACTGTATCCCATGGACCTTCAAAGTGACGATGAAACACAGAAATTGCATCGGAATTAAATATAAGAGACACAATGCCGACTTAAGTACAGGAAGACTCAGTCTTCCTACTGTCTATGTTATGAGCGTTTCCTGTGTCACCAGTTTTACATTCCGATGCACCTCTGCAGGTATACTGTTTCCATTCGACTTTCCCATTGACGATGAAACACAGAAATTGCATCGGAATTAAATATAAGAGACACAATGCCGACTGTAGTTCAGGAAGACTGAGTCTTCCTACTGTCTATGTTTTGAGCGTTTCCTGTGTCATCAGTTTTACATTTTGATGCACCTCTGCAGGTTTACTGCATACCTTGGACCTTCACAGTGACGATGAAACACAGAAATTGCATCTAAATTAAATATAAGAGACATATTGCTGACTTCAGTATAAGAAAACTGAGTCTTCTGAAGGTCTATGTTTTGACCGGTTCCTGTGTCACCAGTTTTACATTCCGATGCACCTCTGCAGGTTTACTGTATCCCTTGGACCATCCCATTGACGACGAAACACAGAAATTGCATCGGATTTAAATATAAGAGACACAATGCCGACTTAAGTACAGAAAGACTGAGTCTTCCTTCTGTCTATGTTTTGAGCGTTTCCTGTGTCACCAGTTTTACATTCCGAAGCACATCTGAAGGTTTACTGTATCCCTTGCACCTTCCCATTGACAATGAAACACAGAAATTACATCGGACTTACATATAACAGACACAATGCGACTTAAGTACAGGAAGACTGAGTATTCCTACTGTCTATGCTTTGAGCGTTTCTTTCACCAGTTTTACATTCCGATGCACCTCTGCAGGTTTACTGTATCCCTTGGACTTTACCATTGTCGATGAAACACAGAAATTGCATCGGAATTAAATATAAGAGACACAATGCCGACTTAAGTGCAGGAAGACTGAGTCTTCCTACTGTCAATGTTTGAGCGTTTCCTGTGTCACCAGTTTTACATTCCGATGCACCTCTTCAGGTTTACTGTATCCATTGGAGCTTCCCATTGACGATGAAACACAGAAAATGCATCGGAATTAAATATAAGAGACACAATGCCCACTTAAGTACAGGACGACTGAGTCTTCCTACTGTCTATGTTTTGAGCGTTTCCTGTGTCACCAGTTTTATATTCCTAACCACCTCTGCAGGTTTACTGTATCCATTGGACCTTCCCATTGACGATGAAGCACAGACATTGCATCGGAATTAAATATAAGAAACACAACGCCGACTTAAGTACAAGAAAACTGAGACTTCTCACGGTCTATGGTTTGAGCGTTTCCTGTGTCACCAGTATTACATTCCAATGCACCTCTGCAGTTTTACTATGTACCTTGGACTTTCCCATTGGCGAAAAAACACAGAAATTGCATCGAAATTAAATATAAGAGACACAATGCCCACTTAGGTACAGGAAGACTGAGTCTTACTAATGTCTATGTTTTCAGCGTTTCCTGTGTCATCAGTTTTACATTTTGATGCACCTCTGCAGGTTTACTGTATCACTTGGATCTTCCAATTGACGATGAAACACAGAATTTGCATCGGAATTGAATATAAGAGACACAATGCCGACTTAAGTACAGGAAGATTGAGTCTTCCTACTGTCTATATTTTGAGCGTTTCCTGCGTCACCAATTTTACATTCCGATGCACCTCTGCAGGGGTACTGTATCCATTGGACCTTCCCATAGACGATGAAACACAGAAATTGCATCGGAATTAAATATAAGAGACACAATGGCGACTTAAGTACAGAAAGGCTGAGTCTTACTACTGTCTATACAATGAGCGTTTCCTGTGTCACCAGTTTTACATTCCGATGCACCTCTGCAGGTTTACTGTATACCTTGGATCTTCCCATTGACAATGAAACACAGAAATTGCATCGGAATTAAATGCAAGAGACACAATGCCGACTTAAGTACAGGAACATTGAGTCTACCTTCTGTCTATGATTTCAGCGATTCCTGCGTCGCCAGTTTTACATTCCGATGCACCTCTGCAGGTTTACTGTATCCATTGGACCTTCCCATTGACGATGAAACGCAGAGATTGCATCGGAATTAAATATAAGAGATACAATGACGTCTTAAGTACAGGAAGACAGAGTCTTCCAACTGTCTATGATTTGAGCGTTCCTGTGTCACCAGTTTTACATTCCGATGCACCTCTGCAGGTTTTCCTGTATCCCTTGGACCTTCACAGTGACGATGAAACACAGAAATTGCATCGGAATTATATATAAGAGACACAATGCCGACTTAAGTACAGGAAGATTGAGTCTTCCTACTGTCTATGTTTTGAGCGTTTCCTGCGTCACCAATTTATTTTCCGATGCACCTCTGCAGGTTACTGTATCCATTGGACCTTCCCATAGACGATGAAACACAGAAATAGCATCGGAATTAAATATAAGAGACAAAATGGCGACTTAAGAACAGGATGGCTGAGTCTTACTACTGTCTATGTTTTGAGCATTTCATGTGTCACCAGTTTTACATTCCGATGCACCTCTGCAGGTTTACTGTATCCCTTGGATCTTCCCAATGACGATGAACCACAGAAATTGCATCGGAATTAAATATAAGAGACCCAATGCCGACTGAAGTACAGGAACATTAAGTCTTACCACTGTCCATGATTTCAGCGTTTCCTGCGTCACCAGTTTTACATTCCGATGCACCTCTGCTGGTTTACTGTATCCATTGGACCTTCCCATTGACGATGAAACACAGAAATTACATCGGAATTAAATATAAGAGACATAATGACGACTTAAGTACAGGAAGACTGAGTCTTCCTACTGTCTATGTTTTGAGCGTTTCCTGTGTCACCAGTTTTACATTCCCATGCACCTCTGCAGGTATACTGTTTCCATTCGACTTTCCCATAGACGATTAAACACAGAAATTGCATCGGAATTAAATACAAGAGGCACAATGCCGACTTAAGTACAGGAAGACTGAGTC
The DNA here is from genome assembly GCF_023898315.1 of Schistocerca nitens. NCBI lineage: Eukaryota > Metazoa > Arthropoda > Insecta > Orthoptera > Acrididae > Schistocerca > Schistocerca nitens. The sequence goes on along the minus strand of NC_064623.1, from coordinate 237,067,846 downwards.
TTCCTACTGTCTATGTTATGAGAATTTCCTGTGTCACCAGTTTTACATTCCGATGCACCTGTGCAGGTTTTCTGTATCCCTTGGACCTTCCCATTGACGATGAAAAACAGAAATTGCATCGGAATTAAATATATGAGACACAATGCCGACTTAAGTACAGGAAGATTGAGTCTTGCTACTATGTTTTGAGCGTTTCCTGCGTCACCAATTTTACATTCCGATGCACCTCTGCAGTTCTACTGTATCCATTGGACCTTCCCATTGTCGATGAAACACAGAAATAGCAACGGAATTAAATATAAGAGACGCAATGCCGACGTATGAAAAGGAAGGCTGAGTCTTCCTACTGTCTATGCTTTGAACGTTTCTTGTGTCACCAGTTTTACATTCCGATGCACCTCTGCAGGTTTACTGTATCACTTGGGTCTTCCCATTGACGATGAAACACAGAAATTGCTTTGGAATTAAATATACGAGACACAATGCCGACTTGAGTACAGGAACATTTAGACTTCCAACTGTCTATGTTTTGAGCGTTTCCTGCGTCACCAGTTTTACATTCCGATGCACCTCTGCAGGTTTACTGTATCCATTGGGTCTTCCCATTGACGATGAAACACAGAAATTACATCGGAATTAAATATAAGAGACACAACGTTGACTTAAGTACAAGAAAACTGAGTCTTCTTAGGGTCTATGTTATGAGCGCTTGCTGTGTCATCAGTTTTACATTCCGATGCACCTCTGCGGGTTTACTGTATCCCTTGGATCTTCCCATTGACGATGAACCACTGAAATTGCATCGGAATTAAATATAAGAGACACAATGCCGACTGAAGTACAGGAACATTGAGTCTTCCTACTGTCCATGTTTTCAGCGTTTCCTGCGTCACCAGTTTTACATTCCGATGCACCTCTGCAGGTTTACTGTATCCATTGGACCTTCCCATTGACGATGAAACACAGAAATTACATCGGAATTAAATATAAGAGACATAATGCCGACTTAAGTACAGGAAGACTGAGTCTTCCTACTGTCTATGTTTTGAGCGTTTCCTGTGTCACCAGTTTAAAATTCGCTGCACCTCTGCAGGTATACTGTTTCCAATCGACTTTCCCATTGACGATGAAACACAGAAATTGCATCGGAATTAAATATAAGAGACACAATGCCGGCTTAAGTACAGGAAGACTGAGTCTTCTTACTGTCTATGATTTGAGCGTTTCCTGTGTCATCAGTTTTACATTTTGATGCACCTCTGCAGGTTTACTGCATACCTTGGACCTTCACAGTGACGATGTAACACAGAAATTGCATCTAAATTAAATATAAGAGACACAATGCCGACTTCAGTATAAGAAAACTGAGTCTTCTGAGGGTCTATGTTTTGACCGCTTCCTGTGTGACCAGTTTTACATTCCGATGAACCTCTGCAGGTTTACTGTATCCCTTGGACCTTCCCATTGACGACGAAACACAGAAATTGCATTGGATTTAAATATAAGAGACACAATGCCGACTTAAGTACAGGAAGACTGAGTCTTCCTTCTGTCTATGCTTTGAGCGTTTCCTGTGTCACCAGTTTTACATTCCGAAGCACCTCTGAAGGTTTACTGTATCCCTTGCACCTTCCCATTGACAATGAAACACAGAAATTACATCGGACTTACATATAACAGACACAATGCCGACTTAAGTACAGGAAGACTGAGTATTCCTACTGTCTATGTTTTGAGCGTTTCCTGTTTCACCAGTTTTACATTCCGATGCACCTCTGCAGGTTTACTGTATCCCTTGGACTTTACGATTATCGATGAAACACAGAAATGGCATCGGAATTAAATATAAGAGGCACAATGCCGACTTAAGTACAGGAAGACTGAGTGTTCCTACTGTCAATGTTTGAGCGTTTCATGTGTCACCAGTTTTACATTCCGACGCACCTCTGCAGGTTTACTGTATCCATTGGACCTTCCCATTGACGATGAAACACAGAAAATGCATCGGAATTAAATATAAGAGACACAATGCCGACTTAAGTACAGGACGACTGAGTCTTCCTACTGTCTATGTTTTGAGCGTTTCCTGTGTCACCAGTTTTATATTCCGAACCACCTCTGCAGGTTTACTGTATCCATTGGACCTTCCCATTGACGAAGAAGCACAGAAATTGCATCGGAATTAAAAATAAGAGACACAACGCCGACTTAAGTACAAGAAAACTGAGACTCCTTACGGTCTATGGTTTGAGCGTTTCCTGTGTCACCATTTTTACATTCCAATGCACCTCTGCAGTTTTACTATGTACCTTGGACCTTCCCATTGGCGAAAAAACACAGAAATTGCATCGAAATTAAATATAAGAGACACAATGCCGACTTAGGTACAGGAAGACTGAGTCTTACTACTGTCTATGTTTTGAGCGTTTCCTGTTTCATCAGTTTTACATTTTGATGCACCTCTGCAGGTTTACTGTATCCCTTGGACCTTCACAGTGACGATGAAACACAGAAATTGCATCTAAATTAAATATAAGAGACACAATGCCGACTTCAGTACAAGAAAACTGAGTCTTCTTAGGGTCTATGTTTTGACCGCTTCCTGTGTCACCAATTTTACATTCCGATGCACTTCTGCAGGTTTGCTGTATTCCTTGGACCTTCCCATTGACGACGAAACACAGAAATTGCATCGGATTTAAATATAAGAGACACAATGGCGACTTAAGAACAGGAAGGCTGAGTCTTACTACTGTCTATGTTTTGAGCGTTTCCTGTGTCACCAGTTTTACATTCCGATGCACCTCTGCAGGTTTACTGTATCCCTTGGATCTTCCCATTGACGATGAACCACAGAAATTGCATTGAAATTAAATATAAGAGATACAATGCCGACTGAAGTACAGGAACATTGAGTCTTCCTACTGTCCATGTTTTCAGCGTTTCCTGCGTCACCAGTTTTACATTCCGATGCACCTCTGCAGGTTTACTGTATCCCTTGGACCTTCAAAGTGACGATGAAACACAGAAATTGCATCGGAATTAAATATAAGAGACACAGTGCCGACTTAAGTACAGGAAGACTCAGTCTTCCTACTGTCTATGTTTTGAGCGTTTCCTGTGTCACCAGTTTTACATTCCGATGCACCTCTGCAGGTATACTGTTTCCATTCGACTTTCCCATTGATGATGAAACACAGAAATTGCATCGGAATTAAATATAAGAGACACAATGCCGACTTAAGTACAGGAAGCCTGAGTCTTCCTACTGTCTATGTTTTGAGCGTTTCCTGTGTCATCAGTTTTACATTTTGATGCACCTCTGCAGGTTTACTGCATACCTTGGACCTTCACAGTGACGATGAAACACAGAAATTGCATCTAAATTAAATATAAGAGACACAATGCTGACTTCAGTATAAGAAAACTGAGTCTTCTGAGGGTCAATGTTTTGACAGGTTCCTGTGTCACCAGTTTTACATTCCGATGCACCTCTGCAGGTTTACTGTATCCCTTGGACCTTCCCATTGACGACGAAACACAGAAATTGCATCGGATTTAAATGTAAGAGTCACAATGCCGACTTAAGTACAGAAAGACTGAGTCTTCCTACTGTCAATGTTTTGATCGTTTCCTGTGTCACCAGTTTTATATTCCGAACCACCTCTGCAGGTTTACTGTATCCCTTGGACTTTACCATTGTCGATGAAACACAGAAATTGCATCGGAATTAAATATAAGAAACACAATGACGACTTAAGTGCAGGAAGACTGAGTCTTCCTACTGTCAATGTTTGAGCGTTTCCTGTGTCACCAGTTTTACATTCCGATGCACCTCTTCAGGATTACTGTATCCATTGGACCTTCCTATTGACGATGAAGCACAGAAATTGCATCGGAATTAAATATAAGAAACACAACGCCGACTTAAGTACAAGAAAACTGAGACTTCTTACGGTCTATGGTTTGAGCGTTTCCTGTGTCACCATTTTTACATTCCAATGCACCTCTGCAGTTTTACTATGTACCTTGGACCTTCCCATTGGCGAAAAAACACAGAAATTGCATCGAAATTAAATATAAGAGACACAATGCCGACTTAGGTACAGGAAGACTGAGTCTTACTACTGTCTATGTTTTGAGCGTTTCCTGTTTCATCAGTTTTACATTTTGATGCACCACTGCAGGTTTACTGTATCCCTTGGACCTTCCCATAGACGATGAAACACAGAAATTGCATCGGAATTAAATATAAGAGACACAATGGCGACTTAAGTACAGAAAGGCTGAGTCTTACTACTGTCTATACAATGAGCGTCACCTGTGTCACCAGTTTTACATTCCGATGCACCTCTGCAGGTTTACTGTATACCTTGGAACTTCCCATTGACAATGAAACACAGAAATAGCATCGGAATTAAATGTAAGAGTCACAATGCCGACTTAAGTACAGGAACATTGAGTCCACCTTCTGTCTATGTTTTCAGCGTTTCCTGCGACGCCAGTTTTACATTCCGATGCACCTCTGCAGGTTTACTGTATCCATTGGACCTTCCCATTGACGATGAAACGCAGAAATTGCATCGGAATTAAATATAAGAGATACAATGACGTGTTAAGTACAGGAAGACAAAGTCTTCCTACTGTCTATGTTTTGAGCGTTTCCTGTGTCACCAGTTTAAAATTCGATGCACCTCTGCAGGTATACTGTTTCCATTCGACTTTCCCATTGACGATGAAACACAGAAATTGCATCGGAATTAAATATAAGAGACACAATGCCGGCTTAAGTACAGGAAGACTGAGTCTTCCTACTGTCTATGATTTGAGCGTTTCCTGTGTCATCAGTTTTACATTTTGATGCACCTCTGCAGGTTTACTGCATACCTTGGACCTTCACAGTGACGATGTAACACAGAAATTGCATCTAAATTAAATATAAGAGACACAATGCCGACTTAAGTACAGGAAGACTGAGTATTCCTACTGTCTATGCTTTGAGCGTTTCCTGTTTCACCAGTTTTACATTCCGATGCACCTCTGCAGGTTTACTGTATCCCTTGGACTTTACCATTGTCGATGAAACACAGAAATTGCATCGGAATTAAATATAAGAGACACAATGCCGACTTAAGTGCAGGAAGACTGAGTCTTCCTACTGTCAATGTTTGAGCGTTTCCTGTGTCACCAGTTTTACATTCCGATGCACCTCTTCAGGATTACTGTATCCATTGGACCTTCCCATTGACGATGAAACACAGAAAATGCATCGGAATTAAATATAAGAGACACAATGCCGACTTAAGTACAGGACGACTGAGTCTTCCTACTGTCTATGTTTTGAGCGTTTCCTGTGTCACCAGTTTTATATTCCGAACCACCTCTGCAGGTTTACTGTATCCATTGGACCTTCCTATTGACGATAAGCACAGAAATTGCATCGGAATTAAATATAAGAAACACAACGCCGACTTAAGTACAAGAAAACTGAGACTTCTTACGGTCTATGGTTTGAGCGTTTCCTGTGTCACCATTTTTACATTCCAATGCTCCACTGCAGTTTTACTATGTACCTTGGACCTTCCCATTGGCGAAAAAACACAGAAATTACATCGAAATTAAATATAAGAGACACAATGCCGACTTAGGTACAGGAAGACTGAGTCTTACTACTGTCCATGTTTTGAGCGTTTCCTGTTTCATCAGTTTTACATTTTGATGCACCTCTGCAGGTTTACTGTATCCCTTGGACCTTCCCATAGACGATGAAACACAGAAATTGCATCGGAATTAAATATAAGAGACACAATGGCGACTTAAGTACAGAAAGGCTGAGTCTTACTACTGTCTCTACAATGAGCGTCTCCTGTGTCACCAGTTTTACATTCCGATGCACCTCTGCATTTTTACTGTATACCTTGGAACTTCCCATTGACAATGAAACACAGAAATAGCATCGGAATTAAATGTAAGAGACACAATGCCGACTTAAGTACAGGAACATTGAGTCTACCTTCTGTCTATGTTTTCAGCGTTTCCTGTGACGCCAGTTTTACATTCCGATGCACCTCTGCAGGTTTACTGTATCCATTGGACCTTCCCATTGACGATGAAACGCAGAAATTGCATCGGAATTAAATATAAGAGATACAATGACGTCTTAAGTACAGGAAGACAGAGTCTTCCTACTGTCTATGTTTTGAGCGTTTCCTGTGTCACCAGTTTAAAATTCGATGCACCTCTGCAGGTATACTGTTTCCATTCGACTTTCCCATTGACGATGAAACACAGAAATTGCATCGGAATTATATATAAGAGACACAATGCCGGCTTAAGTACAGGAAGACTGAGTCTTCCTACTGTCTATGTTTTGAGCGTTTCCTGTGTCATCAGTTTTACATTTTGATGCACCTCTGCAGGTTTACTAAATACCTTGGACCTTCACAGTGACGATGAAACACAGAAATTGCATCTAAATTAAATATAAGAGACACAATGCTGACTTCAGTATAAGAAAACTGAGTCTTCTGAGGGTCAATGTTTTGACAGGTTCCTGTGTCACCAGTTTTACATTCCGATGCACCTCTGCAGGTTTACTGTATCCCTTGGACCTTCCCATTGACGACGAAACACAGAAATTGCATCGGATTTAAATATAAGAGACACAATGGCGACTTAAGAACAGGAAGGCTGAGTCTTACTACTGTCTATGTTTTGAGCGTTTCCTGTGTCACCAGTTTTACATTCCGATGCACCTCTGCAGGTTTACTGTATCCCTTGGATCTTCCCATTGACGATGAACCACAGAAATTGCATTGAAATTAAATATAAGAGATACAATGCCGACTGAAGTACAGGAACATTGAGTCTTCCTACTGTCCATGTTTTCAGCGTTTCCTGCGTCACCAGTTTTACATTCCGATGCACCTCTGCAGGTTTACTGTATCCCTTGGACCTTCAAAGTGACGATGAAACACAGAAATTGCATCGGAATTAAATATAAGAGACACAGTGCCGACTTAAGTACAGGAAGACTCAGTCTTCCTACTGTCTATGTTTTGAGCGTTTCCTGTGTCACCAGTTTTACATTCCGATGCACCTCTGCAGGTATACTGTTTCCATTCGACTTTCCCATTGATGATGAAACACAGAAATTGCATCGGAATTAAATATAAGAGACACAATGCCGACTTAAGTACAGGAAGCCTGAGTCTTCCTACTGTCTATGTTTTGAGCGTTTCCTGTGTCATCAGTTTTACATTTTGATGCACCTCTGCAGGTTTACTGCATACCTTGGACCTTCACAGTGACGATGAAACACAGAAATTGCATCTAAATTAAATATAAGAGACACAATGCTGACTTCAGTATAAGAAAACTGAGTCTTCTGAGGGTCAATGTTTTGACAGGTTCCTGTGTCACCAGTTTTACATTCCGATGCACCTCTGCAGGTTTACTGTATCCCTTGGACCTTCCCATTGACGACGAAACACAGAAATTGCATCGGATTTAAATGTAAGAGTCACAATGCCGACTTAAGTACAGAAAGACTGAGTCTTCCTACTGTCAATGTTTTGATCGTTTCCTGTGTCACCAGTTTTATATTCCGAACCACCTCTGCAGGTTTACTGTATCCCTTGGACTTTACCATTGTCGATGAAACACAGAAATTGCATCGGAATTAAATATAAGAAACACAATGACGACTTAAGTGCAGGAAGACTGAGTCTTCCTACTGTCAATGTTTGAGCGTTTCCTGTGTCACCAGTTTTACATTCCGATGCACCTCTTCAGGATTACTGTATCCATTGGACCTTCCTATTGACGATGAAGCACAGAAATTGCATCGGAATTAAATATAAGAAACACAACGCCGACTTAAGTACAAGAAAACTGAGACTTCTTACGGTCTATGGTTTGAGCGTTTCCTGTGTCACCATTTTTACATTCCAATGCACCTCTGCAGTTTTACTATGTACCTTGGACCTTCCCATTGGCGAAAAAACACAGAAATTGCATCGAAATTAAATATAAGAGACACAATGCCGACTTAGGTACAGGAAGACTGAGTCTTACTACTGTCTATGTTTTGAGCGTTTCCTGTTTCATCAGTTTTACATTTTGATGCACCACTGCAGGTTTACTGTATCCCTTGGACCTTCCCATAGACGATGAAACACAGAAATTGCATCGGAATTAAATATAAGAGACACAATGGCGACTTAAGTACAGAAAGGCTGAGTCTTACTACTGTCTATACAATGAGCGTCACCTGTGTCACCAGTTTTACATTCCGATGCACCTCTGCAGGTTTACTGTATACCTTGGAACTTCCCATTGACAATGAAACACAGAAATAGCATCGGAATTAAATGTAAGAGTCACAATGCCGACTTAAGTACAGGAACATTGAGTCCACCTTCTGTCTATGTTTTCAGCGTTTCCTGCGACGCCAGTTTTACATTCCGATGCACCTCTGCAGGTTTACTGTATCCATTGGACCTTCCCATTGACGATGAAACGCAGAAATTGCATCGGAATTAAATATAAGAGATACAATGACGTGTTAAGTACAGGAAGACAAAGTCTTCCTACTGTCTATGTTTTGAGCGTTTCCTGTGTCACCAGTTTAAAATTCGATGCACCTCTGCAGGTATACTGTTTCCATTCGACTTTCCCATTGACGATGAAACACAGAAATTGCATCGGAATTAAATATAAGAGACACAATGCCGGCTTAAGTACAGGAAGACTGAGTCTTCCTACTGTCTATGATTTGAGCGTTTCCTGTGTCATCAGTTTTACATTTTGATGCACCTCTGCAGGTTTACTGCATACCTTGGACCTTCACAGTGACGATGTAACACAGAAATTGCATCTAAATTAAATATAAGAGACACAATGCCGACTTAAGTACAGGAAGACTGAGTATTCCTACTGTCTATGCTTTGAGCGTTTCCTGTTTCACCAGTTTTACATTCCGATGCACCTCTGCAGGTTTACTGTATCCCTTGGACTTTACCATTGTCGATGAAACACAGAAATTGCATCGGAATTAAATATAAGAGACACAATGCCGACTTAAGTGCAGGAAGACTGAGTCTTCCTACTGTCAATGTTTGAGCGTTTCCTGTGTCACCAGTTTTACATTCCGATGCACCTCTTCAGGATTACTGTATCCATTGGACCTTCCCATTGACGATGAAACACAGAAAATGCATCGGAATTAAATATAAGAGACACAATGCCGACTTAAGTACAGGACGACTGAGTCTTCCTACTGTCTATGTTTTGAGCGTTTCCTGTGTCACCAGTTTTATATTCCGAACCACCTCTGCAGGTTTACTGTATCCATTGGACCTTCCTATTGACGATAAGCACAGAAATTGCATCGGAATTAAATATAAGAAACACAACGCCGACTTAAGTACAAGAAAACTGAGACTTCTTACGGTCTATGGTTTGAGCGTTTCCTGTGTCACCATTTTTACATTCCAATGCTCCACTGCAGTTTTACTATGTACCTTGGACCTTCCCATTGGCGAAAAAACACAGAAATTACATCGAAATTAAATATAAGAGACACAATGCCGACTTAGGTACAGGAAGACTGAGTCTTACTACTGTCCATGTTTTGAGCGTTTCCTGTTTCATCAGTTTTACATTTTGATGCACCTCTGCAGGTTTACTGTATCCCTTGGACCTTCCCATAGACGATGAAACACAGAAATTGCATCGGAATTAAATATAAGAGACACAATGGCGACTTAAGTACAGAAAGGCTGAGTCTTACTACTGTCTCTACAATGAGCGTCTCCTGTGTCACCAGTTTTACATTCCGATGCACCTCTGCATTTTTACTGTATACCTTGGAACTTCCCATTGACAATGAAACACAGAAATAGCATCGGAATTAAATGTAAGAGACACAATGCCGACTTAAGTACAGGAACATTGAGTCTACCTTCTGTCTATGTTTTCAGCGTTTCCTGTGACGCCAGTTTTACATTCCGATGCACCTCTGCAGGTTTACTGTATCCATTGGACCTTCCCATTGACGATGAAACGCAGAAATTGCATCGGAATTAAATATAAGAGATACAATGACGTCTTAAGTACAGGAAGACAGAGTCTTCCTACTGTCTATGTTTTGAGCGTTTCCTGTGTCACCAGTTTAAAATTCGATGCACCTCTGCAGGTATACTGTTTCCATTCGACTTTCCCATTGACGATGAAACACAGAAATTGCATCGGAATTATATATAAGAGACACAATGCCGGCTTAAGTACAGGAAGACTGAGTCTTCCTACTGTCTATGTTTTGAGCGTTTCCTGTGTCATCAGTTTTACATTTTGATGCACCTCTGCAGGTTTACTAAATACCTTGGACCTTCACAGTGACGATGAAACACAGAAATTGCATCTAAATTAAATATAAGAGACACAATGCTGACTTCAGTATAAGAAAACTGTGTCTTCTGAGGGTCAATGTTTTGACCGGTTCCTGTGTCACCAGTTTTACATTCCGATGCACCTCTGCAGGTTTACTGTATCCCTTGGACCTTCCCATTGACGACGAAACACAGAAATTGCATCGGATTTAAATATAAGAGACACAATGCCGACTTAAGTACAGAAAGACTGAGTCTTCCTTCTGTCTATGTTTTGAGCGTTTCCTGTGTCACCAGTTTTACATTCCGAAGCACATCTGAAGGTTTACTGTATCCATTGCACCTTCCCATTGACAATGAAACACAGAAATTACATCGGACTTACATATAACAGACACAATGCCGACTTAAGTACAGGAAGACTGAGTATTCCTACTGTCTATGCTTTGAGCGTTTCCTGTTTCACCAGTTTTACATTCCGATGCACCTCTGCAGGTTTACTGTATCCCTTAGACATTACCATTGTCGATGAAACACAGAAATTGCATCGGAATTAAATATAAGAGACACAATGCCGACTTAAGTGCAGGAAGACTGAGTCTTCCTACTGTCAATGTTTGAGCGTTTCCTGTGTCACCAGTTTTACATTCCGATGCACCTCTTCAGGATTACTGTATCCATTGGACCTTCCCATTGACGATGAAACACAGAAAATGCATCGGAATTAAATATAAGAGACACAATGCCGACTTAAGTACAGGACGACTGAGTCTTCCTACTGTCTATGTTTTGAGCGTTTCCTGTGTCACCAGTTTTATATTCCGAACCACCTCTGCAGGTTTACTGTATCCATTGGACCTTCCCATTGACGAAGAAGCACAGAAATTGCATCGGAATTAAAAATAAGAGACCCAACGCCGACTTAAGTACAAGAAAACTGAGACTCCTTACGGTCTATGGTTTGAGCGTTTCCTGTGTCACCATTTTTACATTCCAATGCACCTCTGCAGTTTTACTATGTACCTTGGACCTTCCCATTGGCGAAAAAACACAGAAATTGCATCGAAATTAAATATAAGAGACACAATGCCGACTTAGGTACAGGAAGACTGAGTCTTACTACTGTCTATGTTTTGAGCGTTTCCTGTTTCATCAGTTTTACATTTTGATGCACCTCTGCAGGTTTACTGTATCCCTTGGACCTTCACAGTGACGATGAAACACAGAAATTGCATCTAAATTAAATATAAGAGACACAATGCCGACTTCAGTACAAGAAAACTGAGTCTTCTTAGGGTCTATGTTTTGACCGCTTCCTGTGTCACCAATTTTACATTCCGATGCACTTCTGCAGGTTTGCTGTATTCCTTGGACCTTCCCATTGACGACGAAACACAGAAATTGCATCGGATTTAAATATAAGAGACACAATGGCGACTTAAGAACAGGAAGGCTGAGTCTTACTACTGTCTATGTTTTGAGCGTTTCCTGTGTCACCAGTTTTACATTCCGATGCACCTCTGCAGGTTTACTGTATCCCTTGGATCTTCCCATTGACGATGAACCACAGAAATTGCATTGAAATTAAATATAAGAGATACAATGCCGACTGAAGTACAGGAACATTGAGTCTTCCTACTGTCCATGTTTTCAGCGTTTCCTGCGTCACCAGTTTTACATTCCGATGCACCTCTGCAGGTTTACTGTATCCCTTGGACCTTCAAAGTGACGATGAAACACAGAAATTGCATCGGAATTAAATATAAGAGACACAGTGCCGACTTAAGTACAGGAAGACTCAGTCTTCCTACTGTCTATGTTTTGAGCGTTTCCTGTGTCACCAGTTTTACATTCCGATGCACCTCTGCAGGTATACTGTTTCCATTCGACTTTCCCATTGATGATGAAACACAGAAATTGCATCGGAATTAAATATAAGAGACACAATGCCGACTTAAGTACAGGAAGCCTGAGTCTTCCTACTGTCTATGTTTTGAGCGTTTCCTGTGTCATCAGTTTTACATTTTGATGCACCTCTGCAGGTTTACTGCATACCTTGGACCTTCACAGTGACGATGAAACACAGAAATTGCATCTAAATTAAATATAAGAGACACAATGCTGACTTCAGTATAAGAAAACTGAGTCTTCTGAGGGTCAATGTTTTGACAGGTTCCTGTGTCACCAGTTTTACATTCCGATGCACCTCTGCAGGTTTACTGTATCCCTTGGACCTTCCCATTGACGACGAAACACAGAAATTGCATCGGATTTAAATGTAAGAGTCACAATGCCGACTTAAGTACAGAAAGACTGAGTCTTCCTACTGTCAATGTTTTGATCGTTTCCTGTGTCACCAGTTTTATATTCCGAACCACCTCTGCAGGTTTACTGTATCCCTTGGACTTTACCATTGTCGATGAAACACAGAAATTGCATCGGAATTAAATATAAGAAACACAATGACGACTTAAGTGCAGGAAGACTGAGTCTTCCTACTGTCAATGTTTGAGCGTTTCCTGTGTCACCAGTTTTACATTCCGATGCACCTCTTCAGGATTACTGTATCCATTGGACCATCCCATTGACGATGAAACACAGAAAATGCATCGGAATTAAATATAAGAGACACAATGCCGACTTAAGTACAGGACGACTGAGTCTTCCTACTGTCTATGTTTTGAGCGTTTCCTGTGTCACCAGTTTTATGTTCCGAACCACCTCTGCAGGTTTACTGTATCCATTGGACCTTCCTATTGACGATGAAGCACAGAAATTGCATCGGAATTAAATATAAGAAACACAACGCCGACTTAAGTACAAGAAAACTGAGACTTCTTACGGTCTATGGTTTGAGCGTTTCCTGTGTCACCATTTTTACATTCCAATGCACCTCTGCAGTTTTACTATGTACCTTGGACCTTCCCATTGGCGAAAAAACACAGAAATTGCATCGAAATTAAATATAAGAGACACAATGCCGACTTAGGTACAGGAAGACTGAGTCTTACTACTGTCTATGTTTTGAGCGTTTCCTGTTTCATCAGTTTTACATTTTGATGCACCACTGCAGGTTTACTGTATCCCTTGGACCTTCCCATAGACGATGAAACACAGAAATTGCATCGGAATTAAATATAAGAGACACAATGGCGACTTAAGTACAGAAAGGCTGAGTCTTACTACTGTCTATACAATGAGCGTCACCTGTGTCACCAGTTTTACATTCCGATGCACCTCTGCAGGTTTACTGTATACCTTGGAACTTCCCATTGACAATGAAACACAGAAATAGCATCGGAATTAAATGTAAGAGTCACAATGCCGACTTAAGTACAGGAACATTGAGTCTACCTTCTGTCTATGTTTTCAGCGTTTCCTGCGACGCCAGTTTTACATTCCGATGCACCTCTGCAGGTTTACTGTATCCATTGGACCTTCCCATTGACGATGAAACGCAGAAATTGCATCGGAATTAAATATAAGAGATACAATGACGTGTTAAGTACAGGAAGACAAAGTCTTCCTACTGTCTATGTTTTGAGCGTTTCCTGTGTCACCAGTTTAAAATTCGATGCACCTCTGCAGGTATACTGTTTCCATTCGACTTTCCCATTGACGATGAAACACAGAAATTGCATCGGAATTAAATATAAGAGACACAATGCCGGCTTAAGTACAGGAAGACTGAGTCTTCCTACTGTCTATGATTTGAGCGTTTCCTGTGTCATCAGTTTTACATTTTGATGCACCTCTGCAGGTTTACTGCATACCTTGGACCTTCACAGTGACGATGTAACACAGAAATTGCATCTAAATTAAATATAAGAGACACAATGCCGACTTAAGTACAGGAAGACTGAGTATTCCTACTGTCTATGCTTTGAGCGTTTCCTGTTTCACCAGTTTTACATTCCGATGCACCTCTGCAGGTTTACTGTATCCCTTGGACTTTACCATTGTCGATGAAACACAGAAATTGCATCGGAATTAAATATAAGAGACACAATGCCGACTTAAGTGCAGGAAGACTGAGTCTTCCTACTGTCAATGTTTGAGCGTTTCCTGTGTCACCAGTTTTACATTCCGATGCACCTCTTCAGGATTACTGTATCCATTGGACCTTCCCATTGACGATGAAACACAGAAAATGCATCGGAATTAAATATAAGAGACACAATGCCGACTTAAGTACAGGACGACTGAGTCTTCCTACTGTCTATGTTTTGAGCGTTTCCTGTGTCACCAGTTTTATATTCCGAACCACCTCTGCAGGTTTACTGTATCCATTGGACCTTCCTATTGACGATAAGAACAGAAATTGCATCGGAATTAAATATAAGAAACACAACGCCGACTTAAGTACAAGAAAACTGAGACTTCTTACGGTCTATGGTTTGAGCGTTTCCTGTGTCACCATTTTTACATTCCAATGCTCCACTGCAGTTTTACTATGTACCTTGGACCTTCCCATTGGCGAAAAAACACAGAAATTACATCGAAATTAAATATAAGAGACACAATGCCGACTTAGGTACAGGAAGACTGAGTCTTACTACTGTCCATGTTTTGAGCGTTTCCTGTTTCATCAGTTTTACATTTTGATGCACCTCTGCAGGTTTACTGTATCCCTTGGACCTTCCCATAGACGATGAAACACAGGAATTGCATCGGAATTAAATATAAGAGACACAATGGCGACTTAAGTACAGAAAGGCTGAGTCTTACTACTGTCTCTACAATGAGCGTCTCCTGTGTCACCAGTTTTACATTCCGATGCACCTCTGCAGGTTTACTGTATACCTTGGAACTTCCCATTGACAATGAAACACAGAAATAGCATCGGAATTAAATGTAAGAGACACAATGCCGACTTAAGTACAGGAACATTGAGTCTACCTTCTGTCTATGTTTTCAGCGTTTCCTGTGACGCCAGTTTTACATTCCGACGCACCTCTGCAGGTTTACTGTATCCATTGGACCTTCCCATTGACGATGAAACGCAGAAATTGCATCGGAATTAAATATAAGAGATACAATGACGTCTTAAGTACAGGAAGACAGAGTCTTCCTACTGTCTATGTTTTGAGCGTTTCCTGTGTCACCAGTTTAAAATTCGATGCACCTCTGCAGGTATACTGTTTCCATTCGACTTTCCCATTGACGATGAAACACAGAAATTGCATCGGAATTAAATATAAGAGACACAATGCCGGCTTAAGTACAGGAAGACTGAGTCTTCCTACTGTCTATGTTTTGAGCGTTTCCTGTGTCATCAGTTTTACATTTTGATGCACCTCTGCAGGTTTACTAAATACCTTGGACCTTCACAGTGACGATGAAACACAGAAATTGCATCTAAATTAAATATAAGAGACACAATGCTGACTTCAGTATAAGAAAACTGTGTCTTCTGAGGGTCAATGTTTTGACCGGTTCCTGTGTCACCAGTTTTACATTCCGATGCACCTCTGCAGGTTTACTGTATCCCTTGGACCTTCCCATTGACGACGAAACACAGAAATTGCATCGGATTTAAATATAAGAGACACAATGCCGACTTAAGTACAGAAAGACTGAGTCTTCCTTCTGTCTATGTTTTGAGCGTTTCCTGTGTCACCAGTTTTACATTCCGAAGCACATCTGAAGGTTTACTGTATCCATTGCACCTTCCCATTGACAATGAAACACAGAAATTACATCGGACTTACATATAACAGACACAATGCCGACTTAAGTACAGGAAGACTGAGTATTCCTACTGTCTATGCTTTGAGCGTTTCCTGTTTCACCAGTTTTACATTCCGATGCACCTCTGCAGGTTTACTGTATCCCTTGGACTTTACCATTGTCGATGAAACACAGAAATTGCATCGGAATTAAATATAAGAGACACAATGCCGACTTAAGTGCAGGAAGACTGAGTCTTCCTACTGTCAATGTTTGAGCGTTTCCTGTGTCACCAGTTTTA
Organism: Schistocerca nitens; assembly: GCF_023898315.1. Lineage (NCBI taxonomy): Eukaryota > Metazoa > Arthropoda > Insecta > Orthoptera > Acrididae > Schistocerca > Schistocerca nitens. The sequence continues at coordinate 237,051,484 of NC_064623.1, read as the reverse complement.
CATTCCGATGCACCTCTTCAGGATTACTGTATCCATTGGACCTTCCCATTGACGATGAAACACAGAAAATGCATCGGAATTAAATATAAGAGACACAATGCTGACTAAAGTACAGGACGACTGAGTCTTCCTACTGTCTATGTTTTGAGCGTTTCCTGTGTCACCAGTTTTATATTCCGAACCACCTCTGCAGGTTTACTGTATCCATTGGACCTTCCTATCGACGATGAAGCACAGAAATTGCATCGGAATTAAATATAAGAAACACAACGCCGAGTTAAGTACAAGAAAACTGAGACTTCTTACGGTCTATGGTTTGAGCGTTTCCTGTGTCACCATTTTTACATTCCAATGCACCTCTGCAGTTTTACTATGTACCTTCGACCTTCCCATTGGCGAAAAAACACAGAAATTGCATCGAAATTAAATATAAGAGACACAATGCCGACTTAGGTACAGGAAGACTGAGTCTTACTACTGTCTATGTTTTGAGCGTTTCCTGTTTCATCAGTTTTACATTTTGATGCACCTCTGCAGGTTTACTGTATCCATTGGACCTTCCCATAGACGATGAAACACAGAAATTGCATCGGAATTAAATATAAGAGACACAATGGCGACTTAAGTACAGAAAGGCTGCGTCTTACTACTGTCTATACAATGAGCGTCTCCTGTGTCACCAGTTTTACATTCCGATGCACCTCTGCAGGTTTACTGTATACCTTGGAACTTCCCATTGACAATGAAACACAGAAATAGCATCGGAATTAAATGTAAGAGACACAATGCCGACTTAAGTACAGGAACATTGAGTCTACCTTCTGTCTATGTTTTCAGCGTTTCCTGCGACGCCAGTTTTACATTCCGATGCACCTCTGCAGGTTTACTGTATCCATTGGACCTTCCCATTGACGATGAAACGCAGAAATTGCATCGGAATTAAATATAAGAGATACAATGACGTCTTAAGTACAGGAAGACAGAGTCTTCCTACTGTCTATGTTTTGAGCGTTTCCTGTGTCACCAGTTTAAAATTCGATGCACCTCTGCAGGTATACTGTTTCCATTCGACTTTCCCATTGACGATGAAACACAGAAATTGCATCGGAATTAAATATAAGAGACACAATGCCGGCTTAAGTACAGGAAGACTGAGTCTTCCTACTGTCTATGATTTGAGCGTTTCCTGTGTCATCAGTTTTACATTTTGATGCACCTCTGCAGGTTTACTGCATACCTTGGACCTTCACAGTGACGATGTAACAAAGAAATTGCATCTAAATTAAATATAAGAGACACAATGCCGACTTCAGTATAAGAAAACTGAGTCTTCTGAGGTTCTATGTTTTGACCGCTTCCTGTGTCACCAGTTTTACATTCCGATGCACCTCTGCAGGTTTACTGTATCCCTTGGACCTTCCCATTGACGACGAAACACAGAAATTGCATTGGATTTAAATATAAGAGACTCAATGCCGACTTAAGTACAGGAAGACTGAGTTTTCCTTCTGTCTATGTTTTGAGGGTTTCCTGTGTCACCAGTTTTACATTCCGAAGCACCTCTGAAGGTTTACTGTATCCCTTGCACCTTCCCATTGACAATGAAATACAGAAATTACATCGGACTTACATATAACAGACACAATGTCGACTTAAGTACAGGAAGACTGAGTATTCCTACTGTCTATGTTTTGAGCGTTTCCTGTTTCACCAGTTTTACATTCCGATGCACCTCTGCAGGTTTACTGCATCCCTTGGACTTTACGATTGTCGATGAAACACAGAAATGGCATTGGAATTAAATATAAGAGGCACAATGCCGACTTAAGTACAGGAAGACTGAGTGTTCCTACTGTCAATGTTTGAGCGTTTCATGTGTCACCAGTTTTACATTCCGACGCACCTCTGCAGGTTTACTGTATCCATTGGACCTTCCCATTGACGATGAAACACAGAAAATGCATCGGAATTAAATATAAGAAACACAATGCCGACTTAAGTACAGGACGACTGAGTCTTCCTACTGTCTATGTTTTGAGCGTTTCCTGTGTCACCAGTTTTATATTCCGAACCACCTCTGCAGGTTTACTGTATCCATTGGACCTTCCCATTGACGATGAAGCACAGAAATTGCATCGGAATTAAAAATAAGAGACACAACGCCGACTTAAGTACAAGAAAACTGAGACTCCTTACGGTCTATGGTTTGAGCGTTTCCTGTGTCACCATTTTTACATTCCAATGCACCTCTGCAGTTTTACTATGTACCTTGGACCTTCCCATTGGCGAAAAAACACAGAAATTGCATCGAAATTAAATATAAGAGACACAATGCCGACTTAGGTACAGGAAGACTGAGTCTTACTACTGTCTATGTTTTGAGCGTTTCCTGTTTCATCAGTTTTACATTTTGATGCACCTCTGCAGGTTTACTGTATGCCTTGGACCTTCCCATAGACGATGAAACACAGAAATTGCATCGGAATTAAATATAAGAGACACATTGGCGACTTAAGTACAGAAAGGCTGAGTCTTACTACTGTCTATTCAATGAGCGTCTCCTGTGTCACCAGTTTTACATTCCGATGCACCTCTGCAGGTTTACTGTATACCTTGGAACCTCCCATTGACAATGAAACACAGAAATAGCATCGGAATTAAATGTAAGAGACACAATGCCGACTTAAGTACAGGAACATTGAGTCTACCTTCTGTCTATGTTTTCAGCGTTTCCTGCGACGCCAGTTTTACATTCCGATGCACCTCTGCAGGTTTACTGTATCCATTGGACCTTCCCACTGACGATGAAACGCAGAAATTGCATTGGAATTAAATATAAGAGATACAATGACGTCTTAAGTACAGGAAGACAGAGTCTTCCAACTGTCTATGTTTTGAGCGTTCCTGTGTCACCAGTTTTACATTCCGATGCACCTCTGCAGGTTTTCCTGTATCACTTGGACCTTCTCAGTGACGATGAAACACAGAAATTGCATCGGAAATACATATAAGAGACACAACGTTGACTTAAGTACAGGAAGATTGAGTCTTCCTACTGTCTATGTTTTGAGCGATTCCTGTGTGACCAGTTTTACATTCCGATGCACCTCTGCAGGTTTACTGTATCACTTGGGTCTTCCCATTGACGATGAAACACAGAAATTGCTTTGGAATTAAATATACGAGACACATTGCCGACTTAAGTACAGGAACATTTAGACTTCCAACTGTCTATGTTTTGAGCGTTTCCTGCGTCACCAGTTTTACATTCCGATGCACTTCTGCAGGTTTACTGTATCCATTGGGTCTTCCCATTGACGATGAAACGCAGAAATTGCATCGGAATTAAATATAAGAGATGCAATGACGTCTTAAGTACAGGAAGACAGAGTCTTCCAACTGTCTATGTTTTGAGCGTTCCTGTGTCACCAGTTTTACATTCCGATGCACCTCTGCAGGTTTTCCTGTATCACTTGGACCTTCACAGTGACGATGAAACACAGAAATTGCATCGGAAATACATATAAGAGACACAATGCCGACTTAAGTACAGGAAGATTGAGTCTTCCTACTGTCTATGTTTTGAGCGATTCCTGCGTCACCAATTTATTTTCCGATGCACCTCTGCAGGTTTACTGTATCCATTGGACCTTCACATAGACGATGAAACACAGAAATAGCATCGGAATTAAATATAAGAGACACAATGGCGACTTAAGAACAGGATGGCTGAGTCTTACTACTGTCTATGTTTTGAGCGTTTCCTGTGTCACCAGTTTTACATTCATATGCACCTCTGCATGTTTACTGTATCCCTTGGATCTTCCCAATGACGATGAACCCCAGAAATTGCATCGGAATTAAATATATGAGACCCAATGCCGACTGAAGCACAGGAACATTGAGTCTTCCAACTGTCCATGTTTTCAGCGTTTCCTCCGTCACCAGTTTTACATTCCGATGCACCTCTGCAGGTTTACTGTATCCATTGGACCTTCCCGTTGACGATGAAACACAGAAATTACATCGGAATTAAATATAAGAGACATAATGCGGACTTAAGTACAGGAAAACTGAGTCTTCGTACTGTCTATGTTTTGAGCGTTTCCTGTGTGACCAGTTTTACATTCCGATGCACCTCTGCAGGTATACTGTTTCCATTCGGCTTTCCCATAGACGATGAAACACAGAAATTGCATTGGAATTAAATATAAGAGACACAATGCCGACTTAAGTACAGGAAGACTGAGTCTTCCTACTGTTTATGCTTTGAACGTTTCTTGTGTCACCAGTTTTACATTCCGATGCACCTGTGCAGGTTTACTGTATCCCTTGGACCTTCCTATTGACGATGAAAAACAGAAATTGCATCGGAATTAAATATAAGAGACACAATGCCGACTTAAGTACAGGAAGATTGAGTCTTGCTACTGTCTATGTTTTGAGCGTTTCCTGCGTCACCAATTTTACATTGCGATGCACCTCTGCAGTTCTACTGTATCCATTGGACCTTCCCATTGTCGATGAAACACAGAAATAGCAACGGAATTAAATATAAGAGACGCAATGCCGACGTATGAACAGGAAGGCTGAGTCTTCCTACTGTCTATGCTTTGAACGTTTCTTGTGTCACCAGTTTTACATTCCGATGCACCTCTGCAGGTTTACTGTATCACTTGGGTCTTCCCATTGACGATGAAACACAGAAATTGCTTTGGAATTAAATATACGAGACACATTGCCGACTTAAGTACAGGGACAATTAGCCTTCCAACTGTCTATGTTTTGAGCGTTTCCTGCGTCACCAGTTTTACATTCCGATGCACTTCTGCAGGTTTACTGTATCCATTGGGTCTTCCCATTGACGATGAAACGCAGAAATTGCATCGGAATTAAATATAAGAGATACAATGACGTCTTAAGTACAGGAAGACAGAGTCTTCCAACTGTCTATGTTTTGAGCGTTCCTGTGTCACCAGTTTTACATTCCGATGCACTTCTGCAGGTTTTCCTGTATCACTTGGACCTTCACAGTGACGATGAAACACAGAAATTGCATCGGAAATACATATAAGAGACACAATGCCGACTTAAGTACAGGAAGATTGAGTCTTCCTACTGTCTATGTTTTGAGCGATTCCTGCGTCACCAATTTATTTTCCGATGCACCTCTGCGGGTTTACTGTATCCATTGGACTTTCACATAGACGATGAAACACAGAAATAGCATCGGAATTAAATATAAGAGACACAATGGCGACTTAAGAACAGGATGGCTGAGTCCTCCTACTGTCTATGTTTTGAGCGTTTCCTGTGTCACCAGTTTTACATTCATATGCACCTCTGCAGGTTTAATGTATCTCTTGGATCTTCCCAATGACGATAAACCACAGAAATTGCATCGGAATTAAATATAAGAGACCCAATGCCGACTGAAGTACAGGAACATTGAGTCTTCCAACTGTCCATGTTTTCAGCGTTTCCTGCGTCACCAGTTTTACATTCCGATGCACCTCTGCAGGTTTACTGTATCCATTGGACCTTCCCGTTGACGATGAAACACAGAAATTGCATCGGAATTAAATATAAGAGACACAATGCCGACTTAAGTACAGGAAGATTGAGTCTTCCTACTGTCAATGTTTTGAGCGTTTCCTGCTTCACCAATTTATTTTCCGATGCACCACTGCAGGTTTACTGTATCCATTGGACCTTCCCATAGACGATGAAACACAGAAATAGCATCGGAATTAAATATAAGAGACACAATGGCGACTTAAGAACAGGAAGGCTGAGTCTTACTACTGTCTATGTTTTGAGCGTTTCCTGTGTGACCAGTTTTACATTCCGATGCACCTCTGCAGGTTTACTGTATCCATTGGACCTTCCCATTGACGATGAAGCACAGAAATTGCATCGGAATTAAATATAAGAGACACAACGCCGACTTAAGTACAAGAAAACTGAGACTTCTTACGGTCTATGGTTTGAGCGTTGCCTGTGTCACCATTTTTACATTCAAATGCACCTCTGCAGTTTTACTATCTTGGACCTTCCCACTGGCGAAAAAACACAGAAATTGCATCGAAATTAAATATAAGAGACACAATGCCGACTTAGGTACAGGAAGACTGAGTCTTACTACTGTCTATGTTTTGAGCGTTTCCTGTTTCATCAGTTTTACATTTTGATGCACCTCTGCAGGTTTACTGTATCCCTTGGACCTTCACAGTGACGATGAAACAAAGAAATTGCATCTAAATTAAATATAACAGACACAATGCCGACTTCAGAACAAGAAAACTGTGTCTTCTTAGGGTCTATGATTTGACCGCTTCCTGTGTCACCAATGTTACATTCCGATGCACTTCTGCAGGTTTGCTGTATCCCTTGGACCTTCCCATTGACGACGAAACACAGAAATTGCATCGGATTTAAATATAAGAGACACAATGCCGACTTAAGAACAGGAAGGCTGAGACTTCCTACTGTCTATGTTTTGAGCATTTCCTGTGTCACCAGTTTTACATTCCGATGCACCTCTGCAAGTTTACTGTATCCCTTGGATCTTCCAATTGACGATGAAACACAGAATTCGCATCGGAATTGAATATAAGAGACACAATGCCGACTTAAGTACAGGAAGATTGAGTCTTCCTACTGTCTATATTTTGAGCGTTTCCTGCGTCACCAATTTTACATTCCGATGCACCTCTGCAGGTTTACTGTATCCATTGGACCTTCCCGTTGACGATGAAACACAGAAATTACATCGGAATTAAATATAAGAGACACAACGCCGACTTAAGTACAAGAAAACTGATTCCTCTTCCGGTCTATGTTTGAACGATTCCAGTGTCACCAGTTTTACATTCCGATGCACCTCTGCTGGTTTACTGTGTCCCTTGGACCTTCCCATTGACGACTAAACACTGAAATTGCAAGGGATATAAATATAAGAGACACAATGACGTCTTAAGTACAGGAAGACTGAGTCTTCCTACTGTCTATGCTTTGAGCGTTTCCTGTGTCACCAGTTTTACATTCCGATGCACCTCTGCAGATGTAGTGTTTCCCTTCAACTTTCCCATTGACGATGAAACACAGAAATTCCTTCGGAATGAAATATAAGAGACACAATGCGACTTAAGTACAGGAAGAGTGGGTCTTTCGATTCTCAATGTTTTGAGCGTTTCCTGTGTCACCAGTTCTACATTCCGATGCACCTCTGCAGGTTTACTGTATACATTGGACCTTCCCATTGACGTTGAAACAGAGAAATTGCATCGCAATTAAATATAAGAGTCACAACGCCGGCATAAGTACAGGAGAACTGAGTCTTCTTACGGTCTATGATTTGAGCGACTCCTGTGTCACCAATTTTAAATTCCGATGCACCTCTGCAGGTTTACTGTATCCCTTGGACCTTCCCATTGACGACTAAACACTGAAATTGCATCGGATATAAATATAAGAGACACAATGACGTCTTAAGTACAGGAAGACTGAGTCTTCCTACTGTCTATGTTTTCAGCGTTTCCTGCGTCACCAGTTTTACATTCCGATGCACCTCTGCAGGTTTACTGTATCCATTGGACCTTCCCATTGACGATGAAACACAGAAATTACATCGGAATTAAATATAAGAGACACAAAGCCGACTTAAGTACAAGAAAACTGATTCTTCTTACGGTCTATGTTTGAACGATTCCAGTGTCACCAGTTTTACATTCCGATGCACCTCTGCTGGTTTACTGTGTCCCTTGGATCTTCCCATTGGCTATGAAACACAGAAATTGCATCGGAATTAAATATAAGAGACACAATGACGTCTTAAGTACAGGAAGACAGAGTCTTCCAACTGTTTATGCTTTGAGCGTTTCCTGTGTCACCAGTTTTACATTCCGATACACCTCTGCAGGTTTTCCTGTATCCCTTGGACCTTCACAGTGACGATGAAACACAGAAATAGCATGTGAATTATATATAAGAAACAGAACGCGGACTTAAGTACAGAAAGACTGAGTCTTCCTACTCTCTATGTTTTGAGCGTTTCCTGTGTCATCAGTTCTACATTCCGATGCACCTCTGCAGGTTTACTGTATCCATTGGACACCCCATTGACGATGAAACACAGAAATTGCATTGGAATTAAATATAAAAGACACAATGCCGACTTAAGTACAGGAAGACTGAGTCTTCCTACTGTCTATGTTTTGAGCGTTTCCTGTCTCACCAGTTTTACATTCCATGCATCTCTGCAGGTTTACTGTATCCATTGGACTTTCAAACTGACAATGAAACACAGAAATTGCATCGGAATGAGATATCAGAGACACAATGTCAACTTAAGTACAGGAAGAGTGTGTCTTTCTATTGTCTATGATTTGAGCGTTTCCTGTGTCACCACTTTTACATTCCGATACACCTCTGCAGGTTTACTGTGTCCATTGGACCTTCCCATTGACGATGAAACACAGAAATTGCATCGGAATTAAATATAAGGGACACAATGCCGTTTAGGTACATGAAGACTGAGTCTTTCTACTCTCTATGTTTTGAGCGTTTCCTGTGTCATCAGTTTTCCATTTTGATGCACCTCTGCAGGTCTACTGTATCCCTTGGACCTACACAGTGACGATGAAACACAGAAATTGCATCGGAATTAAATATAAGAGCCACAATGCCGACTTAAGTGCAGGAAGACTGAGTCTTCCTACTGTCTATGTTTTGAGCGTTTCCTGTTTCACCAGTTTTACATTCCGATGCACCTCTGCAGGTTTACTGTATCCCTTGGACTTTACCATTGTCGATGAAACACAGATATTGCATCGGAATTAAATATAAGAGACACAATGCCGACTTAAGTACAGGAAGACTGAGTCTTCCTACTGTCAATGTTTGAGAGTTTCCTGTGTCACCAGTTTTACATTCCGATGCACCTCTGCAGGTTAACTGTATCCATTGGACCTTCCCATTGACGATGAATCACAGAAAATGCATCGGAATTAAATATAAGAGACACAATGCCGACGTAAGTACAGAAAGACTGAGTCTTCCTACTGTCTATGTTTTGAGCGTTTCCTGTGTCACCTGTTTTATATTCCGAACCACTTCTGCAGGTTTACTGTATCCATTGGACCTTCCATTGCCGATGAAGCACAGAAATTGCATCGGAATTAAATATAAGAGACACAACGCCGACTTAAGTACAAGAAAAATGAGAATTCTTACGGTCTATGGTTTGAGCGTTTCCTGTGTCACCATTTTTACATTCCAATGCACCTCTGCAGTTTTACTATGTACCTTGGACCTTCCCATTGGCGAAAAAACACAGAAATTGCATCGAAATTAAATATAAGAGACACAATGCCGACTTAGGTACAGGAAGACTGAGTCTTACTACTGTCTATGTTTTGAGCGTTTCCTGTTTCATCAGTTTTATATTTTGATGCACCTCTGCAGGTTTACTGTATCCCTTTGACCTTTACAGTGACGATGAAACACAGAAATTGCATCTAAATTAAATATAAGAGACACAATGCCGACTTCAGTACAAGAAAACTAAGTCTTCTTAGGGTCTATGTTTTGACCGCTTCCTGTGTCACCAATTTTACATTCCGATGCACTTCTGCAGGTTTGCTGTATCCCTTGGACCTTCCCATTGACGACGAAACACAGAAATTGCATCGGATTCAAATATAAGAGACACAATGCCGACTTAAGAACAGGAAGGCTGAGTCTTCCTACTGTCTATGTTTTGAGCATTTCCTGTGTCACCAGTTTTACATTCCGATGCACCTCTGCAGGTTTACTGTATCCCTTGGATCTTCCAATTGACGATGAAACACAGAAATTGCATCGGAATTGAATATAAGAGACACAATGCCGACTTAAGTACAGGAAGATTGAGTCTTCCCACTGTGTATATTTTGAGCGTTTCCTGCGTCACCAATTTTACATTCCGATGCACCTCTGCAGGTTTACTGTATCCATTGGACCTTCCCATAGACGATGAAACACAGAAATTGCATCGGAATTAAATATAAGAGACACAATGGCGACTTAAGAACAGAAAGGCTGAGTCTTACTACTGTCTATATAATGAGCGTTTCCTGTGCCACCAGTTTTACATTCCGATGCACCTCTGCAGGTTTACTGTATACCTTGGATCTTCCCATTGACAATGAAACACAGAAATAGCATCGGAATTAAATGTAAGAGACACAATGCCGACTTAAGTACAGGAACATTGAGTCTTCCTTCTGTCTATGTTTTCAGCGTTTCCTGCGTCGCCAGTTTTACATTCCGATGCACCTCTGCAGGTTTACTGTATCCATTGGACCTTCCCATTAACGATGAAACACAGAAATTACATCGGAATTTAATATAAGAGACACAACGCCGACTTAAGTACAAGAAAACTGATTCCTCTTACAGTCTATGATTTGAGCATTTCCAGTGTCACCAGTTTTACATTCCGATGCACCTCTGCTGGTTTACTGTGTCCCTTGGACCTTCCCATTGGCGAAGAAACGCAGAAATTGCATCGGAATTATATATAAGAGATACAATGACGTCTTAAGTACAGGAAGACAGAGTCTTCCAACTGTCTATGTTTTGAGCGTTTCCTGTGTCACCAGTTTTACATTCCGATGCACCTCTGCAGGTTTTCCTGTATCCCTTGGACCTTCACAGTGACGATGAAAAACAGAAATTGCATCGGAATTATATATAAGAGACACAATGCCGACTTAAGTACAGGAAGACTGAGTCTTCCTACTGTCTATGTTTTGAGCGTTTCCTGTGTCACCAGTTTCACATTCCGATGCACCTCTGCAGGTATAGTGTTTCCCTTCAACTTTCCCATTGACGATGAAACACAGAAATTGCATCGGCATTAAAAATAAGAGACACAATGACGACTTAAGTACAAGAAGACTGAGGCTTGCTACTGTCTATGTTTGAGCGTTTCCTGTGTCATCAGTTCTACATTCCGATGCACCTCTACAGGTTTACTGCATCCATTGGACCCCCCCATTGACGATGAAACACAGAAATTGCATCGGAGTTAAATATAAAAGACACAAAGCCGACTTAAGTACAGGAAGACTGAGTCTTCCTATTGTCTATGTTTTGAGCGTTTCCTGTGTCACCAGTTTTACATTCCGATACATCACTGCAGGTTTACTGTATCCATTGGACTTTCACAGTGACAATGAAACACAGAAATTGCATCGGAATGAATTATAAGAGACACAATGTCGACTTAAGTACAGGAAGAGTGTGTCTTTCTATTGTCTATGATTTGAGCGTTTCCTGTGTCACCAGTTTTACATTCCGATGCACCTCTGCAGGTTTACTGTATCCATTGTACCTTCCCATTGACGATGAAACACAGAAATTGCATCGGAATTAAATGTAAGAGACACAATGCCGACTTAGGTACAGGAAGAGTGAGTCTTCCTACTGTCTATGTTTGAGCGTTTCCTGTGTCACAAGCTTTACATTCCGATGCACCTCTGCAGGTTTACTGTATCCCTTGGACCTTCCCATTGACGACGAAACACAGAAATTGCATTGGATTTAAATATAAGAGACTCAATGCCGACTTAAGTACAGGAAGACTGAGTTTTCCTTCTGTCTATGTTTTGAGGGTTTCCTGTGTCACCAGTTTTACATTCCGAAGCACCTCTGAAGGTTTACTGTATCCCTTGCACCTTCCCATTGACAATGAAATACAGAAATTACATCGGACTTACATATAACAGACACAATGTCGACTTAAGTACAGGAAGACTGAATATTCCTACTGTCTATGTTTTGAGCGTTTCCTGTTTCACCAGTTTTACATTCCGATGCACCTCTGCAGGTTTACTGCATCCCTTGGACTTTACGATTGTCGATGAAACACAGAAATGGCATTGGAATTAAATATAAGAGGCACAATGCCGACTTAAGTACAGGAAGACTGAGTGTTCCTACTGTCAATGTTTGAGCGTTTCATGTGTCACCAGTTTTACATTCCGACGCACCTCTGCAGGTTTACTGTATCCATTGGACCTTCCCATTGACGATGAAACACAGAAAATGCATCGGAATTAAATATAAGAAACACAATGCCGACTTAAGTACAGGACGACTGAGTCTTCCTACTGTCTATGTTTTGAGCGTTTCCTGTGTCACCAGTTTTATATTCCGAACCACCTCTGCAGGTTTACTGTATCCATTGGACCTTCCCATTGACGATGAAGCACAGAAATTGCATCGGAATTAAAAATAAGAGACACAACGCCGACTTAAGTACAAGAAAACTGAGACTCCTTACGGTCTATGGTTTGAGCGTTTCCTGTGTCACCATTTTTACATTCCAATGCACCTCTGCAGTTTTACTATGTACCTTGGACCTTCCCATTTGCGAAAAAACACAGAAATTGCATCGAAATTAAATATAAGAGACACAATGCCGACTTAGGTACAGGAAGACTGAGTCTTACTACTGTCTATGTTTTGAGCGTTTCCTGTTTCATCAGTTTTACATTTTGATGCACCTCTGCAGGTTTACTGTATGCCTTGGACCTTCCCATAGACGATGAAACACAGAAATTGCATCGGAATTAAATATAAGAGACACATTGGCGACTTAAGTACAGAAAGGCTGAGTCTTACTACTGTCTATTCAATGAGCGTCTCCTGTGTCACCAGTTTTACATTCCGATGCACCTCTGCAGGTTTACTGTATACCTTGGAACCTCCCATTGACAATGAAACACAGAAATAGCATCGGAATTAAATGTAAGAGACACAATGCCGACTTAAGTACAGGAACATTGAGTCTACCTTCTGTCTATGTTTTCAGCGTTTCCTGCGACGCCAGTTTTACATTCCGATGCACCTCTGCAGGTTTACTGTATCCATTGGACCTTCCCACTGACGATGAAACGCAGAAATTGCATTGGAATTAAATATAAGAGATACAATGACGTCTTAAGTACAGGAAGACAGAGTCTTCCAACTGTCTATGTTTTGAGCGTTCCTGTGTCACCAGTTTTACATTCCGATGCACCTCTGCAGGTTTTCCTGTATCACTTGGACCTTCTCAGTGACGATGAAACACAGAAATTGCATCGGAAATACATATAAGAGACACAACGTTGACTTAAGTACAGGAAGATTGAGTCTTCCTACTGTCTATGTTTTGAGCGATTCCTGTGTGACCAGTTTTACATTCCGATGCACCTCTGCAGGTTTACTGTATCACTTGGGTCTTCCCATTGACGATGAAACACAGAAATTGCTTTGGAATTAAATATACGAGACACATTGCCGACTTAAGTACAGGAACATTTAGACTTCCAACTGTCTATGTTTTGAGCGTTTCCTGCGTCACCAGTTTTACATTCCGATGCACTTCTGCAGGTTTACTGTATCCATTGGGTCTTCCCATTGACGATGAAACGCAGAAATTGCATCGGAATTAAATATAAGAGATGCAATGACGTCTTAAGTACAGGAAGACAGAGTCTTCCAACTGTCTATGTTTTGAGCGTTCCTGTGTCACCAGTTTTACATTCCGATGCACCTCTGCAGGTTTTCCTGTATCACTTGGACCTTCACAGTGACGATGAAACACAGAAATTGCATCGGAAATACATATAAGAGACACAATGCCGACTTAAGTACAGGAAGATTGAGTCTTCCTACTGTCTATGTTTTGAGCGATTCCTGCGTCACCAATTTATTTTCCGATGCACCTCTGCAGGTTTACTGTATCCATTGGACCTTCACATAGACGATGAAACACAGAAATAGCATCGGAATTAAATATAAGAGACACAATGGCGACTTAAGAACAGGATGGCTGAGTCTTACTACTGTCTATGTTTTGAGCGTTTCCTGTGTCACCAGTTTTACATTCATATGCACCTCTGCATGTTTACTGTATCCCTTGGATCTTCCCAATGACGATGAACCCCAGAAATTGCATCGGAATTAAATATATGAGACCCAATGCCGACTGAAGCACAGGAACATTGAGTCTTCCAACTGTCCATGTTTTCAGCGTTTCCTCCGTCACCAGTTTTACATTCCGATGCACCTCTGCAGGTTTACTGTATCCATTGGACCTTCCCGTTGACGATGAAACACAGAAATTACATCGGAATTAAATATAAGAGACATAATGCGGACTTAAGTACAGGAAAACTGAGTCTTCGTACTGTCTATGTTTTGAGCGTTTCCTGTGTGACCAGTTTTACATTCCGATGCACCTCTGCAGGTATACTGTTTCCATTCGGCTTTCCCATAGACGATGAAACACAGAAATTGCATTGGAATTAAATATAAGAGACACAATGCCGACTTAAGTACAGGAAGACTGAGTCTTCCTACTGTTTATGCTTTGAACGTTTCTTGTGTCACCAGTTTTACATTCCGATGCACCTGTGCAGGTTTACTGTATCCCTTGGACCTTCCTATTGACGATGAAAAACAGAAATTGCATCGGAATTAAATATAAGAGACACAATGCCGACTTAAGTACAGGAAGATTGAGTCTTGCTACTGTCTATGTTTTGAGCGTTTCCTGCGTCACCAATTTTACATTGCGATGCACCTCTGCAGTTCTACTGTATCCATTGGACCTTCCCATTGTCGATGAAACACAGAAATAGCAACGGAATTAAATATAAGAGACGCAATGCCGACGTATGAACAGGAAGGCTGAGTCTTCCTACTGTCTATGCTTTGAACGTTTCTTGTGTCACCAGTTTTACATTCCGATGCACCTCTGCAGGTTTACTGTATCACTTGGGTCTTCCCATTGACGATGAAACACAGAAATTGCTTTGGAATTAAATATACGAGACACATTGCCGACTTAAGTACAGGGACAATTAGACTTCCAACTGTCTATGTTTTGAGCGTTTCCTGCGTCACCAGTTTTACATTCCGATGCACTTCTGCAGGTTTACTGTATCCATTGGGTCTTCCCATTGACGATGAAACGCAGAAATTGCATCGGAATTAAATATAAGAGATACAATGACGTCTTAAGTACAGGAAGACAGAGTCTTCCAACTGTCTATGTTTTGAGCGTTCCTGTGTCACCAGTTTTACATTCCGATGCACCTCTGCAGGTTTTCCTGTATCACTTGGACCTTCACAGTGACGATGAAACACAGAAATTGCATCGGAAATACATATAAGAGACACAATGCCGACTTAAGTACAGGAAGATTGAGTCTTCCTACTGTCTATGTTTTGAGCGATTCCTGCGTCACCAATTTATTTTCCGATGCACCTCTGCGGGTTTACTGTATCCATTGGACCTTCACATAGACGATGAAACACAGAAATAGCATCGGAATTAAATATAAGAGACACAATGGCGACTTAAGAACAGGATGGCTGAGTCTTCCTACTGTCTATGTTTTGAGCGTTTCCTGTGTCACCAGTTTTACATTCATATGCACCTCTGCAGGTTTAATGTATCTCTTGGATCTTCCCAATGACGATAAACCACAGAAATTGCATCGGAATTAAATATAAGAGACCCAATGCCGACTGAAGTACAGGAACATTGAGTCTTCCAACTGTCCATGTTTTCAGCGTTTCCTGCGTCACCAGTTTTACATTCCGATGCACCTCTGCAGGTTTACTGTATCCATTGGACCTTCCCGTTGACGATGAAACACAGAAATTGCATCGGAATTAAATATAAGAGACACAATGCCGACTTAAGTACAGGAAGATTGAGTCTTCCTACTGTCAATGTTTTGAGCGTTTCCTGCTTCACCAATTTATTTTCCGATGCACCACTGCAGGTTTACTGTATCCATTGGACCTTCCCATAGACGATGAAACACAGAAATAGCATCGGAATTAAATATAAGAGACACAATGGCGACTTAAGAACCGGAAGGCTGAGTCTTACTACTGTCTATGTTTTGAGCGTTTCCTGTGTGACCAGTTTTACATTCCGATGCACCTCTGCAGGTTTACTGTATCCATTGGACCTTCCCATTGACGATGAAGCACAGAAATTGCATCGGAATTAAATATAAGAGACACAACGCCGACTTAAGTACAAGAAAACTGAGACTTCTTACGGTCTATGGTTTGAGCGTTGCCTGTGTCACCATTTTTACATTCAAATGCACCTCTGCAGTTTTACTATCTTGGACCTTCCCACTGGCGAAAAAACACAGAAATTGCATCGAAATTAAATATAAGAGACACAATGCCGACTTAGGTACAGGAAGACTGAGTCTTACTACTGTCTATGTTTTGAGCGTTTCCTGTTTCATCAGTTTTACATTTTGATGCACCTCTGCAGGTTTACTGTATCCCTTGGACCTTCACAGTGACGATGAAACAAAGAAATTGCATCTAAATTAAATATAACAGACACAATGCCGACTTCAGAACAAGAAAACTGTGTCTTCTTAGGGTCTATGATTTGACCGCTTCCTGTGTCACCAATGTTACATTCCGATGCACTTCTGCAGGTTTGCTGTATCCCTTGGACCTTCCCATTGACGACGAAACACAGAAATTGCATCGGATTTAAATATAAGAGACACAATGCCGACTTAAGAACAGGAAGGCTGAGACTTCCTACTGTCTATGTTTTGAGCATTTCCTGTGTCACCAGTTTTACATTCCGATGCACCTCTGCAAGTTTACTGTATCCCTTGGATCTTCCAATTGACGATGAAACACAGAATTCGCATCGGAATTGAATATAAGAGACACAATGCCGACTTAAGTACAGGAAGATTG
Organism: Schistocerca nitens; assembly: GCF_023898315.1. Lineage (NCBI taxonomy): Eukaryota > Metazoa > Arthropoda > Insecta > Orthoptera > Acrididae > Schistocerca > Schistocerca nitens. The sequence continues at coordinate 237,034,702 of NC_064623.1, read as the reverse complement.
AGTCTTCCTACTGTCTATATTTTGAGCGTTTCCTGCGTCACCAATTTTACATTCCGATGCACCTCTGCAGGTTTACTGTATCCATTGGACCTTCCCGTTGACGATGAAACACAGAAATTACATCGGAATTAAATATAAGAGACACAACGCCGACTTAAGTACAAGAAAACTGATTCCTCTTCCGGTCTATGTTTGAACGATTCCAGTGTCACCAGTTTTACATTCCGATGCACCTCTGCTGGTTTACTGTGTCCCTTGGACCTTCCCATTGACGACTAAACACTGAAATTGCAAGGGATATAAATATAAGAGACACAATGACGTCTTAAGTACAGGAAGACTGAGTCTTCCTACTGTCTATGCTTTGAGCGTTTCCTGTGTCACCAGTTTTACATTCCGATGCACCTCTGCAGATGTAGTGTTTCCCTTCAACTTTCCCATTGACGATGAAACACAGAAATTCCTTCGGAATGAAATATAAGAGACACAATGCGACTTAAGTACAGGAAGAGTGGGTCTTTCGATTCTCAATGTTTTGAGCGTTTCCTGTGTCACCAGTTCTACATTCCGATGCACCTCTGCAGGTTTACTGTATACATTGGACCTTCCCATTGACGTTGAAACAGAGAAATTGCATCGCAATTAAATATAAGAGTCACAACGCCGGCATAAGTACAGGAGAACTGAGTCTTCTTACGGTCTATGATTTGAGCGACTCCTGTGTCACCAATTTTAAATTCCGATGCACCTCTGCAGGTTTACTGTATCCCTTGGACCTTCCCATTGACGACTAAACACTGAAATTGCATCGGATATAAATATAAGAGACACAATGACGTCTTAAGTACAGGAAGACTGAGTCTTCCTACTGTCTATGTTTTCAGCGTTTCCTGCGTCACCAGTTTTACATTCCGATGCACCTCTGCAGGTTTACTGTATCCATTGGACCTTCCCATTGACGATGAAACACAGAAATTACATCGGAATTAAATATAAGAGACACAAAGCCGACTTAAGTACAAGAAAACTGATTCTTCTTACGGTCTATGTTTGAACGATTCCAGTGTCACCAGTTTTACATTCCGATGCACCTCTGCTGGTTTACTGTGTCCCTTGGATCTTCCCATTGGCTATGAAACACAGAAATTGCATCGGAATTAAATATAAGAGACACAATGACGTCTTAAGTACAGGAAGACAGAGTCTTCCAACTGTTTATGCTTTGAGCGTTTCCTGTGTCACCAGTTTTACATTCCGATACACCTCTGCAGGTTTTCCTGTATCCCTTGGACCTTCACAGTGACGATGAAACACAGAAATAGCATGTGAATTATATATAAGAAACAGAACGCGGACTTAAGTACAGAAAGACTGAGTCTTCCTACTCTCTATGTTTTGAGCGTTTCCTGTGTCATCAGTTCTACATTCCGATGCACCTCTGCAGGTTTACTGTATCCATTGGACACCCCATTGACGATGAAACACAGAAATTGCATTGGAATTAAATATAAAAGACACAATGCCGACTTAAGTACAGGAAGACTGAGTCTTCCTACTGTCTATGTTTTGAGCGTTTCCTGTGTCACCAGTTTTACATTCCATGCATCTCTGCAGGTTTACTGTATCCATTGGACTTTCAAACTGACAATGAAACACAGAAATTGCATCGGAATGAGATATCAGAGACACAATGTCAACTTAAGTACAGGAAGAGTGTGTCTTTCTATTGTCTATGATTTGAGCGTTTCCTGTGTCACCACTTTTACATTCCGATACACCTCTGCAGGTTTACTGTGTCCATTGGACCTTCCCATTGACGATGAAACACAGAAATTGCATCGGAATTAAATATAAGGGACACAATGCCGTTTAGGTACATGAAGACTGAGTCTTTCTACTCTCTATGTTTTGAGCGTTTCCTGTGTCATCAGTTTTCCATTTTGATGCACCTCTGCAGGTCTACTGTATCCCTTGGACCTACACAGTGACGATGAAACACAGAAATTGCATCGGAATTAAATATAAGAGCCACAATGCCGACTTAAGTGCAGGAAGACTGAGTCTTCCTACTGTCTATGTTTTGAGCGTTTCCTGTTTCACCAGTTTTACATTCCGATGCACCTCTGCAGGTTTACTGTATCCCTTGGACTTTACCATTGTCGATGAAACACAGATATTGCATCGGAATTAAATATAAGAGACACAATGCCGACTTAAGTACAGGAAGACTGAGTCTTCCTACTGTCAATGTTTGAGAGTTTCCTGTGTCACCAGTTTTACATTCCGATGCACCTCTGCAGGTTAACTGTATCCATTGGACCTTCCCATTGACGATGAATCACAGAAAATGCATCGGAATTAAATATAAGAGACACAATGCCGACGTAAGTACAGAAAGACTGAGTCTTCCTACTGTCTATGTTTTGAGCGTTTCCTGTGTCACCTGTTTTATATTCCGAACCACTTCTGCAGGTTTACTGTATCCATTGGACCTTCCATTGCCGATGAAGCACAGAAATTGCATCGGAATTAAATATAAGAGACACAACGCCGACTTAAGTACAAGAAAAATGAGAATTCTTACGGTCTATGGTTTGAGCGTTTCCTGTGTCACCATTTTTACATTCCAATGCACCTCTGCAGTTTTACTATGTACCTTGGACCTTCCCATTGGCGAAAAAACACAGAAATTGCATCGAAATTAAATATAAGAGACACAATGCCGACTTAGGTACAGGAAGACTGAGTCTTACTACTGTCTATGTTTTGAGCGTTTCCTGTTTCATCAGTTTTATATTTTGATGCACCTCTGCAGGTTTACTGTATCCCTTTGACCTTTACAGTGACGATGAAACACAGAAATTGCATCTAAATTAAATATAAGAGACACAATGCCGACTTCAGTACAAGAAAACTAAGTCTTCTTAGGGTCTATGTTTTGACCGCTTCCTGTGTCACCAATTTTACATTCCGATGCACTTCTGCAGGTTTGCTGTATCCCTTGGACCTTCCCATTGACGACGAAACACAGAAATTGCATCGGATTCAAATATAAGAGACACAATGCCGACTTAAGAACAGGAAGGCTGAGTCTTCCTACTGTCTATGTTTTGAGCATTTCCTGTGTCACCAGTTTTACATTCCGATGCACCTCTGCAGGTTTACTGTATCCCTTGGATCTTCCAATTGACGATGAAACACAGAAATTGCATCGGAATTGAATATAAGAGACACATTGCCGACTTAAGTACAGGAAGATTGAGTCTTCCCACTGTGTATATTTTGAGCGTTTCCTGCGTCACCAATTTTACATTCCGATGCACCTCTGCAGGTTTACTGTATCCATTGGACCTTCCCATAGACGATGAAACACAGAAATTGCATCGGAATTAAATATAAGAGACACAATGGCGACTTAAGAACAGAAAGGCTGAGTCTTACTACTGTCTATATAATGAGCGTTTCCTGTGCCACCAGTTTTACATTCCGATGCACCTCTGCAGGTTTACTGTATACCTTGGATCTTCCCATTGACAATGAAACACAGAAATAGCATCGGAATTAAATGTAAGAGACACAATGCCGACTTAAGTACAGGAACATTGAGTCTTCCTTCTGTCTATGTTTTCAGCGTTTCCTGCGTCGCCAGTTTTACATTCCGATGCACCTCTGCAGGTTTACTGTATCCATTGGACCTTCCCATTAACGATGAAACACAGAAATTACATCGGAATTTAATATAAGAGACACAACGCCGACTTAAGTACAAGAAAACTGATTCCTCTTACAGTCTATGATTTGAGCATTTCCAGTGTCACCAGTTTTACATTCCGATGCACCTCTGCTGGTTTACTGTGTCCCTTGGACCTTCCCATTGGCGAAGAAACGCAGAAATTGCATCGGAATTATATATAAGAGATACAATGACGTCTTAAGTACAGGAAGACAGAGTCTTCCAACTGTCTATGTTTTGAGCGTTTCCTGTGTCACCAGTTTTACATTCCGATGCACCTCTGCAGGTTTTCCTGTATCCCTTGGACCTTCACAGTGACGATGAAAAACAGAAATTGCATCGGAATTATATATAAGAGACACAATGCCGACTTAAGTACAGGAAGACTGAGTCTTCCTACTGTCTATGTTTTGAGCGTTTCCTGTGTCACCAGTTTCACATTCCGATGCACCTCTGCAGGTATAGTGTTTCCCTTCAACTTTCCCATTGACGATGAAACACAGAAATTGCATCGGCATTAAAAATAAGAGACACAATGACGACTTAAGTACAAGAAGACTGAGGCTTGCTACTGTCTATGTTTGAGCGTTTCCTGTGTCATCAGTTCTACATTCCGATGCACCTCTACAGGTTTACTGCATCCATTGGACCCCCCCCATTGACGATGAAACACAGAAATTGCATCGGAGTTAAATATAAAAGACACAAAGCCGACTTAAGTACAGGAAGACTGAGTCTTCCTATTGTCTATGTTTTGAGCGTTTCCTGTGTCACCAGTTTTACATTCCGATACATCACTGCAGGTTTACTGTATCCATTGGACTTTCACAGTGACAATGAAACACAGAAATTGCATCGGAATGAATTATAAGAGACACAATGTCGACTTAAGTACAGGAAGAGTGTGTCTTTCTATTGTCTATGATTTGAGCGTTTCCTGTGTCACCAGTTTTACATTCCGATGCACCTCTGCAGGTTTACTGTATCCATTGTACCTTCCCATTGACGATGAAACACAGAAATTGCATCGGAATTAAATGTAAGAGACACAATGCCGACTTAGGTACAGGAAGAGTGAGTCTTCCTACTGTCTATGTTTGAGCGTTTCCTGTGTCACAAGCTTTACATTCCGATGCACCTCTGCAGGTTTACTGTATCCCTTGGACCTACACAGTGACGATGAAACACCGATATTGCATCGGAATTAAATATAAGAGACACAATGCCGACTTAAGTACAAGAGAACTGAGTCTTCTTACGGTCTATAATTTGAGCGATTCCTGTGTCACCAATTTTACATTCCGATGCACCTCTGCAGGTATACTGTTTCCCTTCGACTTTCCCATTGACGATGAAACACAGAAATTGCATCGGAATTAAATATAAGAGATACAATGCCGACTTAAGTACAGGAAGACTGAGTCTTTTTACTGTCTATGTTTTGAGCGTTTCCTGTGTCATCAGTTTTACATTCCAATGAACCTCTGCAGGTTTACTGTATCCGTTGGAGCTTCCCATTGACGATGAAACACAGAAATTGCATCGGAATTAAATAAAAAAGACACAATGCCGACTTAAGTACTGGAAGACTCAGTCTTCCTACTGTCTATGTTTTGAGCGTTTCCTGTGTCACAAGCTTTACATTCCGATGCACCTCTGCAGGTTTACTGTATACATTGGACCTTCACAGTGACGATGAGACACTGAAATTGCATCGGAATGAAATATAAGAGACACACTTCGACTTAAGTACAGGAAGAGTGTGTCTTTCGATTCTCAATGTTTTGAGCGTTTCCTGTGTCACCAGTTTTACATTCCGATGCACCTCTGCAGGTTTACTGTATACATTGGACCTTCCCATTGACGTTGAAACACAGAAATTGCATCGCAATTAAATATAAGAGTCACAACGCCGACTTAAGTACAAGAGAACTGAGTCTTCTTACGGTCTATAATTTGAGCGATTCCTGTGTCACCAATTTTACATTCCGATGCACCTCTGCAGGTTTACTGTATCCCTTGGATCTTCCAATTGACGATGAAACACAGAAATTGCATCGGAATTAAATGTAAGAGACCCAATGTTGACTTAAGTACAGGAAGATTGAGTCTTCCTGCTGTCTATGTTTTCAGCGTTTCTTGCGTCACCAGTTCTACATTCCGATGCACCTCTACAGGTTTACTGCATCCATTGGACCCCCCCATTGACGATGAAACACAGAAATGGCATCGGAATTAAATATAAAAGACACAAAGCCGACTTAAGTACAGGAAGACTGAGTCTTCCTATTGTCTATGTTTCGAGCGTTTCCTGTGTCACCAGTTTTACATTCCGATACATCTCTGCTGGTTTACTGTATCCATTGGACTTTTACAGTGACAATGAAACACAGAAATTGCATCGGAATGAAATATAAGAGACACAATGTCGACTTAAGTACAGGAAGAGTGTGTCTTTCTATTGTCTATGATTTCAGCGTTTCCTGTGTCACCAGTTTTACATTCCGATGCACCTCTGCAGGTTTACTGTATCCATTGGACCTTCCCATTGACGATGAAACACAGAAATTACATCGGAATTAAATATAAGAGACACAACGCCGACATAAGTACAAGAAAACTGATTCCTCTTACGGTCTATGATTTGAGCATTTCCAGTGTCACCAGTTTTACATTCCGATGCACCTCTGCTGGTTTACTGTGTCCCTTGGACCTCCCCATTGGCGAAGAAACGCTGAAATTGCATCGGAATTAAATATAAGAGATACAATGACGTCTTAAGTACAGGAAGACAGAGTCATCCAACTGTCTATGTTTTGAGCGTTTCCTGTGTCACCAGTTTTACATTCCGATGCACCTCTGCAGGTTTTCCTGTATCCCTTGGACCTTCACAGTGACGATGAAACACAGAAATTGCATCGGAATTATATATAAGAGACACAATGCCGACTTAAGTACAGGAAGACTGAGTCTTCCTACTGTCTATGTTTTGAGCGTTTCCTGTGTCACCAGTTTCACATTCCGATGCCTCTCTGCAGGTATAGTGTTTCCCTTCAACTTTCCCATTGACGATGAAACACAGAAATTGCATCGGAATTAAATATAAGAGACACAATGACGACTTAAGTACAGGAAGACTGAGTCTTGCTACTGTCTATGTTTGAGCGTTTCCTGTGTCATCAGTTCTACATTCCGATGCACCTCTACAGGTTTACTGCATCCATTGGACCCCCCCATTGACGATGAAACACAGAAATTGCATCGGAATTAAATATAAAAGACACAAAGCTGACTTATGTACAGGAAGACTGAGTCTTCCTATTGTCTATGTTTTGAGCGTTTCCTGTGTCACCAGTTTCACATTCCGATACATCTCTGCAGGTTTACTGTATCCATTGGACTTTCACAGTGACAATGAAACACAGACATTGCATCGGAATGAAATATAAGAGACACAATGTCGACTTAAGTACAGGAAGAGTGTGTCTTTCTATTGTCTATGATTTGAGCGTTTCCTGTGTCACCAGTTTTACATTCCGATGCACCTCTGCAGGTTTACTGTATCCATTGTACCTTCCCATTGACGATGAAACACAGAAATTGCATCCGAATTAAATATAAGAGACACAATGCCGACTTAGGTACAGGAAGACTGAGTCTTCCTACTGTCTATGTTTTGAGCGTTTCCTGTGTCATCAGTTTTCCATTTTGATGCACCTCTGCAGGTTTACTGTATCCCTTGGACCTACACAGTGACGATGAAACACAGATATTGCATCGGAATTAAATAAAAGAGACACAATGCCGACTTAAGTAGAGGAAGACTGAGTCTTCCTACTGTCTACGTTTTGAGCGTTTCCTGTGTCACCAGTTTTACATTACGATGCACCTCTGCAGGTATACTGTTTCCCTTCGACTTTCCCATTGACGATAAAACACAGAAATTGCATCGGAATTAAATATAAGAGATACAATGCCGACTTAAGTACAGAAAGACTGAGTCTTCCTACTGTCTATGTTTTGAGCATTTCCTGTGTCACCAGTTTTACATTCCGATACACCTCTGCAGGTTTTCCTGTATCCCTTGGACCTTCACAGTGACGATGAAACACAGAAATAGCATCGGAATTATATATAAGAGACAGAACGCCGACTTAAGTACAGAAAGACTGAGTCTTCCTACTGTCTATGTTTTGAGCGTTTCCTGTGTCACCAGTTTTACATTCCGATGCACCTCTGCAGGTTTTCCTGTATCCCTTGGACCTTCACAGTGACGATGAAACACAGAAATTGCATCGGAATTATATATAAGAGACACAATGCATACTTAAGTACAGGAAGACTGAGTCTTCCTACTGTCTATGTTTTGAGCTTTTCCTGTGTCACCGGTTTCACATTCCGATGCACCTTTGCAGGTATAGTGTTTCCCTTCAACTTTCCCATTGACGATGAAACACAGAAATTGCATCGGAATTAAATATAAGAGACACAATGACGACTTAAGTACAGGAAGACTGAGTCTTCCTACTGTCTATGTTTGAGCGTTTCCTGTGTCACAAGCTGTACATTCCGATGCACCTCTGCAGGTTTACTGTATCCCTTGGATCTTCCCATTGACGATGAAACACAGAAATAGCATCGGAATTAAATATAAGAGACACAATGCCGACTTAAGTACAGAGACATTGAGTCTTCCTACTGTCTATGTTTTCAGCGTTTCTTGCGTCACCAGTTTTACATTCCGATGCACCTCTGCAGGTTTACTGTATCCATTGGACCTTCCCATTGACGATGAAACACAGAAATTACATCGGAATTAAATATAAGAGACACAACGCCGACTTAAGTACAAGGAAACTGCTCTTCTTACGGTCTATGTTTTGAACGATTCCAGTGTCACGAGTTTTACATTCGGAAGCACCTCTGCTGGTTTACTGTGTCCCTTAGACCTTCCCATTGGCGATAAAACACAGAAATTGCATCGGGATTAAATATAAGAGACACAACGCCGACTTAAGTACAAGAAAACTGATTCCTCTTACGGTCTATGCTTTGAGCAATTCCAGTGTCACCAGTTTTACATTCCGATGCACCTCTGCAGGTTTTCCTGTATCCCTTGGACCTTCACAGTGACGATGAAACACAGAAATTGCATCGGAATTATATATAAGAGACACAATGCAGACTTAAGTACAGGAAGACTGAGTCTTCCTACTGTCTATGTTTTGAGCTTTTCCTGTGTCACCAGTTTCACATTCCGATGCACCTCTGCAGGTATAGTGTTTCACTTCAACTTTCCCATTGACGATGAAACACAGATATTGCATCGGAATTAAATATAAGAGACACAATGACGACTTAAGTACAGGAAGACTGAGTCTTGCTACTGTCTATGTTTGAGCGTTTCCTGTGTCATCAGTTCTACATTCCGATGCACCTCTACAGGTTTACTGCATCCATTGGACCCCCCCATTGACGATGAAACACAGAAATTGCATCGGAGTTAAATATAAAAGACACAAAGCCGACTTAAGTACAGGAAGACTGAGTCTTCCTATTGTCTATGTTTTGAGCGTTTCCTGTGTCACCAGTTTTACATTCCGATACATCTCTGCAGGTTTACTGTATCCATTGGACTTTCACAGTGACAATGAAACACAGAAATTGCATCGGAATGAATTATAAGAGACACAATGTCGACTTAAGTACAGGAAGAGTGTGTCTTTCTATTGTCTATGATTTGAGCGTTTCCTGTGTCACCAGTTTTACATTCCGATGCACCTCTGCAGGTTTACTGTATCCATTGTACCTTCCCATTGACGATGAAACACAGAAATTGCATCGGAATTAAATGTAAGAGACACAATGCCGACTTAGGTACAGGAAGACTGAGTCTTCCTACTGTCTATGTTTGAGCGTTTCCTGTGTCACAAGCTTTACATTCCGATGCACCTCTGCAGGTTTACTGTATCCCTTGGACCTACACAGTGACGATGAAACACAGATATTGCATCGGAATTAAATATAAGAGACACAATGCCAACTTAAGTAGAGGAAGACTGAGTCTTCCTACTGTCTACGTTTTGAGCGTTTCCTGTGTCACCAGTTTTACATTCCGATGCACCTCTGCAGGTATACTGTTTCCCTTCGACTTTCCCATTGACGATGAAACACAGAAATTGCATCGGAATTATATATAAGAGATACAATGCCGACTTAAGTACAGGATGACTGAGTCTTTTTACTGTCTATGTTTTGAGCGTTTCCTGTGTCATCAGTTTTACATTCCAATGAACCTCTGCAGGTTTACTGTATCCGTTGGACCTTCCCATTGACGATGAAACACAGAAATTGCATCGGAATTAAATAAAAAAGACACAATGCCGACTTAAGTACAGGAAGACTCAGTCTTCCTACTGTCTATGTTTTGAGCGTTTCCTGTGTCACAAGCTTTACATTCCGATGCACCTCTGCAGGTTTACTGTATACATTGGACCTTCACAGTGACGATGAGACACTGAAATTGCATCGGAATGAAATATAAGAGACACAATGCGACTTAAGTAGAGGAAGAGTGTGTCTTTCGATTCTCAATGTTTTGAGCGTTTCCTGTGTCACCAGTTTTACATTCCGATGCACCTCTGCAGGTTTACTGTATACATTGGACCTTCCCATTGACGTTGAAACACAGAAATTGCATCGCAATTAAATATAAGAGTCACAACGCCGACTTAAGTACAAGAGAACTGAGTCTTCTTACGGTCTATAATTTGAGCGATTCCTGTGTCACCAATTTTACATTCCGATGCACCTCTGCAGGTTTACTGTATCCCTTGGATCTTCCAATTGACGATGAAACACAGAAATTGCATCGGAATTAAATGTAAGAGACCCAATGTTGACTTAAGTACAGGAAGATTGAGTCTTCCTACTGTCTATGTTTTCAGCGTTTCTTGCGTCACCAGTTCTACATTCCGATGCACCTCTACAGGTTTACTGCATCTATTGGACCCCCCCATTGACGATGAAACACAGAAATGGCATCGGAATTAAATATAAAAGACACAAAGCCGACTTAAGTACAGGAAGACTGAATCTTCCTATTGTCTATGTTTCGAGCGTTTCCTGTGTCACCAGTTTTACATTCCGATACATCTCTGCAGGTTTACTGTATCCATTGGACTTTTACAGTGACAATGTAACACAGAAATTGCATCGGAATGAAATATAAGAGACACAATGTCGACTTAAGTACAGGAAGAGTGTGTCTTTCTATTGTCTATGATTTGAGCGTTTCCTGTGTCACCAGTTTTACATTCCGATGCACCTCTGCAGGTTTACTGTATCCATTGGACCTTCCCATTGACGATGAAACACAGAAATTACATCGGAATTAAATATAAGAGACACAACGCCGACATAAGTACAAGAAAACTGATTCCTCTTACGGTCTATGATTTGAGCATTTCCAGTGCCACCAGTTTTACATTCCGATGCACCTCTGCTGGTTTACTGTGTCCCTTGGACCTCCCCATTGGCGAAGAAACGCTGAAATTGCATCGGAATTAAATATAAGAGATACAATGACGTCTTAAGTACAGGAAGACAGAGTCATCCAACTGTCTATGTTTTGAGCGTTTCCTGTGTCACCAGTTTTACATTCCGATGCACCTCTGCAGGTTTTCCTGTATCCCTTGGACCTTCACAGTGACGATGAAACACAGAAATTGCATCGGAATTATATATAAGAGACACAATGCCGACCTAAGTACAGGAAGACTGAGTCTTCCTACTGTCTATGTTTTGAGCGTTTCCTGTGTCACCAGTTTCACATTCCGATGCACCTCTGCAGGTATAGTGTTTCCCTTCAACTTTCCCATTGACGATGAAACACAGAAATTGCATCGGAATTAAATATAAGAGACACAATGACGACTTAAGTACAGGAAGACTGAGTCTTGCTACTGTCTATGTTTGAGCGTTTCCTGTGTCATCAGTTCTACATTCCGATGCACCTCTACAGGTTTACTGCATCCATTGGACCCCCCCATTGACGATGAAACACAGAAATTGCATCGGAATTAAATATGAAAACACAAAGCTGACTTATGTACAGGAAGACTGAGTCTTCCTATTGTCTATGTTTTGAGCGTTTCCTGTGTCACCAGTTTCACATTCCGATACATCTCTGCAGGTTTACTGTATCCATTGGACTTTCACAGTGACAATGAAACACAGACATTGCATCGGAATGAAATATAAGAGACACAATGTCGACTTAAGTACAGGAAGAGTGTGTCTTTCTATTGTCTATGATTTGAGCGTTTCCTGTGTCACCAGTTTTACATTCCGATGCACCTCTGCAGGTTTACTGTATCCATTGTACCTTCCCATTGACGATGAAACACAGAAATTGCATCCGAATTAAATGTAAGAGACACAATGCCGACTTAGGTACAGGAAGACTGAGTCTTCCTACTGTCTATGTTTTGAGCGTTTCCTGTGTCATCAGTTTTCCATTTTGATGCACCTCTGCAGGTTTACTGTATCCCTTGGACCTACACAGTGACGATGAAACACAGATATTGCATCGGAATTAAATAAAAGAGACACAATGCCGACTTAAGTAGAGGAAGACTGAGTCTTCCTACTGTCTACGTTTTGAGCGTTTCCTGTGTCACCAGTTTTACATTACGATGCACCTCTGCAGGTATACTGTTTCCCTTCGACTTTCCCATTGACGATAAAACACAGAAATTGCATCGGAATTAAATATAAGAGATACAATGCCGACTTAAGTACAGGAAGACTGAGTCTTCCTACTGTCTATGTTTTGAGCATTTCCTGTGTCACCAGTTTTACATTCCGATACACCTCTGCAGGTTTTCCTGTATCCCTTGGACCTTCACAGTGACGATGAAACACAGAAATAGCATCGGAATTATATATAAGAGACAGAACGCCGACTTAAGTACAGAAAGACTGAGTCTTCCTACTGTCTATGTTTTGAGCGTTTCCTGTGTCACCAGTTTTACATTCCGATGCACCTCTGCAGGTTTTCCTGTATCCCTTGGACCTTCACAGTGACGATGAAACACAGAAATTGCATCGGAATTATATATAAGAGACACAATGCAGACTTAAGTACAGGAAGACTGAGTCTTCCTACTCTCTATGTTTTGAGCTTTTCCTGTGTCACCGGTTTCACATTCCGATGCACCTCTGCAGGTATAGTGTTTCCCTTCAACTTTCCCATTGACGATGAAACACAGAAATTGCATCGGAATTAAATATAAGAGACACAATGACGACTTAAGTACAGGAAGACTGAGTCTTGCTACTGTCTATGTTTGAGCGTTTCCTGTGTCATCAGTTCTACATTCCGATGCACCTCTACAGGTTTACTGCATCCATTGGACCCCCCCATTGACGATGAAACACAGAAATTGCATCGGAGTTAAATATAAAAGACACAAAGCCAACTTAGGTACAGGAAGACTGAGTCTTCCTATTGTCTATGTTTTGAGCGTTTCCTGTGTCACCAGTTTTACATTCCGATACATCTCTGCAGGTTTACTGTATCCATTGGACTTTCACAGTGACAATGAAACACAGAAATTGCATCGGAATGAATTATAAGAGACACAATGTCGACTTAAGTACAGGAAGAGTGTGTCTTTCTATTGTCTATGATTTGAGCGTTTCCTGTGTCACCAGTTTTACATTCCGATGCACCTCTGCAGGTTTACTGTATCCATTGTACCTTCCCATTGACGATGAAACACAGAAATTGCATCGGAATTAAATGTAAGAGACACAATGCCGACTTAGGTACAGGAAGACTGAGTCTTCCTACTGTCTATGTTTGAGCGTTTCCTGTGTCACAAGCTTTACATTCCGATGCACCTCTGCAGGTTTACTGTATCCCTTGGACCTACACAGTGACGATGAAACACAGATATTGCATCGGAATTAAATACAAGAGACACAATGCCAACTTAAGTAGAGGAAGACTGAGTCTTCCTACTGTCTACGTTTTGAGCGTTTCCTGTGTCACCAGTTTTACATTCCGATGCACCTCTGCAGGTATACTGTTTCCCTTCGACTTTCCCATTGACGATGAAACACAGAAATTGCATCGGAATTATATATAGGAGATACAATGCCGACTTAAGTACAGGATGACTGAGTCTTTTTACTGTCTATGTTTTGAGCGTTTCCTGTGTCATCAGTTTTACATTCCAATGAACCTCTGCAGGTTTACTGTATCCGTTGGACCTTCCCATTGACGATGAAACACAGAAATTGCATCGGAATTAAATAAAAAAGACACAATGCCGACTTAAGTACAGGAAGACTCAGTCTTCCTACTGTCTATGTTTTGAGCGTTTCCTGTGTCACAAGCTTTACATTCCGATGCACCTCTGCAGGTTTACTGTATACATTGGACCTTCACAGTGACGATGAGACACTGAAATTGCATCGGAATGAAATATAAGAGACACAATGCGACTTAAGTAGAGGAAGAGTGTGTCTTTCGATTCTCAATGTTTTGAGCGTTTCCTGTGTCACCAGTTTTACATTCCGATGCACCTCTGCAGGTTTACTGTATACATTGGACCTTCCCATTGACGTTGAAACACAGAAATTGCATCGCAATTAAATATAAGAGTCACAACGCCGACTTAAGTACAAGAGAACTGAGTCTTCTTACGGTCTATAATTTGAGCGATTCCTGTGTCACCAATTTTACATTCCGATGCACCTCTGCAGGTTTACTGTATCCCTTGGATCTTCCAATTGACGATGAAACACAGAAATTGCATCGGAATTAAATGTAAGAGACCCAATGTTGACTTAAGTACAGGAAGATTGAGTCTTCCTACTGTCTATGTTTTCAGCGTTTCTTGCGTCACCAGTTCTACATTCCGATGCACCTCTACAGGTTTACTGCATCTATTGGACCCCCCCATTGACGATGAAACACAGAAATGGCATCGGAATTAAATATAAAAGACACAAAGCCGACTTAAGTACAGGAAGACTGAATCTTCCTATTGTCTATGTTTCGAGCGTTTCCTGTGTCACCAGTTTTACATTCCGATACATCTCTGCAGGTTTACTGTATCCATTGGACTTTTACAGTGACAATGAAACACAGAAATTGCATCGGAATGAAATATAAGAGACACAATGTCGACTTAAGTACAGGAAGAGTGTGTCTTTCTATTGTCTATGATTTGAGCGTTTCCTGTGTCACCAGTTTTACATTCCGATGCACCTCTGCAGGTTTACTGTATCTATTGGACCTTCCCATTGACGATGAAACACAGAAATTACATCGGAATTAAATATAAGAGACACAACGTCGACATAAGTACAAGAAATCTGATTCCTCTTACGGTCTATGATTTGAGCATTTCCAGTGTCACCAGTTTTACATTCCGATGCACCTCTGCTGGTTTACTGTGTCCCTTGGACCTCCCCATTGGCGAAGAAACGCGGAAATTGCATCGGAATTAAATATAAGAGATACAATGACGTCTTAAGTACAGGAAGACAGAGTCATCCAACTGTCTATGTTTTGAGCGTTTCCTGTGTCACCAGTTTTACATTCCGATGCACCTCTGCAGGTTTTCCTGTATCCCTTGGACCTTCACAGTGACGATGAAACACAGAAATTGCATCGGAATTATATATAAGAGACACAATGCCGACTTAAGTACAGGAAGACTGAGTCTTCCTACTGTCTATGTTTTGAGCGTTTCCTGTGTCACCAGTTTCACATTCCGATGCACCTCTGCAGGTATAGGGTTTCCCTTCAACTTTCCCATTGACGATGAAACACAGAAATTGCATCGGAATTAAATATAAGAGACACAATGACGACTTAAGTACAGGAAGACTGAGTCTTGCTACTGTCTATCTTTGAGCGTTTCCTGTGTCACCAGTTTTACATTCCGATGCACCTCTGCAGGTTTACTGTATCCATTGTACCTTCCCATTGACGATGAAACACAGAAATTGCATCCGAATTAAATGTAAGAGACACAATGCCGACTTAGGTACAGGAAGACTGAGTCTTCCTACTGTCTATGTTTTGAGCGTTTCCTGTGTCATCAGTTTTCCATTTTGATGCACCTCTGCAGGTTTACTGTATCCCTTGGACCTACACAGTGACGATGAAACACAGATATTGCATCGGAATTAAATAAAAGAGACACAATGCCGACTTAAGTAGAGGAAGACTGAGTCTTCCTACTGTCTACGTTTTGAGCGTTTCCTGTGTCACCAGTTTTACATTACGATGCACCTCTGCAGGTATACTGTTTCCCTTCGACTTTCCCATTGACGATAAAACACAGAAATTGCATCGGAATTAAATATAAGAGATACAATGCCGACTTAAGTACAGGAAGACTGAGTCTTCCTACTGTCTATGTTTTGAGCATTTCCTGTGTCACCAGTTTTACATTCCGATACACCTCTGCAGGTTTTCCTGTATCCCTTGGACCTTCACAGTGACGATGAAACACAGAAATAGCATCGGAATTATATATAAGAGACAGAACGCCGACTTAAGTACAGAAAGACTGAGTCTTCCTACTGTCTATGTTTTGAGCGTTTCCTGTGTCACCAGTTTTAGATTCCGATGCACCTCTGCAGGTTTTCCTGTATCCCTTGGACCTTCACAGTGACGATGAAACACAGAAATTGCATCGGAATTATATATAAGAGACACAATGCAGACTTAAGTACAGGAAGACTGAGTCTTCCTACTGTCTATGTTTTGAGCTTTTCCTGTGTCACCGGTTTCACATTCCGATGCACCTCTGCAGGTATAGTGTTTCCCTTCAACTTTCCCATTGACGATGAAACACAGAAATTGCATCGGAATTAAATATAAGAGACACAATGACGACTTAAGTACAGGAAGACTGAGTCTTCCTACTGTCTATGTTTGAGCGTTTCCTGTGTCATCAGTTCTACATTCCGATGCACCTCTACAGGTTTACTGCATCCATTGGACCCCCCCCCCCCCCCCATTGACGATGAAACACAGAAATTGCATCGGAATTAAATATAAAAGACACAAAGCCGACATAAGTACAGGAAGACTGAGTCTTCCTACTGTCTATGTTTTGAGCGTTTCCTGTGTCATCAGTTTTACATTCCAATGAATCTCTGCAGGTTTACTGTATCCGTTGGACCTTCCCATTGACGATGAAACACAGAAATTGCATCGGAATTAAATAAAAAAGACACAATGCCGACTTAAGTACAGGAAGACTGAGTCTTCCTACTGTCTATGTTTTGAGCGTTTCCTGTGTCACAAGCTGTACATTCCGATGCACCTCTGCAGGTTTACTGTATACATTGGACCTTCACAGTGACGATGAGACACTGAAATTGCATCGGAATGAAATATAGGAGACACAATGCGACTTAAGTACAGGAAGAGTGTGTCTTTCGATTCTCAATGCTTTGAGCGTTTCCTGCGTCACCAGTTTTACATTCCGATGCACCTCTGCAGGTTTACTGTATCCCTTGGATCTTCCCATTGACGATGAAACACAGAAATAGCATCGGAATTAAATATAAGAGACACAATGCCGACTTAGGTACAGGGACATTGAGTCTTCCTACTGTCTATGTTTTCAGCGTTTCTTGCGTCACCAGTTTTACATTCGGAAGCACCTCTGCTGGTTTACTGTGTCCCTTAGACCTTCCCATTGGCGATAAAACACAGAAATTGCATCGGGATTAAATATAAGAGACACAACGCCGACTTAAGTACAAGAAAACTGATTCCTCTTACGGTCTATGCTTTGAGCAATTCCAGTGTCACCAGTTTTACATTCCGATGCACCTCTGCAGGTTTTCCTGTATCCCTTGGACCTTCACAGTGACGATGAAACACAGAAATTGCATCGGAATTATATATAAGAGACACAATGCAGACTTAAGTACAGGAAGACTGAGTCTTCCTACTGTCTATGTTTTGAGCTTTTCCTGTGTCACCAGTTTCGCATTCCGATGCACCTCTGCAGGTATAGTGTTTCCCTTCAACTTTCCCATTGACGATGAAACACAGAAATTGCATCGGAATTAAATATAAGAGACACAATGACGACTTAAGTACAGGAAGACTGAGTCTTGCTATTGTCTATGTTTGAGCGTTTCCTGTGTCATCAGTTCTACATTCCGATGCACCTCTACAGGTTTACTGCATCCATTGGACCCCCCCATTGACGATGAAACACAGAAATTGCATCGGAGTTAAATATAAAAGACACAAAGCCGACTTAAGTACAGGAAGACTGAGTCTTCCTATTGTCTATGTTTTGAGCGTTTCCTGTGTCACCAGTTTTACATTCCGATACATCTCTGCAGGTTTACTGTATCCATTGGACTTTCACAGTGACAATGAAACACAGAAATTGCATCGGAATGAATTATAAGAGACACAATGTCGACTTAAGTACAGGAAGAGTGTGTCTTTCTATTGTCTATGATTTGAGCGTTTCCTGTGTCACCAGTTTTACATTTCGAAGCACCTCTGCAGGTTTACTGTATCCCTTGGACCTTCCCATTGACGATGAAACACAGAAATTGCATCGGAATTAAATGTAAGAGACACAATGCCGACTTAGGTACAGGAAGACTGAGTCTTCCTACTGTCTATGTTTGAGCGTTTCCTGTGTCACAAGCTTTACATCCCGATGCACCTCTGCAGGTTTACTGTATCCCTTGGACCTACACAGTGACGATGAAACACAGATATTGCATCGGAATTAAATATAAGAGACACAATGCCAACTTAAGTAGAGGAAGACTGAGTCTTCCTACTGTCTACGTTTTGAGCGTTTCCTGTGTCACCAGTTTTACATTCCGATGCACCTCTGCAGGTATACTGTTTCCCTTCGACTTTCCCATTGACGATGAAACACAGAAATTGCATCGGAATTATATATAAGAGATACAATGCCGACTTAAGTACAGGATGACTGAGTCTTTTTACTGTCTATGTTTTGAGCGTTTCCTGTGTCATCAGTTTTACATTCCAATGAACCTCTGCAGGTTTACTGTATCCGTTGGACCTTCCCATTGACGATGAAACACAGAAATTGCATCGGAATTCAATAAAAAAGACACAATGCCGACTTAAGTACAGGAAGACTCAGTCTTCCTACTGTCTATGTTTTGAGCGTTTCCTGTGTCACAAGCTTTACATTCCGATGCACCTCTGCAGGTTTACTGTATACATTGGACCTTCACAGTGACGATGAGACACTGAAATTGCATCGGAATGAAATATAAGAGACACAATGCGACTTAAGTACAGGAAGAGTGTGTCTTTCGATTCTCAATGTTTTGAGCGTTTCCTGTGTCACCAGTTTTACATTCCGATGCACCTCTGCAGGTTTACTGTATACATTGGACCTTCCCATTGACGTTGAAACACAGAAATTGCATCGCAATTAAATATAAGAGTCACAACGCCGACTTAAGTACAAGAGAACTGAGTCTTCTTACGGTCTATAATTTGAGCGATTCCTGTGTCACCAATTTTACATTCCGATGCACCTCTGCAGGTTTACTGTATCCCTTGGATCTTCCAATTGACGATGAAACACAGAAATTGCATCGGAATTAAATGTAAGAGACCCAATGTTGACTTAAGTACAGGAAGATTGAGTCTTCCTACTGTCTATGTTTTCAGCGTTTCTTGCGTCACCAGTTCTACATTCCGATGCACCTCTACAGGTTTACTGCATCTATTGGACCCCCCCATTGACGATGAAACACAGAAATGGCATCGGAATTAAATATAAAAGACACAAAGCCGACTTAAGTACAGGAAGACTGAGTCTTCCTATTGTCTATGTTTCGAGCGTTTCCTGTGTCACCAGTTTTACATTCCGATACATCTCTGCAGGTTTACTGTATCCATTGGACTTTTACAGTGACAATGAAACACAGAAATTGCATCGGAATGAAATATAAGAGACACAATGTCGACTTAAGTACAGGAAGAGTGTGTCTTTCTATTGTCTATGATTTGAGCGTTTCCTGTGTCACCAGTTTTACATTCCGATGCACCTCTGCAGGTTTACTGTATCCATTGGACCTTCCCATTGACGATGAAACACAGAAATTACATCGGAATTAAATATAAGAGACACAACGCCGACATAAGTACAAGAAAACTGATTCCTCTTACGGTCTATGATTTGAGCATTTCCAGTGTGACCAGTTTTACATTCCTATGCACCTCTGCTGGTTTACTGTGTCCCTTGGACCTTCCCATTGGCGAAGAAACGCTGAAATTGCAACGGAACTAAATATAAGAGATACAATGACGTCTTAAGTACAGGAAGACAGAGTCATCCAACTGTCTATGTTTTGAGCGTTTCCTGTGTCACCAGTTTTACATTCCGATGCACCTCTGCAGGTTTTCCTGTATCCCTTGGACCTTCACAGTGACGATGAAACACAGAAATTGCATCGGAATTATATATAAGAGACACAATGCCGACTTAAGTACAGGAAGACTGAGTCTTCCTACTGTCTATGTTTTGAGCGTTTCCTGTGTCACCAGTTTCACATTCCGATGCACCTCTGCAGGTATAGTGTTTCCCTTCAACTTTCCCATTGACGATGAAACACAGAAATTGCATCGGAATTAAATATAAGAGACACAATGACGACTTAAGTACAGGAAGACTGAGTCTTGCTACTGTCTATGTTTGAGCGTTTCCTGTTTTCTACATTCCGATGCACCTCTACAGGTTTACTGCATCCATTGGACCCCCCCCCCATTGACGATGAAACACAGAAATTGCATCGGAATTAAATATAAAAGACACAAAGCTGACTTATGTACAGGAAGACTGAGTCTTCCTATTGTCTATGTTTTGAGCGTTTCCTATGTCACCAGTTTCACATTCCGATACATCTCTGCAGGTCTACTGTATCCATTGGACTTTCACAGTGACAATGAAACACAGACATTGCATCGGAATGAAATATAAGAGACACAATGTCGACTTAAGTACAGGAAGAGTGTGTCTTTCTATTGTCTATGATTTGAGCGTTTCCTGTGTCACCAGTTTTACATTCCGATGCACCTCTGCAGGTTTACTGTATCCATTGTACCTTCCCATTGACGATGAAACACAGAAATTGCATCCGAATTAAATGTAAGAGACACAATGCCGACTTAGGTACAGGAAGACTGAGTCTTCCTACTGTCTATGTTTTGAGCGTTTCCTGTGTCATCAGTTTTCCATTTTGATGCACCTCTGCAGGTTTACTGTATCCCTTGGACCTACACAGTGACGATGAAACACAGATATTGCATCGGAATTAAATAAAAGAGACACAATGCCGACTTAAGTAGAGGAAGACTGAGTCTTCCTACTGTCTACGTTTTGAGCGTTTCCTGTGTCACCAGTTTTACATTACGATGCACCTCTGCAGGTATACTGTTTCCCTTCGACTTTCCCATTGACGATGAAACACAGAAATTGCATCGGAATTAAATATAAGAGATACAATGCCGACTTAAGTACAGGAAGACTGAGTCTTCCTACTGTCTATGTTTTGAGCATTTCCTGTGTCACCAGTTTTACATTCCGATACACCTCTGCAGGTTTTCCTGTATCCCTTGGACCTTCACAGTGACGATGAAACACAGAAATAGCATCGGAATTATATATAAGAGACAGAATGCCGACTTAAGTACAGAAAGACTGAGTCTTCCTACTGTCTATGTTTTGAGCGTTTCCTGTGTCACCAGTTTTACATTCCGATGCACCTCTGCAGGTTTTCCTGTATCCCTTGGACCTTCACAGTGACGATGAAACACAGAAATTGCATCGGAATTATATATAAGAGACACAATGCAGACTTAAGTACAGGAAGACTGAGTCTTCCTACTGTCTATGTTTTGAGCTTTTCCTGTGTCACCAGTTTCACATTCCGATGCACCTCTGCAGGTATAGTGTTTCCCTTCAACTTTCCCATTGACGATGAAACACAGAAATTGCATCGGAATTAAATGTAAGAGACACAATGACGACTTAAGTACAGGAAGACTGAGTCTTCCTACTGTCTATGTTTGAGCGTTTCCTGTGTCATCAGTTCTACATTCCGATGCACCTCTACAGGTTTACTGCATCCATTGGACCCCCCCATTGACGATGAAACACAGAAATTGCATCGGAATTAAATATAAAAGACACAAAGCCGACATAAGTACAGGAAGACTGAGTCTTCCTACTGTCTATGTTTTGAGCGTTTCCTGTGTCATCAGTTTTACATTCCAATGAACCTCTGCAGGTTTACTGTATCCGTTGGACCTTCCCATTGACGATGAAACACAGAAATTGCATCGGAATTAAATAAAAAAGACACAATGCCGACTTAAGTACAGGAAGACTGAGTCTTCCTACTGTCTATGTTTTGAGCGTTTCCTGTGTCACAAGCTGTACATTCCGATGCACCTCTGCAGGTTTACTGTATACATTGGACCTTCACAGTGATGATGAGACACTGAAATTGCATCGGAATGATATATAAGAGACACAATGCGACTTAAGTACAGGAAGAGTGTGTCTTTCGATTCTCAATGTTTTGAGCGTTTCCTGCGTCACCAGTTTTACATTCCGATGCACCTCTGCAGGTTTACTGTATCCCTTGGATCTTCCCATTGACGATGAAACACAGAAATAGCATCGGAATTAAATATAAGAGACACAATGCCGACTTAAGTACAGGAACATTGAGTCTTCCTACTGTCTATGTTTTCAGCGTTTCTTGCGTCACCAGTTTTACATTCCGATGCACCTCTGCAGGTTTACTGTATCCATTGGACCTTCCCATTGACGATGAAACACAGAAATTGCATCGGAATTAAATATAAGAGACACAACGCCGACTTAAGTACAAGAAAACTGATTCCTCTTACGGTCTATGCTTTGAGCAATTCCAGTGTCACCAGTTTTACATTCCGATGCACCTCTGCTGGTTTACTGTGTCCCTTGGACCTTCCCATTGGCGAAGAAACGCAGAAATTGCATCGGAATTAAATATATGAGATACAATGACGTCTTAAGTACAGGAAGACAGAGTCTTCCAACTGTCTATGTTTTGAGCGTTTCCTGTGTCACCAGTTTTACATTCCGATGCACCTCTGCAGGTTTCCTGTATCCCTTGGACCTTCACAGTGACGATGAAACACAGAAATTGCATCGGAATTAAATATAAGAGATACAATGCCTACTTAAGTACAGGAAGACTGAGTCTTCCTACTGTCTATGTTTTGAGCATTTCCTGTGTCACCAGTTTTACATTCCGATACACCTCTGCAGGTTTTCCTGTATCCCTTGGACCTTCACAGTGACGATGAAACACAGAAATTGCATCGGAATTATATATAAGAGACACAATGCAGACTTAAGTACAGGAAGACTGAGTCTTCCTACTGTCTATGTTTTGAGCTTTTCCTGTGTCACCAGTTTCACATTCCGATGCACCTCTGCAGGTATAGTGTTTCCCTTCAACTTTCCCATTGACGATGAAACACAGAAATTGCATCGGAATTAAATATAAGAGACACAATGACGACTTAAGTACAGGAAGACTGAGTCTTCCTACTGTCTATGTTTGAGCGTTTCCTGTGTCATCAGTTCTACATTCCGATGCACCTCTACAGGTTTATTGCATCCATTGGACCCCCCCATTGACGATGAAACACAGAAATTGCATCGGAATTAAATATAAAAGACACAAAGCCGACATAAGTACAGGAAGACTGAGTCTTCCTACTGTCTATGTTTTGAGCGTTTCCTGTGTCATCAGTTTTACATTCCAATGAACCTCTGCAGGTTTACTGTATCCGTTGGACCTTCCCATTGACGATGAAACACAGAAATTGCATCGGAATTAAATAAAAAAGACACAATGCCGACTTAAGTACAGGAAGACTGAGTCTTCCTACTGTCTATGTTTTGAGCGTTTCCTGTGTCACAAGCTGTACATTCCGATGCACCTCTGCAGGTTTACTGTATACATTGGACCTTCACAGTGATGATGAGACACTGAAATTGCATCGGAATGATATATAAGAGACACAATGCGACTTAAGTACAGGAAGAGTGTGTCTTTCGATTCTCAATGTTTTGAGCGTTTCCTGCGTCACCAGTTTTACATTCCGATGCACCTCTGCAGGTTTACTGTATCCCTTGGATCTTCCCATTGACGATGAAACACAGAAATAGCATCGGAATTAAATATAAGAGACACAATGCCGACTTAAGTACAGGAACATTGAGTCTTCCTACTGTCTATGTTTTCAGCGTTTCTTGCGTCACCAGTTTTACATTCCGATGCACCTCTGCAGGTTTACTGTATCCATTGGACCTTCCCATTGACGATGAAACACAGAAATTGCATCGGAATTAAATATAAGAGACACAACGCCGACTTAAGTACAAGAAAACTGATTCCTCTTACGGTCTATGCTTTGAGCAATTCCAGTGTCACCAGTTTTACATTCCGATGCACCTCTGCTGGTTTACTGTGTCCCTTGGACCTTCCCATTGGCGAAGAAACGCAGAAATTGCATCGGAATTAAATATATGAGATACAATGACGTCTTAAGTACAGGAAGACAGAGTCTTCCAACTGTCTATGTTTTGAGCGTTTCCTGTGTCACCAGTTTTACATTCCGATGCACCTCTGCAGGTTTCCTGTATCCCTTGGACCTTCACAGTGACGATGAAACACAGAAATTGCATCGGAATTATATATAAGAGACACAATGCAGACTTAAGTACAGGAAGACTGAGTCTTCCTACTGTCTATGTTTTGAGCTTTTCCTATGTCACCAGTTTCACATTCCGATGCACCTCTGCAGGTATAGTGTTTCCCTTCAACTTTCCCATTGACGATGAAACACAGAAATTGCATCGGAATTAAATATAAGAGACACAATGACGACTTAAGTACAGGAAGACTGAGTCTTCCTACTGTCTATGTTTGAGCGTTTCCTGTGTCATCAGTTCTACATTCCGATGCACCTCTACAGGTTTACTGCATCCATTGGACCCCCCCATTGACGATGAAACACAGAAATTGCATCGGAATTAAATATAAAAGACACAAAGCCGACATAAGTACAGGATGACTGAGTCTTCCTATTGTCTATGTTTTGAGCGTTTCCTGTGTCACCAGTTTTACATTCCGATACATCTCTGCAGGTTTACTGTATCCATTGGACTTTCACAGTGACAATGAAACACAGAAATTGCATCGGAATGAAATATAAGAGACACAATGTCGACTTAAGTACAGGAAGAGTTTGTCTTTCTATTGTCTATGATTTGAGCGTTTCCTGTGTCACCAGTTTTACATTCCGATGCACCTCTGCAGGTTTACTGTATCCATTGTACCTTCCCATTGACGATGAAACACAGAAATTGCATCGGAATTAAATGTAAGAGACACAATGCCGACTTAGGTACAGGAAGACTGAGTCTTCCTACTGTCTATGTTTTGAGCGTTTCCTGTGTCATCAGTTTTCCATTTTGATGCACCTCTGCAGGTTTACTGTATCCCTTGGACCTACTCAGTGACGATGAAACACAGATATTGCATCGGAATTAAATATAAGAGACACAATGCCGACTTAAGTACAGGAAGACTGAGTCTTCCTACTGTCTATGTTTTGAGCGTTTCCTGTGTCACCAGTTTTACATTCCGATGCAACTCTGCAGGTATACTGTTTCCCTTCGACTTTCCCATTGACGATGAAACACAGAAATTGCATCGGAATTAAATATAAGACATACAATGCCGACTTAAGTACAGGAAGACTGAGTCTTCCTACCGTCTATGTTTTGAGCGTTTCCTGTGTCATCAGTTTTACATTCCAATGCACCTCTGCAGGTTTACTGTATCCCTTGGATCCTCCCATTGACGATGAAGCACAGAAATACCATCGGAATTAAATATAAGAGACACAATGCCGACTTAAGTACAGTAACATTGAGTCTTCCTACTGTCTATGTTTTCAGCGTTTCTTGCGTCACCAGTTTTACATTCCGATGCACCTCTGCAGGTTTACTGTATCCATTGGACCTTCCCATTGACGACGAAACACAGAAATTACATCGGAATTAAATATATGAGACAAATCGCCGACTTAAGTACAAGAAAACTGATTCTTCTTACGGTCTATGTTTTTGAACGATTCCAGTGTCACCAGTTTTACATTCGGAAGCACCTCTGCTGGTTTACTGTGTCACTTAGACCTTCCCATTGGCGATAAAACACAGAAATTGCATCGGAATTAAATATAAGAGACACAATGACGTCTTAAGTACAGGAAGACAGAGTCTTCCAACTGTCTATGCTTTGAGCATTTCCTGTGTCACCAGTTTTACATTCCGATACACCTCTGCAGGTTTTCCTGTATCCCTTGGACCTTCACAGTGACGATGAAACACAGAAATAGCATCGGAATTA
This sequence comes from Schistocerca nitens, assembly GCF_023898315.1. Taxonomy (NCBI): domain Eukaryota; kingdom Metazoa; phylum Arthropoda; class Insecta; order Orthoptera; family Acrididae; genus Schistocerca; species Schistocerca nitens. The sequence continues at coordinate 237,008,436 of NC_064623.1, read as the reverse complement.
TATATAAGAGACAGAACGCCGACTTAAGTACAGAAAGACTGAGTCTTCCTACCGTCTATGTTTTGAGCGTTTCCTGTGTCATCAGTTTTACATTCCAATTAACCTCTGCAGGTTTACTGTATCCGTTGGACCTTCCCATTGACGATGAAACACAGAAATTGCATCGGAATTAAATAAAAAAGACACAATGCCGACTTAAGTACAGGAAGACTGAGTCTTCCTACTGTCTATGTTTTGAGCGATTCCTGTGTCACAAGCTTTACATTGCGATGCACCTCTGCAGGTTTACTGTATACATTGGACCTTCACAGTGACGATGAGACACTGAAATTGCATCGGAATGAAATATAAGGAACACAATGCGTCTTAAGTACAGGAAGAGTGTGTCTTTCGATTCTCAATGTTTTGAGCGTTTCCTGTGTCACCAGTTTTACATTCCGATGCACCTCTGCAGGTTTACTGTATACATTGGACCTTCCCATTGACGTTGAAACACAGAAATTGCATCGCAATTAAATATAAGAGTCACAACGCCGACTTAAGTACAAGAGAACTGAGTCTTCTTACGGTCTATGATTTGATCGATTCCTGTGTCACCAATTTTACATTCCGATGCACCTCTGCAGGTTTACTGTATCCCTTGGATCTTCCAATTGACGATGAAACACAGAAATTGCATCGGAATTAAATGTAAGAGACACAATGTTGACTTAAGTACAGGAAGATTGAGTCTTCCTACTGTCTATATTTCGAGCGTTTCCTGCGTCACCAATTTTACTTTCCGATGCACCTCTGCAGGTTTACTGTATCCATTGGACCTTCCCATCGACGATGAAACACAGAAAATGCATCGAAATTAAATATAAGAGACACAATTTCGACTTAAGAACAGGAAGGCTGAGTCTTACTACTGTCTATATTTTGAGCGTTTCCTGTGTCACCAGTTTTACATTCCGATGCACCTCTGCAGGTGTACTGTATCCCTTGGATCTTCCCATTGACGATGAAACACAGAAATACCATCGGAATTAAATATAAGTGACACAATGCCGACTTAAGTACAGGAACATTGAGTCTTCCTACTGTCTATGTTTTCAGCGTTTCTTGCGTCACCAGTTTTACATTCCGATGCACCTCTGCAGGTTTACTGTATCCATTGGACCTTCCCATTGACGATGAAACACAGAAATTACATCGGAATTATATATAAGAGACAGAACGCCGACTTAAGTACAGAAAGACTGAGTCTTCCTACTGTCTATGTTTTGAGCGTTTCCTGTGTCACCAGTTTTACATTCCGATGCACCTCTGCAGGTATAGTGTTTCCCTTCGACTTTCTCATTGACGATGAAACACAGAATTTGCATCAGAATTAAATATAAGAGACACAATGCCGACTTAAGTACAGGAAGACTGAGTCTTCCTACTGTCTATGTTTTGAGCGTTTCCTGTGTCACCAGTTCTACATTCCGATGCACCTCTGCAGGTTTACTGTATCCATTGGACCTCCCATTAACGATGAAACACAGAAATTGCATCGGAATTAAATATAAAAGACACAATGCCGACTTAAGTACAGGAAGACTGAGTCTTCCTACTGTCTATGTTTTGAGCGTTTCCTGTGTCACCAGTTTTACATTCCAATGCATCTCTGCAGGTTTACTGTATCCATCGGACTTTCAAAGTGACAATGAAACACAGAAATTGCATCGGAATGAGATATCAGAGACACAATGTCGACTTAAGTACAGGAAGAGTGTGTCTTTCTATTGTCTATGATTTGAGCGTTTCCTGTGTCACCACTTTTACATTCCGATGCACCTCTGCAGGTATACTGTTTCCCTTCGACATTCCCATTGACGATGAAATACAGAAATTGCATCGGAATTAAATATAAGAGACACAATGCCGACTTAAGTACAGGAAGACTGAGTCTTCCTACTGTCTATGCTTTGAGCGTTACCTGTGTCACCAGTTTTACATTCCGATACACCTCTGCAGGTTGTCCTGTATCCCTTGGACCTTCCCAGTGACGATGAAACACAGAAATAGCATCGGAATTATATATAAGAGACAGAACGCCGACTTAAGTACAGAAAGACTGAGTCTTACTACTGTCTATATTTTGAGCGTTTCCTGTGTCACCAGTTTTACATTCCGATGCACCTCTGCAGGTTTACTGTATCCTTTGGATCTTCCAATTGACGATGAAACACAGAAATAGCATCGGAATTAAATATAAGAGACACAATGCCGACTTAAGTACAGGAACATTGAGTCTTCCTACTGTCTATGTTTTCAATGTTTCCTGCGTCACCAGTTTTACATTCCGATGCACCTGTGCAGGTTTACTGTATCCATTGGACCTTCCCATTGACAATGAAACACAGAAATTACATCGGAATTAAATATAAGAGACACAACGCCGACTTAAGTACAAGAAAACTGATTCTTCTTACGGTCTATGTTTTGAACGATTCCAGTGTCACCAGTTTTACATTCCGATGCACCTCTGCTGGTTTACTGTGTCCGTTGGACCTTCCCATTGGCGATGAAACACAGAAATAGCATCGGAATTAAATATAAGAGACACAATGACGTCTTAAGTACAGGAAGACAGAATCTTCCAACTGTCTATGCTTTGAGCATTTCCTGTGTCACCAGTTTTACATTCCGATGCACCTCTGCAGGTTTACTGTATCCATTGTACCTTCCCATTGACGATAAAGCACAGAAATTGCATCGGAATTAAATATAAGAGACACAATGCCGACTTAGGTACAGGAAGACTGAGTCTTCCTACTGTCTATGTTTTGAGCGTTTCCTGTGTTATCAGTTTTCCATTTTGATGCACCTCTGCAGGTTCACTGTATCCCTTGGACCTACACAGTGACGATGAAACACAGAAATTGCATCGGAAATTAATATAAGAGACACAATGCCGCCCTAAGTACAGGAAGATTGAGTCTTCCTACTGTCTATGATTTGAGCGTTTCCTGTGTCACCAGTTTTACATTCCGATGCACCTCTGCAGGTATACTGTTTCCCTTCGACTTTCCCATTGACGATGAAACACAGAAATTGAATCGGAATTAAATATAAGAGATACAATGCCGACTTAAGTACAGGAAGACTGAGTCTTCCTACTGTCTATGTTTTGAGCGTTTCCTGTGTCATCAGTTTTACATTCCAATGCACCTCTGCAGGTTTACTGTATCCGTTGGACCTTCCCAATGACGATGAAACACAGAAATTGCATCGGAATTAAATAAAAAAGACACAATGTCGACTTAAGTACAGGAAGACTGAGTCTTCCTACTGTCTATGTATTGAGCGTTTCCTATGTCACAAGCTTTACATTCCGATGCACCTCTGCAGGTTTACTGTATCCATTGGACCTTCACAGTGACGATGAGACACGGAAATTACATCGGAATGAAATATAAGAGACACAATGCGACTTAAGTACAGGAAGAGTGTCTCTTTCGATTCTCAATGTTTTGAGCGTTTCCTGTGTCACAAGTTTTACTTTCCGATGCACCTCTGCAGGTTTACTGTATTCATTGGACCTTCCCATTGACGTAGAAAAACAGAAATTTAATCGCAATTACATATAAGAGTCACAACGCCGTCTAAGTACAAGAGAACTGAGTCTTCTAACGGTCTATGATTTGAGCGATTCCTGTGTCACCAATTTTACATTCCGATGCACCCCTGCAGGTTTGCTGTATCCCTTGGACCTTCCCATTGACGACTAAACACAGAAATTGCATCGGATATAAATATAAGATACACAATGCCGACTTAAGAACAGGAATTCTGAGTCTTCCTACTGTCTATGTTTTGAGCATTTCCTGTGTCACCAGTTTTACATTCCGATGCACCACTGCAGGTTTACTGTATCCCTTGAATCTTCCAATTGACGATGAAGCACAGAAATTGCATCGGAATTAAATGTAAGAGACACAATGTTGACTTAAGCACAGGAAGATTGAGTTTTCCTACTGTCTATATTTCGAGCGCTTCCTGCGTCACCAATTTTACTTTCCGATGCACCTCTGCAGGTTTACTGTATCCATTGGACCTTCCCATGGACGATGAATAACAGAAATTGTATCGGAATTAAATATAAGAGACACAATGGCGACTTAAGAACAGGAAGGCTGAGTCTTACTACTGTCTATATTTTGAGCGTTTCCTGTGTCACCAGTTTTACATTCCGATGCACCTCTGCAGGTTTACTGTATCCATTGGACCTTCCCATAGACGATGAAACACAGAAAATGCATCGAAATTAAATATAAGAGACACAATGGCGACTTAAGAACAGGAAGGCTGAGTCTTACTACTGTCTATATTTTGAGCGTTTCCTGTGTCACCAGTTTTACATTCCGATGCACCTCTGCAGTTTTACTGTATCCCTTGGATCTTCCCATTGACGATGAAACACAGAAATACCATCCGAATTAAATATAAGTGACACAATGCCGACTTAAGTACAGGAACCTTGAGTCTTCCTACTGTCTATGTTTTCAGCGATTCTTGCGTCACCAGTTTTACATTCCGATGCACCTCTGCAGGTTTACTGTATCCATTGGACCTTCCCATTGACGATGAAACACAGAAATTACATCGTAATTAAATATAAGAGACACAACGCCGACTTAAGTACAAGAAAACTGATTCTTCTTACGGTCTATGTTTTGAACGATTCCAGTGTCGCCAGTTTTACATTCGGAAGCACCTCTGCTGGTTTACTGTGTCCCTTAGACCTTCCCATTGGCGATAAAACACAGAAATTGCATCGGAATTAAATATAAGAGACACAATGACGTCTTAAGTACAAGAAGACAGAGTCTTCCAACTGTCTATGCTTTGAGCATTTCCTGTGTCACCAGTTTTACATTCCGATACACCTCTGCAGGTTTTCCTGTATCCCTTGGACCTTCACAGTGACGATGAAACACAGAAATAGCATCGGAATTATATATAAGAGACAGAACGCCGACTTAAGTACAGAAAGACTGAGTCTTCCTACTGTCTATGTTTTGAGCGTTTCCTGTGTCACCAGTTTTACATTCCGATGCACCTCTGCAGGTATAGTGTTTCCCTTCGACTTTCTAATTGACGATGAAACACAGAATTTGCATCAGAATTAAATATAAGAGACACAATGCCGACTTAAGTACAGGAAGACTGAGTCTTCCTACTGTCTATGTTTTGAGCGTTTCCTGTGTCATCAGTTCTACATTCCGATGCACCTCTGCAGGTTTACTGTATCCATTGGACCCCCCATTGACGATGAAACACAGAAATTGCATCGGAATTAAATATAAAAGACACAATGCCGACTTAAGTACAGGAAGACTGAGTCTTCCTACTGTCTATGTTTTGAGCGTTTCATGTGTCACCAGTTTTACATTCCAATGCATCTCTGCAGGTTTACTGTATCCATTGGACTTTCAAAGTGACAATGAAACACAGAAATTGCATCGGAATGAGATATCAGAGACACAATGTCGACTTAAGTACAGGAAGAGTGTGTCTTTCTATTGTCTATGATTTGAGCGTTTCCTGTGTCACCACTTTTACATTCCGATGCACCTCTGCAGGTATACTGTTTCCCTTCGACATTCCCATTGACGATGAAATACAGAAATTGCATCGGAATTAAATATAAGAGACACAATGCCGACTTAAGTACAGGAAGACTGAGTCTTCCTACTGTCTATGCTTTGAGCGTTTCCTGTGTCACCAGTTTTACATTCCGATACACCTCTGCAGGTTTTCCTGTATCCCTTGGACCTTCCCAGTGACGATGAAACACAGAAATAGCATCGGAATTATATATAAGAGACAGAACGCCGACTTAAGTACAGAAAGACTGAGTCTTCCTACTGTCTATGCTTTGAGCGTTTCCTGTGTCACCAATTTTACATTCCGATGCACCTCTGCAGGTTTACTGTATACCTTGGATCTTCCCATTGACAATGAAACACAGAAATAGCATCGGAATTAAATGTAAGAGACACAATGCAGACTTAAGTACAGGAACATTGAGTCTTCCTTCTGTCTATGTTTTCAGCGTTTCCTGCGTCGCCAGTTGTACATTCCGATGCACCTCTGCAGGTTTACTGTATCCATTGGACCTTCACAGTGACGATGAGACACTGAAATTGCATCTGAATGAAATATAAGAGACACAATGGCGACTTAAGTACAGGAAGGCTGAGTCTTACTACTGTCTATATTTTGAGCGTTTCCTGTGTCACCAGTATTACATTCCGATGCACCTCTGCAGGTTTACTGTATCCTTTGGATCTTCCAATTGACGATGAAACACAGATATAGCATCGGAATTAAATATAAGAGACACAATGCCGACTTAAGTACAGGAACATTGAGTCTTCCTACTGTCTATGTTTTCAACGTTTCCTGCGTCACCAGTTTTACATTCCGATGCACCTCTGCAGGTTTACTGTATCCATTGGACCTTCCCATTGACAATGAAACACAGAAATTACATCGGAATTAAATATAAGAGAGACAACAAGCCTTTTTAAATTACAATTGTGACAAATCAGAAACCACACAACAAACATTTTTCAAAGTGAGAAAACAAACAGCTAAAATACTTAGACAAACTAAAAGAAAATACCTTAATGAACAGCTAAACACAATTGAAGAAAACTTTAAGAACCACAACACTCAAGATTTTTATAAAATATTCGCAAATCAAATCAAAGGATACACTCCACAAAATCTCTGCTTCCGGAAACAGAATGGAAAATTGGCACTAACTAACAAAGAAAATTGCCAAGAACTAGCTAAATATTTCTCACAACTCCTAAATTGCCCACAACCAAGTACAAGATTCCCCAGATTACAACCAGAACACACGAATGAGACTTCACTACCACCATCTCAAGAAGAAATTTATAGTCACATTAGAAAACTCAAAAATAATAAATCATCGGGAGAAGATGGAATTGTAGCTGAACTACTGAAAAACCTTGGTCCAAATTCGTTAAAAGAGATCACTAGCATCATCCAAGAAATTTGGCAGACAGAAAATATCCCAGAGGAGTGGAAGTGTGCACTAATTCACCCATTGCACAAAAAGGGAGAGAGATCAGACGTAAACAACTACAGAGGCATTTCACTTTTACCAGTTACCTACAAAATTCTATCTGCATGTCTCCTAAAGAGGGCACAAGAACAACTAGAACATACAATTTCAGATTACCAAGCAGGCTTTCGTCCTAATAGATCATGCCCGGAACAGATATTCAACCTTAAAACTATTTTAAAGATTAAAGCAATCAGGTCAAAACCAATAATCTGCACATTCGTTGATTTCAAAAAGGCATACGATTCCATAGACAGACAGTCTCTATGTCACATTCTCGAAGAACGAGGCCTAGACACTAAAACCCGAAAACTAATTGAACAAACACTAACAGAAACCAAATCAAAAATTAAATTCAGAGGGGAAATTTCGGAACCATTCTCAATTAAAACAGGAGTAAGACAAGGAGATGGGATCTCACCACTATTATTCAATATAGTTTTGGACAAAGTTATGAAAGAGTGGGAAGTAACACTAAGGAAACAAAGCTTGTGGAAGCCAATTGAACTAGGAAGAGGTAAAGGAAAATTGAACATCCCTTATTTAGCGTTTGCAGATGACTTGGCAATTATAACTGACAGTGAAGAAACAGCAGTAAAACAAATTGAGACACTTAAAGAATGTGCTGAGAAGGTTGGCCTGCAAATCTCCTTTGAGAAGACAGAATTCATCTGCTCAAAATTAGATATTTCGAAACTAAAAACAAAGTATGGTGAAATAACTAGAGTCAAGCACTTTAAGTATCTCGGTGAAGTTATTGAACCAACAGGACTTGAGAAAATAGCACAAAAAAACCGATTACAGAAAATCAAGAAAGCATTCGGACTTATTCAAAATATATATAACAAGAAATGTCTATCAAAAGGCACTAAAATCAGACACTACAACACAGTCATCAAACCAACAGTCACATATGCAAGTGAAACACTCTCCCTGAATAGAAAATTAGATTTACACGAAATTAAGAAAGTAGAGAGAAAAATTATTAGAAAAATCCTAGGACCACGATACACATAAGATGGATACAGGCTGCAGACTACCGAGACAACCGAAAAAATATCAAACATCGAGGCAGATATCAGGAAGAGGCGGATGAAGTTCTATGGACATATAGACAGATTACCTGGAAACAGGTTAACTAAACGTCTATTGGACTATATGACATCACTTAAGGCAACAATACCCTGGGTAACTGAAGTTAAGAAGGATTTGAAAAAGGCAAAAATTGACATAACAAACACATCAGACCGGGATACATTCAGAAGAAAAATCGACAAGTGGAAGTTTACTCCAGAGACGGAATATAAACCTTTCCGACCAAAGTGGACCGAAGAAAGGAAGAAGGCCTTTGGGGAGGCAATGAAGAAATACTGGGAAAATAAGAAGAACATTAAGAAATGTTAATCACCTGCTTATCGTTCTCCCATGGGGACATTCGCTAATAATAATAATAATAAGAGACACAACGCCGACTTAAGTACAAGATAACTGATTCCTCTTACGGTCTATGTTTTGAAGGATTCCAGTGTCACCAGTTTTACATTCCGATGCACCTCTGCTGGTTTACTGTGTCCGTTGGACCTTCCCATTGGCGATGAAACACAGAAATAGCATCGGAATTAAATATAAGAGACACAATGACGTCTTAAGTACAGGAAGACAGAGTCTTCCAACTGTCTATGCTTTTAGCATTTCCTGTGTCACCAGTTTTACATTCCGATGCACCTCTGCAGGTTTACTGTATCCATTGTACCTTCCCATTGACGATGAAGCACAGAAATTGCATCGGAATTAAATATAAGAGACACAATGCCGACTTAGGTACAGGAAGACTGAATCTTCCTACTGTCTATGTTTTGAGCGTTTCCTGTGTTATCAGTTTTCCATTTTAATGCACCTCTGCAGGTTCACTGTATCCCTTGGACCTACACAGTGACGATGAAACACAGAAATTGCATCGGAAATTAATATAAGAGACACAATGCCGACTTAAGTACAGGAAGACTGAGTCTTCCTACTGTCTATGATTTGAGCGTTTCCTGTGTCACCAGTTTTACATTCCGATGCACCTCTGCAGGTATACTGTTTCCCTTCGACTTTCCCATTGACGATGAAACACAGAAATTGCATCGGAATTAAATATAAGAGATACAATGCCGACTTAAGTACAGGAAGACTGAGTCTTCCTACTGTCTATGTTTTGAGCGTTTCCTGTGTCATCAGTTTTACATTCCAATGCACCTCTGCAGGTTTACTGTATCCGTTGGACCTTCCCATTGACGATGAAACACAGAAATTGCATCGGAATTAAATAAAAAAGACACAATGTCGACTTAAGTACAGGAAGACTGAGTCTTCCTACTGTCTATGTTTTGAGCGTTTCCTATGTCACAAGCTTTACATTCCGAAGCACCTCTGCAGGTTTACTGTATCCATTGGACCTTCACAGTGACGATGAGACACGGAAATCACATCGGAATGAAATATAAGAGACACAATGCGACTTAAGTACAGGAAGAGTGTCTCTTTCGATTCTCAATGTTTTGAGCGTTTCCTGTGTCACCAGTTTTACTTTCCGATGCACCTCTGCAGGTTTACTGTATTCATTGGACCTTCCCATTGACGTAGAAACACAGAAATTTCATCGCAATTACATATAAGAGTCACAACGCCGACTAAGTACAAGAGAACTGAGTCTTCTAACGGTCTATGATTTGAGCGATTCCTGTGTCACCAATTTTACATTCCGATGCACCCCTGCAGGTTTGCTGTATCCCTTGGACCTTCCCATTGACGACTAAACACAGAAATTGCATCGGATATAAATATAAGAGACACAATGCCGACTTAAGAACAGGAATTCTGAGTCTTCCTACTGTCTATGTTTTGAGCATTTCCTGTGTCACCAGTTTTACATTCCGATGCACCTCTGCAGGTTTACTGTATCCCTTGGATCTTCCAATTGACGATGAAGCACAGAAATTGCATCGGAATTAAATGTAAGAGACACAATATTGACTTAAGCACAGGAAGATTGAGTTTTCCTACTGTCTATATTTCGAGCGTTTCCTGCGTCACCAATTTTACTTTCCGATGCACCTCTGCAGGTTTACTGTATCCATTGGACCTTCCCATGGACGATGAATAACAGAAATTGCATCGGAATTAAATATAAGAGACACAATGGCGACTTAAGAACAGGAAGGCTGAGTCTTACTACTGTCTATATTTTGAGCGTTTCCTGTGTCACCAGTTTTACATTCCGATGCACCTCTGCAGGTTTACTGTATCCATTGGACCTTCCCATAGACGATGAAACACAGAAAATGCATCGAAATTAAATATAAGAGACACAATGGCGACTTAAGAACAGGAAGGCTGAGTCTTACTACTGTCTATATTTTGAGCGTTTCCTGTGTCACCAGTTTTACATTCCGATGCACCTCTGCAGGTTTACTGTATCCCTTGGATCTTCCCATTGACGATGAAACACAGAAATACCATCGGAATTAAATATAAGTGACACAATGCCGACTTAAGTACAGGAACGTTGTGTCTTCCTACTGTCTATGTTTTCAGCTTTTCTTGCGTCACCAGTTTTACATTCCGATGCACCTCTGCAGGTTTACTGTATCCATTGGACCTTCCCATTGACGATGAAACACAGAAATTACATCGGAATTAAATATAAGAGACACAACGCCGACTTAAGTACAAGAAAACTGATTCTTCTTACGGTCTATGTTTTGAACGATTCCAGTGTCACCAGTTTTACATTCGGAAGCACCTCTGCTGGTTTACTGTGTCCCTTAGACCTTCCCATTGGCGATAAAACACAGAAATTGCATCGGAATTAAATATAAGAGACACAATGACGTCTTAAGTACAAGAAGACAGAGTCTTCCAACTGTCTGTGCTTTGAGCATTTCCTGTGTCACCAGTTTTACATTCCGATACACCTCTGCAGGTTTTCCTGTATCCCTTGGACCTTCACAGTGACGATGAAACACAGAAATAGCATCGGAATTATATATAAGAGACAGAACGCCGACTTAAGTACAGAAAGACTGAGTCTTCCTACTGTCTATGTTTTGAGCGTTTCCTGTGTCACCAGTTTTACATTCCGATGCACCTCTGCAGGTATAGTGTTTCCCTTCGACTTTCTCATTGACGATGAAACACAGAATTTGCATCGGAATTAAATATAAGAGACACAATGCCGACTTAAGTACCGGAAGACTGAGTCTTCCTACTGTCTATGTTTTGAGCGTTTCCTGTGTCACCAGTTTTACATTCCAATGCATCTCTGCAGGTTTAGTGTATCCATTGGACTTTCAAAGTGACAATGAAACACAGAAATTGCATCGGAATTAAATATAAAAGACACAATGCCGACTTAAGTACAGGAAGACTGAGTCTTCCTACTGTCTATGTTTTGAGCGTTTCCTGTGTCACCAGTTTTACATTCCAATGCATCTCTGCAGGTTTACTGTATCCATTGGACTTTCAAAGTGACAATGAAACACAGAAATTGCATCGGAATGAGATATCAGAGACACAATGTCGACTTAAGTACAGGAAGAGTGTGTCTTTCTATTGTCTATGATTTGAGCGTTTCCTGTGTCACCACTTTTACATTCCGATGCACCTCTGCAGGTATACTGTTTCCCTTCGACATTCCCATTGACGATGAAATACAGAAATTGCATCGGAATTAAATATAAGAGGCACAATGCCGACTTAAGTACAGGAAGACTGAGTCTTCCTACTGTCTATGCTTTGAGCGTTTCCTGTGTCACCAGTTTTACATTCCGATACACCTCTGCAGGTTTTCCTGTATCCCTTGGACCTTCCCAGTGACGATGAAACACAGAAATAGCATCGGAATTATATATCAGAGACAGAACGCCGACTTAGGTACAGAAAGACTGAGTCTTCCTACTGTCTATGCTTTGAGCGTTTCCTGTGTCACCAATTTTACATTCCGATGCACCTCTGCAGGTATAGTGTTTCCCTTCGACTTTCTCATTGACGATGAAACACAGAATTTGCATCAGAATTAAATATAAGAGACACAATAGCGACTTAAGAACAGAAAGGCTGAGTCTTACTACTGTCTATATAATGAGCGTTTCCTGTGTCACCAGTTTTACATTCCGATGCACCTCTGCTGGTTTACTGTATACCTTGGATCTTCCCATTGACAATGAAACACAGAAATAGCATCGGAATTAAATGTAAGAGACACAATGCAGACTTAAGTACAGGAACATTGAGTCTCCTTCTGTCTATGTTTTCAGCGTTTCCTGCGTCGCCAGTTTTACATTCCGATGCACCTCTGCAGGTTTACTGTATACCTTGGATCTTCCCATTGACAATGAAACACAGAAATAGCATCGGAATTAAATGTAAGAGACACAATGCAGACTTAAGTACAGGAACATTGAGTCTTCCTTCTGTCTATGTTTTCAGCGTTTCCTGCGTCGCCAGTTGTACATTCCGATGCACCTCTGCAGGTTTACTGTATCCATTGGACCTTCACAGTGACGATGAGACACTGAAATTGCATCTGAATGAAATATAAGAGACACAATGGCGACTTAAGTACAGGAAGGCTGAGTCTTACTACTGTCTATATTTTGAGCGTTTCCTGTGTCACCAGTTTTACTTTCCGATGCACCTCTGCAGGTTTACTGTACCCTTTGGATCTTCCAATTGACGATGAAACACAGAAATTGCATCGGAATTAAATATAAGAGACACAATGCCGACTTAAGTACAGGAACATTGAGTCTTCCTACTGTCTATGTTTTCAACGTTTCCTGCGTCACCAGTTTTACATTCCGATGCACCTCTGCAGGTTTACTGTATCCATTGGACCTTCCCATTGACAATGAAACACAGAAATTACATCGGAATTAAATATAAGAGAGACAACAAGCCTTTTTAAATTACAATTGTGACAAATCAGAAACCACACAACAAACATTTTTCAAAGTGAGAAAACAAACAGCTAAAATACTTAGACAAACTAAAAGAAAATACCTTAATGAACAGCTAAACACAATTGAAGAAAACCTTAAGAACCACAACACTCAAGATTTTTATAAAATATTCGCAAATCAAATCAAAGGATACACTCCACAAAATCTCTGCTTCCGGAAACAGAATGGAAAATTGGCACTAACTAACAAAGAAAATTGCCAAGAACTAGCTAAATATTTCTCACAACTCCTAAATTGCCCACAACCAAGTACAAGATTCCCCAGATTACAACCAGAACACACGAATGAGACTTCACTACCACCATCTCAAGAAGAAATTTATAGTCACATTAGAAAACTCAAAAATAATAAATCATCGGGAGAAGATGGAATTGTAGCTGAACTACTGAAAAACCTTGGTCCAAATTCGTTAAAAGAGATCACTAGCATCATCCAAGAAATTTGGCAGACAGAAAATATCCCAGAGGAGTGGAAGTGTGCACTAATTCACCCATTGCACAAAAAGGGAGAGAGATCAGACGTAAACAACTACAGAGGCATTTCACTTTTACCAGTTACCTACAAAATTCTATCTGCATGTCTCCTAAAGAGGGCACAAGAACAACTAGAACATACAATTTCAGATTACCAAGCAGGCTTTCGTCCTAATAGATCATGCCCGGAACAGATATTCAACCTTAAAACTATTTTAAAGATTAAAGCAATCAGGTCAAAACCAATAATCTGCACATTCGTTGATTTCAAAAAGGCATACGGTTCCATAGACAGACAGTCTCTATGTCACATTCTCGAAGAACGAGGCCTAGACACTAAAACCCGAAAACTAATTGAACAAACACTAACAGAAACCAAATCAAAAATTAAATTCAGAGGGGAAATTTCGGAACCATTCTCAATTAAAACAGGAGTAAGACAAGGAGATGGGATCTCACCACTATTATTCAATATAGTTTTGGACAAAGTTATGAAAGAGTGGGAAGTAACACTAAGGAAACAAAGCTTGTGGAAGCCAATTGAACTAGGAAGAGGTAAAGGAAAATTGAACATCCCTTATTTAGCGTTTGCAGATGACTTGGCAATTATAACTGACAGTGAAGAAACAGCAGTAAAACAAATTGAGACACTTAAAGAATGTGCTGAGAAGGTTGGCCTGCAAATCTCCTTTGAGAAGACAGAATTCATCTGCTCAAAATTAGATATTTCGAAACTAAAAACAAAGTATGGTGAAATAACTAGAGTCAAGCACTTTAAGTATCTCGGTGAAGTTATTGAACCAACAGGACTTGAGAAAATAGCACAAAAAAACCGATTACAGAAAATCAAGAAAGCATTCGGACTTATTCAAAATATATATAACAAGAAATGTCTATCAAAAGGCACTAAAATCAGACACTACAACACAGTCATCAAACCAACAGTCACATATGCAAGTGAAACACTCTCCCTGAATAGAAAATTAGATTTACACGAAATTAAGAAAGTAGAGAGAAAAATTATTAGAAAAATCCTAGGACCACGATACACATAAGATGGATACAGGCTGCAGACTACCGAGACAACCGAAAAAATATCAAACATCGAGGCAGATATCAGGAAGAGGCGGATGAAGTTCTATGGACATATAGACAGATTACCTGGAAACAGGTTAACTAAACGTCTATTGGACTATATGACATCACTTAAGGCAACAATACCCTGGGTAACTGAAGTTAAGAAGGATTTGAAAAAGGCAAAAATTGACATAACAAACACATCAGACCGGGATACATTCAGAAGAAAAATCGACAAGTGGAAGTTTACTCCAGAGACGGAATATAAACCTTTCCGACCAAAGTGGACCGAAGAAAGGAAGAAGGCCTTTGGGGAGGCAATGAAGAAATACTGGGAAAATAAGAAGAACATTAAGAAATGTTAATCACCTGCTTATCGTTCTCCCATGGGGACATTCGCTAATAATAATAATAATAAGAGACACAACGCCGACTTAAGTACAAGAAAACTGATTCTTCTTACGGTCTATGTTTTGAAGGATTCCAGTGTCACCAGTTTTACATTCCGATGCACCTCTGCTGGTTTACTGTGTCCGTTGGACCTTCCCATTGGCGATGAAACACAGAAATAGCATCGGAATTAAATATAAGAGACACAATGACGCCTTAAGTACAGGAAGACAGAGTCTTCCAACTGTCTATGCTTTGAGCATTTCCTGTGTCACCAGTTTTACATTCCGATGCACCTCTGCAGGTTTACTGTATCCATTGTACCTTCCCATTGACGATGAAGCACAGAAATTGCATCGGAATTAAATATTATAGACACAATGCCGACTTAGGTACAGGAAGACTGAGTCTTCCTACTGTCTATGTTTTGAGCGTTTCCTGTGTTATCAGTTTTCCATTTTGATGCACCTCTGCAGGTTCACTGTATCCCTTGGACCTACACAGTGACGATGAAACACAGAAATTGCATCGGAGATTAATATAAGAGACACAATGCCGACTTAAGTACAGGAAGACTGAGTCTTCCTACTGTCTATGATTTGAGCGTTTCCTGTGTCACCAGTTTTACATTCCGATGCACCTCTGCAGGTATACTGTTTCCCTTCGACTTTCCCATTGACGATGAAACACAGAAATTGCATCGGAATTAAATATAAGAGATACAATGCCGACTTAAGTACAGGAAGACTGAGTCTTCCTACTGTCTATGTTTTGAGCGTTTCCTGTGTCATCAGTTTTACATTCCAATGCACCTCTGCAGGTTTACTGTATCCGTTGGACCTTCCCATTGACGATGAAACACAGAAATTGCATCGGAATTAAATAAAAAAGACACAATGTCGACTTAAGTACAGGAAGACTGAGTCTTCCTACTGTCTATGTTTTGAGCGTTTCCTATGTCACAAGCTTTACATTCCGATGCACCTCTGCAGGTTTACTGTATCCATTGGACCTTCACAGTGACGATGAGACACGGAAATCACATCGGAATGAAATATAAGAGACACAATGCGACTTAAGTACAGGAAGAGTGTCTCTTTCGATTCTCAATGTTTTGAGCGTTTCCTGTGTCACCAGTTTTACTTTCCGATGCACCTCTGCAGGTTTACTGTATTCATTGGACCTTCCCATTGACGTAGAAACACAGAAATTTCATCGCAATTACATATAAGAGTCACAACGCCGACTAAGTACAAGAGAACTGAGTCTTCTAACGGTCTATGATTTGAGCGATTCCTGTGTCACCAATTTTACATTCCGATGCACCCCTGCAGGTTTGCTGTATCCCTTGGACCTTCCCATTGACGACTAAACACAGAAATTGCATCGGATATAAATATAAGAGACACAATGCCGACTTAAGAACAGGAATTCTGAGTCTTCCTACTGTCTATGTTTTGAGCATTTCCTGTGTCACCAGTTTTACATTCCGATGCACCTCTGCAGGTTTACTGTATCCCTTGGATCTTCCAATTGACGATGAAGCACAGAAATTGCATCGGAATTAAATGTAAGAGACACAATGTTGACTTAAGCACAGGAAGATTGAGTTTTCCTACTGTCTATATTTCGAGCGTTTCCTGCGTCACCAATTTTACTTTCCGATGCACCTCTGCAGGTTTACTGTATCCATTGGACCTTCCCATGGACGATGAATAACAGAAATTGCATCGGAATTAAATATAAGAGACACAATGGCGACTTAAGAACAGGAAGGATGAGTCTTACTACTGTCTATATTTTGAGCGTTTCCTGTGTCACCAGTTTTACATTCCGATGCACATCTGCAGGTTTACTGTATCCATTGGACCTTCCCATAGACGATGAAACACAGAAAATGCATCGAAATTAAATATAAGAGACACAATGGCGACTTAAGAACAGGAAGGCTGAGTCTTACTACTGTCTATATTTTGAGCGTTTCCTGTGTCACCAGTTTTACATTCCGATGCACCTCTGCAGGTTTACTGTATCCCTTGGATCTTCCCATTGACGATGAAACACAGAAATACCATCGGAATTAAATATAAGTGACACAATGCCGACTTAAGTACAGGAACCTTGAGTCTTCCTACTGTCTATGTTTTCAGCGTTTCTTGCGTCACCAGTTTTACATTCCGATGCACCTCTGCAGGTTTACTGTATCCATTGGACCTTCCCATTGACGATGAAACACAGAAATTACATCGGAATTAAATATAAGAGACACAACGCCGACTTAAGTACAAGAAAACTGAATCTTCTTACGGTCTATGTTTTGAACGATTCCAGTGTCACCACTTTTACATTCGGAAGCACCTCTGCTGGTTTACTGTGTCCCTTAGACCTTCCCATTGGCGATAAAACACAGAAATTGCATCGGATTTAAATATAAGAGACACAATGACGTCTTAAGTACAAGAAGACAGAGTCTTCCAACTGTCTGTGCTTTGAGCATTTCCTGTGTCACCAGTTTTACATTCCGATACACCTCTGCAGGTTTTCCTGTATCCCTTGGACCTTCACAGGGACGATGAAACACAGAAATAGCATCGGAATTATATATAAGAGACAGAACGCCGACTTAAGTACAGAAAGACTGAGTCTTCCTACTGTCTATGTTTTGAGCGTTTCCTGTGTCACCAGTTTTACATTCCGATGCACCTCTGCAGGTATAGTGTTTCCCTTCGACTTTCTCATTGACGATGAAACACAGAATTTGCATCAGAATTAAATATAAGAGACACAATGCCGACTTAAGTACAGGAAGACTGAGTCTTCCTACTGTCTATGTTTTGAGCGTTTCCTGTGTCATCAGTTCTACATTCCGATGCACCTCTGCAGGTTTACTGTATCCATTGGACCCCCCATTGACGATGAAACACAGAAATTGCATCGGAATTAAACATAAAAGACACAATGCCGACTTAAGTACAGGAAGACTGAGTCTTCCTACTGTCTATGTTTTGAGCGTTTCCTGTGTCACCAGTTTTACATTCCAATGCATCTCTGCAGGTTTACTGTATCCATTGGACTTTCAAAGTGACAATGAAACACAGAAATTGCATCGGAATGAGATATCAGAGACACAATGTCGACTTAAGTACAGGAAGAGTGTGTCTTTCTATTGTCTATGATTTGAGCGTTTCCTGTGTCACCACTTTTACATTCCGATGCACCTCTGCAGGTATACTGTTTCCCTTCGACATTCCCATTGACGATGAAATACAGAAATTGCATCGGAATTAAATATAAGAGACACAATGCCGACTTAAGTACAGGAAGACTGAGTCTTCCTACTGTCTATGCTTTGAGCGTTTCCTGTGTCACCAGTTTTACATTCCGATACACCTCTGCAGGTTTTCCTGTATCCCTTGGACCTTCCCAGTGACGATGAAACACAGAAATAGCATCGGAATTATATATAAGAGACAGAACGCCGACTTAAGTACAGAAAGACTGAGTCTTCCTACTGTCTATGCTTTGAGCGTTTCCTGTGTCACCAATTTTACATTCCGATGCACCTCTGCAGGTATAGTGTTTCCCTTCGACTTTCTCATTGACGATGAAACACAGAATTTGCATCAGAATTAAATATAAGAGACACAATAGCGACTTAAGAACAGAAAGGCTGAGTCTTACTACTGTCTATATAATGAGCGTTTCCTGTGTCACCAGTTTTACATTCCGATGCACCTCTGCAGGTTTACTGTATCCATTGGACCTTCCCATTGACAATGAAACACAGAAATTACATCGGAATTAAATATAAGAGACACAACGCCGACTTAAGTACAAGAAAACTGATTCTTCTTACGGTCTATGTTTTGAACGATTCCAGTGTCACCAGTTTTACATTCCGATGCACCTCTGCTGGCTTACTGTGTCCGTTGGACCTTCCCATTGGCGATGAAACACAGAAATTGCATCGGAATTAAATATAAGAGACACAATGACGTCTTAAGTACAGGAAGACAGAGTCTTCCAACTGTCTATGCTTTGAGCATTTCCTGTGTCACCAGTTTTACATTCCGATGCACCTCTGCAGGTTTACTGTATCCATTGTACCTTCCCATTGACGATGAAGCACAGAAATTGCATCGGAATTAAATATTATAGACACAATGCCGACTTAGGTACAGGAAGACTGAGTCTTCCTACTGTCTATGTTTTGAGCGTTTCCTGTGTTATCAGTTTTCCATTTTGATGCACCTCTGCAGGTTCACTGTATCCCTTGGACCTACACAGTGACGATGAAACACAGAAATTGCATCGGAGATTAATATAAGAGACACAATGCCGACTTAAGTACAGGAAGACTGAGTCTTCCTACTGTCTATGATTTGAGCGTTTCCTGTGTCACCAGTTTTACATTCCGATGCACCTCTGCAGGTATACTGTTTCCCTTCGACTTTCCCATTGACGATGAAACACAGAAATTGCATCGGAATTAAATATAAGAGACACAATGCCGACTTAAGTACAGGAAGACTGAGTCTTCCTACTGTCTATGTTTTTAGCGTTTCCTGTGTCATTAGTTTTACATTCCAATGCACCTCTGCAGGTTTACTGTATCCGTTGGACCTTCCCATTGACGATGAAACACAGAAATTGCATCGGAATTAAATAAAAAAGACACAATGTCGACTTAAGTACAGGAAGACTGAGTCTTCCTACTGTCTATGTTTTGAGCGTTTCCTATGTCACAAGCTTTACATTCCGATGCATCTCTGCAGGTTTACTGTATCCCTTGGATCTTCCAATTGACGATGAAGCACAGAAATTGCATCGGAATTAAATGTAAGAGACCCAATGTTGACTTAAGCACAGGAAGATTGAGTTTTCCTACTGTCTATATTTCGAGCGTTTCCTGCGTCACCAATTTTACTTTCCGATGCACCTCTGCAGGTTTACTGTATCCATTGGACCTTCCCATGGACGATGAATAACAGAAATTGCATCGGAATTAAATATAAGAGACACAATGGCGACTTAAGAACAGGAAGGCTGAGTCTTACTACTGTCTATATTTTGAGCGTTTCCTGTGTCACCAGTTTTACATTCCGATGCACCTCTGCAGGTTTACTGTATCCATTGGACCTTCACAGTGACGATGAGCCACGGAAATTACATCGGAATGAAATATAAGAGACACAATGCGACTTAAGTACAGGAAGAGTGTCTCTTTCGATTCTCAATGATTTGAGCGTTTCCTGTGTCACCAGTTTTACTTTCCGATGCACCTCTGCAGGTTTACTGTATTCATTGGACCTTCCCATTGACGTAGAAACACAGAAATTTCATCGCAATTACATATAAGAGTCACAACGCCGACTAAGTACAAGAGAACTGAGTCTTCTAACGGTCTATGATTTGAGCGATTCCTGTGTCACCAATTTTACATTCCGATGCACCCCTGCAGGTTTGCTGTATCCCTTGGACCTTCCCATTGACGACTAAACACAGAAATTGCATCGGATATAAATATAAGAGACACAATGCCGACTTAAGAACAGGAATTCTGAGTCTTCCTACTGTCTATGTTTTGAGCATTTCCTTTGTCACCAGTTTTACATTCCGATGCATCTCTGCAGGTTTACTGTATCCCTTGGATCTTCCAATTGACGATGAAGCACAGAAATTGCATCGGAATTAAATGTAAGAGACCCAATGTTGACTTAAGCACAGGAAGATTGAGTTTTCCTACTGTCTATATTTCGAGCGTTTCCTGCGTCACCAATTTTACTTTCCGATGCACCTCTGCAGGTTTACTGTATCCATTGGACCTTCCCATGGACGATGAATAACAGAAATTGAATCGGAATTAAATATAAGAGACACAATGGCGACTTAAGAACAGGAAGGCTGAGTCTTACTACTGTCTATATTTTGAGCGTTTCCTGTGTCACCAGTTTTACATTCCGATGCACCTCTGCAGGTTTACTGTATCCCTTGGATCTTCCCATTGACGATGAAACACAGAAATACCATCGAAATTAAATATAAGTGACACAATGCCGACTTAAGTACAGGAACATTGAGTCTTCCTACTGTCTATGTTTTCAGCGTTTCTTGCGTCACCAGTTTTACATTCCGATGCACCTCTGCAGGTTTACTGTATCCATTGGACCTTCCCATTGACGATGAAACACAGAAATTACATCGGAATTAAATATAAGAGACACAACGCCGACTTAAGTACAAGAAAACTGATTCTTCTTACGGTCTATGTTTTGAACGATTCCAGTGTCACCAGTTTTACATTCGGAAGCACCTCTGCTGGTTTACTGTGTCCCTTAGACCTTCCCATTGGCGATAAAACACAGAAATTGCATCGGAATTAAATATAAGAGACACAATGACGTCTTAAGTACAAGAAGACAGAGTCTTCCAACTGTCTATGCTTTGAGCATTTCCTGTGTCACCAGTTTTACATTCCGATACACCTCTGCAGGTTTTCCTGTATCCCTTGGACCTTCACAGTGACGATGAAACACAGAAATAGCATCGGAATTATATATAAGAGACAGAACGCCGACTTAAGTACAGAAAGACTGAGTCTTCCTACTGTCTATGTTTTGAGCGTTTCCTGTGTCACCAGTTTTACATTCCGATGCACCTCTGCAGGTATAGTGTTTCCCTTCGACTTTCTCATTGACGATGAAACACAGAATTTGCATCAGAATTAAATATAAGAGACACAATGCCGACTTAAGTATAGGAAGACTGAGTCTTCCTACTGTCTATGCTTTTAGCGTTTCCTGTGTCATTAGTTTTACATTCCAATGCACCTCTGCAGGTTTACTGTATCCGTTGGACCTTCCCATTGACGATGAAACACAGAAATTGCATCGGAATTAAATAAAAAAGACACAATGTCGACTTAAGTACAGGAAGACTGAGTCTTCCTACTGTCTATGATTTGAGCGTTTCCTGTGTCACCAGTTTTACATTCCGATGCACCTCTGCAGGTATACTGTTTCCCTTCGACTTTCCCATTGACGATGAAACACAGAAATTGCATCGGAATTAAATATAAGAGACACAATGCCGACTTAGGTACAGGAAGACTGAGTCTTCCTACTGTCTATGTTTTGAGCGTTTCCTGTGTTATCAGTTTTCCATTTTGATGCACCTCTGCAGGTTTACTGTATCCATTGGACCTTCACAGTGACGATGAGCCACGGAAATTACATCGGAATGAAATATAAGAGACACAATGCGACTTAAGTACAGGAAGAGTGTCTCTTTCGATTCTCAATGTTTTGAGCGTTTCCTGTGTCACCAGTTTTACTTTCCGATGCACCTCTGCAGGTTTACTGTATTCATTGGACCTTCCCATTGACGTAGAAACACAGAAATTTCATCGCAATTACATATAAGAGTCACAACGCCGACTAAGTACAAGAGAACTGAGTCTTCTAACGGTCTATGATTTGAGCGATTCCTGTGTCACCAATTTTACATTCCGATGCACCCCTGCAGGTTTGCTGTATCCCTTGGACCTTCCCATTGACGACTAAACACAGAAATTGCATCGGATATAAATATAAGAGACACAATGCCGACTTAAGAACAGGAATTCTGAGTCTTCCTACTGTCTATGTTTTGAGCATTTCCTGTGTCACCAGTTTTACATTCCGATGCATCTCTGCAGGTTTACTGTATCCCTTGGATCTTCCAATTGACGATGAAGCACAGAAATTGCATCGGAATTAAATGTAAGAGACCCAATGTTGACTTAAGCACAGGAAGATTGAGTTTTCCTACTGTCTATATTTCGAGCGTTTCCTGCGTCACCAATTTTACTTTCCGATGCACCTCTGCAGGTTTACTGTATCCATTGGACCTTCCCATGGACGATGAATAACAGAAATTGCATCGGAATTAAATATAAGAGACACAATGGCGACTTAAGAACAGGAAGGCTGAGTCTTACTACTGTCTATATTTTGAGCGTTTCCTGTGTCACCAGTTTTACATTCCGATGCACCTCTGCAGGTTTACTGTATCCATTGGACCTTCCCATAGACGATCAAACACAGAAAATGCATCGAAATTAAATATAAGAGACACAATGGCGACTTAAGAACAGGAAGGCTGAGTCTTACTACTGTCTATATTTTGAGCGTTTCCTGTGTCACCAGTTTTACATTCCGATGCACCTCTGCAGGTTTACTGTATCCCTTGGATCTTCCCATTGACGATGAAACACAGAAATACCATCGAAATTAAATATAAGTGACACAATGCCGACTTAAGTACAGGAACATTGAGTCTTCCTACTGTCTATGTTTTCAGCGTTTCTTGCGTCACCAGTTTTACATTCCGATGCACCTCTGCAGGTTTACTGTATCCATTGGACCTTCCCATTGACGATGAAACACAGAAATTACATCGGAATTAAATATAAGAGACACAACGCCGACTTAAGTACAAGAAAACTGATTCTTCTTACGGTCTATGTTTTGAACGATTCCAGTGTCACCAGTTTTACATTCGGAAGCACCTCTGCTGGTTTACTGTGTCCCTTAGACCTTCCCATTGGCGATAAAACACAGAAATTGCATCGGAATTAAATATAAGAGACACAATGACGTCTTAAGTACAAGAAGACAGAGTCTTCCAACTGTCTATGCTTTGAGCATTTCCTGTGTCACCAGTTTTACATTCCGATACACCTCTGCAGGTTTTCCTGTATCCCTTGGACCTTCACAGTGACGATGAAACACAGAAATAGCATCGGAATTATATATAAGAGACAGAACGCCGACTTAAGTACAGAAAGACTGAGTCTTCCTACTGTCTATGTTTTGAGCGTTTCCTGTGTCACCAGTTATACATTCCGATGCACCTCTGCAGGTATAGTATTTCCCTTCGACTTTCTCATTGACGATGAAACACAGAATTTGCATCAGAATTAAATATAAGAGACACAATGCCGACTTAAGTACAGGAAGACTGAGTCTTCCTACTGTCTATGTTTTGAGCGTTTCCTGTGTCATCAGTTCTACATTCCGATGCACCTCTGCAGGTTTACTGTATCCATTGGACCCCCCATTGACGATGAAACACAGAAATTGCATCGGAATTAAATATAAAAGACACAATGCCGACTTAAGTACAGGAAGACTGAGTCTTCCTACTGTCTATGATTTGAGCGTTTCCTCTGTCACCAGTTTTACATTCCAATGCATCTCTGCAGGTTTACTGTATCCCTTGGATCTTCCAATTGACGATGAAACACAGAAATTGCATCGGAATTAAATAAAAAAGACACAATGCCGACTTAAGTAGAGGAAGACTGAGTCTTCCTACTGTCTATGTTTTGAGCGATTCCTGTGTCACAAGCTTTACATTCCGATGCACCTCTGCAGGTTTACTGTATACATTGGACCTTCACAGTGACGATGAGACACTGAAATTGCATCGGAATGAAATATAAGGGACACAATGCGTCTTAAGTACAGGAAGAGTGTGTCTTTCGATTCTCAATGTTTTGAGCGTTTCCTGTGTCATCAGTTCTACATTCCGATGCACCTCTGCAGGTTTACTGTATCCATTGGACCCCCCATGGACGATGAAACACAGAAATTGCATCGGAATTAAATATAAAAGACA
Organism: Schistocerca nitens; assembly: GCF_023898315.1. Taxonomy (NCBI): domain Eukaryota; kingdom Metazoa; phylum Arthropoda; class Insecta; order Orthoptera; family Acrididae; genus Schistocerca; species Schistocerca nitens. Next base: position 236,983,702 of record NC_064623.1, on the reverse strand, counting down.
CAATGCCGACTTAAGTACAGGAAGACTGAGTCTTCCTACTGTCTATGTTTTGAGCGTTTCCTGTGTCACCAGTTTTACATTCCAATGCATCTCTGCAGGTTTTCTGTATCCATTGGACTTTCAAAGTGACAATGAAACACAGAAATTGCATCGGAATGAGATATCAGAGACACAATGTCGACTTAAGTACAGGAAGAGTGTGTCTTTCTATTGTCTATGATTTGAGCGTTTCCTGTGTCACCACTTTTACATTCCGATGCACCTCTGCAGGTATACTGTTTCCCTTCGACATTCCCATTGACGATGAAATACAGAAATTGCATCGGAATTAAATATAAGAGACACAATGCCGACTTAAGTACAGGAAGACTGAGTCTTCCTACTGTCTATGCTTTGAGCGTTTCCTGTGTCACCAGTTTTACATTCCGATACACCTCTGCAGGTTTTCCTGTATCCCTTGGACCTTCCGAGTGACGATGAAACACAGAAATAGCATCGGAATTATATATAAGAGACAGAACGCCGACTTAAGTACAGAAAGACTGAGTCTTCCTACTGTCTATGCTTTGAGCGTTTCCTGTGTCACCAATTTTACATTCCGATGCACCTCTGCAGGTTTACTGTATCCATTGGACCTTCCCATTGACAATGAAACACAGAAAATACATCGGAATTAAATATAAGAGACACAACGCCGACTTAAGTACAAGAAAACTGATTCTCCTTACGGTCTATGTTTTGAACGATTCCAGTGTCACCAGTTTTACATTCCGATGCACCTCTGCTGGTTTACTGTGTCCGTTGGACCTTCCCATTGGCGATGAAACACAGAAATAGCATCGGAATTAAATATAAGAGACACAATGACGTCTTAAGTACAGGAAGACAGAGTCTTCCAACTGTCTATGCTTTGAGCATTTCCTGTGTCACCAGTTTTACATTCCGATGCACCTCTGCAGGTTTACTGTATCCATTGTACCTTCCCATTGACGATGAAGCACAGAAATTGCATCGGAATTAAATATTATAGACACAATGCCGCCTTAGGTACAGGAAGACTGAGTCTTCCTACTGTCTATGATTTGAGCGTTTCCTGTGTTATCAGTTTTCCATTTTGATGCACCTCTGCAGGTTCACTGTATCCCTTGGACCTACACAGTGACGATGAAACACAGAAATTGCATCGGAAATTAATATAAGAGACACAATGAAGACTTAAGTACAGGAAGACTGAGTCTTCCTACTGTCTATGATTTGAGCGTTTCCTGTGTCACCAGTTTTACATTCCGATGCACCTCTGCAGGTATACTGTTTCCCTTCGACTTTCCCATTGACGATGAAACACAGAAATTGCATCGGAATTAAATATAAGAGATACAATGCCGACTTAAGTACAGGAAGACTGAGTCTTCCTACTGTCTATGTTTTGAGCGTTTCCTGTGTCATCAGTTTTACATTCCAATGCACCTCTGCTGGTTTACTGTATCCGTTGGACCTTCCCATTGACGATGAAACACAGAAATTGCATCGGAATTAAATAAAAAAGACACAATGTCGACTTAAGTACGGGAAGACTGAGTCTTCCTACTGTCTATGTTTTGAGCGTTTCCTATGTCACAAGCTTTACATTCCGATGCACCTCTGCAGGTTTACTGTATCCATTGGACCTTCACAGTGACGATGAGACACGGAAATTACATCGGAATGAAATATAAGAGACACAATGCGACTTAAGTACAGGAAGAGTGTCTCTTTCGATTCTCAATGTTTTGAGCGTTTCCTGTGTCACCAGTATTACTTTCCGATGCACCTCTGCAGGTTTACTGTATTCATTGGGCCTTCCGATTGACGTAGAAACACAGAAATTTCATCGCAATTACATATAAGAGTCACAACGCCGACTAAGTACAAGAGAACTGAGTCTTCTAACGGTCTATGATTTGAGCGATTCCTGTGTCACCAATTTTACATTCCGATGCACCCCTGCAGGTTTGCTGTATCCCTTGGACCTTCCCATTGACGACTAAACACAGAAATTGCATCGGATATAAATATAAGAGACACAATGCCGACTTAAGAACAGGAATTCTGAGTCTTCCTACTGTCTATGTTTTGAGCATTTCCTGTGTCACCAGTTTTACATTCCGATGCACCTCTGCAGGTTTACTGTATCACTTGGATCTTCCAATTGCCGATGAAGCACAGAAATTGCATCGGAATTAAATGTAAGAGACACAATGTTGACTTAAGCACAGGAAGATTGAGTTTTCCTACTGTCTATATTTCGAGCGTTTCCTGCGTCACCAATTTTCCTTTCCGATGCACCTCTGCAGGTTTACTGTATCCATTGGACCTTCCCATGGACGATGAATAACAGAAATTGCATCGGAATTAAATATAAGAGACACAATGGCGACTTAAGAACAGGAAGGCTGAGTCTTACTACTGTCTATATTTTGAGCGTTTCCTGTGTCACCAGTTTTACATTCCGATGCACCTCTGCAGGTTTACTGTATCCATTGGACCTTCCCATAGACGATCAAACACAGAAAATGCATCGAAATTAAATATAAGAGACACAATGGCGACTTAAGAACAGGAAGGCTGAGTCTTACTACTGTCTATATTTTGAGCGTTTCCTGTGTCACCAGTTTTACATTCCGATGCACCTCTGCAGGTTTACTGTATCCCTTGGATCTTCCCATTGACGATGAAACACAGAAATACCATCGAAATTAAATATAAGTGACACAATGCCGACTTAAGTACAGGAACATTGAGTCTTCCTACTGTCTATGTTTTCAGCGTTTCTTGCGTCACCAGTTTTACATTCCGATGCACCTCTGCAGGTTTACTGTATCCATTGGACCTTCCCATTGACGATGAAACACAGAAATTACATCGGAATTAAATTTAAGAGACACAACGCCGACTTAAGTACAAGAAAACTGATTCTTCTTACGGTCTATGTTTTGAACGATTCCAGTGTCACCAGTTTTACATTCGGAAGCACCTCTGCTGGTTTACTGTGTCCCTTAGACCTTCCCATTGGCGATAAAACACAGAAATTGCATCGGAATTAAATATAAGAGACACAATGACGTCTTAAGTACAAGAAGACAGAGTCTTCCAACTGTCTATGCTTTGAGCATTTCCTGTGTCACCAGTTTTACATTCCGATACACCTCTGCAGGTTTTCCTGTATCCCTTGGACCTTCACAGTGACGATGAAACACAGAAATAGCATCGGAAATATATATAAGAGACAGAACGCCGACTTAAGTACAGAAAGTCTGAGTCTTCCTACTGTCTATGTTTTGAGCGTTTCCTGTGTCACCAGTTTTACATTCCGATGCACCTCTGCAGGTATAGTGTTTCCCTTCGACTTTCTCATTGACGATGAAACACAGAATTTGCATCAGAATTAAATATAAGAGACACAATGCCGACTTAAGTACAGGAAGACTGAGTCTTCCTACTGTCTATGTTTTGAGCGTTTCCTGTGTCATCAGTTCTACATTCCGATGCACCTCTGCAGGTTTACTGTATCCATTGGACCCCCCATTGACGATGAAACACAGAAATTGCATCGGAATTTAATATAAAAGACACAATGCCGACTTAAGTACAGGAAGACTGAGTCTTCCTACTGTCTATGTTTTGAGCGTTTCCTGTGTCACCAGTTTTACATTCCAATGCATCTCTGCAGGTTTACTGTATCCCTTGGATCTTCCAATTGACGATGAAACACAGAAATTGCATCGGAATTAAATAAAAAAGACACAATGCCAACTTAAGTACAGGAAGACTGAGTCTTCCTACTGTCTATGTTTTGAGCGATTCCTGTGTCACAAGCTTTACATTCCGATGCACCTCTGCAGGTTTACTGTATACATTGGACCTTCACTGTGACGATGAGACACTGAAATTGCATCGGAATGAAATATAAGGGACACAATGCGTCTTAAGTGCAGGAAGAGTGTGTCTTTCGATTCTCAATGTTTTGAGTGTTTCCTGTGTCACCAGTTTTACATTCCGATGCACCTCTGCAGGTTTACTGTATACATTGGACCTTCCCATTGACGTTGAAACACAGAAATTGCATCGCAATTAAATATAAGAGTCACAGCGCCGACTTAAGTACAAGAGAACTGAGTCTTCTTACGGTCTATGATTTGATCGATTCCTGTGTCACCAATTTTACATTCCGATGCTCCTCTGCAGGTTTACTGTATCCCTTGGATCTTCCAATTGACGATGAAACACAGAAATTGCATCGGAATTAAATGTAAGAGACACAATGTTGACTTAAGTACAGGAAGATTGAGTCTTCCTACTGTCTATATTTCGAGCGTTTCCTGCGTCACCAATTTTACTTTCCGATGCACCTCTGCAGGTTTACTGTATCCATTGGACCTTCCCATAGACGATGAAACACAGAAAATGCATCGAAATTAAATATAAGAGACACAATGGCGACTTAAGAACAGGAAGGCTGAGTCTTACTACTGTCTATATTTTGAGCGTTTCCTGTGTCACCAGTTTTACAATCCGATGCACCTCTGCAGGTTTACTGTATCCCTTGGATCTTCCCATTGACGATGAAACACAGAAATACCATCGGAATTAAATATAAGTGACACAATGCCGACTTAAGTACAGGAACATTGAGTCTTCCTACTGTCTATGTTTTCAGCGTTTCTTGCGTCACCAGTTTTACATTCCGATGCACCTCTGCAGGTTTACTGTATCCATTGGACCTTCCCATTGACGATGAAACACAGAAATTACATCGGAATTAAATATTAGAGACACAACGCAGTCTTAAGTACAAGAAAACTGATTCTTCTTACGGTCTATGTTTTGAACGATTCCAGTGTCACCAGTTTTACATTCGGAAGCACCTCTGCTGGTTTACTGTGTCCCTTAGACCTTCCCATTGGCGATAAAACACAGAAATTGCATCGGAATTAAATATAAGAGACACAATGACGTCTTAAGTACAAGAAGACAGAGTCTTCCAACTGTCTATGCTTTGAGCATTTCCTGTGTCACCAGTTTTACATTCCGATACACCTCTGCAGGTTTTCCTGTATCCCTTGGACCTTCACAGTGACGATGAAACACAGAAATAGCATCGGAATTATATATAAGAGACAGAACGCCGACTTAAGTACAGAAAGTCTGAGTCTTCCTACTGTCTATGTTTTGAGCGTTTCCTGTGTCACCAGTTTTACATTCCGATGCACCTCTGCAGGTATAGTGTTTCCCTTCGACTTTCTCATTGACGATGAAACACAGAATTTGCATCAGAATTAAATATAAGAGACACAATGCCGACTTAAGTACAGGAAGACTGAGTCTTCCTACTGTCTATGTTTTGAGCGTTTCCTGTGTCATCAGTTCTACATTCCGATGCACCTCTGCAGGTTTACTGTATCCATTGGACCCCCCATTGACGATGATACACAGAAATTGCATCGGAATTAAATATAAAAGACACAATGCCGACTTAAGTACAGGAAGACTGAGTCTTCCTACTGTCTATGCTTTGAGTGTTTCCTGTGTCACCAGTTTTACATTCCGATGCACCTCTGCAGATTTACTGTATACCTTGGATCTTCCCATTGACAATGAAACACAGAAATAGCATCGGAATCAAATGTAAGAGACACAATGCAGACTTAAGTACAGGAACATTGAGTCTCCTTCTGTCTATGTTTTCAGCGTTTCCTGCGTCGCCAGTTTTACATTCCGATGCACCTCTGCAGGTTTTCTGTATACCTTGGATCTTCCCATTGACAATGAAACACAGAAATAGCATCGGAATTAAATGTAAGAGACACAATGCAGACTTAAGTACAGGAACATTGAGTCTTCCTTCTGTCTATGTTTTCAGCGTTTCCTGCGTCGCCAGTTTTAAATTCCGATGCACCTCTGCATGTTTACTGTATCCATTGGACCTTCACAGTGACGATGAGACACTGAAATCGCATCTGAATGAAATATAAGAGACACAATGGCGACTTAAGTACAGGAAGGCTGAGTCTTACTACTGTCTATATTTTGAGCGTTTCCTGTGTCACCAGTTTTACATTCCGATGCACCTCTGCAGGTTTACTGTATCCTTTGGATCTTCCAATTGACGATGAAACACAGAAATAGCATCGGAATTAAATATAAGAGACACAATGCCGACTTAAGTACAGGAACATTGAGTCTTCCTACTGTCTATGTTTTCAACGTTTCCTGCGTCACCAGTTTTACATTCCGATGCACCTCTGCAGGTTTACTGTATCCATTGGACCTTCCCATTGACAATGAAACAAAGAAATTACATCGGAATTAAATATAAGAGACACAACGCCGACTTAAGTACAAGAAAACTGATTCTTCTTACGGTCTATGTTTTGAACGATTCCAGTGTCACCAGTTTTACATTCCGATGCACCTCTCCAGGTTTACTGTATTTCTTGGACTTTACCATTGACGATGAAACACAGAAATTGCATCGGAATTAAATATAAGAGACACAATGGCGACTTAAGAACAGGAAGGCTGAGTCTTACTACTGTCTATATTTTGAGCGTTTCCTGTGTCACCAGTTTTACAATCCGATGCACCTCTGCAGGTTTACTGTATCCCTTGGATCTTCCCATTGACGATGAAACACAGAAATACCATCGGAATTAAATATAAGTGACACAATGCCGACTTAAGTACAGGAACATTGAGTCTTCCTACTGTCTATGTTTTCAGCGTTTCTTGCGTCACCAGTTTTACATTCCGATGCACCTCTGCAGGTTTACTGTATCCATTGGACCTTCCCATTGACGCTGAAACACAGAAATTACATCGGAATTAAATATTAGAGACACAACGCCGACTTAAGTACAAGAAAACTGATTCTTCTTACGGTCTATGTTTTGAACGATTCCAGTGTCACCAGTTTTACATTCGGAAGCACCTCTGCTGGTTTACTGTGTCCCTTAGACCTTCCCATTGGCGATAAAACACAGAAATTGCATCGGAATTAAATATAAGAGACACAATGACGTCTTAAGTACAAGAAGACAGAGTCTTCCAACTGTCTATGCTTTGAGCATTTCCTGTGTCACCAGTTTTACATTCCGATACACCTCTGCAGGTTTTCCTGTATCCCTTGGACCTTCACAGTGACGATGAAACACAGAAATAGCATCGGAATTATATATAAGAGACAGAACGCCGACTTAAGTACAGAAAGTCTGAGTCTTCCTACTGTCTATGTTTTGAGCGTTTCCTGTGTCACCAGGTTTACATTCCGATGCACCTCTGCAGGTATAGTGTTTCCCTTCGACTTTCTCATTGACGATGAAACACAGAATTTGCATCAGAATTAAATATAAGAGACACAATGCCGACTTAAGTACAGGAAGACTGAGTCTTCCTACTGTCTATGTTTTGAGCGTTTCCTGTGTCATCAGTTCTACATTCCGATGCACCTCTGCAGGTTTACTGTATCCATTGGACCCCCCATTGACGATGAAACACAGAAATTGCATCGGAATTAAATATAAAAGACACAATGCCGACTTAAGTACAGGAAGACTGAGTCTTCCTACTGTCTATGTTTTGAGCGTTTCCTGTGTCACCAGTTTTACATTCCAATGCATCTCTGCAGGTTTTCTGTATCCATTGGACTTTCAAAGTGACAATGAAACACAGAAATTGCATCGGAATGAGATATCAGAGACACAATGTCGACTTAAGTACAGGAAGAGTGTGTCTTTCTATTGTCTATGATTTGAGCGTTTCCTGTGTCACCAGTTTTACATTCCGATGCACCTCTGCAGGTTTACTGTATACCTTGGATCTTCCCATTGACAATGAAACACAGAAATAGCATCGGAATTAAATGTAAGAGACACAATGCAGACTTAAGTACAGGAACATTGAGTCTCCTTCTGTCTATGTTTTCAGCGTTTCCTGCGTCGCCAGTTTTACATTCCGATGCACCTCTGCAGGTTTACTGTATACCTTGGATCTTCCCATTGACAATGAAACACAGAAATAGCATCGGAATTAAATGTAAGAGACACAATGCAGACTTAAGTACAGGAACATTGAGTCTTCCTTCTGTCTATGTTTTCAGCGTTTCCTGCGTCGCCAGTTTTACATTCCGATGCACCTCTGCAGGTTTACTGTATCCATTGGACCTTCACAGTGACGATGAGACACTGAAATCGCATCTGAATGAAATATAAGAGACACAATGGCGACTTAAGTACAGGAAGGCTGAGTCTTACTACTGTCTATATTTTGAGCGTTTCCTGTGTCACCAGTTTTACATTCCGATGCACCTCTGCAGGTTTACTGTATCCTTTGGATCTTCCAATTGACGATGAAACACAGAAATAGCATCGGAATTAAATATAAGAGACACAATGCCGACTTAAGTACAGGAACATTGAGTCTTCCTACTGTCTATGTTTTCAACGTTTCCTGCGTCACCAGTTTTACATTCCGATGCACCTCTGCAGGTATACTGTATCCATTGGACCTTCCCATTGACAATGAAACACAGAAATTACATCGGAATTAAATATAAGAGACACAACGCCGACTTAAGTACAAGAAAACTGATTCTTCTTACGGTCTATGTTTTGAACGATTCCAGTGTCACCAGTTTTACATTCCGATGCACCTCTGCTGGTTTACTGTGTCCGTTGGACCTTCCCATTGGCGATGAAACACAGAAATAGCATCGGAATTAAATATAAGAGACACAATGACGTCTTAAGTACAGGAAGAGAGAGTCTTCCAACTGTCTATGCATTGAGCATTTCCTGTGTCACCAGTTTTACATTCTGATGCACCTCTGCAGGTTTACTGTATCCATTGTACCTTCCCATTGACGATGAAGCACAGAAATTGCATCGGAATTAAATATAAGAGACACAATGCCGACTTAGGTACAGGAAGACTGAGTCTTCCTACTGCCGATGTTTTGAGCGTTTCCTGTGTTATCAGTTTTCCATTTTGATGCACCTCTGCAGGTTCACTGTATCCCTTGGACCTACACAGTGACGATGAAACACAGAAATTGCATCGGAAATTAATATAAGAGACACAATGCCGACTTAAGTACAGGAAGACTGAGTCTTCCTACTGTCTATGTTTTGAGCGTTTCCTGTGTCATCAGTTTTACATTCCAATGCACCTCTGCAGGTTTACTGTATCCGTTGGACCTTCCCATTGACGATGAAACACAGAAATTGCATCGGAATTAAATAAAAAAGACACAATGTCGACTTAAGTACAGGAAGACTGAGTCTTCCTACTGTCTATGTTTTGAGCGTTTCCTATGTCACAAGCTTTACATTCCGATGCACCTCTGCAGGTTTACTGTATCCATTGGACCTTCACAGTGACGATGAGACACGGAAATTACATCGGAATGAAATATAAGAGGCACAATGCGACTTAAGTACAGGAAGAGTGTCTCTTTCGATTCTCAATGTTTTGAGCGTTTCCTGTGTCACCAGTTTTACTTTCCGATGCACCTCTGCAGGTTTACTGTATTCATTGGACCTTCCCATTGACGTAGAAACACAGAAATTTCATCGCAATTACATATAAGAGTCACAACGCCGACTAAGTACAAGAGAACTGAGTCTTCTAACGGTCTATGATTTGAGCGATTCCTGTGTCACCAATTTTACATTCCGATGCACCCCTGCAGGTTTGCTGTATCCCTTGGACCTTCCCATTGACGACTAAACACAGAAATTGCATCGGATATAAATATAAGAGACACAAAGCCGACTTAAGAACAGGAATTCTGAGTCTTCCTACTGTCTATGTTTTGAGCATTTCCTGTGTCACCAGTTTTACATTCCGATGCACCTCTGCAGGTTTACTGTATCCCTTGGATCTTCCAATTGACGATCAAGCACAGAAATTGCATCGGAATTAAATGTAAGAGACACAATGTTGACTTAAGCACAGGAAGATTGAGTTTTCCTACTGTCTAAATTTCGAGCGTTTCCTGCGTCACCAATTTTACTTTCCGATGCACCTCTGCAGGTTACTGTATCCATTGGACCTTCCCATAAACGATGAATAACAGAAATTGCATCGGAATTAAATATAAGAGACACAATGGCGACTTAAGAACAGGAAGGCTGAGTCTTACTACTGTCTATATTTTGAGCGTTTCCTGTGTCACCAGTTTTACATTCCGATGCACCTCTGCAGGTTTACTGTATCCATTGGACCTTCCCATAGACGATGAAACATAGAAAATGCATCGAAATTAAGTATAAGAGACACAATGGCGACTTAAGAACAGGAAGGCTGAGTCTTACTACTGTCTATATTTTGAGCGTTTCCTGTGTCACCAGTTTTACATTCCGATGCACCTCTGCAGGTTTACTGTATCCCTTGGATCTTCCCATTGACGATGAAACACAGAAATACCATCGGAATTAAATATAAGTGACACAATGCCGACTTAAGTACAGGAACATTGAGTCTTCCTACTGTCTATGTTTTCAGCGTTTCTTGCGTCACCAGTTTTACATTCCGATGCACCTCTGCAGGTTTACTGTATCCATTGGACCTTCCCATTGACGATGAAACACAGAAATTACATCGGAATTAAATATAAGAGACACAACGCCGACTTAAGTACAAGAAAACTGATTCTTCTTACGGTCTATGTTTTGAACGATTCCAGTGTCACCAGTCTTACATTCGGAAGCACCTCTGCTGGTTTACTGTGTTCCTTAGACCTTCCCATTGGCGATAAAACACAGAAATTGCATCGGAATTAAATATAAGAGACACAATGACGTCTTAAGTACAAGAAGACAGAGTCTTCCAACTGTCTATGCTTTGAGCATTTCCTGTGTCACCAATTTTACATTCCGATACACCTCTGCAGGTTTTCCTGTATCCCTTGGACCTTCACAGTGACGATGAATCACAGAAATAGCATCGGAATTATATATAAGAGACAGAACGCCGACTTAAGTACAGAAAGACTGAGTCTTCCTACTGTCTATGTTTTGAGCGTTTCCTGTGTCACCAGTTTTACATTCCGATGCACCTCTGCATGTATAGTGTTTCTTTTCGACTTTCTCATTGACGATGAAACACAGAATTTGCATCAGAATTAAATATAAGAGACACAAAGCCGACTTAAGTACAGGAAGACTGAGTCTTCCTACTGTCTATGTTTTGAGCGTTTCCTGTGTCACCAGTTTTACATTCCAATGCATCTCTGCAGGTTTTCTGTATCCATTGGACTTTCAAAGTGACAATGAAACACAGAAATTGCATCGGAATGAGATATCAGAGACACAATGTCGACTTAAGTACAGGAAGAGTGTGTCTTTCTATTGTCTATGATTTGAGCGTTTCCTGTGTCACCAGTTTTACATTCCGATGCACCTCTGCAGGTTTACTGTATACCTTGGATCTTCCCATTGACAATGAAACACAGAAATAGCATCGGAATTAAATGTAAGAGACACAATGCAGACTTAAGTACAGGAACATTGAGTCTCCTTCTGTCTATGTTTTCAGCGTTTCCTGCGTCGCCAGTTTTACATTCCGATGCACCTCTGCAGGTTTACTGTATACCTTGGATCTTCCCATTGACAATGAAACACAGAAATAGCATCGGAATTAAATGTAAGAGACACAATGCAGACTTAAGTACAGGAACATTGAGTCTTCCTTCTGTCTATGTTTTCAGCGTTTCCTGCGTCGCCAGTTTTACATTCCGATGCACCTCTGCAGGTTTACTGTATCCATTGGACCTTCACAGTGACGATGAGACACTGAAATCGCATCTGAATGAAATATAAGAGACACAATGGCGACTTAAGTACAGGAAGGCTGAGTCTTACTACTGTCTATATTTTGAGCGTTTCCTGTGTCACCAGTTTTACATTCCGATGCACCTCTGCAGGTTTACTGTATCCTTTGGATCTTCCAATTGACGATGAAACACAGAAATAGCATCGGAATTAAATATAAGAGACACAATGCCGACTTAAGTACAGGAACATTGAGTCTTCCTACTGTCTATGTTTTCAACGTTTCCTGCGTCACCAGTTTTACATTCCGATGCACCTCTGCAGGTATACTGTATCCATTGGACCTTCCCATTGACAATGAAACACAGAAATTACATCGGAATTAAATATAAGAGACACAACGCCGACTTAAGTACAAGAAAACTGATTCTTCTTACGGTCTATGTTTTGAACGATTCCAGTGTCACCAGTTTTACATTCCGATGCACCTCTGCTGGTTTACTGTGTCCGTTGGACCTTCCCATTGGCGATGAAACACAGAAATAGCATCGGAATTAAATATAAGAGACACAATGACGTCTTAAGTACAGGAAGAGAGAGTCTTCCAACTGTCTATGCTTTGAGCATTTCCTGTGTCACCAGTTTTACATTCTGATGCACCTCTGCAGGTTTACTGTATCCATTGTACCTTCCCATTGACGATGAAGCACAGAAATTGCATCGGAATTAAATATAAGAGACACAATGCCGACTTAGGTACAGGAAGACTGAGTCTTCCTACTGCCGATGTTTTGAGCGTTTCCTGTGTTATCAGTTTTCCATTTTGATGCACCTCTGCAGGTTCACTGTATCCCTTGGACCTACACAGTGACGATGAAACACAGAAATTGCATCGGAAATTAATATAAGAGACACAATGCCGACTTAAGTACAGGAAGACTGAGTCTTCCTACTGTCTATGTTTTGAGCGTTTCCTGTGTCATCAGTTTTACATTCCAATGCACCTCTGCAGGTTTACTGTATCCGTTGGACCTTCCCATTGACGATGAAACACAGAAATTGCATCGGAATTAAATAAAAAAGACACAATGTCGACTTAAGTACAGGAAGACTGAGTCTTCCTACTGTCTATGTTTTGAGCGTTTCCTATGTCACAAGCTTTACATTCCGATGCACCTCTGCAGGTTTACTGTATCCATTGGACCTTCACAGTGACGATGAGACACGGAAATTACATCGGAATGAAATATAAGAGGCACAATGCGACTTAAGTACAGGAAGAGTGTCTCTTTCGATTCTCAATGTTTTGAGCGTTTCCTGTGTCACCAGTTTTACTTTCCGATGCACCTCTGCAGGTTTACTGTATTCATTGGACCTTCCCATTGACGTAGAAACACAGAAATTTCATCGCAATTACATATAAGAGTCACAACGCCGACTAAGTACAAGAGAACTGAGTCTTCTAACGGTCTATGATTTGAGCGATTCCTGTGTCACCAATTTTACATTCCGATGCACCCCTGCAGGTTTGCTGTATCCCTTGGACCTTCCCATTGACGACTAAACACAGAAATTGCATCGGATATAAATATAAGAGACACAAAGCCGACTTAAGAACAGGAATTCTGAGTCTTCCTACTGTCTATGTTTTGAGCATTTCCTGTGTCACCAGTTTTACATTCCGATGCACCTCTGCAGGTTTACTGTATCCCTTGGATCTTCCAATTGACGATCAAGCACAGAAATTGCATCGGAATTAAATGTAAGAGACACAATGTTGACTTAAGCACAGGAAGATTGAGTTTTCCTACTGTCTAAATTTCGAGCGTTTCCTGCGTCACCAATTTTACTTTCCGATGCACCTCTGCAGGTTACTGTATCCATTGGACCTTCCCATAAACGATGAATAACAGAAATTGCATCGGAATTAAATATAAGAGACACAATGGCGACTTAAGAACAGGAAGGCTGAGTCTTACTACTGTCTATATTTTGAGCGTTTCCTGTGTCACCAGTTTTACATTCCGATGCACCTCTGCAGGTTTACTGTATCCATTGGACCTTCCCATAGACGATGAAACACAGAAAATGCATCGAAATTAAGTATAAGAGACACAATGGCGACTTAAGAACAGGAAGGCTGAGTCTTACTACTGTCTATATTTTGAGCGTTTCCTGTGTCACCAGTTTTACATTCCGATGCACCTCTGCAGGTTTACTGTATCCCTTGGATCTTCCCATTGACGATGAAACACAGAAATACCATCGGAATTAAATATAAGTGACACAATGCCGACTTAAGTACAGGAACATTGAGTCTTCCTACTGTCTATGTTTTCAGCGTTTCTTGCGTCACCAGTTTTACATTCCGATGCACCTCTGCAGGTTTACTGTATCCATTGGACCTTCCCATTGACGATGAAACACAGAAATTACATCGGAATTAAATATAAGAGACACAACGCCGACTTAAGTACAAGAAAACTGATTCTTCTTACGGTCTATGTTTTGAACGATTCCAGTGTCACCAGTCTTACATTCGGAAGCACCTCTGCTGGTTTACTGTGTTCCTTAGACCTTCCCATTGGCGATAAAACACAGAAATTGCATCGGAATTAAATATAAGAGACACAATGACGTCTTAAGTACAAGAAGACAGAGTCTTCCAACTGTCTATGCTTTGAGCATTTCCTGTGTCACCAATTTTACATTCCGATACACCTCTGCAGGTTTTCCTGTATCCCTTGGACCTTCACAGTGACGATGAATCACAGAAATAGCATCGGAATTATATATAAGAGACAGAACGCCGACTTAAGTACAGAAAGACTGAGTCTTCCTACTGTCTATGTTTTGAGCGTTTCCTGTGTCACCAGTTTTACATTCCGATGCACCTCTGCATGTATAGTGTTTCCCTTCGACTTTCTCATTGACGATGAAACACAGAATTTGCATCAGAATTAAATATAAGAGACACAAAGCCGACTTAAGTACAGGAAGACTGAGTCTTCCTACTGTCTATGTTTTGAGCGTTTCCTGTGTCATCAGATCTACATTCCGATGCACCTCTGCAGGTTTACTGTATCCATTGGACCCCCCATTGACGATGAAACACAGAAATTGCATCGGAATTAAATATAAAAGACACAATGCCGACTTAAGTACAGGAAGAATGAGTCTATGTTTTGAGCGTTTCCTGTGTCACCAGTTTTACATTCCAATGCATCTCTGCAGGTTTACTGTATCCATTGGACTTTCAAAATGACAATGAAACACAGAAATTGCATCGGAATGAGATATCAGAGACACAATGTCGACTTAAGGACAGGAAGTCTGAGTCTTACTACTGTCTATATTTTGAGCGTTTCCTGTGTCACCAGTTTTACATTCCGATGCACCTCTGCAGGTTTACTGTATCCTTTGGATCTTCCAATTGACGATGAAACACAGAAATAGCATCGGAATTAAATATAAGAGACACAATGCCGACTTAAGTACAGGAACATTGAGTCTTCCTACTGTCTATGTTTTCAACGTGTCCTTCGTCACCAGTTTTACATTCCGATGCACCTCTGCAGGTTTACTGTATCCATTGGACCTTCCCATTGACAATGAAACACAGAAATTACATCGGAATTAAATATAAGAGACACAACGCCGACTTAAGTACAAGAAAACTGATTCTTCTTACGGTCTATGTTTTGAACGATTCCAGTGTCACCAGTTTTACATTCCGATGCACCTCTGCTGGTTTACTGTGTCCGTTGGAGCTTCCCATTGGCGATGAAACACAGAAATAGCATCGGAATTAAATATAAGAGACACAATGACGTCTTAAGTACAGGAAGACAGAGTCTTCCAACTGTCTATGCTTTGAGCATATCCTGTGTCACCAGTTTTACATTCCGATGCACCTCTGCAGGTTTACTGTATCCATTGTACCTTCCCATTGACGATGAAGCACAGAAATTGCATCGGAATTAAATATAAGAGACACAATGCCGACTTAGGTACAGGAAGACTGAGTCTTCCTACTGTCTATGTTTTGAGCGTTTCCTGTGTTATCAGTTTTCCATTTTGATGCACCTCTGCAGGTTCACTGTATCCCTTGGACCTACACAGTGACGATGAAACACAGAAATTGCATCGGAAATTAATATAAGAGACACAATGCCGACATAAGTACAGGAAGACTGAGTCTTCCTACTGTCTATGATTTGAGCGTTTCCTGTGTCACCAGTTTTACATTCCGATGCACCTCTGCAGGTTTATTTTATCCATTGGACCTTCACAGTGACGATGAGACACGGAAATTACATCGGAATGAAATATAAGAGACACAATGCGACTTAAGTGCAGGAAGAGTGTCTCTTTCGATTCTCAATGTTTTGAGCGTTTCCTGTGTCACCAGTTTTACTTTCCGATGCACCTCTGCAGGTTTACTGTATTCATTGGACCTTCCCATTGACGTAGAAACACAGAAATTTCATCGCAATTACATATAAGAGTCACAACGCCGACTAAGTACAAGAGAACTGAGTCTTCTAACGGTCTATGATCTGAGCGATTCCTGTGTCACCAATTTTACATTCCGATGCACCCCTGCAGGTTTGCTGTATCCCTTGGACCTTCCCATTGACGACTAAACACAGAAATTGCATCGGATATAAATATAAGAGACACAATGCCGACTTAAGGACAGGAATTCTGAGTCTTCCTACTGTCTATGTTTTGAGCATTTCCTGTGTCACCCGTTTTACATTACGATGCACCTCGGCAGGTTTACTGTAGCCCTTGGATCTTCCAATTGACGATGAAGCACAGAAATTGCATCGAAATTAAATGTTAGAGACACAATGTTGACTTAAGCACAGGAAGATTGAGTTTTCCTACTGTCTATATTTCGAGCGTTTCCTGTGTCACCAATTTTACTTTCCGATGCACCTCTGCAGGTTTACTGTACCCATTGGACCTTCCCATGGACGATGAATAACAGAAATTGCATCGGAATTAAATATAAGAGACACAATGGCGACTTAAGAACAGGAAGGCTGAGTCTTACTACTGTCTATATTTTGAGCGTTTCCTGTGTCACCAGTTTTACATTCCGATGCACCTCTGCAGGTTTACTGTATCCATTGGACCTTCCCATAGACGATGAAACACAGAAAATGCATCGAAATTAAATATAAGAGACACAATGGCGACTTAAGAACAGGAAGGCTGAGTCTTACTACTGTCTATATTTTGAGCGTTTCCTGTGTCACCAGTTTTACATTCCGATGCACCTCTGCAGGTTTACTGTATCCCTTGGATCTTCCCATTGACGATGAAACACAGTAATACCATCGGAATTAAATATAAGTGACACAATGCCGACTTAAGTACAGGACATTGAGTCTTCCTACTGTCTATGTTTTCAGCGTTTCTTGCGTCACCAGTTTTACATTCCGATGCACCTCTGCAGGTTTACTGTATCCATTGGAACTTCCCATAGACGATGAATAACAAAAATTGCATCGGAATTAAATATAAGAGACACAATGGTGACTTAAGAACAGGAAGGCTGAGTCTTACTACTGTCTATATTTTGAGCGTTTCCTGTGTCACCAGTTTTACATTCCGATGCACCTCTGCAGGTTTACTGTATCCCTTGGATCTTCCCATTGACGATGAAACACAGAAATAGCACCGGAATTAAATATAAGAGACACAATGACGTCTTAAGTACAGGAAGACAGAGTCTTCCAACTGTCTATGCTTTGAGCATTTCCTGTGTCACCAGTTTTACATTCCGATACACCTCTGCAGGTTTTCCTGTATCAATTGGACCCCCCCAATGACGATGAAACACAGAAATTGCATCGGAATTAAATATAAAAGACACAATGCCGACTTAAGTACAGGAAGACAGAGTCTTCCTACTGTCTATGCTTTGAGCGTTTCCTGTGTCACCAGTTTTACATTCCGATGCACCTCTGCAGGTATAGTGTTTCCCTTCGACTTTCTCATTGACGATGAAACACAGAATTTGCATCAGAATTAAATATCAGAGACACAATGCCGACCTAAGTACAGGAAGACTGAGCCTTCCTACTGCCTATGTTTTGAGCGTTTCCTGTGTCATCGGTTCTACATTCCGATGCACCTCTGCAGGTTTACTGTATCAATTGGACCCCCCCAATGACGATGAAACACAGAAATTGCATCGGAATTAAATATAAAAGACACAATGCCGACTTAAGTACAGGAAGACAGAGTCTTCCTACTGTCTATGCTTTGAGCGTTTCCTGTGTCACCAGTTTTACATTCCGATACACCTCTGCAGGTTTTCCTGTATCCCTTGGACCTTCCCAGTGACGATGAACACAGAAATAGCATCGGAAATATATATAAGAGACAGAACGCCGACTTAAGTACAGAAAGACTGAGTCTTCCTACTGTCTATGTTTTGAGCGTTTCCTGTGTCACCAGTTTTACATTCCGATGCACCTCTGCAGGTATAGTGTTTCCCTTCGACTTTCTCATTGACGATGAAACACAGAATTTGCATCAGAATTAAATATCAGAGACACAATGCCGACCTAAGTACAGGAAGACTGAGCCTTCCTACTGCCTATGTTTTGAGCGTTTCCTGTGTCATCGGTTCTACATTCCGATGCACCTCTGCAGGTTTACTGTATCAATTGGACCCCCCCAATGACGATGAAACACAGAAATTGCATCGGAATTAAATATAAAAGACACAATGCCGACTTAAGTACAGGAAGACAGAGTCTTCCTACTGTCTATGCTTTGAGCGTTTCCTGTGTCACCAGTTTTACATTCCGATACACCTCTGCAGGTTTTCCTGTATCCCTTGGACCTTCCCAGTGACGATGAACACAGAAATAGCATCGGAAATATATATAAGAGACAGAACGCCGACTTAAGTACAGAAAGACTGAGTCTTCCTACTGTCTATGTTTTGAGCGTTTCCTGTGTCACCAATTTTACATTCCGATGCACCTCTGCAGGTATAGTGTTTCCCTTCGACTTTCTCATTGACGATGAAACACAGAATTTGCATCAGAATTAAATATAAGAGACACAATGCAGACTTAAGTACAGGAAGACTGAGTCTTCCTACTGTCTAAGTTTTGAGCGTTTCCTGTGTAATCAGTTCTACATTCCGATGCACCTCTGCAGGTTTACTGTATCCATTGGACCTTCCCATTGGCGACGAAACACAGAAATTGCATCGGAATTAAATATATGAGACACAATGACGTCTTAAGTACAGGAAGACAGAGTCTTCCAACTGTCTATGCTTTGAGCGTTTCCTGTGTCACCAGTTTTACATTCCGATACACCTCTGCAGGTTTTCCTGTACCCCTTGGACCTTCACAGTGACGATGAAACACAGAAATAGCATCGGAAATATATATATGAGACAGAACGCCGACTTAAGTACAGAAAGACTGAGTCTTCCTACTGTCTATGTTTTGAGCGTTTCCTGTGCCACCAGTTTTACATTCCGATGCACCTCTGCAGGTATAATGTTTCCCTTCGACTTTCTCATTGACGATGAAACACAGAATTTGCATCAGAATTAAATTAAGGGAGACACAATGCCGACTTAAGTACAGGAAGACTGAGTCTTCCTACTGTCTATGTTTTGTGCGTTTCCTGTGTCATCAGTTCTACATTCCGATGCACCCCTGCAGGTTTACTGTATCCATTGGACCCCCCATTGACGATGAAACACAGAAATTGCATCGGAATTAAATATAAAAGACACAATGCCGACTTAAGTACAGCAAGACTGAGTCTTCCTACTGTCTATGTTTTGAGCGTTTCCTCTGTCACCAGTTTTACATTCCAATGCATCTCTGCAGATTTACTGTATCCATTGGACTTTCAAAGTGACAATGAAACACAGAAATTGCGTCGGAATGAGATATCAGAGACACAATGTCGACCTAAGTACAGGAAGAGTGTGTCTTTCTATTGTCTATGATTTGAGCGTTTCCTGTGTTACCACTTTTACATTCCGATGCACCTCTGCAGGTTTACTGTATCCATTGGACCTTCCCATTGATGATGAAACACAGAAATTGCATCGGAATTAAATATAAGAGACACAATGCCGACTTAGGTACAGGAAGACTGAGTCTTCCTACTCTCTATGTTTTGAGCGTTTCCTGTGTCATCAGTTTTCCATTTTGATGCACCTCTGCAGGTTTACTGTATCCCTTGGACTTACACAGTGACGATGAAACACAGAAATTGCATCGGAATTAAATATAAGAGCCACAATGCCGCCTTAAGTACAGGAAGACTGAGTCTTCCTACTGTCTATGTTTTGAGCGTTTCCTGTGTCACCAGTTTTACATTCCGATGCACCTCTGCAGGTATACTGTTTCCCTTCGACATTCCCATTGACGATGAAATACAGAAATTGCATCGGAATTTAATATAAGAGACACATTGCCCACTTAAGTACAGGAAGACTGAGTCTTCCTACTGTCTATGTTTTGAGCGTTTCCTGTGTCATCAGTTTTACACTCCAATGCACCTCTGCAGGTTTACTGTATCCATTTGACCTTCCCATTGACGATGAAACACAGAAATTGTATCGGAATTAAATAAAAAAGGCACAATGCCGACTTAAGTACAGGAAGACTGAGTCTTCCTACTGTCTATGTTTTGAACGTTTCCTGTGTCACAATCTTTACATTCCGATGCACCTCTGCAGGTTTACTGTATCCATTGGACCTTCACAATGACGATGAGACACTGAAATTGCATCGGAATAAAATATAAGAGGCACAATGCGACTTAAGTACAGGAAGAGTGTGTCTTTCAATTGTCTATGTTTTGAGCGTTTCCTGTGTCACCAGTTTTACATTCCGATGCACCTCTGCAGGTTTACTGTATACATTGGACTTTCCCATTGACGTTGAAACACAGAAATTGCATCGGAATTGAATATAAGAGACACAATGCCGACTTAAGTAAAGGAAGACTGAGTCTTCCTACTGTCAATGTTGGAGCGTTTCTTGTGTCAACAGGTTTACATTCCGATGCACCTCTGCAGGTTTACTGTATACATTGGACCTTCACAGTGACGATGAACACAGAAATTGCATCTAAATTAAATATAAGAGGCACAATGCCGACTTCAGTACAAGAAAACTGAGTCTTCTTAGGGTCTATGTTTTGACCGCTTCCTGTTTCACCAGTTTTACCTTCCGATGCACCTCTGCAGGTTTATTGTATCCCTTGGACATTCCCATTGACGATGAAACACAAAAATATCATCGGAACTAAATATAAGATACACAATGCCGACTTAAGAACAGGAAGGCTGAGTCTTCCTACTGTCTATGTTTTGAGAATTTCCTGTGTCACCAGTTTTACATTCAGATACACCTCTGCAGGTTTACTGTATCCCTTGGATCTTCCGATTTCGATGAAACACAGAAATTGCAGCGGAATTAAATATAAGAGACACAATGCCGACTTAAGTGCAGGAACATTGAGTCTTCTTAGGGTCTATGTTATGAGCGCATGCTGTGTCACCAGTTTTACATTCCGATTTACCTCTGCAGGGTTACCGTATCCCTTGGACCTTCCCATTGACGATGAAACACAGAAATTGCATCGGAATTAAATATAAGAGACACAATGCTGACTTAAGAACAGAAAGACTGAGTCTTCCTAATGTCTATGTTTTGAGCGTTTCCTGTGTCACCAGTTTTACATTCCGATGCACCACTGCAGGTTTACTGTATCCCTTGCACCTTCCCATTGACAATGAAACACAGAAATTACGTCGGACTTAAATATAACAGACACAATGCCGACTTAAATACAGGAAGACTGAGTCTTCCTACTGTCTATGTTTTGAGCGATTCCTGTGTCTCCAGTTTTACATTCCGATGCACCTCTGCAGGTTTACTGTATTCCTTGGACTTTACCATTGACGATGAAACACAGAAATTGCATCTGAATTAAATATAAGAGACACAATGCCGACTTAAGTACAGGAAGACTGAGTCTTCCTACTGTCTATGTTTTGAGCGTTTCCTGTGTCAACAGTTTTACATTCCGATCCACCTCTGCAGGTTTACTGTATCCATTGGACCTTCCCATTAACGATGAAGCACAGAAAATGCATCGGAATTAAATATAAGAGACACAACGCCGACTTAAGTGCAAGAAAACTGAGACTTCTTACGGTCTATGATTTGAGCGTTTCCTGTGTCACCAATTTTGCATTCCAATGCACCTCTGCAGGTTTACTCTATCCATTCGACTTTCCCATTGACGATGAAAAACATAAATTGCATCGGAATTAAATATAAGAGACACAATGCCGACTTAGGTACAGGAAGACTGAGTCTTCCTACTGTCTATGTTTTGAGCGTTTCCTGTGTCATACGTTTTTCATTTTGATGCACCTCTGCAGGTTTACTATATCCCTTGGACCTACACAGTGACGATGAAACACAGAAATTGCATCGGAATTAAATATAAGAGACACAATGCCGAATTAAGTACAGGAATTCTGAGTCTTCCTACTGTCTGTGTTTTGAGCGTATCCTGTGTCACCAGTTTTACATTCCGATGCACCTCTGCAGGTATACTGTTTCCCTTCGACTGTCCCATTGATGATGAAACACTGAAATTGCATCGGAATTAAATATAAGAGACACATTGCCGACTTAAGTACAGGAAGACTGAGTCTTCCTACTGTCTATGTTTTGAGCGTTTCCTGTGTCATCAGTTTTACATTCCAATGCACCTCTGCAGGTTTACTGTATCCGTTGGACCCTCCCATTGAGGATTAAAAACAGAAATTGCTGCGGAATTAAATAAAAAAGACACAATGCCGACTTAAGTACAGGAAGACTGAGTCTTCCTACTGTCTATGTTTTGAGCTTTCCTGTGTCACAAGCTTTACATTCCGATGCACCTCTGCAGGTTTACTGTATCCATTGGACCTTCACAGTGACGATGAGACACTGAAATTGCATCGGAATGAAATATAAGAGACACAATGCTACTTAAGTACAGGAAGAGTGTGTGTTTCAATTGTCTATGTTTTGAGCGTTTCCTGTGTCACCAGTTTTACATTCCGATGCACCTGTGCAGGTTTACTGTATACATTGGACCTTCCCATTGACGTGGAAACACAGAAATTGCATCGCAATTAAATATAAGAGACTCAACGCCGACTTAAGTACAAGAGAACTGAGTCTTCTTACGGTCTATGATTTGAGCGATTCCTGTCTCAACAGTTTTACATTCCAATTCACCTCTGCAGGTTTACTGTATCCCTTGGACCTTACCATTGACGATGAAACACAGAAATTGCATCGGAATGAAATATAAGAGACACAATGCCGAATTAAGTACATTAAGACTGAGTCTTAATACTGTCAATGTTTGAGCGTTTCCTGTGTCAACAGTTTTACATTCCGATGCACGTCTGCAGGTTTACTGTATCCCTTGGACCTTCCCATTGACGATGAAACACAGAAAATGGATCGGAATTAAATATAAGAGACACAATGCCGACTTAAGTACAGGAAGACTGAGTCTTCCTACTGTCTACGTTTTGAGCGTTTCCTGTGTCACCAGTTTTACATTCCGATCCTCCTGTGCAGGTTTACTGTATCCATTGGACCTTCACAGTGACGATGAAACACAGAAATTGCTTCTAAATTAAATATAACAGGCACAATGCCGACTTCAGTACAAGAAAACTGAGTCTTATTAGGGTCTATGTTTTGACCGCTCTCTGTGTCACCAGTTTTACATTCCGATGTACCTCTGCAGGTTTACTGTATCCCTTGGACCTTCCCATTGACGACGAAACACAGAAATTGCATCGGATTTAAATATAAGAGACACAATGCCGACTTAAGTACAGGAAGACTGAGAATTCCTACTGTCTATGCTTTGATCGTTTCCTGTGTCACCAGTTTTACATTCCGATGCATCTCTGCAGGTTTACTGTATACCTTGGATCTTCCCATTGACGATGAAACACAGAAATTGCATCGGAATTAAATGTAAGAGACACAATTCCGACTTAAGTACAGGAACATTGAGTCTTCCTACTGTCAATGTTTTCAGCGTTTCCTACGTCACCAGTTTTACATCCGGATGCACCTCTGCAGGTTTACTGTATTCACTGGACCTTCCCATTGTCGATGAAACACAGAAATTACATCGGAATTAAATATAAGAGACACAACGCTGACTTAAGTACAAGAAAACTGATTCTTCTTACGGTCTATGTTTTGAGCGTTTCCAGTGTCACCAGTTTTACATTCCGATGTACCTCTGCTGGTTTACTGTGTCCCTTGGACCTTCCCATTGGCGATGAAACACAGAAATTGCATCGGAATTAAATATAAGAGACACAATGACGTCTTAAGGAGAGGAAGACAGAGTCTTCCAACTGTCTATGTTTTGAGCGTTTCCTGTGTCACCAGTTTTACATTCCGATGCACCTCTGCAGGTATACTGTTTCCCTTCGACTTTCCCATTGACGATGAACCACAGAAATTGCATCGGAAATAAATATAAGAGACACAATGCCGACTTAAGTACAGGAAGACTGAGTCTTCCTACTGTCTATGTTTTGAGCGTTGCCTGTGTCATCAGTTCTACATTCCGATGCACCTCTGCAGGTTTACTGTATCCATTGGACCCCCCCCCCCCCATTGACGATGAAACACAGAAATTGCATCGGAATTAAATATAAAAGACACAATGCCGTCTTAAGTACAGGAAGACTGAGTCTTTCTACTGTCTATGTTTTGAGCGTTTCCTGTGTCACCAGTTTTACATTCCGATCCTCCTCTGCAGGTTTACTGTATCCATTGGACCTTCCCATTGACGATGAAACACAGAAATTGCATCGGAATTAAATGTAAGAGACACAATGCCGACTTAGGTACAGGAAGACTGAGTCTTCCTACTGTCTATGCTTTGAGCGTATTCTGTGTCATCAGTTTTACATTTTGATGCACCTCTGCAGGTTTACTGTATCCCTTGGACCTTCACAGTGACGATGAAACACAGAAATTGCATCTAAATTAAATATAAGAGGCACAATGCCAACTTCAGTACAAGAAAACTGAGTCTTCTTAGGGTCTATGTTTTGACCGCTTCCTGTGTCACCAGTTTTACATTCCGATGCACCTCTGCAGGTTTACTGTATCCCTTGGACCTTCCCATTGACGACGAAACACAGAAATTTCATCGGATTTAAATATAAGAGACACAATGCCGACTTAAGTACAGGAAGACTATTCCTGCGGTCTATGTTTTGATCGTTTCCTGTGTCACCGGTTTTACATTCCGATGCAACTGTGCGTTTTTACTGTATCCATTGGACCTTCCCATTGACGATGAAACACGAAAATATCATCGGAACTAAATATAAGTGACACAATGCCGACTTAAGAACAGGAAGGCTGAGTCTTCCTAATGTCTATGTTTTCAGCGTTTCCTGCGTCACCAGCTTTACATTCCGATGCACCTCTGCAGGTTTACTGTATCCATTGGACCTTCCCATTGACGATGAAACACAGAAATTACCTCGGAATTAAATATAAGAGACACAACGCCGACTTAAGTACAAGAAAACTGATTCTTCTTACGGTCTATGTTTTGAACGATTCCAGTGTCACCAGTTTTACATTCCGATGCACCTCTGCTGGTTTACTGTGTCCCTTGGACCTTCCCATTGGCGATGAAACACAGAAATTGCATCGGAATTAAGTATGAGAGACACAATGACGTCTTAAGTACAGGAAGACAGAGTCTTCCAACTGTCTATGCTTTGAGCGTTTCCTGTGTCACCAGTTTTACATTCCGATACACCTCTGCAGGTTTTCCTGTATCCCTTGTACCTTCACAGTGACGATGAAACACAGAAATAGCATCGGAATTATAAATAAGAGACAGAACGCCGACTTAAGTACAGGAAGACTGAGTCTTCCTACTGTCTATGTTTTGAACGTTTCCTGTGTCATCAGTTCTACATTCCGATGCACCTCTGCAGGTTTACTGTATCCATTGGACCCCCCATTGACGATGAAACACAGAAATTGCATCGGAATTAAATATAAAAGACACAATGCCGACTTAAGTACAGGAAGACTGAGTCTTCCTACTGTCTATGTTTTGAGCGTTTCCTGTGTCACCAGTTTTACATTCCAATGCATCTCTGCAGATTTACTGTATCCATTGGACTTTCAAAGTGACAATGAAACACAGAAATTGCATCGGAATGAGATATCAGAGACACAATGTCGACTTAAGTACAGGAAGAGTGTGTCTTTCTATTGTCTATGATTTGTGCGTTTCCTGTGTCACCACTTTTACATTCCGATGCACCTCTGCAGGTTTACTGTATCCATTGGACCTTCCCATTGACGCTGAAACACAGAAATTTCATCGCAATTAAGTATAAGAGACACAATGCCGACTTAGGTACAGGAAGACTGAGACTTCCTACTCTCTATGATTTGAGCGTTTCCTGTGTCATCAGTTTTACACTCCATTGCACCTCTGCAGGTTTACTGTATCCATTTGACCTTCCCATTGACGATGAAACACAGTAATTGCATCGGAATTAAATAAAAAAGACACAATGCCGACTTAAGTACAGGAAGACTGAGTCTTCCTGCTGTCTATGTTCTGAGCGTTTCCTGTGTCACAATCTTTACATTCCGATGCACCTCTGCAGGTTTACTGTATACATTGGACCTTCACAATGACGATGAGACACTGAAATTGCATCGGAATAAAATATAAGAGACACAATGCTACTTAAGTACAGGAAGAGTGTGTGTTTCAATTGTCTATGTTTTGAGCGTTTCCTGTGTCACCAGTTTCACATTCCGATGCACCTCTGCAGGTTTACTGTATACATTGGACCTTCCCATTGACGTGGAAACACAGAAATTGCATCGCAATTAAATATAAGAGACTCAACGCCGACTTAAGTACAAGAGAACTGAGTCTTCTTACGGTCTATGATTTGAGCGATTCCTGTCTCAACAGTTTTACATTCCAATTCACCTCTGCAGGTTTACTGTATCCCTTGGACCTTACCATTGACGATGAAACACAGAAATTGCATCGGAATGAAATATAAGAGACACAATGCCGAATTCAGTACATTAAGACTGAGTCTTAATACTGTCAATGTTTGAGCGTTTCCTGTGTCAACAGTTTTACATTCCGATGCACGTCTGCAGGTTCACTGTATCCCTTGGACTTTACCATTGACGATTAAACACAGAAATTTCATCGGAATTAAATATAAGAGACACAATGCCGACTTAAGTACAGGTAGACTGAGATTTCCTACTGTCAATGTTTGAGCGTTTCCTGTGTCACCAGTTTTACACTCCGATGAACCTCTGCAGGTTTACTGTATACCTTGGATCTTTCCATTGACGATGAAACACAGAAATTGCATCGGAATTAAATGTAAGAGACAC
Source organism: Schistocerca nitens (assembly GCF_023898315.1). Taxonomy (NCBI): domain Eukaryota; kingdom Metazoa; phylum Arthropoda; class Insecta; order Orthoptera; family Acrididae; genus Schistocerca; species Schistocerca nitens. The sequence continues at coordinate 236,956,383 of NC_064623.1, read as the reverse complement.
AATTCCGACTTAGGTACAGGAACATTGAGTCTTCCTACTGTCTATGTTTTCAGCGTTTCCTGTGTCACCAGTTTTACAGTCCGATGCACCTCTGCAGGTATACTGTTTCCCTTCGACTTTCCCATTGACGATGAAACACAGAAATTGCATCGGAAATAAATATAAGAGACACAATGCCGACTTAAATACAGGAAGACTGAGTCTTCCTACTGTCTATGTTTTGAGCGTTCCCTGTGTCATCAGTTCTACATTCCGATGCACCTCTGCAGGTTTACTGTATCCATTGGACCCCCCCCCCCCCCCAATTGACGATGAAACACAGAAATTGCATCGGAATTAAATATAAAAGACACAATGCCGACTTAAGTACAGGAAGACTGAGTCTTTCTACTGTCTATGTTTTGAGCGTTTCCTGTGTCACCAGTTTTACATTACGATCCTCCTCTGCAGGTTTACTGTATCCATTGGACCTTCCCATTGACGATGAAACACAGAAATTGCATCGGAATTAAATGTAAGAGACACAATGCCGACTTAGGTACAGGAAGACTGAGTCTTCCTACTCTCTATGCTTTGAGCGTATTCTGTGTCATCAGTTTTACATTTTGATGCACCTCTGCAGGTTTACTGTATCCCTTGGACCTTCACAGTGACGATGAAACACAGAAATTGCATCTAAATTAAATATAAGAGGCACAATGCCAACTTCAGTACAAGAAAACTGAGTCTTCTTAGGGTCTATGTTTTGACCGCTTCCTGTGTCACCACTTTTGCATCCGATGCACCTCTGCAGGTTTACTGTATCCCTTGGACCTTCCCATTGACGACGAAACACAGAAATTGCATCGGATTTAAATATAAGAGACACAATGCCGACTTAAGTACAGGAACACTGATTATTCCTGCTGTCTATGTTTTGATCGTTTCCTGTGTCACCAGTTTTACATTCCGATGCAACTGTGCGATTTTACTGTATCCATTGGACCTTCCCATTGACGATGAAACACGAAAATATCATCGGAACCTAATATAAGTGACACAATGCCGACTTAAGAACAGGAAGGCTGAGTCTTCCTACTGTCTATGTTTTCAGCGTTTCCTTCGTCACCAGCTTTATATTCCGATGCACCTCTGCAGGTTTACTGTATCCATTGGACCTTCCCATTGACGATGAAACACAGAAATTACCTCGGAATTAGATATAAGAGACACAACGCCGACTTAAGTACAAGAAAACTGATTCTTCTTACGGTCTATGTTTTGAACGATTCCAGTGTCACCAGTTTTACATTCCGATGCACCTCTGCTGGTTTACTGTGTCCCTTGGACCTTCCCATTGGCGATGAAACACAGAAATTGCATCGGAATTAAATATAAGAGACACAATGACGTCTTAAGTACAGGAACACAGAGTCTTCCAACTGTCTATGCTTTGAGCGTTTCCTGTGTCACCAGTTTTACATTCCGATACTCCTCTGCAGGTTTTCCTGTATCCCTTGTACCTTCACAGTGACGATGAAACACAGAAATAGCATCGGAATTATAAATAAGAGACAGAACGCCGACTTAAGTACAGGAAGACTGAGTCTTCCTACTGTCTATGTTTTGAACGTTTCCTGTGTCATCAGTTCTACATTCCGATGCACCTCTGCAGGTTTACTGTATCCATTGGACCCCCCATTGACGATGAAACACAGAAATTGCATCGGAATTAAATATAAAAGACACAATGACGACTTAAGTACAGGAAGACTGAGTCTTCCTACTGTCTATGTTTTGAGCGTTTCCTGTGTCACCAGTTTTACATTCCAATGCATCTCTGCAGATTTACTGTATCCATTGGACTTTCAAAGTGACAATGAAACACAGAAATTGCATCGGAATGAGATATCAGAGACACAATGTCGACTTAAGTACAGGAAGAGTGTGTCTTTCTATTGTCTATGATTTGTGCGTTTCCTGTGTCACCACTTTTACATTCCGATGCACCTCTGCAGGTTTACTGTATCCATTGGACCTTCCCATTGACGCTGAAACACAGAAATTTCATCGCAATTAAATATAAAAGACACAATGCCAACTTAGGTACAGGAAGACTGAGACTTCCTACTCTCTATGTTTTGAGCGTTTCCTGTGTCATCAGTTTTACACTCCATTGCACCTCAGCAGGTTTACTGTATCCATTTGACCTTCCCATTGACGATGAAACACAGTAATTGCATCGGAATTAAATAAAAAAGACACAATGCCGACTTAAGTACAGGAAGACTGAGTCTTCCTGCTGTCTATGTTTTGAGCGTTTCCTGTGTCACAATCTTTACATTCCGATGCACCTCTGCAGGTTTACTGTATACATTGGACCTTCACAATGACGATGAGACACTGAAATTGCATCGGAATAAAATATAAGAGACACAATGCTACTTAAGTAGAGGAAGAGTGTGTGTTTCAATTGTCTATGTTTTGAGCGTTTCCTGTGTCACCAGTTTTACATTCCGATGCACCTCTGCAGGTTTACTGTATACATTGGACCTTCCCATTGACGTGGAAACACAGAAATTGCATCGCAATTAAATATAAGAGACTCAACGCCGACTTAAGTACAAGAGAACTGAGTCTTCTTACGGTCTATGATTTGAGCGATTCCTGTCTCAACAGTTTTACATTCCAATTCACCTCTGCAGGTTTACTGTATCCCTTGGACCTTTCCATTGACGATGAAACACAGAAATTGCATCGGAATGAAATATAAGAGACACAATGCCGAATTAAGTACATTAAGACTGAGTCTTAATACTGTCAATGTTTGAGCGTTTCCTGTGTCAACAGTTTTACGTTCCGATGCACGTCTGCAGGTTTACTGTATCCCTTGGACCTTCCCATTGACGATGAAACACAGAAATTACCTCGGAATTAAATATAAGAGACACAACGCTGACTTAAGTACAAGAAAACTGATTCTTCTTACGGTCTATGTTTTGAGCGTTTCCAGTGTCACCAGTTTTACATTCCGATGTACCTCTGCTGGTTTACTGTGTCCCTTGGACCTTCCCATTGGCGATGAAACACAGAAATTGCATCGGAATTAAATATAAGAGACACAATGACGTCTTAAGGAGAGGAAGACAGAGTCTTCCAACTGTCTATGTTTTGAGCGTTTCCTGTGTCACCAGTTTTACATTCCGATGCACCTCTGCAGGTATACTGTTTCCCTTCGACTTTCCCATTGACGATGAACCACAGAAATTGCATCGGAAATAAATATAAGAGACACAATGCCGACTTAAGTACAGGAAGACTGAGTCTTCCTACTGTCTATGTTTTGAGCGTTGCCTGTGTCATCAGTTCTACATTCCGATGCACCTCTGCAGGTTTACTGTATCCATTGGACCCCCCCCCCCCCATTGACGATGAAACACAGAAATTGCATCGGAATTAAATATAAAAGACACAATGCCGTCTTAAGTACAGGAAGACTGAGTCTTTCTACTGTCTATGTTTTGAGCGTTTCCTGTGTCACCAGTTTTACATTCCGATCCTCCTCTGCAGGTTTACTGTATCCATTGGACCTTCCCATTGACGATGAAACACAGAAATTGCATCGGAATTAAATGTAAGAGACACAATGCCGACTTAGGTACAGGAAGACTGAGTCTTCCTACTGTCTATGCTTTGAGCGTATTCTGTGTCATCAGTTTTACATTTTGATGCACCTCTGCAGGTTTACTGTATCCCTTGGACCTTCACAGTGACGATGAAACACAGAAATTGCATCTAAATTAAATATAAGAGGCACAATGCCAACTTCAGTACAAGAAAACTGAGTCTTCTTAGGGTCTATGTTTTGACCGCTTCCTGTGTCACCAGTTTTACATTCCGATGCACCTCTGCAGGTTTACTGTATCCCTTGGTCCTTCCCATTGACGACGAAACACAGAAATTTCATCGGATTTAAATATAAGAGACACAATGCCGACTTAAGTACAGGAAGACTATTCCTGCGGTCTATGTTTTGATCGTTTCCTGTGTCACCGGTTTTACATTCCGATGCAACTGTGCGTTTTTACTGTATCCATTGGACCTTCCCATTGACGATGAAACACGAAAATATCATCGGAACTAAATATAAGTGACACAATGCCGACTTAAGAACAGGAAGGCTGAGTCTTCCTAATGTCTATGTTTTCAGCGTTTCCTGCGTCACCAGCTTTACATTCCGATGCACCTCTGCAGGTTTACTGTATCCATTGGACCTTCCCATTGACGATGAAACACAGAAATTACCTCGGAATTAAATATAAGAGACACAACGCCGACTTAAGTACAAGAAAACTGATTCTTCTTACGGTCTATGTTTTGAACGATTCCAGTGTCACCAGTTTTACATTCCGATGCACCTCTGCTGGTTTACTGTGTCCCTTGGACCTTCCCATTGGCGATGAAACACAGAAATTGCATCGGAATTAAGTATGAGAGACACAATGACGTCTTAAGTACAGGAAGACAGAGTCTTCCAACTGTCTATGCTTTGAGCGTTTCCTGTGTCACCAGTTTTACATTCCGATACACCTCTGCAGGTTTTCCTGTATCCCTTGTACCTTCACAGTGACGATGAAACACAGAAATAGCATCGGAATTATAAATAAGAGACAGAACGCCGACTTAAGTACAGGAAGACTGAGTCTTCCTACTGTCTATGTTTTGAACGTTTCCTGTGTCATCAGTTCTACATTCCGATGCACCTCTGCAGGTTTACTGTATCCATTGGACCCCCCATTGACGATGAAACACAGAAATTGCATCGGAATTAAATATAAAAGACACAATGCCGACTTAAGTACAGGAAGACTGAGTCTTCCTACTGTCTATGTTTTGAGCGTTTCCTGTGTCACCAGTTTTACATTCCAATGCATCTCTGCAGATTTACTGTATCCATTGGACTTTCAAAGTGACAATGAAACACAGAAATTGCATCGGAATGAGATATCAGAGACACAATGTCGACTTAAGTACAGGAAGAGTGTGTCTTTCTATTGTCTATGATTTGTGCGTTTCCTGTGTCACCACTTTTACATTCCGATGCACCTCTGCAGGTTTACTGTATCCATTGGACCTTCCCATTGACGCTGAAACACAGAAATTTCATCGCAATTAAGTATAAGAGACACAATGCCGACTTAGGTACAGGAAGACTGAGACTTCCTACTCTCTATGATTTGAGCGTTTCCTGTGTCATCAGTTTTACACTCCATTGCACCTCTGCAGGTTTACTGTATCCATTTGACCTTCCCATTGACGATGAAACACAGTAATTGCATCGGAATTAAATAAAAAAGACACAATGCCGACTTAAGTACAGGAAGACTGAGTCTTCCTGCTGTCTATGTTCTGAGCGTTTCCTGTGTCACAATCTTTACATTCCGATGCACCTCTGCAGGTTTACTGTATACATTGGACCTTCACAATGACGATGAGACACTGAAATTGCATCGGAATAAAATATAAGAGACACAATGCTACTTAAGTACAGGAAGAGTGTGTGTTTCAATTGTCTATGTTTTGAGCGTTTCCTGTGTCACCAGTTTCACATTCCGATGCACCTCTGCAGGTTTACTGTATACATTGGACCTTCCCATTGACGTGGAAACACAGAAATTGCATCGCAATTAAATATAAGAGACTCAACGCCGACTTAAGTACAAGAGAACTGAGTCTTCTTACGGTCTATGATTTGAGCGATTCCTGTCTCAACAGTTTTACATTCCAATTCACCTCTGCAGGTTTACTGTATCCCTTGGACCTTACCATTGACGATGAAACACAGAAATTGCATCGGAATGAAATATAAGAGACACAATGCCGAATTCAGTACATTAAGACTGAGTCTTAATACTGTCAATGTTTGAGCGTTTCCTGTGTCAACAGTTTTACATTCCGATGCACGTCTGCAGGTTCACTGTATCCCTTGGACTTTACCATTGACGATTAAACACAGAAATTTCATCGGAATTAAATATAAGAGACACAATGCCGACTTAAGTACAGGTAGACTGAGATTTCCTACTGTCAATGTTTGAGCGTTTCCTGTGTCACCAGTTTTACACTCCGATGAACCTCTGCAGGTTTACTGTATACCTTGGATCTTTCCATTGACGATGAAACACAGAAATTGCATCGGAATTAAATGTAAGAGACACAATTCCGACTTAGGTACAGGAACATTGAGTCTTCCTACTGTCTATGTTTTCAGCGTTTCCTGTGTCACCAGTTTTACAGTCCGATGCACCTCTGCAGGTATACTGTTTCCCTTCGACTTTCCCATTGACGATGAAACACAGAAATTGCATCGGAAATAAATATAAGAGACACAATGCCGACTTAAATACAGGAAGACTGAGTCTTCCTACTGTCTATGTTTTGAGCGTTCCCTGTGTCATCAGTTCTACATTCCGATGCACCTCTGCAGGTTTACTGTATCCATTGGACCCCCCCCCCCCCCCCAATTGACGATGAAACACAGAAATTGCATCGGAATTAAATATAAAAGACACAATGCCGACTTAAGTACAGGAAGACTGAGTCTTTCTACTGTCTATGTTTTGAGCGTTTCCTGTGTCACCAGTTTTACATTACGATCCTCCTCTGCAGGTTTACTGTATCCATTGGACCTTCCCATTGACGATGAAACACAGAAATTGCATCGGAATTAAATGTAAGAGACACAATGCCGACTTAGGTACAGGAAGACTGAGTCTTCCTACTCTCTATGCTTTGAGCGTATTCTGTGTCATCAGTTTTACATTTTGATGCACCTCTGCAGGTTTACTGTATCCCTTGGACCTTCACAGTGACGATGAAACACAGAAATTGCATCTAAATTAAATATAAGAGGCACAATGCCAACTTCAGTACAAGAAAACTGAGTCTTCTTAGGGTCTATGTTTTGACCGCTTCCTGTGTCACCACTTTTACATCCGATGCACCTCTGCAGGTTTACTGTATCCCTTGGACCTTCCCATTGACGACGAAACACAGAAATTGCATCGGATTTAAATATAAGAGACACAATGCCGACTTAAGTACAGGAACACTGATTATTCCTGCTGTCTATGTTTTGATCGTTTCCTGTGTCACCAGTTTTACATTCCGATGCAACTGTGCGATTTTACTGTATCCATTGGACCTTCCCATTGACGATGAAACACGAAAATATCATCGGAACCTAATATAAGTGACACAATGCCGACTTAAGAACAGGAAGGCTGAGTCTTCCTACTGTCTATGTTTTCAGCGTTTCCTTCGTCACCAGCTTTATATTCCGATGCACCTCTGCAGGTTTACTGTATCCATTGGACCTTCCCATTGACGATGAAACACAGAAATTACCTCGGAATTAGATATAAGAGACACAACGCCGACTTAAGTACAAGAAAACTGATTCTTCTTACGGTCTATGTTTTGAACGATTCCAGTGTCACCAGTTTTACATTCCGATGCACCTCTGCTGGTTTACTGTGTCCCTTGGACCTTCCCATTGGCGATGAAACACAGAAATTGCATCGGAATTAAATATAAGAGACACAATGACGTCTTAAGTACAGGAACACAGAGTCTTCCAACTGTCTATGCTTTGAGCGTTTCCTGTGTCACCAGTTTTACATTCCGATACTCCTCTGCAGGTTTTCCTGTATCCCTTGTACCTTCACAGTGACGATGAAACACAGAAATAGCATCGGAATTATAAATAAGAGACAGAACGCCGACTTAAGTACAGGAAGACTGAGTCTTCCTACTGTCTATGTTTTGAACGTTTCCTGTGTCATCAGTTCTACATTCCGATGCACCTCTGCAGGTTTACTGTATCCATTGGACCCCCCATTGACGATGAAACACAGAAATTGCATCGGAATTAAATATAAAAGACACAATGACGACTTAAGTACAGGAAGACTGAGTCTTCCTACTGTCTATGTTTTGAGCGTTTCCTGTGTCACCAGTTTTACATTCCAATGCATCTCTGCAGATTTACTGTATCCATTGGACTTTCAAAGTGACAATGAAACACAGAAATTGCATCGGAATGAGATATCAGAGACACAATGTCGACTTAAGTACAGGAAGAGTGTGTCTTTCTATTGTCTATGATTTGTGCGTTTCCTGTGTCACCACTTTTACATTCCGATGCACCTCTGCAGGTTTACTGTATCCATTGGACCTTCCCATTGACGCTGAAACACAGAAATTTCATCGCAATTAAATATAAAAGACACAATGCCAACTTAGGTACAGGAAGACTGAGACTTCCTACTCTCTATGTTTTGAGCGTTTCCTGTGTCATCAGTTTTACACTCCATTGCACCTCAGCAGGTTTACTGTATCCATTTGACCTTCCCATTGACGATGAAACACAGTAATTGCATCGGAATTAAATAAAAAAGACACAATGCCGACTTAAGTACAGGAAGACTGAGTCTTCCTGCTGTCTATGTTTTGAGCGTTTCCTGTGTCACAATCTTTACATTCCGATGCACCTCTGCAGGTTTACTGTATACATTGGACCTTCACAATGACGATGAGACACTGAAATTGCATCGGAATAAAATATAAGAGACACAATGCTACTTAAGTAGAGGAAGAGTGTGTGTTTCAATTGTCTATGTTTTGAGCGTTTCCTGTGTCACCAGTTTTACATTCCGATGCACCTCTGCAGGTTTACTGTATACATTGGACCTTCCCATTGACGTGGAAACACAGAAATTGCATCGCAATTAAATATAAGAGACTCAACGCCGACTTAAGTACAAGAGAACTGAGTCTTCTTACGGTCTATGATTTGAGCGATTCCTGTCTCAACAGTTTTACATTCCAATTCACCTCTGCAGGTTTACTGTATCCCTTGGACCTTTCCATTGACGATGAAACACAGAAATTGCATCGGAATGAAATATAAGAGACACAATGCCGAATTAAGTACATTAAGACTGAGTCTTAATACTGTCAATGTTTGAGCGTTTCCTGTGTCAACAGTTTTACGTTCCGATGCACGTCTGCAGGTTTACTGTATCCCTTGGACCTTCCCATTGACGATGAAACACAGAAATTACCTCGGAATTAAATATAAGAGACACAACGCCGACTTAAGTACAAGAAAACTGATTCTTCTTACGGTCTATGTTTTGAACGATTCCAGTGTCACCAGTTTTACATTCCGATGCACCTCTGCTGGTTTACTGTGTCCCTTGGACCTTCCCATTGGCGATGAAACACAGAAATTGCATCGGAATTAAATATAAGAGACACAATGACGTCTTAAGTACAGGAACACAGAGTCTTCCAACTGTCTATGCTTTGAGCGTTTCCTGTGTCACCAGTTTTACATTCCGATACTCCTCTGCAGGTTTTCCTGTATCCCTTGTACCTTCACAGTGACGATGAAACAGAGAAATAGCATCGGAATTATAAATAAGAGACAGAACGCCGACTTAAGTACAGGAAGACTGAGTCTTCCTACTGTCTATGTTTTGAACGTTTCCTGTGTCATCAGTTCTACATTCCGATGCACCTCTGCAGGTTTACTGTATCCATTGGACCCCCCATTGACGATGAAACACAGAAATTGCATCGGAATTAAATATAAAAGACACAATGCCGAATTAAGTACAGGAAGACTGAGTCTTCCTACTGTCTATGTTTGAGCGTTTCCTGTGTCACCATTTTTACATTCCAATGCATCTCTGCAGATTTACTGTATCCATTGGACTTTCAAAGTGACAATGAAACACAGAAATTGCATCGGAATGAGATATCAGAGACACAATGTCGACTTAAGTACAGGAAGAGTGTGTCTTTCTATTGTCTATGATTTGTGCGTTTCCTGTGTCACCACTTTTACATTGCGATGCACCTCTGCAGGTTTACTGTATCCATTGGACCTTCCCATTGACGCTGAAACACAGAAATTTCATCGCAATTAAATATAAGAGACACAATGCCGACTTAGGTACAGGAAGACTGAGACTTCCTACTCTCTATGTTTTGAGCGTTTCCTGTGTCATCAGTTTTACACTCCATTGCACCTCAGCAGGTTTACTGTATCCATTTGACCTTCCCATTGACGATGAAACACAGTAATTGCATCGGAATTAAATAAAAAAGACACAATGCCGACTTAAGTACAGGAAGACTGAGTATTCCTGCTGTCTATGTTTTGAGCGTTTCCTGTGTCACAATCTTTACATTCCGATGCACCTCTGCAGGTTTACTGTATACATTGGACCTTCACAATGACGATGAGACACTGAAATTGCATCGGAATAAAATATAAGAGACACAATGCTACTTAAGTACAGGAAGAGTGTGTGTTTCAATTGTCTATGTTTTGAGTGTTTCCTGTGTCACCAGTTTTACATTCCGATGCACCTCTGCAGGTTTACTGTATACATTGGACCTTCCCATTGACGTGGAAACACAGAAATTGCATCGCAATTAAATATAAGAGACTCAACGCCGACTTATGTACAAGAGAACTGAGTCTTCTTACGGTCTATGATTTGAGCGATTCCTGTCTCAACAGTTTTACATTCCAATTCACCTCTGCAGGTTTACTGTATCCCTTGGACCTTACCATTGACGATGAAACACAGAAATTGCATCGGAATGAAATATAAGAGACACAATGCCGAATTAAGTACATTAAGACTGAGTCTTAATACTGTCAGTGTGTGAGCGTTTTCTGTGTCAACAGTTTTACATTCCGATGCACGTCTGCAGGTTTACTGTATCCCTTGGACCTTCCCATTGACGATGAAACACAGAAAATGAATCGGAATTAAATATAAGAGACACAATGCCGACTTAAGTACAGGAAGACTGAGTCTTCCTACTGTCTATGTTTTGAGCGTTTCCTGTGTCACCAGTTTTACATTCCGATCCTCCTGTGCAGGTTTACTGTATCCCTTGGACCTTCACAGTGTCGATGAAACACAGAAATTGCTTCTAAATTAAATATAAGAGGCACAATGCCGACTTCAGTACAAGAAAACTTAGTCTTATTAGGGTCTATGTTTTGACCGCTCTCTGTGTCACCAGTTTTACATTCCGATCCACCTCTGCAGGTTTACTGTATCCCTTGGACCTTCCCATTGACGACGAAACACAGAAATTGCATCGGATTTAAATATAAGAGACACAATGCCGACTTAAGTACAGGAAGACTGAGAATTCCTACTGTCTATGCTTTGATCGTTTCCTGTGTCACCAGTTTTACATTCCGATGCATCTCTGCAGGTTTACTGTATCCCTTGGGTCTTCCCATTGACGATGAAACACAGAAATTGCTTCGGAATTAAATATAAGGGACACAATGCCGACTTAAGTACAGGAAGACTGAGTCTTCCTACTGTCTATATTTTGAGCGTTTCATGTGTATCCAGTTTTACATTCCGATGCACCTCTGCAGGTTTACTGTATCCCTTGGACTTTACCATTGACGATTAAACACAGAAATTATATCGGAATTAAATATAAGAGACACAATGCCGACTTAAGTACAGGAAGACTGAGATTTCCTACTGTCAATGTTTGAGCGTTTCCTGTGTCACCAGTTTTACACTCCGATGCACCTCTGCAGGTTTACTGTATACCTTGGATCTTCCCATTGACGATGAAACACAGAAATTGCATCGGAATTAAATGTAAGAGACACAATTCCGACTTAAGTACAGGAACATTGAGTCTTCCTACTGTCTATGTTTTCAGCGATTCCTACGTCACCAGTTTTACATCCGGATGCACCTCTGCAGGTTTACTGTATTCACTGGAACTTCCCATTGTCGATGAAACACAGAAATTACATCGGAATTAAATAAAAGAGACACAATGCCGCCTTAAGTACAGGAAGACTGAGTCTTTCTACTGTCTATGTTTTGAGCGTTCCCTGTGTCATCAGTTCTACATTCCGATGCACCTCTGCAGGTTTACTGTATCCATTGGACCCCCCCCCCCCCCGCCCCCCATTGACGATGAAACACAGAAATTGCATCGGAATTAAATATAAAAGACACAATGCCGACTTATATTACAGGAAGACTGATTCTTCTTACGGTCTATGTTTTGAGCGTTTCCAGTGTCACCAGTTTTACATTCCGATGTACCTCTGCTGGTTTACTGTGTCCCTTGGACCTTCCCATTGGCGATGAAACACAGAAATTGCATCGGAATTAAATATAAGAGACACAATGACGTCTTAAGGAGAGGAAGACAGAGTCTTCCAACTGTCTATGTTTTGAGCGTTTCCTGTGTCACCAGTTTTACATTCCGATGCACCTCTGCAGGTATACTGTTTCCCTTCGACTTTCCCATTGACGATGAAACACAGAAATTGCATCGGAAATAAATATAAGAGACACAATGCCGACTTAAGTACAGGAAGACTGAGTCTTCCTACTGTCTATGTTTTGAGCGTTCCCTGTGTCATCAGTTCTACATTCCGATGCACCTCTGCAGGTTTACTGTATCCATTGCCCCCCCCCCCCCCCCATTGACGATGAAACACAGAAATTGCATCGGAATTAAATATAAAAGACACAATGCCGACTTAAGTACAGGAAGACTGAGTCTTTCTACTGTCTATGTTTTGAGCGTTTCCTGTGTCACCAGTTTTACATTCCGATGCAACTGTGCGATTTTACTGTATCCATTGGACCTTCCCATTGACGATGAAACACGAAAATATCATCGGAACTAAATATAAGTGACACAATGCCGACTTAAGAACAGGAAGGCTGAGTCTTCCTACTGTCTATGTTTTCAGCGTTTCCTGCGTCACCAGCTTTACATTCCGATGCACCTCTGCAGGTTTACTGTATCCATTGGACCTTCCCATTGACGATGAAACACAGAAATTACCTCGGAATTAAATATAAGAGACACAACGCCGACTTAAGTACAAGAAAACTGATTCTTCTTACGGTCTATGTTTTGAACGATTCCAGTGTCACCAGTTTTACATTCCGATGCACCTCTGCTGGTTTACTGTGTCCCTTGGACCTTCCCATTGGCCTTGAAACACAGATATTGCATCGGAATTAAATATAAGAGACACAATGACGTCTTAAGTACAGGAAGGACAGAGTCTTCCAACTGTCTATGCTTTGAGCGTTTCCTGTGTCACCAGTTTTACATTCCGATACACCTCTGCAGGTTTTCCTGTATCCCTTGTACCTTCACAGTGACGATGAAACACAGAAATGGCATCGGAATTATAAATAAGAGACAGAACGCCGACTTAAGTACAGGAAGACTGAGTCTTCCTACTGTCTATGTTTTGAACGTTTCCTGTGTCATCAGTTCTACATTCCGATGCACCTCTGCAGGTTTACTGTATCCATTGGACCCCCCATTGACGATGAAACACAGAAATTGCATCGGAATTAAATATAAAAGACACAATGCCGACTTAAGTACAGGAAGACTGAGTCTTCCTACTGTCTATGTTTTGAGCGTTTCCTGTGTCACCAGTTTTACATTCCAATGCATCTCTGCAGATTTACTGTATCCATTGGACTTTCAAATTGACAATGAAACACAGAAATTGCATCGGAATGAGATATCAGAGACACAATGTCGACTTAAGTACAGGAAGAGTGTGTCTTTCTATTGTCTATGATTTGTGCGTTTCCTGTGTCACCACTTTTACATTCTGATGCACCTCTGCAGGTTTACTGTATCCATTGGACCTTCCCATTGACGCTGAAACACAGAAATTTCATCGCAATTAAATATAAGAGACACAATGCCGACTTAGGTACAAGAAGACTGAGACTTCCTACTCTCTATGTTTTGAGCGTTTCCTGTGTCATCAGTTTTACACTCCATTGCACCTCTGCAGGTTTACTGTATCCATTTGACGTTCCCATTGACGATGAAACACAGTAATTGCATCGGAATTAAATAAAAAAGACACAATGCCGACTTAAGTACAGGAAGACTGAGTCTTCCTGCTGTCTATGTTTTGAGCGTTTCCTGTGTCACAATCTTTACATTCCGATGCACCTCTGCAGGTTTACTGTATACATTGGACCTTCACAATGACGATGAGACACTGAAATTGCATCGGAATAAAATATAAGAGACACAATGCTACTTAAGTACAGGAAGAGTGTGTGTTTCAATTGTCTATGTTTTGAGCGTTTCCTGTGTCACCAGTCTTACATTCCGATGCACCTCTGCAGGTTTACTGTATACATTGGACCTTCCCATTGACGTGGAAACACAGAAATTGCATCGCAATTAAATATAAGAGACTCAACGCCGACTTAAGTACAAGAGAACTGAGTCTTCTTACGGTCTATGATTTGAGCGATTCCTGTCTCAACAGTTTTACATTCCAATTCACCTCTGAAGGTTTACTGTATCCCTTGGACCTTACCATTGACGATGAAACACAGAAATTGCATCGGAATGAAATATAAGAGACACAATGCCGAATTAAGTACATTAAGACTGAGTCTTAATACTGTCAATGTTTGAGCGTTTCCTGTGTCAACAGTTTTACATTCCGATGCACGTCTGCAGGTTTACTGTATCCCTTGTACCTTCCCATTGACGATGAAACACAGAAAATGAATCGGAATTAAATATAAGAGACACAATGCCGACTTAAGTACAGGAAGACTGAGTCTTCCTACTGTCTATGTTTTGAGCGTTTCCTGTGTCACCAGTTTTATATTCCGATCCTCTTGTGCAGGTTTACTGTATCCCTTGGACCTTCACAGTGACGATGAAACACAGAGATTGCTTCTAAATTAAATATAGGAGACACAATGCCGACTTCAGTACAAGAAAACTGAGTCTTATTAGGGTCTATGTTTTGACCGCTCTCTGTGTCACCAGTTTTACATTCCGATGCACCTCTGCAGGTTTACTGTATCCCTTGGACCTTCCCATTGACGACGAAACACAGAAATTGCATCGGATTTAAATATAAGAGACACAATGCCGACTTAAGTACAGGAAGACTGAGAATTCCTACTGTCTATGCTTTGATCGTTTCCTGTGTCACCAGTTTTACATTCCGATGCATCTCTGCAGGTTTACTGTATCCCTTGGGTCTTCCCATTGACGATGAAACACAGAAATTGCTTCGGAATTAAATATAAGGGACACAATGTCGACTTAAGTACAGGAAGACTGAGTCTTCCTACTGTCTATATTTTGACCGTTTCATGTGTATCCAGTTTTACATTCCGATGCACCTCTGCAGGTTTACTGTATCCCTTGGACTTTACCATTGTCGATTAAACACAGAAATTGCATCGGAATTAAATATAAGAGACACAATGCCGACTTAAGTACAGGAAGACTGAGATTTCCTACTGTCAATGTTTGAGCGTTTCCTGTGTCACCAGTTTTACACTCCGATGCACCTCTGCAGGTTTACTGTATACCTTGGATCTTCCCATTGACGATGAAACACAGAAATTGCATCGGAATTAAATGTAAGAGACACAATTCCGACTTAAGTACAGGAACATTGAGTCTTCCTACTGTCTATGTTTTCAGCGTTTCCTACGTCACCAGTTTCACATCCGGATGCACCTCTGCAGGTTTACTGTATTCACTGGACCTTCCCATTGTCGATGAAACACAGAAATTACATCGGAATTAAATATAAGAGACACAACGCTGACTTACGTACAAGAAAACTGATTCTTCTTACGGTCTATGTTTTGAGCGTTTCCAGTGTCACCAGTTTTACATTCCGATGTACCTCTGCTGGTTTACTGTGTCCCTTGGACCTTCCCATTGGCGATGAAACACTGAAATTGCATCGGAATTAAATATAAGAGACACAATGACGTCTTAAGGAGAGGAAGACAGAGTCTTCCAACTGTCTATGTTTTGAGCGTTTCCTGTGTCACCAGTTTTACATTCCGATGCACCTCTGCAGGTATACTGTTTCCCTTCGACTTTCCCATTGACGATGAAACACAGAAATTGCATCGGAAA
Source organism: Schistocerca nitens (assembly GCF_023898315.1). NCBI lineage: Eukaryota > Metazoa > Arthropoda > Insecta > Orthoptera > Acrididae > Schistocerca > Schistocerca nitens. The sequence goes on along the minus strand of NC_064623.1, from coordinate 236,940,375 downwards.
TAAATATAAGAGACACAATGCCGACTTAAGTACAGGAAGACTGAGTCTTCCTACTGTCTATGTTTTGAGCGTTCCCTGTGTCATCAGTTCTACATTCCGATGCACCTCTGCAGGTTTACTGTATCCATTGGACCACCCCCCCCCCCATTGACGATGAAACACAGAAATTGCATCGGAATTAAATATAAAAGACACAATGCCGACTTAAGTACAGGAAGACTGAGTCTTTCTACTGTCTATGTTTTGAGCGTTTCCTGTGTCACCAGTTTTACATTCCGATCCTCCTCTGCAGGTTTACTGTATCCATTGGACCTTCCCATTGACGATGAAACACAGAAATTGCATCGGAATTAAATGTAAGAGACACAATGCCGACTTAGGTACAGGAAGACTGAGTCTTCCTACTGTCTATGCTTTGAGCGTATTCTGTGTCATCAGTTTTACCTTTTGATGCACCTCTGCAGGTTTACTGTATCCCTTGGACCTTCACAGTGACGATGAAACACAGAAATTGCATCTAAATTAAATATAAGAGGCACAATGCCAACTTCAGTACAAGAAAACTGAGTCTTCTTAGGGTCTATGTTTTGACCGCTTCCTGTGTCACCAGTTTTACATTCCGATGCACCTCTGCAGGTTTACTGTATCCCTTGGACCTTCCCATTGACGACGAAACACAGAAATTGCATTGGATTTAAATATAAGAGACACAATGCCGACTTAAGAACAGGAAGGCTGAGTCTTCCTACTGTCTATGTTTTGAGAATTTCCTGTGTCACCAGTCTTACATTCAGATGCACCTCTGCAGGTTTACTGTATCCCTTGGATCTCACATTTCGATGAAACACAGAAATTGCATCGGAATTAAATATAAGGGACACAATGCCGACTTAAGTACAGGAACATTGAGTCATCCTGCTATCTATGTTTAGAGCGTTTCCTGCGTCACCAGTTTTACATTCCGATGCACCTCTTCAGGTTTACTGTATCCATTGGACATTCCCACTGACGATGAAACACATAAATTACATCGGAATTAAATATAAGAGACACAACGTTGACTTAAGTACAAGAAAACTGAGTCTTCTTAGGGTCTATGTTATGAGCGCATGCTGTGTCATCAGTTTTACATTCCGATGCAACTCTGCAGGGTTACTGTATCCCTTGGACCTTCCCATTGACAATGAAACACAGAAATTACGTCGGACTTAAATATAATAGACACAATGCCGACTTAAGTACAGGAAGACTGAGTCTTCCTACTGTCTATGTTTTGAGCGTTTCCTGTGTCTCCAGTTTTACATTCCGATGCACCTCTGCAGGTTTACTGTATACCTTGGACTTTACCATTGACGATGAAACACAGAAATTGCATCGGAATTAAATATAAGAGACACAACGCCGACTTAAGTGCAAGAAAACTGAGACTTCTTACGGTCTATGATTTGAGAGTTTCCTGTGTCACCATTTTTGCATTCCACTGCACCTCTGCAGGTTTACTCCATCCATTGGACCTACACAGTGACGATGAAACACAGAAATTGCATCGGAATTAAATAAAAAAGACACAATGCCGACTTAAGTACAGGTAGACTGAGTCTTCCCACTGTCTATGTTTTGAGCTTTCTTGTGTCACAAGCTTTACATTCCGATGCACCTCTGCAGGTTTACTGTATCCATTGGACCTCCACAGTGACGATGAGACATTGAAATTGCATCGGAATGAAATATAAGAGACACAATGCGACTTAAGTACAGGAAGAGTGTGTCTTTCCAATATCTATGTTTTGAGCGTTTCCTGTGTCACCAGTTTTACATTCCGATGCACCTCTGCAGGTTTACTGTATACATTGGACCTTCCCATTGACGTGGAAACGCAGAAATTGCAACGGAATTAAATGTAAGAGACACAATGCCGACTTAAGTACAGGAAGACTGAGTCTTCCCACTGTCTATGTTTTGAGCTTTCTTGTGTCACAAGCTTTACATTCCGATGCACCTCTGCAGGTTTACTGTATCCCTTGGACCTTCCCATTGACGATGAAACACAGAAAATGAATCGGAATTAAATATAAGAGACACAATGCCGACTTAGGTACAGGAAGACTGAGATTTCCTACTGTCAATGTTTGAGCGTTTCCTGTGTCACCAGTTTTACATTCCGATGCACCTCTGCAGGTTTACTGTATCCCTTGGATCTTCCCATTGACGATGAAACACAGAAATTGCATCGGAATTAAATGTAAGAGACACAATGCCGACTTAAGTACAGGATTATTGAGTCTTCCTAATGTCTATGTTTTCAGCGTTTCCAACGTCACCGGTTTTACATCCCGATGCACCTCTGCAGGTTAACTGTATGCACTGGACCTTCCCATTGTCGATGAAACACAGAAATTACATCGGAATTAAATATAAGAGACACAACGCTGACTTAAGTACAAGAAAACTGATTCTTCTTACGGTATATGTTTTGAGCGTTTCCAGTGTCACCAGTTTTACATTCCGATGTACCTCTGCTGGTTTACTCTGTCCCTTGGACCTTCCCATTGGCGATGAAACACAGAAATTGCATCGGAATTAAATATAAGAGACACAATGACGTCTTAAGTACAGGAAGACAGAGTCTTCCAACTGTCAATGTTTTGAGCGTTTCCTGTGTCACCAGTTTTACATTCCGATACACCTCTGCAGGTTTTCCTGTATCCGTTGGACCTTCAAAGTGACGATGCAACACAGAATTTGCATCGGAATTATATATAACAGACACAATGCCGACATAAGTACAGGAAGACTGAGTCTTCCTACTGTCTATGTTTTGAGCGTTTCCTGTGTCACCAGTTTTACATTCCGATGCACCTCTGCAGGTATACTGTTTCCCTTCGACTTTCCCATTGACGATGAAACACAGAAATTGCATCGGAAATAAATATAAGAGACACAATGCCGACTAAAGTACAGGAAGACTGAGTCTTCCTACTGTCTATTCTTTGAGTGTTTCCTGTGTCATCAGTTCTACATTCCGATGCACGTCTGCAGGTTTACTGTATCCATTGGACCCCCCCCCCCCCATTGACGATGAAACACAGAAATTGCATCGGAATTAAATATAAAAGACACAATGCCGACTTAAGTACAGGAAGACTGAGTCTTCCTACTGTCTATGTTTTGAGCGTTTCCTGTGTCACCAGTTTTACATTCCGATGCACCTCTGCAGGTTTACTGTATCCCTTGGACATTACCATTGACGATGACACACAGAAATTGCATCGGAATTAAATATAAGAGACACAATGCCGACTTAAGTACAGGAAGACTAAGTCTTAATACTGTCAATGTTTGAGCGTTTCCTGTGTCAACAGTTTTACATTCCGATGCACGTCTGCAGGTTTACTGTATCCCTTGGACCTTCCCATTGACGATGAAACACAGAAAATGAATCGGAATTAAAAATAAGAGACACAATGCCGACTTAAGTACAGGAACACTGAGTCTTCCTACTGTCTATGTTTTGAGCGTGTCCTGTGTCACCAGTTTTACATTCCGATCCTCCTCTGCAGATTTACTGTATCCATTGGACTTTCCCATTGACGTTGAAACACAGAAATTGCATCGGAATTAAAGGTAAGAGATACAATGCCGACTTAGGTACAGGAAGACTGAGTCTTCCTACTGTCTATGTTTTGAGCGTATTCTGTGTCATCAGTTTTACATTTTGATGCACCTCTGGAGGTTTACTGTAGCCCTTGGACCTTCACAGTGACGATGAAACACAGAAATTGCTTCTAAATTCAATATAAGAGGCACAATGCCGACTTCAGTACAAGAAAACTGAGTCTTATTAGGGTCTATGTTTTGACCGCTCTCTGTGTCACCAGTTTTACATTCCGATGCACCTCTGCAGGTTTACTGTATACCTTGGACCTTCCCATTGACGACGAAACACAGAAATTGCATCGGATTTAAATATAAGAGACACAATGCCGACTTAAGTACAGGAAAACTGAGAATTCCTACTGTCTATGTTTTGATCGTTTCCTGTGTCACCAGTTTTACATTCCGATGCACCTCTGCAGGTTTACTGTATCCCTTGGATCTTCCCATTGACGATGAAACACAGAAATTGCATCGGAATTAAATGTAAGAGACACAATGCCGACTTAAGTACAGGATTATTGAGTCTTCCTACTGTCTATGTTTTCAGCGTTTCCAACGTCACCAGTTTTACATCCCGATGCACCTCTGCAGGTTAACTGTATGCACTGGACCTTCCCATTGTCGATGAAACACAGAAATTACATCGGAATTAAATATAAGAGACACAACGCTGACTTAAGTACAAGAAAACTGATACTTCTTACGGTCTATGTTTTGAGCGTTTCCAGTGTCACCAGTTTTACATTCCGATGTAGCTCTGCTGGTTTACTCTGTCCCTTGGACCTTCCCATTGGCGATGAAACACAGAAATTGCATCGGAATTAAATATAAGAGACACAATGACGTCTTAAGTAGAGGAAGACAGAGTCTTCCAACTGTCAATGTTTTGAGCGATTCCTGTGTCACCAGTTTTACATTCCGATGCACCTCTGCAGGTTTTCCTGTATCCGTTGGACCTTCAAAGTGACGATGAAACACAGAATTTGCATCGGAATTATATATAACAGACACAATGCCGACTTAAGTACAGGAAGACTGAGTCTTCCTACTGTCTATGTTTTGAGCGTTTCCTGTGTCACCAGTCTTACATTCCGATGCACCTCTGCAGGTATACTGTTTCCTTTCGACTTTCCCATTGACGATGAAACACAGAAATTGCATCGGAAATAAATATAAGAGACACAATGCCGACTAAAGTACAGGAAGACTGAGTCTTCCTACTGTCTATGTTTTGATCGTTTCCTGTGTCACCAGTTTTACATTCCGATGCACCTCTGCAGTTTTACTGTATCCATTGGACCTTCCCATTGACGATGAAACACAAAAATATCATCGGAACTAAATATAAGTGACACAATGCCGACTTAAGAACAGGAAGGCTGAGTCTTCCTACTGTCTATGTTTTGAGCGTTTCCTGTGTCACCAGTTTTACATTCCGATCCTCCTCTGCAGGTTTACTGTATCCATTGGACGTTCCCATTGACGATGAAACACAGAAATTGCATCGGAATTAAATGTAAGAGACACAATGCCGACTTAGGTACAGGAAGACTGAGTCTTCCTACTGTCTATGTTTTGAGCGTTTCCTGTGTCACCAGTTTTACATTCCGATGCACCTCTGCAGGTTTACTGTATCCCTTGGGTCTTCCCATTGACGATGAAACACAGAAATTATATCGGAATTAAATTTAAGAGACACAACGTTGACTTAAGTACAAGAAAACTGAGTCTTCTTAGGGTCTATGTTATGAGCGCTTGCTGTGTCACCAGTTTTACATTCCGATGCACCTCTGCAGGGTTACTGTATCCCTTGGACCTTCCCATTGACGACGAAACTCAGAAATTGCATCGGATTTAAATATAAGAGACACAATGCCGACTTAAGTACAGGAAGACTGATTTATTCCTACTGTCTATGTTTTGATCGTTTCCTGTGTCACCAGTTTTACATTCCGATGCACCTCTGCAGTTTTACTGTATCCATTGGACCTTCCCATTGACGATGAAACACAAAAATATCATCGGAACTAAATATAAGTGACACAATGCCGACTTAAGAACAGGAAGGCTGAGTCTTCCTACTGTCTATGTTTTGAGCGTTTCCTGTGTCACCAGTTTTACATTCCGATGCACCTCTGCAGGTTTACTGTATCCCTTGGGTCTTCCCATTGACGATGAAACACAGAAATTATATCGGAATTAAATATAAGAGACACAACGTTGACTTAAGTACAAGAAAACTGAGTCTTCTTAGTGTCTATGTTATGAGCGCTTGCTGTGTCACCAGTTTCACATTCCGATGCACCTCTGCAGGGTTACTGTATCCCTTGGACCTTCCCATTGACGATGAAACACAGAAATTGCATCGGATTTAAATATAAGGGACACAATGCCGACTTATGAACAGGAAGGTTTTGTCTTTCTACTTTCTATGCTTTGAGCATTTAGTGTGTCACCAGTTTTACATTCCGATGCACCTCTGCTGGTTTACTGTATCCCTTCGACCTTCCCATTGACGACGAAACACAGAAATTGCATCGGATTTAAATATAAGGGACACAATGCCGACTTATGAACAGGAAGGTTTTGTCTTTCTACTTTCTATGTTTTGAGCATTTAGTGTGTCACCAGTTTTACATTCCGATGCACCTCTGCTGGTTTACTGTATCCATTGGACCTTCCCATAGACGATGAAACACAGAAATTGCATCGGAATTAAATATAAGAGACACAATGGCGACTTAAGAACAGGAAGGCTGAGTCTTACTACTGTCTATCTTTTGAGCGTTTCCTGTGTCACCAGTTTTACATTCCCATGCACCTCTGCAGGTTTACTGTTTCCCTTCGACCTTCCCATTGACGATGAAACACAGAAATTGCATCGGAATTAAGTATAAGAGACACAATGCCGACTTAAGTACAGGAAGATTGTGTCTTCCTACTGTCTATATTTTGAGCGTTTCCTGCGTCACCAATTTTACATTCCCATGCACATCTGCAGGTTTACTGTATCCATTGGACCTTCCCACAGACGATGAAACACAGAAATTGCATCAGAATTAAATATAAGAGACACAATGGCGACTTAAGAACAGGAAGACTGAGTCTTCCTACTGTCTATGTTTTGAGCGTTTCCTGTGTCACCAGTTTTACATTCCGATGCACCTCTGCAGGTTTACTGTATCCCTTGGACATTACCATTGACGATGACACACAGAAATTGCATCGGAATTAAATATAAGAGACACAATGCCGACTTAAGTACAGGAAGACTAAGTCTTAATACTGTCAATGTTTGAGCGTTTCCTGTGTCAACAGTTTTACATTCCGATGCACGTCTGCAGGTTTACTGTATCCCTTGGACCTTCCCATTGACGATGAAACACAGAAAATGAATCGGAATTAAAAATAAGAGACACAATGCCGACTTAAGTACAGGAACACTGAGTCTTCCTACTGTCTATGTTTTGAGCGTGTCCTGTGTCACCAGTTTTACATTCCGATCCTCCTCTGCAGATTTACTGTATCCATTGGACTTTCCCATTGACGTTGAAACACAGAAATTGCATCGGAATTAAAGGTAAGAGATACAATGCCGACTTAGGTACAGGAAGACTGAGTCTTCCTACTGTCTATGTTTTGAGCGTATTCTGTGTCATCAGTTTTACATTTTGATGCACCTCTGGAGGTTTACTGTAGCCCTTGGACCTTCACAGTGACGATGAAACACAGAAATTGCTTCTAAATTCAATATAAGAGGCACAATGCCGACTTCAGTACAAGAAAACTGAGTCTTATTAGGGTCTATGTTTTGACCGCTCTCTGTGTCACCAGTTTTACATTCCGATGCACCTCTGCAGGTTTACTGTATACCTTGGACCTTCCCATTGACGACGAAACACAGAAATTGCATCGGATTTAAATATAAGAGACACAATGCCGACTTAAGTACAGGAAAACTGAGAATTCCTACTGTCTATGTTTTGATCGTTTCCTGTGTCACCAGTTTTACATTCCGATGCACCTCTGCAGGTTTACTGTATCCCTTGGATCTTCCCATTGACGATGAAACACAGAAATTGCATCGGAATTAAATGTAAGAGACACAATGCCGACTTAAGTACAGGATTATTGAGTCTTCCTACTGTCTATGTTTTCAGCGTTTCCAACGTCACCAGTTTTACATCCCGATGCACCTCTGCAGGTTAACTGTATGCACTGGACCTTCCCATTGTCGATGAAACACAGAAATTACATCGGAATTAAATATAAGAGACACAACGCTGACTTAAGTACAAGAAAACTGATTCTTCTTACGGTCTATGTTTTGAGCGTTTCCAGTGTCACCAGTTTTACATTCCGATGTAGCTCTGCTGGTTTACTCTGTCCCTTGGACCTTCCCATTGGCGATGAAACACAGAAATTGCATCGGAATTAAATATAAGAGACACAATGACGTCTTAAGTAGAGGAAGACAGAGTCTTCCAACTGTCAATGTTTTGAGCGATTCCTGTGTCACCAGTTTTACATTCCGATGCACCTCTGCAGGTTTTCCTGTATCCGTTGGACCTTCAAAGTGACGATGAAACACAGAATTTGCATCGGAATTATATATAACAGACACAATGCCGACTTAAGTACAGGAAGACTGAGTCTTCCTACTGTCTATGTTTTGAGCGTTTCCTGTGTCACCAGTCTTACATTCCGATGCACCTCTGCAGGTATACTGTTTCCTTTCGACTTTCCCATTGACGATGAAACACAGAAATTGCATCGGAAATAAATATAAGAGACACAATGCCGACTAAAGTACAGGAAGACTGAGTCTTCCTACTGTCTATGTTTTGATCGTTTCCTGTGTCACCAGTTTTACATTCCGATGCACCTCTGCAGTTTTACTGTATCCATTGGACCTTCCCATTGACGATGAAACACAAAAATATCATCGGAACTAAATATAAGTGACACAATGCCGACTTAAGAACAGGAAGGCTGAGTCTTCCTACTGTCTATGTTTTGAGCGTTTCCTGTGTCACCAGTTTTACATTCCGATCCTCCTCTGCAGGTTTACTGTATCCATTGGACGTTCCCATTGACGATGAAACACAGAAATTGCATCGGAATTAAATGTAAGAGACACAATGCCGACTTAGGTACAGGAAGACTGAGTCTTCCTACTGTCTATGTTTTGAGCGTTTCCTGTGTCACCAGTTTTACATTCCGATGCACCTCTGCAGGTTTACTGTATCCCTTGGGTCTTCCCATTGACGATGAAACACAGAAATTATATCGGAATTAAATTTAAGAGACACAACGTTGACTTAAGTACAAGAAAACTGAGTCTTCTTAGGGTCTATGTTATGAGCGCTTGCTGTGTCACCAGTTTTACATTCCGATGCACCTCTGCAGGGTTACTGTATCCCTTGGACCTTCCCATTGACGACGAAACACAGAAATTGCATCGGATTTAAATATAAGAGACACAATGCCGACTTAAGTACAGGAAGACTGATTTATTCCTACTGTCTATGTTTTGATCGTTTCCTGTGTCACCAGTTTTACATTCCGATGCACCTCTGCAGTTTTACTGTATCCATTGGACCTTCCCATTGACGATGAAACACAAAAATATCATCGGAACTAAATATAAGTGACACAATGCCGACTTAAGAACAGGAAGGCTGAGTCTTCCTACTGTCTATGTTTTGAGCGTTTCCTGTGTCACCAGTTTTACATTCCGATGCACCTCTGCAGGTTTACTGTATCCCTTGGGTCTTCCCATTGACGATGAAACACAGAAATTATATCGGAATTAAATATAAGAGACACAACGTTGACTTAAGTACAAGAAAACTGAGTCTTCTTAGTGTCTATGTTATGAGCGCTTGCTGTGTCACCAGTTTCACATTCCGATGCACCTCTGCAGGGTTACTGTATCCCTTGGACCTTCCCATTGACGATGAAACACAGAAATTGCATCGGATTTAAATATAAGGGACACAATGCCGACTTATGAACAGGAAGGTTTTGTCTTTCTACTTTCTATGCTTTGAGCATTTAGTGTGTCACCAGTTTTACATTCCGATGCACCTCTGCTGGTTTACTGTATCCCTTCGACCTTCCCATTGACGACGAAACACAGAAATTGCATCGGATTTAAATATAAGGGACACAATGCCGACTTATGAACAGGAAGGTTTTGTCTTTCTACTTTCTATGTTTTGAGCATTTAGTGTGTCACCAGTTTTACATTCCGATGCACCTCTGCTGGTTTACTGTATCCATTGGACCTTCCCATAGACGATGAAACACAGAAATTGCATCGGAATTAAATATAAGAGACACAATGGCGACTTAAGAACAGGAAGGCTGAGTCTTACTACTGTCTATCTTTTGAGCGTTTCCTGTGTCACCAGTTTTACATTCCCATGCACCTCTGCAGGTTTACTGTTTCCCTTCGACCTTCCCATTGACGATGAAACACAGAAATTGCATCGGAATTAAGTATAAGAGACACAATGCCGACTTAAGTACAGGAAGATTGTGTCTTCCTACTGTCTATGTTTTGATCGTTTAGTGTGTCACCAGTTTTACATTCCGATCCTTCTCTGCATATATACTATATCCATTGGACCTTCCCATTGACGATGAAACACAGAAATTGCATCGGTATTAAATATAAGAGACACAATGCCGACTTAAGTACAGGAAGACTGAGTCTTCCTACTGTCTATGTTTTGAGCGTATCCTGTGTCACCAGTTTTACATTCCGATGCACCTCTGCAGGTTTAGTGTATCCCTTGGATCTTCCCATTGACGATGAAACACAGAAATTGGATCGGAATTAAATATAAGAGACACAATGCCGACTTAAGTACAGGAACATTGAGTCTTCCTACTGTCTATGTTTTGAGCGTTTCCTGCGTCACCAGTTTTACATTCCGATGCACCTCTGCAGGTCTACTGTATCCATTGGACTTTCCCATTGTCGATGAAACACACAAATGGAATCGGAATTAAATATAAGAGACACAATGCCGATTTAAGAACAGGAACGCTTAGTCTTCCTACTGTCTATGATTTGGGCGTTTCCTGTGTCAACAGTTTTACATTCCGATGCACCTCTGCAGGTTTTATGTATCCCTTGGACTTTCACATTGACGATGAAACACAGAAAATGAATCGGAATGAAATATAAGAGACACAATGCCGACTTAAGTACAGGAACATTGAGTCTTCCTACTGTCTATGTTTTCAGCGTTTCCTGCGTCACCAGTTTTAAATTCCGATGCACCTCTGCAGGTTTACTGTATCCATTGGACCTTCCCATTGACGATGAAACACAGAAATGGAATCGGAATTAAATATAAGAGACACAATGCCGACTGAAGAACAGGAACGCTTAGTCTTCCAACTGTCTATGATTTGGGCGTTTCCTGTGTCACCTGTTTTACATTCCGATGCACCTCTGCAGGTTTACTGTATCCATTGGACCTTCCCACAGACGATGAAACACAGAAATTGCATCGGAATTAAATATAAGAGACACAATGGCGACTTAAGAACAGGAAGGCTGAGTCTTACTACTGTCTATATTTTGAGCGTTTCCTGTGTCTCCAGTTTTACATTCCGATGCACCTCTGCAGGTTTACTGTATTCCTTGGATCTTCCCATTGACGATGAAACACAGAAATAGCATCGGAATTAAATATAAGAGACACAATGCCGACTTAAGTACAGGAACATTGAGTCTTCCTACTGTCTATGTTTTCAGCGTTTCCTGCGTCACCAGTTTTAAATTCCGATGCACCTCTGCAGGTTTACTGTATCCATTGGACCTTCCCATTGACGATGAAGCACAGAAATTGCATCGGAATTAAATATAAGAGACACAATGCCGACTTAAGTACAGAAAGACTGAGTCTTCCTACTGTCTATGTTTTGAGCGTTTCCTGTGTCACCAGTTTTACATTCCGATGCACCACTGCAGGTTTACTGTATCCCTTGCACCTTCCCATTTACAGAGAAACACAAAAATTACATCGGACATAAATATAACAGACACAATGCCGACTTAAGTACAGGAAGACTGAGTCTTCCTACTGTCTATGTTTTGAGCGTTTCCTGTGTCTCCAGTTTTACATTCCGATGCACCTCTGCAGGTTTACTGTATCCCTTGGACTTTACCATTGACCATGAAACACAGAAATTGCATCGGTATTAAATATAAGAGACACAACGCTGACCTAAGTACAAGAAAACTGATTCTTCTTACGGTCTATGTTTTGAGCGTTTCCTGTGGCACCAGTTTTTCATTCCGATGCACCTCTGCAGGTTTACTGTATCCATTGGACCTTCACAGTGACAATGAAACACATAAATTGCATCGGAATTATATATAAGACACACAATGCCGACTTAAGTACAGGAAGACTGAGTCTTCCTACTGTCTATGATTTGAGCGTTTCCTGTGTCTCCAGTTTTACATTCCGATGCACCTCTGCAGGTTTACTGTATCCCTTGGACTTTACCATTGACGATTAAACACAGAAATTGCATCGGTATTAAATATAAGAGACACAACGCTGACCTAAGTACAAGAAAACTGATTCTTCTTCCGGTCTATGTTTTGAGCGTTTCCTGTGTCACCAGTTTTTCATTCCGATGCACCTCTGCAGGTTTACTGTATCCCTTGGACCTTACCATTGACGATGAAACACAGAAATTGCATCGGAATTAAATATAAGAGACACAATGCCGACTTAAGTACAGGAAGACTGAGTCTTCCTACTGTCAAAGTTTGAGCGTTTCCTGTGTCAACAGTTTTACATTCTGATGCACGTCTGCAGATTTGATGTATCCCTTGGACCTTCTCATTGACGTTGAAACACAGAAAATGAATCGGAATTAAATATAAGAGACACAATGCCGACTTAAGTACAGGAAGACTGAGTCTTCCTACTGTCTATGTTTTGATCGTTTCCTGTGTCACCAGTTTTACATTCCGATCCTTCTCTGCATATATACTATATCCATTGGACCTTTCCATTGACGATGAAACACAGAAATTGCATCGGTATTAAATATAAGAGACACAATGCCGACTTAAGTACAGGAAGACTGAGTCTTCCTACTGTCTATGTTTTGAGCGTATCCTGTGTCACCAGTTTTACATTCCGATGCACCTCTGCAGGTTTAGTGTATCCCTTGGATCTTCCCATTGACGATGAAACACAGAAATTGGATCGGAATTAAATATAAGAGACACAATGCCGACTTAAGTACAGGAACATTGAGTCTTCCTACTGTCTATGTTTTGAGCGTTTCCTGCGTCACCAGTTTTACATTCCGATGCACCTCTGCAGGTCTACTGTATCCATTGGACTTTCCCATTGTCGATGAAACACACAAATGGAATCGGAATTAAATATAAGAGACACAATGCCGATTTAAGAACAGGAACGCTTAGTCTTCCTACTGTCTATGATTTGGGCGTTTCCTGTGTCACCAGTTTTATATTCCGATGCACCTCTGCAGGTTTACTGTATCCCTTGGGTCTTCCCATTGACGATGAAACACAGAAATTGCTTCGGAATTAAATATAAGAAACACAATGCCGACTTAAGTACATGAACGTTGAGTCTTCCAACTGTCTATGTTTTCAGTGTTTCCTGCGTCACCAGTTTTATATTCCGGTCCACCTCTGCAGGTTTACTGTAACCTTTGGACCTTCCCATTGACGATGAAACATAGAAATTACATCGGAATTAAATACAAGAGACACAACGTTGACTTAAGTACAAGAAAACTGAGTCTTCTTAGGGTCTATGTTATGAGCGCTTGCTGAGTCACCAGTTTTACATTCCGATGCACCTCTGCAGGGTTACTGTATCCCTTGGACCTTCCCATTGACGATGTAACACAGAAATTGCATCGGAATTAAATATAAGAGACACAATGCCGACTTAAGTACAGAAAGACTGAGTCTTCCTACTGTATATGTTTTGAGCGTTTCCTGTGTCACCAGTTTTACATTCCGATGCACCTCTGCAGGTTTACTGTATCCCATGCACCTTCCCATTGACAATGAAACACAGAAATTACATCGTACTTAAATATAACAGACACAATGCCGACTTAAGTACAGGAAGACTGAGTCTTCCTACTTTCTATGTTTTGAGCGTGTCCTGTTTCACCATTTTTACATTCCGATGCACCTCTGCAGGTTTACTGTATCCCTTGGACTTTACCATTGACGATGAACCACAGAAATTGCATCGGAATTAAATATAAGAGACACAATGCCGACTTAAGTACAGGAAGACTGAGTCTTCCTACTGTCAATGTTTGAGCATTTCCTGTGTCACCAGTTTTACATTCCGATGCACCACTGCAGGTTTACTGTATCCATTGGACCTTCCCATTGACGATGAAGCACAGAAATTGCATCGGAATTAAATATAAGAGACACAATGCCGACTTAGGTACAGGAAGACTGAGTCTTACTTCTGTCTATGTTTTGAGCGTTTCCTGTGTCATCAGTTTTACATTTTGATGCACCTCTGCAGGTTTACTGTATTCCTTGGATCTTCCCATTGACGATGAAACACAGAAATAGCATCGGAATTAAATATAAGAGACACAATGCCGACTTAAGTACAGGAACATTGAGTCTTCCTACTGTCTATGTTTTCAGCGTTTCCTGCGTCACCAGTTTTAAATTCCGATGCACCTCTGCAGGTTTACTGTATCCATTGGACCTTCCCATTGACGACGAAACACAGAAATTACATCAGAATTAAATATAAGAGACACAACGCCGACTTAAGTACAAGAAAACTGATTCTTCTTACGGTCTATGTTTTGAGCGGTTCCAGTGTCACCAGTTTTACATTCCGATGCACCTCTGCTGGTTTACTGTGTCCCTTGGACCTTCCCATTGGCGATGAAACACAGAAATTGCATTAGAATTAAATATAAGAGACACAATGACGTATTAAGTACAGGAAGACAGAGTCTTCCAACTGTCTATGTTTTGAGCGTTTCCTGTGTCACCAGTTTTACATTCCGATGCACCTCTGCAGGTTTTCCTGTTTTCCTTGGAACTTCACAGTGACGATGAAACACAGAAATTGCATCGGAATTACATATAAGAGACACAATGCCGACATAAGTACAGGAAGATTGAGTATTCCTTCTGTCTATGATTTGAGCGTTTCCTGTGTCACCAGTTTTACATTCCGATGCACCTCTGCAGGTATAGTGTTTCCCTTCGACTTTCCCATTGACGATGAAACACAGAAATTGCATCGGAATTAAATATAAGAGACACAATGACGTCTTAAGTACAGGAAGACAGAGTCTTCCAACTGTCTATGTTTATGAGCGCTTCCTGTGTCGCCAGTTTTACATTCCGATGCACCTCTGCAGGTTTACTGTATCCATTGGACCCCCCCATTGACGATGAAACACAGAAATTGCATCGGAATTAAATATAAGAGACACAATGCCGACTTAAGTACAGGAAGACTGAGTCTTCCTACTGTCAAAGTTTGAGCGTTTCCTGTGTCAACAGTTTTACATTCCGATGCACCTCTGCAGATTTTATGTATCCCTTGGACCTTCACATTGACGATGAAACACAGAAAATGAATCGGAATGAAATATAAGAGACACAATGCCGACTTAAGTACAGGAAGACTGAGTCTTCCTACTGTCTATGTTTTGATCGTTTCCTGTGTCACCAGTTTTACATTCCGATCCTCCTCTGCATATATACTGTATCCATTGGACCTTCCCATTGACGATGAAACACAGAAATGGAATCGGAATTAAATATAAGATACACAATGCCGACTGAAGAACAGGAACGCTTAGTCTTCCAACTGTCTATGATTTGGGCGTTTCCTGTGTCACCTGTTTTACATTCCGATGCACCTCTGCAGGTTTACTGTATCCCTTGGGTCTTCCCATTGACGATGAAACACAGGAATTGCTTCGGAATTAAATATAAGGAACACAATGCCGACTTAAGTACAGGAACATTGAGTCTTCCAACTGTCTATGTTTTCAGCGTTTCCTGCGTCACCAGTCTTACATTCCGATCCACCTCTGCAGGTTTACTGTAATCTTTGGACCTTTCCATTGACGATGAAACACAGAAATTGCATCTAAATTAAATATAAGAGACACAATGCCGACTTCAGTACTAGAAAACTGAGTCTTCTTAGGGTCTATGTTTTGACCGCTTCCTGTGTCACCAATTTTACATTCCGATGCACCTCTGCAGGTTTACTGTATCCCTTGGACCTTCCCATTGACGACGAAACACAGAAATTGCATCGGATTTAAATATAAGAGACACAATGGCGACTTAAGAACTCGAAGGCTGAGTCTTACTACTGTCTATCTTTTGAGCGTTTCCTGTGTCACCAGTTTAACATTCCCATGCACATCTGCAGGTTTACTGTTTCCCTTCGACCTTCCCATTGACGATGAAACACAGAAATTGCATCGGAATTGAATATAAGAGACACAATGCCGACTTAAGTACAGGAAGACTGAGTCTTCCTACTGTCAATGTTTGAGCGTTTCTTGTGTCAACAGCTTTACATTCCGATGCACCTCTGCAGGTGTACTGTATACCTTGGACCTTCCCATTGACGATGAAACACAGAAATTGCATCGGAATTAAATGTAAGAGACACAATGCCGACTTAGGTACAGGAAGTCTGAGTCTTCCTACTGTCTATGCTTTGAGCGTATTCTGTGTCATCAGTTTTACATTTTGATGCACCTCTGCAGGTTTACTGTATCCCTTGGACCTTCACAGTGACGATGGAACACAGAAATTGCATCTAAATTAAATATAAGAGGCACAATGCCGACTTCAGTACAAGAAAACTGAGTCTTCATAGGGTCTATGCTTTGACCGCTTCCTGTGTCACCAGTTTTACATTCCGATGCACCTCTGCAGGTTTACTGTATCCCTTGGACATTCCCATTGACGATGAAACACAAAAATATCATCGGAACTAAATATAAGATACACAATGCCGACTTAAGAACAGGAAGGCTGAGTCTTCCTACTGTCTATGTTTTGAGAATTTCCTGTGTCACCAGTTTTACATTCAGATGCACCTATGCAGGTTTACTGTATCCCTTGGATCTTCCCATTTCGATGAAACACAGAAATTGCAACGGAATTAAATATAAAGGACACAATGCCGACTTAAGTACAGGCTGATTTAGTTTTCATACTCTCTTTGTTTTGAGCGTTTCCTGCGTCACCAATTTTACATTCCGATGCACATCTGCAGGTCTACTGTATCCATTGGGCCATCCCATTGTCGGATAAACACAGAAATAGCATCGGAATTAAATAGAAGAGACACAATGCCGACTTAAGAACAGGAACGCTGAGTCTTCCTAATGTCTATGTTTTGAGCGTTTCCTGTGTCACCAGTTTTACATTCCGATGCACCTCTGCGGGTTTACTGTAACCCTTGGGTCTTCCCATTGACGATGAAACACAGAAATTGCTTCGGAATTAAATATAAGGGACACAATGCCGACTTAAGTACAGGAACATTGAGTCTTCCTGCTGTCTATGTTTTGAGCGTTTCCTGCGTCACCAGTTTTACATTCCGATGCACCTCTGCAGGTTTACTGTATCCATCGGACCTTCCCACTGACGATGAAACACAGAAATTACATCGGAATTAAATATATGAGACACAACGTTGACTTAAGTACAAGAAAACTGAGTCTTCTTAGGGTCTATGTTATGAGCATATGCTGTGTCATCAGTTTTACATTCCGATGCAACTCTGCAGGGTTACTGTATCCATTGGACCTTCCCATTGACGATGGAACACAGAAATTGCATCGGAATTAAATATAAGAGACACAATGCCGACTTAAGTGCAGAAAGACTGAGTCTTCCTACTGTCTATGTTTTGAGCGTTTCCTGTGTCACCAGTTTTACATTCCAATGCACCTCTGCTGGTTTACTGTATCCGTTGGACCTTCCCATTGAGGATGAAACACAGAAATTGCATCGGAACTAAATAAAAAAGACACAATGCCGACTTAAGTACAGGAAGATTGAGTCTTCCTACTGTTTATGTTTATAGCTTTCCTGTGTCACAAGCTTTACATTCCGATGCTCCTCTGCAGGTTTACTGTATCCATTGGACCTCCACAGTGACGATGAGACATTGAAATTGCATCGGAATGAAATATAAGAGACACAATGCGACTTAAGTACAGGAAGAGTGTGTCTTTCAAATGTCTATGTTTTGAGCGTTTCCTGTGTCACCAGTTTTACATTCCGATGCACCTCTGCAGGATTACTGTATCCCTTGGACCTTACCATTGACGATGAAACACAGAAATTGGATCGGAATTAAATATAAGAGGCACAATGCCGACTTAAGTACAGGAAAACTGAGTCTTCCTACTGTCAAAGTTTGCGCGTTTCCTGTGTCAACAATTTTACATTCCGATGCACCTCTGCAGATTTGATGTATCCCTTGGACCTTCTCATTGACGATGAAACACAGAAAATGAATGGGAATTAAATATAAGAGACACAATGCCGACTTAAGTACAGGAAGACTGAGTCTTCCTACTGTCTATGTTTTGATCGTTTCCTGTGTCACCAGTTTTACATTCCGATCCTCCTCTGCATATATACTGTATCCATTGGACCTTCCCATTGACGATGAAACACAGAAATTGCATCGCTATTAAATATAAGAGATACAATGCCGACTTAAGTACAGCAAGACTGAGTCTTCCTACTGTCTATGTTTGAGCGTATCCTGTGTCATCAGTTTTACATTCCGATGCACCTCTGCAGGTTTACTGTATCCCTTGGATCTTCCCATTGACGATGAAACACAGAAATTGGATCGGAATTAAATATAAGAGACACAATGCCGACTTAAGTACAGGAACATTGAGTCTTCCTACTGTCTATGTTTTGAGCGTTTCCTGCGTCACCAGTTTTACATTCCGATGCACCTCTGCAGGTCTACTGTATCCATCGGACCTTCCCATTGTCGATGAAACACAGAAATGGAATCGGAATTAAATATAAGAGACACAATGCCGATTTAAGAACAGGAACGCTTAGTCTTCCTACTGTCTATGATTTGGGCGTTTCCTGTGTCACCAGTTTTATATTCCGATGCACCTCTGCAGGTTTACTGTATCCCTTGGGTCTTCCCATTGACGATGAAACACAGAATTTGCATCGGAATTATATATAACAGACACAATGCCGACTTAAGTACAGGAAGACTGAGTCTTCCTACTGTCTATGTTTTGAGCGTTTCCTGTGTCACCAGTTTTACATTCCGATGCACCTCTGCAGGTATACTGTTTCCTTTCGACTTTCCCATTGACGATGAAACACAGAAATTGCATCGGAAATAAATATAAGAGACACAATGCCGACTAAAGTACAGGAAGACTGAGTCTTCCTACTGTCTATGCTTTGAGTGTTTCCTGTGTCATCAGTTCTACATTCCGATGCACCTCTGCAGGTTTACTGTATCCATTGGACCCCCCCCCCCATTGACGATGAAACACAGAAATTGCATCGGAATTAAATATAAAAGACACAATGCGGACTTAAGTACAGGAAGACTGAGTCTTCCTACTGTCTATGTTTTAAGCGTTTCCTGTGTCACCAGTTTTACATTCCGATCCTCCTCTGCAGGTTTACTGTATCCATTGGACCTTCCCATTGACGATGAAACACAGAAATTGCATCGGAATTAAATGTAAGAGACACAATGCCGACTTAGGTACAGGAAGACTGAGTCTTCCTACTGTCTATGCTTTGAGCGTATTCTGTGTCATCAGTTTTACATTTTGATGCACCTCTGCAGGTTTACTGTATCCCTTGGACCTTCACAGTGACGATGAAACACAGAAATTGCATCTAAATTAAATATAAGAGGCAAAATGCCAACTTCAGTACAAGAAAACTGAGTCTTCTTAGGGTCTATGTTTTGACCGCTTCCTTTGTCACCAGTTTTACATTCCGATGCACCTCTGTAGGTTTACTGTATCCCTTGGACCTTCCCATTGACGACGAAACACAGAAATTGCATCGGATTTAAATATAAGAGACACAATGCCGACTTAAGTACAGGAAGACTGATTATTCCTACTGTCTATGTTTTGATCGTTTCCTGTGTCACCAGTTTTACATTCCGATGCACCTCTGCAGTTTTACTGTATCCATTGGACCTTCCCATTGACGATGAAACACAAAAATATCATCGGAACTAAATATAAGTGACACAATGCCGACTTAAGAACAGGAAGGCTGAGTCTTCCTACTGTCTATGTTTTGAGCGTTTCCTGTGTCACCAGTTTTACATTACGATGCACCTCTGCAGGTTTACTGTATCCCTTGGGTCTTCCCATTGACGATGAAACACAGAAATTATATCGGAATTAAATATAAGAGACACAACGTTGACTTAAGTACAAGAAAACTGAGTCTTCTTAGGGTCTATGTTATGAGCGCTTGCTGTGTCACCAGTTTTACATTCCGATGCACCTCTGCAGGGTTACTGTATCCCTTGGACCTTCCCATTGACGATGAAACACAGAAATTGCATCGGATTTAAATATAAGGGACACAATGCCGACTTATGAACAGGAAGGTTTTGTCTTCCTACTTTCTATGTTTTGAGCATTTAGTGTGTCACCAGTTTTACATTCCGATGCACCTCTGCTGGTTTACTGTATCCATTGGACCTTCCCATAGACGATGAAACACAGAAATTGCATCGGAATTAAATATAAGAGACACAATGGCGACTTAAGAACAGGAAGGCTGAGTCTTACTACTGTCTATCTTTTGAGCGTTTCCTGTGTCACCAGTTTTACATTCCCATGCACCTCTGCAGGTTTACTGTTTCCCTTCGACCTTCCCATTGACGATGAAACACAGAAATTGCATCGGAATTAAGTATAAGATACACAATGCCGACTTAAGTACAGGAAGATTGTGTCTTCCTACTGTCTATATTTTGAGCGTTTCCTGCGTCACCAATTTTACATTCCCATGCACATCTGCAGGTTTACTGTATCCATCGGACCTTCCCACAGACGATGAAACACAGAAATTGCATCGGAATTAAATATAAGAGACACAATGGCGACTTAAGAACAGGAAGGCTGAGTCTTACTACTGTCTATATTTTGAGCGTTTCCTGTGTCTCCAGTTTTACATTCCGTAGCACCTCTGCAGGTTTACTGTATTCCTTGGATCTTCCCATTGACGATGAAACACAGAAATAGCATCGGAATTAAATATAAGAGACACAATGCCGACTTAAGTACAGGAACATTGAGTCTTCCTACTGTCTATGTTTTCAGCGTTTCCTGCGTCACCAGTTTTAAATTCCGATGCACCTCTGCAGGTTTACTGTATCCATTGGACCTTCCCATTGACGATGAAGCACAGAAATAGCATCGGAATTAAATATAAGAGACACAATGCCGACTTAAGTACAAGAAAACTGATTCTTCTTACGGTCTATGTTTTGAGCGGTTCCAGTGTCACCAGTTTTACATTCCGATGCACCACTGCAGGTTTACTGTATCCCTTGCACCTTCCCATTTACAGAGAAACACAAAAATTACATCGGACATAAATATAACAGACACAATGCCGACTTAAGTACAGGAAGACTGAGTCTTCCTACTGTCTATGTTTTGAGCGTTTCCTGTGTCTCCAGTATTACATTCCGATGCACCTCTGCAGGTTTACTGTATCCCTTGGACTTTACCATTGACGATGAAACACAGAAATTGCATCGGTATTAAATATAAGAGACACAACGCTGACCTAAGTACAAGAAAACTGATTCTTCTTACGGTCTATGTTTTGAGCGTTTCCTGTGGCACCAGTTTTTCATTCCGATGCACCTCTGCAGGCTTACTGTATCCATTGGACCTTCACAGTGACAATGAAACACATAAATTGCATCGGAATTATATATAAGAGACACAATGCCGACTTAAGTACAGGAAGACTGAGTCTTCCTACTGTCTATGATTTGAGCGTTTCCTGTGTCTCCAGTTTTACATTCCGATGCACCTCTGCAGGTTTACTGTATCCCTTGGACTTTACCATTGACGATTAAACACAGAAATTGCATCGGTATTAAATATAAGAGACACAACGCTGACCTAAGTACAAGAAAACTGATTCTTCTTACGGTCTATGTTTTGAGCGTTTCCTGTGTCACCAGTTTTTCATTCCGATGCACCTCTGCAGGTTTACTGTATCCCTTGGACCTTACCATTGACGATGAAACACAGAAATTGCATCGGAATTAAATATAAGAGACACAATGCCGACTTAAGTACAGGAAGACTGAGTCTTCCTACTGTCAAAGTTTGAGCGTTTCCTGTGTCAACAGTTTTACATTCCGATGCACCTCTGCAGATTTGATGTATCCCTTGGACCTTCTCATTGACGTTGAAACACAGAAAATGAATCGGAATTAAATATAAGAGACACAATGCCGACTTAAGTACAGGAAGACTGAGTCTTCCTACTGTCTATGTTTTGATCGTTTCCTGTGTCACCAGTTTTACATTCCGATCCTTCTCTGCATATATACTATATCCATTGGACCTTCCCATTGACGATGAAACACAGTAATTGCATCGGTATTAAATATAAGAGACACAATGCCGACTTAAGTACAGGAAGACTGAGTCTTCCTACTGTCTATGTTTTGAGCGTATCCTGTGTCACCAGTTTTACATTCCGATGCACCTCTGCAGGTTTAGTGTATCCCTTGGATCTTCCCATTGACGATGAAACACAGAAATTGGATCGAAATTAAATATAAGAGACACAATGCCGACTTAAGTACAGGAACATTGAGTCTTCCTACTGTCTGTGTTTTTGAGCGTTTCCTGCGTCACCAGTTTTACATTCCGATGCACCTCTGCAGGTCTACTGTATCCATTGGACCTTCCCATTGTCGATGAAACACACAAATGGAATCGGAATTAAATATAAGAGACACAATGCCGATTTAAGAACAGGAACGCTTAGTCTTCCTACTGTCTATGATTTGGGCGTTTCCTGTGTCACCAGTTTTATTTTCCGATGCACCTCTGCAGGTTTACTGTATCCCTTGGGTCTTCCCATTGACGATGAAACACAGAAATTGCTTCGGAATTAAATATAAGAAACACAATGCCGACTTAAGTACAGGAACATTGAGTCTTCCAACTGTCTATGTTTTCAGTGTTTCCTGCGTCACCAGTTTTATATTCCGGTCCACCTCTGCAGGTTTACTGTAACCTTTGGACCTTCCCATTGACGATGAAACATAGAAATTACATCGGAATTAAATACAAGAGACACAACGTTGACTTAAGTACAAGAAAACTGAGTCTTCTTAGGGTCTATGTTATGAGCGCTTGCTGAGTCACCAGTTTTACATTCCGATGCACCTCTGCAGGGTTACTGTATCCCTTGGACCTTCCCATTGACAATGTAACACAGAAATTGCATCGGAATTAAATATAAGAGACACAATGCCGACTTAAGTACAGAAAGACTGAGTCTTCCTACTGTATATGTTTTGAGCGTTTCCTGTGTCACCAGTTTTACATTCCGATGCACCTCTGCAGGTTTACTGTATCCCATGCACCTTCCCATTGACAATGAAACACAGAAATTACATCGTACTTAAATATAACAGACACAATGCCGACTTAAGTACAGGAAGACTGAGTCTTCCTACTTTCTATGTTTTGAGCGTGTCCTGTTTCACCAGTTTTACATTCCGATGCACCTCTGCAGGTTTACTGTATCCCTTGGACTTTACCATTGACGATGAACCACAGAAATTGCATCGGAATTAAATATAAGAGACACAATGCCGACTTAAGTACAGGAAGACTGAGTCTTCCTACTGTCAATGTTTGAGCATTTCCTGTGTCACCAGTTTTACATTCCGATGCACCACTGCAGGTTTACTGTATCCATTGGACCTTCCCATTGACGATGAAGCACAGAAATTGCATCGGAATTAAATATAAGAGACACAATGCCGACTTAGGTACAGGAAGACTGAGTCTTCCTACTGTATATGTTTTGAGCGTTTCCTGTGTCACCAGTTTTACATTCCGATGCACCTCTGCAGGTTTACTGTATCCCATGCACCTTCCCATTGACAATGAAACACAGAAATTACATCGTACTTAAATATAACAGACACAATGCCGACTTAAGTACAGGAACATTGAGTCTTCCTACTGTCTATGTTTTCAGCGTTTCCTGCGTCACCAGTTTTAAATTCCGATGCACCTCTGCAGGTTTACTGTATCCATTGGACCTTCCCATTGACGACGAAACACAGAAATTACATCAGAATTAAATATAAGAGACACAACGCCGACTTAAGTACAAGAAAACTGATTCTTCTTACGGTCTATGTTTTGAGCGGTTGCAGTGTCACCAGTTTTACATTCCGATGCACCTCTGCAGGTTTTCCTGTTTTCCTTGGAACTTCACAGTGACGATGAAACACAGAAATTGCATCGGAATTATATACAAGAGACACAATGCCGACATAAGTACAGGAAGATTGAGTATTCCTTCTGTCTATGTTTTGAGCGTTTCCTGTGTCACCAGTTTTACATTCCGATGCACCTCTGCAGGTATAGTGTTTCCCTTCGACTTTCCCATTGACGATGAAACACAGGAATTGCATCGGAATTAAAATAAGAGACACAATGACGTCTTAAGTACAGGAAGACAGAGTCTTCCAACTGTCTATGTTTTGAGCGCTTCCTGTGTCACCAGTTTTACATTCCGATGCACCTCTGCAGGGTTACTGTACCCCTTGGACCTTCCCATTGACGATGAAACACAGATATTGCATCGGAATTAAATATAAGAGACACAATGTCGACTTAAGTACAGAAAGACTGAGTCTTCCTACTGTCTATGTTTTGAGCGTTTCCTGTGTCACCAGTTTTACATTCCGATGCACCTCTGCAGGTTTACTGTATCCCATGCACCTTCCCATTGACAATGAAACACAGAAATTACATCGGACTTAAATATAACAGACACAATGCCGACTTAAGTACAGGAAAACTGAGTCTTCCTACTTTCAATGTTTTGAGCGTGTCCTGTTTCACCAGTTTTACATTCCGATGCACCTCTGCAGGTTTACTGTATCCCTTGGACTTTACCATTGACGATGAACCACAGAAATTGCATCGGAATTAAATATAAGAGACACAATGCCGACTTAGGTACAGGAAGACTGAGTCTTCCTACTGTCAATGTTTGAGCGTTTCCTGTGTCACCAGTTTTACATTCCGATGCACCACTGCAGGTTTACTGTATCCATTGGACCTTTCCATTGACGATGAAACACAGAAATTGCATCTAAATTAAATATAAGAGACACAATGCCGACTTCAGTACTAGAAAACTGAGTCTTCTTAGGGTCTATGTTTTGACCGCTTCCTGTGTCACCAATTTTACATTCCGATGCACCTCTGCAGGTTTACTGTATCCCTTCTACCTTCCCATTGACGACGAAACACAGAAATTGCATCGGATTTAAATATAAGAGACACAATGGCGACTTAAGAACTCGAAGGCTGAGTCTTACTACTGTCTATCTTTTGAGCGTTTCCTGTGTCACCAGTTTAACATTCCCATGCACATCTGCAGGTTTACTGTTTCCCTTCGACCTTCCCATTGACGATGAAACACAGAAATTGCATCGGAATTGAATATAAGAGACACAATGCCGACTTAAGTACAGGAAGACTGAGTCTTCCTACTGTCAATGTTTGAGCGTTTCTTGTGTCAACAGCTTTACATTCCGATGCACCTCTGCAGGTTTACTGTATACCTTGGACCTTCCCATTGACGATGAAACACAGAAATTGCATCGGAATTAAATGTAAGAGACACAATGCCGACTTAGGTACAGGAAGTCTGAGTCTTCCTACTGTCTATGCTTTGAGCGTATTCTGTGTCATCAGTTTTACATTTTGATGCACCTCTGCAGGTTTACTGTATCCCTTGGACCTTCACAGTGACGATGGAACACAGAAATTGCATCTAAATTAAATATAAGAGGCACAATGCCGACTTCAGTACAAGAAAACTGAGTCTTCATAGGGTCTATGCTTTGACCGCTTCCTGTGTCACCAGTTTTACATTCCGATGAACCTCTGCAGGTTTACTGTATCCCTTGGACATTCCCATTGACGATGAAACACAAAAATATCATCGGAACTAAATATAAGATACACAATGCCGACTTAAGAACAGGAAGGCTGAGTCTTCCTACTGTCTATGTTTTGAGAATTTCCTGTGTCACCAGTTTTACATTCAGATGCACCTATGCAGGTTTACTGTATCCCTTGGATCTTCCCATTTCGATGAAACACAGAAATTGCATCGGAATTAAATATAAAGGACACAATGCCGACTTAAGTACAGGAAGATTTAGTTTTCATACTCTCTTTGTTTTGAGCGTTTCCTGCGTCACCAATTTTACATTCCGATGCACATCTGCAGGTCTACTGTATCCATTGGGCCATCCCATTGTCGGATAAACACAGAAATAGCATCGGAATTAAATAGAAGAGACACAATGCCGACTTAAGAACAGGAACGCTGAGTCTTCCTAATGTCTATGTTTTGAGCGTTTCCTGTGTCACCAGTTTTACATTCCGATGCACCTCTGCGGGTTTACTGTAACCCTTGGGTCTTCCCATTGACGATGAAACACAGAAATTGCTTCGGAATTAAATATAAGGGACACAATGCCGACTTAAGTACAGGAACATTGAGTATTCCTGCTGTCTATGTTTTGAGCGTTTCCTAAGTCACCAGTTTTACATTCCGATGCACCTCTGCAGGTTTACTGTATCCATCGGACCTTCCCACTGACGATGAAACACAGAAATTACATCGGAATTAAATATAAGAGACACTACGTTGACTTAAGTACAAGAAAACTGAGTCTTCTTAGGGTCTATGTTATGAGCGCATGCTGTGTCATCAGTTTTACATTCCGATGCAACTCTGCAGGGTTACTGTATCCATTGGACCTTCCCATTGACGATGGAACACAGAAATTGCATCGGAATTAAATATAAGAGACACAATGCCGACTTAAGTGCAGAAAGACTGAGTCTTCCTACTGTCTATGTTTTGAGCGTTTCCTGTGTCACCTGTTTTACATTCCAATGCACCTCTGCTGGTTTACTGTATCCGTTGGACCTTCCCATTGAGGATGAAACACAGAAATTGCATCGGAACTAAATAAAAAAGACACAATGCCGACTTAAGTACAGGAAGACTGAGTCTTCCTACTGTCTATGTTTTGAGCTTTCCTGTGTCACAAGCTTTACATTCCGATGCTCCTCTGCAGGTTTACTGTATCCATTGGACCTCCACAGTGACGATGAGACATTGAAATTGCATCGGAATGAAATATAAGAGACACAATGCGACTTAAGTACAGGAAGAGTGTGTCTTTCAAATGTCTATGTTTTGAGCGTTTCCTGTGTCACCAGTTTTACATTCCGATGCACCTCTGCAGGATTACTGTATCCCTTGGACCTTACCATTGACGATGAAACACAGAAATTGGATCGGAATTAAATATAAGAGACACAATGCCGACTTAAGTACAGGAAAACTGAGTCTTCCTACTGTCAAAGTTTGAGCGTTTCCTGTGTCAACAGTTTTACATTCCGATGCACCTCTGCAGATTTGATGTATCCCTTGGACCTTCTCATTGACGATGAAACACAGTAAATGAATGGGAATTAAATATAAGAGACACAATGCCGACTTAAGTACAGGAAGACTGAGTCTTCCTACTGTCTATGTTTTGATCGTTTCCTGTGTCACCAGTTTTACATACCGATCCTCCTCTGCATATATACTGTATCCATTGGACCTTCCCATTGACGATGAAACACAGAAATTGCATCGCTATTAAATATAAGAGATACAATGCCGACTTAAGTACAGGAAGACTGAGTCTTCCTACTGTCTATGTTTGAGCGTATCCTGTGTCATCAGTTTTACATTCCGATGCACCTCTGCAGGTTTACTGTATCCCTAGGATCTTCCCATTGACGATGAAACACAGAAATTGGATCGGAATTAAATATAAGAGACACAATGCCGACTTAAGTACAGGAACATTGAGTCTTCCTACTGTCTATGTTTTGAGCGTTTCCTGCGTCACCAGTTTTACATTCCGATGCACCTCTGCAGGTCTACTGTATCCATCGGACCTTCCCATTGTCGATGAAACACAGAAATGGAATCGGAATTAAATATAAGAGACACAATGCCGATTTAAGAACAGGAACGCTTAGTCTTCCTACTGTCTATGATTTGGGCGTTTCCTGTGTCACCAGTTTTATATTCCGATGCACCTCTGCAGGTTTACTGTATCCCTTGGGTCTTCCCATTGACGATGAAACACAGAAATTGCTTCGGAATTAAATATAAGAAACACAATGCCGACTTAAGTACAGGAACATTGAGTCTTCCAACTGTCTATGTTTTCAGCGTTTCCTGCGTCACCAGTTTTACATTCCGGTCCACCTCTGCAGGTTTACTGTAACCTTTGGACCTTCCCATTGACGATGTAACATAGAAATTACATCGGAATTAAATACAAGAGACACAACGTTGACTTAAGTACAAGAAAACTGAGTCTTCTTAGGGTCTATGTTATGAGCGCTTGCTGAGTCACCAGTTTTACATTCCGATGCACCTCTGCAGGGTTACTGTTTCCCTTGGACCTTCCCATTGACGATGAAACACAGAAATTGAATCGGAATTAAATATAAGAGACACAATGCCGACTTAAGTACAGAAAGACTGAGTCTTCCTATTGTATATGTTTTGAGCGTTTCCTGTGTCACCAGTTTTACATTCCGATGCACCTCTGCAGGTTTACTGTATCCCATGCACATTCCCATTGACAATGAAACACAGAAATTACATCGGACTTAAATATAACAGACACAATGCCGACTTAAGTACAGGAAGACTGAGTCTTCCTACTTTCTATGTTTTGAGCGTGTCCTGTTACACAAGCTTTACATTCCGATGCACCTCTGCAGGTTTACTGTATCCCTTGGACTTTACCATTGACGATGAACCACAGAAATTGCATCGGAATTAAATATAAGAGACACAATGCCGACTTAAGTACAAGAAGACTGAGTCTTGCTACTGTCAATGTTTGAGCGTTTCCTGTGTCACCAGTTTTACATTCCGATGCACCTCTGCAGGTTTACTGTATCCCTTGGACCTTCCCATTGACGACGAAACACAGAAATTGCATCGGATTTAAATATAAGAGACACAATGCCGACTTAAGTACAGGAAGACTGATTATTCCTACTGTCAATGTTTTGATCGTTTCCTGTGTCACCAGTTTTACATTCCGATGCACCTCTGCAATTTTACTGTATCCATTGGACCTTCCCATTGACGATGAAACACAAAAATATCATCGGAACTAAATATAAGTGACACAATGCCGACTTAAGTACAGGAAGACTGAGTCTTCCTACTGTCAAAGTTTGAGCGTTTCCTGTGTCAACAGTTTTACATTCCGATGCACCTCTGCAGATTTGATGTATCCCTTGGACCTTCTCATTGACGTTGAAACACAGAAAATGAATCGGAATTAAATATAAGAGACACAATGCCGACTTAAGTACAGGAAGACTGAGTCTTCCTACTGTCTATGTTTTGATCGTTTCCTGTGTCACCAGTTTTACATTCCGATCCTTCTCTGCATATATACTATATCCATTGGACCTTCCCATTGACGATGAAACACAGTAATTGCATCGGTATTAAATATAAGAGACACAATGCCGACTTAAGTACAGGAAGACTGAGTCTTCCTACTGTCTATGTTTTGAGCGTATCCTGTGTCACCAGTTTTACATTCCGATGCACCTCTGCAGGTTTAGTGTATCCCTTGGATCTTCCCATTGACGATGAAACACAGAAATTGGATCGGAATTAAATATAAGAGACACAATGCCGACTTAAGTACAGGAACATTGAGTCTTCCTACTGTCTGTGTTTTTGAGCGTTTCCTGCGTCACCAGTTTTACATTCCGATGCACCTCTGCAGGTCTACTGTATCCATTGGACCTTCCCATTGTCGATGAAACACACAAATGGAATCGGAATTAAATATAAGAGACACAATGCCGATTTAAGAACAGGAACGCTTAGTCTTCCTACTGTCTATGATTTGGGCGTTTCCTGTGTCACCAGTTTTATATTCCGATGCACCTCTGCAGGTTTACTGTATCCCTTGGGTCTTCCCATTGACGATGAAACACAGAAATTGCTTCGGAATTAAATATAAGAAACACAATGCCGACTTAAGTACAGGAACATTGAGTCTTCCAACTGTCTATGTTTTCAGTGTTTCCTGCGTCACCAGTTTTATATTCCGGTCCACCTCTGCAGGTTTACTGTAACCTTTGGACCTTCCCATTGACGATGAAACATAGAAATTACATCGGAATTAAATACAAGAGACACAACGTTGACTTAAGTACAAGAAAACTGAGTCTTCTTAGGGTCTATGTTATGAGCGCTTGCTGAGTCACCAGTTTTACATTCCGATGCACCTCTGCAGGGTTACTGTATCCCTTGGACCTTCCCATTGACGATGTAACACAGAAATTGCATCGGAATTAAATATAAGAGACACAATGCCGACTTAAGTACAGAAAGACTGAGTCTTCCTACTGTATATGTTTTGAGCGTTTCCTGTGTCACCAGTTTTACATTCCGATGCACCTCTGCAGGTTTACTGTATCCCATGCACCTTCCCATTGACAATGAAACACAGAAATTACATCGTACTTAAATATAACAGACACAATGCCGACTTAAGTACAGGAAGACTGAGTCTTCCTACTTTCTATGTTTTGAGCGTGTCCTGTTTCACCAGTTTTACATTCCGATGCACCTCTGCAGGTTTACTGTATCCCTTGGACTTTACCATTGACGATGAACCACAGAAATTGCATCGGAATTAAATATAAGAGACACAATGCCGACTTAAGTACAGGAAGACTGAGTCTTCCTACAGTCAATGTTTGAGCATTTCCTGTGTCACCAGTTTTACATTCCGATGCACCACTGCAGGTTTACTGTATCCATTGGACCTTCCCATTGACGATGAAGCACAGAAATTGCATCGGAATTAAATATAAGAGACACAATGCCGACTTAGGTACAGGAAGACTGAGTCTTACTTCTGTCTATGTTTTGAGCGTTTCCTGTGTCATCAGTTTTACATTTTGATGCACCTCTGCAGGTTTACTGTATTCCTTGGATCTTCCCATTGACGATGAAACACAGAAATAGCATCGGAATTAAATATAAGAGACACAATGCCGACTTAAGTACAGGAACATTGAGTCTTCCTACTGTCTATGTTTTCAGCGTTTCCTGCGTCACCAGTTTTAAATTCCGATGCACCTCTGCAGGTTTACTGTATCCATTGGACCTTCCCATTGACGACGAAACACAGAAATTACATCAGAATTAAATATAAGAGACACAACGCCGACTTAAGTACAAGAAAACTGATTCTTCTTACGGTCTATGTTTTGAGCGGTTCCAGTGTCACCAGTTTTACATTCCGATGCACCTCTGCTGGTTTACTGTGTCCCTTGGACCTTCCCATTGGCGATGAAACACAGAAATTGCATTAGAATTAAATATAAGAGACACAAGGACGTCTTAAGTACAGGAAGACAGAGTCTTCCAACTGTCTATGTTTTGAGCGTTTCCTGTGTCACCAGTTTTACATTCCGATGCACCTCTGCAGGTTTTCCTGTTTTCCTTGGAACTTCACAGTGACGATGAAACACAGAAATTGCATCGGAATTATATACAAGAGACACAATGCCGACATAAGTACAGGAAGATTGGGTATTCCTTCTGTCTATGTTTTGAGCGTTTCCTGTGTCACCAGTTTTACATTCCGATGCACCTCTGCAGGTATAGTGTTTCCCTTCGACTTTCCCATTGACGATGAAACACAGGAATTGCATCGGAATTAAATATAAGAGACACAATGACGTCTTAAGTACAGGAAGACAGAGTCTTCCAACTGTCTATGTTTTGAGCGCTTCCTGTGTCACCAGTTTTACATTCCGATGCACCTCTGCAGGGTTACTGTACCCCTTGGACCTTCCCATTGACGATGAAACACAGATATTGCATCGGAATTAAATATAAGAGACACAATGTCGACTTAAGTACAGAAAGACTGAGTCTTCCTACTGTCTATGTTTTGAGCGTTTCCTGTGTCACCAGTTTTACATTCCGATGCACCTCTGCAGGTTTACTGTATCCCATGCACCTTCCCATTGACAATGAAACACAGAAATTACATCGGACTTAAATATAACAGACACAATGCCGACTTAAGTACAGGAAAACTGAGTCTTCCTACTTTCAATGTTTTGAGCGTGTCCTGTTTCACCAGTTTTACATTCCGATGCACCTCTGCAGGTTTACTGTATCCCTTGGACTTTACCATTGACGATGAACCACAGAAATTGCATCGGAATTAAATATAAGAGACACAATGCCGACTTAGGTACAGGAAGACTGAGTCTTCCTACTGTCAATGTTTGAGCGTTTCCTGTGTCACCAGTTTTACATTCCGATGCACCACTGCAGGTTTACTGTATCCATTGGACCTTTCCATTGACGATGAAACACAGAAATTGCATCTAAATTAAATATAAGAGACACAATGCCGACTTCAGTACTAGAAAACTGAGTCTTCTTAGGGTCTATGTTTTGACCGCTTCCTGTGTCACCAATTTTACATTCCGATGCACCTCTGCAGGTTTACTGTATCCCTTGGACCTTCCCATTGACGACGAAACACAGAAATTGCATCGGATTTAAATATAAGAGACACAATGGCGACTTAAGAACTCGAAGGCTGAGTCTTACTACTGTCTATCTTTTGAGCGTTTCCTGTGTCACCAGTTTAACATTCCCATGCACATCTGCAGGTTTACTGTTTCCCTTCGACCTTCCCATTGACGATGAAACACAGAAATTGCATCGGAATTGAATATAAGAGACACAATGCCGACTTAAGTACAGGAAGACTGAGTCTTCCTACTGTCAATGTTTGAGCGTTTCTTGTGTCAACAGCTTTACATTCCGATGCACCTCTGCAGGTTTACTGTATACCTTGGACCTTCCCATTGACGATGAAACACAGAAATTGCATCGGAATTAAATGTAAGAGACACAATGCCGACTTAGGTACAGGAAGTCTGAGTCTTCCTACTGTCTATGCTTTGAGCGTATTCTGTGTCATCAGTTTTACGTTTTGATGCACCTCTGCAGGTTTACTGTATCCCTTAGACCTTCACAGTGACGATGGAACACAGAAATTGCATCTAAATTAAATATAAGAGGCACAATGCCGACTTCAGTACAAGAAAACTGAGTCTTCATAGGGTCTATGCTTTGACCGCTTCCTGTGTCACCAGTTTTACATTCCGATGAACCTCTGCAGGTTTACTGTATCCCTTGGACATTCCCATTGACGATGAAACACAAAAATATCATCGGAACTAAATATAAGATACACAATGCCGACTTAAGAACAGGAAGGCTGAGTCTTCCTACTGTCTATGTTTTGAGAATTTCCTGTGTCACCAGTTTTACATTCAGATGCACCTATGCAGGTTTACTGTATCCCTTGGATCTTCCCATTTCGATGAAACACAGAAATTGCATCGGAATTAAATATAAAGGACACAATGCCGACTTAAGTACAGGAAGATTTAGTTTTCATACTCTCTTTGTTTTGAGCGTTTCCTGCGTCACCAATTTTACATTCCGATGCACATCTGCAGGTCTACTGTATCCATTGGGCCATCCCATTGTCGGATAAACACAGAAATAGCATCGGAATTAAATAGAAGAGACACAATGCCGACTTAAGAACAGGAACGCTGAGTCTTCCTAATGTCTATGTTTTGAGCGTTTCCTGTGTCACCAGTTTTACATTCCGATGCACCTCTGCGGGTTTACTGTAACCCTTGGGTCTTCCCATTGACGATGAAACACAGAAATTGCTTCGGAATTAAATATAAGGGACACAATGCCGACTTAAGTACAGGAACATTGAGTATTCCTGCTGTCTATGTTTTGAGCGTTTCCTGCGTCACCAGTTTTACATTCCAATGCACCTCTGCAGGTTTACTGTATCCATCGGACCTTCCCACTGACGATGAAACACAGAAATTACATCGGAATTAAATATAAGAGACACAACGTTGACTTAAGTACAAGAAAACTGAGTCTTCTTAGGGTCTATGTTATGAGCGCATGCTGTGTCATCAGTTTTACATTCCGATGCAACTCTGCAGGGTTACTGTATCCATTGGACCTTCCCATTGACGATGGAACACAGAAATTGCATCGGAATTAAATATAAGAGACACAATGCCGACTTAAGTGCAGAAAGACTGAGTCTTCCTACTGTCTATGTTTTGAGCGTTTCCTGTGTCACCAGTTTTACATTCCAATGCACCTCTGCTGGTTTACTGTATCCGTTGGACCTTCCCATTGAGGATGAAACACAGAAATTGCATCGGAACTAAATAAAAAAGACACAATGCCGACTTAAGTACAGGAAGACTGAGTCTTCCTACTGTCTATGTTTTGAGCTTTCCTGTGTCACAAGCTTTACATTCCGATGCTCCTCTGCAGGTTTACTGTATCCATTGGACCTCCACAGTGACGATGAGACATTGAAATTGCATCGGAATGAAATATAAGAGACACAATGCGACTTAAGTACAGGAAGAGTGTGTCTTTCAAATGTCTATGTTTTGAGCGTTTCCTGTGTCACCAGTTTTACATTCCGATGCACCTCTGCAGGATTACTGTATCCCTTGGACCTTACCATTGACGATGAAACACAGAAATTGGATCGGAATTAAATATAAGAGACACAATGCCGACTTAAGTACAGGAAAACTGAGTCTTCCTACTGTCAAAGTTTGAGCGTTTCCTGTGTCAACAGTTTTACATTCCGATGCACCTCTGCAGATTTGATGTATCCCTTGGACCTTCTCATTGACGATGAAACACAGTAAATGAATGGGAATTAAATATAAGAGACACAATGCCGACTTAAGTACAAGAAGACTAGGTCTTCCTACTGTCTATGTTTTGATCGTTTCCTGTGTCACCAGTTTTACATTCCGATCCTCCTCTGCATATATACTGTATCCATTGGACCTTCCCATTGACGATGAAACACAGAAATTGCATCGCTATTAAATATAAGAGATACAATGCCGACTTAAGTACAGGAAGACTGAGTCTTCCTACTGTCTATGTTTGAGCGTATCCTGTGTCAACAGTTTTACATTCCGATGCACTTCTGCAGGTTTACTGTATCCCTAGGATCTTCCCATTGACGATGAAACACAGAAATTGGATCGGAATTAAATATAAGAGACACAATGCCGACTTAAGTACAGGAACATTGAGTCTTCCTACTGTCTATGTTTTGAGCGTTTCCTGCGTCACCAGTTTTACATTCCGATGCACCTCTGCAGGTCTACTGTATCCATCGGACCTTCCCATTGTCGATGAAACACAGAAATGGAATCGGAATTAAATATAAGAGACACAATGCCGATTTAAGAACAGGAACGCTTAGTCTTCCTACTGTCTATGATTTGGGCGTTTCCTGTGTCACCAGTTTTATATTCCGATGCACCTCTGCAGGTTTACTGTATCCCTTGGGTCTTCCCATTGACGATGAAACACAGAAATTGCTTCGGAATTAAATATAAGAGACACAATGCCGACTTAAGTACAGGAACATTGAGTCTTCCAACTGTCTATGTTTTCAGCGTTTCCTG
Organism: Schistocerca nitens; assembly: GCF_023898315.1. Classification (NCBI taxonomy): domain Eukaryota; kingdom Metazoa; phylum Arthropoda; class Insecta; order Orthoptera; family Acrididae; genus Schistocerca; species Schistocerca nitens. The sequence continues at coordinate 236,904,702 of NC_064623.1, read as the reverse complement.
CGTCACCAGTTTTACATTCCGGTCCACCTCTGCAGGTTTACTGTAACCTTTGGACCTACCCATTGACGATGTAACATAGAAATTACATCGGAATTAAATACAAGAGACACAACGTTGACTTAAGTACAAGAAAACTGAGTCTTCTTAGGGTCTATGTTATGAGCGCTTGCTGAGTCACCAGTTTTACATTCCGATGCACCTCTGCAGGGTTACTGTTTCCCTTGGACCTTCCCATTGACGATGAAACACAGAAATTGAATCGGAATTAAATATAAGAGACACAATGCCGACTTAAGTACAGAAAGACTGAGTCTTCCTATTGTATATGTTTTGAGCGTTTCCTGTGTCACCAGTTTTACATTCCGATGCACCTCTGCAGGTTTACTGTATCCCATGCACATTCCCATTGACAATGAAACACAGAAATTACATCGGACTTAAATATAACAGACACAATGCCGACTTAAGTACAGGAAGACTGAGTCTTCCTACTTTCTATGTTTTGAGCGTGTCCTGTTACACCAGCTTTACATTCCGATGCACCTCTGCAGGTTTACTGTATCCCTTGGACTTTACCATTGACGATGAACCACAGAAATTGCATCGGAATTAAATATAAGAGACACAATGCCGACTTAAGTACAAGAAGACTGAGTCTTGCTACTGTCAATGTTTGAGCGTTTCCTGTGTCACCAGTTTTACATTCCGATGCACCTCTGCAGGTTTACTGTATCACTTGGACCTTCCCATTGACGACGAAACACAGAAATTGCATCGGATTTAAATATAAGAGACACAATGCCGACTTAAGTACAGGAAGACTGATTATTCCTACTGTCAATGTTTTGATCGTTTCCTGTGTCACCAGTTTTACATTCCGATGCACCTCTGCAATTTTACTGTATCCATTGGACCTTCCCATTGACGATGAAACACAAAAATATCATCGGAACTAAATATAAGTGACACAATGCCGACTTAAGAACAGGAAGGCTGAGTCTTCCTACTGTCTATGTTTTGAGAATTTCCTGTGTCACCAGTTTTACATTCCGATGCACCTCTGCAGGTTTACTGTATCCAATGGACCTTCCCATTGTCGATGAAACACAGAAATAGCATCGGAATTAAATATAAGAGACACAATGCCGACTTAAGAACAGGAAGGCTGAGTCTTCCTACTGTCTATGTTTTGAGCGTTTCCTGAGTCACCAGTTTTACATTCCGATGCACCTCTGCAGGTTTACTGTATCCCTTGGGTCTTCCCATTGACGATGAAACACAGTAATTGCTTCGGAATGAAATATAAGGGACACAATGACGACTTAAGTTCAGGAACATTGAGTCTTGCTACTGTCTATGTTTTGAGCATTTCCTGCGTCACCAGTTTTACATTCCGATGCACCACTGCAGGTTTACTGTATATATTGGACCTTCCCACTGACGATGAAACACAGAAATTACATCGGAATTAAATATAAGAGACACAACGTTGCCTTAAGTACAAGAAAACTGAGTCTTCTTAGGGTCTATGTTATGAGCGCTTGCTGTGTCACCAGTTTTACATTCCGATGCACCTCTGCAGGGTTACTGTATATCTTGGACCTTCCCATTGACGATGAAACACAGAAATTGCATCGGAATTAAATATAGTTGACACAATGCCGACTTAAGTACAGAAAGACTGAGTCTTCCTACTGTCTATGTTTTGAGCGTTTCCTGTGTCACCAGTTTTACATTCCGATGAACCACTGCAGGTTTACTGTATCCCTTGCACCTTCCCATTGACAGAGAAACACAAAAATTACATCGGACTTAAATATAACAGACACAATGCCGACTTAAGTACAGGTAGACTGTGTCTTCCTACTGTCTATGTTTTGAGCGTTTCCTGTGTCTCCAGTTTTACATTCCGATGCACCTCTGCAGGTTTACTGTATCCCTTGGACTTTACCATTGACGATGAAACACAGAAATTGCATCGGTATTAAATATAAGAGACGCAACGCTGACCTAAGTACAAGAAAACTGATTCTTCTTACGGTCTATGTTTTGAGCGTTTCCTGTGGCACCAGTTTTTCATTCCGATGCACCTCTGCAGGTTTACTGTATCCATTGGACCTTCACAGTGACAATGAAACACATAAATTACATCGGAATATTATATAAGAGACACAATGCCGACTTAAGTACAGGAAGACTGAGTCTTCCTACTTTCTATGTTTTGAGCGTGTCCTGTTACACCAGTTTTACATTCCGATGCACCTCTGCAGGTTTACTGTATCCCTTGGACTTTACCATTGACGATGAACCACAGAAATTGCATCGGAATTAAATATAAGAGACACAACGCCGACTTAAGTACAAGAAGACTGAGTCTTGCTACTGTCAATGTTTGAGCGTCTCCTGTGTCACCAGTTTTACATTCCGATGCACCACTGCAGGTTTACTGTATCCATTGGACCTTCCCATTGACGATGAAACACAGAAAATGCATCGGAATTAAATATAAGAGACACAATGCCGACTTAAGTACAGGAAGACTGAATCTTCCTAATGTCTATGTTTTGAGCGTTTCCTGTGGCACCAGTTTTACATTCCGCTCCACCTCTGCAGGTTTACTATATCCATTGGACCTTCCCATTGACGATGAAGCACAGAAATTGCATCGGAATTAAATATAAGAAACACAATGCCGACTTAGGTACAGGAAGACTGAGTCTTACTTCTGTCTATGTTTTGAGCGTTTCCTGTGTCATCAGTTTTACATTTTGATGCACCTCTGCAGGTTTACTGTATCCCTTGGTCCTTCACAATGACGATGAAACACAGAAATTGCATGTAAATTAAATATAAGAGACACAATGCCGACTTCAGTACTAGAAAACTGAGTCTTCTTAGGGTCTATGTTTTGACCGATTCCTGTGTCACCAGTTTTACATTCCCATACACCTCTGCAGGTTTACTGTTTCCCTTCGACCTTCCCATTGACGATGAAACACAGAAATTGCATCGGAATTAAGTATAAGAGACACAATGCCGACTTAAGTACAGGAACATTGAGTCTTCCTACTGTCTATGTTTTCAGCGTTTCCTGCGTCACCAGTTTTAAATTCCGATGCACTTCTGCAGGTTTACTGTATCCATTGGACCTTCCCATTGACGACGAAACACAGAAATTATATCGGAATTAAATATAAGAGACACAACGCCGACTTAAGTACAAGAAAACTGATTATTCTTACGGTCTATGTTTTGAGCGGTTCCAGTGTCACAAGTTTTACATTCCGATGCACCTCTGCTGGGTTACTGTGTCCCTTGGACCTTCCCATTGGCGATGAAACACAGAAATTGCATCAGAATTAAATATAAGAGACACAATGTCGTCTTAAGTACAGGAAGACAGAGTCTTCCAACTGTCTATGTTTTGAGCGTTTCCTGTGTCACCCGTTTTACATTCCGATGCACCTCTGCAGGTTTTCCTGTTTCCCTTGGACCTTCACAGTAACGATGAAACACAGAAATTGCATCGGAATTATATATAAGAGACACAATGCCGACATAAGTACAGGAAGATTAAGTCTTCCTACTGTCTATGTTTTGAGCGTTTCCTGTGTCACCAGTTTTACATTCCGATGCACCTCTGCAGGTTTACTGTATCCATTGGACCCCCCCATTGACGATGAAACACAGAAATTGCATCGGAATTAAATATAAGAGACACAATGCCGACTTGAGTACATGAAGACTGAGTCTTCCTACTGTCAAAGTTTGAGCGTTTCCTGTGTCAACAGTTTTACATTCCGATGCACCTCTGCAGATTTGATGTATCCCTTGGACCTTCTCATTGACGATGAAACACAGAAAATGAATCGGAATGAAATATAAGAGACACAATGCCGACTTAAGTACAAGAAGACTGAGTCTTCCTACTGTCTATGTTTTGATCGTTTCCTGTGTCACCAGTTTTACATTCCGATCCTCCTCTGCATATATACTGTATCCATTGGACCTTCCCATTGACGATGAAACACAGAAATTGCATCGGTATTAAATATAAGAGACACAATGCCGACTTAAGTACAGGAAGACTGAGTCTTCCTACTGTCAAAGTTTGAGCGTATCCTGTGTCATCAGTTTTACATTCCGATGCACCTCTGCAGGTTTACTGTATCCCTTGGATCTTCCCATTGACGATGAAACACAGAAATTGGATCGGAATTAAATATAAGAGACACAATGCCGACTTAAGTACAGGAACATTGAGTCTTCCTACTGTCTATGTTTTGAGCGTTTACTGCGTCACCAGTTTTACATTCCGATGCACCTCTGCAGGTCTACTGTATCCATTGGACCTTCCCATTGTCGATTAAACACAGAAATGGATTCGGAATTAAATATAAGAGACACAATGCCAACTCAAGAACAGGAACGCTTAGTCTTCCTACTGTCTATGATTTGGGCGTTTCCTGTGTCACCTGTTTTACATTCCGATGCACCTCTGCAGGTTTACTGTATCCCTTGGGTCTTCCCATTGACGATGAAACACAGAAATTGCTTCGGAATTAAATATAAGAAACACAATGCCGACTTAAGTACAGGAACATTGAGTCTTCCAACTGTCTATGTTTTCAGCGTTTCCTGCGTCACCAGTTTTACATTCCGATCCACCTCTGCAGGTTTACTGTAACCTTTGGACCTTCCCATTGACGATGAATTATAGAAATTACATCGGAATTAAATATAAGAGACACAATGCCGATTTAAGAACAGGAACGCTTAGTCTTCCTACTGTCTATGATTTGGGCGTTTCCTGTGTCACCAGTTTTATATTCCGATGCACCTCTGCAGGTTTACTGTATCCCTTGGGTCTTCCCATTGACGATGAAACACAGAGATTGCTTCGGAATTAAATATAAGAAACACAATGCCGACTTAAGTACAGGAACATTGAGTCTTCCAACTGTCTATGTTTTCAGCGTTTCCTGCGTCACCAGTTTTACATTCCGGTCCACCTCTGCAGGTTTACTGTAACCTTTGGACCTTCCCATTGACGATGTAACATAGAAATTACATCGGAATTAAATACAAGAGACACAACGTTGACTTAAGTACAAGAAAACTGAGTCTTCTTAGGGTCTATGTTATGAGCGCTTGCTGAGTCACCAGTTTTACATTCCGATGCACCTCTGCAGGGTTACTGTTTCCCTTGGACCTTCCCATTGACGATGAAACACAGAAATTGCATCGGAATTAAATATAAGAGACACAATGCCGACTTAAGTACAGAAAGACTGAGTCTTCCTATTGTATATGTTTTGAGCGTTTCCTGTGTCACCAGTTTTACATTCCGATGCACCTCTGCAGGTTTACTGTATCCCATGCACATTCCCATTGACAATGAAACACAGAAATTACATCGGACTTAAATATAACAGACACAATGCCGACTTAAGTACAGATAGACTGAGTCTTCCTACTTTCTATGTTTTGAGCGTGTCCTGTTACACCAGTTTTACATTCCGATGCACCTCTGCAGGTTTACTGTATCCCTTGGACTTTACCATTGACGATGAACCACAGAAATTGCATCGGAATTAAATATAAGAGACACAATGCCGACATAAGTACAAGAAGACTGAGTCTTGCTACTGTCAATGTTTGAGCGTTTCCTGTGTCACCAGTTTTACATTCCGATGCACCTCTGCAGGTTTACTGTATCCCTTGGACCTTCCCATTGACGACGAAACACAGAAATTGCATCGGATTTAAATATAAGAGACACAATGCCGACTTAAGTACAGGAAGACTGATTATTCCTACTGTCTATGTTTTGATCGTTTCCTGTGTCACCAGTTTTACATTCCGATGCACCTCTGCAATTTTACTGTATCCATTGGACCTTCCCATTGACGATGAAACACAAAAATATCATCGGAACTAAATATAAGTGACACAATGCCGACTTAAGAACAGAAAGGCTGAGTCTTCCTACTGTCTATGTTTTGAGAATTTCCTGTGTCACCAGTTTTACATTCCGATGCACCTCTGCAGGTTTACTGTATCCAATGGACCTTCCCATTGTCGATGAAACACAGAAATAGCATCGGAATTAAATATAAGAGACACAATGCCGACTTAAGAACAGGAAGGCTGAGTCTTCCTACTGTCTATGTTTTGAGCGTTTCCTGAGTCACCAGTTTTACATTCCGATGCACCTCTGCAGGTTTACTGTATCCCTTGGGTCTTCCCATTGACGATGAAAGACAGTAATTGCTTCGGAATGAAATATAAGGGACACAATGACGACTTAAGTTCAGGAACATTGAGTCTTGCTACTGTCTATGTTTTGAGCATTTCCTGCGTCACCAGTTTTACATTCCGATGCACCACTGCAGGTTTACTGTATATATTGGACCTTCCCACTGACGATGAAACACAGAAATTTCATCGGAATTAAATATAAGAGACACAACGTTGCCTTAAGTACAAGAAAACTGAGTCTTCTTAGGGTCTATGTTATGAGCGCTTGCTGTGTCACCAGTTTTACATTCCGATGCACCTCTGCAGGGTTACTGTATCCATTGGACCTTCCCATTGACGATGAAACACAGAAATTGCATCGGAATTAAATATAGTTGACACAATGCCGACTAGTACAGAAAGACTGAGTCTTCCTACTGTCTATGTTTTGAGCGTTTCCTGTGTCACCAGTTTTACATTCCGATGCACCACTGCAGGTTTACTGTATCCCTTGCACCTTCCCATTGACAGAGAAACACAAAAATTACATCGGACTTAAATATAACAGACACAATGCCGACTTAAGTACAGGAAGACTGTGTCTTCCTACTGTCTATGTTTTGAGCGTTTCCTGTGTCTCCAGTTTTACATTCCGATGCACCTCTGCAGGTTTACTGTATCCCTTGGACTTTACCATTGACGATGAAACACAGAAATTGCATCGGTATTAAATATAAGAGACGCAACGCTGACCTAAGTACAAGAAAACTGATTCTTCTTACGGTCTATGTTTTGAGCGTTTCCTGTGGCACCAGTTTTTCATTCCGATGCACCTCTGCAGGTTTACTGTATCCATTGGACCTTCACAGTGACAATGAAACACATAAATTACATCGGAATATTATATAAGAGACACAATGCCGACTTAAGTACAGGAAGACTGAGTCTTCCTACTTTCTATGTTTTGAGCGTGTCCTGTTACACCAGTTTTTCATTCCGATGCACCTCTGCAGGTTTACTGTATCCCTTGGACTTTACCATTGACGATGAACCACAGAAATTGCATCGGAATGAAATATAAGAGACACAATGCCGACTTAAGTACAAGAAGACTGAGTCTTCCTACTGTCTATGTTTTGATCGTTTCCTGTGTCACCAGTTTTACATTCCGATCCTCCTCTGCATATATACTGTATCCATTGGACCTTCCCATTGACGATGAAACACAGAAATTGCATCGGTATTAAATATAAGAGACACAATGCCGACTTAAGTACAGGAAGACTGAGTCTTCCTACTGTCAAAGTTTGAGCGTATCCTGTGTCATCAGTTTTACATTCCGATGCACCTCTGCAGGTTTACTGTATCCCTTGGATCTTCCCATTGACGATGAAACACAGAAATTGGATCGGAATTAAATATAAAAACACAATGCCGACTTAAGTACAGGAACATTGAGTCTTCCTACTGTCTATGTTTTGAGCGTTTACTGCGTCACCAGTTTTACATTCCGATGCACCTCTGCAGGTCTACTGTATCCATTGGACCTTCCCATTGTCGATTAAACACAGAAATGGATTCGGAATTAAATATAAGAGACACAATGCCAACTCAAGAACAGGAACGCTTAGTCTTCCTACTGTCTATGATTTGGGCGTTTCCTGTGTCACCTGTTTTACATTCCGATGCACCTCTGCAGGTTTACTGTATCCCTTGGGTCTTCCCATTGACGATGAAACACAGAAATTGCTTCGGAATTAAATATAAGAAACACAATGCCGACTTAAGTACAGGAACATTGAGTCTTCCAACTGTCTATGTTTTCAGCGTTTCCTGCGTCACCAGTTTTACATTCCGATCCACCTCTGCAGCTTTACTGTAACCTTTGGACCTTCCCATTGACGATGAAACATAGAAATTACATCGGAATTAAATATAAGAGACACAATGCCGACTTAAGTACAGGAACGTTGAGTCTTCCTACTGTCCATGATTTGAGCGTTTCCTGCGTCACCAATTTTACATTCCGATGCACCTCTGCAGGTCTACTGTATCCATCGGACCTTCCCATTGTCGATGAAACACAGAAATGGAATCGGAATTAAATATAAGAGACACAATGCCGATTTAAGAACAGGAACGCTTAGTCTTCCTACTGTCTATGATTTGGGCGTTTCCTGTGTCACCAGTTTTATATTCCGATGCACCTCTGCAGGTTTACTGTATCCCTTGGGTCTTCCCATTGACGATGAAACACAGAAATTGCTTCGGAATTAAATATAAGAAACACAATGCCGACTTAAGTACAGGAACATTGAGTCTTCCAACTGTCTATGTTTTCAGCGTTTCCTGCGTCACCAGTTTTACATTCCGGTCCACCTCTGCAGGTTTACTGTAACCTTTGGACCTTCCCATTGACGATGTAACATAGAAATTACATCGGAATTAAATACAAGAGACACAACGTTGACTTAAGTACAAGAAAACTGAGTCTTCTTAGGGTCTATGTTATGAGCGCTTGCTGAGTCACCAGTTTTACATTCCGATGCACCTCTGCAGGGTTACTGTTTCCCTTGGACCTTCCCATTGACGATGAAACACAGAAATTGCATCGGAATTAAATATAAGAGACACAATGCCGACTTAAGTACAGAAAGACTGAGTCTTCCTATTGTATATGTTTTGAGCGTTTCCTGTGTCACCAGTTTTACATTCCGATGCACCTCTGCAGGTTTACTGTATCCCATGCACATTCCCATTGACAATGAAACACAGAAATTACATCGGACTTAAATATAACAGACACAATGCCGACTTAAGTACAGGAAGACTGAGTCTTCCTACTTTCTATGTTTTGAGCGTGTCCTGTTACACCAGTTTTACATTCCGATGCACCTCTGCAGGTTTACTGTATCCCTTGTACTTTACCATTGACGATGAACCACAGAAATTGCATCGGAATTAAATATAAGAGACACAATGCCGACTTAAGTACAAGAAGACTGAGTCTTGCTACTGTCAATGTTTGAGCGTTTCCTGTGTCACCAGTTTTACATTCCGATGCACCTCTGCAGGTTTACTGTATCCCTTGGACCTTCCCATTGACGACGAAACACAGAAATTGCATCGGATTTAAATATAAGAGACACAATGCCGACTTAAGTACAGGAAGACTGATTATTCCTACTGTCTATGTTTTGATCGTTTCCTGTGTCACCAGTTTTACATTCCGATGCACCTCTGCAATTTTACTGTATCCATTGGACCTTCCCATTGACGATGAAACACAAAAATATCATCGGAACTAAATATAAGTGACACAATGCCGACTTAAGAACAGAAAGGCTGAGTCTTCCTACTGTCTATGTTTTGAGAATTTCCTGTGTCACCAGTTTTACATTCCGATGCACCTCTGCAGGTTTACTGTATCCAATGGACCGTCCCATTGTCGATGAAACACAGAAATAGCATCGGAATTAAATATAAGAGACACAATGCCGACTTAAGAACAGGAAGGCTGAGTCTTCCTACTGTCTATGTTTTGAGCGTTTCCTGAGTCACCAGTTTTACATTCCGATGCACCTCTGCAGGTTTACTGTATCCCTTGGGTCTTCCCATTGACGATGAAACACAGTAATTGCTTCGGAATGAAATATAAGGGACACAATGACGACTTAAGTTCAGGAACATTGAGTCTTGCTACTGTCTATGTTTTGAGCATTTCCTGCGTCACCAGTTTTACATTCCGATGCACCACTGCAGGTTTACTGTATATATTGGACCTTCCCACTGACGATGAAACACAGAAATTTCATCGGAATTAAATATAAGAGACACAACGTTGCCTTAAGTACAAGAAAACTGAGTCTTCTTAGGGTCTATGTTATGAGCGCTTGCTGTGTCACCAGTTTTACATTCCGATGCACCTCTGCAGGGTTACTGTATCCATTGGACCTTCCCATTGACGATGAAACACAGAAATTGCATCGGAATTAAATATAGTTGACACAATGCCGACTAGTACAGAAAGACTGAGTCTTCCTACTGTCTATGTTTTGAGCGTTTCCTGTGTCACCAGTTTTACATCCCGATGCACCACTGCAGGTTTACTGTATCCCTTGCACCTTCCCATTGACAGAGAAACACAAAAATTACATCGGACTTAAATATAACAGACACAATGCCGACTTAAGTACAGGAAGACTGTGTCTTCCTACTGTCTATGTTTTGAGCGTTTCCTGTGTCTCCAGTTTTACATTCCGATGCACCTCTGCAGGTTTACTGTATCCCTTGGACTTTACCATTGACGATGAAACACAGAAATTGCATCGGTATTAAATATAAGAGACGCAACGCTGACCTAAGTACAAGAAAACTGATTCTTCTTACGGTCTATGTTTTGAGCGTTTCCTGTGGCACCAGTTTTTCATTCCGATGCACCTCTGCAGGTTTACTGTATCCATTGGACCTTCACAGTGACAATGAAACACATAAATTACATCGGAATATTATATAAGAGACACAATGCCAACTTAAGTACAGGAAGACTGAGTCTTCCTACTTTCTATGTTTTGAGCGTGTCCTGTTACACCAGTTTTTCATTCCGATGCACCTCTGCAGGTTTACTGTATCCCTTGGACTTTACCATTGACGATGAACCACAGAAATTGCATCGGAATTAAATATAAGAGACACAACGCCGACTTAAGTACAAGAAGACTGAGTCTTGCTACTGTCAATGTTTGAGCGTCTCCTGTGTCACCAGTTTTACATTCCGATGCACCACTGCAGGTTTACTGTATCCATTGGACCTTCCCATTGACGATGAAACACAGAAAATGCATCGGAATTAAATATAAGAGACACAATGCCGACTTAAGTACAGGAAGACTGAATCTTCCTAATGTCTATGTTTTGAGCGTTTCCTGTGTCACCAGTTTTACATTCCGCTCCACCTCTGCAGGTTTACTATATCCATTGGACCTTCCCATTGACGATGAAGCACAGAAATTGCATCGGAATTAAATATAAGAAACACAATGCCGACTTAGGTACAGGAAGACTGAGTCTTACTTCTGTCTATGTTTTGAGCGTTTCCTGTGTCATCACTTTTACATTTTGATGCACCTCTGCAGGTTTACTGTATCCCTTGGTCCTTCACAATGACGATGAAACACAGAAATTGCATGTAAATTAAATATAAGAGACACAATGCCGACTTCAGTACTAGAAAACTGAGTCTTCTTAGGGTCTATGTTTTGACCGATTCCTGTGTCACCAGTTTTACATTCCCATGCACCTCTGCAGGTTTACTGTTTCCCTTCGACCTTCCCATTGACGATGAAACACAGAAATTGCATCGGAATTAAGTATAAGAGACACAATGCCGACGTAAGTACAGGAAGATTGTGTCTTCCTACTGTCTATATTTTGAGCGTTTCCTGCGTCACCAATTTTACATTCCCATGCACATCTGCAGGTTTACTGTATCCATTGGACCTTCCCATAGACGATGAAACACAGATATTGCATCGGAATTAAATATAAGAGACACAATGGCGACTTAAGAACAGGAAGGCTGAGTCTTACTACTGTCTATACTTTGAGCGTTTCCTGTGTCTCCAGTTTTACATTCCGATGCACCTCTGCAGGTTTACTGTATTCCTTGGATCTTCCCATTGACGATGAAACACAGAAATAGCATCGGAATTAAATATAAGAGACACAATGCCGACTTAAGTACAGGAACATTGAGTCTTCCTACTGTCTATGTTTTCAGCGTTTCCTGCGTCACCAGTTTTAAATTCCGATGCACCTCTGCAGGTTTACTGTATCAATTGGACCTTCCCATTGACGACGAAACACAGAAATTACATCGGAATTAAATATAAGAGACACAACGCCGACTTAAGTACAAGAAAACTGATTCTTCTTACGGTCTATGTTTTGAGCGGTTCCAGTGTCACAAGTTTTACATTCCGATGCACCTCTGCTGGTTTACTGTGTCCCTTGGACCTTCCCATTGGCGATGAAACACAGAAATTGCATCAGAATTAAATATAAGAGACACAATGTCGTCTTAAGTACAGGAAGACAGAGTCTTACAACTGTCTATGTTTTGAGCGTTTCCTGTGTCAACCGTTTTACATTCCGATGCACCTCTGCAGGTTTTCCTGTTTCCCTTGGACCTTCACAGTAACGATGAAACACAGAAATTGCATCGGAATTATATATAAGAGACACAATGCCGACATAAGTACAGGAACATTGAGTCTTCCTACTGTCTATGTTTTGAGCGTTTACTGCGTCACCAGTTTTACATTCCGATGCACCTCTGCAGGTCTACTGTATCCATTGGACCTTCCCATTGTCGATTAAACACAGAAATGGATTCGGAATTAAATATAAGAGACACAATGCCAACTCAAGAACAGGAACGCTTAGTCTTCCTACTGTCTATGATTTGGGCGTTTCCTGTGTCACCTGTTTTACATTCCGATGCACCTCTGCAGGTTTACTGTATCCCTTGGGCCTTCCCATTGACGATGAAACACAGAAATTGCTTCGGAATTAAATATAAGAAACACAATGCCGACTTAAGTACAGGAACATTGAGTCTTCCAACTGTCTATGTTTTCAGCGTTTCCTGCGTCACCAGTTTTACATTCCGATCCACCTCTGCAGGTTTACTGTAACCTTTGGACCTTCCCATTGACGATGAAACATAGAAATTACATCGGAATTAAATACAAGAGATACAACGTTGATTTAAGTACAAGAAAACTGAGTCTTCTTAGGGTCTATGTTATGAGCGCTTGCTGACTCACCAGTTTTACATTCCGATGCACCTCTGCAGGGTTACTGTATCCCTTGGACCTTCCCATTGACGATGAAACACAGAAATTGGATCGGAATTAAATATAAGAACCACAATGCCGACTTAAGTACAGAAAGACTGAGTCTTCCTACTGTCTATGTTTTGAGCGTTTCCTGTGTCACCAGTTTTACATTCCGATGCACCTCTGCAGGTTTACTGTATCCCATGCACCTTCCCATTGACAATGAAACACAGAAATTACATCGGACTTAAATATAACAGACACAATGCCGACTTAAGTACAGGAAAACTGAGTCTTCCTACTTTCTATGTTTTGAGCGTGTCCTGTTTCACCAGTTTTACATTCCGATGCACCTCTGCAGGTTTACTGTATCCCTTGGACTTTACCATTGACGATGAACCACAGAAATTGCATCGGAATTAAATATAAGAGACACAATGCCGACTTAATTACAGGAAGACTGAGTCTTCCTACTGTCAATGTTTGAGCGTTTCCTGTGTCACCAGTTTCACATTCCGATGCACCTCTGCAGGTTTACTGTATCCATTGGAACCCCCCCCCCCCCCCCCATTGACGATGAAACACAGAAATTGCATCGGAATTAAATATAAAAGACACAATGCCGACTTAAGTACAGGAAGACTGAGTCTTCCTACTGTCAAAGTTTGAGCGTTTCCTGTGTCAACAGTTTTACATTCCGATACACCTCTGCAGATTTGATGTATCCCTTGGACCTTCTCATTGACGATGAAACACAGAAAATGAATCGGAATGAAATATAAGAGACACAATGCCGACTTAAGTACAAGAAGACTGAGTCTTCCTACTGTCTATGTTTTGATCGTTTCCTGTGTCACCAGTTTTACATTCCGATCCTCCTCTGCATATATACTGTATCCATTGGACCTTCCCATTGACGATGAAACACAGAAATTGCATCGGTATTAAATATAAGAGACAAATGCCGACTTAAGTACAGGAAGACTGAGTCTTCCTACTGTCAAAGTTTGAGCGTATCCTGTGTCATCAGTTTTACAATCCGATGCACCTCTGCAGGTTTACTGTATCCCTTGGATCTTCCCATTGACGATGAAACACAGAAATTGGATCGGAAATAAATATAAGAGACACATTGCCGACTTAAGTACAGTAACATTGAGTCTTCCTACTGTCTATGTTTTGAGCGTTTACTGCGTCACCAGTTCTACATTCCGATGCACCTCTGCAGGTCTACTGTATCCATTGGACCTTCCCATTGTCGATGAAACACAGAAATGGAATCGGAATTAAATATAAGAGACACAATGCCGACTCAAGAACAGGAACGCTTAGTCTTCCTACTGTCTATGATTTGGGCGTTTCCTGTGTCACCTGTTTTACATTCCGATGCACCTCTGCAGGTTTACTGTATCCCTTGGGTCTTCCCATTGACGATGAAACACAGAAATTGCTTCGGAATTAAATATAAGAAACACAATGCCGACTTAAGTACAGGAACATTGAGTCTTCCAACTGTCTATGTTTTCAGCGTTTCCTGCGTCACCAGTTTTACATTCCGATCCACCTCTGCAGGTTTACTGTAACCTTTGGACCTTCCCATTGACGATGAAACATAGAAATTACATCGGAATTAAATACAAGAGACACAACGTTGACTTAAGTACAAGAAAACTGAGTCTTCTTAGGGTCTATGTTATGAGCGCTTGCTGAGTCACCAGTTTTACATTCCGATGCACCTCTGCAGGGTTACTGTATCCCTTGGACCTTCCCATTGACGATGAAACACAGAAATTGCATCGGAATTAAATATAAGAGACACAATGCCGACTTAAGTACAGAAAGACTGAGTCTTCGTACTATCTATGTTTTGAGCGTTTCCTGTGTCACCAGTTTTACATTCCGATGCACCTCTGCAGGTTTACTGTATCCCATGCACCTTCCCAATGACAATGAAACACAGAAATTACATCGGACTTAAATATAACAGACACAATGCCGACTTAAGTACAGGAAGACTGAGTCTTCCTACTTTCTATGTTTTGAGCGTTTCCTGTTTCACCAGTTTTACATTCCGATGCACCTCTGCAGGTTTACTGTATCCCTTGGACCTTCCCATTGACGATGAAACACAGAAATTGCATCGGAATTAAATATAAGAGACACAATGCCGACTTAAGTACAGGAAGACTGAGTCTTCCTACTGTCAATGTTTGAGCGTTTCCTGTGTCACCAGTTTTACATTCCGATGCACCACTGCAGGTTTACTGTATCCATTGGACCTTCCCATTGACGATGAAACACTGAAAATGCATCGCAATAAAATATAAGAGACACAATGCCGACTTAAGTACAGGAAGACTGAGTCTTCCTACTGTCTATGTTTTGAGCGTTTCCTGTGTCACCAATTTTACATTCCGATGCACCTCCGCAGGTTTACTGTATCCATTGGACCTTCCCATTGACGATGAAGCACAGAAATTGCATCGGAATTAAATATAAGAGACACAATGCCGACTTAGGTACAGGAAGACTGAGTCTTTCTTCTGTTTAAGTTTTGAGCGTATTCTGTGTCATCACTTTTACATTTTGATGCACCTCTGCAGGTTTACTGTATCCCTTGGTCCTTCACAATGACGATGAAACACAGAAATTGCATCTAAATTAAATATAAGAGACACAATGCCGACTTCAGTACTAGAAAACTGAGTCTTCTTAGGGTCTATGTTTTGACCGCTTCCTGTGTCAACTATTTTTCATTCCGATGCACCTCTGCAGGTTTACTGTATCCCTTGGACCTGCCCATTGACGACGAAACACAAAAAATTGCATCGGATTTAAATATAAGTGACACAATGCCGACTTAAGTACAGGAAGATTGTGTCTTCCTACTGTCTATATTTTGAGCGTTTGCTGCGTCACCAATTTTACAATCCGATGCACTTCTGCAGGTTTACTGTATCCATTGGACCTTCCCATAGACGATGAAACACAGAAATTGCATCGGAAATTAATATAAGAGACACAATGGCGACTTAAGAACAGGAAGGCTGAGTCTTACTACTGTCTATATTTTGAGCGTTTCCTGTGTCACCAGTTTTACATTCCGATGCACCTCTGCAGGTTTACTGTTTTCCTTGGATCTTCCCATTGACGATGGAACACAGAAATAGCATCGGAATTAAATATAAGAGACACAACGCCGACTTAAGTACAAGAAAACTGATTCTTCTTACGGTCTATGTTTTGAGCGTTTCCAGTGTCACCAGTTTTACATTCCGATGCGCCTCTGCTGGTTTACTGTGTCCCTTGGACCTTCCCATTGGCGATGAAACACAGAAATTGCATCAGAATTAAATATAAGAGACACAATGACGTCTTAAGTACAGGAAGATAGAGTCTTGCAACTGTCTATGTTTTGAGCGTTTCCTGTGTCACCAGTTTTACATTCCGATGCACCTCTGCAGGTTTTCCTGTTTCCCTTGGACCTTCACAGTGACGATGAAACACAGAAATTGCATCGGAATTATACATAAGAGACACAATGCCGACTTAAGTACAGGAAGATTGAGTCTTCCTACTGTCTATGCTTTGAGCGTTTCCTGTGTCACCAGTTTTACATTCCGATGCACCTCTGCAGATTTGATGTATCCCTTGGACCTTCTCATTGACGATGAAACACAGAAAATGAATCGGAATTAAATATAAGAGACACAATGCCGACTTAAGTACAGGAAGACTGAGTCTTCCTACTGTCAAAATTTGAGCGTTTCCTGTGTCAACAGTTTTACATTCCGATGCACCTCTGCAGATTTGATGTATCCCTTGGACCTTCTCATTGACGATGAAACACAGAAAATGAATCGGAATTAAATATAAGAGACACAATGCCGACTTAAGTACAGGAAGACTGAGTATTCCTACTGTCTATGTTTTGATCGTTTCCTGTGTCACCAGTTTTACATTCCGATCCTCCTCTGCATATATACTGTATCCATTGGACCTTCCCATTGACGATGAAACACAGAAATTGCATCGGTATTAAATATAAGAGACACAATGCCGACTTAAGTACAGGAAGACTGAGTCTTCCTACTGTCTATGTTTTGAGCGTATCCTATGTCATCAGTTTTATTTTCCGATGCACCTCTGCAGGTTTACTGTATCCCTTGGATCTTCCCATTGACGATGAAACACAGATATTGGATCGGAATTAAATATAAGAGACACAATGCCGACTTAAGTACAGGAACATTGAGTCTTCCTACTGTCTATGTTTTGAGCGTTTACTGCGTCACCAGTTTTACATTCCGATGCACCTCTGCCGGTCTACTGTATCCATTGGACCTTCCCATTGTCGATGAAACACAGAAATGGAATCGGAATTAAATATAAGAGACACAATGCCGACTTAAGTACAGATAGACTGAGTCTTCCTATTGTATATGTTTTGAGGGTTTCCTGTGTCACCAGTTTTACATTCCGATGCACCTCTGCAGGTTTACTGTATCCCATGCACATTCCCATTGACAATGAAACACAGAAATTACATCGGACTTAAATATAACAGACACAATGCCGACTTAAGTACAGGAAGACTGAGTCTTCCTACTTTCTATGTTTTGAGCGTGTCCTGTTACACCAGTTTTACATTCCGATGCACCTCTGCAGGATTACTGTATCCCTTGGACTTTACCATTGACGATGAACCACAGAAATTGCATCGGAATTAAATATAAGAGACACAACGCCGACTTAAGTACAAGAAGACTGAGTCTTGCTACTGTCAATGTTTGAGCGTCTCCTGTGTCACCAGTTTTACATTCCGATGCACCACTGCAGGTTTACTGTATCCATTGGACCTTCCCATTGACGATGAAACACAGAAAATGCATCGGAATTAAATATAAGAGACACAATGCCGACTTAAGTACAGGAAGACTGAATCATCCTAATGTCTATGTTTTGAGCGTTTCCTGTGTCACCAGTTTTACATTCCGCTCCACCTCTGCAGGTTTACTGTATCCATTGGACCTTCCCATTGACGATGAAGCACAGAAATTGCATCGGAATTAAATATAAGAAACACAATGCCGACTTAGGTACAGGAAGACTGAGTCTTACTTCTGTCTATGTTTTGAGCGTTTCCTGTGTCATCAGTTTTACATTTTGATGCACCTCTGCAGGTTTACTGTATCCCTTGGTCCTTCACAATGACGATGAAACACAGAAATTGCATGTAAATTAAATATAAGAGACACAATGCCGACTTCAGTACTAGAAAACTGAGTCTTCTTAGGGTCTATGTTTTGACCGATTCCTGTGTCACCAGTTTTACATTCCCATGCACCTCTGCAGGTTTACTGTTTCCCTTCGACCTTCCCATTGACGATGAAACACAGAAATTGCATCGGAATTAAGTGTAAGAGACACAATGCCGACGTAAGTACAGGAAGATTGTGTCTTCCTACTGTCTATATTTTGAGCGTTTCCTGCGTCACCAATTTTACATTCCCATGCACATCTGCAGGTTTACTGTATCCATTGGACCTTCCCATAGACGATGAAACACAGAAATTGCATCGGAATTAAATATAAGAGACACAATGGCGACTTAAGAACAGGAAGGCTGAGTCTTACTACTGTCTATACTTTGAGCGTTTCCTGTGTCTCCAGTTTTACATTCCGATGCACCTCTGCAGGTTTACTGTATTCCTTGGATCTTCCCATTGACGATGAAAAACAGAAATAGCATCGGAATTAAATATAAGAGACACAATGCCGACTTAAGTACAGGAACATTGAGTCTTCCTACTGTCTATGTTTTCAGCGATTCCTGCGTCACCAGTTTTAAATTCCGATGCACCTCTGCAGGTTTACTGTATCCATTGGACCTTCCCATTGACGACGAAACACAGAAATTACATCGGAATTAAATATAAGAGACACAACGCCGACTTAAGTACAAGAAAACTGATTCTTCTTACGGTCTATGTTTTGAGCGGTTCCAGTGTCACAAGTTTTACATTCCGATGCACCTCTGCTGGTTTACTGTGTCCCTTGGACCTTCCCATTGGCGATGAAACACAGAAATTGCATCAGAATTAAATATAAGAGACACAATGACGTCTTAAGTACAGGAAGACAGAGTCTTCCAACTGTCTAAGTTTTGAGCGTTTCCTGTGTCACCCGTTTTACATTCCGATGCACCTCTGCAGGTTTTCCTGTTTCCCTTGGACCTTCACAGTAACGATGAAACACAGAAATTGCATCGGAATTATATATAAGAGACACAATGCCGACATAAGTACAGGAAGATTGAGTCTTCCTACTGTCTATGTTTTGAGCGTTTCCTGTGTCACCAGTTTTACATTCCGATGCACCTCTGCAGGTTTACTGTATTCATTGGACCCCCCCATTGACGATGAAACACAGAAATTGCATCGGAATTAAATATAAGAGACACAATGCCGACTTGAGTACAATAAGACTGAGTCTTCCTACTGTCAAAGTTTGAGCGTTTCCTGTGTCAACAGTTTTACATTCCGATGCACCTCTGCAGATTTGATGTATCCCTTGGACCTTCTCATTGACGATGAAACACAGAAAATGAATCGGAATGAAATATAAGAGACACAATGCCGACTTAAGTACAAGAAGACTGAGTCTTCCTACTGTCTATGTTTTGATCGTTTCCTGTGTCACCAGTTTTACATTCCGATCCTCCTCTGCATATATACTGTATCCATTGGACCTTCCCATTGACGATGAAACACAGAAATTGCATCGGTATTAAATATAAGAGACACAATGCCGACTTAAGTACAGGAAGACTGAGTCTTCCTACTGTCAAAGTTTGAGCGTATCCTGTGTCATCAGTTTTACATTCCGATGCACCTCTGCAGGTTTACTGTATCCCTTGGATCTTCCCATTGACGATGAAACACAGAAATTGGATCGGAATTAAATATAAGAGACACAATGCCGACTTAAGTACAGGAACATTGAGTCTTCCTACTGTCTATTTTTTGAGCGTTTACTGCGTCACCAGTTTTACATTCCGATGCACCTCTGCAGGTCTACTGTATCCATTGGACCTTCCCATTGTCGATTAAACACAGAAATGGATTCGGAATTAAATATAAGAGACACAATGCCAACTCAAGAACAGGAACGCTTAGTCTTCCTACTGTCTATGATTTGGGCGTTTCCTGTGTCACCTGTTTTACATTCCGATGCACCTCTGCAGGTTTACTGTATCCCTTGGGTCGTCCCATTGACGATGAAACACAGAAATTGCTTCGGAATTAAATATAAGAAACACAATGCCGACTTAAGTACAGGAACATTGAGTCTTCCAACTGTCTATGTTTTCAGCGTTTCCTGCGTCACCAGTTTTACATTCCGATCCACCTCTGCAGGTTTACTGTAACCTTTGGACCTTCCCATTGACGATGAAACATAGAAATTTCATCGGAATTAAATACAAGAGATACAACGTTGATTTAAGTACAAGAAGACTGAATCATCCTAATGTCTATGTTTTGAGCGTTTCCTGTGTCACCAGTTTTACATTCCGCTCCACCTCTGCAGGTTTACTGTATCCATTGGACCTTCCCATTGACGATGAAGCACAGAAATTGCATCGGAATTAAATATAAGAAACACAATGCCGACTTAGGTACAGGAAGACTGAGTCTTACTTCTGTCTATGTTTTGAGCGTTTCCTGTGTCATCAGTTTTACATTTTGATGCACCTCTGCAGGTTTACTGTATCCCTTGGTCTTTCACAATGACGATGAAACACAGAAATTGCATGTAAATTAAATATAAGAGACTCAATGCCGACTTCAGTACTAGAAAACTGAGTCTTCTTAGGGTCTATGTTTTGACCGATTCCTGTGTCACCAGTTTTACATTCCCATGCACCTCTGCAGGTTTACTGTTTCCCTTCGACCTTCCCATTGACGATGAAACACAGAAATTGCATCGGAATTAAGTATAAGAGACACAATGCCGACGTAAGTACAGGAAGATTGTGTCTTCCTACTGTCTATATTTTGAGCGTTTCCTGCGTCACCAATTTTACATTCCCATGCACATCTGCAGGTTTACTGTATCCATTGGACCTTCCCATAGACGATGAAACACAGAAATTGCATCGGAATTAAATATAAGAGACACAATGGCGACTTAAGAACAGGAAGGCTGAGTCTTACTACTGTCTATACTTTGAGCGTTTCCTGTGTCTCCAGTTTTACATTCCGATGCCCTCTGCAGGTTTACTGTATTCCTTGGATCTTCCCATTGACGATGAAACACAGAAATAGCATCGGAATTAAATATAAGAGACACAATGCCGACTTAAGTACAGGAACATTGAGTCTTCCTACTGTCTATGTTTTCAGCGTTTCCTGCGTCACCAGTTTTAAATTCCGATGCACCTCTGCAGGTTTACTGTATCCATTGGACCTTCCCATTGACGACGAAACACAGAAATTACATCGGAATTAAATATAAGAGACACAACGCCGACTTAAGTACAAGAAAACTGATTCTTCTTACGGTCTATGTTTTGAGCGGTTCCAGTGTCACAAGTTTTACATTCCGATGCACCTCTGCTGGTTTACTGTGTCCCTTGGACCTTCCCATTGGCGATGAAACACAGAAATTGCATCAGAATTAAATATAAGAGACACAATGACGTCTTAAGTACAGGAAGACAGAGTCTTCCAACTGTCTAAGTTTTGAGCGTTTCCTGTGTCACCCGTTTTACATTCCGATGCACCTCTGCAGGTTTTCCTGTTTCCCTTGGACCTTCACAGTAACGATGAAACACAGAAATTGCATCGGAATTATATATAAGAGACACAATGCCGACATAAGTACAGGAAGATTGAGTCTTCCTACTGTCTATGTTTTGAGCGTTTCCTGTGTCACCAGTTTTACATTCCGATGCACCTCTGCAGGTTTACTGTATCCATTGGACCCCCCAATTGACGATGAAACACAGAAATTGCATCGGAATTAAATATAAGAGACACAATGCCGACTTGATTACAGGAAGACTGAGTCTTCCTACTGTCAAAGTTTGAGCGTTTCCTGTGTCAACAGTTTTACATTCCGATGCACCTCTGCAGATTTGATGTATCCCTTGGACCTTCTCATTGACGATGAAACACAGAAAATGAATCGGAATGAAATATAAGAGACACAATGCCGACTTAAGTACAAGAAGACTGAGTCTTCCTACTGTCTATGTTTTGATCGTTTCCTGTGTCACCAGTTTTCATTCCGATCCTCCTCTGCATATATACTGTATCCATTGGACCTTCCCATTGACGATGAAACACAGAAATTGCATCGGTATTAAATATAAGAGACACAATGCCGACTTAAGTACAGGAAGACTGAGTCTTCCTACTGTCAAAGTTTGAGCGTATCCTGTGTCATCAGTTTTACATTCCGATGCACCTCTGCAGGTTTACTGTATCCCTTGGATCTTCCCATTGACGATGAAACACAGAAATTGCATCGGAATTAAATATAACAGACACAATGCCGACTTAAGTACAGGAACATTGAGTCTTCCTACTGTCGATTTTTTGAGCGTTTACTGCGTCACCAGTTTTACATTCCGATGCACCTCTGCAGGTCTACTGTATCCATTGGACCTTCCCATTGTCGATTAAACACAGAAATGGATTCGGAATTAAATATAAGAGACACAATGCCAACTCAAGAACAGGAACGCTTAGTCTTCCTACTGTCTATGATTTGGGCGTTTCCTGTGTCACCTGTTTTACATTCCGATGCACCTCTGCAGGTTTACTGTATCCCTTGGGTCGTCCCATTGACGATGAAACACAGAAATTGCTTCGGAATTAAATATAAGAAACACAATGCCGACTTAAGTACAGGAACATTGAGTCTTCCAACTGTCTATGTTTTCAGCGTTTCCTGCGTCACCAGTTTTACATTCCGATCCACCTCTGCAGGTTTACTGTAACGTTTGGACCTTCCCATTGACGATGAAACACAGAAATTACATCGGAATTAAATACAAGAGATACAACGTTGATTTAAGTACAAGAAAACTGAGTCTTCTTAGGGTCTATGTTATGAGCGCTTGCTGAGTCACCAGTTTTACATTCCGATGCACCTCTGCAGGGTTACTGTATCCCTTGGACCTTCCCATTGACGATGAAACACAGAAATTGCATCGGAATTAAATATAAGAGACACAATGCCGACTTAAGTACAGAAAGACTGAGTCTTCCTACTGTCTATGTTTTGAGCGTTTCCTGTGTCACCAGTTTTACATTCCGATGCACCTCTGCAGGTTTACTGTATCCCATGCACCTTCCCATTGACAATGAAACACAGAAATTACATCGGACTTAAATATAACAGACACAATGCCGACTTAAGTACAGGAAAACTGAGTCTTCCTACTTTCTATGTTTTGAGCGTGTCCTGTTTCACCAGTTTTACATTCCGATGCACCTCTGCAGGTTTACTGTATCCCTTGGACTTTACCATTGACGATGAACCACAGAAATTGCATCGGAGTTAAATATAAGAGACACAATGCCGACTTAATTACAGGAAGACTGAGTCTTCCTACTGTCAATGTTTGAGCGTTTCCTGTGTCACCAGTTTTACATTCCGATGCACCTCTGCAGGTTTACTGTATCCATTGGACCCCCCCCCCCCCCCATTGACGATGAAACACAGAAATTGCATCGGAATTAAATATAAGAGACACAATGCCGACTTAAGTACAGGAAGACTGAGTCTTCCTACTGTCAAAGTTTGAGCGTTTCCTGTGTCAACAGTTTTACATTCCGATACACCTCTGCAGATTTGATGTATCCCTTGGACCTTCTCATTGACGATGAAACACAGAAAATGAATCGGAATGAAATATAAGAGACACAATGCCGACTTAAGTACAAGAAGACTGAGTCTTCCTACTGTCTATGTTTTGATCGTTTCCTGTGTCACCAGTTTTACATTCCGATCCTCCTCTGCATATATACTGTATCCATTGGACCTTCCCATTGACGATGAAACACAGATATTGCATCGGTATTAAATATAAGAGACACAATGCCGACTTAAGTACAGGAAGACTGAGTCTTCCTACTGTCAAAGTTTGAGCGTATCCTGTGTCATCAGTTTTACAATCCGATGCACCTCTGCAGGTTTACTGTATCCCTTGGATCTTCCCATTGACGATGAAACACAGAAATTGGATCGGAAATAAATATAAGAGACACATTGCCGACTTAAGTACAGTAACATTGAGTCTTCCTACTGTCTATGTTTTGAGCGTTTACTGCGTCACCAGTTCTACATTCCGATGCACCTCTGCAGGTCTACTGTATCCATTGGACCTTCCCATTGTCGATGAAACACAGAAATGGAATCGGAATTAAATATAAGAGACACAATGCCGACTCAAGTACAGGAACGCTTAGTCTTCCTACTGTCTATGATTTGGGCGTTTCCTGTGTCACCTGTTTTACATTCCGATGCACCTCTGCAGGTTTACTGTATCCCTTGGGTCTTCCCATTGACGATGAAACACAGAAATTGCTTCGGAATTAAATATAAGAAACACAATGCCGACTTAAGTACAGGAACATTGAGTCTTCCAACTGTCTATGTTTTCAGAGTTTCCTGCGTCACCAGTTTTACATTCCGATCCACCTCTGCAGGTTTACTGTAACCTTTGGACCTTCCCATTGACGATGAAACATAGAAATTACATCGGAATTAAATACAAGAGACACAACGTTGACTTAAGTACAAGAAAACTGAGTCTTTTTAGGATCTATGTTATGAGCGCTTGCTGAGTCACCAGTTTTACATTCCGATGCACCTCTGCAGGGTTACTGTATCCCTTGGACCTTCCCATTGACGATGAAACACAGAAATTGCTTCGGAATTAAATATAAGAGTCACAATGCCGACTTAAGTACAAAAAGACTGAGTCTTCGTACTATCTATGTTTTGAGCGTTTCCTGTGTCACCAGTTTTACATTCCGATGCACCTCTGCAGGTTTACTGTATCCCATGCACCTTCCCAATGACAATGAAACACAGAAATTACATCGGACTTAAATATAACAGACACAATGCCGACTTAAGTACAGGAAGACTGAGTCTTCCTACTTTCTATGTTTTGAGCGTTTCCTGTTTCACCAGTTTTACATTCCGATGCACCTCTGCAGGTTTACTGTATCCCTTGGACCTTCCCATTGACGATGAAACACAGAAATTGCATCGGAATTAAATATAAGAGACACAATGCCGACTTAAGTACAGGAAGACTGAGTCTTCCCACTGTCAATGTTTGAGCTTTTCCTGTGTCACCAGTTTTACATTCCGATGCACCACTGCAGGTTTACTGTATCCATTGGACCTTCCCATTGACGATGAAATACTGAAAATGCATCGCAATAAAATATATGAGATACAATGCCGACTTAAGTACAGGAAGACTGAGTCTTCCTACTGTCTATGTTTTGAGCGTTTCCTGTGTCACCAGTTTTACATTCCGATGCACCTCCGCAGGTTTACTGTATCCATTGGACCTTCCCATTGACGATGAAGCACAGAAATTGCATCGGAATTAAATATAAGAGACACAATGCCGACTTAGGTACAGGAAGACTGAGTCTTTCTTCTGTTTAAGTTTTGAGCGTATTCTGTGTCATCACTTTTACATTTTGATGCACCTCTGCAGGTTTACTGTATCCCTTGGTCCTTCACAATGACGATGAAACACAGAAATTGCATCTAAATTAAATATAAGAGACACAATGCCGACTTCAGTACTAGAAAACTGAGTCTTCTTAGGGTCTATGTTTTGACCGCTTCCTGTGTCAACTATTTTTCATTCCGATGCACCTCTGCAGGTTTACTGTATCCCTTGGACCTGCCCATTGACGACGAAACACAAAAAATTGCATCGGATTTAAATATAAGAGACACAATGCCGACTTAAGTACAGGAAGATTGTGTCTTCCTACTGTCTATATTTTGAGCGTTTGCTGCGTCACCAATTTTACATTCCGATGCACTTCTGCAGGTTTACTGTATCCATTGGACCTTCCCATAGACGATGAAACACAGAAATTGCATCGGAATTAAATATAAGAGACACAATGGCGACTTAAGAACAGGAAGGCTGAGTCGTACTACTGTCTATATTTTGAGCGTTTCCTGTGTCACCAGTTTTACATTCCGATGCACCTCTGCAGGTTTACTGTTTTCCTTGGATCTTCCCATTGACGATGGAACACAGAAATAGCATCGGAATTAAATATAAGAGACACAACGCCGACTTAAGTACAAGAAAACTGATTCTTCTTACGGTCTATGTTTTGAGCGTTTCCAGTGTCACCAGTTTTACATTCCGATGC
Organism: Schistocerca nitens; assembly: GCF_023898315.1. NCBI lineage: Eukaryota > Metazoa > Arthropoda > Insecta > Orthoptera > Acrididae > Schistocerca > Schistocerca nitens. Next base: position 236,878,193 of record NC_064623.1, on the reverse strand, counting down.
GCCTCTGCTGGTTTACTGTGTCCCTTGGACCTTCCCATTGGCGATGAAACACAGAAATTGCATCAGAATTAAATATAAGAGACACAATGACGTCTTAAGTACAGGAAGATAGAGTCTTGCAACTGTCTATGTTTTGAGCGGTTCCTGTGTCACCAGTTTTACATTCCGATGCACCTCTGCAGGTTTTCCTGTTTCCCTTGGACCTTCACAGTGACGATGAAACACAGAAATTGCATCGGAATTATACATAAGAGACACAATGAAGACTTAAGTACAGGAAGATTGAGTCTTCCTACTGTCTATGCTTTGAGCGTTTCCTGTGTCACCAGTTTTACATTCCGATGCACCTCTGCAGATTTGATGTATCCCTTGGACCTTCTCATTGACGATGAAACACAGAAAATGAATCGGAATTAAATATAAGAGACACAATGCCGACTTAAGTACAGGAAGACTGAGTCTTCCTACTGTCAAAATTTGAGCGTTTCCTGTGTCAACAGTTTTACATTCCGATGCACCTCTGCAGATTTGATGTATCCCTTGGACCTTCTCATTGACGATGAAACACAGAAAATGAATCGGAATTAAATATAAGAGACACAATGCCGACTTAAGTACAGGAAGACTGAGTATTCCTACTGTCTATGTTTTGATCGTTTCCTGTGTCACCAGTTTTACATTCCGATCCTCCTCTGCATATATACTGTATCCATTGGACCTTCCCATTGACGATGAAACACAGAAATTGCATCGGTATTAAATATAAGAGACACAATGCCGACTTAAGTACAGGAAGACTGAGTCTTCCTACTGTCTATGTTTTGAGCGTATCCTATGTCATCAGTTTTATTTTCCGATGCACCTCTGCAGGTTTACTGTATCCCTTGGATCTTCCCATTGACGATGAAACACAGAAATTGGATCGGAATTAAATATAAGAGACACAATGCCGACTTAGGTACAGGAACATTGAGTCTTCCTACTGTCTATGTTTTGAGCGTTTACTGCGTCACCAGTTTTACATTCCGATGCACCTCTGCAGGTCTACTGTATCCATTGGACCTTCCCATTGTCGATGAAACACAGAAATGGAATCGGAATTAAATATAAGAGACACAATGCCGACTTAAGAACAGGAACGCTTAGTCTTCCTACTGTCTATGATTTGGGCGTTTCCTGTGTCACCAGTTTTACATTCCGATGCACCTCTGCAGGTTTACTGTATCCCTTGGGTCTTCCCATTGACGATGAAACACAGAAATTCCTTCGGAATTAAATATAAGAAACACAATGCCGACTTAAGTACAGGAACATTGAGCCTTCCAACTGTCTATGTTTTCAGCGTTTCCTGCGTCACCAGTTTTACATTCAGATCCACCTCTGTAGGTTTACTGTAACCTTTGGACCTTCCCATTGACGATGAAACATAGAAATTACATCGGAATTAAATAGAAGAGACACAACGTTGACTTAAGTACAAGAAAACTGAGTCTTCTTAGGGTCTATGTTATGAGCGCTTGCTGAGTCACCAGTTTTACATTCCGATGCACCTCTGCAGGGTTACTGTATCCCTTGGACCTTCCCATTGACGATGAAACACAGAAATTGCATCGGAATTAAATAATAGAGTCACAATGCCGACTTAAGTACAGAAAGACTGAGTCTTCCCACTGTCTATGTTTTGATCGTTTCCTGTGTCACCAGTTTTACATTCCGATGCACCTCTGCAGGTATACTGTATCCCATGCACCTTCCCATTGACAATGAAACACAGAAATTACATCGGACTTAAATATAACAGACACAATGCCGACTTAAGTACAGGAAGACTGAGTCTTCCTACTTTCTATGTTTTGAGCGTGTCCTGTTTCACCAGTTTTACATTCCGATGCTCCTCTGCAGGTTTACTGTATCCATTGGACCTTCCCATTGACGATGAAACACAGAAATTGCATCTAAATTAAATATAAGAGACACAATGCCGACTTCAGTACTAGAAAACTGAGTCTTCTTAGGGTCTATGTTTTGACCGCTTCCTGTGTCACCAATTTTACATTCCGATGCACCTCTGCAGGTATACTGTATCCCATGCACCTTCCAATTGACAATGAAACACAGAAATTGCATCGGAATTAAATATAAGAGACACAATGGCGACTTAAGAACTCGAAGGCTGAGTCTTACTACTGTCTATCTTTTGAGCGTTTCCTGTGTCACCAGTTTTACATTCCCATGCACCTCTGCAGGTTTACTGTTTCCCTTCGACCTTCCCATTGACGATGAAACACAGAAATTGTATCGGAATTAAGTATAAGAGACACAATGCCGACTTAAGTACAGGAAGACTGAGTCTTCCTACTGTCTATATTTTGAGCGTTTCCAGCGTCATCAATTTTACATTCCGATGCACCTCTGCAGGTTTACTGTATCCATTGGACCTTCCCATGGACGATGAAACACAGAAATAGCATCGGAATTAAATATAAGAGACACAATGGTGACTTAAGAACAGGAAGGCTGAGTCTTACTACTGTCTATATTTTGAGCGTTTCCTGTGTCACCAGTTTTACATTCCGATGCACCTCTGCAGGTTTACTGTATTCCTTGGATCTTCCCATTGACGAGCAAACACAGAAATAGCATCGGAATTAAATATAAGAGACACAATGCTGACTTAAGTACAGGAACATTGAGTATTCCTACTGTCTATCATTTCAGCGTTTCCTGCGTCTCCAGTTTTACATTCCGATGCACCACTGCAGGTTTACTGTATCCATTGGACCTTCCCATTGACGATGAAACACAGAAATTACATCGGAATTAAATATAAGAGACACAACGCCGACTTCAGTACAAGAAAACTGATTCTTCTTACAGTCAATCTTTTGAGCGTTTCCATTGTCACCAGTTTTAGATTCCGATGCACCTCTGCTGGTTTACTGTGTCCCTTGGACCTTCCCATTGGCGATGGAACACAGAAATTGCATCAGAATTAAATATAAGAGACACATTGACGTCTTAAGTACAGGAAGACAGAGTCTTCCAACTGTCTATGTTTTGAGCGTTCCCTGTGTCACCAGTTTTACATTCCGATGCACCTCTGCAGGTTTTCCTGTTTCCCTTGGGCCTTCACAGTGACGATGAAACACAGAAATTGCATCGGAATTATGTATAAGAGACACAATGCCGACATAAGTACGGGAAGACTGAGTCTTCCTACTGTCTATGTTTTGAGCGTTTCCTGTGTCACCAGTTTTACATTCCGATGCACCTTTGCAGGTATAGGGTTTCCCTTCGACTTTCCCATTGACAATGAAACACAGAAATTGCATCGGAATTAAATATAAAAGACACAATGCCGACTTATGTACAGGAAGACTGAGTCTTCCTACTGTCTATGTTTTGAGCGTTTCCTGTGTCACCAGTTTTACATTCCAATGCACCTCTGCAGGTTTACTTTATCCATTGGACCTTCCCATTGACGATGAAACACAGATATTACCTCGGATTTAAATATAAGAGACACAACGCCGACTTAAGTACAAGAAAACTGATTCTTCTTACGGTCTATGTTTTGAGCGTTTCCAGTGTCACCAGTTTTACATTCCGATGCACCTCTGCTGGTTTACTGTGTCCCTTGGACCTTCCCATTGGCGATGAAACACAGAAATTGCATCGGAATTAAATATAAGAGACACAATGTCGACTTAAGTACAGGAACATTGAGTCTTCCTACTGTCTATGTTTTGAGCGTTTCCTGCGTCACCAGTTTTACATTCCGATGCACCTCTGCAGGTTTACTGTATCCATTGGACCTTCCCACTGACGATGAAACACAGAAATTACACCGCAATTGAATATAAGAGACACAACATTGAATTAAGTACAAGAAAACTGAGTCTTCTTAAGGTCTATGTTATGAGCGCTCGCTGTGTCACCAGTTTTACATTCCGATGCACCTCTGCAGGTTTACTGTATCCCTTGGACTTTACCATTGACGATGAAACACAGAAATTGCATATAAATTAAATATAAGAGTCACAATGCCGACTTAAGTACAGGAAGACTGAGTCTTCCTACTGTCAATGTTTGAGCGTTTCCTATGTCACCAGTTTTACATTCCGAGCACCTCTGCAGTTTTACTATATACCTTGGACCTTCCCATTGGCAAAAAAAAAAACAGAAATTGCATCGGAATTAAATATAAGAGACACAATGCGGACTTAGGTACAGGAAGACTGAGTCTTACTACTGTCTATGTTTTGAGCGTTTCCTGTGTCATCAGTTTTACATTTTGATGCACCTCTGCAGGTTTACTGTATCCCTTGGACCTTCACAGTGACGATGAAACACAGAAATTGCATCTAAATTAAATATAAGAGACACAATGCCGACTTCAGTATAAGAAAACTGAGTCTTCTTAGGGTCTATGTTTTGACCGCTTCCTGTGTGACAAATTTTACATTCCGATGCACCTCTGCAGGTTTACTGTATCCCTTGGACCCTCCCATTGACGATGAAACACAGAAATTGCTTCGGATTATATATAAGAGACACAATGCCGACTTAAGTACAGGAACATTGAGTCTTCCTACTGTCTATGTTTTGAGCGTTTCCTGCATCACCAGTTTTACATTCCGATGCACCTCTGCAGGTTTACTGTATCCACTGGACCTTCCCATTGACGATGAAACACAGAAATTATATCGGAATTAAATATAAGAGACACAACGTTGACTTAAGTACAAGAAAACTGAGTCTTCTTACGGTCTATGTTTTGAGCGTTTCCAGTTTCACCAGTTTTACATTCCGATGCACCTCTGCAGGTTTACTGTATCCATTGGACCTTCCCATTGACGATGAACCACAGAAATTGCATCGGAATTAGATATAAGAGACACAATGCCGACTTAAGTACAGGAACATTGTGTCTTCCAACTGTCCATGTTTTCAGCGTTTCCTGCGTCACCAGCTTTACATTCCGATTCACCTCTGCAGGTTTACTGTATCTATTGGACTTCCCATTGACGATGAACCACAGAAATTGCATCGGAATTAAATATAAGAGACACAATGACGTCTTAAGTACAGGAAGACAGAGTCTTCCAACTGTCTATGTTTTGAGCGTTTCCTGTGTCACCAGTTTTACATTCCGATGCACCTCTGCAGGTTTTCCTGTATCCCTTGGACCTTCAAAGTGACGATGAAACACAGAAATTGCATCGGAATTATATATAAGAGCCACAATGCCGACTTAAGTACAGGAAGACTGAGTCTTCCTACTGTCTATGTTTTGAGCGTTTCCTGTGTCACAAGCTTACCATTCCAATGCACCTCTGCAGGTTTACTGTATCCATTGGACCTTCACAGTGACGATGAGACACTGATATTGCATCGGAATGAAATATAAGAGACACAATGCGACTTAACTACAGGAAGAGTGTGTCTTTAAATTGTCTATGTTTTGAGCGTTTCCTGTGTCATCAGTTTTACATTTTGATGCACCTCTGCAGGTTTACTGTATCCCTTGGACCTACACAGTGACGATGAAACACAGAAATTGCATCGGAATTATTTATAAGACACACAATGCCGACGTAAGTACAGGAAGACAGAGTCTTCCTACTGTCAATGTTTGAGCGTTTCCTGTGTCAATAGTTTTACATTCCGATGCACCTCTGCAGGTTTACTGTATCCCTTGTACCTTCTCATTGACGATGAAACACAGTAAATGAATCGGAATTAAGTATAAGAGACTCAATGCCGACTTAAGTACAGGAAGACTGAGTCTACCTACTGTCTATGTTTTGATCGTTTCCTGTGTGACCAGTTTTACATTCTGATCCTCCTCTGCAGGTTTACTGTATCCATTGGACCTTCCCATTGACGATGAAACACAGAAATTACATCGGATTTAAATATAAGAGACACAACGCCGACTTAAGTACAAGAAAACTGATTCTTCTTACGGTCTATGTTTTGTGCGTTTCCAGTGTCACCAGTTTTACATTCCGATGCACCTCTGCTGGTTTATTGTGTCCCTTGGACCTTCCCATTGGCGATGAAACACAGAAATTGCATCGGAATTAAATATAAGAGACACAATGCCGACTTAAGTACAGGAACATTGAGTCTTCCTACTGTCTATGTTTTGAGCGTTTCCTGCGTCACCAGTTTTACATTCCGATGCACCTCTGCAGGTTTACTGTATCCATTGGACCTTCCCATTGACGATGAAACACAGAAATTACATCGCAATTGAATATAAGAGACACAACATTGACTTAAGTACAAGAAAACTGAGTCTTCTTAAGGTCTATGTTATTAGCGCTCGCTGTGTCACCAGTTTTACATTCCGATGCACCTCTGCAGGTTTACTGTATCCCTTGGACTTTACCATTGACGATGAAACACAGAAATTGCATATAAATTAAATATAAGAGTCACAATGCCGACTTAAGTACAGGAAGACTGATTCTTCCTACTGTCAATGTTTGAGCGTTTCCTATGTCACCAGTTTTACATTCCGAGCACCTCTGCAGGTTTACTATATCCATTGGACCTTCCCATTGACGATGAAACACAGAAAATGCATCGGAATCAAATATAAGAGACACAATGCCGCCTTAAGTAGAGGAAGACTGAGTCTTCCTACTGTCTATGCTTTGAGCGTTTCCTGTGTCACCAGTTTTACATTCCGATCCACCTCTGCAGGTTTACTGTATCAATTGGACCTTCCCATTGACGATGAAGCACAGAAATTGCATCGGTATTAAGTAGAAGACACACAACGCGGACTTAAGTACAAGAAAACTGGGACTTCTTATGGTCTATGATTTGAGCGTTTCCTGTGTCACCATTTTTACATTCCAATGCACCTCTGCAGTTTTACTATATACCTTGGACCTTCCCATTGGCAAAAAAAAAAAACAGAAATTGCATCGGAATTAAATATAAGAGACACAATGCCGACTTAGGTTTAGGAAGACTGTGTCATACTACTGTCTATGTTTTGAGCGTTTCCTGTGTCATCAGTTTTACATTTTGATGCACCTGTGCAGGTTTACTGTATCCCTTGGACCTTCACAGTGACGATGAAACACAGAAATTGCATCGGAATTAAATATAAGAGACACAATGCCGACTTCAGTACAAGAAAACTGAGTCTTCTTAGGGTGTATGTTTTGAGCGTTTCCTGTGTCACCAGTTTTACATTCCGATGCACCTCTGCAGGTTTACTGTATCCATTGGACCTTCCCAGTGACGATGAAACACATAAATTGCATCGGAATTAAATATAAGAGACACAATGACGACTTAAGTACAGGAAGACTGAGTCTTCCTACCGTCTACGTTTTGAGCGTTTCCTGTGTCACCAGTTTTACATTCCGATGCACCTCAGCAGGTTTACTGTATCCATTGGACATTCCCATTGACGATGAAACACAGAAATTGCATCGGAATTAAATATAAGAGGCACAATGCCGACTTAAGTACAGAAAGACTGAGTGTTCCTACTGTCTATGTTTTGAGCGTTTCCTGTGTCACCAGTTTTACATTCCGATGCACCTCTGCAGGTTTACTGTATCCCTTGGACCTTCCCATTGACGATGAAACACAGAAATTGCATCGGATTTAAATGTAAGAGACACAATGCCGACTTAAGTACAAGAAAACTGAGTCTTCTCAGGGTCTATGTTTTGAGCGTTTCCTGTGTCACCAGTTTTACATTCCGATGCACATCTGCAGGTTTACTGTATCAATTGGACCCTCACAGTGACGATGAAACACATAAATTGCTTTGGAATTAAATATACGAGACACAATGCCGACTTAAGTACAGGAAGACTTAGTCTTCCTACTGTCTTCGTTTTGAGCGTTTCCTGTGTCACCAGTTTTACATTCCGATGCACCTCTGCAGGTTTACTGTATCCATTGGACCTTCCCATTGCCGATGAAACACAGAAATTGCATCGGAATTAAATATAAGAGACACAATGCCGACTTAAGTACAGGAAGATTGGGTCTTCCAACTGTCTATAATTTGAGCGTTTCCTGTGTCACCAGTTTTACATTCCGATGCACCTCTGCAGGATTACTGTATCCATTCGACGTTCACAGTGACGATGAAACACAGAAATTGCATCGGAATTAAATATAAAAGACACAATGCCGACTTAAGTACAAGAAAACAGATTCCTCTTACGGTCTATGTTTTGAGCGTTTCCAGTGTCACCAGTTTTCCATTCCGATGCACCTCTGCTGGTTTACTGTACCCCTTGGACCTTCCCATTGGCGATGAAACACAGAAATTGCATCGGAATTAAATATAAGAGACACAATGACGTCTTAAGTACAGGAAGACAGAGTCTTCCAACTGTCTATGTTTTGAGCGCTTCCTGTGTCACCAGTTTTACATTCCGATGCACCTCTGCAGGTTTTCCTGTATCCCTTGGACCTTCAAAGTGACGATGAAACACAGAAATTGCATCGGAATTATATATAAGAGACACAATGCCGACTTAAGTACAGGAAGACTGAGTCTTCCTACTGTCAATGTTTTGAGCGTTTCCTGTGTCATAAGCTTACCATTCCGCTGCACCTCTGCAGGTTTAGTGTATCCATTGGACCTTCACAGTGACGATGAGACACTGAAATTGCATCGGAATGAAATATAAGAGACACAATGCGACTTAACTACAGGAAGAGTGTGTCTTTAAATTGTCTATGTGTTGAGCGTTTCCTGTGTCATCAGTTTTACATTTTGATGCACCTCTGCAGGTTTACTGCATACCTTGGACCTTCACAGTGACGATGAAACACAGAATTTGCATCTAAATTAAATATAAGAGACACAATGGGGACATCAGTACAAGAAAACTGAGTCTACGGGGGGTCTATGTGTTGACCGCCTCCTGTGTCACCAGTTTTACATTCGGATGCACCTCTGCAGGTTTACTGTATCTCTTGGACCTTCCCATTGACGACGAAACACAGAAATTGCATCGGAATTATATATAAGAGACACAATGCCGACTTAGGTACAGGAAGACTGAGTCTTCTTACTGTCTATGATTTGAGCGTTTCCTGTGTCATCAGTTTTCCATTTTGATGCACTTCTGCAGGTTTACTGTATCCCTTGGACCTACACAGTGACGATGAAACACAGAAATTGCATCGGAATTAAATATAAGAGACACAACGTTGACTTAAGTACAAGAAAACTGAGTCTTCTTACGGTCTATGTTTTGAGCGTTTCCAGTTTCACCAGTTTTACATTCCGATGCACCTCTGCAGGTTTACTGTATCCATTGGACCTTCCCATTGACGATGAACCACAGAAATTGCATCGGAATTAGATATAAGAGACACAATGCCGACTTAAATACAGGAACATTGTGTCTTCCAACTGTCCATGTATTCAGCGTTTCCTGCGTCACCAGCTTTACATTCCGATGCACCTCTGCAGGTTTACTGTATCCATTGGACCTTCCCATTGACGATGAAACACAGAAATTACATCGCAATTGAATATAAGAGACACAACATTGACTTAAGTACAAGAAAACTGAGTCTTCTTAAGGTCTATGTTATTAGCGCTCGCTGTGTCACCAGTTTTACATTCCGATGCACCTCTGCAGGTTTACTGTATCCCTTGGACTTTACCATTGACGATGAAACACAGAAATTGCATATAAATTAAATATAAGAGTCACAATGCCGACTTAAGTACAGGAAGACTGATTCTTCCTACTGTCAATGTTTGAGCGTTTCCTATATCACCAGTTTTACATTCCGAGCACCTCTGCAGGTTTACTATATCCATTGGACCTTCCCATTGACGATGAAACACAGAAAATGCATCGGAATCAAATATAAGAGACACAATGCCGCCTTAAGTAGAGGAAGACTGAGTCTTCCTACTGTCTATGCTTTGAGCGTTTCCTGTGTCACCAGTTTTACATTCCGATCCACCTCTGCAGGTTTACTGTATCAATTGGACCTTCCCATTGACGATGAAGCACAGAAATTGCATCGGTATTAAGTAGAAGACACACAACGCGGACTTAAGTACAAGAAAACTGGGACTTCTTATGGTCTATGATTTGAGCGTTTCCTGTGTCACCATTTTTACATTCCAATGCACCTCTGCAGTTTTACTATATACCTTGGACCTTCCCATTGGCAAAAAAAAAAACAGAAATTGCATCGGAATTAAATATAAGAGACACAATGCCGACTTAGGTTTAGGAAGACTGTGTCATACTACTGTCTATGTTTTGAGCGTTTCCTGTGTCATCAGTTTTACATTTTGATGCACCTGTGCAGGTTTACTGTATCCCTTGGACCTTCACAGTGACGATGAAACACAGAAATTGCATCGGAATTAAATATAAGAGACACAATGCCGACTTCAGTACAAGAAAACTGAGTCTTCTTAGGGTGTATGTTTTGAGCGTTTCCTGTGTCACCAGTTTTACATTCCGATGCACCTCTGCAGGTTTACTGTATCCATTGGACCTTCCCAGTGACGATGAAACACATAAATTGCATCGGAATTAAATATAAGAGACACAATGACGACTTAAGTACAGGAAGACTGAGTCTTCCTACCGTCTACGTTTTGAGCGTTTCCTGTGTCACCAGTTTTACATTCCGATGCACCTCAGCAGGTTTACTGTATCCATTGGACATTCCCATTGACGATGAAACACAGAAATTGCATCGGAATTAAATATAAGAGGCACAATGCCGACTTAAGTACAGAAAGACTGAGTGTTCCTACTGTCTATGTTTTGAGCGTTTCCTGTGTCACCAGTTTTACATTCCGATGCACCTCTGCAGGTTTACTGTATCCCTTGGACCTTCCCATTGACGATGAAACACAGAAATTGCATCGGATTTAAATGTAAGAGACACAATGCCGACTTAAGTACAAGAAAACTGAGTCTTCTCAGGGTCTATGTTTTGAGCGTTTCCTGTGTCACCAGTTTTACATTCCGATGCACATCTGCAGGTTTACTGTATCAATTGGACCCTCACAGTGACGATGAAACACATAAATTGCTTTGGAATTAAATATACGAGACACAATGCCGACTTAAGTACAGGAAGACTTAGTCTTCCTACTGTCTTCGTTTTGAGCGTTTCCTGTGTCACCAGTTTTACATTCCGATGCACCTCTGCAGGTTTACTGTATCCATTGGACCTTCCCATTGCCGATGAAACACAGAAATTGCATCGGAATTAAATATAAGAGACACAATGCCGACTTAAGTACAGGAAGATTGGGTCTTCCAACTGTCTATAATTTGAGCGTTTCCTGTGTCACCAGTTTTACATTCCGATGCACCTCTGCAGGATTACTGTATCCATTCGACGTTCACAGTGACGATGAAACACAGAAATTGCATCGGAATTAAATATAAAAGACACAATGCCGACTTAAGTACAAGAAAACAGATTCCTCTTACGGTCTATGTTTTGAGCGTTTCCAGTGTCACCAGTTTTCCATTCCGATGCACCTCTGCTGGTTTACTGTACCCCTTGGACCTTCCCATTGGCGATGAAACACAGAAATTGCATCGGAATTAAATATAAGAGACACAATGACGTCTTAAGTACAGGAAGACAGAGTCTTCCAACTGTCTATGTTTTGAGCGCTTCCTGTGTCACCAGTTTTACATTCCGATGCACCTCTGCAGGTTTTCCTGTATCCCTTGGACCTTCAAAGTGACGATGAAACACAGAAATTGCATCGGAATTATATATAAGAGACACAATGCCGACTTAAGTACAGGAAGACTGAGTCTTCCTACTGTCAATGTTTTGAGCGTTTCCTGTGTCATAAGCTTACCATTCCGCTGCACCTCTGCAGGTTTAGTGTATCCATTGGACCTTCACAGTGACGATGAGACACTGAAATTGCATCGGAATGAAATATAAGAGACACAATGCGACTTAACTACAGGAAGAGTGTGTCTTTAAATTGTCTATGTGTTGAGCGTTTCCTGTGTCATCAGTTTTACATTTTGATGCACCTCTGCAGGTTTACTGCATACCTTGGACCTTCACAGTGACGATGAAACACAGAATTTGCATCTAAATTAAATATAAGAGACACAATGGGGACATCAGTACAAGAAAACTGAGTCTACGGGGGGTCTATGTGTTGACCGCCTCCTGTGTCACCAGTTTTACATTCGGATGCACCTCTGCAGGTTTACTGTATCTCTTGGACCTTCCCATTGACGACGAAACACAGAAATTGCATCGGAATTATATATAAGAGACACAATGCCGACTTAGGTACAGGAAGACTGAGTCTTCTTACTGTCTATGATTTGAGCGTTTCCTGTGTCATCAGTTTTCCATTTTGATGCACTTCTGCAGGTTTACTGTATCCCTTGGACCTACACAGTGACGATGAAACACAGAAATTGCATCGGAATTAAATATAAGAGACACAACGTTGACTTAAGTACAAGAAAACTGAGTCTTCTTACGGTCTATGTTTTGAGCGTTTCCAGTTTCACCAGTTTTACATTCCGATGCACCTCTGCAGGTTTACTGTATCCATTGGACCTTCCCATTGACGATGAACCACAGAAATTGCATCGGAATTAGATATAAGAGACACAATGCCGACTTAAATACAGGAACATTGTGTCTTCCAACTGTCCATGTATTCAGCGTTTCCTGCGTCACCAGCTTTACATTCCGATCCACCTCTGCAGGTTTACTGTATCTATTGGACTTCCCATTGACGATGAACCACAGAAATTGCATCGGAATTAAATGTAAGAGACACAATGCCGACTTAAGTACAGGAACGTTGAGTCTTCCTACTGTCCATGTTTAGAGCGTTTCCTGTGTCACTAGTTTTACATTCCGATGCACCTCTGCAGGGTTACTGTATCCATTGGACCTGCCCATTGACGATGAAACACAGAAATTACATCGGAATTAAATATAAGAGACACAACGCCGACTTAAGTACAAGAAAACTGATTCCTCTTACGGTCTATGTTTTGAGCGTTTCCAGTGTCACCAGTTTTACATTCCGATGCACCTCTGCTGGTTTACTGTACCCCTTGGACCTTCCCATTGGCGATGAAACACAGAAATTGCATCGGAATTAAATATAAGAGACACAATGACGTCTTAAGTACAGGAAGACAGAGTCTTCCAACTGTCTATGTTTTGAGCGTTTCCTGTGTCACCAGTTTTACATTCCTATGCACCTCTGCAGGTTTACCTGTATCCCTTGGACCTTCAAAGTGACGATGAAACACAGAAATTGCATCGGAATTATATATAAGAGACACAATGCCGACTTAAGTACAGGAAGACTGAGTCTTCCTACTGTCTATGTTCTGAGCGTTTCCTGTGTCACTAGCTTACCATTCCGATGCACCTCTGCAGGTTTACTGTATCCATTGGACCTTCACAGTGACGATGAGACACTGAAATTGCATCGGAATGAAATATAAGAGACACAATGCGACTTAACTACAGGAAGAGTGTGTCTTTAAATTGTCTATGTTTTGAGCGTTTCCTGTGTCATCAGTTTTACATTTTGATGCACCTCTGCAGGTTTACTGCGTACCTTGGACCTTCACAGTGACGATGAAACACAGAATTTGCATCTAAATTAAATATAAGAGACACAATGGGGACGTCAGTACAAGAAAACTGAGTCTACTGGGGGTCTATGTTTTGACCGCTTCCTGTGTTACCAGTTTTACATTCCGATGCACCTCTGCAGGTTTACTGTATCGCTTGGACCTTCCCATTGACGACGAAACACAGAAATTGCATCGGATTTAAATATAAGAGACACAATGCCGACTTAGGTACAGGAAGACTGAGTCTTCTTACTGTCTATGATTTGAGCGTCTCCTGTGTCATCAGTTTTCCATTTTGATGCACTTCTGCAGGTTTACTGTATCCCTTGGACCTACACAGTGACGATGAAACACAGAAATTGCATCGGAATTAAATAAGAGACAAAATGCCGACTTAAGTACAGGAAGGCTGAGTCTTACTACTGTCTATACTTTGAGCGTTTCCTGTGTCACCAGTTTTACATTCCGATGCACCTCTGCAGGTTTACTGTATTCCTTGGATCTTCCCATTGACGATGAAACACAGAAATAGCATCGGAATTAAATATAAGAGACACAATGCCGACTTAAGTACAGGGACATTGAGTCTTCCTACTGTCTATGTTTTCAGCGTTTCCTGCGTCACCAGTTTTAAATTCCGATGCACCTCTGCTGGTTTACTGTGTCCCTTGGACCTTCCCATTGGCGATGAAACACAGAAATTGCATCAGAATTAAATATAAGAGACACAATGACGTCTTAAGTACAGGAAGACAGAGTCTTCCAACTGTCTATGTTTTGAGCGTTTCCTGTGTCACCAGTTTTACATTCCGATGCACCTCTGCAGGTTTTCCTGTTTCTCTTGGACCTTCACAGTGACGATGAAACACAGAAGTTGCATCGGAATTATATATAAGAGACACAATGACGTCTTAAGTACAGGAAGACAGAGTCTTCCAACTGTCAAAATTTGAGCGTTTCCTGTGTCTTAAATTCCGATGCACCTCTGCAGATTTGATGTATCCCTTGGACCTTCTCATTGATGATGAAACACAGAAAATGAATCGGAATTAAATATAAGAGACACAATGCCGACTTAAGTACAGGAAGACTGAGTCTTCCTACTGTCAAAATTTGAGCGTTTCCTGTGTCTTAAATTCCGATGCACCTCTGCAGATTTGATGTATCCCTTGGACCTCCTCATTGACGATGAAACACAGAAAATGAATCGGAATTAAATATAAGAGACACAATGCCGACTTAAGTACAGGAAGACTGAGTCTTCCTATTGTCTATGTTTTGATCGTTTCCTGTGTCACCAGTTTTACATTCCGATCCTCCTCTGCATATACACTGTATCCATTGGACCTTCCCATTGACGATTAAACACAGAAATTGCATCGGTATTAAATATAAGAGACACAATGCCGACATAAGTACAGGAAGACTGAGTCTTCCTACTGTCTATGTTTTGAGCGTATCCTGTGTCATCAGTTTTACATTCCGATGCACCTCTGCATGTTTACTGTATCCCTTGGATCTTCCCATTGACGATGAAACACAGAAATTGGATCGGAATTAAATATAAGAGACACAATGCCGACTTAAGTACAGGAACATTGAGTCTTCCTACTGTCTATGTTTTGAGCGTTTACTGCGTCACCAGTTTTACATTCTGATGCAACTCTGCAGGTCTACTGTATCCATTGGACCCTCCCATTGTCGATGAAACACAGAAATGGAATCGGAATTAAATATAAGAGACACAATGCCGACTTAAGAACAGGAACGCTTAGTCTTCCTACTGTCTATGATTTGGGCGTTTCCTGTGTCACCAGTTTTACATTCCGATGCACCTCTGCAGGTTTACTGTATCCCTTGGGTCTTCCCATTGACGATGAAACACAGTAATTGCTTCGGAATTAAATATAAGAAACACAATGCCGACTTAAGTACAGGAACATTGAGTCTTCCAACTGTCTATGTTTTCAGCGTTTCCTGCGTCACCAGTTTTACATTCCGATCCACCTCTGCAGGTTTACTGTAACCTTTGGACCTTCCCATTGACGATGAAACATAGAAATTACATCGGAATTAAATACAAGAGACACAACGTTGACTTATGTACAAGAAAACTGAGTCTTCTTCGGGTCTATGTTTTGACCGCTTCCTGTGTCACCAATTTTACATTCCGATTCACCTCTGCAGGTTTACTGTATCCCTTGGACCTTCCCATTGACGACGAAACACAGAAATTGCATCTAAATTAAATATAAGAGACACAATGCCGACTTCAGTACTAGAAAACTGAGTCTTCTTCGGGTCTATGTTTTGACCGCTTCCTGTGTCACCAATTTTACATTCCGATTCACCTCTGCAGGTTTACTGTATCCCTTGGACCTTCCCATTGACGACGAAACACAGAAATTGCATCGGATTTAAATATAAGAGACACAGGGCCGACTTAAGAACAGAAAGGTTTAGTCTTTCTACTTTCTATGTTTTGAGCATTTCCTGTGTCACCAGTTTTACATTCCGATGCACCTCTGCTGGTTTACTGTATCCATTGGACCTTCCCACAGACGATGAAACACGGAAATTGCATCGGAATTAAATATAAGAGACACAATGGCGACTTAAGAACTCGAAGGCTGAGTGTTACTACTGTCTATCTTTTGAGCGTTTCCTGTGTCACCAGTTTTACATTTCCATGCACCTCTGCAGGTTTACTATTTCCCTTCGACCTTCCCATTGACGATGAAACACAGAAATTGCATCGGAATTAAGTATAAGAGACACAATGCCGACTTAAGTACGGAAGACTGAGTCTTCCTACTGTCTATATTTTGAGCGTTTCCTGCGTCACCAATTTTACATTCCGATGCACCGCTGCAGGTTTACTGTATCCATTGGACCTTCCCATAGACGATGAAACACAGAAATTGCATCGGAATTAAATATAAGAGACACAATGGCGACTTGAGAACAGGAAGGCTGAGTCTTACTACTGTCTATATTTTGAGCGTTTCCTGTGTCACCAGTTTTACATTCCGATGCACCTCTGCAGGTTTACTGTATTCCTTGGATCTTCCTATTGACGATGAAACACAGAAATAGCATCGGAATTAAATATAAGAGACACAATGCCGACTTAAGTACAGGAAGACTGAGTCTTCCTACTGTCTATGTTTTGAGCGTTTCCTGTGTCATCAGTTCTACATTCCGAGGCACCTCTGCAGGTTTGCTGTATCCATTGGACCCCCCATTGACGTGGAAACACAGAAATTGCATCGGAATTAAATATAAAAGACACAATGCCGACTTAAGTACAGGAAGACTGAGTCTTCCTACTGTCAATGTTTGAGCGTTTCCTATGTCACCAGTTTTACATTCCGAGCACCTCTGCAGGTTTACTATATCCATTGGACCTTCCCATTGACGATGAAACACAGAAAATGCATCGGAATCAAATATAAGAGTCACAATGCCAACTTAAGTACAGGAAGACTGAGTCTTCATACTGTCTATGCTTTGAGCTTTTCCTGTGTCACCAGTTTTACATTCCGATCCTCCCCTGCAGGTTTACTGTACCCATTGGACCTTCCCATTGACGATGAAGCACAGAAATTGCATCTAAATTAAATATAAGAGACACAACGCCGACTTAAGTACAAGAAAAATGATTCCTCTCACGGTCTATGTTTTGAGCGTTTCCAGTGTTACCAGTTTTACATTCCGATGCACCTCTGCTGGTTTACTGTGCCCCTTGGACCTTCCCATTGGCGATGAAACACAGAAATTGCATCGGAATTAAATATAAGAGACACAATGACGTCTTATGTACAGGAAGACAGAGCCTTCCAACTGTCTATGTTTTGAGCGTTTCCTGTGTCACCAATTTTACATTCCGATGCACCTCTGCAGGTTTTCCTGTATCCCTTGGACCTTCAAAGTGACGATGAAACACAGAAATTGCATCGGAATTAAATATAAGAGGATCAATGCTGACTTAAGTACAGGAAGATTGAGTCTTACTACTGTCTATGATTTGAGCGTTTCCTGTGTCATCAATTTTCCATTTTGATGCACTTCTGCAGGTTTACTGTATCCCTTGGACCTACACAGTGACGATGAAACACTGAAATTGCATCGGAATTAAATATAAGAGACACAATGCCGACTTAAGTACAGGAAGACTGAGCCCTCCTACTGTCTATGTTTTCAGCGTTTCCTGTTTCACAAGCATTACATTCCGATGCACCTCTGCAGGTTTACTGTATCCATTGGACCTTCCCATTGACGATGAAACACAGAAATTGCATCTAAATTAAATATAAAAGACACAATGCCGACTTCAGTACTAGAAAACTGAATCTTCTTCGGGTCTATGTTTTGACCGCTTCCTGTGTCACCAATTTTACATTCCGATGCACCTCTGCAGGTTTACTGTATCCCTTGGACCTTCCCATTGACGGCGGACCACAGAAATTGCATCGGATTTAAATATAAGAGACACAATGCCGACTTAAGAACAGGAAGGTTTAGTCTTTCTACTTTCTATGTTTTGAGCATTTCCTGTGTCACCAGTTTTACATTCCGATGCACCTCTACTGGTTTACTGTATCCATTGGACCTTCCCACAGACGATGAAACGCAGAAATTGCATCGGAATTAAATATAAGAGACACAATGGCGACTTAAGAACTCGAAGGCTGAGTCTTACTACTGTCTATCTTTTGAGCGTTTCCTGTGTCACCAGTTTTACATTGCCATGCACCTCTGCAGGTTTACTGTTTCCCTTCGACCTTCCCATTGACGATGAAACACAGAAATTGCATCGGAATCAAGTATAAGAGACACAATGCCGACTTAAGTACGGAAGACTGAGTCTTCCTACTGTCTATATTTTGAGCGTTTCCTGCGTCACCAATTTTACATTCCGATGCACCTCTGCAGGTTTACTGTATCCATTGGACCTTCCCATAGACGATGAAACACAGAAATTCAATCGGAATCAAGTATAAGAGACACAATGCCGACTTAAGTACGGACGACTGAGTCTTCCTACTGTCTATATTTAGAGCGTTTCCTGCGTCACCAATTTTACATTCCGATGCACCTCTGCAGGTTTACTGTATCTATTGGACTTCCCATTGACGATGAACCACAGAAATTGCATCGGAATTAAATGTAAGAGACACAATGCCGACTTAAGTACAGGAACGTTGAGTCTTCCTACTGTCCATGTTTTGAGCGTTTCCTGTGTCACTAGTTTTACATTCCGATGCACCTCTGCAGGTTTACTGTATCCATTGGACCTGCCCATTGACGATGAAACACAGAAATTACATCGGAATTAAATATAAGAGACACAACGCCGACTTAAGTACAAGAAAACTGATTCCTCTTACGGTCTATGTTTTGAGCGTTTCCAGTGTCAGCAGTTTTACATTCCGATGCACCTCTGCTGGTTTACTGTGCCCCTTGGACCTTCCCATTGGCGATGAAACACAGAAATTGCATCGGAATTAAATATAAGAGACAAAATGACGTCTTAAGTACAGGAAGACAGAGTCTTCCAACTGTCTATGTTTTGAGCGTTTCCTGTGTCACCAGTTTTACATTCCGATGCACCTCTGCAGGTTTTCCTGTATCCCTTGGACCTTCAAAGTGACGATGAAACACAGAAATTGCATCGGAATTATATATAAGAGACACAATGCCGACTTAAGTACAGGAAGACTGAGTCTTCCTACTGTCTATGTTTTGAGCGTTTCCTGTGTCACAAGCTTACCATTCCGATGCACCTCTGCAGGTTTACGGTATCCATTGGACCTTCACAGTGACGATGAGACACTGAAATTGCATCGGAATGAAATATAAGAGACATAATGCGACTTAACTACAGGAAGAGTGTGTCTTTAAATTGTCTATGTTTTGAGCGTTTTCTGTGTCATCAGTTTTACATTTTGATGCACCTCTGCAGGTTTACTGCATACCTTGGACCTTCACAGTGACGATGAAACACAGATATTGCATCTAAATTAAATATAAGAGACACAATGCCGACATCAGTACAAGAAAACTGAGTCTACTGGGGGTCTATGTTTTGACCGCTTCCTGTGTCACCAGTTTTACATTCCGATGCACCTCTGCAGGTTTACTGTATCGCTTGGACCTTCCCATTGACGACGAAACACAGAAATTGCATCGGAATTAAATATAAGAGACACAATGCCGACTTAGGTACAGGAAGACTGAGTCATCTTACTATCTATGATTTGAGCGTTTCCTGTGTCATCAGTTTTCCATTTTGATGCACTTCTGCAGGTTTACTGTATCCCTTGGACCTACACAGTGACGATGAAACACAGAAATTGCATTGGAATTAAATATAAGAGACACAATGCCGACTGAAGTACAGGAAGACTGAGCCTTCCTACTGTCTATGTTTTCAGCATTTCCTGTTTCACAAGCATTACATTCCGATGCACCTCTGCAGGTTTACTGTATCCATTGGACCTTCACAGTGACGATGAGACACTGAAATTGCATCGGAATGAAATATAAGGGACACAATGCCGACTTAAGTACAGGAACATTGAGTCTTCCTACTGTCTATGTTTTGTGCATTTCCTGCGTCACCAGTTTAACATTCCGATGCACCTCTACAGGTTTACTGTATCCCTTGGACCTTCCCACTGACGATGAAACACAGAAATTACATCGGAATTAAATATAAGAGACACAACGTTGACTTAAGTACAAGAAAACTGAGTCTTCTTAGGGTCTATGTTATGAGCGCTTGCTGTGTCACCAGTTTTACGTTCCGATGCACCTCTGCAGGGTTACTGTATCCCTTGGACCTTCCCATAGACGATGAAACACAGAAATTGCATCGGAATTAAATATAAGAGACACAATGGCGACTTAAGAACAGGAAGGCTGAGTCTTACTACTGTCTATATTTTGAGCGTTTCCTGTGTCACCAGTTTTACATTCCGATGCACCTCTGCAGGTTTACTGTATTCCTTGCATCTTCCCATTGACGATGAAACACAGAAATAGCATCGGAATTAAGTATAAGAGACACAATGCCGACTTAAGTACAGGAACATTGAGTCTTCCTACTGTCTATGTTTTCAGCGTTTCCTGCGTCACCAGTTTTACATTCCGATGCACCACTCCAGATTTACTGTATCCATTGGACCTTCCCATTGACGATGAAACACAGAAATTACATCGGAATTAAATATAAGAGACACAACGCCGACTTAAGTACAAGAAAACTGATTCTTCGTACAGTCTATGTTTTGAGCGTTTCCAGTGTCACCCGTTTTAGATTCCGATGCACCTCTGCTGGTTTACTGTGTCCCTTGGACCTTCCCATTGGCGATGAAACACAGAAATTGCATCAGAATTAAATATAAGAGACACAATGACGTCTTAAGTACAGGAAGACAGAGTCTTCCAACTGTCTATGTTTTGAGCGTTTCCTGTGTCACCAGTTTTACATTCCGATGCACCTCTGCAGGTTTTCCTGTTTCCCTTGGGCCTTCAGAGTGACGATGAAACACAGAAATTGCATCGGAATTATATATAAGAGACACAATGCCGACTTAAGTACAGGAAGACTGAGTCTTCATACTGTCTATGTTTTGAGCGTTTCCTGTGTCACCAGTTTTACATTCCGATGCACCTCTGCAGGTATAGTGTTTCCCTTCGACTTTCCGATTGACGATGAAACACAGAAATTGCATCGGAATTAAATATAAGAGACACAATGACGTCTTAAGTACAGGAAGACAGAGTCTTCCAACTGTCAATGTTTTGAGCGCTTCCTGTGTCACCAGTTTTACATTCCGATGCACCTCTGCAGGTTTTCCTGTTTCCCTTGGACCTTCACAGTGACGATGAAACACAGAAATTGCATCGGAATTATATATAAGAGACACAATGCCGACTTAAGTACAGGAAGACTGAGTCTTCCTACTGTCTATGCTTTGAGCGTTTCCTGTGTCATCAGTTCTACATTCCGAGGCACCTCTGCAGGTTTACTCTATCCATTGGACCCCCCATTGACGATGAAACACAGAAATTGCATCGGAATTAAATATAAAAGACACAATGCCGACTTATATTACAGGAAGACTGAGTCTTCCTACTGTCTATGTTTTGAGCGTTTCCTGTGTCACCAGTTTTACATTCCAATGCACCTCTGCAGGTTTACTGTATCCATTGGACCTTCCCATTGACGATGAAACACAGAAATTACATAGCAATTGAATATAAAAGACACAACATTGACTTAAGTACAAGAAAACTGAGTCTTCTTAAGGTCTATATTATGAGCGCTCGCTGTTTCACCAGCTTTACATTCCGATGCACCTCTGCAGGTTTACTGTATCCCTTGGACTTTACCATTGACGATGAAACACAGAAATTGCATATAAATTAAATATAAGAGTCACAATGCCGACTTAAGTACAGGAAGACTGTGTCTTCCTACTGTCAAGGTTTGAGCGTTTCCTATGTCACCAGTTTTACATTCCGAGCACCTCTGCAGGTTTACTATATCCATTGGACCTTCCCATTGACGATGAAACACAGAAAATGCATCGAAATCAAATATAAGAGACACAATGCCGACTTAAGTACAGGAAGACTGAGTCTTCCTACTGTCTATGCTTTGAGCGTTTCCTGTGTCACCAGTTTTACATTTCGATCCTCCTCTGCAGGTTTACTGTATCCATTGGACCTTCCCATTGACGATGAAGCACAGAAATTGCATCTAAATTAAAAATAAGAGACACAATGCCGACTTCAGTATAAGAAAACTGAGTCTTCTTAGGGTCTATGTTTTGACCGCTTCCTGTGTGACCAATTTTACATTCCGATGCACCTCTGCAGGTTTACTGTATCCCTTGGACCTTCCCATTGACGACGAAACACAGTAATTGCATCGGAATTAAATATAAGAGACACAACGTTGACTTAAGTACAAGAAAACTGAGTCTTCTTACGATCTATGTTTTGAGCGTTTCCAGTTTCACCAGTTTTACATTCCGATGCACCTCTGCCGGTTTACTGTATCCATTGGACCTTCCCATTGGCGATGAACCACAGAAATTGCATCGGAATTAAATGTAAGAGACACAATGCCGACTTAAGTACAGGAACGTTGAGTCTTCCTACTGTCCATGTTTTGAGCGTTTCCTGTGTCACTAGTTTTACATTCCGAGCACCTCTGCAGGTTTACTGTATCCATTGGACCATCCCATTGACGACGAAACACAGAAATTGCATCGGAATTAAATATAAGAGACACAATGCCGCCTTAGGTACAGGAAGACTGAGTCATCTTACTGTCTATGATTTGAGCGTTTCCTGTGTCATCAGTTTTCCATTTTGATGTACTTCTGCAGGTTTACTGTATCCCTTGGACCTACACAGTGACGATGAAACACAGAAATTGCATCGGAATTAAATATAAGAGACACAATGCCGACTTAAGTAAAGGAAGACTGAGCCTTCCTACTGTCTATGTTTTCAGCGTTTCCTGTTTCACAAGCATTACATTCCGATGCACCTCTGCAGGTTTACTGTATCCATTGGACCTTCACAGTGACGATGAGACTCTGAAATTGCATCGGAATGAAATATAAGGGACACAATGCCGACTTAAGTACAGAAAGACTGAGTCTTCCTACTGTCTATGTTTTGAGCGTTTCCTGTGTCACCACTTTTACATTCCGATGCACCTCTGCAGGTTTACTGTATCCATTGGATCTTCCCATTGACGATGAACCACAGAAATTGCATCGGAATTAGATATAAGAGGCACAATGCCGACTTAAGTACAGGAACATTTAGTCTTCCAACTGTCCATGCTTTCAGCGTTTCCTGCGTCACCAGCTTTACATTCCGATGCACCTGTGCAGGTTTACTGTATCCATTGGACTTCCCATTGACGATGAACCACAGAAATTGCATCGGAATTAAATGTAAGAGACACAATGCCGACTAAAGTACAGGAACGTTGAGTCTTCCTACTATCCATGTTTTGAGCGTTTCCTGTGTCACTAGTTTTACATTCCGATGCATCTCTGCAGGTTTACTGTATCCATTGGACCTGCCCATTGACGATGAAACACAGAAATTACATCGGAATTAAATATAAGAGACACAACGCCGACTTAAGTACAAGAAAACTGATTCTTCTTACGGTCTATGTTTTGAACGTTTCCAGTGTCACCAGTTTTACATTCCGATGCACGTCTGCTGGTTTACTGTGCCCCTTGGACCTTCCCATTGGCGATGAAACACAGAAATTGCATCGGAATTAAATATAAGAGACACAATGACGTCTTAAGTACAGGAAGACAGAGTCTTCCAACTGTCTATGTTTTGACCTCTTCCTGTGTCACCAGTTTTACATTCCGATGAACCTCTGCAGGTTTACTGTATCGCTTGGACCTTCCCATTGACGACGAAACACAGAAATTGCATCGGATTTAAATATAAGAGACACAATGCCGACTTAGGTACAGGAAGACTGAGTCATCTTACTGTCTATGATTTGAGCTTTTCCTGTGTCATCAGTTTTCCATTTTGATGCACTTCTGCTGGTTTACTGTATCCCTTGGACCTACACAGTGACGATGAAACACAGAAATTGCATCGGAATTAAATATAAGAGACACAATGCCGACTTAAGTACAGGAAGACTGAGCCTTCCTACTGTCTATGTTTTCAGCGTTTCCTGTTTCACAAGCATTACATTCCGATGCACCTCTGCAGGTTTACTGTATCCATTGGACCTTCACAGTGACGATGAGACTCTGAAATTGCATCGGAATGAAATATAAGGGACACAATGCCGACTTAAGTACAGGAACATTGAGTCTTCCTACTGTCTATGTTTTGAGTATTTCCTGCGTCACCAGTTTAACATTTCGATGCACCTTTGCAGGTTTACTGTATCCCTTGGACCTTCCCACTGACGATGAAACACAGAAATTACATCGGAATTAAATATAAGAGACACAACGTTGACTTAAGTACAAGAAAACTGAGTCTTCTTAGGGTCTATGTTATGAGCGCTTGCTGTGTCCCAGTTTTACATTCAGATGCACCTCTGCAGTGTTACTATATCCCTTGGACCTTCCCATTGACGATGAAACACAGAAATTATATCGCAATTAAATATAAGAGACACAATGCCGACTTAAGTACAGAAAGACTGAGTCTTCCTACTGTCTATGTTTTGAGCGTTTCCTGTGTCACCAGTTTTACATTCCGATGCACCTCTGCAGGTTTACTGTATCCCTTGCACCTTCCCATTGACAATGAAACACAGAAATTACATCGGACTTAAATATAACAGACACAATGCCGACTTATATACAGGAAGACTGAGTCTTCCTAGTGTCTATGTTTTGAGCGTTTCCTGTGTCATCAGTTTTACATTCCAATGCACCTCTGCAGGTTTACTGTATCCATTGGACCTTCCCATTGACGATGAAACACAGAAATTGCATCGGAATTAAAAAAAAAGACACAATGCCGACTTAAGTACAGAAAGACTGAGTCGTCCTACTGTCTATGTTTTGAGCGTTTCCTGTGTCACCAGTTTTACATTCCGATGCACTTCTGCAGGTTTAGTGTATACATTGGACCTTCCCATTGACGTTGAAACACAGAAATTGCATCGCCATTAAATATAAGAGACACAACGCCGACTTAAGTACAAGAGAACTGATTCTTCTTACGGTCTATGATTTGAGCGATTCCTGTGTCACCAGTTTTGCATTCCGGTGCACCTCTGCAGGTTTACTGTATCCCTTGGACCTTCACAGTGACGATGAAACACAGAAATTGCATCGGATTTAAATATAAGTGACACTAAGCCGACTTAAGTACAGGAAGACTGAGTATTCTTACTGTCTATGTTTTGATCGTTTCCTGTGTCATCAGTTCTACATTCCGATGCACGTCTGCAGGTTTACTGTATCCCTTGGGTCTTCCCATTGACGATGAATCACAGAAATTGCTTCGGAATTAAATATAAGGGACACAATGCCGACATATGTACAGGAACATTGAGTCTTCCTACTGTCTATGTTTTGAGCATTTCCTGCGTCACCAGTTTTACATTCCGATGCACCTCTGCAGGTTTACTGTGTCCCTTGGACCTTCCCATTGACGATGAAACACAGAAATTGCTTCGGAATTAAATATAAGAGACACAATGCCGTCTTAAGTACAGAAAGACTGAGTCTTCCTATTGTCTATGTTCTGAGCGTTTCCTGTGTCACCAGTTTTACATTCCGATGCACCTCTGATGGTTTACTGTATCCCTTGGACTTTACCATTGACGATGAAACACAGAAATTGTATCGGAATTAAATATAAGAGACACAATGCCGACTTAAAAACGGGAAGACTGAGTCTTCCTACTGTCAATGTTTGAGCGTTTCCTGTGTCACCAGTTTTACATTCCGATGCACCTCTGCAGGTTTACTGTATCCATTGGACCTTCCCATTCATGATGAAACACAGAAAATGCATCGGAATTAAATATAAGAGACACAATGCCGACTTAAGTACAAGAAGAATGAGTCTTCCTACTGTCTATGTTTTGAGCGTTTCCTGTGTCACCAGTTTTACATTCCGATACTCCTCTGCAGGTTTACTGTATCCATTGGACCTTCCCATTGACGATGAAGCACAGAAATTGCATCGTAATTAAATATAAGAGACACAACGCTGACATAAGTACAAGAAAACTGAGACTTCTTACGGTCTATGATTTGAGCTTTTCCTGTGTCACCATTTTTACATTCCAATGCACCTCTGCAGATTTACTGTATCCATTGGACCTACCCATTGACGATGAAACACAGAAATTCCATCGGAATTACATATTTATAGAACAATGCCGACTTAGGTACAGGAAGACTGAGTGTTCCTACTGTCTATGTTTTGAGCGTTTCCTGTGTCATCAGTTTTCCATTTTGATGCACCTCTGCAGGTTTATTGTATCCCTTGGACCTACACAGTGACGATGAAACACAGAAATTGCATCGGAATTAAATATAAGAGACACAATGCCGACTCAAGTACAGGAAGACAGAGTCTTCCTACTGTCTATGTTTTGAGCGTTTCCTGTGTCACAAGTTTTACATTCCGATACACCTCTGCAGGTATACTGTTTCCCTTCGACTTTCCCATTGACGATGAAACACAGAAATGGCATCGGAATTAAATATAAGAGACACAATGCCGACTTAAGTACAGGAAGACTGAGTCTTCCTACTGTCTATGTTTTGAGCATTTCCTGAGTCACAAGCTTTACATTCCGATGCACCTCTGCAGGTTTACTGTATCCCTTGGATGTTCCCATTGACGATGAAACACAGAAATTGCATCGGAATTAAATATAAGAGACACAATGCCGACTTAAGTACAGGAAGATTGAGTTTTCCTACTGTCTATGATTTGAGTGTTTCCTGCGGCACCAATTTTACATTTCGATGTACCTCTGCATGATTGCTGTATCCCTTGGGTCTTCCCATTGACGATGAAACACAGAAATTGCTTCGGAATTAAATATAAGGGACACAATGCCGTCTTAAGTACAGAAAGACTGAGTCTTCCTATTGTCTATGTTCTGAGCGTTTCCTGTGTCACCAGTTTTACATTCCGATGCACCTCTGATGGGTAACTGTATCCCTTGGACTTTACCATTGACGATGAAACACAGAAATTGTATCGGAATTAAATATAAGAGACACAATGCCGACTTAAAAACGGGAAGACTGAGTCTTCCTACTGTCAATGTTTGAGCGTTTCCTGTGTCACCAGTTTTACATTCCGATGCACCTCTGCAGGTTTACTGTATCCATTGGACCTTCCCATTCATGATGAAACACAGAAAATGCATCGGAATTAAATATAAGAGACACAATGCCGACTTAAGTACAAGAAGAATGAGTCTTCCTACTGTCTATGTTTTGAGCGTTTCCTGTGTCACCAGTTTTACATTCCGATACTCCTCTGCAGGTTTACTGTATCCATTGGACCTTCCCATTGACGATGAAGCACAGAAATTGCATCGGAATTAAATATAAGAGACACAACGCTGACATAAGTACAAGAAAACTGAGACTTCTTACGGTCTATGATTTGAGCTTTTCCTGTGTCACCATTTTTACATTCCAATGCACCTCTGCAGATTTACTGTATCCATTGGACCTACCCATTGACGATGAAACACAGAAATTCCATCGGAATTACATATTTATAGACTCAATGCCGACTTAGGTACAGGAAGACTGAGTCTTCCTACTGTCTATGTTTTGAGCGTTTCCTGTGTCATCAGTTTTCCATTTTGATGCACCTCTGCAGGTTTATTGTATCCCTTGGACCTACACAGTGACGATGAAACACAGAAATTGCATCGGAATTAAATATAAGAGACAAAATGCCGACTCAAGTACAGGAAGACAGAGTCTTCCTACTGTCTATGTTTTGAGCGTTTCCTGTGTCACAAGTTTTACATTCCGATGCACCTCTGCAGGTATACTGTTTCCCTTCGACTTTCCCATTGACGATGAAACACAGAAATGGCATCGGAATTAAATATAAGAGACACAATGCCGACTTAAGTACAGGAAGACTGAGTCTTCCTACTGTCTATGTTTTGAGCGTTTCCTGTGTCATCAGTGTTACATTCCAATGCATCTCTGCAGGTTTACTGTATCCATTGGACCTTCCCATTGACGATGAAACACAGAAATTGCATCGGAATTAAATAAAAAAGACACAATGCCGACTTAAGTACATGAAGACTGAGTCTTCCTTCTGTCTATGTTTTGAGCGTTTCCTGAGTCACAAGCTTTACATTCCGATGCACCTCTGCAGGTTTACTGTATCCCTTGGATGTTCCCATTGACGATGAAACACAGAAATTGCATCGGAATTAAATATAAGAGACACAATGCCGACTTAAGTACAGGAAGATTGAGTTTCCCTACTGTCTATGATTTGAGTGTTTCCTGCGGCACCAATTTTACATTTCGATGCACCTCTGCATGATTACTGTATCCCTTGGGTCTTCCCATTGACGATGAAACACAGAAATTGCTTCGGAATTAAATATAAGGGACACAATGCCGACACATGTACAGGAACATTGAGTCTTCCTACTGTCTATGTTTTGAGCATTTCCTGCGTCACTAGGTTTACATTCAGGTGCACCTCTGCAGGTTTACTGTATCCATTGGACCTTCCCACTGACGATGAAACACAGAAATTACATCGGAATTAAATATAAGAGACACAACGTTGCCTTAAGTACAGGAAAACTGAGTCTTCTTAGGGTCTATGTTATGAGCGCTTGCTGTGTCACCAGTTTTACATTCCGATGCACCTCTGCAGGGTTACTGTATCCCTTGGACCTTCCCATTGACGATGAAACACAGAAATTGCTTCGGAATTAAATATAAGAGACACAATGCCGTCTTAAGTACAGAAAGACTGAGTCCTCTTATTGTCTATGTTTTGAGCGTTTCCTGTGTCACCAATTTTACATTCCGATGCACCTCTGCAGGTTTACTGTATCCCTTCGACTTTACCATTGACGATGAAACACAGAAATTGCATCGGAATTAAATATAAAAGACACAATGCCGACTTAAAAACGGGAAGACTGAGTCTTCCTACTGTCAATGTTTGAGCGTTTCCTGTGTCACCAGTTTTACATTCCGATGCACCTCTGCAGGTTTACTGTATCCATTGGACCTTCCCATTCATGATGAAACACAGAAAATGCATCGGAATTAAATATAAGAGACACAATGCCGACATAAGTACAAGAAGAATGAGTCTTCCTACTGTCTATGTTTTGAGCGTTTCCTGTGTCACCAGTTTTACATTCCGATACTCCTCCGCAGGTTTACTGTATCCATTGGACATTCCCATTGACGATGAAGCACAGAAATTGCATCGGAATTAAATATAAGAGACACAACGCCGACTTAAGTACAAGAAAACTGAGACTTCTTACGGTCTATGATTTGAGCTTTTCCTGTGTCACCATTTTTACATTCCAATGCACCTCTGCAGGTTTACTGTATCCATTGGACCTTCCCATTGACGATGAAACACAGAAATTGCATCCGAATTAAATATTTATAGACACAATGCCGACTTAGGTACAGGAAGACTGAGTCTTCCTACTGTCTATGTTTTGAGCGTTTCCTGTGTCATCAGTTTTCCATTTTGATGCACCTCTGCAGGTTTATTGTATCCCTTGGACCTACACAGTGACGATGAAACACAGAAATTGCATCGGAATTATATATAAGAGACACAATGCCGACTTAAGTACAGGAAGACAGAGTCTTCCTACTGTCTATGCTTTGAGCGTTTCCTGTGTCACAAGTTTTACAATCCGATGCACTTCTGCAGGTATACTGTTTCCCTTCGACTTTCCCATTGACGATGAAACACAGAAATTGCATCGGAATTAAATATAAGAGACACAATGCCGACTTAAGTACAGGAAGACTGAGTCTTCCTACTGTCTATGTTTTGAGCGTTTCCTGTGTCATCAGTGTTACATTCCAATGCACCTCTGCAGGTTTACTGTATCCATTGGACCTTCCCAGTGACGATGAAACACAGAAATTACATCGGAATTAAATATAAGAGACACAACGTTGACTTAAGTACAGGAAAACTGAGTCTTCTTAGGGTCAATGTTATGAGCGCTTGCTGTGTCACCAGTTTTACATTCCGATGCACCTCTGCAGGGTTACTGTATCCCTTGGACCTTCCCATTGACGATGAAACACAGAAATTGCCTCGGAATTAAATATAAGAGACACAATGCCGTCTTAAGTACAGAAAGACTGAGTCCTCTTATTGTCTATGTTTTGAGCGTTTCCTGTGTCACCAGTTTTACATTCCGATGCACCACCGCAGCTTTACTGTATCCCTTCGACTTTACCATTGACGATGAAACACAGAAATTGCATCGGAATTAAATATAAGAGACACAATGCCGACTTAAAAACGGGAAGATTGAGTCTTCCTACTGTCAATGCTTGAGCGTTTCCTGTTTCACCAGTTTTACATTCCGATGCACCTCTGCAGGTTTACTGTATCCATTGGACCTTCCCATTCATGATGAAACACAGAAAATGCATCGGAATTAAATATAAGAGACACAATGCCGACTTAAGTACAAGAAGAATGAGTCTTCCTACTGTCTATGTTTTGAGCGTTTCCTGTGTCACCAGTTTTACATTCCGATACTCCTCTGCAGGTTTACTGTATCCATTGGACCTTCCCATTGACGATGAAGCACAGAAATTGCATCGGAATTAAATATAAGAGACACAACGCTGACATAAGTACAAGAAAACTGAGACTTCTTACGGTCTATGATTTGAGCTTTTCCTGTGTCACCATTTTTACATTCCCATGCACCTCTGCAGATTTACTGTATCCATTGGACCTTCCCATTGACGATGAAACACAGAAATTCCATCGGAATTACATATTTATAGACACAATGCCGACTTAGGTACAGGAAGACTGAGTGTTCCTACTGTCTATGTTTTGAGCATTTCCTGAGTCACAAGCTTTACATTCCGATGCACCTCTGCAGGTTTACTGTATCCCTTGGATGTTCCCATTGACGATGAAACACAGAAATTGCATCGGAATTAAATATAAGAGACACAATGCCGACTCAAGTACAGGAAAACAGAGTCTTCCTACTGTCTATGTTTTGAGCGTTTCCTGTGTCACAAGTTTTACATTCCGATGCACCTCTGCAGGTATACTGTTTCCCTTCGAATTTCCCATTGACGATGAAACACAGAAATGGCATCGGAATTAAATATAAGAGACACAATGCCGACTTAAGTACAGGAAGACTGAGTCTTCCTACTGTCTATGTTTTTGAGCGTTTCCTGTGTCATCAGTGTTACATTCCAATGCATCTCTGCAGGTTTACTGTATCCATTGGACCTTCCCATTGACGATGAAACACAGAAATTGCATCGGAATTAAATAAAAAAGACACAATGCCGACTTAAGTACATGAAGACTGAGTCTTCCTTCTGTCTATGTTTGAGCGTTTCCTGAGTCACAAGCTTTACATTCCGATGCACCTCTGCAGGTTTACTGTATCCATTGGACCTTCACAGTGACGATGAGACACTGAAATTGCATCGGAATGAAATATAAGAGACACAATGCGACTTAAGTACAGGAAGAGTGTGTCTTTCAATTGTCTATGCTTTGAGCGTTTCCTGTGTCACCAGTTTTACATTCCGATGCACCTCTGCAGGTTTGCTGCATACATTGGACCTTCCCATTGACGTTGAAACATAGATATTGCATCGCAATTAAATATAAGAGACACAACGCCGACTTAAGTACAAGAGAACTGAGTCTTCCTACGGTCTATGATTTGAGCGATTCCTGTGTCACCAGTTTTACATTCCAATGCACCTCTGCAGGCTTACTGTATCCCTTGGACCTTACCATTATCGATGAAACACAGAAATTGCATCGGAATTAAATATAAGAGACACAATGCCGACTTAAGTACAGGAAGACAGAGTCTTCCTACTGTCAATGTTTGAGCGTTTCCTGTGTCAACAGTTTTACATTCCGATGCACATCTGCAGGTTTACTGTATCCCTTGGACCTCCCCATTGGCGACGAAACACAGAAATTGCATCGGATTTAAATATAAGAGACACAATGCCGACTTAAGTACAGGAAGACTGAGTATTCCTACTGTCTATGTTTTCATCGTTTCCAATGTCACCAGTTTTACATTGCGATGCACCTCTGCAATTTTACTGTATCCATTGGACCTTCCCATTGACGATGAAACACAAAAATATCATCGGAACTAAATATAAGAGGCACAATGCCGACTTAAGAACAGGAAGGCTGAGTCTTCCTACTGTCTATGTTTTGAGAATTTCCTGTGTCAACAGTTTTACATTCCGATGCACCTCTTCAGGTTTACTGTATCCCTTGGATGTTCCCATTGACGATGAAACACAGAAATTGCATCGGAATTAAATATAAGAGACACAATGCCGACTTAAGTACAGGAACATTGAGTTTTCCTACTGTCTATGATTTGAGTGTTTCCTGCGGCAACAATTTTACATTTCGATGCACCTCTGCATGTTTACTGTATCCCTTGGGTCTTCCCATTGACGATGAAACACAGAAATTGCTTCGGAATTAAATATAAGGGACACAATGCCGACACATGTACAGGAACATTGAGTCTTCCTACTGTCTATGTTTTGAGCATTTCCTGCGTCACTAGGTTTACATTCCGGTGCACCTCTGCAGGTTTACTGTATCCATTGGACCTTCCCATTCATGATGAAACACAGAAAATGCATCGGAATTAAATATAAGAGACACAATGCCGACTTAAGTACAAGAAGAAAGAGTCTTCCTACTGTCTATGTTTTGAGCGTTTCCTGTGTCACCAGTTTTACATTCCGATACTCCTCCGCAGGTTTACTGTATCCATTGGACCTTCCCATTGACGATGAAGCACAGAAATTGCATCGGAATTAAATATAAGAGACACAACGCCGACTTAAGTACAAGAAAACTGAGACTCCTTACGGTCTATGATTTGAGCTTTTCCTGTGTCACCATTTTTACATTCCAATGCACCTCTGCAGGTTTACTGTATCCATTGGACCTTCCCATTGACGATGAAACACAGAAATTGCATCCGAATTAAATATTTATAGACTCAATGCCGACTTAGGTACAGGAAGACTGAGTCTTCCTACTGTCTATGTTTTGAGCGTTTCCTGTGTCATCAGTTTTCCATTTTGATGCACCTCTGCAGGTTTATTGTGTCCCTTGGACCTACACAGTGACGATGAAACACAGAAATTGCATCGGAATTATATATAAGAGACACAATGCCGACTTAAGTACAGGAAGACAGAGTCTTCCTACTGTCTATGCTTTGAGCGTTTCCTGTGTCACAAGTTTTACAATCCGATGCACCTCTGCAGGTATACTGTTCCCTTCGACTTTCCCATTGACGATGAAACACAGAAATTGCATCGGAATTAAATATAAGAGACACAACGTTGACTTAAGTACAGGAAAACTGAGTCTTCTTAGGGTCTATGTTATGAGCGCTTGCTGTGTCACCAGTTTTACATTCCGATGCACCTCTGCAGGGTTACTGTATCCCTTGGACCTTCCCATTGACGATGAAACACAGAAATTGCTTCGGAATTAAATATAAGAGACACAATGCCGTCTTAAGTACAGAAAGACTGAGTCTTCCTATTGTCTATGTTTTGAGCGTTTCCTGTGTCACCAGTTTTACATTCCGATGCACCTCTGCAGGTTTACTGTATCCCTTGGACATTACCATTGACGATGAAACACAGAAATTGCATCGGAATTAAATATAAGAGACACAATGCCGACTTAAAGACGGGAAGACTGTGTCTTCCTACTGTCAATATTTGAGCGTTTCCTGTGTCACCAGTTTTACATTCCGATGCACCTCTGCAGGTTTACTGTATCCATTGGACCTTCCCATTCATGATGAAACACAGAAAATGCATCGGAATTAAATATAAGAGACACAATGCCGACTTAAGTACAAGAAGAATGAGTCTTCCTACTGTCTATGTTTTGAGCGTTTCCTGTGTCACCAGTTTTACATTCCGATACTCCTCCGCAGGTTTACTGTATCCATTGGACCTTCCCATTGACGATGAAGCACAGAAATTGCATCGGAATTAAATATAAGAGACACAACGCCGACTTAAGTACAAGAAAACTGAGACTTCTAACGGTCTATGATTTGAGCTTTTCCTGTGTCACCATTTTTACATTCCAATGCACCTCTGCAGGTTTACTGTATCCATTGGACCTTCCCATTGACGATGAAACACAGAAATTGCATCCGAATTAAATATTTATAGACACAATGCCGACTTAGGTACAGGAAGACTGAGTCTTCCTACTGTCTATGTTTTGAGCGTTTCCTGTGTCATCAGTTTTCCATTTTGAAGCACCTCTGCAGGTTTATTGTATCCCTTGGACCTACACAGTGACGATGAAACACAGAAATTGCATCGGAATTATATATAAGAGACACAATGCCGACTTAAGTACAGGAAGACAGAGTCTTCCTACTGTCTATGCTTTGAGTGTTTCCTGTGTCACAAGTTTTACAATCCGATGCACCTCTGCAGGTATACTGTTTCCCTTCGACTTTCCCATTGACGATGAAACACAGAAATTGCATCAGAATTAAATATAAGAGACACAATGCCGACTTAAGTACAGTAAGACTGAGTCTTCCTACTGTCTATGTTTTGAGCGTTTCCTGTGTCATCAGTGTTACATTCCAATGCACCTCTGCAGGTTTACTGTATCCATTGGACCTTCCCACTGACGATGAAACACAGAAATTACATCGGAATTAAATATAAGAGACACAACGCCGACTTAAGTACAGGAAAACTGAGTCTTCTTAGGGTCTATGTTATGAGCGCTTGCTGTGTCACCAGTTTTACATTCCGATGCACCTCTGCAGGGTCACTGTATCCCTTGGACCTTCCCATTGACGATGAAACACAGAAATTGCTTCGGAATTAAATATAAGAGACACAATGCCGTCTTAAGTACAGAAAGACTGAGTCCTCTTATTGTCTATGTTTTGAGCGTTTCCTGTGTCACCAGTTTTACATTCCGATGCACCTCTGCAGGTTTACTGTATCCCTTCGACTTTACCATTGACGATGAAACACAGAAATTGCATCGGAATTAAATATAAGAGACACAATGCCGACTTAAAAACGGGAAGACTGAGTCTTCCTACTGTCAATGTTTGAGCGTTTCCTGTGTCACCAGTTTTACATTCCGATGCACCTCTGCAGGTTTACTGTATCCATTGGACCTTCCCATTCATGATGAAACACAGAAAATGCATCGGAATTAAATATAAGAGACACAATGCCGACTTAAGTACAAGAAGAAAGAGTCTTCCTACTGTCTATGTTTTGAGCGTTTCCTGTGTCACCAGTTTTACATTCCGATACTCCTCCGCAGGTTTACTGTATCCATTGGACCTTCCCATTGACGATGAAGCACAGAAATTGAATCGGAATTAAATATAAGAGACACAACGCCGACTTAAGTACAAGAAAACTGAGACTCCTTACGGTCTATGATTTGAGCTTTTCCTGTGTCACCATTTTTACATTCCAATGCACCTCTGCAGGTTTACTGTATCCATTGGACCTTCCCATTGACGATGAAACACAGAAATTGCATCCGAATTAAATATTTATAGACACAATGCCGACTTAGGTACAGGAAGACTGAGTCTTCCTACTGTCTATGTTTTGAGCGTTTCCTGTGTCATCAGTTTTCCATTTTGATGCACCTCTGCACACAGTGACGATGAAACACAGAAATTGCATCGGAATTATATATAAGAGACACAATGCCGACATAAGTACAGGAAGACAGAGTCTTCCTACTGTCTATGCTTTGAGCGTTTCCTGTGTCACAAGTTTTACAATCCGATGCACCTCTGCAGGTATACTGTTCCCTTCGACTTTCCCATTGACGATGAAACACAGAAATTGCATCGGAATTAAATATAAGAGACACAACGTTGACTTAAGTACAGGAAAACTGAGTCTTCTTAGGGTCTATGTTATGAGCGCTTGCTGTGTCACCAGTTTTACATTCCGATGCACCTCTGCAGGGTTACTGTATCCCTTGGACCTTCCCATTGACGATGAAACACAGAAATTGCTTCGGAATTAAATATAAGAGACACAATGCCGTCTTAAGTACAGAAAGACTGAGTCTTCCTACTGTCTATGCTTTGAGCGTTTCCTGTGTCACAAGTTTTACAATCCGATGCACCTCTGCAGGTATACTGTTCCCTTCGACTTTCCCATTGACGATGAAACACAGAAATTGCATCGGAATTAAATATAAGAGACACAATGCCGACTTAGGTACAGGAAGACAGAGTCTTCCTACTGTCAATGTTTGAGCGTTTCCTGTGTCAACAGTTTTACATTCCGATGCACCTCTGCAGGTTTACTGTATCCCTTGGACCTTCCCATTGGCGACGAAACACAGAAATTGCATCGGATTTAAATATAAGAGACACAATGCCGACTTAAGTACAGGAAGACTGAGTATTCCTACTGTCTATGTTTTGATCGTTTCCAATGTCACCAGTTTTACATTCCGATGCACCTCTGCAATTTTACTGTATCCATTGGACCTTCCCATTGACGATGAAACTCAAAAATATCATCCGAACTAAATATAAGAGGCACAATGCCGACTTAAGAACAGGAAGGCTGAGTCTTCCTACTGTCTATGATTTGAGAATTTCCTGTGTCGACAGTTTTACATTCCGATGCACCTCTGCAGGTTTACTGTATCCCTTGGATCTTCCCATTGACGATGAAACACAGAAATTGCATCGGAATAAAATATGAGAGACACAATGCCGACTTAAGTACAGGAAGATTGAGTTTTCCTACTGTCTATGATTTGAGCGTTTCCTGCGGCACAAATTTTACATTTCGATGCACCTCTGCAGGTCTACTGTATCCAATGGACCTTCCCATTGTCAATGAAACACAGAAATAGCATCGGAATTAAATATAAGAGACACAATGTCGACTTAAGAACAGGAAGGCTGAGTCTCCCTACTGTCCATGTTTTGAGTGTTTCCTGTGTCACCAATTTTACATTTCGATTCACCTCTGCAGGTCTGCTGTATCCAATGGACCTTCCCATTGTCGATGAAACACAGAAATAGCATCGGAATTAAATATAAGAGGCACAATGCCGACTTAAGAACAGGAAGGCTGAGTCTTCCTACTGTCTATGTTTTGAGAATTTCCTGTGTCACCAGTTTTACATTGCGATGCACCTCTGCAGGTTTTCTGTATCCCTTGGGTCTTCCCATTGACGATGAAACACAGAAATTGCTTCGGAATTAAATATAAGGGACACAATACCGACTTAAGTACAGGAACATTGCGTCTTCCTACTGTCTATGTTTTGAGCATTTCCTGTGTCACCAGTTTTACATTCCGATGCACCTCTGCAGGTTTACTGTATCCATTGGCCCTTCCCACTGACGGTGAAACACAGAAATTACATCGGAATAAAATATAAGAGACACAACGTTGACTTAAGTACAAGAAAACTGAGACTTCTTACGGTCTATGTTATGAGCGCTTGCTGTGTCACCAGTTTTACATTCCGATGCACCTCTGCAGGGTTACTGTATCCATTGGACCTTCACAGTGACGATGAGACACTGAAATTGCATCGGAATGAAATATAAGAGACACAATGCGACTTAAGTACAGGAAGAGTGTGTCTTTCAATTGTCTATGTTTTGAGCGTTTCCTGTGTCACCAGTTTTACATTCCGATGCACCTCTGCAGGTTTACTGTATACATTGGACCTTCCCATTGACGTTGAAACACAGAAATTGCATCGCAATTAAATATAAGAGACACAACGCCGACTTAAGTACAAGAGAACTGAGTCTTCCTACGGTCTATGATTTGAGCGATTCCTGTGTCACCAGTTTTACATTCCGATGCACCTCTGCAGGTTTACTGTATCCCTTGGACTTTAACATTGACGATGAAACACAGAAATTGCATCGGAATTAAATATAAGAGACACAATGCCGACTTAAGTACAGGAAGACTGAGTCTTCCTACTGTCAATGTTCGAGCGTTTCCTGTGTCACCAGTTTTACATTCCGATGCACCTCTGCAGGTTTATTGTATCCATTGGACCTTCCCATTGACGATGAAACACAGAAATTGCATCGGAATTAAATATAAGAGACACAATTCCGACTTAAGTACAGAAAGACTGAGTCTTCCTACTGCCTATGTTTTGAGCGTTTCCTGTGTCACCAGTTTTACATTCCGATGCACCTCTGCAGGTTTACTGTATCCCTTGCACCTTCCCATTGACAATGAAACACAAAAATTACATCGGACTTAAATATAAGAGTCACAATGCCGACTTAAGTACAGGAAGACTGAGTCTTCCTACTGTCTATGTTTTGAGCGTTTCCTGTGTCTCCAGTTTTACATTCCGATGCACCTCTGCAGGTTTACTGTATCCCTTGGACTTTACCATTGACGATGAAACACAGAAATTGCATCGGAATTAAATATAAGAGACACAATGCCGACTTAAGTACAGGAAGACTGAGTTTTCCTACTGTCAATGTTCGAGCGTTTCCTGTGTCACCAGTTTTACATTCCGATGCACCTCTGCAGGTTTACTGTATCCATTGGACCTTCCCATTGACGATGAAATGCAGAAAATGCATCGGAATTAAATATAAGAGACACAATGCCGACTTAAGTACAGGAAGTATGAGTCTTCCTACAGTCTATGTTTTGAGCGTTTCCTGTGTCACCAGTTTTACATTCCGATCCACCTCTGCAATTTTACTGTATCCATTGGACCTTCCCATTGACGATGAAACACAGAAATTGCATCGGAATTAAATATAAGAGACACAACGCCGACTTAAGTACAAGAAAACTGAGACTCCTTACGGTCTATGATTTGAGCTTTTCCTGTGTCACCATTTTTACATTCCAATGCACCTCTGCAGGTTTACTGTATCCATTGGACCTTCCCATTGACGATGAAACACAGAAATTGCATCCGAATTAAATATTTATAGACACAATGCCGACTTAGGTACAGGAAGACTGAGTCTTCCTACTGTCTATGTTTTGAGCGTTTCCTGTGTCATCAGTTTTCCATTTTGATGCACCTCTGCAGGTTTATTATGTCCCTTGGACCTACACAGTGACGATGAAACACAGAAATTGCATCGGAATTATATATAAGAGACACAATGCCGACTTAAGTACAGGAAGACAGAGTCTTCCTACTGTCTATGCTTTGAGCGTTTCCTGTGTCACAAGTTTTACAATCCGATGCACCTCTGCAGGTATACTGTTCCCTTCGACTTTCCCATTGACGATGAAACACAGAAATTGCATCGGAATTAAATATAAGAGACACAACGTTGACTTAAGTACAGGAAAACTGAGTCTTCTTAGGGTCTATGTTATGAGCGCTTGCTGTGTCACCAGTTTTACATTCCGATGCACCTCTGCAGGGTTACTGTATCCCTTGGACCTTCCCATTGACGATGAAACACAGAAATTGCTTCGGAATTAAATATAAGAGACACAATGCCGTCTTAAGTACAGAAAGACTGAGTCTTCCTATTGTCTATGTTTTGAGCGTTTCCTGTGTCACCAGTTTTACATTCCGATGCACCTCTGCAGGTTTACTGTATCCCTTGGACATTACCATTGACGATGAAACACAGAAATTGCATCGGAATTAAATATAAGAGACACAATGCCGACTTAAAGACGGGAAGACTGAGTCTTCCTACTGTCAATATTTGAGCGTTTCCTGTGTCACCAGTTTTACATTCCGATGCACCTCTGCAGGTTTACTGTATCCATTGGACCTTCCCATTCATGATGAAACACAGAAAATGCATCGGAATTAAATATAAGAGACACAATGCCGACTTAAGTACAAGAAGAATGAGTCTTCCTACTGTCTATGTTTTGAGCGTTTCCTGTGTCACCAGTTTTACATTCCGATACTCCTCCGCAGGTTTACTGTATCCATTGGACCTTCCCATTGACGATGAAGCACAGAAATTGCATCGGAATTAAATATAAGAGACACAACGCCGACTTAAGTACAAGAAAACTGAGACTTCTAACGGTCTATGATTTGAGCTTTTCCTGTGTCACCATTTTTACATTCCAATGCACCTCTGCAGGTTTACTGTATCCATTGGACCTTCCCATTGACGATGAAACACAGAAATTGCATCCGAATTAAATATTTATAGACACAATGCCGACTTAGGTACAGGAAGACTGAGTCTTCCTACTGTCTATGTTTTGAGCGTTTCCTGTGTCATCAGTTTTCCATTTTGATGCACCTCTGCAGGTTTATTGTATCCCTTGGACCTACACAGTGACGATGAAACACAGAAATTGCATCGGAATTATATATAAGAGACACAATGCCGACTTAAGTACAGGAAGACAGAGTCTTCCTACTGTCTATGCTTTGAGCGTTTCCTGTGTCACAAGTTTTACAATCCGATGCACCTCTGCAGGTATACTGTTTCCCTTCGACTTTCCCATCGACGATGAAACACAGAAATTGCATCGGAATTAAATATAAGAGACACAATGCCGACTTAAGTACAGGAAGACTGAGTCTTCCTACTGTCTATGTTTTGAGCGTTTCCTGTGTCATCAGTGTTACATTCCAATGCACCTCTGCAGGTTTACTGTATCCATTGGACCTTCCCACTGACGATGAAACACAGAAATTACATCGGAATTAAATATTAGAGACACAATGTTGACTTAAGTACAGGAAAACTGAGTCTTCTTAGGGTCTATGTTATGAGCGCTTGCTGTGTCACCAGTTTTACATTCCGATGCACCTCTGCAGGGTTACTGTATCCCTTGGACCTTCCCATTGACGATGAAACACAGAAATTGCTTCGGAATTAAATATAAGAGACACAATGCCATCTTAAGTACAGAAAGACTGAGTCCTCTTATTGTCTATGTTTTGAGCGTTTCCTGTGTCACCAGTTTTACATTCCGATGCACCTCTGCAGGTTTACTGTATCCCTTCGACTTTACCATTGACGATGAAACACAGAAATTGCATCGGAATTAAATATAAGAGACACAATGCCGACTTAAAAACGGGAAGACTGAGTCTTCCTACTGTCAATGTTTGAGCGTTTCCTGTGTCACCAGTTTTACATTCCGATGCACCTCTGCAGGTTTACTGTATCCATTGGACCTTCCCATTCATGATGAAACACAGAAAATGCATCGGAATTAAATATAAGAGACACAATGCCGACTTAAGTACAAGAAGAATGAGTCTTCCTACTGTCTATGTTTTGAGCGTTTCCTGTGTCACCAGTTTTACATTCCGATACTCCTCCGCAGGTTTACTGTATCCATTGGACCTTCCCATTGACGATGAAGCACAGAAATTGCATCGGAATTAAATATAAGAGACACAACGCCGACTTAAGTACAAGAAAACAGAGACTTCTTACGGTCTATGATTTGAGCGTTTCCTGTGTCACCATTTTTACATTCCAATGCACCTCTGCAAGTTTACTGTATCCATTGGACCTTCCCATTGACGATGAAACACAGAAATTGCATCCGAATTAAATATTTATAGACACAATGCCGACTTAGGTACAGGAAGACTGAGTCTTCCTACTGTCTATGTTTTGAGCGTTTCCTGTGTCATCAGTTTTCCATTTTGATGCACCTCTGCAGGTTTATTGTGTCCCTTGGACCTACACAGTGACGATGAAACACAGAAATTGCATCGGAATAATATATAAGAGACACAATGCCGACTTAAGTACAGGAAGACAGAGTCTTCCTACTGTCTATGCTTTGAGCGTTTCCTGTGTCACAAGTTTTACAATCCGATGCACCTCTGCAGGTATACTGTTTCCCTTCGACTTTCCCATTGACGATGAAACACAGAAATTGCATCGGAATTAAATATAAGAGACACAACGTTGACTTAAGTACAGGAAAACTGAGTCTTCTTAGGGTCTATGTTATGAGCGCTTGCTGTGTCACCAGTTTTACATTCCGATGCACCTCTGCAGGGTTACTGTATCCCTTGGACCTTCCCATTGACGATGAAACACAGAAATTGCTTCGGAATTAAATATAAGAGACACAATGCCGTCTTAAGTACAGAAAGACTGAGTCTTCCTATTGTCTAT
The DNA here is from genome assembly GCF_023898315.1 of Schistocerca nitens. Taxonomy (NCBI): domain Eukaryota; kingdom Metazoa; phylum Arthropoda; class Insecta; order Orthoptera; family Acrididae; genus Schistocerca; species Schistocerca nitens. Next base: position 236,835,641 of record NC_064623.1, on the reverse strand, counting down.
GTTTTGAGCGTTTCCTGTGTCACCAGTTTTACATTCCGATGCACCTCTGCAGGTTTACTGTATCCCTTGGACTTTACCATTGATGATGAAACACAGAAATTGCATCGGAATTAAATATAAGAGACACAATGCCGACTTAAAAACGGGAAGACTGAGTCTTCCTACTGTCAATATTTGAGCGTTTCCTGTGTCACCAGTTTTACATTCCGATGCACCTCTGCAGGTTTACTGTATCCATTGGACCTTCCCATTCATGATGAAACACAGAAAATGCATCGGAATTAAATATAAGAGACACAATGCCGACTTAAGTACAAGAAGAGTGAGTCTTGCTACTGTCTATGTTTTGAGCGTTTCCTGTGTCACCAGTTTTACATTCCGATACTCCTCCGCAGGTTTACTGTATCCATTGGACCTTCCCATTGACGATGAAGCACAGAAATTGCATCGGAATTAAATATAAGAGACACAACGCCGACTTAAGTACAAGAAAACTGAGACTTCTTACGGTCTATGATTTGAGCTTTTCCTGTGTCACCATTTTTACATTCCAATGCACCTCTGCAGGTTTACTGTATCCATTGGACCTTCCCATTGACGATGAAACACAGAAATTGCATCGGAATTAAATATAAGAGACACAATTCCGACTTAAGTACAGAAAGACTGAGTCTTCCTACTGCCTATGATTTGAGCGTTTCCTGTGTCACCAGTTTTACATTCCGATGCACCTCTGCAGGTTTACTGTATCCCTTGCACCTTCCCATTGACAATGAAACACAAAAATTACATCGGACTTAAATATAAGAGGCACAATGCCGACTTAAGTACAGGAAGACTGAGTCTTCCAACTGTCTATGTTTTGAGCGTTTCCTGTGTCTCCAGTTTTACATTCCGATGCACCTCTGCAGGTTTACTGTATCCCTTGGACTTTACCATTGACGATGAAACACAGAAATTGCATCGGAATTAAATATAAGAGACACAATGCCGACTTAAGTACAGGAAGACTGAGTCTTCCTACTGTCAATGTTCGAGCGTTTTCTGTGTCACCAGTTTTACATTCCGATGCACCTCTGCAGGTTTACTGTATCCATTGGACCTTCCCATTGACGATGAAATGCAGAAAATGCATCGGAATTAAATATAAGAGACACAATGCCGACTTAAGTACAGGAAGTATGAGTCTTCCTACAGTCTATGTTTTGAGCGTTTCCTGTGTCACCAGTTTTACATTCCGATCCACCTCTGCAATTTTACTGTATCCATTGGACCTTCCCATTGACGATGAAACACAAAAATATCATCGGAACTAAATATAAGAGGCACAATGCCGACTTAAGAACAGGAAGGCTGAGTCTTCCTACTGTCTATGTTTTGAGAATTTCCTGTGTCAACAGTTTTACATTCCGATGCACCTCTGCAGGTTTACTGTATCCTTTGGATCTTCCCATTGACGATGAAACACAGAAATTGCATCGGAATAAAATATGAGAGACACAATGCCGACTTAAGTACAGGGAGATTGAGTTTTCCTACTGTCTATGATTTGAGCGTTTCCTGCGGCACCAATTTTACATTTCGATGCACCTCTGCAGGTCTACTGTATCCAATGGACCTTCCCATTGTCGATGAAACACAGAAATAGCATCGGAATTAAATATAAGAGACACAATGCCGACTTAAGAACAGGAAGGCTGAGTCTTCCTACTGTCCATGTTTTGAGCGTTTCCTGTGTCACCAGTTTTACATTCCGATGCACCTCTGCAGGTTTTCTGTATCCCTTGGGTCCTCCCAATGACGATGAAACACAGAAATTGCTTCGGAATTAAATATAAGGGACACAATGCAGAATTAAGTACTGTCTATGTTTTGAGCATTTCCTGTGTCACCAGTTTTACATTCCGATGCACCTCTGCAGGTTTACTGTATCCATCGGCCCTTCCCACTGACGGTGAAACACAGAAATTACATCGGAATAAAATATAAGAGACACAACGTTGACTGAAGTACAAGAAAACTGAGACTTCTTAGGGTCTATGTTATGAGCGCTTGCTGTGTCCCCAGTTTTACATTCCGATGCACCTCTGCAGGGTTACTGTATCCATTGGACCTTCACAGTGACGATGAGACACTGAAATTGCATCGGAATGAAATATAAGAGACACAATGCGACTTAAGTACAGGAAGAGTGTGTCTTTCAATTGTCTATGTTTTGAGCGTGTCCTGTGTCACCAGTTTTACATTCCGATGCACCTCTGCAGGTTTACTGTATACATTGGACCTTCCCATTGACGTTGAAACACAGAAATTGCATCGCAATTAAATATAAGAGACACAACGTTGACTTAAGTACAAGAGAACTGAGACGTCCTACGGTCTATGATTTGAGCGATTCCTGTGTCACCAGTTTTACATTCCAATTCACCTCTGCAGGCTTACTGTCTCCCTTGGACCTTACCATTGTCGATGAAACACAGAAATTGCATCGGAATTAAATATGAAAGTCACAATGCCGACTTGAGTACAGGAAGACAGAGTCTTCCTACTGTCAATGTTTGAGCGTTTCCTGTGTCAACGGTTTTACATTCCGATGCACCTCTGCAGGTTTACTGTATCCCTTGGACCTTCCCATTGGCGACGAAACACAGAAATTGCATCGGATTTAAATATAAGAGTCACAATGCCGACTTAAGTACAGGAAGACTGAGTATTCCTACTGTCTATGCTTTGATCGTTTCCAATGTCACCAGTTTTACATTCCGATGCACCTCTGCAATTTTGCTGTATCCATTGGACCTTCCCATTGACGATGAAACACAAAAATATCATCGGAACTAAATATAAGAGGCACAATGCCGACTTAAGAACAGGAAGGCTGAGCCTTCCTACTGTCTATGTATTGAGAATTTCCTGTGTCAACAGTTTTACAATTCCGATGCACCTCTGCAGGTTTACTGTATCCCTTGGATCTTCCCATTAACGATGAAACACAGAAATTGCATCGGAATAAAATATAAGAGACACAATGCGACTTAAGTACAGGAAGAGTGTGTCTTTCAATTGTCTATGTTTTGAGCGTTTCCTGTGTCACCAGTTTTACATTCCGATGCACGTCTGCAGGTTTACTGTATACATTGGACCTTCCCATTGACGTTGAAACACAGAAATTGCATCGCAATTAAATATAAGAGACACAACGCCGACTTAAGTACAAGAGAACTGAGTCTTCCTACGGTCTATGATTTGAGCGATTCCTGTGTCACCAGTTTTACATTCCAATTCGCCTCTGCAGGCTTACTGTATTCCTTGGACCATACCATTGTCGATGAAACACAGAAATTGCATCGGAATTAAATATAAGAGACACAATGCCGACTTAAGTACAGGAAGACAGAGTCTTCCTACTGTCAATGTTTGAGCGTTTCCTGTGTCAACTGTTTTACATTCCGATGCACCTCTGCAGGTTTACTGTATCCCTTGGACCTTCCCATTGGCGACGAAACACAGAAATTGCATCGGATTTAAATATAAGAGACACAATGCCGACTTAAGTACAGGAAGACTGAGTATTCCTACTGTCTATGTTTTGATCGTTTCCAATGTCACCAGTTTTAAATTCCGATTCACCTCTGCAATTTTACTGTATCCATTGAACCTTCCCATTGACCATGAAACACAAAAATATCATGGGAACTAAATATAAGAGGCACAATGCCGACTTAAGAAAAGGAAGGCTGAGTCTTCCTACTGTCTATGTTTTGAGAATTTCCTGTGTCACCAGTTTTACATTCCGATGCACCTCTGCAGGTTTACTGTATCCCTTGGATCTTCCCATTGACGATGTAACACAGAAATTGCATCGGAATTAAATATAAGAGACACAATGCCGACTTAAGTACAGGAAGATTGAGTTTTCCTACTGTCTATGATTTGAGCGCTTCCTGCGGCACCAATTTTACATTTCGATGCACCTCTGCAGGTCTGCTGTATCCAATGGACCTTCCCATTGTCGATGAAACACAGAAATAGCATCGGAATTAAATATAAGAGACACAATGCCGACTTAAGGACAGGAAGGCTGAGTCTTCCTACTGTCCATGTTTTGAGCGTTTCCTGTGTCGCCAGTTTTACATTCCGATGCACTTCTGCAGGTTTTCTGTATCCCTTGGGTCTTCCCATTGACGATGAAACACAGAAATTGCTTCGGAATTAAATATAAGGGACACAATGCCGACTTAAGTACAGGAACATTGAGTCTTCCTACTGTCTATGTTTTGAGCATTTCCTGTGTCACCAGTTTTACATTCCGATGCACCTCTGCAGGTTTACTGTATCCATTGGCCCTTCCCACTGACGGTGAAACACAGAAATTACATCGGAATTAAATATAAGAGACACAACGTTGACTTAAGTACAAGAAAACTGAGACTTCTTAGGGTCTATGTTATGAGCGCTTGCTGTGTCACCAGTTTTACATTCCGATGCACCTCTGCAGGTTTACTGTATCCCTTGGACTTTACCATTGACGATGAAACACAGAAATTGCATCGGAATTAAATATAAGAGACACAATGCCGACTTAAGTACAGGAAGACTGAGTCTTCCTACTGTCAATGTTCGAGCGTTTCCTGTGTCACCAGTTTTACATTCCGATGCACCTCTGCAGGTTTACTGTATCCATTGGACCTTCCCATTGACGATGAAACACAGAAATTGCATCGGAATTAAATATAAGAGACACAATTCCGACTTAAGTACAGAAAGACTGAGTCTTCCTACTGCCTATGTTTTGAGCGTTTCCTGTGTCACCAGTTTTACATTCCGATGCACCTCTGCAGGTTTACTGTATCCCTTGCACCTTCCCATTGACAATGAAACACAAAAATTACATCGGACTTAAATATAAGAGACACAATGCCGACTTAAGTACAGGAAGACTGAGTCTTCCTACTGTCTATGTTTTGAGCGTTTCCTGTGTCTCCAGTTTTACATTCCGATGCACCTCTGCAGGTTTACTGTATCCCTTGGACTTTACCATTGACGATGAAACACAGAAATTGCATCGGAATTAAATATAAGAGACACAATGCCGACTTAAGTACAGGAAGACTGAGTCTTCCTACTGTCAATGTTCGAGCGTTTCCTGTGTCACCAGTTTTACATTCCGATGCACCTCTGCAGGTTTACTGTATCCATTGGACCTTCCCATTGACGATGAAATGCAGAAATTGCATCGGAATTAAATATAAGAGACACAATGCCGACTTAGGTACAGGAAGTATGAGTCTTCCTACTGTCTATGTTTTGAGCGTTTCCTGTGTCACCAGTTTTACATTCCGATCCACCTCTGCAATTTTACTGTATCCATTGGACCTTCCCATTGACGATGAAACACAAAAATATCATCGGAACTAAATATAAGAGGCACAATGCCGACTTAAGAACAGGAAGGCTGAGTCTTCCTACTGTCTATGTTTTGAGAATTTCCTGTGTCAACAGTTTTACATTCCGATGCACCTCTGCAGGTTTACTGTATCCATTGGATCTTCCCATTGACGATGAAACACAGAAATTGCATCGGAATAAAATATGAGAGACACAATGCCGACTTAAGTACAGGAAGATTGAGTTTTCCTACTGTCTATGATTTGAGTGTTTCCTGCGTCACCAATTTTACATTTCGATGCACCTCTGCAGGTCTACTGTATCCAATGGACCTTCCCATTGTCGATGAAACACAGAAATAGCATCGGAATTAAATATAAGAGACACAATGCCGACTTAAGAACAGGAAGGCTGAGTCTTCCTACTGTCCATGTTTTGAGCGTTTCCTGTGTCACCAGTTTTACATTCCGATGCACCTCTGCAGGTGTTCTGTATCCCTTGGGTCTTCCCATTGACGATGAAACACAGAAATTGCTTCGGAATTAAATATAAGGGACACAATGCCGACTTAAGTACAGCAACATTGCGTCTTCCTACTGTCTATGTTTTGAGCATTTCCTGTGTCACCAGTTTTACATTCCGATGCACCTCTGCAGGTTTACTGTATCCATTGGCCCTTCCCACTGACGGTGAAACACAGAAATTACATCGGAATAAAATATAACAGACACAACGTTGACTTAAGTACAAGAAAACTGAGACTTCTTAGGGTCTATGTTATGAGCGCTTGCTGTGTCACCAGTTTTACATTCCGATGCACCTCTGCAGGGTTACTGTATCCATTGGACCTTCACAGTGACGATGAGACACTGAAATTGCATCGGAATGAAATATAAGAGACACAATGCGACTTAAGTACAGGAAGAGTGTGTCTTTCAATTGTCTATGTTTTGAGCGTGTCCTGTGTCACCAGTTTTACATTCCGATGCACCTCTGCAGGTTTACTGTATACATTGGACCTTCCCATTGACGTTGAAACACAGAAATTGCATCGGAATTAAATATGAGAGACACAATGCCGACTTGAGTACAGGAAGACAGAGTCTTCCTACTGTCAATGTTTGAGCGTTTCCTGTGTCAACAGTTTTACATTCCGATGCACCTCTGCAGGTTTACTGTATCCCTCGGACCTTCCCATTGGCGACGAAACACAGAAATTGCATCGGATTTAAATATAAGAGTCACAATGCCGACTTAAGTACAGGAAGACTGAGTATTCCTACTGTCTATGCTTTGATCGTTTCCAATGTCACCAGTTTTACATTCCGATGCACCTCTGCAATTTTGCTGTATCCATTGGACCTTCCCATTGACGATGAAACACAAAAATGTCATCGGAACTAAATATAAGAGGCACAATGCCGACGTAAGAACAGGAAGGCTGAGTCTTCCTACTGTCTATGTTTTGAGAATTTCCTGTGTCAACAGTTTTACATTCCGATGCACCTCTGCAGGTTTACTGTATCCCTTGGATCTTCCCATTGACGATGAAACACAGAAATTGCATCGGAATAAAATATGAGAGATACAATGCCGACTTAAGTACAGGAAGATTGAGTTTTCCTACTGTCTATGATTTGAGCGCTTCCTGCGGCACCAATTTTACATTTCGATTCACCTCTGCAGGTCTGCTGTATCCAATGGACCTTCCCATTGTCGATGAAACACAGAAATAGCATCGGAATTAAATATAAGAGACACAATGCCGACTTAAGAACAGGAAGGCTGAGTCTTCCTACTGTCCATGTTTTGAGCGTTTCCTGTGTCACCAGTTTTACATTCCGATGCACTTCTGCAGGTTTTCTGTATCCCTTGGGTCTTCCCATTGACGATGAAACACAGAAATTGCTTCGGAATTAAATATAAGGGACACAATGCCGACTTAGGTACAGGAACATTGCGTCTTCCTACTGTCTATGTTTTGAGCATTTCCTGTGTCACCAGTTTTACATTCCGATGCACCTCTGCAGGTTTACTGTATCCATTGGCCCTTCCCACTGACGGTGAAACACAGAAATTACATCGGAATAAGATATAAGAGACACAACGTTGACTTAAGTACAAGAAAACTGAGACTTCTTAGGGTCTATGTTATGAGCGCTTGCTGTGTCACCAGTTTTACATTCCGATGCACCTCTGCAGGGTTACTGTATCCATTGGACCTTCACAGTGACGATGAGACACTGAAATTGCATCGGAATGAAATATAAGAGACACAATGCGACTTAAGTACAGGAAGAGTGTGTCTTTCAATTGTCTATGTTTTGAGCGTTTCCTGTGTCACCAGTTTTACATTCCGATGCACCTCTGCAGGTTTACTGTATACATTGGACCTTCCCATTGACGTTGAAACACAGAAATTTCATCGCAATTAAATATAAGAGACACAACGCCGACTTAAGTACAAGAGAACTGAGTCTTCCTACGGTCTATGATTTGAGCGATTCCTGTGTCACCAGTTTTACATTCCAATTCGCCTCTGCAGGCTTACTGTATTCCTTGGACCATACCATTTTCGATGAAACACAGAAATTGCATCGGAATTAAATATAAGAGACACAATGCCGACTTAAGTACAGGAAGACAGAGTCTTCCTACTGTCAATGTTTGAGCGTTTCCTGTGTCAACAGTTTTACATTCCGATGCACCTCTGGAGGTTTACTGTATCCCTTGGACCTTCCCATTGGCGACGAAACACAGAAATTGCATCGGATTTAAATATAAGAGACACAATGCCGACTTAAGTACAGGAAGACTGAGTATTCCTACTGTCTATGTTTTGATCGTTTCCAATGTCACCAGTTTTAAATTCCGATGCACCTCTGCAATTTTACTGTATCCATTGGACCTTCCCATTGACGATGAAACACAAAAATATCATGGGAACTAAATATAAGAGGCACAATGCCTACTTAAGAACAGGAAGGCTGAGTCTTCCTACTGTCTATGTTTTGAGAATTTCCTGTGTCACCAGTTTTACATTCCGATGCACCTCTGCAGGTTTACTGTATCCCTTGGATCTTCCCATTGACGATGTAACACAGAAATTGCATCGGAATTAAATATAAGAGGCACAATGCCGACTTAAGTACAGGAAGATTGAGTTTTTCTACTGTCTATGATGTGAGCGCTTCCTGCGGCACCAATTTTACATATCGATGCACCTCTGCAGGTCTGCGGTATCCAATGGACCTTCCCATTGTCGATGAAACACAGAAATAGCATCGGAATTAAATATAAGAGACACAATGCCGACTTAAGAACAGGAAGGCTGAGTCTTCCTACTGTCCATGTTTTGAGCGTTTCCTGTGTCACCAGTTTTACATTCCGATGCACTTCTGCAGGTTTTCTGTATCCCTTGGGTCTTCCCATTGACGATGAAACACAGAAATTGCTTCGGAATTAAATATAAGGACACAATGCCGACTTAAGTACAGGAACATTGAGTCTTCCTACTGTCTATGATTTGAGCATTTCCTGTGTCACCAGTTTTACATTCCGATGCACCTCTGCAGGTTTACTGTATCCATTGGCCCTTCCCACTGACGGTGAAACACAGAAATTACATCGGAATTAAATATAAGAGACACAACGTTGACTTAAGTACAAGAAAACTGAGACTTCTTAATGTCTATGTTATGAGCGCTTGCTGTGTCACCAGTTTTACATTCCGATGCACCTCTGCAGGTTTACTGTATCCCTTGGACTTTACCATTGACGATGAAACACAGAAATTGCATCGGAATTAAATATAAGAGACACAATGCCGACTTAAGTACAGGAAGACTGAGTCTTCCTACTGTCAATGTTCGAGCGTTTCCCGTGTCACCAGTTTTACATTCCGATGCACCTCTGCAGGTTTACTGTATCCCTTGCACCTTCCCATTGACAATGAAACACAAAAATTACATCGGACTTAAATATAAGAGACACAATGCCGACTTAAGTACAGGAAGACTGAGTCTTCCTACTGTCTATGTTTTGAGCGTTTCCTGTGTCTCCAGTTTTACATTCCGATGCACCTCTGCAGGTTTACTGTATCCCTTGGACTTTACCATTGACGATGAAACACAGAAATTGCATCGGAATTAAATATAAGAGACACAATGCCGACTTAAGTACAGGAAGACTGAGTCTTCCTACTGTCAATGTTCGAGCGTTTCCTGTGTCACCAGTTTTACATTCCGATGCACCTCTGCAGGTTTACTGTATCCATTGGACCTTCCCATTGACGATGAAATGCAGAAAATGCATCGGAATTAAATATAAGAGACACAATGCCGACTTAAGTACAGGAAGTATGAGTCTTCCTACTGTCTATGTTTTGAGCGTTTCCTGTGTCACCAGTTTTACATTCCGATCCACCTCTGCAATTTTACTGTATCCATTGGACCTTCCCATTGACGATGAAACACAAAAATATCATCGGAACTAAATATAAGAGGCACAATGCCGACTTAAGAACAGGAAGGCTGAGTCTTCCTACTGTCTATGTTTTGAGAATTTCCTGTGTCAACAGTTTTACATTCCGATGCACCTCTGCAGGTTTACTGTATCCATTGGATCTTCCCATTGACGATGAAACACAGAAATTGCATCGGAATAAAATATGAGAGACACAATGCCGACTTAAGTACAGGAAGATTGAGTTTTCCTACTGTCTATGATTTGAGCGTTTCCTGCGGCACCAATTTTACATTTCGATGCACCTCTGCAGGTCTACTGTATCCAATGGACCTTCCCATTGTCGATGAAACACAGAAATTGCATCGGAATTAAATATAAGAGACACAATGCCGACTTAAGTACAGGAAGACAGAGTCTTCCTACTGTCAATGTTTGAGCGTTTCCTGTGTCAACAGTTTTACATTCCGATGCACCTCTGGAGGTTTACTGTATCCCTTGGACCTTCCCATTGGCGACGAAACACAGAAATTGCATCGGATTTAAATATAAGAGACACAATGCCGACTTAAGTACAGGAAGACTGAGTATTCCTACTGTCTATGTTTTGATCGTTTCCAATGTCACCAGTTTTAAATTCCGATGCACCTCTGCAATTTTACTGTATCCATTGGACCTTCCCATTGACGATGAAACACAAAAATATCATGGGAACTAAATATAAGAGGCACAATGCCTACTTAAGAACAGGAAGGCTGAGTCTTCCTACTGTCTATGTTTTGAGAATTTCCTGTGTCACCAGTTTTACATTCCGATGCACCTCTGCAGGTTTACTGTATCCCTTGGATCTTCCCATTGACGATGTAACACAGAAATTGCATCGGAATTAAATATAAGAGGCACAATGCCGACTTAAGTACAGGAAGATTGAGTTTTTCTACTGTCTATGATGTGAGCGCTTCCTGCGGCACCAATTTTACATATCGATGCACCTCTGCAGGTCTGCTGTATCCAATGGACCTTCCCATTGTCGATGAAACACAGAAATAGCATCGGAATTAAATATAAGAGACACAATGCCGACTTAAGAACAGGAAGGCTGAGTCTTCCTACTGTCCATGTTTTGAGCGTTTCCTGTGTCACCAGTTTTACATTCCGATGCACTTCTGCAGGTTTTCTGTATCCCTTGGGTCTTCCCATTGACGATGAAACACAGAAATTGCTTCGGAATTAAATATAAGGACACAATGCCGACTTAAGTACAGGAACATTGAGTCTTCCTACTGTCTATGATTTGAGCATTTCCTGTGTCACCAGTTTTACATTCCGATGCACCTCTGCAGGTTTACTGTATCCATTGGCCCTTCCCACTGACGGTGAAACACAGAAATTACATCGGAATTAAATATAAGAGACACAACGTTGACTTAAGTACAAGAAAACTGAGACTTCTTAATGTCTATGTTATGAGCGCTTGCTGTGTCACCAGTTTTACATTCCGATGCACCTCTGCAGGTTTACTGTATCCCTTGGACTTTACCATTGACGATGAAACACAGAAATTGCATCGGAATTAAATATAAGAGACACAATGCCGACTTAAGTACAGGAAGACTGAGTCTTCCTACTGTCAATGTTCGAGCGTTTCCCGTGTCACCAGTTTTACATTCCGATGCACCTCTGCAGGTTTACTGTATCCCTTGCACCTTCCCATTGACAATGAAACACAAAAATTACATCGGACTTAAATATAAGAGACACAATGCCGACTTAAGTACAGGAAGACTGAGTCTTCCTACTGTCTATGTTTTGAGCGTTTCCTGTGTCTCCAGTTTTACATTCCGATGCACCTCTGCAGGTTTACTGTATCCCTTGGACTTTACCATTGACGATGAAACACAGAAATTGCATCGGAATTAAATATAAGAGACACAATGCCGACTTAAGTACAGGAAGACTGAGTCTTCCTACTGTCAATGTTCGAGCGTTTCCTGTGTCACCAGTTTTACATTCCGATGCACCTCTGCAGGTTTACTGTATCCATTGGACCTTCCCATTGACGATGAAATGCAGAAAATGCATCGGAATTAAATATAAGAGACACAATGCCGACTTAAGTACAGGAAGTATGAGTCTTCCTACTGTCTATGTTTTGAGCGTTTCCTGTGTCACCAGTTTTACATTCCGATCCACCTCTGCAATTTTACTGTATCCATTGGACCTTCCCATTGACGATGAAACACAAAAATATCATCGGAACTAAATATAAGAGGCACAATGCCGACTTAAGAACAGGAAGGCTGAGTCTTCCTACTGTCTATGTTTTGAGAATTTCCTGTGTCAACAGTTTTACATTCCGATGCACCTCTGCAGGTTTACTGTATCCATTGGATCTTCCCATTGACGATGAAACACAGAAATTGCATCGGAATAAAATATGAGAGACACAATGCCGACTTAAGTACAGGAAGATTGAGTTTTCCTACTGTCTATGATTTGAGCGTTTCCTGCGGCACCAATTTTACATTTCGATGCACCTCTGCAGGTCTACTGTATCCAATGGACCTTCCCATTGTCGATGAAACACAGAAATAGCATCGGAATTAAATATAAGAGACACAATGCCGACTTAAGAACAGGAAGGCTGAGTCTTCCTACTGTCCATGTTTTGAGCGTTTCCTGTGTCATCAGTTTTACATTCCGATGCACCTCTGCAGGTATTCTGTATCCCTTGGGTCTTCCCATTGACGATGAAACACAGAAATTGCTTCGGAATTAAATATAAGGGACACAATGCCGACTTAAGTACAGCAACATTGCGTCTTCCTACTGTCTATGATTTGAGCATTTCCTGTGTCACCAGTTTTACATTCCGATGCACCTCTGCAGGTTTACTGTATCCATTGGCCCTTCCCACTGACGGTGAAACACAGAAATTACATCGGAATAAAATATAAGAGACACAACGTTGACTTAAGTACAAGAAAACTGAGACTTCTTACGGTCTATGTTATGAGCGCTTGCTGTGTCACCAGTTTTACATTCCGATGCACCTCTGCAGGGTTACTGTATCCATTGGACCTTCACAGTGACGATGAGACACTGAAATTGCATCGGAATGAAATATAAGAGACACAATGCGACTTAAGTACAGGAAGAGTGTGTCTTTCAATTGTCTATGTTTTGAGCGTGTCCTGTGTCACCAGTTTTACATTCCGATGCACCTCTGCAGGATTACTGTATACATTGGACCTTCCCATTGACGTTGAAACACAGAAATTGCATCGCAATTAAATATAAGAGACACAAAGTTGACTTAAGTACAAGAGAACTGAGACTTCCTACGGTCTATGATTTGAGCGATTCCTGTGTCACCAGTTTTACATTCCAATTCACCTCTGCAGGCTTACTGTCTCCCTTGGACCATACCATTGTCGATGAAACACAGAAATTGCATCGGAATTAAATATGAGAGACACAATGCCGACTTGAGTACAGGAAGACAGAGTCTTCCTACTGTCAATGTTTGAGCGTTTCCTGTGTCAACAGTTTTACATTCCAATGCACCTCTGCAGGTTTACTGTATCCCTTGGACCTTCCCATTGGCGACGAAACAAAGAAATTGCATCGGATTTAAATATAAGAGTCACAATGCCGACTTAAGTAAAGGAAGACTGAGTATTCCTACTGTCTATGCCTTGATCGTTTCCAATGTCACCAGTTTTACATTCCGATGCACCTCTGCAATTTTTACTGTATCCATTGGACCTTCCCATTGACGATGAAACACAAAAATATCATCGGAACTAAATATAAGAGGCACAATGCCGACTTAAGAAGAGGAAGGCTGAGTATTCCTACTGTCTATGTTTTGAGAATTTCCTGTGTCAACAGTTTTACATTCCGATGCACCTCTGCAGGTTTACTGTATCCCTTGGATCTTCCCATTGACGATGAAACACAGAAATTGCATCGGAATAAAATATGAGAGACACAATGCCGACTTAAGTAGAGGAAGATTGAGTTTTCCTACTGTCTATGATTTGAGCGTTTCCTGCGGCACCAATTTTACATTTCGATGCACCTCTGCAGGTCTACTGTATCCAATGGACCTTCCCATTGTCGATGAAACACAGAAATAGCATCGGAATTAAATATAAGAGACACAATGCCGACTTAAGAACAGGAAGGCTGAGTCTTCCTACTGTCCATGTTTTGAGCGTTTCCTGTGTCACCAGTTTTACATTCCGATGCACTTCTGCAGGTTTTCTGTATCCCTTGGGTCTTCCCATTGACGATGAAACACAGAAATTGCTTCGGAATTAAATATAAGGACACAATGCCGACTTAAGTACAGGAACATTGAGTCTTCCTACTGTCTATGATTTGAGCATTTCCTGTGTCACCAGTTTTACATTCCGATGCACCTCTGCAGGTTTACTGTGTCCATTGGACCTTCCCACTGACGTTGAAACACAGAAATTACATCGGAATTAAATATAAGAGACACAACGTTGACTTAAGTACAAGAAAACCGAGACTTCTTAGGGTCTATGTCATGAGCGGTTGCTGTGTCAGCAGTTTTACATTCCGATGCACCTCTGCAGGGTTACTGTATCCATTTGACCTTCACAGTGACGATGAGACACAGAAATTGCATCGGAATGAAATATAAGAGACACATTTCGACTTAAGTACTGGAAGAGTGTGACTTTCAATTGTCTATGTTTTGAGCGTTTCCTGTGTCACCAGTTTTACATTCCGATGCACCTCTGCAGGTTTACTGTATACATTGGACCTTCCCATTGACGTTGAAACACAGAAATTGCATCGCAATTAAATATAAGAGACACAACGCCGACTTAAGTACAAGAGAACTGAGTCTTCCTACGGTCTATGATTTGAGCGATTCCTGTGTCACCAGTTTCACATTCCAATTCGCCTCTGCAGGCTTACTGTATCCCTTGGACCTTACCATTGTCGATGAAACACAGAAATTGCATCGGAATTAAATATAAGAGACAAAATGCCGACTTAAGTACAGGAAGGCAGAGTCTTCCTACTGTCAATGTTTGAGCGTTTCCTGTGTCAACAGTTTTACATTCCGATGCACCTCTGCAGGTTTACTGTATCCCTTGGACCTTCCTATTGGCGACGAAACACAGAAATTGGATCGGATTTAAATATAACAGACACAATGCCGACTTAAGTACAGGAAGACTGAGTATTCCTACTGTCTATGTTTTGATCGTTACCTGTGTCAGCAGTTTTACATTCCGATGCACCTCTGCAATTTTACTGAATCCATTGGACCTTCCCATTGACGATGAAACACAGAAATAGCATCGGAATTAAATATAAGAGACACAATGCCGACTTAAGTACAGGAAGGCTGAGTCTTCCTACTGTCTATGTTTTGAGCGTTTCCTGTGTCACCAGTTTTACATTCCGATGCACCTCTGCAGGTTTACTGTATCCCTTGCACCTTCCCATTGACAATGAAACACAAAAATGACATCGGACTTAAATATAACAGAAACAATGCCAACTTAAGTACAGGAACACTGAGTCTTCCTACTGTCTATGCTTTGAGCGTTTCCTGTGTCACCAGTTCTACATTCCGATGCACCTCTCCAGGTTCACTGTATCCCTTGGACTTTACCATTGACGATGAAACACAGAAATTGCATCGGAATTAAATATAAGTGACAGAATGCCGACTTAGGTACAGGAAGACTGAGTCTTCCTACTGTCAATGTTTGAGCGTTTCCTGTGTCAACAGTTTTACATTCCGATGCACCTCTGCAGGCTTACTGTATCCATTGGACCTTCCCATTGACGATGAAACACAGAAAATGCATCGGAATTAAATATAAGAGACACAATGCCGACTTAAGTACAGGAAGGCTGAGTCTTCCTACTGTCTATGTTTTGAGCGTTTCCTGTGTCACCAGTTTTACATTCCGATGCACCTCTGCAGGTTTAGTGTATCCCTTGGATCTTCCCATTGACGATGAAACACAGAAATTGCATCGGAATTAAATGTAAGAGACACAATGCCGACTTAAGTAAAGGAACATTGAGTCTTCCTACTGTGTATGTTTTGAGCGTTTCCTGCGTCACCAGTTTTACATTTTGATGCACCTCTGCAGGTTTACTGTATCCCTTGGATCTTCCCATTAACGACGAAACACAGAAATTGCATCGGATTTAAATATAAGAGACACAATGCCGACTTAAGTACAGAAAGACTGAGTCTTCCTACTGTCTATGTTTTGAGCGTCTCCTGTGTCATCAGTTTTACATTTTGATGCACCGCTGCAGGTTTACTGTATCCCTTGCACCTTCTTATTGACAATGAAACACAAAATTGACATCGGACTTAAATATAACAGAAACAATGCCAACTTAAGTACAGGAAGACTGAGTCTTCCTACTGTCTATGTTTTTAGCGTTTCCTGTGTCACCAGTTCTACATTCCGATGCACCTCTCCAGGCTTACTGTATCCCTTGGACTTTACCATTGACGATGAAACACAGAAATTGCATCGGAATTAAATATAAGTGACACAATGCCGACTTAGGTACAGGAAGACAGAGTCTTCCTACTGTCAATGTTTGAGCGTTTCCTGTGTCAACAGTTTTACATTCCGATGCACCTCTGCAGGCTTACTGTATCCATTGGACCTTCCCATTGACGATGAAACACAGAAAATGCATCGGAATTAAATATAAGAGACAAAATGCCGACTTAAGTACAGGAAGGCTGAGTCTTCCTGCTGTCTATGTTTTGAGCGTATCCTGTGTCATCAGTTTTACATTATGATGCACCTCTGCAGGTATACTGTATCCTTGAACCTTCACAGTGACGATGAAACACAGAAATTGCATCTAAATTAAATATAAGACACACAATGCCGACTTCAGTACAAGAAAACTGAGTCTTCTTAGGGTCTATGTTTTGACCGCTTCCTGTGTCACCAGTTTTACATTCCGATGCACCTCTGCAGGTTTACTGTATCCCTTGGATCTTCCCATTAACGACGAAACACAGAAATTGCATCGGATTTAAATATAAGAGACACAATGCCGACTTAAGTACAGGAAGACTGAGTATTCCTACTGTCTATGTTTTGATCGTTACCTGTGTCAGCAGTTTTACATTCCGTTGCACCTCTGCAATTTTACTGAATCCATTGGACCTTCCCATTGACGATGAAACACAGAAATAGCATCGGAATTAAATATAAGAGACACAATGCCGACTTAAGTACAGGAATGCTGAGTCTTCCTACTGTCTATGTTTTGAGCGTTTCCTGTGTCACCAGTTTTACATTCCGATGCACCTCTGCAGGGTTACTGTATCCCTTGGACCTTCCCATTGACGATGAAACACAGAAATTACATCGGAATTAAATATAAGAGACACAACGTTGACTTAAGTACAAGAAAACTGAGTCTTCTTACGGTCTATGTTTTGAGCGTTTCCAGTGTCACCAGTTTTACATTCCGATGCACCTCTGCAGGTTTACTGTATCCCTTGGACCTTCACAGTGACGATGAAACACAGAAATTGCATCGGAATTACATATAAAAGGCACAATGCCTACTTAAGTACATGAAAACTGAGTCTTCTTAGGGTCTATGTTATGAGCGCTTCCTGTGTCACCAGTTTTACATTCCGATGAACCTCTGCAGGGTTACTGTATCCCTTGGACCTTCCCATTGACGATGAAACACAGAAATTGCATCGGAATTAAATATAAGAGACACAATGCCGACTTAGTTACAGGAAGACTGGGTCTTCCTACTGTCTATGTTTTGAGCGTATCCTGTGTCATCAGTTTTACATTATGATGCACCTCTGCAGGTTTACTGTATCCCTTGAACCTTCACAGTGACGATGAAACACAGCAATTGCATCTAAATTAAATATAAGAGACACAATGCCGACTTCATTACAAGAAAACTGAGTCTTCTTAGGGTCTATGTTTTGACCGCTTCCTGTGTCACCAGTTTTACATTCCGATGCACCTCTGCAGGTTTACTGTATCCCTTGGACCTTCCCATTGACGACGAAACACAGAAATTGCATCGGATTTAAATATAAGAGACACAATGCCGACTTAAGTACAGGAAGACTGAGTATTCCTACTGTCTATGTTTTGATCGTTTCCTGTGTCAGCAGTTTTACATTCCGATGCTCCTCTGCAATTTTACTGAATCCATTGGACCTTCCCATTGACGATGAAACACAGAAATAGCATCGGAATTAAATATAAGAGACACAATGCCGACTTAAGTACAGGGAGGCTGAGTCTTTCTACTGTCTATGTTTTGAGCGTTTCCTGTGTCACCAGTTTTACATTCCGATGCACCTCTGCAGGTTTACTGTATCCCTTGCACCTTCCCATTGACAATGAAATACAAAAATGACATCGGACTTAAATATAACAGAAACAATGCCAACTTAAGTACAGGAAGACTGAGTCTTCCTACTGTCTATGCTTTGAGCGTTTCCTGTGTCACCAGTTCTACATTCCGATGCACCTCTGCAGGTTTAGTGTATCCCTTTGATCTTCCCATTGACGATGAAACACAGAAATTGCATCGGAATTAAATGTAAGAGACACAATGCCGACTTAAGTACAGGAACATTGAGTCTTCCTACTGTGTATGTTTTGAGCGATTCCTGCGTCACCAGTTTCACATTTTGATGCACCTCTGCAGGTTTACTGTATCCCTTGTACCTTCACAGTGATGATGAAACACAGAAATTGCATCAGAATTAAATATAAAAGACACAATGCCGACTTAAGTAGAAGAAAACTGAGTCTTCTTAGGGTCTATGTTATGAGCGCTTCCTGTGTCACCAGTTTTACATTCCGATGAACCTCTGCAGGGTTACTGTATCCCTTGGACCTTACCATTGACGATGAAACACAGAAATTGCATCGGAATTAAATATAAGAGACACAATGCCGACTTAAGTACAGAAAGACTGAGTCTTCCTACTGTCTATGTTTCGTGCGTCTCCTGTGTCACCAGTTTTACATTTTGATGCACCTCTGCAGGTTTACTGTATCCCTTGCACCTTCCCATTGACAATGAAACACAAAAATGACATCGGACTTAAATATAACAGAAACAATGCCAACTTAAGTACAGGAAGACTGAGTCTTCCTACTGTCTATGTTTTGAGCGTTTCCTGTGTCACCAGTTCTACATTCCGATGCACCTCTCCAGGTTTACTGTATCCCTTGGACTTTACCATTGACGATGAAACACAGAAATTGCATCGGAATTAAATATAAGTGACACAATGCCGACTTAGGTACAGGAAGACTGAGTCTTCCTACTGTCAATGTTTGAGCGTTTCCTGTGTCAACAGTTTTACATTCAGATGCACCTCTGCAGGCTTACTGTATCCATTGGACCTTCCCATTGACGATGTAACACAGAAAATGCATCGGAATTAAATATAAGAGACAAAATGCCGACTTAAGTACAGGAAGGCTGAGTCTTCCTACTGTCTATGTTTTGAGCGTATCCTGTGTCATCAGTTTTATATTATGATGCACCTCTGCAGGTTTACTGTATCCCTTGAACCTTCACAGTGACGATGAAACACAGAAATTGCATCTAAATTAAATATAAGACACACAATGCCGACTTCAGTACAAGAATACTGAGTCTTCTTAGGGTCTATGTTTTGACCGCTTCCTGTGTCACCAGTTTTACATTCCGATGCACCTCTGCAGGTTTACTGTATCCCTTGGATCTTCCCATTGACGACGAAACACAGAAATTGCATCGGATTTAAATATAAGAGACACAATGCCGACTTAAGTACAGGAAGACTGAGTATTCCTACTGTCTATGTTTTGATCGTTTCCTGTGTCAGCAGTTTTACATTCCGATGCACCTCTGCAATTTTACTGAATCCATTGGACATTCCCATTGACGATGAAACACAGAAATAGCATCGGAATTAAATATAAGAGACACAATGCCGACTTAAGTACAGGAAGGCTTAGTCTTCCTACTGTCTATGTTTTGAGCGTTTCCTGTGTCACCAGTTTTACATTCCGATGCACCTCTGCAGGGTTACTGTATCCCTTGGACCTTCCCATTGACGATGAAACACAGAAATTACATCGGAATTAAATATAAGAGACACAACGTTGACTTAAGTACAAGAAAACTGAGTCTTCTTACGGTCTATGTTTTGAGCGTTTCCAGTGTCACCAGTTTTACATTCCGATGCACCTCTGCAGGTTTACTGTATCCCTTGGACCTTCACAGTGACGATGAAACACAGAAATTGCATCGGAATTACATATAAAGGCACAATGCCTACTTAAGTACATGAAAACTGAGTCTTCTTAGGGTCTATGTTATGAGCGCTTCCTGTGTCACCAGTTTTACATTCCGATGAACCTCTGCAGGGTTACTGTATCCCTTGGACCTTCCCATTGACGATGAAACACAGAAATTGCATCGGAATTAAATAGAAGAGACACAATGCCGACTTAGGTACAGGAAGACTGGGTCTTCCTACTGTCTATGTTTTGAGCGTATCCTGTGTCATCAGTTTTACATTATGATGCACCTCTGCAGGTTTACTGTATCCCTTGAACCTTCACAGTGACGATGAAACACAGCAATTGCATCTAAATTAAATATAAGAGACACAATGCCGACTTCAGTACAAGAAAACTGAGTCTTCTTAGGGTCTATGTTTTGACCGCTTCCTGTGTCACCAGTTTTACATTCCGATGCACCTCTGCAGGTTTACTGTATCCCTTGGACCTTCCCATTGACGACGAAACACAGAAATTGCATCGGATTTAAATATAAGAGACACAATGCCGACTTAAGTACAGGAAGACTGAGTATTCCTACTGTCTATGTTTTGATCGTTTCCTGTGTCGGCAGTTTTACATTCCGATGCATCTCTGCAATTTTACTGAATCCATTGGACCTTCCCATTGACGATGAAACACAGAAATAGCATCGGAATTAAATATAAGAGACACAATGCCGACTTAAGTACACGAAGGCTGAGTCTTCCTACTGTCTATGTTTTGAGCGTTTCCTGTGTCACCAGTTTTACATTCCGATGCACCTCTGCAGGTTTACTGTATCCCTTGCACCTTCCCATTGACAATGAAACACAAAAATGACATCGGACTTAAATATAACAGAAACAATGCCAACTTAAGTACAGGAAGACTGAGTCTTCCTACTGTCTATGTTTTGAGCGTTTCCTGTGTCACCAGTTCTACATTCCGATGCACCTCTCCAGGTTTACTGTATCCCTTGGACTTTACCATTGACGATGAAACACAGAAATTGCATGGGAATTAAATATAAGTGACACAATGCCGACTTAGGTACAGGAAGATTGAGTCTTCCTACTGCCAATGTTTGAGCGTTTCCTGTGTCAACAGTTTTACATTCCGATGCACCTCTGCAGGCTTACTGTATCCATTGGACCTTTACATTGACGATGAAACACAGAAAATGCATCGGAATTAAATATAGGAGACACAATGCCGACTTAAGTACAGGAAAGCTGAGTCTTCCTACTGTCTTTGTTTTGAGCGTTTCCTGTGTCACCAGTTTTACATTCCGATGCACCTCTGCAGGTTTAGTGTATCCCTTGAATCTTCCCATTGACGATGAAACACAGAAATTGCATCGGAATTAAATGTAAGAGACACAATGCCGACTTAAGTACAGGAACATTGAGTCTTCCTACTGTGTATGTTTTGAGCGTTTCCTGCGTCACCAGTTTTCCATTTTGATGCACCTCTGCAGGTTTACTGTATCCCTTGTACCTTCACAGTGACGATGAAACACAGAAATTGCATCAGAATTAAATATAAAAGACACAATGCCGACTTAAGTACAAGAAAACTGAGTCTTCTTAGGGTCTATGTTATGAGCGCTTCCTGTGTCACCAGTTTTACATTCCGATGAACCTCTGCAGGGTTACTGTATCCCTTGGAACTTACCATTGACGATGAAACACAGAAATTGCATCGGAATTAAATATAAGAGACACAATGCCGACTTAAGTACAGAAAGACTGAGTCTTCCTACTGTCTATGTTTTGAGCGTCTCCTGTGTCACCAGTTTTACATTTTGATGCACCTCTGCAGGTTTACTGTATCCCTTGCACCTTCCCATTGACAATGAAACACAAAAATGACATCGGACTTAAATATAACAGAAACATTGCCAACTTAAGTACAGGAAGACTGAGTCTTCCTACTGTCTATGTTTTGAGCGTTTCCTGTGTCACCAGTTCTACATTCCGATGCACCTCTCCAGGTTTACTGTATCCCTTGGACTTTACCATTGACGATGAAACACAGAAATTGCATCGGAATTAAATATAAGTGACACAATGCCGACTTAGGTACAGGAAGACTGAGTCTTCCTACTGTCAATGTTTGAGCGTTTCCTGTGTCAACAGTTTTACATTCCGATGCACCTCTGCAGGCTTACTGTATCCATTGGACCTTCCCATTGACGATGAAACACAGAAAATGCATCGGAATTGAATATAAGTGACACAATGCCGACTTAGGTACAGGAAGACTGAGTCTTCCTTCTGTCAATGTTTGAGCGTTTCCTGTGTCAACAGTTTTACATTCCGATGCACCTCTGCAGGTTTACTGTATCCCTTGAACCTTCACAGTGACGATGAAACACAGAAATTGCATCTAAATTAAGTATAAGACACACAATGCCGACTTCAGTACAAGAAAACTGAGTCTTCTTAGGGTCTATGTTTTGACCGCTTCCTGTGTCACCAGTTTTACATTCCGATGCACCTCTGCAGGTTTACTGTTTCCCTTGGATCTTCCCATTGACGACGAAACACAGAAATTGCATCGGATTTAAATATAAGAGACACAATGCCGACTTAAGTACAGGAAGGCTGAGTCTTCCTACTGTCTATGTTTTGAGCGTTTCCTGTGTCACCAGTTTTACATTCCGATGCACCTCTGCAGGGTTACTGTATCCCTTGGACCTTCACAGCGACGATGAAACACAGAAATTGCATCAGAATTAAATATAAAAGACACAATGCCGACTTAAGTACAGAAAGACTGAGTCTTCCTACTGTCTATGTTTTGAGCGTCTCCTGTGTCACCAGTTTTACATTCTGATGCACCTCTGCAGGTTTACTGTATCCCTTGCACCTTCCCATTGACAATGAAACACAAAAATGACATCGGACTTAAATATAACAGAAACAATGCCAACTTAAGTACAGGAAGACTGAGTCTTCCTACTGTCTATGTTTTGAGCGTTTCCTGTGTCACCAGTTCTACATTCCGATGCACCTCTCCAGGTTTACTGTATCCCTTGGACTTTACCATTGACGATGAAACACAGAAATTGCATCGGAATTAAATATAAGTGACACAATGCCGACTTAGGTACAGGAAGACTGAGTCTTCCTACTGTCAATGTTTGAGCGTTTCCTGTGTCAACAGTTTTACATTCCGATGCACCTCTGCAGGCTTACTGCATCCATTGGACCTTCCCATTGACGATGAAACACAGAAAATGCATCGGAATTAAATATAAGAGACAAAATGCCGACTTAAGTACAGGAAGGCTGAGTCTTCCTACTGTCTATGTTTTGAGCGTATCCTGTGTCATCAGTTTTACATTATGATGCACCTCTGCAGGTTTACTGTATCCCTTGAACCTTCACAGTGACGATGAAACACAGAAATTGCATCTAAATTAAATATAAGAGACACAATGCCGACTTCAGTACAAGAAAACTGAGTCTTCTTAGGGTCTATGTTTTGACCGCTTCCTGTGTCACCAGTTTTACATTCCGATGCACCTCTGCAGGTTTACTGTATCCCTTGGACCTTCCCATTGACGACGAAACACAGAAATTGCATCGGATTTAAATATAAGAGACACAATGCCGACTTAAGTACAGGAAGACTGAGTATTCCTACTGTCTATGTTTTGATCGTTTGCTGTGTCAGCAGTTTTACATTCCGATGCACCTCTGCAATTTTACTGAATCCATTGGACCTTCCCATTGACGATGAAACAAAGAAATAGCATGGGAATTAAATATAAAAGACACAATGCCGACATAAGTACAGGAAGGCTGAGTCTTCCTATTGTCTATATTTTGAGCGTTTCCTGTGTCACCAGTTTTACATTCCGATGCACCTCTGCAGGTTTACTGTATCCCTTGGATCTTCCCATTGACGATGAAACACAGAAATTGCATTGGAATTAAATATAAGAGACACAATGCCGTTTTAAGTACAGGAACATTGAGTCTTCCTACTGTATATGCTTTGAGCGTTTCCTGCGTAACCAGTTTTACATACCGATGCACCTCTGCAGGTTTACTTTATCCATTGGACCTTCCCATTGACGATGAAACACAGAAATTACATCGGAATTAAATATAAGAGACACAACGTTGACTTAAGTACAAGAAAACTGAGTCTTCTTACGGTCTATGTTTTGAGCGTTTCCAGTGTCACCAGTTCTACATTCCGATGCACCTCTCCAGGTTTACTGTATCCCTTGGACCTTACCATTGACGATGAAACACAGATATTGCATCGGAATTAAATATAAGAGACACAATGCCGACTTAAGTACAGAGAGACTGAGTCTTCCTACTGTCTATGTTTTGAGCGTCTCCTGTGTCACCAGTTTTACATTCTGATGCACCTCTGCAGGTTTACTGTATCCCTTGCACCTTGCCATTGACAATGAAACACAAAAATGACATCGGACTTAAATATAACAGAAACAATGCCAACTTAAGTACAGGAAGACTGAGTCTTCCTACTGTCTATGTTTTGAGCGTTTCCTGTGTCACCAGTTTTACATTCCGATGCACCTCTGCAGGTTTACTGCATCCGTTGAACCTTCACAGTGACGATGAAACACAGAAATTGCATCTAAATTAAATATAAGAGACACAATGCCGACTTCAGTACAAGAAAACTGAGTCTTCTTAGGGTCTATGTTTTGACCGCTTCCTGTGTCACCAGTTTTACATTCCGATGCACCTCTGCAGGTTTACTGTATCCCTTGGACCTTCCCATTGACGACGAAACACAGAAATTGCATCGGATTTAAATATAAGAGACACAATGCCGACTTAAGTACAGGAAGACTGAGTATTCCTACTGTCTATGTTTTGATCGTTTCCTGTGTCAGCAGTTTTACATTCCGATGCACCTCTGCAATTTTACTGAATCCATTGGACCTTCCCATTGACGATTACACACAGAAATAGCATCGGAATTAAATATAAGAGACACAATGCCGACTTAAGTACAGGAAGGCTGAGTCTTCCTACTGTCTATGTTTTGAGCGTTTCCTGTGTCACCAGTTTTACATTCCGATGCACCTCTGCAGGGTTACTGTATCCCTTGGACCTTCCCATTGACGATGAAACACAGAAATTACATCGGAATTAAATATAAGAGACACAACGTTGACTTAATTACAAGAAAACTGAGTCTTCTTACGGTCTATGTTTTGAGCGTTTCCAGTGTCACCAGTTTTACATTCCGATGCACCTCTGCAGGTTTACTGTATCCCTTGGACCTTCACAGTGACGATGAAACACAGAAATTGCATCGGAATTACATTAAAAAGGCACAATGCCTACTTAAGTACATGAAAACTGAGTCTTCTTAGGGTCTATGTTATGAGCGCTTCCTGTGTCACCAGTTTTACATTCCGATGAACCTCTGCAGGGTTACTGTATCCCTTGGACCTTACCATTGACGATGAAACACAGAAATTGCATCGGAATTAAATATAAGAGACACAATGCCGACTTAAGTACAGAAAGACTGAGTCTTCCTACTGTCTATGTTTTGAGCGTCTCCTGTGTCACCAGTTTTACATTTTGATGCACCTCTGCAGGTTTACTGTATCCCTTGCACCTTCCCATTGACAATGAAACACAAAAATGACATCGGACTTAAATATAACAGAAACAATGCCAACTTAAGTACAGGAAGACTGAGTCTTCCTACTGTCTATGTTTTGAGCGTTTCCTGTGTCACCAGTTCTACATTCCGATGCACCTCTCCAGGTTTACTGTATCCCTTGGACTTTACCATTGACGATGAAACACAGAAATTGCATCGGAATTAAATATAAGTGACACAATGCCGACTTAGGTACAGGAAGACTGAGTCTTCCTACTGTCAATGTTTGAGCGTTTCCTGTGTCAACAGTTTTACATTCCGATGCACCTCTGCAGGCTTACTGTATCCATTGGACCTTCCCATTGACGATGAAACACAGAAAATGCATCGGAATTAAATATAAGAGACAAAATGCCGACTTAAGTACAGGAAGGCTGAGTCTTCCTACTGTCTATGTTTTGAGCGTATCCTGTGTCATCAGTTTTATATTATGATGCACCTCTGCAGGTTTACTGTATCCCTTGAACCTTCACAGTGACGATGAAACACAGAAATTGCATCTAAATTAAATATAAGACACACAATGCCGACTTCAGTACAAGAAAACTGAGTCTTCTTAGGGTCTATGTTTTGACCGCTTCCTGTGTCACCAGTTTTACATTCCGATGCACCTCTGCATGTTTACTGTATCCCTTGGATCTTCCCATTGACGACGAAACACAGAAATTGCATCGGATTTAAATATAAGAGACACAATGCCGACTTAAGTACAGGAAGACTGAGTATTCCTACTGTCTATGTTTTGATCGTTTCCTGTGTCAGCAGTTTTACATTCCGATGCACCTCTGCAATTTTACTGAATCCATTGGACCTTCCCATTGACGATGAAACACAGAAATTACATCGGAATTAAATATAAGAGACACAACGTTGACTTAAGTACAAGAAAACTGAGTCTTCTTACGGTCTATGTTTTGAGCGTTTCCAGTGTCACCAGTTTTACATTCCGATGCACCTCTGCAGGTTTACTGTATCCCTTGGACCTTCACAGTGACGATGAAACACAGAAATTGCATCGGAATTACATATAAAAGGCACAATGCCTACTTAAGTACATGAAAACTGAGTCTTCTTAGGGTCTATGTTATGAGCGCTTCCTGTGTCACCAGTTTTACATTCCGATGAACCTCTGCAGGGTTACTGTATCTCTTGGACCTTCCCATTGACGATGAAACACAGAAATTGCATCGGAATTAAATAGAAGAGACACAATGCCTACTTAGGTACAGGAAGACTGGGTCTTCCTACTGTCTATGTTTTGAGCGTATCCTGTGTCATCAGTTTTACATTATGTTGCACCTCTGCAGGTTTACTGTATCCCTTGAACCTTCACAGTCACGATGAAACACAGCAATTGCATCTAAATTAAATACAAGAGACACAATGCCGACTTCAGTACAAGAAAACTGAGTCTTCTTAGGGTCTATGTTTTGACCGCTTCCTGTGTCACCAGTTTTACATTCCGATGCACCTCTGCAGGTTTACTGTATCCCTTGGACCTTCCCATTGACGACGAAACACAGAAATTGCATCGGATTTAAATATAAGAGACACAATGCCGACTTAAGTACAGGAAGACTGAGTATTCCTACTGTCTATGTTTTGATCGTTTCCTGTGTCAGCAGTTTTACATTCCGATGCACCTCTGCAATTTTACTGAATCCATTGGACCTTCCCATTGACGATGAAACACAGAGATAGCATCGGAATTAAATATAAGAGACACAATGCCGACTTAAGTACAGGAAGGCTGAGTCTTCCTACTGTCTATGTTTTGAGCGTTTCCTGTGTCACCAGTTTTACATTCCGATGCACCTCTGCAGGTTTACTGTATCCCTTGCACCTTCCCATTGACAATGAAACACAAAAATGACATCGGACTTAAATATAACAGAAACAATGCCAACTTAAGTACAGGAAGACTGAGTCTTCCTACTGTCAATGCTTTGAGCGTTTCCTGTGTCACCAGTTCTACATTCCGATGCACCTCTCCAGGTTTACTGTATCCCTTGGACTTTACCATTGACGATGAAACACAGAAATTGCATGGGAATTAAATATAAGTGACACAATGCCGACTTAGGTACAGGAAGATTGAGTCTTCCTACTGCCAATGTTTGAGCGTTTCCTGTGTCAACAGTTTTACATTCCGATGCACCTCTGCAGGCTTACTGTATCCATTGGACCTTTACATTGACGATGAAACACAGAAAATGCATCGGAATTAAATATAGGAGACACAATGCCGACTTAAGTACAGGAAAGCTGAGTCTTCCTACTGTCTTTGTTTTGAGCGTTTCCTGTGTCACCAGTTTTACATTCCGATGCACCTCTGCAGGTTTAGTGTATCCCTTGAATCTTCCCATTGACGATGAAACACAGAAATTGCATCGGAATTAAATGTAAGAGACACAATGCCGACTTAAGTACAGGAACATTGAGTCTTCCTACTGTGTATGTTTTGAGCGTTTCCTGCGTCACCAGTTTTCCATTTTGATGCACCTCTGCAGGTTTACTGTATCCCTTGTACCTTCACAGTGACGATGAAACACAGAAATTGCATCAGAATTAAATATAAAAGACACAATGCCGACTTAAGTACAAGAAAACTGAGTCTTCTTAGGGTCTATGTTATGAGCGCTTCCTGTGTCACCAGTTTTACATTCCGATGAACCTCTGCAGGGTTACTGTATCCCTTGGAACTTACCATTGACGATGAAACACAGAAAATGCATCGGAATTGAATATAAGTGACACAATGCCGACTTAGGTACAGGAAGACTGAGTCTTCCTTCTGTCAATGTTTGAGCGTTTCCTGTGTCAACAGTTTTACATTCCGATGCACCTCTGCAGGTTTACTGTATCCCTTGAACCTTCACAGTGACGATGAAACACAGAAATTGCATCTAAATTAAGTATAAGACACACAATGCCGACTTCAGTACAAGAAAACTGAGTCTTCTTAGGGTCTATGTTTTGACCGCTTCCTGTGTCACCAGTTTTACATTCCGATGCACCTCTGCAGGTCTACTGTTTCCCTTGGATCTTCCCATTGACGACGAAACACAGAAATTGCATCGGATTTAAATATAAGAGACACAATGCCGACTTAAGTACAGGAAGGCTGAGTCTTCCTACTGTCTATGTTTTGAGCGTTTCCTGTGTCACCAGTTTTACATTCCGATGCACCTCTGCAGGGTTACTGTATCCCTTGGACCTTCACAGCGACGATGAAACACAGAAATTGCATCAGAATTAAATATAAAAGACACAATGCCGACTTAAGTACAGAAAGACTGAGTCTTCCTACTGTCTATGTTTTGAGCGTCTCCTGTGTCACCAGTTTTACATTCTGATGCACCTCTGCAGGTTTACTGTATCCCTTGCACCTTCCCATTGACAATGAAACACAAAAATGACATCGGACTTAAATATAACAGAAACAATGCCAACTTAAGTACAGGAAGACTGAGTCTTCCTACTGTCTATGTTTTGAGCGTTTCCTGTGTCACCAGTTCTACATTCCGATGCACCTCTCCAGGTTTACTGTATCCCTTGGACTTTACCATTGACGATGAAACACAGAAATTGCATCGGAATTAAATATAAGTGACACAATGCCGACTTAGGTACAGGAAGACTGAGTCTTCCTACTGTCAATGTTTGAGCGTTTCCTGTGTCAACAGTTTTACATTCCGATGCACCTCTGCAGGCTTACTGCATCCATTGGACCTTCCCATTGACGATGAAACACAGAAAATGCATCGGAATTAAATATAAGAGACAAAATGCCGACTTAAGTACAGGAAGGCTGAGTCTTCCTACTGTCTATGTTTTGAGCGTATCCTGTGTCATCAGTTTTACATTATGATGCACCTCTGCAGGTTTACTGTATCCCTTGAACCTTCACAGTGACGATGAAACACAGAAATTGCATCTAAATTAAATATAAGAGACACAATGCCGACTTCAGTACAAGAAAACTGAGTCTTCTTAGGGTCTATGTTTTGACCGCTTCCTGTGTCACCAGTTTTACATTCCGATGCATCTCTGCAGGTTTACTGTATCCCTTGGACCTTCCCATTGACGACGAAACACAGAAATTGCATCGGATTTAAATATAAGAGACACAATGCCGACTTAAGTACAGGAAGACTGAGTATTCCTACTGTCTATGTTTTGATCGTTTGCTGTGTCAGCAGTTTTACATTCCGATGCACCTCTGCAATTTTACTGAATCCATTGGACCTTCCCATTGACGATGAAACAAAGAAATAGCATGGGAATTAAATATAAAAGACACAATGCCGACATAAGTACAGGAAGGCTGAGTCTTCCTATTGTCTATATTTTGAGCGTTTCCTGTGTCACCAGTTTTACATTCCGATGCACCTCTGCAGGTTTACTGTATCCCTTGGATCTTCCCATTGACGATGAAACACAGAAATTGCATTGGAATTAAATATAAGAGACACAATGCCGTTTTAAGTACAGGAACATTGAGTCTTCCTACTGTATATGCTTTGAGCGTTTCCTGCGTAACCAGTTTTACATACCGATGCACCTCTGCAGGTTTACTTTATCCATTGGACCTTCCCATTGACGATGAAACACAGAAATTACATCGGAATTAAATATAAGAGACACAACGTTGACTTAAGTACAAGAAAACTGAGTCTTCTTACGGTCTATGTTTTGAGCGTTTCCAGTGTCACCAGTTCTACATTCCGATGCACCTCTCCAGGTTTACTGTATCCCTTGGACCTTACCATTGACGATGAAACACAGATATTGCATCGGAATTAAATATAAGAGACACAATGCCGACTTAAGTACAGAGAGACTGAGTCTTCCTACTGTCTATGTTTTGAGCGTCTCCTGTGTCACCAGTTTTACATTCTGATGCACCTCTGCAGGTTTACTGTATCCCTTGCACCTTGCCATTGACAATGACACACAAAAATGACATCGGACTTAAATATAACAGAAACAATGCCAACTTAAGTACAGGAAGACTGAGTCTTCCTACTGTCTATGTTTTGAGCGTTTCCTGTGTCACCAGTTTTACATTCCGATGCACCTCTGCAGGTTTACTGCATCCGTTGAACCTTCACAGTGACGATGAAACACAGAAATTGCATCTAAATTAAATATAAGAGACACAATGCCGACTTCAGTACAAGAAAACTGAGTCTTCTTAGGGTCTATGTTTTGACCGCTTCCTGTGTCACCAGTTTTACATTCCGATGCACCTCTGCAGGTTTACTGTATCCCTTGGACCTTCCCATTGACGACGAAACACAGAAATTGCATCGGATTTAAATATAAGAGACACAATGCCGACTTAAGTACAGGAAGACTGAGTATTCCTACTGTCTATGTTTTGATCGTTTCCTGTGTCAGCAGTTTTACATTCCGATGCACCTCTGCAATTTTACTGAATCCATTGGACCTTCCCATTGACGATTACACACAGAAATAGCATCGGAATTAAATATAAGAGACACAATGCCGACTTAAGTACAGGAAGGCTGAGTCTTCCTACTGTCTATGTTTTGAGCGTTTCCTGTGTCACCAGTTTTACATTCCGATGCACCTCTGCAGGGTTACTGTATCCCTTGGACCTTCCCATTGACGATGAAACACAGAAATTACATCGGAATTAAATATAAGAGACACAACGTTGACTTAATTACAAGAAAACTGAGTCCTCTTACGGTCTATGTTTTGAGCGTTTCCAGTGTCACCAGTTTTACATTCCGATGCACCTCTGCAGGTTTACTGTATCCCTTGGACCTTCACAGTGACGATGAAACACAGAAATTGCATCGGAATTACATTAAAAAGGCACAATGCCTACTTAAGTACATGAAAACTGAGTCTTCTTAGGGTTTATGTTATGAGCGCTTCCTGTGTCACCAGTTTTACATTCCGATGAACCTCTGCAGGGTTACTGTATCCCTTGGACCTTACCATTGACGATGAAACACAGAAATTGCATCGGAATTAAATATAAGAGACACAATGCCGACTTAAGTACAGAAAGACTGAGTCTTCCTACTGTCTATGTTTTGAGCGTCTCCTGTGTCACCAGTTTTACATTTTGATGCACCTCTGCAGGTTTACTGTATCCCTTGCACCTTCCCATTGACAATGAAACACAAAAATGACATCGGACTTAAATATAACAGAAACAATGCCAACTTAAGTACAGGAACACTGAGTCTTCCTACTGTCTATGTTTTGAGCGTTTCCTGTGTCACCAGTTCTACATTCCGATGCACCTCTCCAGGTTTACTGTATCCCTTGGACTTTACCATTGACGATGAAACACAGAAATTGCATCGGAATTAAATATAAGTGACACAATGCCGACTTAGGTACAGGAAGACTGAGTCTTCCTACTGTCAATGTTTGAGCGTTTCCTGTGTCAACAGTTTTACATTCCGATGCACCTCTGCAGGCTTACTGTATCCATTGGACCTTCCCATTGACGATGAAACACAGAAAATGCATCGGAATTAAATATAAGAGACAAAATGCCGACTTAAGTACAGGAAGGCTGAGTCTTCCTACTGTCTATGTTTTGAGCGTATCCTGTGTCATCAGTTTTATATTATGATGCACCTCTGCAGGTTTACTGTATCCCTTGAACCTTCACAGTGACGATGAAACACAGAAATTGCATCTAAATTAAATATAAGACACACAATGCCGACTTCAGTACAAGAAAACTGAGTCTTCTTAGGGTCTATGTTTTGACCGCTTCCTGTGTCACCAGTTTTACAATCCGATGCACCTCTGCAGGTTTACTGTATCCCTTGGATCTTCCCATTGACGACGAAACACAGAAATTGCATCGGATTTAAATATAAGAGACACAATGCCGACTTAAGTACAGGAAGACTGAGTATTCCTACTGTCTATGTTTTGATCGTTTCCTGTGTCAGCAGTTTTACATTCCGATGCACCTCTGCAATTTTACTGAATCCATTGGACCTTCCCATTGACGATGAAACACAGAAATTAGATCGGAATTAAATATAAGAGACACAACGTTGACTTAAGTACAAGAAAAGTGAGTCTTCTTACGGTCTATGTTTTGAGCGTTTCCAGTGTCACCAGTTTTACATTCCGATGCACCTCTGCAGGTTTACTGTATCCCTTGGACCTTCACAGTGACGATGAAACACAGAAATTGCATCGGAATTACATATAAAAGGCACAATGCCTACTTAAGTACATGAAAACTGAGTCTTCTTAGGGTCTATGTTATGAGCGCTTCCTGTGTCACCAGTTTTACATTCCGATGAACCTCTGCAGGGTTACTGTATCTCTTGGACCTTCCCATTGACGATGAAACACAGAAATTGCATCGGAATTAAATAGAAGAGACACAATGCCGACTTAGGTACAGGAAGACTGGGTCTTCCTACTGTCTATGTTTTGAGCGTATCCTGTGTCATCAGTTTTACATTATGTTGCACCTCTGCAGGTTTACTGTATCCCTTGAACCTTCACAGTCACGATGAAACACAGCAATTGCATCTAAATTAAATACAAGAGACACAATGCCGACTTCAGTACAAGAAAACTGAGTCTTCTTAGGGTCTATGTTTTGACCGCTTCCTGTGTCACCAGTTTTACATTCCGATGCACCTCTGCAGGTTTACTGTATCCCTTGGACCTTCCCATTGACGACGAAACACAGAAATTGCATCGGATTTAAATATAAGAGACACAATGCCGACTTAAGTACAGGAAGACTGAGTATTCCTACTGTCTATGTTTTGATCGTTTCCTGTGTCAGCAGTTTTACATTCCGATGCACCTCTGCAATTTTACTGAATCCATTGGACCTTCCCATTGACGATGAAACACAGAGATAGCATCGGAATTAAATATAAGAGACACAATGCCGACTTAAGTACAGGAAGGCTGAGTCTTCCTACTGTCTATGTTTTGAGCGTTTCCTGTGTCACCAGTTTTACATTCCGATGCACCTCTGCAGGTTTAGTGTATCCCTTGCACCTTCCCATTGACAATGAAACACAAAAATGACATCGGACTTAAATATAACAGAAACAATGCCAACTTAAGTACAGGAAGACTGAGTCTTCCTACTGTCAATGCTTTGAGCGTTTCCTGTGTCACCAGTTCTACATTCCGATGCACCTCTCCAGGTTTACTGTATCCCTTGGACTTTACCATTGACGATGAAACACAGAAATTGCATCGGAATTAAATATAAGTGACACAATGCCGACTTAGGTACAGGAAGATTGAGTCTTCCTACTGTCAATGTTTGAGCGTTTCCTGTGTCAACAGTTTTACATTCCGATGCACCTCTGCAGGCTTACTGTATCCATTGGACCTTCCCATTGACGATGAAACACAGAAAATGCATCGGAATTAAATATAGGAGACACAATGCCGACTTAAGTACAGGAAGGCTGAGTCTTCCTACTGTCTATGTTTTGAGCGTTTCCTGTGTCACCAGTTTTTCATTCCAATGCACCTCTGGAGGTTTAGTGTATCCCTTGGATCTTCCCATTGACGATGAAACACAGATATTGCATCGGAATTAAATGTAAGAGACACAATGCCGACTTAAGTACAGGAACATTGAGTCTTCCTACTGTGTATGTTTTGAGCGTTTCCTGCGTCACCAGTTTTACATTTTGATGCACCTCTGCAGGTTTACTGTATCCCTTGTACCTTCACAGTGACGATGAAACACAGAAATTGCATCAGAATTAAATATAAAAGACACAATGCGACTTAAGTACAAGAAAACTGAGTCTTCTTAGGGTCTATGTTATGAGCGCTTCCTGTGTCACCAGTTTTACATTCCGATGAACCTCTGCAGGGTTACTGTATCCCTTGGAACTTACCATTGACGATGAAACACAGAAATTGCATCGGAATTAAATATAAGAGACACAATGCCGACTTAAGTACAGAAAGACTGAGTCTTCCTACTGTCTATGTTTTGAGCGTCTCCTGTGTCACCAGTTTTACATTTTGATGCACCTCTGCAGGTTTACTGTATCCCTTGCACCTTCCCATTGACAATGAAACACAAAAATGACATCGGACATAAATATAACAGAAACAATGCCAACTTAAGTACAGGAAGACTGAGTCTTCCTACTGTCTATGTTTTGATCGTTTCCTGTGTCACCAGTTCTACATTCCGATGCACCTCTACAGGTTTACTGTATACCTTGGACTTTACCATTGACGATGAAACACAGAAATTGCATCGGAATTAAATATAAGTGACACAATGCCGACTTAGGTACAGGAAGACTGAGTCTTCCTACTGTCAATGTTTGAGCGTTTCCTGTGTCAACAGTTTTACATTCCGATGCACCTCTGCAGGCTTACTGTATCCATTGGACCTTCCCATTCACGATGAAACACAGAAAATGCATCGGAATTAAATATAAGAGACAAAATGCCGACTTAAGTACAGGAAGGCAGAGTCTTCCTACTGTCTATGTTTTGAGCGTATCCTGTGTCATCAGTTTTACATTATGATGCACCTCTGCAGGTTTACTGTATCCCTTGAACCTTCACAGTGACGATGAAACACAGAAATAGCATCTAAATTAAATATAAGACACACAATGCCGACTTCAGTACAAGAAAACTGAGTCTTCTTAGGGTCTATGTTTTGACCGCTTCCTGTGTCACCAGTTTTACATTCCGATGCACCTCTACAGGTTTACTGTTTCCCTTGGATCTTCCCATTGACGACGAAACACAGAAATTGCATCGGATTTAAATATAAGAGACACAATGCCGACTTAAGTACAGGAAGACTGAGTATTCCTACTGTCTATGTATTGATCGTTTCCTGTGTCAGCAGTTTTACATTCCGATGCACCTCTGCAATCTTACTGAATCCATTGGACCTTCCCATTGACGATTACACACAGAAATAGCATCGGAATTAAATATAAGAGACACAATGCCGACTTAAGTACAGGAAGGCTGAGTCTTCCTACTGTCTATGTTTTGAGCGTTTCCTGTGTCACCAGTTTTGCATTCCAATGCACCTCTGCAGGGTTACTGTATCCCTTGGACCTTCCCATTGACGATGAAACACAGAAATTACATCGGAATTAAATATAAGAGACACAACGTTGACTTAACTACAAGAAAACTGAGTCTTCTTACGGTCTATGTTTTGAGCGTTTCCAGTGTCACCAGTTTTACATTCCGATGCACCTCTGCAGGTTTACTGTATCCCTTGGACCTTCACAGTGACGATGAAACACAGAAATTGCATCACAATTAAATATAAAAGACACAATGCCGACTTAAGTACAGAAAGACTGAGTCTTCCTACTGTCTATGTTTTGAGCGTCTCCTGTGTCACCAGTTTTACATTTTGATGCACCTCTGCAGGTTTACTGTATCCCTTGCACCTTCCCATTGACAATGAAACACAAAAATGACATCGGACTTAAATATAACAGAAACAATGCCAACTTAAGTACAGGAACACTGAGTCTTCCTACTGTCTATGTTTTGAGCGTTTCCTGTGTCACCAGTTCTACATTCCGATGCACCTCTCCAGGTTTACTGTATCCCTTGGACTTTACCATTGACGATGAAACACAGAAATTGCATCGGAATTAAATATAAGTGACACAATGCCGACTTAGGTACAGGAAGACTGAGTCTTCCTACTGTCAATGTTTGAGCGTTTCCTGTGTCA
The DNA here is from genome assembly GCF_023898315.1 of Schistocerca nitens. Taxonomy (NCBI): domain Eukaryota; kingdom Metazoa; phylum Arthropoda; class Insecta; order Orthoptera; family Acrididae; genus Schistocerca; species Schistocerca nitens. The sequence continues at coordinate 236,799,044 of NC_064623.1, read as the reverse complement.
ACAGTTTTACATTCCGATGCACCTCTGCAGGCTTACTGTATCCATTGGACCTTCCCATTGACGATGAAACACAGAAAATGCATCGGAATTAAATATAAGAGACAAAATGCCGACTTAAGTACAGGAAGGCTGAGTCTTCCTACTGTCTATGTTTTGAGCGTATCCTGTGTCATCAGTTTTATATTATGATGCACCTCTGCAGGTTTACTGTATCCCTTGAACCTTCACAGTGACGATGAAACACAGAAATTGCATCTAAATTAAATATAAGACACACAATGCCGACTTCAGTACAAGAAAACTGAGTCTTCTTAGGGTCTATGTTTTGACCGCTTCCTGTGTCACCAGTTTTACAATCCGATGCACCTCTGCAGGTTTACTGTATCCCTTGGATCTTCCCATTGACGACGAAACACAGAAATTGCATCGGATTTAAATATAAGAGACACAATGCCGACTTAAGTACAGGAAGACTGAGTATTCCTACTGTCTATGTTTTGATCGTTTCCTGTGTCAGCAGTTTTACATTCCGATGCACCTCTGCAATTTTACTGAATCCATTGGACCTTCCCATTGACGATGAAACACAGAAATTAGATCGGAATTAAATATAAGAGACACAACGTTGACTTAAGTACAAGAAAAGTGAGTCTTCTTACGGTCTATGTTTTGAGCGTTTCCAGTGTCACCAGTTTTACATTCCGATGCACCTCTGCAGGTTTACTGTATCCCTTGGACCTTCACAGTGACGATGAAACACAGAAATTGCATCGGAATTACATATAAAAGGCACAATGCCTACTTAAGTACATGAAAACTGAGTCTTCTTAGGGTCTATGTTATGAGCGCTTCCTGTGTCACCAGTTTTACATTCCGATGAACCTCTGCAGGGTTACTGTATCTCTTGGACCTTCCCATTGACGATGAAACACAGAAATTGCATCGGAATTAAATAGAAGAGACACAATGCCGACTTAGGTACAGGAAGACTGGGTCTTCCTACTGTCTATGTTTTGAGCGTATCCTGTGTCATCAGTTTTACATTATGTTGCACCTCTGCAGGTTTACTGTATCCCTTGAACCTTCACAGTCACGATGAAACACAGCAATTGCATCTAAATTAAATACAAGAGACACAATGCCGACTTCAGTACAAGAAAACTGAGTCTTCTTAGGGTCTATGTTTTGACCGCTTCCTGTGTCACCAGTTTTACATTCCGATGCACCTCTGCAGGTTTACTGTATCCCTTGGACCTTCCCATTGACGACGAAACACAGAAATTGCATCGGATTTAAATATAAGAGACACAATGCCGACTTAAGTACAGGAAGACTGAGTATTCCTACTGTCTATGTTTTGATCGTTTCCTGTGTCAGCAGTTTTACATTCCGATGCACCTCTGCAATTTTACTGAATCCATTGGACCTTCCCATTGACGATGAAACACAGAGATAGCATCGGAATTAAATATAAGAGACACAATGCCGACTTAAGTACAGGAAGGCTGAGTCTTCCTACTGTCTATGTTTTGAGCGTTTCCTGTGTCACCAGTTTTACATTCCGATGCACCTCTGCAGGTTTAGTGTATCCCTTGCACCTTCCCATTGACAATGAAACACAAAAATGACATCGGACTTAAATATAACAGAAACAATGCCAACTTAAGTACAGGAAGACTGAGTCTTCCTACTGTCAATGCTTTGAGCGTTTCCTGTGTCACCAGTTCTACATTCCGATGCACCTCTCCAGGTTTACTGTATCCCTTGGACTTTACCATTGACGATGAAACACAGAAATTGCATCGGAATTAAATATAAGTGACACAATGCCGACTTAGGTACAGGAAGATTGAGTCTTCCTACTGTCAATGTTTGAGCGTTTCCTGTGTCAACAGTTTTACATTCCGATGCACCTCTGCAGGCTTACTGTATCCATTGGACCTTCCCATTGACGATGAAACACAGAAAATGCATCGGAATTAAATATAGGAGACACAATGCCGACTTAAGTACAGGAAGGCTGAGTCTTCCTACTGTCTATGTTTTGAGCGTTTCCTGTGTCACCAGTTTTTCATTCCAATGCACCTCTGGAGGTTTAGTGTATCCCTTGGATCTTCCCATTGACGATGAAACACAGATATTGCATCGGAATTAAATGTAAGAGACACAATGCCGACTTAAGTACAGGAACATTGAGTCTTCCTACTGTGTATGTTTTGAGCGTTTCCTGCGTCACCAGTTTTACATTTTGATGCACCTCTGCAGGTTTACTGTATCCCTTGTACCTTCACAGTGACGATGAAACACAGAAATTGCATCAGAATTAAATATAAAAGACACAATGCGACTTAAGTACAAGAAAACTGAGTCTTCTTAGGGTCTATGTTATGAGCGCTTCCTGTGTCACCAGTTTTACATTCCGATGAACCTCTGCAGGGTTACTGTATCCCTTGGAACTTACCATTGACGATGAAACACAGAAATTGCATCGGAATTAAATATAAGAGACACAATGCCGACTTAAGTACAGAAAGACTGAGTCTTCCTACTGTCTATGTTTTGAGCGTCTCCTGTGTCACCAGTTTTACATTTTGATGCACCTCTGCAGGTTTACTGTATCCCTTGCACCTTCCCATTGACAATGAAACACAAAAATGACATCGGACATAAATATAACAGAAACAATGCCAACTTAAGTACAGGAAGACTGAGTCTTCCTACTGTCTATGTTTTGATCGTTTCCTGTGTCACCAGTTCTACATTCCGATGCACCTCTACAGGTTTACTGTATACCTTGGACTTTACCATTGACGATGAAACACAGAAATTGCATCGGAATTAAATATAAGTGACACAATGCCGACTTAGGTACAGGAAGACTGAGTCTTCCTACTGTCAATGTTTGAGCGTTTCCTGTGTCAACAGTTTTACATTCCGATGCACCTCTGCAGGCTTACTGTATCCATTGGACCTTCCCATTCACGATGAAACACAGAAAATGCATCGGAATTAAATATAAGAGACAAAATGCCGACTTAAGTACAGGAAGGCAGAGTCTTCCTACTGTCTATGTTTTGAGCGTATCCTGTGTCATCAGTTTTACATTATGATGCACCTCTGCAGGTTTACTGTATCCCTTGAACCTTCACAGTGACGATGAAACACAGAAATAGCATCTAAATTAAATATAAGACACACAATGCCGACTTCAGTACAAGAAAACTGAGTCTTCTTAGGGTCTATGTTTTGACCGCTTCCTGTGTCACCAGTTTTACATTCCGATGCACCTCTACAGGTTTACTGTTTCCCTTGGATCTTCCCATTGACGACGAAACACAGAAATTGCATCGGATTTAAATATAAGAGACACAATGCCGACTTAAGTACAGGAAGACTGAGTATTCCTACTGTCTATGTATTGATCGTTTCCTGTGTCAGCAGTTTTACATTCCGATGCACCTCTGCAATCTTACTGAATCCATTGGACCTTCCCATTGACGATTACACACAGAAATAGCATCGGAATTAAATATAAGAGACACAATGCCGACTTAAGTACAGGAAGGCTGAGTCTTCCTACTGTCTATGTTTTGAGCGTTTCCTGTGTCACCAGTTTTGCATTCCAATGCACCTCTGCAGGGTTACTGTATCCCTTGGACCTTCCCATTGACGATGAAACACAGAAATTACATCGGAATTAAATATAAGAGACACAACGTTGACTTAACTACAAGAAAACTGAGTCTTCTTACGGTCTATGTTTTGAGCGTTTCCAGTGTCACCAGTTTTACATTCCGATGCACCTCTGCAGGTTTACTGTATCCCTTGGACCTTCACAGTGACGATGAAACACAGAAATTGCATCACAATTAAATATAAAAGACACAATGCCGACTTAAGTACAAGAAAACCGAGTCTTCTTAGGGTCTATGTTATGAGCGCTTCCTGTGTCACCAGTTTTACATTCCGATGAACCTCTGCAGGGTTACTGTATCCCTTGGACCTTACCATTGACGATGAAACACAGATATTGCATCGGAATTAAATATAAGACACACAATGCCGACTTAAGTACAGAAAGACTGAGTCTTCCTACTGTCTATGTTTTGAGCGTCTCCTGTGTCACCAGTTTTACATTCTGATGCACCTCTGCAGGTTTACTGTATCCCTTGCACCTTCCCATTGACAATGAAACACAAAAATGACATCGGACTTAAATATAACAGAAACAATGCCAACTTAAGTACAGGAAGACTGAGTCTTGCTACTGTCTATGTTTTGAGCGTTTCCTGTGTCACCAGTTCTACATTCCGATGCACCTCTCCAGGTTTACTGTATCCCTTGGACTTTACCATTGACGATGAAACACAGAAATTGCATCGGAATTAAATATAAGAGACACAATGCCGACTTCAGTACAAGAAAACTGAGTCTTCTTAGGGTCTATGTTTTGACCGCTTCCTGTGTCTCCAGTTTTACATTCCGATGCACCTCTGCAGGTTTACTGTATCCCTTCGACCTTCCCATTGACGACGAAACACAGAAATTGCATCGGATTTAAATATAAGAGACACAATGCCGACTTAAGTACAGGAAGACTGAGTATTCCTACTGTCTATGTTTTGATCGTTTGCTGTGTCAGCAGTTTTACATTCCGATGCACCTCTGCAATTTTACTGAATCCATTGGACCTTCCCATTGACGATGAAACAAACAAATAGCATGGGAATTAAATATAAGAGACACAATGCCGACTTAAGTACAGGAAGGCTGAGTCTTCCTACTGTCTATGTTTTGAGCGTTTCCTGTGTCACCAGTTTTACATTCCGATGCACCTCTGCAGGTTTACTGTATCCCTTGGATCTTCCCATTGACGATGAAACACAGAAATTGCATTGGAATTAAATATAAGAGACACAATGCCGTTTTAAGTACAGGAACATTGAGTCTTCCTACTGTATATGTTTTGAGCGTTTCCTACGTCACCAGTTTTACATACCGATGCACCTCTGCAGTTTTACTTTATCCATTGGACCTTCCCATTGACGATGAAACACAGAAATTGCATCGGAATTAAATATAAGAGACACAATGCCGGCTTAAGTACAGAAAGACTGAGTCTTCCTACTGTCTATGTTTTGAGCGTCTCCTGTGTCACCAGTTTTACATTCTGATGCACCTCTGCAGGTTTACTGTATCCCTTGCACCTTCCCATTGACAATGAAACACAAAAATGACATCGGACTTAAATATAACAGAAACAATGCCAACTTAAGTACAGGAAGACTGAGTCTTCCTACTGTCTATGTTTTGAGCGTTTCCTGTGTCACCAGTTCTACATTCCGATTAACCTCTCCAGGTTTACTGTATCCCTTGGACTTTACCATTGACGATGAAACACAGAAATTGCATCGGAATTAAATACAAGTGACACAATGCCGACTTAGGTACAGGAAGACTGAGTCTTCCTACTGTCAATGTTTGAGCGTTTCCTGTGTCAACAGTTTTACATTCCGATGCACCTCTGCAGGCTTACTGTATCCATTGGACCTTCCCATTGACGATGAAACACAGAAAATGCATCGGAATTAAATATAGGAGACACAATGCCGACCTAAGTACAGGAAGGCTGAGTCTTCCTACTGTCTATGTTTTGAGCGTTTCCTGTGTCACCAGTTTTACATTCCGATGCACCTCTGGAGGTTTAGTGTATCCCTTGGATCTTCCCATTGACGATGAAACACAGAAATTGCATCGGAATTAAATGTAAGAGACACAATGCCGACTTAAGTACAGGAACATTGAGTCTTCCTACTGTGTATGTTTTGAGCGTTTCCTGCGTCACCAGTTTTACATTTTGATGCACCTCTGCAGGTTTACTGTATCCCTTGTACCTTCACAGTGACGATGAAACACAGAAATTGCATCAGAATTAAATATAAAAGACACAATGCGACTTAAGTACAAGAAAACTGAGTCTTCTTAGGGTCTATGTTATGAGCGCTTCCTGTGTCACCAGTTCTACATTCCGATGAACCTCTGCAGGGTTACTGTATCCCTTGGAACTTACCATTGACGATGAAACACAGAAATTGCATCGGAATTAAATATAAGTGACACAATGCCGACTTAGGTACAGGAAGACTGAGTCTTCCTACTGTCAATGTTTGAGCGTTTCCTGTGTCAACAGTTTTACATTCCGATGCACCTCTGCAGGCTTACTGTATCCATTGGACCTTCCCATTCACGATGAAACACAGAAAATGCATCGGAATTAAATATAAGAGACACAATGCCGACTTAAGTACAGGAAGGCAGAGTCTTCCTACTGTCTATGTTTTGAGCGTATCCTGTGTCATCAGTTTTACATTATGATGCACCTCTGCAGGTTTACTGTATCCCTTGAACCTTCACAGTGACGATGAAACACAGAAATTGCATCTAAATTAAATATAAGACACACAATGCCGACTTCAGTACAAGAAAACTGAGTCTTCTTAGGGTCTATGTTTTGACCGCTTCCTGTGTCACCAGTTTTACATTCCGATGCACCTCTACAGGTTTACTGTTTCCCTTGGATCTTCCCATTGACGACGAAACACAGAAATTGCATCGGATTTAAATATAAGAGACACAATGCCAACTTAAGTACAGGAAGACTGAGTATTCCTACTGTCTATGTTTTGAGCGTTTCCTGTGTCAGCAGTTTTACATTCCGATGCACCTCTGCAATCTTACTGAATCCATTGGACCGTCCAATTGACGATTACACACAGAAATAGCATCGGAATTAAATATAAGAGACACAATGCCGACTTAAGTACAGGAAGGCTGAGTCTTCCTACTGTCTATGTTTTGAGCGTTTCCTGTGTCACCAGTTTTACATTCCAATGCACCTCTGCAGGGTTACTGTATCCCTTGGACCTTCCCATTGACGATGAAACACAGAAATTACATCGGAATTAAATATAAGAGACACAACGTTGACTTAACTACAAGAAAACTGAGTCTTCTTACGGTCTATGTTTTGAGCGTTTCCAGTGTCACCAGTTTTACATTCCGATGCACCTCTGCAGGTTTACTGTATCCCTTGGACCTTCACAGTGACGATGAAACACAGAAATTGCATCAGAATTAAATATAAAAGACACAATGCCGACTTAAGTACAAGAAAACCGAGTCTTCTTAGGGTCTATGTTATGAGCGCTTCCTGTGTCACCAGTTTTACATTCCGATGAACCTCTGCAGGGTTACTGTATCCCTTGGACCTTACCATTGACGATGAAACACAGATATTGCATCGGAATTAAATATAAGACACACAATGCCGACTTAAGTACAGAAAGACTGAGTCTTCCTACTGTCTATGTTTTGAGCGTCTCCTGTGTCACCAGTTTTACATTCTGATGCACCTCTGCAGGTTTACTGTATCCCTTGCACCTTCCCATTGACAATGAAACACAAAAATGACATCGGACTTAAATATAACAGAAACAATGCCAACTTAAGTACAGGAAGACTGAGTCTTCCTACTGTCTATGTTTTGAGCGTTTCCTGTGTCACCAGTTCTACATTCCGATTCACCTCTCCAGGTTTACTGTATCCCTTGGACTTTACCATTCACGATGAAACACTGAAAATGCATCGGAATTAAATATAAGAGACACAATGCCGACTTAAGTACAGGAAGGCTGAGTTTTCCTACTATCTATGTTTTGAGCGTTTCCTGTGTCACCAGTTTTACATTCCGATGCACCTCTGCAGGCTTACTGTATCCATTGGACCTTCCCATTGACGATGAAACACTGAAAACGCATCGGAATTAAATGTAAGAGACACAATGCCGACTTAAGTACAGGAAGGCTGAGTCTTCCTACTATCTATGTTTTGAGCGTTTCCTGTGTCACCAGTTTTACATTCCGATGCACCTCTGCAGGTTTACTGTATCCCTTGGATCTTCCAATTGACGAGGAAACACAGAAATTGCATCAGAATTAAATATAAAAGACACAATGCCGACTTAAGTACAAGAAAACTGAGTCTTCTTAGGGTCTATGTTATGAGCGCTTCCTGTGTCACCAGTTTTACATTCCGATGAACCTCTGCAGGGTTACTGTATCCCTTGGACCTTACCATTGACGATGAAACACAGATATTGCATCGGAATTAAATATAAGACACACAATGCCGACTTAAGTACAGAAAGACTGAGTCTTCCTACTGTCTATGTTTTGAGCGTCTCCTGTGTCACCAGTTTTACATTCTGATGCACCTCTGCAGGTTTACTGTATCCCTTGCACCTTCCCATTGACAATGAAACACAAAAATGACATCGGACTTAAATATAACAGAAACAATGCCAACTTAAGTACAGGAAGATTGAGTCTTCCTACTGTCTATGTTTTGAGCGTATCCTGTGTCATCAGTTTTACATTATGATGCACCTCTGCAGGTTTACTGTATCCCTTGAACCTTCACAGTGACGATGAAACACAGAAATTGCATCTAAATTAAATATAAGACACACAATGCCGACTTCAGTACAAGAAAACTGAGTCTTCTTAGGGTCTATGTTTTGACCGCTTCCTGTGTCACCAGTTTTACATTCCGATGCACCTCTCCAGGTTTACTGTATCCCTTGGACTTTAACATTGACGATGAAACACAGAAATTGCATCGGAATTAAATATAAGTGACATAATGCCGACTTAGGTACAGGAAGACTGAGTCTTCCTACTGTCAATGTTTGAGCGTTCTCTGTGTCAACAGTTTTACATTCCGATGCACCTCTGCAGGCTTACTGTATCCATTGGACCTTCCCATTGACGATGAAACACAGATAATGCATCGGAATTAAATATAAGAGACAAAATGCCGACTTAAGTACAGGAAGGCTGAGTCTTCCTACTGTCTATGTTTTGAGCGTTTCCTGTGTCACCAGTTTTACATTCCGATGCACCTCTGCAGGTTTACTGTATCCCTTGGATCTTCCCATTGACGATGAAACACAGAAATTGCATTGGAATTAAATATAAGAGACACAATGCCGTTTTAAGTACAGGAACATTGAGTCTTCCTACTGTATATGATTTGAGCGTTTCCTGCGTCACCAGTTTTACATACCGATGCACCTCTGCAAGTTTACTTTATCCATTGGACCTTCCCATTGACGATGAAACACAGAAATTACATCGGAATTAAATATAATAGACACAACGTTGACTTAAGTACAAGAAAACTGAGCCTTCTTACGGTCTATGTTTTGAGCGTTTCCAGTGTCACCAGTTTTACATTCCGATGCACCTCTGCAGGTTTACTGTATCCCTTGGACCTTCACAGTGACGATGAAACACAGAAATTGCATCAGAATTACATATAAAAGGCACAATGCCTACTTAAGTACATGAAAACTGAGTCTTCTTAGGGTCTATGTTATGAGCGCTTCCTGTGTCACCAGTTTTACATTCCGATGAACCTCTGCAGGGTTACTGTATCCCTTGGACCTTCCCATTGACTATGAAACACAGAAATTGCATCGGAATTAAATATAAGAGACACAATGCCGACTTAAGTACACAGAGACTGAGTCTTCCTACTGTCTATGTTTTGAGCGTCTCCTGTGTCGCCAGTTTTACATTCTGATGCACCTCTGCAGGTTTGCTGTATCCCTTGCACCTTCCCATTGACAATGAAACACAAAAATGACATCGGACTTAAATATAACAGAAACAATGCCAACTTAAGTACAGGAAGACTGAGTCTTCCTACTGTCTATGTTTTGAGCGCTTCCTGTGTCACTAGTTCTACATTCCGATGCACCTCTCCAGGTTTACTGTATCCCTTGGACTTTACCATTGACGATGAAACACAGAAATTGCATCGGAATTGAATATAAGTGACACAATGCCGACTTAGGTACAGGAAGACTGAGTCTTCCTCCTGTCAAAGTTTGAGCGTTTCCTGTGTCAACAGTTTTACATTCCGATGCACCTCTGCAGGCTTACTGTATCCATTGGAACTTCCCATTGACGATGAAACACAGAAAATGCATCGGAATTTAATATAAGAGACACAATGCCGACTTAAGTACAGGAAGGCTGAGTCTTCCTACTGTCTATGTTTTGAGCGTTTCCTGTGTCACCAGTTTTACATTCCGATGCACCTCTGCAGGTTTAGTGTATCCCTTGGATCTTCCCATTGACGATGAAACACAGAAATTGCATCGGAATTAAATGTAAGAGACACAATGCCGACTTAAGTACAGGAACATTGAGTCTTCCTACTGTGTATGTTTTGAGCGTTTCCTGCGTCACCAGTTTTACATTTTGATGCACCTCTGCAGGTTTACTGTATCCCTTGTACCTTCACAGTGACGATGAAACCCAGAAATTGCATCGGAATTAAATATAAGAGACACAATGCCGACTTAAGTACAGGAAGACTGAGTCTTCCTACTGTCTATGTTTTGAGCGTTTCCTGTGTCACCAGTTCTACATTCCGATGCACCTCTCCAGGTTTACTGTATCCCTTGGACTTTAACATTGACGATGAAACACAGAAATTGCATCGGAATTAAATATAAGTGACATAATGCCGACTTAGGTACAGGAAGACTGAGTCTTCCTACTGTCAATGTTTGAGCGTTCTCTGTGTCAACAGTTTTACATTCCGATGCACCTCTGCAGGCTTACTGTATCCATTGGACCTTCCCATTGACGATGAAACACAGAAAATGCATCGGAATTAAATATAAGAGACAAAATGCCGACTTAAGTACAGGAAGACTGAGTCTTACTACTGTCTATGCTTTGAGCGTTTCCTGCGTCACCAGTTTTACATTGCGATGCACCTCTGCAGGTTTACTGTATCCATTGGAACTTCCCATTGAAGATGAAACACAGAAGCTACATCGGAATTAAATATAAGAGACACAATGCCGACTTAGGTACAGGAAGACTGAGTCTTCCTACTGTCTATGTTTTGAGCGTGTCCTGTGTCACCAGTTTTACATTCCTTTGCACCTCTGCAGGTTTACTGTATCCCTTGGACTTTACCATTGATGATGAAACACAGAAATTGCATCGGAATTAAATATAAGTGACACAATGCCGACTTAGGTACAGGAAGACTGAGTCTTCCTACTATCAATGTTTGAGGGTTTCCTGTGTCAACAGTTTTACATTCCAATGCACCTCTGCAGGTTTACTGTATCCATTGGACCTTCCCATTGACGATGAAACACAGAAATTGCATCTAAATTAAATATAAGAGACACAATGCCGACTTCAGTACAAGAAAACTGAGTCTTCTTAGGGTCTATGTTTTGACCGCTTCCTGCGTCACCAGTTTTACATTCCGATGCACCTCTGCAGGTTTACTGTATCCCTTGGACCTTCCCATTGACGACGAAACACAGAAATTGCATCGGATTTAAATATAAGAGACACAATGCCGACTTAAGTACAGGAACACTGAGTATTCCTACTGTCTTTGTTTTGATCGTTTCCTGTGTCACCAGTTTTACATTCCGATGCACCTCTGCAATTGTACTGAATCCATTGGACCTTCCCATTGACGATGAAACACAGAAATAGCATCGGAATTAAATATAAGAGACACAATGCCGACTTAAGTACAGGAAGGCTGAGTCTTCCTACTGTCTATGATTTGAGCGTTTCCTGCGTCACCAGTTTTACATTCCGATGCACCTCTGCAGGTTTACTGTATCCCTTGGATCTTCCCATTGACGATGAAACACAGTAATTGCATCGGAATTAAATATAAGAGACACAATGCCGCGTTAAGTACAGCAACATTGAGTCTTCCTACTGTATATGTTTTGAGCGTTTCCTGCGTCACCAGTTTTACATTCCGATGCACCTCTGCAGGTTTACTGTATCCATTGGACCTTCCCATTGACGATGAAACACAGAAATTACATTGGAATTAAATATAAGAGACACAACGTTGACTTAAGTACAAGAAAACTGAGTCTTCTTACGGTCTATGTTTTGAGCGTTTCCAGTGTCACCAGTTTTACATTCCGATGCACCTCTGCAAGTTTACTGTACTCCTTGGACCTTCACAGTGACGATGAAACACAGGAATTGCATCGGAATTAAATATAAAAGGCACAATGCCTACATAAGTACATGAAAACTGAGTCTTCTTAGGGTCTATGTTATGAGCGATTCCTGTGTCACCAGTTTTACATTCCGATGCACCTCTGCAGGGTTACTGTATCCCTTGGACCTTCCCATTGACGATGAAGCACAGAAATTGCATCGGAATAAAATATAAGAGACACAATGCCGACTTAAGTACAGAAAGACTGAGTCTTCCTACTGTCTATGCTTTGAGCGTTTCCTGCGTCACCAATTTTACATTCCGATGCACCTCTGCAGGTTTACTGTATCCATTGGACTTTCCCATTGACGATGAAACACAGAAATAGCATCGCAATTAAATATAAGAGACACAATGCCGACTTAAGAACAGGAAGGCAGAGTCCTCCTACTATCAATGTTTGAGCGTTTCCAGTGTCACCAGTTTTACATTCCGATACACCTCTGCAGGTTTACTGTATCCATTGGACTTTCCCATTGACGATGAAACACAGAAATAGCATCGGAATTAAATATAAGAGACACAATGCCGACTTAGGTACAGGTAGACTAAGTCTTCCTACTGTCTATGTTTTGAGCGTGTCCTGTGTCACCAGTTTTACATTCCAAAGCACTTCTGTAAGCTTACTGTATCCCTTGGACTTTACCATTGACGATGAAACACAGAAATTACATCGGTCTTAAATATAACAGACACAATGCCGACTTAAGTACAGGAAGACTGAGTCTTCCTACTGTCTATGTTTTGAGCGTTTCCTGTGTCACCAGTTTTACATTCCGATGCACCTCTGCAAGTTTACTGTATCCCTTGGACTTTACCATTGACGATGAAACACAGAAATTGCATCGGAATTAAATATAAGAGACACAATGCCGACTTAAGTACAGGAAGACTGAGTCTTCCTACTGTCAAAGTTTGAGCGTTTCCTGTGTCAACAGTTTTACATTCCGATGCACCTCTGCAGTTTTACTGTATCCATTGGATCTTCAGTTTGACGATGAAACACAGAAAATGCATCGGAATTAAATATAAGAGACACAATGCCGACTTAAGTACAGGAAGACTGAGTCTTCCTACTGTCTATGTTTTGAGCGTTTCCTGCGTCACCAGTTTTACATTCCGATGCACCTCTGCAGGTTTACTGTATCCATTGGATCTTCCCATTGACGATGAATCGCAGAAATTACATCGGAATTAAATATAAGAGACACAACGTTGAGTTAAGTACAAGAAAACTGAGTCTTCTTACGGTCTATGTTTTGAGCGTTTCCAGCGTCACCAGTTTTACATTCCGATGCACCTCTGCAGGTTTACTGTATCCATTGGACCTTCCCATTGACGATGAAACACAGAAATTGCATCGGAATTAAATATAAGAGACACAATGCCGACTTAAGTACAGAAAGACTGAGTCTTCCTAATGTCTATGTTTGAGCATTTCCTTTGTCACCAGTTTTACATTGCGATGCACCTCTGCAGGTTTACTGTATCCCTTGGATTTTCCCATTGACGATGAAACACAGAAATTGCATCGGAATTAAATATAAGAGACACAATGCCGACTTAAGTACAGGAAGATTGAGTCTTCCTACTGTGTATGTTTTGAGCTTTTCCTGCGTCACCAATTTTACATTCCGATGGACCTCTGCAGGTTTACTTTATCCATTGGACCTTCCCATTGACGATGAAACACAGAAATAGCATCGGAATTAAATATAAGAGACACTATGCCGACTTAAGATCAGGAAGGCTGAGTCTTCCTACTGTCTATGTCTTGAGCGTTTCCTGTGTCACCAGTTTTACATTCCGATGCACCTCTGCAGGTTTACTGTATCCCTTGGATCTTCCCATTGACGATGAAACACAGAAATTGCATCGGAATTAAATATAAGAGACACAATGCCGACTTAAGTACAGGAACATTGATTCATCCTACTGTCTATGTTTTGAGCGTTTCCTGTGTCACCAGTTTTATATTTTGATGCACCTCTGCAGGTTTACTGTATCCCTTGTACCTTCACAGTGACGATGATACACAGAAATTGCATCGGAATTAAATATAAAAGACACAATGCCGACTTAAGTACAAGAAAACTGAGTCTTCTTAGGGTCTATGTTATGAGCGCTTCCTTTGTCACCAGTTTTACATTCCGATGAACCTCTGCAGGGTTACTGTCTCCCTTGGACCATCCCACTGACGATGAAACACAAAAATTGCATCGGAATTAAATATAAGAGACACAATGACGACTTAAGTACAGAAAGACTGAGTCTTCCTACTGTCTATGTTTTGAGCGTCTCCTGTGTCACCAGTTTTACATTCTGATGCACCTCTGCAGGTTTACTGTATCCCTTGCACCTTCCCATTGACAATGAAACACAAAAATGACATCGGACTTAAATATAACAGAAACAATGCCAACTTAAGTACAGAAAGACTGAGTCTTCCTACTGTCTATGTTTTGAGCGTTTCCTGTGTCACCAGTTCTACATTCCGATGCACCTCTCCAGGTTTACTGTATCCCTTGGACTTTACCATTGACGATGAAACACAGAAATTGCATCGGAATTAAATATAATTGACACAATGCTGACTTAGGTACAGGAAGACTGAGTCTTCCTACTGTCAATGTTTGAGCGTTTCCTGTGTCAACAGTTTTACATTCCGATGCACCTCTGCAGGTTTAATGTATCCATTGGACCTTCACATTGACGATGAAACACAGAAAATGCATCGGAATTAAATATAAGAGGCACAATGCCGACTTAAGTACAGGACGGCTGAGTCTTCCTACTGTCTATGTTTTGAGCGTTTCCTGTGTCACCAGTTTTACATTCCGATCCACCTCTGCAGGTTTACTGTATCCATTGGACCTTCCCTTGGCAACGAAGCACAGAAATTGCATCGGAATTAAATATAAGAGACACAATGCCGACTTAGGTACAGGAACACTGGGTCTTCCTACTGTCTATGTTTTGAGCGTAACCTGTGTCATCAGTTTTACATTGTGATGCACCTCTGTAGGTTTACTGTATCCCTTGAACCTTCACAGTGACGATGAAACACAGAAATTGCATCGGAATTAAATATTAGAGACACAATGCCGACTTAAGTACAGGAAGACTGAGTATTCGTACTGTCTATGTCTTGATCGTTTCCTGTGTCACCAGATTTACATTCCGATGCACCTCTGCAATTTTACTGAATCCATTGGACCTTCCCATTGACGATGAAACACAGAAATAGCATCGGAATTAAATATAAGAGACACAATGCCGACTTAAGTACAGAAAGACTGAGTCTTCCTAATGTCTATGTTTGAGCATTTCCTTTGTCACCAGTTTTACATTGCGATGCAGCTCTGCAGGTTTACTGTATCCCTTGGATTTTCCCATTGACGATGAAACACAGTGATTGCATCGGAATTAAATATAAGAGACACAATGCCGACTTAAGTACAGGAAGATTGAGTCTTCCTACTGTGTATGTTTTGAGCTTTTCCTGCGTCACCAATTTTACATTCCGATGCACCTCTGCAGATTTACTGTATCCATTGGACCTTCCCATTGACGATGAAACACAGAAATTGCATCGGAATTAAATATAAGAGACACTATGCCGACTTAAGATCAGGAAGGCTGAGTCTTCCTACTGTCTATGTTTTGAGCGTTTCCTGTGTCACCAGTTTTACATTCCGATGCACCTCTGCAGGTTTACTGTATCCCTTGGATCTTCCCATTGACGATGAAACACAGAAATTGCATCGGAATTAAATATAAGAGACACAATGCCGACTTAAGTACAGGAACATTGATTCATCCTACTGTCTATGTTTTGAGCGTTTCCTGTGTCACCAGTTTTATATTTTGATGCACCTCTGCAGGTTTACTGTATCCCTTGTACCTTCACAGTGACGATGATACACAGAAATTGCATCGGAATTAAATATAAAAGACACAATGCCGACTTAAGTACAAGAAAACTGAGTCTTCTTAGGGTCTATGTTATGAGCGCTTCCTTTGTCACCAGTTTTACATTCCGATGAACCTCTGCAGGGTTACTGTCTCCCTTGGACCATCCCACTGACGATGAAACACAGAAATTGCATCGGAATTAAATATAAGAGACACAATGCCGACTTAAGTACAGAAAGACTGAGTCTTCCTACTGTCTATGTTTTGAGCGTCTCCTGTGTCACCAGTTTTACATTCTGATGCACCTCTGCAGGTTTACTGTATCCCTTGCACCTTCCCATTGACAATGAAACACAAAAATGACATCGGACTTAAATATAACAGAAACAATGCCAACTTAAGTACAGAAAGACTGAGTCTTCCTACTGTCTATGTTTTGAGCGTTTCCTGTGTCACCAGTTCTACATTCCGATGCACCTCTCCAGGTTTACTGTATCCCTTGGACTTTACCATTGACGATGAAACACAGAAATTGCATCGGAATTAAATATAATTGACACAATGCTGACTTAGGTACAGGAAGACTGAGTCTTCCTACTGTCAATATTTGAGCGTTTCCTGTGTCAACAGTTTTACATTCCGATGCACCTCTGCAGGTTTAATGTATCCATTGGACCTTCACATTGACGATGAAACACAGAAAATGCATCGGAATTAAATATAAGAGGCACAATGCCGACTTAAGTACAGGACGGCTGAGTCTTCCTACTGTCTATGTTTTGAGCGTTTCCTGTGTCACCAGTTTTACATTCCGATCCACCTCTGCAGGTTTACTGTATCCATTGGACCTTCCCTTGGCAACGAAGCACAGAAATTGCATCGGAATTAAATATAAGAGACACAATGCCGACTTAGGTACAGGAACACTGGGTCTTCCTACTGTCTATGTTTTGAGCGTAACCTGTGTCATCAGTTTTACATTGTGATGCACCTCTGTAGGTTTACTGTATCCCTTGAACCTTCACAGTGACGATGAAACACAGAAATTGCATCGGAATTAAATATTAGAGACACAATGCCGACTTAAGTACAGGAAGACTGAGTATTCGTACTGTCTATGTCTTGATCGTTTCCTGTGTCACCAGATTTACATTCCGATGCACCTCTGCAATTTTACTGAATCCATTGGACCTTCCCATTGACGATGAAACACAGAAATAGCATCGGAATTAAATATAAGAGACACAATGCCGACTTAAGTACAGGAAGGCTGAGTCTTCCTACTGTCTATGTTTTGATCGTTTCCTGTGTCACCAGTTTTACATTCGGAAGCACCTCTGCAGGTTTATTGTATCCCTTGGATCTTCCCATTGACGATGAAACACAGAAATTGCATCGGAATTAAATATACGAGACACAATGCCGTTTTAAGTACAGGAACATTGAGTCTTCCTACTGTATATGTTTTGAGCGTTTCCTGCGTCACCAGTTTTACATTCCGATGCACCTCTGCAGGTTTACTGTATCCATTGGACCTTCCCATTGACGATGAAACACAGAAATTACATCGGAATTGAATATAAGAGACACAACGTTGACTTAAGTACAAGAAAACTGAGTCTTCTTATGGTCTATGTTTTGAGCGTTTCCAGTATCACCAGTTTTACATTCCGATGCACCTCTGCAGGTTTACTGTATCCCTTGGACCTTCACAGTGACGATGAAACACAGAAATTGCATCGTAATAAATAGAAAAGGCACAATGCCTACTTAAGTACATGAAAACTGAGTCTTCTTAGGGTCTATGTTATGAGCGCTTCCTGTGTCACCAGTTTTACATTCCGATGCACCTCTGCAGGGTTACTGTATCCCATGGACCTTCCCATTGACGATGAAGCACAGAAATTGCATCGGAATTAAATATAAGAGACACAATGCCGTCTTAAGTACAGAAAGACTGAGTCTTCCTACTGTCTATGCTTTGAGCGTTTCCTGTGTCACCAGTTTTACATTCCGATGCACCTCTGCAGGGTAACTGTATCCCTTGGATCTTCCCATTGACGATGAAAAACAGAAATTGCATCGGAATTAAATACAAGAGACACAATGCCGACTTAAGTACAGGAAGATTGAGTCTTCCTACTGTGTATGCTTTGAGCGTTTCCTCCGTCACCAATTTTACATTCCGATGCACCTCTGCAGGTTTACTGTATCCATTGGACTTTCCCATTGACGATGAAACACAGAAATAGCATCGGAATTAAATATAAGAGACACAATGCCGACTTAAGAACAGGAAGGCAGATTCCTCCTACTATCAATGTTTGAGCGGTTCCTCCGTCACCAGTTTTACATTGCGATGCACCTCTGTAGGTTTACTGTATTCCTTGTACCTTCACAGTGACGATGAAACACAGAAATTGAATCGGAATTAAATATAAAAGACACAATGCCGACTTACGTACAAGAAAACTGAGTCTTCTTAAAGTCTATGTTTTGAGCGTTTCCAGTGTCACCAGTTTCACATTCCGATGCACTCCTGCAGGTTTACTGTATCCATTGGACTTTCCCATTGACGATGAAACACAGAAATAGCATCGGAATTAAATATAAGAGACACAATGCAGACTTAGGTACAGGAAGACTGAGTCTTCCTACTGTCTATGTTTTGAGCGTGTCCTGTGTCACCAGTTTTACATTCCGATGCACCTCTGCAGGTTTACTGTATCCCTTGACCTTCACAGTGACGATGAAACACAGAAATTGCATCTAAATTAAATATAGGAGACACAATACCGACTTCAGTACAAGAAAACTGAGTCTTTTTAGGGTCTAATGCTTTGACTGCTTCCTGTGTCACCAGTTTTACATTCCGATGCACCTCTGCAGGTTTACTGTATCCCTTGCACCTTCCCATTGACAATGAAACACAGAAATTACATCGGACTTAAATATAACAGACACAATGCCGACTTAAGAACAGGAAGATAGAGTCATCCTACTATCAATGTTTGAGCGTTTCCTGCGTCACCAGTTTAACATTGCGATGAACCTCTGCAGGTTTACTGTATCCCTTGTACCTTCACAGTGACGATGAAACACAGAAATTACATCGGAATTAAATATAAGAGACACAACGTTGAGTTAGGTACAGGAAAACTGAGTCTTCTTACGGTCTATGTTTTGAGCGTTTCCAGTGTCACCTGTTTTACATTCCGATGCACCTCTGCAGGTTTACTGTATCCATTACACCTTCCCATGGACGATGAAACACAGGAATTGCATCGGAAATAAATATAAGAGACACAATTCGGACTTAGGTAAAGGCAGACTAGGTCTTCCCACTGTCTATGTTTTGAGCGTGTCCTGTGTCACCAGTTTTACATTCCGATGCACTTATGCAGGTTTACTGTAACCCTTGGACATTCACAGTGACGATGAAACACAGAAATTGCATCGCAATTAAGTATAAAAGACACAATGCCGACTTAAGTACAGGAAAACTGAGTATTCTTAGGGTCTATGTTATGAGCGCTTCCTGTGTCACCAGTTTTACATTTCGATCCACCTCTGCAGGTTTACTGTATCCCTTGGATTTTCCCATTGACGATGAAACACAGAAATTGCATCGGAATTAAATATAAGAGACACAATGCCGACTTAAGTACAGGAAGATTGAGTCTTCCTACTGTGTATGTTTTGAGCTTTTCCTGCGTCACCAATTTTACATTCCGATGCACCTCTGCAGGTTTACTGCATCCATTGGACCTTCCAATTGACGATGAAACACAGAAATTGCATCGGAATTAAATATAAGAGACACAATGCCGACTTAAGGTCAAGAAGACTGAGTCTTCCTACTGTCTATGTTTTGAGCGTCTCCTGTGTCACCAGCTTTACATTCCGATGCACCTCTGCAGATTTAGTGTATCCCTTGGATCTTCCCATTGACGATGAAACACAGAAATTGCATCGGAATTAAATGTAAGAGACACAATGCCGACTTAAGTACAGGAACATTGAGTCTTCCTACTGTGTATGTTTTGAGCGTTTCCAGCGTCACCAGTTTTACATTTTGATGCACCTCCGCAGGTTTACTGTATCCCTTGTACCTTCACAGTGACGATGAAACACAGAAATTGCATCGAAATTAAATATAAAAGACACAATGCCGACTTAAGTACAAGAAAACTGAGTCTTCTTAGGGTCTATGTTATGAGCGCTTCCTGTGTCACCAGTTTTACATTCCGATGAACCTCTGCAGGGTTACTGTATCCCTTGGACCTTCCCATTGACGGTGAAACACAGAAATTGCATCGGAATTAAATATAAGTGACACAATGCCGACTTAGGTACAGGAAGACTGAATCTTCCTACTGTCAATGTTTGAGCGTTTCCTGTGTCAACAGTTTTACATTCCCATGCACCTCTGCAGGCTTACTGTATCCATTGGACCTTCCCATTGACGATGAAACACAGAAATTGCATCGGATTTAAATATAAGTGACACAATGCCGACTTAGGTACAGGAAGACTGAGTCTTCCTACTGTCAATGTTTGAGCGTTTTCTGTGTCAACAGTTTTACATTCCGATGAACCTCTGCAGGCTTACTGTATCCATTGGACCTTCCCATTGACGATGAAACACAGAAAATGCATCGGAATTTAATATAAGAGACACAATGCCGACTTAAGTACAGGAAGGCTGAGTCTTCCTACTGTCTATGTTTTGAGCGTTTCCTGTGTCACCAGTTTTATATTCCGATGCACCTCTGCAGGTTTAGTGTATCCCTTGGATCTTCCCATTGACGATGAAACACAGAAATTGCATCGGAATTAAATGTAAGAGACACAATGCCGACTTAAGTACAGGAACATTGAGTCTTCCTACTGTGTATGTTTTGAGCGTTTCCTGCGTCACCAGTTTTACATTTTGATGCACCTCTGCAGGTTTACTGTATCCCTTGTACCTTCACAGTGACGATGAAACACAGAAATTGCATCAGAATTAAATATAAAAGACACAATGCCGACTTAAGTACAAGAAAACTGAGTCTTCTTAGGGTCTATGTTATGAGCGCTTCCTGTGTCACCAGTTTTACATTCCGATGAACCTCTGCAGGGTTACTGTATCCCTTGGACCTTCCCATTGACGATGAAACACAGAAATTGCATCGGAATTAAATAGAAGAAACACAATGCCGACATATGTACAGAAAGACTGAGTCTTCCTACTGTCTATGTTTTGAGCGTCTCCTGTGTCACCAGTTTTACATTCTGATGCACCTCTGCAGGTTTACTGTATCCCTTGCACCTTCGCATTGACAATGAAACACAAAAATGACATCGGACTTAAATATAACAGAAACAATGCCAACTTAAGTACAGGAAGACTGAGTCTTCCTACTGTCTATGATTTGAGCGTTTCCTGTGTCACCAGTTCTACATTCCGATGCACCTCTCCAGGTTTACTGTATCCCTTGGAGTTTACCATTGACGATGAAACACGGAAATTGCATCGGAATTAAATATAAGTGACACAATGCCGACTTAGGTACAGGAAGACTGAGTCTTCCTACTGTCAATGTTTGAGCGTTTCCTGTGTCAACAGTTTTACATTCCGATGCACCTCTGCAGGCTTACTGTATCCATTGGACCTTCCCATTGACGATGAAACACAGAAAATGCATCGGAATTAAATATAAGAGACAAAATGCCGACTTAAGTACAGGAAGGCTGAGTCTTCCTACTGTCTATGTTTTCAGCGTTTCCTGTGTCACCAGTTTTACATTCCGATGCACCTCTGCAGGTTTACTGTATCCCTTGGACCTTCCCATTGACGACGAAACACAGAAATCGCATCGGATTTAAATATAAGAGACACAATGCCGACTTAAGTACAGGAAGACAGAGTATTCCTACTGTCTATGTTTTGATCGTTTCCTGTGTCACCAGTTCTACATTCCGATGCACCTCTGCAATTTTACTGAATCCATTGGACCTTCCCATTGACGATGAAACACAGAAATTGCATCGGAATTAAATGTAAGAGACACAATGCCGACATAAGTACAGGAACATTGAGTCTTCCTACTGTGTATGTTTTGAGCGTTTCCTGCGTCACCAGTTTTATATTTTGATGCACCTCTGCAGGTTTACTGTATCCCTTGTACCTTCACAGTGACGATGAAACACAGAAATTGCATCGGAATTAAATATAAAAGACACAATGCCGACTTAAGTACAAGAAAACTGAGTCTTCTTAGGGTCTATGTTATGAGCGCTTCCTGTGTCACCAGTTTTATATTCCGATGAACCTCTGCAGGGTTACTGTATCCCTTGGACCTTCCCATTGACGATGAAACACAGAAATTGCATCGGAATTCAATATAAGAGACACAATGCCGACTTAAGTACAGAAAGACTGAGTCTTCCTACTGTCTATGTTTTGAGCGTCTCCTGTGTCACCAGTTTTTCATTCTGATGCACCTCTCCAGGTTTACTGTATGCCTTGGACTTTACCATTGACGATGAAACACAGAAATTGCATCGGAATTAAATATAAGTGACACAATGCCGACTTAGGTACAGGATGACTGAGTCTTCCTACTGTCAATGTTTGAGCGTTTCCTGTGTCAACAGTTTTACATTCCCATGCACCTCTGCAGGCTTACTGTATCCATTGGACCTTCCCATTGACGATGAAACACAGAAAATGCATCGGAATTAAATATAAGAGACACAATGCCGACTTAAGTACAGGAAGGCTGAGTCTTCCTACTGTATATGTTTTGAGCGTTTCCTGTGTCGCCAGTTTTACATTCCTATCCACCTCTGCAGGTTTACTGTATTCATTGGACCTTCCCTTGGCAACGAAGCACAGAAATTGCATCGGAATTAAATATAAGAGACACAATGCCGACTTAGGTACAGGAAGACTGGGTCTTCCTACTGTCTATGTTTTGAGCGTATCCTGTGTCATCAGTTTTACATTATGATGCACCTCTGCAGGTTTACTGTATCCCTTGAACCTTCACAGTGACGATGAAACACAGAAATTGCATCTAAATTAAATATAAGAGACACAATGCCGACTTCAGTACAAGAAAACTGAGTCTTCTTAGGGTCTATGTTTTGACCGCTTCCTGTGTCACCAGTTTTACATTCCGATGCACCTCTGCAGGTTTACTGTATCCCTTGGACCTTCCCATTGACGACGAAACACAGAAATTGCATCGGATTTAAATATAAGAGACACAATGCCGACTTAAGTACAGGAAGACTGAGTATTCCTACTGTATATGTTTTGAGCGTTTCCTGCGTCACCAGTTTTACATACCGATGCACCTCTGCAGGTTTACTTTATCCATTGGACCTTCAAATTGACGATGAAACACAGAAATTACATCGGAATTAAATATAAGAGACACAACGTTGACTTAAGTACAAGAAAACTGAGTCTTCTTACGGTCTATGTTTTGAGCGTTTCCAGTGTCACCAGTTTTACATTCCGATGCACCTCTGCAGGTTTACTGTATCCCTTGGACCTTCAGAGTGACGATGAAACACAGAAATTGCATCGGAATTACATATAAAAGGCAAAATGCCTACTTAAGTACATGAAAACTGAGTCTTCTTAGGGTCTATGTTATGAGCGCTTCCTGTGTCACCAGTTTTACATTCCGATGAACCTCTACAGGGTTACTGTATCCCTTGGACCTTCCCATTGACGATGAAACACAGAAATTGCATCGGAATTCAATATAAGTGACACAATGCCGACTTAAGTACAGAAAGACTGAGTCTTCCTACTGTCTATGTTTTGAGCGTCTCCTGCGTCACCAGTTTTACATTCTGACGCACCTCTGCAGGTTTACTGTATCCCTTGCACCTTCCCATTGACAATGAAACACAAAAATGACATCGGACTTAAATATAACAGAAACAATGCCAACTTAAGTACAGGAAGACTGAGTCTTCCTACTGTCTATGTTTTGAGCGTTTCCTGTGTCACCAGTTCTACATTCCGATGCACCTCTCCAGGTTTACTGTATCCCTTGGACTTTACCATTGACGATGAAACACAGAAATTGCATCGGAATTAAATATAAGTGACACAATGCCGACTTAGGTTCAGGAAGACTGAGTCTTCCTACTGTCAATGTTTGAGCGTTTCCTGTGTCAACAGTTTTACATTCCGATGCACCTCTGCAGGCTTACTGTATCCATTGGACCTTCCCATTGACGATGAAACACAGAAAATGCATCGGAATTAAATATAAGAGACAAAATGCCGACTTAGGTACAGGAAGACTGGGTCTTCCTACTGTCTATGTTTTGAGCGTATCCTGTGTCATCAGTTTTACATTATGATGCACTTCTGCAGGTTCACTGTATCCCTTGAACCTTCACAGTGACGATGAAACACAGAAATTGCATCTAAATTAAATATAAGAGACACAATGCCGACTTCAGTACAAGAAAACTGAGTCTTCTTAGGGTCTATGTTTTGACCCCTTCCTGTGTCACCAGTTTTACATTCCGATGCACCTCTGCAGGTTTACTGTATCCCTTGGACCTTCCCATTGACGACGAAACACAGAAATTGCATCGGATTTAAATATAAGAGACGCAATGCCGACTTAAGTACAGGAAGATTGAGTATTCCTACTGTCTATGTTTTGATCCTTTCCTGTGTCACCAGTTTTACATTCCGATGCACCTCTGCAATTTTACTGAATCCATTGGACCTTCCCATTGACGATGAAGCACAGAAATTGCATCGGAATTAAATATAAGAGACACAATGCCGACTTAAGTACAGAAAGACTGAGTCTTCCTACTGTCTATGCTTTGAGCGTTTCCTGCGTCACCAGTTTTACATTGCGATGCACCTCTGCAGGTTTACTGTATCCATTGGACCTTCCCATTGAAGATGAAACACAGAAGCTACATCGGAATTAAATATAAGAGACACAATGCCGACTTAGGTACAGGAAGACTGAGTCTTCCTACTGTGTATGTTTTGAGCGTTTCCTGTGTCACCAGTTTTACATTCCTTTGCACCTCTGCAGGTTTACTGTATCCCTTGCACCTTCCCATTGACAAAGAAACACAAAAATTACATCGGACTTAAATATAACAGACACAATGCAGACTTAAGTACAGGAAGACTGAGTCTTCCTACTGTCTATGTTTTGAGCGTTTCCTGTGTCACCAGTTCTACATTCCGATGCACCTCTCCAGGTTTACTGTATCCCTTGGACTTTACCATTGATGATGAAACACAGAAATTGCATCGGAATTAAATATAAGTGACACAATGCCGACTTAGGTACAGGAAGACTGAGTCTTCCTACTGTCAATGTTTGAGCGTTTCCTGTGTCAACAGTTTTACATTCCGATGCACCTCTGCAGGTTTACTGTATCCATTGGACCTTCCCATTGACGATGAAACACAGAAAATGCATCGGAATTAAATATAAGAGACACAATGCCGACTTAAGTACAGGAAGGCTGAGTCTTCCTACTGTCTATGATTTGAGCGTTTCCTGTGTCACCAGTTTTACATTCCGATCCACCTGTGCAGGGTTACTGTATCCATTGGACCTTCCCTTGGCAACGAAGCACAGAAATTGCATCGGAATTAAATATAAGAGACACAA
Organism: Schistocerca nitens; assembly: GCF_023898315.1. NCBI lineage: Eukaryota > Metazoa > Arthropoda > Insecta > Orthoptera > Acrididae > Schistocerca > Schistocerca nitens. The sequence continues at coordinate 236,773,338 of NC_064623.1, read as the reverse complement.
TGCCGACTTAGGTACAGGAAGACTGGGTCTTCCTACTGTCTATGTTTTGAGCGTATCCTGTGTTATCAGTTCTACTTTATGATGCACCTCTGCAGGTTTACTGTATCCCTTGAACCTTCACAGTGACGATGAAACACAGAAATTGCGTCTAAATTAAATATAAGAGACACAATGCCGACTTCAGTACAAGAAAACTGAGTCTTCTTAGGGTCTATGTTTTGACCGCTTCCTGCGTCAATAGTTTTACATTCCGATGCACCTCTGCAGGTTTACTGTATCCCTTGGACCTTCCCATTGACGACGAAACACAGAAATTGCATCGGATTTAAATATAAGAGACACAATGCCGACTTAAGTACAGGAAGACTGAGTATTCCTACTGTCTATGTTTTGATCGTTTCCTGTGTCACCAGTTTTACATTCCGATGCACCTCTGCAATTGCACTGAATCCATTGGACCTTCCCATTGACGATGAAACACAGAAATAGCATCTAAATTAAATATAAGAGACACAATGCCGACGTCAGTACAAGAAAACTGAGTCTTCTTAGGGTCTATGTTTTGACCGCTTCCTGTGTCACCAGTTTTACATTCCGATGCACCTCTGCAGGTTTACTGTATCCCTTGGACTTTACCATTGACGATGAAACACAGAAATTGCACCGGAATTAAATATAAGTGACACAATGCCGACTTAGGTACAGGAAGACTGAGTCTTCCTACTGTCTATGTTTTGAGCGTTTCCTGTGTCACCAGTTCTACATTCCGATGCAGCTCTCCAGGTTTACTGTATCCCTTGGACTTTACCATTGATGATGCAACACAGAAATTGCATCGGAATTAAATATAAGAGACACAATGCCGACTTATGTACAGAAAGACTGAGTCTTAATACGGTCTATGTTTTGAGCGTCTCCTGTGTGTCACCAGTTTTACATTCTGATGCACCTCGGCAGGTTTACTGTATCCCTTGCACCTTCCCATTGACAATGAAACACAAAAATGACATCGGACTTAAATATAAGAGAAACAATGCCAACGTAAGTACAGGAAGACTGAGTCTTCCTACTGTCTATGTTTTGAGCGTTTCCTGTGTCACCAGTTCCACATTCCGATGCACCTCTCCAGGTTTACTGTATCCCTTGGACTTTACCATTGACGATGAAACACAGAAATTGCATCGGAATGAAATATAAGTGACACAATTCCGACTTAGGTACAGGAAGACTGAGTCTTCCTACTGTCAATGTTTGAGCGTTTCCTGTGTCAACAGTTTTACATTCCGATGCACCTCTGCAGGCTTACTGTATCCATTGGACCTTCCCATTGACGATGAAACACAGAAAATGCATCGGAATTAAATATAAGAGACACAATGCCGACTTAAGTACAGGAAGGCTGAGTCTTCCTACTGTCTATGTTTTGAGCGTTTCCTGTGTCACCAGTTTTACATTCCGATCCACCTCTGCAGGTTTACTGTATCCATGGGACCTTCCCTTGGCAACGAAGCACAGAAATTGCATCGGAATTAAATATAAGAGACACAATGCCGACTTAGGTACAGGAAGACTGGGTCTTCCTACTGTCTATGTTTTGAGCGTATCCTGTGTCATCAGTTTTACATTATGATGCACCTCTGCAGGTTTACTGTATCCCTTGAACCTTCACAGTGACGATGAAACACAGAAATTGCATCTAAATTAAATATAAGAGACACAATGCCGACTTCAGTACAAGAAAACTGAGTCTTCTTAGGGTCTATGTTTTGACCGCTTCCTGTGTCACCAGTTTTACATTCCGATGCACCTCTGCAGGTTTACTGTATCCCTTGGACCTTCCCATTGACGACGAAACACAGAAATTGCATCGGATTTAAATATAAGAGACACAATGCCGACATAAGTACAGGAAGACTGAGTATTCCTACTGTCTATGATTTGATCGTTTCCTGTGTCACCAGTTTTACATTCCGATGCACCTCTGCAATTTTACTGAATCCATTGGACCTTCCCATTGACGATGAAGCACAGAAATTGCATCGGAATTAAATATAAGAGACACAATGCCGACTTAAGTACAGAGAGACTGAGTCTTCCTACTGTCTATGTTTTGAGCGTTTCCTGTGTCACCAGTTCTACATTCCGATGCACCTCTCCAGGTTTACTGTATCCCTTGGACTTTACCATTGATGATGAAACACAGAAATTGCATCGGAATTAAATATAAGTGACACAATGCCGACTTAGGTACAGGAAGACTGAGTCCTCCTACTGTCAATGTTTGAGCGTTTCCTGTGTCAACAGTTTTACATTCCGATGCACCTCTGCAGGTTTACTGTATCCATTGGACCTTCCCATTGACGATGAAACACAGAAAATGCATCGGAATTAAATATAAGAGACACAATGCCGACTTAAGTACAGGAAGGCTGAGTCTTCCTACTGTCTATTTTTTGAGCGTTTCCTGTGTCACCAGTTTTACATTCCGATCCACCTGTGCAGGTTTACTGTATCCATTGGACCTTCCCTTGGCAACGAAGCACAGAAATTGCATCGGAATTAAATATAAGAGACACAATGCCGACTTAGGTACAGGAAGACTGGGTCTTCCTACTGTCTATGTTTTGAGCGTATCCTGTGTCATCAGTTTAACTTTATGATGCACCTCTGCAGGTTTCCTGTATCCCTTGAACCTTCACAGTGGCGATGAAACACAGAAATTGCATCTAAATTAAATATAAGAGACACAATGCCGACTTCAGTACAAGAAAACTGAGTCTTCTTAGGGTCTATGTTCTGACCGCTTCCTGCGTCACCAGTTTTACATTCCGATGCACCTCTGCAGGTTTACTGTATCCCTTGGACCTTCCCATTGACGACGAAACACAAAATTGCATCGGATTTAAATATAAGAGACAAAATGCCGACTTAAGTACAGGAAGACTGAGTATTCCTACTGTCTATGTTTTGATCGTTTCCTGTGTCACCAATTTAACATTCCGATGCACCTCTGCAATTGTACTGAATCCATTGGACCTTCCCATTGACGATGAAACACAGAAATAGCATCGGAATTAAATATAAGAGACACAATGCCGACTTAAGTACAGGAAGGCTGAGTCTTCCTACTGTCTATGTTTTGAGCGTTTCCTGTGTCACCAGTTTTACATTCCGATGCACCTCTCCAGGTTTACATTATCCATTGGACCTTCCCATTGACGATGAAACACAGAAATTACATTGGAATTAAATATAAGAGACACAACGTTGACTTAAGTACAAGAAAACTGAGTCTTCTTACGGTCTATCATTTGAGCGTTTCCAGTGTCACCAGTTTTACTTTATGATGCACCTCTGCAGGTTCACTGTATCCCTTGGACCTTCACAGTGACGATGAAACAAAGAAATTGCATCGGAATTAAATATAAAAGGCACAATGCCTACATAAGTACATGAAAACTGCGTCTTCTTAGGGTCTATGTTATGAGCGCTTCCTGTGTCACCAGTTTTACATTCCGATGCACCTCTGCAGGGTTACTGTATCCCTTGGACCTCCCCATTGACGATGAAGCACAGAAATTGCATCGGAATTAAATATAAGAGACACAATGCTGACTTAAGTACAGAAAGACTGAGTCTTCCTACAGTCTATGCTTTGAGCGTTTTCTGCGTCACCAGTTTTACATTCCGATGCACCTCTGCAGGTTTACTGTATCCCTTGGATCTTCCCATTGACGATGAAAAACAGAAATTGCATCGGAATTAAATATAAGTGACACAATGCCGACTTAAGTACAGGAAGACTGAGTCTTCCTACTGTCAAAGTTTAAGCGTTTCCTGTGTCAACAGTTTTACATTCCGATGCACCTCTGCAGGTTTACTGTATCCATTGGACTTTCCCATTGACGATGAAACACAGAAATAGCATCGCAAATAAATATAAGAGACACAATGCCGACTTAAGAACAGGAAGGCAGAGTCCTCCTACTATCAATGTTTGGGCGTTTCCTGCGTCACCAGTTTTACATTCCGATGCACCTCTGCAGGTTTAGTGTATCCCTTGGATCTTCCCATTGACGATGAAACACAGAAATTGCATCGGAATTAAATGTAAGAGACACAATGCCGACTTAAGTTCAGGAACATTGAGTCTTCCTACTGTGAATGTTTTGAGCGTTTCCTGCGTGACCAGTTTTACATTTTGATGCACCTCTGCAGGTTTACTGTATCCCTTGTACCTACACAGTGACGATGAAACAGAAATTGCATCAGACACAATGCCGACTTAAGTACAAGAAAACTGAGTCTTCTTAGGGTCTATGTTATGAGCGCTTCCTGTGTCACCAGTTTTACATTCCGATGAACCGCTGCAGGGTTACTGTATCCCTTGGACCTTCCCATTGACGATGAAACACAGAAATTGCATCGGAATTAAATATAAGTGACACAATGCCGACTTAGGTAAAGGAAGGCTGAGTCTTCCTACTGTCTATGTTTTGAGCGTTTCCTGTGTCACCAGTTTTACATTCCGATGCACCTCTGCAGGTTTAGTGTATCCCTTGGATCTTCCCATTGACGATGAAACACAGAAATTGCATCGGAATTAAATGTAAGAGACACAATGCCGACTTCAGTACAGGAACATTGAGTCTTCCTACTGTGTATGTTTTGAGCGTTTCCTGCGTGACCAGTTTTACATTTTGATGCACCTCTGCAGGTTTACTGTATCCCTTGTACCTACACAGTGACGATGAAACACAGAAATTGCATCAGACACAATGCCGACTTAAGTACAAGAAAACTGAGTCTTCTTAGGGTCTATGTTATGAGCGCTTCCTGTGTCACCAGTTTTACATTCCGATGAACCTCTGCAGGGTTACTGTATCCCTTGGACCTTCCCATTGACGATGAAACACAGAAATTGCATCGGAATTAAATATAAGAGACACAATGCCGACTTATGTACAGAAAGACTGAGTCTTAATACGGTCTATGTTTTGAGCGTCTCCTGTGTGTCACCAGTTTTACATTCTGATGCACCTCGGCAGGTTTACTGTATCCCTTGCACCTTCCCATTGACAATGAAACACAAAAATGACATCTTACTTAAATATAAGAGAAACAATGCCAACGTAAGTACAGGAAGACTGAGTCTTCCTACTGTCTATGTTTTGAGCGTTTCCTGTGTCACCAGTTTTACATTCCGATGCACCTCTCCAGGTTTACTGTATCCCTTGGACTTTACCATTGACGATGAAACACAGAAATTGCATCGGAATTAAATATAAGTGACACAATGCCGACTTAGGTACAGGAAGACTGAGTCTTCCTACTGTCAATGTTTGAGCGTTTCCTGTGTCAACAGTTTTACATTCCGATGCACCTCTGCAGGCTTACTGTATCCATTGGACCTTCCCATTGACGATGAAACACAGAAAATGCATCGGAATTAAATATAAGAGACAAAATGCCGACTTAAGTACAGGAAGGCTGAGTCTTCCTACTGTCTATGTTTTGAGCATTTCCTGTGTCACCAGTTTTACATTCCGATCCACCTCTGCAGGTTTACTGTATCCACTGGACCTTCCCTTGGCAACGAAGCACAGAAATTGCATCGGAATTAAATATAAGAGACACAATGCCGACTTAGGTACAGGAAGACTGGGTCTTCCTACTGTCTATGTTTTGAGCGTATCCTGTGTCATCAGTTTTACATTATGATGCACCTCTGCAGGTTTACTGTATCCCTTGAACCTTCACAGTGACGATGAAACACAGAAATTGAATCTAAATTAAATATAAGAGACACAATGCCGACTTCAGTACAAGAAAACTGAGTCTTCTTAGGGTCTATGTTTTGACCGCTTCCTGTGTCACCAGTTTTACATTCCGATGCACCTCTGCAGGTTTACTGTATCCCTTGGACCTTCCCATTGACGACGAAACACAGAAATTGCATCGGATTTAAATATAAGAGACACAATGCCGAATTAAGTACAGGAAGACTGAGTATTCCTACTGTCTATGATTTGATCGTTTCCTGTGTCACCAGTTTTACATTCCGATGCACCTCTGCAATTTTACTGAATCCATTGGACCTTCCCATTGACGATGAAGCACAGAAATTGCATCGGAATTAAATATAAGAGACACAATGCCGACTTAAGTACAGAAAGACTGAGTCTTCCTACTGTCTATGTTTTGAGCGTTTCCTGTGTCACCAGTTCTACATTCCGATGCACCTCTCCAGGTTTACTGTATCCCTTGGACTTTACCATTGATGATGAAACACAGAAATTGCATCGGAATTAAATATAAGTGACACAATGCCGACTTAGGTACAGGAAGACTGAGTCTTCCTACTGTCAATGTTTGAGCGTTTCCTGTGTCAACAGTTTTACATTCCGATGCACCTCTGCAGGTTTACTGTATCCATTGGACCTTCCCATTGACGATGAAACACAGAAAATGCATCGGAATTAAATATAAGAGACACAATGCCGACTTAAGTACAGGAAGGCTGAGTCTTCCTACTGTCTATTTTTTGAGCGTTTCCTGTGTCACCAGTTTTACATTCCGATCCACCTGTGCAGGTTTACTGTATCCATTGGACCTTCCCTTGGCAACGAAGCACAGAAATTGCATCGGAATAAAATATAAGAGACACAATGCCGACTTAGGTACAGGAAGACTGGGTCTTCCTACTGTCTATGTTTTGAGCGTATCCTGTGTCATCAGTTTAACTTTATGATGCACCTCTGCAGGTTTCCTGTATCCCTTGAGCCTTCACAGTGGCGATGAAACACAGAAATTGCATCTAAATTAAATATAAGAGACACAATGCCGACTTCAGTACAAGAAAACTGAGTCTTCTTAGGGTCTATGTTCTGACCGCTTCCTGCGTCACCAGTTTTACATTCCGATGCACCTCTGCAGGTTTACTGTATCCCTTGGACCTTCCCATTGACGACGAAACACAGAAATTGCATCGGATTTAAATATAAGAGACAAAATGCCGACTTAAGTACAGGAAGACTGAGTATTCCTACTGTCTATGTTTTGATCGTTTCCTGTGTCACCAATTTTACTTTCCGATGCACCTCTGCAATTGTACTGAATCCATTGGACCTTCCCATTGACGATGAAACACAGAAATAGCATCGGAATTAAATATAAGAGACACAATGCCGACTTAAGTACAGGAAGGCTGAGTCTTCCTACTGTCTATGTTTTGAGCGTTTCCTGTGTCACCAGTTTTACATTCCGATGCACCTCTCCAGGTTTACATTATCCATTGGACCTTCCCATTGACGATGAAACACAGAAATTACATTGGAATTAAATATAAGAGACACAACGTTGACTTAAGTACAAGAAAACTGAGTCTTCTTACGGTCTATCATTTGAGCGTTTCCAGTGTCACCAGTTTTACTTTATGATGCACCTCTGCAGGTTCACTGTATCCCTTGGACCTTCACAGTGACGATGAAACAAAGAAATTGCATCGGAATTAAATATAAAAGGCACAATGCCTACATAAGTACATGAAAACTGAGTCTTCTTAGGGTCTATGTTATGAGCGCTTCCTGTGTCACCAGTTTTACATTCCGATGCACCTCTGCAGGGTTACTGTATCCCTTGGACCTTCCCATTGACGATGAAGCACAGAAATTGCATCGGAATTAAATATAAGAGACACAATGCTGACTTAAGTACAGAAAGACTGAGTCTTCCTACAGTCTATGCTTTGAGCGTTTTCTGCGTCACCAGTTTTACATTCCGATGCACCTCTGCAGGTTTACTGTATCCCTTGGATCTTCCCATTGACGATGAAAAACAGAAATTGCATCGGAATTAAATATAAGTGACACAATGCCGATTAAGTACAGGAAGACTGAGTCTTCCTACTGTCAAAGTTTAAGCTTTTCCTGTGTCAACAGTTTTACATTCCGATGCACCTCTGCAGGTTTACTGTATCCATTGGACTTTCCCATTGACGATGAAACACAGAAATAGCATCGCAAATAAATATAAGAGACACAATGCCGACTTAAGAACAGGAAGGCAGAGTCCTCCTACTATCAATGTTTGGGCGTTTCCTGCGTCACCAGTTTTACATTCCGATGCACCTCTGCAGGTTTAGTGTATCCCTTGGATCTTCCCATTGACGATGAAACACAGAAATTGCATCGGAATTAAATGTAAGAGACACAATGCCGACTTAAGTACAGGAACATTGAGTCTTCCTACTGTGAATGTTTTGAGCGTTTCCTGCGTGACCAGTTTTACATTTTGATGCACCTCTGCAGGTTTACTGTATCCCTTGTACCTACACAGTGACGATGAAACAGAAATTGCATCAGACACAATGCCGACTTAAGTACAAGAAAACTGAGTCTTCTTAGGGTCTATGTTATGAGCGCTTCCTGTGTCACCAGTTTTACATTCCGATGAACCGCTGCAGGGTTACTGTATCCCTTGGACCTTCCCATTGACGATGAAACACAGAAATTGCATCGGAATTAAATATAGGAGACACAATGCCGACTTATGTACAGAAAGACTGAGTCTTAATACGGTCTATGTTTTGAGCGTCTCCTGTGTCACCAGTTTTACATTCTGATGCACCTCTGCAGGTTTACTGTATCCCTTGCACCTTCCCATTGACAATGAAACACAAAAATGACATCGGACTTAAATATAAGAGAAACAATGCCAACTTAAGTACAAGAAGACTGAGTCTTCCTACTGTCTATGTTTTGAGCGTTTCCTGTGTCACCAGTTCTACATTCCGATGCACCTCTCCAGGTGTACTGTATCCCTTGGACTTTACCATTGACGATGAAACACAGAAATTGCATCGGAATTAAATATAAGTGACACAATGCCGACTTAGGTACAGGAAGACTGAGTCTTCCTACTGTCAATGTTTGAGCGTTTCCTGTGTCAACAGTTTTACATTCCGATGGACCTCTGCAGGCTTACTGTATCCATTGGACCTTCCCATTGACGATGAAACACAGAAAATGCATCGGAATTAAATATAAGAGACAAAATGCCGACTTAAGTACAGGAAGGCTGAGTCTTCCTACTGTCTATGTTTTGAGCGTTTCCTGTGTCACCAGTTTTACATTCCGATCCACCTCTGCAGGTTTACTGTATCCATTGGACCTTCCCTTGGCAACGAAGCACAGAAATTGCATGGGAATTAAATATAAGAGACACAATGCCGACTTAGGTACAGGAAGACTGGGTCTTCCTACTGTCTATGTTTTGAGCGTATCCTGTGTCATCAGTTTTACATTCCGATGCACCTCTGCAGGTTTACTGTATCCCTTGGACCTTCCCATTGACGACGAAACACAGAAATTGCATCGGATTTAAATATAAGAGACACAATGCCGACTTAAGTACAGGAAGACTGAGTATTCCTACTGTCTATGATTTGATCGTTTCCTGTGTCACCAGTTTTACATTCCGATGCACCTCTGCAGGTTTACTGTATCCCTTGAACCTTCACATTGACGATGAAACACAGATATTGCATCTAAATTAAATATAAGAGACACAATGCCGACTTCAGTACAAGAAAACTGAGTCTTCTTAGGGTCTATGTTTTGACCGCTTCCTGTGTCACCAGTTTTACATTCCGATGCACCTCTGCAGGTTTACTGTATCCCTTGGACCTTCCCATTGACGACGAAACACAGAAATTGCATCGGATTTAAATATAAGAGACACAATGCCGACTTAAGTACAGGAAGACTGAGTATTCCTACTGTCTATGATTTGATCGTTTCCTGTGTCACCAGTTTTACATTCCGATGCACCTCTGCAGGTTTACTGTATCCATTGGACCTTCCCATTGACGATGAAACACAGAAAATGCATCGGAATTAAATATAAGAGATACAATGCCGACTTAAGTACAGGAAGGCTGAGTCTTCCTACTGTCTATGTTTTGAGCGTTTCCTGTGTCACCAGTTTTACATTCCGATGCACCTCTGCAATTGTACTGAATCCATTGGACCTTCCCATTGACGATGAAACCCAGAAATAGCATCGGAATTAAATATAAGAGACACAATGCCGACTTAAGTACAGGAAGGCTGAGTCTTCCTACTGTCTATGTTTTGAGCGTTTCCTGTGTCACCAGTTTTACATTCCGATGCACCTCTGCAGGTTTACTGTATCCCTTGGATCTTCCCATTGACGATGAAACACAGAAATTGCATCGGAATTAAATATAAGAGACACAATGCCGTTTTAAGTACAGGAATATTGAGTCTTCCTACTGTATATGTTTTGAGCGTTTCCTGCGTCACCAGTTTTACATTCCGATGCACCTCTGCAGGTTTACTGTATCCATTGGACCTTCCCATTGACGATGAAACACAGAAATTACATTGGAATTCAATATAAGAGACACAATGCCGACTTAAGTACAGGAAGGCTGGGTCTTCCTACTGTCTATGTTTTGAGCGTATCCTGTGTCATCAGTTTTACATTATGATGCACCTCTGCAGGTTTACTGTATCCCTTGAACCTTCACAGTGACGATGAAACACAGAAATTGCATCTAAATTAAATATAAGAGACACAATGCCGACTTCAGTACAAGAAAACTGAGTCTTCTTAGGGTCTATGTTTTGACCGCTTCCTGTGTCACCAGTTTTACATTCCGATGCACCTCTGCAGGTTTACTGTATCCCTTGGACCTTCCCATTGACGACGAAACACAGAAATTGCATCGGATTTAAATGTAAGAGACACAATGCCGACATAAGTACAGGAAGACTGAGTATTCCTACTGTCTATGATTTGATCGTTTCCTGTGTCACCAGTTTTACATTCCGATGCACCTCTGCAATTTTACTGAATCCATTGGACCTTCCCATTGACGATGAAGCACAGAAATTGCATCGGAATTAAATATAAGAGACACAATGCCGACTTAAGTACAGAAATACTGAGTCTTCCTACTGTCTATGTTTTGAGCGTTTCCTGTGTCACCAGTTCTACATTCCGATGCACCTCTCCAGGTTTACTGTATCCCTTGGACTTTACCATTGATGATGAAACACAGAAATTGCATCGGAATTAAATATAAGTGACACAATGCCGACTTAGGTACAGGAAGACTGAGTCTTCCTACTGTCAATGTTTGAGCGTTTCCTGTGTCAACAGTTTTACATTCCGATGCACCTCTGCAGGTTTACTGTATCCATTGGACCTTCCCATTGACGATGAAACACAGAAAATGCATCGGAATTAAATATAAGAGATACAATGCCGACTTAAGTACAGGAAGGCTGAGTCTTCCTACTGTCTATGTTTTGAGCGTTTCCTGTGTCACCAGTTTTACATTCCGATGCACCTCTGCAGGTTTACTGTATCCCTTGGATCTTCCCATTGACGATGAAACACAGAAATTGCATCGGAATTAAATATAAGAGACACAATGCCGTTTTAAGTACAGGAACATTGAGTCTTCCTACTGTATATGTTTTGAGCGTTTCCTGCGTCACCAGTTTTACATTCCGATGCACCTCTGCAGGTTTACTGTATCCATTGGACCTTCCCATTGACGATGAAACACAGAAATTACATTGGAATTAAATATAAGAGACACAATGCCGACTTAAGTACAGGAAGGCTGGGTCTTCCTACTGTCTATGTTTTGAGCGTATCCTGTGTCATCAGTTTTACATTATGATGCACCTCTGCAGGTTTACTGTATCCCTTGAACCTTCACAGTGACGATGAAACACAGAAATTGCATCTAAATTAAATATAAGAGACACAATGCCGACTTCAGTACAAGAAAACTGAGTCTTCTTAGGGTCTATGTTTTGACCGCTTCCTGTGTCACCAGTTTTACATTCCGATGCACCTCTGCAGGTTTACTGTATCCCTTGGACCTTCCCATTGACGACGAATCACAGAAATTGCATCGGATTTAAATGTAAGAAACACAATGCCGACATAAGTACAGGAAGACTGAGTATTCCTACTGTCTATGATTTGATCGTTTCCTGTGTCACCAGTTTTACATTCCGATGCACCTCTGCAATTTTACTGAATCCATTGGACCTTCCCATTGACGATGAAGCACAGAAATTGCATCGGAATTAAATATAAGAGACACAATGCCGACTTAAGTACAGAAAGACTGAGTCTTCCTACTGTCTATGTTTTGAGCGTTTCCTGTGTCACCAGTTCTACATTCCGATGCACCTCTCCAGGCTTACTGTATCCCTTGGACTTTACCATTGATGATGAAACACAGAAATTGCATCGGAATTAAATATAAGTGACACAATGCCGACTTAGGTACAGGAAGACTTAGTCTTCCTACTGTCAATGTTTGAGCGTTTCCTGTGTCAACAGTTTTACATTCCGATGCACCTCTGCAGGTTTACTGTATCCATTGGACCTTCCCATTGACGATGAAACACAGAAAATGCATCGGAATTAAATATAAGAGACACAATACCGACTTAAGTACAGGAAGGCTGAGTCTTCCTACTGTCTATGTTTTGAGCGTTTCCTGTGTCACCAGTTTTACATTCCGATCCACCTGTGCAGGTTTACTGTATCCATTGGACCTTCCCTTGGCAACGAAGCACAGAAATTGCATCGGAATTAAATATAAAAGGCACAATGCCTACATAAGTACATGAAAACTGAGTCTTCTTAGGGTCTATGTTATGAGCGCTTCCTGTGTCACCAGTTTTACATTCCGATGCAACTCTGCAGGGTTACTGTATCCCTTGGACCTTCCCATTGACGATGAAGCACAGAAATTGCATCGGAATTAAATATAAGAGACACAATGCTGACTTAAGTACAGAAAGACTGAGTCTTCCTACTGTCTATGCTTTGAGCGTTTTCTGCGTCACCAGTTTTACATTCCATGCACCTCTGCAGGTTTACTGTATCCCTTGGATCTTCCCATTGACGATGAAAAACAGAAATTGCATCGGAATTAAATATAAGAGACACAATGCCGACTTAAGTACAGGAAGACTGAGTCTTCCTACTGTCAAAGTTTAAGCGTTTCCTGAGTCAACAGTTTTACATTCCGATGCACCTCTGCAGGTTTACTGTATCCATTGGACTTTCCCATTGACGATGAAACACAGAAATAGCATCGCAATTAAATATAAGAGACACTATGCCGACTTAAGTACAGGAAGGCAGTGTCCTCCTACTATCAATGTTTGGGTGTTTCCTGCGTCACCAGTTTTACATTGCGATGCACCTCTGCATGATTACTGTATCCATTGGACCTTCCCATTGACGATGAATCACAGAAATTCCATCGGAATTAAATATAAGAGACACAACGTTGAGTTAAGTACAAGAAAACTGAGTCTTCATACGGTCTATGTTTTGAGCGTTTCCAGCGTCACCAGTTTTACATTCCGATGCACCTCTGCAATTTTACTGAATCCATTGGACCTTCCCATTGACGATGAAGCACAGAAATTGCATCGGAATTAAATATAAGAGACACAATGCCGACTTAAGTACAGAAAGACTGAGTCTTCCTACTGTCTATGTTTTGAGCGTTTCCTGTGTCACCAGTTCTACATTCCGATGCACCTCTCCAGGTTTCCTGTATCCCTTGGACTTTACCATTGATGATGAAACACAGAAATTGCATCGGAATTAAATATAAGTGACACAATGCCGACTTAGGTACAGGAAGACTGAGTCTTCCTACTGTCAATGTTTGAGCGTTTCCTGTGTCAACAGTTTTACATTCCGATGCACCTCTGCAGGTTTACTGTATCCATTGGACCTTCCCATTGACGATGATACACAGAAAATGCATCGGAATTAAATATAACAGACACAATACCGACTTAAGTACAGGAAGGCTGAGTCTTCCTACTGTCTATGTTTTGAGCGTTTCCTGTGTCACCAGTTTTACATTCCGATCCACCTGTGCAGGTTTACTGTATCCATTGGACCTTCCCTTGGCAACGAAGCACAGAAATTGCATCGGAATTAAATATAAGAGACACAATGCCGACTTAGGTACAGGAAGACTGGGTCTTCCTACTGTCTATGTTTTGAGCGTATCCTGTGTCATCAGTTTTACTTTATGATGCACCTCTGCAGGTTTACTGTATCCCTTGAACCTTCACAGTGACGATGAAACACAGAAATTGCATCTAAATTAAATATAAGAGACACAATGCCGACTTCAGTACAAGAAAACTGAGTCTTCTTAGGGTCTATGTTTTGACCGCTTCCTGCGTCACCAGTTTTACATTCCGATGCACCTCTGCAGGTTTACTGTATCCCTTGGACCTTCCCATTGACGACGAAACACAGAAATTGCATCGGATTTAAATATAAGAGACACAATGCCGACTTAAGTACAGGAAGACTGAATATTCCTACTGTCTATGTTTTGATCGTTTCCTGTGTCACCAGTTTTACATTCCGATGCACCTCTGCAATTGTACTGAATCCATTGGACCTTCCCATTGACGATGAAACACAGAAATAGCATCGGAATTAAATATAAGAGACACAATGCCGACTTAAGTACAGGAAGGCTGAGTCTTCCTACTGTCTATGTTTTGAGCGTTTCCTGTGTCACCAGTTTTACATTCCGATGCACCTCTGCAGGTTTACTGTATCCCTTGGATCTTCCCATTGACGATGAAACACAGAAATTGCATCGGAATTAAATATAAGAGACACAATGCCGTTTTAAGTACAGGAACAATGAGTCTTCCTACTGTATATGTTTTGAGCGTTTCCTGCGTCACCAGTTTTACATTCCGATGCAGCTCAGCAGTTTTACTGTATCCATTGGACCTTCCCATTGACGATGAAACACAGAAATTACATTGGAATAAAATATAAGAGACACAACGTTGACTTAAGTACAAGAAAACTGAGTCTTCCTACGGTCTATCTTTTGAGCGTTTCCAGTGTCACCAGTTTTACATTCCGATGCACCTCTGCAGGTATACTGTATCCCTTGGACCTTCACAGTGACGATGAAACAAAGAAATTGCATCGGAATTAAATATAAAAGGCACAATGCCTACATAAGTACATGAAAACTGAGTCTTCTTAGGGTCTATGTTATGAGCGCTTCCTGTGTCACCAGTTTTACATTCCGATGCAACTCTGCAGGGTTATTGTATCCCTTGGACCTTCCCATTGACGATGAAGCACAGAAATTGCATCGGAATTAAATATAAGAGACACAATGCTGACTTAAGTACAGAAAGACTGAGTCTTCCTACTGTCTATGCTTTGAGCGTTTTCTGCGTCACCAGTTTTACATCCCATGCACCTCTGCAGGTTTACTGTATCCCTTGGATCTTCCCATTGACGATGAAAAACAGAAATTGCATCGGAATTAAATATAAGAGACACATTGCCGACTTAAGTACAGGAAGACTGAGTCTTCCTACTGTCAAAGTTTAAGCGTTTCCTGTGTCAACAGTTTTACATTCCGATGCACCTCTGCAGGTTTACTGTATCCATTGGACTTTCCCATTGACGATGAAACACAGAAATAGCATCGCAATTAAATATAAGAGACACAATGCCGACTTAAGTACAGGAAGGCAGAGTCCTCCTACTATCAATGTTTGGGCGTTTCCTGCGTCACCAGTTTTACATTGCGATGCACCTCTGCAGGATTACTGTATCCATTGGACCTTCCCATTGACGATGAATCACAGAAATTCCATCGGAATTAAATATAAGAGACACAACGTTGAGTTAAGTACAAGAAAACTGAGTCTTCATACGGTCTATGTTTTGAGCGTTTCCAGCGTCACCAGTTTTACATTCCGATGCACCTCTGCAGGTTTACTGTATCCATTGGACCTTCCCATTGACGATGAAACACAGAAATTGCATCGGAATTAAATATAAGAGACACAATGCCGACTTATGTACAGAAAGACTGAGTCTTCCTAATGTCTATGTTTTGAGCGTCTCCTGTGTCACCAGTTTTACATTCTGATGCACCTCTGCAGGTTTACTGTATCCCTTGCACCTTCCCATTGACAATGAAACACAAAAATTTCATCGGACTTAAATATAACAGACACAATGCCGACTTAAGTACAGGAAGACTGAGTCTTCCTACTGTCTATGTTTTGAGCGTTTCCTGTGTCACCAGTTCTACATGCCGATGCACCTCTCCAGGTTTACTGTATCCCTTGGACTTTACCATTGACGATGAAACACAGAAATTGCATCGGAATTAAATATAAGTGACACAATGCCGACTTAGGTACAGGAAGACTGAGTCTTCCTACTGCCTATGTTTTGAGCGTTTCCTGTGTCACCAGTTCTACATTCCGATGCAGCTCTCCAGGTTTACTGTATCCCTTGGACTTTACCATTGATGATGAAACACAGAAATTGCATCGGAATTAAATATAAGTGACACAATGCCGACTTAGGTAAAGGAAGACTGAGTCTTCCTACTGTCAATGTTTGAGCGTTTCCTGTGTCAACAGTTTTACATTCCGATGCACCTCTGCAGTTTTTCTGTATCCATTGGACCTTCCCATTGACGATGAAACACAGAAAATGCATCGGAATTAAATATAAGATACACAATGCCGACTTAAGTACAGGAAGGCTGAGTCTTCCTACTGTCTATGTTTTGAGCGTTTCCTGTGTCACCAGTTTTATATTCCGATCCTCCTCTGCAGGTTTACTGTATCCATTGGACCTTCCCTTGGCAACGAAGCACAGAAATTGCATCGGAATTAAATATAAGAGACACAATGCCGACTTAGGTACAGGAAGACAGAGTCTTCCTACTGTCTATGTTTTGAGCGTATCCTGTGTCATCAGTTTTACATTATGATGCACCTCTGCAGGTTTACTGTATCCCTTGAACCTTCACAGTGACGATGAAACACAGAAATTGCATCTAAATTAAATATAAGAGACACAATGCCGACTTCAGTACAAGAAAACTGAGTCTTCTTAGGGTCTATGTTTTGACCGCTTCCTGTGTCACCAGTTTTACATTCCGATGCACCTCTGCAGGTTTACTGTATCCCTTGGACCTTCCCATTGACGACGAAACACAGAAATTGCATCGGATTTAAATATAAGAGACACAATGCCGACTTAAGTACAGGAAGACTGAGTATTCCTACTGTCTATGTTTTGATCGTTTCCTGTGTCACCAGTTTTACATTCCGATGCACCTCTGCAATTTTACTGAATCCATTGGGCCTTCCCATTGACGATGAAGCACAGAAATTGCATCGGAATTAAATATAAGAGACACAATGCCGACTTAAGTACAGAAAGACTGAGTCTTCCTACTGTCTATGCTTTGAGCGTTTCCTGCGTCACCAGTTTTACATTGCGATGCACCTCTGCAGGTTTACTGTATCCATTGGACCTTCCCATTGAAGATGAAACACAGAAGCTACATCGGAATTAAATATAAGAGACACAATGCCGACTTAGGTACAGGAAGACTGAGTCTTCCTACTGTCTATGTTTTGAGCGTGTCCTGTGTCACCAGTTTTACATTCCTTTGCAAGTCTGCAGGTTTACTGTATCCCTTGCACCTTCCCATTGACAAAGAAACACAAAAATTACATCGGACTTAAATATAACAGACACAATGCCGACTTAAGTACAGGAAGACTGAGTCTTCCTACTGTCTATGTTTTGACCGCTTCCTGTGTCACCAGTTTTACATTCCGATGCACCTCTGCAGGTTTACTGTATCCCTTGGACCTTCCCATTGACGACGAAACACAGAAATTGCATCGGATTTAAATATAAGAGACACAATGCCGACTTAAGTACAGGAAGACTGAGTATTCCTACTGTCTATGTTTTGATCGTTTCCTGTGTCACCAGTTTTACATTCCGATGCACCTCTGCAATTTTACTGAATCCATTGGACCTTCCCATTGACGATGAAGCACAGAAATTGCATCGGAATTAAATATAAGAGACACAATGCCGACTTAGGTACAGGAAGACTGGGTCTTCCTACTGTCTATGTTTTGAGCGTATCCTGTGTCATCAGTTTTACTTTATGATGCACCTCTGCAGGTTTACTGTATCCCTTGAACCTTCACAGTGACGATGAAACACAGAAATTGCATCTAAATTAAATATAAGAGACACAATGCCGACTTAAGTACAAGAAAACTGAGTCTTCTTAGGGTCTATGTTTTGACCGCTTCCTGCGTCACCAGTTTTACATTCCGATGCACCTCTGCAGGTTTACTGTATCCCTTGGACCTTCCCATTGACGACGAAACACAGAAATTGCATCGGATTTAAATATAAGAGACACAATGCCGACTTAAGTACAGGACGACTGAGTATTCCTACTGTCTATGATTTGATCGTTTCCTGTGTCACCAGGATTACATTCCGATGCACCTCTGCAATTTTACTGAATCCATTGGACCTTCCCATTGACGATGAAGCACAGAAATTGCATCGGAATTAAATATAAGAGACACAGTGCCGACTTAAGTACAGAAAGACTGAGTCTTCCTACTGTCTATGTTTTGAGCGTTTCCTGTGTCACCAGTTCTACATTCCGATGCACCTCTCCAGGTTTACTGTATCCCTTGGATCTTCCCATTGACGATGAAACACAGAAATAGCATCGGAATTAAATGTAAGAGACACAATGCCGACTTAAGTACAGGAAGGCTGAGTCTTCCTACTGTCTATGTTTTGAGCGTTTCCTGTGTCACCAGTTTTACATTCCGATGCACCTCTGCAGGTTTACTGTATCCCTTGGATCTTCCCATTGACGATGAAACACAGAAATTGCATCGGAATTAAATATAAGAGACACAATGCCGTTTTAAGTACAGGAACATTGAGTCTTCCTACTGTATATGTTTTGAGCGTTTCCTGTGTCACCAGTTTTACATTCCGATGCACCTCTCCAGGTTTACTGTATCCCTTGGACTTTACCATTGATGATGAAACACAGAAATTGCATCGGAATTAAATATAAGTGACACAATGCCGACTTAGGTACAGGAAGACTGAGTCTTCCTACTGTCAATGTTTGAGCGTTTCCTGTGTCAACAGTTTTACATTCCGATGCACCTCTGCAGGTTTACTGTATCCATTTTACCTTCCCATTGACGATGAAACACAGAAAATGCATCGGAATTAAATATAAGAGATACAATGCCGACTTAAGTACAGGAAGGCTGAGTCTTCCTACTGTCTATGTTTTGAGCGTTTCCTGTGTCACCAGTTTTACATTCCGATGCACCTCTGCAATTGTACTGAATCCATTGGACCTTCCCATTGACGATGAAACACAGAAATAGCATCGGAATTAAATATAAGAGACACAATGCCGACTTAAGTACAGGAAGGCTGAGTCTTCCTACTGTCTATGTTTTGAGCGTTTCCTGTGTCACCAGTTTTACATTCCGATGCACCTCCGCAGGTTTACTGTATCCCTTGGATCTTCCCATTGACGATGAAACACAGAAATTGCATCGGAATTAAATATAAGAGACACAATGCCGTTTTAAGTACAGGAACATTGAGTCTTCCTACTGTATATGTTTTGAGCGTTTCCTGCGTCACCAGATTTACATTCCGATGCACCTCTGCAGGTTTACTGTATCCCTTGAACCTTCACAGTGACGATGAAACACAGAAATTGCATCTAAATTAAATATAAGAGACACAATGCCGACTTCAGTACAAGAAAACTGAGTCTTCTTAGGGTCTATGTTTTGACCGCTTCCTGCGTCACCAGTTTTACATTCCGATGCACCTCTGCAGGTTTACTGTATCCCTTGGACCTTCCCATTGACGACGAAACACAGAAATTGCATCGGATTTAAATATAAGAGACACAATGCCGACTTAAGTACAGGAAGACTGAATATTCCTACTGTCTATGTTTTGATCGTTTCCTGTGTCACCAGTTTTACATTCCGATGCACCTCTGCAATTGTACTGAATCCATTGGACCTTCCCATTGACGATGAAACACAGAAATAGCATCGGAATTAAATATAAGAGACACAATGCCGACTTAAGTACAGGAAGGCTGAGTCTTCCTACTGTCTATGTTTTGAGCGTTTCCTGTGTCACCAGTTTTACATTCCGATGCACCTCTGCAGGTTTACTGTATCCCTTGGATCTTCCCATTGACGATGAAACACAGAAATTGCATCGGAATTAAATATAAGAGACACAATGCCGCTTTAAGTACAGGAACATTGAGTCTTCCTACTGTATATGTTTTGAGCGTTTCCTGCGTCACCAGTTTTACATTCCGATGCAGCTCTGCAGTTTTTCTGTATCCATTGGACCTTCCCATTGACGATGAAACACAGAAATTACATTGGAATTAAATATAAGAGACACAACGTTGACTTAAGTACAAGAAAACTGAGTCTTCCTACGGTCTATCTTTTGAGCGTTTCCAGTGTCACCAGTTTTACATTCCGATGCACCTCTGCAGGTTTACTGTATCCCTTGGACCTTCACAGTGACGATGAAACAAAGAAATTGCATCGGAATTAAATATAAAATGCACAATGCCTACATAAGTACATGAAAACTGAGTCTTCTTAGGGTCTATGTTATGAGCGCTTCCTGTGTCACCAGTTTTACATTCCGATGCAACTCTGCAGGGTTATTGTATCCCATGGACCTTCCCATTGACGATGAAGCACAGAAATTGCATCGGAATTAAATATAAGAGAGACAATGCTGACTTAAGTACAGAAAGACTGAGTCTTCCTACTGTCTATGCTTTGAGCGTTTTCTGCGTCACCAGTTTTACATTCCATGCACCTCTGCAGGTTTACTGTATCCCTTGGATCTTCCCATTGACGATGAAAAACAGAAATTGCATCGGAATTAAATATAAGAGACACAATGCCGACTTAAGTACAGGAAGACTGAGTCTTCCTACTGTCAAAGTTTAAGCGTTTCCTGTGTCAACAGTTTTACATTCCGATGCACCTCTGCAGGTTTACTGTATCCATTGGACTTTCCCATTGACGATGAAACACAGAAATAGCATCGCAATTAAATATAAGAGACACAATGCCGACTTAAGTACAGGAAGGCAGAGTCCTCCTACTATCAATGTTTGGGCGTTTCCTGCGTCACCAGTTTTACATTGCGATGCACCTCTGCAGGATTACTGTATCCATTGGACCTTCCCATTGACGATGAATCACAGAAATTCCATCGGAATTAAATATAAGAGACACAACGTTGAGTTAAGTACAAGAAAACTGAGTCTTCATACGGTCTATGTTTTGAGCGTTTCCAGCGTCACCAGTTTTACATTCCGATGCACCTCTGCAGGTTTACTGTATCCATTGGACCTTCCCATTGACGATGAAACACAGAAATTGCATCGGAATTAAATATAAGAGACACAATGCTGACTTATGTACAGAAAGACTGAGTCTTCCTAATGTCTATGTTTTGAGCGTCTCCTGTGTCACCAGTTTTACATTCTGATGCACCTCTGCAGGTTTACTGTATCCCTTGCACCTTCCCATTGACAATGAAACACAAAAATTTCATCGGACTTAAATATAACAGACACAATGCCGACTTAAGTACAGGAAGACTGAGTCTTCCTACTGTCTATGTTTTGAGCGTTTCCTGTGTCACCAGTTCTACATGCCGATGCACCTCTCCAGGTTTACTGTATCCCTTGGACTTTACCATTGACGATGAAACACAGAAATTGCATCGGAATTAAATATAAGTGACACAATGCCGACTTAGGTACAGGAAGACTGAGTCTTCCTACTGCCTATGTTTTGAGCGTTTCCTGTGTCACCAGTTCTACATTCCGATGCAGCTCTCCAGGTTTACTGTATCCCTTGGACTTTACCATTGATGATGAAACACAGAAATTGCATCGGTATTAAATATAAGTGACACAATGCCGACTTAGGTAAAGGAAGACTGAGTCTTCCTACTGTCAATGTTTGAGCGTTTCCTGTGTCAACAGTTTTACATTCCGATGCACCTCTGCAGGTTTTCTGTATCCATTGGACCTTCCCATTGACGATGAAACACAGAAAATGCATCGGAATTAAATATAAGATACACAATGCCGACTTAAGTACAGGAAGGCTGAGTCTTCCTACTGTCTATGTTTTGAGCGTTTCCTGTGTCACCAGTTTTATATTCCGATCCACCTCTGCAGGTTTACTGTATCCATTGGACCTTCCCTTGGCAACGAAGCACAGAAATTGCATCGGAATTAAATATAAGAGACACAATGCCGACTTAGGTACAGGAAGACAGAGTCTTCCTACTGTCTATGTTTTGAGCGTATCCTGTGTCATCAGTTTTACATTATGATGCACCTCTGCAGTTTTACTGTATCCCTTGAACCTTCACAGTGACGATGAAACACAGAAATTGCATCTAAATTAAATATAAGAGACACAATGCCGACTTCAGTACAAGAAAACTGAGTCTTCTTAGGGTCTATGTTTTGACCGCTTCCTGTGTCACCAGTTTTACATTCCGATGCACCTCTGCAGGTTTACTGTATCCCTTGGACCTTCCCATTGACGACGAAACACAGAAATTGCATCGGATTTAAATATAAGAGACACAATGCCGACTTAAGTACAGGAAGACTGAGTATTCCTACTGTCTATGTTTTGATCGTTTCCTGTGTCACCAGTTTTACATTCCGATGCACCTCTGCAATTTTACTGAATCCATTGGACCTTCCCATTGACGATGAAGCACAGAAATTGCATCGGAATTAAATATAAGAGACACAATGCCGACTTAAGTACAGAAAGACTGAGTCTTCCTACTGTCTATGCTTTGAGCGTTTCCTGCGTCACCAGTTTTACATTGCGATGCACCTCTGCAGGTTTACTGTATCCATTGGACCTTCCCATTGAAGATGAAACACAGAAGCTACATCGGAATTAAATATAAGAGACACAATGCCGACTTAGGTACAGGAAGACTGAGTCTTCCTACTGTCTATGTTTTGAGCGTGTCCTGTGTCACCAGTTTTACATTCCTTTGCACCTCTGGAGGTTTACTGTATCCCTTGCACCTTCCCATTGACAAAGAAACACAAAAATTACATCGGACTTAAATATAACAGACACAATGCCGACTTAAGTACAGGAAGACTGAGTCTTCCTACTGTCTATGTTTTGACCGCTTCCTGTGTCACCAGTTTTACATTCCGATGAACCTCTGCAGGTTTACTGTATCCCTTGGACCTTCCCATTGACGACGAAACACAGAAATTGCATCGGATTTAAATATAAGAGACACAATGCCGACTTAAGTACAGGAAGACTGAGTATTCCTACTGTCTATGTTTTGATCGTTTCCTGTGTCACCAGTTTTACATTCCGATGCACCTCTGCAATTTTACTGAATCCATTGACCTTCCCATTGACGATGAAGCACAGAAATTGCATCGGAATTAAATATAAGAGACACAATGCCGACTTAGGTACAGGAAGACTGGGTCTTCCTACTGTCTATGTTTTGAGCGTATCCTGTGTCATCATTTTTACTTTATGATGCACCTCTGCAGGTTTACTGTATCCCTTGAACCTTCACAGTGACGATGAAACACAGAAATTGCATCGGATTTAAATATAAGAGACACAATGCCGACTTAAGTACAGGAAGACTGAGTATTCCTACTGTCTATGATTTGATCGTTTCCTGTGTCACCAGGTTTACATTCCGATGCACCTCTGCAATTTTACTGAATCCATTGGACCTTCCCATTGACGATGAAGCACAGAAATTGCATCGGAATTAAATATAAGAGACACAGTGCCGACTTAAGTACAGAAAGACTGAGTCTTCCTACTGTCTATGTTTTGAGCGTTTCCTGTGTCACCAGTTCTACATTCCGATGCACCTCTCCAGGTTTACTGTATCCCTTGGACTTTACCATTGATGATGAAACACAGAAATTGCATCGGAAGTAAATATAAGTGACACAATGCCGACTTAGGTACAGGAAGACTGAGTCTTCCTACTGTCAATGTTTGAGCGTTTCCTGTGTCAACAGTTTTACATTCCGATGCACCTCTGCAGGTTTACTGTATCCATTGGACCTTCCCATTGACGATGAAACACAGAAAATGCATCGGAATTAAATATAAGAGACACAATGCCGACTTAAGTACAGGAAGGCTGAGTCTTCCTACTGTCTATGTTTTGAGCGTGTCCTGTGTCACCAGTTTTACATTCCGATCCACCTGTGCAGGTTTACTGTATCCATTGGACCTTCCCTTGGCAACGAAGCACAGAAATTGCATCGGAATTAAATATAAGAGACACAATGCCGACTTAGGTACAGGAAGACTGGGTCTTCCTACTGTCTATGTTTTGAGCGATTCCTGTGTCACCAGTTTTACATTCCGATGCACCTCTGCAGGTTTACTGTATCCCTTGGATCTTCCCATTGACGATGAAACACAGAAATTGCATCGGAATTAAATATAAGAGACACAATGCCGTTTTAAGTACAGGAACATTGAGTCTTCCTACTGTATATGTTTTGAGCGTTTCCTGCGTCACCAGTTTTACATTCCGATGCACCTCTGCAGGTTTACTGTATCCATTGGACCTTCCCATTGACGATGAAACACAGAAATTACATTGGAATTAAATATAAGAGACACAACGTTGACTTAAGTACAAGAAAACTGAGTCTTCTTACGGTCTATCTTTTGAGCGTTTCCAGTGTCACCAGTTTTACATTCCGATGCACCTCTGCAGGTTTACTGTATCCCTTGGACCTTCACAGTGACGATGAAACAAAGAAATTGCATCGGAATTAAATATAAAAGGCACAATGCCTACATAAGTACATGAAAACTGAGTCTTCTTAGGGTCTATGTTATGGGCGCTTCCTGTGTCACCAGTTTTACATTCCGATGCACCTCTGCAGGGTTACTGTATCCCTTGGACCTTCCCGTTGACGATGAAGCACAGAAATTGCATCGGAATTAAATATAAGAGACACAATGCCGCCTTAAGTACAGAAAGACTGGGTCTTCCTACTGTCTATGCTTTGAGCGTATCCTGTGTCATCAGTTTTACTTTATGATGCACCTCTGCAGGTTTACTGTATCCCTTGAACCTTCACAGTGACGATGAAACACAGAAATTGCATCTAAATTAAATATAAGAGTCACAATGCCGACTTAAGTACAAGAAAACTGAGTCTTCTTAGGGTCTATGTTTTGACCGCTTCCTGCGTCACCAGTTTTACATTCCGATGCACCTCTGCAGGTTTACTGTATCCCTTGGGCCTTCCCATTGACGACGAAACACAGAAATTGCATCGGATTTAAATATAAGAGACACAATGCCGACTTAAGTACAGGAAGACTGAGTATTCCTACTGTATATGTTTTGATCGTTTCCTGTGCACCAGTTTTACATTCCGATGCACCTCTGCAATTGTACTGAATCCATTGGACCTTCCCATTGACGATGAAACACAGAAATACCATCGGAATTAAATATAAGAGACACAATGCCGACTTAAGTACAGGAAGGCTGAGTCTTCCTACTGTCTATGTTTTGAGCGTCTCCTGTGTCACCAGTTTTACATTCCGATGCCCCACTGCAGGTTTACTGTATCCCTTGGATCTTCCCATTGACGATGAAACACAGAAATTGCATCGGAATTAAATATAAGAGACACAATGCCGTTTTATGTACAGGAACATTGAGTCTTCCTACTGTATATGTTTTGAGCGTTTCCTGCGTCACCAGTTTTACATTCCGATCCACCTCTGCAGGTTTACTGTATCCATTGGACCTTCCCTTGGCAACGAAGCACAGAAATTGCATCGGAATTAAATATAAGAGACACAATGCCGACTTAGGTACAGGAAGACTGGGTCTTCCTACTGTCTATGTTTTGAGCGTATCCTGTGTCATCAGTTTTACATTATGATGCACCTCTGCAGGTTTACTGTATCCCTTGAACCTTCACAGTGACGATGAAACACAGAAATTGCATCTAAATTAAATATAAGAGACACAATGCCGACTTCAGTACAAGAAAACTGAGTATTCTCAGGGTCTATGTTTTGACCGCTTCCTGTGTCACCAGTTTTACATTCCGATGCACCTCTGCAGGTTTACTGTATCCCTTGGACCTTCCCATTGACGACGAAACACAGAAATTGCATCGGATTTAAATATAAGAGACACAATGCCGACTTAAGTACAGGAAGACTGAGTATTCCTACTGTCTATGATTTGATCGTTTCCTGTGTCACCAGTTTTACATTCCGATGCACCTCTGCAATTTTACTGAATCCATTGGACCTTCCCATTGACGATGAAGCACAGAAATTGCATCGGAATTAAATATAAGAGACACAATGCCGCCTTAAGTACAGAAAGACTGAGTCTTCCTACTGTCTATGTTTTGAGCGTTTCCTGCGTCACCAGTTTTACATTGCGATGCACCTCTGCAAGTTTACTGTATCCATTGGACCTTCCCATTGAAGATGAAACACAGAAGCTACATCGGAATTAAATATAAGAGACACAATGCCGACTTAGGTACAGGAAGACGGAGTCTTCCTACTGTCTATGTTTTGAGCGTGTCCTGTGTCACCAGTTTTACATTCCTTTGCACCTCTGCAGGTTTACTGTATCCCTTGCACCTTCCCATTGACAAAGAAACACAAAAATTACATCGGACTTAAATATAACAGACACAATGCAGACTTAAGTACAGGAAGACTGAGTCTTCCTACTGTCTATGTTTTGAGCGTTTCCTGTGTCACCAGTTCTACATTCCGATGCACCTCTCCAGGTTTACTGTATCCCTTGGACTTTACCATTGATGATGAAACACAGAAATTGCATCGGAATTAAATATAAGTGACACAATGCCGACTTAGGTACAGGAAGACTGAGTCTTCCTACTGTCAATGTTTGAGCGTTTCCTGTGTCAACAGTTTTACATTCCGATGCACCTCTGCAAGTTTACTGTATCCATTGGACCTTCC
The DNA here is from genome assembly GCF_023898315.1 of Schistocerca nitens. Classification (NCBI taxonomy): domain Eukaryota; kingdom Metazoa; phylum Arthropoda; class Insecta; order Orthoptera; family Acrididae; genus Schistocerca; species Schistocerca nitens. The sequence goes on along the minus strand of NC_064623.1, from coordinate 236,746,300 downwards.
CATTGACGATGAAACACAGAAAATGCATCGGAATTAAATATAAGAGACACAATGCCGACTTAAGTACAGGAAGGCTGAGTCTTCCTACTGTCTATGTTTTGAGCGTTTCCTGTGTCACCAGTTTTACATTCCGATCCACCTGTGCAGGTTTACTGTATCCATTGGACCTTCCCTTGGCAACGAAGCACAGAAATTGCATCGGAATTAAATATAAGAGACACAATGCCGACTTAGGTACAGGAAGACTGGGTCTTCCTACTGTCTATGTTTTGAGCGTATCCTGTGTCATCAGTTTTACTTTATGATGCACCTCTGCAGGTTTACTGTATCCCTTGAACCTTCACAGTGACGATGAAACACAGAAATTGCATCTAAATTAAGTATAAGAGACACAATGCCGACATAAGTACAAGAAAACTGAGTCTTCTTAGGGTCTATGTTTTGACCGCTTCCTGCGTCACCAGTTTTACATTCCGATGCACCTCTGCAGGTTTACTGTATCCCTTGGACCTTCCCATTGACGACGAAACACAGAAATTGCATCGGATTTAAATATAAGAGACACAATGCCGACTTAAGTACAGGAAGACTGAGTATTCCTACTGTCTATGTTTTGATCGTTTCCTGTGTCACCAGTTTTACATTCCGATGCACCTCTGCAATTGTACTGAATCCATTGGACCTTCCCATTGACGATGAAACACAGAAATACCATCGGAATTAAATATAAGAGACACAATGCCGACTTAAGTACAGGAAGGCTGAGTCTTCCTACTGTCTATGTTTTGAGCGTTTCCTGTGTCACCAGTTTTACATTCCGATGCACCTCTGCAGGTTTACTGTATCCTTTGGATCTTCCCATTGACGATGAAACACAGAAATTGCATCGGAATTAAATATAAGAGACACAATGCCGTTTTAAGTACAGGAACATTGAGTCTTCCTACTGTATATGTTTTGAGCGTTTCCTGCGTCACCAGTTTTACATTCCGATGCACCTCTGCAGGTTTACTGTATCCATTGGACCTTCCCATTGACGATGAAACACAGATTTTACATTGGAATTAAATATAAGAGACACAACGTTGACTTAAGTACAAGAAAACTGAGTCTTCTTACGGTCTATCTTTGGAGCGTTTCCAGTGTCACCAGTTTTACATTCCGATGCACCTCTGCAGGTTTACTGTATCCCTTGGACCTTCACAGTGACGATGAAACAAAGAAATTGCATCGGAATTAAATATAAAAGGCACAATGCCTACATAAGTACATGAAAACTGAGTCTTCTTAGGGTCTATGTTATGAGCGCTTCCTGTGTCACCAGTTTTACATTCCGATTCACCTCTGCAGGGTTACTGTATCCCTTGGACCTTCCCATTGACGATGAAGCACAGAAATTGCATCGGAATTAAATATAAGACACACAATGCTGACTTAAGTACAGAAAGACTGAGTCTTCCTACTGTCTATGCTTTGAGCTTTTTCTGCGTCACCAGTTTTACATTCCGATGCACCTCTGCAGGTTTACTGTATCCCTTGGATCTTCCCATTGACGATGAAAAACAGAAATTGCATCGTAATTAAATATAAGAGACACAATGCCGACTTAAGTACAGGAAGACTGAGTCTTCCTACTGTCAAAGTTTAAGCGTTTCCTGTGTCAACAGTTTTACATTCCGATGCACCTCTGCAGGTTTACTGTATCCATTGGACTTTCCCATTGACGATGAAACACAGAAATAGCATCGCAATTAAATATAAGAGACACAATGCCGACTTAAGAACAGGAAGGCAGAGTCCTCCTACTATCAATGTTTGGGCGTTTCCTGCGTCACCAGTTTTACATTGCGATGCACCTCTGCAGGTTTACTGTATCCATTGGACCTTCCCATTGACGATGAATCACGGAAATTACATAGGAATTAAATATAAGAGACACAACGTTGAGTTAAGTACAAGAAAACTGAGTCTTCTTACGGTCTATGTTTTGAGCGTTTCCAGCGTCACCAGTTTTACATTCCGATGCACCTCTGCAGGTGTACTGTATCCATTGGACCTTCCCATTGACGATGAAACACAGAAATTGCATCGGAATTAAATATAAGAGACACAATGCCGACTTAAGTACAGAAAGACTGAGTCTTCCTAATGTCTATGTTTTGAGCGTCTCCTGTGTCACCAGTTTTACATTCTGATGCACCTCTGCAGGTTTACTGTATCCCTTGCACCTTCCCATTGACAATGAAACACAAAAATTTCATCGGACTTAAATATAACAGACACAATGCCGACTTAAGTACAGGAAGACTGAGTCTTCCTACTGTCTATGTTTTGAGCGTTTCCTGTGTCACCAGTTCTACATGCCGATGCACCTCTCCAGGTTTACTGTATCCCTTGGACTTTACCATTGACGATGAAACACAGAAATTGCATCGATATTAAATATAAGTGACACAATGCCGACTTAGGTACAGGAAGACTGAGTCTTCCCACTGCCTATGTTTTGAGCGTTTCCTGTGTCACCAGTTCTACATTCCGATGCAGCTCTCCAGGTTTACTGTATCCCTTGGACTTTACCGTTGATGATGAAACACAGAAATTGCATCGGAATTAAATATAAGTGACACAATGCCGACTTAGGTACAGCAAGACTGAGTCTTCCTACTGTCAATGTTTGAGGGTTTCCTGTGTCAACAGTTTTACATTCCGATGCACCTCTGCAGGTTTACTGTATCCCTTGGACCTTCCCATTGACGATGAAGCACAGAAATTGCATCGGAATTAAATATAAGAGACACAATGCCGACTTAAGTACAGAAAGACTGGGTCTTCCTACTGTCTATGCTTTGAGCGTTTCCTGCGTCACCAGTATTACATTGCGATGCACCTCTGCAGGTTTACTGTATCCATTGGACCTTCCCATTGAAGATGAAACACAGAAGCTACATCGGATTTAAATATAAGAGACACAATGCCGACTTAGGTACAGGAAGACTGAGTCTTCCTACTGTCTATGTTTTGAGCGTGTCCTGTGTCACCAGTTTTACATTCCTTTGCACCTCTGCAGGTTTACTGTATCCCTTGCACCTTCCCATTGATAAAGAAACACAAAATTTACATCGGACTTAAATATTTCAGACACAATGCAGACTTAAGTACAGGAAGACTGAGTCTTCCTACTGTCTATGTTTTGAGCGTTTCCTGTGTCACCAGTTCTACATTCCGATGCACCCTCCAGGTTTACTGTATCCCTTGGACTTTTACCATTGATGATGAAACACAGAAATTGCATCGGAATTAAATATAAGTGACACAATGCCGACTTAGGTACAGGAAGACTGAGTCTTCCTACTGTCAATGTTTGAGCGTTTCCTGTGTCAACAGTTTTACATTCCGATGCACCTCTGCAGGTTTACTGTATCCATTGGACCTTCCCATTGACGATGAAACACAGAAAATGCATCGGAATTAAATATAAGAGACACAATGCCGACTTAAGTACAGGAAGGCTGAGTCTTCCTACTGTCTATGTTTTGAGCGTTTCCTGTGTCACCAGTTTTACATTCCGATCCACCTGTGCAGTTTTACTGTATCCATTGGACCTTCCCTTGGCAACGAAGCACAGAAATTGCATCGGAATTAAATATAAGAGACACAATGCCGACTTAAGAACAGGAAGGCAGAGTCCTCTTACTATCAATGTTTGAGCGTTTCCTGCGTCACCAGTTTTACATTGCGATGCACCTCTGCAGGTTTACTGTATCCATTGGACCTTCCGATTGACGATGAATCACAGAAATTACATCGGAATTAAATATAAGAGACACAACGTTGAGTTAAGTACAAGAAAACTGAGTCTTCTTACGGTCTATGTTTTGAGCGTTTTCAGCGTCACCAGTTTTACATTCCGATGCACCTCTGCAGGTTTACTGTATCCATTGGACCTTCCCATTGACGATGAAACACAGAAATTGCATCGGAATTAAATATAAGAGACACAATGCCGACTTAAGTACAGAAAGACTGAGTCTTCCTAATGTCTATGTTTTGAGCGTCTCCTGTGTCACCAGTTTTACATTCTGATGCACCTCTGCAGGTTTACTGTATCCCTTGCACCTTCCCATTGACAATGAAACACAAAAATTTCATCGGACTTAAATATAACAGACACAATGCCGACTTAAGTACAGGAAGACTGAGTCTTCCTACTGTCTATGTTTTGAGCGTTTCCTGTGTCACCAGTTCTACATGCCGATGCACCTCTCCAGGTTTACTGTATCCCTTGGACTTTACCATTGACGATGAAACACAGAAATTGCATCGGAATTAAATATAAGTGACACAATGCCGACTTACGTACAGGAAGACTGAGTCTTCCTACTGTCTATGTTTTGAGCGTTTCCTGTGTCACCAGTTCTACATTCCGATGCAGCTCTCCAGGTTTACTGTATCCCTTGGACTTTACCATTGATGATGAAACACAGAAATTGCATCGGAATTAAATATAAGTGACACAATGCCGGCTTAGGTACAGGAAGACTGAGTCTTCCTACTGTCAATGTTTGAGCGTTTCCTGTGTCAACAGTTTTACATTCCGATGCACCTCTGCAGGTTTACTGTATCCATTGGACCTTCCCATTGACGATGAAACACAGAAAATGCATCGGAATTAAATATAAGAGACACAATGCCGACTTAAGTACAGGAAGGCTGAGTCTTCCTACTGTCTATGTTTTGAGCGTTTCCTGTGTCACCAGTTTTACATTCCGATCCACCTGTGCAGGTTTACTGTATCCATTGGACCTTCCCTTGGCAACGAAGCACAGAAATTGCATCGGAATTAAATATAAGAGACACAATGCCGACTTAGGTACAGGAAGACTGGGTCTTCCTACTGTCTATGTTTTGAGCGTATCCTGTGTCATCAGTTTTACTTTATGATGCACCTCTGCAGGTTTACTGTATCCCTTGAACCTTCACAGTGACGATGAAACACAGAAATTGCATGTAAATTAAATATAAGAGACACAATGCCGACGTCAGTACAAGAAAACTGAGTCTTCTTTGGGTCTATGTTTTGACCGCTTCCTGCGTCACCAGTTTTACATTCCGATGCACCTCTGCAGGTTTACTGTATCCCTTGGACCTGCCCATTGACGACGAAACACAGAAATTGCATCGGATGTAAATATAAGAGACTCAATGCCGACTTATGTACAGGAAGACTAAGTATTCCTACTGTCTATGTTTTGATCGTTTCCTGTGTCACCAGTTTTACATTCCGATGCACCTCTGCAATTGTACTGAATCCATTGGACCTTCCCATTGACGATGAAACACAGAAATAGCATCGGAATTAAATATAAGAGACACAATGCCGACTTAAGTACAGGAAGGCTGAGTCTTCCTACTGTCTATGTTTTGAGCGTTTCCTGTGTCACCAGTTTTACATTCCGATGCACCTCTGCAGGTTTACTGTATCCCTTGGATCTTCCCATTGACGATGAAACACAGAAATTGCATCGGAGTTAAATATAAGAAGCACAATGCCGTTTTAAGTACAGGAACATTGAGTCTTCCTACTGTATATGTTTTGAGCGTTTCCTGCGTCACCAGTTTTACATTCCGATGCACCTCTGCAGGTTTACTGTATCCATTGGACCTTCCCATTGACGATGAAACACAGATTTTACATTGGAATTAAATATAAGAGACACAACGTTGACTTAAGAACAAGAAAACTGAGTCTTCTTACGGTCTATCTTTTGAGGGTTTCCAGTGTCACCAGTTTTACATTCCGATGCACCTCTGCAGGTTTACTGTATCCCTTGGACCTTCACAGTGACGATGAAACAAAGAAATTGCATCGGAATTAAATATAAAAGGCACAATGCCTACATAAGTACATGAAAACTGAGTCTTCTTAGGGTCTATGTTATGAGCGCTTCCTGTGTCACCAGTTTTACATTCCGATGCACCTCTGCAGGGTTACTGTATCCCTTGGACCTTCCCATTGACGATGAAGCACAGAAATTGCATCGGAATTAAACATAAGAGACACAATGCCGACTTAAGTACAGAAAGACTGAGTCTTCCTACTGTCTACGCTTTGAGCGTTTTCTGCGTCACCAGTTTTACATTCCGATGCACCTCTGCAGGTTTACTGTATCCCTTGGATCTTCCCATTGACGATGAAAAACAGAAATTGCATCGGAATTAAATATAAGAGACACAATGCCGACTTAAGTACAGGAAGACTGAGTCTTCCTACTGTCAAAGTTTAAGCGTTTCCTGTGTCAACAGTTTTACATTCCGATGCACCTCTGCAGGTTTACTGTATCCATTGGACTTTCCCCTTGACGATGAAACACAGAAATAGCATCGCAATTAAATATAAGAGACACAATGCCGACTTAAGAACAGGAAGGCAGAGTCCTCCTACTATCAATGTTTGAGCGTTTCCTGCGCCACCCGTTTTACATTGTGAATCACCTCTGCAGGTTTACTGCATCCACTGGACCTTCCCATTGACGATGAATCACAGAAATTACATCGGAATTAAATATAAGAGACACAACGTTGAGTTAAGTACAAGAAAACTGAGTCTTCTTACGGTCTATGTTTTGAGCGTTTCCAGCGTCACCAGTTTTACATTCCCATGCACCTCTGCAGGTTTACTGTATCCATTGGACCTTCCAATTGACGATGAAACACAGAAATTGCATCGGAATTAAATATAAGAGACACAATGCCGACTTAAGTACAGAAAGACTGAGTCTTCCTAATGTCTATGTTTTGAGCGTCTCCTGTGTCACCAGTTTTACGTTCTGATGCACCTCTGCAGGTTTACTGTATCCCTTGCACCTTCCCATAGACAATGAAACACAAAAATTCCTTCGGACTTAAATATAACAGACACAATGCCGACTTAAGTACAGGACGACTGAGTCTTCCTACTGTCTATGTTTTGAGCGTTTCCTGTGTCACCAGTTCTACATTCCGATGCAGCTCTCCAGGTTTACTGTATCCCTTGGACTTTACCATTGATGATGAAACACAGAAATTACATCGGAATTAAATATAAGTGACACAATGCCGACTTAGGTACAGGAAGACTGAGTCTTCCTACTGTCAATGTTTGAGCGTTTCCTGTGTCAACAGTTTTACATTCCCATGAACCTCTGCAGGGTTACTGTATCCCTTGGACCTTCCCATTGACGATGAAACACAGAAATTGCATCGGAATTAAATATAAGAGACACAATGCCGACTTAAGTACAGAAAGACTGAGTCTTCCTACTGTCTATGTTTTGAGCGTCTCCTGTGTCACCAGTTTTACATTCTGATGCATCTCTGCAGGTTTACTGTATCCCTTGCACCTTCCCATTGACAATGAAACACAAAAATGACATCGGACTTAAATATAACAGAAATATTGACAACTTAAGTACAGGAAGACTGAGTCTTCCTACTGTCTATGTTTTGAGCGTTTCCTGTGTCACCAGTTCTACATTCCGATGCACCTCTCCAGATTTACTGTATCCCTTGGACTTTACCATTGACGATGATACACAGAAATTGCATCGGAATTAAATATAAGAGACACAATGCCGTTTTAAGTACAGGAACATTGAGTCTTCCTACTGTATATGTTTTGAGCGTTTCCTGCGTCACCAGTTTTACATTCCGATGCACCTCTGCAGGTTTACTGTATCCATTGGACCTTCCCATTGACGATGAAACACAGAAATTACATCGGAATTAAATATAAGAGACACAACGTTGACTTAAGTACAAGAAAACTGAGTCTTCTTACGGTCTATGTTTTGAGCGTTTCCAGTGTCACCAGTTTTACATTCCGATGCACCTCTGCAGGTTTACTGTATCCCTTGGACCTTCACAGTGACGATGAAACACAGAAATTGCATCGTAATTAAATAGAAAAGGCACAATGCCTACTTAAGTACATGAAAACTGATTCTTCTTAGGGTCTATGTTATGAGCGCTTCCTGTGTCACCAGTTTTACATTCCGATGCACCTCTGCAGGGTTACTGTATCCCTTGGACCTTCCCATTGACGATGAAGCACAGAAATTGCATCGGAATTAAATATAAGAGACACAATGCCGTCTTAAGTACAGAAAGACTGAGTCTTCCTACTGTCTATGCTTTGAGCGTTTCCTGTGTCACCAGTTTTACATTCCGATGCACCTCTGCAGGGTTACTGTATCCCTTGGACCTTCCCATTGACGATGAAGCACAGAAATTGCATCGGAATTAAATATAAGAGACACAATGCAGACTTAGGTACAGGAAGACTGAGTCTTCCTACTGTCTATGTTTTGAGCGTCTCCTGTGTCACCAGTTTTACATTCTGATGCACCTCTGCAGGTTTGCTGTATCCCTTGCACCGTCCCATTGACAATGAAACACAAAAATGACATCGGACTTAAATATAACAGAAACAATGCCAACTTAAGTACAGGAAGACTGAGTCTTCCTACTGTCTATGTTTTGAGCGTTTCCTGTGTCACCAGTTCTACAATTCGATGCACCTCTCCAGGTTTACTATATGCCTTGGGCATTACCATTGACGATGAAACACAGAAATTGCTTCGGAATTAAATATAAGTGACACAATGCCGACTTAGACACAGGAAGACTGAGTCTTCCTACTGTCAATGTTTGAGCGTTTCCTGTGTCAACAGTTTTACATTCCCATGCACCTCTGCACGCTTACTGTATCCATTGGACCTTCCCATTGACGATGAAACACAGAAAATGCATCGGAATTAAATATAAGAGACACAATGCCGACTTAAGTACAGGAAGGTTGAGTCTTCCTACTGTCTATGTTTTGAGCGTTTCCTGTGTCACCAGTTTTACATTCCTATCCACCTCTGCAGGTTTACTGTATCCATTGGACCTTCCCTTGGCAACGAAGCACAGAAATTGCATCGGAATTAAATATAAGAGACACAATGCCGACTTAGGTACAGGAAGACGGGGTCTTCCTACTGTCTATGTTTTGAGCGTATCCTGTGTCATCAGTTTTACATTATGATGCACCTCTGCAGGTTTACTGTATCCCTTGAACCTTCACAGTGACGATGAAACACAGAAATTGCATCTAAATTAAATATAAGAGACACAATGCCGACTTCAGTACAAGAAAACTGAGTCTTCTTAGGGTCTATATTTTGACCGCATCCTGTGTCACCAGTTTTACATTCCGATGCACCTGTGCAGGTTTACTGTATGACTTGGACCTTCCCATTGACGACGAAACACAGAAATTGCATCGGATTTAAATATAAGAGACACAATGCCGACTTAAGTACAGGAAGACTGAGTTTCCTACTGTCTATGCTTTGATCGTTTCCTGTGTCAGCAGTTTTACATTCCGATGCACCTCTGCAATTTTACAGAATCCATTGGACCTTCCCATTGACAATGAAACACAGAAATAGCATCGGAATTAAATATAAGAGACACAATGCCGACGTAAGTACAGGAAGACTGAGTATTCCTACTGTCTATGCTTTGATCGTTTCCTGTGTCACCAGTTTTACATTCCGATGCACCTCTGCAGGTTTACTGTATCCCTTGGATCTTCCCATTGACGATGAAACACAGAAATTGCATTGGAATTAAATATAAGAGACACAATGCCGTTTTAAGTACAGGAACATTGAGTCTTCCTACTGTATATGTTTTGAGCGTTTCCTGCGTCACCAATTTTATATACCGATGCACCTCTGCAGGTTTACTTTATCCATTGGACCTTCCCATTGACGATGAAACACAGAAATTACATCGGAATTAAATATAAGAGACACAACGTTGACTTAAGTACAAGAAAACTGAGTCTTCTTTCGGTCTATGTTTTGAGCGTTTCCAGTGTCACCAGTTTTACATTCCGATGCACCTCTGCAGGTTTACTGTATCCCTTGGACCTTCACAGTGACGATGAAACACAGAAATTGCATCGGAATTACATATGAAAGGCACAAAGCTTACTTAAGTACATGAAAACTGAGTCTTCTTAGGGTCTATGTTATGAGCGCTTCCTGTGTCACCAGTTTTACATTCCGATGAACCTCTGCAGGGTTACTGTATCCCTTGGACCTTCCCATTGACGATGAAACACAGAAATTGCATCGGAATTAAATATAAGAGACACAATGCCGACTTAAGTACAGAAAGACTGAGTCTTCCTACTGTCTATGTTTTGAGCGTCTCCTGTGTCACCAGTTTTACATTCTGACGCACCTCTGCAGGTTTACTGTATCCCTTGCACCTTCCCATTGACAATGAAACACAAAAATGACATCGGACTTAAATATAACAGAAACAATGCGAACTTAAGTACAGGAAGATTGAGTCTTCCTACTGTGTATGTTTTGAGCTTTTCCTGCGTCACCAATTTTACATTCCGATGCACCTCTGCAGGTTTACTGTATCCATTGGACCTTCCCATTGACGATGAAACACAGAAATTGCATCGGAATTAAATATAAGAGACACAATGCCGACTTAAGTTCAGGAAGGCTGAGTCTTCCTACTGTCTATGTTTTGAGCGTTTCCTGTGTCACCAGCTTTACATTCCGATGCACCTCTGCAGGTTTAGTGTATCCCTTGGATCTTCCCATTGACGATGAAACACAGAAATTGCATCGGAATTAAATGTAAGAGACACAATGCCGACTTAAGTACAGGAACATTGAGTCTTCCTACTGTGTATGTTTTGAGCGTTTCCTGCGTCACCAGTTTTACATTTTGATGCACCTCTGCAGGTTTACTGTATCCCTTGTACCTTCACAGTGACGACGAAACACAGAAATTGCATCGGAATTAAATATAAAAGACACAATGCCGACTTAAGTACAAGAAAACTGAGTCTTCTTAGGGTCTATGTTATGAGCGCTTCCTGTGTCACCAGTTTTACATTCCGATGAACCTCTCCAGGGTTACTGTATCCCTTGGACCTTCCCATTGACGGTGAAACACAGAAATTGCATCGGAATTAAAGAGACACAATGCTGACTTAAGTACAGAAAGACTGAGTCTTCCTACTGTCTATGTTTTGAGCGTCTCCTGTGTCACCAGTTTTACAGTCTGATACACCTCTGCAGGTTTACTGTATCCCTTGCACATTCCCATTGACAATGAAACACAAAAATGACATCGGACTTAAATATAACAGAAACAATGCCAACTTAAGTACAGGAAGACTGAGTCTTCCTACTGTCTATGTTTTGAGCGTTTCCTGTGTCACCAGTTCTACATTCCGATGCACCTCTCCAGGTTTACTGTATGCCTTGGACTTTACCATTGACGATGAAACACAGAAATTGCATCGGAATTAAATATAAGTGACACAATGCCGACTTAGGTACAGGAAGACTGAGTCTTCCTACTGTCAATGTTTGAGCGTTTCCTGTGTCAACAGTTTTAAATTCCCATGCACTTCTGCAGGCTTACTGTATCCATTGGACCTTCCCATTGACGATGAAACACAGAAAATGCATCGGAATTAAATATAAGAGAAACAATGCTGACTTAAGTACAGGAAGACTGAGTATTCCTACTGTCTATGTTTTGAGCGTCTCCTGTGTCACCAGTTTTACAGTCTGATACACCTCTGCAGGTTTACTGTATCCCTTGCACCTTCCCATTGACAATGAAACACAAAAATGACATCGGACTTAAATATAACAGAAACAATGCCAACTTAAGTACAGGAAGGTTGAGTCTTCCTACTGTCTATGTTTTGAGCGTTTCCTGTGTCACCAGTTTTACATTACCATCCACCTCTGCAGGTTTACTGTATCCATTGGACCTTCCCTTGGCAACGAAGCACAGAAATTGCATCTAAATTAAATATAAGAGACACAATGCCGACTTAGGTACAGGAAGACGGAGTCTTCCTACTGTCTATGTTTTGAGCGTATCCTGTGTCATCAGTTTTACATTATGATGCACCTCTGCAGGTTTACTGTATCCCTTGAACCTTCACAGTGACGATGAAACACAGAAATTGCATCTAAATTAAATATAAGAGACACAATGCCGACTTCAGTACAAGAAAACTGAGTCTTCTTAGGGTCTATGTTTTGACCGCATCCCGTGTCACCAGTTTTACATTCCGATGCACCTCTGCAGGTTTACTGTATGCCTTGGACCTTCCCATTGACGACGAAACACAGAAATTGCATCGGATTTAAATATAAGAGACACAATGCCGACTTAAGTACAGGAAGACTGAGTATTCCTACTGTCTATGCTTTGATCGTTTCCTGTGTCAGCCGTTTTACATTCCGATGCACCTCTGCAATTTTACTGAATCCATTGGACCTTCCCATTGACAATGAAACACAGAAATAGCATCGGAATTAAATATAAGAGACACAATGCCGACTTAAGTACAGGAAGACTGAGTATGCCTACTGTCTATGCTTTGATCGTTTCCTGTGTCACCAGTTTTACATTCCGATGCACCTCTGCAGGTTTACTGTATCCCTTGGATCTTCCCATTGACGATGAAACACAGAAATTGCATTGGAATTAAATATAAGAGACACAATGCCGTTTTAAGTACAGGAACATTGAGTCTTCCTACTGTATATGATTTGAGCGTTTCCTGCGTCACCAGTTTTATATACCGATGCACCTCTGCAGGTTTACTTTATCCATTGGACCTTCCCATTGACGATGAAACACAGAAATTACATCGGAATTAAATATAAGAGACACAACGTTGACTTAAGTACAAGAAAACTGAGTCTTCCTTCGGTCTATGTTTTGAGCGTTTCCAGTGTCACCAGTTTTACATTCCGATGAACCTCTCCAGGGTTACTGTATCCCTTGGACCTTCCCTTTGACGGTGAAACACAGAAATTGCATCGGAATTAAATATAAGAGACACAATGCCGACTTAAGTACAGAAAGACTGAGTCTTCCTACTGTCTATGTTTTGAGCGTCTCCTGTGTCACCAGTTTTACATTCTGATGCACCTCTGCAGGTTTACTGTATCCCTTGCACCTTCCCATTGACAATGATACACAAAAATGACATCGGACTTAAATATAACAGAAACAATGCCAACTTAAGTACAGGAAGACTGAGTCTTCCTACTGTCTATGTTTTGAGCGTTTCCTGTGTCACCAGTTCTACATTCCGATGCACCTCTCCAGGTTTACTGTATGCCTTGGACTTTACCATTGACGATGAAACACAGAAATTGCATCGGAATTAAATATAAGTGACACAATGCCGACTTAGGTACAGGAAGACTGATACTTCCTACTGTCAATGTTTGAGCGTTTCCTGTGTCAACAGTTTTACATTCCCATGCACCTCTGCAGGCTTACTGTATCCATTGGACCTTCCCATTGACGATGAAACACAGAAAATGCATCGGAATTAAATATAAGAGACACAATGCCGACTTAAGTACAGGAAGGTTGAGTCTTCCTACTGTCTATGTTTTGAGCGTTTCCTGTGTCACCAGTTTTACATTCCTATCCACCTCTGCAGGTTTACTGTATCCATTGGACCTTCCCTTGGCAACGAAACACAGAAATTGCATCGGAATTAAATATAAGAGACACAATGCCGACTTAGGTACAGGAAGACGGGGTCTTCCTACTGTCTATGTTTTGAGCGTCTCCTGTGTCATCAGTTTTACATTATGATGCACCTCTGCAGGTTTACTGTATCCCTTGAACCTTCACAGTGACGATGAAACACAGAAATTGCATCTAAATTAAATATAAGAGACACAATGCCGACTTCAGTAAAAGAAAACTGAGTCTTCTTAGGGTCTATGTTTTGACCGCATCCCGTGTCACCAGTTTTACATTCCGATGCACCTCTGCAGGTTTACTGTATGCCTTGGACCTTCCCATTGACGACGAAACGCAGAAATTGCATCGGATTTAAATATAAGAGACACAATGCCGACTTAAGTACAGGAAGACTGAGTATTCCTACTGTCTATGCTTTGATCGTTTCCTGTGTCAGCCGTTTTACATTCCGATGCACCTCTGCAATTTTACTGAATCCATTGGACCTTCCCATTGACAATGAAACACAGAAATAGCATCGGAATTAAATATAAGAGACACAATGCCGACTTAAGTACAGGAAGACTGAGTATGCCTACTGTCTATGCTTTGATCGTTTCCTGTGTCACCAGTTTTACATTCCGATGCACCTCTGCAGGTTTACTGTATCCCTTGGATCTTCCCATTGACGATGAAACACAGAAATTGCATTGGAATTAAATATAAGAGACACAATGCCGTTTTAAGTACAGGAACATTGAGTCTTCCTACTGTATATGTTTTGAGCGTTTCCTGCGTCACCAGTTTTATATACCGATGCACCTCTGCAGGTTTACTTTATCCATTGGACCTTCCCATTGACGATGAAACACAGAAATTACATCGGAATTAAATATAAGAGACACAACGTTGACTTAAGTACAAGAAAACTGAGTCTTCTTACGGTCTATGTTTTGAGCGTTTCCAGTGTCACCCGTTTTACATTCCGATGCACCTCTGCAAGTTTACTGTATCCCTTGGACCTTCACAGTGACGATGAAACACAGAAATTGCATCGGAATTACATATAAAAGGCACAATGCCTACTTAAGTACATGAAAACTGAGTCTTCTTAGGGTCTATGTTATGAGCGCTTCCTGTGTCACCAGTTTTACATTCCGATGAACCTCTGCAGGGTTACTGTATCCCTTGGACCTTCCCATTGACGATAAAACACAGAAATTGCATCGGAATTAAATATAAGAGACACAATGCCCACTTAAGTACAGAAAGACTGAGTCTTCCTACTGTCTATGTTTTGAGCGTCTCCTGTGTCACCAGTTTTACATTCTGACGCACCTCTGCAGGTTTACTGTATCCCTTGCACCTTCCCATTGACAATGAAACACAAAAATGACATCGGACTTAAATATAACAGAAACAATGCCAACTTAAGTACAGGAAGACTGAGTCTTCCTACTGTCTATGATTTGAGCGTTTCCTGTGTCACCAGTTCTACATTCCGATGCACCTCTCCAGGTTTACTGTATCCCTTGGACTTTACCATTGACGATGAAACACAGAAATTGCATCGGAATTAAATATAAGTGACACAATGCCGACTTAGGTACAGGAAGACTGAGTCTTCCTACTGTCAATGTTTGAGCGTTTCCTGTGTCAACAGTTTTACATTCCGATGCACCTCTGCAGGCTTACTGTATCCATTGGACCTTCCCATTGACGATGAAACACAGAAAATGCATCGGAATTTAATATAAGAGACACAATGCCGACTTAGGTACAGGAAGACTGAGTATTCCTACTGCCTATGTTTTGATCGTTTCCTGTGTCACCAGTTTTACATTCCGATGCACCTCTGCAATTTTACTGAATCCATTGGACCTTCCCATTGACGATGAAGCACAGAAATTGCATCGGAATTAAATATAAGAGACACAATGCCGACTTAAGTACAGGAAGACTGAGTCTTCCTACTGTCTATGCTTTGAGCGTTTCCTGCGTCACCAGTTTTACATTGCGATGCACCTCTGCAGGTTTACTGTATCCATTGGACCTTCCCATTGAAGATGAAACACAGAAGCTACATCGGAATTAAATATAAGAGACACAATGCCGACTTAGGTACAGGAAGACTGAGTCTTCCTACTGTCTATGTTTTGAGCGTGTCCTGTGTCACCAGTTTTACATTCCTTTGCACCTCTGCAGGTTTACTGTATCCCTTGCACCTTCCCATTGACAAAGAAACACAAAAATTACATCGGACTTAAATATAACACACACAATGCCGACTTAAGTACAGGAAGACTGAGTCTTCCTACTGTCTATGATTTGAGCGTTTCCTGTGTCACCAGTTCTACATTCCGATGCACCTCTCCAGGTTAACGGTATCTCTTGGAGTTTACCATTGATGATGAAACACAGAAATTGCATCGGAATCAAATATAAGAGACACAATGCCGACTTAAGGTCAAGAAGGCTGAGTCTTCCTACTGTCTATGTTCTGAGCGTTTCCTGTGTCACCAGCTTTACATTCCGATGCTTCTCTGCAGGTTTAGTGTATCCCTTGGATCTTCCCATTGACGATGAAACACAGCAATTGCATCGGAATTAAATGTAAGAGACACAATGCCGACATAAGTACAGGAACATTGAGTCTTCCTACTGTGTATGTTTTGAGCGTTTCCTGCGTCACCAATTTTATATTTTGATGCACCTCTGCAGGTTTACTGTATCCCTTGTACCTTCACAGTGACGATGAAACACAGAAATTGCATCGGAATTAAATATAAAAGACACAATGCCGACTTAAGTACAAGAAAACTGAGTCTTCTTGGGGTCTATGTTATGAGCGCTTCCTGTGTCACCAGTTTTACATTCCGATGAACCTCTGCAGGGTTACTGTATCCCTTGGACCTTCCCATTGACAATGAAACACAGAAATTCCATCGGAATTAAATATAAGAGACACAATGACGACTTAAGTACAGAGAGACTGAGTGTTCCTACTGTCTATGTTTTGAGCGTGTCCTGTGTCACCAGTTTTACATTCTGATGCACCTCTGCAGGTTTACTGTATCCCTTGCACCTTCCCATTGACAATGAAACACAAAAATGACATCGGACTTAAAAATAACAGAAACAATGCCAACTTAAGTACAGGATGACTGAGTCTTCCTACTGTCCATGTTTTGAGCGTTTCCTGTGTCACCAGTTCTACATTCCGATGCACCTCTCCAGGTTAACTGTATGCCTTGGACTTTACCATTGACGATGAAACACAGAAATTGCATCGGAATTAAATATAAGTACACAATGCCGACTTAGGTACAGGAAGACTGAGTCTTCCTACTGTCAATGTTTGAGCGTTTCCTTGTGTCAACAGTTTTACATTCCCATGCACCTCTGCAGGCTTACTGTATCCATTGGACCTTCCCATTGACGATGAAACACAGAAAATGCATCGGAATTAAATATAAGAGACACAATGCCGAGTTAAGTACAGGAAGGCTGAGTCTTCCTACTGTCTATGTTTTCAGCGTTTCCTGTGTCACCAGTTTTACATTCCTATCCACCTCTGCAGGCTTACTGTATCCATTGGACCTTCCCATTGACGATGAAACACAGAAAATGCATCGGAATTAAATATAAGAGACACAATGCCGAGTTAAGTACAGGAAGACTGGGTCTTCCTACTGTCTATGCTTTGAGCGTAACCTGTGTCATCAGTTTTACATTATGATGCACCTCTGCAGGTTTACTGTATCCCTTGAACCTTCACAGTGACGATGAAACACAGAAATTGCATCTAAATTAAATATAAGAGACACAATGCCGACTTCAGTACAAGAAAACGGAGTCTTCTTAGGGTCTATGTTTTGACCACTTCCTGTGTCACCAGTTTTACATTCCGATGCACCTCTGCAGGTTTACTGTATCCCTTGGATCTTCCCATTGACGATGAAACACAGAAATTGCATTGGACTTAAATATTAAGAGACACAATGCCGTTTTAAGTACAGGAACATTGAGTCTTCCTACTGTATATGTTTTGAGCGTTTCCTGCGTCACCAGTTTTACATTCCGATGCACCTCTGCAGGTTTACTGTATCCATTGGACCTTCCCATTGACGATGAAACACAGAAATTACATTGGAATTAAATATAAGAGACACAACGTTGACTTAAGTACAGGAAAACTGAGTCTTCTTACGGTCTATCTTTTGAGCGTTTCCAGTGTCACCAGTTTTACATTCCGATGCACCTCTGCAGGTTTACTGTATCCCTTGGACCTTCACAGTGACGATGAAACAAAGAAATTGCATCAGAATTAAATATAAAAGGCACAATGCCTACATAAGTACATGAAAACTGAGTCTTCTTAGGGTCTATGTTATGAGCGCTTCCTGTGTCACCAGTTTTACATTCCGATGCACCTCTGCAGGGTTACTGTATCCCTTGGACCTTCCCATTGACGATGAAGCACAGAAATTGCATTGGAATTAAATATAAGAGACACAATGCCGACTTAAGTACAGAAAGACTGAGTCTTCCTACTGTCTATGCTTTGAGCGTTTTCTGCGTCACCGGTTTTACATTCCGATGCACCTCTGCAGGTTTACTGTATCCCTTGGATCTTCCCATTGACGATGAAAAACAGAAATTGCATCGTAATTAAATATAAGAGACACAATGCCGACTTAAGTACAGGAAGACTGAGTCTTCCTACTGTCAAAGTTTAAGCGTTTCCTGTGTCAACAGTTTTACATTCCGATGCACCTCTGCAGGTTTACTGTATCCATTGGACTTTCCCATTGACGATGAAACACAGAAATAGCATCGCAATTAAATATAAGAGACACAATGCCGACTTAAGAACAGGAAGGCAGAGTCCTCCTATTATCAATGTTTGAGCGTTTCCTGCGTCACCAGTTTTACATTGCGATGCACCTCTGCAGGTTTACTGTATCCTTTGGACCTTCCCATTGACGATGAATCACAGAAATTACATTGGAATTAAATATACGAGACACAACGTTGAGTTAAGTACAAGAAAACTGAGTCTTCTTACGGTCTATGTTTTGAGCGTTTCCAGCGTCACCAGTTTTACATTCTGATGCACCTCTGCAGGTTTACTGTATCCCTTGCACCTTCCCATTGACAATGAAACACAAAAATTTCATCGGACTTAAATATAACAGACACAATGCCGACTTAAGTACAGGAAGACTGAGTCTTCCTACTGTCTATGTTTTGAGCGTTTCCTGTGTCACCAGTTCTACATGCCGATGCACCTCTCCAGGTTTACTGTATCCCTTGGACTTTACCATTGACGATGAAACACAGAAATTGCATCGGAATTAAATGTAAGTGACACAATGCCGACTTAGGTACAGGAAGACTGAGTCTTCCTATTGTCTATGTTTTGAGCGTTTCCTGTGTCCCCAGTTCTACATTCCGATGCAGCTCTCCAGGTTTACTGTATCCCTTGGACTTTACCATTGATGATGAAACACAGAAATTGCATCGGAATTAAATATAAGTGACACAATGCCGACTTAGGTACAGGAAGACTGAGTCTTCCTACTGTCAATGTTTGAGCGTTTCCTGTGTCAACAGTTTTACATTCCGATGCTCCTCTGCAGGATTACTGTATCCATTGGACCTTCCCATTGACGATGAAACACAGAAAATGCATCGGAATTAAATATAAGAGACACAATGCCGACTTAGGTACAGGAAGACTGGGTCTTCCTACTATCTATGTTTTGAGAGTATCCTGTGTCATCAGTTTTACTTTATGATGCACCTCTGCAGGTTTACTGTATCCCTTGAACCTTCACAGTGACGATGAAACACAGAAATTGCATCTAAATTAAATATAAGAGACACAATGCCGACTTCAGTACAAGAAAACTGAGTCTTCTTAAGGTCTATGTTTTAACCGTTCCTGCGTCACCAGTTTTACATTCCGATGCACCTCTGCAGGTTTACTGTATCCCTTGGACCTTCCCATTGACGACGAAACACAGAAATTGCATCGGATTTAAATATAAGTGACACAATGCCGACTTAAGTACAGGAAGACTGAGTATTCCTACTGTCTATGTTTTGATCGTTTCCTGTGTCACCAGTTTTACATTCCGATGCACCTCTGCAATTGTACTGAATCCATTGGACCTTCCCATTGACGATGAAACACAGAAATAGCATCGGAATTAAATATATGAGACACAATGCCAACTTAAGTACAGGAAGGCTGAGTCTTCCTACTGTCTATGTTTTGAGCGTTTCCTGTGTCACCAGTTTTACATTCCGATGCACCTCTGCAGGTTTACTGTATCCCTTGGATCTTCCCATTGACGATGAAACACAGAAATTGCATCGGAATTAAATATAAGAGACACAATGCCGACTTAGGTACAGGAAGACTGAGTCTTCCTACTGTCAATGTTTGAGCGTTTCCTGTGTCAACAGTTTTACATTCCGATGCACCTCTACAGGCTTACTGTATCCATTGGCCCTTCCCATTGACGATGAAACACAGAAAATGCATCGGAATTTAATATAAGAGACACAATGCCGACTTAAGTACAGGAAGGCTGAGTCTTCCTACTGTGTATGATTTGAGCGTTTCCTGTGTCACCAGTTTTACATTCCGATGCACCTCTGCAGGTTTTGTGTATCCCTTGGATCTTCCCATTGACGATGAAACACAGAAATTGCATCGGAATTAAATGTAAGAGACACAATGCCGACTTAAGTACAGGAACATTGAGTCTTCCTACTGTGTATGTTTTGAGCGTTTCCTGCGTCACCAGTTTTACATTTTGATGCACCTCTGCAGGTCTACTGTATCCCTTGTACCTTCACAGTGACGATGAAACACAGAAATTGCATCAGAATTAAATATAAAAGACACAATGCCGACTTAAGTACAAGAAAACTGAGTCTTCTTAGGGTCTATGTTATGAGCGCTTCCTGTGTCACCAGTTTTACATTCCGATGATCCTCTGCAGGGTTACTGTATGCCTTGGACCTTCCCATTGACGATGAAACACAGAAATTGCATCGGAATTAAATATAAGAGACACAATGCCGACTTATGTACAGAGAGACTGAGTATTCCTACTGCCTATGTTTTGATCGTTTCCTGTGGCACCAGTTTTACATTCCGATGCACCTCTGCAATTTTACTGAATCCATTGGACCTTCCCATTGACGATGAAGCACAGAAATTGCATCGGAATTAAATATAAGAGACACAATGCCGACTTAAGTACAGGAAGACTGAGTCTTCCTACTGTCTATGTTTTGAGCGTGTCCTGTGTCACCAGTTTTACATTCCTTTGCACCTCTGCAGGTTTACTGTATCCCTTGCACCTTCCCATTGACAAAGAAACACAAAAATTACATCGGACTTAAATATAACAGACACAATGCCGACTTAAGTACAGGAGGACTGAGTCTTCCTACTGTCTATGATTTGAGCGTTTCCTGTGTCACCAGTTCTACATTCCGATGCACCTCTCCAGGTTTACTGTATCCCTTGGACTTTACCATTGATGATGAAACACAGAAATTGCATCGGAATTAAATATAAGAGACACAATGCCGACTTAAGGTCAGGAAGGCTGAGTCTTCCTACTGTCTATGTTTTGAGCGTTTCCTGTGTCACTAGCTTTACATTCCGATGCACCTCTGCAGGTTTAGTGTATCCCTTGGATCTTCCCATTGACGATGAAACACAGAAATTGCATCGGAATTAAATGTAAGAGACACAATGCCGACATAAGTACAGGAACATTGAGTCTTCCTACTGTGTATGTTTTGAGCGTTTCCTGCGTCACCAGTTTTATATTTCGATGCACCTCTGCAGGTTTACTGTATCCCTTGTACCTTCACAGTGACGATGAAACACAGAAATTGCATCGGAATTAAATATGAAAGACACAATGCCGACTTAAGTACAAGAAAACTGAGTCTTCTTAAGGTCTATGTTATGAGCGCTTCCTGTGTCACCAGTTTTACATTCCGATGAACCTCTGCAGGGTTACTGTATCCCTTGGACCTTCCCATTGACAATGAAACACAGAAATTGCATCGGAATTAAATATAAGAGACACAATGCCGACTTAGGTACAGGAAGACTGGGTCTTCCTACTGTCTATGTTTTGAGCGTATCCTGTGTCATCAGTTTTACATTATGATGCACCTCTGCAGGTTTACTGTATCCCTTGCACCTTCCCATTGACGACGAAACACAGAAATTGCATCGGATTTAAATATAAGAGACACAATGCCGACTTAAGTACAGGAAGACTGAGTATTCCTACTGTCTATGTTTTGATCGTTTCCTGTGTCAGCAGTTTTACATTCCGATGCACCTCTGCAGGTTTACTGTATCCCTTGGATCTACCCATTGACGATGAAACACAGAAATTGCATTGGAATTAAATATAAGAGACACAATGCCGTTTTAAGTACAGGAACATTGAGTCTTCCTACTGTATATGTTTTGAGCGTTTCCTGCGTCACCAGTTTTACATACCGATGCACCTCTGCAGGTTTACTTTATCCATTGGAACTTCAAATTGACGATGAAACACAGAAATTACATCGGAATTAAATATAAGAGACACAACGTTGACTTAAGTACAAGAAAACTGAGTCTTCTTACGGTCTATGTTTTGAGCGTTTCCAGTGTCACCAGTTTTACATTCCGATGCACCTCTGCAGGTTTACTGTATCCCTTGGACCTTCACAGTGACGATGAAACACAGAAATTGCATCGGAATTACATATAAAAGGCTCAATGCCTACTTAAGTACATGAAAACTGAGTCTTCTTAGGGTCTATGTTATGAGCGCTTCCTGTGTCAACAGTTTTACATTCCGATGAACCTCTGCAGGGTTACTGTTTCCCTTGGAGCTTCCCATTGACGATGAAACACAGAAATTGCATCGGGATTAAATATAAGAGACACAATGCCGACTTAAGTACAGAAAGACTGAGTCTTCCTACTGTCTATGTTTTGAGCGTCTCCTGTGTCACCAGTTTTACATTCTGACGCACCTCTGCAGGTTTACTGTATCCCTTGCACCTTCCCATTGACAATGAAACACAAAAATGACATCGGACTTAAATATAACAGAAAAAATGCCATCTTAAGTACAGGAAGACTGAGTCTTCCTACTGTCTATGTTTTGAGCGTTTCCTGTGTCACCAGTTCTACATTCCGATGCACCTCTCCAGGTTTACTGTATCCCTTGGACTTTACCATTGACGATGAAACACAGAAATTGCATCGGAATTAAATATAAGTGACACAATGCCGACTTAGGTACAGGAAGACGGAGTCTTCCTACTGTCAATGTTTGAGCG
Organism: Schistocerca nitens; assembly: GCF_023898315.1. NCBI lineage: Eukaryota > Metazoa > Arthropoda > Insecta > Orthoptera > Acrididae > Schistocerca > Schistocerca nitens. The sequence goes on along the minus strand of NC_064623.1, from coordinate 236,723,350 downwards.
TTTCCTGTGTCAACAGTTTTACATTCCGATGCACCTCTGCAGGCTTACTGTATCCATTGGACCTTCCCATTGACGATGAAACAAAGAAAATGCATCGGAATTAAATATAAGAGACACAATGCCGACTTAAGTACAGGAAGGCTGAGTCTTCCTACTGTCTATGTTTTGATCGTTTCCTGTGTCACCAGTTTTACATTCCGATGCACCTCTGCAATTGTACTGAATCCATTGGACCTTCCCATTGACGATGAAACACAGAAATAGCATCGGAATTAAATATAAGAGACACAATGCCGACTTAAGTACAGGAAGGCTGAGTCTTCCTGCTGTCTATGTTTTGAGCGTTTCCTGTGTCACCAGTTTTACATTCCGATGCACCTCAGCAGGTTTACTGTATCCCTTGGATCTTCCCATTGACGATGAAACACAGAAATTGCATCGGAATTAAATATAAGAGACACAATGCCGTTTTAAGTGCAGGAACATTGAGTCTTCCTACTGTATATGTTTTGAGCGTTTCCTGCGTCACCAGTTTTACATTCCGATGCACCTCTGCAGGTTTACTGTATCCATTGGACCTTCCCATTGACGATGAAACACAGAAATTACATTGGAATTAAATATAAGAGACACAACGTTGACTTAAGTACAAGAAAACTGAGTCTTCTTACGGTCTATCTTTTGAGCGTTTCCAGTGTCACCGGTTTTACATTCCGATGCACCTCTGCAGGTTTACTGTATCCCTTGGACCTTCACAGTGACGATGAAACAAAGAAATTGCATCAGAATTAAATATAAAAGGCACAATGCCTACATAAGTACATGGAAACTGAGTCTTCTTAGGGTCTATGTTATGAGCGCTTCCTGTGTCACCAGTTTTACATTCCGATGCACCTCTGCAGGGTTACTGTATCCCTTGGACCTTCCCATTGACGATTAAGCACAGAAATTGCATCGGAATTAAATATAAGAGACACAATGCCGACTTAAGTACAGAAAGACTGTATTCCTACTGTCTATGCTTTGAGCGTTTTCTGCGTCACCAGTTTTACATTCCGATGCACCTCTGCAGGTTTACTGTATCCCTTGGATCTTCCCATTGACGATGAAAAACAGAAATTGCATCGTAATTAAATATAAGAGACACAATGCCGACTTAAGTACAGGAAGACTGAGTCTTCCTACTGTCAAAGTTTAAGCGTTTCCTGTGTCAACAGTTTTACATTCCGATGCACCTCTGCAGGTTTACTGTATCCATTGGACTTTCCCATTGACGATGAAACACAGAAATAGCATCGCAATTAAATATAAGAGACACAATGCCGACTTAAGAACAGGAAGGCAGAGTCCTCCTACTATCAATGTTTGAGCGTTTCCTGCGTCACCAGTTTTACATTGCGATGCACCTCTGCAGGTTTACTGTATCCATTGGACCTTCCCATTGACGATGAATCACGGAAATTACATCGGAATTCAATATAAGAGACACAACGTTGAGTTAAGTACAAGAAAACTGAGTCTTCTTACGGTCTATGTTTTGAGCGTCTCCTGTGTCACCAGTTTTACATTCTGATGCACCTCTGCAGGTTTACTGTATCCCTTGCACCTTCCCATTGACAATGAAACACAAAAATTTCATCGGACTTAAATATAACAGACACAATGCCGACTTAAGTACAGGAAGACTGAGTCTTCCTACTGTCTATGTTTTGAGCGTTTCCTGTGTCACCAGTTCTACATGCCGATGCACCTCTCCAGGTTTACTGTATCCCTTGGACTTTACCATTGACGATGAAACACAGAAATTGCATCGGAATTAAATATAAGTGACACAATGCCGACTTAGGTACAGGAAGACTGAGTCTTCCTACTGTCTATGTTTTGAGCGTTTCCTGTGTCACCAGTTCTACATTCCGATGCAAATCTCCAGGTTTACTGTATCCCTTGGACTTTACCATTGATGATGAAACACAGAAATTGCATCGGAATTAAATATAAGTGACACAATGACGACTTAGGTACAGGAAGACTGAGTCTTCCTACTGTCAATGTTTGAGCGTTTCCTGTGTCAACAGTTTTACATTCCGATGCTCCTCTGCAGGTTTACTGTATCCATTGGACCTTCCCATTGACGATGAAACACAGAAAATGCATCGGAATTAAATATAAGAGACACAATGCCGACTTAAGTACAGGAAGGCTGAGTCTTCCTACTGTCTATGATTTGAGCGTTTCCTGTGTCACCAGTTTTACATTCCGATCCACCTGTGCAGGTTTACTGTATCCATTGGACCTTCCCTTGGCAACGAAGCACAGAAATTGCATCGGAATTAAATATAAGAGACACAATGCCGACTTAGGTACAGGAAGACTGGGTCTTCCTACTATCTATGTTTTGAGAGTATCCTGTGTCATCAGTTTTACTTTATGATGCAATTCTGCAGGTTTACTGTATCCCTTGAACCTTCACAGTGACGATGAAACACAGAAATTGCATCTAAATTAAATATAAGAGACACAATGCCGACTTCAGTACAAGAAAACTGAGTCTTCTTAAGGTCTATGGTTTGACCGCTTCCTGCGTCACCAGTTTTACATTCCGATGCACCTCTGCAGGTTTACTGTATCCCTTGGACCTTCCCATTGACGACGAAACATAGAAATTGCATCGGATTTAAGTATAAGAGACAATGCCGACTTAAGTACAGGAATACTGAGTATTCCTACTGTCTATGTTTTGATCGTTTCCTGTGTCACCAGTTTTACATTCGGATGCACCTCTGCAATTGTACTGAATCCATTGGACCTTCCCATTGACGATGAAACACAGAAATAGCATCGGAATTAAATATATGAGACACAATGCCAACTTAAGTACAGGAAGACTGAGTCTTCCTACTGTCTATGTTTTGAGCGTTTCCTGTGTCACCAGTTTTACATTCCGATGCACCTCTGCATGTTTACTGTATCCCTTGGATCTTCCCATTGACGATGAAACACAGAAATTGCATCGGAATTAAATATAAGAGACACAATGCCGTTTTAAGTACAGGAACATTGAGTCTTACTACTGTATATGTTTTGCACGTTTCCTGCGTCACCAGTTTTACATTCCGATGCACCTCTGCAGGTTTACTGTATCCATTGGACCTTCCCATTGACGATGAAACACAGAAATTACATTGGAATTAAATATAAGAGACACAACGTTGACTTAAGTACAAGAAAACTGAGTCTTCTTACGGTATATCTTTTGAGCGTTTCCTGTGTCACCAGTTTTACATTCCGATGCACCTCTGCAGGTTTACTGTATCCCTTGGACCTTCACAGTGACGATGAAACACAGAAATTGCATCGGAATTAAATATAAAAGGCACAATGCCTACATAAGTACATGAAAACTGAGTCTTCTTAAGGTCTATGTTTTGACCGCTTCCTGCGTCACCAGTTTTACATTCCGCTGCACCTCTGCAGGTTTACTGTATCCCTTGGACCTTCCCATTGACGACGAAACATAGAAATTGCATCGGATTTAAGTATAAGAGACAATGCCGACTTAAGTACAGGAAGACTGAGTATTCCTACAGTCTATGTTTTGATCGTTTCCTGTGTCACCAGTTTTACATTCCGATGCACCTCTGCAATTGTACTGAATCCATTGGACCTTCCCATTGACGATGAAACACAGAAATAGCATCGGAATTAAATATATGAGACACAATGCCAACTTAAGTACAGGAAGGCTGAGTCTTCCTACTGTCTATGTTTTGAGCGTTTCCTGTGTCACCAGTTTTACATTCCGATGCACCTCTGCAGGTTTACTGTATCCCTTGGATCTTCCCATTGACGATGAAACACAGAAATTGCATCGGAATTAAATATAAGAGACACTATGCCGACTTAAGTACAGGAAGATTGAGTCTTCCTACTGTGTATGCTTTGAGCGTTTCCTCCGTCACCAATTTTACATTCCGATGCACCTCTGCAGGTTTACTGTATCCATTGGACTTTCCCATTCACGATGAAACACAGAAATAGCATCGCAATTAAATATAAGAGACACAATGCCCACTTAAGAACAGCAAGGCAGAGTCCTCCTACTATCAATGTTTGAGCGTTTCCTGCGTCACCAGTTTTACATTGCGATGCACCTCTGATGGTTTACTGTATCCATTGGACCTTCCCATTGGCGATGAAATACAGAAGCTACATCGGAATTAAATATAAGACACAACGTTGACTTAAGTACAAGAAAACTGAGTCTTCTTAAGGTCTATGTTTTGAGCGTTTCCAGTGTCACCAGTTTTACATTCCGATGCACCTCTGCAGGTTTACTGTATCCATTGGACTTTCCCATTGATGATGAAACACAGAAATAGCATCGGAATTAAATATAAGAGACACAATGCCGACTTAGGTACAGGAAGACTGAGTCTTCCTACTGTCTATGTTTTGAGCGTGTCCTGTGTCACCAGTTTTACATTCCAATGCACCTCTGCAAGTTTACTGTATCCCTTGGACTTTACCATTGACAAGGAAACACAGAAATTACATCGGTCTTAAATATAACAGACACAATGCCGACTTAAGTACAGGAAGACTGAGTCTTCCTACTGTCTATGTTTTGAGCGTTTCCTGTGTCACCAGTTTTACATTCCGATGCACCTCTGCAAGTTTACCGTATCCCTTGGACTTTACCATTGACGATGAAACACAGAAATTGCATCGGAATTAAATATAAGAGACACAATGCCGACTTAAGTACAGGAAGACTGAGTCTTCCTACTGTCAAAGTTTGAGCGTTTCCTGTGTCAACAGTTTTACATTCCGATGCACCTCTGCAGTTTTACTGTATCCATTGGATCTTCAATTTGACGATGAAACACAGAAAATGCATCGGAATTAAAAATAAGAGACACAATGCCGACTTAAGTACAGGAAGACTGAGTCTTCCTACTGTCTATGTTTTGAGCGTTTCCTGTGTCACCAGTTTTACATTCCGATGCACCTCTGCAGGTTTACTGTATCCATTGGACCTTCTCATTGACGATGAATCACAGAAATTACATCGGAATTAAATATAAGAGACACAACGTTGAGTTAAGTACCAGAAAACTGAGTCTTCTTACGGTCTATGTTTTGAGCGTTTCCAGCGTCACCAGTTTTACATTCCGATGCACCTCTGCAGGTTTACTGTATCCATTGGACCTTCCCATTGACGATGAAACACAGAAATTGCATCGGATTTAAATATAAGAGACACAATGCCGACTTAAGTACAGAAAGACTGAGTCTTCCTAATGTCTATGTTTTGAGCGGCTCCTGTGTCACCAGTTTTACTTTCCGATGCTCCTCTGCAGGTTTACTGTATCCATTGGATCTTCAATTTGACGATGAAACACAGAAAATGCATCGGAATTAAATATAAGAGACACAATTCCGACTTAAGTACAGGAAGACTGAGTCTTCCTACTGTCTATGTTTTGAGCGTTTCCTGTGTCACCAGTTTTACATTCCGATGCACCTCTGCAGGTTTACTGTATCCATTGGACCTTCTCATTGACGATGAATAACAGAAATTACATCGGATTAAATATAAGAGACACAACGTTGAGTTAAGTACAAGAAAACTGAGTCTTCTTACGGTTTATGTTTTGAGCGTTTCCCGCGTCACCAGTTTTACATTCCGATGCACCTCTGCAGGTTTACTGTATCCATTGGACCTTCCCATGGACGATGAAACACAGGAATTGCATCGGAATTAAATATAAGAGACAGAATTCGGACTTAGGTACAGGCAGACTGAGTCTTCCCACTGTCTATGTTGTGAGCGTGTCCTGTGTCACCAGTTTTACATTCCGATACACTTCTGCAGGTTTACTGTAACATTGGACCTTCACAGTGACGATGAAACACAGAAATTGCATCGGAATTAAATATAAAAGACACAATGCCGACTTAAGTACAGGAAAACTGAGTATTCTTAGGGTCTATGTTATGAGCGCTCCTGTGTCACCAGTTTTAGATTCCGGTGCACCTCTGCAGGGTTACTGTATCCTTTGGACATCCCATGGACGAGGAAGCATAGAAATTGCATTGGAATTAAAAATAAGAGACACAATGCCGACTTAAGTACATGAAAACTGAGTCTTCTTAGGGTCTATGTTATGAGCGCTTCCTGTGTCACCAGTTTTACATTCCGATGCACCTCTGCAGGGTTACTGTATCCCTTGGACCTTCCCATTGACGATGAAGCACAGAAATTGCATCGGAATTAAATATAAGAGACACAATGCCGTCTTAAGTACAGGAAGATTGAGTCTTCCTACTGTGTATGCTTTGAGCGTTTCCTCCGTCACCAATTTTACATTCCGATGCACCTCTGCAGGTTTATTGTATCTATTGGGCTTTTCCATTGACGATGAAACACAGAAATAGCATCGCAATTAAATATAAGAGACACAATGCCGACTTAAGAACAGGAAGGCAGAGTCCTCCTACTATCAATGTTTGAGCGTTTCCTGCGTCACCAGTTTTACATTGCGATGCACCTCTGATGGTTTACTGTATCCATTGGACCTTCCCATTGACGATGAATCACAGAAATTACATCGGAATTAAATATAAGAGACACAACGTTGAGTTAAGTACAAGAAAACTGAGTCTTCTTACGGTCTATGTTTTGAGCGTTTCCAGCGTCACCAGTTTTACATTCCGATGCACCTCTGCAGGTTTACTGTATCCATTGGACCTTCCCATTGACGATGAAACACAGAAATTGCATCGGAATTAAATATAAGAGACACAATGCCGTCTTAAGTACAGAAGGACTGAGTCTTCCTAATGTCTATGTTTTGAGCGTCTCCTGTGTCACCAGTTTTACATTCTGATGCACCTCTGCAGGTTTACTGTATCCCTTGCACCTTCCCATTGACAATGAAACACACAAATTTCATCGGACTTAAATATAACAGACACAATGCCGACTTAAGTACAGGAAGACTGAGTCTTCCTACTGTCTATGTTTTGAGCGTTTCCTATGTCACCAGTTCTACATGCCGATGCACCTCTCCAGGTTTACTGTATCCCTCTGACTTTACCATTGACGATGAAACACAGAAATTGCATCTGAATTAAATATAAGTGACACAATGCCAACTTAGGTACAGGAAGACTGAGTCTTCCTACTGTCAATGTTTGAGCATTTCCTGTGTCAACAGTTTTACATTCCCATGCACCTCTGCAGGTTTACTGTATCCATTGGACCTTCACATTGACGATGAAACACAGAAAATGCATCGGAATTAAATATAAGAGACACAATGCCGACTTAAGTACAGGAATGCTGAGTCTTCCTACTGTCTATGTTTTGAGCGTTTCCTGTGTCACCAGTTTTACATTCCGATCCACCTGTGCAGGTTTACTGTATCCATTGGACCTTCCCTTGGCAACGAATGCACAGAAATTGCCTCGGAATTAAATATAAGAGACACAATGCCGACGTAGGTACAGGAAGACTGAGTCTACCTACTGTCTATGTTTTGAGCGTGTCCTGTGTCACCAGTTTTGCATTCCGATGCACCTCTGCAGGTTTACTGTATCCCGTGGACCTTCACAGTGACGATGAAACATAGAAAATGCATCTAAATTAAATATAAGAGACACAATGCCGACTTCAGTACAAGAAAACTGAGTCTTCTTAGGGTGTAATGTTTTGACTGCATCCTGTGTCACTAGTTTTACATTCCGATGCAGCTCTGCAGGCTTACTGTATCCCTTGCACCTTCCCATTGACAATGAAACACAGAAATTACATCGGACTTAAATATAACAGACACAATGCCGACTTAAGTACAGGAAGACTGAGTCTTCCTACTGTCTATGTTTTGAGCGTTTCCTGTGTCACCAGTTTTACATTCCGATGCACCTCAGCAAGTTTACTGTATCCCTTGGACTTTACCATTGACGATGAAACACAGAAATTGCATCGGAATTAAATATAGGAGACACAATGCCGACTTAAGTACAGGAAGACTGAGTCTTCCTACTGTCAAAGTTTGAGCGCTTCCTGTGTCAACAGTTTTACATTCCGATGCTCCTCTGCAGGTTTACTGTATCCAATGGATCTTCAATTTGACGATGAAACACAGAAAATGCATCGGAATTAAATATAAGAGACACAATGCCGACTTAAGTATAGGAAGACTGAGTCTTCCTACTGTCTATGCTTTGAGCGTTTCCTGCGTCACCAGTTTTACATTCCGATGCACCTCTGCAGGTTTACTGTATCCATTGGACCTTCCCATTGACGATGAATCACAGAAATTACATCGGAATTAAATATCAGAGACACAACGTTGAGTTAAGTACAAGAAAACTGAGTCTTCTTACGGTTTATGTTTTGAGCGTTTCCAGCGTCACCAGTTTTACATTCCGATGCACCTCTGCAGGTTTACTGTATCCATTGGACCTTCCCATGGACGATGAAACACAGGAATTGCATCGGAATTAAATATAAGAGACAGAATTCGGACTTAGGTACAGGCAGACTGAGTCTTCCCACTGTCTATGTTGTGAGCGGGTCCTGTGTCAGCAGTTTTACATTCCGATACACTTCTTCAGGTTTACTGTAACCCTTGGACCTTGACAGTGACGATGAAACACAGAAATTGCATCGGAATTAAATATAAAAGACACAATGCCGACTTAAGTACAGGAAAACTGAGTATTCTTAGGGTCTATGTTATGAGCGCTTCCTGTGTCACCAGTTTTACATTCCGATGCACCTCTGCAGGGTTACTGTATCCTTTGGACATCCCATTGACGATGAAACATAGAAATTGCATTGGAATTAAAAATAAGAGACACAATGCCGACTTAAGTACAGAAAGACTGAGTCTTCCTACTGTCTATGTTTTGAGCGTTTCCTGTGTCACCAGTTTTACATTCCGATGCACCTCTGCAGGTTTACTGTATCCCTTAGATCTTCCCATTGACGATGAAACACAGAAATTGCATCGGAATTAAATATAAAAGACACAATGCCGACTTAAGTACAGGAAAACTGAGTATTCTTAGGGTCTATGTTATGAGCGCTTCCTGTGTCACCAGTTTTACATTCCGATGCACCTCTGCAGGTTTACTGTATCCATTGGACCTTCCCATTGACGATGAAACACAGAAAATACATCGGAATTAAATATAAGAGACACAACGTTGACTTAAGTACAAGAAAACTGAGTCTTCTTAAGGTCTATGTTTTGAGCGTTTCCAGTGTCACCAGTTTTACATTCCGATGCACCTCTGCAGGTTTACTGTATCCATTGGACTTTCCCATTGACGATGAAACACAGAAATAGCATCGGAATTAAATATAAGAGACACAATGCGGACTTAGGTACAGGAAGACTGAGTCTTCCTACTGTCTATGTTTTGAGCGTGTCCTGTGTCACCAGTTTTACATTCCGATGCACCTCTGCAAGTTTACTGTATCCCTTGGACTTTACCATTGACGATGAAACACAGAAATTGCATCGGTCTTAAATATAACAGACACAATGCCGACTTAAGTACAGGAAGACTGAGTCTTCCTACTGTGTATGTTTTGAGCGTTTCCTGTGTCACCAGTTTTACATTCCGATGCACCTCTGCAAGTTTACCGTATCCCTTGGACTTTACCATTGACGATGAAACACAGAAATTGCATCGGAATTAAATATAAGAGACACAATGCCGACTTAAGTACAGGAAGACTGAGTCTTCCTACTGTCAAAGTTTGAGCGTTTCCTGTGTCAACAGTTTTACATTCCGATGCACCTCTGCAGTTTTACTGTATCCATTGGATCTTCAATTTGACGATGAAACACAGAAAATGCATCGGAATTAAATATAAGAGACACAATGCCGACTTAAGTACAGGAAGACTGAGTCTTCCTACTGTCTATGTTTTGAGCGTTTCCTGCGTCACCAGTTTTACATTCCGATGCACCTCTGCAGGTTTACTGTATCCATTGGACCTTCCCATTGACGATGAAACACAGAAATTGCATCGGAATTAAATGTAAGAGACACAATGCCGACTTAAGTACAGAAAGACTGAGTCTTCCTAATGTCTATGTTTTGAGCGTCTCCTGTGTCACCAGTTTTACATTCTGATGCACCTCTGCAGGTTTACTGTATCCCTTGCACCTTCCCATTGACAATGAAACACAAAAATTTCATCGGACTTAAATATAACAGACACAATGCCGACTTAAGTACAGGAAGACTGAGTCTTCCTACTGTCTATGTTTTGAGCGTTTCCTGTGTCACCAGTTCTACATGCCGATGCACCTCTCCAGGTTTACTGTATCCCTTGGACTTTACCATTGACGATGAAACACAGAAATTGCATCGGAATTAAATATAAGTGACACAATGCCGACTTAGGTACAGGAAGACTGAGTCTTCCTACTGTCAATGTTTGAGCATTTCCTGTGTCAACAGTTTTACATTCCGATGCACCTCTGCAGGTTTACTGTATCCATTGGACCTTCACATTGACGATGAAACACAGAAAATGCATCGGAATTAAATATAAGAGACACAATGCCGACTTAAGTACAGGAATGCTGAGTCTTCCTACTGTCTATGTTTTGAGCGTTTCCTGTGTCGACAGTTTTACATTCCGTTCCACCTGTGCAGGTTTACTGTATCCATTGGACCTTCCCTTGGCAACGAATGCACAGAAATTGCCTCGGAATTAAATATAAGAGACACAATGCCGACTTAGGTACAGGAAGACTGAGTCTTCCTACTGTCTATGTTTTGATCGTGTCCTGTGTCACCAGTTTTACATTCCGATGCACCTCTGCAGGTTTACTGTATCCCGTGGACCTTCACAGTGACGATGAAACACAGAAAATGCATCTAAATTAAATATAAGAGACACAATGCCGACTTCAGTACAAGAAAACTGAGTCTTCTTACGGTTTATGTTTTGAGCGTTTCCAGCGTCACCAGTTTTACATTCCGATGCACCTCTGTAGGTTTACTGTATCCCTTGGACCTTCACAGTGACGATGAAACACAGAAATTGCATCGGAATTAAATATTAAAGGCACAATGCCTACATAAGTACATGAAAACTGAGTCTTCTTAGGGTCTATGTTATGAGCGCTTCCTGTGACACCAGTTTTACATTCCGAAGCACCTCTGCAGGGTTACTGTATCCCTTGGACCTTCCCATTGACGATGAAACACAGAAATTGCATCGGAATTAAATATAAGAGACACAATGCCGACTTAAGTACAGGAAGATTGAGTCTTCCTACTGTGTATGCTTTGAGCGTTTCCTCCGTCACCAATTTTACATTCCGATGCACCTCTGCAGGTTTACTGTATCCATTGGACCTTCCCATTCACGATGAAACACAGAAATAGCATCGCAATTAAATATAAGAGACACAATGCCCACTTAAGAACAGCAAGGCAGAGTCCTCCTACTATCAATGTTTGAGCGTTTCCTGCGTCACCAGTTTTACATTGCGATGCACCTCTGATGGTTTACTGTATCCATTGGACCTTCCCATTGACGATGAAATACAGAAGCTACATCGGAATTAAATATAAGACACAACGTTGACTTAAGTACAAGAAAACTGAGTCTTCTTAAGGTCTATGTTTTGAGCGTTTCCAGTGTCACCAGTTTTACATTCCGATGCACCTCTGCAGGTTTACTGTATCCATTGGACTTTCCCATTGACGATGAAACACAGAAATAGCATCGGAATTAAATATAAGAGACACAATGCCGACTTAGGTACAGGAAGACTGAGTCTTCCTACTGTCTATGTTTTGAGCGTGTCCTGTGTCACCAGTTTTACATTCCAATGCACCTCTGCAAGTTTACTGTATCCCTTGGACTTTACCATTGACAAGGAAACACAGAAATTACATCGGTCTTAAATATAACAGAAACAATGCCGACTTAAGTACAGGAAGACTGAGTCTTCCTACTGTCTATGTTTTGAGCGTTTCCTGTGTCACCAGTTTTACATTCCGATGCACCTCTGCAAGTTTACCGTATCCCTTGGACTTTACCATTGACGATGAAACACAGAAATTGCATCGGAATTAAATATAAGAGACACAATGCCGACTTAAGTACAGGAAGACTGAGTCTTCCTACTGTCAAAGTTTGAGCGTTTCCTGTGTCAACAGTTTTACATTCCGATGCACCTCTGCAGTTTTACTGTATCCATTGGATCTTCAATTTGACGATGAAACACAGAAAATGCATCGGAATTAAATATTAGAGACACAATGCCGACTTAAGTACAGGAAGACTGAGTCTTCCTACTGTCTATGTTTTGAGCGTTTCCTACGTCACCAGTTTTACATTCCGATGCACCTCTGCAGGTTTACTGTATCCATTGGACCTTCCAATTGACGATGAATCACAGAAATTACATCGGAATTAAATATAAGAGACACAACGTTGAGTTAAGTACCAGAAAACTGAGTCTTCTTACGGTCTATGTTTTGAGCGTTTCCAGCGTCACCAGTTTTACATTCCGATGCACCTCTGCAGGTTTACTGTATCCATTGGACCTTCCCATTGACGATGAAACACAGAAATTGCATCGGAATTAAATATAAGAGACACAATGCCGTCTTAAGTACAGAAGGACTGAGTCATCCTAATGTCTATGTTTTGAGCGTCTCCTGTGTCACCAGTTTTACATTCTGATGCACCTCTGCAGGTTTACTGTATCCCTTGCACCTTCCCATTGACAATGAAACACAAAAATTTCATCGGACTTAAATATAACAGACACAATGCCGACTTAAGTACAGGAAGACTGAGTCTTCCTACTGTCAAAGTTTGAGCGTTTCCTGTGTCAACAGTTTTACATTCCGATGCACCTCTGCAGTTTTACTGTATCCATTGGATCTTCAATTTGACGATGAAACACAGAAAATGCATCGGATTTAAATATAAGAGACACAATGCCGACTTAAGTACAGAAAGACTGAGTCTTCCTAATGTCTATGTTTTGAGCGTCTCCTGTGTCACCAGTTTTACATTCCGATGCTCCTCTGCAGGTTTACTGTATCCATTGGATCTTCAATTTGACGATGAAACACAGAAAATGCATCGGAATTAAATATAAGAGACACAATTCCGACTTAAGTACAGGAAGACTGAGTCTTCCTACTGTCTATGTTTTGAGCGTTTTCTGCGTCACCAGTTTTACATTCCGATGCACCTTTGCAGGTTTACTGTATCCATTGGACCTTCCCATTGACGATGAATAACAGAAATTACATCAGAATTAAATATAAGAGACACAACGTTGAGTTAAGTACAAGAAAACTGAGTCTTCTTACGGTTTATGTTTTGAGCGTTTCCCGCGTCACCAGTTTTACATTCCGATGCACCTCTGCAGGTTTACTGTATCCATTGGACCTTCCCATGGACGATGAAACACAGGAATTGCATCGGAATTAAATATAAGAGACAGAATTCGGACTTAGGTACAGGCAGGCTGAGTCTTCCCACTGTCTATGTTGTGAGCGTGTCCTGTGTCACCAGTTTTACATTCCGATACACTTCTGCAGGTTTACTGTAACCTTGGACCTTCACAGTGACGATGAAACACAGAAATTGCATCGGAATTAAATATAAAAGACACAATGCCGACTTAAGTACAGGAAAACTGAGTATTCTTAGGGTCTATGTTATGAGCGCTCCTGTGTCACCAGTTTTAGATTCCGGTGCACCTCTGCAGGGTTACTGTACCCTTTGGACATCCCATGGACGAGGAAGCATAGAAATTGCATTGGAATTAAAAATAAGAGACACAATGCCGACTTAAGTACATGAAAACTGAGTTTTCTTAGGGCCTATGTTATGAGCGCTTCCTGTGTCACCAGTTTTACATTCCGATGCACCTCTGCAGGGTTACTGTATCCCTTGGACCTTCCCATTGACGATGAAGCACAGAAATTGCATCGGAATTACATATAAGAGACACAATGCCGTCTTAAGTACAGGAAGATTGAGTCTTCCTACTGTGTATGCTTTGAGCGTTTCCTCCGTCACCAATTTTACATTCCGATGCACCTCTGCAGGTTTACTGTATCCATTGGGCTTTTCCATTGACGATGAAACACAGAAATAGCATCGCAATTAAATATAAGAGACACAATGCCGACTTAAGAACAGGAAGGCAGAGTCCTCCTACTATCAATGTTTGAGCGTTTCCTGCGTCACCAGTTTTACATTGCGATGCACCTCTGATGGTTTACTGTATCCATTGGACCTTCCCATTGACGATGAATCACAGAAATTACATCGGAATTAAATATAAGAGTCACAACGTTGAGTTAAGTACAAGAAAACTGAGTGTTCTTACGGTCTATGTTTTGAGCGTTTCCAGCGTCACCAGTTTTACATTCCGATGCACCTCTGCAGGTTTACTGTATCCATTGGACCTTCCCATTGACGATGAAACACAGAAATTGCATCGGAATTAAATATAAGAGACACAATGCCGTCTTAAGTACAGAAGTACTGAGTCATCCTAATGTCTATGTTTTGAGCGTCTCCTGTGTCACCAGTTTTACATTCTGATGCACCTCTGCAGGTTTACTGTATCCCTTGCACCTTCCCATTGACAATGAAACACAAAAATTTCATCGGACTTAAATATAACAGACACAATGCCGACTTAAGTACAGGAAGACTGAGTCTTCCTACTGTCTATGTTTTGAGCGTTTCCTGTGTCACCAGTTCTACATGCCGATGCACCTCTCCAGGTTTACTGTATCCCTCTGACTTTACCATTGACAATGAAACACAGAAATTGCATCGGAATTAAATATAAGTGACACAATGCCGACTTAGGTACAGGAAGACTGAGTCTTCCTACTGTCAATGTTTGAGCATTTCCTGTGTCAACAGTTTTACATTCCCATGCACCTCTGCAGGTTTACTGTATCCATTGGACCTTCACATTGACGATGAAACACAGAAAATGCATCGGAATTAAATATAAGAGACACAATGCCGACTTAAGTACAGGAATGCTGAGTCTTCCTACTGTCTATGTTTTGAGCGTTTCCTGTGTCACCAGTTTTACATTCCGATCCACCTGTGCAGGTTTACTGTATCCATTGGACCTTCCCTTGGCAACGAATGCACAGAAATTGCCTCGGAATTAAATATAAGAGACACAATGCCGACGTAGGTACAGGAAGACTGAGTCTTCCTACTGTCTATGATTTGAGCGTGTCCTGTGTCACCAGTTTTACATTCCGATGCACCTCTGCAGGTTTACTGTATCCCGTGGACCTTCACAGTGACGATGAAACATAGAAAATACATCTAAATTAAATATAAGAGACACAATGCCGACTTCAGTACAAGAAAACTGAGTCTTCTTAGGGTCTAATGTTTTGACTGTTTCCTGTGTCACTAGTTTTACATTCCGATGCACCTCTGCAGGCTTACTGTATCCCTTGCACCTTCCCATTGACAATGAAACACAGAAATTACATCGGACTTAAATATAACAGACACAATGCCGACTTAAGTACAGGAAGACTGAGTCTTCCTACTGTCTATGTTTTGAGCGTTTCCTGTGTCACCAGTTTTACATTCCGATGCACCTCAGCAAGTTTACTGTATCCCTTGGACTTTACCATTGACGATGATACACAGAAATTGCATCGGAATTAAATATAGGAGACACAATGCCGACTTAAGTACAGGAAGTCTGAGTCTTCCTACTGTCAAAGTTTGAGCGCTTCCTGTGTCAACAGTTTTACATTCCGATGCTCCTCTGCAGGTTTACTGTATCCAATGGATCTTCAATTTGACGATGAAACACAGAAAATGCATCGGAATTAAATATAAGAGACACAATGCCGACTTAAGTATAGGAAGACTGAGTCTTCCTACTGTCTATGCTTTGAGCGTTTCCTGCGTCACCAGTTTTACATTCCGATGCACCTCTGCAGGTTTACTGTATCCATTGGACCTTCCCATTGACGATGAATCACAGAAATTACATCGGAATTAAATATCAGAGACACAACGTTGAGTTAAGTACAAGAAAACTGAGTCTTCTTACGGTTTATGTTTTGAGCGTTTCCAGCGTCACCAGTTTTACATTCCGATGCACCTCTGCAGGTTTACTGTATCCATTGGACCTTCCCATGGACGATGAAACACAGGAATTGCATCGGAATTAAATATAAGAGACAGAATTCGGACTTAGGTACAGGCAGACTGAGTCTTCCCACTGTCTATGTTGTGAGCGTGTCCTGTGTCACCAGTTTTACATTCCGATACACTTCTGCAGGTTTACTGTAACCCTTGGACCTTCACAGTGACGATGAAACACAGAAATTGCATCGGAATTAAATATAAAAGACACAATGCCGACTTAAGTACAGGAAAACTGAGTATTCTTAGGGTCTATGTTATGAGCGCATCCTGTGTCACCAGTTTTACATTCCGATGCACCTCTGCAGGGTTACTGTATCCTTTGGACATCCCATTGACGATGAAACATAGAAATTGCATTGGAATTAAAAATAAGAGACACAATGCCGACTTAAGTACAGAAAGACTGAGTCTTCCTACTGTCTATGTTTTGAGCGTTTCCTGTGTCACCAGTTTTACATTCCGATGCACCTCTGCAGGTTTACTGTATCCCTTGGATCTTCCCATTGACGATGAAACACAGAAAATACATCGGAATTAAATATAAGAGACACAACGTTGACTTAAGTACAAGAAAACTGAGTCTTCTTAAGGTCTATGTTTTGAGCGTTTCCAGTGTCACCAGTTTTACATTCCGATGCACCTCTGCAGGTTTACTGTATCCATTGGACTTTCCCATTGACGATGAAACACAGAAATAGCATCGGAATTAAATATAAGAGACACAATGCGGACTTAGGTACAGGAAGACTGAGTCTTCCTACTGTCTATGTTTTGAGCGTGTCCTGTGTCACCAGTTTTACATTCCGATGCACCTCTGCAAGCTTACTGTATCCCTTGGACTTTACCATTGACGATGAAACACAGAAATTACATCGGTCTTAAATATAACAGACACAATGCCGACTTAAGTACAGGAAGACTGAGTCTTCCTACTGTCTATGTTTTGAGCGTTTCCTGTGTCACCAGTTTTACATTCCGATGCACCTCTGCAAGTTTACCGTATACCTTGGACTTTACCATTGACGATGAAACACAGAAATTGCATCGGAATTAAATATAAGAGACACAATGCCGACTTAAGTACAGGAAGACTGAGTCTTCCTACTGTCAAAGTTTGAGCGTTTCCTGTGTCAACAGTTTTACATTCCGATGCACCTCTGCAGTTTTACTGTATCCATTGGATCTTCAATTTGACGATGAAACACAGAAAATGCATCGGAATTAAATATAAGAGACACAATGCCGACTTAAGTACAGGAAGACTGAGTCTTCCTACTGTCTATGTTTTGAGCGTTTCCTGCGTCACCAGTTTTACATTCCGATGCACCTCTGCAGGTTTACTGTATCCATTGGACCTTCCCATTGACGATGAATCACAGAAACTACATCGGAATTAAATATAAGAGGCACAACGTAGAGTTAAGTACAAGAAAACTGAGTCTTCTTACGGTCTATGTTTTGAGCGTTTCCAGCGTCACCAGTTTTACATTCCGATGCACCTCTGCAGGTTTACTGTATCCATTGGACCTTCCCATTGACGATGAAACACAGAAATTGCATCGGAATTAAATGTAAGAGACACAATGCCGACTTAAGTACAGAAAGACTGAGTCTTCCTAATGTCTATGTTTTGAGCGTCTCCTGTGTCACCAGTTTTACATTCTGATGCACCTCTGCAGGTTTACTGTATCCCTTGCACCTTCCCATTGACAATGAAACACAAAAATTTCATCGGACTTAAATATAACAGACACAATGCCGACTTAAGTACAGGAAGACTGAGTCTTCCTACTGTCTATGTTTTGAGCGTTTCCTGTGTCACCAGTTCTACATGCCGATGCACCTCTCCAGGTTTACTGTATCCCTTGGACTTTACCATTGACGATGAAACACAGAAATTGCATCGGAATTAAATATAAGTGACACAATGCCGACTTAGGTACAGGAAGACTGAGTCTCCCTACTGTCAATGTTTGAGCATTTCCTGTGTCAACAGTTTTACATTCCGATGCACCTCTGCAGGTTTACTGTATCCATTGGACCTTCACATTGACGATGAAACACAGAAAATGCATCGGAATTAAATATAAGAGACACAATGCCGACTTAAGTACAGGAATGCTGAGTCTTCCTACTGTCTATGTTTTGAGCGTTTCCTGTGTCACCAGTTTTACATTCCGTCCCACCTGTGCAGGTTTACTGTATCCATTGGACCTTCCCTTGGCAACGAATGCACAGAAATTGCCTCGGAATTAAATATAAGAGACACAATGCCGACTTAGGTACAGGAAGACTGAGTCTTCCTACTGTCTATGTTTGATCGTGTCCTGTGTCACCAGTTTTACATTCCGATGCACCTCTGCAGGTTTACTGTATCCCGTGGACCTTCCCATTGACGATGAATCACAGAAATTACATCGGAATTAAATATAAGAGACACAACGTTGAGTTAAGTACAAGAAAACTGAGTCTTCTTACGGTTTATGTTTTGAGCGTTTCCAGCGTCACCAGTTTTACATTCCGATGCACCTCTGCAGGTTTACTGTATCCATTGGACCTTCCCATGGACGATGAAACACAGGAATTGCATCGGAATTAAATATAAGAGACAGAATTCGGACTTAGGTACAGGCAGACTGAGTCTTCCCACTATCTATGTTGTGAGCGTGTCCTGTGTCACCAGTTTTACATTCCGATACACTTCTGCAGGTTTACTGTAACCCTTGGACCTTCACAGTGACGATGAAACACAGAAATTGCATCGGAATTAAATATAAAAGACACAATGCCGACTTAAGTACAGGAAAACTGAGTATTCTTAGGGTCTATGTTATGAGCGCTCCTGTGTCACCAGTTTTACATTCCGGTGCACCTCTGCAGGGTTACTGTATCCTTTGGACATCCCATGGACGGGGAAACATAGAAATTGCATTGGAATTAAAAATAAGAGACACAATGCCGACTTAAGTACATGAAAACTGAGTCTTCTTAGGGTCTATGTTATGAGCGCTTCCTGTGTCACCAGTTTTACATTCCGATGCACCTCTGCAGGGTTACTGTATCCCTTGGACCTTCCCATTGACGATGAAGCACAGAAATTGCATCGGAATTAAATATAAGAGACACAATGCCGTCTTAAGTACAGGAAGATTGAGTCTTCCTACTGTGTATGCTTTGAGCGTTTCCTCCGTCACCAATTTTACATTCCGATGCACCTCTGCAGGTTTACTGTATCCATTGGGCTTCCCCATTGACGATGAAACACAGAAATAGCATCGCAATTAAATATAAGAGACACAATGCCGACTTAAGAACAGGAAGGCAGAGTCCTCCTACTATCAATGTTTGAGCGTTTCCTGCGTCACCAGTTTTACATTGCGATGCACCTCTGATGGTTTACTGTATCCATTGGACCTTCCCATTGACGATGAATCACAGAAATTACATCGGAATTAAATATAAGAGACACAACGTTGAGTTAAGTACAAGAAAACTGAGTCTTCTTACGGTGTATGTTTTGAGCGTTTCCAGCGTCACCAGTTTTACATTCCGATGCACCTCTGCAGGTTTATTGTATCCATTGGACCTTCCTATTGACGATGAAACACAGAAATTGCATCGGAATTAAATATAAGAGACACAATGCCGTCTTAAGTACAGAAAGACTGAGTCTTCCTAATGTCTATGTTTTGAGCGTCTCCTGTGTCACCAGTTTTACATTCTGATGCACCTCTGCAGGTTTACTGTATCCCTTGCACCTTCTCATTGACAATGAAACACAAAAATTTCATCGGACTTAAATATAACAGACACAATGCCGACTTAAGTACAGGAAGACTGAGTCTTCCTACTGTCTATGTTTTGAGCGTTTCCTGTGTCACCAGTTCTACATGCCGATGCACCTCTCCAGGTTTACTGTATCCCTCTGACTTTACCATTGACGATGAAACACAGAAATTGCATCGGAATTAAATATAAGTGACACAATGCCGACTTAGGTACAGGAAGACTGAGTCTTCCTACTGTCAATGTTTGAGCATTTCCTGTGTCAACAGTTTTACATTCCCATGCACCTCTGCAGGTTTACTGTATCCATTGGACCTTCACATTGACGATGAAACACAGAAAATGCATCGGAATTAAATATAAGAGACACAATGCCAACTTAAGTACAGGAATGCTGAGTCTTCCTACTGTCTATGTTTTGAGCGTTTCCTGTGTCACCAGTTTTACATTCCGATCCACCTGTGCAGGTTTACTGTATCCATTGGACCTTCCCTTGGCAACGAATGCACAGAAATTGCCTCGGAATTACATATAAGAGACACAATGCCGACGTAGGTACAGGAAGACTGAGTCTTCCTACTGTCTATGTTTTGAGCGTGTCCTGTGTCACCAGTTTTACATTTCGATGCACCTCTGCAGGTTTTCTGTATCCCGTGGACCTTCACAGTGACGATTAAACATAGAAAATGCATCTAAATTAAATATAAGAGACACAATGCCGACTTCAGTACAAGAAAACTGAGTCTTCTTAGGGTCTAATGTTTTGACTGCTTCCTGTGTCACTAGTTTTACATTCCGATGCACCTCTGCAGGCTTACTGTATCCCTTGCACCTTCCCATTGACAATGAAACACAGAAATTACATCGGACTTAAATATAACAGACACAATGCCGACTTAAGTACAGGAAGACTGAGTCTTCCTACTGTCTATGTTTTGAGCGTTTCCTGTGTCACCAGTTTTACATTCCGATGCACCTCAGCAAGTTTACTGTATCCCTTGGACTTTACCATTGACGATGAAACACAGAAATTGCATCGGAATTAAATATAGGAGACACAATGCCGACTTAAGTACAGGAAGACTGAGTCTTCCTACTGTCAAAGTTTGAGCGCTTCCTGTGTCAACAGTTTTACATTCCGATGCTCCTCTGCAGGTTTACTGTATCCAATGGATCTTCAATTTGACGATGAAACACAGAAAATGCATCGGAATTAAATATAAGAGACACAATGCCGACTTAAGTATAGGAAGACTGAGTCTTCCTACTGTCTATGTTTTGAGCGTTTCCTGCGTCACCAGTTTTACATTCCGATGCACCTCTGCAGGTTTACTGTATCCATTGGACCTTCCCATTGACGATGAATCACAGAAATTACATCGGAATTAAATATAAGAGACACAACGTTGAGTTAAGTACAAGAAACCTGAGTCTTCTTACGGTTTATGTTTTGAGCGTTTCCAGCGTCACCAGTTTTACATTCCGATGCACCTCTGCAGGTTTACTGTATCCATTGGACCTTCCCATGGACGATGAAACACAGGAATTGCATCGAAATTAAATATAAGAGACAGAATTCGGACTTAGGTACAGGCAGACTGAGTCTTCCCACTGTCTATGTTGTGAGCGTGTCCTGTGTCACCAGTTTTACATTCCGATACTCTTCTGCAGGTTTACTGTAACCCTTGGACCTTCACAGTGACGATGAAACACAGAAATTGCATCGGAATTAAATATAAAAGACACAATGCCGACTTAAGTACAGGAAAACTGAGTATTCTTAGGGTCTATGTTATGAGCGCTTCCTGTGTCACCAGTTTTACATTCCGATGCACCTCTGCAGGGTTACTGTATCCTTTGTACATCCCATTGTCGATGAAACATAGAAATTGCATTGGAATTAAAAATAAGAGACACAATGCCGACTTAAGTACAGAAAGACTGAGTCTTCCTACTGTCTATGTTTTGAGCGTTTCCTGTGTCACCAGTTTTACATTCCGATGCACCTCTGCAGGTTTACTGTATCCCTTGGATCTTCCCATTGACGATGAAACACAGAAATTGCATCGGAATTAAATATAAAAGACACAATGCCGACTTAAGTACAGGAAAACTGAGTATTCTTAGGGTCTATGTTATGAGCGCTTCCTGTGTCACCAGTTTTACATTCCGATGCACCTCTGCAGGTTTACTGTATCCATTGGACCTTCCCATTGACGATGAAACACAGAAAATACATCGGAATTAAATATAAGAGACACAACGTTGACTTAAGTACAAGAAAACTGAGTCTTCTTAAGGTCTATGTTTTGAGCGTTTCCAGTGTCACCAGTTTTACATTCCGATGCACCTCTGCAGGTTTACTGTATCCATTGGACTTTCCCATTGACGATGAAACACAGAAATAGCATCGGAATTAAATATAAGAGACACAATGCCCACTTAGGTACAGGAAGACTGAGTCTTCCTACTGTCTATGTTTTGAGCGTGTCCTGTGTCACCAGTTTTACATTCCAATGCACCTCTGCAAGTTTACTGTATCCCTTGGACTTTACCATTGACGATGAAACACAGAAATTACATCGGTCTTAAATATAACAGACACAATGCCGACTTAAGTACAGGAAGACTGAGTCTTCCTACTGTCTATGTTTTGAGCGTTTCCTGTGTCACCAGTTTTACATTCCGATGCACCTCTGCAAGTTTACCGTATCCCTTGGACTTTACCAGTGACGATGAAACACAGAAATTGCATCGGAATTAAATATAAGAGACACAATGCCGACTTAAGTACAGGAAGACTGAGTCTTCCTACTGTCAAAGTTTGAGCGTTTCCTGTGTCAACAGTTTTACATTCCGATGCACCTCTGCAGTTTTACTGTATCCATTGGATCTTCAATTTGACGATGAAACACAGAAAATGCATCGGAATTAAATATAAGAGACACAATGCCGACTTAAGTACAGGAAGACTGAGTCTTCCTACTGTCTATGTTTTGAGCGTTTCCTGCGTCACCAGTTTTACATTCCGATGCACCTCTGCAGGTTTACTGTATCCATTGGACCTTCCCATTGACGATGAATCACAGAAACTACATCGGAATTAAATATAAGAGGCACAACGTAGAGTTAAGTACAAGAAAACTGAGTCTTCTTACGGTCTATGTTTTGAGCGTTTCCAGCGTCACCAGTTTTACATTCCGATGCACCTCTGCAGGTTTACTGTATCCATTGGACCTTCCCATTGACGATGAAACACAGAAATTGCATCGGAATTAAATGTAAGAGACACAATGCCGACTTAAGTACAGAAAGACTGAGTCTTCCTAATGTCTATGTTTTGAGCGTCTCCTGTGTCACCAGTTTTACATTCTGATGCACCTCTGCAGGTTTACTGTATCCCTTGCACCTTCCCATTGACAATGAAACACAAAAATTTCATCGGACTTAAATATAACAGACACAATGCCGACTTAAGTACAGGAAGACTGAGTCTTCCTACTGTCTATGTTTTGAGCGTTTCCTGTGTCACCAGTTCTACATGCCGATGCACCTCTCCAGGTTTACTGTATCCCTTGGACTTTACCATTGACGATGAAACACAGAAATTGCATCGGAATTAAATATAAGTGACACAATGCCGACTTAGGTACAGGAAGACTGAGTCTCCCTACTGTCAATGTTTGAGCATTTCCTGTGTCAACAGTTTTACATTCCGATGCACCTCTGCAGGTTTACTGTATCCATTGGACCTTCACATTGACGATGAAACACAGAAAATGCATCGGAATTAAATATAAGAGACACAATGCCGACTTAAGTACAGGAATGCTGAGTCTTCCTCCTGTCTATGTTTTGAGCGTTTCCTGTGTCACCAGTTTTACATTCCGTCCCACCTGTGCAGGTTTACTGTATCCATTGGACCTTCCCTTGGCAACGAATGCACAGAAATTGCCTCGGAATTAAATATAAGAGACACAATGCCGACTTAGGTACAGGAAGACTGAGTCTTCCTACTGTCTATGTTTGATCGTGTCCTGTGTCACCAGTTTTACATTCCGATGCACCTCTGCAGGTTTACTGTATCCCGTGGACCTTCCCATTGACGATGAATCACAGAAATTACATCGGAATTAAATATAAGAGACACAACGTTGAGTTAAGTACAAGAAAACTGAGTCTTCTTACGGTTTATGTTTTGAGCGTTTCCAGCGTCACCAGTTTTACATTCCGATGCACCTCTGCAGGTTTACTGTATCCATTGGACCTTCCCATGGACGATGAAACACAGGAATTGCATCGGAATTAAATATAAGAGACAGAATTCGGACTTAGGTACAGGCAGACTGAGTCTTCCCACTATCTATGTTGTGAGCGTGTCCTGTGTCACCAGTTTTACATTCCGATACACTTCTGCAGGTTTACTGTAACCCTTGGACCTTCACAGTGACGATGAAACACAGAAATTGCATCGGAATTAAATATAAAAGACACAATGCCGACTTAAGTACAGGAAAACTGAGTATTCTTAGGGTCTATGTTATGAGCGCTCCTGTGTCACCAGTTTTACATTCCGGTGCACCTCTGCAGGGTTACTGTATCCTTTGGACATCCCATGGACGGGGAAACATAGAAATTGCATTGGAATTAAAAATAAGAGACACAATGCCGACTTAAGTACATGAAAACTGAGTCTTCTTAGGGTCTATGTTATGAGCGCTTCCTGTGTCACCAGTTTTACATTCCGATGCACCTCTGCAGGGTTACTGTATCCCTTGGACCTTCCCATTGACGATGAAGCACAGAAATTGCATCGGAATTAAATATAAGAGACACAATGCCGTCTTAAGTACAGGAAGATTGAGTCTTCCTACTGTGTATGCTTTGAGCGTTTCCTCCGTCACCAATTTTACATTCCGATGCACCTCTGCAGGTTTACTGTATCCATTGGGCTTCCCCATTGACGATGAAACACAGAAATAGCATCGCAATTAAATATAAGAGACACAATGCCGACTTAAGAACAGGAAGGCAGAGTCCTCCTACTATCAATGTTTGAGCGTTTCCTGCGTCACCAGTTTTACATTGCGATGCACCTCTGATGGTTTACTGTATCCATTGGACCTTCCCATTGACGATGAATCACAGAAATTACATCGGAATTAAATATAAGAGACACAACGTTGAGTTAAGTACAAGAAAACTGAGTCTTCTTACGGTGTATGTTTTGAGCGTTTCCAGCGTCACCAGTTTTACATTCCGATGCACCTCTGCAGGTTTATTGTATCCATTGGACCTTCCTATTGACGATGAAACACAGAAATTGCATCGGAATTAAATATAAGAGACACAATGCCGTCTTAAGTACAGAAAGACTGAGTCTTCCTAATGTCTATGTTTTGAGCGTCTCCTGTGTCACCAGTTTTACATTCTGATGCACCTCTGCAGGTTTACTGTATCCCTTGCACCTTCTCATTGACAATGAAACACAAAAATTTCATCGGACTTAAATATAACAGACACAATGCCGACTTAAGTACAGGAAGACTGAGTCTTCCTACTGTCTATGTTTTGAGCGTTTCCTGTGTCACCAGTTCTACATGCCGATGCACCTCTCCAGGTTTACTGTATCCCTCTGACTTTACCATTGACGATGAAACACAGAAATTGCATCGGAATTAAATATAAGTGACACAATGCCGACTTAGGTACAGGAAGACTGAGTCTTCCTACTGTCAATGTTTGAGCATTTCCTGTGTCAACAGTTTTACATTCCCATGCACCTCTGCAGGTTTACTGTATCCATTGGACCTTCACATTGACGATGAAACACAGAAAATGCATCGGAATTAAATATAAGAGACACAATGCCAACTTAAGTACAGGAATGCTGAGTCTTCCTACTGTCTATGTTTTGAGCGTTTCCTGTGTCACCAGTTTTACATTCCGATCCACCTGTGCAGGTTTACTGTATCCATTGGACCTTCCCTTGGCAACGAATGCACAGAAATTGCCTCGGAATTACATATAAGAGACACAATGCCGACGTAGGTACAGGAAGACTGAGTCTTCCTACTGTCTATGTTTTGAGCGTGTCCTGTGTCACCAGTTTTACATTTCGATGCACCTCTGCAGGTTTACTGTATCCCGTGGACCTTCACAGTGACGATTAAACATAGAAAATGCATCTAAATTAAATATAAGAGACACAATGCCGACTTCAGTACAAGAAAACTGAGTCTTCTTAGGGTCTAATGTTTTGACTGCTTCCTGTGTCACTAGTTTTACATTCCGATGCACCTCTGCAGGCTTACTGTATCCCTTGCACCTTCCCATTGACAATGAAACACAGAAATTACATCGGACTTAAATATAACAGACACAATGCCGACTTAAGTACAGGAAGACTGAGTCTTCCTACTGTCTATGTTTTGAGCGTTTCCTGTGTCACCAGTTTTACATTCCGATGCACCTCAGCAAGTTTACTGTATCCCTTGGACTTTACCATTGACGATGAAACACAGAAATTGCATCGGAATTAAATATAGGAGACACAATGCCGACTTAAGTACAGGAAGACTGAGTCTTCCTACTGTCAAAGTTTGAGCGCTTCCTGTGTCAACAGTTTTACATTCCGATGCTCCTCTGCAGGTTTACTGTATCCAATGGATCTTCAATTTGACGATGAAACACAGAAAATGCATCGGAATTAAATATAAGAGACACAATGCCGACTTAAGTATAGGAAGACTGAGTCTTCCTACTGTCTATGTTTTGAGCGTTTCCTGCGTCACCAGTTTTACATTCCGATGCACCTCTGCAGGTTTACTGTATCCATTGGACCTTCCCATTGACGATGAATCACAGAAATTACATCGGAATTAAATATAAGAGACACAACGTTGAGTTAAGTACAAGAAACCTGAGTCTTCTTACGGTTTATGTTTTGAGCGTTTCCAGCGTCACCAGTTTTACATTCCGATGCACCTCTGCAGGTTTACTGTATCCATTGGACCTTCCCATGGACGATGAAACACAGGAATTGCATCGAAATTAAATATAAGAGACAGAATTCGGACTTAGGTACAGGCAGACTGAGTCTTCCCACTGTCTATGTTGTGAGCGTGTCCTGTGTCACCAGTTTTACATTCCGATACTCTTCTGCAGGTTTACTGTAACCCTTGGACCTTCACAGTGACGATGAAACACAGAAATTGCATCGGAATTAAATATAAAAGACACAATGCCGACTTAAGTACAGGAAAACTGAGTATTCTTAGGGTCTATGTTATGAGCGCTTCCTGTGTCACCAGTTTTACATTCCGATGCACCTCTGCAGGGTTACTGTATCCTTTGTACATCCCATTGTCGATGAAACATAGAAATTGCATTGGAATTAAAAATAAGAGACACAATGCCGACTTAAGTACAGAAAGACTGAGTCTTCCTACTGTCTATGTTTTGAGCGTTTCCTGTGTCACCAGTTTTACATTCCGATGCACCTCTGCAGGTTTACTGTATCCCTTGGATCTTCCCATTGACGATGAAACACAGAAATTGCATCGGAATTAAATATAAAAGACACAATGCCGACTTAAGTACAGGAAAACTGAGTATTCTTAGGGTCTATGTTATGAGCGCTTCCTGTGTCACCAGTTTTACATTCCGATGCACCTCTGCAGGTTTACTGTATCCATTGGACCTTCCCATTGACGATGAAACACAGAAAATACATCGGAATTAAATATAAGAGACACAACGTTGACTTAAGTACAAGAAAACTGAGTCTTCTTAAGGTCTATGTTTTGAGCGTTTCCAGTGTCACCAGTTTTACATTCCGATGCACCTCTGCAGGTTTACTGTATCCATTGGACTTTCCCATTGACGATGAAACACAGAAATAGCATCGGAATTAAATATAAGAGACACAATGCCCACTTAGGTACAGGAAGACTGAGTCTTCCTACTGTCTATGTTTTGAGCGTGTCCTGTGTCACCAGTTTTACATTCCAATGCACCTCTGCAAGTTTACTGTATCCCTTGGACTTTACCATTGACGATGAAACACAGAAATTACATCGGTCTTAAATATAACAGACACAATGCCGACTTAAGTACAGGAAGACTGAGTCTTCCTACTGTCTATGTTTTGAGCGTTTCCTGTGTCACCAGTTTTACATTCCGATGCACCTCTGCAAGTTTACCGTATCCCTTGGACTTTACCAGTGACGATGAAACACAGAAATTGCATCGGAATTAAATATAAGAGACACAATGCCGACTTAAGTACAGGAAGACTGAGTCTTCCTACTGTCAAAGTTTGAGCGTTTCCTGTGTCAACAGTTTTACATTCCGATGCACCTCTGCAGTTTTACTGTATCCATTGGATCTTCAATTTGACGATGAAACACAGAAAATGCATCGGAATTAAATATAAGAGACACAATGCCGACTTAAGTACAGGAAGACTGAGTCTTCCTACTGTCTATGTTTTGAGCGTTTCCTGCGTCACCAGTTTTACATTCCGATGCACCTCTGCAGGTTTACTGTATCCATTGGACCTTCCCATTGACGATGAATCACAGAAACTACATCGGAATTAAATATAAGAGGCACAACGTTGAGTTAAGTACAAGAAAACTGAGTCTTCTTACGGTCTATGTTTTGAGCGTTTCCAGCGTCACCAGTTTTACATTCCGATGCACCTCTGCAGGTTTACTGTATCCATTGGACCTTCCCATTGACGATGAAACACAGAAATTGCATCGGAATTAAATGTAAGAGACACAATGCCGACTTAAGTACAGAAAGACTGAGTCTTCCTAATGTCTATGTTTTGAGCGTCTCCTGTGTCACCAGTTTTACATTCTGATGCACCTCTGCAGGTTTACTGTATCCCTTGCACCTTCCCATTGACAATGAAACACAAAAATTTCATCGGACTTAAATATAACAGACACAATGCCGACTTAAGTACAGGAAGACTGAGTCTTCCTACTGTCTATGTTTTGAGCGTTTCCTGTGTCACCAGTTCTACATGCCGATGCACCTCTCCAGGTTTACTGTATCCCTTGGACTTTACCATTGACGATGAAACACAGAAATTGCATCGGAATTAAGTATAAGTGACACAATGCTGACTTAGGTACAGGAAGACTGAGTCTTCCTACTGTCAATGTTTGAGCATTTCCTGTGTCAACAGTTTTACATTCCGATGCACCTTTGCAGGTTTACTGTATCCATTGGACCTTCACATTGACGATGAAACACAGAATATGCATCTAAATTAAATATAAGAGACACAATGCCGACTTCAGTACAAGAAAACTGAGTCTTCTTAGGGTCTAATGTTTTGACTGCTTCCTGTGTCACCAGTTTTACATTCCGATGCACCTCTGCAGGTTTACTGTATCCCTTGCACCTTCCCATTGACAATGAAACACAGAAATTACATCGGACTTAAATATAACAGACACAATGCCGACTTAAGTACAGGAAGACTGAGTCTTCCTACTGTCTATGTTTTGAGCGTTTCCTGCGTCACCAGTTTTACATTCCGATGCACCTCTGCAGGTTTACTGTATCCATTGGACCTTCCCATTGACGATGAATCACAGAAATTACATCGGAATTAAATATAAGAGACACAACGTTGAGTTAAGTACAAGAAAACTGAGTCTTCTTACGGTTTATGTTTTGAGCGTTTCCAGCGTCACCAGTTATACATTCCGATGCACCTCTGCAGGTTTACTGTATCCATTGGACCTTCCCATGGACGATGAAACACAGGAATTGCATCGGAATTAAATATAAGAGACAGAATTCGGACTTAGGTACAGGCAGACTGAGTCTTCCCACTATCTATGTTGTGAGCGTGTCCTGTGTCACCAGTATTACATTCCGATACACTTCTGCAGGTTTACTGTAACCCTTGGACCTTCACAGTGACGATGAAACACAGAAATTGCATCGGAATTAAATATAAAAGACACAATGCCGACTTAAGTACAGGAAAACTGAGTATTCTTAGGGTCTATGTTATGAGCGCTTCCTGTGTCACCAGTTTTACATTCCGATGCACCTCTGCAGGGTTACTGTATCCTTTGGACATCCCATTGACGATGAAACATAGAAATTGCATTGGAATTAAAAATAAGAGCCACAATGCCGACTTAAGTACAGAAAGACTGAGTCTTCCTACTGTCTATGTTTTGAGCGTTTCCTGTGTCACCAGTTTTACATTCCGATGCACCTCTGCAGGTTTACTGTATCCCTTGGATCTTCCCATTGACGATGAAACACAGAAATTGCATCGGAATTAAATATAAGAGACACAATGCCGACTTAAGTACAGGAACATTGAATCTTCCTACTGTCTATGTTTTGAGCGTTTCCTGCGTCACCAGTTTTACATTCCGATGCACCTCTGCCGGTTTACTGTATCCATTGGACCTTCCCATTGACGATGAAACACAGAAAATACATCGGAATTAAATATAAGAGACACAACGTTGACTTAAGTACAAGAAAACTGAGTCTTCTTACGGTCTATGTTTTGAGCGTTTCCAGTGTCACCAGTTTTATATTCCGATGCACCTCTGCAGGTTTACTATATCCATTGGACCTTCCCATGGACGATGAAACACAGCAATTGCATCGGGATTAAATATAAGAGACACAATGCCGACTTAGGTACAGGAAGACTGAGTCATCCTTCTGTCTATGTTTTGAGCGTGTCCTGTGTCACCAGTTTTACATTCTGATGCACCTCTGCAGGTTTACTGTATCCCTTTTGTCTTCACAGTGACGATGAAACACAGAAATTACATCGAAATTAAATATAAGAGAGACAACGTTGACTTAAGTACAAGAAAACTGAGTCTTCTTACGGTCTATGTTTTGACCGTTTCCAGTGTCACCAGTTTTACATTCTGATGCCCCTCTGCAGGTTTACTGCATCCCTCGGACCCTCCAGTGACGATGAAACACAGAAATTGCATCGGAATTAAATATAAAAGACACAATGCCTACTTAAGTACAAGGAAACTGAGTCTTCTTAGGGTCTATGTTATGAGCGCTTCCTGTGTCACCAGTTTTACATTCCGATGCACCTCTGCATGGTTACTGTATCCCTTGGACCTTCCCATTGACGATGAAGCACAGAAATTGCATCGGAATTAAATATAAGAGACACAATGCCGACTTAAGTACAGGAAGATTGAGTCTTCCTACTGTGTATGTTTTGA
Organism: Schistocerca nitens; assembly: GCF_023898315.1. NCBI lineage: Eukaryota > Metazoa > Arthropoda > Insecta > Orthoptera > Acrididae > Schistocerca > Schistocerca nitens. The sequence goes on along the minus strand of NC_064623.1, from coordinate 236,692,102 downwards.
GCGTTTCCTCCGTCACCAATTTTACATTCCGATTCACCTCTGCAGGTTTACTGTATCCATTGGACTTTCCCATTGACGATGAAACACAGAAATAGCTTCGGAATTAAATGTAAGAGACACAATGCCGACTTAAGAACAGGAAGGCTGAGTCTTTCTACTGTCAATGTTTGAGCGATTACTGTGTCGCAAGTTTTACATTCTGATGCACCTCTGCAGGTTTACTGCATCCCTTGGATTTTCCCATTGACGATGAAGCACAGAAAATGCATCGGAATTAAATATAAGAGACACAATGCCGACTTAAGTACAGGAAGATTGAGTCTTCCTACTCTGTATGTTTTGAGCGTATCCTGCGTCACCAATTTTACATTTCGATGCACCTTTGCAGGTTTACTGTATCCATTGCACCTTCCCATTGACGATGAAACACAGACATGTCATCGGAATTAAATATAAGAGACACAATGCCGACTTAAGAACCGGTAGGGTGAGTCTTCCTACTATCTATGTTTTGAGCGTTTCCTGCGTCACCAAATTTTCATTGCGATGCACCTCTGCAGGTTTACTGTATCCATTGGACCCCCACATTGACGATGAAACATAGAAATTGCATCGGAATTAAATATAAAAGACACAATGCCGACTTAAGTAAAGGAAGACTGAGTCTTTCTACTGTCTTTGTTTGAGCGTTTCCTGTGTCACCAGTTTTACATTCTGATGCACCTCTGCAGGTTTACTGTATCCACTGGACCTTCCCATGGACGATGAAACACAGAAATTGCATCGGAATTGATTATAAGAGACACAATGCCGACTTAGGTACAGGAAGACTGAGTCTTCCTACTGTCTATGTTTTGAGCGTGTCCTGTGTCACCAGTTTTACATTCCGATGCATCTCTGCAGGTTTACTGTATCCCTTCCACCTTCACAGTGACGATGAAACACAGAAATTGCATCGGAATTAAATATAAAAGACACAATGCCGACTTAAGTACAAGAAAACTGAGTCTTCTTAGGGTCTATGTTATGAGCGCTTCCTGTATCACCAGTTTTACATTCCGATGCACCTCTGCAGTGTTACTGTATCCCTTGGACCTTCCCATTGACGATGAAACACAGAAATAGCATCGGAATTAAATATAAGAGACACAATGCCGACTTAAGTACAGAAGGACTGAGTCTTCCTACTGTCTATGTTTTGAGTGTTTCCTGTGTCACCAGTTTTACATTCCGATGCACCTCTGCAGGTTTACTGTATCCCTTGGACTTTACCATTGACAATGAAACACAGAAATTGCATCGGAATTAAATATAAGAGACACAATGCCGACTTAAGTACAGGAAGATTGAGTCTTCCTACTCTGTATGTTTTGAGCGTATCCTGCGTCACCAATTTTACATTTCGATGCACCTTTGCAGGTTTACTGTATCCATTGCACCTTCCCATTGACGATGAAACACAGAAATAGCATCGGAATTAAATATAAGAGACACAATGCCGACTTAAGTACAGAAGGACTGAGTCTTCCTACTGTCTATGTTTTGAGTGTTTCCTGTGTCACCAGTTTTACATTCCGATGCACCTCTGCAGGTTTACTGTATCCATCGGACCTTCCCATTGACGATGAAACACAGAAATAACATCGGAAGTAAATATAAGAGACACAACGCCGACTAAAGTACAAAAAAACTGAGTCTTCTTACGGTCTACGTTTTGAGCGTTTCCAGTATCACCAGTTTTACATTCCGATGCAAGTCTGCAGGTTTACTGTGTCCCTTGGACCTTCCCATTTGCGATGAAACACAGAAATTGCATCGGAATTAAATATAAGAGACACAATGCCGACTTAAGTACAGGAAGACTGAGTCTTCCTACTGTCTATGATTTGAGCGTTTCCTGCATCACCAGTTTTACATTCCGATGCACCTCTGCAGGTATACTGTTTCCCTCCGTCTTTCCCATTGACGATGAAACACAGAAATTGCATCGGAATTAAATATAAGAGACACAATGCCGCCTTAAGAACAGGAAGGCTGAGTCCTCCTACTGTCTATGCTTTGAGCGTCTCCTATGTCATCAGTTTTACTTTTTGATGCACCTCTGCAGGTTTACTGTATCCCTTGGACCTACACAGTTACGATGAAACACATAAATTGCATCGAAATTAAATATAAGAGACACAATGCCGACTTCAGTACAAGAAAACTGAGTCTTCTTAGGGTCTATGTTTGGTCGTTTCCTGTGTCATCAGTTTTACTTCTTGATGCACTTCTGCAGGTTTACTGTATTCCTTGGCCTTCACAGTGACGATGAAACACATACATTGCATCTAAATTAAATATAAGAGACACAATGCCGACTTCAGTACAAGAAAACTGAGTCTTCTCAGGGTCTATGTTTGACCGCTTCCTGTGTCACCAGTTTTACATTCCGATGCACCTCTGCAGGTTTACTCTATCCCTTGGACGTTCCCATTGACGACGAAACAAGAAATTGCATCGGATTTAAATATAAGAGACACAATGCGGTCTTAAGCACAGGAAGACTAAGTATTCCTACTGTCTACGTTTTGATCGTCTCCTGTGTCACCAGTTTTTCATTTCGATGTCTCTCGGCACGTTTACTGTATCCATTGGACCTTCCCTTTGACGATGAAACACAGAAATTGCATCGGAATTAAATATAAGAGACACAATGGCGACTTAAGTACAGGAAGACTGAGTCTTCCTACTGTCAATGTTTGAGCGTTTCCTGTGTCAACAGTTTTACATTCCGATGCACCCCTGCAGTTTTACTGTATCCATTGGAGCTTCCCATTGACGAAAAAACACAGAAATTTCATCGGAATTAAATATAAGAGATACAATGCCGACATAAGAACAGGAATGCTGAGTCTTCCTACTGTCTATGTTTTGATCGTTTCCTGTGTCACCTGTTTTTCATTCCGTAGCACCTCTGCAGGTTTACTGTTTCCATCGGACCTTCCCATTGACGACGAAACACAGAAATTACCTCGGAATTAAATATAAGAGACACAACGCCGAATTAAGTACAAGAAAACTGAGTCTTCTTACGGTCTATGTTTTGAGCGTTTCCAGTGTCACCAGTGTTACATTCCGATGCACCTCCGCAGTTTTACTGTGTCCCTTGGACCTTCGCAGTGACGAAGAAACACAGAATTTGCATCGGAATTAAATATTAGAGACACAATGCCGACTTAAGTACAGGAAGACTGAGTCTTCCTACTGTCTATGTTTTGAGCGTCTCCTGTGTCACCAGTTTTACAATCCGATGCACCTCTGCAGGGTTACTGTATCCCTTGGACCTTCCCATTGACGACGAAACACAGAAATTGCATCGGAATTAAATATAAGAGACACAATGCCGACTTCAGTACAGAAGGACTGAGTCTTCCTACTGTCTATGTTTTGAGCGTTTCCTGTGTCGCCCGTTTTACATTCCGATGCACCTATGCAGGTCTACAGTATCCCTTGGACCTTCATAGTGACGATGAAACACAGAAATTGCATCGGAATTAAATATAAAAGACACAGTGTCGACTTAAGTACAGAAAGATTGAGACTTCCTACTCTCTGTGTTTTGAACGTTTCCTGTGTCACCAGTTTTACATTCCGATGCACCTCTGCAGGTTTGCTGTATCCCTTGCACCTTCCCATTGACAATGAAACACAGAAATTACATCGGAATTAAATATAACAGACACAATGCTGACTTAAGTACAGGAAGAATGAGTCTTACTACTGACTATGTCTGAGCGTTTCCTGTGTCAACAGTTTTACATTCCGATGCACCCCTGCAGTTTTACTGTATCCATTGGAGCTTCCCATTGACGATGAAACACAGAAGCTACATCGGAATTAAATATAAGAGACACAACGTTGACTTAAGTACAAGAAAACTGAGTCTTCTTAAGGTCCATGTTTTGAGCGTTTCCAGTGTCACCAGTTTTACATTCCGATGCACCTCTGCAGGTTTACTGTATCCATTGGACTTTCCCATTGACGATGAAACACAGAAATAGCATCGGAATTAAATATAAGAGACACAATGCCGACTTAGGTACAGGAAGACTGTGTCTTCCTACTGTCTATGTTTTGAGCGTGTCCTGTATCACCAGTTTTACATTCCAATGCACCTCTGCAAGTTTACTGTATCCCTTGGACTTTACCAATGACGATGAAACACAGAAATTACATCGGTCTTAAATATAACGGACACAATGCCGACTTAAGTACAGGAAGACTGAGTCTTCTTACGGTCTATGTTTTGAGCGCTTCCTGTGTCACCATTTTTACATTCCAACGCACCTCTGCAGGTTTACTATATACCTTGGACATTCCCATTGACGAAAAAACACAGAAATTGCATCGGAATTAAATATAAGAGATACAATGCCGACTTAGGTACAGGAAGACTGAGTCTTCCTACTGTCTATGCTTTGAGCGTTTCCTGTGTCATCAGTTTTACTTCTTGATGCACTTCTGCAGGTTTACTGTATTCCTTGGACCTTCACAGTGACGATGAAACACATACATTGCATCTAAATTAAATATAAGAGACACAATGCCGACTTCAGTACAAGAAAACTGAGTCTTCTCAGGGTCTATATTTGACCGCTTTCTGTGTCACCAGTTTTACATTCCGATGCACCTCTGCAGGTTTAAACTATCCCTTGGACGTTCCCATTGACGACGAAACAAGAAATTGCATCGGATTTAAATATAAGAGACACAATGCGATCTTAAGCACAGGAAGACTAAGTATTCCTACTGTCTACGTTTTGATCGTCTCCTGTGTCACCAGTTTTTCATTTCGATGTCCCTCGGCACGTTTACTGTATCCATTGGACCTTCCCATTGACGATGAAACACAGAAATTGCATCGGAATTAAATATAAGAGACACAATGGCGACTTAAGTACAGGAAGACTGAGTCTTCCTACTGTCTATGTTTTGAGCACTTCCTGTGTCACCAGATTTACATTCCGATGCACCTCTGCAAGTTTACTGTATCCCTTGGATCTTCCAATTGACGATGAAACAAAGAAATTGCATCGGAATTAAATATAAGAGACACAATGCCGACTTAAGTACAGGAAGATTGAGTCTTAATACTGTCTATGTTTTGAGCGTTTCCTGCGTCACCAATTTAAATTCCGATGCACCTCTGCTGGTTTACTGTATCCATTGGACCTTCCCATTGACGGTGAAACACAGAAATTACATCGGAATTACATATAAGAGACACAACGCCGACTTAAGTACAAGAAAACTGAGTCTTCTTACGGTCTATGTTTTGAGCGTTTCCAGTGTCACCAGTCTGACATTCCGATGCACCTCTGCAGGTTTACTGTGTCCCTTGGACCTTCCCATTGGCGATGAAACATAGAAATTGCACCGCAATTAAATATAAGAGACACAATGACGTCTTAAGTAGAGGAAGACTGAGTCTTCCTACTGTCTATGTTTTGAGCGTCTCCTGTGTCACCAGTTTTACATTCCGATGCACCTCTGCATGGTTAATGTATCCCTTCGACCTTCTCATTGACGATGAAACACAGAAATTGCATCGGAATTAGATATAAGAGACATAATGCCGACTTAAGTACAGAAGGACTGAGTCTTCCTACTGTCTATGTTTTGAGCGTTTCCTGTGTCACCAGTTATACATTCCGATGCACCTATGCAGGTCTACAGTATCCCTTGGACCTTCATAGTGACGATGAAACACAGAAATTGCATCGGAATTAAATATAAGACACACAATGTCGACTTAAGTACAGAAAGACTGAGTCTTCCTACTCTCTATGTTTTGAGCGTTTCCTGTGTCACCAGTTTTACATTCCGATGCACCTCTGCAGGTTTGATGTATCCCTAGCACCTTCCCATTGACAATGAAAAACAGAAATTACATCGGAATTAAATATAACAGACACAATGCCGACTTAAGTATAGGAAGACTGAGTCTTACTACTGTCTATGTTTTGAGCGTTTCCTGTGTCACCAGTTTTACATTCCGATGCACCTCTGCAGGTTTACTGTATCCCTTTGACCTTCCCATTGACGATGAATCACAGAAATTGCATTGGAATTAAGTATAACAGACACAATGCCGACTTTAGTACAGGAAGATTATGTCCTGCTACTGTCTATTTTTTGAGCGTTTCCTGCGTCACCAGTTTTACATTCCGATGCACTTCTGCAGATTTACTGTATACATCGGACCTTCCAATTGACGATGAAACACAGAAATTACATCGGAATTAAATATAAGAGACACAACTCCGTCTTAAGTACAAGAAAACTGAGTCTCCCTACGGTCTACGTTTTGAGCGTTTCCAGTGTCACCAGTTTTACATTCCGATGCACCTCTGCAAGTTTACTGTGTCCCTTGGACCTTCCCATTGGCGATGGAACACAGAAATTGTATCGGAATTAAATATAAGAGACACAATGACGGCTTAAGTACAGGAAGACAAAGTCTTCCAACTGTCTATGTTTTGGGCGTTTCCTGTGTCACCAGTTTTACATTCCCATGCACCTCTGCAGGTTTTCCTGTATCCCTTGGACCTACAAAGTGACGATGAAACACAGAAATAGCATCGGAATTAAATATAAGAGACACAATGCCGACTTAAGTACAGGAAGACTGAGCCATCCTAATGTCTATGTTTGAGCGTGTCCTGTGTCACCAGTTTTACATTCCTATGCACCTCTGCAGGTTTACTGTATCCATCGGACCTTCCCATGGACGATGAAGCACAGAAATTACATCGGAATTAAATATAAGGGACACAATGACGTCTTAAGTACAGGAAGACAGAGTCTTCCAGCTGTCTATGCTTTGAGCGTTTCCTGTGTCACCAGTTTTACATTCCGATGCACCTCTGCAGGTATACTGTTAACCTTCAACTTTCCCATTGACAATGAAACACATAAATTGCATCGGAATTAATTATAAGAGACACAATGACGACTTAAGTACAGAAGGACTGAGTCTTCCTACTGTCTATGTTTTGAGCGTTTCCTGTGTCGCCAGTTTTACATTCCGATGCACCTCTGCAGGTTTACTGTATCCATTGGACCTTCCCATTGACGATGAAACACAAAAACTGCATCGGAATTCAATATAAGAGACACAATGCCGACTTAAGTACAGGAAGACTGAGTCTTCCTACTGTCAATGTTTGAGCGTTTCCTGTGTCAACAGTTTTACATTCCGATGCACCTCTGCAGTTTTACTGTATCCATTGGACCTTCCCATTGACGATGAAACACAGAAAATGCATCGGAATTAAATGTAAGAGACACAATGCCGACTTAAGTACAGGAAGACTGAGTCTTCCTACTGTCTATGATTTGAGCGTTTCCTGTGTCACCAGTTATACATTCCGATCCACCTCTGCAGGTTTACTGTATCCATTGGACCTTCCCTTTGACGACGAAGCACAGAAATTGCATCGGAATTAAATATAAGAGTTACAATGCCGACTTAGGTACAGGAAGACTGAGTCTTCCTACTGTCTATGCTTTGAGCGTTTCCTGTGTCATCAGTTTTACTTTTTGATGCACTTCTGCAGGTTTACTGTATCCCTTGGACCTTCACAGTGACGATGAAACACATTAATTGCATCTAAATTAAATATAAGAGACACAATGCCGACTTCAGTACAAGAAAACTGAGTCTTCTCAGGGTCTATGTTTGACCGCTTCCTGTGTCACCAGTTTTATATTCCGATGCACCTCTGCAGGTTTACTGTATCCATTGGACCTTCCCTTTGACGACGAAGCACAGAAATTGCATCGGAATTAAATATAAGAGTTACAATGCCGACTTAGGTACAGGAAGACTGAGTCTTCCTACTGTCTATGCTTTGAGCGTTTCCTGTGTCATCAGTTTTACTTTTTGATGCACTTCTGCAGGTTTACTCTATCCCTTGGACCTTCCCATTGACGACGAAACAAGAAATTGCATCGTATTTAAATATAAGAGACACAATGCCGTCTTAAGCACAGGAAGACTGAGTCTTCCTACTGTCTATGATTTGAGCGTTTCCTGTGTCACCAGTTATACATTCCGATCCACCTCTGCAGGTTTACTGTATCCATTGGACCTTCCCTTTGACGACGAAGCACAGAAATTGCATCGGAATTAAATATAAGAGACACAATGCCGACATAAGAACAGGAATGCTGAGTCTTCCTACTGTCTATGTTTTGAGCACTTCCTGTGTCACCAGTTTTACATTCCGATGCACCTCTGCAGGTTTGATGTATCCCTTGCACCTACCAATTGACAATGAAACACAGAAATTACATCGGAATTAAATATAAGAGACACAATGCCGACTTAAGTACAGGAAGACTGAGTCTTACTACTGTCTATGCTTTGAGCGTTTCCTGTGTCACCAGTTTAACATTCCGATGCACCTCTGCAGGTTTACTGTATCCCTTTGACCTTCCCATTGACGATGAATCACAGAAATTGCATTGGAATTAAATATAACAGACACAATGCCGACTTTAGTACAGGAAGATTGAGTCCTCCTACTGTCTATTTTTTGAGCGTTTCCTGCGTCACCAGTTTTACATTCCGATGCATCTCTGCAGGTTTACTGTATCCATCGGACCTTCCAATTGACGATGAAACACAGATATTACATCGGTATTAAATATAAGAGACACAACGCCGACTTAAGTACAAGAAAACTGAGTCTCCCTACGGTCTACGTTTTGAGCGTTTCCAGTGTCACCAGTTTTACATTCCGATGCACCTCTGCAGGTTGTGTCCCTTGGACCTTCCCATTGGCGATGAAACACAGAAATTGCATCGGAATTAAATACAAGAGACACAATGACGGCTTAAGTACAGGAAGACAAAGTCTTCCAACTGTCTATGTTTTGAGCGTTTCCTGTGTCACCAGTTTCACATTCCCATGCACCTCTGCAGGTTTTCCTGTATCCCTTGGACCTACAAAGTGACGATGAAACACAGAAATAGCATCGGAATTAAATATAAGAGACATAATGCCGACTTAACTACAGAAGGACTGAGTCTTCCTACTGTCTATGTTTTGAGCGTTTCCTGTGTCGCCAGTTATACATTCCGATGCACCTATGCAGGTCTACAGTATCCCTTGGACCTTCATAGTGACGATGAAACACAGGAATTGCATCGGAATTAAATATAAGACACACAATGTCGACTTAAGTACAGAAACACTGAGTCTTCCTACTCTCTATGTTTTGAGCGTTTCCTGTGTCACCAGTTTTACATTCCGATGCACCTCTGCAGTTTTACTGTATACATTGGACCTTCCCATTGACGATGAAACACAGAAAATGCATCGGAATTAAATGTAAGAGACACAATGCCGACTTAAGTACAGGAAGACTGAGTCTTCCTACTGTCTATGTTTTGAGCGTTTCCTGTGTCACCAGTTATACATTCCGATCCACCTCTGCAGGTTTACTGTATCCATTGGACCTTCCCTTTGACGACGAAGCACAGAAATTGCATCGGAATTAAATATAAGAGACACAATGCAGACATAAGAACAGGAATGCTGAGTCTTCCTACTCTCTATGTTTTCAGCACTTCCTGTGTCACCAGTTTTACATTCCGATGCACCTCTGCAAGTTTACTGTATCCCTTGGATCTTAAAATTGACGATGAAACAAAGAAATTGCATCGGAATTAAATATAAGAGACACAATGCCGACTTAAGTACAGGAAGATTGAGTCTTAATACAGTCTATGTTTTGAGCGTTTCCTGCGTCACCAATTTAAATTCCGATGCACCTCTGCTGATTTACTGTATCCATTGGACCTTCCCATTGACGGTGAAACACAGAAATTTCATAGGAATTAAATATAAGAGACACAACGCCGACTTAAGTACAAGAAAACTGAGTCTTCTTACGGTCTATGTTTTGAGCGTTTCCAGTGTCACCAGTCTTACATTCCGATGCACCTCTGCAGGTTTACTGTGTCTCTTGGACCTTCCCATTGGCGATGAAACATAGAAATTGCACCGCAATTAAATATAAGTGACACAATGACGTCTTAAGTAGAGGAAGACTGAGTCTTCCTACTGTCTATGTTTTGAGCGTTTCCTGTGTCACCAGTTTTACATTCTGATGGACCTCTGCAGGTTCACTGTATCCATTGGACCTTCACAGTGACGATAAAACACAGAAATTGCATCGGAATGAAATAAAAGAGACACAATGTCGACTTAAGTACAGGAAGATTGTGTCTTTCTATTGTCTATGCTTTGAGCGTTTCCTGTGTCACCAGTTTTACATTCCGATGCACCTCTGAAGGTTTACTGTATCCATTGGAGCTTCCCATTGACGATGAAACACAGAAAATGCATCGGAATTAAATATAAGAGACACAATGCCGACTTCAGTACAAGAAAACTGAGTCTTCTCAGGGTCTATGTTTGACCGCTTCCTGTGTCACCAGTTTTACATTCCGATGCACCTCTGCAGGTTTACTCTATCCCTTGGACCTTCCCATTGACGACGAAACAAGAAATTGCATCGGATTTAAATATAAGAGACACAATGCCGTCTTAAGCACAGGAAGACTAAGTATTCCTACTGTCTACGTTTTGATCGTCTCCTGTGTCACCAGTTTTTCTTTTCGATGTCCCTCCGCACGTTTACTGTATCCATTGGACCTTCCCATTGACGATGAAACACAAAAATTGCATCGGAATTAAATATAAGAGACACAATGCCGACATAAGAACAGGAATGCTGAGTCTTCCTACTGTCTATGTTTTGAGCACTTCCTGTGTCACCAGTTTTACATTCCGATGCACCTCTGCAAGTTTACTGTATCCCTTGGATCTTCCAATTGACGATGAAACAAAGAAATTGCATCGGAATTAAATATAAGAGACACAATGCCGACTTAAGTACCGGAAGACTGAGTCTTAATACTGTCTATGTTTTGAGCGTTTCCTGCGTCACCAATTTAAATTCCGATGCACCTCTGCTGATTTACTGTATCCATTGGACCTTCCCATTGACGGTGAATCACAGAAATTTCATCGGAATTAAATATAAGAGACACAACGCCGACTTGAGTACAAGAAAACTGAGTCTTCTTACGGTCTATGTTTTGAGCGTTTCCAGTGTCACCAGTCTTACATTCCGATGCACCTCTGCAGGTTTACTGTGTCCCTTGGACCTTCCCATTGGCGATGAAACATAGAAATTGCACCGCAATTAAATATAAGAGACACAATGACGTCTTAAGTAGAGGAAGACTGAGTCTTCCTACTGTCTATGTTTAGAGCGTCTCCTGTGTCACCAGTTTTACATTCCGATGCACCTCTGCATGGTTACTGTATCCCTTCGACCTTCTCATTGACGATGAAACACAGAAATTGCATCGGAATTAAATATAAGAGACATAATGCCGACTTAAGTACAGAAGGACTGAGTCTTCCTACTGTCTATGATTTGAGCGTTTCCTGTGTCACCAGTTATACATTCCGATGCACCTATGCAGGTCTACAGTATCCCTTGGACCTTCATAGTGACGATGAAACACAGAAATTGCATCGGAATTAAATATAAGAAACACAATGTCGACTTAAGTACAGAAAGACTGAGTCGTCCTACTCTCTATGTTTTGAGCGTTTCCTGTGTCACCAGTTTTACATTCCGATGCACCTCTGCAGGTTTGATGTATCCCTTGCACCTACCCATTGACAATGAAACACAGAAATTACATCGGAATTAAATATAAGAGACACAATGCCGACTTAAGTACAGGAAAACTGAGTCTTCCTACTGTCAATGTTTGAGCGTTTCCTGTGTCAACAGTTTTACATTCCGATGCAACTCTGCAGTTTTACTGTATCCATTGGACCTTCCCATTGACGATGAAACACAGAAAATGCATCTGAATTAAATGTAAGAGACACAATGCCGACTTAAGTACAGGAAGACTGAGTCTTCCTACTGTCTATGATTTGAGCGTTTCCTGTGTCACCAGTTATACATTCCGATCCACCTCTGCAGGTTTACTGTATCCATTGGACCTTCCCTTTGACGACGAAGCACAGAAATTGCATCGGAATTAAATATAAGAGTTACAATGCCGACTTAGGTACAGGAAGACTGAGTCTTCCTACTGTCTATGCTTTGAGCGTTTCCTGTGTCATCAGTTTTACTTTTTGATGCACTTCTGCAGGTTTACTGTATCTCTTGGACCTTCACAGTGACGATGAAACACATTAATTGCATCTAAATTAAATATAAGAGACACAATGCCGACTTCAGTACAAGAAAACTGAGTCTTCTCAGGGTCTATGTTTGACCGCTTCCTGTGTCACCAGTTTTATATTCCGATGCACCTCTGCAGGTTTACTGTATCCATTGGACCTTCCCTTTGACGACGAAGCACAGAAATTGCATCGGAATTAAATATAAGAGTTACAATGCCGACTTAGGTACAGGAAGACTGAGTCTTCCTACTGTCTATGCTTTGAGCGTTTCCTGTGTCATCAGTTTTACTTTTTGATGCACTTCTGCAGGTTTACTCTATCCCTTGGACCTTCCCATTGACGACGAAACAAGAAATTGCATCGTATTTAAATATAAGAGACACAATGCCGTCTTAAGCACAGGAAGACTGAGTCTTCCTACTGTCTATGATTTGAGCGTTTCCTGTGTCACCAGTTATACATTCCGATCCACCTCTGCAGGTTTACTGTATCCATTGGACCTTCCCTTTGACGACGAAGCACAGAAATTGCATCGGAATTAAATATAAGAGACACAATGCCGACATAAGAACAGGAATGCTGAGTCTTCCTACTGTCTATGTTTTGAGCACTTCCTGTGTCACCAGTTTTACATTCCGATGCACCTCTGCAGGTTTGATGTATCCCTTGCACCTACCAATTGACAATGAAACACAGAAATTACATCGGAATTAAATATAAGAGACACAATGCCGACTTAAGTACAGGAAGACTGAGTCTTACTACTGTCTATGCTTTGAGCGTTTCCTGTGTCACCAGTTTAACATTCCGATGCACCTCTGCAGGTTTACTGTATCCCTTTGACCTTCCCATTGACGATGAATCACAGAAATTGCATTGGAATTAAATATAACAGACACAATGCCGACTTAAGTACAGGAAGATTGAGTCCTCCTACTGTCTATTTTTTGAGCGTTTCCTGCGTCACCAGTTTTACATTCCGATGCATCTCTGCAGGTTTACTGTATCCATCGGACCTTCCAATTGACGATGAAACACAGATATTACATCGGTATTAAATATAAGAGACACAACGCCGACTTAAGTACAAGAAAACTGAGTCTCCCTACGGTCTACGTTTTGAGCGTTTCCAGTGTCACCAGTTTTACATTCCGATGCACCTCTGCAGGTTTACTGTGTCCCTTGGACCTTCCCATTGGCGATGAAACACAGAAATTGCATCGGAATTAAATACAAGAGACACAATGACGGCTTAAGTACAGGAAGACAAAGTCTTCCAACTGTCTATGTTTTGAGCGTTTCCTGTGTCACCAGTTTCACATTCCCATGCACCTCTGCAGGTTTTCCTGTATCCGTTGGACCTACAAAGTGACGATGAAACACAGAAATAGCATCGGAATTAAATATAAGAGACATAATGCCGACTTAACTACAGAAGGACTGAGTCTTCCTACTGTCTATGTTTTGAGCGTTTCCTGTGTCGCCAGTTATACATTCCGATGCACCTATGCAGGTCTACAGTATCCCTTGGACCTTCATAGTGACGATGAAACACAGGAATTGCATCGGAATTAAATATAAGACACACAATGTCGACTTAAGTACAGAAACACTGAGTCTTCCTACTCTCTATGTTTTGAGCGTTTCCTGTGTCACCAGTTTTACATTCCGATGCACCTCTGCAGTTTTACTGTATACATTGGACCTTCCCATTGACGATGAAACACAGAAAATGCATCGGAATTAAATGTAAGAGACACAATGCCGACTTAAGTACAGGAAGACTGAGTCTTCCTACTGTCTATGTTTTGAGCGTTTCCTGTGTCACCAGTTATACATTCCGATCCACCTCTGCAGGTTTACTGTATCCATTGGACCTTCCCTTTGACGACGAAGCACAGAAATTGCATCGGAATTAAATATAAGAGACACAATGCAGACATAAGAACAGGAATGCTGAGTCTTCCTACTCTCTATGTTTTCAGCACTTCCTGTGTCACCAGTTTTACATTCCGATGCACCTCTGCAAGTTTACTGTATCCCTTGGATCTTAAAATTGACGATGAAACAAAGAAATTGCATCGGAATTAAATATAAGAGACACAATGCCGACTTAAGTACAGGAAGATTGAGTCTTAATACAGTCTATGTTTTGAGCGTTTCCTGCGTCACCAATTTAAATTCCGATGCACCTCTGCTGATTTACTGTATCCATTGGACCTTCCCATTGACGGTGAAACACAGAAATTTCATAGGAATTAAATATAAGAGACACAACGCCGACTTAAGTACAAGAAAACTGAGTCTTCTTACGGTCTATGTTTTGAGCGTTTCCAGTGTCACCAGTCTTACATTCCGATGCACCTCTGCAGGTTTACTGTGTCTCTTGGACCTTCCCATTGGCGATGAAACATAGAAATTGCACCGCAATTAAATATAAGAGACCCAATGACGTGTTAAGTAGAGGAAGACTGAGTCTTCCTACTGTCTATGTTTTGAGCGTTTCCTGTGTCACCAGTTTTACATTCTGATGGACCTCTGCAGGTTCACTGTATCCATTGGACCTTCACAGTGACGATAAAACACAGAAATTGCATCGGAATGAAATAAAAGAGACACAATGTCGACTTAAGTACAGGAAGATTGTGTCTTTCTATTGTCTATGCTTTGAGCGTTTCCTGTGTCACCAGTTTTACATTCCGATGCACCTCTGAAGGTTTACTGTATCCATTGGAGCTTCCCATTGACGATGAAACACAGAAAATGCATCGGAATTAAATATAAGAGACACAATGCCGACTTCAGTACAAGAAAACTGAGTCTTCTCAGGGTCTATGTTTGACCGCTTCCTGTGTCACCAGTTTTACATTCCGATGCACCTCTGCAGGTTTACTCTATCCCTTGGACCTTTCCATTGACGACGAAACAAGAAATTGCATCGGATTTAAATATAAGAGACACAATGCCGTCTTAAGCACAGGAAGACTAAGTATTCCTACTGTCTACGTTTTGATCGTCTCCTGTGTCACCAGTTTTTCTTTTCGATGTCCCTCCGCACGTTTACTGTATCCATTGGACCTTCCCATTGACGATGAAACACAAAAATTGCATCGGAATTAAATATAAGAGACACAATGCCGACATAAGAACAGGAATGCTGAGTCTTCCTACTGTCTATGTTTTGAGCACTTCCTGTGTCACCAGTTTTACATTCCGATGCACCTCTGCAAGTTTACTGTATCCCTTGGATCTTCCAATTGACGATGAAACAAAGAAATTGCATCGGAATTAAATATAAGAGACACAATGCCGACTTAAGTACCGGAAGATTGAGTCTTAATACTGTCTATGTTTTGAGCGTTTCCTGCGTCACCAATTTAAATTCCGATGCACCTCTGCTGATTTACTGTATCCATTGGACCTTCCCATTGACGGTGAATCACAGAAATTTCATCGGAATTAAATATAAGAGACACAACGCCGACTTTAGTACAAGAAAACTGAGTCTTCTTACGGTCTATGTTTTGAGCGTTTCCACTGTCACCAGTCTTACATTCCGATGCACCTCTGCAGGTTTACTGTGTCCCTTGGACCTTCCCATTGGCGATGAAACATAGAAATTGCACCGCAATTAAATATAAGAGACACAATGACGTCTTAAGTAGAGGAAGACTGAGTCTTCCTACTGTCTATGTTTAGAGCGTCTCCTGTGTCACCAGTTTTACATTCCGATGCACCTCTGCATGGTTACTGTATCCCTTCGACCTTCTCATTGACGATGAAACACAGAAATTGCATCGGAATTAAATATAAGAGACATAATGCCGACTTAAGTACAGAAGGACTGAGTCTTCCTACTGTCTATGTTTTGAGCGTTTCCTGTGTCACCAGTTATACATTCCGATGCACCTATGCAGGTCTACAGTATCCCTTGGACCTTCATAGTGACGATGAAACACAGAAATTGCATCGGAATTAAATATAAGAAACACAATGTCGACTTAAGTACAGAAAGACTGAGTCGTCCTACTCTCTATGTTTTGAGCGTTTTCTGTGTCACCAGTTTTACATTCCGATGCACCTCTGCAGGTTTGATGTATCCCTTGCACCTACCCATTGACAATGAAACACAGAAATTACATCGGAATTAAATATAAGAGACACAATGCCGACTTAAGTACAGGAAGACTGAGTCTTACTACTGTCTATGCTTTGAGCGTTTCCTGTGTCACCAGTTTTACATTCCGATGCACCTCTGCAGGTTTACTGTATCCCTTTGACCTTCCCATTGACGATGAATCACAGAAATTGCATTGGAATTAAATATAACAGACACAATGCCGACTTTAGTACAGGAAGATTGAGTCCTCCTACTGTCTATTTTTTGAGCGTTTCCTGCGTCACCAGTTTTACATTCCGATGCATCTCTGCAGGTTTACTGTATCCATCGGACCTTCCAATTGACGATGAAACACAGATATTACATCGGTATTAAATATAAGAGACACAACGCCGACTTAAGTACAAGAAAACTGAGTCTCCCTACGGTCTACGTTTTGAGCGTTTCCAGTGTCACCAGTTTTACATTCCGATGCACCTCTGCAGGTTTACTGTGTCCCTTGGACCTTCTCATTGGCGATGAAACACAGAAATTGCATCGGAATTAAATACAAGAGACACAATGACGGCTTAAGTACAGGAAGACAAAGTCTTCCAACTGTCTATGTTTTGAGCGTTTCCTGTGTCACCAGTTTTACATTCCCATGCACCTCTGCAGGTTTTCCTGTATCCCTTGGACCTACAAAGTGACGATGAAACACAGAAATAGCATCGGAATTAAATATAAGAGACACAATGCTGACTTAAGTACAGGAAGACTGAGCCTTCCTACTGTCTATGTTTTGAGCGTGTCCTGTGTCACCAGTTTTACATTCCTATGCACCTCTGCAGGTTTACTGTATCCATCGGACCTTCCCATGGACGATGAAACACAGAAATTACATCGGAATTAAATATAAGAGACACAACGCCGACTTAACTACAAGAAAACAGAGTCTTCTTACGGTCTATGATTTGAGCGTTCCTGTGTCACCATTTTTACATTCCAATGCACCTCTGCAGGTTTACTATATACGTTGGACCTTCCCATTGACGAAAAAACACAGAAATTGCATCGGAATTAAATATAAGAGATACAATGCCGACTTAGGTACAGGAAGACTGAGTCTTCCTACTGTCTATGCTTTGAGCGTTTCCTGTGTCATCAGTTTTACTTCTTGATGCACTTCTGCAGGTTTACTGTATCCCTTGGACCTTCACAGTAACGATGAAACACATACATTGCATCTAAATTAAATATAAGAGACACAATGCCGACTTCAGTACAAGAAAACTGAGTCTTCTCAGGGTCTATGTTTGACCGCTTCCTGTGTCACCAGTTTTACATTCCGATGCACCTCTGCAGGTTTACTCTATCCCTTGGACGTTCCCATTGACGACGAAACAAGAAATTGCATCGGATTTAAATATAAGAGACACAATGCGGTCTTAAGCACAGGAAGACTGAGTATTCCTACTGTCTACGTTTTGATCGTCTCCTGTGTCACCAGTTTTTCATTTCGATGTCCAGCCGCACGTTTACTGTATCCATTGGACCTTCCCATTGACGATGACACACAGAAATTGCATCGGAATTAAATATAAGAGACACAATGCCGACATAAGAACAGGAATGCTGAGTCTTCCTACTGTCTATGTTTTGAGCATTTCCTGTGTCACCAGTTTTACATTCCGATGCACCTCTGCAAGTTTACTGTATCCCTTGGATCTTCCAATTGACGATGAAACAAAGAAATTGCATCGGAATTAGATATAAGAGACACAATGCCGACTTAAGTACAGGAAGACTGTCTTCCTACTGTCTATGTTTTGAGCGTTTCCTGTGTCACCAGTTATACATTCCGATGCACCTATGCAGGTCTAAAGTATACCTTTGACCTTCCCATTGACGATGAATCACAGAAATTGCATTGGAATTAAATATAACAGACACAATGCCGACTTTAGTACAGGAAGATTGAGTCCTCCAACTGTCTATTTTTTGAGCGTTTCCTGCGTCACCAGTTATACATTCCGATGCACTTCTGCAGGTTTACTGTATACATCGGACCTTCCAATTGACGATGAAACACAGAAATTACATCGGAATTAAATATAAGAGACACAACTCCGTCTTAAGTACAAGAAAACTGAGTCTCCCTACGGTCTACGATTTGAGCGTTTCCACTGTCACCAGTTTTACATTCCGATGCACCTCTGCAGGTTTACTGTGTCCCTTGGACCTTCCCATTGGCGATGAAACACAGAAATTGCATCGGAATTCAATATAAGAGACACAATGACGGCTTAAGTAATGGAAGACAAAGTCTTCCAACTGTCTATGTTTTGAGCGTTTCCTGTGTCACCAGTTTTACATTCCCATGCACCTCTGCAGGTTTTCCTGTATCCCTTGGACCTACAAAGTGACGATGAAACACAGAAATAGCATCAGAATTAAATATAAGAGACACAATGCCGACTTAAGTACAGGAAGACTGAGCCTTCCTACTGTCTATGCTTTGAGCGTGTCCTGTGTCACCAGTTTTATATTCCTATGCACCTCTGCAGGTTTACTGTATCCATCGGACCTTCCCATGGACGATGAAACACAGAAATTACATCGGAATTAAATATAAGGGACACAATGACGTCTTATGTACAGGAAGACAGAGTCTTCCAACTGTCTATGTTTTGAGCGTTACCTGTGTCACCAGTTTTACATTCCGATGCACCTCTGCAGGTATACTGTTTCCCTTCAACTTTCCCATTGACGATGAAACACATAAATTGCATCGGAATTAAATATAAGAGACACAATGCCGACTTAAGTACAGAAGGACTGAGTCTTCCTACTGTCTATGTTTTGAGCGTTTCCTGTGTCGCCAGTTTTACATTCCGATGCACCTCTGCAGGTTTACTGTATCCACTGGACCTTCCCATTGACGATGAAACACAAAAACGGCATCGGAATTCAATATAAGAGACACAATGCCGACTTAAGTACAGGAAGACTGAGTCTTCCTACTGTCAATGTTTGAGCGATTCCTGTGTCAACAGTTTTACATTCCGATGCACCTCTGTAGTTTTACTGTATCCATTGGACCTTCCCATTGACGATGAAACACAGAAAATGCATCGGAATTAAATGTAAGAGACACAATGCCGACTTAAGTACAGGAAGACTGAGTCTTCCTACTGTCTATGTTTTGAGCGTTTCCTGTGTCACCAGTTATACATTCCGATCCACCTCTGCAGGTTTACTGTTTCCATTGGACCTTCCCTTTGACGACGAAGCACAGAAATTGCATCGGAATTAAATATAAGAGTTACAATGCCGACTTAGGTACAGGAAGACTGAGTCTTCCTACTGTCTATGCTTTGAGCGTTTCCTGTGTCATCAGTTTTACTTTTTGATGCACTTCTGCAGGTTTACTGTATCCCTTGGACCTTCACAGTGACGATGAAACACATAAATTGCATCCAAATTAAATATAAGAGACACAATGCCGACTTCAGTACAAGAAAACTGAGTCTTCTCAGGGTCTATGTTTGACCGCTTCCTGTGTCACCAGTTTTATATTCTGATGGACCTCTGCAGGTTTACTCTATCCCTTGGACCTTCCCATTGACGACGAAACAAGAAATTGCATCGTATTTAAATATAAGAGACACAATGCCGTCTTAAGCACAGGAAGACTGAGTATTCCTACCGTCTACGATTTGATCGTTTCCTGTGTCACCAGTTTTTCATTTCGATGTCCTTCCGCACGTTTACTGTATCCATTGGACCTTCACATTGACGATGAAACACAGAAATTGCATCGGAATTAAATATAAGAGACACAATGCCGACATAAGAACAGGAATGCTGAGTCTTCCTACTATCTATGTTTTGAGCATTTCCTGTGTCACCAGTTTTACATTCCGATGCACCTCTGCTAGTTTACTGTATCCCTTGGATCTTCCAATTGACGATGACTCAATGAAATTGCATCGGAATTAAATATAAGAGACGCAATGCCGACTAAAGTACAGGAAGATTGAGTCTTAATACTGTCTATGTTTTGAGCGTTTCCTGCATCACCAATTTAAATTCCGATGCACCTCTGCAGGTTTACTGTATCCATTGGACCTTCCCATTGGCGATGAAACACATAAATTGCATCGGAATTAAATATAAGAGACACAACGCCGACTTAAGTACAAGAAAACTGAGTCTCCTTACGGTCTATGTTTTGAGCGTTTCCAGTGTCACCAGTCTTACATTCCGATGCACCTCTCCAGGTTTACTGTGTCCCTTGGACCTTCCCATTGGCGATGAAACACAGAAATTGCACCGCAATTAAATATAAGAGACACAATGACGTCTTAAGTAGAGGAAGACTGAGTCTTCCTACTGTCTATGTTTTGAGCGTCTCCTGTGTCACCAGTTTTACATTCCGATGCACCTCTGCATGGTTACTGTATCCCTTCGACCTTCCCATTGACGATGAAACACAGAAATTGCATCGGAATTAAATATAAGAGACATAATGCCGACTTAACTACAGAAGGACTGAGTCTTCCTACTGTCTATGTTTTGAGCGTTTCCTGTGTCGCCAGTTATACATTCCGATGCACCTATGCAGGTCTACAGTATCCCTTGGACCTTCATAGTGACAATGAAACACAGAAATTGCATCGGAATTAAATATAAGACACACAATGTCGACTTAAGTACAGAAAGACTGAGTCTTCCTACTCTCTATGTTTTGAGCGTTTCCTGTGTCACCAGTTTTACATTCCGATGCACCTCTGCAGGTTTACGGTATTCATTGGACCTTCCCATTGACGATGAAACACAAAAACTGCATCGGAATTCAATATAAGAGACACAATGCCGACTTAAGTACAGGAAGATTGAGTCTTCCTACTGTCAATGTTTGAGCGTTTCCTGTTTCAACAGTTTTACATTCCGATGCACCTCTGCAGTTTTACTGTATCCATTGGACATTCCCATTGACGATGAAACACAGAAAATGCATCGGAATTAAATGTAAGAGACACAATGCCGACTTAAGTACAGGAAGACTGAGTCTTCCTACTGTCTATGTTTTGAGCGTTTCCTGTGTCACCAGTTATACATTCCGATCCACCTCTGCAGGTTTACTGTATCCATTGGACCTTCCCTTTGACGACGAAGCACAGAAATTGCATCGGAATTAAATATAAGAGACACAACGCCGACTTAAGTACAAGAAAACAGAGTCTTCTTACGGTCTATGATTTGAGCGTTTCCTGTGTCTCCATTTTTACATTCCAATGCACCTCTGCAGGTTTACTATATACCTTGGACCTTCCCATTGACGAAAAAACACAGAAATTGCATCGGAATTAAATATAAGAGTTAGAATGCCGACTTAGGTACAGGAAGACTGAGTCTTCCTACTGTCTATGCTTTGAGCGTTTCCTGTGTCATCAGTTTTACTTTTTGATGCACTTCTGCAGGTTTACTGTTTCCCTTGGACCTTCACAGTGACGATGAAACACATAAATTGCATCTAAATTAAATATAAGAGACACAATGCCGACTTCAGTACAAGAAACCTGAGTCTTCTCAGGGTCTATGTTTGACCGCTTCCTGTGTCACCAGTTTTACATTCCGATGCACCTCTGCAGGTTTACTCTATCCCTTGGACCTTCCCATTGACGACGAAACTAGAAATTGCATCGTATTTAAATATAAGAGACACAATGCCGTCTTAAGCACAGGAAGACTGAGTATTCCTACTATCTACGATTTGATCGTTTCCTGTGTCACCACTTTTTCATTTCGATGTCCCTCCGCACGTTTACTGTATCCATTGGACCTTCACATTGACGATGAAACACAGAAAATGCATCGGAATTAAATATAAGAGACACAATGCCGACATAAGAACAGGAATGCTGAGTCTTCCTACTGTCTATGTTTTGAGCATTTCCTGTGTCACCAGTTTTACATTCCGATGCACCTCTGCAGGTTTACTGTATCCATCGGACCTTCCAATTGACAATGAACACAGAAATTACATCGGAATTAAATATAAGAGACACAACGCCGACTTAAGTACATGAAAACTGAGTCTCCTTACGGTCTACGTTTTGAGCGTTTCCAGTGTCACCAGTTTTACATTCCGATGCACGTCTGCAGGTTTACTGTGTCCCTTGGACCTTCCCATTGGCGATGAAACACAGAAATTGCATCGGAATTAAATATAAGTGACACAATGACGGCTTAAGTACAGAAGGACTGAGTCTTCCTACTGTCTATGTTTTGAGCGTTTCCTGTGTCGCCAGTTTTACATTCCGATGCACCTCTGCAGGTTTACTGTATCCATTGGACCTTCCCATTGACGATGAAACACAAAAACTGCATCGGAATTCAATATAAGAGACACAATGCCGACTTAAGTACAGGAAGACTGAGTCTTCCTACTGTCTATGTTTTGAGCGTCTCCTGTGTCACCAGTTTTACATTCCGATGCACCTCTGCATGGTTACTGTATCCCTTGGACCTTCCCATTGACGATGAAACACAGAAATTGCATCGGAATTAAATATAAGAGACATAAAGCCGACTTAAGTACAGAAGGACTGAGTCTTCCTACTGTCTATGTTTTGAGCGTTTCCTGTGTCGCCAGTTATACATTCCCATGCACCTCTGCAGGTTTTCCTTTATCCCTTGGACCTACAAAGTGACGATGAAACACAGAAATAGCATCGGATTTAAATATAAGAGACACAATGCCGACTTAAGTACAGGAAGACTGAGCCTTCCTACTGTCTATGTTTTGAGCGTCTCCTGTGTCACCAGTTTTACATTCCGATGCACCTCTGCATGGTTACTGTATCCCTTGGACCTTCCCATTGACGATGAAACACAGAAATTGCATCGGAATTAAATATAAGAGACATAAAGCCGACTTAAGTACAGAAGGACTGAGTCTTCCTACTGTCTATGTTTTGAGCGTTTCCTGTGTCGCCAGTTATACATTCCGATGCACCTATGCAGGTCTACAGTATCCCTTGGACCTTCATAGTGACGATGAAACACAGAAATTGCATCGGAATTAAATATAAGACACACAATGTCGACTTAAGTACAGAAAGACTGAGTATTCCTACTCTCTATGTTTTGAGCGTTTCCTGTGTCACCAGTTTTACATTCCGATGCACCTCTGCAGGTTTACTGTATCCCTTCGACCTTCCCATTGACGATGAATCAGAGAAATTGCATTGGAATTAAATATAACAGACACAATGCCGACTTTAGTACAGGAAGATTGAGTCCTCCTACTGTCTATTTTTTGAGCGTTTCCTGCGTCACCAGTTTTACATTCCGATGCACCTCTGCAGGTTTACTGTATCCATCGGACCTTACCATAGACGCTGAAACACAGAAATTACATCGGAATTAAATATAAGAGACACAACGCCGACTTAAGTACAAGAAAATTGAGTCTCCTTACGGTCTACGTTTTGAGCGTTTCCAGTGTCACCAGTTTTACATTCCGATGCACGTCTGCAGGTTTACTGTGTCCCTTGGACCTTCCCATTGGCGATGAAACACAGAAATTGCATCGGAATTAAATATAAGTGACACAATGACGGCTTAAGTACAGGAAGACAAAGTCTTCCAACTGTCTATGCTTTGAGCGTTTCCTGTGTCACCAGTTTTACATTCCCATGCACCTCTGCAGGTTTTCCTGTATCCCTTGGACCTACAAAGTGACGATGAAACACAGAAATAGCATCGGAATTAAATATAAGAGACACAATGCCGACTTAAGTACAGGAAGACTGAGCCTTCCTACTGTCTATGTTTGAGCGTGTCCTGTGTCACCAGTTTTACATTCCGATGCACCTCTGCAGGTTTACTGTATCCATCGGACCTTCCCATTGACGATGAAACACAGAAATTACATCGGAATTAAATATAAGAGACACAACGCCGACTTAACTACAAGAAAACTGAGTCATCTTACGGTCTACGTTTTGAGCGTTTCCAGTGTCACCAGTTTTACATTTTGATGCACCTCTGCAGATTTACTGTATCCCTTGGACCTTCACACTGACGATGAAACACAGAAATTGCATCTAAATTAAATATAAGAGACACAATGCCGACATAAGAACAGGAATGCTGAGTCTTCCTACTGTCTATGTTTTGGGCGTTTCCTGTGTCACCAGTTTTACATTCCGATGCACCTCTGCAGGTTTACTGTATCCCTTGGATCTTCCAATTGACGATGAAACACAGAAATTGCATCGGAATTAAATATAAGAGAAACAATGCC
Source organism: Schistocerca nitens (assembly GCF_023898315.1). NCBI lineage: Eukaryota > Metazoa > Arthropoda > Insecta > Orthoptera > Acrididae > Schistocerca > Schistocerca nitens. The sequence goes on along the minus strand of NC_064623.1, from coordinate 236,667,417 downwards.
ATCTTAAGTGCAGGAAGACTTTGTATTCCTACTGTCTATTTTTTGATCGTTTCCTGTGTGAGCAGTTTTTCATTCCAATGCACCTCCGCACGTTTCTGTATCCATTGGACCTTCCCAATGACGATGAAACACAGAAATTGCATCGGAATTAAATATAAGAGACACAATGCCGACATAAAAACAGGAATGCTGAGTCTTCTTACTGTCTATGATTTGAGCATTTCCTGTGTCACCAGTTTTACATTCCGATGCACCTCTGCAAGTTTACTGTATCCCTTGGATCTTCCCATTGACGATGAAACACAGAAATTGCATCGGAATTAAATATAAGAGACACAATGCCGACATAAGAACAGGAATGCTGAGTCTTCTTACTGTCTATGTTTTGAGGGTTTCCTGTGTCTCAAGTTTTATATTCCGATGCACCTCTGCAGGTTTACTGTGTCCCTTGGACCTTCCCATTGGCGATGAAACACAGAAATTACAACGGAATTAAATATAAGAGACACAACGCCGACTTAAGTACAAGAAAACTGAGTCTTCTTACGGTCTATGCTTTGATCGTTTCCTGTGTCACCAGTTTTACATTCCGATGCACCTCTGCCGGTTTGCTGTATCCCTTGCACTTTCCCATTGACAATGAAACACAGAAATTACATCATAATTAAATGTAAGAGACACAATGCCGTCTTAAGTGCAGGAAGACTTTGTATTCCTACTGTCTCTGCTGTGATCGTTTCCTGTGTCACCAGTTTTTCATTCCAATGCACCTCCGCACGTTTACTGTATCCATTGGCTTTCCCATTGCCGATGAAACACAGAAATTGCATCTGAATTAAATATATGAGACACAATGCCGACATAAGAACAGGAATGCTGAGTCTTCCTACTGTCTATGTTTTGAGCGTTTCCTGTGTCACCAGTTTTACATTCCGATGCACCTCTGCAGGTTTACTGTATCCCTTTGACCTTCCCATTGACGATGAATCACAGAAATTGCATTGGAATTAAATATAACAGACACAATGCCGACTTTAGTACAGGAAGGTTGAGTCCTACTACTGTCTATTTTTTGAGCGTTTCCTGCGTCACCAGTTTTACATTCCGATTCACCTCTGCAGGTTTACTGTATCCATCGGACCTTACCATAGACGATGAAACACAGAAATTACATCGGAATTAAATATAAGAGACACAACGCCGACTTAAGTACAAGAAAATTGAGTCTCCTTACGGTCTACGTTTTGAGCGTTTCCAGTGTCACCAGTTTTACATTCCGATGCACGTCTGCAGGTTTACTGTGTCCCTTGGACCTTCCCATTGGCAATGAAACACAGAAATTGCATCGGAATTAAATATAAGTGACACAATGACGGCTTAAGTACAGGAAGACAAAGTCTTCCAACTGTCTATGCTTTGAGCGTTTCCTGTGTCACCAGTTTTAAATTCCCATGCACCTCTGCAGGTTTTCCTGTATCCCTTGGACCTACAAAGTGACGATGAAACACAGAAATAGCATCGGAATTAAATATAAGAGACACAATGCCGACTTAAGTACAGGAAGACTGAGCCTTCCTACTGTCTATGTTTTGAGCGTGTCCTGTGTCACCAGTTTTACATTCCGACGCACCTCTGCAGGTTTACTGTATCCATCGGACCTTCCCATTGACGATGAAACACAGAAATAGCATCGGAATTAAATATAAGAGACACAATGCCGACTTAACTACAGAAGGACTGAGTCTTCCTACTGTCTATGTTTTGAGCGTTTCCTGTGTCGCCAGTTATACATTCCGATGCACCTATGCAGGTCTACAGTATCCCTTGGACCTTCATAGTGACGATGAAACACAGAAATTGCATCGGAATTAAATATAAGACACACAATGTCGACTTAAGTACAAAAAGACTGAGTCTTCCTACTCTCTGTGTTTTGAGCGTTTCCTGTGTCACCAGTTTTACATTCCGATGCACTTCTGCAGGTTTACTGTATCCATTGGATCTTCCCATTGACGATGAAACACAGAAAATGCATCGGAATTAAATGTAAGAGACACAATGCCGACTTAAGTACAGGAAGACTGAGTCTTCTTACTGTCTATGTTTTGAACGTTTCCTGTGTCACCAGTTATATATTCCGATCCACCTCTGCAGGTTTACTGTATCCATTGGACCTTCCCTTTGACGACGAAGCACAGAAATTGCATCGGAATTAAATATAAAAGACACAAGGCCGACTTAAGTACAAGAAAACAGAGTCTTCTTACGGTCTATGATTTGAGCGTTTCCTGTGTCACCATTTTTACATTCCAATGCACCTCTGCAGGTTTACTATCTACCTTGGACCTTCCCATTGACGAAAAAACACAGAAATTGCATCGGAATTAAATATAAGAGTTACAATGCCGACTTAGGTACAGGAAGACTGAGTCTTCCTACTGTCTATGCTTTGAGCGTTTCCTGTGTCATCAGTTTTACTTTTTGATGCACTTCTGCAGGTTTACTGTCTCCCTTGGACCTTCACAGTGACGTTGAAACACATAAATTGCATCTAAATTAAATATAAGAGACATAATGCCGACTTCACTACAAGAAACCTGAGTCTCCTTACGGTCTACGTTTTGAGCGTTTCCAGTGTCACCAGTTTTACATTCCGATGCACGTCTGCAGGTTTACTGTGTCCCTTGGACCTTCCCATTGACGACGAAACAAGAAATTGCATCGTACTTAAATATAAGAGACACAATGCCGTCTTAAGCACAGGAAGACTGAGTATTCCTACTATCTACGATTTGATCGTTTCCTGTGTCACCACTTTTTCATTTCGATGTCCCTCGGCACGTTTACTGTATCCATTGGACCTTCACATTGACGATGAAACACAGAAAATGCATCGGAATTAAATATAAGAGACACAATGCCGACATAAGAACAGGAATGCAGAGTCTTCCTACTGTCTATGTTTTGAGCATTTCCTGTGTCACCAGTTTTACATTCCGATGCACCTCTGCAGGTTTACTGTATCCATCGAAGCTTCCAATTGACGATGAACACAGAAATTACATCGGAATTAAATATAAGAGACACAACGCCGACTTAAGTACAAGAAAACTGAGTCTCCTTACGGTCTACGTTTTGAACGTTTCCAGTGTCACCAGTTTTACATTCCGATGCACGTCTGCAGGTTTACTGTGTCCCTTGGACCTTCCCATTGGCGATGAAACACAGAAATTGCATCGGAATTAAATATAAGTGACACAATGACGGCTTAAGTACAGGAAGACAAAGTCTTCCAACTGTCTATGTTTTGAGCGTTTCCTGTGTCACCAGTTTTACATTCCCATGCACCTCTGCAGGTTTTCCTGTATCCCTTGGACCTACAAAGTGACGATGAAACACAGAAATAGCATCGGAATTAAATATAAGAGACACAATGCCGACTTAAGTACAGGAAGACTGAGCCTTCCTACTGTCTATGTTTTGAGCGTCTCCTGTGTCACCAGTTTTACATTCCGATGCACCTCTGCAGGTTTACTGTATCCCCTGGACCTTCCCATTGACGATGAAACACAGAAATAGCATCGGAATTAAATATAAGAGACATAATGCCGACTTAAGTACAGAAGGACTGAGTCTTCCTACTGTCTATGTTTTGAGCGTTTAATGTGTCGCCAGTTATACATTCCGATGCACCTATGCAGGTCTACAGTATCCCTTGGACCTTCATAGTGACGATGAAACACAGAAATTGCATCGGAATTAAATATAAGACACACAATGTCGACTTAAGTACAGAAGGACTGAGTCTTCCTACTGTCTATGTTTTGAGCGTTTCCCGTGTCACCAGTTATACATTCCGATCCACCTCTGCAGGTTTACTGTATCCATTGGACCTTCCCTTTGACGACGAAGCACAGAAATTGCATCGGAATTAAATATAAGAGACACAACGCCGACTTAAGTACAAGAAAACAGAGTCTTCTTACGGTCTATGATTTGAGCGTTTCCTGTGTCACCATTTTTACATTCCAATGCACCTCTGCAGGTTTACTATATACGTTGGACTTTCCCATTAACGAAAAAACACAGAAATTGCATCGGAATTAAATATAAGAGATACAATGCCGACTTAGGTACAGGAAGACTGAGTCTTCCTACTGTCTATGCTTTGAGCGTTTCCTGTGTCATCAGTTTTACTTCTTGATGCACTTCTGCAGGTTTACTGTATCCCTTGGACCTTCACAGTGACGATGAAACACATACATTGCATCTAAATTAAATATAAGAGACACAATGCCGACTTCAGTACAAGAAAACTGAGTCTTCTCAGGGTCTATGTTTGACCGCTTCCTGTGTCACCAGTTTTACATTCCGATGCACCTCTGCAGGTTTACTCTATCCCTTGGACGTTCCCATTGACGACGAAACAAGAAATTGCATCGGATTTAAATATAAGAGACACAATGCGGTCTTAAGCACAGGAAGACTGAGTATTCCTACTGTCTACGTTTTGATCGTCTCCTGTGTCACCAGTTTTTCGTTTCGATGTCCAGCCGCACGTTTACTGTATCCATTGGACCTTCCCATTGACGATGAAACACAGAAATTGCATCGGAATTAAATGTAAGAGACACAATGCCGACATAAGAACAGGAATGCTGAGTCTTCCTACTGTCTATGATTTGAGCATTTCCTGTGTCACCAGTTTTACATTCCGATGCACCTCTGCAAGTTTACTGTATCCCTTGGATCTTCCAATTGACGATGAAACAAAGAAATTGCATCGGATTTAAATATAAGAGACACAATGCCGACTTAAGTACAGGAAGATTGAGTCTTAATACTGTCTATGTTTTGAGCGTCTCCTGTGTCACCAGTTTTACATTCCGATGCACCTCTGCATGGTTACTGTATCCCTTCGACCTTCTCATTGACGATGAAACACAGAAATTGCATCGGAATTAAATATAAGAGACATAATGCCGACTTAAGTACAGAAGGACTGAGTCTTCCTACTGTCTATGTTTTGAGCGTTTCCTGCGTCACCAGTTTTACATTCCGATGCACTTCTGCAGGGTTACTGTATACATCGGACCTTCCAATTGACGATGAAACACAGAAATTACATCGGAATTAAATATAAGAGACACAACTCCGTCTTAAGTACTAGAAAATTGAGTCTCCCTACGGTCTACGTTTTGAGCGTTTCCAGTGTCACCAGTTTTACATTCCGATGCACCTCTGCAGGTTTACTGTGTCCCTTGGACCTTCCCATTGGCGATGAATAACAGAAATTGCATCGGAATTAAATATAAGAGACACAATGACGGCTTAAGTACAGGAAGACAAAGTCTTCCAACTGTCTATGATTTGAGCGTTTCCTGTGTCGCCAGTTTTACATTCCCATGCACCTCTGCAGGTTTTCCTGTATCCCTTGGACCTACAAAGTGACGATGAAACACAGAAATAGCATCGGAATTAAATATAAGAGACACAATGCCGACTTAAGTACAGGAAGACTGAGCCTTCCTACTGTCTATGCTTTGAGCGTGTCCTGTGTCACCAGTTTTACATTCCTATGCACCTCTGCAGGTTTACTGTATCCATCGGACCTTCCCATGGACGATGAAACACAGAAATTACATCGGAATTAAAAATAAGGGACACAATGCCGACTTTAGTACAGGAAGATTGAGTCCTCCTACTGTCTATTTTTTGAGCGTTTCCTGTGTCGCCAGTTTTACATTCCGATGCACCTCTGCAGGTATACTGTTTCCCTTCAACTTTCCCATTGACGATGAAACACATAAATTGCATCGGAATTAAATATAAGAGTTACAATGCCGACTTAGGTACAGGAAGACTGAGTCTTCCTACTGTCTATGCTTTGAGCGTTTCCTGTGTCATCAGTTTTACTTCTTGATGAACTTCTGCAGGTTTACTGTATCCCTTGGACCTTCACAGTGACGATGAAACACATACATTGCATCTAAATTAAATATAAGAGACACAATGCCGACTTCAGTACAAGAAAACTGAGTCTTCTCAGGGTCTATGTTTGACCGCTTCCTGTGTCACCAGTTTTACATTCCGATGCACCTCTGCAGGTTTACTCTATCCCTTGGACGTTCCCATTGACGACGAAACAAGAAATTGCATCGGATTTAAATATAAGAGACACAATGCGGTCTTAAGCACAGGAAGACTGAGTATTCCTACTGTCTACGTTTTGATCGTCTCCTGTGTCACCAGTTTTTCGTTTCGATGTCCAGCCGCACGTTTACTGTATCCATGGGACCTTCCCATTGACGATGAAACACAGAAATTGCATCGGAATTAAATGTAAGAAACACAATGCCGACATAAGAACAGGAATGCTGAGTCTTCCTACTGGCTATGTTTTGAGCATTTCCTGTGTCACCAGTTTTACATTCCGATGCACCTCTGCAAGTTTACTGTATCCCTTGGATCTTCCAATTGACGATGAAACAAAGAAATTGCATCGGATTTAAATGTAAGAGACACTATGCCGACTTAAGTACAGGAAGATTGAGTCTTAATACTGTCTATGTTTTGAGCGTTTCCTGCGTCACCAATTTAAATTCCGATGCACCTCTGCTGGTATACTGTATCCATTGGACCTTCCCATTGACGGTGAAACACAGAAATTACATCGGAATTAAATATAAGAGGCACAACGCCGACTTAAGTACAAGAAAACTGAGTCTTCTTACGGTCTATGTTTTGAGCGTTTCCAGTGTCACCAGTTTTACATTCCGATGCACGTCTGCAGGTTTACTGTGTCCCTTGGACCTTCCCATTGGCGATGAAACACAGAAATTGCATCGGAATTAAATATAAGTGACACAATGACGGCTTAAGTACAGGAAGACAAAGTCTTCCAACTGTCTATGCTTTGAGCGTTTCCTGTGTCACCAGTTTTACATTCCCATGCACCTCTGCATGTTTTCCTGTATCCCTTGGACCTACAAACTGACGATGAAACACAGAAATAGCATCGGAATTAAATATAAGAGACACAATGCCGACTTAAGTACAGGAAGACTGAGCCTTCCTACTGTCTATGTTTTGAGCGTCTCCTGTGTCACCAGTTTTACATTCCGATGCACCTCTGCATGGTTACTGTATCCCCTGGACCTTCCCATTGACGATGAAACACAGAAATAGCATCGGAATTAAATATAAGAGACATAATGCCGACTTAAGTACAGAAGGACTGAGTCTTCCTACTGTCTATGTTTTGAGCGTTTAATGTGTCGCCAGTTATACATTCCGATGCACCTATGCAGGTCTACAGTATCCCTTGGACCTTCATAGTGACGATGAAACACAGAAATTGCATCGGAATTAAATATAAGACACACAATGTCGAATTAAGTACAGAAAGACTGAGTCTTCCTACTCTCTATGTTTTGAGCGTTTCCTGTGTCACCAGTTTTACATTCCGATGCACCTCTGCAGGTTTACGGTATCCATTGGACCTTCCCATTGACGATGAAACACAAAAACTGCATCGGAATTCAATATAAGAGACACAATGCCGACTTAAGTACAGGAAGATTGAGTCTTCCTACTGTCAATGTTTGAGCGTTTCCTGTTTCAACAGTTTTACATTCCGATGCACCTCTGCAGTTTTAATGTATCCATTGGACCTTCCCATTGACGATGAAACACAGAAAATGCATCGGAATTAAATGTAAGAGACACAATGCCGACTTAAGTACAGGAAGACTGAGTCTTCCTACTGTCTATGTTTTGAGCGTTTCCTGTGTCACCAGTTATACATTCTGATCCACCTCTGCAGGTTTACTGTATCCATTGGACCTTCCCTTTGACGACGAAGCACAGAAATTGCATCGGAATTAAATATAAGAGACACAACGCCGCCTTAAGTACAAGAAAACAGAGTCTTCTTACGGTCTATGATTTGAGCGTTTCCTGTGTCTCCATTTTTACATTCCAATGCACCTCTGCAGGTTTACTATATACCTTGGACCTTCCCATTGACGAAAAAACACAGAAATTGCATCGGAATTAAATATAAGAGTTAGAATGCCGCTTTAGGTACAGGAAGACTGAGTCTTCCTACTGTCTATGCTTTGAGCGTTTCCAGTGTCATCAGTTTTACTTTTTGATGCACTTCTGCAGGTTTAGTGTTTCGCTTGGACCTTCACAGTGACGATGAAACACATAAATTGCATCTAAATTAAATATAAGAGAGACAATGCCGACTTCAGTACAAGAAACCTGAGTCTTCTCAGGGTCTATGTTTGACCGCTTCCTGTGTCACCAGTTTTACATTCCGAAGCACCTCTGCAGGTTTACTCTATCCCTTGGACCTTCCCATTGACGACGAAACAAGAAATTGCATCGTATTTAAATATAAGAGACACAATGCCGTCTTAAGCACAGGAAGACTGAGTATTCCTACTATCTACGATTTGATCGTTTCCTGTGTCACCAGTTTTTCATTTCGATGTCCCTCCGCACGTTTACTGTATGCATTGGACCTTCACATTGACGATGAAACACAGAAAATGCATCGGAATTAAATATAAGAGACACAATGCCGACATAAGAACAGGAATGCTGAGTCTTCCTACTGTCTATGTTTTGAGCATTTCCTGTGTCACCAGTTTTACATTCCGATGCACCTCTGCAGGTTTACTGTATCCATCGGACCTTCCAATTGACGATGAACACAGAAATTACATCGGAATTAAATATAAGAGACACAACGCCGACTTAAGTACAAGAAAACTGAGTCTCCTTACGGTCTACGTTTTGAGCGTTTCCAGTGTCACCAGTTTTACATTCCGATGCACGTCTGCAGGTTTACTGTGTCCCTTGGACCTTCCCTTTGGAGATGAAACACAGAAATTGCATCGGAATTAAATATAAGTGACACAATGACGGCTTAAGTACAGGAAGACAAAGTCTTCCAACTGTCTATGTTTTGAGCGTTTCCTGTGTCACCAGTTTTACATTCCAATGCACCTCTGCAGGTTTTCCTGTATCCCTTGGACCTACAAAGTGACGATGAAACACAGAAATAGCATCGGAATTAAATATAAGAGACACAATGCCGACTTAAGTACAGGAAGACTGAGCCTTCCTACTGTCTATGTTTTGAGCGTCTCCTGTGTCACCAGTTTTACATTCCGATGCACCTCTGCATGGTTACTGTATCCCTTGGACCTTCCCATTGACGATGAAACACAGAAATTGCATCGGAATTAAATATAAGAGACATAAAGCCGACTTAAGTACAGAAGGACTGAGTCTTCCTACTGTCTATGTTTTGAGCGTTTCCTGTGTCGCCAGTTATACATTCCGATGCACCTATGCAGGTCTACAGTATCCCTTGGACCTTCATAGTGACGATGAAACACAGAAATTGCATCGGAATTAAATATAAGACACACAATGTCGCCTTAAGTACAGAAAGACTGAGTATTCCTACTCTCTATGTTTTGAGCGTTTCCTGTGTCACCAGTTTTACATTCCGATGCACCTCTGCAGGTTTACTGTGTCCCTTGGACCTTCCCATTGGCGATGAAACACAGAAATTGCATCGGAATTAAATATAAGTGACACAATGCCGACTTAAGTACAGGAAGACTGATTCTTACTACTGTCTATGGTTTGAGCGTTTCCTGTGTCACAAGTTTTACATTCCGATGCACCTCTGCAGGTTTACTGTATCCCTTCGACCTTCCCATTGACGATGAATCAGAGAAATTGCATTGGAATTAAATATAACAGACACAATGCCGACTTTAGTACAGGAAGATTGAGTCCTCCTACTGTCTATTTTTTGAGCGTTTCCTGCGTCACCAGTTTTACATTCCGATGCACCTCTGCAGGTTTACTGTATCCATCGGACCTTACCATAGACGATGAAACACAGAAATTACATCGGAATTAAATATAAGAGACACAACGCCGGCTTAACTACAAGAAAACTGAGTCATCTTACGGTCTACGTTTTGAGCGTTTTCAGTGTCACCAGTTTTACATTTTGATGCACCTCTGCAGATTTACTGTATCCCTTGGACCTTCACACTGACGATGAAACACAGAAATTGCATCTAAATTAAATATAAGAGACACAATGCCGACATAAGAACAGGAATGCTGAGTCTTCCTACTGTCTATGTTTTGGGCGTTTCCTGTGTCACCAGTTTTACATTCCGATGCACCTCTGCAGGTTTACTGTATCCCTTGGATCTTCCAATTGACGATGAAACAAAGAAATTGCATCGGAATTAAATATAAGAGAAACAATGCCTTTTTAAGTGCAGGAAGACTTTGTATTCCTACTGTCTATGTTTTGATCGTTTCCTGTGTGAGCAGTTTTTCATTCCAATGCACCTCCGCACGTTTACTGTATCCATTGGACCTTCCCAATGACGATGAAACACAGAAATTGCATCGGAATTAAATATAAGAGACACAATGCCGACATAAGTACAGGAATGCTGAGTCTTCTTACTGTCTATGTTTTGAGCATTTCCTGTGTCACCAGTTTTACATTCCGATGCACCTCTGCAAGTTTACTGTATCCCTTGGATCTTCCCATTGACGATGAAACACAGAAATTGCATCGGAATTAAATATAAGAGACACAATGCCGACATAAGAACAGGAATGCTGAGTCTTCTTACTGTCTATGTTTTGAGGGTTTCCTGTGTCTCAAGTTTTATATTCCGATGCACCTCTGCAGGTTTACTGTATCCCTTGGACCTTCCCATTGACGATGAAACACAGAAATTGCATCGGAATTAAATATAAGAGAGACAATGCCGACTTAAGTACAGAAGAACTGAGTCTTTCTACTGTCTATGTTATGAGCGTTTCCTGTATCACCAGTGTTACATTCCGATGCACCTCTGCAGGTTTACTGTGTCCCTTGGACCTTCCCATTGGCGATGAAACACAGAAATTACAACGGAATTAAATATAAGAGACACAACGCCGACTTAAGTACAAGAAAACTGAGTCTTCTTACGGTCTATGTTTTGATCGTTTCCTGTGTCACCAGTTTTACATTCCGATGCACCTCTGCAGGTTTGCTGTATCACTTGCACTTTCCCATTGACAATGAAACACAGATATTACATCGGAATTAAATGTAAGAGACACAATGCCGTCTTAAGTGCAGGAAGACTTTGTATTCCTACTGTCTCTGTTGAGATCGTTTCCTGTGTCACCAGTTTTTCATTGCAATGCACCTCCGCACGTTTACTGTATCCATTGGCCTTCCCATTGACGATGAAACACAGAAATTGCATCTGAATTAAATATATGAGACACAATGCCGACATAAGAACAGGAATGCTGAGTCTTCCTACTGTCTATGTTTTGAGCGTTTCCTGTGTCACCAGTTTTACATTCCGATGCACCTCTGCAGGTATACTGTATCCCTTTGACCTTCCCATTGACGATGAATCACAGAAATTGCATTGGAATTAAATATAACAGACACAATGCCGACTTTAGTACAGGAAGGTTGAGTCCTACTACTGCCTATTTTTTGAGCGTTTCCTGCGTCACCAGTTTTACATTCCGATGCACCTCTGCAGGTTTACTGTATCCATCGGACCTTACCATAGACGATGAAACACAGAAATTACATCGGAATTAAATATAAGAGACACAACGCCGACTTAAGTACAAGAAAATTGAGTCTCCTTACGGTCTACGTTTTGAGCGTTTCCAGTGTCACCAGTTTTACATTCCGATGCACGTCTGCAGGTTTACTGTGTCCCTTGGACCTTCCCATTGGCGATGAAACACAGAAATTGCATCGGAATTAAATATAAGTGACACAATGACGGCTTAAGTACAGGAAGACAAAGTCTTCCAACTGTCTATGCTTTGAGCGTTTCCTGTGTCACCAGTTTCACATTCCCATGCACCTCTGCAGGTTTTCCTGTATCCCTTGGACCTACAAAGTGACGATGAAACACAGAAATAGCATCGGAATTAAATATAAGAGACACAATGCCGACTTAAGTACAGGAAGACTGAGCCTTCCTACTGTCTATGTTTTGAGCGTGTCCTGTGTCACCAGTTTTACATTCCGATGCACCTCTGCAGGTTTACTGTATCCATCGGACCTTCCCATTGACGATGAAACACAGAAATTACATCGGAATTAAATATAAGAGACACAACGCCGACTTAACTACAAGAAAGTGTAAGTCATCTAAGTCATCTTACGGTCTACGTTTTGAGCGTTTCCAGTGTCACCAGTTTTACATTTTGATGCACCTCTGCAGATTTACTGTATCCCTTGGACCTTCACACTGACGATGAAACACAGAAATTGCATCTAAATTAAATATAAGAGACACAATGCCGACATAAGAACAGGAATGCTGAGTCTTCCTACTGTCTATGTTTTGGGCGTTTCCTGTGTCACCAGTTTTACATTCCGATGCACCTCTGCAGGTTTACTGTATCCCTTGCACTTTCCCATTGACGATGAAACACAGAAATTGCATCGGAATTAAATATAAGAGACACAATGCCGACATAAGAACAGGAATGCTGAGTCTTCTTACTGTCTATGTTTTGAGGGTTTCCTGTGTCTCAAGTTTTATATTCCGATGCACCTCTGCAGGTTTACTGTATCCATCGGACCTTCCCATTGACGATGAAACACAGAAATTACATCGGAATTAAATATAAGAGACACAACGCCGACTTAACTACAAGAAAACTGAGTCATCTTACGGTCTACGTTTTGAGCGTTTCCAGTGTCACCAGTTTTACATTTTGATGCACCTCTGCAGATTTACTGTATCCCTTGGACCTTCACACTGACGATGAAACACAGAAATTGCATCTAAATTAAATATAAGAGACACAATGCCGACATAAGAACAGGAATGCTGAGTCTTCCTACTGTCTATGTTTTGGGCGTTTCCTGTGTCACCAGTTTTACATTCCGATGCACCTCTGCAGGTTTACTGTATCCCTTGGATCTTCCAATTGACGATGAAACACAGAAATTGCATCGGAATTAAATATAAGAGAAACAATGCCATCTTAAGTGCAGGAAGACTTTGTATTCCTACTGTCTATGTTTGGATCGTTTCCTGTGTGAGCAGTTTTTCATTCCAATGCACCTCCGCACGTTTACTGTATCCATTGGACCTTCCCAATGACGATGAAACACAGAAATTGCATCGGAATTAAATATAAGAGACACAATGCCGACATAAGAACAGGAATGCTGATTCTTCTTACTGTCTATGTTTTGAGCATTTCCTGTGTCACCAGTTTTACATTCCGATGCACCTCTGCAAGTTTACTGTATCCCTTGGATCTTCCCATTGACGATGAAACACAGAAATAGCATCGGAATTAAATATAAGAGACACAATGCCGACTTAAGTACAGGAAGACTGACCCTTCCTACTGTCTATGTTTTGAGCGTCTCCTGTGTCACCAGTTTTACATTCCGATGCACCTCTGCATGGTTACTGTATCCCCTGGACCTTCCCATTGACGATGAAACACAGAAATAGCATCGGAATTAAATATAAGAGACATAATGCCGACTTAAGTACAGAAGGACTGAGTCTTCCTACTGTCTATGTTTTGAGCGTTTAATGTGTCGCCAGTTATACATTCCGATGCACCTATGCAGGTCTACAGTATCCCTTGGACCTTCATAGTGACGATGAAACACAGAAATTGCATCGGAATTAAATATAAGACACACAATGTCGAATTAAGTACAGAAAGACTGAGTCTTCCTACTCTCTATGTTTTGAGCGTTTCCTGTGTCACCAGTTTTACATTCCGATGCACCTCTGCAGGTTTACGGTATCCATTGGACCTTCCCATTGACGATGAAACACAAAAACTGCATCGGAATTCAATATAAGAGACACAATGCCGACTTAAGTACAGGAAGATTGAGTCTTCCTACTGTCAATGTTTGAGCGTTTCCTGTTTCAACAGTTTTACATTCCGATGCACCTCTGCAGTTTTAATGTATCCATTGGACCTTCCCATTGACGATGAAACACAGAAAATGCATCGGAATTAAATGTAAGAGACACAATGCCGACTTAAGTACAGGAAGACTGAGTCTTCCTACTGTCTATGTTTTGAGCGTTTCCTGTGTCACCAGTTATACATTCTGATCCACCTCTGCAGGTTTACTGTATCCATTGGACCTTCCCTTTGACGACGAAGCACAGAAATTGCATCGGAATTAAATATAAGAGACACAACGCCGCCTTAAGTACAAGAAAACAGAGTCTTCTTACGGTCTATGATTTGAGCGTTTCCTGTGTCTCCATTTTTACATTCCAATGCACCTCTGCAGGTTTACTATATACCTTGGACCTTCCCATTGACGAAAAAACACAGAAATTGCATCGGAATTAAATATAAGAGTTAGAATGCCGCTTTAGGTACAGGAAGACTGAGTCTTCCTACTGTCTATGCTTTGAGCGTTTCCAGTGTCATCAGTTTTACTTTTTGATGCACTTCTGCAGGTTTAGTGTTTCGCTTGGACCTTCACAGTGACGATGAAACACATAAATTGCATCTAAATTAAATATAAGAGAGACAATGCCGACTTCAGTACAAGAAACCTGAGTCTTCTCAGGGTCTATGTTTGACCGCTTCCTGTGTCACCAGTTTTACATTCCGAAGCACCTCTGCAGGTTTACTCTATCCCTTGGACCTTCCCATTGACGACGAAACAAGAAATTGCATCGTATTTAAATATAAGAGACACAATGCCGTCTTAAGCACAGGAAGACTGAGTATTCCTACTATCTACGATTTGATCGTTTCCTGTGTCACCAGTTTTTCATTTCGATGTCCCTCCGCACGTTTACTGTATGCATTGGACCTTCACATTGACGATGAAACACAGAAAATGCATCGGAATTAAATATAAGAGACACAATGCCGACATAAGAACAGGAATGCTGAGTCTTCCTACTGTCTATGTTTTGAGCATTTCCTGTGTCACCAGTTTTACATTCCGATGCACCTCTGCAGGTTTACTGTATCCATCGGACCTTCCAATTGACGATGAACACAGAAATTACATCGGAATTAAATATAAGAGACACAACGCCGACTTAAGTACAAGAAAACTGAGTCTCCTTACGGTCTACGTTTTGAGCGTTTCCAGTGTCACCAGTTTTACATTCCGATGCACGTCTGCAGGTTTACTGTGTCCCTTGGACCTTCCCTTTGGAGATGAAACACAGAAATTGCATCGGAATTAAATATAAGTGACACAATGACGGCTTAAGTACAGGAAGACAAAGTCTTCCAACTGTCTATGTTTTGAGCGTTTCCTGTGTCACCAGTTTTACATTCCAATGCACCTCTGCAGGTTTTCCTGTATCCCTTGGACCTACAAAGTGACGATGAAACACAGAAATAGCATCGGAATTAAATATAAGAGACACAATGCCGACTTAAGTACAGGAAGACTGAGCCTTCCTACTGTCTATGTTTTGAGCGTCTCCTGTGTCACCAGTTTTACATTCCGATGCACCTCTGCATGGTTACTGTATCCCTTGGACCTTCCCATTGACGATGAAACACAGAAATTGCATCGGAATTAAATATAAGAGACATAAAGCCGACTTAAGTACAGAAGGACTGAGTCTTCCTACTGTCTATGTTTTGAGCGTTTCCTGTGTCGCCAGTTATACATTCCGATGCACCTATGCAGGTCTACAGTATCCCTTGGACCTTCATAGTGACGATGAAACACAGAAATTGCATCGGAATTAAATATAAGACACACAATGTCGCCTTAAGTACAGAAAGACTGAGTATTCCTACTCTCTATGTTTTGAGCGTTTCCTGTGTCACCAGTTTTACATTCCGATGCACCTCTGCAGGTTTACTGTGTCCCTTGGACCTTCCCATTGGCGATGAAACACAGAAATTGCATCGGAATTAAATATAAGTGACACAATGCCGACTTAAGTACAGGAAGACTGATTCTTACTACTGTCTATGGTTTGAGCGTTTCCTGTGTCACAAGTTTTACATTCCGATGCACCTCTGCAGGTTTACTGTATCCCTTCGACCTTCCCATTGACGATGAATCAGAGAAATTGCATTGGAATTAAATATAACAGACACAATGCCGACTTTAGTACAGGAAGATTGAGTCCTCCTACTGTCTATTTTTTGAGCGTTTCCTGCGTCACCAGTTTTACATTCCGATGCACCTCTGCAGGTTTACTGTATCCATCGGACCTTACCATAGACGATGAAACACAGAAATTACATCGGAATTAAATATAAGAGACACAACGCCGGCTTAACTACAAGAAAACTGAGTCATCTTACGGTCTACGTTTTGAGCGTTTTCAGTGTCACCAGTTTTACATTTTGATGCACCTCTGCAGATTTACTGTATCCCTTGGACCTTCACACTGACGATGAAACACAGAAATTGCATCTAAATTAAATATAAGAGACACAATGCCGACATAAGAACAGGAATGCTGAGTCTTCCTACTGTCTATGTTTTGGGCGTTTCCTGTGTCACCAGTTTTACATTCCGATGCACCTCTGCAGGTTTACTGTATCCCTTGGATCTTCCAATTGACGATGAAACAAAGAAATTGCATCGGAATTAAATATAAGAGAAACAATGCCTTTTTAAGTGCAGGAAGACTTTGTATTCCTACTGTCTATGTTTTGATCGTTTCCTGTGTGAGCAGTTTTTCATTCCAATGCACCTCCGCACGTTTACTGTATCCATTGGACCTTCCCAATGACGATGAAACACAGAAATTGCATCGGAATTAAATATAAGAGACACAATGCCGACATAAGTACAGGAATGCTGAGTCTTCTTACTGTCTATGTTTTGAGCATTTCCTGTGTCACCAGTTTTACATTCCGATGCACCTCTGCAAGTTTACTGTATCCCTTGGATCTTCCCATTGACGATGAAACACAGAAATTGCATCGGAATTAAATATAAGAGACACAATGCCGACATAAGAACAGGAATGCTGAGTCTTCTTACTGTCTATGTTTTGAGGGTTTCCTGTGTCTCAAGTTTTATATTCCGATGCACCTCTGCAGGTTTACTGTATCCCTTGGACCTTCCCATTGACGATGAAACACAGAAATTGCATCGGAATTAAATATAAGAGAGACAATGCCGACTTAAGTACAGAAGAACTGAGTCTTTCTACTGTCTATGTTATGAGCGTTTCCTGTATCACCAGTGTTACATTCCGATGCACCTCTGCAGGTTTACTGTGTCCCTTGGACCTTCCCATTGGCGATGAAACACAGAAATTACAACGGAATTAAATATAAGAGACACAACGCCGACTTAAGTACAAGAAAACTGAGTCTTCTTACGGTCTATGTTTTGATCGTTTCCTGTGTCACCAGTTTTACATTCCGATGCACCTCTGCAGGTTTGCTGTATCACTTGCACTTTCCCATTGACAATGAAACACAGATATTACATCGGAATTAAATGTAAGAGACACAATGCCGTCTTAAGTGCAGGAAGACTTTGTATTCCTACTGTCTCTGTTGAGATCGTTTCCTGTGTCACCAGTTTTTCATTGCAATGCACCTCCGCACGTTTACTGTATCCATTGGCCTTCCCATTGACGATGAAACACAGAAATTGCATCTGAATTAAATATATGAGACACAATGCCGACATAAGAACAGGAATGCTGAGTCTTCCTACTGTCTATGTTTTGAGCGTTTCCTGTGTCACCAGTTTTACATTCCGATGCACCTCTGCAGGTATACTGTATCCCTTTGACCTTCCCATTGACGATGAATCACAGAAATTGCATTGGAATTAAATATAACAGACACAATGCCGACTTTAGTACAGGAAGGTTGAGTCCTACTACTGCCTATTTTTTGAGCGTTTCCTGCGTCACCAGTTTTACATTCCGATGCACCTCTGCAGGTTTACTGTATCCATCGGACCTTACCATAGACGATGAAACACAGAAATTACATCGGAATTAAATATAAGAGACACAACGCCGACTTAAGTACAAGAAAATTGAGTCTCCTTACGGTCTACGTTTTGAGCGTTTCCAGTGTCACCAGTTTTACATTCCGATGCACGTCTGCAGGTTTACTGTGTCCCTTGGACCTTCCCATTGGCGATGAAACACAGAAATTGCATCGGAATTAAATATAAGTGACACAATGACGGCTTAAGTACAGGAAGACAAAGTCTTCCAACTGTCTATGCTTTGAGCGTTTCCTGTGTCACCAGTTTCACATTCCCATGCACCTCTGCAGGTTTTCCTGTATCCCTTGGACCTACAAAGTGACGATGAAACACAGAAATAGCATCGGAATTAAATATAAGAGACACAATGCCGACTTAAGTACAGGAAGACTGAGCCTTCCTACTGTCTATGTTTTGAGCGTGTCCTGTGTCACCAGTTTTACATTCCGATGCACCTCTGCAGGTTTACTGTATCCATCGGACCTTCCCATTGACGATGAAACACAGAAATTACATCGGAATTAAATATAAGAGACACAACGCCGACTTAACTACAAGAAAGTGTAAGTCATCTAAGTCATCTTACGGTCTACGTTTTGAGCGTTTCCAGTGTCACCAGTTTTACATTTTGATGCACCTCTGCAGATTTACTGTATCCCTTGGACCTTCACACTGACGATGAAACACAGAAATTGCATCTAAATTAAATATAAGAGACACAATGCCGACATAAGAACAGGAATGCTGAGTCTTCCTACTGTCTATGTTTTGGGCGTTTCCTGTGTCACCAGTTTTACATTCCGATGCACCTCTGCAGGTTTACTGTATCCCTTGCACTTTCCCATTGACGATGAAACACAGAAATTGCATCGGAATTAAATATAAGAGACACAATGCCGACATAAGAACAGGAATGCTGAGTCTTCTTACTGTCTATGTTTTGAGGGTTTCCTGTGTCTCAAGTTTTATATTCCGATGCACCTCTGCAGGTTTACTGTATCCATCGGACCTTCCCATTGACGATGAAACACAGAAATTACATCGGAATTAAATATAAGAGACACAACGCCGACTTAACTACAAGAAAACTGAGTCATCTTACGGTCTACGTTTTGAGCGTTTCCAGTGTCACCAGTTTTACATTTTGATGCACCTCTGCAGATTTACTGTATCCCTTGGACCTTCACACTGACGATGAAACACAGAAATTGCATCTAAATTAAATATAAGAGACACAATGCCGACATAAGAACAGGAATGCTGAGTCTTCCTACTGTCTATGTTTTGGGCGTTTCCTGTGTCACCAGTTTTACATTCCGATGCACCTCTGCAGGTTTACTGTATCCCTTGGATCTTCCAATTGACGATGAAACACAGAAATTGCATCGGAATTAAATATAAGAGAAACAATGCCATCTTAAGTGCAGGAAGACTTTGTATTCCTACTGTCTATGTTTGGATCGTTTCCTGTGTGAGCAGTTTTTCATTCCAATGCACCTCCGCACGTTTACTGTATCCATTGGACCTTCCCAATGACGATGAAACACAGAAATTGCATCGGAATTAAATATAAGAGACACAATGCCGACATAAGAACAGGAATGCTGATTCTTCTTACTGTCTATGTTTTGAGCATTTCCTGTGTCACCAGTTTTACATTCCGATGCACCTCTGCAAGTTTACTGTATCCCTTGGATCTTCCCATTGACGATGAAACACAGAAATAGCATCGGAATTAAATATAAGAGACACAATGCCGACTTAAGTACAGGAAGACTGACCCTTCCTACTGTCTATGTTTTGAGCGTCTCCTGTGTCACCAGTTTTACATTCCGATGCACCTCTGCATGGTTACTGTATCCCCTGGACCTTCCCATTGACGATGAAACACAGAAATAGCATCGGAATTAAATATAAGAGACATAATGCCGACTTAAGTACAGAAGGACTGAGTCTTCCTACTGTCTATGTTTTGAGCGTTTAATGTGTCGCCAGTTATACATTCCGATGCACCTATGCAGGTCTACAGTATCCCTTGGACCTTCATAGTGACGATGAAACACAGAAATTGCATCGGAATTAAATATAAGACACACAATGTCGAATTAAGTACAGAAAGACTGAGTCTTCCTACTCTCTATGTTTTGAGCGTTTCCTGTGTCACCAGTTTTACATTCCGATGCACCTCTGCAGGTTTACGGTATCCATTGGACCTTCCCATTGACGATGAAACACAAAAACTGCATCGGAATTCAATATAAGAGACACAATGCCGACTTAAGTACAGGAAGATTGAGTCTTCCTACTGTCAATGTTTGAGCGTTTCCTGTTTCAACAGTTTTACATTCCGATGCACCTCTGCAGTTTTAATGTATCCATTGGACCTTCCCATTGACGATGAAACACAGAAAATGCATCGGAATTAAATGTAAGAGACACAATGCCGACTTAAGTACAGGAAGACTGAGTCTTCCTACTGTCTATGTTTTGAGCGTTTCCTGTGTCACCAGTTATACATTCTGATCCACCTCTGCAGGTTTACTGTATCCATTGGACCTTCCCTTTGACGACGAAGCACAGAAATTGCATCGGAATTAAATATAAGAGACACAACGCCGCCTTAAGTACAAGAAAACAGAGTCTTCTTACGGTCTATGATTTGAGCGTTTCCTGTGGCTCCATTTTTACATTCCAATGCACCTCTGCAGGTTTACTATATACCTTGGACCTTCCCATTGACGAAAAAACACAGAAATTGCATCGGAATTAAATATAAGAGTTAGAATGCCGCTTTAGGTACAGGAAGACTGAGTCTTCCTACTGTCTATGCTTTGAGCGTTTCCAGTGTCATCAGTTTTACTTTTTGATGCACTTCTGCAGGTTTACTGTTTCGCTTGGACCTTCACAGTGACGATGAAACACATAAATTGCATCTAAATTAAATATAAGAGACACAATGCCGACTTCAGTACAAGAAACCTGAGTCTTCTCAGGGTCTATGTTTGACCGCTTCCTGTGTCACCAGTTTTACATTCCGAAGCACCTCTGCAGGTTTACTCTATCCCTTGGACCTTCCCATTGACGACGAAACAAGAAATTGTATCGTATTTAAATATAAGAGACACAATGCCGTCTTAAGCACAGGAAGACTGAGTATTCCTACTATCTACGATTTGATCGTTTCCTGTGTCACCAGTTTTTCATTTCGATGTCCCTCCGCACGTTTACTGTATGCATTGGACCTTCACATTGACGATGAAACACAGAAAATGCATCGGAATTAAATATAAGAGACACAATGCCGACATAAGAACAGGAATGCTGAGTCTTCCTACTGTCTATGTTTTGAGCATTTCCTGTGTCACCAGTTTTACATTCCGATGCACCTCAGCAGGTTTACTGTATCCATCGGACCTTCCAATTGACGATGAACACAGAAATTACATCGGAATTAAATATAAGAGACACAACGCCGACTTAAGTACAAGAAAACTGAGTCTCCTTACGGTCTACGTTTTGAGCGTTTCCAGTGTCACCAGTTTTACATTCCGATGCACGTCTGCAGGTTTACTGTGTCCCTTGGACCTTCCCATTGGAGATGAAACACAGAAATTGCATCGGAATTAAATATAAGTGACACAATGACGGCTTAAGTACAGGAAGACAAAGTCTTCCAACTGTCTATGTTTTGAGCGTTTCCTGTGTCACCAGTTTTACATTCCAATGCACCTCTGCAGGTTTTCCTGTATCCCTTGGACCTACAAAGTGACGATGAAACACAGAAATAGCATCGGAATTAAATATAAGAGACACAATGCCGACTTAAGTACAGGAAGACTGAGCCTTCCTACTGTCTATGTTTTGAGCGTCTCCTGTGTCACCAGTTTTACATTCCGATGCACCTCTGCATGGTTACTGTATCCCTTGGACCTTCCCATTGACGATGAAACACAGAAATTGCATCGGAATTAAATATAAGAGACATAAAGCCGACTTAAGTACAGAAGGACTGAGTCTTCCTACTGTCTATGTTTTGAGCGTTTCCTGTGTCGCCAGTTATACATTCCGATGCACCTATGCAGGTCTACAGTATCCCTTGGACCTTCATAGTGACGATGAAACACAGAAATTGCATCGGAATTAAATATAAGACACACAATGTCGCCTTAAGTACAGAAAGACTGAGTATTCCTACTCTCTATGTTTTGAGCGTTTCCTGTGTCACCAGTTTTACATTCCGATGCACCTCTGCAGGTTTACTGTGTCCCTTGGACCTTCCCATTGGCGATGAAACACAGAAATTGCATCGGAATTAAATATAAGTGACACAATGCCGACTTAAGTACAGGAAGACTGATTCTTACTACTGTCTATGGTTTGAGCGTTTCCTGTGTCACAAGTTTTACATTCCGATGCACCTCTGCAGGTTTACTGTATCCCTTCGACCTTCCCATTGACGATGAATCAGAGAAATTGCATTGGAATTAAATATAACAGACACAATGCCGACTTTAGTACAGGAAGATTGAGTCCTCCTACTGTCTATTTATTGAGCGTTTCCTGCGTCACCAGTTTTACATTCCGATGCACCTCTGCAGGTTTACTGTATCCATCGGACCTTACCATAGACGATGAAACACAGAAATTACATCGGAATTAAATATAAGAGACACAACGCCGGCTTAACTACAAGAAAACTGAGTCATCTTACGGTTTACGTTTTGAGCGTTTTCAGTGTCACCAGTTTTACATTTTGATGCACCTCTGCAGATTTACTGTATCCCTTGGACCTTCACACTGACGATGAAACACAGAAATTGCATCTAAATTAAATATAAGAGACACAATGCCGACATAAGAACAGGAATGCTGAGTCTTCCTACTGTCTATGTTTTGGGCGTTTCCTGTGTCACCAGTTTTACATTCCGATGCACCTCTGCAGGTTTACTGTATCCCTTGGATCTTCCAATTGACGATGAAACAAAGAAATTGCATCGGAATTAAATATAAGAGAAACAATGCCTTTTTAAGTGCAGGAAGACTTTGTATTCCTACTGTCTATGTTTTGATCGTTTCCTGTGTGAGCAGTTTTTCATTCCAATGCACCTCCGCACGTTTACTGTATCCATTGGACCTTCCCAATGACGATGAAACACAGAAATTGCATCGGAATTAAATATAAGAGACACAATGCCGACATAAGTACAGGAATGCTGAGTCTTCTTACTGTCTATGTTTTGAGCATTTCCTGTGTCACCAGTTTTACATTCCGATGCACCTCTGCAAGTTTACTGTATCCCTTGGATCTTCCCATTGACGATGAAACACAGAAATTGCATCGGAATTAAATATAAGAGACACAATGCCGACATAAGAACAGGAATGCTGAGTCTTCTTACTGTCTATGTTTTGAGGGTTTCCTGTGTCTCAAGTTTTATATTCCGATGCACCTCTGCAGGTTTACTGTATCCCTTGGACCTTCCCATTGACGATGAAACACAGAAATTGCTTCGGAATTAAATATAAGAGAGACAATGCCGACTTAAGTACAGAAGAACTGAGTCTTTCTACTGTCTATGTTATGAGCGTTTCCTGTATCACCAGTGTTACATTCCGATGCACCTCTGCAGGTTTACTGTGTCCCTTGGACCTTCCCATTGGCGATGAAACACAGAAATTACAACGGAATTAAATATAAGAGACACAACGCCGACTTAAGTACAAGAAAACTGAGTCTTCTTACGGTCTATGTTTTGATCGTTTCCTGTGTCACCAGTTTTACATTCCGATGCACCTCTGCAGGTTTGCTGTATCACTTGCACTTTCCCATTGACAATGAAACACAGATATTACATCGGAATTAAATGTAAGAGACACAATGCCGTCTTAAGTGCAGGAAGACTTTGTATTCCTACTGTCTCTGTTGAGATCGTTTCCTGTGTCACCAGTTTTTCATTGCAATGCACCTCCGCACGTTTACTGTATCCATTGGCCTTCCCATTGACGATGAAACACAGAAATTGCATCTGAATTAAATATATGAGACACAATGCCGACATAAGAACAGGAATGCTGAGTCTTCCTACTGTCTATGTTTTGAGCGTTTCCTGTGTCACCAGTTTTACATTCCGATGCACCTCTGCAGGTATACTGTATCCCTTTGACCTTCCCATTGACGATGAATCACAGAAATTGCATTGGAATTAAATATAACAGACACAATGCCGACTTTAGTACAGGAAGGTTGAGTCCTACTACTGCCTATTTTTTGAGCGTTTCCTGCGTCACCAGTTTTACATTCCGATGCACCTCTGCAGGTTTACTGTATCCATCGGACCTTACCATAGACGATGAAACACAGAAATTACATCGGAATTAAATATAAGAGACACAACGCCGACTTAAGTACAAGAAAATTGAGTCTCCTTACGGTCTACGTTTTGAGCGTTTCCAGTGTCACCAGTTTTACATTCCGATGCACGTCTGCAGGTTTACTGTGTCCCTTGGACCTTCCCATTGGCGATGAAACACAGAAATTGCATCGGAATTAAATATAAGTGACACAATGACGGCTTAAGTACAGGAAGACAAAGTCTTCCAACTGTCTATGCTTTGAGCGTTTCCTGTGTCACCAGTTTCACATTCCCATGCACCTCTGCAGGTTTTCCTGTATCCCTTGGACCTACAAAGTGACGATGAAACACAGAAATAGCATCGGAATTAAATATAACAGACACAATGCCGACTTAAGTACAGGAAGACTGAGCCTTCCTACTGTCTATGTTTTGAGCGTGTCCTGTGTCACCAGTTTTACATTCCGATGCACCTCTGCAGGTTTACTGTATCCATCGGACCTTCCCATTGACGATGAAACACAGAAATTACATCGGAATTAAATATAAGAGACACAACGCCGACTTAACTACAAGAAAACTGAGTCATCTTACGGTCTACGTTTTGAGCGTTTCCAGTGTCACCAGTTTTACATTTTGATGCACCTCTGCAGATTTACTGTATCCCTTGGACCTTCACACTGACGATGAAACACAGAAATTGCATCTAAATTAAATATAAGAGACACAATGCCGACATAAGAACAGGAATGCTGAGTCTTCCTACTGTCTATGTTTTGGGCGTTTCCTGTGTCACCAGTTTTACATTCCGATGCACCTCTGCAGGTTTACTGTATCCCTTGGATCTTCCAATTGACGATGAAACACAGAAATTGCATCGGAATTAAATATAAGAGAAACAATGCCATCTTAAGTGCAGGAAGACTTTGTATTCCTACTGTCTATGTTTGGATCGTTTCCTGTGTGAGCAGTTTTTCATTCCAATGCACCTCCGCACGTTTACTGTATCCATTGGACCTTCCCAATGACGATGAAACACAGAAATTGCATCGGAATTAAATATAAGAGACACAATGCCGACATAAGAACAGGAATGCTGATTCTTCTTACTGTCTATGTTTTGAGCATTTCCTGTGTCACCAGTTTTACATTCCGATGCACCTCTGCAAGTTTACTGTATCCCTTGGATCTTCCCATTGACGATGAAACACAGAAATTGCATCGGAATTAAATATAAGAGACACAATGCCGACATAAGAACAGGAATGCTGAGTCTTCTTACTGTCTATGTTTTGAAGGTTTCCTGTGTCTCAAGTTTTATATTCCGATGCACCTCTGCAGGTTTACTGTATCCCTTGGACCTTCCCATTGACGATGAAACACAGAAATTGCATCGGAATTAAATATAAGAGAGACAATGCCGACTTAAGTACAGAAGAACTGAGTCTCCCTACTGTCTATGTTATGAGCGTTTCCTGTATCACCAGTGTTACATTCCGATGCACCTCTGCAGGTTTACTGTGTCCCTTGGACCTTCCCATTGGCGATGAAACACAGAAATTACAACGGAATTAAATATACGAGACACAACGCCGACTTAAGTACAAGAAAACTGAGTCTTCTTACGGTCTATGCTTTGATCGTTTCCTGTGTCACCAGTTTTACATTCCGATGCACCTCTGCAGGTTTGCTGTATCCCTTGCACTTTCCCATTGACAATGAAACACAGATATTACATCGGAATTAAATGTAAGAGACACAATGCCGTCTTAAGTGCAGGAAGACTTTGTATTCCTACTGTCTCTGTTGTGATCGTTTCCTGTGTCACCAGTTTTTCATTGCAATGCACCTCCGCACGTTTACTGTATCCATTGGCCTTCCCATTGACGATGAAACACAGAAATTGCATCTGAATTAAATATATGAGACACAATGCCGACATAAGAACAGGAATGCTGAGTCTTCCTACTGTCTATGTTTTGAGCGTTTCCTGTGTCACCAGTTTTACATTCCGATGCACCTCTGCAGGTATACTGTATCCCTTTGACCTTCCCATTGACGATGAATCACAGAAATTGCATTGGAATTAAATATAACAGACACAATGCCGACTTTAGTACAGGAAGGTTGAGTCCTACTACTGTCTATTTTTTGAGCGTTTCCTGCGTCACCAGTTTTACATTCCGATGCACCTCTGCAGGTTTACTGTATCCATCGGACCTTACCATAGACGATGAAACATAGAAATTACATCGGAATTAAATATAAGAGACACAACGCCGACTTAAGTACAAGAAAATTGAGTCTCCTTACGGTCTACGTTTTGAGCGTTTCCAGTGTCACCAGTTTTACATTCCGATGCACGTCTGCAGGTTTACTGTGTCCCTTGGACCTTCCCATTGGCGATGAAACACAGAAATTGCATCGGAATTAAATATAAGTGACACAATGACGGCTTAAGTACAGGAAGACAAAGTCTTCCAACTGTCTATGCTTTGAGCGTTTCCTGTGTCACAAGTTTTACATTCCCATGCACCTCTGCAGGTTTTCCTGTATCCCTTGGACCTACAAAGTGACGATGAAACACAGAAATAGCATCGGAATTAAATATAAGAGACACAATGCCGACTTAAGTACAGGAAGACTGAGCCTTCCTACTGTCTATGTTTTGAGCGTGTCCTGTGTCACCAGTTTTACATTCCGATGCACCTCTGCAGGTTTATTGTATCCATCGGACCTTCCCATTGACGATGAAACACAGAAATTACATCGGAATTAAATATAAGAGACACAACGCCGACTTAACTACAAGAAAACTGAGTCATCTTACGGTCTACGTTTTGAGCGTTTCCAGTGTCACCAGTTTTACATTTTGATGCACCTCTGCAGATTTACTGTATCCCTTGGACCTTCACACTGACGATGAAACACAGAAATTGCATCTAAATTAAATATAAGAGACACAATGCCGACATAAGAACAGGAATGCTGAGTCTTCCTACTGTCTATGTTTTGGGCGTTTCCTGTGTCACCAGTTTTACATTCCGATGCACCTCTGCAGGTTTACTGTATCCCTTGGATCTTCCAATTGACGATGAAACACAGAAATTGCATCGGAATTAAATATAAGAGAAACAATGCCATCTTAAGTGCAGGAAGACTTTGTATTCCTACTGTCTATGTTTGGATCGTTTCCTGTGTGAGCAGTTTTTCATTCCAATGCACCTCCGCACGTTTACTGTATCCATTGGACCTTCCCAATGACGATGAAACACAGAAATTGCATCGGAATTAAATATAAGAGACACAATGCCGACATAAGAACAGGAATGCTGATTCTTCTTACTGTCTATGTTTTGAGCATTTCCTGTGTCACCAGTTTTACATTCCGATGCACCTCTGCAAGTTTACTGTATCCCTTGGATCTTCCCATTGACGATGAAACACAGAAATTGCATCGGAATTAAATATAAGAGACACAATGCCGACATAAGAACAGGAATGCTGAGTCTTCTTACTGTCTATGTTTTGAGGGTTTCCTGTGTCTCAAGTTTTATATTCCGATGCACCTCTGCAGGTTTACTGTATCCCTTGGACCTTCCCATTGACGATGAAACACAGAAATTGCATCGGAATTAAATATAAGAGAGACAATGCCGACTTAAGTACAGAAGAACTGAGTCTCCCTACTGTCTATGTTATGAGCGTTTCCTGTATCACCAGTGTTACATTCCGATGCACCTCTGCAGGTTTACTGTGTCCCTTGGACCTTCCCATTGGCGATGAAACACAGAAATTACAACGGAATTAAATATAAGAGACACAACGCCGACTTAAGTACAAGAAAACTGAGTCTTCTTACGGTCTATGTTTTGATCGTTTCCTGTGTCACCAGTTTTACATTCCGATGCACCTCTGCAGGTTAGCTGTATCCCTTGCACTTTCCCATTGACAATGAAACACAGAAATTACATCGGAATTAAATGTAAGAGACACAATGCCGTCTTAAGTGCAGGAAGACTTTGTATTCCTACTGTCTCTGTTGTGATCGTTTCCTGTGTCACCAGTTTTTCATTCCAATGCACCTCCGCACGTTTACTGTATCCATTGGCCTTCCCATTGACGATGAAACACAGAAATTGCATCTGAATTAAATATATGAGACACAATGCCGACATAAGAACAGGAATGTTGAGTCTTCCTACTGTCTATGTTTTGAGCGTTTCCTGTGTCACCAGTTTTACATTCCGATGCACCTCTGCAGGTTTACTGTATCCCTTTGACCTTCCCATTGACGATGAATCACAGAAATTGCATTGGAATTAAATATAACAGACACAATGCCGACTTTAGTACAGGAAGGTTGAGTCCTACTACTGTCTATTTTTTGAGCGTTTCCTGCGTCACCAGTTTTACATTCCGATGCACCTCTGCAGGTTTACTGTATCCATCGGACCTTACCATAGACGAAGAAACACAGAAATTGCATCGGAATTAAATATAAGAGGCACAATGCCGACTTAAGTACAGCAAGACTGAGTCTTCCTAATGTCTATGTTTTGAGCGTTTCCTGTGTCATCAGTTCTACATTCCGATGCACCTCTGCAGGTTTACGGTATCCATTATACCCCCCCCCCCCCCCCATCGACGATGAAACACAGAAATTGCATCGGAATTAAATATAAATGCACAATGCCGACTTAAGTACAGGAAGACTGAGTCTTCTTACTGTCTATGTTTTGAGCGCTTCCTGCGTCACCAGTTTCACATTCCGATGCACCTCTGCAGGTTTACTGTATCCATTGGACCTTCCCATTGACGATGAAACACAGAAATTGCATCTGAATTAAATATATGACACACAATGCCGACATAAGAACAGGAATGCTGAGTCTTCCTACTGTCTATGTTTTGAGCATTTCCTGTGTCACCAGTTTTACATTCCGATGCACCTCTGCAAGTTTACTGTATCCCTTGGATCTTCCAATTGACGTTGAAACACAGAAATTGCATCGGAATTAAATATAAGAGACACAATGCCGACTTAAATACAGGAACATTGAGTCTTCCTACTGTCTATGTTTTAAGCGTTTCCTGCGTCACCAGTTTTACATTCCGATGCACCTCTGCAGGTTTACTGTATCCCTTGGATCTTCCCATTGGCGATGAAACACAGAAATTACACCGGAATTAAATATAAGAGACACAACGCCGACTTAAGTACAAGAAAACTGAGTCTTCTTACGGTCTATGTTTTGAGCGTTTCCAGTGTCACCAGTGTTACATTCCGATGCACCTCTGCAGGTTTACTGTGTCCCTTGGACCTTCCCAT
Source organism: Schistocerca nitens (assembly GCF_023898315.1). Classification (NCBI taxonomy): domain Eukaryota; kingdom Metazoa; phylum Arthropoda; class Insecta; order Orthoptera; family Acrididae; genus Schistocerca; species Schistocerca nitens. The sequence goes on along the minus strand of NC_064623.1, from coordinate 236,637,701 downwards.
TGGCGATGAAACACAGAAATTGCACCTCAATGAAATATAAGAGACACAATGACGTCTTCAGTAGAGGAAGACTGAGTCTTCCTACTGTCTATGTTTTGAGCGTTTCCTGTGTCTCAAGTTTTATATTCCGATGCACCTCTGCAGGTTTACTGTATCCCTAGGACCTTCACAGTGACGAAGGAACACAGAAATTGCATCGGAATTAAATATAAGAGACACAATGCCGACTTAAGTACAGGAAGACTGAGTCTTCCTACTGTCTATGCTTTGAGCGTCTCCTGTGTCACCAGATTTACATTCCGATGCACCTCAGCAGGGTTACTGTATCCCTTGGACTTTCCCATTGACGATGAAACACAGAAATTGCATCGGAATTAAATATAAGAGACACAATGTCGACTTCAGTACAGAAAGACTGAGTCTTCCTACTGTCCATGTTTTGAGCGTTTCCTGTGTCACCAGTTTTACATTCCGATTCACCTCTGCAGGTTTGCAGTATTCCTTGCACCTTCCCATTGACAATGAAACACAGAAATTACATCGGAATTAAATATAACAGACACAATGTCGACTTAACTACAGGAAGACTGAGTCTTCCTACTGTCTATGATTTGAGCGTTTCCTGTGTCACCAGTTTTACATTCCGATGCACCTCTGCAGGTTTACTGTATCCCTTTGAACTTCCCATTGACGATGAATCACAGAAATTGCATCGGAATTAAATATAAGAGACACAATGCCGACTTTAGTACAGGAAGATTGAGTACCCCTACTGTCTATTTTTTGAGCGTTTCCTGCGTCACCAGTTTTACATTCCGATGCACCTCTGCAGGTTTACTGTATCCATCGGACCTTCCCATTGACGATGAAACACAGAAATTACATCGGAATTAAATATAAGAGACACAACGCCGACTTAAGTACAAGAAAACTGAGTCTTCTTACGGTCTACGTTTTGAGCGTTTCCAGTGTCACCAGTTTTACATTCCGATGCACCTCTGCAGGTTTACTGTGTCGCTTGGACCTTCCCATTGGCGATGATATACACAAATTGCATCGGAATTAAATATAAGAGACACAATGCCGACATAAGAACAGGAATGCTGAGTCTTCCTACTGTCTATGTTTTGAGCATTTCCTGTGTCACCAGTTTCACATTCCGATGCACCTCTGCAAGTTTACTGTATCCCTTGGATCTTCCAATTGACGATGAAACACAGAAATTGCATCGGAATTAAATATAAGAGACACAATGCCGACTTAAGTACAGGAAGATTGAGTCTTAATACTGTCCATGCTTTGAGCGTCTCCTGCGTCACCAATTTTATATTCCGATGCACCTCTGCAGGTTTACTGTATCCATTGGACCTTCCCATTAACGATGAAACACAGAAATAGCATCGGAATTAAATATAAGAGACACAATGCCGACTTAAGTACAGGAAGACTGAGTCTTCCTACTGTCTATGTTTTGAGCGTTTCCTGTGTCACCAGTTATACATTCCGAGCCACCCTGCAGGATTACTGTATCCATTGGACCTTCCCTTTGGCGACGAAGCACAGAAATTACATCGGAATTAAATATAAGAGACACAACGCCGACTAAAGTACAATAAAACTGAGTCTTCTTACGGTCTATGATTTGAGCGTCTCCTGTGACACCAATTTAACATTCCAATGCACCTTTGCAGGTTTACTATATACCTTGGACCTTCCCATTGCCGAAAAAACACAGAAATTGCATCGGAATTATATATAAGAGATACAATGCCGACTTAGGTACAGGAAGACTGAGTCGTCCTACTGTCTATGTTTTGAGCGTTTCCTGTGTCATCAGTTTTACATTTTGATGCACCTCTACAGGTTTACTGTATCCCTTGGACCTTCACAGTGACGATGAAACACAGCAATTGCATCTAAATTAAATATAAGAGACACAATGCCGACTTCAGTACAAGAAAACTGAGTCTTCTTAGGGTCTATGTTTGACCGCTTCCTGTGTCACCACTTTTACATTCCGATGCACCTCTGCAGATTTACTCTATCCCTTGGACCTTCCCATTGACGACGAAACACAGAAAGTGCATCGGATTTAAATATAAGTGACACAATGCCGTCTTAAGTACAGGAAGACTTTGTATTCCTACTGTCTATGTTTTGATCGTTTCCTGTGTCACCAGTTTTTCATTCCAATGCACCTCCGCACGTTTACTGTATCCATTGGACCTTCCCATTGACGATTAAACACAGAAATTGAATCGGAATTAAATATAAGAGACACAATGCCGAGATAAGAACAGGAATGCTGAGTCTTCCTAATGTCTATGTTTTGAGCATTTCCTGTGTCACCAGTTTTACGTTCCGATGCACCTCTGCAAGTTTACTGTATCCCTTGGATCTTCCAATTGACGATGAAATACAGAAACTGCATCGGAATTAAATATATGAGACACAATGCGGACTTAAGTACGGGAAGATTGAGTCTTCCTGCTGTCTATGTTTTGAGCGTTTCCTGCGTCACCAATTTTACATTCCGATGCACCTCTGCAGGTTTACTGCATCCATTGCACCTTCCCATTGACGATAAAACACAGAAATAGCATCGGAATTAAATATAAGAGACACAATGCCGACTTAAGAACAGGATGGCTGAGCCTTCCTACTCTCTATGTTTTGAGCGTTTCATGTGTCACCAGTTTTACATTCCGATGCACCTCTGCAGGTTTACTGTGTCCCTTGGACCTTCCCATTGGCGATGAAACACAGAAATTGCACCGCAATTAAATATAAGAGATACAATGACGTCTTAAGTAGAGGAAGACTGAGTCTTCCTACTGTCTATGATTTGAGCGTTTCCTGTGTCACCAGTATTATATTCCGATGCACCTATGCAGGTTTACTGTATCCCTTGGACCTTCACAGTGACGAAGAAACACAGTATTGCATCGGAATTAAATATAAGAGACACTATGCCGACATAAGTACAGGAAGACTGAGTCTTCCTACTGTCTATGTTCCGAGCGTCTCCTGTGTCACCAGTTTTACATTCCGATGCACCTATGCAGGTCTACAGTATCCCTTGGACCTTCATAGTGACGATGAAACACAGAAATTGCATCGGAATTATATATAAGAGACACAATGTCGACTTCAGAACAGAAAGACTGAGTCATCCTACTCTCTATGTTTTGAGCGTTTCCTGTGTCACCAGTTTTACATTCCGATGCACCTCTGCAGGTTTGCTGTATCCCTTGCATCTTCCCATTGACAATGAAACACAGAAATTACATCGGAATTAAATATAATAGACACAATGCCGACTTAAGTACAGGAAGACTGAGTCTTACTACTGTCTCTGTTTTGAGCGTTTCCTGTGTCACCAGTTTTACATTCCGATGCACCTCTGAAGGTTTACTGTATCCCTTTGAGCTTCCCATTGACGATGAATCACAGAAATTGCATCGGAATTAAATATAAATGCACAATGCCGACTTAAGTACAGGAAGACTGAGTCTTCTTACTGTCTATGTTTTGAGCGTTTCCTGCGTCACCAGTTTCACATTCCGATGCACCTCTGCAGGTTTACTGTATCCATTGGACCTTCCCATTGACGATGAAACACAGAAATTAATTCGGAATTAAATATAAGAGACACAACGCCGACTTAAATATAAGAAAACTGAGTCTTCTTACGGTCTACGTTATGAGCATTTCCAGTGTCACCAGTTTTACATTCCGATGCACCTCTGCAGGTTTACTGTGTCCCTTGGACCTTCCCATTTGCGATGAAACACAGAAATTGCATCGGAATTAAGTATAAGGGAAACAATGACGTCTTAAGTACAGGAAGACAGAGTCTTCCAACTGTCTATGATTTGAGCGTTTCCTGTGTCACCAGTTTTACATTCCCATGCACCTCTGCAGGTATACTGTTTCCCTTCAACTTTCCCATTGTCGAAGAAACACAGAAATTGTATCGGAATTAAATATAAGAGACACAATGCCGACTTAAGTACAGGAAGACTGAGTCTACCTACTGTCTATGTTTTGAGCGTTTCCTGTGTCTCCAGTTTTATATTCCGCTGCACCTCTGCAGGTTTACTGTATCCCTTGGACCTTCGCAGTGACGAAGAAACACAGAAATTGCATCGGAATTAAATATAAGCGACACAATGCCGACTTAAGTACAGGAAGACTGAGTCTTCCTACTGTCTATGTTTTGAGCGTCTCCTGTGTCACCAGTTTTACATTCCAATGCACCTCTGCAGGTTTACTGCATCCATTGGACCTTCCCATTGACGATGAAACACAGAAATAGCATCGGTATTAAATATAAGAGACATAATGCCGACTTAAGAACAGGAAGGCTGAGTCTTCCTACTGTCTATGTTTTGAGCGTTTCCTGTGTCACCAGTTTTACATTCCGATGCAACTCTGCAGGTTTACTCTATCCCTTGGATCTTCCCATTGGCGATGAAACACAGAAATTACACCGGAATTAAATATAAGAGACACAACCCCGACTTAAGTACAAGAAAACTGAGTCTTCTTACGGTCTATGTTTTGAGCGTCTGCAGTGTCACCAGTGTTACATTCCGATGCACCTCTGCAGGTTTACTGTGTCCCTTGGATCTTCCCATTGGCGATGAAACTCAGAAATTGCACCGCAATTAAATGTAAGAGACACAATGACGTCTTAAGTACAGGAAGACTGAGTCTTCCTACTGTCTATGATTTGAGCGTTTCCTGTGTCTCCAGTTTTATATTCCGAAGCACCTCTGCATGTTTACTGTATCCCTTGGACGTTCACAGTGACGAAGAAACACAGTATAGCATCAGAATTAAATATAAGAGACACAATGCCGACTTAAGTACAGGAAGACTGAGTCTTCCTACTGTCTATGTTTTGAGCGTCTCCTGTGTCACCAGTTTCACATTCCGATGCACCTATGCAGGTCTACAGTATCCCTTGGACCTTTATAGTGACGATGAAACACAGAAATTGCATCGGAATTAAATATAAGAGACACAATGTCGACTTCAGAACAGAAAGACTGAGTCTTCCTACTCTCTATGTTTTGAGCGTTTCCTGTGTCACCAGTTTTACATTCCGATGCACCTCTGCAGGTTTGCTGTATCCCTTGCACCTTCCCATTGACAATGAAACACAGAAATTACATCGGAATTAAATGTAACAGCCACAATGCCGACTTAAGTACAGGAAGACTGAGTCTTACTACTGTCGATGTTTTGAGCGTTTCCTGTGTCACCAGTTTTACATTCCGATGCACCTCTGCAGGTTTACTGTATCCCTTTGAACTTCCCATTGACGATGAATCACAGAAATTGCATCGGAATTAAATATAACAGACACAATGCCGACATTAGTACGGGAAGATTGAGTCCTCCTACTGTCTATTTTTAGAGCGTTTCCTGCGTCACCAGTTTTACATTCCGATGCACCTCTGCAGGTTTACTGTATCCACCGGACCTTCCCATTGACGATGAATCGCAGAAATTGCATCGGAATTAAATATAAGAGACACAATGCCGACTTAAGTACACAAGGACTGAGTCTTCCTACTGTCTATGTTTTGAGCGTTTCCTGTGTCACCAGTTTTACATTCCGATGCACCTATGCAGGTCTACAGTATCCCTTGGACCTTCATAGTGACGATGAAACACAGAAATTGCATCGTAATTAAATGTAAGAGACACAATGTTGACTTAAGTACAGAAAGACAGAGTCTTCCTACTCTCTATGTTTTGAGCGTTTCCTGTGTCACCAGTTTTACATTCCGATGTACCTCTGCAGCTTTGCTGTATCCCTTGCACCTTCCCGTTGACAATGAAACACAGAAATTACATCGGAATTAAATATAACAGACACAATGCCGACTTAAGTACAGGAAGACTGAGTCTTACTACTGTCTATGTTTTGAGCGTTTCCTGTGTCACCAGTTTTACATTCCGATGCACCTCTGCAGGTTTACTGTATCCATCGGACCTTCCCATTGACGATGAATCACACAAATTGGGTCGGAATTAAATATAAGACACACAATGCCGACTTAAGTACAGGAAGATTGAGTCTTCCTACAGTCTATTTTTTGGGCGTTTCCTGTGTCACCAGTTTTACATTCCAAATGCACCTCGGCAGGTTTACTGTATCCATCGGGCCATCCCATTGACGATGAAACACAGAAATTACATTGGAATTAAATATAAGATACACAACGCCGACTTAAGTACATGAAAACTGAGTCTTCTTATGGTCTACGTTTTGAGAGTTTCCAGTGTCACCAGTTTTACATTCCGATGCACCTCTGCAGGTTTACTGTGTCCCTTGGAGCTTCCCATTTGCGATGAAACACAGAAATTGTATCGGAATTAAATATAAGAGACACAATGACGTCTTAAGTACAGGAAGACAGAGTCTTCCAACTGCCTATGTTTTGAGCGTTTCCTGTGTCACCAGTTTTACATTCCCATGCACTTCTGCAGGGTTTCCTGTATCCCTTGGACGTTCAAAGTGACGATGAAACACATAAATTGCATCGGAATTAAATATAAGAGACACAATGCCGACTTAAGTACAGGAATACTGAGTCTTCCTACTGTCTATGTTTTGAGCGTTTCCTGTGTCACCAGTTTTACATTCCGATGCACCTCTGCAGATATACTGTTTCCCTTCGACTTTCCCATTGACGATGAAACACAGAAATTGCATCGGAATTAAATATAAAAGACACAATGCCGACTTAAGTACAGGAAGACTGAGTCTTTCTACTCTCTATGCTTTGAGCGTTTCCTGTGTCACCAGTTTTACATTCCGATGCACCTCTGCAGGTTCACTGTATCCCTTGGATCTTTCCATTGACGACGAAACACAGAAATTGCATCGGAATTAAATATAAGAGACACAATGCCGACTTAAGTATAGGAACATTGAGTCTTCCTACTGTCTATACTTTGGACGTTTCCTGCGTCACCAGTTTTACATTCCGATGCACCTCTGCAGGTTTACTGTATCCATTGGACCTTCCCATTGACGATGAATCACAGAAATTGCATCGGAATTGAATATAAGAGACACAATGCCGACTTAAGTACAGGAAGATTGAGTCTTCCTACAGTCTATTTTTTGAGCGTTTCCTGCGACACCAGTTTTACATTCCGATGCACCACTGCAGGGTTACTGTATCCCTTGGACCTTCCCATTGACGACGAAACACAGAAATTACATCGGAATTAAAAAAACAGAGACACAATGCCGACTTAAGTACAGAAGGACTGAGTCCTCCTACTGTCTATGTTTTGAGCGTTTCCTGTGTCACCAGTTTTACATTCCGATGCACCTATGCAGGTCTGCAGTATCCCTTGGAACTTCGTAGTGACGATGAAACACAGAAATTGCATCGGAGTTAAATATAAGAGACACGATGTCGACTTAAGTACAGAAAGACTGAGTCTTCCTACTCTCTATGTTTTGAGCGTTTCCTGTGTCACCAGTTTTACATTCCGATGCACCTCTGCAAGTTTGATGTATTCCTTGCACCTTCCCATCGACAATGAAACACAGAAATTACATCGGAATTAAATGTAACAGACACAATGCCGACTTAAGTACAGGAAGACTGAGTCTTCCTACTGTCTATGTTTTGAGCGTCTCCTGTGTCACCAGTTTTACATTCCGATGCACCTCTGCAGGTTTACTGTATCCACCGGACCTTCCCATTGACGATGAATCACAGAAATTGCGTCGGAATTAAATATAAGAGACACAATGCCGACTTAAGTACAGGAAGATTGAGTCTTCCTACTGTCTAATCTTTGAGCGTTTCCTGCGTCACCAGTTTTACTTTTCCGATACACCTCTGCAGGTTTACTGTATCCATCGGACCATCCCATTGACGATGAAACACAGAAATTACATCGGAATTAAATATAAGAGACACAACGCTCACTTAAGTTCATGAAAACTGAGTCTTCTTACGGTCTACGTTTTGAGAGTTTCCAGTGTCACCAGTTTTACCTTCCGATGCACCTCTGCAGGTTTACTGTGTCCCTTGGACCTTCCCATTTGCGATGAAACACAGAAATTGCATCGGAATTAAATATAAGAGACACAATGACGTCTTAAGTACAGGAAGACAGAGTCTTCCAACTGCCTATGTTTTGAGCGTTTCCTGTGTCACCAGTTTTACATTCCCATGCACCTCTGCAGGTTTTCCTGTATCCCTTGGACCTTCAAAGTGACGATGAAACACAGAAATTGCATCGGAATGAAATAAAAGAGACACAATGTCGACTTAAGTACAGGAAGAGTGTGTCTTTCTATTGTCTATACTTTGAGCGTCTCCTGTGTCACCAGTTTTACATTCCGATGCACCTCTGAAGGTTAACTGTATCCCTTTGACCTTCCCATTGACGATGCATCACAGAAATTGCATCAGAATTAAATATAAGAGACACAATGCCGACTTCAGTACAGGAAGATTGAGTCTTCCTACTGTCTATTTTTTGAGCGTTCCTGCGTCACCAGTTTTACATTCCGATGCACCTCTGCAGGTTTTCTGTATCCATCGGACCTTCACAGTGACGATGAAACACAGAAATTACATCGGAAATAAATATAAGAGACACAATGCCGACTTAAGTACAGAAGAACTGAGTCTTCCTACTGTCTATGTTTTGAGCGTTTCCTGTGTCACCAGTTTTACATTCCGATTCACCTATGCAGGTCTACAGTATCCCTTGGACCTTCATAGTGAAGATGAAAAACAGCAATTGCATCGGAATTAAATATAAGAGACACAATGTCGACTTAAGTACAGAAAGACTGAGTCTTCCTTCTCTCTATGTTTTGAGCGTTTCCTGTGTCACCAGTTTTACATTCCGATGCACTTATGCAGGTCTACAGTATCCCTTGGACCTTCATAGTGAAGATGAAACACAGAAATTGCATCGGAATTAAATGTAAGAGACACAATGTCGACTTAAGTACAGAAAGACTGAGTCTTCCTACTCTCTATGTTTTGAGCGTTTCCTGTGTCACCAGTTTTACATTCCGATGCACCTCTGCAGGTTTACTGTATCCATCGGACCTTCCCATTGACGATGAATCACAGAAATTTCGTCGGAAATAAATATAAGACACACAATGCCGACTTAAGAACAGGAAGGCTGAGTCTTCCTACTGTCTATGTTTTGAGCGTTTCCTGTGTCACCAGTTTTACATTCCGATGCACCTCTGCAGGTTTACTGTATCCCTTGGATCTTCCCATTGGCGATGAAACACAGAAATTACACCGGAATTAAATATAAGAGACACATCGCAGACTTAAGTACAAGAAAACTGAGTATTTTTACGGTCTATGTTTTGAGCGTTTCCAGTGTCACCAGTGTTACATTCCGATGCACCTCTGCAGGTTTACTGTGTCCCTTGGACCTTCCCATTGGCGATGAAACACAGAAATTGCACTGCAATTAAATATAAGAGACACAATGACGTCTTAAGTAGAGGAAGACTGAGTCTTCCTACTGTCTATGTTTGAGCGTTTCCAGTGTCTCCAGTTTTATATTCCGATGCACCTCTGCAGGTTTACTGTATCCCGTGGACCTTCACAGTGACGAAGAAACACAGAAATTGCATCGGAATTAAATATAAGAGACACAATGCCGACTTAAGTAAAGGAAGACTGAGTCTTCCTACTGTCTATGCTTTGAGCGTCTCCTGTGTCACCAGTTTTACATTCCGATGCCCCTCAGCAGGGTTACTTTATCCCTTGGACCTTGCCATTGACGATGAAACACAGAAATTGCATCCGAATTAAATATAAGAGAAACCATGCCGACTTAAGTACAGAAGGACTGAGTCTTCCTACTGTCTATGTTTAGAGCGTTTCCTGTGTCACCAGTTTTACATTCCGATGCACCTCTGCAGGTTTACTGTATCCCTTTGAACTTCCCATTGACGATGAATCACAGAAATTGCATCGGAATTAAATATAACAGACACAATGCCGACTTTAGTTCAGGAAGATTGAGTCCTCCTACTGTCTATTTTTTGAGCGTTTCCTGCGTCACCAGTTTTACATTCCGATGCACCTCTGCAGTTTTACTGTATCCATCGGACCTTCCCATTGATGATGAAACACCGAAATTACATCGGAATTAAATATAAGAGACACAACGCCGACTTAAGTACAAGAAAACTGACTCTTCTCACGGTCTACGTTTTGTGCGTTTCCAGTGTCACCAGTTTTACATACCGTTGCACATCTGCAGGTTTACTGTGTCCCTTGGACCTTCCCATTGGCGATGAATCACAGAAATTGCATCGGAATTAAATATAAGCGACACAATGACGTCTTAAGTACAGGAAGACAAAGTCTTCCAACTGTCTATGTTTTGAGCGTTTCCTGTGTCACCAGTTTTACATTCCCATGCACATCTGCAGGTCTTCCTCTATCACTTGGACCTACAAAGTGACGATGAAACACAGAAATTGCATCGGAATTAAATGTAAGAGACACAATGCCGACTTAAGTACAGGAAGACTGAGTCTACCTACTGTCTATGTTTTGAGCGTTTCCTGTGTCTCCAGTTTTATATTCCGCTGCACCTCTGCAGGTTTACTGTATCCCTTGGACCTTCGCAGTGACGAAGAAACACAGAAATTGCATCGGAATTAAATATAAGCGACACAATGCCGACTTAAGTACAGGAAGACTGAGTCTTCCTACTGTCTATGTTTTGAGCGTCTCCTGTGTCACCAGTTTTACATTCCAATGCACCTCTGCAGGTTTACTGCATCCATTGGAACTTCCCATTGACGATGAAACACAGAAATAGCATCGGTATTAAATATAAGAGACATAATGCCGACTTAAGAACAGGAAGGCTGAGTCTTCCTACTGTCTATGTTTTGAGCGTTTCCTGTGTCACCAGTTTTACATTCCGATGCACCTCTGCAGGTTTACTCTATCCCTTGGATCTTCCCATTGGCGATGAAACACAGAAATTACACCGGAATTAAATATAAGAGACACAACCCCGACTTAAGTACAAGAAAACTGAGTCTTCTTACGGTCTATGTTTTGAGCGTCTGCAGTGTCACCAGTGTTACATTCCGATGCACCTCTGCAGGTTTACTGTGTCCCTTGGATCTTCCCATTGGCGATGAAACTCAGAAATTGCACCGCAATTAAATGTAAGAGACACAATGACGTCTTAAGTACAGGAAGACTGAGTCTTCCTACTGTCTATGATTTGAGCGTTTCCTGTGTCTCCAGTTTTATATTCCGAAGCACCTCTGCATGTTTACTGTATCCCTTGGACGTTCACAGTGACGAAGAAACACAGTATAGCATCAGAATTAAATATAAGAGACACAATGCCGACTTAAGTACAGGAAGACTGAGTCTTCCTACTGTCTATGTTTTGAGCGTCTCCTGTGTCACCAGTTTCACATTCCGATGCACCTATGCAGGTCTACAGTATCCCTTGGACCTTTATAGTGACGATGAAACACAGAAATTGCATCGGAATTAAATATAAGAGACACAATGTCGACTTCAGAACAGAAAGACTGAGTCTTCCTACTCTCTATGTTTTGAGCGTTTCCTGTGTCACCAGTTTTACATTCCGATGCACCTCTGCAGGTTTGCTGTATCCCTTGCACCTTCCCATTGACAATGAAACACAGAAATTACATCGGAATTAAATGTAACAGACACAATGCCGACTTAAGTACAGGAAGACTGAGTCTTACTACTGTCGATGTTTTGAGCGTTTCCTGTGTCACCAGTTTTTCATTCCGATGCACCTCTGCAGGTTTACTGTATCCCTTTGAACTTCCCATTGACGATGAATCACAGAAATTGCATCGGAATTAAATATAACAGACACAATGCCGACATTAGTACGGGAAGATTGAGTCCTCCTACTGTCTATTTTTAGAGCGTTTCCTGCGTCACCAGTTTTACATTCCGATGCACCTCTGCAGGTTTACTGTATCCATCCAACCTTCCCGTTGACGATGAAACACAGAAATTACATCGGAATCAAATATAAGAGACACAACGCCGTCTTAAGTACAAGAAAACTGAGTCTTCTTACGGTCTACGTTTTGAGCGTTTCCAGTGTACCAGATTTACATTCCGATGCACCTCTGCAGGTTTACTGTGTCCCTTGGACCTTCCCATTGGCGATGAAACACAGAAATTGCATCGGAATTAAATATAAGAGACACAATGACGGCTTAAGTACAGGAAGACAAAGTCTTCCAACTGCCTATGTTTTGAGCGTTTCCTGTGTCACCAGTTTTACATTCCCATGCACCTCTGCAGGCTTTCCTGTATCCCTTGGACCTACTAAGTGACAATGAAACACAGAAATTGCATCGGAATTAAATATAAGACACACAATGCCGACTTAAGTACAGGAAGACTGAGCCTTCCTACTGTCTATGATTTGAGCGTGTCCTGTGTCACCAATTTTACATTCCGATGCACCTCTGCAGGTTTACTGTATCCATTGGACCTTCACAGTGACGATGAAACACAGAAATTCCATCGGAATGAATTAAAAGAAACACAATGTCGACTTAAGTACAGGTAGAGTGTGTCTTTCTATTGTCTATGCTTTCAGCGTTCCCTGTGTCACCGGTTTCACATTCCGATGCACTTCTGCAGGTTTACTGTATCCATTGGACCTTCCCATAGGCGATGAAACACAGAAAATGCATCGGAATTAAATGTAAGAGGCACAATGCCGACTTAAGTACAAGAAAACTGGTCTTCTTACGGTCTATGATTTGAGCGTTTCCTGTGTAACAATTTTAAATTCCAATGCACCTTTGCAGGTTTACTATATACCTTGGACCTTCCCATTGACGAAAAAACACAGAAATTGCATCGGAATTTAATATAAGAGATACAATGCCGACTTAGGTACAGGAAGACTGAGTCTTCCTACAGTCTATGTTTGAGCGTTTCCTATGTCATCAGTTTTACATTTTGATGCACCTCTGCAGGTTTACTATATCCCTTGGCCCTTCACAGTGACGATGAAACACAGAAATTGCATCTAAATTAAATATAAGAGACACAATGCCGACTTCAGTACAAGAAAACTGAGTCTTCTTAGGGTCTATGTTTGACCGCTTCCTGTATCACCGGTTTTACATTCCGATGCACCTCTGCAGGTTTACTCTATCCATTGGACCTTACCATTGACGACGAAACACAGAAATTGCATCGGAATTAAATATAAGAGACACAATGGCGACTTAAGTACAGGAAGACTGAGTCTTCCTACTGTCTACGTTTTGAGCGTCTCCTGTGTCACCAGTTTTACATTCCAATGCACCTCTGCAGGTTTACTGCATCCATTGGACCTTCCCATTGACTATGAAACACAGAAATAGCATCGGAATTAAATATAAGAGATACAATGCCGTCTTAAGGACAGCAAGGCTGAGTCTTCCTACTGTCTATGATTTGAGCGTTTCCTGTGTCACCAGTTTTACATTCCGATGCTCCTCTGGAGGTTTACTGTATCCCTTGGATCTTCCCATTGGCGATGAAACACAGAAATAACACCGGAATTAAATATAAGAGACACAACGCCGACTTAAGTACAAGAAAACTGACTCTTCTCACGGTCTACGTTTTGTGCGTTTCCAGTGTCACCAGTTTTACATACCGTTGCACATCTGCAGGTTTACTGTGTCCCTTGGACCTTCCCATTGGCGATGAATCACAGAAATTGCATCGGAATTAAATATAAGCGACACAATGACGTCTTAAGTACAGGAAGACAAAGTCTTCCAACTGTCTATGTTTTGAGCGTTTCCTGTGTCACCAGTTTTACATTCCCATGCACATCTGCAGGTCTTCCTCTATCCCTTGGACCTACAAAGTGACGATGAAACACAGAAATTGCATCGGAATTAAATGTAAGAGACACAATGCCGACTTAAGTACAGGAAGACTGAGTCTACCTACTGTCTATGTTTTGAGCGTTTCCTGTGTCTCCAGTTTTATATTCCGCTGCACCTCTGCAGGTTTACTGTATCCCTTGGACCTTCGCAGTGACGAAGAAACACAGAAATTGCATCGGAATTAAATATAAGCGACACAATGCCGACTTAAGTACAGGAAGACTGAGTCTTCCTACTGTCTATGTTTTGAGCGTCTCCTGTGTCACCAGTTTTACATTCCAATGCACCTCTGCAGGTTTACTGCATCCATTGGAACTTCCCATTGACGATGAAACACAGAAATAGCATCGGTATTAAATATAAGAGACATAATGCCGACTTAAGAACAGGAAGGCTGAGTCTTCCTACTGTCTATGTTTTGAGCGTTTCCTGTGTCACCAGTTTTACATTCCGATGCACCTCTGCAGGTTTACTCTATCCCTTGGATCTTCCCATTGGCGATGAAACACAGAAATTACACCGGAATTAAATATAAGAGACACAACCCCGACTTAAGTACAAGAAAACTGAGTCTTCTTACGGTCTATGTTTTGAGCGTCTGCAGTGTCACCAGTGTTACATTCCGATGCACCTCTGCAGGTTTACTGTGTCCCTTGGATCTTCCCATTGGCGATGAAACTCAGAAATTGCACCGCAATTAAATGTAAGAGACACAATGACGTCTTAAGTACAGGAAGACTGAGTCTTCCTACTGTCTATGATTTGAGCGTTTCCTGTGTCTCCAGTTTTATATTCCGAAGCACCTCTGCATGTTTACTGTATCCCTTGGACGTTCACAGTGACGAAGAAACACAGTATAGCATCAGAATTAAATATAAGAGACACAATGCCGACTTAAGTACAGGAAGACTGAGTCTTCCTACTGTCTATGTTTTGAGCGTCTCCTGTGTCACCAGTTTCACATTCCGATGCACCTATGCAGGTCTACAGTATCCCTTGGACCTTTATAGTGACGATGAAACACAGAAATTGCATCGGAATTAAATATAAGAGACACAATGTCGACTTCAGAACAGAAAGACTGAGTCTTCCTACTCTCTATGTTTTGAGCGTTTCCTGTGTCACCAGTTTTACATTCCGATGCACCTCTGCAGGTTTGCTGTATCCCTTGCACCTTCCCATTGACAATGAAACACAGAAATTACATCGGAATTAAATGTAACAGACACAATGCCGACTTAAGTACAGGAAGACTGAGTCTTACTACTGTCGATGTTTTGAGCGTTTCCTGTGTCACCAGTTTTACATTCCGATGCACCTCTGCAGGTTTACTGTATCCCTTTGAACTTCCCATTGACGATGAATCACAGAAATTGCATCGGAATTAAATATAACAGACACAATGCCGACATTAGTACGGGAAGATTGAGTCCTCCTACTGTCTATTTTTAGAGCGTTTCCTGCGTCACCAGTTTTACATTCCGATGCACCTCTGCAGGTTTACTGTATCCATCCAACCTTCCCGTTGACGATGAAACACAGAAATTACATTGGAATCAAATATAAGAGACACAACGCCGTCTTAAGTACAAGAAAACTGAGTCTTCTTACGGTCTACGTTTTGAGCGTTTCCAGTGTACCAGTTTTACATTCCGATGCACCTCTGCAGGTTTACTGTGTCCCTTGGACCTTCCCATTGGCGATGAAACACAGAAATTGCATCGGAATTAAATATAAGAGACACAATGACGGCTTAAGTACAGGAAGACAAAGTCTTCCAACTGCCTATGTTTTGAGCGTTTCCTGTGTCACCAGTTTTACATTCCCATGCACCTCTGCAGGTTTACTGTATCCATTGGACCTTCACAGTGACGATGAAACACAGAAATTCCATCGGAATGAATTAAAAGAAACACAATGTCGACTTAAGTACAGGTAGAGTGTGTCTTTCTATTGTCTATGCTTTCAGCGTTCCCTGTGTCACCGGTTTCACATTCCGATGCACTTCTGCAGGTTTACTGTATCCATTGGACCTTCCCATAGGCGATGAAACACAGAAAATGCATCGGAATTAAATGTAAGAGGCACAATGCCGACTTAAGTACAAGAAAACTGGTCTTCTTACGGTCTATGATTTGAGCGTTTCCTGTGTAACAATTTTAAATTCCAATGCACCTTTGCAGGTTTACTATATACCTTGGACCTTCCCATTGACGAAAAAACACAGAAATTGCATCGGAATTTAATATAAGAGATACAATGCCGACTTAGGTACAGGAAGACTGAGTCTTCCTACAGTCTATGTTTGAGCGTTTCCTATGTCATCAGTTTTACATTTTGATGCACCTCTGCAGGTTTACTATATCCCTTGGACCTTCACAGTGACGATGAAACACAGAAATTGCATCTAAATTAAATATAAGAGACACAATGCCGACTTCAGTACAAGAAAACTGAGTCTTCTTAGGGTCTATGTTTGACCGCTTCCTGTATCACCGGTTTTACATTCCGATGCACCTCTGCAGGTTTACTCTATCCATTGGACCTTACCATTGACGACGAAACACAGAAATTGCATCGGAATTAAATATAAGAGACACAATGGCGACTTAAGTACAGGAAGACTGAGTCTTCCTACTGTCTACGTTTTGAGCGTCTCCTGTGTCACCAGTTTTACATTCCAATGCACCTCTGCAGGTTTACTGCATCCATTGGACCTTCCCATTGACTATGAAACACAGAAATAGCATCGGAATTAAATATAAGAGATACAATGCCGTCTTAAGGACAGCAAGGCTGAGTCTTCCTACTGTCTATGATTTGAGCGTTTCCTGTGTCACCAGTTTTACATTCCGATGCTCCTCTGGAGGTTTACTGTATCCCTTGGATCTTCCCATTGGCGATGAAACACAGAAATAACACCGGAATTAAATATAAGAGACACAACGCCGACTTAAGTACAAGAAAACCGAGTCTTCTTACGGTCTATGCTTTGAGCGTTTCCAGTGTCACCAGTGTTACATTCCGATGCACCTCTGCAGGTTTACTGTGTCCCTTGGACCTTCCCATTGGCGATGAAACACAGAAATTGCACCGCAATTAAATATAAGAGACACAATGACGTCTTAAGTAGAGGAAGACTGAGTCTTCCTACTGTCTATGTTTTGAGCGTTTCCCGTGTCTCCAGTTTTATATTCCGATGCACCTCTGCAGGTTTACTGTATCCCTGGGACCTTCACAGTGACGAAGAAACACAGAAATTGCATCGGAATGAAATATAAGAGACACAATGCCGACTTAAGTACAGAAAAACTGTGTCTTCCTGCTGTCTATGTTTCGAGCGTTTCGTGTGTCACCAGTTTTACATTCCGATGCACCTCTGCAGGTTTGCTGTTTCCCTTGCACCTTCCCATTGACAATGAAACACAGAAATTGCATCGGAATTAAATATAAGAGACACAACGCCGACTTAAGTACATGAAAACTGAGTCTTCCTACGGTCTACGCTTTGGAAGTTTCCAGTGTCACCAGTTTTACATTCCGATGCACCTCTGCAGGTTTACTGTATCCCTTTGAACTTCCCATTGACGATGAATCACAGAAATTGCATCGGAATTAAATATAACAGACACAATGCCGACTTTAGTTCAGGAAGATTGAGTCCTCCTACTGTCTATTTTTTGAGCGTTTCCTGCGTCACCAGTTTTACATTCCGATGCACCTCTGCAGTTTTACTGTATCCATCGGACCTTCCCATTGATGATGAAACACCGAAATTACATCGGAATTAAATATAAGAGACACAACGCCGACTTAAGTACAAGAAAACTGACTCTTCTCACGGTCTACGTTTTGTGCGTTTCCAGTGTCACCAGTTTTACATACCGTTGCACATCTGCAGGTTTACTGTGTCCCTTGGACCTTCCCATTGGCGATGAATCACAGAAATTGCATCGGAATTAAATATAAGCGACACAATGACGTCTTAAGTACAGGAAGACAAAGTCTTCCAACTGTCTATGTTTTGAGCGTTTCCTGTGTCACCAGTTTTACATTCCCATGCACATCTGCAGGTCTTCCTCTATCCCTTGGACCTACAAAGTGACGATGAAACACAGAAATTGCATCGGAATTAAATGTAAGAGACACAATGCCGACTTAAGTACAGGAAGACTGAGTCTACCTACTGTCTATGTTTTGAGCGTTTCCTGTGTCTCCAGTTTTATATTCCGCTGCACCTCTGCAGGTTTACTGTATCCCTTGGACCTTCGCAGTGACGAAGAAACACAGAAATTGCATCGGAATTAAATATAAGCGACACAATGCCGACTTAAGTACAGGAAGACTGAGTCTTCCTACTGTCTATGTTTTGAGCGTCTCCTGTGTCACCAGTTTTACATTCCAATGCACCTCTGCAGGTTTACTGCATCCATTGGAACTTCCCATTGACGATGAAACACAGAAATAGCATCGGTATTAAATATAAGAGACATAATGCCGACTTAAGAACAGGAAGGCTGAGTCTTCCTACTGTCTATGTTTTGAGCGTTTCCTGTGTCACCAGTTTTACATTCCGATGCACCTCTGCAGGTTTACTCTATCCCTTGGATCTTCCCATTGGCGATGAAACACAGAAATTACACCGGAATTAAATATAAGAGACACAACCCCGACTTAAGTACAAGAAAACTGAGTCTTCTTACGGTCTATGTTTTGAGCGTCTGCAGTGTCACCAGTGTTACATTCCGATGCACCTCTGCAGGTTTACTGTGTCCCTTGGATCTTCCCATTGGCGATGAAACTCAGAAATTGCACCGCAATTAAATGTAAGAGACACAATGACGTCTTAAGTACAGGAAGACTGAGTCTTCCTACTGTCTATGATTTGAGCGTTTCCTGTGTCTCCAGTTTTATATTCCGAAGCACCTCTGCATGTTTACTGTATCCCTTGGACGTTCACAGTGACGAAGAAACACAGTATAGCATCAGAATTAAATATAAGAGACACAATGCCGACTTAAGTACAGGAAGACTGAGTCTTCCTACTGTCTATGTTTTGAGCGTCTCCTGTGTCACCAGTTTCACATTCCGATGCACCTATGCAGGTCTACAGTATCCCTTGGACCTTTATAGTGACGATGAAACACAGAAATTGCATCGGAATTAAATATAGGAGACACAATGTCGACTTCAGAACAGAAAGACTGAGTCTTCCTACTCTCTATGTTTTGAGCGTTTCCTGTGTCACCAGTTTTACATTCCGATGCACCTCTGCAGGTTTGCTGTATCCCTTGCACCTTCCCATTGACAATGAAACACAGAAATTACATCGGAATTAAATGTAACAGACACAATGCCGACTTAAGTACAGGAAGACTGAGTCTTACTACTGTCGATGTTTTGAGCG
This sequence comes from Schistocerca nitens, assembly GCF_023898315.1. NCBI lineage: Eukaryota > Metazoa > Arthropoda > Insecta > Orthoptera > Acrididae > Schistocerca > Schistocerca nitens. The sequence goes on along the minus strand of NC_064623.1, from coordinate 236,618,346 downwards.
TTTCCTGTGTCACCAGTTTTACATTCCGATGCACCTCTGCAGGTTTACTGTATCCCTTTGAACTTCCCATTGACGATGAATCACAGAAATTGCATCGGAATTAAATATAACAGACACAATGCCGACATTAGTACGGGAAGATTGAGTCCTCCTACTGTCTATTTTTAGAGCGTTTCCTGCGTCACCAGTTTTACATTCCGATGCACCTCTGCAGGTTTACTGTATCCATCCAACCTTCCCGTTGACGATGAAACACAGAAATTACATCGGAATCAAATATAAGAGACACAACGCCGTCTTAAGTACAAGAAAACTGAGTCTTCTTACGGTCTACGTTTTGAGCGTTTCCAGTGTACCAGTTTTACATTCCGATGCACCTCTGCAGGTTTACTGTGTCCCTTGGACCTTCCCATTGGCGATGAAACACAGAAATTGCATCGGAATTAAATATAAGAGACACAATGACGGCTTAAGTACAGGAAGACAAAGTCTTCCAACTGCCTATGTTTTGAGCGTTTCCTGTGTCACCAGTTTTACATTCCCATGCACCTCTGCAGGCTTTCCTGTATCCCTTGGACCTACTAAGTGACAATGAAACACAGAAATTGCATCGGAATTAAATATAAGACACACAATGCCGACTTAAGTACAGGAAGACTGAGCCTTCCTACTGTCTATGATTTGAACGTGTCCTGTGTCACCAATTTTACATTCCGATGCACCTCTGCAGGTTTACTGTATCCATTGGACCTTCACAGTGACGATGAAACACAGAAATTCCATCGGAATGAATTAAAAGAAACACAATGTCGACTTAAGTACAGGTAGAGTGTGTCTTTCTATTGTCTATGCTTTCAGCGTTCCCTGTGTCACCGGTTTCACATTCCGATGCACTTCTGCAGGTTTACTGTATCCATTGGACCTTCCCATAGGCGATGAAACACAGAAAATGCATCGGAATTAAATGTAAGAGGCACAATGCCGACTTAAGTACAAGAAAACTGGTCTTCTTACGGTCTATGATTTGAGCGTTTCCTGTGTAACAATTTTAAATTCCAATGCACCTTTGCAGGTTTACTATATACCTTGGACCTTCCCATTGACGAAAAAACACAGAAATTGCATCGGAATTTAATATAAGAGATACAATGCCGACTTAGGTACAGGAAGACTGAGTCTTCCTACAGTCTATGTTTGAGCGTTTCCTATGTCATCAGTTTTACATTTTGATGCACCTCTGCAGGTTTACTATATCCCTTGGACCTTCACAGTGACGATGAAACACAGAAATTGCATCTAAATTAAATATAAGAGACACAATGCCGACTTCAGTACAAGAAAACTGAGTCTTCTTAGGGTCTATGTTTGACCGCTTCCTGTATCACCGGTTTTACATTCCGATGCACCTCTGCAGGTTTACTCTATCCATTGGACCTTACCATTGACGACGAAACACAGAAATTGCATCGGAATTAAATATAAGAGACACAATGGCGACTTAAGTACAGGAAGACTGAGTCTTCCTACTGTCTACGTTTTGAGCGTCTCCTGTGTCACCAGTTTTACATTCCAATGCACCTCTGCAGGTTTACTGCATCCATTGGACCTTCCCATTGACTATGAAACACAGAAATAGCATCGGAATTAAATATAAGAGACACAATGCCGTCTTAAGGACAGCAAGGCTGAGTCTTCCTACTGTCTATGATTTGAGCGTTTCCTGTGTCACCAGTTTTACATTCCGATGCTCCTCTGGAGGTTTACTGTATCCCTTGGATCTTCCCATTGGCGATGAAACACAGAAATAACACCGGAATTAAATATAAGAGACACAACGCCGACTTAAGTACAAGAAAACCGAGTCTTCTTACGGTCTATGCTTTGAGCGTTTCCAGTGTCACCAGTGTTACATTCCGATGCACCTCTGCAGGTTTACTGTGTCCCTTGGACCTTCCCATTGGCGATGAAACACAGAAATTGCACCGCAATTAAATATAAGAGACACAATGACGTCTTAAGTAGAGGAAGACTGAGTCTTCCTACTGTCTATGCTTTGAGCGTTTCCCGTGTCTCCAGTTTTATATTCCGATGCACCTCTGCAGGTTTACTGTATCCCTGGGACCTTCACAGTGACGAAGAAACACAGAAATTGCATCGGAATGAAATATAAGAGACACAATGCCGACTTAAGTACAGAAAAACTGTGTCTTCCTGCTGTCTATGTTTCGAGCGTTTCGTGTGTCACCAGTTTTACATTCCGATGCACCTCTGCAGGTTTGCTGTTTCCCTTGCACCTTCCCATTGACAATGAAACACAGAAATTGCATCGGAATTAAATATAAGAAACACAACGCCGACTTAAGTACATGAAAACTGAGTCTTCCTACGGTCTACGCTTTGGAAGTTTCCAGTGTCACCAGTTTTACATTCCGATGCAACTCTGCAGGTTTACTGGGTCCCTTGGACCTTACCATTGGCGATGAAACACAGAAATTGCATCGGAATTAAATATAAGAGACACAATGACGTCTTAAGTACAGGAAGACAGATTCTTCCAACTGTCTATGTTTTGAGCGTTTCTGTGTCACCACTTTTACATTCCCATGCACCTCTGCAGGGTTTCGTGGATCCCTTGGACCTTCAAAGTAACGATGAAACACAGAAATTGCATCGGAATTAAATATAAGAGACACAATGCCGACTTAAGGACAGGAAGGCTGAGTCTTCCTACTGTCTATGTTTTGAGCGTTTCCTGTGTCACCAGTTTTACATTCCGATGCACCTCTGCAGGTTTACTGTATCCCTTGGATCTTCCCATTGGCGATGAAACACAGAAATTACACCGGAATTAAATATAAGAGACACAACGCCGACTTAAGTACAAGAAAACTGAGTCTTCTTACGGTCTATGTTTTGAGCGTTTCCAGTGTCACCAGTGTTACATTCCGATGCACCTCTGCAGGTTTACTGTGACCCTTGGACCTTCCCATTGGCGATGAAACACAGAAATTACACCGCAATGAAATATAAGAGACACAATGACGTCTTAAGTAGAGGAAGACTGAGTCTTCCTACTGTCTATGTTTTGAGCGTTTCCTGTGTCTCCAGTTTTACATTCCGATGCACCTCTGCAGGTTTACTGTATCCCTTGGACCTTCACAGTGGCGAAGAAACACAGAAATTGCATCGGAATTAAATATAAGAGACACAATGCCGACTTAAGTACAGGAAGACTGAGTCTTCCTACTGTCTATGTTTTGAGCATCTCCTGTGTCACCAGTTTTACATTCCGATGCACCTCAGAAGGGTAACTGTATCCCTTGGACCTTCCCATTGACGATGAAACACAGAAATTGCATTGGAATTAAATATAAGAGAGACAATGCCGACTTAAGTACAGAAGGACTGAGTCTTCCTACTGTCTATGTTTTGAGCGTTTCCTGTGTTACCAGTTTTACATTCCGATGCACCTATGCAGGTCTACAGTATCCCTTGGACCTTCATAGTAACGATGAAACACAGAAATTGCATCGGAATTAAATATAAGAGACACAATGTCGACTTCAATACACAAAGACTGAGTCTTCCTACTCTCTATGTTTTGAGCGTTTCCTGTGTCACCAGTTTTACATTCCGATGCACCTCTGCAGGTAATGTTTCCTTTCGACTTTCCCATTGACGATGAAACACAGAAATTGCATCTGAATGAAATATAAAAGACACAATGCCGACTTAAGTACAGGAAGACTGAGTCTTTCTACTGTCTATGTTTTGAGCGTTTCCTGTGTCACCAGTTTTTCATTCCGATGCACCTCTGCAGGTTTACTGTATCCCTAGGATCTTCCCATTGACGATGAAACACAGAAATTGCATCGGAATTAAATATAAGAGACACAATGCCGACTTAAGTACACAAGGACTGAGTCTTCCTACTGTCTATGTTTTGAGCGTTTCCTGTGTCACCAGTTTTACATTCCGATGCACCTATGCAGGTCTACAGTATCCCTTGGACCTTCATAGTGACGATGAAACACAGAAATTGCATCGTAATTAAATGTAAGAGACACAATGTTGACTTAAGTACAGAAAGACTGAGTCTTCCTACTCTCTATGTTTTGAGCGTTTCCTGTGTCACCAGTTTTACATTCCGATGTACCTCTGCAGGTTTGCTGTATCCCTTGCACCTTCCCGTTGACAATGAAACACAGAAATTACATCGGAATTAAATATAACAGACACAATGCCGACTTAAGTACAGGAAGACTGAGTCTTACTACTGTCTATGTTTTGAGCGTTTCCTGTGTCACCAGTTTTACATTCCGATGCACCTCTGCAGCTTTACTGTATCCATCGGACCTTCCCATTGACGATGAATCACACAAATTGCGTCGGAATTAAATATAAGACACACAATGCCGACTTAAGTACAGGAAGATTGAGTCTTCCTACAGTCTATTTTTTGGGCGTTTCCTGTGTCACCAGTTTTACATTCCAAATGCACCTCGGCAGGTTTACTGTATCCATCGGACCATCCCATTGACGATGAAACACAGAAATTACATTGGAATTAAATATAAGATACACAACGCCGACTTAAGTACATGAAAACTGAGTCTTCTTATGGTCTACGTTTTGAGAGTTTCCAGTGTCACCAGTTTTACATTCCGATGCACCTCTGCAGGTTTACTGTGTCCCTTGGAGCTTCCCATTTGCGATGAAACACAGAAATTGTATCGGAATTAAATATAAGAGACACAATGACGTCTTAAGTACAGGAAGACAGAGTCTTCCAACTGCCTATGTTTTGAGCGTTTCCTGTGTCACCAGTTTTACATTCCCATGCACTTCTGCAGGGTTTCCTGTATCCCTTGGACGTTCAAAGTGACGATGAAACACATAAATTGCATCGGAATTAAATATAAGAGACACAATGCCGACTTAAGTACAGGAATACTGAGTCTTCCTACTGTCTATGTTTTGAGCGTTTCCTGTGTCACCAGTTTTACATTCCGATGCACCTCTGCAGATATACTGTTTCCCTTCGACTTTCCCATTGACGATGAAACACAGAAATTGCATCGGAATTAAATATAAAAGACACAATGCCGACTTAAGTACAGGAAGACTGAGTCTTTCTACTCTCTATGCTTTGAGCGTTTCCTGTGTCACCAGTTTTACATTCCGATGCACCTCTGCAGGTTTACTGTATCCCTTGGATCTTTCCATTGACGATGAAACACAGAAATTGCATCGGAATTAAATATAAGAGACACAATGCCGACTTCAGTATAGGAACATTGAGTCTTCCTACTGTCTATACTTTGGACGTTTCCTGCGTCACCAGTTTTACATTCCGATGCACCTCTGCAGGTTTACTGTATCCATTGGACCTTCCCATTGACGATGAATCACAGAAATTGCATCGGAATTGAATATAAGAGACACAATGCCGACTTAAGTACAGGAAGATTGAGTCTTCCTACAGTCTATTCTTTGAGCGTTTCCTGCGACACCAGTTTTACATTCCGATGCACCTCTGCAGGGTTACTGTATCCCTTGGACCTTCCCATTGACGACGAAACACAGAAATTACATCGGAATTAAAAAAACAGAGACACAATGCCGACTTAAGTACAGAAGGACTGAGTCTTCCTACTGTCTATGTTTTGAGCGTTTCCTGTGTCACCAGTTTTACATTCCGATGCACCTATGCAGGTCTGCAGTATCCCTTGGAACTTCGTAGTGACGATGAAACACAGAAATTGCATCGGAATTAAATATAAGAGACACGATGTCGACTTAAGTACAGAAAGACTGAGTCTTCCTACTCTCTATGATTTGAGCGTTTCCTGTGTCACCAGTTTTACATTCCGATGCACCTCTGCAAGTTTGATGTATTCCTTGCACCTTCCCATCGACAATGAAACACAGAAATTACATCGGAATTAAATGTAACAGACACAATGCCGACTTAAGTACAGGAAGACTGAGTCTTCCTACTGTCTATGTTTTGAGCGTCTCCTGTGTCACCAGTTTTACATTCCGATGCACCTCTGCAGGTTTACTGTATCCACCGGACCTTCCCATTGACGATGAATCACAGAAATTGCGTCGGAATTAAATATAAGAGACACAATGCCGACTTAAGTACAGGAAGATTGAGTCTTCCTACTGTCTAATCTTTGAGCGTTTCCTGCGTCACCAGTTTTACTTTTCCGATACACCTCTGCAGGTTTACTGTATCCATCGGACCATCCCATTGACGATGAAACACAGAAATTACATCGGAATTAAATATAAGAGACACAACGCTCACTTAAGTACATGAAAACTGAGTCTTCTTACGGTCTACGTTTTGAGAGTTTCCAGTGTCACCAGTTTTACCTTCCGATGCACCTCTGCAGGTTTACTGTGTCCCTTGGACCTTCCCATTTGCGATGAAACACAGAAATTGCATCGGAATTAAATATAAGAGACACAATGACGTCTTAAGTACAGGAAGACAGAGTCTTCCAACTGCCTATGTTTTGAGCGTTTCCTGTGTCACCAGTTTTACATTCCCATGCACCTCTGCAGGTTTTCCTGTATCCCTTGGACCTTCAAAGTGACGATGAAACACAGAAATTGCATCGGAATTAAATATAAGAGACACAATGCCGACTTAAGTACAGGAAGACTGAGTCTTCCTACTGTCTATGTTTTGAGCGTTTCCTGTGTCACCAGTTTTACATTCCGATGCACCTCTGCAGGTATACTGTTTCCCATCGACTTTCCCATTGCCGATGAAATACAGAAATTGCATCGGAATGAAATAAAAGAGACACAATGTCGACTTAAGTACAGGAAGAGTGTGTCTTTCTATTGTCTATACTTTGAGCGTCTCCTGTGTCACCAGTTTTACATTCCGATGCACCTCTGCAGGTTAACTGTATCCCTTTGACCTTCCCATTGACGATGCATCACAGAAATTGCATCAGAATTAAATATAAGAGACACAATGCCGACTTCAGTACAGGAAGATTGAGTCTTCCTACTGTCTATTTTTTGAGCGTTCCTGCGTCACCAGTTTTACATTCCGATGCACCTCTGCAGGTTTTCTGTATCCATCGGACCTTCACAGTGACGATGAAACACAGAAATTATATCGGAAATAAATATAAGAGACACAATGCCGACTTAAGTACAGAAGAACTGAGTCTTCCTACTGTGTATGTTTTGAGCGTTTCCTGTGTCACCAGTTTTACATTCCGATTCACCTATGCAGGTCTACAGTATCCCTTGGACCTTCATAGTGAAGATGAAAAACAGCAATTGCATCGGAATTAAATATAAGAGACACAATGTCGACTTAAGTACAGAAAGACTGAGTCTTCCTTCTCTCTATGTTTTGAGCGTTTCCTGTGTCACCAGTTTTACATTCCGATGCACCTATGCAGGTCTACAGTATCCCTTGGACCTTCATAGTGAAGATGAAACACAGAAATTGCATCGGAATTAAATATAAGAGACACAATGCCGACTTAAGTACAAAAGGACTGAGTCTTCCTACTGTCTATGTTTTGAGCGTTTCCTGTGTCACCAGTTTTACATTCCGATGCACTTATGCAGGTCTACAGTATCCCTTGGACCTTCATAGTGAAGATGAAACACAGAAATTGCATCGGAATTAAATGTAAGAGACACAATGTCGACTTAAGTACAGAAAGACTGAGTCTTCCTACTCTCTATGTTTTGAGCGTTTCCTGTGTCACCAGTTTTACATTCCGATGCACCTCTGCAGGTTTACTGTACCCATCGGACCTTCCCATTGACGATGAATCACAGAAATTTCGTCGGAAATAAATATAAGACACACAATGCCGACTTAAGAACAGGAAGGCTGAGTCTTCCTACTGTCTATGTTTTGAGCGTTTCCTGTGTCACCAGTTTTACATTCCGATGCACCTCTGCAGGTTTACTGTATCCCTTGGATCTTCCCATTGGCGATGAAACACAGAAATTACACCGGAATTAAATATAAGAGACACATCGCAGACTTAAGTACAAGAAAACTGAGTATTTTTACGGTCTATGTTTTGAGAGTTTCCAGTGTCACCAGTTTTACCTTCCGATGCACCTCTGCAGGTTTACTGTGTCCCTTGGACCTTCCCATTTGCGATGAAACACAGAAATTGCATCGGAATTAAATATAAGAGACACAATGACGTCTTAAGTACAGGAAGACAGAGTCTTCCAACTGCCTATGTTTTGAGCGTTTCCTGTGTCACCAGTTTTACATTCCCATGCACCTCTGCAGGTTTTCCTGTATCCCTTGGACCTTCAAAGTGACGATGAAACACAGAAATTGCATCGGAATTAAATATAAGAGACACAATGCCGACTTAAGTACAGGAAGACTGAGTCTTCCTACTGTCTATGTTTTGAGCGTTTCCTGTGTCACCAGTTTTACATTCCGATGCACCTCTGCAGGTATACTGTTTCCCATCGACTTTCCCATTGCCGATGAAATACAGAAATTGCATCGGAATGAAATAAAAGAGACACAATGTCGACTTAAGTACAGGAAGAGTGTGTCTTTCTATTGTCTATACTTTGAGCGTCTCCTGTGTCACCAGTTTTACATTCCGATGCACCTCTGCAGGTTAACTGTATCCCTTTGACCTTCCCATTGACGATGCATCACAGAAATTGCATCAGAATTAAATATAAGAGACACAATGCCGACTTCAGTACAGGAAGATTGAGTCTTCCTACTGTCTATTTTTTGAGCGTTCCTGCGTCACCAGTTTTACATTCCGATGCACCTCTGCAGGTTTTCTGTATCCATCGGACCTTCACAGTGACGATGAAACACAGAAATTATATCGGAAATAAATATAAGAGACACAATGCCGACTTAAGTACAGAAGAACTGAGTCTTCCTACTGTGTATGTTTTGAGCGTTTCCTGTGTCACCAGTTTTACATTCCGATTCACCTATGCAGGTCTACAGTATCCCTTGGACCTTCATAGTGAAGATGAAAAACAGCAATTGCATCGGAATTAAATATAAGAGACACAATGTCGACTTAAGTACAGAAAGACTGAGTCTTCCTTCTCTCTATGTTTTGAGCGTTTCCTGTGTCACCAGTTTTACATTCCGATGCACCTATGCAGGTCTACAGTATCCCTTGGACCTTCATAGTGAAGATGAAACACAGAAATTGCATCGGAATTAAATATAAGAGACACAATGCCGACTTAAGTACAAAAGGACTGAGTCTTCCTACTGTCTATGTTTTGAGCGTTTCCTGTGTCACCAGTTTTACATTCCGATGCACTTATGCAGGTCTACAGTATCCCTTGGACCTTCATAGTGAAGATGAAACACAGAAATTGCATCGGAATTAAATGTAAGAGACACAATGTCGACTTAAGTACAGAAAGACTGAGTCTTCCTACTCTCTATGTTTTGAGCGTTTCCTGTGTCACCAGTTTTACATTCCGATGCACCTCTGCAGGTTTACTGTACCCATCGGACCTTCCCATTGACGATGAATCACAGAAATTTCGTCGGAAATAAATATAAGACACACAATGCCGACTTAAGAACAGGAAGGCTGAGTCTTCCTACTGTCTATGTTTTGAGCGTTTCCTGTGTCACCAGTTTTACATTCCGATGCACCTCTGCAGGTTTACTATGTCCCTCGGACCTTCCCATTGGCGATGAAACACAGAAATTGCACTGCAATTAAATATAAGAGACACAATGACGTCTTAAGTAGAGGAAGACTGAGTCTTCCTACTGTCTATGTTTGAGCGTTTCCAGTGTCTCCAGTTTTATATTCCGATGCACCTCTGCAGGTTTACTGTATCCCGTGGACCTTCACAGTGACGAAGAAACACAGAAATTGCATCGGAATTAAATATAAGAGACACAATGCCGACTTAAGTAAAGGAAGACTGAGTCTTCCTACTGTCTATGCTTTGAGCGTCTCCTGTGTCACCAGTTTTACATTCCGATGCCCCTCAGCAGGGTTACTTTATCCCTTGGACCTTGCCATTGACGATGAAACACAGAAATTGCTTCCGAATTAAATATAAGAGAAACCATGCCGACTTAAGTACAGAAGGACTGAGTCTTCCTACTGTCTATGTTTTGAGCGTTTCCTGTGTCACCAGTTTTACATTCCGATGCACCTCTGCAGGTTTACTGTATCCCTTTGAACTTCCCATTGACGATGAATCACAGAAATTGCATCGGAATTAAATATAACAGACACAATGCCGACTTTAGTTCAGGAAGATTGAGTCCTCCTACTGTCTATTTTTTGAGCGTTTCCTGCGTCACCAGTTTTACATTCCGATGCACCTCTGCAGTTTTACTGTATCCATCGGACCTTCCCATTGATGATGAAACACCGAAATTACATCGGAATTAAATATAAGAGACACAACGCCGACTTAAGTACAAGAAAACTGACTCTTCTCACGGTCTACGTTTTGTGCGTTTCTAGTGTCACCAGTTTTACATACCGTTGCACCTCTGCAGGTTTACTGTGTCCCTTGGACCTTCCCATTGGCGATGAATCACAGAAATTGCATCGGAATTAAATATAAGCGACACAATGACGTCTTAAGTACAGGAAGACAAAGTCTTCCAACTGTCTATGTTTTGAGCGTTTCCTGTGTCACCAGTTTTACATTCCCATGCACATCTGCAGGTCTTCCTCTATCCCGTGGACCTACAAAGTGACGATGAATCACAGAAATTGCATCGGAATTAAATGTAAGAGACACAATGCCGACTTAAGTACAGGAAGACTGAGCCTTCCTACTGTCTATGTTTTGAGCGTTTCCTGTGTCACCAGTTTTACATTCCGATGCACCTCTGCAGGTATGCTGTTTCCCTTCGACTTTCCCATTGACGATGAAACACAGAAATTGCATCGGAATTAAATACAAGAGACACAATGCCGACTTAAGTACAGGAAGACTGAGTCTTCCTACTGTCTATGTTTTGAGCGTTTCCTGTGTCATCAGTTCTACATTCCGATGCACCTCTGCAGGTTTACTGTATCCATTGGACCCCCCCCCCCCCTTGACGATGAAACACAGAAATTGCATCGGAATTAAATATAAAAGACACAATGCCGACTTAAGTACAGGAAGACTGAGTCTGTCAACTGTCTATGATTTGAGCGTTTCCTGTGTCACCACTTTAACATTCCGATGCACCTCTACAGGTTTACTGTATCCATTGGACCTTCACAGCGACGATGAAACACAGAAATTGCCACGGAATGAAATATAAGAGACACAATGTCGACTTAAGTACAGGAAGAGTGCGTCTTTCTATTGTATATGTTTTGAGCGTTTCCTGTGTCACCAGTTTTACATTCCGATGCACCTCTGCAGGTTTACCTTATCCATTGGACCTTCCCATTGACGATGAAACACAGGAATTGCATCGGAATTAAATATAAGAGACACAACGCCGACTTAAGTACATGAAAACTGAGTCTTCTTACGGTCTACGTTTTGGGAGTTTCCAGTGTCACCAGTTTTACATTCCGATGCACCTCTGCAGGTTTACTGTGTCCCTTGCACCTTCCCATTGGCGATGAAACACAGAAAATGCATCGGAATTAAGTATAAGAGACACAATGACGTCTTAAGTACTGGAAGACAGATTCTTCCAACTGTCTATGTTTTGAGCATTTCCTGTGTCACCACTTTTACATTCCCATGCACCTCTGCAGGTTTTCCTGTATCCCTTGGACCTTCAAATTGACGATGAAACACAGAAATTGCATCGGAATTAAATATAAGAGGCACAGTGCCGGCTTAAGTACAGGAAGACTGAGTCTTAGTACTGTCTATGTTTTGAGCGTTTCCTGTGTCACCAGTTTTACATTTCGATGTACCTCTGCAGGTTTGCTGTATCCCTTGCACCTTCCCGTTGACAATGAAACACAGAAATTACATCGGAATTAAATATAACAGACACAATGCCGACTTCAGTACAGGAAGACTGAGTCTTACTACTGTCTATGTTTTGAGCGTTTCCTGTGTCACCAGTTTTACATTCCGATGCACCTCTGCAGGTTTACTGTATCCATCGGACCTTCCCATTGACGATGAATCACAGAAATTGCGTCGGAATTAAATATAAGAGACACAATGCCGACTTAAGTACAGGAAGATTGAGTCTTCCTACTGTCTATTCTTTGAGCGTTTCCTGCGTCACCAGTTTTACATTCCGATGCACCTCTGCAGGTTTACTGTATCCATCGGACCATCCCATTGACGATGAAACACAGAAATTACATCGGAATTAAATATAAGAGACACAACGCCCACTTAAGTACATGAAAACTGAGTTTTCTTACGGTCTACGTTTTGAGAGTTTCCAGTGTCACCAGTTTTACCTTCCGATGCACCTCTGCAGGTTTACTGTGTCCCTTGGACCTTCCCATTTGCGATGAAACACAGAAATTGCATCGGAATTAAATATAAGAGACACAATGACGTCTTAAGTACAGGAAGACAGAGTCTTCCAACTGCCTATGTTTTGAGCGTTTCCTGTGTCACCAGTTTTACATTCCCATGCACCTCTGCAGGTTTTCCTGTATCCCTTGGACCTTCAAAGTGACGATGAAACACAGAAATTGCATCGGAATTAAATATAAGAGACACAATGCCGACTTAAGTACAGGAAGACTGAGTCTTCCTACTGTCTATGTTTTGAGCGTTTCCTGTGTCACCAGTTTTACATTCCGATGCACCTCTGCAGGTACACTGTTTCCCATCGACTTTCCCATTGCCGATGAAATAGAGAAATTGCATCGGAATGAAATAAAAGAGACACAATGTCGACTTAAGTACAGGAAGAGTGTGTCTTTCTATTGTCTATACTTTGAGCGTCTCCTGTGTCACCAGTTTTACATTCCGATGCACCTCTGCAGGTTAACTGTATCCCTTTGACCTTCCCATTGACGATGCATCACAGAAATTGCATCAGAATTAAATATAAGAGACACAATGCCGACTTCAGAACAGGAAGATTGAGTCTTCCTACTGTCTATTTTTTGAGCGTTCCTGCGTCACCAGTTTTACATTCCGATGCACCTCTGCAGGTTTTCTGTATCCATCGGACCTTCACAGTGACGATGAAACACAGAAATTACATCGGAAATAAATATAAGAGACACAATGCCGACTTAAGTACAGAAGGACTGAGTCTTCCTACTGTCTATGTTTTGAGCGTTTCCTGTGTCACCAGTTTTACATTCCGATTCACCTATGCAGGTCTACAGTATCCCTTGGACCTTCATAGTGAAGATGAAAAACAGGAATTGCATCGGAATTAAATATAAGAGACACAATGTCGACTTAAGTACAGAAAGACTGAGTCTTCCTACTCTCTATGTTTTGAGCGTTTCCTGTGTCACCAGTTTTACATTCCGATGCACCTATGCAGGTCTACAGTATCCCTTGGACCTTCATAGTGAAGATGAAACACAGAAATTGCATCGGAATTAAATATAAGAGACACAATGCCGACTTAAGTACAAAAGGACTGAGTCTTCCTACTGTCTATGTTTTGAGCGTTTCCTGTGTCACCAGTTTTACATTCCGATGCACTTATGGAGGTCTACAGTATCCCTTGGACCTTCATAGTGAAGATGAAACACAGAAATTGCATCGGAATTAAATGTAAGAGACACAATGTCGACTTAAGTACAGACAGACTGAGTCTTCCTACTCTCTATGTTTTGAGCGTTTCCTGTGTCACCAGTTTTACATTCCGATGCACCTCTGCAGGTTTACTGTATCCATCGGACCTTCCCATTGACGATGAATCACAGAAATTTCGTCGGAATTAAATATAAGAATCACAATGCCGACTTAAGAACAGGAAGGCTGAGTCTTCCTACTGTCTATGTTTTGAGCGTTTCCTGTGTCACCAGTTTTACATTCCGATGCACCTCTGCAGGTTTACGGTATCCCTTGGATCTTCCCATTGGCGATGAAACACAGAAATTACACCGGAATTAAATATAAGAGACACATCGCAGACTTAAGTTCAAGAAAACTGAGTATTTTTACGGTCTATGTTTTGAGCGTTTCCAGTGTCACCAGTGTTACATTCCGATGCACCTCTGCAGGTTTACTGTGTCCCTTGGACCTTCCCATTGGCGATGAAACACAGAAATTGCACCGCAATTAAATATAAGAGACACAATGACGTCTTAAGTAGAGGAAGACTGAGTCTTCCTACTGTCTATGTTTGAGCGTTTCCAGTGTCTCCAGTTTTATATTCCGATGCACCTCTGCAGGTTTACTGTATCCCGTGGACCTTCACAGTGACGAAGAAACACAGAAATTGCATCGGAATTAAATATAAGAGACACAATGCCGACTTAAGTAAAGGAAGACTGAGTCTTCCTACTGTCTATGCTTTGAGCGTCTCCTGTGTCACCAGTTTTACATTCCGATGCCCCTCAGCAGGGTTACTTTATCCCTTGGACCTTGCCATTGACGATGAAACACAGAAATTGCATCTGAATTAAATAAAGAGAAACCATGCTGACTTAAGTACAGAAGGACTGAGTCTTCCTACTGTCTATGTTTTGAGCGTTTCCTGTGTCACCAGTTTTACATTCCGATGCACCTCTGCAGGTTTACTGTATCCCTTTGAACTTCCCATTGACGATGAATCACAGAAATTGCATCGGAATTAAATATAACAGACACAATGCCGACTTTAGTTCAGGAAGATTGAGTCCTCCTACTGTCTATTTTTTGAGCGTTTCCTGCGTCACCAGTTTTACATTCCGATGCACCTCTGCAGTTTTACTGTATCCATCGGACCTTCCCATTGACGATGAAACACCGAAATTACATCGGAATTAAATATAAGAGACACAACGCCGACTTAAGTACAAGAAAACTGAGTCTTCTCACGGTCTACGTTTTGTGCGTTTCCAGTGTCACCAGTTTTACATACCGTTGCACCTCTGCAGGTTTACTGTGTCCCTTGGACCTTCCCATTGGCGTTGAATCACAGAAATTGCATCGGAATTAAATATAAGGGACACAATGACGTCTTAAGTACAGGAAGACAAAGTCTTCCAACTGTCTATGTTTTGAGCGTTTCCTGTGTCACCAGTTTTACATTCCCATGCACATCTGCAGGTCTTCCTCTATCCCTTGGACCTACAAAGTGACGATGAAACACAGAAATTGCATCGGAATTAAATGTAAGAGACACAATGCCGACTTAAGTACAGGAAGACTGAGCCTTCCTACTGTCTATGTTTTGAGCGTTTCCTGTGTCACCAGTTTTACATTCCGATGCACCTCTGCAGGTATGCTGTTTCCCTTCGACCTTCCCATTGACGATGAAACACAGAAATTGCATCGGAATTAAATACAAGAGACACAATGCCGACTTAAGTACAGGAAGACTGAGTCTTCCTACTGTCTATGTTTTGAGCGTTTCCTGTGTCATCAGTTCTACATTCCGATGCACCTCTGCAGGTTTACTGTATCCATTGGACCCCCCCCCCCCCCCATTGACGATGAAACACAGAAATTGCATCGGAATTAAATATAAAAGACACAATGCCGACTTAAGTACAGGAAGACTGAGTCTTTCAACTGTCTATGATTTGCACGTTTCCTGTGTCACCACTTTAACATTCCGATGCACCTCTACAGGTTTACTGTATCCATTGGACCTTCACAGCGACGATGAAACACAGAAATTGCCACGGAATGAAATATAAGAGACACAATGCCGACTTAAGTATAGGAACATTGAGTCTTCCTACTGTCTATACTTTGGACGTTTCCTGCGTCACCAGTTTTACATTCCGATGCACCTCTGCAGGTTTACTGTATCCATTGGACCTTCCCATTGACGATGAAACACAGGAATTGCATCGGAATTAAATATAAGAGACACAACGCCGACTTAAGTACATGAAAACTGAGTCTTCTTACGGTCTACGTTTTGGGAGTTTCCAGTGTCACCAGTTTTACATTCCGATGCACCTCTGCAGGTTTACTGTGTCCCTTGCACCTTCCCATTGGCGATGAAACACAGAAAATGCATCGGAATTAAGTATAAGAGACACAATGACGTCTTAAGTACTGGAAGACAGATTCTTCCAACTGTCTATGTTTTGAGCGTTTCCTGTGTCACCACTTTTACATTCCCATGCACCTCTGCAGGTTTTCCTGTATCCCTTGGACCTTCAAATTGACGATGAAACACAGAAATTGCATCGGAATTAAATATAAGAGGCACAGTGCCGGCTTAAGTACAGGAAGACTGAGTCTTAGTACTGTCTATGTTTTGAGCGTTTCCTGTGTCACCAGTTTTACATTCCGATGCACCTCTGCAGGTTTACTGTATCCATCGGACCTTCCCATTGACGATGAATCACAGAAATTTCGTCGGAATTAAATATAAGAATCACAATGCCGACTTAAGAACAGGAAGGCTGAGTCTTCCTACTGTCTATGTTTTGAGCGTTTCCTGTGTCACCAGTTTTACATTCCGATGCACCTCTGCAGGTTTACGGTATCCCTTGGATCTTCCCATTGGCGATGAAACACAGAAATTACACCGGAATTAAATATAAGAGACACATCGCAGACTTAAGTACAAGAAAACTGAGTAATTTTACGGTCTATGTTTTGAGCGTTTCCAGTGTCACCAGTGTTACATTCCGATGCACCTCTGCAGGTTTACTGTGTCCCTTGGACCTTCCCATTGGCGATGAAACACAGAAATTGCACCGCAATTAAATATAAGAGAAACAATGACGTCTTAAGTAGAGGAAGACTGAGTCTTCCTACTGTCTATGTTTGAGCGTTTCCAGTGTCTCCAGTTTTATATTCCGATGCACCTCTGCAGGTTTACTGTATCCCGTGGACCTTCACAGTGACGAAGAAACACAGAAATTGCATCGGAATTAAATATAAGAGACACAATGCCGACTTAAGTAAAGGAAGACTGAGTCTTCCTACTGTCTATGCTTTGAGCGTCTCCTGTGTCACCAGTTTTACATTCCGATGCCCCTCAGCAGGGTTACTTTATCCCTTGGACCTTGCCATTGACGATGAAACACAGAAATTGCATCTGAATTAAATATAAGAGAAACCATGCCGACTTAAGTACAGAAGGACTGAGTCTTCCTACTGTCTATGTTTTGAGCGTTTCCTGTGTCACCAGTTTTACATTCCGATGCACCTCTGCAGGTTTACTGTATCCCTTTGAACTTCCCATTGACGATGAATCACAGAAATTGCATCGGAATTAAATATAACAGACACAATGCCGACTTTAGTTCAGGAAGATTGAGTCCTCCTACTGTCTATTTTTTGAGCGTTTCCTGCGTCACCAGTTTTACATTCCGATGCACCTCTGCAGGTTTACTGTATCCATTGGACCCCCCCCCCCCCCATTGACGATGAAACACAGAAATTGCATCGGAATTAAATATAAAAGACACAATGCCGACTTAAGTACAGGAAGACTGAGTCTTTCAACTGTCTATGATTTGCACGTTTCCTGTGTCACCACTTTAACATTCCGATGCACCTCTACAGGTTTACTGTATCCATTGGACCTTCACAGCGACGATGAAACACAGAAATTGCCACGGAATGAAATATAAGAGACACAATGCCGACTTAAGTATAGGAACATTGAGTCTTCCTACTGTCTATACTTTGGACGATTCCTGCGTCACCAGTTTTACATTCCGATGCACCTCTGCAGGTTTACTGTATCCATTGGACCTTCCCATTGACGATGAAACACAGGAATTGCATCGGAATTAAATATAAGAGACACAACGCCGACTTAAGTACATGAAAACTGAGTCTTCTTACGGTCTACGTTTTGGGAGTTTCCAGTGTCACCAGTTTTACATTCCGATGCACCTCTGCAGGTTTACTGTGTCCCTTGCACCTTCCCATTGGCGATGAAACACAGAAAATGCATCGGAATTAAGTATAAGAGACACAATGACGTCTTAAGTACTGGAAGACAGATTCTTCCAACTGTCTATGTTTTGAGCGTTTCCTGTGTCACCACTTTTACATTCCCATGCACCTCTGCAGGTTTTCCTGTATCCCTTGGACCTTCAAATTGACGATGAAACACAGAAATTGCATCGGAATTAAATATAAGAGGCACAGTGCCGGCTTAAGTACAGGAAGACTGAGTCTTAGTACTGTCTATGTTTTGAGCGTTTCCTGTGTCACCAGTTTTACATTTCGATGTACCTCTGCAGGTTTGCTGTATCCCTTGCACCTTCCCGTTGACAATGAAACACAGAAATTACATCGGAATTAAATATAACAGACACAATGCCGACTTCAGTACAGGAAGACTGAGTCTTACTACTGTCTATGTTTTGAGCGTTTCCTGTGACACCAGTTTTACATTCCGATGCACCTCTGCAGGTTTACTGTATCCATCGGACCTTCCCATTGACGATGAATCACAGAAATTGCGTCGGAATTAAATATAAGAGACACAATGCCGACTTAAGTACAGGAAGATTGAGTCTTCCTACTGTCTATTCTTTGAGCGTTTCCTGCGTCACCAGTTTTACATTCCGATGCACCTCTGCAGGTTTACTGTATCCATCGGACCATCCCATTGACGATGAAACACAGAAATTACATCGGAATTAAATATAAGAGACACAACGCCCACTTAAGTACATGAAAACTGAGTCTTCTTACGGTCTACGTTTTGAGAGTTTCCAGTGTCACCAGTTTTACCTTCCGATGCACCTCTGCAGGTTTACTGTGTCCCTTGGACCTTCCCATTTGCGATGAAACACAGAAATTGCATCGGAATTAAATATAAGAGACACAATGACGTCTTAAGTACAGGAAGACAGAGTCTTCCAACTGCCTATGTTTTGAGCGTTTCCTGTGTCACCAGTTTTACATTCCCATGCACCTCTGCAGGTTTTCCTGCATCCCTTGGACCTTCAAAGTGACGATGAAACACAGAAATTGCATCGGAATTAAATATAAGAGACACAATGCCGACTTAAGTACAGGAAGACTGAGTCTTCCTACTGTCTATGTTTTGAGCGTTTCCTGTGTCACCAGTTTTACATTCCGATGCACCTCTGCAGGTATACTGTTTCCCATCGACTTTCCCATTGCCGATGAAATACAGAAATTGCATCGGAATGAAATAAAAGAGACACAATGTCGACTTAAGTACAGGAAGAGTGTGTCTTTCTATTGTCTATACTTTGAGCGTCTCCTGTGTCACCAGTTTTACATTCCGATGCACCTCTTCAGGTTAACTGTATCCCTTTGACCTTCCCATTGACGATGCATCACAGAAATTGCATCAGAATTAAATATAAGAGACACAATGCCGACTTCAGTACAGGAAGATTGAGTCTTCCTACTGTCTATTTTTTGAGCGTTCCTGCGTCACCAGTTTTACATTCCGATGCACCTCTGCAGGTTTTCTGTATCCATCGGACCTTCACAGTGACGATGAAACACAGAAATTACATCGGAAATAAATATAAGAGACACAATGCCGACTTAAGTACAGAAGGACTGAGTCTTCCTACTGTCTATGTTTTGAGCGTTTCCTGTGTCACCAGTTTTACATTCCGATACACCTATGCAGGTCTACAGTATCCCTTGGACCTTCATAGTGAAGATGAAAAACAGCAATTGCATCGGAATTAAATATAAGAGACACAATGTCGACTTAAGTACAGAAAGACTGAGTCTTCCTACTCTCTATGTTTTGAGCGTTTCCTGTGTCACCAGTTTTACATTCCGATGCACCTATGCAGGTCTACAGTATCCCTTGGACCTTCATAGTGAAGATGAAACACAGAAATTGCATCGGAATTAAATATAAGAGACACAATGCCGACTTAAGTACAAAAGGACTGAGTCTTCCTACTGTCTATGATTATAAGCGTTTCCTGTGTCACCAGTTTTACATTCCGATGCACTTATGCAGGTCTACAGTATCCCTTGGACCTTCATAGTGAAGATGAAACACAGAAATTGCATCGGAATTAAATGTAAGAGACACAATGTCGACTTAAGTACAGAAAAACTGAGTCTTCCTACTCTCTATGTTTTGAGCGTTTCCTGTGTCACCAGTTTTACATTCCGATGCACCTCTGCAGGTTTACTGTATCCATCGGACCTTCCCATTGACGATGAATCACAGAAATTTCGTCGGAATTAAATATAAGACACACAATGCCGACTTAAGAACAGGAAGGCTGAGTCTTCCTACTGTCTATGTTTTGAGCGTTTCCTGTGTCACCAGTTTTACATTCCGATGCACCTCTGCAGGTTTACGGTATCCCTTGGATCTTCCCATTGGCGATGAAACACAGAAATGACACCGGAATTAAATATAAGAGACACATCGCAGACTTAAGTACAAGAAAACTGAGTATTTTTACGGTCTATGTTTTGAGCGTTTCCAGTGTCACCAGTGTTACATTCCGATGCACCTCTGCAGGTTTACTGTGTCCCTTGGACCTTCCCATTGGCGATGAAACACAGAAATTGCACCGCAATTAAATATAAGAGACACAATGACGTCTTAAGTAGAGGAAGACTGAGTCTTCCTACTGTCTATGTTTGAGCGTTTCCAGTGTCTCCAGTTTTATATTCCGATGCACCTCTGCAGGTTTACTGTATCCCGTGGACCTTCACAGTGACGAAGAAACACAGAAATTGCATCGGAATTAAATATAAGAGACACAATGCCGACTTAAGTAAAGGAAGACTGAGTCTTCCTACTGTCTATGCTTTGAGCGTCTCCTGTGTCACCAGTTTTAGATTCCGATGCCCCTCAGCAGGGTTACTTTATCCCTTGGACCTTGCCATTGGCGATGAAACACAGAAATTGCATCTGAATTAAATATAAGACAAACCATGCCGACTTAAGTACAGAAGGACTGAGTCTTCTCACGGTCTACGTTTTGTGCGTTTCCAGTGTCACCAGTTTTACATACCGTTGCACCTCTGCAGGTTTACTGTGTCCCTTGGACCTTCCCATTGGCGTTGAATCACAGAAATTGCATCGGAATTAAATATAAGGGACACAATGTCGTCTTAAGTACAGGAAGACAAAGTCTTCCAACTGTCTATGTTTTGAGCGTTTCCTGTGTCACCAGTTTTACATTCCCATGCACATCTGCAGGTCTTCCTCTATCCCTTGGACCTACAAAGTGACGATGAAACACAGAAATTGCATCGGAATTAAATGTAAGAGACACAATGCCGACTTAAGTACAGGAAGACTGAGCCTTCCTACTGTCTATGTTTTGAGCGTTTCCTGTGTCACCAGTTTTACATTCCGATGCACCTCTGCAGGTATGCTGTTTCCCTTCGACCTTCCCATTGACGATGAAACACAGAAATTGCATCGGAATTAAATACAAGAGACACAATGCCGACTTAAGTACAGGAAGACTGAGTCTTCCTACTGTCTATGTTTTGAGCGTTTCCTGTGTCATCAGTTCTACATTCCGATGCACCTCTGCAGGTTTACTGTATCCATTGGACCCCCTCCCCCCCATTGACGATGAAACACAGAAATTGCATCGGAATTAAATATAAAAGACACAATGCCGACTTAAGTACAGGAAGACTGAGTCTTTCAACTGTCTATGATTTGAGCGTTTCCTGTGTCACCACTTTAACATTCCGATGCACCTCTACAGGTTTACTGTATCCATTGGACCTTCACAGCGACGATGAAACACAGAAATTGCCACGGAATGAAATATAAGAGACACAATGTCGACTTAAGTACAGGAAGAGTGCGTCTTTCTATTGTATATGTTTTGAGCGTTTCCTGTGTCACCAGTTTTACATTCCGATGCACCTCTGCAGGTTTACCTTATCCATTGGACCTTCCCATTGACGATGAAACACAGGAATTGCATCGGAATTAAATATAAGAGACACAACGCCGACTTAAGTACATGAAAACTGAGTATTCTTACGGTCTACGTTTGGGAGTTTCCAGTGTCACCAGTTTTACATTCCGATGCACCTCTGCAGGTTTACTGAGTCCCTTGCACCTTCCCATTGGCGATGAAACACAGAAAATGCATCGGAATTAAGTATAAGAGACACAATGACGTCTTAAGTACTGGAAGACAGATTCTTCCAACTGTCTATGTTTTGAGCGTTTCCTGTGTCACCACTTTTACATTACCATGCACCTCTGCAGGTTTTCCTGTATCCCTTGGACCTTCAAATTGACGATGAAACACAGAAATTGCATCGGAATTAAATATAAGAGGCACAGTGCCGGCTTAAGTACAGGAAGACTGAGTCTTAGTACTGTCTATGTTTTGAGCGTTTCCTGTGTCACCAGTTTTACATTTCGATGTACCTCTGCAGGTTTGCTGTATCCCTTGCACCTTCCCGTTGTCAATGAAACACAGAAATTACATCGGAATTAAATATAACAGACACAATGCCGACTTCAGTACAGGAAGACTGAGTCTTACTACTGTCTATGTTTTGAGCGTTTCCTTTGTCACCAGTTTTACATTCCGATGCACCTCTGCAGGTTTACTGTATCCATCGGACCTTCCCATTGACGATGAATCACAGAAATTGCGTCGGAATTAAATATAAGAGACAGAATGCCGACTTAAGTACAGGAAGATTGAGTCTTCCTACAGTCCATTTTTTGAGCGTTTCCTGCGTCACAAGTTTTACATTCCGATGCACCTCTGCAGGTTTACTGTATCCATCGGACCATCCCATTGACGATGAAACACAGAAATTACATCGGAATTAAATATAAGAGACACAATGACGTCTTAAGTACAGGAAGACAGAGTCTTCCAAACTGCCTATGTTTTGAGCGTTTCCTGTGTCACCAGTTTTACATTCCCATGCACCTCTGCAGGGTTTCCTGTATCCCTTGGACCTTCAAAGTGACGATGAAACACATAAATTGCATCGGAATTAAATATAAGAGACACAATGCCAACTTAAGTACAGGAAGACTGAGTCTTCCTACTGTCTATGCTTTGAGCGTTTCCTGTGTCACCAGTTTTACATTCCGATGCACCTCTGCAGGTATACTGTTTCCCTTCGACTTTCCCATTGACGATGAAACACAGAAATTGCATCGGAATTAAATATAAAAGACACAATGCCGACTTAAGTACAGGTAGACTGAGTCTTTCTACTGTCTATGTTTTGAGCGTTTCCTGTGTCACCAGTTTTACATTCCGATGCTCCTCTGCTGGTTTACTGTATCCCTTGGATCTTCCCATTGACGATGAAACACAGAAATTGCATCGGAATTAAATATAAGAGACACAATGCCGACTTAAGTACAGGAACATTGAGTCTTCCTACGGTCTATACTTTGGACGTTTCCTGCGTCACCAGTTTTACATTCCGATGCACCTCTGCAGGGTTACTGTATCCCTTGGACCTTCCCATTGACGACGAAACACAGAAATTACATCGGAATTAAATATAAGAGACACAATGCCGACTTAAGTACAGAAGGACTGAGTCTTCCTACTGTCTATGTTTTGAGCGTTTCCTGAGTCATCAGTTTTACATTCCGATGCACCTATGCAGGTCTACAGTATCCCTTGGACTTTCATAGTGACGATGAAACACAGAAATTGCATCGGAATTAAATATAAGAGACACAATGTCGACTTAAGTACAGAAAGACTGAGTCTTCCTACTCTCTATGTTTTGAGCGTTTCCTGTGTCACCAGTTTTACATTCCGATGCACCTCTGCAGGTTTGATGTATCCCTTGCACCTTCCCATCGACAATGAAACACAGAAATTACATCGGAATTAAATGTAAGAGACACAACGCCCACTTAAGTACATGAAACCTGAGTCTTCTTACGGTCTACGTTTTGAGAGTTTCCAGTGTCACCAGTTTTACATTCCGATGCACCTCTGCAGGTTTACTGTGTCCCTTGGACCTTCCCATTTGCGATGAAACACAGAAATTGCATCGGAATTAAATATAAGAGACACAATGACGTCTTAAGTACAGGAAGACAGAGTCTTCCAACTGCCTATGTTTTGAGCGTTTCCTGTGTCACCATTTTTACATTCCCATGCACCTCTGCAGTTTTTCCTGTATCCCTTGGACCTTCAAAGTGACGATGAGACACAGAAATTGCATCGGAATTAAATATAAGAGACACAATGCCGACTTAAGTACAGGAAGACTGAGTCTTCCTACTGTCTATGTTTTGAGCGTTTCCTGTGTCACCAGTTTTACATTCCGATGCACCTCTGCAGGTATACTGTTTCCCTTCGTCTTTCCCATTGCCGATGAAATACAGAAATTGCATCGGAATGAAATATAAAAGACACAATGCCGACATAACTACGCGAAGACTGAGTCTTTCTACTGTCTATGTTTTGAGCGTTTCCTGTGTCACCAGTTTTACATTCCGATGCACCTCTGCATGTTTACTGTATCTATTGGACCTTCACAGTGACGATGAAACACATATATTGCATCGGAATGAAATAAAAGAGACACAATGTCGACTTAAGTACAGGAAGAGTGTGTCTTTCTATTGTCTATGCTTTGAGCGTCTAGTGTGTCACAAGTTTTACATTCCGATGCACCTCTGCAGGTTAACTGTATCCCTTTGACCTTCCCATTGACGATGAATCACAGAAATTGCATCAGAATTAAATATAAGAGACACAATGCCGATTTCAGTACAGGAAGATTGAGTCTTCCTACTGACTAATTTTTGAGCGTTCCTGCGTCACCAGTTTTCTATTCCGATGCACCTTTGCAGGTTTACTGTATCCATCGGACCTTCCCATTGACGATGAAACACAGAAATTACATCGGAATTAAATATAAGAGACACAACGCCGACTTAAGTACAAGAAAACTGAGTCTTCTTACGGTCTACGTTTTGAGCGTTTCCAGTGTCACCAGTTTTACATTCCGATGCACCTCTGCAGGTTAACTGTATCCCTTTGACCTTCCCATTGACGATGAATCACAAAAATTGCATCAGAATTAAATATAAGAGACACAATGTCGACTTCAGTACAGGAAGATTGAGTCTTTCTACTGTCTATGATTTGAGCGTT
Organism: Schistocerca nitens; assembly: GCF_023898315.1. Taxonomy (NCBI): domain Eukaryota; kingdom Metazoa; phylum Arthropoda; class Insecta; order Orthoptera; family Acrididae; genus Schistocerca; species Schistocerca nitens. The sequence goes on along the minus strand of NC_064623.1, from coordinate 236,593,204 downwards.
TCCTGTGTCACCAGTTTTACATTCCGATGCACCTCTGCATATTTACTGTATCTATTGGACTTTCACAGTGACGATGACACACAGAAATTGCATCGGAATGAAATAAAACAGACACAATGTCGACTTAAGTACAGGAAGAGTGTGTCTTTCTATTGTCTATGCTTTGAGCGTCTCCTGTGTCACCAGTTTTACATTCCGATGCACCTCTGCAGGTTTACTGTATCCCTTTGACCTTCCCATTGACGATGAAGCACAGAAATTGCATCAGAATTAAATATAAGAGACACAATGCCGACTTCAGTACAGGAAGATTGCGTCTTCCTACTGTCTATTTTCTGAGCGTTCCTGCGTCACCAGTTTTACATTCCGATGCACCTCTGCAGGTTTACTGTATCCATCGGACCTTCCCATTGACGATGAAACACAGAAATTACATCGGAATTAAATATAAGAGACACAACGCCGACTTAAGTACAAGAAAACTAAGTCTTCTTACGGTCAACGTTTTGAGCGTTTCCAGTGTCACCAGTTTTACATTCCGATGCACCTCTGCAGGTTTACTCTGTCCATTGGACCTTCCCATTGGGGATGAAACATAGAAATTGCATCGGAATTAAATATAAGAGACACAATGACGTCTTAAGTACAGGAAGACAAAGTCTTCCAACTGTCTATGTTTTGAGCGTTTCCTGTGTCCCCCGTTTTACATTCCCATGCACCTCTGCAGGTTTACTGTATCCCTTGGACCTTCAATGTGGCGATGAAACACAGAAATTGCTTCGGAATTAAATATAAGAGACACAATGCCGACATAAGTACAGGAAGACTGAGCCTTCCTACTGTCTATGTTTTGAACGTTTCCTGTGTCACCAGTTTTACATTCCGATGCACCTATGCAGGTCTTCAGTATCCCTTGGACCTTCATAGTGAAGATGAAACACAGAAATTGCATCGGAATTAAATATAAGAGACACAATGTCGACTTAAGTACAGGAAAACTGAGTCTTACTACTGTCTATGTTTTGAGCGTTTCCTGTGTCACCAGCTTTACATTCCGATGCACCTCTGCAGGTTTACTGTATCCATCGGACCTTCCCATTGACGATGAATCACAGAAATTTCGTCGGAATTAAATATAAGACACACAACGCTGACTTAAGAACAGGAAGGCTGAGTCTTCCTACTGTCTATGTTTTGAGCGATTCCTGTGTCACCAGTTTTACATTCCGATGCACCTCTGCAGGTTTACTGTATCCCTTGGATCTTCCCATTGGCGATGAAACACAGAAATTACACCGGAATTAAATATAAGAGATACAACGCCGACATAAGTACAAGAAAACTGAGTCTTTTTACGGTCTATGTTTTGAGCGTTTCCAGTGTCACCAGTGTTACATTCCGATGCACCTCTGCAGGTTTACTGTGTCCCTTGGACCTTCCCATTGGCGATGAAACACAGAAATTGCATCGGAATTAAATATAAGAGAGACAATGCAGACTTAAGTACAGAAGGACTGAGTCTTCCTACTGTCTATGTTTTGAGCGTTTCCTGTGTCACCAGTTTTACATTCCGATGCACCTCTGCAGGTTTACTGTATCCCTTTGAACTTCCCATTGACGATGAATCACAGAAATTGCATCGGAATTAAATATAACAGACACAATGCCGACTTTAGTTCAGGAAGATTGAGTCATCCTACTGTATATTTTTTGAGCGTTTCCTGCGTCACCGGTTCTACATTCCGATGCACCTCTGCAGGTTTACTGTATCCATTGAACCACCCCATTGATGATGAAACACAGAAATTGCATCGGAATTAAATATAAAAGACACAATGCCGACTTAAGTACAGGAAGACTGAGTCTTTCTACTGTCTATGATTTGAGCGTTTCCTTTGTCACCAGTTTTACATTCCGATGCACCTCTGCGGGTTTACTGTATCCCTTTGTCCTTCCCATTGACGATGAATCACACAAATTGCAACGGAATTAAATATAAGAGACACAATGCCGACTTCAGTGCAGGAAGATTGAGTCTTCCTACTGTCTATTTTTTTAGCGCTTCCTGCGTCACCAGTTTTACATTCCGATGCACCTCTGCAGGTTTACTGTATCCCTTGGATCTTCCCATTGACGATGAAACACAGAAATTGCATCGGAATTAAATATAAGGGACACAGTGCCGACTTATGTACAGGAACATTGAGTCATCCTACTGTCTATACTTTGGACATTTCCTGCGTCACCAGTTTTACATTCCGATGCACCTCTGCAGGTTTAGTGTATCCATTGGACCTTCCCATTGACGATGAATCACAGAAATTGCATCGTAATTAAATATAAGAGACACAATGCCGACTTAAGTACAGGAAGATTGAGTCTTCCTACAGTCTATTTTTTGAGCGTTTCCTGCGTCACCAGTTTTACATTCCGATGCAGCTCTGCAGGTTTACTGTATCCCTTGGACCTTCTTAGTGACGAAGAAACACAGATATTGCATCGGTATTAAATATAAGAGACACAATGCCGACTTAAGTACAGGAAGACTGAGTCTTCCTGCTGTCTATGTTTTGAGCGTCTCCTGTGTCACCAGTTTTACATTCCGATGCACCTCTGCAGGGTTACTCTATCCCTTGGACCTTCCCATTGACGACGAAACACAGAAATTGCATCGGAATTAAATATAAGAGACACAATGTCGACTTAAGTACAGAAAGACTGAGTCTTCCTACTCTCTATGTTTTGAGCGTTTCCTGTGTCACCAGTTTTACATTCCGATGCACCTCTGCAGGTTTGCTGTATCCCAAGCACCTTCCCATTGACAATGAAACACAGAAATTACATCGGAATTAAATATAACAGACACAATGCCGACATAAGTACAGGAAGACTGAGTCTTACTACTATCTATGTTTTGAGCGTTTCCTGTGTCACCAGTTTTACATTCCGATGCACCTCTGCAGGTTTACTGTATCCATCGGACCATCCCATTGACGATGAAACACAGAAATTACATCATAATTAAATATAAGAGACACAACGCAGACTTAAGTACATGAAAACTGAGTCTTCTTACGGTCTGCGGTTTGAGAGTTTCCAGTGTCACCAGTTTTACATTACGATGCACCTCTGCAGGTTTACTGTATCCCTTGGACCTTCCCATTTGCGATGGAACACAGAAATTGCATCGGAATTAAATATAAGAGACACAATGACGTCTTAAGTACAGGAAGACAGAGTCTTCCAACTGTCTATGTTTTGAGCGTTTCCTGTGTCACCAGTTTTACATTCCGATGCACCTCTGCAGGTATGCTGTTTCCCTTCGACTTTCCCATTGACGATGAAACACAGAAATTGCATCGGAATTAAATATAAGATACACAATGCCGACTTAAGTACAGGAAGACTGAGTGTTTCTACTGTCTATGTTTTGAGCGTTTCCTGTGTCACCAGTTTTACATTCCGATGCACCTCTGCAGGTTTACTGTATCCATTGGACCTTCACAGCGACGATGAAACACAGAAATTGCATCGGAATGAAATATAAGAGACACAATGTCGACTTAAGTACAGAAAGACTGAGTCTTCCTACTCTCTATGTTTTGAGCGTTTCCTGTGTCACCAGTTTTACATTCCGATGCACCTCTGCAGGTTTGCTGTATCCATTGGAACTTTCCATTGACGATGAAACACAGAAATTGCATCGGAATTAAATATAAGAGACACAACGCCGATTTAAGTACAGGAAGACTGAGTCTTATTACTGTTTATGTTTTGAGCGTTTCCTGTGTCACCAGTTTTACATTCCGATGCACCTCTGCAGGTTTGCTGTATCCCTTGCACCTTCCCATTGACAATGAAACACAGAAATTACATCGGAATTAAATATAAGCGACACAACGCCGACTTAAGGACAAGAAAACTGAGTCATCTTACGGTCTACGTTTTGAGCGTTTCCAGTGTCACCAGTTTTACATTCCGATGCACCTCTGCAGGTTTACTGTATCCATTGGAACTTTCCATTGACGATGAAACACAGAAATTGCATCGGAATTAAATATAAGAGACACAACGCCGACTTAAGTACAGGAAGACTGAGTCTTATTACTGTTTATGTTTTGAGCGTTTCCTGTGTCACCAGTTTTACATTCCGATGCACCTCTGCAGGTTTGCTGTATGCCTTGCACCTTCCCATTGACAATGAAACACAGAAATTACATCGGAATTAAATATAAGCGACACAACGCCGACTTAAGGACAAGAAAACTGAGTCATCTTACGGTCTACGTTTTGAGCGTTTCCAGTGTCACCAGTTTTACATTCCGATGCACCTCTGCAGGTTTACTGTGTCCCTTGGACCGTCCCATTGGCGATGAAACACAGAAATTGCATCGGAATTAAATATAAGAGACACAATGACGTTGTAAGTACAGGAAGACAAAGTCTTCCAGCTGTCTATGCCTTGAGCGTTTCCTGTGTCACCAGTTTTACATTCCCATGCACCTCTGCAGGTTTTCCTGTATCCCTTGGACCCTAAAAGTGGCGATGAAACACAGAAATTGCTTCGGAATTAAATATAAGAGACACAATGCCGACATAAGTACAGGAAGACTGAGCCTTCCTACTGTCTATGTTTTGAGCGTTTCCTGTGTCACCAGTTTTACATTCCGATGCACCTCTGCAGGTGTACTGTTGCCCTTCGACTTTCCCATTGACGATGAAACACAGAAATTGCATCGGAATTATATATAAAAGACTCAATGCCGACTTAAGTATTGGAAGACTGATTCTTTCTACTGTCTATGTTTTGAGCGTTTCCTGTGTCACCAGTTTTACATTCCGATGCACCTCTGCAGGTTTGCTGTAACCCTTGCACCTTCCCATTGACAATGAAACACAGAAATTACATCGGAATTAAATATAACAGACACAATGCCGACATAAGTACAGGAAGACTGAGTCTTACTACTGTCTATGTTTTGAGCGTTTCCTGTGTCACCAGTTTTACATTCCGATGCACCTCTGCAGATATACTGTTTCCCTTCGACTTTCCCATTGACGATGAAACACAGAAATTGCATTGGAATTAAATATAAAAGACACAATGCCGATTTAAGTACAGGAAGACTGAGTCTTTCTACTGTGTATGATTTGAGCGTTTCCTGTGTCACCAGTTTTACATTTTGATGCACCTCTGCTGGTTTACTGTATCCCTTGGATCTTCCAATTGACGATGAAACACAGAAATTGCATCGGAATTAAATATAAGAGACACAATGCCGACTTAAGTACAGGAACATTGAGTCTTCCTACTGTCTATACTTTGGACGTTTCCTGCGTCACCAGTTTTACATTCCGATGCACCTCTGCAGGTTTACTGTATCCATTGGATCTTCGCATTGACGTTGAATCACAGAAATTGCATCGGAATTAAATATAATAGACACAATGCCGACTTAAGTACAGGAAGATTGAGTCTTCCTACAGTCTATTTTTTGAGCGTTTCCTGCGTCCCCAGTTTTACATTCCGATGCACCTCTGCAGGTTCACTGTATCCCTTGGACCTTCACAGTGACGAAGAAACACAGAAATTGCATCGGAATTAAATATAAGATACACAATGCCGACTTAAGTACAGGAAGACTGAGTCTTCCTTCCTGTCTATATTTTGAGCGTCTCCTGTGTCACCAGTTTTACATTCCGATGAAACTCTGCAGGGTTACTGTATCCCTTGGACCTTCCCATTGACGACGAAACACAGAAATTGCATCGGAATTAAATATAAGAGACACAATGCCGACTTTAGTAGAGAAGGACTGAGTCTTCCTACTGTCTATGTTTTGATCGTTTCCTGTGTCACCAGTTTTACATTCCGATGCACCTATGCAGGTCTACAGTATCCTTTGGACCTTCATAGTGACGATGAAACACAGAAATAGCATCGGAATTAAATATAAGAGACACAATGTCGACTTAGGTACAGAAACACTGAGTCTTCCTACTCTCTATGGTTTGAGCGTTTCCTGTGTCACCAGTTTTACATTCCGATGCACCTCTGCAGGTTTGCTGTATCTCTTGCACCTTCCCATTGACGATGAAACACAGAAATTACATCGGAATTAAATATAACAGACACAATGCCGTCTTAAGTACAGGAAGACTGAGTCCTACTACTGTCTTTGTTTTGAGCGTTTCCTGTGTCACCAGTTTTACATTCCGATGCACCTCTGCAGGTTTACTGCATCCATCGGATCTTCCCATTGACGATGAATCACAGAAATTGCGTCGGAATTAAATTTAAGAGACACAACGCCGACTTAAGTACAGGAAGATTGAGTCTTCCTACTGTCTATTTTTTGAGCGTTTCCTGCGTCACCAGTTTTACATTCCGATGCACCTCTGCAGGTTTACTGTATCCCTTGGACCTTCACAGTGACGAAGAAACACAGAAATTGCATCGGAATTAAATATAAGATACACACTTGCCGACTTAAGTACAGGAAGACTGAGTCTTCCTACTGTCTATGTTTTGAGCGTCTCCTGTGTCACCAGTTTTACATTCCGATGCACCTCTGCAGGGTTACTCTATCCCTTGGACCTTCCCATTGACGACGAAACACAGAAATTGCATCGGAATTAAATATAAGAGACACAATGTCGACTTAAGTACAGAAAGACTGAGTCTTCCTACTCTCTATGTTTTGAGCGTTTCCTGTGTCACCAGTTTTACATTCCGATGCACCTCTGCAGGTTTGCTGTATCCCATGCACCTTCCCATTGACAATGAAACACAGAAATTACATCGGAATTAAATATAACAGACACAATGCCGACATAAGTATAGGAAGACTGAGTCTTACTACTATCTATGTTTTGAGCGTTTCCTGTGTCACCAGTTTTACATTCCGATGCACCTCTGCAGGTTTACTGTATCCATCGGACCATCCCATTGACGATGAAACACAGAAATTACATCATAAATAAATATAAGAGACACAACGCAGACTTAAGTACATGAAAACTGAGTCTTCTTACGGTCTGCGGTTTGAGAGTTTCCAGTGTCACCAGTTTTACATTCCTATGCACCTCTGCAGGTTTACTGTATCCCTTGGACCTTCCCATTTGCGATGGAACACAGAAATTGCATCGGAATTAAATATAAGAGACACAATGACGTCTTAAGTACAGGAAGACAGAGTCTTCCAATTGTCTATGTTTTGAGCGTTTCCTGTGTCACCAGTTTTACATTCCGATGCACCTCTGCAGGTATGCTGTTTCCCTTCGACTTTCCCATTGACGATGAAACACAGAAATTGCATCGGAATTAAATATAAGATACACAATGCCGACTTAAGTACAGGAAGACTGAGTGTTTCTACTGTCTATGTTTTGAGCGTTACCTGTGTCACCAGTTTTACATTCCGATGCACCTCTGCAGGTTTACGGTATCCATTGGACCTTCACAGCGACGATGAAACACAGAAATTGCATCGGAATGAAATATAAGAGACACAATGTCGACTTAAGTACAGAAAGACTGAGTCTTCCTACTCTCTATGTTTTGAGCGTTTCCTGTGTCACCAGTTTTACATTCCGATGCACCTCTGCAGGTTTGCTGTATCCATTGGAACTTTCCATTGACGATGAAACACAGAAATTGCATCGGAATTAAATATAAGAGACACAACGCCGACTTAAGTACAGGAAGACTGAGTCTTATTACTGTTTATGTTTTGAGCGTTTCCTGTGTCACCAGTTTTACATTCCGATGCACCTCTGCAGGTTTGCAGTATCCCTTGCACCTTCCCATTGACAATGAAACACAGAAATTACATCGGAATTAAATATAAGCGACACAACGCCGACTTAAGGACAAGAAAACTGAGTCATCTTACGGTCTACGTTTTGAGCGTTTCCAGTGTCACCAGTTTTACATTCCGATGCACCTCTGCAGGTATACTGTATCCATTGCAACTTTCCATTGACGATGAAACACAGAAATTGCATCGGAATTAAATATAAGAGACACAACGCCGACTTAAGTACAGGAAGACTGAGTCTTATTACTGTTTATGTTTTGAGCGTTTCCTGTGTCACCAGTTTTACATTCCGATGCACCTCTGCAGGTTTGCAGTATCCCTTGCACCTTCCCATTGACAATGAAACACAGAAATTACATCGGAATTAAATATAAGCGACACAACGCCGACTTAAGGACAAGAAAACTGAGTCATCTTACGGTCTACGTTTTGAGCGTTTCCAGTGTCACCAGTTTTACATTCCGATGCACCTCTGCAGGTTTACTGTGTCCCTTGGACCGTCCCATTGGCGATGAAACACAGAAATTGCATCGGAATTAAATATAAGAGACACAATGACGTTGTAAGTACAGGAAGACAAAGTCTTCCAGCTGTCTATGCCTTGAGCGTTTCCTGTGTCACCAGTTTTACATTCCCATGCACCTCTGCAGGTTTTCCTGTATCCCTTGGACCCTAAAAGTGGCGATGAAACACAGAAATTGCTTCGGAATTAAATATAAGAGACACAATGCCGACATAAGTACAGGAAGACTGAGCCTTCCTACTGTCTATGCTTTGAGCGTTTCCTGTGTCACCAGTTTTACATTCCGATGCACCTCTGCAGGTGTACTGTTGCCCTTCGACTTTCCCATTGACGATGAAACACAGAAATTGCATCGGAATTAAATATAAAAGACTCAATGCCGACTTAAGTATTGGAAGACTGATTCTTTCTACTGTCTATGTTTTGAGCGTTTCCTGTGTCACCAGTTTTACATTCCGATGCACCTCTGCAGGTTTGCTGTAACCCTTGCACCTTCCCATTGACAATGAAACACAGAAATTACATCGGAATTAAATATAACATACACAATGCCGACATAAGTACAGGAAGACTGAGTCTTACTACTGTCTATGTTTTGAGCGTTTCCTGTGTCACCAGTTTTACATTCCGATGCACCTCTGCAGATATACTGTTTCCCTTCGACTTTCCCATTGACGATGAAACACAGAAATTGCATTGGAATTAAATATAAAAGACACAATGCCGATTTAAGTACAGGAAGACTAAGTCTTTCTACTGTGTATGATTTGAGCGTTTCCTGTGTCACCAGTTTTACATTTTGATGCACCTCTGCTGGTTTACTGTATCCCTTGGATCTTCCAATTGACGATGAAACACAGAAATTGCATCGGAATTAAATATAAGAGACACAATGCCGACTTAAGTACAGGAACATTGAGTCTTCCTACTGTCTATACTTTGGACGTTTCCAGTGTCACCAGTTTTACATTCCGATACACCTCTGCAGGTTTACTGTATCCATTGGATCTTCGCATTGACGTTGAATCACAGAAATTGCATCGGAATTAAATATAATAGACACAATGCCGACTTAAGTACAGGAAGATTGAGTCTTCCTACAGTCTATTTTTTGAGCGTTTCCTGCGTCCCCAGTTTTACATTCCGATGCACCTCTGCAGGTTCACTGTATCCCTTGGACCTTCACAGTGACGAAGAAACACAGAAATTGCATCGGAATTAAATATAAGATACACAATGCCGACTTAAGTACAGGAAGACTGAGTCTTCCTTCCTGTCTATATTTTGAGCGTCTCCTGTGTCACCAGTTTTACATTCCGATGAAACTCTGCAGGGTTACTGTATCCCTTGGACCTTCCCATTGACGACGAAACACAGAAATTGCATCGGAATTAAATATAAGAGACACAATGCCGACTTTAGTAGAGAAGGACTGAGTCTTCCTACTGTCTATGTTTTGATCGTTTCCTGTGTCACCAGTTTTACATTCCGATGCACCTATGCAGGTCTACAGTATCCTTTGGACCTTCATAGTGACGATGAAACACAGAAATAGCATCGGAATTAAATATAAGAGACACAATATCGACTTAGGTACAGAAACACTGAGTCTTCCTACTCTCTATGGTTTGAGCGTTTCCTGTGTCACCAGTTTTACATTCCGATGCACCTCTGCAGGTTTGCTGTATCTCTTGCACCTTCCCATTGACGATGAAACACAGAAATTACATCGGAATTAAATATAACAGACACAATGCCGTCTTAAGTACAGGAAGACTGAGTCCTACTACTGTCTTTGTTTTGAGCGTTTCCTGTGTCACCAGTTTTACATTCCGATGCACCTCTGCAGGTTTACTGCATCCATCGGATCTTCCCATTGACGATGAATCACAGAAATTGCGTCGGAATTAAATTTAAGAGACACAACGCCGACTTAAGTACAGGAAGATTGAGTCTTCCTACTGTCTATTTTTTGAGCGTTTCCTGCGTCACCAGTTTTACATTCCGATGCACCTCTGCAGGTTTACTGTATCCCTTGGACCTTCACAGTGACGAAGAAACACAGAAATTGCATCGGAATTAAATATAAGATACACACTTGCCGACTTAAGTACAGGAAGACTGAGTCTTCCTACTGTCTATGTTTTGAGCGTCTCCTGTGTCACCAGTTTTACATTCCGATGCACCTCTGCAGGGTTACTGTATCCATCGGACCATCCCATTGACGATGAAACACAGAAATTACATCGGAATTAAATATAAGAGACACAACGCCGACTTAAGTACATGAAAACTGAGTCTTCTTACGGTCTACGTTTTGAGAGTTTTCAGTGTCACCAGTTTTACATTCCCATGCACCTCTGCAGGTTTTGCTGTATCCCTTGGACCTTCAAAGTGACGATGAAACACAGAAATTGCATCGGAATTAAATATAAGAGACACAATGCCGACATAAGTACAGGAAGACTGAGTCTTCCTACTGTCTATGTTTTGAGCGTTTCCTGTGTCACCAGTTTTACATTCCGATGCACCTCTGCAGGTATACTGTTTCCCTTCGACTTTCCCATAGGCGATGAAACACAGAAATTGCATCTGAATTAAATATAAGAGACACAATGGCGTCTTAAGAACAGGAGGACAAAGTCTTCCAACTGCCTATGTTTTGAGCGTTTCCTGTGTCACCAGTTTTACATTCCCATGCACCTCTGCAGGTTTTCCTGTATGCCTTGGACCTTCAAAGTGGCGATGAAACACAGAAATTGCTTCGGAATTAAATATAAGAGACACAATGGCGACATAAGTACAGGAAGACTGAGCCTTCCTACTGTCTATGTTTTGAGCGTTTCCTGTGTCACCAGTTTTACATTCCGATGCACCTCTGCAGGTATACTGTTTCCCTTCAACTTTCCCATTGACGATGAAACACAGAAATTGCATCGGAATTAAATATAATAGACACAATGCCGACTTAAGTACAGGAAGACTGATTCTTTCTACTGTCTATGTTTTGAGCGTTTCCTGTGTCACCAGTTTTACATTCCGATGCACCTCTGCAGGTTTACTGTATCCATCGGACCTTCCCATTGACGATGAATGACAAAAATTGCGTCGCAATTAAATATAAGAGACACAATGCCGACTTAAGTACTGGAACATTGAGTCTTCCCACTGTCTATACTTTGGACGTTTCCTGCGTCACCAGTTTTACATTCCGATGCACCTCTGCAGGTTTACTGTATTCATTGGGCCTCCCCATTGACGATGAATCACAGAAATTGCATCGGAATTAAATATAAGAGACACAATGCCGACTTAAGTACAGGAATATTGAGTTTTCCTACAGTCCATTTTTTGAGCGTTTCCTGCGTCACCAGTTTTACATTCCGATGCACCTCTGCAGGTTTACTGTATCCCTTGGACCTTCACAGTGACGAAGAAACACAGAAATTGCATCGGAATTAAATATAAGATACACAATGCCGACTTAAGTACAGGAAGACTGAGTCTTCCTACTGTCTATATTTTGAGCGTCTCCTGTGTCACCAGTTTTACATTCCGATGCACCTCTGCAGGGTTACTGTATCCCTTGGACCTTCCCATTGACGACGACACACAGAAATTGCATCGGAATTAAATATAAGAGACACAATGCCGACTTAAGTACAGAAGGACTGAGTCTTCCTACTGTCTATGTTTTGAATGTTTCCTGTGTCACCAGTTTTACATTCCGATGCACCTATTCAGGTCTACAGTATCCTTTGGACCTTCATAGTGACGATGAAACACAGAAATAGCATCGGAATTAAATATAAGAGACACAATGTCGACTTAGGTACAGAAACACTGAGTCTTCCTACTCTCTATGTTTTGAGCGTTTCTTGTGTCCCCAGTTTTACATTCCGATGCACCTCTGCAAGTTTGCTGTATCCCTTGCACCTTCCCATTGACGATGAAACACAGAAATTACATCGGAATTAAATATAACAGACACAATGCCGACTTAAGTACAGGAAGACTGAGTCCTACTACTGTCTATGTTTTGAGCGTTTCCTGTGTCACCAGTTTTACATTCCGATGCACTTCTGCAGGTTTACTGTATCCATCGGACCTTCCCATTGACGATGAATCACAGAAATTGCGTCGGAATTAAATATAAGAGACACAATGCCGACTTAAGTACAGGAAGATTTTGTCTTCCTACTGTCTATTCTTTGAGCGTTTCCTGCGTCACCAGTTTTACATTCCGATGCACCTCTGCAGGTTTACTGTATCCCTTGGACCTTCACAGTGACGAAGAAACACAGAAATTGCATCGGAATTAAATATAAGATACACAATGCCGACTTAAGTACAGGAAGACTGAGTCTTCCTACTGTCTATGTTTTGAGCGTCTCCTGTGTCACCAGTTTTACATTCCGATGCACCTCTGCAGGGTTACTGTATCCCTTGGACCTTCCCATTGACGACGAAACACAGAAATTGCATCGGAATTAAATATAAGAGACACAATGCCGACTTAACCCTGCTGTTCTGTTCACTTTTACTTGACATATATACTGTTCGGGTCAATATGACCCGACATATCAAAATGCTTTAGAAACATAAATTTTGGTACAGTTTTAGCTATCGACATTGTTGTTCTATTCCAGTACCTTGTTAGTAATAATAATAATAATAATAATAATAATAATAATGGTAATAATAATAATAATAACAATGCATACAACTTTATTGAGGGATATTTTTCATTTAAATATGCACATAAATTTGAAACAACAGACAGTTTCCATTACAGGCATTCAACTTAGAAAGCACTACAGTTTTTCCATACTTCTATTCTTATTGTTGACAGTTTAGACGTAAGTATTGACATTTTCTAACAACAGACAGTTGTCATTACAGATATTCATCTTAGAGCACACTACAGTACAGAACACACTACAGTTTTTTTATTACATTCCAACATAGAAAGCACTACAACTTTAGAATCCTCTCTTCTTACTGATTGTAGTTTAGGCACAAGTATTCACATAAATTTGAAACAACAGAATTTTCAATACAATCATCTTATAAAATACTACAGTTCTTTTCTTACTGCTTGCACTGTGGACACAAGTAGGTTACATGTTTCTTGCAAATATGTTTACTACATTTTCCACACACCATGTTTGTTTTATTGTCATTACTTGATGGACAGAACTTACAGCGTGCACGTTTTGTAGATTTTCTTGTTGTTACCGATTCTGACACACCACCCACATCATTCGGGTTTTGGATGCTTGTGACCATTCTCAAAGAATCTTCTGTTCTTGGGAAATGCGTTCTTGATGCAATATGTTCTTTTATCAGTGACTTTCCAAGTTCCTCCAAGAATATTCTCCTTCTAGTCAATTTGCTTGCATTCCAATTAGGGTCAACCGAAATCCACAAAACGTATGCATTATAAGCAGAAACATCAAGAATATTGTAGAAAACTATCATTGGCCACCTATTACTTTTTCGTTTGCATGTATATGTACCTAATAACTGATCAAGCGTGTCTACAGCACCTTTGGTTGAATTATAGTCCAAAATCATTTTTGGCTTCTTATCAGCCCTGTCACTGATTTCCGCATCATGGTGGAGAGTGCTCATAAGTACAACATTCTTGTGTCTCTTAGGAATATAATTAACCACAGTAGTGTCATTTGTGAAGTAAAATGAAGAGCTGTGTACCTCCTTGTTGGTCATTTTGTGTGGAAGCTCCGGCTTATTTTTCCGTATAGTTCCCAACATAGTCAATTTCCTTTTCAGAAGCAGCTGCCCCAAATTGTACGACGTAAAAAAGTTGTCACACGTGATATTCTGACCACGTAACTCAGAAGTGAGATCAGATACCACCCTCATTCCCTGATTTCTTTCTGGTGCCGCTCCACTCACCTTTCCTGTATAAATTTGGGCTTTCAGTACGTATGAAGTTTTGCTGTCACACATGGTCCATATTTTGATCCCATATTTTGCCGGTTTACTTGGGATATACTGCTTGAATGGACAGCGACCTCTAAATGCTACTAACTGCTCGTCAACAGTAACATTTTCTCCTGGATTATACAGTTTAGGAAGGACCTCTACCCACTTCTCCCAAATACTACGAATTGCGGCAAGTTTGTCAGTACGTCGTCTTTCCTCTCTAGTAGATTTCTTGTCAAATCGCAGGACACGTGATATCTTACAGAATGTTTCATGAGACATGGTTGCTCGAAATATGTTTCGCCCAGTATCTTTATCCCACAAACTTTTTGTAGACTCCCCATGAGATCGATATACACCCGCTAGGAGTAAGAGTCCTAAGTATGCATGGAAAACAGAACCATCAATATCTGTCCACTGTTCACCATAAACTCGCTGCCCTTCAATATTTGTCATCTCTATTATTTCATTTTGAAGCGCTGTGTGAAATACTGCTTCAAATGAACATTTTACATCAGATATTCTGCTGACTGCATACCTGGTAACTCCTGGGGTACTCTTGATGATGTTCGAAGCTGGTAGGCGACCATGTTGTGCTGGTGGATGCAACTGCCATTCTATATTCCCATTTTTAGAAAGAAAAGTCTCTACACTATTTTGTATGGGCTGTGGACTGTCGTAACTGTCATCGGAACACTCGCTTTCAGATGCATTGCTGATGTGATCTTCAAACTCAGAAAGTGATCCTTCATCTGGTGAGGCATTTACTATTTCTTCCAACTCACGATCATTCAATGGTCTCATCGCCATGGTGTCACAAGTCAAACTGGGCAGAAACAAAGCATTCCAATTATTGAGAACTGCCAATTATTATTTCCTGGGGAAAGCAACAAACAAGCCCATTGTTGTGAACGCATGGAGCTTTAGGTGATTGTTGAGAGTAAGTTGGAATGATGCAGTCACTATTCCCACACAACACAACAAAAATAATTTTCGCCATTTCCAGATTTTAGAAATAAATACGAGTTACACTAAACATATTTGTGTCGGGTCATTATGACCCGAACATTACATATGCAACTATTACAGTTGAAGCCCAAACTTCTTAAACTTTTTTAAAACCTTTTAAAACACATGCTGCTCATCCATTTTCAGACAAAGTCACAAAGTTTCATAAATATATATTGGTATTTACATAATGTAAAATAACGTTCATATTCGTTTCGGGTCATATAGACCCGAACAGAACAGCAGGGTTAAGTACAGAAGGACTGAGACTTCCTACTGTCTATCATTTGAACGTTTCCCGTGTCACCAGTTTTACATTCCGATGCACCTACGCAGGTCTACAGTATCCCTTGGACCTTCTTAGTGACGATGAAACACAGAAATTGCATCGGAATTAAATATAAGAGACACAATGTCGACTTAGGTACAGAAACACTGAGTCTTCCTACTCTCTATATTTTGAGCGTATCCTGTGTCACCAGTTTTACATTCCGATGGACCTCTGCAGGTTTGCTGTATCCCTTGCACCTTCCCATTGACAATGAAACACAGAAATTACATCGGAATTAAATATAACAGACACAATGCCGACTTAAGTACAGGAAGACTGAGTCTTCCTACTGTCTATTTTTTGAGCGTTTCCTGCGTCACCAGTTTTACATTCCGATGCACCTCTGCAGGTTTACTGTATCCATCGGACCATCCCATTGACGATGAAACACAGAAATTACATCGGAATTAAATATAAGAGACACAACGCCGACTTAAGTACATGAAAACTGAGTCTTCTTACGGTCTACGTTTTGAGAGTTTCCAGTGTCACCAGTTTTACATTCCGATGCACCTCTGCTGGTTTACTGTGTCCCTTGGACCTTCCCATTTGCGATGAAACACAGAAATTGCATCGGAATTAAATATAAGAGACACAATGACGTCTTAAGTACAGGAAGACAGAGTCTTCCAACTGCCTATGTTTTGAGCGTTTCCTGTGTCACCAGTTTTACATTCCCATGCACCTCTGCAGGTTTACTGTATCCCTTGGACCTTCACAGTGACGAAGAAACACAGAAATTGCATCGGAATTAAATATAAGATACACAATGCCGACTTAAGTACAGGAAGACTGAGTCTTCCTACTGTCTATGTTTTGAGCGTCTCCTGTGTCACCAGTTTTACATTCCAATGCACCTCTGCAGGGTTACTGTATCCCTTGGACCTTCCCATTGACGACGAAACACAGAAATTGCATCGGAATTAAATATAAGAGACACAATGCCGACTTAAGTACAGAAGGACTGAGACTTCCTACTGTCTATCATTTGAACGTTTCCCGTGTCACCAGTTTTACATTCCGATGCACCTACGCAGGTCTACAGTATCCCTTGGACCTTCATAGTGACGATGAAACACAGAAATTGCATCGGAATTAAATATAAGAGACACAATGTCGACTTAGGTACAGAAACACTGAGTCTTCCTACTCTCTATATTTTGAGCGTATCCTGTGTCACCAGTTTTACATTCCGATGGACCTCTGCAGGTTTGCTGTATCCCTTGCACCTTCCCATTGACAATGAAACACAGAAATTACATCGGAATTAAATATAACAGACACAATGCCGACTTAAGTACAGGAAGACTGAGTCTTCCTACTGTCTATTTTTTGAGCGTTTCCTGCGTCACCAGTTTTACATTCCGATGCACCTCTGCAGGTTTACTGTATCCATCGGACCATCCCATTGACGATGAAACACAGAAATTACATCGGAATTAAATATAAGAAACACAACGCCGACTTAAGTACATGAAAACTGAGTCTTCTTACGGTCTACGTTTTGAGAGTTTCCAGTGTCACCAGTTTTACATTCCGATGCACCTCTGCTGGTTTACTGTGTCCCTTGGACCTTCCCATTTGCGATGAAACACAGAAATTGCATCGGAATTAAATATAAGAGACACAATGACGTCTTAAGTACAGGAAGACAGAGTCTTCCAACTGCCTATGTTTTGAGCGTTTCCTGTGTCACCAGTTTTACATTCCCATGCACCTCTGCAGGTTTACTGTATCCATCGGACCTTCCCATTGACGATGAATCACAGAATTTGCGTAGGAATTAAATATAAGAGACACAATGCCGACTTAAGTACAGGAAGATTGAGTCTTCCTACTGTCTATTTTTTGAGCGTTTCCTGCGTCACCAGTTTTACATTCCGATGCACCTCTGCAGGTTTACTGTATCCCTTGGACCTTCACAGTGACGAAGAAACACAGAAATTGCATGGGAATTAAATATAAGATACACACTTGCCGACTTAAGTACAGGAAGACTGAGTCTTCCTACTGACTATGTTTTGAGCGTCTCCTGTGTCACCAGTTTTACATTCCGATGCACCTCTGCAGCGTTACTGTATCCATCGGACCATCCCATTGACGATGAAACACAGAAATTACATCGGAATTATATATAAGAGACACACCGCCGACTTAAGTACATGAAAACTGAGTCTTCTTACGGTCTACGTTTTGAGAGTTTTCAGTGTCACCAGTTTTACATTCCGATGCACCTCTGCAGGTTTACTGTGTCCCTTGGACCTTCCCATTTGCGATTAAACACAGAAATTGCATCGGAATTTAATATAAGAGACACAATGACGTCTTAAGAACAGGAAGACAGAGTCTTCCAACTGCCTATGTTTTGAGCGTTTCCTGTGTCACCAGTTTTACATTCCCATGCACCTCTGCAGGTTTTGCTGTATCCCTTGGACCTTCAAAGTGACGATGAAACACAGAAATTGCATCGGAATTAAATATAAGAGACACAATGCCGACCTAAGTACAGGAAGACTGAGTCTTCCTACTGTCTATGTTTTGAGCGTTTCCTGTGTCACCAGTTTTACATTCCGATGCACCTCTGCAGGTATACTGTTTCCCTTCGACTTTCCCATCGGCGATGAAACACAGAAATTGCATCTGAATTAAATATAAGAGACACAATGGCGTCTTAAGAACAGGAGGACAAAGTCTTCCAACTGTCTATGTTTTGAGCGTTTCCTGTGTCACCAGTTTTACATTCCCATGCACCTCTGCAGGTTTTCCTGTATCCTTTGGACCATCAAAGTGGCGATGAAACACAGAAATTGCTTCGGAATTAAATATAAGAGACACAATGGCGACATAAGTACAGGAAGACTGAGCCTTCCTACTGTCTATGTTTTGAGCGTTTCCTGTGTCACCAGTTTTACATTCCGATGCACCTCTGCAGGTATACTGTTTCCCTTCGACTTTCCCATTGACGATGAAACACAGAAATTGCATCGGAATTAAATATAATAGACACAATGCCGACTTAAGTACAGGAAGACTGATTCTTTCTACTGTCTATGTTTTGAGCGTTTCCTGTGTCACCAGTTTTACATTCCGATGCACCTCTGCAGGTTTACTGTATCCATCGGACCTTCCCATTGACGATGAATGACAGAAATTGCGTCGGAATTAAATATAAGAGACACAATGCCGACTTAAGTACTGGAACATTGAGTCTTCCTACTGTCTATACTTTGGACGTTTCCTGCGTCACCAGTTTTACATTCCGATGCACCTCTGCAGGTTTACTGTATCCCTTGGACCTTCACAGTGACGAAGAAACACAGAAATTGCATCGGAATTAAATATAAGATACACAATGCCGACTTAAGTACAGGAAGACTGAGTCTTCCTACTGTCTATATTTTGAGCGTCTCCTGTGTCACCAGTTGTACATACCGATGCACCTCTGCAGGGTTACTGTATCCCTTGGACCTTCCCATTGACGACGACACACAGAAATTGCATCGGAATTAAATATAAGAGACACAATGCCGACTTAAGTACAGAAGGACTGAGTCTTCCTACTGTCTATGTTTTGAATGTTTCCTGTGTCACCAGTTTTACATTCCGATGCACCTATGCAGGTCTACAGTATCCTTTCGACCTTCATAGTGACGATGAAACACAGAAATAGCATCGGAATTAAATATAAGAGACACAATGTCGACTTAGGTACAGAAACACTGAGTCTTCCTACTCTCTATGTATTGAGCGTTTCCTGTGTCACCAGTTTTACATTCCGATGCACCTCTGCAAGTTTGCTGTATCCCTTGCACCTTCCCATTGACGATGAAACACAGAAATTACATCGGAATTAAATATAAGATACACAATGCCGACTTAAGTACAGGAAGACTGAGTCTTCCTACTGTCTATGTTTTGAGCGTCTCCTGTGTCACCAGTTTTACATTCCGATGCACCTCTGCAGGGTTACTGTATCCCTTGGACCTTCCCATTGACGGCGAAACACAGAAATTGCATCGGAATTAAATATAAGAGACACAATGCCGACTTATGTACAGAAGGACTGAGACTTCCTACTGTCTATCATTTGAACGTTTCCTGTGTCACCAGTTTTACATTCCGATGCACCTACGCAGGTCTACAGTATCCCTTGGACCTTCATAGTGACGATGAGACACAGAAATTGCATCGGAATTAAATATAAGATACACAATGTCGACTTAGGTACAGAAACACTGAGTCTTCCTACTCTCTATATTTTGAGCGTTTCCTGTGTCACCAGTTTTACATTCCGATGGACCTCTGCAGGTTTGCTGTATCCCTTGCACCTTCCCATTGACAATGAAACACAGAAATTACATCGGAATTAAATATAACAGACACAATGCCGACTTAAGTACAGGAAGACTGAGTCTTCCTACTGTCTATTTTTTGAGCGTTTCCTGCGTCACCAGTTTTACATTCCGATGCACCTCTGCAGGTTTACTGTATCCATCGGACCATCCCATTGACGATGAAACACAGAAATTACATCGGAATTAAATATAAGAGACACAACGCCGACTTAAGTACAGGAAGATTGAGTCTTCCTACTGTCTATTTTTTGAGCGTTTCCTGCGTCACCAGTTTTACATTCCGATGCACCTCTGCAGGTATACTGTTTCCCTTCGACTTTCCCATCGGCGATGAAACACAGAAATTGCATCTGAATTAAATATAAGAGACCCAATGGCGTCTTAAGAACAGGAGGACAAAGTCTTCCAACTGTCTATGTTTTGAGCGTTTCCTGTGTCACCAGTTTTACATTCCCATGCACCTCTGCAGGTTTTCCTGTATCCCTTGGACCTTCCCATTGACAATGAAACACAGAAATTACATCGGAATTAAATATAAGCGACACAACGCCGACTTAAGGACAAGAAAACTGAGTCATCTTACGGTCTACGTTTTGAGCGTTTCCAGTGTCACCAGTTTTACATTCCGATGCACCTCTGCAGGTTTACTGTATCCATTGGAACTTTCCATTGACGATGAAACACAGAAATTGCATCGGAATTAAATATAAGAGACACAACGCCGACTTAAGTACAGGAAGACTGAGTCTTATTACTGTTTATGTTTTGAGCGTTTCCTGTGTCACCAGTTTTACATTCCGATGCACCTCTGCAGGTTTGCTGTATCCCTTGCACCTTCCCATTGACAATGAAACACAGAAATTACATCGGAATTAAATATAAGCGACACAACGCCGACTTAAGGACAAGAAAACTGAGTCATCTTACGGTCTACGTTTTGAGCGTTTCCAGTGCCACCAGTTTTACATTCCGATGCACCTCTGCAGGTTTACTGTGTCCCTTGGACCGTCCCATTGGCGATGAAACACAGAAATTGCATCGGAATTAAATATAAGAGACACAATGACGTTGTAAGTACAGGAAGACAAAGTCTTACAGCTGTCCATTCCTTGAGCGTTTCCTGTGTCACCAGTTTTACATTCCCATGCACCTCTGCAGGTTTTCCTGTATCCCTTGGACCCTAAAAGTGGCGATGAAACTCAGAAATTGCTTCGGAATTAAATATAAGAGACACAATGCCGACTTAAGTACAGGAACATTGAGTCTTCCTACTGTCTATACTTTGGACGTTTCCTGCGTCACCAGTTTTACATTCCGATGCACCTCTGCAGGTTTACTGTATCCATTGGATCTTCGCATTGACGTTGAATCACAGAAATTGCATCGGAATTAAATATAATAGACACAATGCCGACTTAAGTACAGGAAGATTGAGTCTTCCTACAGTCTATTTTTTGAGCGTTTCCTGCGTCCCCAGTTTTACATTCCGATGCACCTCTGCAGGTTCACTGTATCCCTTGGACCTTCACAGTGACGAAGAAACACAGAAATTGCATCGGAATAAATATAAGATACACAATGCCGACTTAAGTACAGGAAGACTGAGTCTTCCTTCCTGTCTATATTTTGAGCGTCTCCTGTGTCACGAGTTTTACATTCCGATGAAACTCTGCAGGGTTACTGTATCCCTTGGACCTTCCCATTGACGACGAAACACAGAAATTGCATCGGAATTAATAATAAGAGACACAATGCCGACTTTAGTAGAGAAGGACTGAGTCTTCCTACTGTCTATGTTTTGATCGTTTCCTGTGTCACCAGTTTCACATTCCGATGCACCTATGCAGGTCTACAGTATCCTTTGGACCTTCATAGTGACGATGAAACACAGAAATAGCATCGGAATTAAATATAAGAGACACAATGTCGACTTAGGTACAGAAACACTGAGTCTTCCTACTCTCTATGGTTTGAGCGTTTCCTGTGTCACCAGTTTTACATTCCGATGCACCTCTGCAGGTTTGCTGTATCTCTTGCACCTTCCCATTGACGATGAAACACAGAAATTACATCGGAATTAAATATAACAGACACAATGCCGTCTTAAGTACAGGAAGACTGAGTCCTACTACTGCCTTTGTTTTGAGCGTTTCCTGTGTCACCAGTTTTACATTCCGATGCACCTCTGCAGGTTTACTGCATCCATCGGATCTTCCCATTGACGATGAATCACAGAAATTGCGTCGGAATTAAATTTAAGAGACACAACGCCGACTTAAGTACAGGAAGATTGAGTCTTCCTACTGTCTATTTTTTGAGCGGTTCCTGCGTCACCAGTTTTACATTCCGATGCACCTCTGCAGGTTTACTGTATCCCTTGGACCTTCACAGTGACGAAGAAACACAGAAATTGCATCGGAATTAAATATAAGATACACACTTGCCGACTTAAGTACAGGAAGACTGAGTCTTCCTACTGTCTATGTTTTGAGCGTCTCCTGTGTCACCAGTTTTACATTCCGATGCACCTCTGCAGGGTTACTGTATCCATCGGACCATCCCATTGACGATGAAACACAGAAATTACATCGGAATTAAATATAAGAGACACAACGCCGACTTAAGTACATGAAAACTGAGTCTTCTTACGGTCTACGTTTTGAGAGTTTTCAGTGTCACCAGTTTTACATTCCCATGCACCTCTGCAGGTTTTGCTGTATCCCTTGGACCTTCAAAGTGACGATGAAACACAGAAATTGCATCGGAATTAAATATAAGAGACACAATGCCGACCTAAGTACAGGAAGACTGAGTCTTCCTACTGTCTATGTTTTGAGCGTTTCCTGTGTCACCAGTTTTACATTCCGATGCACCTCTGCAGGTATACTGTTTCCCTTCGACTTTCCCATCGGCGATGAAACACAGAAATTGCACCTGAATTAAATATAAGAGACACAATGGCGTCTTAAGAACAGGAGGACAAAGTCTTCCAACTGTCTATGTTTTGAGCGTTTCCTGTGTCACCAGTTTTACATTCCCATGCACCTCTGCAGGTTTTCCTGTATGCCTTGGACCTTCAAAGTGGCGATGAAACACAGAAATTGCTTCGGAATTAAATATAAGAGACACAATGGCGACATAAGTACAGGAAGACTGAGCCTTCCTACTGTCTATGTTTTGAGCGTTTCCTGTGTCACCAGTTTTACATTCCGATGCACCTCTGCAGGTATACTGTTTCCCTTCGACTTTCCCATTGACGATGAAACACAGAAATTGCATCGGAATTAAATATAATAGACACAATGCCGACTTAAGTACAGGAAGACTGATTCTTTCTACTGTCTATGTTTTGAGCGTTTCCTGTGTCACCAGTTTTACATTCCGATTCACCTCTGCAGGTTTACTGTATCCATCGGACCTTCCCATTGACGATGAATGACAGAAATTGCGTCGCAATTAAATATAAGAGACACAATGCCGACTTAAGTACTGGAACATTGAGTCTTCCTACTGTCTATACTTTGGACGTTTCCTGCGTCACCAGTTTTACATTCCGATGCACCTCTGCAGGTTTACTGTATTCATTGGGCCTCCCCATTGACGATGAATCACAGAAATTGCATCGGAATTAAATATAAGAGACACAATGCCGACTTAAGTACAGGAATATTGAGTCTTCCTACAGTCCATTTTTTGAGCGTTTCCTGCGTCACCAGTTTTACATTCCGATGCACCTCTGCAGGTTTACTGTATCCCTTGGACCTTCACAGTGACGAAGAAACACAGAAATTGCATCGGAATTAAATATAAGATACACAATGCCGACTTAAGTACAGGAAGACTGAGTCCTACTACTGTCTATGTTTTGAGCGTTTCCTGTGTCACCAGTTTTACATTCCGATGCACTTCTGCAGGTTTACTGTATCCATCGGACCTTCCCATTGACGATGAATCACAGAAATTGCGTCGGAATTAAATATAAGAGACACAATGCCGACTTAAGTACAGGAAGATTTTGTCTTCCTACTGTCTATTTTTTGAGCGTTTCCTGCGTCACCAGTTTTACATTCCGATGCACCTCTGCAGGTTTACTGTATTCATTGGGCCTCCCCATTGACGATGAATCACAGAAATTGCATCGGAATTAAATATAAGATACACAATGCCGACTTAAGTACAGGAAGACTGAGTCTTCCTACTGTCTATGTTTTGAGCGTCTCCTGTGTCACCAGTTTTACATTCCGATGCACCTCTGTAGGGTTACTGTATCCCTTGGACCTTCCCATTGACGACGAAACACAGAAATTGCATCGGAATTAAATATAAGAGACACAATGCCGACTTAAGTACAGAAGGACTGAGACTTCCTACTGTCTATCATTTGAACGTTTCCCGTGTCACCAGTTTTACATTCCGATGCACCTACGCAGGTCTACAGTATCCCTTGGACCTTCATAGTGACGATGAAACACAGAAATTGCATCGGAATTAAATATAAGAGACACAATGTCGACTTAGGTACAGAAACACTGAGTCTTCCTACTCTCTATATTTTGAGCGTATCCTGTGTCACCAGTTTTACATTCCGATGGACCTCTGCAGGTTTGCTGTATCCCTTGCACCTTCCCATTGACAATGAAACACAGAAATTACATCGGAATTAAATATAACAGACACAATGCCGACTTAAGTACAGGAAGACTGAGTCTTCCTACTGTCTATTTTTTGAGCGTTTCCTGCGTCACCAGTTTTACATTCCGATGCACCTCTGCAGGTTTACTGTATCCATCGGACCATCCCATTGACGATGAAACACAGAAATTACATCGGAATTAAATATAAGAGACACAACGCCGACTTAAGTACATGAAAACTGAGTCTTCTTACGGTCTACGTTTTGAGAGTTTCCAGTGTCACCAGTTTTACATTCCGATGCACCTCTGCTGGTTTACTGTGTCCCTTGGACCTTCCCATTTGCGATGAAACACAGAAATTGCATCGGAATTAAATATAAGAGACACAATGACGTCTTAAGTACAGGAAGACAGAGTCTTCCAACTGCCTATGTTTTGAGCGTTTCCTGTGTCACCAGTTTTACATTCCCATGCACCTCTGCAGGTTTACTGTATCCCTTGGACCTTCACAGTGACGAAGAAACACAGAAATTGCATCGGAATTAAATATAAGATACACAATGCCGACTTAAGTACAGGAAGACTGAGTCTTCCTACTGTCTATGTTTTGAGCGTCTCCTGTGTCACCAGTTTTACATTCCGATGCACCTCTGCAGGGTTACTGTATCCCTTGGACCTTCCCATTGACGACGAAACACAGAAATTGCATCGGAATTAAATATAAGAGACACAATGCCGACTTAAGTACAGAAGGACTGAGACTTCCTACTGTCTATCATTTGAACGTTTCCCGTGTCACCAGTTTTACTTTCCGATGCACCTACGCAGGTCTACAGTATCCCTTGGACCTTCATAGTGACGATGAAACACAGAAATTGCATCGGAATTAAATATAAGAGACACAATGTCGACTTAGGTACAGAAACACTGAGTCTTCCTACTCTCTTTATTTTGAGCGTATCCTGTGTCACCAGTTTTACATTCCGATGGACCTCTGCAGGTTTGCTGTATCCCTTGCACCTTCCCATTGACAATGAAACACAGAAATTACATCGGAATTAAATATAACAGACACAATGCCGACTTAAGTACAGGAAGACTGAGTCTTCCTACTGTCTATTTTTTGAGCGTTTCCTGCGTCACCAGTTTTACATTCCGATGCACCTCTGCAGGTTTACTGTATCCATCGGACCTTCCCATTGACGATGAATCACAGAATTTGCGTAGGAATTAAATATAAGAGACACAATGCCGACTAGAGTACAGGAAGACAGAGTCTTCCAACTGCCTATGTTTTGAGCGTTTCCTGTGTCACCAGTTTTACATTCCCATGCACCTCTGCAGGTTTACTGTATCCATCGGACCTTCCCATTGACGATGAATCACAGAATTTGCGTAGGAATTAAATATAAGAGACACAATGCCGACTTAAGTACAGGAAGATTGAGTCTTCCTACTGTCTATTTTTTGAGCGTTTCCTGCGTCACCAGTTTTACATTCCGATGCACCTCTGCAGGTTTACTGTATCCCTTGGACCTTCACAGTGACGAAGAAACACAGAAATTGCATGGGAATTAAATATAAGATACACACTTGCCGACTTAAGTACAGGAAGACTGAGTGTTCCTACTGACTATGTTTTGAGCGTCTCCTGTGTCACCAGTTTTACATTCCGATGCACCTCTGCAGGGTTACTGTATCCATCGGACCATCCCATTGACGATGAAACACAGAAATTACATCGGAATTAAATATAAGAGACACAACACCGACTTAAGTACATGAAAACTGAGTCTTCTTACGGTCTACGTTTTGAGAGTTTCCAGTGTCACCAGTTTTACATTCCGATGCACCTCTGCTGGTTTACTGTGTCCCTTGGACCTTCCCATTTGCGATGAAACACAGAAATTGCATCGGAATTAAATATAAGAGACACAATGACGTCTTAAGTACAGGAAGACAGAGTCTTCCAACTGCCTATGTTTTGAGCGTTTCCTGTGTCACCAGTTTTACATTCCCATGCACCTCTGCAGGTTTACTGTATCCATCGGACCTTCCCATTGACGATGAATCACAGAATTTGCGTAGGAATTAAATATAAGAGACACAATGCCGACTTAAGTACAGGAAGACTGATTCTTTCTACTGTCTATGTTTTGAGCGTTTCCTGTGTCACCAGTTTTACATTCCGATGCACCTCTGCAGGTTTACTGTATCCATCGGACCTTCCCATTGACGATGAATGACAGAAATTGCGTCGGAATTAAATATAAGAGACACAATGCCGACTTAAGTACTGGAACATTGAGTCTTCCTACTGTCTATACTTTGGACGTTTCCTGCGTCACCAGTTTTACATTCCGATGCACCTCTGCAGGTTTACTGTATCCCTTGGACCTTCACAGTGACGAAGAAACACAGAAATTGCATCGGAATTAAATATAAGATACACAATGCCGACTTAAGTACAGGAAGACTGAGTCTTCCTACTGTCTATATTTTGAGCGTCTCCTGTGTCACCAGTTTTACATACCGATGCACCTCTGCAGGGTTACTGTATCCCTTGGACCTTCCCATTGACGACGACACACAGAAATTGCATCGGAATTAAATATAAGAGACACAATGCCGACTTAAGTACAGAAGGACTGAGTCTTCCTACTGTCTATGTTTTGAATGTTTCCTGTGTCACCAGTTTTACATTCCGATGCACCTATGCAGGTCTACAGTATCCTTTCGACCTTCATAGTGACGATGAAACACAGAAATAGCATCGGAATTAAATATAAGAGACACAATGTCGACTTAGGTACAGAAACACTGAGTCTTCCTACTCTCTATGTATTGAGCGTTTCCTGTGTCACCAGTTTTACATTCCGATGCACCTCTGCAAGTTTGCTGTATCCCTTGCACCTTCCCATTGACGATGAAACACAGAAATTACATCGGAATTAAATATAAGATACACAATGCCGACTTAAGTACAGGAAGACTGAGTCTTCCTACTGTCTATGTTTTGAGCGTCTCCTGTGTCACCAGTTTTACATTCCGATGCACCTCTGCAGGGTTACTGTATCCCTTGGACCTTCCCATTGACGGCGAAACACAGAAATTGCATCGGAATTAAATATAAGAGACACAATGCCGACTTATGTACAGAAGGACTGAGACTTCCTACTGTCTATCATTTGAACGTTTCCTGTGTCACCAGTTTTACATTCCGATGCACCTACGCAGGTCTACAGTATCCCTTGGACCTTCATAGTGACGATGAAACACAGAAATTGCATCGGAATTAAATATAAGATACACAATGTCGACTTAGGTACAGAAACACTGAGTCTTCCTACTCTCTATATTTTGAGCGTTTCCTGTGTCACCAGTTTTACATTCCGATGGACCTCTGCAGGTTTGCTGTATCCCTTGCACCTTCCCATTGACAATGAAACACAGAAATTACATCGGAATTAAATATAACAGACACAATGCCGACTTAAGTACAGGAAGACTGAGTCTTCCTACTGTCTATTTTTTGAGCGTTTCCTGCGTCACCAGTTTTACATTCCGATGCACCTCTGCAGGTTTACTGTATCCATCGGACCATCACATTGACGATGAAACACAGAAATTACATCGGAATTAAATATAAGAGACACAACGCCGACTTAAGTACAGGAAGATTGAGTCTTCCTACTGTCTATTTTTTGAGCGTTTCCTGCGTCACCAGTTTTACATTCCGATGCACCTCTGCAGGTATACTGTTTCCCTTCGACTTTCCCATCGGCGATGAAACACAGAAATTGCATCTGAATTAAATATAAGAGACCCAATGGCGTCTTAAGAACAGGAGGACAAAGTCTTCCAACTGTCTATGTTTTGAGCGTTTCCTGTGTCACCAGTTTTACATTCCCATGCACCTCTGCAGGTTTTCCTGTATCCCTTGCACCTTCCCATTGACAATGAAACACAGAAATTACATCGGAATTAAATATAAGCGACACAACGCCGACTTAAGGACAAGAAAACTGAGTCATCTTACGGTCTACGTTTTGAGCGTTTCCAGTGTCACCAGTTTTACATTCCGATGCACCTCTGCAGGTTTACTGTATCCATTGGAACTTTCCATTGACGATGAAACACAGAAATTGCATCGGAATTAAATATAAGAGACACAACGCCGACTTAAGTACAGGAAGACTGAGTCTTATTACTGTTTATGTTTTGAGCGTTTCCTGTGTCACCAGTTTTACATTCCGATGCACCTCTGCAGGTTTGCTGTATCCCTTGCACCTTCCCATTGACAATGAAACACAGAAATTACATCGGAATTAAATATAAGCGACACAACGCCGACTTAAGGACAAGAAAACTGAGTCATCTTACGGTCTACGTTTTGAGCGTTTCCAGTGTCACCAGTTTTACATTCCGATGCACCTCTGCAGGTTTACTGTGTCCCTTGGACCGTCCCATTGGCGATGAAACACAGAAATTGCATCGGAATTAAATATAAGAGACACAATGACGTCTTAAGTACAGGAAGACAGAGTCTTCCAACTGCCTATGTTTTGAGCGTTTCCTGTGTCACCAGTTTTACATTCCCATGCACCTCTGCAGGTTTACTGTATCCATCGGACCTTCCCATTGACGATGAATCACAGAATTTGCGTAGGAATTAAATATAAGAGACACAATGCCGACTTAAGTACAGGAAGATTGAGTCTTCCTACTGTCTATTTTTTGAGCGTTTCCTGCGTCACCAGTTTTACATTCCGATGCACCTCTGCAGGTTTACTGTATCCCTTGGACCTTCACAGTGACGAAGAAACACAGAAATTGCATGGGAATTAAATATAAGATACACACTTGCCGACTTAAGTACAGGAAGACTGAGTTTTCCTACTGACTATGTTTTGAGCGTCTCCTGTGTCACCAGTTTTACATTCCGATGCACCTCTGCAGGGTTACTGTATCCATCGGACCATCCCATTGACGATGAAACACAGAAATTACATCGGAATTAAATATAAGAGACACAACACCGACTTAAGTACATGAAAACTGAGTCTTCTTACGGTCTACGTTTTGAGAGTTTCCAGTGTCACCAGTTTTACATTCCGATGCACCTCTGCTGGTTTACTGTGTCCCTTGGACCTTCCCATTTGCGATGAAACACAGAAATTGCATCGGAATTAAATATAAGAGACACAATGACGTCTTAAGTACAGGAAGACAGAGTCTTCCAACTGCCTATGTTTTGAGCGTTTCCTGTGTCACCAGTTTTACATTCCCATGCACCTCTGCAGGTTTACTGTATCCATCGGACCTTCCCATTGACGATGAATCACAGAATTTGCGTAGGAATTAAATATAAGAGACACAATGCCGACTTAAGTACAGGAAGACTGATTCTTTCTACTGTCTATGTTTTGAGCGTTTCCTGTGTCACCAGTTTTACATTCCGATGCACCTCTGCAGGTTTACTGTATCCATCGGACCTTCCCATTGACGATGAATGACAGAAATTGCGTCGGAATTAAATATAAGAGACACAATGCCGACTTAAGTACTGGAACATTGAGTCTTCCTACTGTCTATACTTTGGACGTTTCCTGCGTCACCAGTTTTACATTCCGATGCACCTCTGCAGGTTTACTGTATCCCTTGGACCTTCACAGTGACGAAGAAACACAGAAATTGCATCGGAATTAAATATAAGATACACAATGCCGACTTAAGTACAGGAAGACTGAGTCTTCCTACTGTCTATATTTTGAGCGTCTCCTGTGTCACCAGTTTTACATACCGATGCACCTCTGCAGGGTTACTGTATCCCTTGGACCTTCCCATTGACGACGACACACAGAAATTGCATCGGAATTAAATATAAGAGACACAATGCCGACTTAAGTACAGAAGGACTGAGTCTTCCTACTGTCTATGTTTTGAATGTTTCCTGTGTCACCAGTTTTACATTCCGATGCACCTATGCAGGTCTACAGTATCCTTTCGACCTTCATAGTGACGATGAAACACAGAAATAGCATCGGAATTAAATATAAGAGACACAATGTCGACTTAGGTACAGAAACACTGAGTCTTCCTACTCTCTATGTATTGAGCGTTTCCTGTGTCACCAGTTTTACATTCCGATGCACCTCTGCAAGTTTGCTGTATCCCTTGCACCTTCCCATTGACGATGAAACACAGAAATTACATCGGAATTAAATATAAGATACACAATGCCGACTTAAGTACAGGAAGACTGAGTCTTCCTACTGTCTATGTTTTGAGCGTCTCCTGTGTCACCAGTTTTACATTCCGATGCACCTCTGCAGGGTTACTGTATCCCTTGGACCTTCCCATTGACGGCGAAACACAGAAATTGCATCGGAATTAAATATAAGAGACACAATGCCGACTTATGTACAGAAGGACTGAGACTTCCTACTGTCTATCATTTGAACGTTTCCTGTGTCACCAGTTTTACATTCCGATGCACCTACGCAGGTCTACAGTATCCCTTGGACCTTCATAGTGACGATGAAACACAGAAATTGCATCGGAATTAAATATAAGATACACAATGTCGACTTAGGTACAGAAACACTGAGTCTTCCTACTCTCTATATTTTGAGCGTTTCCTGTGTCACCAGTTTTACATTCCGATGGACCTCTGCAGGTTTGCTGTATCCCTTGCACCTTCCCATTGACAATGAAACACAGAAATTACATCGGAATTAAATATAACAGACACAATGCCGACTTAAGTACAGGAAGACTGAGTCTTCCTACTGTCTATTTTTTGAGCGTTTCCTGCGTCACCAGTTTTACATTCCGATGCACCTCTGCAGGTTTACTGTATCCATCGGACCATCCCATTGACGATGAAACACAGAAATTACATCGGAATTAAATATAAGAGACACAACGCCGACTTAAGTACAGGAAGATTGAGTCTTCCTACTGTCTATTTTTTGAGCGTTTCCTGCGTCACCAGTTTTACATTCCGATGCACCTCTGCAGGTATACTGTTTCCCTTCGACTTTCCCATCGGCGATGAAACACAGAAATTGCATCTGAATTAAATATAAGAGACCCAATGGCGTCTTAAGAACAGGAGGACAAAGTCTTCCAACTGTCTATGTTTTGAGCGTTTCCTGTGTCACCAGTTTTACATTCCCATGCACCTCTGCAGGTTTTCCTGTATCCCTTGGACCTTCCCATTGACAATGAAACACAGAAATTACATCGGAATTAAATATAAGCGACACAACGCCGACTTAAGGACAAGAAAACTGAGTCATCTTACGGTCTACGTTTTGAGCGTTTCCAGTGTCACCAGTTTTACATTCCGATGCACCTCTGCAGGTTTACTGTATCCATTGGAACTTTCCATTGACGATGAAACACAGAAATTGCATCGGAATTAAATATAAGAGACACAACGCCGACTTAAGTACAGGAAGACTGAGTCTTATTACTGTTTATGTTTTGAGCGTTTCCTGTGTCACCAGTTTTACATTCCGATGCACCTCTGCAGGTTTGCTGTATCCCTTGCACCTTCCCATTGACAATGAAACACAGAAATTACATCGGAATTAAATATAAGCGACACAACGCCGACTTAAGGACAAGAAAACTGAGTCATCTTACGGTCTACGTTTTGAGCGTTTCCAGTGTCACCAGTTTTACATTCCGATGCACCTCTGCAGGTTTACTGTGTCCCTTGGACCGTCCCATTGGCGATGAAACACAGAAATTGCATCGGAATTAAATATAAGAGACACAATGACGTTGTAAGTACAGGAAGACAAAGTCTTACAGCTGTCTATTCCTTGAGCGTTTCCTGTGTCACCAGTTTTACATTCCCATGCACCTCTGCAGGTTTTCCTGTATCCCTTGGACCCTAAAAGTGGCGATGAAACACAGAAATTGCTTCGGAATTAAATATAAGAGACACAATGCCGACTTAAGTACAGGAACATTGAGTCTTCCTACTGTCTATACTTTGGACGTTTCCTGCGTCACCAGTTTTACATTCCGATGCACCTCTGCAGGTTTACTGTATCCATTGGATCTTCGCATTGACGTTGAATCACAGAAATTGCATCGGAATTAAATATAATAGACACAATGCCGACTTAAGTACAGGAAGATTGAGTCTTCCTACAGTCTATTTTTTGAGCGTTTCCTGCGTCCCCAGTTTTACATTCCGATGCACCTCTGCAGGTTCACTGTATCCCTTGGACCTTCACAGTGACGAAGAAACACAGAAATTGCATCGGAATTAAATATAAGATACACAATGCCGACTTAAGTACAGGAAGACTGAGTCTTCCTTCCTGTCTATATTTTGAGCGTCTCCTGTGTCACCAGTTTTACATTCCGATGAAACTCTGCAGGGTTACTGTATCCCTTGGACCTTCCCATTGACGACGAAACACAGAAATTGCATCGGAATTAATTATAAGAGACACAATGCCGACTTTAGTAGAGAAGGACTGAGTCTTCCTACTGTCTATGTTTTGATCGTTTCCTGTGTCACCAGTTTCACATTCCGATGCACCTATGCAGGTCTACAGTATCCTTTGGACCTTCATAGTGACGATGAAACACAGAAATAGCATCGGAATTAAATATAAGAGACACAATGTCGACTTAGGTACAGAAACACTGAGTCTTCCTACTCTCTATGGTTTGAGCGTTTCCTGTGTCACCAGTTTTACATTCCGATGCACCTCTGCAGGTTTGCTGTATCTCTTGCACCTTCCCATTGACGATGAAACACAGAAATTACATCGGAATTAAATATAACAGACACAATGCCGTCTTAAGTACAGGAAGACTGAGTCCTACTACTGTCTTTGTTTTGAGCGTTTCCTGTGTCACCAGTTTTACATTCCGATGCACCTCTGCAGGTTTACTGCATCCATCGGATCTTCCCATTGACGATGAATCACAGAAATTGCGTCGGAATTAAATTTAAGAGACACAACGCCGACTTAAGTACAGGAAGATTGAGTCCTCCTACTGTCTATTTTTTGAGCGTTTCCTGCGTCACCAGTTTTACATTCCGATGCACCTCTGCAGGTTTACTGTATCCCTTGGACCTTCACAGTGACGAAGAAACACAGAAATTGCATCGGAATTAAATATAAGATACACACTTGCCGACTTAAGTACAGGAAGACTGAGTCTTCCTACTGTCTATGTTTTGAGCGTCTCCTGTGTCACCAGTTTTACATTCCGATGCACCTCTGCAGGGTTACTGTATCCATCGGACCATCCCATTGACGATGAAACACAGAAATTACATCGGAATTAAATATAAGAGACACAACGCCGACTTAAGTACATGAAAACTGAGTCTTCTTACGGTCTACGTTTTGAGAGTTTTCAGTGTCACCAGTTTTACATACCCATGCACCTCTGCAGGTTTTGCTGTATCCCTTGGACCTTCAAAGTGACGATGAAACACAGAAATTGCATCGGAATTAAATATAAGAGACACAATGCCGACCTAAGTACAGGAAGACTGAGTCTTCCTACTGTCTATGTTTTGAGCGTTTCCTGTGTCACCAGTTTTACATTCCGATGCACCTCTGCAGGTATACTGTTTCCCTTCGACTTTCCCATCGGCGATGAAACACAGAAATTGCATCTGAATTAAATATAAGAGACACAATGGCGTCTTAAGAACAGGAGGACAAAGTCTTCCAACTGTCTATGTTTTGAGCGTTTCCTGTGTCACCAGTTTTACATTCCCATGCACCTCTGCAGGTTTTCCTGTATCCCTTGGACCATCAAAGTGGCGATGAAACACAGAAATTGCTTCGGAATTAAATATAAGAGACACAATGGCGACATAAGTACAGGAAGACTGAGCCTTCCTACTGTCTATGTTTTGAGCGTTTCCTGTGTCACCAGTTTTACATTCCGATGCACCTCTGCAGGTATACTGTTTCCCTTCGACTTTCCCATTGACGATGAAACACAGAAATTGCATCGGAATTAAATATAATAGACACAATGCCGACTTAAGTACAGGAAGACTGATTCTTTCTACTGTCTATGTTTTGAGCGTTTCCTGTGTCACCAGTTTTACATTCCGATTCACCTCTGCAGGTTTACTGTATCCATCGGACCTTCCCATTGACGATGAATGACAGAAATTGCGTCGCAATTAAATATAAGAGACACAATGCCGACTTAAGTACTGGAACATTGAGTCTTCCTACTGTCTATACTTTGGACGTTTCCTGCGTCACCAGTTTTACATTCCGATGCACCTCTGCAGGTTTACTGTATTCATTGGGCCTCCCCATTGACGATGAATCACAGAAATTGCATCGGAATTAAATATAAGAGACACAATGCCGACTTAAGTACAGGAATATTGAGTCTTCCTACAGTCCATTTTTTGAGCGTTTCCTGCGTCACCAGTTTTACATTCCGATGCACCTCTGCAGGTTTACTGTATCCCTTGGACCTTCACAGTGACGAAGAAACACAGAAATTGCATCGGAATTAAATATAAGATACACAATGCCGACTTAAGTACAGGAAGACTGAGTCCTACTACTGTCTATGTTTTGAGCGTTTCCTGTGTCACCAGTTTTACATTCCGATGCACTTCTGCAGGTTTACTGTATCCATCGGACCTTCCCATTGACGATGAATCACAGAAATTGCGTCGGAATTAAATATAAGAGACACAATGCCGACTTAAGTACAGGAAGACTGAGTCTTCCTACTGTCTATGTTTTGAGCGTCTCCTGTGTCACCAGTTTTACATTCCGATGCACCTCTGCAGGGTTACTGTATCCCTTGGACCTTCCCATTGACGACGAAACACAGAAATTGCATCGGAATTAAATATAAGAGACACAATGCCGACTTAAGTACAGAAGGACTGAGACTTCCTACTGTCTATCATTTGAACGTTTCCCGTGTCACCAGTTTTACATTCCGATGCACCTACGCAGGTCTACAGTATCCCTTGGACCTTCATAGTGACGATGAAACACAGAAATTGCATCGGAATTAAATATAAGAGACACAATGTCGACTTAGGTACAGAAACACTGAGTCTTCCTACTCTCTATATTTTGAGCGTATCCTGTGTCACCAGTTTTACATTCCGATGGACCTCTGCAGGGTTGCTGTATCCCTTGCACCTTCCCATTGACAATGAAACACAGAAATTACATCGGAATTAAATATAACAGACACAATGCCGACTTAAGTACAGGAAGACTGAGTCTTCCTACTGTCTATTTTTTGAGCGTTTCCTGCGTCACCAGTTTTACATTCCGATGCACCTCTGCAGGTTTACTGTATCCATCGGACCATCCCATTGACGATGAAACACAGAAATTACATCGGAATTAAATATAAGAGACACAACGCCGACTTAAGTACATGAAAACTGAGTCTTCTTACGGTCTACGTTTTGAGAGTTTCCAGTGTCACCAGTTTTACATTCCGATGCACCTCTGCTGGTTTACTGTGTCCCTTGGACCTTCCCATTTGCGATGAAACACAGAAATTGCATCGGAATTAAATATAAGAGACACAATGTCGTCTTAAGTACAGGAAGACAGAGTCTTCCAACTGCCTATGTTTTGAGCGTTTCCTGTGTCACCAGTTTTACATTCCCATGCACCTCTGCAGGTTTACTGTATCCATCGGACCTTCCCATTGACGATGAATCACAGAATTTGCGTAGGAATTAAATATAAGAGACACAATGCCGACTTAAGTACAGGAAGATTGAGTCTTCCTACTGTCTATTTTTTGAGCGTTTCCTGCGTCACCAGTTTTGCATTCCGATGCACCTCTGCAGGTTTACTGTATCCCTTGGACCTTCACAGTGACGAAGAAACACAGAAATTGCATGGGAATTAAATATAAGATACACACTTGCCGACTTAAGTACAGGAAGACTGAGTCTTCCTACTGTCTATGTTTTGAGCGTCTCCTGTGTCACCAGTTTTACATTCCGATGCACCTCTGCAGGTTTACTGTGTCCCTTGGACCTTCCCATTTGCGATGAAACACAGAAATTGCATCGGAATTTAATATAAGAGACACAATGACGTCTTAAGAACAGGAAGACAGAGTCTTCCAACTGCCTATGTTTTGAGCGTTTCCTGTGTCACCAGTTTTACATTCCCATGCACCTCTGCAGGTTTTGCTGTATCCCTTGGACCTTCAAAGTGACGATGAAACACAGAAATTGCATCGGAATTAAATATAAGAGACACAATGCCGACCTAAGTACAGGAAGACTGAGTCTTCCTACTGTCTATGTTTTGAGCGTTTCCTGTGTCACCAGTTTTACATTCCGATGCACCTCTGCAGGTATACTGTTTCCCTTCGACTTTCCCATCGGCGATGAAACACAGAAATTGCATCTGAATTAAATATAAGAGACACAATGGCGTCTTAAGAACAGGAGGACAAAGTCTTCCAACTGTCTATGTTTTGAGCGTTTCCTGTGTCACCAGTTTTACATTCCCATGCACCTCTGCAGGTTTTCCTGTATCCCTTGGACCATCAAAGTGGCGATGTAACACAGAAATTGCTTCGGAATTAAATATAAGAGACACAATGGCGACATAAGTACAGGAAGACTGAGCCTTCCTACTGTCTATGTTTTGAGCGTTTCCTGTGTCACCAGTTTTACATTCCGATGCACCTCTGCAGGTATACTGTTTCCCTTCGACTTTCCCATTGACGATGAAACACAGAAATTGCATCGGAATTAAATATAATAGACACAATGCCGACTTAAGTACAGGAAGACTGATTCTTTCTACTGTCTATGTTTTGAGCGTTTCCTGTGTCACCAGTTTTACATTCCGATGCACCTCTGCAGGTTTACTGTATCCATCGGACCTTCCCATTGACGATGAATGACAGAAATTGCGTCGGAATTAAATATAAGAGACACAATGCCGACTTAAGTACTGGAACATTGAGTCTTCCTACTGTCTATACTTTGGACGTTTCCTGCGTCACCAGTTTTACATTCCGATGCACCTCTGCAGGTTTACTGTATCCATTGGGCCTCCCCATTGACGATGAATCACAGAAATTGCATCGGAATTAAATATAAGAGACACAATGCCGACTTAAGTACAGGAATATTGAGTCTTCCTACAGTCCATTTTTTGAGCGTTTCCTGCGTCACCAGTTTTACATTCCGATGCACCTCTGCAGGTTTACTGTATCCCTTGGACCCTCACAGTGACGAAGAAACACAGAAATTGCATCGGAATTAAATATAAGATACACAATGCCGACTTAAGTACAGGAAGACTGAGTCTTCCTACTGTCTATATTTTGATCGTCTCCTGTGTCACCAGTTTTACATTCCGATGCACCTCTGCAGGGTTACTGTATCCCTTGGACCTTCCCATTGACGACGACACACAGAAATTGCATCGGAATTAAATATAAGAGACACAATGCCGACTTAAGTACAGAAGGACTGAGTCTTCCTACTGTCTATGTTTTGAATGTTTCCTGTGTCACCAGTTTTACATTCCGATGCACCTATGCAGGTCTACAGTATCCTTTCGACCTTCATAGTGACGATGAAACACAGAAATAGCATCGGAATTAAATATAAGAGACACAATGTCGACTTAGGTACAGAAACACTGAGTCTTCCTACTCTCTATGTATTGAGCGTTTCCTGTGTCACCAGTTTTACATTCCGATGCACCTCTGCAAGTTTGCTGTATCCCTTGCACCTTCCCATTGACGATGAAACACAGAAATTACATCGGAATTAAATATAACAGACACAATGCCGACTTAAGTACAGGAAGACTGAGTCCTACTACTGTCTATGTTTTGAGCGTTTCCCGTGTCACCAGTTTTACATTCCGATGCACCTCTGCAGGTTTGCTGTATCCATCGGACCATCCCATTGACGATGAAACACAGAAATTACATCGGAATTAAATATAAGAGACACAACGCCGACTTAAGTACAGGAAGATTGAGTCTTCCTACTGTCTATTTTTTGAGCGTTTCCTGCGTCACCAGTTTTACATTCCGATGCACCTCTGCAGGTTTACTGTATCCCTTGGACCTTCACAGTGACGAAGAAACACAGAAATTGCATCGGAATTAAATATAAGATACACAATGCCGACTTAAGTACAGGAAGACTGAGTCTTCCTACTGTCTATGTTTTGAGCGTCTCCTGTGTCACCAGTTTTACATTCCGATGCACCTCTGCAGGGTTACTGTATCCCTTGGACCTTCCCATTGACGACGAAACACAGAAATTGCATCGGAATTAAATATAAGAGACACAATGCCGACTTAAGTACAGAAGGACTGAGACTTCCTACTGTCTATCATTTGAACGTTTCCCGTGTCACCAGTTTTACATTCCGATGCACCTACGCAGGTCTACAGTATCCCTTGGACCTTCATAGTGACGATGAAACACAGAAATTGCATCGGAATTAAATATAAGAGACACAATGTCGACTTAGGTACAGAAACACTGAGTCTTCCTACTCTCTATGTATTGAGCGTTTCCTGTGTCACCAGTTTTACATTCCGATGGACCTCTGCAGGTTTGCTGTATCCCTTGCACCTTCCCATTGACAATGAAACACAGAAA
Source organism: Schistocerca nitens (assembly GCF_023898315.1). Taxonomy (NCBI): domain Eukaryota; kingdom Metazoa; phylum Arthropoda; class Insecta; order Orthoptera; family Acrididae; genus Schistocerca; species Schistocerca nitens. The sequence continues at coordinate 236,553,937 of NC_064623.1, read as the reverse complement.
TTACATCGGAATTAAATATAACAGACACAATGCCGACTTAAGTACAGGAAGACTGAGTCTTCCTACTGTCTATTTTTTGAGCGTTTCCTGCGTCACCAGTTTTACATTCCGATGCACATCTGCAGGTTTACTGTATCCATCGGACCATCCCATTGACGATGAAACACAGAAATTACATCGGAATTAAATATAAGAGACACAACGCCGACTTAAGTACAGGAAGATTGAGTCTTCCTACTGTCTATTTTTTGAGCGTTTCCTGCGTCACCAGTTTTACATTCCGATGCACCTCTGCAAGTTTACTGTGTCCCTTGGACCTTCCCATTTGCGATGAAACACAGAAATTGCATCGGAATTTAATATAAGAGACACAATGACGTCTTAAGTACAGGAAGACAGAGTCTTCCAACTGCCTATGTTTTGAGCGTTTCCTGTGTCACCAGTTTTACATTCCCATGCACCTCTGCAGGTTTTGCTGTATCCCTTGGACCTTCAAAGTGACGATGAAACACAGAAATTGCATCGGAATTAAATATAAGAGACACAATGCCGACCTAAGTACAGGAAGACTGAGTCTTCCTACTGTCTATGTTTTGAGCGTTTCCTGTGTCACCAGTTTTACATTCCGATGCACCTCTGCAGGTATACTGTTTCCCTTCGACTTTCCCATCGGCGATGAAACACAGAAATTGCATCTGAATTAAATATAAGAGACCCAATGGCGTCTTAAGAACAGGAGGACAAAGTCTTCCAACTGTCTATGTTTTGAGCGTTTCCTGTGTCACCAGTTTTACATTCCCATGCACCTCTGCAGGTTTTCCTGTATCCCTTGGACCTTCAAAGTGGCGATGAAACACAGAAATTGCTTCGGAATTAAATATAAGAGACACAATGGCGACATAAGTACAGGAAGACTGAGCCTTCCTACTGTCTATGTTTTGAGCGTTTCCTGTGTCACCAGTTTTAAATTCCGATGCACCTCTGCAGGTATACTGTTTCCCTTCGACTTTCCCATTGACGATGAAACACAGAAATTGCATCGGAATTAAATATAATAGACACAATGCCGACTTAAGTACAGGAAGACTGATTCTTTCTACTGTCTATGTTTTGAGCGTTTCCTGTGTCACCAGTTTTACATTCCGATGCACCTCTGCAGGTTTACTGTATCCATCGGACCTTCCCATTGACGATGAATGACAGAAATTGCGTCGGAATTAAATATAAGAGACACAATGCCGACTTAAGTACTGGAACATTGAGTCTTCCTACTGTCTATACTTTGGACGTTTCCTGCGTCACCAGTTTTACATTCCCATGCACCTCTGCAGGTTTACTGTATCCATTGGGCCTCCCCATTTACGATGAATCACAGAAATTGCATCGGAATTAAATATAAGAGACACAATGCCGACTTAAGTACAGGAATATTGAGTCTTCCTACAGTCCATTTTTTGAGCGTTTCCTGCGTCACCAGTTTTACATTCCGATGCACCTCTGCAGGTTTACTGTATCCCTTGGACCTTCACAGTGACGAAGAAACACAGAAATTGCATCGGAATTAAATATAAGATACACAATGCCGACTTAAGTACAGGAAGACTGAGTCTTCCTACTGTCTATATTTTGATCGTCTCCTGTGTCACCAGTTTTACATTCCGATGCACCTCTGCAGGGTTACTGTATCCCTTGGACCTTCCCATTGACGACGACACACAGAAATTGCATCGGAATTAAATATAAGAGACACAATGCCGACTTAAGTACAGAAGGACTGAGTCTTCCTACTGTCTATGTTTTGAATGTTTCCTGTGTCACCAGTTTTACATTCCGATGCACCTATGCAGGTCTACAGTATCCTTTGGACCTTCATAGTGACGATGAAACACAGAAATAGCATCGGCATTAAATATAAGAGACACAATGTCGACTTAGGTACAGAAACACTGAGTCTTCCTACTCTCTATGTTTTGAGCGTTTCCTGTGTCACCAGTTTTACATTCCGATGCACCTCTGCAAGTTTGCTGTATCCCTTGCACCTTCCCATTGACGATGAAACACAGAAATTACATCGGAATTAAATATAACAGACACAATGCCGACTTAAGTACAGGAAGACTGAGTCCTACTACTGTCTATGTTTTGAGCGTTTCCCGTGTCACCAGTTTTACATTCCGATGCACCTCTGCAGGTTTACTGTATCCATCGGACCTTCCCATTGACGATGAATCACAGAAATTGCGTCGGAATTAAATATAAGAGACACAATGCCGACTTAATTACAGGAAGATTTTTGTCTTCCTACTGTCTATTTTTTGAGCGTTTCCTGCGTCACCAGATTTACATTCCGATGCACCTCTGCAGGTTTACTGTATCCCTTGGACCTTCACAGTGACGAAGAAACACAGAAATTGCATCGGAATTAAATATAAGATACACAATGCCGACTTAAGTACAGGAAGACTGAGTTTTGAGCGTCTCCTGTGTCACCAGTTTTACATTCCGATGCACCTCTGCAGGGTTACTGTATCCCTTGGACCTTCCCATTGACGACGAAACACAGAAATTGCATCGGAATTAAATATAAGAGACACAATGCCGACTTATGTACAGAAGGACTGAGACTTCCTACTGTCTATCATTTGAACGTTTCCCGTGTCACCAGTTTTACATTCCGATGCACCTACGCAGGTCTACAGTATCCCTTGGACCTTCATAGTGACGATGAAACACAGAAATTGCATCGGAATTAAATATAAGATACACAATGTCGTCTTAGGTACAGAAACACTGAGTCTTCCTACTCTCTATATTTTGAGCGTTTCCTGTGTCACCAGTTTTACATTCCGATGGACCTCTGCAGGTTTGCTGTATCCCTTGGACCTTCCCATTGACAATGAAACACAGAAATTACATCGGAATTAAATATAACAGACACAATGCCGACTTAAGTACAGGAAGACTGAGTCTTCCTACTGTCTATTTTTTGAGCGTTTCCTGCGTCACCAGTTTTACATTCCGATGCACCTCTGCAGGTTTACTGTATCCATCGGACCATCCCATTGACGATGAAACACAGAAATTACATCGGAATCAAATATAAGAGACACAACGCCGACTTAAGTACATGAAAACTGAGTCTTCTTACGGTCTACGTATTGAGAGTTTCCAGTGTCACCAGTTTTACATTCCGATGCACCTCTGCAGGTTTACTGTGTCCCTTGGACCTTCCCATTTGCGATGAAACACAGAAATTGCATCGGAATTAAATATAAGAGACACAATGACGTCTTAAGTACAGGAAGACAGAGTCTTCCAACTGCCTATGTTTTGAGCGTTTCCTGTGTCACCAGTTTTACATTCCCATGCACCTCTGCAGGTTTACTGTATCCATCGGACCTTCCCATTGACGATGAATCACAGAATTTGCGTAGGAATTAAATATAAGAGACACAATGCCGACTTAAGTACAGGAAGATTGAGTCTTCCTACTGTCTATTTTTTGAGCGTTTCCTGCGTCACCAGTTTTACATTCCGATGCACCTCTGCAGGTTTACTGTATCCATCGGACCATCCCATTGACGATGAAACACAGAATTTACATCGGAATTAAATATAAGAGACACAACGCCGACTTAAGTACATGAAAACTGAGTCTTCTTACGGTCTACGTTTTGAGAGTTTCCAGTGTCACCAGTTTTACATTCCGATGCACCTCTGTAGGTTTACTGTGTCCCTTGGACCTTACCATTTGCGATGAAACACAGAAATTGCATCGGAATTAAATATAAGAGACACAATGACGTCTTAAGTACAGGAAGACAGAGTCTTCCAACTGCCTATGTTTTGAGCGTTTCCTGTGTCACCAGTTTTACATTCCCATGCACCTCTGCAGGTTTTCCTGTATCCCTTGGACCTCAAAGTGACAATGAAACACAGAAATTGCATCGGAATTAAATATAAGAGACACAATGCCGACTTAAGTACAGGAAGACTGAGTCTTCCTACTGTCTATGTTTTGAGCGTTTCATGTATCACCAGTCTTACATTCCGATGCACCTCTGCAGGTATACTGTTTCCCTTCGACTTTCCCATTGCCGATGAAACACAGAAATTCCATCGGAATGAAATATATAAGACACAATGCCGACTTAAGTACAGGAAGACTGAGTCTTTCTACTCTCTATGTTTTGAGCGTTTCCTGTGTCACCAGTTTTACATTCCGATGCACCTCTGCATATTTACTGTATCCCTTTGACCTTCCCATTGACGATGAATCACAGAAATTGCATCGGAATTAAATATAAGAGACACAATGCCGACTTCAGTACAGGAAGAGTGAGTCTTCCTACTGTCTATTTTTTGAGCGTTTCCTGCGTCACCAGTTGTACATTCCGATGCATCTCTGCAGATTTACTGTATCCATCGGACCTTCCCATTAACGATGAAACACATAAATTACATCGGAATTAAATATAAGAGACACAACGCCGACTTAAGTACAAGAAAACTGAGTCTTCTTACGGTCTACGTTTTGAGCGTTTCCAGTGTCACCAGTTTTACATTCCGACGCACCTCAGCAGGTTTACTGTGTCCCTTGGACCTTCCCATTGGCGATGAAACACAGAAATTGCATCGGAATTAAATATAAGAGACACAATGACGTCTCAAGTACAGGATGACAAAGTCTTCCAACTGTCTATGTTTTGAGCGTTTCCTGTGTCACCAGTTTTACATTCCCATGCACCTCTGCAGGTTTTCCTGTATCCCTTGGCCCTTCAAAGTGGCGAAGAAACACAGAAATTGCTTCGGAATTAAATATAAGAGACACAATGGCGACATAAGTACAGGAAGACTGAGCCTTCCTACTGTCTATGTTTTGAGCGTTTCCTGTGTCGACAGTTTTTCATTCCGATGCACCTCTGCAGGTATACTGTTTCCCTTCGACTTTCCCATTGACGATGAAACACAGAAATTGCATCGGAATTAAATATAAAAGACACAATGCCAACTTAAGTACTGGAAGACTGAGTCTTTCTACTGTCAATGTTTTGAGCGTTTCCTGTGTCACCACTTTTACATTCCGATCCACCTCTGCAGGTTTACTGTATCCCTTGGATCTTCCCATTGACGATGAAACACAGAAATTGCATCGGAATTAAATATAAGAGACACAATGACGACTTAAGTACAGGAACATTGAGTCTTCCTACAGTATATTTTTTGAGCGTTTCCTCCGTCACCAGTTATACATTCCGATGCACCTCTGGAGGTTTACTGTATCCCTTGGACCTTCACAGTGACGAAGAAACACAGAAATTGTATCGGAATTAAATATAAGAGACACAATGCCGACTTAAGTACAGGAAGACTGAGTCTTCCTACTGTCTATATTTTGAGCGCCTCCTGTGTCACCAGTTTTACATTCCGATGCACCTCTGCAGGTTTACTGTATCCCTTGGATCTTCCCATTGACGATGAAACACAGAAATTGCATCGGAATTAAATATAAGAGACACAATGGCGACTTAAGTACAGGAAAATTGAGTCTTGCTACTGTCCATGTTTTGAGCGTTTTCTGCGTCACCAATTTTACATTCCGATGCACCTCTGCAGCTTTACTGTATCCATTGGACCTTCCCATTGACGATGTAACACAGAAATAGCACCGGAATTAAATATAAGAGACACAATGCCGACTTAAGAACAGGAAGGCTGAGGATTCCTACTGTCTATGTTTTGAGCGTTTCCTGTGTCACCAGTTTTACATTCCGATGCACCTCTGCAGGTTTACTGTATCCCTTGGATCTTCCCATTGACGATGAAACACAGAAATTTTATCGGAATTAAATATAAGAGACACAATGCCGACTTAAGAACAGGAACATTGTGTCTCTTATATTTAATTCCGATGCAATTCCTGTGTTTCATCGTCAATGGGAAGGTCCACTGGATAAGGTAAACCTGCAGAGGTGCATCGGAATGTAAAACTGGTGACACAGGAAACGCTCAAAACATATACAATAGAAAGACGCACTCTTCCTGTACTTAAGTCGACATTGTGTCTCTTATATTTCATTCCGATGCAATTTCTGTGTTTCATCGTCGCTGTGAAGGTCCAATGGATACAGTAAACCTGTAGAGGTGCATCGGAATGTTAAAGTGGTGACACAGGAAACGCTCAAATCATAGACAGTAGAAAGACTCAGTCTTCCTGTACTTAAGTCGGCATTGTGTCTTTTATATTTAATTCCGATGCAATTTCTGTGTTTCATCGTCAATGGGGGGGGGGGGGGGGGTCCAATGGATACAGTAAACCTGCAGAGGTGCATCGGAATGTAGAACTGATGACACAGGAAACGCTCAAAACATAGACAGTAGGAAGACTCAGTCTTCCTGTACTTAAGTCGGCATTGTGTCTCTTGTATTTAATTCCGATGCAATTTCTGTGTTTCATCGTCAATGGGAAAGTCGAAGGGAAACATCATACCTGCAGAGGTGCATCGGAATGTAAAACTGGTGACATCGGAAACGCTCTAAACATAGACAGTAGGAAGGCTCAGTCTTCCTGTACTTAAGTCGGCATTGTGTCTCTTACATTTAATTCCGATGCAATTTCTGTGTTTCATCGTCACTTTGTAGGTCCAAGGGATAGAGGAAGACCTGCAGATGTGCATGGGAATGTAAAACTGGTGACACAGGAAACGCTCAAAACATAGACAGTTGGAAGACTTTGTCTTCCTGTACTTAAGACGTCATTGTGTCCCTTATATTTAATTCCGATGCAATTTCTGTGATTCATCGCCAATGGGAATAGACGTTACAAATAACTGTCAGTTTTGCGTCGGATTCCAAAATCTCCTATGAGTGTAGTTTTTCGAATCCGGCACAAAACTGACAGTTAATTGTAAGGTTCAGAGCCTCTTAATGACGATGAAACACACAAATTGCGCTGCGATTCAATACATCGTCCTCCAGCCGACTTGTCTCCAAGGGTCTAGTGCTGCCTCCGACACCTTATGGTCGTTCTCCTTTGAGTATAGATTTTCGAATCCAACGCAAAACTGACAGTTAATTGTAACGTTCAAAGCCTGTTAATGACGATGGAACACACAAATCGCGTCGCGATTCAATACATCGTCCTCCAGCCGACTTGTCTCCAAGGGTCTAGTGCTGCCTCGGGCACCTTATGGTCGTTCTTCTGTGAGTCTAGATTTTCGAATCCGACGCAAAACTGACAGTTAATTGTAAGGTTCAGAGCCTCTTAATGACAATGGAACACACAAATTGCGTCGCGATTCAATACATCGTCCTCCGGCCGCCCTTTCTCCAAGTGTCTATTGCTGCCTCGGGCACCTTATGGTCGATCTCCTGTGAGTCTAGATTTTCGAATCCGACGCATAACTGACAGTTAATTGTAACGTTCAGAGCCTGTTAATGACGATGGAACACACAAATTGCGTCGCGATTCAATACATCGTCCTCCAGCCGACTTGTCTCCAAGGGTCCATAGCTGCCTCGGGCACCTTATGGTCGTTCTCCTGTGAGTCTAGATTTTCGAATCCGACGCAAAACTGACAGTGAATTGTAACGTTCAGAGCCTCCTAATGACGATGGAACACACAAATTGCGTCGCGATTCAATACATCGTCCTCCAGCCGACTTGTCTCCAAGGGTCTATTGCTGCCTAGGGCACCTTATGGTCGTTCTCCTGTGAGTCTAGTTTTTCGAATCCGACGCAATACTGACAGCTTATTGTAACGTTCAGAGGCTGTTAATGACTACGGAACACTCCTGTTTTTCGAAGCAGAAGCAAAAGTGACAGTTAATTGTAACGTTCAGAGCCTCTTAATGACGATGGACACACAAATTGCGTCGCGAATCAATACATCGTCCGACAGCCGACCTGTCTCCAAGAGTCTATTGCTGCCTCGGGCACCTTATGGTCGTTCTCCTGTGAGTCTAGGTTTTCGAATCCGACGCAATACTGACAGCTTATTGTAACGTTCAGAGGCTGTTAATGACTACGGAACACTCCTGTTTTTCGAAGCAGAAGCAAAAGTGACAGTTAATTGTAACGTTCTGAGCCTCTTAATAACGATGGAACACACAAATTGCGTCGCGATTCAATACATCGTCCTCCAGCCCACTTGTCGCCGAGGTACTATTGCTGCCCCGGGCACCTCTTGGTCGTTCTCCTAGGAGTGTAGTTTTTCGAATCCGGCACAAAACTGACAGTTAATTGTAACATTGAGAGCCTCTTAATGACGATGGAACACACAAATTGCGCTGCGATTCAATACATGGTCCTCCAGCCGCCTTATCTCCAAGTGTCTATTGCTGCCTCGGGCACCTTATGGTCGCTCTGCTGTGAGTCTAGTTTTTCGAATCCGACGCAAAACTGACAGTTAATTGTAACGTTCAGAGCCTGTTAATGACTATGGAACACACAAATTGCGTCGCGATTCAATACATCGTCCTCCAGCCGCCTTGTCTCCAAGGGTCTATTGCTGCCTCGGTCACCTTATGGTCGTTCTGCTGTGAGTCTAGATTTTTGAATCTGACGCAAAACTGACAGTTAATTGAAAGTTTCAGAGCCTCTTAATGACGATGGAACACACAAATTGCGTCGCGATTCAATACATCGTCCTCCAGCCGACCTGTCTCCAAGGGTCTATTGCTGCCTCGGGCACCTTATGGTCGTTCTCCTCTGAGTCTAGTTTTTCGAATCCGACGCAAAACTGACAGTTAATTGTAACGTTCAGAGCCTCTTAATGACGATGGAACACACAAATTGCGTCGCGAATCAATACATCGTCCGACAGCCGACCTGTCTCCAAAGGTGTATTGCTGCCTCGGGCACCTTATGGTCGCTCTGCTGTGAGTCTAGTTTTCCGAATACCACGCATAACTGACAGTTAATTGTAACGTTCAGAGCCTCTTAATGACGATGGAACACACAAATTGCGTCGCGATTCAATACATCGTCCTCCAGCCGACTTGTCGCCGACTTGCTGCCCCGGGCTCCTCTTGGTCGTTGTCCTAGGAGTGTAGTTTTTCGAATCCGGCACAAAACTGACAGTTGATTGTAACATTCAGAGACTCTTAATGAGGATGGAACACGCAAATTGCGCTGCGATTCAATACATCGTCCTCCAGCCGACTTGTCTTCAAGGGTCTATTGCTGCCTCGGGCACCTTATGGTCGTTCTCCTGTGAGTCTAGATTTTCGAATCCGACGCAAAAGTGACAGTTAATTGTAACGTTCAGAGCCTGTTAATGACGATGGAACACACAAATCGCGTCGCCATTCAATACATCGTCCTCCAGCCGCCCTGTCTCCAAGGGTCTATTGCTGCCTCGGTCACCTTATGGTCGTTCTCCTGTGTGTCTAGTTTTTCGAATCCGACGCAAAACTGACAGTTAAGTGTAACGTTCAGGGCCTCTTAATGACGATGGAACACACTAATTGCGTCGAGATTCAATACATCGTCCGACAGCCGACCTGTCTCCAAAGGTCTATAGCTGCGTCGGGCACCTTATGGTCGTTCTCCTGTGAGTCTAGTTTTCCGAATTCGACGCATAACTGACAGTTAATTGTAACGTTCAGAGCCTGTTAATGACGATGGAACACACAAATTGCGTCGCGATTCAATACATCGTCCTCCAGCCCACTTGTCGCCGAGGTACTATTGCTGCCCCGGGCACCTCTTGGTCGTTCTCCTAGGAGTGTAGTTTTTCGAATCCGGCACAAAACTGACAGTTAATTGTAACATTGAGAGCCTCTTAATGACGATGGAACACACAAATTGCGCTGCGATTCAATACATGGTCCTCCAGCCGCCTTATCTCCAAGTGTCTATTGCTGCCTCGGGCACCTTATGGTCGCTCTGCTGTGAGTCTAGTTTTTCGAATCCGACGCAAAACTGACAGTTAATTGTAACGTTCAGAGCCTGTTAATGACTATGGAACACACAAATTGCGTCGCGATTCAATACATCGTCCTCCAGCCGCCTTGTCTCCAAGGGTCTATTGCTGCCTCGGTCACCTTATGGTCGTTCTGCTGTGAGTCTAGATTTTTGAATCTGACGCAAAACTGACAGTTAATTGAAAGTTTCAGAGCCTCTTAATGACGATGGAACACACAAATTGCGTCGCGATTCAATACATCGTCCTCCAGCCGACCTGTCTCCAAGGGTCTATTGCTGCCTCGGGCACCTTATGGTCGTTCTCCTCTGAGTCTAGTTTTTCGAATCCGACGCAAAACTGACAGTTAATTGTAACGTTCAGAGCCTCTTAATGACGATGGAACACACAAATTGCGTCGCGAATCAATACATCGTCCGACAGCCGACCTGTCTCCAAAGGTGTATTGCTGCCTCGGGCACCTTATGGTCGCTCTGCTGTGAGTCTAGTTTTCCGAATACCACGCATAACTGACAGTTAATTGTAACGTTCAGAGCCTCTTAATGACGATGGAACACACAAATTGCGTCGCGATTCAATACATCGTCCTCCAGCCGACTTGTCGCCGACTTGCTGCCCCGGGCTCCTCTTGGTCGTTGTCCTAGGAGTGTAGTTTTTCGAATCCGGCACAAAACTGACATTCAGAGACTCTTAATGAGGATGGAACACGCAAATTGCGCTGCGATTCAATACATCGTCCTCCAGCCGACTTGTCTTCAAGGGTCTATTGCTGCCTCGGGCACCTTATGGTCGTTCTCCTGTGAGTCTAGATTTTCGAATCCGACGCAAAAGTGACAGTTAATTGTAACGTTCAGAGCCTGTTAATGACGATGGAACACACAAATCGCGTCGCGATTCAATACATCGTCCTCCAGCCGCCCTGTCTCCAAAGGTCTATTGCTGCCTCGGTCACCTTATGGTCGTTCTCCTGTGTGTCTAGTTTTTCGAATCCGACGCAAAACTGACAGTTAAGTGTAACGTTCAGGGCCTCTTAATGACGATGGAACACACTAATTGCGTCGAGATTCAATACATCGTCCGACAGCCGACCTGTCTCCAAAGGTCTATAGCTGCGTCGGGCACCTTATGGTCGTTCTCCTGTGAGTCTAGTTTTCCGAATTCGACGCATAACTGACAGTTAATTGTAACGTTCAGAGCCTCTTAATGACGATGGAACACACAAATTGCGTCGCGATTCAATACATCGTCCTCCAGCCGACTTGTCTCCAAGGGTCTATTGCTTTCTCGGGCACCTTATGGTCGTTCTCCTGTGAGTCTAGTTATTCGAATCCGACGCAAAACTGACAGTTAATTCTAAAGTTCAGAGCCTCTTAATGAGGATGGAACACACAAATTGCGTCGCGATTCAATACATCGTCCTCCAGCCGACTTGTCTCCAAGGGTCTATTGCTGCCTCGGGCACCTTATGGACGTTCTCCTGTGAGTCTAGATTTTCGAATCCGACGCAAAACTGACAGTGAATTGTAACGTTCAGAGCCTCTTAATGACGATGGGACACACAAATTGCGTCGCGATTCAATACATCGTCCTCCAGCCGACTTGTCTCCAAGGGTCTATTGCTGCCTCGGGCACCTTATGGTCGTTCTCCTGTGAGTGTAGTTTTTCGAGTCCGACGCAAAACTGACAGTATATTGTAACGTTCAGAGCCTGTTAATGACTATGGAACACACAAATTGCGTCGCGATTCAATACATCGTCCTCCAGCCGCCTAGTCTCCAAGGGTCTATTGCTGCCTCGGTCACCTTATGGTCGTTCTCCTGTGTGTCTAGTTTTTCGAATCCGACGCATAACTGACAGTTAATTGTAACGTTCAGAGCCTCTTAATGACGATGGAACACACAAATTTCGTCGAGATTCAATACATCGTCCGACAGCCGACCTGTCTCCAAGGGTCTATTGCTGCCTCGGGCACCTTATGGTCGTTCTGCTGTGAGTTTAGTTTTCCGAATACGACGCATAACTGACAGTTAATTGTAACGTTAAGAGCCTGTTAATGACAATGGAACACACAAATTGCGTCGCGATTCAATACATCGTCCTCCAGCCGCCCTGTCTCCAAGGGTCTATTGCTGCCTCGGGCACCTTATGGTCGTTCACCTGTGAGTCTAGTTTTTCGAATCCGACCCAAAACTGACAGTTAATTGTAACGTTCAGACCCTCTTAATGACGATGGAACACACAAATTGCGTCGCGATTCAATACATCGTCCTCCAGCCGACATGTCTCCAAGGGTCTATTGCTGCCTCGGGCACCTTATGGTCGTTCTCCTGTGAGTCTAGTTTTCCAAATTCGACGCATAACTGACAGTTAATTGTAACGTTCAGAGCCTTGTTAATGACGATGGAACACACAAATTGCGCTGGGATTCAATACATCGTCCTCCAGCCGACTTGTCTCCAAGGGTCTATTGCTGCCTCGGGCACCTAATGGTCGTTCTCCTGTGAGTCTAGTTTTTCGAATCCGACGCAAAACTAACAGTTAATTGTAACGTTCAGATCCTGTTAATGACTATGGAACACACAAATTGCGTCGCGATTCAATTCATCGTCCTCCAGCCACCTTGTCTCCAAGGGTCTATTGCTGCCTCGGGCACCTTATGGTCGTTCTCCGATGAGCCTAGTTTTTCGAATCCGACGCAAAACTGACAGTTAATTGTAACGTTCAGAGCCTCTTAATGACGATGGAACACACAAATTGCGTCGCGATTCAATACATCGTCCTCCAGCCGACTTGTCTCCAAGGGTCTATTGCTGCCTCGGGCACCTTATGGTCGTTCTCCTGTGAGTGTAGTTTTTCGAATCCGACGCAAAACTGACAGTATATTGTAACGTTCACAGCCTGTTAATGACTATGGAACACACAAATTGCATCGCGATTCAATACATCGTCCTCCAGCCGCCTTGTCTCCAAGGGTCTATTGCTACCTCGGTCACCTTATGGTCATTCTCCTGTGTGTCTAGTTTTTCGAATCCGACGCATAACTGACAGTTAATTGTAACGTTCAGAGCCTCTTAATGACGATGGAACACACAAATTGCGTCGAGATTCAATACATCGTCCGACAGCCGACCTGTCTCCAAGGGTCTATTGCTGCCTCGGGCACCTTATGGTCGTTCGGCTGTGAGTTTAGTTTTCCGAATACGACGCATAACTGACAGTTAATTGTAACGTTAAGAGCCTGTTAATGACGATGGAACATACAAATTGCGTCGCGATTCAATACATCGTCCTCCAGCCGACTTGTCTCCAAGGGTCTAGTGTTGCCTCGGCACCTTATGGTCGTTCTTCTGTGAGTCTAGATTTTTGAATCCGACGCAAAACTGACAGTTAATTGTAAGGTTCAGAGCCTCTTAATGACGATGGAACACACAAATTGCGTCGCGATTCAATACATCGTCCTCCAGCCGACCAGTCTCCAAGGGTCTATTGCTGCCTCGGGCACCTTATGGTCGTTCTCCTGTGAGTCTAGTTTTTCGAATCCGACGCAAAACTGACAGTTAATTGTAACGTTCAGAGCCTCTTAATGACGATGGAACACACAAATTGCGTCGCGAATCAATACATCGTCCGACAGCCGACCTGTCTCCAAAGGTCTATTGCTGCCTCGGGCACCTTATGGTCGCTCTGCTGTGAGTCTAGTTTTCCGAATACGACGCATAACTGACAGTTAATTGTAAGGTTTAGAGCCTCTTAATGACGATGGATCACACAAATTGCGTCGCGATTCAATACATCGTCCTCCAGCCGACTTGTCGCCGAGGTACCATTGCTGCCCCGGGCCCCTCTTGGTCGTTCTCCTAGGAGTGTAGTTTTTCGAATCCGGCACAAAACTGACAGTTAATTGTAACGTTCAGAGCCTCTTAATGACGATGGAACACAAAAATTGCGTCGCGATTCAATACATCGTCCTCCAGCCGACTTGTCGCCGAGGTACTATTGCTGCCCCGGGCCCCTCTTGGTTGTTCTCCTAGGAGTGTAGTTTTTCGAATCCGGCACAAAACTGACAGTTAATTGTAACATTCGGAGCCTCTTAATGACGATGGAACACACAAATTGCGTCGCGATTCAAAACATCGTCCTCCAGCCGACTTGTCTCCAACGGTCTAGTGCTGCCATGGACAACTTATGGTCGTTCTCCTGTGAGTCTAGATTTTCGAATCCGACGCAAAACAGACAGTTAATTGTAACGTTCAGAGCCTGTTAATGACGATGGAACACACAAATCGCGTCGCGATTCAATACATGGTCCTCCAGCCGACTTGTCTCCAAGGGTCTATAGCTGCCTCGGGCACCTTATCATCGTTCTCCTGGGAGTCTAGTTTTTCGAATCCGACGCAAAACTGACAGTTAATTGTAACGTTCAGAGCCTCTTAATGACGATGGAACACACAAATTGCATCGCGATTCAATACATCGTCCTCCAGCCGCCCTGTCTCCAAGGGTCTATTGCTGCCTCGGTCACCTTATGGTCTTTCTCCTGTGTGTCTATTTTTCCGAATACGACGCATAACTGACAGTTAATTGTAACGTTCAGAGCCTGTTAATGACCATGGAACACACAAATTGCGTCGCGATTCAATACATCGTCCTCCAGCCGCCTTGTCTCCAAGGGTCTATTGCTGCCTCGGGCACCTAATGGTCGTTCTGCTGTGAGTTTAGTTTTCCGAATACGACGCATAACTGACAGTTAATTGTAACGTTAAGAGCCTGTTAATGACGATGGAACATACAAATTGCGTCGCGATTCAATACATCGTCCTCCAGCCGACTTGTCTCAAAGGGTCTAGTGTTGCCTCGGCACCTTATGGTCGTTCTTCTGTGAGTCTAGATTTTTGAATCCGACGCAAAACTGACAGTTAATTGTAAGGTTCAGAGCCTCTTAATGACGATGGAACACACAAATTGCGTCGCGATTCAATACATCGTCCTCCAGCCGACCTGTCTCCAAGGGTCTATTGCTGCCTCGGGCACCTTATGGTCGTTCTCCTGTGAGTCTAGTTTTTCGAATCCGACGCAAAACTGAAAGTTAGTTGTAACGTTCAGAGCCTCTTAATGACGATGGAACACACAAATTGCGTTGCGATTCAATACATCGTCCTCCAGCCGATTTGTCTCCAAGGGTCTATTGCTGCCTCGGGCACCTTATGGTCGTTCTCCTGTGAGTCTAGTTTTTCGAATCCGACGCAAAACTGACAGTTAATTGTAAAGTTCAGAGCCTGTTAATGACTATGGAACACACAAATTGCGTCGCGATTCAATACATCGTCCTCCAGGCGCCTTGTCTCCAAGGGTCTATTGCTGCCTAGGGCACCTTATGGTCTTTCTCCGGTGACTCTAGTTTTTCGAATCTGACGCAAAACAGACAGTTAATTGTAACGTTCAGAGCCTCTTAATGACGATGGAACACACAAATTGCGTCGCGAATCAATACATCGTCCGACAGACGACCTGTCTCCAAGGGTCTATTGCTGCCTCGGGCACCTTATGGTCGCTCTGCTGTGAGTCTAGTTTTCCGAATACGACGCATAACTGACAGTTAATTGTAACGTTCAGAGCCTCTTAATGACGATGGAACAAACAAATTGCGTCGCGATTCAATACATCGTCCTCCAGCCGACTTGTCGCCGAGGTACTATTGCTGCCCCGGGCACCTCTTTGTCGTTCTCCTAGGAGTATAGTTTTTCGAATCCGGAACAAAACTGACAGTTAATTGTAACATTCAGAGCCTCTTAATGACGATGGAACACACAAATTGCGCTGCGATTCAATACATCGTCCTCCAGCCTACTTGTCTCCAAGGGTGTATCGCTGCCTCGGGCACCTTATGGTCGATCTCCTGTGAGTCTAGATTTTCGAATCCGATGCAAAACAGACAGTTAATTCTAACGTTCAGAGCCTCTTAATGACGATGGAACACACAAATTGCGTCGCGATTCAATACATCATCCTCCAGCCGACTTGTCTCCAAGGGTCTATTGCTGCCTCGGGCACCTTATCGTCGTTCTCCTGTGTGTCTAGTTTTTCGAATCCGACGCAAAACTGACAGTTAATTGTAACATTCAGAGCCTCTTAATAACGATGGAACACACAAATAGCGTCGAGATTCAATTCATCGTCTGACAGCCGCCTTGTCTCCAAGGGTCTATTGCTGCCTCGGGCACCTTATGGTCGTTCTCCTGTGAGTCTTGTTTTTCGAATCCGACGCAAAACTGACAGTTAATTGTAACGTTCAGAGCCTCTTAATGACGATGGAACACACAAATTGCGTCGCGAATCAATACATCGTCCGACAGCCGACCTGTCTCCTAGGGGCTATTGCTGCTTCGGGCACCTTATGGTCGCTCCGCTGTTAGTCTAGTTTTCCGAATACGACGCATAACTGACAGTTAATTGTAACGTTCAGAGCCTCTTAATGACGATGGAACACACAAATTGCGTCGCGATTCAATACATCGTCCTCCAGCCGACTTGTCGCCGAGGTACTATTGGTGCCCCGGGCACCTCTTGGTCGTTCTCCTAGGAGTGTAGTTTTTCGAATCCGGCACAAAACTGACAGTTAATTGTAACTTTCAGAGCCTCTTAATGATGATGGAACACACAAATTGCGCTGCGATTCAATACATCGTCCTCCATCCGTCTTGTCACCAAGGGTCTAGTGCTGCCTCGGGCACCTTATGGTCGTTCTCCTGTGAGTCTAGATTTTCGAATCCGACGCAAAACTGACAGTTAATTGTAACGTTCAGAGCCTCTTAATGACGATGGAACACACAAATTGCGTCGCGATTCAATACATCGTCCTCCAGCCGCCCTGTCTCCAACGGTCTATTGCTGCCTCGGTCACCTTATGGTCGTTCTGCTGTGAGTCTAGTTTTCCTAATACGACGCATAACTGACAGGTAATTGTAACGTGCAGAGCCTGTTAATGACGATGGAACACACAAATTGCGTCGCGATTCAATACATCGTCCTCCAGCCGACTTGTCTCCAAGGGTCTATTGCTGCCTAGGGCACCTTATGGTCGTTCTCCTGTGAGTCTAGTTTTTCGAATCCGACGCAAAACTGACAGTTAATTGTAACGTTCAGAGCCTCTTAATGACGATGGAACACACAAATTGCGTCGCGATTCAATATATCGTCCTCCAGCAGACCTGTCTCCAAGGGTCTATTGCTGCCTCGGGCACCTTATGGTCGTTCTCCTGTGAGTCTAGATTCTCGAATCCAAATCAAAACTGACAGTGAATTGTAACGTTCAGAGCCTCTTAATGACGATGGAACACACAAATTGCGTCGAGATTCAATACATCGTCCTCCAGCCGACTTGTCTCCAAGGGTCTATTGCTGCCTCGGGCACCTAATGGTCGTTCTCCTGTGAGTCTAGTTTTTCGAATCCGACGCAAAACTAACAGTTAATTGTAACGTTCAGAGCCTGTTAATGACTATGGAACACACAAATTGCGTCGCGATTCAATACATCGTCCTCCAGCCGCCTTGTCTCCAATGGTCTATTGCTGCCTCGGGCACCTTATGGTCGTTCTCCGATGAGCCTAGTTTTTCGAATCCGACGCAAAACTGACAGTTAATTGTAACGTTCAAAGCCTCTTAATGACGATGGAACACACAAATTGCGTCGCGATTCAATACATCGTCCTCCAGCCGACTTGTCGCCGAGGTACTATTGCTGCCCCGGGCACCTCTTGGTCGTTCTCCTAGGAGTGTAGTTTTTCGAATCCGGCACAAAACTGACAGTTAATTGTAACATTCAGAGCCTCTTAATGACGATGGAACACACAAATTGCGTCGCGATTCAAAACATCGTCCTCCAGCCGACTTGTCTCCAAGGGTCTAGTGCTGCCATGGACAACTTATGGTCGTTCTCCTGTGAGTCTAGATTTTCGAATCCGACGCAAAACAGACAGTTAATTGTAACGTTCAGAGCCTGTTAATGACGATGGAACACACAAATCGCGTCGCGATTCAATACATGGTCCTCCAGCAGACTTGTCTCCAAGGGTCTATAGCTGCCTCGGGCACCTTATCGTCGTTCTCCTGTGAGTCTAGTTTTTCGAATCCGACGCAAAACTGACAGTTAATTGTAACGTTCAGAGCCTGTTAATGACGATGGAACACACAAATTGCGTCGCGATTCAATACATCGTCCTCCAGCCGACTTGTCTCCAAGGGTCTATTGCTGCCTCGGGCACCTTATGGTCGTTCTCCTGTGAGTCTAGTTTTTCGAATCCGACGCAAAACTGACAGTTAATTGTAAAGTTCAGAGCCTCTTAATGAGGATGGAACACACAAATTGCGTCGCGATTCAATACATCGTCCTCCAGCCGACTTGTCTCCAAGGGTCTATTGCTGCCTCGGGCACCTTATGGACGTTCTCCTGTGAGTCTAGATTTTCGAATCCGACGCAAAACTGACAGTTAATTGTAACGTTCAGAGCCTCTTAATGACGATGGAACACACAAATTGCGTTGCGATTCAATACATCGTCCTCCAGCCGACTTGTCTCCAAGGGTCTATTGCTGCCTCGGGCACCTTATGGTCGTTCTCCTGTGAGTGTAGTTTTTCGAGTCCGACGCAAAACTGACAGTATAATGTAACGTTCAGAGCCTGTTAATGACTATGGAACACACAAATTGCGTCGCGATTCAATACATCGTCCTCCAGCCGCCTTGTCTCCAAGGGTCTATTGCTGCCTCGGTCACCTTATGGTCGTTCTCCTGTGTGTCTAGTTTTTCGAATCCGATGCATAACTGACAGTTAATTGTAACGTTCAGAGCCTCTTAATGACGATGGAACACACAAATTTCGTCGAGATTCAATACATCGTCCGACAGCCGACCTGTCTCCAAGGGTCTATTGCTGCCTCGGGCACCTTATGGTCGTTCTGCTGTGAGTTTAGTTTTCCGAATACGACGCATAACTGACAGTTAATTGTAACGTTAAGAGCCTGTTAATGACGATGGAACATACAAATTGCGTCGCGATTCAATACATCGTCCTCCAGCCGACTTGTCTCCAAGGGTCTAGTGTTGCCTCGGCACCTTATGGTCGTTCTTCTGTGAGTCTAGATTTTTGAATCCGACGCAAAACTGACAGTTAATTGTAAGGTTCAGAGCCTCTTAATGACGATGGAACACACAAATTCCGTCGCGATTCAATACATCGTCCTCCAGCCGACCTGTCTCCAAGGGTCTATTCCTGCCTCCGGCACCTTATGGTCGTTCTCCTGTGAGTCTAGTTTTTCGAATCCGACGCAAAACTGACAGTATATTGTAACGTTCAGAGCCTGTTAATGACGATGGAACACACAAATTGCGTCGCGAATCAATACATCGTCCGACAGCCGACCTGTCTCCAAAAGTCTATTGCTGCCTCGGGCACCTTATGGTCGCTCTGCTGTGAGTCTAGTTTTCCGAATACGACGCATAACTGACAGTTAATTGTAAGGTTCAGAGCCTCTTTATGACGATGGAACACACAAATTGCGTCGCGATTCAATACATCGTCCTCCAGCCGACTTGTCGCCGACTTGCTGCTCCGGGCTCCGCTTGGTCGTTGTCCTAGGAGTGTAGTTTTTCGAATCCGGCACAAAACTGAAAAATTCAAAGCCTCTTAATGACGATGGAACACACAAATAGCGCTGCGATTCAATACATCGTCCTCCAGCCGACTTGTCTTCAAGGGTCTAGTGCTGCCTCGGGCACCTTATGGTCGTTCTCCTGTGTGTCTAGTTTTTCGAATCCGACGCAAAACTGACAGATAATTGTAACGTTCAGAGCCTCTTAATGACGATGGAACACACAAATTGCGTCGAGATTCAATACATCGTCCGACAGCCGAACTGTCTCCAAAGGTCTATTGCTGCTACGGGCACCTTATGGTCGTTCTGCTGTGAGTCTAGTTTTCCGAATACGACGCATAACTGACAGTGAATTGTAACGTTCAGAGCCTGTTAATGACAATGGAACACACAAATTGAGTCGCGATTCAATACATCGTCCTCCAGCCGCCCTGTCTCCAAGGGTCTATTGCTGCCTCGGTCACCTTATGGTCGTTCTCCTGTGTGTCTAGTTTTTCGAATCCGACGCAAAACTGACAGATAATTGTAACGTTCAGAGCCTCTTAATGACGATGGAACACACAAATTGCGTCGAGATTCAATACATCGTCCGACAGCCGAACTGTCTCCAAAGGTCTATTGCTGCTACGGGCACCTTATGGTCGTTCTGCTGTGAGTCTAGTTTTTAGAATACGACGCATAACTGACAGTGAATTGTAACGTTCAGAGCCTGTTAATGACAATGGAACACACAAATTGCGTCGCGATTCAATACATCGTCCTCCAGCCGACTTGTCTCCAAGGGTCTATTGCTGCCTCGGGCACCTTATGGTCGTTCACCTGTGAGTCTAGTTTTTCGAATCCGACCCAAAACTGACAGTTAATTGTAACGTTCAGACCCTCTTAATGACGATGGAACACACAAATTGCGTCGCGATTCAATACATCGTCCTCCAGCCGACATGTCTCCAAGGGTCTATTCCTGCCTGGGGCACCTTATGGTCGTTCTCCTGTGAGTCTAGCTTTTCGAATCTGACGCAAAACTGACAGTTAATTGTAACGTTCAGAGCCTGTTAATGACTATGGAACAGACAAATTGCGTGGCGATTCAATACATCGTCCTCCAGCCGCCTTGTCTAAAAGGGTCTATTGCTGCCTCGGGCACTTTATGGTCGTTCTCCTGTGAGTCTAGTTTTTCGAATCCGACACAAAACTGACAGTTAATTGTAACGTTCACAGCCTCTTAATGACGATGGAACACACAAATTGCGTCGAGATTCAATACATCGTCCTCCAGCCGACCTGTCTCCAAAGGTCTATTGCTGCCTCGGGCACCTTATGGTCGTTCTGCTGTGAGTCTAGTTTTCCAAATACGACGCATAACTGACAGTTAATTGTAACGTTCAGAGCCTTGTTAATGACGATGGAACACACAAATTGCGCTGGGATTCAATACATCGTCCTCCAGCCGACTTGTCTCCAACGGTCTATTGCTCCCTCGGGCACCTAATGGTCGTTCTCCTGTGAGTCTAGTTTTTCGAATCCGACGCAAAACTAACAGTTAATTGTAACGTTCAGATCCTGTTAATGACTATGGAACACACAAATTGCGTCGCGATTCAATTCATCGTCCTCCAGCCGCCTTGTCTCCAAGGGTCTATTGCTGCCTCGGGGACCTTATGGTCGTTCTCCGATGAGCCTAGTTTTTCGAATCCGACGCAAAACTGACAGTTAATTGTAACGTTCAGAGCCTCTTAATGACGATGGAACACACAAATTGCGTCGCGATTCAATACATCGTCCTCCAGCCGACTTGTCGCCGAGGTACTATTGCTGCCCCGGGCACCTCTTGGTCGTTCTCCTAATAGTCTAGTTTTTCGAATCCGACGCAAAACTGACAGTTAATTGTAACGTTCACAGCCTCTTAATGACGATGGAACACACAAATTGCGTCGAGATTCAATACATCGTCCGACAGCCGACCTGTCTCCAAGGGTCTATTGCTGCCTCGGTCACCTTATGGTCTTTCTCCTGTGTGTCTATTTTTCCGAATACGACGCATAACTGACAGTTAATTGTAACGTTCAGAGCCTCTTAATGACGATGGAACACACAAATTGCGTCGCGATTCAATACATCGTCCTCCAGCCGACTTGTCTCCAAGGGTATTGCTGCCTCGGGCACCTTATGGTCGTTCTCCTGTGAGTGTAGTTTTTCGAGTCCGACGCAAAACTGACAGTATATTGTAACGTTCAGAGCCTGTTAATGACTATGGAACACACAAATTGCGTCGCGATTCAATACATCGTCCTCCAGCCGCCTTGTCTCCAAGGGTCTATTGCTGCCTCGGTCACCTTATGATCGTTCTCCTGTGTGACTAGTTTTTCGAATCCGATGCATAACTGACAGTTAATTGTAGCGTTCAGAGCCTCTTAATGACGATGGAACACACAAATTTCGTCGAGATTCAATACATCGTCCGACAGCCGACCTGTCTCCAAGGGTCTATTGCTGCCTCGGGCACCTTATGGTCGTTCTGCTGTGAGTTTAGTTTTCCGAATACGACGCATAACTGACAGTTAATTGTAACGTTAAGAGCCTGTTAATGACGATGGAACATACAAATTGCGTCGCGATTCAATACATCGTCCTCCAGCCGACTTGTCTCCAAGGGTCTAGTGTTGCCTCGGCACCTTATGGTCGTTCTTCTGTGAGTCTAGATTTTTGAATCCGACGCAAAACTGACAGTTAATTGTAAGGTTCAGAGCCTCTTAATGACGATGGAACACATAAATTGCGTCGCGATTCAATACATCGTCCTCCAGCCGACCTGTCTCCAAGGGTCTATTGCTGCCTCGGGCACCTTATGGTCGTTCTCCTGTGTGTCTAGTTTTTCGAATCCGACGCAAAACTGACAGATAATTGTAAGGTTCAGAGCCTCTTAATGACGATGGAACACACAAATTGCGTCGCGATTCAATACATCGTCCTCCAGCCGACTTGTCGCCGACTTGCTGCCCCGGGCTCCTCTTGGTCGTTGTCCTAGGAGTGTAGTTTTTCGAATCCGGCACAAAACTGAAAAATTCAAAGCCTCTTAATGACGATGGAACACACAAATTGCGCTGCGATTCAATACATCGTCCTCCAGCCGACTTGTCTTCAAGGGTCTAGTGCTGCCTCGGGCACCTTATGGTCGTTCTCCTGTGTGTCTAGTTTTTCGAATCCGACGCAAAACTGACAGATAATTGTAACGTTCAGAGCCTCTTAATGACGATGGAACACACAAATTGCGTCGAGATTCAATACATCGTCCGACAGCCGAAAGGTCTCCAAGGGTCTATTGCTGCCTCGGGCACCTTATGGTCGTTCACCTGTGAGTCTAGTTTTTCGAATCCGACGCAAAACTGACAGTTAATTGTAACGTTCAGACCCTCTTAATGACGATGGAACACACAAATTGCGTCGCGATTCAATACATCATCCTCCAGCCGACATGTCTCCAAGGGTCTTTTGCTGCCTCGGGCACCTTATGGTCGTTCTCCTGTGAGTCTAGCTTTTCGAATCTGACGCAAAACTGACAGTTAATTGTAACGTCCAGAGCCTGTTAATGACTATGGAACACACAAATTGCGTGACGATTCAATACATCGTCCTCCAGCCGCCTTGTCTAAAAGGGTCTATTGCTGCCTTGGGCACTTTATGGTCGTTCTCCTGTGAGTCTAGTTTTTCGAATCCGACGCAAAACTGACAGTTAATTGTAACGTTCACAGCCTCTTAATGACGATGGAACACACAAATTGCGTCGAGATTCAATACATCGTCCGACAGCCGACCTGTCTCCAAAGGTCTTTTGCTGCCTCGGGCACCTTATGGTCGTTCTGCTGTGAGTCTAGTTTTCCAAATACGACGCATAACTGACAGTTAATTGTAACGTTCAGAGCCTTGTTAATGACGATGGAACACACAAATTGCGCTGGGATTCAATACATCGTCCTCCAGCCGACTTGTCTCCAAGGGTCTATTGCTGCCTCGGGCACCTTATGGTCGTTCTCCTGCGAGTCAAGTTTTTCGAATCCGACGCAAAACTGACAGTTAATTGTAACGTTCAGAGCCTCTTAATGACGATGGAACACACAAATTGCGTCGCGATTCAATACATCGTCCTCCAGCCGACTTGTCTCCAAGGGTCTATTGCTGCCTCGGGCAACTTATGGTCGTTCTCGTGTGAGTCTAGTTTTCCGAATCCGACGCAAAACTGGCAGTTAATTGTAACGTTCTGAGCCTGTTAATGACTATGGAACACACAAATTGCGTCGCGATTCAATACGTCGTCCTCCAGCCGCGTTGTCTCCAAGTGTCTATTGCTGCCTCGGGCAACTTGTGGTCGTTCTCCTGTGAGTCTAGTTTTTCGAATCCGACGCAAAACTGACAGTTAATTGTAACGTTCAGAGCCTCTTGATGACGATGGAACACACAAATTGCGTCGAGATTCAATACATCTTCCGACAGCCGACCTCTCTCCAAAGGTCTATTGCTGCCTCGGTCACCTTATGGTCGTTCTGCTGTGAGTCTAGTTTTCCGAATACGACGCATAACTGACAGTTAATTGTAACGTTCAGAGCCTGTTAATGACGATGGAACACACAAATCGCGTCGCGATTCAATACATCGTCCTCCAGCCGACTTGTCTCCAAAGGTCTATTGCTGCCTCGGGCACCTTATGGTCGTTCTCCTGTGAGTCTAGTTTTTCGAATCCGACGCAAAACTGACAGTTAATTGTAACGTTCAGAGCCTCTTAATGACGATGGACACACAAATTGCGTCGCGAATCAATACATCGTCCGACAGCCGACCTGTCTCCAAGGGTCTATTGCTGCCTCGGGCACCTTGTGGTCGCTCTGCTGTGAGACTAGTTTTCCGATTACGACGCATAACTGACAGTTAATTGTAACGTTCAGAGCCTCTTAATGACGATGGAACACACAAATTGCGTCGCGATTCAATACATCGTCCTCCAGCCGACCTGTCTCCAAGGGTCTATTGCTGCCTCGGGCACCTTATGGTCGTTCTCCTGTGAGTCTAGTTTTTCGAATCCGACGCAAAACTGACAGTTAATTGTAACGTTCAGAGCCTCTTAATGACGATGGAACACACAAATTGCGTCGCGAATCAATACATCGTCCGACAGCCGACCTGTCTCCAAAGGTCTATTGCTGCCTCGGGCACGTTATGGTCGCTCTGCTGTGAGTCTAGTTTTCCGAATACGACGCATAACTGACAGTTGATTGTAACGTTCAGAGCCTGTTAATGACGATGGAACACACAAATTGCGTCGCGATTCAATATATCGTCCTCCGGCAGACTTGTCTCCAAGGGTCTATTGCTGCCACGGGCACCTTATGGTCGTTCTCCTGTGATTCTAGATTCTCGAATCCGACGCAAAACTGACAGTGAATTGTAACGTTCAGAGCCTCTTAATGACGATGGACACACAAATTGCGTCGCGAATCAATACATCGTCCGACAGCCGACCTGTCTCCAAGGGTCTATTGCTGCCTCGGGCACCTTATGGTCGCTCTGCTGTGAGTCTAGTTTTCCGAATACGACGCATAACTGACAGTTAATTGTAAGGTTCAGAGCCTCTTAATGACGATGGAACACACAAATTGCGTCGCGATTCAATACATCCTCCTCCGGCCGACCTGTCTCCAAGGGTCTATTGCTGCCTCGGGCACCTTATGGTCGATCTCCTGTGAGTCTAGTTTTTCGAATCCGACGCAAAACTGACAGTTAATTGTAACGTTCAGAGCCGCTAAATGACGATGGAACACACAAATCGCGTCGAGATTCAATACATCGTCCTCCAGCCGCCTTGTCTCCAATGGTCTAGTGCTGCCTCGGGCACCTTATGGTCGTTCTCCTGTGAGTCTAGATTTTCGAATCCGACGCAAAACTGACAGTTAATTGTAACGTTCAGAGCCTCTTAATGACGATGGAACACACAAATCGCGTCGCGATTCAATACATCCTCCTCCGGCCGACATGTCTCCAAGGGTCTATTGCTGCCTCGGGCACCTTATGGTCGATCTCCTGTGAGTCTAGTTTTTCTCATCCGACGCAAAACTGACAGTTAATTGTAACGTTCACAGCCTCTTAATGACGATGGAACACACAAATTGCGTCGGGATTCAATACATCGTCCGACAGCCGACCTGACTCCAAAGGTCTATTGCTGCCTCGGGCACCTTATGGTCGTTCTGCTGTGAGTCTAGTTTTCCAAATACGACGCATAACTGACAGTTAATTGTAACGTTCAGAGCCTTGTTAATGACGATGGAACGCACAAATTGCGCTGGGATTCAATACATCGTCCTCCAGCCGACTTGTCTCCGAGGGTCTATTGCTGCCTCGGGCACCTTATGGTCGCTCTGATGTGAGTCTAGATTTTTGAATCCGACGCAAAACTGACAGTTAATTGTAAGGTTCAGAGCCTCTTAATGACGATGGAACACACAAATTGCGTCGCGATTCAATACATCGTCCTCCAGCCGATCTGTCTCCAAGGGTCTATTGCTGCCTCGGGCACCTTATGGTCGTTCTCCTGTGAGTCTAGTTTTTCGAATCCGACGCAAAACTGACAATTAATTGTAACGTTCAGAGCCTCTTAATGACGATGGAACACACAAATTGCGTCGCGAATCAATACATCGTCCGACAGCCGACCTTTCTCCAAAGGTCTATTGCTGCCTCGGGCACCTTATGGTCGCTCTGATGTGAGTCTAGTTTTCCGAATACGACGCATAACTGGCAGTTAATTGTAACGTTCAGAGCCTCTTAATGACGATGGAACACACAAATTGCGTCGCGATTCAATACATCGTCCTCCAGCCGACTTGTCGCCGACTTGCTGCCCCGGGCTCCTCTTGGTCGTTGTCCTAGGAGTGTAGTTTTTCGAATCCGGCACAAAACTGAAAAATTCAAAGCCTCTTAATGACGATGGAACACACAAATTGCGCTGCGATTCAATACATCGTCCTCCAGCCGACTTGTCTTCAAGGGTCTAGTGCTGCCTCGGGCACCTTATGGTCGTTCTCCTGTGAGTCTAGTTTTTCGAATCCGACGCAAAACTGACAGATAATTGTAACGTTCAGAGCCTCTTAATGACGATGGAACACACTAATTGCGTCGCGATTCAATACATCGTCCTCCAGCC
This sequence comes from Schistocerca nitens, assembly GCF_023898315.1. Lineage (NCBI taxonomy): Eukaryota > Metazoa > Arthropoda > Insecta > Orthoptera > Acrididae > Schistocerca > Schistocerca nitens. The sequence goes on along the minus strand of NC_064623.1, from coordinate 236,527,170 downwards.
GACTTGTCTCCAAGTGTCTATTGCTGCCTCGGGCACCTCATGGTCGTTCTCCTGTGAGTCTAGTTTTTCGAATCCGACGCAAAACTGACAGTTAATTGTAACGTTCAGAGCCTCTTAATGACGATGGACACACAAATTGCGTCGCGATTCAATACATCGTCCTCCAGCCGACTTGTCTCCAAGGGTCTATTGCTGCCTCGGGCACCTTATGGTCGTTCTCCTGTGAGTCTAGCTTTTCGAATCCGACGCAAAACTGACAGTTAATTGTAACGTTCAGAGCCTGTTAATGACTATGGAACACACAAATTGCGTCGCGATTCAATACATCGTCCTCCAGCCGCCTTGTCTAAAAGGGTCTATTGCTGCCTTGGGCACTTTATGGTCGTTCTCCTGTGAGTCTAGTTTTTCGTATCCGACGCAAAACTGACAGTTAATTGTAACGTTCAGAGCCTCTTTATGACGATGGACACACAAATTGCGTCGCGAATCAATACATCGTCCGACAGCCGACCTGTCTCCAAGGGTCTATTGCTGCCTCGGGCACCTTATGGTCACTCTGCTGTGAGTCTAGTTTTCCGATTACGACGCATAACTGACAGTTAATTGTAACGTTCAGAGTCTCTTAATGACGATGGAACACACAAATTGCGTCGCGATTCAATACATCGTCCTCCAGCCGACTTGTCGCCGAGGTACTATTGCTGCCCCGGGCACCTCTTGGTCGTTCTCCTAGGAGTGTAGTTTTTCGAATCCGGCACAAAACTGACAGTTAATTGTAACATTCAGAGCCTCTTAATGATGATGGAACACACAAATTGCGCTGCGATTCAATACATCGTCCTCCAGCCGACTTGTCTCCAATGGTCTAGTGCTGCCTCGGGCACCTTATGGTCGTTCTCCTGTGAGTCTAGATTTTCGAATCCGACGCAAAACTGACAGTTAATTGTAACGTTCAGAGCCTCTTAATGACGATGGAACACACAAATCGCGTCGCGATTCAATACATCCTCCTCTGGCCGACCTGTCTCCAAGGGTCTACTGCTGCCTCGGGCACCTTATGGTCGATCTCCTGTCAGTCTAGTTTTTCGAATCCGACGCAAAACTGACAGTTAATTGTAACGTTCACAGCCTCTTAATGACGATGGAACACACAAATTACGTCGAGATTCAATACATCGTCCGACAGCCGACCTGTCTCCAAAGGTCTATTGCTGCCTCGGGCACCTTATGGTCGTTCTGCTGTGAGTCTAGTTTTCCAAATACGACGCATAACTGACAGTTAATTGTAACGTTCAGAGCCTTGTTAATGACGATGGAACACACAAATTGCGCTGGGATTCAATACATCGTCCTCCAGCCGACTTGTCTCCAAGGGTCTATTGCTGCCTCGAGCACCTTATGGTCGTTCTCCTGTGAGTCAAGTTTTTCGAATCCGTCGCAAAACTGACAGTTAATTGTAACGTTCAGAGCCTCTTAATGACGATGGACACACAAATTGCGTCGCGAATCAATACATCGTCCGACAGCCGACCTGTCTCCAAGGGTCTATTGCTGCCTCGGGCACCTTATGGTCGCTCTGCTGTGAGTCTAGTTTTCCGAATACGACGCATAACTGACAGTTAATTGTAACGTTCAGAGCCTCTTAATGACGATGGAACACACAAATTGCGTCGCGATTCAATACATCGTCCTCCAGCCGACCTGTCTCCAAGGGTCTATTGCTGCCTCGGGCACCTTATGGTCGTTCTCCTGTGAGTCTAGTTTTTCGAATCCGACGCAAAACTGACAGTTAATTGTAACGTTCAGAGCCTCTTAATGACGATGGAACACACAAATTGCGTCGCGAATCAATACATCGTCCGACAGCCGACCTGTCTCCAAAGGTCTATTGCTGCCTCGGGCACCTTATGGTCGCTTTGCTGTGAGTCTAGTTTTCCGAATACGACGCATAACTGACAGTTAATTGTAACGTTCAATTCCTCTTAATGACGATGGAACACACAAATTGCGTCGCGATTCAATACATCGTCCTCCAGCCGACTTGTCGCCGACTTGCTGCCCCGGGCTCCTCTTGGTCGTTGTCCTAGGAGTGTAGTTTTTCGAATCCGGCAGAAAACTGAAAAATTCAAAGCCTCTTAATGACGATGGAACACACAAATTGCGCTGCGATTCAATACATCGTCCTCCAGCTGACTTGTCTTCAAGGGTCTAGTGCTGCCTCGGGCACCTTATGGTCGTTCTCCTGTGTGTCTAGTTTTTCGAATCCGACGCAAAACTGACAGATAATTGTAACGTTCAGAGCCTCTTAATTACGATGGAACACACAAATTGCGTCGAGATTCAATACATCGTCCGACAGCCGAACTGTCTCCAAAGGTCTATTGCTGCTACGGGCACCTTATGGTCGTTCTGCTGTGAGTCTAGTTTTCCGAATACGACGCATAACTGACAGTGAATTGTAACATTCAGAGAATGTTAATGACAATGGAACACACAAATTGCGTCGCGATTCAATACATCGTCCTCCAGCCGACTTGTCTCCAAGGGTCTATTGCTGCCTCGGGCACCTTATGGTCGTTCTCCTGTGAGTCTAGTTTTTCGAATCCGACGCAAAACTGACAGATAATTGTAACGTTCAGAGCCTCTTAATGACGATGGAACACACAAATTGCGTCGCGATTCAATACATCGTCCTCCAGCCGACTTGTCTCCAAGTGCCTATTGCTGCCTCGGGCACCTCATGGTCGTTCTCCTGTGAGTCTAGCTTTTCGAATCCGACGCAAAACTGACAGTTAATTGTAACGTTCAGAGCCTGTTAATGACTATGGAACACACAAATTGCGTCGCGATTCAACACATCGTCCTCCAGCCGCCTTGTCTAAAAGGGTCTATTGCTGCCTCGGGCACTTTATGGTCGTTCTCCTGTGAGTCTAGTTTTTCGTATCCGACGCAAAACTGACAGATAATTGTAACGTTCAGAGCCTCTTAATTACGATGGAACACACAAATTGCGTCGAGATTCAATACATCGTCCGACAGCCGAACTGTCTCCAAAGGTCTATTGCTGCTACGGGCACCTTATGGTCGTTCTGCTGTGAGTCTAGTTTTCCGAATACGACGCATAACTGACAGTGAATTGTAACATTCAGAGCCTGTTAATGACAATGGAACACACAAATTGCGTCGCGATTCAATACATCGTCCTCCAGCCGACTTGTCTCCAAGGGTCTATTGCTGCCTCGGGCACCTTATGGTCGTTCTCCTGTGAGTCTAGTTTTTCGAATCCGACGCAAAACTGACAGATAATTGTAACGTTCAGAGCCTCTTAATGACGATGGAACACACAAATTGCGTCGCGATTCAATACATCGTCCTCCAGCCGACTTGTCTCCAAGTGTCTATTGCTGCCTCGGGCACCTCATGGTCGTTCTCCTGTGAGTCTTGCTTTTCGAATCCGACGCAAAACTGACAGTTAATTGTATCGTTCAGAGCCTCTTAATGACTATGGAACACACAAATTGCGTCGCGATTCAATACATCGTCCTCCAGCCGACTTGTCTAAAAGGGTCTATTGCTGCCTCGGGCACTTTATGGTCGTTCTCCTGTGAGTCTAGTTTTTCGTATCCGACGCAAAACTGACAGTTAATTGTAAGGTTCAGAGCCTCTTAATGACGATGGAACACACAAATTGCGTCGCGATTCAATACATCGTCCTCCAGCCGATCTGTCTCCAAGGGTCTATTGCTGCCTCGGGCACCTTATGGTCGTTCTCCTGTGAGTCTAGTTTTTCGAATCCGACGCAAAACTGACAATTAATTGTAACGTTCAGAGCCTCTTAATGACGATGGAACACACAAATTGCGTCGCGATTCAATACATCGACCTCCAGCCGACTTGTCGCCGACTTGCTGCACCGGGCTCCTCTTGGTCGTTGTCCTAGGAGTGTAGTTTTTCGAATCCGGCACAAAACTGAAAAATTCAAAGCCTCTTAATGACGATCGAACACACAAATTGCGCTGCGATTCAATACATCGTCCTCCAGCCGACTTGTCTCCAAGTGTCTATTGCTGCCTCGGGCACCTCATGGTCGTTCTCCTGTGAGTCTAGTTTTTCGAATCCGACGCAAAACTGACAGTTAATTGTAACGTTCAGAGCCTCTTAATGACGATGGAACACACAAATTGCGTCGCGATTCAATACATCGTCCTCCAGCCGACTTGTCTCCAAGGGTCTATTGCTGCCTCGGGCACCTTATGGTCGTTCTCCTGTGAGTCTAGCTTTTCGAATCCGACGCAAAACTGACAGTTAATTGTAACGTTCAGAGCCTGTTAATGACTATGGAACACACAAATTGCGTCGCGATTCAATACATCGTCCTCCAGCCGCCTTGTCTAAAAGGGTCTATTGCTGCCTCGGGCACTTTATGGTCGTTCTCCTGTGAGTCTAGTTTTTCGTATCCGACGCAAAACTGACAGTTAATTGTAACGTTCAGAGCCTCTTAATGACGATGGACACACAAATTGCGTCGCGAATCAATACATCGTCCGACAGCCGACCTGTCTCCAAGGGTCTATTGCTGCCTCGGGCACCTTATGGTCACTCTGCTGTGAGTCTAGTTTTCCGATTACGACGCATAACTGACAGTTAATTGTAACGTTCAGAGCCTCTTAATGACGATGGAACACACAAATTGCGTCGCGATTCAATACATCGTCCTCCAGCCGCCTTGTCTAAAAGGGTCTAGTGCTGCCTCGGGCACCTTATGGTCGTTCTCCTGTGAGTCTAGATTTTCGAATCCGACGCAAAACTGACAGTTAATTGTAACGTTCAGAGCCTCTTAATGACGATGGAACACACAAATCGCGTCGCGATTCAATACATCCTCCTCTGGCCGACCTGTCTCCAAGGGTCTACTGCTGCCTCGGGCACCTTATGGTCGATCTCCTGTGAGTCTAGTTTTTCGAATCCGACGCAAAACTGACAGTTAATTGTAACGTTCACAGCCTCTTAATGACGATGGAACACACAAATTACGTCGAGATTCAATACACGTCCGACAGCCGACCTGTCTCCAAGGGTCTATTGCTGCCTCGGGCACCTTATGGTCGCTCTGCTGTGAGTCTAGTTTTCCGAATACGACGCATAACTGACAGTTAATTGTAACGTTCAGAGCCTCTTAATGACGATGGAACACACAAATTGCGTCGCGATTCAATACATCGTCCTCCAGCCGACCTGTCTCCAAGGGTCTATTGCTGCCTCGGGCACCTTATGGTCGTTCTCCTGTGAGTCTAGTTTTTCGAATCCGACGCAAAACTGACAGTTAATTGTAACGTTCAGAGCCTCTTAATGACGATGGAACACACAAATTGCGTCGCGAATCAATACATCGTCCGACAGCCGACCTGTCTCCAAAGGTCTATTGCTGCCTCGGGCACCTTATGGTCGCTTTGCTGTGAGTCTAGTTTTCCGAATACGACGCATAACTGACAGTTAATTGTAACGTTCAATTCCTCTTAATGACGATGGAACACACAAATTGCGTCGCGATTCAATACATTGTCCTCCAGCCGACTTGTCGCTGACTTGCTGCCCCGGGCTCCTCTTGGTCGTTGTCCTAGGAGTATAGTTTTTCGAATCCGGCAGAAAACTGAAAAATTCAAAGCCTCTTAATGACGATGGAACACACAAATTGCGCTGCGATTCAATACATCGTCCTCCAGCTGACTTGTATTCAAGGGTCTAGTGCTGCCTCGGGCACCTTATGGTCGTTCTCCTGTGAGTCTAGATTTTCGAATCCGACGCAAAACTGACAGTTAATTGTAAGGTTCAGAGCCTGTTAATGACGATGGAACACACAAATCGCGTCGCGATTCAATACATCGTCCTCAAGCCGCCCTGTCTCCAAGGGTCTATTGCTGCCTCGGTCACCTTATGGTCGTTCTCCTGTGTGTCTAGTTTTTCGAATCCGACGCAAAACTGACAGATAATTGTAACGTTCAGAGCCTCTTAATTACGATGGAACACACAAATTGCGTCGAGATTCAATACATCGTCCGACAGCCGAACTGTCTCCAAAGGTCTATTGCTGCTACGGGCACCTTATGGTCGTTCTTCTGTGAGTCTAGTTTTCCGAATACGACGCATAACTGACAGTGAATTGTAACATTCAGAGTCTGTTAATGACAATGGAACACACAAATTGCGTCGCGATTCAATACATCGTCCTCCAGCCGACTTGTCTCCAAGGGTCTATTGCTGCCTCGGGCACCTTATGGTCGTTCTCCTGTGAGTCTAGTTTTTCGAATCCGACGCAAAACTGACAGATAATTGTAACGTTCAGAGCCTCTTAATGACGATGGAACACACAAATTGCGTCGCGATTCAATACATCGTCCTCCAGCCGACTTGTCTCCAAGTGTCTATTGCTGCCTCGGGCACCTCATGGTCGTTCTCCTGTGAGTCTAGCTTTTCGAATCCGACGCAAAACTGACAGTTAATTGTAACGTTCAGAGCCTGTTAATGGCTATGGAACACACAAATTGCGTCGCGATTCAATACATCGTCCTCCAGCCGCCTTGTCTAAAAGGTTCTATTGCTGCCTCGGGCACTTTATGGTCGTTCTCCTGTGAGTCTAGTTTTTCGTATCCGACGCAAAACTGACTGTTAATTGTAACGTTCAGAGCCTCTTAATGACGATGGACATACAAATTGCGTCGCGAATCAATACATCGTCCGACAGCCGACCTGTCTCCAAGGGTCTATTGCTGCCTCGGGCACTTTATGGTCACTCTGCTGTGAGTCTAGTTTTCCGATTACGACGCATAACTGACAGTTAATTGTAACGTTCAGAGCCTCTTAATGACGATGGAACACACAAATTGCGTCGCGATTCAATACATCGTCCTCCAGCCGACTTGTCGCCGAGGTACTATTGCTGCCCGGGGCACCTCTTGGTCGTTCTCCTAGGAGTGTAGTTTTTCGAATCCGGCACAAAACTGACAGTTAATTGTAACATTCAGAGCCTCTTAATGATGATGGAACACACAAATTGCGCTGCGATTCAATACATCGTCCTCCAGCCGACTTGTCTCCAATGGTCTAGTGCTGCCTCGGGCACCTTATGGTCGTTCTCCTGTGAGTCTAGATTTTCGAATCCGACGCAAAACTGACAGTTAATTGTAACGTTCACAGCCTCTTAATGACGATGGAACACACAAATCGCGTCGCGATTCAATACATCCTCCTCCGGCCGACCTGTCTCCAAGGGTCTATTGCTGCCTCGGGCACCTTATCGTCGTTCTCCTGTGAGTCTAGTTTTTCGAATCCGACGCAAAACTGACAGTTAATTGTAACGTTCACAGCCTCTTAATGACGATGGAACACACAAATTGCGTCGAGATTCAATACATCGTCCGACAGCCGACCTGTCTCCAAAGGTCTATTGCTGCCTCGGGCACCTTATGGTCGTTCTGCTGTGAGTCTAGTTTTCCAAATACAACGCATAACTGACAGTTAATTGTAACGTTCAGAGCCTTGTTAATGACGATGGAACACACAAATTGCGCTGGGATTCAATACATCGTCCTCCAGCCGACTTGTCTCCAAGGGTCTATTGCTGCATCGAGCACCTTATGGTCGTTCTCCTGTGAGTCAAGTTTTTCGAATCCGACGCAAAACTGACAGTTAATTGTAACGTTCAGACCCTCTTAATGACGATGGACACACAAATTGCGTCTCGAATCAATGCATCGTCCGACAGCCGACCTGTCTCCAAGGGTCTATTGCTGCCTCGGGCACCTTATGGTCGCTCTGCTGTGAGTCTAGTTTTCCGAATACGACGCATAACTGACAGTTAATTGTAACGTTCAGAGCCTCTTAATGACGATGGAACACACAAATTGCGTCGCGATTCAATACATCGTCCTCCAGCCGCCTTGTCTCCAACGGTCTATTGCCTCGGTCACCGTATGGTCGTTCTGCTGTGAGTCTAGATTTTTGAATCCGACGCAAAACTGATAGTTAATTGTAAGGTTCAGAGCCTCTTAATGACGATGGAACACACAAATTGCATCACGATTCCATACATCGTCCTCCAGCCGAACTGTCTCCAAGGGTCTATTGCTGCCTCGGGCACCTTATGGTCGCTCTGCTGTGAGTCTAGTTTTCCGAATACGACGCATAACTGACAGTTAATTGTAAGGTTCAGAGCCTCTTAATGACGATGGAACACACAAATTGCGTCGCGATTCAATACATCGTCCTCCAGCCGACTTGTCGCCGACTTGCTGCCCCGCGCTCCTCTTGGTCGTTGTCCTAGGAGTGTAGTTTTTCGAATCCGGCACAAAACTGAAAAATTCAAAGCCTCTTAATGTCGATGGAACACACAAATTGCGCTGCGATACAATACATTGTCCTCCAGCTGACTTGTCTTCAAGGGTCTAGTGCTGCCTCAGGCACCTTATGGTCGTTCTCCTGTGAGTCTAGATTTTCGAATCCGACGCAAAACTGACAGTTAATTGTAAGGTTCAGAGCCTGTTAATGACGATGGAACACACAAATCGCGTCGCGATTCAATACATCGTCCTCCAGCCGCCCTGTCTCCAAGGGTCTATTGCTGCCTCGGTCACCTTATGGTCGTTCTCCTTGTGTCTAGTTTTTCGAATCCGACGCAAAACTGACAGATAATTGTAACGTTCAGAGCCTCTTAATGACGATGGAACACACAAATTGCGTCGAGATTCAATACATCGTCCGACAGCCGAACTGTCTCCAAAGGTCTATTGCTGCTACGGGCACCTTATGGTCGTTCTGCTGTGAGTCTAGTTTTCCAAATACGACGCATAACTGACAGTTAATTGTAACGTTCAGAGCCTTGTTAATGACGATGGAACACACAAATTGCGCTGGGATTCAATACATCGTCCTCCAGCCGACCTGTCTCCAAGGGTCTATTGCTGCCTCGGGCACCTTATGGTCGTTCTCCTGTGAGTCTAGTTTTTCGAATCCGACGCAAAACCGACAGTTAATTGTAACGTTCAGAGCCTCTTAATGACGATGGTACACACAAATTGCGTCGCGAATCAATACATCGTCCGACAGCCGACCTGTCTCCAAAGGTCTATTGCTGCCTCGGGCACCTTATGGTCGCTCTGCTGTGAGTCTAGTTTTCCGAATACGACGCATAACTGACAGTTAATTGTAACGTTCAGATTCTCTTAATGACGATGGAACACACAATTTGCGTCGCGATTCAATACATCGTCCTCCAGCCGACTTGTCGCCGACTTGCTGCCCCAGCCTCCTCTTGGTCGTTGTCCTAGGAGTGTAGTTTTTCGAATCCGGCAGAAAACTGAAAAATTCAAAGACTCATAATGACGATGGAACACACAAATTGCGCTGCGATTCAATACATCGTCCTCCAGCTGACTTGTCTTCAAGGGTCTAGTGCTGCCTCGGGCACCTTATGGTCGTTCTCCTGTGAGTCTAGATTTTCGAATCCGACGCAAAACTGACAGTTAATTGTAAGGTTCAGAGCCTGTTAATGACGATGGAACACACAAATCGCGTCGCGATTCAATACAATGTCCTCCAGCCGCCCTGTCTCCAAGGGTCTATTGCTGCCACGGTCACCTTATGGTCGTTCTCCTGTGTGTCTAGTTTTTCGAATCCGACGCAGAACTGACAGATAATTGTAACGTTCAGAGCCTCTTAATTACGATGGAACACACAAATTGCGTCGAGATTCAATACATCGTCCGACAGCCGAACTGTCTCCAAAGGTCTATTGCTGCTACGGGCACCTTATGGTCGTTCTGCTGTGAGTCTAGTTTTCCGAATACGACGCATAACTGACAGTGAATTGTAACGTTCAGAGCCTGTTAATGACAATGGAACACACAAATTGCGTCACGATTCAATACATCGTCCTCCAGCCGACTTGTCTCCAAGGGTCTATTGCTGCCTCGGGCACCTTATGGTCGTTCTCCTGTGAGTCTAGTTTTTCGAATCCGACGCAAAACTGACAGTTAATTGTAACGTTCAGAGCCTCTTAATGACGATGGAACACACAAATCGCGTCGCGATTCAATACATCGTCCTCCAGCCGACTTGTCTCCAAGGGTCTATTGCTGCCTCGGGCACCTTATGGTCGTTCTCCTGTGAGTCTAGCTTTTCGAATCCGACGCAAAACTGACAGTTAATTGTAACGTTCAGAGCCTGTTAATGACTATGGAACACACAAATTGCGTCGCGATTCAATACATCGTCCTCCAGCCACCTTGTCTAAATGGTCTATTGCTGCCTCGGGCACTTTATGGTCGTTCTCCTGTGAGACTAGTTTTTCGTATCCGACGCAAAACTGGCAGTTAATTGTAACATTCAGAGCCTCTTAATGACGATGGACACACAAATTGCGTCGCGAATCAATACATCGTCCTCCAGCCGACCTGTCTCCAAGGGTCTATTGCTTCCTCGGGCATCTTATGGTCGCTCTGCTGTGAGTCTAGTTTTCCGATTACGACGCATAACTGACAGTTAATTGTAACGTTCAGAGCCTCTTAATGACGATGGAACACACAAATTGCGTCGCGATTCAATACATCGTCCTCCAGCCAACTTGTCGCCGAGGTACTATTGCTGCCCCGGGCACATCTTGGTCGTTCTCCTAGGAGTGTAGTTTTTCGAATCCGACGCAAAACTGACAGTTAATTGTAACGTTCACAGCCTCTTAATGACGATGGACACACAAATTGCGTCTCGAATCAATGCATCGTCCGACAGCCGACCTGTCTCCAAGGGTCTATTGCTGCCTCGGGCACCTTATGGTCGCTCTGCTGTGAGTCTAGTTTTCCGAATACGACGCATAACTGACAGTTAATTGAAAGGTTCAGAGCCTCTTAATGACGATGGAACACACAAATTGCGTCGCGATTCAATACATCGTCCTCCAGCCGCCTTGTCTCCAACGGTCTATTGCCTCGGTCACCGTATGGTCGTTCTGCTGTGAGTCTAGATTTTTGAATCCGACGCAAAACTGATAGTTAATTGTAAGGTTCAGAGCCTCTTAATGACGATGGAACACACAAATTGCATCACGATTCCATACATCGTCCTCCAGCCGAACTGTCTCCAAGGGTCTATTGCTGCCTCGGGCACCTTATGGTCGCTCTGCTGTGAGTCTAGTTTTCCGAAACGACGCATAACTGACAGTTAATTGTAAGGTTCAGAGCCTCTTAATGACGATGGAACACACAAATTGCGTCGCGATTCAATACATCGTCCTCCAGCCGACTTGTCGCCGACTTGCTGCCCCGCGCTCCTCTTGGTCGTTGTCCTAGGAGTGTAGTTTTTCGAATCCGGCACAAAACTGAAAAATTCAAAGCCTCTTAATGTCGATGGAACACACAAATTGCGCTGCGATACAATACATCGTCCTCCAGCTGACTTGTCTTCAAGGGTCTAGTGCTGCCTCGGGCACCTTATGGTCGTTCTCCTGTGAGTCTAGATTTTCGAATCCGACGCAAAACTGACAGTTAATTGTAAGGTTCAGAGCCTGTTAATGACGATGGAACACCCAAATCGCGTCGCGATTCAATACATCGTCCTCCAGCCGCCCTGTCTCCAAGGGTCTATTGCTGCCTCGGTCACCTTATGGTCGTTCTCCTTGTGTCTAGTTTTTCGAATCCGACGCAAAACTGACAGATAATTGTAACGTTCAGAGCCTCTTAATGACGATGGAACACACAAATTGCGTCGAGATTCAATACATCGTCCGACAGCCGAACTGTCTCCAAAGGTCTATTGCTGCTACGGGCACCTTATGGTCGTTCTGCTGTGTGTCTAGTTTTCCAAATACGACGCATAACTGACAGTTAATTGTAACGTTCAGAGCCTTGTTAATGACGATGGAACACACAAATTGCGCTGGGATTCAATACATCGTCCTCCAGCCGACTTGTGTCCAAGTGTCTATTGCTGCCTCGAGCACCTTATGGTCGTTCTCCTGTGAGTCAAGTTTTTCGAATCCGACGCAAAACTGACAGTTAATTGTAACGTTCAGAGCCTCTTAATGACGATGGACACACAAATTGCGTCGCGAATCAATACATCGTCCGGCAGCCGACATGTCTCCAAGGGTCTATTGCTGCCTCGGGCACCTTATGGTCGCTCTGCTGTGAGTCTAGTTTTCCGAATACGACGCATAACTGACAGTTAATTGTAACGTTCAGAGCCTCTTAATGACGATGGAACACACAAATTGCGTCGCGATTCAATACATCGTCCTCCAGCCGACCTGTCTCCAAGGGTCTATTGCTGCCTCGGGCACCTTATGGTCGTTCTCCTGTGAGTCTAGTTTTTCGAATCCGACGCAAAACTGACAGTTAATTGTAACGTTCAGAGCCTCTTAATGACGATGGAACACACAAATTGCGTCGCGAATCAATACATCGTCCGACAGCCGACCTGTCTCCAAAGGTCTATTGCTGCCTCGGGCACCTTATGGTCGCTCTGCTGTGAGTCTAGTTTTCCGAATACGACGCATAACTGACAGTTAATTGTAACGTTCAGATTCTCTTAATGACGATGGAACACACAATTTGCGTCGCGATTCAATACATCGTCCTCCAGCCGACTTGTCGCCGACTTGCTGCCCCAGCCTCCTCTTGGTCGTTGTCCTAGGAGTGTAGTTTTTCGAATCCGGCAGAAAACTGAAAAATTCAAAGCCTCATAATGACGATGGAACACACAAATTGCGCTGCGATTCAATACATCGTCCTCCAGCTGACTTGTCTTCAAGGGTCTAGTGCTGCCTCGGGCACCTTATGGTCGTTCTCCTGTGAGTCTAGATTTTCGAATCCGACGCAAAACTGACAGTTAATTGTAAGGTTCAGAGCCTGTTAATGACGATGGAACACACAAATCGCGTCGCGATTCAATACAATGTCCTCCAGCCGCCCTATCTCCAAGGGTCTATTGCTGCCACGGTCACCTTATGGTCGTTCTCCTGTGTGTCTAGTTTTTCGAATCCGACGCAAAACTGACAGATAATTGTAACGTTCAGAGCCTCTTAATTACGATGGAACACACAAATTGCGTCGAGATTCAATACATCGTCCGACAGCCGAACTGTCTCCAAAGGTCTATTGCTGCTACGGGCACCTTATGGTCGTTCTGCTGTGAGTCTAGTTTTCCGAATACGACGCATAACTGACAGTGAATTGTAACGTTCAGAGCCTGTTAATGACAATGGAACACACAAATTGCGTCACGATTCAATACATCGTCCTCCAGCCGACTTGTCTCCAAGGGTCTATTGCTGCCTCGGGCACCTTATGGTCGTTCTCCTGTGAGTCTAGTTTTTCGAATCCGACGCAAAACTGACAGTTAATTGTAACGTTCAGAGCCTCTTAATGACGATGGAACACACAAATCGCGTCGCGATTCAATACATCGTCCTCCAGCCGACCTGTCTCCAAGGGACTATTGCTGCCTCGGGCACCTTATGGTCGTTCTCCTGTGAGTCTAGTTTTTCGAATCCGACGCAAAACTGACAGTTAATTTTAACGTTCAGAGCCTCTTAATGACGATGGAACACACAAATTGCGTCGCGATTCAATACATCGTCCTCCAGCCGACTTGTCGCCGAGGTACTATTGCTGCCCCGGTCCCCTCTTGGTCGTTCTCCTAGGAGTGTAGTTTTTCGAATCCGGCACAAAACTGACAGTTAATTGCAACATTCAGAGCCTCTTAATGACGATGGAACACACAAATTGCGCTGGGATTCAATACATCTTCCTCCAGCTGACTGGTCTCCAAGGGTCTATTGCTGCCTCGGGCACCTTGTGGTCGCTCTGCTATGAGTCTAGTTTTTCGATTCCGACGCAAAACTGACAGTTAATTGTAATGTTCAGGGCCTGTTAATGACTATGGAACACACAAATTGCGTCGCGATTCAATACATCGTCCTCCAGCCGCCTTGTCTCCAACGGTATATTGCTGCCTCGGTCACCTAATGGTCGTTCTGCTGTGAGTCTAGATTTTTGAATCCGACGCAAAACTCATAGTTAATTGTAAGGTTCAGAGCCTCTTAATGACGATGGAACACACAAATTGCATCACGATTCCATACATCGTCCTCCAGCCGAACTGTCTCCAAGGGTCTATTGCTGCCTCGGGCACCTTATGGTCGCTCTGCTGTGAGTCTAGTTTTCCGAATACGACGCATAACTGACAGTTAATTGTAAGGTTCAGAGCCTCTTAATGACGATGGAACACACAAATTGCGTCGCGATTCAATACATCGTCCTCCAGCCGACTTGTCGCCGACTTGCTGCCCCGGGCTCCTCTTGGTCGTTGTCCTAGGAGTGTAGTTTTTCGAATCCGGCACAAAACTGAAAAATTCAAAGCCTCTTAATGTCGATGGAACACACAAATTGCGCTGCGATTCAATACATCGTCCTCCAGCCGACCTGTCTCCAAGGGTCTATTGCTGCCTCGGTCACCTTATGGTCGTTCTCCTGTGTGTCTAGTTTTTCGAATCCGACGCAAAACTGACAGATAATTGTAACGTTCAGAGCCTCTTAATGACGATGGAACACACAAATTGCGTCGAGATTCAATACATCGTCCGACAGCCGAACTGTCTCCAAAGGTCTATTGCTGCTACGGGCACCTTATGGTCGTTCTGCTGTCAGTCTAGTTTTCCGAATACGACGCATAACTGACAGTGAATTGTAACGTTCAGAGCCTGTTAATGACAAAGGAACACACAAATTGCGTCGCGATTCAATACATCGTCCTCCAGCCGACTTGTCTCCAAGGGTCTATTGCTGCCTCGGGCACCTTATGGTCGTTCTCCTGTGAGTCTAGTTTTTCGAATCCGACGCAAAACTGACAGTTAATTGTAACGTTCAGAGCCTCTTAATGACGATGGAACACACAAATTGCGTCGCGATTCAATACATCGTCCTCCAGCCGACTTGTCTCCAAGGGTCTATTGCTGCCTCGGGCACCTTATGGTCGTTCTCCTGTGAGTCTAGCTTTTCGAATCCGACACAAAACTGACAGTTAATTGTAACGTTCAGAGCCTGTTAATGACTATGGAACACACAAATTGCGTCGCGATTCAATACATCGTCCTCCAGCCGCCTTGTCTAAAAGGGTCTAATGCTGCCTCGGGCACTTTATGGTCGTTCTCCTGTGAGTCTAGTTTTTCGTATCCGACGCAAAACTGACAGTTAATTGTAACGTTCAGAGCCTCTTAATGACGATGGACACACAAATTGCGTCGCGAATCAATACATCGTCCGACAGCCGACCAGTCTCCAAGGGTCTATTGCTGCCTCGGGCACCTTATGGTCGCTCTGCTGTGAGTCTAGTTTTCCGAATACGACGCATAACTGACAGTTAATTGTAACGTTCAGAGCCTCTTAATGACGATGGAACACACAAATTGCGTCGCGATTCAATACATCGTCCTCCAACCGACCTGTCTCCAAGGGTCTATTGCTGCCTCGGGCACCTCTTGGTCGTTCTCCTGTGAGTCTAGTTTTTCGAATCCGACGCAAAACTGACAGTTAATTGTAACGTTCAGAGCCTCTTAATGACGATGGAATACACAAATTGCGTCGCGAATCAATACATCGTCCGACAGCCGACCTGTCTCCAAAGGTCTATTGCTGCCTCGGGCACCTTATGGTCGCTCTGCTGTGAGTCTAGTTTTCCGAATACGACGCATAACTGACAGTTAATTGTAATGTTCAGAGCCTCTTAATGACGATGGAACACACAAATTGCGTCGCGATTCAATACATCGTCCTCCAACCGACCTGTCTCCAAGGGTCTATTGCTGCCTCGGGCACCTCTTGGTCGTTCTCCTGTGAGTCTAGTTTTTCGAATCCGACGCAAAACTGACAGTTAATTGTAACGTTCAGAGCCTCTTAATGACGATGGAATACACAAATTGCGTCGCGAATCAATACATCGTCCGACAGCCGACCTGTCTCCAAAGGTCTATTGCTGCCTCGGGCACCTTATGGTCGTTCTCCTGTGAGTCTAGATGTTCGAATCCGACGCAAAACTGACAGTTAATTGTAAGGTTCAGAGCCTGTTAATGACGATGGAACACACAAATCGCGTCGCGATTCAATACATCGTCCTCCAGCCGCCCTGTCTCGAAGGGTCTATTGCTGCCTCGGTCACCTTATGGTCGTTCTCCTGTGTGTCTAGTTTTTCGAATCCGACGCAAAACTGACAGATAATTGTAACGTTCAGAGCCTCTTAATGACGATGGAACACACAAATTGCGTCGAGATTCAATACATCGTCCGACAGCCGAACTGTCTCCAAAGGTCTATTGCTGCTACGGGCACCTTATGGTCGTTCGATTGTGAGTCTAGTTTTCCGAATACGACGCATAACTGACAGTGAATTGTAACGTTCAGAGCCTGTTAATGACAATGGAACACACAAATTGCGTCGCGATTCAATACATCGTCCTCCAGCCGACTTGTCTCCAAGGGTCTATTGCTGCCTCGAGCACCTTATGGTCGTTCTCCTGTGAGTCTAGTTTTTCGAATCCGACGCAAAACTGACGGTTAATTGTAACGTTCAGAGCCTCTTAATGACGATGGAACACACAAGTTGCGTCGCGATTCAATACATCGTCCTCCAGCCGACTTGTCTCCAAGGGTCTATTGCTGCCTCGGGCACCTTATGGTCGTTCTCTTGTGAGTCTAGCTTTTCGAATCCGACACAATACTGACAGTTAATTGTAACGTTCAGAGCCTGTTAATGACTATGGAACACACAAATTGCGTCGCGATTCAATACATCGTCCTCCAGCCGCCTTGTCTAAAAGGGTCTATTGCTGCCTCGGGCACTTTATGGTCGTTCTCCTGTGAGTCTAGTTTTTCGTATCCGACGCATAACTGACAGTTAATTGTAACGTTCAGAGCCTGTTAATGACAATGGAACACACAAATTGCGTCGCGATTCAATACATCGTCCTCCAGCCGACTTGTCTCCAAGGGTCTATTGCTGCCTCGAGCACCTTATGGTCGTTCTCCTGTGAGTCAAGTTTTTCGAATCCGACGCAAATTTGACAGTTAATTGTGACGTTCAGTGCCTCTTAATGACGATGGACACACAAATTGCGTCGCGAATCAATACATCGTCCGACAGCCGACCTGTCTCCAAGGGTCTATTGCTGCCTCGGGCACCTTATGGTCGCTCTGCTGTGAGTCTAGTTTTCCGAATATGACGCATAACTGATAGTTAATTGTTACGTTCAGAGCCTCTTAATGACGATGGACACACAAATTGCGTCGCGAATCAATACATCGTCCGACAGCCGACCTGTCTCCAAGGGTCTATTGCTGCCTCGGGCACCTTATGGTCGCTCTGCTGTGAGTCTAGTTTTCCGAATACGACGCATAACTGACAGTTAATTGTAACGTTCAGAGCCTCTTAATGACGATGGAACACACAAATTGCGCTGCGATTCAATACATCGTCCTCCAGCCACTTGTCTCCATGGGTCTAGTGCTGCCTCGGGCACCTTATGGTCGTTCTCCTGTGAGTCTAGATTTTCGAATCCGACGCAAAACTGACAGTTAATTGTAACATTCAGAGCCTCTTAATGACGATGGAACACACAAATCGCGACGCGATTCAATACATCCTCCTCCGGCCGACCTGTCTCCAAGGGTCTATTGCTGCCTCGGGCACCTTATGGTCGCTCTGCTGTGAGTCTAGTTTTTCGAATCCGACGCAAAACTGACAGTTAATTGTAACGTTCAGAGCCTGTTAATGACTATGGAACACACAAATTGCGTCGCGATTCAATACATCGTCCTCCAGCCGCCTTGTCTCCAACGGTCTATTGCTGCCTCGGTCACCTTATGGTCGTTCTGCTGTGAGTCTAGATTTTTGAATCCGACGCAAAACTGATAGTTAATTGTAAGGTTCAGAGCCTCTTAATGACGATGGAACACACTAATTGCATCACGATTCCATACATCGTCCTCCAGCCGACCTGTCTCCAAGGGTCTATTGCTGCCTCGGGCACCTTATGGTCGCTCTGCTGTGAGTCTAGTTTTCCGAATACGACGCATAATTGACAGTTAATTGTAAGGTTCAGAGACTCTTAATGACGATGGAACACACAAATTGCGTCGCGATTCATTACATCGTCCTCCAGCCGACTTGTCGCCGAGGTACTATTGCTGCCCCGGGCCCCTCTTGGTGGTTCTCCTAGGAGTGTAGTTTTTCGAATCCGGCACAAAACTGACAGTTAATTGTAACATTCAGAGCCTCTTAATGACGATGGAACACACAAATTGCGCTGGGAGTCAATACATCGTCCTCCAGCCGACTTGTCTCCAAGGGTCTATTGCTGCCTCGGGCACCTTATGGTCGCTCTGCTGTGAGTCTAGTTTTTCGAATCCGACGCAAAACTGACAGTTAATTGTAACGTTCAGAGCCTGTTAATGACTATGGAACACACAAATTGCGTCGCGACTCAATACATCGTCCTCCAGCCGCCTTGTCTCCAACGGTCTATTGCTGCCTCGGTCACCTTATGGTCGTTCTGCTGTGAGTCTAGATTTTTGAATCCGACGCAAAACTGATAGTTAATTGTAAGGTTCAGAGCCTCTTAATGACGATGGAACACACTAATTGCATCACGATTCCATACATCGTCCTCCAGCCGACCTGTCTCCAAGGGTCTATTGCTGCCTCGGGCACCTTATGGTCGCTCTGCTGTGAGTCTAGTTTTCCGAATACGACGCATAACTGACAGTTAATTGTAAGGTTCAGAGCCTCTTAATGACGATGGAACACACAAATTGCGTCGCGAATCAATACATCGTCCTCCAGCCGACTTGTCGCCGACTTGCTGCCCCGGGCTCCTCTTGGTCGTTGTCCTAGGAGTGTAGTTTTTCGAATCCGGCACAAAACTGAAAAATTCAAAGCCTCTTAATGACGATGGAACACACAAATTGCGCTGCGATTCAATACATCGTCCTCCAGCTGACTTGTCTTCAAGGGTCTAGTGCTGCCTCGGGCACCTTATGGTCGTTCTCCTGTGTGTCTAGTTTTTCGAATCCGACGCAAAACTGACAGATAATTGTAACGTTCAGAGCCTCTTAATGACGATGGAACACACAAATTGCGTCGAGATTCAATACATCGTCCGACAGCCGAACTGTCTCCAAAGGTCTATTGCTGCTACGGGCACCTTATGGTCGTTCTGCTGTGAGTCTAGTTTTCCGAATACGACGCATAACTGACGGTGAATTGTAACGTTCAGAGCCTGTTAATGACAATGGAACACACAAATTCCGTCGCGATTCAATACATCGTCCTCCAGCCGACTTGTCTCCAAGGGTCTATTGCTGCCTCGGGCACCTTATGGTCGTTCTCCTGTGAGTCTAGTTTTTCGAATCCGACGCAAAACTGACAGTTAATTGTAACGTTCAGAGCCTCTTAATGATGATGGAACACACAAATTGCGTCGCGATTCAATACATCGTCCTCCAGCCGCCTTGTCATAAAGGGTCTATTCCTGCCTCGGGCACTTTATGGTCGTTCTCCTGTGAGTCTAGTTTTTCGTATCCGACGCAAAACTGACAGTTAATTGTAACGTTCAGAGCCTCTTAATGACGATGGACACACAAATTGCGTCGCGAATCAATACATCGTCCGACAGCCGACCTGTCTCCAAGGGTCTATTGCTGCCTCGGGCACCTTATGGTCGCTCTGCTGTGAGTCTAGTTTTCCGATTACGACGCATAACTGACAGTTAATTGTAACGTTCAGAGCCTCTTAATGACGATGGAACACACAAATTGCGTCGCGATTCAATACATCGTCCTCCAGCCGACTTGTCGCCGAGGTACTATTGCTGCCCCGGGCACCTCCTGGTCGTTCTCCTAGGAGTGTAGTTTTTCGAATCCGGCACAAAACTGACAGTTAATTGTAACATTCAGAGCCTCTTAATGATGATGGAACACACAAATTGCGCTGCGATTCAATACATCGTCCTCCAGCCGACTTGTCTCCTATGGTCTAGTGCTGCCTCGGGCACCTTATGGTCGTTCTCCTGTGAGTCTAGATTTTCGAATCCGACGCAAAACTGACAGTTAATTGTAACGTTCAGAGCCTCTCAATGACGATGGAACACACAAATCGCGTCGCGATTCAATACATCCTCCTCCGGCCGACCTGTCTCCAAGGGTCTATTGCTGCCTCGGGCACCTTATGGTCGATCTCCTGTGAGTCTAGTTTTTCGAATCCGACGCAAAACTGACAGTTAATTGTAACGTTCACAGCCTCTTAATGACGATGGAACACACAAATAGCGTCGAGATTCAATACATCGTCCGACAGCCGACCTGTCTCCAAAGGTCTATTGCTGCCTCGGGCACCTTATGGTCGTTCTGCTGTGAGTCTAGTTTTCCAAATACGACGCACAACTGACAGTTAATTGCAACGTTCAGAGCCTTGTTAATGACGATGGAACACACAAATTGCGCTGGGATTCAATACATCGTCCTCCAGCCGACTTGTCTCCAAGGGTCTATTGCTGCCTCGAGCACCTTATGGTCGCTCTCCTGTGAGTCAAGTTTTTCGAATCCGACGCAAAACTGACAGTCCTTGTAACGTTCAGAGCCTCTTAATGACGATGGACACACAAATTGCGACGCGAATAAATACATCGTCCGACAGCCGACCTGTCTCCAAGGGTCTATTGCTGCCTCGGGCACTTTATGGTCGTTCTCCTGTGAGTCTAGTTTTTCGTATCCGACGCAAAACTGACAGTTAATTGTAACGTTCAGAGCCTCTTAATGACGATGGACACACAAATTGCGTCGCGAATCAATACATCGTCCGACAGCCGACCTGTCTCCAAGGGTCTATTGCTGCCTCGGGCAAATTATGGTCGCTCTGCTGTGAGTCTAGTTTTCCGAATACGACGCATAACTGACAGTTAATTGTAACGTTCAGAGCCTCTTAATGACGATGGAACACACAAATTGCGCTGCGATTCAATACATCGTCCTCCAGCCACTTGTCTCCATGGGTCTAGTGCTGCCTCGGGCACCTTATGGTCGTTCTCCTGTGAGTCTAGATTTTCGAATCCGACGCAAAACTGACAGTTAATTGTAACATTCAGAGCCTCTTAATGACGATGGAACACACAAATCGCGACGCGATTCAATACATCCTCCTCCGGCCGACCTGTCTCCAAGGGTCTATTGCTGCCTCGGGCACCTTATGGTCGCTCTGCTGTGAGTCTAGTTTTTCGAATCCGACGCAAAACTGACAGTTAATTGTAACGTTCAGAGCCTGTTAATGACTATGGAACACACAAATTGCGCCGCGATTCAATACATCGTCCTCCAGCCGCCTTGTCTCCAACGGTCTATTGCTGCCTCGGTCACCTTATGGTCGTTCTGCTGTGAGTCTAGATTTTTGAATCCGACGCAAAACTGATAGTTAATTGTAAGGTTCAGAGCCTCTTAATGACGATGGAACACACTAATTGCATCACGATTCCATACATCGTCCTCCAGCCGACCTGTCTCCAAGGGTCTATTGCTGCCTCGGGCACCTTATGGTCGCTCTGCTGTGAGTCTAGTTTTCCGAATACGACGCATAATTGACAGTTAATTGTAAGGTTCAGAGACTCTTAATGACGATGGAACACACAAATTGCGTCGCGATTCATTACATCGTCCTCCAGCCGACTTGTCGCCGAGGTACTATTGCTGCCCCGGGCCCCTCTTGGTGGTTCTCCTAGGAGTGTAGTTTTTCGAATCCGGCACAAAACTGACAGTTAATTGTAACATTCAGAGCCTCTTAATGACGATGGAACACACAAATTGCGCTGGGAGTCAATACATCGTCCTCCAGCCGACTTGTCTCCAAGGGTCTATTGCTGCCTCGGGCACCTTATGGTCGCTCTGCTGTGAGTCTAGTTTTTCGAATCCGACGCAAAACTGACAGTTAATTGTAACGTTCAGAGCCTGTTAATGACTATGGAACACACAAATTGCGTCGCGACTCAATACATCGTCCTCCAGCCGCCTTGTCTCCAACGGTCTATTGCTGCCTCGGTCACCTTATGGTCGTTCTGCTGTGAGTCTAGATTTTTGAATCCGACGCAAAACTGATAGTTAATTGTAAGGTTCAGAGCCTCTTAATGACGATGGAACACACTAATTGCATCACGATTCCATACATCGTCCTCCAGCCGACCTGTCTCCAAGGGTCTATTGCTGCCTCGGGCACCTTATGGTCGCTCTGCTGTGAGTCTAGTTTTCCGAATACGACGCATAACTGACAGTTAATTGTAAGGTTCAGAGCCTCTTAATGACGATGGAACACACAAATTGCGTCGCGATTCAATACATCGTCCTCCAGCCGACTTGTCGCCGACTTGCTGCCCCGGGCTCCTCTTGGTCGTTGTCCTAGGAGTGTAGTTTTTCGAATCCGGCACAAAACTGAAAAATTCAAAGCCTCTTAATGACGATGGAACACACAAATTGCGCTGCGATTCAATACATCGTCCTCCAGCTGACTTGTCTTCAAGGGTCTAGTGCTGCCTCGGGCACCTTATGGTCGTTCTCCTGTGTGTCTAGTTTTTCGAATCCGACGCAAAACTGACAGATAATTGTAACGTTCAGAGCCTCTTAATGACGATGGAACACACAAATTGCGTCGAGATTCAATACATCGTCCGACAGCCGAACTGTCTCCAAAGGTCTATTGCTGCTACGGGCACCTTATGGTCGTTCTGCTGTGAGTCTAGTTTTCCGAATACGACGCATAACTGACGGTGAATTGTAACGTTCAGAGTCTGTTAATGACAATGGAACACACAAATTCCGTCGCGATTCAATACATCGTCCTCCAGCCGACTTGTCTCCAAGGGTCTATTGCTGCCTCGGGCACCTTATGGTCGTTCTCCTGTGAGTCTAGTTTTTCGAATCCGACGCAAAACTGACAGTTAATTGTAACGTTCAGAGCCTCTTAATGATGATGGAACACACAAATTGCGTCGCGATTCAATACATCGTCCTCCAGCCGCCTTGTCATAAAGGGTCTATTCCTGCCTCGGGCACTTTATGGTCGTTCTCCTGTGAGTCTAGTTTTTCGTATCCGACGCAAAACTGACAGTTAATTGTAACGTTCAGAGCCTCTTAATGACGATGGACACACAAATTGCGTCGCGAATCAATACATCGTCCGACAGCCGACCTGTCTCCAAGGGTCTATTGCTGCCTCGGGCACCTTATGGTCGCTCTGCTGTGAGTCTAGTTTTCCGATTACGACGCATAACTGACAGTTAATTGTAACGTTCAGAGCCTCTTAATGACGATGGAACACACAAATTGCGTCGCGATTCAATACATCGTCCTCCAGCCGACTTGTCGCCGAGGTACTATTGCTGCCCCGGGCACCTCCTGGTCGTTCTCCTAGGAGTGTAGTTTTTCGAATCCGGCACAAAACTGACAGTTAATTGTAACATTCAGAGCCTCTTAATGATGATGGAACACACAAATTGCGCTGCGATTCAATACATCGTCCTCCAGCCGACTTGTCTCCTATGGTCTAGTGCTGCCTCGGGCACCTTATGGTCGTTCTCCTGTGAGTCTAGATTTTCGAATCCGACGCAAAACTGACAGTTAATTGTAACGTTCAGAGCCTCTCAATGACGATGGAACACACAAATCGCGTCGCGATTCAATACATCCTCCTCCGGCCGACCTGTCTCCAAGGGTCTATTGCTGCCTCGGCCACCTTATGGTCGATCTCCTGTGAGTCTAGTTTTTCGAATCCGACGCAAAACTGACAGTTAATTGTAACGTTCACAGCCTCTTAATGACGATGGAACACACAAATAGCGTCGAGATTCAATACATCGTCCGACAGCCGACCTGTCTCCAAAGGTCTATTGCTGCCTCGGGCACCTTATGGTCGTTCTGCTGTGAGTCTAGTTTTCCAAATACGACGCACAACTGACAGTTAATTGCAACGTTCAGAGCCTTGTTAATGACGATGGAACACACAAATTGCGCTGGGATTCAATACATCGTCCTCCAGCCGACTTGTCTCCAAGGGTCTATTGCTGCCTCGAGCACCTTATGGTCGCTCTCCTGTGAGTCAAGTTTTTCGAATCCGACGCAAAACTGACAGTCCTTGTAACGTTCAGAGCCTCTTAATGACGATGGACACACAAATTGCGACGCGAATAAATACATCGTCCGACAGCCGACCTGTCTCCAAGGGTCTATTGCTGCCTCGGGCACTTTATGGTCGTTCTCCTGTGAGTCTAGTTTTTCGTATCCGACGCAAAACTGACAGTTAATTGTAACGTTCAGAGCCTCTTAATGACGATGGACACACAAATTGCGTCGCGAATCAATACATCGTCCGACAGCCGACCTGTCTCCAAGGGTCTATTGCTGCCTCGGGCAAATTATGGTCGCTCTGCTGAGAGTCTAGTTTTCCGAATACGACGCATAACTGACAGTTAATTGTAACGTTCAGAGCCTCTTAATGACGATGGAACACACAAATTGCGCTGCGATTCAATACATCGTCCTCCAGCCACTTGTCTCCATGGGTCTAGTGCTGCCTCGGGCACCTTATGGTCGTTCTCCTGTGAGTCTAGATTTTCGAATCCGACGCAAAACTGACAGTTAATTGTAACGTTCAGAGCCTCTTAATGACGATGGAACACACAAATCGCGACGCGATTCAATACATCCTTCTCCGGCCGACCTGTCTCCAAGGGACTATTGCTGCCTCGGGCACCTTATGGTCGTTCTCCTGTGAGTCTAGATTTTCGAATCCGACGCAAAACTGACAGTTAATTGTAACGTTCAGAGCCTGTTAATGACAATGGAACACACAAATTGCGTCGCGATTCAATACATCGTCCTCCAGCCGACTTGTCTCCAAGGGTCTATTGCTGCCTCGGGCACCTTATGGTCGTTCTCCTGTGAGTCTAGTTTTTCGAATCCGACGCAAAACTGACAGTTAACTGTAACGTTCAGAGCCTCTTAATGACGATGGAACAAACAAATTCCGTCGCGATTCAATACATCGTCCTCCAGCCGACTTGTCTCCAAGGGTCTATTGCTGCCTCGGGAACCTTATGGTCGTTCTCCTGTGAGTCTAGCTTTTTGAATCCGACACAATACTGACAGTTAATTGTAAGGTTCAGAGCCTGTTAATGACTATGGAACACACAAATTGCGTCGTGATTCAATACATCGTCCTCCAGCCGCCTTGTATAAAAGGGTCTATTGCTGCCTCGGGCACCTTATGGTCGCTCTGCTGTGAGTCTAGTTTTTCGAATCCGACGCAAAACTGACAGTTAATTGTAACGTTCAGAGCCTGTTAATGACTATGGAACACACAAATTGCGCCGCGATTCAATACATCGTCCTCCAGCCGCCTTGTCTCCAACGGTCTATTGCTGCCTCGGTCACCTTATGGTCGTTCTGCTGTGAGTCTAGATTTTTGAATCCGACGCAAAACTGATAGTTAATTGTAAGGTTCAGAGCCTCTTAATGACGATGGAACACACTAATTGCATCACGATTCCATACATCGTCCTCCAGCCGACCTGTCTCCAAGGGTCTATTGCTGCCTCGGGCACCTTATGGTCGCTCTGCTGTGAGTCTAGTTTTCCGAATACGACGCATAATTGACAGTTAATTGTAAGGTTCAGAGACTCTTAATGACGATGGAACACACAAATTGCGTCGCGATTCATTACATCGTCCTCCAGCCGACTTGTCGCCGAGGTACTATTGCTGCCCCGGGCCCCTCTTGGTGGTTCTCCTAGGAGTGTAGTTTTTCGAATCCGGCACAAAACTGACAGTTAATTGTAACATTCAGAGCCTCTTAATGACGATGGAACACACAAATTGCGCTGGGAGTCAATACATCGTCCTCCAGCCGACTTGTCTCCAAGGGTCTATTGCTGCCTCGGGCACCTTATGGTCGCTCTGCTGTGAGTCTAGTTTTTCGAATCCGACGCAAAACTGACAGTTAATTGTAACGTTCAGAGCCTGTTAATGACTATGGAACACACAAATTGCGTCGCGACTCAATACATCGTCCTCCAGCCGCCTTGTCTCCAACGGTCTATTGCTGCCTCGGTCACCTTATGGTCGTTCTGCTGTGAGTCTAGATTTTTGAATCCGACGCAAAACTGATAGTTAATTGTAAGGTTCAGAGCCTCTTAATGACGATGGAACACACTAATTGCATCACGATTCCATACATCGTCCTCCAGCCGACCTGTCTCCAAGGGTCTATTGCTGCCTCGGGCACCTTATGGTCGCTCTGCTGTGAGTCTAGTTTTCCGAATACGACGCATAACTGACAGTTAATTGTAAGGTTCAGAGCCTCTTAATGACGATGGAACACACAAATTGCGTCGCGATTCAATACATCGTCCTCCAGCCGACTTGTCGCCGACTTGCTGCCCCGGGCTCCTCTTGGTCGTTGTCCTAGGAGTGTAGTTTTTCGAATCCGGCACAAAACTGAAAAATTCAAAGCCTCTTAATGACGATGGAACACACAAATTGCGCTGCGATTCAATACATCGTCCTCCAGCTGACTTGTCTTCAAGGGTCTAGTGCTGCCTCGGGCACCTTATGGTCGTTCTCCTGTGTGTCTAGTTTTTCGAATCCGACGCAAAACTGACAGATAATTGTAACGTTCAGAGCCTCTTAATGACGATGGAACACACAAATTGCGTCGAGATTCAATACATCGTCCGACAGCCGAACTGTCTCCAAAGGTCTATTGCTGCTACGGGCACCTTATGGTCGTTCTGCTGTGAGTCTAGTTTTCCGAATACGACGCATAACTGACGGTGAATTGTAACGTTCAGAGTCTGTTAATGACAATGGAACACACAAATTCCGTCGCGATTCAATACATCGTCCTCCAGCCGACTTGTCTCCAAGGGTCTATTGCTGCCTCGGGCACCTTATGGTCGTTCTCCTGTGAGTCTAGTTTTTCGAATCCGACGCAAAACTGACAGTTAATTGTAACGTTCAGAGCCTCTTAATGATGATGGAACACACAAATTGCGTCGCGATTCAATACATCGTCCTCCAGCCGCCTTGTCATAAAGGGTCTATTCCTGCCTCGGGCACTTTATGGTCGTTCTCCTGTGAGTCTAGTTTTTCGTATCCGACGCAAAACTGACAGTTAATTGTAACGTTCAGAGCCTCTTAATGACGATGGACACACAAATTGCGTCGCGAATCAATACATCGTCCGACAGCCGACCTGTCTCCAAGGGTCTATTGCTGCCTCGGGCACCTTATGGTCGCTCTGCTGTGAGTCTAGTTTTCCGATTACGACGCATAACTGACAGTTAATTGTAACGTTCAGAGCCTCTTAATGACGATGGAACACACAAATTGCGTCGCGATTCAATACATCGTCCTCCAGCCGACTTGTCGCCGAGGTACTATTGCTGCCCCGGGCACCTCCTGGTCGTTCTCCTAGGAGTGTAGTTTTTCGAATCCGGCACAAAACTGACAGTTAATTGTAACATTCAGAGCCTCTTAATGATGATGGAACACACAAATTGCGCTGCGATTCAATACATCGTCCTCCAGCCGACTTGTCTCCTATGGTCTAGTGCTGCCTCGGGCACCTTATGGTCGTTCTCCTGTGAGTCTAGATTTTCGAATCCGACGCAAAACTGACAGTTAATTGTAACGTTCAGAGCCTCTCAATGACGATGGAACACACAAATCGCGTCGCGATTCAATACATCCTCCTCCGGCCGACCTGTCTCCAAGGGTCTATTGCTGCCTCGGCCACCTTATGGTCGATCTCCTGTGAGTCTAGTTTTTCGAATCCGACGCAAAACTGACAGTTAATTGTAACGTTCACAGCCTCTTAATGACGATGGAACACACAAATAGCGTCGAGATTCAATACATCGTCCGACAGCCGACCTGTCTCCAAATGTCTATTGCTGCCTCGGGCACCTTATGGTCGTTCTGCTGTGAGTCTAGTTTTCCAAATACGACGCACAACTGACAGTTAATTGCAACGTTCAGAGCCTTGTTAATGACGATGGAACACACAAATTGCGCTGGGATTCAATACATCGTCCTCCAGCCGACTTGTCTCCAAGGGTCTATTGCTGCCTCGAGCACCTTATGGTCGCTCTCCTGTGAGTCAAGTTTTTCGAATCCGACGCAAAACTGACAGTCCTTGTAACGTTCAGAGCCTCTTAATGACGATGGACACACAAATTGCGACGCGAATAAATACATCGTCCGACAGCCGACCTGTCTCCAAGGGTCTATTGCTGCCTCGGGCACTTTATGGTCGTTCTCCTGTGAGTCTAGTTTTTCGTATCCGACGCAAAACTGACAGTTAATTGTAACGTTCAGAGCCTCTTAATGACGATGGACACACAAATTGCGTCGCGAATCAATACATCGTCCGACAGCCGACCTGTCTCCAAGGGTCTATTGCTGCCTCGGGCAAATTATGGTCGCTCTGCTGTGAGTCTAGTTTTCCGAATACGACGCATAACTGACAGTTAATTGTAACGTTCAGAGCCTCTTAATGACGATGGAACACACAAATTGCGCTGCGATTCAATACATCGTCCTCCAGCCACTTGTCTCCATGGGTCTAGTGCTGCCTCGGGCACCTTATGGTCGTTCTCCTGTGAGTCTAGATTTTCGAATCCGACGCAAAACTGACAGTTAATTGTAACGTTCAGAGCCTCTTAATGACGATGGAACACACAAATCGCGACGCGATTCAATACATCCTTCTCCGGCCGACCTGTCTCCAAGGGACTATTGCTGCCTCGGGCACCTTATGGTCGTTCTCCTGTGAGTCTAGATTTTCGAATCCGACGCAAAACTGACAGTTAATTGTAACGTTCAGAGCCTGTTAATGACAATGGAACACACAAATTGCGTCGCGATTCAATACATCGTCCTCCAGCCGACTTGTCTCCAAGGGTCTATTGCTGCCTCGGGCACCTTATGGTCGTTCTCCTGTGAGTCTAGTTTTTCGAATCCGACGCAAAACTGACAGTTAACTGTAACGTTCAGAGCCTCTTAATGACGATGGAACAAACAAATTCCGTCGCGATTCAATACATCGTCCTCCAGCCGACTTGTCTCCAAGGGTCTATTGCTGCCTCGGGAACCTTATGGTCGTTCTCCTGTGAGTCTAGCTTTTTGAATCCGACACAATACTGACAGTTAATTGTAAGGTTCAGAGCCTGTTAATGACTATGGAACACACAAATTGCGTCGTGATTCAATACATCGTCCTCCAGCCGCCTTGTATAAAAGGGTCTATTGCTGCCTCGGGCACTTTATGGTCGTTCTCCTGTGAGTCTAGTTTTTCGTATCCGACGCAAAACTGACAGTTAATTGTAACGTTCAGAGCCTCTTAATGACGATGGACACACAAATTGCGTCGCGAATCAATACATCGTCCGACAGCCGACCTGTCTCCAAGGGTCTATTGCTGCCTCGGGCACCTTATGGTCGCTCTGCTGTGAGTCTAGTTTTCCGAATACGACGCATAACTGACAGTTAATTGTAACGTTCAGAGCCTCTTAATGACGATGGAACACACAAATTGCGCTGCGATTCAATACATCGTCCTCCAGCCACTTGTCTCCATGGGTCTAGTGCTGCCTCGGGCACCTTATGGTCGTTCTCCTGTGAGTCTAGATTTTCGAATCCGACGCAAATCTGACAGTTACTTGTAACATTCAGAGCCTCTTAATGACGATGGAACACACAAATCGCGACGCGATTCAATACATCCTCCTCCGGCCGACCTGTCTCCAAGGGTCTATTGCTGCCTCGGGCACCTTATGGTCGCTCTGCTGTGAGTCTAGTTTTTCGAATCCGACGCAAAACTGACAGTTAATTGTAACGTTCAGAGCCTGTTAATGACTATGGAGCACACAAATTGCGTCGCGATTCAATACATCGTCCTCCAGCCGCCTTGTCTCCAACGGTCTATTGCTGCCTCGGTCACCTTATGGTCGTTCTGCTGTGAGTCTAGATTTTTGAATCCGACGCAAAACTGATAGTTAATTGTAAGGTTCAGAGCCTCTTAATGACGATGGAACACACAAATTGCATCACGATTCCATACATCGTCCTCCAGCCGACCTGTCTCCAAGGGTCTATTGCTGCCTCGGGCACCTTATGGTCGCTCTGCTGTGAGTCTAGTTTTCCGAATACGACGCATAATTGACAGTTAATTGTAAGGTTCAGAGACTCTTAATGACGATGGAACACACAAATTGCGTCGCGATTCATTACATCGTCCTCCAGCCGACTTATCGCCGAGGTACTATTGCTGCCCCGGGCCCCTCTTGGTGGTTCTCCTAGGAGTGTAGTTTTTCGAATCCGGCACAAAACTGACAGTTAATTGTAACATTCAGAGCCTCTTAATGACGATGGAACACACAAATTGCGCTGAGAGTCAATACATCGTCCTCCAGCCGACTTGTCTCCAAGGGTCTATTGCTGCCTCGGGCACCTTATGGTCGCTCTGCTGTGAGTCTAGTTTTTCGAATCCGACGCAAAACTGACAGTTAATTGTAACGTTCAGAGCCTGTTAATGACTATGGAACACACAAATTGCGTCGCGACTCAATACATCGTCCTCCAGCCGCCTTGTCTCCAACGGTCTATTGCTGCCTCGGTCACCTTATGGTCGTTCTGCTGTGAGTCTAGATTTTTGAATCCGACGCAAAACTGATAGTTAATTGTAAGGTTCAGAGCCTCTTAATGACGATGGAACACACTAATTGCATCACGATTCCATACATCGTCCTCCAGCCGACCTGTCTCCAAGGGTCTATTGCTGCCTCGGGCACCTTATGGTCGCTCTGCTGTGAGTCTAGTTTTCCGAATACGACGCATAACTGACAGTTAATTGTAAGGTTCAGAGCCTCTTAATGACGATGGAACACACAAATTGCGTCGCGATTCAATACATCGTCCTCCAGCCGACTTGTCGCCGACTTGCTGCCCCGGGCTCCTCTTGGTCGTTGTCCTAGGAGTGTAGTTTTTCGAATCCGGCACAAAACTGAAAAATTCAAAGCCTCTTAATGACGATGGAACACACAAATTGCGCTGCGATTCAATACATCGTCCTCCAGCTGACTTGTCTTCAAGGGTCTAGTGCTGCCTCTGGCACCTTATGGTCGTTCTCCTGTGTGTCTAGTTTTTCGAATCCGACGCAAAACTGACAGATAATTGTAACGTTCAGAGCTTCTTAATGACGATGGAACACACAAATTGCGTCGAGATTCAATACATCGTCCGACAGCCGAACTGTCTCCAAAAGTCTATTGCTGCTACGGGCACCTTATGGTCGTTCTGCTGTGAGTCTAGTTTTCGAATACGACGCATAACTGACGGTGAATTGTAACGTTCAGAGCCTGTTAATGACAATGGAACACACAAATTCCGTCGCGATTCAATACATCGTCCTCCAGCCGACTTGTCTCCAAGGGTCTATTGCTGCCTCGGGCACCTTATGGTCGTTCTCCTGTGAGTCTAGTTTTTCGAATCCGACGCAAAACTGACAGTTAATTGTAACGTTCAGAGCCTCTTAATGATGATGGAACACACAAATTGCGTCGCGATTCAATACATCGTCCTCCAGCCGTCTCCAAGGGTCTATTGCTGCCTCGGGCACCTTATGGTCGTTCTCCTGTGTGTCTAGCTTTTCGAATCCGATGCAAAACTGATAGTTAATTGTAACGTTCAGAGCCTGTTAATGACTATGGAACACACAAATTGCGTCGCGATTCAATACATCGTCCTCCAGCCGCCTTGTCATAAAGGGTCTATTCCTGCCTCGGGCACTTTATGGTCGTTCTCCTGTGAGTCTAGTTTTTCGTATCCGACGCAAAACTGACAGTTAATTGTAACGTTCAGAGCCTCTAAATGACGATGGACACACAAATTGCGTCGCGAATCAATACATCGTCCGACAGCCGACCTGTCTCCAAGGGTCTATTGCTGCCTCGGGCACCTTATGGTCGCTCTGCTGTGAGTCTAGTTTTCCGATTACGACGCATAACTGACAGTTAATTGTAACGTTCAGAGCCTCTTAATGACGATGGAACACACAAATTGCGTCGCGATTCAATACATCGTCCTCCAGCCGACTTGTCGCCGAGGTACTATTGCTGCCCCGGGCACCTCCTGGTCGTTCTCCTAGGAGTGTAGTTTTTCGAATCCGGCACAAAACTGACAGTTAATTGTAACATTCAGAGCCTCTTAATGATGATGGAACACACAAATTGCGCTGCGATTCAATACATCGTCCTCCAGCCGACTTGTCTCCTATGGTCTAGTGCTGCCTCGGGCACCTTATGGTCGTTCTCCTGTGAGTCTAGATTTTCGAATCCGACGCAAAACTGACAGTTAATTGTAACGTTCAGAGCCTCTCAATGACGATGGAACACACAAATCGCGTCGCGATTCAATACATCCTCCTCCGGCCGACCTGTCTCCAAGGGTCTATTGCTGCCTCGGGCACCTTATGGTCGATCTCCTGTGAGTCTAGTTTTTCGAATCCGACGCAAAACTGACAGTTAATTGTAACGTTCACAGCCTCTTAATGACGATGGAACACACAAATAGCGTCGAGATTCAATACATCGTCCGACAGCCGACCTGTCTCCAAAGGTCTATTGCTGCCTCGGGCACCTTATGGTCGTTCTGCTGTGAGTCTAGTTTTCCAAATACGACGCACAACTGACAGTTAATTGCAACGTTCAGAGCCTTGTTAATGACGATGGATCACACAAATTGCGCTGGGATTCAATACATCGTCCTCCAGCCGACTTGTCTCCAAGGGTCTATTGCTGCCTCGAGCACCTTATGGTCGCTCTCCTGTGAGTCAAGTTTTTCGAATCCGACGCAAAACTGACAGTCCTTGTAACGTTCAGAGCCTCTTAATGACGATGGACACACAAATTGCGACGCGAATAAATACATCGTCCGACAGCCGACCTGTCTCCAAGGGTCTATTGCTGCCTCGGGCACTTTATGGTCGTTCTCCTGTGAGTCTAGTTTTTCGTATCCGACGCAAAACTGACAGTTAATTGTAACGTTCAGAGCCTCTTAATGACGATGGACACACAAATTGCGTCGCGAATCAATACATCGTCCGACAGCCGACCTGTCTCCAAGGGTCTATTGCTGCCTCGGGCAAATTATGGTCGCTCTGCTGTGAGTCTAGTTTTCCGAATACGACGCATAACTGACAGTTAATTGTAACGTTCAGAGCCTCTTAATGACGATGGAACACACAAATTGCGCTGCGATTCAATACATCGTCCTCCAGCCACTTGTCTCCATGGGTCTAGTGCTGCCTCGGGCACCTTATGGTCGTTCTCCTGTGAGTCTAGATTTTCGAATCCGACGCAAAACTGACAGTTAATTGTAACATTCAGAGCCTCTTAATGACGATGGAACACACAAATCGCGACGCGATTCAATACATCCTCCTCCGGCCGACCTGTCTCCAAGGGTCTATTGCTGCCTCGGGCACCTTATGGTCGCTCTGCTGTGAGTCTAGTTTTTCGAATCCGACGCAAAACTGACAGTTAATTGTAACGTTCAGAGCCTGTTAATGACTATGGAACACACAAATTGCGTCGCGATTCAATACATCGTCCTCCAGCCGCCTTGTCTCCTACGGTCTATTGCTGCCTCGGTCACCTTATGGTCGTTCTGCTGTGAGTCTAGATTTTTGAATCCGACGCAAAACTGATAG
Source organism: Schistocerca nitens (assembly GCF_023898315.1). NCBI lineage: Eukaryota > Metazoa > Arthropoda > Insecta > Orthoptera > Acrididae > Schistocerca > Schistocerca nitens. The sequence continues at coordinate 236,493,327 of NC_064623.1, read as the reverse complement.
TTAATTGTAAGGTTCAGAGCCTCTTAATGACGATGGAACACACAAATTGCATCACGATTCCATACATCGTCCTCCAGCCGACCTGTCTCCAAGGGTCTATTGCTGCCTCGGGCACCTTATGGTCGCTCTGCTGTGAGTCTAGTTTTCCGAATACGACGCATAATTGACAGTTAATTGTAAGGTTCAGAGACTCGTAATGACGATGGAACACACAAATTGCGTCGCGATTCATTACATCGTCCTCCAGCCGACTTGTCGCCGAGGTACTATTGCTGCCCCGGGCCCCTCTTGGTGGTTCTCCTAGGAGTGTAGTTTTTCGAATCCGGCACAAAACTGACAGTTAATTGTAACATTCAGAGCCTCTTAATGACGATGGAACACACAAATTGCGCTGGGAGTCAATACATCGTCCTTCAGCCGACTTGTCTCCAAGGGTCTATTGCTGCCTCGGGCACCTTATGGTCGCTCTGCTGTGAGTCTAGTTTTTCGAATCCGACGCAAAACTGACAGTTAATTGTAACGTTCAGAGCCTGTTAATGACTATGGAACACACAAATTGCGTCGCGACTCAATACATCGTCCTCCAGCCGCCTTGTCTCCAACGGTCTATTGCTGCCTCGGTCACCTTATGGTCGTTCTGCTGTGAGTCTAGATTTTTGAATCCGACGCAAAACTGATAGTTAATTGTAAGGTTCAGAGCCTCTTAATGACGATGGAACACACAAATTGCATCACGATTCCATACATCGTCCTCCAGCCGACCTGTCTCCAAGGGTCTATTGCTGCCTCGGGCACCTTATGGTCGCTCTGCTGTGAGTCTAGTTTTCCGAATACGACGCATAACTGACAGTTAATTGTAAGGTTCAGAGCCTCATAATGACGATGGAACACACAAATTGCGTCGCGATTCAATACATCGTCCTCCAGCCGACTTGTCGCCGACTTGCTGCCCCGGGCTCCTCTTGGTCGTTGTCCTAGGAGTGTAGTTTTTCGAATCCGGCACAAAACTGAAAAATTCAGAGCCTCTTAATGACGATGGAACACACAAATTGCGCTGCGATTCAATACATCGTCCTCCAGCTGACTTGTCTTCAAGGGTCTAGTGCTGCCTCGGGCACCTTATGGTCGTTCTCCTGTGTGTCTAGTTTTTCGAATCCGACGCAAAACTGACAGATAATTGTAACGTTCAGAGCCTCTTAATGACGATGGAACACACAAATTGCGTCGAGATTCAATACATCGTCCGACAGCCGAACTGTCTCCAAAGGTCTATTGCTGCTACGGGCACCTTATGGTCGTTCTGCTGTGAGTCTAGTTTTCCGAATACGACGCATAACTGACGGTGAATTGTAACGTTCAGAGCCTGTTAATGACAATGGAACACACAAATTCCGTCGCGATTCAATACATCGTCCTCCAGCCGACTTGTCTCCAAGGGTCTATTGCTGCCTCGGGCACCTTATGGTCGTTCTCCTGTGAGTCTAGTTTTTCGAATCCGACGCAAAACTGACAGTTAATTGTAACGTTCAGAGCCTCTTAATGATGATGGAACACACAAATTGCGTCGCGATTCAATACATCGTCCTCCAGCCGACTTGTCTCCAAGGGTCTATTGCTGCCTCGGGCACCTTATGGTCGTTCTCCTGTGAGTCTAGCTTTTCGAATCCGATGCAAAACTGATAGTTAATTGTAACGTTCAGAGCCTGTTAATGACTATGGAACACACAAATTGCGTCGCGATTCAATACATCGTCCTCCAGCCGCCTTGTCATAAAGGGTCTATTCCTGCCTCGGGCACTTTATGGTCGTTCTCCTGTGAGTCTAGTTTTTCGAATCCGACGCAAAACTGACAGTTAATTGTAACGTTCACAGCCTCTTAATGACGATGGAACACACAAATAGCGTCGAGATTCAATACATCGTCCGACAGCCGACCTGTCTCCAAAGGTCTATTGCTGCCTCGGGCACCTTATGGTCGTTCTGCTGTGAGTCTAGTTTTCCAAATACGACGCACAACTGACAGTTAATTGCAACGTTCAGAGCCTTGTTAATGACGATGGATCACACAAATTGCGCTGGGATTCAATACATCGTCCTCCAGCCGACTTGTCTCCAAGGGTCTATTGCTGCCTCGAGCACCTTATGGTCGTTCTCCTGTGAGTCAAGTTTTTCGAATCCGACGCAAAACTGACAGTTCATTGTAACGTTCAGAGCCTCTTAATGACGATGGACACACAAATTGCGTCGCGAATAAATACATCGTCCGACAGCCGACCTGTCTCCAAGGGTCTATTGCTGCCTCGGGCACCTTATGGTCGCTCTGCTGTGAGTCTAGTTTTCCGAATACGACGCATAACTGACAGTTAATTGTAAGGTTCAGAGCCTCTTAATGACGATGGAACACACAAATTGCGTCGCGATTCAATACATCGTCCTCCAGCCGACTTGTCGCCGAGGTACTATTGCTGCCCCGGGCCCCTCTTGGTCGTTCTCCTAGGAGTGTATTTTCTCGAATCCGGCACAAAACTGACAGTTAATTGTAACATTCAGAGCCTCTTAATGACGATGGAACACACAAATTGCGCTGGGATTCAATACATCGTCCTCGAGCCGACTTGTCTCCAAGGGTCTATTGCTGCCTCGGTCACCTTATGGTCGTTCTGCTGTGAGTCTAGATTTATGAATCCGACGCAAAACTGATAGTTAATTGTAAGGTTCAGAGCGTCTTAATGACGATGGAACACACAAATTGCATCACGATTCCATACATCGTCCTCCAGCCGACCTGTCTCCAAGGGTCTATTGCTGCCTCGGGCACCTTATGGTCGCTCTGCTGTGAGTCTAGTTTTCCGAATACGACGCATAACTGACAGTTAATTGTAAGGTTCAGAGCCTCTTAATGACGATGGAACACACAAATTGCGTCGCGATTCAATACATCGTCCTCCAGCCGACTTGTCGCCGACTTGCTGCCCCGGGCTCCTCTTGGTCGTTGTCCTAGGAGTGTAGTTTTTCGAATCCGGCAGAAAACTGAAAAATTCAAAGCCTCTTAATGACGATGGAACACACAAATTGCGCTGCGATTCAATACATCGTCCTCCAGCTGACTTGTCTTCAAGGGTCTAGTGCTGCCTCGGGCACCTTATGGTCGTTCTCCTGTGAGTCTAGATTTTCGAATCCGACGCAAAACTGACAGTTAATTGTAAGGTTCAGAGCCTGTTAATGACGATGGAACACACAAATCGCGTCGCGATTCAATACATCGTCCTCCAGCCGCCCTGTCTCCAAGGGTCTATTGCTGCCTCGGTCACCTTATGGTCGTTCTCCTGTGTGTCTAGTTTTTCGAATCCGACGCAAAACTGACAGATAATTGTAACGTTCAGAGCCTCTTAATGACGATGGAACACACAAATTGCGTCGAGATTCAATACATCGTCCGACAGCCGAACTGTCTCCAAAGGTCTATTGCTGCTACGGGCACCTTATGGTCGTTCTCCTGTGAGTCTAGTTTTTCGAATCCGACGCAAAACTGATAGTTAATTGTAACGTTCAGAACCTCTTAATGACGATGGAACACACAAATTGCGTCGCGATTCAATACATCGTCCTCCAGCCGCCTTGTCTAAAAGGGTCTATTGCTGCCTCGGGCACTTTATGGTCGTTCTCCTGTGAGTCTAGTTTTTCGTATCCGACGCAAAACTGACAGTTAATTGTAACGTTCAGAGCCTCTTAATGACGATGGACACACAAATTGCGTCGCGAATCAATACATCGTCCGACAGCCGACCTGTCTCCAAGGGTCTATTGCTGCCTCGGGCACCTTATGGTCGCTCTGCTGTGAGTCTAGTTTTCCGATTACGACGCATAACTGACAGTTAATTGTAACGTTCAGAGCCTATTAATGACGATGGAACACACAAATTGCGTCGCGATTCAATACATCGTCCTCCAGCCGCTTTGTCTAAAAGGGTCTATTGCTGCCTCGGGCACTTTATGGTCGTTCTCCTGTGAGTCTAGTTTTTCGTATCCGACGCAAAACTGACAGTTAATTGTAACGTTCAGAGCCTCTTAATGACGATGGACACACAAATTGCGTCGCGAATCAATACATCGTCCGACAGCCGACCTGTCTCCAAGGGTCTATTGCTGCCTCGGGCACCTTATGGTCGCTCTGCTGTGAGTCTAGTTTTCCGATTACGACGCATAACTGACAGTTAATTGTAACGTTCAGAGCCTCTTAATGACGATGGAACACACAAATTGCGTCGCGATTCAATACATCGTCCTCCAGCCGACGTGTCGCCGAGGTACTATTGCTGCCCCGGGCACCTCTTGGTCGTTCTCCTAGGAGTGTAGTTTTTCGAATCCGGCACAAAACTGACAGTTAATTGTAACATTCAGAGCCTCTTAATGATAATGGAACACACAAATTGCGCTGCGATTCAATACATCGTCCTCCAGCCAACTTGTCTCCTATGGTCTAGTGCTGCCTCGGGCACCTTATGGTCGTTCTCCTGTGAGTCTAGATTTTCGAATCCGACGCAAAACTGACAGTTAATTGTAACGTTCAGAGCCTCTTAATGACGATGGAACACACAAATCGCGTCGCGATTCAATACATCCTCCTCCGGCCGACCTGTCTCCAATGGTCTATTGCTGCCTCGGGCACCTTATGGTCGATCTCCTGTGAGTCTAGTTTTTCGAATCCGACGCAAAACTGACAGTTAATTGTAAGGTTCAGAGCCTCTTAATGACGATGGAACACACAAATTGCGTCGCGATTCAATACATCGTCCTCCAGCCGACTTGTCGCCGAGGTACTATTGCTGCCCCGGGCCCCTCTTGGTCGTTCTCCTAGGAGTGTAGTTTTTCGAATCCGGCACAAAACTGACAGTTAATTGTAACATTCAGAGCCTCTTAATGACGATGGAACACACAAATTGCGTCGCGACTCAATACATCGTCCTCCAGCCGCCTTGTCTCCAACGGTCTATTGCTGCCTCGGTCACCTTATGGTCGTTCTGCTGTGAGTCTAGATTTTTGAATCCGACGCAAAACTGATAGTTAATTGTAAGGTTCAGAGCCTCTTAATGACGATGGAACACACAAATTGCATCACGATTCCATACATCGTCCTCCAGCCGACCTGTCTCCAAGGGTCTATTGCTGCCTCGGGCACCTTATGGTCGCTCTGCTGTGAGTCTAGTTTTCCGAATACGACGCATAACTGACAGTTAATTGTAAGGTTCAGAGCCTCTTAATGACGATGGAACACACAAATTGCGTCGCGATTCAATACATCGTCCTCCAGCCGACTTGTCGCCGACTTGCTGCCCCGGGCTCCTCTTGGTCGTTGTCTTAGGAGTGTAGTTTTTCGAATCCGGCAGAAAACTGAAAAATTCAAAGCCTCTTAATGACGATGGATTACACAAATTGCGCTGCGATTCAATACATCGTCCTCCAGCTGACTTGTCTTCAAGGGTCTAGTGCTGCCTCGGGCACCTTATGGTCGTTCTCCTGTGAGTCTAGATTTTCGAATCCGACGCAAAACTGACAGTTAATTGTAAGGTTCAGAGCCTGTTAATGACGATGGAACACACAAATCGCGTAGCGATTCAATACATCGTCCTCCAGCCGCCCTGTCTCCAAGGGTCTATTGCTGCCTCGGTCACCTTATGGTCGTTCTCCTGTGTGTCTAGTTTTTCGAATCCGACGCAAAACTGACAGATAATTGTAACGTTCAGAGCCTCTTAATGACGATGGACACACAAATTGCGTCGCGAATAAATACATCGTCCGACAGCCGACCTGTCTCCAAGGGTCTATTGCTGCCTCGGGCACCTTATGGTCGCTCTGCTGTGAGTCTAGTTTTCCGAATACGACGCATAACTGACAGTTAATTGTAAGGTTCAGAGCCTCTTAATGACGATGGAACACACAAATTGCGTCGCGATTCAATACATCGTCCTCCAGCCGACTTGTCGCCGAGGTACTATTGCTGCCCCGGGCCCCTCTTGGTCGTTCTCCTAGGAGTGTATTTTCTCGAATCCGGCACAAAACTGACAGTTAATTGTAACATTCAGAGCCTCTTAATGACGATGGAACACACAAATTGCGCTGGGATTCAATACATCGTCCTCGAGCCGACTTGTCTCCAAGGGTCTATTGCTGCCTCGGTCACCTTATGGTCGTTCTGCTGTGAGTCTAGATTTATGAATCCGACGCAAAACTGATAGTTAATTGTAAGGTTCAGAGCGTCTTAATGACGATGGAACACACAAATTGCATCACGATTCCATACATCGTCCTCCAGCCGACCTGTCTCCAAGGGTCTATTGCTGCCTCGGGCACCTTATGGTCGCTCTGCTGTGAGTCTAGTTTTCCGAATACGACGCATAACTGACAGTTAATTGTAAGGTTCAGAGCCTCTTAATGACGATGGAACACACAAATTGCGTCGCGATTCAATACATCGTCCTCCAGCCGACTTGTCGCCGACTTGCTGCCCCGGGCTCCTCTTGGTCGTTGTCCTAGGAGTGTAGTTTTTCGAATCCGGCAGAAAACTGAAAAATTCAAAGCCTCTTAATGACGATGGAACACACAAATTGCGCTGCGATTCAATACATCGTCCTCCAGCTGACTTGTCTTCAAGGGTCTAGTGCTGCCTCGGGCACCTTATGGTCGTTCTCCTGTGAGTCTAGATTTTCGAATCCGACGCAAAACTGACAGTTAATTGTAAGGTTCAGAGCCTGTTAATGACGATGGAACACACAAATCGCGTCGCGATTCAATACATCGTCCTCCAGCCGCCCTGTCTCCAAGGGTCTATTGCTGCCTCGGTCACCTTATGGTCGTTCTCCTGTGTGTCTAGTTTTTCGAATCCGACGCAAAACTGACAGATAATTGTAACGTTCAGAGCCTCTTAATGACGATGGAACACACAAATTGCGTCGAGATTCAATACATCGTCCGACAGCCGAACTGTCTCCAAAGGTCTATTGCTGCTACGGGCACCTTATGGTCGTTCTCCTGTGAGTCTAGTTTTTCGAATCCGACGCAAAACTGATAGTTAATTGTAACGTTCAGAACCTCTTAATGACGATGGAACACACAAATTGCGTCGCGATTCAATACATCGTCCTCCAGCCGCCTTGTCTAAAAGGGTCTATTGCTGCCTCGGGCACTTTATGGTCGTTCTCCTGTGAGTCTAGTTTTTCGTATCCGACGCAAAACTGACAGTTAATTGTAACGTTCAGAGCCTCTTAATGACGATGGACACACAAATTGGGTCGCGAATCAATACATCGTCCGACAGCCGACCTGTCTCCAAGGGTCTATTGCTGCCTCGGGCACCTTATGGTCGCTCTGCTGTGAGTCTAGTTTTCCGATTACGACGCATAACTGACAGTTAATTGCAACGTTCAGAGCCTATTAATGACGATGGAACACACAAATCGCGTCGCGATTCAATACATCCTCCTCCGGCCGACCTGTCTCCAAGGGTCTATTGCTGCCTCGGGCACCTTATGGTCGATCTCCTGTGAGTCTAGTTTTTTGAATCCGACGCAAAACTGACAGTTAATTGTAACGTTCACAGCCTCTTAATGACGATGGAACACACAAATTGAGTCGAGATTCAATACATCGTCCTCCAGCCGCCTTGTCTCCAACGGTCTATTGCTTCCTCGGTCACCTTATGGCCGTTCTGCTGTGAGTCTAGATTTTTGAATCCGACGCAAAACCTATAGTTAATTGTAAGGTTCAGAGCCTCTTAATGACGATGGAACACACAAATTGCATCACGATTCCATACATCGTCCTCCAGCCGACCTGTCTCCAAGGGTCTATTGCTGCCTCGGGCACATTATGGTCGCTCTGCTGTGAGTCTAGTTTTCCGAATACGACGCATAACTGACAGTTAATTGTAAGGTTCAGAGCCTCTTAATGACGATGGAACACACAAATTGCGTCGCGATTCAATACATCGTCCTCCAGCCGACTTGTCGCCGACTTGCTGCCCCGGGCTCCTCTTGGTCGTTGTCCTAGGAGTGTAGTTTTTCGAATCCGGCAGAAAACTGAAAAATTCAAAGCCTCTTAATGACGATGGAACACACAAATTGCGCTGCGATTCAATACATCGTCCTCCAGCTGACTTGTCTTCAAGGGTCTAGTGCTGCCTCGGGCACCTTATGGTCGTTCTCCTGTGAGTCTAGATTTTCGAATCCGACGCAAAACTGACAGTTAATTGTAAGGTTCAGAGCCTGTTAATGACTATGGAACACACAAATCGCGTCGCGATTCAATACATCGTCCTCCAGCCGCCCTGTCTCCAAGGGTCTATTGCTGCCTCGGTCACCTTATGGTCGTTCTCCTGTGTGTCTAGTTTTTAGAATCCGACGCAAAAGTGACAGATAATTGTAACGTTCAGAGCCTCTTAATGACGATGGAACACACAAATTGCGTCGAGATTCAGTACATCGTCCGACAGCCGAACTGTCTCCAAAGGTCCATTGCTGCTACGGGCACCTTATGGTCGTTCTCCTGTGAGTCTAGTTTTTCGAATCCGACGGAAAACTGACAGTTTATTGTAACGTTCAGAGCCTCTTAATGACGATGGAACACACAAATTGCGTCGCGATTCAATACATCGTCCTCCAGCCGCCTTGTCTCCAACGGTCTATTGCTGCCTCGGTCACCTTATGGTCGTTCTGCTGTGAGTCTAGATTTTTGAATCCGACGCAAAACTGATAGTTAATTGTAAGGTTCAGAGCCTCTTAATGACGATGGAACACACAAATTGCATCACGATTCCATACATCGTCCTCCAGCCGACCTGTCTCCAAGGGTCTATTGCTGCCTCGGGCACCTTATGGTCGCTCTGCTGTGAGTCTAGTTTTCCGAATACGACGCATAACTGACAGTTAATTGTAAGGTTCAGAGCCTCTTAATGACGATGGAACACACAAATTGCGTCGCGATTCAATACATCGTCCTCCAGCCGACTTGTCGCCGACTTGCTGCCCCGGGCTCCTCTTGGTCGTTGTCTTAGGAGTGTAGTTTTTCGAATCCGGCAGAAAACTGAAAAATTCAAAGCCTCTTAATGACGATGGATTACACAAATTGCGCTGCGATTCAATACATCGTCCTCCAGCTGACTTGTCTTCAAGGGTCTAGTGCTGCCTCGGGCACCTTATGGTCGTTCTCCTGTGAGTCTAGATTTTCGAATCCGACGCAAAACTGACAGTTAATTGTAAGGTTCAGAGCCTGTTAATGACGATGGAACACACAAATCGCGTCGCGATTCAATACATCGTCCTCCAGCCGCCCTGTCTCCAAGGGTCTATTGCTGCCTCGGTCACCTTATGGTCGTTCTCCTGTGTGTCTAGTTTTTCGAATCCGACGCAAAACTGACAGATAATTGTAACGTTCAGAGCCTCTTAATGACGATGGACACACAAATTGCGTCGCGAATAAATACATCGTCCGACAGCCGACCTGTCTCCAAGGGTCTATTGCTGCCTCGGGCACCTTATGGTCGCTCTGCTGTGAGTCTAGTTTTCCGAATACGACGCATAACTGACAGTTAATTGTAAGGTTCAGAGCCTCTTAATGACGATGGAACACACAAATTGCGTCGCGATTCAATACATCGTCCTCCAGCCGACTTGTCGCCGAGGTACTATTGCTGCCCCGGGCCCCTCTTGGTCGTTCTCCTAGGAGTGTATTTTCTCGAATCCGGCACAAAACTGACAGTTAATTGTAACATTCAGAGCCTCTTAATGACGATGGAACACACAAATTGCGCTGGGATTCAATACATCGTCATCGAGCCGACTTGTCTCCAAGGGTCTATTGCTGCCTCGGTCACCTTATGGTCGTTCTGCTGTGAGTCTAGATTTATGAATCCGACGCAAAACTGATAGTTAATTGTAAGGTTCAGAGCGTCTTAATGACGATGGAACACACAAATTGCATCACGATTCCATACATCGTCCTCCAGCCGACCTGTCTCCAAGGGTCTATTGCTGCCTCGGGCACCTTATGGTCGCTCTGCTGTGAGTCTAGTTTTCCGAATACGACGCATAACTGACAGTTAATTGTAAGGTTCAGAGCCTCTTAATGACGATGGAACACACAAATTGCGTCGCGATTCAATACATCGTCCTCCAGCCGACTTGTCGCCGACTTGCTGCCCCGGGCTCCTCTTGGTCGTTGTCCTAGGAGTGTAGTTTTTCGAATCCGGCAGAAAACTGAAAAATTCAAAGCCTCTTAATGACGATGGAACACACAAATTGCGCTGCGATTCAATACATCGTCCTCCAGCTGACTTGTCTTCAAGGGTCTAGTGCTGCCTCGGGCACCTTATGGTCGTTCTCCTGTGAGTCTAGATTTTCGAATCCGACGCAAAACTGACAGTTAATTGTAAGGTTCAGAGCCTGTTAATGACGATGGAACACACAAATCGCGTCGCGATTCAATACATCGTCCTCCAGCCGCCCTGTCTCCAAGGGTCTATTGCTGCCTCGGTCACCTTATGGTCGTTCTCCTGTGTGTCTAGTTTTTCGAATCCGACGCAAAACTGACAGATAATTGTAACGTTCAGAGCCTCTTAATGACGATGGAACACACAAATTGCGTCGAGATTCAATACATCGTCCGACAGCCGAACTGTCTCCAAAGGTCTATTGCTGCTACGGGCACCTTATGGTCGTTCTCCTGTGAGTCTAGTTTTTCGAATCCGACGCAAAACTGATAGTTAATTGTAACGTTCAGAACCTCTTAATGACGATGGAACACACAAATTGCGTCGCGATTCAATACATCGTCCTCCAGCCGCCTTGTCTAAAAGGGTCTATTGCTGCCTCGGGCACTTTATGGTCGTTCTCCTGTGAGTCTAGTTTTTCGTATCCGACGCAAAACTGACAGTTAATTGTAACGTTCAGAGCCTCTTAATGACGATGGACACACAAATTGGGTCGCGAATCAATACATCGTCCGACAGCCGACCTGTCTCCAAGGGTCTATTGCTGCCTCGGGCACCTTATGGTCGCTCTGCTGTGAGTCTAGTTTTCCGATTACGACGCATAACTGACAGTTAATTGCAACGTTCAGAGCCTATTAATGACGATGGAACACACAAATCGCGTCGCGATTCAATACATCCTCCTCCGGCCGACCTGTCTCCAAGGGTCTATTGCTGCCTCGGGCACCTTATGGTCGATCTCCTGTGAGTCTAGTTTTTTGAATCCGACGCAAAACTGACAGTTAATTGTAACGTTCACAGCCTCTTAATGACGATGGAACACACAAATTGAGTCGAGATTCAATACATCGTCCTCCAGCCGCCTTGTCTCCAACGGTCTATTGCTTCCTCGGTCACCTTATGGCCGTTCTGCTGTGAGTCTAGATTTTTGAATCCGACGCAAAACCTATAGTTAATTGTAAGGTTCAGAGCCTCTTAATGACGATGGAACACACAAATTGCATCACGATTCCATACATCGTCCTCCAGCCGACCTGTCTCCAAGGGTCTATTGCTGCCTCGGGCACATTATGGTCGCTCTGCTGTGAGTCTAGTTTTCCGAATACGACGCATAACTGACAGTTAATTGTAAGGTTCAGAGCCTCTTAATGACGATGGAACACACAAATTGCGTCGCGATTCAATACATCGTCCTCCAGCCGACTTGTCGCCGACTTGCTGCCCCGGGCTCCTCTTGGTCGTTGTCCTAGGAGTGTAGTTTTTCGAATCCGGCAGAAAACTGAAAAATTCAAAGCCTCTTAATGACGATGGAACACACAAATTGCGCTGCGATTCAATACATCGTCCTCCAGCTGACTTGTCTTCAAGGGTCTAGTGCTGCCTCGGGCACCTTATGGTCGTTCTCCTGTGAGTCTAGATTTTCGAATCCGACGCAAAACTGACAGTTAATTGTAAGGTTCAGAGCCTGTTAATGACTATGGAACACACAAATCGCGTCGCGATTCAATACATCGTCCTCCAGCCGCCCTGTCTCCAAGGGTCTATTGCTGCCTCGGTCACCTTATGGTCGTTCTCCTGTGTGTCTAGTTTTTAGAATCCGACGCAAAAGTGACAGATAATTGTAACGTTCAGAGCCTCTTAATGACGATGGAACACACAAATTGCGTCGAGATTCAGTACATCGTCCGACAGCCGAACTGTCTCCAAAGGTCCATTGCTGCTACGGGCACCTTATGGTCGTTCTCCTGTGAGTCTAGTTTTTCGAATCCGACGGAAAACTGACAGTTTATTGTAACGTTCAGAGCCTCTTAATGACGATGGAACACACAAATTGCGTCGCGATTCAATACATCGTCCTCCAGCCGCCTTGTCTAAAAGGGTCTATTGCTGCCTCGGGCACTTTATGGTCGTTCTCCTGTGAGTCTAGTTTTTCGTATCCGACGCAAAACTGACAGTTAATTGTAACGTTCAGAGCCTCTTAATGACGATGGACACACAAATTGCGTCGCGAATCAATACATCGTCCGACTGCCGACCTGTCTCCAAGGGTCTATTGCTGCCTCGGGCACCTTATGGTCGCTCTGCTGTGAGTCTAGTTTTCCGATTACGACGCATAACTGACAGTTAATTGTAACGTTCAGAGCCTCTTAATGACGATGGAACACACAAATTGCGTCGCGATTCAATAATCGTCCTCCAGCCGACGTGTCGCCGAGGTACTATTGCTGCCCCGGGCACCTCTTGGTCGTTCTCCTAGGAGTGTAGTTTTTCGAATCCGGCACAAAACTGACAGTTAATTGTAACATTCAGAGCCTCTTAATGATAATGGAACACACAAATTGCGCTGCGATTCAATACATCGTCCTCCAGCCAACTTGTCTCCTATGGTCTAGTGCTGCCTCGGGCACCTTATGGTCGTTCTCCTGTGAGTCTAGATTTTCGAATCCGACGCAAAACTGACAGTTAATTGTAACGTTCAGAGCCTCTTAATGACGATGGAACACACAAATCGCGTCGCGATTCAATACATCCTCCTCCGGCCGACCTGTCTCCAAGGGTCTATTGCTGCCTCGGGCACCTTATGGTCGATCTCCTGTGAGTCTAGTTTTTCGAATCCGACGCAAAACTGACAGTTAATTGTAAGGTTCAGAGCCTCTTAATGACGATGGAACACACAAATTGCGTCGCGATTCAATACATCGTCCTCCAGCCGACTTGTCGCCGAGGTACTATTGCTGCCCCGGGCCCCTCTTGGTCGTTCTCCTAGGAGTGTAGTTTTTCGAATCCGGCACAAAACTGACAGTTAATTGTAACATTCAGAGCCTCTTAATGACGATGGAACACACAAATTGCGCTGGGATTCAATACATCGTCCTCCAGCCGACTTGTCTCCAAGGGTCTATTGCTGCCTCGGGCACCTTATGGTCGCTCTGCTGTGAGTCTAGCTTTTCGAATCCGACGCAAAACTGACAGTTAATTGTAACGTTCAGAGCCTGTTAATGACTATGGAACACACAAATTGCGTCGCGATTCAATACATCGTCCTCCAGCCGCCTTGTCTCCAACGGTCTATTGCTGCCTCGGTCACCTTATGGTCGTTCTGCTGTGAGTCTAGATTTTTGAATCCGACGCAAAACTGATAGTTAATTGTAAGGTTCAGAGCCTCTTAATGACGATGGAACACACAAATTGCATCACGATTCCATACATCGTCCTCCAGCCGACCTGTCTCCAAGGGTCTATTGCTGCCTCGGGCACCTTATGGTCGCTCTGCTGTGAGTCTAGTTTTCGAATACGACGCATAACTGACAGTTAATTGTAAGGTTCAGAGCCTCTTAATGACGATGGAACACACAAATTGCGTCGCGATTCAATACATCGTCCTCCAGCCGACTTGTCGCCGACTTGCTGCCCCGGGCTCCTCTTGGTCGTTGTCCTAGGAGTGTAGTTTTTCGAATCCGGCAGAAAACTGAAAAATTCAAAGCCTCTTAATGACGATGGATTACACAAATTGCGCTGCGATTCAATACATCGTCCTCCAGCTGACTTGTCTTCAAGGGTCTAGTGCTGCCTCGGGCACCTTATGGTCGTTCTCCTGTGAGTCTAGATTTTCGAATCCGACGCAAAACTGACAGTTAATTGTAAGGTTCAGAGCCTGTTAATGACGATGGAACACACAAATCGCGTCGCGATTCAATACATCGTCCTCCAGCCGCCCTGTCTCCAAGGGTCTATTGCTGCCTCGGTCACCTTATGGTCGTTCTCCTGTGTGTCTAGTTTTTCGAATCCGACGCAAAACTGACAGATAATTGTAACGTTCAGAGCCTCTTAATGACGATGGAACACACAAATTGCGTCGAGATTCAATACATCGTCCGACAGCCGAACTGTCTCCAAAGGTCTATTGCTGCTACGGGCACCTTATGGTCGTTCTCCTGTGAGTCTAGTTTTTCGAATCCGACGCAAAACTGACAGTTAATTGTAACGTTCAGAGCCTCTTAATGACGATGGAACACACAAATTGCGTCGCGATTCAATACATTGTCCTCCAGCCGCCTTGTCTAAAAGGGTCTATTGCTGCCTCGGGCACTTTATGGTCGTTCTCCTGTGAGTCTAGTTTTTCGTATCCGACGCAAAACTGACAGTTAATTGTAACGTTCAGAGCCTCTTAATGACGATGGACACACAAATTGCGTCGCGAATCAATACATCGTCCGACAGCCGACCTGTCTCCAAGGGTCTATTGCTGCCTCGGGCACCTTATGGTCGCTCTGCTGTGAGTCTAGTTTTCCGATTACGACGCATAACTGACAGTTAATTGTAACGTTCAGAGCCTCTTAATGACGATGGAACACACAAATTGCGTCGCGATTCAATACATCGTCCTCCAGCCGACTTGTCGCCGAGGTACTATTGCTGCCCCGGGCACCTCTTGGTCGTTCTCCTAGGAGTGTAGTTTTTCGAATCCGGCACAAAACTGACAGTTAATTGAAACATTCAGAGCCTCTTAATGATGATGGAACACACAAATTGCGCTGCGATTCAATACATCGTCCTCCAGCCGACTTGTCTCCAATGGTCTAGTGCTGCCTCGGGCACCTTATGGTCGTTCTCCTGTGAGTCTAGATTTTCGAATCCGAAGCAAAACTGACAGTTAATTGTAACGTTCAGAGCCTCTTAATGACGATGGAACACACAAATTGCGTCGCGATTCAATACATCCTCCTCCGGCCGACCTGTCTCCAAGGGTCTATTGCTGCCTCGGGCACCTTATGGTCGATCTCCTGTGAGTCTAGTTTTTCGAATCCGACGCAAAACTGACAGTTAATTGTAACGTTCACAGCCTCTTAATGACGATGGAACACACAAATTGCGTCGAGATTCAATACATCGTCCTCCAGCCGCCTTGTCTCCAACGGTCTATTGCTGCCTCGGTCACCTTGTGGTCGTTCTGCTGTGAGTCTAGATTTTTGAATCCGACGCAAAACTGATAGTTAATTGTAAGGTTCAGAGCCTCTTAATTACGATGGAACACACAAATTGCATCACGATTCCATACATCGTCCTCCAGCCGACCTGTCTCCAAGGGTCTATTGCTGCCTCGGGCACATTATGGTCGCTCTGCTGTGAGTCTAGTTTTCCGAATACGACGCATAACTGACAGTTAATTGTAAGGTTCAGAGCCTCTTAATGACGATGGAACACACAAATTGCGTCGCGATTCAATACATCGTCCTCCAGCCCACTTGTCGCCGACTTGCTGCCCCGGGCTCCTCTTGGTCGTTGTCCTAGGAGTGTAGTTTTTCGAATCCGGCAGAAAACTGAAAAATTCAAAGCCTCTTAATGACGATGGAACACACAAATTGCGCTGCGATTCAATACATCGTCCTCCAGCTGACTTGTCTTCAAGGGTCTAGTGCTGCCTCGGGCACCTTATGGTCGTTCTCCTGTGAGTCTAGATTTTCGAATCCGACGCAAAACTGACAGTTAATTGTAACGTTCAGAGCCTCTTAATGACGATGGAACACACAAATCGCGTCGCGATTCAATACATCCTCCTCCGGCCGACCTGTCTCCAAGGGTCTATTGCTGCCTCGGGCACCTTATGGTCGATCTCCTGTGAGTCTAGTTTTTCGAATCCGACGCAAAACTGACAGTTAATTGTAACGTTCACAACCTCTTAATGACGATGGAACACACAAATAGCGTCGAGATTCAATACATCGTCCGACAGCCGAACTGTCTCCAAAGGTCTATTGCTGCTACGGGCACCTTATGGTCGTTCTCCTGTGAGTCTAGTTTTTCGAATCCGTCGCAAAACTGACAGTTCATTGTAACGTTCAGAGCCTCTTAATGACGATGGAACACACAAATTGCGCTGGGATTCAATACATCGTCCTCCAGCCGAATTGTCTCCAAGGGTCTATTGCTGCCTCGAGCACCTTATGGTCGTTCTCCTGTGAGTCAAGTTTTTCGAATCCGTCGCAAAACTGACAGTTCATTGTAACGTTCAGAGCCTCTTAATGACGATGGACACACAAATTGCGTCGCGAATCAATACATCAACCGACAGCCGACCTGTCTCCAAGGGTCTATTGCTTATGAACGCTCTGCTGTGAGTCTAGTTTTCCGAATACGACGCATAACTGACAGTTAATTGTAAGGTTCAGAGCCTCTTAATGACGATGGAACACACAAATTGCGTCGCGATTCAATACATCGTCCTCCAGCCGACTTGTCGCCGAGGTACTATTGCTGCCCCGGGCCCCTCTTGGTCGTTCTCCTAGGAGTGTAGTTTTTCGAATCCGGCACAAAACTGACTGTTAATTGTAACATTCAGAGCCTCTTAATGACGATGGAACACACAAATTGCGCTGGGATTCAATACGTCGTCCTCCAGCCGACTTGTCTCCAAGGGTCTATTGCTGCCTCGGGCACCTTATGGTCGCTCTGCTGTGAGTCTAGTTTTTCGAATCCGACGCAAAACTGACAGTTAATTGTAACGTTCAGAGCCTGTTAATGACTATGGAACACACAAATTGCGTCGCGATTCAATACATCGTCCTCCAGCCGCCTTGTCTCCAACGGTCTATTGCTGCCTCGGTCACCTTATGGTCGTTCTGCTGTGAGTCTAGATTTTTGAATCCGACGCAAAACTGATAGTTAATTGTAAAGTTCAGAGCCTCTTAATGACGATGGAACACACAAATTGCATCACGATTCCATACATCGTCCTCCAGCCGACCTGTCTCCAAGGGTCTATTGCTGCCTCGGGCACATTATGGTCGCTCTGCTGTGAGTCTAGTTTTCCGAATACGACGCATAACTGACAGTTAATTGTAAGGTTCAGAGCCTCTTAATGACGATGGAACACACAAATTGCGTCGCGATTCAATACATCGTCCTCCAGCCGACTTGTCGCCGACTTGCTGCCCCGGGCTCCTCTTGGTCGTTGTCCTAGGAGTGTAGTTTTTCGAATCCGGCAGAAAACTGAAAAATTCAAAGCCTCTTAATGACGATGGAACACACAAATTGCGCTGCGATTCAATACATCGTCCTCCAGCTGACTTGTCTTCAAGGGTCTAGTGCTGCCTCGGGCACCTTATGGTCGTTCTCCTGTGAGTCTAGATTTTCGAATCCGACGCAAAACTGACAGTTAATTGTAAGGTTCAGCGCCTGTTAATGACGATGGAACACACAAATCGCGTCGCGATTCAATACATCGTCCTCCAGCCGCCCTGTCTCCAAGGGTCTATTGCTGCCTCGGTCACCTTATGGTCGTTCTCCTGTGTGTCTAGTTTTTCGAATCCGACGCAAAACTGACAGATAATTGTAACGTTCAGAGCCTCTTAATGACGATGGAACACACAAATTGCGTCGAGATTCAATACATCGTCCGACAGCCGAACTGTCTCCAAAGGTCTATTGCTGCTACGGGCACCTTATGGTCGTTCTCCTGTGAGTTTAGTTTTTCGAATCCGACGCAAAACTGACAGTTAATTGTAACGTTCAGAGCCTCTTAATGACGATGGAACACACGAATTGCGTCGCGATTCAATACATCGTCCTCCAGCCGCCTTGTCTAAAAGGGTCTATTGCTGCCTCGGGCACTTTATGGTCGTTCTCCTGTGAGTCTAGTTTTTCGTATCCGACGCAAAACTGACAGTTAATTGTAACGTTCAGAGCCTCTTAATGACGATGGACACACAAATTGCGTCGCGAATCAATACATCGTCCGACAGCCGACCTGTCTCCAAGGGTCTATTGCTGCCTCGGGCACCTTATGGTCGCTCTGCTGTGAGTCTAGTTTTCCGATTACGACGCATAACTGACAGTTAATTGTAACGTTCAGAGCCTCTTAATGACGATGGAACACACAAATTGCGTCGCGATTCAATACATCGTCCTCCAGCCGACTTGTCGCCGAGGTACTATTGCTGCCCCGGGCACCTCTTGGTCGTTCTCCTAGGAGTGTAGTTTTTCGAATCCGGCACAAAACTGACAGTTAATTGTTACATTCAGAGCCTCTTAATGATAATGGAACACACAAATTGCGCTGCGATTCAATACATCGTCCTCCAGCCAACTTGTCTCCTATGGTCTAGTGCTGCCTCGGGCACCTTATGGTCGTTCTCCTGTGAGTCTAGATTTTCGAATCCGACGCAAAACTGACAGTTAATTGTAACGTTCAGAGCCTCTTAATGACGATGGAACACACAAATCGCGTCGCGATTCAATACATCCTCCTCCGGCCGACCTGTCTCCAAGGGTCTATTGCTGCCTCAGGCACCTTATGGTCGATCTCCTGTGAGTCTAGTTTTTCGAATCCGACGCAAAACTGACAGTTAATTGTAACGTTCAGAGCCTCTTAATGACGATGGAACACACAAATTGCGTCGCGATTCAATACATCGTCCTCCAGCCGACTTGTCGCCGAGGTACTATTGCTGCCCCGGGCCCCTCTTGGTCGTTCTCCTAGGAGTGTAGTTTTTCGAATCCGGCACAAAACTGACAGTTAATTGTAACATTCAGAGCCTCTTAATGACGATGGAACACACAAATTGCGCTGGGATTCAATACATCGTCCTCCAGCCGACTTGTCTCCAAGGGTCTATTGCTGCCTCGGGCACCTTATGGTCGCTCTGCTGTGAGTCTAGTTTTTCGAATCCGACGCAAAACTGACAGTTAATTGTAACGTTCAGAGCCTGTTAATGACTATGGAACACACAAATTGCGTCGCGATTCAATACATCGTCCTCCAGCCGCCTTGTCTCCAACGGTCTATTGCTGCCTCGGTCACCTTATGGTCGTTCTGCTGTGAGTCTAGATTTTTGAATCCGACGCAAAACTGATAGTTAATTGTAAGGTTCAGAGCCTCTTAATGACGATGGAACACACAAATTGCATCACGATTCCATACATCGTCCTCCAGCCGACCTGTCTCCAAGGGTCTATTGCTGCCTCGGGCACCTTATGGTCGCTCTCTGTGAGTCTAGTTTTCCGATTACGACGCATAACTGACAGTTAATTGTAAGGTTCAGAGCCTCTTAATGACGATGGAACACACAAATTGCGTCGCGATTCAATACATCGTCCTCCAGCCGACTTGTCGCCGACTTGCTGCCCCGGGCTCCTCTTGGTCGTTGTCCTAGGAGTGTAGTTTTTCGAATCCGGCAGAAAACTGAAAAATTCAAAGCCTCTTAATGACGATGGATTACACAAATTGCGCTGCGATTCAATACATCGTCCTCCAGCTGACTTGTCTTCAAGGGTCTAGTGCTGCCTCGGGCACCTTATGGTCGTTCTCCTGTGAGTCTAGATTTTCGAATCCGACGCAAAACTGACAGTTAGTTGTAAGGTTATAGCCTGTTAATGACGATGGAACACACAAATCGCGTCGCGATTCAATACATCGTCCTCCAGCCGCCCTGTCTCCAAGGGTCTATTGCTGCCTCGGTCACCTTATGGTCGTTCTCCTGTGTGTCTAGTTTTTCGAATCCGACGCAAAACTGACAGATAATTGTAACGTTCAGAGCCTCTTAATGACGATGGAACACACAAATTGCGTCGAGATTCAATACATCGTCCTCCAGCCGCCTTGTCTAAAAGGGTCTATTGCTGCCTCGGGCACTTTATGGTCGTTCTCCTGTGAGTCTAGTTTTTCGTATCCGACGCAAAACTGACAGTTAATTGTAACGTTCAGAGCCTCTTAATGACGATGGAACACACAAATTGCGTCGCGATTCAATACATCGTCCTCCAGCCGACTTGTCGCCGAGGTACTATTGCTGCCCCGGGCACCTCTTGGTCGTTCTCCTAGGAGTGTAGTTTTTCGAATCCGGCACAAAACTGACAGTTAATTGTAACATTCAGAGCCTCTTAATGATGATGGAACACACAAATTGCGCTGCGATTCAATACATCGTCCTCCAGCCGACTTGTCTCCAATGGTCTAGTGCTGCCTCGGGTACCTTATGGTCGTTCTCCTGTGAGTCTAGATTTTCGAATCCGACGCAAAACTGACAGTTAATTGTAACGTTCAGAGCCTCTTAATGACGATGGAACACACAAATCGCGTCGCGATTCAATACATCCTCCTCCGGCCGACCTGTCTCCAAGGGTCTATTGCTGCCTCGGGCACCTTATGGTCGATCTCCTGTGAGTCTAGTTTTTTGAATCCGACGCAAAACTGACAGTTAATTGTAAGGTTCACAGCCTCTTAATGACGATGGAACACACAAATTGCGTCGAGATTCAATACATCGTCCTCCAGCCGCCTTGTCTCCAACGGTCTATTGCTGCCTCGGTCACCTTATGGTCGTTCTGCTGTGAGTCTAGATTTTTGAATCCGACGCAAAACTGATAGTTAATTGTAAGGTTCAGAGCCTCTTAATGACGATGGAACACACAAATTGCATCACGATTCCATACATCGTCCTCCAGCCGACCTGTCTCCAAGGGTCTATTGCTGCCTCGGGCACATTATGGTCGCTCTGCTGTGAGTCTAGTTTTCCGAATACGACGCATAACTGACAGTTAATTGTAAGGTTCAGAGCCTCTTAATGACGATGGAACACACAAATTGCGTCGCGATTCAATACATCGTCCTCCAGCCGACTTGTCGCTGACTTGCTGCCCCGGGCTCCTCTTGGTCGTTGTCCTAGGAGTGTAGTTTTTCGAATCCGGCAGAAAACTGAAAAATTCAAAGCCTCTTAATGACGATGGAACACACAAATTGCGCTGCGATTCAATACATCGTCCTCCAGCTGACTTGTCTTCAAGGGTCTAGTGCTGCCTCGGGCACCT
Source organism: Schistocerca nitens (assembly GCF_023898315.1). NCBI lineage: Eukaryota > Metazoa > Arthropoda > Insecta > Orthoptera > Acrididae > Schistocerca > Schistocerca nitens. The sequence continues at coordinate 236,472,038 of NC_064623.1, read as the reverse complement.
TATGGTCGTTCTCCTGTGAGTCTAGATTTTCGAATCCGACGCAAAACTGACAGTTAATTGTAAGGTTCAGAGCCTGTTAATGACGATGGAACACACAAATCGCGTCGCGATTCAATACATCGTCCTCCAGTCGCCCTGTCTCCAAGGGTCTATTGCTGCCTCGGTCACCTTATGGTCGTTCTCCTGTGTGTCTAGTTTTTCGAATCCGACGCAAAAATGACAGATAATTGTAACGTTCAGAGCCTCTTAATGACGATGGAACACACAAATTGCGTCGAGATTCAATACATCGTCCGACAGCCGAACTGTCTCCATAGGTCTATTGCTGCTACGGGCACCTTATGGTCGTTCTCCTGTGAGTCTAGTTTTTCGAATCCGACGCAAAACTGACAGTTAATTGTAACGTTCAGAGCCTCTTAATGACGATAGAACACACAAATCGCGTCGCGATTCAATACATCCGCCTCCGGCCGACCTGTCTCCAAGGGTCTATTGCTGCCTCGGGCACCTTATGGTCGATCTCCTGTGAGTCTAGTTTTTCGAATCCGACGCAAAACTGACAGTTAATTGTAACGTTCACAGCCTCTTAATGACGATGGAACACACAAATAGCGTCGAGATTCAATACATCGTCCGACAGCCGACCTGTCTCCAAAGGTCTATTGCTGCCTCGGGCACCTTATGGTCGTTCTGCTGTGAGTCTAGTTTTTAAAATACGACGCACAACTGACAGTTAATTGTAACGTTCAGAGCCTTGTTAATGACGATGGAACACACAAATTGCGCTGGGATTCAATACATCGTCCTCCAGCCGACTTGTCTCCAAGGGTCTATTGCTGCCTCGAGCACCTTATGGTCGTTCTCCTGTGAGTCAAGTTTTTCGAATCCGACGCAAAACTGACAGTTCATTGTAACGTTCAGAGCCTCTTAATGACGATGGACACACAAATTGCGTCGCGAATTTAATACATCAACCGACAGCCGACCTGTCTCCAAGGGTCTATTGCTGCCTCGGGCACCTTATGGTCGCTCTGCTGTGAGTCTAGTTTTCCGAATACGACGCATAACTGACAGTTAATTGTAAGGTTCAGAGCCTCTTAATGACGATGGAACACACAAATTGCGTCGCGATTCAATACATCGTCCTCCAGCCGACTTGTCGCCGAGGTACTATTGCTGCCCCAGGCCCCTCTTGGTCGTTCTCCTAGGAGTGTAGTTTTTCGAATCCGGCACAAAACTGACAGTTAATTGTAACATTCAGAGCCTCTTAATGACGATGGAACACACAAATTGCGCTGCGATTCAATACATCGTCCTCCAGCCGACTTGTCTCCAAGGGTCTATTGCTGCCTCGGGCACCTTATGGTCGCTCTGCTGTGAGTCTAGTTTTTCGAATCCGACGCAAAACTGACAGTTAATTGTAACGTTCAGAGCCTGTTAATGACTATGGAACACACAAATTGCGTCGCGATTCAATACATCGTCCTCCAGCCGCCTTGTCTCCAACGGTCTATTGCTGCCTCGGTCACCTTATGGTCGTTCTGCTGTGAGTCTAGATTTTTGAATCCGACGCAAAACTGATAGTTAATTGTAAGGTTCAGAGCCTCTTAATGACGATGGAACACACAAATTGCATCACGATTCCATACATCGTCCTCCAGCCGACCTGTCTCCAAGGGTCTATTGCTGCCTCGGGCACCTTATGGTCGCTCTGATGTGAGTCTAGTTTTCCGAATACGACGCATAACTGACAGTTAATTGTAAGGTTCAGAGCCTCTTAATGACGATGGAACACACAAATTGCGTTGCGATTCAATACATCGTCCTCCAGCCGACTTGTCGCCGACTTGCTGCCCCGGGCTCCTCTTGGTCGTTGTCCTAGGAGTGTAGTTTTTCGAATCCGGCAGAAAACTGAAAAATTCAAAGCCTCTTAATGACGATGGAACACACAAATTGCGCTGCGATTCAATACATCGTCCTCCAGCTGACTTGTCTTCAAGGGTCTAGTGCTGCCTCGGGCACCTTATGGTCGTTCTCCTGTGAGTCTAGATTTTCGAATCCGACGCAAAACTGACAGTTAATTGTAAGGTTCAGAGCCTGTTAATGACGATGGAACACACAAATCGCGTCGCGATTCAATACATCGTCCTCCAGCCGCCCTGTCTCCAAGGGTCTATTGCTGCCTCGGTCACCTTATGGTCGTTCTCCTGTGTGTCTAGTTTTTCGAATCCGACGCAAAACTGACAGATAATTGTAACGTTCAGAGGCTCGTAATGACGATGGAACACACAAATTGCGTCGAGATTCAATACATCGTCCGACAGCCGAACTGTCTCCAAAGGTCTATTGCTGCTACGGGCACCTTATGGTCGTTCTCCTGTGAGTCTAGTTTTTCGAATCCGACGCAAAACTGACAGTTAATTGTAACGTTCAGAGCCTCTTAATGACGATGGAACACACAAATTGCGTCGCGATTCAATACATCGTCCTCCAGCCGCCTTGTCTAAAAGGGTCTATTACTGCCTCGGGCACTTTATGGTCGTTCTCCTGTGAGTCTAGTTTTTCGTATCCGACGCAAAACTGACAGTTAATTGTAACGTTCAGAGCCTCTTAATGACGATGGACACACAAATTGCGTCGCGAATCAATACATCGTCCGACAGCCGACCTGTCTCCAAGGGTCTATTGCTGCCTCGGGCACCTTATGGTCGCTCTGCTGTGAGTCTAGTTTTCCGATTACGACGCATAACTGACAGTTAATTGTAACGTTCAGAGCCTCTTAATGACGATGGAACACACAAATTGCGTCGCGATTCAATACATCGTCCTCCAGCCGACTTGTCGCCGAGGTACTATTGCTGCCCCGGGCACCTCTTGGTCGTTCTCCTAGGAGTGTAGTTTTTCGAATCCGGCACAAAACCGACAGTTAATTGTAACATTCAGAGCCTCTTAATGATGATGGAACACACAAATTGCGCTGCGAATCAATACATCGTCCTCCAGCAGACTTGTCTGCAACTGTCTATTGCTGCCTCGGTCACATTATGGTCGTTCTGCTGTGAGTCTAGATTTTTGAATCCGACGCAAAACTGATAGTTAATTGTAAGGTTCAGAGCCTCTTAATGACGATGGAACACACAAATTGCATCACGATTCCATACATCGTCCTCCAGCCGACCTGTCTCCAAGGGTCTATTGCTGCCTCGGGCACCTTATGGTCGCTCTGCTGTGAGTCTAGTTTTCCGAATACGACGCATAACTGACAGTTAATTGTAAGGTTCAGAGCCTCTTAATGACGATGGAACACACAAATTGCGTCGCGATTCAATACATCGTCCTCCAGCCGACTTGTCACAGACTTGCTGCCCCGGGCTCCTCTTGGTCGTTGTCCTAGGAGTGTAGTTTTCGAATCCGGCAGAAAACTGAAAAATTCAAAGCCTCTTAATGACGATGGAACACACAAATTGCGCTGCGATTCAATACATCGTCCTCCAGCTGACTTGTCTTCAAGGGTCTAGTGCTGCCTCGGGCACCTTATGGTCGTTCTCCTGTGAGTCTAGATTTTCGAATCCGACGCAAAACTGACAGTTAATTGTAAGGTTCAGAGCCTGTTAATGACGATGGAACACACAAATCGCGTCGCGATTCAATACATCGTCCTCCAGCCACCCTGTCTCCAAGGGTCTATTGCTGCCTCGGTCACCTTATGGTCGTTCTCCTGTGTGGCTAGTTTTTCGAATCCGACGCAAAACTGACAGATAATTGTAACGTTCAGAGCCTCTTAATGACGATGGAACACACAAATTGCGTCGAGATTCAATACATCGTCCGACAGCCGAACTGTCTCCAAAGGTCTATTGCTGCTACGGGCACCTTATGGTCGTTCTGCTGTGAGTCTAGTTTTTCGAATCCGACGCAAAACTGACAGTTAATTGTAACGTTCAGAGCCTCTTAATGACGATGGAACACACAAATTGCGTCGCGATTCAATACATCGTCCTCCAGCCGCCTTGTCTAAAAGGGTCTATTGCTGCCTCGGGCACTTTATGGTCGTTCTCCTGTGAGTCTAGTTTTTCGTATCCGACTCAAAACTGACAGTTAATTGTAACGTTCAGAGCCTCTTAATGACGACGGACACACAAATTGCGTCGCGAATCAATACATCGTCCGACAGACGACCTGTCTCCAAGGGTCTATTGCTGCCTCGGGCACCTTATGGTCGTTCTCCTGTGAGTCTAGCTTTTCGAATCCGATGCAAAACTGATAGTTAATTGTAACGTTCAGAGCCTGTTAATGACTATGGAACACACAAATTGCGTCGCGATTCAATACATCGTCCTCCAGCTGACTTGTCTTCAAGGGTCTAGTGCTGCCTCGGGCACCTTATGGTCGTTCTCCTGTGAGTCTAGATTTTCGAATCCGACGCAAAACTGACAGTTAATTGTAAGGTTCAGAGCCTGTTAATGACGATGGAACACACAAATCGCGTCGCGATTCAATACATCGTCCTCCAGCCACCCTGTCTCCAAGGGTCTATTGCTGCCTCGGTCACCTTATGGTCGTTCTCCTGTGTGGCTAGTTTTTCGAATCCGACGCAAAACTGACAGATAATTGTAACGTTCAGAGCCTCTTAATGACGATGGAACACACAAATTGCGTCGAGATTCAATACATCGTCCGACAGCCGAACTGTCTCCAAAGGTCTATTGCTGCTACGGGCACCTTATGGTCGTTCTGCTGTGAGTCTAGTTTTTCGAATCCGACGCAAAACTGACAGTTAATTGTAACGTTCAGAGCCTCTTAATGACGATGGAACACACAAATTGCGTCGCGATTCAATACATCGTCCTCCAGCCGACTTGTCGCCGAGGTACTATTGCTGCCCCGGGCACCTCTTGGTCGTTCTCCTAGGAGTGTAGTTTTTCGAATCCGGCACAAAACTGACAGTTAATTGTAACATTCAGAGCCTCTTAATGATGATGGAACACACAAATTGCGCTGCGATTCAATACATCGTCCTCCAGCCGACTTGTCTCCAATGGTCTAGTGCTGCCTCGGGTACCTTATGGTCGTTCTCCTGTGAGTCTAGATTTTCGAATCCGACGCAAAACTGACAGTTAATTGTAACGTTCAGAGCCTCTTAATGACGATGGAACACACAAATCGCGTCGCGATTCAATACATCCTCCTCCGGCCGACCTGTCTCCAAGGGTCTATTGCTGCCTCGGGCACCTTATGGTCGATCTCCTGTGAGTCTAGTTTTTTGAATCCGACGCAAAACTGACAGTTAATTGTAACGTTCACAGCCTCTTAATGACGATGGAACACACAAATTGCGTCGAGATTCAATACATCGTCCTCCAGCCGCCTTGTCTCCAACGGTCTATTGCTGCCTCGGTCACCTTATGGTCGTTCTGCTGTGAGTCTAGATTTTTGAATCCGACGCAAAACTGATAGTTAATTGTAAGGTTCAGAGCCTCTTAATGACGATGGAACATACAAATTGCATCACGATTCCATACATCGTCCTCCAGCCGACCTGTCTCCAAGGGTCTATTGCTGCCTCGGGCACATTATGGTCGCTCTGCTGTGAGTCTAGTTTTCCGAATACGACGCATAACTGACAGTTAATTGTAAGGTTCAAAGCCTCTTAATGACGATGGAACACACAAATTGCGTCGCGATTCAATACATCGTCCTCCAGCCGACTTGTCGCCGACTTGCTGCCCCGGGCTCCTCTTGGTCGTTGTCCTAGGAGTGTAGTTTTTCGAATCCGGCAGAAAACTGAAAAATTCAAAGCCTCTTAATGACGATGGAACACACAAATTGCGCTGCGATTCAATACATCGTCCTCCAGCTGACTTGTCTTCAAGGGTCTAGTGCTGCCTCGGGCACCTTATGGTCGTTCTCCTGTGAGTCTAGATTTTCGAATCCGACGCAAAACTGACAGTTAATTGTAAGGTTCAGAGCCTGTTAATGACGATGGAACACACAAATCGCGTCGCGATTCAATACATCGTCCTCCAGTCGCCCTGTCTCCAAGGGTCTATTGCTGCCTCGGTCACCTTATGGTTGTTCTCCTGTGTGTCTAGTTTTTCGAATCCGACGCAAAACTGACAGATAATTGTAACGTTCAGAGCCTCTTAATGACGATGGAACACACAAATTGCGTCGAGATTCAATACATCGTCCGACAGCCGAACTGTCTCCATAGGTCTATTGCTGCTACGGGCACCTTATGGTCGTTCTCCTGTGAGTCTAGTTTTTCGAATCCGACGCAAAACTGACAGTTAATTGTAACGTTCAGAGCCTCTTAATGACGATGGAACACACAAATCGCGTCGCGATTCAATACATCCTCCTCCGGCCGACCTGTCTCCAAGGGTCTATTGCTGCCTCGGGCACCTTATGGTCGATCTCCTGTGAGTCTAGTTTTTCGAATCCGACGCAAAACTGACAGTTAATTGTAACGTTCACAGCCTCTTAATGACGATGGAACACACAAACAGCGTCGAGATTCAATACATCGTCCGACAGCCGACCTGTCTCCAAAGGTCTATTGCTGCCTCGGGCACCTTATGGTCGTTCTGCTGTGAGTCTAGTTTTTAAAATACGACGCACAACTGACAGTTAATTGTAACGTTCAGAGCCTTGTTAATGACGATGGAACACACAAATTGCGCTGGGATTCAATACATCGTCCTCCAGCCGACTTGTCTCCAAGGGTCTATTGCTGCCTCGAGCACCTTATGGTCGTTCTCCTGTGAGTCAAGTTTTTCGAATCCGACGCAAAACTGACAGTTCATTGTAACGTTCAGAGCCTCTTAATGACGATGGACACACAAATTGCGTCGCGAATTTAATACATCAACCGACAGCCGACCTGTCTCCAAGGGTCTATTGCTGCCTCGGGCACCTTATGGTCGCTCTGCTGTGAGTCTAGTTTTCCGAATACGACGCATAACTGACAGTTAATTGTAAGGTTCAGAGCCTCTTAATGACGATGGAACACACAAATTGCGTCGCGATTCAATACATCGTCCTCCAGCCGACTTGTCGCCGAGGTACTATTGCTGCCCCAGGCCCCTCTTGGTCGTTCTCCTAGGAGTGTAGTTTTTCGAATCCGGCACAAAACTGACAGTTAATTGTAACATTCAGAGCCTCTTAATGACGATGGAACACACAAATTGCGCTGCGATTCAATATATCGTCCTCCAGCCGACTTGTCTCCAAGGGTCTATTGCTGCCTCGGGCACCTTATGGTCGCTCTGCTGTGAGTCTAGTTTTTCGAATCCGACGCAAAACTGACAGTTAATTGTAACGTTCAGAGCCTGTTAATGACTATGGAACACACAAATTGCGTCGCGATTCAATACATCGTCCTCCAGCCGCCTTGTCTCCAACGGTCTATTGCTGCCTCGGTCACCTTATGGTCGTTCTGCTGTGAGTCTAGATTTTTGAATCCGACGCAAAACTGATAGTTAATTGTAAGGTTCAGAGCCTCTTAATGACGATGGAACACACAAATTGCATCACGATTCCATACATCGTCCTCCAGCCGACCTGTCTCCAAGGGTCTATTGCTGCCTCGGGCACCTTATGGTCGCTCTGATGTGAGTCTAGTTTTCCGAATACGACGCATAACTGACAGTTAATTGTAAGGTTCAGAGCCTCTTAATGACGATGGAACACACAAATTGCGTCGCGATTCAATACATCGTCCTCCAGCCGACTTGTCGCCGACTTGCTGCCCCGGGCTCCTCTTGGTCGTTGTCCTAGGAGTGTAGTTTTTCGAATCCGGCAGAAAACTGAAAAATTCAAAGCCTCTTAATGACGATGGATTACACAAATTGCGCTGCGATTCAATACATCGTCCTCCAGCTGACTTGTCTTCAAGGGTCTAGTGCTGCCTCGGGCACCTTATGGTCGTTCTCCTGTGAGTCTAGATTTTCGAATCCGACGCAAAACTGACAGTTAATTCTAAGGTTCAGAGCCTGTTAATGACGATGGAACACACAAATCGCGTCGCGATTCAATACATCGTCCTCCAGCCGCCCTGTCTCCAAGGGTCTATTGCTGCCTCGGTCACCTTATGGTCGTTCTCCTGTGTGTCTAGTTTTTCGAATCCGACGCAAAACTGACAGATAATTGTAACGTTCAGAGCCTCTTAATGACGATGGAACACACAAATTGCGTCGAGATTCAATACATCGTCCGACAGCCGAACTGTCTCCAAAGGTCTATTGCTGCTACGGGCACCTTATGGTCGTTCTCCTGTGAGTCTAGTTTTTCGAATCCGACGCAAAACTGACAGTTAATTGTAACGTTCAGAGCCTCTTAATGACGATGGAACACACAAATTGCGTCGCGATTCAATACATCGTCCTCCAGCCGCCTTGTCTAAAAGGGTCTATTGCTGCCTCGGGCACTTTATGGTCGTTCTCCTGTGAGTCTAGTTTTTCGTATCCGACGCAAAACTGACAGTTAATTGTAACGTTCAGAGCCTCTTAATGACGATGGACACACAAATTGCGTCGCGAATCAATACATCGTCCGACAGCCGACCTGTCTCCAAGGGTCTATTGCTGCCTCGGGCACCTTATGGTCGCTCTGCTGTGAGTCTAGTTTTCCGATTAAGACGCATAACTGACAGTTAATTGTAACGTTCAGAGCCTCTTAATGACGATGGAACACACAAATTGCGTCGCGATTCAATACATCGTCCTCCAGCCGACTTGTCGCCGAGGTACTATTGCTGCCCCGGGCACCTCTTGGTCGTTCTCCTAGGAGTGTAGTTTTTCGAATCCGGCACAAAACCGACAGTTAATTGTAACATTCAGAGCCTCTTAATGATGATGGAACACACAAATTACGCTGCGATTCAATACATCGTCCTCCAGCCGACTTGTCTCCAACGGTCTATTGCTGCCTCGGTCACATTATGGTCGTTCTGCTGTGAGTCTAGATTTTTGAATCCGACGCAAAACTGATAGTTAATTGTAAGGTTCACAGCCTCTTAATGACGATGGAACACACAAATTGCATCACGATTCCATACATCGTCCTCCAGCCGACCTGTCTCCAAGGGTCTATTGCTGCCTCGGGCACCTTATGGTCGCTCTGCTGTGAGTCTAGTTTTCCGAATACGACGCATAACTGACAGTTAATTGTAAGGTTCAGAGCCTCTTAATGACGATGGAACACACAAATTGCGTCGCGATTCAATACATCGTCCTCCAGCCGACTTGTCACAGACTTGCTTCCCCGGGCTCCTCTTGGTCGTTGTCCTAGGAGTGTAGTTTTCGAATCCGGCAGAAAACTGAAAAATTCAAAGCCTCTTAATGACGATGGAACACACAAATTGCGCTGCGATTCAATACATCGTCCTCCAGCTGACTTGTCTTCAAGGGTCTAGTGCTGCCTCGGGCACCTTATGGTCGTTCTCCTGTGAGTCTAGATTTTCGAATCCGACGCAAAACTGACAGTTAATTGTAAGGTTCAGAGCCTGTTAATGACGATGGAACACACAAATCGCGTCGCGATTCAATACATCGTCCTCCAGCCACCCTGTCTCCAAGGGTCTATTGCTGCCTCGGTCACCTTATGGTCGTTCTCCTGTGTGTCTAGTTTTTCGAATCCGACCCAAAACTGACAGATAATTGTAACGTTCAGAGCCTCTTAATGACGATGGAACACACAAATTGCGTCGAGATTCAATACATCGTCCGACAGCCGAACTGTCTCCAAAGGTCTATTGCTGCTACGGGCACCTTATGGTCGTTCTCCTGTGAGTCTAGTTTTTCGAATCCGACGCAAAACTGACAGTTAATTGTAACGTTCAGAGCCTCTTAATGACGATGGAACACACAAATTGCGTCGCGATTCAATACATCGTCCTCCAGCCGCCTTGTCTAAAAGGGTCTATTGCTGCCTCGGGCACTTTATGGTCGCTCTCCTGTGAGTCTAGTTTTTCCTATCCGACTCAAAACTGACAGTTAATTGTAACGTTCAGAGCCTCTTAATGACGATGGACACACAAATTGCGTCGCGAATCAATACATCGTCCGACAGCCGACCTGTCTCCAAGGGTCTATTGCTGCCTCGGGCACCTTATGGTCATTCTGCTGTGAGTCTAGTTTTCCGATTACGACGCATACCTGACAGTTAATTGTAACGTTCAGAGCCTCTTAATGACGATGGAACACACAAATTGCGTCGCGATTCAATACATCGTCCTCCAGCCGACTTGTCGCCGAGGTACTACTGCTGCCCCGGGCACCTCTTGGTGGTTCTCCTAGGAGTGTAGTTTTTCGAATCCGGCACAAAACTGACAGTTAATTGTAACATTCAGAGCCTCTTAATGATGATGGAACACACAAATTGCGCTGCGATTCAATACATCGTCCTCCAGCCGACTTGTCTCCAATGGTCTAGTGCTGCCTCGGGCACCTTATGGTCGTTCTCCTGTGAGTCTAGATTTTCGAATCCGACGCAAAACTGACAGTTAATTGTAACGTTCAGAGCCTCTTAATGACGATGGAACACACAAATCACGTCGCGATTCAATACATCCTCCTCCGGCCGACCTGTCTCCAAGGGTCTATTGCTGCCTCGGGCACCTTATGGTCGATCTCCTGTGAGTCTAGTTTTTTGAATCCGACGCAAAACTGACAGTTAATTATAACGTTCACAGCCTCTTAATGACGATGGAACACACAAATTGCGTCGAGATTCAATACATCGTCCGACAGCCGACCTGTCTCCAAAGGTCTATTGCTGCCTCGGGCACCTTATGGACGTTCTGCTGTGAGTCTAGTTTTCCAAATACGACGCATAACTAACAGTTAATTCTAACGTTCAGAGCCTTGTTAATGACGATGGAACACACAAATTGCGCTGGGATTCAATACATCGTCCTCCAGCCGACTTGTCTCCAAGGGTCTATTGCTGCCTCGAGCACCTTAAGGTCGATCTCCTGTGAGTCAAGTTTTTCGAATCCGACGCAAAACTGACAGTTAATTGTAACGTTCAGAGCCTCTTAATGACGATGGACACACAAATTGCGTCGCGAATCAATACATCGTCCGACAGCCGACCTGTCTCCAAGGGTCTATTGCTGCCTCGGGCACCTTATGGTCGCTCTGCTGTGAGTCTAGTTTTCCGAATACGACGCATAACTGACAGTTAATTGTAACGTTCAGAGCCTTGTTAATGACGATGGGACACACAAATTGCGCTGGGATTCAATACATCGTCCTCCAGCCGACTTGTCTCCAAGGGTCTATTGCTGCCTCGGGCACCTTATGGTCGATCTCCTGTGAGTCTAGTTTTTTGAATCCGACGCAAAACTGACAGTTAATTGTGACGTTCACAGCCTCTTAATGACGATGGAACACACAAATTGCGTCGAGATTCAATACATCGTCCTCCAGCCGCCTTGTCTCCAACGGTCTATTGCTGCCTCGGTCACCTTATGGTCGTTCTGCTGTGAGTCTAGATTTTTGAATCCGACGCAAAACTGATAGTTAATTGTAAGGTTCAGAGCCTCTTAATGACGATGGAACACACAAATTGCATCACGATTCCATACATCGTCCTCCAGGCGACCCGTCTCCAAGGGTCTATTGCTGCCTCGGGCACATTATGGTCGCTCTGCTGTGAGTCTAGTTTTCCGAATACGACGCATAACTGACAGTTAATTGTAAGGTTCAGAGCCTCTTAATGACGATGGAACACACAAATTGCGTCGCGATTCAATACATCGTCCTCCAGCCGACTTGTCGCCGACTTGCTGCCCCGGGCTCCTTTTGTCGTTGTCCTAGGAGTGTAGTTTTTCGAATCCGGCAGAAAACTGAAAAATTCAAAGCCTCTTAATGACGATGGAACACACAAATTGCGCTGCGATTCAATACATCGTCCTCCAGCTGACTTGTCTTCAAGGGTCTAGTGCTGCCTCGGGCACCTTATGTTCGTTCTCCTGTGAGTCTAGATTTTCGAATCCGACGCAAAACTGACAGTTAATTGTAAGGTTCAGAGCCTGTTAATGACGATGGAACACACAAATCGCGTCGCGATTCAATACATCGTCCTCCAGTCGCCCTGTCTCCAAGGGTCTATTGCTGCCTCGGTCACCTTATGGTCGTTCTCCTGTGTGTCTAGTTTTTCGAATCCGACGCAAAACTGACAGATAATTGTAACGTTCAGAGCCTCTTAATGACGATGGAACACACAAATTGCGTCGAGATTCAATACATCGTCCGACAGCCGAACTGTCTCCATAGGTCTATTGCTGCTACGGGCACCTTATGGTCGTTCTCCTGTGAGTCTAGTTTTTCGAATCCGACGCAAAACTGACAGTTAATTGTAACGTTCAGAGCCTCTTAATGACGATGGAACGCACAAATCGCGTCGCGATTCAATACATCCTCCTCCGGCCGACCTGTCTCCAAGGGTCTATTGCTGCCTCGGCCACCTTATGGTCGATCTCCTGTGAGTCTAGTTTTTCGAATCCGACGCAAAACTGACAGTTAATTGTAACGTTCACAGCCTCTTAATGACGATGGAACACACAAATAGCGTCGAGATTCAATACATCGTCCGACAGCCGACCTGTCTCCAAAGGTCTATTGCTGCCTCGGGCACCTTATGGTCGTTCTGCTGTGAGTCTAGTTTTCCAAATACGACGCACAACTGACAGTTAATTGTAACGTTCAGAGCCTTGTTAATGACGATGGAACACACAAATTGCGCTGGGATTCAATACATCGTCCTCCAGCCGACTTGTCTCCAAGGGTCTATTGCTGCCCCGAGCACCTTATGGTCGTTCTCCTGTGAGTCAAGTTTTTCGAATCCGACGCAAAACTGACAGTTCATTGTAACGTTCAGAGCCTCTTAATGACGATGGACACACAAATTGCGTCGCGAATTTAATACATCAACCGACAGCCGAACTGTCTCCAAGGGTCTATTGCTGCCTCGGGCACCTTATGGTCGCTCTGCTGTGAGTCTAGTTTTCCGAATACGACGCATAACTGACAGTTAATTGTAAGGTTCAGAGCCTCTTAATGACGATGGAACACACAAATTGCGTCGCGATTCAATACATCGTCCTCCAGCCGACTTGTCGCCGAGGTACATTTGCTGCCCCAGGCCCCTCTTGGTCGTTCTCCTAGGAGTGTAGTTTTTCGAATCCGGCACAAAACTGACAGTTAATTGTAACATTCAGAGCCTCTTAATGACGATGGAACACACAAATTGCGCTGGGATTCAATACATCGTCCTCCAGCCGACTTGTCTCCAAGGGTCTATTGCTGCCTCGGGCACCTTATGGTCGCTCTGCTGTGAGTCTAGTTTTTCGAATCCGACGCAAAACTGACAGTTAATTGTAACGTTCAGAGCCTGTTAATGACTATGGAACACACAAATTGCGTCGAGATTCAATACATCGTCCTCCAGCCGCCTTGTCTCCAACGGTCTATTGCTGCCTCGGTCACCTTATGGTCGTTCTGCTGTGAGTCTAGATTTTTGAATCCGACGCAAAACTGATAGTTAATTGTAAGGTTCAGAGCCTCTTAATGACGATGGAACACACAAATTGCATCACGATTCCATACATCGTCCTCCAGCCGACCTGTCTCCAAGGGTCTATTGCTGCCTCGGGCACCTTATGGTCGCACTGCTGTGAGTCTAGTTTTCCGAATACGACGCATAACTGACAGTTAATTGTAAGGTTCAGAGCCTCTTAATGACGATGGAACACACAAATTGCGTCGCGATTCAATACATCGTCCTCCAGCCGACTTGTCGCCGACTTGCTGCCCCGGGCTCCTCTTGGTCGTTGTCCTAGGAGTGTAGTTTTTCGAATCCGGCAGAAAACTGAAAAATTCAAAGCCTCTTAATGACGATGGAACACACAAATCGCGTCGCGATTCAATACATCGTCCTCCAGCCGCCCTGTCTCCAAGGGTCTATTGCTGCCTCGGTCACCTTATGGTCGTTCTCCTGTGTGTCTAGTTTTTCGAATCCGACGCAAAACTGACAGATAATTGTAACGTTCAGAGCCTCTTAATGACGATGGAACACACAAATTGCGTCGAGATTCAATACATCGTCCGACAGCCGAACTGTCTCCAAAGGTCTATTGCTGCTACGGGCACCTTATGGTCGTTCTCCTGTGAGTCTAGTTTTTCGAATCCGACGCAAAACTGACAGTTAATTGTAACGTTCAGAGCCTCTTAATGACGATGGAACACACAAATTGCGTCGCGATTCAATACATCGTTCTCCAGCCGCCTTGTCTAAAAGGGTCTATTGCTGCCTCGGGCACTTTATGGTCGTTCTCCTGTGAGTCTAGTTTTTCGTATCCGACGCAAAACTGACAGTTAATTGTAACGTTCAGAGCCTCTTAATGACGATGGACACACAAATTGCGTCGCGAATCAATACATCGTCCGACAGCCGACCTGTCTCCAAGGGTCTATTGCTGCCTCGGGCACCTTATGGTCGCTCTGCTGTGAGTCTAGTTTTCCGATTACGACGCATAACTGACAGTTAATTGTAACGTTCAGAGCCTCTTAATGACGATGGAACACACAAATTGCGTCGCGATTCAATACATCGTCCTCCAGCCGACTTGTCGCCGAGGTACTATTGCTGCCCCGGGCACCTCTTGGTCGTTCTCCTAGGAGTGTAGTTTTTCGAATCCGGCACAAAACCGACAGTTAATTGTAACATTCAGAGCCTCTTAATGATGATGGAACACACAAATTGCGCTGCGATTCAATACATCGTCCTCCAGCCGACTTGTCTCCAATGGTCTAGTGCTGCCTCGGGCACCTTATGGTCGTTCTCCTGTGAGTCTAGATTTTCGAATCCGACGCAAAACTGACAGTTAATTGTAACGTTCAGAGCCTCTTAATGACGATGGAACACACAAATCGCGTCGCGATTCAATACATCCTCCTCCGGCCGACCTGTCTCCGAGCGTCTATTGCTGCCTCGGGCACCTTATGGTCGCTCTGCTGTGAGTCTAGTTTTTCGAATCCGACGCAAAACTGACAGTTAATTGTAACGTTCAGAGCCTCTTAATGACGATGGAACACACAAATTGCGTCGCGATTCAATACATCGTCCTCCAGCCGCCTTGTCTCCAACGGTCTATTGCTGCCTCGGTCACATTATGGTCGTTCTGCTGTGAGTCTAGATTTTTGAATCCGACGCAAAACTGATAGTTAATTGTAAGGTTCAGAGCCTCTTAATGACGATGGAACACACAAATTGCATCACGATTCCATACATCGTCTTCCAGCCGACCTGTCTCCAAGGGTCTATTGCTGCCTCGGGCACCTTATGGTCCCTCTGCTGTGAGTCTAGTTTTCCGAATACGACGCATAACTGACTGTTAATTGTAAGGTTCAGAGCCTCTTAATGACGATGGAACACACAAATTGCGTCGCGATTCAATACATCGTCCTCCAGCCGACTTGTCACAGACTTGCTGCCCCGGGCTCCTCTTGGTCGTTGTCCTAGGAGTGTAGTTTTTCGAATCCGGCAGAAAACTGAAAAATTCAAAGCCTCTTAATGACGATGGAACACACAAATTGCGCTGCGATTCAATACATCGTCCTCCAGCTGACTTGTCTTCAAGGGTCTAGTGCTCCCTAGGGCACCTTATGGTCGTTCTCCTGTGAGTCTAGATTTTCGAATCCGACGCAAAACTGACAGTTAATTGTAAGGTTCAGAGCCTGTTAATGACGATGGAACACACAAATCGCGTCGCGATTCAATACATCGTCCTCCAGCCGCCCGGTCTCCAAGGGTCTATTGCTGCCTCGGTCACCTTATGGTCGTTCTCCTGTGTGTCTAGTTTTTCGAATCCGACGCAAAACTGACAGATAATTGTAACGTTCAGAGCCTCTTAATGACGATGGAACACACAAATTGCGTCGAGATTCAATACATCGTCCGACAGCCGAACTGTCTCCAAAGGTCTATTGCTGCTACGGGCACCTTATGGTCGTTCTCCTGTGAGTCTAGTTTTTCGAATCCGACGCGAAACTGACAGTTAATTGTAACGTTCAGAGCCTCTTAATGACGATGGAACACACAAATTGTGTCGCGATTCAATACATCGTCCTAAAGCCGCCTTGTCTAAAAGGGTCTATTGCTGCCTCGGGCACTTTATGGTCGTTCTCCTGTGAGTCTAGTTTTTCGTATCCGACGCAAAACTGACAGTTAATTGTAACGTTCAGAGCCTCTTAATGACGATGGACACACAAATTGCGTCGCGAATCAATACATCGTCCGACAGCCGACCTGTCTCCAAAGGTCTATTGCTGCCTCGGGCATCTTATGGTCGCTCTGCTGTGAGTCTAGTTTTCCGATTACGACGCATAACTGACAGTTAATTGTAAGGTTCAGAGCCTCTTAATGACGATGGAACACACAAATTGCGTCGCGATTCAATACATCGTCCTCCAGCCGACTTGTCGCCGACTTGCTGCCCCGGGCTCCTCTTGGTCGTTGTCCTAGGAGTGTAGTTTTTCGAATCCGGCAGAAAACTGAAAAATTCAAAGCCTCTTAATGACGATGGAACACACAAATTGCGCTGCGATTCAATACATCGTCCTCCAGCTGACTTGTCTTCAAGGGTCTATTGCTGCCTCGGTCACCTTATGGTCGTTCTCCTGTGTGTCTAGTTTTTCGAATCCGACGCAAAACTGACAGTTAATTGTAACGTTCAGAGCCTGTTAATGACTATGGAACACACAAATTGCGTCGAGATTCAATACATCGTCCTCCAGCCGCCTTGTCTCCAACGGTCTATTGCTGCCTCGGTCACCTTATGGTCGTTCTGCTGTGAGTCTAGATTTTTGAATCCGACGCAAAACTGATAGTTAATTGTAAGGTTCAGAGCCTCTTAATGACGATGGAACACACAAATTGCATCACGATTCCATACATCGTCCTCCAGCCGACCTGTCTCCAAGGGTCTATTGCTGCCTCGGGCACCTTATGGTCGCACTGCTGTGAGTCTAGTTTTCCGAATACGACGCATAACTGACAGTTAATTGTAAGGTTCAGAGCCTCTTAATGACGATGGAACACACAAATTGCGTCGCGATTCAATACATCGTCCTCCAGCCGACTTGTCGCCGACTTGCTGCCCCGGGCTCCTCTTGGTCGTTGTCCTAGGAGTGTAGTTTTTCGAATCCGGCAGAAAACTGAAAAATTCAAAGCCTCCTAATGACGATGGAACACACAAATCGCGTCGCGATTCAATACATCGTCCTCCAGCCGCCCTGTCTCCAAGGGTCTATTGCTGCCTCGGTCACCTTATGGTCGTTCTCCTGTGTGTCTAGTTTTTCGAATCCGACGCAAAACTGACAGATAATTGTAACGTTCAGAGCCTCTTAATGACGATGGAACACACAAATTGCGTCGAGATTCAATACATCGTCCGACAGCCGAACTGTCTCCAAAGGTCTATTGCTGCTACGGGCACCTTATGGTCGTTCTCCTGTGAGTCTAGTTTTTCGAATCCGACGCAAAACTGACAGTTAATTGTAACGTTCAGAGCCTCTTAATGACGATGGAACACACAAATTGCGTCGCGATTCAATACATCGTTCTCCAGCCGCCTTGTCTAAAAGGGTCTATTGCTGCCTCGGGCACTTTATGGTCGTTCTCCTGTGAGTCTAGTTTTTCGTATCCGACGCAAAACTGACAGTTAATTGTAACGTTCAGAGCCTCTTAATGACGATGGACACACAAATTGCGTCGCGAATCAATACATCGTCCGACAGCCGACCTGTCTCCAAGGGTCTATTGCTGCCTCGGGCACCTTATGGTCGCTCTGCTGTGAGTCTAGTTTTCCGATTACGACGCATAACTGACAGTTAATTGTAACGTTCAGAGCCTCTTAATGACGATGGAACACACAAATTGCGTCGCGATTCAATACATCGTCCTCCAGCCGACTTGTCGCCGAGGTACTATTGCTGCCCCGGGCACCTCTTGGTCGTTCTCCTAGGAGTGTAGTTTTTCGAATCCGGCACAAAACCGACAGTTAATTGTAACATTCAGAGCCTCTTAATGATGATGGAACACACAAATTGCGCTGCGATTCAATACATCGTCCTCCAGCCGACTTGTCTCCAATGGTCTAGTGCTGCCTCGGGCACCTTATGGTCGTTCTCCTGTGAGTCTAGATTTTCGAATCCGACGCAAAACTGACAGTTAATTGTAACGTTCAGAGCCTCTTAATGACGATGGAACACACAAATCGCGTCGCGATTCAATACATCCTCCTCCGGCCGACCTGTCTCCGAGCGTCTATTGCTGCCTCGGGCACCTTATGGTCGCTCTGCTGTGAGTCTAGTTTTTCGAATCCGACGCAAAACTGACAGTTAATTGTAACGTTCAGAGCCTGTTAATGACTATGGAACACACAAATTGCGTCGCGATTCAATACATCGTCCTCCAGCCGCCTTGTCTCCAACGGTCTATTGCTGCCTCGGTCACATTATGGTCGTTCTGCTGTGAGTCTAGATTTTTGAATCCGACGCAAAACTGATAGTTAATTGTAAGGTTCAGAGCCTCTTAATGACGATGGAACACACAAATTGCATCACGATTCCATACATCGTCTTCCAGCCGACCTGTCTCCAAGGGTCTATTGCTGCCTCGGGCACCTTATGGTCCCTCTGCTGTGAGTCTAGTTTTCCGAATACGACGCATAACTGACTGTTAATTGTAAGGTTCAGAGCCTCTTAATGACGATGGAACACACAAATTGCGTCGCGATTCAATACATCGTCCTCCAGCCGACTTGTCACAGACTTGCTGCCCCGGGCTCCTCTTGGTCGTTGTCCTAGGAGTGTAGTTTTTCGAATCCGGCAGAAAACTGAAAAATTCAAAGCCTCTTAATGACGATGGAACACACAAATTGCGCTGCGATTCAATACATCGTCCTCCAGCTGACTTGTCTTCAAGGGTCTAGTGCTCCCTAGGGCACCTTATGGTCGTTCTCCTGTGAGTCTAGATTTTCGAATCCGACGCAAAACTGACAGTTAATTGTAAGGTTCAGAGCCTGTTAATGACGATGGAACACACAAATCGCGTCGCGATTCAATACATCGTCCTCCAGCCGCCCGGTCTCCAAGGGTCTATTGCTGCCTCGGTCACCTTATGGTCGTTCTCCTGTGTGTCTAGTTTTTCGAATCCGACGCAAAACTGACAGATAATTGTAACGTTCAGAGCCTCTTAATGACGATGGAACACACAAATTGCGTCGAGATTCAATACATCGTCCGACAGCCGAACTGTCTCCAAAGGTCTATTGCTGCTACGGGCACCTTATGGTCGTTCTCCTGTGAGTCTAGTTTTTCGAATCCGACGCGAAACTGACAGTTAATTGTAACGTTCAGAGCCTCTTAATGACGATGGAACACACAAATTGTGTCGCGATTCAATACATCGTCCTAAAGCCGCCTTGTCTAAAAGGGTCTATTGCTGCCTCGGGCACTTTATGGTCGTTCTCCTGTGAGTCTAGTTTTTCGTATCCGACGCAAAACTGACAGTTAATTGTAACGTTCAGAGCCTCTTAATGACGATGGACACACAAATTGCGTCGCGAATCAATACATCGTCCGACAGCCGACCTGTCTCCAAAGGTCTATTGCTGCCTCGGGCATCTTATGGTCGCTCTGCTGTGAGTCTAGTTTTCCGATTACGACGCATAACTGACAGTTAATTGTAAGGTTCAGAGCCTCTTAATGACGATGGAACACACAAATTGCGTCGCGATTCAATACATCGTCCTCCAGCCGACTTGTCGCCGACTTGCTGCCCCGGGCTCCTCTTGGTCGTTGTCCTAGGAGTGTAGTTTTTCGAATCCGGCAGAAAACTGAAAAATTCAAAGCCTCTTAATGACGATGGAACACACAAATTGCGCTGCGATTCAATACATCGTCCTCCAGCTGACTTGTCTTCAAGGGTCTAGTGCTGCCTCGGGCACCTTATGGTCGTTCTCCTGTGAGTCTAGATTTTCGAATCCGACGCAAAACTGACAGTTAATTGTAAGGTTCAGAGCCTGTTAATGACGATGGAACACACAAATCGCGTCGCGATTCAATACATCGTCCTCCAGCCGCCCTGTCTCCAAGGGTCTATTGCTGCCTCGGTCACCTTATGGTCGTTCTCCTGTGTGTCTAGTTTTTCGAATCCGACGCAAAACTGACAGATAATTGTAACGTTCAGAGCCTCTTAATGACGATGGAACACACAAATTGCGTCGAGATTCAATACATCGTCCGACAGCCGAACTGTCTCCAAAGGTCTATTGCTGCTACGGGCACCTTATGGTCGTTCTCCTGTGAGTCTAGTTTTTCGAATCCGACGCAAAACTGACAGTTAATTGTAACGTTCAGAGCCTCTTAATGACGATGGAACACACAAATTGCGTCGCGATTCAATACATCGTTCTCCAGCCGCCTTGTCTAAAAGGGTCTATTGCTGCCTCGGGCACTTTATGGTCGTTCTCCTGTGAGTCTAGTTTTTCGTATCCGACGCAAAACTGACAGTTAATTGTAACGTTCAGAGCCTCTTAATGACGATGGACACACAAATTGCGTCGCGAATCAATACATCGTCCGACAGCCGACCTGTCTCCAAAGGTCTATTGCTGCCTCGGGCACCTTATGGTCGCTCTGCTGTGAGTCTAGTTTTCCGATTACGACGCATAACTGACAGTTAATTGTAACGTTCAGAGCCTCTTAATGACGATGGAACACACAAATTGCGTCGCGATTCAATACATCGTCCTCCAGCCGACTTGTCGCCGAGGTACTATTGCAGCCCCGGGCACCTCTTGGTCGTTCTCCTAGGAGTGTAGTTTTTCGAATCCGGCACAAAACCGACAGTTAATTGTAACATTCAGAGCCTCTTAATGATGATGGAACACACAAATTGCGCTGCGATTCAATACATCGTCCTCCAGCCGACTTGTCTCCAATGGTCTAGTGCTGCCTCGGGCACCTTATGGTCGTTCTCCTGTGAGTCTAGATTTTCGAATCCGACGCAAAACTGACAGTTAATTGTAACGTTCAGAGCCTCTTAATGACGATGGAACACACAAATCGCGTCGCGATTCAATACATCCTCCTCCGGCCGACCTGTCTCCAAGCGTCTATTGCTGCCTCGGGCACCTTATGGTCGCTCTGCTGTGAGTCTAGTTTTTTGAATCCGACGCAAAACTGACAGTTAATTGTAACGTTCACAGCCTCTTAATGACGATGGAACACACAAATTGCGTCGAGATTCAATACATCGTCCGACAGCCGACCTGTCTCCAAAGGTCTATTGCTGCCTCGGGCACCTTATGGACGTTCTGCTGTGAGTCTAGTTTTCCAAATACGACGCATAACTGACAGTTAATTGTAACGTTCAGAGCCTTGTTAATGACGATGGAACACACAAATTGCGCTGGGATTCAATACATCGTCCTCCAGCCGACTTGTCTCCAAGGGTCTATTGCTGCCTCGGGCACCTTATGGTCGATCTCCTGTGAATCTAGTTTTTTGAATCCGACGCAATTCTGACAGTTAATTGTAACGTTCACAGCCTCTTAATGACGATGGAACACACAAATTGCGTCGAGATTCAATACATCGTCCTCCAGCCGCCTTGTCTCCAACGGTCTATTGCCGCCTCGGTCACATTATGGTCGTTCTGCTGTGAGTCTAGATTTTTGAATCCGACGCAAAACTGATAGTTAATTGTAAGGTTCAGAGCCTCTTAATGACGATGGAACACACAAATTGCATCACGATTCCATACATCGTCCTCCAGCCGACCTGTCTCCAAGGGTCTATTGCTGCCTCGGGCACCTTATGGTCCCTCTGCTGTGAGTCTAGTTTTCCGAATACGACGCATAACTGACAGTTAATTGTAAGGTTCAGAGCCTCTTAATGACGATGGAACACACAAATTGCGTCGCGATTCAATACATCGTCCTCCAGCCGACTTGTCGCCGACTTGCTGCCCCGGGCTCCTCTTGGTCGTTGTCCTAGGGGTGTAGTTTTTCGAATCCGGCAGAAAACTGAAAAATTCAAAGCCTCTTAATGACGATGGAACACACAAATTGCGCTGCAATTCAATACATCGTCCTCCAGCTGACTTGTCTTCAAGGGTCTAGTGCTCCCTAGGGCACCTTATGGTCGTTCTCCTGTGAGTCTAGATTTTCGAATCCGACGCAAAACTGACAGTTAATTGTAAGGTTAAGAGCCTGTTAATGACGATGGAACACACAAATCGCGTCGCGATTCAATACATCGTCCTCCAGCCGCCCTGTCTCCAAGGGTCTATTGCTGCCTCGGTCACCTTATGGTCGTTCTCCTGTGTGTCTAGTTTTTCGAATCCGACGCAAAACTGACAGATAATTGTAACGTTCAGAGCCTCTTAATGACGATGGAACACACAAATTGCGTCGAGATTCAATACATCGTCCGACAGCCGAACTGTCTCCAAAGGTCTATTGCTGCTACGGGCACCTTATGGTCGTTCTCCTGTGAGTCTAGTTTTTCGAATCCGACGCGAAACTGACAGTTAATTGTAACGTTCAGAGCCTCTTAATGACGATGGAACACACAAATTGTGTCGCGATTCAATACATCGTCCTAAAGCCGCCTTGTCTAAAAGGGTCTATTGCTGCCTCGGGCACTTTATGGTCGTTCTCCTGTGAGTCTAGTTTTTCGTATCCGACGCAAAACTGACAGTTAATTGTAACGTTCAGAGCCTCTTAATGACGATGGACACACAAATTGCGTCGCGAATCAATACATCGTCAGACAGCCGACCTGTCTCCAAGGGTTTATTGCTGCCTCGGGCACCTTATGGTCGCTCTGCTGTGAGTCTAGTTTTCCGATTACGACGCATAACTGACAGTTAATTGTAACGTTCAGAGCCTCTTAATGACGATGGAACACACAAATTGCGTCGCGATTCAATACATCGTCCTCCAGCCGACTTGTCGCCGAGGTACTACTGCTGCCCCGGGCACCTCTTGGTCGTTCTCCTAGGAGTGTAGTTTTTCGAATCCGGCACAAAACTGACAGTTAATTGTAACATTCAGAGCCTCTTAATGATGATGGAACACACAAATTGCGCTGCGATTCAATACATCGTCCTCCAGCCGACTTGTCTCCAATGGTCTAGTGCTGCCTCGGGCACCTTATGGTCGTTCTCCTGTGAGTCTAGATTTTCGAATCCGACGCAAAACTGACAGTTAATTGTAACGTTCAGAGCCTCTTAATGACGATGGAACACACAAATCGCGTCGCGATTCAATACATCCTCCTCCGGCCGACCTGTCTCCAAGGGTCTATTGCTGCCTCGGGCACCTTATGGTCGATCTCCTGTGAGTCTAGTTTTTTGAATCCGACGCAAAACTGACAGTTAATTGTAACGTTCACAGCCTCTTAATGACGATGGAACACACAAATTGCGTCGAGATTCAATACATCGTCCGACAGCCGACCTGTCTCCAAAGGTCTATTGCTGCCTCGGGCACCTTATGGACGTTCTGCTGTGAGTCTAGTTTTCCAAATACGACGCATAACTAACAGTTAATTGTAACGTTCAGAGCCTTGTTAATGACGATGGAACACACAAATTGCGCTGGGATTCAATACATCGTCCTCCAGCCGACTTGTCTCCAAGGGTCTATTGCTGCCTCGAGCACCTTATGGTCGTTCTCCTGTGAGTCAAGTTTTTCGAATCCGACGCAAAACTGACAGTTAATTGTAACGTTCAGAGCCTCTTAATGACGATGGACACGCAAATTGCGTCGCGAATCAATACATCGTCCGACAGCCGACCTGTCTCCAAGGGTCTATTGCTGCCTCGGGCACCTTATGGTCGCTCTGCTGTGAGTCTAGTTTTCCGAATACGACGCATAACTGACAGTTAATTGTAACGTTCAGAGCCTTGTTAATGACGATGGAACACACAAATTGCGCTGGGATTCAATACATCGTCCTCCAGCCGACTTGTCTCCAAGGGTCTATTGCTGCCTCGGGCACCTTATGGTCGATCTCCTGTGAGTCTAGTTTTTTGAATCCGACGCAATTCTGACAGTTAATTGTAACGTTCACAGCCTCTTAATGACGATGGAACACACAAATTGCGTCGAGATTCAATACATCGTCCTCCAGCCGCCTTGTCTCCAACGGTCTATTGCTGCCTCGGTCACATTATGGTCGTTCTGCTGTGAGTCTAGATTTTTGAATCCGACGCAAAACTGATAGTTAATTGTAAGGTTCAGAGCCTCTTAATGACGATGGAACACACAAATTGCATCACGATTCCATACATCGTCCTCCAGCCGACCTGTCTCCAAGGGTCTATTGCTGCCTCGGGCACATTATGGTCGCTCTGCTGTGAGTCTAGTTTTCCGAATACGACGCATAACTGACAGTTAATTGTAAGGTTCAGAGCCTCTTAATGACGATGGAACACGCAAATTGCGTCGCGATTCAATACATCGTCCTCCAGCCGACTTGTCGCCGACTTGCTGCCCCGGGCTCCTCTTGGTCTTTGTCCTAGGAGTGTAGTTTTTCGAATCCGGCAGAAAACTGAAAAATTCAAAGCCTCTTAATGACGATGGAACACACAAATTGCGCTGCGATTCAATACATCGTCCTCCAGCTGACTTGTCTTCAAGGGTCTAGTGCTGCCTCGGGCACCTTATGGTCGTTCTCCTGTGAGTCTAGATTTTCGAATCCGACGCAAAACTGACAGTTAATTGTAAGGTTCAGAGCCTCTTAATGACGATGGAACACACAAATCGCGTCGCGATTCAATACATCGTCCTCCAGTCGCCCTGTCTCCAAGGGTCTATTGCTGCCTCGGGCACATTATGGTCATTCTCCTCTGAGTCTAGTTTTTCGAATCCGACGCAAAACTGACAGTTAATTGTTCAGAGCCTCTTAATGACGATGGAACACACAAATTGCGTCGCGATTCAATACATCGTCCTCCAGCCGACTTGTCTCCAAGGGTCTATTGCTGCCTCGGGCACCTTATGGTCGTTCTCCTGTGAGTCTAGCTTTTCGAATTCGACACAAAACTGACAGTTAATTGTTACGTTCAGAGCCTCTTAATGACTATGGAACACACAAATTGCGTCGCGATTCAATACATCGTCCTCCAGCCGCCTTGTCTAAAAGGGTCTATTGCTGCCTCGGGCACTTTATGGTCGTTCTCCTGTGAGTCTAGATTTTCGAATCCGACGCAAAACTGACAGTTAATTGTAACGTTCAGAGCCTCTTAATGACGATGGAACACACAAATTGCGTCGCGATTCAATACATCGTCCTCCAGCCGACTTGTCGCCGAGGTACTATTGCTGCCCCGGGCACCTCTTGGTCGTTCTCCTGTGAGTCTAGTTTTTTGAATCCGACGCAAAACTGACAGTTAATTGTAACGTTCAGAGCCTCTTAATGACGATGGACACACAAATTGTGTCGCGAATCAATACATCGTCCTCCAGCCGACTTGTCTCCAAGGGTCTAGTGCTGCCTCGGGCACCTTATGGTCGTTCTCCTGTGAGTCTAGATTTTCGAATCCGACGCAAAACTGACAGTTAATTGTAACATTCAGAGCCTCTTAATGACGATGGAACACACAAATCGCGACGCGATTCAATACATCCTCCTCCGGCCGACCTGTCTCCAAGGGTCTATTGCTGCCTCGGGCACCTTATGGTCGATCTCCTGTGAGTCTAGTTTTTCGAATCCGACGCAAAACTGACAGTTAATTGTAACGTTCACAGCCTCTTAATGACGATGGAACACACAAATTGCGTGGAGATTCAATACATCGTCCGACAGCCGACCTGTCTCCAAAGGTCTATTGCTGCCTCGGGCACCTTATGGTCGTTCTGCTGTGAGTCTAGTTTACCAAATACGACGCATAACTGACAGTTAATTGTAACGTTCAGAGCCTTGTTAATGACGATGGAACACACAAATTGCGCTGGGATTCAATACATCGTCCTCCAGCCGACTTGTCTCCAAGGGTCTATTGCTGCCTCGGGCACCTTATGGTCGCCCTGCTGTGAGTCTAGTTTTTCGAATCCGACGCAAAACTGACAGTTAATTGTAACGTTCAGAGCCTGTTAATGACTATGGAACACACAAATTGCGTCGCGATTCAATACATCGTCCTCCAGCCGCCTTGTCTCCAACGGTCTATTGCTGCCTCGGTCACCTTATGGTCGTTCTGCTGTGAGTCTAGATTTTTGAATCCGACGCAAAACTGATAGTTAATTGTAAGGTTCAGAGCCTCTCAATGACGATGGAACACACAAATTGCATCACGATTCCATACATCGTCCTCCAGCCGACCTGTCTCCAAGGGTCTATTGCTGCCTCGGGCACCTTATGGTCGCTCTGCTGTGAGTCTAGTTTTCCGAATACGACGCATAACTGACAGTTAATTGTAAGGTTCAGAGCCTCTTAATGACGATGGAACACACAAATTGCGTCGCGATTCAATACATCGTCCTCTAGCCGACTTGTCGCCGACTTGCTGCCCCGGGCTCCTCTTGGTCGTGGTCCTAGGAGTGTAGTTTTTCGAATCCGGCACAAAACTGAAAAATTCAAAGCCTCTTAATGACGATGGAACACACAAATTGCGCTGCGATTCAATACATCGTCCTCCAGCTGACTTGTCTTCAAGGGTCTAGTGCTGCCTCGGGCAACTTATGGTCGTTCTCCTGTGAGTCTAAATTTTCGAATCCGACGCAAAACTGACAGTTAATTGCAAGGTTCAGAGCCTGTTAATGACGATGGAACACACAAATCTCGTCGCGATTCAATACATCGTCCTCCAGCCGCCCTGTCTCCAAGGGTCTATTGCTGCCTCGGTCACCTTATGATCGTTCTCCTGTGTGTCTAGTTTTTCGAATCCGACGCAAAACTGACAGATAATTGTAACGTTCAGAGCCTCTTAATGACGATGGAACACACAAATTGCGTCGCGATTCAATACATCGTCCTCCAGCCGACTTGTCTATAAGGGTCTATTGCTGCCTCGGGCACCTTATGGTCGTTCTCCTGTGAGTCTAGCTTTTCGAATTCGACACAAAACTGACAGTTAATTGTAACGTTCAGCGCCTGTTAATGACTATGGAACACACAAATTGCGTCGCGATTCAATACATCGTCCTCCAGCCGCCTTGTCTAAAAGGGTCTATTGCTGCCTCGGGTACTTTATGGTCGTTCTCCTGTGAGTCTTGTTTTTCGTATCCGACGCAAAACTGACAGTTAATTGTAACGTTCAGAGCCTCTTAATGACGATGGACACACAAATTGCGTCGCGAATCAATACATCGTCCGACAGCCGACTTGTCTCCAAGGGTCTATTGCTGCCTCGGGCACCTTATGGTCGCTCTGCTGTGAGTCTAGTTTTCCGAATACGACGCATAACTGACAGTTAATTGTAACGTTCAGAGCCTCTTAATGACGATGGAACACACAAATTGCGTCGCGATTCAATACATCGTCCTCCAGCCGACTTGTCGCCGAGGTACTATTGCTGCCCCGGGCACCTCTTGGTCGTTCTCCTAGGAGTGTAGTTTTTCGAATCCGGCACAAAACTGACAGTTAATTGTAACATTCAGAGCCTCTTAATGACGATGGAACACACAAATTGCGCTGCGATTCAGTACATCGTCCTCCAGCCGACTTGTCTCCAAGGGTCTAGTGCTGCCTCGGGCACCTTATGGTCGTTCTCCTGTGAGTCTAGATTTTCGAATCCGACGCAAAACTGACAGTTAATTGTAACATTCAGAGCCTCTTAATGACGATGGAACACACAAATCGCGACGCGATTCAATACATCCTCCTCCGGCCGACCTGTCTCCAAGGGTCTATTGCTGCCTCGGGCACCTTATGGTCGATCTCCTGTGAGTCTAGTTTTTCGTATCCGACGCAAAACTGACAGTTAATTGTAACGTTCACAGCCTCTTAATGACGATGAACACACAAATTGCGTCGAGATTCAATACATCGTCCGACAGCCGACCTGTCTCCAAAGGTCTATTGCTGCCTCGGGCACCTTATGGTCGTTCTGCTGTGAGTCTAGTTTTCCAAATACGACGCATAACTGACAGTTAATTGTAACGTTCAGAGCCTCTTAATGACGATGGAACACACAAATTGCGCTGGGATTCAATACATCGTCCTCCAGCCGACTTGTCTCCAAGGGTCTATTGCTGCCTCGGGCACCTTATGGTCGCTCTGCTTTGAGTCTAGTTTTTCGAATCCGACGCAAAACTGACAGTTAATTGTAACGTTCAGAGCCTGTTAATGACTATGGAACACACAAATTGCGTCGCGATTCAATACATCGTCCTCCAGCCGCCTTGTCTCCAACGGTCTATTGCTGCCTCGGTCACCTTATGGTCGTTCTGCTGTGACTCTAGATTTTTGAATCCGACGCAAAACTGATTGTTAATTGTAAGGTTCAGAGCCTCTTAATGACGATGGAACACACAAATTGCATCACGATTCCATACATCGTCCTCCAGCCGACCTGTCTCCAAGGGTCTATTGCTGCCTCGGGCACCTTATGGTCGCTCTGCTGTGAGTCTAGTTTTCCGAATACGACGCATAACTGACAGTTAATTGTAAGGTTCAGAGCCTCTTAATGGCGACGGAACACACAAATTGCGTCGCGATTCAATACATCGTCCTCCAGCCGACTTGTCGCCGACTTGCTGCCCCGGGCTCCTCTTGGTCGTTGTCCTAGGAGTGTAGTTTTTCGAATCCGGCACAAAACTGAAAAATTCAAAGCCTCTTAATGACGATGGAACACACAAATTGCGCTGCGATTCAATACATCGTCCTCCAGCCGACTTGTCTTCAAGGGTCTAGTGCTGCCTCGGGCACCTTATGGTCGTTCTCCTGTGAGTCTAAATTTTCGAATCCGACGCAAAACTGACAGTTAATTGCAAGGTTCAGAGCCTGTTAATGACGATGGAACACACAAATCGCGTCGCGATTCAATACATCGTCCTCCAGCCGCCCTGTCTCCAAGGGTCTATTGCTGCCTCGGTCACCTTATGATCGTTCTCCTGTGTGTCTAGTTTTTCGAATCCGACGCAAAACTGACAGATAATTGTAACGTTCAGAGCCTCTTAATGACGATGGAACACACAAATTGCGTCGAGATTCAATACATCGTCCGACAGCCGAACTGTCTCCAAAGGTCTATTGCTGCTACGGGCACCTTATGGTCGTTCTGCTGTGAGTCTAGTTTTCCGAATACGACGCATAACTCACAGTGAATTGTAACGTTCAGAGCCTGTTAATGACAATGGAACACACAAATTGCGTCGCGATTCAATACATCGTCCTCCAGCCGACTTGTCTCCAAGGGTCTATTGCTGCCTCGGGCACCTTATGGTCGTTCTCCTGTGAGTCTAGTTTTTCGAATCCGACGCAAAACTGACAGTTTATTGTAACGTTCAGAGCCTCTTAATGACGATGGAACACACAAATTGCGTCGCGATTCAATACATCGTCCTCCAGCCGCCTTGTCTAAAAGGGTCTATTGCTGCATCGGGCACTTTATGGTCGTTCTCCTGTGAGTCTAGTTTTTCGTATCCGACGCAAAACTGACAGTTAATTGTAACGTTCAGATCCTCTTAATGACGATGGACACAGATTTTGCGTCGCGAATCAATACATCGTCCGACAGCCGTCCTGTCTCCAAGGGTCTATTGCTGCCTCGGGCACCTTATGGTCGCTCTGCTGTGAGTCTAGTTTTCCGAATACGACGCATAACTGACAGTTAATTGTAAGGTTCAGAGCCTCTTAATGACGATGGAACACACAAATTGCGTCGCGATTCAATACATCGTCCTCCAGCCGACTTGTCGCCGACTTGCTGCCCCGGGCTCCTCTTGGTCGTTGTCCTAGGAGTATAGTTTTTCGATTCCGGCACAAAACTGAAAAATTCAAAGCCTCTTAATGACGATGGAACACCCAAATTGCGCTGCGATTCAATACATCGTCCTCCAGCCGACTTGTCTCCAAGGGTCTATTGCTGCCTCGGACACCTTATGGTCGCTCTGCTGTGAGTCTAGTTTTCCGAATACGACGCATAACTGACAGTTAATTGTAAGGTTCAGAGCCTCTTAATGACGATGGAACACACAAATTGCATCACGATTCCATACATCGTCCTCCAGCCGACCTGTCTCCAAGGGTCTATTGCTGCCTCGGGCACCTTATGGTCGCTCTGCTGTGAGTCTAGTTTTCCGAATACGACGCATAACTGACAGTTAATTGTAAGGTTCAGAGCCTCTTAATGACGATGGAACACACAAATAGCGTCGCGATTCAATACATCGTCCTCCAGCCGACTTGTCGCCGACTTGCTGCCCCAGGCTCCTCTTGGTCGTTGTCCTAGGTGTGTAGTTTTTCGAATCCGGCACAAAACTGAAAAATTCAAAGCCTCTTAATGACGATGGAACACACAAATTGCGCTGCGATTCAATACATCGTCCGACAGCCGACCTGTCTCCAAGGGTCTATTGCTGCCTCGGTCACCTTATGATCGTTCTCCTGTGTGTCTAGTTTTTCGAATCCGACGCAAAACTGACAGATAATTGTAACGTTCAGAGCCTCTTAATGACGATGGACACACAAATTGCGTCGCGAATCAATACATCGTCCTCCAGCCGACTTGTCGCCGTGGTACTATTGCTGCCCCGGGCACCTCTTGTTCGTTCTCCTAGGAGTGTAGTTTTTCGAATCCGGCACAAAACTGACAGTTAATTGTAACATTCAGAGCCTCTTAATGACGATGGAACACACAAATTGCGCTGCGATTCAATACATCGTCCTCCAGCCGACTTGTCTCCAAGGGTCTAGTGCTGCCTCGGGCACCTTATGGTCGTTCTCCTGTGAGTCTAGATTTTCGAATCCGACGCAAAACTGACAGTTAATTGTAACGTTCAGAGCCTCTTAATGACGATGGAACACACAAATCGCGACGCGATTCAATACATCCTCCTCCGGCCGACCTTTCTCCAAGGGTCTATTGCTGCCTCGGGCACCTTATGGTCGTTCTCCTGTGAGTCTAGATTTTCGAATCCGACGCAAAACTGACAGTTAATTGTAACGTTCAGAGCCTGTTAATGACAATGGAACACACAAATTGCGTCGCGATTCAATACATCGTCCTCCAGCCGACTTGTCTCCAAGGGTCTATTGCTGCCTCGGGCACCTTATGGTCATTCTCCTCTGAGTCTAGTTTTTCGAATCCG
This sequence comes from Schistocerca nitens, assembly GCF_023898315.1. Lineage (NCBI taxonomy): Eukaryota > Metazoa > Arthropoda > Insecta > Orthoptera > Acrididae > Schistocerca > Schistocerca nitens. The sequence continues at coordinate 236,440,702 of NC_064623.1, read as the reverse complement.
ACGCAAAACTGACAGTTAATTGTAACGTTCAGAGCCTCTTAATGACAATGGAATACACAAATTGCGTCGCGATTCAATACATCGTCCTCCAGCCGACTTGTCGCCGACTTGCTGCCCCGGGCTCCTCTTGGTCGTTGTCCTAGGAGTGTAGTTTTTCGAATCCGGCACAAAACTGAAAAATTCAAAGCCTCTTAATGACGATGGAACACACAAATTGCGCTGCGATTCAATACATCGTCCTCCAGCCGACTTGTCTTCAAGGGACTAGTGCTGCCTCGGGCACCTTATGGTCGTTCTCCTGTGAGTCTAAATTTTCGAATCCGACACAAAACTGACAGTTAATTGCAAGGTTCAGAGCCTGTTAATGACGATGGAACACACAAATCGCGTCGCGATTCAATACATCGTCCTCCAGCCGCCCTGTCTCCAAGGGTCTATTGCTGCCTCGGTCACCTTATGATCGTTCTCCTGTGTGTCTAGTTTTTCGAATCCGACGCAAAACTGACAGATAATTGTAACGTTCAGAGCCTCTTAATGACGATGGAACACACAAATTGCGTCGAGATTCAATACATCGTCCGACAGCCGAACTGTCTCCAAAGGTCTATTGCTGCTACGGGCACCTTATGCTCGTTCTGCTGTGAGTCTAGTTTTCCGAATACGACGCATAACTCACAGTGAATTGTAACGTTCAGAGCCTGTTAATGACAATGGAACACACAAATTGCGTCGCGATTCAATACATCGTCCTCCAGCCGACTTGTCTCCAAGGGTCTATTGCTGCCTCGGGCACCTTATGGTCGTTCTCCTGTGAGTCTAGTTTTTCGAATCCGACGCAAAACTGACAGTTTATTGTAACGTTCAGAGCCTCTTAATGACGATGGAACACACAAATTGCGTCGCGATTCAATACATCGTCCTCCAGCCGACTTGTCTCCAAGGGTCTATTGCTGCCTCGGGCACCTTATGGTCGTTCTCCTGTGAGTCTAGATTTTCGAATCCGACGCAAAACTGACAGTTAATTGTAACGTTCAGAGCCTGTTAATGACAATGGAACACACATATTGCGTCGCGATTCAATACATCGTCCTCCAGCCGACTTGTCTCCAAGGGTCTAATGCTGCCTCGGGCACCTTATGGTCGTTCTCCTGTGAGTCTAGTTTTTCGAATCCGACGCAAAACTGACAGTTAATTGTAACGTTCAGAGCCTCATAATGACGATGGAACACACAAATTGCGTCGCGATTCAATACATCGTCCTCCAGACGACTTGTCTCCAAGGGTCTATTGCTGCCTCGGGCACCTTATGGTCGTTCTCCTGTGAGTCTAGCTTTTCGAATCCGACACAAAACTGACAGTTAATTGTAACGTTCAGAGCCTGTTAATGACTATGGAACACACAAATCGCGTCGCGATTCAATACATCGTCCTCCAGCCGCCTTGTCTAAAAGGGTCTATTGCTGCCTCGGGCACTTTATGGTCGTTCTCCTGTGAGTCTAGTTTTTCGTATCCGACGCAAAACAGACAGTTAATTGTAACGTTCAGAGCCTCTTAATGACGATGGACACACAAATTGCGTCGCGAATCAATTCATCGTCCGACAGCCGATCTGTCTCCAAGGGTCTATTGCTGCCTCGGGTACCTTATGGTCGCACTGCTGTGAGTCTAGTTTTCCGAATACGACGCATAACTGACAGTTAATTGTAACGTTCAGAGCCTCTTAATGACGATGGAACACACAAATTGCGTCGCGATTCAATACATCGTCCTCCAGCCGACTTGTCGCCGAGGTACTATTGCTGCCCCGGGCACCTCTTGGGTCGTTCTCCTAGGAGTTTAGTTTTTCGAATCCGGCACAAAACTGACAGTTAATTGTAACGTTCAAAGCCTCTTAATGACGATGGAACACACAAATTGCGCTGCGATTCAATACATCGTCCTCCAGCTGACTTGTCTTCAAGGGACTAGTGCTGCCTCGGGCACCTTATGGTCGTTCTCCTGTGAGTCTAAATTATCGAATCCGACACAAAACTGACAGTTAATTGCAAGGTTCAGAGCCTGTTAATGACGATGGAACACACAAATCGCGTGGCGATTCAATACATCGTCCTCCAGCCGCCCTGTCTCCAAGGGTCTATTGCTGCCTCGGTCACCTTATGATCGTTCTCCTGTGTGTCTAGTTTTTCGAATCCGACGCAAAACTGACAGATAATTGTAACGTTCAGAGCCTCTTAATGACGATGGAACACACAAATTGCGTCGAGATTCAATACATCGTCCGACAGCCGAACTGTCTCCAAAGGTCTATTGCTGCTACGGGCACCTTATGGTCGTTCTGCTGTGAGTCTAGTTTTCCGAATACGACGCATAACTCACAGTGAATTGTAACGTTCAGAGCCTGTTAATGACAATGGAACACACAAATTGCGTCGCGATTCAATACATCGTCCTCCAGCCGACTTGTCTCCACGGGTCTATTGCTGCCTCGGGTACCTTATGGTCGTTCTCCTGTGAGTCTAGTTTTTCGAATCCGACGCAAAACTGACAGTTTATTGTAACGTTCAGAGCCTCTTAATGACGATGGAACACACAAATTGCGTCGCGATTCAATACATCGTCCTCCAGCCGACTTGTCTCCAAGGGTCTATTGCTGCCTCGGGCACCTTATGGTCGTTCTCCTGTGAGTCTAGTTTTTCGAATCCGACGCAAAACTGACAGTTAATTGTAACGTTCAGAGCCTCATAATGACGATGGAACACACAAATTGCGTCGCGATTCCATACATCGTCCTCCAGCCGACTTGTCTCCAAGGGTCTATTGCTGCCTCGGGCACCTTATGGTCGTTCTCCTGTGAGTCTAGCTTTTCGAATCCGACACAAAACTGACAGTTAATTGTAACGTTCAGAGCCTGTTAATGACTATGGAACACACAAATTGCGTTGCGATTCAATACATCGTCCTCCAGCCGCCTTGTCTAAAAGGGTCTATTGCTGCCTCGGGCACTTTATGGTCGTTCTCCTGTGAGTCTAGTTTTTCGTATCCGACGCAAAACTGACAGTTAATTGTAACGTTCAGAGCCTCTTAATGACGATGGACACACAAATTGCGTCGCGAATCAATTCATCGTCCGACAGCCGATCTGTCTCCAAGGGTCTATTGCTGCCTCGGGTACCTTATGGTCGCACTGCTGTGAGTCTAGTTTTCCGAATACGACGCATAACTGACAGTTAATTGTAACGTTCAGAGCCTCTTAATGACGATGGAACACGCAAATTGCGTCGCGAATCAATACATCGTCCTCCAGCCGACTTGTCGCCGAGGTACTATTGCTGCACCGTGCACCTCTTGGGTCGTTCTCCTAGGAGTTTAGTTTTTCGAATCCGGCACAAAACTGACAGTTAATTGTAACATTCAGAGCCTCTTAATGACGATGGAACACACAAATTGCGCTGCGATTCAATACATCGTCCTCCAGCCGATTTGTCTCCAAGGGTCTAGTGCTGCCTCGGGCACCTTATGGTCGTTCTCCTGTGAGTCTAGATTTTCGAATCCGACGCAAAACTGACAGTTAATTGTAACGTTCAGAGCCTCTTAATGACGATGGAACACACAAATCGCGTGGCGATTCAATACATCGTCCTCCAGCCGCCCTGTCTCCAAGGGTCTATTGCTGCCTCGGTCACCTTATGATCGTTCTCCTGTGTGTCTAGTTTTTCGAATCCGACGCAAAACTGACAGATAATTGTAACGTTCAGAGCCTGTTAATGACGATGGAACACACAAATCGCGTGGCGATTCAATACATCGTCCTCCAGCCGCCCTGTCTCCAAGGGTCTATTGCTGCCTCGGTCACCTTATGATCGTTCTCCTGTGTGTCTAGTTTTTCGAATCCGACGCAAAACTGACAGATAATTGTAACGTTCAGAGCCTCTTAATGACGATGGAACACACAAATTGCGTCGAGATTCAATACATCGTCCTCCAGCCGACTTGTCGCCGACTTGCTGCCCCGGGCTCCTCTTGGTCGTTGTCCTAGGAGTGTAGTTTTTCGAATCCGGCACAAAACTGAAAAATTCAAAGCCTCTTAATGACGATGGAACACACAAATTGCGCTGCGATTCAATACATCGTCCTCCAGCCGACTTGTCTTCAAGGGACTAGTGCTGCCTCGGGCACCTTATGGTCGTTCTCCTGTGAGTCTAAATTTTCGAATCCGACACAAAACTGACAGTTAATTGCAAGGTTCAGAGCCTGTTAATGACGATGGAACACACAAATCGCGTGGCGATTCAATACATCGTCCTCCAGCCGCCCTGTCTCCAAGGGTCTATTGCTGCCTCGGTCACCTTATGATCGTTCTCCTGTGTGTCTAGTTTTTCGAATCCGACGCAAAACTGACAGATAATTGTAACGTTCAGAGCCTCTTAATGACGATGGAACACACAAATTGCGTCGAGATTCAATACATCGTCCGACAGCCGAACTGTCTCCAAAGGTCTATTGCTGCTACGGGCACCTTATGGTCGTTCTGCTGTGAGTCTAGTTTTCCGAATACGACGCATAACTCACAGTGAATTGTAACGTTCAGAGCCTGTTAATGACAATGGAACACACAAATTGCGTCGCGATTCAATACATCGTCCTCCAGCCGACTTGTCTCCAAGGGTCTATTGCTGCCTCGGGCACCTTATGGTCGTTCTCCTGTGAGTCTAGTTTTTCGAATCCGACGCAAAACTGACAGTTTATTGTAACGTTCAGAGCCTCTTAATGACGATGGAACACACAAATTCCGTCGCGATTCAATACATCGTCCTCCAGCCGACTTGTCTCCAAGGGTCTATTGCTGCCTCGGGCACCTTATGGTCGTTCTCCTGTGAGTCTAGATTTTCGAATCCGACGCAAAACTGACAGTTAATTGTAACGTTCAGAGCCTGTTAATGACAATGGAACACACATATTGCGTCGCGATTCAATACATCGTCCTCCAGCCGACTTGTCTCCAAGGGTCTAATGCTGCCTCGGGCACCTTATGGTCGTTCTCCTGTGAGTCTAGTTTTTCGAATCCGACGCAAAACTGACAGTTAATTGTAACGTTCAGAGCCTCATAATGACGATGGAACACACAAATTGCGTCGCGATTCAATACATCGTCCTCCAGACGACTTGTCTCCAAGGGTCTATTGCTGCCTCGGGCACCTTATGGTCGTTCTCCTGTGAGTCTAGCTTTTCGAATCCGACACAAAACTGACAGTTAATTGTAACGTTCAGAGCCTGTTAATGACTACGGAACACACAAATCGCGTCGCGATTCAATACATCGTCCTCCAGCCGCCTTGTCTAAAAGGGTCTATTGCTGCCTCGGGCACTTTATGGTCGTTCTCCTGTGAGTCTAGTTTTTCGTATCCGACGCAAAACTGACAGTTAATTGTAACGTTCAGAGCCTCTAAATGACGATGGACACACAAATTGCGTCGCGAATCAATTCATCGTCCGACAGCCGATATGTCTCCAAGGGTCTATTGCTGCCTCGGGTACCTTATGGTCGCACTGCTGTGAGTCTAGTTTTCCGAATACGACGCATAACTGACAGTTAATTGTAACGTTCAGAGCCTCTTAATGACGATGGAACACACAAATTGCGTCGCGATTCAATACATCGTCCTCCAGCCGACTTGTCGCCGAGGTACTATTGCGTCCCCGGGCACGTCTTGGGTCGTTCTCCTAGGAGTTTAGTTTTTCGAATCCGGCACAAAACTGACAGTTAATTGTAACGTTCAGAGCCTCTTAATGACGATGGAACACACAAATTGCGCTGCGATTCAATACATCGTCCTCCAGCCGACTTGTCTCCAAGGGTCTAGAGTTGCCTCGGGCACCTTATGGTCGTTCTCCTGTGAGTCTAGATTTTCGAATCCGACGCAAAACTGACAGTTAATTGTAACGTTCAGAGCCTCTTAATGACGATGGAACACACAAATCGCGACGCGATTCAATACATCGTCCTCCAGCCGCCCTGTCTCCAAGGGTCTATTGCTGCCTCGGTCACCTTATGATCGTTCTCCTGTGTGTCTAGTTTTTCGAATCCGACGCAAAACTGACAGATAATTGTAACGTTCAGAGCCTCTTAATGACGATGGAACACACAAATTGCGTCGAGATTCAATACATCGTCCGACAGCCGAACTGTCTCCAAAGGTCTATTGCTGCTACGGGCACCTTATCGTCGTTCTGCTGTGAGTCTAGTTTTCCGAATACGACGCATAACTCACAGTGAATTGGAACGTTCAGAGCCTGTTAATGACAATGGAACACACAAATTGCGTCGCGATTCAATACATCGTCCTCCAGCCGACTTGTCTCCAAGGGTCTATTGCTGCCTCGGGCACCTTATGGTCGTTCTCCTGTGAGTCTAGTTTTTCGAATCCGACGCAAAACTGACAGTTTATTGTAACGTTCAGAGCCTCTTAATGACGATGGAACACACAAATTGCGTCGCGATTCAATACATCGTCCTCCAGCCGACTTGTCTCCAAGGGTCTATTGCTGCCTCGGGCACCTTATGGTCGTTCTCCTGTGAGTCTAGATTTTCGAATCCGACGCAAAACTGACAGTTAATTGTAACGTTCAGAGCCTGTTAATGACAATGGAACACACATATTGCGTCGCGATTCAATACATCGTCCTCCAGCCGACTTGTCTCCAAGGGTCTATTGCTGCCTCGGGCACCTTATGGTCGTTCTCCTGTGAGTCTAGTTTTTCGAATCCGACGCAAAACTGACAGTTAATTGTAACGTTCAGAGCCTCATAATGACGATGGAACACACAAATTGCGTCGCGATTCAATACATCGTCCTCCAGCCGACTTGTCTCCAAGGGTCTATTGCTGCCTCGGGCACCTTATTGTCGTTCTCCTGTGAGTCTAGCTTTTCGAATCCGACACAAAACTGACAGTTAATTGTAACGTTCAGAGCCTGTTAATGACTATGGAACACACAAATTGCGTCGCGATTCAATACATCGTCCTCCAGCCGCCTTGTCTAAAAGGGTCTATTGCTGCCTCGGGCACCTTATGGTCGTTCTCCTGTGAGTCTAGTTTTTCGTATCCGACGCAAAACTGACAGTTAATTGTAACGTTCAGAGCCTCTTAATGACGATGGACACACAAATTGCGTCGCGAATCAATTCATCGTCCGACAGCCGATCTGTCTCCAAGGGTCTATTGCTGCCTCGGGCACCTTATGGTCGCACTGCTGTGAGTCTAGTTTTCCGAATACGACGCATAACTGACAGTTAATTGTAACGTTCAGAGCCTCTTAATGACGATGGAACACGCAAATTGCGTCGCGATTCAATACATCGTCCTCCAGCCGACTTGTCGCCGAGGTACTATTGCTGCCCCGGGCACCTCTTGGGTCGTTCTCCTAGGAGTTTAGTTTTTCGAATCCGGCACAAAACTGACAGTTAATTGTAACATTCAGAGCCTCTTAATGACGATGGAACACACAAATTGCGCTGCGATTCAATACATCGTCCTTCCCGCCGACTTGTCTCCAAGGGTCTAGTGCTGCCTCGGGCACCTTATGGTCGTTCTCCTGTGAGTCTAGATTTTCGAATCCGACGCAAAACTGACAGTTAATTGTAACGTTCAGAGCCTCTTAATGACGATGGAACACACAAATTGCGTCGAGATTCAATACATCGTCCGACAGCCGACCTGTCTCCAAAGGTCTATTGCTGCCTCGGGCACCTTATGGTCGTTCTGCTGTGAGTCTAGTTATCCAAATACGACGCATAACTGACAGTTAATTGTAACGTTCAGAGCCTTGTTAATGACGATGGAACACACAAATTGCGCTGGGATTCAATACATCGTCCTCCAGCCGACTTGTCTCCAAGGGTCTATTGCTGCCTCGGGCACCTTATGGTCGCTCTGCTGTGAGTCTAGTTTTTCGAATCCGACGCAAAACTGACAGTTAATTGTAACGTTCAGAGCCTGTTCTTGACTATGGAACACACAAATTGCGTCGCGATTCAATACATCGTCCTCCAGCCGCCTTGTCTAAAAGGGTCTATTGCTGCCTCGGTCACCTTATGGTCGTTCTGCTGTGAGTCTAGATTTTTGAATCCGACGCAAAACTGATAGTTAATTGTAAGGTTCAGAGCCTCTTAATGACGATGGAACACACAAATTGCATCACGATTCCATACATCGTCCTCCAGCCGACCTGTCTCCAAGGGTCTATTGCTGCCTCGGGCACCTTATGGTCGCTCTGGTGTGAGTCTAGTTTTCCGAATACGACGAATAACTGACAGTTAATTGTAAGGTTCAGAGCCTCTTAATGACGATGGAACACACAAATTGCGTCGCGATTCAATACATCGTCCTCCAGCCGGCTTGTCGCCGACTTGCTGCCCCGGGCTCCTCTTGGTCGTTGTCCTAGGAGTGTAGTTTTTCGAATCCGGCACAAAACTGAAAAATTCAATGCCTCTTAATGACGATGGAACACACAAATTGCGCTGCGATTCAATACATCGTCCGCCAGCCGACTTGTCGCCGAGGTACTATTGCTGCCCCGGGCACCTCTTGGTCGTTCTCCTAGGAGTGTAGTTTTTCGAATCCGGGACAAAACTGACAGTTAATTGTAACATTCAGAGCCTCTTAATGACGATGGAACACAAAAATTGCGCTGCGATTCAATACATCGTCCTCCAGCCGACTTGTCTCCAAGGGTCTAGTGCTGCCTCGGGCACCTTATGGTCGTTCTCCTGTGAGTCTAGATTTTCGAATCCGACGCAAAACTGACAGTTAATTGTAACGTTCAGAGCCTCTTAATGACGATGGAACACACAAATCGCGTCGCGATTCAATACATCCTCCTCCGGCCGACCTGTCTCCAAGGGTCTATTGCTGCCTCGGGCACTTTATGGTCGTTCTGCTGTGAGTCTAGTTTTCCAAATACGACGCATAACTGACAGTTAATTGTAACGTTCAGAGCCTTGTTAATGACGATGGAACACACAAATTGCGCTGGGATTCAATACATCGTCCCCCAGCCGACTTGTCTCCAAGGGTCTATTGCTGCCTCGGGCACCTTATGGTCGTTCTCCTGTGAGTCTAGTTTTTCGTATCCGACGCAAAACTGACAGTTAATTGTAACGTTCAGAGCCTCTTAATGACGATGGACACACAAATTGCGTCGCGAATCAATTCATCGTCCGACTGCCGATCTGTCTCCAAGGGTCTATTGCTGCCTCGGGTACCTTATGGTCGCACTGCTGTGAGTCTAGTTTTCCGAATACGACGCATAACTGACAGTTAATTGTAACGTTCAGAGCCTCTTAATGACGATGGAACACGCAAATTGCGTCGCGAATCAATACATCGTCCTCCAGCCGACGTGTCGCCGAGGTACTATTGCTGCCCCGTGCACCTCTTGGGTCGTTCTCCTAGGAGTTTAGTTTTTCGAATCCGGCACAAAACTGACAGTTAATTGTAACATTCAGAGCCTCTTAATGACGATGGAACACACAAATTGCGCTGCGATTCAATACATCGTCCTCCAGCCGACTTGTCTCCAAGGGTCTAGTGCTGCCTCGGGCACCTTATGGTCGTTCTCCTGTGAGTCTAGATTTTCGAATCCGACGCAAAACTGACAGTTAATTGTAACGTTCAGAGCCTCTTAATGACGATGGAACACACAAATCGCGACGCGATTCAATTCATCCTCCTCCGGCCGACCTGTCTCCAAGGGTCTATTGCTGCCTCGGGCACCTTATGGTCGATCTCCTGTGAGTCTAGTTTTTCGAATCCGACGCAAAACTGACAGTTAATTGTAACGTTCAGAGCCTGTTAATGACAATGGAACACACAAATTGCGTCGCGATTCAATACATCGTCCTCCAGCCGACTTGTCTCCAAGGGTCTATTGCTGCCTCGGGCACCTTATGGTCATTCTCCTCTGAGTCTAGTTTTTCGAATCCGACGCAAAACTGACAGTTAATTGTAACGTTCAGAGCCTCTTAATGAGGATGGAACACACAAATTGCGTCGCGATTCAATACATCGTCCTCCAGCCTACTTGTCGCCGACTTGCTGCCCCGGGCTCCTCTTGGTCGTTGTCCTAGGAGTGTAGTTTTTCGAATCCGGCACAAAACTGAAAAATTCAAAGCCTCTTAATTACGATGGAACACACAAATTGCGCTGCGATTCAATACATCGTCCTCCAGCCGACTTGTCTTCAAGGGACTAGTGCTGCCTCGGGCACCTTATGGTCGTTCTCCTGTGAGTCTAAATTTTCGAATCCGACACAAAACTGACAGTTAATTGCAAGGTTCAGAGCCTGTTAATGACGATGGAACACACAAATCGCGTGGCGATTCAATACATCGTCCTCCAGCCGCCCTGTCTCCAAGGGTCTATTGCTGCCTCGGTCACCTTATGATCGTTCTCCTGTGTGTCTAGTTTTTCGAATCCGACGCAAAACTGACAGATAATTGTAACGTTCAGAGCCTCTTAATGACGATGGAACACACAAATTGCGTCGAGATTCAATACATCGTCCGACAGCCGAACTGTCTCCAAAGGTCTATTGCTGCTACGGGCACCTTATGCTCGTTCTGCTGTGAGTCTAGTTTTCCGAATACGACGCATAACTCACAGTGAATTGTAACGTTCAGAGCCTGTTAATGACAATGGAACACACAAATTGCGTCGCGATTCAATACATCGTCCTCCAGCCGACTTGTCTCCAAGGGTCTATTGCTGCCTCGGGCACCTTATGGTCGTTCTCCTGTGAGTCTAGTTTTTCGAATCCGACGCAAAACTGACAGTTTATTGTAACGTTCAGAGCCTCTTAATGACGATGGAACACACAAATTCCGTCGCGATTCAATACATCGTCCTCCAGCTGACTTGTCTCCAAGGGTCTATTGCTGCCTCGGGCACCTTATGGTCGTTCTCCTGTGAGTCTAGATTTTCGAATCCGACGCAAAACTGACAGTTAATTGTAACGTTCAGAGCCTGTTAATGACAATGGAACACACATATTGCGTCGCGATTCAATACATCGTCCTCCAGCCGACTTGTCTCCAAGGGTCTAATGCTGCCTCGGGCACCTTATGGTCGTTCTCCTGTGAGTCTAGTTTTTCGAATCCGACGCAAAACTGACAGTTAATTGTAACGTTCAGAGCCTCATAATGACGATGGAACACACAAATTGCGTCGCGATTCTATACATCGTCCTCCAGACGACTTGTCTCCAAGGGTCTATTGCTGCCTCGGGCACCTTATGGTCGTTCTCCTGTGAGTCTAGCTTTTCGAATCCGACACAAAACTGACAGTTAATTGTAACGTTCAGAGCCTGTTAATGACTATGGAACACACAAATCGCGTCGCGATTCAATACATCGTCCTCCAGCCGCCTTGTCTAAAAGGGTCTATTGCTGCCTCGGGCACTTTATGGTCGTTCTCCTGCGAGTCTAGTTTTTCGTATCCGACGCAAAACTGACAGTTAATTGTAACGTTCAGAGCCTCTTAATGACGATGGACACACAAATTGCGTCGCGAATCAATTCATCGTCCGACAGCCGATCTGTCTCCAAGGGTCTATTGCTGCCTCGGGTACCTTATGGTCGCACTGCTGTGAGTCTAGTTTTCCGAATACGACGCATAACTGACAGTTAATTGTAACGTTCAGAGCCTCTTAATGACGATGGAACACACAATTTGCGTCGCGATTCAATACATCGTCCTCCAGCCGACTTGTCGCCGAGGTACTATTGCGTCCCCGGGCACCTCTTGGGTCGTTCTCCTAGGAGTTTAGTTTTTCGAATCCGGCACATAACTGACAGTTAATTGTAACGTTCAAAGCCTCTTAATGACGATGGAACACACAAATTGCGCTGCGATTCAATACATCGTCCTCCAGCCGACTTGTCTCCAAGGGTCTAGTGCTGCCTCGGGCACCTTATGGTCGTTCTCCTGTGAGTCTAGATTTTCGAATCCGACGCAAAACTGACAGTTAATTGTAACGTTCAGAGCCTCTTAATGACGATGGAACACACAAATCGCGACGCGATTCAATACATCGTCCTCCAGCCGCCCTGTCTCCAAGGGTCTATTGCTGCCTCGGTCACCTTATGATCGTTCTCCTGTGTGTCTAGTTTTTCGAATCCGACGCAAAACTGACAGATAATTGTAACGTTCAGAGCCTCTTAATGACGATGCAACACACAAATTGCGTCGAGATTCAATACATCGTCCGACAGCCGAACTGTCTCCAAAGGTCTATTGCTGCTACGGGCACCTTATGGTCGTTCTGCTGTGAGTCTAGTTTTCCGAATACGACGCATAACTCACAGTGGATTGTAACGTTCAGAGCCTCTTAATGACAATGGAACACACAAATCGCGTCGCGATTCAATACATCGTCCTCCAGCCGACTTGTCTCCAAGGGTCTATTGCTGCCTCGGGCACCTTATGGTCGTTCTCCTGTGAGTCTAATTTTTCGAACCTGACGCAAAACTGACAGTTTATTGTAACGTTCAGAGCCTCTTAATGACGATGGAACACACAAATTGCGTCGCGATTCAATACATCGTCCTCCAGCCGACTTGTCTCCAAGGGTCTATTGCTGCCTCGGGCACCTTATGGTCGTTCTCCTGTGAGTCTAGATTTTCGAATCCGACGCAAAACTGACAGTTAATTGTAACGTTCAGAGCCTGTTAATGACAATGGAACACACATATTGCGTCGCGATTCAATACATCGTCCTCCAGCCGACTTGTCTCCAAGGGTCTATTGCTGCCTCGGGCACCTTATGGTCGTTCTCCTGTGAGTCTAGTTTTTCGAATCCGACGCAAAACTGACAGTTAATTGTAACGTTCAGAGCCTCATAATGACGATGGAACACACAAATTGCGTCGCGATTCAATACATCGTCCTCCAGCCGACTTGTCTCCAAGGGTCTATTGCTGCCTCGGGCACCTTATGGTCGTTCTCCTAGGAGTCTAGCTTTTCGAATCCGACACAAAACTGACAGTTAATTGTAACGTTCAGAGCCTGTTAATGACTATGGAACACACAAATTGCGTCGCGATTCAATACATCGTCCTCCAGCCGCCTTGTCTAAAAGGGTCTATTGCTGCCTCGGGCACTTTATGGTCGTTCTCCTGTGAGTCTAGTTTTTCGTATCCGACGCAAAACTGACAGTTAATTGTAACGTTCAGAGCCTCTTAATGACGATGGACACACAAATTGCGTCGCAAATCAATTCATCGTCCGACAGCCGATCTGTCTCCAAGGGTCTATTGCTGCCTTGGGCACCTTATGGTCGCACTGCTGTGAGTCTAGTTTTCCGAATACGACGCATAACTGACAGATAATTGTAACGTTCAGAGCCTCTTAATGACGATGGAACACGCAAATTGCGTCGCGATTCAATACATCGTCCTCCAGCCGACTTGTCGCCGAGGTACTATTGCTGCCCCGGGCACCTCTTGGGTCGTTCTCCTAGGAGTTTAGTTTTTCGAATCCGGCACAAAACTGACAGTTAATTGTAACATTCAGAGCCTCTTAATGACGATGGAACACACAAATTGCGCTGCGATTCAATACATCTTCCTTCCCGCCGACTTGTCTCCAAGGGTCTAGTGCTGCCTCGGGCACCTTATGGTCGTTCTCCTGTGAGTCTAGTTTTCGAATCCGACGCAAAACTGACAGTTAATTGTAACGTTCAGAACCTCTTAATGACGATGGAACACACAAATTGCGTCGAGATTCAATACATCGTCCGACAGCCGACCTGTCTCCAAAGGTCTATTGCTGCCTCGGGCACCTTATGGTCGTTCTGCTGTGAGTCTAGTTATCCAAATACGACGCATAACTGACAGTTAATTGTAACGTTCAGAGCCTTGTTAATGACGATGGAACACACAAATTGCGCTGGGATTCAATACATCGTCCTCCAGCCGACTTGTCTCCAAGGGTCTATTGCTGCCTCGGTCACCTTATGGTCGCTCTGCTGTGAGTCTAGTTTTTCGAATCCGACGCAAAACTGACAGTTAATTGTAACGTTCAGAGCCTGTTCTTGACTATGGAACACACAAATTGCGTCGCGATTCAATACATCGTCCTCCAGCCGCCTTGTCTAAAAGGGTCTATTGCTGCCTCGGTCACCTTATGGTCGTTCTGCTGTGAGTCTAGATTTTTGAATCCGACGCAAAACTGATAGTTAATTGTAAGGTTCAGAGCCTCTTAATGACGATGGAACACACAAATTGCATCACGATTCCATACATCGTCCTCCAGCCGACCTGTCTCCAAGGGTCTATTGCTGCCTCGGGCACCTTATGGTCGCTCTGCTGTGAGTCTAGTTTTCCGAATACGACGAATAACTGACAGTTAATTGTAAGGTTCAGAGCCTCTTAATGACGATGGAACACACAAATTGCGTCGCGATTCAATACATCGTCCTCCAGCCGACTTGTCGCCGACTTGCTGCCCCGGGCTCCTCTTGGTCGTTGTCCTAGGAGTGTAGTTTTTCGAATCCGGCACAAAACTGAAAAATTCAAAGCCTCTTAATGACGATGGAACACACAAATTGCGCTGCGATTCAATACATCGTCCGCCAGCCGACTTGTCGCCGAGGTACTATTGCTGCCCCGGGCACCTCTTAGTCGTTCTCCTAGGAGTGTAGTTTTTCGAATCCGGGACAAAACTGACAGTTAATTGTAACATTCAGAGCCTCTTAATGACGATGGAACACAAAAATTGCGCTGCGATTCAATACATCGTCCTCCAGCCGACTTGTCTCCAAGGGTCTAGTGCTGCCTCGGGCACCTTATGGTCGTTCTCCTGTGAGTCTAGATTTTCGAATCCGACGCAAAACTGACAGTTAATTGTAACGTTCAGAGCCTCTTAATGACGATGGAACACACAAATCGCGTCGCGATTCAATACATCCTCCTCCGGCCGACCTGTCTCCAAGGGTCTATTGCTGCCTCGGGCACCTTATGGTCGTTCTGCTGTGAGTCTAGTTTTCCAAATACGACGCATAACTGACAGTTAATTGTAACGTTCAGAGCCTTGTTAATGACGATGGAACACACAAATTGCGCTGGGATTCAATACATCGTCCCCCAGCCGACTTGTCTCCAAGGGTCTATTGCTGCCTCGGGCACCTTATGGTCGTTCTCCTGTGAGTCAAGTTTTTCGAATCCGACGCAAAACTGACAGTTAATTGTAACGTTCAGAGCCTCTTAATGACGATGGAACACACAAATTGCGTCGCGATTCAATACATCGTCCTCCAGACGACTTGTCTCCAAGGGTCTATTGCTGCCTCGGGCACCTTATGGTCGTTCTCCTGTGAGACTAGTTTTTCGAATCCGACGCAAAACTGGCAGTTAATTGTAACGTTCTGAGCCTGTTAATGACTATGGAACACACAAATTGCGTCGCGATTCAATACGTCGTCCTCCAGCCGCGTTGTCTCCAAGGGTCTATTGCTGCCTCGGGCAACTTGTGGTCTTTCTCCTGCGAGTCTAGTTTTTCGAATCCGACGCAAAACTGACAGTTAATTGTAACGGTCAGAGCCTCTTAATGACGATGGAACACACAAATTGCGTCGAGATTCAATACATCGTCCGACAGCCGACCTGTCTCCAAAGGTCTATTGCTGCCTCGGGCACCTTATGGTCGTTCTGCTGTGAGTCTAGTTTTCCGAATACGACGCATAACTGACAGTTAGTTGTAAGGTTCAGAGCCTCTTAATGACGATGGAACACACAAATTGCGTCGCGATTCAATACATCGTCCTCCAGCCGACTTGTCGCCGACTTCCTGCCCCGGGCTCCTCTTGGTCGTTGTCCTAGGAGTGTAGTTTTTCGAATCCGGCACAAAACTGAAAAATTCAAAGCCTCTTAATGACGATGGAACACACAAATTGCGCTGCGATTCAACACATCGTCCTCCAGCCGACTTGTCTTCAAGGGTCTAGTGCTGCCTCGGGCACCTTATGGTCGTTCTCCTGTGAGTCAAAATTTTCGAATCCGACGCAAAACTGACAGTTAATTGCAAGGTTCAGAGCCTGTTAATGACGATGGAACACATAAATCGCGTCGCGATTCAATACATCGTCCTCCAGCCGCCCTGTCTCCAAGGGTCTATTGCTGCCTCGGTCACCTTATGATCGTTCTCCTGTGTGTCTAGTTTTTCGAATCCGACGCAAAACTGACAGATAATTGTAACGTTCAGTGCCTCTTAATGACGATGGAACACACAAATTGCGTCGAGATTCAATACATCGTCCGACAGCCGAACTGTCTCCAAAGGTCTATTGCTGCTACGGGCACCTTACGGTCGTTCTACTGTGAGTCTAGCTTTTCGAATCCGACACAAAACTGACAGTTAATTGTAACGTTCAGAGCCTGTTAATGACTATGGAACACACAAATTGCGTCGCGATTCAATACATCATCCTCCAGCCGCCTTGTCTAAAAGGGTCTATTGCGGCATCGGGCACTTTATGGTCGTTCTCCTGTGAGTCTAGTTTTTCGTATCCGACGCAAAACTGACAGTTAATTGTAACGTTCAGAGCCTCTTAATGACGATGGACACACAAATTGCGTCGCGAATCAATACATCGTCCGACAGCCGACCTGTCTCCAAGGGTCTATTGCTGCCTCGGGCACCTTATGGTCGCTCTGCTGTGAGTCTAGTTTTCCGAATACGACGCACACTTGCAGTTAATTGTAAGGTTCAGAGCCTCTTAATGACGATGGAACACACAAATTGCGTCGCGATTCAATACATCGTCCTCCAGCCGCCCTGTCTCCAAGGGTCTATTGCTGCCTCGGCCACCTAATGGTCGTTCTCCTGTGAGTCTAGATTTTCGAATCCGACGCAAAACTGACAGTTAATTGTAACGTTCAGAGCCTGTTAATGACAATGGAACACACATATTGCGTCGCGAATCAATACATCGTCCTCCAGCCGACTTGTCTCCAAGGGTCTATTGCTGCCTCGGGCACCTTATGGTCGTTCTCCTGTGAGTCTAGTTTTTCGAATCCGACGCAAAACTGACAGTTAATTGTAACGTTCAGAGCCTCTTAATGACGATGGAACACACAAATTGCGTCGCGATTCAATACATCGTCCTCCAGCCGACTTGTCTCCAAGGGTCTATTGCTGCCTCGGGCACCTTATGGTCGTTCTCCTGTGAGTCTAGCTTTTCGAATCCGACACAAAACTGACAGTTAATTGTAACGTTCAGAGCCTGTTAATGACTATGGAACATACAAATTGCGTCGCGATTCAATACATCGTCCTCCAGCCGCCTTGTCTAAAAGGGTCTATTGCTGCCTCGGGCACTTTATGATCGTTCTCCAGTGAGTCTAGTTTTTCGTATCCGACGCAAAACTGACAGTTAATTGTAACGTTCAGAGCCTCTTAATGACGATGGACATACAAATTGCGTCGCGAATCAATACATCGTCCGACAGCCGACCTGTCTCCAAGGGTCTATTGCTGCCTCGGGCACCTTATGGTCGCACTGCTGTGAGTCTAGTTTTCCGAATACGACGCATAACTGACAGTTAATTGTAACGTTCAGAGCCTCTTAATGACGATGGAACACACAAATCGCGTCGCGATTCAATACATCGTCCTGCAGCCGACTTGTCTCCAAGGGTCTATTGCTGCCTCGGGCACCTTATGGTCGCTCTACTGTGAGTCTAGTTTTTCGAATCCGACGCAAAACTGACAGTTAATTGTAACGTTCAGAGCCTGTTCTTGACTATGGAACACACAAATTGCGTCGCGATTCAATACATCGTCCTCCAGCCGCCTTGTCTTCAAGGGTCTAGTGCTGCCTCGGGCACCTTATGGTCGTTCTCCTGTGAGTCTAAATTTTCGAATCCGACGCAAAACTGACAGTTAATTGCAAGGTTCAGAGCCTGTTAATGACGATGGAACACACAAATCGCGTCGCGATTCAATACATCGTCCTCCAGCCGCCCTGTCTCCAAGGGTCTATTGCTGCCTCGGTCACCTTATGATCGTTCTCCAGTGTGTCTAGTTTTTCGAATCCGACGCAAAACTGACAGATAATTGTAAAGTTCAGAGCCTCTTAATGACGATGGAACACACAAATTGCGTCGAGATTCAATACATCGTCCGACAGCCGAACTGTCTCCAAAGGTCTATTGCTGCTACGGGCACCTTATGGTCGTTCTGCTGTGAGTCTAGTTTTCCGAATACGACGCATAACTGACAGGTAATTGTAACGTTCAGAGCCTGTTAATGACAATGGAACACACAAATTGCGTCGCGATTCAATACATCGTCCTCCAGCCGACTTGTCCCCAAGGGTCTATTGCTGCCTCGGGCACCTTATGGTCGTTCTCCTGTGAGTCTAGTTTTTCGAATCCGACGCAAAACTGACAGTTTATTGTAACGTTCAGAGCCTCTTAATGACGATGGAACACACAAATTGCGTCGCGATTCAATACATCGTCCTCCAGCCGACTTGTCTCCAAGGGTCTATTGCTGCCTCGGGCACTTTACGGTCGTTCTCCTGTGAGTCTAGCTTTTCGAATCCGACACAAAACTGACAGTTAATTGTAACGTTCAGAGCCTGTTAATGACTATGGAACACACAAATTGCGTCGCGATTCAATACATCGTCCTCCAGCCGCCTTGTCTAAAAGGGTCTATTGCTGCATCGGGCACTTTATGGTCGTTCTCCTGTGAGTCTAGTTTTTCGTATCTGACGCAAAACTGACAGTTAATTGTAACGTTCAGAGCCTCTTAATGACGATGGACACACAAATTGCGTCGCGAATCAATACATCGTCCGACAGCCGACCTGTCTCCAAGGGTCTATTGCTGCCTCGGGCACCTTATGGTCGCTCTGCTGTGAGTCTAGTTTTCCGAATACGACGCATAACTGACAGTTAATTGTAAGGTTCAGAGCCTCTTAATGACGATGGAACACACAAATTGCGTCGCGATTCAATACATCGTCCTCCAGCCGACTTGTCGCCGACTTGCTGCCCCGGGCACCTCTTGGTCGTTGTCCTAGGAGTATAGTTTTTCGAATCCGGCACAAAACTGAAAAATTCAAAGCCTCTTAATGACGATGGAACACACAAACGGCGCTGCGATTCAATACATTGTCCTCGAGGCTACTTGTCTTCAAGGGTCTTGTGCTGCCTGGGGCACCTTATGGTCGTTCTCCTGTGAGTCTAGATTTTCGAATCCGACGCAAAACTGACAGTTAATTGTAACGTTCAGAGCCTCTTAATGACGATGGAACACACAAATCGCGACGCGATTCAATACATCCTCCTACGGCCGACCTGTCTCCAAGGGTCTATTGCTGCCTCGGGCACCTTATGGTCGTTCTCCTGTGCGTCTAGATTTTCGAATCCGACGCAAAACTGACAGTTAATTGTAACGTTCAGAGCCTGTTAATGACAATGGAACACACATATTGCGTCGCGATTCAATACATCGTCCTCCAGCCGACTTGTCTCCTAGGGTCTATTGCTGCCTCGGGCACCTTATGGTCGTTCTCCTGTGAGTCTAGTTTTTCGAATCCGACGCAAAACTGACAGTTAATTGTAACGTTCAGAGCCTCTTAATGACAATGGAACACACAAATTGCGTCGCGATTCAATACATCGTCCTCCAGCCGACTTGTCTCCAAGGGTCTATTGCTGCCTCGGGCACCTTATGGTCGTTCTCCTGTGAGTCTAGCTTTTCGAATCCGACACAAAACTGACAGTTAATTGTAACGTTCAGAGCCTGTTAATGACTATGGAACACACAAATTGCGTCGCGATTCAATACATCGTCCTCCAGCCGCCTTGTCTAAAAGGGTCTATTGCTGCCTCGGACACTTTATGGTCGTTCTCCTGTGAGTCTAGTTTTTCGTATCCGACGCAAAACTGACAGTTAATAGTAACGTTCAGAGCCTCTTAATGACGATGGACACACAAATTGCGTCGCGAATCAATACATCGTCCGACAGCCGACCTGTCTCCAAGGGTCTATTGCTGCCTCGGGCACCTTATGGTCGCACTGCTGTGAGTCTAGTTTTTCGAATACGACGCATAACTGACAGTTAATTGTAACGTTCAGAGCCTCTTATTGACGATGGAACACACAAATTGCGTCGCGATTCAATACATCGTCCTCCAGCCGACTTGTCGCCGAGGTACTATTGCTGCCCCGGGCACCTCTTGGGTCGTTCTCCTAGGAGTGTAGTTTTTCGTATCCGGCACAAATCTGACAGTTAATTGTAACATTCAGAGCCTCTTAATGACGATGGAACACACAAATTGCGCTGCGATTCAATACATCGTCCTCCAGCCGACTTGTCTCCAAGGGTCTAGTGCTGCCTCGGGCACCTTATGGTCGTTCTCCTGTGAGTCTAGATTTTCGAATCCAACGCAAAAATGACAGTTAATTGTAACGTTCAGAGCCTCTTAATGACGATGGAACACACAAATCGCGACGCGATTCAATTCTCCCTCCTCCGGCCGACCTGTCTCCAAGGGTCTATTGCTGCCTCGGGCACCTTATGGTCGATCTCCTGTGAGTCTAGTTTTTCGAATCCGACGCAAAACTGACAGTTAATTGTAACGTTCACAGCCTCTTAATGACGATGGAACACACAAATTGCGTCGAGAATCAATACATCGTCCGACAGCCGACCTGTCTCCAAAGGTCTAGTGCTGCCTCGGGCACCTTATGGTCGTTCTGCTGTGAGTCTAGTTATCCAAATACGACGCATAACTGACAGTTAATTGTAACGTTCAGAGCCTTGTTAATGACGATGGAACACACAAATTGCGCTGGGATTCAATACATCGTCCTCCAGCCGACTTGTCTCCAAGGGTCTATTGCTGCCTCGGGCACATTATGGTTGCTCTGCTGTGAGTCTAGTTTTTCGAATCCGACGCAAAACTGACAGTTAATTGTAACGTTCAGAGCCTGTTCTTGACTATGGAACACACAAATTGCGTCGCGATTCAATACATCGTCATCCAGCCGCCTTGTCTCCAACGGTCTATTGCTGCCTCGGTCACCTTATGGTCGTTCTGCTGTGAGTCTAGATTTTTGAATCCGACGCAAAACTGATAGTTAATTGTAAGGTTCAGAGCCTCTTAATGACGATGGAACACACAAATTGCATCACGATTCCATACATCGTCCTCCAGGCGACCTGTCTCCAAGGGTCTATTGCTGCCTCGGGCACCTTATGGTCGCTCTGCTGTGAGTCTAGTTTTCCGAATACGACGCATAACTGACAGTTAATTGTAAGGTTCAGAGCCTGTTAATGACGATGGAACACACAAATCGCGTCGCGATTCATTACATCGTCCTCCAGCCGCCCTGTCTCCAAGGGTCTATTGCTGCCTCGGTCACCTTATGATCGTTCTCCTGTGTGTCTAGTTTTTCGAATCCGACGCAAAACTGACAGATAATTGTAACGTTCAGAGCCTCTTAATGACGATGGAACACACAAATTGCGTCGAGATTCAATACATCGTCCGACAGCCGAACTGTCTCCAAAGGTCTATTGCTGCTACGGGCACCTTATGGTCGTTCTGCTGTGAGTCTAGTTTTCCGAATACGACGCATAACTCACAGTGAATTGTAACGTTCAGAGCCTGTTAATGACAATGGAACACACAAATTGCGTCGCGATTCAATACTTCGTCCTCCAGCCGACTTGTCCCCAAGGGTCTATTGCTGCCTCGGGCACCTTATGGTCGTTCTCCTGTGAGTCTAGTTTTTCGAATCCGACGCAAAACTGACAGTTTATTGTAACGTTCAGAGCCTCTTAATGACGATGGAACACACAAATTGCGTCGCGATTCAATACATCGTCCTCCAGCCGACTTGTCTCCAAGGGTCTATTGCTGCCTCGGGCACCTTACGGTCGTTCTCCTGTGAGTCTAGCTTTTCGAATCCGACACAAAACTGACAGTTAATTGTAACGTTCAGAGCCTGTTAATGACTATGGAACACACAAATTGCGTCGCGATTCAATACATCGTCCTCCAGCCGCCTTGTCTAAAAGGGTCTATTGCTGCATCGGGCACTTTATGGTCGTTCTCCTGTGAGTCTAGTTTTTCGTATCCGACGCAAAACTGACAGTTAATTGTAACGTTCAGAGCCTCTTAATGACGATGGACACACAAATTGCGTCGCGAATCAATACATCGTCCGACAGCCGACCTGTCTCCAAGGGTCTATTGCTGCCTCGGGCACCTTATGGTCGCTCTGCTGTGAGTCTAGTTTTCCGAATACGACGCATAACTGACAGTTAATTGTAAGGTTCAGAGCCTCTTAATGACCATGGAACACACAAATTGCGTCGCGATTCAATACATCGTCCTCCAGCCGACTTGTCGCCGACTTGCTGCCCCGGGCTCCTCTTGGTCGTTGTCCTAGGAGTATAGTTTTTCGAATCCGGCACAAAACTGAAAAATTCAAAGCCTCTTAATGACGATGGAACACACAAATTGCGCTGCGATTCAATACATCGTCCTCCAGGCTACTTGTCTTCAAGGGTCCTGTGCTGCCTCGGGCACCTTATGGTCGTTCTCCTGTGAGTCTAGATTTTCGAATCCGACGCAAAACTGACAGTTAATTGTAACGTTCAGAGCCTCTTAATGACGATGGAACACACAAATCGCGACGCGATCAATACATCCTCCTCCGGCCGACCTGTCTCCAAGGGTCTATTGCTGCCTCGGGCACCTTATGGTCGTTCTCCTGTGAGTCTAGATTTTTGAATCCGACGCAAAACTGACAGTTAATTGTAACGTTCAGAGCCTGTTAATGACAATGGAACACACATATAGCGTCGCGATTCAATACATCGTCCTCCAGCCGACTTGTCTCCAAGGGTCTATTGCTGCCTCGGGCACCTTATGGTCGTTCTCCTGTGAGTCTAGTTTTTCGAATCCGACGCAAAACTGACAGTTAATTGTAACGTTCAGAGCCTCTTAATGACGATGGAACACACAAATTGCGTCGCGATTCAATACATCGTCCTCCAGCCGACTTGTCTCCAAGGGTCTATTGCTGCCTCGGGCACCTTATGGTCGTTCTCCTGTGAGTCTAGCTTTTCGAATCCGACACAAAACTGACAGTTAATTGTAACGTTCAGAGCCTGTTAATGACTATGGAACACACAAATTGCGTCGCGATTCAATACATCGTCCTCCAGCCGCCTTGTCTAAAAGGGTCTATTGCTGCCTCGGGCACTTTATGGTCGTTCTCCTGTGAGTCTAGTTTTTCGTATCCGACGCAAAACTGACAGTTAATTGTAACGTTCAGAGCCTCTTAATGACGATGGACACACAAATTGCGTCGCGAATCAATACATCGTCCGACAGCCGACCTGTCTCCAAGGGTCTATTGCTGCCTCGGGCACCTTATGGTCGCACTGCTGTGAGTCTAGTTTTCCGAATACGACGCATAACTGACAGTTAATTGTAACGTTCAGAGCCTCTTAATGACGATGGAACACACAAATTGCGTCGCGATTCAATACATCGTCCTCCAGCCGACTTGTCGCCGAGGTACTACTGCTGCCCCGGGCACCTCTTGGGTCGTTCTCCTAGGAGTGTAGTTTTTCGAATCCGGCACAAATCTGACAGTTAATTGTATTATTCAGAGCCTCTTAATGACGATGGAACACACAAATTGCGCTGCGATTCAATACATCGTCCTCCAGCCGACTTGTCTCCAAGGGTCTAGTGCTGCCTCGGGCACCTTATGGTCGTTCTCCTGTGAATCTAGATTTTCGAATCCGACGCAAAACTAACAGTTAATTGTAACGTTCAGAGCCTCTTAATGACGATGGAACACACAAATCGCGACGCGATTCAATTCATCCTCCTCCGGCCGACCTGTCTCCAAGGGTCTATTGCTGCCTCGGGCACCTTATGGTCGATCTCCTGTGAGTCTAGTTTTTCGAATCCGACGCAAAACTGACAGTTAATTGTAACGTTCACAGCCTCTTAATGACGATGGAACACACAAATTGCGTCGAGATTCAATACATCGTCCGACAGCCGACCTGTCTCCAAAGGTCTATTGCTGCCTCGGGCACCTTATGGTCGTTCTGGTGTGAGTCTAGTTATCCAAATACGACGCATAACTGACAGTTAATTGTAACGTTCAGAGCCTCTTAATGACGATGGAACACACAAATCGCGTCGCGATTCAATACATCCTCCTCCGGCCGACCTGTCTCCAAGGGTCTATTGCTGCCTCGGGCACCTTATGGTCGTTCTGCTGTGAGTCTAGTTTTCCAAATACGACGCATAACTGACAGTTAATTGTATCGTTCAGAGCCTTGTTAATGACGATGGAACACACATATTGCGCTGGGATTCAATACATCGTCCTCCAGCCGACTTGTCTCCAAGGGTCTATTGCTGCCTCGGGCATCTTATGGTCGTTCTCCTGTGAGTCAAGTTTTTCGAATCCGACGCAAAACTGACAGTTAATTGTAACGTTCAGAGCCTCTTAATGACGATGGAACACACAAATTGCGTCGCGATTCAATACATCGTCCTCCAGACGACTTGTCTCCATGGGTCTATTGCTGCCTCGGGCACCTTATGGTCGTTCTCATGTGAGACTAGTTTTTCTAATCCGACGCAAAACTGGCAGTTAATTGTAACGTTCTGAGCCTGTTAATGACTATGGAACACACAAATTGCGTCGCGATTCAATACGTCGTCCTCCAGCCGCGTTGTCTCCAAGGGTCTATTGCTGCCTCGGGCAACTTGTGGTCGTTCTCCTGCGAGTCTAGTTTTTCGAATCCGACGCAAAACTGACAGTTAATTGTAACGTTCAGAGCCTCTTAATGACGATGGAACACACAAATTGCGTCGAGATTCAATACATCGTCCGACAGCCGACCTGTCTCCAAAGGTCTATTGCTGCCTCGGGCACCTTATGGTCGTTCTGCTGTGAGTCTAGTTTTCCGAATACGACGCATAACTGACAGTTAATTGTAACGTTCAGAGCCTGTTAATGACGATGGAACACACAAATCGCGTCGCGATTCAATACATCGTCCTCCAGCCGACTTGTCTCCAAAGGTCTATTGCTGCCTCGGGCACCTTATATTCGTTCTCCTGTGAGTCTAGTTTTTCGAATCCGACGCAAAACTGACAGTTAATTGTAACGTTCAGAGCCTCTTAATGACGATGGAACACACAAATTGCGTCGCGATTCAATACATCGTCCTGCAACCGACTTGTCTCAAAGGGTCTATTGCTGCCTCGGGCACCTTATGGTCGTTCTCCTGTGAGTCTAGATTTTCGATTCGACGCAAAACTGACAGTGAATTGTAACGTTCAGAGCCTCTTAATGACGATGGAACACACAAATTGTGTCGCGATTCAAAACTTCGTCCTCCAGTCGACTTGTCGCCGAGGTACTATTGCTGCCCCGGGCACCTCTTGGTCGTTCTCCTAGGAGTGTAGTTTTTCGAATCCGGCACCAAACTGACAGTTAATTGTAACATTCAGAGCCTCTTAATGACGATGAAACACACAAATTGCGCTGCGATTCAATACATCGTCCTTTAGCCGACTTGTCTCCTAGGGTCTTGTGCTGCCTCGGACACCTTATGGTCGTTCTCCTGTGAGTATAGATTTTCGAATCCAACGCAAAGCTGACAGTTAATTGTAACGTTCAAAGCCTGTTAATGACGATGGAACACACAAATCGCGTCGAGATTCAATACATCGTCCTCCAGCCAACTTGTCTCCAAGGGTCTAGTGCTGCCTCGGGCACCTTATGGTCGTTCTTCTGTGAGTCTAGATTTTCGAATCCGACGCAAAACTGACAGTTAATTGTAAGGTTCAGAGCCTCTTAATGACAATGGAACACACAAATTGCGTCGCGATTCAATACATCGTCCTCCGGCCGACCTGTCTCCAAGTGTCTATTGCTGCCTCGGGCACCTTATGGTCGACCTCCTGTGAGTCTAGATTTTCGAATCCGACGCAGAACTGACAGTTAATTGTAACGTTCAGAGCCTGTTAATGACGATGGAACACACAAATTGTGTCGTGATTCAATACATCGTCCTCCAGCCGACTTGTCTCCAAGGGTCTATAGCTGCCTCGGGCACCTTATGGTCGTTCTCCTGTGAGTCTAGATTTTCGAATCCGACGCAAAACTGACAGTGAATTGTAACGTTCAGAGCCTCTTAATGACGATGGAAGACACAAATTGCGTCGAGATTCAATACATCGTCCGACAGCCGACTTGTCTCCAAGGCTCTACTGCTGACTCGGGCACCTTATGGTCGTTCTGTTGTGAGTTTAGTTTTCCGAATACGACGCATAACTGACAGTTAATTGTAACGTTCAGAGCCTGTTAATGACAATGGAACACACAAATTGCGTCGCGATTCAATACATCGTCCTCCAGCCGCCTTGTCTAAAAGGGTCTATTGCTGCCTCGGGCACTTTATGGTCGTTCTCCTGTGAGTCTAGTTTTTCGTATCCGACGCAAAACTGACAGTTAATTGTAACGTTCAGAGCCTCTTAATGACGATGGACACACAAATTGCGTCGCGAATCAATACATCGTCCGACAGCCGACCTGTCTCCAAGGGTCTATTGCTGCCTCGGGCACCTTATGGTCGCAATGCTGTGAGTCTAGTTTTCCGAATACGACGCATAACTGACAGTTAATTGTAACGTTCAGAGCCTCTTAATGACGATGGAACACACAAATTGCGTCGCGATTCAATACATCGTCCTCCAGCCGACTTGTCGCCGAGGTACTAATGCTGCCCCGGGCACCTCTTGGGTCGTTCTCCTAGGAGTGTAGTTTTTCGAATCCGGCACAAATCTGACAGTTAATTGTAACATTCAGAGCCTCTTAATGACGATGGAACACACAAATTGCGCTGCGATTCAATACATCGTCCTCCAGCCGACTTGTCTCCAAGGGTCTAGAGCTGCCTCGGGCACCTTATGGTCGTTCTCCTGTGAATCTAGATTTTCGAATCCGACGCAAAACTGACAGTTAATTGTAACGTTCAGAGCCTCTTAATGACGATGGAACACACAAATCGCGACGCGATTCAATTCATCCTCCTCCGGCCGACCTGTCTCCAAGGGTCTATTGCTGCCTCGGGCACCTTATGGTCGATCTCCTGTGAGTCTAGTTTTTCGAATCCGACGCAAAACTGACAGTTAATTGTAACGTTCACAGCCTCTTAATGACGATGGAACACACAAATTGCGTCGAGATTCAATACATCGTCCGACAGCCGACCTGTCTCCAAAGGTCTATTGCTGCCTCGGGCACCTTATGGTCGTTCTGGTGTGAGTCTAGTTATCCAAATACGACGCATAACTGACAGTTAATTGTAACGTTCAGAGCCTCTTAATGACGATGGAACACACAAATCGCGTCGCGATTCAATACATCCTCCTCCGGCCGACCTGTCTCCAAGGGTCTATTGCTGCCTCGGGCACCTTATGGTCGTTCTGCTGTGAGTCTAGTTTTCCAAATACGACGCATAACTGACAGTTAATTGTATCGTTCAGAGCCTTGTTAATGACGATGGAACACACATATTGCGCTGGGATTCAATACATCGTCCTCCAGCCGACTTGTCTCCAAGGGTCTATTGCTGCCTCGGGCATCTTATGGTCGTTCTCCTGTGAGTCAAGTTTTTCGAATCCGACGCAAAACTGACAGTTAATTGTAACGTTCAGAGCCTCTTAATGACGATGGATCACACAAATTGCGTCGCGATTCAATACATCGTCCTCCAGACGACTTGTCTCCATGGGTCTATTGCTGCCTCGGGCACCTTATGGTCGTTCTCATGTGAGACTAGTTTTTCTAATCCGACGCAAAACTGGCAGTTAATTGTAACGTTCTGAGCCTGTTAATGACTATGGAACACACAAATTGCGTCGCAATTCAATACGTCGTCCTCCAGCCGCGTTGTCTCCAAGGGTCTATTGCTGTCTCGGGCAACTTGTGGTCGTTCTCCTGCGAGTCTAGTTTTTCGAATCCGACGCAAAACTGACAGTTAATTGTAACGTTCAGAGCCTCTTAATGACGATGGAACACACAAATTGCGTCGAGATTCAATACATCGTCCGACAGCCGACCTGTCTCCAAAGGTCTATTGCTGCCTCGGGCACCTTATGGTCGTTCTGCTGTGAGTCTAGTTTTCCGAATACGACGCATAACTGACAGTTAATTGTAACGTTCAGAGCCTGTTAATGACGATGGAACACACAAATCGCGTCGCGATTCAATACATCGTCCTCCAGCCGACTTGTCTCCAAAGGTCTATTGCTGCCTCGGGCACCTTATGGTCGTTCTCCTGTGAGTCTAGTTTTTCGAATCCGACGCAAAACTGACAGTTAATTGTAACGTTCAGAGCCTCTTAATGACGATGGAACACACAAATTGCGTCGCGATTCAATACATCGTCCTCCAGCCGACTTGTCTCAAAGGGTCTATTGCTGCCTCGGGCACCTTATGGTCGTTCTCCTGTGAGTCTAGATTTTCGATTCGACGCAAAACTGACAGTGAATTGTAACGTTCAGAGCCTCTTAATGACGATGGAACACACAAATTGTGTCGCGATTCAAAACTTCGTCCTCCAGTCGACTTGTCGCCGAGGTACTATTGCTGCCCCGGGCACCTCTTGGTCGTTCTCCTAGGAGTGTAGTTTTTCGAATCCGGCACCAAACTGACAGTTAATTGTAACATTCAGAGCCTCTTAATGACGATGAAACACACAAATTGCGCTGCGATTCAATACATCGTCCTTTAGCCGACTTGTCTCCTAGGGTCTTGTGCTGCCTCGGACACCTTATGGTCGTTCTCCTGTGAGTATAGATTTTCGAATCCAACGCAAAGCTGACAGTTAATTGTAACGTTCAAAGCCTGTTAATGACGATGGAACACACAAATCGCGTCGAGATTCAATACATCGTCCTCCAGCCAACTTGTCTCCAAGGGTCTATTGCTGCCTCGGGCACCTTATGGTCGTTCTTCTGTGAGTCTAGATTTTCGAATCCGACGCAAAACTGACAGTTAATTGTAAGGTTCAGAGCCTCTTAATGACAATGGAACACACAAATTGCGTCGCGATTCAATACATCGTCCTCCGGCCGACCTGTCTCCAAGTGTCTATTGCTGCCTCGGGCACCTTATGGTCGTTCTCCTGTGAGTCTAGATTTTCGAATCCGACGCAAAACTGACAGTGAATTGTAACGTTCAGAGCCTCTTAATGACGATGGAAGACACAAATTGCGTCGAGATTCAATACATCGTCCGACAGCCGACTTGTCTCCAAGGGTCTATTGCTGACTCGGGCACCTTATGGTCGTTCTGTTGTGAGTTTAGTTTTCCGAATACGACGCATAACTGACAGTTAATTGTAACGTTCAGAGCCTGTTAATGACGATGGAACATACAAATTGCGTCGCGATTCAATACATCGTCCTCCAGCCGACTTGTCTCCAAGGGTCTAGTGTTGCCTCGGGCACCTTATGGTCGTTCTTCTGTGAGTCTAGATTTTTGAATCCGACGCAAAACTGACAGTTAATTGTAAGGTTCAGAGCCTCTTAATGACGATGGAACACACAAATTGCGTCGCGATTCAATACAACGTCCTCCAGCTGACCTGTCTCCAAGGGTCTATTGCTGCCTCGGGCACCCTATGGTCGTTCTCCTGTGAATCTAGTTTTTCGAAGCAGAAGCAAAAGTGACAGTTAATTGTAACGTTCAGGGCCTCTTAATGACGATGGACACACAAATTGCGTCGCGAATCAATACATCGTCCGACAGCCGACCTGTCTAAAAAGGTCTATTGCTGCCTCGGGCACCTTATGGTCGCTCTGCTGTGAGTCTAGTTTTTCGAATACGACGCATAACTGACAGTTAATTGTAACGTTCTGAGCCTCTTAATGACGATGGAACACACAAATTGCGTCGCGATTCAATACATCGTCCTCCAGCCCACTTGTCGCCGAGGTACTATTGCTGCCCCGGGCACCTCTTGGTCGTTCTCCTAGGAGTGTAGTTTTTCGAATCAGGCACAAAACTGACAGTTAATTGTAACATTGAGAGCCTCTTAATGACGATGGAACACACAAATTGCGCTGCGATTCAATACATCGTCCTCCAGCCGACTTGTCTCCAAGTGTCTATTGCTGCCTCGGGCACCTTATGGTCGCTGTGCTGTGAGTCTAGTTTTTCGAATCCGACGCAAAACTGACAGTTAATTGTAACGTTCAGAGCCTGTTAATGACTATGGAACACACAAATTGCGTCGCGATTCAATACATCGTCCTCCAGCCGCCTTGTCTCCAAGGGTCTATTGCTGCCTTGGTCACCTTATGGTCGTTCTGCTGTGAGTCTAGATTTTTGAATCTGACGCAAAACTGACAGTTAATTGAAAGGTTCAGAGCCTCTTAATGACGATGGAACACACAAATTGCGTCGCGATTCAATACATCGTCCTCCAGCCGACCTGTCTCCAAGGGTCTATTGCTGCCTCGGGCACCTTGTGGTCGTTCTCCTGTGAGTCTAGTTTTTCGAATCCGACGCAAAACTGACAGTTAATTGTAACGTTCAGAGCCTCTTAATGACGATGGAACACACAAATTGCGTCGCGAATCAATACATCGTCCGACAGCTGACCTGTCTCCAAAGGTGTATTGCTGCCTCGGGCACCTTATGGTCGCTCTGCTGTGAGTCTAGTTTTCCGAATACGACGCATAACTGACAGTTAATTGTAACGTTCAGAGCCTCTTAATGACGATGGAACACACAAATTGCGTCGCGATTCAATAAATCGTCCTCCAGCCAACTTGTCGCCGAGGTACTGTTGCTGCCCCGGGCACCTCTTGGTCGTTCTCCTAGGAGTGTAGTTTTTCGAATCCGGCACAAAACTGACAGTTAATTGTAACATTCAGAGCCTCTTAATGACGATGGAACACACAAATTGCGCTGCGATTCAATACATTCTCCTCCAGCCGACTTGTCTCCAATTGTCTATTGCTGCCTCGGGCACCTTATGGTCGTTCTCCGGTGAGTCTAGTTTTTCGAATCCGACGCAAAACAGACAGTTAATTGTAACGTTCAGAGCCTCTTAATGACGATGGAACACACAAATTGCGTCGCGAATCAATACATCGTCCGACAGCCAACCTGTCTCCAAGGGTCTATTGCTGCCTCGGGCACCTTATGGTCGCTCTGCTGTGAGTCTAGTTTTCCGAATACGACGCATAACTGACAGTTAATTGTAACGTTCAGAGCCTCTTAATGACGATGGAACACACAAATTGCGTCGCGATTCAATACATCGTCCTCCAGCCGACTTGTCGCCGAGCTACTATTGCTGCCCCGGGCACCTCTTTGTCGTTCTCCTAGGAGTATAGTTTTTTGAATCCGGAACAAAACTGACAGTTAATTGTAACATTCAGAGCCTCTTAATGACGATGGAACACACAAATTGCGCTGCGATTCAATACATCGTCCTCCAGCCTACTTGTCTCCAAGGGTGTATTGCTTCCTCGGGCACTTTATGGTCGATCTCCTGTGAGTGTAGATTTTCGAATCCGACGCAAAACTGACAGTTAATTGTAACGTTCAGAGCCTCTTAATGACGATGGAACACACAAATTGCGTCGCGATTCAATACATCGTCCTCCAGCCGACTTGTCTCCAAGGGTCTATTGCTACCTCGGGCACCTTATCGTCGTTCTCCTGTGTGTCTAGTTTTTCAAATCCGACGCAAAACTGACTGTTAATTGTAACATTCAGAGCCTCTTAATGACGATGGAACACACAAATAGCGTCGAGATTCAATACATCGTCCGACAGCCGCCTTGTCTCCAAGGGTCTATTGCTGCCTCGGGCACCTTATGGTCGTTCTCCTGTGAGTCTAGTTTTTCGAATCCGACGCAAAACTGACAGTTAATTGAAACGTTCAGAGCCTCTTAATGACGATGGAACACACAAATTGCGCTGAG
The DNA here is from genome assembly GCF_023898315.1 of Schistocerca nitens. NCBI lineage: Eukaryota > Metazoa > Arthropoda > Insecta > Orthoptera > Acrididae > Schistocerca > Schistocerca nitens. Next base: position 236,408,638 of record NC_064623.1, on the reverse strand, counting down.
ATTCAATACATCGTCCTCCAGCCGTCTTGTCTCCAAGGGTCTAGTGCTGCCTCGGGCACCTTATGGACGTTCTCCTGTGAGTCTAGATTTTCGAATCCGACGCAAAACTGACAGTTAATTGTAACGATCAGAGCCTCTTAATGACGATGGAACATACAAATTGCGTCGCGATTCAATACATCGTCCTCCAGCCGCCCTGTCTCCAAGGGTCTATTGCTGCCTCGGTCACCTTATGGTAGTTCTCCTGTGTGTCTAGTTTTTCGAATCCGACGCAAAACTGACAGTTAATTGTAACGTTCAGAGCCTCTTAATGACGAAGGAACACAGAAATTTCGTCGAGATTCAATACATCGTCCGACAGCCGACCAGTCTCCAAAGGTCTATTGCTGCCTCGGGCACCTTATGGTCGTTCTGCTGTGAGTCTAGTTTTCCGAATACGACGCATAACTGACAGGTAATTGTAACGTTCAGAGCCTGTTAATGACGACGGAACACACAAATTGCGTCGCGATTCAATACATCGTCCTGCAGCCGACTTGTCTCCAAGGGTCTATTGCTGCCTCGGGCACCTTATGGTCGTTCCCCTGTGAGTCTAGTTTTTCGAATCCGACGCAAAACTGACAGTTAATTGTAACGTTCAGAGCCTCTTAATGACGATGGAACACGCAAATTCCGTCGAGATTCAATACATCGTCCTCCAGCCGACTTCTCTCCAAGGGTCTATTGCTGCCTCGGGCACCTAATGGTCGTTCTCCTGTGAGTCTAGTTTTTCGAATCCGACGCAAAACTAACAGTTAATTGTAACGTTCAGAGCCTGTTAAAGACTATGGAACACACAAATTGCGTCGCGATTCAATACATCGTCCTCCAGCCGCCCTGTCTCCAAGTTAATTGTAACGTTCAGAGCCTCTTAATGACGATGGAACACACAAATCGCGTCGCGATTCAATACATCCTCCTCCGGCCGACCTGTCTCCAAGGGTCTATTGCTGCCTCGGTCACCTTATGGTCGTTCTCCTGTGTGTCTAGTTTTTCGAATCCGACGCAAAACTGACAGATAATTGCAACGTTCAGAGCCTCTTAATGACGATGGAACACACAAATTGCGTCGAGATTCAATACATCGTCCGGCAGCCGAACTGTCTCCAAAGGTCTATTGCTGCTACGGGCACCTTATGGTCGTTCTGCTGTGAGTCTAGTTTTCCGAATACGACGCATAACTCACAGTGAATTGTAACGTTCAGAGCCTGTTAATGACAATGCAACATACAAATTGTGTCGCGATTCAATACATCGTCCTCCAGCCGACTTGTCTCCAAGGGTCTATTGCTGCCTCGGGCACCTTATGGTCGTTCTCCTGTGAGTCTAGTTTTTCGAATCCGACGCAAAACTGACAGTTAATTGTAACGCTCAGAGCCTGTTAATGACTATGGAACACACAAATTGCGTCGCGATTCAATACATCGTCCTCCAGCCGTCTTGTCTAAAAGGGTCTATTGCTGCCTCGGGCACTTTATGGTAGTAGATAGGAAATGTATGTTCTACCCCAATTACCGAAATCAGCTATTTAAAGCCATTTTAATGCTATTTTTAGACGATTTTACATCGAAATCAGCTATTGTTCATATTTTTACAATGATACAACCACAAAATTAGGGAAATGCATAAAGTGTCTCTTTTAGATAGTACTATATACGTTTATACAACATTTATAATGGTGTTGAATAATAAAAATATATACAATTATAGATGGTGTTGGTTATTCTAAATATTTACTTATATACAATTGCTAATAATGATGTTTATATAGTAAATACATATATACAATGAATGATGATGAAACAATAATATACAATATATTTTCATATATAAAACATAGACAACAAATAGTGGACAACAAATACTTACATTTTTTTATATAATAAATGGACAACATATCAAAGTAGTGTACCAAATGTGATATGGTAAAAGATATATCTGCATATGGACTTAAATTAGGTAAACCAAGGTCAATATGTAAGAATTGTATAAATCAAAATAGAAAAAACAGATATCAGCCAAAGAAAACCAGTAACATTCAAAATGAAACAGTACAAAAATGTACTAAATGTGAGATGATAAAAGATATATCAGAATATGGAATGAAATTAGGTAAACCAAGATCTATATGTAAGAAATGTATAAATCAAGATAGAAAAAATAGATATTATTCAAAGAACACTAGTAACATTCAAAATGAAATACAAAATGATGATAGTAGACTAGTTCAACAATTCGAAAAAGCAGTTCAAATTGATATACCTGATGATATACATTATCCATCTGAATATTATGCACCTGAATATTGTCAAAATTGTTCACAATGGAATATTGTTGGTACAAGATGTTATATCTGTAATCCTGATAAAGTAAGTGTTCATAATAATAATAAATATAGATATAAATATTTTAATAAACATTTAATGAACTTACGTGTAACTATAGAAAATGGTGCAATAGTGGACATGTTTACTGGTAATGAAAAGGATCGTATTATAGAATTATTTGAGATGTTTAATCACTTTTACAAAGGTAAGGCATTACCATACAAATATATAATTGCAAAAATAGCTGAACTATTAAATATTGAACATCAAATAAAAATACAAAACACAAAACGTAATATTAGTATATGGGAACAATTTTTAAATGAGAAAAAGAAACATGAAGAAAATGAGTATAAGAAACAAGAAGATGAAGATGAAGATATTGATATATGGGATTAAAAGTTCTCTGTCAGTATTCTGTGTTGTGCATCATAAGTGAGATTTTTCTTTCCATACATGACTATGTAGGCTAGTGTATTATCAGGTATTTTATCCTTAAAAGTAGCACATAACTTCATAGTTGTTTTTTGTGTAACAACTGTATTTTTTCTATGTGCCATATTAATTACATAAATAGGATAATTTGTTATATAATTATATGGATTAACATCAACATTTCCATCTCCATTTTGTTTTAACCTTTTAAAATCACGAAATGAATCATAAGCTTTCAAATAATCGTATGGTGGATCTAAATTCCACATTTCTTGAGGAAATAATTCATTTCTCCCATTTTTCAGATATAGGTTTTGTAACATAACATGATCATATAATGATGAATCAAGCAATTGATTATTTTTACGATTAGTTTGAAATACAACAAATATAAAGTAAGGCATATCAAATTCCATTGAGTTATAATAATTTGTGATGTCTAATTCGAATTTTTCCTTACCATTTAATCCAGCTACTTCTACAGTTTGTAATTCATAAAATGATATTGGTATTTTTGGATTTTTCAGTATATTTTCTCGTAGTTCAAGTTCATAATTAGGTTCAAATTTAACAATGGGTACACGAATTTCCATATTCTCAACTATGATTTTACCTTCACTTGGAAGTGTATCTTTAATTTCAACTCCAGCATTATTATAATCAGCCCATCTCAAAATACAATCATTTGCACTTGATGACCATGTGAAACATACAGTAAGATCACCTTCAAACATCATTTCTTGGTAATCATTAAAAAATCCACCTAACATTTCCAATGGATATAATACTTCATTTTTCTTCTTTCTTAATTTTCCATTGTTAACTATATGTCCTTCCATACTTATTTTATCAGTAACACATGATGTTAAATGCAACAGAACTGATGATGAAATAAATGGATGTTCAATTCTAGATAAAACATTATTACCCTTTCTTATGGTTATAAAGTCAAATAGTTTTGCTACATAGTTATCAATTAGCTTCTTATTGGATTTTCCATCATATGTTGGATAATTAGTTCCATCAGTTTTAATAATACTAAAATTCATGTACAATTGAGCCATATTAGGATGCAACCATCCATCACCAACATGTATATTAATTTCTGTATCCTTATTGGGAATATTTAGGTTATTTTTTGTTTTTTCATTCACTGGAAATGATTGAAATTGATAGCTTTCAATCTTCTTCATTTATTAAGAAGAAAAATGTGTCATTTCATCTCCAATATAACTGTTATTTGTGCCCCATTGAAATCAATTAAATTATCATTGTCATCAGTTATAGTTACTTCTAAATCATATATTTTATCATGAATAGGAACAAATAATGGATGAGATGGTTCATACATTATTGGTGCACCAAATTCAACATTTGGTTTAAAAGAAGCAATTATATTAGTTTCTCTATGAAAATGATCATTATGCTTTATATACATACCATCAGCTAAATTAAAATTAACATTAATTAATTCAAATGGTATAATTTTAGGTACATCATTAGCAACAGTTCTTTGTTTTGGATTAATTGTTTGATTACTAAAACCTAACAGAGGTGCTATATTATCATCTTTTTGTATATCCATATATATTTTTTTATCACTCTCAATAACAACCCTATTTAAAATTTCATCTGCTTTAATATTTATATTAGGGTTTTTTGTATGAATAAATTTTTCTATATTTTTAAAATTATATTGACCAATAGGAAATAAATTGTTTCACCATCACAATATAATTTATTATTTTTAGATGTTATATTAGGTGTTAAAAATGTTGTATAAAATCCAACTAATGCTACACTATTAAAGTTATCTCTAATGGGTACATTTAATCTTTTTTTAAGTACTGATGAATTACCACTCAATTGAAATAATCTACTCATTTATTATTAATTAAATGAATAAAATTGATTGGGAACCAAAAATTAGAATAGCAGAGAAAAAGGTAAAAAATAAGCATGGTAAACTGTTACCTAATTCAATTAGATGTGCAATTATAGGACCAAGTGGATGTGGTAAAACAACATTAATGATTGATAACTATTTATTAGCACCAGGCTGGTTAAATTGGGATAAAATAAACCATGTATATATTTATTCTAAAAGCTTAGATCAATCAAAATATCAACAACTAATTAAAAAATGTAATAAAATTGAAGATATAACAGGTGACTCATTAGCATCATTTATTAGTAGCAATGATGACATTGTACCATTAGATGATTGTGATGATAATTCAATTGTAATATTTGATGATTTTATCCTAGAAAATCAAGATATAGTAAGAGAATATTTTACTAGAGGTAGACATAAAGGAATTGATTGTTTTTATTTAGCTCAAACATACTCAAAAATACCTAAACAGTTAGTCAGAGATAATCTGAATTTCTTAAATATATTTAGACAGGATGATACAAATCTACATCATGTTTATAATGAATTTGTTGGTGGTGATTTAAAATTTAACGAATTTAAAGAAATATGTAGTAAATGTTGGAATGATGAATTTGGTTTTATAACAATAGATATTACAAGGAAATGTAATGATGGAAAATATAGAAATAAAATACAACATTTCATAAGAACATAAACGTAAACATAAACATAAACATAAATGTTAACATAAACATAAATGTTAAACGTAAACATAAACGTTAACATAAACGTTAAACGTCAACTCAAACATCAACATAAACACATTTTCATTCTAAATAAATGTTTACAAAATATGATTCAGCTATAGTTAAACAAGCTAAACGTAATAGAAAAAAAGTAGAAAAATTAAAAGAACAATTTAAAACATGGAAAAAACAACCAAGAACAGAATATGAAAAATATAAAAAAGAGGATCAACCTGTTATTGATGCTATAGAACAATTAAAACAAGGGTTTGAAGAAATAGGTGATAATGTTCTGAAAGCTATTGAAGAAAATAGAGAGGTAGAAAAACAAATAATTCCATATCATCACCATCATGACATAGCACCAATTAATGATTTTACATTAAGTGAATCTGAAATACGAGATGTTTTAACTCAATATGATGAAGAAATAAAAAATAAAAAAATGCTTAGTAAAAATGATGATAGCAAAGGTAAAATTATAAATATAAGTGAAAGAATGTTAAAATATATCAATAACAGTGAGGATCCAGTTTTTGGATTAAGACCTGTTGGAATGTTTAAGTACATTGGTAAATTACCTGTAGAATTCAAAGGGGATAAACTAATCATTGGTGGACATGAATATGATGGTACAGATGGATTAATGAACCTTTTAACTAAAAAACATATTTCTATGGATGATTTGAATGATGAATTTTATCCTGTTGATCTATCAAATTATGCAGATATATTATACAAATCAGATGCATTATATTCTGATAAAAATCCAAATAAAATAAAATCAAGTAAAGGTGTTAAATACAATAATTTGATAAAAGAAATTGTTGATATTTATTTCCCCCAAAAAAGAAAACAAACTATAGATTCATCAGATTATTCAGATGTGTCCCCAACCAAATCAGGTACAGGATTTGTTAAAAAATATAGTGAAAAACCAGTTGAATATATATGGATGAATGATGTTAGACAACTAATTGATAGATTAATGGTAATTCATGGTGAGGAAATGGCTGGTAATAATAATTATTACAATGAAAAGGTAGGAATAACTAAAATGTTAACAAATAAATTTAATGACTTTATAATTAATGATCCAAAAGGTATTCCATATTTAATTAGGTTCTTGAATAATATACCACATACATTTTGGAAGAATGAAAAATATGGTAAAGGCTTGATAAATACATTAATTAATAAATTACCATTTGAAATGCATCTACCTGTTTATAATTATTGTGGACCAGGTACAAAATTAGATGAAAGGTTATCTAGAGGTGATAAAGGTATAAATCCATTAGATGAAGCATGTAAACAGCATGATATTGCATATAGGGATAATAAAGATATAGAAAAAAGACATATAGCTGATAAAATATTACAAAATGTTGCAAAAGAGAGAATGTATAGTTCAGATGCATCATTAGGTGAAAAATTAGCTTCTACTGCTGTTAGAGGTATAATGTATACTAAAAGAAAATTAGGAATGGGACTATATCTTGATGAGATAGATGGGATTTTTAATCTATATAAATGAATACATTCAGTATTGACTATACTTTACTACCTAGTGGAAAAATTAAACCAAAAGCACTTAAAATTAAAGCCAATAATGATCAACTAAATAGTATTGATCAGTTTTTAACTAATGCTCAAAAAAGAAAAAGAGATAAAAATTGATGGTAATTTACTTATTACACTAGGTATTCCAGTTGTGAAAAAGATTATTGAATATTTACAGAAAATGAAAGAAGGTAGTGGATTAACACAACATGAAGGTGGTTTTCTACCTTTACTATTTGCAGCATTAGGAGCATTGGGATCTTTAGCAGGTGGTGCTGCAGCTGTTGCTAGTTCAGTTATGAATAAAAAGAAAAATGATGCTGAATTAGCTGAATTAAAGAGGCATAATATGGAAATGGAGAAGAAAGGTACAGGGTTAAAAAAACGATGCAAAAAATAATGAAAATGTATCCACAAGCATTGAGTAATTTTGATTTAGAAAATATAGCTAAAAAACTAAAAATTAAACATTTTAAAGGTGTTTTTATGATAGATGAGTTATCTAATAAACCTAAAAATAATGAATGTGGAATAGTAAATTTAGACACATCTGATCATGTTGGTACACATTGGATATGTTATTATAAGAATAATGATGGTATATTTGTGTTTGATTCATTTGGTGGCAATATACCATATCAACTAGTTAAATATTTAGGTGAAAATGAATTATACTATAATGCAATGAGAATACAAAATTATGATGAAGTAATATGTGGGCATTTATGTATATTTGTGTTAAAGCTCTTATCAGATGGTTATAAATTCAGTGATATTTTGAATCTAATAAATGGACATTTTTGGAAATAAAATAAAATCAGAAAATATAAAAAACAAACTAATTAATAAACTAAACTCAATATTGGATTCCAAAATTCAAAACGTAATTAATGAATTTGAAAAAGAACTGATTGAGATTTTTGAGGTTACCAAAAAATATATTAGTTTTAAAGGTAAACGGTTAGTAAATATAAATGACCCAGTTAACGACTATGATGCTGTTACAAAAGGATACTTAGAAAAAGAATATGTTACCAAACCTGAATACATGTCTATTTTAACACAATTTAATAACTATGTTACCAATACAAAATTTAATGAAAAAATTAATCAGATTCATCAAGATAACTACAACACTTTTAAGAATTTCTTCACAAAAAAGGAGATTGAAAAGGCTTTTTCAGATTATTTCTCAAAGTCAGATTTATCACCATACATAAATAAAATAAATAATCTTGAAAATAAAATCTATGATAAACAAACAATTGAATTTACCTTTCTGACTGGAAATGAACAAAAAATGCACAACTTTGAATATGATTTCAGACTTAAAAGAATTGTTGTTGTTGGTAAGAATATAAACAAAGATTTGAAATTTGATGACTTTGATATTGCAGTAAGTGTAGCTGATAAATTATATGAAGTAAATAATGGTAATCAATCAATAATTGCACACAAATCAAATTTTCGAACTGTTACATTAAATGATGCAGTTAAAACTGTTCCAGTTGATGTTAAGTTAATTATATTTGGTGAATTAATAGATGAAGAAGAATTTTAAGCCTTATAAATGAATGATCAAATATATTGTTTGAAGTGTAAAACATTTACAGATACACATGATCTACATAGATCAATAACTAAAAATGGACGTAATAGAATTGAAGGCATATGTTCAGTATGTAAAACAAAAAAGAGTAAGTTTTAAAAAAAAATTTAATTGTAAGTAGAGAAAATATAATAAATGAACTACATAAACCAATGAGAAAAAATTATAATAGAAGAAAAGTAGAATCATTTGGAATAGATGATTTATGGCAGGCTGATTTAGTTGAAATGGATTCAGGTAATTTAAAAGGTATATCAAAAATTAATAAAGGATATAAATATATGTTAACTATTATTGATGTATATTCTAAATAAGCATGGGCTATTCCAATTAAGGATAAATCAGGTGAAAATGTAGCAAATGCATTTGATAATATATTTAAAATTAGATCACCAAAACATTTACAAACAGATAATGGAAAAGAATTTTATAATAAATATTTTAATAAACTAATGAAAATATATAATGTTAATCACTATTCTACATTTACTGAAATTAAAGCATCAGTTGTAGAACGATTTAATAGAACACTAAAAGAGAAAATGTGTAAACAATTTGATATTAAAGGTAACTATAAATGGGTTGATATATTACAAAAACTAGTAAATGACTATAATAATACTAAACATAGTACAATAAATATGAAACCAATAGATGTTAATGAAAAAAATTATAAACCAAATGCTACTGTAATATATCCATATAAAGCTAAATATTCTATTGGTGATCAAGTTAGAATAAGTAAATTAAAAGGAATATTTGAAAAAGGATATACAGCTAATTGGTCAACAGAATTATTTGAAATTGAAGATGTTATTTATTCAGATCCAATTACATATAAATTAAAAGATATTAAAGGTAATTTCTATGAACATGAGATACAGAAAACAAAATATCCAGATGTATATTTTATTGAAAAGGTGTTAAGAACAAAAGGTGATAAAGTATATGTTAAATGGTTAGGATTTGATAATTCACATAATAGTTGGGTTAGTAAGGACAACATAATTACGTGAATAATTTTTATATATATAAATGAAGAAGTTTGCACTTCTGTTTTTTCTATCTGTCTGTTATCCTGATGATGTATCTATATTCATTAATCAGTTAAATGACGAATCTTTGAATTATGTATATGATCTGAATGGTGAGGAAATATGTGTTGTTTATGAATATTTTAAGGAACAAACTGTTTATTTCTTATATAATAAATGAGGCTGATAGAAGTCATATCTAAACTTGAACAATTCAACATTGATTTTTATTTACATGATAATCTTAGAATTGGTTATATTAAATAGGAAAAAATGTTGTATACGACTTATAGAATTATTATTTATAATTATGATGAAAAGGTATTTCTAAATTTTAAAGAATCAATTACATCATCTGATTGGGAATTTTCTTCAACTATAGATAACCATATTATTGATTTATATTTTAGTGATAAGAATGAGAATATTAAGATTGAATTTTTTAAGTCTATATAAATGAAAACAATGATACTCTTATTGTTGTTTAAAATTATATATGCCAATGATAAGAGTAAAGCAATAAAGTATTTAAGTGATTATGGATATTTAGATATTACAAATGTTAATGATAATACTCATGTTAGTGATGATACATTTAGAGAAGCATTAATGTTATTTCAGTTAACATATAATCTTGAAATAAGTGGTGAATTAAGTGATGATACTTTAAATTTTATGAACATGCCTAGATGTGGTGTAAAAGATGAATTTGGTAGCTATAGAACTAGTTTGTATAAATGGAATAAGCAACATATCAAATGGCATTATAAAGGTGCTACTAAAAAAGTATTACAATTAAGTGATGAAGCATTTAAAATATGGCAAGATAAAATAGATATTCAGTTTAAACACGACAGCAATAATCCTGATATCTTAATTACAAATAAAAGACGTAAACATAAATTTGAAATTGATAAAAGTATACATTGTTCAAAGGATTTAGATGGTAAAGGTAATGTTTTAGGTCATGCATTTTTTCCAGATATGAATAATAATCCTGTAGAAATACATATGGATGATGATGAAATATGGTATTTAGAGATGAATACTAATACACCAAAAGGACAAACAAATCTATTTGAAGTATTAATACATGAGGTTGGTCATTCATTAGGTCTACGTCATTCAGATGATTATGGTTCAATAATGTATGCATACTATAATGGATCGCATTTAGAATTATCTCAAGATGATATTGATGCTATTCAAAGTTTATATGGTAAACAATCAACACAACCAACACAATTACCAATTAAACCAATTTCACCACCTATACAGTCAGAACCTATATCATTATGTCAAACTAAACATATTGATCACATATTAATAATGAATGGGATTTTATATGTTTTTTATCAGAAATGGGTGTGGATAATTAAAAATACAATACCAAAATCACAATTAATAACTGATTGGTTAACATTTTTACCAAATGATGTAAACCATATAGATGGTATATATCAGAGACCTAGTGGTGAACTTGTTATATTTTCCAATAATATGATATATATGATACATTTACATACATTACAATTGATATCAGGATATCCAAAACCAATATCTAGTACAGGTTTACGCAATAATTTCAAATTAAATGGTATAGTGAACACTTATTCTGGTAGAACATTTATTTTCTTTAATGACTTTTTCTATGCTGAAATAGATGAATGTAATTTTAAATATAAAGTACGTTGTATTATAAGTAGAGAATATTCTGGATTACCAACTGGTATAAATTCAGTATTTAGGTACATTAATGGTATGTTGTACTTTTTTAGAGATGATGCCTTTTATGAATAAAATGAATTTACCAAAAAAGTAGTAAAGTATGGTATATTTGATTTATCACTATTTGGTATAGATTGTATTAAATCATCTACGTTAATATCAGAACTAATAATTGTACTAAACAATACAATCCAACAATTAAAACATTTTTCTTCTATATAAATGGAACTATTAACTAGACTTAATAGTGTTAATAAAAATACACCATTGGTGAAATTATGTGACATTGAAGTGGATAAAGTGTATCATATTACAAATGTAGAAATCAAAAATACTAAATTAGGTTTTAAAACATTTATTGAACTTAATAATGAATTTAATATAATACTACAAGATAGATATGCCAAAATGATTGGTTGGGATGATTGTACAGCTATAATTGGTTATAATATTGTATATAAAGGAATGATGGATAGATCAGATAAAAAGGTACATGTATTAGAATTTAGACAACAATAAATTAGAGTTTTTAAGTGTAATAAATGGATACAACTAAGAAATGTTGTAGATGTAAAGAAGATAAAAATATTAATGAATTTCATTTTGATAAATTTGTAAAAGATGGACACCGTAGAGTATGTAAGCAGTGTGCATGTTATTATACTAAAAGATATTATGAAGCAAACAAAGATAAATTATTTGAAAAGGTAGCATGTGAATGTGGTAGAATTGTAGCTAGATGTAAACTTAAACAGCATAAAAAATCATTAATTCATTCTGATCTTATAAAAGAAAAAGAATCTATAAATATCTACTAATTCTTATAATATATTTTTTATCAAATTATATAACCATATGTTGTATAGAGTATAATATTCTGAATAATTATTATGTAAGTAAATAGATACATCTAACTGTATCTAGTTATCAAAATAAGGCTAATAAATATCAGTTATGCAATATAAAAAAACACAAAAGAGACAACACATACAGACAACAATTAGTTTACTTTTTATCCCTAATAAATAGATATATCTGTATCTATTTGTAAAAATACAGTTACCAAATATTCTGAATAATAATTACATAAGTAAATAGACAACAAATACAGACAACAAAAATAATAGTTTTCTTCCTTAATAAATAGAGCTATCATAATGGAGATGAAGATGAATGAACTTAGAGCAATAGCTAAAAGCATAAAGATTAAAGGTTACTCTAAAATGCGTAAAAGTGAATTAATGGATTTATTATTTCCACATACAATTGATATTGCTAAGGAATCTAATAAAAGAAAAAGAACACCTAAAAATGAATCTATTGCTAATATAGAAGATAAAGATCCATCAAAAATGAATGTTAATGAACTTAAAACATTAGCTAAACATTTAAATCTTAGTGGATATTCTAAATTATGTAAAAGTGATTTGTTACAGTTGATTCAAAATACTCAAACACTATTTCCATTTGCTACAGATATATTTGAACATCCTAATGAACGAAAAATTCATGTTTATCATTCAATTGAAAAAGCATTTCAAAATAGATTACAAACATACAATATTGAAAACAACTTAAAAATTAAAGATCCACAACACATTATGACATCAGCAAAACCTATTGTATGTCAGTTAATAAAAGATAATCTTAAAATATACAATGGATTAAAAGTTAATCTAATATTGTACTGTGAATTCAAATTGAATACTACTAATGAAATAAAAGAATTTAGATTCTCAACATACAACTATACAATCACAAATGAAAAAGATCTAAATAAATTTTATACAAAAGGTAAACAACAAATATTAACACACATGCAAAATTTTCAAGATAGAGGATCAGGCTGGATGTTAAATAGTGTAATTGGTTTACAATTAGGAATTAACAAATATACACCACTTAATGGTTCATCATATATTGAACTACCAAAAACAATAAAAGATAAAAAAGCATGTATAAATGTTAAGAATAATGATGAAAAATGTTTCTTGTGGTCAATAGCATCAGCATTAAATCCAGTTGACCCTACAAAATGTAAAAACCCAGACAGAACTAGTAACTATATAGAATGTGTCAAACAATTAGAAACTAAAATTGGTCAAATTGAATATCCAGTTAAAATTGATAATATACCTAAATATGAATGTAAACTTAATATATCGATTAATGTGTATGCATATGATGAAAAATATGAAATATATCCATTAAAGATAACAAGATGAAAAATCAACACATATTGATTTATTATACATGAAAAATAATAATAATTCACATTATTGTTGGATTAAAAATCTATCTCGATTAATTAGATCTCAGTGTACAAAGCATACTGAAAATATTCATCTATGTAAAATGTGCCTACAACACTTTAATTCAGAAAGTAAACTAAATGTACATAAAGAAGATTGTTCTAAAAATGAATCAGTTAAAATTAGAGTACCAAATGAAGGTGAATACATAACATTTAAGAATTATAAACATACAATGCCTGTTCCATTTGTCATATATGCTGATTTTGAAAGCTTATTATTGAAAATGGACACATGTGAACCAAATCCAAATGAATCGTACACAATGAAATATCAAAAACATGAACCATCTGGATTTTGTTACTATGTGAAATACATTCATAATCATTATAAAGATCCTGTTGTTTATAGAGGACCAAATGCTAAAACTAAATTTATTGAGATGATTAAAAATGAAGTTGAAGAAATAGGACACATATATTCACAAATAGAACCAATGAAACAGTTAACACATGATCAAATAAAAATACATAACCTATCTAAAAGATGTACATTATGTGAATCACCATATACACCAAATAATAAAAAAGTACATCATCATGATCATTTAACTGGTAATTATATAGCACCATTATGGAATGAATGTAATCTTAAACTTCAACAACCAACATTTGTGCCTATATTCTTACACAATCTAACTGGTTATGATTCACATTTGTTTATTAAAGAACTTGGTTATGATGATAAGGAAATAGAATTGATACCAAATAATGCCCCCCCATGAACCATGGACCTTGCCGTTGGTGGGGAGGCTTGCGTGCCTCAGCGATACAGATGGCCATACCGTAGGTGCAACCACAACGGAGGGGCATCTGTTGAGAGGCCAGACAAACATGTGGTTCCTGAAGAGGGGCAGCAGCCTTTTCAGTAGTTGCAGGGGCAACAGTCTGGATGATTGACTGATCTGGCCTTGTAACATTAACCAAAACGGCCTTGCTGTGCTGGTACTGCGAACGGCTGAAAGCAAGGGGAAACTACAGCCGTAATTTTTCCCGAGGACATGCAGCTCTACTGTATGATTAAATGATGATGGCGTCCTCTTGGGTAAAATATTCCGGAGGTAAAATAGTCCCCCATTCGGATCTCGGGGCGGGGACTACTCAAGAGGACGTCGTTATCAGGAAAAAGAAAACTGGCGTTCTACGGATCGGAGCGTGGAATGTCAGATCACTTAATCGGGCAGGTAGGTTAGAAAATTTAAAAAGGGAAATGGATAGGTTAAAGTTAGATATAGTGGGAATTAGTGAAGTTCGGTGGCAGGAGGAACAAGACTTTTGGTCAGGTGATTACAGGGTTATAAATACAAAATCAAATAGGGGTAATGCAGGAGTAGGTTTAATAATGAATAAAAAAAATAGGAGTGCGGATTAGCTACTACAAACAGCATAGTGAACGCATTATTGTGGCCAAGATAGACACAAAGCCCATGCCTACTACAGTAGTACAAGTTTATATGCCAACTAGCTCTGCAGATGATGAAGAAATTGATGAAATGTATGACGAGATAAAAGAAATTATTCAGGTAGTGAAGGGAGACGAAAATTTAATAGTCATGGGTGACTGGAATTCGTCAGTAGGAAAAGGGAGAGAAGGAAACATAGTAGGTGAATATGGATTGGGGGGAAGGAATGAAAGAGGAAGCCGCCTTGTAGAATTTTGCACAGAGCATAACTTAATCATAGCTAACACTTGGTTCAAGAATCATGAAAGGAGGCTGTATACATGGAAGAAGCCTGGAGATACTGACAGGTTTCAGATAGATTATATAATGGTAAGACAGAGATTTAGGAACCAGGTTTTAAATTGTAAGACATTTCCAGGGGCAGATGTGGATTCTGACCACAATCTATTGGTTATGAACTGCAGATTGAAACTGAAGAAACTGCAAAAAGGTGGGAATTTAAGGAGATGGGATCTGGATAAACTGAAAGAACCAGAGGTTGTACAGAGTTTCAGGGAGAGCATAAGGGAACAATTGACAGGAATGGGGGAAAGAAATACAGTAGAAGAAGAATGGGTAGCTCTGAGGGATGAAGTGGTGAAGGCAGCAGACGATCAAGTAGGTAAAAAGACGAGGGCTAATAGAAATCCTTGGGTAACAGAAGAAATATTGAATTTAATTGATGAAAGGAGAAAATATAAAAATGCAGTAAATGAAGCAGGCAAAAAGGAATACAAACGTCTCAAAAATGAAATCGACAGGAAGTGCAAAATGGCTAAGCAGGGATGGCTAGAGGACAAATGTAAGGATGTAGAGGCTTGTCTCACTAGGGGTAAGATAGATACTGCCTACAGGAAAATTAAAGAGACCTTTGGAGAGAAGAGAACCACTTGTATGAATATCAAGAGCTCAGATGGAAACCCAGTTCTAAGCAAAGAAGGGAAGGCAGAAAGGTGGAAGGAGTATATAGAGGGTTTATACAAGGGAGATGTACTTGAGGAAAATATTATGGAAATGGAAGAGGATGTAGATGAAGATGAAATGGGAGATAAGATACTGCGTGAAGAGTTTGACAGAGCACTGAAAGACCTGAGTCGAAACAAGGCCCCGGGAGTAGACAACATTCCATTAGAACTACTGACAGCCTTGGGAGAGCCAGTCCTGACAAAACTCTACCATCTGGTGAGCAAGATGTATGAGACAGGCGAAATACCCTCAGACTTCAAGAAGAATATAATAATTCCAATCCCAAAGAAAGCAGGTGTTGACAAATGTGAAAATTACCGAACTATCAGTTTAATAAGTCACAGCTGCAAAATACTAACGCGAATTCTTTACAGACGAATGGAAAAACTGGTAGAAGCCGACCTCGGGGATGATCAGTTTGGATTCCGTAGAAATGTTGGAACACGCGAGGCAATACTGACCTTACGACTTATCTTGGAAGAAAGATTAAGAAAAGGCAAACCTACGTTTCTAGCATTTGTAGACTTAGAGAAAGCTTGTGACAATGTTGACTGGAATACTCTCTTTCAAATTCTGAAGGTAGCAGGGGTAAAATACAGGGAGCGAAAGGCTATTTACAATTTGTACAGAAACCAGATGGCAGTTATAAGAGTCGACGGGCATGAAAGGGAAGCAGTGGTTGGGAAGGGAGTGAGACAGGGTTGTAGCCTCTCCCCGATGTTATTCAATCTGTATATTGAGCAAGCAGTAAAGGAAACAAAAGAAAAATTCGGAGTAGGTATTAAAATTCATGGAGAAGAAGTAAAAACTTTGAGGTATGCCGATGACATTGTAATTCTGTCAGAGACAGCAAAGGACTTGGAAGAGCAGTTGAACGGAATGGACAGTGTCTTGAAAGGAGGATATAAGATGAACATCAACAAAAGCAAAACGAGGATAATGGAATGTAGTCAAATTAAGTTGGGTGATGCTGAGGGAATTAGATTAGGAAATGAGACACTTAAAGTAGTAAAGGAGTTTTGCTATTTAGGGAGTAAAATAACCGATGATGGTCGAAGTAGAGAGGATATAAAATGTAGACTGGCAATGGCAAGGAAAGCGTTTCTGAAGAAGAGAAATTTGTTAACATCGAGTATAGATTTAGGTGTCAGCAAGTCGTTTCTGAAAGTATTTGTATGGAGTGTAGCCATGTATGGAAGTGAAACATGGACGATAACCAGTTTGGACAAGAATCGAATAGAAGCTTTCGAAATGTGGTGCTACAGAAGAATGCTGAAGATAAGGTGGGTAGATCACGTAACTAATGAGGAGGTATTGAATAGGATTGGGGAGAAGAGAAGTTTGTGGCACAACTTGACTAGAAGAAGGGATCGGTTGGTAGGACATGTTTTGCGGCATCAAGGGATCACAAATTTAGCATTGGAGGGCAGCGTGGAGGGTAAAAATCGTAGAGGGAGACCAAGAGATCAATACACTAAGCAGATTCAGAAGGATGTAGGTTGCAGTAGGTACTGGGAGATGAAGAAGCTTGCACAGGATAGAGTAGCATGGAGAGCTGCATCAAACCAGTCTCAGGACTGAAGACCACAACAACAACAACAACCAAATAATGAAGAAAAATATATAAGTTTTCGTAAACAAACAAATAACTTAAAAATGAGATTTATTGATACATTTAGATTCATGGCATCATCATTAGATAAACTATCATCTAATTTATCAAAAGATAAAATGAAAAATATTGAATTATTCTTTCAAAAAGATAAAGTAGATCTAGTTATTAGAAAAGGTGTGTACCCATATGATTATATGGATAATTGGAATAGATTTAATGAAACACAATTACCACCTAAAAATGAATTCTATAGTAAGATCAATGAATGTAATATAAGTGATGATGATTATGAGCATGCACAATTAGTATGGAATAAATTTAATATAAAAAATATGGGTGAATACCATGATTTATATTTGAAAACAGATGTGTTATTATTAGCTGATGTATTTGAGAACTTTAGAGACACATGTATGAAATCATATGATTTAGATCCAGCATGGTATTATACAGCACCTGGTTTACCTTGGGATGCAATGTTAAAAATGACTAAACAACCACTTGAATTATTACATGATTATGATATGATATTAATGGTTGAAAAAGGCATTAGAGGTGGTATAGCACAATGTTGTAAAAGATATGTTAAAGCAAATAATAAATACATGAAATATTACAATAAAAATAAAGAATCAAATTATTTAATGTATTTAGATGCTAATAATTTATATGGACATGCATGTCACAATATTTACCATATGGTGGATTTGAATGGGAAAATAATTTAAATATTGATGTAATGAACATTCCAGATAAATCTGAATATGGATATATATTAGAAGTTGATTTACAATATCCAATTGAATTACATGACAAACATAAAGATTTACCATTAGCACCAGAAAATGGACATAAATTATTAACAACATTAAACAATAAATATAAATATGTTGTACATTATAGAAACCTAAAACAATGTATAAAATTAGGATTGAAATTAACAAAAATACATCATGCACTAAAATTCAGACAAAGTGATTGGTTGAAAAAGTACATTGACTTAAATACAGAAATGAAAACAAAAGCTAAAAATGATTTTGAAAAAGATTTTTTTAAACTGATGAATAATAGTGTGTTTGGAAAAACAATGGAAAATATAAGAAACAGAGTTAATATAAATTTAGTATCAGATGGTAAAAAATGTGATAAATTAATAGCTAAACCAAATTTCAAACATAGAACAATATTTAATGAAAATCTGGTAGCTATTCATATGAATAAAACTGAAATTAAATTTAATAAACCAATTTATGTTGGAATGAGTATATTAGATTTATCAAAAGAATTAATGTATAGTTTTCATTATGATGTAATGAAACCTAAATATGGTACAAATATTGGGTTATGTTATCAAGATACCGATAGTTATATATACAATATAAAAACAGATGACTTTTATAAAGATATGAAAAATATGATTGAACATTTTGATACAAGTGATTATGCAACAAATAATGTGTACAATATACCACAAATGAACAAAAAGGTATAAGGTAAAATGAAAGATGAATGTAATGGTAAAATATTGACTGAATTTGTTGGTTTGAGAGCTAAAATGTATGCATATTATGTTGGTGAAAAAGAAAATAAAAAATCTAAAGGTGTTAAGAAATCAGTAGTAATGAATAAAATATCAATGGATGACTATAAAGACTGCTTATTCAATAATAGTGAATTATATAGATCAATGAATTTAATTAGAAGCTATAAACATGAAATATATACAGTAAAATTAAATAAAATAGCACTAAGTGCAAATGATGATAAAAGACACATTCTGAATGATGGAATAAATACATTACCACTTGGACATTATAGTTTATTGTAAATATTGTATATATTATGTATATATTATGTAAACATATTTATTTGTAATTGTATATAAGTAAATATTTAGAATAACCAACACCATCTATAATTGTATATATTTTTATTATTCAACACCATTATAAATCTTGTGTATTTGTATATAGTGCTATCTAAAAGAGACACTTTATGCATTTCCCTAATTTTGTGGTTGTATCATTGTAAAAATATGAACAATAGCTGATTTCGATGTAAAATGGTCTAAAAATAGCATAAAAATGGCTTTAAAAAGCTGATTTCGGTAATTGGGGGTAGAACATACATTTCCTATCTACTTATGGTCGTTCTCCTGTGAGTCTAGTTTTTCGAATCCGACGCAAAACTGACAGTTAATTGTAACATTCAGAGCCTCTTAATGACGATGGAACACACAAATTGCGTCGCGATTCAATACATCGTCCTCCAGCCGACTTGTCTCCTAGGGTCTATTGCTGCCTCGGGCACCTTATGGTCGTTCTCCTGTGAGTCTAGATTTTCGATTCGACGCAAAACTGACAGTGAATTGTAACGTTCAGAGCCTCTTAATGACGATGGAACACACAAATTGCGTCGCGATTCAATACATCGTCCTCCAGTCGACTTGTCGCCGAGGTACTATTGCTGCCCCGGGCACCTCTTGGTCGTTCTCCTAGGAGTGTAGTTTTTCGAATCCGGCACCAAACTGACAGTTAATTGTAACATTCAGAGCCTCTTAATGACGATGAAACACACAAATTGCGCTGCGATTCAATACATCGTCCTTTAGCCGACTTGTCTCCTAGGGTCTTGTGCTGCCTCGGACACCTTATGGTCGTTCTCCTGTGAGTATAGATTTTCGAATCCAACGCAAAGCTGACAGTTAATTGTTACGTTCAAAGCCTGTTAATGACGATGGAACACACAAATCGCGTCGCGATTGAATACATCGTCCTCCAGCCGACTTGTCTCCAAGGGTCTAGTGCTGCCTCGGGCACCTTATGGTCGTTCTTCTGTGAGTCTAGATTTTCGAATCCGACGCAAAACTGACAGTTAATTGTAAGGTTCAGAGCCTCTTAATGACAATGGAACACACAAATTGCGTCGCGATTCAATACCTCGTCCTCCGGCCGACCTGTCTCCAAGTGTCTATTGCTGCCTCGGGCACCTTATGGTCGTTCTCCTGTGAGTCTAGTTTTTCGAATCCGACGCAAAACTGACAGTTAAGTGTAACGTTCAGAGCCTCTTAATGACGATGGAACACACAAATTGCGTCGCGAATCAATACATCGTCCGACAGCCGACCTGTCTCCAAAGGTGTATTGCTGCCTCGGGCACCTTATGGTCGCTCTGCTGTGAGTCTAGTTTTCCGAATACGACGCATAACTGACAGTTAATTGTAACGTTCAGAGCCTCTTAATGACGATGGAACACACAAATTGCGTCGCGACTCAATACATCGTCCTCCAGCCAACTTGTCGCCGAGGTACTATTGCTGCCCCGGGCACCTCTTGGTCGTTCTCCTAGGAGTGTAGTTTTTCGAATCCGGCACAAAACTGACAGTTAATTGTAACATTCAGAGCCTCTTAATGACGATGGAACACACAAATTGCGCTGCGATTCAATACATCCTCCTCCAGCCGACTTGTCTCCAATTGTCTATTGCTGGCTCGGGCACCTTATGGTCGTTCTCCGGTGAGTCTAGTTTTTCGAATCCGACGCAAAACAGACAGTTAATTGTAACGTTCAGAGCCTCTTAATGACGATGGAACACACAAATTGCGTCGCGAATCAATACATCGTCCGACAGCCGACCTGTCTCCAAGGGTCTATTGCTGCCTCGGGCACCTTATGGTCGCTCTGCTGTGAGTCTACTTTTCCGAATACGACGCATAACTGACAGTTAATTGTAACGTTCAGAGCCTCTTAATGACGATGGAACACACAAATTGCGTCGCGATTCAATACATCGTCCTCCAGCCGACTTGTCGCCGAGCTACTATTGCTGCCCCGGGCACCTCTTTGTCGTTCTCCTAGGAGTATAGTTTTTCGAATCCGGAACAAAACTGACAGTTAATTGTAACGTTCAGAGCCTCTTAATGACGATGGAACACACAAATTGCGTCGAGATTCAATACATCGTCCTCCAGCCGTCTCCAAGGGTCTATTGCTGCCTCGGGCACCTAATGGTCGTTCTCCTGTGAGTCTAGTTTTTCGAATCCGACGCAAAACTAACAGTTAATTGTAACGTTCAGAGCCTGTTAATGACTATGGAACACACAAATTGCGTCGCGATTCAATACATCGTCCTCCAGCCGCCCTGTCTCCAAGTTAATTGTAACGTTCAGAGCCTCTTAATGACGATGGAACACACAAATCGCGTCGCGATTCAATACATCCTCCTCCGGCCGACCTGTCTCCAAGGGTCTATTGCTGCCTCGGTCACCTTATGGTCGTTCTCCTGTGTGTCTAGTTTTTCGAATCCGACGCAAAACTGACAGATAATTGCAACGTTCAGAGCCTCTTAATGACGATGGAACACACAAATTGCGTCGATATTCAATACATCGTCCGACAGCCGAACTGTCTCCAAAGGTCTATTGCTGCTACGGGCACCTTATGTTCGTTCTGCTGTGAGTCTAGTTTTCCGAATACGACGCATAACTCACAGTGAATTGTAACGTTCAGAGCCTGTTAATGACAATGCAACATACAAATTGTGTCGCGATTCAATACATCGTCCTCCAGCCGACTTGTCTCCAAGGGTCTATTGATGCCTCGGGCACCTTATGGTCGTTCTCCTGTGAGTCTAGCTTTTTCGAATCCGACGCAAAACTGACAGTTAATTGTAACGCTCAGAGCCTGTTAATGACTATGGAACACACAAATTGCGTCGCGATTCAATACATCGTCCTCCAGCCGCCTTGTCTAAAAGGGTCTATTGCTGCCTCGGGCACTTTATGGTCGTTCTCCTGTGAGTCTAGTTTTTCGTATCCGACGCAAAACTGACAGTTAATTGTAACGTTCAGAGCCTCTTAATGACGATGGACACACAAATTGCGTCGCGAATCAATACATCGTCCGACAGCCGACCTGTCTCCAAGGGTCTATTGCTGCCTCGGGCACCTTATGGTCGCTCTGCTGTGAGTATAGTTTTCCGAATACGACGCATAACTGACAGTTAATTGTAACGTTCAGAGCCTTGTTAATGACGATGGAACACACAAATTGCGCTGGGATTCAATACATCGTCCTCCAGCCGACTTGTCTCCAAGGGTCTAGTGCTGCCTCGGGCACCTTATGGTCGTTCTCCTGTGAGTCTAGCTTTTCGAATCCGACGCAAAACTGACAGTTAATTGTAACGTTCAGAGCCTCTTAATGACGATGGAACACACAAATCGCGTCGCGATTCAATACATCCTCCTCCGGCCGACCTGTCTCCAAGGGTCTATTGCTGCCTCGGGCACCTTATGGTCGTTCTGCTGTGAGTCTAGTTTTCCAAATACGACGCATAACTGACAGTTAATTGTAACGTTCAGAGCCTTGTTAATGACGATGGAACACACAAATTGCGCTGGGATTCAATACATCGTCCTCCAGCCGACTTGTCTCCAAGGGTCTATTGCTGCCTAGGGCACCTTATGGTCGTTCTCCTGTGAGTCAAGTTTTTCGAATCCGACGCAAAACTGACAGTTAATTGTAACGTTCAGAGCCTCTTAATGACGATGGAACACACAAATTGCGTCGCGATTCAATACATCGTCCTCCAGACGACTTGTCTCCAAGGGTCTATTGCTGCCTCGGGCACCTTATGGTCGTTCTCCTGTGAGACTAGTTTTTCGAATCCGACGCAAAACTGGCAGTTAATTGTAACGTTCTGAGCCTGTTAATGACTATGGAACACACAAATTGCGTCGCGATTCAATACGTCGTCCTCCAGCCGCGTTGTCTCCAAGGGTCTATTGCTGCCTCGGGCAACTTGTGGTCGTTCTCCTGCGAGTCTAGTTTTTCGAATCCGACACAAAACTGACAGTTAATTGTAACGTTCAGAGCCTCTTAATGACGATGGAACACACAAATTGCGTCGAGATTAAATACATCGTCCGACAGCCGACCTGTCTCCAAAGGTCTATTGCTGCCTCGGGCACCTTATGGTCGTTCTGCTGTGAGTCTAGTTTTCCGAATACGACGCGTAACTGACAGTTAATTGTAACGTTCAGAGCCTGTTAATGACGATGGAACACACAAATCGCGTCGCGATTCAATACATCGTCCTCCAGCCGACTTGTCTCCAAAGGTCTATTGCTGCCTCGGGCACCTTATGGTCGTTCTCCTGTGAGTCTAGTTTTTCGAATCCGACGCAAAACTGACAGTTAATTGTAACGTTCAGAGCCTCTTAATGACGATGGAACACACAAACTGCGTCGCGATCCAATACATCGTCCTCCAGCCGACTTGTCTCCAAGGGTCTATTGCTGCCTCGGGCACCTTATGGTTGTTCTCCTGTGAGTCTAGATTTTCGATTCGACGCAAAACTGACAGTGAATTGTAACGTTCAGAGCCTCTTAATGACGATGGAACACACAAATTGTGTCGCGATTCAATACATCGTCCTCCAGTCGACTTGTCGCCGAGGTACTATTGCTCCCCCGGGCACCTCTTGGTCGTTCTCCTAGGAGTGTAGTTTTTCGAATCCGGCACCAAACTGACAGTTAATTGTAACATTCAAAGCCCCTTAATGTCGATGAAACACACAAATTGCGCTGCGATTCAATACATCGTCCTTTAGCCGACTTGTCTCCTAGGGTCTTGTGCTGCCTCGGACACCTTATGGTCGTTCTCCTGTGAGTATAGATTTTCGAATCCAACGCAAAGCTGACAGTTAATTGTAACGTTCAAAGCCTGTTAATGACGATGGAACACACAAATCGCGTCGCGATTCAATACATCGTTCTCCAGCCGACTTGTCTCCAAGGGTCTAGTGCTGCCTCGGGCACCTTATGGTCGTTCTTCTGTGAGTCTAGATTTTCGATCCGACGCAAAACTGACAGTTAATTGTATGGTTCAGAGCCTCTTAATGACAATGGAACACACAAATTGCGTCGCGGTTCAATACATCGTCCTCCGGCCGAACTGTCTCCAAGTGTCTATTGCTGCCTCGGGCACCTTATGGTCGACCTCCTGTGAGTCTAGATTTTCGAATCCGACGCAAAACTGACAGTTAATTGTAACGTTCAGAGCCGGTTAATGACGATGGAACACACAAATTGTGTCGCGATTCAATACATCGTCCTCCAGCCGACTTGTCTCGAAGGGTCAGTAGCTGCCTCGGGCACCTGATGGTCGTTCTCCTGTGAGTCTAGATTTTCGAATCCGACGCAAAACTGACAGTGAATTGTAACGTTCAGAGCCTCTTAATGACGATGGAACACACAAATTGCGTCGAGATTCAATACATCGTCCGACAGCCGACCTGTCTCCAAGGGTCTATTGCTGACTCGGGCACCTTATGGTCGTTCTGTTGTGAGTTTAGTTTTCCGAATACTACGCATAACTGACAGTTAATTGAAACGTTCAGAGCCTGTTAATGACGATGGAACATACAAATTGCGTCGCGATTCAATACATCGTCCTCCAGCCGACTTGTCTCCAAGGGTCTAGTGTTGCCTCGGGCACCTTATGGTCGTTCTTCTGTGAGTATAGATTTTTGAATCCGACGCAAAACTGACAGTTAATTGTAAGGTTCAGAGCCTCTTAATGACGATGGAACACACAAATTGCGTCGCGATTCAATACAACGTCCTCCAGCTGACCTTTCTCCAAGGGTCTATTGCTGCCTCGGGCACCCTATGGTCGTTCTCCTGTGAGTCTAGTTTTTCGAAGCAGAAGCAAAAGTGACAGTTAATTGTAACGTTCAGAGCCTCTTAATGACGATGGACACACAAATTGCGTCGCGAATCAATACATCGTCCGACAGCCGAACTGTCTAAAAAGGTCTATTGCTGCCTCGGGCACCTTATGGTCGCTCTGCTGTGAGTCTAGTTTTTCGAATACGACGCATTACTGACAGTTAATTGTAACGTTCAGAGCCTCTTAATGACGATGGAACACACAAATTGCGTCGCGACTCAATACATCGTCCTCCAGCCCACTTGTCGCCGAGGTACTATTGCTGCCCCGGGCACCTCTTGGTCGTTCTCCTAGGAGTGTAGTTTTTCGAATCCGGCACAAAACTGACAGTTAATTGTAACATTGAGAGCCTCTTAATGACGATGGAACACACAAATTGCGCTGCGATTCAATACATCGTCCGACAGCCGACTTGTCTCCAAGTGTCTATTGCTGCCTCGGGTACCTTATGGTCGCTGTGCTGTGAGTCTAGTTTTTCGAATCCGACGCAAAACTGACAGTTAATTGTAACGTTCAGAGCCTCTTAATGACGATGGAACACACAAATTGCGTCGCGATTCAATACATCGTCCTCCAGCCGACCTGTCTCCAAGGGTCTATTGCTGCCTCGGGCACCTTATGGTCGTTCTCCTGTGAGTCTAGTTTTTAGAATCCGACGCAAAACTGACAGTTAATTGTAACGTTCAGAGCCTCTTAATGACGATGGAACACACATATTGCGTCGCGAATCAATACATCGTCCGACAGCCGACCTGTCTCCAAAGGTGTATTGCTGCCTCGGGCACCTTATGGTCGCTCTGCTGTGAGTCTAGTTTTCCGAATACGACGCATAACTGACAGTTAATTGTAACGTTCAGAGCCTCTTAATGACGATGGAACACACAAATTGCGTCGCGATTCAATACATCGTCCTCCAGCCAACTTGTCGCCGAGGTACTATTGCTGCCCCGGGCACCTCTTGGTCGTTCTCCTAGGAGTGTAGTTTTTCGAATCCGGCACAAAACTGACAGTTAATTGTAACATTCAGAGCCTCTTAATGACGATGGAACACACAAATTGCGCTGCGATTCAATACATCCTCCTCCAGCCGACTTGTCTCCAATTGTCTATTGCTGCCTCGGGCACCTTATGGTCGTTCTCCGGTGAGTCTAGTTTTTCGAATCCGACGCAAAACTGACAGTTAATTGTAACGTTCAGAGCCTCTTAATGACGATGGAACACACAAATTGCGTCGCGAATCAATACATCGTCCGACAGCCTACCTGTCTCCAAGGGTCTATTGCTGCCTCGGGCACCTTATGGTCGCTCTGCTGTGAGTTTAGTTTTTCGAATCCGACGCAAAACTGACAGTTAATTGTAACGTTCAGAGCCTCTTAATGACGATGGAACACACAAATTGCGTCGCGATTCAATACATCGTCCTCCAGCCGACTTGTCGCCGAGCTACTATTGCTGCCCCGGGCACCTCTTTGTCGTTCTCCTAGGAGTATAGTTTTTCGAATCCGGAACAAAACTGACAGTTAATTGTAACATTCAGAGGCTCTTAATGACGATGGAACACACAAATTGCGCTGCGATTCAATACATCGTCCTCCAGCCGACTTGTCTCCAAGGGTCTATTGCTGCCTCGGGCACCTTATCGTCGTTCTCCTGTGTGTCTAGTTTTTCAAATCCGACGCAAAACTGACAGTTAATTGTAACATTCAGAGCCTCTTAATGACGATGGAACACACAAATTGCGTCGAGATTCAATACATCGTCCGACAGCAGCCTTGTCTCCAAGGGTCTATTGCTGCCTCGGGCACCTTATGGTCGTTCTCCTGTGAGTCTAGTTTTTCGAATCCGACGCAAAACTGACAGTTAATTGAAACGTTCAGAGCCTCTTAATGACGATGGAACACACAAATTGCGCTGCGATTCAATACATCGTCCTCCAGCCGTCTTGTCTCCAAGGGTCTAGTGCAGCCTCGGGCACCTTATTGACGTTCTCCTGTGAGTCTAGATTTTCGAATCCGACGCAAAACTGACAGTTAATTGTAAAGTTCAGAGCCTCTTAATGACGATGGAACATACAAATTGCGTCGCGATTCAATACATCGTCCTCCAGCCGCCCTGTCTCCAAGGGTCTATTGCTGCCTCGGTCACCTTATGGTAGTTCTCCTGTGTGTCTAGTTTTTCGAATCCGACGCAAAACTGACAGTGAATTGTAACGTTCAGAGCCTCTTAATGACGAAGGAACACACAAATTTCGTCGAGATTCAATACATCGTCCGACAGCCGACCTGTCTCCAAAGGTCTATTGCTGCCTCGGGCACCTTATGGTCGTTCTGCTGTGAGTCTAGTTTTCCGAATACGACGCATAACTGACAGGTAATTGTAACGTTCAGAGCCTGTTAATGACGACGGAACACACAAATTGCGTCGCGATTCAA
The DNA here is from genome assembly GCF_023898315.1 of Schistocerca nitens. Taxonomy (NCBI): domain Eukaryota; kingdom Metazoa; phylum Arthropoda; class Insecta; order Orthoptera; family Acrididae; genus Schistocerca; species Schistocerca nitens. Next base: position 236,380,784 of record NC_064623.1, on the reverse strand, counting down.
TACATCGTCCTGCAGCCGACTTGTCTCCAAGGGTCTATTGCTGCCTCGGGCACCTTATGGTCGTTCTCCTGTGAGTCTAGTTTTTCGAATCCGACGCACAACTAACAGTTAATTGTAACGTTCAGAGCCTGTTAATGACTATGGAACACACAAATTGCGTCGCGATTCAATACATCGTCCTCCAGCCGCCCTGTCTCCAAGTTAATTGTAACGTTCAGAGCCTCTTAATGACGATGGAACACACAAATCGCGTCGAGATTCAATACATCCTCCTCCGGCCGACCTGTCTCCAAGGGTCTATTGCTGCCTCGGTCACCTTATGGTCGTTCTCCTGTGTGTCTAGGTTTTCGAATCCGACGCAAAACTGACAGATAATTGCAACGTTCAGAGCCTCTTAATGACGATGGAACGAACAAATCGCGTCGAGATTCAATACAACGTCCGACAGCCGAACTGTCTCCAAAGCTCTATTGCTGCTACGGGCACCTTATGGTCGTTCTGCTGTGAGTCTAGTTTTCCGAATACGACGCATAACTCACAGTGAATTGTAACGTTCAGAGCCTGTTAATGACAATGCAACATACAAATTGTGTCGCGATTCAATACATCGTCCTCCAGCCGACTTGTCTCCAAGGGTCTATTGCTGCCTCGGGCACCTTATGGTCGTTCTCCTGTGAGTCTTGTTTATCTAATCCGACGCAAAACTGACAGTTAATTGTAACGTTCAGAGCCTCTTAATGACGATGGAACACACAAATTGCGTCGCGATTCAATACATCGTCCTCCAGCCGACTTGTCTCCAAGGGTCTATTGCTGCCTCGGGCACCTTATGGTCGTTCTCCTGTGAGTCTAGCTTTTCGAATCCGACGCAAAACTGACAGTTAATTGTAACGCTCAGAGCCTGTTAATGACTATGGAACACACAAATTGCGTCGCGATTCAATACATCGTCCTCCAGCCGCCTTGTCTAAAAGGGTCTATTGCTGCCTCGGGCACTTTATGGTCGTTCTCCTGTGAGTCTAGTTTTTCGTATCATACGCAAAACTGACAGTTAATTGTAACGTTCAGAGCCTCTTAATGACGATGGACACACAAATTGCGTCGCGAATCAATACATCGTCCGACAGCCGACCTGTCTCCAAGGGTCTATTGGTGCCTCGGGCACCTTATGGTCGCTCTGCTGTGAGTCTAGTTTTCCGAATACGACGCATAACTGACAGTTAATTGTAACGTTCAGAGCCTCTTAATGACAATGGAACACACAAATTGCGTCGCGATTCAATACATCGTCCTCCAGCCGACTTGTCGCCGAGGTACTATTGCTGCCCCGGGCACCTCTTGGTCGTTCTCCTAGGAGTGTAGTTTTTCGAATCCGGCACAAAACTGACAGTTAATTGTAACATTAAGAGCCTCTTAATGACGATGGAACACACAAATTGCGCTGCGATTCAATACATCGTCCTCCAGCCGTCTTGTCTCCAAGGGTCCATTGCTGCCTCGGGCACCTTATGGTCGTTCAGCTGTGAGTCTAGTTTTCCAAATACGACGCATAACTGACAGTTAATTGTAACGTTCAGAGCCTTGTTAATGACGATGGAACACACAAATTGCGCTGGGATTCAATACATCGTCCTCCAGCCGACTTGTCTCCAAGGGTCTATTGCTGCCTAGGGCACCTTATGGTCGTTCTCCTGTGAGTCAAGTTTTTCGAATCCGACGCAAAACTGACAGTTAATTGTAACGTTCAGAGCCTCTTAATGACGATGGAACACACAAATTGCGTCGCGATTCAATACATCGTCCTCCAGACGACTTGTCTCCAAGGGTCTATTGCTGCCTCGGGCACCTTATGGTCGTTCTCCTGTGAGACTAGTTTTTCGAATCCGACGCAAAACTGGCAGTTAATTGTAACGTTCTGAGCCTGTTAATGACTATGGAACACACAAATTGCGCCGCGATTCAATACGTCGTCCTCCAGCCGCGTTGTCTCCAAGGGTCTATTGCTGCCTCGGGCAACTTGTGGTCGTTCTGTTGTGAGTTTAGTTTTCCGAATCCGACGCAAAACTGACAGTTAATTGTAACGTTCAGAGCCTCTTAATGACGATGGAACACACAAATTGCGTCGCGATTCAATACATCGTCCTCCAGCCAACTTGTCGCCGAGGTACTATTGCTGCCCCGGGCACCTCTTGGTCGTTCTCCTAGGAGTGTAGTTTTTCGAATCCGGCACAAAACTGACAGTTAATTGTAACATTCAGAGCCTCTTAATGACGATGGAACACACAAATTGCGCTGCGATTCAATACATCCTCCTCCAGCCGACTTGTCTCCAATTGTCTATTGCTGCCTCGGGCACCTTATGGTCGTTCTCCGGTGAGTCTAGTTTTTCGAATCCGACGCAAAACAGACAGTTAATTGTAACGTTCAGAGCCTCTTAATGACGATGGAACACACAAATTGCGTCGCGAATCAATACATCGTCCGACAGCCGACCTGTCTCCAAGGGTCTATTGGTGCCTCGGGCACCTTATGGTCGCTCTGCTGTGAGTCTAGTTTTCCGAATACGACGCATAACTGACAGTTAATTGTAACGTTCAGAGCCTCTTAATGACAATGGAACACACAAATTGCGTCGCGATTCAATACATCGTCCTCCAGCCGACTTGTCGCCGAGGTACTATTGCTGCCCCGGGCACCTCTTGGTCGTTCTCCTAGGAGTGTAGTTTTTCGAATCCGGCACAAAACTGACAGTTAATTGTAACATTCAGAGCCTCTTAATGACGATGGAACACACAAATTGCGCTGCGATTCAATACATCGTCCGCCAGCCGTCTTGTCTCCAAGGGTCTAGTGCTGCCTCGGGCACCTTATGGTCGTTCTCCTGTGAGTCTAGATTTTCGAATCCGACACAAAACTGACAGTTAATTGTAACGTTCAGAGCCTCTTAATGACGATGGAACACACAAATCGCGTCGCGATTCAATACATCCTCCTCCGGCCGACCTGTCTCCAAGGGTCTATTGCTGCCTCGGGCACCTTATGGTCGTTCTGCTGTGAGTCTAGTTTTCCAAATACGACGCATAACTGACAGTTAATTGTAACGTTCAGAGCCTTGTTAATGACGATGGAACACACAAATTGCGCTGGGATTCAATACATCGTCCTCCAGCCGACTTGTCTCCAAGGGTCTATTGCTGCCTAGGGCACCTTATGGTCGTTCTCCTGTGAGTCAAGTTTTTCGAATCCGACGCAAAACTGACAGTTAATTGTAACGTTCAGAGCCTCTTAATGACGATGGAACACACAAATTGCGTCGCGATTCAATACATCGTCCTCCAGACGACTTGTCTCCAAGGGTCTATTGCTGCCTCGGGCACCTTATGGTCGTTCTCCTGTGAGACTAGTTTTTCGAATCCGACGCAAGACTGGCAGTTAATTGTAACGTTCTGAGCCTGTTAATGACTATGGAACACACAAATTGCGTCGCGATTCAATACGTCGTCCTCCAGCCGCGTTGTCTCCAAGGGTCTATTGCTGCCTCGGGCAACTTGAGGTCGTTCTCCTGCGAGTCTAGTTTTTCGAATCCGACGCAAAACTGACAGTTAATTGTAACGTTCAGAGCCTCTTAATGACGATGGAACACACAAATTGCGTCGAGATTCAATACATCGTCCGACAGCCGACCTGTCTCCAAAGGTCTATTGCTGCCTCGGGCACCTTATGGTCGTTCTGCTGTGAGTCTAGTTTTCCGAATACGACGCATAACTGACAGTTAATTGTAACGTTCAGAGCCTGTTAATGACGATGGAACATACAAATCGCGTCGCGATTCAATACATCGTCCTCCAGCCGACTTGTCTCCAAAGGTCTATTGCTGCCTCGGGCACCTTATGGTCGTTCTCCTGTGAGTCTAGTTTTTCGAATCCGACGCAAAACTGACAGTTAATTGTAACGTTCAGAGCCTCTTAATGACGATGGAACACACAAATTGCGTCGCGAATCAATACATCGTCCGACAGCCGACCTGTCTCCAAAGGTGTATTGCTGCCTCGGGCACCTTATGGTCGCTCTGCTGTGAGTCTAGTTTTCCGAATACGACGCATAACTGACAGTTAATTGTAACGTTCAGAGCCTCTTAATGACGATGGAACACACAAATTGCGTCGCGATTCAATACATCGTCCTCCAGCCAACTTGTCGCCGAGGTACTATTGCTGCCCCGGGCACCTCTTGGTCGTTCTCCTAGGAGTGTTGTTTTTCGAATCCGGCACAAAACTGACAGTTAATTGTAACATTCAGAGCCTCTTAATGACGATGGAACACACAAATTGCGCTGCGATTCAATACATCCTCCTCCAGCCGACTTGTCTCCAATTGTCTATTGCTGCCTCGGGCACCTTATGGTCGTTCTCCGGTGAGTCTAGTTTTTCGAATCCGACGCAAAACTGACAGTTAATTGTAACATTCAGAGCCTCTTAATGACGATGGAACACACAAATTGCGTCGCGATTCAATACATCGTCCTCCGGCCGACCTGTCTCCAAGTGTCTATTGCTGCCTCGGGCACCTTATGGTCGTTCTCCTGTGAGTCTAGTTTTTCGAATCCGACGCAAAACTGACAGTTAATTGTAACGTTCAGAGCCTCTTAATGACGATGGAACACACAAATTGCGTCGCGAATCAATACATCGTCCGACAGCCGACCTGTCTCCAAAGGTGTATTGCTGCCTCGGGCACCTTATGGTCGCTCTGCTGTGAGTCTAGTTTTCCGAATACGACGCATAACTGACAGTTAATTGTAACGTTCAGAGCCTCTTAATGACGATGGAACACACAAATTGCGTCGCGATTCAATACATCGTCCTCCAGCCAACTTGTCGCCGAGGTACTATTGCTGCCCCGGGCACCTCTTGGTCGTTCTCCTAGGAGTGTAGTTTTTCGAATCCGGCACAAAACTGACAGTTAATTGTAACATTCAGAGCCTCTTAATGACGATGGAACACACAAATTGCGCTGCGATTCAATACATCCTCCTCCAGCCGACTTGTCTCCAATTGTCTATTGCTGTCTCGGGCACCTTATGGTCGTTCTCCGGTGAGTCTAGTTTTTCGAATCCGACGCAAAACAGACAGTTAATTGTAACGTTCAGAGCCTCTTAATGACGATGGAACACACAAATTGCGTCGCGAATCAATAAATCGTCCGACAGCCGACCTGTCTCCAAGGGTCTATTGCTGCCTCGGGCACCTTATGGTCGCTCTGCTGTGAGTCTAGTTTTTCGAATACGACGCATAACTGACAGTTAATTGTAACGTTCAGAGCCTCTTAATGACGAAGGAACACACAAATTGCGTCGCGATTCAATCCATCGTCCACCAGCCGACTTGTCGCCGAGCTACTATTGCTGCCCCGGGCACCTCTTTGTCGTTCTCCTAGAAGTATAGTTTTTCGAATCCGACGCAAAACTGACAGTTAATTGTAACGTTCAGAGCCTCTTAATGACGATGGAACACACAAATTGCGTCGCGATTCAATACATCGACCTCCAGCCGACTTTTCTCCAAGGGTCTATTGCTGCCTCGGGCACCTTATCGTCGTTCTCCTGTGTGTCTAGTTTTTCAAATCCGACGCAAAACTGACAGTTAATTGTAACATTCAGAGCCTCTTAATGACGATGGAACACACAAATAGCGTCGAGATTCAATACATCGTCCGACAGCCGCCTTGTCTCCAAGGGTCTATTGCTGCCTCGGGCACCTTATGGTCGTTCTCCTGTGAGTCTAGTTTTTCGAATCCGACGCAAAACTGACAGTTAATTGAAACGTTCAGAGACTCTTAATGACGATGGAACACACAAATTGCGCTGCGATTCAATACATCGTCCTCCAGCCGTCTTGTCTCCAAGGGTCTAGTGCTGCCTTGGGCACCTTATGGACGTTCTCCTGTGAGTCTAGATTTTCGAATCCGACGCAAAACTGACAGTTAATTGTAACGTTCAGAGCCTCTTAATGACGATGGAACATACAAATTGCGTCGCGATTCAATACATCGTCCTCCAGCCGCCCTGTCTCCAAGGGTCTATTGCTGCCTCGGTCACCTTATGGTAGTTTTCCTGTGTGTCTAGTTTTTCGAATCCGACGCAAAACTGACAGTGATTTGTAACGTTCAGAGCCTCTTAATGACGAAGGAACACACAAATTTCGTCGAGATTCAATACATCGTCCGACAGCCGACCTGTCTCCAAAGGTCTATTGCTGCCTCGGGCACCTTATGATCGTTCTGCTGTGAGTCTAGTTTTCCGAATACGACGCATAACTGACAGGTAATTGTAACGTTCAGAGCCTGTTAATGACGATGGAACACACAAATTGCGTCGCGATTCAATACATCGTCCTGCAGCCGACTTGTCTCCAAGTGTCTATTGCTGCCTCGGGCACCTTATGGTCGTTCTCCTGTGAGTCTAGTTTTTCGAATCCGACGCAAAACTGACAGTTAATTGTAACGTTCAGAGCCTCTTAATGACGATGGAACACACAAATTGCGTCGAGATTCAATACATCGTCCTCCAGCCGACTTGTCTCCAAGGGTCTATTGCTGCCTCGGGCACCTAATGGTCGTTCTCCTGTGAGTCTAGTTTTTCGAATCCGACGCAAAACTAACAGTTAATTGTAACGTTCAGAGCCTGTTAATGACTATGGAACACACAAATTGCGTCGCGATTCAATACATCGTCCTCCAGCCGCCCTGTCTCCAAGTTAATTGTAACGTTCAGAGCCTCTTAATGACGATGGAACACACAAATCGCGTCGCGATTCAATACATCCTCCTCCGGCCGACCTGTCTCCAAGGGTCTATTGCTGCCTCGGTCACCTTATGGTCGTTCTCCTGTGTGTCTAGTTTTTCGAATCCGACGCAAAACTGACAGATAATTGCAACGTTCAGAGCCTCTTAATGACGATGGAACACACAAATTTCGTCGAGATTCAATACATCGTCCGACAGCCGACCTGTCTCCAAAGGTCTATTGCTGCCTCGGGCACCTTATGGTCGTTCTGCTGTGAGTCTAGTTTTCCGAATACGACGCATAACTGACAGGTAATTGTAACGTTCAGAGCCTGTTAATGACGATGGAACACACAAATTGCGTCGCGATTCAATACATCGTCCTGCAGCCGACTTGTCTCCAAGGGTCTATTGCTGCCTCGGGCACCTTATGGTCGTTCTCCTGTGAGTATAGTTTTTCGAATCCGACGCAAAACTGACAGTTAATTGTAACGTTCAGAGCCTCTTAATGACGATGGAAAACACAAATTGCGTCGCGATTCAATACATCGTCCTCCAGCCGACTTGTTTCCAAGGGTCTATTGCTGCCTCGGGCACCTTATGGTCGTTCTCCTGTGAGTCTAGCTTTTCGAATCCGACGCAAAACTGACAGTTAATTGTAAAGCTCAGAGCCTGTTAATGACTATGGAACACACAAATTGCGTCGCGATTCAATACATCGTCCTCCAGCCGCCTTGTCTAAAAGGGTCTATTGCTGCCTCGGGCACTTTATGGTCGTTCTCCTGTGAGTCTAGTTTTTCGTATCCGACGCAAAACTGACAGTTAATTGTAACGTTCAGAGCCTCTTAATGACGATGGACACACAAATTGCGTCGCGAATCAATACATCGTCCGACAGCCGACCTGTCTCCAAGGGTCTATTGCTGCCTCGGGCACCTTATGGTCGCTCTGCTGTGAGTCTAGTTTTCCGAATACGACGCATAACTGACAGTTAATTGTAACGTTCAGAGCCTCTTAATGACGATGGAACACACAAATTGCGTCGCGATTCAATACATCGTCCTCCAGCCGATTTGTCGCCGAGGTACTATTGCTGCCCCGGGCACCTCTTGGTCGTTCTCCTAGGAGTGTAGTTTTTCGAATCCGACGCAAAACTGACAGTTAATTGTAACGTTCAGAGCCTCTTAATGACGATGGACACACAAATTGCGTCGCGAATCAATACATCGTCCGACAGCCGACCTGTCTCCAAGGGTCTATTGCTGCCTCGGGCACCTTATGGTCGTTCTGCTGTGAGTCTAGTTTTCCGAATACGACGCTAAACTGACAGGTAATTGTAACGTTCAGAGCCTGTTAATGACGATGGAACACACAAATTGCGTCGCGATTCAATACATCGTCCTGCAGCCGACTTGTCTCCAAGGGTCTATTGCTGCCTCGGGCACCTTATGGTCGTTCTCCTGTGAGTCTAGTTTTTCGAATCCGACGCAAAACTGACAGTTAATTGTAACGTTCAGAGCCTCTTAATGACCATGGAACACACAAATTGCGTCGAGATTCAATACATCGTCCTCCAGCCGACTTGTCTCCAAGGGTCTATTGCTGCCTCGGGCACCTAATGGTCGTTCTCCTGTGAGTCTAGTTTTTCGAATCCGACGCAAAACTAACAGTTAATTGTAACGTTCAGAGCCTGTTAATGACTATGGAACACACAAATTGCGTCGCGATTCAATACATCGTCCTCCAGCCGCCCTGTCTCCAAGTTAATTGTAACGTTCAGAGCCTCTTAATGACGATGGAACACACAAATCGCGTCGCGATTCAATACATCCTCCTCCGGCCGACCTGTCTCCAAGGGTCTATTGCTGCCTCGGTCACCTTATGGTCGTTCTCCTGTGTGTCTAGTTTTTCGAATCCGACGCAAAACTGACAGATAATTGCAACGTTCAGAGCCTCTTAATGACGATGGAACACACAAATTGCGTCGAGATTCAATACATCGTCCGACAGCCGAACTGTCTCTAAAGGTCTATTGCTGCTACGGGCACCTTATGGTCGTTCTGCTGTGAGTCTAGTTTTCCGAATACGACGCATAACTCACAGTGAATTGTAACGTTCAGAGCCTGTTAATGAGAATGCAACATACAAATTGTGTCGCGATTCAATACATCGTCCTCCAGCCGACTTGTCTCCAAGGGTCTATTGCTGCCTCGGGCACCTTATGGTCGTTCTCCTGTGAGTATAGTTTTTCGAATCCGACGCAAAACTGACAGTTAATTGTAACGTTCAGAGCCTCTTAATGACGATGGAACACACAAATTGCGTCGCGATTCAATACATCGTCCTCCAGCCGACTTGTTTCCAAGGGTCTATTGCTGCCTCGGGCACCTTATGGTCGTTCTCCTGTGAGTCTAGCTTTTCGAATCCGACGCAAAACTGACAGTTAATTGTAACGCTCAGAGCCTGATAACGACTATGGAACACACAAATTGCGTCGCGATTCAATACATCGTCCTCCAGCCGCCTTGTCTAAAAGGGTCTATTGCTGCCTCGGGCACTTTATGGTCGTTCTCCTGTGAGTCTAGTTTTTCGTATCCGACGCAAAACTGACAGTTAATTGTAACGTTCAGAGCCTCTTATTGACGATGGACACACAAATTGCGTCGCGAATCAATACATCGTCCGACAGCCGACCTGTCTCCAAGGGTCTATTGCTGCCTCGGGCACCTTATGGTCGCTCTGCTGTGAGTCTAGTTTTCCGAATACGACGCATAACTGACAGTTAATTGTAACGTTCAGAGCCTCTTAATGACGATGGAACACACAAATTGCGTCGCGATTCAATACATCGTCCTCCAGCCGACTTGTCGCCGAGGTACTATTGCTGCCCTGGGCACCTCTTGGTCGTTCTCCTAGGAGTGTAGTTTTTCGAATCCGGCACAAAACTGACAGTTAATTGTAACATTCAGAGCCTCTTAATGACGATGGAACACACAAATTGCGCTGCGATTCAATACATCGTCCTCCAGCCGACTTGTCTCCAAGGGTCTAGTGCTGCCTCGGGCACCTTATGGTCGTTCTCCTGTGAGTCTAGATTTTCGAATCCGACGCAAAACTGACAGTTAATTGTAACGTTCAGAGCCTCTTAATGACGATGGAACACACAAATCGCGTCGCGATTCAATACATCCTCCTCCGGCCGACCTGTCTCCAAGGGTCTATTGCTGCCTCGGGCACCTTATGGTCGTTCTGCTGTGAGTCTAGTTTTCCAAATACGACGCATAACTGACAGTTAATTGTAACGTTCAGAGCCTTGTTAATGACGATGGAACACACAAATTGCGCTGGGATTCAATACATCGTCCTCCAGCCGACTTGTCTCCAAGGGTCTATTGCTGCCTAGGGCACCTTATGGTCGTTCTCCTGTGAGTCAAGTTTTTCGAATCCGACGCAAAACTGACAGTTAATTGTAACGTTCAGAGGCTCTTAATGACGATGGAACACACAAATTGCGTCGCGATTCAATACATCGTCCTCCAGACGACTTGTCTCCAAGGGTCTATTGCTGCCTCGGGCACCTTATGGTCGCTCTGCTGTGAGTCTAGTTTTCCGAATACGACGCATAACTGACAGTTAATTGTAACGTTCAGAGCCTCTTAATGACGATGGAACACACAAATTGCGTCGCGATTCAATACATCGTCCTCCAGCCGACTTGTCGCCGACCTACTATTGCTGCCCCGGGCACCTCTTTGTCGTTCTCCTAGAAGTATAGTTTTTCGAATCCGACGCAAAACTGACAGTTAATTGTAACGTTCAGAGCCTCTTAATGACGATGGAACACACAAATTGCGTCGCGATTTAATACATCGTCCTCCAGCCGACTTTTCTCCAAGGGTCTATTGCTGCCTCGGGCACCTTATCGTCGTTCTCCTGTGTGTCTAGTTTTTCAAATCCGACGCAAAACTGACAGTTAATTGTAACATTCAGAGCCTCTTAATGACGATGGAACACACAAATAGCGTCGAGATTCAATACATCGTCCGACAGCCGCCTTGTCTCCAAGGGTCTATTGCTGCCTCGGGCACCTTATGGTCGTTCTCCTGTGAGTCTAGTTTTTCGAATCCGACGCAAAACTGACAGTTAATTGAAACGTTCAGAGCCTCTTAATGACGATGGAACACACAAATTGCGCTGCGATTCAATACATCGTCCTCCAGCCGCCCTGTCTCCAAGGGTCTATTGCTGCCTCGGTCACCTTATCGTAGTTCTCCTGTGTGTCTAGTTTTTCGAATCCGACGCAAAACTGACAGTGAATTGTAACGTTCAGAGCCTCTTAATGACGAAGGAACACACAAATTTCGTCGAGATTCAATACATCGTCCGACAGCCGACCTGTCTCCAAAGGTCTATTGCTGCCTCGGGCACCTTATGGTCGTTCTGCTGTGAGTCTAGTTTTCCGAATACGACGCATAACTGACAGGTAATTGTAACGTTCAGAGCCTGTTAATGACGATGGAACACACAAATTGCGTCGCGATTCAATACATCGTCCTGCAGCCGACTTGTCTCCAAGGGTCTATTGCTGCCTCGGGCACCTTATGGTCGTTCTCCTGTGAGTCTAGTTTTTCGAATCCGACGCAAAACTGACAGTTAATTGTAACGTTCAGAGCCTCTTAATGACCATGGAACACACAAATTGCGTCGAGATTCAATACATCGTCCTCCAGCCGACTTGTCTCCAAGGGTCTATTGCTGCCTCGGGCACCTAATGGTCGTTCTCCTGTGAGTCTAGTTTTTCGAATCCGACGCAAAACTAACAGTTAATTGTAACGTTCAGAGCCTGTTAATGACTATGGAACACACAAATTGCGTCGCGATTCAATACATCGTCCTCCAGCCGCCCTGTCTCCAAGTTAATTGTAACGTTCAGAGCCTCTTAATGACGATGGAACACACAAATCGCGTCGCGATTCAATACATCCTCCTCCGGCCGACCTGTCTCCAAGGGTCTATTGCTGCCTCGGTCACCTTATGGTCGTTCTCCTGTGTGTCTAGTTTTTCGAATCCGACGCAAAACTGACAGATAATTGCAACGTTCAGAGCCTCTTAATGACGATGGAACACACAAATTGCGTCGAGATTCAATACATCGTCCGACAGCCGAACTGTCTCTAAAGGTCTATTGCTGCTACGGGCACCTTATGGTCGTTCTGCTGTGAGTCTAGTTTTCCGAATACGACGCATAACTCACAGTGAATTGTAACGTTCAGAGCCTGTTAATGAGAATGCAACATACAAATTGTGTCGCGATTCAATACATCGTCCTCCAGCCGACTTGTCTCCAAGGGTCTATTGCTGCCTCGGGCACCTTATGGTCGTTCTCCTGTGAGTATAGTTTTTCGAATCCGACGCAAAACTGACAGTTAATTGTAACGTTCAGAGCCTCTTAATGACGATGGAACACACAAATTGCGTCGCGATTCAATACATCGTCCTCCAGCCGACTTGTTTCCAAGGGTCTATTGCTGCCTCGGGCACCTTATGGTCGTTCTCCTGTGAGTCTAGCTTTTCGAATCCGACGCAAAACTGACAGTTAATTGTAACGCTCAGAGCCTGATAACGACTATGGAACACACAAATTGCGTCGCGATTCAATACATCGTCCTCCAGCCGCCTTGTCTAAAAGGGTCTATTGCTGCCTCGGGCACTTTATGGTCGTTCTCCTGTGAGTCTAGTTTTTCGTATCCGACGCAAAACTGACAGTTAATTGTAACGTTCAGAGCCTCTTATTGACGATGGACACACAAATTGCGTCGCGAATCAATACATCGTCCGACAGCCGACCTGTCTCCAAGGGTCTATTGCTGCCTCGGGCACCTTATGGTCGCTCTGCTGTGAGTCTAGTTTTCCGAATACGACGCATAACTGACAGTTAATTGTAACGTTCAGAGCCTCTTAATGACGATGGAACACACAAATTGCGTCGCGATTCAATACATCGTCCTCCAGCCGACTTGTCGCCGAGGTACTATTGCTGCCCTGGGCACCTCTTGGTCGTTCTCCTAGGAGTGTAGTTTTTCGAATCCGGCACAAAACTGACAGTTAATTGTAACATTCAGAGCCTCTTAATGACGATGGAACACACAAATTGCGCTGCGATTCAATACATCGTCCTCCAGCCGACTTGTCTCCAAGGGTCTAGTGCTGCCTCGGGCACCTTATGGTCGTTCTCCTGTGAGTCTAGATTTTCGAATCCGACGCAAAACTGACAGTTAATTGTAACGTTCAGAGCCTCTTAATGACGATGGAACACACAAATCGCGTCGCGATTCAATACATCCTCCTCCGGCCGACCTGTCTCCAAGGGTCTATTGCTGCCTCGGGCACCTTATGGTCGTTCTGCTGTGAGTCTAGTTTTCCAAATACGACGCATAACTGACAGTTAATTGTAACGTTCAGAGCCTTGTTAATGACGATGGAACACACAAATTGCGCTGGGATTCAATACATCGTCCTCCAGCCGACTTGTCTCCAAGGGTCTATTGCTGCCTAGGGCACCTTATGGTCGTTCTCCTGTGAGTCAAGTTTTTCGAATCCGACGCAAAACTGACAGTTAATTGTAACGTTCAGAGGCTCTTAATGACGATGGAACACACAAATTGCGTCGCGATTCAATACATCGTCCTCCAGACGACTTGTCTCCAAGGGTCTATTGCTGCCTCGGGCACCTTATGGTCGTTCTCCTGTGAGACTAGTTTTTCGAATCCGACGCAAAACTGGCAGTTAATTGTAACGTTCTGAGCCTGTTAATGACTATGGAACACACAAATTGCGTCGCGATTCAATACGTCGTCCTGCAGCCGCGTTGTCTCCAAGGGTCTACTGCTGCCTCGGGCAACTTGTGGTCGTTCTCCTGCGAGTCTAGTTTTCCGAATCCGACGCAAAACTGACAGTTAATTGTAACGTTCAGAGCCTCTTAATGACGATGGAACACACAAATTGCGTCGCGATTCAATACATCGTCCTCCAGCCGACTTGTCTCCAAAGGTCTATTGCTGCCTCGGGCACCTTATGGTCGTTCTCCTGTGAGTCTAGTTTTTCGAATCCGACGCAAAATTGACAGTTAATTGTAACGTTCAGAGCCTCTTAATGACGATGGATCACACAAATTGCGTCGCGATTCAATACATCGTCCTCCAGCTGACTTGTCTCCAAGGGTCTATTGCTGCCTCGGGCACCTTATGGTCGTTCTCCTGTGAGTCTAGATTTTCGATTCGACGCAAAACTGACAGTGAATTGTAACGTTCAGAGCCTCTTAATGACGATGGAACACACAAATTGTGTCGCGATTCAATACATCGTCCTCCAGTCGACTTGTCGCCGAGGTACTATTGCTGCCCCAGGCACCTCTTGGTCGTTCTCCTAGGAGTGTAGTTTTTCGAATCCGGCACCAAACTGACAGTTAATTGTAACGTTCAGAGCCTGTTAATGACGATGGAACACACAAATTGTGTCGCGATTCAATACATCGTCCTCCAGCCGACTTGTCTCCAAGGGTCTATAGCTGCCTCGGGCACCTTATGGTCGTTCTCCTGTGAGTCTAGATTTTCGAATCCGACGCAAAACTGACAGTGAATTGTAACGTTCAGAGCCTCTTAATGACGATGGAACACACAAATTGCGTCGAGATTCAATACATCGTCCGACAGCCGACCTGTCTCCAAGGGTCTATTGCTGACTCGGGCACCTTATGGTCGTTCTGTTGTGAGTTTAGTTTTCCGAATACGACGCAAAACTGACAGTTAATTGTAACGTTCAGAGCCTGTTAATGACGATGGAACATACAAATTGCGTCGCGATTCAATACATCGTCCTCCAGCCGACTTGTCTCCAAGGGTCTAGTGTTGCCTCGGGCACCTTATGGTCGTTCTTCTGTGAGTCTAGATTTTTGAATCCGACGCAAAACTGACAGTTAATTGTAAGGTTCAGAGCCTCTTAATGACGATGGAACACACAAATTGCGTCGCGATTCAATACAACGTCCTCCAGCTGACCTGTCTCCAAGGGTCTATTGCTGCCTCGGGCACCCTATGGTCGTTTTCCTGTGAGTCTAGTTTTTCGAAGCAGAAGCAAAAGTGACAGTTAATTGTAATGTTCAGAGCCTCTTAATGACGATGGACACACAAATTGCGTCGCGAATCAATACATCGCCCGACAGCCGACCTGTCTAAAAATTTCTATTGCTGCCTCGGGCACCTTATGGTCGCTCTGCTGTGAGTCTAGTTTTTCGAATACGACGCATAACTGACAGTTAATTGTAACGTTCTGAGCCTCTTAATGACGATGGAACACACAAATTGCGTCGCGATTCAATACATCGTCCTCCAGCCCACTTGTCGCCGAGGTACTATTGCTGCCCCGGGCACCTTATGGTCGTTCTCCTAGGAGTGTAGTTTTTCGAATCCGGCACAAAACAGACAGTTAATTGTAACATTGAGAGCCTCTTAATGACGATGGAACACACAAATTGCGCTGCGATTCAATACATCGTCCTCCAGCCGACCTGTCTAAAAAGGTCTATTGCTGCCTCGGGCACCTTATGGTCGCTGTGCTGTGAGTCTAGTTGTTTGAATCCGACGCAAAACTGACAGTTAATTGTAACGTTCAGAGCCTGTTAATGACTATGGAACACACAAATTGCGTCGCGATTCAATACATCGTCCTGCAGCCGCCTTGTCTCCAAGGGTCTATTGCTGCCTTGGTCACCTTATGGTCGTTCTCCTGTGAGTCTAGCTTTTCGAATCCGACGCAAAACTGACAGTTAATTGAAAGGTTCAGAGCCTCTTAATGACGATGGAACACACAAATTGCGTCGCGATTCAATACATCGTCCTCCAGCCGACCTGTCTCCAAGGGTCTATTGCTGCCTCGGGCACCTTATGGTCGTTCTCCTGTGAGTCTAGTTTTTCGAATCCGACGCAAAACTGACAGTTAATTGTAACGTTCAGAGCCTCTTAATGACGATGGAACACACAAATTGCGTCGCGATTCAATACATCGTCCTCCAGCCAACTTGTCGCCGAGGTACTATTGCTGCCCCGGACACCTCTTGGTCGTTCTGCTGTGAGTCTAGTTTTCCGAATACGACGCATAACTCACAGTGAATTGTAACGTTCAGAGCCTGTTAATGACAATGCAACATACAAATTGTGTCGCGATTCAATACATCGTCCTCCAGCCGACTTGTCTCCAAGGGTCTATTGCTGCCTCGGGCACCTTATGGTCGTTCTCCGGTGAGTCTAGTTTTTCGAATCCGACGCAAAACAGTTAATTGTAACGTTCAGAGCCTCTTAATGACGATGGAACACACAAATTGCGTCGCGAATCAATACATCGTCCGACAGCCGACCTGTCTCCAAGGGTCTATTGCTGCCTCGGGCACCTTATGGTCGCTCTGCTGTGAGTCTAGTGTTCCGAATCCGACGTAAAACTGACAGTGAATTGTAACGTTCAGAGCCTCTTAATGACGATGGAACACACAAATTGCGTCGCGATTCAATACATCGTCCTCCAGCCGCCTTGTCTAAAAGGGTCTATTGCTGCCTCGGGCACTTTATGGTCGTTCTCCTGTGAGTCTAGTTTTTCGTATCCGACGCAAAACTGACAGTTAATTGTAACGTTCAGAGCCTCTTAATGACGATGGACACACAAATTGCGTCGCGAATCAATACATCGTCCGACAGCCGACCTGTCTCCAAGGGTCTATTGCTGCCTCGGGCACCTTATGGTCGCTCTGCTGTGAGTCTAGTTTTCAGAATACGACGGACAACTGACAGTTAATTGTAACGTTCAGAGCCTCTTAATGACGATGGAACACACAAATTGCGTCGCGATTCAATACATCGTCCTCCAGCCGACTTGTCGCCGAGGTACTATTGCTGCCCCGGGCACCTCTTGGTCGTTCTCCTAGGAGTGTAGTTTTTCGAATCCGGCACAAAACTGACAGTTAATTGTAACATTCAGAGCCTCTTAATGACGATGGAACACACAAATTGCGCTGCGATTCAATACATCGTCCTCCAGCCGACTTGTCTCCAAGGGTCTAGTGCTGCCTCGGGCACCTTATGGTCGTTCTCCTGTGAGTCTAGATTTTCGAATCCGACGCAAAACTGACAGTTAATTGTAACGTTCAGAGCCTCTTAATGACGATGGAACACACAAATCGCGTCGCGATTCAATACATCCTCCTCCGGCCGACCTGTCTCCAAGGGTCTATTGCTGCCTCGGGCACCTTATGGTCGTTCTGCTGTGAGTCTAGTTTTCCAAATACGACGCATAACTGACAGTTAATTGTAACGTTCGTAGCCTGTTAATGACGATGGAACACACAAATCGCGTCGCGATTCAATACATCGTCCTCCAGCCGACTTGTCTCCAAAGGTCTATTGCTGCCTCGGGCACCTTATGGTCGTTCTCCTGTGAGTCTAGTTTTTCGAATCCGCCGCAAAACTGACACTTAATTGTAACGTTCAGAGCCTCTTAATGACGATGGAACACACAAATTGCGTCGCGATTCAATACATCGTCCTCCAGCCAACTTTTCTCCAAGGGTCTATTGCTGCCTCGGGCACCTTATGGTCGTTCTCCTGTGAGTCTAGATTTTCGATTCGACGCAAAACTGACAGTGAATTGTAACGTTCAGAGCCTCTTAATGACGATGGAACACACAAATTGTGTCGCGATTCAATACATCGTCCTCCAGTCGACTTGTCGCCGAGGTACTATTGCTGCCCCGGGCACCTCTTGGTCGTTCTCCTAGGAGTGTAGTTTTTCGAATCCGGCACCAAACTGACAGTTAATTGTAACATTCAGAGCCTCTTAATGACGATGAAACACACAAATTGCGCTGCGATTCAATACATCGTCCTTTAGCCGACTTGTCTCCTAGGGTCTTGTGCTGCCTCGGACACCTTATGGTCGTTCTCCTGTGAGTATAGATTTTCGAATCCATCGCAAAGCCGACAGTTAATTGTAACGTTCAAAGCGTGTTAATGACGATGGAACACACAAATTGCGTCGCGATTCAATACAACGTCCTCCAGCTGACCTGTCTCCAAGGGTCTATTGCTGCCTCGGGCACCCTATGGTCGTTCTCCTGTGAGTCTAGTTTTTCGAAGCAGAAGCAAAAGTGACAGTTAATTGTAACGTTCAGAGCCTCTTAATGACGATGGACACACAAATTGCGTCGCGAATCAATACATCGTCCGACAGCCGACCTGTCTAAAAATTTCTATTGCTGCCTCGGGCACCTTATGGTCGCTCTGCTGTGAGTCTAGTTTTTCGAATACGACGCATAACTGACAGTTAATTGTAACGTTCTGAGCCTCTTAATGACGATGGAACACACAAATTGCGTCGCGATTCATACATCGTCCTCCAGCCCACTTGTCGCCGAGGTACTATTGCTGCCCCGGGCACCTCTTGGTCGTTCTCCTAGGAGTGTAGTTTTTCGAATCCGGCACAAAACTGACAGTTAATTGTAACATTGAGAGCCTCTTAATGACGATGGAACACACAAATTGCGCTGCGATTCAATACATCGTCCTCCAGCCGCCCTGTCTCCAAGGGTCTATTGCTGCCTCGGTCACCTTATGGTAGTTCTCCTGTGTGTCTATTTTTCCGAATACGACGCATAACTGACAGTTAATTGTAACGTTCAGAGTCTGTTAATGACGATGGAACACACAAATTGCGTCGCGATTCAATACATCGTCCTCCAGCCGACTTGTCTCCAAGGGTCTATTGCTGCCTCGGGCACCTTATGGTCGTTCTCCTGTGAGTCTAGTTTTTCGAATCCGACGCAAAACTGACAGTGAATTGTAACGTTCAGAGCCTCTTAATGACGATGGAACACACAAATTGCGTCGCGATTCAATACATCGTCCTTCAGCCGCCTTGTGTCCAAGGGTCTATTGCTGCCTCGGTCACCTTATGGTCGTTCTCCTGTGTGTCTAGTTTTTCGATTCCGACGCATAACTGACAGTTAATTGTAACGTTCAGAGCCTCTTAATGACGATGGAACACACAAATTGCGTCGAGATTCAATACATCGTCCGACAGCCGACCTGTCTCCAAGGGTCTATTGCTGCCTCGGGCACCTTATGGTCGTTCTCCTGTGAGTCTAGTTTTTCGAATCCGACGCAAAACTGACAGTTAATTGTAACGTTCAGAGCCTCTTAATGACGATGGAACACACAAATTGCGTCGCGATTCAATACATCGTCCTCCAGCCGACTTGTCTCCAAGGGTCTATTGCTGCCTCGGGCACCTTATGGTCGTTCTCCTGTGAGTCTAGATTTTCGATTCGACGCAAAACTGACAGTGAATTGTAACGTTCAGAGCCTCTTAATGACGATGGAACACACAAATTGTGTCGCGATTCAATACATCGTCCTCCAGTCGACTTGTCGCCGAGGTACTATTGCTGCCCCGGGCACCTCTTGGTCGTTCTCCTAGGAGTGTAGTTTTTCGAATCCGGCACCAAACTGACAGTTAATTGTAACATTCAGAGCCTCTTAATGACGATGGAACACACAAATCGCGTCGCGGTTCAATACATCGTCCTCCAGCCGCCTTGTCTCCAAGGGCCTATAGCTGCCTCGGGCACCTTATCGTCGTTCTCCTGTGAGTCTAGTTTTTCGAATCCGACGCAAAACTGACAGTTAATTGTAACGTTCAGAGCCTCTTAATGACGATGGAACACACAAATTGCATCGCGATTCAATACATCGTCCTCCAGGCGCCCTGTCTCCATGGGTCTATTGCTGCCTCGGTCACCTTATGGTCTATCTCCTGTGTGTCTATTTTTCCGAATACGACGCATAACTGACAGTTAATTGTAACGTTCAGAGTCTGTTAATGACGATGGAACACACAAATTGCGTCGCGATTCAATACATCGTCCTCCAGCCGACTTGTCTCCAAGGGTCTATTGCTGCCTCGGGCACCTTATGGTCGTTCTCCTGTGAGTCTAGTTTTTCGAATCCGACGCAAAACTGACAGTGAATTGTAACGTTCAGAGCCTCTTAATGACGATGGAACACACAAATTGCGTCGCGATTCAATACATCGTCCTTCAGCCGCCTTGTGTCCAAGGGTCTATTGCTGCCTCGGTCACCTTATGGTCGTTCTCCTGTGTGTCTAGTTTTTCGAATCCGACGCATAACTGACAGTTAATTGTAACGTTCAGAGCCTCTTAATGACGATGGAACACACAAATTGCGTCGAGATTCAATACATCGTCCGACAGCCGACCTGTCTCCAAGGGTCTATTGCTGCCTCGGGCACCTTATGGTCGTTCTCCTGTGAGTCTAGTTTTTCGAATCCGACGCAAAACTGACAGTTAATTGTAACGTTCAGAGCCTCTTAATGACGATGGAACACACAAATTGCGTCGCGATTCAATACATCGTCCTCCAGCCGACTTGTCTCCAAGGGTCTATTGCTGCCTCGGGCACCTTATGGTCGTTCTCCTGTGAGTCTAGATTTTCGATTCGACGCAAAACTGACAGTGAATTGTAACGTTCAGAGCCTCTTAATGACGATGGAACACACAAATTGTGTCGCGATTCAATACATCGTCCTCCAGTCGACTTGTCGCCGAGGTACTATTGCTGCCCCGGGCACCTCTTGGTCGTTCTCCTAGGAGTGTAGTTTTTCGAATCCGGCACCAAACTGACAGTTAATTGTAACATTCAGAGCCTCTTAATGACGATGAAACACACAAATTGCGCTGCGATTCAATACATCGTCCTTTAGCCGACTTGTCTCCTAGGGTCTTGTGCTGCCTCGGACACCTTATGGTCGTTCTCCTGTGAGTCTAGTTTTTCGAAGCAGAAGCAAAAGTGACAGTTAATTGTAACGTTCAGAGCCTCTTAATGACGATGGACACACAAATTGCGTCGCGAATCAATACATCGTCCGACAGCCGACCTGTCTAAAAATTTCTATTGCTGCCTCGGGCACCTTATGGTCGCTCTGCTGTGAGTCTAGTTTTTCGAATACGACGCATAACTGACAGTTAATTGTAACGTTCTGAGCCTCTTAATGACGATGGAACACACAAATTGCGTCGCGATTCATACATCGTCCTCCAGCCCACTTGTCGCCGAGGTACTATTGCTGCCCCGGGCACCTCTTGGTCGTTCTCCTAGGAGTGTAGTTTTTCGAATCCGGCACAAAACTGACAGTTAATTGTAACATTGAGAGCCTCTTAATGACGATGGAACACACAAATTGCGCTGCGATTCAATACATCGTCCTCCAGCCGACCTGTCTAAAAAGGTCTATTGCTGCCTCGGGCACCTTATGGTCGCTGTGCTGTGAGTCTAGTTGTTTGAATCCGACGCAAAACTGACAGTTAATTGTAACGTTCAGAGCCTGTTAATGACTATGGAACACACAAATTGCGTCGCGATTCAATACATCGTCCTCCAGCCGCCTTGTCTCCAAGGGTCTATTGCTGCCTTGGTCACCTTATGGTCGTTCTCCTGTGAGTCTAGCTTTTCGAATCCGACGCAAAACTGACAGTTAATTGAAAGGTTAGAGCCTCTTAATGACGATGGAACACACAAATTGCGTCGCGATTCAATACATCGTCCTCCAGCCGACCTGTCTCCAAGGGTCTATTGCTGCCTCGGGCACCTTATGGTCGTTCTCCTGTGAGTCTAGTTTTTCGAATCCGACGCAAAACTGACAGTTAATTGTAACGTTCAGAGCCTCTTAATGACGATGGAACACACAAATTGCGTCGCGAATCAATACATCGTCCGACAGCCGACCTGTCTCAAAAGGTGTATTGCTGCATCGGGCACCTTATGGTCGCTCTGCTGTGAGTCTAGTTTTCCGAATACGACGCATAACTGACAGTTAATTGTAACGTTCAGAACCTCTTAATGACGATGGAACACACAAATTGCGTCGCGATTCAATACATTGTCCTCCAGCCAACTTGTCGCCGAGGCACTATTGCTGCCCCGGGCACCTCTTGGTCGTTCTCCTAGGAGTGTAGTTTTTCGAATCCGGCACAAAACTGACAGTTAATTGTAACATTCAGAGCCTCTTAATGACGATGGAACACACAAATTGCGCTGCGATTCAATACATCCTCCTCCAGACGACTTGTCTCCAAGGGTCTATTGCTGCCTCGGGCACCTTATGGTCGTTCTCCGGTGAGTCTAGTTTTTCGAATCCGACGCAAAACAGTTAATTGTAACGTTCAAAGCCTCTTAATGACGATGGAACACACAAATTGCGTCGCGAATCAATACATCGTCCGACAGCCGACCTGTCTCCAAGGGTCTATTTCTGCCTCGGGCACCTTATGGTCGCTCTGCTGTGAGTCTAGTGTTCCCAATCCGACGTAAAACTGACAGTGAATTGTAACGTTCAGAGCCTCTTAATGACGATGGAACACACAAATTGCGTCGCGATTCAATACATCGTCCTCCAGCCGACTTGTCGCCGAGCTACTATTGCTGCCCCGGGCACCTCTTTGTCGTTCTCCTAGGAGTATAGTTTTTCGAATCCGGAACAAAACTGACAGTTAATTGTAACATTCAGAGCCTCTTAATGTCGATGGAACACACAAATTGCGCTGCGATTCAATACATCGTCCTCCAGCCTACTTGTCTCCAAGGGTGTATTGCTTCCTCGGGCACTTTATGGTCGATCTCCTGTGAGTCTAGTTTTTCGAATCCGACGCAAAACTGACAGTTAATTGTAACGTTCAGAGCCTCTTAATGACGATGGAACACACAAATTGCGTCGCGATTCAATACATCGTCCTCCAGCCGACTTGTCTCCAAGGGTCAATTGCTGCCTCGGGCACCTTATCGTTGTTCTCCTGTGTGTCTAGTTTTTCAAATCCGACGCAAAACTGACAGTTAATTGTAACATTCAGAGCCTCTTAATGACGATGGAACACACAAATAGCGTCGAGATTCAATATATCGTCCGACAGCCGCCTTGTCTCCAAGGGTCTATTGCTGCCTCGGGCACCTTATGGTCGTTCTCCTGTGAGTCTAGTTTTTCGAATCCGACGCAAAACTGACAGTTAATTGTAACGTTCAGAGCCTCTTAATGACGATGGAACACACAAATTGCGTCGCGAATTAATACATCGTCCGACAGCCGACCTGTCTCCAAGGGTCTATTGCTGCTTCGGGCACCTTATGGTCGCTCTGCTGTGAGTCTAGTTTTCCGAATACGACGCAAAACTGACAGTTAATTGTAACGTTCAGAGCCTCTTAATGACGATGGAACACACTAATTGCGTCGCGATTCAATACCTCGTCCTCCAGCCGACTTGTCGCCGAGGTACTATTGCTGCCCCGGGCACCTCTTGGTCGTTCTCCTAGGAGTGTAGTTTTTCGAATCCGGCACAAAACTGACAGTTAATTGTAACATTCAGAGCCTCTTAATGACGATGGAACACACAAATTGCGCTGCGATTCAATACATCGTCCTCCAGCCGTCTTGTCTCCAAGGGTCTAGTGCTGCCTCGGGCACCTTATGGACGTTCTCCTGTGAGTCTAGATTTTCGAATCCGACGCAAAACTGACAGTTAATTGTAACGTTCAGAGCCTCTTAATGACGATGGAACATACAAATTGCGTCGCGATTCAATACATCGTCCTCCAGCCGCCCTGTCTCCAAGGGTCTATTGCTGCCTCGGTCACCTTATGGTAGTTCTCCTGTGTGTCTAGTTTTTCGAATCCGACGCAAAACTGACAGTGAATTGTAACGTTCAGAGCCTCTTAATGACGAAGGAACACACAAATTTCGTCGAGATTCAATACATCGTCCGACAGCCGACCTGTCTCCAAAGGTCTATTGCTGCCTCGGGCACCTTATGGTCGTTCTGCTGTGAGTCTAGTTTTCCGAATACGACGCATAACTGACAGGTAATTGTAACGTTCAGAGCCTGTTAATGACGATGGAACACACAAATTGCGTCGCGATTCAATACATCGTCCTGCAGCCGACTTGTCTCCAAGGGTCTATTGCTGCCTCGGGCACCTTATGGTCGTTCTCCTGTGAGTCTAGTTTTTCGAATCCGACGCTAAACTGACAGTTAATTGTAACGTTCAGAGCCTCTTAATGACGATGGAACACACAAATTGCGTCGCGATTCAATATATCGTCCTCCAGCAGACTTGTCTCTAAGGGTCTATTGCTGCCACGGGCACCTTATGGTCGTTCTCCTGTGATTCTAGATTCTCGAATCCGACGCAAAACTGACAGTGAGTTGAAACGTTCAGAGCCTCTTAATGACGATGGAACACACAAATTGCGTCGAGATTCAATACATCGTCCTCCAGCCGACTTGTCTCCAAGGGTGTATTGCTGCCTCGGGCACCTAATGGTCGTTCTCCTGTGAGTCTAGTTTTTCGAAACCGACGCAAAACTAACAGTTAATTGTAACGTTCAGAGCCTGTTAATGACTATGGAACACACAAATTGCGTCGCGATTCAATACATCGTCCTCCAGCCGCCTTGTCTCCAAGGGTCTATTGCTGCCTCGGGCACCTTATGGTCGTTCTCCGATGAGCCTAGTTTTTCGAATCCGACGCAAAACTGACAGTTAATTGTAACGTTCAGAGCCTCTTAATGACGATGGACACACAAATTGCGTCGCGATTCAACACATCGTCCTCCAGCCGACTTGTCTCCAAGGGTCTAGTGCTGCCTCGGGCACCTTATGGTCGTTCTGCCGTGAGTCTAGTTTTCCGAATACGACGCATAACTGACAGTTAATTGTAACGTTCAGAGCCTCTTAATGACGATGGAACACACAAATTGCGTCGCGATTCAATACATCGTCCTCCAGCCGACTTGTCGCCGAGTTACTATTGCTGCCCCGGGCACCTCTTGGTCGTTCTCCTAGGAAAGTAGTTTTTCGAATCCGGCACAAAACTGACAGTTAATTGTAACATTCAGAGCCTCTTAATGACGATGGAACACACAAATTGCGTCGCGATTCAATACATCGTCCTCCAGCCGCCTTGTCTCCAAGGGCCTATAGCTGCCTCGGGCACCTTATCGTCGTTCTCCTGTGAGTCTAGTTTTTCGAATCCGACGCAAAACTGACAGTTAATTGTAACGTTCAGAGCCTCTTAATGACGATGGAACACACAAATTGCATCGCGATTCAATACATCGTCCTCCAGCCGCCCTGTCTCCATGGGTCTATTGCTGCCTCGGTCACCTTATGGTCTATCTCCTGTGTGTCTATTTTTCCGAATACGACGCATAACTGACAGTTAATTGTAACGTTCAGAGTCTGTTAATGACGATGGAACACACAAATTGCGTCGCGATTCAATACATCGTCCTCCAGCCGACTTGTCTCCAAGGGTCTATTGCTGCCTTGGGCACCTTATGGTCGTTCTCCTGTGAGTCTAGTTTTTCGAATCCGACGCAAAACTGACAGTGAATTGTAACGTTCAGAGCCTCTTAATGACGATGGAACACACAAATTGCGTCGCGATTCAATACATCGTCCTTCAGCCGCCTTGTGTCCAAGGGTCTATTGCTGCCTCGGTCACCTTATGGTCGTTCTCCTGTGTGTCTAGTTTTTCGATTCCGACGCATAACTGACAGTTAATTGAAACGTTCAGAGCCTCTTAATGACGATGGAACACACAAATTGCGTCGAGATTCAATACATCGTCCGACAGCCGACCTGTCTCCAAGGGTCTATTGCTGCCTCGGGCACCTTATGGTCGTTCTGCTGTGAGTTTAGTTTTCCGAATACGACGCAAAACTGACAGTTAATTGTAACGTTCAGAGCCTCTTAATGACGATGGAACATACAAATTGCGTCGCGATTCAATACATCGTCCTCCAGCCGCCCTGTCTCCAAGGGTCTATTGCTGCCTCGGTCACCTTATGGTAGTTCTCCTGTGTGTCTAGTTTTTCGAATCTGACGCAAAACTGACAGTGAATTGTAACGTTCAGAGCCTCTTAATGACGAAGGAACACACAAATTTCGTCGAGATTCAATACATCGTCCTCCAGCCGACTTGTCGCCGAGTTACTATTGCTGCCCCGTTCACCTCTTGGTCGTTCTCCTAGGAGTGTAGTTTTTCGAATCCGGCACAAAACTGACAGTTAATTGTAACATTCAGAGCCTCTTAATGACGATGGAACACACAAATCGCGTCGCGATTCAATACATCGTCCTCCAGCCGCCTTGTCTCACAAGGGCCTATAGCTGCCTCGGGCACCTTATCGTCGTTCTCCTGTGAGTCTAGTTTTTCGAATCCGACTCAAAACTGACAGTTAATTGTAACGTTCAGAGCCTCTTAATGACGATGGAACACACAAATTGCATCGCGATTCAATACATCGTCCTCCAGCCGCCCTGTCTCCAAGGGTCTATTGTTGCCTCGGTCACCTTATGGTCTATCTCCTGTGTGTCTATTTTTCCGAATACGACGCATAACTGACAGTTAATTGTAACGTTCAGAGTCTGTTAATGACGATGGAACACACAAATTGCGTCGCGATTCAATACATCGTCCTCCAGCCGACTTGTCTCCAAGGGTCTATTGCTGCCTCGGGCACCTTATGGTCGTTCTCCTGTGAGTCTAGTTTTTCGAATCCGACGCAAAACTGACAGTGAATTGTAACGTTCAGAGCCTCTTAATGACGATGGAACACACAAATTGCGTCGCGATTCAATACATCGTCCTCCAGCCGCCTTGTCTCCAAGGGTCTATTGCTGCCTCGGTCACCTTATGGTCGTTCTCCTGTGTGTCTAGTTTTTCGAATCCGACGCATAACTGACAGTTAATTGTAACGTTCAGAGCCTCTTAATGACGATGGAACACACAAATTGCGTCGAGATTCAATACATCGTCCGACAGCCGACCTGTCTCCAAGGGTCTATTGCTGCCTCGGGCACCTTATGGTCGTTCTGCTGTGAGCTTAGTTTTCCGAATACGACGCATAACTGACAGTTAATTGTAACGTTAAGAGCCTGTTAATGACGATGGAACATACAAATTGCGTCGCGATTCAATACATCGTCCACCAGCCGACTTGTCTCCAAGGGTCTAGTGTTGCCTCGCCACCTTATGGTCGTACTGCTGTGAGTCTAGATTTTTGAATCCGACGCAAAACTGACAGTTAATTGTAAGGTTCAGAGCCTCTTAATGACGATGGAACACACAAATTGCGTCGCGAATCAATACATCGTTCGACAGCCGACCTGTCTCCAAAGGTCTATTGCTGCCTCGGGAACCTTATGGTCGCTCTGCTGTGAGTCTAGTTTTCCGAATACGACGCATAACTGACAGTTAATTGTAAGGTTCAGAGCCTCTTAATGACGATGGAACACACAAATTGCGTCGCGATTCAATACATCGTCCTCCAGCCGACTTGTCGCCGAGGTACTATTGTTGCCCCGGGCCCCTCTTGGTCGTTCTACTAGGAGTGTAGTTTTTCGAATCCGGCACAAAACTGACAGTTAATTGTAACATTCAGAGCCTCTTAATGACGATGGAACACACAAATTGCGCTGGGATTCAATACATCGTCCTCCAGCCGACTTGTCTCCAAGGGTCTATTGCTGCCTCGGGCACCTTATGGTCGCTCTGCTGTGAGTCTAGTTTTTCGAATCCGACGCAAAACTGACAGTTAATTGTAACGTTCAGAGCCTGTTAATGACTATGGAACACACAAATTGCGTCGCGATTCAATACATCGTCCTCCAGCCGCCTTGTCTCCAACGGTCTATTGCTGCCTCGGCCACCTTATGGTCGTTCTGCTGTGAGTCTAGATTTTTGAATCCGACGCAAAACTGATAGTTAATTGTAAGGTTCAGAGCCTCTTAATGACGATGGAACACACAAATTGCATCACGATTCCATACATCGTCCTCCAGCCGACCTGTCTCCAAGGGTCTATTGCTGCCTCGGGCACCTTATGGTCGCTCTGCTGTGAGTCTAGTTTTCCGAATACGACGCATAACTGACAGTTAATTGTAACGTTCAGAGCCTCTTAATGACGATGGAACACACAAATTGCGTCGTGATTCAATACATCGTCCTCCAGCCGACTTGTCGCCGAGGTACTATTGCTGCCCCGGGCACCTCTTGTTCGTTCTCCTAGGAGTGTAGTTTTTCGAATCCGGCACAAAACTGACAGTTAATTGTAACATTCAGAGCCTCTTAATGACGATGGAACACACAAATTGCGCTGCGATTCAAAACATCGTCCTCCAGCCGACTTGTCTCCAAGGGTCTAGTGCTGCCTCGGGCACCTTATGGTCGTTCTGCTGTGAGTCTAGATTTTTGAATCTGACGCAAAACTGACAGTTAATTGAAAGGTTCAGAGCCTCTTAATGACGATGGAACACACAAATTGCGTCGCGATTCAATACATCGTCCTCCAGCCGACCTGTCTCCAAGGGTCTATTGCTGCCTCGGGCACCTTATGGTCGTTCTCCTGTGAGTCTAGTTTTTCGAATCCGACGCAAAACTGACAGTTAATTGTAACGTTCAGAGCCTCTTAATAACGATGGAACACACAAATTGCGTCGCGAATCAATACATCGTCCGACAGCCGACCTATCTCCAAAGGTGTATTGCTGCCTCGGGCACCTTATGGTCGCTCTGCTGTGAGTCTAGTTTTCCGAATACGACGCATAACTGACAGTTAATTGTAACGTTCAGAGCCTCTTAATGACGATGGAACACACAAATTGCGTCGCGATTCAATACATCGTCCTCCAGCCGACTTGTCGCCGAGGTACTATTGCTGCCCCGGGCACCTCTTTGTCGTTCTCCTAGGAGTGTAGTTTTTCGAATCCGGAACAAAACTGACAGTTAATTGTAACATTCAGAGCCTCTTAATGACGATGGAACACACAAATTGCGCTGCGATTCAATACATCGTCCTCCAGCCTACTTGTCTCCAAGGGTGTATTGCTTCCTCGGGCACTTTATGGTCGATCTCCTGTGAGTCTAGATTTTCGAATCCGACGCAAAACTGACAGTTAATTGTAACGTTCAGAGCCTCTTAATGACGATGGAACACACAAATTGCGTCGCGATTCAATACATCGTCCTCCAGCCGACTTGTCTCCAAGGGTCTATTGCTGCCTCGGGCACCTTATCGTCGTTCTGCTTTGTGTCTAGTTTTTCAAAAGCGACGCAAAACTGACAGTTAATTGTAACATTCAGAGCCTCTTAATGACGATGGAACACACAAATTGCGTCGAGATTCAATACATCGTCCGACAGCCGCCTTGTCTCCAAGGGTCTATTGCTGCCTCGGGCACCTTATGGTCGTTCTCCTGTGAGTCTAGTTTTTCGAATCCGGCACAAAACTGACAGTTAATTGTAACATTCAGAGCCTCTTAATGACGATGGAACACACAAATTGCGCTGGGATTCAATACATCGTCCTCCAGCCGACTTGTCTCCAAGGGTCTATTGCTGCCTCGCGCACCTTATGGTCGCTCTGCTGTGAGTCTAGTTTTTCGAATCCGACGCAAAACTGACAGTTAATTGTAACGTTCAGAGCCTGTTAATGACTATGGAACACACAAATTGCGTCGCGATTCAATACATCGTCCTCCAGCCGCCTTGTCTCCAACGGTCTATTGCTGCCTCGGCCACCTTATGGTCGTTCTGCTGTGAGTCTAGATTTTTGAATCCGACGCAAAACTGATAGTTAATTGTAAGGTTCAGAGCCTCTTAATGACGATGGAACACACAAATTGCATCACGATTCCATACATCGTCCTCCAGCCGACCTGTCTCCAAGGGTCTATTGCTGCCTCGGGCACTTATGGTCGCTCTGCTGTGAGGCTAGTTTTCCGAATACGACGCATAACTGACAGTTAATTGTAACGTTCAGAGCCTCTTAATGACGATGGAACACACAAATTGCGTCGCGATTCAATACATCGTCCTCCAGCCGACTTGTCGCCGAGGTACTATTGCTGCCCCGGGCACCTCTTGTTCGTTCTCCTAGGAGTGTAGTTTTTCGAATCCGGCACAAAACTGACAGTTAATTGTAACATTCAGAGCCTCTTAATGACGATGGAACACACAAATTGCGCTGCGATTCAATACATCGTCCTCCAGCCGACTTGTCTCCAAGGGTCTAGTGCTGCCTCGGGCACCTTATGGTCGTTCTGCTGTGAGTCTAGATTTTTGAATCTGACGCAAAACTGACAGTTAATTGAAAGGTTCAGAGCCTCTTAATGACGATGGAACACACAAATTGCGTCGCGATTCAATACATCGTCCTCCAGCCGACCTGTCTCCAAGGGTCTATTGCTGCCTCGGGCACCTTATGGTCGTTCTCCTGTGAGTCTAGTTTTTCGAATCCGACGCAAAACTGACAGTTAATTGTAACGTTCAGAGCCTCTTAATAACGATGGAACACACAAATTGCGTCGCGAATCAATACATCGTCCGACAGCCGACCTATCTCCAAAGGTGTATTGCTGCCTCGGGCACCTTATGGTCGCTCTGCTGTGAGTCTAGTTTTCCGAATACGACGCATAACTGACAGTTAATTGTAACGTTCAGAGCCTCTTAATGACGATGGAACACACAAATTGCGTCGCGATTCAATACATCGTCCTCCAGCCGACTTGTCGCCGAGGTACTATTGCTGCCCCGGGCACCTCTTTGTCGTTCTCCTAGGAGTGTAGTTTTTCGAATCCGGAACAAAACTGACAGTTAATTGTAACATTCAGAGCCTCTTAATGACGATGGAACACACAAATTGCGCTGCGATTCAATACATCGTCCTCCAGCCTACTTGTCTCCAAGGGTGTATTGCTTCCTCGGGCACTTTATGGTCGATCTCCTGTGAGTCTAGATTTTCGAATCCGACGCAAAACTGACAGTTAATTGTAACGTTCAGAGCCTCTTAATGACGATGGAACACACAAATTGCGTCGCGATTCAATACATCGTCCTCCAGCCGACTTGTCTCCAAGGGTCTATTGCTGCCTCGGGCACCTTATCGTCGTTCTCCTTTGTGTCTAGTTTTTCAAAAGCGACGCAAAACTGACAGTTAATTGTAACATTCAGAGCCTCTTAATGACGATGGAACACACAAATAGCGTCGAGATTCAATACATCGTCCGACAGCCGCCTTGTCTCCAAGGGTCTATTGCTGCCTCGGGCACCTTATGGTCGTTCTCCTGTGAGTCTAGTTTTTCGAATCCGACGCAAAACTGACAGTTAATTGCAACGTTCAGAGCCTCTTAATGACGATGGAACACACAAATTGCGTCGTGAATTAATACATCGTCCGACAGCCGACCTGTCTCCAAGGGTCTATTGCTGCTTCGGGCACCTTATGGTCGCTCTGCTGTGAGTCTAGTTTTCCGAATACGACGCAAAACTGACAGTTAATTGTAACGTTCAGAGCCTCTTAATGACGATGGAACACACTAATTGCGTCGCGATTCAATACCTCGTCCTCCAGCCGACTTGTCGCCGAGGTACTGTTGCTGCCCCGGGCACCTCTTGGTCGTTCTCCTAGGAGTGTAGATTTTCAAATCCGGCACAAAACTGACAGTTAATTGTAACATTCAGAGCCTCTTAATGACGATGGAACACACAAATTGCGCTGCGATTCAATACATCGTCCTCCAGCCGTCTTGTCTCCAAGGGACTAGTGCTGCCTCGGGCACCTTATGGACGTTCTCCTGTGAGTCTAGATTTTCGAATCCGACGCAAAACTGACAGTTAATTGTAACGTTGAGAGCCTCTTAATGACGATGGAACATAGAAATTGCGTCGCGATTCAATACATCGTCCTCCAGCCGCTCTGTCTCCAAGGGTCTATTGCTGCCTCGGTCACCTTATGGTAGTTCTCCTGTGTGTCTAGTTTTTCGAATCCGACACAAAACTGACAGTTAATTGTAACGTTCAGAGCCTCTTAATGACGAAGGAACACACAAATTTCGTCGAGATTCAATACATCGTCCGACAGCCGACCTGTCTCCAAAGGTCTATTGCTGCCTCGGGCACCTTATGGTCGTTCTGCTGTGAGTCTAGTTTTCCGAATACGACGCATAACTGACAGGTAATTGTAACGTTCAGAGCCTGTTTTGACGATGGAACACACAAATTGCGTCGCGATTCAATACATCGTCCTCCAGCCGACTTGTCTCCAAGGGTCTATTGCTGCCTCGGGCACCTTATGATCGTTCTCCTGTGAGTCTAGTTTTTCGAATCCGACGCAAAACTGACAGTTAATTGTAACGTTCAGAGCCTCTTAATGACGATGGAACACACAAATTGCGTCGAGATTCAATACATCGTCCTCCAGCCGACTTGTCTCCAAGGATCTATTGCTGCCTCGGGCACCTAATGGTCGTTCTCCTGTGAGTCTAGTTTTTCGAATCCAACGCAAAACTAACAGTTAATTGTAACGTTCAGAGCCTGTTAATGACTATGGAACACACAAATTGCGTCGCGATTCAATACATCGTCCTCCAGCCGCCTTGTCTCCAAGGGTCTATTGCTGCCTCGGGCACCTTATGGTCGTTCTCCGATGAGCCTAGTTTTTCGAATCCGACGCAAAACTGACGGTTAATTGTAACGTTCAAAGCCTCTTAATGACGATGGAACACACAAATTGCGTCGCGATTCAATACATCGTCATCCAGCCGACTTGTCTCCAAGGGTCTAATGCTGCCTCGGGCACCTTATGGTCGCTCTGCTGTGAGTCTAGTTTTCCGAATACGACGCATAATTGACAGTTAATTGTAACGTTCAGAGCCTCTTAATGACGATGGAACACACAAATTGCGTCGCGATTCAATACATCGTCCTCCAGCCGACTTGTCGCCGAGTTACTATTGCTGCCCCGGGCACCTCTTGGTCGTTCTTCTAGGAGTGTAGTTTTTCGAATCCGGCACAAAACTGACAGTTAATTGTAACATTCAGAGCCTCTTAATGACTATGGAACACTCAAATCGCGTCGCGATTCAATACATCGTCCTCCAGCGGCCTTGTCTCCAAGGGCCTATAGCTGCCTCGGGCACCTTATCGTCGTTCTCCTGTGAGTCTAGTTTTTCGAATCCGACGCAAAACTAACAGTTAATTGTAACGTTCAGAGCCTCTTAATGACGATGGAACACACAAATTGCGTCGCGATTCAATACATCGTCCTCCAGCCGACTTGTCTCCAAGGGTCTTTTGCTGCCTCGGGCACCTTATGGTCGCTCTGCTGTGAGTCTAGTTTTTCGAATCCGACGCAAAACTGACAGTTAATTGTAACGTTCAGAGCCTGTTAATGACTATGGAACACACAAATTGCGTCGCGATTCAATACATCGTCCTCCAGCCGCCTTGTCTCCAACGGTCTATTGCTGCCTCGGCCACCTTATGGTCGTTCTGCTGTGAGTCTAGATTTTTGAATCCGACGCAAAACTGATAGTTAATTGTAAGGTTCAGAGCCTCTTAATGACGATGGAACACACAAATTGCATCACGATTCCATACATCGTCCTCCAGCCGACCTGTCTCCAAGGGTCTATTGCTGCCTCGGGCACCTTATGGTCGCTCTGCTGTGAGTCTAGTTTTCCGAATACGACGCATAACTGACAGTTAATTGTAACGTTCAGAGCCTCTTAATGACGATGGAACACACAAACTGCGTCGCGATTCAATACATCGTCCTCCAGCCGACTTGTCCCGAGGTACTATTGCTGCCCCGGGCACCTCTTGGTCGTTCTCCTAGGAGTGTAGTTTTTCGAATCCGGCACAAAACTGACAGTTAATTGTAACATTCAGAGCCTCTTAATGACGATGGAACACACAAATTGCGCTGCGATTCAATACATCGTCCTCCAGCCGACTTGTCTCCAAGGGTCTAGTGCTGCCTCGGGCACCTTATGGTCGTTCTGCTGTGAGTCTAGATTTTTGAATCTGACGCAAAACTGACAGTTAATTGAAAGGTTCAGAGCCTCTTAATGACGTTGGAACACACAAATTGCGTCGCGATTCAATACATCGTCCTCCAGCCGACCTGTCTCCAAGGGTCTATTGCTGCCTCGGGCACCTAATGGTCGTTCTCCTGTGAGTCTAGTTTTTCGAATCCGACGCAAAACTGACAGTTAATTGTAACGTTCAGAGCCTCTTAATAACGATGGAACACACAAATTGCGTCGCGAATCAATACATCGTCCGACAGCCGACCTATCTCCAAAGGTGTATTGCTGCCTCGGGCACCTTATGGTCGCTCTGCTGTGAGTCTAGTTTTCCGAATACGACGCATAACTGACAGTTAATTGTAACGTTCAGAGCCTCTTAATGACGATGGAACACACAAATTGCGTCGCGATTCAATACATCGTCCTCCAGCCGACCTGTCTCCAAGGGTCTATTGCTGCCTCGGGCACCTAATGGTCGTTCTCCTGTGAGTCTAGTTTTTCGAATCCGACGCAAAACTGACAGTTAATTGTAACGTTCAGAGCCTCTTAATAACGATGGAACACACAAATTGCGTCGCGAATCAATACATCGTCCGACAGCCGACCTATCTCCAAAGGCGTATTGCTGCCTCGGGCACCTTATGGTCGCTCTGCTGTGAGTCTAGTTTTCCGAATACGACGCATAACTGACAGTTAATTGTAACGTTCAGAGCCTCTTAATGACGATGGAACACACAAATTGCGTCGCGATTCAATACATCGTCCTCCAGCCGACTTGTCGCCGAGGTACTATTGCTGCCCCGGGCACCTCTTTGTCGTTCTCCTAGGAGTGTAGTTTTTCGAATCCGGAACAAAACTGACAGTTAATTGTAACATTCAGAGCCTCTTAATGACGATGGAACACACAAATTGCGCTGCGATTCAATACATCGTCCTCCAGCCTACTTGTCTCCAAGGGTGTATTGCTTCCTCGGGCACTTTATGGTCGATCTCCTGTGAGTCTAGATTTTCGAATCCGACGCAAAACTGACAGTTAATTGTAACGTTCAGAGCCTCTTAATGACGATGGAACACACAAATTGCGTCGCGATTCAATACATCGTCCTCCAGCCGACTTGTCTCCAAGGGTCTATTGCTGCCTCGGGCACCTTATCGTCGTTCTCCTGTGTGTCTAGTTTTTCAAAACCGACGCAAAACTGACAGTTAATTGTAACATTCAGAGCCTCTTAATGACGATGGAACACACAAATAGCGTCGAGATTCAATACATCGTCCGACAGCCGCCTTGTCTCCAAGGGTCTATTGCTGCCTCGGGCACCTTCTGGTCGTTTTTTTTTATTTATTTTTTTATTTATTTATTGTTCCGTGGGACCAAATTAAGGAGAAATCTCCATGGTCATGGAACGAGTCAATACATGAAATTATAACACGATATTAGAAACAGATAAAATGAAATATAGAAAAAAAACATATTCAGGTGACAAGTCATAAGTTTAAATGAAAACAATCAACAATGTAACACTGGAATTTGCTTAATTTTTTAGCTCTTCCAGGAGCTCCTCGACAGAATAGAAGGAGTGAGCCATGAGGAAACTCTTCAGTTTAGACTTAAAAGAGTTTGGGCTACTGCTAAGATTTTTGAGTTCTTGTGGTAGCTTATTGAAAATGGATGCAGCAGAATACTGCACTCCTTTCTGCACAAGAGTCAAGGAACTGCATTCTACATGCAGATTTGATTTCTGCCTAGTATTAACTGAGTGAAAGCTGCTAACTCTTGGGAATAGGCTAATATTGCTAACAACAAACGACATTAAAGAAAATATATACTGTGAGGGCAATGTCAGAATTCCCAGATTTTTGAATAGGGGTCGACAAGAGGTTCTCGAACTTACACCACATATAGCTCGAACAGCCCGTTTTTGAGCCAAAAATACCCTTTTTGAATCAGAAGAATTACCCCAAAAAATAATACCATACGACATAAGCGTATGAAAATATGCGAAGTAGACTACTTTTCGTGTTGAAGTGTCACTTATTTCAGATACTGTTCTAATGGTAAATAAAGCAGCATTTAGTTTCTGAACAAGATCCTGAACATGGGCTTTCCAAAACAGCTTACTATCTATCCGTACGCCTAGGAACTTGAACTGTTCCGTCTCGCTTATAACATGCCCATTCTGTCTGATTAAAATGTCAGTTCTTGTTGAATTGTGAGTTAGAAACTGTAAAAACTGAGTCTTACTGTGATTTAGCATCAAATTATTTTCCACAAGCCACGAACTTATTTCATGAACTAAATTATTTGTTACTGTTTCAATATTACACACAAGATCCTTCACTATCAAGCTGGTGTCATCAGCAAACAGAAATATTTTTGAATCACCTGTAATACTAGAAGGCATATCATTTATATAAATAAGAAACAGCAGTGGCCCCAGCACCGACCCTTGGGGAACGCCCCACTTAACAGTGCCCCATTGGGACTGAACATCACTACAACTCTCAATATTGCGGATAATTACCCTCTGCTTTCTGTTCTTAAAGTAAGAGGCGAACCAATTGTAAGCTACTCCCCTTACTCCATAATGGTCCAACTTCTGCAGTAATATTTTGCGGTCAACACAGTCAAAAGCCTTCGTTAAATCAAAGAAAACACCTAGCGTTCGCAACCTTTTATTTAATCCGTCGAAAACCTCACAGAGAAAAGAGAATATAGCATTTTCAGTTGTTAAACCATTTCTAAAACCAAACTGAACATTTGACAGCAAATTATGTGAATTTAAATGCTCCAGTAACCTTGTATATACAACCTTCTCGATAACTGTGAGTCTAGTTTTTCGAATCCGACGCAAAACTGACAGTTAATTGTAACGTTCAGAGCCTCTTAATGACGATGGAACACACAAATTGCGTCGCGAATTAATACATCGTCCGACAGCCGACCTGTCTCCAAGGGTCTATTGCTGCTTCGGGCACCTTATGGTCGCTCTGCTGTGAGTCTAGTTTTCCGAATACGACGCAAAACTGACAGTTAATTGTAACGTTCAGAGCCTCTTAATGACGATGGAACACACTAATTGCGTCGCGATTCAATACCTCGTCCTCCAGCCGACTTGTCGCCGAGGTACTGTTGCTGCCCCGGGCACCTCTTGGTCGTTCTCCTAGGAGTGTAGATTTTCGAATCCGGCACAAAACTGACAGTTAATTGTAACATTCAGAGCCTCTTAATGACGATGGAACACACAAATTGCGCTGCGATTCAATACATCGTCCTCCAGCCGTCTTGTCTCCAAGGGACTAGTGCTGCCTCGGGCACCTTATGGACGTTCTCCTGTGAGTCTAGATTTTCGAATCCGACGCAAAACTGACAGTTAATTGTAACGTTGAGAGCCTCTTAATGACGATGGAACATAGAAATTGCGTCGCGATTCAATACATCGTCCTCCAGCCGCTCTGTCTCCAAGGGTCTATTGCTGCCTCGGTCACCTTATGGTAGTTCTCCTGTGTGTCTAGTTTTTCGAATCCGACACAAAACTGACAGTGAATTGTAACGTTCAGAGCCTCTTAATGACGAAGGAACACACAAATTTCGTCGAGATTCAATACATCGTCCGACAGCCGACCTGTCTCCAAAGGTCTATTGCTGCCTCGGGCACCTTATGGTCGTTCTGCTGTGAGTCTAGTTTTCCGAATACGACGCATAACTGACAGGTAATTGTAACGTTCAGAGCCTGTTAATGACGATGGAACACACAAATTGCGTCGCGATTCAATACATCGTCCTCCAGCCGACTTGTCTCCAAGGGTCTATTGCTGCCTCGGGCACCTTATGATCGTTCTCCTGTGAGTCTAGTTTTTCGAATCCGACGCAAAACTGACAGTTAATTGTAACGTTCAGAGCCTCATTATGACGATGGAACACACAAATTGCGATGCGATTCAATATATCGTCCTCCAGCAGACTTGTCTCTAAGGGTCTATTGCTGCCACGGGCACCTTATGGTCGTTCTCCTGTGATTCTAGATTCTCGAATCCGACGCAAAACTGACAGTGAATTGTAACGTTCAGAGCCTCTTAATGACGATGGAACACACAAATTGCGTCGAGATTCAATACATCGTCCTCCAGCCGACTTGTCTCCAAGGGTCTATTGCTGCCTCGGGCACCTAATGGTCGTTCTCCTGTGAGTCTAGTTTTTCGAATCCGACGCAAAACTAACAGTTAATTGTAACGTTCAGAGCCTGTTAATGACTATGGAACACACAAATTGCGTCGCGATTCAATACATCGTCCTCCAGCCGCCTTGTCTCCAAGGGTCTATTGCTGCCTCGGGCACCTTATGGTCGTTCGCCGATGAGCCTAGTTTTTCGAATCCGACGCAAAACTGACGGTTAATTGTAACGTTCAGAGCCTCTTAATGACGATGGAACACACAAATTGCGTCGCGATTCAATACATCGTCATCCAGCCGACTTGTCTCCAAGGGACTAGTGCTGCCTCGGGCACCTTATGGTCGCTCTGCTGTGAGTCTAGTTTTCCGAATACGACGCATAATTGACAGTTAATTGTAACGTTCAGAGCCTCTTAATGACGATGGAACACACAAATTGCGTCGCGATTCAATACATCGTCCTCCAGCCGACTTGTCGCCGAGTTACTATTGCTGCCCCGGGCACCTCTTGGTCGTTCTTCTAGGATTGTAGTTTTTCGAATCCGGCACAAAACTGACAGTTAATTGTAACATTCAGAGCCTCTTAATGACTATGGAACACTCAAATCGCGTCGCGATTCAATACATCGTCCTCCAGCCGCCTTGTCTCCAAGGGCCTATAGCTGCCTCGGGCACCTTATCGTCGTTCTCCTGTGAGTCTAGTTTTTCGAATCCGACGCAAAACTAACAGTTAATTGTAACGTTCAGAGCCTCTTAATGACGATGGAACACACAAATTGCATCGCGATTCAATACATCGTCCTCCAGCCGCCCTGTCTCCAAGGGTCTATTGCTGCCTCGGTCACCTTATGGTCTATCTCCGGTGAGTCTAGTTTTTCGAATCCGACGCAAAACTGACAGTGAATTCTAACGTTCAGAGCCTCTTAATGACGATGGAACACACAAATTGCGTCGCGAATCAATACATCGTCCGACAGCCGACCTGTCTCCAAAGGTGTATTGCTGCCTCGGGCACCTTATGGTCGCTCTCCTGTGAGTCTAGTTTTCCGAATACGACGCATAACTGACAGTTAATTGTAACGTTCAGAGCCTCTTAATGACGATGGAACACAGAAATTGCGTCGCGATTCAATACATCGTCCTCCAGCCGACTTGTCGCCGAGGTACTATTGCTGCCCCGGGCACCTCTTTGTCGTTCTCCTAGGAGTGTAGTTTTTCGAATCCGGAACAAAACTGACAGTTAATTGTAACATTCAGAGCCTCTTAATGACGATGGAACACACAAATTGCGCTGCGATTCAATACATCGTCCTCCAGCCTGCTTGTCTCCAAGGGTGTATTGCTTCCTCGGGCACTTTATGGTCGATCTCCTGTGAGTCTAGATTTTCGAATCCGACGCAAAACTGACAGTTAATTGTAACGTTCAGAGCCTCTTAATGACGATGGAACACACAAATTGCGTCGCGATTCAATACATCGTCCTCCAGCCGACTTGTCTCCAAGGGTCTATTGCTGCCTCGGGCACCTTATCGTCGTTCTCCTGTGTGTCTAGTTTTTCAAAACCGACGCAAAACTGACAGTTAATTGTAACATTCAGAGCCTCTTAATGACGATGGAACACACAAATAGCGTCGAGATTCAATACATCGTCCGACAGCCGCCTTGTCTCCAAGGGTCTATTGCTGCCTCGGGCACCTTATGGTCGTTCTCCTGTGAGTCTAGTTTTTCGAATCCGACGCAAAACTGACAGTTAATTGTAACGTTCAGAGCCTCTTAATGACGATGGAACACACAAATTGCGTCGCGAATTAATACATCGTCCGACAGCCGACCTGTCTCCAAGGGTCTATTGCTGCTTCGGGCACCTTATGGTCGCTCTGCTGTGAGTCTAGTTTTCCGAATACGACGCAAAACTGACAGTTAATTGTAACGTTCAGAGCCTCTTAATGACGATGGAACACACTAATTGCGTCGCGATTCAATACCTCGTCCTCCAGCCGACTTGTCGCCGAGGTACTGTTGCTGCCCCGGGCACCTCTTGGTCGTTCTCCTAGGAGTGTAGATTTTCGAATCCGGCACAAAACTGACAGTTAATTGTAACATTCAGAGCCTCTTAATGACGATGGAACACACAAATTGCGCTGCGATTCAATACATCGTCCTCCAGCCGTCTTGTCTCCAAGGGACTAGTGCTGCCTCGGGCACCTTATGGACGTTCTCCTGTGAGTCTAGATTTTCGAATCCGACGCAAAACTGACAGTTAATTGTAACTTTGAGAGCCTCTTAATGACGATGGAACACACAAATTGCGTCGCGATTCAATACATCGTCCTCCAGCCGCCCTGTCTCCAAGGGTCTATTGCTGCCTCGGTCACCTTATGGTAGTTCTCCTGTGTGTCTAGTTTTTCGAATCCGACACAAAACTGACAGTGAATTGTAACGTTCAGAGCCTCTTAATGACGAAGGAACACACAAATTTCGTCGAGATTCAATACATCGTCCGACAGCCGACCTGTCTCCAAAGGTCTATTGCTGCCTCGGGCACCTTATGGTCGTTCTGCTGTGAGTCTAGTTTTCCGAATACGACGCATAACTGACAGGTAATTGTAACGTTCAGAGCCTGTTAATGACGATGGAACACACAAATTGCGTCGCGATTCAATACATCGTCCTCCAGCCGACTTGTCTCCAAGGGTCTGTTGCTGCCTCGGGCACCTTATGATCGTTCTCCTGTGAGTCTAGTTTTTTGAATCCGACGCAAAACTGACAGTTAATTGTAACGTTCAGAGCCTCTTAATGACGATGGAACACACAAATTGCGTCGCGATTCAATATATCGTCCTCCAGCAGACTTGTCTCTAAGGGTCTATTGCTGCCACGGGCACCTTATGGTCGTTCTCCTGTGATTCTAGATTCTCGAATCCGACGCAAAACTGACAGTGAATTGTAACGTTCAGAGCCTGTTAATGACTATGGAACACACAAATTGCGTCGCGATTCAATACATCGTCATCCAGCCGACTTGTCTCCAAGGGTCTAGTGCTGCCTCGGGCACCTTATGGTCGC
This sequence comes from Schistocerca nitens, assembly GCF_023898315.1. Taxonomy (NCBI): domain Eukaryota; kingdom Metazoa; phylum Arthropoda; class Insecta; order Orthoptera; family Acrididae; genus Schistocerca; species Schistocerca nitens. The sequence goes on along the minus strand of NC_064623.1, from coordinate 236,339,784 downwards.
TCTGCTGTGAGTCTAGTTTTCCGAATACGACGCATAATTGACAGTTAATTGTAACGTTCAGAGCCTCTTAATGACGATGGAACACACAAATTGCGTCGCGATTCAATACATCGTCCTCCAGCCGACTTGTCGCCGAGTTACTATTGCTGCCCCGGGCACCTCTTGGTCGTTCTTCTAGGAGTGTAGTTTTTCGAATCCGGCACAAAACTGACAGTTAATTGTAACATTCAGAGCCTCTTAATGACTATGGAACACTCAAATCGCGTCGCGATTCAATACATCGTCCTCCAGCCGCCTTGTCTCCAAGGGCCTATAGCTGCCTCGGGCACCTTATCGTCGTTCTCCTGTGAGTCTAGTTTTTCGAATCCGACGCAAAACTAACAGTTAATTGTAACGTTCAGAGCCTCTTAATGACGATGGAACACACAAATTGCATCGCGATTCAATACATCGTCCTCCAGCCGCCCTGTCTCCAAGGGTCTATTGCTGCCTCGGTCACCTTATGGTCTATCTCCTGTGTGTCTATTTTTCCGAATACGACGCATAACTGACAGTTAATTGTAACGTTCAGAGTCTGTTAATGACGATGGAACACACAAATTGCGTCGCGATTCAATACATCGTCCTCCAGCCGACTTGTCTCCAAGGGTCTATTGCTGCCTCGGGCACCTTATGGTCGTTCTCCTGTGAGTCTAGTTTTTCGAATCCGACGCAAAACTGACAGTGAATTGTAACGTTCAGAGCCTCTTAATGACGATGGAACACACAAATTACGTTGCGATTCAATACATCGTCCTCCAGCCGCCTTGTCTCCAAGGGTCTATTGCTGCCTCGGTCACCTTATGGTCGTTCTCCTGTGTGTCTAGTTTTTCGAATCCGACGCATAACTGACAGTTAATTGTAACGTTCAGAGCCTCTTAATGACGATGGAACACACAAATTGCGTCGAGATTCAATACATCGTCCGACAGCCGACATGTCTCCAAGCGTCTATTGCTGCCGCGGGCACCTTATGGTCGTTCTGCTGTGAGTTTAGTTTTCCGAATACGACGCATAACTGACAGTTAATTGTAACGTTAAGAACCTGTTAATGACGATGGAACATACAAATTGCGTCGCGATTCAATACATCGTCCTCCAGCCGACCTGTCTCCAAAGGTCTATTGCTGCCTCGGGCACCTTATGGTCGCTCTGCTGTGAGTCTAGTTTTTCGAATACGACGCATAACTGACAGTTAATTGTAAGGTTCAGAGCCTCTTAATGACGATGGAACGCACAAATTGCGTCGTGATTCAATACATCGTCCTCCAGCCGACTTGTCCCGAGGTACTATTGCTGCCCCGGGCCCCTCTTGGTCGTTCTCCTAGGAGTGTAGTTTTTCGAATCCGGCACAAAACTGACAGTTAATTGTAAGGTTCAGAGCCTCTTAATGACGATGGAACACACAAATTGCGCTGGGATTCAATACATCGTCCTCCAGCCGACTTGTCTCCAAGGGTCTATTGCTGCCTCGGGCACCTTATGGTCGCTCTGCTGTGAGTCTAGTTTTTCGAATCCGACGCAAAACTGACAGTTAATTGTAACGTTCAGAGCCTCTTAATGACGATGGAACACACAAATCGCGTCGCGATTCAATACATCCTCCTCCGGCCGACCTGTCTCCAAGGGTCTATTGCTGCCTCGGGCACCTTATGGTCGTTCTCCTGTGAGACTAGTTTTTCGAATCCGACGCAAAACTGGCAGTTAATTGTAACGTTCTGAGCCTGTTAATGACTATGGAACACACAAATTGCGTCGCGATTCAATACGTCGTCCTCCAGCCGCGTTGTCTCCAAGGGTCTATTGCTGCCTCGGGCACCTTATGGTCGTTCTCCCGCGAGTCTAGTTTTTCGAATCCGACGCAAAACTGACAGTTAATTGTAACGTTCTGAGCCTCTTAATGACGATGGAACACACAAATTGCGTCGAGATTCAATACATCGTCCGACAGCCGACCTGTCTCCAAAGGTCTATTGCTGCCTCGGGCACCTTATGGTCGTTCTGCTGTGAGTCTAGTTTTCCGAATACGACGCATAACTGACAGTTAATTGTAACGTTCAGAGCCTGTTAATGACGATGGAACACACAAATCGCGTCGCGATTCAATACATCGTCGTCCAGCCGACTTGTCTCCAAAGGTCTATTGCTGCCTCGGGCACCTTATGGTCGTTCTCATGTGAGTCTAGTTTTTCGAATCCGACGCAAAACTGACAGTTAATTGCAACGTTCAGAGCCTCTTAATGACGATGGAACACACAAATTGCGTCGCGATTCAATACATCGTCCTCCAGCCGACTTGTCGCCGAGGTACTAGTGCTGCCCCGGGCACCTCTTGGTCGTTCTCCTAGGAGTGTAGTTTTTCGAATCCGGCACCAAACTGACAGTTAATTGTAACATTCAGAGCATCTTAATGACGATGAAACACACAAATTGCGCTGCGATTCAATACATCGTCCTTTAGCCGACTTGTCTCCTAGGGTCTTGTGCTGCCTCGGACACCTTATGGTCGTTCTCCTGTGAGTATAGATTTTCGAATCCAACGCAAAGCTGACAGTTAATTGTAACGTTCAAAGTCTGTTAATGACGATGGAACACACAAATCGCGTCGCGATTCAATACATCGTCCTCCAGCCGACTTGTCTCCAGGGGTCTAGTGCTGCCTCGGGCACCTTATGGTCGTTCTTCTGTGAGTCTAGATTTTCGAAGCCGACGCGAAACTGACAGTTAATTGTAAGGTTCAGAGCCTCTTAAAGACAATGGAACACACAAATTGCGTCGCGATTCAATACATCGTCCTCCGGCCGACCTGTCTCCAAGTGTCTATTGCTGCCTCGGGCACCTTATGGTCGATCTCCTGTGAGTCTAGATTTTCGATTCCGACGCAAAACTGACAGTTAATTGTAACGTTCAGAGCCTGTTAATGACGATGGAACACACAAATTGTGTCGCGATTCAATACATCGTCCTCCAGCCGACTTGTCTCCAAGGGTCTATAGCTGCCTCGGGCACCTTATGGTCGTTCTCCTGTGAGTCTAGATTTTCGAATCCGACGCAAAACTGACAGTTAATTGTAACGTTCAGAGCCTCTTAATGACGATGGAACACACAAATTGCGTCGCGAATTAATACATCGTCCGACAGCCGACCTGTCTCCAAGGGTCTATTTTTGCTTCGGGCACCTTATGGTCGCTCTGCTGTGAGTCTAGTTTTCCGAATACGACGCAAAACTGACAGTTAATTGTAACGTTCAGAGCCTCTTAATGACGATGGAACACACTAATTGCGTCGCGATTCAATACCTCGTCCTCCAGCCGACTTGTCGCCGAGGTACTGTTGCTGACCCGGGCACCTCTTGGTCGTTCTCCTAGGAGTGTAGATTTTCGAATCCGGCACAAAACTGACAGTTAATTGTAACATTCAGAGCCTCTTAATGACGATGGAACACACAAATTGCGCTGCGATTCAATACATCGTCCTCCAGCCGTCTTGTCTCCAAGGGACTAGTGCTGCCTCGGGCACCTTATGGACGTTCTCCTGTCAGTCTAGATTTTCGAATCCGACGCAAAACTGACAGTTAATTGTAACGTTGAGAGCCTCTTAATGACGATGGAACATACAAATTGCGTCGCGATTCAATACATCGTCCTCCAGCCGCCCTGTCTCCAAGGGTCTATTGCTGCCTCGGTCACCTTATGGTAGTTCTCCTGTGTGTCTAGTTTTTCAAATCCGACACAAAACTGACAGTGAATTGTAACGTTCAGAGCCTCTTAATGACGATGGAACACACAAATTTCGTCGAGATTCAATACATCGTCCGACAGCCGACCTGTCTCCAAAGGTCTATTGCTACCTCGGGCACCTTATGGTCGTTCTGCTGTGAGTCTAGTTTTCCGAATACGACGCATAACTGACAGGTAATTGTAACGTTCAGAGCCTGTTAATGACGATGGAACACACAAATTGCGTCGCGATTCAATACATCGTCCTCCAGCCGACTTGTCTCCAAGGGTCTGTTGCTGCCTCGGGCACCTTATGATCGTTCTCCTGTGAGTCTAGTTTTTCGAATCCGACGCAAAACTGACAGTTAATTGTAACGTTCAGAGCCTCTTAATGACGATGGAACACACAAATTGCGTCGCGATTCAATATATCGTCCTCCAGCAGACTTGTCTCTAAGGGTCTATTGCTGCCACGGGCACCTTATGGTCGTTCTCCTGTGATTCTAGATTCTCGAATCCGACGCAAAACTGACAGTGAATTGTAACGTTCAGAGCCTGTTAATGACTATGGAACACACAAATTGCGTCGCGATTCAATACATCGTCATCCAGCCGACTTGTCTCCAAGGGTCTAGTGCTGCCTCGGGCACCTTATGGTCGCTCTGCTGTGAGTCTAGTTTTCCGAATACGACGCATAATTGACAGTTAATTGTAACGTTCAGAGCGTCTTAATGACGATGGAACACACAAATTGCGTCGCGATTCAATACATCGTCCTCCAGCCGACTTGTCGCCGAGTTACTATTGCTGCCCCGGGCACCTCTTGGTCGTTCTTCTGGGAGTGTAGTTTTTCGAATCCGGCACAAAACTGACAGTTAATTGTAACATTCAGAGCCTCTTAATGACTATGGAACACTCAAATCGCGTCGCGATTCAATACATCGTCCTCCAGCCGCCTTGTCTCCAAGGGCCTATAGCTGCCTCGGGCACCTTATCGTCGTTCTCCTGTGAGTCTAGTTTTTCGAATCCGACGCAAAACTAACAGTTAATTGTAACGTTCAGAGCCTCTTAATGACGATGGAACACACAAATTGCATCGCGATTCAATACATCGTCCTCCAGCCGCCCTGTCTCCAAGGGTCTATTGCTGCCTCGGTCACCTTATGGTCTATCTCCTGTGTGTCTATTTTTCCGAATACGACGCATAACTGACAGTTAATTGTAACGTTCAGAGTCTGTTAATGACGATGGAACACACAAATTGCGTCGCGATTCAATACATCGTCTTCCAGCCGACTTGTCTCCAAGGGTCTATTGCTGCCTCGGGCACGTTATGGTCGTTCTCCTGTGAGTCTAGTTTTTTGAATCCGACGCAAAACTGACAGTGAATTGTAACGTTCAGAGCCTCTTAATGACGATGGAACACACAAATTACGTCGCGATTCAATACATCGTCCTCCAGCCGCCTTGTCTCCAAGGGCCTATTGCTGCCTCGGTCACCTTATGGTCGTTCTCCTGTGTGTCTAGTTTTTTGAATCCGACGCAAAACTGACAGTGAATTGTAACGTTCAGAGCCTCTTAATGACGATGGAACGCACAAATTGCGTCGTGATTCAATACATCGTCCTCCAGCCGACTTGTCGCCGAGGTACTATTGCTGCCCCGGGCCCCTCTTGGTCGTTCTCCTAGGAGTGTAGTTTTTCGAATCCGGCACAAAACTGACAGTTAATTGTAAGGTTCAGAGCCTCTTAATGACGATGGAACACACAAATTGCGCTGGGATTCAATACATCGTCCTCCAGCCGACTTGTCTCCAAGGGTCTATTGCTGCCTCGGGCACCTTATGGTCGCTCTGCTGTGAGTCTAGTTTTTCGAATCCGACGCAAAACTGACAGTTAATTGTAACGTTCAGTGCCTCTTAATGACGATGGAACACACAAATGGCGTCGCGATTCAATACATCCTCCTCCGGCCGACCTGTCTCCAAGGGTCTATTGCTGCCTCGGGCACCTTATGGTCGTTCTCCTGTGAGACTAGTTTTTCGAATCCGACGCAAAACTGGCAGTTAATTGTAACGTTCTGAGCCTGTTAATGACTATGGAACACACAAATTGCGTCGCGATTCAATACGTCGTCCTCCAGCCGCGTTGTCTCCAAGGGTCTATTGCTGCCTCGGGCAACTTGTGGTCGTTCTCCTGCGAGTCTAGTTTTTCGAATCCGACGCAAAACTGACAGTTAATTGTAACGTTCAGAGCCTCTTAATGACGATGGAACACACAAATTGCGTCGAGATTCAATACATCGTCCGACAGCCGACCTGTCTCCAAAGGTCTATTGCTGCCTCGGGCACCTTATGGTCGTTCTGCTGTGAGTCTAGTTTTCCGAATACGACGCATAACTGACAGTTAATTGTAACGTTCAGAGCCTGTTAATGACGATGGAACACACAAATCGCGTCGCGATTCAATACATCGTCCTCCAGCCGACTTGTCTCCAAAGGTCTATTGCTGCCTCGGGCACCTTATGGTCGTTCTCCTGTGAGTCTAGTTTTTCGAATCCGACGCAAAACTGACAGTTAATTGCAACGTTCAGAGCCTCTTAATGACGATGGAACACACAAATTGCGTCGAGATTCAATACATCGTCCTCCAGGCGACATGTCGCCGAGGTACTATTGCTGCCCCGGGCACCTCTTGGTCGTTCTCCTAGAAGTGTAGTTTTTCGAATCCGGCACCAAACTGACAGTTAATTGTAACATTCAGAGCCTCTTAATGACGATGAAACACACAAATTGCGCTGCGATTCAATACATCGTCCTTTAGCCGACTTGTCTCCTAGGGTCTTGTGCTGCCTCGGACACCTTATGGTCGTTCTCCTGTGAGTATAGATTTTCGAATCCAACGCAATGCTGACAGTTAATTGTAACGTTCAAAGTCTGTTAATGACGATGGAACACACAAATCGCGTCGCGATTCAATACATCGTCCTCCAGCCGACTTGTCTCCAGGGGTCTAGTGCTGCCTCGGGCACCTTATGGTCGTTCTTCTGTGAGTCTAGATTTTCGAATCCGACGCAAAACTGACAGTTAATTGTAAGGTTCAGAGCCTCTTAAAGACAATGGAACACACAAATTGCGTCGCGATTCAATACATCGTCCTCCGGCCGACCTGTCTCCAAGTGTCTATTGCTGCCTCGGGCACCTTATGGTCGATCTCCTGTGAGTCTAGATTTTCGATTCCGACGGAAAACTGACAGTTAATTGTAACGTTCAGAGCCTGTTAATGACGATGGAACACACAAATTGTGTCGCGATTCAATACATCGTCCTCCAGCCGACTTGTCTCCAAGGGTCTATTGCTGCCTCGGGCACCTTATGATCGTTCTCCTGTGAGTCTAGTTTTTCGAATCCGACGCAAAACTGACAGTTAATTGTAACGTTCAGAGCCTCATTATGACGATGGAACACACAAATTGCGATGCGATTCAATATATCGTCCTCCAGCAGACTTGTCTCTAAGGGTCTATTGCTGCCACGGGCACCTTATGGTCGTTCTCCTGTGATTCTAGATTCTCGAATCCGACGCAAAACTGACAGTGAATTGTAACGTTCAGAGCCTCTTAATGACGATGGAACACACAAATTGCGTCGAGATTCAATACATCGTCCTCCAGCCGACTTGTCTCCAAGGGTCTATTGCTGCCTCGGGCACCTAATGGTCGTTCTCCTGTGAGTCTAGTTTTTCGAATCCGACGCAAAACTAACAGTTAATTGTAACGTTCAGAGCCTGTTAATGACTATGGAACACACAAATTGCGTCGCGATTCAATACATCGTCCTCCAGCCGCCTTGTCTCCAAGGGTCTATTGCTGCCTCGGGCACCTTATGGTCGTTCGCCGATGAGCCTAGTTTTTCGAATCCGACGCAAAACTGACGGTTAATTGTAACGTTCAGAGCCTCTTAATGACGATGGAACACACAAATTGCGTCGCGATTCAATACATCGTCATCCAGCCGACTTGTCTCCAAGGGACTAGTGCTGCCTCGGGCACCTTATGGTCGCTCTGCTGTGAGTCTAGTTTTCCGAATACGACGCATAATTGACAGTTAATTGTAACGTTCAGAGCCTCTTAATGACGATGGAACACACAAATTGCGTCGCGATTCAATACATCGTCCTCCAGCCGACTTGTCGCCGAGTTACTATTGCTGCCCCGGGCACCTCTTGGTCGTTCTTCTAGGATTGTAGTTTTTCGAATCCGGCACAAAACTGACAGTTAATTGTAACATTCAGAGCCTCTTAATGACTATGGAACACTCAAATCGCGTCGCGATTCAATACATCGTCCTCCAGCCGCCTTGTCTCCAAGGGCCTATAGCTGCCTCGGGCACCTTATCGTCGTTCTCCTGTGAGTCTAGTTTTTCGAATCCGACGCAAAACTAACAGTTAATTGTAACGTTCAGAGCCTCTTAATGACGATGGAACACACAAATTGCATCGCGATTCAATACATCGTCCTCCAGCCGCCCTGTCTCCAAGGGTCTATTGCTGCCTCGGTCACCTTATGGTCTATCTCCGGTGAGTCTAGTTTTTCGAATCCGACGCAAAACTGACAGTGAATTCTAACGTTCAGAGCCTCTTAATGACGATGGAACACACAAATTGCGTCGCGAATCAATACATCGTCCGACAGCCGACCTGTCTCCAAAGGTGTATTGCTGCCTCGGGCACCTTATGGTCGCTCTCCTGTGAGTCTAGTTTTCCGAATACGACGCATAACTGACAGTTAATTGTAACGTTCAGAGCCTCTTAATGACGATGGAACACAGAAATTGCGTCGCGATTCAATACATCGTCCTCCAGCCGACTTGTCGCCGAGGTACTATTGCTGCCCCGGGCACCTCTTTGTCGTTCTCCTAGGAGTGTAGTTTTTCGAATCCGGAACAAAACTGACAGTTAATTGTAACATTCAGAGCCTCTTAATGACGATGGAACACACAAATTGCGCTGCGATTCAATACATCGTCCTCCAGCCTGCTTGTCTCCAAGGGTGTATTGCTTCCTCGGGCACTTTATGGTCGATCTCCTGTGAGTCTAGATTTTCGAATCCGACGCAAAACTGACAGTTAATTGTAACGTTCAGAGCCTCTTAATGACGATGGAACACACAAATTGCGTCGCGATTCAATACATCGTCCTCCAGCCGACTTGTCTCCAAGGGTCTATTGCTGCCTCGGGCACCTTATCGTCGTTCTCCTGTGTGTCTAGTTTTTCAAAACCGACGCAAAACTGACAGTTAATTGTAACATTCAGAGCCTCTTAATGACGATGGAACACACAAATAGCGTCGAGATTCAATACATCGTCCGACAGCCGCCTTGTCTCCAAGGGTCTATTGCTGCCTCGGGCACCTTATGGTCGTTCTCCTGTGAGTCTAGTTTTTCGAATCCGACGCAAGACTGACAGTTAATTGTAACGTTCAGAGCCTCTTAATGACGATGGAACACACAAATTGCGTCGCGAATTAATACATCGTCCGACAGCCGACCTGTCTCCAAGGGTCTATTGCTGCTTCGGGCACCTTATGGTCGCTCTGCTGTGAGTCTAGTTTTCCGAATACGACGCAAAACTGACAGTTAATTGTAACGTTCAGAGCCTCTTAATGACGATGGAACACACTAATTGCGTCGCGATTCAATACCTCGTCCTCCAGCCGACTTGTCGCCGAGGTACTGTTGCTGCCCCGGGCACCTCTTGGTCGTTCTCCTAGGAGTGTTGATTTTCGAATCCGGCACAAAACTGACAGTTAATTGTAACATTCAGAGCCTCTTAATGACGATGGAACACACAAATTGCGCTGCGATTCAATACATCGTCCTCCAGCCGTCTTGTCTCCAAGGGACTAGTGCTGCCTCGGGCACCTTATGGACGTTCTCCTGTGAGTCTAGATTTTCGAATCCGACGCAAAACTGACAGTTAATTGTAACTTTGAGAGCCTCTTAATGACGATGGAACACACAAATTGCGTCGCGATTCAATACATCGTCCTCCAGCCGCCCTGTCTCCAAGGGTCTATTGCTGCCTCGGTCACCTTATGGTAGTTCTCCTGTGTGTCTAGTTTTTCGAATCCGACACAAAACTGACAGTGAATTGTAACGTTCAGAGCCTCTTAATGACGAAGGAACACACAAATTTCGTCGAGATTCAATACATCGTCCGACAGCCGACCTGTCTCCAAAGGTCTATTGCTGCCTCGGGCACCTTATGGTCGTTCTGCTGTGAGTCTAGTTTTCCGAATACGACGCATAACTGACAGGTAATTGTAACGTTCAGAGCCTGTTAATGACGATGGAACACACAAATTGCGTCGCGATTCAATACATCGTCCTCCAGCCGACTTGTCTCCAAGGGTCTGTTGCTGCCTCGGGCACCTTATGATCGTTCTCCTGTGAGTCTAGTTTTTTGAATCCGACGCAAAACTGACAGTTAATTGTAACGTTCAGAGCCTCTTAATGACGATGGAACACACAAATTGCGTCGCGATTCAATATATCGTCCTCCAGCAGACTTGTCTCTAAGGGTCTATTGCTGCCACGGGCACCTTATGGTCGTTCTCCTGTGATTCTAGATTCTCGAATCCGACGCAAAACTGACAGTGAATTGTAACGTTCAGAGCCTGTTAATGACTATGGAACACACAAATTGCGTCGCGATTCAATACATCGTCATCCAGCCGACTTGTCTCCAAGGGTCTAGTGCTGCCTCGGGCACCTTATGGTCGCTCTGCTGTGAGTCTAGTTTTCCGAATACGACGCATAATTGACAGTTAATTGTAACGTTCAGAGCCTCTTAATGACGATGGAACACACAAATTGCGTCGCGATTCAATACATCGTCCTCCAGCCGACTTGTCGCCGAGTTACTATTGCTGCCCCGGGCACCTCTTGGTCGTTCTTCTAGGAGTGTAGTTTTTCGAATCCGGCACAAAACTGACAGTTAATTGTAACATTCAGAGCCTCTTAATGACTATGGAACACTCAAATCGCGTCGCGATTCAATACATCGTCCTCCAGCCGCCTTGTCTCCAAGGGCCTATAGCTGCCTCGGGCACCTTATCGTCGTTCTCCTGTGAGTCTAGTTTTTCGAATCCGACGCAAAACTAACAGTTAATTGTAACGTTCAGTGCCTCTTAATGACGATGGAACACACAAATGGCGTCGCGATTCAATACATCCTCCTCCGGCCGACCTGTCTCCAAGGGTCTATTGCTGCCTCGGGCACCTTATGGTCGTTCTCCTGTGAGACTAGTTTTTCGAATCCGACGCAAAACTGGCAGTTAATTGTAACGTTCTGAGCCTGTTAATGACTATGGAACACACAAATTGCGTCGCGATTCAATACGTCGTCCTCCAGCCGCGTTGTCTCCAAGGGTCTATTGCTGCCTCGGGCAACTTGTGGTCGTTCTCCTGCGAGTCTAGTTTTTCGAATCCGACGCAAAACTGACAGTTAATTGTAACGTTCAGAGCCTCTTAATGACGATGGAACACACAAATTGCGTCGAGATTCAATACATCGTCCGACAGCCGACCTGTCTCCAAAGGTCTATTGCTGCCTCGGGCACCTTATGGTCGTTCTGCTGTGAGTCTAGTTTTCCGAATACGACGCATAACTGACAGTTAATTGTAACGTTCAGAGCCTGTTAATGACGATGGAACACACAAATCGCGTCGCGATTCAATACATCGTCCTCCAGCCGACTTGTCTCCAAAGGTCTATTGCTGCCTCGGGCACCTTATGGTCGTTCTCCTGTGAGTCTAGTTTTTCGAATCCGACGCAAAACTGACAGTTAATTGCAACGTTCAGAGCCTCTTAATGACGATGGAACACACAAATTGCGTCGAGATTCAATACATCGTCCTCCAGGCGACATGTCGCCGAGGTACTATTGCTGCCCCGGGCACCTCTTGGTCGTTCTCCTAGAAGTGTAGTTTTTCGAATCCGGCACCAAACTGACAGTTAATTGTAACATTCAGAGCCTCTTAATGACGATGAAACACACAAATTGCGCTGCGATTCAATACATCGTCCTTTAGCCGACTTGTCTCCTAGGGTCTTGTGCTGCCTCGGACACCTTATGGTCGTTCTCCTGTGAGTATAGATTTTCGAATCCAACGCAATGCTGACAGTTAATTGTAACGTTCAAAGTCTGTTAATGACGATGGAACACACAAATCGCGTCGCGATTCAATACATCGTCCTCCAGCCGACTTGTCTCCAGGGGTCTAGTGCTGCCTCGGGCACCTTATGGTCGTTCTTCTGTGAGTCTAGATTTTCGAATCCGACGCAAAACTGACAGTTAATTGTAAGGTTCAGAGCCTCTTAAAGACAATGGAACACACAAATTGCGTCGCGATTCAATACATCGTCCTCCGGCCGACCTGTCTCCAAGTGTCTATTGCTGCCTCGGGCACCTTATGGTCGATCTCCTGTGAGTCTAGATTTTCGATTCCGACGGAAAACTGACAGTTAATTGTAACGTTCAGAGCCTGTTAATGACGATGGAACACACAAATTGTGTCGCGATTCAATACATCGTCCTCCAGCCGACTTGTCTCCAAGGGTCTATTGCTGCCTCGGGCACCTTATGATCGTTCTCCTGTGAGTCTAGTTTTTCGAATCCGACGCAAAACTGACAGTTAATTGTAACGTTCAGAGCCTCATTATGACGATGGAACACACAAATTGCGATGCGATTCAATATATCGTCCTCCAGCAGACTTGTCTCTAAGGGTCTATTGCTGCCACGGGCACCTTATGGTCGTTCTCCTGTGATTCTAGATTCTCGAATCCGACGCAAAACTGACAGTGAATTGTAACGTTCAGAGCCTCTTAATGACGATGGAACACACAAATTGCGTCGAGATTCAATACATCGTCCTCCAGCCGACTTGTCTCCAAGGGTCTATTGCTGCCTCGGGCACCTAATGGTCGTTCTCCTGTGAGTCTAGTTTTTCGAATCCGACGCAAAACTAACAGTTAATTGTAACGTTCAGAGCCTGTTAATGACTATGGAACACACAAATTGCGTCGCGATTCAATACATCGTCCTCCAGCCGCCTTGTCTCCAAGGGTCTATTGCTGCCTCGGGCACCTTATGGTCGTTCGCCGATGAGCCTAGTTTTTCGAATCCGACGCAAAACTGACGGTTAATTGTAACGTTCAGAGCCTCTTAATGACGATGGAACACACAAATTGCGTCGCGATTCAATACATCGTCATCCAGCCGACTTGTCTCCAAGGGACTAGTGCTGCCTCGGGCACCTTATGGTCGCTCTGCTGTGAGTCTAGTTTTCCGAATACGACGCATAATTGACAGTTAATTGTAACGTTCAGAGCCTCTTAATGACGATGGAACACACAAATTGCGTCGCGATTCAATACATCGTCCTCCAGCCGACTTGTCGCCGAGTTACTATTGCTGCCCCGGGCACCTCTTGGTCGTTCTTCTAGGATTGTAGTTTTTCGAATCCGGCACAAAACTGACAGTTAATTGTAACATTCAGAGCCTCTTAATGACTATGGAACACTCAAATCGCGTCGCGATTCAATACATCGTCCTCCAGCCGCCTTGTCTCCAAGGGCCTATAGCTGCCTCGGGCACCTTATCGTCGTTCTCCTGTGAGTCTAGTTTTTCGAATCCGACGCAAAACTAACAGTTAATTGTAACGTTCAGAGCCTCTTAATGACGATGGAACACACAAATTGCATCGCGATTCAATACATCGTCCTCCAGCCGCCCTGTCTCCAAGGGTCTATTGCTGCCTCGGTCACCTTATGGTCTATCTCCGGTGAGTCTAGTTTTTCGAATCCGACGCAAAACTGACAGTGAATTCTAACGTTCAGAGCCTCTTAATGACGATGGAACACACAAATTGCGTCGCGAATCAATACATCGTCCGACAGCCGACCTGTCTCCAAAGGTGTATTGCTGCCTCGGGCACCTTATGGTCGCTCTCCTGTGAGTCTAGTTTTCCGAATACGACGCATAACTGACAGTTAATTGTAACGTTCAGAGCCTGTTAATGACGATGGAACACAGAAATTGCGTCGCGATTCAATACATCGTCCTCCAGCCGACTTGTCGCCGAGGTACTATTGCTGCCCCGGGCACCTCTTTGTCGTTCTCCTAGGAGTGTAGTTTTTCGAATCCGGAACAAAACTGACAGTTAATTGTAACATTCAGAGCCTCTTAATGACGATGGAACACACAAATTGCGCTGCGATTCAATACATCGTCCTCCAGCCTGCTTGTCTCCAAGGGTGTATTGCTTCCTCGGGCACTTTATGGTCGATCTCCTGTGAGTCTAGATTTTCGAATCCGACGCAAAACTGACAGTTAATTGTAACGTTCAGAGCCTCTTAATGACGATGGAACACACAAATTGCGTCGCGATTCAATACATCGTCCTCCAGCCGACTTGTCTCCAAGGGTCTATTGCTGCCTCGGGCACCTTATCGTCGTTCTCCTGTGTGTCTAGTTTTTCAAAACCGACGCAAAACTGACAGTTAATTGTAACATTCAGAGCCTCTTAATGACGATGGAACACACAAATAGCGTCGAGATTCAATACATCGTCCGACAGCCGCCTTGTCTCCAAGGGTCTATTGCTGCCTCGGGCACCTTATGGTCGTTCTCCTGTGAGTCTAGTTTTTCGAATCCGACGCAAGACTGACAGTTAATTGTAACGTTCAGAGCCTCTTAATGACGATGGAACACACAAATTGCGTCGCGAATTAATACATCGTCCGACAGCCGACCTGTCTCCAAGGGTCTATTGCTGCTTCGGGCACCTTATGGTCGCTCTGCTGTGAGTCTAGTTTTCCGAATACGACGCAAAACTGACAGTTAATTGTAACGTTCAGAGCCTCTTAATGACGATGGAACACACTAATTGCGTCGCGATTCAATACCTCGTCCTCCAGCCGACTTGTCGCCGAGGTACTGTTGCTGCCCCGGGCACCTCTTGGTCGTTCTCCTAGGAGTGTTGATTTTCGAATCCGGCACAAAACTGACAGTTAATTGTAACATTCAGAGCCTCTTAATGACGATGGAACACACAAATTGCGCTGCGATTCAATACATCGTCCTCCAGCCGTCTTGTCTCCAAGGGACTAGTGCTGCCTCGGGCACCTTATGGACGTTCTCCTGTGAGTCTAGATTTTCGAATCCGACGCAAAACTGACAGTTAATTGTAACTTTGAGAGCCTCTTAATGACGATGGAACACACAAATTGCGTCGCGATTCAATACATCGTCCTCCAGCCGCCCTGTCTCCAAGGGTCTATTGCTGCCTCGGTCACCTTATGGTAGTTCTCCTGTGTGTCTAGTTTTTCGAATCCGACACAAAACTGACAGTGAATTGTAACGTTCAGAGCCTCTTAATGACGAAGGAACACACAAATTTCGTCGAGATTCAATACATCGTCCGACAGCCGACCTGTCTCCAAAGGTCTATTGCTGCCTCGGGCACCTTATGGTCGTTCTGCTGTGAGTCTAGTTTTCCGAATACGACGCATAACTGACAGGTAATTGTAACGTTCAGAGCCTGTTAATGACGATGGAACACACAAATTGCGTCGCGATTCAATACATCGTCCTCCAGCCGACTTGTCTCCAAGGGTCTGTTGCTGCCTCGGGCACCTTATGATCGTTCTCCTGTGAGTCTAGTTTTTTGAATCCGACGCAAAACTGACAGTTAATTGTAACGTTCAGAGCCTCTTAATGACGATGGAACACACAAATTGCGTCGCGATTCAATATATCGTCCTCCAGCAGACTTGTCTCTAAGGGTCTATTGCTGCCACGGGCACCTTATGGTCGTTCTCCTGTGATTCTTGATTCTCGAATCCGACGCAAAACTGACAGTGAATTGTAACGTTCAGAGCCTGTTAATGACTATGGAACACACAAATTGCGTCGCGATTCAATACATCGTCATCCAGCCGACTTGTCTCCAAGGGTCTAGTGCTGCCTCGGGCACCTTATGGTCGCTCTGCTGTGAGTCTAGTTTTCCGAATACGACGCATAATTGACAGTTAATTGTAACGTTCAGAGCCTCTTAATGACGATGGAACACACAAATTGCGTCGCGATTCAATACATCGTCCTCCAGCCGACTTGTCGCCGAGTTACTATTGCTGCCCCGGGCACCTCTTGGTCGTTCTTCTAGGAGTGTAGTTTTTCGAATCCGGCACAAAACTGACAGTTAATTGTAACATTCAGAGCCTCTTAATGACTATGGAACACTCAAATCGCGTCGCGATTCAATACATCGTCCTCCAGCCGCCTTGTCTCCAAGGGCCTATAGCTGCCTCGGGCACCTTATCGTCGTTCTCCTGTGAGTCTAGTTTTTCGAATCCGACGCAAAACTAACAGTTAATTGTAACGTTCAGAGCCTCTTAATGACGATGGAACACACAAATTGCATCGCGATTCAATACATCGACCTCCAGCCGCCCTGTCTCCAAGGGTCTATTGCTGCCTCGGTCACCTTATGGTCTATCTCCTGTGTGTCTATTTTTCCGAATACGACGCATAACTGACAGTTAATTGTAACGTTCAGAGTCTGTTAATGACGATGGAACACACAAATTGCGTCGCGATTCAATACATCGTCCTCCAGCCGACTTGTCTCCAAGGGTCTATTGCTGCCTCGGGCACCTTATGGTCGTTCTCCTGTGAGTCTAGTTTTTCGAATCCGACGCAAAACTGACAGTGAATTGTAACGTTCAGAGCCTCTTAATGACGATGGAACACACAAATTACGTTGCGATTCAATACATCGTCCTCCAGCCGCCTTGTCTCCAAGGGTCTATTGCTGCCTCGGTCACCTTATGGTCGTTCTCCTGTGTGTCTAGTTTTTCGAATCCGACGCATAACTGACAGTTAATTGTAACGTTCAGAGCCTCTTAATGACGATGGAACACACAAATTGCGTCGAGATTCAATACATCGTCCGACAGCCGACATGTCTCCAAGCGTCTATTGCTGCCGCGGGCACCTTATGGTCGTTCTGCTGTGAGTTTAGTTTTCCGAATACGACGCATAACTGACAGTTAATTGTAACGTTAAGAACCTGTTAATGACGATGGAACATACAAATTGCGTCGCGATTCAATACATCGTCCTCCAGCCGACCTGTCTCCAAAGGTCTATTGCTGCCTCGGGCACCTTATGGTCGCTCTGCTGTGAGTCTAGTTTTTCGAATACGACGCATAACTGACAGTTAATTGTAAGGTTCAGAGCCTCTTAATGACGATGGAACGCACAAATTGCGTCGTGATTCAATACATCGTCCTCCAGCCGACTTGTCCCGAGGTACTATTGCTGCCCCGGGCCCCTCTTGGTCGTTCTCCTAGGAGTGTAGTTTTTCGAATCCGGCACAAAACTGACAGTTAATTGTAAGGTTCAGAGCCTCTTAATGACGATGGAACACACAAATTGCGCTGGGATTCAATACATCGTCCTCCAGCCGACTTGTCTCCAAGGGTCTATTGCTGCCTCGGGCACCTTATGGTCGCTCTGCTGTGAGTCTAGTTTTTCGAATCCGACGCAAAACTGACAGTTAATTGTAACGTTCAGAGCCTCTTAATGACGATGGAACACACAAATCGCGTCGCGATTCAATACATCCTCCTCCGGCCGACCTGTCTCCAAGGGTCTATTGCTGCCTCGGGCACCTTATGGTCGTTCTCCTGTGAGACTAGTTTTTCGAATCCGACGCAAAACTGGCAGTTAATTGTAACGTTCTGAGCCTGTTAATGACTATGGAACACACAAATTGCGTCGCGATTCAATACGTCGTCCTCCAGCCGCGTTGTCTCCAAGGGTCTATTGCTGCCTCGGGCACCTTATGGTCGTTCTCCCGCGAGTCTAGTTTTTCGAATCCGACGCAAAACTGACAGTTAATTGTAACGTTCTGAGCCTCTTAATGACGATGGAACACACAAATTGCGTCGAGATTCAATACATCGTCCGACAGCCGACCTGTCTCCAAAGGTCTATTGCTGCCTCGGGCACCTTATGGTCGTTCTGCTGTGAGTCTAGTTTTCCGAATACGACGCATAACTGACAGTTAATTGTAACGTTCAGAGCCTGTTAATGACGATGGAACACACAAATCGCGTCGCGATTCAATACATCGTCGTCCAGCCGACTTGTCTCCAAAGGTCTATTGCTGCCTCGGGCACCTTATGGTCGTTCTCATGTGAGTCTAGTTTTTCGAATCCGACGCAAAACTGACAGTTAATTGCAACGTTCAGAGCCTCTTAATGACGATGGAACACACAAATTGCGTCGCGATTCAATACATCGTCCTCCAGCCGACTTGTCGCCGAGGTACTAGTGCTGCCCCGGGCACCTCTTGGTCGTTCTCCTAGGAGTGTAGTTTTTCGAATCCGGCACCAAACTGACAGTTAATTGTAACATTCAGAGCATCTTAATGACGATGAAACACACAAATTGCGCTGCGATTCAATACATCGTCCTTTAGCCGACTTGTCTCCTAGGGTCTTGTGCTGCCTCGGACACCTTATGGTCGTTCTCCTGTGAGTATAGATTTTCGAATCCAACGCAAAGCTGACAGTTAATTGTAACGTTCAAAGTCTGTTAATGACGATGGAACACACAAATCGCGTCGCGATTCAATACATCGTCCTCCAGCCGACTTGTCTCCAGGGGTCTAGTGCTGCCTCGGGCACCTTATGGTCGTTCTTCTGTGAGTCTAGATTTTCGAATCCGACGCAAAACTGACAGTTAATTGTAAGGTTCAGAGCCTCTTAAAGACAATGGAACACACAAATTGCGTCGCGATTCAATACATCGTCCTCCGGCCGACCTGTCTCCAAGTGTCTATTGCTGCCTCGGGCACCTTATGGTCGATCTCCTGTGAGTCTAGATTTTCGATTCCGACGCAAAACTGACAGTTAATTGTAACGTTCAGAGCCTGTTAATGACGATGGAACACACAAATTGTGTCGCGATTCAATACATCGTCCTCCAGCCGACTTGTCTCCAAGGGTCTATAGCTGCCTCGGGCACCTTATGGTCGTTCTCCTGTGAGTCTAGATTTTCGAATCCGACGCAAACTGACAGTTAATTGTAACGTTCAGAGCCTCTTAATGACGATGGAACACACAAACTGCGTCGCGAATTAATACATCGTCCGACAGCCGACCTGTCTCCAAGGGTCTATTTTTGCTTCGGGCACCTTATGGTCGCTCTGCTGTGAGTCTAGTTTTCCGAATACGACGCAAAACTGACAGTTAATTGTAACGTTCAGAGCCTCTTAATGACGATGGAACACACTAATTGCGTCGCGATTCAATACCTCGTCCTCCAGCCGACTTGTCGCCGAGGTACTGTTGCTGACCCGGGCACCTCTTGGTCGTTCTCCTAGGAGTGTAGATTTTCGAATCCGGCACAAAACTGACAGTTAATTGTAACATTCAGAGCCTCTTAATGACGATGGAACACACAAATTGCGCTGCGATTCAATACATCGTCCTCCAGCCGTCTTGTCTCCAAGGGACTAGTGCTGCCTCGGGCACCTTATGGACGTTCTCCTGTCAGTCTAGATTTTCGAATCCGACGCAAAACTGACAGTTAATTGTAACGTTGAGAGCCTCTTAATGACGATGGAACATACAAATTGCGTCGCGATTCAATACATCGTCCTCCAGCCGCCCTGTCTCCAAGGGTCTATTGCTGCCTCGGTCACCTTATGGTAGTTCTCCTGTGTGTCTAGTTTTTCAAATCCGACACAAAACTGACAGTGAATTGTAACGTTCAGAGCCTCTTAATGACGAAGGAACACACAAATTTCGTCGAGATTCAATACATCGTCCGACAGCCGACCTGTCTCCAAAGGTCTATTGCTACCTCGGGCACCTTATGGTCGTTCTGCTGTGAGTCTAGTTTTCCGAATACGACGCATAACTGACAGGTAATTGTAACGTTCAGAGCCTGTTAATGACGATGGAACACACAAATTGCGTCGCGATTCAATACATCGTCCTCCAGCCGACTTGTCTCCAAGGGTCTGTTGCTGCCTCGGGCACCTTATGATCGTTCTCCTGTGAGTCTAGTTTTTCGAATCCGACGCAAAACTGACAGTTAATTGTAACGTTCAGAGCCTCTTAATGACGATGGAACACACAAATTGCGTCGCGATTCAATATATCGTCCTCCAGCAGACTTGTCTCTAAGGGTCTATTGCTGCCACGGGCACCTTATGGTCGTTCTCCTGTGATTCTAGATTCTCGAATCCGACGCAAAACTGACAGTGAATTGTAACGTTCAGAGCCTGTTAATGACTATGGAACACACAAATTGCGTCGCGATTCAATACATCGTCATCCAGCCGACTTGTCTCCAAGGGTCTAGTGCTGCCTCGGGCACCTTATGGTCGCTCTGCTGTGAGTCTAGTTTTCCGAATACGACGCATAATTGACAGTTAATTGTAACGTTCAGAGCGTCTTAATGACGATGGAACACACAAATTGCGTCGCGATTCAATACATCGTCCTCCAGCCGACTTGTCGCCGAGTTACTATTGCTGCCCCGGGCACCTCTTGGTCGTTCTTCTGGGAGTGTAGTTTTTCGAAACCGGCACAAAACTGACAGTTAATTGTAACATTCAGAGCCTCTTAATGACTATGGAACACTCAAATCGCGTCGCGATTCAATACATCGTCCTCCAGCCGCCTTGTCTCCAAGGGCCTATAGCTGCCTCGGGCACCTTATCGTCGTTCTCCTGTGAGTCTAGTTTTTCGAATCCGACGCAAAACTAACAGTTAATTGTAACGTTCAGAGCCTCTTAATGACGATGGAACACACAAATTGCATCGCGATTCAATACATCGTCCTCCAGCCGCCCTGTCTCCAAGGGTCTATTGCTGCCTCGGTCACCTTATGGTCTATCTCCTGTGTGTCTATTTTTCCGAATACGACGCATAACTGACAGTTAATTGTAACGTTCAGAGTCTGTTAATGACGATGGAACACACAAATTGCGTCGCGATTCAATACATCGTCTTCCAGCCGACTTGTCTCCAAGGGTCTATTGCTGCCTCGGGCACGTTATGGTCGTTCTCCTGTGAGTCTAGTTTTTTGAATCCGACGCAAAACTGACAGTGAATTGTAACGTTCAGAGCCTCTTAATGACGATGGAACACACAAATTACGTCGCGATTCAATACATCGTCCTCCAGCCGCCTTGTCTCCAAGGGCCTATTGCTGCCTCGGTCACCTTATGGTCGTTCTCCTGTGTGTCTAGTTTTTTGAATCCGACGCAAAACTGACAGTGAATTGTAACGTTCAGAGCCTCTTAATGACGATGGAACGCACAAATTGCGTCGTGATTCAATACATCGTCCTCCAGCCGACTTGTCGCCGAGGTACTATTGCTGCCCCGGGCCCCTCTTGGTCGTTCTCCTAGGAGTGTAGTTTTTCGAATCCGGCACAAAACTGACAGTTAATTGTAAGGTTCAGAGCCTCTTAATGACGATGGAACACACAAATTGCGCTGGGATTCAATACATCGTCCTCCAGCCGACTTGTCTCCAAGGGTCTATTGCTGCCTCGGGCACCTTATGGTCGCTCTGCTGTGAGTCTAGTTTTTCGAATCCGACGCAAAACTGACAGTTAATTGTAACGTTCAGAGCCTCTTAATGACGATGGAACACACAAATGGCGTCGCGATTCAATACATCCTCCTCCGGCCGACCTGTCTCCAAGGGTCTATTGCTGCCTCGGGCACCTTATGGTCGTTCTCCTGTGAGACTAGTTTTTCGAATCCGACGCAAAACTGGCAGTTAATTGTAACGTTCTGAGCCTGTTAATGACTATGGAACACACAAATTGCGTCGCGATTCAATACGTCGTCCTCCAGCCGCGTTGTCTCCAAGGGTCTATTGCTGCCTCGGGCAACTTGCGGTCGTTCTCCTGCGAGTCTAGTTTTTCGAATCCGACGCAAAACTGACAGTTAATTGTAACGTTCAGAGCCTCTTAACGACGATGGAACACACAAATTGCGTCGAGATTCAATACATCGTCCGACAGCCGACCTGTCTCCAAAGGTCTATTGCTGCCTCGGGCACCTTATGGTCGTTCTGCTGTGAGTCTAGTTTTCCGAATACGACGCATAACTGACAGTTAATTGTAACGTTCAGAGCCTGTTAATGACGATGGAACACACAAATCGCGTCGCGATTCAATACATCGTCCTCCAGCCGACTTGTCTCCAAAGGTCTATTGCTGCCTCGGGCACCTTATGGTCGTTCTCCTGTGAGTCTAGTTTTTCGAATCCGACGCAAAACTGACAGTTAATTGCAACGTTCAGAGCCTCTTAATGACGATGGAACACACAAATTGCGTCGCGATTCAATACATCGTCCTCCAGGCGACATGTCGCCGAGGTACTATTGCTGCCCCGGGCACCTCTTGGTCGTTCTCCTAGAAGTGTAGTTTTTCGAATCCGGCACCAAACTGACAGTTAATTGTAACATTCAGAGCCTCTTAATGACGATGAAACACACAAATTGCGCTGCGATTCAATACATCGTCCTTTAGCCGACTTGTCTCCTAGGGTCTTGTGCTGCCTCGGACACCTTATGGTCGTTCTCCTGTGAGTATAGATTTTCGAATCCAACGCAATGCTGACAGTTAATTGTAACGTTCAAAGTCTGTTAATGACGATGGAACACACAAATCGCGTCGCGATTCAATACATCGTCCTCCAGCCGACTTGTCTCCAGGGGTCTAGTGCTGCCTCGGGCACCTTATGGTCGTTCTTCTGTGAGTCTAGATTTTCGAATCCGACGCAAAACTGACAGTTAATTGTAAGGTTCAGAGCCTCTTAAAGACAATGGAACACACAAATTGCGTCGCGATTCAATACATCGTCCTCCGGCCGACCTGTCTCCAAGTGTCTATTGCTGCCTCGGGCACCTTATGGTCGATCTCCTGTGAGTCTAGATTTTCGATTCCGACGGAAAACTGACAGTTAATTGTAACGTTCAGAGCCTGTTAATGACGATGGAACACACAAATTGTGTCGCGATTCAATACATCGTCCTCCAGCCGACTTGTCTCCAAGGGTCTATAGCTGCCTCGGGCACCTTATGGTCGTTCTCCTGTGAGTCTAGATTTTCGAATCCGACGCAAAACTGACAGTGAATTGTAACGTTCAGAGCCTCTTAATGACGATGGAACACACAAATTGCGTCACGATTCAATACATCGTCCTCCAGCCGACTTGTCTCCAAGGGTATATACTGCCTAGGGCACCTTATGGTCGTTCTCCTGTGAGTCTAGTTTTTCGAATCCGACGCAATACTGACAGCTTATTGTAACGTTCAGAGGCTGTTAATGACTATGGAACTCACAAATTGCGTCGCGATTCAATACATCGTCCTCCAGCCGCCTTGTCTCCAAGGGTCTATTGCTGCCTCGGTCACCTTATGTTCGTTCTCCTGTGTGTCTAGTTTTTCGAATCCGACGCATAACTGACAGTTAATTGTAACGTTCAGAGCCTCTTAATGACGATGGAACACACAAATTGCGTCGAGATTCAATACATCGTCCGACAGCCGACCTGTCTCCAAGGGTCTATTGCTGACTCGGGCACCTTATGGTCGTTCTGCTGTGAGTTTAGTTTTCCGAATACGACGCATAACTGACAGTTAATTGTAACGTTCAGAGCCTGTTAATGACGATGGAACATACAAATTGCGTCGCGATTCAATACATCGTCCTCCAGCCGACTTGTCTCCAAGGGTCTAGTGTTGCCTCGGGCACCTTATGGTCGTTCTTCTGTGAGTCTAGATTTTTGAATCCGACGCAAAACTGACAGTTAATTGTAAGGTTCAGAGCCTCTTAATGACGATGAAACACACAAATTGCGTCGCGATTCAATACAACGTCCTCCAGCCGACCTGTCTCCAAGGGTCTATTGCTGCCTCGGGCACCCTATGGTCGTTCTCCTGTGAGTCTAGTTTTTCGATGCAGAAGCAAGACTGACAGTTAATTGTAACGTTCAGAGCCTCTTAATGACGATGGACACACAAATTGCGTCGCGAATCAATACATCGTCCGACAGCCGACCTGTCTAAAAAGGTCTATTGCTGCCTCGGGCACTTTATGGTCGCTCTGCTGTGAGTCTAGTTTTTCGAATACGACGCATAACTGACAGTTATTTGTAACGTTCTGTGCCTCTTAATGACGATGGAACACACAAATTGATGGAACACACAAATTGCGTCGCGATTCAATACATCGTCCTCCAGCCCACTTGTCGCCGAGGTACTATTGCTGCCCCGGGCACCTCTTGGTCGTTCTCCTAGGAGTGTAGTTTTGCGAATCCGGCACAAAACTGACAGTTAATTGTAACATTGAGAGCCTCTTAATGACGATGGAACACACAAATTGCGCTGCGATTCAATACATCGTCCTCCAGCCGACTTGTCGCCAAGTGTCTATTGCTGCCTCGGGCACCTTATGGTCGCTGTGCTGTGAGTCTAGTTTTTCGAATCCGACGCAAAACTGACAGTTAATTGTAACGTTCAGAGCCTGTTAATGACTATGGAACACACAAATTGCGTCGCGATTCAATACACCGTCCTCCAGCCGCCTTGTCTCCAAGGGTCTATTGCTGCCTCGGTCACCTTATGGTCATTCTGCTGTGAGTCTAGATTTTTGAATCTGACGCAAAACTGACAGTTAATTGAAAGGTTCAGAGCCTCTTAATGACGATGGAACACACAAATTGCGTCGCGATTCAATACATCGTCCTCCAGCCGACCTGTCTCCAAGGGTCTATTGCTGCCTTGGGCACCTTATGGTCGTTCTCCTGTGAGTCTAGTTTTTCGAATCCGACGCAAAACTGACAGTTAATTGTAACGTTCAGAGCCTCTTAATGACGATGGAACACACAAATTGCGTCGCGAATCAATACATCGTCCGACAGCCGACCTGTCTCCAAAGGTGTATTGCTGCCTCGGGCACCTTATGGTCGCTCTGCTGTGAGTCTAGTTTTCCGAATACGACGCATAACTGACAGTTAATTGTAACGTTCAGAGCCTCTTAATGACGATGGAACACACAAATTGCGTCGCGATTCAATACATCGTCCTCCAGCCACCTTGTCGCCGAGGTACTATTGCTGCCCCGGGCACCTCTTGGTCGTTCTCCTAGGAGTGTAGTTTTTCGAATCCGGCACAAAACAGACAGTTAATTGTAACATTCAGAGCCTCTTAATGACGATTGAACACACAAATTGCGCTGCGATTCAATACATCGTCCTCCAGCCGACCTGTCTCCAAGGGTCTATTGCTGCCTCGGGCACCTTATGGTCGCTCTGCTGTGAGTCTAGTTTTCCGAATACGACGCATAACTGACAGTTAATTGTAACATTCAGAGCCTCTTAATGACAATGGAACACACAAATTGCGCTGCGATTCAATACATCGTCCTCCAGCCTACTTGTCTCCATGGGTGTATTGCTTCCTCGGGCACTTTATGGTCGTTCTCCTGTGATTCTAGATTCTCGAATCCGACGCAAAACTGACAGTGAATTGTAACGTTCAGAGCCTCTTAATGACGATGGAACACACAAATTGCGTCGAGATTCAATACATCGTCCTCCAGCCGCCTTGTCTCTAAGGGTCTATTGCTGCCTCGGGCACCTTATGGTCGTTCTCCGATGAGCCTAGTTTTTCGAATCCGACGCAAAACTGACAGTTAATTGTAACGTTCAGAGCCTCTTAATGACGATGGAACCCACAAATTGCGTCGCGATTCAATACATTGTCCTCCAGCCGACTTGTCTCCAAGGGTCTAGTGCTGCCTCGGGCACCTTATGGTCGCTCTGTTGTGAGTCTAGTTTTCCGAATACGAAGCATAACTGACAGTTAATTGTAACGTTCAGAGCCTCTTAATGACGATGGAACACACAAATTGCGTCGCGATTCAATACATCGTCCTCCAGCCGACTTGTCGCCGAGTTACTATTGCTGCCCCGGGCACCTCTTGGTCGTTCTCCTAGGAGTGTAGTTTTTCGAATCCGGCACAAAACTGACAGTTAATTGTAACATTCAGAGCCTCTTAATGACGATGGAACACACAAATCGCGTCGCGATTCAATACATCGTCCTCCAGCCGCCTTGTCTCCAAGGGCCTATAGCTGCCTCGGGCACCTTATCGTCGTTCTCCTGTGAGTCTAGTTTTTCGAATCCGACGCAAAACTGACAGTTAATTGTAACGTTCAGAGCCTCTTAATGACGATGGAACACACAAATTGCATCGCGATTCAATACATCGTCCTCCAGCCGCCTTGTCTCCAACGGTCTATTGCTGCCTCGGCCACCTTATGGTCGTTCTGCTGTGAGTCTAGATTTTTGAATCCGACGCATAACTGACAGTTAATTGTAAGGTTCAGAGCCTCTTAATGACGATGGAACACACAAATTGCGTCGCGATTCAATACATCGTCCTCCAGTCGACTTGTCGCCGAGGTACTATTGTTGCCCCGGGCCCCTCTTGGTCGTTCTCCTAGGAGTGTAGTTTTTCGAATCCGGCACAAAACTGACAGTTAATTGTAACATTCAGAGCCTCTTAATGACGATGGAACACACAAATTGCGCTGGGATTCAATACATCGTCCTCCAGCCGACTTGTCTCCAAGGGTCTATTACTGCCTCGGGAACCTTATGGTCGCTCTGCTGTGAGTCTAGTTTTTCGAATCCGACGCAAAACTGACAGTTAATTGTAACGTTCAGAGCCTGTTAATGACTATGGAACACACAAATTGCGTCGCGATTCAATACATCGTCCTCCAGCCGCCTTGCCTCCAACGGTCTATTGCTGCCTCGGTCACCTTATGGTCGTTCTGCTGTGAGTCTAGATATTCGAATCCGACGGAAAACTGATAGTTAATTGTAAGGTTCAGAGCCTCTTAATGACGATGGAACACACAAATTGCATCACGATTCCATACATCGTCCTCCAGCCGACCTGTCTCCAAGGGTCTATTGCTGCCTCGGGCACCTTATGGTCGTTCTCCTGTGAGTCTAGATTTTCGAATCCGACGCAAAACTGACAGTTAATTGTAAGGTTCAGAGCCTGTTAACGACGATGGAACACACAAATCGCGTCGCAATTCAATACATCGTCCTCCAGCCGCCCTGTCTCCAAGGGTCTATTGCTGCCTCGGTCACCTTATGGTCGTTCACCTGTGTGTCTAGTTTTTCGAATCCGACGCTTAACTGACAGTTAATTGTAACGTTCAGAGCCTCTTAATGACGATGGAACACACAAATTGCGTCGCGATTCAATACATCGTCCGACAGCCGACCTGTCTCCAAGGGTCTATTGCTGCCTCGGGCACCTTATGGTCGTTCTGCTGTGAGTTTAGTTTTCCGAATACGACGCATAACTGACAGTTAATTGTAACGTTAAGAGCCTGTTAATGACGATGTAACATACAAATTGCGTCGCGATTCAATACATCGTCCCCCAGCCGACTTGTCTCCAAGGGTCTAGTGTTGCCTCGGCACCTTATGGTCGTTCTTCTGTGTGTCTAGATTTTTGAATCCGACGCAAAACTGACAGTTAATTGTAAGGTTCAGAGCCTCTTAATGACGATGGAACACACAAATTTCGTCGCGATTCAATACATCGTCCTCCAGCCGCCTTGTCTCCAAGGGTCTATTGCTGCCTCGGGCACCTTATGGTCGCTCTCCTGTGAGTCTAATTTTTCGAATCCGACGCAAAACTGACAGTTAATTGTAACGTTCAGAGCCTCTTAATGACGATGGAACACACAAATTGCGTCGCGAATCAATACATCGTCCGACAGCCGACCTGTCTCCAAAGGTCTATTGCTGCCTCGGGCACCTTATGGTCGCTCTGCTGTGAGTCTAGTTTTCCGAATACGACGCATAACTGACAGTTAATTGTAACGTTCAGAGCCTCTTAATGACGATGGAACACACAAATTGCGTCGCGATTCAATACATCGTCCTTCAGCCGACTTGTCGCCGAGGTACTATTGCTGCCCCGGGCCCCTCTTGGTCGCTCTCCTAGGAGTGTAGTTTTTCGAATCCGGCACAAAACTGACAGTTAATTGTAACATTCAGAGCCTCTTAATGACGATGGAACACACAAATTGCGCTGGGATTCAATACATCGTCCTCCAGCCGACTTGTCTCCAAGGGTCTATTGCTGCCTCGGGAACCTTATGGTCGCTCTGCTGTGAGTCTAGTTTTTCGAATCCGACGCAAAACTGACAGTTAATTGTAACTTTCAGAGCCTGTTAATGACTATGGAAGACACAAATTGCGTCGCGATTCAATACATCGTCCTCCAGCCGCCTTGCCTCCAACGGTCTATTGCTGCCTCGGTCACCTTATGGTCGTTCTGCTCTGAGTCTAGATTTTCGAATCTGACGCAAAACTGATAGTTAATTGTAAGGTTCAGAGCCTCTTAATGACGATGGAACACACAAATTGCATCACGATTCCATACATCGTCCTCCAGCCGACCTGTCTCCAAGGGTCTATCGCTGCCTCGGGCACCTTATGCTCGTTCTCCTGTGAGTCTAGTTTTTCGAATCCGACGCAAAACTGACAGTTAATTGTAACGTTCAGAGCCTCTTAATGACGATGGAACACAGAAATTGCGTCGCGAATCAATACATCGTCCGACAGCCGACCTGTCTCCGAAGGTCTATTGCTGCCTCGGGCACCTTATGGTCGCTCTGCTGTGAGTCTAGTTTTCCGAATACGACGCATAACTGACAGTTAATTGTAAGGTTCAGAGCCTCTTAATGACGATGGAACACACAAACTGCGTCGCGATTCAATACATCGTCCTCCAGCCGACTTGTCGCCGACTTGCTGCCCCAGGCTCCTCTTGGTCGTTGTCCTAGGAGTGTAGTTTTTCGAATCCGGCACAAAACTGAAAAATTCAAAGCCTCTTAATGACAATGGAACACAAATTGCGCTGCGATTCAATACATCGTCCTCCAGCCGACTTGTCTTCAAGGGTCTAGTGCTGCGTCGGGCACCTTATGGTCGTTCTGCTGTGAGTCTAGTTATCCGAATACGACGCATAACTGACAGGTAATTGTAACGTTCGGAGCCTGTTAATGACGATGGAACACACAAATTGCGTCGCGATTCAATACATCGTCCTCCAGCCGACTTGTCTCCAAGGGTCTATTGCTGCCTCGGGCACCTTATGGTCGCTGTGCTGTGAGTCTAGTTTTTCGAATCCGACGCAAAACTGACAGTTAATTGTAACGTTCTGAGCCTCTTAATGACGATGGAACACACAAATTGCGTCGCGATTCAATATATCGTCCTCCAGCAGACTTGTCTCCAAGGGTCTATTGCTGCCACGGGCACCTTATGGTCGTTCTCCTGTGATTCTAGTTTCTCGAAACCGACGCAAAACTGACAGTGAATTGTAACGTTCAGTGCCTCTTAATGACGATGGAACACACAAATTGCGTCGAGATTCAATACATGGTCCTCCAGCCGACTTGTCTCCAAGGGTCTATTGCAGCCTCGGGCACCTAATGGTCGTTCTCCTGTGAGTCTAGTTTTTCGAATCCGACGCAAAACTAACAGTTAATTGTAACGTTCAGAGCCTGTTAATGACTATGGAACACACAAATTGCGTCGCGATTCAATACATCGTCCTCCAGCCGCCTTGTCTCCAAGGGTCTATTGCTGCCTCGGGCACCTTATGGTCGTTCTCCGATGAGCCTAGTTTTTCGAATCCGACGCAAAACTGACAGTTAATTGTAACGTTCAGATCCTCTTAATGACGATGGAACACACAAATTGCGTCGCGATTCAATACATCGTCCTCCAGCCGACTTGTCTCCAAGGGTCTAGTGCTGCCTCGGGCACCTTATGGTCGCTCTGCTGTGAGTCTAGTTTTCCGAATACGACGCATAACTGACAGTTAATTGTAACATTCAGAGCCTCTTAATGACGATGGAACACACAAATTGCGTCGCGATTCAATACATCGTCCTCCAGCCGACTTGTCGCCGAGGTACTATTGCTGCCCCGGGCACCTCTTGGTCGTTCTCCTAGGAATGTAGTTTTTCGAATCCGGCACAAAACTGACAGTTAATTGTAACATTCAGAGCCTCTTAATGACGATGGAACACACAAATTGCGCTGGGATTCAATACATCGTCCTCCAGCCGACTTGTCTCCAAGGGTCTATTGCTGCCTCGGGAACCTTATGGTCGCTCTGCTGTGAGTCTAGTTTTTCGAATCCGACGCAAAACTGACAGTTAATTGTAACGTTCAGAGCCGGTTAATGACTATGGAACACACAAATTGAGCCGCGATTCAATACATCGTCCTCCAGCCGCCTTGCCTCCAACGGTCTATTGCTGCCTCGGTCACCTTATGGTCGTTCTGCTGTGAGTCTAGATTTTCGAATCCGACGCAAAACTGATAGTTAATTGTAAGGTTCAGAGCCTCTTAATGACGATGGAACACACAAATTGCATCACGATTCCACACATCGTCCTCCAGCCGACCTGTCTCCAAGGGTCTATTGCTGCCTCGGGCACCTTATGGTCGTTCTCCTGTGAGTCTAATTTTTCGAATCCGACGCAAAACTGACAGTTAATTGTAACGTTCAGAGCCTCTTAATGACGATGGAACACCCAAATTGCGTCGCGATTCAATACATCGTCCTCCAGCCGACTTGTCTCCAAGGGTCTAGTGCTGCCTCGGGCACCTTATGGTCGCTCTGCTGTGAGTCTAGTTTTCCGTATACGACGCATAACTGACAGTTAATTGTAACGTTCAGAGCCTCTTAATGACGATGGAACACACAAATTGCGTCGCGATTCAATACATCGTCCTCCAGCCGACTTGTCGCCGAGGTACTATTGCTGCCCCGGGCACCTCTTGGTCGTTCTCCTAGGAGTGTAGTTTTTCGAATCCGGCACAAAACTGAAAAATTCAAAGCCTCTTAATGACGATGGAACACAAATTGCGCTGCGATTCAATACATCGTCCTCCAGCCGACTTGTCTTCAAGGGTCTAGTGCTGCCTCGGGCACCTTATGGTCGTTCTCCTGTGAGTCTAGATTTTCGAATCCGACGCTAAACTGACAGTTAATTGTAAGGTTCAGAGCCTGTTAATGACGATGGAACACACAAATCGCGTCGCGATTCAATACATCGTCCTCCAGCCGCCCTGTCTCCAAGGGTCTATTGCTGCCTCGGTCACCTTATGGTCGTTTCCCTGTGTGTCTAGTTTTTCGAATCCGACGCTTAACTGACAGTTAATTGTAACGTTCAGAGCCTCTTAATGACGATGGAACACACAAATTGCGTAGAGATTCAATACATCGTCCGACAGCCGACCTGTCTCCAAGGGTCTATTGCTGCCTCAGGCACCTTATGGTCGTTCTGCTGTGAGTTTAGTTTTCCGAATACGACGCATAACTGACAGTTAATTGTAACGTTAAGAGCCTGTTAATGACGATGTAACATACAAATTGCGTCGCGATTCAATACTTCGTCCTCCAGCCGACTTGTCTCCAAGGGTCTAGTGTTGCCTCGGCACCTTATGGTCGTTCTCCTGTGAGTCTAGTTTTTCCAATCCGACGCAAAACTGACAGTTAATTGTAACGTTCAGAGCCTCTTAATGACGATGGAACACACAAATTGCGTCGCGAATCAATACATCGTCCGACAGCCGACCTGTCTCCAAAGGTCTATTGCTGCCTCGGGCACCTTATGGTCGCTCTGCTGTGAGTCTAGTTTTCCGAATACGACGCATAACTGACAGTTAATTGTAACGTTCAGAGCCTCTTAATGACGATGGAACACACAAATTGCGTCGCGATTCAATACATCGTCCTCCAGCCGACTTGTCGCCGAGGTACTATTGCTGCCCCGGGCCCCTCTTGGTCGTTCTCCTAGGAGTGTAGTTTTTCGAATCCGGCACAAAACTGACAGTTAATTGTAACATTCAGAGCCTCTTAATGACGATGGAACACACAAATTGCGCTGGGATTCAATACATCGTCCTCCAGCCGACTTGTTTCCAAGGGTCTATTGCTGCCTCGGGAACCTTATGGTCGCTCTGCTTTGAGTCTAGTTTTTCGAATCCGACGCAAAACTGACAGTTAATTGTCTTTCAGAGCCTCTTAATGACTATGGAACACACAAATTGCGTCGCGATTCAATACATCGTCCTCCAGCCGCCTTGAGTCCAACGGTCTATTGCTGCCTCGGTCACCTTATGGTCGTTCTGCTGTGAGTCTAGATTTTCGAATCCGACGCAAAACTGATAGTTAATTGTAAGGTTCAGAGCCTCTTAATGACGATGGAACACACAAATTGCATCACGATTCCATACATCGTCCTCCAGCCGACCTATCTCCAAGGGTCTATCGCTGCCTCGGGCACCTTATGGTCGTTCTCCTGTGAGTCTAGTTTTTCGAATCCGACGCAAAACTGACAGTTAATTGTAACGTTCAGAGCCTCTTAATGACAATGGAACACACAAATTGCGTCGCGAATCAATACATCGTCCGACAGCCGACCTGTCTCCGAAGGTCTATTGCTGCCTCGGGCACCTTATGGTCGCTCTGCTGTGAGTCTAGTTTTCCGAATACGACGCATAACTGACAGTTAATTGTAAGGTTCAGAGCCTCTTAATGACGATGGAACACACAAATTGCGTCGCGATTCAATACATCGTCCTCCAGCCGACTTGTCGCCGACTTGCTGCCCCAGGCTCCTCTTGGTCGTTGTCCTAGGAGTGTAGTTTTTCGAATCCGGCACAAAACTGAAAAATTCAAAGCCTCTTAATGACGATGGAACACAAATTGCGCTGCGATTCAATACATCGTCCTCCAGCCGACTTGTCTTCAAGGGTCTAGTGCTGCCTCGGGCACCTTATGGTCGTTCTCCTGTGAGTCTAGATTTTCGAATCCGACGCAAAACTGACAGTTAATTGTAAGGTTCAGAGCCTGTTAATGACGATGGAACACACAAATCGCGTCGCGATTCAATACATCGTCCTCCAGCCGCCCTGTCTCCAAGGGTCTATTGCTGCCTCGGTCACCTTATGGTCGTTCTCCTGTGTGTCTAGTTTTTCGAATCCGACGCAAAACTGACAGATAATTGTAACGTTCAGAGCCTCTTAATGACGATGGAACACACAAATTGCGTCGAGATTCAATACATCGTCCGACAGCCGACCTGTCCCCAAAAGTCTATTGCTGCCTCGGGTACCTTATGGTCGTTCTCCTGTGAGTCTAGTTTTTCGAATCCGACGCAAAACTGACAGTTAATTGTAACGTTCTGAGCCTCTTAATGACGATGGAACACACAAATTGCGTCGCGATTCAATATATCGTCCTCCAGCAGACTTGTCTCCAAGGGTCTATTGCTGCCACGGGCACCGTATGGTCGTTCTCCTGTGATTCTAGTTTCTCGAAACCGACGCAAAACTGACAGTGAATTGTAACGTTCAGTGCCTCTTAATGACGATGGAAAACACAAATTGCGTCGAGATTCAATACATCGTCCTCCAGCCGACTTGTCTCCAAGGGTCTAGTGCTGCCTCGGGCACCTTATGGTCGCTCTGCTGTGAGTCTAGTTTTCCGAATACGACGCATAACTGACAGTTAATTGTAACGTTCTGAGCCTCTTAATGACGATGGAACACACAAATTGCGTCGCGATTCAATACATCGTCCTCCAGCCGACTTGTCGCCGAGGTACTATTGCTGCCCCGGGCACCTCTTGGTCGTTCTCCTGTGAGTGTAGTTTTTGGAATCCGACGCAAAACCGACAGTATATTGTAACGTTCAGAGCCTGTTAATGACTATGGAACACACAAATTGTGTCGCGATTCAATACATCGTCCTCCAGCCGCCTTGTCTAAAAGGGTCTATTGCTGCCTCGGTCACCTTATGGTCGTTCTCCTGTGTGTCTAGTTTTTCGAAACCGACGCAAAACTGACAGTGAATTGTAACGTTCAGTGCCTCTTAATGACGATGGAACACACAAATTGCGTCGCGATTCAATACATCGTCCTCCAGCCGCCTTGTCTCCAAGGGTCTATAGCTGCCTCGGGCACCTTATCGTCGTTCTCCTGTGAGTCTAGTTTTTCGAATCCGACGCAAAACTGACAGTGAATTGTAACGTTCAGAGCCTCTTAATGACGATGGAACACACAAATTGCGTCGCGATTCAATACATCGTCCTCCAGCCGACTTGTCTCCAAGGGTCTATTGCTGCCTCGGGCACCTTATGGTCGTTCTCCTGTGAGTGTAGTTTTTCGAATCCGACGCAAAACTGACAGTATATTGTAACGTTCAGAGCCTGTTAATGACTATGGAACACACAAATTGCGTCGCGATTCAATACATCTTCCTCCAGCCGCCTTGTCTCCAAGGGTCTATTGCTGCCTCGGTCACCTTATGGTCGTTCTCCTGTGTGTCTAGTTTTTCGAATCCGACGCATAACTGACATTTAATTGTAACGTTCAGAGCCTCTTAATGACGATGGAACACACAAATCACGTCGCGATTCAATACATCGTCCTCCAGCCGCCTTGTCTCCAAGGGTCTAATGCTGCCTCGGGCACCTTATCGTCGTTCTCCTGTGAGTCTAGTTTTTCGAATCCGACGCAAAACTGACAGTTAATTGTAACGTTCAGAGCCTCTTAATGACGATGGAACACACAAATTGCATCGCGATTTAATACACCGTCCTCCAGCCAACTTGCCTCCAACGGTCTATTGCTGCCTCGGTCACCTTATGGTCGTTCTCCTGTGAGTCTAGTTTTTCGAATCCGACGCAAAACTGACAGTGAATTGTAACGTTCAGAGCCTCTTAATGACGATGGAACACACAAATTGCGTCGAGATTCAATACATCGTCCTCCAGCCGACTTGTCTCCAAGGGTCTATTGCAGCCTCGGGCACCTAATGGTCGTTCTGCTGTGAGTGTAGTTTTTCGAATCCGACGCAAAACTGACAGTGAATAGTAACGTTCAGAGCCTCTTAATGACGATGGAACACACAAATTGCGTCGCGATTCAATACATCGTCCTCCAGCCGCCTTGTCTCCAAGGGTCTATTGCTGCCTCGGTCACCTTATGGTCGTTCTCCTGTGTGTCTAGTCTTTCGAATCCGAAGCATAACTGACAGTTAATTGTAACGTTCAGAGCCTCTTAATGACGATGGAACACACAAATTGCGTCGCGATTCAATACATCGTCCGACAGCCGACCTGTCTCCAAGGGTCTATTGCTGCCTCGGGCACCTTATGGTCGTTCTGCTGTGAGTTTAGTTTTCCGAATACGACGCATAACTGACAGTTAATTATAAGGTTCAGAGCCTCTTAATGACGATGGAACACACAATTTGCGTCGCGATTCAATACATCGTCCTCCAGCCGACTTGTCGCCGAGGTACTATTGCTGCCCCGGGCCCCTCTTGGTCGTTCTCCTAGGAGTGTAGTTTTTCGAATCCGGCACAAAACTGACAGTTAATTGTAACATTCAGAGCCTCTTAACGACGATGGAACACACAAATTGCGCTGGGATTCAATACATCGTCCTCCAGCCGACTTGTCTCCAAGGTTCTATTGCTGCCTCGGGAACCTTATGGTCGCTCTGCTGTGAGTCTAGTTTTTCGAATCCGACGCAAAACTGACAGTTAATTGTAACGTTCAGAGCCTCTTAATGACGATGGAACACACAAATTGCGTCGCGAATCAATACATCGTCCGACAGCCGACCTGTCTCCAAAGGTCTATTGCTGCCTCGGGCACCTTATGGTCGCTCTGCTGTGAGTCTAGTTTTCCGAATACGACGCATAACTGACAGTTAATTGTAACGTTCAGAGCCTCTTAATGACGATGGAACACACAAATTGCGTCGCGATTCAATACATCGTCCTCCAGCCGACTTGTTTCCAAGGGTCTATTGCTGCCTCGGGAACCTTATGGTCGCTCTGCTTTGAGTCTAGTTTTTCGAATAGGACGCAAAACTGACAGTTAATTGTAACTTTCAGAGCCTGTTAATGACTATGGAACACACAAATTGCGTCGCGATTCAATACATCGTCCTCCAGCCGCCTTGCCTCCAACGGTCTATTGCTGCCTCGGTCACCTTATGGTCGTTCTGCTGTGAGTCTAGATTTTCGAATCCGACGCAAAACTGATAGTTAATTGTAAGGTTCAGAGCCTCTTAATGACGATGGAACACACAAATTGTATCACGATTCCATACATCGTCCTCCAGCCGACCTATCTCCAAGGGTCTATCGCTGCCTCGGGCACCTTATGGTCGTTCTCCTGTGAGTCTAGATTTTCGAATCCGACGCAAAACTGACAGTAATTGTAACGTTCAGAGCCTCTTAATGACAATGGAACACACAAATTGCGTCGCGAATCAATACATCGTCCGACAGCCGACCTGTCTCCGAAGGTCTATTGCTGCCTCCGGCACCTTATGGTCGCTCTGCTGTGAGTCTAGTTTTCCGAATACGACGCATAACTGACAGTTAATTGTAAGGTTCAGAGCCTCTTAATGACGATGGAACACACAAATTGCGTCGCGATTCAATACATCGTCCTCCAGCCGACTTGTCGCCGACTTGCTGCCCCAGGCTCCTCTTGGTCGTTGTCCTAGGAGTGTAGTTTTTCGAATCCGGCACAAAACTGAAAAATTCAAAGCCTCTTAATGACGATGGAACACAAATTGCGCTGCGATTCAATACATCGTCCTCCAGCCGACTTGTCTTCAAGGGTCTAGTGCTGCCTCGGGCACCTTATGGTCGTTCTCCTGTGAGTCTAGATTTTCGAATCCGACGCAAAACTGACAGTTAATTGTAAGGTTCAGAGCCTGTTAATGACGATGGAACACACAAATCGCGTCGCGATTCAATACATCGTCTTCCAGCCGCCCTGTCTCCAAGGGTCTATTGCTGCCTCGGTCACCTTATGGTCGTTCTCCCGTGTGTCTAGTTTTTCGAATCTGACGCAAAACTGACAGTATATTGTAACGTTCAGAGCCTGTTAATGACTATGGAACACACAAATTGCGTCTAGATTCAATACATCGTCCGACAGCCGATCTGTCCCCAAAGGTCTATTGCTGCCTCGGGCACCTTATGGTCGTTCTCCTGTGAGTCTAGTTTTTCGAATCCGACGCAAAACTGACAGTTAATTGTAACGTTCTGAGCCTCTTAATGACGATGGAACACACAAATTGCGTCGCGATTCAATATATCGTCCTCCAGCAGACTTGTCTCCAAGGGTCTATTGCTGCCACGGGCACCTTATGGTCGTTCTCCTGTGATTCTAGTTTCTCGAAACCGACGCAAAACTGACAGTGAATTGTAACGTTCAGTGCCTCTTAATGACGATGGAACACACAAATTGCGTCGAGATTCAATACATCGTCCTCCAGCCGACTTGTCTCCAAGGGTCTAGTACTGCGTCGGGCACCTTATGGTCGCTCTGCTGTGAGTCTAGTTTTCCGAATACGACGCATAACTGACAGTTAATTGTAACGTTCAGAGCCTCTTAATGACGATGGAACACACAAATTGCGTCGCGATTCAATACATCGTCCTCCAGCCGACTTGTCGCCGAGGTACTATTGCTGCCCCGGGCACCTCTTGGTCGTTCTCCTGTGAGTGTAGTTTTTGGAATCCGACGCAAAACTGACAGTATATTGTAACGTTCAGAGCCTGTTAATGACTATGGAACACACAAATTGCGTCGCGATTCAATACATCGTCCTCCAGCCGCCTTGTCTCCAAGGGTCTATTGCTGCCTCGGTCACCTGATGGTCGTTCTCCTGTGTGTCTAGTTTTTCGAAACCGACGCAAAACTGACAGTGAATTGTAACGTTCAGTGCCTCTTAATGACGATGGAACACACAAATTGCGTCGCGATTCAATACATCGTCCTCCAGCCGCCTTGTCTCCAAGGGTCTATAGCTGCCTCGGGCACCTTATCGTCGTTCTCCTGTGAGTCTAGTTTTTCGAATCCGACGCAAAACTGACAGTTAATTGTAACGTTCAGAGCCTCTTAATGACGATGGAACACACAAATTGCATCGCGATTCAATACATCGTCCTCCAGCCGCCCTATCTCCAAGGGTCTATTGCTGCCTCGGTCACCTTATGGTCTATCTCCTGTGTGTCTATTTTTCCGAATACGACGCATAACTGACAGTTAATTGTAACGTTCAGAGTCTGTTAATGACGATGGAACACACAAATTGCGTCGCGATTCAATACATCGTCCTCCAGCCGACTTGTCTCCAAGGGTCTATTGCTGCCTCGGGCACCTTATGGTCGTTCTCCTGTGAGTCTAGTTTTTCGAATCCGACGCAAAACTGACAGTGAATTGTAACGTTCAGAGCCTCTTAATGACGATGGAACACACAAATTGCGTCGCGATTCAATACATCGTCCTCCAGCCGACTTGTCTCCAAGGGTCTATTGCTGCCTCGGGCACCTTATGGTCGTTCTCCTGTGAGTGTAGTTTTTCGAATCCGACGCAAAACTGACAGTATATTGTAACGTTCAGAGCCTGTTAATCACTATGGAACACACAAATTGCGTCGCGATTCAATACATCGTCCTCCAGCCGCCTTGTCTCCAAGGGTCTATTGCTGCCTCGGTCACCTTATGGTCGTTCTCCTGTGTGTCTAGTTTTTCGAATCCGACGCATAACTGACATTTAATTGTAACGTTCAGAGCCTCTTAATGACGATGGAACACACAAATCGCGTCGCGATTCAATACATCGTCCTCCAGCCGCCTTGTCTCCAAGGGTCTATAGCTGCCTCGGGCACCTTATCGTCGTTCTCCTGTGAGTCTAGTTTTTCGAATCCGACGCAAAACTGACAGTTAATTGTAACGTTCAGAGCCTCTTAATGACGATGGAACACACAAATTGCGTCGAGATTCAATACATCGTCCTCCAGCCGACTTGTCTCCAAGGGTCTATTGCAGGCTCGGGCACCTAATGGTCGTTCTGCTGTGAGTGTAGTTTTTCGAATCCGACGCAAAACTGACAGTATATTGTAACGTTCAGAGCCTGTTAATGACTATGGAACACACAAATTGAGCCGCGATTCAATACATCGTCCTCCAGCCGCCATGCCTCCAACGGTCTATTGCTGCCTCGGTCACCTTATGGTCGTTCTGCTGTGAGTCTAGATTTTCGAATCCGACGCAAAACTGATAGTTAATTGTAAGGTTCAGAGCCTCTTAATGACGATGGAACACACAAATTGCATCACGATTCCATACATCGTCCTCCAGCCGACCTGTCTCCAAGGGTCTATTGCAGCCTCGGGCACCTTATGGTCGTTCTCCTGTGAGTCTAGTTTTTCGAATCCGACGCAAAACTGACAGTTAATTGTAACGTTCAGAGCCTCTTAATGACGATGGAACACACAAATTGCGTCGCGAATCAATCCATCGTCCGACAGCCGACCTGTCTCCAAAGGTCTATTGCTGCCTCGGGCACCTTATGGTCGCTCTGCTGTGAGTCTAGTTTTCCGAATACGACGCATAACTGACAGTTAATTGTAAGGTTCAGAGCCTCTTAATGACGATGAAACACACAAATTGCGTCGCGATTCAATACATCGTCCTCCAGCCCACTTGTCGCCGACTTGCTGCCCCAGGCTCCTCTTGGTCGTTGTCCTAGGAGTGTAGTTTTTCGAATCCGGCACAAAACTGAAAAATTCAAAGCATCTTAATGACGATGGAACACAAATTGCGCTACGATTCAATACATCGTCCTCCAGCCGACTTGTCTTCAAGGGTCTAGTGCTGCCTCGGGCACCTTATGGTCGTTCTCCTGTGAGTCTAGATTTTCGAATCCGACGCTAAACTGACAGTTAATTGTAAGGTTCAGAGCCTGTTAATGACGATGGAACACACAAATCGCGTCGCGATTCAATACATCGTCCTCCAGCCGCCGTGTCTCCAAGGGTCTATTGCTGCCTCGGTCACCTTATGGTCGTTCTCCTGTGTGTCTAGTTTTTCGAATCCGACGCTTAACTGACAGTTAATTGTAACGTTCAGAGCCTCTTAATGACGATGGAACACACAAATTGCGTCGAGATTCAATACATCGTCCGACAGCCGACCTGTCTCCAAGGGTCTATTGCTGCCTCGGGCACCTTATGGTCGTTCTGCTGTGAGTTTAGTTTTCCGAATACGACGCATAACTGACAGTTAATTGTAACGTTAAGAGCCTGTTAATGACGATGTAACATACAAATTGCGTCGCGATTCAATACATCGTCCTCCAGCCGACTTGTCTCCAAGGGTCTAGTGTTGCCTCGGCACCTTATGGTCGTTCTTCTGTGAGTCTAGATTTTTGAATCCGACGCAAAACTGACTGTTAATTGTAAGGTTCAGAGCCTCTTAATGACGATGGAACACACAAATTACGTCGCGATTCAATACATCGTCCTCCAGCCGACCTGTCTCCAAGGGTCTATTGCTGCCTCGGGCACCTTATGGTCGTTCTCCTGTGTAGTTTTTCGAATCCGACGCAAAACTAACAGTTAATTGTAACGTTCAGAGCCTCTTAATGACGATGGAACACACAAATTGCGTCGCGAATCAATACATCGTCCGACAGCCGACCTGTCTCCAAAGGTCTATTGCTGCCTCGGGCACCTTATGGTCGCTCTGCTGCGAGTCTAGTTTTCCGAATACGACGCATAACTGACAGTTAATTGTAACGTTCAGAGCCTCTTAATGACGATGGAACACACAAATTGCGTCGCGATTCAATACATCGTCCTCCAGCCGACTTGTCGCCGACTTGCTGCCCCAGGCTCCTCTTGGTCGTTGTCCTAGGAGTGTAGTTTTTCGAATCCGGCACAAAACTGAAAAATTCAAAGCCTCTTAATGACGATGGAACACTAATTGCGCTGCGATTCGATACATCGTCCTCCAGCCGACTTGTCTTCAAGGGTCTAGTGCTGCCTCGGGCACCTTATGGTCGTTCTCCTGTGAGTCTAGATTTTCGAATCCGACGCAAAACTGACAGTTAATTGTAAGGTTCAGAGCCTGTTAATGACGATGGAACACACAAATCGCGTCGCGATTCAATACATCGTCTTCCAGCCGCCCTTTCTCCAAGGGTCTATTGCTGCCTCGGTCACCTTATGGTCGTTCTCCCGTGTGTCTAGTTTTTCGAATCCGACGCAAAACTGACAGATAATTGTAACGTTCAGAGCCTCTTAATGACGATGGAACACACAAATTGCGT
The DNA here is from genome assembly GCF_023898315.1 of Schistocerca nitens. Taxonomy (NCBI): domain Eukaryota; kingdom Metazoa; phylum Arthropoda; class Insecta; order Orthoptera; family Acrididae; genus Schistocerca; species Schistocerca nitens. The sequence continues at coordinate 236,298,654 of NC_064623.1, read as the reverse complement.
CTAGATTCAATACATCGTCCGACAGCCGATCTGTCCCCAAAGGTCTATTGCTGCCTCGGGCACCTTATGGTCGTTCTCCTGTGAGTCTAGTTTTTCGAATCCGACGCAAAACTGACAGTTAATTGTAACGTTCTGAGCCTCTTAATGACGATGGAACACACAAATTGCGTCGCGATTCAATATATCGTCCTCCAGCAGACTTGTCTCCAAGGGTCTATTGCTGCCACGGGCACCTTATGGTCGTTCTCCTGTGATTCTAGTATCTCGAAACCGACGCAAAACTGACAGTGAATTGTAACGTTCAGTGCCTCTTAATGACGATGGAACACACAAATTGCGTCGAGATTCAATACATCGTCCTCCAGCCGACTTGTCTCCAAGGGTCTAGTGCTGCCTCGGGCACCTTATGGTCGCTCTGCTGTGAGTCTAGTTTTCCGAATACGACGCATAACTGACAGTTAATTGTAACGTTCAGAGCCTCTTAATGACGATGGAACACACAAATTGCGTCGCGATTCAATACATCGTCCTCCAGCCGACTTGTCACCGAGGTACTATTGCTGCCCCGGGCACCTCTTGGTCGTTCTCCTGTGAGTGTAGTTTTTGGAATCCGACGCAAAACTGACAGTATATTGTAACGTTCAGAGCCTGTTAATGACTATGGAACACACAAATTGCGTCGCGATTCAATACATCGTCCTCCAGCCGCCTTGTCTCCAAGGGTCTATTGCTGCCTCGGTCACCTGATGGTCGTTCTCCTGTGTGTCTAGTTTTTCGAAACCGACGCAAAACTGACAGTGAATTGTAACGTTCAGTGCCTCTTAATGACGATGGAACACACAAATTGCGTCGCGATTCAATACATCGTCCTCCAGCCGCCTTGTCTCCAAGGGTCTATAGCTGCCTCGGGCACCTTATCGTCGTTCTCCTGTCAGTCTAGTTTTTCGAATCCGACGCAAAACTGACAGTTAATTGTAACGTTCAGAGTCTGTTAATGACGATGGAACACACAAATTGCGTCGCGATTCAATACATCGTCCTCCAGCCGACTTGTCTCCTAGGGTCTATTGCTGCCTCGGGCACCTTATGGTCGTTCTCCTGTGAGTCTAGTTTTTCGAATCCGACGCAAAACTGACAGTGAATTGTAACGTTCAGAGCCTCTTAATGACGATGGAACACACAAATTGCGTCGCGATTCAATACATCGTCCTCCAGCCGACTTGTCGCCGACTTGCTGCCCCAGGCTCCTCTTGGTCGTTGTCCTAGGAGTGTAGTTTTTCGAATCCGGCACAAAACTGAAAAATTCAAAGCCTCTTAATGACGATGGAACACAAATTGCGCTGCGATTCAATACATCGTCCTCCAGCCGACTTGTCTTCAAGGGTCTAGTGCTGCCTCGGGCACCTTATGGTCGTTCTCCTGTGAGTCTAGATTTTCGAATCCGACGCAAAACTGACAGTTAATTGTAAGGTTCAGAGCCTGTTAATGACGATGGAACACACAAATCGCGTCGCGATTCAATACATCGTCTTCCAGCCGCCCTGTCTCCAAGGGTCTATTGCTGCCTCGGTCACCTTATGGTCGTTCTCCTGTGTGTCTAGTTTTTCGAATCCGACGCAAAACTGACAGATAATTGTAACGTTCAGAGCCTCTTAATGACGATGGAACACACAAATTGCGTCGAGATTCAATACATCGTCCGACAGCCGACCTGTCCCCAAAGGTCTATTGCTGCCTCGGGCACCTTATGGTCGTTCTCCTGTGAGTCTAGTTTCTCGAATCCGACGCAAAACTGACAGATAATTGTAACGTTCAGAGCCTCTTAATGACGATGGAACACACAAATTGCCTCGCGATTCAATATATCGTCCTCCAGCAGACTTGTCTCCAAGGGTCTATTGCTGCCACGGGCACCTTATGGTCGTTCTCCTGTGATTCTAGTTTCTCGAAACCAACTCAAAACTGACAGTGAATTGTAACGTTCAGTGCCTCTTAATGACGATGGAACACACAAATTGCGTCGAGATTCAATACATCGTCCTCCAGCCGACTTGTCTCCAAGGGTCTATTGCTGCCTCGGGCACCTAATGGTCGTTCTCCTGTGAGTCTAGTTTTTCGAATCCGACGCAAAACTAACAGTTAATTGTAACGTTCAGAGCCTGTTAATGACTATGGAACACACAAATTGCGTTGCGATTCAATACATCGTCCTCCAGCCGCCTTGTCTCCAAGGGTCTATTGCTGCCTCGGGCACCTTATGGTCGTTCTCCGATGAGCCTAGTTTTTCGAATCCGACGCAAAACTGACAGTTAATTGTAACGTTCAGAGCCTCTTAATGACGATGGAACACACAAATTGCTTCGCGATTCAATACATCGTCCTCCAGCCGACTTGTCTCCAAGGGTCTAGTGCTGCCTCGGGCACCTTATGGTCGCTCTGCTGTGAGTCTAGTTTTCCGAATACGACGCATAACTGACAGTTAATTGTAACGTTCTGAGCCTCTTAATGACGATGGAACACACAAATTGCGTCGCGATTCAATACATCGTCCTCCAGCCGACTTGTCGCCGAGGTACTATTGCTGCCCCGGGCACCTCTTGGTTGTTCTCCTGTGAGTGTAGTTTTTCGAATCCGACGCAAAACTGACAGTATATTGTAACGTTCAGAGCCTGTTAATGACTATGGAACACACAAATGGCGTCGCGATTCAATACATCGTCCTCCAGCCGCCTTGTCTCCAAGGGTCTATCGCTGCCTCGGGCACCTTATCGTCGTTCTCCTGTGAGTCCAGTTTTTCGAATCCGACGCAAAACTGACAGTTAATTGTAACGTTCAGAGCCTCTTAATGACGATGGAACACACAAATTGCATCGCGATTCAATACATCGTCCTCCAGCCGCCCTATCTCCAAGGGTCTATTGCTGCCTCGGTCACCTTATGGTCTATCTCCTGTGTGTCTATTTTTCCGAATACGATGCATAACTGACAGTTAATTGTAACGTTCAGAGTCTGTTAATGACGATGGAACACACAAATTGCGTCGCGATTCAATACATCGTCCTCCAGCCGACTTGTCTCCAAGGGTCTATTGCTGCCTCGGGCACCTTATGGTCGTTCTCCTGTGAGTCTAGTTTTTCGAATCCGACGCAAAACTGACAGTGAATTGTAACGTTCAGAGCCTCTTAATGACGATGGAACACACAAATTGCGTCGCGATTCAATACATCGTCCTCCAGCCGACTTGTCTCCAAGGGTCTATTGCTGCCTCGGGCACCTTATGGTCGTTCTCCTGTGAGTGTAGTTTTTCGAATCCGACGCAAAACTGACAGTATATTGTAACGTTCAGAGCCTGTTAATGACTATGGAACACACAAATTGCGTCGCGATTCAATACATCGTCCTCCAGCCGCCTTGTCTCCAAGGGTCTATTGCTGCCTCGGTCACCTTATGGTCGTTCTCCTGTGTGTCTAGTTTTTCGAATCCGACGCATAACTGACAGTTAATTGTAACGTTCAGAGCCTCTTAATGACGATGGAACACACAAATTGCGTCGAGATTCAATACATCGTCCGACAGCCGACCTGTCTTCAAGGGTCTATTGCTGCCTCGCGCACCTTATGGTCGTTCTGCTGTGAGTTTAGTTTTCCGAATACGACGCGTAACTGACAGTTAATTGTAAGGTTCAGAGCCTCTTAATGACGATGGAACACACAAATTGCGTCGCGATTCAATACATCGTCCTCCAGCCGACTTGTTTCCAAGGGTCTATTGCTGCCTCGGGAACCTTATGGTCGCTCTGCTGTGAGTCTAGTTTCTCGAATCCGACGCAAAACTGACAGTTAATTGTAACTTTCAGAACCTATTAATGACTATGGAACACACAAATTGCGTCGCGATTCAATACATCGTCCTCCAGCCGCCTTGCCTCCAACGGTCTATTGCTGCCTCGGTCACCTTATGGTCGTTCTGCTGTGAGTCTAGATTTTCGAATCCGACGCAAAACTGGTAGTTAATTGTAAGGTTCAGAGCCTCTTAATGACGATGGAACACGCAAATTGCATCACGATTCCATACATCGTCCTCCAGCCGACCTATCTCCAAGGGTCTATCGCTGCCTCGGGCACCTTATGGTCGTTCTCCTGTGAGTCTAGTTTTTCGAATCCGACGCAAAACTGACAGTTAATTGTAACGTTCAGAGCCTCTTAATGACAATGGAACACACAAATTGCGTCGCGAATCAATACATCGTCCGACAGCCGACCTGTCTCCGAAGGTCTATTGCTGCCTCGGGCACCTTATGGTCGCTCTGCTGTGAGTCTAGTTTTCCGAATACGACGCATAACTGACAGTTAATTGTAAGGTTCAGAGCCTCTTAATGACGATGGAACACACAAATTGCGTCGCGATTCAATACATCGTCCTCCAGCCGACTTGTCGCCGACTTGCTGCCCCAGGCTCCTCTTGGTCGTTGTCCTAGGAGTGTAGTTTTTCGAATCCGGCACAAAACTGAAAAATTCAAAGCCACTTAATGACGATGGAACACAAATTGCGCTGAGATTCAATACATCGTCCTCCAGCCGACTTGTCTTCAAGGGTCTAGTGCTGCCTCGGGCACCTTATGGTCGTTCTCTTGTGAGTTTAGATTTTCGAATCCGACGCAAAACTGACAGTTAATTGTAAGGTTCAGAGCCTGTTAATGACGATGGAACACACCAATCGCGTCGCGATTCAATACATCGTCCTCCAGCCGCCCTGTCTCCAAGGGTCTATTGCTGCCTCGGTCACCTTATGGTCGTTCTCCTGTGTGTCTAGTTTTTCGAATCCGACGCAAAACTGACAGATAATTGTAACGTTCAGAGCCTCTTAATGACGATGGAACACACAAATTGCGTCGAGATTCAATACATCGTCCGACAGCCGACCTGTCCCCAAAGGTCTATTGCTGCCTCGGGCACCTTATGGTCGTTCTGCTGTGAGTCTAGTTTTCCGAATACGACGCATAACTGACAGGTAATTGTAACGTTCAGAGCCTGTTAATGACGATGGAACACACAAATTGCGTCGCGAATCAATACATCGTCCTCCAGCCGACTTGTCTCCAAGGGTCTATTCCTGCCTCGGGCACCTTATGGTCGTTCTCCTGTGAGTCTAGTTTTTCGAATCCGACGCAAAACTGACAGTGAATTGTAACGTTCAGAGCCTCTTAATGACGATGGAACACACAAATTGCGTCGCGATTCAATACATCGTCCTCCAGCCGACTTGTCTCCAAGGGTCTATTGCTGCCTCGGGCACCTTATGGTCGTTCTCCTGTGAGTGTAGTTTTTCGAATCCGACGCAAAACTGACAGTATATTGTAACGTTCAGAGCGTGTTAATGACTATGGAACACACAAATTGCGTCGCGATTCAATACATCGTCCTCCAGCCGCCTTGTCTCCAAGGGTCTATTGCTGCCTCGGTCACCTTATGGTCGTTCTCCTGTGTGTCTAGTTTTTCGAATCCGACGCATAACTGACAGTTAATTGTAACGTTCAGAGCCTCTTAATGACGATGGAACACACAAATTGCGTCGAGATTCAATACATCGTCCGACAGCCGACCTGTCTTCAAGGGTCTATTGCTGCCTCGCGCACCTTATGGTCGTTCTGCTGTGAGTTTAGTTTTCCGAATACGACGCGTAACTGACAGTTAATTGTAAGGTTCAGAGCCTCTTAATGACGATGGAACACACAAATTGCGTCGCGATTCAATACATCGTCCTCCAGCCGACTTGTTTCCAAGGGTCTATTGCTGCCTCGGGAACCTTATGGTCGCTCTGCTGTGAGTCTAGTTTCTCGAATCCGACGCAAAACTGACAGTTAATTGTAACTTTCAGAACCTATTAATGACTATGGAACACACAAATTGCGTCGCGATTCAATACATCGTCCTCCAGCCGCCTTGCCTCCAACGGTCTATTGCTGCCTCGGTCACCTTATGGTCGTTCTGCTGTGAGTCTAGATTTTCGAATCCGACGCAAAACTGGTAGTTAATTGTAAGGTTCAGAGCCTCTTAATGACGATGGAACACGCAAATTGCATCACGATTCCATACATCGTCCTCCAGCCGACCTATCTCCAAGGGTCTATCGCTGCCTCGGGCACCTTATGGTCGTTCTCCTGTGAGTCTAGTTTTTCGAATCCGACGCAAAACTGACAGTTAATTGTAACGTTCAGAGCCTCTTAATGACAATGGAACACACAAATTGCGTCGCGAATCAATACATCGTCCGACAGCCGACCTGTCTCCGAAGGTCTATTGCTGCCTCGGGCACCTTATGGTCGCTCTGCTGTGAGTCTAGTTTTCCGAATACGACGCATAACTGACAGTTAATTGTAAGGTTCAGAGCCTCTTAATGACGATGGAACACACAAATTGCGTCGCGATTCAATACATCGTCCTCCAGCCGACTTGTCGCCGACTTGCTGCCCCAGGCTCCTCTTGGTCGTTGTCCTAGGAGTGTAGTTTTTCGAATCCGGCACAAAACTGAAAAATTCAAAGCCACTTAATGACGATGGAACACAAATTGCGCTGAGATTCAATACATCGTCCTCCAGCCGACTTGTCTTCAAGGGTCTAGTGCTGCCTCGGGCACCTTATGGTCGTTCTCTTGTGAGTTTAGATTTTCGAATCCGACGCAAAACTGACAGTTAATTGTAAGGTTCAGAGCCTGTTAATGACGATGGAACACACCAATCGCGTCGCGATTCAATACATCGTCCTCCAGCCGCCCTGTCTCCAAGGGTCTATTGCTGCCTCGGTCACCTTATGGTCGTTCTCCTGTGTGTCTAGTTTTTCGAATCCGACGCAAAACTGACAGATAATTGTAACGTTCAGAGCCTCTTAATGACGATGGAACACACAAATTGCGTCGAGATTCAATACATCGTCCGACAGCCGACCTGTCCCCAAAGGTCTATTGCTGCCTCGGGCACCTTATGGTCGTTCTGCTGTGAGTCTAGTTTTCCGAATACGACGCATAACTGACAGGTAATTGTAACGTTCAGAGCCTGTTAATGACGATGGAACACACAAATTGCGTCGCGAATCAATACATCGTCCTCCAGCCGACTTGTCTCCAAGGGTCTATTCCTGCCTCGGGCACCTTATGGTCGTTCTCCTGTGAGTCTAGTTTTTCGAATCCGACGCAAAACTGACAGTTAATTGTAACGTTCTGAGCCTCTTAATGACGATGGAACACACAAATTGCGTCGCGATTCAATATATCGTCCTCCAGCAGACTTGTCTCCAAGGGTCTATTGCTGCCACGGGCACCTTATGGTCGTTCTCCTGTGATTCTAGTTTCTCGAAACTGACGCAATACTGACAGTGAATTGTAACGTTCAGTGCCTCTTAATGACGATGGAACACACAAATTGCGTCGAGATTCAATACATCGTCCTCCAGCCGACTTGTCTCCAAGGGTCTATTGCTGCCTCGGGCACCTAATGGTCGTTCTCCTGTGAGTCTAGTTTTTCGAATCCGACGCAAAACTAACAGTTAATTGTAACGTTCAGAGCCTCTTAATGACGATGGAACACACAAATTGCGTCGCGATTCAATACATCGTCCTCCAGCCGACTTGTCTCCAAGGGTCTAGTGCTGCCTCGGTCACCTTATGGTCGCTCTGCTGTGAGTCTAGTTTTCCGAATACGACGCATAACTGACAGTTAATTGTAACGTTCAGAGCCTCTTAATGACGATGGAACACACAAATTGCGTCGCGATTCAATACATCGTCCTCCAGCCGACTTGTCGCCGAGGTACTATTGCTGCCCCGGGCACCTCTTGGTTGTTCTCCTGTGAGTGTAGTTTTTCGAATCCGACGCTAAACTGACAGTATATTGTAACGTTCAGAGCCTGTTAATGACTATGGAACACACAAATTGCGTCGCGATTCAATACATCGTCCTCCAGCCGCCTTGTCTCCAAGGGTCTATTGCTGCCTCGGTCACCTTATGGTCGTTCTCCTGTGTGTCTAGTTTTTCGAAACCGACGCAAAACTGACAGTGAATTGTAACGTTCAGTGCCTCTTAATGACGATGGAACACACAAATTGCGTCGCGATTCAATACATCGTCCTCCAGCCGCCTTGTCTCCAAGGGTCTATAGCTGCCTCGGACACCTTATCGTCGTTCTCCTGTGAGTCTAGTTTTTCGAATCCGACGCAAAACTGACAGTTAATTGTAACGTTCAGAGCCTCTTAATGACGATGGAACACACAAATTGCATCGCAATTCAATACATCGTCCTCCAGCCGCCCAATCTCCAAGGGTCTATTGCTGCCTCGGTCACCTTATGGTCTATCTCCTGTGTGTCTATTTTTCCGAATACGACGCATAACTGACAGTTAATTGTAACGTTCAGAGTCTGTTAATGACGATGGAACACACAAATTGCGTCGCGATTCAATACATCGTCCTCCAGCCGACTTGTCTCCAAGGGTCTATTGCTGCCTCGGGCACCTTATGGTCGTTCTCCTGTGAGTCTAGTTTTTCGAATCCGACGCAAAACTGACAGTGAATTGTAACGTTCAGAGCCTCTTAATGACGATGGAACACACAACTTGCGTCGCGATTCAATACATCGTCCGACAGCCGACCTGTCTCCAAGGGTCTATTGCTGCCTCGGGCACCTTATGGTCGTTCTCCTGTGAGTCTAGTTTTTCGAATCCGACGCAAAACTGACAGTTAATTGTAACGTTCAGAGCCTCTTAATGACGATGGAACACACAAATTGCGTCGCGAATCAATACATCGTCCTCCAGCCGAGTTGTCGCCGAGGTACTATTGCTGCCCCGGGCCCCTCTTGGTCGTTCTCCTAGGAGTGTAGTTTTTCGAATCCGGCACAAAACTGACAGTTAATTGTAACATTCAGAGCCTCTTAATGACGATGGAACACACAAATTGCGCTGGGATTCAATACATCGTCCTCCAGCCGACTTGTCTCCAAGGGTCTATTGCTGCCTCGGGAACCTTATGGTCGCTCTGCTGTGAGTCTAGTTTTTCGAATCCGACGCAAAACTGACAGTTAATTGTAACTTTCAGAGCCTGTTAATGACTATGGAACACACAAATTGCGTCGCGATTCAATACATCGTCCTCCAGCCGCCTTGCCTCCAACGGTCTATTGCTGCCTCGGGCACCTTATGGTCGTTCTGCTGTGAGTCTAGATTTTCGAATCCGACGCAAAACTTATAGTTAATTGTAAGGTTCAGAGCCTCTTAATGACGATGGAACACACAAATTGCATCACGATTCCATACAACGTCCTCCAGCCGACCTGTCTCCAAGGGTCTATCGCTGCCTCGGGCACCTTATGGTCGTTCTCCTGTGAGTCTAGTTTTTCGAATCCGACGCAAAACTGACAGTTAATTGTAACGTTCAGAGCCTCTTAATGACGATGGAACACACAAATTGCGTCGCGAATCAATACATCGTCCGACAGCCGACCTGTCTCCGAAGGTCTATTGCTGCCTCGGGCACCTTATGGTCGCTCTGCTGTGAGTCTAGTTTTCCGAATACGACGCATAACTGACAGTTAATTGTAAGGTTCAGAGCCTCTTAATGACGATGGAACACACAAATTGCGTCGCGATTCAATATATCGTCCTCCAGCCGACTTGTCTCCAAGGGTCTATAGCTGCCTCGGGCACCTTATCGTCGTTCTCCTGTGAGTCTAGTTGTTCGAATCCGACGCAAAACTGACAGTTAATTGTAACGTTCAGAGCCTCTTAATGACGATGGAACACACAAATTGCATCGCGATTTAATACATCGTCCTCCAGCCGCCTTGCCTCCAACGGTCTATTGCTGCCTCGGTCACCTTATGGTCGTTCTCCTGTGAGTCTAGTTTTTCGAATCCGACGCAAAACTGACAGTGAATTGTAACGTTCAGAGCCTCTTAATGACGATGGAACACAAAAAATTGCGTCGAGATTCAATACATCGTCCTCCAGCCGACTTGTCTCCAAGGGTCTATTGCAGCCTCGGGCACCTAATGGTCGTTCTGCTGTGAGTGTAGTTTTTCGAATCCGACGCAAAACTGACAGTATATTGTAACGTTCAGAGCCTGTTAATGACTATGGAACACACAAATTGCGTCGCGATTCAATACATCGTCCTCCAGCCGCCTTGTCTCCAAGGGTCTATTGCTGCCTCGGTCACCTTATGGTCGTTCTCCTGTGTGTCTAGTTTTTCGAATCCGACGCATAACTGACAGTATATTGTAACGTTCAGAGCCTCTTAATGACGATGGAACACCCAAATTGCGTCGCGATTTAATACATCGTCCGACAGCCGACCTGTCTCCAAGGGTCTATTGCTGCCTCGGGCACCTTATGGTCGTTCTGCTGTGAGTTTAGTTTTCCGAATACGACGCATAACTGACAGTTAATTGTAAGGTTCAGAGCCTCTTAATGACGATGGAACACACAATTTGCGTCGCGATTCAATACATCGTCCTCCAGCCGACTTGTCGCCGAGGTACTATTGCTGCCCCGGGCCCCTCTTGGTCGTTCTCCTAGGAGTGTAGTTTTTCGAATCCGGTACAAAACTGAAAAATTCAAAGCCTCTTAATGACGATGGAACACAAATTGCGCTGCGATTCAATACATCGTCCTCCAGCCGACCTGTCTCCAAGGGTCTAGTGTTGCCTCGGCACCTTATGGTCGTTCTTCTGTGAGTCTAGATTTTTGAATCCGACGCAAAACTGACAGTTAATTGTAAGGTTCAGAGCCTCTTAATGACGATGGAACACACAAATTACGTCGCGATTCAATACATCGTCCTCCAGCCGACCTGTCTCCAAGGGTCTATTGCTGCCTCGGGCACCTTATGGTCGTTCTCCTGTGAGTCTAGTTTTTCGAATCCGACGCAAAACTGACAGTTAATTGTAACGTTCAGAGCCTCTTAATGACGATGGAACACACAAATTGCGTCGCGAATCAATACATCGTCCGACAGCCGACCTGTCTCCAAAGGTCTATTGCTGCCTCGGGCACCTTATGGTCGCTCTGCTGTGAGTCTAGTTTTCCGAAAACGACGCATAACTGACAGTTAATTGTAACGTTCAGAGCCTCTTAATGACGATGGAACACACAAATTGCGTCGCGATTCAATACATCGTCCTCCAGCCGACTTGTCGCCGAGGTACAATTGCTGCCCCGGGCCCCTCTTGGTCGTTCTCCTAGGAGTGTAGTTTTTCGAATCCGGCACAAAACTGACAGTTAATTGTAACATTCAGAGCCTCTTAATGACGATGGAACACACAAATTGCGCTGGGATTCAATACATCGTCCTCCAGCCGACTTGTCTCCAAGGTTCTATTGCTGCCTCGGGAACCTTATGGTCGCTCTGCTGTGAGTCTAGTTTTTCGAATCCGACGCAAAACTGACAGTTAATTGTAACGTTCAGAGCCTGTTAATGACTATGGAACACACAAATTGAGCCGCGATTCAATACATCGTCCTCCAGCCGACTTGTCGCCGAGGTACTATTGCTGCCCCGGGCCCCTCTTGGTCGTTCTCCTAGGAGTGTAGTTTTTCGAATCCGGTACAAAACTGAAAAATTCAAAGCCTCTTAATGACGATGGAACACAAATTGCGCTGCGATTCAATACATCGTCCTCCAGCCGACTTGTCTCCAAGGGTCTAGTGTTGCCTCGGCACCTTATGGTCGTTCTTCTGTGAGTCTAGATTTTTGAATCCGACGCAAAACTGACAGTTAATTGTAAGGTTCAGAGCCTCTTAATGACGATGGAACACACAAATTACGTCGCGATTCAATACATCGTCCTCCAGCCGACCTGTCTCCAAGGGTCTATTGCTGCCTCGGGCACCTTATGGTCGTTCTCCTGTGAGTCTAGTTTTTCGAATCCGACGCAAAACTGACAGTTAATTGTAACGTTCAGAGCCTCTTAATGACGATGGAACACACAAATTGCGTCGCGAATCAATACATCGTCCGACAGCCGACCTGTCTCCAAAGGTCTATTGCTGCCTCGGGCACCTTATGGTCGCTCTGCTGTGAGTCTAGTTTTCCGAAAACGACGCATAACTGACAGTTAATTGTAACGTTCAGAGCCTCTTAATGACGATGGAACACACAAATTGCGTCGCGATTCAATACATCGTCCTCCAGCCGACTTGTCGCCGAGGTACAATTGCTGCCCCGGGCCCCTCTTGGTCGTTCTCCTAGGAGTGTAGTTTTTCGAATCCGGCACAAAACTGACAGTTAATTGTAACATTCAGAGCCTCTTAATGACGATGGAACACACAAATTGCGTGTGGATTCAATACATCGTCCTCCAGCCGACTTGTCTCCAAGGGTCTATTGCTGCCTCGGGAACCTTATGGTCGCTCTGCTGTGAGTCTAGTTTTTCGAATCCGACGCAAAACTGACAGTTAATTGTAACTTTCAGAGCCTGTTAATGACTATGGAACACACAAATTGCGTCGCGATTCAATACATCGTCCTCCAGCCGCCTTGCCTCCAACGGTCTATTGCTGCCTCGGTCACCTTATGGTCGTTCTGCTGTGAGTCTAGATTTTCGAATCCGACGCAAAACTGATAGTTAATTGTAAGGTTCAGAGCCTCTTAATGACGATGGAACACACAAATTGCATCACGATTCCATACATCGTCCTCCAGCCGACCTGTCTCCAAGGGTCTATCGCTGCCTCGGGCACCTTATGGTCGTTCTCCTGTGAGTCTAGTTTTTCGAATCCGACGCAAAACTGACAGTTAATTGTAACGTTCAGAGCCTCTTAATGACGATGGAACACACAAATTGCGTCGCGAATCAATACATCGTCCGACAGCCGACCTGTCTCCGAAGGTCTATTGCTGCCTCGGGCACCTTATGGTCGCTCTGCTGTGAGTCTAGTTTTCCGAATACGACGCATAACTGACAGTTAATTGTAAGGTTCAGAGCCTCTTAATGACGATGGAACACACAAATTGCGTCGCGATTCAATATATCGTCCTCCAGCCGACTTGTCTCCAAGGGTCTATAGCTGCCTCGGGCACCTTATCGTCGCTCTCCTGTGAGTCTAGTTTTTCGAAGCCGACGCAAAACTCACAGTTAATTGTAACGTTCAGAGCCTCTTAATGACGATGGAACACACAAATTGCATCGCGATTTAATACATCGTCCTCCAGCCGCCTTGCCTCCAACGGTCTATTGCTGCCTCGGTCACCTTATGGTCGTTCTCCTGTGAGTCTAGTTTTTCGAATCCGACGCAAAACTGACAGTGAATTGTAACGTTCAGAGCCTCTTAATGACGATGGAACACACAAATTGCGTCGAGATTCAATACATCGTCCTCCAGCCGACTAGTCTCCAAGGGTCTATTGCAGCCTCGGGCACCTAATGGTCGTTCTGCTGTGAGTGTAGTTTTTCGAATCCGACGCAAAACTGACAGTATATTGTAACGTTCAGAGCCTGTTAATGACTATGGAACACACAAATTGCGTCGCGATTCAATACATCGTCCTCCAGCCGCCTTGTCTCCAAGGGTCTATTGCTGCCTCTGTCACTTTATGGTCGTTCTCCTGTGTGTCTAGTTTTTCGAATCCGACGCATAACTGACAGTTAATTGTAACGTTCAGAGCCTCTTAATGACGATGGAACACACAAATTGCGTCGCGATTTAATACATCGTCCGACAGCCGACCTGTCTCCAAGGGTCTATTGCTGCCTCGGGCACCTTATGGTCGTTCTGCTGTGAGTTTAGTTTTCCGAATACGACGCATAACTGACAGTTAATTGTAAGGTTCAGAGCCTCTTAATGACGATGGAACACACAATTTGCGTCGCGATTCAATACATCGTCCTCCAGCCGACTTGTCGCCGAGGTACTATTGCTGCCCCGGGCCCCTCTTGGTCGTTCTCCTAGGAGTGTAGTTTTTCGAATCCGGCACAAAACTGACAGTTAATTGTAACATTCAGAGCCTCTTAATGACGATGGAACACACAAATTGCGCTGGGATTCAATACATCGTCCTCCAGCCGACTTGTCTCCAAGGTTCTATTGCTGCCTCGGGAACCTTATGGTCGCTCTGCTGTGAGTCTAGTTTTTCGAATCCGACGCAAAACTGACAGTTAATTGTAACGTTCAGAGCCTGTTAATGACTATGGAACACACAAATTGAGCCGCGATTCAATACATCGTCCTCCAGCCGCCTTGCCTCCAACGGTCTATTGCTGCCTCGGTCACCTTATGGTCGTTCTGCTGTGAGTCTAGATTTTCGTATCCGACGCAAAACTGATAGTTAATTGTAAGGTTCAGAGCCTCTTAATGACGATGGAACACACAAATTGCATCACGATTCCATACATCGTCCTCCAGCCGACCTGTCTCCAAGGGTCTATTGCTGCCTCGGGCACCTTATGGTCGTTCTCCTGTGAGTCTAGTTTTTGAATCCGACGCAAAACTGACAGTTAATTGTAACGTTCAGAGCCTCTTAATGACGATGGAACACACAAATTGCGTCGCGAATCAATACATCGTCCGACAGCCGACCTGTCTCCAAAGGTCTATTGCTGCCTCGGGCACCTTATGGTCGCTCTGCTGTGAGTCTAGTTTTCCGAATACGACGCATAACTGACAGTTAATTGTAAGGTTCAGAGCCTCTTAATGACGATGGAATACACAAATTGCGTCGCGATTCAATATATCGTCCTCCAGCCGACTTGTCTCCAAGGGTCTATAGCTGCCTCGGGCACCTTATCGTCGTTCTCCTGGGAGTCTAGTTTTTCGAATCCGACGCAAAACTGACAGTTAATTGTAACGTTCGGAGCCTCTTAATGACGATGGAACACACAAATTGCATCGCGATTTAATACATCGTCCTCCAGCCGCCTTGCCTCCAACGGTCTATTGCTGCCTCGGTCACCTTATGGTCGTTCTCCTGTGAGTCTAGTTTTTCGAATCCGACGCAAAACTGACAGTGAATTGTAACGTTCAGAGCCTCTTAATGACGATGGAACACACAAATTGCGTCGAGATTCAATACATCGTCCTCCAGCCGACTAGTCTCCAAGGGTCTATTGCAGCCTCGGGCACCTAATGGTCGTTCTGCTGTGAGTGTAGTTTTTCGAATCCGACGCAAAACTGACAGTATATTGTAACGTTCAGAGCCTGTTAATGACTATGGAACACACAAATTGCGTCGCGATTCAATACATCGTCCTCCAGCCGCCTTGTCTCCAAGGGTCTATTGCTGCCTCGGTCACTTTATGTTCGTTCTCCTGTGTGTCTAGTTTTTCGAATCCGACGCATAACTGACAGTTAATTGTAACGTTCAGAGCCTCTTAATGACGATGGAACACACAAATTGCGTCGCGATTTAATACATCGTCCGACAGCCGACCTGTCTCCAAGGGTCTATTGCTGCCTCGGGCACCTTATGGTCGTTCTGCTGTGAGTTTAGTTTTCCGAATACGACGCATAACTGACAGTTAATTGTAAGGTTCAGAGCCTCTTAATGACGATGGAACACACAATTTGCGTCGCGATTCAATACATCGTCCTCCAGCCGACTCGTCGCCGAGGTACTATTGCTGCCCCGGGCCCCTCTTGGTCGTTCTCCTAGAAGTGTAGTTTTTCGAATCCGGCACAAAACTGACAGTTAATTGTAACATTCAGAGCCTCTTAATGACGATGGAACACACAAATTGCGCTGGGATTCAATACATCGTCCTCCAGCCGACTTGTCTCCAAGGTTCTATTGCTGCCTCGGGAACCTTATGGTCGCTCTGCTGTGAGTCTAGTTTTTCGAATCCGACGCAAAACTGACAGTTAATTGTAACGTTCAGAGCCTGTTAATGACTATGGAACACACAAATTGAGCCGCGATTCAATACATCGTCCTCCAGCCGCCTTGCCTCCAACGGTCTATTGCTGCCTCGGTCACCTTATGGTCGTTCTGCTGTGAGTCTAGATTTTCGTATCCGACGCAAAACTGATAGTTAATTGTAAGGTTCAGAGCCTCTTAATGACGATGGAACACACAAATTGCATCACGATTCCATACATCGTCCTCCAGCCGACCTGTCTCCAAGGGTCTATTGCTGCCTCGGGCACCTTATGGTCGTTCTCCTGTGAGTCTAGTTTTTCGAATCCGACGCAAAACTGACAGTTAATTGTAACGTTCAGAGCCTCTTAATGACGATGGAACACACAAATTGCGTCGCGAATCAATACATCGTCCGACAGCCGACCTGTCTCCAAAGGTCTATTGCTGCCTCGGGCACCTTATGGTCGCTCTGCTGTGAGTCTAGTTTTCCGAATACGACGCATAACTGACAGTTAATTGTAAGGTTCAGAGCCTCTTAATGACGATGGAACACACAAATTGCGTCGCGATTCAATACATCGTCCTCCAGCCCACTTGTCGCCGACTTGCTGCCCCAGGCTCCTCTTGGTCGTTGTCCTAGGAGTGTAGTTTTTCGAATCCGGCACAAAACTGAAAAATTCAAAGCATCTTAATGACGATGGAACACAAATTGCGCTGCGATTCAATACATCGTCCTCCAGCCGACTTGTCTTCAAGGGTCTAGTGCTGCCTCGGGCACCTTATGGTCGTTCTCCTGTGAGTCTAGATTTTCGAATCCGACGCTAAACTGACAGTTAATTGTAAGGTTCAGAGCCTGTTAATGACGATGGAACACACAAATCGCGTCGCGATTCAATACATCGTCCTCCAGCCGCCCTGTCTCCAAGGGTCTATTGCTGCCTCGGTCACCTTATGGTCGTTCTCCTGTGTGTCTAGTTTTTCGAATCCGACGCTTAACTGACAGTTAATTGTAACGTTCAGAGCCTCTTAATGACGATGGCACACACAAATTGCGTCGAGATTCAATACATCGTCCGACAGCCGACCTGTCTCCAAGGGTCTATTGCTGCCTCGGGCACCTTATGGTCGTTCTGCTGTGAGTTTAGTTTTCCGAATACGACGCATAACTGACAGTTAATTGTAACGTTAAGAGCCTGTTAATGACGATGTAACGTACAAATTGCGTCGCGATTCAATACATCGTCCTCCAGCCGACTTGTCTCCAAGGGTCTAGTGTTGCCTCGGCACCTTATGGTCGTTCTTCTGTGAGTCTAGATTTTTGAATCCGACGCAAAACTGACTGTTAATTGTAAGGTTCAGAGCCTCTTAATGACGATGGAACACACAAATTACGTCGCGATTCAAAACATCGTCCTCCAGCCGACCTGTCTCCAAGGGTCTATTGCTGCCTCGGGCACCTTATGGTCGTTCTCCTGTGAGTCTAGTTTTTCGAATCCGACGCAAAACTGACAGTTAATTGTAACGTTCAGAGCCTCTTAATGACGATGGAACACACAAATTGCGTCGCGAATCGATACATCGTCCGACAGCCGACCTGTCTCCAAAGGTCTATTGCTGCCTCGGGCACCTTATGGTCGCTCTGCTGTGAGTCTAGTTTTCCGAATACGACGCATAACTGACAGTTAATTGTAACGTTCAGAGCCTCTTAATGACGATGGAACACACAAATTGCGTCGCGATTCAATACATCGTCCTCCAGCCGACTTGTCGCCGAGGTACTATTGCTGCCCCGGGCCCCTCTTGGTCGTTCTCCTAGGAGTGTAGTTTTTCGAATCCGGCACAAAACTGACAGTTAATTGTAACATTCAGAGCCTCTTAATGACGATGGAACCCACAAATTGCGCTGGGATTCAATACATCGTCCTCCAGCCGACTTGTTTCCAAGGGTCTATTGCTGCCTCGGGAACCTTATGGTCGCTCTGCTTTGAGTCTAGTTTTTCGAATCGGACGCAAAACTGACAGTTAATTGTAACTTTCAGAGCCTGTTAATGACTATGGAACACACAAATTGCGTCGCGATTCAATACATCGTCCTCCAGCCGCCTTGCCGCCAACGGTCTATTGCTGCCTCGGTAACCTTATGGTCGTTCTGCTGTGAGTCTAGATTTTCGAATCCGACGCAAAACTGATAGTTAATTGTAAGGTTCAGAGCCTCTTAATGACGATGGAACACACAAATTGCATCACGATTCCATACATCGTCCTCCAACCGACCTATCTCCAAGGGTCTATCGCTGCCTCGGGCACCTTATGGTCGTTCTCCTGTGAGTCTAGTTTTTCGAATCCGACGCAAAACTGACAGTTAATTGTAACGTTCAGAGCCTCTTAATGACAATGGAACACACAAATTGCGTCGAGATTCAATACATCGTCCTCCAGCCGACTTGTCTCCAAGGGTCTATTGCTGCCACGGGCACCTTATGGTCGTTCTCCTGTGATTCTAGTTTCTCGAAACCGACGCAAAACTGACAGTGAATTGTAACGTTCAGTGCCTCTTAATGACGATGGAACACACAAATTGCGTCGAGATTCAATACATCGTCCTCCAGCCGACTTGTCTCCAAGGGTCTATTGCTGCCTCGGGCACCTAATGGTCGTTCTCCTGTGAGTCTAGTTTTTCGAATCCGACGCAAAACTAACAGTTAATTGTAACGTTCAGAGCCTGTTAATGACTATGGAACACACAAATTGCGTCGCGATTCAATACATCGTCCTCCAGCCGCCTTGTCTCCAAGGGTCTATTGCTGCCTCGGGCACCTTATGGTCGTTCTCCGATGAGCCTAGTTTTTCGAATCCGACGCAAAACTGACAGTTAATTGTAACGTTCAGAGCCTCTTAATGACGATGGAACACACAAATTGCGTCGCGATTCAATATATCGTCCTCCAGCCGACTTGTCGCCGAGGTACTATTGCTGCCCCGGGCACCTCTTGGTTGTTCTCCTGTGAGTGTAGTTTTTCGAATCCGACGCAAAACTGACAGTATATTGTAACGTTCAGAGCCTGTTAATGACTATGGAACACACAAATTGCGTCGCGATTCAATACATCGTCCTCCAGCCGCCTTGTCTCCAAGGGTCTATTGCTGCCTCGGTCACCTTATGGTCGTTCTCCTGTGTGTCTAGTTTTTCGAATCCGACGCAAAACTGACAGTTAATTGTAACGTTCAGAGCCTCTTAATGACGATGGAACACACAAATTGCATCGCGATTCAATACATCGTCCTCCAGCCGCCCTATCTCCAAGGGTCTATTGCTGCCTCGGTCACCTTATGGTCTATCTCCTGTGTGTCTATTTTTCCGAATACGACGCATAACTGACAGTTAATTGTAACGTTCAGAGTCTGTTAATGACGATGGAACACACAAATTGCGTCGCGATTCAATACATCGTCCTCCAGCCGACTTGTCTCCAAGGGTCTATTGCTGCCTCGGGCACCTTATGGTCGTTCTCCTGTGAGTCTAGTTTTTCGAATCCGACGCAAAACTGACAGTGAATTGTAACGTTCAGAGCCTCTTAATGACGATGGAACACACAAATTGCGTCGCGATTCAATAAATCGTCCTCCAGCCGACTTGTCTCCAAGGGTCTATTGCTGCCTCGGGCACCTTATGGTCGTTCTCCTGTGAGTGTAGTTTTTCGAATCCGACGCAAAACTGACAGTATATTGTAACGTTCAGAGCCTGTTAATGACTATGGAACACACAAATTGCGTCGCGATTCAATACATCGTCCTCCAGCCGCCTTGTCTCCAAGGGTCTATTGCTGCCTCGGTCACCTTATGGTCGTTCTCCTGTGTGTCTAGTTTTTCGAATCCGACGCATAACTGACAGTTAATTGTAACGTTCAGAGCCTCTTAATGACGATGGAACACACAAATTGCGTCGAGATTCAATACATCGTCCGACAGCCGACCTGTCTCCAAGGGTCTATTGCTGCCTCGCGCACCTTATGGTCGTTCTGCTGTGAGTTTAGTTTTCCGAATACGACGCGTAACTGACAGTTAATTGTAAGGTTCAGAGCCTCTTAATGACGATGGAACACACAAATTGCGTCGCGAATCAATACATCGTCCGACAGCCGACCTGTCTCCGAAGGTCTATTGCTGCCTCGGGCACCTTATGGTCGCTCTGCTGTGAGTCTAGTTTTCCGAATACGACGCATAACTGACAGTTAATTGTAAGGTTCAGAGCCTCTTAATGACGATGGAACACACAAATTGCGTCGCGATTCAATACATCGTCCTCCAGCCGACTTGTCGCCGACTTGCTGCCCCAGGCTCCTCTTGGTCGTTGTCCTAGGAGTGTAGTTTTTCGAATCCGGCACAAAACTGAAAAATTCAAAGCCTCTTAATGACGATGGAACACAAATTGCGCTGCGATTCAATACATCGTCCTCCAGCCGACTTGTCTTCAAGGGTCTAGTGCTGCCTTTGGCACCTTATGGTCGTTCTCCTGTGAGTCTAGATTTTCGAATCCGACGCAAAACTGACAGTTAATTGTAAGGTTCAGAGCCTGTTAATGACGATGGAACACACAAATCGCGTCGCGATTCAATACATCGTCCTCCAGCCGCCCTGTCTCCAAGGGTCTATTGCTGCCTCGGTCACCTTATGGTCGTTCTCCTGTGTGTCTAGTTTTTCGAATCCGACGCAAAACTGACAGATAATTGTAACGTTCAGAGCCTCTTAATGACGATGGAACACACAAATTGCGTCGAGATTCAATACATCGTCCGACAGCCGACCTGTCCCCAAAGGTCTATTGCTGCCTCGGGCACCTTATGGTCGTTCTGCTGTGAGTCTAGTTTTCCGAATACGACGCATAACTGACAGGTAATTGTAACGTTCAGAGCCTGTTAATGACGATGGAACACACAAATTGCGTCGCGAATCAATACATCGTCCTCCAGCCGACTTGTCTCCAAGGGTCTATTGCTGCCTCGGGCGCCTTATGGTCGTTCTCCTGTGAGTCTAGTTTTTCGAATCCGACGCAAAACTGACAGTTAATTGTAACGTTCTGAGCCTCTTAATGACGATGGAACACACAAATTGCGTCGCGATTCAATATATCGTCCTCCGGCAGACTTATCTCCAAGGGTCTATTGCTGCCACGGGCACCTTATGGTCGTTCTCCTGTGATTCTAGTTTCTCGAAACCGACGCAAAACTAACAGTGAATTGTAACGGTCAGTGCCTCTTAATGACGATGGAACACACAAATTGCGTCGAGATTCAATACATCGTCCTCCAGCCGACTTGTCTCCAAGGGTCTATTGCTGCCTCGGGCACCTAATGGTCGTTCTCCTGTGAGTCTAGTTTTTCGAATCCGACGCAAAACTAACAGTTAATTGTAACGTTCAGAGCCTGTTAATGACTATGGAACACACAAATTGCGTCGCGATTCAATACATCGTCCTCCAGCCGCCTTGTCTCCAAGGGTCTATTGCTGCCTCGGGCACCTTATGGTCGTTCTCCGATGAGCCTAGTTTTTCGAATCCGACGCAAAACTGACAGTTAATTGTAACGTTCAGAGCCTCTTAATGACGATGGAACACACAAATTGCGTCGCGATTCAATACATCGTCCTCCAGCCGACTTGTCTCCAAGGGTCTAGTGCTGCCTCGGTCACCTTATGGACGTTCTCCTGTGTGTCTAGTTTTTCGAAACCGACGCAAAACTGACAGTGAACTGTAACGTTCAGTGCCTCTTAATGACGATGGAACACACAAATTGCGTCGCGATTCAATTAATCGTCCTCCAGCCGCCTTGTCTCCAAGGGTCTATAGCTGCCTCGGACACCTTATCGTCGTTCTCCTGTGAGTCTAGTTTTTCGAATCCGACGCAAAACTGACAGTATATTGTAACGTTCAGAGCCTGTTAATGACTATGGAACACACAAATTGCGTCGCGATTCAATACATCGTCCTCCAGCCGCCTTGTCTCCAAGGGTCTATTGCTGCCTCGGTCACCTTATGGTCGTTCTCCTGTGTGTCTAGTTTTTCGAATCCGACGCATAACTGACAGTTAATTGTAACGTTCAGAGCCTCTTAATGACGATGGAACACACAAATTGCGTCGAGATTCAATACATCGTCCGACAGCCGACCTGTCTCCAAGGGTCTATTGCTGCCTCGCGCACCTTATGGTCGTTCTGCTGTGAGTTTAGTTTTCCGAATACGACGCGTAACTGACAGTTAATTGTAAGGTTCAGAGCCTCTTAATGACGATGGAACACACAAATTGCGTCGCGAATCAATACATCGTCCGACAGCCGACCTGTCTCCGAAGGTCTATTGCTGCCTCGGGCACCTTATGGTCGCTCTGCTGTGAGTCTAGTTTTCCGAATACGACGCATAACTGACAGTTAATTGTAAGGTTCAGAGCCTCTTAATGACGATGGAACACACAAATTGCGTCGCGATTCAATACATCGTCCTCCAGCCGACTTGTCGCCGACTTGCTGCCCCAGGCTCCTCTTGGTCGTTGTCCTAGGAGTGTAGTTTTTCGAATCCGGCACAAAACTGAAAAATTCAAAGCCTCTTAATGACGATGGAACACAAATTGCGCTGCGATTCAATACATCGTCCTCCAGCCGACTTGTCTTCAAGGGTCTAGTGCTGCCTTTGGCACCTTATGGTCGTTCTCCTGTGAGTCTAGATTTTCGAATCCGACGCAAAACTGACAGTTAATTGTAAGGTTCAGAGCCTGTTAATGACGATGGAACACACAAATCGCGTCGCGATTCAATACATCGTCCTCCAGCCGCCCTGTCTCCAAGGGTCTATTGCTGCCTCGGTCACCTTATGGTCGTTCTCCTGTGTGTCTAGTTTTTCGAATCCGACGCAAAACTGACAGATAATTGTAACGTTCAGAGCCTCTTAATGACGATGGAACACACAAATTGCGTCGAGATTCAATACATCGTCCGACAGCCGACCTGTCCCCAAAGGTCTATTGCTGCCTCGGGCACCTTATGGTCGTTCTGCTGTGAGTCTAGTTTTCCGAATACGACGCATAACTGACAGGAAATTGTAACGTTCAGAGCCTGTTAATGACGATGGAACACACAAATTGCGTCGCGAATCAATACATCGTCCTCCAGCCGACTTGTCTCCAAGGGTCTATTGCTGCCTCGGGCGCCTTATGGTCGTTCTCCTGTGAGTCTAGTTTTTCGAATCCGACGCAAAACTGACAGTTAATTGTAACGTTCTGAGCCTCTTAATGACGATGGAACACACAAATTGCGTCGCGATTCAATATATCGTCCTCCAGCAGACTTATCTCCAAGGGTCTATTGCTGCCACGGGCACCTTATGGTCGTTCTCCTGTGATTCTAGTTTCTCGAAACCGACGCAAAACTAACAGTGAATTGTAACGGTCAGTGCCTCTTAATGACGATGGAACACACAAATTGCGTCGAGATTCAATACATCGTCCTCCAGCCGACTTGTCTCCAAGGGTCTATTGCTGCCTCGGGCACCTAATGGTCGTTCTCCAGTGAGTCTAGGTTTTCGAATCCGACGCAAAACTAACAGTTAATTGTAACGTTCAGAGCCTGTTAATGACTATGGAACACACAAATTGCGTCGCGATTCAATACATCGTCCTCCAGCCGCCTTGTCTCCAAGGGTCTATTGCTGCCTCGGGCACCTTATGGTCGTTCTCCGATGAGCCTAGTTTTTCGAATCCGACGCAAAACTGACAGTTAATTGTAACGTTCAGAGCCTCTTAATGACGATGGAACACACAAATTGCGTCGCGATTCAATACATCGTCCTCCAGCCGACTTGTCTCCAAGGGTCTAGTGCTGCCTCGGTCACCTTATGGACGTTCTCCTGTGTGTCTAGTTTTTCGAAACCGACGCAAAACTGACAGTGAACTGTAACGTTCAGTGCCTCTTAATGACGATGGAACACACAAATTGCGTCGCGATTCAATTAATCGTCCTCCAGCCGCCTTGTCTCCAAGGGTCTATAGCTGCCTCGGACACCTTATCGTCGTTCTCCTGTGAGTCTAGTTTTTCGAATCCGACGCAAAACTGACAGTTAATTGTAACGTTCTGAGCCTCTTAATGACGATGGAACACACAAATTGCGTCGCGATTCAATATATCGTCCTCCAGCAGACTTATTTCCAAGGGTCTATTGCTGCCACGGGCACCTTATGGTCGTTCTCCTGTGATTCTAGTTTCTCGAAACCGACGCAAAACTAACAGTGAATTGTAACGGTCAGTGCCTCTTAATGACGATGGAACACACAAATTGCGTCGAGATTCAATACATCGTCCTCCAGCCGACTTGTCTCCAAGGGTCTATTGCTGCCTCGGGCACCTAATGGTCGTTCTCCTGTGAGTCTAGTTTTTCGAATCCGACGCAAAACTAACAGTTAATTGTAACGTTCAGAGCCTGTTAATGACTATGGAACACACAAATTGCGTCGCGATTCAATACATCGTCCTCCAGCCGCCTTGTCTCCAAGGGTCTATTGCTGCCTCGGGCACCTTATGGTCGTTCTCCGATGAGCCTAGTTTTTCGAATCCGACGCAAAACTGACAGTTAATTGTAACGTTCAGAGCCTCTTAATGACGATGGAACACACAAATTGCGTCGCGATTCAATACATCGTCCTCCAGCCGACTTGTCTCCAAGGGTCTAGTGCTGCCTCGGTCACCTTATGGACGTTCTCCTGTGTGTCTAGTTTTTCGAAACCGACGCAAAACTGACAGTTAATTGTAACGTTCAGAGCCTCTTAATGACGATGGAACACACAAATTGCATCGCGATTCAATACATCGTCCTCCAGCCGCCCTATCTCCAAGGGTCTATTGCTGCCTCGGTCACCTTATGGTCTATCTCCTGTGTGTCTATTTTTCCGAATACGACGCATAACTGACAGTTAATTGTAACGTTCAGAGTCTGTTAATGACGATGGAACACACAAATTGCGTCGCGATTCAATACATCGTCCTCCAGCCGACTTGTCTCCAAGGGTCTATTGCTGCCTCGGGCACCTTATGGTCGTTCCCCTGTGAGTCTAGTTTTTCGAATCCGACGCAAAACTGACAGTGAATTGTAACGTTCAGAGCCTCTTAATGACGATGGAACACACAAATTGCGTCGCGATTCAATACATCGTCCTCCAGCCGAATTGTTTCCAAGGGTCTATTGCTGCCTCGGGAACCTTATGGTCGCTCTGCTGTGAGTGTAGTTTTTCGAATCCGACGCAAAACTGACAGTTAATTGTAACTTTCAGAACCTATTAATGACTATGGAACACACAAATTGCGTCGCGATTCAATACATCGTCCTCCAGCCGCCTTGCCTCCAACGGTCTATTGCTGCCTCGGTCACCTTATGGTAGTTCTGCTGTGAGTCTAGATTTACGAATCCGACGCAAAACTGATAGTTAATTGTAAGGTTCAGAGCCTCTTAATGACGATGGAACACACAAATTGCATCACGATTCCATACATCGTCCTCCAGCCGACCTATCTCCAAGGGTGTATCGCTGCCTCGGGCACCTTATGGTCGTTCTCCTGTGAGTCTAGTTTATTCGAATCCGACGCAAAACTGACAGTTAATTGTAACGTTCAGAGCCTCTTAATGACAATGGAACACACAAATTGCGTCGCGAATCAATACATCGTCCGACAGCCGACCTATCTCCGAAGGTCTATTGCTGCCTCGGGCACCTTATGGTCGCTCTGCTGTGAGTCTAGTTTTCCGAATACGACGCATAACTGACAGTTAATTGTAAGGTTCAGAGCCTCTTAATGACGATGGAACACACAAATTGCGTCGCGATTCAATACATCGTCCTCCAGCCGACTTGTCGCCGACTTGCTGCCCCAGGCTCCTCTTGGTCGTTGTCCTAGGAGTGTAGTTTTTCGAATCCGGCACAAAACTGAAAAATTCAAAGCCTCTTAATGACGATGGAACACAAATTGCGCTGCGATTCAATACATCGTCCTCCAGCCGACTTGTCTTCAAGGGTCTAGTGCTGCCTTTGGCACCTTATGGTCGTTCTCCTGTGAGTCTAGATTTTCGAATCCGACGCAAAACTGACAGTTAATTGTAAGGTTCAGAGCCTGTTAATGACGATGGAACACACAAATCGCGTCGCGATTCAATACATCGTCCTCCAGCCGCCCTGTCTCCAAGGGTCTATTGCTGCCTCGGTCACCTTATGGTCGTTCTCCTGTGTGTCTAGTTTTTCGAATCCGACGCAAAACTGACAGATAATTGTAACGTTCAGAGCCTCTTAATGACGATGGAACACACAAATTGCGTCGAGATTCAATACATCGTCCGACAGCCGACCTGTCCCCAAAGGTCTATTGCTGCCTCGGGCACCTTATGGTCGTTCTGCTGTGAGTCTAGTTTTCCGAATACGACGCATAACTGACAGGTAATTGTAACGTTCAGAGCCTGTTAATGACTATGGAACACACAAATTGCGTCGCGATTCAATACATCGTCCTCCAGCCGCCTTGTCTCCAAGGGTCTATTGCTGCCTCGGGCACCTTATGGTCGTTCTCCGATGAGCCTAGTTTTTCGAATCCGACGCAAAACTGACAGTTAATTGTAACGTTCAGAGCCTCTTAATGACGATGGAACACACAAATTGCGTCGCGATTCAATACATCGTCCTCCAGCCGACTTGTCTCCAAGGGTCTAGTGCTGCCTCGGTCACCTTATGGACGTTCTCCTGTGTGTCTAGTTTTTCGAAACCGACGCAAAACTGACAGTGAACTGTAACGTTCAGTGCCTCTTAATGACGATGGAACACACAAATTGCGTCGCGATTCAATTAATCGTCCTCCAGCCGCCTTGTCTCCAAGGGTCTATAGCTGCCTCGGACACCTTATCGTCGTTCTCCTGTGAGTCTAGTTTTTCGAATCCGACGCAAAACTGACAGTTAATTGTAACGTTCAGAGCCTCTTAATGACGATGGAACACACAAATTGCATCGCGATTCAATACATCGTCCTCCAGCCGCCCTATCTCCAAGGGTCTATTGCTGCCTCGGTCACCTTATGGTCTATCTCCTGTGTGTCTATTTTTCCGAATACGACGCATAACTGACAGTTAATTGTAACGTTCAGAGTCTGTTAATGACAATGGAACACACAAATTGCGTCGCGATTCAATACATCGTCCTCCAGCCGACTTGTCTCCAAGGGTCTATTGCTGCCTCGGGCACCTTATGGTCGTTCTCCTGTGAGTCTAGTTTTTCGAATCCGACGCAAAACTGACAGTGAATTGTAACGTTCAGAGCCTCTTAATGATGATGGAACACACAACTTGCGTCGCGATTCAATACATAGTCCGACAGCCGACCTGTCTCCAAGGGTCTATTGCTGCCTCGCGCACCTTATGGTCGTTCTGCTGTGAGTTTAGTTTTCCGAATACGACGCATAACTGACAGTTAATTGTAAGGTTCAGAGCCTCTTAATGACGATGGAACACACAAATTGCGTCGCGATTCAATACATCGTCCTCCAGCCGACTTGTCGCCGAGGTACTATTGCTGCCCCGTGCCCCTCTTGGTCGTTCTCCTAGGAGTGTAGTTTTTCGAATCCGGTACAAAACTGAAAAATTCAAAGCCTCTTAATGACGATGGAACACAAATTGCGCTGCGATTCAATACATCTTCCTCCAGCCGACTTGTCTTCAAGGGTCTATTGCTGCCTCGGGCACCTTATGGTCGTTCTCCTGTGAGCCTAGATTTTCGAATCCGACGCAAAACTGACAGTTAATTGTAACGTTCAGAGCCTCTTAATGACGATGGAACACACAACTTGCGTCGCGATTCAATACATCGTCCGACAGCCGACCTGTCTCCAAGGGTCTATTGCTGCCTCGGGCACCTTATGGTCGTTCTCCTGTGAGTCTAGTTTTTCGAATCCGACGCTTAACTGACAGTTAATTGTAACGTTCAGAGCCTCTTAATGACGATGGAACACACAAATTGCGTCGAGATTCAATACATCGTCCGACAGCCGACCTGTCTCCAAGGGTCTATTGCTGCCTCGAACACCTTATGGTCGTTCTGCTGTGAGTTTAGTTTTCCGAATACGACGCATAACTGACAGTTAATTGTAACGTTAAGAGCCTGTTAATGACGATGTAACATACAAATTGCGTCGCGATTCAATACATCGTCCTCCAGCCGACTTGTCTCCAAGGGTCTAGTGTTGCCTCGGCACCTTATGGTCGTTATTCTGTGAGTCTAGATTTTTGAATCCGACGCTAAACTGACAGTTAATTGTAAGGTTCAGAGCCTCTTAATGACGATGGAACACACAAATTACGTCGCGATTCAATACATCGTCCTCCAGCCGACCTGTCTCCAAGGGTCTATTGCTGCCTCGGGCACCTTATGGTCGTTCTGCTGTGAGTCTAGTTTTCCGAATACGACGCATAACTGACAGGTAATTGTAACGTTCAGAGCCTGTTAATGACGATGGAACACACAAATTGCGTCGCGAATCAATACATCGTCCGACAGCCGACCTGTCTCCAAAGGTCTATTGCTGCCTCGGGCACCTTATGGTCGCTCTGCTGTGAGTCTAGTTTTCCGAATACGACGCATAACTGACAGTTAATTGTAACGTTCAGAGCCTCTTAATGACGATGGAACACACAAATTGCGTCGCGATTCAATACGTCGTCCTCCAGCCGACTTGTCGCCGAGGTACTATTGCTGCCCCGGGCCCCTCTTGGTCGTTCTCCTAGGAGTGTAGTTTTTCGAATCCGGCACAAAACTGACAGTTAATTGTAACTTTCAGAGCCTCTTAATGACGATGGAACACACAAATTGCGCTGGGATTCAATACGTCGTCCTCCAGCCGACTTGTCGCCGAGGTACTATTGCTGCCCCGGGCCCTCTTGGTCGTTCTCCTAGGAGTGTAGTTTTTCGAATCCGGCACAAAACTGACAGTTAATTGTAACATTCAGAGCCTGTTAATGACTATGGAACACACAAATTGCGTCGCGATTCAATACATCGTCCTCCAGCCGCCTTGCCTCCAACGGTCTATTGCTGCCTCGGTCACCTTATGGTCGTTCTGCTGTGAGTCTAGATTTTCGAATCCGACGCAAAACTGATAGTTAATTGTAAGGTTCAGAGCCTCTTAATGACGATGGAACACACAAATTGCATCACGATTCCATACATCGTCCTCCAGCCGACCTGTCTCCAAGGGTCTATCGCTGCCTCGGGCACCTTATGGTCGTTCTCCTGTGAGTCTAGTTTTTCGAATCCGACGCAAAACTGACAGTTAATTGTAACGTTCAGAGCCTCTTAATGACGATGGAACACACAAATTGCGTCGCGAATCAATACATCGTCCGACAGCCGACCTGTCTCCGAAGGTCTATTGCTGCCTCGAGCACCTTATGGTCGCTCTGCTGTGAGTCTAGTTTTCCGAATACGACGCATAACTGACAGTTAATTGTAAGGTTCAGAGCCTCTTAATGACGATGGAACACACAAATTGCGTCGCGATTCAATATATCGTCCTCCAGCAGACTTGTCTCCAAGGGTCTATTGCTGCCACAGGCACCTTATGGTCGTTCTCCTGTGATTCTAGTTTCTCGAAACCAACGCAAAACTGACAGTGAATTGTAACGTTCAGTGCCTCTTAATGACGATGGAACACACAAATTGCGTCGAGATTCAATACATCGTCCTCCAGCCGACTTGTCTCCAAGGGTCTATTGCTGCCTCGGGCACCTAATGGTCGTTCGCCTGTGAGTCTAGTTTTTCGAATCCGACGCAAAACTAACAGTTAATTGTAACGTTCAGAGCCTGTTAATGACTATGGAACACACAAATTACGTCGCGATTCAATACATCGTCCTCCAGCCGACTTGTCGCCGAGGTACTATTGCTGCCCCGGGCACCTCTTGGTCGTTCTCCTAGGAATGTAGTTTTTCGAATCCGGCACAAAACTGAAAAATTCAAAGCCTCTTAATGACGATGGAACACAAATTGCGCTGCGATTCAATACATCGTCCTCTAGCCGACTTGTCTTCAAGGGTCTAGTGCTGCCTCGGGCACCTTATAGTCGTTCTCCTGTGAGTCTAGATTTTCGAATCCGACGCAAAACTGACAGTTAATTGTAAGGTTCAGAGCCTGTTAATGACGATGGAACACACAAATCGCGTCGCGATTCAATACATCGTCCTCCAGCCGCCTTGCCTCCAACGGTCTATTGCTGCCTCGGTCACCTTATGGTCGTTCTGCTGTGAGTCTAGATTTTCGAATCCGACGCAAAACTGATAGTTAATTGTAAGGTTCAGAGCCTCTTAATGACGATGGAACACACAAATTGCATCACGATTCCATACATCGTCCTCCAGCCGACCTGTCTCCAAGGGTCTATCGCTGCCTCGGGCACCTTATGATCGTTCTCCTGTGAGTCTAGTTTTTAGAATCCGACGCAAAACTGACAGTTAATTGTAACGTTCAGAGCCTCTTAATGACGATGGAACACACAAATTGCGTCGCGAATCAATACATCGTCCGACAGCCGACCTGTCTCCGAAGGTCTATTGCTGCCTCGGGCACCTTATGGTCGCTCTGCTGTGAGTCTAGTTTTCCGAATACGACGCATAACTGACAGTTAATTGTAAGGTTCAGGGCCTCTTAATGACGATGGAACACACAAATTGCGTCGCGATTCAATACATCGTCCTCCAGCCGACTTGTCGCCGACTTGCTGCCCCAGGCTCCTCTTGGTCGTTGTCCTAGGAGTGTAGTTTTTCGAATACGGCACAAAACTGCCAAATTCAAAGCCTCTTAATGACGATGGAACACAAATTGCGCTGCGATTCAATACATCGTCCTCCAGCCGACTTGTCTTCAAGGGTCTAGTGCTGCCTCGGGCACCTTATGGTCGTTCTCCTGTGAGTCTAGATTTTCGAATCCGACGTAAAACTGACAGTTAATTGTAAGGTTCAGAGCCTGTTAATGACGATGGAACACACAAATCGCGTCGCGATTCAATACATCGTCCTCCAGCCGCCCTGTCTCCAAGGGTCTATTGCTGCCTCGGTCACCTTATGGTCGTTCTCCTGTGTGTCTAGTTTTTCGAATCCGACGCAAAACTGACAGATAATTGTAACGTTCAGATTCTCTTAATGACGATGGAACACACAAATTGCGTCGCGATTCAATACATCGTCCGACAGCCGACCTGTCCCCAAAGGTCTATTGCTGCCTCGGGCACCTTATGGTCGTTCTGCTGAGAGTCTAGTTTTCTGAATACGACGCATAACTGACAGGTAATTGTGACGTTCAGAGCCTGTTAATGACGATGGAACACACAAATTACGTCGCGATTCAATACATCGTCCTCCAGCCGACTTGTCTCAAAGGGTCTGTTGCTGCCTCGGGCACCTTATGGTCGTTCTCCTGTGAGTCTAGTTTTTCGAATCCGACGCAAAACTGACAGTTAATTGTAACGTTTTGAGCCTCTTAATGACGATGGAACACACAAATTGCGTCGAGATTCAATACATCGTCCTCCAGCCGACTTGTCTCCAAGGGTCTATTGCTGCCTCGGGCACCTAATGGTCGTTCTCCTGTGAGTCTACTTTTTCGAATCCGACGCAAAACTAACAGTTAATTGTAACGTTCAGAGCCTGTTAATGACTATGGAACACACAAATTGCGTCGCGATTCAATACATCGTCCTCCAGCCGCCTTGTCTCCAAGGGTCTATTGCTGCCTCGGGCACCTTATGGTCGTTCTCCGATGAGCCTAGTTTTTCGAATCCGACGCAAAACTGACAGTTAATTGTAACGTTCAGAGCCTCTTAATTACGATGGAACACACAAATTGCGTCGCGATTCAATACATCGTCCTCCAGCCGACTTGTCTCCAAGTGTCTATTGCTGCCTCGGGCAACTAATGGTCGTTCTCCTGTGAGTCTAGTTTTTCGAATCCGACGCAAAACTAACAGTTAATTGTAACGTTCAGAGCCTCTTAATGACGATGGAACACACAAATTGCATCGCGATTCAATACATCGTCCTCCAGCCGCCCTGTCTCCAAAGGTCTATTGCTGCCTCGGTCACCTTATGGTCTATCTCCTGTGTGTCTATTTTTCCGAATACGACGCATAACTGACAGTTAATTGTAACGTTCAGAGTCTGTTAATGACGATGGAACACACAAATTGCGTCGCGATTCAATACATCGTCCTCCAGCCGACTTGTCTCCAAGGGTCTATTGCTGCCTCGGGCACCTTATGGTCGTTCTCCTGTGAGTCTAGTTTTTCGAATCCGACGCAAAACTGACAGTGAATTGTAACGTTCAGAGCCTCTTAATGACGATGGAACACACAAATTGCGTCGCGATTCAATACATCGTCCTCCAGCCGACTTGTCGCCGAGGTACTATTGCTGCCCCGGGCCCCTCTTGGTCGTTCTCCTAGGAGTGTAGTTTTTTGAATCCGGCACAAAACTGAAAGTTAATTGTAACATTCAGAGCCTCTTAATGACGATGGAACACACAAATTGCGCTGGGATTCAATACATCGTCCTCCAACCGACTTGTCTCCAAGGGTCTATTGCTGCCTCGGGAACCTTATGGTCGTTCTGCTGTGAGTCTAGATTTTCGAATCCGACGCAAAACTGATAGTTAATTGTAAGGATCAGAGCCTCTTAATGACGATCGAACACACAAATTGCATCACGATTCCATACATCGTCCTCCAGCCGACCTGTCTCCAAGGGTCTATCGCTGCCTCGGGCACCTTATGGTCGTTCTCCTGTGAGTCTAGTTTTTCGAATCCGACGCAAAACTGACAGTTAATTGTAACGTTCAGAGCCTCTTAATGACGATGAAACACACAAATTGCGTCGCGAATCAATACATCGTCCGACAGCCGACCTGTCTCCGAAGGTCTATTGCTGCCTCGGGCACCTTATGGTCGCTCTGCTGTGAGTCTAGTTTTCCGAATGCGACGCATAACTGACAGTTAATTGAAAGGTTCAGAGCCTCTTAATGACGATGGAACACACAAATTGCGTCGCGATTCAATACATCGTCCTCCAGCCGACTTGTCGCCGACTTGCTGCCCCAGGCTCCTCTTGGTCGTTGTCCTAGGAGTGTAGTTTTTCGAATCCGGCACAAAACTGAAAAATTGAAAGCCTCTTAATGACGATGGAACACAAATTGCGCTGCGATTCAATACATCGACCTCCAGCCGACTTGTCTTCAAGGGTCTAGTGCTGCCTCGGGCACCTTATGGTCGTTCTCCTGTGAGTCTAGATTTTCGAATCCGACGCAAAACTGACAGTTAATTGTAAGGTTCAGAGCCTGTTAATGACGATGGAACACACAAATCGCGTCGCGATTCAATACATCGTCCGACAGCCGACCTGTCCCCAAAGGTCTATTGCTGCCTCGGGCACCTTATCGTCGTTCTACTGTGAGTCTAGTTTTCCGAATACGACGCATAACTGACAGGTAATTGTAACGTTCAGAGCCTGTTAATGACGATGGAACGCACAAATTGCGTCGCGATTCAATACATCGTCCTCCAACCGACTTGTCTCCAAGGGTCTATTGCTGCCTCGGGCACCTTATGGTCGTTCTCCTGTGAGTCTAGTTTTTCGAATCCGACGCAAAACTGACAGTTAATTGTAACGTTCTGAGCCTCTTAATGACGATGGAACACACAAATTGCGTCGCGATTCAATATATCGTCCTCCAGCAGACTTGTCTCCAAGGGTCTATTGCTGCCACGGGCACCTTATGGTCGTTCTCCTGTGAGTCTAGTTTTTCGAATCCGACGCAAAACTAACAGTTAATTGTAACGTTCAGAGCCTGTTAATGACTATGGAACACACAAATTGCGTCGCGATTCAATACATCGTCCTCCAGCCGCCTTGTCTCCAAGGGTCTATTGCTGCCTCGGGCACCTTATGGTCGTTCTCCGATGAGCCTAGTTTTTCGAATCCGACGTAAAACTGACAGTTAATTGTAACGTTCAGAGCCTCTTAATGACGATGGAACACACAAATTGCGTCGCGATTCAATACATCGTCCTCCAGCCGACTTGTCTCCAAGGGTCTAGTGCTGCCTAGGGCACCTTATGGTCGCTCTGCTGTGAGTCTAGTTTTCCGAATACGACGCATACTGACAGTTAATTGTAACGTTCAGAGCCTCTTAATGACGATGGAACACGCAAATTGCGTCGCGATTCAATACATCGTCCTCCAGCCGACTCGTCGCCGAGGTACTATTGCTGCCCCGGGCACCTCTTGGTCGTTCTCCTAGGAGTGTAGTTTTTCGAATCCGGCACAAAACTGACAGTTAATTGTAACATTCAGAGCCTCTTAATGACGATGGAACACACAAATCGCGTCGCGATTCAATACATCGTCCTCCAGCCGCCTTGTCTCCAAGGGTCTATAGCTGCCTCTGGCACCTTATCGTCGTTCTCCTGTGAGTCTAGTTTTACGAATCCGACGCAAAACTGGCAGTTAATTGTAACGTTCAGAGCCTCTAGTGTTGCCTCGGCACCTTATGGTCGTTCTTCTGTGAGTCCAGATTTTTGAATCCGACGCAAAACTGACAGTTAATTGTAAGGTTCAGAGCCCTTAATGACGATGGAACACACAAATTACGTCGCGATTCAATACATCGTCCTCCAGCCGCCTTGCCTCCAACGGTCTATTGCTGCCTCGGTCACCTTATGGTCGTTCTGCTGTGAGTCAAGATTTTCGAATCCGACGCAAAACTGATAGTTAATTGTAAGGTTCAGAGCCTCTTAATGACGATGGAACACACAAATTGCATCACGATTCCATACATCGTCCTCCAGCCGACCTGTCTCCAAGGGTCTATCGCTGCCTCGGGCACCTTATGGTCGTTCTCCTGTGAGTCTAGTTTTCCGAATACGACGCATAACTGACAGTTAATTGTAAGGTTCAGAGCCTCTTAATGACGATGGAACACACAAATTGCGTCGCGATTCAATACATCGTCCTCCAGCCGACTTGTCGCCGACTTGCTGCCCCAGGCTCCTCTTGGTCGTTGTCCTAGGAGTGTAGTTTTTCGAATCCGGCACAAAACTGAAAAATTCAAAGCCTCTTAATGACGATGGAACACAAATTGCGCTGCGATTCAATACATCGTCCTCCAGCCGAATTGTCTTCAAGGGTCTAGTGCTGCCTCGGGCACCTTATGGTCGTTCTCCTGTGAGTCTAGATTTTCGAATCCGACGCAAAACTGACAGTTAATTGTAAGGTTCAGAGCCTGTTAATGACGATGGAACACACAAATCGCGTCGCGATTCAATACATCGTCCTCCAGCCGCCCTGTCTCCAAGGGTCAATTGCTGCCTCGGTCACCTTATGGTCGTTCTCCTGTGTGTCTAGTTTTTCGAATCCGACGCAAAACTGACAGATAATTGTAACGTTCAGAGCCTCTTAATGACGATGGAACACACAAATGGCGTCGCGATTCAATACATCGTCCGACAGCCGACCTGTCCCCAAAGGTCTATTGCTGCCTCGGGCACCTTATCGTCGTTCTACTGTGAGTCTAGTTTTCCGAATACGACGCATAACTGACAGGTAATTGTAACGTTCAGAGCCTGTTAATGACGATGGAACACACAAATTGCGTCGCGATTCAATACATCGTCCTCCAGCCGACTTGTCTCCAAGGGTCTATTGCTGCCTCGGGCACCTTATGGTCGTTCTCCTGTGAATCTTGTTTTTCGAATCCGACGCAAAACTGACAGTTAATTGTAACGTTCTGAGCCTCTTAATGACGATGGAACACACAAATTGCGTCGCGATTCAATACATCGTCCTCCAGCCGACTTGTCGCCGACTTGCTGCCCCAGGCTCCTCTTGGTCGTTGTCCTAGGAGTGTAGTTTTTCGAATCCGGCACAAAACTGAAAAATTCAAAGCCTCTTAATGACGATGGAACACAAAATGCGCTGCGATTCAATACATCGTCCTCCAGCCGACTTGTCTTCAAGGGTCTAGTGCTGCCTCGGGCACCTTATGGTCGTTCTCCTGTGAGTCTAGATTTTCGAATCCGACGCAAAACTGACAGTTAATTGTAAGGTTCAGAGCCTGTTAATGACGATGGAACACACAAATCGCGTCGCGATTCAATACATCGTCCTCCAGCCGCCCTGTCTCCAAGGGTCAATTGCTGCCTCGGTCACCTTATGGTCGTTCTCCTGTGTGTCTAGTTTTTCGAATCCGACGCAAAACTGACAGATAATTGTAACGTTCAGAGCCTCTTAATGACGATGGAACACACAAATGGCGTCGCGATTCAATACATCGTCCGACAGCCGACCTGTCCCCAAAGGTCTATTGCTGCCTCGGGCACCTTATCGTCGTTCTCCTGTGAGTCTAGTTTTACGAATCCGACGCAAAACTGACAGTTAATTGTAACGTTCAGAGCCTCTTAATAACGATGGAACACACAAATTGCATCGCGATTCAATACATCGTCCTCCAGCCGCCCTGTCTCCAAGGGTCTATTGCTGCCTCGGTCACCTTATGGTCTATCTCCTGTGTGTCTATTTTTCCGAATACGACGCATAACTGACAGTTAATTGTAACGTTCAGAGTCTGTGAATGACGATGGAACACACAAATTGCGTCGCGATTCAATACATCGTCCTCCAGCCGACTTGTCTCCAAGGGTCTATTGCTGCCTCGGGCACCTTATGGTCGTTCTCCTGTGAGTCTAGTTTTTCGAATCCGACGCAAAACTGACAGTGAATTGTAACGTTCAGAGCCTCTTAATGACGATGGAACACACTAATTGCGTCGCGATTCAATACATCGTCCTCCAGCCGACTTGTCTCCAAGGGTCTATTGCTGCCTCGGGCACCTTATGGTCGTTCTCCTGTGAGTGTAGTTTTTCTTATCCGACGCAAAACTGACAGTATATTGTAATGTTCAGAGCCTGTTAATGACTATGGAACACACAAATTGCGTCGCGATTCAATACATCGTCCTCCAGCCGACTTGTCTCCAAGGGTCTAGTGTTGCCTCGGCACCTTATGGTCGTTCTTCTGTGAGTCCAGATTTTTGAATCCGACGCAAAACTGACAGTTAATTGTAAGGTTCAGAGCCCTTAATGACGATGGAACACACAAATTACGTCGCGATTCAATACATCGTCCTCCAGCCGCCTTGCCTCCAACGGTCTATTGCTGCCTCGGTCACCTTATGGTCGTTCTGCTGTGAGTCTAGATTTTCGAATCCGACGCAAAACTGATAGTTAATTGTAAGGTTCAGAGCCTCTTAATGACGATGGAACACACAAATTGCATCACGATTCCATACATCGTCCTCCAGCCGACCTGTCTCCAAGGGTCTATCGCTGCCTCGGGCACCTTATGGTCGTTCTCCTGTGAGTCTAGTTTTTCGAATCCGACGCAAAACTGACAGTTAATTGTAACGTTCAGAGCCTCTTAATCACGATGGAACACACAAATTGCGTCGCGAATCAATACATCGTCCGACAGCCGACCTGTCTCCGAAGGTCTATTGCTGCCTCGGGCACCTTATGGTCGCTCTGCTGTGAGTCTAGTTTTCCGAATACGACGCATAACTGACAGTTAATTGTAAGGTTCAGAGCCTCTTAATGACGATGGAACACACAAATTGCGTCGCGATTCAATACATCGTCCTCCAGCCGACTTGTCGCCGACTTGCTGCCCCAGGCTCCTCTTGGTCGTTGTCCTAGGAGTGTAGTTTTTCGAATCCGGCACAAAACTGAAAAATTCAAAGCCTCTTAATGACGATGGAACACAAATTGCGCTGCGATTCAATACATCGTCCTCCAGCCGACTTGTCTTCAAGGGTCTAGTGCTGCCTCGGGCACCTTATGGTCGTTCTCCTGTGAGTCTAGATTTTCGAATCCGACGCAAAACTGACAGTTAATTGTAAGGTTCAGAGCCTGTTAATGACGATGGAACACACAAATCGCGTCGCGATTCAATACATCGTCCTCCAGCCGCCCTGTCTCCAAGGGTCAATTGCTGCCTCGGTCACCTTATGGTCGTTCTCCTGTGTGTCTAGTTTTTCGAATCCGACGCAAAACTGACAGATAATTGTAACGTTCAGAGCCTCTTAATGACGATGGAACACTCAAATGGCGTCGCGATTCAATACATCGTCCGACAGCCGACCTGTCCCCAAAGGTCTATTGCTGCCTCGGGCACCTTATCGTCGTTATACTGTGAGTCTAGTTTTCCGAATACGACGCATAACTGACAGGTAATTGTAACGTTCAGAGCCTGTTAATGACGATGGAACACACAAATTGCGTCGCGATTCAATACATCGTCCTCCAGCCGACTTGTCTCCAAGGGTCTATTGCTGCCTCGGGCACCTTATGGTCGTTCTCCTGTGAGTCTAGTTTTTCGAATCCGACGCAAAACTGACAGTTAATTGTAACGTTCTGAGCCTCTTAATGACGATGGAACACACAAATTGCGTCGCGATTCAATATATCGTCCTCAAGCAGACTGGTCTCCAAGGGTCTATTGCTGCCACGGGCACCTTATGGTCGTTCTCCTGTGATTCTAGTTTCTCGAAACCGACGCAAAACTGACAGTGAATTGTAACGTTCAGTGCCTCTTAATGACGATGGAACACACAAATTGCGTCGAGATTCAATACATCGTCCTCCAGCCGACTTGTCTCCAAGGGTCTATTGCTGCCTCGGGCACCTAATGGTCGTTCTCCTGTGAGTCTAGTTTTTCTTATCCGACGCAAAACTAACAGTTAATTGTAACGTTCAGAGCCTGTTAATGACTATGGAACACACAAATTGCGTCGCGATTCAATACATCGTCCTCCAGCCGCCTTGTCTCCAAGGGTCTATTGCTGCCTCGGGCACCTTATGGTCGTTCTCCGATGAGCCTAGTTTTTCGAATCCGACGCAAAACTGACAGTTAATTGTAACGTTCAGAGCCTCTTAATGACGATGGAACACACAAATTGCGTCGCGATTCAATACATCGTCCTCCAGCCGACTTGTCTCCAAGGGTCTAGTGCTGCCTCGGGCACCTTATGGTCGCTCTGCTGTGAGTCTAGTTTTCCGAATACGACGCATACTGACAGTTAATTGTAACGTTCAGAGCCTCTTAATGACCATGGAACACACAAATTGCGTCGCGATTCAATACATCGTCCTCCAGCCGACTTGTCGCCGAGGTACTATTGCTGCCCCGGGCACCTCTTGGTCGTTCTCCTAGGAGTGTAGTTTTTCGAATCCGGCACAAAACTGACAGTTAATTGTAACATTCAGAGCCTCTTAATGACGATGGAACACACAAATCGCGTCGCGATTCAATACATCGTCCTCCTGCCGCCTTGTCTCTAAGGGTCTATTGCTGCCTCGGGCACCTTATGGTCGTTCTCCGATGAGCCTAGTTTTTCGAATCCGACGCAAAACTGACAGTTAATTGTAACGTTAAGAGCCTGTTAATGACGATGGAACATACAAATTGCGTCGCGATTCAATACTTCGTCCTCCAGCCGACTTGTCTCCAAGGGTCTAGTGTTGCCTCGGCACCTTATGGTCGTTCTTCTGTGAGTCTAGATTTTTGAATCCGACGCAAAACTGACAGTTAATTGTAAGGATGAGAGCCTCTTAATGACGATGGAACACACAAATTGCGTCGCGATTCAATATATCGTCCTCCAGCCGACCTGTCTCCAAGGGTCTATTGCTGCCTCGGGCAGCTTTTGGTCGTTCTCCTGTGAGTCTAGTTTTTCGAATCCGACGCAAAACTGACAGTTAATTGTAACGTTCAGAGCCTCTTAATGACGATGGAACACACAAATTGCGTCGCGAATCAATACATCGTCCGACGGCCGACCTGTCTCCAAAGGTCTGTTGCTGCCTCGGGCACCTTATGGTCGCTCTGCTGTGAGTCTAGTTTTCCGAATACGACGCATAACTGACAGTTAATTGTAAGGTTGAGAGCCTCTTAATGACGATGGAACACACAAATTGCGTCGCGATTCAATACATCGTCCTCCAGCCGACTTGTCGCCGAGGTACTATTGCTGCCCCGGGCCCCTCTTGGTTGTTCTCCTAGGAGTGTAGTTTTTCGAATCCGGCACAAAACTGACAGTTAATTGTAACGTTCAGAGCCTCTTAATGACGATGGAACACACAAATTGCGTCGCGATTCAATACATCGTCCTCCAGCCGACTTGTCGCCGAAGTACTATTGCTGCCCCGGGCCCCTCTTGGTCGTTCTCCTAGGAGTGTAGTTTTTCGAATCCGACACAAAACTGACAGTTAATTGTAACATTCAGAGCCTCTTAATGACAATGGAACACACAAATTGCGCTGGGATTCAATACATCTTCCTCCTGCCGACTTGTCGCCGACTTGCTGCCCCAGGCTCCTCTTGGTCGTTGTCCTAGGAGTGTAGTTTTTCGAATCCGGCACAAAACTGAAAAATTCAAAGCCTCTTAATGACGATGGAACACAAATTGCGCTGCGATTCAATACATCGTCCTCCAGCCGACTTGTCTTCAAGGGTCTAGTGCTGCCTCGGGCACCTTTTGGTCGTTCTCCTGTGAGTCCAGATTTTCGAATCCGACGCAAAACTGACAGTTAATTGTAAGGTTCAGAGCCTGTTAATGACGATGGAACACACAAATCGCGTCGCGATTCAATACATCGTCCTCCAGCCGCCCTGTCTCCAAGGGTCTATTTCTGCCTCGGTCACCTTATCGTCGTTCTCCTGTGTGTCTAGTTTTTCGAATCCGACGCAAAACTGACAGATAATTGTAACGTTCAGAGCCTCTAAATGACGATGGAACACACAAATTGCATCGCGATTCAATACATCGTCCTCCAGCCGCCTTGTCTCCAAGGGTCTATTGCTGCCTCGGGCACCTTATGGTCGTTCTCCGATGAGCCTTGCTTTTCGAATCCGACGCAAAACTGACAGTTAATTGTAACGTTCAGAGCCTCTTAATGACGATGGAACACACAAATTACGTCGCGATTCAATACATCGTCCTCCAGCCGACTTGTCTCCAAGGGTCTAGTGCTGCCTCGGGCACCTTATGGTCGCTCTGCTGTGAGTCTAGTTTTCCGAATACGACGCATAACTGACAGTTAATTGTAACGTTCAGAGCCTCTTAATAACGATGGAACACACAAATTGCGTCGCGATTCAATACATCGTCCTCCAGCCGACTTGTCGCCGAGGTACTATTGCTGCCCCGGGGAACTCTTGGTCGTTCTCCTAGGAGTGTAGTTTTTCGAATCCGGCACAAAACTGACAGTTAATTGTAACATTCAGAGCCTCTTAATGACGATGGAACACACAAATCGCGTCGCGATTCAATACATCGTCCTCCAGCCGCCTTTTCTCCAAGGGTCTATAGCTGCCTCGGGCACCTTATCGTCGTTCTCCTGTGAGTCTAGTTTTTCGAATCCGACGCAAAACTGACAGTTAATTGTAACGTTCAGAGGCTCTTAATGACGATGGAACACACAAATTGCATCGCGATTCAATACATCGTCCTCCAGCCGCCCTGTCTCCAAGGGTCTATTGCTGCCTCGGTCACCTTATGGTCTATCTCCTGTGTGTCTATTTTTCCGAATACGACGCATAACTGACAGTTAATTGTAACGTTCAGAGTCTGTTAATGACGATGGAACACACAAATTGCGTCGCGATTCAATACATCGTCCTCCAGCCGCCTTGTCTCCAAGGGTCTATTGCTGCCTCGGGCACCTTATGGTCGTTCGCCACTGAGTCTAGTTTTTCGAATCCGACCCAAAACTGACAGTGAATTGTAACGTTCAGAGCCTCTTAATGACGATGGAACACACAAATTGCGTCGCGATTCAATACATCGTCCTCCAGCCGACTTGTCTCCAAGGGTCTATTGCTGCCTCGGGCACCTTATGGTCGTTCTCCTGTGAGTGTAGTTTTTCGAATCCGACGCAAAACTGACAGTATATTGTAACGTTCAGAGCCTGTTAATGACTATGGAACAC
Organism: Schistocerca nitens; assembly: GCF_023898315.1. Taxonomy (NCBI): domain Eukaryota; kingdom Metazoa; phylum Arthropoda; class Insecta; order Orthoptera; family Acrididae; genus Schistocerca; species Schistocerca nitens. Next base: position 236,256,719 of record NC_064623.1, on the reverse strand, counting down.
ACAAATTGCGTCGCGATTCAATACATCGTCCTCCAGCCGCCTTGTCTCCAAGGGTCTATTGCTGCCTCGGTCACCTTATGGTCGTTCTCCTGCGTGTCTAGTTTTTCGAATCCGACGCATAACTGACAGTTAATTGTAACGTTCAGAGCCTCTTAATGACGATGGAACACACAAATTGCGTCGAGATTCAATACATCGTCCGACAGCCGACCTGTCTCCAAGGGTCTATTGCTGCCTCGGGCACCTTATGGTCGTTCTGCTGTGAGTTTAGTTTTCCGAATACGACGCATAACTGACAGTTAATTGTAACGTTAAGAGCCTGTTAATGACGATGGAACATACAAATTGCGTCGCGATTCAATACATCGTCCTCCAGCCGACTTGTCTCCAAGGGTCTAGTGTTGCCTCGGCACCTTATGGTCGTTTTTCTGTGAGTCTAGATTTTTGAATCCGACGCAAAACTGACAGTTAATTGTAAGGTTCAGAGCCTCTTAATGACGATGGAACACACAAATTGCGTCGCGATTCAATACATCGTCCTCCAGCCGACCTGTCTCCAAGGGTCTATTTCTGCCTCGGGCACCTTATGGTCGTTCTCCTGTGAGTCTAGTTTTTCGAATCCGACGCAAAACTGACAGTTAATTGTAACGTTCAGAGCCTCTTAATGACGATGGAACACACAAATTGCGTCGCGAATCAATACATCATCCGACGGCCGACCTGTCTCCAAAGGTCTATTGCTGCCTCGGGCACCTTATGGTCGCTCTGCTGTGAGTCTAGTTTTCCGAATACGACGCATAACTGACAGTTAATTGTAAGGTTGAGAGCCTCTTAATGACGATGGAACACACAAATTGCGTCGCGATTCAATACATCGTCCTCCAGCCGACTTGTCGCCGAGGTACTATTGCTGCCCCGGACCCCTCTTGGTTGTTCTCCTAGGAGTGTAGTTTTTCGAATCCGGCACAAAACTGACAGTTAATTGTAACGTTCAGAGCCTCTTAATGACGATGGAACACACAAATTGCGTCGCGATTCAATACATCGTCCTCCAGCCGACTTGTCGCCGAGGTACTATTGCTGCCCCGGGCCCCTCTTGGTCGTTCTCCTAGGAGTGTAGTTTTTCGAATCCGACACAAAACTGACAGTTAATTGTAACATTCAGAGCCTCTTAATGACAATGGAACACACAAATTGCGCTGGGATTCAATACATCGTCCTCCTGCCGACTTGTCGCCGACTTGCTGCCCCAGGCTCCTCTTGGTCGTTGTCCTAGGAGTGTAGTTTTTCGAATCCGGCACAAAACTGAAAAATTCAAAGCCTCTTAATGACGATGGAACACAAATTGCGCTGCGATTCAATACATCGTCCTCCAGCCGACTTGTCTTCAAGGGTCTAGTGCTGCCTCGGGCACCTTATGGTCGTTCTCCTGTGAGTCCAGATTTTCGAATCCGACGCAAAACTGACAGTTAATTGTAAGGTTCAGAGCCTGTTAATGACGATGGAACACACAAATCGCGTCGCGATTCAATACATCGTCCTCCAGCCGCCCTGTCTCCAAGGCTCTATTTTTGCCTCGGTCACCTTATCGTCGTTCTCCTGTGTGTCTAGTTTTTCGAATCCGACGCAAAACTGACAGATAATTGTAACGTTCAGAGCCTCTTAATGACGATGGAACACACAAATTGCATCGCGATTCAATACATCGTCCTCCAGCCGCCTTGTCTCCAAGGGTCTATTGCTGCCTCGGGCACCTTATGGTCGTTCTCCGATGAGCCTTGCTTTTCGAATCCGACGCAAAACTGACAGTTAATTGTAACGTTCAGAGCCTCTTAATGACGATGGAACACACAAATTACGTCGCGATTCAATACATCGTCCTCCAGCCGACTTGTCTCCAAGGGTCTAGTACTGCCTCGGGCACCTTATGGTCGCTCTGCTGTGAGTCTAGTTTTCCGAATACGACGCATACCTGACAGTTAATTGTAATGTTCAGAGCCTCTTAATAACGATGGAACACACAAATTGCGTCGCGATTCAATACATCGTCCTCCAGCCGACTTGTCGCCGAGGTACTATTGCTGCCCCGGGGAACTCTTGGTCGTTCTCCTAGGAGTGTAGTTTTTCGAATCCGGCACAAAACTGACAGTTAATTGTAACATTCAGAGCCTCTTAATGACGATGGAACACACAAATCGCGTCGCGATTCAATACATCGTCCTCCAGCCGCCTTTTCTCCAAGGGTCTATAGCTGCCTCGGGCACCTTATCGTCGTTCTCCTGTGAGTCTAGTTTTTCGAATCCGACGCAAAACTGACAGTTAATTGTAACGTTCAGAGCCTCTTAATGACGATGGAACACACAAATTGCATCGCGATTCAATACATCGTCCTCCAGCCGCCCTGTCTCCAAGGGTCTATTGCTGCCTCGGTCACCTTATGGTCTATCTCCTGTGTGTCTATTTTTCCGAATACGACGCATAACTGACAGTTAATTGTAACGTTCAGAGTCTGTTAATGACGATGGAACACACAAATTGCGTCGCGATTCAATACATCGTCCTCCAGCCGCCTTGTCTCCAAGGGTCTATTGCTGCCTCGGGCACCTTATGGTCGTTCTCCACTGAGTCTAGTTTTTCGAATCCGACCCAAAACTGACAGTGAATTGTAACGTTCAGAGCCTCTTAATGACGATGGAACACACAAATTGCGTCCCGATTCAATACATCGCCCTCCAGCCGACTTGTCTCCAAGGGTCTATTGCTGCCTCGGGCACCTTATGGTCGTTCTCCTGTGAGTGTAGTTTTTCGAATCCGACGCAAAACTGACAGTATATTGTAACGTTCAGAGCCTGTTAATGACTATGGAACACACAAATTGCGTCGCGATTCAATACATCGTCCTCCAGCCGCCTTGTCTCCAAGGGTCTATTGCTGCCTCGGTCACCTTATGGTCGTTCTCCTGCGTGTCTAGTTTTTCGAATCCGACGCATAACTGACAGTTAATTGTAACGTTCAGAGCCTCTTAATAACGATGGAACACACAAATTGCGTCGAGATTCAATACATCGTCCGACAGCCGACCTGTCTCCAAGGGTCTATTGCTGCCTCGGGCACCTTATGGTCGTTCTGCTGTGAGTTTAGTTTTCCGAATACGACGCATAACTGACAGTTAATTGTAACGTTAAGAGCCTGTTAATGACGATGGAACATACAAATTGCGTCGCGATTCAATACATCGTCCTCCAGCCGACTTGTCTCCAAGGGTCTAGTGTTGCCTCGGCACCTTATGGTCGTTTTTCTGTGAGTCTAGATTTTTGAATCCGACGCAAAACTGACAGTTAATTGTAAGGTTCAGAGCCTCTTAATGACGATGGAACACACAAATTGCGTCGCGATTCAATACAGCGTCCGTCAGCCGACCTGTCTCCAAGGGTCTATTGCTGCCTCGGGCACCTTATGGTCGTTCTCCTGTGAGTCTAGTTTTTCCAATCCGACGCAAAACTGACAGTTAATTGTAACGTTCAGAGTCTATTAATGACGATGGAACACACAAATTGCGTCGCGAATCAATACATCGTCCGACAGTCGACCTGTCTCCAAAGGTCTATTGCTGCCTCGGGCACCTTATGGTCGCTCTGCTGTGAGTCTAGTTTTCCGAATACGACGCATAACTGACAGTTAATTGTAAGGTTGAGAGCCTCTTAATGACGATGGAACACACAAATTGCGTCGCGATTCAATACATCGTCCTCCAGCCGACTTGTCGCCGAGGTACTATTGCTGCCCCGGGCCCCTCTTGGTCGTTCTCCTAGGAGTGTAGTTTTTCGAATCCGGCACAAAACTGACAGTTAATTGTAACGTTCAGAGCCTCTTAATGACGATGGAACACACAAATTGCGTCGCGATTCAATACATCGTCCTCCAGCCGATTTGTCGCCGAGGTACTATTGCTGCCCCGGGCCCCTCTTGGTCGTTCTCCTAGGAGTGTAGTTTTTCGAATCCGACACAAAACTGACAGTTAATTGTAACATTCAGAGCCTCTTAATGACAATGGAACACACAAATTGCGCTGGGATTCAATACATCGTCCTCCTGCCGACTTGTCGCCGACTTGCTGCCCCAGGCTCCTCTTGGTCGTTGTCCTAGGAGTGTAGTTTTTCGAATCCGGCACAAAACTGAAAAATTCAAAGCCTCTTAATGACGATGGAACACAAATTGCGCTGCGATTCAATACATCGTCCTCCAGCCGACTTGTCTTCAAGGGTCTAGTGCTGCCTCGGGCACCTTATGGTCGTTCTCCTGTGAGTCCAGATTTTCGAATCCGACGCAAAACTGACAGTTAATTGTAAGGTTCAGAGCCTGTTAATGACGATGGAACACACAAATCGCGTCGCGATTCAATACATCGTCCTCCAGCCGCCCTGTCTCCAAGGGTCTATTTCTGCCTCGGTCACCTTATCGTCGTTCTCCTGTGTGTCTAGTTTTTCGAATCCGACGCAAAACTGACAGATAATTGTAACGTTCAGAGCCTCTTAATGACGATGGAACACACAAATTGCATCGCGATTCAATACATCGTCCTCCAGCCGCCTTGTCTCCAAGGGTCTATTGCTGCCTCGGTCACCTTATGGTCGTTCTCCGATGAGCCTTGCTTTTCGAATCCGACGCAAAACTGACAGTTAATTGTAACGTTCAGAGCCTCTTAATGACGATGGAACATACAAATTACGTCGCGATTCAATACATCGTCCTCCAGACGACTTGTCTCCAAGGGTCTAGTGCTGCCTCGGGCACCTTATGGTTGCTCTGCTGTGAGTCTAGTTTTCCGAATACGACGCATAACTGACAGTTAATTGTAACGTTCAGAGCCTCTTAATAACGATGGAACACACAAATTGCGTCGCGATTCAATACATCGTCCTCCAGCCGACTTGTCGCCGAGGTACTATTGCTGCCCCGGGGAACTCTTGGTCGTTCTCCTAGGAGTGTAGTTTTTCGAATCCGGCACAAAACTGACAGTTAATTGTAACATTCAGAGCCTCTTAATGACGATGGAACACACAAATCGCGTCGCGATTCAATACATCGTCCTCCAGCCGCCTTTTCTCCAAGGGTCTATAGCTGCCTCGGGCACCTTATCGTCGTTCTCCTGTGAGTCTAGTTTTTCGAATCCGACGCAAAACTGACAGTTAATTGTAACGTTCAGAGCCTCTTAATGACGATGGAACACACAAATTGCATCGCGATTCAATACATCGTCCTCCAGCCGCCCTGTCTCCAAGGGTCTATTGCTGCCTCGGTCACCTTATGGTCTATCTCCTGTGTGTCTATTTTTCCGAATACGACGCATAACTGACAGTTAATTGTAACGTTCAGAGTCTGTTAATGACGATGGAACACACAAATTGCGTCGCGATTCAATACATCGTCCTCCAGCCGCCTTGTCTCCAAGGGTCTATTGCTGCCTCGGGCACCTTATGGTCGTTCTCCACTGAGTCTAGTTTTTCGAATCCGACCCAAAACTGACAGTGAATTGTAACGTTCAGAGCCTCTTAATGACGATGGAACACACAAATTGCGTCGCGATTCAATACATCGTCCTCCAGCCGACTTGTCTCCAAGGGTCTATTGCTGCCTCGGGCACCTTATGGTCGTTCTGATGTGAGTTTAGTTTTCCGAATACGACGCATAACTGACAGTTAATTGTAACGTTAAGAGCCTGTTAATGACGATGGAACATACAAATTGCGTCGCGATTCAATACATCGTCCTCCAGCCGACTTGTCTCCAAGGGTCTAGTGTTGCCTCGGCAACTTATGGTCGTTCTTCTGTGAGTCTAGATTTTTGAATCCGACGCAAAACTGACAGTTAATTGTAAGGTTCAGAGCCTCTTAATGACGATGGAACACACAAATTGCGTCGCGATTCAATACATCGTCCTCCAGCCGACCTATCTCCAAGGGTCTATTGCTGCCTCGGGCACCTCATGGTCGTTCTCCTGTGAGTCTAGTTTTTCGAATCCGACGCAAAACTGACAGTTAATTGTAACGTTCAGAGCCTCTTAATGACGATGGAACACACAAATTGCGTCGCGAATCAATACATCGTCCGACAGCCGACCTGTCTCCAAAGGTCTATTGCTGCCTCGGGCACCTTATGGTCGCTCTGCTGTGAGTCTAGTTTTCCGAATACGACGCATAACTGACAGTTAATTGTAAGGTTCAGAGCCTCTTAATGACGATGGAACACACAAATTGCGTCGCGATTCAATACATCGTCCTCCAGCCGACTTGTCGCCGAGGTACTATTGCTGCCCCGGGCCCCTCTTGGTCGTTCTCCTAGGAGTGTAGTTTTTCGAATCCTGCACAAAACTGACAGTTAATTGTAACGTTCAGAGCCTCTTAATGACGATGGAACACACAAATTGCGTCGCGATTCAATATATCGTCCTCCAGCAGACTTGTCTCCAAGGGTCTATTGCTGCCACGGGCACCTTATGGTCGTTCTCCTGTGATTCTAGATTCTCGAATCCGACGCAAAACTGACAGTGAATTGTAACGTTCAGAGCCTCTTAATGACGATGGAACACACAAATTGCGTCGAGATTCAATACATCGTCCTCCAGCCGACTTGTCTCCAAGGGTCTATTGCTGCCTCGGGCACCTAATGGTCGTTCTCCTGTGAGTCTAGTTTTTCGAATCCGATGCAAAACTAACAGTTAATTGTAACGTTCAGAGCCTGTTAATGACTATGGAACACACAAATTGCGTCGCGATTCAATACATCGTCCTCCAGCCGCCTTGTCTCCAAGGGTCTATTGCTGCCTCGGGCACCTTATGGTCGTTCACCGATGAGCCTTGTTTTTCGAAACCGACGCAAAACTGACAATTGTAACGTTCAGAGCCTCTTAATGACGATGGAACACACAAATTGCTTCGCGAAACAATACAGCGTCCGTCAGCCGACCTGTCTCCAAGGGTCTATTGCTGCCTCGGGCACCTAATGGTCGTTCTCCTGTGAGTCTAGTTTTTCGAATCCGATGCAAAACTAACAGTTAATTGTAACGTTCAGAGCCTGTTAATGACTATGGAACACACAAATTGCGTCGCGATTCAATACATCGTCCTCCAGCCGCCTTGTCTCCAAGGGTCTATTGCTGCCTCGGGCACCTTATGGTCGTTCTCCGATGAGCCTTGCTTTTCGAATCCGACGCAAAACTGACAGTTAATTGTAACGTTCAGAGCCTCTTAATGACGATGGAACACACAAATTGCGTCGCGATTCAATACATCGTCCTCCAGCCGACTTGTCTCCAAGGGTCTAGTGCTGCCTCGGGCACCTTATGGTCGCTCTGCTGTGAGTCTAGTTTTCCGAATACGACGCATAACTGACAGTTAATTGTAACGTTCAGAGCCTCTTAATGACGATGGAACACACAAATTGCGTCGCGATTCAATACATCGTCCTCCAGCCGACTTGTCGCCGAGGTACTATTGCTGCCCCGGGGAACTCTTGGTCGTTCTCCTAGGAGTGTAGTTTTTCGAATCCGGCACAAAACTGACAGTTAATTGTAACATTCAGAGCCTCTTAATGACGATGGAACACACAAATCGCGTCGCTATTCAATACATCGTCCTCCAGCCGCCTTTTCTCCAAGGGTCTATAGTTGCCTCGGGCACCTTATCGTCGTTCTCCTGTGAGTCTAGTTTTTCGAATCCGACGCAAAACTGACAGTTAATTGTAACGTTCATAGCCTCTTAATGACGATGGAACACACAAATTGCATCGCGATTCAATACATCGTCCTCCAGCCGCCCTGTCTCCAAGGGTCTATTGCTGCCTCGGTCACCTTATGGTCTATCTCCTGTGTGTCTATTTTTCCGAATACGACGCATAACTGACAGTTAATTGCAACGTTCAGAGTCTGTTAATGACGATGGAACACACAAATTGCGTCGCGATTCAATACATCGTCCTCCAGCCGCCTTGTCTCCAAGGGTCTATTGCTGCCTCGGGCACCTTATGGTCGTTCTCCAGTGAGTCTAGTTTTTCGAATCCGACCGAAAACTGACAGTGAATTGTAACGTTCAGAGCCTCTTAATGACGATGGAACACACAAATTGCGTCGCGATTCAATACATCGTCCTCCAGCCGACTTGTCTCCAAGGGTCTATTGCTGCCTCGGGCACCTTATGGTCGTTCTCCTGTGAGTGTAGTTTTTCGAATCCGACGCAAAACCGACAGTATATTGTAACGTTCAGAGCCTGTTAATGACTATGGAACACACAAATTGCGTCGCGATTCAATACATCGTCCTCCAGCCGCCTTGTCTCCAAGGGTCTATTGCTGCCTCGGTCACCTTATGGTCGTTCTCCTGTGTGTCTAGTTTTTCGAATCCGACGCATAACTGACAGTTAATTGTAACGTTCAGAGCGTCTTAATGACGATGGAACACACAAATTGCGTCGAGATTCAATACATCGTCCGACAGCCGACCTGTCTCCTAGGGTCTATTGCTGCCTCGGGCACCTTATGGTCGTTCGGCTGTGAGTTTAGTTTTCCGAATACGACGCATAACTGACAGTTAATTGTAACGTTAAGAGCCTGTTAATGACGATGGAACATGCAAATTGCGTCGCGATTGAATACATCGTCCTCCAGCCGACTTGTCTCCAAGGGTCTAGTGTTGCCTCGGCACCTTATGGTCGTTCTTCTGTGAGTCTAGATTTTTGAATCCGACGCAAAACTGACAGTTAATTGCAAGGTTCAGAGCCTCTTAATGACGATGGAACACACAAATTGCGTCGCGATTCAATACATCGTCCTCCAGCCGACTTGTCGCCGAGGTACTATTGCTGCCCCGGGCCCCTCTTGGTCGTTCTCCTAGGAGTGTAGTTTTTCGAATCCGGCACAAAACTGACAGTTAATTGTAACGTTCAGAGCCTCTTAATGACGATGGAACACACAAATTGCGTCGCGATTCAATATATCGTCCTCCAGCCGACTTGTCTCCAAGGGTCTATTGCTGCCTCGGGCACCTAATGGTCGTTCTCCTGTGAGTCTAGTTTTTCGAATCCGATGCAAAAGTAACAGTTAATTGTAACGTTCAGAGCCTGTTAATGACTATGAAACACACAAATTGCGTCGCGATTCAATACATCGTCCTCCAGCCGCCTTGTCTCCAAGGGTCTATTGCTGCCTCGGGCACCTTATGGTCGTTCTCCGATGAGCCTTGTTTTTCGAAACCGACGCAAAACTGACAGTTAATTGTAACGTTCAGAGCCTCTTAATGACGATGGAACACACAAATTGCGTCGCGATTCAATACATCGTCGTCCAGCCGACTTGTCTCCAAGGGTCTAGTGCTGCCTCGGGCACCTTATGGTTGCTCTGCTGTGAGTCTAGTTTTCCGAATACGACGCATAACTGACAGTTAATTGTAACGTTCAGAGCCTCTTAATGACGATGGAACACACAAATTGCGTCGCGATTCAATACATCGTCCTCCAGCCGACTTGTCGCCGAGGTACTATTGCTGCCCCGGGCACCTCTTGGTCATTCTCCTAGGAGTGTAGTTTTTCGAATCCGGCACAAAACTGACAGTTAATTGTAACATTCAGAGCCTCTTAATGACGATGGAACACACAAATCGCGTCGCGATTCAATACATCGTCCTCCAGCCGCCTTGTCTCCAAGGGTCTATAGCTGCCTCGGGCACCTTATCGTCGTTCTCCTGTGAGTCTAGTTTTTCGAATCCGACGCAAAACTGACAGTTAATTGTAACGTTCAGAGCCTCTTAATGACGATGGAACACACAAATTGCATCGCGATTCAATACATCGTCCTCCAGCCGCCTTGTCTCCAAGGGTCTATTGCTGCCTCGGTCACCTTATGGTCGTTCTCCTGTGTGTCTAGTTTTTCGAATCCGACGCATAACTGACAGTTAATTGTAACGTTCAGAGCCTCTTAATGACGATGGAACACACAAATTGCGTCGAGATTCAATACATGGTCCGACAGCCGACCTGTCTCCTAGGGTCTATTGCTGCCTCGGGCACCTTATGGTCGTTCGGCTGTGAGTTTAGTTTTCCGAATACGACGCATAACTGACAGTTAATTGTAACGTTAAGAGCCTGTTAATGACGATGGAACATGCAAATTGCGTCGCGATTCAATACATCGTCCTCCAGCCGACTTGTCTCCAAGGGTCTAGTGTTGCCTCGGCACCTTATGGTCGTTTTTCTGTGAGTCTAGATTTTTGAATCCGACGCAAAACTGACAGTTAATTGCAAGGTTCAGAGCCTCTTAATGACGATGGAACACACAAATTGCGTCGCGATTCAATACATCGTCCTCCAGCCGACCTGTCTCCAAGGGTCTATTGCTGCCTCGGGCACCTTATGGTGGTTCTCCTGTGAGTCTAGTTTTTCGAATCCGACGCAAAACTGACAGTTAATTGTAACGTTCAGAGCCTCTTAATGACGATGGAACACACAAATTGCGTCGCGAATCAATACATCGTCCGACAGCCGACCTGTCTCCAAAGGTCTATTGCTGCCTCGGGCACCTTATGGTCGCTCTGCTGTGAGTCTAGTTTTCCGAATACGACGCATAACTGACAGTTAATTGTAACGTTCAGAGCCTGTTAATGACTATGGAACACACAAAGTGCGTCGCGATTCAATACATCGTCCTCCAGCCGCCTTGTCTCCAAGGGTCTATTGCTGCCTCGGGCACCTTATGGTCGTTCTCCGATGAGCCTTGTTTTTCGAAACCGACGCAAAACTGACAGTTAATTGTAACGTTCAGAGCCTCTTAATGACGATGGAATACACAAATTGCGTCGCGATTCAATACATCGTCCTCCAGCCGACTTGTCTCCAAGGGTCTAGTGCTGCCTCGGGCACCTTATGGTTGCTCTGCTGTGAGTCTAGTTTTCCGAATACGACGCATAACTGACAGTTAATTGTAACGTTCAGAGCCTCTTAATGACGATGGAACACACAAATTGCGTCGCGATTCAATACATCGTCCTCCAGCCGACTTGTCGCCGAGGTACTATTGCTGCCCCGGGCACCTCTTGGTCATTCTCCTAGGAGTGTAGTTTTTCGAATCCGGCACAAAACTGACAGTTAATTGTAACATTCAGAGCCTCTTAATGACGATGGAACACACAAATCGCGTCGCGATTCAATACATCGTCCTCCAGCCGCCTTGTCTCCAAGGGTCTAAAGCTGCCTCGGGCACCTTATCGTCGTTCTCCTGTGAGTCTAGTTTTTCGAATCCGACGCAAAACTGACAGTTAATTGTAACGTTCAGAGCCTCTTAATGACGATGGAACACACATATTGCATCGCGATTCAATACATCGTCCTCCAGCCGCCCTGTCTCCAAGGGTCTATTGCTGCCTCGGTCACCTTATGGTCTATCTCCTGTGTGTCTATTTTTCCGAATACGACGCATAGCTGACAGTTAATTGTAACGTTCAGAGTCTGTTAATGACGATGGAACCCACAAATTGCGTCGCGATTCAATACATCGTCCTCCAGCCGACTTGTCTCCAAGGGTCTATTGCTGCCTCGGGCACCTTATGGTCGTTCTCCTGTGAGTCTAGTTTTTCGAATCCGACGCTAAACTGACAGTGAATTGTAACGTTCAGAGCCTCTTAATGACGATGGAACACACAAATTGCGTCGCGATTCAATACATCGTCCTGCAGCCGCCTTGTCTCCAAGGGTCTATTGCTGCCTCGGGCACCTTATGGTCGTTCTCCTGTGAGTCTAGTTTTTCGAATCCGACGCAAAACTGACAGTGAATTGTAACGTTCAGAGCCTCTTAATGACGATGGAAACCACAAATTGCGTCGCGATTTAATACATTGTCCTCCAGCCGACTTGTCTCCAAGGGTCTATTGCTGCCTCGGGCACCTTATGGTCGTTCTCCTGTGAGTGTAGTTTTTCGAATCAGACGCAAAACTGACAGTATATTGTAACGTTCAGAGCCTGTTAATGACTATGGAACACACAAATTGCGTCGCGATTCAATACATCGTCCTGCAGCCGCCTTGTCTCCAAGGGTCTATTGCTGCCTCGGGCACCTTATGGTCGTCCTCCTGTGAGTCTAGTTTTTCGAATCCGACGCAAAACTGACAGTGAATTGTAACGTTCAGAGCCTCTTAATGACGATGGAAACCACAAATTGCGTCGCGAACCAATACATCGTCCTGCAGCCGCCTTGTCTCCAAGGGTCTATTGCTGCCTCGGTCACCTTATGGTCGTTCTCCTGTGTGTGTAGTTTTTCGAATCCGACGCATAACTGACAGTTAATTGTAACGTTCAGAGCCTCTTAATGACGATGGAACACACAAATTGCGTCGAGATTCAATACATCGTCCGACAGCCGACCTGTCTCCAAGGGTCTATTGCTGCCTCCGGGCACCTTATGGTCGTTGTGCTTTGAGTTTAGTTTTCCGAATACGACGCATAACTGACAGTTAATTGTAACGTTAAGAGCCTGTTAATGACGATGGAACATACAAATTGCGTCGCGATTCAATACATCGTCCTCCAGCCGACTTGTCTCCAAGGGTCTAGTGTTGCCTCGGCACCTTATGGTCGTTCTTCTTTGAGTTTAGGTTTTTGAATTCGACGCAAAACTGACAGTTAATTGTAAGGTTCAGAGCCTCTTAATGACGATGGAACACACAAATTGCGTCGCGATTCAATACATCGTCCTCCAGCCGACCTGTCTCCAAGGGTCTATTGCTGCCTCGGGCACTTTATGGTCGTTCTCCTGTGAGTCTAGTTTTTCAAATCCGACGCAAAACTGACAGTTAATTGTAACGTTCAGAGCCTCTTAATGACGATGGAACACACAAATTGCGTCGCGAATCAATACATCGTCCGACAGCCGACCTGTCTCCAAAGGTCTATTGCTGCCTCGGGCACCTTATGGTCGCTCTGCTGTGAGTCTTGTTTTCCGAATACGACGCATAACTGACATTTAATTGTAAGGTTCAGAGCCTGTTAATGACGATGGAACACACAAATCCCGTCGCGATTCAATACATCGTCCTCCAGCCGACTTGTCGCCGAGGTACTATTGCTGCCCCGGGCCCCTCTTGGTCGTTCTCCTAGGAGTGTAGTTTTTCGAATCCGGCGCAAAACTGACAGTTAATTGTAACGTTCAGAGCCTCTTAATGACGATGGAACACACAAATTGCGTCGCGATTCAATATATCGTCCTCCAGCAGACTTGTCTCCAAGGGTCTATTGCTGCCACGGGCACCTTATGGTCGTTCTCCTGTGATTCTAGATTATCGAATCCGACGCAAAACTGACAGTGAATTGTAACGTTCAGAGCCTCTTAATGACGATGGAACACACAAATTGCGTCGAGATTCAATACATCGTCCTCCAGCCGACTTGTCTCCAAGGGTCTATTGCTGCCTCGGGCACCTAATGGTCGTTCTCCTGTGAGTCTAGTTTTTCGAATCCGATGCAAAACTAACAGTTAATTGTAACGTTCAGAGCCTGTTAATGACTATGGAACACACAAATTGCGTCGCGATTCAATACATCGTCTTCCAGCCGCCTTGTCTCCAAGGGTCTATTGCTGCCTCGGGCACCTTATCGTCGTTCTCCGATGAGCCTCGTTTTTCGAATCCGACGCAAAACTGACAGTTAATTGTAACGTTCAGAGCCTCTTAATGACGATGGAACACACAAACTGCGTCGCGATTCAATACATCGTCCTCCAGCCGACTTGTCTCCAAGGGTCTAGTGCTGCCTCGGGCACCTTATGGTCGCTCTGTTGTGAGTCTAGTTTTCCGAATACGACGCATAACTGACAGTTAATTGTAACGTTCAGAGCCTCTTAATGACGATGGAACACACAAATTGCGTCGCGATTCAATACATCGTCCTCCAGCCGCCTTGTCTCCAAGGGTCTATTGCTGCCTCGGGCACCTTATGGTCGTTCTCCGATGAGCCTTGTTTTTCGAAACCGACGCAAAACTGACAGTTAATTGTAACGTTCAGAGCCTCTTAATGACGATGGAACACACAAATTGCTTCGCGAATCAATACATCGTCCGACAGCCGACCTGTCTCCAAGGGTCTATTGCTGCCTCGGGCACCTAATGGTCGTTCTCCTGTGAGTCTAGTTTTTCGAATCCGATGCAAAACTAACAGTTAATTGTAACGTTCAGAGCCTGTTAATGACTATGGAACACACAAATTGCGTCGCGATTCAATACATCGTCCTCCAGCCGCCTTGTCTCCAAGGGTCTATTGCTGCCTCGGGCACCTTATGGTCGTTCTCCGATGAGCCTTGCTTTTCGAATCCGACGCAAAACTGACAGTTAATTGTAACGTTCAGAGCCTCTTAATGACGATGGAACACACAAATTGCGTCGCGATTCAATACATCGTCCTCCAGCCGACTTGTCTCCAAGGGTCTAGTGCTGCCTCGAGCACCTTATGGTCGCTCTGCTGTGAGTCTAGTTTTCCGAATACGACGCATAACTGACAGTTAATTGTAACGTTCAGAGCCTCTTAATGACGATGGAACACACAAATTGCGTCGCGATTCAATACATCGTCCTCCAGCCGACTTGTCGCCGAGGTACTATTGCTGCCCCGGGGAACTCTTGGTCGTTCTCCTAGGAGTGTAGTTTTTCGAATCCGGCACAAAACTGACAGTTAATTGTAACATTCAGAGCCTCTTAATGACGATGGAACACACAAATCGCGTCGCGATTCAATACATCGTCCTCCAGCCGCCTTTTCTCCAAGGGTCTATAGTTGCCTCGGGCACCTTATCGTCGTTCTCCTGTGAGTCTAGTTTTTCGAATCCGACGCAAAACTGACAGTTAATTGTAACGTTCATAGCCTCTTAATGACGATGGAACACACAAATTGCATCGCGATTCAATACATCGTCCTCCAGCCGCCCTGTCTCCAAGGGTCTATTGCTGCCTCGGTCACCTTATGGTCTATCTCCTGTGTGTCTATTTTTCCGAATACGACGCATAACTGACAGTTAATTGTAACGTTCGGAGTCTGTTAATGACGATGGAACACACAAATTGCGTCGCGATTCAATACATCGTCCTCCAGCCGCCTTGTCTCCAAGGGTCTATTGCTGCCTCGGGCACCTTATGGTCGTTCTCCAGTGAGTCTAGTTTTTCGAATCCGACCCAAAACTGACAGTGAATTGTAACGTTCAGAGCCTCTTAATGACGATGGAACACACAAATTGCGTCGCGATACAATACATCGTCCTCCAGCCGACTTGTCTCCAAGGGTCTATTGCTGCCTCAGTCACCTTATGGTCGTTCTCCTGTGAGTGTAGTTTTTCGAATCCGACGCAAAACTAACAGTTAATTGTAACGTTCAGAGCCTGTTAATGACTATGGAACACACAAATTGCGTCGCGATTCAATACATCGTCCTCCAGCCGCCTTGTCTCCAAGGGTCTATTGCTGCCTCGGGCACCTTATGGTCGTTCTCCGATGAGCCTTGCTTTTCGAATCCGACGCAAAACTGACAGTTAATTGCAACGTTCAGAGCCTCTTAATGACGATGGAACACACAAATTGCGTCGCGATTCAATACATCGTCCTCCAGCCGACTTGTCTCCAAGGGTCTAGTGCTGCCTCGGGCACCTTATGGTCGCTCTGCTGTGAGTCTAGTTTTCCGAATACGACGCATAACTGACAGTTAATTGTAACGTTCAGAGCCTCTTAATGACGATGGAACACACAAATTGCGTCGCGATTCAATACATCGTCCTCCAGCCGACTTGTCGCCGAGGTACTATTGCTGCCCCGGGGAACTCTTGGTCGTTCTCCTAGGAGTGTAGTTTTTCGAATCCGGCACAAAACTGACAGTTAATTGTAACATTCAGAGCCTCTTAATGACGATGGAACACACAAATCGCGTCGCGATTCAATACATCGTCCTCCAGCCGCCTTTTCTCCAAGGGTCTATAGTTGCCTCGGGCACCTTATCGTCGTTCTCCTGTGAGTCTAGTTTTTCGAATCCGACGCAAAACTGACAGTTAATTGTAACGTTCAGAGCCTCTTAATGACGATGGAACACACAAATTGCATCGCGATTCAATACATCGTCCTCCAGCCGCCCTGTCTCCAAGGGTCTATTGCTGCCTCGGTCACCTTATGGTCTATCTCCTGTGTGTCTATTTTTCCGAATACGACGCATAACTGACAGTTAATTGTAACGTTCGGAGTCTGTTAATGACGATGGAACACACAATATGCGTCGCGATTCAATACATCGTCCTCCAGCCGCCTTGTCTCCAAGGGTCTATTGCTGCCTCGGGCACCTTATGGTCGTTCTCCAGTGAGTCTAGTTTTTCGAATCCGACCCAAAACTGACAGTGAATTGTAACGTTCAGAGCCTCTTAATGACGATGGAACACACAAATTGCGTCGCGATACAATACATCGTCCTCCAGCCGACTTGTCTCCAAGGGTCTATTGCTGCCTCGGTCACCTTATGGTCGTTCTCCTGTGAGTGTAGTTTTTCGAATCCGACGCAAAACTGACAGTATATTGTAACGTTCAGAGCCTGTTAATGACTATGGAACACACAAATTGCGTCGCGATTCAATACATCGTCCTCCAGCCGCCTTGTCTCCAAGGGTCTATTGCTGCCTCGGTCACCTTATGGTCGTTCTCCTGTGTGTCTAGTTTTTCGAATCCGACGCATAACTGACAGTTAATTGTAACGTTCAGAGCCTCTTAATGACGATGGAACACACAAATTGCGTCGAGATTCAATACATCGTCCGACAGCCGACCTGTCTCCTAGGGTCTATTGCTGCCACGGGCACCTTATGGTCGTTCGGCTGTGAGTTTAGTTTTCCGAATACGACGCATAACTGACAGTTAATTGTAACGTTAAGAGCCTGTTAATGACGATGGATTATGCAAATTGCGTCGCGATTCAATACATCGTCCTCCAGCCGACTTGTCTCCAAGGGTCTAGTGTTGCCTCGGCACCTTATGGTCGTTCTTCTGTGAGTCTAGATTTTTGAATCCGACGCAAAACTGACAGTTAATTGCAAGGTTCAGAGCCTCTTAATGACGATGGAACACACAAATTGCGTCGCGATTCAATACATCGTCCTCCAGCCGACCTGTCTCCAAGGGTCTATTGCTGCCTCGGGCACCTTATGGTGGTTCTCCTGTGAGTCTAGTTTTACGAATCCGACGCAAAACTGACAGTTAATTGTAACGTTCAGAGCCTCTTAATGACGATGGAACACACAAATTGCGTCGCGAATCAATACATCGTCCGACAGCCGACCTGTCTCCAAAGGTCTATTGCTGCCTCGGGCACCTTATGGTCGCTCTGCTGTGAGTCCAGTTTTCCGAATACGACGCATAACTGACAGTTAATTGTAAGGTTCAGAGCCTCTTAATGACGATGGAACACACAAATTGCGTCGCGATTCAATACATCGTCCTCCAGCCGACTTGTCGCCGAGGTACTATTGCTGCCCCGGGCCCCTCTTGGTCGTTCTCCTAGGAGTGTAGTTTTTCGAATCCGGCACAAAACTGACAGTTAATTGTAACGTTCAGAGCCTCTTAATGACGATGGAACACACAAATTGCGTCGCGATTCAATATATCGTCCTCCAGCCGACTTGTCTCCAAGGGTCTATTGCTGCCTCGGGCACCTAATGGTCGTTCTCCTGTGAGTCTAGTTTTTCGAATCCGATGCAAAACTAACAGTTAATTGTAACGTTCAGAGCCTGTTAATGACTATGCAACACACAAATTGCGTCGCGATTCAATACATCGTCCTCCAGCCGCCTTGTCTTGAAGGGTCTATTGCTGCCTCGGGCACCTTATGGTCGTTCTCCGATGAGCCTTGTTTTTCGAAACCGACGCAAAACTGACAGTTAATTGTAACGTTCAGAGCCTCTTAATGACGATGGAACACACAAATTGCGTCGCGATTCAATACATCGTCCTCCAGCCGACTTGTCTCCAAGGGTCTAGTGCTGCCTCGGGCACCTTATGGTTGCTCTGCTGTGAGTCTAGTTTTCCGAATACGACGCATAACTGACAGTTAATTGTAACGTTCAGAGCCTCTTAATGACGATGGAACACACAAATTGCGTCGCGATTCAATACATCGTCCTCCAGCCGACTTGTCGCCGAGGTACTATTGCTGCCCCGGGCACCTCTTGGTCATTCTCCTAGGAGTGTAGTTTATCGAATCCGGCACAAAACTGACAGTTAATTGTAACATTCAGAGCCTCTTAATGACGATGGAACACACAAATCGCGTCGCGATTCAATACATCGTCCTCCAGCCGCCTTGTCTCCAAGGGTCTATAGCTGCCTCGGGCACCTTATCGTCGTTCTCCTGTGAGTCTAGTTTTTCGAATCCGACGCAAAACTGACAGTTAATTGTAACGTTCAGAGCCTCTTAATGACGATGGAACACACAAATTGCATCGCGATTCAATACATAGTCCTCCAGCCGCCCTGTCTCCAAGGGTCTATTGCTGCCTCGGTCACCTTATGGTCTATCTCCTGTGTGTCTATTTTTCCGAATACGACGCATAACTGACAGTTAATTGTAACGTTCAGAGTCTGTTAATGACGATGGAACACACAAATTGCGTCGCGATTCAATACATCGTCCTCCAGCCGACTTGTCTCCAAGGGTCTATTGCTGCCTCGGGCACCTTATGGTCGTTCTCCTGTGAGTCTAGTTTTTCGAATCCGACGCAAAACTGACAGTGAATTGTAACGTTCAGAGCCTCTTAATGACGATGGAACACACAAATTGCGTCGCGATTCAATACATCGTCCTGCAGCCGCCTTGTCTCCAAGGGTCTATTGCTGCCTCGGGCACCTTATGATCGTTCTCCTGTGAGTCTAGTTTTTTGAATCCGACGCAAAACTGACAGTGAATTGTAACGTTCAGAGCCTCTTAATGACGATGGAAACCACAAATTGCGTCGCGATTCAATACATTGTTCTCCAGCCGACTTGTCTCCAAGGGTCTATTGCTGCCTCGGGCACCTTATGGTCGTTCTCCTGTGAGTGTAGTTTTTCGAATCAGACGCAAAACTGACAGTATATTGTAACGTTCAGAGCCTGTTAATGACTATGGAACACACAAATTGCGTCGCGATTCAATACATCGTCCTGCAGCCGCCTTGTCTCCAAGGGTCTATTGCTGCCTCGGGCACCTTATGGTCGTTCTCCTGTGAGTCTAGTTTTTCGAATCCGACGCAAAACTGACAGTGAATTGTAACGTTCAGAGCCTCTTAATGACGATGGAAACCACAAATTGCGTCGCGATTCAATACATCGTCCTGCAGCCGCCTTGTCTCCAAGGGTTTATTGCTGCCTCGGTCACCTTATGGTCGTTCTCCTGTGTGTGTAGTTTTTCGGATCCGACGCATAACTGACAGTTAATTGTAACGTTCAGAGCCTCTTAATGACGATGGAACACACAAATTGCGTCGAGATTCAATACATCGTCCGACAGCCGACCTGTCTCCAAGGGTCTATTGCTGCCTCGGGCAACTTATGGTCGTTCTGCTGTGAGTTTAGTTTCCCGAATACGACGCATAACTGACAGTTAATTGTAACGTTAAGAGCCTGTTAATGACGATGGAACATACAAATTGCGTCGCGATTCAATACATCGTCCTCCAGCCGACTTGTCTCCAAGGGTCTAGTGTTGCCTCGGCACCTTATGGTCGTTCTTCTTTGAGTTTAGGTTTTTGAATTCGACGCAAAACTGACAGTTAATTGTAAGGTTCAGAGCCTCTTAACGACGATGGAACACACAAATTGCGTCGCGATTCAATACATCGTCCTCCAGCCGACCTGTCTCCAAGGGTCTATTGCTGCCTCGGGCACTTTATGGTCGTTCTCCTGTGAGTCTAGTTTTTCAAATCCGACGCAAAACTGACAGTTAATTGTAACGTTCAGAGCCTCTTAATGACGATGGAACACACAAATTGCGTCGCGAATCAATACATCGTCCGACAGCCGACCTGTCTCCAAAGGTCTATTGCTGCCTCGGACACCTTATGGTCGCTCTGCTGTGAGTCTAGTTTTCCGAATACGACGCATAACTGACAGTTAATTGTAAGGTTCAGAGCCTCTTAATGACGATGGAACACACAAATTGCGTCGCGATTCAATACATCGTCCTCCAGCCGACTTGTCGCCGAGGTACTATTGCTGCCCCGGGCCCCTCTTGGTCGTTCTCCTAGGAGTGTAGTTTTTCGAATCCGGCGCAAAACTGACAGTTAATTGTAACGTTCAGAGCCTCTTAATGACGATGGAACACACAAATTGCGTCGCGATTCAATATATCGTCCTCCAGCAGACTTGTCTCCAAGGGTCTATTGCTGCCACGGGCACCTTATGGTCGTTCTCCTGTGATTCTAGATTATCGAATCCGACGCAAAACTGACAGTGAATTGTAACGTTCAGAGCCTCTTAATGACGATGGAACACACAAATTGCGTCGAGATTCAATACATCGTCCTCCAGCCGACTTGTCTCCAAGGGTCTATTGCTGCCTCGGGCACCTAATGGTCGTTCTCCTGTGAGTCTAGTTTTTCGAATCCGATGCAAAACTAACAGTTAATTGTAACGTTCAGAGCCTGTTAATGACTATGGAACACACAAATTGCGTCGCGATTCAATACATCGTCCTCCAGCCGCCTTGTCTCCAAGGGTCTATTGCTGCCTCGGGCACCTTATGGTCGTTCTCCGATGAGCCTAGTTTTTCGAATCCGACGCAAAACTGACAGTTAATTGTAACGTTCAGAGCCTCTTAATGACGATGGAACAACCAAATTGCGTCGCGATTCAATACATCGTCCTCCAGCCGACTTGTCTCCAAGGGTCTAGTGCTGCCTCGGGCACCTTATGGTCGCTCTGCTGTGAGTCTAGTTTTCCGAATACGACGCATAACTGACAGTTAATTGTAACGTTCAGAGCCTCTTAATGACGATGGAACACACAAATTGCGTCGCGATTCAATACATCGTCCTCCAGCCGACTTGTCGCCGAGGTACAATTGCTGCCCCGGGCACCTCTTGGTCGTTCTCCTAGGAGTGTAGTTTTTCGAATCCGGCACAAAACTCACAGTTAATTGTAACGTTCAGAGCCTCTTAATGACGAGGGAACACACAAATTGCGTCGCGATTCAATACATCGTCCTCCAGCCGACTTGTCGCAGAGGTACTATTGCTGCCCCGGTCCCCTCTTGGTCGTTCTCCTAGGAGTGTAGTTTTTCGAATCCGGCACAAAACTGACAGTTAATTGTAACATTCAGAGCCTCTTAATGACGATGGAACACAAATTGCGCTGCGATTCAATACATCGTCCTCCAGCCGACTTGTCTCCAAGGGTCTATTGCTGCCTCGGGAACCTTATGGTCGCTCTGCTGTGAGTCTAGTTTTTCGAATCCGACGCAAAACTGACAGTTAATTGTAACGTTCAGAGCCTCTTAATGACTATGGAACACACATATTGCGTCGCGATTCAATACATCGTCCTCCAGCCGCCTTGCCTCCAACGGTCTATTGCTGCCTCGGTCACCTTATGGTCGTTCTGCTGTGAGTCTAGATTTTCGAATCCGACGCAAAACTGATAGTTAATTGTAAGGTTCAGAGCCTCTTAATGACGATGGAACACACAAATTGCATCACGATTCCATACATCGTCCTCCAGCCGACCTGTCTCCAAGGGTCTATTGCTGCCTCAGGCACCTTATGGTCGTTCTCCTGTGAGTCTAGTTTTTCGAATCCGACGCAAAACTGACAGTTAATTGTAACGTTCAGAGCCTCTTAATGACGATGGAACACACAAATTGCGTCGCGAATCAATACATCGTCCGACAGCCGACCTGTCTCAAAAGGTCTATTGCTGCCTCGGGCACCATATGGTCGCTCTGCTGTGAGTCTAGTTTTCCGAATACGACGCATAACTGACAGTTAATTGTAAGGTTCAGAGCCTCTTAATGACGATGGAACACACAAATTGCGTCGCGATTCAATACATCGTCCTCCAGCCGACTTGTCTCCAAGGGCCTAGTGTTGCCTCGGCACCTTATGGTCGTTCTTCTGTGAGTCTTGATTTTTGAATCCGACGCAAAACTGACAGTTAATTGTAAGGTTCAGAGCCTCTTAATGACGATGGAACACACAAATTGCGTCGCGATTCAATACATCGTCCTCCAGCCGACCTGTCTCCAAGGGTCTATTGCTGCCTCGGGCACCTTATGGTCGTTCTCCTGTGAGTCAGGTTTTTCGAATCCGACGCAAAACTGACAGTTAATTGTAACGTTCAGAGCCTGTTAATGACTATGGAACACACAAATTGCGTCGCGATTCAATACATCGTCCTCCAACCGCCTTGTCTCCAACGGTCTATTGCTGCCTCGGCCGCCACCTTATGGTCGTTCTGCTGTGAGTCTAGATTTTTGAATCCGACGCAAAACTGATAGTTAATTGTAAGGTTCAGAGCCTCTTAATGACGATGCAACACACAAATTGCACCACGATTCCATACATCGTCCTCCAGCCGACCTGTCTCCAAGGGTCTATTGCTGCCTCGGGCACCTTATGGTCGTTCTCCTGTGAGTCTAGTTTTTCGAATCCGACGCAAAACTGACAGTTAATTGTAACGTTCAGAGCCTCTTAATGACGATGGAACACACAAATTGCGTCGCGAATCAATACATCGTCCGACAGCCGACCTGTCTCCAAAGGTCTATTGCTGCCTCGGGCACCTTATGGTCGCTCTGCTGTGAGTCTAGTTTTCCGAATACGACGCAAAACTGACAGTTAATTGTAAGGTTCAGAGCCTCTTAATGACGATGGAACACACAAATTGCGTCGCGATTCAATACATCGTCCTCCAGCCGACTTGTCGCCGACTTGCTGCCCCAGGCTCCTCTTGGTCGTTGTCCTAGGAGTGTAGTTTTTCGAATCCGGCACAAAACTGAAAAATTCAAAGCCTCTTAATGACGATGGAACACACAAAATGCGCTGCGATTCAATACATCGTCCTCCAGCCGACTTGTCTTCAAGGGTCTAGTGCTGCCTCGGGCACCTTATGGTCGTTCTCCTGTGAGTCTAGATTTTCGAATCCGACGCAAAACTGACAATTAATTGTAAGGTTCAGAGCCTGTTAATGACGATGCAACACACAAATCGCGTCGCGATTCAATACATCGTCCTCCAGCCGCCCTGTCTCCAAGGGTCTATTGCTGCCTCGGTCACCTTATGGTCGTTCTCCTGTGTGTCTAGTTTTTCGAATCCGACGCTTAACTGACAGTTAATTGTAACGTTCAGAGCCTCTTAATGACGATGGAACACACAAATTGCGTTGAGATTCAATACATCGTCCGACAGCCGACCTGTCTCCAAGGGTCTATTGCTGCCTCGGGCACCTTATGGTCGTTCTGCTGTGAGTTTAGTTTTCCGAATACGACGCATAACTGACAGTTAATTGTAAAGTTAAGAGCCTGTTAATGACGATGTAACATACAAATTGCGTCGCGATTCAATACATCGTCCTCCAGCCGACTTGTCTCCAAGGGTCTAGTTTTGCCTCGGCACCTTATGGTCGTTCTTCTGTGAGTCTAGATTTTTGAATCCGACGCAAAACTGACAGTTAATTGTAAGGTTCAGAGCCTCTTAATGACGATGGAACACACAAATTCCGTCGCGATTCAATAAATCGTCCTCCAGCCGACCTGTCTCCAAGGCTCTATTGCTGCCTCGGGCACCTTATGGTCGTTCTCCTGTGAGTATAGTTTTTCGAATCCGACGCAAAACTGACAGTTAATTGCAACGTTCAGAGCCTCTTAATGACGATGGAACACACAAATTGCGTCGCGAATCAAT
The DNA here is from genome assembly GCF_023898315.1 of Schistocerca nitens. Lineage (NCBI taxonomy): Eukaryota > Metazoa > Arthropoda > Insecta > Orthoptera > Acrididae > Schistocerca > Schistocerca nitens. The sequence continues at coordinate 236,232,794 of NC_064623.1, read as the reverse complement.
ACATCGTCCGACAGCCGACCTGTCTCCAGAGGTCTATTGCTGCCTCGGGCACCTTATGGTCGCTCTGCTGTGAGTCTAGTTTTCCCAATACGACGCATAACTGACAGTTAATTGTAACGTTCAGAGCCTCGTAATGACGATGGAACACACAAATTGCGTCGCGATTCAATACATCGTCCTCCAGCCGACTTGTCGCCGAGGTACTATTGCAGCCCCGGGCCCCTCTTGGTCAATCTCGTAGGAGTGTAGTTTTTCGAATCCGGCACAAAACTGACAGTTAATTGTAACATTCAGAGCCTCTTAATGACGATGGAACACACAAATTGCGCTGGGATTCAATACATCGTCCTCCAGCCGACTTGTCTCCAAGGGTCTATTGCTGCCTCGGGAACCTTATGGTCGCTCTGCTGTGAGTCTAGTTTTCCGAATCCGTCGCAAAACTGACAGTTAATTGTAACGTTCAGAGCCTGTTAATGACTATGGAACACACAAATTGCGTCGCGATTCAATACATCGTCCTCCAGCCGCCTTGCCTCCAACGGTCTATAGCTGCCTCGGTCACCTTATGGTCGTTCTGCTGTGAGTCTAGATTTTCGAATCCGACGCAAAACTGATAGTTAATTGTAAGGTTCAGAGCCTCTTAATGACGATGGAACACACAAATTGCATCACGATTCCATACATCGTCCTCCAGCCGACCTGTCTCCAAGGGTCTATTGCTGCCTTGGGCACCTTATGGTCGTTCTCCTGTGAGTCTAGTTTTTCGAATCCGACGCAAAACTGACAGTTAATTGTAACGTTCAGAGCCTCTTAATGACGATGGAACACACAAATTGCGTCGCGAATCAATACATCGTCCGACAGCCGACCTGTCTCCAAAGATCTATTGCTGCCTCGGGCACCTTATGGTCGCTCTGCTGTGAGTCTAGTTTTCCGAATACGACGCATAACTGACAGTTAATTGTAAGGTTCAGAGCCTCTTAATGACGATGGAACACACAAATTACGTCGCGATTCAATACATCGTCCTCCAGCCGACTTGTCGCCGACTTGCTGCCCCAGGCTCCTCTTGGTCGTTGTCCTAGGAGTGTAGTATTTTGAATCCGGCACAAAACTGAAAAATTCAAAGCCTCTTAATGACGATGGAACACAAATTGCGCTGCGATTCAATACATCGTCCTCCAGCCGACTTGTCTTCAAGGGTCTAGTGCTGCCTGGGGCACCTTATGGTCGTTCTCCTGTGAGTCTAGATTTTCGAATCCGACGCAAAACTGACAGTTAATTGTAAGGTTCAGAGCCTGTTAATGACGATGGAACACACAAATCGCGTCGCGATTCAATACATCGTCCTCCAGCCGCCCTGTCTCCAAGGGTCTATTGCTGCCTCGGTCACCTTATGGTCGTTCTCCTGTGTGTCTAGTTTTTCGAATCCGACGCAAAACTGACAGATAATTGTAACGTTCAGAGCCTCTTAATGACGATGGAACACACAAATTGCGTCGCGATTCAATATATCGTCCTCCAGCAGACTTGTCTCCAAGGGTCTATTGCTGCCACGGGCACCTTATGGTCGTTCTCCTGTGATTCTAGATTCTCGAATCCGACGCAAAACTGACAGTGAATTGTAACGTTCAGAGCCTCTTAATGACGATGGAACACACAAATTGCGTCGAGATTCAATACATCGTCCTCCAGCCGACTTGTCTGCAAGGGTCTATTGCTGCCTCGGGCACCTTATGGTCGTTCTCCGATGAGCCTAGTTTTTCGAATCCGACGCAAAACTGACAGTTAATTGTAACGTTCAGAGCCTCTTATTGACGATGGAACACACAAATTGCGTCGCGATTCAATACATCGTCCTCCAGCCGACTTGTCTCCAAGGGTCTAGTGCTGCCTCGGGCACCTTATGGTCGCTCTGCTGTGAGTCTAGTTTTCCGAATACGACGCATAACTGACAGTTAATTGTAACGTTCAGAGCCTCTTAATGACGATGGAACACACAAATTGCGTCGCGATTCAATACATCGTCCTCCAGCCGACTTGTCGCCGAGGTACCATTGCTGCCCCGGGCACCTCTTGGTCGTTCTCCTAGGAGTGTAGTTTTTCGAATCCGGCACAAAACTGACAGTTAATTGTAACATTCAGAGCCTCTTAATGACGATGGAACACACAAATCGCGTCGCGATTCAATACATCGTCCTCCAGCCGCCTTGTCTCCAAGGGTCTATAGCTGCCTCGGGCACCTTATCGTCGTTCTCCTGTGAGTCTAGTTTTTCGAATCCGACGCAAAACTGACAGTGAATTGTAACGTTCAGAGCCTCTTAATGACGATGGAACACACAAATTGCGTCGCGATTCAATACATCGTCCTCCAGCCGACTTGTCTCCAAGGGTCTATAGCTGCCTCGGGCACCTTATGGTCGTTCTCCTGTGAGTCTAGTTTTTCGAATCCGACGCAAAACTGACAGTGAATTGTAACGTTCAGAGCCTCTTAATGACGATGGAACACACAAATTGCGTCGCGATTCAATACATCGTCCTCCAGCCGCCTTGTCTCCATGGGTCTATTGCTGCCTCGGGCACCTTATGGTCGTTTTCCTGTGAGTGTAGTTTTTCGAATCCGACGCAAAACTGACAGCTTATTGTAACGTTCAGAGCCTGTTAATGACGATGGAACATACAAATTGCGTCGCGATTCAATAAATCGTCCTCCAGCCAACTTGTCTCCAAGGGTCTAGTGTTGCCTCGGCACCTTATGGTCGTTCTTCTGTGAGTCTAGATTTTTGAATCCGACGCAAAACTGACAGTTAATTGTAAGGTTCAGAACCTGTTAATGACGATGGAACACACAAATTGCGTCGCGATTCAATACATCGTCCTCTGGCCAACCTGGTTCCGAGGGTCTATTGCTGCCTCGAGCACCTTATGGTCGTTCTCCTGTGAGTCTAGACTTTCGAATCCGACGCAAAACTGACAGTTAATTGTAAGGTTCAGATCCTGTTAATGACGATGGAACACACAAATTGCGTCGCGATTCAATACATCGTCCTCCAGCCGACTTGTCTCCAAGGGTCTTGTGCTGCCTCGGACACCGTATGGTCGTTCTCCTGTGAGTCTAGATTTTCAAATCAGACGCAAAACTGACAGTTAATTGTAACGTTCAGAGCCTCTTAATGACAATGGAACACACAAATCGCGTCGCGATTCAATACATCGTCCTCCGGCCGACCTGTCCCCAAGGGTCTATTGCTGCCTCGGGCACCTTATGGTCGATCTCCTGTGAGTCTAGATTTTCGAATCCGACGCAAAACTGACAATTAATTGTAACGTTCAGAGCCTCTTAATGACGATGGAACACACAAATCCCGTCGCGATTCAATACATCGTCCTCCGGCCGACCTGTCTCCAAGGGTCTATTGCTGCCTCGTGCACCTTATGGTCGATCTCCTGTGAGTCTAGATTTTCGAATCCGACGCAAAACTGACAGTTAATTGTATCGTTCAGAGCCTGTTAATGACGATGGAACACACAAATCGCGTCGCGATTCAATACATCGTCCTCCGGCCGACCTGTCTCCAAGGGTCTATTGCTGCCTCGGGCACCTTATGGTCGATCTCCTTTGAGTCTAGATTTTCGAATCCGACGCAAAACTGACAGTTAATTGCAAGGTTCAGAGCCTGTTAATGACGAATGAACACACAAATAGCGTCGCGATTCAATACATCGTCCTCCGGCCGAACTGTCTCCAAGGGTCTATTGCTGCCTCGGGCACCTTATGGTCGATCTCCTGTGAGTCTAGATTTTCGAATCCAACGCAAAACTGACAGTTAATTGAAACTTTCAGAGCCTGTTAACGACGATGGAACACACAAATCGCGTCGCGATTCAATACATCGTCCTCCAGCCGCCTTGTCTCCAAGGGTCTAGTGCTGCCTCGGGCACCTTATGGTCGTTCTCCTGTGAGTCTAGATTTTCGAATCCGACGCGAAACTGACAGTTAATTGTAACGTTCAGAGCCTGTTAATGACGATGGAACACACAAATTGCGTCGCGATTCAATACATCGTCCTCTGGCCAACCTGTCTCCAAGGGTCTATTGCTGCCTCGGGCACCTTAAGGTCGTTCTCCTGTGAGTAGACTTTCGAATCCGACGCAAAACTGACAGTTAATTGTAAGGTTCAGAGCATGTTAATGACGATGGAACACACAAATTGCGTCGCGATTCAATACATCGTCCTCCAGCCGACTTGTCTCCAAGGGTCTTGTGCTGCCTCGGACACCGTATGGTCGTTCTGCTGTGAGTCTAGATTTTCAAATCAGACGCAAAACTGACAGTTAATTGTAACGTTCAAAGCCTCTTAATGACAATGGAACACACAAATCGCGTCGCGATTCAATACATCGTCCTCCGGCCGACCTGTCTCCAAGGGTCTATTGCTGCCTCGGGCACCTTATGGTCGATCTCCTGTGAGTCTAGATTTTCGAATCCGACGCAAAACTGACATTTAACTGTAACGTTCAGAGCCTCTTAATGACGATGGAACACACAAATCCCGTCGCGATTCAATACATCGTCCTCCGGCCGACCTGTCTCCAAGGGTCTATTGCTGCCTCGTGCACCTTATGGTCGATCTCCTGTGAGTCTAGATTTTCGAATCCGACGCAAAACTGACAGTTAATTGTATCGTTCAGAGCCTGTTAATGACGATGGAACACACAAATCGCGTCTCGATTCAATACATCGTCCTCCGGCCGACCTGTCTCCAAGTGTCTATTGCTGCCTCGGGCACCTTATGGTCGATCTCCTGTGAGTCTAGATTTTGGAATCCGACGCAAAACGGACAGTTAATTGTAAGGTTCAGAGCCTGTTAATGACGATGGAACACACAAATTGCGTCGCGATTCAATACATCGTCCTCCGGCCGACCTGTCTCCAAGGGTCTATTGCTGCCTCGGGCACCTTATGGTCGATCTCCTGTGAGTCTAGATTTTCGCATCCAACGCAAAACTGACAGTTAATTGAAACGTTCAGAGCCTGTTAATGACGATGGAACACACAAATCACGTCGCGATTCAATACATCGTCCTCGAGCCGACTTGTCTCCAAGGGTCTAGTGCTGCCTCGGGCACCTTATGGTCGTTCTCCTGTGAGTCTAGATTTTCGAATCCGACGCAAAACTGACAGTTAATTGTATCGTTCAGAGCCTGTTAATGACGATGTAACACACAAATCGCGTCTCGATTCAATACATCGTCCTCCGGCCGACCTGTCTCCAAGTGTCTATTGCTGCCTCGGGCACCTTATGGTCGATCTCCTGTGAGTCTAGATTTTCGAATCCGACGCAAAACTGACAGTTAATTGCAAGGTTCAGAGCCTGTTAATGACGATGGAACACACAAATTGCGTCGCGATTCAATACATCGTCCTCCGGCCGACCTGTCTCCAAGGGTCTATTGCTGCCTCGGGCACCTTATGGTCGATCTCCTGTGAGTCTAGATTTTCGAATCCAACGCAAAACTGACAGTTAATTGAAACGTTCAGAGCCTGTTAATGACGATGGAACACACAAATCGCGTCGCGATTCAATACATCGTCCTCCAGCCGACTTGTCTCCAAGGGTCTAGTGCTGCCTCGGGCACCTTATGGTCGTTCTCCTGTGAGTCTAGATTTTCGAATCCGACGCAAAACTGACAGTTAATTGTAACGTTCAGAGCCTGTTAATGACGATGGAACACACAAATTGCGTCGCGATTCAATACATCGTCCTCTGGCCAACCTGTCTCCAAGGGTCTATTGCTGCCTCGGGCACCTTATGGTCGTTCTCCTGTGAGTAGACTTTCGAATCCGACGCAAAACTGACAGTTAATTGTAAGGTTCTGAGCCTGTTAATGACGATGGAACACACAAATCGCGTCCCGATTCAATACATCGTCCTCCGGCCGACCTGTCTCCAAGTGTCTATTGCTGCCTCGGGCACCTTATGGTCGATCTCCTGTGAGTCTAGATTTTCGAATCCGACGCAAAACGGACAGTTAATTGTAAGGTTCAGAGCCTGTTAATGACGATGGAACACACAAATTGCGTCGAGATTCAATACATCGTCCTCCGGCCGACCTGTCTCCAAGGGTCTATTGCTGCCTCGGGCACCTTATGGTCGATCTCCTGTGAGTCAAGATTTTCGAATCCAACGCAAAACTGACAGTTAATTGAAACGTTCAGAGCCTGTTAATGACGATGGAACACACAAATCGCGTCGCGATTCAATACATCGTCCTCCAGCCGACTTGTCACCAAGGGTCTAGTGCTGCCTCGGGCACCTTATGGTCGTTCTCCTGTGAGTCTAGATTTTCGAATCCGACGCAAAACTGACAGTTAATTGTAACGTTCAGAGCCTGTTAATGACGATGGAACACACAAATTGCGTCGCCATTCAATACATCGTCCTCTGGCCAACCTGTCTCCAAGGGTCTATTGCTGCCTCGGGCACCTTATGGTCGTTCACCTGTGAGTCTAGACTTTCGAATCCGACGCAAAACTGACAGTTAATTGTAAGGTTCAGAGTCTGTTAATGACGATGGAACACACAAATTGCGTCGCGATTCAATACATCGTCCTCCAGCCGACTTGTCTCCAAGGGTCTTGCGCTGCCTCGGACACCGTATGGTCGTTATCCTGTGAGTCTAGATTTTCGAATCCGACGCAAAACTGACAGTTAATTGTAACGTTCAGAGACTCTTAATGACAATGGAACACACAAATCGCGTCGCGATTCAATACATCGTCCTCCGGCCGACCTGTCTCCAAGGGTCTATTGCTGCCTCGGGCACCTTATGGTCGATCTCCTGTGAGTCTAGATTTTCGAATCCGACGCAAAACTGACATTTAATTGTAACGTTCAGAGCCTCTTAATGACGATGGAACACACAAATCCCGTCGCGATTCAATACATCGTCCTCCGGCCGACCTGTATCCAAGGGTCTATTGCTTCCTCGGGCACCTTATGGTCGATCTCCTGTGAGTCTAGATTTTCGAATCCGACGCAAAACTGACAGTTAATTGTAACGTTCAGAGCCTGTTAATGACGATGGAACACAGAAATCGCGTCGCGATTCAATACATCATCCTCCGGCCGACCTGTCTCCAAGGGTCTATTGCTGCCTCGGGCACCTTATGGTCGATCTCCTGTGAGTCTAGATTTTCGAATCCGACGCAAAACTGACAGTTAATTGTAAGGTTCAGAGCCTGTTAATGACGATGGAACACACAAATTGCGTCGCGATTCAATACATCGTCCTCTGGCCAACCTGTCTCCAAGGGTCTATTGCTGCCTCGGGCACCTTATGGTCGATCTCCTGTGAGTCTAGATTTTCGAATCCGACGCAAAACTGAAAGTTAATTGTAACGTTCAGAGCCAGTTATTGACGGAACACACAAATCGCGTCGCAATTCAATACATCGTCCTCCGGCCGACCTGCCTCCGGCACCTTATGGTCGATCTCCTGTGAGTCTAGATTTTCGAATCCGACGCAAAGCTGACAGTTAATTGTAACATTCAGAGCCTCTTAATGACGATGGAACACACAAATTGCGTCGCGATTCAATACATCGTCCTCCGGCCGACCTGTCCCCAAGGGTCTATTGCTGCCTCGGGCACCTTATGGTCGTTCTCCTGTGAGTCTAGACTTTCGAATCCGACGCAAAACTGACAGTTAATTGTAAGGTTCAGAGCCTGTTAATGACGATGGAACACACAAATTGCGTCGCGATTCAATACATCGTCCTCCAGCCGACTTGTCTCCAAGGGGCTAGTGCTGCCTCGGGCACCTTATGGTCGTTCTTCTGTGAGTCTAGATTTTCGAATCCGACGCAAAACTTACAGTTAATTGTAAGGTTCAGAGCCTCTCAATGACAATGGAACACACAAATCGCGTCGCGATTCAATACATCGTCCTCCGGCCGACCTGTCTCCAAGGGTCTATTGCTGCCTCGGGCACCTTATGGTCGATCTCCTGTGAGTCTAGATTTTCGAATCCGGCACAAAACTGAGAGTTAATTGTAACGTTCAGAGCCTGTTAATGACGATGGAACACACAAATTGCGTCGCGATTCAATACATCGTCCTCAGGCCGACTTGTCTCCAAGGGTCTAGTGCTGCCTCGGACACCGTATGGTCGTTCTCCTGTGAGTCTAGATTTTCAAATCAGACGCAAAACTGACAGTTAATTGTAACGTTCAGAGCCTCTTAATGACAATGGAACACACAAATCGCGTCGCGATTCAATACATCGTCCTCCGGCCGACCTGTCTGCAAGGGTCTATTGCTGCCTCGGGCACCTTATGGTCGATCTCCTGTGAGTCTAGATTTTCGAATCCGACGCAAAACTGACATTTAATTGTAACGTTCAGAGCCTCTTAATGACGATGGAACACACAAATCCCGTCGCGATTCAATACATCGTCCTCCGGCCGACCTGTCTCCAAGGGTCTATTGCTGCCTCGTGCACCTTATGGTCGATCTCCTGTGAGTCTAGATTTTCGAATTCGACGCAAAACTGACAGTTAATTGTATCTTTCAGAGCCTGTTAATGACGATGGAACACACAAATTGCGTCGCGATTCAATACATCGTCCTCCGGCCGACCTGTCTCCAAGGGTCTATTGCTGCCTCGGGCACCTTATGGTCGATCTCCTGTGAGTCTAGATTTTCTAATCCAACGCAAAACTGACAGTTAATTGAAACGTTCAGAGCCTGTTAATGACGATGGAACACACAAATCGCGTCGCGATTCAATACATCGTCCTCCAGCCGACTTGTCTCCAAGGGTCTAGTGCTGCCTCGGGCACCTTATGGTCGTTCTCCTGTGAGTCTAGATTTTCGAATCCGACGCAAAACTGACAGTTAATTGTAACGTTCAGAGCCTGTTAATGACAATGGAACACACAAATTGCGTCGCGATTCAATACATCGTCCTCTGGCCAACCTGTCTGCAAGGGTCTATTGCTGCCTCGGGCACCTTATGGTCGTTCTCCTGTGAGTCTAGACTTTCGAATCCGACGCAAAACTGACAGTTAATTGTAAGGTTCAGAGCCTGTTAATGACGATGGAACACACAAATTGCGTCGCGATTCAATACATCGTCCTCCAGCCGACTTGTCACCAAGGGTCTTGTGCTGCCTCGGACACCGTATGGTCGTTCTCCTGTGAGTCTAGATTTTCAAATCAGTCGCAAAACTGACAGTTAATTGTAACATTCAGAGCCTCTTAATGACAATGGAACACAGAAATCGCGTCGCGATTCAATACATCGTCCTCCGGCCGACGTGTCTCCAAGGGTCTATTGCTGCCTCGGGCACCTTATGGTCGATCTCCTGTGAGTCTAGATTTTCGAATCCGACGCAAAACTGACAGTTAATTGTATCGTTCAGAGCCTGTTAATGACGATGGAACACACAAATCGCGTCGCGATTCAATACATCGTCCTCCGGCCGACCTGTCTCCAAGGGTCTATTGCTGCCTCGGGCACCTTATGGTCGATCTCCTGTGAGTCTAGATTTTCGAATCCGACGCAAAACTGACAGTTAATTGTAACGTTCAGAGCCTGTTAATGACGATGGAACACACAAATTGCGTCGCGATTCAATACATCGTCCTCCGGCCGACCTGTCTCCAAGGGTCTATTGCTGCCTGGGGCACCTTATGGTCGATCTCCTGTGAGTCTAGATTTTCGAATCCATCGCAAAACTGACAGTTAATTGAAACGTTCAGAGCCTGTTAATGACGATGGAACACACAAATCGCGTCGCGATTCAATACATCGTCCTCCAGCCGACTTGTCTCCAAGGGTCTAGTGCTGCCTCGGGCACCTTATGGTCGTTCTCCTGTGAGTCTAGATTTTCGAATCCGACGCAAAACTGACAGTTAATTGTAACGTTCAGAGCCTGTTAATGACGATGGAGCACACAAATTGCGTCGCGATTCAATACATCGTCCTCTGGCCAACCTGTCTCCAAGGGTCTATTGCTGCCACGGGCACCTTATGGTTGTTCTCCTGTGAGTCTAGACTTTCGAATCCGACGCAAAACTGACAGTTAATTGTAAGGTTCAGAGCCTGTTAATGACGATGGAACACACAAATTGCGTCGCGATTCAATACATCGTCCTCCAGCCGACTTGTCTCCTAGGGTCTTGTGCTGCCTCGGACACCGTATGGTCGTTCTCCTGTGAGTCTAGATTTTCGAATCCGACGCAAAACTGACAGTTAATTGTAACGTTCAGAGCCTCTTAATGACAATGGAACACACAAATCGCGTCGCGATTCAATACATCGTCCTCCGGCCGACCTGTCCCCAAGGGTCTATTGCTGCCTCGGGCACCTTATGGTCGATCTCCTGTGAGTCTAGATTTTCGAATCCGACGCAAAACTGACATTTAATTGTAACGCTCAGAGCCTCTTAATGACGATGGAACACACAAATCCCGTCGCGATTCAATACATCGTCCTCCGGCCGACCTGTCTCCAAGGGTCTATTGCTTCCTCGGGCACCTTATGGTCGATCTCCTGTGAGTCTAGATTTTCGAATCCGACGCAAAACTGACAGTTAATTGTAACGTTCAGAGCCTGTTAATGACGATGGAACACACAAATCGCGTCGCGATTCAATACATCATCCTCCGGCCGACCTGTCTCCAAGGGTCTATTGCTGCCTCGGGCACCTTATGGTCGATCTCCTGTGAGTCTAGATTTTCGAATCCGACGCAAAACTGACAGTTAATTGTAAGGTTCAGAGCCTGTTAATGACGATGGAACACACAAATTGCGTCGCGATTCAATACATCGTCCTCTGGCCAACCTGTCTCCAAGGGTCTATTGCTGCCTCGGGCACCTTATGGTCGATCTCCTGTGAGTCTAGATTTTCGAATCCGACGCAAAACTGACAGTTAATTGTAACGTTCAGAGCCTGTTAATGACGATGGAACACACAAATTGCGTCGCGATTCAATACATCGTCCTCCAGCCGACTTGTCCCCAAGGGTCTAGTGCTGCCTCGGGCACCTTATGGTCGATCTCCTGTGAGTCTAGATTTTCGAATCCGACGCAAAACTGACAGTTAATTGTAACGTTCAGAGCCAGTTATTGACGGAACACACAAATCGCGTCGCAATTCAATACATCGTCCTCCGGCCGACCTGCCTCGGGCACCTTATGGTCGATCTCCTGTGAGTCTAGATTTTCGAATCCGACGCAAAGCTGACAGTTAATTGTAACGTTCAGAGCCTCTTAATGACGATGGAACACACAAATTGCGTCGCGATTCAATACATCGTCCTCCGGCCGACCTGTCTCCAAGGGTCTATTGCTGCCTCGGGCACCTTATGGTCGTTCTCCTGTGAGTCTAGACTTTCGAATCCGACGCAAAACTGACAGTTAATTGTAACGTTCAGAGCCTGTTAATGACGATGGAACACACAAATTGCTTCGCGATTCAATACATCGTCCTCCAGCCGACTTGTCTCCAAGGGGCTAGTGCTGCCTCGGGCACCTTATGGTCGTTCTTCTGTGAGTCTAGATTTTCGAATCCGACGCAAAACTTACAGTTAATTGTAAGGTTCAGAGCCTCTTAATGACAATGGAACACACAAATCGCGTCGCGATTCAATACATCGTCCTCCGGCCGACCTGACTCCAAGGGTCTATTGCTGCCTCGGGCACCTTATGGTCGATCTCCTGTGAGTCTAGATTTTCGAATCCGACGCAAAACTGACAGTTAATTGTAACGTTCAGAGCCTGTTAATGACGATGGAACACACAAATTGCGTCGCGATTCAATACATCGTCCTCCAGCCGACTTGTCTCCAAGGGTCTAGTGCTGCCTCAGACACCGTATGGTCGTTCTCCTGTGAGTCTAGATTTTCGAATCCGACGCAAAACTGGCAGTTAATTGTAAGGTTCGGAGCCTCTTAATGACAATGGAACACACAAATCGCGTCGCGATTCAATACATCGTCCTCCGGCCGACCTGTGTCCAAGGATCTATTGCTGCCTCGGGCAACTTATGGTCGATCTCCTGTGAGTCTAGATTTTCGAATCCCACGCAAAACTGACAGTTAATTGTAACGTTCAGAGCCAGTTAATGACGATGGAACACACAAATTGCGTCGCGATTCAATACATCGTCCTCCAACCGACTTGTCTCCAAGGGTCTAGTGCTGCCTCGGGCACATTATGGTCGTTCTCCTGTGAGTCTAGCTTTTCGAATCTGATGCAAAACTGACAGTTAATTGTAACGTTCAGAGCCTGTTAATGACTATGGAACACACAAATTGCGTCGCGATTCAATACATTGTCCTCCAGCCCCCTTGTCTAAAAGGGTCTATTGCTGCCTCGGGCACTTTATGGTCGTTCTCCTGTGAGTCTTGTTTTTCGTATCCGACGCAAAACTGACAGTTAATTGTAACGTTCAGAGCCTCTTAATGACGATGGACACACAAATTGCGTCGCGAATCAATACATCGTCCGACAGCAACCCTGTCTCCAAGGGTCTATTGCTGCCTCGGGCACCTTATGGTCGCTCTGCTGTGAGTCTAGTTTTCCGAATACGACGCATAACTGACAGTTAATTGTAACGTTCAGAGCCTGTTAATGACGATGGAACACACAAATTGCGTCGCGATACAATACATCGTCCTCCAGCCGACTTATCGCCGAGGTACTATTGCTGCCCCGGGCACCTCTTGGTCGTTCTCCTAGGAGTGTAGTTTTTCGAATCCGGCACAAAACTAACAGTTAATTGTAATATTCAGAGCTTGTTAATGACGATGGAACACACAAATTGCGCTGCGATTCAATACATCGTCCTCCAGCCGACTTGTCTCCAAGGGTCTAGTGCTGCCTCGGGCACCTTATGGTCGTTCTCCTGTGAGAGTAGATTTTCGAATCCGACGCAAAACTGACAGATAATTGTAACGTTCAGAGCCTGTTAATGACGATGGAACACACAAATCGCGTCGCGATTCAATACATCCTCCTCCGCCCGACCTGTCTCCAAGGGTCTATTGCTGCCTAGGGCACCTTATGGTCGATCTCCTGTGAGTCTAGTTTTTCGAATCCGACGCAAAACTGACAGTTAATTGTAACGTTCACAGCCTCTTAATGACGATGGAACACACAAATTGCGTCGAGATTCAATACATCGTCCGACAGCCGACCTGTCTCCAAAGGTCTATTGCTGCCTCGGGCACCTTATGGTCGTTCTGCTGTGAGTCTAGTTTTCCAAATACGACGCATAACTGACAGTTAATTGTAACGTTCAGAGCCTTGTTAATGACGATGGAACACAGAAATTGCGCTGGGATTCAATACAGCGTCCTCCAGCCGACTTGTTTCCAAGGGTCTATTGCTGCCTCGGGCACCTTATGGTCGTTCTCCTGTGAGTCAAGTTTTTTGAATCCGACGCAAAACTGACAGTTAATTGTAACGTTCAGAGCCTCTTAATGACGATGGAACACACAAATTGCGTCGCGATTTAATACATCGTCCTCAAGCCGACTTGTCTCCAAGGGTCTATTGCTGCCTCGGGCACCTTATGGTCGTTCTCCTGTGAGTCTAGTTTTTCCAATCCGACGCAAAACTGGCAGTTAATTGTAACGTTCTGAGCCTGTTAATGACTATGGAACACACAAATTGCGTCGCGATTCAATACGTCGTTCTCCAGCCGCTTTGTCTCCTGTGGTCGTTCTCCTGTGTGTCTAGTTTTTCGAATCCGACGCAAAACTGACAGTTAATTGTAACGTTCAGAGCCTCTTAATGACGATGGAACACACAAATTGCGTCGCGAATCAATACATCGTCCTCCAGCCGACTTGCCTCCTAAGGGTCTAGTGCTGCCTCGGGCACCTTATGGTCGTTCTCCTGTGAGTCTAGATTTGCGAATCCGACGCAAAACTGACAGTTAATTGTAACGTTCAGAGCCTGTTAATGACGATGGAACACACAAATTGCGTCTCGATTCAATACATCGTCCTCCAGACGACTTGTCTCCAAGGGTCTAGTGCTGCCTCGGACACCTTATGGTCATTCTCCTGTGAGTCTAGATTTTCTAATCCGACGCAAAACTGACAGTTAATTGTAACGTTCAGAGCCTCTTAATGACGATGGAACACACAAATCGCGTCGCGATTCAATACATCCTCCTCCGACCGACCTGTCTCCAAGGGTCTATTGCTGCCTAGGGCACTTTATGGTCGATCTCCTGTGAGTCTAGTTTTTCGAATCCGACGCAAAACTGACAGTTAATTGTAACGTTCACAGCCTCTTAATGACGATGGAACACACAAATTGCGACGAGATTCAATACATCGTCCGACGGCCGACCTGTCTCCAAAGGTCTATTGCTGCCTCGGGCACTTTATGGTCGTTCTGCTGTGAGTCTAGTTTTCCAAATACGACGCATAACTGACAGTTAATTGTAACGTTCAGAGCCTTGTTAATGACGATGGAACACACAAATTGCGCTGGGATTCAATACATCGTCCTCCAGCCGACTTGTCTCCAAGGGTCTATTGCTGCCTCGGGCACCTTATGGTCGTTCTCCTGTGAGTCTAGTTTTTCGAATCCGACGCAAAACTGACAGTTAATTGTAACGTTCAGAGCCCTTAATGACGATGGAACACACAAATTGCGTCGCGATTCAATACATCGTCCTCCAGCCGACTTGTCGCCGAGGTACTATTGCTGCCCCGGGCACCTCTTGGTCGTCCTCCTAGGAGTGTAGTTTTTCGAATCCGGCACAAAACTGACAGTTAATTGTAACATTCAGAGCCTCCTAATGACGATGGAACACACAAATTGCGCTGCGATTCAATACATCGTCCTCCAGCCGCTTTGTCTCCAAGGGTCTATTGCTGCCTCGGGCAACTTGTGGTCGTTCTCCTGTGAGTCTAGTTTTTCGAATCCGACGCAAAACTGACAGTTAATTGTAACGTTCAGAGCCTCTTAATGACGATGGAACACACAAATTGCGTCGCGAATCAATACATCGTCCGACAGCCGACCTGTCTCCAAAGGTCTATTGCTGCCTCGGGCTCCTTATGGTCGCTCTGCTGTTAGTCTAGTTTTCCGAATACGACGCATAACTGACAGTTAATTGTAACGTTCAGAGCCTCTTAATGACGATGGAACACACAAATTGCGTCGCGATTCAATACATCGTCCTCCAGCCGACTTGTCGCCGAGGTACTATTGCTGCCCCGGGCACCTCTTGGTCGTCCTCCTAGGAGTGTAGTTTTTCGAATCCGGCACAAAACTGACAGTTAATTGTAACATTCAGAGCCTCCTAATGACGATGGAACACACAAATTGCGCTGCGATTCAATACATCGTCCTCCAGCCGACTTGTCTCCAAGGGTCTAGTGCTGCCTCGGACACCTTATGGTCGTTCTCATGTGAGTCTAGATTTTCGAATCCGACTCAAAACTGACAGTTAATTGTAACGTTCAGAGCCTGTTAATGACGATGGAAAACACAAATTGCGTCGCGAATAATACATCGTCCTCCAGCCGACTTGCCTCCAAGGGTCTAGTGCTGCCTCGGGCACCTTATGGTCGTCCTCCTGTGAGTCTAGATTTTCGAATCCGACGCAAAACTGACAGTTAATTGTAAGGTTCAGAGCCTGTTAATGACGATGCAACACACAAATTGCGTCGCGATTCAATACATCGTCCTCCGGCCGACCTGTCCCCAAGGGTCTATTGCTGCCTCGTGCACCTTATGGTCGATCTCCTGTGAGTCTAGATTTTCGAATCCGACGCAAAACTGACAGTTAATTGTATCGTTCTGAGCCTGTTAATGACGATGGAACACACAAATCGCGTCGCGATTCAATACATCGTCCTCCGGCCGACCTGTCTCCAAGGGTCTATTGCTGCCTCGGGCACCTTATGGTCAATCTCCTGTGAGTCTAGATTTTCGAATCCGACGCAAAACTGACAGTTAATTGTAAGGTTCAAAGCCTGTTAATGACGATGGAACACACAAATTGCGTCGCGATTCAATACATCGTCCTCCGGCCGACCTGTCTCCAAGGGTCTATTGCTGCCTCGGGCACCTTATGGTCGATCTCCTGTGAGTCTAGATTTTCGAATCCAACGCAAAACTGACATTTAATTGAAACCTTCAGAGCCTGTTAATGACGATGGAACACACAAATCGCGTCGCGATTCAATACATCGTCCTCCAGCCGACTTGTCTCCAAGGGTCTAGTGCTGCCTCGGGCACCTTATGGTCGTTCTCCTGTGAGTCTAGATTTTCGAATCCGACGCAAAACTGACAGTTAATTGTAAGGTTCAGAGCCTGTTAATAACGATGGAACATACAAATTGCGTCGCGATTCAATACATCGTCCTCTGGCCAACCTGTCTCCAAGGGTCTATTGCTGCCTCGGGCACCTTATGGTCGTTCTCCTGTGAGTCTAGACTCTCGAATCCGACGCAAAACTTACAGTTAATTGTAAGGTTCAGAGCCTGTTAATGACGATGGAACACACAAATTGCGTCGCGATTCAATACATCGTCCTCCAGCCGACTTGTCTCCAAGGGTCTTGTGCTGCCTCGGACACCGTATGGTCGTTCTCCTGTGAGTCTAGATTTTCGAATCCGACGCAAAACTGACAGTTAATTGTAACGTTCAGAGCCTCTTAATGACAATGGAACACACAAATCGCGTCGCGATTCAATACATCGTCCTCCGGCCGACCTGTCTCCAAGGGTCTATTGCTGCCTCGGGCACCTTATGGTCGATCTCCTGTGAGTCTAGATTTTCGAATCCGACGCAAAACTGACAGTTAATTGTAAGGTTCAGTGCCTGTTAATGACGATGGAACACACAAATTGCGTCGCGATTCAATACATCGTCCTCTGGCCAACCAGTCTCCGAGGGTCTATTGCTGCCTCGGGCACCTTATGGTCGATCTCCTGTGAGTCTAGATTTTCGAATCCGACGCAAAACTGACAGTTAATTGTAACGTTCAGAGCCTGTTAATGACGATGGAACACACAAATTGCGTCGCGATTCAATACATCGTCCTCCAGCCGACTTGTCCCCAAGGGTCTATTGCTGCCTTGGACACCTTATGGTCGTTCTCCTGTGAGTCTAGATTTTCGAATCCGATGCAAAACTGACAGTTAATTGTAAGGTTCAGAGCCTCTTAATGACAATGGAACACACAAATCGCGTCGCGATTCAATACATCGTCCTCCGGCCGACCTGTCTCCAAGGGTCTATTGCTGCCTCGGGCACCTTATGGTCGATCTCCTGTGAGTCTAGATTTTCGAATCCGACGCAAAACTGACAGTTAATTGTAACGTTCAGAGCCAGTTATTGACGGAACACACAAATCGCGTCGCAATTCAATACATCGTCCTCCGGCCGACCAGCCTCGGGCACCTTATGGTCGATCTCCTGTGAGTCTAGATTTTCGAATCCGACGCATAGCTGACAGTTAATTGTAACGTTCAGAGCCTCTTAATGACGATGGAACACACAAATTGCGTCGCGATTCAATACATTTTCCTCCGGCCGACCTGTCTCCAAGGGTCTATTGCTGCCTCGGGCACCTTATGGTCGTTCTCCTGTGAGTCTAGACTTTCGAATCCGACGCAAATCTAACAGTTATTTGTAAGGTTCAGAGCCTGTTAATGACGATGGAACACACAAATTGCGTCGCGATTCAATACATCGTCCTCCAGCCGACTTGTCTCCAAGGGGCTAGTGCTGCCTCGGGCACCTTATGGTCGTTCTTCTGTGAGTCTAGATTTTCGAATCCGACGCAAAACTTACAGTTAATTGTAAGGTTCAGAGCCTCTTAATGACAATGGAACACACAAATCGCGTCGCCATTCAATACATCGTCCTCCGGCCGACCTGTCTCCAAGGGTCTATTGCTGCCTCGGGCACCTTATGGTCGATCTCCTGTGAGTCTAGATTTTCGAATCCGACGCAAAACTGCCAGTTAATTGTAAGGTTCAGAGCCTGTTAATGACGATAGAACACACAAATTGCGTCGCGATTCAATACATCGTCCTCCGGCCGACCTGTCTCCAAGGATCTATTGCTGCCTCGGGCACCTTATGGTCGATCTCCTGTGAGTCTAGATTTCCGAATCCGACGCAAAACTGACAGTTAATTGTAACGTTCAGAGCCTCTTAATGACAATGGAACACACAAATTGCGTCGCGATTCAATACATCGTCCTCCGGCCGACCTGTCTCCAAGGGTCTATTGCTGCCTCGGGCACCTTATGGTCGATCTCCTGTGAGTGTAGATTTTCGAATCCGACGCAAAACTAACAGTTAATTGTAACGTTCAGAGCCTCTTAATGACGATGGAACACACAAATTGCGTCGCGATTCAATACATTTTCCTCCGTCCGACCTGTCTCCAAGGGTCTATTGCTGCCTCGGGCACCTTATGGTCGTTCTCC
The DNA here is from genome assembly GCF_023898315.1 of Schistocerca nitens. Taxonomy (NCBI): domain Eukaryota; kingdom Metazoa; phylum Arthropoda; class Insecta; order Orthoptera; family Acrididae; genus Schistocerca; species Schistocerca nitens. Next base: position 236,214,316 of record NC_064623.1, on the reverse strand, counting down.
TGTGAGTCTAGACTTTCGAATCCGACGCAAATCTAACAGTTATTTGTAAGGTTCAGAGCCTGTTAATGACGATGGAACACACAAATTGCGTCGCGATTCAATACATCGTCCTCCAGCCGACTTGTCTCCAAGGGGCTAGTGCTGCCTCGGGCACCTTATGGTCGTTCTTCTGTGAGTCTAGATTTTCGAATCCGACGCAAAACTTACAGTTAATTGTAAGGTTCAGAGCCTCTTAATGACAATGGAACACACAAATCGCGTCGCGATTCAATACATCGTCCTCCGGCCGACCTGTCTCCAAGGGTCTATTGCTGCCTCGGGCACCTTATGGTCGATCTCCTGTGAGTCTAGATTTTCGAATCCGACGCAAAACTGCCAGTTAATTGTAAGGTTCAGATCCTGTTAATGACGATGGAACACACAAATTGCGTCGCGATTCAATACATCGTCCTCCGGCCGACCTGTCTCCAAGGATCTATTGCTGCCTCGGGCACCTTATGGTCGATCTCCTGTGAGTCTAGATTTTCGAATCCGACGCAAAACTGACAGTTAATTGTAACGTTCAGAGCCTCTTAATGACAATGGAACACACAAATTGCGTCGCGATTCAATACATCGTCCTCCGGCCGACCTGTCTCCAAGGGTCTATTGCTGCCTCGGGCACCTTATGGTCGATCTCCTGTGAGTGTAGATTTTCGAATCCGACGCAAAACTAACAGTTAATTGTAACGTTCAGAGCCTGTTCATGACGATGGAACACACTAATCGCGTCGCGATTCAATACATCGTCCTCCGGCCGTCCTGTCTCCAAGGGTCGATTGCTGCCTCGGGCATCTTATGGTCGTTCTCCTGTGAGTCTAGATTTTCGAATCAGACGCAAAACTGACAGTTAATGGTAACGTTCAGAGCCTGTTAAAGACGATGGAACACACAAATTGCGTCGCGATTCAATACACCGTCCTCCGGCCGACCTGTCTCCAAGGGTCTATTGCTGCCTCGGGCACCTTATGGTCGATCTCCTGTGAGTCTAGATTTTCGAATCCGACGCAAAACTGACAGTTAATTGTAAGGTTCAGAGCCTGTTAATGACGATGGAACACTCAAATTGCGTCGCGATTCAATACATCGTCCTCCGGCCGACCTGTCTCCAAGGGTCTATTGCTGCCTCGGGCACCTTATGGTCGATCTCCTGTGAGTCTAGATTTTCGAATCCAACGCAAAACTGACAGTTAATTGAAACCTTCAGAGCCTGTTAATGACGATGGAACACACAAATCGCGTCGCGATTCAATACATCGTCCTCCAGCCGACTTGTCTCCAAGGGTCTAGTGCTGCCTCGGGCACCTTATGGTCGTTCTCCTGTGAGTCTAGATTTTCGAATCCGACGCAAAACTGACAGTTAATTGTAAGGTTCAGAGCCTGTTAATGACGATGGAACACACAAATTGCGTCGCGATTCAATACATCGTCCTCTGGCCAACCTGTCTCCAAGGGTCTATTGCTGCCTCGGGCACCTTATGTTCGTTCTCCTGTGAGTCTAGACTCTCGAATCCGACGCAAAACTGACAGTTAATTGTAAGGTTCAGAGCCTGTTAATGACGATGGAACACACAAATTGCGTCGCGATTCAATACATCGTCCTCCAGCCGACTTGTCTCCAAGGGTCTTGTGCTGCCTCGGACACCGTATGGTCGTTCTCCTGTGAGTCTAGATTTTCGAATCCGACGCAAAACTGACAGTTAATTGTAACGTTCAGAGCCTCTTAATGACAATGGAACACACAAATCGCGTCGCGATTCAATACATCGTCCTCCGGCCGACCTGTCTCCAAGGGTCTATTGCTACCTCGGGCACCTTATGGTCGATCTCCTGTGAGTCTAGATTTTCGAATCCGACGCAAAACTGACAGTTAATTGTAAGGTTCAGAGCCTGTTAATGACGATGGAACACACAAATTGCGTCGCGATTCAATACATCGTCCTCTGGCCAACCTGTCTCCGAGGGTCTGTTGCTGCCTCGGGCACCTTATGGTCGATCTCCTGTGAGTCTAGATTTTCGAATCCGACGCAAAACTGACAGTTAATTGTAACGTTCAGAGCCTGTTAATGACGATGGAACACACAAATTGCGTCGCGATTCAATACATCGTCCTCCAGCCGACTTGTCCCCAAGGGTCTATTGCTGCCTCGGACACCTTATGGTCGTTCTCCTGTGAGTCTAGATTTTCGAATCCGACGCAAAACTGACAGTTAATTGTAAGGTTCAGAGCCTCTTAATGACAATGGAACACACAAATCGCGTCGCGATTTAATACATCGTCCTCCGGCCGACCTGTCTCCAAGGGTCAATTGCTGCCTCGGGCACCTTATGGTCGATCTCCTGTGAGTCTAGATTTTCGAATCCGACGCAAAACTGACAGTTAATTGTAACGTTCAGAGCCAGTTATTGACGGAACACACAAATCGCGTCGCAATTCAATACATCGTCCTCCGGCCGACCTGCCTCGGGCACCTTATGGTCGATCTCCTGTGAGTCTAGATTTTCGAATCCGACGCATAGCTGACAGTTAATTGTAACGTTCAGAGCCTCTTAATGACGATGGAACACACAAATTGCGTCGCGATTCAATACATTTTCCTCCGGCCGACCTGTCTCCAAGGGTCTATTGCTACCTCGGGCACCTTATGGTCGTTCTCCTGTGAGTCTAGACTTTCGAATTCGACGCAAAACTGACAGTTAATTGTAAGGTTCAGAGCCTGTTAATGACGATGGAACACACAAATTGCGTCGCGATTCAATACATCGTCCTCCAGCCGACTTGTCTCCAAGGGGCTAGTGCTGCCTCGGGCACCTTATGGTCGTTCTTCTGTGAGTCTAGATTTTCGAATCCGACGCAAAACTTACAGTTAATTGTATGGTTCAGAGCCTCTTAATGACAATGGAACACACAAATCGCGTCGCGATTCAATACATCGTCCTCCGGCCGACCTGTCTCCAAGGGTCTATTGCTGCCTCGGGCACCTTATGGTCGATCTCCTGTGAGTCTAGATTTTCGAATCCGACGCAAAACTGACAGTTAATTGTAAGGTTCAGAGCCTGTTAATGACGATGGAACACACAAATTGCGTCGCGATTCAATACATCGTCCTCCGGCCGACCTGTCTCCAAGGATCTATTGCTGCCTCGGGCACCTTATGGTCGATCTCCTGTGAGTCTAGATTTTCGAATCCGACGCAAAACTGACAGTTAATTGTAACGTTCAGAGCCTGTTAATGACGATGGAACACACAAATCGCGTCGCGATTCAATACATCGTCCTCCAGCCGACCTATCTCCAAGGGTCTAGTGCTGCCTCGGGCACCTTATGGTCGTTCTCCTGTGAGTCTAGATTTTCGAATCCGACGCAAAACTGACAGTTAATCGTAAGGTTCAGAGCCTCTTAATGACAATGGAACACACAAATTGCGTCGCGATTCAATACATCGTCCTCCGGCCGACCTGTCTCCAAGGGTCTATTGCTGCCTCGGGCACCTTATGGTCTTTCTCCTGTGAGTCTAGATTTTCGAATCCGACGCAAAACTGACAGTTAATTGTAACGTTCAGAGCCTGTTAATGACGATGGAACACACAAATCGCGTCGCCATTTAATACATCATCCTCCGGCCGACCTGTCTCCAAGGGTCTATTGCTGCCTCGGGCACCTTATGGTCGATCTCCTGTGAGTCTAGATTTTCGAATCCGACGCAAAACTGACAGTTAATTGTAACTTTCAGAGCCTGTTAATGACGATGGAACACACAAATCCCGTCGCGATTCAATACATCGTCCTCCGGCCGACCTGTCTCCAAGGGTCTATTGCTGCCTCGGGCACCTTATGGTCGATCTCCTGTGAGTGTAGATTTTCGAATCCGACGCAAAACTAACAGTTAATTGTAACGTTCAGAGCCTGTTAATGACGATGGAACACACAAATCGCGTCGCGATTCAATACATCGTCCTCCGGCCGTCCTGTCTCCAAGGGTCGATTGCTGCCTCGGGCATCTTATGGTCGTTCTCCTGTGAGTCTAGATTTTCGAATCAGACGCAAAACTGACAGTTAATTGTAACGTTCAGAGCCTGTTAAAGACGATGGAACACACAAATTGCGTCGCGATTCAATACACCGTCCTCCGGCCGACCTGTCTCCAAGGGTCTATTGCTGCCTCGGGCACCTTATGGTCGATCTCCTGTGAGTCTAGATTTTCGAATCCGACGCAAAACTGACAGTTAATTGTAACGTTCAGAGCCTGTTAATGACGATGGAACACACAAATTGCGTCGCGATTCAATACATCGTCCTCCGGCCGACCTGTCTCCAAGGGTCTATTGCTGCCTCGGGCACCTTATGGTCGATCTCCTGTGAGTCTAGATTTTCGAATCCAACGCAAAACTGACAGTTAATTGAAACCTTCAGAGCCTGTTAATGACGATGGAACACACAAATCGCGTCGCGATTCAATACATCGTCCTCCAGCCGACTTGTCTCCAAGGGTCTAGTGCTGCCTCGGGCACCTTATGGTCGTTCTCCTGTGAGTCTAGATTTTCGAATCCGACGCAAAACTGACAGTTAGTTGTAAGGTTCAGAGCCTGTTAATGACGATGGAACACACAAATTGCGTCGCGATTCAATACATCGTCCTCTGGCCAACCTGTCTCCAAGGGTCTATTGCTGCCTCGGGCACCTTATGGTCGTTCTCCTGTGAGTCTAGACTCTCGAATCCGACGCAAAACTGACAGTTAATTGTAAGGTTCAGAGCCTGTTAATGACGATGGAACACACAATTTGCGTCGCGGTTCAATACATCGTCCTCCAGCCGACTTGTCTCCAAGGGTCTTGTGCTGCCTCGGACACCGTATGGTCGTTCTCCTGTGAGTCTAGATTTTCGAATCCGACGCAAAACTGACAGTTAATTGTAACGTTCAGAGCCTCTTAATGACAATGGAACACACAAATCGCGTCGCGATTCAATACATCGTCCTCCGGCCGACCTGTCTCCAAGGGTCTATTGCTGCCTCGGGCACCTTATGGTCGATCTCCTGTGAGTCTAGATTTTCGAATCCGACGCAAAACTGACAGTTAATTGTAAGGTTCAGAGCCTGTTAATGACGATGGAACACACAAATTGCGTCACGATTCAATACATCGTCCTCTGGCCAACCTGTCTCCGAGGGTCTGTTGCTGCCTCGGGCACCTTATGGTCGATCTCCTGTGAGTCTAGATTTTCGAATCCGACGCAAAACTGACAGTTAATTGTAACGTTCAGAGCCTGTTAATGACGATGGAACACACAAATTGCGTCGCGATTCAATACATCGTCCTCCAGCCGACTTGTCCCCAAGGGTCTATTGCTGCCTCGGACACCTTATGGTCGTTCTCCTGTGAGTCTAGATTTTCGAATCCGACGCAAAACTGACAGTTAATTGTAAGGTTCAGAGCCTCTTAATGACAATGGAACACACAAATCGCGTCGCGATTCAATACATCGTCCTCCGGCCGACCTGTCTCCAAGGGTCTATTGCTGCCTCGGGCACCTTATGGTCGATCTCCTGTGAGTCTAGATTTTCGAATCCGACGCAAAACTGACAGTTAATTGTAACGTTCAGAGCCAGTTATTGACGGAACACACAAATCGCGTCGCAATTCAATACATCGTCCTCCGGCCGACCTGCCTCGGGCACCTTATGGTCGATCTCCTGTGAGTCTAAATTTTCGAATCCGACGCATAGCTGACAGTTAATTGTAACGTTCAGAGCCTCTTAATGACGATGGAACACACAAATTGCGTCGCGATTCAATACATTTTCCTCCGGCCGACCTGTCTCCAAGGGGCTAGTGCTGCCTCGGGCACCTTATGGTCGTTCTTCTGTGATTCTAGATTTTCGAATCCGACGCAAAACTTACAGTTAATTGTATGGTTCAGAGCCTCTTAATGACAATGGAACACACAAATCGCGTCGAGATTCAATACATCGTAATCCGGCCGACCTGTCTCCAAGGGTCTATTGCTGCCTCGGGCACCTTATAGTCGATCTCCTGTGAGTCTAGATTTTCGAATCCAACGCAAAACTGACAGTTAATTGTAAGGTTCAGAGCCTGTTAATGACGATGGAACACACAAATTGCGTCGCGATTCAATACATCGTCCTCCGGCCGACCTGTCTCCAAGGATCTATTGCTGCCTCGGGCACCTTATGGTCGATCTCCTGTGAGTCTAGATTTTCGAATCCGACGCAAAACTGACAGTTAATTGTAACGTTCAGAGCGTGTTAATGACGATAGAACACACAAATCGCGTCGCGATTCAATACATCGTCCTCCAGCCGACCTGTCTCCAAGGGTCTAGTGCTGCCTCGGGCACCTTATGGTCGTTCTTCTGTGAGTCCAGATTTTCGAATCCGACGCAAAACTGACAGTTAATTGTAACGTTCAGAGCCTGTTCATGACGATGGAACACACAAATTGCGTCGCGATTCAATACATCGTCCTCCAGCCGACTTGTCTCCAAGGGTCTAGTGCTGCCTCGGGCACCTTATGGTCGTTCTTCTGTGAGTCTAGATTTTCGAATCCGACGCAAAACTGACAGTTAATTGTAAGGTTCAGAGCCTCTTAATGACAATGGAACACACAAATTGAGCCGCGATTCAATACATCGTCTTCCGGCCGACCTGTCTCCAAGGGTCTATTGCTGCCTCGGGCACCTTATGGTCGTTCTCCTGTGAGTCTAGATTTTCGAATCCGACGCAAAACTGACAGTTAATTGTAACGTTCAGAGCCTGTTAATGACGATGGAACACACAAATCGCGTCGCGATTTAATACATCATCCTCCGGCCGACCTGTCTCCAAGGGTCTATTGCTGCCTCGGGCACCTTATGGTCGATCTCCTGTGAGTCTAGATTTTCGAATCCGACGCAAAACTGACAGTTAATTGTAACGTTCAGAGCCTGTTAATGACGATGGAACACACAAATCCCGTCGCGATTCAATACATCGTCCTCCGGCCGACCTGTCTCCAAGGGTCTATTGCTGCCTCGGGCACCTTATGGTCGATCTCCTGTGAGTGTAGATTTTCGAATCCGACGCAAAACTAACAGTTAATTGTAACGTTCAGAGCCTGTTAATGACGATGGAACACACAAATCGCGTCGCGATTCAATACATCGTCCTCCGGCCGACCTGTCTCCAAGGGTCTATTGCTGCCTCGGGCACCTTATGGTCGTTCTTCTGTGAGTCTAGATTTTCGAATCCGACGCAAAACTGACAGTTAATTGTAACGTTCAGAGCCTGTTAATGACGATGGAACACACAAATTGCGTCGCGATTCAATACATCGTCCTCCAGCCGACTTGTCTCCAAGGGTCAAGTGCTGCCTCGGGCACCTTATGGTCGTTCCTCTGTGAGTCTAGATTTTCGAATCCGACGCAAAACTGACAATTGTAAGGTTCAGAGCCTCTTAATGACAATGGAACACACAAATTGAGTTGCGATTCAATACATCGTCCTCCGGCCGACCTGTCTCCAAGGGTCTATTGCTGCCTCGGGCACCTTATGGTCGATCTCCTGTGATTCTAGATTTTCGAATCCGACGCAAAACTGACAGTTAATTGTAACGTTCAGAGCCTGTTAATGACGATGGAACACACAAATCGCATCGCGATTCAATACATCGTCCTCCAACCGACTTGTCTCCAAGGGTCTAGTGCTGCCTCGGGCACCTTTTGGTCGTTCTCCTGTGAGTCTAGATTTTCGAATCCGACGCAAAACTGACAGTTAATTGTAAGGTTCAGTGCCTGTTAATGACGATGGAACACACAAATCGCGTCGCGATTCAATACATCGTCCTCCGGCCGACTTGTCTCCAAGGGCCTAGTGCTGCCTCGGGCACCTTATGGTCGTTCTCCTGTGAGCCTAGATTTTCGAATCCGACGCAAAACTGACAGTTAATTGTAACGTTCAGAGCCTGTTAATGACGATGGAACACACAAATCGCGTCGCGATTCAATACATCGTCCTCCAGCCGACTTGTCTCCAAGGGTCTATTGCTGCCTCGGGCACCTTATGGTCGTTCTTCTGTGAGTCTAGATTTTCGAATCCGACGCAAAACTGACAGTTAATTGTAAGGTTCAGAGCCTCTTAATGACAATGGAACACACAAATTGAGCCGCGATTCAATACATCGTCTTCCGGCCGACCTGTCTCCAAGGGTCTATTGCTGCCTCGGGCACCTTATGGTCGTTCTCCTGTGAGTCTAGATTTTCGAATCCGACGCAAAACTGACAGTTAATTGTAACGTTCAGAGCCTGTTAATGACGATGGAACAAACAAATTGCGTCGCGATTCAATACATCGTCCTCCAGCCGACTTGTCTCCAAGTGTCTAGTGCTGCCTCGGACACCTTATGGTCGTTCTCCTGTGAGTCTAGATTTTCGAATCCGACGCAAAACTGACAGTTAATTGTAAGGTACAGAGCCTCTTAATGACAATGGAACACACAAATCGCGTCGCGATTCAATACATCGTCCTCCGGCCGACCTGTCTCCAAGGGTCTATTGCTGCCTCGGGCACTTTATGGTCGATCTCCTGTGAGTCTAGATTTTCGAATCCGACGCAAAACTGACAGTTAATTGTAACGTTCAGAGCCTGTTAATGACGATGGGACACACAAATCCCGTCGCGATTCAATACATCGTCCTCCGGCCGACCTGTCTCCAAGGGTCTATTGCTGCCTCGGGCACCTTATGGTCGATCTCCTGTGAGTGTAGATTTTCGAATCCGACGCAAAACTAACAGTTAATTGTAACGTTCAGAGCCTGTTAATGACGATGGAACACACACATCGCGTCGCGATTCAATACATCGTCCTCCGGCCGACCTGTCTCCAAGGGTCGATTGCTGCCTCGGGCATCTTATGGTCGTTCTCCTGTGAGTCTAGATTTTCGAATCAGACGCAAAACTGACAGTTAATTGTAACGTTCAGAGCCTGTTAATGACGATGGAACACACAAATTGCGTCGCGATTTAATACATCGTCCTCCGGCCGACCTGTCTCCAAGGGTCTATTGCTGCCTCGGGCACCTTATGGTCGTTCTCCTGTGAGTCTAGATTTTCGAATCCGACGCAAAACTGACAGTTAATTGTAACGTTCAGAGCCTGTTAATGACGATGGAACACACAAATTGCGTCGCGATTCAATACATCGTCCTCCAGCCGACTTGTCTCCAAGGGTCTAGTGCTGCCTCGGGCACCTTATGGTCGATCTTCTGTGAGTCTAGATTTTCGAATCCGACGCAAAACTGACAGTTAATTGTAAGGTTCAGAGCCTCTTAATGACAATGGAACACACAAATTGGGTCGCGATTCAATACATCGTCCTCCGGCCGACCTGTCTCCAAGGGTCTATTGCTGCCTCGGGCACCTTATGGTCGTTCTTCTGTGAGTCTAGATTTTCGAATCCGACGCAAAACTGACAGTTAATTGTAACTTTCAGAGCCTGTTAATGACGATGGAACACACAAATTGCGTCGCGATTCAATACATCGTCCTCCAGCCGACTTGTCTCCAAGGGTCTAGTGCTGCCTCGGGCACCTTATGGTCGTTCCTCTGTGAGTCTAGATTTTCGAATCCGACGCAAAACTGACAGTTAATTGTAAGGTTCAGAGCCTCTTAATGACAATGGAACACACAAATTGAGTCGCGATTCAATACATCGTCCTCCGGCCGACCTGTCTCCAAGGGTCTATTGCTGCCTCGGGCACCTTATGGTCGATCTCCTGTGAGTCTAGATTTTCGAATCCGACGCAAAACTGACAGTTAATTGTAACGTTCAGAGCCTGTTAATGACGATGGAACACACAAATCGCGTCGCGATTCAATACATCGTCCTCCAACCGACTTGTCTCCAAGGGTCTAGTGCTGCCTCGGGCACCTTTTGGTCGTTCTCCTGTGAGTCTAGATTTTCGAATCCGACGCAAAACTTACAGTTAATTGTAAGGTTCAGAGCCTGTTAATAACGATGGAACACACAAATTGCGTCGCGATTCAATACAGCGTCCTCCGGCCGACCTGTCTCCAAGGGTCTATTGCTGCCTCGGGCACCTTATGGTCTAGATTTTCGAATCCGGCGCAAAACTGACAGTTAGTTGTAACGTTCAGAGCCTGTTAATGACGATGGAACACACAAATCGCGTCGCGATTCAATACATCGTCCTCCAGCCGACTTGTCTCCAAGGGTCTAGTGCTGCCTCGGGCACCTTATGGTCGTTCTTCTGTGAGTCTAGATTTTCGAATCCGACGCAAAACTGACAGTTAATTGTAAGGTTCAGAGCCTCTTAATGACAATGGAACACACAAATTGTGTCGCGATTCAATACATCGTCCTCCAGCCGAACTGTCTCCAAGGGTCTATTGCTGCCTCGGGCACCTTATGGTCGTTCTCCTGTGAGTCTAGATTTTCAAATCCGACGCAAAACTGACAGTTAATTGTAACGTTCAGAGCCTGTTAATGACGATGGAACACACAAATTGCGTCGCGATTCAATACATCGTCCTCCAGCCGACTTGTCTCCAAGGGTCTAGTGCTGCCTCGGGCACCTTATGGTCGTTCTTCTGTGAGTCTAGATTTTCGAATCCGACGCAAAACTGACAGTTAATTGTAAGGTTCAGAGCCTCTTAATGACAATGGAACACACAAATTGAGTCGCGATTCAATACATCGTCCTCCGGCCGACCTGTCTCCAAGGGTCTATTGCTGCCTCGGGCACCTTATGGTCGATCTCCTGTGAGTCTAGATTTTCTTATCCGACTCAAAACTGACAGTTAATTGTAAGGTTCAGAGCCTGTTAATGACGATGGAACACACAAATTGCGTCGCGATTCAATACATCGTCCTCCGGCTGACCTGTCTCCAAGGGTCTATTGCTGCCTCGGGCACCTTATGGTCGTTTTCCTGTGAGTCTAGATTTTCGAATCCGACGCAAAACTGACAGTTAATTATAACGTTCAGGGCCTGTTAATGACGCTGGAACACACAAATCGCGTCGCGATTCAATACGTCGTCCTCCAGCCGACTTGTCTCCAAGGATCTAGTGCTGCCTCGGGCACCTTATGGTCGTTCTTCTGTGAGTCTAGATTTTCGAATCCGACGCAAAACTGACTGTTAATTGTAAGGTTCAGAGCCTCTTAATGACAATGGAACACACAAATTGCGTCGCGATTCAATACATCGTCCTCCGGCCGACCTGTCTCCAAGGGTCTATTGCTGCCTCCGGCACCTTATGGTCGATCTCCTGTGAGTCTAGATTTTACAATCCGACGCAAAACTGACAGTTAATTGTAACGTTCAGAGCATGTTAATGACGATGGAACACACAAATCGCGTCGCGATTCAATTCATCGTCCTCCAGCCGACTTGTCTCCGAGGGTCTAGTGCTGCCTCGGGCACCTTATGGTCGTTCTCCTGTGAGTCTAGATTTTCGAATCCGACGCAAAACTGACAGTTAATTGTAAGGTTCGGAGCCTGTTAATGACGATGGAACACACAAATTGCGTCGCGATTCAATACATCGTCCTCCGGCCGACCTGTCTCCAAGGATCTATTGCTGCCTCGGGCACCTTATGGTCGATCTCCTGTGAGTCTAGATTTTCGAATCCGACGCAAAACTGACAGTTAATTGTAACGTTCAGAGCCTGTTAATGACGATGGAACACACAAATCGCGTCGCGATTCAATACATCGTCCTCCAGCCGACCTGTCTCCAAGGGTCTAGTGCTGCCTCGGGCACCTTATGGTCGTTCTCCTGTGAGTCTAGATTTTCGAATCCGACGCAAAACTGACAATCGTAAGGTTCAGAGCCTCTTAATGACAATGGAACACACAAATTGCGTCGCGATTCAATACATCGTCCTCCGGCCGACCTGTCTCCAAGGGTCTATTACTGCCTCGGGCACCTTATGGTCGATCTCCTGTGAGTCTAGATTTTCGAATCCGACGCAAAACTGACAGTTAATTGTAACGTTCAGAGCCTGTTAATGACGATGGAACACACAAATTGCGTCGCGATACAATACATCGTCCTCCAGCCGACTTGTCTCCAAGGGTCTAGTGCTGCCTCGGGCACCTTATGGTCGTTCTTCTGTGAGTCTAGATTTTCGAATCCGACGCAAAACTGACTCTTAATTGTAAGGTTCAGAGCCTGTTAATGACAATGGAACACACAAATTGCGTCGCGATTCAATACATCGTCCTCCGGCCGACCTGTCTCCAAGGGTCTATTGCTGCCTCGGGCACCTTATTGTCGATCTCCTGTGAGTCTAGATTTTCGAATCCGACGCAAAACTGACAGTTAATTGTAAGGTTCAGAGCCTCCTAATGACGATGGAACACACAAATCGCGTCGCGATTCAATACATCGTCCTCCAGCCGACTTGTCTCCAAAGGTCTAGTGCTGCCTCGGGCACCTTATGGTCGATCTCCTGTGAGTCTAGATTTTCGAATCCGACGCAAAACTGACAGTTAATTGTAACGTTCAGAGCCTGTTAATGACGATGGAACACACAAATTGCGTCGCGATACAATACATCGTCCTCCAGCCGACTTGTCTCCAAGGGTCTAGTGCTGCCTCGGGCACTTTATGGTCGTTCTTCTGTGAGTCTAGATTTTCGAATCCGACGCAAAACTGACTGTTAATTGTAAGGTTCAGAGCCTCTTAATGACAATGGAACACACAAATTGCGTCGCGATTCAATACATCGTCCTCCGGCCGACCTGTCTCCAAGGGTCTATTGCTGCCTCGGGCACCTTATGGTCAATCTCCTGTGAGTCTAGATTTTCGAATCCGACGCAAAACTGACAGTTAATTGTAACTTTCAGAGCCTGTTAATGACGATGGAACACACAAATCGCGTCGCGATTCAATACATCGTCCTCCAGCCGACTTGTCTCCAAAGGTCTAGTGCTGCCTCGGGCACCTTATGGTCGTTCTCCTGTGAGTCTAGATTTTCGAATCCGACGCAAAACTGACAGTTAATTGTAAGGTTCAGAACCTGTTAATGACGATGGAACACACAAATCGCGTCGCGATTCAACACATCATCCTCCGGCCGACCTGACTCCAAGGGTCTATTGCTGCCTCGGGCACCTTATGGTCGATCTTCTGTGAGTCTAGATTTTCGAATCCGACGCAAAACTGACAGTTAATTGTAACGTTCAGAGCCTGTTAATGACGATGGAACACACAAATTGCGTCGCGATTCAATACATCGTCCTCCGGCCGACCTGTCTCCAAGGGTCTATTGCTGCCTCGGGCACCTTATGGTCGTTCTCCTGTGAGTCTAGATTTTCGAATCCGACGCAAAACTGACAGTTAATTGTAACGTTCAGAGCCTGTTAATGACGATGGAACACACAAATCGCGTCGCGATTCAATACATCGTCCTCCAGCCGACTTGTCTCCAAGGGTCTAGTGCTGCCTCGGGCACCTTATGGTCGTTCTTCTGTGAGTCTAGATTTTCGAATCCGACGCTAAACTGACAGTTAATTGTAACGTTCAGAGCCTCTTAATGACAATGGAACACACAAATTGAGCCGCGATTCAATACATCGTCTTCCGGCCGACCTGTCTCCAAGGGTCTATTGCTGCCTCGGGCACCTTATGGTCGTTCTCCTGTGAGTCTAGATTTTCGAATCCGACGCAAAACTGACAGTTAATTGGAACGTTCACAGCCTGTTAATGACGATGGAACACACAAATTGCGTCGCGATTCAATACATCGTCCTCCAGCCGACTTGTCTCCAAGGGTCTAGTGCTGCCTCGGGCACCTTATGGTCGTTCTTCTGTGAGTCTAGATTTTCGAATCCGACGCAAAACTGACAGTTAATTGTAAGGTTCAGAGCCTCTTAATGACAATGGAACACACAAATTGAGTCGCGATTCAATACATCGTCTTCCGGGCGACCTGTCTCCAAGGGTCTATTGCTGCCTCGGGCACCTTATGGTCGATCTCCTGTGAGTCTAGATTTTCGAATCCGACGCAAAACTGACAGTTAATTGTAAGGTTCAGAGCCTGTTAATGACGATGGAACACACAAATTGCGTCGCGATTCAATACATCGTCCTCCGGCCGACCTGTCTCCAAGGGTCTATTGCTGCCTCGGGCACCTTATGGTCGTTTTCCTGTGAGTCTAGATTTTCGAATCCGACGCAAAACTGACTGTTAATTGTAAGGTTCAGAGCCTCTTAATGACAATGGAACATACAAATTGCGTCGCGATACAATACATCGTCCTCCGGCCGACCTGTCTCCAAGGGTCTATTGCTGCCTCGGGCACCTTATGGTCGATCTCTTGTGAGTCTAGATTTTCGAATCCGACGCAAAACTGACAGTTAATTGTAACGTTCAGAGCCTGTTAATGACGATGGAACACACAAATTGCGTCGCGATTCAATACATCGTCCTCCAGCCGACTTGTCTCCAAGGGTCTAGTGCTGCCTCGGGCACCTTATGGTCGTTCGTCTGTGAGTCTAGATTTTCGAATCCGACGCAAAACTGACAGTTTATTGTAGGGTTCAGAGCCTCTTAATGACAATGGAACACACAAATTGAGTCGCGATTCAATACATCGTCTTCCGGGCGACCTGTCTCCAAGGGTCTATTGCTGCCTCGGGCACCTTATTGTCGATCTCCTGTGAGTCTAGATTTTCGAATCCGACGCAAAACTGACAGTTAATTGTAAGGTTCAGAGCCTGTTAATGACGATGGAACACACAAATTGCGTCGCGATTCAATACATCGTCCTCCGGCCGACCTGTCTCCAAGGGTCTATTGCTGCCTCGGGCACCTTATGGTCGTTTTCCTGTGAGTCTAGATTATCGAATCCGACGCAAAACTGACTGTCAATTGTAAGGTTCAGAGCCTCTTAATGACAATGGAACACACAAATTGCGTCGCGATTCAATACATCGTCCTCCGGCCGACCTGTCTCCAAGGGTCTATTGCTGCCTCGGGCACCTTATGGTCGATCTCCTGTGAGTCTAGATTTTCGAATCCGACGCAAAACTGACAGTTAATTGTAATGTTCAGAGCCTGTTAATGACGATGGAACACACAAAGCGCGTCGCGATTCAATACATCGTCCTCCAGCCGACTTGTCTCCAAGGGTCTAGTGCTGCCACGGGCACTTTATGGTCGTTCTTCTGTGAGTCTAGATTTTCGAATCCGACGCAAAACTGACTGTTAATTGTAAGGTTCAGAGCCTCTTAATGACAATGGAACACACAAATTGCGTCGCGATTCAATACATCGTCCTCCGGCCGACCTGTCTCCAAGGGTCTATTGCTGCCTCGGGCACCTTATGGTCGATCTCCTGTGAGTCTAGATTTTCGAATCCGACGCAAAACTGACAGTTAATTGTAACGTTCAGAGCCTGTTAGTGACGATGGAACACACAAATCGCGTCGCGATTCAATACATCGTCCACCAGCCGACTTGTCTCCAAAGGTCTAGTGCTGCCTCGGGCACCTTATGGTCGTTCTCATGTGAGTCTAGATTTTCGAATCCGACGCAAAACTGACAGTTAATTGTAAGGTTCAGAACCTGTTAATGACGATGGAACACACAAATCGCGTCGCGATTCAACACATCATCCTCCGGCCGACCTGACTCCAAGGGTCTATTGCTGCCTCGGGCACCTTATGGTCGATCTTCTGTGAGTCTAGATTTTCGAATCCGACGCAAAACTGACAGTTAATTGTAACGTTCAGAGCCTGTTAATGACGATGGAACACACAAATCGCGTCGCGATTCAATACATCGTCCTCCGGCCGACCTGTCTCCAAGGGTCTATTGCTGCCTCGGGCACCTTATGGTCGTTCTCCTGTGAGTCTAGATTTTCGAATCCGACGCAAAACTGACAGTTAATTGTAACGTTCAGAGCCTGTTAATGACGATGGAACACACAAATTGCGTCGCGATTCAATACATCGTCCTCCGGCCGACCTGTCTCCAAGGGTCTATTGCTGCCTCGGGCACCTTATGGTCGTTCTCCTGTGAGTCTAGATTTTCGAATCCGACGCAAAACTGACAGTTAATTGTAACGTTCAGAGCCTGTTAATGACGATGGAACACACAAATCGCGTCGCGATTCAATACATCGTCCTCCAGCCGACTTGTCTCCAAGGATCTAGTGCTGCCTCGGGCACCTTATGGTCGTTCTTCTGTGAGTCTAGATTTTCGAATCCGACGCTAAACTGACAGTTAATTGTAACGTTCAGAGCCTCTTAATGACAATGGAACACACAAATTGAGCCGCGATTCAATACATCGTCTTCCGGCCGACCTGTCTCCAAGGGTCTATTGCTGCCTCGGGCACCTTATGGTCGTTCTCCTGTGAGTCTAGATTTTCGAATCCGACGCAAAACTGACAGTTAATTGGAACGTTCACAGCCTGTTAATGACGATGGAACACACAAATTGCGTCGCGATTCAATACATCGTCCTCCAGCCGACTTGTCTCCAAGGGTCTAGTGCTGCCTCGGGCACCTTATGGTCGTTCTTCTGTGAGTCTAGATTTTCGAATCCGACGCAAAACTGACAGTTAATTGTAAGGTTCAGAGCCTCTTAATGACAATGGAACACACAAATTGAGTCGCGATTCAATACATCGTCTTCCGGGCGACCTGTCTCCAAGGGTCTATTGCTGCCTCGGGCACCTTATGGTCGATCTCCTGTGAGTCTAGATTTTCGAATCCGACGCAAAACTGACAGTTAATTGTAAGGTTCAGAGCCTGTTAATGACGATGGAACACACAAATTGCGTCGCGATTCAATACATCGTCCTCCGGCCGACCTGTCTCCAAGGGTCTATTGCTGCCTCGGGCACCTTATGGTCGTTTTCCTGTGAGTCTAGATTTTCGAATCCGACGCAAAACTGACTGTTAATTGTAAGGTTCAGAGCCTCTTAATGACAATGGAACATACAAATTGCGTCGCGATTCAATACATCGTCCTCCGGCCGACCTGTCTCCAAGGGTCTATTGCTGCCTCGGGCACCTTATGGTCGATCTCTTGTGAGTCTAGATTTTCGAATCCGACGCAAAACTGACAGTTAATTGTAACGTTCAGAGCCTGTTAATGACGATGGAACACACAAATTGCGTCGCGATTCAATACATCGTCCTCCAGCCGACTTGTCTCCAAGGGTCTAGTGCTGCCTCGGGCACCTTATGGTCGTTCTTCTGTGAGTCTAGATTTTCGAATCCGACGCAAAACTGACAGTTTATTGTAGGGTTCAGAGCCTCTTAATGACAATGGAACACACAAATTGAGTCGCGATTCAATACATCGTCTTCCGGGCGACCTGTCTCCAAGGGTCTATTGCTGCCTCGGGCACCTTATTGTCGATCTCCTGTGAGTCTAGATTTTCGAATCCGACGCAAAACTGACAGTTAATTGTAAGGTTCAGAGCCTGTTAATGACGATGGAACACACAAATTGCGTCGCGATTCAATACATCGTCCTCCGGCCGACCTGTCTCCAAGGGTCTATTGCTGCCTCGGGCACCTTATGGTCGTTTTCCTGTGAGTCTAGATTATCGAATCCGACGCAAAACTGACTGTCAATTGTAAGGTTCAGAGCCTCTTAATGACAATGGAACACACAAATTGCGTCGCGATTCAATACATCGTCCTCCGGCCGACCTGTCTCCAAGGGTCTATTGCTGCCTCGGGCACCTTATGGTCGATCTCCTGTGAGTCTAGATTTTCGAATCCGACGCAAAACTGACAGTTAATTGTAATGTTCAGAGCCTGTTAATGACGATGGAACACACAAATCGCGTCGCGATTCAATACATCGTCCTCCAGCCGACTTGTCTCCAAGGGTCTAGTGCTGCCACGGGCACTTTATGGTCGTTCTTCTGTGAGTCTAGATTTTCGAATCCGACGCAAAACTGACTGTTAATTGTAAGGTTCAGAGCCTCTTAATGACAATGGAACACACAAATTGCGTCGCGATTCAATACATCGTCCTCCGGCCGACCTGTCTCCAAGGGTCTATTGCTGCCTCGGGCACCTTATGGTCGATCTCCTGTGAGTCTAGATTTTCGAATCCGACGCAAAACTGACAGTTAATTGTAACGTTCAGAGCCTGTTAATGACGATGGAACACACAAATCGCGTCGCGATTCAATACATCGTCCACCAGCCGACTTGTCTCCAAAGGTCTAGTGCTGCCTCGGGCACCTTATGGTCGTTCTCCTGTGAGTCTAGATTTTCGAATCCGACGCAAAACTGACAGTTAATTGTAAGGTTCAGAACCTGTTAATGACGATGGAACACACAAATCGCGTCGCGATTCAACACATCATCCTCCGGCCGACCTGACTCCAAGGGTCTATTGCTGCCTCGGGCACCTTATGGTCGATCTTCTGTGAGTCTAGATTTTCGAATCCGACGCAAAACTGACAGTTAATTGTAACGTTCAGAGCCTGTTAATGACGATGGAACACACAAATCGCGTCGCGATTCAATACATCGTCCTCCGGCCGACCTGTCTCCAAGGGTCTATTGCTGCCTCGGGCACCTTATGGTCGTTCTCCTGTGAGTCTAGATTTTCGAATCCGACGCAAAACTGACAGTTAATTGTAACGTTCAGAGCCTGTTAATGACGATGGAACACACAAATCGCGTCGCGATTCAATACATCGTCCTCCAGCCGACTTGTCTCCAAGGGTCTAGTGCTGCCTCGGGCACCTTATGGTCGTTCTTCTGTGAGTCTAGATTTTCGAATCCGACGCTAAACTGACAGTTAATTGTAAGGTTCAGAGCCTCTTAATGACAATGGAACACACAAATTGAGCCGCGATTCAATACATCGTCTTCCGGCCGACCTGTCTCCAAGGGTCTATTGCTGCCTCGGGCACCTTATGGTCGTTCTCCTGTGAGTCTAGATTTTCGAATCCGACGCAAAACTGACAGTTAATTGTAACGTTCACAGCCTGTTAATGACGATGGAACACACAAATTGCGTCGCGATTCAATACATCGTCCTCCAGCCAACTTGTCTCCAAGGGTCTAGTGCTGCCTCGGGCACCTTATGGTCGTTCTTCTGTGAGTCTAGATTTTCGAATCCGACGCAAAACTGACAGTTAATTGTAAGGTTCAGAGCCTCTTAATGACAATGGAACACACAAATTGAGTCGCGATTCAATACATCGTCTTCCGGGCGACCTGTCTCCAAGGGTCTATTGCTGCTTCGGGCACCTTATGGTCGATCTCCTGTGAGTCTAGATTTTCGAATCCGACGCAAAACTGACAGTTAATTGTAAGGTTCAGAGCCTGTTAATGACGATGGAACACACAAATTGCGTCGCGATTCAATACATCGTCCTCCGGCCGACCTGTCTCCAAGGGTCTATTGCTGCCTCGGGCACCTTATGGTCGTTTTCCTGTGAGTCTAGATTTTCGAATCCGACGCAAAACTGACTGTTAATTGTAAGGTTCAGAGCCTCTTAATGACAATGGAACACACAAATTGCGTCGCGATTCAATACATCGTCCTCCGGCCGACCTGTCTCCAAGGGTCTATTGCTGCCTCGGGCACCTTATGGTCGATCTCTTGTGAGTCTAGATTTTCGAATCCGACGCAAAACTGACAGTTAATTGTAACGTTCAGAGCCTGTTAATGACGATGGAACACACAAATTGCGTCGCGATTCAATACATCGTCCTCCAGCCGACTTGTCTCCAAGGGTCTAGTGCTGCCTCGGGCACCTTATGGTCGTTCTTCTGTGAGTCTAGATTTTCGAATCCGACGCAAAACTGACAGTTTATTGTAGGGTTCAGAGCCTCTTAATGACAATGGAACACACAAATTGAGTCTCGATTCAATACATCGTCTTCCGGGCGACCTGTCTCCAAGGGTCTATTGCTGCCTCGGGCACCTTATTGTCGATCTCCTGTGAGTCTAGATTTTCGAATCCGACGCAAAACTGACAGTTAATTGTAAGGTTCAGAGCCTGTTAATGACGATGGAACACACAAATTGCGTCGCGATTCAATACATCGTCCTCCGGCCGACCTGTCTCCAAGGGTCTATTGCTGCCTCGGGCACCTTATGGTCGTTTTCCTGTGAGTCTAGATTATCGAATCCGACGCAAAACTGACTGTTAATTGTAAGGTTCAGAGCCTCTTAATGACAATGGAACACACAAATTGCGTCGCGATTCAATACATCGTCCTCCGGCCGACCTGTCTCCAAGGGTCAATTGCTGCCTCGGGCACCTTATGGTCGATCTCCTGTGAGTCTAGATTTTCGAATCCGACGCAAAACTGACAGTTAATTGTAACGTTCACAGCCTGTTAATGACGATGGAACACACAAATTGCGTCGCGATTCAATACATCGTCCTCCAGCCGACTTGTCTCCAAGGGTCTAGTGCTGCCTCGGGCACCTTATGGTCGTTCTCCTGTGAGTCTAGATTTTCGAATCCGACGCAAAACTGACTGTTAATTGTAAGGTTCGGAGCCTGTTAATGACGATGGAACACACAAATTGCGTCGCGATTCAATACATCGTCCTCCGGCCGACCTGTCTCCAAGGATCTATTGCTGCCTCGGGCACCTTATGGTCGATCTCCTGTGAATCTAGATTTTCGAATCCGACGCAAAACTGACAGTTAATTGTAACGTTCAGAGCCTGTTAATGACGATGGAACACACAAATCGCGTCGCGATTCAATACATCGTCCTCCAGCCGACCTGTCTCCAAGGGTCTAGTGCTGCCTCGGGCACCTTATGGTCGTTCTCCTGTGAGTCTAGATTTTCGAATCCGACGCAAAACTGAATGTTAATCGTAAGGTTCAGAGCCTCTTAATGACAATGGAACACACAAATTGCGTCGCGATTCAATACATCGTCCTCCGGCCGACCTGTCTCCAAGGGTCTATTGCTGCCTCGGGCACCTTATGGTCGATCTCCTGTGAGTCTAGATTTTCGAATCCGACGCAAAACTGACAGTTCATTGTAACGTTCAGAGCCTGTTAATGGCGATGGAACACACAAATTGAGTCGCGATACAATACATCGTCTTCCGGCCGACCTGTCTCCAAGGGTCTATTGCTGCCTCGGGCACCTCATGGTCGATCTCCTGTGAGTCTAGATTTTCGAATCCGGCGCAAAACTGACAGTTCATTGTAAGGTTCAGAGCCTGTTAATGACGATGGAACACACAAACTGCGTCGCGATTCAATACATCGTCTTCCGGCCGACCTGTCTCCAAGGGTCTATTGCTGCCTCGGGCACCTTATGGTCGATCTCCTGTGAGTCTAGATTTTCGAATCCGACGCAAAACTGACAGTTAATTATATCGTTCAGGGCCTGTTAATGACGCTGGAACACACAAATCGCGTCGCGATTGAATACGTCGTCCTCCAGCCGACTTGTCTCCAAGGATCTAGTGCTGCCTCGGGCACCTTATGGTCGTTCTTCTGTGAGTCTAGATTTTCGAATCCGACGCAAAACTGACTGTTAATTGTAAGGTTCAGAGCCTCTTAATGACAATGGAACACACAAATTGCGTCGCGATTCAATACATAGTCCTCCGGCCGACCTGTCTCCAAGGGTCTATTGCTGCCTCGGGCACCTTATGGTCGATCTCCTGTGAGTCTAGATTTTACAATCCGACGCAAAACTGACAGTTAATTGTAACGTTCAGAGCCTGTTAATGACGATGGAACACACAAATCGCGTCATGATTCAATTCATCGTCCTCCAGCCGACTTGTCTCCAAGGGTCTAGTGCTGCCTCGGGCACCTTATGTTCGTTCTCCTGTGAGTCTAGATTTTCGAATCCGACGCAAAACTGACAGTTAATTGTAATGTTCGGAGCCTGTTAATGACGATGGAACACACAAATTGCGTCGCGATTCAATACATCGTCCTCCGGCCGACCTGTCTCCAAGGATCTATTGCTGCCTCGGGCACCTTATGGTCGATCTCCTGTGAGTCTAGATTTTCGAATCCGACGCAAAACTGACAGTTAATTGTAAGGTTCAGAGCCTCTCAATGACAATGGAACACACAAATTGCGTCGAGATTCAATACATCGTCCTCCGGCCGACCTGTCTCCAAGGGTCTATTGCTGCCTCGGGCACCTTATGGTCGATCTCCTGTGAGTCTAGATTTTCGAATCCGACGCAAAACTGACAGTTAATTGTAACGTTCAGAGCCTGTTAATGACGATGGAACACACAAATCGCGTCGCGATTCAATACATCGTCCTCCAGCCGACTTGTCTCCAAGGGTCTAGTGCTGCCTCGGGCACCTTATGGTCGTTCTTCTGTGAGTCTAGATTTTCGAATCCGACGCAAAACTGACAGTTAATTGTAAGGTTCAGAGCCTCTTAATGACAATGGAACACACAAATTGAGTCGCGATTCAATACATCGTCCTCCGGCCGCCCTGTCTCCAAGGGTCTATTGCTGCCTCGGGCACCTTATGGTCGATCTCCTGTGAGTCTAGATTTTCGAATCCGATGCAAAACTGACAGTTAATTGTAAGGTTCAGAGCCTGTTAATGACGATGGAACACACAAATTGCGTCGCGATTCAATACATCGTCCTCCGGCCGACCTGTCTCCAAGGGTCTATTGCTGCCTCGGGCACCTTATGGTCGATCTCCTGTGAGTCTAGATTTTCGAATCCGACGGAAAACTGACAGTTAATTGTAACGTTCAGAGCCTGTTAATGACGATGGAACACTCAAATTGCGTCGCGATTCAATACATCGTCCTCCAGCCGACTTGTCTCCAAGGGTCTAGTGCTGCCTCGGGCACCTTATGGTCGTTCTTCTGTGAGTCTAGATTTTCGAATCCGACGCAAAACTGACAGTTAATTGTACGGTTCAGAGCCTGTTAATGACGATGGAACACACAAATTGCGTCGCGATTCAATACATCGTCCTCCGGCCGACCTGTCTCCAAGGGTCTATTGCTGCCTCGGGCACCTTATGGTCGATCTCCTGTGAGTCTAGATTTTCGAATCCGACGCAAAACTGACAGTTAATTGTAACGTTCAGAGCCTGTTAATGACGATGGAACACACAAATCGCGTCGCGATTCAATACATCGTCCTCCAGCCGACTTGTCTCCAAGGGTCTATTGCTGCCTCGGGCACCTTATGGTCGTTCTCCTGTGAGTCTAGATTTTCGAATCCGACGCAAAACTGACTGTTAATTGTAAGGTTCGGAGCCTGTTAATGACGATGGAACACACAAATTGCGTCGCGATTCAATACATCGTCCTCCGGCCGACCTGTCTCCAAGGATCTATTGCTGCCTCGGGCACCTTATGGTCGATCTCGTGTAGTCTAGATTTTCGAATCCGACGCAAAACTGACAGTTAATTGTAAGGTTCAGAGCCTGTTAATGACGATGGAACACACAAATCGCGTCGCGATTCAACACATCATCCTCCGGCCGACCTGTCTCCAAGGGTCTATTGCTGCCTCGGGCACCTTATGGTCGATCTCCTGTGAGTCTAGATTTTCGAATCCGACGCAAAACTGACAGTTAATTGTAACGTTCAGAGCCTGTTAATGACTATGGAACACACAAATCGCGTCGCGATTCAATACATCGTCCTCCGGCCGACCTGTCTCCAAGGGTCTATTGCTGCCTCGGGCACCTTATGGTCGTTCTCCTGTGAGTCTAGATTTTCGAATCCGACGCAAAACTGACAGTTAATTGTAACGTTCAGAGCCTGTTAATGACGAAGGAACACACAAATTGCGTCGCGATTCAATACATCGTTCTCCAGCCGACTTGTCTCCAAGGGTCTAGTGCTGCCTCGGGCACCTTATGGTCGTTCTTCTGTGAGTCTAGATTTTCGAATCCGACGCTAAACTGACAGTTAATTGTAAGGTTCAGAGCCTCTTAATGACAATGGAACACACAAATTGATCCGCGATTCAATACATCGTCTTCCGGCCGACCTGTCTCCAAGGGTCTATTGCTGCCTCGGGCACCTTATGGTCGTTCTCCTGTGAGTCTAGATTTTTGAATCCGACGCAAAACTGACAGTTAATTGTAACGTTCAGAGCCTGTTAATGACGATGGAACACACAAATTGCGTCGCGATTCAATACATCGTCCTCCAGCCGACTTGTCTCCAAGGGTCTAGTGCTGCCTCGGGCACCTTATGGTCGTTCTTCTGTGAGTCTAGATTTTCGAATCCGACGCAAAACTGACAGTTAATCGTAAGGTTCAGAGCCTCTTAATGACAATGGAACACACAAATTGAGTCGCGATTCAATACATCGTCTTCCGAGCGACCTGTCTCCAAGGGTCTATTGCTGCCTCGGGCACCTTATGGTCGATCTCCTGTGAGTCTAGATTTTCGAATCCGACGCAAAACTGACAGTTAATTGTAAGGTTCAGAGCCTGTTAATGACGATGGAACACACAAATTGCGTCGCGATTCAATACATCGTCCTCCGGCCGACCTGTCTCCAAGGGTCTATTGCTGCCTCGGGCACCTTATGGTCGTTTTCCTGTGAGTCTAGATTTTCGAATCCGACGCAAAACTGACTGTTAATTGTAAGGTTGACAATGGAACACACAAATTGCGTCGCGATTCAATACATCGTCCTCCGGCCGAACTGTCTCCAAGGGTCTATTGCTGCCTCGGGCACCTTATGGTCGATCTCCTGTGAGTCTAGATTTTCGAATGCGACGCAAAACTGACAGTTAATTGTAACGTTCAGAGCCTGTTAATGACGATGGAACACACAAATTGCGTCGCGATTCAATACATCGTCCTCCAGCCGACTTGTCTCCAAGGGTCTAGTGCTGCCTCGGGCACCTTATGGTCGTTCTTCTGTGAGTCTAGATTTTCGAATCCGACGCAAAACTGACAGTTAATTGTAAGGTTCAGAGCCTCTTAATGACAATGGAACACACAAATTGAGTCGCGATTCAATACATCGTCTTCCGGGCGACCTGTCTCCAAGGGTCTATTGCTGCCTCGGGCACCTTATGGTCGATCTCCTGTGAGTCTAGATTTTCGAATCCGACGCAAAACTGACAGTTAATTGTAACGTTCAGAGCCTGTTAATGACGATGGAACACACAAATTGCGTCGCGATTCAATACATCGTCCTCCGGCCGACCTGTCTCCAAGGGTCTATTGCTGCCTCGGGCACCTTATGGTCGGTTTCCTGTGAGTCTAGATTTTCGAATCCGACGCAAAACTGACTGTTAATTATAAGGTTCAGAGCCTCTTAATGACAATGGAACACACAAATTGCGTCGCGATTCAATACATCGTCCTCCGGCCGACCTGTCTCCAAGGGTCTATTGCTGCCTCGGGCACCTTATGGTCGATCTCCTGTGAGTCTAGATTTTCGAATCCGACGCAAAACTGACAGTTAATTGTAACGTTCAGAGCCTGTTAATGACGATGGAACACACAAATCGCGTCGCGATTCAATACATCGTCCTCCAGCCGACTTGTCTCCAAGGGTCTAGTGCTGCCTCGGGCACCTTATGGTCGTTCTCCTGTGAGTCTAGATTTTCGAATCCGACGCAAAACTGACTGTTAATTGTAAGGTTCAGAGCCTGTTAATGACGATGGAACACACAAATTGCGTCACGATTCAATACATCGTCCTCCGGCCGACCTGTCTCCAAGGATCTATTGCTGCCTCGGGCACCTTATGGTCGATCTCCTGTGAGTCTAGATTTTCGAATCCGACGCAAAACTGACAGTTAATTGTAACGTTCAGAGCCTGTTAATGACGATGGAACACACAAATCGCGTCGCGATTCAATACATCGTCCTCCAGCCGACCTGTCTCCAAGGGTCTAGTGCTGCCTCGGGCACCTTATGGTCGTTCTCCTGTGAGTCTAGATTTTCGAATCCGGCGCAAAACTGACAGTTAATCGTAAGGTTCAGAGCCTCTTAATGACAATGGAACACACAAATTGCGTCGCGATTCAATACATCGTCCTCCGGCCGACCTGTCTCCAAGGGTCTATTGCTGCCTCGGGCACCTTATGGTCGATCTCCTGTGAGTCTAGATATTCGAATCCGACGCAAAACTGACAGTTCATTGTAACGTTCAGAGCCTGTTAATGACGATGGAACACACAAATTGCGTCGCGATTCAATACATCGTCCTCCAGCCGACTTGTCTCCAAGGGTCTAGTGCTGCCTCGGGCACCTTATGGTCGTTCTTCTGTGAGTCTAGATTTTCCAATCCGACGCAAAACTGACAGTTAATTGTAAGGTTCAGAGACTCTTAATGACAATGGAACACACAAATTGAGTCGCGATTCAATACATCGTCTTCCGGCCGACCTGTCTCCAAGGGTCTATTGCTGCCTCGGGCACCTCATGGTCGATCTCCTGTGAGTATAGATTTTCGAATCCGGCGCAAAACTGACAGTTAATTGTAAGGTTCAGAGCCTGTTAATGACGATGGAACACACAAACTGCGTCGCGATTCAATACATTGTCTTCCGGCCGACCTGTCTCCAAGGGTCTATTGCTGCCTCGGGCACCTTATGGTCGATCTCCTGTGAGTCTAGATTTTCGAATCCGACGCAAAACTGACAGATAATTATAACGTTCATGGCCTGTTAATGACGCTGGAACACACAAATCGCGTCGCGATTCAATACGTCGTCCTCCAGCCGACTTGTCTCCAAGGATCTAGTGCTGCCTCGGGCACCTTATGGTCGTTTTTCTGTGAGTCTAGATTTTCGAATCCGACGCAAAACTGACTGTTAATTGTAAGGTTCAGAGCCTCTTAATGACAATGGAACACAGAAATTGCGTCGCGATTCAATACATCGTCCTCCGGCCGACCTGTCTCCAAGGGTCTATTGCTGCCTCGGGCACCTTATGGTCGATCTCCTGTGAGTCTAGATTTTCGAATCCGACGCAAAACTGACAGTTAATTGTAACGTTCAGAGCCTGTTAATGACGATGGAACACACATATCGCGTCATGATTCAATTCATCGTCCTCCAGCCGACTTGTCTCCAAGGGTCTAGTGCTGCCTCGGGCACCTTATGTTCGTTCTCCTGTGAGTCTAGATTTTCGAATCCGACGCAAAACTGACAGTTAATTGTAACGTTCAGAGCCTGTTAATAACGATGGAACACACAAATCGCGTCGCGATTCAATACATCGTCCTCCAGCCGACCTGTCTCCAAGGGTCTAGTGCTGCCTCGGGCACCTTATGGTCGTTCTCCTGTGAGTCTAGATTTTCGAATCCGACGCAAAACTGACAGTTAATTGTAAGGTTCAGAGCCTCTTAATGACAATGGAACACACAAATTGAGTCGCCATTCAATACATCGTCTTCCGGCCGACCTGTCTCCAAGGGTCTATTGCTGCCTCGGGCACCTCATGGTCGATCTCCTGTGAGTCTAGATTTTCGAATCCGACGCAAAACTGACAGTTAATTGTAACGTTCAGAGCCTGTTAATGACGATGGAACACACAAATTGCGTCGCGATTCAATACATCGTCTTCCGGCCGACCTGTCTCCAAGGGTCTATTGCTGCCTCGGGCACCTTATGGTCGATCTCCTGTGAGTCTACATTTTCGAATCCGACGCAAAACTGACAGTTAATTTTAACGTTCAGGGCCTGGTAATGACGCTGGAACACACAAATCGCGTCGCGATTCAATACGTCGTCCTCCGGCCGACCTGTCTCCAAGGATCTATTGCTGCCTCGGGCACCTTATGGTCGATCTCCTGTGAGTCTAGATTTTCGAATCCGACGCAAAACTGACAGTTAATTGTAAGGTTCAGAGCCTCTTAATGACAATGGAACACACAAATTGCGTCGCGATTCAATACATCGTCCTCCGGCCGACCTGTCTCCAAGGGTCTATTGCTGCCTCGGGCACCTTATGGTCGATCTCCTGTGAGTCTAGATTTTCGAATCCGACGCAAAACTGACAGTTAATTGTAACGTTCAGAGCCTGTTAATGACGATGGAACACACAAATTGCGTCGCGATTCAATACATCGTCCTCCAGCCGACTTGTCTCCAAGGGTCTAGTGCTGCCTCGGGCACCTTATGGTCGTTCTCCTGTGAGTCTAGATTTTCGAATCCGACGCAAAACTGACAGTTAATTGTAAGGTTCGGAGCCTGTTAATGACGATGGAACACACAAATTGCGTCGCGATTCAATACATCGTCCTCCGGCCGACCTGTTTCCAAGGATCTATTGCTGCCTCGTGCACCTTATGGTCGATCTCCTGTGAGTCTAGATTTTCGAAGCCGACGCAAAACTGACAGTTAATTGTAACGTTCAGAGCCTGTTAATGACGATGGAACACACAAATCGCGTCGCGATTCAATACATCGTCCTCCAGCCGACCTGTCTCCAAGGGTCTAGTGCTGCCTCGGGCACCTTATGGTCGTTCTCCTGTGAGTCTAGATTTTCGAATCCGACGCAAAACTGACAGTTAATTGTAAGGTTCAGAGCCTCTTAATGACAATGGAACACACAAATTGAGTCGCGATTCAATACATCGTCTTCCGGCCGACCTGTCTCCAAGGGTCTATTGCTGCCTCGGGCACCTCATGGTCGATCTCCTGTGAGTCAAGATTTTCGAATCCGACGCAAAACTGACAGTTAATTGTAAGGTTCAGAGCCTGTTAATGACGATGGAACACACAAATTGCGTCGCGATTCAATACATCGTCTTCCGGCCGACCTGTCTCCAAGGGTCTATTGCTGCCTCGGGCACCTTATGGTCGATCTCCTGTGAGTCTACATTTTCGAATCCGACGCAAAACTGACAGTTAATTATAACGTTCAGGGCCTGGTAATGACGCTGGAACACACAAATCGCGTCGCGATTCAATACGTCGTCATCCAGCCGACTTGTCTCCAAGGATCTAGTGCTGCCTCGGGCACCTTATGGTCGTTCTTCTGTGAGTCTAGATTTTCGAATCCGACGCAAAACTGACTGTTAATTGTAAGGTTCAGAGCCTCTTAATGACAATGGAACACACAAATTGCGTCGCGATTCAATACATAGTCCTCCGGCCGACCTGTCTCCAAGGGTCTATCGCTGCCTCGGGCACCTTATGGTCAATCTCCTGTGAGTTTAGATTTTACAATCCGACGCAAAACTGACAGTTAATTGTAACGTTCAGAGCCTGTTAATGACGATGGAACACACAAATCGCGTCATGATTCAATTCATCGTCCTCCAGCCGACTTGTCTCCAAGGGTCTAGTGCTGCCTCGGGCACCTTATGGTCGTTCTCCTGTGAGTCTAGATTTTCGAATCCGACGCAAAACTGACAGTTAATCGTAAGGTTCAGAGCCTCTTAATGACAATGGAACACACAAATTGCGTCGCGATTCAATACATCGTCCTCCGGCCGACCTGTCTCCAAGGGTCTATTGCTGCCTCGGGCACCTTATGGTCGATCTCCTGTGAGTCTAGATTTTCCAATCCGACGCAAAACTGATAGTTAATTGTAACGTTCAGAGCCTGTTAATGACGATGGAACACACAAATTGCGTCGCGATACAATACATCGTCCTCCAGCCGACTTGTCTCCAAGGGTCTAGTGCTGCCTCGGGCACTTTATGGTCGTTCTTCTGTGAGTCTAGATTTTTGAATCCGACGCAAAACTGACTGTTAATTGTAAGGTTCAGAGCCTCTTAATGACAATGGAACACACAAATTGCGTCGCGATTCAATACATCGTCCTCCGGCCGACCTGTCTCCAAGGGTCTATTGCTGCCTCGGGCACCTTATGGTCGATCTCCTGTGAGTCTAGATTTTCGAATCCGACGCAAAACTGACAGTTAATTGTAACGTTCAGAGCCTGATAATGACGATGGAACACACAAATCGCGTCGCGATTCAATACATCGTCCTCCAGCCGACTTGTCTCCAAAGGTCTAGTGCTGCCTCGGGCACCTTATGGTCGTTCTCCTGTGAGTCTAGATTTTCGAATCCGACGCAAAACTGACAGTTAATTCTAAGGTTCAGAGCCTGTTAATGACGATGGAACACACAAATCGCGTCGCGATTCAATACATCGTCCTCCGGCCGACCCGTCTCCAAGGATCTATTGCTGCGTCGGGCACCTTATGGTCGATCTCCTGTGAGTCTAGATTTTCCAATCCGACGCAAAACACAGATAATTGTAACGTTCAGAGCCTGTTAATGACGATGGAACACACAAATCGCGTCGCGATTCAATACATCGTCCTCCGGCCGACCTGTCTCCAAGGGTCTATTGCTGCCTCGGGCACCTTCTGGTCGATCTCCTGTGAGTCTAGATTTTCGAATCCGACGCAAAACTGACAGTTAATTGTAACGTTCAGAGCCTGTTAATGACGATGGAACACACAAATCGCGTCGCGATTCAATACATTGTCCTCCGGCCGACCTGTCTCCAAGGGTCTATTGCTGCATCGGGCACCTTATGGTCGTTCTCCTGTGAGTCTAGATTTTCGAATCCGACGCAAAACTGACAGTTAATTGTAACGTTCAGAGCCTGTTAATGACGATGGAACACACAAATTGCGTCGCGATTCAATACATCGTCCTCCAGCCGACTTGTCTCCAAGGGTCTAGTGCTGCCTCGGGCACCTTATGGTCGATCTCCTGTGAGTCTAGATTTTCGAATCCGACGCAAAACTGACAGTTAATTGTAAGGTTCAGAGCCTGTTAATGACGATGGAACACACAAATTGCGTCGCGATTCAATACATCGTCCTCCGGCCGACCTGTCTCCATGGATCTATTGCTGCCTCGGGCACCTTATGGTCGATCTCCTGTGAGTCTAGATTTTCGAATCCGACGCAAAACTGACAGTTAATTGTAACGTTCAGAGCCTGTTAATGACGATGGAACACACAAATCGCGTCGCGATTCAATACATCGTCCTCCAGCCGACCTGTCTCCAAGGGTCTAGTGCTGCCTCGGGCACCTTATGGTCGTTCTCCTGTGAGTCTAGATTTTCGAATCCGACGCAAAACTGACAGTTAATCGTAAGGTACAGAGCCTCTTAATGACAATGGAACACACAAATTGCGTCGCGATTCAATACATCGTCCTCCGGCCGACCTGTCTCCAAGGGTCTATTGCTGCCTAGGGCACCTTATGGTCGATCTCCTGTGAGTCTAGATTTTCGAATCCGACGCAAAACTGACAGTTAATTGTAACCTTCAGAGCCTGTTAATGACGATGGAACACACAAATTGCGTCGCGATTCAATACATCGTCCTCCAGCCGACTTGTCTCCAAGGGTCTAGTGCTGCCTCGGGCACCTTATGGTCGTTCTTCTGTGAGTCTAGATTTTCGAATCCGACGCAAAAATGACAGTTAATTGTAAGGTTCAGAGCCTCTTAATGACAATGGAACACACAAATTGAGTCGCGATTCAATACATCGTCTTCCGGCCGACCTGTCTCCAAGGGTCTATTGCTGCCTCGGGCACCTCATGGTCGATCTCCTGTGAGTCTAGATTTTCGAATCCGACGCAAAACTGACAGTTAATTGTAAGGTTCAGAGCCTGTCAATGACGATGGAACACACAAATTGCGTCGCGATTCAATACATCGTCTTCCGGCCGACCTGTCTCCAAGGGTCTATTGCTGCCTCGGGCACCTTATGGTCGATCTCCTGTGAGTCTAGATTTTCGAATCCGACGCAAAACTGACAGTTAATTATAACGTTCAGGGCCTGGTAATGACGCTGGAACACACAAATCGCGTCGCGATTCAATACGTCGTCCTCCAGCCGACTTGTCTCCAAGGATCTAGTGCTGCCTCGGGCACCTTATGGTCGTTCTTCTGTGAGTCTAGATTTTCGAATCCGACGCAAAACTGACTGTTAATTGTAAGGTTCAGAGCCTCTTAATGACAATGGAACACACAAATTGCGTCGCGATTCAATACATAGTCCTCCGGCCGACCTGTCTCCAAGGGTCTATTGCTGCCTCGGGCACCTTATGGTCAATGTCCTGTGAGTCTAGATTTTACAATCCGACGCAAAACTGACAGTTAATTGTAACGTTCAGAGCCTGTTAATGACGATGGAACACACAATCCGCGTCATGATTCAATTCATCGTCCTCCAGCCGACTTGTCTCCAAGGGTCTAGTGCTGCCTCGGGCACCTTATGGTCGTTCTCCTGTGAGTCTAGATTTTCGAATCCGACGCAAAACTGACAGTTAATCGTAAGGTTCAGAGCCTCTTAATGACAATGGAACACACAAATTGCGTCGCGATTCAATACATCGTCCTCCGGCCGACCTGTCTCCAAGGGTCTATTGCTGCCTCGGGCACCTTATGGTCGATCTCCTGTGAGTCTAGATTTTCGAATCCGACGCAAAACTGACAGTTAATTGTAACGTTCAGAGCCTGATAATGACGATGGAACACACAAATCGCGTCGCGATTCAATACATCGTCCTCCAGCCGACTTGTCTCCAAAGGTCTAGTGCTGGCTCGGGCACCTTATGGTCGTTCTCCTGTGAGTCTAGATTTTCGAATCCGACGCAAAACTGACAGTTAATTCTAAGGTTCAGAGCCTGTTAATGACGATGGAACACACAAATCGCGTCGCGATTCAATACATCGTCCTCCGGCCGACCTGTCTCCAAGGATCTATTGCTGCGTCGGGCACCTTATGGTCGATCTCCTGTGAGTCTAGATTTTCGAATCCGACGCAAAACACAGTTAATTGTAACGTTCAGAGCCTGTTAATGACGATGGAACACACAAATTGCGTCGCGATTCAATACATCGTCCTCCGGCCGACCTGTCTCCAAGGGTCTATTGCTGCCTCGGGCACCTTATGGTCGTTCTCCTGTGAGTCTAGATTTTCGAATCCGACGCAAAACTGACAGTTAATTGTAACGTTCAGAGCCTGTTAATGACGATGGAACACACAAATTGCGTCGCGATACAATACATCGTCCTCCAGCCGACTTGTCTCCAAGGGTCTATGCTGCCTCGGGCACTTTATGGTCGTTCTTCTGTGAGTCTAGATTTTCGAATCCGACGCAAAACTGACTGTTAATTGTAAGGTTCACAGCCTCTTAATGACAATGGAACACACAAATTGCGTCGCGATTCAATACATCGTCCTCCGGCCGACCTGTCTCCAAGGGTCTATTGCTGCCTCGGGCACCTTATGGTCGATCTCCTGTGAGTCTAGATTTTCGAATCCGACGCAAAACTGACAGTTAATTGTAACGTTCAGAGCCTGTTAATGACGATGGAACACACAAATTGCGTCGCGATTCAATACATCGTCCTCCGGCCGACCTGTCTCCAAGGGTCTAGTGCTGCCTCGGTCACCTTATGGTCGTTCTCCTGTGAGTCTAGATTTTCGAATCCGACGCAAAACTGACAGTTAATTGTAAGGTTCGGAGCCTGTTAATGACGATGGAACACACAAATTGCGTCGCGATTCAATACATCGTCCTCCAGCCGACCTGTCTCCAAGGGTCTATTGCTGCCTCGGGCACCTTATGGTCGTTTTCCTGTGAGTCTGGATTTTTGAATCCGACGCAAAACTGACAGTTAATTGTAACGTTCAGAGCCTGTTAATGACGATGGAACACACAAATCGCGTCATGATTCAATTCATCGTCCTCCAGCCGACTTGTCTCCAAGGGTCTAGTGCTGCCTCGGGCACCTTATGGTCGTTCTCCTGTGAGTCTAGATTTTCGATCCGACGCAAAACTGACAGTTAATCGTAAGGTTCAGAGCCTCTTAATGACAATGGAACACACAAATTGCGTCGCGATTCAATACATCGTCCTCCGGCCGACCTGTCTGCAAGGGTCTATTGCTGCCTCGGGTACCTTATGGTCGATCTCCTGTGAGTCTAGATTTTCGAATCCGACGCAAAACTGACAGTTAATTGTAACGTTCAGAGCCTGTTAATGACGATGGAACACACAAATTGCGTCGCGATACAATACATCGTCCTCCAGCCGACTTGTCTCCAAGGGTCTAGTGCTGCCTCGGGCACTTTATGGTCGTTCTTCTGTCAGTCTAGATTTTCGAATCCGACGCAAAACTGACTGTTAATTGTAAGGTTCAGAGCCTCTTAATGACAATGGAACACACAAATTGCGTCGCGATTCAATACATCGTCCTCCGGCCGACCTGTCTCCAAGGGTCTATTGCTGCCTCGGGCACCTTATGGTCGATCTCCTGTGAGTCTAGATTTTCGAATCCGACGCAAAACTGACAGTTAATTGTAACGTTCAGAGCCTGATAATGACGATGGAACACACAAATCGCGTCGCGATTCAATACATCGTCCTCCAGCCGACTTGTCTCCAAAGGTCTAGTGCTGCCTCGGGCACCTTATGGTCGTTCTCCTGTGAGTCTAGATTTTCGAATCCGACGCAAAACTGACAGTTAATTCTAAGGTTCAGAGCCTGTTAATGACTATGGAACACACAAATCGCGTCGCGATTCAATACATCGTCCTCCGGCCGACCTGTCTCCAAGGATCTATTGCTGCGTCGGGCACCTTATGGTCGATCTCCTGTGAGTCTAGATTTTCGAATCCGACGCAAAACACAGTTAATTGTAACGTTCAGAGCCTGTTAATGACGATGGAACACACAAATTGCGTCGCGATTCAATACATCGTCCTCCGGCCGACCTGTCTCCAAGGGTCTATTGCTGCCTCGGGCACCTTATGGTCGATCTCCTGTGAGTCTAGATTTTCGAATCCGACGCAAAACTGACAGTTAATTTTAACGTTCAGAGCCTGTTAATGACGATGGAACACACAAATCGCGTCGCGATTCAATACATCGTCCTCCGGCCGACCTGTCTCCAAGGGTCTATTGCTGCCTCGGGCACCCTCTGGTCGATCTCCTGTGAGTCTAGATTTTCGAATCCGACGCAAAACTGACAGTTAATTCTAAGGTTCAGAGCCTGTTAATGACGATGGAACACACAAATTGCGTCGCGATTCAATACATCGTCCTCCGGCCGACCTGTCTCCAAGGGTCTATTGCTGCCTCGGGCACCTTATGGTCGTTCTCCTGTGAGTCTATATTTTCGAATCCGACGCAAAACTGACAGTTAATTGTAACGTTCAGAGCCTGTTAATGACGATGGAACACACAAATTGCGTCGCGATACAATACATCGTCCTCCAGCCGACTTGTCTCCAAGGGTCTAGTGCTGCCTCGGGCACTTTATGGTCGTTCTTCTGTGAGTCTAGATTTTCGAATCCGACGCATAACTGACTGTTAATTGTAAGGTTCAGAGCCTCTTAATGACAATGGAACACACAAATTGCGTCGCGATTCAATACATCGTCCTCCGGCCGACCTGTCTCCAAGGGTCTATTGCTGCCTCGGGCACCTTATGGTCGATCTCCTGTGAGTCTAGATTTTCGAATCCGACGCAAAACTGACAGTTAATTGTAACGTTCAGAGCCTGTTAATGACGATGGAACACACAAATCGCGTCATGATTCAATTCATCGTCCTCCAGCTGACTTGTCTCCAAGGGTCTAGTGCTGCCTCGGGCACCTTATGGTCGTTCTCCTGTGAGTCTAGATTTTCGTATCCGACGCAAAACTGACAGTTAATCGTAAGGTTCAGAGCCTCTTAATGACAATGGAACACACAAATTGCGTCGCGATTCAATACATCGTCCTCCGGCCGACCTGTCTCCAAGGGTCTATTGCTGCCTCGGGCACCTTATGGTCGATCTCCTGTGAGTCTAGATTTTCGAATCCGACGCAAAACTGACAGTTAATTGTAACGTTCAGAGCCTGTTAATGACGATGGAACACACAAATTGCGTCGCGATACAATACATCGTCCTCCAGCCGACTTGTCTCCAAGGGTCTAGTGCTGCCTCGGGCACTTTATGGTCGTTCTTCTGTGAGTCTAGATTTTCGAATCCGACGCAAAACTGACTGTTAATTGTAAGGTTCAGAGCCTCTTAATGACAATGGAACACACAAATAGCGTCGCGATTCAATACATCGTCCTCCGGCCGACCTGTCTCCAAGGGTCTATTGCTGCCTCGGGCACCTTATGGTCGATCTCCTGTGAGTCTAGATTTTCGAATCCGACGCAAAACTGACAGTTAATTGTAACGTTCAGAGCCTGATAATGACGATGGAACACACAAATCGCGTCGCGATTCAATACATCGTCCTCCAGCCGACTTGTCTCCAAAGGTCTAGTGCTGCCTCGGGCACCTTATGGTCGTTCTCCTGTGAGTCTAGATTTTCGAATCCGACGCAAAACTGACAGTTAATTCTAAGGTTCAGAGCCTGTTAATGACGATGGAACACACAAATCGCGTCGCGATTCAATACATCGTCCTCCGGCCGACCTGTCTCCAAGGATCTATTGCTGCGTCGGGCACCTTATGGTCGATCTCCTGTGAGTCTAGATTTTCGAATCCGACGCAAAACACAGTTAATTGTAACGTTCAGAGCCTGTTAATGACGATGGAACACACAAATTGCGTCGCGATTCAATACATCGTCCTCCGGCCGACCTGTCTCCAAGGGTCTAGTGCTGCCTCGGGCACCTTATGGTCGATCTCCTGTGAGTCTAGATTTTCGAATCCGACGCAAAACTGACAGTTAATTGTAACGTTCAGAGCCTGTTAATGACGATGGAACACACAAATCGCGTCGCGATTCAATACATCGTCCTCCGGCCGACCTGTCTCCAAGGGTCTATTGCTGCCTCGGGCACCTTCTGGTCGATCTCCTGTGAGTCTAGATTTTCGAATCCGACGCAAAACTGACAGTTAATTGTAAGGTTCAGAGCCTGTTAATGACGATGGAACACACAAATTGCGTCGCGATTCAATACATCGTCCTCCGGCCGACCTGTCTCCAAGGGTCTATTGCTGCCTCGGGCACCTTATGGTCGTTCTCCTGTGAGTCTAGATTTTCGAATCCGACGCAAAACTGACAGTTAATTGTAACGTTCAGAGCCTGTTAATGACGATGGAACACACAAATTGCGTCGCGATACAATACATCGTCCTCCAGCCGACTTGTCTCCAAGGGTCTAGTGCTGCCTCGGGCACTTTATGGTCGTTCTTCTGTGAGTCTAGATTTTCGAATCCGACGCATAACTGACTGTTAATTGTAAGGTTCAGAGACTCTTAATGACAATGGAACACACAAATTGCGTCGCGATTCAATACATCGTCCTCCGGCCGACCTGTCTCCAAGGGTCTATTGCTGCCTCGGGCACCTTATGGTCGATCTCCTGTGAGTCTAGATTTTCGAATCCGACGCAAAACTGACAGTTAATTGTAACGTTCAGAGCCTGTTAATGACGATGGAACACACAAATTGCGTCGCGATTCAATACATCGTCCTCCGGCCGACCTGTCCCCAAGGGTCTAGTGCTGCCTCGGGTACCTTATGGTCGTTCTCCTGTGAGTCTAGATTTTCGAATCCGACGCAAAACTGACAGTTAATTGTAAGGTTCGGAGCCTGTTAATGACGATGGAACACACAAATTGCGTCGCGATTCAATACATCGTCCTCCGGCCGACCTGTCACCAAGGATCTATTGCTGCCTCGGGCACCTTATGGTCGATCTCCTGTGAGTCTAGATTTTCGAATCCGACGCAAAACTGACAGTTAATTGAAACGTTCAGAGCCTGTTAATGACGATGGAACACACAAATCGCGTCGCGATTCAATACATCGTCCTCCAGCCGACCTGTCTCCAAGGGTCTAGTGCTGCCTCGGGCACCTTATGGTCGTTCTCCTGTGAGTCTAGATTTTCGAATCCGACGCAAAATTGACAGTTAATCGTAAGGTTCAGAGCCTCTTAATGACAATGGAACACACAAATTGCGTCGCGATTCAATACATCGTCCTCCGGCCGACCTGTCTCCAAGGGTCTATTGCTGCCTCGGGCACCTTATGGTCGATCTCCTGTGAGTCTAGATTTTCGAATCCGACGCAAAACTGACAGTTAATTGTAACGTTCAGAGCCTGTTAATGACGATGGAACACACAAATCGCGTCGCGATTCAATACATCGTCCTCCGGCCGACCTGTCTCCAAGGGTCTATTGCTGCCTCGGGCACCTTATGGTCGATCTCCTGTGAGTCTAGATTTTCGAATCCGACGCAAAACTGACAGTTAATTGTAACGTTCAGAGCCTGTTAATGACGATGGAACACACAAATCGCGTCGCGATTCAATACATCGTCCTCCGGCCGACCTGCCTCCAAGGGTCTATTGCTGCCTCGGGCACCTTCTGGTCGATCTCCTGTGAGTCTAGATTTTCGAATCCGACGCAAAACTGACAGTTAATTGTAAGGTTCAGAGCCTGTTAATGACGATGGAACACACAAATTGCGTCGCGATTCAATACATCGTCCTCCGGCCGACCTGTCTCCAAGGGTCTATTGCTGCCTCGGGCACCTTATGGTCGTTCTCCTGTGAGTCTAGATTTTCGAATCCGACGCAAAACTGACAGTTAATTGTAACGTTCAGAGCCTGTTAATGACGATGGAACACACAAATTGCGTCGCGATACAATACATCGTCCTCCAGCCGACTTGTCTCCAAGGGTCTAGTGCTGCCTCGGGCACTTTATGGTCGTTCTTCTGTGAGTCTAGATTTTCGAATCCGACGCATAACTGACTGTTAATTGTAAGGTTCAGAGCCTCTTAATGACAATGGAACACACAAATTGCGTCGCGATTCAATACATCGTCCTCCGGCCGACCTGTCTCCAAGGGTCTATTGCTGCCTCGGGCACCTTATGGTCGATCTCCTGTGAGTCTAGATTTTCGAATCCGACGCAACACTGACAGTTAATTGTAACGTTCAGAGCCTGTTAATGACGATGGAACACACAAATTGCGTCGCGATTCAATACATCGTCCTCCGGCCGACCTGTCCCCAAGGGTCTAGTGCTGCCTCGGGCACCTTATGGTCGTTCTCCTGTGAGTCTAGATTTTCGAATCCGACGCAAAACTGACAGTTAATTGTAAGGTTCGGAGCCTGTTAATGACGATGGAACACACAAATTGCGTCGCGATTCAATACATCGTCCTCCGGCCGACCTGTCACCAAGGATCTATTGCTGCCTCGGGCACCTTATGGTCGATCTCCTGTGAGTCTAGATTTTCGAATCCGACGCAAAACTGACAGTTAATTGTAACGTTCAGTGCCTGTTAATGACGATGGAACACACAAATCGCGTCGCGGTTCAATACATCGTCCTCCAGCCGACCTGTCTCCAAGGGTCTAGTGCTGCCTCGGGCACCTTATGGTCGTTCTCCTGTGAGTCTAGATTTTCGAATCCGACGCAAAATTGACAGTTAATCGTAAGGTTCAGAGCCTCTTAATGACAATGGAACACACAAATTGCGTCGCGATTCAATACATCGTCCTCCGGCCGACCTGTCTCCAATGGTCTATTGCTGCCTCGGGCACCTTATGGTCGATCTCCTGTGAGTCTAGATTTTCGAATCCGACGCAAAACTGACAGTTAATTGTAACGTTCAGAGCCTGTTAATGACGATGGAACACACAAATTGCGTCGCGATTCAATACATCGTCCTCCAGCCGACTTGTCTCCAAGGGTCTATTGCTGCCTCGGGCACCTTATGGTCGTTCTTCTGTGAGCCTAGATTTTCGAATCCGACGCAAAACTGACAGTTAATTGTAAGGTTCAGAGCCTCTTAATGACAATGGAACACACAAATTGAGTCGCGATTCAATACATCGTCTTCCGGCCGACCTGTCTCCAAGGGTCTATTGCTGCCTCGGGCACCTCATGGTCGATCTCCTGTGAGTCTAGATTTTCGAATCCGACGCAAAACTGACAGTTAATTGTAAGGTTCAGAGCCTGTTAATGACGATGGAACACACAAATTGCGTCGCGATTCAATACATCGTCTTCCGGCCGACCTATCTCCAAGGGTCTATTGCTGCCTCGGGCACCTTATGGTCGATCTCCTGTGAGTCTAGATTTTCGAATCCGACGCAAAACTGACAGTTAATTATAACGTTCAGGGCCTGGTAATGACGCTGGAACACACAAATCGCGTCGCGATTCAATACGTCGTCCTCCAGCCGACTTGTCTCCAAGGATCTAGTGCTGCCTCGGGCACCTTATGGTCGTTCTTCTGTGAGTCTAGATTTTCGAATCCGACGCAAAACTGACTGTTAATTGTAAGGTTCAGAGACTCTTAATAACAATGGAACACACAACATGCGTCGCGATTCAATACATAGTCCTCCGGCCGACCTGTCTCCAAGGGTCTATTGCTGCCTCGGGCACCTTATGGTCAATCTCCTGTGAGTCTAGATTTTCGAATCCGACGCAAAACTGACAGTTAATTGTAACGTTCAGAGCCTGTTAATGACGATGGAAGACACAAATCGCGTCGCGATTCATTACATCGTCCTCCGGCCGACCTGTCTCCAAGGGTCTATTGCTGCCTCGGGCACCTTATGGTCGATCTCCTGTGAGTCTGGATTTTCGAATCCGACGCAAAACTGACAGTTAATTGTAACGTTCAGAGCCTGTTAATGACGATGGAACACACAAATTGCTTCGCGATACAATACATCGTCCTCCAGCCGACTTGTCTCCAAGGGTCTAGTGCTGCCTCGGGCACTTTATGGTCGTTCTTCTGTGAGTCTAGATTTTCGAAACCGACGCAAAACTGACAGTTAATTCTAAGGTTCAGAGCCTGTTAATGACGATGGAACACACAAATCGCGTCGCGATTCAATACATCGTCCTCCGGCGGACCTGTCTCCAAGGATCTATTGCTGCCTCGGGCACCTTATGGTCGATCTCCTGTGAGTCTAGATTTTCGAATCCGACGCAAAACACAGTTAATTGTAACGTTCAGAGCCTGTTAATGACGATGGAACACACAAATCGCGTCGCGATTCAATACATCGTCCTCCGGCCGACCTGTCTCCAAGGGTCTATTGCTGCCTCGGGCACCTTCTGGTCGATCTCCTGTGAGTCTAGATTTTCGAATCCGACGCAAAACTGACAGTTAATTGTAAGGTTCAGAGCCTGTTATTGACGATGGAACACACAAATTGCGTCGCGATTCAATACATCGTCCTCCGGCCGACCTGTCTCCAAGGGTCTATTGCTGCCTCGGGCACCTTATGGTCGTTCTCCTGTGAGTCTAGATTTTCGAATCCGACGCAAAACTGACAGTTAATTGTAACGTTCAGAGCCTGTTAATGACGATGGAACACACAAATTGCGTCGCGATTCAATACATCGTCCTCCAGCCGACTTGTCTACAAGGGTCTAGTGCTGCCTCGGGCACCTTATGGTCGTGCTTCTGTGAGTCTAGATTTTCGAATCCGACGCAAAACTGACAGTTAATCGTAAGGTTCAGAGCCTCTTAATGACAATGGAACACACAAATTGAGTCGCGATTCAATACATGGTCTTCCGGCCGACCTGTCTCCAAGGGTCTATTGCTGCCTCGGGCACCTTATGGTCGTTCTCCTGTGAGTCTAGATTTTCGAATCGTGACGCAAAACTGACAGTTAATTGTAACGTTCAGAGCCTGTTAATGACGATGGAACACACAAATTGCGTCGCGATTCAATACATCGTCTTCCAGCCGACTTGTCTCCAAGGGTCTAGTGCTGCCTCGGGCACCTTATGGTCGTGCTTCTGTGAGTCTAGATTTTCGAATCCGACGCAAAACTGACAGTTAATTGTAAGGTTCAGAGCCTCTTAATGAATATGGAACACACAAATTGAGTCGCGATACAATAAATTGTCTTCCGGGCGACCTGTCTCCAAGGGTCAATTGCTGCCTCGGGCACCTTATGGTCGATCTCATGTGAGTCTAGATTTTCGAATCCGACGCAAAACTGACAGTTAATTGTAAGGTTCAGAGCCTGTTAATGACGATGGAACACACAAATTGCGTCGCGATTCAATACATCGTCCTCCGGCCGACCTGTCTCCAAGGGTCTATTGCTGCCTCGGGCACCTTATGGTCAATCTCCTGTGAGTCTAGATTTTCGAATCCGACGCAAAACTGACAGTTAATTGTAACGTTCAGAGCCTGTTAATGACGATGGAAGACACAAATCGCGTCGCGATTCATTACATCGTCCTCCGGCCGACCTGTCTCCAAGGGTCTATTGCTGCCTCGGGCACCTTATGGTCGATCTCCTGTGAGTCTGGATTTTCGAATCCGACGCAAAACTGACAGTTAATTGTAACGTTCAGAGCCTGTTAATGACGATGGAACACACAAATTGCTTCGCGATACAATACATCGTCCTCCAGCCGACTTGTCTCCAAGGGTCTAGTGCTGCCTCGGGCACTTTATGGTCGTTCTTCTGTGAGTCTAGATTTTCGAAACCGACGCAAAACTGAC
Organism: Schistocerca nitens; assembly: GCF_023898315.1. Taxonomy (NCBI): domain Eukaryota; kingdom Metazoa; phylum Arthropoda; class Insecta; order Orthoptera; family Acrididae; genus Schistocerca; species Schistocerca nitens. The sequence goes on along the minus strand of NC_064623.1, from coordinate 236,171,874 downwards.
AGTTAATTCTAAGGTTCAGAGCCTGTTAATGACGATGGAACACACAAATCGCGTCGCGATTCAATACATCGTCCTCCGGCGGACCTGTCTCCAAGGATCTATTGCTGCCTCGGGCACCTTATGGTCGATCTCCTGTGAGTCTAGATTTTCGAATCCGACGCAAAACACAGTTAATTGTAACGTTCAGAGCCTGTTAATGACGATGGAACACACAAATCGCGTCGCGATTCAATACATCGTCCTCCGGCCGACCTGTCTCCAAGGGTCTATTGCTGCCTCGGGCACCTTCTGGTCGATCTCCTGTGAGTCTAGATTTTCGAATCCGACGCAAAACTGACAGTTAATTGTAAGGTTCAGAGCCTGTTATTGACGATGGAACACACAAATTGCGTCGCGATTCAATACATCGTCCTCCGGCCGACCTGTCTCCAAGGGTCTATTGCTGCCTCGGGCACCTTATGGTCGTTCTCCTGTGAGTCTAGATTTTCGAATCCGACGCAAAACTGACAGTTAATTGTAACGTTCAGAGCCTGTTAATGACGATGGAACACACAAATTGCGTCGCGATTCAATACATCGTCCTCCAGCCGACTTGTCTACAAGGGTCTAGTGCTGCCTCGGGCACCTTATGGTCGTGCTTCTGTGAGTCTAGATTTTCGAATCCGACGCAAAACTGACAGTTAATCGTAAGGTTCAGAGCCTCTTAATGACAATGGAACACACAAATTGAGTCGCGATTCAATACATGGTCTTCCGGCCGACCTGTCTCCAAGGGTCTATTGCTGCCTCGGGCACCTTATGGTCGTTCTCCTGTGAGTCTAGATTTTCGAATCGTGACGCAAAACTGACAGTTAATTGTAACGTTCAGAGCCTGTTAATGACGATGGAACACACAAATTGCGTCGCGATTCAATACATCGTCTTCCAGCCGACTTGTCTCCAAGGGTCTAGTGCTGCCTCGGGCACCTTATGGTCGTTCTTCTGTGAGTCTAGATTTTCGAATCCGACGCAAAACTGACAGTTAATTGTAAGGTTCAGAGCCTCTTAATGAATATGGAACACACAAATTGAGTCGCGATACAATAAATTGTCTTCCGGGCGACCTGTCTCCAAGGGTCAATTGCTGCCTCGGGCACCTTATGGTCGATCTCATGTGAGTCTAGATTTTCGAATCCGACGCAAAACTGACAGTTAATTGTAAGGTTCAGAGCCTGTTAATGACGATGGAACACACAAATTGCGTCGCGATTCAATACATCGTCCTCCGGCCGACCTGTCTCCAAGGGTCTATTGCTGCCTCGGGCACCTTTTGGTTGTTTTCCTGTGAGTCTAGATTTTCGAATCCGACGCAAAACTGACTGTTAATTGTAAGGTTCAGAGCCTCTTAATGACAATGGAACACACAAATTGCGTCGCGATTCAATACATCGTCCTCCGGCCGACCTGTCTCCAAGGGTCCATTGCTGCCTCGGGCACCTTATGGTCGATCTCCTGTGAGTCTAGATTTTCGAATCCGACGCAAAACTGACAGTTAATTGTGACGTTCAGAGCCTGTTAATGACGATGGAACACACAAATCGCGTCGCGATTCAATACATCGTCCTCCGGCCGACTTGTCTCCAAGGGTCTAGTGCTGCCTCGGGCACCTTATGGTCGTTCTCCTGTGAGTCTAGATTTTCGAATCCGACGCAAAACTGACAGTTAATTGTAAGGTTCGGAGCCTGTTAATGACGATGGAACACACAAATTGCGTCGCGATTCAATACATCGTCCTCCGGCCGACCTGTCTCCAAGGATCTATTGCTGCCTCGGGCACCTTATGGTCGATCTCCTGTGAGTCTAGATTTTCGAATCCGACGCAAAACTGACAGTTAATTGTAAGGTTCAGAGGCTCTTAATGACAATGGAACACACAAATTGAGTCGCGATTCAATACATCGTCTTCCGGCCGACCTGTCTCCAAGGGTCTATTGCTGCCTCGGGCACCTCACAGTCGATCTCCTGTGAGTCTAGATTTTCGAATCCGACGCAAAACTGACAGTTAATTGTAAGGTTCAGAGCCTGTTAATGACGATGGAACACAAAAATTGCGTCGCCATTCAATACATCGTCTTCCGGCCGACCTGTCTCCAAGGGTCTATTGCTGCCTCGGGCACCTTATGGTCGATCTCCTGTGAGTCTAGATTTTCGAATCCGACGCAAAACTGACAGTTAATTGTAAGGTTCAGAGCCTGTTAATGACGATGGAACACACAAATTGCGTCCCGATTCAATACATCGTCCTCCGGCCGACCTGTCTCCAAGGGTCTATTGCTGCCTCGGGCACCTTATGGTCGTTTTCCTGTGAGTCTGGATTTTTGAATCCGACGCAAAACTGACAGTTAATTATAACGTTCAGTGCCTGTTAATGGCGCTGGAACACACAAATCGCGTCGCGATTCAATACGTCGTCCTCCAGCCGACTTGTCTTCAAGGGTCTAGTGCTGCCTCGGGCACCTTATGGTCGTTCTTCTGTGAGTCTAGATTTTCGAATCCGACGCAAAACTGACAGTTAATTGTAAGGTTCAAAGCCTCTTAATGACAATGGAACACACAAACTGCGTCGCGATTCAATACGTCGTCCTCCGGCCGACCTGTCTCCAAGGGTCTATTGCTGACTCGGGCACATTATGGTCGGTCTCCTGTGAGTCTAGATTTTCGAATCCGACGCAAAACTGACAGTTAATTGTAACGTTCAGAGCCTGTTAATGACGATGGAACACACAAATCGCGTCGCGATTCAATACATCGTCCTCCAGCCGACTTGTCTCCAAGGGTCTAGTGCTGCCTCGGGCACCTTATGGTCGTTCTCCTGTGAGTCTAGATTTTCGAATTCGACGCAAAACTGGCAGTTAATTGTAAGGTTCGGAGCCTGTCAATGACGATGGAACACACAAATTGCGTCGCGATTCCATACATCGTCCTCCGGCCGACCTGTCTCCAAGGATCTATTGCTGCCTCGGGCACCTTATGGTCGATCTCCTGTGAGTCTAGATTTTCGAATCCGACGCAAAACTGACAGTTAATTGTAACGTTCAGAGCCTGTTAATGACGATGGAACACACAAATCGCGTCGCGATTCAATACATCGTCCTCCAGCCGACCTGTCTCCAAGGGTCTAGTGCTGCCTCGGGCACCTTATGGTCGTTCTCCTGTGAGTCTAGATTTTCGAATCCGACGCAAAACTGACAGTTAATCGTAAGGTTCAGAGCCTCTTAATGACAATGGAACACACAAATTGCGTCGCGATTCAATACATCGTCCTCCGGCCGACCTGTCTCCAAGGGTCTATTGCTGCCTCGGGCACCTTATGGTCGATCTCCTGTGAGTCTAGATTTTCGAATCCGACGCAAAACTGACAGTTAATTGTAACGTTCAGAGCCTGTTAATGACGATGGAACACACAAATCCCGTCGCGATTCAATACATCGTCCTCCGGCCGACCTGTCTCCAAGGGTCTATTGCTGCCTCGGGCACCTTATGGTCGATCTCCTGTGAGTCTAGATTTTCCAATCCGACGCAAAACTGTCAGTTAATTGTAACGTTCAGAGCCTGTTAATGACGATGGAACACACAAATCGCGTCGCGATTCAATACATCGTCCTCCGGCCGACATGTCTCCAAGGGTCTATTGCTGCCTCGTGCACCTTATGGTCGATCTCCTGTGAGTCTAGATTTTCGAATCCGACGCAAAACTGACAGTTAATTGTAACGTTCAGAGCCTGTTAATGACGATGGAACACACAAATTGCGTCGCGATTCAATACATCGTCCTCCAGCCGACCTGTCTCCAAGGGTCTAGTGCTGCCTCAGGCACCTTATGGTCGTTCTCCTGTGAGTCTAAATTTTCGAATCCGACGCAAAACTGACAGTTAATCGTAAGGTTCAGAGCCTCTTAATGACAATGGAACACACAAATTGCGTCGCGATTCAATACATCGTCCTCCGGCCGACCTGTCTCCAAGGGTCTATTGCTGCCTCGGGCACCTTATGGTCGTTCTCCTGTGAGTCTAGATTTTCGAATCCGACGCAAAACTGACAGTTAATTGTAACGTTCAGAGCCTGTTAATGACGATGGAACACACAAATCGCGTCGCGATTCAATACATCGTCCTCCGGCCGACTTGTCTCCAAGGGTCTAGTGCTGCCTCGGGCACCTTATGGTCGTTCTCCTGTGAGTCTAGATTTTCGAATCCGACGCAAAACTGACAGTTAATCGTAAGGTTCAGGGCCTCTTAATGACAATGGAACACACAAATTGCGTCGCGATTCAATACATCGTCCTCCGGCCGACCTGTCTCCAAGGGTCTATTGCTGCCTCGGGCACCTTATGGTCGATCTCCTGTGAGTCTAGATTTTCGAATCCGACGCAAAACTGACAGTTAATTGTAAGGTTCAGAGCCTCTTAATGACGATGGAACACACAAATTGCGTCGCGATTCAATACATCGTCCTCCGCCCGACCTGTCTCCAAGGGTCTATTGCTGCCTCGGGCACCTTATGGTCGTTTTCCTGTGAGTCTAGATTTTCGAATCCGACGCAAAACTGACAGTTAATTATAACGTTCAGAGCCTGTTAATGACGCTGGAACACACAAATCGCGTCGCGATTCAATACGTCGTCCTCCAGCCGACTTGTCTCCAAGGGTCTAGTGCTGCCTCGGGCACCTTATGGTCGTTCTTCTGTGAGTCTAGATTTTCGAATCCGACGCAAAACTGACTGTTAATTGTAAGGTTCAGAGCCTCTTAATGACAATGGAACACACAAACTGCGTCGCGATTCAATACATCGTCCTCCGGCCGACCTGTCTCCAAGGGTCAATTGCTGCCTCGGGCACCTTATGGTCGATCTCCTGTGAGTCTAGATTTTCGAATCCGACGCAAAACTGACAGTTAATTGTAACGTTCAGAGCCTGTTAATGACGATGGAACACACAAATCGCGTCGCGATTCAATACATCGTCCTCCAGCCGACTTGTCTCCAAGGGTCTAGTGCTGCCTCGGGCACCTTATGGTCGTTCTCCTGTGAGTCTAGATTTTCGAATCCGACGCAAAACTGGCAGTTAATTGTACGGTTCGGAGCCTGTTAATGACGATGGAACACACAAATTGTGTCGCGATTCAATACATCGTCCTCCGGCCGACCTGTCTCCAAGGATCTATTGCTGCCTCGGGCACCTTATGGTCGATCACCTGTGAGTCTAGATTTTCGAATCCGACGCAAAACTGACAGTTAATTGTAACGTTCAGAGCCTGTTAATGACGATGGAACACACAAATCGCGTCGCGATTCAATACATCGTCCTCCAGCCGACCTGTCTCCAAGGGTCTAGTGCTGCCTCGGGCACCTTATGGTCGTTCTCCTGTGAGTCTAGATTTTCGAATCCGACGCAAAACTGACAGTTAATCGTAAGGTTCCGAGCCTCTTAATGACAATGGAACACACAAATTGCGTCGCGATTCAATACATCGTCCTCCGGCCGACCTGTCTCCAAGGGTCTATTGCTGCCTCGGTCACCTTATGGTCGATCTCCTGTGAGTCTAGATTTTCGAATCCGACGCAAAACTGACAGTTAATTGTAACGTTCAGAGCCTGTTAATGACGATGGAACACACAAATTGCGTCGCGATTCAATACATCGTCCTCCAGCCGACTTGTCTCCAAGGGGCTAGTGCTGCCTCGGACACCTTATGGTCGTTCTCCTGTGAGTCTAGATTTTCGAATCCGACGCAAAACTGACAGTTAATTGTAAGGTACAGAGCCTCTTAATGACAATGGAACACACAAATCGCGTCGCGATTCAATACATCGTCCTCCGGCCGACCTGTCTCCAAGGGTCTATTGCTGCCTCGGGCACCTTATGGTCGATCTCCTGTGAGTCTAGATTTTCGAATCCGACGCAAAACTGTCAGTTAATTGTAACGTTCAGAGCCTGTTAATCACGATGGAACACACAAATCCCGTCGCGATTCAATACATCGTCCTCCGGCCGACCTGTCCTCAAGGATCTATTGCTGCCAAGGGCACCTTATGGTCGATCTCCTGTGAGTCCAGATTTTCGAATCCGACGCAAAACTGACGGTTAATTGTAAGGTTCAGAGCCTGTTAATGACGATGGAACACACAAATCGCGTCGCGATTCAATACATCGTCCTCCAGCCGACCTGTCTCCAAGGGTCTAGTGCTGCCTCGGGCACCTTATGGTCGTTCTCCTGTGAGTCTAGATTTTCGAATCCGACGCAAAACTGACAGTTAATCGTAAGGTTCAGAGCCTCTTAATGACAATGGAACACACAAATTGCGTCGCGATTCAATACATCGTCCTCCGGCCGACCTGTCTCCAAGGGTCTATTGCTGCCTCGGGCACCTTATGGTCGATCTCCTGTGAGTCTAGATTTTCGAATCCGACGCAAAACTGACAGTTAATTGTAACGTTCAGGGCCTGTTAATGACGATGGAACACACAAATTGCGTCGCGATTCAATACATCGTCCTCCAGCCGACTTGTCTCCAAGGGTCTAGTGCTGCCTCGGGCACCTTATGGTCGTTCTTCTGTGAGTCTAGATTTTCGAATCCGACGCAAAACTGACAGTTAATTGTAAGGTTCAGAGCCTCTTAATGACAATGGAACACACAAATTGAGTCGCGATTCAATACATCGTCTTCCGGCCGACCTGTCTCCAAGGGTCTATTGCTGCCTCGGGCACCTCATGGTCGATCTCCTGTGAGTCTAGATTTTCGAATCCGACGCAAAACTGACAGTTAATTGTAACGTTCAGAGCCTGTTAATGACGATGGAACACACAAATTGCGTCGCGATTCAATACATCGTCTTCCGGCCGACCTGTCTCCAAGGGTCTATTGCTGCCTCGGGCACCTTATGGTCGATCTCCTGTGAGACTAGATTTTCGAATCCGACGCTAAACTGACAGTTAATTGTAAGGTTCAGAGCCTCTTAATGACGATGGAACACACAAATTGCGTCGCGATTCAATACATCGTCCTCCGGCCGACCTGTCTCCAAGGGTCTATTGCTGCCTCGGGCACCTTATGGTCGTTTTCCTGTGAGTCTAGATTTTCGAATCCGACGCAAAACTGACAGTTAATTGTAACGTTCAGAGCCTGTTAATGACGCTGGAACACACAAATCTCGTCGCGATTCAATACGTCGTCCTCCAGCCGACTTGTCTCCAAGGGTCTAGTGCTGCCTCGGACACCGTATGGTCGTTTTCCTGTGAGTCTAGATTTTCGAATCCGACGCAAAACTGACAGTTAATTGTAACGTTCAGAGCCTGTTAATGACGATGGAACACACAAATCGCGTCGCGATTCAATACATCGTCCTCCGGCCGACCTGTCTCCAAGGGTCTATTGCTGCCTCGGGCACCTTATGGTCGATCTCCTGTGAGTCTAGATTTTCGAATCCGACGCAAAACTGTCAGTTAATTGTAACGTTCAGAGCCTGTTAATGACGATGGATCACACAAATTGCGTCGCGATTCAATACATCGTCCTCCGGCCGACCTGTCTCCAAGGGTCTATTGCTGCCTGGGCACCTTATGGTCGATCTCCTGTGAGTCTAGATTTTCGAATCCGACGCAAAACTGACAGTTAATTGTAACGTTCAGAGCCTGTTAATGACGATGGAACAAACAAATCGCGTCGCGATTCAATACATCGTCCTATAACCGACTTGTCTCCAAGGGTCTAGTGCTGCCACGCGCACCTTATGGTCGTTCTCCTGTGAGTCTAGATTTTCGAATCCGACGCAAAACTGACAGTTAATTGTAAGGTTCAGAGCCTCTTAATGACGATGGAACACACAAATTGCGTCGCGATTCAATACATCGTCCTCCGGCCGACCTGTCTCCAAGGGTCTAGTGCTGCCTCGGGCACCTTATGGTCGTTCTCCTGTGATTCTAGATTTTCGAATCCGACGCAAAACTGACAGTTAATCGTAAGGTTCAGCGCCTCTTAATGACAATGGAACACACAAATTGCGTCGCGATTCAATACATCGTCCTCCGGCCGACCTGTCTCCAAGGGTCTATTGCTGCCTCGGGCACCTTATGGTCGATCTCCTGTGAGTCTAGATTTTCGAGTCCGACGCAAAACTGACTGTTAATTGTAAGGTTCAGAGCCTCTTAATGACAATGGAACACACAAACTGCGTCGCGATTCAATACATCGTCCTCCGGCCGACCTGTCTCCAAGGGTCAATTGCTGCCTCGGGCACCTTATGGTCGATCTCCTGTGAGTCTAGATTTTCGAATCCGACGCAAAACTGACAGTTAATTGTAACGTTCAGAGCCTGTTAATGACGATGGAACACACAAATCGCGTCGCGATGCAATACATCGTCATCCAGCCGACTTGTCTCCAAGGGTCTAGTGCTGCCTCGGGCACCTTATGGTCGTTCTCCTGTGAGTCTAGATTTTCGAATCCGACGCAAAACTGGCAGTTAATTGTAAGGTTCGGAGCCTGTTAATGACGATGGAACACACAAATTGCGTCGCGATTCAATACATCGTCCTCCGGCCGACCTGTCTCCAAGGATCTATTGCTGTCTCGGGCACCTTATGGTCGATCTCCTGTGAGTCTAGATTTTCGAATCCGACGCAAAACTGACAGTTAATTGTAACGTTCAGAGCCTGTTAATGACAATGGAACACACAAATCGCGTCGCGATTCAATACATCGTCCTCCAGCCGACCTGTCTCCAAGGGTCTAGTGCTGCCTCGCGCACCTTATGGTCGTTCTCCTGTGAGTCTAGATTTTCGAATCCGACGCAAAACTGACAGTTAATCGTAAGGTTCAGAGCCTCTTAATGACAATGGAACACACAAATTGCGTCGCGATTCAATACATCGTCCTCCGGCAGATCTGTCTCCAAGGGTCTATTGCTGCCTCGGGCACCTTATGGTCGATCTCCTGTGAGTCTAGATTTTCGAATCCGACGCAAAACTGACAGTTAATTGTAACGTTCAGAGCCTGTTAATGACGATGGAACACACAAATTGCGTCGCGATTCAATACATCGTCCTCCAGCCGACTTGTCTCCAAGGGTCTAGTGCTGCCTCGGGCACCTTATGGTCGTTCTCCTGTGAGTCTAGATTTTCGAATCCGACGCAAAACTGACAGTTAATTGTAAGGTTCAGAGCCTCTTAATGACAATGGAACACACAAATTGAGTCGCGATTCAATACATCGTCTTCCGGCCGACCTGTCTCCAAGGGTCTATTGCTGCTCGGGCACCTCATGGTCGATCCCCTGTGAGTCTAGATATACGAATCCGACGCAAAACTGACAGTTAATTGTAAGGTTCAGAGCCTGTTAATGACGATGGAACACACAAATTGCGTCGCGATTCAATACATCGTCTTCCGGCCGACCTGTGTCCAAGGGTCTATTGCTGCCTCGGGCACCTTATGGTCGATCTCCTGTGAGTCTAGATTTTCGAATCCGACGCAAAACTGACAGTTAATCGTAAGGTTCAGAGCCTCTTAATGACAATGGAACACACAAATTGCGTCGCGATTCAATACATCGTCCTCCGGCAGATCTGTCTCCAAGGGTCTATTGCTGCCTCGGGCACCTTATGGTCGATCTCCTGTGAGTCTAGATTTTCGAATCCGACGCAAAACTGACAGTTAATTGTAACGTTCAGAGCCTGTTAATGACGATGGAACACACAAATTGCGTCGCGATTCAATACATCGTCCTCCAGCCGACTTGTCTCCAAGGGTCTAGTGCTGCCTCGGGCACCTTATGGTCGTTCTCCTGTGAGTCTAGATTTTCGAATCCGACGCAAAACTGACAGTTAATTGTAAGGTTCAGAGCCTCTTAATGACAATGGAACACACAAATTGAGTCGCGATTCAATACATCGTCTTCCGGCCGACCTGTCTCCAAGGGTCTATTGCTGCCTCGGGCACCTCATGGTCGATCTCCTGTGAGTCTAGATATACGAATCCGACGCAAAACTGACAGTTAATTGTAAGGTTCAGAGCCTGTTAATGACGATGGAACACACAAATTGCGTCACGATTCAATACATCGTCTTCCGGCCGACCTGTGTCCAAGGGTCTATTGCTGCCTCGGGCACCTTATGGTCGATCTCCTGTGAGTCTAGATTTTCGAATCCGACGCAAAACTGACAGTTAATTGTAAGGTTCAGAGCCTCTTAATGACGATGGAACACACAAATTGCGTCGCGATTCAATACATCGTCCTCCGGCCGACCTGTCTCCAAGGGTCTATTGCTGCCTCGGGCACCTTATGGTCGTTTTCCTGTGAGTCTAGATTTTCGAATCCGACGCAAAACTGACAGTTAATTATAACGTTCAGAGCCTGTTAATGACGCTGGAACACACAAATCGCGTCGCGATTCAATACGTCGTCCTCCAGCCGACTTGTCTCCAAGGGTCTAGTGCTGCCTCGGACACCGTATGGTCGTTCTCCTGTGAGTCTAGATTTTCGAATCCGACGCAAAACTGACAGTTAATTGTAACGTTCAGAGCCTGTTAATGACGATGGAACACACAAATCGCGTCGCGATTCAATACATCGTCCTCCGGCCGACCTGTCTCCAAGGGTCTATTGCTGCCTCGGGCACCTTATGGTCGATCTCCTGTTAGTCTAGATTTTCGAATCCGACGCAAAACTGTCAGTTAATTGTAACGTTCAGAGCCTGTTAATGACGATGGAACACACAAATTGCGTCGCGATTCAATACATCGTCCTCCGGCCGACCTGTCTCCAAGGGTCTATTGCTGCCTGGGCACCTTATGGTCGATCTCCTGTGAGTCTAGATTTTCGAATCCGACGCAAAACTGACAGTTAATTGTAACGTTCAGAGCCTGTTAATGACGATGGAACACACAAATCGCGTCGCGATTCAATAGATCGTCCTATAACCGACTTGTCTCCAAGGGTCTAGTGCTGCCACGGGCACCTTATGGTCGTTCTCCTGTGAGTCTAGATTTTCGAATCCGACGCAAAACTGACAGTTAATTGTAAGGTTCAGAGCCTCTTAATGACGATGGAACACACAAATTGCGTCGCGATTCAATACATCGTCCTCCGGCCGACCTGTCTCCAAGGGTCTAGTGCTGCCTCGGGCACCTTATGGTCGTTCTCCTGTGAGTCTAGATTTTCGAATCCGACGCAAAACTGACAGTTAATCGTAAGGTTCAGCGCCTCTTAATGACAATGGAACACACAAATTGCGTCGCGATTCAATACATCGTCCTCCGGCCGACCTGTCTCCAAGGGTCTATTGCTGCCTCGGGCACCTTATGGTCGATCTCCTGTGAGTCTAGATTTTCGAATCCGACGCAAAACTGACAGTTAATTGTAACGTTCAGAGCCTCTTAATGACGATGGAACACACAAATTGCGTCGCGATTCAATACATCGTCCTCCGGCCGACCTGTCTCCAAGGGTCTATTGCTGCCTCGGGCACCTTATGGTCGTTTTCCTGTGAGTCTAGATTTTCGAATCCGACGCAAAACTGACAGTTAATTATTACGTTCAGAGCCTGTTAACGACGCTGGAACACACAAATCGCGTCGCGATTCAATACGTAGTCCTCCAGCCGACTTGTCTCCAAGGGTCTAGTGCTGCCTCGGGCACCTTATGGTCGTTCTTCTATGAGTCTAGATTTTCGAATCCGACGCAAAACTGACTGTTAATTGTAAGGTTCAGAGCCTGTTAATGACAATGGAACACACAAACTGCGTCGCGATTCAATACATCGTCCTCCGGCCGACCTGTCTCCAAGGGTCTATTGCTGCCTCGGGCACCTTATGGTCGATCTCCTGTGAGTCTAGATTTTCGAATCCGACGCAAAACTGACAGTTAATTGTAACGTTCAGAGCCTGTTAATGACGATGGAACACACAAATCGCGTCGCGATTCAATACATCGTCCTCCAGCCGACTTGTCTCCAAGGGTCTAGTGCTGCCTCGGGCACCTTATGGTCGTTCTCCTGTGAGTCTAGATTTTCGAATCCGACGCAAAACTGGCAGTTAATTGTAAGGTTCGGAGCCTGTTAATGACGATGGAACACACAAATTGCGTCGCGATTCAATACATCGTCCTCCGGCCGACCTGTCTCCAAGGATCTATTGCTGCATCGGGCACCTTATGGTCGATCTCCTGTGAGTCTAGATTTTCGAATCCGACGCAAAACTGACAGTTAATTGTAACGTTCAGAGCCTGTTAATGACGATGGAACACACAAATCGCGTCGCGATTCAATACATCGTCCTCCAACCGACCTGTCTCCAAGGGTCTAGTGCTGCCTCGGGCACCTTATGGTCGTTCTCCTGTGAGTCTAGATTTTCGAATCCGACGCAAAACTGACAGTTAATCGTAAGGTTCAGAGCCTCTTAATGACAATGGAACACACAAATTGCGTCGCGATTTAATACAACGTCCTCCGGCCGACCTGTCTCCAAGGGTCTATTGCTGCCTCGGGCACCTTATGGTCGATCTCCTGTGAGTCTAGATTTTCCAATCCGACGCAAAACTGTCAGTTAATTGTAACGTTCAGAGCCTGTTAATGACGATGGAACACACAAATCGCGTCGCGATTCAATACATCGTCCTCCGGCCGAACTGTCTCCAAGGGTCTATTGCTGCCTCGGGCACCTTATGGTCGATCTCCTGTGAGTCTAGATTTTCGAATCCGACGCAAAACTGACAGTTAATTGTAAGGTTCAGAGCCTGTTAATGACGATGGAACACACAAATTGCGTCGCGATTCAATACATCGTCCTCAGCAGACCTGTCTCCAAGGGTCTATTGCTGCCTCGGGCACCTTATGGTCGTTCTCCTGTGAGTCTAGATTTTCGAATCCGACACAAAACTGACAGTTAATTGTAACGTTCAGAGCCTGTTAATGACGATGGAACACACAAATTGCGTCACGATTCAATACATCGTCCTCCAGCCGACTTGTCTCCAAGGGTCTAGTGCTGCCTCGGGCACCTTATGGTCGTTCTCCTGTGAGTCTAGATTTTCGAATCCGACGCAAAACTGACAGTTAATTGTAAGGTTCGGAGCCTGTTAATGACGATGGAACACACAAATTGCGTCGCGATTCAATACATCGTCCTCCGGCCGACCTGTCTCCAAGGGTCTATTGCTGCCTCGGGCACCTTATGGTCGATCTCCTGTGAGTCTAGGTTTTCGAATCCGACGCAAAACTGACAATTGTAACGTTCAGAGCCTGTTAATGACGATGGAACACACAAATTACGTCGCGGTTCAATACATCGTCCTCCAGCCGACTTGTCTCCAAGGGTCTAGTGCTGCCTCGGACACCTTATGGTCGTTCTCCTGTGAGTCTAGATTTTCGAATCCGACGCAAAACTGACAGTTAATTGTAAGGTACAGAGCCTCTTAATGACAATGGAACACACAAATCGCGTCGCGATTCAATACATCGTCCTCCGGCCGACCTGTCTCCAAGGGTCTATTGCTGCCTCGGGCACCTTATGGTCGATCTCCTGTGAGTCTAGATTTTCGAATCCGACGCAAAACTGTCAGTAAATTGTAACGTTCAGAGCCTGTTAATGACGATGGAACACACAAATCCCGTCGCGATTCAATACATCGTCCTCCGGCCGACCTGTCTCCAAGGGTCTATTGCTGCCACGGGCACCTTATGGTCGATCTCCTGTGAGTCTAGATTTTCCAATCCGACGCAAAACTGTCAGTTAATTGTAACGTTCAGAGCCTGTTAATGACGATGGAACACACAAATCGCGTCGCGATTCAATACATCGTCCTCCGGCCGACCTGTCTCCAAGGGTCTATTGCTGCCTCGGGCACCTTATGGTCGATCTCCTGTGAGTCTAGATTTTCGAATCCGACGCAAAACTGACAGTTAATTGTAAGGTTCAGAGCCTCTTAATGACGATGGAACACACAAATCGCGTCGCGATTCAATACATCGTCCTCCGGCCGACCTGTCTCCAAGGGTCTATTGCTGCCTCGGGCACCTTATGGTCGATCTCCTGTGAGTCTAGATTTTCGAATCCGACGCAAAACTGACAGTTAATTGTAACGTTCAGAGCCTGTTAATGACGATGGAACACACAAATTGCGTCGCGATTCAATACATCGTTATCCAGCCGACTTGCCTCCAAGGGTCTAGTGCTGCCTCGGGCACCTTATGGTCGTTCTTCTGTGAGTCTAGATTTTCGTTTCCGACGCAAAACTGACAGATAATTGTAAGGTTCAGAGCCTCTTAATGACAATGGAACACACAAATTGAGTCGCGATTCAATACATCGTCTTCCGGCCGACCTGTCTCCAAGGGTCTATTGCTGCCTCGGGCACCTCATGGTCGATCTCCTGTGAGTCTAGATTTTCGAATCCGACGCAAAACTGACAGTTAATTGTAAGGTTCAGAGCCTGTTAATGACGATGGAACACACAAATTGCGTCGCGATTCAATACATCGTCCTCCGGCCGACCTGTCTCCAAGGGTCTATTGTTGCCTCGGGCACCTTATGGTCGTTTTCCTGTGAGTCTAGATTTTCGAATCCGACGCAAAACTGACAGTTAATTATAACGTTCAGAGCCTGTTAATGACGCTGGAACACACAAATCGCGTCGCGATTCAATACGTCGTCCTCCAGCCGACTTGTCTCCAAGGGTCTAGTGCTGCCTCGGGCTCCTTATGGTCGTTCTTCTGTGAGTCTAGATTTTCGAATCCGACGCAAAACTGACTGTTAATTGTAAGGTTCAAAGCCTCTTAATGACAATGGAACACACAAACTGCGTCGCGATTCAATACATCGTCCTCCGGCCGACCTGTCCCCAAGGATCTATTGCTGCCTCGGGCACCATATGGTCGATCTCCTGTGAGTCCAGATTTTCGAATCCGACGCAAAACTGACAGTTAATTGTAACGTTCAGAGCCTGTTAATGACGATGGAACACACAAATCGCGTCGCGATTCAATACATCGTCCTCCAGCCGACCTGTCTCCAAGGGTCTAGTGCTGCCTCGGGCACCTTATGGTCGTTCTCCTGTGAGTCTAGATTTTCGAATCCGACGCAAAACTGACAGTTAATCGTAAGGTTCAGTGCCTCTTAATGACAATCGTACACACAAATTGCGTCGCGATTCAATACATCGTCCTCCGGCCGACCTGTCTCCAAGGGTCTATTGCTGCCTCGGGCACCTTATGGTCGTTCATCTGTGAGTCTAGATTTTCGAATCCGACGCAAAACTGACAGTTAATTGTAACGTTCAGAGCCTGTTAATGACGATGGAACACACGAACTGCGTCGCGATTCAATACATCGTCCTCCAGCCGACTTGTCTCCAAGGGTCTAGTGCTGCCTCGGGCACCTTATGGTCGTTCTCCTGTGAGTCTAGATTTTCGAATCCGACGCAAAACTGACAGTTAATCGTAAGGTTCAGAGCCTCTTAATGACAATGGAACACACAAATTGCGTCGCGATTCAATACATCGTCCTCCGGCCGACCTGTCTCCAAGGGTCTATTGCTGCCTCGGGCACCTTATGGTCGTTCTTCTGTGAGTCTGGATTTTCGAATCCGACGCAAAACTGACAGTTAATTGTAACGTTCAGAGCCTGTTAATGACGATGGAACACACGAACTGCGTCGCGATGCAATACATCGTCCTCCAGCCGACTTGTCTCCAAGAGTCTAGTGCTGCCTCGGGCACCTTATGGTCGTTCCTCTGTGAGTCTAGATTTTCGAATCCGACGCAAAACTGACAGTTAATTGTAAGGTTCAGAGCCTCTTAATGACAATGGAACACACAAATTGCGTCGCGATTCAATACATCGTCCTCCGGCCGACCTGTCTCCAAGGGTCTATTGCTGCCTCGGGCACCTTATGGTCGATCTCCTGTGAGTCTAGATTTTCGAATCCGACGCAAAACTGACAGTTAATTGTAACGTTCAGAGCCTGTTAACGACGATGGAACACACAAATTGCGTCGCGATTCAATACATCGTCCTCCAGCCGACTTGTCTCCAAGGGTCTAGTGCTGCCTCGGGCACCTTATGGTCGTTCTTCTGTGAGTCTAGATTTTCGAATCCGACGCAAAACTGACAGTTAATTGTAAGGTTCAGAGCCTCTTAATGACAATGGAACACACAAATTGAGTCGCGATTCAATACATCGTCTTCCGGCCGACCTGTCTCCAAGGGTCTATTGCTGCCTCGGGCACCTCATGGTCGATCTCCTGTGAGTCTAGATTTTCGAATCCGACGCAAAACTGAAAGATAATTGTAAGGTTCAGAGCCTGTTAATGACGATGGAACACACAAATTGCGTCGCGATTCAATACATCGTCTTCCGGCCGACCTGTCTCCAAGGGTCTATTGCCGCCTCGGGCACCTTATGGTCGATCTCCTGTGAGTCTAGATTTTCGAATCCGACGCAAAACTGACAGTTAATTGTAAGGTTCAGAGCCTCCTAATGACGATGGAACACACAAATTGCGTCGCGATTCAATACATCGTCCTCCGGCCGACCTGTCTCCAAGGGTCTATTGCTGCCTCGGGCACCTTATGGTCGTTTTCCTGTGAGTCTAGATTTTCGAATCCGACGCAAAACTGACAGTTAATTGTAAGGTTCAGAGCCTCTTAATGACGATGGAACACACAAATCGCGTCGCGATTCAATACGTCGTCCTCCAGCCGACTTGTCTCCAAGGGTCTAGTGCTGCCTCGGGCACCTTATGGTCGTTCTTCTGTGAGTCTAGGTTTTCGAATCCGACGCAAAACTGACTGTTAATTGTAAGGTTCAGAGCCTCTTAATGACAATGGAACACACAAACTGCGTCGCGATTCAATACATCGTCCTCCGGCCGACCTGTCTCCAAGGGTCTATTGCTGCCTCGGGCACCTTATGGTCGATCTCCTGTGAGTCTAGATTTTCGAATCCGACGCAAAACTGACAGTTAATTGTAACGTTCAGAGTCTGTTAATGACGATGGAACACACAAATCGCGTCGCGATTCAATACATCGTCCTCCAGCCGACTTGTCTCCAAGGGTCTAGTGCTACCTCGGGCACCTTATGGTCGTTCTCCTGTGAGTCTAGATTTTCGAATCCGACGCAAAACTGGCAGTTAATTGTAAGGTTCGGAGCCTGTTAATGACAATGGAACACACAAATTGCGTCGCGATTCAATACATCGTCCTCCGGCCGACCTGTCTCCAAGGATCTATTGCTGCCTCGGGCACCTTATGGTCGATCTCCTGTGAGTCTAGATTTTCGAATCCGACGCAAAACTGACAGTTAATTGTAACGTTCAGAGCCTGTTAATCACGATGGAACACACAAATCGCGTCGCGATTCAATACATCGTCCTCCAGCCGACCTGTCTCCAAGGGTCTAGTGCTCCCTCGGGCACCTTATGGTCGTTCTCCTGTGAGTCTAGATTTTCGAACCCGACGCAAAACTGACAGTTAATCGTAAGGTTCAGGGCCTCTTAATGACAATGGAACACACAAATTGCGTCGCGATTCAATACATCGTCCTCCGGCCGACCTGTCTCCAAGGGTCTATTGCTGCCTCGGGAACCTTATGGTCGATCTCCTGTGAGTCTAGATTTTCGAATCCGACGCAAAACTGACAGTTAATTGTAACGTTCAGAGCCTGTTAATGACGATGGAACACACGAACTGCGTCGCGATTCAATACATCGTCCTCCAGCCGACTTGTCTCCAAGGGTCTAGTGCTGCCTCGGGCACCTTATGGTCGTTCTCCTGTGAGTCTAGATTTTCGAATCCGACGCAAAACTGACAGTTAATTGTAAGGTTTAGAGCCTCTTAATGACAATGGAACACACAAATTGCGTCGCGATTCAATACATCGTCCTCCGGCCGACGTGTCTCCAAGGGTCGATTACTGCCTCGGGCACCTTATGGTCTAGATTTTCGAATCCGACGCAAAACTGACAGTTAATTGTAACGTTCAGAGCCTGTTAATGACGATGGAACACACAAATCGCGCGCGGTTCAATACATCGTCCTCCGGCCGACCTGTCTCCAAGGGTCTATTGCTGCCTCGGGCACCTTATGGTCGTTTTCCTGTGAGTCTAGATTTTCGAATCCGACGCAAAACTGACTGTTAATTGTAAGGTTCAGAGCCTCTTAATGACAATGGAACACACAAATTGCGTCGCGATTCAATACATCGTCCTCTGGCCGACCTGTCTCCAAGGGTCTATTGCTGCCTCGGGCACCTTATGGTCGATCTCCTGTGAGTCTAGATTTTCGAATCCGACGCAAAACTGACAGTTAATTGTAACGTTCAGAGCCTGTTAATGACGATGGAACACACATATTGCGTCGCGATTCAATACATCGTTATCCAGCCGACTTGCCTCCAAGGGTCTAGTGCTGCCTCGGGCACCTTATGGTCGTTCTTCTGTGAGTCTAGATTTTCGTTTCCGACGCAAAACTGACAGTTAATTGTAAGGTTCAGAGCCTCTTAATGACAATGGAACACACAAATTGAGTCGCGATTCAATACATCGTCCTCCAGCCGACTTGTCTCCAAGGGTCTAGTGCTGCCTCGGGCACCTTATGGTCGTTCTTCTGTGAGTCTAGATTTTCGAATCCGACGCAAAACTGACTGTTAATTGTAAGGTTCAAAGCCTCTTAATGACAATGGAACACACAAACTGCGTCGCGATTCAATACATCGTCCTCCGGCCGACCTGTCCCCAAGGATCTATTGCTGCCTCGGGCACCTTATGGTCGATCTCCTGTGAGTCCAGATTTTCGAATCCGACGCAAAACTGACAGTTAATTGTAACGTTCAGAGCCTGTTAATGACGATGGAACACACAAATCGCGTCGCGATTCAATACATCGTCCTCCAGCCGACCTGTCTCCAAGGGTCTAGTGCTGCCTCGGGCACCTTATGGTCGTTCTCCTGTGAGTCTAGATTTTCGAATCCGACGCAAAACTGACAGTTAATCGTAAGGTTCAGAGCCTCTTAATGACAATGGAACACACAAATTGCGTCGCGATTCAATACATCGTCCTCCGGCCGACCTGTCTCCAAGGGTCTATTGCTGCCTCGGGCACCTTATGGTCGTTCTTCTGTGAGTCTAGATTTTCGAATCCGACGCAAAACTGACAGTTAATTGTAACGTTCAGAGCCTGTTAATGACGATGGAACACACGAACTGCGTCGCGATTCAATACATCGTCCTCCAGCCGACTTGTCTCCAAGGGTCTAGTGCTGCCTCGGGCACCTTATGGTCGTTCCTCTGTGAGTCTAGATTTTCGAATCCGACGCAAAACTGACAGTTAATTGTAAGGTTCAGAGCCTCTTAATGACAATGGAACACACAAATTGCGTCGCGATTCAATACATCGTCCTCCGGCCGACCTGTCTCCAAGGGTCTATTGCTGCCTCGGGCACCTTATGGTCGATCTCCTGTGAGTCTAGATTTTCGAATCCGACGCAAAACTGACAGTTAATTGTAACGTTCAGAGCCTGTTAACGACGATGGAACACACAAATTGCGTCGCGATTCAATACATCGTCCTCCAGCCGACTTGTCTCGAAGGGTCTAGTGCTGCCTCGGGCACCTTATGGTCGTTCTTCTGTGAGTATAGATTTTCGAATCCGACGCAAAACTGACAGTTAATTGTAACGTTCAGAGCCTGTTAATGACGATGGAACACACGAACTGCGTCGCGATTCAATACATCGTCCTCCAGCCGACTTGTCTCCAAGAGTCTAGTGCTGCCTCGGGCACCTTATGGTCGTTCCTCTGTGAGTCTAGATTTTCGAATCCGACGCAAAACTGACAGTTAATTGTAAGGTTCAGAGCCTCTTAATGACAATGGAACACACAAATTGCGTCGCGATTCAATACATCGTCCTCCGGCCGACCTGTCTCCAAGGGTCTATTGCTGCCTCGGGCACCTTATGGTCGATCTCCTGTGTGTCTAGATTTTCGAATCCGACGCAAAACTGACAGTTAATTGTAACGTTCAGAGCCTGTTAACGACGATGGAACACACAAATTGCGTCGCGATTCAATACATCGTCCTCCAGCCGACCTGTCTCCAAGGGTCTATTGCTGCCTCGGGCACCTTATGGTCGTTCTCCTGTGAGTCTAGATTTTCGAATCCGACACAAAACTGACAGTTAATTGTAACGTTCAGAGCCTGTTAATGACGATGGAACACACAAATTGCGTCACGATTCAATACATCGTCCTCCAGCCGACTTGTCTCCAAGGGTCTAGTGCTGCCTCGGGCACCTTATGGTCGTTCTCCTGTGAGTCTATATTTTCGAATCCGACGCAAAACTGACAGTTAATTGTAAGGTTCGGAGCCTGTTAATGACGATGGAACACACAAATTGCGTCGCGATTCAATACATCGTCCTCCGGCCGACCTGTCTCCAAGGGTCTATTGCTGCCTCGGGCACCTTATGGTCGATCTCCTGTGAGTCTAGGTTTTCGAATCCGACGCAAAACTGACAGTTAATTGTAACGTTCAGAGCCTGTTAATGACGATGGAACACACAAATTACGTCGCGGTTCAATACATCGTCCTCCAGCCGACTTGTCTCCAAGGGTCTAGTGCTGCCTCGGACACCTTATGGTCGTTCTCCTGTGAGTCTAGATTTTCGAATCCGACGCAAAATTGACAGTTAATTGTAAGGTACAGAGCCTCTTAATGACAATGGAACACACAAATCGCGTCGCGATTCAATACGTCGTCCTCCGGCCGACCTGTCTCCAAGGGTCTATTGCTGCCTCGGGCACCTTATGGTCGATCTCCTGTGAGTCTAGATTTTCGAATCCGACGCAAAACTGTCAGTAAATTGTAACGTTCAGAGCCTGTTAATGACGATGGAACACACAAATCCCGTCGCGATTCAATACATCGTCCTCCGCCCGACCTGTCTCCAAGGGTCTATTGCTGCCTCGGGCACCTTATGGTCGATCTCCTGTGAGTCTAGATTTTCCAATCCGACGCAAAACTGTCAGTTAATTGTAACGTTCAGAGCCTGTTAATGACGATGGAACACACAAATCGCGTCGCGATTCAATACATCGTCCTCCGGCCGACCTGTCTCCAAGGGTCTATTGCTGCCTCGGGCACCTTATGGTCGATCTCCTGTGAGTCTAGATTTTCGAATCCGACGCAAAACTGACAGTTAATTGTAAGGTTCAGAGCCTCTTAATGACGATGGAACACACAAATCGCGTCGCGATTCAATACATCGTCCTCCGGCCGACCTGTCTCCAAGGGTCTATTGCTGCCTCGGGCACCTTATGGTCGATCTCCTGTGAGTCTAGATTTTCGAATCCGACGCAAAACTGACAGTTAATTGTAACGTTCAGAGCCTGTTAATGACGATGGAACACACAAATTGCGTCGCGATTCAATACATCGTTATCCAGCCGACTTGCCTCCAAGGGTCTAGTGCTGCCTCGGGCACCTTATGGTCGTTCTTCTGTGAGTCTAGATTTTCGTTTCCGACGCAAAACTGACAGTTAATTGTAAGGTTCAGAGCCTCTTAATGACAATGGAACACACAAATTGAGTCGCGATTCAATACATCGTCTTCCGGCCGACCTGTCTCCAAGGGTCTATTGCTGCCTCGGGCACCTCATGGTCGATCTCCTGTGAGTCTAGATTTTCGAATCCGACGCAAAACTGACAGTTAATTGTAAGGTTCAGAGCCTGTTAATGACGATGGAACACACAAATTGCGTCGCGATTCAATACATCGTCCTCCGGCCGACCTGTCTCCAAGGGTCTATTGTTGCCTCGGGCACCTTATGGTCGTTTTCCTGTGAGTCTAGATTTTCGAATCCGACGCAAAACTGACAGTTAATTATAACGTTCAGAGCCTGTTAATGACGCTGGAACACACAAATCGCGTCGCGATTCAATACGTCGTCCTCCAGCCGACTTGTCTCCAAGGGTCTAGTGCTGCCTCGGGCTCCTTATGGTCGTTCTTCTGTGAGTCTAGATTTTCGAATCCGACGCAAAACTGACTGTTAATTGTAAGGTTCAAAGCCTCTTAATGACAATGGAACACACAAACTGCGTCGCGATTCAATACATCGTCCTCCGGCCGACCTGTCCCCAAGGATCTATTGCTGCCTCGGGCACCTTATGGTCGATCTCCTGTGAGTCCAGATTTTCGAATCCGACGCAAAACTGACAGTTAATTGTAATGTTCAGAGCCTGTTAATGACGATGGAACACACAAATCGCGTCGCGATTCAATACATCGTCCTCCAGCCGACCTGTCTCCAAGGGTCTAGTGCTGCCTCGGTCACCTTATGGTCGTTCTCCTGTGAGTCTAGATTTTCGAATCCGACGCAAAACTGACAGTTAATCGTAAGGTTCAGAGCCTCTTAATGACAATCGAACACACAAATTGCGTCGCGATTCAATACATCGTCCTCCGGCCGACCTGTCTCCAAGGGTCTATTGCTGCCTCGGGCACCTTATGGTCGTTCATCTGTGAGTCTAGATTTTCGAATCCGACGCAAAACTGACAGTTAATTGTAACGTTCAGAGCCTGTTAATGACGATGGAACACACGAACTGCGTCGCGATTCAATACATAGTCCTCCAGCCGACTTGTCTCCAAGGGTCTAGTGCTGCCTCGGGCACCTTATGGTCGTTCCTCTGTGAGTCTAGATTTTCGAATCCGACGCAAAACTGACAGTTAATTGTAAGGTTCAGAGCCTCTTAATGACAATGGAACACACAAATTGCGTCGCGATTCAATACATCGTCCTCCGGCCGACCTGTCTCCAAGGGTCTATTGCTGCCTCGGGCACCTTATGGTCGATCTCCTGTGAGTCTAGATTTTCGAATCCGACGCAAAACTGACAGTTAATTGTAACGTTCAGAGCCTGTTAACGACGATGGAACACACAAATTGCGTCGCGATTCAATACATCGTCCTCCAGCCGACTTGTCTCCAAGGGTCTAGTGCTGCCTCGGGCACCTTATGGTCGTTCTTCTGTGAGTCTAGATTTTCGAATCCGACGCAAAACTGACAGTTAATTGTAACGTTCAGAGCCTGATAATGACGATGGAACACACGAACTGCGTCGCGATTCAATACATCGTCCTCCAGCCGACTTGTCTCCAAGAGTCTAGTGCTGCCTCGGGCACCTTATGGTCGTTCCTCTGTGAGTCTAGATTTTCGAATCCGACGCAAAACTGACAGTTAATTGTAAGATTCAGAGCCTCTTAATGACAATGGAACACACAAATTGCGTCGCGATTCAATACATCGTCCTCCGGCCGACCTGTCTCCAAGGGTCTATTGCTGCCTCGGGCACCTTATGGTCGATCTCCTGTGAGTCTAGATTTTCGAATCCGACGCAAAACTGACAGTTAATTGTAACGTTCAGAGCCTGTTAACGACGATGGAACACACAAATTGCGTCGCGATTCAATACATCGTCCTCCAGCCGACTTGTCTCCAAGGGTCTAGTGCTGCCTCGGGCACCTTATGGTCGTTCTTCTGTGAGTCTAGATTTTCGAATCCGACGCAAAACTGACAGTTAATTGTAACGTTCAGAGCCTCTTAATGACAATGGAACACACAAATTGAGTCGCGATTCAATACATCGTCTTCCGGCCGACCTGTCTCCAAGGGTCTATTGCTGCCTCGGGCACCTCATGGTCGATCTCCTGTGAGTCTAGATTTTCGAATCCGACGCAAAACTGACAGATAATTGTAAGGTTCAGAGCCTGTTAATGACGATGGAACACACAAATTGCGTCGCGATTCAATACATCGTCTTCCGGCCGACCTGTCTCCAAGGGTCTATTGCCGCCTCGGGCACCTTATGGTCGATCTCCTGTGAGTCTAGATTTTCGAATCCGACGCAAAACTGACAGTTAATTGTAAGGTTCAGAGCCTGTTAATGACGATGGAACACACAAATTGCGTCGCGATTCAATACATCGTCCTCCGGCCGACCTGTCTCCAAGGGTCTATTGCTGCCTCGGGCACCTTATGGTCGTTTTCCTGTGAGTCTAGATTTTCGAATCCGACGCAAAACTGACAGTTAATTGTAAGGTTCAGAGCCTCTTAATGACGATGGAACACACAAATCGCGTCGCGATTCAATACGTCGTCCTCCAGCCGACTTGTCTCCAAGGGTCTAGTGCTGCCTCGGGCACCTTATGGTCGTTCTTCTGTGAGTCTAGGTTTTCGAATCCGACGCAAAACTGACTGTTAATTGTAAGGTTCAGAGCCTCTTAATGACAATGGAACACACAAACTGCGTCGCGATTCAATACATCGTCCTCCGGCCGACCTGTCTCCAAGGGTCTATTGCTGCCTCGGGCACCTTATGGTCGATCTCCTGTGAGTCTAGATTTTCGAATCCGACGCAAAACTGACAGTTAATTGTAACGTTCAGAGTCTGTTAATGACGATGGAACACACAAATCGCGTCGCGATTCAATACATCGTCCTCCAGCCGACTTGTCTCCAAGGGTCTAGTGCTACCTCGGGCACCTTATGGTCGTTCTCCTGTGAGTCTAGATTTTCGAATCCGACGCAAAACTGGCAGTTAATTGTAAGGTTCGGAGCCTGTTAATGACGATGGAACACACAAATTGCGTCGCGATTCAATACATCGTCCTCCGGCCGACCTGTCTCCAAGGATCTATTGCTGCCTCGGGCACCTTATGGTCGATCTCCTGTGAGTCTAGATTTTCGAATCCGACGCAAAACTGACAGTTAATTGTAACGTTCAGAGCCTGTTAATGACGATGGAACACACAAATCGCGTCGCGATTCAATACATCGTCCTCCAGCCGACCTGTCTCCAAGGGTCTAGTGCTCCCTCGGGCACCTTATGGTCGTTCTCCTGTGAGTCTAGATTTTCGAACCCGACGCAAAACTGACAGTTAATCGTAAGGTTCAGGGCCTCTTAATGACAATGGAACACACAAATTGCGTCGCGATTCAATACATCGTCCTCCGGCCGACCTGTCTCCAAGGGTCTATTGCTGCCTCGGGCACCTTATGGTCGATCTCCTGTGAGTCTAGATTTTCGAATCCGACGCAAAACTGACAGTTAATTGTAAGGTTCAGAGCCTGTTAATGACGATGGAACACACGAACTGCGTCGCGATTCAATACATCGTCCTCCAGCCGACTTGTCTCCAAGGGTCTAGTGCTGCCTCGGGCACCTTATGGTCGTTCCTCTGTGAGTCTAGATATTCGAATCCGACGCAAAACTGACAGTTAATTGTAAGGTTCAGAGCCTCTTAATGACAATGGAACACACAAATTGAGTCGCGATTCAATACATCGTCCTCCGGTCGACCTGTCTCCAAGGGTCTATTGCTGCCTGGGCACCTTATGGTCGATCTCCTGTGAGTCTAGATTTTCGAATCCGACGCAAAACTGACAAATAATTGTAACGTTCAGAGCCTGTTAATGACGATGGAACACACAAATCGCGTCGCGATTCAATACATCGTCCTCCAACCGACTTGTCTCCAAGGGTCTAGTGCTGCCACGGGCACCTTATGGTCGTTCTCCTGTGAGTCTAGATTTTCGAATCCGACGCAAAACTGACAGTTAATTGTAAGGTTTAGAGCCTCTTAATGACAATGGAACACACAAATTGCGTCGCGATTCAATACATCGTCCTCCGGCCGACCTGTCTCCAAGGGTCGATTACTGCCTCGGGCACCTTATGGTCTAGATTTTCGAATCCGACGCAAAACTGACAGTTAATTGTAACGTTCAGAGCCTGTTAATGACGATGGAACACACAAATCGCGCGCGATTCAATACATCGTCCTCCGGCCGACCTGTCTCCAAGGGTCTATTGCTGCCTCGGGCACCTTATGGTCGATCTCCTGTGAGTCTAGATTTTCGAATCCGACGCAAAACTGACAGTTAATTGTAAGGTTCAGAGCCTGTTAATGACGATGGAACACACAAATTGCGTCGCGATTCAATACATCGTCCTCCGGCCGACCTGTCTCCAAGGGTCTATTGTTGCCTCGGGCACCTTATGGTCGTTTTCCTGTGAGTCTAGATTTTCGAATCCGACGCAAAACTGACAGTTAATTATAACGTTCAGAGCCTGTTAATGACGCTGGAACACACAAATCGCGTCGCGATTCAATACGTCGTCCTCCAGCCGACTTGTCTCCAAGGGTCTAGTGCTGCCTCGGGCACCTTATGGTCGTTCTTCTGTGAGTCTAGATTTTCGAATCAGACGCAAAACTGACTGTTAATTCTAAGGTTCAAAGCCTCTTAATGACAATGGAACACACAAACTGCGTCGCGATTCAATACATCGTCCTCCGGCCGACCTGTCCCCAAGGATCTATTGCTGCCTCGGGCACCTTATGGTCGATCTCCTGTGAGTCCAGATTTTCGAATCCGACGCAAAACTGACAGTTAATTGTAACGTTCAGAGCGTGTTAATGACGATGGAACACACAAATCGCGTCGCGATTCAATACATCGTCCTCCGGCCGACCTGTCTCCAAGGGTCTATTGCTGCCTCGGGCACCTTATGGTCGTTCTTCTGTGAGTCTAGATTTTCGAATCCGACGCAAAACTGACAGTTAATTGTAACGTTCAGAGCCTGTTAATGACGATGGAACACACGAACTGCGTCGCGATTCAATACATCGTCCTCCAGCCGACTTGTCTCCAAGGGTCTAGTGCTGCCTCGGGCACCTTATGGTCGTTCCTCTGTGAGTCTAGATTTTCGAATCCGACGCAAAACTGACAGTTAATTGTAAGGTTCAGAGCCTCTTAATGACAATGGAACACACAAATTGCGTCGCGATTCAATACATCGTCCTCCGGCCGACCTGTCTCCAAGGGTCTATTGCTGCCTCGGGCACCTTATGGTCGATCTCCTGTGAGTCTAGATTTTCGAATCCGACGCAAAACTGACAGTTAATTGTAACGTTCAGAGCCTGTTAACGACGATGGAACACACATATTGCGTCGCGATTCAATACATCGTCCTCCAGCCGACTTGTCTCCAAGGGTCTAGTGCTGCCTCGGGCACCTTATGGTCGTTCTTCTGTGAGTCTAGATTTTCGAATCCGACGCAAAACTGACAGTTAATTGTAACGTTCAGAGCCTGTTAATGACGATGGAACACACGAACTGCGTCGCGATTCAATACATCGTCCTCCAGCCGACTTGTCTCCAAGAGTCTAGTGCTGCCTCGGGCACCTTATGGTCGTTCCTCTGTGAGTCTAGATTTTCGAATCCGACGCAAAACTGACAGTTAATTGTAAGGTTCAGAGCCTCTTAATGACAATGGAACACACAAATTGCGTCGCGATTCAATACATCGTCCTCCGGCCGACCTGTCTCCAAGGGTCTATTGCTGCCTCGGGCACCTTATGGTCGATCTCCTGTGAGTCTAGATTTTCGAATCCGACGCAAAACTGACAGTTAATTGTAACGTTCAGAGCCTGTTAACGACGATGGAACACACAAATTGCGTCGCGATTCAATACATCGTCCTCCAGCCGACTTGTCTCCAAGGGTCTAGTGCTGCCTCGGGCACCTTATGGTCGTTCTTCTGTGAGTCTAGATTTTCGAATCCGACGCAAAACTGACAGTTAATTGTAAGGTTCAGAGCCTCTTAATGACAATGGAACACACAAATTGCGTCGCGATTCAATACATCGTCTTCCGGCCGACCTGTCTCCAAGGGTCTATTGCTGCCTCGGGCACCTCATGGTCGATCTCCTGTGAGTCTAGATTTTCGAATCCGACGCAAAACTGACAGATAATTGTAAGGTTCAGAGCCTGTTAATGACGATGGAACACACAAATTGCGTCGCGATTCAATACATCGTCTTCCGGCCGACCTGTCTCCAAGGGTCTATTGCCGCCTCGGGCACCTTATGGTCGATCTCCTGTGAGTCTAGATTTTCGAATCCGACGCAAAACTGACAGTTAATTGTAAGGTGCAGAGCCTCTTAATGACGATGGAACACACAAATTGCGTCGCGATTCAATATATCGTCCTCCGGCCGACCTGTCTCCAAGGGTCTATTGCTGCCTCGGGCACCTTATGGTCGTTTTCCTGTGAGTCTAGATTTTCGAATCCGACGCAAAACTGACAGTTAATTGTAAGGTTCAGAGCCTCTTAATGACGATGGAACACACAAATCGCGTCGCGATTCAATACGTCGTCCTCCAGCCGACTTGTCTCCAAGGGTCTAGTGCTGCCTCGGGCACCTTATGGTCGTTCTTCTGTGAGTCTAGGTTTTCGAATCCGACGCAAAACTGACTGTTAATTGTAAGGTTCAGAGCCTCTTAATGACAATGGAACACACAAACTGCGTCGCGATTCAATACATCGTCCTCCGGCCGACCTGTCTCCAAGGGTCTATTGCTGCCTCGGGCACCTTATGGTCGATCTCCTGTGAGTCTAGATTTTCGAATCCGACGCAAAACTGACAGTTAATTGTAACGTTCAGAGTCTGTTAATGACGATGGAACACACAAATCGCGTCGAGATTCAATACATCGTCCTCCAGCCGACTTGTCTCCAAGGGTCTAGTGCTACCTCGGGCACCTTATGGTCGTTCTCCTGTGAGTCTAGATTTTCGAATCCGACGCAAAACTGGCAGTTAATTGTAAGGTTCGGAGCCTGTTAATGACGATGGAACACACAAATTGCGTCGCGATTCAATACATCGTCCTCCGGCCGACCTGTCTCCAAGGATCTATTGCTGCCTCGGGCACCTTATGGTTGATCTCCTGTGAGTCTAGATTTTCGAATCCGACGCAAAACTGACTGTTAATTGTAACGTTCAGAGCCTGTTAATGACGATGGAACACACAAATCGCGTCGCGATTCAATACATCGTCCTCCAGCCGACCTGTCTCCAAGGGTCTAGTGCTCCCTCGGGCACCTTATGGTCGTTCTCCTGTGAGTCTAGATTTTCGAACCCGACGCAAAACTGACAGTTAATCGTAAGGTTCAGGGCCTCTTAATGACAATGGAACACACAAATTGCGTCGCGATTCAATACATCGTCCTCCGGCCGACCTGTTTCCAAGGGTCTATTGCTGCCTCGGGCACCTTATGGTCGATCTCCTGTGAGTCTAGATTTTCGAATCCGACGCAAAACTGACAGTTAATTGTAACGGTCAGAGCCTGTTAATGACGATGGAACACACGAACTGCGTCGCGATTCAATACATCGTCCTCCAGCCGACTTGGCTCCAAGGGTCTAGTGCTGCCTCGGGCACCTTATGGTCGTTCCTCTGTGAGTCTAGATTTTCGAATCCGACGCAAAACTGACAGTTAATTGTAAGGGTCAGAGCCTCTTAATGACAATGGAACACACAAATTGAGTCGCGATTCAATACATCGTCCTCCGGTCGACCTCTCTCCAAGGGTCTATTGCTGCCTGGGCACCTTATGGTCGATCTCCTGTGAGTCTAGATTTTCGAATCCGACGCAAAACTGACAGTTAATTGTAACGTTCAGAGCCTGTTAATGACGATGGAACACACAAATCGCGTCGCGATTCAATACATCGTCCTCCAACCGACTTGTCTCCAAGGGTCTAGTGCTGCCACGGGCACCTTATGGTCGTTCTCCTGTGAGTCTAGATTTTCGAATACGACGCAAAACTGACAGTTAATTGTAAGGTTTAGAGCCTCTTAATGACAATGGAACACACAAATTGCGTCGCGATTCAATACATCGTCCTCCGGCCGACCTGTCTCCAAGGGTCTATTACTGCCTCGGGCACCTTATGGTCTAGATTTTCGAATCCGACGCAAAACTGACAGTTAATTGTAACGTTCAGAGCCTGTTAATGACGATGGAACACACAAATCGCGCGCGATTCAATACATCGTCCTCCGGCCGACCTGTCTCCAAGGGTCTATTGCTGCCTCGGGCACCTTATGGTCGTTTTCCTGTGAGTCTAGATTTTCGAATCCGACGCAAAACTGACTGTTAATTGTAAGGTTCAGAGCCTCTTAATGACAATGGAACACACAAATTGCGTCGCGATTCAATACATCGTCCTCTGGCCGACCTGTCTCCAAGGGTCTATTGCTGCCTCGGGCACCTTATGGTCGATCTCCTGTGAGTCTACATTTTCGAATCCGACGCAAAACTGACAGTTAATTGTAAGGTTCAGAGCCTGTTAATGACGATGGAACACACAAATCGCGTCGCGATTCAATACATCGTCCTCCGGCCGACTTGTCTCCAAGGGTCTAGTGCTGCCTCGGGCACCTTATGGTCGTTCTCCTGTGAGTCTAGATTTTCGAATCCGACGCAAAACTGACAGTTAATTGTAAGGTTCGGAACCTGTTAATGACGATGGAACACACAAATTGCGTCGCGATTCAATACATCGTCCTCCGGCCGACCTGTCTCCAAGGATCTATTGCTGCCTCGGGCACCTTATGGTCGATCTCCTGTCAGTCTAGATTTTCGAATCCGACGCAAAACTGACAGTTAATTGCAACGTTCAGAGCCTGTTAACGACGATGGAACACACAAATTGCGTCGCGATTCAATACATCGTCCTCCAGCCGACTTGTCTCCAAGGGTCTAGTGCTGCCTCGGGCACCTTATGGTCGTTCTTCTGTGAGTCTAGATTTTCGAATCCGACGCAAAACTGACAGTTAATTGTAAGGTTCAGAGCCTCTTAATGACAATGGAACACACAAATTGAGTCGCGATTCAATACATCGTCTTCCGGCCGACCTGTCTCCAAGGGTCTATTGCTGCCTCGGGCACCTCATGGTCGATCTCCTGTGAGTGTAGATTTTCGAATCCGACGCAAAACTGACAGTTAATTGTAAGGTTCAGAGCCTGTTAATGACGATGGAACACACAAATTGCGTCGCGATTCAATACATCGTCTTCCGGCCGACCTGTCTCCAAGGGTCTATTGCTGCCTCGGGCACCTTATGGTCGATCTCCTGTGAGTCTAGATTTTCGAATCCGACGCAAAACTGACAGTTAATTGTAAGGTTCAGAGCCTCTTAATGACGATGGAACACACAAATTGCGTCGCGATTCAATACATCGTCCTCCAACCGACTTGTCTCCAAGGGTCTAGTGCTGCCACGGGCACCTTATGGTCGTTCTCCTGTGAGTCTAGATTTTCGAATCCGACGCAAAACTGACAGTTAATTGTAAGGTTCAGAGCCTCTTAATGACAATGGAACACACAAATTGCGTCGCGATTCAATACATCGTCCTCCGGCCGACCTGTCTCCAAGGGTCTATTGCTGCCTCGGGCACCTTATGGTTGTTTTCCTGTGAGTCTAGATTTTCGAATCCGACGCAAAACTGACTGTTAATTGTAAGGTTCAGAGCCTCTTAATGACAATGGAACACACAAATTGCGTCGCGATTCAATACATCGTCCTCTGGCCGACCTGCCTCCAAGGGTCTATTGCTGCCTCGGGCACCTTATGGTCGATCTCCTGTGAGTCTAGATTTTCGAATCCGACGCAAAACTGACAGTTAATTGTAACGTTCAGAGCCTGTTAATGACGATGGAACACACAAATCGCGTCGCGATTCAATACATCGTCCTCCAGCCGACTTGTCTCCAAGGGACTAGTGCTGCCTCGGGCACCTTATGGTCGTTCTCCTGTGAGTCTAGATTTTCGAATCCGACGCAAAACTGACAGTTAATTGTAAGGTTCGGAGCCTGTTAATGACGATGGAACACACAAATTGCGTCGCGATTCAATACATCGTCCTCCGGCAGACCTGTCTCCAAGGATCTATTGCTGCCTCGGGCACCTTATGGTCGATCTCCTGTGAGTCTAGATTTTCCAATCCGACGCAAAACTGACAGTTAATGGTAACGTTCAGAGCCTGTTAATGACGATGGAAGACACAAATTGCGTCGCGATTCAATACATCGTCCTCCAGCCGACCTGTCTCCAAGGGTCTAGTGCTGCCTCGGGCACCTCATGGTCGATCTCCTGTGAGTCTAGATTTTCGAATCCGACTCAAAACTGACAGTTAATTGTAACGTTCAGAGCCTGTTAATGACGATGGAACACACAAATCGCGCGCGATTCAATACATCGTCCTCCGGCCGACCTGTCTCCAAGGGTCTATTGCTGCCTCGGGCACCTTATGGTCGTTTTCCTGTGAGTCTAGATTTTCGAATCCGACGCAAAACTGACTGTTAATTGTAAGGTTCAGAGCCTCTTAATGACAATGGAACACACAAATTGCGTCGCGATTCAATACATCGTCCTCTGGCCGACCTGTCTCCAAGGGTCTATTGCTGCCTCGGGCACCTTATGGTCGATCTTCTGTGAGTCTAGATTTTCGAATCCGACGCAAAACTGACAGTTAATTGTAAGGTTCAGAGCCTGTTAATGACGATGGAACACACAAATCGCGTCGCGATTCAATACATCGTCCTCCAGCCGACTTGTCTCCAAGGGTCTAGTGCTGCCTCGGGCACCTTATGGTCGTTGTTCTGTGAGTCTAGATTTTCGAATCCGACGCAAAACTGACAGTTAATTGTAAGGTTCAGAGCCTCTTAATGACAATGGAACACACAAATTGAGTCGCGATTCAATACATCGTCTTCCGGCCGACCTGTCTCCAAGGGTCTATTGCTGCCTCGGGCACCTCATGGTCGATCTCCTGTGAGTGTAGATTTTCGAATCCGACGCAAAACTGACAGTTAATTGTAAGGTTCAGAGCCTCTTAATGACAATGGAACACAGAAATTGCGTCGCGATTCAATACATCGTCCTCTGGCCGACCTGCCTCCAAGGGTCTATTGCTGCCACGGGTACCTTATGGTCGATCTCCTGTGAGTCTAGATTTTCGAATCCGACGCAAAACTGACAGTTAATTGTAACGTTCAGAGCCTGTTAATGACGATGGAACACACAAATCGCGTCGCGATTCAATACATCGTCCTCCAGCCGACTTGTCTCCAAGGGTCTAGTGCTGCCTCGGGCACCTTATGGTCGTTCTCCTGTGAGTCTAGATTTTCAAATCCGACGCAAAACTGACAGTTAATTGTAAGGTTCGGAGCCTGTTAATGACGATGGAACACACAAATTGCGTCGCGATTCAATACATCGTCCTCCGGCCGACCTGTCTCCAAGGATCTATTGCTGCCTCGGGCACCTTATGGTCGATCTCCTGTGAGTCTAGATTTTCCAATCCGACGCTAAACTGACAGTTAATGGTAACGTTCAGAGCCTGTTAATGACGATGGAACACACAAATCGCGTCGCGATTCAATACATCGTCCTCCAGCCGACCTGTCTCCAAGGGTCTAGTGCTGCCTCGGGCACCTCATGGTCGATCTCCTGTGAGTCTAGATTTTCGAATCCGACTCAAAACTGACAGTTAATTGTAAGGTTCAGAGCCTGTTAATGACGATGGAACACACAAATTGCGTCGCGATTCAATACATCGTCATCCGGCCGACCTGTCTCCAAGGGTCTATTGCTGCCTCGGGCACCTTATGGTCGAACTCCTGTGAGTCTAGATTTTCGAATCCGACGCAAAACTGTCAGTTAATTGTAAGGTTCAGAGCCTCTTAATGACGATGGAACACACAAATTGCGTCGCGATTCAATACATCGTCAACCGGCCGACCTGTCTCCAAGGGTCTATTGCTGCCTCGGGCACCTTATGGTCGTTTTCCTGTGAGTCTAGATTTTCGAATCCGACGCAAAACTGACAGTTAATTATAACGTTCAGAGCCTGTTAATGACGCTGGAACACACAAATCGCGTCGCGATTCAATACGTCGTCCTCCAGCCGACTTGTCTCCAAGGGTCTAGTGCTGCCTCGGGCACTTTATGGTCGATCTCCTGTGAGTCTAGATTTTCGAATCCGACGCAAAACTGACAGTTAATTGTAACGTTCAGAGCCTATTAATGACGATGGAACACACAAATTGCGTCGCGAATCAATACATCGTCCTCCAGCCGACTTGTCTCCAAGGGTCGAGTGCTGCCTCGGACACCTTATGGTCGTTCTCCTGTGAGTCTAGATTTTCGAATCCGACGCAAAACTGACAGTTAATCGTAAGGTACAGAGCCTCTTAATGACAATGGAACACACAAATCGCGTCGCGATTCAATACATCGTCCTCCGGCCGACCTGTCTCCAAAGGTCTATTGCTGCCTCGGGCACCTTATGGTCGATCTCCTGTGAGTCTAGATTTTCGAATCCGACGCAAAACTGACAGTTAATTGTAACGTTCAGAGCCTGTTAATGACGATGGAACACACAAATCGCGTCGCGATTCAATACATCGTCCTCCAGCCGACCTGTCTCCAAGGGTCTATTGCTGCCTCGGGCACCTTATGGTCGATCTCCTGTGAGTCTAGATTTGCGAATCCGACGCAAAACTGACAGTTAATTGTAAGGTTCAGAGCCTGTTAATGACGATGGAACACACACAAATTGCGTCGCGATTCATTACGTCGTCCTCCGGCCGACCTGTCTCCAAGGGTCTATTGCTGCCTCGGGCACCTTATGGTCGTTCTCCTGTGAGTCTAGATTTTCGAATCCGACGCAAAACTGACAGTTAATTGTAAGGTTCAGAGCCTCTTAATGACAATGGAACACACAAATTGAGTCGCGATTCAATACATCGTCCTCCGGCCGACCTGTCTCCAAGGGTCTATTGCTGCCTGGGCACCTTATGGTCGTTCTTCTGTGAGTCTAGATTTTCGAATCCGACGCAAAACTGTCAGTTAATTGTAACGTTCAGAGCCTGTTAATGACGATGGAACACACCAATCGCGTCGCGATTCAATACATCGTCCTCCAACCGACTTGTCTCCAAGGGTCTAGTGCTGCCACGGGCACCTTATGGTCGTTCTCCTGTGAGTCTAGATTTTCGAATCCGACGCAAAACTGACAGTTAATTGTAAGGTTCAGAGCCTGTTAATGACGATGGAACACACAAATTGCGTCGCGATTCAATACATCGTCCTCCGGCCGACCTGTCTCCAAGGGTCTATTGCTGCCTCGGGCACCTTATGGTCTAGATTTTCGAATCCGACGCAAAACTGACAGTTAATTGTAACGTTCAGAGCCTGTTAATGACGATGGAACACACAAATCGCGTCGCGATTCAATACATCGTCCTCCAGCCGACTTGTCTCCAAGGGTCTAGTGCTGCCTCGGGCACCTTATGCTCGTTCTCCTGTGAGTCTAGATTTTCGAATCCGACGCAAAACTGGCAGTTAATTGTAAGGTTCGGAGCCTGTTAATGACGATGGAACACACAAATTGCGTCGCGATTCAATACATCGTCCTCCGGCCGACCTGTCTCCAAGGATCTATTGCTGCCTCGGGCACCTTATGGTCGATCTCCTGTGAGTCTAGATTTTCGAATCCGACGCAAAACTGACAGTTAATTGTAACGTTCAGAGCCTGTTAATGACGATGGAACACACAAATCGCGTCGCGATTCAATACATCGTCCTCCAGCCGACCTGTCTCCAAGGGTCTATTGCTGCCTCGGGCACCTTATGGTCGATCTCCTGTGAGTCTAGATTTTCGAATCCGACGCAAAACTGACAGTTAATTGTAACGTTCAGAGCCTGTTAATGACGATGGAACACACAAATTGCGTCGCGATTCAATACATCGTCCTCCAGCCGACTTGTCTCCAAGGGTCTAGTGCTGCCTCGGACACCTTATGGTCGTTCTCCTGTGAGTCTAGATTTTCGAATCCGACGCAAAACTGACAGTTAATTGTAAGGTACAGAGCCTCTTAATGCCAATGGAACACACAAATCGCGTCGCGATTCAATACATCGTCCTCCGGCCGACCTGTCTCCAAAGGTCTATTGCTGCCTCGGGCACCTTATGGTCGATCTCCTGTGAGTCTAGATTTTCGAATCCGACGCAAAACTGACAGTCAATTGTAACGTTCAGAGCCTGTTAATGACGATGGAACACAAAAATCCCGTCGCGATTCAATACATCGTCCCCCGGCCGACCTGTCTCCAAGGGTCTATTGCTGCCTCGGGCACCTTATGGTCGATCTCCTGTGAGTCTAGATTTTCCAATCCGACGCAAAACTGTCAGTTAATTGTAACGTTCAGAGCCTGTTAATGACGATGGAACACACAAATCGCGTCGCGATTCAATACATCGTCCTCCGGCCGACCTGTCTCCAAGGGTCTATTGCTGCCTCGGGCACCTTATGGTCGATCTCCTGTGAGTCTAGATTTTCGAATCCGACGCAAAACTGACAGTTAATTGTAAGGTTCAGAGCCTCTTAATGACAATGGAACACACAAATTGAGTCGCGATTCAATACATCGTCCTCCGGCCGACCTCTCTCCAAGGGTCTATTGCTGCCTGGGCACCTTATGGTCGTTCTTCTGTGAGTCTAGATTTTCGAATCCGACGCAAAACTGAAAGTTAATTGTAAGGTTCAGAGCCTGTTAATGACGATGGAACACACAAATCGCGTCGCGATTCAATACATCGTCCTCCAACCGACTTGTCTCCAAGGGTCTAGTGCTGCCACGGGCACCTTATGGTCGTTCTCCTGTGAGTCTAGATTTTCGAATCCGACGCAAAACTGACAGTTAATTGTAAGGTTCAGAGCCTGTTAATGACGATGGAACACACAAATTGCGTCGCGATTCAATACATCGTCCTCCGGCCGACCTGTCTCCAAGGGTCTATTGCTGCCTCGGGCACCTTATGGTCTAGATTTTCGAATCCGACGCAAAACTGACAGTTAATTGTAACGTTCAGAGCCTGTTAATGACGATGGAACACACAAATCGCGTCGCGATTCAATACATCGTCCTCCGGCCGACTTGTCTCCAAGGGTCTAGTGCTGCCTCGGGCACCTTATGGTCGTTCTCCTGTGAGTCTAGATTTTCGAATCCGACGCAAAACTGGCAGTTAATTGTAAGGTTCGGAGCCTGTTAATGACGATGGAACACACAAATTGCGTCGCGATTCAATACATCGTCCTCCTGCCGACCTGTCTCCAAGGATATATTGCTGCCTCGGGCACCTTATGGTCGATCTCCTGTGAGTCTAGATTTTCGAATCCGACGCAAAACTGACAGTTAATTGTAACGTTCAGAGCCTGTTAATGACGATGGAACACACACAAATTGCGTCGCGATTCAATACGTCGTCCTCCGGCCGACCTGTCTCCAAGGGTCTATTGCTGCCTCGGGCACCTTATTGTCGTTCTCCTGTGAGTCTAGATTTTCGAATCCGACGCAAAACTGACAGATAATTGTAACGTTCAGAGCCTGTTAATGACGATGGAAGACACAAATTGCGTCGCGATTCAATACATCGTACTCCAGCCGACTTGACTCCAAGCGTCTATTGCTGCCTCGGGCACCTTGTGGTCGTTCTTCTGTGAGTCTAGATTTTCGAATCCGACGCAAAACTGACAGTTAATTGTAACGTTCAGAGCTTGTTAATGACGATGGAACACACAAATTGCGTCTCGATTCAATACATCGTCCTCCAGCCGACTTGTCTCCAAGGGTCTAGTGCTGCCTCGGGCACCTTATGGTC
Organism: Schistocerca nitens; assembly: GCF_023898315.1. Lineage (NCBI taxonomy): Eukaryota > Metazoa > Arthropoda > Insecta > Orthoptera > Acrididae > Schistocerca > Schistocerca nitens. The sequence continues at coordinate 236,134,266 of NC_064623.1, read as the reverse complement.
GTTCCTCTGTGAGTCTAGATTTTCGAATCCGACGCAAAACTGACAGTTAATTGTAAGGTTCAGAGCCTCTTAATGACAATGGAACACACAAATTGAGTCGCGATTCAGTACATCGTCCTCCGGCCGACCTCTCTCCAAGGGTCTATTGCTGCCTGGGCACCTTATGGTCGTTCTTCTGTGAGTCTAGATTTTCGAATCCGACGCAAAACTGACAGTTAATTGTAAGGTTCAGAGCCTGTTAATGACGATGGAACACACAAATTGCGTCGCGATTCAATACATCGTCCTCCGGCCGACCTGTCTCCAAGGGTCTATTGCTGCCTCGGGCACCTTATGGTCTAGATTTTCGAATCCGACGCAAAACTGACAGTTAATTGTAACGTTCAGAGCTTGTTAATGACGATGGAACACACAAATCGCGTCGCGATTCAATACATCGTCCTCCAGCCGACTTGTCTCCAAGGGTCTAGTGCTGCCTCGGACACTTTATGGTCGTTCTCCTGTGAGTCTAGATTTTCGAATCCGACGCAAAACTGACAGTTAATCGTAAGGTACAGAGCCTCTTAATGACAATGGAACACACAAATCGCGTCGCGATTCAATACATCGTCCTCCGGCCGACCTGTCTCCAAAGGTCTATTGCTGCCTCGGGCACCTTATGGTCGATCTCCTGTGAGTCTATATTTTCGAATCCGACGCAAAACTGACAGTTAATTGTAACGTTCAGAGCCTGTTAATGACGATGGAACACACAAATCCCGTCGCGATTCAATACATCGTCCTCCGGCCGACCTGTCTCCAAGGGTCTATTGCTGCCTCGGGCACCTTATGGTCGATCTCCTGTGAGTCTAGATTTTCCAATCCGACGCAAAACTGTCAGTTAATTGTAACGTTCAGAGCCTGTTAATGACGATGGAACACACAAATCGCGTCGCGATTCAATACATCGTCCTCCAGCCGACCTGTCTCCAAGGGTCTATTGCTGCCTCGGGCACCTTATGGTCGATCTCCTGTGAGTCTAGATTTTCGAATCCGACGCAAAACTGACAGTTAATTGTAAGGTTCAGAGCCTGTTAATGACGATGGAACACACACAAATTGCGTCGCGATTCATTACGTCGTCCTCCGGCCGACCTGTCTCCAAGGGTCTATTGCTGCCTCGGGCACCTTATGGTCGTTCTCCTGTGAGTCTAGATTTTCGAATCCGACGCAAAACTGACAGTTAATTGTAACGTTCAGAGCCTGTTAATGACGATGGAAGACACAAATTGCGTCGCGATTCAATACATCGTCCTCCAGCCGACTTGTCTCCAAGGGTCTAGTGCTGCCTCGGGCACCTTATGGTCGTTCTTCTGTGAGTCTAGATTTTCGAATCCGACGCAAAACTGACAGTTAATTGTAAGGTTCAGAGCCTCTTAATGACAATGGAACACACAAATTGAGTCGCGATTCAATACATCGTCCTCCGGCCGACCTGTCTCCAAGGGTCTATTGCTGCCTGGGCACCTTATGGTCGTTCTTCTGTGAGTCTAGATTTTCGAATCCGACGCAAAACTGACAGTTAATTGTAACGTTCAGAGCCTGTTAATGACGATGGAACACACAAATCGCGTCGCGATTCAATACATCGACCTCCAACCGACTTGTCTCCAAGGGTCTAGTGCTGCCACGGGCACCTTATGGTCGTTCTCCTGTGAGTCTAGATTTTCGAATCCGACGCAAAACTGACAGTTAATTGTAAGGTTCAGAGCCTGTTAATGACGATGGAACACACAAATTGCGTCGCGATTCAATACATCGTCCTCCAGCCGACCTGTCTCCAAGGGTCTATTGCTGCCTCGGGCACCTTATGGTCGTTCTTCTGTGAGTCTAGATTTTCGAATCCGACGCAAAACTGACAGTAATTGTAACGTTCAGAGCCTGTTAATGACGATGGAACACACAAATTGCGTCGCGATTCAATACATCGTCCTCCAGCCGACTTGTCTCCAAGGGTCTAGTGCTGCCTCGGGCACCTTATGGTCGTTCCTCTGTGAGTCTAGATTTTCGAATCCGACGCAAAACTGACAGTTAATTGTAAGGTTCAGAGCCTCTTAATGACAATGGAACACACAAATTGAGTCGCGATTCAATACATCGTCCTCCGGCCGACCTCTCTCCAAGGGTCTATTGCTGCCTGGGCACCTTATGGTCGTTCTTCTGTGAGTCTAGATTTTCGAATCCGACGCAAAACTGACAGTTAATTGTAAGGTTCAGAGCCTGTTAATGACGATGGAACACACAAATTGCGTCGCGATTCAATACATCGTCCTCCGGCCGACCTGTCTCCAAGGGTCTATTGCTGCCTCGGGCACCTTATGGTCTAGATTTTGGAATCCGACGCAAAACTGACAGTTAATTGTAACGTTCAGAGCTTGTTAATGACGATGGAACACACAAATCGCGTCGCGAATCAATACATCGTCCTCCAGCCGACTTGTCTCCAAGGGTCTAGTGCTGCCTCGGACACCTTATGGTCGTTCTCCTGTGAGTCTAGATTTTCGAATCCGACGCAAAACTGACAGTTAATCGTAAGGTACAGAGCCTCTTAATGACAATGGAACACACAAATCGCGTCGCGATTTAATACATCGTCCTCCGGCCGACCTGTCTCCAAAGGTCTATTGCTGCCTCGGGCACCTTATGGTCGATCTCCTGTGAGTCTAGATTTTCGAATCCGACCTAAACTGACAGTTAATTGTAAAGTTCAGAGCCTGTTAATGACGATGGAACACACAAATCCCGTCGCGATTCAATACATCGTCCTCCGGCCGACCTGTCTCCAAGGGTCTATTGCTGCCTCGGGCACCTTATGGTCGATCTCCTGTGAGTCTAGATTTTCCAATCCGACGCAAAACTGTCAGTTAATTGTAACGTTCAGAGCCTGTTAATGACGATGGAACACACAAATCGCGTCGCGATTCAATACATCGTCCTCCAGCCGACCTGTCTCCAAGGGTCTATTGCTGCCTCGGGCACCTTATGGTCGATCTCCTGTGAGTCTAGATTTTCGAATCCGACGCAAAACTGACAGTTAATTGTAAGGTTCAGAGCCTGTTAATGACGATGGAACACACACAAATTGCGTCGCGATTCATTACGTCGTCCTCCGGCCGACCTGTCTCCAAGGGTCTATTGCTGCCTCGGGCACCTTATGGTCGATCTCCTGTGAGTCTAGATTTTCCAATCCGACGCAAAACTGTCAGTTAATTGTAAAGTTCAGAGCCTGTTAATGACGATGGAACACACAAATCGCGTCGCGATTCAATACATCGTCCTCCAGCCGACCTGTCTCCAAGGGTCTATTGCTGCCTCGGGCACCTTATGGTCGATCTCCTGTGAGTCTAGATTTTCGAATCCGACGCAAAACTGACAGTTAATTGTAAGGTTCAGAGCCTGTTAATGACGATGGAACACACACAAATTGCGTCGCGATTCATTACGTCGTCCTCCGGCCGACCTGTCTCCAAGGGTCTATTGCTGCCTCGGGCACCTTATGGTCGTTCTCCTGTGAGTCTAGATTTTCGAATCCGACGCAAAACTGACAGTTAATTGTAACGTTCAGAGCCTGTTAATGACGATGGAAGACACAAATTGCGTCGCGATTCAATACATCGTCCTCCAGCCGACTTGTCTCCAAGGGTCTAGTGCTGCCTCGGGCACCTTATGGTCGTTCTTCTGTGAGTCTAGATTTTCGAATCCGACGCAAAACTGACAGTTAATTGTAAGGTTCAGAGCCTCTTAATGACAATGGAACACACAAATTGAGTCGCGATTCAATACATCGTCCTCCGGTCGACCTGTCTCCAAGGGTCTATTGCTGCCTGGGCACCTTATGGTCGTTCTTCTGTGAGTCTAGATTTTCGAATCCGACGCAAAACTGACAGTTAATTGTAACGTTCAGAGCCTGTTAATGACGATGGAACACACAAATCGCGTCGCGATTCAATACATCGACCTCCAACCGACTTGTCTCCAAGGGTCTAGTGCTGCCACGGGCACCTTATGGTCGTTCTCCTGTGAGTCTAGATTTTCGAATCCGACGCAAAACTGACAGTTAATTGTAAGGTTCAGAGCCTGTTAATGACGATGGAACACACAAATTGCGTCGCGATTCAATACATCGTCCTCCGGCTGACCTGTCTCCAAGGGTCTATTGCTGCCTCGGGCACCTTATGGTCTAGATTTTCGAATCCGACGCAAAACTGACAGTTAATTGTAACGTTCAGAGCCTGTTAATGACGATGGAACACACAAATCGCGTCGCGATTCAATACATCGTCCTTCAGCCGACTTGTCTCCAAGGGTCTAGTGCTGCCTCGGGCACCTTATGGTCGTTCTCCTGTGAGTCTAGATTTTCGAATCCGACGCAAAACTGGCAGTTAATTGTAAGGTTCGGAGCCTGTTAATGACGATGGAGCACACAAATTGCGTCGCGATTCAATACATCGTCCTCCGGCCGACCTGTCTCCAAGGATCTATTGCTGCCTCGGGCACCTTATGGTCGATCTCCTGTGAGTCTAGATTTTCGAATCCGACGCAAAACTGACAGTTAATTGTAACGTTCAGAGCCTGTTAATGACGATGGAACACACAAATCGCGTCGCGATTCAATACATCGTCCTCCAGCCGACCTGTCTCCAAGGGTCTAGTGCTGCCTCGGGCACCTTATGGTCGTTCTGCTGTGAGTCTAGATTTTCGAATCCGACGCAAAAGTGACAGTTAATCGTAAGGTTCAGAGCCTCTTAATGACAATGGAACACACAAATTGCGTCGCGATTCAATACATCGTCCTCCGGCCGACCCGTCTCCAAGGGTCTATTGCTGCCTCGGGCACCTTATGGTCGATCTCCTGTGAGTCTAGATTTTCGAATCCGACGCAAAACTGACAGTTAATTGTAACGTTCAGAGCCTGTTAATGACGATGGAACACACAAATTGCGTCGCGATTCAGTACATCGTCCTCCAGCCGACTTGTCTCCAAGGGTCTAGTGCTGCCTCGGACACCTTATGGTCGTTCTCCTGTGAGTCTAGATTTTCGAATCCGACGCAAAACTGACAGTTAATTGTAAGGTACAGAGCCTCTTAATGACAATGGAACACACAAATCGCGTCGCGATTCAATACATCGTCCTCCGGCCGACCTGTCTCCAAGGATCTATTGCTGCCTCGGGCACCTTATGGTCGATCTCCTGTGAGTCTAGATTTTCGAATCCGACACAAAACTGACAGTTAATTGTAACGTTCAGAGCCTGTTAATGACGATGGAACACACAAATCGCGTCGCGATTCAATACATCGTCCTCCAGCCGACCTGTCTCCAAGGGTCTAGTGCTGCCTCGGGCACCTTATGGTCGTTCTCCTGTGAGTCTAGATTTTCGAATCCGACGCAAAACTGACAGTTAATCGTAAGGTTCAGAGCCTCTTAATGACAATGGAACACACAAATTGCGTCGCGATTCAATACATCGTCCTCCGGCCGACCTGTCTCCAAGGGTCTATTGCTGCCTCGGGCACCTTATGGTCAATCTCCTGTGAGTCTAGATTTTCGAATCCGACGCAAAACTGACAGTTAATTGTAACGTTGAGAGCCTGTTAATGACGATGGAACACACAAATTGCGTCGCGGTTCAATACATCGTCCTCCAGCCGACTTGTCTCCAAGGGTCTAGTGCTGCCTCGGACACCTTATGGTCGTTCTCCTGTGAGTCTAGATTTTCGAATCCGACGCAAAACTGACAGTTAATTGTAAGGTACAGAGCCTCTTAATGACAATGGAACACACAAATCGCGTCGCGATTCAATAAATCGTCCTCCGGCCGACCTGTCTCCAAAGGTCTATTGCTGCCTCGGGCACCTTATGGTCGATCTCCTGTGAGTCTAGATTTTCGAATCCGACGCAAAACTGACAGTTAATTGTAACGTTCAGAGCCTGTTAATGACGATGGAACACACAAATCCCGTCGCGATTCTATACATCGTCCTCCGGCCGACCTGTCTCCAAGGGTCTATTGCTGCCTCGGGCACCTTATGGTCGATCTCCTGTGAGTCTAGATTTTCCAATCCGACGCAAAACTGTCAGTTAATTGTAACGTTCAGAGCCTGTTAATGACGATGGAACACACAAATCGCGTCGCGATTCAATACATCGTCCTCCGGCCGACCTGTCTCCAAGGGTCTATTGCTGCCTCGGGCACCTTATGGTCGATCTCCTGTGAGTCTAGATTTTCGAATCCGACGCAAAACTGACAGTTAATTGTAAGGTTCAGAGCCTGTTAATGACGATGGAACACACACAAATTGCGTCGCGATTCAATACGTCGTCCTCCGGCCGACCTCTCTCCAAGGGTCTATTGCTGCCTCGGGCACCTTATGGTCGTTCTCCTGTGAGTCTAGATTTTCGAATCCGACGCAAAACTGACAGTTAATTGTAACGTTCAGAGCCTGTTAATGACGATGGAAGACACAAATTGCGTCGCGATTCAATACATCGTCCTCCAGCCGACTTGTCTCCAAGGGTCTAGTGCTGCCTCGGGCACCTTATGGTCGTTCTTCTGTGAGTCTAGATTTTCGAATCCGACGCAAAACTGACAGTTAATTGTAAGGTTCAGAGCCTCTTAATGACAATGGAACACACAAATTGAGTCGCGATTCAATACATCGTCCTCCGGCCGACCTGTCTCAAAGTGTCTATTGCTGCCTGGGCACCTTATGGTCGTTCTTCTGTGAGTCTAGATTTTCGAATCCGACGCAAAACTGACAGTTAATTGTAACGTTCAGAGCCTGTTAATGACGATGGAACACACAAATCGCGTCGCGATTCAATACATCGTCCTCCAACCGACTTGTCTCCAAGGGTCTAGTGCTGCCACGGGCACCTTATGGTCGTTCTCCTGTGAGTCTAGATTTTCGAATCCGACGCAAAACTAACAGTTAATTGTAAGGTTCAGAGCCTGTTAATGACGATGGAACACACAAATTGCGTCGCGATTCAATACATCGTCCTCCGGCCGACCTGTCTCCAAGGGTCTATTGCTGCCTCGGGCACCTTATGGTCTAGATTTTCGAATCCGACATAAAACTGACAGTTAATCGTAAGGTTCAGAGCCTCTAAATGACAATGGAACACACAAATTGCGTCGCGATTCAATACATCGTCCTCCGGCCGACCTGTCTCCAAGGGTCTATTGCTGCCTCGGGCACCTTATGGTCGATCTCCTGTGAGTCTAGATTTTCGAATCCGACGCAAAACTGACAGTTAATTGTAACGTTCAGAGCCTGTTAATGACGATGGAACACACAAATTGCGTCGCGATTCAATACATCGTCCTCCAGCCGACTTGTCTCCAAGGGTCTAGTGCTGCCTCGGACACCTTATGGTCGTTCTCCTGTGAGTCTAGATTTACGAATCCGACGCAAAACTGACAGTTAATTGTAAGGTACAGAGCCTCTTAATGACAATGGAACACACAAATCGCGTCGCGATTCAATACATCGTCCTCCGGCCGACCTGTCTCCAAAGGTCTATTGCTGCCTCGGGCACCTTATGGTCGATCTCCTGTGAGTCTAGATTTTCGAATCCGACGCAAAACTGACAGTTAATTGTAACGTTCAGAGCCTGTTAATGACGATGGAACACACAAATCCCGTCGCGATTCAATACATCGTCCTCCGGCCGACCTGTCTCCAAGGGTCTTTTGCTGCCTCGGGCACCTTATGGTCGATCTCCTGTGAGTCTAGATTTTCCAATCCGACGCAAAACTGTCAGTTAATTGTAACGTTCAGAGCCTGTTAATGACGATGGAACACACAAATCGCGTCACGATTCAATACATCGTCCTCCGGCCGACCTGTCTCCAAGGGTCTATTGCTGCCTCGGGCACCTTATGGTCGATCTCCTGTGAGTCTACATTTTCGAATCCGACGCAAAACTGACAGTTAATTGTAAGGTTCAGAGCCTGTTAATGACGATGGAACACACACAAATTGCGTCGCGATTCAATACGTCGTCCTCCGGCCGACCTGTCTCCAAGGGTCTATTGCTGCCTCGGGCACCTTATGTTCGTTCTCCTGTGAGTCTAGATTTTCGAATCCGACGCAAAACTGACAGTTAATTGTAACGTTCAGAGCCTGTTAATGACGATGGAAGACACAAATTGCGTCGCGATTCAATACATCGTCCTCCAGCCGACTTGACTCCAAGGGTCTAGTGCTGCCTCGGGCACCTTATGGTCGTTCTTCTGTGAGTCTAGATTTTCGAATCCAACGCAAAACTGACAGTTAATTGTAAGGTTCAGAGCCTCTTAATGACAATGGAACACACAAATTGAGTCGCGATTCAATACATCGTCCTCCGGCCGACCTGTCTCCAAGGGTCTATTGCTGCCTCGGGCACCTTATGGTCGTTCTTCTGTGAGTCTAGATTTTCTAATCCGACGCAAAACTGACAGTTAATTGTAACGTTCAGAGCCTGTTAATGACGATGGAACACACAAATTGCGTCGCGATTCAATACATCGTCCTCCAGCCGACTTGTCTCCAAGGGGCTAGTGCTGCCTCGGGCACCTTATGGTCGTTCCTCTGTGAGTCTAGATTTTCGAATCCGACGCAAATCTGACAGTTAATTGTAAGGTTCAGAGCCTCTTAATGACAATGGAACACACAAATTGAGTCGCGATTCAATACATCGTCCTCCGGCCGACCTGTCTCCAAGGGTCTATTGCTGCCTGGGCACCTTATGGTCGTTCTTCTGTGAGTCTAGATTTTCGAATCCGACGCAAAACTGACAGTTAATTGTAACGTTCAGAGCCTGTTAATGACGATGGAACACACAAATCGCGTCGCGATTCAATACATCGTCCTCCAACCGACTTGTATCCAAGGGTCTAGTGCTGCCACGGGCACCTTATGGTCGTTCTCCTGTGAGTCTAGATTTTCGAATCCGACGCAAAACTGACAGTTAATTGTAAGGTTCAGAGCCTGTTAATGACGATGGAACACACAAATTGCGTCGCGATTCAATACATCGTCCTCCGGCCGACCTGTCTCCAAGGGTCTATTGCTGCCTCGGGCACTTTATGGTCTAGATTTTCGAATCCGACGCAAAACTGACAGTTAATTGTAACGTTCAGAGCTTGTTAATGACGATGGAACACACAAATCGCGTCGCGATTCAATACATCGTCCTCCAGCCGACTTGTCTCCAAGGGTCTAGTGCTGCCTCGGGCACCTTATGGTCGTTCTCCTGTGAGTCTAGATTTTCGAATCCGACGCAAAACTGGCAGTTAATTGTAAGGTTCGGAGCCTGTTAATGACGATGGAACACACAAATTGCGTCGCGATTCAATACATCGTCCTCCGGCCGACCTGTCTCCAAGGATCTATTGCTGCCTCGGACACCTTATGGTCGATCTCCTGTGAGTCTAGATTTTCGAATCCGACGAAAAACTGACAGTTAATTGTAACTTTCAGAGCCTGTTAATGACGATGGAACACACAAATCGCGTCGCGATTCAATACATCGTCCTCCGGCCGACCTGTCTCCAAGGGTCTATTGCTGCCTCGGGCACCTTATGGTCAATCTCCTGTGAGTCTAGATTTTCGAATCCGACGCAAAACTGACAGTTAATTGTAACGTTGAGAGCCTGTTAATGACGATGGAACACACAAATTGCGTCGCGGTTCAATACATCGTCCTCCAGCCGACTTGTCTCCAAGGGTCTAGTGCTGCCTCGGACACCTTATGGTCGTTCTCCTGTGAGTCTAGATTTTCGAATCCGACGCAAAACTGACAGTTAATTGTAAGGTACAGAGCCTCTTAATGACAATGGAACACACAAATCGCGTCGCGATTCAATAAATCGTCCTCCGGCCGACCTGTCTCCAAAGGTCTATTGCTGCCTCGGGCACCTTATGGTCGATCTCCTGTGAGTCTAGATTTTCGAATCCGACGCAAAACTGACAGTTAATTGTAACGTTCAGAGCCTGTTAATGACGATGGAACACACAAATCCCGTCGCGATTCTATACATCGTCCTCCGGCCGACCTGTCTCCAAGGGTCTATTGCTGCCTCGGGCACCTTATGGTCGATCTCCTGTGAGTCTAGATTTTCCAATCCGACGCAAAACTGTCAGTTAATTGTAACGTTCAGAGCCTGTTAATGACGATGGAACACACAAATTGCGTCGCGATTCAGTACATCGTCCTCCAGCCGACTTGTCTCCAAGGGTCTAGTGCTGCCTCGGACACCTTATGTTCGTTCTCCTGTGAGTCTAGATTTTCGAATCCGACGCAAAACTGACAGTTAATTGTAAGGTACAGAGCCTCTTAATGACAATGGAACACACAAATCGCGTCGCGATTCAATACATTGTCCTCCGGCCGACCTGTCTCCAAGGATCTATTGCTGCCTCGGGCACCTTATGGTCGATCTCCTGTGAGTCTAGATTTTCGAATCCGACACAAAACTGACAGTTAATTGTAACGTTCAGAGCCTGTTAATGACGATGGAACACACAAATCGCGTCGCGATTCAATACATCGTCCTCCAGCCGACCTGTCTCCAAGGGTCTAGTGCTGCCTCGGGCACCTTATGGTCGTTCTCCTGTGAGTCTAGATTTTCGAATCCGACGCAAAACTGACAGTTAATCGTAAGGTTCAGAGCCTCTTAATGACAATGGAACACACAAATTGCGTCGCGATTCAATACATCGTCCTCCGGCCGACCTGTCTCCAAGGGTCTATTGCTGCCTCGGGCACCTTATGGTCAATCTCCTGTGAGTCTAGATTTTCGAATCCGACGCAAAACTGACAGTTAATTGTAACGTTGAGAGCCTGTTAATGACGATGGAACACACAAATTGCGTCGCGGTTCAATACATCGTCCTCCAGCCGACTTGTCTCCAAGGGTCTAGTGCTGCCTCGGACACCTTATGGTCGTTCTCCTGTGAGTCTAGATTTTCGAATCCGACGCAAAACTGACAGTTAATTGTAAGGTACAGAGCCTCTTAATGACAATGGAACACACAAATCGCGTCGCGATTCAATAAATCGTCCTCCGGCCGACCTGTCTCCAAAGGTCTATTGCTGCCTCGGGCACCTTATGGTCGATCTCCTGTGAGTCTAGATTTTCGAATCCGACGCAAAACTGACAGTTAATTGTAACGTTCAGAGCCTGTTAATGACGATGGAACACACAAATCCCGTCGCGATTCTATACATCGTCCTCCGGCCGACCTGTCTCCAAGGGTCTATTGCTGCCTCGGGCACCTTATGGTCGATCTCCTGTGAGTCTAGATTTTCCAATCCGACGCAAAACTGTCAGTTAATTGTAACGTTCAGAGCCTGTTAATGACGATGGAACACACAAATCGCGTCGCGATTCAATACATCGTCCTCCGGCCGACCTGTCTCCAAGGGTCTATTGCTGCCTCGGGCACCTTATGGTCGATCTCCTGTGAGTCTAGATTTTCGAATCCGACGCAAAACTGACAGTTAATTGTAAGGTTCAGAGCCTGTTAATGACGATGGAACACACACAAATTGCGTCGCGATTCAATACGTCGTCCTCCGGCCGACCTCTCTCCATGGGTCTATTGCTGCCTCGGGCACCTTATGGTCGTTCTCCTGTGAGTCTAGATTTTCGAATCCGACGCAAAACTGACAGTTAATTGTAACGTTCAGAGCCTGTTAATGACGATGGAAGACACAAATTGCGTCGCGATTCAATACATCGTCCTCCAGCCGACTTGTCTCCAAGGGTCTAGTGCTGCCTCGGGCACCTTATGGTCGTTCTTCTGTGAGTCTAGATTTTCGAATCCGACGCAAAACTGACAGTTAATTGTAAGGTTCAGAGCCTCTTAATGACAATGGAACACACAAATTGAGTCGCGATTCAATACATCGTCCTCCGGCCGACCTGTCTCAAAGTGTCTATTGCTGCCTGGGCACCTTATGGTCGTTCTTCTGTGAGTCTAGATTTTCGAATCCGACGCAAAACTGACAGTTAATTGTAACGTTCAGAGCCTGTTAATGACGATGGAACACACAAATCGCGTCGCGATTCAATACATCGTCCTCCAACCGACTTGTCTCCAAGGGTCTAGTGCTGCCACGGGCACCTTATGGTCGTTCTCCTGTGAGTCTAGATTTTCGAATCCGACGCAAAACTAACAGTTAATTGTAAGGTTCAGAGCCTGTTAATGACGATGGAACACACAAATTGCGTCGCGATTCAATACATCGTCCTCCGGCCGACCTGTCTCCAAGGGTCTATTGCTGCCTCGGGCACTTTATGGTCTAGATTTTCGAATCCGACATAAAACTGACAGTTAATCGTAAGGTTCAGAGCCTCTAAATGACAATGGAACACACAAATTGCGTCGCGATTCAATACATAGTCCTCCGGCCGACCTGTCTCCAAGGGTCTATTGCTGCCTCGGGCACCTTATGGTCGATCTCCTGTGAGTCTAGATTTTCCAATCCGACGCAAAACTGACAGTTAATTGTAACGTTCAGAGCCTGTTAATGACGATGGAACACACAAATTGCGTCGCGATTCAATACATCGTCCTCCAGCCGACTTGTCTCCAAGGGTCTAGTGCTGCCTCGACACCTTATGGTCGTTCTCCTGTGAGTCTAGATTTACGAATCCGACGCAAAACTGACAGTTAATTGTAAGGTACAGAGCCTCTTAATGACAATGGAACACACAAATCGCGTCGCGATTCAATACATCGTCCTCCGGCCGACCTGTCTCCAAAGGTCTATTGCTGCCTCGGGCACCTTATGGTCGATCTCCTGTGAGTCTAGATTTTCGAATCCGACGCAAAACTGACAGTTAATTGTAACGTTCAGAGCCTGTTAATGACGATGGAACACACAAATCCCGTCGCGATTCAATACATCGTCCTCCGGCCGACCTGTCTCCAAGGGTCTTTTGCTGCCTCGGGCACCTTATGGTCGATCTCCTGTGAGTCTAGATTTTCCAATCCGACGCAAAACTGTCAGTTAATTGTAACGTTCAGAGCCTGTTAATGACGATGGAACACACAAATCGCGTCGCGATTCAATACATCGTCCTCCGGCCGACCTGTCTCCAAGGGTCTATTGCTGCCTCGGGCACCTTATGGTCGATCTCCTGTGAGTCTACATTTTCGAATCCGACGCAAAACTGACAGTTAATTGTAAGGTTCAGAGCCTGTTAATGACGATGGAACACACACAAATTGCGTCGCGATTCAATACGTCGTCCTCCGGCCGACCTGTCTCCAAGGGTCTATTGCTGCCTCGGGCACCTTATGTTCGTTCTCCTGTGAGTCTAGATTTTCGAATCCGACGCAAAACTGACAGTTAATTGTAACGTTCAGAGCCTGTTAATGACGATGGAAGACACAAATTGCGTCGCGATTCAATACATCGTCCTCCAGCCGACTTGACTCCAAGGGTCTAGTGCTGCCTCGGGCACCTTATGGTCGTTCTTCTGTGAGTCTAGATTTTCGAATCCAACGCAAAACTGACAGTTAATTGTAAGGTTCAGAGCCTCTTAATGACAATGGAACACACAAATTGAGTCGCGATTCAATACATCGTCCTCCGGCCGACCTGTCTCCAAGGGTCTATTGCTGCCTCGGGCACCTTATGGTCGTTCTTCTGTGAGTCTAGATTTCCTAATCCGACGCAAAACTGACAGTTAATTGTAACGTTCAGAGCCTGTTAATGACGATGGAACACACAAATTGCGTCGCGATTCAATACATCGTCCTCCAGCCGACTTGTCTCCAAGGGTCTAGTGCTGCCTCGGGCACCTTATGGTCGTTCCTCTGTGAGTCTAGATTTTCGAATCCGACGCAAAACTGACAGTTAATTGTAAGGTTCAGAGCCTCTTAATGACAATGGAACACACAAATTGAGTCGCGATTCAATACATCGTCCTCCGGCCGACCTGTCTCCAAGGGTCTATTGCTGCCTGGGCACCTTATGGTCGTTCTTCTGTGAGTCTAGATTTTCGAATCCGACGCAAAACTGACAGTTAATTGTAACGTTCAGAGCCTGTTAATGACGATGGAACACACAAATCGCGTCGCGATTCAATACATCGTCCTCCAACCGACTTGTATCCAAGGGTCTAGTGCTGCCACGGGCACCTTATGGTCGTTCTCCTGTGAGTCTAGATTTTCGAATCCGACGCAAAACTGACAGTTAATTGTAAGGTTCAGAGCCTGTTAATGACGATGGAACACACAAATTGCGTCGCGATTCAATACATCGTCCTCCGGCCGACCTGTCTCCAAGGGTCTATTGCTGCCTCGGGCACTTTATGGTCTAGATTTTCGAATCCGACGCAAAACTGACAGTTAATTGTAACGTTCAGAGCTTGTTAATGACGATGGAACACACAAATCGCGTCGCGATTCAATACATCGTCCTCCAGCCGACTTGTCTCCAAGGGTCTAGTGCTGCCTCGGGCACCTTATGGTCGTTCTCCTGTGAGTCTAGATTTTCGAATCCGACGCAAAACTGGCAGTTAATTGTAAGGTTCGGAGCCTGTTAATGACGATGGAACACACAAATTGCGTCGCGATTCAATACATCGTCCTCCGGCCGACCTGTCTCCAAGGGTCTATTGCTGCCTCGGGCACCTTATGGTCGATCTCCTGTGAGTCTAGATTTTCGAATCCGACGCAAAACTGACAGTTAATTGTAAGGTTCAGAGCCTGTTAATGACGATGGAACACACAAATTGCGTCGCGATTCAATACATCGTCCTCCAGCCGACTTGTCTCCAAGGGTCTAGTGCTGCCTCGGACAGCTTATGGTCGTTCTCCTGTGAGTCTAGATTTTCCAATCCGACGCAAAACTGACAGTTAATTGTAACGTTCAGAGCCTGTTAATGACGATGGAACACACAAATTGCGTCGCGATTCAATACATCGTCCTCCAGCCGACTTGTCTCCAAGGGTCTAGTGCTGCCTCGGACAGCATATGGTCGATCTCCTGTGAGTCTAGATTTTCGAATCCGACGCAAAACTGACAGTTAATCGTAAGGTTCAGAGCCTCTTAATGACAATGCAACACACAAATCGCGTCGCGATTCAATACATCGTCCTCCGGCCGACCTGTCTCCAAAGGTCTATTGCTGCCTCGGGCACCTCATGGTCGATCTCCTGTGAGTCTAGATTTTCATATCCGACTTAAAACTGACAGTTAATTGTAACGTTCAGAGCCTGTTAATGACGATGGAACACACAAATCCCGTCGCGATTCAATACATCGTCCTCCGGCCGACCTGTCTCCAAGGGTCTATTGCTGCCTCGGGCACCTTATGGTCGATCTCCTGTGAGTCTAGATTTTCCAATCCGACGCAAAACTGTCAGTTAATTGTAACGTTCTGAGCCTGTTAATGACGATGGAACACACAAATCGCGTCGCGATTCAATACATCGTCCTCCGGCCGACCTGTCTCCAAAGGTCTATTGCTGCCTCGGGCACCTTATGGTCGATCTCCTGTGAGTCTAGATTTTCGAATCCGACGCAAAACTGACAGTTAATTGTAACGTTCAGAGCCTGTTAATGACGATGGAACACACAAATCCCGTCGCGATTCAATACATCGTCCTCCAGCCTACCTGTCTCCAAGGGTCTAGTGCTGCCTCGGGCACCTTATGGTCGTTCTCCTGTGAGTCTAGATTTTCGAATCCGACGCAAAACTGACAGTTAATCGTAAGGTTCAGAGCCTCTTAATGACAATGGAACACACAAATTGCGTCGCGATTCAATACATCGTCCTCCGGCCGGCCTGTCTCCAAGGGTCTATTGCTGCCTCGGGCACCTTATGGTCGATCTCCTGTGAGTCTAGATTTTCGAATCCGACGCAAAACTGACAGTTAATTGTAACGTTCAGAGCCTGTTAATGACGATGGAACACACAAATTGCGTCGCGATTCAATACATCGTCCTCCAGCCGACTTGTCTCCAAGGGTCTAGTGCTGCCTCGGACAGCTTATGGTCGTTCTCCTGTGAGTCTAGATTTTCGAATCCGACGCAAAACTGACAGTTAATTGTAACGTTCAGAGCCTGTTAATGACGATGGAACACACAAATTGCGTCGCGATTCAATACATCGTCCTCCAGCCGACTTGTCTCCAAGGGTCTAATGCTGCCTCGGACAGCTTATGGTCGATCTCCTGTGAGTCTAGATTTCCGAATCCGACGCAAAACTGACAGTTAATCGTAAGGTTCAGAGCCTCTTAATGACAATGCAACACACAAATCGCGTCGCGATTCAATACATCGTCCTCCGGCCGACCTGTCTCCAAAGGTCTATTGCTGCCTCGGGCACCTTATGGTCGATCTCCTGTGAGTCTAGATTTTCGAATCCGACTTAAAACTGACAGTTAATTGTAACGTTCAGAGCCTGTTAATGACGATGGAACACACAAATCCCGTCGCGATTCAATACATCGTCCTCCGGCCGACCTGTCTCCAAGGGTCTATTGCTGCCTCGGGCACCTTATGGTCGATCTCCTGTGAGTCTAGATTTTCCAATCAGACGCAAAACTGTCAGTTAATTGTAACGTTCTGAGCCTGTTAATGACGATGGAACACACAAATCGCGTCGCGATTCAATACATCGTCCTCCGGCCGACCTGTCTCCAAAGGTCTATTGCTGCCTCGGGCACCTTATGGTCGATCTCCTGTGAGTCTAGATTTTCGAATCCGACGCAAAACTGACAGTTAATTGTAACGTTCAGAGCCTGTTAATGACGATGGAACACACAAATCCCGTCGCGATTCAATACATCGTCCTCCGGCCGACCTGTCTCCAAGGGTCTATTGCTGCCTCGGGCACCTTATGGTCGATCTCCTGTGAGTCTAGATTTTCCAATCCGACGCAAAACTGTCAGTTAATTGTAACGTTCAGAGCCTGTTAATGACGATGGAACACACAAATCGCGTCGCGATTCAATACATCGTCCTCCGGCCGACCTGTCTCCAAGGGTCTATTGCTGCCTCGGGCACCTTATGGTCGATCTCCTGTGATTCTAGATTTTCGAATCCGACGCAAAACTGACAGTTAATTGTAAGGTTCAGAGCCTGTTAATGACGATGGAACACACACAAATTGCGTCGCGATTCAATACGTCGTCCTCCGGCCGACCTGTCTCCAAGGGTCTATTGCTGCCTCGGGCACCTTATGGTCGTTCTCCTGTGAGTCTAGATTTTCGAATCCGACGCAAAACTGACAGTTAATTGTAACGTTCAGAGCCTGTTAATGACGATGGAAGACACAAATTACGTCGCGATTCAATACATCGTCCTCCAGCCGACTTGTCTCCAAGGGTCTATTGCTGCCTGGGCACCTTATGGTCGATCTCCTGTGAGTCTAGATTTTCGAATCCGACGCAAAACTGACAGTTAATTGCAACGTTCAGAGCCTGTTAATGACGATGGAACACACAAATCGCGTCGCGATTCAATACATCGTCCTCCAACCGACTTGTCTCGAAGGGTCTAGTGCTGCCACGGGCACCTTATGGTCGTTCTCCTGTGAGTCTAGATTTTCGAATCCGACGCAAAACTGACAGTTAATTGTAAGGTTCAGAGCCTGTTAATGACGATGGAACACACAAATTGCGTCGCGATTCAATACATCGTCCTTCGGCCGACCAGTCTCCAAGGGTCTATTGCTGCCTCGGGCACCTTATGGTCTAGATTTTCGAATCCGACGCAAAACTGACAGTTAATTGTAACGTTCAGAGCCTGTTAATGACGATGGAACACACAAATCGCGTCGTGATGCAGTACATCGTCCTCCAGCCGACTTGTCTCCAAGGGTCTAGTGCTGCCTCGGGCACCTTAAGGTCGTTCTCCTGTGAGTCTAAATTTTCGAATCCGACGCAAAACTGACAGTTAATTGTAAGGTTCAGAGCCTCTTAATGACAATGGAACACACAAATTGAATCGCGATTCAATACATCGTCTTCCGGCCGACCTGTCTCCAAGGGTCTATTGCTGCCTCGGGCACCTCATGGTCGATCTCCTGTGAGTCTAGATTTTCGAATCCGACGCAAAACTGACAGTTAATTGTAACGTTCAGAGCCTGTTAATGACGATGGAACACACAAATTGCGTCGCGATTCAATACATCGTCTTCCGGCCGACCTGTCTCCAAGGGTCTATTGCTGCCTCGGGCACCTTATGGTCGATCTCCTGTGAGTCTAGATTTTCGAATCCGACGCAAAACTGACAGTTAATTGTAAGGTTCAGAGCCTGTTAATGACGATTGAACACACAAATTGCGTCGCGATTCAATACATCGTCCTCCGGCCGACCTGTCTCCAAGGGTCTATTGCTGCCTCGGGCACCTTATGGTCGTTTTCCTGTGAGTCTAGATTTTCGAATCCGACGCAAAACTGACAGTTCATTGTAACGTTCAGAGCGTGTTAATGACGCTGGAACACACAAATCGGGTCGCGATTCAATACGTCGTCCTCCAGCCGACTTGTCTCCAAGGGTCTAGTGCTGCCTCGGGCACCTTATGGTCGTTCATCTGTGAGTCTAGATTTTCGAATCCGACGCAAAACTGACAGTTAATTGTAAGGTTCGGAGCCTGTTAATGACGATGGAACACACAAATTGCGTCGCGATTCAATACATCGTCCTCCGGCCGACCTGTCTCCAAGGATATATTGCTGCCTAGGGCACCTTATGGTCAATGTCCTGTGAGTCTAGATTTTCGAATCCGACGCAAAACGGACAGTTAATTGTAACGTTCAGAGCCTGTTAATGACGATGGAACACACAAATCGCGTCGCGATTCAATACATCGTCCTCCAGCCGACCTGTCTTCAAGGGTCTAGTGCTGCCTCGGGCACCTTATGGTCGTTCTCCTGTGAGTCTAGATTTTCGAATCCGACGCAAAACTGACAGTTAATCGTAAGGTACAGAGCCTCTTACTGACAATGGAACACACAAATTGCGTCGCGATTCAATACATCGTCCTCCGGCCGACCTGTCTCCAAGGGTCTATTGCTGCCTCGGGCACCTTATGGTCGATCTCCTGTGAGTCTAGATTTTCGAATCCGACGCAAAACTGACAGTTAATTGTAACGTTCAGAGCCGGTTAATGACGATGGAACACACAAATTGCGTCGCGATTCAATACATCGTCCTCCAGCCGACTTGTCTCCAAGGGTCTTGTGCTGCCTCGGGCAACTTATGGTCGTTCTTCTGTGAGTCTAGATTTTCGAATCCGACGCAAAACTGACAGTTAATTGTAAGGTTCAGAGCCTCTTAATGACAATGGAACACACAAATTGAGTCGCGATTCAATACATCGTCTTCCGGCCGACCTGTCTCCAAGGGTCTATTGCTGCCTCGGGCACCTCATGGTCGATCTCCTGTGAGTCTAGATTTTCGAATCCGACGCAAAACTGACAGTTAATTGTAACGTTCAGAGCCTGTTAATGACGATGGAACACACAAATTGCGTCGCGATTCAATACATCGTCTTCCGGCCGACCTGTCTCCAAGGGTCTATTGCTGCCTCGGGCACCTTATGGTCGATCTCCTGTGAGTCTAGATTTTCGAAACCGACTCAAAACTGACAGTTAATTATAACCTTCAGAGCCTGTTAATGACGCTGGAACACACAAATCGCGTCGCGATTCAATACGTCGTCCTCCAGCCGACTTGTCTCCAAGGGTCTAGTGCTGCCTCGGGCACCTTATGGTCGTTCATCTGTGAGTCTAGATTTTCGAATCCGACGCAAAACTGACTGTTTATTGTGAGGTTCAGAGCCTCTTAATGACAATGGAACACACAAACTGCGTCGCGATTCAATACATCGTCCTCCTGCCGACCTGTCTCCAAGGGTCTATTGCTGCCTCGAGCACCTTATGGTCGATCTCCTGTGAGTCTAGATTTTCGAATCCGACGCAAAACTGACAGTTAATTGTAACGTTCAGAGCCTGTTAATGACGATGGAACACACAAATCGCGTCGCGATTCAATACATCGTCCTCCAGCCGACTTGTCTCCAAGGGTCTAGTGCTGCCTCGGGCACCTTATGGTCGTTCTCCTGTGAGTCTAGATTTTCGAATCCGACGCAAACTGGCAGTTAATTGTAAGGTTCGGAGCCTGTTAATGACGATGGAACACACAAATTGCGTCGCGATTCAATACATCGTCCTCCGGCCGACCTGTCTCCAAGGATCTATTGCTGCCTCGGGCACCTTATGGTCGATCTCCTGTGAGTCTAGATTTTCGAATCCGACGCAAAACTGACAGTTAATTGTAACGTTCAGAGCCTGTTAATGACGATGGAACACACAAATCGCGTCGCGATTCAATACATCGTCCTCCAGCCGACCTGTCTCCAAGGGTCTAGCGCTGCCTCGGGCACCTTATTGTCGTTCTCCTGTGAGTCTAGAATTTCGAATCCGACGCAAAACTGACAGTTAATCGTAAGGTTCAGAGCCTCTTAATGACAATGGAACACACAAATTGCGTCGCGATTCAATACATCGTCCTCCGGCCGACCTGTCTCCAAGGGTCTATTGCTGCCTCGGGCACCTTATGGTTGATCTCCTGTGAGTCTAGATTTTCGAATCCGACGCAAAACTGACAGTTAATTGTAACGTTCAGAGCCTGTTAATGACGATGGAACACACAAATTGCGTCGCGATTCAATACATCGTCCTCCAGCCGACTTGTCTCCAAGGGTCTAGTGCTGCCTCGGACACCTTATGGTCGTTCTCCTGTGAGTCTAGATTTTCGAATCCGACGCAAAACTGACAGTTAATTGTAAGGTACAGAGCCTCTTAATGACAATGGAACACACAAATCGCGTCGCGATTCAATACATCGTCCTCCGGCCGACCTGTCTCCAAGGGTCTATTGCTGCCTCGGGCACCTTATGGTCGATCTCCTGTGAGTCTAGATTTTCGAATCCGACGCAAAACTGACAGTTAATTGTAACGTTCAGAGCCCGTTAATGACGATGGAACACACAAATCGCGTCGCGATTCAATACATCGTCCTCCAACCGACTTGTCTCCAAGGGTCTAGTGCTGCCACGGGCACCTTATGGTCGTTCTCCTGTGAGTCTAGATTTTCGAATCCGACGCAAAACTGACAGTTAATTGTAAGGTTCAGAGCCTGTTAATGACGATGGAACACACAAATTGCGACGCGATTCAATACATCGTCCTCCGGCCGACCTGTCTCCAAGGGTCTATTGCTGCCTCGGGCACCTTATGGTCTAGATTTTCGAATCCGACGCAAAACTGACAGTTAATTGTAACGTTCAGAGCCTGTTAATGACGATGGAACACACAAATTGCGTCACGATTCAATACATCGTCCTCCAGCCGACTTGTCTCCAAGTGTCTAGTGCTGCCTCGGGCACCTTATGGTCGTTCTCCTGTGAGTCTAGATTTTCGAATCCGACGCAAAACTGACAGTTAATTGTAAGGTTCGGTGCCTGTTAATGACAATGGAACACACAAATTGCGTCTCGATTCAATACATCGTCCTCCGGCCGGCCTGTCTCCAAGGGTCTATTGCTGCCTCGGGCACCTTATGGTCGATCTCCTGTGAGTCTAGATTTTCGAATCCGACGCAAAACTGACAGTTAATTGTAACGTTCAGAGCCTGTTAATGACGATGGAACACACAAATTGCGTCGCGATTCAATACATCGTCCTCCAGCCGACTTGTCTCCAAGGGTCTAGTGCTGCCTCGGACAGCTTATGGTCGTTCTCCTGTGAGTCTAGATTTTCGAATCCGACGCAAAACTGACAGTTAATTGTAACGTTCAGAGCCTGTTAATGACGATGGAACACACAAATTGCGTCGCGATTCAATACATCGTCCTCCAGCCGACTTGTCTCCAAGGGTCTAGTGCTGCCTCGGACAGCTTATGGTCGATCTCCTGTGAGTCTAGATTTTCGAATCCGACGCAAAACTGACAGTTAATCGTAAGGTTCAGAGCCTCTTAATGACAATGCAACACACAAATCGCGTCGCGATTCAATACATCGTCCTCCGGCCGACCTGTCTCCAAAGGTCTATTGCTGCCTCGGGCACCTTATGGTCGATCTCCTGTGAGTCTAGATTTTCGAATCCGACTTAAAACTGACAGTTAATTGTAACGTTCAGAGCCTGTTAATGACGATGGAACACACAAATCCCGTTGCGATTCAATACATCGTCCTCCGGCCGACCTGTCTCCAAGGGTCTATTGCTGCCTCGGGCACCTTATGGTCGATCTCCTGTGAGTCTAGATTTTCCAATCCGACGCAAAACTGTCAGTTAATTGTAACGTTCTGAGCCTGTTAATGACGATGGAACACACAAATCGCGTCGCGATTCAATACATCGTCCTCCGGCCGACCTGTCTCCAAAGGTCTATTGCTGCCTCGGGCACCTTATGGTCGATCTCCTGTGAGTCTAGATTTTCGAATCCGACGCAAAACTGACAGTTAATTGTAACGTTCAGAGCCTGTTAATGACGATGGAACACACAAATCCCGTCGCGATTCAATACATCGTCCTCCGGCCGACCTGTCTCCAAGGGTCTATTGCTGCCTCGGGCACCTTATGGTCGATCTCCTGTGAGTCTAGATTTTCCAATCCGACGCAAAACTGTCAGTTAATTGTAACGTTCAGAGCCTGTTAATGACGATGGAACACACAAATCGCGTCGCGATTCAATACATCGTCCTCCGGCCGACCTGCCTCCAAGGGTCTATTGCTGCCTCGGGCACCTTATGGTCGATCTCCTGTGAGTCTAGATTTTCGAATCCGACGCAAAACTGACAGTTAATTGTAAGGTTCAGAGCCTGTTAATGACGATGGAACACACACAAATTGCGTCGCGATTCAATACGTCGTCCTCCGGCCGACCTGTCTCCAAGGGTCTATTGCTGCCTCGGGCACCTTATTGTCGTTCTCCTGTGAGTCTAGATTTTCGAATCCGACGCAAAACTGACAGTTAATTGTAACGTTCAGAGCCTGTTAATGACGATGGAAGACACAAATTACGTCGCGATTCAATACATCGTCCTCCAGCCGACTTGTCTCCAAGGGTCTATTGCTGCCTGGGCACCTTATGGTCGATCTCCTGTGAGTCTAGATTTTCGAATCCGACGCAAAACTGACAGTTAATTGTAACGTTCAGAGCCTGTTAATGACGATGGAACACACAAATCGCGTCGCGATTCAATACATCGTCCTCCAACCGACTTGTCTCGAAGGGTCTAGTGCTGCCACGGGCACCTTATGGTCGTTCTCCTGTGAGTCTAGATTTTCGAATCCGACGCAAAACTGACAGTTAATTGTAAGGTTCAGAGCCTGTTAATGACGATGGAACACACAAATTGCGTCGCGATTCAATACATCGTCCTTCGGCCGACCAGTCTCCAAGGGTCTATTGCTGCCTCGGGCACCTTATGGTCTAGATTTTCGAATCCGACGCAAAACTGACAGTTAATTGTAACGTTCAGAGCCTGTTAATGACGATGGAACACACAAATCGCGTCGTGATGCAATACATCGTCCTCCAGCCGACTTGTCTCCAAGGGTCTAGTGCTGCCTCGGGCACCTTAAGGTCGTTCTCCTGTGAGTCTAAATTTTCGAATCCGACGCAAAACTGACAGTTAATTGTAAGGTTCAGAGCCTCTTAATGACAATGGAACACACAAATTGAGTCGCGATTCAATACATCGTCTTCCGGCCGACCTGTCTCCAAGGGTCTATTGCTGCCTCGGGCACCTCATGGTCGATCTCCTGTGAGTCTAGATTTTCGAATCCGACCCAAAACTGACAGTTAATTGTAACGTTCAGAGCCTGTTAATGACGATGGAACACACAAATTGCGTCGCGATTCAATACATCGTCTTCCGGCCGACCTGTCTCCAAGGGTCTATTGCTGCCTCGGGCACCTTATGGTCGATCTCCTGTGAGTCTAGATTTTCGAATCCGACGCAAAACTGACAGTTAATTGTAAGGTTCAGAGCCTGTTAATGACGATTGAACACACAAATCGGGTCGCGATTCAATACGTCGTCCTCCAGCCGACTTGTCTCCAAGGGTCTAGTGCTGCCTCGGGCACCTTATGGTCGTTCATCTGTGAGTCTAGATTTTCGAATCCGACGCAAAACTGACAGTTAATTGTAAGGTTCGGAGCCTGTTAATGACGATGGAACACACAAATTCCGTCGCGATTCAATACATCGTCCTCCGGCCTACCTGTCTCCAAGGATATATTGCTGCCTAGGGCACCTTATGGTCAATGTCCTGTGAGTCTAGATTTTCGAATACGACGCAAAACGGACAGTTAATTGTAACGTTCAGAGCCTGTTAATGACGATGGAACACACAAATCGCGTCGCGATTCAATACATCGTCCTCCAGCCGACCTGTCTCCAAGGGTCTAGTGCTGCCTCGGGCACCTTATGGTCGTTCTCCTGTGAGTCTAGATTTTCGAATCCGACGCAAAACTGACAGTTAATCGTAAGGTTCAGAGCCTCTTAATGACAATGGAACACACAAATTGCGTCGCGATTCAATACATCGTCCTCCGGCCGACCTGTCTCCAAGGGTCTATTGCTGCCTCGGGCACCTTATGGTCGATCTCCTGTGAGTCTAGATTTTCGAATCCGACGCAAAACTGACAGTTAATTGTAACGTTCAGAGCCTGTTAATGACGATGGAACACACAAATTGCGTCGCGATTCAATACATCGTCCTCCAGCCGACTTGTCTCCATAGGTCTTGTGCTGCCTCGGGCAACTTATGGTCGTTCTTCTGTGAGTCTAGATTTTCGAATCCGACGCAAAACTGACAGTTAATTGTAAGGTTCAGAGCCTCTTAATGACAATGGAACACACAAATTGAGTCTCGATTCAATACATCGTCTTCCGGCCGACCTGTCTCCAAGGGTCTATTGCTGCCTCGGGCACCTCATGGTCGATCTCCTGTGAGTCTAGATTTTCGAATCCGACGCAAAACTGACAGTTAATTGTAACGTTCAGAGCCTGTTAATGACGATGGAACACACAAATTGCGTCGCGATTCAATACATCGTCTTCCGGCCGACCTGTCTCCAAGGGTCTATTGCTGCCTCGGGCACCTTATGGTCGATCTCCTGTGAGTCTAGATTTTCGAATCCGACTCAAAACTGACAGTTAATTATAACGTTCAGAGCCTGTTAATGACGCTGGAACACACAAATTGCGTCACGATTCAATACATCGTCCTCCAGCCGACTTGTCTCCAAGGGTCTAGTGCTGCCTCGGGCACCTTATGGTCGTTCTCCTGTGAGTCTAGATTTTCGAATCCGACGCAAAACTGACAGTTAATTGTAAGGTTCGGTGCCTGTTAATGACAATGGAACACACAAATTGCGTCGCGATTCAATACATCGTCCTCCGGCCGGCCTGTCTCCAAGGGACTATTGCTGCCTCGGACAGCTTATGGTCGATCTCCTGTGAGTCTAGATTTTCGAATCCGACGCAAAACTGACAGTTAATTGTAAGGTTCGGTGCCTGTTAATGACAATGGAACACACAAATTGCGTCGCGATTCAATACATCGTCCTCCGGCCGGCCTGTCTCCAAGGGACTATTGCTGCCTCGGGCACCTTATGGTCGATCTCCTGTGAGTCTAGATTTTCGAATCCGACGCAAAACTGACAGTTAATTGTAACGTTCAGAGCCTGTTAATGACGATGGAACACACAAATTGCGTCGCGATTCAATACATCGTCCTCCAGCCGACTTGTCTCCAAGGGTCTAGTGCTGCCTCGGACAGCTTATGGTCGATCTCCTGTGAGTCTAGATTTTCGAATCCGACGCAAAACTGACAGTTAATCGTAAGGTTCAGAGCCTCTTAATGACAATGCAACACACAAATCGCGTCGCGATTCAATACATCGTCCTCCGGCCGACCTGTCTCCAAAGGTCTATTGCTGCCTCGGGCACCTTATGGTCGATCTCCTGTGAGTCTAGATTTTCGAATCCGACTTAAAACTGACAGTTAATTGTAACGTTCAGAGCCTGTTAATGACGATGGAACACACAAATCCCGTTGCGATTCAATACATCGTCCTCCGGCCGACCTGTCTCCAAGGGTCTATTGCTGCCTCGGGCACCTTATGGTCGATCTCCTGTGAGTCTAGATTTTCGAATCCGACGCAAAACTGTCAGTTAATTGTAACGTTCAGAGCCTGTTAATGACGATGGAACACACAAATTGCGTCGCGATTCAATACATCGTCCTCCAGCCGACTTGTCTCCAAGGGTCTAGTGCTGCCTCGGACAGCTTATGGTCGTTCTCCTGTGAGTCTAGATTTTCGAATCCGACGCAAAACTGACAGTTAATTGTAACGTTCAGAGCCTGTTAATGACGATGGAACACACAAATTGCGTCGCGATTCAATACATCGTCCTCCAGCCGACTTGTCTCCAAGGGTCTAGTGCTGCCTCGGACAGCTTATGGTCGATCTCCTGTGAGTCTAGATTTTCGAATCCGACGCAAAACTGACAGTTAATCGTAAGGTTCAGAGCCTCTTAATGACAATGCAA
This sequence comes from Schistocerca nitens, assembly GCF_023898315.1. NCBI lineage: Eukaryota > Metazoa > Arthropoda > Insecta > Orthoptera > Acrididae > Schistocerca > Schistocerca nitens. Next base: position 236,107,638 of record NC_064623.1, on the reverse strand, counting down.
CACACAAATCGCGTCGCGATTCAATACATCGTCCTCCGGCCGACCTGTCTCCAAAGGTCTATTGCTGCCTCGGGCACCTTATGGTCGATCTCCTGTGAGTCTAGATTTTCGAATCCGACTTAAAACTGACAGTTAATTGTAACGTTCAGAGCCTGTTAATGACGATGGAACACACAAATCCCGTTGCGATTCAATACATCGTCCTCCGGCCGACCTGTCTCCAAGGGTCTATTGCTGCCTCGGGCACCTTATGGTCGATCTCCTGTGAGTCTAGATTTTCGAATCCGACTTAAAACTGACAGTTAATTGTAACGTTCAGAGCCTGTTAATGACGATGGAACACACAAATTGCGTCGCGATTCAATACATCGTCCTCCAGCCGACTTGTCTCCAAGGGTCTAGTGCTGCCTCGGACAGCTTATGGTCGTTCTCCTGTGAGTCTAGATTTTCGAATCCGACGCAAAACTGACAGTTAATTGTAACGTTCAGAGCCTGTTAATGACGATGGAACACACAAATTGCGTCGCGATTCAATACATCGTCCTCCAGCCGACTTGTCTCCAAGGGTCTAGTGCTGCCTCGGACAGCTTATGGTCGTTCTCCTGTGAGTCTAGATTTTCGAATCCGACGCAAAACTGACAGTTAATTGTAACGTTCAGAGCCTGTTAATGACGATGGAACACACAAATTGCGTCGCGATTCAATACATCGTCCTCCAGCCGACTTGTCTCCAAGGGTCTAGTGCTGCCTCGGACAGCTTATGGTCGATCTCCTGTGAGTCTAGATTTTCGAATCCGACGCAAAACTGACAGTTAATCGTAAGGTTCAGAGCCTCTTAATGACAATGCAACACACAAATCGCGTCGCGATTCAATACATCGTCCTCCGGCCGACCTGTCTCCAAAGGTCTATTGCTGCCTCGGGCACCTTATGGTCGATCTCCTGTGAGTCTAGATTTTCGAATCCGACTTAAAACTGACAGTTAATTGTAACGTTCAGAGCCTGTTAATGACGATGGAACACACAAATCCCGTTGCGATTCAATACATCGTCCTCCGGCCGACCTGTCTCCAAGGGTCTATTGCTGCCTCGGGCACCTTATGGTCGATCTCCTGTGAGTCTAGATTTTCCAATCCGACGCAAAACTGTCAGTTAATTGTAACGTTCTGAGCCTGTTAATGACGATGGAACACACAAATCGCGTCGCGATTCAATACATCGTCCTCCGGCCGACCTGTCTCCAAAGGTCTATTGCTGCCTCGGGCACCTTATGGTCGATCTCCTGTGAGTCTAGATTTTCGAATCCGACGCAAAACTGACAGTTAATTGTAACGTTCAGAGCCTGTTAATGACGATGGAACACACAAATCCCGTCGCGATTCAATACATCGTCCTCCGGCCGACCTGTCTCCAAGGGTCTATTGCTGCCTCGGGCACCTTATGGTCGATCTCCTGTGAGTCTAGATTTTCCAATCCGACGCAAAACTGTCAGTTAATTGTAACGTTCAGAGCCTGTTAATGACGATGGAACACACAAATCGCGTCGCGATTCAATACATCGTCCTCCGGCCGACCTGTCTCCAAGGGTCTATTGCTGCCTCGGGCACCTTATGGTCGATCTCCTGTGAGTCTAGATTTTCGAATCCGACGCAAAACTGACAGTTAATTGTAAGGTTCAGAGCCTGTTAATGGCGATGGAACACACACAAATTGCGTCGCGATTCAATACGTCGTCCTCCGGCCGACCTGTCTCCAAGGGTCTATTGCTGCCTCGGGCACCTTATGGTCGTTCTCCTGTGAGTCTAGATTTTCGAATCCGACGCAAAACTGACAGTTAATTGTAACGTTCAGAGCCTGTTAATGACGATGGAAGACACAAATTACGTCGCGATTCAATACATCGTCCTCCAGCCGACTTGTCTCCAAGGGTCTATTGCTGCCTGGGCACCTTATGGTCGATCTCCTGTGAGTCTAGATTTTCGAATCCGACGCAAAACTGACAGTTAATTGTAACGTTCAGAGCCTGTTAATGACGATGGAACACACAAATCGCGTCGCGATTCAATACATCGTCCTCCAACCGACTTGTCTCGAAGGGTCTAGTGCTGCCACGGGCACCTTATGGTCGTTCTCCTGTGAGTCTAGATTTTCGAATCCGACGCAAAACTGACAGTTAATTGTAAGGTTCAGAGCCTGTTAATGACGATGGAACACACAAATTGCGTCGCGATTCAATACATCGTCCTTCGGCCGACCAGTCTCCAAGGGTCTATTGCTGCCTCGGGCACCTTATGGTCTAGATTTTCGAATCCGACGCAAAACTGACAGTTAATTGTAACGTTCAGAGCCTGTTAATGACGATGGAACACACAAATCGCGTCGTGATGCAATACATCGTCCTCCAGCCGACTTGTCTCCAAGGGTCTAGTGCTGCCTCGGGCACCTTAAGGTCGTTCTCCTGTGAGTCTAAATTTTCGAATCCGACGCAAAACTGACAGTTAATTGTAAGGTTCAGAGCCTCTTAATGACAATGGAACACACAAATTGAGTCGCGATTCAATACATCGTCTTCCGGCCGACCTGTCTCCAAGGGTCTATTGCTGCCTCGGGCACCTCATGGTCGATCTCCTGTGAGTCTAGATTTTCGAATCCGACGCAAAACTGACAGTTAATTGTAACGTTCAGGGCCTGTTAATGACGATGGAACACACAAATTGCGTCGCGATTCAATACATCGTCTTCCGGCCGACCTGTCTCCAAGGGTCTATTGCTGCCTCGGGCACCTTATGGTCGATCTCCTGTGAGTCTAGATTTTCGAATCCGACGCAAAACTGACAGTTAATTGTAAGGTTCAGAGCCTGTTAATGACGATTGAACACACAAATTGCGTCGCGATTCAATACATCGTCCTCCGGCCGACCTGTCTCCAAGGGTCTATTGCTGCCTCGGGCACCTTATGGTCGTTTTCCTGTGAGTCTAGATTTTCGAATCCGACGCAAAACTGACAGTTAATTATAACGTTCAGAGCGTGTTAATGACGCTGGAACACACAAATCGGGTCGCGATTCAATACGTCGTGCTCCAGCCGACTTGTCTCCAAGGGTCTAGTGCTGCCTCGGGCACCTTATGGTCGTTCATCTGTGAGTCTAGATTTTCGAATCCGACGCAAAACTGACAGTTAATTGTAAGGTTTGGAGCCTGTTAATGACGATGGAACACACAAATTGCGTCGCGATTCAATACATCGTCCTCCGGCCGACCTGTCTCCAAGGATATATTGCTGCCTAGGGCACCTTATGGTCAATGTCCTGTGAGTCTAGATTTTCGAATACGACGCAAAACGGACAGTTAATTGTAACGTTCAGAGCCTGTTAATGACGATGGAACACACAAATCGCGTCGCGATTCAATACATCGTCCTCCAGCCGACCTGTCTCCAAGGGTCTAGTGCTGCCTCGGGCACCTTATGGTCGTTCTCCTGTGAGTCTAGATTTTCGAAACCGACGCAAAACTGACAGTTAATCGTAAGGTTCAGAGCCTCTTAATGACAATGGAACACACAAATTGCGTCGCGATTCAATACATCGTCCTCCGGCCGACCTGTCTCCAAGGGTCTATTGCTGCCTCGGGCACCTTATGGTCGATCTCCTGTGAGTCTAGATTTTCGAATCCGACGCAAAACTGACAGTTAATTGTAACGTTCAGAGCCTGTTAATGACGATGGAACACACAAATTGCGTCGCGATTCAATACATCGTCCTCCAGCCGACTTGTCTCCAAGGGTCTTGTGCTGCCTCGGGCAACTTATGGTCGTTCTTCTGTGAGTCTAGATTTTCGAATCCGACGCAAAACTGACAGTTAATTGTAAGGTTCAGAGCCTCTTAATGACAATGGAACACACAAATTGAGTCTCGATTCAATACATCGTCTTCCGGCCGACCTGTCTCCAAGGGTCTATTGCTGCCTCGGGCACCTCATGGTCGATCTCCTGTGAGTCTAGATTTTCGAATCCGACGCAAAACTGACAGTTAATTGTAACGTTCAGAGCCTGTTAATGACGATGGAACACACAAATTGCGTCGCGATTCAATACATCGTCTTCCGGCCGACCTGTCTCCAAGGGTCTATTGCTGCCTCGGGCACCTTATGGTCGATCTCCTGTGAGTCTAGATTTTCGAATCCGACTCAAAACTGACAGTTAATTATAACGTTCAGAGCCTGTTAATGACGCTGGAACACACAAATCGCGTCGCGATTCAATACGTCGTCCTCCAGCCGACTTGTCTCCAAGGGTCTAGTGCTGCCTCGGGCACCTTATGGTCGTTCATCTGTGAGTCTAGATTTTCGAATTCGACGCAAAACTGACTGTTTATTGTGAGGTTCAGAGCCTCTTAATGACAATGGAACACACAAACTGCGTCGCGATTCAATACATCGTCCTCCTGCCGACCTGTCTCCAAGGGTCTATTGCTGCCTCGAGCACCTTATGGTCGATCTCCTGTGAGTCTAGATTTTCGAATCCGACGCAAAACTGACAGTTAATTGTAACGTTCAGAGCCTGTTAATGACGATGGAACACACAAATCGCGTCGCGATTCAATACATCGTCCTCCAACCGACTTGTCTCCAAGGGTCTAGTGCTGCCTCGGGCACCTTATGGTCGTTCTCCTGTGAGTCTAGATTTTCGAATCCGACGCAAACTGGCAGTTAATTGTAAGGTTCGGAGCCTGTTAATGACGATGGAACACACAAATTGCGTCGCGATTCAATACATCGTCCTCCGGCCGACCTGTCTCCAAGGATCTATTGCTGCCTCGGGCACCTTATGGTCGATCTCCTGTGAGTCTAGATTTTCGAATCCGACGCAAAACTGACAGTTAATTGTAACGTTCAGAGCCTGTTAATGACGATGGAACACACAAATCGCGTCGCGATTCAATACATCGTCCTCCAGCCGACCTGTCTCCAAGGGTCTAGCGCTGCCTCGGGCACCTTATTGTCGTTCTCCCGTGAGTCTAGAATTTCGAATCCGACGCAAAACTGACAGTTAATCGTAAGGTTCAGAGCCTCTTAATGACAATGGAACACACAAATTGCGTCGCGATTCAATACATCGTCCTCCGGCCGACCTGTCTCCAAGGGTCTATTGCTGCCTCGGGCACCTTATGGTTGATCTCCTGTGAGTCTAGATTTTCGAATCCGACGCAAAACTGACAGTTAATTGTAACGTTCAGAGCCTGTTAATGACGATGGAACACACAAATTGCGTCGCGATTCAATACATCGTCCTCCAGCCGACTTGTCTCCAAGGGTCTAGTGCTGCCTCGGACACCTTATGGTCGTTCTCCTGTGAGTCTAGATTTTCGAATCCGACGCAAAACTGACAGTTAATTGTAAGGTACAGAGCCTCTTAATGACAATGGAACACACAAATCGCGTCGCGATTCAATACATCGTCCTCCGGCCGACCTGTCTCCAAGGGTCTATTGCTGCCTCGGGCACCTTATGGTCGATCTCCTGTGAGTCTAGATTTTCGAATCCGACGCAAAACTGACAGTTAATTGTAACGTTCAGAGCCTGTTAATGACGATGGAACACACAAATTGCGTCGCGATTCAATACATCGTCCTCCAGCCGACTTGTCTCCAAGGGTCTTGTGCTGCCTCGGGCAACTTATGGTCGTTCTTCTGTGAGTCTAGATTTTCGAATCCGACGCAAAACTGACAGTTAATTGTAAGGTTCAGAGCCTCTTAATGACAATGGAACACACAAATTGAGTCTCGATTCAATACATCGTCTTCCGGCCGACCTGTCTCCAAGGGTCTATTGCTGCCTCGGGCACCTCATGGTCGATCTCCTGTGAGTCTAGATTTTCGAATCCGACGCAAAACTGACAGTTAATTGTAACGTTCAGAGCCTGTTAATGACGATGGAACACACAAATTGCGTCGCGATTCAATACATCGTCTTCCGGCCGACCTGTCTCCAAGGGTCTATTGCTGCCTCGGGCACCTTATGGTCGATCTCCTGTGAGTCTAGATTTTCGAATCCGACTCAAAACTGACAGTTAATTATAACGTTCAGAGCCTGTTAATGACGCTGGAACACACAAATTGCGTCACGATTCAATACATCGTCCTCCAGCCGACTTGTCTCCAAGGGTCTAGTGCTGCCTCGGGCACCTTATGGTCGTTCTCCTGTGAGTCTAGATTTTCGAATCCGACGCAAAACTGACAGTTAATTGTAAGGTTCGGTGCCTGTTAATGACAATGGAACACACAAATTGCGTCGCGATTCAATACATCGTCCTCCGGCCGGCCTGTCTCCAAGGGTCTATTGCTGCCTCGGGCACCTTATGGTCGATCTCCTGTGAGTCTAGATTTTCGAATCCGACGCAAAACTGACAGTTAATTGTAACGTTCAGAGCCTGTTAATGACGATGGAACACACAAATTGCGTCGCGATTCAATACATCGTCCTCCAGCCGACTTGTCTCCAAGGGTCTAGTGCTGCCTCGGACAGCTTATGATCGTTCTCCTGTGAGTCTAGATTTTCGAATCCGACGCAAAACTGACAGTTAATTGTAACGTTCAGAGCCTGATAATGACGATGGAACACACAAATTGCGTCGCGATTCAATACATCGTCCTCCAGCCGACTTGTCTCCAAGGGTCTAGTGCTGCCTCGGACAGCTTATGGTCGATCTCCTGTGAGTCTAGATTTTCGAATCCGACGCAAAACTGACAGTTAATCGTAAGGTTCAGAGCCTCTTAATGACAATGCAACACACAAATCGCGTCGCGATTCAATACATCGTCCTCCGGCCGACCTGTCTCCAAAGGTCTATTGCTGCCTCGGGCACCTTTTGGTCGATCTCCTGTGAGTCTAGATTTTCGAATCCGACTTAAAACTGACAGTTAATTGTAACGTTCAGAGCCTGTTAATGACGATGGAACACACAAATCCCGTTGCGATTCAATACATCGTCCTCCGGCCGACCTGTCTCCAAGGGTCTATTGCTGCCTCGGGCACCTTATGGTCGATCTCCTGTGAGTCTAGATTTTCCAATCCGACGCAAAACTGTCAGTTAATTGTAACGTTCTGAGCCTGTTAATGACGATGGAACACACAAATCGCGTCGCGATTCAATACATCGTCCTCCGGCCGACCTGTCTCCAAAGGTCTATTGCTGCCTCGGGCACCTTATGGTCGATCTCCTGTGAGTCTAGATTTTCGAATCCGACGCAAAACTGACAGTTAATTGTAACGTTCAGAGCCTGTTAATGACGATGGAACACACAAATCCCGTCGCGATTCAATACATCGTCCTCCGGCCGACCTGTCTCCAAGGGTCTATTGCTGCCTCGGGCACCTTATGGTCGATCTCCTGTGAGTCTAGATTTTCCAATCCGACGCAAAACTGTCAGTTAATTGTAACGTTCAGAGCCTGTTAATGACGATGGAACACACAAATTGCGTCGCGATTCAATACATCGTCCTCCGGCCGACCTGCCTCCAAGGGTCTATTGCTGCCTCGGGCACCTTATGGTTGATCTCCTGTGAGTCTAGATTTTCGAATCCGACGCAAAACTGACAGTTAATTGTAACGTTCAGAGCCTGTTAATGACGATGGAACACACAAATTGCGTCGCGATTCAATACATCGTCCTCCAGCCGACTTGTCTCCAAGGGTCTAGTGCTGCCTCGGACACCTTATGGTCGTTCTCCTGTGAGTCTAGATTTTCGAATCCGACGCAAAACTGACAGTTAATTGTAAGGTACAGAGCCTCTTAATGACAATGGAACACACAAATCGCGTCGCGATTCAATACATCGTCCTCCGGCCGACCTGTCTCCAAGGGTCTATTGCTGCCTCGGGCACCTTATGGTCGATCTCCTGTGAGTCTAGATTTTCGAATCCGACGCAAAACTGACAGTTAATTGTAACGTTCAGAGCCTGTTAATGACGATGGAACACACAAATTGCGTCGCGATTCAATACATCGTCCTCCAGCCGACTTGTCTCCAAGGGTCTTGTGCTGCCTCGGGCAACTTATGGTCGTTCTTCTGTGAGACTAGATTTTCGAATCCGACGCAAAACTGACAGTTAATTGTAAGGTTCAGAGCCTCTTAATGACAATGGAACACACAAATTGAGTCTCGATTCAATACATCGTCTTCCGGCCGACCTGTCACAAGGGTCTATTGCTGCCTCGGGCACCTCATGGTCGATCTCCTGTGAGTCTAGATTTTCGAATCCGACGCAAAACTGACAGTTAATTGTAACGTTCAGAGCCTGTTAATGACGATGGAACACACAAATTGCGTCGCGATTCAATACATCGTCTTCCGGCCGACCTGTCTCCAAGGGTCTATTGCTGCCTCGGGCACCTTATGGTCGATCTCCTGTGAGTCTAGATTTTCGAATCCGACTCAAAACTGACAGTTAATTATAACGTTCAGAGCCTGTTAATGACGCTGGAACACACAAATTGCGTCACGATTCAATACATCGTCCTCCAGCCGACTTGTCTCCAAGGGTCTAGTGCTGCCTCGGGCACCTTATGGTCGTTCTCCTGTGAGTCTAGATTTTCGAATCCGACGCAAAACTGACAGTTAATTGTAAGGTTCGGTGCCTGTTAATGACAATGGAACACACAAATTGCGTCGCGATTCAATACATCGTCCTCCGGCCGGCCTGTCTCCAAGGGTCTATTGCTGCCTCGGGCACCTTATGGTCGATCTCCTGTGAGTCTAGATTTTCGAATCCGACGCAAAACTGACAGTTAATTGTAACGTTCAGAGCCTGTTAATGACGATGGAACACACAAATTGCGTCGCGATTCAATACATCGTCCTCCAGCCGACTTGTCTCCAAGGGTCTAGTGCTGCCTCGGACAGCTTATGATCGTTCTCCTGTGAGTCTAGATTTTCGAATCCGACGCAAAACTGACAGTTAATTGTAACGTTCAGAGCCTGTTAATGACGATGGAACACACAAATTGCGTCGCGATTCAATACATCGTCCTCCAGCCGACTTGTCTCCAAGGGTCTAGTGCTGCCTCGGACAGCTTATGGTCGATCTCCTGTGAGTCTAGATTTTCGAATCCGACGCAAAACTGACAGTTAATCGTAAGGTTCAGAGCCTCTTAATGACAATGCAACACACAAATCGCGTCGCGATTCAATACATCGTCCTCCGGCCGACCTGTCTCCAAAGGTCTATTGCTGCCTCGGGCACCTTTTGGTCGATCTCCTGTGAGTCTAGATTTTCGAATCCGACTTAAAACTGACAGTTAATTGTAACGTTCAGAGCCTGTTAATGACGATGGAACACACAAATCCCGTTGCGATTCAATACATCGTCCTCCGGCCGACCTGTCTCCAAGGGTCTATTGCTGCCTCGGGCACCTTATGGTCGATCTCCTGTGAGTCTAGATTTTCCAATCCGACGCAAAACTGTCAGTTAATTGTAACGTTCTGAGCCTGTTAATGACGATGGAACACACAAATCGCGTCGCGATTCAATACATCGTCCTCCATCCGACCTGTCTCCAAAGGTCTATTGCTGCCTCGGGCACCTTATGGTCGATCTCCTGTGAGTCTAGATTTTCGAATCCGACGCAAAACTGACAGTTAATTGTAACGTTCAGAGCCTGTTAATGACGATGGAACACACAAATCCCGTCGCGATTCAATACATCGTCCTCCGGCCGACCTGTCTCCAAGGGTCTATTGCTGCCTCGGGCACCTTATGGTCGATCTCCTGTGAGTCTAGATTTTCCAATCCGACGCAAAACTGTCAGTTAATTGTAACGTTCAGAGCCTGTTAATGACGATGGAACACACAAATCGCGTCGCGATTCAATACATCGTCCTCCGGCCGACCTGTCTCCAAGGGTCTATTGCTGCCTCGGGCACCTTATGGTCGATCTCCTGTGAGTCTAGATTTTCGAATCCGACGCAAAACTGACAGTTAATTGTAAGGTTCAGAGCCTGTTAATGACGATGGAACACACACAAATTGCGTCGCGATTCAATACGTCGTCCTCCGGCCGACCTGTCTCCAAGGGTCTATTGCTGCCTCGGGCACCTTATGGTCGTTCTCCTGTGAGTCTAGATTTTCGAATCCGACGCAAAACTGACAGTTAATTGTAACGTTCAGAGCCTGTTAATGACGATGGAAGACACAAATTACGTCGCGATTCAATACATCGTCCTCCAGCCGACTTGTCTCCAAGGGTCTATTGCTGCCTGGGCACCTTATGGTCGATCTCCTGTGAGTCTAGATTTTCGAATCCGACGCAAAACTGACAGTTAATTGTAACGTTCAGAGCCTGTTAATGACGATGGAACACACAAATCGCGTCGCGATTCAATACATCGTCCTCCAACTGACTTGTCTCGAAGGGTCTAGTGCTGCCACGGGCACCTTATGGTCGTTCTCCTGTGAGTCTAGATTTTCCAATCCGACGCAAAACTGACAGTTAATTGTAAGGTTCAGAGCCTGTTAATGACGATGGAACACACAAATTGCGTCGCGATTCAATACATCGTCCTTCGGCCGACCAGTCTCCAAGGGTCTATTGCTGCCTCGGGCACCTTATGGTCTAGATTTTCGAATCCGACGCAAAACTGACAGTTAATTGTAACGTTCAGAGCCTGTTAATGACGATGGAACACACAAATCGCGTCGTGATGCAATACATCGTCCTCCAGCCGACTTGTCTCCAAGGGTCTAGTGCTGCCTCGGGCACCTTAAGGTCGTTCTCCTGTGAGTCTAAATTTTCGAATCCGACGCAAAACTGACAGTTAATTGTAAGGTTCAGAGCCTCTTAATGACAATGGAACACACAAATTGAGTCGCGATTCAATACATCGTCTTCCGGCCGACCTGTCTCCAAGGGTCTATTGCTGCCTCGGGCACCTCATGGTCGATCTCCTGTGAGTCTAGATTTTCGAATCCGACGCAAAACTGACAGTTAATTGTAACGTTCAGAGCCTGTTAATGACGATGGAACACACAAATTGCGTCGCGATTCAATACATCGTCTTCCGGCCGACCTGTCTCCAAGGGTCTATTGCTGCCTCGGGCACCTTATGGTCGATCTCCTGTGAGTCTAGATTTTCGAATCCGACGCAAAACTGACAGTTAATTGTAAGGTTCAGAGCCTGTTAATGACGATTGAACACACAAATTGCGTCGCGCGATTCAATACATCGTCCTCCGGCCGACCTGTCTCCAAGGGTCTATTGCTGCCTCGGGCACCTTATGGTCGTTTTCCTGTGAGTCTAGATTTTCGAATCCGACGCAAAACTGACAGTTAATTATAACGTTCAGAGCGTGTTAATGACGCTGGAACACACAAATCGGGTCGCGATTCAATACGTCGTCCTCCAGCCGACTTGTCTCCAAGGGTCTAGTGCTGCCTCGGGCACCTTATGGTCGTTCATCTGTGAGTCTAGATTTTCGAATCCGACGCAAAACTGACAGTTAATTGTAAGGTTCGGAGCCTGTTAATGACGATGGAACACACAAATTGCGTCGCGATTCAATACATCGTCCTCCGGCCGACCTGTCTCCAAGGATATATTGCTGCCTAGGGCACCTTATGGTCAATGTCCTGTGAGTCTAGATTTTCGAATACGACGCAAAACGGACAGTTAATTGTAACGTTCAGAGCCTGTTAATGACGATGGAACACACAAATCGCGTCGCGATTCAATACATCGTCCTCCAGCCGACCTGTCTCCAAGGGTCTAGTGCTGCCTCGGGCACCTTATGGTCGTTCTCCTGTGAGTCTAGATTTTCGAATCCGACGCAAAACTGACAGTTAATCGTAAGGTTCAGAGCCTCTTAATGACAATGGAACACACAAATTGCGTCGCGATTCAATACATCGTCCTCCGGCCGACCTGTCTCCAAGGGTCTATTGCTGCCTCGGGCACCTTATGGTCGATCTCCTGTGAGTCTAGATTTTCGAATCCGACGCAAAACTGACAGTTAATTGTAACGTTCAGAGCCTGTTAATGACGATGGAACACACAAATTGCGTCGCGATTCAATACATCGTCCTCCAGCCGACTTGTCTCCAAGGGTCTTGTGCTGCCTCGGGCAACTTATGGTCGTTCTTCTGTGAGAATAGATTTTCGAATCCGACGCAAAACTGACAGTTAATTGTAAGGTTCAGAGCCTCTTAATGACAATGGAACACACAAATTGAGTCTCGATTCAATACATCGTCTTCCGGCCGACCTGTCTCCAAGGGTCTATTGCTGCCTCGGGCACCTCATGGTCGATCTCCTGTGAGTCTAGATTTTCGAATCCGACGCAAAACTGACAGTTAATTGTAACGTTCAGAGCCTGTTAATGACGATGGAACACACAAATTGCGTCGCGATTCAATACATCGTCTTCCGGCCGACCTGTCTCCAAGGGTCTATTGCTGCCTCGGGCACCTTATGGTCGATCTCCTGTGAGTCTAGATTTTCGAATCCGACTCAAAACTGACAGTTAATTATAACGTTCAGAGCCTGTTAATGACGCTGGAACACACAAATCGCGTCGCGATTCAATACGTCGTCCTCCAGCCGACTTGTCTCCAAGGGTCTAGTGCTGCCTCGGGCACCTTATGGTCGTTCATCTGTGAGTCTAGATTTTCGAATCCGACGCAAAACTGACTGTTTATTGTGAGGTTCAGAGCCTCTTAATGACAATGGAACACACAAACTGCGTCGCGATTCAATACATCGTCCTCCTGCCGACCTGTCTCCAAGGGTCTATTGCTGCCTCGAGCACCTTATGGTCGATCTCCTGTGAGTCTAGATTTTCGAATCCGACGCAAAACTGACAGTTAATTGTAACGTTCAGATCCTGTTAATGACGATGGAACACACAAATCGCGTCGCGATTCAATACATCGTCCTCCAACCGACTTGTCTCCAAGGGTCTAGTGCTGCCTCGGGCACCTTATGGTCGTTCTCCTGTGAGTCTAGATTTTCGAATCCGACGCAAACTGGCAGTTAATTGTAAGGTTCGGAGCCTGTTAATGACGATGGAACACACAAATTGCGTCGCGATTCAATACATCGTCCTCCGGCCGACCTGTCTCCAAGGGTCTATTGCTGCCTCGGGCACCTTATGGTCGATCTCCTGTGCGTCTAGATTTTCGAATCCGACGCAAAACTGACAGTTAATTGTAACGTTCAGAGCCTGTTAATGACGATGGAACACACAAATTGCGTCGCGATTCAATACATCGTCCTCCAGCCGACTTGTCTCCAAGGGTCTTGTGCTGCCTCGGGCAACTTATGGTCGTTCTTCTGTGAGTCTAGATTTTCGAATCCGACGCAAAACTGACAGTTAATTGTAAGGTTCAGAGCCTCTTAATGACAATGGAACACACAAATTGAGTCTCGATTCAATACATCGTCTTCCGGCCGACCTGTCTCCAAGGGTCTATTGCTGCCTCGGGCACCTCATGGTCGATCTCCTGTGAGTCTAGATTTTCGAATCCGACGCAAAACTGACAGTTAATTGTAACGTTCAGAGCCTGTTAATGACGATGGAACACACAAATTGCGTCGCGATTCAATACATCGTCTTCCGGCCGACCTGTCTCCAAGGGTCTATTGCTGCCTCGGGCACCTTATGGTCGATCTCCTGTGAGTCTAGATTTTCGAATCCGACTCAAAACTGACAGTTAATTATAACGTTCAGAGCCTGTTAATGACGCTGGAACACACAAATTGCGTCACGATTCAATACATCGTCCTCCAGCCGACTTGTCTCCAAGGGTCTAGTGCTGCCTCGGGCACCTTATGGTCGTTCTCCTGTGAGTCTAGATTTTCGAATCCGACGCAAAACTGACAGTTAATTGTAAGGTTCGGTGCCTGTTAATGACAATGGAACACACAAATTGCGTCGCGATTCAATACATCGTCCTCCGGCCGGCCTGTCTCCAAGGGTCTATTGCTGCCTCGGGCACCTTATGGTCGATCTCCTGTGAGTCTAGATTTTCGAATCCGACGCAAAACTGACAGTTAATTGTAACGTTCAGAGCCTGTTAATGACGATGGAACACACAAATTGCGTCGCGATTCAATACATCGTCCTCCAGCCGACTTGTCTCCAAGGGTCTAGTGCTGCCTCGGACAGCTTATGATCGTTCTCCTGTGAGTCTAGATTTTCGAATCCGACGCAAAACTGACAGTTAATTGTAACGTTCAGAGCCTGTTAATGACGATGGAACACACAAATTGCGTCGCGATTCAATACATCGTCCTCCAGCCGACTTGTCTCCAAGGGTCTAGTGCTGCCTCGGACAGCTTATGGTCGATCTCCTGTGAGTCTAGATTTTCGAATCCGACGCAAAACTGACAGTTAATCGTAAGGTTCAGAGCCTCTTAATGACAATGCAACACACAAATCGCGTCGCGATTCAATACATCGTCCTCCGGCCGACCTGTCTCCAAAGGTCTATTGCTGCCTCGGGCACCTTTTGGTCGATCTCCTGTGAGTCTAGATTTTCGAATCCGACGCAAAACTGACAGTTAATTGTAACGTTCAGAGCCTGTTAATGACGATGGAACACACAAATCCCGTTGCGATTCAATACATCGTCCTCCGGCCGACCTGTCTCCAAGGGTCTATTGCTGCCTCGGGCACCTTATGGTCGATCTCCTGTGAGTCTAGATTTTCCAATCCGACGCAAAACTGTCAGTTAATTGTAACGTTCTGAGCCTGTTAATGACGATGGAACACACAAATCGCGTCGCGATTCAATACATCGTCCTCCGGCCGACCTGTCTCCAAAGGTCTATTGCTGCCTCGGGCACCTTATGGTCGATCTCCTGTGAGTCTAGATTTTCGAATCCGACGCAAAACTGACAGTTAATTGTAACGTTCAGAGCCTGTTAATGACGATGGAACACACAAATCCCGTCGGGATTCAATACATCGTCCTCCGGCCGACCTGTCTCCAAGGGTCTATTGCTGCCTCGGGCACCTTATGGTCGATCTCCTGTGAGTCTAGATTTTCCAATCCGACGCAAAACTGTCAGTTAATTGTAACGTTCAGAGGCTGTTAATGACGATGGAACACACAAATCGCGTCGCGATTCAATACATCGTCCTCCGGCCGACCTGTCTCCAAGGGTCTATTGCTGCCTCGGGCACCTTATGGTCGATCTCCTGTGAGTCTAGATTTTCGAATCCGACGCAAAACTGACAGTTAATTGTAAGGTTCAGAGCCTGTTAATGACGATGGAACACACACAAATTGCGTCGCGATTCAATACGTCGTCCTCCGGCCGACCTGTCTCCAAGGGTCTATTGCTGCCTCGGGCACCTTATGGTCGTTCTCCTGTGAGTCTAGATTTTCGAATCCGACGCAAAACTGACAGTTAATTGTAACGTTCAGAGCCTGTTAATGACGATGGAAGACACAAATTACGTCGCGATTCAATACATCGTCCTCCAGCCGACTTGTCTCCAAGGGTCTATTGCTGCCTGGGCACCTTATGGTCGATCTCCTGTGAGTCTAGATTTTCGAATCCGACGCAAAACTGACAGTTAATTGTAACGTTCAGAGCCTGTTAATGACGATGGAACACACAAATCGCGTCGCGATTCAATACATCGTCCTCCAACCGACTTGTCTCGAAGGGTCTAGTGCTGCCACGGGCACCTTATGGTCGTTCTCCTGTGAGTCTAGATTTTCGAATCCGACGCAAAACTGACAGTTAATTGTAAGGTTCAGAGCCTGTTAATGACGATGGAACACACAAATTGCGTCGCGATTCAATACATCGTCCTTCGGCCGACCAGTCTCCAAGGGTCTATTGCTGCCTCGGGCACCTTATGGTCTAGATTTTCGAATCCGACGCAAAACTGACAGTTAATTGTAACGTTCAGAGCCTGTTAATGACGATGGAACACACAAATCGCGTCGTGATGCAATACATCGTCCTCCAGCCGACTTGTCTCCAAGGGTCTAGTGCTGCCTCGGGCACCTTAAGGTCGTTCTCCTGTGAGTCTAAATTTTCGAATCCGACGCAAAACTGACAGTTAAT
This sequence comes from Schistocerca nitens, assembly GCF_023898315.1. NCBI lineage: Eukaryota > Metazoa > Arthropoda > Insecta > Orthoptera > Acrididae > Schistocerca > Schistocerca nitens. Next base: position 236,091,564 of record NC_064623.1, on the reverse strand, counting down.
TGTAAGGTTCAGAGCCTCTTAATGACAATGGAACACACAAATTGAGTCGCGATTCAATACATCGTCTTCCGGCCGACCTGTCTCCAAGGGTCTATTGCTGCCTCGGGCACCTCATGGTCGATCTCCTGTGAGTCTAGATTTTCGAATCCGACGCAAAACTGACAGTTAATTGTAACGTTCAGAGCCTGTTAATGACGATGGAACACACAAATTGCGTCGCGATTCAATACATCGTCTTCCGGCCGACCTGTCTCCAAGGGTCTATTGCTGCCTCGGGCACCTCATGGTCGATCTCCTGTGAGTCTAGATTTTCGAATCCGACGCAAAACTGACAGTTAATTGTAACGTTCAGAGCCTGTTAATGACGATGGAACACACAAATTGCGTCGCGATTCAATACATCGTCTTCCGGCCGACCTGTCTCCAAGGGTCTATTGCTGCCTCGGGCACCTTATGGTCGATCTCCTGTGAGTCTAGATTTTCGAATCCGACTCAAAACTGACAGTTAATTATAACGTTCAGAGCCTGTTAATGACGCTGGAACACACAAATCGCGTCGCGATTCAATACGTCGTCCTCCAGCCGACTTGTCTCCAAGGGTCTAGTGCTGCCTCGGGCACCTTATGGTCGTTCATCTGTGAGTCTAGATTTTCGAATCCGACGCAAAACTGACTGTTTATTGTGAGGTTCAGAGCCTCTTAATGACAATGGAACACACAAACTGCGTCGCGATTCAATACATCGTCCTCCTGCCGACCTGTCTCCAAGGGTCTATTGCTGCCTCGAGCACCTTATGGTCGATCTCCTGTGAGTCTAGATTTTCGAATCCGACGCAAAACTGACAGTTAATTGTAACGTTCAGAGCCTGTTAATGACGATGGAACACACAAATCGCGTCGCGATTCAATACATCGTCCTCCAACCGACTTGTCTCCAAGGGTCTAGTGCTGCCTCGGGCACCTTATGGTCGTTCTCCTGTGAGTCTAGATTTTCGAATCCGACGCAAACTGGCAGTTAATTGTAAGGTTCGGAGCCTGTTAATGACGATGGAACACACAAATTGCGTCGCGATTCAATACATCGTCCTCCGGCCGACCTGTCTCCAAGGGTCTATTGCTGCCTCGGGCACCTTATGGTCGATCTCCTGTGAGTCTAGATTTTCGAATCCGACGCAAAACTGACAGTTAATTGTAACGTTCAGAGCCTGTTAATGACGATGGAACACAGAAATTGCGTCGCGATTCAATACATCGTCCTCCAGCCGACTTGTCTCCAAGGGTCTTGTGCTGCCTCGGGCAACTTATGGTCGTTCTTCTGTGAGTCTAGATTTTCGAATCCGACGCAAAACTGACAGTTAATTGTAAGGTTCAGAGCCTCTTAATGACAATGGAACACACAAATTGAGTCTCGATTCAATACATCGTCTTCCGGCCGACCTGTCTCCAAGGGTCTATTGCTGCCTCGGGCACCTCATGGTCGATCTCCTGTGAGTCTAGATTTTCGAATCCGACGCAAAACTGACAGTTAATTGTAACGTTCAGAGCCTGTTAATGACGATGGAACACACAAATTGCGTCGCGATTCAATACATCGTCTTCCGGCCGACCTGTCTCCAAGGGTCTATTGCTGCCTCGGGCACCTTATGGTCGATCTCCTGTGAGTCTAGATTTTCGAATCCGACTCAAAACTGACAGTTAATTATAACGTTCAGAGCCTGTTAATGACGCTGGAACACACAAATTGCGTCACGATTCAATACATCGTCCTCCAGCCGACTTGTCTCCAAGGGTCTAGTGCTGCCTCGGGCACCTTATGGTCGTTCTCCTGTGAGTCTAGATTTTCGAATCCGACGCAAAACTGACAGTTAATTGTAAGGTTCGGTGCCTGTTAATGACAATGGAACACACAAATTGCGTCGCGATTCAATACATCGTCCTCCGGCCGGCCTGTCTCCAAGGGTCTATTGCTGCCTCGGGCACCTTATGGTCGATCTCCTGTGAGTCTAGATTTTCGAATCCGACGCAAAACTGACAGTTAATTGTAACGTTCAGAGCCTGTTAATGACGATGGAACACACAAATTGCGTCGCGATTCAATACATCGTCCTCCAGCCGACTTGTCTCCAAGGGTCTAGTGCTGCCTCGGACAGCTTATGATCGTTCTCCTGTGAGTCTAGATTTTCGAATCCGACGCAAAACTGACAGTTAATTGTAACGTTCAGAGCCTGTTAATGACGATGGAACACACAAATTGCGTCGCGATTCAATACATCGTCCTCCAGCCGACTTGTCTCCAAGGGTCTAGTGCTGCCTCGGACAGCTTATGGTCGATCTCCTGTGAGTCTAGATTTTCGAATCCGACGCAAAACTGACAGTTAATCGTAAGGTTCAGAGCCTCTTAATGACAATGCAACACACAAATCGCGTCGCGATTCAATACATCGTCCTCCGGCCGACCTGTCTCCAAAGGTCTATTGCTGCCTCGGGCACCTTTTGGTCGATCTCCTGTGAGTCTAGATTTTCGAATCCGACTTAAAACTGACAGTTAATTGTAACGTTCAGAGCCTGTTAATGACGATGGAACACACAAATCCCGTTGCGATTCAATACATCGTCCTCCGGCCGACCTGTCTCCAAGGGTCTATTGCTGCCTCGGGCACCTTATGGTCGATCTCCTGTGAGTCTAGATTTTCCAATCCGACGCAAAACTGTCAGTTAATTGTAACGTTCTGAGCCTGTTAATGACGATGGAACACACAAATCGCGTCGCGATTCAATACATCGTCCTCCGGCCGACCTGTCTCCAAAGGTCTATTGCTGCCTCGGGCACCTTATGGTCGATCTCCTGTGAGTCTAGATTTTCGAATCCGACGCAAAACTGACAGTTAATTGTAACGTTCAGAGCCTGTTAATGACGATGGAACACACAAATCCCGTCGCGATTCAATACATCGTCCTCCGGCCGACCTGTCTCCAAGGGTCTATTGCTGCCTCGGGCACCTTATGGTCGATCTCCTGTGAGTCTAGATTTTCCAATCCGACGCAAAACTGTCAGTTAATTGTAACGTTCAGAGCCTGTTAATGACGATGGAACACACAAATCGCGTCGCGATTCAATACATCGTCCTCCGGCCGACCTGTCTCCAAGGGTCTATTGCTGCCTCGGGCACCTTATGGTCGATCTCCTGTGAGTCTAGATTTTCGAATCCGACGCAAAACTGACAGTTAATTGTAAGGTTCAGAGCCTGTTAATGACGATGGAACACACACAAATTGCGTCGCGATTCAATACGTCGTCCTCCGGCCGACCTGTCTCCAAGGGTCTATTGCTGCCTCGGGCACCTTATGGTCGTTCTCCTGTGAGTCTAGATTTTCGAATCCGACGCAAAACTGACAGTTAATTGTAACGTTCAGAGCCTGTTAATGACGATGGAAGACACAAATTACGTCGCGATTCAATACATCGTCCTCCAGCCGACTTGTCTCCAAGGGTCTATTGCTGCCTGGGCACCTTATGGTCGATCTCCTGTGAGTCTAGATTTTCGAATCCGACGCAAAACTGACAGTTAATTGTAACGTTCAGAGCCTGTTAATGACGATGGAACACACAAATCGCGTCGCGATTCAATACATCGTCCTCCAACCGACTTGTCTCGAAGGGTCTAGTGCTGCCACGGGCACCTTATGGTCGTTCTCCTGTGAGTCTAGATTTTCGAATCCGACGCAAAACTGACAGTTAATTGTAAGGTTCAGAGCCTGTTAATGACGATGGAACACACAAATTGCGTCGCGATTCAATACATCGTCCTTCGGCCGACCAGTCTCCAAGGGTCTATTGCTGCCTCGGGCACCTTATGGTCTAGATTTTCGAATCCGACGCAAAACTGACAGTTAATTGTAACGTTCAGAGCCTGTTAATGACGATGGAACACACAAATCGCGTCGTGATGCAATACATCGTCCTCCAGCCGACTTGTCTCCAAGGGTCTAGTGCTGCCTCGGGCACCTTAAGGTCGTTCTCCTGTGAGTCTAAATTTTCGAATCCGACGCAAAACTGACAGTTAATTGTAAGGTTCAGAGCCTCTTAATGACAATGGAACACACAAATTGAGTCGCGATTCAATACATCGTCTTCCGGCCGACCTGTCTCCAAGGGTCTATTGCTGCCTCGGGCACCTCATGGTCGATCTCCTGTGAGTCTAGATTTTCGAATCCGACGCAAAACTGACAGTTAATTGTAACGTTCAGAGCCTGTTAATGACGATGGAACACACAAATTGCGTCGCGATTCAATACATCGTCTTCCGGCCGACCTGTCTCCAAGGGTCTATTGCTGCCTCGGGCACCTTATGGTCGATCTCCTGTGAGTCTAGATTTTCGAATCCGACGCAAAACTGACAGTTAATTGTAAGGTTCAGAGCCTGTTAATGACGATTGAACACACAAATTGCGTCGCGATTCAATACATCGTCCTCCGGCCGACCTGTCTCCAAGGGTCTATTGCTGCCTCGGGCACCTTATGGTCGTTTTCCTGTGAGTCTAGATTTTCGAATCCGACGCAAAACTGACAGTTAATTATAACGTTCAGAGCGTGTTAATGACGCTGGAACACACAAATCGGGTCGCGATTCAATACGTCGTCCTCCAGCCGACTTGTCTCCAAGGGTCTAGTGCTGCCTCGGGCACCTTATGGTCGTTCATCTGTGAGTCTAGATTTTCGAATCCGACGCAAAACTGACAGTTAATTGTAAGGTTCGGAGCCTGTTAATGACGATGGAACACACAAATTGCGTCGCGATTCAATACATCGTCCTCCGGCCGACCTGTCTCCAAGGATATATTGCTGCCTAGGGCACCTTATGGTCAATGTCCTGTGAGTCTAGATTTACGAATACGACGCAAAACGGACAGTTAATTGTAACGTTCAGAGCCTGTTAATGACGATGGAACACACAAATCGCGTCGCGATTCAATACATCGTCCTCCAGCCGACCTGTCTCCAAGGGTCTAGTGCTGCCTCGGGCACCTTATGGTCGTTCTCCTGTGAGTCTAGATTTTCGAATCCGACGCAAAACTGACAGTTAATCGTAAGGTTCAGAGCCTCTTAATGACAATGGAACACACAAATTGCGTCGCGATTCAATACATCGTCCTCCGGCCGACCTGTCTCCAAGGGTCTATTGCTGCCTCGGGCACCTTATGGTCGATCTCCTGTGAGTCTAGATTTTCGAATCCGACGCAAAACTGACAGTTAATTGTAACGTTCAGAGCCTGTTAATGACGATGGAACACACAAATTGCGTCGCGATTCAATACATCGTCCTCCAGCCGACTTGTCTCCAAGGGTCTTGTGCTGCCTCGGGCAACTTATGGTCGTTCTTCTGTGAGTCCAGATTTTCGAATCCGACGCAAAACTGACAGTTAATTGTAAGGTTCAGAGCCTCTTAATGACAATGGAACACACAAATTGAGTCTCGATTCAATACATCGTCTTCCGGCCGACCTGTCTCCAAGGGTCTATTGCTGCCTCGGGCACCTCATGGTCGATCTCCTGTGAGTCTAGATTTTCGAATCCGACGCAAAACTGACAGTTAATTGTAACGTTCAGAGCCTGTTAATGACGATGGAACACACAAATTGCGTCGCGATTCAATACATCGTCTTCCGGCCGACCTGTCTCCAAGGGTCTATTGCTGCCTCGGGCACCTTATGGTCGATCTCCTGTGAGTCTAGATTTTCGAATCCGACTCAAAACTGACAGTTAATTATAACGTTCAGAGCCTGTTAATGACGCTGGAACACACAAATCGCGTCGCGATTCAATACGTCGTCCTCCAGCCGACTTGTCTCCAAGGGTCTAGTGCTGCCTCGGGCACCTTATGGTCGTTCATCTGTGAGTCTAGATTTTCGAATCCGACGCAAAACTGACTGTTTATTGTGAGGTTCAGAGCCTCTTAATGACAATGGAACACACAAACTGCGTCGCGATTCAATACATCGTCCTCCTGCCGACCTGTCTCCAAGGGTCTATTGCTGCCTCGAGCACCTTATGGTCGATCTCCTGTGAGTCTAGATTTTCGAATCCGACGCAAAACTGACAGTTAATTGTAACGTTCAGAGCCTGTTAATGACGATGGAACACACAAATCGCGTCGCGATTCAATACATCGTCCTCCAACCGACTTGTCTCCAAGGGTCTAGTGCTGCCTCGGGCACCTTATGGTCGTTCTCCTGTGAGTCTAGATTTTCGAATCCGACGCAAACTGGCAGTTAATTGTAAGGTTCGGAGCCTGTTAATGACGATGGAACACACAAATTGCGTCGCGATTCAATACATCGTCCTCCGGCCGACCTGTCTCCAAGGATCTATTGCTGCCTCGGGCACCTTATGGTCGATCTCCTGTGAGTCTAGATTTTCGAATCCGACGCAAAACTGACAGTTAATTGTAACGTTCAGAGCCTGTTAATGACGATGGAACACACAAATCGCGTCGCGATTCAATACATCGTCCTCCAGCCGACCTGTCTCCAAGGGTCTAGCGCTGCCTCGGGCACCTTATTGTCGTTCTCCCGTGAGTCTAGAATTTCGAATCCGACGCAAAACTGACAGTTAATCGTAAGGTTCAGAGCCTCTTAATGACAATGGAACACACAAATTGCGTCGCGATTCAATACATCGTCCTCCGGCCGACCTGCCTCCAAGGGTCTATTGCTGCCTCGGGCACCTTATGGTCGATCTCCTGTGAGTCTAGATTTTCGAATCCGACGCAAAACTGACAGTTAATTGTAACGTTCAGAGCCTGTTAATGACGATGGAACACACAAATCGCGTCGCGATTCAATACATCGTCCTCCAACCGACTTGTCTCCAAGGGTCTAGTGCTGCCACGGGCACCTTATGGTCGTTCTCCTGTGAGTCTAGATTTTCGAATCCGACGCAAAACTGACAGTTAATTGTAAGGTTCACAGCCTGTTAATGACGATGGAACACACAAATTGCGTCGCGATTCAATACATCGTCCTCCGGCCGACCTGTCTCCAAGGGTCTATTGCTGCCTCGGGCACCTTATGGTCTAGATTTTCGAATCCGACGCAAAACTGACAGTTAATTGTAACGTTCAGAGCCTGTTAATGACGATGGAACACACAAATTGCGTCACGATTCAATACATCGTCCTCCAGCCGACTTGTCTCCAAGGGTCTAGTGCTGCCTCGGGCACCTTATGGTCGTTCTCCTGTGAGTCTAGATTTTCGAATCCGACGCAAAACTGACAGTTAATTGTAAGGTTCGGTGCCTGTTAATGACGATGGAACCCACAAATTGCGTCGCGATTCAATACATCGTCCTCCGGCCGACCTGTCTCCAAGGATCTATTGCTGCCTAGGGCACCTTATGGTCGATCTCCTGTGAGTCTAGATTTTCGAATCCGACGCAAAACTGACAGTTAATTGTAACGTTCAGAGCCTGTTAATGACGATGGAACACACAAATTGCGTCGCGATTCAATACATCGTCCTCCAGCCGACTTGTCTCCAAGGGTCTAGTGCTGCCTCGGGCACCTTATGGTCGATCTTCTGTGAGTCTAGATTTTCGAATCCGACGCAAAACTGACAGTTAATTGTAAGGTTCAGAGCCTGTTAATGACGATGGAACACACAAATTGCGTCGCGATTCAATACATCGTCCTCCGGCCAACCTGTCTCCAAGGGTCTATTGCTGCCTCGGGCACCTTATGGTCTAGATTTTCGAATCCGACGCAACACTAACAGTTAATTGTAACGTTCAGAGCCTGTTAATGACGATGGAACACACAAATCGCGTCGCGATTCAATACATCGTCCTCCGGCCGACCTGTCTCCAAGGGTCTATTGCTGCCTCGGGCACCTTATGGTCGATCTCCTGTGAGTCTAGATTTTCGAATCCGACGCAAAACTGACAGTTAATTGTAAGGTTCAGAGCCTGTTAATGACGATGGAACACACAAATTGCGTCGCGATTCAATACGTCGTCCTCCGGCCGACCTGTCTCCAAGGTTCTATTGCTGCCTCGGGCACCTTGTGGTCGTTCTTCTGTGAGTCTAGATTTTCGAATCCGACGCAAAACTGACTGTTTATTGTGAGGTTCAGAGCCTCTTAATGACAATGGAACACACAAATTGAGTCTCGATTCAATACATCGTCTTCCGGCCGACCTGTCTCCAAGGGTCTATTGCTGCCTCGGGCACCTCATGGTCGATCTCCTGTGAGTCTAGATTTTCGAATCCGACGCAAAACTGACAGTTAATTGTAACGTTCAGAGCCTGTTAATGACGATGGAACACACAAATTGCGTCGCGATTCAATACATCGTCTTCCGGCCGACCTGTCTCCAAGGGTCTATTGCTGCCTCGGGCACCTTATGGTCGATCTCCTGTGAGTCTAGATTTTCGAATCCGACTCAAAACTGACAGTTAATTATAACGTTCAGAGCCTGTTAATGACGCTGGAACACACAAATCGCGTCGCGATTCAATACGTCGTCCTCCAGCCGACTTGTCTCCAAGGGTCTAGTGCTGCCTCGGGCACCTTATGGTCGTTCATCTGTGAGTCTAGATTTTCGAATCCGACGCAAAACTGACTGTTTATTGTGAGGTTCAGAGCCTCTTAATGACAATGGAACACACAAACTGCGTCGCGATTCAATACATCGTCCTCCTGCCGACTTGTCTCCAAGGGTCTAGTGATGCCTCGGGCACCTTATGGTCGATCTTCTGTGAGTCTAGATTTTCGAATCCGACGCAAAACTGACAGTTAATTGTAAGGTTCAGAGCCTGTTAATGACGATGGAACACACAAATTGCGTCGCGATTCAATACATCGTCCTCCGGCCAACCTGTCTCCAAGGGTCTATTGCTGCCTCGGGCACCTTATGGTCTAGATTTTCGAATCCGACGCAAAACTAACAGTTAATTGTAACGTTCAGAGCCTGTTAATGACGATGGAACACACAAATCGCGTCGCGATTCAATACATCGTCCTCCGGCCGACCTGTCTCCAAGGGTCTATTGCTGCCTCGGGCACCTTATGGTCGATCTCCTGTGAGTCTAGATTTTCGAATCCGACGCAAAACTGACAGTTAATTGTAAGGTTCAGAGCCTGTTAATGACGATGGAACACACAAATTGCGTCGCGATTCAATACGTCGTCCTCCGGCCGACCTGTCTCCAAGGTTCTATTGCTGCCTCGGGCACCTTGTGGTCGTTCTTCTGTGAGTCTAGATTATCGAATCCGACGCAAAACTGACAGTTAATTGTAACGTTCAGAGCCTGTTAATGACGATGGAAGACACAAATTGCGTCGTGATTCAATACATCGTCCTCCAGCCGACTTGTCTCAAAGGGTCTAGTGCTGCCTCGGGCACCTTATGGTCGTTCTTCTGTGAGTCTAGATTTTCGAATCCGACGCAAAACTGACAGTTAATTATAACGTTCAGAGCCTGTTAATGACGCTGGAACACACAAATCGCGTCGCGATTCAATACGTCGTCCTCCAGCCGACTTGTCTCCAAGGGTCTAGTGCTGCCTCGGGCACCTTATGGTCGTTCATCTGTGAGTCTAGATTTTCGAATCCGACGCAAAACTGACTGTTTATTGTGAGGTTCAGAGCCTCTTAATGACAATGGAACACACAAATTGAGTCTCGATTCAATACATCGTCTTCCGGCCGACCTGTCTCCAAGGGTCTATTGCTGCCTCGGGCACCTCATGGTCGATCTCCTGTGAGTCTAGATTTTCGAATCCGACGCAAAACTGACAGTTAATTGTAACGTTCAGAGCCTGTTAATGACGATGGAACACACAAATTGCGTCGCGATTCAATACATCGTCTTCCGGCCGACCTGTCTCCAAGGGTCTATTGCTGCCTCGGGCACCTTATGGTCGATCTCCTGTGAGTCTAGATTTTCGAATCCGACTCAAAACTGACAGTTAATTATAACGTTCAGAGCCTGTTAATGACGCTGGAACACACAAATCGCGTCGCGATTCAATACGTCGTCCTCCAGCCGACTTGTCTCCAAGGGTCTAGTGCTGCCTCGGGCACCTTATGGTCGTTCATCTGTGAGTCTAGATTTTCGAATCCGACGCAAAACTGACTGTTTATTGTGAGGTTCAGAGCCTCTTAATGACAATGGAACACACAAACTGCGTCGCGATTCAATACATCGTCCTCCTGCCGACCTGTCTCCAAGGGTCTATTGCTGCCTCGAGCACCTTATGGTCGATCTCCTGTGAGTCTAGATTTTCGAATCCGACGCAAAACTGACAGTTAATTGTAACGTTCAGAGCCTGTTAATGACGATGGAACACACAAATCGCGTCGCGATTCAATACATCGTCCTCCAACCGACTTGTCTCCAAGGGTCTAGTGCTGCCTCGGGCACCTTATGGTCGTTCTCCTGTGAGTCTAGATTTTCGAATCCGACGCAAACTGGCAGTTAATTGTAAGGTTCGGAGCCTGTTAATGACGATGGAACACACAAATTGCGTCGCGATTCAATACATCGTCCTCCGGCCGACCTGTCTCCAAGGATCTATTGCTGCCTCGGGCACCTTATGGTCGATCTCCTGTGAGTCTAGATTTTCGAATCCGACGCAAAACTGACAGTTAATTGTAACGTTCAGAGCCTGTTAATGACGATGGAACACACAAATCGCGTCGCGATTCAATACATCGTCCTCCAGCCGACCTGTCTCCAAGGGTCTAGCGCTGCCTCGGGCACCTTATTGTCGTTCTCCCGTGAGTCTAGAATTTCGAATCCGACGCAAAACTGACAGTTAATCGTAAGGTTCAGAGCCTCTTAATGACAATGGAACACACAAATTGCGTCGCGATTCAATACATCGTCCTCCGGCCGACCTGCCTCCAAGGGTCTATTGCTGCCTCGGGCACCTTATGGTCTAGATTTTCGAATCCGACGCAAAACTAACAGTTAATTGTAACGTTCAGAGCCTGTTAATGACGATGGAACACACAAATCGCGTCGCGATTCAATACATCGTCCTCCGGCCGACCTGTCTCCAAGGGTCTATTGCTGCCTCGGGCACCTTATGGTCGATCTCCTGTGAGTCTAGATTTTCGAATCCGACGCAAAACTGACAGTTAATTGTAAGGTTCAGAGCCTGTTAATGACGATGGAACACACAAATTGCGTCGCGATTCAATACGTCGTCCTCCGGCCGACCTGTCTCCAAGGTTCTATTGCTGCCTCGGGCACCTTGTCGTCGTTCTTCTGTGAGTCTAGATTATCGAATCCGACGCAAAACTGACAGTTAATTGTAACGTTCAGAGCCTGTTAATGACGATGGAACACACAAATTGCGTCGTGATTCAATACATCGACCTCCAGCCGACTTGTCTCAAAGGGTCTAGTGCTGCCTCGGGCACCTTATGGTCGTTCTTCTGTGAGTCTAGATTTTCGAATCCGACGCAAAACTGACAGTTAATTGTAAGGTTCAGAGCCTCTTAATGACAATGGAACACACAAATTGAGTCGCGATTCAATACATCGTCCTCCGGCCGACCTGTCTCCAAGGGTCTATTGCTGCCTCGGGCAGCTTATGGTCGTTCTTCTGTGAGTCTAGATTTTCGAATCCGACGCAAAACTGACAGTTAATTGTAACGTTCAGAGCCTGTTAATGACGATGGAACACACAAATTGCGTCGCGATTCAATACATCGTCCTCCAGCCGACTTGTCTCCAAGGGTCTAGTGCTGCCTCGGGCACCTTATGGTCGTTCCTCTGTGAGTCTAGATTTTCGAATCCGACGCAAAACTGACGGTTAATTGTAAGGTTCAGAGCCTCTTAATGACAATGGAACACACAAATTGAGTCGCGATTCAATACATCGTCCTCCGGCCGACCTGTCTCCAAAGGTCTATTGCTGCCTGGGCACCTTATGGTCGATCTCCTGTGAGTCTAGATTTTCGAATCCGACGCAAAACTGACAGTTAATTGTAACGTTCAGAGCCTGTTAATGACGATGGAACACACAAATCGCGTCGCGATTCAATACATCGTCCTCCAACCGACTTGTCTCCAAGGGTCTAGTGCTGCCAATGGCACCTTATGGTCGTTCTCCTGTGACTCTAGATTTTCGAATCCGACGCAAAACTGACAGTTAATTGTAACGTTCAGAGCCTGTTAATGACGATGGAACACACAAATTGCGTCTCGATTCAATACATCGTCCTCCGGCCGAAATGTCTCCAAGGGTCTATTGCTGCCTCGGGCACCTTATGGTCTAGATTTTCGAATCCGACGCAAAACTGACAGTTAATTGTAACGTTCAGAGCCTGTTAATGACGATGGAACACACAAATTGCGTCGCGATTCAATACATCGTCCTCCAGCCGACTTGTCTCCAAGGGTCTAGTGCTGCCTCGGGCACCTTATGGTCGTTCTCCTGTGAGTCTAGATTTTCGAATCCGACGCAAAACTGACAGTTAATTGTAAGGTTCGGAGCCTGTTAATGACGATGGAACACACAAATTGCGTCGCTATTCAATACATCGTCCTGCGGCCTACCTGTCTGGGGCACCTTATGGTCGATCTCCTGTGAGCCTAGATTTTCGAATCCGACGCAAAACTGACAGTTAATTGTAACGTTCAGAGCCTGTTAATGACGATGGAACACACAAATCGCGTCGCGATTCAATACATCGTCCTCCGGACGACCTGTCTCCAAGGGTCTATTGCTTCCTCGGGCACCTTATGGTCGATCTCCTGTGAGTCTAGATTTTCGAATCCGACGCAAAACTGACAGTTAATTGTAACGTTCAGAGCCTGTTAATGACGATGGAACACACAAATTGCGTCGCGATTCAATACATCGTCCTCCAGCCGACTTGTCTCCAAGGGTCTAGTGCTGCCTCGGGCACCTTATGGTCGTTCTTCTGTGAGTCTAGATTATCGAATCCGACGCAAAACTGACAGTTAATTGTAAGTTTCAGAGCCTCTTAATGACAATGGAACACACAAATTGAGTCGCGATTCAATACATCGTCTTCCGGCCGACCTGTCTCCAAGGGTCTATTGCTGCCTCGGGCACCTCATGGTCGATCTCCTGTGAGTCTAGATTTTCGAATCCGACGCAAAACTGACAGTTAATTGTAACGTTCAGAGCCTGTTAATGACGATGGAACACACAAATTGCGTTGCGATTCAATACATCGTCTTCCGGACGACCTGTCTCCAAGGGTCTATTGCTGCCTCGGGCACCTTATGGTCGATCTCCTGTGAGTCTAGATTTTCGAATCCGACGCAAAACTGACAGTTAATTGTAAGGTTCAGAGCCTCTTAATGACGATGGAACACACAAATTGCGTCGCGATTCAATACATCGTCCTCCGGCCGACCTGTCTCCAAGGGTCTATTGCTGCCTCGGGCACCTTATGGTCGTTTTCCTGTGAGTCTAGATTTTCGAATCCGACGCAAAACTGACAGTTAATTATAACGTTCAGAGCCTGTTAATGACGCTGGAACACACAAATCGCGTCGCGATTCAATACGTCGTCCTCCAGCCGACTTGTCTCCAAGGGTCTAGTGCTGCCTCGGGCACCTTATGGTCGTTCATCTGTGAGTCTAGATTTTCGAATCCGACGCAAAACTGACTGTTAATTGTAAGGTTCAGAGCCTCTTAATGACAATGGAACACACAAACTGCGTCGCGATTCAATACATCGTCCTCCTGCCGACCTGTCTCCAAGGGTCTATTGCTGCATCGAGCACCTTATGGTCGATCTCCTGTGAGTCTAGATTTTCGAATCCGACGCAAAACTGACAGTTAATTGTAACGTTCAGAGCCTGTTAATGACGATGGAACACACAAATCGCGTCGCGATTCAATACATCGTCCTCCGGCCGACCTGTCTCCAAGGGTCTATTGCTGCCTCGGGCACCTTATGGTCGATCTCCTGTGAGTCTAGATTTTCGAATCCGACGCAAAACTGACAGTTAATTGTAAGGTTCAGAGCCTGTTAATGACGATGGAACACACAAATTGCGTCGCGATTCAATACGTCGTCCTCCGGCCGACCTGTCTCCAAGGTTCTATTGCTGCCTCGGGCACCTTGTGGTCGTTCTTCTGTGAGTCTAGATTATCGAATCCGACGCAAAACTGACAGTTAATTGTAACGTTCAGAGCCTGTTAATGACGATGGAAGACACAAATTGCGTCGTGATTCAATACATCGACCTCCAGCCGACTTGTCTCAAAGGGTCTAGTGCTGCCTCGGGCACCTTATGGTCGTTCTTCTGTGAGTCTAGATTTTCGAATCCGACGCAAAACTGACAGTTAATTGTAAGGTTCAGAGCCTCTTAATGACAATGGAACACACAAATTGAGTCGCGATTCAATACATCGTCCTCCGGCCGACCTGTCTCCAAGGGTCTATTGCTGCCTCGGGCAGCTTATGGACGTTCTTCTGTGAGTCTAGATTTTCGAATCCGACGCAAAACTGACAGTTAATTGTAACGTTCAGAGCCTGTTAATGACGATGGAACACACAAATTGCGTCGCGATTCAATACATCGTCCTCCAGCCGACTTGTCTCCAAGGGTCTAGTGCTGCCTCGGGCACCTTATGGTCGTTCCTCTGTGAGTCTAGATTTTCGAATCCGACGCAAAACTGACGGTTAATTGTAAGGTTCAGAGCCTCTTAATGACAATGGAACACACAAATTGAGTCGCGATTCAATACATCGTCCTCCGGCCGACCTGTCTCCAAGGGTCTATTGCTGCCTGGGCACCTTATGGTCGATCTCCTGTGAGTCTAGATTTTCGAATCCGACGCAAAACTGACAGTTAATTGTAACGTTCAGAGCCTGTTAATGACGATGGAACACACAAATCGCGTCGCGATTCAATACATCGTCCTCCAACCGACTTGTCTCCAAGGGTCTAGTGCTGCCAATGGCACCTTATGGTCGTTCTCCTGTGAGTCTAGATTTTCGAATCCGACGCAAAACTGACAGTTAATTGTAACGTTCAGAGCCTGTTAATGACGATGGAACACACAAATTGCGTCTCGATTCAATACATCGTCCTCCGGCCGAAATGTCTCCAAGGGTCTATTGCTGCCTCGGGCACCTTATGGTCTAGATTTTCGAATCCGACGCAAAACTGACAGTTAATTGTAACGTTCAGAGCCTGTTAATGACGATGGAACACACAAATTGCGTCGCGATTCAATACATCGTCCTCCAGCCGACTTGTCTCCAAGGGTCTAGTGCTGCCTCGGGCACCTTATGGTCGTTCTCCTGTGAGTCTAGATTTTCGAATCCGACGCAAAACTGACAGTTAATTGTAAGGTTCGGAGCCTGTTAATGACGATGGAACACACAAATTGCGTCGCTATTCAATACATCGTCCTGCGGCCTACCTGTCTGGGGCACCTTATGGTCGATCTCCTGTGAGCCTAGATTTTCGAATCCGACGCAAAACTGACAGTTAATTGTAACGTTCAGAGCCTGTTAATGACGATGGAACACACAAATCGCGTCGCGATTCAATACATCGTCCTCCGGACGACCTGTCTCCAAGGGTCTATTGCTTCCTCGGGCACCTTATGGTCGATCTCCTGTGAGTCTAGATTTTCGAATCCGACGCAAAACTGACAGTTAATTGTAACGTTCAGAGCCTGTTAATGACGATGGAACACACAAATTGCGTCGCGATTCAATACATCGTCCTCCAGCCGACTTGTCTCCAAGGGTCTAGTGCTGCCTCGGGCACCTTATGGTCGTTCTTCTGTGAGTCTAGATTATCGAATCCGACGCAAAACTGACAGTTAATTGTAAGTTTCAGAGCCTCTTAATGACAATGGAACACACAAATTGAGTCGCGATTCAATACATCGTCTTCCGGCCGACCTGTCTCCAAGGGTCTATTGCTGCCTCGGGCACCTCATGGTCGATCTCCTGTGAGTCTAGATTTTCGAATCCGACGCAAAACTGACAGTTAATTGTAACGTTCAGAGCCTGTTAATGACGATAGAACACACAAATTGCGTTGCGATTCAATACATCGTCTTCCGGACGACCTGTCTCCAAGGGTCTATTGCTGCCTCGGGCACCTTATGGTCGATCTCCTGTGAGTCTAGATTTTCGAATCCGACGCAAAACTGACAGTTAATTGTAAGGTTCAGAGCCTCTTAATGACGATGGAACACACAAATTGCGTCGCGATTCAATACATCGTCCTCCGGCCGACCTGTCTCCAAGGGTCTATTGCTGCCTCGGGCACCTTATGGTCGTTTTCCTGTGAGTCTAGATTTTCGAATCCGACGCAAAACTGACAGTTAATTATAACGTTCAGAGCCTGTTAATGACGCTGGAACACACAAATCGCGTCGCGATTCAATACGTCGTCCTCCAGCCGACTTGTCTCCAAGGGTCTAGTGCTGCCTCGGGCACCTTATGGTCGTTCATCTGTGAGTCTAGATTTTCGAATCCGACGCAAAACTGACTGTTAATTGTAAGGTTCAGAGCCTCTTAATGACAATGGAACACACAAACTGCGTCGCGATTCAATACATCGTCCTCCTGCCGACCTGTCTCCAAGGGTCTATTGCTGCCTCGAGCACCTTATGGTCGATCTCCTGTGAGTCTAGATTTTCGAATCCGACGCAAAACTGACAGTTAATTGTAACGTTCAGAGCCTGTTAATGACGATGGAACACACAAATCGCGTCGCGATTCAATACATCGTCCTCCAGCCGACTTGTCTCCAAGGGTCTAGTGCTGCCTCGGGCACCTTATGGTCGTTCTCCTGTGAGTCTAGATTTTCGAATCCGACGCAAAACTGACAGTTAATTGTAAGGTTCGGAGCCTGTTAATGACGATGGAACACACAAATTGCGTCGCGATTCAATACATCGTCCTCCGGCCTACCTGTCTCCAAGGGTCTATTGCTGCCTCGGGCACCTTATGGTCTAGATTTTCGAATCCGACGCAAAACTAACAGTTAATTGTAACGTTCAGAGCCTGTTAATGACGATGGAACACACAAATCGCGTCGCGATTCAATACATCGTCCTCCGGCCGACCTGTCTCCAAGGGTCTATTGCTGCCTCGGGCACCTTATGGTCGATCTCCTGTGAGTCTAGATTTTCGAATCCGACGCAAAACTGACAGTTAATTGTAAGGTTCAGAGCCTGTTAATGACGATGGAACACACAAATTGCGTCGCGATTCAATACGTCGTCCTCCGGCCGACCTGTCTCCAAGGGTCTATTGCTGCCTCGGGCACCTTGTGGTCGTTCTTCTGTGAGTCTAGATTATCGAATCCGACGCAAAACTGACAGTTAATTGTAACGTTCAGAGCCTGTTAATGACGATGGAAGACACAAATTGCGTCGTGATTCAATACATCGACCTCCAGCCGACTTGTCTCAAAGGGTCTAGTGCTGCCTCGGGCACCTTATGGTCGTTCTTCTGTGAGTCTAGATTTTCGAATCCGACGCAAAACTGACAGTTAATTGTAAGGTTCAGAGCCTCTTAATGACAATGGAACACACAAATTGAGTCGCGATTCAATACATCGTCCTCCGGCCGACCTGTCTCCAAGGGTCTATTGCTGCCTCGGGCAGCTTATGGTCGTTCTTCTGTGAGTCTAGATTTTCGAATCCGACGCAAAACTGACAGTTAATTGTAACGTTCAGAGCCTGTTAATGACGATGGAACACACAAATTGCGTCGCGATTCAATACATCGTCCTCCAGCCGACTTGTCTCCAAGAGTCTAGTGCTGCCTCGGGCACCTTATGGTCGTTCCTCTGTGAGTCTAGATTTTCGAATCCGACGCAAAACTGACGGTTAATTGTAAGGTTCAGAGCCTCTTAATGACAATGGAACACACAAATTGAGTCGCGATTCAATACATCGTCCTCCGGCCGACCTGTCTCCAAGGGTCTATTGCTGCCTGGGCACCTTATGGTCGATCTCCTGTGAGTCTAGATTTTCGAATCCGACGCAAAACTGACAGTTAATTGTAACGTTCAGAGCCTGTTAATGACGATGGAACACACAAATCGCGTCGCGATTCAATACATCGTCCTCCAACCGACTTGTCTCCAAGGGTCTATTGCTGCCAATGGCACCTTATGGTCGTTCTCCTGTGAGTCTAGATTTTCGAATCCGACGCAAAACTGACAGTTAATTGTAACGTTCAGAGCCTGTTAATGACGATGGAACACACAAATTGCGTCTCGATTCAATACATCGTCCTCCGGCCGAAATGTCTCCAAGGGTCTATTGCTGCCTCGGGCACCTTATGGTCTAGATTTTCGAATCCGACGCAAAACTGACAGTTAATTGTAACGTTCAGAGCCTGTTAATGACGATGGAACACACAAATTGCGTCGCGATTCAATACATCGTCCTCCAGCCGACTTGTCTCCAAGGGTCTAGTGCTGCCACGGGCACCTTATGGTCGTTCTCCTGTGAGTCTAGATTTTCGAATCCGACGCAAAACTGACAGTTAATTGTAAGGTTCGGAGCCTGTTAATGACGATGGAACACACAAATTGCGTCGCTATTCAATACATCGTCCTGCGGCCTACCTGTCTGGGGCACCTTATGGTCGATCTCCTGTGAGCCTAGATTTTCGAATCCGACGCAAAACTGACAGTTAATTGTAACGTTCAGAGCCTGTTAATGACGATGGAACACACAAATCGCGTCGCGATTCAATACATCGTCCTCCGGACGACCTGTCTCCAAGGGTCTATTGCTTCCTCGGGCACCTTATGGTCGATCTCCTGTGAGTCTAGATTTTCGAATCCGACGCAAAACTGACAGTTAATTGTAACGTTCAGAGCCTGTTAATGACGATGGAACACACAAATTGCGTCGCGATTCAATACATCGTCCTCCAGCCGACTTGTCTCCAAGGGTCTAGTGCTGCCTCGGGCACCTTATGGTCGTTCTTCTGTGAGTCTAGATTATCGAATCCGACGCAAAACTGACAGTTAATTGTAAGTTTCAGAGCCTCTTAATGACAATGGAACACACAAATTGAGTCGCGATTCAATACATCGTCTTCCGGCCGACCTGTCTCCAAGGGTCTATTGCTGCCTCGGGCACCTCATGGTCGATCTCCTGTGAGTCTAGATTTTCGAATCCGACGCAAAACTGACAGTTAATTGTAACGTTCAGAGCCTGTTAATGACGATGGAACACACAAATTGCGTTGCGATTCAATACATCGTCTTCCGGACGACCTGTCTCCAAGGGTCTATTGCTGCCTCGGGCACCTTATGGTCGATCTCCTGTGAGTCTAGATTTTCGAATCCGACGCAAAACTGACAGTTAATTGTAAGGTTCAGAGCCTCTTAATGACGATGGAACACACAAATTGCGTCGCGATTCAATACATCGTCCTCCGGCCGACCTGTCTCCAAGGGTCTATTGCTGCCTCGGGCACCTTATGGTCGTTTTCCTGTGAGTCTAGATTTTCGAATCCGACGCAAAACTGACAGTTAATTATAACGTTCAGAGCCTGTTAATGACGCTGGAACACACAAATCGCGTCGCGATTCAATACGTCGTCCTCCAGCCGACTTGTCTCCAAGGGTCTAGTGCTGCCTCGGGCACCTTATGGTCGTTCATCTGTGAGTCTAGATTTTCGAATCCGACGCAAAACTGACTGTTAATTGTAAGGTTCAGAGCCTCTTAATGACAATGGAACACACAAACTGCGTCGCGATTCAATACATCGTCCTCCTGCCGACCTGTCTCCAAGGGTCTATTGCTGCCTCGAGCACCTTATGGTCGATCTCCTGTGAGTCTAGATTTTCGAATCCGACGCAAAACTGACAGTTAATTGTAACGTTCAGAGCCTGTTAATGACGATGGAACACACAAATCGCGTCGCGATTCAATACATCGTCCTCCAGCCGACTTGTCTCCAAGGGTCTAGTGCTGCCTCGGGCACCTTATGGTCGTTCTCCTGTGAGTCTAGATTTTCGAATCCGACGCAAAACTGACAGTTAATTGTAAGGTTCGGAGCCTGTTAATGACCTTGGAACACACAAATCGCGTCGCGATTCAATACATCGTCCTCCGGCCGACCTGTCTCCAAGGGTCTATTGCTGCCTCGGGCACCTTATGGTCGATCTCCTGTGAGTCTAGATTTTCGAATCCGACGCAAAACTGACAGTTAATTGTAACGTTCAGAGCCTGTTAATGACGATGGAACACACAAATTGCGTCGCGATTCAATACATCGTCCTCCAGCCGACTTGTCTCCAAGGGTCTAGTGCTGCCTCGGGCACCTTATGGTCGTTCTTCTGTGAGTCTAGATTATCGAATCCGACGCAAAACTGACAGTTAATTGTAAGGTTCAGAGCCTCTTAATGACAATGGAACACACAAATTGAGTCGCGATTCAATACATCGTCCTCCAGCCGACTTGTCTCCAAGGGTCTAGTGCTGCCTCGGGCACCTTATGGTCGTTCTTCTGTGAGTCTAGATTTTCGAATCCGACGCAAAACTGACAGTTAATTGTAAGGTTCAGAGCCTGTTAATGACGATGGAACACACAAATTGCGTCGCGATTCAATACATCGTCCTCCGGCCAACCTGTCTCCAAGGGTCTATTGCTGCCTCGGGCACCTTATGGTCTAGATTTTCGAATCCGACGCAAAACTGACAGTTAATTGTAACGTTCAGAGCCTGTTAATGACGATGGAACACACAAATTGCGTCACGATTCAATACATCGTCCTCCAGCCGACTTGTCTCCAAGGGTCTAGTGCTGCCTCGGGCACCTTATGGTCGTTCTCCTGTGAGTCTAGATTTTCGAATCCGACGCAAAACTGACAGTTAATTGTAAGGTTCGGTGCCTGTTAATGACGATGGAACCCACAAATTGCGTCGCGATTCAATACATCGTCCTACGGCCGACCTATCTCCAAGGATCTATTGCTGCCTAGGGCACCTTATGGTCGATCTCCTGTGAGTCTAGATTTTCGAATCCGACGCAAAACTGACAGTTAATTGTAACGTTCAGCGCCTGTTAATGACGATGGAACACACAAATTGCGTCGCGATTCAATACATCGTCCTCCAGCCGACTTGTCTCCAAGGGTCTAGTGCTGCCTCGGGCACCTTATGGTCGTTCTTCTGTGAGTCTAGATTTTCGAATCCGACGCAAAACTGACAGTTAATTGTAAGGTTCAGAGCCTGTTAATGACGATGGAACACACAAATTGCGTCGCGATTCAATACATCGTCCTCCGGCCAACCTGTCTCCAAGGGTCTATTGCTGCCTCGGGCACCTTATGGTCTAGATTTTCGAATCCGACGCAAAACTAACAGTTAATTGTAACGTTCAGAGCCTGTTAATGACGATGGAACACACAAATCGCGTCGCGATTCAATTCATCGTCCTCCGGCCGACCTGTCTCCAAGGGTCTATTGCTGCCTCGGGCACCTTATGGTCGATCTCCTGTGAGTCTAGATTTTCGAATCCGACGCAAAACTGACAGTTAATTGTAAGGTTCAGAGCCTGTTAATGACGATGGAACACACAAATTGCGTCGCGATTCAATACGTCGTCCTCCGGCCGAACTGTCTCCAAGGTTCTATTGCTGCCTCGGGCACCTTGTGGTCGTTCTTCTGTGAGTCTAGATAATCGAATCCGACGCAAAACTGACAGTTAATTGTAACGTTCAGAGCCTGTTAATGACGATGGAAGACACAAATTGCGTCGTGATTCAATGCATCGTCCTCCAGCCGACTTGTCTCCAAGGGTCTAGTGCTGCCTCGGGCACCTTATGGTCGTTCTTCTGTGAGTCTAGATTTTCGAATCCGACGCAAACCTGACAGTTAATTGTAAGGTTCAGAGCCTCTTAATGACAATGGAACACACAAATTGAGTCGCGATTCAATACATCGTCTTCCGGCCGACCTGTCTCCAAGGGTCTATTGCTGCCTCGGGCACCTCATGGTCGATCTCCTGTGAGTCTAGATTTTCGAATCCCACGCAAAACTGACAGTTAATTGTAACGTTCAGAGCCTGTTAATGACGATGGAACACACAAATTGCGTTGCGATTCAATACATCGTCTTCCGGACGACCTGTCTCCAAGGGTCTATTGCTGCCTCGGTCACCTTATGGTCGATCTCCTGTGAGTCTAGATTTTCGGAACCGACGCAAAACTGACAGTTAATTGTAAGGTTCAGAGCCTCTTAATGACGATGGAACACACAAATTGCGTCGCGATTCAATACATCGTCCTCCGGCCGACCTGTCTCCAAGGGTCTATTGCTGCCTCGGGCACCTTATGGTCGTTTTCCTGTGAGTCTAGATTTTCGAATCCGACGCAAAACTGACAGTTAATTATAACGTTCAGAGCCTGTTAATGACGCTGGAACACACAAATCGCGTCGCGATTCAATACGTCGTCCTCCAGCCGACTTGTCTCCAAGGGTCTAGTGCTGCCTCGGGCACCTTATGGTCGTTCATCTGTGAGTCTAGATTTTCGAATCCGACGCAAAACTGACTGTTAATTGTAAGGTTCAGAGCCTCTTAATGACAATGGAACACACAAACTGCGTCGCGATTCAATACATCGTCCTCCTGCCGACCTGTCTCCAAGGGTCTATTGCTGCCTCGAGCACCTTATGGTCGATCTCCTGTGAGTCTAGATTTTCGAATCCGACGCAAAACTGACAGTTAATTGTAAGGTTCGGAGCCTGTTAATGACGATGGAACACACAAATCGCGTCGCGATTCAATACATCGTCCTCCAGCCGACTTGTCTCCAAGGGTCTAGTGCTGCCTCGGGCACCTTATGGTCGTTCTCCGGTGAGTCTAGATTTTCGAATCCGACGCAAAACTGACAGTTAATTGTAAGGTTCGGAGCCTGTTAATGACGGTGGAACACACAAATCGCGTCGCGATTCAATACATCGTCCTCCGGCCGACCTGTCTCCAAGGGTCTATTGCTGCCTCGGGCACCTTATGGTCGATCTCCTGTGAGTCTAGATTTTCGAATCCGACGCAAAACTGACAGTTAATTGTAACGTTCAGAGCCTGTTAATGACGATGGAACACACAAATTGCGTCGCGATTCAATACATCGTCCTCCAGCCGACTTGTCTCCAAGGGTCTAGTGCTGCCTCGGGCACCTTATGGTCGTTCTTCTGTGAGTCTAGATTATCGAATCCGACGCAAAACTGACAGTTAATTGTAAGGTTCAGAGCCTCTTAATGACAATGGAACACACAAATTGAGTCGCGATTCAATACATCGTCTTCCGGCCGACCTGTCTCCAAGGGTCTATTGCTGCCTCGGGCACCTCATGGTCGATCTCCTGTGAGTCTAGATTTTCGAATCCGACGCAAAACTGACAGTTAATTGTAACGTTCAGAGCCTGTCAATGACGATGGAACACACAAATTGCGTCGCGATTCAATACATCGTCTTCCGGACGACCTGTCTCCAAGGGTCTATTGCTGCCTCGGGCACCTTATGGTCGATCTCCTGTGAGTCTAGATTTTCGAATCCGACGCAAAACTGACAGTTAATTGTAACGTTCAGAGCCTGTTAATGACGATGGAACACACAAATTGCGTCGCGATTCAATACATCGTCCTCCAGCGGACTTGTCTCCAAGGGTCTAGTGCTGCCTCGGGCACCTTATGGTCGTTCTTCTGTGAGTCTAGATTTTCGAATCCGACGCAAAACTGACAGTTAATTGTAAGGTTCAGAGCCTGTTAATGACGATGGAACACACAAATTGCGTCGCGATTCAATACATCGTCCTCCGGCCAACCTGTCTCCAAGGGTCTATTGCTGCCTCGGGCACCTTATGGTCTAGATTTTCGAATCCGACGCAAAACTGACAGTTAATTGTAACGTTCAGAGCCTGTTAATGACGATGGAACACACAAATTGCGTCACGATTCAATACATCGTCCTCCAGCCGACTTGTCTCCAAGGGTCTAGTGCTGCCTCGGGCACCTTATGGTCGTTCTCCTGTGAGTCTAGATTTTCGAATCCGACGCAAAACTGACAGTTAATTGTAAGGTTCGGTGCCTGTTAATGACGATGGAACCCACAAATTGCGTCGCGATTCAATACATCGTCCTCCGGCCGACCTGTCTCCAAGGATCTATTGCTGCCTAGGGCACCTTATGGTCGATCTCCTGTGAGTCTAGATTTTCGAATCCGACGCAAAACTGACAGTTAATTGTAACGTTCAGCGCCTGTTAATGACGATGGAACACACAAATTGCGTCGCGATTCAATACATCGTCCTCCAGCCGACTTGTCTCCAAGGGTCTAGTGCTGCCTCGGGCACCTTATGGTCGTTCTTCTGTGAGTCTAGATTTTCGAATCCGACGCAAAACTGACAGTTAATTGTAAGGTTCAGAGCCTGTTAATGACGATGGAACACACAAATTGCGTCGCGATTCAATACATCGTCCTCCGGCCAACCTGTCTCCAAGGGTCTATTGCTGCCTCGGGCACCTTATGGTCTAGATTTTCGAATCCGACGCAAAACTAACAGTTAATTGTAACGTTCAGAGCCTGTTAATGACGATGGAACACACAAATCGCGTCGCGATTCAATACATCGTCCTCCGGCCGACCTGTCTAAAAGGGTCTATTGCTGCCTCGGGCACCTTATGGTCGATCTCCTGTGAGTCTAGATTTTCGAATCCGACGCAAAACTGACAGTTAATTGTAAGGTTCAGAGCCTGTTAATGACGATGGAACACACAAATTGCGTCGCGATTCAATACGTCGTCCTCCGGCCGACCTGTCTCCAAGGTTCTATTGCTGCCTCGGGCACCTTGTGGTCGTTCTTCTGTGAGTCTAGATTATCGAATCCGACGCAAAACTGACAGTTAATTGTAACGTTCAGAGCCTGTTAATGACGATGGAAGACACAAATTGCGTCGTGATTCAATACATCGTCCTCCAGCCGACTTGTCTCCAAGGGTCTAGTGCTGCCTCGGGCACCTTATGGTCGTTCTTCTGTGAGTCTAGATTTTCGAATCCGACGCAAAACTGACAGTTAATTGTAAGGTTTAGAGCCTCTTAATGACAATGGAACACACAAATTGAGTCGCGATTCAATACATCGTCCTCCGGCCGACCTGTCTCCAAGGGTCTATTGCTGCCTCGGGCACCTTATGGTCGTTCTTCTGTGAGTCTAGATTTTCGAATCCGACGCAAAACTGACAGTTAATTGTAACGTTCAGAGCCTGTTAATGACGATGGAACACACAAATTGCGTCGCGATTCAATACATCGTCCTCCAGCCGACTTGTCTCCAAGGGTCTAGTGCTGCCTCGGGCACCTTATGGTCGTTCCTCTGTGAGTCTAGATTTTCGAATCCGACGCAAAACTGACAGTTAATTGTAAGGTTCAGAGCCTCTTAATGACAATGGAACACACAAATTGAGTCGCGATTCAATACATCGTCCTCCGGCCGACCTGTCTCCAAGGGTCTATTGCTGCCTCGGGCACCTTATGGTCGATCTCCTGTGAGTCTAGATTTTCGAATCCGACGCAAAACTGACAGTTAATTGTAACGTTCAGAGCCTGTTAATGACGATGGAACACACAAATCGCGTCGCGATTCAATTCATCGTCCTCCAACCGACTTGTCTCCAAGGGTCTAGTGCTGCCACTGGCACCTTATGGTCGTTCTCCTGTGAGTCTAGATTTTCGAATCCGACGCAAAACTGACAGTTAATTGTAACGTTCAGAGCCTGTTAATGACGATGGAACACACAAATTGCGTCGCGATTCAATACATCGTCCTCCGGCCGACCTGTCTCCAAGGGTCTATTGCTGCCTCGGGCACCTTATGGTCTAGATTTTCGAATCCGACGCAAAACTGACAGTTAATTGTAACGTTCAGAGCCTGTTAATGACGATGGAACACACAAATTGCGTCGCGATTCAATACATCGTCCTCCAGCCGACTTGTCTCCAAGGGTCTAGTGCTGCCTCGGGCACCTTATGGTCGTTCTCCTGTGAGTCTAGATTTTCGAATCCGACGCAAAACTGACAGTTAATTGTAAGGTTCGGATCCTGTTAATGACGATGGAACACACAAATTGCGTCGCTATTCAATACATCGTCCTGCGCTCGACCTGTCTTGGGCACCTTATGGTCGATCTCCTGTGAGCCTAGATTTTCGAATCCGACGCAAAACTGACAGTTAATTGTAACGTTCAGAGCCTGTTAATGACGATGGAACACACAAATCGCGTCGCGATTCAATACATCGTCCTCCGGACGACCTGTCTCCAAGGGTCTATTTCTTCCTCGGGCACCTTATGGTCGATCTCCTGTGAGTCTAGATTTGCGAATCCGACGCAAAACTGACAGTTAATTGTAACGTTCAGAGCCTGTTAATGACGATGGATCACACAAATTGCGTCGCGATTCAATACATCGTCTTCCGGACGACCTGTCTCCAAGGGTCTATTGCTGCCTCGGGCACCTTATGGTCGATCTCCTGTGAGTCTAGATTTTCGAATCCGACGCAAAACTGACAGTTAATTGTAAGGTTCAGAGCCTGTTAATGACGATGGAACACACAAATTGCGTCGCGATTCAATACATCGTCCTCCGGCCGACCTGTCTCCAAGGGTCTATTGCTGCCTCGGGCACCTTATGGTCGTTTTCCTGTGAGTCTAGATTTTCGAATCCGACGCAACACTGACAGTTAATTATAACGTTCAGAGCCTGTTAATGACGCTGGAACACACAAATCGCGTCGCGATTCAATACGTCGTCCTCCAGCCGACTTGTCTCCAAGGGTCTAGTGCTGCCTCGGGCACCTTATGGTCGTTCATCTGTGAGTCTAGATTTTCGAATCCGACGCAAAACTGACTGTTAATTGTAAGGTTCAGAGCCTCTTAATGACAATGGAACACACAAACTGCGTCGCGATTCAATACATCGTCCTCCTGCCGACCTGTCTCCAAGGGTCTATTGCTGCCTCGGACACCTTATGGTCGATCTCCTGTGAGTCTAGATTTTCGAATCCGACGCAAAACTGACAGTTAATTGTAACGTTCAGAGCCTGTTAATGACGATGGAACACACAAATCGCGTCGCGATTCAATACATCGTCCTCCAGCCGACTTGTCTCCAAGGGTCTAGTGCTGCCTCGGGCACCTTATGGTCGTTCTCCTGTGAGTCTAGATTTTCGAATCCGACGCAAAACTGACAGTTAATTGTAAGGTTCGGAGCCTGTTAATGACGATGGAACACACAAATTGCGTCGCTATTCAATACATCGTCCTGCGGCCGACCTGTCTGGGGCACCTTATGGTCGATCTCCTCTGAGCCTAGATTTTCGAATCCGACGCAAAACTGACAGTTAATTGTAAGGTTCAGAGCCTCTTAATGACAATGGAACACACAAATTGAGTCGCGATTCAATACATCGTCCTCCGGCCGACCTGTCTCCAAGGGTCTATTGCTGCCTCGGGCACCTTATGGTCGTTCTTCTGTGAGTCTAGATTTTCGAATCCGACGCAAAACTGACAGTTAATTGTAACGTTCAGAGCCTGTTAATGACGATGGAACACACAAATCGCGTCGCGATTCAATACATCGTCCTCCAACCGACTTGTCTCCAAGGGTCTAGTGCTGCCACTGGCACCTTATGGTCGTTCTCCTGTGAGTCTAGATTTTCGAATCCGACGCAAAACTGACAGTTAATTGTAACGTTCAGAGCCTGTTAATGACGATGGAACACACAAATTGCGTCTCGATTCAATACATCGTCCTCCGGCCGACCTGTCTCCAAGGGTCTATTGCTGCCTCGGGCACCTTATGGTCTAGATTTTCGAATCCGACGCAAAACTGACAGTTAATTGTAACGTTCAGAGCCTGTTAATGACGATGGAACACACAAATTGCGTCGCGATTCAATACATCGTCCTCCAGCCGACTTGTCTCCAAGGGTCTAGTGCTGCCTCGGGCACCTTATGGTCGGTCTTCTGTGAGTCTAGATTATCGAATCCGACGCAAAACTGACAGTTAATTGTAACGTTCAGAGCCTGTTAATGACGATGGAACACACAAATTGCGTCGCGATTCAATACATCGTCTTCCGGACGACCTGTCTCCAAGGGTCTATTGCTGCCTCGGGCACCTTATGGTCGATCTCCTGTGAGTCTAGATTTTCGAATCCGACGCAAAACTGACAGTTAATTGTAACGTTCAGAGCCTGTTAATGACGATGGAAGACACAAATTGCGTCGCGATTCAATACATCGTCCTCCGGCCGACCTGTCTCCAAGGGTCTATTGCTGCCTCGGGCACCTTATGGTCGTTTTCCTGTGAGTCTAGATTTTCGAATCCGACGCAACACTGACAGTTAATTATAACGTTCAGAGCCTGTTAATGACGCTGGAACACACAAATCGCGTCGCGATTCAATACGTCGTCCTCCAGCCGACTTGTCTCCAAGGGTCTAGTGCTGCCTCGGGCACCTTATGGTCGTTCATCTGTGAGTCTAGATTTTCGAATCCGACGCAAAACTGACTGTTAATTGTAAGGTTCAGAGCCTCTTAATGACAATGGAACACACAAACTGCGTCGCGATTCAATACATCGTCCTCCTGCCGACTTGTCTCCAAGGGTCTAGTGCTGCCTCGGGCACCTTATGGTCGTTCTCCTGTGAGTCTAGATTTTCGAATCCGACGCAAAACTGACAGTTAATTGTAAGGTTCGGAGCCTGTTAATGACGATGGAACACACAAATTGCGTCGCTATTCAATACATCGTCCTGCGGCCGACCTGTCTGGGGCACCTTATGGTCGATCTCCTGTGAGCCTAGATTTTCGAATCCGACGCAAAACTGACAGTTAATTGTAACGTTCAGAGCCTGTTAATGACGATGGAACACACAAATCGCGTCGCGATTCAATACATCGTCCTCCGGCCGACCTGTCTCCAAGGGTCTATTGCTGCCTCGGGCACCTTATGGTCGATCTCCTGTGAGTCTAGATTTTCGAATCCGACGCAAAACTGACAGTTAATTGTAACGTTCAGAGCCTGTTAATGACGATGGAACACACAAATTGCGTCGCGATTCAATACATCGTCCTCCAGCCGACTTGTCTCCAAGGGTCTAGTGCTGCCTCGGGCACCTTATGGTCGTTCTCCTGTGAGTCTAGATTTTCGAATCCGACGCAAAACTGACAGTTAATTGTAAGGTTCGGAGCCTGTTAATGACGATGGAACACACAAATTGCGTCGCTATTCAATACATCGTCCTGCGCTCGACCTGTCTGGGGCACCTTATGGTCGATCTCCTGTGAGCCTAGATTTTCGAATCCGACGCAAAACTGACAGTTAATTGTAACGTTCAGAGCCTGTTAATGACGATGGAACACACAAATCGCGTCGCGATTCAATACATCGTCCTCCGGACGACCTGTCTCCAAGGGTCTATTGCTTCCTCGGGCACCTTATGGTCGATCTCCTGTGAGTCTAGATTTTCGAATCCGACGCAAAACTGACAGTTAATTGTAACGTTCAGAGCCTGTTAATGACGATGGAACACACAAATTGCGTCGCGATTCAATACATCGTCCTCCAGCCGACTTGTCTCCAAGGGTCTAGTGCTGCCTCGGGCACCTTATGGTCGTTCTTCTGTGAGTCTAGATTATCGAATCCGACGCAAAACTGACAGTTAATTGTAACGTTCAGAGCCTGTTAATGACGATGGAACACACAAATTGCGTCGCGATTCAATACATCGTCTTCCGGACGACCTGTCTCCAAGGGTCTATTGCTGCCTCGGGCACCTTATGGTCGATCTCCTGTGAGTCTAGATTTTCGAATCCGACGCAAAACTGACAGTTAATTGTAAGGTTCAGAGCCTGTTAATGACGATGGAAGACACAAATTGCGTCGCGATTCAATACATCGTCCTCCGGCCGACCTGTCTCCAAGGGTCTATTGCTGCCTCGGGCACCTTATGGTCGTTTTCCTGTGAGTCTAGATTTTCAAATCCGACGCAACACTGACAGTTAATTATAACGTTCAGAGCCTGTTAATGACGCTGGAACACACAAATCGCGTCGCGATTCAATACGTCGTCCTCCAGCCGACTTGTCTCCAAGGGTCTAGTGCTGCCTCGGGCACCTTATGGTCGTTCATCTGTGAGTCTAGATTTTCGAATCCGACGCAAAACTGACTGTTAATTGTAAGGTTCAGAGCCTCTTAATGACAATGGAACACACAAACTGCGTCGCGATTCAATACATCGTCCTCCTGCCGACTTGTCTCCAAGGGTCTAGTGCTGCCTCGGGCACCTTATGGTCGTTCTCCTGTGAGTCTAGATTTTCGAATCCGACGCAAAACTGACAGTTAATTGTAAGGTTCGGAGCCTGTTAATGACGATGGAACACACAAATTGCGTCGCTATTCAATACATCGTCCTGCGGCCGACCTGTCTGGGGCACCTTATGGTCGATCTCCTGTGAGCCTAGATTTTCGAATCCGACGCAAAACTGACAGTTAATTGTAACGTTCAGAGCCTGTTAATGACGATGGAACACACAAATCGCGTCGCGATTCAATACATCGTCCTCCGGCCGACCTGTCTCCAAGGGTCTATTGCTGCCTCGGGCACCTTATGGTCGATCTCCTGTGAGTCTAGATTTTCGAATCCGACGCAAAACTGACAGTTAATTGTAACGTTCAGAGCCTGTTAATGACGATGGAACACACAAATTGCGTCGCGATTCAATACATCGTCCTCCAGCCGACTTGTCTCCAAGGGTCTAGTGCTGCCTCGGGCACCTTATGGTCGTTCTTCTGTGAGTCTAGATTATCGAATCCGACGCAAAACTGACAGTTAATTGTAAGTTTCAGAGCCTCTTAATGACAATGGAACACACAAATTGAGTCGCGATTCAATACATCGTCTTCCGGCCGACCTGTCTCCAAGGGTCTATTGCTGCCTCGGGCACCTCATGGTCGATCTCCTGTGAGTCTAGATTTTCGAATCCGACGCAAAACTGACAGTTAATTGTAACGTTCAGAGCCTGTTAATGACGATGGAACACACAAATTGCGATTCAATACATCGTCTTCCGGACGACCTGTCTCCAAGGGTCTATTGCTGCCTCGGGCACCTTATGGTCGATCTCCTGTGAGTCTAGATTTTCGAATCCGACGCAAAACTGACAGTTAATTGTAAGGTTCAGAGCCTCTTTATGACGATGGAACACACAAATTGCGTCGCGATTCAATACATCGTCCTCCGGCCGACCTGTCTCCAAGGGTCTATTGCTGCCTCGGGCACCTTATGGTCGTTTTCCTGTGAGTCTAGATTTTCGAATCCGACGCAAAACTGACAGTTAATTATAACGTTCAGAGCCTGTTAATGACGCTGGAACACACAAATCGCGTCGCGATTCAATACGTCGTCCTCCAGCCGACTTGTCTCCAAGGGTCTAGTGCTGCCTCGGGCACCTTATGGTCGTTCATCTGTGAGTCTAGATTTTCGAATCCGACGCAAAACTGACTGTTAATTGTAAGGTTCAGAGCCTGTTAATGACAATGGAACACACAAACTGCGTCGCGATTCAATACATCGTCCTCCTGCCGACCTGTCTCCAAGGGTCTATTGCTGCCTCGAGCACCTTATGGTCGATCTCCAGTGAGTTTAGATTTTCGAATCCGACGCAAAACTGACAGTTAATTGTAACGTTCAGAGCCTGTTAATGACGATGGAACACACAAATCGCGTTGCGATTCAATACATCGTCCTCCAGCTCCAAGGGTCTAGTGCTGCCTCGGGCACCTTATGGTCGTTCTCCTGTGAGTCTAGATTTTCGAATCCGACGCAAAACTGACAGTTAATTGTAAGGTTCGGAGCCTGTTAATGACGGTGGAACACACAAATCGCGTCGCGATTCAATACATCGTCCTCCGGCCGACCTGTCTCCAAGGGTCTATTGCTGCCTCGGGCACCTTATGGTCGATCTCCTGTGAGTCTAGATTTTCGAATCCGACGCAAAACTGACAGTTAATTGTAACGTTCAGAGCCTGTTAATGACGATGGAACACACAAATTGCGTCGCGATTCAATACATCGTCCTCCAGCCGACTTGTCTCCAAGGGTCTAGTGCTGCCTCGGGCACCTTATGGTCGTTCTTCTGTGAGTCTAGATTATCGAATCCGACGCAAAACTGACAGTTAATTGTAAGTTTCAGAGCCTCTTAATGACAATGGAACACACAAATTGAGTCGCGATTCAATACATCGTCTTCCGGCCGACCTGTCTCCAAGGGTCTATTGCTGCCTCGGGCACCTCATGGTCGATCTCCTGTGAGTCTAGATTTTCGAATCCGACGCAAAACTGACAGTTAATTGTAACGTTCAGAGCCTGTTAATGACGATGGAACACACAAATTGCGATTCAATACATCGTCTTCCGGACGACCTGTCTCCAAGGGTCTATTGCTGCCTCGGGCACCTTATGGTCGATCTCCTGTGAGTCTAGATTTTCGAATCCGACGCAAAACTGACAGTTAATTGTAAGGTTCAGAGCCTCTTTATGACGATGGAACACACAAATTGCGTCGCGATTCAATACATCGTCCTCCGGCCGACCTGTCTCCAAGGGTCTATTGCTGCCTCGGGCACCTTATGGTCGTTTTCCTGTGAGTCTAGATTTTCGAATCCGACGCAAAACTGACAGTTAATTATAACGTTCAGAGCCTGTTAATGACGCTGGAACACACAAATCGCGTCGCGATTCAATACGTCGTCCTCCAGCCGACTTGTCTCCAAGGGTCTAGTGCTGCCTCGGGCACCTTATGGTCGTTCATCTGTGAGTCTAGATTTTCGAATCCGACGCAAAACTGACTGTTAATTGTAAGGTTCAGAGCCTGTTAATGACAATGGAACACACAAACTGCGTCGCGATTCAATACATCGTCCTCCTGCCGACCTGTCTCCAAGGGTCTATTGCTGCCTCGAGCACCTTATGGTCGATCTCCAGTGAGTTTAGATTTTCGAATCCGACGCAAAACTGACAGTTAATTGTAACGTTCAGAGCCTGTTAATGACGATGGAACACACAAATCGCGTTGCGATTCAATACATCGTCCTCCAGCTCCAAGGGTCTAGTGCTGCCTCGGGCACCTTATGGTCGTTCTCCTGTGAGTCTAGATTTTCGAATCCGACGCAAAACTGACAGTTAATTGTAAGGTTCGGAGCCTGTTAATGACGGTGGAACACACAAATCGCGTCGCGATTCAATACATCGTCCTCCGGCCGACCTGTCTCCAAGGGTCTATTGCTGCCTCGGGCACCTTATGGTCGATCTCCTGTGAGTCTAGATTTTCGAATCCGACGCAAAACTGACAGTTAATTGTAACGTTCAGAGCCTGTTAATGACGATGGAACACACAAATTGCGTCGCGATTCAATACATCGTCCTCCAGCCGACTTGTCTCCAAGGGTCTAGTGCTGCCTCGGGCACCTTATGGTCGTTCTTCTGTGAGTCTAGATTATCGAATCCGACGCAAAACTGACAGTTAATTGTAAGGTTCAGAGCCTCTTAATGACAATGGAACACACAAATTGAGTCGCGATTCAATACATCGTCTTCCGGCCGACCTGTCTCCAAGGGTCTATTGCTGCCTCGGGCACCTCATGGTCGATCTCCTGTGAGTCTAGATTTTCGAATCCGACGCAAAACTGACAGTTAATTGTAACGTTCAGAGCCTGTTAATGACGATGGAACACACAAATTGCGTCGCGATTCAATACATCGTCTTCCGGACGACCTGTCTCCAAGGGTCTATTGCTGCCTCGGGCACCTTATGGTCGATCTCCTATGAGTCTAGATTTTCGAATCCGACGCAAAACTGACAGTTAATTGTAAGGTTCAGAGCCTCTTAATGACGATGGAACACACAAATTGCGTCGCGATTCAATACATCGTCCTCCGGCCGACCTGTCTCCAAGGGTCTATTGCTGCCTCGGCCACCTTATGGTCGTTTTCCTGTGAGTCTAGATTTTCAAATCCGACGCAAAACTGACAGTTAATTATAACGTTCAGAGCCTGCTAATGACGCTGGAACACACAAATCGCGTCGCGATTCAATACGTCGTCCTCCAGCCGACTTGTCTCCAAGGGTCTAGTGCTGCCTCGGGCACCTTATGGTCGTTCATCTGTGAGTCTAGATTTTCGAATCCGACGCAAAACTGACTGTTAATTGTAAGGTTCAGAGCCGCTTAATGACAATGGAACACACAAACTGCATCGCGATTCAATACATCGTCCTCCTGCCGACCTGTCTCCAAGGGTCTATTGCTGCCTCGAGCACCTTATGGTCGATCTCCTGTGAGTCTAGATTTTCGAATCCGACGCAAAACTGACAGTTAATTGTAACGTTCAGAGCCTGTTAATGACGATGGAACACACAAATCGCGTCGCGATTCAATACATCGTCCTCCAGCCGACTTTTCTCCATGGGTCTAGCGCTGCCTCGGGCACCTTATGGTCGTTCTCCTGTGAGTCTAGATTCTCGAATCCGACGCAAAACTGACAGTTAATCGTAAGGTTCAGAGCCTCTTAATGACAATGGAACACACAAATTGCGTCGCGATTCAATACATCGTCCTCCGGCCGACCTGTCTCCAAGGGTCTATTGCTGCCTCGGGCACCTTATGGTCGATCTCCTGTGAGTCTAGATTTTCGAATCCGACGCAAAACTGACAGTTAATTGTAAGGTACAGAGCCTCTTAATGACAATGGAACACACAAATCGCGTCGCGATTCAATACATCGTCCTCCGGCCGACCTGTCTCCAAGGGTCTATTGCTGCCTCGGGCACCTTATGGTCGATCTCCTGTGAGTCTAGATTTTCGAATCCGACGCAAAACTGACAGTTAATTGTAAAGTTCAGAGCCTGTTAATGACGATGGAACACACAAATCGCGTCGCGATTCAATACATCGTCCTCCAACCGACTTGTCTCCAAGGGTCTAGTGCTGCCACGGGCACCTTATGGTCGATCTCCTGTGAGTCTAGATTTTCGAATCCGACGCAAAACTGACAGTGAATTGTAACGTTCACAGCCTGTTAATGACGATGGAACACACAAATCGCGTCGCGATTCAATACATCGTCCTCCGGCCGACCTGTCTCCAAGGGTCTATTGCTGCCTCGGGCACCTTATGGTCTAGATTTTCGAATCCGACGCAAAACTGACAGTTAATTGTAACGTTCAGAGCCTGTTAATGACGATGGAACACACAAATTGCGTCGCGATTCAATACATCGTCCTCCAGCCGACGTCTCCAAGGGTCTAGTGCTGCCTCGGGCACCTTATGGTCGTTCTCCTGTGAGTCTAGATTTTCGAATCCGACGCAAAACTGACAGTTAATTGTAAGGTTCGGAGCCTGTTAATGACGATGAAACCCACAAATTGCGTCGCGATTCAATACATCGTCCTCCGGCCGACCTGTCTCCAAGGATCTATTGCTGCCTAGGGCACCTTATGGTCGATCTCCTGTGAGTCTAGATTTTCGAATCCGACGCAAAACTGACAGTTAATTGTAACGTTCAGAGCCTGTTAATGACGATGGAACACACAAATTGCGTCGCGATTCAATACATCGACCTCCAGCCGACTTGTCTCCAAGGGTCTAGTGCTGCCTCGGGCACCTTATGGTCGTTCTTCTGTGAGTCTAGATTTTCGAATCCGACGCAAAACTGACAGTTAATTGTAAGGTTCAGAGCCTGTTAATGACGATGGAACACACAAATTGCGTCGTGATTCAATACATCGTCCTCCGGCTTACCTGTCTCCAAGGGTCTATTGCTGCCTCGGGCACCTTATGGTCTAGATTTTCGAATCCGACGCAAAACTGACAGTTAATTGTAAGCTTCAGAGCCTGTTAATGACGATGGAACACATAAATTGCGTCGCGATTCAATATGTCGTCCTCCGGCCGACCTGTCTCCAAGGGTCTATTGCTGCCTCGGGCACCTTGTGGTCGTTCCTCTGTGAGTCTAGATTTTCGAATCCGACGCAAAACTGACAGTTAATTGTAACGTTCAGAGCCTGTTAATGACGATGGAAGACACAAATTGCGTCGCGATCCAATACATCGTCCTCCAGCCGACTTGTCTCCAAGGGTCTAGTGCTGCCTCGGGCACCTTATGGTCGTTCTTCTGTGAGTCTAGATTTTCGAATCCGACGCAAAACTGACAGTTAATTTTAAGGTTCAGAGCCTCTTAATGACAATGGAACACACAAATTGAGTCGCGATTCAATACATCGTCCTCCGGCCGACCTGTCTCCAAGGGTCTATTGCTGCCTCGGGTTCTTCTGTGAGTCTAGTGAGTCTAGTGAGTCTAGTTCAGAGCCTGTTAATGACGATGGAACACACAAATCGCGTCGCGATTCAATACATCGTCCTCCGGCCGACCTTTTTCCAAGGGTCTATTGCTGCCTCGGGCACCTTATGGTCGATCTCCTGTGAGTCTAGATTTTCGAATCCGACGCAAAACTGACAGTTAATTGTAACGTTCAGAGCCTGTTAATGACGATGGAACACACAAATTGCGTCGCGATTCAATACATCGTCCTCCAGCCGACTTGTCTCCAAGGGTCTAGTGCTGCCTCGGGCACCTTATGGTCGTTCTTCTGTGAGTCTAGATTTTCGAATCCGACGCAAAACTGACAGTTAATTGTAACGTTCAGAGCCTGTTAATGACGATGGAACACACAAATTGCGTCGCGATTCAATACATCGTCCTCCAGCCGACTTGTCTCCAAGGGTCTAGTGCTGCCTCGGGCACCATATGGTCGTTCCTCTGTGAGTCTAGATTTTCGAATCCGACGCAAAACTGACAGTTAATTGTATGGTCGTTCTCCTGTGAGTCTAGATTTTCGAATCCGACGCAAAACTGACAGTTAATTGTAAGGTTCGGAGCCTCTTAATGACAATGGAACACACAAATCGAGTCGCGATGCAATACATCGTCTTCCGGCCGACCTGTCTCCAAGGGTCTATTGCTGCCTCGGGCACCTTATGGTCGATCTCCTGTGAGTCTAGATTTTCGAATCCGACGAAAAACTGACAGTTAATTGTAAGGTTCAGAGCCTGTTAATGACGATGGAACACACAAATTGCGTCGCGATTCAATACATCGTCTTCCGGCCGACCTGTCTCCAAGGGTCTATTGCTGCCTCGGGCACCTTATGGTCGATCTCCTGTGAGTCTAGATTTTCGAATCCGACGCAAAACTGACAGTTAATTGTAAGGTTCAGAGCCTCTTAAAGACGATGGAACACACAAATTGCGTCGCGATTCAATACATCGTCCTCCGGCTTACCTGTCTCCAAGGGTCTATTGCTGCCTCGGGCACCTTATGGTCTAGATTTTCGAATCCGACGCAAAACTGACAGTTAATTGTAAGCTTCAGAGCCTGTTAATGACGATGGAACACATAAATTGCGTCGCGATTCAATACGTCGTCCTCCGGCCGACCTGTCTCCAAGGGTCTATTGCTGCCTCGGGCACCTTGTGGTCGTTCTTCTGTGAGTCTAGATTTTCGATCCGACGCAAAACTGACAGTTAATTGTAACGTTCAGAGCCTGTTAATGACGATGGAAGACACAAATTGCGTCGCGATCCAATACATCGTCCTCCAGCCGACTTGTCTCCAAGGGTCTAGTGCTGCCTCGGGCACCTTATGGTCGTTCTTCTGTGAGTCTAGATTTTCGAATCCGACGCAAAACTGACAGTTAATTTTAAGGTTCAGAGCCTCTTAATGACAATGGAACACACAAATTGAGTCGCGATTCAATACATCGTCCTCCGGCCGACCTGTCTCCAAGGGTCTATTGCTGCCTCGGGTTCTTCTGTGAGTCTAGTGAGTCTAGTGAGTCTAGTTCAGAGCCTGTTAATGACGATGGAACACACAAATCGCGTCGCGATTCAATACATCGTCCTCCGGCCGACCTGTCTCCAAGGGTCTATTGCTGCCTCGGGCACCTTATGGTCGATCTCCTGTGAGTCTAGATTTTCGAATCCGACGCAAAACTGACAGTTAATTGTAACGTTCAGAGCCTGTTAATGACGATGGAACACACAAATTGCGTCGCGATTCAATACATCGTCCTCCAGCCGACTTGTCTCCAAGGGTCTAGTGCTGCCTCGGGCACCTTATGGTCGTTCTCCTGTGAGTCTAGATTTTCGAATCCGACGCAAAACTGACAGTTAATCGTAAGGTTCAGGGCCTCTTAATGACAATGGAACACACAAATTGCGTCGCGATTCAATACATCGTCCTCCGGGCGACCTGTCTCCAAGGGTCTATTGCTGCCTCGGGCACCTTATGGTCGATCTCCTGTGAGTCTAGATTTTCGAATCCGACGCAAAACTGACAGTTAATTGTAACGTTCAGAGCCTATTAATGACGATGGAACACACAAATCGCGTCGCGATTCAATACATCGTCCTCCGGCCGACCTGTCTCCAAGGGTCTATTGCTGCCTCGGGCACCTTATGGTCGATCTCCTGTGAGTCTAGATTTTCGAATCCGACGCAAAACTGACAGTTAATTGTAAGCTTCAGAGCCTGTTAATGACGATGGAACACATAAATTGCGTCGCGATTCAATACGTCGTCCTCCGGCCGACGTGTCTCCAAGGGTCTATTGCTGCCTCGGGCACCTTGTGGTCGTTCTTCTGTGAGTCTAGATTTTCGAATCCGACGCAAAACTGACAGTTAATTGTAACGTTCAGAGCCTGTTAATGACGATGGAAGACACAAATTGCGTCGCGATTCAATACATCGTCCTCCAGCCGACTTGTCTCCAAGGGCCTAGTGCTGCCTCGGGCAGCTTATGGTCGTTCTTCTGTGAGTCTAGATTTTCGAATCCGACGCAAAACTGACAGATAATTGTAACGTTCAGAGCCTGTTAATGACGATGGAACACACAAATTGCGTCGCGATTCAATACATCGTCCTCCAGCCGACTTGTCTCCAAGGGTCTAGTGCTGCCTCGGGCACCATATGGTCGTTCCTCTGTGAGTCTAGATTTTCGAATCCGACGCAAAACTGACAGTTAATTGTATGGTCTTTCTCCTGTGAGTCTAGATTTTCTAATCCGACGCAAAACTGACAGTTAATTGTAAGGTTCGGAGCCTCTTAATGACAATGGAACACACAAATTGAGTCGCGATGCAATACATCGTCTTCCGGCCGACCTGTCTCCAAGGGTCTATTGCTGCCTCGGGCACCTTATGGTCGATCTCCTGTGAGTCTAGATTTTCGAATCCGACGCAAAACTGACAGTTAATTGTAAGGTTCAGAGCCTGTTAATGACGATGGAACACACAAATTGCGTCGCGATTCAATACATCGTCTTTCGGCCGACCTGTCTCCAAGGGTCTATTGCTGCCTCGGGCACCTTATGGTCGATCTCCTGTGAGTCTAGATTTTCGAATCCGACGCAAAACTGACAGTTAATTGTAAGGTTCAGAGCCTCTTAAAGACGATGGAACACACAAATTGCGTCGCGATTCAATACATCGTCCTCCGGCCGACCTGTCTCCAAGGTTCTATTGCTGCCTCGGGCACCTTATGGTCGTTTTCCTGTGAGTCTAGATTTTCGAATCCGACGCAAAACTGACAGTTAATTATAACGTTCAGAGCCTGTTAATGACGCTGGAACACACAAATCGCGTCGCGATTCAATACGTCGTCCTCCAGCCGACTTGTCTCCAAGGGTCTAGTACTGCCTCGGGCACCTTATGGTCGTTCTTCTGTGAGTCTAGATTTTCGAATCCGACGCAAAACTGACTGTTAATTGTAAGGTTCAGAGCCTCTTAATGACAATGGAACACACAAACTGCGTCGCGATTCAATACATCGTCCTCCGGCCGACCTGTCTCCAAGGGTCTATTGCTGCCTTGGGCACCTTATGGTCGATCTCCTATGAGTCTAGATTTTCGAATCCGACGCAAAACTGACAGTTAATTGTAACGTTCAGAGCCTGTTAATGACGATGGAACACACAAATCGCGTCGCGATTCAATACATCGTCCTCCAGCTGACTTGTCTCCAAGGGTCTAGTGCTGCCTCGGGCACCTTATGGTCGTTCTCCTGTGAGTCTAGATTTTCGAATCCGACGCAAAACTGGCAGTTAATTGTAAGGTTCGGAGCCTGTTAATGACGATGGAACACACAAATTGCGTGGCGATTCAATACATCGTCCTCCGGCCGACCTGTCTCCAAGGATCTATTGCTGCCTCGGGCACCTTATTGTCGATCTCCTGTGAGTCTAGATTTTCGAATCCGACGCAAAACTGACAGTTAATTGTAACGTTCAGAGCCTGTTAATGACGATGGAACACACAAATCGCGTCGCGATTCAATACATCGTCCTCCAGCCGACCTGTCTCCAAGGGTCTAGTGCTGCCTCGGGCACCTTATGGTCGTTCTCCTGTGAGTCTAGATTTTCGAATCCGACGCAAAACTGACAGTTAATCGTAAGGTTCAGAGCCTCTTAATGACAATGGAACACACAAATTGCGTCGCGATTCAATACATCGTCCTCCGGCCGACCTGTCTCCAAGGGTCTATTGCTGCCTCGGGCACCTTATGGTCGATCTCCTGTGAGTCTAGATTTTCGAATCCGACGCAAAACTGACAGTTAATTGTAACGTTCAGAGCCTGTTAATGACGATGGAACACACAAATCGCGTCGCGATTCAATACATCGTCCTCCAGCCGACTTGTCTCCAAGGGTCTAGTGCTGCCTCGGACACCTTATGGTCGTTCTCCTGTGAGTCTAGATTTTCGAATCCGACGCAAAACTGGCAGTTAATTGTAAGGTTCGGAGCCTGTTAATGACGATGGAACACACAAATTGCGTCGCGATTCAATACATCGTCCTCCGGCCGACCTGTCTCCAAGGATCTATTGCTGCCTCGGGCACCTTATGGTCGATCTCCTGTGAGTCTAGATTTTCGAGTCCGACGCAAAACTGACAGTTAATTGTAACGTTCAGAGCCTGTTAATGACGATGGAACACACAAATCGTGTCGCGATTCAATACATCGTCCTCCAGCCGACCTGTCTCCAAGGGTCTAGTGCTGCCTCGGTCACCTTATGGTCGTTCTCCTGTGAGTCTAGATTTTCGAATCCGACGCAAAACTGACAGTTAATCGTAAGGTTCAGAGCCTCTTAATGACAATGGAACACACAAATTGCGTCGCGATTCAATACATCGTCCTCCGGCCGACCTGTCTCCAAGGGTCTATTGCTGCCTCGGGCACCTTATGGTCGATCTCCTGTGAGTCTAGATTTTCGAATCCGACGCAAAACTGACAGTTAATTGTAACGTTCAGAGCCTGTTAATGACGATGGAACACACAAATCGCGTCGCGATTCAATACATCGTCCTCCAGCCGACTTGTCTCCAAGGGTCTAGTGCTGCCTCGGACACCTTATGGTCGTTCTCCTGTGAGTCTAGATTTTCGAATCCGACGCAAAACTGACAGTTAATTGTAAGGTACAGAGCCTCTTAATGACAGTGGAACACACAAATCGCGTCGCGATTCAATACATCGTCCTCCGGCCGACCTGTCTCGAAGGGTCTATTGCTGCCTCGGGCACCTTATGGTCGATCTCCTGTGAGTCTAGATTTTCGAATCCGACGCAAAACTGACAGTTAATTGTAACGTTCAGAGCCTGTTAATGACGATGGAACACACAAATCGCGTCGCGATTCAATACATCGTCCTCCGGCCGACCTGTCTCCAAGGGTCTATTGCTGCCTCGGGCACCTTATGGTCGATCTCCTGTGAGTCTAGATTTTTCAATCCGACGCAAAACTGTCAGTTAATTGTAACGTTCAGAGCCTGTTAATGACGATGGAACACACAAATTGCGTCGCGATTCAATACATCGTCCTCCAGCCGACTTGTCTCCAAGGGTCTAGTGCTGCCTCGGGCACCTTATGGTCGTTCTTCTGTGAGTCTATATTTTCGAATCCGACGCAAAACTGACAGTTAATTGTAAGGTTCAGATCCTCTTAATGACAATGGAACACACAAATTGAGTCGCGATTGAATACATCGTCCTCCGGCCGACCTGTCTCCAAGGGTCGATTGCTGCCTCGGGCACCTTATGGTCGTTCTTCTGTGAGTCTAGATTTTCGAATCCGACGCAAAACTGACAGTTAATTGTAACGTTCAGAGCCTGTTAATGACTATGGAACACACAAATTGCGTCGCGATTCAATACATCGTCCTCCAGCCGACTTGTCTCCAAGGGTCTATTGCTGCCTCGGGCACCTTATGGTCGTTCTTCTGTGAGTCTAGATTTTCGAATCCGACGCAAAACTGACAGTTAATTGTAAGGTTCAGAGCCTCTTAATGACAATGGAACACACAAATTGAGTCGCGGTTCAATACATCGTCCTCCGGCCGACCTGTCTCCAAGGGTCTATTGCTGCCTGGGCACCTTATGGTCGATCTTCTGTGAGTCTAGATTTTCGAATCCGACGCAAAACTGACAGTTAATTGTAACATTCAGAGCCTGTTAATGACGATGGAACACACAAATCGCGTCGCGATTCAATACATCGTCCTCCACCGACTTGTCTCCAAGGGTCTAGTGCTGCCACGGGCACCTTATGGTCGTTCTCCTGTGAGTCTAGATTTTCGAATCCGACGCAAAACTGACAGTTAATTGTAAGGTTCAGAGCCTGTTAATGACGATGGAACACACAAATTGCGTCGCGATTCAATACATCGTCCTCCGGCCGACCTGTCTCCAAGGGTCTATTGCTGCCTCGGGCACCTTATGGTCGATCTCCTGTGAGTCTAGATTTTCGAATCCGACGCAAAACTGACTGTTAATTGTAACGTTCAGAGCCTGTTAATGACGATGGAACACACAAATCGCGTCGCGATTCAATACATCGTCCTCCAGCCGACTTGTCTCCAAGGGTCTAGTGCTGCCTCGGGTACCTTATGGTCATTCTCCTGTGAGTCTAGATTTTCGAATCCGACGCAAAACTGACAGTTAATTGTAAGGTACAGAGCCTCTTAATGACAATGGAACACACAAATCGCGTCGCGATTCAATACATGGTCCTCCGGCCGACCTGTCTCCAAGGGTCTATTGCTGCCTCGGGCACCTTATGGTCGTTCTTCTGTGAGTCTAGATTTTCGAATCCGACGCAAAACTGACAGTTAATTGTAACGTTCAGAGCCTGTTAATGACTATGGAACACACAAATTGCGTCGCGATTCAATACATCGTCCTCCAGCCGACTTGTCTCCAAGGGTCTAGTGCTGCCTCGGGCACCTTATGGTCGTGCCTCTGTGAGTCTAGATTTTCGAATCCGACGCAAAACTGACAATTAATTGTAAGGTTCAGAGCCTCTTAATGACAATGGAACACACAAATTGAGTCGCGGTTCAATACATCGTCCTCCGGCCGACCTGTCTCCAAGGGTCTATTGCTGCCTGGGCACCTTATGGTCGATCTCCTGTGAGTCTAGATTTTCGAATCCGACGCAAAACTGACAGTTAATTGTAACGTTCAGAGCCTGTTAATGACGATGGAACACACAAATCGCGTCGCGATTCAATACATCGTCCTCCGGCCGACCTGTCTCCAAGGGTCTATTGCTGCCTCGGGCACCTTATGGTCGATCTCCTGTGAGTCTAGATTTTCCAATCCGACGCAAAACTGTCAGTTAATTGTAACGTTCAGAGCCTGTTAATGACGATGGAACACACAAATTGCGTCGCGATTCAATACATCGTCCTCCAGCCGACTTGTCTCCAAGGGTCTAGTGCTGCCTCGGGCACCTTATGGTCGTTCTTCTGTGAGTCTATATTTTCGAATCCGACGCAAAACTGACAGTTAATTGTAAGGTTCAGATCCTCTTAATGACAATGGAACACACAAATTGAGTCGCGATTGAATACATCGTCCTCCGGCCGACCTGTCTCCAAGGGTCGATTGCTGCCTCGGGCACCTTATGGTCGTTCTTCTGTGAGTCTAGATTTTCGAATCCGACGCAAAACTGACAGTTAATTGTAACGTTCAGAGCCTGTTAATGACTATGGAACACACAAATTGCGTCGCGATTCAATACATCGTCCTCCAGCCGACTTGTCTCCAAGGGTCTATTGCTGCCTCGGGCACCTTATGGTCGTTCTTCTGTGAGTCTAGATTTTCGAATCCGACGCAAAACTGACAGTTAATTGTAAGGTTCAGAGCCTCTTAATGACAATGGAACACACAAATTGAGTCGCGGTTCAATACATCGTCCTCCGGCCGACCTGTCTCCAAGGGTCTATTGCTGCCTGGGCACCTTATGGTCGATCTTCTGTGAGTCTAGATTTTCGAATCCGACGCAAAACTGACAGTTAATTGTAACATTCAGAGCCTGTTAATGACGATGGAACACACAAATCGCGTCGCGATTCAATACATCGTCCTCCACCGACTTGTCTCCAAGGGTCTAGTGCTGCCACGGGCACCTTATGGTCGTTCTCCTGTGAGTCTAGATTTTCGAATCCGACGCAAAACTGACAGTTA
This sequence comes from Schistocerca nitens, assembly GCF_023898315.1. Classification (NCBI taxonomy): domain Eukaryota; kingdom Metazoa; phylum Arthropoda; class Insecta; order Orthoptera; family Acrididae; genus Schistocerca; species Schistocerca nitens. Next base: position 236,046,937 of record NC_064623.1, on the reverse strand, counting down.
ATTGTAAGGTTCAGAGCCTGTTAATGACGATGGAACACACAAATTGCGTCGCGATTCAATACATCGTCCTCCGGCCGACCTGTCTCCAAGGGTCTATTGCTGCCTCGGGCACCTTATGGTCGATCTCCTGTGAGTCTAGATTTTCGAATCCGACGCAAAACTGACAGTTAATTGTAACGTTCAGAGCCTGTTAATGACGATGGAACACACAAATCGCGTCGCGATTCAATACATCGTCCTCCAACCGACTTGTCTCCAAGGGTCTAGTGCTGCCACGGGCACCTTATGGTCGTTCTCCTGTGACTCTAGATTTTCGAATCCGACGCAAAACTGACAGTTAATTGTAAGGTTCAGAGCCTGTTAATGACGATGGAACACACAAATTGCGTCGCGATTCAATACATCGTCCTCCGGCCGACCTGTCTCCAAGGGTCTATTGCTGCCTCGGGCACCTTATGGTCTAGATTTACGAATCTGACGCAAAACTGACAGTTAATTGTAACGTTCAGAGCCTGTTAATGACGATGGAACACACAAATCGCGTCGCGATTCAATACGTCGTCCTCCGGCCGACCTGTCTCCAAGGGTCTATTGCTGCCTCGGGCACCTTATGGTCGTTCTCCTGTGAGTCTAGATTTTCGAATCCGACGCAAAACTGACAGTTAATTGTAACGTTCAGAGCCTGTTAATGACGATGGAACACACAAATTGCGTCGCGATTCAATACATCGTCCTCCAGCCGACTTGTCTCCAAGGGTCTAGTGCTGCCTCGGGCACCTTATGGTCGTTCTGCTGTGAGTCTAGATTTTCGAATCCGACGCAAAACTGACAGTTAATTGTAAGGTTCAGAGCCTCTTAATGACAATGGAACACACAAATTGAGTCGCGATTCAATACATCGTCCTCCGGCCGACCTGTCTCCAAGGGTCTATTGCTGCCTCGTGCACCTTATGGTCGTTTTCCTGTGAGTCTAGATTTTCGAATCCGACGCAAAACTGACAGTTAATTATAACGTTCAGAGCCTGTTAATGACGATGGAACACACAAATTGCGTCGCGATTCAATACATCGTCCTCCAGCCGACTTGTCTCCAAGGGTCTAGTGCTGCCTCGGACACCTTATGTGTGTCCTGTGAGTCTAGATTTTCGAATCCGACGCAAAACTGACAGTTAATTGTAAGGTACAGAGCCTCTTAATGACAATGGAACACACAAATCGCGTCGCGGTTCAATACATCGTCCTCCGGCCGACCTGTCTCCAAGGGTCTATTGCTGCCTCGGGCACCTTATGGTCGATCTCCTGTGAGTCCAGATTTTCGAATCCGACGCAAAACTGACAGTTAATTGTAACGTTCAGAGCCTGTTAATGACAATGGAACACACAAATTGCGTCGCGATTCAATACATCGTCCTCCGGCCGACCGGTCTCCAAGGGTCTATTGGTGCCTCGGGCACCTTATGGTCGATCTCCTGTGAGTCTAGATTTTCGAATCCGACGCAAAACTGTCAGTTAATTGTAACGTTCAGAGCCTGTTAATGACGATGGAACACACAAATCGCGTCGCGATTCAATACATCGTCCCCCGCCGACCTGTCTCCAAGGGTCTATTGCTGCCTCGGGCACCTTATGGTCGTTCTCCTGTGAGTCTAGATTTTCGAATCCGACGCAAAACTGACAGTTAATTGTAACGTTCAGAACCTGTTAATGACTATGGAACACACAAATTGCGTTGCGATTCAATACATCGTCCTCCAGCCGACTTGACTCCAAGGGTCTATTGCTGCCTCGGGCACCTTATGGTCGTTCTTCTGTGAGTCTAGATTTTCGAATCCGACGCAAAACTGACAGTTAATTGTAAGGTTCAGAGCCTCTTAATGACAATGGAACACACAAATTGAGTCGCGGTTCAATACATCGTCCTCCGGCCGACCTGTCTCCAAGGGTCTATTGCTGCCTCGGGCACCTTATGGTCTAGATTTACGAATCTGACGCAAAACTGACAGTTAATTGTAACGTTCAGAGCCTTTTAATGACGATGGAACACACAGTTCCCGTCGCGATTCAATACATCGTCCTCCGGCCGACCTGTCTCCAAGGGTCTATTGCTGCCTAGGGGCACCTTATGGTCGATCTCCTGTGAGTCTAGATTTTCGAATCCGACGCAAAAATGACAGTTAATTGTAACGTTCAGAGCCTGTTAATGACGATGGAACACACAAATCCCGTCGCGATTCAATACATCGTCCTCCGGCCGACCTGTCTCCAAGGGTCTATTGCTGCCTCGGGCACCTTATGGTCGATCTCCTGTGAGTCTAGATTTTCGAATCCGACGCAAAACTGACAGTTAATTGTAACGTTCAGAGCCTGTTAATGACGATGGAACACACAAATCGCGTCGCGATTCAATACATCGTCCTCCAGCCGACTTGTCTCCAAGGGTCTAGTGCTGCCTCGGGTACCTTATGGTCGTTCTCCTGTGAGTCTAGATTTTCGAATCCGACGCAAAACTGACAGTTAATTGTAAGGTTCAGAACCTCTTAATGACGATGGAACACACAAATTGCGTCGCGATTCAATACATCGTCCTCCGGCCGACCTGTCTCCAAGGGTCTATTGCTGCCTCGGGCACCTTATGGTCGATCTCCTGTGAGTCTAGATTTTCGAATCCGACGCAAAACTGACAGTTAATTGTAACGTTCAGAGCCTGTTAATGACGATGGAACACACAAATCCCGTCGCGATTCAATACATCGTCCTCCGGCCGACCTGTCTCCAAGGGTTAATTGCTGCCTCCTGCACCTTATGGTCGATCTCCTGTGAGTCTAGATTTTCCAATCCGACGCAAAACTGTCAGTTAATTGTAACGTTCAGAGCCTGTTAATGACGATGGAACACACAAATCGCGTCGCGATTCAATACATCGTCCTCCGGCCGACCTGTCTCCAAGGGTCTATTGCTGCCTCGGGCACCTTATGGTCGATCTCCTGTGAGTCTAGATTTTTGAATCCGACGCAAAACTGACAGTTAATTGTAAGGTTCAGAGCCTCTTAATGACGATTCAACACACAAATTGCGTCGCGATTCAATACGTCGTCCTCCGGCCGACCTGTCTCCAAGGGTCTATTGCTGCCTCGGGCACCTTATGGTCGTTCTCCTGTGAGTCTAGATTTTCGAATCCGACGCAAAACTGACAGTTAATTGTAACGTTCAGAGCCTGTTAATGACGATGGAACACACAAATTGCGTCGCGATTCAATACATCGTCCTCCAGCCGACTTGTCTCCAAGGGTCTAGTGCTGCCTCGGGCACCTTATGGTCGATCTTCTGTGAGTCTAGATTTTCGAATCCGACGCAAAACTGACAGTTAATTGTAAGGTTCGGAGCCTCTTAATGACAATGGAACACACAAATCGCGTCGCGATTCAATACATCGTCCTCCGGCCGACCTGTCTCCAAGGGTCTATTGCTGCCTCGGGCACCTTATGGTCGATCTCCTGTGAGTCTAGATTTTCGAATCCGACGCAAAACTGACAGTTAATTGTAACGTTCAGAGCCTGTTAATGACGATGGAACACACAAATTGCGTCGCGATTCAATACATCGTCCTCCGGCCGACCTGTCTCCAAGGGTCTATTGCTGCCTCGGGCACCTTATGGTCGATCTCCTGTGAGTCTAGATTTTCCAATCCGACGCAAAACTGTCAGTTAATTGTAACGTTCAGAGCCTGTTAATGACGATGGAACACACAAATCGCGTCGCGATTCAATACATCGTCCTCCGGCCGACCTGTCTCCAAGGGTCTATTGCTGCCTCGGGCACCTTATGGTCGTTCTCCTGTGAGTCTAGATTTTCGAATCCGACGCAAAACTGACAGTTAATTGCAACGTTCAGAGCCTGTTAATGACGATGGAACACACAAATTGCGTCGCGATTCAATACATCGTCCTCCAGCCGCCTTGTCTCCAAGGGTCTAGTGCTGCCTCGGGCACCTTATGGTCGTTCTCCTGTGAGTCTAGATTTTCGAATCCGACGCAAAACTGACAGTTAATCGTAAGGTTCAGCGCCTCTTAATGACAATGGAACACACAAATTGCGTCGCGATTCAATACATCGTCCTCCGGCCGGCCTGTCTCCAAGGGTCTATTGCTGCCTCGGGCACCTTATGGTCGATCTCCTGTGAGTCTAGATTTTCGAATCCGACGCAAAACTGACAGTTAATTGTAAGGTTCAGAGCCTGTTAATGACGATGGAACACATAAATTGCGTCGCGATTCAATACATCGTCCTCCGGCCGACCTGTCTCCAAGGGTCTATTGCTGCCTCGGGCACCTTATGGTCGATCTCCTGTGAGTCTAATTTTCGAATCCGACGCAATACTGACAGTTAATTGTAACGTTCAGAGCCTGTTAATGACGATGGAACACACAAATCGCGTCGCGATTCAGTACATCGTCCTCCAACCGACTTGTCTCCAAGGGTCTAGTGCTGCCACGGGCACCTTATGGTCGTCTTCCTGTGAGTCTAGATTTTCGAATCCGACGCAAAACTGACAGTTAATTGTATGGTTCAGAGCCTGTTAATGACGATGGAACACACAAATTGCGTCGCGATTCAATACGTCGTCCTCCGGCCGACCTGTCTCCAAGGGTCTATTGCTGCCTCGGGCACCTTATGGTCGTTCTCCTGTGAGTCTAGATTTTCGAATCCGACGCAAAACTGACTGTTAATTATAACGTTCAGAGCCTGTTAATGACGATGGAACACACAAATTGCGTCGCGATTCAATACATCGTCCTCCAGCCGACTTGTCTCCAAGGGTCTAGTGCTGCCTCGGACACCTTATGAGTGTCCTGTGAGTCTAGATTTTCGAATCCGACGCAAAACTGACAGTTAATTGTAAGGTACAGAGCCTCTTAATGACAATGGAACACACAAATCGCGTCGCGATTCAATACATCGTCCTCCGGCCGACCTGTCTCCAAGGGTCTATTGCTGCCTCGGGCACCTTATGGTCGATCTCCTGTGAGTCTAGATTTTCGAATCCGACGCAAAACTGACAGTTAATTGTAACGTTCAGAGCCTGTTAATGACGATGGAACACACAAATTGCGTCGCGATTCAATACATCGTCCTCCGGCCGACCTGTCTCCAAGGGTCCATTGCTGCCTCGGGCACCTTATGGTCGATCTCCTGTGAGTCTAGATTTTCCAATCCGACGCAAAACTGTCAGTTAATTGTAACGTTCAGAGCCTGTTAATGACGATGGAACACACAAATCGCGTCGCGATTCAATACATCGTCCTCCGGCCGACCTGTCTCCAAGGGTCTATTGCTGCCTCGGGCACCTTATGGTCGTTCTCCTGTGAGTCTAGATTTTCGAATCCGACGCAAAACTGACAGTTAATTGTAACGTTCAGAGCCTGTTAATGACGATGGAACACACAAATTGCGTCGCGATTCAATACATCGTCCTCCAGCCGACTTGTCTCCAAGGGTCTAGTGCTGCCTCGGGCACCTTATGGTCGATCTCCTGTGAGTCTAGATTTTCGAATCCGACGCAAAACTGACAGTTAATCGTAAGGTTCAGCGCCTCTTAATGACAATGGAACACACAAATTGCGTCGCGATTCAATACATCGTCCTCCGGCCGACCTGTCTCCAAGGTTCTATTGCTGCCTCGGGCACCTTATGGTCGATCTCCTGTGAGTCTAGATTTTCGAATCCGACGCAAAACTGGCAGTTAATTGTAAGGTTCGGAGCCTGTTAATGACGATGGAACACACAAATCGCGTCGCGATTCAATACATCGTCCTCCGGCCGACCTGTCTCCAAGGGTCTATTGCTGCCTCGGGCACCTTATGGTCGATCTCCTGTGAGTCTAGATTTTCGAATCCGACGCAAAACTGACAGTTAATTGTAACGTTCAGAGCCTGTTAATGACGATGGAACACACAAATTGCGTCGCGATTCAATACATCGTCCTCCGGCCGACCTGTATCCAAGGGTCTATTGCTGCCTCGGGCACCTTATGGTCTAGATTTTCGATTCCGACGCAAAACTGACAGTTAATTGTAACGTTCAGAGCCTGTTAATGACGATGGAACACACAAATCGCGTCGCGATTCAATACATCGTCCTCCAGCCGACTTGTCTCCAAGGGTCTAGTGCTGCCTCGGGCACCTTATGGTCGTTCTCCTGTGAGTCTAGATTTTCGAATCCGACGCAAAACTGACAGTTAATCGTAAGGTTCAGAGCCTCTTAATGACAATGGAACACACAAATTGCTGCCTCGGGCACTTTATGGTCGATCTCCTGTGAGTCTAATTTTCGAATCCGACGCAATACTGACAGTTAATTGTAACGTTCAGAGCCTGTTAATGACGAAGGAACACACAAATCGCGTCGCGATTCAGTACATCGTCCTCCAACCGACTTGTCTCCAAGGGTCTAGTGCTGCCACGGGCACCTTATGGTCGCTCTCCTGTGAGTCTAGATTTTCGAATCCGACGCAAAACTGACAGTTAATTGTATGGTTCAGAGCCTGTTAATGACGATGGAACACACAAATTGCGGCGCGATTCAATACATCGTCCTCCGGCCGACCTGTCTCCAAGGGTCTATTGCTGCCTCGGGCACCATATGGTCTAGATTTTCGAATCCGACGCAAAACTGACAGTTAATCGTAAGGTTCAGCGCCTCTTAATGACAATGGAACACACAAATTGCGTCGCGATTCAATACATCGTCCTCCGGCCGACCTGTCTCCAAGGTTCTATTGCTGCCTCGGGCACCTTATGGTCGATCTCCTGTGAGTCTAGATTTTCGAATCCGACGCAAAACTGACAGTTAATTGTATCGTTCAGAGCCTGTTAATGACGATGGAGCACACAAATTGCGTCGCGATTCAATACATCGTCCTCCGGCCGACCTGTATCCAAGGGTCTATTGCTGCGTCGGGCACCTTATGGTCTAGATTTTCGAATCCGACGCAAAACTGACAGTTAATTGTAACGTTCAGAACCTGTTAATGACGATGGAACACACAAATCGCGTCGCGATTCAATACATCGTCCTCCAGCCGACTTGTCTCCAAGGGTCTAGTGCTGCCTCGGGCACCTTATGGTCGTTCTCCTGTGAGTCTAGATTTTCCAATCCGACGCAAAACTGACAGTTAATTGTAACGTTCAGAGCCTGTTAATGACGATGGAACACACAAATTGCGTCGCGATTCAATACATCGTCCTCCGGCCGACCTGTCTCCAAGGATCTATTGCTGCCTCGGGCACCTTATGTTCGATCTCCTGTGAGTCTAGATTTTCGAATCCGACGCAAAACTGACAGTTAATTGTAACGTTCAGAGCCTGTTAATGACGATGGAACACACAAATCGCGTCGCGATTCAATACATCGTCCTCAAGCCGACCTGTCTCCAAGGGTCTAGTGCTGCCTCGGGCACCTTATGGTCGTTCTCCTGTGAGTCTAGATTTTCGAATCCGACGCAAAACTGACAGTTAATCGTAAGGTTCAGAGCCTCTTAATGACAATGGAACACACAAATTGCGTCGCGATTCAATACATCGTCCTCCGGCCGACCTGTCTCCAAGGGTCTATTGCTGCCTCGGGCACCTTATGGTCGATCTCCTGTGAGTCTAGATTTTCGAATCCGACGCAAAACTGACAGTTAATTGTAACGTTCAGAGCCTGTTAATGACGATGGAACACACAAATCGCGTCGCGATTCAATACATCGTCCTCCAGCCGACTTGTCTCCAAGGGTCTAGTGCTGCATCGGACACCTTATGGTCGTTCTCCTGTGAGTCTAGATTTTCGAATCCGACGCAAAACTGACAGTTAAATGTAAGGTACAGAGCCTCTTAATGACAATGGAACACACAAATCGCGTCGCGATTCAATACATCGTCCTCCGGCCGACCTGTCTCCAAGGGTCTATTGCTGCCTCGGGCACCTTATGGTCGATCTCCTGTGAGTCTAGATTTTCGAATCCGACGCAAAACTGACAGTTAATTGTAACGTTCAGAGCCTGTTAATGACGATGGAACACACAAATCGCGTCGCGATTCAATACATCGTCCTCCGGCCGACCTGTCTCCAAGGGTCTATTGCTGCCTCGGGCACCTTATGGTCGATCTCCTGTGAGTCTAGATTTTCCAATCCGACGCAAAACTGTCAGTTAATTGTAACGTTCAGAGCCTGTTAATGACGATGGAACACACAAATTGCGTCGCGATTCAATACATCGTCCTCCGGCCGACCTGTCTCCAAGGGTCTATTGCTGCCTCGGGCACCTTATGGTCGATCTCCTGTGAGTCTAGATTTTCGAATCCGACGCAAAACTGACAGTTAATTGTAACGTTCAGAGCCTGTTAATGACGATGGAACACACAAATCGCGTCGCGATTCAATACATCGTCCTCCGGCCGACCTGTCTCCAAGGGTCTATTGCTGCCTCGGGCACCTTATGGTCGATCTCCTGTGAGTCTAGATTTTCCAATCCGACGCAAAACTGTCAGTTAATTGTAACGTTCAGAGCCTGTTAATGACGATGGAACACACAAATTGCGTCGCGATTCAATACATCGTCCTCCAGCCGACTTGTCTCCAAGGGTCTAGTGCTGCCTCGGGCACCTTATGGTCGATCTCCTGTGAGTCTAGATTTTCGAATCCGACGCAAAACTGACAGTTAATCGTAAGGTTCAGCGCCTCTTAATGACAATGGAACACACAAATTGCGTCGCGATTCAATACATCGTCCTCCGGCCGACCTGTCTCCAAGGTTCTATTGCTGCCTCGGGCACCTTATGGTCGATCTCCTGTGAGTCTAGATTTTCGAATCCGACGCAAAACTGACAGTTAATTGTAAGGTTCAGAGCCTGTTAATGACGATGGAACACACAAATTGCGTCGCGATTCAATACATCGTCCTCCGGCCGACCTGTCTCCAAGGGTCTATTGCTGCCTCGGGCACCTTATGGTCGATCTCCTGTGAGTCTAATTTTCGAATCCGTCGCAATACTGACAGTTAATTGTATCGTTCAGAGCCTGTTAATGACGATGGAACACACAAATCGCGTCGCGATTCAGTACATCGTCCTCCAACCGACTTGTCTCCAAGGGTCTAGTGCTGCCACGGGCACCTTATGGTCGTTCTCCTGTGAGTCTAGATTTTCGAATCCGACGCAAAACTGACAGTTAATTGTATGGTTCAGAGCCTGTTAATGACGATGGAACACACAAATTGCGGCGCGATTCAATACATCGTCCTCCGGCCGACCTGTATCCAAGGGTCTATTGCTGCCTCGGGCACCTTATGGTCTAGATTTTCGAATCCGACGCAAAACTGACAGTTAATTGTAACGTTCAGAGCCTGTTAATGACGATGGAACACACAAATTGCGTCGCGATTCAATACATCGTCCTCCAGCCGACTTGTCTGCAAGGGTCTAGTGCTGCCTCGGGCACCTTATGGTCGTTCTCCTGTGAGTCTAGATTTTCGAATCCGACGCAAAACTGACAGTTAATCGTAAGGTTCAGAGCCTCTTAATGACAATGGAACACACAAATTGCTGCCTCGGGCACCTTATGGTCGATCTCCTGTGAGTCTAATTTTCGAATCCGACGCAATACTGACAGTTAATTGTAACGTTCAGAGCCTGTTAATGACGATGGAACACACAAATCGCGTCGCGATTCAGTACATCGTCCTCCAACCGACTTGTCTCCAAGGGTCTAGTGCTGCCACGGGCACCTTATGGTCGTTCTCCTGTGAGTCTAGATTTTCGAATCCGACGCAAAACTGACAGTTAATTGTATGGTTCAGAGCCTGTTAATGACGATGGAACACACAAATTGCGGCGCGATTCAATACATCGTCCTCCGGCCGACCTGTCTCCAAGGGTCTATTGCTGCCTCGGGCACCTTATGGTCTAGATTTTCGAATCCGACGCAAAACTGACAGTTAATTGTAACGTTCAGAGCCTGTTAATGACGATGGAACACACAAATCGCGTCGCGATTCAATACATCGTCCTCCAGCCGACTTGTCTCCAAGGGTCTAGTGCTGCCTCGGGCACCTTATGGTCGTTCTCCTGTGAGTCTAGATTTTCCAATCCGACGCAAAACTGACAGTTAATTGTAAGGTTCGGAGCCTGTTAATGACGATGGAACACACAAATTGCGTCGCGATTCAATACATCGTCCTCCGGCCGACCTGTCTCCAAGGATCTATTGCTGCCTCGGGCACCTTATGTTCGATCTCCTGTGAGTCTAGATTTTCGAATCCGACGCAAAACTGACAGTTAATTGTAACGTTCAGAGCCTGTTAATGACGATGGAACACACAAATCGCGTCGCGATTCAATACATCGTCCTCCAGCCGACCTGTCTCCAAGGGTCTAGTGCTGCCTCGGGCACCTTATGGTCGTTCTCCTGTGAGTCTAGATTTTCGAATCCGACGCAAAACTGACAGTTAATCGTAAGGTTCAGAGCCTCTTAATGACAATGGAACACACAAATTGCGTCGCGATTCAATACATCGTCCTCCGGCCGACCTGTCTCCAAGGGTCTATTGCTGTCTCGGGCACCCTATGGTCGATCTTCTGTGAGTCTAGATTTTCGAATCCGACGCAAAACTGACAGTTAATTGTAACGTTCAGAGCCTGTTAATGACGATGGAACACACAAATCGCGTCGCGATTCAATACATCGTCCTCCAGCCGACTTGTCTCCAAGGGTCTAGTGCTGCATCGGACACCTTATGGTCGTTCTCCTGTGAGTCTAGATTTTCGAATCCGACGCAAAACTGACAGTTAAATGTAAGGTACAGAGCCTCTTAATGACAATGGAACACACAAATCGCTTCGCGATTCAATACATCGTCCTCCGGCCGACCTGTCTCCAAGGGTCTATTGCTGCCTCGGGCACCTTATGGTCGATCTCCTGTGAGTCTAGATTTTCGAATCCGACGCAAAACTGACAGTTAATTGTAACGTTCAGAGCCTGTTAATGACGATGGAACACACAAATCGCGTCGCGATTCAATACATCGTCCTCCGGCCGACCTGTCTCCAAGGGTCTATTGCTGCCTCGGGCACCTTATGGTCGATCTCCTGTGAGTCTAGATTTTCCAATCCGACGCAAAACTGTCACTTAATTGTAACGTTCAGAGCCTGTTAATGACGATGGAACACACAAATTGCGTCGCGATTCAATACATCGTCCTCCAGCCGACTTGTCTCCAAGGGTCTAGTGCTGCCTCGGGCACCTTATGGTCGTTCCTCTGTGAGTCTAGATTTTCGAATCCGACGCAAAACTGACAGTTAATTGTAAGGTTCAGAGCCTCTTAATGACAATGGAACACACAAATTGAGTCGCGGTTCAATACATCGTCCTCCGGCCGACCTGTCTCCAAGGGTCTACTGCTGCCTGGGCACCTTATGGTCGATCTCCTGTGAGTCTAGATTTTCGAATCCGACGCAAAACTGACAGTTAATTGTAACGTTCAGAGCCTGTTAATGACTATGGAACACACAAATTGCGTCGCGATTCAATACGTCGTCCTCCGGCCGACCTGTCTCCAAGGGTCTATTGCTGCCTCGGGCACCCTATGGTCTAGATTTACGAATCCGACGCAATACTGACAGTTAATTGTAACGTTCAGAGCCTGTTAATGACGATGGAACACACAAATCGCGTCGCGATTCAGTACATCGTCCTCCGGCCGACTTGTCTCCAAAGGGTCTAGTGCTGCCTCGGGCACCTTATGGTCGTTATCCTGTGAGTCTAGATTTTCGAATCCGACGCAAAACTGACAGTTAATTGCAACGTTCAGAGCCTGTTAATGACGATGGAACACACAAATCCCGTCGCGATTCAATACATCGTCCTCCGGCCGACCTGTCTCCAAGGGTCTATTGCTGCCTCGGGCACCTTATGGTCGTTTTCCTGTGAGACTAGATTTTCGAATCCGACGCAAAACTGATAGTTAATTGTAAGGTTCAGAGCCTCTTAATGACGATGGAACACACAAATTGCGTCGCGATTCAATACGTCGTCCTCCGGCCGACCTGTCTCCAAGGGTCTATTGCTGCCTCGGGCACCTTATGGTCGTTCTCCTGTGAGTCTAGATTTTCGAATCCGACGCAAAACTGACAGTTAATTGTAACGTTCAGAGCCTGTTAATGACGATGGAACACACAAATTGCGTCGCGATTCAATACATCGTCCTCCAGCCGACTTGTCTCCAAGGGTCTAGTGCTGCCTCGGGCACCTTATGGTCGTTCTTCTGTGAGTCTAGATTTTCGAATCCGACGCAAAACTGACAGTTAATTGTAAGGTTCAGAGCCTGTTAATGACGATGGAACACACAAATTGCGTCGCGATTCAATACATCGTCCTCCGGCCGACCTGTCTCCAAGGATCTATTGCTGCCTCGGGCACCTTATGGTCGATCTCCTGTGAGTCTAGATTTTCGAATCCGACGCAAAACTGACAGTTAATTGTAACGTTCAGAGCCTGTTAATGACGATGGAACACACAAATCGCGTCGCGATTCAATACATCGTCCTCCAGCCGACCTGTCTCCAAGGGTCTAGTGCTGCCTCGGGCACCTTATGGTCGTTCTCCTGTGAGTCTAGATTTTCGAATCCGACGCAAAACTGACAGTTAATCGTAAGGTTCAGAGCCTCTTAATGACAATGGAACACACAAATTGCGTCGCGATTCAATACATCGTCCTCCGGCCGACCTGTCTCCAAGGGTCTATTGCTCCCTCGGGCACCTTATGGTCGATCTCATGTGAGTCTAGATTTTCGAATCCGACGCAAAACTGACAGTTAATTGTAACGTTCAGAGCCTGTTAATGACGATGGAACACACAAATTGCGTCGCGATTCAATACATCGTCCTCCAGCCGAACGGTCTCCAAGGGTCTAGTGCTGCCTCGGGCACCTTATGGTCGTCCTTCTGTGAGTCTAGATTTTCGAATCCGACGCAAAACTGACAGTTAATTGTAAGGTTCAGAGCCTCTTAATGACAATGGAACACACAAATTGAGTCGCGATTCAATACATCGTCTTCCGGCCGACCTGTCTCCAAGGGTCTATTGCTGCCTCGGGCACCTCATGGTCGATCTCCTGTGAGTCTAGATTTTCGAATCCGACGCAAAACTGACAGATAATTGTAAAGTTCAGAGCCTGTTAATGACGATGGAACTCACAAATTGCGTCGCGATTCAATACATCGTCTTCCGGCCGACCTGTCTCCAAGGGTCTATTGCTGCCTCGGACACCTTATGGTCGTTCTGCTGTGAGTCTAGTTTTCCGAATCCGACGCAAAACTGACAGTTAATTGTAAGATTCAGAGCCTCTTAATGACGATGGAACACACAAATTGCGTCGCGATTCAATACATCGTCCTCTGGCCGACCTGTCTCGAAGGGTCTATTGCTGCCTCGGGCACCTTATGGTCGTTTTCCTGTGAGTCTAGATTTTCGAATCCGACGCAAAACTGACAGTTAATTATAACGTTCAGAGCCTGTTAATGACGCTGGAACACACAAATCGCGTCGCAATTCAATACGTCGTCCTCCAGCCGACTTGTCTCCAAGGGTCTAGTGCTGCCTCGGGCACCTTATGGTCGTTTTTCTGTGAGTCTAGATTTTCGAATCCGACGCAAAACTGACTGTTAATTGTAAGGTTCGGAGCCTCTTAATGACAATGGAACACACAAACTGCGTCGCGATTCAATACATCGTCCTCCGGCCGACCTGTCTCCAAGGGTCTATTGCTGCCTCGGGCACCTTATGGTCGATCTCCTGTGAGTCTAGATTTTCGAATCCGACGCAAAACTGACAGTTAATTGTAACGTTCAGAGCCTGTTAATGACGATGGAACACACAAATCCCGTCCCGATTCAATACGAGCCTGTTAATGACGATGGAACACACAAATCGCGTCGCGATTCAATACATCGTCCTCCGTCCGACCTGTCTCCAAGGGTCTATTGCTGCCTCGGGCACCTTATGGTCGATCTCCTGTGAGTCTAGATTTTCGAATCCGACGCAAAACTGACAGTTAATTGTAAGGTTCAGAGCCTGTTAATGACGATGGAACACACAAATTGCGTCGCGATTCAATACGTCGTCCTCCGGCCGACCTGTCTCCAAGGGTCTATTGCTGCCTCGGGCACCTTATGGTCGTTCTCCTGTGAGTCTAGATTTTCGAATCCGACGCAAAACTGACAGTTAATTGTAACCTTCAGAGCCTGTTAATGACGATGGAACACACAAATTGCGTCGCGATTCAATACATCGTCCTCCAGCCGACTTGTCTCCAAGGGTCTAGTGCTGCCTCGGGCACCTTATGGTCGTTCTTCTGTGAGTCTAGATTTTCGAATCAGACGCAAAACTGACAGTTAATTGTAAGGTTCAGAGCCTCTTAATGACAATGGAACACACAAATTGAGTCGCGATTCAATACATCGTCCTCCGGCCGACCTGTCTCCAAGGGTCTATTGCTGCCTCGGGCACCTTATGGTCGTTCTTCTGTGAGTCTAGATTTTCGAATCCGACGCATAACTGACAGTTAATTGTAACGTTCAGAGCCTGTTAATGACGATGGAACACACAAATTGCGTCGCGATTCAATACATCGTCCTCCAGCCGACTTGTCTCCAAGGGTCTAGTGCTGCCTCGGGCACCTTATGGTCGTTCCTCTGTGAGTCTAGATTTTCGAATCCGGCGAAAAACTGACAGTTAATTGTAAGGTTCAGAGCCTCTTAATGACAATGGAACACACAAATTGAGTCGCGTTTCAATACATCGTCCTAAGGCCGACCTGTCTCCAAGGGTCTATTGCTGCCTCGGGCACCTTATGGTCGATGTCCTGTGAGTCTAGATTTTCGAATCCGACGCAAAACTGACAGTTAATTGTAACGTTCAGAGCCTGTTAATGACGATGGAACACACAAATCGCGTCGCGATTCAATACATCGTCCTCCAACCGACTTGTCTCCAAGGGTCTAGTGCTGCCACGGGCACCTTATGGTCGTTCTCCTGTGAGTCTAGATTTTCGAATCCGACGCAAAACTGACAGTTAATTGTAACGTTCAGAGCCTGTTAATGACGATGGAACACACAAATTGCGTCGCGATTCAATACATCGTCCTCCGGCCGACCTGTCTCCAAGGGTCTATTGCTGCCTCGGGCACCTTATGGTCTAGATTTTCGAATCCGACGCAAAACTGACAGTTAATTGTAACGTTCAAAGCCTGTTAATGACGATGGAACACACAAATCGCGTCGCGATTCAATACATCGTCCTCCAACCGACTTGTCTCCAAGGGTCTAGTGCTGCCACGGGCACCTTATGGTCGTTCCCCTGTGAGTCTAGATTTTCGAATCCGACGCAAAACTGACAGTTAATTGTAAGGTTCAGAGCCTGTTAATGACGCTGGAACACACAAATTGCGTCGCGATTCAATACATCGTCCTCCGGCCGACTTGTCTCCAAGGGTCTATTGCTGCCTCGGGCACCTTATGGTCGATCTCCTGTGAGTCTAATTTTCGAATCCGACGCAAAACTGACAGTTAATTGTAACGTTCAGAGCCTGTTAATGACGATGGAACACACAAATCGCGTCGCGATTCAATACATCGTCCTCCAACCGACTTGTCTCCAAGGGTCTAGTGCTGCCACGGGCACCTTATGGTCGTTCTCCTGTGAGTCTAGATTTTAGAATCCGACGCAAAACTGACAGTTAATTGTAACGTTCAGAGCCTTTTAATGACGATGGAACACACAAATTGCGTCGCGATTCAATACATCGTCCTCCGGCCGACTTGTCTCCAAGGGTCTATTGCTGCCTCGGGCACCTTATGGTCTAGATTTTCGAATCCGACGCAAAACTGACAGTTAATTGTAACGTTCAGAGCCTGTTAATGACGATGGAACACACAAATCGCGTCGCGATTCAATACATCGTCCTCCAGCCGACTTGTCTCCAAGGGTCTAGTGCTGCCTCGGGCACCTTATGGTCGTTCTCCTGTGAGTCTAGATTTTCGAATCCGACGCAAAACTGACAGTTAATTGGAAGGTTCGGAGCCTGTTAATGACGATGGAACACACACATTGCGTCGCGATTCAATACATCGACCTCCGGCCGACCTGTCTCCAAGGATCTATTGCTGCCTCGGGCACCTTATGGTCGATCTCCTGTGAGTCTAGATTTTCGAATCCGACGCAAAACTGACAGTTAATTGTAACGTTCAGAGCCTGTTAATGACGATGGATCACACAAATCGCGTCGCGATTCAATACATCGTCCTCCAGCCGACCTGTCTCCAAGGGTCTAGTGCAGCCTCGGGCACCTTATGGTCGTTCTCCTGTGAGTCTAGATTTTCGAATCCGACGCAAAACTGACAGTTAATCGTAAGGTTCAGAGCCTCTTAATGACAATGGAACACACAAATTGCGTCGCGATTCAATACATCGTCCTCCGGCCGACCTGTCTCCAAGGGTCTATTGCTGCCTCGGGCACCTTATGGTCGATCTCCTGTGAGTCTAGATTTTCGAATCCGACGCAAAACTGACAGTTAATTGTAAGGTTCAGAGCCTCTTAATGACGATGGAACACACAAATTGCGTCGCGATTCAATACATCGTCCTCCGGCCGACCTGTCTCCAAGGGTCTATTGCTGCCTCGGGCACCTTATGGTCGTTTTCCTGTGAGTCTAGATTTTCGAATCCGACGCAAAACTGACAGTTAATTATAACGTTCAGAGCCTGTTAATGACGCTGGAACACACAAATCGCGTCGCGATTCAATACGTCGTCCTCCAGCCGACTTGTCTCCAAGGGTCTAGTGCTGCCTCGGGCACCTTATGGTCGTTCTTCTGTGAGTCTAGATTTTCGAATCCGACGCAAAACTGACTGTTAATTGTAAGGTTCAGAGCCTCTTAATGACAATGGAACACACAAACTGCGTCGCGATTCAATACATCGTCCTCCGGCCGACCTGTCTCCAAGGGTCTATTGCTGCCTCGGGCACCTTATGGTCGATCTCCTGTGAGTCTAGATTTTCGAATCCGACGCAAAACTGACAGTTAATTGTAACGTTCAGAGCCTGTTAATGACGATGGAACACACAAATCGCGTCGCGATTCAATACATCGTCCTCCAGCCGACTTGTCTCCAAGGGTGTAGTGCTGCCTCGGGCACCTTATGGCCGTTCCTCTGTGAGTCTAGATTTTCGAATCCGACGCAAAACTGGCAGTTAATTGTAAGGTTCGGAGCCTGTTAATGACGATGAAACACACAAATTGCGTCGCGAATCAATACATCGTCCTCCGGCCGACCTGTCTCCAAGGGTCTATAACTGCCTCGGGCACCTTATGGTCGATCTCCTGTGAGTCTAGATTTTCGAATCCGACGCAAAACTGACAGTTAATTGTAACGTTCAGAGCCTGTTAATGACGATGGAACACACAAATCCCGTCGCGATTCAATACATCGTCCTCCGGCCGACCTGTCTCCAAGGGTCTATTGCTGCCTCGGGCACCTTATGGTCGATCTCCTGTGAGTCTGGATTTTTAAATCCGACGCAAAACTGTCAGTTAATTGTTACGTTCAGAGCCTGTTAATGACGATGGAATACACAAATCGCGTCGCGATTCAATACATCGTCCTCCGGCCGACCTGTCTCCAAGGGTCTATTGCTGCCTCGGGCACCTTATGGTCGATCTCCTGTGAGTCTAGATTTTCGAATCCGACGCAAAACTGACAGTTAATTGTAAGGTTCAGAGCCTGTTAATGACGATGGAACACACAAATTGCGTCGCGATTCAATACGTCGTCCTCCGGCCGACCTGTCTCCAGGGGTCTATTGCTGCCTCGGGCACCTTATGGTCGTTCTCCTCTGAGTCTAGATTTTCGAATCCGACGCAAAACTGACGGTTAATTGTAACGTTCAGAGCCTGTTAATGACGATGGAACACACAAATTGCGTCGCGATTCAATACATCGTCCTCCAGCCGACTTGTCTCCGAGGGTCTAGTGCTTCCTCGGGCACCTTATGGTCGTTCTTCTGTGAGTCTAGATTTTCGAATCCGACGCAAAACTGACAGTTAATTGTAAGGTTCAGAGCCTCTTAATGACAATGGAACACACAAATTGAGTCCCGATTCAATACATCGTCCTCCGGCCGACCTGTCTCCAAGGGTCTATTGCTGCCTCGGGCACCTTATGGTCGTTCTTCTGTGAGTCTAGATTTTCGAATCCGACGCAAAACTGACAGTTAATTGTAACGTTCAGAGCCGGTTAATGACGATGGAACACACAAATTGCGTCGCGATTCAATACATCGTCCTCCAGCCGACTTGTCTCCAAGGGTCTAGTGCTGCCTCGGGCACCTTATGGTCGTTCCTCTGTGAGTCTAGATTTTCGAATCCGACGCAAAACTGACAGTTAATTGTAAGGTTCAGAGCCTGTTAATGACGATGGAACACACAAATTGCGTCGCGATTCAATACATCGTCCTCCGGCCGACTTGTCTCCAAGGGTCTATTGCTGCCTCGGGCACCTTATGCTCGATCTCCTGTGAGTCTAGTTTTCGTATCCGACGCAAAACTGACAGTTAATTGTAACGTTCAGAGCCTGTTAATGACGATGGAACACACAAATCGCGTCGCGATTCAATACATCGTCCTGCAACCGACTTGTCTCCAAGGGTCTAGTGCTGCCACGGGCACCTTATGGTCGTTCTCCTGTGAGTCTAGATTTTAGAATCCGACGCAAAACTGACAGTTAATTGTAAGGTTCAGAGCCTCTTAATGACGATGGAACACACAAATTGCGTCGCGATTCAATACATCGTCCTCCGGCCGACATGTCTCCAAGGGTCTATTGCACCCTCGGGCACCTTATGGTCTAGATTTTCGAATCCGACGCAAAACTGACAGTTAATTGTAACGTTCAGAGCCTGTTAATGACGATGGAACACACAAATCGCGTCGCGATTCAATACATCGTCCTCCAGGCGACTTGTCTTCAAGGGTCTAGTGCTGCCTCGGGCACCTTATGGTCGTTCTCCTGTGAGTCTAGATTTTCGAATCCGACGCAAAACTGACAGTTAATTGGAAGGTTCGGAGCCTGTTAATGACGATGGAACACACACATTGCGTCGCGATTCAATACATCGTCCTCCGGCCGACCTGTCTCCAAGGATCTATTGCTGCCTCGGGCACCTTATGGTCGATCTCCTGTGAGTCTAGATTTTCGAATCCGACGCAAAACTGACAGTTAATAGTAATGTTCAGAGCCTGTTAATGACGATGGAACACACAAATCGCGTCGCGATTCAATACATCGTCCTCCAGCCGACCTGTCTCCAAGGGTCTAGTGCAGCCTCGGGCACCTTATGGTCGTTCTCCTGTGAGTCTAGATTTTCGAATCCGACGCAAAACTGACAGTTAATAGTACGGTTCAGAGCCTCTTAATGACAATGGAACACACAAATTGCGTCGCGATTCAATACATCGTCCTCCGGCCGACCTGTCTCCAAGGGTCTATTGCTGCCTCGGGCACCTTATGGTCGATCTCCTGTGAGTCTAGATTTTCGAATCCGACGCAAAACTGACAGTTAATTGTAAGGTTCAGAGCCTCTTAATGACGATGGAACACACAAATTGCGTCGCGATTCAATACATCGTCCTCCGGCCGACCTGTCTCCAAGGGTCTATTGCTGCCTCGGGCACCTTATGGTCGTTTTCCTGTGAGTCTAGATTTTCGAATCCGACGCAAAACTGACAGTTAATTATAACGTTCAGAGCCTGTTAATGACGCTGGAACACACAAATCGCGTCGCGATTCAATACGTCGTCCTCCAGCCGACATGTCTCCAAGGGTCTAGTGCTGCCTCGGGCACCTTATGGTCGTTCTTCTGTGAGTCTAGATTTTCGAATCCGACGCAAAACTGACTGTTAATTGTAAGGTTCAGAGCCTCTTAATGACAATGGAACACACAAACTGCGTCGCGATTCAATACATCGTCCTCCGGCCGACCTGTCTCCAAGGGTCTATTGCTGCATCGGGCACCTTATGGTCGATCTCCTGTGAGTCTAGATTTTCGAATCCGACGCAAAACTGACAGTTAATTGTAACGTTTAGAGCCTGTTAATGACGATGGAACACACAAATCGCGTCGCGATTCAATACATCGTCCTCCAGCCGACTTGTCTCCAAGGGTCTAGTGCTGCCTCGGGCACCTTATGGTCGTTCCTCTGTGAGTCTAGATTTTCGAATCCGACGCAAAACTGGCAGTTAATTGTAAGGTTCGGAGCCTGTTAATGACGATGAAACACACAAATTGCGTCGCGAATCAATACATCGTCCTCCGGCCGACCTGTCTCCAAGGGTCTATAACTGCCTCGGGCACCTTATGGTCGATCTCCTGTGAGTCTAGATTTTCGAATCCGACGCAAAACTGACAGTTAATTGTAACGTTCAGAGCCTGTTAATGACGATGGAACACACAAATCCCGTCGCGATTCAATACATCGTCCTCCGGCCGACCTGTCTCCAAGGGTCTATTGCTGCCTCGGGCACCTTATGGTCGATCTCCTGTGAGTCTGGATTTTTAAATCCGACGCAAAACTGTCAGTTAATTGTTACGTTCAGAGCCTGTTAATGACGATGGAATACACAAATCGCGTCGCGATTCAATACATCGTCCTCCGGCCGACCTGTCTCCAAGGGTCTATTGCTGCCTCGGGCACCTTATGGTCGATCTCCTGTGAGTCTAGATTTTCGAATCCGACGCAGAACTGACAGTTAATTGTAAGGTTCAGAGCCTGTTAATGACGATGGAACACACAAATTGCGTCGCGATTCAATACGTCGTCCTCCGGCCGACCTGTCTCCAGGGGTCTATTGCTGCCTCGGGCACCTTATGGTCGTTCTCCTCTGAGTCTAGATTTTCGAATCCGACGCAAAACTGACGGTTAATTGTAACGTTCAGAGCCTGTTAATGACGATGGAAAACACAAATTGCGTCGCGATTCAATACATCGTCCTCCAGCCGACTTGTCTCCGAGGGTCTAGTGCTTCCTCGGGCACCTTATGGTCGTTCTTCTGTGAGTCTAGATTTTCGAATCCGACGCAAAACTGACAGTTAATTGTAAGGTTCAGAGCCTCTTAATGACAATGGAACACACAAATTGAGTCCCGATTAAATACATCGTCCTCCGGCCGACCTGTCTCCAAGGGTCTATTGCTGTCTCGGGCACCTTATGGTCGTTCTTCTGTGAGTCTAGATTTTCGAATCCGACGCAAAACTGACAGTTAATTGTAAGGTTCAGAGCCTGTTAATGACGATGGAACACACAAATTGCGTCGCGATTCAATACATCGTCCTCCGGCCGACCTGTCTCCAAGGGTCTATTGCTGCCTCGGGCACCTTATGGTCGTTTTCCTGTGAGTCTAGATTTTCGAATCCGACGCAAAACTGACAGTTAATTATAACGTTCAGAGCGTGTTAATGACGCTGGAACACACAAATCGCGTCGCGATTCAATACATCGTCCTCCGGCCGACTTGTCTCCAAGGGTCTAGTGCTGCCTCGGGCACCTTATGGTCGTTCTCCTGTGAGTCTAGATTTTCGAATCCGACGCAAAACTGACAGTTAATCGTAAGGTTCAGCGCCTCTTAATGACAATGGAACACACAAATTGCTTCGCGATTCAATACATCGTCCTCCGGCCGACCTGTCTCCAAGGGTGTATTGCTGCCTCGGGCACCTTATGGTCGATCTCCTGTGAGTCTAGATTTTCGAATCCGACGCAAAAATGACAGTTAATTGTAACGTTCAGAGCCTGTTAATTACGATGGAACACACAAATCCCGTCGCGATTCAATACATCGTCCTCCAGCCGACTTGTCTCCAACGGTCTAGTGCTGCCTCGGGTACCTTATGGTCGTTCTCCTGTGAGTCTAGATTTTCGAATCCGAAGCAAAACTGACAGTTAATTGTAAGGTTCAGAGCCTCTTAATGACGATGGAACACACAAATTGCGTCGCGATTCAATACATCGTCCTCCGGCCGACCTGTCTCCAAGGGTCTATTGCTGCCTCGGGGACCTTATGGTCGATCTCCTGTGAGTCTAGATTTTCGAATCCGACGCAAAACTGACAGTTAATTTCAAGGTTCAGATCCTCTTAATGACAATGGAACACACAAATTGCGTCGCGATTCAATACATCGTCCTCCGGCCGACCGGTCTCCAAGGGTCTATTGCTGCCTCGGGCACCTTATGGTCGATCTCCTGTGAGTCTAGATTTTCGAATCCGACGCAAAACTGACAGTTAATTGTAACGTTCAGAGCCTCTTAATGACGATGGAACACACAAATCGCGTCGCGATTCAATACATCGTCCTCCGGCCGACCTGTCTCCAAGGGTCTATTGCTGCCTCGGGCACCTTATGGTCGATCTCCTGTGAGTCTTGATTTTCGAATCCGACGCAAAACTGACAGTTAATTGTAACGTTCAGCGCCTGTTAATGACGATGGAACACACAAATCCCGTCGCGATTCAATACATCGTCCTCCGGCCGACCTGTCTCCAAGGGTCTATTGCTGCCTCGTGCACCTTATGGTCGATCTCCTGTGAGTCTAGATTTTCCAATCCGACGCAAAACTGACAGTTAATTGTAACGTTCAGGGCCTGTTAATGACGATGGAACACACAAATTGAGTCGCGATTCAATACATCGTCCTCCGGCCGACCTGTCTCCAAGGGTCTATTGCTGCCTCGGGCACCTTATGGTCGATCTCCTGTGAGTCTAGAATTTCGAATCCGACGCAAAACTGACAGTTAATTGTAAGGTTCAGAGCCTATTAATGACGATGGAACACACAAATTGCGTCGCGATTCAATACGTCGTCCTCCGGCCGACCTGTCTCCATGGGTCTATTGCTGCCTCGGGCACCTTATGGTCGTTCTCCTGTGAGTCTAGATTTTCGAATCCGACGCAAAACTGACAGTTAATTGTAACGTTCAGAGCCTGTTAATGACGATGGAACACACAAATTGCGTCGCGATTCAATACAGCGTCCTCCAGCCGACTTGTCTCCAAGGGTCTAGTGCTGCCTCGGGCACATTATGTTCGTTCTTCTGTGACTCTAGATTTTCGAATCCGACGCAAAACTGACAGTTAATTGTAAGGTTCAGAGCCTCTTAATGACGATGGAACACACAAATTGAGTCGCGATTCAATACATCGTCCTCCGGCCGACCTGTCTCCAAGGGTCTATTGCTGCCTCGGGCACCTTATGGTCGTTCTTCTGTGAGTCTAGATTTTCGAATCCGACGCAAAACTGACAGTTAATTGTAACGTTCAGAGCCTGTTAATGACGATGGAACACACAAATTGCGTCGCGATTCAATCCATCGTCCTCCAGCCGACTTGTCTCCAAGGGTCTAGTGCTGCCTCGGGCACCTTATGGTCGTTCCTCTGTGAGTCTAGATTTTCGAATCCGACGCAAAACTGACAGTTAATTGTAAGGTTCAGAGCCTCTTAATGACAATAAAACACACAAATTGAGTCGCGATTCAATACATCGTCTTCCGGCCGACCTGTCTCCAAGGGTCTATTGCTGCCTCGGGCACCTCATGGTCGATCTCCTGTGAGTCTAGATTTTCGAATCCGACGCAAAACTGACAGTTAATTGTAACGTTCAGAGCCTGTTAATGACGATGGAACACACAAATTGCGTCGCGATTCAATACATCGTCTTCCGGCCGACCTGTCTCCAAGGGTCTATTGCTGCCTCGGGCACCTTATGGTCGATCTCCTGTGAGTCTAGATTTTCGAATCCGACGCAAAACTGACAGTTAATTGTAAGGTTCAGAGCCTCTTAATGACGATGGAACACACAAATTGCGTCGCGATTCAATACATCGTCCTCCGGCCGACCTGTCTCCAAGGGTCTATTGCTGCCTCGGGCACCTTATGGTCGTTTTCCTGTGAGTCTAGATTTTCGAATCCGACGCAAAACTGACAGTTAATTGTAACGTTCAGAGCCTGTTAATGACGATGGAACACACAAATCGCGTCGCGATTCAATACATCGTCCTCCAGCCGACTTGTCTCCAAGGGTCTAGTGCTGCCTCGGGCACCTTATGGTCGTTCTCCTTTGAGTCTAGATTTTCGAATGCGACGCAAAACTGGCAGTTAATTGTAAAGTTCGGAGCCTGTTAATGATGATGGAACACACAAATTGCGTCGCGATTCAATACATCGTCCTCTGGCCGACCTGTCTCCAAGGATCTATTGCCGCCTCGGGCACCTTATGGTCGATCTCCTGTGAGTCTAGATTTTCGAATCCGACGCATAACTGACAGTTAATTGTAACGTTCAGAGCCTGTTAATGACGATGGAACACACAAATCGCGTCGCGATTCAATACATCGTCCTCCAGCCGACCTGTCTCCAAGGGTCTAGTGCTGCCTCGGGCACCTTATGGTCGTTCTCCTGTGAGTCTAGATTTTCGAATCCGACGCAAAACTGACAGTTAATCGTAAGGTTCAGAGCCTCTTAATGACAATGGAACACACAAATTGCGTCGCGATTCAATACATCGTCCTCCGGCCGACCTGTCTCCAAGGGTCTATTGCTGCCTCGGGCACCTTATGGTCGATCTCCTGTGAGTCTAGATTTTCGAATCCGACGCAAAACTGACAGTTAATTGTAACGTTCAGAGCCTGTTAATGACGATGGAACACACAAATCCCGTCGCGATTCAATACATCGTCCTCCGGCCGACCTGTCTCCAAGGGTCTATTGCTGCCTCGGGCACCTTATGGTCGATCTCCTGTGAGTCTAGATTTTCCAATCCGACGCAAAACTGTCAGTTAATTGTAACGTTCAGAGCCTGTTAATGACGATGGAACACACAAATCGCGTCGCGATTCAATACATCGTCCTCCGGCCGACCTGTCTCCAAGGGTCTATTGCTGCCTCGGGCACCTTATGGTCGATCTCCTGTGAGTCTAGATTTTCGAATCCGACGCAAAACTGACAGTTAATTGTAACGTTCAGAGCCTGTTGATGACGATGGAACACACAAATTGCGTCGCGATTCAATACGTCGTCCTCCGGCCGACCTGTCTCCAAGGGTCTAGTGCTGCCTCGGGCACCTTATGGTCGTTCTTCTGTGAGTCTAGATTTTCGAATCCGACGCAAAACTGACAGTTAATTGTAAGGTTCAGAGCCTCTTAATGACAATGGAACACACAAATTGAGTCGCGATTCAATACATCGTCCTCCGGCCGACCTGTCTCCAAGGGTCTATTGCTGCCTCGGGCACCTTATGGTCGTTCTTCTGTGAGTCTAGATTTTCGAATCCGACGCAAAACTGACAGTTAATTGTAACGTTCAGAGCCTGTTAATGACGATGGAACACACAAATTGCGTCGCGATTCAATACATCGTCCTCCAGCCGACTTGTCTCCAAGGGTCTAGTGCTGCATCGGGCACCTTATGGTCGTTCCTCTGTGAGTCTAGATTTTCGAATCCGACGCAAAACTGACAGTTAATTGTAAGGTTCAGAGCCTCTTAATGACAATGGAACACACAAATTGAGTCGCGATTCAATACATCGTCTTCCGGCCGACCTGTCTCCAAGGGTCTATTGCTGCCTCGGGCACCTCATGGTCGATCTCCTGTGAGTCTAGATTTTCGAATCCGACGCAATACTGAAAGTTAATTGTAACGTTCAGAGCCTGTTAATGACGATGGAACACACAAATTGCGTCGCGATTCAATACATCGTCTTCCGGCCGACCTGTCTCCAAGGGTCTATTGCTGCCTCGGGCACCTTATGGTCGATCTCATGTGAGTCTAGATTTTCGAATCCGACGCAAAACTGACAGTTAATTGTAAGGTTCAGAGCCTCTTAATGACGATGGAACACACAAATTGCGTCGCGATTCAATACATCGTCCTCCGGCCGACCTGTCTCCAAGGGTCTATTGCTGCCTCGGGCACCTTATGGTCGATCTCCTGTGAGTCTAGATTTTCCAATCCGACGCAAAACTGACAGTTAATTATAACGTTCAGAGCCTGTTAATGACGCTGGAACACACAAATCGCGTCGCGATTCAATACGTCGTCCTCCAGCCGACTTGTCTCCAAGGGTCTAGTGCTGCCTCGGTCACCTTATGGTCGTTCTTCTGTGAGTCTAGATTTTCGA
Source organism: Schistocerca nitens (assembly GCF_023898315.1). Taxonomy (NCBI): domain Eukaryota; kingdom Metazoa; phylum Arthropoda; class Insecta; order Orthoptera; family Acrididae; genus Schistocerca; species Schistocerca nitens. Next base: position 236,020,674 of record NC_064623.1, on the reverse strand, counting down.
ATCCGACGCAAAACTGACTGTTAATTGTAAGGTTCAGAGCCTCTTAATGACAATGGAACACACAAACTGCGTCGCGATTCAATACATCGTCCTCCGGCCGACCTGTCTCCAAGGGTCTATTGCTGCTTCGGGCACCTTATGGTCGATCTCCTGTGAGTCTAGATTTTCGAATCCGACGCAAAACTGACAGTTAATTGTAACGTTCAGAGCCTGTTAATGACGATGGAACACACAAATCGCGTCGCGATTCAATACATCGTCCTCCAGCCGACTTGTCTGCAAGGGTCTAGTGCTGCCTCGGGCACCTTATGGTCGTTCTCCTGTGAGTCTAGATTTTCGAATGCGACGCAAAACTGGCAGTTAATTGTAAGGTTCGGAGCCTGTTAATGACGATGGAACACACAAATTGCGTCGCGATTCAATACATCGTCCTCCGGCCGACCTGTCTCCAAGGATCTATTGCTGCCTCGGGCACCTTATGGTCGATCTCCTGTGAGTCTAGATTTTCGAATCCGACGCAAAACTGACAGTTAATTGTAACGTTCAGAGCCTGTTAATGACGATGGAACACACAAATCGCGTCGCGATTCAATACATCGTCCTCCAGCCGACCTGTCTCCAATCCTGCCTCGGGCACCTTATGGTCGTTCTCCTGTGAGTCTAGATTTTCGAATCCGACGCAAAACTGACAGTTAATCGTAAGGTTCAGAGCCTCTTAATGACAATGGAACACACAAATTGCGTCGCGATTCAATACATCGTCCTCCGGCCGACCTGTCTCCAAGGGTCTATTGCTGCCTCGGGCACCTTATGGTCGATCTCCTGTGAGTCTAGATTTTCGAATCCGACGCAAAACTGACATTTAATTGTAACGTTCAGAGCCTGTTAATGACGATGGAACACACAAATTGCGTCGCGATTCAATACATCGTCCTCCAGCCGACTTGTCTCCAAGGGTCTAGTGCTGCCTCGGACACCTTATGGTCGTTCTCCTGTGAGTCTAGATTTTCGAATCCGACGCAAAACTGACAGTTAATTGTAAGGTACAGAGCCTCTTAATGACAATGGAACACACAAATCGCGTCGCGATTCAATACATCGTCCTCCGGCCGACCTGTCTCCAAGGGTCTATTGCTGCCTCGGGCACCTTACGGTCGATCTCCTGTGAGTCTAGATTTTCGAATCCGACGCAAAACTGACAGTTAATTGTAACGTTCAGAGCCTGTTAATAACGATGGAACACACAAATCCCGCCGCGATTCAATACATCGTCCTCCGGCCGACCTGTCTCCAAGGGTCTATTGCTGCCTCGGGCACCTTATGGTCGATCTCCTGTGAGTCTAGATTTTCGAATCCGACGCAAAACTGACAGTTAATTGTAAGGTTCAGAGCCTGTTAATGACGATGGGACACACAAATTGCGTCGCGATTCAATACGTCGTCCTCCGGCCGACCTGTCTCCAAGGGTCTATTGCTGCCTCGGGCACCTTATGGTCGTTCTCCTGTGAGTCTAGATTTTCGAATCCGACGCAAAACTGACAGTTAATTGTAACCTTCAGAGCCTGTTAATGACGATGGAACACACAAATTGCGTCGCGATTCAATACATCGTCCTCCAGCCGACTTGTCTCCAAGGGTCTAGTGCTGCCTCGGGCACCTTATGGTCGTTCTCCTGTGAGTCTAGATTTTCGAATCCGACGCAAAACTGACAGTTAATTGTAAGGTTCAGAGCCTCTTAATGACAATGGAACACACAAATTGAGTCGCGATTCAATACATCGTCCTCCGGCCGACCTGTCTCCAAGGGTCTATTGCTGCCTCGGGCACCTTATGGTCGTTCTTCTGTGAGTCTAGATTTTCGAGTCCGACGCATAACTGACAGTTAATTGTAACGTTCAGAGCCTGTTAATGACGATGGAACACACAAATTGCGTCGCGATTCAATACATCGTCCTCCAGCCGACTTGTCTCCAAGGGTCTAGTGCTGCCTCGGGCACCTTATGGTCGTTCCTCTGTGAGTCAAGATTTTCGAATCCGACGCAAAACTGACAGTTAATTGTAAGGTTCAGAGCCTCTTAATGACAATGGAACACACAAATTGAGTCGCGATTCAATACATCGTCCTCCGGCCGACCTGTCTCCAAGGGTCTATTGCTGCCTCGGGCACCTTATGGTCGATCTCCTGTGAGTCTAGATTTTCGAATCCGACGCAAAACTGACAGTTAATTGTAACGTTCAGAGCCTGTTAATGACGATGGAACACACAAATCGCGTCGCGATTCAATACATCGTCCTCCAACCGACTTGTCACCAAGGGTCTAGTGCTGCCACGGGCACCTTATGGTCGTTCTCCTGTGAGTCTAGATTTTCGAATCCGACGCAAAACTGACAGTTAATCGTAAGGTTCAGCGCCTCTTAATGACAATGGAACACACAAATTGCGTCGCGATTCAATACATCGTCCTCCGGCCGACCTGTCTCCAAGGGTCTATTGCTGCCTCGGACACCTTATGGTCGATCTCCTGTGAGTCTAGATTTTCGAATCCGACGCAAAACTGACAGTTAATTGTAAGGTTCAGAGCCTGTTAATGACGATGGAACACACAAATTGCGTCGCGATTCAATACATCCTCCTCCGGCCGACCTGTCTCCAAGGGTCTATTGCTAACTCCGGCACCTTATGGTCGATCTCCTGTGAGTCTAATTTTCGAGTCCGACGCAAAACTGACAGTTAATTGTAACGTTCAGAGCCTGTTAATGACGATGGAACACACAAATCGCGTCGCGATTCAATACATCGTCTTCCGGCCGACCTGTCTCCAAGGGTCTATTGCTGCCTCGGGCACCTCATGGTCGATCTCCTGTGAGTCTAGACTTTCGAATCCGACGCAAAACTGACTGTTAATTGTAAGGTTCAGAGCCTGTTAATGACGATGGAACACACAAATTGCGTCGCGATTAAATACATCGTCTTCCGGCCGACCTGTCTCCAAGGGTCTATTGCTGCCTCGGGCACCTTATGGTCGATCTCCTGTGAGTCTAGATTTTCGAATCCGACGCAAAACTGACAGTTAATTGTAAGGTTCAGAGCCTCTTAATGACGATGGAACACACAAATTGCGTCGCGATTCAATACATCGTCCCCCGGCTGACCTGTCTCCAAGGGTCTATTGCTGCCTCGGGCACCTTATGGTCGTTCTCCTGTGAGTCTAGATTTTCGAATCCGACGCAAAACTGACAGTTAATTATAACGTTCAGAGCCTGTTAATGACGCTGGAACACACAAATCGCGTCGCGATTCAATACGTCGTCCTCCAGCCGACTTGTCTCCAAGGGTCTAGTGCTGCCTCGGGCACCTTATGGTCGTTCTTCTGTGAGTCTAGATTTTCGAATCCGACGCAAAACTGACAGTTAATGGTAACGTTCAGAGCCTGTTAATGACGATGGAACACACAAATCCCGTCCCGATTCAATACATCGTCCTCCGGCCGACCTGTCTCCAAGGGTCTATTGCTGCCTCGGCACCTTATGATCGATCTCCTGTGAGTCTAGATTTTCCAATCCGACGCAAAACTGTCAGTTAATTGTAACGTTCAGAGCCTGTTAATGACGATGGAACACACAAATCGCGTCGCGATTCAATACATCGTCCTCCGGCCGACCTGTCTCCAAGGGTCTATTGCTGCCTCGGGCACCTTATGGTCGATCTCCTGTGAGTCTAGATTTTCGAATCCGACGCAAAATTGACAGTTAAGTGTAAGGTTCAGAGCCTGTTAATGACGATGGAACACACAAATTGCGTCGCGATTCAATACGTCGTCCTCCGGCCGACCTGTCTCCAAGGGTCTATTGCTGCCTCGGGCACCTTATGGTCGTTCTCCTGTGAGTCTAGATTTTCGAATCCGACGCAAAACTGACAGTTAATTGTAACCTTCAGAGCCTGTTAATGACGATGGAACACACCAATTGCGTCGCGATTCAATACATCGTCCTCCAGCCGACTTGTCTCCAAGGGTCTAGTGCTGCCTCGGGCACCTTATGGTCGTTCTTCTGTAAGTCTAGATTTTCGAATCCGACGCAAAATTGACAGTTAATTGTAAGGTTCAGAGCCTCTTAATGACAATGGAACACACAAATTGAGTCGCGATTCAATACATCGTCCTCCGGCCGACCTGTCTCCAAGGGTCTATTGCTGCCTCGGGCACCTTATGGTCGTTCTTCTGTGAGTCTAGATTTTCGAATCCGACGCATAACTGACAGTTAATTGTAACGTTCAGAGCCTGTTAATGACGATGGAACACACAAATTGCGTCGCGATTCAATACATCGTCCTCCAGCCGACTTGTCTCCAAGGGTCTAGTGCTGCCTCGGGCACCTTATGGTCGTTCCTCTGTGAGTCTAGATTTTCGAATCCGACGCAAAACTGACAGTTAATTGTAAGATTCAGAGCCTCTTAATGACAATGGAACACACAAATTGAGTCGCGATTCAATACATCGTCCTCCGGCCGACCTGTCTCCAAGGGTCTATTGCTGCCTCGGGCACCTTATGGTCGATCTCCTGTGAGTCTAGATTTTCGAATCCGACGCAAAACTGACAGTTAATTGTAACGTTCAGAGCCTGTTAATGACGATGGAACACACAAATCGCGTCGCGATTCAATACATCGTCCTCCAGCCGACTTGTCTCCAAGGGTCTAGTGCTGCCTCGGGCACCTTATGGTCGTTCTCCTGTGAGTCTAGATTTTCGAATCCGACGCAAAACTGACAGTTAATTGTAAGGTTCGTAGCCTGTTAATGACGATGGAACACACAAATTGCGTCGCGATTCAATACATCGTCCTCCGGCCGACCTGTCTCCAAGGATCTATTGCTGCCTCGGGCACCTTATGGTCGATCTCCTGTGAGTCTAGATTTTCGAATCCGACGCAAAACTGAAAGTTAATTGTGACGTTCAGAGCCTGTTAATGACGATGGAACACACAAATCGCGTCGCGATTCAATACATCGTCCTCCAGCCGACCTGTCTCCAACGGTCTAGTGCTGCCTCGGGCACCTTATGGTCGTTCTCCTCTGAGTCTAGATTTTCGAATCCGACGCAAAACTGACAGTTAATCGTAAGGTTCAGAGCCTCTTAATGACAATGGAACACACAAATTGCGTCGCGATTCAATACATCGTCCTCCGGCCGACCTGTCTCCAAGGGTCTATTGCTGCATCGGGCACCTTATGGTCGATCTCCTGTGAGTCTAGATTTTCGAATCCGACGCAAAACTGACAGTTAATTGTAACGTTCAGAGCCTGCTAATGACGATGGAACACACAAATTGCGTCGCGATTCAATGCATCGTCCTCCAGCCGACTTGTCTCCAAGGGTCTAGTGCTGCCTCGGGCACCTTATGGTCGTTCTTCTGTGAGTCTAGATTTTCGGATCCGACGCAAAACTGACAGTTAATTGTAAGGTTCAGAGCCTCTTAATGACAATGGAACACACAAATTGAGTCGCGATTCAATACATCGTCTTCCGGCCGACCTGTCTCCAAGGGTCTATTGCTGCCTCGGGCACCTCATGGTCGATCTCCTGTGAGTCTAGATTTTCGAATCCGACGCAAAACTGACAGTTAATTGTAAGGTTCAGAGCCTGTTAATGACGATGGAACACACAAATTGCGTCGCGATTCAATACATCGTCTTCCGGCCGACCTGTCTCCAAGGGTCTATTGCTGCCTCGGGCACCTTATGGTCGATCTCCTGTGAGTCTAGATTTTCGAATCCGACGCAAAACTGACAGTTAATTGTAAGGTTCAGAGCCTCTTAATGACGATGGAACACACAAATTGCGTCGCGATTCAATACATCGTCCTCCGGCCGACCTGTCTCCAAGCGTCTATTGCTGCCTCGGGCACCTTATGGTCGTTTTCCTGTGAGTCTAGATTTTCGAATCCGACGCAAAACTGACAGTTAATTATAACGTTCAGAGCCTGTTAATGACGCTGGAACACACAAATCGCGTCGCGACTCAATACGTCGTCCTCCAGCCGACTTGTCTCCAAGGGTCTAGTGCTGCCTCGGGCACCTTATGGTCGTTCTTCTGTGAGTCTAGATTTTCGAATCCGACGCAAAACTGACTGTTAATTCTAAGGTTCAGACCCTCTTAATGACAATGGAACACACAAACTGCGTCGCGATTCAATACATCGTCCTCCGGCCGACCTGTCTCCAAGGGTCTATTGCTGCCTCGGGCACCTTATGGTCTAGATTTTCGAATCCGACGCAAAACTGACAGTTAATTGTAACGTTCAGAGCCTGTTAATGACGATGGAACACACAAATCGCGTCGCGATTCAATACATCGTCCTCCAGCCGACTTGTCTCCAAGGGTCTAGTGCTGCCTCGGGCACTGTATGGTCGTTCTCCTGTGAGTCTAGATTTTCGAATCCGACGCAAAACTGACAGTTAATTGTAAGGTTCAGAGCCTCTTAATGACGATGGAACACACAAATTGCGTCGCGATTCAATACATCGTCCTCCGGCCGACCTGTCTCCAAGGGTCTATTGCCGCCTTGGGCACCTTATGGTCGTTTTCCTGTGAGTCTAGATTTTCGAATCCGACGCAAAACTGACAGTTAATTGTAACGTTCAGAGCCTGTTAATGACGCTGGAACACACAAATCGCGTAGCGATTCAATACGTCGTCCTCCAGCCGACTTGTCTCCAAGGGTCTAGTGCTGCCTCGGGCACCTGATGGTCGTTCTCCTGTGAGTCTAGATTTTCGAATCCGACGCAAAACTGGCAGTTAATTGTAAGGTTCGGAGCCTGTTAATGACCATGGAACACACAAATTGCGTCGCGATTCAATACATCGTCCTCCGGCCGACCTGTCTCCAAGGATCTATTGCTGCCTCGGGCACTTTATGGTCGATCTCCTGTGAGTCTAGATTTTCGAATCCGACGCAAAACTGACAGTTAATTGTAAGGTACAGAGCCTCTTAATGACAAAGGAACACACAAATCGCGTCGCGATTCAATACATCGTCCTCCGGCCGACCTGTCTCCAAGGGTCTATTGCTGCCTCGGGCACCTTATGGTCGATCTCCTGTGAGTCTAGATTTTCGAATCCGACGCAAAACTGACAGTTAATTGTAACGTTCAGAGCCTGTTAATGACGATGGAACACACAAACCCCGTCGCGATTCAATACATCGTCCTCCGGCCGACCTTTCTCCAAGGGTCTATTGCTGCCTCGGGCACCTTATGGTCGATCTCCTGTGAGTCTAGATTTTTAAATCCGACGCAAAACTGTCAGTTAATTGTTACGTTCAGAGCCTGTTAATGACGATGGAATACACAAATCGCGTCGCGATTCAATACATCGTCCTCCGGCCGACCTGTCTCCAAGGGTCTATTGCTGCCTCGGGCACCTTATGGTCGATCTTCTGTGAGTCTAGATTTTCGAATCCGACGCAAAACTGACAGTTAATTGTAAGGTTCAGAGCCTGTTAATGACGATGGAACACAGAAATTGCGTCGCGATTCAATACGTCGTCCTCCGGCCGACCTGTCTCCAAGGGTCTATTGCTGCCTCGGGCACCTTATGGTCGTTCTCCTGTGAGTCTAGATTTTCGAATCCGACGCAAAACTGACGGTTAATTGTAACGTTCAGAGCCTGTTAATGACGATGGAACACACAAATCGCGTCGCGATTCAATACATCGTCCTCCAGCCGACTTGTCTCCGAGGGTCTAGTGCTGCATCGGGCACCTTATGGTCGTTCTTCTGTGAGTCTAGATTTTCGAATCCGACGCAAAACTGACAGTTAATTGTAAGGTTCAGAGCCTCTTAATGACAATGGAACACACAAATTGAGTCGCGATTCAATACATCGTCCTCCGGCCGACCTGTCTCCAAGGGTCTATTGCTGCCTCGGGCACCTTATGGTCGTTCTTCTGTGAGTCTAGATTTTCGAATCCGACGCAAAACTGACAGTTAATTGTAACGTTCAGAGCCTGTTAATGACGATGGAACACACAAATTGCGTCGCGATACAATACATCGTCCTCCAGCCGACTTGTCTCCAAGGGTCTAGTGCTGCCTCGGGCACCTTATGGTCGTTCCTCTGTGAGTCTAGATTTTGTAATCCGACGCAAAACTGACAGTTAATTGTAAGGTTCAGAGCCTGTTAATGACGATGGAACACACGAATTGCGTCGCGATTCAATACATCGTCCTCCGGCCGACTTGTCTCCAGGGTGTATTGCTGCCTCGGACACATTATTGTCGATCTCCTGTGAGTCTAGATTTTCGAATCCGACGCAAAAATGACAGTTAATTGTAACGTTCAGAGCCTGTTAATGACGATGGAACACACAAATCCCGTCGCGATTCAATACATCGTCCTCCAGCCGACTTGTCTCCAAGCGTCTAGTGCTGCCTCGGGTACCTTATGGTCGTTCTCCTGTGAGTCTAGATTTTCGAATCCGACGCAAAACTGACAGTTAATTGTAAGGTTCAGAGCCTCTTAATGACGATGGAACACACAAATTGCGTCGCGAATCAATACATCGTCCTCCGGCCGACCTGTCTCCAAGGGTCTATTGCTGCCTCGGGCACCTTATGGTCGATCTCCTGTGAGTCTAGATTTTCGAATCCGAAGCAAAACTGACAGTTAATTTCAAGGTTCAGAGCCTCTTAATGACAATGGAACACACAAATTGCGTCGCGATTCAATACATCGTCCTCCGGCCGACCTGTCTCCAAGGGTCTATTGCTGCCTCGGGCACCTTATGGTCGATCTCCTGTGAGTCTAGATTTTCGAATCCGACGCAAAACTGACAGTTAATTGTAAGGTTCAGAGCCTCTTAATGACGATGGAACACACAAATTGCGTCGCGATTCAATACATCGTCCTTCAGCCGACTTGTCTCCAAGGGTCTAGTGCTGCCTCGGACACCTTATGGTCGTTCTCCTGTGAGTCTAGATTTTCGAATCCGACGCAAAACTGACAGTTAATTGTAAGGTACAGAGCCTCTTAATGACAATGGAACACACAAATCGCGTCGCGATTCAATACATCGTCCTCCGGCCGACCTGTCTCCAAGGGTCTATTGCTGCCTCGGGCACCTTATGGTCGATCTCCTGTGAGTCTAGATTTTCGAATCCGACGCAAAACTGACAGTTAATTGTAACGTTCAGCGCCTGTTAATGACGATGGAACACACAAATCCCGTCGCGATTCAATACATCGTCCTCCGGCCGACCTGTCTCCAAGGGTCTATTGCTGCCTCGTGCACCTTATGGTCGATCTCCTGTGAGCCTAGATTTTCCAATCCGACGCAAAACTGTCAGTTAATTGTAACGTTCAGAGCCTGTTAATGACGATGGAACACACAAATCGCGTCGCCATTCGATACATCGTCCTCCGGCCGACCTGTCTCCAAGGGTCTATTGCTGCCTCGGGCACCTTATGGTCGATCTTCTGTGAGTCTAGAATTTCGAATCCGACGCAAAACTGACAGTTAATTGTAAGGTTCAGAGCCTGTTAATGACGATGGAACACACAAATCGCGTCGCGATTCAATACGTCGTCCTCCGGCCGACCTGTCTCCAAGGGTCTATTGCTGCCTCGGGCACCTTATGGTCCTTCTCCTGTGAGTCTAGATTTTCGAATCCGACGCAAAACTGACAGTTAACTGTAACGTTCAGAGCCTGTTAATGACGATGGAACACACAAATTGCGTCGCGATTCAATACATCGTCCTCCAGCCGACTTGTCTCCAAGGGTCTAGTGCTGCCTCGGGCACCTTATGTTCGTTCTTCTGTGAGTCTAGATTTTCGAATCCGACGCAAAACTGACAGTTAATTGTAAGGTTCAGAGCCTCTTAATGACAATGGAACACACAAATTGAGTCGCGAATCAATACATCGTCCTCCGGCCGACCTGTCTCCAAGGTTCTATTGCTGCCTCGGGCACCTTATGGTCGTTCTTCTGTGAGTCTAGATTTTTCGAATCCGACGCAAAACTGACAGTTAATTGTAACGTTCAGAGCCTGTTAATGACGATGGAACACACAAATTGCGTCGCCATTCAATACATCGTCCTCCAGCCGACTTGTCTCCAAGGTCTAGTGCTGCCTCGGGCACCTTATGGTCGTTCCTCTGTGAGTCTAGATTTTCGAATCCGACGCAAAACTGACAGTTAATTGTAAGGTTCAGAGCCTCTTAATGACAATAGAACACACAAATTGAGTCGCGATTCAATACATCGTCTTCCGCCCGACCTGTCTCCAAGGGTCTATTGCTGCCTCGGGCACCTCATGGTCGATCTCCTATGAGTCTAGATTTTCGAATGCGACGCAAAACTGACAGTTAATTGTAACGTTCAGAGCCTGTTAATGACGATGGAACACACAAATTGCGTCGCGATTCAATACATCGTCTTCCGGCCGACCTGTCTCCAAGGGTCTATTGCTGCCACGGGCACCTTATGGTCGATCTCCTGTGAGTCTAGATTTTCGAATCCGACGCAAAACTGACAGTTAATTGTAAGGTTCAGAGCCTCTTAATGACGATGGAACACACAAATTGCGTCGCGATTCAATACATCGACCTCCGGCCGACTTGTCTCCAAGGGTCTATTGCTGCCTCGGGCACGTTATGGTCGTTTTCCTGTGAGTCTAGATTTTCGAATCCGACGCAAAACTGACAGTTAATTATAACGTTCAGAGCCTGTTAATGACGCTGGAACACAAAAATCGCGTCGCGATTCATTACGTCGTCCTCCAGCCGACTTGTCTCCAAGGGTCTAGTGCTGCCTCGGGCACCTTATGGTCGTTCTTCTGTGAGTCTAGATTTTCGAATCCGACCAAAACTGACTGTTAATTGTAAGGTTCAGAGCCTCTTAATGACAATGGAACACACAAACTGCGTCGCGATTCAATACATCGTCCTCCGGCCGACCTGTCTCCAAGGGTCTATTGCTGCCTCGATCTCCTGTGAGTCTAGATTTTCGAATCCGACGCAAAACTGACAGTTAATTGTAACGTTCAGAGCCTGTTAATGACGATGGAACACACAAATCGCGTCGCGATTCAATACAACGTCCTCCAGCCGACTTGTCTCCAAGGGTCTAGTGCTGCCTCGGGCACCTTATGGTCGTTCTCCCGTGAGTCTAGATTTTCGAATCCGACGCAAAACTGGCAGTTAATTGTAAGGTTCGGAGCCTGTTAAAGAACATGGAACACACAAATTGCGTCGCGATTCAATACATCGTCCTCCGGCCGACCTGTCTCCAAGGATCTATTGCTGCCTCGGGCACTTTATGGTCGATCTCCTGTGAGTCTAGATTTTCGAATCCGACGCAAAACTGACAGTTAATTGTAAGGTACAGAGCCTCTTAATGACAAAGGAACACACAAATCGCGTCGCGATTCAATACATCGTCCTCCGGCCGACCTGTCTCCAAGGGTCTATTGCTGCCTCGGGCACCTTATGGTCGATCTCCTGTGAGTCTAGATTTTCGAATCCGACGCAAAACTGACAGTTAATTGTAACGTTCAGAGCCTGTTAATGACGATGGAATACACAAATCGCGACGCGATTCAATACATCGTCCTCCGGCCGACCTGTCTCCAAGGGTCTATTGCTGCCTCGGGCACCTTATTGTCGATCTCCTGTGAGTCTAGATTTTCGAATCCGACGCAAAACTGACAGTTAATTGTAAGGTTCAGAGCCTGTTAATGACAATGGAACACACAAATTGCGTCGCGATTCAATACGTCGTCCTCCGGCCGACCTGTCTCCAAGGGTCTATTGCTGCCTCGGGCACCTTATGGTCGTTCTCCTCTGAGTCTAGATTTTCGAATCCGACGCAAAACTGACGGTTAATTGTAACGTTCAGAGCCTGTTAATGACGATGGAACACACAAATTGCGTCGCGATTCAATACATCGTCCTCCAGCCGACTTGTCTCCGAGGGTCTAGTGCTGCCTCGGGCACCTTATGGTCGTTCTTCTGTGAGTCTAGATTTTCGAATCCGACGCAAAACTGACAGTTAATTGTAAGGTTCAGAGCCTGTTAATGACGATGGAACACACAAATTGCGTCGCGATTCAATACATCGTCCTCCGGCCGGCCTGTCTCCAAGGGTCTATTGCTGCCTCGGGCACCTTATGGTCTAGATTTTCGAATCCGACGCAAAACTGACAGTTAATTGTAACGTTCAGAGCCTGTTAATGACGATGGAACACACAAATCGCGTCGCGATTCAATACATCGTCCTCCGGCCGACTTGTCTCCAAGGGTCTAGTGCTGCCTCGGGCACCTTATGGTCGTTCTCCTGTGAGTCTAGATTTTCGAATCCGACGCAAAACTGACAGTTAATCGTAAGGTTCAGCGCCTCTTAATGACAATGGAACACACAAATTGCGTCGCGATTCAATACATCGTCCTCCGGCCGACCTGTCTCCAGGGTGTATTGCTGCCTCGGGCACCTTATGGTCGATCTCCTGTGAGTCTAGATTTTCGAATCCGACGCAAAACTGACAGTTAATTTCAAGGTTCAGAGCCTCTTAATGACAATGGAACACACAAATTGCGTCGCGATTCAATACATCGTCCTCCGGCCGACCTGTCTCCAAGGGTCTATTGCTGCCTCGGGCACCTTATGGTCGATCTCCTGTGAGTCTAGATTTTCGAATCCGACGCAAAACTGACAGTTAATTGTAAGGTTCAGAGCCTCTTAATGACGATGGAACACACAAATTGCGTCGCGATTCAATACATCGTCCTCCAGCCGACTTGTCTCCAAGGGTCTAGTGCTGCCTCGGACACCTTATGGTCGTTCTCCTGTGAGTCTAGATTTTCGAATCCGACGCAAAACTGACAGTTAATTGTAAGGTACAGAGCCTGTTAATGACGCTGGAACACACAAATCGCGTCGCGATTCAATACATCGTCCTCCGGCCGACCTGTCTCCAAGGGTCTATTGCTGCCTCGGGCACCTCATGGTCGATCTCCTGTGAGTCTAGATTTTCGAATCCGACGCAAAACTGACAGTTAATTGTAACGTTCAGCGCCTGTTAATGACGATGGAACACACAAATCCCGTCCCGATTCAATACATCGTCCTCCGGCCGACCTGTCTCCAAGGGTCTATTGCTGCCTCGTGCACCTTATGGTCGATCTCCTGTGAGTCTAGATTTTCCAATCCGACGCAAAACTGTCAGTTAATTGTAACGTTCAGAGCCTGTTAATGACGATGGAACACACAAATCGCGTCGCCATTCAATACATCGTCCTCCGGCCGACCTGTCTCCAAGGGTCTATTGCTGCCTCGGGCACCTTATGGTCGATCTCCTGTGAGTCTAGAATTTCGAATCCGACGCAAAACTGACAGTTAATTGTAACGTTCAGAGCCTGTTAATGACGATGGAACACACAAATCGCATCGCGATTCAATACGTCGTCCTCCGGCCGACCTGTCTCCAAGGGTCTATTGCTGCCTCGGGCACCTTATGGTCGTTCTCCTGTGAGTCTAGATTTTCGAATCCGACGCAAAACTGACAGTTAATTGTAACGTTCAGAGCCTGTTAATGACGATGGAACACACAAATTGCGTCGCGATTCAATACATCGTCCTCCAACCGACTTGTCTCCAAGGGTCTAGTGCTGCCTCGGGCACCTTATGTTCGTTCTTCTGTGAGTCTAGATTTTCGAATCCGACGCAAAACTGACAGTTAATTGTAACGTTCAGAGCCTGTTAATGACGATGGAACACACAAATCTCGTCGCGAATCAATACATCGTCCTCCGGCCAACCTGTCTCCAAGGGTCTATTGCTGCCTCGGGCACCTTATGGTCGTTCTCCTGTGAGTCTAGATTTTCGAATCCGACGCAAAACTGACAGTTAATTGTAACGTTCAGAGCCGGTTAATGTCGATGGAACACACAAATTGCGTCGCGATTCAATACATCGTCCTCCAGCCGACTTGTCTCCAAGGGTCTAGTGCTGCCTCGGGCACCTTATGTTCGTTCTTCTGTGAGTCTAGATTTTCGAATCCGACGCAAAACTGACAGTTAATTGTAAGGTTCAGAGCCTCTTAATGACAATGGAACACACAAATTGAGTCGCGATTCAATACATCGTCCTCCGGCCGACCTGTCTCCAAGGGTCTATTGCTGCCTCGGGCACCTTATGGTCGATCTCCTGTGAGTCTAGATTTTCGAATCCGACGCAAAACTGACAGTTAATTGTAACGTTCAGAGCCTGTTAATGACGATGGAACACACAAATCGCGTCGCGATTCAATACAACGTCCTCCAGCCGACTTGTCTCCAAGGGTCTGGTGCTGCCTCGGGCACCTTATGGTCGTTCTCCTGTGAGTCTAGATTTTCGAATGTGACGCAAAACTGGCAGTTAATTGTAAGGTTCGGAGCCTGTTTATGACGATGGAACACACAAATTGCGTCGCGATTCAATACATCGTCCTCCGGCCGACCTGTCTCCAAGGATCTATTGCTGCCTCGGGCACCTTATGGTCGATCTCCTGTGAGTCTAGATTTTCGAATCCGACGCAAAACTGACAGTTAATTGTAACGTTCAGAGCCTGTTAATGACGATGGAACACACAAATCGCGTCGCGATTCAATACATCGTCCTCCAGCCGACCTGTCTCCAAGGGTCTAGTGCTGCCTCGGGCACCTTATGGTCGTTCTCCTGTGAGTCTAGATTTTCGAATCCGACGCAAAACTGACAGTTATTGTAACGTTCAGAGCCTGTTAATGACGATGGAACACACAAATCGCGTCGCGATTCAATACATCGTCCTCCGGCCGACTTGTCTCCAAGGGTCTAGTGCTGCCTCGGGCACCTTATGGTCGATCTCCTGTGAGTCTAGATTTTCGAATCCGACGCAAAACTGGCAGTTAATTGTAAGGTTCGGAGCCTGTTAATGACCATGGAACACACAAATTGCGTCGCGATTCAATACATCGTCCTCCGGCCGACCTGTCTCCAAGGATCTATTGCTGCCTCGGGCACTTTATGGTCGATCTCCTGTGAGTCTAGATTTTCGAATCCGACGCAAAACTGACAGTTAATTGTAAAGTACAGAGCCTCTTAATGACAAAGGAACACACAAATCGCGTCGCGATTCAATACATCGTCCTCCGGCCGACCTGTCTCCAAGGGTCTATTGCTGCCTCGGGCACCTTATGGTCGATCTCCTGTGAGTCTAGATTTTCGAATCCGACGCAAAACTGACAGTTAATTGTAACGTTCAGAGCCTGTTAATGACGATGGAACACACAAACCCCGTCGCGATTCAATACATCGTCCTCCGGCCGACCTGTCTCCAAGGGTCTATTGCTGCCTCGGGCACCTTATGGTCTAGATTTTCGAATCCGACGCAAAACTGACAGTTAATTGTAACGTTCAGAGCCTGTTAATGACGATGGAACACACAAATCGCGTCGCGATTCAATACATCGTCCTCCGGCCGACTTGTCTCCAAGGGTCTAGTGCTGCCTCGGGCATCTTATGGTCGTTCTCCTGTGAGTCTAGATTTTCGAATGCGACGCAAAACTGGCAGTTAATTGTAAGGTTCGGAGCCTGTTAATGACGATGGAACACACAAATTGCGTCGCGATTCAATACATCGTCCTCCGGCCGACCTGTCTCCAAGGATCTATTGCTGCCTCGGGCACCTTATGGTCGATCTCCTGTGAGTCTAGATTTTCGAATCCGACGCAAAACTGACAGTTAATTGTAACGTTCAGAGCCTGTTAATGACGATGGAACACACAAATCGCGTCGCGATTCAATACATCGTCCTCCAGCCGACCTGTCTCCAAGGGTCTAGTGCTGACTCGGGCACCTTATGGTCGTTCTCCTGTGAGTCTAGATTTTCGAATCCGACGCAAAACTGACAGTTAATTGTAACGTTCAGAGCCTGTTAATGACGATGGATCACACAAATCGCGTCGCGATTCAATACATCGTCCTCCGGCCGACTTGTCTCCAAGGGTCTAGTGCTGCCTCGGGCACCTTATGGTCGATCTCCTGTGAGTCTAGATTTTCGAATCCGACGCAAAACTGGCAGTTAATTGTAAGGTTCGGAGCCTGTTAATGACCATGGAACACACAAATTGCGTCGCGATTCAATACATCGTCCTCCGGCCGACCTGTCTCCAAGGATCTATTGCTGCCTCGGGCACTTTATGGTCGATCTCCTGTGAGTCTAGATTTTCGAATCCGACGCAAAACTGACAGTTAATTGTATGGTTCAGAGCCTGTTAATGACGATGGAACACACAAATTGCGTCGCGATTCAATACATCGTCCTCCGGCCGACCTGTCTCCAAGGGTCTATTGCTGCCTCGGGCACCTTATGGTCTAGATTTTCGAATCCGACGCAAAACTGACAGTTAATTGTAACGTTCAGAGCCTGTTAATGACGATGGAACACACAAATTGCGTCGCGATTCAATACATCGTCCTCCGGCCGACCTGTCTCCAGGGTGTATTGCTGCCTCGGGCACCTTATGGTCGTTCTCCTGTGAGTCTAGATTTTCGAATCCGACGCAAAACTGACAGTTAATTGTAAGGTTCAGAGCCTCTTAATAACGATGGAACACACAAATTGCGTCGCGATTCAATACATCGTCCTCCGGCCGACCTGTCTCCAAGGCTCTATTGCTGCCTCGGGCACCTTATGGTCGTTCTCCTCTGAGTCTAGATTTTCGAATCCGACGCAAAACTGACGGTTAATTGTAACGTTCAGAGCCTGTTAATGACGATGGAACACACAAATTACGTCGCGATTCAATACATCGTCCTCCAGCCGACTTGTCTCCGAGGGTCTAGTGCTGCCTCGGGCACCTTATGGTCGTTCTTCTGTGAGTCTAGATTTTCGAATCCGACGCAAAACTGACAGTTAATTGTAAGGTTCAGAGCCTGTTAATGACGATGGAACACACAAATTGCGTCGCGATTCAATACATCGTCCTCCGGCCGACCTGTCTCCAAGGGTCTATTGCTGCCTCGGGCACCTTATGGTCTAGATTTTCGAATCTGACGCAAAACTGACAGTTAATTGTAACGTTCAGAGCCTGTTAATGACGATGGAACACACAAATTGCGTCGCGATTCAATACATCGTCCTCCGGCCGACCTGTCTCCAGGGTGTATTGCTGCCTCGGGCTCCTTATGGTCGTTCTCCTGTGAGTCTAGATTTTCGAATCCGACGCAAAACTGACAGTTAATTGTAAGGTTCAGAGCCTCTTAATAACGATGGAACACACAAATTGCGTCGCGATTCAATACATCGTCCTCCGGCCGACCTGTCTCCAAGGGTCTATTGCTGCCTCGTGCACCTTATGGTCGATCTCCTGTGAGTCTAGATTTTCCAATCCGACGCAAAACTGTCAGTTAATTGTAACGTTCAGAGCCTGTTAATGACGATGGAACACACAAATCGCGTCGCCATTCAATACATCGTCCTCCGGCCGACCTGTCTCCAAGGGTCTATTGCTGCCTCGGGCACCTTATGGTCGATCTCCTGTGAGTCTAGAATTTCGAATCCGACGCAAAACTGACAGTTAATTGTAAGGTTCAGAGCCTGTTAATGACGATGGAACACACAAATCGCGTCGCGATTCAATACGTCGTCCTCCGGCCGACCTGTCTCCAAGGGTCTATTGCTGCCTGGGGCACCTTATGGTCGTTCTCCTGTGAGTCTAGATTTTCGAATCCGACGCAAAACTGACAGTTAATTGTAACGTTCAGAGCCTGTTAATGACGATGGAACACACAAATTGCGTCGCGATTCAATACATCGTCCTCCAAACGACTTGTCTAAAAAGGGTCTAGTGCTGCCTCGGGCACCTTATGTTCGTTCTTCTGTGAGTCTAGATTTTCGAATCCGACGCAAAACTGACAGTTAATTGTAACGTTCAGAGCCTGTTAATGACGATGGAACACACAAATTGCGTCGCGATTCAATACATCGTCCTCCAGCCGACTTGTCTCCAAGGGTCTAGTGCTGCCTCGGGCACCTTATGGTCGTTCCTCTGTGAGTCTAGATTTTCGAATCCGACGCAAAACTGACAGTTAATTGTAAGGTTCAGAGCCTCTTAATGACAATGGAACACACAAATTGAGTAGCGATTCAATACATCGTCTTCCGCCCGACCTGTCTCCAAGGGTCTATTGCTGCCTCGGGCACCTCATGGTCGATCTCCTGTGAGTCTAGATTTTCGAATCCGACGCAAAACTGACAGTTAATTGTAACGTTCAGAGCCTGTTAATGACGATGGAACACACAAATTGCGTCGCGATTCAATACATCGTCTTCCGGCCGACCTGTCTCCAAGGGTCTATTGCTGCCACGGGCACCTTATGGTCGATATCCTGTGAGTCTAGATTTTCGAATCCGACGCAAAACTGACAGTTAATTGTAAGGTTCAGAGCCTCTTAATGACGATGGAACACACAAATTGCGTCGCGATTCAATACATCGTCCTCCGGCCGACCTGTCTCCAAGGGTCTATTGCTGCCTCGGGCACCTTATGGTCGTTTTCCTGTGAGTCTAGATTTTCGAATCCGACGCAAAACTGACAGTTAATTATAACGTTCAGAGCCTGTTAATGACGCTGGAACACACAAATCGCGTCGCGATTCATTACGTCGTCCTCCAGCCGACTTGTCTCCAAGGGTCTAGTGCTGCCTCGGGCACCTTATGGTCGTTCTTCTGTGAGTCTAGATTTTCGAATCCGACGCAAAACCGACTGTTAATTGTAAGGTTCAGAGCCTCTTAATGACAATGGAACACACAAACTGCGTCGCGATTCAATACATCGTCCTCCGGCCGACCTGTCTCCAAGGGTCTATTGCTGCCTCGGGCACCTTATGGTCGATCTCCTGTGAGTCTAGATTTTCGAATCCGACGCAAAACTGACAGTTAATTTTAAGGTTCAGAGCCTGTTAATGACGATGGAACACACAAATCGCGTCGCGATTCAATACAACGTATCCAGCAGACTTGTCTCCAAGGGTCTAGTGCTGCCTCGGGCACCTTATGGTCGTTCTCCTGTGAGTCTAGATTTTCGAATGCGACGCAAAACTGGCAGTTAATTGTAAGGTTCGGAGCCTGTTAATGACGATGGAACACACAAATTGCGTCGCGATTCAATACATCGTCCTCCGGCCGAACTGTCTCCAAGGATCTATTGCTGCCTCGGGCACCTTATGGTCGATCTCGTGTGAGTCTAGATTTTCGGATCCGACGCAAAACTGACAGTTAATTGTAACGTTCAGAGCCTGTTAATGACGATGGAACACACAAATCGCGTCGCGATTCAATACATCGTCCTCCAGCCGACCTGTCTCCAAGGGTCTAGTGCTGCCTCGGGCACCTTATGGTCGTTCTCCTGTGAGTCTAGATTTTCGAATCCGACGCATAACTGACAGTTAATCGTAAGGTTCATAGCCTCTTAATGACAATGGAACACACAAATTGCGTCGCGATTCAATACATCGTCCTCCGGCCGACCTGTCTCCAAGGGTCTATTGCTGCCTCGGGCACCTTATGGTCGATCTCCTGTGAGTCTAGATTTTCGAATCCGACGCAAAACTGACAGTTAATTGTAACGTTCAGAGCCTGTTAATGACGATGGAACACACAAATCCCGTCGCGATTCAATACATCGTCCTCCGGCCGACCTGTCTCCAAGGGTCTATTGCTGCCTCGGGCACCTTATGGTCGATCTCCTGTGAGTCTAGATTTTCCAATCCGACGCAAAACTGTCAGTTAATTGTAACGTTCAGAGCCTGTTAATGACGATGGAACACACAAATCGCGTCGCGATTCAATACAATGTCCTCCGGCCGACCTGTCTCCAAGGGTCTATTGCTGCCTCGGGCACCTTATGGTCGATCTCCTGTGAGTCTAGATTTTCGAATCCGACGCAAAACTGACAGTTAATTGTAAGGTTCAGAGCCTGTTAATGACGATGGAACACACAAATTGCGTCGCGATTCAATCCGTCGTCCTCCGGCCGACCTGTCTCCAAGGGTCTATTGCTGCCTCGGGCACCTTATGGTCGTTCTCCTGTGAGTCTAGATTTTCGAATCCGACGCAAAACTGACAGTTAATTGTAAGGTTCAGAGCCGGTTAATGACGATGGAACACACAAATCGCGTCGCGATTCAATACATCGTCCTCCAGCCGACTTGTCTCCAAGGGTCTAGTGCTGCCTCGGGCACCTTATGTTCGTTCTTCTGTGAGTCTAGATTTTCGAATCCGACGCAAAACTGACAGTTAATTGTAAGGTTCAGAGCCTCTTAATGACAATGGAACACACAAATTGAGTCGCGATTCAATACATCGTCCTCCGGCCGACCTGTCTCCAAGGGTCTATTGCTGCCTCGGGCACCTTATGGTCGTTCTTCTGTGAGGCTAGATTTTCGAATCCGACGCAAAACTGACAGTTAATTGTAACGTTCAGAGCCTGTTAATGACGATGGAACACACAAATTGCGTCGCGATTCAATACATCGTCCTCCAGCCGACTTGTCTCCAAGGGTCTAGTGCTGCCTCGGGGACCTTATGGTCGTTCCTCTGTGAGTCTAGATTTTCGAATCCGACGCAAAACTGACAGTTAATTGTAAGGTTCAGAGCCTCTTAATGACAATGGAACACACAAATTGAGTCGCGATTCAATACATCGTCTTCCGGCCGACCTGTCTCCAAGGGTCTATTGCTGCCTCGGGCACCTCATGGTCGATCTCCTGTGAGTCTAGATTTTCGAATCCGACGCAAAACTGACAGTTAATTGTAACGTTCAGAGCCTGTTAATGACGATGGAACACACAAATTGCGTCGCGATTCAATACATCGTCTTCCGGCCGACCTGTCTCCCAGGGTCTATTGCTGCCTCGGGCACCTTATGGTCGATCTCCTGTGAGTCTAGATTTTCGAATCCGACGCAAAACTGACAGTTAATTATAACGTTCAGAGCCTGTTAATGACGCTGGAACACACAAATCGCGTCGCGATTCAATACGTCGTCCTCCAGCCGACTTGTCTCCAAGGGTCTAGTGCTGCCTCGGGCACCTTATGGTCGTTCTTCTGTGAGTCTAGATTTTCGAATCCGACGCAAAACTGACTGTTAATTGTAAGGTTCAGAGCCTCTTAATGACAATGGAACACACAAACTGCGTCGCGATTCAATACATCGTCCTCCGGCCGACCTGTCTCCAAGGGTCTATTGCTGCCTCGGGCACCTTTTGGTCGATCTCCTGTGAGTCTAGATTTTCGATTCCGACGCAAAACTGACAGTTAATTGTAACGTTCAGAGACTGTTAATGACGATGGAACACACAAATCGCGTCGCGATTCAATACATCGTCCTCCGGCCGACCTGTCACCAAGGGTCTATTGCTGCCTCGGGCACCTTATGGTCGATCTCCTGTGAGTCTAGATTTTCGAATCCGACGCAAAACTGACAGTTAATTGTAAGGTTCAGAGCCTGTTAATGACGATGGAACACACAAATTGCGTCGCGATTCAATACGTCGTCCTCCGGCCGACCTGTCTCCAAGGGTCTATTGCTGCCTCGGGCACCTTATGGTCGATCTCCTGTGAGTCTAGATTTTCCAATCCGACGCAAAACTGTCAGTTAATTGTAACGTTCAGAGCCTGTTAATGGCGATGGAACACACAAATCGCGTCGCGATTCAATACATCGTCCTCCGGCCGACCTGTCACCAAGGGTCTATTGCTGCCTCGGGCACCTTATGGTCGATCTCCTGTGAGTCTAGATTTTCGAATCCGACGCAAAACTGACAGTTAATTGTAAGGTTCAGAGCCTGTTAATGACGATGGAACACACAAATTGCGTCGCGATTCAATACGTCGTCCTCCGGCCGACCTGTCTCCAAGGGTCCATTGCTGCCTCGGGCACCTTATGGTCGTTCTTCTGTGAGTCTAGATTTTCGAATCCGACGCAAAACTGACAGTTAATTGTAACGTTCAGAGCCTGTTAATGACGATGGAACACACAAATTGCGTCGCGATTCAATACATCGTCCTCCAGCCGACTTGTCTCCAAGGGTCTAGTGCTGCCTCGGGCACCTTATGGTCGTTCCTCTGTGAGTCTAGATTTTCGAATCCGACGCAAAACTGACAGTTAATTGTAAGGTTCAGAGCCTCTTAATGACAATGGAACACACAAATTGAGTCGCGATTCAATACATCGTCATCCGGCCGACCTGTCTCCAAGGGTCTATTGCTGCCTCGGGTACCTCATGGTCGATCTCCTGTGAGTCTAGATTTTCGAATCCGACGCAAAACTCACAGTTAATTGTAACGTTCAGAGCCTGTTAATGACGATGGAACACACAAATTGCGTCGCGATTCAATACATCGTCCTCCGGCCGACCTGTCTCCAAGGGTCTAGTGCTGCCTCGGGCACCTTATGGTCGTTCTACTGTGAGTCTAGATTTTCGAATCCGACGCAAAACTGGCAGTTAATCGTAAGGTTCAGCGCCTCTTAATGACAATGGAACACACAAATTGCGTCGCGATTCAATACATCGTCCTCCGGCCGACCTGTCTCCAAGGGTGTATTGCTGCCTTGGGCACCTTATGGTCGATCTCCTGTGAGTCTAGATTTTCGGATCCGACGCAAAAATGACAGTTAATTGTAACGTTCAGAGCCTGTTAATGACTATGGAACACACAAATCCCGTCGCGATTCAATACATCGTCCTCCAGCCGACTTGTCTCCAAGGGTCTAGTGCTGCCTCGGGTACCTTATGGTCGTTCTCCTGTGAGTCTAGATTTTCGAATCCGACGCAAAACTGACAGTTAATTGTAAGGTTCAGAGCCTGTTAATGACGATGGAACACACAAATTGCGTCGCGATTCAATACATCGTCCTCCGGCCGACCTGTCTCCAAGGGTCTATTGCTGCCTCGGGCACCTTATGGTCGATCTCCTGTGAGTCTAGATTTTCGAATCCGACGCAAAACTGACAGGTAATTTCAAGGTTCAGAGCCTCTTAATGACAATGGAACACACAAATTGCGTCGCGATTCAATACATCGTCCACCGGCCGACCTGTCTCCAAGGGTCTATTGCTGCCTCGGGCACCTTATGGTCGATCTCCTGTGAGTCTAGATTTTTGAATCCGACGCAAAACTGACAGTTAATTGTAAGGTTCATAGCCTGTTAATGACGATGGAACACACAAATTGCGTCGCGATTCAATACATCGTCCTCCAGCCGACTTGTCTCCAAGGGTCTAGTGCTGCCTCGGACACCTTATGGTCGTTCTCCTGTGAGTCTAAATTAACGAATCCGACGCAAAACTGACAGTTAATTGTAAGGTACAGAGCCTCTTAATGACAATGGAACACACAAATCGCGTCGCGATTCAATACATCGTCCTCCGGCCGACCTGTCTCCAAGGGTCTATTGCTGCCTCGGGCACCTTATGGTCGATCTCCTGTGAGTCTAGATTTTCGAATCCGACGCAAAACTGACAGTTAATTGTAACGTTCAGCGCCTGTTAATGACGATGGAACACACAAATCCCGTCGCGATTCAATACATCGTCCTCCGGCCGACCTGTCTCCAAGGGTCTATTGCTGCCTCGTGCACCTTATATTCGATCTCCTGTGAGTCTAGATTTTCCAATCCGACGCAAAACTGTCAGTTAATTGTAACGTTCAGAGCCTGTTAATGACGATGGAACACACAAATCGCGTCGCGATTCAATACATCGTCCTCCGGCCGACCTGTCTCCAAGGGTCTATTGCTGCCTCGGGCACCTTATGGTCGATCTCCTGTGAGTCTAGAATTTCGAATCCGACGCAAAACTGACAGTTAATTGTAAGGTTCAGAGCCTGTTAATGACGATGGAACACACAAATTGCGTCGCGATTCAATACGTCGTCCTCCGGCCGACCTGTCTCCAAGGGTCTATTGCTGCCTCGGGCACCTTATAGTCGTTCTCCTGTGAGTCTAGAGTTTCGAATCCGACGCAAAACTGACAGTTAATTGTAACGTTCAGAGCCTGTTAATGACGATGGAACACACAAATTGCGTCGCGATTCAATACATCGTCCTCCAGCCGACTTGTCTCCAAGGGTCTAGTGCTGCCTCGGGCACCTTATGTTCGTTCTTCTGTGAGTCTAGATTTTCGAATCCGACGCAAAACTGACAGTTAATTGTAAGGTTCAGAGCCTCTTAATGACAATGGAACACACAAATTGAGTCGCGATTCAATACATCGTCCTCCGGCCGACCTGTCTCCAAGGGTCTATTGCTGCCTCGGGCACCTCATGGTCGATCTCCTGTGAGTCTAGATTTTCGAATCCGACGCAAAACTGACAGTTAATTGTAACGTTCAGAGCCTGTTAATGACGATGGAACACACAAATTGCGTCGCGATTCAATACATCGTCCCCCGGCCGACCTGTCTCCAAGGGTCTATTGCTGCCTCGGGCACCTTATGGTCGTTCTACTGTGAGTCTAGATTTTCGAATCCGACGCAAAACTGACAGTTAATCGTAAGGTTCAGAGCCTCTTAATGACAATGGAACACACAAATTGCGTCGCGATTCAATACATCGTCCTCCGGCCGACCTGTCTCCAAGGGGGTATTGCTGCCTCGGGCACCTTATGGTCGATCTCCTGTGAGTCTAGATTTTCGAATCCGACGCAAAAATGACAGTTAATTGTAACGTTCAGAGCCTGTTAATGACTATGGAACACACAAATCCCGTCGCGATTCAATACATCGTCCTCCAGCCGACTTGTCTCCAAGGGTCTAGTGCTGCCTCGGGTACCTTATGGTCGTTCTCCTGTGAGTCTAAATTTTCGAATCCGACGCAAAACTGACAGTTAATTTCAAGGTTCAGAGCCTCTTAATCACAATGGAACACACAAATCGCGTCGCGATTCAATACATCGTCCTCCGGCCGACCTGTCTCCAAGGGTCTATTGCTGCCTCCGGCACCTTATGGTCGATCTCCTGTGAGTCTAGATTTTCGAATCCGACGCAAAACTGACAGTTAATTGTAACGTTCAGCG
Source organism: Schistocerca nitens (assembly GCF_023898315.1). NCBI lineage: Eukaryota > Metazoa > Arthropoda > Insecta > Orthoptera > Acrididae > Schistocerca > Schistocerca nitens. The sequence continues at coordinate 235,995,581 of NC_064623.1, read as the reverse complement.
CCTGTTAATGACGATGGAACACACAAATCCCGTCGCGATTCAATACATCGTCCTCCGGCCGACCTGTCTCCAAGGGTCTATTGCTGCCTCGTGCACCTTATATTCGATCTCCTGTGAGTCTAGATTTTCCAATCCGACGCAAAACTGTCAGTTAATTGTAACGTTCAGAGCCTGTTAATGACGATGGAACACACAAATCGCGTCGCGATTCAATACATCGTCCTCCGGCCGACCTGTCTCCAAGGGTCTATTGCTGCCTCGGGCACCTTATGGTCGATCTACTGTGAATCTAGAATTTCGAATCCGACGCAAAACTGACAGTTAATTGTAAGGTTCAGAGCCTGTTAATGACGATGGAACACACAAATTGCGTCGCGATTCAATACGTCGTCCTCCGGCCGACCTGTCTCCAAGGGTCTATTGCTGCCTCGGGCACCTTATAGTCGTTCTCCTGTGAGTCTAGATTTTCGAATCCGACGCAAAACTGACAGTTAATTGTAACGTTCAGAACCTGTTAATGACGATGGAACACACAAATTGCGTCGCGATTCAATACATCGTCCTCCAGCCGACTTGTCTCCAAGGGTCTAGTGCTGCCTCGGGCACATTATATTCGTTCTTCTGTGAGTCTAGATTTTCGAATCCGACGCAAAACTGACAGTTAATTGTAAGGTTCAGAGCCTCTTAATGACAATGGAACACACAAATTGAGTCGCGAATCAATACATCGTCCTCCGGCCGACCTGTCTCCAAGGGTCTATTGCTGCCTCGGGCACCTTATGGTCGTTCTTCTGTGAGTCTAGATTTTCGAATCCGACGCAAAACTGACAGTTAATTGTAACGTTCAGAGCCTGTTAATGACGATGGAACACACAAATTGCGTCGCGATTCAATACATCGTCCTCCAGCCGTCTTGTCTCCAAGGGTCTAGTGCTGCCTCGGGCACCATATGGTCGTTCTACTGTGAGTCTAGATTTTCGAATCCGACGCAAAACTGACAAATAATTGTAAGGTTCAGAGCCTCTTAATGACAATGGAACACACAAATTGAGTCGCGATTCAATACATCGTCTTCCGGCCGACCTGTCTCCAAGGGTCTATTGCTGCCTCGGGCACCTTATGGTCGATCTCCTGTGAGTCTAGATTTTCGAATCCGACGCAAAACTGACAGTTAATTGTAAGGTTCAGAGCCTCTTAATGACGATGGAACACACAAATTGCGTCGCGATTCAATACATCGTCCTCCGGCCGACCTGTCTCCAAGGGTCTATTGCTGCCTCGGGCACCTTATGGTCGTTTTCCTGTGAGTCTACATTTTCGAATCCGACGCAAAACTGACAGTTAATTATAACGTTCAGAGCCTGTTAATGACGCTGGAACACACAAATCGCGTCGCGATTCAATACGTCGTCCTCCAGCCGACTTGTCTCCAAGGGTCTAGTGCTGCCTCGGGCACCTTATGGTCGTTCTTCTGTGAGTCTAGATTTTCCAATCCGACGCAAAACTGACTGTTAATTGTAAGGTTCAGAGCCTCTTAATGACAATGGAACACACAAACTGCGTCGCGATTCAATACATCGTCCTCCGACCGACCTGTCTCCAAGGGTCTATTGCTGCCTCGGGCACCTTATGGTCTATCTCCTGTGAGTCTAGATTTTCGAATCCGACGCAAAACTGGCAGTTAATTGTAACGTTCAGAGCCTGTTAATGACGATGGAACACACAAATCGCGTCGCGATTCAATACATCGTCCTCCAGCCGACTTGTCTCCAAGGGTCTAGTGCTGCCTCGGGCACCTTATGGTCGTTCTCCTGTGAGTCTAGATTTTGGAATGCGACGCAAAACTGGCAGTTAATTGTAAGGTTCGGAGCCTGTTAATGACGATGGAACGCACAAATTGCGTCGCGATTCAATACATCGTCCTCCGGCCGACCTGTCTCCAAGGATCTATTGCTGCCTCGGGCACCTTATGGTCGATCTCCTGTGAGTCTAGATTTTCGAATCCGACGCAAAACTGACAGTTAATTGTAACGTTCAGAGCCTGTTAATGACGATGGAACACACAAATCGCGTCGCGATTCAATACATCGTCCTCCAGCCGACCTGTCTCCAAGGGTCTAGTGCTGCCTCGGGCACCTTATGGTCCTTCTCCTGTGAGTCTAGATTTTCGAATCCGACGCAAAACTGACAGTTAATCGTAAGATTCAGAGCCTCTTAATGACAATGGAACACACAAATTGCGTCGCGATTCAATACATCGTCCTCCGGCCGACCTGTCTCCAAGGGTCTATTGCTGCCTCGGGCACCTTATGGTCGATCTCCTGTGAGTCTAGATTTTCGAATCCGACGCAAAACTGACAGTTAATTGTAACGTTCAGAGCCCGTTAATGACGATGGAACACACAAATCCCGTCGCGATTCAATACATCGTCCTCCGGCCGACCTGTCTCCAAGGGTCTATTGCTGCCTCGGGCACCTTATGGTCGATCTCCTGTGAGTCTAGATTTTCCTATCCGACGCAAAACTGTCAGTTAATTGTAAAGTTCAGAGCCTGTTAATGACGATGGAACACACAAATCGCGTCGCGATTCAATACATCGTCCTCCGGCCGACCTGTCTCCAAGGGTCTATTGCTGCCTCGGGCACCTTATGGTCGATCTCCTGTGAGTCTAGATTTTCGAATCCGACGCAAAACTGACAGTTAATTGTAACGTTCAGAGCCTGTTAATGACGATGGAACACACAAATCCCGTCGCGATTCAATACATCGTCCTCCGGCCGACCTGTCTCCAAGGGTCTATTGCTGCCTCGGGCACCTTATGGTCGATCTCCTGTGAGTCTAGATTTTTGAATCCGACGCAAAACTGACAGTTAATTGTAACGTTCAGAGCCTCTTAATGACGATGGAACACACAAATTGCGTCGCGATTCAATACATCGTCCTCCAGCCGACTTGTCTCCAAGGGTCTAGTGCTGCCTCGGACACCTTATGGTCGTTCTCCTGTGAGTCTAAATTTTCGAATCCGACGCAAAACTGACAGTTAATTGTAAGGTTCAGAGCCTCTTAATGACAATGGAACACACAAATCGCGTCGCGATTCAATACATCTTCCTCCGGCCGACCTGTCTCCAAGGGTCTATTGCTGCCTCGGGCACCTTATGGTCGATCTCATGTGAGTCTAGATTTTCGAATCCGACGCAAAACTGACAGTTAATTGTAACGTTCAGCGCCTGTTAATGACGATGGAACACACAAATCCCGTCGCGATTCAATACATCGTCCTCCGGCCGACCTGTCTCCAAGGGTCTATTGCTGCCTCGGGCACCTTATGGTCGATCTCCTGTGAGTCTAGAATTTCGAATCCGACGCAAAACTGACAGTTAATTGTAAGGTTCAGAGCCTGTTAATGACGATGGAACACACAAATTGCGTCGCGATTCAATACGTCGTCCTCCGGCCGACCTGTCTCCAAGGGTCTATTGCTGCCTCGGGCACCTTATAGTCGTTCTCCTGTGATTCTAGATTTTCGAATGCGACGCAAAACTGACAGTTAATTGTAACGTTCAGAGCCTGTTAATGACGATGGAACACACAAATTGCGTCGCGATTCAATACATCGTCCTCCAGCCGACTTGTCTCCAAGGGTCTAGTGCTGCCTCGGGCACCTCATGGTCGATCTCCTGTGAGTCTAGATTTTCGAATCCGACGCAAAACTGACAGTTAATTGTAACGTTCAGAGCCTCTTAATGACGATGGAACACACAAATTGCGTCGCGATTCAATACATCGTCCTCCGGCCGACCTGTCTCCAAGGGTCTATTGCTGCCTCGGGCACCTTATGGTCGTTTTCCTGTGAGTCTAGATTTTCGAATCCGGTGCATAACTGACAGTTAATTATAACGTTCAGAGCCTGTTAATGACGCTGGAACACACAAATCGCGTCGCGATTCAATACGTCGTCCTCCAGCCGACTTGTCTCCAAGGGTCTAGTGCTGCCTCGGGCACCTTATGGTCGTTCTTCTGTGAGTCTAGATTTTCGAATCCGACGCAAAACTGACTGTTAATTGTAAGGTTCAGAGCCTCTTAATGACAATGGAACACACAAACTGCGTCGCGATTCAATACATCGTCCTCCGGCCGACCTGTCTCCAAGGGTCTATTGCTGCCTCGGGCACCTTATGGTCGATCTCCTGTGAGTCTAGATTTTCGAATCCGACGCAAAACTGGCAGTTAATTGTAACGTTCAGAGCCTGTTAATGACGATGGAACACACAAATCGCGTCGCGATTCAATACATCGTCCTCCAGCCGACTTGTCTCCAAGGGTCTAGTGCTGCCTCGGGCATCTTATGGTCGTTCTCCTGTGAGTCTAGATTTTCGAATGCGACGCAAAACTGGCAGATAATTGTAAGGTTCGGAGCCTGTTAATGACGATGGAACACAAAAATTGCGTCGCGATTCAATACATCGTCCTCCGGCCGACCTGCCTCCAAGGATCTATTGCTGCCTCGGGCACCTTATGGTCGGTCTCCTGTGAGTCTAGATTTTCGAATCCGACGCAAAACTGACAGTTAATTGTAACGTTCAGAGCCTGTTAATGACGACGGAACACACAAATCGCGTCGCGATTCAATACATCGTCCTCCAGCCGACCTGTCTCCAAGGGTCTAGTGCTGCCTCGGGCACCTTATGGTCGTTCTCCTGTGAGTCTAGATTTTCGAATCCGACGCAAAACTGACAGTTAATCGTAAGATTCAGAGGCTCTTAATGACAATGGAACACACAAATTGCGTCGCGATTCAATACATCGTCCTACGGCCGACCTGTCTCCAAGGGTCTATTGCTGCCTCGGGCACCTTATGGTCGATCTCCTGTGAGTCTAGATTTTCGAATCCGACGCAAAACTGACAGTTAATTGTAACGTTCAGAGCCTGTTAATGACGATGGAACACACAAATCCCGTCGCGATTCAATACATCGTCCTCCGGCCGACCTGTCTCCAAGGGTCTATTGCTGCCTCGGGCACCTTATGGTCGATCTCCTGTGAGTCTAGATTTTCCAATCCGACGCAAAACTGTCAGTTAATTGTAACGTTCAGAGCCTGTTAATGACGATGGAACACACAAATCGCGTCGCGATTCAATACATCGTCCTCCGGCCGACCTGTCTCCTAGGGTCTATTGCTGCCTCGGGCACCTTATGGTCGATCTCCTGTGAGTCTAGATTTTCGAATCCGACGCAAAACTGACAGTTAATTGTAAGATTCAGAGCCTGTTAATGACGATGGAACACACAAATTGCGTCGCGATTCAATACGTCGTCCTCCGGTTGACCTGTCTCCAAGGGTCTATTGCTGCCTCGGGCACCTTATGGTCGTTCTCCTGTGAGTCTAGATTTTCGAATCCGACGCAAAACTGACAGTTAATTGTAACGTTCAGAGCCTGTTAATGACGATGGAACACACAAATTGCGTCGCGATTCAATACATCGTCCTCCAGCCGACTTGTCTCCAAGGGTCTAGTGCTGCCTCGGGCACCTTATGTTCGTTCTTCTGTGAGTCTAGATTTTCGAATCCGACGCAAAACTGACAGTTAATTGTAAGGTTCAGAGCCTCTTAATGACAATGGAACACACAAATTGAGTCGCGATTCAATACATCGTCCTCCGGCCGACCTGTCTCCAAGGGTCTATTGCTGCCTCGGGCACCTTATGGTCGTTTTCCTGTGAGTCTAGATTTTCGAATCCGACGCAAAACTGACAGTTAATTATAACGTTCAGAGCCTGTTAATGACGCTGGAACACACAAATCGCGTCGCGATTCAATACGTCGTCCTCCAGCCGACTTGTCTCCAAGGGTCTAGTGCTGCCTCGGGCACCTTATGGTCGTTCTCCTGTGAGTCTAGATTTTCGATTCCGACGCAAAACTGACAGTTAATCGAAAGGTTCAGAGCCTCTTAATGACAATGGAACACACAAATTGCGTCGCGATTCAATACATCGTCCTCCGGCCGACCTGTCTCCAAGGGTCTATTGCTGCCTAGGGCACCTTATGGTCGATCTCCTGTGAGTCTAGATTTTCGAATCCGACGCAAAACTGACAGTCAATTGTAACGTTCAGAGCCTGTTAATGACGATGGAACACACAAATTGCGTCGCGATTCAATACATCGTCCTCCAGCCGACTTGTCTCCAAGGGTCTAGTGCTGCCTCGGACACCTTATGGTCGTTCTCCTGTGAGTCTAGATTTTCGAATCCGACGCAAAACTGACAGTTAATTGTAAGGTACAGAGCCTCTTAATGACAATGGAACACACAAATCGCGTCGCGATTCAGTACATCGTCCTCCGGCCGACCTGTCTCCAAGGGTCTATTGCTGCCTCGGGCACCTTATGGTCGATCTCCTGTGAGTCTAGATTTTCGAATCCGACGCAAAACTGACAGTTAATTGTAACGTTCAGAGCCTGTTAATGACGATGGAACACACAAATTGCGTCGCGATTCAATACATCGTCCTCCGGCCGACCTGTCTCCAAGGGTCTATTGCTGCCTCGGGCACCTTATGGTCGATCTCCTGTGACTCTAGATTTTCCAATCCGACGCAAAACTGTCAGTTAATTGTAACGTTCAGAGCCTGTTAATGACAATGGAACACACAAATCGCGTCGCGATTCAATACATCGTCCTCCGGCCGACCTGTCTCCAAGGGTCTATTGCTGCCTCGGGCACCTTATGGTCGATCGCCTGTGAGTCTAGATTTTCGAATCCGACGCAAAACTGACAGTTAATTGTAAGGTTCAGAGCCTGTTAATGACGATGGAACACACAAATTGCGTCGCGATTCAATAAGTCGTCCTCCGGCCGACCTGTCTCCAAGGGTCTATTGCTGCCTCGGGCACCTTATGGTCGTTCTCCTGTGAGTCTAGATTTTCGAATCCGACGCAAAACTGACAGTTAATTGTAACCTTCAGAGCCTGTTAATGACGATGGAACACACAAATTGCGTCGCGATTCAATACATCGTCCTCCAGCCGACTTGTCTCCAAGGATCTAGTGCTGCCTCGGGCACCTTATGGTCGTTCTCCTGTGAGTCTAGATTTTCGAATCCGACGCAAAACTGACAGTTAATTGTAAGGTTCAGAGCCTCTTAATGATAATGGAACACACAAATTGAGTCACGATTCAATACATCGTCCTCCGGCCGACCTGTCTCCAAGGGTCTATTGCTGCCTCGGGCACCTTATGGTCGTTTTTCTGTGAGTCTAGATTTTCGAATCCGACGCATAACTGACAGTTAATTGTAACGTTCAGAGCCTGTTAATGACGATGGAACACACAAATTGCGTCGCGATTCAATACATCGTCCTCCAGCCGACTTGTCTCCAAGGGTCTAGTGCTGCCTCGGGCACCTTATGGTCGATCTCCTGTGACTCTAGATTTTCCAATCCGACGCAAAACTGTCAGTTAATTGTAACGTTCAGAGCCTGTTAATGACAATGGAACACACAAATCGCGTCGCGATTCAATACGTCGTCCTCCAGCCGACTTGTCTCCAAGGGTCTAGTGCTGCCTCGGGCACCTTATGGTCGTTCTCCTGTGAGTCTAGATTTTCGATTCCGACGCAAAACTGACAGTTAATCGAAAGGTTCAGAGCCTCTTAATGACAATGGAACACACAAATTGCGTCGCGATTCAATACATCGTCCTCCGGCCGACCTGTCTCCAAGGGTCTATTGCTGCCTCGGGCACCTTATGGTCGATCTCCTGTGAGTCTAGATTTTCGAATCCGACGCAAAACTGACAGTTAATTGTAACGTTCAGAGCCTGTTAATGACGATGGAACACACAAATTGCGTCGCGATTCAATACATCGTCCTCCAGCCGACTTGTCTCCAAGGGTCTAGTGCTGCCTCGGACACCTTATGGTCGTTCTCCTGTGAGTCTAGATTTTCGAATCCGACGCAAAACTGACAGTTAATTGTAAGGTACAGAGCCTCTTAATGACAATGGAACACACAAATCGCGTCGCGATTCAATACATCGTCCTCCGGCCGACCTGTCTCCAAGGGTCTATTGCTGCCTCGGGCACCTTATGGTCGATCTCCTGTGAGTCTAGATTTTCGAATCCGACGCAAAACTGACAGTTAATTGTAACGTTCAGAGCCTGTTAATGACGATGGAACACACAAATTGCGTCGCGATTCAATACATCGTCCTCCGGCCGACCTGTCTCCAAGGGTCTATTGCTGCCTCGGGCACCTTATGGTCGATCTCCTGTGAGTCTAAATTTTCAAATCCGACGCAAAACTGTCAGTTATTTGTAACGTTCAGAGCCTGTTAATGACGATGGAACACACAAATCGCGTCGCGATTCAATACATCGTCCTCCGGCCGACCTGTCTCCAAGGGTCTAGTGCTGCCTCGGGCACCTTATGGTCGATCGCCTGTGAGTCTAGACTTTCGAATCCGACGCAAAACTGACAGTTAATTGTAAGGTTCAGAGCCTGTTAATGACGATGGAACACACAAATTGCGTCGCGATTCAATACGTCGTCCTCCGGCCGACCTGTCTCCAAGGGTCTATTGCTGCCTCGGGCACCTTATGGTCGTTCTTCTGTGAGTCTAGATTTTCGAATCCGACGCAAAACTGACAGTTAATTGTAACCTTCAGAGCCTGTTAATGACGATGGAACACACAAATTGCGTCGCGATTCAATACATCGTCCTCCAGCCGACTTGTCTCCAAGGATCTAGTGCTGCCTCGGGCACCTTATGGTCGTTCTCCTGTGAGTCTAGATTTTCGAATCCGACGCAAAACTGACAGTTAATTGTAAGGTTCAGAGCCTCTTAATGATAATGGAACACACAAATTGAGTCACGATTCAATACATCGTCCTCCGGCCGACCTGTCTCCAAGGGTCTATTGCTGCCTCGGGCACCTTATGGTCGTTTTTCTGTGAGTCTAGATTTTCGAATCCGACGCATAACTGACAGTTAATTGTAACGTTCAGAGCCTGTTAATGACGATGGAACACACAAATTGCGTCGCGATTCAATACATCGTCCTCCAGCCGACTTGTCTCCAAGGGTCTAGTGCTGCCTCGGGCACCTTATGGTCGTTCCTCTGTGAGTCAAGATTTTCGAATCCGACGCAAAACTGACAGTTAATTGTAAGGTTCAGAGCCTCTTAATGACAATGGAACACACAAATTGAGTCGCGATTCAATACATCGTCCTCCGGCCGACCTGTCTCCAAGGGTCTATTGCTGCCTCGGGCACCTTATGGTCGATCTCCTGTGAGTCTAGATTTTCGAATCCGACGCAAAACTGACAGTTAATTGTAACGTTCAGAGCCTGATAATGACGATGGAACACACAAATCGCGTCGCGATTCAATACATCGTCCTCCAACCGACTTGTCACCAAGGGTCTAGTGCTGCCACGGGCACCTTATGGTCGTTCTCCTGTGAGTCTAGATTTTCGAATCCGACGCAAAACTGACAGTTAATTGTAAGGTTCAGAGCCTCTTAATGATAATGGAACACACAAATTGAGTCACGATTCAATACATCGTCCTCCGGCCGACCTGTCTCCAAGGGTCTATTGCTGCCTCGGGCACCTTATGGTCGTTTTTCTGTGAGTCTAGATTTTCGAATCCGACGCATAACTGACAGTTAATTGTAACGTTCAGAGCCTGTTAATGACGATGGAACACACAAATTGCGTCGCGATTCAATACATCGTCCTCCAGCCGACTTGTCTCCAAGGGTCTAGTGCTGCCTCGGGCACCTTATGGTCGTTCCTCTGTGAGTCAAGATTTTCGAATCCGACGCAAAACTGACAGTTAATTGTAAGGTTCAGAGCCTCTTAATGACAATGGAACACACAAATTGAGTCGCGATTCAATACATCGTCCTCCGGCCGACCTGTCTCCAAGGGTCTATTGCTGCCTCGGGCACCTTATGGTCGATCTCCTGTGAGTCTAGATTTTCGAATCCGACGCAAAACTGACAGTTAATTGTAACGTTCAGAGCCTGATAATGACGATGGAACACACAAATCGCGTCGCGATTCAATACATCGTCCTCCAACCGACTTGTCACCAAGGGTCTAGTGCTGCCACGGGCACCTTATGGTCGTTCTCCTGTGAGTCTAGATTTTCGAATCCAACGTAAAACTGACAGTTAATTGTAAGGTTCATAGCCTGTTAATGACGATGGAACACACAAATTGCGTCGCGATTCAATACATCGTCCTCCGGCCGACCTGTCTCCAAGAGTCTATTGCTGCCTCGGGCACCTTATGGTCTAGATTTTCGATCCGACGCAAAACTGACAGTTAATTGTAACGTTCAGAGCCTGTTAATGACGATGGAACACACAAATCGCGTCGCGATTCAATACATCGTCCTCCGGCCGACTTGTCTCCAAGGGTCTAGTGCTGCCTCGGGCACCTTATGGTCGTTCTCCTGTGAGTCTAGATTTTCGAATCCGACCCAAAACTGACAGTCAATCGTAAGGTTCAGCGCCTCTTAATGACAATGGAACACACAAATTGCGTCGCGATTCAATACATCTTCCTCCGGCCGACCTGTCTCCAAGGATCTATTGCTGCCTCGGGCACCTTATGGTCGATCTCCTGTGAGTCTAGATTTTCGAATCCGACGCAAAACTGACAGTTAATTGTAAGGTTCAGAGCCTGTTAATGACGATGGAACACACAAATTGCGTCGCGATGCAATACATCCTCCTCCGGCCGACCTGTCTCCAAGGGTCTATTGCTGCCTCGGGCACCTTATGGTCGTTGTCCTGTGAGTCTAATTTTCGAATCCGACGCAAAACTGACAGTTAATTGTAACGTTCAGAGCCTGTTGATGACGATGGAACACACAAATCGCGTCGCGATTCAATACATCGTCTTCCGGCAGACCTGTCTCCAAGGGTCTATTGCTGCCTCGGGCACCTCATGGTCGATCTCCTGTGAGTCTAGATTTTCGAATCCGACGCAAAACTGACAGTTAATTGTAAGGTTCAGAGCCTGTTAATGACGATGGAACACACAAATTGCGTCGCGATTCAATACATCGTCTTCCGGCCGACCTGTCTCCAAGGGTCTATTGCTGCCTCGGGCACCTTATGGTCGATCTCCTGTGAGTCTAGATTTTCGAATCCGACGCAAAACTGACAGTTAATTGTAAGGTTCAGAGCCTCTTAATGACGATGGAACACACAAATTGCGTCGCGATTCAATACATCGTCCTCCGGCCAACCTGTCTCCAAGGGTCTATTGCTGCCTCGGGCACCTTATGGTCGTTTTCCTGTGAGTCGAGATTTTCGAATCCGACGCAAAACTGACAGTTAATTATAACGTTCAGAGCCTGTTAATGACGCTGGAACACACAAATCGCGTCGCGATTCAATACGTCGTCCTCCAGCCGACTTGTCTCCAAGGGTCTAGTGCTGCCTCGGGCACCTTATGGTCGTTCTTCTGTGAGTCTAGATTTTCGAATCCGACGCAAAACTGACTGTTAATTGTAAGGTTCAGAGCCTCTTAATGACAATGGAACACACAAATTGCGTCGCGATTCAATACATCGTCCTCCGGCCGACCTGTCTCCAAGAGTCTATTGCTGCCTCGGGCACCTTATGGTCTAGATTTTCGATCCGACGCAAAACTGACAGTTAATTGTAACGTTCAGAGCCTGTTAATGACGATGGAACACACAAATCGCGTCGCGATTCAATACATCGTCCTCCGGCCGACTTGTCTCCAAGGGTCTAGTGCTGCCTCGGGCACCTTATGGTCGTTCTCCTGTGAGTCTAGATTTTCGAATCCGACCCAAAACTGACAGTCAATCGTAAGGTTCAGCGCCTCTTAATGACAATGGAACACACAAATTGCAACGCGATTCAATACATCTTCCTCCGGCCGACCTGTCTCCAAGGGTCTATTGCTGCCTCGGGCACCTTATGGTCGATCTCCTGTGAGTCTAGATTTTCGAATCCGACGCAAAACTGACAGTTAATTGTAAGGTTCAGAGCCTGTTAATGACGATGGAACACACAAATTGCGTCGCGATGCAATACATCCTCCTCCGGCCGACCTGTCTCCAAGGGTCTATTGCTGCCTCGGGTACCTTATGGTCGTTCTCCTGTGAGTCTAATTTTCGAATCCGACGCAAAACTGACAGTTAATTGTAACGTTCAGAGCCTGTTGATGACGATGGAACACACAAATCGCGTCGCGATTCAATACATCGTCTTCCGGCCGACCTGTCTCCAAGGGTCTATTGCTGCCTCGGGCACCTCATGGTCGATCTCCTGTGAGTCTAGATTTTCGAATCCGACGCAAAACTGACAGTTAATTGTAAGGTTCAGAGCCTGTTAATGACGATGGAACACACAAATTGCGTCGCGATTCAATACATCGTCTTCCGGCCGACCTGTCTCCAAGGGTCTATTGCTGCCTCGGGCACCTTATGGTCGATCTCCTGTGAGTCTAGATTTTCGAATCCGACGCAAAACTGACAGTTAATTGTAAGGTTCAGAGCCTGTTAATGACGATGGAACACACAAATTGCGTCGCGATGCAAGACATCCTCCTCCGGCCGACCTGTCTCCAAGGGTCTATTGCTGCCTCGGGCACCTTATGGTCGTTTTCCTGTGAGTCTAGATTTTCGAATCCGACGCAAAACTGACAGTTAATTATAACGTTCAGAGAATGTTAATGACGCTGGAACACACAAATCGCGTCGCGATTCAATACGTCGTCCTCCAGCCGACTTGTCTCCAAGGGTCTAGTGCTGCCTCGGGCACCTTATGGTCGTTCTCCTGTGAGTCTAGATTTTCGATTCCGACGCAAAACTGACAGTTAATCGAAAGGTTCAGAGCCTCTTAATGACAATGGAACACACAAATTGCGTCGCGATTCAATACATCGTCCTCCGGCCGACCTGTCTCCAAGGGTCTATTGCTGCCTAGGGCACATTATGGTCGATCTCCTGTGAGTCTAGATTTTCGAATCCGACGCAAAACTGACAGTTAATTGTAACGTTCAGAGCCTGTTAATGACGATGGAACACACAAATTGCGTCGCGATTCAATACATCGTCCTCCAGCCGACTTGTCTCCAAGGGTCTAGTGCTGCCTCGGACACCTTATGGTCGTTCTCCTGTGAGTCTAGATTTTCGAATCCGACGCAAAACTGACAGTTAATTGTAAGGTACAGAGCCTCTTAATGACAATGGAACACACAAATCGCGTCGCGATTCAATACATCGTCCTCCGGCCGACCTGTCTCCAAGGGTCTATTGCTGCCTCGGGCACCTTATGGTCGATCTCCTGTGAGTCTAGATTTTCGAATCCGACGCAAAACTGACAGTTAATTGTAACGTTCAGAGCCTGTTAATGACGATGGAACACACAAATTGCGTCGCGATTCAATACATCGTCCTCCGGCCGACCTGTCTCCAAGGGTCTATTGCTGCCTCGGGCACCTTATGGTCGATCTCCTGTGACTCTAGATTTTCCAAATCGACGCAAAACTGTCAGTTAATTGTAACGTTCAGAGCCTGTTAATGACAATGGAACACACAAATCGCGTCGCGATTCAATACATCGTCCTCCGGCCGACCTGTCTCCAAGGGTCTATTGCTGCCTCGGGCACCTTATGGTCGATCGCCTGTGAGTCTAGATTTTCGAATCCGACGCAAAACTGACAGTTAATTGTAAGGTTCAGAGCCTGTTAATGACGATGGAACACACAAATTGCGTCGCGATTCAATACGTCGTCCTCCGGCCGACCTGTCTCCAAGGGTCTATTGCTGCCTCGGGCACCTTATGGTCGTTCTCCTGTGAGTCTAGATTTTCGAATCCGACGCAAAACTGACAGTTAATTGTAACCTTCAGAGCCTGTTAATGACGATGGAACACACAAATTGCGTCGCGATTCAATACATCGTCCTCCAGCCGACTTGTCTCCAAGGATCTAGTGCTGCCTCGGGCACCTTATGGTCGTTCTCCTGTGAGTCTAGATTTTCGAATCCGACGCAAAACTGACAGTTAATTGTAAGGTTCAGAGCCTCTTAATGATAATGGAACACACAAATTGAGTCACGATTCAATACATCGTCCTCCGGCCGACCTGTCTCCAAGGGTCTATTGCTGCCTCGGGCACCTTATGGTCGTTTTTCTGTGAGTCTAGATTTTCGAATCCGACGCATAACTGACAGTTAATTGTAACGTTCAGAGCCTGTTAATGACGATGGAACACACAAATTGCGTCGCGATTCAATACATCGTCCTCCAGCCGACTTGTCTCCAAGGGTCTAGTGCTGCCTCGGGCACCTTATGGTCGTTCCTCTGTGAGTCAAGATTTTCGAATCCGACGCAAAACTGACAGTTAATTGTAAGGTTCGGAGCCTCTTAATGACAATGGAACACACAAATTGAGTCGCGATTCAATACATCGTCCTCCGGCCGACCTGTCTCCAAGGGTCTATTGCTGCCTCGGGCACCTTATGGTCGATCTCCTGTGAGTCTAGATTTTCGGATCCGACGCAAAACTGACAGTTAATTGTAAGGTTCAGAGCCTCTTAATGACGATGGAACACACAAATTGCGTCGCGATTCAATACATCGTCCTCCGGCCGACCTGTCTCCAAGGGTCTATTGCTGCCTCGGGCACCTTATGGTCGTTTTCCTGTGAGTCTAGATTTTCGAATCCGACGCAAAACTGACAGTTAATTATAACGTTCAGAGCCTGTTAATGACGCTGGAACACACAAATCGCGTCGCGATTCAATACGTCGTCCTCCAGCCGACTTGTCTCCAAGGGTCTAGTGCTGCCTCGGGCACCTTATGGTCGTTCTCCTGTGAGTCTAGATTTTCGATTCCGACGCAAAACTGACAGTTAATCGAAAGTTTCAGAGCCTCTTAATGACAATGGAACACACAAATTGCGTCGCGATTCAATACATCGTCCTCCGGCCGACCTGTCTCCAAGGGTCTATTGCTGCCTCGGGCACCTTATGGTCGATCTCCTGTGAGTCTAGATTTTCGAATCCGACGCAAAACTGACAGTTAATTGTAACGTTCAGAGCCTGATAATGACGATGGAACACACAAATCGCGTCGCGATTCAATACATCGTCCTCCAACCGACTTGTCACCAAGGGTCTAGTGCTGCCACGGGCACCTTATGGTCGTTCTCCTGTGAGTCTAGATTTTCGAATCCGACGCAAAACTGACAGTTAATTGTAAGGTTCATAGCCTGTTAATGACGATGGAACACACAAATTGCGTCGCGATTCAATACATCGTCCTCCGGCCGACCTGTCTCCAAGAGTCTATTGCTGCCTCGGGCACCTTATGGTCTAGATTTTCGATCCGACGCAAAACTGACAGTTAATTGTAACGTTCAGAGCCTGTTAATGACGATGGAACACACAAATCGCGTCGCGATTCAATACATCGTCCTCCGGCCGACTTGTCTCCAAGGGTCTAGTGCTGCCTCGGGCACCTTATGGTCGTTCTCCTGTGAGTCTAGATTTTCGAATCCGACCCAAAACTGACAGTCAATCGTAAGGTTCAGCGCCTCTTAATGACAATGGAACACACAAATTGCGTCGCGATTCAATACATCTTCCTCCGGCCGACCTGTCTCCAAGGGTCTATTGCTGCCTCGGGCACCTTATGGTCGATCTCCTGTGAGTCTAGATTTTCGAATCCGACGCAAAACTGACAGTTAATTGTAAGGTTCAGAGCCTGTTAATGACGATGGAACACACAAATTGCGTCGCGATGCAATACATCCTCCTCCGGCCGACCTGTCTCCAAGGGTCTATTGCTGCCTCGGGCACCTTATGGTCGTTCTCCTGTGAGTCTAATTTTCGAATCCGACGCAAAACTGACAGTTAATTGTAACGTTCAGAGCCTGTTGATGACGATGGAACACACAAATCGCGTCGCGATTCAATACATCGTCTTCCGGCAGACCTGTCTCCAAGGGTCTATTGCTGCCTCGGGCACCTCATGGTCGATCTCCTGTGAGTCTAGATTTTCGAATCCGACGCAAAACTGACAGTTAATTGTAAGGTTCAGAGCCTGTTAATGACGATGGAACACACAAATTGCGTCGTGATTCAATACATCGTCTTCCGGCCGACCTGTCTCCAAGGGTCTATTGCTGCCTCGGGCACCTTATGGTCGATCTCCTGTGAGTCTAGATTTTCGAATCCGACGCAAAACTGACAGTTAATTGTAAGGTTCAGAGCCTCTTAATGACGATGGAACACACAAATTGCGTCGCGATTCAATACATCGTCCTCCGGCCAACCTGTCTCCAAGGGTCTATTGCTGCCTCGGGCACCTTATGGTCGTTTTCCTGTGAGTCGAGATTTTCGAATCCGACGCAAAACTGACAGTTAATTATAACGTTCAGAGCCTGTTAATGACGCTGGAACACACAAATCGCGTCGCGATTCAATACGTCGTCCTCCAGCCGACTTGTCTCCAAGGGTCTAGTGCTGCCTCGGGCACCTTATGGTCGTTCTTCTGTGAGTCTAGATTTTCGAATCCGACGCAAAACTGACTGTTAATTGTAAGGTTCAGAGCCTCTTAATGACAATGGAACACACAAATTGCGTCGCGATTCAATACATCGTCCTCCGGCCGACCTGTCTCCAAGAGTCTATTGCTGCCTCGGGCACCTTATGGTCTAGATTTTCGATCCGACGCAAAACTGACAGTTAATTGTAACGTTCAGAGCCTGTTAATGACGATGGAACACACAAATCGCGTCGCGATTCAATACATCGTCCTCCGGCCGACTTGTCTCCAAGGGTCTAGTGCTGCCTCGGGCACCTTATGGTCGTTCTCCTGTGAGTCTAGATTTTCGAATCCGACCCAAAACTGACAGTCAATCGTAAGGTTCAGCGCCTCTTAATGACAATGGAACACACAAATTGCGTCGCGATTCAATACATCTTCCTCCGGCCGACCTGTCTCCAAGGGTCTATTGCTGCCTCGGGCACCTTATGGTCGATCTCCTGTGAGTCTAGATTTTCGAATCCGACGCAAAACTGACAGTTAATTGTAGCGTTCAGAGCCTGTTAATGACGATGGAACACACAAATTGCGTCGCGATGCAATACATCCTCCTCCGGCCGACCTGTCTCCAAGGGTCTATTGCTGCCTCGGGCACCTTATGGTCGTTCTCCTGTGAGTCTAATTTTCGAATCCGACGCAAAACTGACAGTTAATTGTAACGTTCAGAGCCTGTTGATGACGATGGAACACACAAATCGCGTCGCGATTCAATACATCGTCTTCCGGCCGACCTGTCTCCAAGGGTCTATTGCTGCCTCGGGCACCTCATGGTCGATCTCCTGTGAGTCTAGATTTTCGAATCCGACGCAAAACTGACAGTTAATTGTAAGGTTCAGAGCCTGTTAATGACGATGGAACACACAAATTGCGTCGCGATTCAATACATCGTCTTCCGGCCGACCTGTCTCCAAGGGTCTATTGCTGCCTCGGGCACCTTATGGTCGATCTCCTGTGAGTCTAGATTTTCGAATCCGACGCAAAACTGACAGTTAATTGTAAGGTTCAGAGCCTGTTAATGACGATGGAACACACAAATTGCGTCGCGATTCAATACATCGTCCTCCGGCCAACCTGTCTCCAAGGGTCTATTGCTGCCTCGGGCACCTTATGGTCGTTTTCCTGTGAGTCGAGATTTTCGAATCCGACGCAAAACTGACAGTTAATTATAACGTTCAGAGCCTGTTAATGACGCTGGAACACACAAATCGCGTCGCGATTCAATACGTCGTCCTCCAGCCGACTTGTCTCCAAGGGTCTAGTGCTGCCTCGGGCACCTTATGGTCGTTCTTCTGTGAGTCTAGATTTTCGAATCCGACGCAAAACTGACTGTTAATTGTAAGGTTCAGAGCCTCTTAATGACAATGGAACACACAAATTGCGTCGCGATTCAATACATCGTCCTCCGGCCGACCTGTCTCCAAGGGACTATTGCTGCCTCGGGCACCTTATGGTCGATCTCCTGTGAGTCTAGATTTTCGAATCCGACGCAAAACTGACAGTTAATTGTAACGTTCAGAGCCTGTTAATGACGATGGACTCACAAATCGCGTCGCGATTCAATACATCGTCCTCCAGCCGACTTGTCTCCAAGGGTCTAGTGCTGCCTCGGGCACCTTATGGTCGTTCTCCTGTGAGTCTAGATTTTCGAATGCGACGCAAAACTGGCAGTTAATTGTAAGGTTCGGAGCCTGTTAATGACGATGGAACACACAAATTGCGTCGCGATTCAATACATCGTCCTCCGGCCGACCTGTCTCCAAGGATCTATTGCTGCCTCGGGCACCTTATGGTCGATCTCCAGTGAGTCTAGATTTTCGAATCCGACGCAAAACTGACAGTTAATTGTAACGTTCAGAGCCTGTTAATGACGATAGAACACACAAATTGCGTCGCGATTCAATACATCGTCCTCCGGCCGACCTGTCTCCAAGGGTCTATTGCTGCCTCGGGCACCTTATGGTCGATCTCCTGTGAGTCTAGATTTTCGAATCCGACGCAAAACTGACAGTTAATTGTAAGGTACAGAACCTCTTAATGACAATGGAACACACAAATCGCGTCGCGATTCAATACATCGTCCTCCGGCCGACCTGTCTCCAAGGGTCTATTGCTGCCTCGGGCACCTTATGGTCGATCTCCTGTGAGTCTAGATTTTGAATCCGACGCAAAACTGACAGTTAATTGTAACGTTAAGAGCCTGTTAATGACGATGGAACACACAAATCCCGTCCCGATTCCACACATCGTCCTCCGGCCGACCTCTCTCCAAGGGTCTATTGCTGCCTCGGGCACCTTATGATCGATCTCCTGTGAGTCTAGATTTTCGAATCCGACGCAAAACTGTCAGTTAATTGTAACTTTCAGAGCCTGTTAATGACGATGGAACACACAAATCGCGTCGCGATTCAATACATCGTCTTCCGGCCGACCTGTCTCCAAGGGTCTATTGCTGCCTCGGGCACCTTATGGTCGATCTCCTGTGAGTCTAGATTTTCGGATCCGACGCAAAACTGACAGTTAATTGTAAGGTTCAGAGCCTCTTAATGACGATGGAACACACAAATTGCGTCGCGATACAATACATCGTCCTCCGGCCGACCTGTCTCCAAGGGTCTATTGCTGCCTCGGGCACCTTATGGTCGTTTTCCTGTGAGTCTAGATTTTCGAATCCGACGCAAAACTGACAGTTAATTATAACGTTCAGAGCCTGTTAATGACGCTGGAACACACAAATTGCGTCGCGATTCAATACGTCGTCCTCCAGCCGACTTGTCTCCAAGGGTCTAGTGCTGCCTCGGGCACCTTATGGTCGTTCTCCTGTGAGTCTAGATTTTCGATTCCGACGCAAAACTGACAGTTACTCGAAAGGTTCAGAGCCTCTTAATGACAATGGAACACACAAATTGCGTCGCGATTCAATACATCGTCCTCCGGCCGACCTGTCTCCAAGGGTCTATTGCTGCCTAGGGCACCTTATGGTCGATCTCCTGTGAGTCTAGATTATCGAATCCGACGCAAAACTGACAGTTAATTGTAACGTTCAGAGCCTGTTAATGACGATGGAACACACAAATTGCGTCGCGATTCAATACATCGTCCTCCAGCCGAGTTGTCTCCAAGGGTCTAGTGCTGCCTCGGACACCTTATGGTCGCTCTCCTGTGAGTCTAGATTTTCGAATCCGACGCAAAACTGACAGTTAATTGTAAGGTACAGAGCCTGTTAATGACAATGGAACACACAAATCGCGTCGCGATTCAATACATCGTCCTCCGGCCGACCTGTCTCCAAGGGTCTATTGCTGCCTCGGGCACCTTATGGTCGATCGCCTGTGAGTCTAGATTTTCGAATCCGACGCAAAACTGACAGTTAATTGTAAGGTTCAGAGCCTGTTAATGACGATGGAACACACAAATTGCGTCGCGATTCAATACGTCGTCCTCCGGCCGACCTGTCTCCAAGGGTCTATTGCTGCCTCGGGCACCTTAT
Organism: Schistocerca nitens; assembly: GCF_023898315.1. Classification (NCBI taxonomy): domain Eukaryota; kingdom Metazoa; phylum Arthropoda; class Insecta; order Orthoptera; family Acrididae; genus Schistocerca; species Schistocerca nitens. The sequence continues at coordinate 235,975,490 of NC_064623.1, read as the reverse complement.
GGTCGTTCTCCTGTGAGTCTAGATTTTCTAATCCGACGCAAAACTGACAGTTAATTGTAACCTTCAGAGCCTGTTAATGACGATGGAACACACAAATTGCGTCGCGATTCAATACATCGTCCTCCAGCCGACTTGTCTCCAAGGATCTAGTGCTGCCTCGGGCACCTTATGGTCGTTCTCCTGTGAGTCTAGATTTTCGAATCCGACGCAAAACTGACAGTTAATTGTAAGGTTCAGAGCCTCTTAATGATAATGGAACACACAAATTGAGTCACGATTCAATACATCGTCCTCCGGCCGACCTGTCTCCAAGGGTCTATTGCTGCCTCGGGCACCTTGTGGTCGTTTTTCTGTGAGTCTAGATTTTCGAATCCGACGCATAACTGACAGTTAATTGTAACGTTCAGAGCCTGTTAATGACGATGGAACACACAAATTGCGTCGCGATTCAATACATCGTCCTCCAGCCGACTTGTCTCCAAGGGTCTAGTGCTGCCTCGGGCACCTTATGGTCGTTCCTCTGTGAGTCAAGATTTTCGAATCCGACGCAAAACTGACAGTTAATTGTAAGGTTCGGAGCCTCTTAATGACAATGGAACACACAAATTGAGTCGCGATTCAATACATCGTCCTCCGGCCGACCTGTCTCCAAGGGTCTATTGCTGCCTCGGGCACCTTATGGTCGATCTCCTGTGAGTCTAGATTTTCGGATCCGACGCAAAACTGACAGTTAATTGTAAGGTTCAGAGCCTCTTAATGACGATGGAACACACAAATTGCGTCGCGATTCAATACATCGTCCTCCGGCCGACCTGTCTCCAAGGGTCTATTGCTGCCTCGGGCACCTTATGGTCGTTTTCCTGTGAGTCTAGATTTTCGAATCCGACGCAAAACTGACAGTTAATTATAATGTTCAGAGCCTGTTAATGACGCTGGAACACACAAATCGCGTCGCGATTCAATACGTCGTCCTCCAGCCGACTTGTCTCCAAGGGTCTAGTGCTGCCTCGGGCACCTTATGGTCGTTCTCCTGTGAGTCTAGATTTTCGATTCCGACGCAAAACTGACAGTTAATCGAAAGGTTCAGAGCCTCTTAATGACAATGGAACACACAAATTGCGTCGCGATTCAATACATCGTCCTCCGGCCGACCTGTCTCCAAGGGTCTATTGCTGCCTCGGGCACCTTATGGTCGATCTCCTGTGAGTCTAGATTTTCGAATCCGACACAAAACTGACAGTTAATTGTAACGTTCAGAGCCTGTTAATGACGATGGAACACACAAATCGCGTCGCGATTCAATACATCGTCCTCCAGCCGACTTGTCTCCAAGGGTCTAGTGCTGCCTCGGACACCTTATGGTCGTTCTCCTGTGAGTCTAGATTTTCGAATCCGACGCAAAACTGACAGTTAATTGTAAGGTACAGAGCCTCTTAATGACAATGGAACACACAAATCGCGTCGCGATTCAATACATCGTCCTCCGGCCGACCTGTCTCCAAGGGTCTATTGCTGCCTCGGGCACCTTATGGTCGATCTCCTGTGAGTCTAGATTTTCGAATCCGACGCAAAACTGACAGTTGATTGTAACGTTCAGAGCCTGTTAATGACGATGGAACACACAAATTGCGTCGCGATTCAATACATCGTCCTCCGGCCGACCTGTCTCCAAGGGTCTATTGCTGCCTCGGGCACCTTATGGTCGATCTCCTGTGAGTCTAGATTTTCCAATCCGACGCAAAACTGTCAGTTAATTGTAACGTTCAGAGCCTGTTAATGACGATGGAACACACAAATCGCGTCGCGATTCAATACATCGTTCTCCGGCCGACCTGTCTCCAAGGGTCTATTGCTGCCTTGGGCACCTTATGGTCGATCGCCTGTGAGTCTAGATTTTCGAATCCGACGCAAAACTGACAGTTAATTGTAAGGTTCAGAGCCTGTTAATGACGATGGAACACACAAATTGCGTCGCGATTCAATACGTCGTCCTCCGGCCGACCTGTCTCCAAGGGTCTATTGCTGCCTCGGGCACCTTATGGTCGTTCTCCTGTGAGTCTAGATTTTCGAATCCGACGCAAAACTGACAGTTAATTGTAACCTTCAGAGCCTGTTAATGACGATGGAACACACAAATTGCGTCGCGATTCAATACATCGTCCTCCAGCCGACTTGTCTCCAAGGATCTAGTGCTGCCTCGGGCACCTTATGGTCGTTCTCCTGTGAGTCTAGATTTTCGAATCCGACGCAAAACTGACAGTTAATTGTAAGGTTCAGAGCCTCTTAATGATAATGGAACACACAAATTGAGTCACGATTCAATACATCGTCCTCCGGCCGACCTGTCCCCAAGGGTCTATTGCTGCCTCGGGCACCTTATGGTCGTTTTTCTGTGAGTCTAGATTTTCGAATCCGACGCATAACTGACAGTTAATTGTAACGTTCAGAGCCTGTTAATGACGATGGAACACACAAATTGCGTCGCGATTCAATACATCGTCCTCCAGCCGACTTGTCTCCAAGGGTCTAGTGCTGCCTCGGGCACCTTATGGTCGTTCCTCTGTGAGTCAAGATTTTCGAATCCGACGCAAAACTGACAGTTAATTGTAAGGTTCAGAGCCTCTTAATGACAATGGAACACACAAATTGAGTCGCGATTCAATACATCGTCCTCCGGCCGACCTGTCTCCAAGGGTCTATTGCTGCCTCGGGCACCTTATGGTCGATCTCCTGTGAGTCTAGATTTTCGAATCCGACGCAAAACTGACAGTTAATTGTAACGTTCAGAGCCTGTTAATAACGATGGAACACACAAATTGCGTCGCGATTCAATACATCGTCCTCCGGCCGACCTGTCTCCAAGAGTCTATTGCTGCCTCGGGCACCTTATGGTCTAGATTTTCGATCCGACGCAAAACTGACAGTTAATTGTAACGTTCAGAGCCTGTTAATGACGATGGAACACACAAATCGCGTCGCGATTCAATACATCGTCCTCCGGCCGACTTGTCTCCAAGGGTCTAGTGCTGCCTCGGGCACCTTATGGTCGTTCTCCTGTGAGTCTAGATTTTCGAATCCGACGCAAAACTGACAGTCAATCGTAAGGTTCAGCGCCTCTTAATGACAATGGAACACACAAATTGCGTCGCGATTCAATACATCTTCCTCCGGCCGACCTGTCTCCAAGGGTCTATTGCTGCCTCGGGCACCTTATGGTCGATCTCCTGTGAGTCTAGATTTTCGAATCCGACGCAAAACTGACAGTTAATTGTAAGGTTCAGAGCCTGTTAATGACGATGGAACACACAAATTGCGTCGCGATGCAATACATCCTCCTCCGGCCGACCTGTCTCCAAGGGTCTATTGCTGCCTCGGGCACCTTATGGTCGATCTCCTGTGAGTCTAATTTTCGAATCCGACGCAAAAATGACAGTTAATTGTAACGTTCAGAGCCTGTTGATGACGATGGAACACACAAATCGCGTCGCGATTCAATACATCGTCTTCCGGCCGACCTGTCTCCAAGGGTCTATTGCTGCCTCGGGCACCTCATGGTCGATCTCCTGTGAGTCTAGATTTTCGAATCCGACGCAAAACTGACAGTTAATTGTAAGGTTCAGAGCCTGTTAATGACGATGGAACACACAAATTGCGTCGCGATTCAATACATCGTCTTCCGGCCGACCTGTCTCCAAGGGTCTATTGCTGCCTCGGGCACCTTATGGTCGATCTCCTGTGAGTCTAGATTTTCGAATCCGACGCAAAACTGACAGTTAATTGTAAGGTTCAGAGCCTCTTAATGACGATGGAACACACAAATTGCGTCGCGATTCAATACATCGTCCTCCGGCCAACCTGTCTCCAAGGGTCTATTGCTGCCTCGGGCACCTTATGGTCGTTTCCCTGTGAGTCTAGATTTTCGAATCCGACGCAAAACTGACAGTTAATTATAACGTTCAGAGCCTGTTAATGACGCTGGAACACACAAATCGCGTCGCGATTCAATACGTCGTCCTCCAGCCGACTTGTCTCCAAGGGTCTAGTGCTGCCTCGGGCACCTTATGGTCGTTCTTCTGTGAGTCTACATTTTCGAATCCGACGCAAAACTGACTGTTAATTATAAGGTTCAGAGCCTCTTAATGTCAATGGAACACACAAATTGCGTCGCGATTCAATACATCGTCCTCCGGCCGACCTGTCTCCAAGGGACTATTGCTGCCTCGGGCACCTTATGGTCGATCTCCTGTGAGTCTAGATTTTCGAATCCGACGCAAAACTGACAGTTAATTGTAACGTTCAGAGCCTGTTAATGACGATGGAACACACAAATCGCGTCGCGATTCAATACATCGTCCTCCAGCCGACTTGTCTCCAAGGGTCTAGTGCTGCCTCGGGCACCTTATGGTCGTTCTCCTGTGAGTCTAGATTTTCGAATGCGACGCAAAACTGGCAGTTAATTGTAAGGTTCGGAGCCTGTTAATGACGATGGAACACACAAATTGCGTCGCGATTCAATACATCGTCCTCCGGCCGACCTGTCTCCAAGGATCTATTGCTGCCTCGGGCACCTTATGGTCGATCTCCAGTGAGTCTAGATTTTCGAATCCGACGCAAAACTGACAGTTAATTGTAACGTTCAGAGCCTGTTAATGACGATAGAACACACAAATTGCGTCGCGATTCAATACATCGTCCTCCGGCCGACCTGTCTCCAAGGGTCTATTGCTGCCTCGGGCACCTTATGGTCGATCTCCTGTGAGTCTAGATTTTCGAATCCGACGCAAAACTGACAGTTAATTGTAAGGTACAGAACCTCTTAATGACAATGGAACACACAAATCGCGTCGCGATTCAATACATCGTCCTCCGGCCGACCTGTCTCCAAGGGTCTATTGCTGCCTCGGGCACCTTATGGTCGATCTCCTGTGAGTCTAGATTTTCGAATCCGACGCAAAACTGACAGTTAATTGTAACGTTCAGAGCCTGTTAATGACGATGGAACACACAAATCCCGTCCCGATTCCACACATCGTCCTCCGGCCGACCTGTCTCCAAGGGTCTATTGCTGCCTCGGGCACCTTATGATCGATCTCCTGTGAGTCTAGATTTTCGAATCCGACGCAAAACTGTCAGTTAATTGTAACTTTCAGAGCCTGTTAATGACGATGGAACACACAAATCGCGTCGCGATTCAATACATCGTCCTCCGGCCGACCTGTCTCCAAGGGTCTATTGCTGCCTCGGGCACCTTATGGTCGATCTCCTGTGAGTCTAGATTTTCGAATCCGACGCAAAATGTGACAGTTAATTGTAAGGTTCAGAGCCTGTTAATGACGATGGAACACACAAATTGCGTCGCGATTCAATACATCGTCCTCCGGCCGACCTGTCTCCAAGGGTCTATTGCTGCCTCGGGCACCTTATGGTCGTTTTCCTGTGAGTCTAGATTTTCGAATCCGACGCAAAACTGACAGTTAATTATAACGTTCAGAGCCTGTTAATGACGCTGGAACACACAAATCGCGTCGCGATTCAATACGTCGTCCTCCAGCCGACTTGTCTCCAAGGGTCTAGTGCTGCCTCGGGCACCTTATGGTCGTTCTCCTGTGAGTCTAGATTTTCGATTCCGACGCAAAACTGACAGTTAATCGAAAGGTTCAGAGCCTCTTAATGACAATGGAACACACAAATTGCGTCGCGATTCAATACATCGTCCTCCGGCCGACCTGTCTCCAAGGGTCTATTGCTGCCTCGGGCACCTTATGGTCGATCTCCTGTGAATCTAGATTTTCGAATCCGACGCAAAACTGACAGTTAATTGTAACGTTCAGAGCCTGTTAATGACGATGGAACACACAAATTGCGTCGCGATTCAATACATCGTCCTCCGGCCGACCTGTCTCCAAGGGTCTATTGCTGCCTCGGGCACCTTATGGTCGATCTCCTGTGAGTCTAGATTTTCCAATCCGACGCAAAACTGTCAGTTAATTGTAACGTTCAGAGCCTGTTAATGACGATGGAACACACAAATCGCGTCGCGATTCAATACATCGTCCTCCGGCCGACCTGTCTCCAAGGGTCTATTGCTGCCTCGGGCACCTTATGGTCGTTCTCCTGTGAGTCTAGATTTTCGAATCCGACGCAAAACTGACAGTTAATTGTAAGGTTCAGAGCCTGTTAATGACGATGGAACACACAAATTGCGTCGCGATTCAATACGTCGTCCTCCGGCCGACCTGTCTCCAAGGGTCTATTGCTGCCTCGGGCACCTTATGGTCGTTCTCCTGTGAGTCTAGATTTTCGAATCCGACGCAAAACTGACAGTTAATTGTAACCTTCAGAGCCTGTTAATGACGATGGAACACACAAATTGCGTCGCGATTCAATACATCGTCCTCCAGCCGACTTGTCTCCAAGGATCTAGTGCTGCCTCGGGCACCTTATGGTCGTTCTCCTGTGAGTCTAGATTTTCGAATCCGACGCAAAACTGACAGTTAATTGTAAGGTTCAGAGCCTCTTAATGACAATGGAACACACAAATTGAGTCGCGATTCAATACATCGTCCTCCGGCCGACCTGTCTCCAAGGGTCTATTGCTGCCTCGGGCACCTTATGGTCGATCTCCTGTGAGTCTAGATTTTCGAATCCGACGCAAAACTGACAGTTAATTGTAACGTTCAGAGCCTGTTAATAACGATGGAACACACAAATTGCGTCGCGATTCAATACATCGTCCTCCGGCCGACCTGTCTCCAAGAGTCTATTGCTGCCTCGGGCACCTTATGGTCTAGATTTTCGATCCGACGCAAAACTGACAGTTAATTGTAACGTTCAGAGCCTGTTAATGACGATGGAACACACAAATCGCGTCGCGATTCAATACATCGTCCTCCGGCCGACTTGTCTCCAAGGGTCTAGTGCTGCCTCGGGCACCTTATGGTCGTTCTCCTGTGAGTCTAGATTTTCGAATCCGACGCAAAACTGACAGTTAATCGAAAGGTTCAGAGCCTCTTAATGACAATGGAACACACAAATTGCGTCGCGATTCAATACATCGTCCTCCGGCCGACCTGTCTCCAAGGGTCTATTGCTGCCTCGGGCACCTTATGGTCGATCTCCTGTGAGTCTAGATTGTCGAATCCGACGCAAAACTGACAGTTAATTGTAACGTTCAGAGCCTGTTAATGACGATGGAACACACAAATTGCGTCGCGATTCAATACATCGTCCTCCAGCCGACTTGTCTCCAAGGGTCTAGTGCTGCCTCGGGCACCTTATGGTCGTTCCTCTGTGAGTCAAGATTTTCGAATCCGACGCAAAACTGACAGTTAATTGTAAGGTTCAGAGCCTCTTAATGACAATGGAACACACAAATTGAGTCGCGATTCAATACATCGTCCTCCGGCCGACCTGTCTCCAAGGGTCTATTGCTGCCTCGGGCACCTTATGGTCGATCTCCTGTGAGTCTAGATTTTCGAATCCGACGCAAAACTGACAGTTAATTGTAACGTTCAGAGCCTGTTAATAACGATGGAACACACAAATTGCGTCGCGATTCAATACATCGTCCTCCGGCCGACCTGTCTCCAAGAGTCTATTGCTGCCTCGGGCACCTTATGGTCTAGATTTTCGATCCGACGCAAAACTGACAGTTAATTGTAACGTTCAGAGCCTGTTAATGACGATGGAACACACAAATCGCGTCGCGATTCAATACATCGTCCTCCGGCCGACCTGTCTCCAAGGGTCTATTGCTGCCTCGGGCACCTTATGGTCGATCGCCTGTGAGTCTAGATTTTCGAATCCGACGCAAAACTGACAGTTAATTGTAAGGTTCAGAGCCTGTTAATGACGATGGAACACACAAATTGCGTCGCGATTCAATACGTCGTCCTCCGGCCGACCTGTCTCCAAGGGTCTATTGCTGCCTCGGGCACCTTATGGTCGTTCTCCTGTGAGTCTAGATTTTCGAATCCGACGCAAAACTGACAGTTAATTGTAACCTTCAGAGCCTGTTAATGACGATGGAACACACAAATTGCGTCGCGATTCAATACATCGTCCTCCAGCCGACTTGTCTCCAAGGATCTAGTGCTGCCTCGGGCACCTTATGGTCGTTCTCCTGTGAGTCTAGATTTTCGAATCCGACGCAAAACTGACAGTTAATTGTAAGGTTCAGAGCCTCTTAATGATAATGGAACACACAAATTGAGTCACGATTCAATACATCGTCCTCCGGCCGACCTGTCTCCAAGGGTCTATTGCTGCCTCGGGCACCTTATGGTCGTTTTTCTGTGAGTCTAGATTTTCGAATCCGACGCATAACTGACAGTTAATTGTAACGTTCAGAGCCTGTTAATGACGATGGAACACACAAATTGCGTCGCGATTCAATACATCGTCCTCCAGCCGACTTGTCTCCAAGGGTCTAGTGCTGCCTCGGGCACCTTATGGTCGTTCCTCTGTGATTCAAGATTTTCGAATCCGACGCAAAACTGACAGTTAATTGTAAGGTTCAGAGCCTCTTAATGACAATGGAACACACAAATTGAGTCGCGATTCAATACATCGTCCTCCGGCCGACCTGTCTCCAAGGGTCTATTGCTGCCTCGGGCACCTTATGGTCGATCTCCTGTGAGTCTAGATTTTCGAATCCGACGCAAAACTGACAGTTAATTGTAACGTTCAGAGCCTGTTAATAACGATGGAACACACAAATTGCGTCGCGATTCAATACATCGTCCTCCGGCCGACCTGTCTCCAAGAGTCTATTGCTGCCTCGGGCACCTTATGGTCTAGATTTTCGATCCGACGCAAAACTGACAGTTAATTGTAACGTTCAGAGCCTGTTAATGACGATGGAACACACAAATCGCGTCGCGATTCAATACATCGTCCTCCGGCCGACTTGTCTCCAAGGGTCTAGTGCTGCCTCGGGCACCTTATGGTCGTTCTCCTGTGAGTCTAGATTTTCGAATCCGACGCAAAACTGACAGTCAATCGTAAGGTTCAGCGCCTCTTAATGACAATGGAACACACAAATTGCGTCGCGATTCAATACATCTTCCTCCGGCCGACCTGTCTCCAAGGGTCTATTGCTGCCTCGGGCACCTTATGGTCGATCTCCTGTGAGTCTAGATTTTCGAATCCGACGCAAAACTGACAGTTAATTGTAAGGTTCAGAGCCTGTTAATGACGATGGAACACACAAATTGCGTCGCGATGCAATACATCGTCCTCCGGCCGACCTGTCTCCAAGGGTCTATTGCTGCCTCGGGCACCTTATGGTCGATCTCCTGTGAGTCTAATTTTCGAATCCGACGCAAAACTGACAGTTAATTGTAACGTTCAGAGCCTGTTGATGACGATGGAACACACAAATCGCGTCGCGATTCAATACATCGTCTTCCGGCCGACCTGTCTCCAAGGGTCTATTGCTGCCTCGGGCACCTCATGGTCGATCTCCTGTGAGTCTAGATTTTCGAATCCGACGCAAAACTGACAGTTAATTGTAAGGTTCAGAGCCTGTTAATGACGATGGAACACACAAATTGCGTCGCGATTCAATACATCGTCTTCCGGCCGACCTGTCTCCAAGGGTCTATTGCTGCCTCGGGCACCTTATGGTCGATCTCCTGTGAGTCTAGATTTTCGAATCCGACGCAAAACTGACAGTTAATTGTAAGGTTCAGAGCCTCTTAATGACGATGGAACACACAAATTGCGTCGCGATTCAATACATCGTCCTCCGGCCAACCTGTCTCCAAGGGTCTATTGCTGCCTCGGGCACCTTATGGTCGTTTTCCTGTGAGTCTAGATTTTCGAATCCGACGCAAAACTGACAGTTAATTGTAAGGTTCAGAGCCTGTTAATGACGATGGAACACACAAATCCCGTCCCGATTCCACACATCGTCCTCCGGCCGACCTGTCTCCAAGGGTCTATTGCTGCCTCGGGCACCTAATGATCGATCTCCTGTGAGTCTAGATTTTCGAATCCGACGCAAAACTGTCAGTTAATTGTAACTTTCAGAGCCTGTTAATGACGATGGAACACACAAATCGCGTCGCGATTCAATACATCGTCCTCCGGCCGACCTGTCTCCAAGGGTCTATTGCTGCCTCGGGCACCTTATGGTCGATCTCCTGTGAGTCTAGATTTTCGAATCCGACGCAAAATGTGACAGTTAATTGTAAGGTTCAGAGCCTGTTAATGACGATGGAACACACTAATTGCGTCGCGATTCAATACGTCGTCCTCCGGCCGACCTGTCTCCAAGGGTCTGTTGCTGCCTCGGGCACCTTATGGTCGTTCTCCTGTGAGTCTAGATTTTCGAATCCGACGCAAAACTGACAGTTAATTGTAACCTTCAGAGCCTGTTAATGACGATGGAACACACAAATTGCGTCGCGATTCAATACATCGTCCTCCAGCCGACTTGTCTCCAAGGGTCTAGTGCTGCCTCGGGCACCTTATGGTCGTTCTTCTGTGAGTCTAGATTTTCGAATCCGACGCAAAACTGACAGTTAATTGTAAGGTTCAGAGCCTCTTAATGACAATGGAACACACAAATTGAGTCGCGATTCAATACATCGTCCTCCGGCCGACCTGTCTCCAAGGGTCTATTGCTGCCTCGGGCACCTTATGGTCGATCTCCTGTGAGTCTAGATTTTCGAATCCGACGCAAAACTGACAGTTAATTGTAACGTTCAGAGCCTGTTAATGACGATGGAACACACAAATCGCGTCGCGATTCAATACATCGTCCTCCAACCGACTTGTCTCCAAGGGTCTAGTGCTGCCACGGGCACCTTATGGTCGTTCTCCTGTGAGTCTAGATTTTCGAATCCGACGCAAAACTGACAGTTAATTGTAAGGTTCAGAGCCTGTTAATGACGATGGAACACACAAATCCCGTCCCGATTCAATACATCGTCCTCCGGCCGACCTGTCTCCAAGGGTCTATTGCTGCCTCGGGCACCTTATGGTCTAGATTTTCGAATCCGACGCAAAACTGACAGTTAATTGTAACGTTCAGAGCCTGTTAATGACGATGGAACACACAAATTGCGTCGCGATTCAATACATCGTCCTCCGGCCGACTTGTCTCCAAGGGTCTAGTGCTGCCTCGGGCACCTTATGTTCGTTCTCCTGTGAGTCTAGATTTTCGAATCCGACGCAAAACTGACAGTTAATCGTAAGGTTCAGCGCCTCTTAATGACAATGGAACACACAAATTGCGTCGCGATTCAATACATCGTCCTCCGGCCGACCTGTCTCCAAGGGTCTATTGCTGCCTCGGGCACCTTATGGTCTAGATTTTCGAATCCGACGCAAAACTGACAGTTAATTGTAACGTTCAGAGCCTGTTAATGACGATGGAACACACAAATTGCGTCGCGATTCAATACATCGTCCTCCGGCCGACTTGTCTCCAAGGGTCTATTGCTGCCTCGGGCACCTTATGGTCGATCTCCTGTGAGTCTAATTTTCGAATCCGACGCAAAACTGACAGTTAATTGTAACGTTCAGAGCCTGTTAATGACGATGGAACACACAAATCGCGTCGCGATTCAATACATCGTCCCCCGGCCGACCTGTCTCCAAGGGTCTATTGCTGCCTCGGGCACCTTATGGTCGATCGCCTGTGAGTCTAGATTTTCGAATCCGACGCAAAACTGACAGTTAATTGTAAGGTTCAGAGCCTGTTAATGACGATGGAACACACAAATTGCGTCGCGATTCAATACGTCGTCCTCCGGCCGACCTGTCTTCAAGGGTCTATTGCTGCCTCGGGCACCTTATGGTCGTTCTCCTGTGAGTCTAGATTTTCGAATCCGACGCAAAACTGACAGTTAATTCTAACCTTCAGAGCCTGTTAATGACGATGGAACACACAAATTGCGTCGCGATTCAATACATCGTCCTCCAGCCGACTTGTCTCCAAGGATCTAGTGCTGCCTCGGGCACCTTATGGTCGTTCTCCTGTGAGTCTAGATTTTCGAATCCGACGCAAAACTGACAGTTAGTTGTAAGGTTCAGAGCCTCTTAATGACAATGGAACACACAAATTGAGTCGCGATTCAATACATCGTCCTCCGGCCGACCTGTCTCCAAGAGTCTATTGCTGCCTCGGGCACCTTATGGTCGTTTTTCTGTGAGTCTAGATTTTCGAATCCGACGCATAACTGACAGTTAATTGTAACGCTCAGAGCCTGTTAATGACGATGGAACACACAAATTGCGTCGCGATTCAATACATCGTCCTCCAGCCGACTTGCCTCCAAGGGTCTAGTGCTGCCTCGGGCACCTTATGGTCGTTCCTCTGTGAGTCAAGATTTTCGAATCCGACGCAAAACTGACAGTTAATTGTAAGGTTCAGAGCCTCTTAATGACAATGGAACACACAAATTGAGTCACGATTCAATACATCGTCCTCCGGCCGACCTGTCTCCAAGGGTCTATTGCTGCCTCGGGCACCTTACGGTCGATCTCCTGTGAGTCTAGATTTTCGAATCCGACGCAAAACTGACAGTTAATTGTAACGTTCAGAGCCTGATAATGACGATGGAACACACAAATCGCGTCGCGATTCAATACATCGTCCTCCAACCGACTTGTCACCAAGGGTCTAGTGCTGCCACGGGCACCTTATGGTCGTTCTCCTGTGAGTCTAGATTTTCGAATCCGACGCAAAACTGACAGTTAATTGTAAGGTTCATAGCCTGTTAATGACGATGGAACACACAAATTGCGTCGCGATTCAATACATCGTCCTCCGGCCGACCTGTCTCCAAGAGTCTATTGCTGCCTCGGGCACCTTATGGTCTAGATTTTCGATCCGACGCAAAACTGACAGTTAATTGTAAAGTTCAGAGCCTGTTAATGACGATGGAACACACAAATCGCGTCGCGATTCAATACATCGTCCTCCGGCCGACTTGTCTCCAAGGGTCTAGTGCTGCCTCGGGCACCTTATGGTCGTTCTCCTGTGAGTCTAGATTTTCGAATCCGACGCAAAACTGACAGTTAATCGTAAGGTTCAGCGCCTCTTAATGACAATGGAACACACAAATTGCGTCGCGATTCAATACATCTTCCTCCGGCTGACCTGTCTCCAAGGGTCTATTGCTGCCTCGGGCACCTTATGGTCGATCTCCTGTGAGTCTAATTTTCGAATCCGACGCAAAACTGACAGTTAATTGTAACGTTCAGAGCCTGTTAATGACGATGGAACACACAAATCGCGTCGCGATTCAATACATCGTCTTCCGGCCGACCTGTCTCCAAGGGTCTATTGCTGCCTCGGGCACCTTATGGTCGTTCTTCTGTGAGTCTAGATTTTCGAATCCGACGCAAAACTGACAGTTAATTGTAAGGTTCAGAGCCTCTTAATGACAATGGAACACACAAATTGAGTCGCGATTCAATACATCGTCCTCCGGCCGACCTGTCTCCAAGGGTCTATTGCTGCCTCGGGCACCTTATGGTCGATCTCCTGTGAGTCTAGATTTTCGAATCCGACGCAAAACTGACAGTTAATTGTAACGTTCAGAGCCTGTTAATGACGATGGAACACACAAATCGCGTCGCGATTCAATACATCGTCCTCCAACCGACTTGTCTCCAAGGGTCTAGTGCTGCCACGGGCACCTTATGGTCGTTCTCCTGTGAGTCTAGATTTTCGAATCCGACGCAAAACTGACAGTTAATTGTAAGGTTCAGAGCCTGTTAATGACGATGGAACACACAAATCCCGTCCCGATTCAATACATCGTCCTCCGGCCGACCTGTCTCCAAGGGTCTATTGCTGCCTCGGGCACCTTATGGTCTAGATTTTCGAATCCGACGCAAAACTGACAGTTAATTGTAACGTTCAGAGCCTGTTAATGACGATGGAACACACAAATCGCGTCGCGATTCAATACATCGTCCTCCGGCCGACCTGTCTCCAAGGGTCTATTGCTGCCTCGGGCACCTTATGGTCTAGATTTTCGAATCCGACGCAAAACTGACAGTTAATTGTAACGTTCAGAGCCTGTTAATGACGATGGAACACACAAATTGCGTCGCGATTCAATACATCGTCCTCCGGCCGACTTGTCTCCAAGGGTCTAGTGCTGCCTCGGGCACCTTATGTTCGTTCTCCTGTGAGTCTAGATTTTCGAATCCGACGCAAAACTGACAGTTAATCGTAAGGTTCAGCGCCTCTTAATGACAATGGAACACACAAATTGCGTCGCGATTCAATACATCGTCCTCCGGCCGACCTGTCTCCAAGGGTCTATTGCTGCCTCGGGCACCTTATGGTCTAGATTTTCGAATCCGACGCAAAACTGACAGTTAATTGTAACGTTCAGAGCCTGTTAATGACGATGGAACACACAAATTGCGTCGCGATTCAATACATCGTCCTCCGGCCGACTTGTCTCCAAGGGTCTATTGCTGCCTCGGGCACCTTATGGTCGATCTCCTGTGAGTCTAATTTTCGAATCCGACGCAAAACTGACAGTTAATTGTAACGTTCAGAGCCTGTTAATGACGATGGAACACACAAATCGCGTCGCGATTCAATACATCGTCCCACGGCCGACCTGTCTCCAAGGGTCTATTGCTGCCTCGGGCACCTTATGGTCGATCGCCTGTGAGTCTAGATTTTCGAATCCGACGCAAAACTGACAGTTAATTGTAAGGTTCAGAGCCTGTTAATGACGATGGAACACACAAATTGCGTCGCGATTCAATACGTCGTCCTCCGGCCGACCTGTCTTCAAGGGTCTATTGCTGCCTCGGGCACCTTATGGTCGTTCTCCTGTGAGTCTAGATTTTCGAATCCGACGCAAAACTGACAGTTAATTCTAACCTTCAGAGCCTGTTAATGACGATGGAACACACAAATTGCGTCGCGATTCAATACATCGTCCTCCAGCCGACTTGTCTCCAAGGATCTAGTGCTGCCTCGGGCACCTTATGGTCGTTCTCCTGTGAGTCTAGATTTTCGAATCCGACGCAAAACTGACAGTTAGTTGTAAGGTTCAGAGCCTCTTAATGACAATGGAACACACAAATTGAGTCGCGATTCAATACATCGTCCTCCGGCCGACCTGTCTCCAAGAGTCTATTGCTGCCTCGGGCACCTTATGGTCGTTTTTCTGTGAGTCTAGATTTTCGAATCCGACGCATAACTGACAGTTAATTGTAACGCTCAGAGCCTGTTAATGACGATGGAACACACAAATTGCGTCGCGATTCAATACATCGTCCTCCAGCCGACTTGCCTCCAAGGGTCTAGTGCTGCCTCGGGCACCTTATGGTCGTTCCTCTGTGAGTCAAGATTTTCGAATCCGACGCAAAACTGACAGTTAATTGTAAGGTTCAGAGCCTCTTAATGACAATGGAACACACAAATTGAGTCACGATTCAATACATCGTCCTCCGGCCGACCTGTCTCCAAGGGTCTATTGCTGCCTCGGGCACCTTATGGTCGATCCCCTGTGAGTCTAGATTTTCGAATCCGACGCAAAACTGACAGTTAATTGTAACGTTCAGAGCCTGAAAATGACGATGGAACACACAAATCGCGTCGCGATTCAATACATCGTCCTCCAACCGACTTGTCACCAAGGGTCTAGTGCTGCCACGGGCACCTTATGGTCGTTCTCCTGTGAGTCTAGATTTTCGAATCCGACGCAAAACTGACAGTTAATTGTAAGGTTCATAGCCTGTTAATGACGATGGAACACACAAATTGCGTCGCGATTCAATACATCGTCCTCCGGCCGACCTGTCTCCAAGAGTCTATTGCTGCCTCGGGCACCTTATGGTCTAGATTTTCGATCCGACGCAAAACTGACAGTTAATTGTAAAGTTCAGAGCCTGTTAATGACGATGGAACACACAAATCGCGTCGCGATTCAATACATCGTCCTCCGGCCGACTTGTCTCCAAGGGTCTAGTGCTGCCTCGGGCACCTTATGGTCGTTCTCCTGTGAGTCTAGATTTTCGAATCCGACGCAAAACTGACAGTTAATCGTAAGGTTCAGCGCCTCTTAATGACAATGGAACACACAAATTGCGTCGCGATTCAATACATCTTCCTCCGGCCGACCTGTCTCCAAGGGTCTATTGCTGCCTCGGGCACCTTATGGTCGATCTCCTGTGAGTCTAGATTTTCGAATCCGACGCAAAACTGACAGTTAATTGTAAGGTTCAGAGCCTGTTAATGACGATGGAACACACAAATTGCGTCGCGATTCAATACATCCTCCTCCGGCCGACCTGTCTCCAAGGGTCTATTGCTGCCTCGGGCACCTTATGGTCGATCTCCTGTGAGTCTAATTTTCGAATCCGACGCAAAACTGACAGTTAATTGTAACGTTCAGAGCCTGTTAATGACGATGGAACACACAAATCGCGTCGCGATTCAATACATCGTCTTCCGGCCGACCTGTCTCCAAGGGTCTATTGCTGCCTCGGGCACCTTATGGTCGATCTCCTGTGAGTCTAGATTTTCGAATCCGACGCAAAACTGACAGTTAATTGTAAGGTTCAGAGCCTCTTAATGACGATGGAACACACAAATTGCGTCGCGATTCAATACATCGTCCTCCGGCCGACCTGTCTCCAAGGGTCTATTGCTGCCTCGGGCACCTTATGGTCGTTTTCCTGTGAGTCTAGATTTTCGAATCCGACGGAAAACTGACAGTTAATTATAACGTTCAGAGCCTGTTAATGACGCTGGAACACACAAATCGCATCGCGATTCAATACGTCGTCCTCCAGCCGACTTGTCTCCACGGGTCTAGTGCTGCCTCGGGCACCTTATGGTCGTTCTTCTGTGAGTCTAGATTTTCGAATCCGACGCAAAACTGACTGTTAATTGTAAGGTTCAGAGCCTCTTAATGACAATGGAACACACAAATTGCGTCGCGATTCAATACATCGTCCTCCGGCCGACCTGTCTCCAAGGGACTATTGCTGCCTCGGGCACCTTATGGTCGATCTCCTGTGAGTCTAGATTTTCGAATCCGACGCAAAACTGACAGTTAATTGTAACGTTCAGAGCCTGTTAATGACGATGGAACACACAAATCGCGTCGCGATTCAATACATCGTCCTCCAGCCGACTTGTCTCCAAGGGTCTAGTGCTGCCTCGGGCACCTTATGGTCGTTCTCCTGTGAGTCTAGATTTTCGAATGCGACGCAAAACTGGCAGTTAATTGTAAGGTTCGGAGCCTGTTAATGACGATGGAACACACAAATTGCGTCGCGATTCAATACATCGTCCTCCGGCCGATCTGTCTCCAAGGATCTATTGCTGCCTCGGGCACCTTATGGTCGATCTCCTGTGAGTCTAGATTTTCGAATCCGACGCAAAACTGACAGTTAATTGTAACGTTCAGAGCCTGTTAATGACGATAGAACACACAAATTGCGTCGCGATTCAATACATCGTCCTCCGGCCGACCTGTCTCCAAGGGTCTATTGCTGCCTCGGGCACCTTATGGTCGATCTCCTGTGAGTCTAGATTTTCGAATCCGACGCAAAACTGACAGTTAATTGTAAGGTACAGAACCTCTTAATGACAATGGAACACACAAATCGCGTCGCGATTCAATACATCGTCCTCCGGCCGACCTGTCTCCAAGGGTCTATTGCTGCCTCGGGCACCTTATGGTCGATCTCCTGTGAGTCTAGATTTTCGAATCCGACGCAAAACTGACAGTTAATTGTAACGTTCAGAGCCTGTTAATGACGATGGAACACACAAATCCCGTCCCGATTCAATACATCGTCCTCCGGCCGACCTGTCTCCAAGGGTCTATTGCTGCCTCGGGCACGTTATGATCGATCTCCTGTGAGTCTAGATTTTCCAATCCGACGCAAAACTGTCAGTTAACTGTAACTTTCAGAGCCTGTTAATGACGATGGAACACACAAATCGCGTCGCGATTCAATACATCGTCCTCCGGCCGACCTGTCTCCAAGGGTCTATTGCTGCCTCGGGCACCTTATGGTCGATCTCCTGTGAGTCTAGATTTTCGAATCCGACGCAAAACTGACAGTTAATTGTAAGGTTCAGAGCCTGTTAATGACGATGGAACACACAAATTGCGTCGCGATTCAATACGTCGTCCTCCGGCCGACCTGTCTCCAAGGGTCTATTGCTGCCTCGGGCACCTTATGGTCGTTCTCCTGTGAGTCTAGTGTTTCGAATCCGACGCAAATCTGACAGTTAATTGTAACCTTCAGAGCCTGTTAATGACGATGGAACACACAAATTGCGTCGCGATTCAATACATCGTCCTCCAGCCGACTTGTCTCCAAGGGTCTAGTGCTGCCTCGGGCACCTTATGGTCGTTCTTCTGTGAGTCTAGATTTTCGAATCCGACGCAAAACTGACAGTTAATTGTAAGGTTCAGAGCCTCTTAATGACAATGGAACACACAAATTGAGTCGCGATTCAATACATCGTCCTCCGGCCGACCTGTCTCCAAGGGTCTATTGCTGCCTCGGGCACCTTATGGTCGATCTCCTGTGAGTCTAGATTTTCGAATCCGACGCAAAACTGACAGTTAATTGTAAGGTTCAGAGCCTGTTAATGACGATGGAACACACAAATCGCGTCGCGATTCAATACATCGTCCTCCATCCGACTTGTCTCCAAGGGTCTAGTGCTGCCACGGGCACCTTATGGTCGTTCTCCTGTGAGTCTAGATTTTCGAATCCGACGCAAAACTGACAGTTAATTGTAAGGTTCAGAGCCTGTTAATGACGATGGAACACACAAATCCCGTCCCGATTCAATACATCGTCCTCCGGCCGACCTGTCTCCAAGGGTCTATTGCTGCCTCGGGCACCTTATGGTCTAGATTTTCGAATCCGACGCAAAACTGACAGTTAATTGTAACGTTCAGAGCCTGTTAATGACGATGGAACACACAAATCGCGTAGCGATTCAATACATCGTCCTCCGGCCGACTTGTCTCCAAGGGTCTAGTGCTGCCTCGGGCACCTTATGGTCGTTCTCCAGTGAGTCAAGATTTTCGAATCCGACGCAAAACTGACAGTTAATCGTAAGGTTCAGCGCCTCTTAATGACAATGGAACACACAAATCGCGTCGCGATTCAATACATCGTCCTCCGGCCGACCTGTCTCCAAGGGTCTATTGCTGCCTCGGGCACCTTATGGTCGATCTCCTGTGAGTCTAGATTTTCGAATCCGACGCAAAACTGACAGTTAATTGTAAGGTTCAGAGCCTGTTAATGACGATGGAACACACAAATTGCGTCGCGATTCAATACATCGTCCTCCGGCCGACCTGTCTCCAAGGGTCTATTGCTGCCTCGGGCACCTTATGGTCGATCTCCTGTGAGTCTAATTTTCGAATCCGACGCAAAACTGACAGTTAATTGTAACGTTCAGAGCCTGTTAATGACGATGGAACACACAAATCGCGTCGCGATTCAATACATCGTCTTCCAACCGACTTGTCTCCAAGGGTCTAGTGCTGCCACGGGCACCTTATGGTCGTTCTCCTGTGAGTCTAGATTTTCGAATCCGACGCAAAACTGACAGTTAATTGTAAGGTTCAGAGCCTGTTAATGACGATGGAACACACAAATTGCGTCGCGATTCAATACATCGTCCTCCGGCCGACCTGTCTCCAAGGGTCTATTGCTGCCTCGGGCACCTTATGGTCTAGATTTTCGAATCCGACGCAAAACTGACAGTTAATTGTAACGTTCAGAGCCTGTTAATGACGATGGAACACACAAATCGCGTCGCGATTCAATACATCGTCCTCCAGCCGACTTGTCTCCAAGGGTCTAGTGCTGCCTCGGGCACCTTATGGTCTTTCTCCTGTGAGTCTAGATTTTCGAATCCGACGCAAAACTGACAGTTAATTGTAAGGTTCGGAGCCTGTTAATGACGATGGAACACACACATTGCGTCGCAATTCAATACATCGTCCTCCGGCCGACCTGTCTCCAAGGATCTATTGCTGCCTCGGGCACCTTATGGTCGATCTCCTGTGAGTCTAGATTTTCGAATCCGACGCAAAGCTGACAGTTAATTGTAACGTTCAGAGCCTGTTAATGACGATGGAACACACAAATCGCGTCGCGATTCAATACATCGTCCTCCAGCCGACCTGTCTCCAAGGGTCTAGTGCTGCCTCGGGCACCTTATGGTCGTTCTCCTGTGAGTCTAGATTTTCGAATCCGACGCAAAACTGACAGTTAATCGTAAGGTTCAGAGCCTCTTAATGACAATGGAACACACAAATTGCGTCGCGATTCAATACATCGTCCTCCGGCCGACCTGTCTCCATGGGTCTATTGCTGCCTCGGGCACCTTATGGTCGATCTCCTGTGAGTCTAGATTTTCGAATCCGACGCAAAACTGACAGTTAATTGTAACGTTCAGAGCCTGTTAATGACGATGGAACACACAAATTGCGTCGCGATTCAATACATCGTCCTCCAGCCGACTTGTCTCCAAGGGTCTAGTGCTGCCTCGGGCACCTTATGGTCGTTCTTCTGTGAGTCTAGATTTTCGAATCCGACGCAAAACTGACAGTTAATTGTAAGGTTCAGAGCCTCTTAATGACAATGAAACACACAAATTGAGTCGCGATTCAATACATCGTCTTCCGGCCGACCTGTCTCCAAGGGTCTATTGCTGCCTCGGGCACCTCATGGTCGATCTCCTGTGAGTCTAGATTTTCGAATCCGACGCAAAACTGACAGTTAATTGTAAGGTTCAGAGCCTCTTAATGACGATGGAACACACAAATTGCGTCGCGATTCAATACATCGTCCTCCGGCCGACCTGTCTCCAAGGGTCTATTGCTGCTTCGGGCACCTTATGGTCGATCACCTGTGAGTCTAGATTTTCGAATCCGACGCAAAACTGACAGTTAATTGTAACGTTCAGAGCCTGTTAATGACGATGGAACACACAAATCGTGTCGCGATTCAATACATCGTCCTCCAGCCGACTTGTCTCCAAGGGTCTAGTGATGCCTCGGGCACCTTATGGTCGTTCTCCTGTGAGTCTAGATTTTCGAATCCGACGCAAAACTGGCAGTTAATTGTGAGGTTCGGAGCCTGTTAATGACGATGGAACACACAAATTGCGTCGCGATTCAATACATCGTCCTCCGGCCGACCTGTCTCCAAGGATCTATTGCTGCTTCGGGCACTTTATGGTCCATCTCCTGTGAGTCTAGATTTTCGAATCCGACGCAAAACTGACAGTTAATTGTAAGGTACAGAGCCTCTTAATGACAAAGGAACACACAAATCGCGTCGCGATTCAATACATCGTCCTCCGGCCGACCTGTCTCCAAGGGTCTATTGCTGCCTCGGGCACCTTATGGTCGATCTCCTGTGAGTCTAGATTTTCGAATCCGACGCAAAACTGTCAGTTAATTGTAACGTTCAGAGCCTGTTAATGACGATGGAACACACAAATCCCGTCGCGATTCAATACATCGTCCTCCGGCCGACCTGTCTCCAAGGGTCTATTGCTGCCTCGGGCACCTTATGGTCGATCTCCTGTGAGTCTAGATTTTTAAATCCGCCGCAAAACTGTCAGTTAATTGTTACGTTCAGAGCCTGTTAATGACGATGGAATACACAAATCGCGTCGCGATTCAATACATCGTCCTCCGGCCGACCTGTCTCCAAGGGTCTATTGCTGCCTCGGGCACCTTATGGTCGACCTCCTGTGAGTCTAGATTTTCGAATCCGACGCAAAACTGACAGTTAATTGTAAGGTTCAGAGCCTGTTAATGACGATGGAACACACAAATTGCGTCGCGATTCAATACGTCGTCCTCCGGCCGACCTGTCTCCAAGTGTCTATTGCTGCCTCGGGCACCTTATGGTCGTTCTCCTCTGAGTCTAGATTTTCGAATCCGACGCAAAACTGACGGTTAATTGTAACGTTCAGAGCCTGTTAATGACGATGGAACACACAAATTGCGTCGCGATTCAATACATCGTCCTCCAGCCGACTTGTCTCCGAGGGTCTAGTGCTGCCTCGGGCACCTTATGGTCGTTCTTCTGTGAGTCTAGATTTTCGAATCCGACGCAAAACTGACAGTTAATTGTAAGGTTCAGAGCCTCTTAATGACAATGGAACACACAAATTGAGTCGCGATTCAATACATCGTCCTCCGGCCGACCTGTCTCCAAGGGTCTATTGCTTCCTCGGGCACCTTATGGTCGTTCTTCTGTGAGTCTAATTTTCGAATCCGACGCAAAACTGACAGTTAATTGTAACGTTCAGAGCCTGTTAATGACGATGGAACACACAAATTGCGTCGCGATTCAATACATCGTCCTCCAGCCGACTTGTCTCCAAGGGTCTAGTGCTGCCTCGGGCACCTTATGGTCGTTCCTCTGTGAGTCTAGATTTTCGAATCCGACGCAAAACTGACAGTTAATTGTAAGGTTCAGAGCCTCTTAATGACAATGGAACACACAATTTGAGTCGCGATTCAATACATCGTCCTCCGGCCGACCTGTCTCCAAGGGTCTATTGCTGCCTGGGCACCTTATGGTCGATCTCCTGTGAGTCTAGATTTTCGAATCCGACGCAAAACTGACAGTTAATTGTAACGTTCAGAGCCTGTTAATGACGATGGAACACACAAATCGCGTCGCGATTCAATACATCGTCCTCCAACCGACTTGTCTCCAAGTGTCTAGTGCTGCCCCGGGCACCTTATGGTCGTTCTCCTGTGAGTCTAGATTTTCGAATCCGACGCAAAACTGACAGTTAATTGTAAGGTTCAGAGCCTGTTAATGACGATGGAACACACAAATTGCGTCGCGATTCAATACATCGTCCTCCGGCCGACCTGTCTCCAAGGGTCTATTGCTGCCTCGGGCACCTTATGGTCTAGATTTTCGAATCCGACGCAATACTGACAGTTAATTGTAACGTTCAGAGCCTGTTAATGACGATGGAACACACAAATCGCGTCGCGATTCAATACATCGTCCTCCGGCCGACCTGTCTCCAAGGGTCTATTGCTGCCTCGGGCACCTTATGGTCGATCTCCTGTGAGTCTAGATTTTCCAATCCGACGCAAAACTGTCAGTTAATTGCAACGTTCAGAGCCTGTTAATGACGATGGAACACACAAATCGCGTCGCGATTCAATACATCGTCCTCCGGCCGACCTGTCTCCAAGGGTCTATTGCTGCCTCGGGCACCTTATGGTCGATCTCCTGTGAGTCTAGATATTCGAATCCGACGCAAAACTGACAGTTAATTGTAAGGTTCAGAGCCTCTTAATGACAATGGAACACACAAATTGAGTCGCGATTCAATACATCGTCTTCCGCCCGACCTGCCTCCAAGGGTCTATTGCTGCCTCGGGCACCTTATGGTTGTTTTCCTGTGAGTCTAGATTTTCGAATCCGACGCAAAACTGACTGTTAAATGTAAGGTTCAGAGCCTCTTAATGACAATGGAACACACAAATTGCGTCGCCATTCAATACATCGTCTTCCGGCCGACCTGTCTCCAAGGGTCTATTGCTGCCACGGGCACCTTATGGTCGATCTCCTGTGAGTCTAGATTTTCGAATCCGACGCAAAACTGACAGTTAATTGTAAGGTTCAGAGCCTCTTAATGACGATGGAACACACAAATTGCGTCGCGATTCAATACATCGTCCTCCGGCCGACCTGTCTCCAAGGGTCTATTGCTGCCTCGGGCACCTTATGGTCGTTTTCCTGTGAGTCTAGATTTTCGAATCCGACGCAAAACTGACAGTTAATTATAACGTTCAGAGCCTGTTAATGACGCTGGAACACACAAATCGCGTCGCGATTCAATACGTCGTCCTCCAGCCGACTTGTCTCCAAGGGTCTAGTGCTGCCTCGGGCACCTTATGGTCGTTCTTCTGTGAGTCTAGATTTTCGAATCCGACGCAAAACTGACTGTTAATTGTAAGGTTCAGAGCCTCTTAATGACAATGGAACACACAAACTGCGTCGCGATTCAATACATCGTCCTCCGGCCGACCTGTCTCC
Source organism: Schistocerca nitens (assembly GCF_023898315.1). Lineage (NCBI taxonomy): Eukaryota > Metazoa > Arthropoda > Insecta > Orthoptera > Acrididae > Schistocerca > Schistocerca nitens. Next base: position 235,951,433 of record NC_064623.1, on the reverse strand, counting down.
GAGGGTCTATTGCTGCCTCGGGCACCTTATGGTCGATCTCCTGTGAGTCTAGATTTTCGAATCCGACGCAAAACTGACAGTTAATTGTAACGTTCAGAGCCTGTTAATGACGATGGAACACACAAATCGCGTCGCGATTCAATACAACACCTCCAGCCGACTTGTCTCCAAGGGTCTATTGCTGCCTCGGGCACCTTATGGTCGTTCTCCTGTGAGTCTAGATTTTCGAATGCGACGCAAAACTGGCAGTTAATTGTAAGGTTCGGAGCCTGTTAATGACGATGGAACACACAAATTGCGTCGCGATTCAATACATCGTCCTGCGGCCGACCTGTCTCCAAGGACCTATTGCTGCCTCGGGCACCTTATGGTCGATCTCCTGTGAGTCTAGATTTTCGAATCCGACGCAAAACTGACAGTTAATTGTAAGGTTCAGAGCCTCTTAATGACGATGGAACACACAAATTGCGTCGCGATTCAATACATCGTCCTCCGGCCGACCTGTCTCCAAGGGTCTATTGCTGCCTCGGGCACCTTATGGTCTAGATTTTCGAATCCGACGCAATACTGACAGTTAATTGTAATGTTCAGAGCCTGTTAATGACGATGGAACACACAAATCGCGTCGCGATTCAATACATCGTCCTCCGGCCGACTTGTCTCCAAGGGTCTAGTGCTGCCTCGGGCACCTTATGGTCGTTCTCCTGTGAGTCTAGATTTTCGAATCCGACGCAAAACTGACAGTTAATCGTAAGGTTCAGCGCCTCTTAATGACAATGGAACACACAAATTGCGTCGCGATTCAATACATCGTCCTCCGGCCGACCTGTCTCCAAGGGTGTATTGCTGCCTCGGGCACCTTATGGTCGATCTCCTGTGAGTCTAGATTTTCGAATCCGACGCAAAACTGACAGTTAATTGTAAGGTACAGAGCCTCTTAATGACAATGGAACACTCAAATCGCGTCGCGATTCAATACATCGTCTTCCGCCCGACCTGTCTCCAAGGGTCTATTGCTGCCTCGGGCACCTTATGGTTGTTTTCCTGTGAGTCTAGATTTTCGAATCCGACGCAAAACTGACTGTTAAATGTAAGGTTCAGAGCCTCTTAATGACAATGGAACACACAAATTGCGTCGCGATTCAATACATCGTCTTCCGGCCGACCTGTCTCCAAGGGTCTATTGCTGCCACGGGCACCTTATGGTCGATCTCCTGTGAGTCTAGATTTTCGAATCCAACGCAAAACTGACAGTTAATTGTAAGGTTCAGAGCCTCTTAATGACGATGGAACACACAAATTGCGTCGCGATTCAATACATCGTCCTCCGGCCGACCTGTCTCCAAGGGTCTATTGCTGCCTCGGGCACCTTATGGTCGTTTTCCTGTGAGTCTAGATTTTCGAATCCGACGCAAAACTGACAGTTAATTATAACGTTCAGAGCCTGTTAATGACGCTGGAACACACAAATCGCGTCGCGATTCAATACGTCGTCCTCCAGCCGACTTGTCTCCAAGGGTCTAGTGCTGCCTCGGGCACCTTATGGTCGTTCTTCTGTGAGTCTAGATTTTCGAATCCGACGCAAAACTGACTGTTAATTGTAAGGTTCAGAGCCTCTTAATGACAATGGAACACACAAACTGCGTCGCGATTCAATACATCGTCCTCCGGCCGACCTGTCTCCGAGGGTCTATTGCTGCCTCGGGCACCTTATGGTCGTTCTCCTGTGAGTCTAGATTTTCGAATGCGACGCAAAACTGGCAGTTAATTGTAAGGTTCGGAGCCTGTTAATGACGATGGAACACACAAATTGCGTCGCGATTCAATACATCGTCCTGCGGCCGACCTGTCTCCAAGGACCTATTGCTGCCTCGGGCACCTTATGGTCGATCTCCTGTGAGTCTAGATTTTCGAATCCGACGCAAAACTGACAGTTAATTGTAAGGTTCAGAGCCTCTTAATGACGATGGAACACACAAATTGCGTCGCGATTCAATACATCGTCCTCCGGCCGACCTGTCTCCAAGGGTCTATTGCTGCCTCGGGCACCTTATGGTCTAGATTTTCGAATCCGACGCAATACTGACAGTTAATTGTAATGTTCAGAGCCTGTTAATGACGATGGAACACACAAATCGCGTCGCGATTCAATACATCGTCCTCCGGCCGACTTGTCTCCAAGGGTCTAGTGCTGCCTCGGGCACCTTATGGTCGTTCTCCTGTGAGTCTAGATTTTCGAATCCGACGCAAAACTGACAGTTAATCGTAAGGTTCAGCGCCTCTTAATGACAATGGAACACACAAATTGCGTCGCGATTCAATACATCGTCCTCCGGCCGACCTGTCTCCAAGGGTGTATTGCTGCCTCGGGCACCTTATGGTCGATCTCCTGTGAGTCTAGATTTTCGAATCCTACGCAAAAATGACAGTTAATTGTAACGTTCAGAGCCTCTTAATGACAATGGAACACACAAATTGCGTCGCGATTCAATACATCGTCCTCCGGCCGACCTGTCTCCAAGGATCTATTGCTGCCTCGGGCACTTTATGGTCGATCTCCTGTGAGTCTAGATTTTCGAATCCGACGCAAAAGTGACAGTTAATTGTAACGTTCAGAGCCTCTTAATGACGATGGAACACACAAATTGCGTCGCGATTCAATACATCGTCCTCCAGCCGACTTGTCTCCAAGGGTCTAGTGCTGCCTCGGACACCTTATGGTCGTTCTCCTGTGAGTCTAGATTTTCGAATCCGACGCAAAACTGACAGTTAATTGTAAGGTACAGAGCCTCTTAATGACAATGGAACACACAAATCGCGTCGCGATTCAATACATCGTCCTCCGGCCGACCTGTCTCCAAGGGTCTATTGCTGCCTTGGGCACCTTATGGTCGATCTCCTGTGAGTCTAGATTTTCCAATCCGACGCAAAACTGTCAGTTAATTGTAACGTTCAGAGCCTGTTAATGACGATGGAACACACAAATCGCGTCGCGATTCAATACATCGTCCTCCGGCCGACCTGTCTCCAAGGGTCTATTGCTGCCTCGGGCACCTTATGGTCGATCTCCTGTGAGTCTAGAATTTCGAATCCGACGCAAAACTGACAGTTAATTGTAAGGTTCAGAGCCTGTTAATGACGATGGAACACACAAATCGCGTCGCGATTCAATACGTCGTCCTCCGGCCGACCTGTCTCCAAGGTTCTATTGCTGCCTCGGGCACCTTATGGTCGTTCTTCTGTGAGTCTAGATTTTCGAATCCGACGCAAAACTGACAGTTAATTGTAACGTTCAGAGCCTGTTAATGACGATGGAACACACAAATTGCGTCGCGATTCAATACATCGTCCTCCAGCCGACTTGTCTCCAAGGGTCTAGTGCTGCCTCGGGCACCTTATGGTCGTTCCTCTGTGAGTCTGGATATTCGAATCCGACGCAAAACCGACAGTTAATTGTAAGGTTCAGAGCCTCTTAATGACAATGGAACACACAAATTGAGTCGCGATTCAATACATCGTCTTCCGCCCGACCTGTCTCCAAGGGTCTATTGCTGCCTCGGGCACCTCATGGTCGATCTCCTGTGAGTCTAGATTTTCGAATCCGACGCAAAACTGACAGTTAATCGTAAGGTTCAGAGCCTCTTAATGGAACACACAAATTGCGTCGCGATACAATACATCGTCCTCCGGCCGACCTGTCTCCAAGGGTCTATTGCTGCCTCGGGCACCTTATGGTCGATCTCCTGTGAGTCTAGATTTTCGAATCCGACGCAAAACTGACAGTTAATTGTAACGTTCAGAGCCTGTTAATGACGATGGAACACACAAATCCCGTCGCGATTCAATACATCGTCCTCCGGCCGACCTGTCTCCAAGGGTCTATTGCTGCCTCGGGCACCTTATGGTCGATCTCCTGTGAGTCTAGATTTTCCAATCCGACGCAAAACTGTCAGTTAATTGTAACGTTCATTAACAGGCGTTAATGACGATGGAACACACAAATCGCGTCGCGATTCAATACATCGTCCTCCGGCCGACCTGTCTCCAAGGGTCTATTGCTGCCTCGGGCACCTTATGGTCGATCTCCTGTGAGTCTAGATTTTTGAATCCGACGCAAAACTGACAGTTAATTGTAAGGTTCAGAGCCTGTTAATGACGATGGAACACACAAATTGCGTCGCGATTCAATACGTCGTCCTCCGGCCGACCTGTCTCCAAGGGTCTATTGCTGCCTCGGGCACCTTATGGTCGTTCTCCTGTGAGTCTAGATTTTCGAATCCGACGCAAAACTGACAGTTAATTGTAACCTTCAGAGCCTGTTAATGACGATGGAACACACAAATTGCGTCGCGATTCAATACATCGTCCTCCAGCCGACTTCTCTCCAAGGGTCTAGTGCTGCCTCGGGCACCTTATGGTCGTTCTCCTGTGAGTCTAGATTTTCGAATCCGACGCAAAACTGGCAGTTAATTGTAAGGTTCGGAGCCTGTTAATGACGATGGAACACACAAATTATGTCGCGATTCAATACATCGTCCTCCGGCCGACCTGTCTCCAAGGATCTATTGCTGCTTCGGGCACTTTATGGTCGATCTCCTGTGAGTCTAGATTTTCGAATCCGACGCAAAACTGACAGTTAATTGTAAGGTACAGAGCCTCTTAATGACAAAGGAACACACAAATCGCGTCGCGATTCAATACATCGTCCTCCGGCCGACCTGTCTCCAAGGGTCTATTGCTGCCTCGGGCACCTTATGGTCGATCTCCTGTGAGTCTAGATTTTCGAATCCGACGCAAAACTGACAGTTAATTGTAACGTTCAGAGCCTGTTAATGACGATGGAACACACAAATCCCGTCGCGATTCAATACATCGTCCTCCGGCAGACCTGTCTCCAAGGGTCTATTGCTGCCTCGGGCACCTTATGGTCGATCTCCTGTGAGTCTAGATTTTTAAATCCGCCGCAAAACTGTCAGTTAATTGTTACGTTCAGAGCCTGTTAATGACGACGGAATACACAAATCGCGTCGCGATTCAATACATCGTCCTCCGGCCGACCTGTCTCCAAGGAACTATTGCTGCCTCGGGCACCTTATGGTCGTTCTTCTGTGAGTCTAATTTTCGAATCCGACGCAAAACTGACAGTTAATTGTAACGTTCAGAGCCTGTTAATGACGATGGAACACACAAATTGCGTCGCGATTCAATACATCGTCCTCCAGCCGACTTGTCTCCAAGGGTCTAGTGCTGCCTCGGGCACCTTATGGTCGTTCCTCTGTGAGTCTAGATTTTCGAATCCGACGCAAAACTGACAGTTAATTGTAAGGTTCAGAGCCTCTTAATGACAATGGAACACACAATTTGAGTCGCGATTCAATACATCGTCCTCCGGCCGACCTGTCTCCAAGGGTCTATTGCTGCCTGGGCACCTTATGGTCGATCTCCTGTGAGTCTAGATTTTCGAATCCGACGCAAAACTGACAGTTAATTGTAACGTTCAGAGCCTGTTAATGACGATGGAACACACAAATCGCGTCGCGATTCAATACAACACCTCCAGCCGACTTGTCTCCAAGGGTCTAGTGCTGCCTCAGGCACCTTATGGTCGTTCTCCTGTGAGTCTAGATTTTCGAATGCGACGCAAAACTGGCAGTTAATTGTAAGGTTCGGAGCCTGTTAATGACGATGGAACACACAAATTGCGTCGCGATTCAATACATCGTCCTGCGGCCGACCTGTCTCCAAGGATCTATTGCTGCCTCGGGCACCTTATGGTCGATCTCCTGTGAGTCTAGATTTTCGAATCCGACGCAAAACTGACAGTTAATTGTAAGGTTCAGAGCCTCTTAATGACGATGGAACACACAAATTGCGTCGCGATTCAATACATCGTCCTCCGGCCGACCTGTCTCCAAGGGTCTATTGCTGCCTCGGGCACCTTATGGTCTAGATTTTCGAATCCGACGCAATACTGACAGTTAATTGTAACGTTCAGAGCCTGTTAATGACGATGGAACACACAAATCGCGTCGCGATTCAATACATCGTCCTCCGGCCGACTTGTCTCCAAGGGTCTAGTGCTGCCTCGGGCACCTTATGGTCGTTCTCCTGTGAGTCTAGATTTTCGAATCCGACGCAAAACTGACAGTTAATCGTAAGGTTCAGCGCCTCTTAATGACAATGGAACACACAAATTGCGTCGCGATTCAATACATCGTCCTCCGGCCGACCTGTCTCCAAGGGTGTATTGCTGCCTCGGGCACCTTATGGTCGATCTCCTGTGAGTCTAGATTTTCGAATCCTACGCAAAAATGACAGTTAATTGTAACGTTCAGAGCCTCTTAATGACAATGGAACACACAAATTGCGTCGCGATTCAATACATCGTCCTCCGGCCGACCTGTCTCCAAGGATCTATTGCTGCCTCGGGCACCTTATGGTCGATCTCCTGTGAGTCTAGATTTTCGAATCCGACGCAAAACTGACAGTTAATTGTAACGTTCAGAGCCTCTTAATGACGATGGAACACACAAATTGCGTCGCGATTCAATACATCGTCCTCCAGCCGACTTGTCTCCAAGGGTCTAGTGCTGCCTCGGACACCTTATGGTCGTTCTCCTGTGAGTCTAGATTTTCGAATCCGACGCAAAACTGACAGTTAATTGTAAGGTACAGAGCCTCTTAATGACAATGGAACACACAAATCGCGTCGCGATTCAATACATCGTCCTCCGGCCGACCTGTCTCCAAGGGTCTATTGCTGCCTTGGGCACCTTATGGTCGATCTCCTGTGAGTCTAGATTTTCCAATCCGACGCAAAACTGTCAGTTAATTGTAACGTTCAGAGCCTGTTAATGACGATGGAACACACAAATCGCGTCGCGATTCAATACATCGTCCTCCGGCCGACCTGTCTCCAAGGGTCTATTGCTGCCTCGGGCACCTTATGGTCGATCTCCTGTGAGTCTAGAATTTCGAATCCGACGCAAAACTGACAGTTAATTGTAAGGTTCAGAGCCTGTTAATGACGATGGAACACACAAATCGCGTCGCGATTCAATACGTCGTCCTCCGGCCGACCTGTCTCCAAGGTTCTATTGCTGCCTCGGGCACCTTATGGTCGTTCTTCTGTGAGTCTAGATTTTCGAATCCGACGCAAAACTGACAGTTAATTGTAACGTTCAGAGCCTGTTAATGACGAAGGAAAACACAAATTGCGTCGCGATTCAATACATCGTCCTCCAGCCGACTTGTCTCCAAGGGTCTAGTGCTGCCTCGGGCACCTTATGGTCGTTCCTCTGTGAGGCTAGATATTCGAATCCGACGCAAAACTGACAGTTAATTGTAAGGTTCAGAGCCTCTTAATGACAATGGAACACACAAATTGAGTCGCGATTCAATACATCGTCTTCCGCCCGACCTGTCTCCAAGGGTCTATTGCTGCCTCGGGCACCTCATGGTCGATCTCCTGTGAGTCTAGATTTTCGAATCCGACGCAAAACTGACAGTTAATCGTAAGGTTCAGAGCCTCTTAAAGGAACACACAAATTGCGTCGCGATACAATACATCGTCCTCCGGCCGACCTGTCTCCAAGGGTCTATTGCTGCCTCGGGCACCTTATGGTCGATCTCCTGCGAGTCTAGATTTTCGAATCCGACGCAAAACTGACAGTTAATTGTAACGTTCAGAGCCTGTTAATGACGATGGAACACACAAATCCCGTCGCGATTCAATACATCGTCCTCCGGCCGACCTGTCTCCAAGGGTCTATTGCTGCCTCGGGCACCTTATGGTCGATCTCCTGTGAGTCTAGATTTTCCAATCCGACGCAAAACTGTCAGTTAATTGTAACGTTCATTAACAGGCGTTAATGACGATGGAACACACAAATCGCGTCGCGATTCAATACATCGTCCTCCGGCCGACCTGTCTCCAAGGGTCTATTGCTGCCTCGGGCACCTTATGGTCGATCTCCTGTGAGTCTAGATTTTCGAATCCGACGCAAAACTGACAGTTAATTGTAACCTTCAGAGCCTGTTAATGACGATGGAACACACAAATTGCGTCGCGATTCAATACATCGTCCTCCAGCCGACTTCTCTCCAAGGGTCTAGTGCTGCCTTGGCACCTTATGTTCGTTCTTCTGTGAGACTAGATTTTCGAATCCGACGCAAAACTGACAGTTAATTGTAAGGTTCAGAGCCTCTTAATGACAATGGAACACACAAATTGAGTCGCGATTCAATACATCGTCCTCCGGCCGACCTGTCTCCGAAGGTCTATTGCTGCCTCGGGCACCTTATGGTCGTTCTTCTGTGAGTCTAGATTTTCGAATCCGACGCAAAACTGACAGTTAATTGTAATGTTCAGAGCCTGTTAATGACGATGGAACACACAAATTGCGTCGCGATTCAATACATCGTCCTCCAGCCGACTTGTCTCCAAGGGTCTAGTGCTGCCTCGGGCACCTTACGGTCGTTCCTCTGTGAGTCTAGATTTTCGAATCCGACGCAAAACTGACAGTTAATTGTAAGGTTCAGAGCCTCTTAATGACAATGGAACACACAAATTGAGTCGCGATTCAATACATCGTCTTCCGGCCGACCTGTCTCCAAGGGTCTATTGCTGCCTCGGGCACCTCATGGTCGATCTCCTGTGAGTCTAGATTTTCGAATCCGACGCAAAACTGACAGTTAATTCTAACGTTCAGAGCCTGTTAATGACGATGGAACACACAAATTGCGTCGCGATTCAATACATCGTCTTCCGGCCGACCTGCCTCCAAGGGTCTATTGCTGCCTCGGGCACCTTATGGTCGTTTTCCTGTGAGTCTAGATTTTCGAATCCGACGCAAAACTGACAGTTAATTATAACGTTCAGAGCCTGTTAATGACGCTGGAACACACAAATCGCGTCGCGATTCAATACGTCGTCCTCCAGCAGACTTGTCTCCAAGGGTCTAGTGCTGCCTCGGGCACCTTATGGTCGTTCTTCTGTGAGTCTAGATTTTCGAATCCGACGCAAAACTGACTGTTAATTGTAAGGTTCAGAGCCTCTTAATGACAATGGAACACACAAACTGCGTCGCGATTCAATACATCGTCCTCCGGCCGACCTGTCTCCAAGGGTCTATTGCTGCCTCGGGCACCTTATGGTCGATCTCCTGTGAGTCTAGATTTTCGAATCCGACGCAAAACTGACAGTTAATTGTAACGTTCATAGCCTGTTAATGACGATGGAACACACAAATCGCGTCGCGATTCAATACATCGTCCTCCAGCCGACTTGTCTCCAAGGGTCTAGTGCTGCCTCGGGCACCTTATGGTCGTTCTCCTGTGAGTCTAGATTTTCGAATGCGACGCAAAACTGGCAGTTAATTGTAAGGTTCGGAGCCTGTTAATGACGATGGAACACACAAATTGCGTCGCGATTCAATACATCGTCCTCCGGCCGACCTGTCTCCAAGGATCTATTGCTGCCTCGGGCACCTTATGGTCGATCTCCTGTGAGTCTACATTTTCGAATCCGACGCAAAACTGACAGTTAATTGTAACGTTCAGAGCCTGTTAATGACAATGGAACACACAAATCGCGTCGCGATTCAATACATCGTCCTCCAGCCGACCTGTCTCCAAGGGTCTAGTGCTGCCTCGGGCACCTTATGGTCGTTCTCCTGTGAGTCTAGATTTTCGAATCCGACGCAAAACTGACAGTTAATCGTAAGGTTCAGAGCCTCTTAATGACAATGGAACACACAAATTGCGTCGCGATTCAATACATCGTCCTCCGGCCGACCTGTCTCCAAGGGTCTATTGCAGCCTCGGGCACCTTATGGTCGATCTCCTGTGAGTCTAGATTTTCGAATCCGACGCAAAACTGACAGTTAACTGTAACGTTCAGAGCCTGTTAATGACGATGGAACACACAAATCCCGTCGCGATTCAATACATCGTCCTATGGCCGACCTGTCTCCAAGGGTCTATTGCTGCCTCGGGCACCTTATGGTCGATCTCCTGTGAGTCTAGATTTTCCAATCCGACGCAAAACTGTCAGTTAATTGTAACGTTCGGAGCCTGTTAATGACGATGGAGCCCACAAATCGCGTCGCGATTCAATTCATCGTCCTCCGGCCGACCTGTCTCCAAGGGTCTATTGCTGCCTCGGGCACCTTATGGTCGATCTCCTGCGAGTCTAGATTTTCGAATCCGACGCAAAACTGACAGTTAATTGTAAGGTTCAGAGCCTGTTAATGACGATGGAACACACAAATTGCATCGCGATTCAATACGTCGTCCTCCGGCCGACCTGTCTCCAAGGGTCTATTGCTGCCTCGGGCACCTTATGGTCGTTCTCCTGTGAGTCTAGATTTTCGAATCCGACGCAAAACTGACAGTTAATTGTAACCTTCAGAGCCTGTTAATGACGATGGAACACACAAATTGCGTCGCGATTCAATACATCGTCCTCCAGCCGACTTGTCTCCAAGGTTCTAGTGCTGCCTCGGGCACCTTATGTTCGTTCTTCTGTGAGTCTAGATTTTCGAATCCGACGCAAAACTGACTGTTAATTGTAAGGTTCAGAGCCTCTTAATGACAATGGAACACACAAATTGAGTCGCGATTCAATACATCGTCCTCCGGCCGACCTGTCTCCAAGGGTCTATTGCTGCCTCGGGCACCTTATGGTCGTTCTTCTGTGAGTCTAGATTTTCGAATCCGACGCAAAACTGACAGTTAATTGTAACGTTCAGAGCCTGTTAATGACTATGGAACACACAAATTGCGTCGCGATTCAATACATCGTCCTCCAGCCGACTTGTCTCCAAGGTTCTAGTGCTGCCTCGGGCACCTTATGTTCGTTCTTCTGTGAGTCTAGATTTTCGAATCCGACGCAAAACTGACAGTTAATTGTAAGGTTCAGAGCCTCTTAATGACAATGGAACACACAAATTGAGTCGCGATTCAATACATCGTCCTCCGGCCGACCTGTCTCCAAGGGTCTATTGCTGCCTCGGGCACCTTATGGTCGTTCTTCTGTGAGTCTAGATTTTCGAATCCGACGCAAAACTGACAGTTAATTGTAACGTTCAGAGCCTGTTAATGACTATGGAACACACAAATTGCGTCGCGATTCAATACATCGTCCTCCAGCCAACTTGTCTCCAAGGGTCTAGTGCTGCCTCGGGCACCTTATGGTCGTTCCTCTGTGAGTCTAGATTTTCGAATCCGACGCAAAACTGACAGTTAATTGTAAGGTTCAGAGCCTCTTAATGACAATGGAACACACAAATTGAGTCGCGATTCAATACATCGTCATCCGGCCGACCTGTCTCCAAGGGTCTATTGCTGCCTCGGGCACCTCATGGTCGATCTCCTGTGAGTCTAGATTTTCGAATCCGACGCAAAACTGACAGTTAATTGTAACGTTCAGAGGCTGTTAATGACGATGGAACACACAAATTGCGTCGCGATTCAATACATCGTCTTCCGGCCGACCTGTCTCCAAGGGTCTATTGCTGCCTCGGGCACCTTATGGTCGATTTCCTGTGAGTCTAGATTTTCGAATCCGACGCAAAACTGACAGTTAATTGTAAGGTTCAGAGCCTCTTAATGACGATGGAACACACAAATTGCGTCGCAATTCAATACATCGTCGTCCGGCCGACCTGTCTCCAAGGGTCTATTGCTGCCTCGGGCACCTTATGGTCGTTTTCCTGTGAGTCTAGATTTTCGAATCCGACGCAAAACTGACAGTTAATTATAACGTTCAGAGCCTGTTAATGACGCTGGAACACACAAATCGCGTCGCGATTCAATACGTCGTCCTCCAGCCGACTTGTCTCCAAGGGACTAGTGCTGCCTCGGGCACCTTATGGTCGTTCTTCTGTGAGTCTAGATTTTCGAATCCGACGCAAAACTGACTGTTAATTGTAAGGTTCAGAGCCTCTTAATGACAATGGAACACACAAACTGCGTCGCGATTCAATACATCGTCCTCCGGCCGACCTGTCTCCAAGGGTCTATTGCTGCCTCGGGCACCTTATGGTCGATCTCCTGTGAGTCTAGATTTTCGAATCCGACGCAAAACTGACAGTTAATTGTAACGTTCAGAGCCTGTTAATGACGATGGAACACACAAATCCGGTCGCGATTCAATATATCGTCCTCCAGCCGACTTGTCTCCAAGGGTCTAGTGCTGCCTCGGGCACCTTATGGTCGTTCTCCTGTGAGTCTAGATTTTCGAATGCGATGCAAAACTGGCAGTTAATTGTAAGGTTCGGAGCCTGTTAATGACGATGGAACACACAAATTGCGTCGCGATTCAATACATCGTCCTCCGGCCGACCTGTCTCCAAGGATCTATTGCTGCCTCGGGCACCTTATGGTCGATCTCCTGTGAGTCTAGATTTTCGAATCCGACGCAAAAGTGACAGTTAATTGTAACGTTCAGAGCCTGTTAATGACGATGGAACACACAAATTGCGTCGCGATTCAATACATCGTCCTCCAGCCGACTTGTCTCCAAGGGTCTAGTGCTGCCTCGGGCACCTTATGGTCGTTCCTCTGTGAGTCTAGATTTTCGAATCCGACGCAAAACTGACAGTTAATTGTAAGGTTCAGAGCCTCTTAATGACAATGGAACACACAATTTGAGTCGCGATTCAATACATCGTCCACCGGCCGACCTGTCTCCAAGGGTCTATTGCTGCCTGGGCACCTTATGGTCGATCTCCTGTGAGTTTAGATTTTCGAATCCGACGCAAAACTGACAGTTAATTGTAACGTTCAGAGCCTGTTAATGACGATGGAACACACAAATCGCGTCGCGATTCAATACATCGTCCTCCAACCGACTGGTCTCCAAGGGTCTAGTGCTGCCCCGGGCACCTTATGGTCGTTCTCCTGTGAGTCTAGATTTTCGAATCCGACGCAAAACTGACAGTTAATTGTAAGGTTCAGAGCCTGTTAATGACGATGGAACACACAAATTGCGTCGCGATTCAATACATCGTCCTCCGGCCGACCTGTCTCCAAGGGTCTATTGCTGCCTCGGGCACCTTATGGTCTAGATTTTCGAATCCGACGCAATACTGACAGTTAATTGTAACGTTCAGAGCCTGTTAATGACGATGGAACACACAAATCGCGTCGCGATTCAATACATCGTCCTCCGGCCGACTTGTCTCCAAGGGTCTAGTGCTGCCTCGGGCACCTTATGGTCGTTCTCCTGTGAGTCTAGATTTTCGAATCCGACGCAAAACTGACAGTTAATCGTAAGGTTCAGCGCCTCTTAATGACAATGGAACACACAAATAGCGTCGCGATTCAATACATCGTCCTCCGGCCGACCTGTCTCCAAGGGTGTATTGCTGCCTCGGGCACCTTATGGTCGATCTCCTGTGAGTCTAGATTTTCGAATCCTACGCAAAAATGACAGTTAATTGTAACGTTCAGAGCCTGTTAATGACAATGGAACACACAAATTGCGTCGCGATTCAATACATCGTCCTCCGGCCGACCTGTCTCCAAGGGTCTATTGCTGCCTCGGGCACCTTATGGTCGTTCTTCTGTGAGTCTAGATTTTCGAATCCGACGCAAAACTGACAGTTAATTGTAACGTTCAGAGCCTGTTAATGACTATGGAACACACAAATTGCGTCGCGATTCAATACATCGTCCTCCAGCCGACTTGTCTCCAAGGGTCTAGTGCTGCCTCGGGCACCTTATGGTCGTTCCTCTGTGAGTCTAGATTTTCGAATCCGACGCAAAACTGACAGTTAATTGTAAGGTTCAGAGCCTCTTAATGACAATGGAACACACAAATTGAGTCGCGATTCAATACATCGTCATCCGGCCGACCTGTCTCCAAGGGTCTATTGCTGCCTCGGGCACCTCATGGTCGATCTCCTGTGAGTCTAGATTTTCGAATCCGACGCAAAACTGACAGTTAATTGTAACGTTCAGAGGCTGTTAATGACGATGGAACACACAAATTGCGTCGCGATTCAATACATCGTCTTCCGGCCGACCTGTCTCCAAGGGTCTATTGCTGCCTCGGGCACCTTATGGTCGATCTCCTGTGAGTCTAGATTTTCGAATCCGACGCAAAACTGACAGTTAATTGTAAGGTTCAGAGCCTCTTAATGACAATGGAACACACAAACTGCGTCGCGATTCAATACATCGTCATCCGGCCGACCTGTCTCCAAGGGTCTATTGCTGCCTCGGGCACCTCATGGTCGATCTCCTGTGAGTCTAGATTTTCGAATCCGACGCAAAACTGACAGTTAATTATAACGTTCAGAGCCTGTTAATGACGCTGGAACACACAAATCGCGTCGCGATTCAATACGTCGTCCTCCAGCCGACTTGTCTCCAAGGGACTAGTGCTGCCTCGGGCACCTTATGGTCGTTCTTCTGTGAGTCTAGATTTTCGAATCCGACGCAAAACTGACTGTTAATTGTAAGGTTCAGAGCCTCTTAATGACAATGGGACACACAAACTGCGTCGCGATTCAATACATCGTCCTCCGGCCGACCTGTCTCCAAGGGTCTATTGCTGCCTCGGGCACCTTATGGTCGATCTCCTGTGAGTCTAGATTTTCGAATCCGACGCAAAACTGACAGTTAATTGTAACGTTCAGAGCCTGTTAATGACGATGGAACACACAAATCCGGTCGCGATTCAATACATCGTCCTCCAGCCGACTTGTCTCCAAGGGTCTAGTGCTGCCTCGGGCACCTTATGGTCGTTCTCCTGTGAGTCTAGATTTTCGAATGCGATGCAAAACTGGCAGTTAATTGTAAGGTTCGGAGCCTGTTAATGACGATGGAACACACAAATTGCGTCGCGATTCAATACATCGTCCTCCGGCCGACCTGTCTCCAAGGATCTATTGCTGCCTCGGGCACCTTATGGTCGATCTCCTGTGAGTCTAGATTTTCGAATCCGACGCAAAAGTGACAGTTAATTGTAACGTTCAGAGCCTGTTAATGACGATGGAACACACAAATTGCGTCGCGATTCAATACATCGTCCTCCAGCCGACTTGTCTCCAAGGGTCTAGTGCTGCCTCGGGCACCTTATGGTCGTTCCTCTGTGAGTCTAGATTTTCGAATCCGACGCAAAACTGACAGTTAATTGTAAGGTTCAGAGCCTCTTAATGACAATGGAACACACAATTTGAGTCGCGATTCAATACATCGTCCACCGGCCGACCTGTCTCCAAGGGTCTATTGCTGCCTGGGCACCTTATGGTCGATCTCCTGTGAGTTTAGATTTTCGAATCCGACGCAAAACTGACAGTTAATTGTAACGTTCAGAGCCTGTTAATGACGATGGAACACACAAATCGCGTCGCGATTCAATACATCGTCCTCCAACCGACTTGTCTCCAAGGGTCTAGTGCTGCCCCGGGCACCTTATGGTCGTTCTCCTGTGAGTCTAGATTTTCGAATCCGACGCAAAACTGACAGTTAATTGTAAGGTTCAGAGCCTGTTAATGACGATGGAACACACAAATTGCGTCGCGATTCAATACATCGTCCTCCGGCCGACCTGTCTCCAAGGGTCTATTGCTGCCTCGGGCACCTTATGGTCTAGATTTTCGAATCCGACGCAATACTGACAGTTAATTGTAACGTTCAGAGCCTGTTAATGACGATGGAACACACAAATCGCGTCGCGATTCAATACATCGTCCTCCGGCCGACTTGTCTCCAAGGGTCTAGTGCTGCCTCGGGCACCTTATGGTCGTTCTCCTGTGAGTCTAGATTTTCGAATCCGACGCAAAACTGACAGTTAATCGTAAGGTTCAGCGCCTCTTAATGACAATGGAACACACAAATAGCGTCGCGATTCAATACATCGTCCTCCGGCCGACCTGTCTCCAAGGGTCTATTGCTGCCTCGGGCACCTTATGGTCGATCTCCTGTGAGTCTAGATTTTCGAATCCTACGCAAAAATGACAGTTAATTGTAACGTTCAGAGCCTCTTAATGACAATGGAACACACAAATTGCGTCGCGATTCAATACATCGTCCTCCGGCCGACCTGTCTCCAAGGGTCTATTGCTGCCTCGGGCACCTTATGGTCGATCTACTGTGAGTCTAGATTTTCGAATCCGACGCAAAACTGACAGTTAATTGTAAGGTTCAGAGCCTGTTAATGACGATGGAACACACAAATCGCGTCGCGATTCAATACGTCGTCCTCCGGCCGACCTGTCTCCAAGGTTCTATTGCTGCCTCGGGCACCTTATGGTCGTTCTTCTGTGAGTCTAGATTTTCGAATCCGACGCAAAACTGAGAGTTAATTGTAACGTTCAGAGCCTGTTAATGACGATGGAACACACAAATTGCGTCGCGATTCAATACATCGTCCTCCAGCCGACTTGTCTCCAAGGGTCTAGTGCTGCCTCGGGCACCTTATGGTCGTTCTCCTGTGAGTCTAGATATTCGAATCCGACGCAAAACTGACAGTTAATTGTAAGGTTCAGAGCCTCTTAATGACAATGGAACACACAAATTGAGTCGCGATTCAATACATCGTCTTCCGCCCGACCTGTCTCCAAGGGTCTATTGCTGCCTCGGGCACCTCATGGTCAATCTCCTGTGAGTCTAGATTTTCGAATCCGACGCAAAACTGACAGTTAATTGTAACGTTCAGAGCCTGTTAATGACGATGGAACACACAAATTGCGTCGCGATTCAATACATCGTCTTCCGGCCGACCTGTCTCCAAGGGTCTATTGCTGCCACGGGCACCTTATGGTCGATCTCCTGTGAGTCTAGATTTTCGAATCCGACGCAAAACTGACAGTTAATTGTAAGGTTCAGAGCCTCTTAATGACGATGGAACACACAAATTGCGTCGCGATTCAATACATCGTCGTCCGGCCGACCTGTCTCCAAGGGTCTATTGCTGCCTCGGGCACCTTATGGTCGTTTTCCTGTGAGTCTAGATTTTCGAATCCGACGCAAAACTGACAGTTAATTATAACGTTCAGAGCCTGTTAATGACGCTGGAACACACAAATCGCGTCGCGATTCAATACGTCGTCCTCCAGCCGACTTGTCTCCAAGGGTCTAGTGCTGCCTCGGGCACCTTATGGTCGTTCTTCTGTGAGTCTAGATTTTCGAATGCGACGCAAAACTGGCCGTTAATTGTAAGGTTCGGAGCCTGTTAATGACGATGGAACACACAAATTGCGTCGCGATTCAATACATCGTCCTGCGGCCGACCTGTCTCCAAGGATCTATTGCTGCCTCGGGCACCTTATGGTCGATCTCCTGTGAGTCTAGATTTTCGAATCCGACGCAAAACTGACAGTTAATTGTAACGTTCAGAGCCTGTTAATGACGATGGAACACACAAATCGCGTCGCGATTCAATACATCGTCCTCCAGCCGACCTGTCTCCAAGGGTCTAGTGCTGCCGCGGGCACCTTATGGTCGTTCTCCTGTGAGTCTAGATTTTCGAATCCGACGCAAAACTGACAGTTAATCGTAAGGTTCAGAACCTCTTAATGGAACACACAAATTGCGTCGCGATACAATACATCGTCCTCCGGCCGACCTGTCTCCAAGGGTCTATTGCTGCCTCGGGCACCGTATGGTCGATCTCCTGTGAGTCTAGATTTTCGAATCCGACGCAAAACTGACAGTTAATTGTAACGTTCAGAGCCTGTTAATGACGATGGAACACACAAATCCCGTCGCGATTCAATACATCGTCCTCCGGCCGACCTGTCTCCAAGGGTCTATTGCTGCCTCGGGCACCTTATGGTCGATCTCCTGTGAGTCTAGATTTTCCAATCCGACGCAAAACTGTCAGTTAATTGTAACGTTCATTAACAGGCGTTAATGACGATGGAACACACAAATCGCGTCGCGATTCAATACATCGTCCTCCGGCCGACCTGTCTCCAAGGGTCTATTGCTGCCTCGGGCACCTTATGGTCGATCTCCTGTGAGTCTAGATTTTCGAATCCGACGCAAAACTGACAGTTAATTGTAAGGTTCAGAGCCTGTTAATGACGATGGAACACACAAATTGCGTCGCGATTCAATACGTCGTCCTCCGGCCGACCTGTCTCCAAGGGTCTATTGCTGCCTCGGGCACCTTATGGTCGTTCTCCTGTGAGTCTAGATTTTCGAATCCGACGCAAAACTGACAGTTAATTGTAACCTTCAGAGCCTGTTAATGACGATGGAACACACAAATTGCGTCGCGATTCAATACATCGTCCTCCAGCCGACTTCTCTCCAAGGGTCTAGTGCTGCCTCGGGCACCTTATGTTCGTTCTTTTGTGAGACTAGATTTTCGGATCCGACGCAAAACTGACAGTTAATTGTAAGGTTCAGAGCCTCTTAATGACAATGGAACACACAAATTGAGTCGCGATTCAATACATCGTCCTCCGGCCGACCTGTCTCCGAAGGTCTATTGCTGCCTCGGGCACCTTATGGTCGTTCTTCTGTGAGTCTAGATTTTCGAATCCGACGCAAAACTGACAGTTAATTGTAACGTTCAGAGCCTGTTAATCACGATGGAACACACAAATTGCGTCGCGATTCAATACATCGTCCTCCAGCCGACTTGTCTCCAAGGGTCTAGTGCTGCCTCGGGCACCTTATGGTCGTTCCTCTGTGAGTCTAGATTTTCGAATCCGACGCAAAACTGACAGTTAATTGTAAGGTTCAGAGCCTCTTAATGACAATGGAACACACAAATTGAGTCGCGATTCAATACATCGTCTTCCGGCCGACCTGTCTCCAAGGGTCTATTGCTGCCTCGGGCACCTCATGGTCGATCTCCTGTGAGTCTAGATTTTCGAATCCGACGCAAAACTGACAGTTAATTCTAACGTTCAGAGCCTGTTAATGACGATGGAACACACAAATTGCGTCGCGATTCAATACATCGTCTTCCGGCCGACCTGCCTCCAAGGGTCTATTGCTGCCTCGGCACCTTATGGTCGTTTTCCTGTGAGTCTAGATTTTCGAATCCGACGCAAAACTGACAGTTAATTATAACGTTCACAGCCTGTTAATGACGCTGGAACACACAAATCGCGTCGCGATTCAATACGTCGTCCTCCAGCAGACTTGTCTCCAAGGGTCTAGTGCTGCCTCGGGCACCTTATGGTCGTTCTTCTGTGAGTCTAGATTTTCGAATCCGACGCAAAACTGACTGTTAATTGTAAGGTTCAGAGCCTCTTAATGACAATGGAACACACAAACTGCTTCGCGATTCAATACATCGTCCTCCGGCCGACCTGTCTCCAAGGGTCTATTGCTGCCTCGGGCACCTTATGGTCGATTTCCTGTGAGTCTAGATTTTCGAATCCGACGCAAAACTGACAGTTAATTGTAACGTTCATAGCCTGTTAATGACGATGGAACACACAAATCGCGTCGCGATTCAATACATCGTCCTCCAGCCGACTTGTCTCCAAGGGTCTAGTGCTGCCTCGGGCACCTTATGGTCGTTCTCCTGTGAGTCTAGATTTTCGAATGCGACGCAAAACTGGCAGTTAATTGTAAGGTTCGGAGCCTGTTAATGACGATGGAACACACAAATTGCGGCCGACCTGTCTCCAAGGATCTATTGCTGCCTCGGGCACCTTATGGTCGATCTCCTGTGAGTCTACATTTTCGAATCCGACGCAAAACTGACAGTTAATTGTAACGTTCAGAGCCTGTTAATGACAATGGAACACACAAATCGCGTCGCGATTCAATACATCGACCTCCAGCCGACCTGTCTCCAAGGGTCTAGTGCTGCCTCGGGCACCTTATGGTCGTTCTCCTGTGAGTCTAGATTTTCGAATCCGACTCAAAACTGACAGTTAATCGTAAGGTTCAGAGCCTCTTAATGACAATGGAACACACAAATTGCGTCGCGATTCAATACATCGTCCTCCGGCCGACCTGTCTCCAAGGGTCTATTGCTGCCTCGGGCACCTTATGGTCGATCTCCTGTGAGTCTAGATTTTCGAATCCGACGCAAAACTGACAGTTAATTGTAACGTTCAGAGCCTGTTAATGACGATGGAACACACAAATCCCGTCGCGATTCAATACATCGTCCTCCGGCCGACCTGTCTCCAAGGGTCTATTGCTGCCTCGGGCACCTTATGGTCGATCTCCTGTGAGTCTAGATTTTCCAATCCGACGCAAAACTGTCAGTTAATTGTAACGTTCGGAGCCTGTTAATGACGATGGAACCCACAAATCGCGTCGCGATTCAATTTATCGTCCTCCGGCCGACCTGTCTCCAAGGGTCTATTGCTGCCTCGGGCACCTTATGGTCGATCTCCTGCGAGTCTAGATTTTCGAATCCGACGCAAAACTGACAGTTAATTGTAAGGTTCAGAGCCTGTTAATGACGATGGAACACACAAATTGCGTCGCGATTCAATACGTCGTCCTCCGGCCGACCTGTCTCCAAGGGTCTATTGCTGCCTCGGGCACCTTATGGTCGTTCTCCTGTGAGTCTAGATTTTCGAATCCGACGCAAAACTGACAGTTAATTGTAACCTTCAGAGCCTGTTAATGACGATGGAACACACAAATTGCGTCGCGATTCAATACATCGTCCTCCAGCCGACTTGTCTCCAAGGTTCTAGTGCTGCCTCGGGCACCTTATGTTCGTTCTTCTGTGAGTCTAGATTTTCGAATCCGACGCAAAACTGACAGTTAATTGTAAGGTTCAGAGCCTCTTAATGACAATGGAACACACAAATTGAGTCGCGATTCAATACATCGTCATCCGGCCGACCTGTCTCCAAGGGTCTATTGCTGCCTCGGGCACCTCATGGTCGATCTCCTGTGAGTCTAGATTTTCGAATCCGACGCAAAACTGACAGTTAATTGTAACGTTCAGAGGCTGTTAATTACGATGGAACACACAAATTGCGTCGCGATTCAATACATCGTCTTCCGGCCGACCTGTCTCCAAGGGTCTATTGCTGCCTCGGGCACCTTATGGTCGATCTCCTGTGAGTCTAGATTTTCGAATCCGACGCAAAACTGACAGTTAATTGAAACGTTCAGAGCCTCTTAATGACGATGGAACACACAAATTGCGTCGCGATTCAATACATCGTCCTCCGGCCGACCTGTCTCCAAGGGTCTAGTGCTGCCTCGGACACCTTATGGTCGTTCTCCTGTGAGTCTAGATTTTCGAATCCGACGCGAAACTGACAGTTAATTGTAACGTTCAGCACCTGTTAATGACGATGGAACACACAAATCGCGTCGCGATTCAATACATCGTCCTCCAGCCGACTTGTCTCCAAGTGTCTAGTGCTGCCTCGGGCACCTTATGGTCGTTCTTCTGTGAGTCTAGATTTTCGAATCCGACGCAAAACTGACAGTGAATTGTAACGTTCAGAGCCTCTTAATGACGATGGAACACACAAATTGCGTCGCGATTCAATACATCGTCCTCCGGCCGACCTGTCCCCAAGGGTCTAGTGCTGCCTCGGACACCTTATGTTCGTTCTCCTGTGAGTCTAGATTTTCGAATCCGACGCGAAACTGACAGTTAATTGTAACGTTCAGCGCCTGTTATTGACGATGGAACACACAAATTGCGTCGCGATTCAATACATCGTCCTCCAGCCGACTTGTCTCCAAGGGTCTAGTGCTGCCTCGGGCACCTTATGGTCGTTCTTCTGTGAGTCTAGATTTTCGAATCCGACGCAAAACTGCCAGTTAATTGTAACGTTCAGAGCCTCTTAATGACAATGGAACACACAAATCGCGTCGCGATTCAATACATCGTCCTCCGGCCGACCTGTCTCCAAGGGTCTAATGCTGCCTCGGTCACCTTATAGTCGATCTCCTGTGAGTCTAGATTTTCGAATCCGACGCGAAACTGACAGTTAATTGTAACGTTCAGCACCTGTTAATGACGATGGAACACACAAATCGCGTCGCGATTCAATACATCGTCCTCCAGCCGACTTGTCTCCAAGTGTCTAGTGCTGCCTCGGGCACCTTATGGTCGTTCTTCTGTGAGTCTAGATTTTCGAATCCGACGCAAAACTGACAGTTAATTGTAACGTTCAGAGCCTCTTAATGACAATGGAACACACAAATCGCGTCGCGATTCAATACATCGTCCTCCGGCCGACCTGTCTCCAAGGGTCTATTGCTGCCTCGGTCACCTTATAGTCGATCTCCTGTGAGTCTAGATTTTCGAATCCGACGCAAAACTGACAGTTTATTGTAACGTTCAGAGCCTGTTAATGACGATGGAACATACAAATCGCGTCGCGATTCAATACATCGTCCTCCGGCCGACTTGTCTCCAAGGGTCTATTGCTGCCTCGGGCACCTTATGGTCGATCTCCTGTGAGTCTACATTTTCGAATCCGACGCAAAACTGACAGTTAATTGTAACGTTCAGAGCCTGTTCATGACGATGGAACACACAAATTGCGTCGCGATTCATACATCGTCCTCCGGCCGACCTGTCTCCAAGGGTCTAGTGCTGCCTCGGACACCTTATGGTCGTTCTCCTGTGAGTCTAGATTTTCGAATCCAACGCGAAACTGACAGTTAATTGTAACGTTCAGCACCTGTTAATGACGATGGAACACACAAATCGCGTCGCGATTCAATACATCGTCCTCCAGCCGACTTGTCTCCAAGTGTCTAGTGCTGCCTCGGGCACCTTATGGTCGTTCTTCTGTGAGTCTAGATTTTCGAATCCGACGCAAAACTGACAGTGAATTGTAACGTTCAGAGCCTCTTAATGACGATGGAACACACAAATTGCGTCGCGATTCAATACATCGTCCTCCGGCCGACCTGTCTCCAAGGGTCTATTGCTGCCTCGGGCACCTTATGGTCGATCTCCTGTGAGTCTAGATTTTCGAATCCGACGCAAAACTGACAGTTAATTGTAACGTTCAGAGCCTGTTAATGACGATGGAACACACAAATCCCCTAGCGATTCAATACATCGTCCTCCGGCCGACCTGTCTCCAAGGGTTTATTGCTGCCTCAGGCACCTTATGGTCGATCTCCTGTGAGTCTAGATTTTCGAATCCGACGCAAAACTGACAGTTAATTGTAACGATCAGAGCCTGTTAATGACGATGGAACACACAAATCGCGTTGCGATTCAATACATCGTCCTCCGGCCGACCTGTCTCCAAAGGTCTAGTGCTGCCTCGGGTACCTAATGGTCGTTCTCCTGTGAGTCTAGATTTTCGAATCCGACGCAAAACTGACAGTTAATTGTAAGGTTCAGATCCTGTTAATGACGATGGAACACACAAATTGCGTCGCGATTCAATACATCGTCCTCCGGCCGACCTGTCCCCAAGGGTCTAGTGCTGCCTCGGACACCTTATGTTCGTTCTCCTGTGAGTCTAGATTTTCGAATCCGACGCGAAACTGACAGTTAATTGTAACGTTCAGCGCCTGTTATTGACGATGGAACACACAAATCGCGTCGCGATTCAATACATCGTCCTCCAGCCGACTTGTCTCCAAGGGTCTAGTGCTGCCTCGGGCACTTTATGGTCGTTCTTCTGTGAGTCTAGATTTTCGAATCCGACGCAAAACTGACAGTTAATTGTAACGTTCAGAGCCTCTTAATGACAATGGAACACACAAATCGCGTCGTGATTCAATACATCGTCCTCCGGCCGACCTGTCTCCAAGGGTCTATTGCTGCCTCGGTCACCTTATAGTCGATCTCCTGTGAGTCTAGATTTTCGAATCCGACGCAAAACTGACAGTTAATTGTAACGTTCAGAGCCAGTTAATGACGATGGAACACACAAATCGCGTCGCGATTCAATACATCGTCCTCCGGCCGACCTGTCTCCAAGGGTCTATTGCTGCCTCGTTCACCTTATGGTCGTTCTCCTGTGAGTCTAGATTTTCGAATCCGACGCAAAACTGACAGTTAATTGTAAGGTTCAGAGCCTGTTAATGACGATGGAACACACAAATCGCGTCGCGATTCAATACATCGTCCTCCGGCCGACCTGTCTCCAAGGGTCTATTGCTGCCTCGGGCACCTTATGGTCGATCTCCTGTGAGCCTAGATTTTCGAATCCGACGCAAAACTGACAGTTAATTGTAACGTTCAGAGCCTGTTCATGACGATGGAACACACAAATTGCGACGCGATTCAATACATCGTTCTCCGGCCGACCTGTCTCCAAGGGTCTATTGCTGCCTCGGGCACCTTACGGTCGATCTCCTGTGAGTCTAGATTTTCGAATCCGACGCAAAAGTGACAGTTAACTGTAACGTTCAGAGCCTGTTAATGACGATGGAACACACAAATCGCGTCGCGATTCAATACATCGTCCTCCAGCCGACTTGTCTCCAAGGGTCTAGTTCTGCCTCGGGCTCCTGATGGTCGTCCTTCTGTGAGGCTAGATTTTCGAATCCGACGCAAAACTGACAGTTAATTGTAAGGTTCAGAGCCTCTTAATGACAATGGAACACGCAAATCGCGTCGCGATTCAATACATCGTCCTCCGGCCGACCTGTCTCCAAGGTTATATTGCTGCCTCGGGCACCTTATGGTCGATCTCCTGTGAGTCTAGATTTTCGAATCCGACGCAAAACTGACAGTTAATTGTAACGTTCAGAGCCTGTTAATGACGATGGAACACACAAATCGCGTCGCGATTCAATACATCGTCCTCCGGCCGACCTGTGTCAAAGGGTCTATTGCTGCCTCGGTCACCTTATGTTCGTTCTCCTGTGAGTCTAGATTTTCGAATCCGACGCAAAACTGACAGTTAATTGTAAGGTTCAGAGCCTGTTAATGACGATGGAACACAAAAATCGCGTCGCGATTCAATACATCGTCCTCCGGCCGACCTGTCTCCAAGGGTCTATTGCTGCCTCGGGCACCTTATGGTCGATCTCCTGTGAGTCTAGATTTTCGAATCCGACGCAAAACTGACAGTTAATTGTAACGTTCATAGCCTGTTCATGACGATGGAACACACAAATTGCGTCGCGATTCAATACATCGTCCTCCGGCCGACCTGTCTCCAAGGGTCTATTGCTGCCTCGGGCACCTTATGGTCGTTCTCCTGTGAGTCTAGACTTTTGAATCCGACGCAAAACTGACAGTGAATTGTAAGGTTCAGAGCCTGTTAATGACGATGGAACACACAAATTGCGTCGCGATTCAATACATCGTCCTCCAGCCGACTTGTCTCCAAGGGTCTAGTGCTGCCTCGGGCACCTGATGGTCGTTCTTCTGTGAGGCTAGATTTTCGAATCCGACGCAAAACTTACAGTTAATTGTAAGGTTCAGAGCCTCTTAATGACAATGGAACACACAAATCGCGTCGCGATTCAATACGTCGTCCTCCGGCCGACCTGTCTCCAAGGATCTATTGCTGCCTCGGGCACCTTATGGTCGATCTCCTGTGAGTCTAGATTTTCGAATCCGACGCAAAACTGACAGTTAATTGTAACGTTCAGAGCCTGTTAATGACGATGTAACACACAAATTCCGTCGCGATTCAATACATCGTCCTCCAGCCGACTTGTCTCCAAGGGTCTAGTGCTGCCTCGGGCACCTTATGGTCGTTCTTCTGTGAGTCTAGATTTTCGAATCCGACGCAAAACTGACAGTTAATTGTAACGTTCAGAGCCTGTTAATGACGATGGAACACACAAACCGCGTCTGCGATTCAATACATCGTCCTCCGGCCGACCTGTCTCCAAGGGTCTATTGCTGCCTCGGGCACCTTATGGTCGATCTCCTGTGAGTCTAGATTTTCGAATCCGACGCAAAACTGACAGTTAATTGTAACGTTCAGAGCCTGTTCATGACGATGGAACACACAAATTGCGTCGCGATTCAATACATCGTCCTCCGGCCGACCTGTCTCCAAGGGTCTATTGCTGCCTCGGCCACCTTATGGTCGATCTCCTGTGAGTCTAGATTTTCGAATCCGACGCAAAAGTGACAGTAAATTGTAACGTTCAGAGCCTGTTAATGACGATGGAACACACAAATCGCGTCGCGATTCAATACATCGTCCTCCAGCCGACTTGTCTCCAAGGGTCTAGTGCTGCCTCGGGCACCTGATGGTCGTTCTTCTGTGAGGCTAGATTTTCGAATCCGACGCAAAACTGACAGTTAATTGTAAGGTTCAGAGCCTCTTAATGACAATGGAACACGCAAATCGCGTCGCGATTCAATACATCGTCCTCCGGCCGACCTGTCTCCAAGGGTCTATTGCTGCCTCGGTCACCTTATGGTCGATCTCCTGTGAGTCTAGATTTTCGAATCCGACGCAAAAGTGACAGTGAACTGTAACGTTCAGAGCCTGTTAATGACGATGGAACACACAAATCGCGTCGCGATTCAATACATCGTCCTCCAGCCGCCTTGTCTCCAAGGGTCTAGTGCTGCCTCGGGCACCTGATGGTCGTCCTTCTGTGAGGCTAGATTTTCGAATCCGACGCAAAACTGACAGTTAATTGTAAGGTTCAGAGCCTCTTAATGACAATGGAACACGCAAATCGCGTCGCGATTCAATACATCGTCCTCCGGCCGACCTGTCTCCAAGGGTCTATTGCTGCCTCGGGCACCTTATGGTCGATCTCCTGTGAGTCTAGATTTTCGAATCCGACGCAAAACTGACAGTTAATTGTAACGTTCAGAGCCTGTTAATGACGATGGAACACACAAATCGCGTCGCGATTCAATACATCGTCCTCCGGCCGACCTGTGTCAAAGGGTCTATTGCTGCCTCGGTCACCTTATGTTCGTTCTCCTGTGAGTCTAGATTTTCGAATCCGACGCAAAACTGACAGTTAATTGTAAGGTTCAGAGCCTGTTAATGACGATGGAACACAAAAATCGCGTCGCGATTCAATACATCGTCCTCCGGCCGACCTGTCTCCAAGGGTCTATTGCTGCCTCGGGCACCTTATGGTCGATCTCCTGTGAGTCTAGATTTTCGAATCCGACGCAAAACTGACAGTTAATTGTAACGTTCATAGCCTGTTCATGACGATGGAACACACAAATTGCGTCGCGATTCAATACATCGTCCTCCGGCCGACCTGTCTCCAAGGGTCTATTGCTGCCTCGGGCACCTTATGGTCGTTCTCCTGTGAGTCTAGACTTTTGAATCCGACGCAAAACTGACAGTGAATTGTAAGGTTCAGAGCCTGTTAATGACGATGGAACACACAAATTGCGTCGCGATTCAATACATCGTCCTCCAGCCGACTTGTCTCCAAGGGTCTAGTGCTGCCTCGGGCACCTGATGGTCGTTCTTTTGTGAGGCTAGATTTTCGAATCCGACGCAAAACTTACAGTTAATTGTAAGGTTCAGAGCCTCTTAATGACAATGGAACACACAAATCGCGTCGCGATTCAATACGTCGTCCTCCGGCCGACCTGTCTCCAAGGATCTATTGCTGCCTCGGGCACCTTATGGTCGATCTCCTGTGAGTCTAGATTTTCGAATCCGACGCAAAACTGACAGTTAATTGTAACGTTCAGAGCCTGTTAATGACGATGTAACACACAAATTCCGTCGCGATTCAATACATCGTCCTCCAGCCGACTTGTCTCCAAGGGTCTAGTGCTGCCTCGGGCACCTTATGGTCGTTCTTCTGTGAGTCTAGATTTTCGAATCCGACGCAAAACTGACAGTTAATTGTAAGGTTCAGAGCCTGTTAATGACGATGGAACACACAAATCGCGTCGCGATTCAATACATCGTCCTCCGGCCGACCTGTCTCCAAGGGTCTATTGCTGCCTCGGCCACCTTATGGTCGATCTCCTGTGAGTCTAGATTTTCGAATCCGACGCAAAAGTGACAGTAAATTGTAACGTTCAGAGCCTGTTAATGACGATGGAACACACAAATCGCGTCGCGATTCAATACATCGTCCTCCAGCCGACTTGTCTCCAAGGGTCTAGTGCTGCCTCGGGCACCTGATGGTCGTTCTTCTGTGAGGCTAGATTTTCGAATCCGACGCAAAACTGACAGTTAATTGTAAGGTTCAGAGCCTCTTAATGACAATGGAACACGCAAATCGCGTCGCGATTCAATACATCGTCCTCCGGCCGACCTGTCTCCAAGGGTCTATTGCTGCCTCGGGCACTTTATGGTCGATCTCCTGTGAGTCTAGATTTTCGAATCCGACGCAAAACTGACAGTTAATTGTAACGTTCAGAGCCTGTTAATGACGATGGAACACACAAATCGCGTCGCGATTCAATACATCGTCCTCCGGCCGACCTGTCTCAAAGGGTCTATTGCTGCCTCGGTCACCTTATGTTCGTTCTCCTGTGAGTCTACATTTTCGAATCCGACGCAAAACTGACAGTTAATTGTAAGGTTCAGAGCCTGTTAATGACGATGGAACACAAATATCGCGTCGCGATTCAATACATCGTCCTCCAGCCGACTTGTCTCCAAGGGTCTAGTGCTGCCTCGGGCACCTTATGGTCGTTCTTCTGTGAGTCTAGATTTTCGAATCCGACGCAAAACTTACAGTTAATTGTAAGGTTCAGAGCCTCTTAATGACAATGGAACACGCAAATCGCGTCGCGATTCAATACATCGTCATCCGGCCGACCTGTCTCCAAGTGTCTATTGCTGCCTCGGGCACCTTATGGTCGATCTCCTGTGAGTCTAGATTTTCGAATCCGACGCAAAACTGACAGTTAATTGTAACGTTCAGAGCCTGTTAATGACGATGTAACACACAAATTGCGTCGCGATTCAATACATCGTTCTCCAGCCGACTTGTCTCCAAGGGTGTAGTGCTGCCTCGGACACCTTATGTTCGTTCTCCTGTGAGTCTAGATTTTCGAATCCGACGCAAAACTGACAGTTAATTGTAAGGTTCAGAGCCTCTTAATGACAATCTAACACACAAATTGCGTCGCGATTCAATACATCGTCCTACGGCCGACCTGTCTCCAAGGGTCTAGTGCTGCCTCGGACACCTTATGGTCGTTCTCCTGTGAGTCTAGATTTTCGAATCCGACGCAAAACTGACAGTTAATTGTAATGTTCAGCGCCTGTTAATGACGATGGAACACACAAATCGCGTCGCGATTCAATACATCGTCCTCCAGCCGACTTGTCTCCAAGGGTCAAGTCCTGCCTCGGGCACCTTATGGTCGTTCTTCTGTGAGTCTAGATTTTCGAATCCGACGCAAAACTGACAGTTAATTGTAAGGTTCAGAGCCTCTTAATGGCAATGGAACACACAAATTCGTCGCGATTCAATACATCGTCCTCCGGCCGACCTGTCTCCAAGGGTCTATTGCTCCCTCGGGTACCATATGGTCGATCTCCTGTGAGTCTAGATTTTCGAATCCGACGCAAAAATGACAGTTAATTGTAACTTTCAGAGCCTGTTAATGACGATGGAACACACAAATTGCGTCGCGATTCAATACATCGTCCTCCGGCCGACCTGTCTCCAAGGGTCTGTTGCTGCCTCGGGCACCTTATGGTCGATCTCCTGTGAGTCTAGATTTTCGAATCCGACGCAAAACTGACAGTTAATCGTAAGGTTCAGAGCCTCTTAATGACAATGGAACACACAAATTGCGTCGCGATTCAATACATCGTCCTCCGGCCGACCTGTCTCCAAGGGTCTATTGCTGCCTCGTGCACCTTATGGTCGATCTCCTGTGAGTCTAGATTTTCGAATCCGACGCAAAACTGAAAGTTAATTGTAACGTTCAGAGCCTGTTAATGACGATGTAACACACAAATTGCGTCGTGATTCAATACATCGTCCTCCAGCCGACTTGTCTCCAAGGGTGTAGTGCTGCCTCGGACACCTTATGTTCGTTCTCCTGTGAGTCTAGATTTTCGAATCCGACGCAAAACTGACAGTTAATTGTAAGGTTCAGAGCCTCTTAATGACAATGGAACACACAAATTGCGTCGCGATTCAATACATCGTCCTACGGCCGACCTGTATCCAAGGGTCTACTGCTGCCTCGGACACCTTATGGTCGTTCTCCTGTGAGTCTAGATTTTCGAATCCGACGCAAAACTGACAGTTAATTGTAACGTTCAGCGCCTGTTAATGAGGATGGAACACACAAATCGCGTCGCGATTCAATACATCGTCCTCCAGCCGACTTGTCTCCAAGGGTCAAGTCCTGCCTCGGGCACGTTATGGTCGTTCTTCTGTGAGTCTAGATTTTCGAATCCGACGCAAAACTGACAGTTAATTGTAACGTTCAGAGCCTGTTCATGTCGATGGAACACACAAATTGCGTCGCGATTCAATACATCGTCCTCCGGCCGACCTGTCTCCAAGGGTCTATTGCTGCCTCGGGCACCTTATGGTCGTTCTCCTGTGAGTCTAGACTTTCGAATCCGACGCAAAACTGACAGTTAATTGTAACATTCAGAGTCTGTTCATGACGATGGAACACACAAATTGCGACGCGATTCAATACATCGTCCTCCAGCCGACTTGTCTCCAAGGGTCTAGTGCTGCCTCGGGCACCTTATGGTCGTTCTTCTGTGAGTCTAGATTTTCGAATCCGACGCAAAACTTACAGTTAATTGTAAGGTTCAGAGCCTCTTAATGACAATAGCACACACAAATCGCGTCGCGATTCAATACATCGTCCTCCGGCCGACCTGTCTCCAAGGGTCTATTGCTGCCTCGGGCACCTTATGGTCGATCTCCTGTGAGTCTAGATTTTCGAATCCGACGCAAAACTGACGGTTAATTGTAACGTTCAGAGCCTGTTAATGACGATGGAACACACAAATTGCGTCGCGATTCAATACATCGTCCTCCGGCCGACCTGTCTCCAAGGGTCTGTTGCTGCCTGGGGCACCTTATGGTCGATCTCCTGTGAGTCTAGATTTTCGAAGCCGACGCAAAACTGACAGTTAATTGTAACGTTCAGACCCTGTTAATGACGATGTTACACACAAATTGCGTCGCGATTCAATACATCGTCCTCCAGTCGACTTGTCTCCAAGGGACTAGTGCTGCCTCGGACACCTTAAGGTCGTTCTCCTGTGAGTCTAGTTTTTCGAATCCGACGCAAAACTGACAGTTAATTGTAAGGTTCAGAGCCTCTTAATGATAATGGAACACACAAATTGCATCGCGATTCAATACATCGTCCTCCGGCCGACCTGTCTCCAAGGGTCTAGTGCTGCCTCGGACACCTTATGGTCGTTCTCCTGTGAGCCTAGATTTTCGAATACGACGCAAAAATGACAGTTAATTGTAACGTTCAGAGCCTGTTAATGACGATGGAACACACAAATCCTGTCGCGATTCAATACATCGTCCTCCGGCCGACCTGTCTCCAAGGGTCTATTGCTGCCTTGGGCACCTTATGGTAGATCTCCTGTGAGTCTAGATTTTCGAATCCGACGCAAAACTGACAGTTAACTGTAACGTTCAGAGCCTGTTAATGACGATGGAACACACAAATATCGTCGCGATTCAATACATTGTCCTCCGGCCGACCTGTCTCCAAGGGTCTATTGCTGCCTCGGTCACCTTATGGTCGTTCTCCCGTGAGTCTAGATTTTCGAATCCGACCCAAAACTGACAGTTAATTGTAGGGTTCAGAGCCTGTTAATGACGATGGAACACACAAATCTCGTCGCGATTCAATACATCGTCCTCCGGCCGACCTGTCTCCAAGGGTCTATTGCTGCCTCGGGCACCTTATGGTCGATCTCCTGTGAGTCTAAATTTTCGAATCCGACGCAAAACTGACAGTTAATTGTAACGTTCAGAGCCTGTTCATGACGATGGAACACACAAATTGCGTCGCGATTCAATACATCGTCCTCCGGCCGACCTGTCTCCAAGGGTCTATTGCTGCCTGGGGCACCTTATGGTCGTTCTCCTGTGAGTCTAGACTTTCGAATCCGACGCAAAACTGACAGTTAATTGTAACATTCAGAGTCTGTTAATGACGATGGAACACACAAATCGTGTCGCGATTCAATACATCGTCCTCCGGCCGACCTGTCTCCAAGGGTCTGTTGCTGCCTCGGGCACCTTATGGTCGATCTCCTGTGAGTCTAGATTTTCGAATCCGACTTACAACTGACAGTTAATTGTAAGGTTCAGAGCCTGTTAATGACGATGGAACACACAAATTGCGTCGCGATTCAATACATCGTCCTCCGGCCGACCTGTCTCCAAGGGTCTACTGCTGCCTCGGGCACCTTATGGTCGATCTCCTGTGAGTCTAGATTTTCGAATCCGACGCAAAACTGACAGTTAATTGTAACGTTCAGAGCCTGTTAATGACGATGGAACACACAAATTGCGTCGCGATTCAATACATCGTCCTCCGGCCGACCTGTCTCCAAGGATCTATTGCTGCCTCGGGCACCTTATGGTCTAGATTTTCGAATCCGACGCAAAACTGACAGTTAATTGTAACGTTCAGAGCCTGTTAATGACGATGGAACACACAAATCGCGACGCGATTCAATACATCGTCCTCCGGCCGACTTGTCTCCAAGGGTCTAGTGCTGCCTCGGGCACCTTATGGTCGTTCTCTTGTGAGTCTAGATTTTCGAATCCGACGCAAAACTGACAGTTAATTGTAACGTTCAGCGCCTGTTAATGACGATGGAACACACAAATCGCGTCGCGATTCAATACATCGTCCTCCAGCCGACTTGTCTCCAAGGGTCTAGTCCTGCCTCGGGCACCTTATGGTCGTTCTTCTGTGAGTCTAGATTTTCGAATCCGACGCAAAACTGACAGTTAATTGTAAGGTTCAGAGCCTCTTAATGACAATGGAACACACAAATTGCGTAGCGATTCAATACATCGTCCTCCGGCCGACCTGTCTCCAAGGGTCTATTGCTGCCTCGGGCACCTTATGGTCGATCTCCTATGAGTCTAGATTTTCGAATCCGACGCAAAAATGACAGTTAATTGTAACGTTCAGAACCTGTTAATGACGATGGAACACACAAATCCCGTCGCGATTCAATACATCGTCCTCCGGCCGACCTGTCTCCAAGGTTCTATTGCTGCCTCGGGCACCTTATGGTCGATCTCCTGTGAGTCTAGATTTTCGAATCCGACGCAAAACTGACAGTTAATTGTAACGTTCAGAGCCTGTTAATGACGATGGAACACACAAATCACGTCGCGATTCAATTCATCATCCTCCAGCCGACTTGTCTCCAAGGGTCTAGTGCTGCCTCGGGCACCTTATGGTCCTTCTCCTGTGAGTCTAGATTTTCGAATCCGACGCAAAACTGACAGTTAGTTGTAACGTTCAGAACCCGTTCATGACGATGGAACACACAAATTGCGTCGCGATTCAATACACCGTCCTCCGGCCGACCTGTCTCCAAGGGTCTATTGCTGCCTCGGGCACCTTATGGTCGATCTCCTGTGAGTCTAGATTTTCGAATCCGACGCAAAACTGACAGTTAATTGTAACGTTCAGAGCCTGTTAATGACGATGGAACACACTAATTGCGTCGCGATTCAATACATCGTCCTTCGGCCGACCTGTCTCCAAGGGTCTATTGCTGCCTCGGGCACCTTATGGTCTAGATTTTCGAATCCGACGCAAAACTGACAGTTAATTGTAACGTTCAGAGCCTGTTAATGACGATGGAACACACAAATCGCGACGCGATTCAATACATCGTCCTCCGGCCGACTTGTCTCCAAGGGTCTAGTGCTGCCTCGGGCACCTTATGGTCGTTCTCTTGTGAGTCTAGATTTTCGAATCCGACGCAAAACTGACAGTTAATCGTAAGGTTCAGAGCCTCTTAATGACAATGGAACACACAAATTGCGTCGCGATTCAATACATCGTCCTCCGGCCGACCTGTCTCCAAGGGTCTATTGCTGCCTCGGGCACCTTATGGTCGATCTCCTGTGAGTCTAGATTTTCGAATCCGACGCAAAACTGACAGTTCATTGTAACGTTCAGAGCCTGTTAATGACGATGGAACACACAAATTGCGTCGCGATTCAATACATCGTCCTCCAGCCGACTTGTCTCCAAGGGTGTAGTGCTGCCTCGGTCACCTTATGGTCGTTCTCCTGTGAGTCTAGATTTTCGAATCCGACGCAAAACTGACAGTTAATTGTAACGTTCAGAGCCTGTTAATGACGATGGAATACACAAATCGCGTCGCGATTCAATACATCGTCCTCCGGCCGACCTGTCTCCAAGGGTCTATTGCTGCCTCGGGCACCTTACGGTCGATCTCCTGTGAGTCTAGATTCTCGAATCCGACGCTAAACTGACAGTTAGTTGTAACGTTCAGAACCTGTTCATGACGATGGAACACACAAATTGCGTCGCGATTCAATACATCGTCCTCCGGCCGACCTGTCTCCAAGGGTCTATTGCTGCCTCGGGCACCTTATGTTCGTTCTCCTGTGAGTCTAGACTTTCGAATCCGACGCAAAACTGACAGTTAATTGTAACGTTCAGAGCCTGTTAATGACGATGGAACACACAAATCGCGTCGCGATTCAATACATCGTCCTCCGGCCGACTTGTCTCCAAGGGTCTAGTGCTGCCTCGGGCACCTTATGGTCGTTCTCCTGTGAGTCTAGATTTTCGAATCCGACCCAAAACTGACAGTCAATCGTAAGGTTCAGCGCCTCTTAATGACAATGGAACACACAAATTGCAACGCGATTCAATACATCTTCCTCCGGCCGACCTGTCTCCAAGGGTCTATTGCTGCCTCGGGCACCTTATGGTCGATCTCCTGTGAGTCTAGATTTTCGAATCCGACGCAAAACTGACAGTTAATTGTAAGGTTCAGAGCCTGTTAATGACGATGGAACACACAAATTGCGTCGCGATGCAATACATCCTCCTCCGGCCGACCTGTCTCCAAGGGTCTATTGCTGCCTCGGGTACCTTATGGTCGTTCTCCTGTGAGTCTAATTTTCGAATCCGACGCAAAACTGACAGTTAATTGTAACGTTCAGAGCCTGTTGATGACGATGGAACACACAAATCGCGTCGCGATTCAATACATCGTCTTCCGGCCGACCTGTCTCCAAGGGTCTATTGCTGCCTCGGGCACCTCATGGTCGATCTCCTGTGAGTCTAGATTTTCGAATCCGACGCAAAACTGACAGTTAATTGTAAGGTTCAGAGCCTGTTAATGACGATGGAACACACAAATTGCGTCGCGATTCAATACATCGTCCTCCAGCCGACTTGTCTCCAAGGGTCTAGTGCTGCCTCGGGCACCTTATGGTCGTTCTTCTGTGAGTCTAGATTTTCGAATCCGACGCAAAACTGACAGTTAATTGTAACGTTCAGAGCCTGTTAATGACGATGGAACACACAAATCACGTCGCGATTCAATACATCGTCCACCAGCCGACTTGCCTCCAAGAGTGTAGTGCTGCCTCGGGCACCTTATGGTCGTTCTCCTGTGAGTCTAGATTTTCGAATCCGACGCAAAACTGACAGTTAATTGTAAGGTTCAGAGCCTGTTAATGACGATGGAACACACAAATTGCGTCGCGATTCAATACATCGTCCTCCGGCCGACCTGTCTCCAAGGGTCTATTGCTGCCTCGGGCACTTTATGGTCGATATCCTGTGAGTCTAGATTTTCGAATCCGACGCAAAACTCACAGTTAATTGTAACGTTCAGAGCCTGTTAATGACGATGGAACACACAAATTGCGTCGCGATTCAATACATCGTCCTCCGGCCGACCTGTCTCCACGGGTCTATTGCTGCCTCGGGCACCTTATGGTCTAGATTTTCGAATCCGACGCAAAACAGACAGTTAATTGTAACGTTCAGAGCCTGTTAGTGACGATGGAACACACAAATCGCGACGCGATTCAATACATCGTCCTCCGGCCGACTTGTCTCCAAGGGTCTAGTGCTGCCTCGGACACCTTATGTTCGTTCTCCTGTGAGTCTAGATTTTCGAATCAGACGCAAAACTGACAGTTAATTGTAAGGTTCAGAGCCTCTTAATGACAATGGAACAAAGAAATTGCGTCGCGATTCAATACATCGTCCTACGGCCGACCTGTCTCCAAGTGTCTAGTGCTGCCTCGGACACCTTATGGTCGTTCTCCTGTGAGTCTAAATTTTCGAATCCCACGCAAAACTGACAGTTAATTGTAACGTTCAGCGCCTGTAAATGACGATGGAACACACAAATCGCGTCGCGATTCAATACATCGTCCTCCAGCCGACTTGTCTCCAAGAGTCTAGTGCTGCCTCGGGCACCTTATGGTCGTTCTCTTGTGAGTCTAGATTTTCGAATCCGACGCAAAACTGACAGTTAATTGTAACGTTCAGAGCCTGTTAATGACGATGGAACACACAAATTGCGTCGCGATTCAATACATCGTCCTCCGGCCGACCTGTCTCCAAGGGTCTATTGCTGCCTCGGGCACCTTACGGTCGATCTCCTGTGAGTCTAGATTTTCGAATCCGACGCAAAACTGACAGTTAATTGTAACGTTCAGAGCCTGTTCATGACGATGGAACACACAAATTGCGTCGCGATTCAATACATCGTCCTCCGGCCGACCTGTCTCCAAGGGTCTATTGCTGCCTCGGGCACCTTATGGTCTAGATTTTCGAATCCGACGCAAAACTGACAGTTAATTGTAACGTTCAGATCCTGTTAATGACGATGGATTACACAAATCGCGACGCGATTCAATACATCGTCCTCCGGCCGACCTGTCTCCAAGTGTCTAGTGCTGCCTCGGACACCTTATGGTCGTTCTCCTGTGAGTCTAGATTTTCGAATCCGACGCAAAACTGACAGTTAATTGTAACGTTCAGAGCCTGTTAATGACGATGTAACACACAAATTGCGTCGCGATTCAATACATCGTCCTCCAGCCGACTTGACTCCAAGGGTGTAGTGCTGCCTCGGACACCTTATGTTCGTTCTCCTGTGAGTCTAGATTTTCGAATCCGACGCAAAACTGACAGTTAATTGTAAGGTTCAGAGGCTGTTCATGACGATGGAACACACAAATTGCGTCGCGATTCAATACATCGTCCTCCGGCCGACCTGTCTCCAAGGGTCTATTGCTGCCTCGGGCACCTTATGGTCGTTCTCCTGTGAGTCTAGACTTTCGAATCCGACGCAAAACTGACAGTTAATTGTAACATTCAGAGTCTGTTGATGACGATGGAACACACAAATTGTGTCGCGATTCAATACATGGTCCTCCAGCCGACTTGTCTCCAAGGGTCTAGTGCTGCCTCGGGCACCTTATGGTCGTTCTTCTGTGAGTCTAGATTTTCGAATCCGACGCAAAACTTACAGTTAATTGTAAGGTTCAGAGCCTCTTAATGACAATGGAACACACAAATCGCGTCGCGATTCAATACATCGTCCTCCGGCCGACCTGTCTCCATGGGTCTATTGCTGCCTCGGGCACCTTATGGTCGATCTCCTGTGAGTCTAGATTTTCGAATCCGACGCAAAACTGACAGTTAATTGTAACGTTCAGAGCCTGTTCATGACGATGGAACACACAAATTGCGTCGCGATTCAATACATCGTCCTCCAGCCGACTTGTCTCCAAGGGTCTATTGCTGCCTCGGTCACCTTATGGTAGATCTCCTGTGAGTCTAGATTTTCGAATCCGACGCAAAACTGACAGTTAATTGTAAGGTTCAGAGCCTGTTAATGACGATGGAACACACAAATCCCGTCGCGATTCAATAGATCGTCCTCCGGCCGACCTGTCTCCAAGGGTCTATTGCTGCCTCGGGCACCTTATGGTCGATCTCCTGTGAGTCTAGATTTTCGAATCCGACGCTAAACTGACAGTTAATTGTAACGTTCAGAGCCTGTTAATGACGATGGAACGCACAAATCGCGTCGCGATTAAATACATCGTCCTCCGGCCGACCTGTCTCCAAGGGTCTGTTGCTGCCTCGGGCACCTTATGGTCGATCTCCTGTGAGACTAGATTTTCGAATCCGACTCACAACTGACAGTTAATTGTAAGGTTCAGAGCCTGTTAATGACGATGGAACACACAAATTGCGTCGCGAGTCAATACATCGTCCTCCGGCCGACCAGTCTCCAAGGGTCTATTGCTGCCTCGGGCACCTTATGGTCGTTCTCCTGTGAGTCTAGATTTTCGAATCCGACGCAAAACTGACAGTTAATTGTAAGGTTCAGAGCCTGTTAATGACGATGGAACACACAAATTGCGTCGCGATTCAATACATCGTCCTCCGGCCGACCTGTCTCCAAGGGTCTACTGCTGCCTCGGGCACCTTATGGTCGATCTCCTGTGAGTCTAGATTTTTAAATCCGACGCAAAACTGACAGTTAATTGTAACGTTCAGAGCCTGTTAATGACGATGGAACACACAAATTGCGTCGCGATTCAATACATCGTCCTCCGGCCGACCTGTCTCCAAGGATCTATTGCTGCCTCGGGCACCTTATGGTCTAGATTTTCGAATACGACGCAAAACTGACAGTTAATTGTAACGTTCAGAGCCTGTTAATGACGATGGAACACACAAATCGCGACGCGATTCAATACATCGTCCTCCGGCCGACTTGTCTCCAAGGGTCTAGAGCTGCCTCGGGCACCTTATGTTCGTTCTCCTGTGAGTCTAGATTTTCGAATCCGACGCAAAACTGACAGTTAATTGTAACGTTCAGCGCCTGTTAATGACGATGGAACACACAAATCGCGTCGCGATTCAATACATCGTCCTCCAGCCGACTTGTCTCCAAGGGTCTAGTCCTGCCTCGGGCACCTTATGGTCGATCTCCTATGAGTCTAGATTTTCGAATCCGACGCAAAACTGACAGTTAATTGTAACGTTCAGAGCCTGTTAATGACGATGGAACACACAAATTGCGTCGCGAGTCAATACATCGTCCTCCGGCCGACCTGTCTCCAAGGGTCTATTGCTGCCTCGGGCACCTTATGGTCGATCTCCTGTGAGTCTAGATTTTCGAATCCGACGCAAAACTGACAGTTAATTGTAACGTTCAGAGCCTGTTAATGACGATGGAACACACAAATTGCGTCGCGATTCAATACATCGTCCTCCAGCCGACTTGTCTCCAAGGGTGTAGTGCTGCCTCGGTCACCTTATGGTCGTTCTCCTGTGAGTCTAGATTTTCGAATCCGACGCAAAACTGACAGTTAATTGTAACGTTCAGAGCCTGTTAATGACGATGGAATACACAAATCGCGTCGCGATTCAATACATCGTCCTCCGGCCGACCTGTCTCCAATGGTCTATTGCTGCCTCGGGCACCTTACGGTCGATCTCCTGTGAGTCTAGATTCTCGAATCCGACGCAAAACTGACAGTTAGTTGTAACGTTCAGAACCTGTTCATGACGATGGAACACACAAATTGCGTCGCGATTCAATACATCGTCCTCCGGCCGACCTGTCTCCAAGGGTCTATTGCTGCCTCGGGCACCTTATGTTCGTTCTCCTGTGAGTCTAGACTTTCGAATCCGACGCAAAACTGACAGTTAATTGTAACGTTCAGAGCCTGTTAATGACGATGGAACACACAAATTGCGTCGCGATTCAATACATCGTCCTCCAGCCGACTTGTCTCCAAGGGTCTAGTGCTGCCTCGGGCACCTTATGGTCGTTCTTCTGTGAGTCTAGATTTTCGAATCCGACGCAAAACTGACAGTTAATTGTAACTTTCAGAGCCTGTTAATGACGATGGAACACACAAATCACGTCGCGATTCAATATATCGTCCACCAGCCGACTTGTCTCCAAGAGTCTAGTGCTGCCTCGGGCACCTTATGGTCGTTCTCCTGTGAGTCTAGATTTTCGAATCCGACGCAAAACTGACAGTTAATTGTAAGGTTCAGAGCCTGTTAATGACGATGGAACACACAAATTGCGTCGCGATTCAATACATCGTCCTCCGGCCGACCTGTCTCCAAGGGTCTATTGCTGCCTCGGGCACCTTATGGTCGATCTCCTGTGAGTCTAGATTTTCGAATCCGACGCAAAACTGACAGTTAATTGTAAGGTTCAGAGCCTGTTAATGACGATGGAACACACAAATTGCGTCGCGATTCAATACATCGTCCTCCGGCCGACCTGTCTCCAAGGGTCTATTGCTGCGTCGGGCACCTTATGGTCTAGATTTTCGAATCCGACGCAAAACTGACAGTTAATTGTAACGTTCAGAGCCTGTTAATGACGATGGAACACACAAATCGCGACGCGATTCAATACATCGTCCTCCGGCCGACTTGTCTCCAAGGGTCTAGTGTTGCCTCGGGCACCTTATGGTCGTTCTCTTGTGAGTCTAGATTTTCGAATCCGACGCAAAACTGACAGTTAATCGTAAGGTTCAGAGCCTCTTAATGACAATGGAACACACAAATTGCGTCGCGATTCAATACATCGTCCTCCGGCCGACCTGTCTCCAAGGGTCTATTGCTGCCTCGGGCACCTTATGGTCGATCTCCTGTGAGTCTAGATTTTCGAATCCGACGCAAAACTGACAGTTAATTGTAACGTTCAGAGCCTGTTCATGACGATGGAACACACAAATTGCGTCGCGATTCAATACATCGTCCTCCAGCCGACTTGTCTCCAAGGGTCTATTGCTGCCTCGGGCACCTTATGGTAGATCTCCTGTGAGTCTAGATTTTCGAATCCGACGCAAAACTGACAGTTAATTGTAAGGTTCAGAGCCTGTTAATGACGATGGAACACACAAATTGCGTCGCGATTCAATACATCGTCCTCCGGCCGACCTGTCTCCAAGGGTCTATTGCTGCCTCGGGCACCTTATGGTCGATCTCCTGTGAGTCTAGATTTTCGAATCCGACGCAAAACTGACAGTTAATTGTAACGTTCAGAGCCTGTTAATGACGATGGAACACACAAATCGCGTCGCGATTAAATACATCGTCCTCCGGCCGACCTGTCTCCAAGGATCTATTGCTGCCTCGGGCACCTTATGGTCTAGATTTTCGTATACGACGCAAAACTGACAGTTAATTGTAACGTTCAGAGCCTGTTAATGACGATGGAACACACAAATCGCGACGCGATTCAATACATCGTCCTCCGGCTTACTTGTCTCCAAGGGTCTAGAGCTGCCTCGGGCACCTTATGTTCGTTCTCCTGTGAGTCTAGATTTTCGAATCCGACGCAAAACTGACAGTTAATTGTAACGTTCAGCGCCTGTTAATGACGATGGAACACACAAATCGCGTCGCGATTCAATACATCATCCTCCAGCCGACTTGTCTCCAAGGGTCTAGTGCTGCCTCGGGCACCTTATGGTCCTTCTCCTGTGAGTCTAGATTTTCGAATCCGACGCAAAACTGACAGTTAATTGTAACGTTCAGACCGTGTTAATGATGATGGAACACACAAATTGCGTCGCGATTCAATACATCGTCATCCGGCCGACCTGTCTCCAAGGGTCTATTGCTGCCTCGGGCACCTTATAGTCGATCTCCTGTGAGTCTAGATTTTCGAATCCGACGCAAAACTGACAGTTAATTGTAACGTTCAGAGCCTGTTAATGACGATGGAACACACAAATTGCGTCGCGATTCAATACATCGTCCTCCAGCCGACTTGTCTCCAAGGGTGTAGTGCTGCCTCGGTCACCTTATGGTCGTTCTCCTGTGAGTCTAGATTTTCGAATCCGACGCAAAACTGACAGTTAATTGTAACGTTCAGAGCGTGTTAATGATGATGGAACACACAAATTGCGTCGCGATTCAATACATCGTCCTCCGGCCGACCTGTCTCCAAGGGTCTATTGCTGCCTCGGGCACCTTATGTTCGTTCTCCTGTGAGTCTAGATTTTCGAATCCGACGCAAAACTGACAGTTAATTGTAAGGTTCAGAGCCTGTTAATGACGATGGAACACACAAATTGCGTCGCGATTCAATAAATCGTCCTCCGGCCGACCTGTCTCCTAGGGTCTATTGCTGCCTCGGGCACCTTATGGTCGATCTCCTGTGAGTCTAGATTTTCGAATCCGACGCAAAACTGACAGTTAATTGTAAGGTTCAGAGCCTGTTAATGACGATGGAACACACAAATTGCGTCGCGATTCAATACATCGTCCTCCGGCCGACCTGTCTCCAAGGATCTATTGCTGCCTCGGGCACCTTATGGTCTAGATTTTCGAATACGACGCAAAACTGACAGTTAATTGTAACGTTCAGAGCCTGTTAATGACGATGGAACACACAAATCACGTCGCGATTCAATATATCGTCCACCAGCCGACTTGTCTCCAAGAGTCTAGTGCTGCCTCGGGCACCTTATGGTCGTTCTCCTGTGAGTCTAGATTTTCGAATCCGACGCAAAACTGACAGTTAATTGTAAGGTTCAGAGCCTGTTAATGACGATGGAACACACAAATTGCGTCGCGATTCAATACATCGTCCTCCGGCCGACCTGTCTCCTAGGGTCTATTGCTGCCTCGGGCACCTTATGGTCGATCTCCTGTGAGTCTAGATTTTCGAATCCGACGCAAAACTGACAGTTAATTGTAAGGTTCAGAGCCTGTTAATGACGATGGAACACACAAATTGCGTCGCGATTCAATACATCGTCCTCCGGCCGACCTGTCTCCAAGGGTCTATTGCTGCGTCGGGCACCTTATGGTCTAGATTTTCGAATCCGACGCAAAACTGACAGTTAATTGTAACGTTCAGAGCCTATTAATGACGATGGAACACACAAATCGCGACGCGATTCAATACATCGTCCTCCGGCCGACTTGTCTCCAAGGGTCTAGTGTTGCCTCGGGCACCTTATGGTCGTTCTCTTGTGAGTCTAGACTTTCGAATCCGACGCAAAACTGACAGTTAATCGTAAGGTTCAGAGCCTCTTAATGACAATGGAACACACAAATTGCGTCGCGATTCAATACATCGTCCTCCGGCCGACCTGTCTCCAAGGGTCTATTGCTGCCTCGGGCACCTTATGGTCGATCTCCTGTGAGTCTAGATTTTCGAATCCGACGCAAAACTGACAGTTAAATGTAACGTTCAGAGCCTGTTCATGACAATGGAACACACAAATTGCGTCGCGATTCAATACATCGTCCTCCAGCCGACTTGTCTCCAAGGGTCTATTGCTGCCTCGGGCACCTTATGGTAGATCTCCTGTGAGTCTAGATATTCGAATCCGACGCAAAACTGACAGTTAATTGTAAGGTTCAGAGCCTGTTAATGACGATGGAACACACAAATCCCGCCGCGATTCAATACATCGTCCTCCGGCCGACCTGTCTCCAAGGGTCTATTGCTGCCTCGGGCACCTTATGGTCGATCTCCTGTGAGTCTAGATTTTCGAATCCGACGCAAAACTGACAGTTAATTGTAACGTTCAGAGCCTGTTAATGACGATGGAACACACAAATCGCGTCGCGATTAAATACAT
The DNA here is from genome assembly GCF_023898315.1 of Schistocerca nitens. Classification (NCBI taxonomy): domain Eukaryota; kingdom Metazoa; phylum Arthropoda; class Insecta; order Orthoptera; family Acrididae; genus Schistocerca; species Schistocerca nitens. Next base: position 235,908,020 of record NC_064623.1, on the reverse strand, counting down.
CGTCCTCCGGCCGACCTGTCTCCAAGGGTGTGTTGCTGCCTCGGGCACCTTATGGTCGATCTCCTGTGAGTCTAGATTTTCGAATCCGACTCACAACTGACAGTTAATTGTAAGGTTCAGAGCCTGTTAATGACGATGGAACACACAAATTGCGTCGCGAGTCAATACATCGTCCTCCGGCCGACCAGTCTCCAAGGGTCTATTGCTGCCTCGGGCACCTTATGGTCGTTCTCCTGTGAGTCTAGATTTTCGAATCCGACGCAAAACTGACAGTTAATTGTAAGGTTCAGAGCCTGTTAATGACGATGGAACACACAAATTGCGTCGCGATTCAATACATCGTCCTCCGGCCGACCTGTCTCCAAGGGTCTACTGCTGCCTCGGGCACCTTATGGTCGATCTCCTGTGAGTCTAGATTTTCAAATCCGACGCAAAACTGACAGTTAATTGTAACGTTCAGAGCCTGTTAATGACGATGGAACACACAAATTGCGTCGCGATTCAATACATCGTCCTCCGGCCGACCTGTCTCCAAGGATCTATTGCTGCCTCGGGCACCTTATGGTCTAGATTTTCGAATACGACGCAAAACTGACAGTTAATTGTAACGTTCAGAGCCTGTTAATGACGATGGAACACACAAATCGCGACGCGATTCAATACATCGTCCTCCGGCCGACTTGTCTCCAAGGGTCTAGAGCTGCCTCGGGCACCTTATGTTCGTTCTCCTGAGTCTAGATTTTCGAATCCGACGCAAAACTGACAGTTAATTGTAACGTTCAGCGCCTGTTAATGACGATGGAACACACAAATCGCGTCGCGATTCAATACATCGTCCTCCAGCCGACTTGTCTCCAAGGGTCTAGTCCTGCCTCGGGCACCTTATGGTCGATCTCCTATGAGTCTAGATTTTCGAATCCGACGCAAAAATGACAGTTAATTGTAACGTTCAGAGCCTGTTAATGACGATGGAACACACAAATCCCGTCGCGATTCAATACATCGTCCTCCGGCCGACCTGTCTCCAAGGGTCTATTGCTGCCTCGGGCACCTTATGGTCGATCTCCTGTGAGTCTAGATTTTCGAATCCGACGCAAAACTGACAGTTAATTGTAACGTTCAGAGCCTGTTAATGACGATGGAACACACAAATCACGTCGCGATTCAATACATCATCCTCCAGCCGACTTGTCTCCAAGGGTCTAGTGCTGCCTCGGGCACCTTATGGTCCTTCTCCTGTGAGTCTAGATTTTCGAATCCGACGCAAAACTGACATTTAATTGTAACGTTCAGAGCCTGTTAATGACGATGGAACACACAAATTGCGTCGCGATTCAATACATCGTCATCCGGCCGACCTGTCTCCAAGGGTCTATTGCTGCCTCGGGCACCTTATAGTCGATCTCCTGTGAGTCTAGATTTTCGAATCCGACGCAAAACTGACAGTTAATTGTAACGTTCAGAGCCTGTTAATGACGATGGAACACACAAATTGCGTCGCGATTCAATACATCGTCCTCCAGCCGACTTGTCTCCAAGGGTGTAGTGCTGCCTCGGTCACCTTATGGTCGTTCTCCTGTGAGTCTAGATTTTCGAATCCGACGCAAAACTGACAGTTAATTGTAACGTTCAGAGCCTGTTAATGACGATGGAATACACAAATCGCGTCGCGATTCAATACATCGTCCTCCGGCCGACCTGTCTCCAATGGTCTATTGCTGCCTCGGGCACCTTACGGTCGATCTCCTGTGAGTCTAGATTCTCGAATCCGACGCAAAACTGACAGTTAGTTGTAACGTTCAGAACCTGTTCATGACGATGGAACACACAAATTGCGTCGCGATTCAATACATCGTCCTCCGGCCGACCTGTCTCCAAGGGTCTATTGCTGCCTCGGGCACCTTATGGTCTAGATTTTCGAATCCGACGCAAAACTGACAGTTAATTGTAAAGTTCAGAGCCTGTTAATGACGATGGAACACACAAATCGCGACGCGATTCAATACATCGTCCTCCGGCCGACTTGTCTCCAAGGGTCTAGTGTTGCCTCGGGCACCTTATGGTCGTTCTCTTGTGAGTCTAGATTTTCGAATCCGACGCAAAACTGACAGTTAATCGTAAGGTTCAGAGCCTCTTAATGACAATGGAACACACAAATTGCGTCGCGATTCTATACATCGTCCTCCGGCCGACCTGTCTCCAAGGGTCTATTGCTGCCTGGGGCACCTTATGGTCGATCTCCTGTGAGTCTAGATTTTCGAATCCGACGCAAAACTGACAGTTAATTGTAACGTTCAGAGCCTGTTAATGACGATGTAACACACAAATTGCGTCGCGATTCAATACATCGTCCTCCAGCCGACTTGACTCCAAGGGTGTAGTGCTGCCTCGGACACCTTATGTTCGTTCTCCTGTGAGTCTAGATTTTCGAATCCGAAGCAAAACTGACAGTTAATTGTAAGGTTCAGAGGCTGTTCATGACGATGGAACACACAAATTGCGTCGCGATTCAATACATCGTCCTCCGGCCGACCTGTCTCCAAGGGTCTATTGCTGCCTCGGGCACCTCATGGTCGTTCTCCTGTGAGTCTAGACTTTCGAATCCGACGCAAAACTGACAGTTAATTGTAACATTCAGAGTTTGTTCATGACGATGGAACACACAAATTGCGTCGCGATTCAATACATCGTCCTCCGGCCGACCTGTCTCCAAGGGTCTATTGCTGCCTCGGGCACCTTATGGTCTAGATTTTCGAATCCGACGCAAAACTGACAGTTAATTGTAACGTTCAGAGCCTGTTAATGACGATGGAACACACAAATTGCGTCGCGATTCAATACATCGTCATCCGGCCAACCTGTCTCCAAGGGTCTATTGCTGCCTCGGGCACCTTATAGTCGATCTCCTGTGAGTCTAGATTTTCGAATCCGACGCAAAACTGACAGTTAATTGTAACGTTCAGAGCCTGTTAATGACGATGGAACACACAAATTGCGTCGCGATTCAATACATCGTCCTCCAGCCGACTTGTCTCCAAGGGTGTAGTGCTGCCTCGGTCACCTTATGGTCGTTCTCCTGTGAGTCTAGATTTTCGAATCCGACGCAAAACTGACAGTTAATTGTAACGTTCAGAGCCTGTTAATGACGATGGAATACACAAATCGCGTCGCGATTCAATACATCGTCCTCCGGCCGACCTGTCTCCAAGGGTCTATTGCTGCCTCGGGCACCTTACGGTCGATCTCCTGTGAGTCTAGATTCTCGAATCCGACGCAAAACTGACAGTTAGTTGTAACGTTCAGAACCTGTTCATGACGATGGAACACACAAATTGCGTCGCGATTCAATACATCGTCCTCCGGCCGACCTGTCTCCAAGGGTCTATTGCTGCCTCGGGCACCTTATGGTCTAGATTTTCGAATCCGACGCAAAACTGACAGTTAATTGTAACGTTCAGAGCCTGTTAATGACGATGGAACACACAAATCGCGACGCGATTCAATACATCGTCCTCCGTCCGACTTGTCTCCAAGGGTCTAGTGTTGCCTCGGGCACCTTATGGTCGTTCTCTTGTGAGTCTAGATTTTCGAATCCGACGCAAAACTGACAGTTAATCGTAAGGTTCAGAGCCTCTTAATAACAATGGAACACACAAATTGCGTCGCGACTCAATACATCGTCCTCCGGCCGACCTGTCTCCAAGGGTCTATTGCTGCCTCGGGCACCTTATGGTCGATCTCCTGTGAGTCTAGATTTTCGAATCCGACGCAAAACTGACAGTTAATTGTAACGTTCAGAGCCTGTTAATGACGATGGAACACACAAATTGCGTCGCGATTCAATACATCGTCCTCCAGCCGACTTGTCTCCAAGGGTGTAGTGCTGCCTCGGTCACCTTATGGTCGTTCTCCTGTGAGTCTATATTTTCGAATCCGACGCAAAACTGACAGTTAATTGTAACGTTCAGAGCCTGTTAATGACGATGGAACACACAAATCGCGTCGCGATTCAATACATCGTCCTCCGGCCGACCTGTCTCCAAGGGTCTATTGCTGCCTCGGGCACCTTACGGTCGATCTCCTGTGAGTCTAGATTCTCGAATCCGACGCAAAACTGACAGTTAGTTGTAACGTTCAGAACCTGTTCATGACGATGGAACACACAAATTGCGTCGCGATTCAATACATCGTCCTCCGGCCGACCTGTCTCCAAGGGTCTATTGCTGCCTCGGGCACCTTATGTTCGTTCTCCTGTGAGTCTAGATTTTCGAATCCGACGCAAAACTGACAGTTAATTGTAACGTTCAGAGCCTGTTCATGACGATGGAACACACAAATTGCGTCGCGATTCAATACATCGTCCTCCAGCCGACTTGTCTCCAAGGGTCTATTGCTGCCTCGGGCACCTTATGGTAGATCTCCTGTGAGTCTAGATTTTCGAATCCGACGCAAAACTGACAGTTAATTGTAAGGTTCAGAGCCTGTTAATGACGATGGAACACACAAATTGCGTCGCGATTCAATACATCGTCCTCCGGCCGACCTGTCTCCAAGGGTCTATTGCTGCCTCGGGCACCTTATGGTCGATCTCCTGTGAGTCTAGATTTTCGAATCCGACGCAAAACTGACAGTTAATTGTAACGTTCAGAGCCTGTTAATGACGATGGAACACACAAATCGCGTCGCGATTAAATACATCGTCCTCCGGCCGACCTGTCTCCAAGGATCTATTGCTGCCTCGGGCACCTTATGGTCTAGATTTTCGTATACGACGCAAAACTGACAGTTAATTGTAACGTTCAGAGCCTGTTAATGACGATGGAACACACAAATCGCGACGCGATTCAATACATCGTCCTCCGGCCGACTTGTCTCCAAGGTTCTAGAGCTGCCTCGGGCACCTTATGTTCGTTCTCCTGTGAGTCTAGATTTTCGAATCCGACGCAAAACTGACAGTTAATTGTAACGTTCAGCGCCTGTTAATGACGATGGAACACACAAATCGCGTCGCGATTCAATACATCATCCTCCAGCCGACTTGTCTCCAAGGGTCTAGTGCTGCCTCGGGCACCTTATGGTCCTTCTCCTGTGAGTCTAGATTTTCGAATCCGACGCAAAACTGACAGTTAATTGTAACGTTCAGAGCGTGTTAATGATGATGGAACACACAAATTGCGTCGCGATTCAATACATCGTCATCCGGCCGACCTGTCTCCAAGGGTCTATTGCTGCCTCGGGCACCTTATAGTCGATCTCCTGTGAGTCTAGATTTTCGAATCCGACGCAAAACTGACAGTTAATTGTAACGTTCAGAGCCTGTTAATGACGATGGAACACACAAATTGCGTCGCGATTCAATACATCGTCCTCCAGCCGACTTGTCTCCAAGGGTGTAGTGCTGCCTCGGTCACCTTATGGTCGTTCTCCTGTGAGTCTAGATTTTCGAATCCGACGCAAAACTGACAGTTAATTGTAACGTTCAGAGCCTGTTAATGAAGATGGAATACACAAAACGCGTCGCGATTCAATACATCGTCCTCCGGCCGACCTGTCTCCAAGGGTCTATTGCTGCCTCGGGCACCTTACGGTCGATCTCCTGTGAGTCTAGATTCTCGAATCCGACGCAAAACTGACAGTTAGTTGTAACTTTCAGAACCTGTTCATGACGATGGAACACACAAATTGCGTCGCGATTCAATACATCGTCCTCCGGCCGGCCTGTCTCCAAGGGTCTATTGCTGCCTCGGGCACCTTATGTTCGTTCTCCTGTGAGTCTAGATTTTCGAATCCGACGCAAAACTGACAGTTAATTGTAAGGTTCAGAGCCTGTTAATGACGATGGAACACACAAATTGCGTCGCGATTCAATAAATCGTCCTCCGGCCGACCTGTCTCCTAGGGTCTATTGCTGCCTCGGGCACCTTATGGTCGATCTCCTGTGAGTCTAGATTTTCGAATCCGACGCAAAACTGACAGTTAATTGTAAGGTTCAGAGCCTGTTAATGACGATGGAACACACAAATTGCGTCGCGATTCAATACATCGTCCTCCGGCCGACCTGTCTCCAAGGATCTATTGCTGCCTCGGGCACCTTATGGTCTAGATTTTCGAATACGACGCAAAACTGACAGTTAATTGTAACGTTCAGAGCCTGTTAATGACGATGGAACACACAAATCACGTCGCGATTCAATTTATCGTCCACCAGCCGACTTGTCTCCAAGAGTCTAGTGCTGCCTCGGGCACCTTATGGTCGTTCTCCTGTGAGTCTAGATTTTCGAATCCGACGCAAAACTGACAGTTAATTGTAAGGTTCAGAGCCTGTTAATGACGATGGAACACACAAATTGCGTCGCGATTCAATACATCGTCCTCCGGCCGACCTGTCTCCTAGGGTCTATTGCTGCCTCGGGCACCTTATGGTCGATCTCCTGTGAGTCTAGATTTTCGAATCCGACGCAAAACTGACAGTTAATTGTAAGGTTCAGAGCCTGTTAATGACGATGGAACACACAAATTGCGTCGCGATTCAATACATCGTCCTCCGGCCGACCTGTCTCCAAGGGTCTATTGCTGCGTCGGGCACCTTATGGTCTAGATTTTCGAATCCGACGCAAAACTGACAGTTAATTGTAACGTTCAGAGCCTATTAATGACGATGGAACACACAAATCGCGACGCGATTCAATACATCGTCCTCCGGCCGACTTGTCTCCAAGGGTCTAGTGTTGCCTCGGGCACCTTATGGTCGTTCTCTTGTGAGTCTAGACTTTCGAATCCGACGCAAAACTGACAGTTAATCGTAAGGTTCAGAGCCTCTTAATGACAATGGAACACACAAATTGCGTCGCGATTCAATACATCGTCCTCCGGCCGACCTGTCTCCAAGGGTCTATTGCTGCCTCGGGCACCTTATGGTCGATCTCCTGTGAGTCTAGATTTTCGAATCCGACGCAAAACTGACAGTTAAATGTAACGTTCAGAGCCTGTTCATGACAATGGAACACACAAATTGCGTCGCGATTCAATACATCGTCCTCCAGCCGACTTGTCTCCAAGGGTCTATTGCTGCCTCGGGCACCTTATGGTAGATCTCCTGTGAGTCTAGATTTTCGAATCCGACGCAAAACTGACAGTTAATTGTAAGGTTCAGAGCCTGTTAATGACGATGGAACACACAAATCCCGCCGCGATTCAATACATCGTCCTCCGGCCGACCTGTCTCCAAGGGTCTATTGCTGCCTCGGGCACCTTATGGTCGATCTCCTGTGAGTCTAGATTTTCGAATCCGACGCAAAACTGACAGTTAATTGTAACGTTCAGAGCCTGTTAATGACGATGGAACACACAAATCGCGTCGCGATTAAATACATCGTCCTCCGGCCGACCTGTCTCCAAGGGTGTGTTGCTGCCTCGGGCACCTTATGGTCGATCTCCTGTGAGTCTAGATTTTCGAATCCGACTCACAACTGACAGTTAATTGTAAGGTTCAGAGCCTGTTAATGACGATGGAACACACAAATTGCGTCGCGAGTCAATACATCGTCCTCCGGCCGACCAGTCTCCAAGGGTCTATTGCTGCCTCGGGCACCTTATGGTCGTTCTCCTGTGAGTCTAGATTTTCGAATCCGACGCAAAACTGACAGTTAATTGTAAGGTTCAGAGCCTGTTAATGACGATGGAACACACAAATTGCGTCGCGATTCAATACATCGTCCTCCGGCCGACCTGTCTCCAAGGGTCTACTGCTGCCTCGGGCACCTTATGGTCGATCTCCTGTGAGTCTAGATTTTCAAATCCGACGCAAAACTGACAGTTAATTGTAAGGTTCAGAGCCTGTTAATGACGATGGAACACACAAATTGCGTCGCGATTCAATACATCGTCCTCCGGCCGACCTGTCTCCAAGGATCTATTGCTGCCTCGGGCACCTTATGGTCTAGATTTTCGAATACGACGCAAAACAGACAGTTAATTGTAACGTTCAGAGCCTGTTAATGACGATGGAACACACAAATCGCGACGCGATTCAATACATCGTCCTCCGGCCGACTTGTCTCCAAGGGTCTAGAGCTGCCTCGGGCACCTTATGTTCGTTCTCCTGAGTCTAGATTTTCGAATCCGACGCAAAACTGACAGTTAATTGTAACGTTCAGCGCCTGTTAATGACGATGGAACACACAAATCGCGTCGCGATTCAATACATCGTCCTCCAGCCGACTTGTCTCCAAGGGTCTAGTCCTGCCTCGGGCACCTTATGGTCGATCTCCTATGAGTCTAGATTTTCGAATCCGACGCAAAAATGACAGTTAATTGTAACGTTCAGAGCCTGTTAATGACGATGGAACACACAAATCCCGTCGCGATTCAATACATCTTCCTCCGGCCGACCTGTCTCCAAGGGTCTATTGCTGCCTCGGGCACCTTATGGTCGATCTCCTGTGAGTCTAGATTTTCGAATCCGACGCAAAACTGACAGTTAATTGTAACGTTCAGAGCCTGTTAATGACGATGGAACACACAAATCACGTCGCGATTCAATACATCATCCACCAGCCGACTTGTCTCCAAGGGTCTAGTGCTGCCTCGGGCACCTTATGGTCCTTCTCCTGTGAGTCTAGATTTTCGAATCCGACGCAAAACTGACATTTAATTGTAACGTTCAGAGCCTGTTAATGACGATGGAACACACAAATTGCGTCGCGATTCAATACATCGTCATCCGGCCGACCTGTCTCCAAGGGTCTATTGCTGCCTCGGGCACCTTATAGTCGATCTCCTGTGAGTCTAGATTTTCGAATCCGACGCAAAACTGACAGTTAATTGTAACGTTCAGAGCCTGTTAATGACGATGGAACACACAAATTGCGTCGCGATTCAATACATCGTCCTCCAGCCGACTTGTCTCCAAGGGTGTAGTGCTGCCTCGGTCACCTTATGGTCGTTCTCCTGTGAGTCTAGATTTTCGAATCCGACGCAAAACTGACAGTTAATTGTAACGTTCAGAGCCTGTTAATGACGATGGAATACACAAATCGCGTCGCGATTCAATACATCGTCCTCCGGCCGACCTGTCTCCAATGGTCTATTGCTGCCTCGGGCACCTTACGGTCGATCTCCTGTGAGTCTAGATTCTCGAATCCGACGCAAAACTGACAGTTAGTTGTAACGTTCAGAACCTGTTCATGACGATGGAACACACAAATTGCGTCGCGATTCAATACATCGTCCTCCGGCCGACCTGTCTCCAAGGGTCTATTGCTGCCTCGGGCACCTTATGGTCTAGATTTTCGAATCCGACGCAAAACTGACAGTTAATTGTAAAGTTCAGAGCCTGTTAATGACGATGGAACACACAAATCGCGACGCGATTCAATACATCGTCCTCCGGCCGACTTGTCTCCAAGGGTCTAGTGTTGCCTCGGGCACCTTATGGTCGTTCTCTTGTGAGTCTAGATTTTCGAATCCGACGCAAAACTGACAGTTAATCGTAAGGTTCAGAGCCTCTTAATGACAATGGAACACACAAATTGCGTCGCGATTCTATACATCGTCCTCCGGCCGACCTGTCTCCAAGGGTCTATTGCTGCCTGGGGCACCTTATGGTCGATCTCCTGTGAGTCTAGATTTTCGAATCCGACGCAAAACTGACAGTTAATTGTAACGTTCAGAGCCTGTTAATGACGATGTAACACACAAATTGCGTCGCGATTCAATACATCGTCCTCCAGCCGACTTGACTCCAAGGGTGTAGTGCTGCCTCGGACACCTTATGTTCGTTCTCCTGTGAGTCTAGATTTTCGAATCCGAAGCAAAACTGACAGTTAATTGTAAGGTTCAGAGGCTGTTCATGACGATGGAACACACAAATTGCGTCGCGATTCAATACATCGTCCTCCGGCCGACCTGTCTCCAAGGGTCTATTGCTGCCTCGGGCACCTCATGGTCGTTCTCCTGTGAGTCTAGACTTTCGAATCCGACGCAAAACTGACAGTTAATTGTAACATTCAGAGTTTGTTCATGACGATGGAACACACAAATTGCGTCGCGATTCAATACATCGTCCTCCGGCCGACCTGTCTCCAAGGGTCTATTGCTGCCTCGGGCACCTTATGGTCTAGATTTTCGAATCCGACGCAAAACTGACAGTTAATTGTAACGTTCAGAGCCTGTTAATGACGATGGAACACACAAATTGCGTCGCGATTCAATACATCGTCATCCGGCCGACCTGTCTCCAAGGGTCTATTGCTGCCTCGGGCACCTTATAGTCGATCTCCTGTGAGTCTAGATTTTCGAATCCGACGCAAAACTGACAGTTAATTGTAACGTTCAGAGCCTGTTAATGACGATGGAACACACAAATTGCGTCGCGATTCAATACATCGTCCTCCAGCCGACTTGTCTCCAAGGGTGTAGTGCTGCCTCGGTCACCTTATGGTCGTTCTCCCGTGAGTCTAGATTTTCGAATCCGACGCAAAACTGACAGTTAATTGTAACGTTCAGAGCCTGTTAATGACGATGGAATACACAAATCGCGTCGCGATTCAATACATCGTCCTCCGGCCGACCTGTCTCCAAGGGTCTATTGCTGCCTCGGGCACCTTACGGTCGATCTCCTGTGAGTCTAGATTCTCGAATCCGACGCAAAACTGACAGTTAGTTGTAACGTTCAGAACCTGTTCATGACGATGGAACACACAAATTGCGTCGCGATTCAATACATCGTCCTCCGGCCGACCTGTCTCCAAGGGTCTATTGCTGCCTCGGGCACCTTATGGTCTAGATTTTCGAATCCGACGCAAAACTGACAGTTAATTGTAACGTTCAGAGCCGGTTAATGACGATGGAACACACAAATCGCGACGCGATTCAATACATCGTCCTCCGGCCGACTTGTCTCCAAGGGTCTAGTGTTGCCTCGGGCACCTTATGGTCGTTCTCTTGTGAGTCTAGATTTTCGAATCCGACGCAAAACTGACAGTTAATCGTAAGGTTCAGAGCCTCTTAATAACAATGGAACACACAAATTGCGTCGCGACTCAATACATCGTCCTCCGGCCGACCTGTCTCCAAGGGTCTATTGCTGCCTCGGGCACCTTATGGTCGATCTCCTGTGAGTCTAGATTTTCGAATCCGACGCAAAACTGACAGTTAATTGTAACGTTCAGAGCCTGTTAATGACGATGGAACACACAAATTGCGTCGCGATTCAATACATCGTCCTCCAGCCGACTTGTCTCCAAGGGTGTAGTGCTGCCTCGGTCACCTTATGGTCGTTCTCCTGTGAGTCTATATTTTCGAATCCGACGCAAAACTGACAGTTAATTGTAACGTTCAGAGCCTGTTAATGACGATGGAACACACAAATCGCGTCGCGATTCAATACATCGTCCTCCGGCCGACCTGTCTCCAAGGGTCTATTGCTGCCTCGGGCACCTTACGGTCGATCTCCTGTGAGTCTAGATTCTCGAATCCGACGCAAAACTGACAGTTAGTTGTAACGTTCAGAACCTGTTCATGACGATGGAACACACAAATTGCGTCGCGATTCAATACATCGTCCTCCGGCCGACCTGTCTCCAAGGGTCTATTGCTGCCTCGGGCACCTTATGTTCGTTCTCCTGTGAGTCTAGATTTTCGAATCCGACGCAAAACTGACAGTTAATTGTAACTTTCAGAGCCTGTTAATGACGATGGAACACACAAATCACGTCGCGATTCAATATATCGTCCACCAGCCGACTTGCCTCCAAGAGTCTAGTGCTGCCTCGGGCACCTTATGGTCGTTCTACTGTGAGTCTAGATTTTCGAATCCGACGCAAAACTGACAGTTAATTGTAAGGTTCAGAGCCTGTTAATGACGATGGAACACACAAATTGCGTCGCGATTCAATACATCGTCCTCCGGCCGACCTGTCTCCAAGGGTCTATTGCTGCCTCGGGCACCTTATGGTCGATCTCCTGTGAGTCTAGATTTTCGAATCCGACGCAAAACTGACAGTTAATTGTAAGGTTCAGAGCCTGTTAATGACGATGGAACACACAAATTGCGTCGCGATTCAATACATCGTCCTCCGGCCGACCTGTCTCCAAGGGTCTATTGCTGCGTCGGGCACCTTATGGTCTAGATTTTCGAATCCGACGCAAAACTGACAGTTAATTGTAACGTTCAGAGCCTGTTAATGACGATGGAACACACAAATCGCGACGCGATTCAATACATCGTCCTCCGGCCGACTTGTCTCCAAGGGTCTAGTGTTGCCTCGGGCACCTTATGGTCGTTCTCTTGTGAGTCTAGACTTTCGAATCCGACGCAAAACTGACAGTTAATCGTAAGGTTCAGAGCCTCTTAATGACAATGGAACACACAAATTGCGTCGCGATTCAATACATCGTCCTCCAGCCGACTTGTCTCCAAGGGTCTATTGCTGCCTCGGGCACCTTATGGTAGATCTCCTGTGAGTCTAGATTTTCGAATCCGACGCAAAACTGACAGTTAATTGTAAGGTTCAGAGCCTGTTAATGACGATGGAACACACAAATCCCGCCGCGATTCAATACATCGTCCTCCGGCCGACCTGTCTCCAAGGGTCTATTGCTGCCTCGGGCACCTTATGGTCGATCTCCTGTGAGTCTAGATTTTCGAATCCGACGCAAAACTGACAGTTAATTGTAACGTTCAGAGCCTGTTAATGACGATGGAACACACAAATCGCGTCGCGATTAAATACATCGTCCTCCGGCCGACCTGTCTCCAAGGGTCTGTTGCTGCCTCGGGCACCTTATGGTCGATCTCCTGTGAGTCTAGATTTTCGAATCCGACTCACAACTGACAGTTAATTGTAAGGTTCAGAGCCTGTTAATGACGATGGAACACACAAATTGCGTCGCGAGTCAATACATCGTCCTCCGGCCGACCAGTCTCCAAGGGTCTATTGCTGCCTCTGGCACCTTATGGTCGTTCTCCTGTGAGTCTAGATTTTCGAATCCGACGCAAAACTGACAGTTAATTGTAAGGTTCAGAGCCTGTTAATGACGATGGAACACACAAATTGCGTCGCGATTCAATACATCGTCCTCCGGCCGACCTGTCTCCAAGGGTCTACTGCTGCCTCGGGCACCTTATGGTCGATCTCCTGTGAGTCTAGATTTTTAAATCCGACGCAAAACTGACTGTTAATTGTAACGTTCAGAGCCTGTTAATGACGATGGAACACACAAATTGCGTCGCGATTCAATACATCGTCCTCCGGCCGACCTGTCTCCAAGGATCTATTGCTGCCTCGGGCACCTTATGGTCTAGATTTTCGAGTACGACGCAAAACTGACAGTTAATTGTAACGTTCAGAGCCTGTTAATGACGATGGAACACACAAATCGCGACGCGATTCAATACATCGTCCTCCGGCCGACTTGTCTCCAAGGGTCTAGAGCTGCCTCGGGCACCTTATGTTCGTTCTCCTGTGAGTCTAGATTTTCGAATCCGACGCAAAACTGACAGTTAATTGTAACGTTCAGCGCCTGTTAATGACGATGGAACACACAAATCGCGTCGCGATTCAATACATCGTCCTCCAGCCGACTTGTCTCCAAGGGTCTAGTCCTGCCTCGGGCACCTTATGGTCGATCTCCTATGAGTCTAGATTTTCGAATCCGACGCAAAAATGACAGTTAATTGTAACGTTCAGAGCCTGTTAATGACGATGGAACACACAAATCCCGTCGCGATTCAATACATCGTCCTCCGGCCGACCTGTCTCCAAGGGTCTATTGCTGCCTCGGGCACCTTATGGTCGATCTCCTGTGAGTCTAGATTTTCGAATCCGACGCAAAACTGACAGTTAATTGTAACGTTCAGAGCCTGTTAATGACGATGGAACACACAAATCACGTCGCGATTCAATACATCATCCTCCAGCCGACTTGTCTCCAAGGGTCTAGTGCTGCCTCGGGCACCATATGGTCCTTCTCCTGTGAGTCTAGATTTTCGAATCCGACGCAAAACTGACATTTAATTGTAACGTTCAGAGCCTGTTAATGACGATGGAACACACAAATTGCGTCGCGATTCAATACATCGTCATCCGGCAGACCTGTCTCCAAGGGTCTATTGCTGCCTCGGGCACCTTATAGTCGATCTCCTGTGAGTCTAGATTTTCGAATCCGACGCAAAACTGACAGTTAATTGTAACGTTCAGAGCCTGTTAATGACGATGGAACACACAAATTGCGTCGCGATTCAATACATCGTCCTCCAGCCGACTTGTCTCCAAGGGTGTAGTGCTGCCTCGGTCACCTTATGGTCGTTCTCCTGTGAGTATAGATTTTCGAATCCGACGCAAAACTGACAGTTAATTGTAACGTTCAGAGCCTGTTAATGACGATGGAATACACAAATCGCGTCGCGATTCAATACATCGTCCTCCGGCCGACCTGTCTCCAATGGTCTATTGCTGCCTCGGGCACCTTACGGTCGATCTCCTGTGAGTCTAGATTCTCGAATCCGACGCAAAACTGACAGTTAGTTGTAACGTTCAGAACCTGTTCATGACGATGGAACACACAAATTGCGTCGCGATTCAATACATCGTCCTCCGGCCGACCTGTCTCCAAGGGTCTATTGCTGCCTCGGGCACCTTATGGTCTAGATTTTCGAATCCGACGCAAAACTGACAGTTAATTGTAACGTTCAGAGCCTGTTAATGACGATGGAACACACAAATCTCGACGCGATTCAATACATCGTCCTCCGGCCGACTTGTCTCCAAGGGTCTAGTGTTGCCTCGGGCACCTTATGGTCGTTCTCTTGTGAGTCTAGATTTTCGAATCCGACGCAAAACTGACAGTTAATCGTAAGGTTCAGAGCCTCTTAATGACAATGGAACACACAAATTGAGTCGCGATTCTATACATCGTCCTCCGGCCGACCTGTCTCCAAGGGTCTATTGCTGCCTGGGGCACCTTATGGTCGATCTCCTGTGAGTCTAGATTTTCGAATCCGACGCAAAACTGACAGTTAATTGTAACGTTCAGAGCCTGTTAATGACGATGTAACACACAAATTGCGTCGCGATTCAATACATCGTCCTCCGGCAGACCTGTCTCCAAGGGTCTATTGCTGCCTCGGGCACCTTATGGTCGTTCTCCTGTGAGTCTAGACTTTCGAATCCGACGCAAAACTGACAGTTAATTGTAACATTCAGAGTCTGTTCATGACGATGGAACACACAAATTGTGTCGCGATTCAATACATGATCCTCCAGCCGACTTGTCTCCAAGGGTCTAGTGCTGCCTTGGGCACCTTATGGTCGTTCTTCTGTGAGTCTAGATTTTCGAATCCGACGCAAAACTTACAGTTAATTGTAAGGTTCAGAGCCTCTTAATGACAATGGAACACACAAATCGTGTCGCGATTCAATACATCGTCCTCCGGCCGACCTGTCTCCAAGGGTCTATTGCTGCCTCGGGCACCTTACGGTCGATCTCCTGTGAGTCTAGATTTTCGAATCCGACGCAAAACTGACAGTTAATTGTAACTTTCAGAGCCTGTTCATGACGATGGAACACACAAATTGCGTCGCGATTCAATACATCGTCCTCCAGCCGACTTGTCTCCAAGGGTCTATTGCTGCCTCGGGCACCTTATGGTAGATCTCCTGTGAGTCTAGATTTTCGAATCCGACGCAAAACTGACAGTTAATTGTAAGGTTCAGAGCCTGTTAATGACGATGGAACACACAAATCCCGTCGCGATTCAATACATCGTCCTCCGGCCGACCTGTCTCCAAGGGTCTATTGCTGCCTCGGGCACCTTATGGTCGATCTCCTGTGAGTCTAGATTTTCGAATCCGACGCAAAACTGACAGTTAATTGTAACGTTCAGAGCCTGTTAATGACGATGGAACACACAAATCGCGTCGCGATTAAATACATCGTCCTCCGGCCGACCTGTCTCCAAGGGTCTGTTGCTGCCTCGGGCACCTTATGGTTGATCTCCTGTGAGTCTAGATTTTCGAATCCGACTCACAACTGACAGTTAATTGTAAGGTTCAGAGCCTGTTAATGACGATGGAACACACAAATTGCGTCGCGATTCAATACATCGTCCTCCGGCCGACCAGTCTCCAAGGGTCTATTGCTGCCTCGGGCACCTTATGGTCGTTCTCCTGTGAGTCTAGATTTTCGAATCCGACGCAAAACTGACAGTTAATTGTAAGGTTCAGAGCCTGTTAATGACGATGGAACACACAAATTGCGTCGCGATTCAATACATCGTCCTCCGGCCGACCTGTCTCCAAGGGTCTACTGCTGCCTCGGGCACCTTATGGTCGATCTCCTGTGAGTCTAGATTTTCGAATCCGACGCAAAACTGACAGTTAATTGTAACGTTCAGAGCCTGTTAATGACGATGGAACACACAAATTGCGTCGCGATTCAATACATCGTCCTACGGCCGACCTGTCTCCAAGGATCTATTGCTGCCTCGGGCACCTTATGGTCTAGATTTTCGAATACGACGCAAAACTGACAGTTAATTGTAACGTTCAGAGCCTGTTAATGACGATGGAACACACAAATCGCGACGCGATTCAATACATCGTCCTCCGGCCGACTTGTCTCCAAGGGTCTAGAGCTGCCTCGGGCACCTTATGTTCGTTCTCCTGTGAGTCTAGATTTTCGAATCCGACGCAAAACTGACAGTTAATTGTAACGTTCAGCGCCTGTTAATGACGATGGAACACACAAATCGCGTCGCGATTCAATACATCGTCCTCCAGCCGACTTGTCTCCAAGGGTCTAGTCCTGCCTCGGGCACCTTATAGTCGTTCTTCTGTGAATCTAGATTTTCGAATCCGACGCAAAACTGACAGTTAATTGTAACGTTCAGAGCCTGTTAATGACGATGGAATACACAAATCGCGTGGCGATTCAATACATCGTCCTCCGGCCGACCTGTCTCCAATGGTCTATTGCTGCCTCGGGCACCTTACGGTCGATCTCCTGTGAGTCTAGATTCTCGAATCCGACGCAAAACTGACAGTTAGTTGTAACGTTCAGAAACTGTTCATGACGATGGAACACACAAATTGCGTCGCGATTCAATACATCGTCCTCCGGCCGACCTGTCTCCAAGGGTCTATTGCTGCCTCGGGCACCTTGTGTTCGTTCTCCTGTGAGTCTAGACTTTCGAATCCGACGCAAAACTGACAGTTAATTGTAACGTTCAGAGCCTGTTAATGACGATGGAACACACAAATTGCGTCGCGATTCAATACATCGTCCTCCAGCCGACTTGTCTCCAAGGGTCTAGTGCTGCCTCGGGCACCTTATGGTCGTTCTTCTGTGAGTCTAGATTTCCGAATCCGACGCAAAACTGACAGTTAATTGTAACTTTCAGAGCCTGTTAATGACGATGGAACACACAAATCGCGACGCGATTCAATACATCGTCCTCCGGCCGACTTGTCTCCAAGGGTCTAGTGTTGCCTCGGGCACCTTATGGTCGTTCTTTTGTGAGTCTAGATTTTCGAATCCGACGCAAAACTGACAGTTAATCGTAAGGTTCACAGCCTCTTAATGACAATGGAACACACAAATTGCATCGCGATTCAATACATCGTCCTCCGGCCGACCTGTCTCCAAGGGTCTATTGCTGCCTCGGGCACCTTATGGTCGATCTCCTGTGAGTCTAGATTTTCGAATCCGACGCAAAACTGACAGTTAATTGTAACGTTCAGAGCCTGTTAATGACGATGTAACACACAAATTGCGTCGCGATTCAATACATAGTCCTCCAGCCGACTTGTCTCCAAGGGTGTAGTGCTGCCTCAGACACCTTATGTTCGTTCTCCTGTGAGTCTAGATTTTCGAATCCGACGCAAAACTGACAGTTAATTGTAAGGTTCAGAGCCTCTTAATGACAATGGAACACACAAATTGCGTCGCGATTCAATACATCGTCCTCCGGCCGACCTGTCTCCAAGGATCTATTGCTGCCTCGGGCACCTTATGGTCTAGATTTTCGAATCCGACGCAAAACTGACAGTTAATTGTAACGTTCAGAGCCTGTTAATGACGATGGAACACACAAATCGCGACGCGATTCAATACATCGTCCTCCAGCCGACTTGTCTCCATGGGTCTAGAGCTGCCTCGGGCACCTTATGGTCGTTCTCCTGTGAGTCTAGATTTTCGAATCCGACGCAAAACTGACAGTTAATTGTAACGTTCAGCCCCTGTTAATGATGATGGAACACACAAATCGCGTCGCGATTCAATACATCGTCCTCCAGCCGACTTGTCTCCAAGGGTCTAGTCCTGCCTCGGGCACCTTATGGTCGATCTCCTGTGAGTCTAGATTTTCGAATCCGACGCAAAACTGACAGTTAATTGTAACGTTCAGAGCCTCTTAATGACAATGGAACACACAAATTGCGTCGCGATTCAATACATCGTCCTCCGGCCGACCTGTCTCCAAGGGTCTATTGCTGCCTCGGGCACCTTATGGTCCTTCTCCTGTGAGTCTAGATTTTCGAATCCGACGCAAAACTGACATTTAATTGTAACGTTCAGAGCCTGTTAATGACGATGGAACACACAAATTGCGTCGCGATTCAATACATCGTCATCCGGCCGACCTGTCTCCAAGGGTCTATTGCTGCCTCGGGCACCTTATGGTCGATCTCCTGTGAGTCTAGATTTTCGAATCCGACGCAAAACTGACAGTTAATTGTAACGTTCAGAGCCTGTTCATGACGATGGAACATACAAATTGCGTCGCGATTCAATACATCGTCCTCCAGCCGACTTGTCTCCAAGGGTCTATTGCTGCCTCGGGCACCTTATGGTAGATCTCCTGTGAGTCTAGATTTTCGAATCCGACGCAAAACTGACAGTTACTTGTAAGGTTCAGAGCCTGTTAATGACGATGGAACACACAAATCCCGCCGCGATTCAATACATCGTCCTCCGGCCGACCTGTCTCCAAGGGTCTATTGCTGCCTCGGGCACCTTATGGTCGATCTCCTGTGAGTCTAGATTTTCGAATCCGACGCAAAACTGACAGTTAATTGTAACGTTCAGAGCCTGTTAATGACGATGGAACACACAAATCGCGTCGCGATTAAATACATCGTCCTCCGGCCGACCTGTCTCCAAGGGTCTGTTGCTGCCTCGGGCACCTTATGGTCGATCTCCTGTGAGTCTAGATTTTCGAATCCGACTCACAACTGACAGTTAATTGTAAGGTTCAGAGCCTGTTAATGACGATGGAACACACAAATTGCGTCGCGAGTCAATACATCGTCCTCCGGCCGACCAGTCTCCAAGGGTCTATTGCTGCCTCGGGCACCTTATGGTCGTTCTCCTGTGAGTCTAGATTTTCGAATCCGACGCAAAACTGACAGTTAATTGTAAGGTTCAGAGCCTGTTAATGACGATGGAACACACAAATTGCGTCGCGATTCAATACATCGTCCTCCGGCCGACCTGTCTCCAAGGGTCTACTGCTGCCTCGGGCACCTTATGGTCGATCTCCTGTGAGTCTAGATTTTTAAATCCGACGCAAAACTGACAGTTAATTGTAACGTTGAGAGCCTGTTAATGACGATGGAACACACAAATTGCGTCGCGATTCAATACATCGTCCTCCGGCCGACCTGTCTCCAAGGATCTATTGCTGCCTCGGGCACCTTATGGTCTAGATTTTCGAATACGACGCAAAACTGACAGTTAATTGTAACGTTCAGAGCCAGTTAATGACGATGGAACACACAAATCGCGACGCGATTCAATACATCGTCCTCCGGCCGACTTGTCTCCAAGGGTCTAGAGCTGCCTCGGGCACCTTATGTTCGTTCTCCTGTGAGTCTAGATTTTCGAATCCGACGCAAAACTGACAGTTAATTGTAACGTTCAGCGCCTGTTAATGACGATGGAACACACAAATCGCGTCGCGATTCAATACATCGTCCTCCAGCCGACTTGTCTCCAAGGGTCTAGTCCTGCCTCGGGCACCTTATGGTCGATCTCCTATGAGTCTAGATTTTCGAATCCGACGCAAAAATGACAGTTAATTGTAACGTTCAGAGCCTGTTAATGACGATGGAACACACAAATTGCGTCGCGATTCAATACATCGTCATCCGGCCGACCTGTCTCCAAGGGTCTATTCCTGCCTCGGGCAACTTATGGTCGATCTCCTGTGAGTCTAGATTTTCGAATCCGACGCAAAACTGACAGTTAATTGTAACGTTCAGAGCCTGTTAATGACGATGGAACACACAAATTGCGTCGCGATTCAATACATCGTCCTCCAGCCGACTTGTCTCCAAGGGTGTAGTGCTGTCTCGGTCACCTTATGGTCGTTCTCCTGTGAGTCTAGATTTTCGAATCCGACGCAAAACTGACAGTTAATTGTAACGTTCAGAGCCTGTTAATGACGATGGAATACACAAATCGCGTCGCGATTCAATACATCGTCCTCCGGCCGACCTGTCTCCAATGGTCTATTGCTGCCTCGGGCACCTTACGGTCGATCTCCTGTGAGTCTAGATTCTCGAATCCGACGCAAAACTGACAGTTAGTTGTAACGTTCAGAACCTGTTCATGACGATGGAACACACAAATTGCGTCGCGATTCAATACATCGTCCTCCGGCCGACCTGTCTCCAAGGGTCTATTGCTGCCTCGGGCACCTTATGGTCTAGATTTTCGAATCCGACGCAAAACTGACAGTTAATTGTAACGTTCAGAGCCTGTTAATGACGATGGAACACACAAATCGCGACGCTATTCAATACATCGTCCTCCGGCCGACTTGTCTCCAAGGGTCTAGTGTTGCCTCGGGCACCTTATGGTCGTTCTCTTGTGAGTCTAGATTTTCGAATCCGACGCAAAACTGACAGTTAATCGTAAGGTTCAGAGCCTCTTAATGACAATGGAACACACAAATTGCGTCGCGATTCAATACATCGTCCTCCGGCCGACCTGTCTCCAAGGATCTATTGCTGCCTCGGGCACCTTATGGTCTAGATTTTCGAATACGACGCAAAACTGACAGTTAATTGTAACGTTCAGAGCCTGTTAATGACGATGGAACACACAAATCGCGACGCGATTCAATACATCGTCCTCCGGCCGACTTGTCTCCAAGGGACTAGAGCTGCCTCGGGCACCTTATGTTCGTTCTCCTGTGAGTCTAGATTTTCGAATCCGACGCAAAACTGACAGTTAATTGTAACGTTCAGCGCCTGTTAATGACGATGGAACACACAAATCGCGTCGCGATTCAATACATCGTCCTCCAGCCGACTTGTCTCCAAGGGTCTAGTCCTGCCTCGGGCACCTTATGGTCGATCTCCTATGAGTCTAGATTTTCGAATCCGACGCAAAAATGACAGTTAATTGTAACGTTCAGAGCCTGTTAATGACGATGGAACACACAAATTGCGTCGCCATTCAATACATCGTCATCCGGCCGACCTGTCTCCAAGGGTCTATTGCTGCCTCGGGCAACTTATGGTCGATCTCCTGTGAGTCTAGATTTTCGAATCCGACGCAAAACTGACAGTTAATTGTAACTTTCAGAGCCTGTTAATGACGATGGAACACACAAATCGCGACGCGATTCAATACATCGTCCTCCGGCCGACTTGTCTCCAAGGGTCTAGTGTTGCCTCGGGCACCTTATGGTCGTTCTTTTGTGAGTCTAGATTTTCGAATCCGACGCAAAACTGACAGTTAATCGTAAGGTTCACAGCCTCTTAATGACAATGGAACACACAAATTGCATCGCGATTCAATACATCGTCCTCCGGCCGACCTGTCTCCAAGGGTCTATTGCTGCCTCGGGCACCTTATGGTCGATCTCCTGTGAGTCTAGATTTTCGAATCCGACGCAAAACTGACAGTTAATTGTAACGTTCAGAGCCTGTTAATGACGATGTAACACACAAATTGCGTCGCGATTCAAT
Organism: Schistocerca nitens; assembly: GCF_023898315.1. Lineage (NCBI taxonomy): Eukaryota > Metazoa > Arthropoda > Insecta > Orthoptera > Acrididae > Schistocerca > Schistocerca nitens. The sequence goes on along the minus strand of NC_064623.1, from coordinate 235,886,043 downwards.
ACATAGTCCTCCAGCCGACTTGTCTCCAAGGGTGTAGTGCTGCCTCAGACACCTTATGTTCGTTCTCCTGTGAGTCTAGATTTTCGAATCCGACGCAAAACTGACAGTTAATTGTAAGGTTCAGAGCCTCTTAATGACAATGGAACACACAAATTGCGTCGCGATTCAATACATCGTCCTCCGGCCGACCTGTCTCCAAGGATCTATTGCTGCCTCGGGCACCTTATGGTCTAGATTTTCGAATCCGACGCAAAACTGACAGTTAATTGTAACGTTCAGAGCCTGTTAATGACGATGGAACACACAAATCGCGACGCGATTCAATACATCGTCCTCCAGCCGACTTGTCTCCAAGGGTCTAGAGCTGCCTCGGGCACCTTATGGTCGTTCTCCTGTGAGTCTAGATTTTCGAATCCGACGCAAAACTGACAGTTAATTGTAACGTTCAGCCCCTGTTAATGATGATGGAACACACAAATCGCGTCGCGATTCAATACATCGTCCTCCAGCCGACTTGTCTCCAAGGGTCTAGTCCTGCCTCGGGCACCTTATGGTCGATCTCCTGTGAGTCTAGATTTTCGAATCCGACGCAAAACTGACAGTTAATTGTAACGTTCAGAGCCTCTTAATGACAATGGAACACACAAATTGCGTCGCGATTCAATACATCGTCCTCCGGCCGACCTGTCTCCAAGGGTCTATTGCTGCCTCGGGCACCTTATGGTCCTTCTCCTGTGAGTCTAGATTTTCGAATCCGACGCAAAACTGACATTTAATTGTAACGTTCAGAGCCTGTTAATGACGATGGAACACACAAATTGCGTCGCGATTCAATACATCGTCATCCGGCCGACCTGTCTCCAAGGGTCTATTGCTGCCTCGGGCACCTTATGGTCGATCTCCTGTGAGTCTAGATTTTCGAATCCGACGCAAAACTGACAGTTAATTGTAACGTTCAGAGCCTGTTCATGACGATGGAACATACAAATTGCGTCGCGATTCAATACATCGTCCTCCAGCCGACTTGTCTCCAAGGGTCTATTGCTGCCTCGGGCACCTTATGGTAGATCTCCTGTGAGTCTAGATTTTCGAATCCGACGCAAAACTGACAGTTACTTGTAAGGTTCAGAGCCTGTTAATGACGATGGAACACACAAATCCCGCCGCGATTCAATACATCGTCCTCCGGCCGACCTGTCTCCAAGGGTCTATTGCTGCCTCGGGCACCTTATGGTCGATCTCCTGTGAGTCTAGATTTTCGAATCCGACGCAAAACTGACAGTTAATTGTAACGTTCAGAGCCTGTTAATGACGATGGAACACACAAATCGCGTCGCGATTAAATACATCGTCCTCCGGCCGACCTGTCTCCAAGGGTCTGTTGCTGCCTCGGGCACCTTATGGTCGATCTCCTGTGAGTCTAGATTTTCGAATCCGACTCACAACTGACAGTTAATTGTAAGGTTCAGAGCCTGTTAATGACGATGGAACACACAAATTGCGTCGCGAGTCAATACATCGTCCTCCGGCCGACCAGTCTCCAAGGGTCTATTGCTGCCTCGGGCACCTTATGGTCGTTCTCCTGTGAGTCTAGATTTTCGAATCCGACGCAAAACTGACAGTTAATTGTAAGGTTCAGAGCCTGTTAATGACGATGGAACACACAAATTGCGTCGCGATTCAATACATCGTCCTCCGGCCGACCTGTCTCCAAGGGTCTACTGCTGCCTCGGGCACCTTATGGTCGATCTCCTGTGAGTCTAGATTTTTAAATCCGACGCAAAACTGACAGTTAATTGTAACGTTGAGAGCCTGTTAATGACGATGGAACACACAAATTGCGTCGCGATTCAATACATCGTCCTCCGGCCGACCTGTCTCCAAGGATCTATTGCTGCCTCGGGCACCTTATGGTCTAGATTTTCGAATACGACGCAAAACTGACAGTTAATTGTAACGTTCAGAGCCAGTTAATGACGATGGAACACACAAATCGCGACGCGATTCAATACATCGTCCTCCGGCCGACTTGTCTCCAAGGGTCTAGAGCTGCCTCGGGCACCTTATGTTCGTTCTCCTGTGAGTCTAGATTTTCGAATCCGACGCAAAACTGACAGTTAATTGTAACGTTCAGCGCCTGTTAATGACGATGGAACACACAAATCGCGTCGCGATTCAATACATCGTCCTCCAGCCGACTTGTCTCCAAGGGTCTAGTCCTGCCTCGGGCACCTTATGGTCGATCTCCTATGAGTCTAGATTTTCGAATCCGACGCAAAAATGACAGTTAATTGTAACGTTCAGAGCCTGTTAATGACGATGGAACACACAAATTGCGTCGCGATTCAATACATCGTCATCCGGCCGACCTGTCTCCAAGGGTCTATTCCTGCCTCGGGCAACTTATGGTCGATCTCCTGTGAGTCTAGATTTTCGAATCCGACGCAAAACTGACAGTTAATTGTAACGTTCAGAGCCTGTTAATGACGATGGAACACACAAATTGCGTCGCGATTCAATACATCGTCCTCCAGCCGACTTGTCTCCAAGGGTGTAGTGCTGTCTCGGTCACCTTATGGTCGTTCTCCTGTGAGTCTAGATTTTCGAATCCGACGCAAAACTGACAGTTAATTGTAACGTTCAGAGCCTGTTAATGACGATGGAATACACAAATCGCGTCGCGATTCAATACATCGTCCTCCGGCCGACCTGTCTCCAATGGTCTATTGCTGCCTCGGGCACCTTACGGTCGATCTCCTGTGAGTCTAGATTCTCGAATCCGACGCAAAACTGACAGTTAGTTGTAACGTTCAGAACCTGTTCATGACGATGGAACACACAAATTGCGTCGCGATTCAATACATCGTCCTCCGGCCGACCTGTCTCCAAGGGTCTATTGCTGCCTCGGGCACCTTATGGTCTAGATTTTCGAATCCGACGCAAAACTGACAGTTAATTGTAACGTTCAGAGCCTGTTAATGACGATGGAACACACAAATCGCGACGCTATTCAATACATCGTCCTCCGGCCGACTTGTCTCCAAGGGTCTAGTGTTGCCTCGGGCACCTTATGGTCGTTCTCTTGTGAGTCTAGATTTTCGAATCCGACGCAAAACTGACAGTTAATCGTAAGGTTCAGAGCCTCTTAATGACAATGGAACACACAAATTGCGTCGCGATTCAATACATCGTCCTCCGGCCGACCTGTCTCCAAGGATCTATTGCTGCCTCGGGCACCTTATGGTCTAGATTTTCGAATACGACGCAAAACTGACAGTTAATTGTAACGTTCAGAGCCTGTTAATGACGATGGAACACACAAATCGCGACGCGATTCAATACATCGTCCTCCGGCCGACTTGTCTCCAAGGGACTAGAGCTGCCTCGGGCACCTTATGTTCGTTCTCCTGTGAGTCTAGATTTTCGAATCCGACGCAAAACTGACAGTTAATTGTAACGTTCAGCGCCTGTTAATGACGATGGAACACACAAATCGCGTCGCGATTCAATACATCGTCCTCCAGCCGACTTGTCTCCAAGGGTCTAGTCCTGCCTCGGGCACCTTATGGTCGATCTCCTATGAGTCTAGATTTTCGAATCCGACGCAAAAATGACAGTTAATTGTAACGTTCAGAGCCTGTTAATGACGATGGAACACACAAATTGCGTCGCCATTCAATACATCGTCATCCGGCCGACCTGTCTCCAAGGGTCTATTGCTGCCTCGGGCAACTTATGGTCGATCTCCTGTGAGTCTAGATTTTCGAATCCGACGCAAAACTGACAGTTAATTGTAACGTTCAGAGCCTGTTAATGACGATGGAACACACAAATCGCGACGCGATTCAATACATCGTCCTCCGGCCGACTTGTCTCCAAGGGTCTAGCGTTGCCTCGGGCACCTTATGGTCGTTCTTTTGTGAGTCTAGATTTTCGAATCCGACGCAAAACTGACAGTTAATCGTAAGGTTCACAGCCTCTTAATGACAATGGAACACACAAATTGCATCGCGATTCAATACATCGTCCTCCGGCCGACCTGTCTCCAAGGGTCTATTGCTGCCTCGGGCACCTTAAGGTCGATCTCCTGTGAGTCTAGATTTTCGAATCCGACGCAAAACTGACAGTTAATTGTAACGTTCAGAGCCTGTTAATGACGATGTAACACACAAATTGCGTCGCGATTCAATACATAGTCCTCCAGCCGACTTGTCTCCAAGGGTGTAGTGCTGCCTCAGACACCTTATGTTCGTTCTCCTGTGAGTCTAGATTTTCGAATCCGACGCAAAACTGACAGTTAATTGTAAGGTTCAGAGCCTCTTAATGACAATGGAACACACAAATTGCGTCGCGATTCAATACATCGTCCTCCGGCCGACCTGTCTCCAAGGATCTATTGCTGCCTCGGGCACCTTATGGTCTAGATTTTCGAATCCGACGCAAAACTGACAGTTAATTGTAACGTTCAGAGCCTGTTAATGACGATGGAACACACAAATCGCGACGCGATTCAATACATCGTCCTCCAGCCGACTTGTCTCCAAGGGTCTAGAGCTGCCTCGGGCACCTTATGGTCGTTCTCCTGTGAGTCTAGATTTTCGAATCCAACGCAAAACTGACAGTTAATTGTAACGTTCAGCCCCTGTTAATGATGATGGAACACACAAATCGCGTCGCGATTCAATACATCGTCCTCCAGCCGACTTGTCTCCAAGGGTCTAGTCCTGCCTCGGGCACCTTATGGTCGATCTCCTGTGAGTCTAGGTTTTCGAATCCGACGCAAAACTGACAGTTAATTGTAACGTTCAGAGCCTCTTAATGACAATGGAACACACAAATTGCGTCGCGATTCAATACATCGTCCTCCGGCCGACCTGTCTCCAAGGGTCTATTGCTGCCTCGGGCACCTTATGGTCCTTCTCCTGTGAGTCTAGATTTTCGAATCCGACGCAAAACTGACATTTAATTGTAACGTTCAGAGCCTGTTAATGACGATGGAACACACAAATTGCGTCGCGATTCAATACATCGTCATCCGGCCGACGTGTCTCCAAGGGTCTATTGCTGCCTCGGGCACCTTATGGTCGATCTCCTGTGAGTCTAGATTTTCGAATCCGACGCAAAACTGACAGTTAATTGTAACGTTCAGAGCCTGTTCATGACGATGGAACACACAAATTGCGTCGCGATTCAATACATCGTCCTCCAGCCGACTTGTCTCCAAGGGTCTATTGCTGCCTCGGGCACCTTATGGTAGATCTCCTGTGAGTCTAGATTTTCGAATCCGACGCAAAACTGACAGTTACTTGTAAGGTTCAGAGCCTGTTAATGACGATGGAACACACAAATCCCGCCGCGATTCAATACATCGTCCTCCGGCCGACCTGTCTCCAAGGGTCTATTGCTGCCTCGGGCACCTTATGGTCGATCTCCTGTGAGTCTAGATTTTCGAATCCGACGCAAAACTGACAGTTAATTGTAACGTTCAGAGCCTGTTAATGACGATGGAACACACAAATCGCGACGTGATTCAATACATCGTCCTCCGGCCGACTTGTCTCCAAGGGTCTAGAGCTGCCTCGGGCACCTTATGGTCGTTCTCCTGTGAGTCTAGATTTTCGAATCCGACGCAAAACTGACAGTTAATTGTAACGTTCAGCGCCTGTTAATGACGATGGAACACATAAATCGCGTCGCGATTCAATACATCGTCCTCCAGCCGACTTGTCTCCAAGGGTCTAGTCCTGCCTCGGGCACCTTATGGTCGATCTCCTATGAGTCTAGATTTTCGAATCCGACGCAAAAATGACAGTTAATTGTAACGTTCAGAGCCTGTTAATGACGATGGAACACACAAATTGCGTCGCGATTCAATACATCGTCATCCGGCCGACCTGTCTCCAAGGGTCTATTGCTGCCTCGGGCAACTTATGGTCGATCTCCTGTGAGTCTAGATTTTCGAATCCGACGCAAAACTGACAGTTAATTGTAACGTTCAGAGCCTGTTAATGACGATGGAACACACAAATTGCGTCGCGATTCAATACATCGTCCTCCAGCCGACTTGTCTCCAAGGGTGTAGTGCTGCCTCGGTCACCTTATGGTCGTTCTCCTGTGAGTCTAGATTTTCGAATCCGACGCAAAACTGACAGTTAATTGTAACGTTCAGAGCCTGTTAATGACGATGGAATACACAAATCGCGTCGCGATTCAATACATCGTCCTCCGGCCGACCTGTCTCCAATGGTCTATTGCTGCCTCGGGCACCTTACGGTCGATCTCCTGTGAGTCTAGATTCTCGAATCCGACGCAAAACTGACAGTTAGTTGTAACGTTCAGAACCTGTTCATGACGATGGAACACACAAATTGCGTCGCGATTCAATACATCGTCCTCCGGCCGACCTGTCTCCAAGGGTCTATTGCTGCCTCGGGCACCTTATGGTCTAGATTTTCGAATCCGACGCAAAACTGACAGTTAATTGTAACGTTCAGAGCCTGTTAATGACGATGGAACACACAAATCGCGACGCGATTCAATACATCGTCCTCCGGCCGACTTGTCTCCAAGGGTCTAGTGTTGCCTCGGGCACCTTATGGTCGTTCTCTTGTGAGTCTAGATTTTCGAATCCGACGCAAAACTGACAGTTAATCGTAAGGTTCAGAGCCTCTTAATGACAATGGAACACACAAATTGCGTCGCGATTCAATACATCGTCCTCCGGCCGACCTGTCTCCAAGGATCTATTGCTGCCTCGGGCACCTTATGGTCTAGATTTTCGAATACGACGCAAAACTGACAGTTAATTGTAACGTTCAGAGCCTGTTAATGACGATGGAACACACAAATCGCGACGCGATTCAATACATCGTCCTCCGGCCGACTTGTCTCCAAGGGTCTAGAGCTGCCTCGGGCACCTTATGTTCGTTCTCCTGTGAGTCTAGATTTTCGAATCCGACGCAAAACTGACAGTTAATTGTAACGTTCAGCGCCTGTTAATGACGATGGAACACACAAATCGCGTCGCGATTCAATACATCGTCCTCCAGCCGACTTGTCTCCAAGGGTCTAGTCCTGCCTCGGGCACCTTATGGTCGATCTCCTATGAGTCTAGATTTTCGAATCCGACGCAAAAATGACAGTTAATTGTAACGTTCAGAGCCTGTTAATGACGATGGAACACACAAATTGCGTCGCGATTCAATACATCGTCATCCGGCCGACCTGTCTCCAAGGGTCTATTGCTGCCTCGGGCAACTTATGGTCGATCTCCTGTGAGTCTAGATTTTCGAATCCGACGCAAAACTGACAGTTAATTGTAACGTTCAGAGCCTGTTAATGACGATGGAACACACAAATTGCGTCGCGATTCAATACATCGTCCTCCAGCCGACTTGTCTCCAAGGGTGTAGTGCTGCCTCGGTCACCTTATTGTCGTTCTCCTGTGAGTCTAGATTTTCGAATCCGACGCAAAACTGACAGTTAATTGTAAGGTTCAGAGCCTGTTAATGACGATGGAATACACAAATCGCGTCGCGATTCAATACATCGTCCTCCGGCCGACCTGTCTCCAATGGTCTATTGCTGCCTCGGGCACCTTACGGTCGATCTCCTGTGAGTCTAGATTCTCGAATCCGACGCAAAACTGACAGTTAGTTGTAACGTTCAGAACCTGTTCATGACGATGGAACACACAAATTGCGTCGCGATTCAATACATCGTCCTCCGGCCGACCTGTCTCCAAGGGTCTATTGCTGCCTCGGGCCCCTTATGTTCGTTCTCCTGTGAGTCTAGACTTTAGAATCCGACGCAAAACTGACAGTTAATTGTAACGTTCAGAGCCTGTTAATGACGATGGAACACACAAATTGCGTCGCGATTCAATACATCGTCCTCCAGCCGACTTGTGTCCAAGGGTCTAGTGCTGCCTCGGGCACCTTATGGTCGTTCTTCTGTGAGTCTAGATTTTCGAATCCGACGCAAAACTGACAGTTAATTGTAACGTTCAGAGCCTGTTAATGACGATGGAACACACAAATCACGTCGCGATTCAATACATCGTCCACCAGCCGACTTGTCTCCAAGAGTCTAGTGCTGCCTCGGGCACCTTATCGTCGTTCTCCTGTGAGTCTAGATTTTCGAATCCGACGCAAAACTGACAGTTAATTGTAACGTTCAGAGCCTGTTAATGACGATGGAACACACAAATTGCGTCGCGATTCAATACATCGTCCTCCGGCCGACCTGTCTCCAAGGGTCAATTGCTGCCTCGGGCACCTTATGGTCGATCTCCTGTGAGTCTAGATTTTCGAATCCGACGCAAAACTGACAGTTAATTGTAACGTTCAGAGCCTGTTAATGACGATGGAACACACAAATTGCGTCGCGATTCAATACATCGTCCTCCGGCCGACCTGTCTCCAAGGGTCTATTGCTGCCTCGGGCACCTTATGGTCTAGATTTTCGAATCCGACGCAAAACTGACAGTTAAATGTAACGTTCAGATCCTGTTAATGACGATGGAACACACAAATCGCGACGCGATTCAATACATCGTCCTCCGGCCGACTTGTCTCCAAGGGTCTAGTGCTGCCGCGGGCACCTTATGGTCGTTCTCCTGTGAGTCTAGATTTTCGAATCCGACGCAAAACTGACAGTTAATCGTAAGGTTCAGAGCCTCTTAATGACAATGGAACACACAAATTGCGTCGCGATTCTATACATCGTCCTCCGGCCGACCTGTCTCCAAGGGTCTATTGCTGCCTGGGGCACCTTATGGTCGATCTCCTGTGAGTCTAGATTTTCGAATCCGACGCAAAACTGACAGTTAATTGTAACGTTCAGAGCCTGTTAATGACGATGTAACACACAAATTGCGTCGCGATACAATACATCGTCCTCCAGCCGACTTGACTCCAAGGGTGTAGTGCTGCCTCGGACACCTTATGTTCGTTCTCCTGTGAGTCTAGATTTTCGAATCCGAAGCAAAACTGACAGTTAATTGTAAGGTTCAGAGGCTGTTCATGACGATGGAACACACAAATTGCGTCGCGATTCAATACATCGTCCTCCGGCCGAGCTGTCTCCAAGGGTCTATTGCTGCCTCGGGCACCTTATGGTCGTTTTCCTGTGAGTCTAGACTTTCGAATCCGACGCAAAACTGACAGTTAATTGTAACATTCAGAGTCTGTTCATGACGATGGAACACACAAATTGTGTCGCGATTCAATACATGGTCCTCCAGCCGACTTGTCTCCAAGGGTCTAGTGCTGCCTTGGGCACCTTATGGTCGTTCTTCTGTGAGTCTAGATTTTCGAATCCGACGCAAAACTTACAGTTAATTGTAAGGTTCAGAGCCTCTTAATGACAATGGAACACACAAATCGTGTCGCGATTCAATACATCGTCCTCCGGCCGACCTGTCTCCAAGGGTCTATTGCTGCCTCGGGCACCTTATGGTCGATCTCCTGTGAGTCTAGATTTTCGAATCCGACGCAAAACTGACAGTTAATTGTAACGTTCAGAGCCTGTTAATGACGATGGAACACACAAATCGCGTCGCGATTAAATACATCGTCCTCCGGCCGACCTGTCTCCAAGGGTCTGTTGCTGCCTCGGGCACCTTATGGTTGATCTCCTGTGAGTCTAGATTTTCGAATCCGACTCACAACTGACAGTTAATTGTAAGGTTCAGAGCCTGTTAATGACGATGGAACACACAAATTGCGTCGCGAGTCAATACATCGTCCTCCGGCCGACCAGTCTCCAAGGGTCTATTGCTGCCTCGGGCACCTTATGGTCGTTCTCCTGTGAGTCTAGATTTTCGAATCCGACGCAAAACTGACAGTTAATTGTAAGGTTCAGAGCCTGTTAATGACGATGGAACACACAAATTGCGTCGCGATTCAATACATCGTCCTCCGGCCGACCTGTCTCCAAGGGTCTACTGCTGCCTCGGGCACCTTATGGTCGATCTCCTGTGAGTCTAGATTTTCGAATCCGACGCAAAACTGACAGTTAATTGTAACGTTCAGAGCCTGTTAATGACGATGGAACACACAAATTGCGTCGCGATTCAATACATCGTCCTCCGGCCGACCAGTCTCCAAGGATCTATTGCTGCCTCGGGCACCTTATGGTCTAGATTTTCGTATACGACGCAAAACTGACAGTTAATTGCAACGTTCAGAGCCTGTTAATGACGATGGAACACACAAATCGCGACGCGATTCAATACATCGTCCTCCGGCCGACTTGTCTCCAAGGGTCTAGAGCTGCCTCGGGCACCTTATGTTCGTTCTCCTGTGAGTCTAGATTTTCGAATCCGACGCAAAACTGACAGTTAATTGTAACGTTCAGCGCCTGTTAATGACGATGGAACACACAAATCGCGTCGCGATTCAATACATCGTCCTCCAGCCGACTTGTCTCCAAGGGTCTAGTCCTGCCTCGGGCACCTTATGGTCGTTCTTCTGTGAGTCTAGATTTTCGAATCCGACGCAAAACTGACAGTTAGTTGTAACGTTCAGAATCTGTTCATGACGATGGAACACACAAATTGCGTCGCGATTCAATACATCGTTCTCCGGCCGACCTGTCTCCAAGGGTCTATTGCTGCCTCGGGCACCTTATGTTCGTTCTCCTGTGAGTCTAGACTTTCGAATCCGACGCAAAACTGACAGTTAATTGTAACGTTCAGAGCCTGTTAATGACGATGGAACACACAAATTGCGTCGCGATTCAATACATCGTCCTCCAGCCGACTTGTCTCCAAGGGTCTAGTGCTGCCTCGGGCACCTTATGGTCGTTCTTCTGTGAGTCTAGATATCCGAATCCGACGCAAAACTAACAGTTAATTGTAACTTTCGGAGCCTGTTAATGACGATGGAACACACAAATCGCGACGCGATTCAATACATCGTCCTCCGGCCGACTTGTCTCCAAGGGTCTAGTGTTGCCTCGGGCACCTTATGGTCGTTCTTTTGTGAGTCTAGATTTTCGAATCCGACGCAAAACTGACAGTTAATCGTAAGGTCACAGCCTCTTAATGACAATGGAACACACAAATTGCATCGCGATTCAATACATCGTCCTCCGGCCGACCTGTCTCCAAGGGTCTATTGCTGCCTCGGGCACCTTATGGTCGATCTCCTGTGAGTCTAGATTTTCGAATCCGACGCAAAACTGACAGTTAATTGTAACGTTCAGAGCCTGTTAATGACGATGTAACACACAAATTGCGTCGCGATTCAATACATAGTCCTCCAACCGACTTGTCTCCAAGGGTGTAGTGCTGCCTCAGACACCTTATGTTCGTTCTCCTGTGAGTCTAGATTTTCGAATCCGACGCAAAACTGACAGTTAATTGTAACGTTCAGAGCCTGTTAATGACGATGTAACACACAAATTGCGTCGCGATACAATACATCGTCCTCCAGCCGACTTGACTCCAAGGGTGTAGTGCTGCCTCGGACACCTTATGTTCGTTCTCCTGTGAGTCTAGATTTTCGAATCCGAAGCAAAACTGACAGTTAATTGTAAGGTTCAGAGGCTGTTCATGACGATGGAACACACAAATTGCGTCGCGATTCAATACATCGTCCTCCGGCCGAGCTGTCTCCAAGGGTCTATTGCTGCCTCGGGCACCTTATGGTCGTTTTCCTGTGAGTCTAGACTTTCGAATCCGACGCAAAACTGACAGTTAATTGTAACATTCAGAGTCTGTTCATGACGATGGAACACACAAATTGTGTCGCGATTCAATACATGGTCCTCCAGCCGACTTGTCTCCAAGGGTCTAGTGCTGCCTTGGGCACCTTATGGTCGTTCTTCTGTGAGTCTAGATTTTCGAATCCGACGCAAAACTTACAGTTAATTGTAAGGTTCAGAGCCTCTTAATGACAATGGAACACACAAATCGTGTCGCGATTCAATACATCGTCCTCCGGCCGACCTGTCTCCAAGGGTCTATTGCTGCCTCGGGCACCTTATGGTCGATCTCCTGTGAGTCTAGATTTTCGAATCCGACGCAAAACTGACAGTTAATTGTAACGTTCAGAGCCTGTTAATGACGATGGAACACACAAATCGCGTCGCGATTAAATACATCGTCCTCCGGCCGACCTGTCTCCAAGGGTCTGTTGCTGCCTCGGGCACCTTATGGTTGATCTCCTGTGAGTCTAGATTTTCGAATCCGACTCACAACTGACAGTTAATTGTAAGGTTCAGAGCCTGTTAATGACGATGGAACATACAAATTGCGTCGCGAGTCAATACATCGTCCTCCGGCCGACCAGTCTCCAAGGGTCTATTGCTGCCTCGGGCACCTTATGGTCGTTCTCCTGTGAGTCTAGATTTTCGAATCCGACGCAAAACTGACAGTTAATTGTAAGGTTCAGAGCCTGTTAATGACGATGTAACACACAAATTGCGTCGCGATTCAATACATCGTCCTCCGGCCGACCTGTCTCCAAGGGTCTACTGCTGCCTCGGGCACCTTATGGTCGATCTCCTGTGAGTCTAGATTTTCGAATCCGACGCAAAACTGACAGTTAATTGTAAAGTTCAGAGCCTGTTAATGACGATGGAACACACAAATTGCGTCGCGATTCAATACATCGTCCTCCGGCCGACCAGTCTCCAAGGATCTATTGCTGCCTCGGGCACCTTATGGTCTAGATTTTCGTATACGACGCAAAACTGACAGTTAATTGCAACGTTCAGAGCCTGTTAATGACGATGGAACACACAAATCGCGACGCGATTCAATACATCGTCCTCCGGCCGACTTGTCTCCAAGGGTCTAGAGCTGCCTCGGGCACCTTATGTTCGTTCTCCTGTGAGTCTAGATTTTCGAATCCGACGCAAAACTGACAGTTAATTGTAACGTTCAGCGCCTGTTAATGACGATGGAACACACAAATCGCGTCGCGATTCAATACATCGTCCTCCAGCCGACTTGTCTCCAAGGGTCTAGTCCTGCCTCGGGCACCTTATGGTCGTTCTTCTGTGAGTCTAGATTTTCGAATCCGACGCAAAACTGACAGTTAGTTGTAACGTTCAGAATCTGTTCATGACGATGGAACACACAAATTGCGTCGCGATTCAATACATCGTTCTCCGGCCGACCTGTCTCCAAGGGTCTATTGCTGCCTCGGGCACCTTATGTTCGTTCTCCTGTGAGTCTAGACTTTCGAATCCGACGCAAAACTGACAGTTAATTGTAACGTTCAGAGCCTGTTAATGACGATGGAACACACAAATTGCGTCGCGATTCAATACATCGTCCTCCAGCCGACTTGTCTCCAAGGGTCTAGTGCTGCCTCGGGCACCTTATGGTCGTTCTTCTGTGAGTCTAGATATCCGAATCCGACGCAAAACTAACAGTTAATTGTAACTTTCGGAGCCTGTTAATGACGATGGAACACACAAATCGCGACGCGATTCAATACATCGTCCTCCGGCCGACTTGTCTCCAAGGGTCTAGTGTTGCCTCGGGCACCTTATGGTCGTTCTTTTGTGAGTCTAGATTTTCGAATCCGACGCAAAACTGACAGTTAATCGTAAGGTCACAGCCTCTTAATGACAATGGAACACGCAAATTGCATCGCGATTCAATACATCGTCCTCCGGCCGACCTGTCTCCAAGGGTCTATTGCTGCCTCGGGCACCTTATGGTCGATCTCCTGTGAGTCTAGATTTTCGAATCCGACGCAAAACTGACAGTTAATTGTAACGTTCAGAGCCTGTTAATGACGATGTAACACACAAATTGCGTCGCGATTCAATACATAGTCCTCCAACCGACTTGTCTCCAAGGGTGTAGTGCTGCCTCAGACACCTTATGTTCGTTCTCCTGTGAGTCTAGATTTTCGAATCCGACGCAAAACTGACAGTTAATTGTAAGGTTCAGAGCCTCTTAATGACAATGGAACACACAAATTGCTTCGCGATTCAATACTTCGTCCTCCGGCCGACCTGTCTCCAAGGATCTATTGCTGCCTCGGGCACCTTATGGTCTAGATTTTCGAATCCGACGCAAAACTGACAGTTAATTGTAACGTTCAGAGCCTGTTAATGACGATGGAACACACAAATCCCGACGCGATTCCATACATCGTCCTCCAGCCGACTTGTCTCCAAGGGTCTAGAGCTGCCTCGGGCACCTTATGGTCGTTCTCCTGTGAGTCTAGATTTTCGAATCCGACGCAAAACTGATAGTTAATTGTAACGTTCAGCGCCTGTTAATGATGATGGAACACAGAAATCGCGTCGCGATTCAATACATCGTCCTCCAGCCGACTTGTCTCCAAGGGTCTAGTCCTGCCTCGGGCACCTTATGGTCGATCTCCTGTGAGTCTAGATTTTCGGATCCGACGCAAAACTGACAGTTAATTGTAACGTTCAGAGCCTCTTAATGACAATGGAACACACAAATTGCGTCGCGATTCAATACATCGTCCTCCGGCCGACCTGTCTCCAAGGGTCTATTGCTGCCTCGGGCACCTTATGGTCGATCTCCTATGAGTCTAGATTTTCGAATCCGACGCAAAAATGACAGTTAATTGTAACGTTCAGAGCCTGTTAATGACGATGGAACACACAAATCCCGTCGCGATTCAGTACATCGTCCTCCGGCCGACCTGTCTCCAAGGGTCTGTTGCTGCCTCGGGCACCTTATGGTCGATCTCCTGTGAGTCTAGATTTTCGAATCCGACGCAAAACTGACAGTTAATTGTAAGGTTCAGAGCCTGTTAATGACGATGTAACACACAAATTGCGTCGCGATTCAATACATCGTCCTCCGGCCGACCTGTCTCCAAGGGTCTATTGCTGCCTCGGGCACCTTATGGTCGATCTCCTGTGAGTCTAGATTTTCGAATCCGACGCAAAACTGACAGTTAATTGTAACGTTCAGTGCCTGTTAATGACGATGGAACACACAAATCACGTCGCGATTCAATACATCATCCTCCAGCCGACTTGTCTCCAAGGGTCTAGTGCTGCCTCGGACACCTTATGGTCGTTCTCCTGTGAGTCTAGATTTTCGAATCCGACGCGAAACTGACAGTTAATTGTAACGTTCAGAGCCTGTTAATGACGATTGAACACACAAATTGCGTCGCGATTCAATACATCGTCCTCCGGCCGACCTGTCTCCAAGGGTTTATTGCTGCCTCGGGCACCTTATGGTCGATCTCCTGTGAGTCTAGATTTTCGAATCCGACGCAAAACTGACAGTTAATTGTAACGTTCAGAGCCTGTTAATGACGATGGAACACACAAATCGCGTCGCGATTCAATACATCGTCCTCCGGCCGACCTGTCTCCAAGGGTCTATTGCTGCCTCGGTCACCTTATGGTCGTTCTCCTGTGAGTCTAGATTTTCGAATCCGACGCAAAACTGACAGTTAATTGTAACGTTCAGAGCCTGTTAATGACGATGGAACACACAAATCTCGTCGCGATTCAATACATCGTCCTCCGGCCGACCTGTCTCCAAGGGTCTAATGCTGCCTCGGGCACCTTACGGTCGATCTCCTGTGAGTCTAGATTCTCGAATCCGACGCAAAACTGACAGTTAGTTGTAACGTTCAGAACCTGTTCATGACGATGGAACACACAAATTGCGTCGCGATTCAATACATTGTCCACCAGCCGACTTGTCTCCAAGAGTCTAGTGCTGCCTCGGGCACCCTATGGTCGTTCTCCTGTGAGTCTAGATTTTCGAATCCGACGCAAAACTGACAGTCAATTGTAAGGTTCAGGGCCTGTTAATGACGATGGAACACACAAATTGCGTCGCGATTCAATACATCGTCCTCCGGCCGACCTGTCTCCAAGGGTCTATTGCTGCCTCGGGCACCTTATGGTCGATCTCCTGTGAGTCTAGATTTTCGAATCCGACGCAAAACTGACAGTTAATTGTAACGTTCAGAGCCTGTTAATGACGATGGAACACAAAAATTGCGTCGCGATTCAATACATCGTCCTCCGGCCGACCTGTCTCCAAGGGTCTATTGCTGCCTCGGGCACCTTATGGTCTAGATTTTCGAATCCGACGCAAAACTGACAGTTAATTGTAACGTTCAGAGCCTGTTAATGACGATGGAACACACAAATCGCGACGCGATTCAATACATCGTCCTCCGGCCGACTTGTCTCCAAGGGTCTAGTGCTGCCTCGGGCACCTTATGTTCGTTCTCCTGTGAGTCTAGATTTTCGAATCCGACGCAAAACTGACAGTTAATTGTAAGGTTCAGAGCCTCTTAAAGACAATGGAACACACAAATTGCGTCGCGATTCAATACATCGTCCTACGGCCGACCTGTCTCCAAGGGTCTAGTGCTGCCTTGGACACCTTATGGTCGTTCTCCTGTGGGTCTAGATTTTCGAATCCGACGCAAAACTGACAGTTAATTGTAACGTTCAGCGCCTGTTAATGACGATGGAACACACAAATCGCGTCGCGATTCAATACATCGTCCTCCAGCCGACTTGTCTCCAAGAGTCTAGTGCTGCCTCGGGCACCTTATGGTCGTTCTCCTGTGAGTCTAGATTTTCGAATCCGACGCAAAACTGACAGTTAATTGTAACGTTCAGAGCCTGTTAATGACGATGGAACACACAAATTGCGTCGCGATTCAATACATCGTCCTCCGGCCGACCTGTCTCCAAGGGTCTATTGCTGCCTCGGGCACCTTACGGTCGATCTCCTGTGAGTCTAGATTTTCGAATCCGACGCAAAACTGACAGTTAATTGTAACGTTCAGAGCCTGTTAATGACGATGGAACACACAAATTGCGTCGCGATTCAATACGTCGTCCTCCGGCCGACCTGTCTCCAAGGGTCTATTGCTGCCTCGGGCACCTTATGGTCTAGATTTTCGAATCCGACGCAAAACTGACAGTTAATTGTAACGTTCAGAGCCTGTTAATGACGATGGAACACACAAATCGCGACGCGATTCAATACATTGTCCTCCGGCCGACTTGTCTCCAAGGGTCTAGTGCTGCCTCGGGCACCTTATGGTCGTTCTCCTGTGAGTCTAGATTTTCGAATCCGACGCAAAACTGACAGTTAATCGTAAGGTTCAGAGCTTCTTAATGACAATGGAACACACAAATTGCGTCGCGATTCAATACATCGTCCTCCGGCCGACCTGTCTCCAAGGGTCTATTGCTGCCTCGGGCACCTTATGGTCGTTCTCCTGTGAGTCTAGATTTTCGAATCCGACGCAAAACTGACAGTTAATTGTAACGTTCAGAGCCTGTTAATGACGATAAAACACACAAATTGCGTCGCGATTCAATACACCGTCCTCCAGCCGACTTGTCTCCAAGGGTGTAGTGCTGCCTCGGACACCTTATGTTCGTTCTCCTGTGAGTCTAGATTTTCGAATCCGACGCAAAACTGACAGTTAATTGTAAGGTTCAGAGCCTCTTAAAGACAATGGAACACACAAATTGCGTCGCGATTCAATACATCGTCCTACGGCCGACCTGTCTCCAAGGGTCTAGTGCTGCCTTGGACACCTTATGGTCGTTCTCCTGTGGGTCTAGATTTTCGAATCCGACGCAAAACTGACAGTTAATTGTAACGTTCGGCGCCTGTTAATGACGATGGAACACACAAATCGCGTCGCGATTCAATACATCGTCCTCCAGCCGACTTGTCTCCAAGAGTCTAGTGCTGCCTCGGGCGCCTTATGGTCGTTCTCCTGTGAGTCTAGATTTTCGAATCCGACGCAAAACTGACAGTTAATTGTAACGTTCAGAGCCTGTTAATGACGATGGAACACACAAATTGCGTCGCGATTCAATACATCGTCCTCCGGCCGACCTGTCTCCAAGGGTCTATTGCTGCCTCGGGCACCTTACGGTCGATCTCCTGTGAGTCTAGATTTTCGAATCCGATGCAAAACTGACAGTTAATTGTAACGTTCAGAGCCTGTTAATGACGATGGAACACACAAATTGCGTCGCGATTCAATACATCGTCCTCCGGCCGACCTGTCTCCAAAGGTCTATTGCTGCCTCGGGCACCTTATGGTCTAGATTTTCGAATCCGACGCAAAACTGACAGTTAATTGTAACGTTCAGAGCCTGTTAATGACGATGGAACACACAAATCGCGACGCGATACAATACATCGTCCTCCGGCCGACTTGTCTCCAAGGGTCTAGTGCTGCCTCGGGCACCTTATGGTCGTTCTCCTGTGAGTCTAGATTTTCGAATCCGACGCAAAACTGACAGTTAATCGTAAGGTTCAGGGCCTCTTAATGACAATGGAACACACAAATTGCGTCGCGATTCAATACATCGTCCTCCGGCCGACCTGTCTCCAAAGGTCTATTGCTGCCTCGGGCACCTTATGGTCTAGATTTTCGAATCCGACGCAAAACTGACAGTTAATTGTAACGTTCAGAGCCTGTTAATGACGATGGAACACACAAATCGCGACGCGATACAATACATCGTCCTCCGGCCGACTTGTCTCCAAGGGTCTAGTGCTGCCTCGGGCACCTTATGGTCTAGATTTTCGAATCCGACGCAAAACTGACAGTTAATTGTAACGTTCAGAGCCTGTTAATGACGATGGAACACACAAATCGCGACGCGATTCAATACATCGTCCTCCAGCCGACTTGTCTCCAAGGGTCTAGAGCTGCCTCGGGCACCTTATGGTCGTTCTCCTGTGAGTCTAGATTTTCGAATCCGACGCAAAACTGAAAGTTAATTGTAACGTTCAGCGCCTGTTAATGATGATGGAACACACAAATCGCGTCGCGATTCAATACATCGTCCTCCAGCCGACTTGTCTCCAAGGGTCTAGTCCTGCCTCGGGCACCTTACGGTCGATCTCCTGTGAGTCTAGATTTTCGAATCCGACGCAAAACTGACAGTTAATTGTAACGTTCAGAGCCTCTTAATGACAATGGAACACACAAATTGCGTCGCGATTCAATACATCGTCCTCCGGCCGACCTGTCTCCAAGGGTCTATTGCTGCCTCGGGCACCTTATGGTCGATCTCCTATGAGTCTAGAATTTCGAATCCGACGCAAAAATGACAGTTAATTGTAACGTTCAGAGCCTGTTAATGACGATGGAACACACAAATGCCGTCGCGATTCAATACATCGTCCTCCGGCCGACCTGTCTCCAAGGGTCTGTTGCTGCCTCGGGCACCTTATGGTCGATCTCCTGTGAGTCTAGATTTTCGAATCCGACGCAAAACTGACAGTTAATTGTAAGGTTCAGAGCCTGTTAATGACGATGGAACACACAAATTGCGTCGCGATTCAATACATCGTCCTCCGGCCGACCTGTCTCCAAGGGTCTATTGCTGCCTCGGGCACCTTATGGTCGATCTCCTGTGAGTCTAGATTTTCGAATCCGACGCAAAACTGACAGTTAATTGTAACGTTCAGTGCCTGTTAATGACGATGGAACACACAAATCACGTCGCGATTCAATACATCATCCTCCAGCCGACTTGTCTCCAAGGGTCTAGTGCTGCCTCGGGCACCTTATGGTCGTTCTCCTGTGAGTCTAGATTTTCGAATCCGACGCAAAAGTGACAGTTAATTGTAACGTTCAGAGCCTGTTAATGACGATGGAACACACAAATTGCGTCGCGATTCAATACATCGTCCTCCGGCCGACCTGTCTCCAAGGGTCTATTACTGCCTCGGGCACCTTATGGTCGATCTCCTGTGAGTCTAGATTTTCGAATCCGACGCAAAACTGACAGTTAATTGTAACGTTCAGAGCCTGTTAATGACGATGGAACACACAAATCGCGTCGCGATTCAATAAATCGCCCTCCGGCCGACCTGTCTCCAAGGGTCTATTGCTGCCTCGGTCACCTTATGGTCGTTCTCCTGTGAGTCTAGATTTTCGAATCCGACGCAAAACTGACAGTTAATTGTAACGTTCAGAGCCTGTTAATGACGATGGAACACACAAATCTCGTCGCGATTCAACACATCGTCCTCCGGCCGACCTGTCTCCAAGGGTCTAATGCTGCCTCGGGCACCTTACGGTCGATCTCCTGTGAGTCTAGATTCTCGAATCCGACGCAAAACTGACAGTTAGTTGTAACGTTCAGAACCTGTTCATGACGATGGAACACACAAATTGCGTCGCGATTCAATACATCGTCCTCCGGCCGACCTGTCTCCAAGGGTCTATTGCTGCCTCGGGCACCTTATGTTCGTTCTCCTGTGAGTCTAGACTTTCGAATCCGACGCAAAACTGACAGTTAATTGTAACGTTCAGAGCCTGTTAATGACGATGGAACACACAAATTGCGTCGCGATTCAATACATCGTCCTCCAGCCGACTTGTCTCCAAGGGTCTAGTGCTGCCTCGGGCACCTTATGGTCGTTCTTCTGTGAGTCTAGATTTTCGAATCCGACGCAAAACTGACAGTTAATTGTAACGTTCAGAGCCTGTTAATGACGATGGAACACACAAATCACGTCGCGATTCAATACATTGTCCACCAGCCGACTTGTTTCCAAGAGTCTAGTGCTGCCTCGGGCACCTTATGGTCGTTCTGCTGTGAGTCTAGATTTTCGAATCCGACGCAAAACTGACAGTTAATTGTAAGGTTCAGAGCCTGTTAATGACGATGGAACACCCAAATTGCGTCGCGATTCAATACATCGTCCTCCGGCCGACCTGTCTCCAAGGGTCTATTGCTGCCTCGGGCACCTTATGGTCGATCTCCTGTGAGTCTAGATTTTCGAATCCGACGCAAAACTGACAGTTAATTGTAACGTTCAGTGCCTGTTACTGACGATGGAACACACAAATCACGTCGCGATTCAATACACCATCCTCCAGCCGACTTGTCTCCAAGGGTCTAGTGCTGCCTCGGGCACCTTATGGTCGTTCTCCTGTGAGTCTAGATTTTCGAATCCGACGCAAAACTGACAGTTAATTGTAACGTTCAGAGCCTGTTAATGACGATGGAACACACAAATTGCGTCGCGATTCAATACATCGTCCTCCGGCCGACCTGTCTCCAAGGGTCTATTGCTGCCTCGGGCACCTTATGGTCGATCTCCTGTGAGTCTAGATTTTCGAATCCGACGCAAAACTGACAGTTAATTGTAACGTTCAGAGCCTGTTAATGACGATGGAACACACAAATCGCGTCGCGATTCAATACATCGTCCTCCGGCCGACCTGTCTCCAAGGGTCTATTGCTGCCTCGGGCACCTTATGGTCGATCTCCTGTGAGTCTAGATTTTCGAATCCGACGCAAAACTGACAGTTAGTTGTAACGTTCAGAACCTGTTCATGACGATGGAACACACAAATTGCGTCGCGATTCAATACATCGTCCTCCGGCCGACCTGTCTCCAAGGGTCTATTGCTGCCTCGGGCACCTTATGTTCGTTCTCCTGTGAGTCTAGACTTTCGAATCCGACGCAAAACTGACAGTTAATTGTAACGTTCAGAGCCTGTTAATGACGATGGAACACACAAATTGCGTCGCGATTCAATACATCGTCCTCCAGCCGACTTGTCTCCAATGGTCTAGTGCTGCCTCGGGCACCTTATGGTCGTTCTTCTGTGAGTCTAGATTTTCGAATCCGACGCAAAACTGACAGTTAATTGTAACGTTCAGAGCCTGTTAATGACGATGGAACACACAAATCACGTCGCGATTCAATACATTGTCCACCAGCCGACTTGTCTCCAAGAGTCTAGTTCTGCCTCGGGCACCTTATGGTCGTTCTCCTGTGAGTCTAGATTTTCGAATCCGACGCAAAACTGACAGTTAATTGTAACGTTCAGAGCCTGTTAATGACGATGGAACACACAAATTGCGTCGCGATTCAATACATCGTCCTCCGGCCGACCTGTCTCCAAGGGTCTATTGCTGCCTCGGGCACCTTATGGTCGATCTCCTGTGAGTCTAGATTTTCGAATCCGACGCAAAACTGACAGTTAATTGTAACGTTCAGAGCCTGTTAATGACGATGGAACACAAAAATTGCGTCGCGATTCAAAACATCGTCCTCCGGCCGACCTGTCTCCAAGGGTCTATTGCTGCCTCGGGCACCTTATGGTCTAGATTTTCGAATCCGACGCAAAACTGACAGTTAATTGTAACGTTCAGAGCCTGTTAATGACGATGGAACACACAAATCGCGACGCGATTCAATACATCGTCCTCCGGCCGACTTGTCTCCAAGGGTCTAGTGCTGCCTCGGGCACCTTATGGTCGTTCTCCTGTGAGTCTAGATTTTCGAATCCGACGCAAAACTGACAGTTAATCGTAATGTTCAGAGCCTCTTAATGACAATGGAACACACAAATTGCGTCGCGATTCAATACATCGTCCTCCGGCCGAC
The DNA here is from genome assembly GCF_023898315.1 of Schistocerca nitens. Taxonomy (NCBI): domain Eukaryota; kingdom Metazoa; phylum Arthropoda; class Insecta; order Orthoptera; family Acrididae; genus Schistocerca; species Schistocerca nitens. The sequence continues at coordinate 235,863,671 of NC_064623.1, read as the reverse complement.
CTGTCTCCAAGGGTCTATTGCTGCCTCGGGCACCTTATGGTCGATCTCCTGTGAGTCTAGATTTTCGAATCCGACGCAAAACTGACAGTTAATTGTAACGTTCAGAGCATGTTAATGACGATGGAACACACAAATTGCGTCGCGATTCAATACACCGTCCTCCAGCCGACTTGTCACCAAGGGTGTAGTGCTGCCTCGGACACCTTATGTTCGTTCTCCTGTGAGTCTAGATTTTCGAATCCGACGCAAAACTGACAGTTAATTGTAAGGTTCAGAGCCTCTTAATGACAATGGAACACACAAATTGCGTCCCGATTCAATACATCGTCCTACGGCCGACCTGTCTCCAAGGGTCTAGTGCTGCCTTGGACACCTTATGGTCGTTCTCCTGTGGGTCTAGATTTTCGAATCCGACGCAAAACTGACAGTTAATTGTAACGTTCAGCGCCTGTTAATGACGATGGAACACACAAATCGCGTCGCGATTCAATACATCGTCCTCCAGCCGACTTGTCTCCAAGAGTCTAGTGCTGCCTCGGGCACCTTATGGTCGTTCTCCTGTGAGTCTAGATTTTCGAATCCGACGCAAAACTGACAGTTAATTGTAACGTTCAGAGCCTGTTAATGACGATGGAACACACAAATTGCGTCGCGATTCAATACATCGTCCTCCGGCCGACCTGTCTCCAAGGGTCTATTGCTGCCTCGGGCACCTTACGGTCGATCTCCTGTGAGTCTAGATTTTCGAATCCGACGCAAAACTGACAGTTAATTGTAACGTTCAGAGCCTGTTAATGACGATGGAACACACAAATTGCGTCGCGATTCAATACATCGTCCTCCGGCCGACCTGTCTCCAAGGGTCTATTGCTGCCTCGGGCACCTTATGGTCTAGATTTTCGAATCCGACGCAAAACTGACAGTTAATTGTAAAGTTCAGAGCCTGTTAATGACGATGGAACACACAAATCTCGACGCGATACAATACATCGTCCTCCGGCCGACTTGTCTCCAAGGGTCTAGTGCTGCCTCGGGCACCTTATGGTCGTTCTCCTGTGAGTCTAGATTTTCGAATCCGACGCAAAACTGAGAGTTAATCGTAAGGTTACAAATTACAATTAACTGTTACAATTAACTGTCAGTTTTGCGTCGGATTTAAAAATCTAGACTCACAGGAGATCGACCATAAGGTGCCCGAGGCAGCAGTAGACCCTTGGAGACAGGTCGGCCGGAGGACGATGTATTGAATCGCGACGCAATTTGTGTGTTCCATCGTCATTAACAGGCTCTGAACCTTACAATCAACTGTCAGTTTTGCGTCGGATTCGAAAATCTAGACTCACAGGAGAACGACCATAAGGTGCCCGAGGCAGCAATAGACCCTTGGAGACTGGTCGGCCGGAGGACGATGTATTGACTCGCGACGCAATTTGTGTGTTCCATCGTCATTAACAGGCTCTGAACCTTACAATTAACTGTCAGTTGTGAGTCGGATTCGAAAATCTAGACTCACAGGAGATCGACCATAAGGTGCCCGAAGCAGCAACAGACCCTTGGAGACAGGTCGGCCGGAGGACGATGTATTTAATCGCGACGCGATTTGTGTGTTCCATCGTCATTAACAGGCTCTGAACGTTACAATTAACTGTCAGTTTTGCGTCGGATTCGAAAATCTAGACTCACAGGAGATCGACCATAAGGTGCCCGAGGCAGCAATAGACCCTTGGAGACAGGTCGGCCGGAGGACGATGTATTGAATCGCGGCGGGATTTGTGTGTTCCATCGTCATTAACAGGCTCTGAACCTTACAATTAACTGTCAGTTTTGCGTCGGATTCGAAAATCTAGACTCACAGGAGATCTACCATAAGGTGCCCGAGGCAGCAATAGACCCTTGGAGACAAGTCGGCTGGAGGACGATGTATTGAATCGCGACGCAATTTGTGTGTTCCATCGTCATGAACAGGCTCTGAACGTTACAATTAACTGTCAGTTTTGCGTCGGATTCGAAAATCTAGACTCACAGGAGATCGACCATAAGGTGCCCGAGGCAGCAATAGACCCTTGGAGACAGGTCGGCCGGATGACGATGTATTGAATCGCGACGCAATTTGTGTGTTCCATCGTCATTAACAGGCTCTGAACGTTACAATTAAATGTCAGTTTTGCGTCGGATTCGAAAATCTAGACTCACAGGAGAAGGACCATAAGGTGCCCGAGGCAGCACTAGACCCTTGGAGACAAGTCGGCTGGAGGATGATGTATTGAATCGCGACGTGATTTGTGTGTTCCAACGTCATTAACAGGCTCTGAACGTTACAATTAACTGTCAGTTTTGCGTCGGATTCGAAAATCTAGACTCACAGGAGATCGACCATAAGGTGCCCGAGGCAGCAATAGACCCTTGGAGACAGGTCGGCCGGAGGATGATGTATTGAATCGCGACGCAATTTGTGTGTTCCATCGTCATTAACAGGCTCTGAACGTTACAATTAACTGTCATTTTTGCGTCGGATTCGAAAATCTAGACTCATAGGAGATCGACCATAAGGTGCCCGAGGCAGCAATAGACCCTTGGAGACAGGTCGGCCGGAGGACGATGTATTGAATCGCGACGCAATTTGTGTGTTCCATTGTCATTAACAGGCTCTGAACGTTACAATTAACTGTCAGTTTTGCGTCGGATTCGAAAATCTAGACTCACAGGAGATCGACCATAAGGTGCCCGAGGCAGGACTAGACCCTTGGAGACAAGTCGGCTGGAGGACGATGTATTGAATCGCGACGCGATTTGTGTGTTCCATCATCATTAACAGGGGCTGAACGTTACAATTAACTGTCAGTTTTGCGTCGGATTCGAAAATCTAGACTCACAGGAGATCGACCATAAGGTGCCCGAGGCAGCTCTAGACCCTTGGAGACAAGTCGGCTGGAGGACGATGTATTGAATCGCGTCGCGATTTGTGTGTTCCATCGTCATTAACAGGCTCTGAACGTTACAATTAACTGTCAGTTTTGCGTCGGATTCGAAAATCTAGACCAAAAGGTGCCCGAGGCAGCAATAGATCCTTGGAGACAGGTCGGCCGGAGGACGATGTATTGAATCGCGACGCAATTTGTGTGTTCCATTGTCATTAAGAGGCTCTGAACCTTACAATTAACTGTCAGTTTTGCGTCGGATTCGAAAATCTAGACTCACAGGAGAACGAACATAAGGTGTCTGAGGCAGCACTACACCCTTGGAGACAAGTCGGCTGGAGGACTATGTATTGAATCGCGACGCAATTTGTGTGTTACATCGTCATTAACAGGCTCTGAACGTTACAATTAACTGTCAGTTTTGCGTCGGATTCGAAAATCTAGACTCACAGGAGATCGACCATAAGGTGCCCGAGGCAGCAATAGACCCTTGGAGACAGGTCGGCCGGAGGACGATGTATTGAATCGCGATGCAATTTGTGTGTTCCATTGTCATTAAGAGGCTGTGAACCTTACGATTAACTGTCAGTTTTGCGTCGGATTCGAAAATCTAGACTCACAAAAGAACGACCATAAGGTGCCCGAGGCAACACTAGACCCTTGGAGACAAGTCGGCCGGAGGACGATGTATTGAATCGCGTCGCGATTTGTGTGTTCCATCGTCATTAACAGGCTCTGAAAGTTACAATTAACTGTCAGTTTTGCGTCGGATTCGGAAATCTAGACTCACAGAAGAACGACCATAAGGTGCCCGAGGCAGCACTAGACCCTTGGAGACAAGTCGGCTGGAGGACGATGTATTGAATCGCGACGCAATTTGTGTGTTCCATCGTCATTAACAGGCTCTGAACGTTACAATTAACTGTCAGTTTTGCGTCGGATTCGAAAGTCTAGACTCACAGGAGAACGAACATAAGGTGCCCGAGGCAGCAATAGAAACTTGGAGACAGGTCGGCCGGAGGACGATGTATTGAATCGCGACGCAATTTGTGTGTTCCATCGTCATGAACAGGTTCTGAACGTTACAACTAACTGTCAGTTTTGCGTCGGATTCGAGAATCTAGACTCACAGGAGATCGACCGTAAGGTGCCCGAGGCAGCAATAGACCATTGGAGACAGGTCGGCCGGAGGACGATGTATTCAATCGCGACGCGATTTGTGTATTCCATCGTCATTAACAGGCTCTGAACGTTTCAATTAACTGTCAGTTTTGCGTCGGATTCGAAAATCTAGATTCACAGAAGAACGACCATAAGGTGCCCGAGGCAGGACTAGACCCTTGGAGACAAGTCGGCTGGAGGACGATGTATTGAATCGCGACGCGATTTGTGTGTTCCATCGTCATTAACAGGCGCTGAACGTTACAATTAACTGTCAGTTTTGCGTCGGATTCGAAAATCTAGACTCACAGGAGAACGAACATAAGGTGCCCGAGGCAGCTCTAGACCCTTGGAGACAAGTCGGCCGGAGGACGATGTATTGAATCGCGTCGCGATTTGTGTGTTCCATCGTCATTAACAGGCTCTGAACGTTACAATTAACTGTCAGTTTTGCGTCGTATTCGAAAATCTAGACCATAACGTGCCCGAGGCAGCAATAGATCCTTGGAGACAGGTCGGCTGGAGGACGATGTATTGAATCGCGACGCAATTTGTGTGTTCCATCGTCATTAACAGGCTCTGAACCTTACAATTAACTGTCAGTTTTGCGTCGGATTCGAAAATCTAGACTCACAGGAGAACGACCATAAGGTGCCCGAGGCAGCAATAGACCCTTGGAGACTGGTCGGCCGGAGGACGATGTATTGACTCGCGACGCAATTTGTGTGTTCCATCGTCATTAACAGGCTCTGAACCTTACAATTAACTGTCAGTTGTGAGTCGGATTCGAAAATCTAGACTCACAGGAGATCAAACATAAGGTGCCCGAGGCAGCAACAGACCCTTGGAGACAGGTCGGCCGGAGGACGATGTATTTAATCGCGACGCGATTTGTGTGTTCCATCGTCATTAACAGGCTCTGAACGTTACAATTAACTGTCAGTTTTGCGTCGGATTCGAAAATCTAGATTCACAGAAGAACGACCATAAGGTGCCCGAGGCAGGACTAGACCCTTGGAGACAAGTCGGCTGGAGGACGATGTATTGAATCGCGACGCGATTTGTGTGTTCCATCGTCATTAACAGGCGCTGAACGTTACAATTAACTGTCAGTTTTGCGTCGGATTCGAAAATCTAGACTCACAGGAGAACGAACATAAGGTGCCCGAGGCAGCTCTAGACCCTTGGAGACAAGTCGGCCGGAGGACGATGTATTGAATCGCGTCGCGATTTGTGTGTTCCATCGTCATTAACAGGCTCTGAACGTTACAATTAACTGTCAGTTTTGCGTCGTATTCGAAAATCTAGACCATAACGTGCCCGAGGCAGCAATAGATCCTTGGAGACAGGTCGGCCGGAGGACGATGTATTGAATCGCGACGCAATTTGTGTGTTCCATCGTCATTAACAGGCTCTGAACGTTACAATTAACTGTCAGTTTTGCGTCGGATTCGAAAATCTAGACTCACAGGAGATCGACCATAAGGTGCCCGAGGCAGCAGTAGACCCTTGGAGACAGGTCGGCCGGAGGACGATGTATTGAATCGCGACGCAATTTGTGTGTTCCATCGTCATTAACAGGCTCTGAACCTTACAATTAACTGTCAGTTTTGCGTCGGATTCGAAAATCTAGACTCACAGGAGAACGACCATAAGGTGCCCGAGGCAGCAATAGACCCTTGGAGACTGGTCGGCCGGAGGACGATGTATTGACTCGCGACGCAATTTGTGTGTTCCATCGTCATTAACAGGCTCTGAACCTTACAATTAACTGTCAGTTGTGAGTCGGATTCGAAAATCTAGACTCACAGGAGATCAACCATAAGGTGCCCGAGGCAGCAACAGACCCTTGGAGACAGGTCGGCCGGAGGACGATGTATTTAATCGCGACGCGATTTGTGTGTTCCATCGTCATTAACAGGCTCTGAACGTTACAATTAACTGTCAGTTTTGCGTCGGATTCGAAAATCTAGACTCACAGGAGATCGACCATAAGGTGCCCGAGGCAGCAATAGACCCTGGGAGACAGGTCGGTCGGAGGACGATGTATTGAATCGCGACGGGATTTGTGTATTCCATCGTCATTAACAGGCTCTGAACCTTACAATTAACTGTCAGTTTTGCGTCGGATTCGAAAATGTAGACTCACAGGAGATCTACCATAAGGTGCCCGAGGCAGCAATAGACCCTTGGAGACAAGTCGGCTGGAGGACGATGTATTGAATCGCGACGCAATTTGTGTGTTCCATCGTCATGAACAGGCTCTGAACGTTACAATTAACTGTCAGTTTTGCGTCGGATTCGAAAATCTAGACTCACAGGAGATCGACCATAAGGTGCCCGAGGCCGCAATAGACCCTTGGAGACAGGTCGGCCGGAGGACGATGTATTGAATCGCGACACGATTTGTGTGTTCCATTGTCATTAAGAGGCTCTGAACCTTACAATTAACTGTAAGTTTTGCGTCGGATTCGAAAATCTAGACTCACAGAAGAACGACCATAAGGTGCCCAAGGCAGCACTAGACCCTTGGAGACAAGTCGGCTGGAGGATCATGTATTGAATCGCGACACAATTTGTGTGTTCCATCGTCATGAACAGACTCTGAATGTTACAATTAACTGTCAGTTTTGCGTCGGATTCGAAAGTCTAGACTCACAGGAGAACGACCATAAGGTGCCCGAGGCAGCAATAGACCCTTGGAGACAGGTCGGATGGAGGACGATGTATTGATTCGCGACGCAATTTGTGTGTTCCATCGTCATGAACAGCCTCTGAACCTTACAATTAACTGTCAGTTTTGCTTCGGATTCGAAAATCTAGACTCACAGGAGAACGAACATAAGGTGTCCGAGGCAGCACTACACCCTTGGAGTCAAGTCGGCTGGAGGACGATGTATTGAATCGCGACGCAATTTGTGTGTTACATCGTCATTAACAGGCTCTGAACGTTACAATTAACTGTCAGTTTTGCGTCGGATTCGAAAATCTAGACTCACAGGAGATCGACCATAAGGTGCCCCAGGCAGCAATAGACCCTTGGAGACAGGTCGGCCGGAGGACGATGTATAGAATCGCAACGCAATTTGTGTGTTCCATTGTCATTAAGAGGCTCTGAACCTTACGATTAACTGTCAGTTTTGCGTCGGATTCGAAAATCTAGACTCACAGGAGAAGGACCATAAGGTGCCCGAGGCAGCACTAGACCCTTGGAGACAAGTCGGCTGGTGGACGATGTATTGAATCGCGACGTGATTTGTGTGTTCCATCGTCATTAACAGGCTCTGAACCTTACAATTAACTGTCAGTTTTGCGTCGGATTCGAAAATCTAGACTCACAGAAGAACGACCATAAGGTGCCCGAGGCAGCACAAGACCCTTGGAGACAAGTCGGCTGGAGGACGATGTATTGAATCGCGACGCAATTTGTGTGTTCCATCGTCATTAACAGGCTCTGAACGTTACAATTAACTGTCAGTTTTGCGTCGGATTCTAAAGTCTAGACTCACAGGAGAACGAACATAAGGTGCCCGAGGCAGCAATAGACCCTTGGAGACAGGTCGGCCGGAGGACGATGTATTGAATCGCGACGCAATTTGTGTGTTCCATCGTCATGAACAGGTTCTGAACGTTACAACTAACTGTCAGTTTTGCGTCGGATTCGAGAATCTAGACTCACAGGAGATCGACCGTAAGGTGCCCGAGGCAGCAATAGACCCTTGGAGACAGGTCGGCCGGAGGACGATGTATTGAATCGCGACGCGATTTGTGTATTCCATCGTCATTAACAGGCTCTGAACGTTACAATTAACTGTCAGTTTTGCGTCGGATTCGAAAATCTAGACTCACAGGAGAACGACCATAAGGTGACCGAGGCAGCACTACACCCTTGGAGACAAGTCGGCTGGAGGACGATGTATTGAATCGCGTCGCGATTTGTGTGTTCCATCGTCATTAACAGGCTCTGAACGTTACAATTAACTGTCAGTTTTGCGTCGGATTCGAAAATCTAGACCATAAGGTGCCCGAGGCAGCAATAGACCCTTGGAGACAGGTCGGCCGGAGGACGATGTATTGAATCGCGACGCAATTTGTGTGTTCCATCGTCATGAACAGGTTCTGAACGTTACAACTAACTGTCAGTTTTGCGTCGGATTCGAGAATCTAGACTCACAGGAGATCGACCGTAAGGTGCCCGAGGCAGCAATAGACCATTGGAGACAGGTCGGCCGGAGGACGATGTATTGAATCGCGACGCGAATTGTGTATTCCATCGTCATTAACAGGCTCTGAACGTTACAATTAACTGTCAGTTTTGCGTCGGATTCGAAAATCTAGACTCACAGGAGAACGACCATAAGGTGACCGAGGCAGCACTACACCCTTGGAGACAAGTCGGCTGGAGGACGATGTATTGAATCGCGACGCAATTTGTGTGTTACATCGTCATTAACAGGCTCTGAACGTTACAATTAACTGTCAGTTTTGCGTCGGATTCGAAAATCTAGACTCACAGGAGATCGACCATAAGGTGCCCCAGGCAGCAATAGACCCTTGGAGACAGGTCGGCCGGAGGACGATGTATAGAATCGCAACGCAATTTGTGTGTTCCATTGTCATTAAGAGGCTCTGAACCTTACGATTAACTGTCAGTTTTGCGTCGGATTCGAAAATCTAGACTCACAGGAGAAGGACCATAAGGTGCCCGAGGCAGCACTAGACCCTTGGAGACAAGTCGGCTGGTGGACGATGTATTGAATCGCGACGTGATTTGTGTGTTCCATCGTCATTAACAGGCTCTGAACGTTACAATTAACTGTCAGTTTTGCGTCGGATTCGAAAATCTAGACTCACAGAAGAACGACCATAAGGTGCCCGAGGCAGCAATAGACCATTGGAGACAAGTCGGCTGGAGGACGATGTATTGAATCGCGACGCAATTTGTGTGTTCCATCGTCATGAACAGGCTCTGAACGTTACAATTAACTGTCAGTTTTGCGTCGGATTCGAAAATCTAGACTCACAGGAGATCGACCATAAGGTGCCCGAGGCAGCAATAGACCCTTGGAGACAGGTCGGCCGGAGGACGATGTATTGAATCGCGACACGATTTGTGTGTTCCATTGTCATTAAGAGGCTCTGAACCTTACAATTAACTGTAAGTTTTGCGTCGGATTCGAAAATCTAGACTCACAGAAGAACGACCATAAGGTGCCCAAGGCAGCACTAGACCTTTGGAGACAAGTCGGCTGGAGGATCATGTATTGAATCGCGACACAATTTGTGTGTTCCATCGTCATGAACAGACTCTGAATGTTACAATTAACTGTCAGTTTTGCGTCGGATTCGAAAGTCTAGACTCACAGGAGAACGACCATAAGGTGCCCGAGGCAGCAATAGACCCTTGGAGACAGGTCGGATGGAGGACGATGTATTGATTCGCGACGCAATTTGTGTGTTCCATCGTCATGAACAGCCTCTGAACCTTACAATTAACTGTCAGTTTTGCTTCGGATTCGAAAATCTAGACTCACAGGAGAACGAACATAAGGTGTCCGAGGCAGCACTACACCCTTGGAGTCAAGTCGGCTGGAGGACGATGTATTGAATCGAGACGCAATTTGTGTGTTACATCGTCATTAACAGGCTCTGAACGTTACAATTAACTGTCAGTTTTGCGTCGGATTCGAAAATCTAGACTCACAGGAGATCGACCATAAGGTGCCCCAGGCAGCAATAGACCCTTGGAGACAGGTCGGCCGGAGGACGATGTATAGAATCGCAACGCAATTTGTGTGTTCCATTGTCATTAAGAGGCTCTGAACCTTACGATTAACTGTCAGTTTTGCGTCGGATTCGAAAATCTAGACTCACAGGAGAAGGACCATAAGGTGCCCGAGGCAGCACTAGACCCTTGGAGACAAGTCGGCTGGTGGACGATGTATTGAATCGCGACGTGATTTGTGTGTTCCATCGTCATTAACAGGCTCTGAACGTTACAATTAACTGTCAGTTTTGCGTCGGATTCGAAAATCTAGACTCACAGAAGAACGACCATAAGGTGCCCGAGGTAGCACAAGACCCTTGGAGACAAGTCGGCTGGAGGACGATGTATTGAATCGCGACGCAATTTGTGTGTTCCATCGTCATTAACAGGCTCTGAACGTTACAATTAACTGTCAGTTTTGCGTCGGATTCGAAAATCTAGACTCACAGGAGATCGACCATAAGGTGCCCGAGGCAGCAATAGACCCTGGGAGACAGGTCGGTCGGAGGACGATGTATTGAATCGCGACGGGATTTGTGTATTCCATCGTCATTAACAGGCTCTGAACCTTACAATTAACTGTCAGTTTTGCGTCGGATTCGAAAATGTAGACTCACAGGAGATCTACCATAAGGTGCCCGAGGCAGCAATAGACCCTTGGAGACAAGTCGGCTGGAGGACGATGTATTGAATCGCGACGCAATTTGTGTGTTCCATCGTCATGAACAGGCTCTGAACGTTACAATTAACTGTCAGTTTTGCGTCGGATTCGAAAATCTAGACTCACAGGAGATCGACCATAAGGTGCCCGAGGCAGCAATAGACCCTTGGAGACAGGTCGGCCGGAGGACGATGTATTGAATCGCGACACGATTTGTGTGTTCCATTGTCATTAAGAGGCTCTGAACCTTACAATTAACTGTAAGTTTTGCGTCGGATTCGAAAATCTAGACTCACAGAAGAACGACCATAAGGTGCCCAAGGCAGCACTAGACCCTTGGAGACAAGTCGGCTGGAGGATCATGTATTGAATCGCGACACAATTTGTGTGTTCCATCGTCATGAACAGACTCTGAATGTTACAATTAACTGTCAGTTTTGCGTCGGATTCGAAAGTCTAGACTCACAGGAGAACGACCATAAGGTGCCCGAGGCAGCAATAGACCCTTGGAGACAGGTCGGATGGAGGACGATGTATTGATTCGCGACGCAATTTGTGTGTTCCATCGTCATGAACAGCCTCTGAACCTTACAATTAACTGTCAGTTTTGCTTCGGATTCGAAAATCTAGACTCACAGGAGAACGAACATAAGGTGTCCGAGGCAGCACTACACCCTTGGAGTCAAGTCGGCTGGAGGACGATGTATTGAATCGCGACGCAATTTGTGTGTTACATCGTCATTAACAGGCTCTGAACGTTACAATTAACTGTCAGTTTTGCGTCGGATTCGAAAATCTAGACTCACAGGAGATCGACCATAAGGTGCCCCAGGCAGCAATAGACCCTTGGAGACAGGTCGGCCGGAGGACGATGTATAGAATCGCAACGCAATTTGTGTGTTCCATTGTCATTAAGAGGCTCTGAACCTTACGATTAACTGTCAGTTTTGCGTCGGATTCGAAAATCTAGACTCACAGGAGAAGGACCATAAGGTGCCCGAGGCAGCACTAGACCCTTGGAGACAAGTCGGCTGGTGGACGATGTATTGAATCGCGACGTGATTTGTGTGTTCCATCGTCATTAACAGGCTCTGAACGTTACAATTAACTGTCAGTTTTGCGTCGGATTCGAAAATCTAGACTCACAGAAGAACGACCATAAGGTGCCCGAGGTAGCACAAGACCCTTGGAGACAAGTCGGCTGGAGGACGATGTATTGAATCGCGACGCAATTTGTGTGTTCCATCGTCATTAACAGGCTCTGAACGTTACAATTAACTGTCAGTTTTGCGTCGGATTCGAAAATCTAGACTCACAGGAGATCGACCATAAGGTGCCCGAGGCAGCAATAGACCCTGGGAGACAGGTCGGTCGGAGGACGATGTATTGAATCGCGACGGGATTTGTGTATTCCATCGTCATTAACAGGCTCTGAACCTTACAATTAACTGTCAGTTTTGCGTCGGATTCGAAAATGTAGACTCACAGGAGATCTACCATAAGGTGCCCGAGGCAGCAATAGACCCTTGGAGACAAGTCGGCTGGAGGACGATGTATTGAATCGCGACGCAATTTGTGTGTTCCATCGTCATGAACAGGCTCTGAACGTTACAATTAACTGTCAGTTTTGCGTCGGATTCGAAAATCTAGACTCACAGGAGATCGACCATAAGGTGCCCGAGGCAGCAATAGACCCTTGGAGACAGGTCGGCCGGAGGACGATGTATTGAATCGCGACACGATTTGTGTGTTCCATTGTCATTAAGAGGCTCTGAACCTTACAATTAACTGTAAGTTTTGCGTCGGATTCGAAAATCTAGACTCACAGAAGAACGACCATAAGGTGCCCAAGGCAGCACTAGACCCTTGGAGACAAGTCGGCTGGAGGATCATGTATTGAATCGCGACACAATTTGTGTGTTCCATCGTCATGAACAGACTCTGAATGTTACAATTAACTGTCAGTTTTGCGTCGGATTCGAAAGTCTAGACTCACAGGAGAACGACCATAAGGTGCCCGAGGCAGCAATAGACCCTTGGAGACAGGTCGGATGGAGGACGATGTATTGATTCGCGACGCAATTTGTGTGTTCCATCGTCATGAACAGCCTCTGAACCTTACAATTAACTGTCAGTTTTGCTTCGGATTCGAAAATCTAGACTCACAGGAGAACGAACATAAGGTGTCCGAGGCAGCACTACACCCTTGGAGTCAAGTCGGCTGGAGGACGATGTATTGAATCGCGACGCAATTTGTGTGTTACATCGTCATTAACAGGCTCTGAACGTTACAATTAACTGTCAGTTTTGCGTCGGATTCGAAAATCTAGACTCACAGGAGATCGACCATAAGGTGCCCCAGGCAGCAATAGACCCTTGGAGACAGGTCGGCCGGAGGACGATGTATAGAATCGCAACGCAATTTGTGTGTTCCATTGTCATTAAGAGGCTCTGAACCTTACGATTAACTGTCAGTTTTGCGTCGGATTCGAAAATCTAGACTCACAGGAGAACGACCATAAGGTGACCGAGGCAGCACTACACCCTTGGAGACAAGTCGGCTGGTGGACGATGTATTGAATCGCGACGTGATTTGTGTGTTCCATCGTCATTAACAGGCTCTGAACGTTACAATTAACTGTCAGTTTTGCGTCGGATTCGAAAATCTAGACTCACAGAAGAACGACCATAAGGTGCCCGAGGCAGCACAAGACCCTTGGAGACAAGTCGGCTGGAGGACGATGTATTGAATCGCGACGCAATTTGTGTGTTCCATCGTCATTAACAGGCTCTGAACGTTACAATTAACTGTCAGTTTTGCGTCGGATTCTAAAGTCTAGACTCACAGGAGAACGAACATAAGGTGCCCAAGGCAGCAATAGACCCTTGGAGACAGGTCGGCCGGAGGACGATGTATTGAATCGCGACGCAATTTGTGTGTTCCATCGTCATGAACAGGTTCTGAACGTTACAACTAACTGTCAGTTTTGCGTCGGATTCGAGAATCTAGACTCACAGGAGATCGACCGTAAGGTGCCCGAGGCAGCAATAGACCCTTGGAGACAGGTCGGCCGGAGGACGATGTATTGAATCGCGACGCGATTTGTGTATTCCATCGTCATTAACAGGCTCTGAACGTTACAATTAACTGTCAGTTTTGCGTCGGATTCGAAAATCTAGACTCACAGGAGAACGACCATAAGGTGACCGAGGCAGCACTACACCCTTGGAGACAAGTCGGCTGGAGGACGATGTATTGAATCGCGTCGCGATTTGTGTGTTCCATCGTCATTAACAGGCTCTGAACGTTACAATTAACTGTCAGTTTTGCGTCGGATTCGATAATCTAGACCATAAGGTGCCCGAGGCAGCAATAGACCCTTGGAGACAGGTCGGCCGGAGGACGATGTATTGAATCGCGACGCAATTTGTGTGTTCCATCGTCATGAACAGGTTCTGAACGTTACAACTAACTGTCAGTTTTGCGTCGGATTCGAGAATCTAGACTCACAGGAGATCGACCGTAAGGTGCCCGAGGCAGCAATAGACCATTGGAGACAGGTCGGCCGGAGGACGATGTATTGAATCGCGACGAGATTTGTGTATTCCATCGTCATTAACAGGCTCTGAACGTTACAATTAACTGTCAGTTTTGCGTCGGATTCGAAAATCTAGACTCACAGGAGAACGACCATAAGGTGACCGAGGCAGCACTACACCCTTGGAGACAAGTCGGCTGGAGGACGATGTATTGAATCGCGACGCAATTTGTGTGTTCCATCGTCATTAACAGGCTCTGAACGTTACAATTAACTGTCAGTTTTGCGTCGGATTCGAAAATCTAGACTCACAGGAGATCGACCATAAGGTGCCCGAGGCAGCAATAGACCCTTGGAGACAGGTCGGCCGGATGACGATGTATTGAATCGCGACGCAATTTGTGTGTTCCATCGTCATTAACAGGCTCTGAACGTTACAATTAAATGTCAGTTTTGCGTCGGATTCGAAAATCTAGACTCACAGGACAAGGACCATAAGGTGCCCGAGGCAGCACTAGACCCTTGGAGACAAGTCGGCTGGAGGATGATGTATTGAATCGCGACGTGATTTGTGTGTTCCATCGTCATTAACAGGCTCTGAACGTTACAATTAACTGTCATTTTTGCGTCGGATTCGAAAATCTAGACTCACAGGAGATCGACCATAAGGTGCCCGAGGCCGGACTAGACCCTTGGAGACAAGTCGGCTGGAGGACGATGTATTGAATCGCGACGCGATTTGTGTGTTCCATCGTCATTAACAGGCGCTGAACGTTACAATTAACTGTCAGTTTTGCGTCGGATTCGAAAATCTAGACTCACAGGAGAACGAACATAAGGTGCCCGAGGCAGCTCTAGACCCTTGGAGACAAGTCGGCCGGAGGACGATGTATTGAATCGCGTCGCGATTTGTGTGTTCCATCGTCATTAACAGGATCTGAACGTTACAATTAACTGTCAGTTTTGCGTCGGATTCGAAAATCTAGACCATAAGGTGCCCGAGGCAGCAATAGATCCTTGGAGACAGGTCGGCCGGAGGACGATGTATTGAATCGCGACGCAATTTGTGTGTTCCACCGTCATTAACAGGCTCTGAACGTTACAATTAACTGTCAGTTTTGCGTCGGATTTAAAAATCTAGACTCACAGGAGAACGACCATAAGGTGCCCGAGGCAGCAATAGACCCTTGGAGACTGGTCGGCCGGAGGACGATGTATTGAATCGCGGCGGGATTTGTGTGTTCCATCGTCATTAACAGGCTCTGAACCTTACAATTAACTGTCAGTTTTGCGTCGGATTCGAAAATCTAGACTCACAGGAGAACGACCATAAGGTGCCCGAGGCAGCAATAGACCCTTGGAGACTGGTCGGCCGGAGGACGATGTATTGACTCGCGACGCAATTTGTGTGTTCCATCGTCATTAACAGGCTCTGAACCTTACAATTAACTGTCAGTTGTGAGTCGGATTCGAAAATCTAGACTCACAGGAGATCGACCATAAGGTGCCCGAGGCAGCAACAGACCCTTGGAGACAGGTCGGCCGGAGGACGATGTATTTAATCGCGACGCGATTTGTGTGTTCCATCGTCATTAACAGGCTCTGATCGTTACAATTAACTGTCAGTTTTGCGTCGGATTCGAAAATCTAGACTCACAGGAGATCGACCATAAGGTGCCCGAGGCAGCAATAGACCCTTGGAGACAGGTCGGCCGGAGGACGATGTATTGAATCGCGGCGGGATTTGTGTGTTCCATCGTCATTAACAGGCTCTGAACCTTACAATTAACTGTCAGTTTTGCGTCGGATTCGAAAATCTAGACTCACAGGAGATCTACCATAAGGTGCCCGAGGCAGCAATAGACCCTTGGAGACAAGTCGGCTGGAGGACGATGTATTGAATCGCGACGCAATTTGTGTGTTCCATCGTCATGAACAGGCTCTGAACGTTACAATTAACTGTCAGTTTTGCGTCGGATTCGAAAATCTAGACTCACAGGAGATCGACCATAAGGTGCCCGAGGCAGCAATAGACCCTTGGAGACAGGTCGGCCGGAGGACGATGTATTGAATCGCGACGCAATTTGTGTGTTCCATTGTCATTAAGAGGCTCTGAACCTTACGATTAACTGTCAGTTTTGCGTCGGATTCGAAAATCTAGACTCACAAGAGAACGACCATAAGGTGCCCGAGACAACACTAGACCCTTGGAGACAAGTCGGCCGGAGGACGATGTATTGAATCGCGTCGCGATTTGTGTGTTCCATCGTCATTAACAGGCTCTGAACGTTACAATTAACTGTCAGTATGGCGTCGGATTCGAAAATCTAGACCATAAGGTGCCCGACGCAGCAATAGACCCTTGGAGACAGGTCGGCCGGAGGACGATGTAATGAATCGCGACGCAATTTGTGTGTTCCATCGTCATTAACAGGCTCTGAACCTTACAATTAACTGTCAGTTTTGCGTCGCATTCGAAAATCTAGACTCACAGGAGATCGACCATAAGGTGCCCGAGGCAGCAATAGACCCTTGGAGACAGGTCGGCCGGAGGACGATGTATTGAATCGCGACGCAATTTGTGTGTTCCATCGTCATTAACAGGCTCTGAACCTTACAATTAACTGTCAGTTTTGCGTCGGATTCGAAAATCTAGACTCACAGAAGAACGACCATAAGGTGCCCGAGGCAGCACTAGACCCTTGGAGAGAAGTCGGCTGGAGGACGATGTATTGAATCGCGACGCAATTTGTGTGTTCCATCGTCATTAACAGGCTCTGAACGTTACAATTAACTGTCAGTTTTGCGTCGGATTCGAAAGTCTAGACTCACAGGAGAACGAACATAAGGTGCCCGAGGCAGCAATAGACCCTTGGAGACAGGTCGGCCGGAGGACGATGTATTGAATCGCGACGCAATTTGTGTGTTCCATCGTCATGAACAGGTTCTGAACGTTACAACTAACTGTCAGTTTTGCGTCCGATTCGAGAATCTAGACTCACAGGAGATCGACCGTAAGGTGCCCGAGGCAGCAATAGACCATTGGAGACAGGTCGGCCGGAGGACGATGTATTGAATCGCGACGCGATTTGTGTATTCCATCGTCATTAACAGGCTCTGAACGTTACAATTAACTGTCAGTTTTGCGTCGGATTCGAAAATCTAGACTCACAGGAGAACGACCATAAGGTGACCGAGGCAGCACTACACCTTTGGAGACAAGTCGGCTGGAGGACGATGTATTGAATCGCGACGCAATTTGTGTGTTCCATCGTCATTAACAGGCTCTGAACGTTACAATTAACTGTCAGTTTTGCGTCGGATTCGAAAATCTAGACTCACAGGAGATCGACCATAAGGTGCCCGAGGCAGCAATAGACCCTTGGAGATAGGTCGGCCGGAGGACGATGTATTGAATGGCGACGGGATTTGTGTGTTCCATCGTCATTAACAGGCTCTGAACGTTACAATTAACTGTCATTTTTGCGTCGGATTCGAAAATCTAGACTCATAGGAGATCGACCATAAGGTGCCCGAGGCAGGACTAGACCCTTGGAGACAAGTCGGCTGGAGGACGATGTATTGAATCGCGACGCGATTTGTGTGTTCCATCGTCATTAACAGGCGCTGAACGTTACAATTAACTGTCAGTTTTGCGTCGGATTCGAAAATCTAGACTCACAGGAGAACGAACATAAGGTGCCCGAGGCAGCTCTAGACCCTTGGAGACAAGTCGGCCGGAGGACGATGTATTGAATCGCGTCGCGATTTGTGTGTTCCATCGTCATTAACAGGCTCTGAACGTTACAATTAACTGTCAGTTTTGCGTCGGATTCGAAAATCTAGACTCACAGGAGATCGACCATAAGGTGCCCGAGGCAGCAATAGACCCTTGGAGATAGGTCGGCCGGAGGACGATGTATTGAATGGCGACGGGATTTGTGTGTTCCATCGTCATTAACAGGCTCTGAACGTTACAATTAACTGTCATTTTTGCGTCGGATTCGAAAATCTAGACTCATAGGAGATCGACCATAAGGTGCCCGAGGCAGGACTAGACCCTTGGAGATAGGTCGGCCGGAGGACGATGTATTGAATGGCGACGGGATTTGTGTGTTCCATCGTCATTAACAGGCTCTGAACGTTACAATTAACTGTCAGTTTTGCGTCGGATTCGAAAATCTAGACTCACAGGAGAACGACCATAAGGTGCCCGGGGCAGCAATAGACCCTTGGTAACTGGTCGGCCGGAGGACGATGTATTGACTCGCGACGCAATTTGTGTGTTCCATCGTCATTAACAGGCTCTGAACCTTACAATTAACTGTCAGTTGTGAGTCGGATTCGAAAACCTAGTCTCACAGGAGATCGACCATAAGGTGCCCGAGGCAGCAACAGACCCTTGGAGACAGGTCGGGCGGAGGACGATGTATTTAATCGCGACGCGATTTGTGTGTTCCATCGTCATTAACAGGCTCTGAACGTTACAATTAACTGTCAGTTTTGCGTCGGATTCGAAAATCTAGACTCACAGGAGATCGACCATAAGGTGCCCGAGGCAGCAATAGACCCTTGGAGACAGGTCGGCCGGAGGACGATGTATTGAATCGCGACGGGATTTGTGTGTTCCATCGTCATTAACAGGCTCTGAACCTTACAATTAACTGTCAGTTTTGCGTCGTATTCGAAAATCTAGACTCACAGGAGATCTACCATAAGGTGACCGAGGCAGCAATAGACCCTTGGAGACAAGTCGGCTGGAGGACGATGTATTGAATCGCGACGCAATTTGTGTGTTCCATCGTCATGAACAGGCTCTGAACGTTACAATTAACTGTCAGTTTTGCGTCGGATTCGAAAATCTAGACTCACAGGAGATCGACCATAAGGTGCCCCAGGCAGCAATAAACCCTTGGAGACAGGTCGGCCGGAGGACGATGTATTGAATCGCGGCGCGATTTGTGTGTTCCATTGTCATTAAGAGGCTCTGAACCTTACAATTAACTGTAAGTTTTGCGTCGGATTCGAAAATCTAGACTCACAGAAGAACGACCATAAGGTGCCCGAGGCAGCACTAGACCCTTGGAGACAAGTCGGCTGGAGGACCATGTATTGAATCGCGACACAATTTGTGTGTTCCATCGTCATCAACAGACTCTGAATGTTACAATTAACTGTCAGTTTTGCGTCGGATTCGAAAGTCTAGACTCACAGGAGAACGACCATAAGGTGCCCGAGGCAGCAATAGACCCTTGGAGACAGGTCGGCCGGAGGACGATGTATTGAATCGCGACGCAATTTGTGTGTTCCATCGTCATGAACAGCCTCTGAACCTTACAATTAACTGTCAGTTTTGCGTCGGATTCGAAAATCTAGACTCACAGGAGATCGACCATAAGGTGCCCGAGGCAGTAATAGACCCTTGGAGACAAGTCGGCCGGAGGACGATGTATTGATTCGCGACGCAATTTGTGTGTTCCATTGTCATTAAGAGGCTCTGAACCTTACGATTAACTGTCAGTTTTGCGTCGGATTCGAAAATCTAGACTCACAGGAGAAGGACCATAAGGTGCCCGAGGCAGCACTAGACCCTTGGAGACAAGTCGGCCGGAGGACGATGTATTGAATCGCGTCGCGATTTGTGTAATCCATCGTCATTAACAGGATCTGAACGTTACAATTAACTGTCAGTTTTGCGTCGGATTCGAAAATCTAGACCATAAGGTGCCCGAGGCAGCAATAGACCCTTGGAGACAGGTCGGCCGGAGGACGATGCATTGAATCGCGACGCAATTTGTGTGTTCCATCGTCATTAACAGGCTCTGAACGTTACAATTAACTGTCATTTATGCGTCGGATTCGAAAATCTAGACTCACAGGAGATCGACCGTAAGGTGCCCGAGACAGCAATAGACCCTTGGAGACAGGTCGGCCGGAGGACGATGTATTGAATCGCGACGCAATTTGTGTGTGCCATCGTCATTAACAGGCTCTGAACGTTACAATTAACTGTCAGTTTTGCGTCGGATTCGAAAATCTAGACTCACAAGAGAACGACCATAAGGTGCCCGAGGCAGCACTAGACTCTTGGAGACAAGTCGGTTGGAGGACGATGTATTGAATCGCGACGCGATTTGTGTGTTCCATCGTCATTAACAGGCGCTGAACGTTACAATTAACTGTCAGTTTTGCGTCGGATTCGAAAATTTAGACTCACAGGAGAACGACCATAAGGTGTCCGAGGCAGCACTAGACACTTGGAGACAGGTCGGCCGTAGGACGATGTATTGAATCGCGACGCAATTTGTGTGTTCCATTGTCATTAAGAGGCTCTGAACCTTACAATTAACTGTCAGTTTTGCGTCGGATTCGAAAATCTAGACTCACAGGAGAACGAACATAAGGTGTCCGAGGCAGCACTAGACCCTTGGAGACAAGTCGGCCGGAGGACGATGTATTGAATCGCGTCGCGATTTGTGTGTTCCATCGTCATTAACAGGCTCTGAACGTTACAATTAACTGTCAGTTTTGCGTCGGATTCGAAAATCTAGACCATAAGGTGCCCGAGGCAGCAATAGACCCTTGGAGACAGGTCGGCCGGAGGACGATGTATTGAATCGCGACGCAATTTGTGTGTTCCATCGTCATTAACAGGCTCTGAACGTTACAATTAACTGTCAGTTTTGCGTCGGATTCGAAAATCTAGACTCACAGGAGATCGACCATAAGGTGCCCGAGGCAGCAATAGACCCTTGGAGACAGGTCGGCCGGAGGACGATGTATTGAATCGCGACGCAATTTGTGTGTTCCATCGTCATTAACAGGCTCTGAACCTTACAATTAACTGTCAGTTTTGCTTCGGATTCGAAAATCTAGACTCACAGGAGAACGACCATAAGGTGCCCGAGGCAGCACTAGACTCTTGGAGGCAAGTCGGCTGGTGGACGATGTATTGAATCGCGACGTGATTTGTGTGTTCCATCGTCATTAACAGGCTCTGAACGTTACAATTAACTGTCAGTTTTGCGTCGGATTCGAAAATCTAGACTCACAGAAGAACGACCATAAGGTGCCCGAGGCAGCACTAGACCCTTGGAGACAAGTCGGCTGGAGGACGATGTATTGAATCGCGACGCAATTTGTGTGTTCCATCGTCATTAACAGGCTCTGAACGTTACAATTAACTGTCAGTTTTGCGTCGGATTCGAAAGTCTAGACTCACAGGAGAACGAACATAAGGTGCCCGAGGCAGCAATAGACCCTTGGAGACAGGTCGGCCGGAGGACGATGTATTGAATCGCGACGCAATTTGTGTGTTCCATCGTCATGAACAGGTTCTGAACGTTACAATTAACTGTCAGTTTTGCGTCGGATTCGAAAATCTAGACTCACAGGAGATCGACCATAAGGTGCCCGAGGCAGCAATAGACCCTTGGAGACAGGTCGGCCGGAGGACGATGTATTGAATCGCGACGGGATTTGTGTGTTCCATCGTCATTAACAGGCTCTGAACCTTACAATTAACTGTCAGTTTTGCGTCGTATTCGAAAATCTAGACTCACAGGAGATCTACCATAAGGTGACCGAGGCAGCAATAGACCCTTGGAGACAAGTCGGCTGGAGGACGATGTATTGAATCGCGACGCAATTTGTGTGTTCCATCGTCATGAACAGGCTCTGAACGTTACAATTAACTGTCAGTTTTGCGTCGGATTCGAAAATCTAGACCATAAGGTGCCCGAGGCAGCAATAGACCCTTGGAGACAGGTCGGCCGGAGGACGATCCATTGAATCGCGACGCAATTTGTGTGTTCCATCGTCATTAACAGGCTCTGAACGTTACAATTAACTGTCATTTATGCGTCGGATTCGAAAATCTAGACTCACAGGAGATCGACCGTAAGGTGCCCGAGGCAGCAATAGACCCTTGGAGACAGGTCGGCCGGAGGACGATGTATTGAATCGCGACGCAATTTGTGTGTTCCATCGTCATTAACAGGCTCTGAACGTTACAATTAACTGTCAGTTTTGCGTCGGATTCGAAAATCTAGACTCACAAGAGAACGACCATAAGGTGCCCGAGGCAGCACTAGACTCTTGGAGACAAGTCGGCTGGAGGACGATGTATTGAATCGCGACGCGATTTGTGTGTTCCATCGTCATTAACAGGCGCTGAACGTTACAATTAACTGTCAGTTTTGCGTCGGATTCGAAAATTTAGACTCACAGGAGAACGACCATAAGGTGACCGAGGCAGCACTAGACACTTGGAGACAGGTCGGCCGTAGGACGATGTATTGAATCGCGACGCAATTTGTGTGTTCCATTGTCATTAAGAGGCTCTGAACCTTACAATTAACTGTCAGTTTTGCGTCGGATTCGAAAATCTAGACTCACAGGAGAACGAACATAAGGTGTCCGAGGCAGCACTAGACCCTTGGAGACAAGTCGGCCGGAGGACGATGTATTGAATCGCGTCGCGATTTGTGTGTTCCATCGTCATTAACAGGCTCTGAACGTTACAATTAACTGTCAGTTTTGCGTCGGATTCGAAAATCTAGACCATAAGGTGCCCGAGGCAGCAATAGACCCTTGGAGACAGGTCGGCCGGAGGACGATGTATTGAATCGCGACGCAATTTGTGTGTTCCATCGTCATTAACTGGCTCTGAACGTTACAATTAACTGTCAGTTTTGCGTCGGATTCGAAAATCTAGACTCACAGGAGATCGACCATAAGGTGCCCGAGGCAGCAATAGACCCTTGGAGACAGGTCGGCCGGAGGACGATGTATTGAATCGCGACGCAATTTGTGTGTTCCATCGTCATTAACAGGCTCTGAACCTTACAATTAACTGTCAGTTTTGCGTCGGATTCGAAAATCTAGACTCACAGGAGAACGACCATAAGGTGCCCGAGGCAGCACTAGACTCTTGGAGGCAAGTCGGCTGGTGGACGATGTATTGAATCGCGACGTGATTTGTGTGTTCCATCGTCATTAACAGGCTCTGAACGTTACAATTAACTGTCAGTTTTGCGTCGGATTCGAAAATCTAGACTCACAGAAGAACGACCATAAGGTGCCCGAGGCAGCACTAGACCCTTGGAGACAAGTCGGCTGGAGGACGATGTATTGAATCGCGACGCAATTTGTGTGTTCCATCGTCATTAACAGGCTCTGAACGTTACAATTAACTGTCAGTTTTGCGTCGGATTCGAAAGTCTAGACTCACAGGAGAACGAACATAAGGTGCCCGAGGCAGCAATAGACCCTTGGAGACAGGTCGGCCGGAGGACGATGTATTGAATCGCGACGCAATTTGTGTGTTCCATCGTCATGAACAGGTTCTGAACGTTACAATTAACTGTCAGTTTAGCGTCGGATTCGAGAATCTAGACTCACAGGAGATCGACCATAAGGTGCCCGAGGCAGCAATAGACCCTTGGAGACAGGTCGGCCGGAGGACGATGTATTGAATCGCGACGCGATTTGTGTATTCCATCGTCATTAACAGGCTCTGAACGTTACAATTAACTGTCAGTTTTGCGTCGGATTCGAAAATCTAGACTCACAGGAGAACGACCATAAGGGGACCGAGGCAGCACTACACCCTTGGAGACAAGTCGGCTGGAGGACGATGTATTGAATCGCGACGCAATTTGTGTGTTCCATCGTCATTAACAGGCTCTGAACGTTACAATTAACTGTCAGTTTTGCGTCGGATTCGAAAATCTAGACTCACAGGAGATCGACCATAAGGTGCCCGAGGCAGCAATAGACCCTTGGAGACAGGTCGGCCGGAGGACGATGTATTGAATCGCGACGCAATTTGTGTGTTCCATTGTCATTAAGAGGCTCTGAACCTTACGATTAACTGTCAGTTTTGCGTCGGATTCGAAAATCTAGACTCACAAGAGAACGACCATAAGGTGCCCGAGGCAGCACTAGACCCTTGGAGACAAGTCGGCCGGAGGACGATGTATTGAATCGCGGCGCGATTTGTGTGTTCCATCGTCATTAACAGGCTCTGAACGTTACAATTAACTGTCAGTTTTGCGTCGGATTCGAAAATCTAGACCATAAGGTGCCCGAGGCAGCAATAGACCCTTGGAGACAGGTCGGCCGGAGGACGATGTATTGAATCGCGATGCAATTAGTGTGTTCCATCGTCATTAACAGCCTCTGAACGTTACAATTAACTGTCAGTTTTGCGTCGGATTCGAAAATCTAGACTCACAGGAGATCGACCATTAGGTGCCCGAGGCAGCAATAGACCCTTGGAGACAGGTCGGCCGGAGGACGATGTATTGAATCGCGACGCAATTTGTGTGTTCCATCGTCATGAACGGGTTCTGAACGTTACAACTAACTGTCAGTTTTGCGTCGGATTCGAAAATCTAGACTCACAGGAGAAGGACCATAAGGTGCCCGAGGCAGCACTAGACCCTTGGAGACAAGTCGGCTGGAGGATGATGTATTGAATCGCGACGTGATTTGTGTGTTCCATCGTCATTAACAGGCTCTGAACGTTACAATTAACTGTCAGTTTTGCGTCGGATTCGAAAATCTAGACTCACAGGAGATCGACCATAAGGTGCCCGAGGCAGCAATAGAACCTTGGAGACAGGTCGGCCGGAGGACGATGTATTGAATCGCGACGGGATTTGTGTGTTCCATCGTCATTAACAGGTTCTGAACGTTACAATTAACTGTCATTTTTGCGTCGGATTCGAAAATCTAGACTCATAGGAGATCGACCATAAGGTGCCCGAGGCAGCAATAGACCCTTGGAGACAGGTCGGCCGGAGGACGATGTATTGAATCGCGACGCAATTTGTGTGTTCCATTGTCATTAAGAGGCTCTGAACCTTACGATTAACTGTCAGTTTTGCGTCGGATTCGAAAATCTAGACTCACAGGAGAAGGACCATAAGGTGCCCGAGGCAGCACTAGACCCTTGGAGACAAGTCGGCCGGAGGACGATGTATTGAATCGCGTCGCGATTTGTGTAACCCATCGTCATTAACAGGATCTGAACGTTACAATTAACTGTCAGTTTTGCGTCGGATTCGAAAATCTAGACCATAAGGTGCCCGAGGCAGCAATAGACCCTTGGAGACAGGTCGGCCGGAGGACGATGCATTGAATCGCGACGCAATTTGTGTGTTCCATCGTCATTAACAGGCTCTGAACGTTACAATTAACTGTCATTTATGCGTCGGATTCGAAAATCTAGACTCACAGGAGATCGACCGTAAGGTGCCCGAGGCAGCAATAGACCCTTGGAGACAGGTCGGCCGGAGGACGATGTATTGAATCGCGACGCAATTTGTGTGTTCCATCGTCATTAACAGGCTCTGAACGTTACAATTAACTGTCAGTTTTGCGTCGGATTCGAAAATCTAGACTCACAAGAGAACGACCATAAGGTGCCCGAGGCAGCACTAGACTCTTGGAGACAAGTCGGCTGGAGGACGATGTATTGCATCGCGACGCGATTTGTGTGTTCCATCGTCATTAACAGGCGCTGAACGTTACAATTAACTGTCAGTTTTGCGTCGGATTCGAAAATTTAGACTCACAGGAGAACGACCATAAGGTGTCCGAGGCAGCACTAGACACTTGGAGACAGGTCGGCCGTAGGACGATGTATTGAATCGCGACGCAATTTGTGTGTTCCATTGTCATTAAGAGGCTCTGAACCTTACAATTAACTGTCAGTTTTGCGTCGGATTCGAAAATCTAGACTCACAGGAGAACGAACATAAGGTGTCCGAGGCAGCACTAGACCCTTGGAGACAAGTCGGCCGGAGGACGATGTATTGAATCGCGTCGCGATTTGTGTGTTCCATCGTCATTAACAGGCTCTGAACGTTACAATTAACTGTCAGTTTTGCGTCGGATTCGAAAATCTAGACCATAAGGTGCCCGAGGCAGCAATAGACCCTTGGAGACAGGTCGGCCGGAGGACGATGTATTGAATCGCGACGCAATTTGTGTGTTCCATCGTCATTAACAGGCTCTGAACGTTACAATTAACTGTCAGTTTTGCGTCGGATTCGAAAATCTAGACTCACAGGAGATCGACCATAAGGTGCCCGAGGCAGCAATAGACCCTTGGAGACAGGTCGGCCGGAGGACGATGTATTGAATCGCGACGCAATTTGTGTGTTCCATCGTCATTAACAGGCTCTGAACCTTACAATTAACTGTCAGTTTTGCGTCGGATTCGAAAATCTAGACTCACAGGAGAACGACCATAAGGTGCCCGAGGCAGCACTAGACTCTTGGAGGCAAGTCGGCTGGTGGACGATGTATTGAATCGCGACGTGATTTGTGTGTTCCATCGTCATTAACAGGCTCTGAACGTTACAATTAACTGTCAGTTTTGCGTCGGATTCGAAAATCTAGACTCACAGAAGAACGACCATAAGGTGCCCGAGGCAGCACTAGACCCTTGGAGACAAGTCGGCTGGAGGACGATGTATTGAATCGCGACGCAATTTGTGTGTTCCATCGTCATTAACAGGCTCTGAACGTTACAATTAACTGTCAGTTTTGCGTCGGATTCGAAAGTCTAGACTCACAGGAGAACGAACATAAGGTGCCCGAGGCAGCAATAGACCCTTGGAGACAGGTCGGCCGGAGGACGATGTATTGAATCGCGACGCAATTTGTGTGTTCCATCGTCATGAACAGGTTCTGAACGTTACAACTAACTGTCAGTTTAGCGTCGGATTCGAGAATCTAGACTCACAGGAGATCGACCGTAAGGTGCCCGAGGCAGCAATAGACCCTTGGAGACAGGTCGGCCGGAGGACGATGTATTGAATCGCGACGCGATTTGTGTATTCCATCGTCATTAACAGGCTCTGAACGTTACAATTAACTGTCAGTTTTGCGTCGGATACGAAAATCTAGACTCACAGGAGAACGGCCATAAGGGGACCGAGGCAGCACTACACCCTTGGAGACAAGTCGGCTGGAGGACGATGTATTGAATCGCGACGCAATTTGTGTGTTCCATCGTCATTAACAGGCTCTGAACGTTACAATTAACTGTCAGTTTTGCGTCGGATTCGAAAATCTAGACTCACAGGAGATCGACCATAAGGTGCCCGAGGCAGCAATAGACCCTTGGAGACAGGTCGGCCGGAGGACGATGTATTGATTCGCGACGCAATTTGTGTGTTCCATTGTCATTAAGAGGCTCTGAACCTTACGATTAACTGTCAGTTTTGCGTCGGATTCGAAAATCTAGACTCACAAAAGAACGACCATAAGGTGCCCGAGGCAGCACTAGACCCTTGGAGACAAGTCGGCCGGAGGACGATGTATTGAATCGCGTCGCGATTTGTGTGTTCCATCGTCATTAACAGGCTCTGAACGTTACAATTAACTGTCAGTTTTGCGTCGGATTCGAAAATCTAGACCATAAGGTGCCCGAGGCAGCAATAGACCCTTGGAGACAGGTCGGCCGGAGGACGATGTATTGAATCGCGATGCAATTAGTGTGTTCCATCGTCATTAACAGCCTCTGAACGTTACAATTAACTGTCAGTTTTGCGTCGGATTCGAAAATCTAGACTCACAGGAGATCGACCATAAGGTGCCCGAGGCAGCAATAGACCCTTGGAGACAGGTCGGCCGGAGGACGATGTATTGAATCGCGACGGGATTTGTGTGTTCCATCGTCATTAACAGGTTCTGAACGTTACAATTAACTGTCATTTTTGCGTCGGATTCGAAAATCTAGACTCATAGGAGATCGACCATAAGGTGCCCGAGGCAGCAATAGACCCTTGGAGACAGGTCGGACGGAGGACGATGTATTGAATCGCGACGCAATTTGTGTGTTCCATTGTCATTAAGAGGCTCTGAACCTTACAATTAACTGTCAGTTTTGCGTCGGATTCGAAAATCTAGACTCACAGAAGAACGACCATAAGGTGCCCGAGGCAGGACTAGACCCTTGGAGACAAGTCGGCTGGAGGACGATGTATTGAATCGCGACGCGATTTGTGTGTTCCATCGTCATTAACAGGCGCTGAACGTTACAATTAACTGTCAGTTTTGCGTCGGATTCGAAAATCTAGACTCACAGGAGAACGAACATAAGGTGCCCGAGGCAGCTCTAGACCCTTGGAGACAAGTCGGCCGGAGGACGATGTATTGAATCGCGTCGCGATTTGTGTGTTCCATCGTCATTAACAGGCTCTGAACGTTACAATTAACTGTCAGTTTTGCGTCGGATTCGAAAATCTAGACCATAAGGTGCCCGAGGCAGCAATAGACCCTTGGAGACAGGTCGGCCGGAGGACGATGTATTGAATCGCGATGCAATTAGTGTGTTCCATCGTCATTAACAGCCTCTGAACGTTACAATTAACTGTCAGTTTTGCGTCGGATTCGAAAATCTAGACTCACAGGAGATCGACCATTAGGTGCCCGAGGCAGCAATAGACCCTTGGAGACAGGTCGGCCGGAGGACGATGTATTGAATCGCGACGCAATTTGTGTGTTCCATCGTCATGAACGGGTTCTGAACGTTACAACTAACTGTCAGTTTTGCGTCGGATTCGAAAATCTAGACTCACAGGAGAAGGACCATAAGGTGCCCGAGGCAGCACTAGACCCTTGGAGACAAGTCGGCTGGAGGATGATGTATTGAATCGCGACGTGATTTGTGTGTTCCATCGTCATTAACAGGCTCTGAACCTTACAATTAACTGTCAGTTTTGCGTCGGATTCGAAAATCTAGACTCACAGGAGATCGACCATAAGGTGCCCGAGGCAGCAATAGAACCTTGGAGACAGGTCGGCCGGAGGACGATGTATTGAATCGCGACGGGATTTGTGTGTTCCATCGTCATTAACAGGTTCTGAACGTTACAATTAACTGTCATTTTTGCGTCGGATTCGAAAATCTAGACTCATAGGAGATCGACCATAAGGTGCCCGAGGCAGCAATAGACCCTTGGAGACAGGTCGGCCGGAGGACGATGTATTGAATCGCGACGCAATTTGTGTGTTCCATTGTCATTAAGAGGCTCTGAACCTTACGATTAACTGTCAGTTTTGCGTCGGATTCGAAAATCTAGACTCACAGGAGAAGGACCATAAGGTGCCCGAGGCAGCACTAGACCCTTGGAGACAAGTCGGCCGGAGGACGATGTATTGAATCGCGTCGCGATTTGTGTAATCCATCGTCATTAACAGGATCTGAACGTTACAATTAACTGTCAGTTTTGCGTCGGATTCGAAAATCTAGACCATAAGGTGCCCGAGGCAGCAATAGACCCTTGGAGACAGGTCGGCCGGAGGACGATGCATTGAATCGCGACGCAATTTGTGTGTTCCATCGTCATTAACAGGCTCTGAACGTTACAATTAACTGTCATTTATGCGTCGGATTCGAAAATCTAGACTCACAGGAGATCGACCGTAAGGTGCCCGAGGCAGCAATAGACCCTTGGAGACAGGTCGGCCGGAGGACGATGTATTGAATCGCGACGCAATTTGTGTGTTCCATCGTCATTAACAGGCTCTGAACGTTACAATTAACTGTCAGTTTTGCGTCGGATTCGAAAATCTAGACTCACAAGAGAACGACCATAAGGTGCCCGAGGCAGCACTAGACTCTTGGAGACAAGTCGGCTGGAGGACGATGTATTGAATCGCGACGCGATTTGTGTGTTCCATCGTCATTAACAGGCGCTGAACGTTACAATTAACTGTCAGTTTTGCGTCGGATTCGAAAATTTAGACTCACAGGAGAACGACCATAAGGTGTCCGAGGCAGCACTAGACACTTGGAGACAGGTCGGCCGTAGGACGATGTATTGAATCGCGACGCAATTTGTGTGTTCCATTGTCATTAAGAGGCTCTGAACCTTACAATTAACTGTCAGTTTTGCGTCGGATTCGAAAATCTAGACTCACAGGAGAACGAACATAAGGTGTCCGAGGCAGCACTAGACCCTTGGAGACAAGTCGGCCGGAGGACGATGTATTGAATCGCGTCGCGATTTGTGTGTTCCATCGTCATTAACAGGCTCTGAACGTTACAATTAACTGTCAGTTTTGCGTCGGATTCGAAAATCTAGACCATAAGGTGCCCGAGGCAGCAATAGACCCTTGGAGACAGGTCGGCCGGAGGACGATGTATTGAATCGCGACGCAATTTGTGTGTTCCATCGTCATTAACAGGCTCTGAACGTTACAATTAACTGTCAGTTTTGCGTCGGATTCGAAAATCTAGACTCACAGGAGATCGACCATAAGGTGCCCGAGGCAGCAATAGACCCTTGGAGACAGGTCGGCCGGAGGACGATGTATTGAATCGCGACGCAATTTGTGTGTTCCATCGTCATTAACAGGCTCTGAACCTTACAATTAACTGTCAGTTTTGCGTCGGATTCGAAAATCTAGACTCACAGGAGAACGACCATAAGGTGCCCGAGGCAGCACTAGACTCTTGGAGGCAAGTCGGCTGGTGGACGATGTATTGAATCGCGACGTGATTTGTGTGTTCCATCGTCATTAACAGGCTCTGAACGTTACAATTAACTGTCAGTTTTGCGTCGGATTCGAAAATCTAGACTCACAGAAGAACGACCATAAGGTGCCCGAGGCAGCACTAGACCCTTGGAGACAAGTCGGCTGGAGGACGATGTATTGAATCGCGACGCAATTTGTGTGTTCCATCGTCATTAACAGGCTCTGAACGTTACAATTAACTGTCAGTTTTGCGTCGGATTCGAAAGTCTAGACTCACAGGAGAACGAACATAAGGTGCCCGAGGCAGCAATAGACCCTTGGAGACAGGTCGGCCGGAGGACGATGTATTGAATCGCGACGCAATTTGTGTGTTCCATCGTCATGAACAGGTTCTGAACGTTACAACTAACTGTCAGTTTAGCGTCGGATTCGAGAATCTAGACTCACAGGAGATCGACCGTAAGGTGCCCGAGGCAGCAATAGACCCTTGGAGACAGGTCGGCCGGAGGACGATGTATTGAATCGCGACGCGATTTGTGTATTCCATCGTCATTAACAGGCTCTGAACGTTACAATTAACTGTCAGTTTTGCGTCGGATACGAAAATCTAGACTCACAGGAGAACGACCATAAGGGGACCGAGGCAGCACTACACCCTTGGAGACAAGTCGGCTGGAGGACGATGTATTGAATCGCGACGCAATTTGTGTGTTCCATCGTCATTAACAGGCTCTGAACGTTACAATTAACTGTCAGTTTTGCGTCGGATTCGAAAATCTAGACTCACAGGAGATCGACCATAAGGTGCCCGAGGCAGCAATAGACCCTTGGAGACAGGTCGGCCGGAGGACGATGTATTGATTCGCGACGCAATTTGTGTGTTCCATTGTCATTAAGAGGCTCTGAACCTTACGATTAACTGTCAGTTTTGCGTCGGATTCGAAAATCTAGACTCACAAGAGAACGACCATAAGGTGCCCGAGGCAGCACTAGACCCTTGGAGACAAGTCGGCCGGAGGACGATGTATTGAATCGCGTCGCGATTTGTGTGTTCCATCGTCATTAACAGGCTCTGAACGTTACAATTAACTGTCAGTTTTGCGTCGGATTCGAAAATCTAGACCATAAGGTGCCCGAGGCAGCAATAGACCCTTGGAGACAGGTCGGCCGGAGGACGATGTATTGAATCGCGATGCAATTAGTGTGTTCCATCGTCATTAACAGCCTCTGAACGTTACAATTAACTGTCAGTTTTGCGTCGGATTCGAAAATCTAGACTCACAGGAGATCGACCATAAGGTGCCCGAGGCAGCAATAGACCCTTGGAGACAGGTCGGCCGGAGGACGATGTATTGAATCGCGACGCAATTTGTGTGTTCCATCGTCATGAACGGGTTCTGAACGTTACAACTAACTGTCAGTTTTGCGTCGGATTCGAAAATCTAGACTCACAGGAGAAGGACCATAAGGTGCCCGAGGCAGCACTAGACCCTTGGAGACAAGTCGGCTGGAGGATGATGTATTGAATCGCGACGTGAATTGTGTGTTCCATCGTCATTAACAGGCTCTGAACGTTACAATTAACTGTCAGTTTTGCGTCGGATTCGAAAATCTAGACTCACAGGAGATCGACCATAAGGTGCCCGAGGCAGCAATAGAACCTTGGAGACAGGTCGGCCGGAGGACGATGTATTGAATCGCGACGGGATTTGTGTGTTCCATCGTCATTAACAGGTTCTGAACGTTACAATTAACTGTCATTTTTGCGTCGGATTCGAAAATCTAGACTCATAGGAGATCGACCATAAGGTGCCCGAGGCAGCAATAGACCCTTGGAGACAGGTCGGCCGGAGGACGATGTATTGAATCGCGACGCAATTTGTGTGTTCCATTGTCATTAAGAGGCTCTGAACCTTACAATTAACTGTCAGTTTTGCGTCGGATTCGAAAATCTAGACTCACAGAAGAACGA
Organism: Schistocerca nitens; assembly: GCF_023898315.1. Taxonomy (NCBI): domain Eukaryota; kingdom Metazoa; phylum Arthropoda; class Insecta; order Orthoptera; family Acrididae; genus Schistocerca; species Schistocerca nitens. The sequence goes on along the minus strand of NC_064623.1, from coordinate 235,831,153 downwards.
CCATAAGGTGCCCGAGGCAGGACTAGACCCTTGGAGACAAGTCGGCTGGAGGACGATGTATTGAATCGCGACGCGATTTGTGTGTTCCATCGTCATTAACAGGCGCTGAACGTTACAATTAACTGTCAGTTTTGCGTCGGATTCGAAAATCTAGACTCACAGGAGAACGAACATAAGGTGCCCGAGGCAGCTCTAGACCCTTGGAGACAAGTCGGCCGGAGGACGATGTATTGAATCGCGTCGCGATTTGTGTGTTCCATCGTCATTAACAGGCTCTGAACGTTACAATTAACTGTCAGTTTTGCGTCGGATTCGAAAATCTAGACCATAAGGTGCCCGAGGCAGCAATAGATCCTTGGAGACAGGTCGGCCGGAGGACGATGTATTGAATCGCGACGCAATTTGTGTGTTCCATCGTCATTAACAGGCTCTGAACGTTACAATTAACTGTCAGTTTTGCGTCGGATTCGAAAATCTAGACTCACAGGAGATCGACCATAAGGTGCCCGAGGCAGCAATAGACCCTTGGAGACAGGTCGGCCGGAGGACGATGTATTGAATCGCGACGCAATTTGTGTGTTCCATCGTCATTAACAGGCTCTGAACCTTACAATTAACTGTCAGTTGTGAGTCGGATTCGAAAATCTAGACTCACAGGAGATCGACCATAAGGTGCCCGAGGCAGCAACAGACCCTTGGAGACAGGTCGGCCGGAGGACGATGTATTGAATCGCGACGCGATTTGTGTGTTCCATCGTCATTAACAGGCTCTGAACGTTACAATTAACTGTCAGTTTTGCGTCGGATTCGAAAATCTAGACTCACAGGAGATCGACCATAAGGTGCCCGAGGCAGCAATAGACCCTTGGAGACAGGTCGGCCGGAGGACGATGTATTGAATCGCGACGCAATTTGTGTGTTCCATCGTCATTAACAGACTCTGAATGTTACAATTAACTGTCAGTTTTGCGTCGGATTCGAAAGTCTAGACTCACAAGAGAACGACCATAAGGTGCCCGAGGCAGCACTAGACCCTTGGAGACAAGTCGGCCGGAGGACGATGTATTGAATCGCGTCGCGATTTGTGTGTTCCATCGTCATTAACAGGCTCTGAACGTTACAATTAACTGTCAGTTTTGCGTCGGATTCGAAAATCTAGACCATAAGGTGCCCGAGGCAGCAATAGACCCTTGGAGACAGGTCGGCCGGAGGACGATGTATTGAATCGCGACGCAATTAGTGTGTTCCATCGTCATTAACAGGCTCTGAACGTTACAATTAACTGTCAGTTTTACGTCGGATTCGAAAATCTAGACTCACAGGAGATCGACCATAAGGTGCCCGAGGCAGCAATAGACCCTTGGAGATAGGTCGGCCGGAGGACGATGTATTGAATCGCGACGCAATTTGTGTGTTCCATCGTCATGAACGGGTTCTGAACGTTACAACTAACTGTCAGTTTTGCGTCGGATTCGAAAATCTAGACTCACAGGAGAAGGACCATAAGGTGCCCGAGGCAGCACTAGACCCTTGGAGACAAGTCGGCTGGAGGATGATGTATTGAATCGCGACGTGATTTGTGTGTTCCATCGTCATTAACAGGCTCTGAACGTTACAATTAACTGTCAGTTTTGCGTCGGATTCGAAAATCTAGACTCACAGGAGATCGACCATAAGGTGCCCGAGGCAGCAATAGAACCTTGGAGACAGGTCGGCCGGAGGACGTTGTATTGAATCGCGACGGGATTTGTGTGTTCCATCGTCATTAACAGGTTCTTAACGTTACAATTAACTGTCATTTTTGCGTCGGATTCGAAAATCTAGACTCATAGGAGATCGACCATAAGGTGCCCGAGGCAGCAATAGACCCTTGGAGACAGGTCGGCCGGAGGACGATGTATTGAATCGCGACGCAATTTGTGTGTTCCATTGTCATTAAGAGGCTCTGAACCTTACAATTAACTGTCAGTTTTGCGTCGGATTCGAAAATCTAGACTCACAGAAGAACGACCATAAGGTGCCCGAGGCAGGACTAGACCCTTGGAGACAAGTCGGCTGGAGGACGATGTATTGAATCGCGACGCGATTTGTGTGTTCCATCGTCATTAACAGGCGCTGAACGTTACAATTAACTGTCAGTTTTGCGTCGGATTCGAAAATCTAGACTCACAGGAGAACGAACATAAGGTGCCCGAGGCAGCTCTAGACCCTTGGAGACAAGTCGGCCGGAGGACGATGTATTGAATCGCGTCGCGATTTGTGTGTTCCATCGTCATTAACAGTCTCTGAACGTTACAATTAACTGTCAGTTTTGCGTCGGATTCGAAAATCTAGACCATAAGGTGCCCGAGGCAGCAATAGATCCTTGGAGACAGGTCGGCCGGAGGACGATGTATTGAATCGCGACGCAATTTGTGTTTTCCATCGTCATTAACAGGCTCTGAACGTTACAATTAACTGTCAGTTTTGCGTCGGATTCGAAAATCTAGACTCACAGGAGATCGACCATAAGGTGCCCGAGGCAGCAGTAGACCCTTGGAGACAGGTCGGCCGGAGGACGATGTATTGAATCGCGACGCAATTTGTGTGTTCCATCGTCATTAACAGGCTCTGAACCTTACAATTAACTGTCAGTTGTGAGTCGGATTCGAAAATCTAGACTCACAGGAGATCGACCATAAGGTGCCCGAGGCAGCAACAGACCCTTGGAGACAGGTCGGCCGGAGGACGATGTATTGAATCGCGACGCGATTTGTGTGTTCCATCGTCATTAACAGGCTCTGAACGTTACAATTAACTGTCAGTTTTGCGTCGGATTCGAAAATCTAGACTCACAGGAGATCGACCATAAGGTGCCCGAGGCAGCAATAGACCCTTGGAGACAGGTCGGCCGGAGGACGATGTATTGAATCGCGACGCAATTTGTGTGTTCCATCGTCATGAACAGACTCTGAATGTTACAATTAACTGTCAGTTTTGCGTCGGATTCGAAAGTCTAGACTCACAGGAGAACGACCATAAGGTGCCCGAGGCAGCAATAGACCCTTGGAGACAGGTCGGCCGGAGGACGATGTATTGAATCGCGACGCAATTTGTGTGTTCCATCGTCATGAACACGCTCTGAACGTTACAATTAACTGTCAGTTTTGCGTCGGATTCGAAAATTTAGACTCACAGGAGATCGACCATAAGGTGCCCGAGGCAGCAATAGACCCTTGGAGACAGGTCGGCCGGAGGACGATGTATTGAATCGCGACGAGATTTGTGTGTTCCATCGTCATTAACAGGCTCTGAACCTTACAATTAACTGTCAGTTTTGCGTCGGATTCGAAAATCTAGACTCACGGGAGAACGACCATAAGGTGACCGAGGCAGCAATAGACCCTTGGAGACAGGTCGGCCGGAGGACGATGTATTGAATCGCGACGATATTTGTGTGTTCCATCGTCATTAACAGGCTCTGAACGTTACAATTAACTGTCAGTTTTGCGTCGGATTCGAAAATCTAGACTCACAGGAGATCTACCATAAGGTGCCCAAGGCAGCAATAGACCCTTGGAGACAGGTCGGCCGGAGGACGATGTATTGAATCGCGACCGGATTTGTGTGTTCCATCGTCATTAACAGGCTCTGAACGTTACAATTAACTGTCATTTTTGCGTCGTATTCGAAAATCTAGGCTCACAGGAGAACGACCATAAGGTGTCCGAGGCAGCACTAGACCCTTGGAGACAAGTCGGCTGGAGGACGATGTATTGAATCGCGACGCAATTTGTGTGTAACATCGTCATTAACAGGCTCTGAACGTTACAATTAACTGTCAGTTTTGCGTCGGATTCGAAAATCTAGACTCACAGGAGAACGACCTTAAGGTGTCCGAGGCAGCACTAGTCCCTTGGAGACAAGTCGACTGGAGGACGATGTATTGAATCGCGACGCAATTTGTGTGTAACATCGTCATTAACAGGGTCTGAACGTTACAATTAACTGTCAGTTTTGCGTCGGCTTCGAAAATCTAGACTCACAGGAGATCGACCATAAGGTGCCCCAGGCAGCAACAGACCCTTGGAGACAGGTCGGCCGGAGGACGATGTATTGAATCGCGACGCAATTTGTGTGTTCCATCGTCATTAACAGGCTCTGAACGTTACAATTAACTGTCATTTTTGCGTCGGATTCGAAAATCTAGACTCACAGGAGATCGACCATAAGGTACCCGAGGCAGCAATAGACCCTTGGAGACAGGTCGGCCGGAGGACGATGTATTGAATCGCGACGCAATTTGTGTGTTCCATTGCCATTAAGAGGCTCTGAACCTTACAATTAACTGTCAGTTTTGCGTCGGATTCGAAAATCTAGACTCACAGAAGAACGACCATAAGGTGCCCGAGGCAGGACTTGACCCTTGGAGACAAGTCGGCTGGAGGACGATGTATTGAATCGCGACGCGATTTGTGTGTTCCATCGTCATTAACAGGCGCTGAACTTTACAATTAACTGTAAGTTTTGCGTCGGATTCGAAAATCTAGACTCACAGGAGAACGACCATAAGGTGTCCGAGGCAGCACTAGACCCTTGGAGACAGGTCGGCCGTAGGACGATGTATTGAATCGCGACGCAATTTGTGTGTTAGATTGTCATTAAGAGGCTCTGAACCTTACAATTAACTGTCAGTTTTGCGTCGGATTCGAAAATCTAGACTCACAGGAGAACGAACATAAGGTGTCCGAGGCAGCACTACACCCTTGGAGACAAGTCGGCTGGAGGACGATGTATTGAATCGCGACGCAATTTGTGTGTTACATCGTCATTAACAGGCTCTGAACGTTACAATTAACTGTCAGTTTTGCGTCGGATTCGAAAATCTAGACTCACAGGAGATCGACCATAAGGTGCCCGAGGCAGCAGTAGACCCTTGGAGACAGGTCGGCCGGAGGACGATGTATTGAATCGCGACGCAATTTGTGTGTTCCATCGTCATTAACAGGCTCTGAACCTTACAATTAACTGTCAGTTTTGCGTCGGATTCGAAAATCTAGACTCACAGGAGATCTACCATAAGGTGCCCGAGGCAGCAATAGACCCTTGGAGACAAGTCGGCTGGAGGACGATGTATTGAATCGCGACGCAATTTGTGTGTTCCATCGTCATGAACAGGCTCTTAACGTTACAATTAACCGTCAGTTTTGCGTCGGATTCGAAAATCTAGACTCACAGGAGATCGACCATAAGGTGCCCGAGGCAGCAATAGACCCTTGGAGACAGGTCGGCCGGAGGACGATGTATTGAATCGCGACGCGATTTGTGTGTGCTATTGTCATTAAGAGGCTCTGAACCTTACAATTAACTGTAAGTTTTGCGTCGGATTCGAAAATCTAGACTCACAGAAGAACGACCATAAGGTGCCCGAGGCAGCACTAGACCCTTGGAGACAAGTCGGCTGGAGGACGATGTATTGAATCGCGTCGCAATTTGTGTGTTCCATCGTCATGAACAGACTCTGAATGTTACAATTAACTGTCAGTTTTGCGTCGGATTCGAAAGTCTAGACTCACAGGAGAACGACCATAAGGTGCCCGTGGCAGCAATAGACCCTTGGAGACAGGTCGGCCGGAGGACGATGTATTGAATCGCGACGCAATTTGTGTGTTCCATCGACATGAACAGGCTCTGAACGTTACAATTAACTGTCAGTTTTGCGTCGGATTCGAAAATCTAGACTCACAGAAGAACGACCATAACGTGCCCGAGGCAGGACTTGACCCTTGGAGACAATTCGGCTGGAGGACGATGTATTGAATCGCGACGCGATTTGTGTGTTCCATCCTCATTAACAGGCGCTGAACGTTACAATTAACTGTCAGTTTTGCGTCGGATTCGAAAATCTAGACTCACAGGAGAACGACCATAAGGTGTCCGAGGCAGCACTAGACCCTTGGAGACAGGTCGGCCGTAGGACGATGTATTGAATCGCGACGCAATTTGTGTGTTCCATTGTCATTAAGAGGCTCTGAACCTTACAATTAACTGTCAGTTTTGCGTCGGATTCGAAAATCTAGACTCACAGGAGAACGAACATAAGGTGTCCGAGGCAGCACTACACCCTTGGAGACAAGTCGGCTGGAGGACGATGTATTGAATCACGACGCAATTTGTGTGTTACATCGTCATTAACAGGCTCTGAACGTTACAATTAACTGTCAGTTTTGCGTCGGATTCGAAAATCTAGGCTCACAGGAGATCGACCATAAGGTGCACGAGGCAGCAATAGACCCTTGGAGACAGGTCGGCCGGAGGACGATGTATTGAATCGCGACGCAATTTGTGTGTTCCATTGTCATTAAGAGGCTCTGAACCTTACGATTAACTGTCAGTTTTGCGTCGGATTCGAAAATCTAGACTCTTAGGAGATCGACCATAAGGTGCCCGAGGCAGCAACAGACCCTTGGAGACAGGTCGGCCGGAGGACGATGTATTGAATCGCGACGCAATTTGTGTGTTCCATCGTCATTAACAGGCGCTGAACATTACAATTAACTGTCAGTTTTGCGTCGGATTCGAAAATCTAGACTCACAGGAGAACGACCATAAGGTGTCCGAGGCAGCACTAGACCCTTGGAGACAGGTCGGCTGTAGGACGATGTATTGAATCGCGACGCAATTTGTGTGTTAGATTGTCATTAAGAGGCTCTGAACCTTACAATTAACTGTCAGTTTTGCGTCGGATTCGAAAATCTAGACTCACAGGAGAACGAACATAAGGTGTCCGTGGCAGCACTACACCCTTGGAGACAAGTCGGCTGGAGAACGATGTATTGAATCGCGACGCAATTTGTGTGTTACATCGTCATTAACAGGCTCTGAACGTTACAATTAACTGTCAGTTTTGCGTCGGATTCGAAAATCTAGACTCACAGGAGATCGACCATAAGGTGCCCGAGGCAGCAATAGACCCTTGGAGACAGGTCGGCCGGATGACGATGTATTGAATCGCGACGCGATTTGCGTGTTCCATTGTCATTAAGAGGCTCTGAACCTTACAATTAACTGTAAGTTTTGCGTCGGATTCGAAAATCTAGACTCACAGAAGAACGACCATAAGGTGCCCGAGGCAGCACTAGACCCTTGGAGACAAGTCGGCTGGAGGACGATGTATTGAATCGCGTCGCAATTTGTGTGTTCCATCGTCATGAACAGACTCTGAATGTTACAATTAACTGTCAGTTTTGCGTCGGATTCGAAAGTCTAGACTCACAGGAGGACGACCATAAGGTGCCCGAGGCAGCAATAGACCCTTGGAGACAGGTCGGCCGGAGGACGATGTATTGAATCAAGACGCAATTTGTGTGTTCCATCGTCATGAACAGGCTCTGAACGTTACAATTAACTGTCAGTTTTGCGTCGGATTCGAAAATCTAGACTCACAGAAGAACGTCCATAAGGTGCCCGAGGCAGGACTTGACCCTTGGAGACAAGTCGGCTGGAGGACGATGTATTGAATCGCGACGCGATTTGTGTGTTCCATCCTCATTAACAGGCGCTGAACGTTACAATTAACTGTCAGTTTTGCATCGGATTCGAAAATCTAGACTCACAGGAGAACGACCATAAGGTGTCCGAGGCAGCACTAGACCCTTGGAGACAGGTCGGCCGTAGGACGATGTATTGAATCGCGACGCAATTTGTGTGTTCCATTGTCATTAAGAGGCTCTGAACCTTACAGTTAACTGTCAGTTTTGCGTCGGATTCGAAAATCTAGACTCACAGGAGAACGAACATAAGGTGTCCGAGGCAGCACTACACCCTTGGAGACAAGTCGGCTGGAGGACGATGTATTGAATCACGACGCAATTTGTGTGTTACATCGTCATTAACAGGCTCTGAACGTTACAATTAACTGTCAGTTTTGCGTCGGATTCGAAAATCTAGACTCACAGGAGATCGACCATAAGGTGCACGAGGCAGCAATAGACCCTTGGAGACAGGTCGGCCGGAGGACGATGTATTGAATCGCGACGCAATTTGTGTGTTCCATCGTCATGAACAGACTCTGAATGTTACAATTAACTGTCAGTTTTGCGTCGGATTCGAAAGTCTAGACTCACAGGAGAACGACCATAAGGTGCCCGAGGCAGCAATAGACCCTTGGAGACAGGTCGGCTGGAGGACGATGTATTGAATCGCGACGCAATTTGTGTGTTCCATCGTCATGAACACGCTCTGAACGTTACAATTAACTGTCAGTTTTGCGTCGGATTCGAAAATTTAGACTCACAGGAGATCGACCATAAGGTGCCCGAGGCAGCAATAGACCCTTGGAGACAGGTCGGCCGGAGGACGATGTATTGAATCGCGACGAGATTTGTGTGTTCCATCGTCATTAACAGGCTCTGAACCTTACAATTAACTGTCAGTTTTGCGTCGGATTCGAAAATCTAGACTCACGGGAGAACGACCATAAGGTGACCGAGGCAGCAATAGACCCTTGGAGACAGGTCGGCCGGAGGACGATGTATTGAATCGCGACGATATTTGTGTGTTCCATCGTCATTAACAGGCTCTGAACGTTACAATTAACTGTCAGTTTTGCGTCGGATTCGAAAATCTAGACTCACAGGAGATCTACCATAAGGTGCCCAAGGCAGCAATAGACCCTTGGAGACAGGTCGGCCGGAGGACGATGTATTGAATCGCGACCGGATTTGTGTGTTCCATCGTCATTAACAGGCTCTGAACGTTACAATTAACTGTCATTTTTGCGTCGTATTCGAAAATCTAGGCTCACAGGAGAACGACCATAAGGTGTCCGAGGCAGCACTAGACCCTTGGAGACAAGTCGGCTGGAGGACGATGTATTGAATCGCGACGCAATTTGTGTGTAACATCGTCATTAACAGGCTCTGAACGTTACAATTAACTGTCAGTTTTGCGTCGGATTCGAAAATCTAGACTCACAGGAGAACGACCTTAAGGTGTCCGAGGCAGCACTAGTCCCTTGGAGACAAGTCGACTGGAGGACGATGTATTGAATCGCGACGCAATTTGTGTGTAACTTCGTCATTAACAGGGTCTGAACGTTACAATTAACTGTCAGTTTTGCGTCGGCTTCGAAAATTTAGACTCACAGGAGTTCGACCATAAGGTGCCCCAGGCAGCAACAGACCCTTGGAGACAGGTCGGCCGGAGGACGATGTATTGAATCGCGACGCAATTTGTGTGTTCCATCGTCATTAACAGGCTCTGAACGTTACAATTAACTGTCATTTTTGCGTCGGATTCGAAAATCTAGACTCACAGGAGATCGACCATAAGGTACCCGAGGCAGCAATAGACCCTTGGAGACAGGTCGGCCGGAGGACGATGTATTGAATCGCGACGCAATTTGTGTGTTCCATTGCCATTAAGAGGCTCTGAACCTTACAATTAACTGTCAGTTTTGCGTCGGATTCGAAAATCTAGACTCACAGAAGAACGACCATAAGGTGCCCGAGGCAGGACTTGACCCTTGGAGACAAGTCGGCTGGAGGACGATGTATTGAATCGCGACGCGATTTGTGTGTTCCATCGTCATTAACAGGCGCTGAACTTTACAATTAACTGTAAGTTTTGCGTCGGATTCGAAAATCTAGACTCACAGGAGAACGACCATAAGATGTCCGAGGCAGCACTAGACCCTTGGAGACAGGTCGGCCGTAGGACGATGTATTGAATCGCGACGCAATTTGTGTGTTAGATTGTCATTAAGAGGCTCTGAACCTTACAATTAACTGTCAGTTTTGCGTCGGATTCGAAAATCTAGACTCACAGGAGAACGAACATAAGGTGTCCGAGGCAGCACTACACCCTTGGAGACAAGTCGGCTGGAGGACGATGTATTGAATCGCGACGCAATTTGTGTGTTACATCGTCATTAACAGGCTCTGAACGTTACAATTAACTGTCAGTTTTGCGTCGGATTCGAAAATCTAGACTCACAGGAGATCGACCATAAGGTGCCCGAGGCAGCAGTAGACCCTTGGAGACAGGTCGGCCGGAGGACGATGTATTGAATCGCGACGGGATTTGTGTGTTCCATCGTCATTAACAGGCTCTGAACCTTACAATTAACTGTCAGTTTTGCGTCGGATTCGAAAATCTAGACTCACAGGAGATCTACCATAAGGTGCCCGAGGCAGCAATAGACCCTTGGAGACAAGTCGGCTGGAGGACGATGTATTGAAACGCGACGCAATTTGTGTGTTCTATCGTTATGAACAGGCTCTTAACGTTACAATTAACCGTCAGTTTTGCGTCGGATTCGAAAATCTAGACTCACAGGAGATCGACCATAAGGTGCCCGAGGCAGCAATAGACCCTTGGAGACAGGTCGGCCGGAGGACGATGTATTGAATCGCGACGCGATTTGTGTGTGCTATTGTCATTAAGAGGCTCTGAACCTTACAATTAACTGTAAGTTTTGCGTCGGATTCGAAAATCTAGACTCACAGAATAACGACCATAAGGTGCCAGAGGCAGCACTAGACCCTTGGAGACAAGTCGGCTGGAGGACGATGTATTGAATCGCGTCGCAATTTGTGTGTTCCATCGTCATGAACAGACTCTGAATGTTACAATTAACTGTCAGTTTTGCGTCGGATTCGAAAGTCTAGACTCACAGGAGAACGACCATAAGGTGCCCGTGGCAGCAATAGACCCTTGGAGACAGGTCGGCCGGAGGACGATGTATTGAATCGCGACGCAATTTGTGTGTTCCATCGACATGAACAGGCTCTGAACGTTACAATTAACTGTCAGTTTTGCGTCGGATTCGAAAATCTAGACTCACAGAAGAACGACCATAACGTGCCCGAGGCAGGACTTGACCCTTGGAGACAAGTCGGCTGGAGGACGATGTATTGAATCGCGACGCGATTTGTGTGTTCCATCCTCATTAACAGGCGCTGAACGTTACAATTAACTGTCAGTTTTGCGTCGGATTCGAAAATCTAGACTCACAGGAGAACGACCATAAGGTGTCCGAGGCAGCACTAGACCCTTGGAGACAGGTCGGCCGTAGGACGATGTATTGAATCGCGACGCAATTTGTGTGTTCCATTGTCATTAAGAGGCTCTGAACCTTACAATTAACTGTCAGTTTTGCGTCGGATTCGAAAATCTAGACTCACAGGAGAACGAACATAAGGTGTCCGAGGCAGCACTACACCCTTGGAGACAAGTCGGCTGGAGGACGATGTATTGAATCACGACGCAATTTGTGTGTTACATCGTCATTAACAGGCTCTGAACGTTACAATTAACTGTCAGTTTTGCGTCGGATTCGAAAATCTAGACTCACAGGAGATCGACCATAAGGTGCCCGAGGCAGCAACAGACCCTTGGAGACAGGTCGGCCGGAGGACGATGTATTGAATCGCGACGCAATTTGTGTGTTCCATCGTCATTAACAGGCGCTGAACGTTACAATTAACTGTCAGTTTTGCGTCGGATTCGAAAATCTAGACTCACAGGAGAACGACCATAAGGTGTCCGAGGCAGCACTAGACCCTTGGAGACAGGTCGGCCGTAGGACGATGTATTGAATCGCGACGCAATTTGTGTGTTAGATTGTCATTAAGAGGCTCTGAACCTTACAATTAACTGTCAGTTTTGCGTCGGATTCGAAAATCTAGACTCACAGGAGAACGAACATAAGGTGTCCGTGGCAGCACTACACCCTTGGAGACAAGTCGGCTGGAGAACGATGTATTGAATCGCGACGCAATTTGTGTGTTACATCGTCATTAACAGGCTCTGAACGTTACAATTAACTGTCAGTTTTGCGTCGGATTCGAAAATCTAGACTCACAGGAGATCGACCATAAGGTGCCCGAGGCAGCAATAGACCCTTGGAGACAGGTCGGCCGGATGACGATGTATTGAATCGCGACGCGATTTGCGTGTTCCATTGTCATTAAGAGGCTCTGAACCTTACAATTAACTGTAAGTTTTGCGTCGGATTCGAAAATCTAGACTCACAGAAGAACGACCATAAGGTGCCCGAGGCAGCACTAGACCCTTGGAGACAAGTCGGCTGGAGGACGATGTATTGAATCGCGTCGCAATTTGTGTGTTCCATCGTCATGAACAGACTCTGAATGTTACAATTAACTGTCAGTTTTGCGTCGGATTCGAAAGTCTAGACTCACAGGAGAACGACCATAAGGTGCCCGAGGCAGCAATAGACCCTTGGAGACAGGTCGGCCGGAGGACGATGTATTGAATCAAGACGCAATTTGTGTGTTCCATCGTCATGAACAGGCTCTGAACGTTACAATTAACTGTCAGTTTTGCGTCGGATTCGAAAATCTAGACTCACAGAAGAACGACCATAAGGTGCCCGAGGCAGGACTTGACCCTTGGAGACAAGTCGGCTGGAGGACGATGTATTGAATCGCGACGCGATTTGTGTGTTCCATCCTCATTAACAGGCGCTGAACGTTACAATTAACTGTCAGTTTTGCGTCGGATTCGAAAATCTAGACTCGCAGGAGAACGACCATAAGGTGTCCGAGGCAGCACTAGACCCTTGGAGACAGGTCGGCCGTAGGACGATGTATTGAATCGCGACGCAATTTGTGTGTTCCATTGTCATTAAGAGGCTCTGAACCTTACAGTTAACTGTCAGTTTTGCGTCGGATTCGAAAATCTAGACTCACAGGAGAACGAACATAAGGTGTCCGAGGCAGCACTACACCCTTGGAGACAAGTCGGCTGGAGGACGATGTATTGAATCACGACGCAATTTGTGTGTTACATCGTCATTAACAGGCTCTGAACGTTACAATTAACTGTCAGTTTTGCGTCGGATTCGAAAATCTAGACTCACAGGAGATCGACCATAAGGTGCCCGAGGCAGCAATAGACCCTTGGAGACAAGTCGCCCGGAGGACGATGTATTGAATCGCGTCGCGATTTGTGTGTTCCATCGTCATTAACAGGCTCTGAACGTTACAATTAACTGTCAGTTTTGCGTCGGATTCGAAAATCTAGACCATAAGGTGCCCGAGGCAGCAATAGACCCTTGGAGACAGGTCGGCCGGAGGACGATGTATTGAATCGCGACGCGATTTGTGTGTTCCATCGTCATTAACAGGCTCTGAACGTTACAATTAACTGTCAGTTTTGCGTCGGATTCGAAAATCTAGACTCACAGGAGATCGACCATAAGGTGCCCGAGGCAGCAATAGACCCTTGGAGACAGGTCGGCCGGAGGACGATGTATTGAATCGCGACGCAATTTGTGTGTTCCATCGTCATTAACAGGCTCTGAACCTTACAATTAACTGTCAGTTTTGCGTCGGATTCGAAAATCTAGACTCACAGGAGAACGACCATAAGGTGCCCGAGGCAGCACTAGACCCTTGGTGACAAGTCGGCTGGAGGACGATGTATTGATTCGCGACGTGATTTGTGTGTTCCATCGTCATTAACAGGCTCTGAACGTTACAATTAACTGTCAGTTTTGCGTCGGATTCGAAAATCTAGACTCACAGGAGATCGACCATAAGGTGCCCGAGGCAGCAATAGACCCTTGGAGACAGGTCGGCCGGAGGACGATGTATTGAATCGCGACGCAATTTGTGTGTTCCATCGTCATTAACAGGCTCTGAACCTTACAATTAACTGTCAGTTTTGCGTCGGATTCGAAAATCTAGACTCACAGGAGAACGACCATAAGGTGCCCGAGGCAGCAATACACCCTTGGAGACAGGTCGGCCGGAGGACGATGTATTGACTCGCGACGCAATTTGTGTGTTCCATCGTCATTAACAGGCTCTGAACCTTACAATTAACTGTCAGTTGTGAGTCGGATTCGAAATTCTAGACTCACAGGAGATCGACCATAAGGTGCCCGAGGTAGCAACAGACCCTTGGAGACAGGTCGGCCGGAGGACGATGTATTGAATCGCGACGCAATTTGTGTGTTCCATCGTCATTAACAGGCTCTGAACCTTACAATTAACTGTCAGTTTTGCGTCGGATTCGAAAATCTAGACTCACAGGAGATCGACCATAAGGTGCCCGAGGCAGCAATAGACCCTTGGAGACAGGTCGGCCGGAGGACGATGTATTGAATCGCGACGCAATTTGTGTGTTCCATTGTCATTAAGAGGCTCTGATCCTCACAATTAACTGTCAGTTTTGCGTCGGATTCGAAAATCTAGACTCACAGGAGAACGACCATAAGGTGCCCGAGGCAGCACTAGACGCTTGGAGACAAGTCGGCTGGAGGACGATGTATTGAATCGCGACGTGATTTGTGTGTTCCATCGTCATTAACAGGCTCTGAACGTTACAATTTACTGTCAGTTTTGCGTCGGATTCGAAAATCTAGACTCACAGGAGATCGACCATAAGGTGCCCGAGGCAGCAATAGACCCTTGGAGACAGGTCGGCCGGAGGACGATGTATTGAATCGCGACGCGATTTGTGTGTTCCATCGTCATTAACAGGCTCTGAACCTTACAATTAACTGTCAGTTTTGCGTCGGATTCGAAAATCTAGACTCACAGGAGATCGACCATAAGGTGCCTGAGGCAGCAATAGACCCTTGGAGACAGGTCGGCCGGAGGACGATGTATTGAATCGCGACGCAATTTGTGTGTTCCATCGTCATTAACAGGCTCTGAACCTTACAATTAACTGTCAGTTTTGCGTCGGATTCGAAAATCTAGACTCACAGGAGATCTACCATAAGGTGCCCAAGGCAGCAATAGACCCTTGGAGACAGGTCGGCCGGAGGACGATGTATTGAATCGCGACCGGATTTGTGTGTTCCATCGTCATTAACAGGCTCTGAACGTTACAATTAACTGTCATTTTTGCGTCGTATTCGAAAATCTAGGCTCACAGGAGAACGACCATAAGGTGTCCGAGGCAGCACTAGACCCTTGGAGACAGGTCGGCCGGAGGACGATGTATTGAATCGCGATGCAATTTGTGTGTTCCATTATCATTAAGAGGCTCTGAACCTTACAATTAACTGTCAGTTTTGCGTCGGATTCGAAAATCTAGACTCACAGGAGAACGACCTTAAGGTGTCCGAGGCAGCACTAGTCCCTTGAAGACAAGTCGACTGGAGGACGATGTATTGAATCGCGACGCAATTTGTGTGTAACATCGTCATTAACAGGCTCTGAACGTTACAATTAACTGTCAGTTTTGCGTCGGATTCGAAAATCTAGACTCACAGGAGATCGACCATAAGGTGCCCGAGGCAGCAACAGACCCTTGGAGACAGGTCGGCCGGAGGACGATGTATTGAATCGCGACGCAATTTGTGTGTTCCATCGTCATTAACAGGCGCTGAACGTTACAATTAACTGTCAGTTTTGCGTCGGATTCGAAAATCTAGACTCACAGGAGAACGACCATAAGGTGTCCGAGGCAGCACTAGACCCTTGGAGACAGGTCGGCCGTAGGACGATGTATTGAATCGCGACGCAATTTGTGTGTTAGATTGTCATTAAGAGGCTCTGAACCTTACAATTAACTGTCAGTTTTGCGTCGGATTCGAAAATCTAGACTCACAGGAGAACGAACATAAGGTGTCCGTGGCAGCACTACACCCTTGGAGACAAGTCGGCTGGAGAACGATGTATTGAATCGCGACGCAATTTGTGTGTTACATCGTCATTAACAGGCTCTGAACGTTACAATTAACTGTCAGTTTTGCGTCGGATTCGAAAATCTAGACTCACAGGAGATCGACCATAAGGTGCCCGAGGCAGCAATAGACCCTTGGAGACAGGTCGGCCGGATGACGATGTATTGAATCGCGACGCGATTTGCGTGTTCCATTGTCATTAAGAGGCTCTGAACCTTACAAGTAACTGTAAGTTTTGCGTCGGATTCGAAAATCTAGACTCACAGAAGAACGACCATAAGGTGCCCGAGGCAGCAATAGACCCTTGGAGACAAGTCGGCTGGAGGACGATGTATTGAATCGCGTCGCAATTTGTGTGTTCCATCGTCATGAACAGACTCTGAATGTTACAATTAACTGTCAGTTTTGCGTCGGATTCGAAAGTCTAGACTCACAGGAGAACGACCATAAGGTGCCCGAGGCAGCAATAGACCCTTGGAGACAGGTCGGCCGGAGGACGATGTATTGAATCAAGACGCAATTTGTGTGTTCCATCGTCATGAACAGGCTCTGAACGTTACAATTAACTGTCAGTTTTGCGTCGGATTCGAAAATCTAGACTCACAGAAGAACGACCATAAGGTGCCCGAGGCAGGACTTGACCCTTGTAGACAAGTCGGCTGGAGGACGATGTATTGAATCGCGACGCGATTTGTGTGTTCCATCCTCATTAACAGGCGCTGAACGTTACAATTAACTGTCAGTTTTGCGTCGGATTCGAAAATCTAGACTCACAGGAGAACGACCATAAGGTGTCCGAGGCAGCACTAGACCCTTGGAGACAGGTCGGCCGTAGGACGATGTATTGAATCGCGACGCAATTTGTGTGTTCCATTGTCATTAAGAGGCTCTGAACCTTACAGTTAACTGTCAGTTTTGCGTCGGATTCGAAAATCTAGACTCACAGGAGAACGAACATAAGGTGTCCGAGGCAGCACTACACCCTTGGAGACAAGTCGGCTGGAGGACGATGTATTGAATCACGACGCAATTTGTGTGTTACATCGTCATTAACAGGCTCTGAACGTTACAATTAACTGTCAGTTTTGCGTCGGATTCGAAAATCTAGACTCACAGGAGATCGACCATAAGGTGCCCGAGGCAGCAATAGACCCTTGGAGACAAGTCGCCCGGAGGACGATGTATTGAATCGCGTCGCGATTTGTGTGTTCCATCGTCATTAACAGGCTCTGAACGTTACAATTAACTGTCAGTTTTGCGTCGGATTCGAAAATCTAGACCATAAGGTGCCCGAGGCAGCAATAGACCCTTGGAGACAGGTCGGCCGGAGGACGATGTATTGAATCGCGACGCGATTTGTGTGTTCCATCGTCATTAACAGGCTCTGAACGTTACAATTAACTGTCAGTTTTGCGTCGGATTCGAAAATCTAGACTCACAGGAGATCGACCATAAGGTGCCCGAGGCAGCAATAGACCCTTGGAGACAGGTCGGCCGGAGGACGATGTATTGAATCGCGACGCAATTTGTGTGTTCCATCGTCATTAACAGGCTCTGAACCTTACAATTAACTGTCAGTTTTGCGTCGGATTCGAAAATCTAGACTCACAGGAGAACGACCATAAGGTGCCCGAGGCAGCACTAGACCCTTGGTGACAAGTCGGCTGGAGGACGATGTATTGATTCGCGACGTGATTTGTGTGTTCCATCGTCATTAACAGGCTCTGAACGTTACAATTAACTGTCAGTTTTGCGTCGGATTCGAAAATCTAGACTCACAGGAGATCGACCATAAGGTGCCCGAGGCAGCAATAGACCCTTGGAGACAGGTCGGCCGGAGGACGATGTATTGAATCGCGACGCAATTTGTGTGTTCCATCGTCATTAACAGGCTCTGAACCTTACAATTAACTGTCAGTTTTGCGTCGGATTCGAAAATCTAGACTCACAGGAGAACGACCATAAGGTGCCCGAGGCAGCAATACACCCTTGGAGACAGGTCGGCCGGAGGACGATGTATTGACTCGCGACGCAATTTGTGTGTTCCATCGTCATTAACAGGCTCTGAACCTTACAATTAACTGTCAGTTGTGAGTCGGATTCGAAATTCTAGACTCACAGGAGATCGACCATAAGGTGCCCGAGGCAGCAACAGACCCTTGGAGACAGGTCGGCCGGAGGACGATGTATTGAATCGCGACGCAATTTGTGTGTTCCATCGTCATTAACAGGCTCTGAACCTTACAATTAACTGTCAGTTTTGCGTCGGATTCGAAAATCTAGACTCACAGGAGATCGACCATAAGGTGCCCGAGGCAGCAATAGACCCTTGGAGACAGGTCGGCCGGAGGACGATGTATTGAATCGCGACGCAATTTGTGTGTTCCATTGTCATTAAGAGGCTCTGAACCTTACAATTAACTGTCAGTTTTGCGTCGGATTCGAAAATCTAGACTCACAGGAGAACGACCATAAGGTGCCCGAGGCAGCACTAGACGCTTGGAGACAAGTCGGCTGGAGGACGATGTATTGAATCGCGACGTGATTTGTGTGTTCCATCGTCATTAACAGGCTCTGAACGTTACAATTAACTGTCAGTTTTGCGTCGGATTCGAAAATCTAGACTCACAGGAGATCGACCATAAGGTGCCCGAGGCAGCAATAGACCCTTGGAGACAGGTCGGCCGGAGGACGATGTATTGAATCGCGACGCGATTTGTGTGTTCCATCGTCATTAACAGGCTCTGAACCTTACAATTAACTGTCAGTTTTGCGTCGGATTCGAAAATCTAGACTCACAGGAGATCGACCATAAGGTGCCTGAGGCAGCAATAGACCCTTGGAGACAGGTCGGCCGGAGGACGATGTATTGAATCGCGACGCAATTTGTGTGTTCCATCGTCATTAACAGGCTCTGAACCTTACAATTAACTGTCAGTTTTGCGTCGGATTCGAAAATCTAGACTCACAGGAGATCTACCATAAGGTGCCCAAGGCAGCAATAGACCCTTGGAGACAGGTCGGCCGGAGGACGATGTATTGAATCGCGACCGGATTTGTGTGTTCCATCGTCATTAACAGGCTCTGAACGTTACAATTAACTGTCATTTTTGCGTCGTATTCGAAAATCTAGGCTCACAGGAGAACGACCATAAGGTGTCCGAGGCAGCACTAGACCCTTGGAGACAGGTCGGCCGGAGGACGATGTATTGAATCGCGATGCAATTTGTGTGTTCCATTATCATTAAGAGGCTCTGAACCTTACAATTAACTGTCAGTTTTGCGTCGGATTCGAAAATCTAGACTCACAGGAGAACGACCTTAAGGTGTCCGAGGCAGCACTAGTCCCTTGAAGACAAGTCGACTGGAGGACGATGTATTGAATCGCGACGCAATTTGTGTGTAACATCGTCATTAACAGGCTCTGAACGTTACAATTAACTGTCAGTTTTGCGTCGGATTCGAAAATCTAGACTCACAGGAGATCGACCATAAGGTGCCCGAGGCAGCAACAGACCCTTGGAGACAGGTCGGCCGGAGGACGATGTATTGAATCGCGACGCAATTTGTGTGTTCCATCGTCATTAACAGGCTCCGAACGTTACAATTAACTGTCATTTTTGCGTCGGATTCGAAAATCTAGACTCACAGGAGATCGACCTTAAGGTGCCCGAGGCAGCAATAGACCCTTGGAGACAGGTCGGCCGGAGGACGATGTATTGAATCGCGACGCAATTTGTGTGTTCCATTGTCATTAAGAGGCTCTGAACCTTACAATTAACTGTCAGTTTTGCGTCGGATTCGAAAATCTAGACTCACAGAAGAACGACCATAAGGTGCCCGAGGCAGGACTAGACCCTTGGAGACAGGTCGGCTGTAGGACGATGTATTGAATCGCGACGCAATTTGTGTGTTCCATTGTCATTAACAGGCTCTGAACGTTACAATTAACTGTCAGTTTTGCGTCGGATTCGAAAATCTAGACTCACAGGAGAACGACCATAAGGTGTCCGAGGCAGCACTAGACCCTTGGAGACAGGTCGGCTGTAGGACGATGTATTGAATCGCGACGCAATTTGTGTGTTCCATTGTCATTAAGAGGCTCTGAACCTTACAATTAACTGTCAGTTTTGCGTCGGAATCGAAAATCTAGACTCACAGGAGAACGAACATAAGGTGTCCGAGGCAGCACTACACCCTTGGAGACAAGTCGGCTGGAGGACGATGTATTGAATCGCGACGCAATTTGTGTGTTACATCGTCATTAACAGGCTCTGAACGTTACAATTAACTGTCAGTTTTGCGTCGGATTCGAAAATCTAGACTCACAGGAGATCGACCATAAGGTGCCCGAGGCAGCAGTAGACCCTCGGAGACAGGTCCGCCGGAGGACGATGTATTGTATCGCGACGGGATTTGTGTGTTCCATCGTCATTAACAGGCTCTGAATCTTACAATTAACTGTCAGTTTTGCGTCGGATTCGAAAATCTAGACTCACAGGAGATCGACCATAAGGTGCCCGAGGCAGCAATAGACCCTTGGAGACAGGTCGGCCGGAGGACGATGTATTGAATCGCGACGCGATTTGTGTGTTCCATTGTCATTAAGAGGCTCTGAACCTTACAATTAACTGTAAGTTTTGCGTCGGATTCGAAAATCTAGACTCACAGAAGAACGAACATAAGGTGCCCAAGGCAGCACTAGACCCTTGGAGACAAGTCGGCTGGAGGACGATGTATTGAATCGCGTCGCAATTTGTGTGTTCCATCGTCATGAACAGACTCTGAATGTTACAATTAACTGTCAGTTTTGCGTCGGATTCGAAAGTTTAGACTCACAGGAGAACGACCATAAGGTGCCCTAGGCAGCACTAGACCCTTGGAGACAAGTCGGCTGGAGGACGATGTATTTAATCGCGTCGCAATTTGTGTGTTCCATCGTCATGAACAGACTCTGAATGTTACAATTATCTGTCAGTTTTGCGTCGGATTCGAAAATCTAGACTCACAGGAGATCGACCATAAGGTGCCCGAGGCAGCAATAGACCCTTGGAGACAGGTCGGCCGGAGGACGATGTATTGAATCGCGACGCGATTTGTGTGTTCCATTGTCATTAAGAGGCTCTGAACCTTACAATTAACTGTAAGTTTTGCGTCGGATTCGAAAATCTAGACTCACAGAAGAACGAACATAAGGTGCCCTAGGCAGCACTAGACCCTTGGAGACAAGTCGGCTGGAGGACGATGTATTGAATCGCGTCGCAATTTGTGTGTTCCATCGTCATGAACAGACTCTGAATGTTACAATTAACTGTCAGTTTTGCGTCGGATTCGAAAGTTTAGACTCACAGGAGAACGACCATAAGGTGCCCGAGGCAGCAATAGACCCTTGGAGACAGGTCGGCCGGAGGACGATGTATTGAATCGCGACGCAATTTGTGTGTTCCATCGTCATGAACAGGCTCTGAACGTTACAATTAACTGTCAGTTTTGCGTCGGATTCGAAAATCTAGACTCACAGGAGATCGACCATAAGGTGCCCGAGGCAGCAATAGACCCTTGGAGACAGGTCGGCCGGAGGACGATGTATTGAATCGCGACGCGATTTGTGTGTTCCATCGTCATTAACAGGCTCTGAACCTTACAATTAACTGTCAGTTTTGCGTCGGATTCGAAAATCTAGACTCACGGGAGAACGACCATAAGGTGACCGAGGCAGCAATAGACCCTTGGAGACAGGTCGGCCGGAGGACGATGTATTGAATCGCGACGCAATTTGTGTGTTCCATCGTCATTAACAGGCTCTGAACGTTACAATTAACTGTCAGTTTTGCGTCGGATTCGAAAATCTAGACTCACAGGAGATCTACCATAAGGTGCCCGAGGCAGCAATAGACCCTTGGAGACAGGTCGGCCGGAGGACGATGTATTGAATCGCGACCGGATTTGTGTGTTCCATCGTCATTAACAGGCTCTGAACGTTACAATTAACTGTCATTTTTGCGTCGTATTCGAAAATCTAGGCTCACAGGAGAACGACCATAAGGTGTCCGAGGCAGCACTAGACCCTTGGAGACAGGTCGGCCGGAGGACGATGTATTGATTCGCGATGCAATTTGTGTGTTCCATTATCATTAAGAGGCTGTGAACCTTGCAATTAACTGTCAGTTTTGCGTCGGATTAGAAAATCTAGACTCACAGGAGAACGACCTTAAGGTGTCCGAGGCAGCACTAGTCCCTTGGAGACAAGTCTACTGGAGGACGATGTATTGAATCGCGACGCAATTTGTGTGTAACATCGTCATTAACAGGCTCTGAACGTTACAATTAACTGTCAGTTTTGCGTCGGATTCGAAAATCTAGACTCACAGGAGATCGACCATAAGGTGCCCGAGGCAGCAACAGACCCTTGGAGACAGGTCGGCCGGAGGACGATGTATTGAATCGCGACGCAATTTGTGTGTTCCATCGTCATTAACAGGCTCTGAACGTTACAATTAACTGTCATTTTTGCGTCGGATTCGAAAATCTAGACTCACAGGAGATCGACCATAAGGTGCCCGAGGCAGCAATAGACCCTTGGAGACAGGTCGGCCGGAGGACGATGTATTGAATCGCGACGCAATTTGTGTTTTCCATTGTCATTAAGAGGCTCTGAACCTTACAATTAACTGTCAGTTTTGCGTCGGATTCGAAAATCTAGACTCACAGAAGAACGACCATAAGGTGCCCGAGGCAGGACTTGACCCTTGGAGACAAGTCGGCTGGAGGACGATGTATTGAATCGCGACGCGATTTGTGTGTTCCATCCTCATTAACAGGCGCTGAACGTTACAATTAACTGTCACTTTTGCGTCGGATTCGAAAATCTAGACTCACAGGAGAACGACCATAAGGTGTCCGAGGCAGCACTAGACCCTTGGAGACAGGTCGGCCGTAGGACGATGTATTGAATCGCGACGCAATTTGTGTGTTCCATTGTCATTAAGAAGCTCTGAACCTTACAATTAACTGTCAGTTTTGCGTCGGATTCGAAAATCTAGACTCACAGGAGAACGAACATAAGGTGTCCGAGGCAGCACTACACCCTTGGAGACAAGTCGGCTGGAGGACGATGTATTGAATCACGACGCAATTTGTGTGTTACATCGTCATTAACAGGCTCTGAACGTTACAATTAACTGTCAGTTTTGCGTCGGATTCGAAAATCTAGACTCACAGGAGATCGACCATAAGGTGCACGAGGCAGCAATAGACCCTTGGAGACAGGTCGGCCGGAGGACGATGTATTGAATCGCGACGCAATTTGTGTGTTCCATCGTCATAAACAGGCTCTGAACGTTACAATTAACTGTCAGTTTTGCGTCGGATTCGAAAATCTAGACTCACAGGAAATCGACCATAAGGTGCCCGAGGCAGCAATAGACCCTTGGAGACCGGTCGGCCGGAGGACGATGTATTGAATCGCGACGGGATTTGTGTGTTCCATCGTCATTAACAGGCTCTGAACGTTACAATTAACTGTCAGTTTTGCGTCGGATTCGAAAATCTAGACTCACAGGAGAACGACCATAAGGTGCCCGAGGCAGCACTAGACCCTTGGAGACAAGTCGGCTGGAGGAAGATGTATTGATTCGCGACGTGATTTGTGTGTTCCATCGTCATTAACAGGCTCTGAACGTTACAATTAACTGTCAGTTTTGCGTCGGATTCGAAAATCTAGA
This sequence comes from Schistocerca nitens, assembly GCF_023898315.1. Taxonomy (NCBI): domain Eukaryota; kingdom Metazoa; phylum Arthropoda; class Insecta; order Orthoptera; family Acrididae; genus Schistocerca; species Schistocerca nitens. The sequence goes on along the minus strand of NC_064623.1, from coordinate 235,807,783 downwards.
CTCACACGAGATCGACCATAAGGTGCCCGAGGCAGCAATAGACCCTTGGAGACAGGTCGGCCGGAGGACGATGTATTGAATCGCGACGCAATTTGTGTGTTCCATCGTCATTAAGAGGCTCTGAACCTTACAATTTACTGTCAGTTTTGCGTCGGATTCGAAAATCTAGACTCACAGGAGAACGACCATAAGGTGCCCGAGGCAGCAATAGACCCTTGGAGACAGGTCGGCTGGAGGACGATGTATTGACTCGCGACGCAATTTGTGTGTTCCATCGTCATTAACAGGCTCTGAACCTTACAATTAACTGTCAGTTGTGAGTCGGATTCGAAAATCTAGACTCACAGGAGATCGACCATAAGATGCCCGAGGCAGCAACAGACCCTTGGAGACAGGTCGGCCGCAGAACGATGTATTGAATCGCGACGCGATTTGTGTGTTCCATCGTCATTAACAGGCTCTGAACGTTACAATTAACTGTCAGTTTTGCGTCGGATTCGAAAATCTAGACTCACAGGAGATCGACCATAAGATGCCCGAGGCAGTAATAGACCCTTGGAGACAGGTCGGCCGGAGGACGATGTATTTAATCGCGACGCGATTTTGTGTTCCATCGTCATTAACAGGCTCTGAACGTTACAATTAACTGTCAGTTTTGCGTCGGATTCGAAAATCTAGACTCACAGGAGATCGACCATAAGGTGCCCGAGGCAGCAACAGACCCTTGGAGACAGGTCGGCCGGAGGAAGATGTATTTAATCGCGACGCGATTTGTGTGTTCCATCGTCATTAACAGGCTCTGAACGTTACAATTAACTGTAAGTTTTGCGTCGGATTCGAAAATCTAGACTCAGGAGAACGACCATAAGGTGCCCGAGGCAGCACTACACCCTTGGAGACAAGTCGGCTGGAGGACGATGTATTGAATCGCGACGCAATTTGTGTGTTCCATTGTCATTAAGAGGCTCTGAACCTTACAATTAACTGTCAGTTTTGCGTCGGATTCAAAATCTAGACTCACAGAAGAACGAACATAAGGCGTCAGAGGCAGCAATACCCTTGGAGACAAGTCGGCTGGAGGACGATGTATTGAATCGCGACGCAATTTGTGTGTTCCGTCGTCATTAACAGGCTCTGAACGTTACAATTAACTGTCAGTTTTGCGTCGGATTCGAAAACCTAGACTCACAGGAGATCGACCATAAGGTGCCCGAGGCAGCAATAGACCCTTGGAGACAGGTCGGCCGGAGGACGATGTATTGAATCGCGACGCAATTTATGTGTTCCATTGTCATTAAGAGGCTCTGAACCTTACGATTAACTGTCAGTTTTGCGTCGGATTCGAAAATCTAGACTCACAGGAGAACGACCATAAGGTGCCCGAGGCAGCACTAGACCCTTGGAGACAAGTCGGCCGGAGGACGATGTATTGAATCGCGTCGCGATTTGTGTGTTCCATCGTCATTAACAGGCTCTGTACGTTACAATTAACTGTCAGTTTTGCGTCGGATTCGAAAATCTAGACCATAAGGTGCCCGAGGCAGCAATAGACCCTTGGAGACAGGTCGGCCGGAGGACGATGTATTGAATCGCGACGCAATTTGTGTGTTCCATCGTCATTAACAGGCTCTGAACGTTACAATTAACTGTCAGTTTTGCGTCGGATTCGAAAATCTAGACTCACAGGAGATCGACCATAAGGTGCCCGAGGCAGCAATAGACCCTTGGAGACAGGTCGGCCGGAGGACGATGTATTGAATCGCGACGTGATTTGTGTGTTCCATCGTCATTAACAGGCTCTGAACGTTACAATTAACTGTCAGTTTTGCGTCGGATTCGAAAATCTAGACTCACAGAAGAACGACCATAAGGTGCCCGAGGCAGCACTAGACCCTTGGAGACACGTCGGCTGGAGGACAATGTATTGAATCGCGACGCAATTTGTGTGATCCATCGTCATTAACAGGCTCTGAACGTTACAATTAACTGTCAGTTTTGCGTCGGATTCGAAAATCTAGACTCACAGGAGAACGACCATAAGGTGACCGAGGCAGCAATAGACCCTTGGAGACAGGTCGGCCGGAGGACGATGTATTGAATCGCGACGCAATTTGTGTGTTCCATCGTCATTAACAGGCTCTGAACGTTACAATTAACTGTCAGTTTTGCGTCGGATTCGTAAATCTAGACTCACAGGAGATTGACCATAAGGTGCCCGAGGCAGCAATAGACCCTTGGAGACAGGTCGGCCGGAGGACGATGTATTGAATCGCGACGCAATTTGTGTGTTCCATCGTCATTAACAGGCTCTGAACCTTACAATTAACTGTCAGTTTTGCGTCGGATTCGAAAATCTAGACTCACAGGAGAACGACCATAAGGTGCCCGAGGCAGCAATAGACCCTTGGAGACAGGTCGGCCGGAGGACGATGTATTGACTCGCGACGCAATTTGTGTATTCCATCGTCATTAACAGGCTCTGAACCTTACAATTAACTGTCAGTTGTGAGTCGGATTCGAAAATCTAGACTCACAGGAGATCGACCATAAGGTGCCCGAGGCAGCAACAGACCCTTGGAGACAGGTCGGCCGGAGGACGATGTATTGAATCGCGACGCGATTTGTGTTTTCCATCGTCATTAACAGGCTCTGAACGTTACAATTAACTGTCAGTTTTGCGTCGGATTCGAAAATCTAGACTCACAGGAGATCGACCATAAGGTGCCCGAGGCAGCAATAGACCCTTGGAGACAGGTCGGTCGGAGGACGATGTATTGAATCGCGACGCGATTTGTGTGTTCCATTGTCATTAAGAGGCTCTGAACCTTACAATTAACTGTCAGTTTTGCGTAGGATTCGAAAATCTAGACTCACAGGAGAACGACCATAAGGTGTCCGAGGCAGCACTAGACCCTTGGAGACAAGTCGGCTGGAGGACGATGTATTGAATCGCGACGCAATTTGTGTGTTCCATCGTCATGAACAGGCTCTGAACGTTACAATTAACTGTCAGTTTTGCGTCGGATTCGAAAATCTAGACTCACAGGAGATCGACCATAAGGTGCCCGAGGCAGCAATAGACGCTTGGAGACAGTTCGGCCGGAGGACGATGTATTGAATCGCGACGCGATTTGTGTCTTCCATTGTCATTAAGAGGCTCTGAACCTTACAATTAACTGTAAGTTTTGCGTCGGATTCGAAAATCTAGACTCACAGATGAACGACCATAATGTGCCCGAGGCAGCACTAGACCCTTGGAGACAAGACGGCTGGAGGACGATGTATTGAATCGCGACGCAATTTGTGTGTTCCATCGTCATGAACAGGCTCTGAACGTTACAATTAACTGTCAGTTTTGCGTCGGATTCGAAAATCTAGACTCACAGGAGATCGACCATAAGGTGCCCGAGGCAGCACTAGACCCTTGGAGACAGGTCGGCCGGAGGACGATGTATTGAATCGCGACGCGATTTGTGTGTTCCATCGTCATTAACAGGCTCTGAACCTTACAATTAACTGTCAGTTTTGCGTCGGATTCGAAAATCTAGACTCACAGGAGATCGACCATAAGGTTCCCCGATGCAGCAATAGACCCTTGGAGACAGGTCGGCCGGAGGACGATGTGTTGAATCGCGACGCAATTTATGTGTTCCATCGTCATTAACAGGCTCTGAACCTTACAATTAACTGTCAGTTTTGCGTCGGATTCGAAAATCTAGACTCACAGGAGATCGACCATAAGGTGACCGAGGCAGCAATAGACCCTTGGAGACAAGTCGGCCGGAGGACGATGTATTGAATCGCGACCGGATTTGTGTGTTCCATCGTCATTAACAGGCTCTGAACGTTACAATTAACTGTCATTCTTGCGTCGGATTCGAAAATCTAGACTCACAGGAGATCGACCATTAGGTGCCCGAGGCAGCAATAGACCCTTGGAGACAGGTCGGCCGGAGGACGATGTATTGAATCGCGACGCAATTTGTGTGTTCCATTATCATTAAGAGGCTCTGAACCTTACAATTAACTGTCAGTTTTGCGTCGGATTCGAAAATCTAGACTCACAGAAGAACGACCATAAGGTGCCTGACGCAGAACTAGACCCTTGGAGACAAGTCGGCTGGAGGACGATGTATTGAATCGCGACGCAATTTGTGTGTTCCATCGTCATTAACAGGCTCTGAACGTTACAATTAACTGTCAGTTTTGCGTCTGATTCGAAAGTCTAGACTCACAGGAGAACGACCATAAGGTGCCAGAGGCAGCAATAGACCCTTGGAGACAGGTCGGCCGGAGGACGAGGTATTGAATCGCGACGCAATTTGTGTGTTCCATCGTCATGAACAGGCTCTGAACGTTACAACTAACTGTCAGTTTTGCGTCGGATTCGAAAATCTAGACTCACAGGAGATCGACCGTAAGGTGCCCGAGGCAGCAATAGACCCTTGGAGACAGGTCGGCCGGAGGACGATGTATTGAATCGCGACGCGATTTGTGTGTTCCATCGCCATTAACAGGTTCTGAACGTTACAATTAACTGTCAGTTTTGCGTCTGATTCGAAAGTCTAGACTCACAGGAGAACGAAGATAAGGTGCCCGAGGCAGCAATAGACCCTTGGAGACAGGTCGGCCGGAGGACGATGTATTGAATCGCGACTCAATTTGTGTGTTCCATCGTCATGAACAGGCTCTGAACGTTACAACTAACTGTCAGTTTTGCGTCGGATTCGTAAATCTAGACTCACAGGAGATTGACCGTAAGGTGCCCGAGGCAGCAATAGACCCTTGGAGACAGGTCGGCCGGAGGACGATTTATTGAATCGCGACGCAATTTGTGTGTTCCATCGTCATTAACAGGCTCTGAACGTTACAATTAACTGTCAGTTTTGCGTCGGATTCGAAAATCTAGACTCACAGGAGATCGACCATAAGGTGCCTGAGGCAGCAATAGACCCTTGGAGACAGGTCGGCCGGAGGACGATGTATTGAATCGCGACGCAATTTGTGTGTTCCATTGTCATTAAGAGGCTCTGAACCTTACGATTAACTGTCAGTTTTGCGTCGGATTCGAAAATCTAGACTCACAGGAGATCGACCATAAGGTGCCCGAGGCAGCAACAGACCCTTGGAGACAGGTCGGCCGGAGGACGATGTATTGAATCGCGAAGCGATTTGTGTGTTCCATCGTCATTAACAGGCTCTGAACGTTACAATTAACTGTCAGTTTTGCGTCGGATTCGAAAATCTAGACTCACAGGAGATCGACCATAAGGTGCCCGAGGCAGCAATAGACCCTTGGAGACAGGTCGGCCGGAGGACGATGTATTGAATCGCGACGCGATTTGTGTGTTCCATTGTCATTAAGAGGCTCTGAACCTTACAATTAACTGTCAGTTTTGCGTAGGATTCGAAAATCTAGACTCACAGGAGAACGACCATAAGGTGTCCGAGGCAGCACTAGACCCTTGGAGACAAGTCGGCTGGAGGACGATGTATTGAATCGCGACGCAATTTGTGTGTTCCATCGTCATGAACAGGCACTGAACGTTACAATTAACTGTCAGTTTTGCGTCGGATTCGAAAATCTAGACTCACAGGAGATCGTCCATAAGGTGCCCGAGGCAGCAATAGACGCTTGGGGACAGTTCGGCCGGAGGACGATGTATTGAATCGCGACGCGATTTGTGTCTTCCATTGTCATTAAGAGGCTCTGAACCTTGCAATTAACTGTAAGTTTTGCGTCGGATTCGAAAATCTAGACTCACAGAAGAACGACCATAAGGTGCCCGAGGCAGCACTAGACCCTTGGAGACAAGACGGCTGGAGGACGATGTATTGAATCGCGACGCAATTTGTGTGTTCCATCGTCATTAACAGGCTCTGAACGTTACAATTAACTGTCAGTTTTGCGTCGGATTCGAAAATCTAGACTCACAGGAGATCGACCATAAGGTGCCCGAGGCAGCACTAGACCCTTGGAGACAGGTCGGCCGGAGGACGATGTATTGAATCGCGACGCAATTTGTGTGTTCCATTATCATTAAGAGGCTCTGAACCTTACAATTAACTGTCAGTTTTGCGTCGGATTCGAAAATCTAGACTCACAGAAGAACGACCATAAGGTGCCTGACGCAGCACTAGACCCTTGGAGACGAGTCGGCTGGAGGACGATGTATTGAATCGCGACGCAATTTGTGTGTTCCATCGTCATTAACAGGCTCTGAACGTTACAATTAACTGTCAGTTTTGCGTCTGATTCGAAAGTCTAGACTCACAGGAGAACGTCCATAAGGTGCCCGAGGCAGCAATAGACCCTTGGAGACAGGTCGGCCGGAGGACGATGTATTGAATCGCGACGCAATTTGTGTGTTCCATCGTCATGAACAGGCTCTGAACGTTACAACTAACTGTCAGTTTTGCGTCGGATTCGAAAATCTAGACTCACAGGAGATCGACCGTAAGGTGCCCGAGGCAGCAATAGACCCTTGGAGACAGGTCGGCCGGAGGACGATGTATTGAATCGCGACGCGATTTGTGTGTTCCATCGCCATTAACAGGCTCTGAACGTTACAATTAACTGTCAGTTTTGCGTCTGATTCGAAAGTCTAGACTCACAGGAGAACGAAGATAAGGTGCCCGAGGCAGCAATAGACCCTTGGAGACAGGTCGGCCGGAGGACGATGTATTGAATCGCGACTCAATTTGTGTGTTCCATCGTCATGAACAGGCTCTGAACGTTACAACTAACTGTCAGTTTTGCGTCGGATTCGTAAATCTAGACTCACAGGAGATCGACCGTAAGGTGCTTGAGGCAGCAATAGACCCTTGGAGACAGGTCGGCCGGAGGACGATGTATTGAATCGCGACGCTATTTGTGTGTTCCATCGTCATTAACAGGCTCTGAACGTTACAATTAACTGTCAGTTTTGCGTCGGATTCGAAAATCTAGACTCACAGGAGATCGACCATAAGGTGCCTGAGGCAGCAATAGACCCTTGGAGACAAGACGGCCGGAGGACGATGTATTGAATCGCGTCGCGATTTGTGTGTTCCATCGTCATTAACAGGCTCTGAACGTTACAATTAACTGTCAGTTTTGCGTCGGATTCGAAAATCTAGACTCACAGAAGAACGACCATAAGGTGCCCGAGGCAGCACTAGACCCTTGGAGACACGTCGGCTGGAGGACGATGTATTGAATCGCGACGCAATTTGTGTGTTCCATCGTCATTAACAGGCTCTGAACGTTACAATTAACTGTCAGTTTTGCGTCTGCTTCGAAAGTCTAGACTCACAGGAGAACGAAAATAAGGTGCCCGAGGCAGCAATAGACCCTTGGAGACAGGTCGGCCGGAGGACGATGTATTGAATCGCGACGCAATTTGTGTGTTCCATCGTCATGAACAGGCTCTGAACGTTACAACCAACTGTCAGTTTTGCGTCGGATTCGAAAATCTAGACTCACAGGAGAACGACCATAAGGTGCCCGAGGCAGCACAAGACCCTTCGAGACAAGTCGGCTGGAGGACGATGTATTGAATCGCGACGCAATTTGTGTGTTCCATCGTCATTAAGAGGCTCTGAACGTTACAATTAATTGTCAGTTTTGCGCCGGATTCGAAAAACTAGACTCATAGGAGAACGACCAAGAGGTGCCAGGAGCAGCAATACTACCTCGGAGACATGTTGGCTGCAGGACGATGTATTGAATCGCGACGCAATTTGTGTGTCCCATCGTCATTAACAGGCTCTGAACGTTACAATTCACTGTCAGTTTTGCATCGCATTCGAAAATCTAGACTCACAGGAAAACGAGCATATGGTGCCCGAGGCAGCACTAGAGCCTTGGAGACAAGTCGGCTGTAGGACGATGTATTGAATCGCGACGCAATTTGTGTGTTACATCGTCATTAACAGGCTCTGAACCTTACAATTAACTGTCAGTTTTGCGTCGGATTCGAAAATCTAGACTCACAGGAGAACGACCATAAGGTGCCCGAGGCAGCACTAGACCCTTGGAGACAAGTCGGCTGGAGGACGATGTATTGAATCGCGACGTGATTTGTGTGTTCCATCGTCATTAACAGGCTCTGAACGTTACAATTAACTGTCAGTTTTGCGTCGGATTCGAAAATCTAGACTCACAGGAGATCGACCATAAGGTGCCCGAGGCAGCAATAGACCCTTGGAGACAGGTCGGCCGGAGAACGATGTATTGAATCGCGACGCAATTTGTGTGTTCCATCGTCATTAACAGGCTCTGAACCTTACAATTAACTGTCAGTTTTGCGTCGGACTCGAAAATCTAGACTCACAGGAGAACGACCATAAGGTGCCCGAGGCAGCAATAGACCCTTGGAGACAGGTCGGCCGGAGGACGATGTATTGACTCGCGACGCAATTTGTGTGTTCCATCGTCATTAACAGGCTCTGAACCTTACAATTAACTGTCAGTTTTGCGTCGGATTCGAAAATCTAGACTCACAGGAGATCGACCATAAGGTGCCCGAAGCAGCAACAGACCCTTGGAGACAGGTCGGCCGGAGGACGATGTATTGAATCGCGACGCGATTTGTGTGTTCCATTGTCATTAAGAGGCTCTGAACCTTACAATTAACTGTCAGTTTTGCGTAGGATTCGAAAATCTAGACTCACAGGAGAACGACCATAAGGTGTCCGAGGCAGCACTAGACCCTTGGAGACAAGTCGGCTGGAGGACGATGTATTGAATCGCGCCGCAATTTGTGTGTTCCATCGTCATGAACAGGCTCTGAACGTTACAATTAACTGTCAGTTTTGCGTCGGATTCGAAAATCTAGACTCACAGGAGATCGACCATAAGGTGCCCGAGGCAGCAATAGACCCTTGGAGACAATTCGGCCGGAGGACGATGTATTGAATCGCGACGCGATTTGTGTCTTCCATTGTCATTAACAGGCTCTGAACCTTACAATTAATTGTAAGTTTTGCGTCGGATTCGAAAATCTAGACTCACAGAAGAACGACCATAAGGTGCCCGAGGCAGCACTAGACCCTTGGAGACAAGTCGGCTGGAGGACGATGTATTGAATCGCGAAGCAATTTGTGTGTTCCATCGTCATGAACAGGCTCTGAACGTTACAATTAACTGTCAGTTTTGCGTCGGATTCGAAAATCTAGACTCACAGGAGATCGACCATAGTGTGCCCGAGGCAGCAACAGACCCTTGGAGACAGGTCGGCCGGAGGACGATGTATTGAATCGCGACGCGATTTGTGTGTTCCATCGTCATTAACAGGCTCTGAACCTTACAATTAACTGTAAGTTTTGCGTCGGATTCGAAAATCTAGACTCACAGAAGAACGACCATAAGGTGCCCGAGGCAGCACTACACCCTTGGAGACAAGTCGGCTGGAGGACGATGTATTGAATCGCGACGCAATTTGTGTGTTCCATTGTCATTAAGAGGCTCTGAACCTTACAATTAACTGTCAGTTTTGCGTCGGATTCGAAAATCTAGACTCACAGAAGAACGAACATAAGGTGTCAGAGGCAGCACTACACCCTTGGAGACAAGTCGGCTGGAGGACGATGTATTGAATCGCGACGCAATTTGTGTGTTCCATCGTCATTAACAGGCTCTGAACGTTACAATTAACTGTCAGTTTTGCGTCGGATTCGAAAATCTAGACTCACAGGAGATCGACCATAAGGTGCCCGAGGCAGCAATAGACCCTTGCAGACAGGTCGGCCGGAGGCCGATGTATTGAATCGCGACGCAATTTGTGTGTTCCATTGTCATTAAGAGGCTCTGAACCTTACGATTAACTGTCAGTTTTCCGTCGGATTCGAAAATCTAGACTCACAGGAGAACGACCATAAGGTGCCCGAGGCAGCACTGGACCCTTGGAGACAAGTCGGCCGGAGGACGATGTATTGAATCGCGTCGCGATTTGTGTGTTCAATCGTCATTAACAGGCTCTGAACGTTACAATTAACTGTCAGTTTTGCGTCGGATTCGAAAATCTAGACTCACAGGAGATGGACCATAAGGTGCCCGAGGCAGCAATAGACCCTTGGAGACAGGTCGGCCGGAGGACGATGTATTGAATCGCGACGCAATTTGTGTGTTCCATCGTCATTAACAGGCTCTGAACGTTACAATTAACTGTCAGTTTTGCGTCGGATTCGAAAATCTAGACCATAAGGTGCCCGAGGCAGCAATAGACCCTTGGAGACAGGTCGGCCGGAGGACGATGTATTGAATCGCGACGCCATTTGTGTGTTCCATCGTCATTAACAGGCCCTGAACGTTAATATTAACTGTCAGTTTTGCGTCGGATTCGAAAATCTAGACTCACAGGAGAACGACCATAAGGTGCCCGAGGCAGCACTAGACCCTTGGAGACAAGACGGCCGGAGGACGATGTATTGAATCGCGTCGCGATTTGTGTGTTCCATCGTCATTAACAGGCTCTGAACGTTACAATTAACTGTCAGTTTTGCGTCGGATTCGAAAATCTAGACTCACAGAAGAACGACCATAAGGTGCCCGAGGCAGCACTAGACCCTTGGAGACACGTCGGCTGGAGGACGATGTATTGAATCGCGACGCAATTTGTGTGTTCCATCGTCATTAACAGGCTCTGAACGTTACAATTAACTGTCAGTTTTGCGTCTGCTTCGAAAGTCTAGACTCACAGGAGAACGAAAATAAGGTGCCCGAGGCAGCAATAGACCCTTTGAGACAGGTCGGCCGGAGGACGATGTATTGAATCGCGACGCAATTTGTGTGTTCCATCGTCATGAACAGGCTCTGAACGTTACAACCAACTGTCAGTTTTGCGTCGGATTCGAAAATCTAGACTCACAGGAGAACGACCATAAGGTGCCCGAGGCAGCACAAGACCCTTCGAGACAAGTCGGCTGGAGGACGATGTATTGAATCGCGACGCAATTTGTGTGTTCCATCGTCATTAAGAGGCTCTGAACGTTACAATTAATTGTCAGTTTTGCGCCGGATTCGAAAAACTAGACTCATAGGAGAACGACCAAGAGGTGCCAGGAGCAGCAATACTACCTCGGAGACATGTTGGCTGCAGGACGATGTATTGAATCGCGACGCAATTTGTGTGTCCCATCGTCATTAACAGGCTCTGAACGTTACAATTCACTGTCAGTTTTGCATCGCATTCGAAAATCTAGACTCACAGGAAAACGAGCATATGGTGCCCGAGGCAGCACTAGACCCTTGGAGACAAGTCGGCTGTAGGACGATGTATTGAATCGCGACGCAATTTGTGTGTTACATCGTCATTAACAGGCTCTGAACCTTACAATTAACTGTCAGTTTTGCGTCGGATTCGAAAATCTAGACTCACAGGAGAACGACCATAAGGTGCCCGAGGCAGCACTAGACCCTTGGAGACAAGTCGGCTGGAGGACGATGTATTGAATCGCGACGTGATTTGTGTGTTCCATCGTCATTAACAGGCTCTGAACGTTACAATTAACTGTCAGTTTTGCGTCGGATTCGAAAATCTAGACTCACAGGAGATCGACCATAAGGTGCCCGAGGCAGCAATAGACCCTTGGAGACACGTCGGCCGGAGAACGATGTATTGAATCGCGACGCAATTTGTGTGTTCCATCGTCATTAACAGGCTCTGAACCTTACAATTAACTGTCAGTTTTGCGTCGGACTCGAAAATCTAGACTCACAGGAGAACGACCATAAGGTGCCCGAGGCAGCAATAGACCCTTGGAGACAGGTCGGCCGGAGGACGATGTATTGACTCGCGACGCAATTTGTGTGTTCCATCGTCATTAACAGGCTCTGAACCTTACAATTAACTGTCAGTTTTGCGTCGGATTCGAAAATCTAGACTCACAGGAGATCGACCATAAGGTGCCCGAAGCAGCAACAGACCCTTGGAGACAGGTCGGCCGGAGGACGATGTATTGAATCGCGACGCGATTTGTGTGTTCCATTGTCATTAAGAGGCTCTGAACCTTACAATTAACTGTCAGTTTTGCGTAGGATTCGAAAATCTAGACTCACAGGAGAACGACCATAAGGTGTCCGAGGCAGCACTAGACCCTTGGAGACAAGTCGGCTGGAGGACGATGTATTGAATCGCGCCGCAATTTGTGTGTTCCATCGTCATGAACAGGCTCTGAACGTTACAATTAACTGTCAGTTTTGCGTCGGATTCGAAAATCTAGACTCACAGGAGATCGACCATAAGGTGCCCGAGGCAGCAATAGACCCTTGGAGACAATTCGGCCGGAGGACGATGTATTGAATCGCGACGCGATTTGTGTCTTCCATTGTCATTAACAGGCTCTGAACCTTACAATTAATTGTAAGTTTTGCGTCGGATTCGAAAATCTAGACTCACAGAAGAACGACCATAAGGTGCCCGAGGCAGCACTAGACCCTTGGAGACAAGTCGGCTGGAGGACGATGTATTGAATCGCGAAGCAATTTGTGTGTTCCATCGTCATGAACAGGCTCTGAACGTTACAATTAACTGTCAGTTTTGCGTCGGATTCGAAAATCTAGACTCACAGGAGATCGACCATAGTGTGCCCGAGGCAGCAACAGACCCTTGGAGACAGGTCGGCCGGAGGACGATGTATTGAATCGCGACGCGATTTGTGTGTTCCATCGTCATTAACAGGCTCTGAACCTTACAATTAACTGTAAGTTTTGCGTCGGATTCGAAAATCTAGACTCACAGAAGAACGACCATAAGGTGCCCGAGGCAGCACTACACCCTTGGAGACAAGTCGGCTGGAGGACGATGTATTGAATCGCGACGCAATTTGTGTGTTCCATTGTCATTAAGAGGCTCTGAACCTTACAATTAACTGTCAGTTTTGCGTCGGATTCGAAAATCTAGACTCACAGAAGAACGAACATAAGGTGTCAGAGGCAGCACTACACCCTTGGAGACAAGTCGGCTGGAGGACGATGTATTGAATCGCGACGCAATTTGTGTGTTCCATCGTCATTAACAGGCTCTGAACCTTACAATTAACTGTCAGTTTTGCGTCGGATTCGAAAATCTAGACTCACAGGAGATCGACCATAAGGTGCCCGAGGCAGCAATAGACCCTTGGAGACAGGTCGGCCGGAGGCCGATGTATTGAATCGCGACGCAATTTGTGTGTTCCATTGTCATTAAGAGGCTCTGAACCTTACGATTAACTGTCAGTTTTCCGTCGGATTCGAAAATCTAGACTCACAGGAGAACGACCATAAGGTGCCCGAGGCAGCACTGGACCCTTGGAGACAAGTCGGCCGGAGGACGATGTATTGAATCGCGTCGCGATTTGTGTGTTCAATCGTCATTAACAGGCTCTGAACGTTACAATTAACTGTCAGTTTTGCGTCGGATTCGAAAATCTAGACTCACAGGAGATGGACCATAAGGTGCCCGAGGCAGCAATAGACCCTTGGAGACAGGTCGGCCGGAGGACGATGTATTGAATCGCGACGCAATTTGTGTGTTCCATCGTCATTAACAGGCTCTGAACCTTACAATTAACTGTCAGTTTTGCGTCGGATTCGAAAATGGTCGATCTCCTGTGAGTCTAGATTTTCGAATCCGACGCAAAACTGACAGTTAATTGTAACGTTCAAAGCCTGTTAATGACGATGTAACACACAAATTGCGTCGCGATTCAATACATCGTCCTCCAGCCGACTTGTCTCCAAGGGTGTAGTGCTGCCTCGGACACCTTATGGTCGTTCTCCTGTGAGTCTAGATTTTCGAATCCGACGCAAAACTGACAGTTAATTGTAACGTTCAGCGCCTGTTAATGACGATGGAACACATAAATCGCGTCGCGATTCAATACATCGTCCTCCAGCCGACTTGTCTCCAAGGGTCAAGTCCTGCCTCAGGCACCTTATGGTCGTTCTTCTGTGAGTCTAGATTTTCGAATCCGACGCAAAACTGACAGTTAATTGTAAGGTTCAGAGCCTCTTAATGACAATGGAACACACAAATTGCGTCGCGATTCAATACATCGTCCTCCGGCCGACCTGTCTCCAAGGGTCTATTGCTGCCTCGGGCACCTTATGGTCGTTCTCCTGTGAGTCTAGATTTTCGAATCCGACGCAAAACTTACAGTTAATTGTAAGGTTCAGAGCCTCTTAATGACAATGGAACACACAAATCGCGTCGCGATTCAATACATCGTCCTCCGGCCGACCTGTCTCCAAGGGTCTATTGCTGCATCGGGCACCTTATGGTCGATCTCCTGTGAGTCTAGATTTTCGAATCCGACGCAAAACTGACAATTAATTGTAACGTTCAGAGCCTGTTCATGACGATGGAACACACAAATTGCGTCGCGATTCAATACATCGTCCTCCAGCCGACTTGTCTCCAAGGTTCTAGTGCTGCCTCGGACACTTTATGGTCGTTCTCCTGTGAGTCTAGAGTTTCGAATCCGACGCAAAACTGACAGTTAATTGTAAGGTTCAGAGCCTCTTAATGACAATGGAACACACAAATCGCGTCGCGATTCAATACATCGTCCTCCGGCCGACCTGTCTCCAAGGGTCTATTGCTGCCTCGGGCACCTTATAGTCGATCTCCTGTGAGTCTAGATTTTCGAATCCGACACAAAACTGACAGTTAATTGTAACGTTCAGAGCCTGTTAATGACGATGGAACACACAAATCCCGTCGCGATTCAATACATCGTCCTCCGGCCTACCTGTCTCCAAGGGTCTATTGCTGCCTCGGGCACCTTAATGTCGATCTCCTGTGAGTCTAGATTTTCGAATCCGACGCAAAACTGACAGTAAATTGTAACGTTCAGAGCCTGTTAATGACGATGGAACACACAAATCGCGTCGCGATTCAATACATCGTCCTCCGGCCGACCTGTCTCCAAGTGTCTGTTGCTGCCTCGGGCACCTTATGGTCGATCTCCTGTGAGTCTAGATTTTCGAATCCGACTCACAACTGACAGTTAATTGTAAGGTTCAGAGCCTGTTAATGACGATGGAACACACAAATTGCGTCGCGAGTCAATACATCGTCCTCCGGCCGACCTGTCTCCAAGGGTCTATTGCTGCCTCGGGCACCTTATGGTCGTTCTCCTGTGAGTCTAGATTTTCGAATCCGACGCAAAACTGACAGTTAATTGTAAGGTTCAGAGCCTGTTAATGACGATGGAACACACAAATTGCGTCGCGATTCAATACATCGTCCTCCGGCCGACCTGTCTCCAAGGGTCTATTGCTGCCTCGGGCACCTTATGGTCGATCTCCTGTGAGTCTAGATTTTCGAATCCGACGCAAAACTGACAGTTAATTGTAACGTTCAGAGCCTGTTAATGACGATGGAACACACAAATTGCGTCGCGATTCAATACATCGTCCTCCAGCCGACTTGTCTCCAAGGTTCTAGTGCTGCCTTGGACACTTTATGGTCGTTCTCCTGTGAGTCTAGAGTTTCGAATCCGACGCAAAACTGACAGTTAATTGTAAGGTTCAGAGCCTCTTAATGACAATGGAACACACAAATCGCGTCGCGATTCAATACATCGTCCTCCGGCCGACCTGTCTCCAAGGGTCTATTGCTGCCTCGGGCACCTTATGGTCGATCTCCTGTGAGTCTAGATTTTCGAATCCGACACAAAACTGACAGTTAATTGTAACGTTCAGAGCCTGTTAATGACGATGGAACACACAAATCCCGTCGCGATTCAATACATCGTCCTCCGGCCTACCTGTCACCAAGGGTCTATTGCTGCCTCGGGCACCTTAGGGTCGATCTCCTGTGAGTCTAGATTTTCGAATCCGACGCAAAACTGACAGTAAATTGTAACGTTCAGAGCCTGTTAATGACGATGGAACACACAAATCGCGTCGCGATTCAATACATCGTCCTCCGGCCGACCTGTCTCCAAGTGTCTGTTGCTGCCTCGGGCACCTTATGGTCGATCTCCTGTGAGTCTAGATTTTCGAATCCGACTCACAACTGACAGTTAATTGTAAGGTTCAGAGCCTGTTAATGACGATGGAACACACAAATTGCGTCGCGAGTCAATACATCGTCCTCCGGCCGACCTGTCTCCAAGGGTCTATTGCTGCCTCGGGCACCTTATGGTCGATCTCCTGTGAGTCTAGATTTTCGAATCCGACGCAAAACTGACAGTTAATTGTAACGTTCAGAGCCTGTTCATGACGATGGAACACACAAATTGCGTCGCGATTCAATACATCGTCCTCCAGCCGACTTGTCTCCAAGGTTCTAGTGCTGCCTTGGACACTTTATGGTCGTTCTCCTGTGAGTCTAGAGTTTCGAATCCGACGCAAAACTGACAGTTAATTGTAAGGTTCAGAGCCTCTTAATGACAATGGAACACACAAATCGCGTCGCGATTCAATACATCGTCCTCCGGCCGACCTGTCTCCAAGGGTCTATTGCTGCCTCGGGCACCTTATGGTCGATCTCCTGTGAGTCTAGATTTTCGAATCCGACACAAAACTGACAGTTAATTGTAACGTTCAGAGCCTGTTAATGACGATGGAACACACAAATCCCGTCGCGATTCAATACATCGTCCTCCGGCCTACCTGTCACCAAGGGTCTATTGCTGCCTCGGGCACCTTAGGGTCGATCTCCTGTGAGTCTAGATTTTCGAATCCGACGCAAAACTGACAGTAAATTGTAACGTTCAGAGCCTGTTAATGACGATGGAACACACAAATCGCGTCGCGATTCAATACATCGTCCTCCGGCCGACCTGTCTCCAAGTGTCTGTTGCTGCCTCGGGCACCTTATGGTCGATCTCCTGTGAGTCTAGATTTTCGAATCCGACTCACAACTGACAGTTAATTGTAAGGTTCAGAGCCTGTTAATGACGATGGAACACACAAATTGCGTCGCGAGTCAATACATCGTCCTCCGGCCGACCTGTCTCCAAGGGTCTATTGCTGCCTCGGGCACCTTATGGTCGTTCTCCTGTGAGTCTAGATTTTCGAATCCGACGCAAAACTGACAGTTAATTGTAACGTTCAGAGCCTGTTAATGACGATGGAACACACAAATTGCGTCGCGATTCAATACATCGTCCTCCGGCCGACCTGTCTCCAAGGGTCTATTGCTGCCTCGGGCACCTTATGGTCGATCTCCTGTGAGTCTAGATTTTCGAATCCGACGCAAAACTGACAGTTAATTGTAACGTTCAGAGCCTGTTAATGACGATGGAACACACAAATCACGTCGCGATTCAATACATCGTCCTCCAGCCGACTTGTCTCCAAGGGTCTAGTGCTGCCTCGGGCACCTTATGGTCGTTCTCCTGTGAGTCTAGATTTTCGAATCCGACGCAAAACTGACAGTTAATTGTAAGGTTCGGAGCCTGTTCATGACGATGGAACACACAAATCCCGTCGCGATTCAATACATCGTCCTCCGGCCTACCTGTCACCAAGGGTCTATTGCTGCCTCGGGCACCTTATGGTCGATCTCCTGTGAGTCTAGATTTTCGAATCCGACGCAAAACTGACAGTAAATTGTAACGTTCAGAGCCTGTTAATGACGATGGAACACACAAATCGCGTCGCGATTCAATACATCGTCCTCCGGCCGACCTGTCTCCAAGGGTCTATTGCTGCCTCGGGCACCTTATGGTCGTTCTCCTGTGAGTCTAGATTTTCGAGTCCGACGCAAAACTGACAGTTAATTGTAAGGTTCAGAGCCTGTTAATGACGATGGAACACACAAATTGCGTCGCGATTCAATACATCGTCCTCCGGCCGACCTGTCTCCAAGGGTCTATTGCTGCCTCGGGCACCTTATGGTCTAGATTTTCGAATCCGACGCAAAACTGACAGTTAATTGTAACGTTCAGAGCCTGTTAATGACGATGGAACACACAAATCGCGTCGCGATTCAATACATCGTCCTCCGGCCGACCTGTCTCCAAGGGTCTGTTGCTGCCTCGGGCACCTTATGGTCGATCTCCTGTGAGTCTAGATTTTCGAATCCGACGCAAAACTGACAGTTAATTGTAAGGTTCAGAGCCTCTTCATGATAATGGAACACACAAATTGCGTCGCGATTCAATACATCGTCCTCCGGCCGACCTGTCTCCAAGGGTCTATTGCTGCCTCGGGCACCTTATGATCGTTCTCCTGTGAGTCTAGACTTTCGAATCCGACGCAAAACTGACAGTTAATTGTAACATTCAGAGCCTGTTCATGACGATGGAACACACAAATTGCGTCGCGATTCAATACATCGTCCTCCAGCCGACTTGTCTCCAAGGGTCTAGTGCTGCCTCGGGCACCTTATGGTCGTTCTCCTGTGAGTCTAGATTTTCGAATCCGACGCAAAACTTACAGTTAATTGTAAGGTTCAGAGCCTCTTAATGACAATGGAACACACAAATCGCGTCGCGATTCAATACATCGTCCTCCGGCCGACCTGTCTCCAAGGGTCTATTGCTGCATCGGGCACCTTATGGTCGATCTCCTGTGAGTCTAGATTTTCGAATCCGACGCAAAACTGACAATTAATTGTAACGTTCAGAGCCTGTTCATGACGATGGAACACACAAATTGCGTCGCGATTCAATACATCGTCCTCCAGCCGACTTGTCTCCAAGGTTCTAGTGCTGCCTCGGACACTTTATGGTCGTTCTCCTGTGAGTCTAGAGTTTCGAATCCGACGCAAAACTGACAGTTAATTGTAAGGTTCAGAGCCTCTTAATGACAATGGAACACACAAATCGCGTCGCGATTCAATACATCGTCCTCCGGCCGACCTGTCTCCAAGGGTCTATTGCTGCCTCGGGCACCTTATAGTCGATCTCCTGTGAGTCTAGATTTTCGAATCCGACACAAAACTGACAGTTAATTGTAACGTTCAGAGCCTGTTAATGACGATGGAACACACAAATCCCGTCGCGATTCAATACATCGTCCTCCGGCCTACCTGTCTCCAAGGGTCTATTGCTGCCTCGGGCACCTTAATGTCGATCTCCTGTGAGTCTAGATTTTCGAATCCGACGCAAAACTGACAGTAAATTGTAACGTTCAGAGCCTGTTAATGACGATGGAACACACAAATCGCGTCGCGATTCAATACATCGTCCTCCGGCCGACCTGTCTCCAAGTGTCTGTTGCTGCCTCGGGCACCTTATGGTCGATCTCCTGTGAGTCTAGATTTTCGAATCCGACTCACAACTGACAGTTAATTGTAAGGTTCAGAGCCTGTTAATGACGATGGAACACACAAATTGCGTCGCGAGTCAATACATCGTCCTCCGGCCGACCTGTCTCCAAGGGTCTATTGCTGCCTCGGGCACCTTATGGTCGTTCTCCTGTGAGTCTAGATTTTCGAATCCGACGCAAAACTGACAGTTAATTGTAAGGTTCAGAGCCTGTTAATGACGATGGAACACACAAATTGCGTCGCGATTCAATACATCGACCTCCGGCCGACCTGTCTCCAAGGGTCTATTGCTGCCTCGGGCACCTTATGGTCGATCTCCTGTGAGTCTAGATTTTCGAATCCGACGCAAAACTGACAGTTAATTGTAACGTTCAGAGCCTGTTAATGACGATGGAACACACAAATCACGTCGCGATTCAATACATCGTCCTCCAGCCGACTTGTCTCCAAGGGTCTAGTGCTGCCTCGGGCACCTTATGGTCGTTCTCCTGTGAGTCTAGATTTTCGAATCCGACGCAAAACTGACAGTTAAATGTAAGGTTCAGAGCCTGTTAATGACGATGGAACACACAAATTGCGTCGCGATTCAATACATCGTCCTCCGGCCGACCTGCCTCCAAGGGTCTATTGCTGCCTCGGGCACCTTATGGTCGTTCTCCTGTGAGTCTAGAATTTCGAATCCGACGCAAAACTGACAGTTAATCGTAAGGTTCAGAGCCTCTTAATGACAATGGAATACACAAATTGCGTCGCGATTCAATACATCGTCCTCCGGCCGACCTGTCTCCCAGGGTCTATTGCTGCCTCGGGCACCTTATGGTCGATCTCCTGTGAGTCTAGATTTTCGAATCCGACGCAAAACTGACAGTTAATTGTAACGTTCAGAGCCTGTTAATGACGATGTAACACACAAATTGCGTCGCGATTCAATACATCGTCCTCCAGCCGACTTGTCTCCAAGGGTGTAGTGCTGCCTCGGACACCTTATGTTCGTTCTCCTGTGAGTCTAGATTTTCGAATCCGACGCAAAACTGACAGTTAATTGTAAGGTTCAGAGCCTCTTAATGACAATTGAACACACAAATTGCGTCGCGATTCAATACATCGTCCTACGGCCGACCTGTCTCCAAGGGTCTAGTGCTGCCTCGGACACCTTATGGTCGTTCTCCTGTGAGTCTAGATTTTCGAATCCGACGCAAAACTGACAGTTAAATGTAAGGTTCAGAGCCTGTTAATGACGATGGAACACACAAATTGCGTCGCGATTCAATACATCGTCCTCCGGCCGACCTGCCTCCAAGGGTCTATTGCTGCCTCGGGCACCTTATGGTCGTTCTCCTGTGAGTCTAGAATTTCGAATCCGACGCAAAACTGACAGTTAATCGTAAGGTTCAGAGCCTCTTAATGACAATGGAATACACAAATTGCGTCGCGATTCAATACATCGTCCTCCGGCCGACCTGTCTCCCAGGGTCTATTGCTGCCTCGGGCACCTTATGGTCGATCTCCTGTGAGTCTAGATTTTCGAATCCGACGCAAAACTGACAGTTAATTGTAACGTTCAGAGCCTGTTAATGACGATGTAACACACAAATTGCGTCGCGATTCAATACATCGTCCTCCAGCCGACTTGTCTGCAAGGGTGTAGTGCTGCCTCGGACACCTTATGTTCGTTCTCCTGTGAGTCTAGATTTTCGAATCCGACGCAAAACTGACAGTTAATTGTAAGGTTCAGAGCCTCTTAATGACAATTGAACACACAAATTGCGTCGCGATTCAATACATCGTCCTACGGCCGACCTGTCTCCAAGGGTCTAGTGCTGCCTCGGACACCTTATGGTCGTTCTCCTGTGAGTCTAGATTTTCGAATCCGACGCAAAACTGACAGTAATTTGTAACGTTCAGCGCCTGTTAATGACGATGGAACACACAAATCGCGTCGCGATTCAATACATCGTCCTCCGGCCGACCTGTCTCCAAGGGTCTATTGCTGCCTCGGGCACCTTATGGTCTAGATTTTCGAATCCGACGCAAAACTTACAGTTAATTGTAAGGTTCAGAGCCTCTTAATGACAATGGAACACACAAATCGCGTCGCGATTCAATACATCGTCCTCCGGCCGACCTGTCTCCAAGGGTCTATTGCTGCATCGGGCACCTTATGGTCGATCTCCTGTGAGTCTAGATTTTCGAATCCGACGCAAAACTGACAATTAATTGTAACGTTCAGAGCCTGTTCATGACGATGGAACACACAAATTGCGTCGCGATTCAATACATCGTCCTCCAGCCGACTTGTCTCCAAGGTTCTAGTGCTGCCTCGGACACTTTATGGTCGTTCTCCTGTGAGTCTAGAGTTTCGAATCCGACGCAAAACTGACAGTTAATTGTAAGGTTCAGAGCCTCTTAATGACAATGGAACACACAAATCGCGTCGCGATTCAATACATCGTCCTCCGGCCGACCTGTCTCCAAGGGTCTATTGCTGCCTCGGGCACCTTATAGTCGATCTCCTGTGAGTCTAGATTTTCGAATCCGACACAAAACTGACAGTTAATTGTAACGTTCAGAGCCTGTTAATGACGATGGAACACACAAATCCCGTCGCGATTCAATACATCGTCCTCCGGCCTACCTGTCTCCAAGGGTCTATTGCTGCCTCGGGCACCTTAATGTCGATCTCCTGTGAGTCTAGATTTTCGAATCCGACGCAAAACTGACAGTAAATTGTAACGTTCAGAGCCTGTTAATGACGATGGAACACACAAATCGCGTCGCGATTCAATACATCGTCCTCCGGCCGACCTGTCTCCAAGTGTCTGTTGCTGCCTCGGGCACCTTATGGTCGATCTCCTGTGAGTCTAGATTTTCGAATCCGACGCAAAACTGACAGTTAATTGTAACGTTCAGAGCCTGTTAATGACGATGGAACACACAAATCACGTCGCGATTCAATACATCGTCCTCCAGCCGACTTGTCTCCAAGGGTCTAGTGCTGCCTCGGGCACCTTATGGTCGTTCTCCTGTGAGTCTAGATTTTCGAATCCGACGCAAAACTGACAGTTAAATGTAAGGTTCAGAGCCTGTTAATGACGATGGAACACACAAATTGCGTCGCGATTCAATACATCGTCCTCCGGCCGACCTGCCTCCAAGGGTCTATTGCTGCCTCGGGCACCTTATGGTCGTTCTCCTGTGAGTCTAGAATTTCGAATCCGACGCAAAACTGACAGTTAATCGTAAGGTTCAGAGCCTCTTAATGACAATGGAATACACAAATTGCGTCGCGATTCAATACATCGTCCTCCGGCCGACCTGTCTCCCAGGGTCTATTGCTGCCTCGGGCACCTTATGGTCGATCTCCTGTGAGTCTAGATTTTCGAATCCGACGCAAAACTGACAGTTAATTGTAACGTTCAGAGCCTGTTAATGACGATGTAACACACAAATTGCGTCGCGATTCAATACATCGTCCTCCAGCCGACTTGTCTCCAAGGGTGTAGTGCTGCCTCGGACACCTTATGTTCGTTCTCCTGTGAGTCTAGATTTTCGAATCCGACGCAAAACTGACAGTTAATTGTAAGGTTCAGAGCCTCTTAATGACAATTGAACACACAAATTGCGTCGCGATTCAATACATCGTCCTACGGCCGACCTGTCTCCAAGGGTCTAGTGCTGCCTCGGACACCTTATGGTCGTTCTCCTGTGAGTCTAGATTTTCGAATCCGACGCAAAACTGACAGTTAAATGTAAGGTTCAGAGCCTGTTAATGACGATGGAACACACAAATTGCGTCGCGATTCAATACATCGTCCTCCGGCCGACCTGCCTCCAAGGGTCTATTGCTGCCTCGGGCACCTTATGGTCGTTCTCCTGTGAGTCTAGAATTTCGAATCCGACGCAAAACTGACAGTTAATCGTAAGGTTCAGAGCCTCTTAATGACAATGGAATACACAAATTGCGTCGCGATTCAATACATCGTCCTCCGGCCGACCTGTCTCCCAGGGTCTATTGCTGCCTCGGGCACCTTATGGTCGATCTCCTGTGAGTCTAGATTTTCGAATCCGACGCAAAACTGACAGTTAATTGTAACGTTCAGAGCCTGTTAATGACAATGTAACACACAAATTGCGTCGCGATTCAATACATCGTCCTCCAGCCGACTTGTCTCCAAGGGTGTAGTGCTGCCTCGGACACCTTATGTTCGTTCTCCTGTGAGTCTAGATTTTCGAATCCGACGCAAAACTGACAGTTAATTGTAAGGTTCAGAGCCTCTTAATGACAATTGAACACACAAATTGCGTCGCGATTCAATACATCGTCCTACGGCCGACCTGTCTCCAAGGGTCTAGTGCTGCCTCGGACACCTTATGGTCGTTCTCCTGTGAGTCTAGATTTTCGAATCCGACGCAAAACTGACAGTAATTTGTAACGTTCAGCGCCTGTTAATGACGAAGGAACACACAAATCGCGTCGCGATTCAATACATCGTCCTCCGGCCGACCTGTCTCCAAGGGTCTATTGCTGCCTCGGGCACCTTATGGTCGATCTCCTGTGAGTCTAGATTTTCGAATCCGACGCAAAACTGACAGTTAATTGTAACGTTCAGAGCTTGTTAATGACGATGGAACACACAAATCACGTCGCGATTCAATACATCGTCCTCCAGCCGACTTGTCTCCAAGGGTCTAGTGCTGCCTCGGGCACCTTATGGTCGTTCTCCTGTGAGTCTAGATTTTCGAATCCGACGCAAAACTGACAGTTAATTGTAACGTTCAGCGCCTGTTAATGGCGATGGAACACACAAATTGCGTCGCGATTCAATACATCGTCCTCCGGCCGACCTGTCTCCAAGGGTCTATTGCTGCCTCGGGCACCTTATGGTCGATCTCCTGTGAGGCTAGATTTTCGAATCCGAAGCAAAACTGACAGTTAATTGTAACGTTCAGAGCCTGTTAATGACGATGGAACACACAAATCCCGTCGCGATTCAATACATCGTCCTCCGGCCGACCTGTCTCCAAGGGTCTATTGCTGCCTCGGGCACCTTATGGTCGATCTCCTGTGAGTCTAGATTTTCGAATCCGACGCAAAACTGACAGTAAATTGTAACGTTCAGAGCCTGTTAATGACGATGGAACACACAAATCGCGTCGCGATTCAATACATCGTCCTCCGGCCGACCTGTCTCCAAGGGTCTATTGCTGCCTCGGGCACCTTATGGTCGTTCTCCTGTGAGTCTAGATTTTCGAGTCCGACGCAAAACTGACAGTTAATTGTAAGGTTCAGAGCCTGTTAATGACGATGGAACACACAAATTGCGTCGCGATTCAATACATCGTCCTCCGGCCGACCTGTCTCCAAGGGTCTATTGCTGCCTCGGGCACCTTATGGTCTAGATTTTCGAATCCGACGCAAAACTGACAGTTAATTGTAAGGTTCAGAGCCTGTTAATGACGATGGAACACACAAATCGCGTCGCGATTCAATACATCGTCCTCCGGCCGACCTGTCTCCAAGGGTCTGTTGCTGCCTCGGGCACCTTATGGTCGATCTCCTGTGAGTCTAGATTTTCGAATCCGACTCACAACTGACAGTTAATTGTAAGGTTCAGAGCCTGTTAATGACGATGGAACACACAAATTGCGTCGCGAGTCAATACAACGTCCTCCGGCCGACCTGTCTCCAAGGGTCTATTGCTGCCTCGGGCACCTTATGGTCGTTCTCCTGTGAGTCTAGATTTTCGAATCCGACGCAAAACTGACAGTTAATTGTAAGGTTCAGAGCCTGTTAATGTCGATGGAACACACAAATTGCGTCGCGATTCAATACATCGTCCTCCGGCCGACCTGTCACCAAGGGTCTATTGCTGCCTCGGGCACCTTATGGTCGTTCTCCTGTGAATCTAGATTTTCGAATCCGACGCAAAACTGACAGTTAATCGTAAGGTTCAGAGCCTCTTAATGACAATGGAACACACAAATTGCGTCGCGATTCAATACATCCTCCTCCGGCTGACCTGTCTCCAAGGGTCTATTGCTGCCTCGGGCACCTTATGGTCGATCTCCTTTGAGTCTAGATTTTCGAATCCGACGCAAAACTGACAGTTAATTGTAACGTTCAGAGCCTGTTAATGACGATGTAACACACAAATTGCGTCGCGATTCAATACATCGTCCTCCAGCCGACTTGTCTCCAAGGGTGTAGTGCTGCCTCGGACACCTTATGTTCGTTCTCCTGTGAGTCTAGATTTTCGAATCCATGCAAAACTGACAGTTAATTGTAAGGTTCAGAGCCTCTTAATGACAATTGAACACACAAATTGCGTCGCGATTCAATACATCGTCCTACGGCCGACCTGTCTCCAAGGGTCTAGTGCTGCCTCGGACACCTTATGGTCGTTCTCCTGTGAGTCTAGATTTTCGAATCCGACGCAAAACTGACAGTTAATTGTAAGGTTCAGAGCCTGTTAATGACGATGGAACACACAAATTGCGTCGCGATTCAATACATCGTCCTCCGGCCGACCTGTCTCCAAGGGTCTATTGCTGCCTCGGGCACCTTATGGTCGATCTCCTGTGAGTCTAGATTTTCGAATCCGACGCAAAACTGACAGTTAATTGTAACGTTCAGAGCCTGTTAATGACGATGGAACACACAAATTGCGTCGCGATTCAATACATCGTCCTCCGGCCGACCTGTCTATAAGGGTCTATTGCTGCCTCGGGCACCTTATGGTCTAGATTTTCGAATCCGACGCAAAACTGACAGTTAATTGTAACGTTCAGAGCCTGTTAATGACGATGGAACACACAAATCGCGACGCGATTCAATACATCGTCCTCCGGCCGACTTGTCTCCAAGGGTCTAGTGCTGCCTCGGGCACCTTATGGTCGTTCTCCTGTGAGTCTAGATTTTCGAATCCGACGCAAAACTGACAGTTAATCGTAAGGTTCAGAGCCTCTTAATGACAATGGAACACACAAATTGCGTCGCGATTCAATACATCGTCCTCCGGCCGACCTGTCTCCAAGGGTCTATTGCTGCCTCGGGCACCTTATGGTCGATCTCCTGTGAGTCTAGATTTTTGAATCCGACGCAAAACTGACAGTTAATTGTAACGTTCAGAGCCTGTTAATGACGATGTAACACACAAATTGCGTCGCGATTCAATACATCGTCCTCCAGCCGACTTGTCTCCAAGGGTGTAGTGCTGCCTCGGACACCTTATGTTCGTTCTCCTGTGAGTCTAGATTTTCGAATCCGACGCAAAACTGACAGTTAATTGTAAGGTTCAGAGCCTCTTAATGACAATTCAACACACAAATTGCGTCGCGATTCAATACATCGTCCTACGGCCGACCTGTCTCCAAGGGTCTAGTGCTGCCTCGGACACCTTATGGTCGTTCTCCTGTGAGTCTAGATTTTCGAATCCGACGCAAAACTGACAGTTAATTGTAACGTTCAGCGCCTGTTAATGACGATGGAACACACAAATCGCGTCGCGATTCAATACATCGTCCTCCAGCCGACTTGTCTCCAAGGGTCAAGACCTGCCTCGGGCACCTTATGGTCGTTCTTCTGTGAGTCTAGGTTTTCGAATCCGACGCAAAACTGACAGTTAATCGTAAGGTTCAGAGCCTCTTAATGACAATGGAACACACAAATTGCGTCGCGATTCAATACATCGTCCTCCGGCCGACCTGTCTCCAAGGGTCTATTGCTGCCTCGGGCACCTTATGGTCGATCTCCTGTGAGTCTAGATTTTCGAATCCGACGCAAAACTGACAGTTAATTGTAACGTTCAGAGCCTGTTAATGCCGATGTAACACACAAATTGCGTCGCGATTCAATACATCGTCCTCCAGCCGACTTGTCTCCAAGGGTGTAGTGCTGCCTCGGACACCTTATGTTCGTTCTCCTGTGAGTCTAGATTTTCGAATCCGACGCAAAACTGACAGTTAATTGTAAGGTTCAGAGCCTTTTAATGACAATTGAACACACAAATTGCGTCGCGATTCA
Organism: Schistocerca nitens; assembly: GCF_023898315.1. Lineage (NCBI taxonomy): Eukaryota > Metazoa > Arthropoda > Insecta > Orthoptera > Acrididae > Schistocerca > Schistocerca nitens. The sequence goes on along the minus strand of NC_064623.1, from coordinate 235,780,573 downwards.
ATACATCGTCCTACGGCCGACCTGTCTCCAAGGGTCTAGTGCTGCCTCGGACACCTTATAGTCGCTCTCCTGTGAGTCTAGATTTTCGAATCCGACGCAAAACTGACAGTTAATTGTAACGTTCAGCGCCTGTTAATGACGATGGAACACACAAATCACGTCGCGATTCAATACATCGTCCTCCAGCCGACTTGTCTCCAAGGGTCAAGACCTGCCTCGGGCACCTTATGTTCGTTCTCCTGTGAGTCTAGATTTTCGAATCCGACGCAAAACTGACAGTTAATTGTAAGGTTCAGAGCCTCTTAATGACAATTGAACACACAAATTGCGTCGCGATTCAATACATCGTCCTACGGCCGACCTGTCTCCAAGGGTCTAGTGCTGCCTCGGACACCTTATGGTCGTTCTCCTGTGAGTCTAGATTTTCGAATCCGACGCAAAACTGACAGTAATTTGTAACGTTCAGCGCCTGTTAATGACGATGGAACACACAAATCGCGTCGCGATTCAATACATCGTCCTCCGGCCGACCTGTCTCCAAGGGTCTATTGCTGCCTCGGGCACCTTATGGTCGATCTCCTGTGAGTCTAGATTTTCGAATCCGACGCAAAACTGACAGTTAATTGTAACGTTCAGAGCTTGTTAATGACGATGGAACACACAAATCACGTCGCGATTCAATACATCGTCCTCCAGCCGACTTGTCTCCAAGGGTCTAGTGCTGCCTCGGGCACCTTATGGTCGTTCTCCTGTGAGTCTAGATTTTCGAATCCGACGCAAAACTGACAGTTAATTGTAAGGTTCAGAGCCTCTTAATGACAATTGAACACACAAATTGCGTCGCGATTCAATACATCGTCCTACGGCCGACCTGTCTCCAAGGGTCTAGTGCTGACTCGGACACCTTATGGTCGTTCTCCTGTGAGTCTAGATTTTCGAATCCGACGCAAAACTGACAGTTAATTGTAACGTTCAGCGCCTGTTAATGGCGATGGAACACACAAATTGCGTCGCGATTCAATACATCGTCCTCCGGCCGACCTGTCTCCAAGGGTCTATTGCTGCCTCGGGCACCTTATGATCGATCTCCTGTGAGGCTAGATTTTCGAATCCGACGCAAAACTGACAGTTAATTGTAACGTTCAGAGCCTGTTAATGACGATGGAACACACAAATCCCGTCGCGATTCAATACATCGTCCTCCGGCCGACCTGTCTCCAAGGGTCTATTGCTGCCTCGGGCACCTTATGGTCGATCTCCTGTGAGTCTAGATTTTCGAATCCGACGCAAAACTGACAGTAAATTGTAACGTTCAGAGCCTGTTAATGACGATGGAACACACAAATCGCGTCGCGATTCAATACATCGTCCTCCGGCCGACCTGTCTCCAAGGGTCTATTGCTGCCTCGGGCACCTTATGGTCGTTCTCCTGTGAGTCTAGATTTTCGAGTCCGACGCAAAACTGACAGTTAATTGTAAGGTTCAGAGCCTGTTAATGACGATGGAACACACAAATTGCGTCGCGATTCAATACATCGTCCTCCGGCCGACCTGTCTCCAAGGGTCTATTGCTGCCTCGGGCACCTTATGGTCTAGATTTTCGAATCCGACGCAAAACTGACAGTTAATTGTAAGGTTCAGAGCCTGTTAATGACGATGGAACACACAAATCGCGTCGCGATTCAATACATCGTCCTCCGGCCGACCTGTCTCCAAGGGTCTGTTGCTGCCTCGGGCACCTTATGGTCGATCTCCTGTGAGTCTAGATTTTCGAATCCGACTCACAACTGACAGTTAATTGTAAGGTTCAGAGCCTGTTAATGACGATGGAACACACAAATTGCGTCGCGAGTCAATACATCGTCCTCCGGCCGACCTGTCTCCAAGGGTCTATTGCTGCCTCGGGCACCTTATGGTCGTTCTCCTGTGAGTCTAGATTTTCGAATCCGACGCAAAACTGACAGTTAATTGTAAGGTTCAGAGCCTGTTAATGTCGATGGAACACACAAATTGCGTCGCGATTCAATACATCGTCCTCCGGCCGACCTGTCACCAAGGGTCTATTGCTGCCTCGGGCACCTTATGGTCGTTCTCCTGTGAGTCTAGATTTTCGAATCCGACGCAAAACTGACAGTTAATTGTAACGTTCAGCGCCTGTTAATGACGATGGAACACACAAATCACGTCGCGATTCAATACATCGTCCTCCAGCCGACTTGTCTCCAAGGGTCAAGACCTGCCTCGGGCACCTTATGTTCGTTCTCCTGTGAGTCTAGATTTTCGAATCCGACGCAAAACTGACAGTTAATTGTAAGGTTCAGAGCCTCTTAATGACAATTGAACACACAAATTGCGTCGCGATTCAATACATCGTCCTACGGCCGACCTGTCTCCAAGGGTCTAGTGCTGCCTCGGACACCTTATGGTCGTTCTCCTGTGAGTCTAGATTTTCGAATCCGACGCAAAACTGACAGTAATTTGTAACGTTCAGCGCCTGTTAATGACGATGGAACACACAAATCGCGTCGCGATTCAATACATCGTCCTCCGGCCGACCTGTCTCCAAGGGTCTATTGCTGCCTCGGGCACCTTATGGTCGATCTCCTGTGAGTCTAGATTTTCGAATCCGACGCAAAACTGACAGTTAATTGTAACGTTCAGAGCTTGTTAATGACGATGGAACACACAAATCACGTCGCGATTCAATACATCGTCCTCCAGCCGACTTGTCTCCAAGGGTCTAGTGCTGCCTCGGGCACCTTATGGTCGTTCTCCTGTGAGTCTAGATTTTCGAATCCGACGCAAAACTGACAGTTAATTGTAAGGTTCAGAGCCTCTTAATGACAATTGAACACACAAATTGCGTCGCGATTCAATACATCGTCCTACGGCCGACCTGTCTCCAAGGGTCTAGTGCTGCCTCGGACACCTTATGGTCGTTCTCCTGTGAGTCTAGATTTTCGAATCCGACGCAAAACTGACAGTTAATTGTAACGTTCAGCGCCTGTTAATGGCGATGGAACACACAAATTGCGTCGCGATTCAATACATCGTCCTCCGGCCGACCTGTCTCCAAGGGTCTATTGCTGCCTCGGGCACCTTATGGTCGATCTCCTGTGAGTCTAGATTTACGAATCCGACGCAAAACTGACAGTAAATTGTAACGTTCAGAGCCTGTTAATGACGATGGAACACACAAATCGCGTCGCGATTCAATACATCGTCCTCCGGCCGACCTGTCTCCAAGGGTCTATTGCTGCCTCGGGCACCTTATGGTCGTTCTCCTGTGAGTCTAGATTTTCGAGTCCGACGCAAAACTGACAGTTAATTGTAAGGTTCAGAGCCGGTTAATGACGATGGAACACACAAATTGCGTCGCGATTCAATACATCGTCCTCCGGCCGACCTGTCTCCAAGGGTCTATTGCTGCCTCGGGCACCTTATGGTCTAGATTTTCGAATCCGACGCAAAACTGACAGTTAATTGTAAGGTTCAGAGCCTGTTAATGACGATGGAACACACAAATCGCGTCGCGATTCAATACATCGTCCTCCGGCCGACCTGTCTCCAAGGGTCTGTTGCTGCCTCGGGCACCTTATGGTCGATCTCCTGTGAGTCTAGATTTTCGAATCCGACTCACAACTGACAGTTAATTGTAAGGTTCAGAGCCTGTTAATGACGATGGAACACACAAATTGCGTCGCGAGTCAATACATCGTCCTCCGGCCGACCTGTCTCCAAGGGTCTATTGCTGCCTCGGGCACCTTATGGTCGTTCTCCTGTGAGTCTAGATTTTCGAATCCGACGCAAAACTGACAGTTAATTGTAAGGTTCAGAGCCTGTTAATGTCGATGGAACACACAAATTGCGTCCCGATTCAATACATCGTCCTCCGGCCGACCTGTCACCAAGGGTCTATTGCTGCCTCGGGCACCTTATGGTCGTTCTCCTGTGTATCTAGATTTTCGAATCCGACGCAAAACTGACAGTTAATCGTAAGGTTCAGAGCCTCTTAATGACAATGGAACACACAAATTGCGTCGCGATTCAATACATCCTCCTCCGGCTGACCTGTCTCCAAGGGTCTATTGCTGCCTCGGGCACCTTATGGTCGATCTCCTGTGAGTCTAGATTTTCGAATCCGACGCAAAACTGACAGTTAATTGTAACGTTCAGAGCCTGTTAATGACGATGTAACACACAAATTGCGTCGCGATTCAATACATCGTCCTCCAGCCGACTTGTCTCCAAGGGTGTAGTGCTGCCTCGGACACCTTATGTTCGTTCTCCTGTGAGTCTAGATTTTCGAATCCATGCAAAACTGACAGTTAATTGTAAGGTTCAGAGCCTCTTAATGACAATTGAACACACAAATTGCGTCGCGATTCAATACATCGTCCTACGGCCGACCTGTCTCCAAGGGTCTAGTGCTGCCTCGGACACCTTATGGTCGTTCTCCTGTGAGTCTAGATTTTCGAATCCGACGCAAAACTGACAGTTAATTGTAAGGTTCAGAGCCTGTTAATGACGATGGAACACACAAATTGCGTCGCGATTCAATACATCGTCCTCCGGCCGACCTGTCTCCAAGGGTCTATTGCTGCCTCGGGCACCTTATGGTCGATCTCCTGTGAGTCTAGATTTTCGAATCCGACGCAAAACTGACAGTTAATTGTAACGTTCAGAGCCTGTTAATGACGATGGAACACACAAATTGCGTCGCGATTCAATACATCGTCCTCCGGCCGACCTGTCTATAAGGGTCTATTGCTGCCTCGGGCACCTTATGGTCTAGATTTTCGAATCCGACGCAAAACTGACAGTTAATTGTAACGTTCAGAGCCTGTTAATGACGATGGAACACACAAATCGCGACGCGATTCAATACATCGTCCTCCGGCCGACTTGTCTCCAAGGGTCTAGTGCTGCCTCGGGCACCTTATGGTCGTTCTCCTGTGAGTCTAGATTTTCGAATCCGACGCAAAACTGACAGTTAATCGTAAGGTTCAGAGCCTGTTAATGACTATGGAACACACAAATTGCGTCGCGATTCAATACATCGTCCTCCAGCCGACTTGTCTCCAAGGGTGTAGTGCTGCCTCGGACACCTTATGTTCGTTCTCCTGTGAGTCTAGATTTTCGAATCCGACGCAAAACTGACAGTTAATTGTAAGGTTCAGAGCCTTTTAATGACAATTGAACACACAAATTGCGTCGCGATTCAATACATCGTCCTACGGCCGACCTGTCTCCAAGGGTCTAGTGCTGCCTCGGACACCTTATAGTCGCTCTCCTGTGAGTCTAGATTTTCGAATCCGACGCAAAACTGACAGTTAATTGTAACGTTCAGCGCCTGTTAATGACGATGGAACACACAAATCACGTCGCGATTCAATACATCGTCCTCCAGCCGACTTGTCTCCAAGGGTCAAGACCTGCCTCGGGCACCTTATGTTCGTTCTCCTGTGAGTCTAGATTTTCGAATCCGACGCAAAACTGACAGTTAATTGTAAGGTTCAGAGCCTCTTAATGACAATTGAACACACAAATTGCGTCGCGATTCAATACATCGTCCTACGGCCGACCTGTCTCCAAGGGTCTAGTGCTGCCTCGGACACCTTATGGTCGTTCTCCTGTGAGTCTAGATTTTCGAATCCGACGCAAAACTGACAGTAATTTGTAACGTTCAGCGCCTGTTAATGACGATGGAACACACAAATCGCGTCGCGATTCAATACATCGTCCTCCGGCCGACCTGTCTCCAAGGGTCTATTGCTGCCTCGGGCACCTTATGGTCGATCTCCTGTGAGTCTAGATTTTCGAATCCGACGCAAAACTGACAGTTAATTGTAACGTTCAGAGCTTGTTAATGACGATGGAACACACAAATCACGTCGCGATTCAATACATCGTCCTCCAGCCGACTTGTCTCCAAGGGTCTAGTGCTGCCTCGGGCACCTTATGGTCGTTCTCCTGTGAGTCTAGATTTTCGAATCCGACGCAAAACTGACAGTTAATTGTAAGGTTCAGAGCCTCTTAATGACAATTGAACACACAAATTGCGTCGCGATTCAATACATCGTCCTACGGCCGACCTGTCTCCAAGGGTCTAGTGCTGACTCGGACACCTTATGGTCGTTCTCCTGTGAGTCTAGATTTTCGAATCCGACGCAAAACTGACAGTTAATTGTAACGTTCAGCGCCTGTTAATGGCGATGGAACACACAAATTGCGTCGCGATTCAATACATCGTCCTCCGGCCGACCTGTCTCCAAGGGTCTATTGCTGCCTCGGGCACCTTATGATCGATCTCCTGTGAGGCTAGATTTTCGAATCCGACGCAAAACTGACAGTTAATTGTAACGTTCAGAGCCTGTTAATGACGATGGAACACACAAATCCCGTCGCGATTCAATACATCGTCCTCCGGCCGACCTGTCTCCAAGGGTCTATTGCTGCCTCGGGCACCTTATGGTCGATCTCCTGTGAGTCTAGATTTTCGAATCCGACGCAAAACTGACAGTAAATTGTAACGTTCAGAGCCTGTTAATGACGATGGAACACACAAATCGCGTCGCGATTCAATACATCGTCCTCCGGCCGACCTGTCTCCAAGGGTCTATTGCTGCCTCGGGCACCTTATGGTCGTTCTCCTGTGAGTCTAGATTTTCGAGTCCGACGCAAAACTGACAGTTAATTGTAAGGTTCAGAGCCTGTTAATGACGATGGAACACACAAATTGCGTCGCGATTCAATACATCGTCCTCCGGCCGACCTGTCTCCAAGGGTCTATTGCTGCCTCGGGCACCTTATGGTCTAGATTTTCGAATCCGACGCAAAACTGACAGTTAATTGTAAGGTTCAGAGCCTGTTAATGACGATGGAACACACAAATCGCGTCGCGATTCAATACATCGTCCTCCGGCCGACCTGTCTCCAAGGGTCTGTTGCTGCCTCGGGCACCTTATGGTCGATCTCCTGTGAGTCTAGATTTTCGAATCCGACTCACAACTGACAGTTAATTGTAAGGTTCAGAGCCTGTTAATGACGATGGAACACACAAATTGCGTCGCGAGTCAATACATCGTCCTCCGGCCGACCTGTCTCCAAGGGTCTATTGCTGCCTCGGGCACCTTATGGTCGTTTTCCTGTGAGTCTAGATTTTCGAATCCGACGCAAAACTGACAGTTAATTGTAAGGTTCAGAGCCTGTTAATGTCGATGGAACACACAAATTGCGTCGCGATTCAATACATCGTCCTCCGGCCGACCTGTCACCAAGGGTCTATTGCTGCCTCGGGCACCTTATGGTCGTTCTCCTGTGAGTCTAGATTTTCGAATCCGACGCAAAACTGACAGTTAATTGTAACGTTCAGCGCCTGTTAATGACGATGGAACACACAAATCACGTCGCGATTCAATACATCGTCCTCCAGCCGACTTGTCTCCAAGGGTCAAGACCTGCCTCGGGCACCTTATGTTCGTTCTCCTGTGAGTCTAGATTTTCGAATCCGACGCAAAACTGACAGTTAATTGTAAGGTTCAGAACCTCTTAATAACAATTGAACACACAAATTGCGTCGCGATTCAATACATCGTCCTACGGCCGACCTGTCTCCAAGGGTCTAGTGCTGCCTCGGACACCTTATGGTCGTTCTCCTGTGAGTCTAGATTTTCGAATCCGACGCAAAACTGACAGTAATTTGTAACGTTCAGCGCCTGTTAATGACGATGGAACACACAAATCGCGTCGCGATTCAATACATCGTCCTCCGGCCGACCTGTCTCCAAGGGTCTATTGCTGCCTCGGGCACCTTATGGTCGATCTCCTGTGAGTCTAGATTTTCGAATCCGACGCAAAACTGACAGTTAATTGTAACGTTCAGAGCTTGTTAATGACGATGGAACACACAAATCACGTCGCGATTCAATACATCGTCCTCCAGCCGACTTGTCTCCAAGGGTCTAGTGCTGCCTCGGGCACCTTATGGTCGTTCTCCTGTGAGTCTAGATTTTCGAATCCGACGCAAAACTGACAGTTAATTGTAAGGTTCAGAGCCTCTTAATGACAATTGAACACACAAATTGCGTCGCGATTCAATACATCGTCCTACGGCCGACCTGTCTCCAAGGGTCTAGTGCTGCCTCGGACACCTTATGGTCGTTCTCCTGTGAGTCTAGATTTTCGAATCCGACGCAAAACTGACAGTTAATTGTAACGTTCAGCGCCTGTTAATGGCGATGGAACACACAAATTGCGTCGCGATTCAATACATCGTCCTCCGGCCGACCTGTCTCCAAGGGTCTATTGCTGCCTCGGGTACCTTATGGTCGATCTCCTGTGAGTCTAGATTTACGAATCCGACGCAAAACTGACAGTAAATTGTAACGTTCAGAGCCTGTTAATGACGATGGAACACACAAATCGCGTCGCGATTCAATACATCGTCCTCCGGCCGACCTGTCTCCAAGGGTCTATTGCTGCCTCGGGCACCTTATGGTCGTTCTCCTGTGAGTCTAGATTTTCGAGTCCGACGCAAAACTGACAGTTAATTGTAAGGTTCAGAGCCGGTTAATGACGATGGAACACACAAATTGCGTCGCGATTCAATACATCGTCCTCCGGCCGACCTGTCTCCAAGGGTCTATTGCTGCCTCGGGCACCTTATGGTCTAGATTTTCGAATCCGACGCAAAACTGACAGTTAATTGTAAGGTTCAGAGCCTGTTAATGACGATGGAACACACAAATCGCGTCGCGATTCAATACATCGTCCTCCGGCCGACCTGTCTCCAAGGGTCTGTTGCTGCCTCGGGCACCTTATGGTCGATCTCCTGTGAGTCTAGATTTTCGAATCCGACTCACAACTGACAGTTAATTGTAAGGTTCAGAGCCTGTTAATGACGATGGAACACACAAATTGCGTCGCGAGTCAATACATCGTCCTCCGGCCGACCTGTCTCCAAGGGTCTATTGCTGCCTCGGGCACCTTATGGTCGTTCTCCTGTGAGTCTAGATTTTCGAATCCGACGCAAAACTGACAGTTAATTGTAAGGTTCAGAGCCTGTTAATGTCGATGGAACACACAAATTGCGTCCCGATTCAATACATCGTCCTCCGGCCGACCTGTCACCAAGGGTCTATTGCTGCCTCGGGCACCTTATGGTCGTTCTCCTGTGTATCTAGATTTTCGAATCCGACGCAAAACTGACAGTTAATCGTAAGGTTCAGAGCCTCTTAATGACAATGGAACACACAAATTGCGTCGCGATTCAATACATCCTCCTCCGGCTGACCTGTCTCCAAGGGTCTATTGCTGCCTCGGGCACCTTATGGTCGATCTCCTGTGAGTCTAGATTTTCGAATCCGACGCAAAACTGACAGTTAATTGTAACGTTCAGAGCCTGTTAATGACGATGTAACACACAAATTGCGTCGCGATTCAATACATCGTCCTCCAGCCGACTTGTCTCCAAGGGTGTAGTGCTGCCTCGGACACCTTATGTTCGTTCTCCTGTGAGTCTAGATTTTCGAATCCATGCAAAACTGACAGTTAATTGTAAGGTTCAGAGCCTCTTAATGACAATTGAACACACAAATTGCGTCGCGATTCAATACATCGTCCTACGGCCGACCTGTCTCCAAGGGTCTAGTGCTGCCTCGGACACCTTATGGTCGTTCTCCTGTGAGTCTAGATTTTCGAATCCGACGCAAAACTGACAGTTAATTGTAAGGTTCAGAGCCTGTTAATGACGATGGAACACACAAATTGCGTCGCGATTCAATACATCGTCCTCCGGCCGACCTGTCTCCAAGGGTCTATTGCTGCCTCGGGCACCTTATGGTCGATCTCCTGTGAGTCTAGATTTTCGAATCCGACGCAAAACTGACAGTTAATTGTAACGTTCAGAGCCTGTTAATGACGATGGAACACACAAATTGCGTCGCGATTCAATACATCGTCCTCCGGCCGACCTGTCTATAAGGGTCTATTGCTGCCTCGGGCACCTTATGGTCTAGATTTTCGAATCCGACGCAAAACTGACAGTTAATTGTAACGTTCAGAGCCTGTTAATGACGATGGAACACACAAATCGCGACGCGATTCATTACATCGTCCTCCGGCCGACTTGTCTCCAAGGGTCTAGTGCTGCCTCGGGCACCTTATGGTCGTTCTCCTGTGAGTCTAGATTTTCGAATCCGACGCAAAACTGACAGTTAATCGTAAGGTTCAGAGCCTCTTAATGACAATGGAACACACAAATTGCGTCGCGATTCAATACATCGTCCTCCGGCCGACCTGTCTCCAAGGGTCTATTGCTGCCTCGGGCACCTTATGGTCGATCTCCTGTGAGTCTAGATTTTTGAATCCGACGCAAAACTGACAGTTAATTGTAACGTTCAGAGCCTGTTAATGACGATGTAACACACAAATTGCGTCGCGATTCAATACATCGTCCTCCAGCCGACTTGTCTCCAAGGGTGTAGTGCTGCCTCGGACACCTTATGTTCGTTCTCCTGTGAGTCTAGATTTTCGAATCCGACGCAAAACTGACAGTTAATTGTAAGGTTCAGAGCCTCTTAATGACAATTGAACACACAAATTGCGTCGCGATTCAATACATCGTCCTACGGCCGACCTGTCTCCAAGGGTCTAGTGCTGCCTCGGACACCTTATGGTCGTTCTCCTGTGAGTCTAGATTTTCGAATCCGACGCAAAACTGACAGTTAATTGTATCGTTCAGCGCCTGTTAATGACGATGGAACACACAAATCGCGTCGCGATTCAATACATCGTCCTCCAGCCGACTTGTCTCCAAGGGTCAAGACCTGCCTCGGGCACCTTATGGTCGTTCTTCTGTGAGTCTAGGTTTTCGAATCCGACGCAAAACTGACAGTTAATCGTAAGGTTCAGAGCCTCTTAATGACAATGGAACACACAAATTGCGTCGCGATTCAATACATCGTCCTCCGGCCGACCTGTCTCCAAGGGTCTATTGCTGCCTCGGGCACCTTATGGTCGATCTCCTGTGAGTCTAGATTTTCGAATCCGACGCAAAACTGACAGTTAATTGTAACGTTCAGAGCCTGTTAATGCCGATGTAACACACAAATTGCGTCGCGATTCAATACATCGTCCTCCAGCCGACTTGTCTCCAAGGGTGTAGTGCTGCCTCGGACACCTTATGTTCGTTCTCCTGTGAGTCTAGATTTTCGAATCCGACGCAAAACTGACAGTTAATTGTAAGGTTCAGAGCCTCTTAATGACAATTGAACACACAAATTGCGTCGCGATTCAATACATCGTCCTACGGCCGACCTGTCTCCAAGGGTCTAGTGCTGCCTCGGACACCTTATAGTCGTTCTCCTGTGAGTCTAGATTTTCGAATCCGACGCAAAACTGACAGTTAATTGTAACGTTCAGCGCCTGTTAATGACGATGGAACACACAAATCACGTCGCGATTCAATACATCGTCCTCCAGCCGACTTGTCTCCAAGGGTCAAGACCTGCCTCGGGCACCTTATGGTCGTTCTTCTGTGAGTCTAGATTTTCGAATCCGACGCAAAACTGACAGTTAATTGTAAGGTTCAGAGCCTCTTAATGACAATGGAACACACAAATTGCGTCGCGATTCAATACATCGTCCTCCGGCCGACCTGTCTCCAAGGGTCTATTGCTGCCTCGGGCACCTTATGGTCGATCTCCTGTGAGTCTAGATTTTTGAATCCGACGCAAAACTGACAGTTAATTGTAACGTTCAGAGCCTGTTAATGACGATGTAACACACAAATTGCGTCGCGATTCAATACATCGTCCTCCAGCCGACTTGTCTCCAAGGGTGTAGTGCTGCCTCGGACACCTTATGTTCGTTCTCCTGTGAGTCTAGATTTTCGAATCCGACGCAAAACTGACAGTTAATTGTAAGGTTCAGAGCCTCTTAATGACAATTGAACACACAAATTGCGTCGCGATTCAATACATCGTCCTACGGCCGACCTGTCTCCAAGGGTCTAGTGCTGCCTCGGACACCTTATGGTCGTTCTCCTGTGAGTCTAGATTTTCGAATCCGACGCAAAACTGACAGTTAATTGTAACGTTCAGCGCCTGTTAATGACGATGGAACACACAAATCGCGTCGCGATTCAATACATCGTCCTCCAGCCGACTTGTCTCCAAGGGTCAAGACCTGCCTCGGGCACCTTATGGTCGTTCTTCTGTGAGTCTAGGTTTTCGAATCCGACGCAAAACTGACAGTTAATCGTAAGGTTCAGAGCCTCTTAATGACAATGGAACACACAAATTGCGTCGCGATTCAATACATCGTCCTCCGGCCGACCTGTCTCCAAGGGTCTATTGCTGCCTCGGGCACCTTATGGTCGATCTCCTGTGAGTCTAGATTTTCGAATCCGACGCAAAACTGACAGTTAATTGTAACGTTCAGAGCCTGTTAATGCCGATGTAACACACAAATTGTGTCGCGATTCAATACATCGTCCTCCAGCCGACTTGTCTCCAAGGGTGTAGTGCTGCCTCGGACACCTTATGTTCGTTCTCCTGTGAGTCTAGATTTTCGAATCCGACGCAAAACTGACAGTTAATTGTAAGGTTCAGAGCCTCTTAATGACAATTGAACACACAAATTGCGTCGCGATTCAATACATCGTCCTACGGCCGACCTGTCTCCAAGGGTCTAGTGCTGCCTCGGACACCTTATAGTCGTTCTCCTGTGAGTCTAGATTTTCGAATCCGACGCAAAACTGACAGTTAATTGTAACGTTCAGCGCCTGTTAATGACGATGGAACACACAAATCACGTCGCGATTCAATACATCGTCCTCCAGCCGACTTGTCTCCAAGGGTCAAGACCTGCCTCGGGCACCTTATGGTCGTTCTTCTGTGAGTCTAGATTTTCGAATCCGACGCAAAACTGACAGTTAATTGTAAGGTTCAGAGCCTCTTAATGACAATGGAACACACAAATTGCGTCGCGATTCAATACATCGTCCTCCGGCCGACCTGTCTCCAAGGGTCTATTGCTGCCTCGGGCACCTTATGGTCGATCTCCTGTGAGTCTAGGTTTTCGAATCCGACGCAATAATGACAGTTAATTGTAACGTTCAGAGCCTGTTAATGACGATGGAACACACAAATTGCGTCGCGATTCAATACATCGTCCTCCGGCCGACCTGTCTCCAAGGGTCTAGTGCTGCCTCGGACACCTTATGGTCGTTCTCCTGTGAGTCTAGATTTTCGAATCCGACGCAAAACTGACAGTTAATTGTAACGATCAGAGCCTGTTAATGACGATGGAACACACAAATTGCGTCGCGATTCAATACATCGTCCTCCGGCCGACCTGTCTCCAAGGGTCTATTGCTGCCTCGGTAACCTTATGGTCGTTCTCCTGTGAGTCTAGATTTTCGAATCCGACGCAAAACTGACAGTTAATTGTAACGTTCAGAGCCTGTTAATGACGATGGAACACACAAATTGCGTCGCGATTCAACACATCGTCCTCCGGCCGACCTGTCTCCAAGGGTCTATTGCTGCCTCGGGCACCTTATGTTCGTTCTCCTGTGAGTCTAGACTTTCGAATCAGACGCAAAACTGAAAGTTAATTGTAACGTTCAGAGCCTGTTAATGACGATGGAACACACAAATTGGGTCGCGATTCAATACATCGTCCTCCGGCCGACCTGTCTCCAAGGGTCTATTGCTGCCTCGGGCACCTTATCTTCGTTCTCCTGTGAGTCAAGATTTTCGAATCCGACGCAAAACTGACAGTTAATTGTAACGTTCAGAGCCTCTTAATGACGATGGAACACACAAATCGCGTCGCGATTCAATACATCGTCCTCCGGCCGACCTGTCTCCAAGGGTCTATTGCTGCCTCGGGCACCTTATGGTCGATCTCCTGTGAGTCTAGATTTTCGAATCCGACGCAAAACTGATAGTTAATTGTAACGTTCAGAGCCTGTTAATGACGATGTTACACACAAATTGCGTCGCGATTCAATACATCGTCCTCCAGCCGACTTGTCTCCAAGGGTCTAGTGCTGCCTCGGACACCTTAAGGTCGTTCTCCTGTGAGTCTAGATTTTCGAATCCGACGCAAAACTGACAGTTAATTGTAAGGTTCAGAGCCTGTTAATGACGATGGAACACACAAATCGCGTCGCGATTCAATACATCGTCCTCCGGCCGACCTGTCTACAAGGGTCTAGTGCTGCCTCGGGCACCTTATGGTCGATCTCCTGTGATTCTAGATTTTCGAATCCGACCCAAAACTGACAGTTAATTGTAACGTTCAGAGCCTGTTCATGACGATGGAACACACAAATTGCGTCGCGATTCAATACATCGTCCTCCAGCCGACTTGTCTCCAAGGGTCTAGTGCTGCCTCGGGCACCTTATGGTCGTTCTTCTGTGAGTCTAGATTTTCGAATCCGACGCAAAACTTACAATTAATTGTAAGGTTCAGAGCCTCTTAATGACAATGGAAGACACAAATCGCGTCGCGATTCAATACATCGTCCTCCGGCCGAACTGTCTCCAAGGGTCTATTGCTGCCTCGGGCACCTTATGGTCGATCTCCTGTGAGTCTAGATTTTCGAATCCGACGCAAAACTGACAGTTAATTGTAACGTTCAGAGCCTGTTCATGACGATGGAACACACAAATTGCGTCGCGATTCAATACATCGTCCTCCAGCCGACTTGTCTCCAAGGGTCTAGTGCTGCCTCGGACACCTTATGGTCGTTCTCCTGTGAGTCTAGATTTTCGAATCCTACGCAAAACTGACAGTTAATTGTAAGGTTCAGAGCCTCTTAATGACAATGGAACACACAAATCGCGTCGCGATTCAATACATCGTCCTCCGGCCGACCTGTCTCCAAGGGTCTATTGCTGCCTCGGGCACCTTATGGTCGATCTCCTGTGAGTCTAGATTTTCGAATCCGACGCAAAACTGACAGTTAATTGTAACGTTCAGAGCCTGTTAATGACGATGGAACACACAAATCCCGTCGCGATTCAATACATCGTCCTCCGGCCGACCTGTCTCCAAGGGTCTATTGCTGCCTCGGGCACCTTATGGTCGATCTCCTGTGAGTCTAGATTTTCGAATCCGACGCAAAACTGACAGTTAATTGTAACGTTCAGACCCTGTTAATGACGATGGAACACACAAATCGCGTCGCGATTCAATACATCGTCCTCCGGCCGACCTGTCTCCAAGGGTCTGTTGCTGCCTCGGGCACCTTATGGTCGATCTCCTGTGAGTCTAGATTTTCGAATACGACGCAAAACTGACAGTTAATTGTAAGGTTCAGAGCCTGTTAATGACGATGGAACACACAAATTGCGTCGCGAGTCAATACATCGTCCTCCGGCCGACCTGTCTCCAAGGGTCTATTGCTGCCTCGGGCACCTTATGGTCGTTCTCCTGTGAGTCTAGATTTTCGAATCCGACGCAAAACTGACAGTTAATTGTAAGGTTCAGAGCCTGTTAATGACGATGGAACACACAAATCGCGTTGCGATTCAATACATCGTCCTCCAGCCGACTTGTCTCCAAGTGTCTAGTGCTGCCTCGGGCACCTTATGGTCGTTCTTCTGTGAGTCTAGATTTTCGAATCCGACGCAAAACTGACAGTGAATTGTAACGTTCAGAGCCTCTTAATGACGATGGAACACACAAATTGCGTCGCGATTCAATACATCGTCCTCCGGCCGACCTGTCTCCAAGGGTCTATTGCTGCCTCGGGCACCTTATGGTCGATCTCCTGTGAGTCTAGATTTTCGAATCCGACGCAAAACTAACAGTTAATTGTAACGTTCAGAGCCTGTTAATGACGATGGAACACACAAATCCCGTAGCGATTCAATACATCGTCCTCCGGCCGACCTGTCTCCAAGGGTCTATTGCTGCCTCGGGCACCTTATGGTCGATCTCCTGTGAGTCTAGATTTTCGAATCCGACGCAAAACTGACAGTTAATTCTAACGATCAGAGCCTGTTAATGACGATGGAACACACAAATCGCGTTGCGATTCAATACATCGTCCTCCGGCCGACCTGTCTCCAAAGGTCTAGTGCTGCCTCGGGTACCTAATGGTCGTACTCCTGTGAGTCTAGATTTTCGAATCCGACGCAAAACTGACAGTTAATTGTAAGGTTCAGATCCTGTTAATGACGATGGAACACACAAATTGCGTCGCGATTCAATACATCGTCCTCCGGCCGACCTGTCCCCAAGGGTCTAGTGCTGCCTCGGACACCTTATGTTCGTTCTCCTGTGAGTCTAGATTTTCGAATCCGACGCAAAAGTGACAGTTAATTGTAACGTTCAGAGCCTGTTAATGACGATGGAACACACAAATCGCGTCGCGATTCAATACATCGTCCTCCAGCCGACTTGTGTCCAAGGGTCTAGTGCTGCCTCGGACACCTTATGGTCGATCTCCTGTGAGTCTAGATTTTCGAATCCGACGCAAAACTGACAGTTAATTGTAAGGTTCAGAGCCTCTTAATGACAATGGAACACACAAATTGCGTCGCGATTCATACATCGTCCTCCGGCCGACCTGTCTCCAAAGGTCTGGTCCTGCCTCGGACACCTTATGGTCGTTCTCCTGTGAGTCTAGATTTTCGAATCCGACGCGAAACTGACAGTTAATTGTAACGTTCAGCACCTGTTAATGACGATGGAACACACAAATCGCGTCGCGATTCAATACATCGTCCTCCAGCCGACTTGTCTCCAAGTGCCTAGTGCTGCCTCGGGCACCTTATGGTCGTTCTTCTGTGAGTCTAGATTTTCGAATCCGACGCAAAACTGACAGTGAATTGTAACGTTCAGAGCCTCTTAATGACGATGGAACACACAAATTGCGTCGCGATTCAATACATCGTCCTCCGGCCGACCTGTCTCGAAGGGTCTATTGCTGCCTCGGGCACCTTATGGTCGATCTCCTGTGAGTCTAGATTTTCGAATCCGACGCAAAACTGACAGTTAATTGTAACGTTCAGAGCCTGTTAATGACGATGGAACACACAAATCCCGTAGCGATTCAATACATCGTCCTCCGGCCGACCTGTCTCCAAGGGTCTATTGCTGCCTCGGGCACCTTATGGTCGATCTCCTGTGAGTCTAGATTTTCGAATCCGACGCAAAACTGACAGTTAATTGTAACGATCAGAGCCTGTTAATGACGATGGAACACAGAAATCGCGTTGCGATTCAATACATCGTCCTCCGGCCGACCTGTCTCCAAAGGTCTAGTGCTGCCTCGGGTACCTAATGGTCGTTCTCCTGTGAGTCTAGATTTTCGAATCCGACGCAAAACTGACAGTTAATTGTAAGGTTCAGATCCTGTTAATGACGATGGAACACACAAATTGCGTCGCGATTCAATACATCGTCCTCCGGCCGACCTGTCCCCAAGGGTCTAGTGCTGCCTCGGACACCTTATGTTCGTTCTCCTGTGAGTCTAGATTTTCGAATCCGACGCGAAACTGACAGTTAATTGTAACGTTCAGCGCCTGTTATTGACGATGGAACACACAAATCGCGTCGCGATTCAATACATCGTCCTCCAGCCGACTTGTCTCCAAGGGTCTAGTGCTGCCTCGGGCACCTTATGGTCGTTCTTCTGTGAGTCTAGATTTTCGAATCCGACGCAAAACTGACAGTTAATTGTAACGTTCAGAGCCTCTTAATGACAATGGAACACACAAATCGCGTCGTGATTCAATACATCGTCCTCCGGCCGACCTGTCTCCAAGGGTCTATTGCTGCCTCGGTCACCTTATAGTCGATCTCCTGTGAGTCTAGATTTTCGAATCCGACGCAAAACTGACAGTTAATTGTAACGTTCAGAGCCTGTTAATGACGATGGAACACACAAATCGCGTCGCGATTCAATACATCGTCCTCCGGCCGACCTGTCTCCAAGGGTCTATTGCTGCCTCGGTCACCTTATGGTCGTTCTCCTGTGAGTCTAGATTTTCGAATCCGACGCAAAACTGACAGTTAATTGTAAGGTTCAGAGCCTGTTAATGACGATGGAACACACAAATCGCGTCGCGATTCAATACATCGTCCTCCGGCCGACCTGTCTCCAAGGGTCTATTGCTGCCTCGGGCACCTTATGGTCGATCTCCTGTGAGCCTAGTTTTTCGAATCCGACGCAATACTGACAGTTAATTGTAACGTTCAGAGCCTGTTCATGACGATGGAACACACAAATTGCGTCGCGATTCAATACATCGTCCTCCGGCCGACCTGTCTCCAAGGGTCTATTGCTGCCTCGGGCACCTTATGGTCGATCTCCTGTGAGTCTAGATTTTCGAATCCGACGCAAAAGTGACAGTTAACTGTAACGTTCAGAGCCTGTTAATGACGATGGAACACACAAATCGCGTCGCGATTCAATACATCGTCCTCCAGCCGACTTGTCTCCAAGGGTCTAGTGCTGCCTCGGGCTCCTGATGGTCGTCCTTCTGTGAGGCTAGATTTTCGAATCCGACGCAAAACTGACAGTTAATTGTAAGGTTCAGAGCCTCTTAATGACAATGGAACACGCAAATCGCGTCGCGATTCAATACATCGTCCTCCGGCCGACCTGTCTCCAAGGGTCTATTGCTGCCTCGGGCACCTTATGGTCGATCTCCTGTGAGTCTAGATTTTCGAATCCGACGCAAAACTGACAGTTAATTGTAACGTTCACAGCCTGTTAATGACGATGGAACACACAAATCGCGTCGCGATTCAATACATCGTCCTCCGGCCGACCTGTGTCAAAGGGTCTATTGCTGCCTCGGTCGCCTTATGTTCGTTCTCCTGTGAGTCTAGATTTTCGAATCCGACGCAAAACTGACAGTTAATTGTAAGGTTCAGAGCCTGTTAATGACGATGGAACACAAAAATCGCGTCGCGATTCAATACATCGTCCTCCGGCAGACCTGTCCCCAAGGGTCTAGTGCTGCCTCGGACACCTTATGTTCGTTCTCCTGTGAGTCTAGATTTTCGAATCCGACGCGAAACTGACAGTTAATTGTAACGTTCAGCGCCTGTTATTGACGATGGAACACACAAATCGCGTCGCGATTCAATACATCGTCCTCCAGCCGACTTGTCTCCAAGGGTCTAGTGCTGCCTCGGGCACCTTATGGTCGTTCTTCTGTGAGTCTAGATTTTCGAATCCGACGCAAAACTGACAGTTAATTGTAACGTTCAGAGCCTCTTAATGACAATGGAACACACAAATCGCGTCGTGATTCAATACATCGTCCTCCGGCCGACCTGTCTCCAAGGGTCTATTCCTGCCTCGGTCACCTTATAGTCGATCTCCTGTGAGTCTAGATTTTCGAATCCGACGCAAAACTGACAGTTAATTGTAACGTTCAGAGCCTGTTAATGACGATGGAACACACAAATCGCGTCGCGATTCAATACATCGTCCTCCGGCCGACCTGTCTCCAAGGGTCTATTGCTGCCTCGGTCACCTTATGGTCGTTCTCCTGTGAGTCTAGATTTTCGAATCCGACGCAAAACTGACAGTTAATTGTAAGGTTCAGAGCCTGTTAATGACGATGGAACACACAAATCGCGTCGCGATTCAATACATCGTCCTCCGGCCGACCTGTCTCCAAGGGTCTATTGCTGCCTCGGGCACCTTATGGTCGATCTCCTGTGAGCCTAGTTTTTCGAATCCGACGCAATACTGACAGTTAATTGTAACGTTCAGAGCCTGTTCATGACGATGGAACACACAAATTGCGTCGCGATTCAATACATCGTCCTCCGGCCGACCTGTCTCCAAGGGTCTATTGCTGCCTCGGGCACCTTATGGTCGATCTCCTGTGAGTCTAGATTTTCGAATCCGACGCAAAAGTGACAGTTAACTGTAACGTTCAGAGCCTGTTAATGACGATGGAACACACAAATCGCGTCGCGATTCAATACATCGTCCTCCAGCCGACTTGTCTCCAAGGGTCTAGTGCTGCCTCGGGCTCCTGATGGTCGTCCTTCTGTGAGGCTAGATTTTCGAATCCGACGCAAAACTGACAGTTAATTGTAAGGTTCAGAGCCTCTTAATGACAATGGAACACGCAAATCGCGTCGCGATTCAATACATCGTCCTCCGGCCGACCTGTCTCCAAGGGTCTATTGCTGCCTCGGGCACCTTATGGTCGATCTCCTGTGAGTCTAGATTTTCGAATCCGACGCAAAACTGACAGTTAATTGTAACGTTCACAGCCTGTTAATGACGATGGAACACACAAATCGCGTCGCGATTCAATACATCGTCCTCCGGCCGACCTGTGTCAAAGGGTCTATTGCTGCCTCGGTCGCCTTATGTTCGTTCTCCTGTGAGTCTAGATTTTCGAATCCGACGCAAAACTGACAGTTAATTGTAAGGTTCAGAGCCTGTTAATGACGATGGAACACAAAAATCGCGTCGCGATTCAATACATCGTCCTCCGGCCGACCTGTCTCCAAGGGTCTATTGCTGCCTCGGGCACCTTATGGTCGATCTCCTGTGAGTCTAGATTTTCGAATCCGACGCAAAACTGACAGTTAATTGTAACGTTCATAGCCTGTTCATGACGATGGAACACACAAATTGCGTCGCGATTCAATACATCGTCCTCCGGCCGACCTGTCTCCAAGGGTCTATTGCTGCCTCGGGCACCTTATGGTCGATCTCCTGTGAGTCTAGATTTTCGAATCCGACGCAAAACTGACAGTTAATTGTAACGTTCAGAGCCTGTTAATGACGATGTAACACACAAATTCCGTCGCGATTCAATACATCGTCCTCCAGCCGACTTGTCTCCAAGGGTCTAGTGCTGCCTCGGGCACCTTATGGTCGTTCTTCTGTGAGTCTAGATTTTCGAATCCGACGCAAAACTGACAGTTAATTGTAAGGTTCAGAGCCTGTTAATGACGATGGAACACACAAATCGCGTCGCGATTCAATACATCGTCCTCCGGCCGACCTGTCTCCAAGGGTCTATTGCTGCCTCGGGCACCTTATGGTCGATCTCCTGTGAGTCTAGATTTTCGAATCCGACGCAAAACTGACAGTTAATTGTAACGTTCAGAGCCTGTTAATGACGATGGAACACACAAATCGCGTCGCGATTCAATACATCGTCCTCCAGCCGACTTGTCTCCAAGGGTCTAGTGCTGCCTCGGACACCTTCTGGTCGTTCTCCTGTGAGTCTAGATTTTCGAATCCGACGCAAAACTGACAGTTAATTGTAAGGTTCAGAGCCTCTTAATGACGATGGAACACACAAATTGCGTCGCGATTCAATACATCGTCCTCCGGCCTACCTGTCTCCAAGGGTCTAGTGCTGCCTCGGACACCTTATGGTCGTTCTCCTGTGAGTCTAGATTTTCGAATCCGACGCGAAACTGACAGTTAATTGTAACGTTCAGCACCTGTTAATGACGATGGAACACACAAATCGCGTCGCGATTCAATACATCGTCCTCCGGCCGACCTGTCTCCAAAGGTCTAGTGCTGCCTCGGGTACCTAATGGTCGTACTCCTGTGAGTCTAGATTTTCGAATCCGACGCAAAACTGACAGTTAATTGTAAGGTTCAGATCCTGTTAATGACGATGGAACACACAAATTGCGTCGCGATTCAATACATCGTCCTCCGGCCGACCTGTCTCCAAGGGTCTATTGCTGCCTCGGGCACCTTATGGTCGATCTCCTGTGAGTCTAGATTTTCGAATCCGACGCAAAAGTGACAGTTAACTGTAACGTTCAGAGCCTGTTAATGACGATGGAACACACAAATCGCGTCGCGATTCAATACATCGTCCTCTAGCCGACTTGTCTCCAAGGGTCTAGTGCTGCCTCGGGCTCCTGATGGTCGTCCTTCTGTGAGGCTAGATTTTCGAATCCGACGCAAAACTGACAGTTAATTGTAAGGTTCAGAGCCTCTTAATGACAATGGAACACGCAAATCGCGTCGCGATTCAATACATCGTCCTCCGGCCGACCTGTCTCCAAGGGTCTATTGCTGCCTCGGGCACCTTATGGTCGATCTCCTGTGAGTCTAGATTTTCGAATCCGACGCAAAACTGACAGTTAATTGTAACGTTCAGAGACTGTTAATGACGACGGAACACACAAATCGCGTCGCGATTCAATACATCGTCCTCCGGCCGACCTGTGTCAAAGGGTCTATTGCTGCCTCGGTCACCTTATGTTCGTTCTCCTGTGAGTCTAGATTTTCGAATCCGACGCAAAACTGACAGTTAATTGTAAGGTTCAGAGCCTGTTAATGACGATGGAACACAAAAATCGCGTCGCGATTCAATACATCGTCCTCCGGCCGACCTGTCTCCAAGGGTCTATTGCTGCCTCGGGCACCTTATGGTCGATCTCCTGTGAGTCTAGATTTTCGAATCCGACGCAAAACTGACAGTTAATTGTAACGTTCATAGCCTGTTCATGACGATGGAACACACAAATTGCGTCGCGATTCAATACATCGTCCTCCGGCCGACCTGTCTCCAAGGGTCTATTGCTGCCTCGGGCACCTTATGGTCGATCTCCTGTGAGTCTAGATTTTCGAATCCGACGCAAAACTGACAGTTAATTGTAACGTTCAGAGCCTGTTAATGACGATGTAACACACAAATTCCGTCGCGATTCAATACATCGTCCTCCAGCCGACTTGTCTCCAAGGGTCTAGTGCTGCCTCGGGCACCTTATGGTCGTTCTTCTGTGAGTCTAGATTTTCGAATCCGACGCAAAACTGACAGTTAATTGTAAGGTTCAGAGCCTGTTAATGACGATGGAACACACAAATCGCGTCGCGATTCAATACATCGTCCTCCGGCCGACCTGTCTCCAAGGGTCTATTGCTGCCTCGGGCACCTTATGGTCGATCTCCTGTGAGTCTAGATTTTCGAATCCGACGCAAAACTGACAGTTAATTGTAACGTTCAGAGCCTGTTAATGACGATGGAACACACAAATCGCGTCGCGATTCAATACATCGTCCTCCAGCCGACTTGTCTCCAAGGGTCTAGTGCTGCATCGGACACCTTCTGGTCGTTCTCCTGTGAGTCTAGATTTTCGAATCCGACGCAAAACTGACAGTTAATTGTAAGGTTCAGAGCCTCTTAATGACGATGGAACACACAAATTGCGTCGCGATTCAATACATCGTCCTCCGGCCTACCTGTCTCCAAGGGTCTAGTGCTGCCTCGGACACCTTATGGTCGTTCTCCTGTGAGTCTAGATTTTCGAATCCGACGCGAAACTGACAGTTAATTGTAACGTTCAGCACCTGTTAATGACGATGGAACACACAAATCGCGTCGCGATTCAATACATCGTCCTCCAGCCGACTTGTCTCCAAGTGTCTAGTGCTCCCTCGGGCACCTTATGGTCGTTCTTCTGTGAGTCTAGATTTTCGAATCCGACGCAAAACTGACAGTGAATTGTAACGTTCAGAGCCTCTTAATGACGATGGAACACACAAATTGCGTCGCGATTCAATACATCGTCCTCCGGCCGACCTGTCTCCAAGGGTCTATTGCTGCCTCGGGCACCATATGGTCGATCTCCTGTGAGTCTAGATTTTCGAATCCGACGCAAAACTGACAGTTAATTCTAACGATCAGAGCCTGTTAATGACGATGGAACACACAAATCGCGTTGCGATTCAATACATCGTCCTCCGGCCGACCTGTCTCCAAAGGTCTAGTGCTGCCTCGGGTACCTAATGGTCGTACTCCTGTGAGTCTAGATTTTCGAATCCGACGCAAAACTGACAGTTAATTGTAAGGTTCAGATCCTGTTAATGACGATGGAACACACAAATTGCGTCGCGATTCAATACATCGTCCTCCGGCCGACCTGTCTCCAAGGGTCTATTGCTGCCTCGGGCACCTTATGGTCGATCTCCTGTGAGTCTAGATTTTCGAATCCGACGCAAAAGTGACAGTTAACTGTAACGTTCAGAGCCTGTTAATGACGATGGAACACACAAATCGCGTCGCGATTCAATACATCGTCCTCCAGCCGACTTGTCTCCAAGGGTCTAGTGCTGCCTCGGGCTCCTGATGGTCGTCCTTCTGTGAGTCTAGATTTTCGAATCCGACGCAAAACTGACAGTTAATTGTAACGTTCAGAGACTGTTAATGACGACGGAACACACAAATCGCGTCGCGATTCAATACATCGTCCTCCGGCCGACCTGTGTCAAAGGGTCTATTGCTGCCTCGGTCACCTTATGTTCGTTCTCCTGTGAGTCTAGATTTTCGAATCCGACGCAAAACTGACAGTTAATTGTAAGGTTCAGAGCCTGTTAATGACGATGGAACACAAAAATCGCGTCGCGATTCAATACATCGTCCTCCGGCCGACCTGTCTCCAAGGGTCTATTGCTGCCTCGGGCACCTTATGGTCGATCTCCTGTGAGTCTAGATTTTCGAATCCGACGCAAAACTGACAGTTAATTGTAACGTTCATAGCCTGTTCATGACGATGGAACACACAAATTGCGTCGCGATTCAATACATCGTCCTCCGGCCGACCTGTCTCCAAGGGTCTATTGCTGCCTCGGGCACCTTATGGTCGTTCTCCTGTGAGTCTAGACTTTTGAATCCGACGCAAAACTGACAGTGAATTGTAAGGTTCAGAGCCTGTTAATGACGATGGAACACACAAATTGCGTCGCGATTCAATACATCGTCCTCCGGCCGACCTGTCTCCAAAGGTCTAGTGCTGCCTCGGGTACCTAATGGTCGTACTCCTGTGAGTCTAGATTTTCGAATCCGACGCAAAACTGACAGTTAATTGTAAGGTTCAGAGCCTGTTAATGACGATGGAACACACAAATCGCGTCGCGATTCAATACATCGTCCTCCGGCCGACCTGTCTCCAAGGGTCTATTGCTGCCTCGGGCACCTTATGGTCGATCTCCTGTGAGTCTAGATTTTCGAATCCGACGCAAAACTGACAGTTAATTGTAACGTTCAGAGCCTGTTAATGACGATGGAACACACAAATCGCGTCGCGATTCAATACATCGTCCTCCAGCCGACTTGTCTCCAAGGGTCTAGTGCTGCATCGGACACCTTCTGGTCGTTCTCCTGTGAGTCTAGATTTTCGAATCCGACGCAAAACTGACAGTTAATTGTAAGGTTCAGAGCCTCTTAATGACGATGGAACACACAAATTGCGTCGCGATTCAATACATCGTCCTCCGGCCTACCTGTCTCCAAGGGTCTAGTGCTGCCTCGGACACCTTATGGTCGTTCTCCTGTGAGTCTAGATTTTCGAATCCGACGCGAAACTGACAGTTAATTGTAACGTTCAGCACCTGTTAATGACGATGGAACACACAAATCGCGTCGCGATTCAATACATCGTCCTCCAGCCGACTTGTCTCCAAGTGTCTAGTGCTCCCTCGGGCACCTTATGGTCGTTCTTCTGTGAGTCTAGATTTTCGAATCCGACGCAAAACTGACAGTGAATTGTAACGTTCAGAGCCTCTTAATGACGATGGAACACACAAATTGCGTCGCGATTCAATACATCGTCCTCCGGCCGACCTGTCTCCAAGGGTCTATTGCTGCCTCGGGCACCATATGGTCGATCTCCTGTGAGTCTAGATTTTCGAATCCGACGCAAAACTGACAGTTAATTCTAACGATCAGAGCCTGTTAATGACGATGGAACACACAAATCGCGTTGCGATTCAATACATCGTCCTCCGGCCGACCTGTCTCCAAAGGTCTAGTGCTGCCTCGGGTACCTAATGGTCGTACTCCTGTGAGTCTAGATTTTCGAATCCGACGCAAAACTGACAGTTAATTGTAAGGTTCAGATCCTGTTAATGACGATGGAACACACAAATTGCGTCGCGATTCAATACATCGTCCTCCGGCCGACCTGTCTCCAAGGGTCTATTGCTGCCTCGGGCACCTTATGGTCGATCTCCTGTGAGTCTAGATTTTCGAATCCGACGCAAAAGTGACAGTTAACTGTAACGTTCAGAGCCTGTTAATGACGATGGAACACACAAATCGCGTCGCGATTCAATACATCGTCCTCCAGCCGACTTGTCTCCAAGGGTCTAGTGCTGCCTCGGGCTCCTGATGGTCGTCCTTCTGTGAGTCTAGATTTTCGAATCCGACGCAAAACTGACAGTTAATTGTAACGTTCAGAGACTGTTAATGACGACGGAACACACAAATCGCGTCGCGATTCAATACATCGTCCTCCGGCCGACCTGTGTCAAAGGGTCTATTGCTGCCTCGGTCACCTTATGTTCGTTCTCCTGTGAGTCTAGATTTTCGAATCCGACGCAAAACTGACAGTTAATTGTAAGGTTCAGAGCCTGTTAATGACGATGGAACACAAAAATCGCGTCGCGATTCAATACATCGTCCTCCGGCCGACCTGTCTCCAAGGGTCTATTGCTGCCTCGGGCACCTTATGGTCGATCTCCTGTGAGTCTAGATTTTCGAATCCGACGCAAAACTGACAGTTAATTGTAACGTTCATAGCCTGTTCATGACGATGGAACACACAAATTGCGTCGCGATTCAATACATCGTCCTCCGGCCGACCTGTCTCCAAGGGTCTATTGCTGCCTCGGGCACCTTATGGTCGTTCTCCTGTGAGTCTAGACTTTTGAATCCGACGCAAAACTGACAGTGAATTGTAAGGTTCAGAGCCTGTTAATGACGATGGAACACACAAATTGCGTCGCGATTCAATACATCGTCCTCCGGCCGACCTGTCTCCAAAGGTCTAGTGCTGCCTCGGGTACCTAATGGTCGTACTCCTGTGAGTCTAGATTTTCGAATCCGACGCAAAACTGACAGTTAATTGTAAGGTTCAGTTCCTGTTAATGACGATGGAACACACAAATTGCGTCGCGATTCAATACATCGTCCTCCGGCCGACCTGTCCCCAAGGGTCTAGTGCTGCCTCGGACACCTTATGTTCGTTCTCCTGTGAGTCTAGATGTTCGAATCCGACGCGAAACTGACAGTTAATTGTAACGTTCAGCGCCTGTTATTGACGATGGAACACACAAATCGCGTCGCGATTCAATACATCGTCCTCCAGCCGACTTGTCTCCAAGGGTCTAGTGCTGCCTCGGGCACCTTATGGTCGTTCTTCTGTGAGTCTAGATTTTCGAATCCGACGCAAAACTGACAGTTAATTGTAACGTTCAGAGCCTCTTAATGACAATGGAACAAGCAAATCGCGTCGCGATTCAATACATCGTCCTCCGGCCGACCTGTCTCCAAGGGTCTATTGCTGCCTCGGTCACCTTATAGTCGATCTCCTGTGAGTCTAGATTTTCGAATCCGTCGCGAAACTGACAGTTAATTGTAACGTTCAGCACCTGTTAATGACGATGGAACACACAAATCGCGTCGCGATTCAATACATCGTCCTCCAGCCGACTTGTCTCCAAGTGTCTAGTGCTGCCTCGGGCACCTTATGGTCGTTCTTCTGTGAGTCTAGATTTTCGAATCCGACGCAAAACTGACAGTTAATTGTAACGTTCAGAGCCTCTTAATGACAATGGAACACACAAATCGCGTCGCGATTCAATACATCGTCCTCCGGCCGACCTGTCTCCAAGGGTCTATTGCTGCCTCGGTCACCTTATAGTCGATCTCCTGTGATTCTAGATTTTCGAATCCGACGCAAAACTGACAGTTTATTGTAACGTTCAGAGCCTGTTAATGACGATGGAACACACAAATCGCGTCGCGATTCAATACATCGTCCTCCGGCCGACCTGTCTCCAAGGGTCTATTGCTGGCTCGGTCACCTTATGGTCGTTCTCCTGTGAGTCTAGATTTTCGAATCCGACGCAAAACTGACAGTTAATTGTAAGGTTCAGAGCCTGTTAATGACGATGGAACACACAAATCGCGTCGCGATTCAATACATCGTCCTCCGGCCGACTTGTCTCCAAGGGTCTATTGCTGCCTCGGGCACCTTATGGTCGATCTCCTGTGAGTCTAGATTTTCGAATCCGACGCAAAACTGACAGTTAATTGTAACGTTCAGAGCCTGTACATGACGATGGAACACACAAATTGCGTCGCGATTCAATACATCGTCCTCCAGCCGACCTGTCTCCAAGGGTCTAGAGCTGCCTCGGGCACCTGATGGTCGTCCTTCTGTGAGGCTAGATTTTCGAATCCGACGCAAAACTGACAGTTAATTGTAAGGTTCAGAGCCTCTTAATGACAATGGAACACGCAAATCGCGTCGCGATTCAATACATCGTCCTCCGGCCGACCTGTCTCCAAGGGTCTATTGCTGCCTCGGGCACCTTATGGTCGATCTCCTGTGAGTCTAGATTTTCGAATCCGACGCAAAAGTGACAGTTAATTGTAACGTTCAGAGCCTGTTAATGACGATGGAACACACAAATCGCGTCGCGATTCAATACATCGTCCTCCAGCCGACTTGTCTCCAAGGGTCTAGTGCTGCCTCGGACACCTTATGGTCGTTCTCCTGTGAGTCTAGATTTTCGAATCCGACGCAAAACTGACAGTTAATTGTAAGGTTCAGAGCCTCTTAATGACAATGGAACACACAAATTGCGTCGCGATTCATACATCGTCCTCCGGCCGACCTGTCTCCAAGGGTCTAGTGCTGCCTCGGACACCTTATGGTCGTTCTCCTGTGAGTCTAGATTTTCGAATCCGACGCGAAACTGACAGTTAATTGTAACGTTCAGCACCTGTTAATGACGATGGAACACACAAATCGCGTCGCGATTCAATACATCGTCCTCCAGCCGACTTGTCTCCAAGTGTCTAGTGCTGCCTCGGGCACCTTATGGTCGTTCTTCTGTGAGTCTAGATTTTCGAATCCGACGCAAAACTGACAGTGAATTGTAACGTTCAGAGCCTCTTAATGACGATGGAACACACAAATTGCGTCGCGATTCAATACATCGTCCTCCGGCCGACCTGTCTCCAAGGGTCTATTGCTGCCTCGGGCACCTTATGGTCGATCTCCTGTGAGTCTAGATTTTCGAATCCGACGCAAAACTGACAGTTAATTGTAACGTTCAGAGCCTGTTAATGACGATGGAACACACAAATCCCGTAGCGATTCAATACATCGTCCTCCGGCCGACCTGTCTCCAAGGGTCTATTGCTGCCTCGGGCACCTTATGGTCGATCTCCTGTGAGTCTAGATTTTCGAATCCGACGCAAAACTGACAGTTAATTGTAACGATCAGAGCCTGTTGATGACGATGGAACACACAAATCGCGTTGCGATTCAATACATCGTCCTCCGGCCGACCTGTCTCCAAAGGTCTAGTGCTGCCTCGGGTACCTAATGGTCGTTCTCCTGTGAGTCTAGATTTTCGAATCCGACAAAAAACTGACAGTTAATTGTAAGGTTCAGATCCTGTTAATGACGATGGAACACACAAATTGCGTCGCGATTCAATACATCGTCCTCCGGCCGACCTGTCCCCAAGGGTCTAGTGCTGCCTCGGACACCTTATGTTCGTTCTCCTGTGAGTCTAGATTTTCGAATCCGACGCGAAACTGACAGTTAATTGTAACGTTCAGCGCCTGTTATTGACGATGGAACACACAAATCGCGTCGCGATTCAATACATCGTCCTCCAGCCGACTTGTCTCCATGGGTCTAGTGCTGCCTCGGGCACCTTATGGTCGTTCTTCTGTGAGTCTAGATTTTCGAATCCGACGCAAAACTGACAGTTAATTGTAACGTTCAGAGCCTCTTAATGACAATGGAACACACAAATCGCGTCGTGATTCAATACATCGTCCTCCGGCCGACCTGTCTCCAAGGGTCTATTGCTGCCTCGGTCACCTTTTAGTCGATCTCCTGTGAGTCTAGATTTTCGAATCCGACGCAAAACTGACAGTTAATTGTAACGTTCAGAGCCTGTTAATGACGATGGAACACACAAATCGCGTCGCGATTCAATACATCGTCCTCCGGCCGACCTGTCTCCAAGGGTCTATTGCTGCCTCGGTCACCTTATGGTCGTTCTCCTGTGAGTCTAGATTTTCGAATCCGACGCAAAACTGACAGTTAATTGTAAGGTTCAGAGCCTGTTAATGACGATGGGAAACACAAATCGCGTCGCGATTCAATACATCGTCCTCCGGCCGACCTGTCTCCAAGGGTCTATTGCTGCCTCGGGCACCTTATGGTCGATCTCCTGTGAGCCTAGATTTTCGAATCCGACGCAAAACTGACAGTTAATTGTAACGTTCAGAGCCTGTTCATGACGATGGAACACACAAATTGCGTCGCGATTCAATACATCGTCCTCCGGCCGACCTGTCTCCAAGGGTCTATTGCTGCCTCGGGCACCTTATGGTCGATCTCCTGTGAGTCTAGATTTTCGAATCCGACGCAAAAGTGACAGTTAACTGTAACGTTCAGAGCCTGTTAATGACGATGGAACACACAAATCGCGTCGCGATTCAATACATCGTCCTCCAGCCGACTTGTCTCCAAGGGTCTATTGCTGCCTCGGGCTCCTGATGGTCGTCCTTCTGTGAGGCTAGATTTTCGAATCCGACGCAAAACTGACAGTTAATTGTAAGGTTCAGAGCCTCTTAATGACAATGGAACACGCAAATCGCGTCGCGATTCAATACATCGTCCTCCGGCCGACCTGTCTCCAAGGGTCTATTGCTGCCTCGGGCACCTTATGGTCGATCTCCTGTGAGTCTAGATTTTCGAATCCGACGCAAAACTGACAGTTAATTGTAACGTTCAGAGCCTGTTAATGACGATGGAACACACAAATCGCGTCGCGATTCAATACATCGTCCTCCGGCCGACCTGTGTCAAAGGGTCTATTGCTGCCTCGGTCACCTTATGTTCGTTCTCCTGTGAGTCTAGATTTTCGAATCCGACGCAAAACTGACAGTTAATTGTAAGGTTCAGAGCCTGTTAATGACGATGGAACACAAAAATAGCGTCGCGATTCAATACATCGTCCTCCGGCCGACCTGTCTCCAAGGGTCTATTGCTGCCTCGGGCACCTTATGGTCG
This sequence comes from Schistocerca nitens, assembly GCF_023898315.1. Classification (NCBI taxonomy): domain Eukaryota; kingdom Metazoa; phylum Arthropoda; class Insecta; order Orthoptera; family Acrididae; genus Schistocerca; species Schistocerca nitens. The sequence goes on along the minus strand of NC_064623.1, from coordinate 235,749,493 downwards.
ATCTCCTGTGAGTCTAGATTTTCGAATCCGACGCAAAACTGACAGTTAATTGTAACGTTCATAGCCTGTTCATGACGATGGAACACACAAAATGCGTCGCGATTCAATACATCGTCCTCCGGCCGACCTGTCTCCAAGGGTCTATTGCTGCCTCGGGCACCTTATGGTCGTTCTCCTGTGAGTCTAGACTTTTGAATCCGACGCAAAACTGACAGTGAATTGTAAGGTTCAGAGCCTGTTAATGACGATGGAACACACAAATTGCGTCGCGATTCAATACATCGTCCTCCAGCCGACTTGTCTCCAAGGGTCTAGTGCTGCCTCGGGCACCTGATGGTCGTTCTTCTGTGAGGCTAGATTTTCGAATCCGACGCAAAACTTACAGTTAATTGTAAGGTTCAGAGCCTCTTAATGACAATGGAACACACAAATCGCGTCGCGATTCAATACGTCGTCCTCCGGCCGACCTGTCTCCAAGGATCTATTGCTGCCTCGGGCACCTTATGGTCGATCTCCTGTGAGTCTAGATTTTCGAATCCGACGCAAAACTGACAGTTAATTGTAACGTTCAGAGCCTGTTAATGACGATGTAACACACAAATTCCGTCGCGATTCAATACATCGTCCTCCAGCCGACTTGTCTCCAAGGGTCTAGTGCTGCCTCGGGCACCTGATGGTCGTTCTTCTGTGAGGCTAGATTTTCGAATCCGACGCAAAACTGACAGTTAATTGTAAGGTTCAGAGCCTCTTAATGACAATGGAACACGCAAATCGCGTCGCGATACAATACATCGTCCTCCGGCCGACCTGTCTCCAAGGGTCTATTGCTGCCTCGGTCACCTTATGGTCGATCTCCTGTGAGTCTAGATTTTCGAATCCGACGCAAAAGTGACAGTTAACTGTAACGTTCAGAGCCTGTTAATGACGATGGAACACACAAATCGCGTCGCGATTCAATACATCGTCCTCCAGCCGCCTTGTCTCCAAGGGTCTAGTGCTGCCTCGGGCACCTGATGGTCGTCCTTCTGTGAGGCTAGATTTTCGAATCCGACGCAAAACTGACAGTTAATTGTAAGGTTCAGAGCCTCTTAATGACAATGGAACACGCAAATCGCGTCGCGATTCAATACATCGTCCTCCGGCCGACCTGTCTCCAAGGGTCTATTGCTGCCTCGGGCACCTTATGGTCGATCTCCTGTGAGTCTAGATTTTCGAATCCGACGCAAAACTGACAGTTAATTGTAACGTTCAGAGCCTGTTAATGACGATGGAACACACAAATCGCGTCGCGATTCAATACATCGTCCTCCGGCCGACCTGTGTCAAAGGGTCTATTGCTGCCTCGGTCACCTTATGTTCGTTCTCCTGTGAGTCTAGATTTTCGAATCCGACGCAAAACTGACAGTTAATTGTAAGGTTCAGAGCCTGTTAATGACGATGGAACACAAAAATCGCGTCGCGATTCAATACATCGTCCTCCGGCCGACCTGTCTCCAAGGGTCTATTGCTGCCTCGGGCACCTTATGGTCGATCTCCTGTGAGTCTAGATTTTCGAATCCGACGCAAAACTGACAGTTAATTGTAACGTTCATAGCCTGTTCATGACGATGGAACACACAAATTGCGTCGCGATTCAATACATCGTCCTCCGGCCGACCTGTCTCCAAGGGTCTATTGCTGCCTCGGGCACCTTATGGTCGTTCTCCTGTGAGTCTAGACTTTTGAATCCGACGCAAAACTTACAGTTAATTGTAAGGTTCAGAGCCTCTTAATGACAATGGAACACACAAATCGCGTCGCGATTCAATACGTCGTCCTCCGGCCGACCTGTCTCCAAGGATCTATTGCTGCCTCGGGCACCTTATGGTCGATCTCCTGTGAGTCTAGATTTTCGAATCCGACGCAAAACTGACAGTTAATTGTAACGTTCAGAGCCTGTTAATGACGATGTAACACACAAATTCCGTCGCGTTTCAATACATCGTCCTCCAGCCGACTTGTCTCCAAGGGTCTAGTGCTGACTCGGGCACCTTATGGTCGTTCTTCTGTGAGTCTAGATTTTCGAATCCGACGCAAAACTGACAGTTAATTGTAAGGTTCAGAGCCTGTTAATGACGATGGAACACACAAATCGCGTCGCGATTCAATACATCGTCCTCCGGCCGACCTGTCTCCAAGGGTCTATTGCTGCCTCGGCCACCTTATGGTCGATCTCCTGTGAGTCTAGATTTTCGAATCCGACGCAAAAGTGACAGTAAATTGTAACGTTCAGAGCCTGTTAATGATGATGGAACACACAAATCGCGTCGCGATTCAATACATCGTCCTCCAGCCGACTTGTCTCCAAGGGTCTAGTGCTGCCTCGGGCACCTGATGGTCGTTCTTCTGTGAGGCTAGATTTTCGAATCCGACGCAAAACTGACAGTTAATTGTAAGGTTCAGAGCCTCTTAATGACGATGGAACACAAAAATCGCGTCGCGATTCAATACATCGTCCTCCGGCCGACCTGTCTCCAAGGGTCTATTGCTGCCTCGGGCACCTTATGGTCGATCTCCTGTGAGTCTAGATTTTCGAATCCGACGCAAAACTGACAGTTAATTGTAACGTTCATAGCCTGTTCATGACGATGGAACACACAAATTGCGTCGCGATTCAATACATCGTCCTCCGGCCGTCCTGTCTCCAAGGGTCTAGTGCTGCCTCGGGCACCTTATGGTCGTTCTCCTGTGAGTCTAGACTTTTGAATCCGACGCAAAACTGACAGTGAATTGTAAGGTTCAGAGCCTGTTAATGACGATGGAACACACAAATTGCGTCGCGATTCAATACATCGTCCTCCAGCCGACTTGTCTCCAAGGGTCTAATGCTGCCTCGGGCACCTGATGGTCGTTCTTCTGTGAGGCTAGATTTTCGAATCCGACGCAAAACTTACAGTTAACTGTAAGGTTCAGAGCCTCTTAATGACAATGGAACACACAAATCGCGTCGCGATTCAATACGTCGTCCTCCGGCCGACCTGTCTGCAAGGATCTATTGCTGCCTCGGGCACCTTATGGTCGATCTCCTGTGAGTATAGATTTTCGAATCCGACGCAAAACTGACAGTTAATTGTAACGTTCAGAGCCTGTTAATGACGATGTAACACACAAATTCCGTCGCGATTCAATACATCGTCCTCCAGCCGACTTGTCTCAAAGGGTCTAGTGTTGCCTCGGACACCTTATGGTCGTTCTCCTGTGAGTCTAGATTTTCGAATCCGACGCAAAACTGACAGTTAATTGTAAGGTTCAGAGCCTCTTAATGACAATGGAACACACAAATTGCGTCGCGATTCAATACATCGTCCTCCGGCCGACCTGTCTCCAAGGGTCTAGTGCTGCCTCGGGCACCTTATGGTCGATCTCCTGTGAGTCTAGATTTTCGAATCCGACGCAAAACTGACAGTTAATTGTAACGTTCAGAGCCTGTTAATGACGATGTAACACACAAATTCCGTCGCGATTCAATACATCGTCCTCCAGCCGACTTGTCTCCAAGGGTCTAGTGCTGCCTCGGGCACCTGATGGTCGTTCTTCTGTGAGGCTAGATTTTCGAATCCGACGCAAAACTGACAGTTAATTGTAAGGTTCAGAGCCTCTTAATGACAATGGAACACGCAAATCGCGTCGCGATACAATACATCGTCCTCCGGCCGACCTGTCTCCAAGGGTCTATTGCTGCCTCGGTCACCTTATGGTCGATCTCCTGTGAGTCTAGATTTTCGAATCCGACGCAAAAGTGACAGTTAACTGTAACGTTCAGAGCCTGTTAATGACGATGGAACACACAAATCGCGTCGCGATTCAATACATCGTCCTCCAGCCGCCTTGTCTCCAAGGGTCTAGTGCTGCCTCGGGCACCTGATGGTCGTCCTTCTGTGAGGCTAGATTTTCGAATCCGACGCAAAACTGACAGTTAATTGTAAGGTTCAGAGCCTCTTAATGACAATGGAACACGCAAATCGCGTCGCGATTCAATACATCGTCCTCCGGCCGACCTGTCTCCAAGGGTCTATTGCTGCCTCGGGCACCTTATGGTCGATCTCCTGTGAGTCTAGATTTTCGAATCCGACGCAAAACTGACAGTTAATTGTAACGTTCAGAGCCTGTTAATGACGATGGAACACACAAATCGCGTCGCGATTCAATACATCGTCCTCCGGCCGACCTGTGTCAAAGGGTCTATTGCTGCCTCGGTCACCTTATGTTCGTTCTCCTGTGAGTCTAGATTTTCGAATCCGACGCAAAACTGACAGTTAATTGTAAGGTTCAGAGCCTGTTAATGACGATGGAACACAAAAATCGCGTCGCGATTCAATACATCGTCCTCCGGCCGACCTGTCTCCAAGGGTCTATTGCTGCCTCGGGCACCTTATGGTCGATCTCCTGTGAGTCTAGATTTTCGAATCCGACGCAAAACTGACAGTTAATTGTAACGTTCATAGCCTGTTCATGACGATGGAACACACAAATTGCGTCGCGATTCAATACATCGTCCTCCGGCCGACCTGTCTCCAAGGGTCTATTGCTGCCTCGGGCACCTTATGGTCGTTCTCCTGTGAGTCTAGACTTTTGAATCCGACGCAAAACTGACAGTGAATTGTAAGGTTCAGAGCCTGTTAATGACGATGGAACACACAAATTGCGTCGCGATTCAATACATCGTCCTCCAGCCGACTTGTCTCCAAGGGTCTAGTGCTGCCTCGGGCACCTGATGGTCGTTCTTCTGTGAGGCTAGATTTTCGAATCCGACGCAAAACTTACAGTTAATTGTAAGGTTCAGAGCCTCTTAATGACAATGGAACACACAAATCGCGTCGCGATTCAATACGTCGTCCTCCGGCCGACCTGTCTCCAAGGATCTATTGCTGCCTCGGGCACCTTATGGTCGATCTCCTGTGAGTCTAGATTTTCGAATCCGACGCAAAACTGACAGTTAATTGTAACGTTCAGAGCCTGTTAATGACGATGTAACACACAAATTCCGTCGCGTTTCAATACATCGTCCTCCAGCCGACTTGTCTCCAAGGGTCTAGTGCTGACTCGGGCACCTTATGGTCGTTCTTCTGTGAGTCTAGATTTTCGAATCCGACGCAAAACTGACAGTTAATTGTAAGGTTCAGAGCCTGTTAATGACGATGGAACACACAAATCGCGTCGCGATTCAATACATCGTCCTCCGGCCGACCTGTCTCCAAGGGTCTATTGCTGCCTCGGCCACCTTATGGTCGATCTCCTGTGAGTCTAGATTTTCGAATCCGACGCAAAAGTGACAGTAAATTGTAACGTTCAGAGCCTGTTAATGATGATGGAACACACAAATCGCGTCGCGATTCAATACATCGTCCTCCAGCCGACTTGTCTCCAAGGGTCTAGTGCTGCCTCGGGCACCTGATGGTCGTTCTTCTGTGAGGCTAGATTTTCGAATCCGACGCAAAACTGACAGTTAATTGTAAGGTTCAGAGCCTCTTAATGACGATGGAACACAAAAATCGCGTCGCGATTCAATACATCGTCCTCCGGCCGACCTGTCTCCAAGGGTCTATTGCTGCCTCGGGCACCTTATGGTCGATCTCCTGTGAGTCTAGATTTTCGAATCCGACGCAAAACTGACAGTTAATTGTAACGTTCATAGCCTGTTCATGACGATGGAACACACAAATTGCGTCGCGATTCAATACATCGTCCTCCGGCCGTCCTGTCTCCAAGGGTCTAGTGCTGCCTCGGGCACCTTATGGTCGTTCTCCTGTGAGTCTAGACTTTTGAATCCGACGCAAAACTGACAGTGAATTGTAAGGTTCAGAGCCTGTTAATGACGATGGAACACACAAATTGCGTCGCGATTCAATACATCGTCCTCCAGCCGACTTGTCTCCAAGGGTCTAATGCTGCCTCGGGCACCTGATGGTCGTTCTTCTGTGAGGCTAGATTTTCGAATCCGACGCAAAACTTACAGTTAACTGTAAGGTTCAGAGCCTCTTAATGACAATGGAACACACAAATCGCGTCGCGATTCAATACGTCGTCCTCCGGCCGACCTGTCTGCAAGGATCTATTGCTGCCTCGGGCACCTTATGGTCGATCTCCTGTGAGTCTAGATTTTCGAATCCGACGCAAAACTGACAGTTAATTGTAACGTTCAGAGCCTGTTAATGACGATGTAACACACAAATTCCGTCGCGATTCAATACATCGTCCTCCAGCCGACTTGTCTCAAAGGGTCTAGTGTTGCCTCGGACACCTTATGGTCGTTCTCCTGTGAGTCTAGATTTTCGAATCCGACGCAAAACTGACAGTTAATTGTAAGGTTCAGAGCCTCTTAATGACAATGGAACACACAAATTGCGTCGCGATTCAATACATCGTCCTCCGGCCGACCTGTCTCCAAGGGTCTAGTGCTGCCTCGGACACCTTATGGTCGTTCTCCTGTGAGTCTAGATTTTCGAATCCGACGCGAAACTGACAGTTAATTGTAACGTTCAGCGCCTGTTAATGACGATGAAACACACAAATCGCGTCGCGATTCAATACATCGTCCTCCAGCCGACTTGTCTCCAAGGGTCTAGTGCTGCCTCGGGCACCTTATGGTCGTTCTTCTGTGAGTCTAGATTTTCGAATCCGACGCAAAACTGACAGTTAATTGTAACGTTCAGAGCCAGTTAATGACGATGGAACACACAAATCGCGTCGCGATTCAATACATCATATTCCAGCCGACTTGTCTCCAAGGGTCTAGTGCTGCCTCGGGCACCTAATGGTCGTTCTCCTGTGAGTCTAGATTTTCGAATCCGACGCAAAACTGACAGTTAATTGTAACGTTCAGAGCCTGTTAATGACGATGGGACACACAATTTGCGTCGCGATTCAATACATCGTCCTCCAGCCGACTTGTCTCCAAGGGTCTAGTGCTGCCTCGGGCACCTGATGGTCGTTCTTCTGTGAGGCTAGATTTTCGAATCCGACGCAATTTGTGAGTTCCATCGTCATCAAGAGGCTCTGAACGTTACAATTCACTGTCAGTTTTGCGTCGGATTCGAAAATCTAGACTCACAGGAGAACGACCATTAGGTGCCCGAGGCAGCATTAGACCCTTGCAGACAAGTCGGCTGGAGGACGATGTATTGAATCGCGACGCAATTTGTGTGTTCCATCGTCATTAACAGGCTCTGAACCTTACAATACACTGTCAGTTTTGCGTCGTATTCGAAAAACTAGACTCACAGGTGAACGACCATAAGGTGCCCGAGGCACCAATAGACCCTTCGAGACAAGTCGGCTGGAGGACGATGTATTGAATCGCGACGCAATTTGTGTGTTCCATCGTCATTAAGAGGCTCTGAACGTAACAATTCACTCTCAGATTTGCGTCGGATTCGAAAAACTAGACTCACAGGAGAACGACCATAAGGTGCCCGAGGCAGCAATAGACCCTTGGAGATAAGTCGGCTGGAGGACGATGTATTGAATCGCGACGCAATTTGTGTGTCCCATCGTCATTAACAGGCTCTGAACGTTACAATTCACTGTCAGTTTTTCGTCGGATTCGAAAATCTAGACTCACAGATGAACCACCATAAGGTGCCCGAGGCAGCACTACACCCTTGGAGACAAGTCGGCGGGAGGAAGATGTATTGAATCGCGACGCAATTTGTGTGTTCCATCGTCATTAACAGGCTCTGAACATTACAATTAACTGTCAGTTTTGCGTCGGATTCGAAAAACTAGACTCACAGGAGAACGACCATAAGGTGCCCGAGGCAGCAATAGACCCTTCGAGACAAGTCGGCTGGAGGACGATGTATTGAATCGCGACGCAATTTGTGTGTTCCATCGTCATTAACAGGCTCTGAACGTTACAATTAATTGTCAGTTTTGCGTCGTATTCGAAAAACTAGACTCACAGGAGAACGACCATAAGGTGCCCGAAGCACCAATAGACCCTTCGAGACAAGTCGGCTGTGGGACGATGTATTGAATCGCGACGCAATTTGTGTGTTCCATCGTCATCAAGAGGCTCTGAACGTTACAATTCACTGTCAGTTTTGCGCCGGATTCGAAAAACTAGACTCATAGGAGAACGACCAAAAGGTGCCCGGAGCAGCAATACTACCTCGGAGACAAGTCGGCTGGAGGACGATGTATTGAATCGCGACGCAATTTGTGTGTTCCATCGTCATTAAGAGGCTCTGAAAGTTACAATTAACTGTCAGTTTTGCGTCGGATTCGAAAATCTAGACTCACAGGAGAACGACCATAAGGTGCCCGAGGCAGCACTAGACCATTGGAGACAAGTCGGCTGGAGGACGATGTATTGAATCGCGACGCAATTTGTGTGTTCCATCGTCATTAAGAGGCTCTGAACCTTACAATTAACTGTCAGTTTTGCGTCGGATTCGAAAATCTAGACTCATAGGAGAACGACCATAAGGTGCCCGAGGCAGCACTAGACCCTTGGAGACAAGTCGGCTGGAGGACGATGTATTGAGTCGCGACGCAATTTGTGTGTCCCATCGTCATTAACAGGCTCTGAACGTTACAATTCACTGTCAGTTTTGCACCGAATTCGAAAATCTAGACTCACAGGAGAACGAGCATATGTTGCCCGAGGCAGCACTAGACCCTTGGAGACAAGTCGGCTGTAGGACGATGTATTGAATCGCGACGCAATTTGTGTGTTCCATCGTCATTAAGAGGCTCTGAACGTTACAATTAATTGTCAGTTTTGCGCCGGATTCGAAAAACTAGACTCATAGGAGAACGACCAAGAGGTGCCAGGAGCAGCAATACTACCTCGGAGAAATGTCGGCTGGAGGACGATGTATTGAATCGCGACGCAATTTGTGTGTTCCATCGTCAGTATCAGGCTCTGAACGTTACAATTAAATGTCAGTTTTGCGTCGGATTCGAAAATCTAGACTCACAGGAGAACGACCATAAGGTGCCCGAGGCAGCACTAGACCCTTGGAGACAAGTCGGCTGGAGGACGATGAATTGAGTCGCGACGCAATTTGGGTGTTCCATCGTCATTAAGAGGCTCTGAACGTTACAATTAACTGTCAGTTTTGCATCTCATTCGAAAAACTAGACTCACAGGAGAACGACCATAAGGTGCCCGAGGCAGCAATAGACCCTTGGAGACAAGTTGGCTGGAGGACGGTGTATTGAATCGCGACGCAATTTGTGTGTTCCATCGTCATTAAGAGGCTCTGAACCTTAAAATTAACTGTCAGTTTTGCGTCGGATTCGAAAATCTAGACTCACAGGAGAACGACCATAAGGTGCCCGAGGCAGCACTAGACCCTTGGAGACAAGTCGGCTGGAGGACGATGTATTGAGTCGCGACGCAATTTGTGTGTCCCATCGTCATTAACAGGCTCTGAACGTTACAATTAACTGTCAGTTTTGCGTCGTATTCTGAAAACTAGACTCACAGGAGAACGACCATAAGGTGCCCGAGGCAGCAAGAGAGCCTTGGAGAGAGGTCGGCTGTGGGACGATGTATTGAATCGCGACGCAATTTGTGTGTTCCATCGTCATCAAGAGGCTCTGAACGTTACAATTCACTGTCAGTTTTGCGTCGGATTCGAAAATCTAGACTCACAGGAGAACGAGCATATGGTGCCCGAGGCAGCACTAGACCCTTGGAGACAAGTCGGCTGTAGGACTACGTATTGAATCGCGACGCAATTTGTATGTTCCATTGTCATTAAGAGGCTCTGAACCTTACAATTAACTGTCAGTTTTGCGTCGGATTCGAAAATCTAGACTCAAAGGAGAACGACCATAAGGTGCCCGAGGCAGCACTACACCCTTGGAGACAAGTCGGCTGGAGGACGATGTATTGAGTCGCGACGCAATTTGTGTGTCCCATCGTCATTAACAGGCTCTGAACCTTACAATTAACTATCCGTTTTGCGTCGGATTCGAAAATCTAGACTCACAGATGAACGACCATAAGGTGCCCGAGGCAGCAATAGACCCTTCGAGACAAGTCGGCTGGAGGACGATGTATTGAATCGCGACGCAATTTGTGTGTTCCATCGTCATCAAGAGGCTCTGAACGTTACAATTCACTCTCAGTTTTGCGTCGGATTCGAAAATCTAGACTCACAGGAGAACGAGCATATGGTGCCCGAGGCAGCACTAGACACATGGAAACAAGTCGGCTGTAGGACGTTGTATTGAATCGCGACGCAATTTGTGTGTTCCATCGTCATTAGCAGGCTCTGAACGTTACAATTAACTGTCAGTTTTGCATCGCATTCGAAAAACTAGACTCACAGGAGAACGACCATAAGGTGCCAGAGGCAGCAATAGACCTTTGGAGACAAGTCGGCTGTAGGACGATGTATTGAGACGCGACGCAATTTGTGTGTCCCATCGTCATTAACAGGCTCAGAACGTTACAATTAACTGTCAGTTTTGCGTCGGATTCGAAAATCTAGACTCACAGATGAACGACCATAAGGTGCCCGAGGCAGCACTACACCCTTGGAGACAAGTCGGCGGGAGGAAGATGTATTGAATCGCGACGCAATTTGTGTGTTCCATCGTCATTAACAGGCTCTGAACATTACAATTAACTGTCAGTTTTGCGTCGGATTCGAAAAACTAGACTCACAGGAGAACGACCATAAGGTGCCCGAGGCAGCAATAGACCCTTCGAGACAAGTCGGCTGGAGGACGATGTATTGAATCGCGACGCAATTTGTGTGTTCCATCGTCATTAACAGGCTCTGAACGTTACTATTAATTGTCAGTTTTGCGTCGTATTCGAAAAACTAGACTCACAGGAGAACGACCATAAGGTGCCCGAGGCACCAATAGACCCTTCGAGACAAGTCGGCTGTGGGACGATGTATTGAATCGCGACGCAATTTGTGTGTTCCATCGTCATCAAGAGGCTCTGAACGTTACAATTCACTGGCAGGTTTGCGCCGGATTCGAAAAACTAGACTCATATGAGAACGACCAAAAGGTGCCCGGAGCAGCAATACTACCTCGGAGACACGTCGGCTGGAGGACGATGTATTGAAACGCGACGCAATTTGTGTGTTCCATCGTCATTAAGAGGCTCTGAACGTTACAATTAACTGTCAGTTTTGCGTCGGATTCGAAAATCTAGACTCACAGGAGATCGAGCATATGGTGCCCGAGGCAGCACTAGACCCTTGGAGACAAGTCGGCTGGAGGACGATGTATTGAGTCGCGACGCAATTTGTGTGTCCCATCGTCATTAACAGGCTCTGAACGTTACAATTCACTGTCAGTTTTGCGCCGGATTCGAAAAACTAGACTCATAGGAGAACGACCAAGAGGTGCCAGGAGCAGCAATAGACCCTTGGAGACAAGTCGGCTGGAGGACGATGTATTGATTCGCGACGCAATTTGTGTGTTCCATCGTCATTAAGAGGCTCTGAACGTTACAATTAATTGTCAGTTTTGCGCCGGATTCGAAAAACTAGACTCATAGGAGAACGACCATAAGATGCCCGAGGCACCAATAGACCCTTCGAGACAAGTCGGCTGGAGGACGATGTATTGAATCGCGACGCAATTTGTTTGTTCCATCGTCATTAAGAGACTCTGAACGTTACAATTAATTGTCAGTTTTGCGTCGTATTCGAAAAACTAGACTCACAGGAGAACGACCATAAGGTGCCCGAGGCAGCAATAGACCCTTGGAGACAAGTCGGCTGGAGGACGATGTATTGAATCGCGACGCAATTTGTGTGTTCCATCGTCATTAAGAGGCTCTGAACGTTACAATTAACTGTCAGTTTTGCGTCGGATTCGAAAATCTAGACTCACAGGACAACGACCATAAGGTGCCCGAGGCACCAATAGACCCTTCGAGACAAGTCGGCTGGAGGACGATGTATTGAGTCGCGACGCAATTTGTGTGTCCCATCGTCATTAACAGGCTCTGAACGTTACAATTAACTGTCAGTTTTGCGTCGGATTCGAAAATCTAGACTCACAGGAGAACGAGGCAGCACTAGAGCCTTGGAGACAAGTCGGCTGTAGGACGATGTATTGAATCGCGACGCAATTTGTGTGTTCCATCGTCAGTATCAGGCTCTGAACGTTACAATTAACTGTCAGTTTTGCGTCGGATTCGAAAATCTAGACTCACAGGAGAACGACCATAAGGTGCCCGAGGCAGCACTAGACCCTTGGAGACAAGTCGGCTGGAGGACGATGAATTGAGTCGCGACGCAATTTGGGTGTTCCATCGTCATTAAGAGGCTCTGAACGTTACAATTAACTGTCAGTTTTGCATCGCATTCGAAAAACTGGACTCACAGGAGAACGACCATAAGGTGCCCGAGGCAGCAATAGACCCTTGGAGACAAGTTGGCTGGAGGACGGTGTATTGAATCGCGACGCAATTTGTGTGTTCCATCGTCATTAAGAGGCTCTGAACCTTACAATTAACTGTCAGTTTTGCGTCGGATTCGAAAATCTAGACTCACAGGAGAACGACCATAAGGTGCCCGAGGCAGCACTAGATCCTTGGAGACAAGTCGGCTGGAGGACGATGTATTGAGTCGCGACGCAATTTGTGTGTCCCATCGTCATTAACAAGCTCTGAACGTTACAATTAACTGTCAGTTTTGCGTCGTATTCTGAAAACTAGACTCACAGGAGAACGACCATAAGGTGCCCGAGGCAGCAAGAGAGCCTTGGAGAGAGGTCGGCTGTGGGACGATGTATTGAATCGCGACGCAATTTGTGTGTTCCATCGTCATCAAGAGGCTCTGAACGTTACAATTCACTGTCAGTTTTGCGTCGGATTCGAAAATCTAGACTCACAGGAGAACGAGCATATGGTGCCCGAGGCAGCACTAGACCCTTGGAGACAAGTCGGCTGTAGGACTACGTATTGAATCGCGACGCAATTTGTGTGTTCCATTGTCATTAAGAGGCTCTGAACCTTAGAATTAACTGTCAGTTTTGCGTCGGATTCGAAAATCTAGACTCAAAGGAGAACGACCATAAGGTGCCCGAGGCAGCACTACACCCTTGGAGACAAGTCGGCTGGAGGACGATGTATTGAGTCGCGACGCAATTTGTGTGTCCCATCGTCATTAACAGGCTCTGAACCTTACAATTAACTGTCCGTTTTGCGTCGGATTCGAAAATCTAGACTCACAGATGAACGACCATAAGGTGCCCGAGGCAGCAATAGACCCTTCGAGACAAGTCGGCTGGAGGACGATGTATTGAATCGCGACGCAATTTGTGTGTTCCATCGTCATCAAGAGGCTCTGAACGTTACAATTCACTCTCAGTTTTGCGTCGGATTCGAAAATCTAGACTCACAGGAGAACGAGCATATGGTGCCCGAGGCAGCACTAGACACATGGAGACAAGTCGGCTGTAGGACGTTGTATTGAATCGCGACGCAATTTGTGTGTTCCATCGTCATTAGCAGGCTCTGAACGTTTCAATTAACTGTCAGTTTTGCATCGCATTCGAAAAACTAGACTCACAGGAGAACGACCATAAGGTGCCCGAGGCAGCAATAGACCCTTGGAGACAAGTCGGCTGTAGGACGATGTATTGAGACGCGACGCAATTTGTGTGTCCCATCGTCATTAACAGGCTCTGAACGTTACAATTAACTGTCAGTTTTGCGTCGGATTCGAAAATCTAGACTCACAGATGAACGACCATAAGGTGCCCGAGGCAGCACTACACCCTTGGAGACAAGTCGGCGGGAGGAAGATGTATTGTATCGCGACGCAATTTGTGTGTTCCATCGTCATTAACAGGCTCTGAACATTACAATTAACTGTCAGTTTTGCGTCGGATTCGAAAAACTAGACTCACAGGAGAACGACCATAAGGTGCCCGAGGCAGCAATAGACCCTTCGAGACAAGTCGGCTGGAGGACGATGTATTGAATCGCGACGCAATTTGTGTGTTCCATCGTCATGAACAGGCTCTGAACGTTACAATTAACTGTCAGTTTTGCGTCGGATTCGAAAATCTAGACTCACAGGACAACGACCATAAGGTGCCCGAGGCACCAATAGACCCTTCGAGACAAGTCGGCTGGAGGACGATGTATTGAGTCGCGACGCAATTTGTGTGTCCCATCGTCATTAACATGCTCTGAACGTTACAATTAACTGTCAGTTTTGCGTCGGATTCGAAAATCTAGACTCACAGGAGAACGAGCATATGGTGCCCGAGGCAGCACTAGAGCCTTGGAGACAAGTCGGCTGTAGGACGATGTATTGAATCGCGACGCAATTTGTGTGTTCCATCGTCATTAAGAGGCTCTGAACGTTACAATTAATTGTCAGTTTTGCGCCGGATTCGAAAAACTAGACTCATAGGAGAACGACCAAGAGGTGCCAGGAGCAGCAATACTACCTCGGAGACATGTCGGCTGGAGGACGATGTATTGAATCGCGACGCAATTTGTGTGTTCCATCGTCATTAAGAGGCTCTGAACGTTACAATTAACTGTCAGTTTTGCGTCGGATTCGAAAATCTAGACTCACAGATGAACGACCATAAGGTGCCCGAGGCAGCAATAGACCCTTGGAGACAAGTCGGCTGGAGGACGATGTATTGATTCGCGACGCAATTTGTGTGTTCCATCGTCATTAAGAGGCTCTGAACCTTACAATTAACTGTCAGTTTTGCGCCGGATTCGAAAAACTAGACTCATAGGAGAACGACCATAAGAGGCCCGAGGCACCAATAGACCCTTCGAGACAAGTCGGCTGGAGGACGATGTATTGAATCGCGACGCAATTTGTGTGTCCCATCGTCATTAACAGGCTCTGAACGTTACAATTAACTGTCAGTTTTGCGTCGTATTCTGAAAACTAGACTCACAGGAGAACGACGATAAGGTGCCCGAGGCAGCAATAGACCCTTGGAGACAAGTCGGCTGGAGGACGATGTATTGATTCGCGACGCAATTTGTGTGTTCCATCGTCATTAAGAGGCTCTGAACGTTACAATTAATTGTCAGTTTTGCGCCGGATTCGAAAAACTAGACTCATAGGAGAACGACCATAAGAGGCCCGAGGCACCAATAGACCCTTCGAGACAAGTCGGCTGGAGGACGATGTATTGAATCGCGACGCAATTTGTGTGTCCCATCGTCATTAACACGCTCTGAACCTTACAATTAACTGTCCGTTTTGCGTCGGATTCGAAAATCTAGACTCACAGATGAACGACCATAAGGTGCCCGAGGCAGCAATAGACCCTTCGAGACAAGTCGGCTGGAGGACGATGTATTGAATCGCGACGCAATTTGTGTGTTCCATCGTCATCAAGAGGCTCTGAACGTTACAATTAACTGTCAGTTTTGCGTCGGATTCGAAAATCTAGACTCACAGGAGAACGAGCATATGGTGCCCGAGGCAGCACTAGACCCATGGAGACAAGTCGGCTGTAGGACGTTGTATTGAATCGCGACGCAATTTGTGTGTTCCATCGTCATTAGCAGGCTCTGAACGTTACAATTAACTGTCAGTTTTGCATCGCATTCGAAAAACTAGACTCACAGGAGAACGACCATAAGGTGCCCGAGGCAGCAATAGACCCTTGGAGACAAGTCGGCTGTAGGACGATATATTGAGACGCGACGCAATTTGTGTGTCCCATCGTCATTAACAGGCTCTGAACATTACAATTAACTGTCAGTTTTGCGTCGTATTCGAAAAACTAGACTCACAGGAGAACGACCATAAGGTGCCCGAGGCAGCAATAGACCCTTCGAGACAAGTCGGCTGGAGGACGATGTATTGAATCGCGACGCAATTTGTGTGTTCCATCGTCATTAACAGGCTCTGAACGTTACAATTAATTGTCAGTTTTGCGTCGTATTCGAAAAACTAGACTCACAGGAGAACGACCATAAGGTGCCCGAGGCACCAATAGACCCTTCGAGACAAGTCGGCTGTGGGACGATGTATTGAATCGCGACGCAATTTGTGTGTTCCATCGTCATCAAGAGGCTCTGAACGTTACAATTCACTGTCAGTTTTGCGCCGGATTCGAAAAACTAGACTCATAGGAGAACGACCAAAAGGTGCCCGGAGCAGCAATACTACCTCGGAGACACGTCGGCTGGAGGACGATGTATTGAATCGCGACGCAATTTGTGTGTTCCATCGTCATTAAGAGGCTCTGAACGTTACAATTAACTGTCAGTTTTGCGTCGGATTCGAAAATCTAGACTCACAGGAGATCGAGCATATGGTGCCAGAGGCAGCACTAGACCCTTGGAGACAAGTCGGCTGGAGGACGATGTATTGAGTCGCGACGCAATTTGTGTGTCCCATCGTCATTAACAGGCTCTGAACGTTACAATTCACTGTCAGTTTTGCGCCGGATTCGAAAAACTAGACTCATAGGAGAACGACCAAGAGGTGCCAGGAGCAGCAATAGACCCTTGGAGACAAGTCGGCTGGAGGACGATGTATTGATTCGCGACGCAATTTGTGTGTTCCATCGTCATTAAGAGGCTCTGAACGTTACAATTAATTGTCAGTTTTGCGCCGGATTCGAAAAACTAGACTCATAGGAGAACGACCATAAGAGGCCCGAGGCACCAATAGACCCTTCGAGACAAGTCGGCTGGAGGACGATGTATTGAATCGCGACGCAATTTGTGTGTTCCATCGTCATTAAGAGGCTCTGAACGTTACAATTAATTGTCAGTTTTGCGTCGTATTCGAAAAACTAGACTCACAGGAGAACGACCATAAGGTGCCCGAGGCAGCAATAGACCCTTGGAGACAAGTCGGCTGGAGGACGATGTATTGAGACGCGACGCAATTTGTGTGTTCCATCGTCATTAAGAGGCTCTGAACCTTACAATTAACTGTCAGTTTTGCGTCGGATTCGAAAATCTAGACTCACCGATGAACGACCATAAGGTGCCCGAGGCAGCAATAGACCCTTCGAGACAAGTCGGCTGGAGGACGATGTATTGAATCGCGACGCAATTTGTGTGTTCCATCGTCATTAACAGGCTCTGAACGTTACAATTAATTGTCAGTTTTGCGTCGTATTCGAAAAACTAGACTCACAGGAGAACGACAATATGGTGCCCGAGGCAGCACTAGACCCTTGGAGACAAGTCGGCTGGAGGACGATGTATTGAGTCGCGACGCAATTTGTGTGTCCCATCGTCATTAACAAGCTCTGAACGTTACAATTAACTGTCAGTTTTGCGTCGTATTCTGAAAACTAGACTCACAGGAGAACGACCATAAGGTGCCCGAGGCAGCAAGAGAGCCTTGGAGAGAGGTCGGCTGTGGGACGATGTATTGAATCGCGACGCAATTTGTGTGTTCCATCGTCATCAAGAGGCTCTGAACGTTACAATTCACTCTCAGTTTTGCGTCGGATTCGAAAATCTAGACTCACAGGAGAACGAGCATATGGTGCCCGAGGCAGCACTAGACCCATGGAGACAAGTCGGCTGTAGGACGTTGTATTGAATCGCGACGCAATTTGTGTGTTCCATCGTCATTAGCAGGCTCTGAACGTTACAATTAACTGTCAGTTTTGCATCGCATTCGAAAAACTAGACTCACAGGAGAACGACCATAAGGTGCCCGAGGCAGCAATAGACCCTTGGAGACAAGTCGGCTGTAGGACGATGTATTGAGACGCGACGCAATTTGTGTGTCCCATCGTCATTAACAGGCTCTGAACGTTACAATTAACTGTCAGTTTTGCGTCGGATTCGAAAATCTAGACTCACAGATGAACGACCATAAGGTGCCCGAGGCAGCACTACACCCTTGGAGACAAGTCGGCGGGAGGAAGATGTATTGAATCGCGACGCAATTTGTGTGTTCCATCGTCATTAACAGGCTCTGAACATTACAATTAACTGTCAGTTTTGCGTCGGATTCGAAAAACTAGACTCACAGGAGAACGACCATAAGGTGCCCGAGGCAGCAATAGACCCTTCGAGACAAGTCGGCTGGAGGACGATGTATTGAATCGCGACGCAATTTGTGTGTTCCATCGTCATGAACAGGCTCTGAACGTTACAATTAACTGTCAGTTTTGCGTCGGATTCGAAAATCTAGACTCACAGGACAACGACCATAAGGTGCCCGAGGCACCAATAGACCCTTCGAGACAAGTCGGCTGGAGGACGATGTATTGAGTCGCGACGCAATTTGTGTGTCCCATCGTCATTAACAGGCTCTGAACGTTACAATTAACTGTCAGTTTTGCGTCGGATTCGAAAATCTAGACTCACAGGAGAACGAGCATATGGTGCCCGAGGCAGCACTAGAGCCTTGGAGACAAGTCGGCTGTAGGACGATGTATTGAATCGCGACGCAATTTGTGTGTTCCATCGTCAGTATCAGGCTCTGAACGTTACAATTAACTGTCAGTTTTGCGTCGGATTCGAAAATCTAGACTCACAGGAGAACGACCATAAGGTGCCCGAGGCAGCACTAGACCCTTGGAGACAAGTCGGCTGGAGGACGATGAATTGAGTCGCGACGCAATTTGGGTGTTCCATCGTCATTAAGAGGCTCTGAACGTTACAAATAACTGTCAGTTTTGCATCGCATTCGAAAAACTGGACTCACAGGAGAACGACCATAAGGTGCCCGAGGCAGCAATAGACCCTTGGAGACAAGTTGGCTGGAGGACGGTGTATTGAATCGCGACGCAATTTGTGTGTTCCATCGTCATTAAGAGGCTCTGAACCTTACAATTAACTGTCAGTTTTGCGTCGGATTCGAAAATCTAGACTCACAGGAGAACGACCATAAGGTGCCCGAGGCAGCACTAGACCCTTGGAGACAAGTCGGCTGGAGGACGATGTATTGAGTCGCGACGCAATTTGTGTGTCCCATCGTCATTAACAAGCTCTGAACGTTACAATTAACTGTCAGTTTTGCGTCGTATTCTGAAAACTAGACTCACAGGAGAACGACCAAGAGGTGCCAGGAGCAGCAATAGACCCTTGGAGACAAGTCGGCTGGAGGACGATGTATTGATTCGCGACGCAATTTGTGTGTTCCATCGTCATTAAGAGGCTCTGAACGTTACAATTAATTGTCAGTTTTGCGCCGGATTCGAAAAACTAGACTCATAGGAGAACGACCATAAGAGGCCCGAGGCACCAATAGACCCTTCGAGACAAGTCGGCTGGAGGACGATGTATTGAATCGCGACGCAATTTGTGTGTTCCATCGTCATTAAGAGGCTCTGAACGTTACAATTAATTGTCAGTTTTGCGTCGTATTCGAAAAACTAGACTCACAGGAGAACGACCATAAGGTGCCCGAGGCAGCAATAGACCCTTGGAGACAAGTCGGCTGGAGGACGATGTATTGAGACGCGACGCAATTTGTGTGTTCCATCGTCATTAAGAGGCTCTGAACCTTACAATTAACTGTCAGTTTTGCGTCGGATTCGAAAATCTAGACTCACCGATGAACGACCATAAGGTGCCCGAGGCAGCAATAGACCCTTCGAGACAAGTCGGCTGGAGGACGATGTGTTGAATCGCGACGCAATTTGTGTGTTCCATCGTCATTAACAGGCTCTGAACGTTACAATTAATTGTCAGTTTTGCGTCGGATTCGAAAATCTAGACTCACAGGAGAACGAGCATATGGTGCCCGAGGCAGCACTAGACCCATGGAGACAAGTCGGCTGTAGGACGTTGTATTGAATCGCGACGCAATTTGTGTGTTCCATCGTCATTAGCAGGCTCTGAACGTTACAATTAACTGTCAGTTTTGCATCGCATTCGAAAAACTAGACTCACAGGAGAACGACCATAAGGTGCCCGAGGCAGCAATAGACCCTTGGAGACAAGTCGGCTGTAGGACGATGTATTGAGACGCGACGCAATTTGTGTGTCCCATCGTCATTAACAGACTCTGAACGTTACAATTAACTGTCAGTTTTGCGTCGGATTCGAAAATCTAGACTCACAGATGAACGACCATAAGTGCCCGAGGCAGCACTACACCCTTGGAGACAAGTCGGCGGGAGGAAGATGTATTGAATCGCGACGCAATTTGTGTGTTCCATCGTCATTAACAGGCTCTGAACATTACAATTAACTGTCAGTTTTGCGTCGGATTCGAAAATCTAGACTCACAGGACAACGACCATAAGGTGCCCGAGGCACCAATAGACCCTTCGAGACAAGTCGGCTGGAGAACGATGTATTGAGTCGCGACGCAATTTGTGTGTCCCATCGTCATTAACAGGCTCTGAACGTTACAATTAACTGTCAGTTTTGCGTCGGATTCGAAAATCTAGACTCACAGGAGAACGAGCATATGGTGCCCGAGGCAGCACTAGAGCCTTGGAGACAAGTCGGCTGTAGGACGATGTATTGAATCGCAACGCAATTTGTGTGTTCCATCGCCATTAAGAGGCTCTGAACGTTACAATTAACCGTCAGTTTTGCGTCGTATTCTGAAAACTAGACTCACAGGAGAACGACCATAAGGTGCCCGAGGCAGCAATAGACCCTTGGAGACAAGTCGGCTGGAGGACGATGTATTGAGACGCGACGCAATTTGTGTGTTCCATCGTCATTAAGAGGCTCTGAACCTTACAATTAACTGTCAGTTTTGCGTCGGATTCGAAAATCTAGACTCACCGATGAACGACCATAAGGTGCCCGAGGCAGCAATAGACCCTTCGAGACAAGTCGGCTGGAGGACGATGTATTGAATCGCGACGCAATTTGTGTGTTCCATCGTCATTAACAGGCTCTGAACGTTACAATTAATTGTCAGTTTTGCGTCGTATTCGAAAAACTAGACTCACAGGAGAACGACCATAAGGTGCCCGAGGCACCAATAGACCCTTCGAGACAAGTCGGCTGGAGGACGATGTATTGATTCGCGACTTCAATTTGTGTGTTCCATCGTCATTAAGAGGCTCTGAACGTTACAATTAATTGTCAGTTTTGCGCCGGATTCGAAAAACTAGACTCATAGGAGAACGACCAAGAGGTGCCAGGAGCAGCAATACTACCTCGGAGACATGTCGGCTGGAGGACGATGTATTGAATCGCGACGCAATTTGTGTGTTCCATCGTCATTAAGAGGCTCTGAACGTTACAATTAACTGTCAGTTTTGCGTCGGATTCGAAAATCTAGACTCACAGATGAACGACCATAAGGTGCCCGAGGCAGCAATAGACCCTTGGAGACAAGTCGGCTGGAGGACGATGTATTGATTCGCGACGCAATTTGTGTGTTCCATCGTCATTAAGAGGCTCTGAACCTTACAATTAACTGTCAGTTTTGCGCCGGATTCGAAAAACTAGACTCATAGGAGAACGACCATAAGAGGCCCGAGGCACCAATAGACCCTTCGAGACAAGTCGGCTGGAGGACGATGTATTGAATCGCGACGCAATTTGTGTGTCCCATCGTCATTAACAGGCTCTGAACGTTACAATTAACTGTCAGTTTTGCGTCGTATTCTGAAAACTAGACTCACAGGAGAACGACGATAAGGTGCCCGAGGCAGCAATAGACCCTTGGAGACAAGTCGGCTGGAGGACGATGTATTGATTCGCGACGCAATTTGTGTGTTCCATCGTCATTAAGAGGCTCTGAACGTTACAATTAATTGTCAGAGTTGCGCCGGATTCGAAAAACTAGACTCATAGGAGAACGACCATAAGAGGCCCGAGGCATCAATAGACCCTTCGAGACAAGTCGGCTGGAGGACGATGTATTGAATCGCGACGCAATTTGTGTGTCCCATCGTCATTAACAGGCTCTGAACCTTACAATTAACTGTCCGTTTTGCGTCGGATTCGAAAATCTAGACTCACAGATGAACGACCATAAGGTGCCCGAGGCAGCAATAGACCCTTCGAGACAAGTCGGCTGGAGGACGATGTATTGAATCGCGACGCAATTTGTGTGTTCCATCGTCATCAAGAGGCTCTGAACGTTACAATTCACTCTCAGTTTTGCGTCGGATTCGAAAATCTAGACTCACAGGAGAACGAGCATATGGTGCCCGAGGCAGCACTAGACCCTTGGAGACAAGTCGGCTGTAGGACGTTGTATTGAATCGCGACGCAATTTGTGTGTTCCATCGTCATTAGCAGGCTCTGAACGTTACAATTAACTGTCAGTTTTGCATCGCATTCGAAAAACTAGACTCACAGGAGAACGACCATAAGGTGCCCGAGGCAGCAATAGACCCTTGGAGACAAGTCGGCTGTAGGACGATGTATTGAGACGCGACGCAATTTGTGTGTCCCATCGTCATTAACAGGCTCTGAACATTACAATTAACTGTCAGTTTTGCGTCGGATTCGAAAAACTAGACTCACAGGAGAACGACCATAAGGTGCCCGAGGCAGCAATAGACCCTTCGAGACAAGTCGGCTGGAGGACGATGTATTGAATCGCGACGCAATTTGTGTGTTCCATCGTCATTAACAGGCTCTGAACGTTACAATTAATTGTCAGTTTTGCGTCGTATTCGAAAAACTAGACTCACAGGAGAACGACCATAAGGTGCCCGAGGCACCAATAGACCCTTCGAGACAAGTCGGCTGTGGGACGATGTATTGAATCGCGACGCAATTTGTGTGTTCCATCGTCATCAAGAGGCTCTGAACGTTACAATTCACTGTCAGTTTTGCGCCGGATTCGAAAAACTAGACTCATAGGAGAACGACCAAAAGGTGCCCGGAGCAGCAATACTACCTCGGAGACACGTCGGCTGGAGGACGATGTATTGAATCGCGACGCAATTTGTGTGTTCCATCGTCATTAAGAGGCTCTGAACGTTACAATTAACTGTCAGTTTTGCGTCGGATTCGAAAATCTAGACTCACAGGAGATCGAGCATATGGTGCCAGAGGCAGCACTAGACCCTTGGAGACAAGTCGGCTGGAGGACGATGTATTGAGTCGCGACGCAATTTGTGTGTCCCATCGTCATTAACAGGCTCTGAACGTTACAATTCACTGTCAGTTTTGCGCCGGATTCGAAAAACTAGACTCATAGGAGAACGACCAAGAGGTGCCAGGAGCAGCAATAGACCCTTGGAGACAAGTCGGCTGGAGGACGATGTATTGATTCGCGACGCAATTTGTGTGTTCCATCGTCATTAAGAGGCTCTGAACGTTACAATTAATTGTCAGTTTTGCGCCGGATTCGAAAAACTAGACTCATAGGAGAACGACCATAAGAGGCCCGAGGCACCAATAGACCCTTCGAGACAAGTCGGCTGGAGGACGATGTATTGAATCGCGACGCAATTTGTGTGTTCCATCGTCATTAAGAGGCTCTGAACGTTACAATTAATTGTCAGTTTTGCGTCGTATTCGAAAAACTAGACTCACAGGAGAACGACCATAAGGTGCCCGAGGCAGCAATAGACCCTTGGAGACAAGTCGGCTGGAGGACGATGTATTGAGACGCGACGCAATTTGTGTGTTCCATCGTCATTAAGAGGCTCTGAACCTTACAATTAACTGTCAGTTTTGCGTCGGATTCGAAAATCTAGACTCACCGATGAACGACCATAAGGTGCCCGAGGCAGCAATAGACCCTTCGAGACAAGTCGGCTGGATGACGATGTATTGAATCGCGACGCAATTTGTGTGTTCCATCGTCATTAACAGGCTCTGAACGTTACAATTAATTGTCAGTTTTGCGTCGTATTCGAAAAACTAGACTCACAGGAGAACGACAATATGGTGCCCGAGGCAGCACTAGACCCTTGGAGACAAGTCGGCTGGAGGACGATGTATTGAGTCGCGACGCAATTTGTGTGTCCCATCGTCATTAACAAGCTCTGAACGTTACAATTAACTGTCAGTTTTGCGTCGTATTCTGAAAACTAGACTCACAGGAGAACGACCATAAGGTGCCCGAGGCAGCAAGAGAGCCTTGGAGAGAGGTCGGCTGTGGGACGATGTATTGAATCGCGACGCAATTTGTGTGTTCCATCGTCATCAAGAGGCTCTGAACGTTACAATTAACTGTCAGTTTTGCGTCGGATTCGAAAATCTAGACTCACAGGAGAACGAGCATATGGTGCCCGAGGCAGCACTAGACCCTTGGAGACAAGTCGGCTGTAGGACTACGTATTGAATCGCGACGCAATTTGTGTGTTCCATTGTCATTAAGAGGCTCTGAACCTTAGAATTAACTGTCAGTTTTGCGTCGGATTCGAAAATCTAGACTCAAAGGAGAACGACCATAAGGTGCCCGAGGCAGCACTACACCCTTGGAGACAAGTCGGCTGGAGGACGATGTATTGAGTCGCGACGCAATTTGTGTGTCCCATCGTCATTAACAGGCTCTGAACCTTACAATTAACTGTCCGTTTTGCTTCGGATTCGAAAATCTAGACTCACAGATGAACGACCATAAGGTGCCCGAGGCAGCAATAGACCCTTCGAGACAAGTCGGCTGGAGGACGATGTATTGAATCGCGACGCAATTTGTGTGTTCCATCGTCATCAAGAGGCTCTGAACGTTACAATTCACTCTCAGTTTTGCGTCGGATTCGAAAATCTAGACTCACAGGAGAACGAGCATATGGTGCCCGAGGCAGCACTAGACCCATGGAGACAAGTCGGCTGTAGGACGTTGTATTGAATCGCGACGCAATTTGTGTGTTCCATCGTCAATAGCAGGCTCTGAACGTTACAATTAACTGTCAGTTTTGCATCGCATTCGAAAAACTAGACTCACAGGAGAACGACCATAAGGTGCCCGAGGCAGCAATAGACCCTTGGAGACAAGTCGGCTGTAGGACGATGTATTGAGACGCGACGCAATTTGTGTGTCCCATCGTCATTAACAGGCTCTGAACGTTACAATTAACTGTCAGTTTTGCGTCGGATTCGAAAATCTAGACTCACAGATGAACGACCATAAGGTGCCCGAGGCAGCACTACACCCTTGGAGACAAGTCGGCGGGAGGAAGATGTATTGAATCGCGACGCAATTTGTGTGTTCCATCGTCATTAACAGGCTCTGAACATTACAATTAACTGTCAGTTTTGCGTCGGATTCGAAAAACTAGACTCACAGGAGAACGACCATAAGGTGCCCGAGGCAGCAATAGACCCTTCGAGACAAGTCGGCTGGAGGACGATGTATTGAATCGCGACGCAATTTGTGTGTTCCATCGTCATGAACAGGCTCTGAACGTTACAATTAACTGTCAGTTTTGCGTCGGATTCGAAAATCCAGACTCACAGGACAACGACCATAAGGTGCCCGAGGCACCAATAGACCCTTCGAGACAAGTCGGCTGGAGGACGATGTATTGAGTCGCGACGCAATTTGTGTGTCCCATCGTCATTAACAGGCTCTGAACGTTACAATTAACTGTCAGTTTTGCGTCGGATTCGAAAATCTAGACTCACAGGAGAACGAGCATATGGTGCCCGAGGCAGCACTAGAGCCTTGGAGACAAGTCGGCTGTAGGACGATGTATTGAATCGCGACGCAATTTGTGTGTTCCATCGTCAGTATCAGGCTCTGAACGTTACAATTAACTGTCAGTTTTGCGTCGGATTCGAAAATCTAGACTCACAGGAGAACGACCATAAGGTGCCCGAGGCAGCACTAGACCCTTGGAGACAAGTCGGCTGGAGGACGATGAATTGAGTCGCGACGCAATTTGGGTGTTCCATCGTCATTAAGAGGCTCTGAACGTTACAAATAACTGTCAGTTTTGCATCGCATTCGAAAAACTGGACTCACAGGAGAACGACCATAAGGTGCCCGAGGCAGCAATAGACCCTTGGAGACAAGTTGGATGGAGGACGGTGTATTGAATCGCGACGCAATTTGTGTGTTCCATCGTCATTAAGAGGCTCTGAACCTTACAATTAACTGTCAGTTTTGCGTCGGATTCGAAAATCTAGACTCACAGGAGAACGACCATAAGGTGCCCGAGACAGCACTACACCCTTGGAGACAAGTCGGCTGGAGGACGATGTATTGAGTCGCGACGCAATTTGTGTGTCCCATCGTCATTAACAAGCTCTGAACGTTACAATTAACTGTCAGTTTTGCGTCGTATTCTGAAAACTAGACTCACAGGAGAACGACCATAAGGTGCCCGAGGCAGCAAGAGAGCCTTGGAGAGAGGTCGGCTGTGGGACGATGTATTGAATCGCGACGCAATTTGTGTGTTCCATCGTCATCAAGAGGCTCTGAACGTTACAATTAACTGTCAGTTTTGCGTCGGATTCGAAAATCTAGACTCACAGGAGAACGAGCATATGGTGCCCGAGGCAGCACTAGACCCTTGGAGACAAGTCGGCTGTAGGACTACGTATTGAATCGCGACGCAATTTGTGTGTTCCATTGTCATTAAGAGGCTCTGAACCTTAGAATTAACTGTCAGTTTTGCGTCGGATTCGAAAATCTAGACTCAAAGGAGAACGACCATAAGGTGCCCGAGGCAGCACTACACCCTTGGAGACAAGTCGGCTGGAGGACGATGTATTGAGTCGCGACGCAATTTGTGTGTCCCATCGTCATTAACAGGCTCTGAACCTTACAATTAACTGTCCGTTTTGCGTCGGATTCGAAAATCTAGACTCACAGATGAACGACCATAAGGTGCCCGAGGCAGCAATAGACCCTTCGAGACAAGTCGGCTGGAGGACGA
Organism: Schistocerca nitens; assembly: GCF_023898315.1. NCBI lineage: Eukaryota > Metazoa > Arthropoda > Insecta > Orthoptera > Acrididae > Schistocerca > Schistocerca nitens. The sequence goes on along the minus strand of NC_064623.1, from coordinate 235,722,802 downwards.
TGTATTGAATCGCGACGCAATTTGTGTGTTCCATCGTCATTAAGAGGCTCTGAACGTTACAATTCACTCTCAGTTTTGCGTCGGATTCGAAAATCTAGACTCACAGGAGAACGAGCATATGGTGCCCGAGGCAGCACTAGACCCATGGAGACAAGTCGGCTGTAGGACGTTGTATTGAATCGCGACGCAATTTGTGTGTTCCATCGTCATTAGCAGGCTCTGAACGTTACAATTAACTGTCAGTTTTGCATCGCATTCGAAAAACTAGACTCACAGGAGAACGACCATAAGGTGCCCGAGGCAGCAATAGACCCTTGGAGACAAGTCGGCTGTAGGACGATGTATTGAGACGCGACGCAATTTGTGTGTCCCATCGTCATTAACAGACTCTGAACGTTACAATTAACTGTCAGTTTTGCGTCGGATTCGAAAATCTAGACTCACAGATGAACGACCATAAGGTGCCCGAGGCAGCACTACACCCTTGGAGACAAGTCGGCGGGAGGAAGATGTATTGAATCGCGACGCAATTTGTGTGTTCCATCGTCATTAACAGGCTCTGAACATTACAATTAACTGTCAGTTTTGCGTCGGATTCGAAAATCTAGACTCACAGGACAACGACCATAAGGTGCCCGAGGCACCAATAGACCCTTCGAGACAAGTCGGCTGGAGAACGATGTATTGAGTCGCGACGCAATTTGTGTGTCCCATCGTCATTAACAGGCTCTGAACGTTACAATTAACTGTCAGTTTTGCGTCGGATTCGAAAATCTAGACTCACAGGAGAACGAGCATATGGTGCCCGAGGCAGCACTAGAGCCTTGGAGACAAGTCGGCTGTAGGACGATGTATTGAATCGCGACGCAATTTGTGTGTTCCATCGCCATTAAGAGGCTCTGAACGTTACAATTAACCGTCAGTTTTGCGTCGTATTCTGAAAACTAGACTCACAGGAGAACGACCATAAGGTGCCCGAGGCAGCAATAGACCCTTGGAGACAAGTCGGCTGGAGGACGATGTATTGAGACGCGACGCAATTTGTGTGTTCCATCGTCATTAAGAGGCTCTGAACCTTACAATTAACTGTCAGTTTTGCGTCGGATTCGAAAATCTAGACTCACCGATGAACGACCATAAGGTGCCCGAGGCAGCACTAGACCCATGGAGACAAGTCGGCTGTAGGACGTTGTATTGAATCGCGACGCAATTTGTGTGTTCCATCGTCATTAGCAGGCTCTGAACGTTACAATTAACTGTCAGTTTTGCATCGCATTCGAAAAACTAGACTCACAGGAGAACGACCATAAGGTGCCCGAGGCAGCAATAGACCCTTGGAGACAAGTCGGCTGTAGGACGATGTATTGAGACGCGACGCAATTTGTGTGTCCCATCGTCATTAACAGGCTCTGAACATTACAATTAACTGTCAGTTTTGCGTCGGATTCGAAAAACTAGACTCACAGGAGAACGACCATAAGGTGCCCGAGGCAGCAATAGACCCTTCGAGACAAGTCGGCTGGAGGACGATGTATTGAATCGCGACGCAATTTGTGTGTTCCATCGTCATTAACAGGCTCTGAACGTTACAATTAATTGTCAGTTTTGCGTCGTATTCGAAAAACTAGACTCACAGGAGAACGACCATAAGGTGCCCGAGGCACCAATAGACCCTTCGAGACAAGTCGGCTGGAGGACGATGTATTGATTCGCGACGCAATTTGTGTGTTCCATCGTCATTAAGAGGCTCTGAACCTTACAATTAACTGTCAGTTTTACGCCGGATTCGAAAAACTAGACTCATAGGAGAACGACCATAAGAGGCCCGAGGCACCAATAGACCCTTCGAGACAAGTCGGCTGGAGGACGATGTATTGAATCGCGACGCAATTTGTGTGTCCCATCGTCATTAACAGGCTCTGAACGTTACAATTAACTGTCAGTTTTGCGTCGTATTCTGAAAACTAGACTCACAGGAGAACGACGATAAGCTGCCCGAGGCAGCAATAGACCCTTGGAGACAAGTCGGCTGGAGGACGATGTATTGATTCGCGACGCAATTTGTGTGTTCCATCGTCATTAAGAGGCTCTGAACGTTACAATTAATTGTCAGTTTTGCGCCGGATTCGAAAAACTAGACTCATAGGAGAACGACCATAAGAGGCCCGAGGCACCAATAGACCCTTGGAGACAAGTCGGCTGGAGGACGAAGTATTGAATCGCGACGCAATTTGTGTGTCCCATCGTCATTAACAGGCTCTGAACCTTACAATTAACTGTCCGTTTTGCGTCGGATTCGAAAATCTAGACTCACAGATGAACGACCATAAGGTGCCCGAGGCAGCAATAGACCCTTCGAGACAAGTCGGCTGGAGGACGATGTATTGAATCGCGACGCAATTTGTGTGTTCCATCGTCATTAGCAGGCTCTGAACGTTACAATTAACTGTCAGTTTTGCATCGCATTCGAAAAACTAGACTCACAGGAGAACGACCATAAGGTGCCCGAGGCAGCAATAGACCCTTGGAGACAAGTCGGCTGTAGGACGATGTATTGAGACGCGACGCAATTTGTGTGTCCCATCGTCATTAACAGGCTCTGAACATTACAATTAACTGTCAGTTTTGCGTCGGATTCGAAAAACTAGACTCACAGGAGAACGACCATAAGGTGCCCGAGGCAGCAATAGACCCTTCGAGACAAGTCGGCTGGAGGACGATGTATTGAATCGCGACGCAATTTGTGTGTTCCATCGTCATTAACAGGCTCTGAACGTTACAATTAATTGTCAGTTTTGCGTCGTATTCGAAAAACTAGACTCACAGGAGAACGACCATAAGGTGCCCGAGGCACCAATAGACCCTTCGAGACAAGTCGGCTGTGGGACGATGTATTGAATCGCGACGCAATTTGTGTGTTCCATCGTCATCAAGAGGCTCTGAACGTTACAATTCACTGTCAGTTTTGCGCCGGATTCGAAAAACTAGACTCATAGGAGAACGACCAAAAGGTGCCCGGAGCAGCAATACTACCTCGGAGACACGTCGGCTGGAGGACGATGTATTGAATCGCGACGCAATTTGTGTGTTCCATCGTCATTAAGAGGCTCTGAACGTTACAATTAACTGTCAGTTTTGCGTCGGATTCGAAAATCTAGACTCACAGGAGATCGAGCATATGGTGCCCGAGGCAGCACTAGACCCTTGGAGACAAGTCGGCTGGAGGACGATGTATTGAGTCGCGACGCAATTTGTGTGTCCCATCGTCATTAACAGGCTCTGAACGTTACAATTCACTGTCAGTTTTGCGCCGGATTCGAAAAACTAGACTCATAGGAGAACGACCAAGAGGTGCCAGGAGCAGCAATAGACCCTTGGAGACAAGTCGGCTGGAGGACGATGTATTGATTCGCGACGCAATTTGTGTGTTCCATCGTCATTAAGAGGCTCTGAACGTTACAATTAATTGTCAGTTTTGCGCCGGATTCGAAAAACTAGACTCATAGGAGAACGACCATAAGAGGCCCGAGGCACCAATAGACCCTTGGAGACAAGTCGGCTGGAGGACGATGTATTGAATCGCGACGCAATTTGTGTGTTCCATCGTCATTAAGAGGCTCTGAACGTTACAATTAATTGTCAGTTTTGCGTCGTATTCGAAAAACTAGACTCACAGGAGAACGACCATAAGGTGCCCGAGGCAGCAATAGACCCTTGGAGACAAGTCGGCTGGAGGACGATGTATTGAGACGCGACGCAATTTGTGTGTTCCATCGTCATTAAGAGGCTCTGAACCTTACAATTAACTGTCAGTTTTGCGTCGGATTCGAAAATCTAGACTCACCGATGAACGACCATAAAGTGCCCGAGGCAGCAATAGACCCTTCGAGACAAGTCGGCTGGAGGACGATGTATTGAATCGCGACGCAATTTGTGTGTTCCATCGTCATTAACAGGCTCTGAACGTTACAATTAATTGTCAGTTTTGCGTCGTATTCGAAAAACTAGACTCACAGGAGAACGACAATATGGTGCCCGAGGCAGCACTAGACCCTTGGAGACAAGTCGGCTGGAGGACGATGTATTGAGTCGCGACGCAATTTGTGTGTCCCATCGTCATTAACAAGCTCTGAACGTTACAATTAACTGTCAGTTTTGCGTCGTATTCTGAAAACTAGACTCACAGGAGAACGACCATAAGGTGCCCGAGGCAGCAAGAGAGCCTTGGAGAGAGGTCGGCTGGAGGACGATGTATTGAATCGCGACGCAATTTGTGTGTTCCATCGTCATCAAGAGGCTCTGAACGTTACAATTCACTGTCAGTTTTGCGTCGGATTCGAAAATCTAGACTCACAGGAGAACGAGCATATGGTGCCCGAGGCAGCACTAGACCCTTGGAGACAAGTCGGCTGTAGGACTACGTATTGAATCGCGACGCAATTTGTGTGTTCCATTGTCATTAAGAGGCTCTGAACCTTAGAATTAACTGTCAGTTTTGCGTCGGATTCGAAAATCTAGACTCAAAGGAGAACGACCATAAGGTGCCCGAGGCAGCACTACACCCTTGGAGACAAGTCGGCTGGAGGACGATGTATTGAGTCGCGACGCAATTTGTGTGTCCCATCGTCATTAACAGGCTCTGAACCTTACAATTAACTGTCCGTTTTGCGTCGGATTCGAAAATCTAGACTCACAGATGAACGACCATAAGGTGCCCGAGGCAGCAATAGACCCTTCGAGACAAGTCGGCTGGAGGACGATGTATTGAATCGCGACGCAATTTGTGTGTTCCATCGTCATCAAGAGGCTCTGAACGTTACAATTCACTCTCAGTTTTGCGTCGGATTCGAAAATCTAGACTCACAGGAGAACGAGCATATGGTGCCCGAGGCAGCACTAGACCCATGGAGACAAGTCGGCTGTAGGACGTTGTATTGAATCGCGACGCAATTTGTGTGTTCCATCGTCATTAGCAGGCTCTGAACGTTACAATTAACTGTCAGTTTTGCATCGCATTCGAAAAACTAGACTCACAGGAGAACGACCATAAGGTGCCCGAGGCAGCAATAGACCCTTGGAGACAAGTCGGCTGTAGGACGATGTATTGAGACGCGACGCAATTTGTGTGTCCCATCGTCATTAACAGGCTCTGAACGTTACAATTAACTGTCAGTTTTGCGTCGGATTCGAAAATCTAGACTCACAGATGAACGACCATAAGGTGCCCGAGGCAGCACTACACCCTTGGAGACAAGTCGGCGGGAGGAAGATGTATTGAATCGCGACGCAATTTGTGTGTTCCATCGTCATTAACAGGCTCTGAACATTACAATTAACTGTCAGTTTTGCGTCGGATTCGAAAAACTAGACTCACAGGAGAACGACCATAAGGTGCCCGAGGCAGCAATAGACCCTTCGAGACAAGTCGGCTGGAGGACGATGTATTGAATCGCGACGCAATTTGTGTGTTCCATCGTCATGAACAGGCTCTGAACGTTACAATTAACTGTCAGTTTTGCGTCGGATTCGAAAATCTAGACTCACTGGAGATCGAGCATATGGTGCCCGAGGCAGCACTAGACCCTTGGAGACAAGTCGGCTGGAGGACGATGTATTGAGTCGCGACGCAATTTGTGTGTCCCATCGTCATTAACAGGCTCTGAACGTTACAATTAACTGTCAGTTTTGCGTCGGATTCGAAAATCTAGACTCACAGGAGAACGAGCATATGGTGCCCGAGGCAGCACTAGAGCCTTGGAGACAAGTCGGCTGTAGGACGATGTATTGAATCGCGACGCAATTTGTGTGTTCCATCGTCATTAAGAGGCTCTGAACGTTACAATTAACCGTCAGTTTTGCGTCGTATTCTGAAAACTAGACTCACAGGAGAACGACCATAAGGTGCCCGAGGCAGCAATAGACCCTTGGAGACAAGTCGGCTGGAGGACGATGTATTGAGACGCGACGCAATTTGTGTGTTCCATCGTCATTAAGAGGCTCTGAACCTTACAATTAACTGTCAGTTTTGCGTCGGATTCGAAAATCTAGACTCACCGATGAACGACCATAAGGTGCCCGAGGCACCAATAGACCCTTCGAGACAAGTCGGCTGGAGGACGATGTATTGAATCGCGACGCAATTTGTGTGTTCCATCGTCATTAAGAGGCTCTGAACGTTACAATTAATTGTCAGTTTTGCGCCGGATTCGAAAAACTAGACTCATAGGAGAACGACCAAGAGGTGCCAGGAGCAGCAATACTACCTCGGAGACATGTCGGCTGGAGGACGATGTATTGAATCGCGACGCAATTTGTGTGTTCCATCGTCATTAAGAGGCTCTGAACGTTACAATTAACTGTCAGTTTTGCGTCGGATTCGAAAATCTAGACTCACAGATGAACGACCATAAGGTGCCCGAGGCAGCAATAGACCCTTGGAGACAAGTCGGCTGGAGGACGATGTATTGATTCGCGACGCAATTTGTGTGTTCCATCGTCATTAAGAGGCTCTGAACCTTACAATTAACTGTCAGTTTTGCGCCGGATTCGAAAAACTAGACTCATAGGAGAACGACCATAAGAGGCCCGAGGCACCAATAGACCCTTCGAGACAAGTCGGCTGGAGGACGATGTATTGAATCGCGACGCAATTTGTGTGTCCCATCGTCATTAACAGGCTCTGAACGTTACAATTAACTGTCAGTTTTGCGTCGTATTCTGAAAACTAGACTCACAGGAGAACGACGATAAGGTGCCCGAGGCAGCAATAGACCCTTGGAGACAAGTCGGCTGGAGGACGATGTATTGATTCGCGACGCAATTTGTGTGTTCCATCGTCATTAAGAGGCTCTGAACGTTACAATTAATTGTCAGTTTTGCGCCGGATTCGAAAAACTAGACTCATAGGAGAACGACCATAAGAGGCCCGAGGCGCCAATAGACCCTTCGAGACAAGTCGGCTGGAGGACGATGTATTGAATCGCGACGCAATTTGTGTGTCCCATCGTCATTAACAGGCTCTGAACCTTACAATTAACTGTCCGTTTTGCGTCGGATTCGAAAATCTAGACTCACAGATGAACGACCATAAGGTGCCCGAGGCAGCAATAGACCCTTCGAGACAAGTCGGCTGGAGGACGATGTATTGAATCGCGACGCAATTTGTGTGTTCCATCGTCATCAAGAGGCTCTGAACGTTACAATTCACTCTCAGTTTTGCGTCGGATTCGAAAATCTAGACTCACAGGAGAACGAGCATATGGTGCCCGAGGCAGCACTAGACCCATGGAGACAAGTCGGCTGTAGGACGTTGTATTGAATCGCGACGCAATTTGTGTGTTCCATCGTCATTAGCAGGCTCTGAACGTTACAATTAACTGTCAGTTTTGCATCGCATTCGAAAAACTAGACTCACAGGAGAACGACCATAAGGTGCCCGAGGCAGCAATAGACCCTTGGAGACAAGTCGGCTGTAGGACGATGTATTGAGACGCGACGCAATTTGTGTGTCCCATCGTCATTAACAGGCTCTGAACATTACAATTAACTGTCAGTTTTGCGTCGGATTCGAAAAACTAGACTCACAGGAGAACGACCATAAGGTGCCCGAGGCAGCAATAGACCCTTCGAGACAAGTCGGCTGGAGGACGATGTATTGAATCGCGACGCAATTTGTGTGTTCCATCGTCATTAACAGGCTCTGAACGTTACAATTAATTGTCAGTTTTGCGTCGTATTCGAAAAACTAGACTCACAGGAGAACGACCATAAGGTGCCCGAGGCACCAATAGACCCTTCGAGACAAGTCGGCTGTGGGACGATGTATTGAATCGCGACGCAATTTGTGTGTTCCATCGTCATCAAGAGGCTCTGAACGTTACAATTCACTGTCAGTTTTGCGCCGGATTCGAAAAACTAGACTCATAGGAGAACGACCAAAAGGTGCCCGGAGCAGCAATACTACCTCGGAGACACGTCGGCTGGAGGACGATGTATTGAATCGCGACGCAATTTGTGTGTTCCATCGTCATTAAGAGGCTCTGAACGTTACAATTAACTGTCAGTTTTGCGTCGGATTCGAAAATCTAGACTCACTGGAGATCGAGCATATGGTGCCCGAGGCAGCACTAGACCCTTGGAGACAAGTCGGCTGGAGGACGATGTATTGAGTCGCGACGCAATTTGTGTGTCCCATCGTCATTAACAGGCTCTGAACGTTACAATTCACTGTCAGTTTTGCGCCGGATTCGAAAAACTAGACTCATAGGAGAACGACCAAGAGGTGCCAGGAGCAGCAATAGACCCTTGGAGACAAGTCGGCTGGAGGACGATGTATTGATTCGCGACGCAATTTGTGTGTTCCATCGTCATTAAGAGGCTCTGAACGTTACAATTAATTGTCAGTTTTGCGCCGGATTCGAAAAACTAGACTCATAGGAGAACGACCATAAGAGGCCCGAGGCACCAATAGACCCTTCGAGACAAGTCGGCTGGAGGACGATGTATTGAATCGCGACGCAATTTGTGTGTTCCATCGTCATTAAGAGGCTCTGAACGTTACAATTAATTGTCAGTTTTGCGTCGTACTTGAAAAACTAGACTCACAGGAGAACGACCATAAGGTGCCCGAGGCAGCAATAGACCCTTGGAGACAAGTCGGCTGGAGGACGATGTATTGAGACGCGACGCAATTTGTGTGTTCCATCGTCATTAAGAGGCTCTGAACGTTACAATTAACTGTCAGTTTTGCGTCGGGTTCGAAAATCTAGACTCACAGGCGAACGAGCATATGGTGCCCGAGGCAGCACTAGACCCTTGGAGACAAGTCGGCTGTAGGACGATGTATTGAATCGCGACGCAATTTGTGTGTTCCATCGTCATTAAGAGGCTCTGAACGTTACAATTAACCGTCAGTTTTGCGTCGTATTCTGAAAACTAGACTCACAGGAGAACGACCATAAGGTGCCCGAGGCAGCAATAGACCCTTGGAGACAAGTCGGCTGGAGGACGATGTATTGAGACGCGACGCAATTTGTGTGTTCCATCGTCATTAAGAGGCTCTGAACCTTACAATTAACTGTCAGTTTTGCGTCGGATTCGAAAATCTAGACTCACCGATGAACGACCATAAGGTGCCCGAGGCAGCAATAGACCCTTCGAGACAAGTCGGCTGGAGGACGATGTATTGAATCGCGACGCAATTTGTGTGTTCCATCGTCATTAACAGGCTCTGAACGTTACAATTAATTGTCAGTTTTGCGTCGTATTCGAAAAACTAGACTCACAGGAGAACGACAATATGGTGCCCGAGGCAGCAATAGACCCTTGGAGACAAGTCGGCTGGAGGACGATGTATTGAATCGCGACGCAATTTGTGTGTTCCATCGTCATTAAGAGGCTCTGAACGTTACAATTAATTGTCAGTTTTGCATCGCATTCGAAAAACTAGACTCACAGGAGAACGACCATAAGGTGCCCGAGGCAGCAATAGACCCTTGGAGACAAGTCGGCTGGAGGACGATGTATTGATTCGCGACGCAATTTGTGTGTTCCATCGTCATTAAGAGGCTCTGAACGTTACAATTAACTGTCAGTTTTGCGCCGGATTCGAAAAACTAGACTCATAGGAGAACGACCATAAGAGGCCCGAGGCACCAATGGACCCTTCGAGACAAGTCGGCTGGAGGACGATGTATTGAATCGCGACGCAATTTGTGTGTCCCATCGTCATTAACAGGCTCTGAACGTTACAATTAACTGTCAGTTTTGCGTCGTATTCTGAAAACTAGACTCACAGGAGAACGACGATAAGGTGCCCGAGGCAGCAATAGACCCTTGGAGACAAGTCGGCTGGAGGACGATGTATTGATTCGCGACGCAATTTGTGTGTTCCATCGTCATTAAGAGGCTCTGAACGTTACAATTAATTGTCAGTTTTGCGCCGGATTCGAAAAACTAGACTCATAGGAGAACGACCATAAGAGGCCCGAGGCACCAATAGACCCTTCGAGACAAGTCGGCTGGAGGACGATGTATTGAATCGCGACGCAATTTGTGTGTCCCATCGTCATTAACAGGCTCTGAACGTTACAATTAACTGTCAGTTTTGCGTCGTATTCTGAAAACTAGACTCACAGGAGAACGACCATAAGGTGCCCGAGGCACCAATAGACCCTTCGAGACAAGTCGGCTGGAGGACGATGTATTGAATCGCGACGCAATTTGTGTGTTCCATCGTCATTAAGAGGCTCTGAACGTTACAATTAATTGTCAGTTTTGCGCCGGATTCGAAAAACTAGACTCATAGGAGAACGACCAAGAGGTGCCAGGAGCAGCAATACTACCTCGGAGACATGTCGGCTGGAGGACTATGTATTGAATCGCGACGCAATTTGTGTGTTCCATCGTCAGTATCAGGCTCTGAACGTTACAATTAACTGTCAGTTTTGCGTCGGATTCGAAAATCTAGACTCACAGGAGAACGACCATAAGGTGCCCGAGGCAGCAAGAGGGCCTTGGAGACAGGTCGGCTGTGGGACGATGTATTGAATCGCGACGCAATTTGTGTGTTCCATCGTCATCAAGAGGCTCTGAACGTTACAATTAACTGTCAGTTTTGCGTCGGATTCGAAAATCTAGACTCACAGGAGAACGACCATAAGGTGCCCGAGGCAGCACTAGACCCTTGGAGACAAGTCGGCTGTAGGACTATGTATTGAATCGCGACGCAATTTGTGTGTTCCATTGTCATTAAGAGGCTCTGAACCTTACAATTAACTGTCAGTTTTGCGTCGGATTCGAAAATCTAGACTCAAAGGAGAACGACCATAAGGTGCCCGAGGCAGCACTAGACCCTTGGAGACAAGGCGGCTGGAGGACGATGTATTGAGTCGCGACGCAATTTGTGTGTCCCATCGTCATTAACAGGCTCTGAACCTTACAATTAACTGTCCGTTTTGCGTCGGATTCGAAAATCTAGACTCACAGATGAACGACCATAAGGTGCCCGAGGCAGCAATAGACCCTTCGAGACAAGTCGGCTGGAGGACGATGTATTGAATCGCGACGCAATTTGTGTGTTCCATCGTCATCAAGAGGCTCTGAACGTTACAATTAACTGTCAGTTTTGCGTCGGATTCGAAAATCTAGACTCACAGGAGATCGAGCATATGGTGCCCGAGGCAGCACTAGACCCTTGGAGACAAGTCGGCTGGAGGACGATGTATTGAATCGCGACGCAATTTGTGTGTTCCATCGTCATTAACAGGCTCTGAACGTTACAATTAATTGTCAGTTTTGCGTCGTATTCGAAAAACTAGACTCACAGGAGAACGACCATAAGGTGCCCGAGCCACCAATAGACCCTTCGAGACAAGTCGGCTGTGGGACGATGTATTGAATCGCGACGCAATTTGTGTGTTCCATCGTCATCAAGAGGCTCTGAACGTTACAATTCACTGTCAGTTTTGCGCCGGATTCGAAAAACTAGACTCATAGGAGAACGACCAAAAGGTGCCCGGAGCAGCAATACTACCTCGGAGACACGTCGGCTGGAGGACGATGTATTGAATCGCGACGCAATTTGTGTGTTCCATCGTCATTAAGAGGCTCTGAACGTTACAATTAACTGTCAGTTTTGCGTCGGATTCGAAAATCTAGACTCACAGGAGATCGAGCATATGGTGCCCGAGGCAGCACTAGACCCTTGGAGACAAGTCGGCTGGAGGACGATGCATTGAGTCGCGACGCAATTTGTGTGTCCCATCGTCATTAACAGGCTCTGAACGTTACAATTCACTGTCAGTTTTGCGCCGGATTCGAAAAACTAGACTCATAGGAGAACGACCAAGAGGTGCCAGGAGCAGCAATAGACCCTTGGAGACAAGCCGCCTGGAGGACGATGTATTGATTCGCGACGCAATTTGTGTGTTCCATCGTCATTAAGAGGCTCTGAACGTTACAATTAATTGTCAGTTTTGCGCCGGATTCGAAAAACTAGACTCATAGGAGAACGACCATAAGAGGCCCGAGGCACCAATAGACCCTTCGAGACAAGTCGGCTGGAGGACGATGTATTGAATCGCGACGCAATTTGTGTGTTCCATCGTCATTAAGAGGCTCTGAACGTTACAATTAATTGTCAGTTTTGCGTCGTATTCGAAAAACTAGACTCACAGGAGAACGACCATAAGGTGCCCGAGGCAGCAATAGACCCTTGGAGACAAGTCGGCTGGAGGACGATGTATTGAATCGCGACGCAATTTGTGTGTTCCATCGTCATTAAGAGGCTCTGAACGTTACACATAACTGTCAGTTTTGCGTCGGATTCGAAAATCTAGACTCACAGGACAACGACCATAAGGTGCCCGAGGCACCAATAGACCCTTCGAGACAAGTCGGCTGGAGGACGATGTATTGAGTCGCGACGCAATTTGTGTGTCCCATCGTCATTAACAGGCTCTGAACGTTACAATTAACTGTCAGTTTTGCGTCGGATTCGAAAATCTAGACTCACAGGAGAACGAGCATATGGTGCCCGAGGCAGCACTAGAGCCTTGGAGACAAGTCGGCTGTAGGACGATGTATTGAATCGCGACGCAATTTGTGTGTTCCATCGTCATTAAGAGGCTCTGAACGTTACAATTAACCGTCAGTTTTGCGTCGTATTCTGAAAACTAGACTCACAGGAGAACGACCATAAGGTGCCCGAGGCAGCAATAGACCCTTGGAGACAAGTCGGCTGGAGGACGATGTATTGAGTCGCGACGCAATTTGTGTGTCCCATCGTCATTAACAGGCTCTGAACCTTACAATTAACTGTCCGTTTTGCGTCGGATTCGAAAATCTAGACTCACAGATGAACGACCATAAGGTGCCCGAGGCAGCAATAGACCCTTCGAGACAAGTCGGCTGGAGGACGATGTATTGAATCGCGACGCAATTTGTGTGTTCCATCGTCATCAAGAGGCTCTGAACGTTAGAATTCACTCTCAGTTTTGCGTCGGATTCGAAAATCTAGACTCACAGGAGAACGAGCATATGGTGCCCGAGGCAGCACTAGACCCATGGAGACAAGTCGGCTGTAGGACGTTGTATTGAATCGCGACGCAATTTGTGTGTTCCATCGTCATTAGCAGGTTCTGAACGTTACAATTAACTGTCAGTTTTGCATCGCATTCGAAAAACTAGACTCACAGGAGAACGACCATAAGGTGCCCGAGGCAGCAATAGACCCTTGGAGACAAGTCGGCTGTAGGACGATGTATTGAGACGCGACGCAATTTGTGTGTCCCATCGTCATTAACAGGCTCTGAACGTTACAATTAACTGTCAGTTTTGCGTCGGATTCGAAAATCTAGACTCACAGATGAACGACCATAAGGTGCCCGAGGCAGCACTACACCCTTGGAGACAAGTCGGCGGGAGGAAGATGTATTGAATCGCGACGCAATTTGTGTGTTCCATCGTCATTAACAGGCTCTGAACATTACAATTAACTGTCAGTTTTGCGTCGGATTCGAAAAACTAGACTCACAGGAGAACGACCATAAGGTGCCCGAGGCAGCAATAGACCCTTCGAGACAAGTCGGCTGGAGGACGATGTATTGAATCGCGACGCAATTTGTGTGTTCCATCGTCATTAACAGGCTCTGAACGTTACAATTAATTGTCAGTTTTGCGTCGTATTCGAAAAACTAGACTCACAGGAGAACGACCATAAGGTGCCCGAGGCACCAATAGACCCTTCGAGACAAGTCGGCTGTGGGACGATGTATTGAATCGCGACGCAATTTGTGTGTTCCATCGTCATCAAGAGGCTCTGAACGTTACAATTCACTGTCAGTTTTGCGCCGGATTCGAAAAACTAGACTCATAGGAGAACGACCAAAAGGTGCCCGGAGCAGCAATACTACCTCGGAGACACGTCGGCTGGAGGACGATGTATTGAATCGCGACGCAATTTGTGTGTTCCATCGTCATTAAGAGGCTCTGAACGTTACAATTAACTGTCAGTTTTGCGTCGGATTCGAAAATCTAGACTCACAGGAGATCGAGCATATGGTGCCCGAGGCAGCACTAGACCCTTGGAGACAAGTCGGCTGGAGGACGATGTATTGAGTCGCGACGCAATTTGTGTGTCCCATCGTCATTAACAGGCTCTGAACGTTACAATTCACTGTCAGTTTTGCGCCGGATTCGAAAAACTAGACTCATAGGAGAACGACCAAGAGGTGCCAGGAGCAGCAATAGACCCTTGGAGACAAGCCGCCTGGAGGACGATGTATTGATTCGCGACGCAATTTGTGTGTTCCATCGTCATTAAGAGGCTCTGAACGTTACAATTAATTGTCAGTTTTGCGCCGGATTCGAAAAACTAGACTCATAGGAGAACGACCATAAGAGGCCCGAGGCAGCAATAGACCCTTCGAGACAAGTCGGCTGGAGGACGATGTATTGAATGGCGACGCAATTTGTGTGTTCCATCGTCATTAAGAGGCTCTGAACGTTACAATTAATTGTCAGTTTTGCGTCGTATTCGAAAAACTAGACTCACAGGAGAACGACCATAAGGTGCCCGAGGCAGCAATAGACCCTTGGAGACAAGTCGGCTGGAGGACGATGTATTGAATCGCGACGCAATTTGTGTGTTCCATCGTCATTAAGAGGCTCTGAACGTTACAATTAACTGTCAGTTTTGCGTCGGATTCGAAAATCTAGACTCACAGGACAACGACCATAAGGTGCCCGAGGCACCAATAGACCCTTCGAGACAAGTCGGCTGGAGGACGATGTATTGAGTCGCGACGCAATTTGTGTGTCCCATCGTCATTAACAGGCTCTGAACGTTACAATTAACTGTCAGTTTTGCGTCGGATTCGAAAATCTAGACTCACAGGAGAACGAGCATATGGTGCCCGAGGCAGCACTAGAGCCTTGGAGACAAGTCGGCTGTAGGACGATGTATTGAATCGCGACGCAATTTGTGTGTTCCATCGCCATTAAGAGGCTCTGAACGTTACAATTAACCGTCAGTTTTGCGTCGTATTCTGAAAACTAGACTCACAGGAGAACGACCATAAGGTGCCCGAGGCAGCAATAGACCCTTGGAGACAAGTCGGCTGGAGGACGATGTATTGAGACGCGACGCAATTTGTGTGTTCCATCGTCATTAAGAGGCTCTGAACCTTACAATTAACTGTCAGTTTTGCGTCGGATTCGAAAATCTAGACTCACCGATGAACGACCATAAGGTGCCCGAGGCAGCAATAGACCCTTCGAGACAAGTCGGCTGGAGGACGATGTATTGAATCGCGACGCAATTTGTGTGTTCCATCGTCATTAACAGGCTCTGAACGTTACAATTAATTGTCAGTTTTGCGTCGTATTCGAAAAACTAGACTCACAGGAGAACGACCATAAGGTGCCCGAGGCACCAATAGACCCTTCGAGACAAGTCGGCTGGAGGACGATGTATTGAATCGCGACGCAATTTGTGTGTTCCATCGTCATTAAGAGGCTCTGAACGTTACAATTAATTGTCAGTTTTGCGCCGGATTCGAAAAACTAGACTCATAGGAGAACGACCAAGAGGTGCCAGGAGCAGCAATACTACCTCGGAGACATGTCGGCTGGAGGACGATGTATTGAATCGCGACGCAATTTGTGTGTTCCATCGTCATTAAGAGGCTCTGAACGTTACAATTAGCTGTCAGTTTTGCGTCGGATTCGAAAATCTAGACTCACAGGAGAACGACCATAAGGTGCCCGAGGCAGCACTAGACCCTTGGAGACAAGTAGGCTGGAGGACGATGTATTGAGTCGCGACGCAATTTGTGTGTCCCATCGTCATTAACAGGCTCTGAACGTTACAATTAACTGTCAGTTTTGCATCGTATTCGAAAATCTAGACTCACAGGAGAACGAGCATATGGTGCCAGAGGCAGCACTAGACCCTTGGAGACAAGTCGGCTGTAGGACGATGTATTGAATCGCGATGCAATTTGTGTGTTCCATCGTCATTAAGAGGCTCTGAACGTTACAATTAACTGTCAGTTTTGCATCGCATTCGAAAAACTAGACTCACAGGAGAACGACCATAAGGTGCCCGAGGCAGCAATAGACCCTTGGAGACAAGTCGGCTGGAGGACGATGTATTGAGACGCGACGCAATTTGTGTGTCCCATCGTCATTAACAGGCTCTGAACGTTACAATTAACTGTCAGTTTTGCATCGCATTCGAAAAACTAGACTCACAGGAGAACGACCATAAGGTGCCCGAGGCAGCAATAGACCATTGGAGACAAGTCGGCTGGAGGACGATGTATTGATTCGCGACGCAATTTGTGTGTTCCATCGTCATTAAGAGGCTCTGAACGTTACAATTCACTGTCAGTTTTGCGCCGGATTCGAAAAACTAGACTCATAGGAGAACGACCAAAAGGTGCCCGGAGCAGCAATACTACCTCGGAGACACGTCGGCTGGAGGACGATGTATTGAATCGCGACGCAATTTGTGTGTTCCATCGTCATTAAGAGGCTCTGAACGTTACAATTAAATGTCAGTTTTGCGTCGGATTCGAAAATCTAGACTCACAGGACAACGACCATAAGGTGCCCGAGGCACCAATAGACCCTTCGAGACAAGTCGGCTGGAGGACGATGTATTGAGTCGCGACGCAATTTGTGTGTCCCATCGTCATTAACAGGCTCTGAACGTTACAATTAACTGTCAGTTTTGCGTCGGATTCGAAAATCTAGACTCACAGATGAACGACCATAAGGTGCCCGAGGCAGCACTACACCCTTGGAGACAAGTCGGCGGGAGGAAGATGTATTGAATCGCGACGCAATTTGTGTGTTCCATCGTCATTAACAGGCTCTGAACATTACAATTAACTGTCAGTTTTGCGTCGGATTCGAAAAACTAGACTCACAGGAGAACGACCATAAGGTGCCCGAGGCAGCAATAGACCCTTCGAGACAAGTCGGCTGGAGGACGATGTATTGAATCGCGACGCAATTTGTGTGTTCCATCGTCATGAACAGGCTCTGAACGTTACAATTAACTGTCAGTTTTGCGTCGGATTCGAAAATCTAGACTCACAGGAGAACGACCATAAGGTGCCCGAGGCACCAATAGACCCTTCGAGACAAGTCGGCTGGAGGACGATGTATTGAGTCGCGACGCAATTTGTGTGTCCCATCGTCATTAACAGGCTCTGAACGTTACAATTAACTGTCAGTTTTGCGTCGGATTCGAAAATCTAGACTCACCGATAAACGACCATAAGGTGCCCGAGGCAGCAATAGACCCTTCGAGACAAGTCGGCTGGAGGACGATGTATTGAATCGCGACGCAATTTGTGTGTTCCATCGTCATTAACAGGCTCTGAACGTTACAATTAATTGTCAGTTTTGCGTCGTATTCGAAAAACTAGACTCACAGGAGAACGACCATAAGGTGCCCGAGGCACCAATAGACCCTTCGAGACAAGTCGGCTGGAGGACGATGTATTGAATCGCGACGCAATTTGTGTGTTCCATCGTCATTAAGAGGCTCTGAACGTTACAATTAATTGTCAGTTTTGCGTCGGATTCGAAAATCTAGACTCACAGATGAACGACCATAAGGTGCCCGAGGCAGCAATAGACCCTTGGAGACAAGTCGGCTGGAGGACGATGTATTGATTCGCGACGCAATTTGTGTGTTCCATCGTCATTAAGAGGCTCTGAACCTTACAATTAACTGTCAGTTTTGCGCCGGATTCGAAAAACTAGACTCATAGGAGAACGACCATAAGAGGCCCGAGGCACCAATAGACCCTTCGAGACAAGTCGGCTGGAGGACGATGTATTGAATCGCGACGCAATTTGTGTGTCCCATCGTCATTAACAGGCTCTGAACGTTACAATTAACTGTCAGTTTTGCGTCGTATTCTGAAAACTAGACTCACAGGAGAACGACGATAAGGCGCCCGAGGCAGCAATAGACCCTTGGAGACAAGTCGGCTGGAGGACGATGTATTGATTCGCGACGCAATTTGTGTGTTCCATCGTCATTAAGAGGCTCTGAACGTTACAATTAATTGTCAGTTTTGCGCCGGATTCGAAAAACTAGACTCATAGGAGAACGACCATAAGAGGCCCGAGGCACCAATAGACCCTTCGAGACAAGTCGGCTGGAGGACGATGTATTGAATCGCGACGCAATTTGTGTGTCCCATCGTCATTAACAGGCTCTGAACCTTACAATTAACTGTCCGTTTTGCGTCGGATTCGAAAATCTAGACTCACAGATGAACGACCATAAGGTGCCCGAGGCAGCAATAGACCCTTCGAGACAAGTCGGCTGGAGGACGATGTATTGAATCGCGACGCAATTTGTGTGTTCCATCGTCATCAAGAGGCTCTGAACGTTACAATTCACTCTCAGTTTTGCGTCGGATTCGAAAATCTAGACTCACAGGAGAACGAGCATATTGTGCCCGAGGCAGCACTAGACCATTGGAGACTAGTCGGCTGGAGGACGATGTATTGAATCGCGACGCAATTTGTGTGTTCCATCGTCATTAGCAGGCTCTGAACGTTACAATTAACTGTCAGTTTTGCATCGCATTCGAAAAACTAGACTCACAGGAGAACGACCATAAGGTGCCCGAGGCAGCAATAGACCCTTGGAGACAAGTCGGCTGTAGGACGATGTATTGAGACGCGACGCAATTTGTGTGTCCCATCGTCATTAACAGGCTCTGAACGTTACAATTAACTGTCAGTTTTGCGTCGGATTCGAAAATCTAGACTCACAGATGAACGACCATAAGGTGCCCGAGGCAGCACTACACCCTTGGAGACAAGTAGGCGGGAGGAAGATGTATTGAATCGCGACGCAATTTGTGTGTTCCATCGTCATTAACAGGCTCTGAACATTACAATTAACTGTCAGTTTTGCGTCGGATTCGAAAAACTAGACTCACAGGAGAACGACCATAAGGTGCCCGAGGCAGCAATAGACCCTTCGAGACAAGTCGGCTGGAGGACGATGTATTGAATCGCGACGCAATTTGTGTGTTCCATCGTCATTAACAGGCTCTGAACGTTACAATTAATTGTCAGTTTTGCGTCGTATTCGAAAAACTAGACTCACAGGAGAACGACCATAAGGTGCCCGAGGCACCAATAGACCCTTCGAGACAAGTCGGCTGTGGGACGATGTATTGAATCGCGACGCAATTTGTGTGTTCCATCGTCATCAAGAGGCTCTGAACGTTACAATTCACTGTCAGTTTTGCGCCGGATTCGAAAAACTAGACTCATAGGAGAACGACCAAAAGGTGCCCGGAGCAGCAATACTACCTCGGAGACACGTCGGCTGGAGGACGATGTATTGAATCGCGACGCAATTTGTGTGTTCCATCGTCATTAAGAGGCTCTGAACGTTACAATTAACTGTCAGTTTTGCGTCGGATTCGAAAATCTAGACTCACAGGAGATCGAGCATATGGTGCCCGAGGCAGCACTAGACCCTTGGAGACAAGTCGGCTGGAGGACGATGTATTGAGTCGCGACGCAATTTGTGTGTCCCATCGTCATTAACAGGCTCTGAACGTTACAATTCACTGTCAGTTTTGCGCCGGATTCGAAAAACTAGACTCATAGGAGAACGACCAAGAGGTGCCAGGAGCAGCAATAGACCCTTGGAGACAAGTCGGCTGGAGGACGATGTATTGATTCGGGACGCAATTTGTGTGTTCCATCGTCATTGAGAGGCTCTGAACGTTACAATTAATTGTCAGTTTTGCGCCGGATTCGAAAAACTAGACTCATAGGAGAACGACCATAAGAGGCCCGAGGCAGCACTAGAGCCTTGGAGACAAGTCGGCTGTAGGACGATGTATTGAATCGCGACGCAATTTGTGTGTTCCATCGTCATTAAGAGGCTCTGAACGTTACAATTAATTGTCAGTTTTGCGTCGTATTCGAAAAACTAGACTCACAGGAGAACGACCATAAGGTGCCCGAGGCAGCAATAGACCCTTGGAGACAAGTCGGCTGGAGGACGATGTATTGAGACGCGACGCAATTTGTGTGTTCCATCGTCATTAAGAGGCTCTGAACGTTACAATTAACTGTCAGTTTTGCATCGTATTCGAAAATCTAGACTCACAGGAGAACGAGCATATGGTGCCCGAGGCAGCACTAGACCCTTGGAGACAAGTCGGCTGTAGGACGATGTATTGAATCGCGATGCAATTTGTGTGTTCCATCGTCATTAAGAGGCTCTGAACGTTACAATTAACTGTCAGTTTTGCATCGCATTCGAAAAACTAGACTCACAGGAGAACGACCATAAGGTGCCCGAGGCAGCAATAGACCCTTGGAGACAAGTCGGCTGGAGGACGATGTATTGAGACGCGACGCAATTTGTGTGTCCCATCGTCATTAACAGGCTCTGAACGTTACAATTAACTGTCAGTTTTGCATCGCATTCGAAAAACTAGACTCACAGGAGAACGACCATAAGGTGCCCGAGGCAGCAATAGACCATTGGAGACAAGTCGGCTGGAGGACGATGTATTGATTCGCGACGCAATTTGTGTGTTCCATCGTCATTAAGAGGCTCTGAACGTTACAATTCACTGTCAGTTTTGCGCCGGATTCGAAAAACTAGACTCATAGGAGAACGACCAAAAGGTGCCCGGAGCAGCAATACTACCTCGGAGACACGTCGGCTGGAGGACGATGTATTGAATCGCGACGCAATTTGTGTGTTCCATCGTCATTAAGAGGCTCTGAACGTTACAATTAAATGTCAGTTTTGCGTCGGATTCGAAAATCTAGACTCACAGGACAACGACCATAAGGTGCCCGAGGCACCAATAGACCCTTCGAGACAAGTCGGCTGGAGGACGATGTATTGAGTCGCGACGCAATTTGTGTGTCCCATCGTCATTAACAGGCTCTGAACGTTACAATTAACTGTCAGTTTTGCGTCGGATTCGAAAATCTAGACTCACAGATGAACGACCATAAGGTGCCCGAGGCAGCACTACACCCTTGGAGACAAGTCGGCGGGAGGAAGATGTATTGAATCGCGACGCAATTTGTGTGTTCCATCGTCATTAACAGGCTCTGAACATTACAATTAACTGTCAGTTTTGCGTCGGATTCGATAAACTAGACTCACAGGAGAACGACCATAAGGTGCCCGAGGCAGCAATAGACCCTTCGAGACAAGTCGGCTGGAGGACGATGTATTGAATCGCGACGCAATTTGTGTGTTCCATCGTCATGAACAGGCTCTGAACGTTACAATTAACTGTCAGTTTTGCGTCGGATTCGAAAATCTAGACTCACAGGAGAACGACCATAAGGTGCCCGAGGCACCAATAGACCCTTCGAGACAAGTCGGCTGGAGGACGATGTATTGAGTCGCGACGCAATTTGTGTGTCCCATCGTCATTAACAGGCTCTGAACGTTACAATTAACTGTCAGTTTTGCGTCGGATTCGAAAATCTAGACTCACAGGAGAACGAGCATATGGTGCCCGAGGCAGCACTAGAGCCTTGGAGACAAGTCGGCTGTAGGACGATGTATTGAATCGCGACGCAATTTGTGTGTTCCATCGTCATTAAGAGGCTCTGAACGTTACAATTAACCGTCAGTTTTGCGTCGTATTCTGAAAACTAGACTCACAGGAGAACGACCATAAGGTGCCCGAGGCAGCAATAGACCCTTGGAGACAAGTCGGCTGGAGGACGATGTATTGAGACGCGACGCAATTTGTGTGTTCCATCGTCATTAAGAGGCTCTGAACCTTACAATTAACTGTCAGTTTTGCGTCGGATTCGAAAATCTAGACTCACCGATGAACGACCATAAGGTGCCCGAGGCAGCAATAGACCCTTCGAGACAAGTCGGCTGGAGGACGATGTATTGAATCGCGACGCAATTTGTGTGTTCCATCGTCATTAACAGGCTCTGAACGTTACAATTAATTGTCAGTTTTGCGTCGTATTCGAAAAACTAGACTCACAGGAGAACGACCATAAGGTGCCCGAGGCACCAATAGACCCTTCGAGACAAGTCGGCTGGAGGACGATGTATTGAATCGCGACGCAATTTGTGTGTTCCATCGTCATTAAGAGGCTCTGAACGTTACAATTAATTGTCAGTTTTGCGTCGGATTCGAAAATCTAGACTCACAGATGAACGACCATAAGGTGCCCGAGGCAGCAATAGACCCTTGGAGACAAGTCGGCTGGAGGACGATGTATTTATTCGCGACGCAATTTGTGTGTTCCATCGTCATTAAGAGGCTCTGAACCTTACAATTAACTGTCAGTTTTGCGCCGGATTCGAAAAACTAGACTCATAGGAGAACGACCATAAGAGGCCCGAGGCACCAATAGACCCTTCGAGACAAGTCGGCTGGAGGACGATGTATTGAATCGCGACGCAATTTGTGTGTCCCATCGTCATTAACAGGCTCTGAACGTTACAATTAACTGTCAGTTTTGCGTCGTATTCTGAAAACTAGACTCACAGGAGAACGACGATAAGGCGCCCGAGGCAGCAATAGACCCTTTGAAACAAGTCGGCTGGAGGACGATGTATTGATTCGCGACGCAATTTGTGTGTTCCATCGTCATTAAGAGGCTCTGAACGTTACAATTAATTGTCAGTTTTGCGCCGGATTCGAAAAACTAGACTCATAGGAGAACGACCATAAGAGGCCCGAGGCACCAATAGACCCTTCGAGACAAGTCGGCTGGAGGACGATGTATTGAATCGCGACGCAATTTGTGTGTCCCATCGTCATTAACAGGCTCTGAACCTTACAATTAACTGTCCGTTTTGCGTCGGATTCGAAAATCTAGACTCACAGATGAACGACCATAAGGTGCCCGAGGCAGCAATAGACCCTTCGAGACAAGTCGGCTGGAGGACGATGTATTGAATCGCGACGCAATTTGTGTGTTCCATCGTCATCAAGAGGCTCTGAACGTTACAATTCACTCTCAGTTTTGCGTCGGATTCGAAAATCTAGACTCACAGGAGAACGAGCATATGGTGCCCGAGGCAGCACTAGACCATTGGAGACTAGTCGGCTGGAGGACGATGTATTGAATCGCGACGCAATTTGTGTGTTCCATCGTCATTAGCAGGCTCTGAACGTTACAATTAACTGTCAGTTTTGCATCGCATTCGAAAAACTAGACTCACAGGAGAATGACCATAAGGTGCCCGAGGCAGCAATAGACCCTTGGAGACAAGTCGGCTGTAGGACGATGTATTGAGACGCGACGCAATTTGTGTGTCCCATCGTCATTAACAGGCTCTGAACGTTACAATTAACTGTCAGTTTTGCGTCGGATTCGAAAATCTAGACTCACAGATGAACGACCATAAGGTGCCCGAGGCAGCACTACACCCTTGGAGACAAGTCGGCTGGAGGAAGATGTATTGAATCGCGACGCAATTTGTGTGTTCCATCGTCATTAACAGGCTCTGAACATTACAATTAACTGTCAGTTTTGCGTCGGATTCGAAAAACTAGACTCACAGGAGAACGACCATAAGGTGCCCGAGGCAGCAATAGACCCTTCGAGACAAGTCGGCTGGAGGACGATGTATTGAATCGCGACGCAATTTGTGTGTTCCATCGTCATTAACAGGCTCTGAACGTTACAATTAATTGTCAGTTTTGCGTCGTATTCGAAAAACTAGACTCACAGGAGAACGACCATAAGGTGCCCGAGGCACCAATAGACCCTTCGAGACAAGTCGGCTGTGGGACGATGTATTGAATCGCGACGCAATTTGTGTGTTCCATCGTCACAAAGAGGCTCTGAACGTTACAATTCACTGTCAGTTTTGCGCCGGATTCGAAAATCTAGACTCACAGGACAACGACCATAAGGTGCCCGAGGCACCAATAGACCCTTCGAGACAAGTCGGCTGGAGGACGATGTATTGAGTCGCGACGCAATTTGTGTGTCCCATCGTCATTAACAGGCTCTGAACGTTACAATTAACTGTCAGTTTTGCGTCGGATTCGAAAATCTAGACTCACAGGAGAACGAGCATATGGTGCCCGAGGCAGCACTAGAGCCTTGGAGACAAGTCGGCTGTAGGACGATGTATTGAATCGCGACGCAATTTGTGTGTTCCATCGCCATTAAGAGGCTCTGAACGTTACAATTAACCGTCAGTTTTGCGTCGTATTCTGAAAACTAGACTCACAGGAGAACGACCATAAGGTGCCCGAGGCAGCAATACACCCTTGGAGACAAGTCGGCTGGAGGACGATGTATTGATTCGCGACGCAATTTGTGTGTTCCATCGTCATTAAGAGGCTCTGAACGTTACAATTAATTGTCAGTTTTGCGCCGGATTCGAAAAACTAGACTCATAGGAGAACGACCATAAGAGGCCCGAGGCAGCACTAGAGCCTTGGAGACAAGTCGGCTGTAGGACGATGTATTGAATCGCGACGCAATTTGTGTGTTCCATCGTCATTAAGAGGCTCTGAACGTTACAATTAATTGTCAGTTTTGCGTCGTATTCGAAAAACTAGACTCACAGGAGAACGACCATAAGGTGCCCGAGGCAGCAATAGACCCTTGGAGACAAGTCGGCTGGAGGACGATGTATTGAGACGCGACGCAATTTGTGTGTTCCATCGTCATTAAGAGGCTCTGAACGTTACAATTAACTGTCAGTTTTGCGTCGGATTCGAAAATCTAGACTCACAGGAGAACGAGCATATGGTGCCCGAGGCAGCACTAGACCCTTGGAGACAAGTCGGCTGTAGGACGATGTATTGAATCGCGACGCAATTTGTGTGTTCCATCGTCATTAAGAGGCTCTGAACGTTACAATTAACCGTCAGTTTTGCGTCGTATTCTGAAAACTAGACTCACAGGAGAACGACCATAAGGTGCCCGAGGCAGCAATAGACCCTTGGAGACAAGTCGGCTGGAGGACGATGTATTGAGACGCGACGCAATTTGTGTGTTCCATCGTCATTAAGAGGCTCTGAACCTTACAATTAACTGTCAGTTTTGCGTCGGATTCGAAAATCTAGACTCACCGATGAACGACCATAAGGTGCCCGAGGCAGCAATAGACCCTTCGAGACAAGTCGGCTGGAGGACGATGTATTGAATCGCGACGCAATTTGTGTGTTCCATCGTCATTAACAGGCTCTGAACGTTACAATTAATTGTCAGTTTTGCGTCGTATTCGAAAAACTAGACTCACAGGAGAACGACAATATGGTGCCCGAGGCAGCAATAGACCCTTGGAGACAAGTCGGCTGGAGGACGATGTATTGAATCGCGACGCAATTTGTGTGTTCCATCGTCATTAAGAGGCTCTGAATGTTACAATTAATTGTCAGTTTTGCATCGCATTCGAAAAACTACTCACAGGAGAACGACCATAAGGTGCACGAGGCAGCAATAGACCCTTGGAGAAAAGTCGGCTGGAGGACGATGTATTGATTCGCGACGCAATTTGTGTGTTCCATCGTCATTAAGAGGCTCTGAACGTTACAATTAACTGTCAGTTTTGCGCCGGATTCGAAAAACTAGACTCATAGGAGAACGACCATAAGAGGCCCGAGGCACCAATAGACCCTTCGAGACAAGTCGGCTGGAGGACGATGTATTGAATCGCGACGCAATTTGTGTGTCCCATCGTCATTAACAGGCTCTGAACGTTACAATTCACTGTCAGTTTTGCGTCGTATTCTGAAAACTAGACTCACAGGAGAACGACCATAAGGTGCCCGAGGCACCAATAGAGCCTTGGAGACAAGTCGGCTGGAGGACGATGTATTGATTCGCGACGCAATTTGTGTGTTCCATCGTCATTAAGAGGCTCTGAACGTTACAATTAATTGTCAGTTTTGCGCCGGATTCGAAAAACTAGACTCATAGGAGAACGACCATAAGAGGCCCGAGGCACCAATAGACCCTTCGAGACAAGTCGGCTGGAGGACGATGTATTGAATCGCGACGCAATTTGTGTGTCCCATCGTCATTAACAGGCTCTGAACGTTACAATTAACTGTCAGTTTTGCGTCGTATTCTGAAAACTAGACTCACAGGAGAACGACCATAAGGTGCCCGAGGCACCAATAGACCCTTCGAGACAAGTCGGCTGGAGGACGATGTATTGAATCGCGACGCAATTTGTGTGTTCCATCGTCATTAAGAGGCTCTGAACGTTACAATTAATTGTCAGTTTTGCGCCGGATTCGAAAAACTAGACTCATAGGAGAACGACCAACAGGTGCCAGGAGCAGCAATACTACCTCGGAGACATGTCGGCTGGAGGACTATGTATTGAATCGCGACGCAATTTGTGTGTTCCATCGTCAGTATCAGGCTCTGAACGTTACAATTAACTGTCAGTTTTGCGTCGGATTCGAAAATCTAGACTCACAGGAGAACGACCATAAGGTGCCCGAGGCAGCAAGAGGGCCTTGGAGACAGGTCGGCTGTGGGACGATGTATTGAATCGCGACGCAATTTGTGTGTTCCATCGTCATCAAGAGGCTCTGAACGTTACAATTAACTGTCAGTTTTGCGTCGGATTCGAAAATCTAGACTCACAGGAGAACGACCATAAGGTGCCCGAGGCAGCACTAGACCCTTGGAGACAAGTCGGCTGTAGGACTATGTATTGAATCGCGACGCAATTTGTGTGTTCCATTGTCATTAAGAGGCTCTGAACCTTACAATTAACTGTCAGTTTTGCGTCGGATTCGAAAATCTAGACTCAAAGGAGAACGACCATAAGGTGCCCGAGGCAGCACTAGACCCTTGGAGACAAGTCGGCTGGAGGACGATGTATTGAGTCGCGACGCAATTTGTGTGTCCCATCGTCATTAACAGGCTCTGAACCTTACAATTAACTGTCCGTTTTGCGTCGGATTCGAAAATCTAGACTCACAGATGAACGACCATAAGGTGCCCGAGGCAGCAATAGACCCTTCGAGACAAGTCGGCTGGAGGACGATGTATTGAATCGCGACGCAATTTGTGTGTTCCATCGTCATCAAGAGGCTCTGAACGTTAGAATTCACTCTCAGTTTTGCGTCGGATTCGAAAATCTAGACTCACAGGAGAACGAGCATATGGTGCCCGAGGCAGCACTAGACCCATGGAGACAAGTCGGCTGTAGGACGTTGTATTGAATCGTGACGCAATTTGTGTGTTCCATCGTCATTAGCAGGCTCTGAACGTTACAATTAACTGTCAGTTTTGCATCGCATTCGAAAAACTAGACTCACAGGAGAACGACCATAAGGTGCCCGAGGCAGCAATAGACCCTTGGAGACAAGTCGGCTGTAGGACGATGTATTGAGACGCGACGCAATTTGTGTGTCCCATCGTCATTAACAGGCTCTGAACGTTACAATTAACTGTCAGTTTTGCGTCGGATTCGAAAATCTAGACTCACAGATGAACGACCATAAGGTGCCCGAGGCAGCACTACACCCTTGGAGACAAGTCGGCGGGAGGAAGATGTATTGAATCGCGACGCAATTTGTGTGTTCCATCGTCATTAACAGGCTCTGAACATTACAATTAACTGTCAGTTTTGCGTCGGATTCGAAAAACTAGACTCACAGGAGAACGACCATAAGGTGCCCGAGGCAGCAATAGACCCTTCGAGACAAGTCGGCTGGAGGACGATGTATTGAATCGCGACGCAATTTGTGGGTTCCATCGTCATTAACAGGCTCTGAACGTTACAATTAATTGTCAGTTTTGCGTCGTATTCGAAAAACTAGACTCACAGGAGAACGACCATAAGGTGCCCGAGGCACCAATAGACCCTTCGAGACAAGTCGGCTGTGGGACGATGTATTGAATCGCGACGCAATTTGTGTGTTCCATCGTCATCAAGAGGCTCTGAACGTTACAATTCACTGTCAGTTTTGCGCCGGATTCGAAAAACTAGACTCATAGGAGAACGACCAAAAGGTGCCCGGAGCAGCAATACTACCTCGGAGACACGTCGGCTGGAGGACGATGTATTGAATCGCGACGCAATTTGTGTGTTCCATCGTCATTAAGAGGCTCTGAACGTTACAATTAACTGTCAGTTTTGCGTCGGATTCGAAAATCTAGACTCACAGGAGATCGAGCATATGGTGCCCGAGGCAGCACTAGACCCTTGGAGACAAGTCGGCTGGAGGACGATGTATTGAGTCGCGACGCAATTTGTGTGTCCCATCGTCATTAACAGGCTCTGAACGTTACAATTCACTGTCAGTTTTGCGCCGGATTCGAAAAACTAGACTCATAGGAGAACGACCAAGAGGTGCCAGGAGCAGCAATAGACTCTTGGAGACAAGCCGCCTGGAGGACGATGTACTGATTCGCGACGCAATTTGTGTGTTCCATTGTCATTAAGAGGCTCTGAACGTTACAATTAATTGTCAGTTTTGCGCCGGATTCGAAAAACTAGACTCATAGGAGAACGACCATAAGAGGCCCGAGGCACCAATAGACCCTTCGAGACAAGTCGGCTGGAGGACGATGTATTGAATCGCGACGCAATTTGTGTGTTCCATCGTCATTAAGAGGCTCTGAACGTTACAATTAATTGTCAGTTTTGCGTCGTATTCGAAAAACTAGACTCACAGGAGAACGACCATAAGGTGCCCGAGGCAGCAATAGACCCTTGGAGACAAGTCGGCTGGAGGACGATGTATTGAATCGCGACGCAATTTGTGTGTTCCATCGTCATTAAGAGGCTCTGAACGTTACAATTAACTGTCAGTTTTGCGTCGGATTCGAAAATCTAGACTCACAGGACAACGACCATAAGGTGCCCGAGGCACCAATAGACCCTTCGAGACAAGTCGGCTGGAGGACGATGTATTGAGTCGCGACGCAATTTGTGTGTCCCATCGTCATTAACAGGCTCTGAACGTTACAATTAACTGTCAGTTTTGCGTCGGATTCGAAAATCTAGACTCACAGGAGAACGAGCATATGGTGCCCGAGGCAGCACTAGACCCTTGGAGACAAGTCGGCTGTAGGACGATGTATTGAATCGCGACGCAATTTGTGTGTTCCATCGTCATTAAGAGGCTCTGAACGTTACAATTAACCGTCAGTTTTGCGTCGTATTCTGAAAACTAGACTCACAGGAGAACGACCATAAGGTGCCCGAGGCAGCAATAGACCCTTGGAGACAAGTCGGCTGGAGGACGATGTATTGAGACGCGACGCAATTTGTGTGTTCCATCGTCATTAAGAGGCTCTGAACCTTACAATTAACTGTCAGTTTTGCGTCGGATTCGAAAATCTAGACTCACCGATGAACGACCATAAGGTGCCCGAGGCAGCAATAGACCCTTCGAGACAAGTCGGCTGGAGGACGATGTATTGAATCGCGACGCAATTTGTGTGTTCCATCGTCATTAACAGGCTCTGAACGTTACAATTAATTGTCAGTTTTGCGTCGTATTCGAAAAACTAGACTCACAGGAGAACGACCATAAGGTGCCCGAGGCACCAATAGACCCTTCGAGACAAGTCGGCTGGAGGACGATGTATTGAATCGCGACGCAATTTGTGTGTTCCATCGTCATTAAGAGGCTCTGAACGTTACAATTAATTGTCAGTTTTGCGCCGGATTCGAAAAACTAGACTCATAGGAGAACGACCAAGAGGTGCCAGGAGCAGCAATACTACCTCGGAGACATGTCGGCTGGAGGACGATGTATTGAATCGCGACGCAATTTGTGTGTTCCATCGTCATTAAGAGGCTCTGAACGTTACAATTAACTGTCAGTTTTGCGTCGGATTCGAAAATCTAGACTCACAGGAGAAAGACCATAAGGTGCCCGAGGCAGCACTAGACCCTTGGAGACAAGTAGGCTGGAGGACGATGTATTGAGTCGCGACGCAATTTGTGTGTCCCATCGTCATTAACAGGCTCTGAACGTTACAATTAACTGTCAGTTTTGCATCGTATTCGAAAATCTAGACTCACAGGAGAACGAGCATATGGTGCCCGAGGCAGCACTAGACCCTTGGAGACAAGTCGGCTGTAGGACGATGTATTGAATCGCGACGCAATTTGTGTGTTCCATCGTCATTAAGAGGCTCTGAACGTTACAATTAACTGTCAGTTTTGCATCGCATTCGAAAAACTAGACTCACAGGAGAACGACAATAAGGTGCCCGAGGCAGCAATAGACCCTTGGAGACAAGTCGGCTGGAGGACGATGTATTGAGACGCGACGCAATTTGTGTGTCCCATCGTCATTAACAGGCTCTGAACGTTACAATTAACTGTCAGTTTTGCATCGCATTCGAAAAACTAGACTCACAGGAGAACGACCATAAGGTGCCCGAGGCAGCATTAGACCCTTGGAGACAAGTCGGCTGGAGGACGATGTATTGATTCGCGACGCAATTTGTGTGTTCCATCGTCATTAAGAGGCTCTGAACGTTACAATTAACTGTCAGTTTTGCGCCGGATTCGAAAAACTAGACTCATAGGAGAACGACCATAAGAGGCCCGAGGCACCAATAGACCCTTCGAGACAAGTCGGCTGGAGGACGATGTATTGAATCGCGACGCAATTTGTGTGTCCCATCGTCATTAACAGGCTCTGAACGTTACAATTAACTGTCAGTTTTGCGTCGTATTCTGAAAACTAGACTCACAGGAGAACGACGATAAGGTGCCCGAGGCAGCAATAGACCCTTGGAGACAAGTCGGCTGGAGGACGATGTATTGATTCGCGACGCAATTTGTGTGTTCCATCGTCATTAAGAGGCTCTGAACGTTACAATTAATTGTCAGTTTTGCGCCGGATTCGAAAAACTAGACTCATAGGAGAACGACCATAAGAGGCCCGAGGCACCAATAGACCCTTCGAGACAAGTCGGCTGGAGGACGATGTATTGAATCGCGACGCAATTTGTGTGTCCCATCGTCATTAACAGGCTCTGAACGTTACAATTAACTGTCAGTTTTGCGTCGTATTCTGAAAACTAGACTCACAGGAGAACGACCATAAGGTGCCCGAGGCACCAATAGACCCTTCGAGACAAGTCGGCTGGAGGACGATGTATTGAATCGCGACGCAATTTGTGTGTTCCATCGTCATTAACAGGCTCTGAACGTTACAATTAACTGTCAGTTTTGCGTCGTATTCTGAAAACTAGACTCACAGGAGAACGACCATAAGGTGCCCGAGGCACCAATAGACCCTTCGAGACAAGTCGGCTGGAGGACGATGTATTGAATCGCGACGCAATTTGTGTGTTCCATCGTCATTAAGAGGCTCTGAACGTTACAATTAATTGTCAGTTTTGCGCCGGATTCGAAAAACTAGACTCATAGGAGAACGACCAAGAGGTGCCAGGAGCAGCAATACTACCTCGGAGACATGTCGGCTGGAGGACTATGTATTGAATCGCGACGCAATTTGTGTGTTCCATCGTCAGTATCAGGCTCTGAACGTTACAATTAACTGTCAGTTTTGCGTCGGATTCGAAAATCTAGACTCACAGGAGAACGACCATAAGGTGCCCGAGGCAGCAAGAGGGCCTTGGAGACAGGTCGGCTGTGGGACGATGTATTGAATCGCGACGCAATTTGTGTGTTCCATCGTCATCAAGAGGCTCTGAACGTTACAATTAACTGTCAGTTTTGCGTCGGATTCGAAAATCTAGACTCACAGGAGAACGACCATAAGGTGCCCGAGGCAGCACTAGACCCTTGGAGACAAGTCGGCTGTAGGACTATGTATTGAATCGCGACGCAATTTGTGTGTTCCATTGTCATTAAGAGGCTCTGAACCTTACAATTAACTGTCAGTTTTGCGTCGGATTCGAAAATCTAGACTCAAAGGAGAACGACCATAAGGTGCCCGAGGCAGCACTAGACCCTTGGAGACAAGGCGGCTGGAGGACGATGTATTGAGTCGCGACGCAATTTGTGTGTCCCATCGTCATTAACAGGCTCTGAACCTTACAATTAACTGTCCGTTTTGCGTCGGATTCGAAAATCTAGACTCACAGATGAACGACCATAAGGTGCCCGAGGCAGCAATAGACCCTTCGAGACAAGTCGGCTGGAGGACGATGTATTGAATCGCGACGCAATTTGTGTGTTCCATCGTCATCAAGAGGCTCTGAACGTTACAATTAACTGTCAGTTTTGCGTCGGATTCGAAAATCTAGACTCACAGGAGATCGAGCATATGGTGCCCGAGGCAGCACTAGACCCTTGGAGACAAGTCGGCTGGAGGACGATGTATTGAATCGCGACGCAATTTGTGTGTTCCATCGTCATTAACAGGCTCTGAACGATACAATTAATTGTCAGTTTTGCGTCGTATTCGAAAAACTAGACTCACAGGAGAACGACCATAAGGTGCCCGAGCCACCAATAGACCCTTCGAGACAAGTCGGCTGTGGGACGATGTATTGAATCGCGACGCAATTTGTGTGTTCCATCGTCATCAAGAGGCTCTGAACGTTACAATTCACTGTCAGTTTTGCGCCGGATTCGAAAAACTAGACTCATAGGAGAACGACCAAAAGGTGCCCGGAGCAGCAATACTACCTCGGAGACACGTCGGCTGGAGGACGATGTATTGAATCGCGACGCAATTTGTGTGTTCCATCGTCATTAAGAGGCTCTGAACGTTACAATTAACTGTCAGTTTTGCGTCGGATTCGAAAATCTAGACTCACAGGAGATCGAGCATATGGTGCCCGAGGCAGCACTAGACCCTTGGAGACAAGTCGGCTGGAGGACGATGCATTGAGTCGCGACGCAATTTGTGTGTCCCATCGTCATTAACAGGCTCTGAACGTTACAATTCACTGTCAGTTTTGCGCCGGATTCGAAAAACTAGACTCATAGGAGAACGACCAAGAGGTGCCAGGAGCAGCAATAGACCCTTGGAGACAAGCCGCCTGGAGGACGATGTATTGATTCGCGACGCAATTTGTGTGTTCCATCGTCATTAAGAGGCTCTGAACGTTACAATTAATTGTCAGTTTTGCGCCGGATTCGAAAAACTAGACTCATAGGAGAACGACCATAAGAGGCCCGAGGCACCAATAGACCCTTCGAGACAAGTCGGCTGGAGGACGATGTATTGAATCGCGACGCAATTTGTGTGTTCCATCGTCATTAAGAGGCTCTGAACGTTACAATTAATTGTCAGTTTTGCGTCGTATTCGAAAAACTAGACTCACAGGAGAACGACCATAAGGTGCCCGAGGCAGCAATAGACCCTTGGAGACAAGTCGGCTGGAGGACGATGTATTGAATCGCGACGCAATTTGTGTGTTCCATCGTCATTAAGAGGCTCTGAACGTTACACTTAACTGTCAGTTTTGCGTCGGATTCGAAAATCTAGACTCACAGGACAACGACCATAAGGTGCCCGAGGCACCAATAGACCCTTCGAGACAAGTCGGCTGGAGGACGATGTATTGAGTCGCGACGCAATTTGTGTGTCCCATCGTCATTAACAGGCTCTGAACGTTAGAATTAACTGTCAGTTTTGCGTCGGATTCGAAAATCTAGACTCACAGGAGAACGAGCATATGGTGCCCGAGGCAGCACTAGACCCTTGGAGACAAGTCGGCTGTAGGACGATGTATTGAATCGCGACGCAATTTGTGTGTTCCATCGTCATTAAGAGGCTCTGAACGTTACAATTAACCGTCAGTTTTGCGTCGTATTCTGAAAACTAGACTCACAGGAGAACGACCATAAGGTGCCCGAGGCAGCAATAGACCCTTGGAGACAAGTCGGCTGGAGGACGATGTATTGAGTCGCGACGCAATTTGTGTGTCCCATCGTCATTAACAGGCTCTGAACCTTACAATTAACTGTCCGTTTTGCGTCGGATTCGAAAATCTAGACTCACAGATGAACGACCATAAGGTGCCCGAGGCAGCAATAGACCCTTCGAGACAAGTCGGCTGGAGGACGATGTATTGAATCGCGACGCAATTTGTGTGTTCCATCGTCATCAAGAGGCTCTGAACGTTAGAATTCACTCTCAGTTTTGCGTCGGATTCGAAAATCTAGACTCACAGGAGAACGAGCATATGGTGCCCGAGGCAGCACTAGACCCATGGAGACAAGTCGGCTGTAGGACGTTGTATTGAATCGCGACGCAATTTGTGTGTTCCATCGTCATTAGCAGGTTCTGAACGTTACAATTAACTGTCAGTTTTGCATCGCATTCGAAAAACTAGACTCACAGGAGAACGACCATAAGGTGCCCGAGGCAGCAATAGACCCTTGGAGACAAGTCGGCTGTAGGACGATGTATTGAGACGCGACGCAATTTGTGTGTCCCATCGTCATTAACAGGCTCTGAACGTTACAATTAACTGTCAGTTTTGCGTCGGATTCGAAAATCTAGACTCACAGATGAACGACCATAAGGTGCCCGAGGCAGCACTACACCCTTGGAGACAAGTCGGCGGGAGGAAGATGTATTGAATCGCGACGCAATTTGTGTGTTCCATCGTCATTAACAGGCTCTGAACATTACAATTAACTGTCAGTTTTGCGTCGGATTCGAAAAACTAGACTCACAGGAGAACGACCATAAGGTGCCCGAGGCAGCAATAGACCCTTCGAGACAAGTCGGCTGGAGGACGATGTATTGAATCGCGACGCAATTTGTGTGTTCCATCGTCATTAACAGGCTCTGAACGTTACAATTAATTGTCAGTTTTGCGTCGTATTCGAAAAACTAGACTCACAGGAGAACGACCATAAGGTGCCCGAGGCACCAATAGACCCTTCGAGACAAGTCGGCTGTGGGACGATGTATTGAATCGCGACGCAATTTGTGTGTTCCATCGTCATCAAGAGGCTCTGAACGTTACAATTCACTGTCAGTTTTGCGCCGGATTCGAAAAACTAGACTCATAGGAGAACGACCAAAAGGTGCCCGGAGCAGCAATACTACCTCGGAGACACGTCGGCTGGAGGACGATGTATTGAATCGCGACGCAATTTGTGTGTTCCATCGTCATTAAGAGGCTCTGAACGTTACAATTAACTGTCAGTTTTGCGTCGGATTCGAAAATCTAGACTCACAGGAGATCGAGCATATGGTGCCCGAGGCAGCACTAGACCCTTGGAGACAAGTCGGCTGGAGGACGATGTATTGAGTCGCGACGCAATTTGTGTGTCCCATCGTCATTAACAGGCTCTGAACGTTACAATTCACTGTCAGTTTTGCGCCGGATTCGAAAAACTAGACTCATAGGAGAACGACCAAGAGGTGCCAGGAGCAGCAATAGACCCTTGGAGACAAGCCGCCTGGAGGACGATGTATTGATTCGCGACGCAATTTGTGTGTTCCATCGTCATTAAGAGGCTCTGAACGTTACAATTAATTGTCAGTTTTGCGCCGGATTCGAAAAACTAGACTCATAGGAGAACGACCATAAGAGGCCCGAGGCAGCAATAGACCCTTCGAGACAAGTCGGCTGGAGGACGATGTATTGAATGGCGACGCAATTTGTGTGTTCCATCGTCATTAAGAGGCTCTGAACGTTACAATTAATTGTCAGTTTTGCGTCGTATTCGAAAAACTAGACTCACAGGAGAACGACCATAAGGTGCCCGAGGCAGCAATAGACCCTTGGAGACAAGTCGGCTGGAGGACGATGTATTGAATCGCGACGCAATTTGTGTGTTCCATCGTCATTAAGAGGCTCTGAACGTTACAATTAACTGTCAGTTTTGCGTCGGATTCGAAAATCTAGACTCACAGGACAACGACCATAAGGTGCCCGAGGCACCAATAGACCCTTCGAGACAAGTCGGCTGGAGGACGATGTATTGAGTCGCGACGCAATTTGTGTGTCCCATCGTCATTAAGAGGCTCTGAACCTTACAATTAACTGTCAGTTTTGCGTCGGATTCGAAAATCTAGACTCACCGATGAACGACCATAAGGTGCCCGAGGCAGCAATAGACCCTTCGAGACAAGTCGGCTGGAGGACGATGTATTGAATCGCGACGCAATTTGTGTGTTCCATCGTCATTAACAGGCTCTGAACGTTACAATTAATTGTCAGTTTTGCGTCGTATTCGAAAAACTAGACTCACAGGAGAACGACCATAAGGTGCCCGAGGCACCAATAGACCCTTCGAGACAAGTCGGCTGGAGGACGATGTATTGAATCGCGACGCAATTTGTGTGTTCCATCGTCATTAAGAGGCTCTGAACGTTACAATTAATTGTCAGTTTTGCGCCGGATTCGAAAAACTAGACTCATAGGAGAACGACCAAGAGGTGCCAGGAGCAGCAATACTACCTCGGAGACATGTCGGCTGGAGGACGATGTATTGAATCGCGACGCAATTTGTGTGTTCCATCGTCATTAAGAGGCTCTGAACGTTACAATTAGCTGTCAGTTTTGCGTCGGATTCGAAAATCTAGACTCACAGGAGAACGACCATAAGGTGCCCGAGGCAGCACTAGACCCTTGGAGACAAGTAGGCTGGAGGACGATGTATTGAGTCGCGACGCAATTTGTGTGTCCCATCGTCATTAACAGGCTCTGAACGTTACAATTAACTGTCAGTTTTGCATCGTATTCGAAAATCTAGACTCACAGGAGAACGAGCATATGGTGCCCGAGGCAGCACTAGACCCTTGGAGACAAGTCGGCTGTAGGACGATGTATTGAATCGCGATGCAATTTGTGTGTTCCATCGTCATTAAGAGGCTCTGAACGTTACAATTAACTGTCAGTTTTGCATCGCATTCGAAAAACTAGACTCACAGGAGAACGACCATAAGGTGCCCGAGGCAGCAATAGACCCTTGGAGACAAGTCGGCTGGAGGACGATGTATTGAGACGCGACGCAATTTGTGTGTCCCATCGTCATTAACAGGCTCTGAACGTTACAATTAACTGTCAGTTTTGCATCGCATTCGAAAAACTAGACTCACAGGAGAACGACCATAAGGTGCCCGAGGCAGCAATAGACCATTGGAGACAAGTCGGCTGGAGGACGATGTATTGATTCGCGACGCAATTTGTGTGTTCCATCGTCATTAAGAGGCTCTGAACGTTACAATTCACTGTCAGTTTTGCGCCGGATTCGAAAAACTAGACTCATAGGAGAACGACCAAAAGGTGCCCGGAGCAGCAATACTACCTCGGAGACACGTCGGCTGGAGGACGATGTATTGAATCGCGACGCAATTTGTGTGTTCCATCGTCATTAAGAGGCTCTGAACGTTACAATTAAATGTCAGTTTTGCGTCGGATTCGAAAATCTAGACTCACAGGACAACGACCATAAGGTGCCCGAGGCACCAATAGACCCTTCGAGACAAGTCGGCTGGAGGACGATGTATTGAGTCGCGACGCAATTTGTGTGTCCCATCGTCATTAACAGGCTCTGAACGTTACAATTAACTGTCAGTTTTGCGTCGGATTCGAAAATCTAGACTCACAGATGAACGACCATAAGGTGCCCGAGGCAGCACTACACCCTTGGAGACAAGTCGGCGGGAGGAAGATGTATTGAATCGCGACGCAATTTGTGTGTTCCATCGTCATTAACAGGCTCTGAACGTTACAATTAACTGTCAGTTTTGCATCGCATTCGAAAAACTAGACTCACAGGAGAACGACCATAAGGTGCCCGAGGCAGCAATAGACCATTGGAGACAAGTCGGCTGGAGGACGATGTATTGATTCGCGACGCAATTTGTGTGTTCCATCGTCATTAAGAGGCTCTGAACGTTACAATTAACTGTCAGTTTTGCGTCGGATTCGAAAATCTAGACTCACCGATGAACGACCATAAGGTGCCCGAGGCAGCAATAGACCCTTCGAGACAAGTCGGCTGGAGGACGATGTATTGAATCGCGACGCAATTTGTGTGTTCCATCGTCATTAACAGGCTCTGAACGTTACAATTAATTGTCAGTTTTGCGTCGTATTCGAAAAACTCGACTCACAGGAGAACGACCATAAGGTGCCCGAGGCACCAATAGACCCTTCGAGACAAGTCGGCTGGAGGACGATGTATTGAATCGCGACGCAATTTGTGTGTTCCATCGTCATTAAGAGGCTCTGAACGTTACAATTAATTGTCAGTTTTGCGCCGGATTCGAAAAACTAGACTCATAGGAGAACGACCAAGAGGTGCCAGGAGCAGCAATACTACCTCGGAGACATGTCGGCTGGAGGACGATGTATTGAATCGCGACGCAATTTGTGTGTTCCATCGTCATTAAGAGGCTCTGAACGTTACAATTAGCTGTCAGTTTTGCGTCGGATTCGAAAATCTAGACTCACAGGAGAACGACCATAAGGTGCCCGAGGCAGCACTAGACCCTTGGAGACAAGTAGGCTGGAGGACGATGTATTGAGTCGCGACGCAATTTGTGTGTCCCATCGTCATTAACAGGCTCTGAACGTTACAATTAACTGTCAGTTTTGCATCGTATTCGAAAATCTAGACTCACAGGAGAACGAGCATATGGTGCCCGAGGCAGCACTAGACCCTTGGAGACAAGTCGGCTGTAGGACGATGTATTGAATCGCGATGCAATTTGTGTGTTCCATCGTCATTAAGAGGCTCTGAACGTTACAATTAACTGTCAGTTTTGCATCGCATTCGAAAAACTAGACTCACAGGAGAACGACCATAAGGTGCCCGAGGCAGCAATAGACCCTTGGAGACAAGTCGGCTGGAGGACGATGTATTGAGACGCGACGCAATTTGTGTGTCCCATCGTCATTAACAGGCTCTGAACGTTACAATTAACTGTCAGTTTTGCATCGCATTCGAAAAACTAGACTCACAGGAGAACGACCATAAGGTGCCCGAGGCAGCAATAGACCATTGGAGACAAGTCGGCTGGAGGACGATGTATTGATTCGCGACGCAATTTGTGTGTTCCATCGTCATTAAGAGGCTCTGAACGTTACAATTCACTGTCAGTTTTGCGCCGGATTCGAAAAACTAGACTCATAGGAGAACGACCAAAAGGTGCCCGGAGCAGCAATACTACCTCGGAGACACGTCGGCTGGAGGACGATGTATTGAATCGCGACGCAATTTGTGTGTTCCATCGTCATTAAGAGGCTCTGAACGTTACAATTAAATGTCAGTTTTGCGTCGGATTCGAAAATCTAGACTCACAGGACAACGACCATAAGGTGCCCGAGGCACCAATAGACCCTTCGAGACAAGTCGGCTGGAGGACGATGTATTGAGTCGCGACGCAATTTGTGTGTCCCATCGTCATTAACAGGCTCTGAACGTTACAATTAACTGTCAGTTTTGCGTCGGATTCGAAAATCTAGACTCACAGATGAACGACCATAAGGTGCCCGAGGCAGCACTACACCCTTGGAGACAAGTCGGCGGGAGGAAGATGTATTGAATCGCGACGCAATTTGTGTGTTCCATCGTCATTAACAGGCTCTGAACATTACAATTAACTGTCAGTTTTGCGTCGGATTCGAAAAACTAGACTCACAGGAGAACGACCATAAGGTGCCCGAGGCAGCAATAGACCCTTCGAGACAAGTCGGCTGGAGGACGATGTATTGAATCGCGACGCAATTTGTGTGTTCCATCGTCATGAACAGGCTCTGAACGTTACAATTAACTGTCAGTTTTGCGTCGGATTCGAAAATCTAGACTCACAGGAGAACGACCATAAGGTGCCCGAGGCACCAATAGACCCTTCGAGACAAGTCGGCTGGAGGACGATGTATTGAGTCGCGACGCAATTTGTGTGTCCCATCGTCATTAACAGGCTCTGAACGTTACAATTAACTGTCAGTTTTGCGTCGGATTCGAAAATCTAGACTCACCGATGAACGACCATAAGGTGCCCGAGGCAGCAATAGACCCTTCGAGACAAGTCGGCTGGAGGACGATGTATTGAATCGCGACGCAATTTGTGTGTTCCATCGTCATTAACAGGCTCTGAACGTTACAATTAATTGTCAGTTTTGCGTCGTATTCGAAAAACTAGACTCACAGGAGAACGACCATAAGGTGCCCGAGGCACCAATAGACCCTTCGAGACAAGTCGGCTGGAGGACGATGTATTGAATCGCGACGCAATTTGTGTGTTCCATCGTCATTAAGAGGCTCTGAACGTTACAATTAATTGTCAGTTTTGCGTCGGATTCGAAAATCTAGACTCACAGATGAACGACCATAAGGTGCCCGAGGCAGCAATAGACCCTTGGAGACAAGTCGGCTGGAGGACGATGTATTGATTCGCGACGCAATTTGTGTGTTCCATCGTCATTAAGAGGCTCTGAACCTTACAATTAACTGTCAGTTTTGCGCCGGATTCGAAAAACTAGACTCATAGGAGAACGACCATAAGAGGCCCGAGGCACCAATAGACCCTTCGAGACAAGTCGGCTGGAGGACGATGTATTGAATCGCGACGCAATTTGTGTGTCCCATCGTCATTAACAGGCTCTGAACGTTACAATTAACTGTCAGTTTTGCGTCGTATTCTGAAAACTAGACTCACAGGAGAACGACGATAAGGCGCCCGAGGCAGCAATAGACCCTTGGAGACAAGTCGGCTGGAGGACGATGTATTGATTCGCGACGCAATTTGTGTGTTCCATCGTCATTAAGAGGCTCTGAACGTTACAATTAATTGTCAGTTTTGCGCCGGATTCGAAAAACTAGACTCATAGGAGAACGACCATAAGAGGCCCGAGGCACCAATAGACCCTTCGAGACAAGTCGGCTGGAGGACGATGTATTGAATCGCGACGCAATTTGTGTGTCCCATCGTCATTAACAGGCTCTGAACCTTACAATTAACTGTCCGTTTTGCGTCGGATTCGAAAATCTAGACTCACAGATGAACGACCATAAGGTGCCCGAGGCAGCAATAGACCCTTCGAGACAAGTCGGCTGGAGGACGATGTATTGAATCGCGACGCAATTTGTGTGTTCCATCGTCATCAAGAGGCTCTGAACGTTACAATTCACTCTCAGTTTTGGGTCGGATTCGAAAATCTAGACTCACAGGAGAACGAGCATATTGTGCCCGAGGCAGCACTAGACCATTGGAGACTAGTCGGCTGGAGGACGATGTATTGAATCGCGACGCAATTTGTGTGTTCCATCGTCATTAGCAGGCTCTGAACGTTACAATTAACTGTCAGTTTTGCATCGCATTCGAAAAACTAGACTCACAGGAGAACGACCATAAGGTGCCCGAGGCAGCAATAGACCCTTGGAGACAAGTCGGCTGTAGGACGATGTATTGAGACGCGACGCAATTTGTGTGTCCCATCGTCATTAACAGGCTCTGAACGTTACAATTAACTGTCAGTTTTGCGTCGGATTCGAAAATCTAGACTCACAGATGAACGACCATAAGGTGCCCGAGGCAGCACTACACCCTTGGAGACAAGTCGGCGGGAGGAAGATGTATTGAATCGCGACGCAATTTGTGTGTTCCATCGTCATTAACAGGCTCTGAACATTACAATTAACTGTCAGTTTTGCGTCGGATTCGAAAAACTAGACTCACAGGAGAACGACCATAAGGTGCCCGAGGCAGCAATAGACCCTTCGAGACAAGTCGGCTGGAGGACGATGTATTGAATCGCGACGCAATTTGTGTGTTCCATCGTCATTAACAGGCTCTGAACGTTACAATTAATTGTCAGTTTTGCGTCGTATTCGAAAAACTAGACTCACAGGAGAACGACCATAAGGTGCCCGAGGCACCAATAGACCCTTCGAGACAAGTCGGCTGTGGGACGATGTATTGAATCGCGACGCAATTTGTGTGTTCCATGGTCATCAAGAGGCTCTGAACGTTACAATTCACTGTCAGTTTTGCGCCGGATTCGAAAAACTAGACTCATAGGAGAACGACCAAAAGGTGCCCGGAGCAGCAATACTACCTCGGAGACACGTCGGCTGGAGGACGATGTATTGAATCGCGACGCAATTTGTGTGTTCCATCGTCATTAAGAGGCTCTGAACGTTACAATTAACTGTCAGTTTTGCGTCGGATTCGAAAATCTAGACTCACAGGAGATCGAGCATATGGTGCCCGAGGCAGCACTAGACCCTTGGAGACAAGTCGGCTGGAGGACGATGTATTGAGTCGCGACGCAATTTGTGTGTCCCATCGTCATTAACAGGCTCTGAACGTTACAATTCACTGTCAGTTTTGCGCCGGATTCGAAAAACTAGACTCATAGGAGAACGACCAAGAGGTGCCAGGAGCAGCAATAGACCCTTGGAGACAAGTCGGCTGGAGGACGATGTATTGATTCGCGACGCAATTTGTGTGTTCCATCGTCATTGAGAGGCTCTGAACGTTACAATTAATTGTCAGTTTTGCGCCGGATTCGAAAAACTAGACTCATAGGAGAACGACCATAAGAGGCCCGAGGCAGCACTAGAGCCTTGGAGACAAGTCGGCTGTAGGACGATGTATTGAATCGCGACGCAATTTGTGTGTTCCATCGTCATTAAGAGGCTCTGAACGTTACAATTAATTGTCAGTTTTGCGTCGTATTCGAAAAACTAGACTCACAGGAGAACGACCATAAGGTGCCCGAGGCAGCACTAGACCCTTGGAGACAAGTCGGCTGGAGGACGATGTATTGAGACGCGACGCAATTTGTGTGTTCCATCGTCATTAAGAGGCTCTGAACGTTACAATTAACTGTCAGTTTTGCGTCGGATTCGAAAATCTAGACTCACAGGAGAACGAGCATATGGTGCCCGAGGCAGCACTAGACCCTTGGAGACAAGTCGGCTGTAGGACGATGTATTGAATCGCGACGCAATTTGTGTGTTCCATCGTCATTAAGAGGCTCTGAACGTTACAATTAACCGTCAGTTTTGCGTCGTATTCTGAAAACTAGACTCACAGGAGAACGACCATAAGGTGCCCGAGGCAGCAATAGACCCTTGGAGACAAGTCGGCTGGAGGACGATGTATTGAGACGCGACGCAATTTGTGTGTTCCATCGTCATTAAGAGGCTCTGAACGTTACAATTAACTGTCAGTTTTGCATCGTATTCGAAAATCTAGACTCACAGGAGAACGAGCATATGGTGCCCGAGGCAGCACTAGACCCTTGGAGACAAGTCGGCTGTAGGACGATGTATTGAATCGCGATGCAATTTGTGTGTTCCATCGTCATTAAGAGGCTCTGAACGTTACAATTAACTGTCAGTTTTGCATCGCATTCGAAAAACTAGACTCACAGGAGAACGACCATAAGGTGCCCGAGGCAGCAATAGACCCTTGGAGACAAGTCGGCTGGAGGACGATGTATTGAGACGCGACGCAATTTGTGTGTCCCATCGTCATTAACAGGCTCTGAACGTTACAATTAACTGTCAGTTTTGCATCGCATTCGAAAAACTAGACTCACAGGAGAACGACCATAAGGTGCCCGAGGCAGCAATAGACCATTGGAGACAAGTCGGCTGGAGGACGATGTATTGATTCGCGACGCAATTTGTGTGTTCCATCGTCATTAAGAGGCTCTGAACGTTACAATTCACTGTCAGTTTTGCGCCGGATTCGAAAAACTAGACTCATAGGAGAACGACCAAAAGGTGCCCGGAGCAGCAATACTACCTCGGAGACACGTCGGCTGGAGGACGATGTATTGAATCGCGACGCAATTTGTGTGTTCCATCGTCATTAAGAGGCTCTGAACGTTACAATTAAATGTCAGTTTTGCGTCGGATTCGAAAATCTAGACTCACAGGACAACGACCATAAGGTGCCCGAGGCACCAATAGACCCTTCGAGACAAGTCGGCTGGAGGACGATGTATTGAGTCGCGACGCAATTTGTGTGTCCCATCGTCATTAACAGGCTCTGAACGTTACAATTAACTGTCAGTTTTGCGTCGGATTCGAAAATCTAGACTCACAGATGAACGACCATAAGGTGCCCGAGGCAGCACTACACCCTTGGAGACAAGTCGGCGGGAGGAAGATGTATTGAATCGCGACGCAATTTGTGTGTTCCATCGTCATTAACAGGCTCTGAACATTACAATTAACTGTCAGTTTTGCGTCGGATTCGATAAACTAGACTCACAGGAGAACGACCATAAGGTGCCCGAGGCAGCAATAGACCCTTCGAGACAAGTCGGCTGGAGGACGATGTATTGAATCGCGACGCAATTTGTGTGTTCCATCGTCATGAACAGGCTCTGAACGTTACAATTAACTGTCAGTTTTGCGTCGGATTCGAAAATCTAGACTCACAGGAGAACGACCATAAGGTGCCCGAGGCACCAATAGACCCTTCGAGACAAGTCGGCTGGAGGACGATGTATTGAGTCGCGACGCAATTTGTGTGTCCCATCGTCATTAACAGGCTCTGAACGTTACAATTAACTGTCAGTTTTGCGTCGGATTCGAAAATCTAGACTCACAGGAGAACGAGCATATGGTGCCCGAGGCAGCACTAGAGCCTTGGAGACAAGTCGGCTGTAGGACGATGTATTGAATCGCGACGCAATTTGTGTGTTCCATCGTCATTAAGAGGCTCTGAACGTTACAATTAACCGTCAGTTTTGCGTCGTATTCTGAAAACTAGACTCACAGGAGAACGACCATAAGGTGCCCGAGGCAGCAATAGACCCTTGGAGACAAGTCGGCTGGAGGACGATGTATTGAGACGCGACGCAATTTGTGTGTTCCATCGTCATTAAGAGGCTCTGAACCTTACAATTAACTGTCAGTTTTGCGTCGGATTCGAAAATCTAGACTCACCGATGAACGACCATAAGGTGCCCGAGGCAGCAATAGACCCTTCGAGACAAGTCGGCTGGAGGACGATGTATTGAATCGCGACGCAATTTGTGTGTTCCATCGTCATTAACAGGCTCTGAACGTT
This sequence comes from Schistocerca nitens, assembly GCF_023898315.1. Lineage (NCBI taxonomy): Eukaryota > Metazoa > Arthropoda > Insecta > Orthoptera > Acrididae > Schistocerca > Schistocerca nitens. The sequence goes on along the minus strand of NC_064623.1, from coordinate 235,677,866 downwards.
ACAATTAATTGTCAGTTTTGCGTCGTATTCGAAAAACTAGACTCACAGGAGAACGACCATAAGGTGCCCGAGGCACCAATAGACCCTTCGAGACAAGTCGGCTGGAGGACGATGTATTGAATCGCGACGCAATTTGTGTGTTCCATCGTCATTAAGAGGCTCTGAACGTTACAATTAATTGTCAGTTTTGCGTCGGATTCGAAAATCTAGACTCACAGATGAACGACCATAAGGTGCCCGAGGCAGCAATAGACCCTTGGAGACAAGTCGGCTGGAGGACGATGTATTGATTCGCGACGCAATTTGTGTGTTCCATCGTCATTAAGAGGCTCTGAACCTTACAATTAACTGTCAGTTTTGCGCCGGATTCGAAAAACTAGACTCATAGGAGAACGACCATAAGAGGCCCGAGGCACCAATAGACCCTTCGAGACAAGTCGGCTGGAGGTCGATGTATTGAATCGCGACGCAATTTGTGTGTCCCATCGTCATTAACAGGCTCTGAACGTTACAATTAACTGTCAGTTTTGCGTCGTATTCTGAAAACTAGACTCACAGGAGAACGACGATAAGGCGCCCGAGGCAGCAATAGACCCTTGGAAACAAGTCGGCTGGAGGACGATGTATTGATTCGCGACGCAATTTGTGTGTTCCATCGTCATTAAGAGGCTCTGAACGTTACAATTAATTGTCAGTTTTGCGCCGGATTCGAAAAACTAGACTCATAGGAGAACGACCATAAGAGGCCCGAGGCACCAATAGACCCTTCGAGACAAGTCGGCTGGAGGACGATGTATTGAATCGCGACGCAATTTGTGTGTCCCATCGTCATTAACAGGCTCTGAACCTTACAATTAACTGTCCGTTTTGCGTCGGATTCGAAAATCTAGACTCACAGATGAACGACCATAAGGTGCCCGAGGCAGCAATAGACCCTTCGAGACAAGTCGGCTGGAGGACGATGTATTGAATCGCGACGCAATTTGTGTGTTCCATCGTCATCAAGAGGCTCTGAACGTTACAATTCACTCTCAGTTTTGCGTCGGATTCGAAAATCTAGACTCACAGGAGAACGAGCATATGGTGCCCGAGGCAGCACTAGACCATTGGAGACTAGTCGGCTGGAGGACGATGTATTGAATCGCGACGCAATTTGTGTGTTCCATCGTCATTAGCAGGCTCTGAACGTTACAATTAACTGTCAGTTTTGCATCGCATTCGAAAAACTAGACTCACAGGAGAACGACCATAAGGTGCCCGAGGCAGCAATAGACCCTTGGAGACAAGTCGGCTGTAGGACGATGTATTGAGACGCGACGCAATTTGTGTGTCCCATCGTCATTAACAGGCTCTGAACGTTACAATTAACTGTCAGTTTTGCGTCGGATTCGAAAATCTAGACTCACAGATGAACGACCATAAGGTGCCCGAGGCAGCACTACACCCTTGGAGACAAGTCGGCTGGAGGAAGATGTATTGAATCGCGACGCAATTTGTGTGTTCCATCGTCATTAACAGGCTCTGAACATTACAATTAACTGTCAGTTTTGCGTCGGATTCGAAAAACTAGACTCACAGGAGAACGACCATAAGGTGCCCGAGGCAGCAATAGACCCTTCGAGACAAGTCGGCTGGAGGACGATGTATTGAATCGCGACGCAATTTGTGTGTTCCATCGTCATTAACAGGCTCTGAACGTTACAATTAATTGTCAGTTTTGCGTCGTATTCGAAAAACTAGACTCACAGGAGAACGACCATAAGGTGCCCGAGGCACCAATAGACCCTTCGAGACAAGTCGGCTGTGGGACGATGTATTGAATCGCGACGCAATTTGTGTGTTCCATCGTCATCAAGAGGCTCTGAACGTTACAATTCACTGTCAGTTTTGCGCCGGATTCGAAAAACTAGACTCATAGGAGAACGACCAAAAGGTGCCCGGAGCAGCAATACTACCTCGGAGACACGTCGGCTGGAGGACGATGTATTGAATCGCGACGCAATTTGTGTGTTCCATCGTCATTAAGAGGCTCTGAACGTTACAATTAACTGTCAATTTTGCGTCGGATTCGAAAATCTAGACTCACAGGAGATCGAGCATATGGTGCCCGAGGCAGCACTAGACCCTTGGAGACAAGTCGGCTGGAGGACGATGTATTGAGTCGCGACGCAATTTGTGTGTTCCATCGTCATTAAGAGGCTCTGAACGTTACAATTAACCGTCAGTTTTGCGTCGTATTCTGAAAACTAGACTCACAGGAGAACGACCATAAGGTGCCCGAGGCAGCAATAGACCCTTGGAGACAAGTCGGCTGGAGGACGATGTATTGAGACGCGACGCAATTTGTGTGTTCCATCGTCATTAAGAGGCTCTGAACGTTACAATTAACTGTCAGTTTTGCATCGTATTCGAAAATCTAGACTCACAGGAGAACGAGCATATGGTGCCCGAGGCAGCACTAGACCCTTGGAGACAAGTCGGCTGTAGGACGATGTATTGAATCGCGATGCAATTTGTGTGTTCCATCGTCATTAAGAGGCTCTGAACGTTACAATTAACTGTCAGTTTTGCATCGCATTCGAAAAACTAGACTCACAGGAGAACGACCATAAGGTGCCCGAGGCAGCAATAGACCCTTGGAGACAAGTCGGCTGGAGGACGATGTATTGAGACGCGACGCAATTTGTGTGTCCCATCGTCATTAAGAGGCTCTGAACGTTACAATTAACTGTCAGTTTTGCATCGCATTCGAAAAACTAGACTCACAGGAGAACGACCATAAGGTGCCCGAGGCAGCAATAGACCATTGGAGACAAGTCGGCTGGAGGACGATGTATTGATTCGCGACGCAATTTGTGTGTTCCATCGTCATTAAGAGGCTCTGAACGTTACAATTCACTGTCAGTTTTGCGCCGGATTCGAAAAACTAGACTCATAGGAGAACGACCAAAAGGTGCCCGGAGCAGCAATACTACCTCGGAGACACGTCGGCTGGAGGACGATGTATTGAATCGCGACGCAATTTGTGTGTTCCATCGTCATTAAGAGGCTCTGAACGTTACAATTAAATGTCAGTTTTGCGTCGGATTCGAAAATCTAGACTCACAGGACAACGACCATAAGGTGCCCGAGGCACCAATAGACCCTTCGAGACAAGTCGGCTGGAGGACGATGTATTGAGTCGCGACGCAATTTGTGTGTCCCATCGTCATTAACAGGCTCTGAACGTTACAATTAACTGTCAGTTTTGCGTCGGATTCGAAAATCTAGACTCACAGATGAACGACCATAAGGTGCCCGAGGCAGCACTACACCCTTGGAGACAAGTCGGCGGGAGGAAGATGTATTGAATCGCGACGCAATTTGTGTGTTCCATCGTCATTAACAGGCTCTGAACATTACAATTAACTGTCAGTTTTGCGTCGGATTCGATAAACTAGACTCACAGGAGAACGACCATAAGGTGCCCGAGGCAGCAATAGACCCTTCGAGACAAGTCGGCTGGAGGACGATGTATTGAATCGCGACGCAATTTGTGTGTTCCATCGTCATGAACAGGCTCTGAACGTTACAATTAACTGTCAGTTTTGCGTCGGATTCGAAAATCTAGACTCACAGGAGAACGACCATAAGGTGCCCGAGGCACCAATAGACCCTTCGAGACAAGTCGGCTGGAGGACGATGTATTGAGTCGCGACGCAATTTGTGTGTCCCATCGTGATTAACAGGCTCTGAACGTTACAATTAACTGTCAGTTTTGCGTCGGATTCGAAAATCTAGACTCACAGGAGAACGAGCATATGGTGCCCGAGGCAGCACTAGAGCCTTGGAGACAAGTCGGCTGTAGGACGATGTATTGAATCGCGACGCAATTTGTGTGTTCCATCGTCATTAAGAGGCTCTGAACGTTACAATTAACCGTCAGTTTTGCGTCGTATTCTGAAAACTAGACTCACAGGAGAACGACCATAAGGTGCCCGAGGCAGCAATAGACCCTTGGAGACAAGTCGGCTGGAGGACGATGTATTGAGACGCGACGCAATTTGTGTGTTCCATCGTCATTAAGAGGCTCTGAACCTTACAATTAACTGTCAGTTTTGCGTCGGATTCGAAAATCTAGACTCACCGATGAACGACCATAAGGTGCCCGAGGCAGCAATAGACCCTTCGAGACAAGTCGGCTGGAGGACGATGTATTGAATCGCGACGCAATTTGTGTGTTCCATCGTCATTAACAGGCTCTGAACGTTACAATTAATTGTCAGTTTTGCGTCGTATTCGAAAAACTAGACTCACAGGAGAACGACCATAAGGTGCCCGAGGCACCAATAGACCCTTCGAGACAAGTCGGCTGGAGGACGATGTATTGAATCACGACGCAATTTGTGTGTTCCATCGTCATTAAGAGGCTCTGAACGTTACAATTAATTGTCAGTTTTGCGTCGGATTCGAAAATCTAGACTCACAGATGAACGACCATAAGGTGCCCGAGGCAGCAATAGACCCTTGGAGACAAGTCGGCTGGAGGACGATGTATTGATTCGCGACGCAATTTGTGTGTTCCATCGTCATTAAGAGGCTCTGAACCTTACAATTAACTGTCAGTTTTGCGCCGGATTCGAAAAACTAGACTCATAGGAGAACGACCATAAGAGGCCCGAGGCACCAATAGACCCTTCGAGACAAGTCGGCTGGAGGTCGATGTATTGAATCGCGACGCAATTTGTGTGTCCCATCGTCATTAACAGGCTCTGAACGTTACAATTAACTGTCAGTTTTGCGTCGTATTCTGAAAACTAGACTCACAGGAGAACGACGATAAGGCGCCCGAGGCAGCAATAGACCCTTGGAAACAAGTCGGCTGGAGGACGATGTATTGAATCGCGACGCAATTTGTGTGTTCCATCGTCATGAACAGGCTCTGAACGTTACAATTAACTGTCAGTTTTGCGTCGGATTCGAAAATCTAGACTCACAGGAGAACGACCATAAGGTGCCCGAGGCACCAATAGACCCTTCGAGACAAGTCGGCTGGAGGACGATGTATTGAGTCGCGACGCAATTTGTGTGTCCCATCGTCATTAACAGGCTCTGAACGTTACAATTAACTGTCAGTTTTGCGTCGGATTCGAAAATCTAGACTCACAGGAGAACGAGCATATGGTGCCCGAGGCAGCACTAGAGCCTTGGAGACAAGTCGGCTGTAGGACGATGTATTGAATCGCGACGCAATTTGTGTGTTCCATCGTCATTAAGAGGCTCTGAACGTTACAATTAACCGTCAGTTTTGCGTCGTATTCTGAAAACTAGACTCACAGGAGAACGACCATAAGGTGCCCGAGGCAGCAATAGACCCTTGGAGACAAGTCGGCTGGAGGACGATGTATTGAGACGCGACGCAATTTGTGTGTTCCATCGTCATTAAGAGGCTCTGAACCTTACAATTAACTGTCAGTTTTGCGTCGGATTCGAAAATCTAGACTCACCGATGAACGACCATAAGGTGCCCGAGGCAGCAATAGACCCTTCGAGACAAGTCGGCTGGAGGACGATGTATTGAATCGCGACGCAATTTGTGTGTTCCATCGTCATTAACAGGCTCTGAACGTTACAATTAATTGTCAGTTTTGCGTCGTATTCGAAAAACTAGACTCACAGGAGAACGACCATAAGGTGCCCGAGGCACCAATAGACCCTTCGAGACAAGTCGGCTGGAGGACGATGTATTGAATCGCGACGCAATTTGTGTGTTCCATCGTCATTAAGAGGCTCTGAACGTTACAATTAATTGTCAGTTTTGCGTCGGATTCGAAAATCTAGACTCACAGATGAACGACCATAAGGTGCCCGAGGCAGCAATAGACCCTTGGAGACAAGTCGGCTGGAGGACGATGTATTGATTCGCGACGCAATTTGTGTGTTCCATCGTCATTAAGAGGCTCTGAACCTTACAATTAACTGTCAGTTTTGCGCCGGATTCGAAAAACTAGACTCATAGGAGAACGACCATAAGAGGCCCGAGGCACCAATAGACCCTTCGAGACAAGTCGGCTGGAGGTCGATGTATTGAATCGCGACGCAATTTGTGTGTCCCATCGTCATTAACAGGCTCTGAACGTTACAATTAACTGTCAGTTTTGCGTCGTATTCTGAAAACTAGACTCACAGGAGAACGACGATAAGGCGCCCGAGGCAGCAATAGACCCTTGGAAACAAGTCGGCTGGAGGACGATGTATTGATTCGCGACGCAATTTGTGTGTTCCATCGTCATTAAGAGGCTCTGAACGTTACAATTAATTGTCAGTTTTGCGCCGGATTCGAAAAACTAGACTCATAGGAGAACGACCATAAGAGGCCCGAGGCACCAATAGACCCTTCGAGACAAGTCGGCTGGAGGACGATGTATTGAATCGCGACGCAATTTGTGTGTCCCATCGTCATTAACAGGCTCTGAACATTACAATTAACTGTCAGTTTTGCGTCGGATTCGAAAAACTAGACTCACAGGAGAACGACCATAAGGTGCCCGAGGCAGCAATAGACCCTTCGAGACAAGTCGGCTGTAGGACGATGTATTGAGACGCGACGCAATTTGTGTGTCCCATCGTCATTAACAGGCTCTGAACGTTACAATTAACTGTCAGTTTTGCGTCGGATTCGAAAATCTAGACTCACAGATGAACGACCATAAGGTGCCCGAGGCAGCACTACACCCTTGGAGACAAGTCGGCTGGAGGAAGATGTATTGAATCGCGACGCAATTTGTGTGTTCCATCGTCATTAACAGGCTCTGAACATTACAATTAACTGTCAGTTTTGCGTCGGATTCGAAAAACTAGACTCACAGGAGAACGACCATAAGGTGCCCGAGGCAGCAATAGACCCTTCGAGACAAGTCGGCTGGAGGACGATGTATTGAATCGCGACGCAATTTGTGTGTTCCATCGTCATTAACAGGCTCTGAACGTTACAATTAATTGTCAGTTTTGCGTCGTATTCGAAAAACTAGACTCACAGGAGAACGACCATAAGGTGCCCGAGGCACCAATAGACCCTTCGAGACAAGTCGGCTGTGGGACGATGTATTGAATCGCGACGCAATTTGTGTGTTCCATCGTCATCAAGAGGCTCTGAACGTTACAATTCACTGTCAGTTTTGCGCCGGATTCGAAAAACTAGACTCATAGGAGAACGACCAAAAGGTGCCCGGAGCAGCAATACTACCTCGGAGACACGTCGGCTGGAGGACGATGTATTGAATCGCGACGCAATTTGTGTGTTCCATCGTCATTAAGAGGCTCTGAACGTTACAATTAACTGTCAATTTTGCGTCGGATTCGAAAATCTAGACTCACAGGAGATCGAGCATATGGTGCCCGAGGCAGCACTAGACCCTTGGAGACAAGTCGGCTGGAGGACGATGTATTGAGTCGCGACGCAATTTGTGTGTTCCATCGTCATTAAGAGGCTCTGAACGTTACAATTAACCGTCAGTTTTGCGTCGTATTCTGAAAACTAGACTCACAGGAGAACGACCATAAGGTGCCCGAGGCAGCAATAGACCCTTGGAGACAAGTCGGCTGGAGGACGATGTATTGAGACGCGACGCAATTTGTGTGTTCCATCGTCATTAAGAGGCTCTGAACGTTACAATTAACTGTCAGTTTTGCATCGTATTCGAAAATCTAGACTCACAGGAGAACGAGCATATGGTGCCCGAGGCAGCACTAGACCCTTGGAGACAAGTCGGCTGTAGGACGATGTATTGAATCGCGATGCAATTTGTGTGTTCCATCGTCATTAAGAGGCTCTGAACGTTACAATTAACTGTCAGTTTTGCATCGCATTCGAAAAACTAGACTCACAGGAGAACGACCATAAGGTGCCCGAGGCAGCAATAGACCCTTGGAGACAAGTCGGCTGGAGGACGATGTATTGAGACGCGACGCAATTTGTGTGTCCCATCGTCATTAACAGGCTCTGAACGTTACAATTAACTGTCAGTTTTGCATCGCATTCGAAAAACTAGACTCACAGGAGAACGACCATAAGGTGCCCGAGGCAGCAATAGACCATTGGAGACAAGTCGGCTGGAGGACGATGTATTGATTCGCGACGCAATTTGTGTGTTCCATCGTCATTAAGAGGCTCTGAACGTTACAATTCACTGTCAGTTTTGCGCCGGATTCGAAAAACTAGACTCATAGGAGAACGACCAAAAGGTGCCCGGAGCAGCAATACTACCTCGGAGACACGTCGGCTGGAGGACGATGTATTGAATCGCGACGCAATTTGTGTGTTCCATCGTCATTAAGAGGCTCTGAACGTTACAATTAAATGTCAGTTTTGCGTCGGATTCGAAAATCTAGACTCACAGGACAACGACCATAAGGTGCCCGAGGCACCAATAGACCCTTCGAGACAAGTCGGCTTTAGGACGATGTATTGAGTCGCGACGCAATTTGTGTGTCCCATCGTCATTAACAGGCTCTGAACGTTACAATTAACTGTCAGTTTTGCGTCGGATTCGAAAATCTAGACTCACAGATGAACGACCATAAGGTGCCCGAGGCAGCACTACACCCTTGGAGACAAGTCGGCGGGAGGAAGATGTATTGAATCGCGACGCAATTTGTGTGTTCCATCGTCATGAACAGGCTCTGAACGTTACAATTAACTGTCAGTTTTGCGTCGGATTCGAAAATCTAGACTCACAGGAGAACGACCATAAGGTGCCCGAGGCACCAATAGACCCTTCGAGACAAGTCGGCTGGAGGACGATGTATTGAGTCGCGACGCAATTTGTGTGTCCCATCGTCATTAACAGGCTCTGAACGTTACAATTAACTGTCAGTTTTGCGTCGGATTCGAAAATCTAGACTCACAGGAGAACGAGCATATGGTGCCCGAGGCAGCACTAGAGCCTTGGAGACAAGTCGGCTGTAGGACGATGTATTGAATCGCGACGCAATTTGTGTTCCATCGTCATTAAGAGGCTCTGAACGTTACAATTAACCGTCAGTTTTGCGTCGTATTCTGAAAACTAGACTCACAGGAGAACGACCATAAGGTGCCCGAGGCAGCAATAGACCCTTGGAGACAAGTCGGCTGGAGGACGATGTATTGAGACGCGACGCAATTTGTGTGTTCCATCGTCATTAAGAGGCTCTGAACCTTACAATTAACTGTCAGTTTTGCGTCGGATTCGAAAATCTAGACTCACCGATGAACGACCATAAGGTGCCCGAGGCAGCAATAGACCCTTCGAGACAAGTCGGCTGGAGGACGATGTATTGAATCGCGACGCAATTTGTGTGTTCCATCGTCATTAACAGGCTCTGAACGTTACAATTAATTGTCAGTTTTGCGTCGTATTCGAAAAACTAGACTCACAGGAGAACGACCATAAGGTGCCCGAGGCACCAATAGACCCTTCGAGACAAGTCGGCTGGAGGACGATGTATTGAATCGCGACGCAATTTGTGTGTTCCATCGTCATTAAGAGGCTCTGAACGTTACAATTAATTGTCAGTTTTGCGTCGGATTCGAAAATCTAGACTCACAGATGAACGACCATAAGGTGCCCGAGGCAGCAATAGACCCTTGGAGACAAGTCGGCTGGAGGACGATGTATTGATTCGCGACGCAATTTGTGTGTTCCATCGTCATTAAGAGGCTCTGAACCTTACAATTAACTGTCAGTTTTGCGCCGGATTCGAAAAACTAGACTCATAGGAGAACGACCATAAGAGGCCCGAGGCACCAATAGACCCTTCGAGACAAGTCGGCTGGAGGTCGATGTATTGAATCGCGACGCAATTTGTGTGTCCCATCGTCATTAACAGGCTCTGAACGTTACAATTAACTGTCAGTTTTGCGTCGTATTCTGAAAACTAGACTCACAGGAGAACGACGATAAGGCGCCCGAGGCAGCAATAGACCCTTGGAAACAAGTCGGCTGGAGGACGATGTATTGATTCGCGACGCAATTTGTGTGTTCCATCGTCATTAAGAGGCTCTGAACGTTACAATTAATTGTCAGTTTTGCGCCGGATTCGAAAAACTAGACTCATAGGAGAACGACCATAAGAGGCCCGAGGCACCAATAGACCCTTCGAGACAAGTCGGCTGGAGGACGATGTATTGAATCGCGACGCAATTTGTGTGTCCCATCGTCATTAACAGGCTCTGAACCTTACAATTAACTGTCCGTTTTGCGTCGGATTCGAAAATCTAGACTCACAGATGAACGACCATAAGGTGCCCGAGGCAGCAATAGACCCTTCGAGACAAGTCGGCTGGAGGACGATGTATTGAATCGCGACGCAATTTGTGTGTTCCATCGTCATCAAGAGGCTCTGAACGTTACAATTCACTCTCAGTTTTGCGTCGGATTCGAAAATCTAGACTCACAGGAGAACGAGCATATGGTGCCCGAGGCAGCACTAGACCATTGGAGACTAGTCGGCTGGAGGACGATGTATTGAATCGCGACGCAATTTGTGTGTTCCATCGTCATTAGCAGGCTCTGAACGTTACAATTAACTGTCAGTTTTGCATCGCATTCGAAAAACTAGACTCACAGGAGAACGACCATAAGGTGCCCGAGGCAGCAATAGACCCTTGGAGACAAGTCGGCTGTAGGACGATGTATTGAGACGCGACGCAATTTGTGTGTCCCATCGTCATTAACAGGCTCTGAACGTTACAATTAACTGTCAGTTTTGCGTCGGATTCGAAAATCTAGACTCACAGATGAACGACCATAAGGTGCCCGAGGCAGCACTACACCCTTGGAGACAAGTCGGCTGGAGGAAGATGTATTGAATCGCGACGCAATTTGTGTGTTCCATCGTCATTAACAGGCTCTGAACATTACAATTAACTGTCAGTTTTGCGTCGGATTCGAAAAACTAGACTCACAGGAGAACGACCATAAGGTGCCCGAGGCAGCAATAGACCCTTCGAGACAAGTCGGCTGGAGGACGATGTATTGAATCGCGACGCAATTTGTGTGTTCCATCGTCATTAACAGGCTCTGAACGTTACAATTAATTGTCAGTTTTGCGTCGTATTCGAAAAACTAGACTCACAGGAGAACGACCATAAGGTGCCCGAGGCACCAATAGACCCTTCGAGACAAGTCGGCTGTGGGACGATGTATTGAATCGCGACGCAATTTGTGTGTTCCATCGTCATCAAGAGGCTCTGAACGTTACAATTCACTGTCAGTTTTGCGCCGGATTCGAAAAACTAGACTCATAGGAGAACGACCAAAAGGTGCCCGGAGCAGCAATACTACCTCGGAGACACGTCGGCTGGAGGACGATGTATTGAATCGCGACGCAATTTGTGTGTTCCATCGTCATTAAGAGGCTCTGAACGTTACAATTAACTGTCAATTTTGCGTCGGATTCGAAAATCTAGACTCACAGGAGATCGAGCATATGGTGCCCGAGGCAGCACTAGACCCTTGGAGACAAGTCGGCTGGAGGACGATGTATTGAGTCGCGACGCAATTTGTGTGTCCCATCGTCATTAACAGGCTCTGAACGTTACAATTAACTGTCAGTTTTGCGCCGGATTCGAAAAACTAGACTCATAGGAGAACGACCAAGAGGTGCCAGGAGCAGCAATAGACCCTTGGAGACAAGTCGGCTGGAGGACGATGTATTGATTCGCGACGCAATTTGTGTGTTCCATCGGCATTAAGAGGCTCTGAACGTTACAATTAATTGTCAGTTTTGCGCCGGATTCGAAAAACTAGACTCATAGGAGAACGACCATAAGAGGCCCGAGGCAGCACTAGAGCCTTGGAGACAAGTCGGCTGTAGGACGATGTATTGAATCGCGACGCAATTTGTGTGTTCCATCGTCATTAAGAGGCTCTGAACGTTACAATTAATTGTCAGTTTTGCGTCGTATTCGAAAAACTAGACTCACAGGAGAACGACCATAAGGTGCCCGAGGCAGCAATAGACCCTTGGAGACAAGTCGGCTGGAGGACGATGTATTGAGACGCGACGCAATTTGTGTGTTCCATCGTCATTAAGAGGCTCTGAACGTTACAATTAACTGTCAGTTTTGCGTCGGATTCGAAAATCTAGACTCACTGGAGAACGAGCATATGGTGCCCGAGGCAGCACTAGACCCTTGGAGACAAGTCGGCTGTAGGACGATGTATTGAATCGCGACGCAATTTGTGTGTTCCATCGTCATTAAGAGGCTCTGAACGTTACAATTAACCGTCAGTTTTGCGTCGTATTCTGAAAACTAGACTCACAGGAGAACGACCATAAGGTGCCCGAGGCAGCAATAGACCCTTGGAGACAAGTCGGCTGGAGGACGATGTATTGAGACGCGACGCAATTTGTGTGTTCCATCGTCATTAAGAGGCTCTGAACCTTACAATTAACTGTCAGTTTTGCGTCGGATTCGAAAATCTAGACTCACCGATGAACGACCATAAGGTGCCCGAGGCAGCAATAGACCCTTCGAGACAAGTCGGCTGGAGGACGATGTATTGAATCGCGACGCAATTTGTGTGTTCCATCGTCATTAACAGGCTCTGAACGTTACAATTAATTGTCAGTTTTGCGTCGTATTCGAAAAACTAGACTCACAGGAGAACGACAATATGGTGCCCGAGGCAGCAATAGACCCTTGGAGACAAGTCGGCTGGAGGACGATGTATTGAATCGCGACGCAATTTGTGTGTTCCATCGTCATTAAGAGGCTCTGAACGTTACAATTAATTGTCAGTTTTGCATCGCATTCGAAAAACTACTCACAGGAGAACGACCATAAGGTGCCCGAGGCAGCAATAGACCCTTGGAGAAAAGTCGGCTGGAGGACGATGTATTGATTCGCGACGCAATTTGTGTGTTCCATCGTCATTAAGAGGCTCTGAACGTTACAATTAACTGTCAGTTTTGCGCCGGATTCGAAAAACTAGACTCATAGGAGAACGACCATAAGAGGCCCGAGGCACCAATAGACCCTTCGAGACAAGTCGGCTGGAGGACGATGTATTGAATCGCGACGCAATTTGTGTGTCCCATCGTCATTAACAGGCTCTGAACGTTACAATTCACTGTCAGTTTTGCGTCGTATTCTGAAAACTAGACTCACAGGAGAACGACCATAAGGTGCCCGAGGCACCAATAGAGCCTTGGAGACAAGTCGGCTGGAGGACGATGTATTGATTCGCGACGCAATTTGTGTGTTCCATCGTCATTAAGAGGCTCTGAACGTTACAATTAATTGTCAGTTTTGCGCCGGATTCGAAAAACTAGACTCATAGGAGAACGACCATAAGAGGCCCGAGGCACCAATAGACCCTTCGAGACAAGTCGGCTGGAGGACGATGTATTGAATCGCGACGCAATTTGTGTGTCCCATCGTCATTAACAGGCTCTGAACGTTACAATTAACTGTCAGTTTTGCGTCGTATTCTGAAAACTAGACTCACAGGAGAACGACCATAAGGTGCCCGAGGCACCAATAGACCCTTCGAGACAAGTCGGCTGGAGGACGATGTATTGAATCGCGACGCAATTTGTGTGTTCCATCGTCATTAAGAGGCTCTGAACGTTACAATTAATTGTCAGTTTTGCGCCGGATTCGAAAAACTAGACTCATAGGAGAACGACCAACAGGTGCCAGGAGCAGCAATACTACCTCGGAGACATGTCGGCTGGAGGACTATGTATTGAATCGCGACGCAATTTGTGTGTTCCATCGTCAGTATCAGGTTCTGAACGTTACAATTAACTGTCAGTTTTGCGTCGGATTCGAAAATCTAGACTCACAGGAGAACGACCATAAGGTGCCCGAGGCAGCAAGAGGGCCTTGGAGACAGGTCGGCTGTGGGACGATGTATTGAATCGCGACGCAATTTGTGTGTTCCATCGTCATCAAGAGGCTCTGAACGTTACAATTAACTGTCAGTTTTGCGTCGGATTCGAAAATCTAGACTCACAGGAGAACGACCATAAGGTGCCCGAGGCAGCACTAGACCCTTGGAGACAAGTCGGCTGTAGGACTATGTATTGAATCGCGACGCAATTTGTGTGTTCCATTGTCGTTAAGAGGCTCTGAACCTTACAATTAACTGTCAGTTTTGCGTCGGATTCGAAAATCTAGACTCAAAGGAGAACGACCATAAGGTGCCCGAGGCAGCACTAGACCCTTGGAGACAAGTCGGCTGGAGGACGATGTATTGAGTCGCGACGCAATTTGTGTGTCCCATCGTCATTAACAGGCTCTGAACCTTACAATTAACTGTCCGTTTTGCGTCGGATTCGAAAATCTAGACTCACAGATGAACGACCATAAGGTGCCCGAGGCAGCAATAGACCCTTCGAGACAAGTCGGCTGGAGGACGATGTATTGAATCGCGACGCAATTTGTGTGTTCCATCGTCATCAAGAGGCTCTGAACGTTAGAATTCACTCTCAGTTTTGCGTCGGATTCGAAAATCTAGACTCACAGGAGAACGAGCATATGGTGCCCGAGGCAGCACTAGACCCATGGAGACAAGTCGGCTGTAGGACGTTGTATTGAATCGTGACGCAATTTGTGTGTTCCATCGTCATTAGCAGGCTCTGAACGTTACAATTAACTGTCAGTTTTGCATCGCATTCGAAAAACTAGACTCACAGGAGAACGACCATAAGGTGCCCGAGGCAGCAATAGACCCTTGGAGACAAGTCGGCTGTAGGACGATGTATTGAGACGCGACGCAATTTGTGTGTCCCATCGTCATTAACAGGCTCTGAACGTTACAATTAACTGTCAGTTTTGCGTCGGATTCGAAAATCTAGACTCACAGATGAACGACCATAAGGTGCCCGAGGCAGCACTACACCCTTGGAGACAAGTCGGCGGGAGGAAGATGTATTGAATCGCGACGCAATTTGTGTGTTCCATCGTCATTAACAGGCTCTGAACATTACAATTAACTGTCAGTTTTGCGTCGGATTCGAAAAACTAGACTCACAGGAGAACGACCATAAGGTGCCCGAGGCAGCAATAGACCCTTCGAGACAAGTCGGCTGGAGGACGATGTATTGAATCGCGACGCAATTTGTGTGTTCCATCGTCATTAACAGGCTCTGAACGTTACAATTAATTGTCAGTTTTGCGTCGTATTCGAAAAACTAGACTCACAGGAGAACGACCATAAGGTGCCCGAGGCACCAATAGACCCTTCGAGACAAGTCGGCTGTGGGACGATGTATTGAATCGCGACGCAATTTGTGTGTTCCATCGTCATCAAGAGGCTCTGAACGTTACAATTCACTGTCAGTTTTGCGCCGGATTCGAAAAACTAGACTCATAGGAGAACGACCAAAAGGTGCCCGGAGCAGCAATACTACCTCGGAGACACGTCGGCTGGAGGACGATGTATTGAATCGCGACGCAATTTGTGTGTTCCATCGTCATTAAGAGGCTCTGAACGTTACAATTAACTGTCAGTTTTGCGTCGGATTCGAAAATCTAGACTCACAGGAGATCGAGCATATGGTGCCCGAGGCAGCACTAGACCCTTGGAGACAAGTCGGCTGGAGGACGATGTATTGAGTCGCGACGCAATTTGTGTGTCCCATCGTCATTAACAGGCTCTGAACGTTACAATTCACTGTCAGTTTTGCGCCGGATTCGAAAAACTAGACTCATAGGAGAACGACCAAGAGGTGCCAGGAGCAGCAATAGACTCTTGGAGACAAGCCGCCTGGAGGACGATGTACTGATTCGCGACGCAATTTGTGTGTTCCATTGTCATTAAGAGGCTCTGAACGTTACAATTAATTGTCAGTTTTGCGCCGGATTCGAAAAACTAGACTCATAGGAGAACGACCATAAGAGGCCCGAGGCACCAATAGACCCTTCGAGACAAGTCGGCTGGAGGACGATGTATTGAATCGCGACGCAATTTGTGTGTTCCATCGTCATTAAGAGGCTCTGAACGTTACAATTAATTGTCAGTTTTGCGTCGTATTCGAAAAACTAGACTCACAGGAGAACGACCATAAGGTGCCCGAGGCAGCAATAGACCCTTGGAGACAAGTCGGCTGGAGGACGATGTATTGAATCGCGACGCAATTTGTGTGTTCCATCGTCATTAAGAGGCTCTGAACGTTACAATTAACTGTCAGTTTTGCGTCGGATTCGAAAATCTAGACTCACAGGACAACGACCATAAGGTGCCCGAGGCACCAATAGACCCTTCGAGACAAGTCGGCTGGAGGACGATGTATTGAGTCGCGACGCAATTTGTGTGTCCCATCGTCATTAACAGGCTCTGAACGTTACAATTAACTGTCAGTTTTGCGTCGGATTCGAAAATCTAGACTCACAGGAGAACGAGCATATGGTGCCCGAGGCAGCACTAGACCCTTGGAGACAAGTCGGCTGTAGGACGATGTATTGAATCGCGACGCAATTTGTGTGTTCCATCGTCATTAAGAGGCTCTGAACGTTACAATTAACCGTCAGTTTTGCGTCGTATTCTGAAAACTAGACTCACAGGAGAACGACCATAAGGTGCCCGAGGCAGCAATAGACCCTTGGAGACAAGTCGGCTGGAGGACGATGTATTGAGACGCGACGCAATTTGTGTGTTCCATCGTCATTAAGAGGCTCTGAACCTTACAATTAACTGTCAGTTTTGCGTCGGATTCGAAAATCTAGACTCACCGATGAACGACCATAAGGTGCCCGAGGCAGCAATAGACCCTTCGAGACAAGTCGGCTGGAGGACGATGTATTGAATCGCGACGCAATTTGTGTGTTCCATCGTCATTAACAGGCTCTGAACGTTACAATTAATTGTCAGTTTTCCGTCGTATTCGAAAAACTAGAGTCACAGGAGAACGACCATAAGGTGCCCGAGGCACCAATAGACCCTTCGAGACAAGTCGGCTGGAGGACGATGTATTGAATCGCGACGCAATTTGTGTGTTCCATCGTCATTAAGAGGCTCTGAACGTTACAATTAATTGTCAGTTTTGCGCCGGATTCGAAAAACTAGACTCATAGGAGAACGACCAAGAGGTGCCAGGAGCAGCAATACTACCTCGGAGACATGTCGGCTGGAGGACGATGTATTGAATCGCGACGCAATTTGTGTGTTCCATCGTCATTAAGAGGCTCTGAACGTTACAATTAACTGTCAGTTTTGCGTCGGATTCGAAAATCTAGACTCACAGGAGAAAGACCATAAGGTGCCCGAGGCAGCACTAGACCCTTGGAGACAAGTAGGCTGGAGGACGATGTATTGAGTCGCGACGCAATTTGTGTGTCCCATCGTCATTAACAGGCTCTGAACGTTACAATTAACTGTCAGTTTTGCATCGTATTCGAAAATCTAGACTCACAGGAGAACGAGCATATGGTGCCCGAGGCAGCACTAGACCCTTGGAGACAAGTCGGCTGTAGGACGATGTATTGAATCGCGACGCAATTTGTGTGTTCCATCGTCATTAAGAGGCTCTGAACGTTACAATTAACTGTCAGTTTTGCATCGCATTCGAAAAACTAGACTCACAGGAGAACGACAATAAGGTGCCCGATGCAGCAATAGACCCTTGGAGACGAGTCGGCTGGAGGACGATGTATTGAGACGCGACGCAATTTGTGTGTCCCATCGTCATTAACAGGCTCTGAACGTTACAATTAACTGTCAGTTTTGCATCGCATTCGAAAAACTAGACTCACAGGAGAACGACCATAAGGTGCCCGAGGCAGCATTAGACCCTTGGAGACAAGTCGGCTGGAGGACGATGTATTGATTCGCGACGCAATTTGTGTGTTCCATCGTCATTAAGAGGCTCTGAACGTTACAATTAACTGTCAGTATTGCGCCGGATTCGAAAAACTAGACTCATAGGAGAACGACCATAAGAGGCCCGAGGCACCAATAGACCCTTCGAGACAAGTCGGCTGGAGGACGATGTATTGAATCGCGACGCAATTTGTGTGTCCCATCGTCATTAACAGGCTCTGAACGTTACAATTAACTGTCAGTTTTGCGTCGTATTCTGAAAACTAGACTCACAGGAGAACGACGATAAGGTGCCCGAGGCAGCAATAGACCCTTGGAGACAAGTCGGCTGGAGGACGATGTATTGATTCGCGACGCAATTTGTGTGTTCCATCGTCATTAAGAGGCTCTGAACGTTACAATTAATTGTCAGTTTTGCGCCGGATTCGAAAAACTAGACTCATAGGAGAACGACCATAAGAGGCCCGAGGCACCAATAGACCCTTCGAGACAAGTCGGCTGGAGGACGATGTATTGAATCGCGACGCAATTTGTGTGTCCCATCGTCATTAACAGGCTCTGAACGTTACAATTAACTGTCAGTTTTGCGTCGTATTCTGAAAACTAGACTCACAGGAGAACGACCATAAGGTGCCCGAGGCACCAATAGACCCTTCGAGACAAGTCGGCTGGAGGACGATGTATTGAATCGCGACGCAATTTGTGTGTTCCATCGTCATTAAGAGGCTCTGAACGTTACAATTAATTGTCAGTTTTGCGCCGGATTCGAAAAACTAGACTCATAGGAGAACGACCAAGAGGTGCCAGGAGCAGCAATACTACCTCGGAGACATGTCGGCTGGAGGACGATGTATTGAATCGCGACGCAATTTGTGTGTTCCATCGTCAGTATCAGGCTCTGAACGTTACAATTAACTGTCAGTTTTGCGTCGGATTCGAAAATCTAGACTCACAGGAGAACGACCATAAGGTGCCCGAGGCAGCACTAGACCCTTGGAGACAAGTCGGCTGGAGGACGATGTATTGAGTCGCGACGCAATTTGTGTGTCCCGTCGTCATTAACAGGCTCTGAACGTTACAATTAACTGTCAGTTTTCCATCGCATTCGAAAAACTAGACTCACAGGAGAACGACCATAAGGTGCCCGAGGCAGCAATAGACCCTTGGAGACAAGTCGGCTGGAGGACGATGTATTGAATCGCGACGCAATTTGTGTTTTCCATCGTCATTAAGAGGCTCTGAACGTTACAATTAACTGTCAGTTTTGCGTCGGATTCGAAAATCTAGACTCACAGGAGAACGACCATAAGGTGCCCGAGGCAGCACTAGACCCTTGGAGACAAGTCGGCTGGAGGACGATGTATTGAGTCGCGACGCAATTTGTGTGTCCCATCGTCATTAACAGGCTCTGAACGTTACAATTAACTGTCAGTTTTGCGTCGTATTCTGAAAACTAGACTCACAGGAGAACGAGCATAAGGTGCCCGAGGCAGCAAGAGACCCTTGGAGACAGGTCGGCTGGAGGACGATGTATTGAATCGCGACGCAATTTGTGTGTTCCATCGTCATCAAGAGGCTCTGAACGTTACAATTCACTGTCAGTTTTGCCTCGGATTCGAAAATCTAGACTCACAGGAGAACGAGCATATGGTGCCCGAGGCAGCACTAGACCCTTGGAGACAAGTCGGCTGTAGGACGATGTATTGAATCGCGACGCAATTTGTGTGTTCCATCGTCATTAAGAGGCTCTGAACGTTACAATTAACTGTCAGTTTTGCGTCGGATTCGAAAATCTAGACTCACAGGACAACGACCATAAGGTGCCCGAGGCACCAATAGTCCCTTCGAGACAAGTCGGCTGGAGGACGATGTATTGAGTCGCGACGCAATTTGTGTGTCCCATCGTCATTAACAGGCTCTGAACGTTACAATTAACTGTCAGTTTTGCGTCGGATTCGAAAATCTAGACTCACAGGAGAACGAGCATATGGTGCCCGAGGCAGCACTAGACCCTTGGAGACAAGTCGGCTGTAGGACGATGTATTGAATCGCGACGCAATTTGTGTGTTCCATCGTCATTAAGAGGCTCTGAACGTTACAATTAACCGTCAGTTTTGCGTCGTATTCTGAAAACTAGACTCACAGGAGAACGACCATAAGGTGCCCGAGGCAGCAATAGACCCTTGGAGACAAGTCGGCTGGAGGACGATGTATTGAGACGCGACGCAATTTGTGTGTTCCATCGTCATTAAGAGGCTCTGAACCTTACAATTAACTGTCAGTTTTGCGTCGGATTCGAAAATCTAGACTCACCGATGAACGACCATAAGGTGCCCGAGGCAGCAATAGACCCTTCGAGACAAGTCGGCTGGAGGACGATGTATTGAATCGCGACGCAATTTGTGTGTTCCATCGTCATTAACAGGCTCTGAACGTTACAATTAATTGTCAGTTTTGCGTCGTATTCGAAAAACTAGACTCACAGGAGAACGACCATAAGGTGCCCGAGGCACCAATAGACCCTTCGAGACAAGTCGGCTGGAGGACGATGTATTGAATCGCGACGCAATTTGTGTGTTCCATCGTCATTAAGAGGCTCTGAACGTTACAATTAATTGTCAGTTTTGCGCCGGATTCGAAAAACTAGACTCATAGGAGAACGACCAAGAGGTGCCAGGAGCAGCAATACTACCTCGGAGACATGTCGGCTGGAGGACGATGTATTGAATCGCGACGCAATTTGTGTGTTCCATCGTCATTAAGAGGCTCTGAACGTTACAATTAACTGTCAGTTTTGCGTCGGATTCGAAAATCTAGACTCACAGGAGAAAGACCATAAGGTGCCCGAGGCAGCACTAGACCCTTGGAGACAAGTAGGCTGGAGGACGATGTATTGAGTCGCGACGCAATTTGTGTGTCCCATCGTCATTAACAGGCTCTGAACGTTACAATTAACTGTCAGTTTTGCATCGTATTCGAAAATCTAGACTCACAGGAGAACGAGCATATGGTGCCCGAGGCAGCACTAGACCCTTGGAGACAAGTCGGCTGTAGGACGATGTATTGAATCGCGACGCAATTTGTGTGTTCCATCGTCATTAAGAGGCTCTGAACGTTACAATTAACTGTCAGTTTTGCATCGCATTCGAAAAACTAGACTCACAGGAGAACGACAATAAGGTGCCCGAGGCAGCAATAGACCCTTGGAGACAAGTCGGCTGGAGGACGATGTATTGAGACGCGACGCAATTTGTGTGTCCCATCGTCATTAACAGGCTCTGAACGTTACAATTAACTGTCAGTTTTGCATCGCATTCGAAAAACTAGACTCACAGGAGAACGACCATAAGGTGCCCGAGGCAGCATTAGACCCTTGGAGACAAGTCGGCTGGAGGACGATGTATTGATTCGCGACGCAATTTGTGTGTTCCATCGTCATTAAGAGGCTCTGAACGTTACAATTAACTGTCAGTTTTGCGCCGGATTCGAAAAACTAGACTCATAGGAGAACGACCATAAGAGGCCCGAGGCACCAATAGACCCTTCGAGACAAGTCGGCTGGAGGACGATGTATTGAATCGCGACGCAATTTGTGTGTCCCATCGTCATTAACAGGCTCTGAACGTTACAATTAACTGTCAGTTTTGCGTCGTATTCTGAAAACTAGACTCACAGGAGAACGACGATAAGGTGCCCGAGGCAGCAATAGACCCTTGGAGACAAGACGGCTGGAGGACGATGTATTGATTCGCGACGCAATTTGTGTGTTCCATCGTCATTAAGAGGCTCTGAACGTTACAATTAATTGTCAGTTTTGCGCCGGATTCGAAAAACTAGACTCATAGGAGAACGACCATAAGAGGCCCGAGGCACCAATAGACCCTTCGAGACAAGTCGGCTGGAGGACGATGTATTGAATCGCGACGCAATTTGTGTGTCCCATCGTCATTAACAGGCTCTGAACGTTACAATTAACTGTCAGTTTTGCGTCGTATTCTGAAAACTAGACTCACAGGAGAACGACCATAAGGTGCCCGAGGCACCAATAGACCCTTCGAGACAAGTCGGCTGGAGGACGATGTATTGAATCGCGACGCAATTTGTGTGTTCCATCGTCTTTAAGAGGCTCTGAACGTTACAATTAATTGTCAGTTTTGCGCCGGATTCGAAAAACTAGACTCATAGGAGAACGACCAAGAGGTGCCAGGAGCAGCAATACTACCTCGGAGACATGTCGGCTGGCGGACGATGTATTGAATCGCGACGCAATTTGTGTGTTCCATCGTCAGTATCAGGCTCTGAACGTTACAATTAACTGTCAGTTTTGCGTCGGATTCGAAAATCTAGACTCACAGGAGAACGACCATAAGGTGCCCGAGGCAGCACTAGACCCTTGGAGACAAGTCGGCTGGAGGACGATGTATTGAGTCGCGACGCAATTTGTGTGTCCCGTCGTCATTAACAGGCTCTGAACGTTACAATTAACTGTCAGTTTTCCATCGCATTCGAAAAACTAGACTCACAGGAGAACGACCATAAGGTGCCCGAGGCAGCAATAGACCCTTGGAGACAAGTCGGCTGGAGGACGATGTATTGAATCGCGACGCAATTTGTGTTTTCCATCGTCATTAAGAGGCTCTGAACGTTACAATTAACTGTCAGTTTTGCGTCGGATTCGAAAATCTAGACTCACAGGAGAACGACCATAAGGTGCCCGAGGCAGCACTAGACCCTTGGAGACAAGTCGGCTGGAGGACGATGTATTGAGTCGCGACGCAATTTGTGTGTCCCATCGTCATTAACAGGCTCTGAACGTTACAATTAACTGTCAGTTTTGCGTCGGATTCTGAAAACTAGACTCACAGGAGAACGAGCATAAGGTGCCCGAGGCAGCAAGAGACCCTTGGAGACAGGTCGGCTGGAGGACGATGTATTGAATCGCGACGCAATTTGTGTGTTCCATCGTCATCAAGAGGCTCTGAAC
Organism: Schistocerca nitens; assembly: GCF_023898315.1. Lineage (NCBI taxonomy): Eukaryota > Metazoa > Arthropoda > Insecta > Orthoptera > Acrididae > Schistocerca > Schistocerca nitens. Next base: position 235,655,093 of record NC_064623.1, on the reverse strand, counting down.
GTTACAATTCACTGTCAGTTTTGCCTCGGATTCGAAAATCTAGACTCACAGGAGAACGAGCATATGGTGCCCGAGGCAGCACTAGACCCTTGGAGACAAGTCGGCTGTAGGACGATGTATTGAATCGCGACGCAATTTGTGTGTTCCATCGTCATTAAGAGGCTCTGAACGTTACAATTAACTGTCAGTTTTGCGTCGGATTCGAAAATCTAGACTCACCGAAAAACGACCATAAGGTGCCCGAGGCAGCAATAGACCCTTCGAGACAAGTCGGCTGGAGGACGATGTATTGAATCGCGACGCAATTTGTGTGTTCCATCGTCATTAACAGGCTCTGAACGTTACAATTAATTGTCAGTTTTGCGTCGTATTCGAAAATCTAGACTCACAGGAGAACGAGCATATGGTGCCCGAGGCAGCACTAGACCCTTGGAGACAAGTCGGCTGTAGGACGATGTATTGAATCGCGACGCAATTTGTGTGTTCCATCGTCATTAAAAGGCTCTGAACGTTACAATTAACTGTCAGTTTTGCGTCGGATTCGAAAATCTAGACTCACAGGAGAACGACCATAATGTGCCCGAGGCAGCACTAGACCCTTGGAGACAAGTCGGCTGGAGGACGATGTATTGAGTCGCGACGCAATTTGTGTGTCCCATCGTCATTAACAGGCTCTGAACGTTACAATTAACTGCCAGTTTTGCATCGCATTCGAAAATCTAGGCTCACAGGAGAACGAGCATATGGTGCCCGAGGCAGCACTAGACCCTTGGAGACAAGTCGGCTGTAGGACGATGTATTGAATCGCGACGCAATTTGTGTGTTCCATCGTCATTAAGAGGCTCTGAACGTTACAATTAACTGTCAGTTTTGCATCGCATTCGAAAAACTAGACTCACAGGAGAAAGACCATAAGGTGCCCGAGGCAGCAATAGACCCTTGGAGACAAGTCGGCTGAAGGACGATGTATTGAGACGCGACGCAATTTGTGTGTCCCATCGTCATTAACAGGCTCTGAACGTTACAATTAACTGTCAGTTTTGCATCGCATTCGAAAAACTAGACTCACAGGAGAACGACCATAAGGTGCCCGAGGCAGCAATAGACCCTTCGAGACAAGTCGGCTGGAGGACGATGTATTGATTCGCGACGCAATTTGTGTGTTCCATCGTCATTAAGAGGCTCTGAACGTTACAATTAATTGTCAGTTTTGCGCCGGATTCGAAAAACTAGACTCATAGGAGAACGACCATAAGAGGCCCGAGGCACCAATAGACCCTTCGAGACAAGTCGGCTGGAGGACGATGTATTGAATCGCGACGCAATTTGTGTGTCCCATCGTCATTAACAGGCTCTGAACGTTACAATTAACTGTCAGTTTTGCGTTGTATTCTGAAAACTAGACTCACAGGAGAACGACCATAAGGTGCCCGAGGCAGCAAGGGACCCTTGGAGACAGGTCGGCTGTGGGACGATGTATTGAATCGCGACGCAATTTGTGTGTTCCATCGTCATCAAGAGGCTCTGAACGTTACAATTCACTGTCAGTTTTGCGTCGGATTCGAAAATCTAGACTCACAGGAGAACGAGCATATGGTGCCCGAGGCAGCACTAGACCCTTGGAGACAAGTCGGCTGTAGGACGTACTGAATCGCGACGCAATTTGTGTGTTCCATCGTTATTAAGAGGCTCTGAACGTTACAATTAACTGTCAGTTTTGCGTCGGATTCGAAAATCTAGACTCACAGGAGAACGACCATAAGGTGCCCGAGGCAGCACTAGACCCTTGGAGACAAGTCGGCTGGAGGACGATGTATTGAGTCGCGACGCAATTTGTGTGTCCCATCGTCATTAACAGGCTCTGAACGTTGCAATTAACTGTCAGTTTTGCATCGCATTCGAAAAACTAGACTCACAGGAGAACGACCATAAGGTGCCCGAGGCAGCAATAGACCCTTGGAGACAAGTCGGCTGGAGGACGATGTATTGAATCGCGACGCAATTTGTGTGTTCCATCGTCATTAAGAGGCTCTGAACGTTACAATTAACTGTCAGTTTTGCGTCGGATTCGAAAAACTAGACTCATAGGAGAACGACCAAAAGGTGCCCGAGGCAGCAATAGACCCTTGGAGACAAGTCGGCTGGAGGACGATGTATTGAATCGCGACGCAATTTGTGTGTTCCATCGTCATTAAGAGGCTCTGAACGTTACAGTTCACTCTCAGTTTTGCGTCGGATTCGAAAATCTAGACTCACAGGAGAACGAGCATATGGTGCCCGAGGCAGCACTAGACCCTTGGAGACAAGTCGGCTGTAGGACGATGTATTGAATCGCGACGCAATTTGGGTGTTCCATCGTCATTAAGAGGCTCTGAACGTTACAATTAACTGTCAGTTTTGCATCGCATTCGAAAAACTAGACTCACAGGAGAACGACCATAAGGTGCCCGAGGCAGCAATAGACCCTTGGAGACAAGTCGGCTGGAGGACGATGTATTGAGACGCGACGCAATTTGTGTGTCCCATCGTCATTAACAGGCTCTGAACGTTACAATTAACTGTCAGTTTTGCGTCGGATTCGAAAATCTAGACTCACAGATGAACGACCATAAGGTGCCCGAGGCAGCACTACACCCTTGGAGACAAGTCGGCTGGAGGACGATGTATTGAGACGCGATGCAATTTGTGTGTCCCATCGTCATTAAGAGGCTCTGAACGTTACAATTAACTGTCAGTTTTGCGCCGGATTCGAAAATCTAGACTCACAGATGAACGACCATAAGGTGCCCGAGGCAGCAATAGACCCTTGGAGACAAGTCGGCTGTAGGACGATGTATTGAATCGCGACGCAATTTGTGTGTTCCATCGTCATCAAGAGGCTCTGAACCTTACAATTAACTGTCAGTTTTGCGTCGGATTCGAAAATCTAGACTCACCGATCAACGACCATAAGGTGCCCGAGGCAGCAATAGACCCTTCGAGACAAGTCGGCTGGAGGACGATGTATTGAATCGCGACGCAATTTGTGTGTTCCATCGTCATTAACAGGCTCTGAACGTTACAATTAACTGTCAGTTTTGCGTCGTATTCTGAAAACTAGACTCACAGGAGAACGACCATAAGGTGCCCGAGGCAGCAAGAGACCCTTGGAGACAGGTCGGCTGTGGGACGATGTATTGAGACGCGACGCAATTTGTGTGTCCCATCGTCATTAACAGGCTCTCAACGTTACAATTAACTGTCAGTTTTGCGTCGGATTCGAAAATCTAGACTCACAGATGAACGACCATAAGGTGCCCGAGGCAGCACTAGACCCTTGGAGACAAGTCGGCTGTAGGACGATGTATTGAATCGCGACGCAATTTGTGTGTTCCATCGTCATTAAGAGGCTCTGAACGTTACAATTAACTGTCAGTTTTGCGTCGGATTCGAAAATCTAGACTCACAGGAGAACGACCATAAGGTGCCCGTGGCAGCAATAGACCCTTGGAGACAAGTCGACTGGAGGACGATGTATTGAGACGCGACGCAATTTGTGTGTCCCATCGTCATTAAGAAGCTCTGAACGTTCCAATTAATTGTCAATTTTCCGCCGGATTCGAAAAACTAGACTCATAGGAGAACGACCAAGAGGTGCCAGGAGCAGCAATACTACCTCGGAGACATGTCGGCTGGAGGACGATGTATTGAATCGCGACGCAATTTGTGTGTTCCATCGTCATTAAGAGGCTCTGAACGTTACAATTAACTGTCAGTTTTGCGCCGTATTCGAAAATCTAGACTCACAGATGAACGACCATAAGGTGCCCGAGGCGGCAATAGACCCTTGGAGACAAGTCGGCTGTAGGACGATGTATTGAATCGCGACGCAATTTGTGTGTTCCATCGTCATCAAGAGGCTCTGAACCTTACAATTAACTGTCAGTTTTGCGTCGGATTCGAAAATCTAGACTCACCGAAAAACGACCATAAGGTGCCCGAGGCAGCAATAGACCCTTCGAGACAATTCGGCTGGAGGACGATGTATTGAATCGCGACGCAATTTGTGTGTTCCATCGTCATTAACAGGCTCTGAACGTTACAATTAATTGTCAGTTTTGCGTCGTATTCGAAAAACTAGACTCACAGGAGAACGACCATAAGGTGCCCGAGGCACCAATAGACCCTTCGAGACAAGTCGGCTGGAGGACGATGTATTGAATCGCGACGCAATTTGTGTGTTCCATCGTCATTAAGAGGCTCTGAACGTTACAATTAATTGTCAGTTTTGCGTCGGATTGGAAATCTAGACTCATAGGAGAACGACCATAAGGTGCCCGAGGCAGCAATACTACCTCGGAGACATGTCGGCTGGAGGACGATGTATTGAATCGCGACGCAATTTGTGTGTTCCATCGTCGGTATCGGGCTCTGAACGTTACAATTCACGGTCAGTTTTGCGTCGGATTCGAAAATCTAGACTCACAGGAGAACGAGCATATGGTGCACGACGCAGCACTAGACCCTTGGAGACAAGTCGGCTGTAGGACGATGTATTGAATCGCGACGCAATTTGTGTGTTCCATCGTCATTAAGAGGCTCTGAACGTTACAATTAACTGTCAGTTTTGCGTCGGATTCGAAAATCTAGACTCACAGGAGAACGACCATAAGGTGCCCGAGGCAGCACTAGACGCTTGGAGACAATTCGGCTGGAGGTCGGTGTATTGAGTCGCGACGCAATTTGTGTGTCCCATCGTCATTAACAGGCTCTGAACGTTACAATTCACTGTCAGTTTTGCGTCGGATTCGAAAATCTAGACTCACAGGAGAACGACCATAAGGTGCCCGAGGCAGCAATAGACCCTTGGAGACAAGTCGGCTGGAGGACGATGTATGAGTCGCGACGCAATTTGTGTGTCCCATCGTCATTAAGAGGCTCTGAACGTTACAATTAACTGTCAGTTTTGCGTCGGATTCTGAAAACTAGACTCACAGGAGAACGACCATAAGGTGCCCGAGGCAGCAAGAGACCCTTGAAGACAAGTCGGCTGTGGGACGATGTATTGAATCGCGACGCAATTTGTGTGTTCCATCGTCATCAAGAGGCTCTGAACGTTACAATTCACTGTCAGTTTTGCGTCGGATTCGAAAATCTAGACTCACAGGAGAACGAGCATATGGTGCCCGAGGCAGCACTAGACCCTTGGAGACAAGTCGGCTGTAGGACGATGTATTGAATCGCGACGCAATTTGTGTGTTCCATCGTCATTAAGAGGCTCTGAACGTTACAATTAATTGTCAGTTTTGCGTCGGATTCGAAAATCGAGACTCACGGGAGAACGACCATAAGGTGCCCGAGGCAGCACTAGACCCTTGGAGACAAGTCGGCTGGAGGACGATGTATTGAGTCGCGACGCAATTTGTGTGTCCCATCGTCATTAACAGGCTCTGAACGTTACAATTAACTGTCAGTTTTGCATCGCATTCGAAAAACTAGACTCACAGGAGAACGACCATAATGTGCCCGAGGCAGCAATAGACCCTTGGAGACAAGTCGGCTGGAGGACGATGTATTGAATCGCGACGCAATTTGTGTGTTCCATCGTCATTAAGAGGCTCTGAACGTTACAATTAACTGTCAGTTTTGCGTCGGATCCGAAAATCTAGACTCACAGGAGAACGACCATAAGGTGCCCGAGGCACCAATAGACCCTTCGAGACAAGTCGGCTGGAGGACGATGTATTGAGTCGCGACGCAATTTGTGTGTCCCATCGTCATTAAGAGGCTCTGAACGTTACAATTAACTGTCAGTTTTGCGTCGGATTCTGAAAACTAGACTCACAGGAGAACGACCATAAGGTGACCGAGGCAGCAAGAGACCCTTGAAGACAAGTCGGCTGTGGGACGATGTATTGAATCGCTACGCAATTTGTGTGTTCCATCGTCATCAAGAGGCTCTGAACGTTACAATTCACTGTCAGTTTTGCGTCGGATTCGAAAATCTAGACTCACAGGAGAACGAGCATATGGTGCCCGAGGCAGCACTAGACCCTTGGAGACAAGTCGGCTGTAGGACGATGTATTGAATCGCGACGCAATTTGTGTGTTCCATCGTCATTAAGAGGCTCTGAACCTTACAATTAATTGTCAGTTTTGCGTCGGATTCGAAAATCGAGACTCACAGGAGAACGACCATAAGGTGCCCGAGGCAGCACTAGACCCTTGGAGACAAGTCGGCTGGAGGACGATGTATTGAGTCGCGACGCAATTTGTGTGTCCCATCGTCATTAACAGGCTCTGAACGTTACAATTAATTGTCAGTTTTGCGTCGTATTCGAAAAACTAGACTCACAGGAGAACGACCAAAAGGTGCCCGAGGCACCAATAGACCCTTCGAGACAAGTCGGCTGGAGGACGATGTATTGAATCGCGACGCAATTTGTGTGTTCCATCGTCATTAAGAGGCTCTGAACGTTACAATTAATTGTCAGTTTTGCGTCGGATTCGAAAATCTAGACTCATAGGAGAACGACCATAAGGTGCCCGAGGCAGCAATACTACCTCGGAGACATGTCGGCTGGAGGACGATGTATTGAATCGCGACGCAATTTGTGTGTTCCATCGTCGGTATCGGGCTCTGAACGTTACAATTCACGGTCAGTTTTGCGTCGGATTCGAAAATCTAGACTCACAGGAGAACGAGCATATGGTGCACGACGCAGCACTAGACCCTTGGAGACAAGTCGGCTGTAGGACGATGTATTGAATCGCGACGCAATTTGTGTGTTCCATCGTCATTAAGAGGCTCTGAACGTTACAATTAACTGTCAGTTTTGCGTCGGATTCGAAAATCTAGACTCACAGGAGAACGACCATAAGGTGCCCGAGGCAGCACTAGACGCTTGGAGACAATTCGGCTGGAGGTCGATGTATTGAGTCGCGACGCAATTTGTGTGTCCCATCGTCATTAACAGGCTCTGAACGTTACAATTCACTGTCAGTTTTGCGTCGGATTCGAAAATCTAGACTCACAGGAGAACGACCATAAGGTGCCCGAGGCAGCAATAGACCCTTGGAGACAAGTCGGCTGGAGGACGATGTATGAGTCGCGACGCAATTTGTGTGTCCCATCGTCATTAAGAGGCTCTGAACGTTACAATTAACTGTCAGTTTTGCGTCGGATTCTGAAAACTAGACTCACAGGAGAACGACCATAAGGTGCCCGAGGCAGCAAGAGACCCTTGAAGACAAGTCGGCTGTGGGACGATGTATTGAATCGCGACGCAATTTGTGTGTTCCATCGTCATCAAGAGGCTCTGAACGTTACAATTCACTGTCAGTTTTGCGTCGGATTCGAAAATCTAGACTCACAGGAGAACGAGCATATGGTGCCCGAGGCAGCACTAGACCCTTGGAGACAAGTCGGCTGTAGGACGATGTATTGAATCGCGACGCAATTTGTGTGTTCCATCGTCATTAAGAGGCTCTGAACGTTACAATTAATTGTCAGTTTTGCGTCGGATTCGAAAATCGAGACTCACGGGAGAACGACCATAAGGTGCCCGAGGCAGCACTAGACCCTTGGAGACAAGTCGGCTGGAGGACGATGTATTGAGTCGCGACGCAATTTGTGTGTCCCATCGTCATTAACAGGCTCTGAACGTTACAATTAACTGTCAGTTTTGCATCGCATTCGAAAAACTAGACTCACAGGAGAACGACCATAATGTGCCCGAGGCAGCAATAGACCCTTGGAGACAAGTCGGCTGGAGGACGATGTATTGAATCGCGACGCAATTTGTGTGTTCCATCGTCATTAAGAGGCTCTGAACGTTACAATTAACTGTCAGTTTTGCGTCGGATCCGAAAATCTAGACTCACAGGAGAACGACCATAAGGTGCCCGAGGCACCAATAGACCCTTCGAGACAAGTCGGCTGGAGGACGATGTATTGAGTCGCGACGCAATTTGTGTGTCCCATCGTCATTAAGAGGCTCTGAACGTTACAATTAACTGTCAGTTTTGCGTCGGATTCTGAAAACTAGACTCACAGGAGAACGACCATAAGGTGACCGAGGCAGCAAGAGACCCTTGAAGACAAGTCGGCTGTGGGACGATGTATTGAATCGCTACGCAATTTGTGTGTTCCATCGTCATCAAGAGGCTCTGAACGTTACAATTCACTGTCAGTTTTGCGTCGGATTCGAAAATCTAGACTCACAGGAGAACGAGCATATGGTGCCCGAGGCAGCACTAGACCCTTGGAGACAAGTCGGCTGTAGGACGATGTATTGAATCGCGACGCAATTTGTGTGTTCCATCGTCATTAAGAGGCTCTGAACGTTACAATTAATTGTCAGTTTTGCGTCGGATTCGAAAATCGAGACTCACAGGAGAACGACCATAAGGTGCCCGAGGCAGCACTAGACCCTTGGAGACAAGTCGGCTGGAGGACGATGTATTGAGTCGCGACGCAATTTGTGTGTCCCATCGTCATTAACAGGCTCTGAACGTTACAATTAACTGTCAGTTTTGCATCGCATTCGAAAAACTAGACTCACAGGAGAACGACCATAAGGTGCCCGAGGCAGCAATAGACCCTTGGAGACAAGTCGGCTGGAGGACGATGTATTGAATCGCGACGCAATTTGTGTGTTCCATCGTCATTAAGAGGCTCTGAACGTTACAATTAACTGTCAGTTTTGCGTCGGATCCGAAAATCTAGACTCACAGGAGAACGACCATAAGGTGCCCGAGGCAGCAATAGACCCTTGGAGACAAGTCGGCTGGAGGACGATGTATTGAGTCGCGACGCAATTTGTGTGTCCCATCGTCATTAACAGGCTCTGAACGTTACAATTAACTGTCAGTTTTGCATCGCATTCGAAAATCTAGACTCACAGGAAAACGACCATAAGGTGCCCGAGGCAGCAATAGACCCTTCGAGACAAGTCGGCTGGAGGACGATGTATTGATTCGCGACGCAATTTGTGTGTTCCATCGTCATTAAGAGGCTCTGAACGTTACAATTAATTGTCAGTTTTGCGCCGGATTCGAAAAACTAGACTCATAGGAGAACGACCATAAGAGGCCCGAGGCACCAAAAGACCCTTCGAGACAAGTCGGCTGGAGGACGATGTATTGAATCGCGACGCAATTTGTGTGTCCCATCGTCATTAACAGGCTCTGAACGTTACAATTAACTGTCAGTTTTGCGTTGTATTCTGAAAACTAGACTCACAGGAGAACGACCATAAGGTGCCCGAGGCAGCAAGGGACCCTTGGAGACAGGTCGGCTGTGGGACGATGTATTGAATCGCGACGCAATTTGTGTGTTCCATCGTCATCAAGAGGCTCTGAACGTTACAATTCACTGTCAGTTTTGCGTCGGATTCGAAAATCTAGACTCACAGGAGAACGAGCATATGGTGCCCGAGGCAGCACTAGACCCTTGGAGACAAGTCGGCTGTAGGACGTATTGAATCGCGACGCAATTTGTGTGTTCCATCGTTATTAAGAGGCTCTGAACGTTACAATTAACTGTCAGTTTTGCGTCGGATTCGAAAATCTAGACTCACAGGAGAACGACCATAAGGTGCCCGAGGCAGCACTAGACCCTTGGAGACAAGTCGGCTGGAGGACGATGTATTGAGTCGCGACGCAATTTGTGTGTCCCATCGTCAATAAGAGGCTCTGAACGTTACAATTAATTGTCAGTTTTGCGTCGGATTCGAAAATCGAGACTCACAGGAGAACGACCATAAGGTGCCCGAGGCAGCACTAGACCCTTGGAGACAAGTCGGCTGGAGGACGATGTATTGAGTCGCGACGCAATTTGTGTGTCCCATCGTCATTAACAGGCTCTGAACGTTGCAATTAACTGTCAGTTTTGCATCGCATTCGAAAAACTAGACTCACAGGAGAACGACCATAAGGTGCCCGAGGCAGCAATAGACCCTTGGAGACAAGTCGGCTGGAGGACGATGTATTGAATCGCGACGCAATTTGTGTGTTCCATCGTCATTAAGAGGCTCTGAACGTTACAGTTCACTCTCAGTTTTGCGTCGGATTCGAAAATCTAGACTCACAGGAGAACGAGCATATGGTGCCCGAGGCAGCACTAGACCCTTGGAGACAAGTCGGCTGTAGGACGATGTATTGAATCGCGACGCAATTTGGGTGTTCCATCGTCATTAAGAGGCTCTGAACGTTACAATTAACTGTCAGTTTTGCATCGCATTCGAAAAACTAGACTCACAGGAGAACGACCATAAGGTGCCCGAGGCAGCAATAGACCCTTGGAGACAAGTCGGCTGGAGGACGATGTATTGAGACGCGACGCAATTTGTGTGTCCCATCGTCATTAACAGGCTCTGAACGTTACAATTAACTGTCAGTTTTGCGTCGGATTCGAAAATCTAGACTCACAGATGAACGACCATAAGGTGCCCGAGGCAGCACTACACCCTTGGAGACAAGTCGGCTGGAGGACGATGTATTGAGACGCGATGCAATTTGTGTGTCCCATCGTCATTAAGAGGCTCTGAACGTTACAATTAACTGTCAGTTTTGCGCCGGATTCGAAAATCTAGACTCACAGATGAACGACCATAAGGTGCCCGAGGCAGCAATAGACCCTTGGAGACAAGTCGGCTGTAGGACGATGTATTGAATCGCGACGCAATTTGTGTGTTCCATCGTCATCAAGAGGCTCTGAACCTTACAATTAACTGTCAGTTTTGCGTCGGATTCGAAAATCTAGACTCACCGATCAACGACCATAAGGTGCCCGAGGCAGCAATAGACCCTTCGAGACAAGTCGGCTGGAGGACGATGTATTGAATCGCGACGCAATTTGTGTGTTCCATCGTCATTAACAGGCTCTGAACGTTACAATTAACTGTCAGTTTTGCGTCGTATTCTGAAAACTAGACTCACAGGAGAACGACCATAAGGTGCCCGAGGCAGCAAGAGACCCTTGGAGACAGGTCGGCTGTGGGACGATGTATTGAGACGCGACGCAATTTGTGTGTCCCATCGTCATTAACAGGCTCTCAACGTTACAATTAACTGTCAGTTTTGCGTCGGATTCGAAAATCTAGACTCACAGATGAACGACCATAAGGTGCCCGAGGCAGCACTAGACCCTTGGAGACAAGTCGGCTGTAGGACGATGTATTGAATCGCGACGCAATTTGTGTGTTCCATCGTCATTAAGAGGCTCTGAACGTTACAATTAACTGTCAGTTTTGCGTCGGATTCGAAAATCTAGACTCACAGGAGAACGACCATAAGGTGCCCGTGGCAGCAATAGACCCTTGGAGACAAGTCGACTGGAGGACGATGTATTGAGACGCGACGCAATTTGTGTGTCCCATCGTCATTAAGAAGCTCTGAACGTTCCAATTAATTGTCAATTTTCCGCCGGATTCGAAAAACTAGACTCATAGGAGAACGACCAAGAGGTGCCAGGAGCAGCAATACTACCTCGGAGACATGTCGGCTGGAGGACGATGTATTGAATCGCGACGCAATTTGTGTGTTCCATCGTCATTAAGAGGCTCTGAACGTTACAATTAACTGTCAGTTTTGCGCCGTATTCGAAAATCTAGACTCACAGATGAACGACCATAAGGTGCCCGAGGCGGCAATAGACCCTTGGAGACAAGTCGGCTGTAGGACGATGTATTGAATCGCGACGCAATTTGTGTGTTCCATCGTCATCAAGAGGCTCTGAACCTTACAATTAACTGTCAGTTTTGCGTCGGATTCGAAAATCTAGACTCACCGAAAAACGACCATAAGGTGCCCGAGGCAGCAATAGACCCTTCGAGACAATTCGGCTGGAGGACGATGTATTGAATCGCGACGCAATTTGTGTGTTCCATCGTCATTAACAGGCTCTGAACGTTACAATTAATTGTCAGTTTTGCGTCGTATTCGAAAAACTAGACTCACAGGAGAACGACCATAAGGTGCCCGAGGCACCAATAGACCCTTCGAGACAAGTCGGCTGGAGGACGATGTATTGAATCGCGACGCAATTTGTGTGTTCCATCGTCATTAAGAGGCTCTGAACGTTACAATTAATTGTCAGTTTTGCGTCGGATTCGAAAATCTAGACTCATAGGAGAACGACCATAAGGTGCCCGAGGCAGCAATACTACCTCGGAGACATGTCGGCTGGAGGACGATGTATTGAATCGCGACGCAATTTGTGTGTTCCATCGTCGGTATCGGGCTCTGAACGTTACAATTCACGGTCAGTTTTGCGTCGGATTCGAAAATCTAGACTCACAGGAGAACGAGCATATGGTGCACGACGCAGCACTAGACCCTTGGAGACAAGTCGGCTGTAGGACGATGTATTGAATCGCGACGCAATTTGTGTGTTCCATCGTCATTAAGAGGCTCTGAACGTTACAATTAACTGTCAGTTTTGCGTCGGATTCGAAAATCTAGACTCACAGGAGAACGACCATAAGGTGCCCGAGGCAGCACTAGACGCTTGGAGACAATTCGGCTGGAGGTCGATGTATTGAGTCGCGACGCAATTTGTGTGTCCCATCGTCATTAACAGGCTCTGAACGTTACAATTCACTGTCAGTTTTGCGTCGGATTCGAAAATCTAGACTCACAGGAGAACGACCATAAGGTGCCCGAGGCAGCAATAGACCCTTGGAGACAAGTCGGCTGGAGGACGATGTATGAGTCGCGACGCAATTTGTGTGTCCCATCGTCATTAAGAGGCTCTGAACGTTACAATTAACTGTCAGTTTTGCGTCGGATTCTGAAAACTAGACTCACAGGAGAACAACCATAAGGTGCCCGAGGCAGCAAGAGACCCTTGAAGACAAGTCGGCTGTGGGACGATGTATTGAATCGCGACGCAATTTGTGTGTTCCATCGTCATCAAGAGGCTCTGAACGTTACAATTCACTGTCAGTTTTGCGTCGGATTCGAAAATCTAGACTCACAGGAGAACGAGCATATGGTGCCCGAGGCAGCACTAGACCCTTGGAGACAAGTCGGCTGTAGGACGATGTATTGAATCGCGACGCAATTTGTGTGTTCCATCGTCATTAAGAGGCTCTGAACGTTACAATTAATTGTCAGTTTTGCGTCGGATTCGAAAATCGAGACTCACGGGAGAACGACCATAAGGTGCCCGAGGCAGCACTAGACCCTTGGAGACAAGTCGGCTGGAGGACGATGTATTGAGTCGCGACGCAATTTGTGTGTCCCATCGTCATTAACAGGCTCTGAACGTTACAATTAACTGTCAGTTTTGCATCGCATTCGAAAAACTAGACTCACAGGAGAACGACCATAAGGTGCCCGAGGCAGCAATAGACCCTTGGAGACAAGTCGGCTGGAGGACGATGTATTGAATCGCGACGCAATTTGTGTGTTCCATCGTCATTAAGAGGCTCTGAACGTTACAATTAACTGTCAGTTTTGCGTCGGATCCGAAAATCTAGACTCACAGGAGAACGACCATAAGGTGCCCGAGGCACCAATAGACCCTTCGAGACAAGTCGGCTGGAGGACGATGTATTGAGTCGCGACGCAATTTGTGTGTCCCATCGTCATTAAGAGGCTCTGAACGTTACAATTAACTGTCAGTTTTGCGTCGGATTCTGAAAACTAGACTCACAGGAGAACGACCATAAGGTGACCGAGGCAGCAAGAGACCCTTGAAGACAAGTCGGCTGTGGGACGATGTATTGAATCGCTACGCAATTTGTGTGTTCCATCGTCATCAAGAGGCTCTGAACGTTACAATTAACTGTCAGTTTTGCGTCGGATCCGAAAATCTAGACTCACAGGAGAACGACCATAAGGTGCCCGAGGCACCAATAGACCCTTCGAGACAAGTCGGCTGGAGGACGATGTATTGAGTCGCGACGCAATTTGTGTGTCCCATCGTCATTAAGAGGCTCTGAACGTTTCAATTAACTGTCAGTTTTGCGTCGGATTCTGAAAACTAGACTCACAGGAGAACGACCATAAGGTGACCGAGGCAGCAAGAGACCCTTGAAGACAAGTCGGCTGTGGGACGATGTATTGAATCGCGACGCAATTTGTGTGTTCCATCGTCATCAAGAGGCTCTGAACGTTACAATTCACTGTCAGTTTTGCGTCGGATTCGAAAATCTAGACTCACAGGAGAACGAGCATATGGTGCCCGAGGCAGCACTAGACCCTTGGAGACAAGTCGGCTGTAGGACGATGTATTGAATCGCGACGCAATTTGTGTGTTCCATCGTCATTAAGAGGCTCTGAACGTTACAATTAATTGTCAGTTTTGCGTCGGATTCGAAAATCGAGACTCACAGGAGAACGACCATAAGGTGCCCGAGGCAGCACTAGACCCTTGGAGACAAGTCGGCTGGAGGACGATGTATTGAGTCGCGACGCAATTTGTGTGTCCCATCGTCATTAACAGGCTCTGAACGTTACAATTAACTGTCAGTTTTGCATCGCATTCGAAAAACTAGACTCACAGGAGAACGACCATAAGGTGCCCGAGGCAGCAATAGACCCTTGGAGACAAGTCGGCTGGAGGACGATGTATTGAATCGCGACGCAATTTGTGTGTTCCATCGTCATTAAGAGGCTCTGAACGTTACAACTAACTGTCAGTTTTGCGCCGGATACGAAAATCTAGACTCACAGGAGAACGACCATAAGGTGCCCGAGGCAGCAATAGACCCTTGGAGACAAGTCGGCTGGAGGACGATGTATTGATTCGCGACGCAATTTGTGTGTTCCATCGTCATTAAGAGGCTCTGAACGTTACAATTAATTGTCAGTTTTGCGCCGGATTCGAAAAACTAGACTCATAGGAGAACGACCATAAGAGGCCCGAGGCACCAATAGACCCTTCGAGACAAGTCGGCTGGAGGACGATGTATTGAATCGCGACGCAATTTGTGTGTCCCATCGTCATTAACAGGCTCTGAACGTTACAATTAACTGTCAGTTTTGCGTTGTATTCTGAAAACTAGACTCACAGGAGAACGACCATAAGGTGCCCGAGGCAGCAAGGGACCCTTGGAGACAGGTCGGCTGTGGGACGATGTATTGAATCGCGACGCAATTTGTGTGTTCCATCGTCATCAAGAGGCTCTGAACGTTACAATTCACTGTCAGTTTTGCGTCGGATTCGAAAATCTAGACTCACAGGAGAACGAGCATATGGTGCCCGAGGCAGCACTAGACCCTTGGAGACAAGTCGGCTGTAGGACGTATTGAATCGCGACGCAATTTGTGTGTTCCATCGTTATTAAGAGGCTCTGAACGTTACAATTAACTGTCAGTTTTGCGTCGGATTCGAAAATCTAGACTCACAGGAGAACGACCATAAGGTGCCCGAGGCAGCACTAGACCCTTGGAGACAAGTCGGCTGGAGGACGATGTATTGAGTCGCGACGCAATTTGTGTGTCCCATCGTCAATAAGAGGCTCTGAACGTTACAATTAATTGTCAGTTTTGCGTCGGATTCGAAAATCGAGACTCACAGGAGAACGACCATAAGGTGCCCGAGGCAGCACTAGACCCTTGGAGACAAGTCGGCTGGAGGACGATGTATTGAGTCGCGACGCAATTTGTGTGTCCCATCGTCATTAACAGGCTCTGAACGTTACAATTAACTGTCAGTTTTGCATCGCATTCGAAAAACTAGACTCACAGGAGAACGACCATAAGGTGCCCGAGGCAGCAATAGACCCTTGGAGACAAGTCGGCTGGAGGACGATGTATTGAATCGCGACGCAATTTGTGTGTTCCATCGTCATTAAGAGGCTCTGAACGTTACAATTAACTGTCAGTTTTGCGTCGGATCCGAAAATCTAGACTCACAGGAGAACGACCATAAGGTGCCCGAGGCACCAATAGACCCTTCGAAACAAGTCGGCTGGAGGACGATGTATTGAGTCGCGACGCAATTTGTGTGTTCCATCGTCATTAAGAGGCTCTGAACGTTACAATTAACTGTCAGTTTTGCATCGCATTCGAAAAACTAGACTTACAGGAGAACGACCATAAGGTGCCCGAGGCAGCAATAGACCCTTGGAGACAAGTCGGCTGGAGGACGATGTATTGAGACGCGACGCAATTTGTGTGTCCCATCGTCATTAACAGGCTCTGAACGTTACAATTAACTGTCAGTTTTGCGTCGGATTCGAAAATCTAGACTCACAGATGAACGACCATAAGGTGCCCGAGGCAGCACTACACCCTTGGAGACAAGTCGGCTGGAGGACGATGTATTGAGACGCGATGCAATTTGTGTGTCCCATCGTCATTAAGAGGCTCTGAACGTTACAATTAACTGTCAGTTTTGCGCCGGATTCGAAAATCTAGACTCACAGATGAACGACCATAAGGTGCCCGAGGCAGCAATAGACCCTTGGAGACAAGTCGGCTGTAGGACGATGTATTGAATCGCGACGCAATTTGTGTGTTCCATCGTCATCAAGAGGCTCTGAACCTTACAATTAACTATCAGTTTTGCGTCGGATTCGAAAATCTAGACTCACCGAAAAACGACCATAAGGTGCCCGAGGCAGCAATAGACCCTTCGAGACAAGTCGGCTGGAGGACGATGTATTGAATCGCGACGCAATTTGTGTGTTCCATCGTCATTAACAGGCTCTGAACGTTACAATTAATTGTCAGTTTTGCGTCGTATTCGAAAAACTAGACTCACAGGAGAACGACCATAAGGTGCCCGAGGCACCAATAGACCCTTCGAGACAAGTCGGATGGAGGACGATGTATTGAATCGCGACGCAATTTGTGTGTTCCATCGTCATTAAGAGGCTCTGAACGTTACAATTAATTGTCAGTTTTGCGTCGGATTCGAAAATCTAGACTCATAGGAGAACGACCATAAGGTGCCCGAGGCAGCAATACTACCTCGGAGACATGTCGGCTGGAGGACGATGTATTGAATCGCGACGCAATTTGTGTGTTCCATCGTCGGTATCAGGCTCTGAACGTTACAATTCACGGTCAGTTTTGCGTCGGATTCGAAAATCTAGACTCACAGGAGAACGAGCATATGGTGCACGACGCAGCACTAGACCCTTGGAGACAAGTCGGCTGTAGGACGATGTATTGAATCGCGACGCAATTTGTGTGTTCCATCGTCATTAAGAGGCTCTGAACGTTACAGTTCACTCTCAGTTTTGCGTCGGATTCGAAAATCTAGACTCACAGGAGAACGAGCATATGGTGCCCGAGGCAGCACTAGACCCTTGGAGACAAGTCGGCTGTAGGACGATGTATTGAATCGCGACGCAATTTGGGTGTTCCATCGTCATTAAGAGGCTCTGAACGTTACAATTAACTGTCAGTTTTGCATCGCATTCGAAAAACTAGACTCACAGGAGAACGACCATAAGGTGCCCGAGGCAGCAATAGACCCTTGGAGACAAGTCGGCTGGAGGACGATGTATTGAGACGCGACGCAATTTGTGTGTCCCATCGTCATTAACAGGCTCTGAACGTTACAATTAACTGTCAGTTTTGCGTCGGATTCGAAAATCTAGACTCACAGATGAACGACCATAAGGTGCCCGAGGCAGCACTACACCCTTGGAGACAAGTCGGCTGGAGGACGATGTATTGAGACGCGATGCAATTTGTGTGTCCCAACGTCATTAAGAGGCTCTGAACGTTACAATTAACTGTCAGTTTTGCGCCGGATTCGAAAATCTAGACTCACAGATGAACGACCATAAGGTGCCCGAGGCAGCAATAGACCCTTGGAGACAAGTCGGCTGTAGGACGATGTATTGCATCGCGACGCAATTTGTGTGTTCCATCGTCATCAAGAGGCTCTGAACTTTACAATTAACTGTCAGTTTTGCGTCGGATTCGAAAATCTAGACTCACCGATCAACGACCATAAGGTGCCCGAGGCAGCAATAGACCCTTCGAGACAAGTCGGCTGGAGGACGATGTATTGAATCGCGACGCAATTTGTGTGTTCCATCGTCATTAACAGGCTCTGAACGTTACAATTAACTGTCAGTTTTGCGTCGTATTCTGAAAACTAGACTCACAGGAGAACGACCATAAGGTGCCCGAGGCAGCAAGAGACCCTTGGAGACAGGTCGGCTGTGGGACGATGTATTGAGACGCGACGCAATTTGTGTGTCCCATCGTCATTAACAGGCTCTCAACGTTACAATTAACTGTCAGTTTTGCGTCGGATTCGAAAATCTAGACTCACAGATGAACGACCATAAGGTGCCCGTGGCAGCACTAGACCCTTGGAGACAAGTCGGCTGTAGGACGATGTATTGAATCGCGACGCAATTTGTGTGTTCCATCGTCATTAAGAGGCTCTGAACGTTACAATTAACTGTCAGTTTTGCGTCGGATTCGAAAATCTAGACTCACAGGAGAACGACCATAAGGAGCCCGTGGCAGCAATAGACCCTTGGAGACAAGTCGACTGGAGGACGATGTATTGAGACGCGACGCAATTTGTGTGTCCCATCGTCATTAAGAAGCTCTGAACGTTCCAATTAATTGTCAATTTTCCGCCGGATTCGAAAAACTAGACTCATAGGAGAACGACCAAGAGGTGCCAGGAGCAGCAATACTACCTCGGAGACATGTCGGCTGGAGGACGATGTATTGAATCGCGACGCAATTTGTGTGTTCCATCGTCATTAAGAGGCTCTGAACGTTACAATTAACTGTCAGTTTTGCGCCGTATTCGAAAATCTAGACTCACAGATGAACGACCATAAGGTGCCCGAGGCGGCAATAGACCCTTGGAGACAAGTCGGCTGTAGGACGATGTATTGAATCGCGACGCAATTTGTGTGTTCCATCGTCATTAACAGGCTCTGAACGTTACAATTAATTGTCAGTTTTGCGTCGTATTCGAAAAACTAGACTCACAGGAGAACGACCATAAGGTGCCCGAGGCACCAATAGACCCTTCGAGACAAGTCGGCTGGAGGACGATGTATTGAATCGCGACGCAATTTGTGTGTTCCATCGTCATTAAGAGGCTCTGAACGTTACAATTAATTGTCAGTTTTGCGTCGGATTCGAAAATCTAGACTCATAGGAGAACGACCATAAGGTGCCCGAGGCAGCAATACTACCTCGGAGACATGTCGGCAGGAGGACGATGTATTGAATCGCGACGCAATTTGTGTGTTCCATCGTCGGTATCAGGCTCTGAACGTTACAATTCACGGTCAGTTTTGCGTCGGATTCGAAAATCTAGACTCACAGGAGAACGAGCATATGGTGGACGACGCAGCACTAGACCCTTGGAGACAAGTCGGCTGTAGGACGATGTATTGAATCGCGACGCAATTTGTGTGTTCCATCGTCATTAAGAGGCTCTGAACGTTACAATTAACTGTCAGTTTTGCGTCGGATTCGAAAATCTAGACTCACAGGAGAACGACCATAAGGTGCCCGAGGCAGCACTAGACCCTTGGAGACAATTCGGCTGGAGGACGATGTATTGAGTCGCGACGCAATTTGTGTGTCCCATCGTCATTAACAGGCTCTGAACGTTACAATTCACTGTCAGTTTTGCGTCGGATTCGAAAATCTAGACTCACAGGAGAACGACCACAAGGTGCCCGAGGCAGCAATAGACCCTTGGAGACAAGTCGGCTGGAGGACGATGTATTGAGTCGCGACGCAATTTGTGTGTCCCATCGTCATTAAGAGGCTCTGAACGTTACAATTAACTGTCAGTTTTGCGTCGGATTCTGAAAACTAGACTCACAGGAGAACGACCATAAGGTGCCCGAGGCAGCAAGAGACCCTTGAAGACAAGTCGGCTGTGGGACGATGTATTGAATCGCGACGCAATTTGTGTGTTCCATCGTCATCAAGAGGCTCTGAACGTTACAATTCACTGTCAGTTTTGCGTCGGATTCGAAAATCTAGACTCACAGGAGAACGAGCATATGGTGCCCGAGGCAGCACTAGACCCTTGGAGACAAGTCGGCTGTAGGACGATGTATTGAATCGCGACGCAATTTGTGTGTTCCATCGTCATTAAGAGGCTCTGAACGTTACAATTAATTGTCAGTTTTGCGTCGGATTCGAAAATCGAGACTCACAGGAGAACGACCATAAGGTGCCCGAGGCAGCACTAGACCCTTGGAGACAAGTCGGCTGGAGGACGATGTATTGAGTCGCGACGCAATTTGTGTGTCCCATCGTCATTAACAGGCTCTGAACGTTACAATTAACTGTCAGTTTTGCATCGCATTCGAAAAACTAGACTCACAGGAGAACGACCATAAGGTGCCCGAGGCAGCAATAGACCCTTGGAGACAAGTCGGCTGGAGGACGATGTATTGAATCGCGACGCAATTTGTGTGTTCCATCGTCATTAAGAGGCTCTGAACGTTACAATTAACTGTCAGTTTTGCGTCGGATCCGAAAATCTAGACTCACAGGAGAACGACCATAAGGTGCCCGAGGCACCAATAGACCCTTCGAGACAAGTCGGCTGGAGGACGATGTATTGAGTCGCGACGCAATTTGTGTGTTCCATCGTCATTAAGAGGCTCTGAACGTTACAATTAACTGTCAGTTTTGCGCCGTATTCGAAAATCTAGACTCACAGATGAACGACCATAAGGTGCCCGAGGCGGCAATAGACCCTTGGAGACAAGTCGGCTGTAGGACGATGTATTGAATCGCGACGCAATTTGTGTGTTCCATCGTCATCAAGAGGCTCTGAACCTTACAATTAACTGTCAGTTTTGCGTCGGATTCGAAAATCTAGACTCACCGAAAAACGACCATAAGGTGCCCGAGGCAGCAATAGACCCTTCGAGACAAGTCGGCTGGAGGACGATGTATTGAATCGCGACGCAATTTGTGTGTTCCATCGTCATTAACAGGCTCTGAACGTTACAATTAATTGTCAGTTTTGCGTCGTATTCGAAAAACTAGACTCACAGGAGAACGACCATAAGGTGCCCGAGGCACCAATAGACCCTTCGAGACAAGTCGGCTGGAGGACGATGTATTGAATCGCGACGCAATTTGTGTGTTCCATCGCCATTAAGAGGCTCTGAACGTTACAATTAATTGTCAGTTTTGCGTCGGATTCGAAAATCTAGACTCATAGGAGAACGACCATAAGGTGCCCGAGGCAGCAATACTACCTCGGAGACATGTCGGCTGGAGGACGATGTATTGAATCGCGACGCAATTTGTGTGTTCCATCGTCGGTATCAGGCTCTGAACGTTACAATTCACGGTCAGTTTTGCGTCGGATTCGAAAATCTAGACTCACAGGAGAACGAGCATATGGTGCACGACGCAGCACTAGACCCTTGGAGACAAGTCGGCTGTAGGACGATGAATTGAATCGCGACGCAATTTGTGTGTTCCATCGTCATTAAGAGGCTCTGAACGTTACAATTAACTGTCAGTTTTGCGTCGGATTCGAAAATCTAGACTCACAGGAGAACGACCATAAGGTGCCCGAGGCAGCACTAGACCCTTGGAGACAATTCGGCTGGAGGACGATGTATTGAGTCGCGACGCAATTTGTGTATCCCATCGTCATTAACAGGCTCTGAACGTTACAATTCACTGTCAGTTTTGCGTCGGATTCGAAAATCTAGACTCACAGGAGAACGACCATAAGGTGCCCGAGGCAGCAATAGACCCTTGGAGACAAGTCGGCTGGAGGACGATGTATTGAATCGCGACGCAATTTGTGTGTTCCATCGTCATTAAGAGGCTCTGAACGTTACAGTTCACTCTCAGTTTTGCGTCGGATTCGAAAATCTAGACTCACAGGAGAACGAGCATATGGTGCCCGAGGCAGCAATAGACCCTTGGAGACAAGTCGGCTGGAGGACGATGTATTGAGACGCGACGCAATTTGTGTGTCCCATCGTCATTAACAGGCTCTGAACGTTACAATTAACTGTCAGTTTTGCGTCGGATTCGAAAATCTAGACTCACAGATGAACGACCATAAGGTGCCCGAGGCAGCACTACACCCTTGGAGACAAGTCGGCTGGAGGACGATGTATTGAGACGCGATGCAATTTGTGTGTCCCATCGTCATTAAGAGGCTCTGAACGTTACAATTAACTGTCAGTTTTGCGCCGGATTCGAAAATCTAGACTCACAGATGAACGACCATAAGGTGCCCGAGGCAGCAATAGACCCTTGGAGACAAGTCGGCTGTAGGACGATGTATTGAATCGCGACGCAATTTGTGTGTTCCATCGTCATCAAGAGGCTCTGAACCTTACAATTAACTGTCAGTTTTGCGTCGGATTCGAAAATCTAGACTCACCGATCAACGACCATAAGGTGCCCGAGGCAGCAATAGACCCTTCGAGACAAGTCGGCTGGAGGACGATGTATTGAATCGCGACGCAATTTGTGTGTTCCATCGTCATTAACAGGCTCTGAACGTTACAATTAACTGTCAGTTTTGCGTCGTATTCTGAAAACTAGACTCACAGGAGAACGACCATAAGGTGCCCGAGGCAGCAAGAGACCCTTGGAGACAGGTCGGCTGTGGGACGATGTATTGAGACGCGACGCAATTTGTGTGTCCCATCGTCATTAACAGGCTCTCAACGTTACAATTAACTGTCAGTTTTGCGTCGGATTCGAAAATCTAGACTCACAGATGAACGACCATAAGGTGCCCGAGGCAGCACTAGACCCTTGGAGACAAGTCGGCTGTAGGACGATGTATTGAATCGCGACGCAATTTGTGTGTTCCATCGTCATTAAGAGGCTCTGAACGTTACAATTAACTGTCAGTTTTGCGTCGGATTCGAAAATCTAGACTCACAGGAGAACGACCATAAGGTGCCCGTGGCAGCAATAGACCCTTGGAGACAAGTCGACTGAACGATGTATTGAGACGCGACGCAATTTGTGTGTCCCATCGTCATTAAGAAGTTCTGAACGTTCCAATTAATTGTCAATTTTCCGCCGGATTCGAAAAACTAGACTCATAGGAGAACGACCAAGAGGTGCCAGGAGCAGCAATACTACCTCGGAGACATGTCGGCTGGAGGACGATGTATTGAATCGCGACGCAATTTGTGTGTTCCATCGTCATTAAGAGGCTCTGAACGTTACAATTAACTGTCAGTTTTGCGCCGTATTCGAAAATCTAGACTCACAGATGAACGACCATAAGGTGCCCGAGGCGGCAATAGACCCTTGGAGACAAGTCGGCTGTAGGACGATGTATTGAATCGCGACGCAATTTGTGTGTTCCATCGTCATCAAGAGGCTCTGAACCTTACAATTAACTGTCAGTTTTGCGTCGGATTCGAAAATCTAGACTCACCGAAAAACGACCATAAGGTGCCCGAGGCAGCAATAGACCCTTCGAGACAAGTCGGCTGTAGGACGATGTATTGAATCGCGACGCAATTTGTGTGCTCCATCGTCATTAACAGGCTCTGAACGTTACAATTAATTGTCAGTTTTGCGTCGTATTCGAAAAACTAGACTCACAGGAGAACGACCATAAGGTGCCCGAGGCACCAATAGACCCTTCGAGACAAGTCGGCTGGAGGACGATGTATTGAATCGCGACGCAATTTGTGTGTTCCATCGTCATTAAGAGGCTCTGAACGTTACAATTAATTGTCAGTTTTGCGTCGGATTCGAAAATCTAGACTCATAGGAGAACGACCATAAGGTGCCCGAGGCAGCAATACTACCTCGGAGACATGTCGGCTGGAGGACGATGTATTGAATCGCGACGCAATTTGTGTGTTCCATCGTCGGTATCAGGCTCTGAACGTTACAATTCACGGTCAGTTTTGCGTCGGATTCGAAAATCTAGACTCACAGGAGAACGAGCATATGGTGCACGACGCAGCACTAGACCCTTGGAGACAGGTCGGCTGTAGGACGATGTATTGAATCGCGACGCAATTTGTGTGTTCCATCGTCATTAAGAGGCTCTGAACGTTACAATTAACTGTCAGTTTTGCGTCGGATTCGAAAATCTAGACTCACAGGAGAACGACCATAAGGTGCCCGAGGCAGCACTAGACCCTTGGAGACAATTCGGCTGGAGGACGATGTATTGAGTCGCGACGCAATTTGTGTGTCCCATCGTCATTAACAGGCTCTGAACGTTACAATTCACTGTCAGTTTTGCGTCGGATTCGAAAATCTAGACTCACAGGAGAACGACCATAAGGTGCCCGAGGCAGCAATAGACCCTTGGAGACAAGTCGGCTGGAGGACGATGTATTGAGTCGCGACGCAATTTGTGTGTCCCATCGTCATTAAGAGGCTCTGAACGTTACAATTAACTGTCAGTTTTGCGTCGGATTCTGAAAACTAGACTCACAGGAGAACGACCATAAGGTGCCCGAGGCAGCAAGAGACCCTTGAAGACAAGTCGGCTGTGGGACGATGTATTGAATCGCGACGCAATTTGTGTGTTCCATCGTCATCAAGAGGCTCTGAACGTTACAATTCACTGTCAGTTTTGCGTCGGATTCGAAAATCTAGACTCACAGGAGAACGAGCATATGGTGCCCGAGGCAGCACTAGACCCTTGGAGACAAGTCGGCTGTAGGACGATGTATTGAATCGCGACGCAATTTGTGTGTTCCATCGTCATTAAGAGGCTCTCAACGTTACAATTAATTGTCAGTTTTGCGTCGGATTCGAAAATCGAGACTCACAGGAGAACGACCATAAGGTGCCCGAGGCAGCACTAGACCCTTGGAGACAAGTCGGCTGGAGGACGATGTATTGAGTCGCGACGCAATTTGTGTGTCCCATCGTCATTAACAGGCTCTGAACGTTACAATTAACTGTCAGTTTTGCATCGCATTCGAAAAACTAGACTCACAGGAGAACGACCATAAGGTGCCCGAGCCAGCAATAGACCCTTGGAGACAAGTCGGCTGGAGGACGATGTATTGAATCGCGACGCAATTTGTGTGTTCCATCGTCATTAAGAGGCTCTGAACGTTACAATTAACTGTCAATTTTGCGTCGGATCCGAAAATCTAGACTCACAGGAGAACGACCATAAGGTGCCCGAGGCACCAATAGACCCTTCGAGACAAGTCGGCTGGAGGACGATGTATTGAGTCGCGACGCAATTTGTGTGTCCCATCGTCATTAACAGGCTCTGAACGTTACAATTAACTGTCAGTTTTGCGTCGGATTCGAAAATCTAGACTCACAGGAGAACGAGCATATGGTGCCCGAGGCAGCACTAGACCCTTGGAGACAAGTCGGCTGTAGGACGATGTATTGAATCGCGACGCAATTTGTGTGTTCCATCGTCATTAAGAGGCTCTGAACGTTACAATTAACCGTCAGTTTTGCGTCGTATTCTGAAAACTAGACTCACAGGAGAACGAGCATATGGTGCCCGAGGCAGCACTAGACCCTTGGAGACAAGTCGGCTGTAGGACGATGTATTGAATCGCGACGCAATTTGTGTGTTCCATCGTCATTAAGAGGCTCTGAACGTTACAATTAACTGTCAGTTTTGCGTCGGATTCGAAAATCTAGACTCACGGGAGAACGACCATAAGGTGCCCGAGGCAGCACTAGACCATTGGAGACAAGTCGGCTGGAGGACGATGTATTGAGTTGCGACGCAATTTGTGTGTCCCATCGTCATTAACAGGCTCTGAACGTTACAATTCACTGTCAGTTTTGCGTCGGAATCGAAAATCTAGACTCACAGGAGAACGAGCATATGGTGCCCGAGGCAGCACTAGACCCTTGGAGACAAGTCGGCTGTAGGACGATGTATTGAATCGCGACGCAATTTGTGTGTTCCATCGTCATTAAGTGGCTCTGAACGTTACAATTAACCGTCAGTTTTGCGTCGTATTCTGAAAACTAGACTCACAGGAGAACGACGATAAGGTGCCCGAGGCAGCTATAGACCCTTGGAGACAAGTCGGCTGGACGACGATGTATTGAATCGCGACGCAATTTGTGTGTTCCATCGTCATTAAGAGGCTCCGAACCTTACAATTAACTGTCAGTTTTGCGTCGGATTCGAAAATCTAGACTCACCGATGAACGACCATAAGGTGCCCGTGGCAGCAATAGACCCTTCGAGACAAGTCGGCTAGAGGACGATGTATTGAATCGCGACGCAATTTGTGTGTCCCATCGTCATTAAAAGGCTCTGAACGTTACAATTAACTGTCAGTTTTGCATCGCATTCGAAAAACTAGACTCACAGGAGAACGACCATAAGGTGCCCGAGGCAGCAATAGACCCTTGGAGACAAGTCGGCTGGAGGACGATGTATTGAGACGCGACGCAATTTGTGTGTCCCATCGTCATTAAGAGGCTCTGAACGTTACAATTAATTGTCAGTTTTGCGCCGGATTCGAGAAACTAGACTCATAGGAGAACGACCAAGAGGTGCCAGGAGCAGCAATACTACCTCGGAGACATGTCGGCTGAAGGACGATGTATTGAATCGCGACGCAATTTGTGTGTTCCATCGTCATTAAGAGGCTCTGAACGTTACAATTAACTGTCAGTTTTGCGCCGGATTCGAAAATCTAGACTCACAGATGAACGACCATAAGGTGCCCGAGGCAGCAATAGACCCTTGGAGACAAGTCGGCTGTAGGACGATGTATTGAATCGCGACGCAATTTGTGTGTTCCATCGTCATCAAGAGGCTCTGAACGTTACAATTAACTGTCAGTTTTGCGTCGGATTCGAAAATCTAGACTCACCGATGAACGACCATAAGGTGCCCGAGGCAGCAATAGACCCTTCGAGACAAGTCGGCTAGAGGACGATGTATTGAATCGCGACGCAATTTGTGTGTTCCATCGTCATTAAGAGGCTCTGAACGTTACAATTAATTGTCAGTTTTGCGTTGGATTCGAAAATCTAGACTCATAGGAGAACGACCATAAGGTGCCCGAGGCAGCAATACTACCTCGGAGACATGTCGGCTGGAGGACGATGTATAGAATCGCGACGCAATTTGTGTGTTCCATCGTCAGTATCAGGCTCTGAACGTTACAATTAACTGTCAGTTTTGCGTCGGATTCGAAAATCTAGACTCACAGGAGAACAACCATAAGGTGCCCGAGGCAGCAGTAGACCCTTGGAGACAAGTCGGCTGGAGGACGATGTATTGAGTCGCGACGCAATTTGTGTGTCCCATCGTCATTAACAGGCTCTGAACTTTACAATTAACTGTCAGTTTTGCGTCGTATTCTGAAAACTAGACTCACAGGAGAACGACCATAAGGTGCCCGAGGCAGCAAGAGACCCTTGGAGACAGGTCGGCTGTGGGACGATGTGTTGAATCGCGACGCAATTTGTGTGTTCCATCGTCATCAAGAGGCTCTGAACGTTACAATTCACTGTCAGTTTTGCGTCGGATTCGAAAATCTAGACTCACAGGAGAACGACCATAAGGTGCCCGAGGCAGCAATAGACCCTTGGAGACAAGTCGGCTGGAGGACGATGTATTGAATCGCGACGCAATTTGTGTGTTCCATCGTCATTAACAGGCTCTGAACGTTACAATTCACTGTCAGTTTTGCGTCGGATTCCAAAATCTAGGCTCACAGGAGAACGACCATTAGGTGCCCGAGGCAGCACTAGACCCTTGGAGATAAGTCGGCTGGAGGACGATGTATTGAGTCGCGACGCAATTTGTGTGTCCCATCGTCATTAACAGGCTCTGAACGTTACAATTAACTGTCAGTTTTGCGTCGTATTCTGAAAACTAGACTCACAGGAGAACGACCATAAGGTGCCCGAGGCAGCAAGAGACCCTTGGAGACAAGTCGTCTGTTGGACTATGTATTGAATCGCGACGCAATTTGTGTGTTCCATCGTCATCAAGAGGCTCTGAACGTTACAATTCACTGTCAGTTTTGCTTCGGATTGGAAAATCTAGACTCACAGGAGAACGAGCATATGGTGCCCGAGGCAGCACTAGACCCTTGGAGACAAGTCGGCTGGAGGACGATGTATTGAGTCGCGACGCAATTTGTGTGTCCCATCGTCATTAACAGGCTCTGAACGTTACAATTAACTGTCAGTTTTGCGTCGGATTCGAAAATCTAGACTCACAGGAGAACGAGCATATGGTGCCCGAGGCAGCACTAGACCCTTGGAGACAAGTCGGCTGTAGGACGATGTATTGAATCGCGACGCAATTTGTGTGTTTCATCGTCATTAAGAGGCTCTGAACGTTACAATTAATTGTCAGTTTTGCGTCGGATTCGAAAATCTAGACTCATAGGAGAACGACCATAAGGTGCCCGAGGCAGCAATACTACCTCGGAGACATGTCGGCTGGAGGACGATGTATAGAATCGCGACGCAATTTGTGTGTTCCATCGTCAGTATCAGGCTCTGAACGTTACAATTAACTGTCAGTTTTGCGTCGGATTCGAAAATCTAGACTCACAGGAGAACGACCATAAGGTGCCCGAGGCAGCACTAGACCCTTGGAGACAAGTCGGCTGGAGGACGATGTATTGAGTCGCGACGCAATTTGTGTGTCCCATCGTCATTAACAGGCTCTGAACTTTACAATTAACAGTCAGTTTTGCGTCGTATTCTGAAAACTAGACTCACAGGAGAACGACCATAAGGTGCCCGAGGCAGCAAGAGACCCTTGGAGACAGGTCGGCTGTGGGACGATGTATTGAATCGCGACGCAATTTGTGTGTTCCATCGTCATCAAGAGGCTCTGAACGTTACAATTCACTGTCAGTTTTGCGTCGGATTCGAAAATCTAGACTCACAGGAGAACGAGCATATGGTGCCCGAGGTAGCACTAGACCCTTGGAGACAAGTCGGCTGTAGGACGATGTATTGAATCGCGACGCAATTTGTGTGTTCCATCGTCATTAAGAGGCTCTGAACGTTACAATTAACTGTCAGTTTTGCGTCGGATTCGAAAATCTAGACTCTCATTAGAACGACCATAAGGTGCCCGAGGCAGCACTAGACCCTTGGAGACAAGTCGGCTGGAGGACGATGTATTGAGTCGCTACGCAATTTGTGTGTCCCATCGTCATTAACAGGCTCTGAACGTTACAATTCACTGTCAGTTTTGCGTCGGATCCGAAAATCTAGACTCACAGGAGAACGACCATAAGGTGCCCGAGGCAGCAATAGACCCTTGGAGACAAGTCGGCTGGAGGACGATGTATTGAATCGCGACGCAATTTGTGTGTTCCATCGTCATTAACAGGCTCTGAACGTTACAATTCACTGTCAGTTTTGCGTCGGATTCCAAAATCTAGGCTCACAGGAGAACGACCATAAGGTGCCCGAGGCAGCACTAGACCCTTGGAGATAAGTCGGCTGGAGGACGATGTATTGAGTCGCGACGCAATTTGTGTGTCCCATCGTCATTAACAGGCTCTGAACGTTACAATTAACTGTCAGTTTTGCGTCGTATTCTGAAAACTAGACTCACAGGAGAACGACCATAAGGTGCCCGAGGCAGCAAGAGACCCTTGGAGACAAGTCGGCTGTGGGACTATGTATTGAATCGCGACGCAATTTGTGTGTTCCATCGTCATCAAGAGGCTCTGAACGTTACAATTCACTGTCAGTTTTGCGTCGGATTGGAAAATCTAGACTCACAGGAGAACGAGCATATGGTGCCCGAGGCAGCACTAGACCCTTGGAGACAAGTCGGCTGTAGGACGATGTATTGAATCGCGACGCAATTTGTGTGTTCCATCGTCATTAAGAGGCTCTGAACGTTACAATTAATTGTCAGTTTTGCGTCGGATTCGAAAATCTAGACTCACAGGAGAACGACCATAAGGTGCCCGAGGCAGCAATAGACCCTTGGAGACAAGTCGGCTGGAGGACGATGTATTGAATCGCGACGCAATTTGTGTGTTCCATCGTCATTAAGAGGCTCTGAACGTTACAATTAACTGTCAGTTTTGCGTCGGATTCGAAAATCTAGACTCACAGGAGAACGACCATAAGGTGCCCGAGGCACCAATAGACCCTTCGAGACAAGTCGGCTGGAGGACGATGTATTGAGTCGCGACGCAATTTGTGTGTCCCATCGTCATTAACAGGCTCTGAACGTTACAATTCACTGTCAGTTTTGCGTCGGATTCGAAAATCTAGACTCACAGGAGAACGAGCATATGGTGCCCGAGGCAGCACTAGACCCTTGGAGACAAGTCGGCTGTAGGACGATGTATTGAATCGCGACGCAATTTGTGTGTTCCATCGTCATTAAGAGGCTCTGAACGTTACAATTAACCGTCAGTTTTGCGTCGTATTCTGAAAACTAGACTCACAGGAGAACGACGATAAGGTGCCCGAGGCAGCTATAGACCCTTGGAGACAAGTCGGGTGGAGGACGATGTATTGAATCGCGACGCAATTTGTGTGTTCCATCGTCATTAAGAGGCTCTGACGTTACAATTAACTGTCAGTTTTGCGTCGGATTCGAAAATCTAGACTCTCCGATGAACGACCATAAGGTGCCCGAGGCAGCAATAGACCCTTCGAGGCAAGTCGGCTGGTGGACGATGTATTGAATCGCGACGCAATTTGTGTGTTCCATCGTCATTAACAGGCTCTGAACGTTACAATTAATTGTCAGTTTTGCGTCGTATTCGAAAAACTAGACTCACAGGAGAACGACCATAAGGTGCCCGAGGCAGCACTAGACCCTTGGAGACAAGTCGGCTGGAGGACGATGTATTGAATCGCGACGCAATTTGTGTGTTCCATCGTCATTAAGAGGCTCTGAACGTTACAATTAATTGTCAGTTTTGCGCCGGATTCGAAAAACTAGACTCATAGGAGAACGACCATAAGGTGCCCGAGGCAGCAAGAGACCCTTGGAGACAGGTCGGCTGTGGGACGATGTATTGAATCGCGACGCAATTTGTGTGTTCCATCGTCATCAAGAGGCTCTGAACGTTACAATTAACTGTCAGTTTTGCATCGCATTCGAAAAACTAGACTCACAGGAGAACGACCATAAGGTGCCCGAGGCAGCAATAGACCCTTGGAGACAAGTCGGCTGGAGGACGATGTATTGATTCGCGACGCAATTTGTATGTTCCATGGTCATTAAGAGGCTCTGAACGTTACAATTAATTGTCAGTTTTGCGTCGGATTCGAAAATCTGGACTCACAGGAGAACGAGCATATGGTGCCCGAGGCAGCACTAGACCCTTGGAGACAAGTCGGCTGTAGGACGATGTATTGAATCGCGACGCAATTTGTGTGTTCCATCGTCATTAAGAGGCTCTGAACGTTACAATTAACTGTCAGTTTTGCGTCGTATTCGAAAATCTAGACTCACAGGAGAACGACCATAAGGTGCCCGAGGCAGCACTAGACCCTTGGAGACAAGTCGGCTGGAGGACGATGTATTGAGTCGCGACGCAATTTGTGTGTCCCATCGTCATTAACAGGCTCTGAACGTTACAATTCACTGTCAGTTTTGCGTCGGATTCGAAAATCTAGACTCACAGGAGAACGAGCATATGGTGCCCGAGGCAGCAATAGACCCTTGGAGACAAGTCGGCTGGAGGACGATGTATTGAATCGCGACGCAATTTGTGTGTTCCATCGTCATTAAGAAGCTCTGAACATTACAATTAAGTGTCAGTTTTGCGTCGGATTCCAAAATCTAGACTCACAGGAGAACGACCATAAGGTGCCCGAGGCAGCACTAGACCCTTGGAGACAAGTCGGCTGGAGGACGATGTATTGAATCGCGACGCAATTTGTGTGTCCCATCGTCATTAACAGGCTCTGAACGTTACAATTAACTGTCAGTTTTGCGTCGTATTCTGAAAACTAGACTCACAGGAAAACGACCATAAGGTGCCCGAGGCAGCAAGAGACCCTTGGAGACAGGTCGGCTGTGGGACTATGTATTGAATCGCGACGCAATTTGTGTGTTCCATCGTCATCAAGAGGCTCTGAACGTTACAATTCACTGTCAGTTTTGCGTCGGATTGGAAAATCTAGACTCACAGGAGAACGAGCATATGGTGCCCGAGGCAGCATTAGACCCTTGGAGACAAGTCGGCTGTAGGGCGATGTATTGAATCGCGACGCAATTTGTGTGTTCCATCGTCATTAAGAGGCTCTGAACGTTACAATTAATTGTCAGTTTTGCGTCGGATTCGAAAATCTACACTCACAGGAGAACGACCATAAGGTGCCCGAGGCAGCACTAGACCCTTGGAGATAAGTCGGCTGGAGGACGATGTATTGAGTCGCGACGCAATTTCTGTGTCCCATCGTCATTAACAGGCTCTGAACGTTACAATTAACTTTCAGTTTTGCATCGCATTCGAAAAACTAGGCTCACAGGAGAACGACCATAAGGTGCCCGAGGCAGCAATAGACCCTTGGAGACAAGTCGGCTGGAGGACGATGTATTGAATCGCGACGCAATTTGTGTGTTCCATCGTCATTAAGAGGCTCTGAACGTTACAATTAACTGTCAGTTTTGCGTCGGATTCGAAAATCTAGACTCACAGGAGAACGACCATAAGGTGCCCGAGGCACCCTTCGAGACAAGTCGGCTGGAGGACGATGTATTGAGTCGCGACGCAATTTGTGTGTCCCATCGTCATTAACAGGCTCTGAACGTTACAATTCACTGTCAGTTTTGCGTCGGATTCGAAAATCTAGACTCACAGGAGAACGAGCATATGGTGCCCGAGGGAGCAATAGACCCTTCGAGACAAGTCGGCTGTAGGACGATGTATTGAATCGCGACGCAATTTGTGTGTTCCATCGTCATTAAGAGGCTCTGAACGTTACAATTAACCGTCAGTTTTGCGTCGAATTCTGGAAACTAGACTCACAGGAGAACGACGATAAGGTGCCCGAGGCAGCTATAGACCCTTGGAGACAAGTCGGGTGGAGGACGATGTATTGAATCGCGACGCAATTTGTGTGTTCCATCGTCATTAAGAGGCTCTGAACGTTACAATTAACTGTCAGTTTTGCGTCGGATTCGAAAATCTAGACTCTCCGATGAACGACCATAAGGTGCCCGAGGCAGCAATAGACCCTTCGAGGCAAGACGGCTGGTGGACGATGTATTGAATCGCGACGCAATTTGTGTGTTCCATCGTCATTAACAGGCTCTGAACGTTACAATTAATTGTCAGTTTTGCGCCGGATTCGAAAAACTAGACTCATAGGAGAACGACCATAAGGTGCCCGAGGCACCAATAGACCCTTCGAGACAAGTCGGCTGGAGGACGATGTATTGAGTCGCGACGCAATTTGTGTGTCCCATCGTCATTAACAGGCTCTGAACGTTACAATTAACTGTCAGTTTTGCGTCGTATTCGAAAATCTAGACTCACAGATGAACGACCATAAGGTGCCCGAGGCGGCAATAGACCCTTGGAGACAAGTCGGCTGTAGGACGATGTATTGAATCGCGACGCAATTTTTGTGTTCCATCGTCATCAAGAGGCTCTGAACCTTACAATTAACTGTCAGTTTTGCGTCGGATTCGAAAATCTAGACTCACCGAAAAACGACCATAAGGTGCCCGAGGCAGCAATAGACCCTTCGAGACAAGTCGGCTGGAGGACGATGTATTGAATCGCGACGCAATTTGTGTGTTCCATCGTCATTAACAGGCTCTGAACGTTACAATTAATTGTCAGTTTTGCGTCGTATTCGAAAAACTAGACTCACAGGAGAACGACCATAAGGTGCCCGAGGCACCAATAGACCCTTCGAGACAAGTCGGCTGGAGGACGATGTATTGAATCGCGACGCAATTTGTGTGTTCCATCGTCATTAAGAGGCTCTGAACGTTACAATTAATTGTCAGTTTTGCGTCGGATTCGAAAATCTAGACTCATAGGAGAACGACCATAAGGTGCCCGAGGCAGCAATACTACCTCGGAGACATGTCGGCTGGAGGACGATGTATTGAATCGCGACGCAATTTGTGTGTTCCATCGTCGGTATCAGGCTCTGAACGTTACAATTCACGGTCAGTTTTGCGTCGGATTCGAAAATCTAGACTCACAGGAGAACGAGCATATGGTGCACGACGCAGCACTAGACCCTTGGAGACAAGTCGGCTGGAGGACGATGTATTGAATCGCGACGCAATTTGTGTGTCCCATCGTCATTAACAGGCTCTGAACGTTACAATTAACTGTCAGTTTTGCGTCGTATTCTGAAAACTAGACTCACAGGAAAACGACCATAAGGTGCCCGAGGCAGCAAGAGACCCTTGGAGACAGGTCGGCTGTGGGACTATGTATTGAATCGCGACGCAATTTGTGTGTTCCATCGTCATCAAGAGGCTCTGAACGTTACAATTCACTGTCAGTTTTGCGTCGGATTGGAAAATCTAGACTCACAGGAGAACGAGCATATGGTGCCCGAGGCAGCATTAGACCCTTGGAGACAAGTCGGCTGTAGGGCGATGTATTGAATCGCGACGCAATTTGTGTGTTCCATCGTCATTAAGAGGCTCTGAACGTTACAATTAATTGTCAGTTTTGCGTCGGATTCGAAAATCTACACTCACAGGAGAACGACCATAAGGTGCCCGAGGCAGCACTAGACCCTTGGAGATAAGTCGGCTGGAGGACGATGTATTGAGTCGCGACGCAATTTCTGTGTCCCATCGTCATTAACAGGCTCTGAACGTTACAATTAACTTTCAGTTTTGCATCGCATTCGAAAAACTAG
The DNA here is from genome assembly GCF_023898315.1 of Schistocerca nitens. Lineage (NCBI taxonomy): Eukaryota > Metazoa > Arthropoda > Insecta > Orthoptera > Acrididae > Schistocerca > Schistocerca nitens. The sequence continues at coordinate 235,620,395 of NC_064623.1, read as the reverse complement.
GCTCACAGGAGAACGACCATAAGGTGCCCGAGGCAGCAATAGACCCTTGGAGACAAGTCGGCTGGAGGACGATGTATTGAATCGCGACGCAATTTGTGTGTTCCATCGTCATTAAGAGGCTCTGAACGTTACAATTAACTGTCAGTTTTGCGTCGGATTCGAAAATCTAGACTCACAGGAGAACGACCATAAGGTGCCCGAGGCACCCTTCGAGACAAGTCGGCTGGAGGACGATGTATTGAGTCGCGACGCAATTTGTGTGTCCCATCGTCATTAACAGGCTCTGAACGTTACAATTAACTGTCAGTTTTGCGTCGGATTCGAAAATCTAGACTCACAGGAGAACGAGCATATGGTGCCCGAGGCAGCACTAGACCCTTGGAGACAAGTCGGCTGGAGGACGATGTATTGAATCGCGACGCAATTTGTGTGTTCCATCGTCATTAAGAGGCTCTGAACGTTACAATTAACCGTCAGTTTTGCGTCGTATTCTGAAAACTAGACTCACAGGAGAACGAGCATATGGTGCCCGAGGCAGCACTAGACCCTTGGAGACAAGACGGCTGTAGGACGATGTATTGAATCGCGACGCAATTTGTGTGTTCCATCGTCATTAAGAGGCTCTGAACGTTACAATTAACTGTCAGTTTTGAGTCGGATTCGAAAATCTAGACTCACAGGAGAACGACCATAAGGTGCCCGAGGCAGCACTAGACCCTTGGAGACAAGTCGGCTGGAGGACGATGTATTGAGTCGCGACGCAATTTGTGTGTCCCATCGTCATTAACAGGCTCTGAACGTTACAATTCACTGTCAGTTTTGCGTCGGATTCGAAAATCTAGACTCACAGGAGAACGAGCATATGGTGCCCGAGGGAGCAATAGACCCTTCGAGACAAGTCGGCTGTAGGACGATGTATTGAATCGCGACGCAATTTGTGTGTTCCATCGTCATTAAGAGGCTCTGAACGTTACAATTAACCGTCAGTTTTGCGTCGAATTCTGGAAACTAGACTCACAGGAGAACGACGATAAGGTGCCCGAGGCAGCTATAGACCCTTGGAGACAAGTCGGGTGGAGGACGATGTATTGAATCGCGACGCAATTTGTGTGTTCCATCGTCATTAAGAGGCTCTGAACGTTACAATTAACTGTCAGTTTTGCGTCGGATTCGAAAATCTAGACTCTCCGATGAACGACCATAAGGTGCCCGAGGCAGCAATAGACCCTTCGAGGCAAGACGGCTGGTGGACGATGTATTGAATCGCGACGCAATTTGTGTGTTCCATCGTCATTAACAGGCTCTGAACGTTACAATTAATTGTCAGTTTTGCGCCGGATTCGAAAAACTAGACTCATAGGAGAACGACCATAAGGTGCCCGAGGCACCAATAGACCCTTCGAGACAAGTCGGCTGGAGGACGATGTATTGAGTCGCGACGCAATTTGTGTGTCCCATCGTCATTAACAGGCTCTGAACGTTACAATTAACTGTCAGTTTTGCGTCGTATTCGAAAATCTAGACTCACAGATGAACGACCATAAGGTGCCCGAGGCGGCAATAGACCCTTGGAGACAAGTCGGCTGTAGGACGATGTATTGAATCGCGACGCAATTTTTGTGTTCCATCGTCATCAAGAGGCTCTGAACCTTACAATTAACTGTCAGTTTTGCGTCGGATTCGAAAATCTAGACTCACCGAAAAACGACCATAAGGTGCCCGAGGCAGCAATAGACCCTTCGAGACAAGTCGGCTGGAGGACGATGTATTGAATCGCGACGCAATTTGTGTGTTCCATCGTCATTAACAGGCTCTGAACGTTACAATTAATTGTCAGTTTTGCGTCGTATTCGAAAAACTAGACTCACAGGAGAACGACCATAAGGTGCCCGAGGCACCAATAGACCCTTCGAGACAAGTCGGCTGGAGGACGATGTATTGAATCGCGACGCAATTTGTGTGTTCCATCGTCATTAAGAGGCTCTGAACGTTACAATTAATTGTCAGTTTTGCGTCGGATTCGAAAATCTAGACTCATAGGAGAACGACCATAAGGTGCCCGAGGCAGCAATACTACCTCGGAGACATGTCGGCTGGAGGACGATGTATTGAATCGCGACGCAATTTGTGTGTTCCATCGTCGGTATCAGGCTCTGAACGTTACAATTCACGGTCAGTTTTGCGTCGGATTCGAAAATCTAGACTCACAGGAGAACGAGCATATGGTGCACGACGCAGCACTAGACCCTTGGAGACAAGTCGGCTGTAGGACGATGTATTGAATCGCGACGCAATTTGTGTGTTCCATCGTCATTAAGAGGCTCTGAACGTTACAATTAACCGACAGTTTTGAGTCGTATTCTGAAAACTAGACTCGCAGGAGAACGAGCATATGGTGCCCGAGGCAGCACTAGACCCTTGGAGACAAGTCGGCTGTAGGACGATGTATTGAATCCCGACGCAATTTGTGTGTTCCATCGTCATTAAGAGGCTCTGAACGTTACAATTAACTGTCAGTTTTGCGTCGTATTCGAAAATCTAGACTCACAGGAGAACGACCATAAGGTGCCCGAGGCAGCAATAGACCCTTGGAGACAAGTCGGCTGGAGGACGATGTATTGAGTCGCGACGCAATTTGTGTGTCCCATCGTCATTAAGAGGCTCTGAACGTTACAATTAACTGTCAGTTTTGCGTCGGATTCTGAAAACTAGACTCACAGGAGAACGACCATAAGGTGCCCGAGGCAGCAAGAGACCCTTGAAGACAAGTCGGCTGTGGGACGATGTATTGAATCGCGACGCAATTTGTGTGTTCCATCGTCATTAACAGGCTCTGAACGTTACAATTCACTGTCAGTTTTGCGTCGGATTCGAAAATCTAGACTCACAGGAGAACGAGCATATGGTGCCCGAGGCAGCACTAGACCCTTGGAGACAAGTCGGCTGTAGGACGATGTATTGAATCGCGACGCAATTTGTGTGTTCCATCGTCATTAAGAGGCTCTCAACGTTACAATTAATTGTCAGTTTTGCGTCGGATTCGAAAATCGAGACTCACAGGAGAACGACCATAAGGTGCCCGAGGCAGCACTAGACCCTTGGAGACAAGTCGGCTGGAGGACGATGTATTGAGTCGCGACGCAATTTGTGTGTCCCATCGTCATTAACAGGCTCTGAACGTTACAATTAACTGTCAGTTTTGCATCGCATTCGAAAAACTAGACTCACAGGAGAACGACCATAAGGTGCCCGAGGCAGCAATAGACCCTTGGAGACAAGTCGGCTGGAGGACGATGTATTGAATCGCGACGCAATTTGTGTGTTCCATCGTCATTAAGAGGCTCTGAACGTTACAATTAACTGTCAGTTTTGCGTCGGATCCGAAAATCTAGACTCACAGGAGAACGACCATAAGGTGCCCGAGGCACCAATAGACCCTTCGAGACAAGTCGGCTGGAGGACGATGTATTGAGTCGCGACGCAATTTGTGTGTCCCATCGTCATTAACAGGCTCTGAACGTTACAATTAACCGTCAGTTTTGCGTCGGATTCGAAAATCTAGACTCACAGGAGAACGAGCATATGGTGCCCGAGGCAGCACTAGACCCTTGGAGACAAGTCGGCTGTAGGACGATGTATTGAATCGCGACGCAATTTGTGTGTTCCATCGTCATTAAGAGGCTCTGAACGTTACAATTAACCGTCAGTTTTGCGTCGTATTCTGAAAACTAGACTCACAGGAGAACGAGCATATGGTGCCCGAGGCAGCACTAGACCCTTGGAGACAAGTCGGCTGTAGGACGATGTATTGAATCGCGACGCAATTTGTGTGTTCCATCGTCATTAAGAGGCTCTGAACGTTACAATTAACTGTCAGTTTTGCGTCGGATTCGAAAATCTAGACTCACGGGAGAACGACCATAAGGTGCCCGAGGCAGCACTAGACCATTGGAGACAAGTCGGCTGGAGGACGATGTATTGAGTTGCGACGCAATTTGTGTGTCCCATCGTCATTAACAGGCTCTGAACGTTACAATTCACTGTCAGTTTTGCGTCGGAATCGAAAATCTAGACTCACAGGAGAACGAGCATATGGTGCCCGAGGCAGCACTAGACCCTTGGAGACAAGTCGGCTGTAGGACGATGTATTGAATCGCGACGCAATTTGTGTGTTCCATCGTCATTAAGTGGCTCTGAACGTTACAATTAACCGTCAGTTTTGCGTCGTATTCTGAAAACTAGACTCACAGGAGAACGACGATAAGGTGCCCGAGGCAGCTATAGACCCTTGGAGACAATTCGGCTGGACGACGATGTATTGAATCGCGACGCAATTTGTGTGTTCCATCGTCATTAAGAGGCTCCGAACCTTACAATTAACTGTCAGTTTTGCGTCGGATTCGAAAATCTAGACTCACCGATGAACGACCATAAGGTGCCCGTGGCAGCAATAGACCCTTCGAGACAAGTCGGCTAGAGGACGATGTATTGAATCGCGACGCAATTTGTGTATCCCATCGTCATTAAAAGGCTCTGAACGTTACAATTAACTGTCAGTTTTGCATCGCATTCGAAAAACTAGACTCACAGGAGAACGACCATAAGGTGCCCGAGGCAGCACTAGACCCTTGGAGACAAGTCGGCTGGAGGACGATGTATTGAGACGCGACGCAATTTGTGTGTCCCATCGTCATTAAGAGGCTCTGAACGTTACAATTAATTGTCAGTTTTGCGCCGGATTCGAAAAACTAGACTCATAGGAGAACGACCAAGAGGTGCCAGGAGCAGCAATACTACCTCGGAGACATGTCGGCTGAAGGACGATGTATTGAATCGCGACGCAATTTGTGTGTTCCATCGTCATTAAGAGGCTCTGAACGTTACAATTAACTGTCAGTTTTGCGCCGGATTCGAAAATCTAGACTCACAGATGAACGACCATAAGGTGCCCGAGGCAGCAATAGACCCTTGGAGACAAGTCGGCTGTAGGACGATGTATTGAATCGCGACGCAATTTGTGTGTTCCATCGTCATCAAGAGGCTCTGAACGTTACAATTAACTGTCAGTTTTGCGTCGGATTCGAAAATCTAGACTCACCGATGAACGACCATAAGGTGCCCGAGGCAGCAATAGACCCTTCGAGACAAGTCGGCTAGAGGACGATGTATTGAATCGCGACGCAATTTGTGTGTTCCATCGTCATTAAGAGGCTCTGAACGTTACAATTAATTGTCAGTTTTGCGTTGGATTCGAAAATCTAGACTCATAGGAGAACGACCATAAGGTGCCCGAGGCAGCAATACTACCTCGGAGACAAGTCGGCTGGAGGACGATGTATAGAATCGCGACGCAATTTGTGTGTTCCATCGTCAGTATCAGGCTCTGAACGTTACAATTAACTGTCAGTTTTGCGTCGGATTCGAAAATCTAGACTCACAGGAGAACGACCATAAGGTGCCCGAGGCAGCAGTAGACCCTTGGAGACAAGTCGGCTGGAGGACGATGTATTGAGTCGCGACGCAATTTGTGTGAATCTAGACTCATAGGAGAACGACCATAAGGTGCCCGAGGCAGCAATACTACCTCGGAGACAAGTCGGCTGGAGGACGATGTATAGAATCGCGACGCAATTTGTGTGTTCCATCGTCAGTATCAGGCTCTGAACGTTACAATTAACTGTCAGTTTTGCGTCGGATTCGAAAATCTAGACTCACAGGAGAACGACCATAAGGTGCCCGAGGCAGCAGTAGACCCTTGGAGACAAGTCGGCTGGAGGACGATGTATTGAGTCGCGACGCAATTTGTGTGAACTTTACAATTAACTGTCAGTTTTGCGTCGTATTCTGAAAACTAGACTCACAGGAGAACGACCATAAGGTGCCCGAGGCAGCAAGAGACCCTTGGAGACAGGTCGGCTGTGGGACGATGTATTGAATCGCGACGCAATTTGTGTGTTCCATCGTCATCAAGAGGCTCTGAACGTTACAATTCACTGTCAGTTTTGCGTCGGATTCGAAAATCTAGACTCACAGGAGAACGAGCATATGGTGCCCGAGGTAGCACTAGACCCTTGGAGACAAGTCGGCTGTAGGACGATGTATTGAATCGCGACGCAATTTGTGTGTTCCATCGTCATTAAGAGACTCTGAACGTTACAATTAACTGTCAGTTTTGCGTCGGATTCGAAAATCTAGACCCTCAGGAGAACGACCATAAGGTGCCCGAGGCAGCACTAGACCCTTGGAGACAAGTCGGCTGGAGGACGATGTATTGAGTCGCTACGCAATTTGTGTGTCCCATCGTCATTAACAGGCTCTGAACGTTACAATTCACTGTCAGTTTTGCGTCGGATTCGAAAATCTAGACTCACAGGAGAACGACCATAAGGTGCCCGAGGCAGCAATAGACCCTTGGAGACAAGTCGGCTGGAGGACGATGTATTGAATCGCGACGCAATTTGTGTGTTCCATCGTCATTAACAGGCTCTGAACGTTACAATTCACTGTCAGTTTTGCGTCGGATTCCAAAATCTAGGCTCACAGGAGAACGACCATAAGGTGCCCGAGGCAGCACTAGACCCTTGGAGATAGGTGGCTGGAGGACGATGTATTGAGTCGCGACGCAATTTGTGTGTCCCATCGTCATTAACAGGCTCTGAACGTTACAATTAACTGTCAGTTTTGCGTCGTATTCAGAAAACTACACTCACAGGAGAACGACCATAAGGTGCCCGAGGCAGCAAGAGACCCTTGGAGACAAGTCGGCTGTGGGACTATGTATTGAATCGCGACGCAATTTGTGTGTTCCATCGTCATCAAGAGGCTCTGAACGTTACAATTCACTGTCAGTTTTGCGTCGGATTGGAAAATCTAGACTCACAGGAGAACGAGCATATGGTGCCCGAAGCAGCACTAGACCCTTGGAGACAAGTCGGCTGGAGGACGATGTATTGAGTCGCGACGCAATTTGTGTGTCCCATCGTCATTAACAGGCTCTGAACGTTACAATTAACTGTCAGTTTTGCGTCGGATTCGAAAATCTAGACTCACAGGAGAACGAGCATATGGTGCCCGAGGCAGCACTAGACCCTTGGAGACAAGTCGGCTGTAGGACGATGTATTGAATCGCGACGCAATTTGTGTGTTCCATCGTCATTAAGAGGCTCTGAACGTTACAATTAATTGTCAGTTTTGCGTCGGATTCGAAAATCTAGACTCATAGGAGAACGACCATAAGGTGCCCGAGGCAGCAATACTACCTCGGAGACATGTCGGCTGGAGGACGATGTATAGAATCGCGACGCAATTTGTGTGTTCCATCGTCAGTATCAGGCTCTGAACGTTACAATTAACTGTCAGTTTTGCGTCGGATTCGAAAATCTAGACTCACAGGAGAACGACCATAAGGTGCCCGAGGCAGCACTAGACCCTTGGAGACAAGTCGGCTGGAGGACGATGTATTGAGTCGCGACGCAATTTGTGTGTCCCATCGTCATTAACAGGCTCTGAACTTTACAATTAACTGTCAGTTTTGCGTCGTATTCTGAAAACTAGACTCACAGGAGAACGACCATAAGGTGCCCGAGGCAGCAAGAGACCCTTGGAGACAGGTCGGCTGTGGGACGAAGTATTAAATCGCGACGCAATTTGTGTGTTCCATCGTCATCAAGAGGCTCTGAACGTTACAATTCACTGTCAGTTTTGCGTCGGATTCGAAAATCTAGACTCACAGGAGAACGAGCATATGGTGCCCGAGGTAGCACTAGACCCTTGGAGACAAGTCGGCTGTAGGACGATGTATTGAATCGCGACGCAATTTGTGTGTTCCATCGTCATTAAGAGGCTCTGAACGTTACAATTAACTGTCAGTTTTGCGTCGGATTCGAAAATCTAGACTCTCAGGAGAACGACCATAAGGTGCCCGAGGCAGCACTAGACCCTTGGAGACAAGTCGGCTGGAGGACGATGTATTGAGTCGCTACGCAATTTGTGTGTCCCATCGTCATTAACAGGCTCTGAACGTTACAATTCACTGTCAGTTTTGCGTCGGATTCGAAAATCTAGACTCACAGGAGAACGACCATAAGGTGCCCGAGGCAGCAATAGACCCTTGGAGACAAGTCGGCTGGAGGACGATGTATTGAATCGCGACGCAATTTGTGTGTTCCATCGTCATTAACAGGCTCTGAACGTTACAATTCACTGTCAGTTTTGCGTCGGATTCCAAAATCTAGGCTCACAGGAGAACGACCATAAGGTGCCCGAGGCAGCACTAGACCCTTGGAGATAAGTCGGCTGGAGGACGATGTATTGAGTCGCGACGCAATTTGTGTGTCCCATCGTCATTAACAGGCTCTGAACGTTACAATTAACTGTCAGTTTTGCGTCGTATTCTGAAAACTAGACTCACAGGAGAACGACCATAAGGTGCCCGAGGCAGCAAGAGACCCTTGGAGACAAGTCGGCTGTGGGACTATGTATTGAATCGCGACGCAATTTGTGTGTTCCATCGTCATCAAGAGGCTCTGAACGTTACAATTCACTGTCAGTTTTGCGTCGGATTGGAAAATCTAGACTCACAGGAGAACGAGCATATGGTGCCCGAGGCAGCACTAGACCCTTGGAGACAAGTCGGCTGTAGGACGATGTATTGAATCGCGACGCAATTTGTGTGTTCCATCGTCATTAAGAGGCTCTGAACGTTACAATTAATTGTCAGTTTTGCGTCGGATTCGAAAATCTAGACTCACAGGAGAACGACCATAAGGTGCCCGAGGCAGCAATAGACCCTTGGAGACAAGTCGGCTGGAGGACGATGTATTGAATCGCGACGCAATTTGTGTGTTCCATCGTCATTAAGAGGCTCTGAACGTTACAATTAACTGTCAGTTTTGCGTCGGATTCGAAAATCTAGACTCACAGGAGAACGACCATAAGGTGCCCGAGGCACCAATAGACCCTTCGAGACAAGTCGGCTGGAGGACGATGTATTGAGTCGCGACGCAATTTGTGTGTCCCATCGTCATTAACAGGCTCTGAACGTTACAATTCACTGTCAGTTTTGCGTAGGATTCGAAAATCTAGACTCACAGGAGAACGAGCATATGGTGCCCGAGGCAGCACTAGACCCTTGGAGACAAGTCGGCTGTAGGACGATGTATTGAATCGCGACGCAATTTGTGTGTTCCATCGTCATTAAGAGGCTCTGAACGTTACAATTAACCGTCAGTTTTGCGTCGTATTCTGAAAACTAGACTCACAGGAGAACGACGATAAGGTGCCCGAGGCAGCTATAGACCCTTGGAGACAAGTCGGGTGGAGGACGATGTATTGAATCGCGACGCAATTTGTGTGTTCCATCGTCATTAAGAGGCTCTGAACGTTACAATTAACTGTCAGTTTTGCGTCGGATTCGAAAATCTAGACTCTCCGATGAACGACCATAAGGTGCCCGAGGCAGCAATAGACCCTTCGAGGCAAGTCGGCTGGTGGACGATGTATTGAATCGCGACGCAATTTGTGTGTTCCATCGTCATTAACAGGCTCTGAACGTTACAATTAATTGCCAGTTTTGCGTCGTATTCGAAAAACTAGACTCACAGGAGAACGACCATAAGGTGCCCGAGGCAGCACTAGACCCTTGGAGACAAGTCGGCTGGAGGACGATGTATTGAATCGCGACGCAATTTGTGTGTTCCATCGTCATTAAGAGGCTCTGAACGTTACAATTAATTGTCAGTTTTGCGCCGGATTCGAAAAACTAGACTCATAGGAGAACGACCATAAGGTGCCCGAGGCAGCAAGAGACCCTTGGAGACAGGTCGGCTGTGGGACGATGTATTGAATCGCGACGCAATTTGTGTGTTCCATCGTCATCAAGAGGCTCTGAACGTTACAATTAACTGTCAGTTTTGCATCGCATTCGAAAAACTAGACTCACAGGAGAACGACCATAAGTTGCCCGAGGCAGCAATAGACCCTTGGAGACAAGTCGGCTGGAAGACGATGTATTGATTGGCGACGCAATTTGTGTGTTCCATCGTCATTAAGAGGCTCTGAACGTTACAATTAATTGTCAGTTTTGCGCCGGATTCGAAAAACTAGACTCATAGGAGAACGACCATAAGAAGCCCGAGGCACCAATAGACCCTTCGAGACAAGTCGGCTGGAGGACGATGTATTGAATCGCGACGCAATTTGTGTGTCCCATCGTCATTAACAGGCTCTGAACGTTACAATTAACTGTCAGTTTTGCGTCGGATTCGAAAATCTAGACTCACAGGAGAACGAGCATATGGTGCCCGAGGCAGCACTAGACCCTTGGAGACAAGTCGGCTGTAGGACGATGTATTGAATCGCGACGCAATTTGTGTGTTCCATCGTCATTAAGAGGCTCTGAACGTTACAATTAACTGTCAGTTTTGCGTCGTATTCGAAAATCTAGACTCACAGGAGAACGACCATAAGGTGCCCGAGGCAGCACTAGACCCTTGGAGACAAGTCGGCTGGAGGACGATGTATTGAGTCGCGACGCAATTTGTGTGTCCCATCGTCATTAACAGGCTCTGAACGTTACAATTCACTGTCAGTTTTGCGTCGGATTCGAAAATCTAGACTCACAGGAGAACGAGCATATGGTGCCCGAGGCAGCAATAGACCCTTGGAGACAAGTCGGCTGGAGGACGATGTATTGAATCGCGACGCAATTTGTGTGTTCCATCGTCATTAAGAGGCTCTGAACATTACAATTAAGTGTCAGTTTTGCGTCGGATTCCAAAATCTAGACTCACAGGAGAACGACCATAAGGTGCCCAGGCAGCACTAGACCCTTGGAGACAAGTCGGCTGGAGGACGATGTATTGAATCGCGACGCAATTTGTGTGTTCCATCGTCATTAAGAGGCTCTGAACGTTACAATTAACTGTCAGTTTTGCGTCGTATTCGAAAATCTAGACTCACAGGAGAACGACCATAAGGTGCCCGAGGCAGCACTAGACCCTTGGAGACAAGTCGGCTGGAGGACGATGTATTGAGTCGCGACGCAATTTGTGTGTCCCATCGTCATTAACAGGCTCTGAACGTTACAATTCACTGTCAGTTTTGCGTCGGATTCGAAAATCTAGACTCACAGGAGAACGAGCATATGGTGCCCGAGGCAGCAATAGACCCTTGGAGACAAGTCGGCTGGAGGACGATGTATTGAATCGCGACGCAATTTGTGTGTTCCATCGTCATTAAGAGGCTCTGAACATTACAATTAAGTGTCAGTTTTGCGTCGGATTCCAAAATCTAGACTCACAGGAGAACGACCATAAGGTGCCCGAGGCAGCACTAGACCCTTGGAGACAAGTCGGCTGGAGGACGATGTATTGAATCGCGACGCAATTTGTGTGTCCCATCGTCATTAACAGGCTCTGAACGTTACAATTAACTGTCAGTTTTGCGTCGTATTCTGAAAACTAGACTCACAGGAAAACGACCATAAGGTGCCCGAGGCAGCAAGAGACCCTTGGAGACAGGTCGGCTGTGGGACTATGTATTAAATCGCGACGCAATTTGTGTGTTCCATCGTCATCAAGAGGCTCTGAACGTTACAATTCACTGTCAGTTTTGCGTCGGATTGGAAAATCTAGACTCACAGGAGAACGAGCATATGGTGCCCGAGGCAGCATTAGACCCTTGGAGACAAGTCGGCTGTAGGACGATGTATTGAATCGCGACGCAATTTGTGTGTTCCATCGTCATTAAGAGGCTCTGAACGTTACAATTAATTGTCAGTTTTGCGTCGGATTCGAAAATCTAGACTCACAGGAGAACGACCATAAGGTGCCCGAGGCAGCACTAGACCCTTGGAGATAAGTCGGCTGGAGGACGATGTATTGAGTCGCGACGCAATTTGTGTGTCCCATCGTCATTAACAGGCTCTGAACGTTACAATTAACTTTCAGTTTTGCATCGCATTCGAAAAACTAGGCTCACAGGAGAACGACCATAAGGTGCCCGAGGCAGCAATAGACCCTTGGAGACAAGTCGGCTGGAGGACGATGTATTGAATCGCGACGCAATTTGTGTGTTCCATCGTCATTAAGAGGCTCTGAACGTTACAATTAACTGTCAGTTTTGCGTCGGATTCGAAAATCTAGACTCACAGGAGAACGACCATAAGGTGCCCGAGGCACCCTTCGAGACAAGTCGGCTGGAGGACGATGTATTGAGTCGCGACGCAATTTGTGTGTCCCATCGTCATTAACAGGCTCTGAACGTTACAATTAACTGTCAGTTTTGCGTCGGATTCGAAAATCTAGACTCACAGGAGAACGAGCATATGGTGCCCGAGGCAGCACTAGACCCTTGGAGACAAGTCGGCTGGAGGACGATGTATTGAATCGCGACGCAATTTGTGTGTTCCATCGTCATTAACAGTCTCTGAACGTTACAATTAACCGTCAGTTTTGCGTCGTATTCTGAAAACTAGACTCACAGGAGAACGAGCATATGGTGCCCGAGGCAGCACTAGACCCTTGGAGACAAGTCGGCTGTAGGACGATGTATTGAATCGCGACGCAATTTGTGTGTTCCATCGTCATTAAGAGGCTCTGAACGTTACAATTAACTGTCAGTTTTGAGTCGGATTCGAAAATCTAGACTCACAGGAGAACGACCATAAGGTGCCCGAGGCAGCACTAGACCCTTGGAGACAAGTCGGCTGGAGGACGATGTATTGAGTCGAGACGCAATTTGTGTGTCCCATCGTCATTAACAGGCTCTGAACGTTACAATTCACTGTCAGTTTTGCGTCGGATTCGAAAATCTAGACTCACAGGAGAACGAGCATATGGTGCCCGAGGGAGCAATAGACCCTTCGAGACAAGTCGGCTGTAGGACGATGTATTGAATCGCGACGCAATTTGTGTGTCCAATCGTCATTAAGAGGCTCTGAACGTTACAATTAACCGTCAGTTTTGCGTCGAATTCTGGACACTAGACTCACAGGAGAACGACGATAAGGTGCCCGAGGCAGCTATAGACCCTTGGAGACAAGTCGGGTGGAGGACGATGTATTGAATCGCGACGCAATTTGTGTGTTCCATCGTCATTAAGAGGCTCTGAACGTTACAATTAACTGTCAGTTTTGCGTCGGATTCGAAAATCTAGACTCTCCGATGAACGACCATAAGGTGCCCGAGGCAGCAATAGACCCTTCGAGGCAAGACGGCTGGTGGACGATGTATTGAATCGCGACTCAATTTGTGTGTTCCATCGTCATTAACAGGCTCTGAACGTTACAATTAATTGTCAGTTTTGCGCCGGATTCGAAAAACTAGACTCATAGGAGAACGACCATAAGGTGCCCGAGGCACCAATAGACCCTTCGAGACAAGTCGGCTGGAGGACGATGTATTGAGTCGCGACGCAATTTGTGTGTCCCATCGTCATTAACAGGCTCTGAACGTTACAATTAACTGTCAGTTTTGCGTCGTATTCGAAAATCTAGACTCACAGATGAACGACCATAAGGTGCCCGAGGCGGCAATAGACCCTTGGAGACAAGTCGGCTGTAGGACGATGTATTGAATCGCGACGCAATTTTTGTGTTCCATCGTCATCAAGAGGCTCTGAACCTTACAATTAACTGTCAGTTTTGCGTCGGATTCGAAAATCTAGACTCACCGAAAAACGACCATAAGGGGCCCGAGGCAGCAATAGACCCTTCGAGACAAGTCGGCTGGAGGACGATGTATTGAATCGCGACGCAATTTGTGTGTTCCATCGTCATTAACAGGCTCTGAACGTTACAATTAATTGTCAGTTTTGCGTCGTATTCGAAAAACTAGACTCACAGGAGAACGACCATAAGGTGCCCGAGGCAGCAAGAGACCCTTGGAGACAAGTCGGCTGTGGGACTATGTATTGAATCGCGACGCAATTTGTGTGTTCCATCGTCATCAAGAGGCTCTGAACGTTACAATTCACTGTCAGTTTTGCGTCGGATTCGAAAATCTAGACTCACAGGAGAACGACCATAAGGTGCCCGAGGCAGCAATAGACCCTTGGAGACAAGTCGGCTGGAGGACGATGTATTGAATCGCGACGCAATTTGTGTGTTCCATCGTCATTAACAGGCTCTGAACGTTACAATTCACTGTCAGTTTTGCGTCGGATTCCAAAATCTAGGCTCACAGGAGAACGACCATAAGGTGCCCGAGGCAGCACTAGACCCTTGGAGATAAGTCGGCTGGAGGACGATGTATTGAGTCGCGACGCAATTTGTGTGTCCCATCGTCATTAACAGGCTCTGAACGTTACAATTAACTGTCAGTTTTGCGTCGTATTCTGAAAACTAGACTCACAGGAGAACGACCATAAGGTGCCCGAGGCAGCAAGAGACCCTTGGAGACAAGTCGGCTGTGGGACTATGTATTGAATCGCGACGCAATTTGTGTGTTCCATCGTCATCAAGAGGCTCTGAACGTTACAATTCACTGTCAGTTTTGCGTCGGATTGGAAAATCTAGACTCACAGGAGAACGAGCATATGGTGCCCGAGGCAGCACTAGACCCTTGGAGACAAGTCGGCTGTAGGACGATGTATTGAATCGCGACGCAATTTGTGTGTTCCATCGTCATTAAGAGGCTCTGAACGTTACAATTAATTGTCAGTTTTGCGTCGGATTCGAAAATCTAGACTCACAGGAGAACGACCATAAGGTGCCCGAGGCAGCAATAGACCCTTGGAGACAAGTCGGCTGGAGGACGATGTATTGAATCGCGACGCAATTTGTGTGTTCCATCGTCATTAAGAGGCTCTGAACGTTACAATTAACTGTCAGTTTTGCGTCGGATTCGAAAATCTAGACTCACAGGAGAACGACCATAAGGTGCCCGAGGCACAAATAGACCCTTCGAGACAAGTCGGCTGGAGGACGATGTATTGAGTCGCGACGCAATTTGTGTGTCCCATCGTCATTAACAGGCTCTGAACGTTACAATTCACTGTCAGTTTTGCGTCGGATTCGAAAATCTAGACTCACAGGAGAACGAGCATATGGTGCCCGAGGCAGCACTAGACCCTTGGAGACAAGTCGGCTGTAGGACGATGTATTGAATCGCGACGCAATTTGTGTGTTCCATCGTCATTAAGAGGCTCTGAACGTTACAATTAACCGTCAGTTTTGCGTCGTATTCTGAAAACTAGACTCACAGGAGAACGACGATAAGGTGCCCGAGGCAGCTATAGACCCTTGGAGACAAGTCGGGTGGAGGACGATGTATTGAATCGCGACGCAATTTGTGTGTCCCATCGTCATTAACAGGCTCTGAACGTTACAATTAACTGTCAGTTTTGCGTCGGATTCGAAAATCTAGACTCTCCGATGAACGACCATAAGGTGCCCGAGGCAGCAATAGACCCTTCGAGGCAAGTCGGCTGGTGGACGATGTATTGAATCGCGACGCAATTTGTGTGTTCCATCGTCATTAACAGGCTCTGAACGTTACAATTAATTGCCAGTTTTGCGTCGTATTCGAAAAACTAGACTCACAGGAGAACGACCATAAGGTGCCCGAGGCAGCACTAGACCCTTGGAGACAAGTCGGCTGGAGGACGATGTATTGAATCGCGACGCAATTTGTGTGTTCCATCGTCATTAAGAGGCTCTGAACGTTACAATTAATTGTCAGTTTTGCGCCGGATTCGAAAAACTAGACTCATAGGAGAACGACCATAAGGTGCCCGAGGCAGCAAGAGACCCTTGGAGACAGGTCGGCTGTGGGACGATGTATTGAATCGCGACGCAATTTGTGTGTTCCATCGTCATCAAGAGGCTCTGAACGTTACAATTAACTGTCAGTTTTGCATCGCATTCGAAAAACTAGACTCACAGGAGAACGACCATAAGGTGCCCGAGGCAGCAATAGACCCTTCGAGACAAGTCGGCTGGAGGACGATGTATTGAATCGCGACGCAATTTGTGTGTCCCATCGTCATTGACAGGCTCTGAACGTTACAATTAACTGTCAGTTTTGCGTCGGATTCGAAAATCTAGACTCACAGGAGAACGAGCATATGGTGCCCGAGGCAGCACTAGACCCTTGGAGACAAGTCGGCTGTAGGACGATGTATTGAATCGCGACGCAATTTGTGTGTTCCATCGTCATTAAGAGGCTCTGAACGTTACAATTAACCGACAGTTTTGCGTCGTATTCTGAAAACTAGACTCACAGGAGAACGAGCATATGGTGCCCGAGGCAGCACTAGACCCTTGGAGACAAGTCGGCTGTAGGACGATGTATTGAATCGCGACGCAATTTGTGTGTTCCATCGTCATTAAGAGGCTCTGAACGTTACAATTAACTGTCAGTTTTGCGTCGTATTCGAAAATCTAGACTCACAGGAGAACGACCATAAGGTGCCCGAGGCAGCACTAGACCCTTGGAGACAAGTCGGCTGGAGGACGATGTATTGAGTCGCGACGCAATTTGTGTGTCCCATCGTCATTAACAGGCTCTGAACGTTACAATTCACTGTCAGTTTTGCGTCGGATTCGAAAATCTAGACTCACAGGAGAACGAGCATATGGTGCCCGAGGCAGCAATAGACCCTTGGAGACAAGTCGGCTGGAGGACGATGTATTGAATCGCGACGCAATTTGTGTGTTCCATCGTCATTAAGAGGCTCTGAACATTACAATTAAGTGTCAGTTTTGCGTTGGATTCCAAAATCTAGACTCACAGGAGAACGACCATAAGGTGCCCGAGGCAGCACTAGACCCTTGGAGACAAGTCGGCTGTAGGACGATGTATTGAATCGCGACGCAATTTGTGTGTTCCATCGTCATTAAGAGGCTCTGAACGTTACAATTAACCGTCAGTTTTGCGTCGTATTCTGAAAACTAGACTCACAGGAGAACGACGATAAGGTGCCCGAGGCAGCTATAGACCCTTGGAGACAAGTCGGGTGGAGGACGATGTATTGAATCGCGACGCAATTTGTGTGTTCCATCGTCATTAAGAGGCTCTGAACGTTACAATTAACTGTCAGTTTTGCGTCGGATTCGAAAATCTAGACTCTCCGATGAACGACCATAAGGTGCCCGAGGCAGCAATAGACCCTTCGAGGCAAGTCGGCTGGTGGACGATGTATTGAATCGCGACGCAATTTGTGTGTTCCATCGTCATTAACAGGCTCTGAACGTTACAATTAATTGCCAGTTTTGCGTCGTATTCGAAAAACTAGACTCACAGGAGAACGACCATAAGGTGCCCGAGGCAGCACTAGACCCTTGGAGACAAGTCGGCTGGAGGACGATGTATTGAATCGCGACGCAATTTGTGTGTTCCATCGTCATTAAGAGGCTCTGAACGTTACAATTAATTGTCAGTTTTGCGCCGGATTCGAAAAACTAGACTCATAGGAGAACGACCATAAGGTGCCCGAGGCAGCAAGAGACCCTTGGAGACAGGTCGGCTGTGGGACGATGTATTGAATCGCGACGCAATTTGTGTGTTCCATCGTCATCAAGAGGCTCTGAACGTTACAATTAACTGTCAGTTTTGCATCGCATTCGAAAAACTAGACTCACAGGAGAACGACCATAAGGTGTCCGAGGCAGCAATAGACCCTTCGAGACAAGTCGGCTGGAGGACGATGTATTGAATCGCGACGCAATTTGTGTGTCCCATCGTCATTGACAGGCTCTGAACGTTACAATTAACTGTCAGTTTTGCGTCGGATTCGAAAATCTAGACTCACAGGAGAACGAGCATATGGTGCCCGAGGCAGCACTAGACCCTTGGAGACAAGTCGGCTGTAGGACGATGTATTGAATCGCGACGCAATTTGTGTGTTCCATCGTCATTAAGAGGCTCTGAACGTTACAATTAACCGACAGTTTTGCGTCGTATTCTGAAAACTAGACTCACAGGAGAACGAGCATATGGTGCCCGAGGCAGCACTAGACCCTTGGAGACAAGTCGGCTGTAGGACGATGTATTGAATCGCGACGCAATTTGTGTGTTCCATCGTCATTAAGAGGCTCTGAACGTTACAATTAACTGTCAGTTTTGCGTCGTATTCGAAAATCTAGACTCACAGGAGAACGACCATAAGGTGCCCGAGGCAGCACTAGACCCTTGGAGACAAGTCGGCTGGAGGACGATGTATTGAGTCGCGACGCAATTTGTGTGTCCCATCGTCATTAACAGGCTCTGAACGTTACAATTCACTGTCAGTTTTGCGTCGGATTCGAAAATCTAGACTCACAGGAGAACGAGCATATGGTGCCCGAGGCAGCAATAGACCCTTGGAGACAAGTCGGCTGGAGGACGATGTATTGAATCGCGACGCAATTTGTGTGTTCCATCGTCATTAAGAGGCTCTGAACATTACAATTAAGTGTCAGTTTTGCGTCGGATTCCAAAATCTAGACTCACAGGAGAACGACCATAAGGTGCCCGAGGCAGCACTAGACCCTTGGAGACAAGTCGGCTGGAGGACGATGTATTGAATCGCGACGCAATTTGTGTGTCCCATCGTCATTAACAGGCTCTGAACGTTACAATTAACTGTCAGTTTTGCGTCGTATTCTGAAAACTAGACTCACAGGAAAACGACCATAAGGTGCCCGAGGCAGCAAGAGACCCTTGGAGACAGGTCGGCTGTGGGACTATGTATTGAATCGCGACGCAATTTGTGTGTTCCATCGTCATCAAGAGGCTCTGAACGTTACAATTCACTGTCAGTTTTGCGTCGGATTGGAAAATCTAGACTCACAGGAGAACGAGCATATGGTGCCCGAGGCAGCATTAGACCCTTGGAGACAAGTCGGCTGTAGGACGATGTATTGAATCGCGACGTAATTTGTGTGTTCCATCGTCATTAAGAGGCTCTGAACGTTACAATTAATTGCCAGTTTTGCGTCGTATTCGAAAAACTAGACTCACAGGAGAACGACCATAAGGTGCCCGAGGCAGCACTAGACCCTTGGAGACAAGTCGGCTGGAGGACGATGTATTGAATCGCGACGCAATTTGTGTGTTCCATCGTCATTAAGAGGCTCTGAACGTTACAATTAATTGTCAGTTTTGCGCCGGATTCGAAAAACTAGACTCATAGGAGAACGACCATAAGGTGCCCGAGGCAGCAAGAGACCCTTGGAGACAGGTCGGCTGTGGGACGATGTATTGAATCGCGACGCAATTTGTGTGTTCCATCGTCATCAAGAGGCTCTGAACGTTACAATTAACTGTCAGTTTTGCATCGCATTCGAAAAACTAGACTCACAGGAGAACGACCATAAGGTGCCCGAGGCAGCAATAGACCCTTCGAGACAAGTCGGCTGGAGGACGATGTATTGAATCGCGACGCAATTTGTGTGTCCCATCGTCATTGACAGGCTCTGAACGTTACAATTAACTGTCAGTTTTGCGTCGGATTCGAAAATCTAGACTCACAGGAGAACGAGCATATGGTGCCCGAGGCAGCACTAGACCCTTGGAGACAAGTCGGCTGTAGGACGATGTATTGAATCGCGACGCAATTTGTGTGTTCCATCGTCATTAAGAGGCTCTGAACGTTACAATTAACCGACAGTTTTGCGTCGTATTCTGAAAACTAGACTCACAGGAGAACGAGCATATGGTGCCCGAGGCAGCACTAGACCCTTGGAGACAAGTCGGCTGTAGGACGATGTATTGAATCGCGACGCAATTTGTGTGTTCCATCGTCATTAAGAGGCTCTGAACGTTACAATTAACTGTCAGTTTTGCGTCGTATTCGAAAATCTAGACTCACAGGAGAACGACCATAAGGTGCCCGAGGCAGCACTAGACCCTTGGAGACAAGTCGGCTGGAGGACGATGTATTGAGTCGCGACGCAATTTGTGTGTCCCATCGTCATTAACAGGCTCTGAACGTTACAATTCACTGTCAGTTTTGCGTCGGATTCGAAAATCTAGACTCACAGGAGAACGAGCATATGGTGCCCGAGGCAGCAATAGACCCTTGGAGACAAGTCGGCTGGAGGACGATGTATTGAATCGCGACGCAATTTGTGTGTTCCATCGTCATTAAGAGGCTCTGAACATTACAATTAAGTGTCAGTTTTGCGTCGGATTCCAAAATCTAGACTCACAGGAGAACGACCATAAGGTGCCCGAGGCAGCACTAGACCCTTGGAGACAAGTCGGCTGTAGGACGATGTATTGAATCGCGACGCAATTTGTGTGTTCCATCGTCATTAAGAGGCTCTGAACGTTACAATTAACCGTCAGTTTTGCGTCGTATTCTGAAAACTAGACTCACAGGAGAACGACGATAAGGTGCCCGAGGCAGCTATAGACCCTTGGAGACAAGTCGGGTGGAGGACGATGTATTGAATCGCGACGCAATTTGTGTGTTCCATCGTCATTAAGAGGCTCTGAACGTTACAATTAACTGTCAGTTTTGCGTCGGATTCGAAAATCTAGACTCTCCGATGAACGACCATAAGGTGCCCGAGGCAGCAATAGACCCTTCGAGGCAAGTCGGCTGGTGGACGATGTATTGAATCGCGACGCAATTTGTGTGTTCCATCGTCATTAACAGGCTCTGAACGTTACAATTAATTGCCAGTTTTGCGTCGTATTCGAAAAACTAGACTCACAGGAGAACGACCATAAGGTGCCCGAGGCAGCACTAGACCCTTGGAGACAAGTCGGCTGGAGGACGATGTATTGAATCGCGACGCAATTTGTGTGTTCCATCGTCATTAAGAGGCTCTGAACGTTACAATTAATTGTCAGTTTTGCGCCGGATTCGAAAAACTAGACTCATAGGAGAACGACCATAAGGTGCCCGAGGCAGCAAGAGACCCTTGGAGACAGGTCGGCTGTGGGACGATGTATTGAATCGCGACGCAATTTGTGTGTTCCATCGTCATCAAGAGGCTCTGAACGTTACAATTAACTGTCAGTTTTGCATCGCATTCGAAAAACTAGACTCACAGGAGAACGACCATAAGGTGCCCGAGGCAGCAATAGACCCTTCGAGACAAGTCGGCTGGAGGACGATGTATTGAATCGCGACGCAATTTGTGTGTCCCATCGTCATTGACAGGCTCTGAACGTTACAATTAACTGTCAGTTTTGCGTCGGATTCGAAAATCTAGACTCACAGGAGAACGAGCATATGGTGCCCGAGGCAGCACTAGACCCTTGGAGACAAGTCGGCTGTAGGACGATGTATTGAATCGCGACGCAATTTGTGTGTTCCATCGTCATTAAGAGGCTCTGAACGTTACAATTAACCGACAGTTTTGCGTCGTATTCTGAAAACTAGACTCACAGGAGAACGAGCATATGGTGCCCGAGGCAGCACTAGACCCTTGGAGACAAGTCGGCTGTAGGACGATGTATTGAATCGCGACGCAATTTGTGTGTTCCATCGTCATTAAGAGGCTCTGAACGTTACAATTAACTGTCAGTTTTGCGTCGTATTCGAAAATCTAGACTCACAGGAGAACGACCATAAGGTGCCCGAGGCAGCACTAGACCCTTGGAGACAAGTCGGCTGGAGGACGATGTATTGAGTCGCGACGCAATTTGTGTGTCCCATCGTCATTAACAGGCTCTGAACGTTACAATTCACTGTCAGTTTTGCGTCGGATTCGAAAATCTAGACTCACAGGAGAACGAGCATATGGTGCCCGAGGCAGCAATAGACCCTTGGAGACAAGTCGGCTGGAGGACGATGTATTGAATCGCGACGCAATTTGTGTGTTCCATCGTCATTAAGAGGCTCTGAACATTACAATTAAGTGTCAGTTTTGCGTCGGATTCCAAAATCTAGACTCACAGGAGAACGACCATAAGGTGCCCGAGGCAGCACTAGACCCTTGGAGACAAGTCGGCTGGAGGACGATGTATTGAATCGCGACGCAATTTGTGTGTCCCATCGTCATTAACAGGCTCTGAACGTTACAATTAACTGTCAGTTTTGCGTCGTATTCTGAAAACTAGACTCACAGGAAAACGACCATAAGGTGCCCGAGGCAGCAAGAGACCCTTGGAGACAGGTCGGCTGTGGGACTATGTATTGAATCGCGACGCAATTTGTGTGTTCCATCGTCATCAAGAGGCTCTGAACGTTACAATTCACTGTCAGTTTTGCGTCGGATTGGAAAATCTAGACTCACAGGAGAACGAGCATATGGTGCCCGAGGCAGCATTAGACCCTTGGAGACAAGTCGGCTGTAGGACGATGTATTGAATCGCGACGCAATTTGTGTGTTCCATCGTCATTAAGAGGCTCTGAACGTTACAATTAATTGTCAGTTTTGCGTCGGATTCGAAAATCTAGACTCACAGGAGAACGACCATAAGGTGCCCGAGGCAGCACTAGACCCTTGGAGATAAGTCGGCTGGAGGACGATGTATTGAGTCGCGACGCAATTTGTGTGTCCCATCGTCATTAACAGGCTCTGAACGTTACAATTAACTTTCAGTTTTGCATCGCATTCGAAAAACTAGGCTCACAGGAGAACGACCATAAGGTGCCCGAGGCAGCAATAGACCCTTGGAGACAAGTCGGCTGGAGGACGATGTATTGAATCGCGACGCAATTTGTGTGTTCCATCGTCATTAAGAGGCTCTGAACGTTACAATTAACTGTCAGTTTTGCGTCGGATTCGAAAATCTAGACTCACAGGAGAACGACCATAAGGTGCCCGAGGCACCCTTCGAGACAAGTCGGCTGGAGGACGATGTATTGAGTCGCGACGCAATTTGTGTGTCCCATCGTCATTAACAGGCTCTGAACGTTACAATTAACTGTCAGTTTTGCGTCGGATTCGAAAATCTAGACTCACAGGAGAACGAGCATATGGTGCCCGAGGCAGCACTAGACCCTTGGAGACAAGTCGGCTGGAGGACGATGTATTGAATCGCGACGCAATTTGTGTGTTCCATCGTCATTAACAGTCTCTGAACGTTACAATTAACCGTCAGTTTTGCGTCGTATTCTGAAAACTAGACTCACAGGAGAACGAGCATATGGTGCCCGAGGCAGCACTAGACCCTTGGAGACAAGTCGGCTGTAGGACGATGTATTGAATCGCGACGCAATTTGTGTGTTCCATCGTCATTAAGAGGCTCTGAACGTTACAATTAACTGTCAGTTTTGAGTCGGATTCGAAAATCTAGACTCACAGGAGAACGACCATAAGGTGCCCGAGGCAGCACTAGACCCTTGGAGACAAGTCGGCTGGAGGACGATGTATTGAGTCGAGACGCAATTTGTGTGTCCCATCGTCATTAACAGGCTCTGAACGTTACAATTCACTGTCAGTTTTGCGTCGGATTCGAAAATCTAGACTCACAGGAGAACGAGCATATGGTGCCCGAGGGAGCAATAGACCCTTCGAGACAAGTCGGCTGTAGGACGATGTATTGAATCGCGACGCAATTTGTGTGTTCCATCGTCATTAAGAGGCTCTGAACGTTACAATTAACCGTCAGTTTTGCGTCGAATTCTGGACACTAGACTCACAGGAGAACGACGATAAGGTGCCCGAGGCAGCTATAGACCCTTGGAGACAAGTCGGGTGGAGGACGATGTATTGAATCGCGACGCAATTTGTGTGTTCCATCGTCATTAAGAGGCTCTGAACGTTACAATTAACTGTCAGTTTTGCGTCGGATTCGAAAATCTAGACTCTCCGATGAACGACCATAAGGTGCCCGAGGCAGCAATAGACCCTTCGAGGCAAGACGGCTGGTGGACGATGTATTGAATCGCGACGCAATTTGTGTGTTCCATCGTCATTAACAGGCTCTGAACGTTACAATTAATTGTCAGTTTTGCGCCGGATTCGAAAAACTAGACTCATAGGAGAACGACCATAAGGTGCCCGAGGCACCAATAGACCCTTCGAGACAAGTCGGCTGGAGGACGATGTATTGAGTCGCGACGCAATTTGTGTGTCCCATCGTCATTAACAGGCTCTGAACGTTACAATTAACTGTCAGTTTTGCGTCGTATTCGAAAATCTAGACTCACAGATGAACGACCATAAGGTGCCCGAGGCGGCAATAGACCCTTGGAGACAAGTCGGCTGTAGGACGATGTATTGAATCGCGACGCAATTTTTGTGTTCCATCGTCATCAAGAGGCTCTGAACCTTACAATTAACTGTCAGTTTTGCGTCGGATTCGAAAATCTAGACTCACCGAAAAACGACCATAAGGTGCCCGAGGCAGCAATAGACCCTTCGAGACAAGTCGGCTGGAGGACGATGTATTGAATCGCGACGCAATTTGTGTGTTCCATCGTCATTAACAGGCTCTGAACGTTTCAATTAATTGTCAGTTTTGCGTCGTATTCGAAAAACTAGACTCACAGGAGAACGACCATAAGGTGCCCGAGGCACCAATAGACCCTTCGAGACAAGTCGGCTGGAGGACGATGTATTGAATCGCGACGCAATTTGTGTGTTCCATCGTCATTAAGAGGCTCTGAACGTTACAATTAATTGTCAGTTTTGCGTCGGATTCGAAAATCTAGACTCATAGGAGAACGACCATAAGGTGCCCGAGGCAGCAATACTACCTCGGAGACATGTCGGCTGGAGGACGATGTATTGAATCGCGACGCAATTTGCGTGTTCCATCGTCGGTATCAGGCTCTGAACGTTACAATTCACGGTCAGTTTTGCGTCGGATTCGAAAATCTAGACTCACAGGAGAACGAGCATATGGTGCACGACGCAGCACTAGACCCTTGGAGACAAGTCGGCTGTAGGACGATGTATTGAATCGCGACGCAATTTGTGTGTTCCATCGTCATTAAGAGGCTCTGAACGTTACAATTAACCGACAGTTTTGAGTCGTATTCTGAAAACTAGACTCACAGGAGAACGAGCATATGGTGCCCGAGGCAGAACTAGACCCTTGGAGACAAGTCGGCTGTAGGACGATGTATTGAATCGCGACGCAATTTGTGTGTTCCATCGTCATTAAGAGGCTCTGAACGTTACAATTAACTGTCAGTTTTGCGTCGTATTCGAAAATCTAGACTCACAGGAGAACGACCATAAGGTGCCCGAGGCAGCACTAGACCCTTGGAGACAAGTCGGCTGGAGGACGATGTATTGAGTCGCGACGCAATTTGTGTGTCCCATCGTCATTAACAGGCTCTGAACGTTACAATTCACAGTCAGTTTTGCGTCGGATTCGAAAATCTAGACTCACAGGAGAACGAGCATATGGTGCCCGAGGCAGCAATAGACCCTTGGAGACAAGTCGGCTGGAGGACGATGTATTGAATCGCGACGCAATTTGTGTGTTCCATCGTCATTAAGAGGCTCTGAACATTACAATTAAGTGTCAGTTTTGCGTCGGATTCCAAAATCTAGACTCACAGGAGAACGACCATAAGGTGCCCGAGGCAGCACTAGACCCTTGGAGACAAGTCGGCTGGAGGACGATGTATTGAATCGCGACGCAATTTGTGTGTCCCATCGTCATTAACAGGCTCTGAACGTTACAATTAACTGTCAGGTTTGCGTCGTATTCTGAAAACTAGACTCACAGGAAAACGACCATAAGGTGCCCGAGGCAGCAAGAGACCCTTGGAGACAGGTCGGCTGTGGGACTATGTATTGAATCGCGACGCAATTTGTGTGTTCCATCGTCATCAAGAGGCTCTGAACGTTACAATTCACTGTCAGTTTTGCGTCGGATTGGAAAATCTAGACTCACAGGAGAACGAGCATATGGTGCCCGAGGCAGCATTAGACCCTTGGAGACAAGTCGGCTGTAGGACGATGTATTGAATCGCGACGCAATTTGTGTGTTCCATCGTCATTAAGAGGCTCTGAACGTTACAATTAATTGTCAGTTTTGCGTCGGATTCGAAAATCTAGACTCACAGGAGAACGACCATAAGGTGCCCGAGGCAGCACTAGACCCTTGGAGATAAGTCGGCTGGAGGACGATGTATTGAGTCGCGACGCAATTTCTGTGTCCCATCGTCATTAACAGGCTCTGAACGTTACAATTAACTTTCAGTTTTGCATCGCATTCGAAAAACTAGGCTCACAGGAGAACGACCATAAGGTGCCCGAGGCAGCAATAGACCCTTGGAGACAAGTCGGCTGGAGGACGATGTATTGAATCGCGACGCAATTTGTGTGTTCCATCGTCATTAAGAGGCTCTGAACGTTACAATTAACTGTCAGTTTTGCGTCGGATTCGAAAATCTAGACTCACAGGAGAACGACCATAAGGTGCCCGAGGCACCCTTCGAGACAAGTCGGCTGGAGGACGATGTATTGAGTCGCGACGCAATTTGAGTGTCCCATCGTCATTAACAGGCTCTGAACGTTACAATTAACTGTCAGTTTTGCGTCGGATTCGAAAATCTAGACTCACAGGAGAACGAGCATATGGTGCCCGAGGCAGCACTAGACCCTTGGAGACAAGTCGGCTGGAGGACGATGTATTGAATCGCGACGCAATTTGTGTGTTCCATCGTCATTAAGAGGCTCTGAACGTTACAATTAACCGTCAGTTTTGCGTCGTATTCTGAAAACTAGACTCACAGGAGAACGAGCATATGGTGCCCGAGGCAGCACTAGACCCTTGGAGACAAGTCGGCTGTAGGACGATGTATTGAATCGCGACGCAATTTGTGTGTTCCATCGTCATTAAGAGGCTCTGAACGTTACAATTAACTGTCAGTTTTGAGTCGGATTCGAAAATCTAGACTCACAGGAGAACGACCATAAGGTGCCCGAGGCAGCACTAGACCCTTGGAGACAAGTCGGCTGGAGGACGATGTATTGAGTCGCGACGCAATTTGTGTGTCCCATCGTCATTAACAGGCTCTGAACGTTACAATTCACTGTCAGTTTTGCGTCGGATTCGAAAATCTAGACTCACAGGAGAACGAGCATATGGTGCCCGAGGGAGCAATAGACCCTTCGAGACAAGTCGGCTGTAGGACGATGTATTGAATCGCGACGCAATTTGTGTGTTCCATCGTCATTAACAGGCTCTGAACGTTACAATTAATTGTCAGTTTTGCGCCGGATTCGAAAAACTAGACTCATAGGAGAACGACCATAAGGTGCCCGAGGCACCAATAGACCCTTCGAGACAAGTCGGCTGGAGGACGATGTATTGAGTCGCGACGCAATTTGTGTGTCCCATCGTCATTAACAGGCTCTGAACGTTACAATTAACTGTCAGTTTTGCGTCGTATTCGAAAATCTAGACTCACAGATGAACGACCATAAGGTGCCCGAGGCGGCAATAGACCCTTGGAGACAAGTCGGCTGTAGGACGATGTATTGAATCGCGACGCAATTTTTGTGTTCCATCGTCATCAAGAGGCTCTGAACCTTACAATTAACTGTCAGTTTTGCGTCGGATTCGAAAATCTAGACTCACCGAAAAACGACCATAAGGTGCCCGAGGCAGCAATAGACCCTTCGAGACAAGTCGGCTGGAGGACGATGTATTGAATCGCGACGCAATTTGTGTGTTCCATCGTCATTAACAGGCTCTGAACGTTACAATTAATTGTCAGTTTTGCGTCGTATTCGAAAAACTAGACTCACAGGAGAACGACCATAAGGTGCCCGAGGCACCAATAGACCCTTCGAGACAAGTCGGCTGGAGGACGATGTATTGAATCGCGACGCAATTTGTGTGTTCCATCGTCATTAAGAGGCTCTGAACGTTACAATTAATTGTCAGTTTTGCGTCGGATTCGAAAATCTAGACTAATAAGAGAACGACCATAAGGTGCCCGAGGCAGCAATACTACCACGGAGACATGTCGGCTGGAGGACGATGTATTGAATCGCGACGCAATTTGTGTGTTCCATCGTCGGTATCAGGCTCTGAACGTTACAATTCACGGTCAGTTTTGCGTCGGATTCGAAAATCTAGACTCACAGGAGAACGAGCATATGGTGCACGACGCAGCACTAGACCCTTGGAGACAAGTCGGCTGTAGGACGATGTATTGAATCGCGACGCAATTTGTGTGTTCCATCGTCATTAAGAGGCTCTGAACGTTACAATTAACCGACAGTTTTGAGTCGTATTCTGAAAACTAGACTCACAGGAGAACGAGCATATGGTGCCCGAGGCAGCACTAGACCCTTGGAGACAAGTCGGCTGTAGGACGATGTATTGAATCGCGACGCAATTTGTGTGTTCCATCGTCATTAAGAGGCTCTGAACGTTACAATTAACTGTCAGTTTTGCGTCGTATTCGAAAATCTAGACTCACAGGAGAACGACCATAAGGTGCCCGAGGCAGCACTAGACCCTTGGAGACAAGTCGGCTGGAGGACGATGTATTGAGTCGCGACGCAATTTGTGTGTCCCATCGTCATTAACAGGCTCTGAACGTTACAATTCACTGTCAGTTTTGCGTCGGATTCGAAAATCTAGACTCACAGGAGAACGAGCATATGGTGCCCGAGGCAGCAATAGACCCTTGGAGACAAGTCGGCTGGAGGACGATGTATTGAATCGCGACGCAATTTGTGTGTTCCATCGTCATTAAGAGGCTCTGAACATTACAATTAAGTGTCAGTTTTGCGTCGGATTCCAAAATCTAGACTCACAGGAGAACGACCATAAGGTGCCCGAGGCAGCACTAGACCCTTGGAGACAAGTCGGCTGGAGGACGATGTATTGAATCGCGACGCAATTTGTGTGTCCCATCGTCATTAACAGGCTCTGAACGTTACAATTAACTGTCAGTTTTGCGTCGTATTCTGAAAACTAGACTCACAGGAAAACGACCATAAGGTGCCCGAGGCAGCAAGAGACCCTTGGAGACAGGTCGGCTGTGGGACTATGTATTGAATCGCGACGCAATTTGTGTGTTCCATCGTCATCAAGAGGCTCTGAACGTTACAATTCACTGTCAGTTTTGCGTCGGATTGGAAAATCTAGACTCACAGGAGAACGAGCATATGGTGCCCGAGGCAGCATTAGACCCTTGGAGACAAGTCGGCTGTAGGACGATGTATTGAATCGCGACGCAATTTGTGTGTTCCATCGTCATTAAGAGGCTCTGAACGTTACAATTAATTGTCAGTTTTGCGTCGGATTCGAAAATCTAGACTCACAGGAGAACGACCATAAGGTGCCCGAGGCAGCACTAGACCCTTGGAGATAAGTCGGCTGGAGGACGATGTATTGAGTCGCGACGCAATTTCTGTGTCCCATCGTCATTAACAGGCTCTGAACGTTACAATTAACTTTCAGTTTTGCATCGCATTCGAAAAACTAGGCTCACAGGAGAACGACCATAAGGTGCCCGAGGCAGCAATAGACCCTTGGAGACAAGTCGGCTGGAGGACGATGTATTGAATCGCGACGCAATTTGTGTGTTCCATCGTCATTAAGAGGCTCTGAACGTTACAATTAACTGTCAGTTTTGCGTCGGATTCGAAAATCTAGACTCACAGGAGAACGACCATAAGGTGCCCGAGGCACCCTTCGAGACAAGTCGGCTGGAGGACGATGTATTGAGTCGCGACGCAATTTGAGTGTCCCATCGTCATTAACAGGCTCTGAACGTTACAATTAACTGTCAGTTTTGCGTCGGATTCGAAAATCTAGACTCACAGGAGAACGAGCATATGGTGCCCGAGGCAGCACTAGACCCTTGGAGACAAGTCGGCTGGAGGACGATGTATTGAATCGCGACGCAATTTGTGTGTTCCATCGTCATTAAGAGGCTCTGAACGTTACAATTAACCGTCAGTTTTGCGTCGTATTCTGAAAACTAGACTCACAGGAGAACGAGCATATGGTGCCCGAGGCAGCACTAGACCCTTGGAGACAAGTCGGCTGTAGGACGATGTATTGAATCGCGACGCAATTTGTGTGTTCCATCGTCATTAAGAGGCTCTGAACGTTACAATTAACTGTCAGTTTTGAGTCGGATTCGAAAATCTAGACTCACAGGAGAACGACCATAAGGTGCCCGAGGCAGCACTAGACCCTTGGAGACAAGTCGGCTGGAGGACGATGTATTGAGTCGCGACGCAATTTGTGTGTCCCATCGTCATTAACAGGCTCTGAACGTTACAATTCACTGTCAGTTTTGCGTCGGATTCGAAAATCTAGACTCACAGGAGAACGAGCATATGGTGCCCGAGGGAGCAATAGACCCTTCGAGACAAGTCGGCTGTAGGACGATGTATTGAATCGCGACGCAATTTGTGTGTTCCATCGTCATTAAGAGGCTCTGAACGTTACAATTAACCGTCAGTTTTGCGTCGAATTCTGGAAACTAGACTCACAGGAGAACGACGATAAGGTGCCCGAGGCAGCTATAGACCCTTGGAGACAAGTCGGGTGGAGGACGATGTATTGAGTCGCGACGCAATTTGTGTGTTCCATCGTCATTAAGAGGCTCTGAACGTTACAATTAACTGTCAGTTTTGCGTCGGATTCGAAAATCTAGACTCTCCGATGAACGACCATAAGGTGCCCGAGGCAGCAATAGACCCTTCGAGGCAAGACGGCTGGTGGACGATGTATTGAATCGCGACGCAATTTGTGTGTTCCATCGTCATTAACAGGCTCTGAACGTTACAATTAATTGTCAGTTTTGCGCCGGATTCGAAAAACTAGACTCATAGGAGAACGACCATAAGGTGCCCGAGGCACCAATAGACCCTTCGAGACAAGTCGGCTGGAGGACGATGTATTGAGTCGCGACGCAATTTGTGTGTCCCATCGTCATTAACAGGCTCTGAACGTTACAATTAACTGTCAGTTTTGCGTCGTATTCGAAAATCTAGACTCACAGATGAACGACCATAAGGTGCCCGAGGCGGCAATAGACCCTTGGAGACAAGTCGGCTGTAGGACGATGTATTGAATCGCGACGCAATTTTTGTGTTCCATCGTCATCAAGAGGCTCTGAACCTTACAATTAACTGTCAGTTTTGCGTCGGATTCGAAAATCTAGACTCACCGAAAAACGACCATAAGGTGCCCGAGGCAGCAATAGACCCTTCGAGACAAGTCGGCTGGAGGACGATGTATTGAATCGCGACGCAATTTGTGTGTTCCATCGTCATTAACAGGCTCTGAACGTTACAATTAATTGTCAGTTTTGCGTCGTATTCGAAAAACTAGACTCACAGGAGAACTACCATAAGGTGCCCGAGGCACCAATAGACCCTTCGAGACAAGTCGGCTGGAGGACGATGTATTGAATCGCGACGCAATTTGTGTGTTCCATCGTCATTAAGAGGCTCTGAACGTTACAATTAATTGTCAGTTTTGCGTCGGATTCGAAAATCTAGACTCATAGGAGAACGACCATAAGGTGCCCGAGGCAGCAATACTACCTCGGAGACATGTCGGCTGGAGGACGATGTATTGAATCGCGACGCAATTTGTGTGTTCCATCGTCGGTATCAGGCTCTGAACGTTACAATTCACGGTCAGTTTTGCGTCGGATTCGAAAATCTAGACTCACAGGAGAACGAGCATATGGTGCACGACGCAGCACTAGACCCTTGGAGACAAGTCGGCTGTAGGACGATGTATTGAATCGCGACGCAATTTGTGTGTTCCATCGTCATTAAGAGGCTCTGAACGTTACAATTAACTGTCAGTTTTGCGTCGGATTCGAAAATCTAGACTCACAGGAGAACGACCATAAGGTGCCCGAGGCAGCACTAGACCCTTGGAGACAATTCGGCTGGAGGACGATGTATTGAGTCGCGACGCAATTTGTGTGTCCCATCGTCATTAACAGGCTCTGAACGTTACAATTCACTGTCAGTTTTGCGTCGGATTCGAAAATCTAGACTCACAGGAGAACGACCATAAGGTGCCCGAGGCAGCAATAGACCCTTGGAGACAAGTCGGCTGGAGGACGATGTATTGAGTCGCGACGCAATTTGTGTGTCCCATCGTCATTAAGAGGCTCTGAACGTTACAATTAACTGTCAGTTTTGCGTCGGATTCTGAAAACTAGACTCACAGGAGAACGACCATAAGGTGCCCGAGGCAGCAAGAGACCCTTGAAGACAAGTCGGCTGAGGGACGATGTATTGAATCGCGACGCAATTTGTGTGTTCCATCGTCATCAAGAGGCTCTGAACGTTACAATTCACTGTCAGTTTTGCGTCGGATTCGAAAATCTAGACTCACAGGAGAACGAGCATATGGTGCCCGAGGCAGCACTAGACCCTTGGAGACAAGTCGGCTGTAGGACGATGTATTGAATCGCGACGCAATTTGTGTGTTCCATCGTCATTAAGAGGCTCTGAACGTTACAATTAATTGTCAGTTTTGCGTCGGATTCGAAAATCGAGACTCACAGGAGAACGACCATAAGGTGCCCGAGGCAGCACTAGACCCTTGGAGACAAGTCGGCTGGAGGACGATGTATTGAGTCGCGACGCAATTTGTGTGTCCCATCGTCATTAACAGGCTCTGAACGTTACAATTAACTGTCAGTTTTGCATCGCATTCGAAAAACTAGACTCACAGGAGAACGACCATAAGGTGCCCGAGGCCGCAATAGACCCTTGGAGACAAGTCGGCTGGAGGACGATGTATTGAATCGCGACGCAATTTGTGTGTTCCATCGTCATTAAGAGGCTCTGAACGTTACAATTAACTGTCAGTTTTGCGTCGGATCCGAAAATCTAGACTCACAGGAGAACGACCATAAGGTGCCCGAGGCACCAATAGACCCTTCGAGACAAGTCGGCTGGAGGACGATGTATTGAGTCGCGACGCAATTTGTGTGTCCCATCGTCATTAACAGGCTCTGAACGTCACAATTAACTGTCAGTTTTGCGTCGGATTCGAAAATCTAGACTCACAGGAGAACGAGCATATGGTGCCCGAGGCAGCACTAGACCCTTGGAGACAAGTCGGCTGTAGGACGATGTATTGAATCGCGACGCAATTTGTGTGTTCCATCGTCATTAAGAGGCTCTGAACGTTACAATTAACCGTCAGTTTTGCGTCGTATTCTGAAAACTAGACTCACAGGAGAACGAGCATATGGTGCCCGAGGCAGCACTAGACCCTTGGAGACAAGTCGGCTGTAGGACGATGTATTGAATCGCGACGCAATTTGTGTGTTCCATCGTCATTAAGAGGCTCTGAACGTTACAATTAACTGTCAGTTTTGCGTCGGATTCGAAAATCTAGACTCACGGGAGAACGACCATAAGGTGCCCGAGGCAGCACTAGACCATTGGAGACAAGTCGGCTGGAGGACGATGTATTGAGTTGCGACGCAATTTGTGTGTCCCATCGTCATTAACAGGCTCTGAACGTTACAATTCACTGTCAGTTTTGCGTCGGAATCGAAAATCTAGACTCACAGGAGAACGAGCATATGGTGCCCGAGGCAGCACTAGACCCTTGGAGACAAGTCGGCTGTAGGACGATGTATTGAATCGCGACGCAATTTGTGTGTTCCATCGTCATTAAGTGGCTCTGAACGTTACAATTAACCGTCAGTTTTGCGTCGTATTCTGAAAACTAGACTCACAGGAGAACGACGATAAGGTGCCCGAGGCAGCTATAGACCCTTGGAGACAAGTCGGCTGGACGACGATGTATTGAATCGCGACGCAATTTGTGTGTTCCATCGTCATTAAGAGGCTCCGAACCTTACAATTAACTGTCAGTTTTGCGTCGGATTCGAAAATCTAGACTCACCGATGAACGACCATAAGGTGCCCGTGGCAGCAATAGACCCTTCGAGACAAGTCGGCTAGAGGACGATGTATTGAATCGCGACGCAATTTGTGTGTCCCATCGTCATTAAAAGGCTCTGAACGTTACAATTAACTGTCAGTTTTGCGTCGGATTCGAAAATCTAGACTCACGGGAGAACGACCATAAGGTGCCCGAGGCAGCACTAGACCATTGGAGACAAGTCGGCTGGAGGACGATGTATTGAGTTGCGACGCAATTTGTGTGTCCCATCGTCATTAACAGGCTCTGAACGTTACAATTCACTGTCAGTTTTGCGTCGGAATCGAAAATCTAGACTCACAGGAGAACGAGCATATGGTGCCCGAGGCAGCACTAGACCCTTGGAGACAAGTCGGCTGTAGGACGATGTATTGAATCGCGACGCAATTTGTGTGTCCCATCGTCATTAAGAGGCTCTGAACGTTACAATTAATTGTCAGTTTTGCGCCGGATTCGAAAAACTAGACTCATAGGAGAACGACCAAGAGGTGCCAGGAGCAGCAATACTACCTCGGAGACATGTCGGCTGGAGGACGATGTATTGAATCGCGACGCAATTTGTGTGTTCCATCGTCATTAAGAGGCTCTGAACGTTACAATTAACTGTCAGTTTTGCGCCGGATTCGAAAATCTAGACTCACAGATGAACGACCATAAGGTGCCCGAGGCAGCAATAGACCCTTGGAGACAAGTCGGCTGTAGGACGATGTATTGAATCGCGACGCAATTTGTGTGTTCCATCGTCATCAAGAGGCTCTGAACGTTACAATTAACTGTCAGTTTTGCGTCGGATTCGAAAATCTAGACTCACCGATGAACGACCATAAGGTGCCCGAGGCAGCAATAGACCCTTCGAGACAAGTCGGCTAGAGGACGATGTATTGAATCGCGACGCAATTTGTGTGTTCCATCGTCATTAAGAGGCTCTGAACGTTACAATTAACTGTCAGTTTTGCGTCGGATTCGAAAATCTAGACTCATAGGAGAACGACCATAAGGTGCCCGAGGCAGCAATACTACCTCGGAGACATGTCGGCTGGAGGACGATGTATAGAATCGCGACGCAATTTGTGTGTTCCATCGTCAGTATCAGGCTCTGAACGTCACAATTAACTGTCAGTTTTGCGTCGGATTCGAAAATCTAGACTCACAGGAGAACGACCATAAGGTGCCCGAGGCAGCACTAGACCCTTGGAGACAAGTCGGCTGGAGGACGATGTATTGAGTCGCGACGCAATTTGTGTGTCCCATCGTCATTAACAGGCTCTGAACTTTACAATTAACTGTCAGTTTTGCGTCGTATTCTGAAAACTAGACTCACAGGAGAACGACCATAAGGTGCCCGAGGCAGCAAGAGACCCTTGGAGACAGGTCGGCTGTGGGACGATGTATTGAATCGCGACGCAATTTGTGTGTTCCATCGTCATCAAGAGGCTCTGAACGTTACAATTCACTGTCAGTTTTGCGTCGGATTCGAAAATCTAGACTCACAGGAGAACGAGCATATGGTGCCCGAGGTAGCACTAGACCCTTGGAGACAAGTCGGCTGTAGGACGATGTATTGAATCGCGACGCAATTTGTGTGTTCCATCGTCATTAAGAGGCTCTGAACGTTACAATTAACTGTCAGTTTTGCGTCGGATTCGAAAATCTAGACTCTCAGGAGAACGACCATAAGGTGCCCGAGGCAGCACTAGACCCTTGGAGACAAGTCGGCTGGAGGACGATGTATTGAGTCGCTACGCAATTTGTGTGTCCCATCGTCATTAACAGGCTCTGAACGTTACAAAAGCACTGTCAGTTTTGCGTCGGATTCGAAAATCTAGACTCACAGGAGAACGACCATAAGGTGCCCGAGGCAGCAGTAGACCCTTGGAGACAAGTCGGCTGGAGGACGATGTATTGAATCGCGACGCAATTTGTGTGTTCCATCGTCATTAACAGGCTCTGAACGTTACAATTCACTGTCAGTTTTGCGTCGGATTCCAAAATCTAGGCTCACAGGAGAACGACCATAAGGTGCCCGAGGCAGCACTAGACCCTTGGAGATAAGTCGGCTGGAGGACGATGTATTGAGTCGCGACGCAATTTGTGTGTCCCATCGTCATTAACAGGCTCTGAACGTTACAATTAACTGTCAGTTTTGCGTCGTATTCTGAAAACTAGACTCACAGGAGAACGACCATAAGGTGCCCGAGGCAGCAAGAGACCCTTGGAGACAAGTCGGCTGTGGGACTATGTATTGAATCGCGACGCAATTTGTGTGTTCCATCGTCATCAAGAGGCTCTGAACGTTACAATTCACTGTCAGTTTTGCGTCGGATTGGAAAATCTAGACTCACAGGAGAACGAGCATATGGTGCCCGAGGCAGCACTAGACCCTTGGAGACAAGTCGGCTGTAGGACGATGTATTTAATCGCGACGCAATTTGTGTGTTCCATCGTCATTAAGAGGCTCTGAACGTTACAATTAATTGTCAGTTTTGCGTCGGATTCGAAAATCTAGACTCACAGGAGAACGACCATAAGGTGCCCGAGGCAGCAATAGACCCTTGGAGACAAGTCGGCTGGAGGACGATGTATTGAATCGCGACGCAATTTGTGTGTTCCATCGTTATTAAGAGGCTCTGAACGTTACAATTAACTGTCAGTTTTGCGTCGGATTCGAAAATCTAGACTCACAGGAGAACGACCATAAGGTGCCCGAGGCACCAATAGACCCTTCGAGACAAGTCGGCTGGAGGACGATGTATTGAGTCGCGTTGCAATTTGTGTGTCCCATCGTCATTAACAGGCTCTGAACGTTACAATTCACTGTCAGTTTTGCGTCGGATTCGAAAATCTAGACTCACAGGAGAACGAGCATATGGTGCCCGAGGCAGCACTAGACCCTTGGAGACAAGTCGGCTGTAGGACGATGTATTGAATCGCGACGCAATTTGTGTGTTCCATCGTCATTAAGAGGCTCTGAACGTTACAATTAACCGTCAGTTTTGAGTCGTATTCTGAAAACTAGACTCACAGGAGAACGACGATAAGGTGCCCGAGGCAGCTATAGACCCTTGGAGACAAGTCGGGTGGAGGACGATGTATTGAATCGCGACGCAATTTGTGTGTTCCATCGTCATTAAGAGGCTCTGAACGTT
Source organism: Schistocerca nitens (assembly GCF_023898315.1). Taxonomy (NCBI): domain Eukaryota; kingdom Metazoa; phylum Arthropoda; class Insecta; order Orthoptera; family Acrididae; genus Schistocerca; species Schistocerca nitens. Next base: position 235,583,503 of record NC_064623.1, on the reverse strand, counting down.
ACAATTAACTGTCAGTTTTGCGTCGGATTCGAAAATCTAGACTCTCCGATGAACGACCATAAGGTGCCCGAGGCAGCAATAGACCCTTCGAGGCAAGTCGGCTGGTGGACGATGTATTGAATCGCGACGCAATTTGTGTGTTCCATCGTCATTAACAGGCTCTGAACGTTACAATTAATTGTCAGTTTTGCGTCGTATTCGAAAAACTAGACTCACAGGAGAACGACCATAAGGTGCCCGAGGCAGCACTAGACCCTTGGAGACAAGTCGGCTGGAGGACGATGTATTGAATCGCGACGCAATTTGTGTGTTCCATCGTCATTAAGAGGCTCTGAACGTTACAATTAATTGTCAGTTTTGCGCCGGATTCGAAAAACTAGACTCATAGGAGAACGACCATAAGGTGCCCGAGGCAGCAAGAGACCCTTGGAGACAGGTCGGCTGTGGGACGATGTATTGAATCGCGACGCAATTTGTGTGTTCCATCGTCATCAAGAGGCTCTGAACGTTACTATTAACTGTCAGTTTTGCATCGCATTCGAAAAACTAGACTCACAGGAGAACGACCATAAGGTGCCCGAGGCAGCAATAGACCCTTGGAGACAAGTCGGCTGGAGGACGATGTATTGATTCGCGACGCAATTTGTGTGTTCCATCGTCATTAAGAGGCTCTGAACGTTACAATTAATTGTCAGTTTTGCGCCGGATTCGAAAAACTAGACTCATAGGAGAACGACCATAAGAAGCCCGAGGCACCAATAGACCCTTCGAGACAAGTCGGCTGGAGGACGATGTATTGAATCGCGACGCAATTTGTGTGTTCCATCGTCATTAAGAGGCTCTGAACGTTACAATTAACTGTCAGTTTTGCGTCGTATTCGAAAAACTAGACTCACAGGAGAACGACCATAAGGTGCCCGAGGCACCAATAGACCCTTCGAGACAAGTCGGCTGGAGGACGATGTATTGAGTCGCGACGCAATTTGTGTGTCCCATCGTCATTAACAGGCTCTGAACGTTACAATTAACTGTCAGTTTTGCGTCGGATTCGAAAATCTAGACTCACAGGAGAACGAGCATATGGTGCCCGAGGCAGCACTAGACCCTTGGAGACAAGTCGGCTGTAGGACGATGTATTGAATCGCGACGCAATTTGTGTGTTCCATCGTCATTAAGAGGCTCTGAACGTTACAATTAACCGACAGTTTTGCGTCGTATTCTGAAAACTAGACTCACAGGAGAACGAGCATATGGTGCCCGAGGCAGCACTAGACCCTTGGAGACAAGTCGGCTGTAGGACGCTGTATTGAATCGCGACGCAATTTGTGTGTTCCATCGTCATTAAGAGGCTCTGAACATTACAATTAAGTGTCAGTTTTGCGTCGGATTCCAAAATCTAGACTCACAGGAGAACGACCATAAGGTGCCCGAGGCAGCACTAGACCCTTGGAGACAAGTCGGCTGGAGGACGATGTATTGAATCGCGACGCAATTTGTGTGTCCCATCGTCATTAACAGGCTCTGAACGTTACAATTAACTGTCAGTTTTGCGTCGTATTCTGAAAACTAGACTCACAGGAGAACGACCATAAGGTGCCCGAGGCAGCAAGAGACCCTTGGAGACAGGTCGGCTGTGGGACTATGTATTGAATCGCGACGCAATTTGTGTGTTCCATCGTCATCAAGAGGCTCTGAACGTTACAATTCACTGTCACTTTAGCGTCGGATTGGAAAATCTAGACTCACAGGAGAACGAGCATATGGTGCCCGAGGCAACATTAGACCCTTGGAGACAAGTCGGCTGTAGGACGATGTATTGAATCGCGACGCAATTTGTGTGTTCCATCGTCATTAAGAGGCTCTGAACGTTACAATTAATTGTCAGTTTTGCGTCGGATTCGAAAATCTAGACTCACAGGAGAACGACCATAAGGTGCCCGAGGCAGCACTAGACCCTTGGAGATAAGTCGGCTGGAGGACGATGTATTGAGTCGCGACGCAATTTCTGTGTCCCATCGTCATTAACAGGCTCTGAACGTTACAATTAACTTTCAGTTTTGCATCGCATTCGAAAAACTAGGCTCACAGGAGAACGACCATAAGGTGCCCGAGGCAGCAATAGACCCTTGGAGACAAGTCGGCTGGAGGACGATGTATTGAATCGCGACGCAATTTGTGTGTTCCATCGTCATTAAGAGGCTCTGAACGTTACAATTAACTGTCAGTTTTGCGTCGGATTCGAAAATCTAGACTCACAGGAGAACGACCATAAGGTGCCCGAGGCACCCTTCGAGACAAGTCGGCTGGAGGACGATGTATTGAGTCGCGACGCAATTTGAGTGTCCCATCGTCATTAACAGGCTCTGAACGTTACAATTAACTGTCAGTTTTGCGTCGGATTCGAAAATCTAGACTCACAGGAGAACGAGCATATGGTGCCCGAGGCAGCACTAGACCCTTGGAGACAAGTCGGCTGGAGGACGATGTATTGAATCGCGACGCAATTTGTGTGTTCCATCGTCATTAAGAGGCTCTGAACGTTACAATTAACCGTCAGTTTTGCGTCGTATTCTGAAAACTAGACTCACAGGAGAACGAGCATATGGTGCCCGAGGCAGCACTAGACCCTTGGAGACAAGTCGGCTGTAGGACGATGTATTGAATCGCGACGCAATTTGTGTGTTCCATCGTCATTAAGAGGCTCTGAACGTTACAATTAACTGTCAGTTTTGAGTCGGATTCGAAAATCTAGACTCACAGGAGAACGACCATAAGGTGCCCGAGGCAGCACTAGACCCTTGGAGACAAGTCGGCTGGAGGACGATGTATTGAGTCGCGACGCAATTTGTGTGTCCCATCGTCATTAACAGGCTCTGAACGTTACAATTCACTGTCAGTTTTGCGTCGGATTCGAAAATCTAGACTCACAGGAGAACGAGCATATGGTGCCCGAGGGAGCAATAGACCCTTCGAGACAAGTCGGCTGTAGGACGATGTATTGAATCGCGACGCAATTTGTGTGTTCCATCGTCATTAACAGGCTCTGAACGTTACAATTAATTGTCAGTTTTGCGCCGGATTCGAAAAACTAGACTCATAGGAGAACGACCATAAGGTGCCCGAGGCACCAATAGACCCTTCGAGACAAGTCGGCTGGAGGACGATGTATTGAGTCGCGACGCAATTTGTGTGTCCCATCGTCATTAACAGGCTCTGAACGTTACAATTAACTGTCAGTTTTGCGTCGTATTCGAAAATCTAGACTCACAGATGAACGACCATAAGGTGCCCGAGGCGGCAATAGACCCTTGGAGACAAGTCGGCTGTAGGACGATGTATTGAATCGCGACGCAATTTTTGTGTTCCATCGTCATCAAGAGGCTCTGAACCTTACAATTAACTGTCAGTTTTGCGTCGGATTCGAAAATCTAGACTCACCGAAAAACGACCATAAGGTGCCCGAGGCAGCAATAGACCCTTCGAGACAAGTCGGCTGGAGGACGATGTATTGAATCGCGACGCAATTTGTGTGTTCCATCGTCATTAACAGGCTCTGAACGTTACAATTAATTGTCAGTTTTGCGTCGTATTCGAAAAACTAGACTCACAGGAGAACGACCATAAGGTGCCCGAGGCACCAATAGACCCTTCGAGACAAGTCGGCTGGAGGACGATGTATTGAATCGCGACGCAATTTGTGTGTTCCATCGTCATTAAGAGGCTCTGAACGTTACAATTAATTGTCAGTTTTGCGTCGGATTCGAAAATCTAGACTAATAGGAGAACGACCATAAGGTGCCCGAGGCAGCAATACTACCACGGAGACATGTCGGCTGGAGGACGATGTATTGAATCGCGACGCAATTTGTGTGTTCCATCGTCGGTATCAGGCTCTGAACGTTACAATTCACGGTCAGTTTTGCGTCGGATTCGAAAATCTAGACTCACAGGAGAACGAGCATATGGTGCACGACGCAGCACTAGACCCTTGGAGACAAGTCGGCTGTAGGACGATGTATTGAATCGCGACGCAATTTGTGTGTTCCATCGTCATTAAGAGGCTCTGAACGTTACAATTAACCGACAGTTTTGAGTCGTATTCTTAAAACTAGACTCACAGGAGAACGAGCATATGGTGCCCGAGGCAGCACTAGACCCTTGGAGACAAGTCGGCTGTAGGACGATGTATTGAATCGCGACGCAATTTGTGTGTTCCATCGTCATTAAGAGGCTCTGAACGTTACAATTAACTGTCAGTTTTGCGTCGTATTCGAAAATCTAGACTCACAGGAGAACGACCATAAGGTGCCCGAGGCAGCACTAGACCCTTGGAGACAAGTCGGCTGGAGGACGATGTATTGAGTCGCGACGCAATTTGTGTGTCCCATCGTCATTAACAGGCTCTGAACGTTACAATTCACTGTCAGTTTTGCGTCGGATTCGAAAATCTAGACTCACAGGAGAACGAGCATATGGTGCCCGAGGCAGCAATAGACCCTTGGAGACAAGTCGGCTGGAGGACGATGTATTGAATCGCGACGCAATTTGTGTGTTCCATCGTCATTAAGAGGCTCTGAACATTACAATTAAGTGTCAGTTTTGCGTCGGATTCCAAAATCTAGACTCACAGGAGAACGACCATAAGGTGCCCGAGGCAGCACTAGACCCTTGGAGACAAGTCGGCTGGAGGACGATGTATTGAATCGCGACGCAATTTGTGTGTCCCATCGTCATTAACAGGCTCTGAACGTTACAATTAACTGTCAGTTTTGCGTCGTATTCTGAAAACTAGACTCACAGGAAAACGACCATAAGGTGCCCGAGGCAGCAAGAGACCCTTGGAGACAGGTCGGCTGTGGGACTATGTATTGAATCGCGACGCAATTTGTGTGTTCCATCGTCATCAAGAGGCTCTGAACGTTACAATTCACTGTCAGTTTTGCGTCGGATTGGAAAATCTAGACTCACAGGAGAACGAGCATATGGTGCCCGAGGCAGCATTAGACCCTTGGAGACAAGTCGGCTGTAGGACGATGTATTGAATCGCGACGCAATTTGTGTGTTCCATCGTCATTAAGAGGCTCTGAACGTTACAATTAATTGTCAGTTTTGCGTCGGATTCGAAAATCTAGACTCACAGGAGAACGACCATAAGGTGCCCGAGGCAGCACTAGACCCTTGGAGATAAGTCGGCTGGAGGACGATGTATTGAGTCGCGACGCAATTTCTGTGTCCCATCGTCATTAACAGGCTCTGAACGTTACAATTAACTTTCAGTTTTGCATCGCATTCGAAAAACTAGGCTCACAGGAGAACGACCATAAGGTGCCCGAGGCAGCAATAGACCCTTGGAGACAAGTCGGCTGGAGGACGATGTATTGAATCGCGACGCAATTTGTGTGTTCCATCGTCATTAAGAGGCTCTGAACGTTACAATTAACTGTCAGTTTTGCGTCGGATTCGAAAATCTAGACTCACAGGAGAACGACCATAAGGTGCCCGAGGCACCCTTCGAGACAAGTCGGCTGGAGGACGATGTATTGAGTCGCGACGCAATTTGAGTGTCCCATCGTCATTAACAGGCTCTGAACGTTACAATTAACTGTCAGTTTTGCGTCGGATTCGAAAATCTAGACTCACAGGAGAACGAGCATATGGTGCCCGAGGCAGCACTAGACCCTTGGAGACAAGTCGGCTGGAGGACGATGTATTGAATCGCGACGCAATTTGTGTGTTCCATCGTCATTAAGAGGCTCTGAACGTTACAATTAACCGTCAGTTTTGCGTCGTATTCTGAAAACTAGACTCACAGGAGAACGAGCATATGGTGCCCGAGGCAGCACTAGACCCTTGGAGACAAGTCGGCTGTAGGACGATGTATTGAATCGCGACGCAATTTGTGTGTTCCATCGTCATTAAGAGGCTCTGAACGTTACAATTAACTGTCAGTTTTGAGTCGGATTCGAAAATCTAGACTCACAGGAGAACGACCATAAGGTGCCCGAGGCAGCACTAGACCCTTGGAGACAAGTCGGCTGGAGGACGATGTATTGAGTCGCGACGCAATTTGTGTGTCCCATCGTCATTAACAGGCTCTGAACGTTACAATTCACTGTCAGTTTTGCGTCGGATTCGAAAATCTAGACTCACAGGAGAACGAGCATATGGTGCCCGAGGGAGCAATGGACCCTTCGAGACAAGTCGGCTGTAGGACGATGTATTGAATCGCGACGCAATTTGTGTGTTCCATCGTCATTAAGAGGCTCTGAACGTTACAATTAACCGTCAGTTTTGCGTCGAATTCTGGAAACTAGACTCACAGGAGAACGACGATAAGGTGCCCGAGGCAGCTATAGACCCTTGGAGACAAGTCGGGTGGAGGACGATGTATTGAGTCGCGACGCAATTTGTGTGTTCCATCGTCATTAAGAGGCTCTGAACGTTACAATTAACTGTCAGTTTTGCGTCGGATTCGAAAATCTAGACTCTCCGATGAACGACCATAAGGTGCCCGAGGCAGCAATAGACCCTTCGAGGCAAGACGGCTGGTGGACGATGTATTGAATCGCGACGCAATTTGTGTGTTCCATCGTCATTAACAGGCTCTGAACGTTACAATTAATTGTCAGTTTTGCGCCGGATTCGAAAAACTAGACTCATAGGAGAACGACCATAAGGTGCCCGAGGCACCAATAGACCCTTCGAGACAAGTCGGCTGGAGGACGATGTATTGAGTCGCGACGCAATTTGTGTGTCCCATCGTCATTAACAGGCTCTGAACGTTACAATTAACTGTCAGTTTTGCGTCGTATTCGAAAATCTAGACTCACAGATGAACGACCATAAGGTGCCCGAGGCGGCAATAGACCCTTGGAGACAAGTCGGCTGTAGGACGATGTATTGAATCGCGACGCAATTTTTGTGTTCCATCGTCATCAAGAGGCTCTGAACCTTACAATTAACTGTCAGTTTTGCGTCGGATTCGAAAATCTAGACTCACCGAAAAACGACCATAAGGTGCCCGAGGCAGCAATAGACCCTTCGAGACAAGTCGGCTGGAGGACGATGTATTGAATCGCGACGCAATTTGTGTGTTCCATCGTCATTAACAGGCTCTGAACGTTACAATTAATTGTCAGTTTTGCGTCGTATTCGAAAAACTAGACTCACAGGAGAACTACCATAAGGTGCCCGAGGCACCAATAGACCCTTCGAGACAAGTCGGCTGGAGGACGATGTATTGAATCGCGACGCAATTTGTGTGTTCCATCGTCATTAAGAGGCTCTGAACGTTACAATTAATTGTCAGTTTTGCGTCGGATTCGAAAATCTAGACTCATAGGAGAACGACCATAAGGTGCCCGAGGCAGCAATACTACCTCGGAGACATGTCGGCTGGAGGACGATGTATTGAATCGCGACGCAATTTGTGTGTTCCATCGTCGGTATCAGGCTCTGAACGTTACAATTCACGGTCAGTTTTGCGTCGGATTCGAAAATCTAGACTCACAGGAGAACGAGCATATGGTGCACGACGCAGCACTAGACCCTTGGAGACAAGTCGGCTGTAGGACGATGTATTGAATCGCGACGCAATTTGTGTGTTCCATCGTCATTAAGAGGCTCTGAACGTTACAATTAACTGTCAGTTTTGCGTCGGATTCGAAAATCTAGACTCACAGGAGAACGACCATAAGGTGCCCGAGGCAGCACTAGACCCTTGGAGACAATTCGGCTGGAGGACGATGTATTGAGTCGCGACGCAATTTGTGTGTCCCATCGTCATTAACAGGCTCTGAACGTTACAATTCACTGTCAGTTTTGCGTCGGATTCGAAAATCTAGACTCACAGGAGAACGACCATAAGGTGCCCGAGGCAGCAATAGACCCTTGGAGACAAGTCGGCTGGAGGACGATGTATTGAGTCGCGACGCAATTTGTGTGTCCCATCGTCATTAAGAGGCTCTGAACGTTACAATTAACTGTCAGTTTTGCGTCGGATTCTGAAAACTAGACTCACAGGAGAACGACCATAAGGTGCCCGAGGCAGCAAGAGACCCTTGAAGACAAGTCGGCTGAGGGACGATGTATTGAATCGCGACGCAATTTGTGTGTTCCATCGTCATCAAGAGGCTCTGAACGTTACAATTCACTGTCAGTTTTGCGTCGGATTCGAAAATCTAGACTCACAGGAGAACGAGCATATGGTGCCCGAGGCAGCACTAGACCCTTGGAGACAAGTCGGCTGTAGGACGATGTATTGAATCGCGACGCAATTTGTGTGTTCCATCGTCATTAAGAGGCTCTGAACGTTACAATTAATTGTCAGTTTTGCGTCGGATTCGAAAATCGAGACTCACAGGAGAACGACCATAAGGTGCCCGAGGCAGCACTAGACCCTTGGAGACAAGTCGGCTGGAGGACGATGTATTGAGTCGCGACGCAATTTGTGTGTCCCATCGTCATTAACAGGCTCTGAACGTTACAATTAACTGTCAGTTTTGCATCGCATTCGAAAAACTAGACTCACAGGAGAACGACCATAAGGTGCCCGAGGCCGCAATAGACCCTTGGAGACAAGTCGGCTGGAGGACGATGTATTGAATCGCGACGCAATTTGTGTGTTCCATCGTCATTAAGAGGCTCTGAACGTTACAATTAACTGTCAGTTTTGCGTCGGATCCGAAAATCTAGACTCACAGGAGAACGACCATAAGGTGCCCGAGGCACCAATAGACCCTTCGAGACAAGTCGGCTGGAGGACGATGTATTGAGTCGCGACGCAATTTGTGTGTCCCATCGTCATTAACAGGCTCTGAACGTTACAATTAACTGTCAGTTTTGCGTCGGATTCGAAAATCTAGACTCACAGGAGAACGAGCATATGGTGCCCGAGGCAGCACTAGACCCTTGGAGACAAGTCGGCTGTAGGACGATGTATTGAATCGCGACGCAATTTGTGTGTTCCATCGTCATTAAGAGGCTCTGAACGTTACAATTAACCGTCAGTTTTGCGTCGTATTCTGAAAACTAGACTCACAGGAGAACGAGCATATGGTGCCCGAGGCAGCACTAGACCCTTGGAGACAAGTCGGCTGTAGGACGATGTATTGAATCGCGACGCAATTTGTGTGTTCCATCGTCATTAAGAGGCTCTGAACGTTACAATTAACTGTCAGTTTTGCGTCGGATTCGAAAATCTAGACTCACGGGAGAACGACCATAAGGTGCCCGAGGCAGCACTAGACCATTGGAGACAAGTCGGCTGGAGGACGATATATTGAGTTGCGACGCAATTTGTGTGTCCCATCGTCATTAACAGGCTCTGAACGTTACAATTCACTGTCAGTTTTGCGTCGGAATCGAAAATCTAGACTCACAGGAGAACGAGCATATGGTGCCCGAGGCAGCACTAGACCCTTGGAGACAAGTCGGCTGTAGGACGATGTATTGAATCGCGACGCAATTTGTGTGTTCCATCGTCATTAAGTGGCTCTGAACGTTACAATTAACCGTCAGTTTTGCGTCGTATTCTGAAAACTAGACTCACAGGAGAACGACGATAAGGTGCCCGAGGCAGCTATAGACCCTTGGAGACAAGTCGGCTGGACGACGATGTATTGAATCGCGACGCAATTTGTGTGTTCCATCGTCATTAAGAGGCTCCGAACCTTACAATTAACTGTCAGTTTTGCGTCGGATTCGAAAATCTAGACTCACCGATGAACGACCATAAGGTGCCCGTGGCAGCAATAGACCCTTCGAGACAAGTCGGCTAGAGGACGATGTATTGAATCGCGACGCAATTTGTGTGTCCCATCGTCATTAAAAGGCTCTGAACGTTACAATTAACTGTCAGTTTTGCGTCGGATTCGAAAATCTAGACTCACGGGAGAACGACCATAAGGTGCCCGAGGCAGCACTAGACCATTGGAGACAAGTCGGCTGGAGGACGATGTATTGAGTTGCGACGCAATTTGTGTGTCCCATCCTCATTAACAGGCTCTGAACGTTACAATTCACTGTCAGTTTTGCGTCGGAATCGAAAATCTAGACTCACAGGAGAACGAGCATATGGTGCCCGAGGCAGCACTAGACCCTTGGAGACAAGTCGGCTGTAGGACGATGTATTGAATCGCGACGCAATTTGTGTGTCCCATCGTCATTAAGAGGCTCTGAACGTTACAATTAATTGTCAGTTTTGCGCCGGATTCGAAAAACTAGACTCATAGGAGAACGACCAAGAGGTGCCAGGAGCAGCAATACTACCTCGGAGACATGTCGGCTGGAGGACGATGTATTGAATCGCGACGCAATTTGTGTGTTCCATCGTCATTAAGAGGCTCTGAACGTTACAATTAACTGTCAGTTTTGCGCCGGATTCGAAAATCTAGACTCACAGATGAACGACCATAAGGTGCCCGAGGCAGCAATAGACCCTTGGAGACAAGTCGGCTGTAGGACGATGTATTGAATCGCGACGCAATTTGTGTGTTCCATCGTCATCAAGAGGCTCTGAACGTTACAATTAACTGTCAGTTTTGCGTCGGATTCGAAAATCTAGACTCACCGATGAACGACCATAAGGTGCCCGAGGCAGCAATAGACCCTTCGAGACAAGTCGGCTAGAGGACGATGTATTGAATCGCGACGCAATTTGTGTGTTCCATCGTCATTAACAGGCTCTGAACGTTACAATTAATTGTCAGTTTTGCGTCGTATTCGAAAAACTAGACTCACAGGAGAACGACCATAAGGTGCCCGAGGCACCAATAGACCCTTCGAGACAAGTCGGCTGGAGGAAGATGTATTGAATCGCGACGCAATTTGTGTGTTCCATCGTCATTAAGAGGCTCTGAACGTTACAATTAACTGTCAGTTTTGCGTCGGATTCGAAAATCTAGACTCATAGGAGAACGACCATAAGGTGCCCGAGGCAGCAATACTACCTCGGAGACATGTCGGCTGGAGGACGATGTATAGAATCGCGACGCAATTTGTGTGTTCCATCGTCAGTATCAGGCTCTGAACGTTACAATTAACTGTCAGTTTTGCGTCGGATTCGAAAATCTAGACTCACAGGAGAACGACCATAAGGTGCCCGAGGCAGCACTAGACCCTTGGAGACAAGTCGGCTGGAGGACGATGTATTGAGTCGCGACGCAATTTGTGTGTCCCATCGTCATTAACAGGCTCTGAACTTTACAATTAACTGTCAGTTTTGCGTCGTATTCTGAAAACTAGACTCACAGGAGAACGACCATAAGGTGCCCGAGGCAGCAAGAGACCCTTGGAGACAGGTCGGCTGTGGGACGATGTATTGAATCGCGACGCAATTTGTGTGTTCCATCGTCATCAAGAGGCTCTGAACGTTACAATTCACTGTCAGTTTTGCGTCGGATTCGAAAATCTAGACTCACAGGAGAACGAGCATATGGTGCCCGAGGTAGCACTAGACCCTTGGAGACAAGTCGGCTGTAGGACGATGTATTGAATCGCGACGCAATTTGTGTGTTCCATCGTCATTAAGAGGCTCTGAACGTTACAATTAACTGTCAGTTTTGCGTCGGATTCGAAAATCTAGACTCTCAGGAGAACGACCATAAGGTGCCCGAGGCAGCACTAGACCCTTGGAGTCAAGTCGGCTGGAGGACGATGTATTGAGTCGCTACGCAATTTGTGTGTCCCATCGTCATTAACAGGCTCTGAACGTTACAAAAGCACTGTCAGTTTTGCGTCGGATTCGAAAATCTAGACTCACAGGAGAACGACCATAAGGTGCCCGAGGCAGCAGTAGACCCTTGGAGACAAGTCGGCTGGAGGACGATGTATTGAATCGCGACGCAATTTGTGTGTTCCATCGTCATTAACAGGCTCTGAACGTTACAATTCACTGTCAGTTTTGCGTCGGATTCCAAAATCTAGGCTCACAGGAGAACGACCATAAGGTGCCCGAGGCAGCACTAGACCCTTGGAGATAAGTCGGCTGGAGGACGATGTATTGAGTCGCGACGCAATTTGTGTGTCCCATCGTCATTAACAGGCTCTGAACGTTACAATTAACTGTCAGTTTTGCGTCGTATTCTGAAAACTAGACTCACAGGAGAACGACCAGAAGGTGCCCGAGGCAGCAAGAGACCCTTGGAGACAAGTCGGCTGTGGGACTATGTATTGAATCGCGACGCAATTTGTGTGTTCCATCGTCATCAAGAGGCTCTGAACGTTACAATTCACTGTCAGTTTTGCGTCGGATTGGAAAATCTAGACTCACAGGAGAACGAGCATATGGTGCCCGAGGCAGCACTAGACCCTTGGAGACAAGTCGGCTGTAGGACGATGTATTGAATCGCGACGCAATTTGTGTGTTCCATCGTCATTAAGAGGCTCTGAACGTTACAATTAATTGTCAGTTTTGCGTCGGATTCGAAAATCTAGACTCACAGGAGAACGACCATAAGGTGCCCGAGGCAGCAATAGACCCTTGGAGACAAGTCGGCTGGAGGACGATGTATTGAATCGCGACGCAATTTGTGTGTTCCATCGTCATTAAGAGGCTCTGAACGTTACAATTAACTGTCAGTTTTGCGTCGGATTCGAAAATCTAGACTCACAGGAGAACGACCATAAGGTGCCCGAGGCACCAATAGACCCTTCGAGACAAGTCGGCTGGAGGACGATGTATTGAGTCGCGTTGCAATTTGTGTGTCCCATCGTCATTAACAGGCTCTGAACGTTACAATTCACTGTCAGTTTTGCGTCGGATTCGAAAATCTAGACTCACAGGAGAACGAGCATATGGTGCCCGAGGCAGCACTAGACCCTTGGAGACAAGTCGGCTGTAGGACGATGTATTGAATCGCGACGCAATTTGTGTGTTCCATCGTCATTAAGAGGCTCTGAACGTTACAATTAACCGTCAGTTTTGAGTCGTATTCTGAAAACTAGACTCACAGGAGAACGACGATAAGGTGCCCGAGGCAGCTATAGACCCTTGGAGACAAGTCGGGTGGAGGACGATGTATTGAATCGCGACGCAATTTGTGTGTTCCATCGTCATTAAGAGGCTCTGAACGTTACAATTAACTGTCAGTTTTGCGTCGGATTCGAAAATCTAGACTCTCCGATGAACGACCATAAGGTGCCCGAGGCAGCAATAGACCCTTCGAGGCAAGTCGGCTGGTGGACGATGTATTGAATCGCGACGCAATTTGTGTGTTCCATCGTCATTAACAGGCTCTGAACGTTACAATTAATTGTCAGTTTTGCGTCGTATTCGAAAAACTAGACTCACAGGAGAACGACCATAAGGTGCCCGAGGCAGCACTAGACCCTTGGAGACAAGTCGGCTGGAGGACGATGTATTGAATCGCGACGCAATTTGTGTGTTCCATCGTCATTAAGAGGCTCTGAACGTTACAATTAATTGTCAGTTTTGCGCCGGATTCGAAAAACTAGACTCATAGGAGAACGACCATAAGGTGCCCGAGGCAGCAAGAGACCCTTGGAGACAGGTCGGCTGTGGGACGATGTATTGAATCGCGACGCAATTTGTGTGTTCCATCGTCATCAAGAGGCTCTGAACGTTACTATTAACTGTCAGTTTTGCATCGCATTCGAAAAACTAGACTCACAGGAGAACGACCATAAGGTGCCCGAGGCAGCAATAGACCCTTGGAGACAAGTCGGCTGGAGGACGATGTATTGATTCGCGACGCAATTTGTGTGTTCCATCGTCATTAAGAGGCTCTGAACGTTACAATTAATTGTCAGTTTTGCGCCGGATTCGAAAAACTAGACTCATAGGAGAACGACCATAAGAAGCCCGAGGCACCAATAGACCCTTCGAGACAAGTCGGCTGGAGGACGATGTATTGAATCGCGACGCAATTTGTGTGTTCCATCGTCATTAAGAGGCTCTGAACGTTACAATTAACTGTCAGTTTTGCGTCGTATTCGAAAAACTAGACTCACAGGAGAACGACCATAAGGTGCCCGAGGCACCAATAGACCCTTCGAGACAAGTCGGCTGGAGGACGATGTATTGAGTCGCGACGCAATTTGTGTGTCCCATCGTCATTAACAGGCTCTGAACGTTACAATTAACTGTCAGTTTTGCGTCGGATTCGAAAATCTAGACTCACAGGAGAACGAGCATATGGTGCCCGAGGCAGCACTAGACCCTTGGAGACAAGTCGGCTGTAGGACGATGTATTGAATCGCGACGCAATTTGTGTGTTCCATCGTCATTAAGAGGCTCTGAACGTTACAATTAACCGACAGTTCTGCGTCGTATTCTGAAAACTAGACTCACAGGAGAACGAGCATATGGTGCCCGAGGCAGCACTAGACCCTTGGAGACAAGTCGGCTGTAGGACGATGTATTGAATCGCGACGCAATTTGTGTGTTCCATCGTCATTAAGAGGCTCTGAACATTACAATTAAGTGTCAGTTTTGCGTCGGATTCCAAAATCTAGACTCACAGGAGAACGACCATAAGGTGCCCGAGGCAGCACTAGACCCTTGGAGACAAGTCGGCTGGAGGACGATGTATTGAATCGCGACGCAATTTGTGTGTCCCATCGTCATTAACAGGCTCTGAACGTTACAATTAACTGTCAGTTTTGCGTCGTATTCTGAAAACTAGACTCACAGGAGAACGACCATAAGGTGCCCGAGGCAGCAAGAGACCCTTGGAGACAGGTCGGCTGTGGGACTATGTATTGAATCGCGACGCAATTTGTGTGTTCCATCGTCATCAAGAGGCTCTGAACGTTACAATTCACTGTCACTTTTGCGTCGGATTCGAAAATCTAGACTCACAGGAGAACGAGCATATGGTGCCCGAGGCAGCATTAGACCCTTGGAGACAAGTCGGCTGTAGGACGATGTATTGAATCGCGACGCAATTTGTGTGTTCCATCGTCATTAAGAGGCTCTGAACGTTACAATTAATTGTCAGTTTTGCGTCGGATTCGAAAATCTAGACTCACAGGAGAACGACCATAAGGTGCCCGAGGCAGCACTAGACCCTTGGAGATAAGTCGGCTGGAGGACGATGTATTGAATCGCGACGCAATTTCTGTGTCCCATCGTCATTAACAGGCTCTGAACGTTACAATTAACTTTCAGTTTTGCATCGCATTCGAAAAACTAGGCTCACAGGAGAACGACCATAAGGTGCCCGAGGCAGCAATAGACCCTTGGAGACAAGTCGGCTGGAGGACGATGTATTGAATCGCGACGCAATTTGTGTGTTCCATCGTCATTAAGAGGCTCTGAACGTTACAATTAACTGTCAGTTTTGCGTCGGATTCCAAAATCTAGACTCACAGGAGAACGACCATAAGGTGCCCGAGGCACCCTTCGAGACAAGTCGGCTGGAGGACGATGTATTGAGTCGCGACGCAATTTGTGTGTCCCATCGTCATTAACAGGCTCTGAACGTTACAATTAACTGTCAGTTTTGCGTCGGATTCGAAAATCTAGACTCACAGGAGAACGAGCATATGGTGCCCGAGGCAGCACTAGACCCTTGGAGACAAGTCGGCTGGAGGACGATGTATTGAATCGCGACGCAATTTGTGTGTTCCATCGTCATTAACAGGCTCTGAACGTTACAATTAACCGTCAGTTTTGCGTCGTATTCTGAAAACTAGACTCACAGGAGAACGAGCATATGGTGCCCGAGGCAGCACTAGACCCTTGGAGACAAGTCGGCTGTAGGACGATGTATTGAATCGCGACGCAATTTGTGTGTTCCATCGTCATTAAGAGGCTCTGAACGTTACAATTAACTGTCAGTTTTGAGTCGGATTCGAAAATCTAGACTCACAGGAGAACGACCATAAGGTGCCCGAGGCAGCACTAGACCCTTGGAGACAAGTCGGCTGGAGGACGATGTATTGAGTCGCGACGCAATTTGTGTGTCCCATCGTCATTAACAGGCTCTGAACGTTACAATTCACTGTCAGTTTTGCGTCGGATTCGAAAATCTAGACTCACAGGAGAACGAGCATATGGTGACCGAGGGAGCAATAGACCCTTCGAGACAAGTCGGCTGTAGGACGATGTATTGAATCGCGACGCAATTTGTGTGTTCCATCGTCATTAAGAGGCTCTGAACGTTACAATTAACCGTCAGTTTTGCGCCGAATTCTGGAAACTAGACTCACAGGGGAACGACGATAAGGTGCCCGAGGCAGCTATAGACCCTTGGAGACAAGTCGGGTGGAGGACGATGTATTGAATCGCGACGCAATTTGTGTGTTCCATCGTCATTAAGAGGCTCTGAACGTTACAATTAACTGTCAGTTTTGCGTCGGATTCGAAAATCTAGACTCTCCGATGAACGACCATAAGGTGCCCGAGGCAGCAATAGACCCTTCGAGGCAAGACGGCTGGTGGACGATGTATTGAATCGCGACGCAATTTGTGTGTTCCATCGTCATTAACAGGCTCTGAACGTTACAATTAATTGTCAGTTTTGCGCCGGATTCGAAAAACTAGACTCATAGGAGAACGACCATAAGGTGCCCGAGGCAGCAAGAGACCCTTGGAGACAGGTCGGCTGTGGGACGATGTATTGAATCGCGACGCAATTTGTGTGTTCCATCGTCATCAAGAAGCTCTGAACGTTACAATTAACTGTCAGTTTTGCATCGCATTCGAAAAACTAGACTCACAGGAGAACGACCATAAGGTGCCCGAGGCAGCAATAGACCCTTGGAGACAAGTCGGCTGGAGGACGATGTATTGATTCGCGACGCAATTTGTGTGTTCCATCGTCATTAAGAGGCTCTGAACGTTACAATTAATTGTCAGTTTTGCGCCGGATTCGAAAAACTAGACTCATAGGAGAACGACCATAAGAAGCCCGAGGCACCAATAGACCCTTCGAGACAAGTCGGCTGGAGGACGATGTATTGAATCGCGACGCAATTTGTGTGTTCCATCGTCATTAAGAGGCTCTGAACCTTACAATTAACTGTCAGTTTTGCGTCGGATTCGAAAATCTAGACTCTCCGATGAACGACCATAAGGTGCCCGAGGCAGCAATAGACCCTTCGAGGCAAGTCGGCTGGTGGACGATGTATTGAATCGCGACGCAATTTGTGTGTTCCATCCTCATTAACAGGCTCTGAACGTTACAATTAATTGTCAGTTTTGCGTCGTATTCGAAAAACTAGACTCACAGGAGAACGACCATAAGGTGCCCGAGGCACCAATAGACCCTTCGAGACAAGTCGGCTGGAGGACGATGTATTGAATCGCGACGCAATTTGTGTGTTCCATCGTCATTAAGAGGCTCTGAACGTTACAATTAAATGTCAGTTTTGCGCCGGATTCGAAAAACTAGACTCATAGGAGAACGACCATAAGGTGCCCGAGGCAGCAAGAGACCCTTGGAGACAGGTCGGCTGTGGGACGATGTATTGAATCGCGACGCAATTTGTGTGTTCCATCGTCATCAAGAGGCTCTGAACGTTACAATTAACTGTCAGTTTTGCATCGCATTCGAAAAACTAGACTCACAGGAGAACGACCATAAGGTGCCCAAGGCAGCAATAGACCCTTGGAGACAAGTCGGCTGGAGGACGATGTATTGAATCGCGACGCAATTTGTGTGTTCCATCGTCATTAAGAGGCTCTGAACGTTACAATTAATTGTCAGTTTTGCGCCGGATTCGAAAAACTAGACTCATAGGAGAACGACCATAAGAGGCCCGAGGCACCAATAGACCCTTCGAGACAAGTCGGCTGGAGGACGATGTATTGAATCGCGACGCAATTTGTGTGTTCCATCGTCATTAAGAGGCTCTGAACGTTACAATTAATTGTCAGTTTTGCGCCGGATTCGAAAAACTAGACTCATAGGAGAACGACCAAAAGGTGCCAGGAGCAGCAATACTACCTCGGAGACAAGTCGGCTGGAGGACGATGTATTGAATCGAGACGCAATTTGTGTGTTCCATCGTCAGTATCAGGCTCTGAACGTTACAATTAACAGTCAGTTTTGCGTCGTATTCTGAAAACTAGACTCACAGGAGAACGACGATAAGGTGCCCGAGGCAGCTATAGACCCTTGGAGATAAGTCGGCTGGAGGACGATGTATTGAATCGCGACGCAATTTGTGTGTTCCATCGTCATTAACAGGCTCTGAACGTTACAATTCACTGTCTGTTTTGCG
The DNA here is from genome assembly GCF_023898315.1 of Schistocerca nitens. NCBI lineage: Eukaryota > Metazoa > Arthropoda > Insecta > Orthoptera > Acrididae > Schistocerca > Schistocerca nitens. Next base: position 235,565,314 of record NC_064623.1, on the reverse strand, counting down.
TCGGATTCGAAAATCTAGACTCACCGATGAACGACCATAATGTGCCCGAGGCAGCAATAGACCCTTCGAGACAAGTCGGCTGGAGGACGATGTATTGAATCGCGACGCAATTTGTGTGTTCCATCGTCATTAACATGCTCTGAACGTTACAATTAATTGTCAGTTTTGCGTCGTATTCGAAAAAATAGACTCACAGGAGAACGACCATAAGGTGCCCGAGGCACCAATAGACCCTTCGAGACAAGTCGGCTGGAGGACGATGTATTGAATCGCGACGCAATTTGTGTGTTCCATCGTCATTAAGAGGCTCTGAACGTTACAATTCACTGTCAGTTTTGCGCCGGATTCGAAAAACTAGACTCATAGGAGAACGACCAAAAGGTGCCCGGAGCAGCAATACTACCTTGGAGACAAGTCGGCTGGAGGACGATGTATTGAATCGCGACGCAATTTGTGTGTTCCATCGTCATTAAGAGGCTCTGAACGTTACAATTAACTGTCAGTTTTGCGTCGTATTCGAAAAACTAGACTCACAGGAGAACGACCATAAGGTGCCCGAGGCACCAATAGACCCATCGAGACAAGTCGGCTGGAGGACGATGTATTGAATCGCGACGCAATTTGTGTGTTCCATCGTCATTAAGAAGCTCTAACCGTTACAATTAATTGTCGGTTTTGCGTCGGATGCGAAAATCTAGACTCATAGGAGAAAAACCAAGAGGTGCCAGGAGCAGCAATACTACCTCGGAGACATGTCGGCTGGAGGACGATGTATTGAATCGCGACGCAATATGTGTGTTCCATCGTCAGTATTAGGCTCTGAACGTTACAATTAACTGTCAGTTTTGCGTCGGATTCGAAAATCTAGACTCACAGGAGAACGACCATAAGGTGCCCGAGGCAGCACTAGACCCTTGGAGACAAGTCGGCTGGAGGACGATGTATTGAGTCGCGACGCAATTTGTGTGTCCCATCGTCATTAACAGGCTCTGAACGTTACAATTAACTGTCAGTTTTGCGTCGTATTCTGAAAACTAGACTCACAGGAGAACGACCATAAGGTGCCCGAGGCAGCAAGAGACCCTTGGAGACAGGTCGGCTGTGGGACGATGTATTGAATCGCGACGCAATTTGTGTGTTCCATCGTCATCTAGAGGCTCTGAACGTTACAATTCACTTTCAGTTTTGCGTCGGATTCGAAAATCTAGACTCACAGAAGAACGACCATAAGGTGCCGAGGCAACACTAGACCCTTGGAGACAAGTCGGCTGGAGGACGATGTATTGAATCGCGACGCAATTTGTATGTTACATCGTCATTAACAGGCTCTTAACGTTACAATTAACTGTCAGTTATGCGTCGTATTCGGAAAACTAAACTCACAGCAGAACGACCATAAGGTGCCCGAGGCAGCAATAGACCCTTGGAGACAGGTCGGCTGTCTGACGATGTATTGAATCGCGACGCAATTTGTGTGTTCCATCGTCATTAAGAGGCTCTGAACGTTACAATTAACTGTCAGTTAAGCGTCGGATTCGAAAAACTAGACACACAGGTGAACGACCATAAGGTGACCGAGGCAGCAATAGACCCTTGGAGACAGGGCGGCTGGAGGACGATGTATTGAATCGCGACGCGATTTGTGTGTTCCATCGTCGTTAACAGGCTCTGAACCTTATAATTAACTGTCAGTTTTGCGTCGGATTCGAAAATCTAGACTCACAGGAGAACGAGCATATGGTGCCCGAGGCAGCACTAGACCCTTGGAGACAAGTCGGCTGTAGGACGATGTATTGAATCGCGACGCAATTTGTGTGTTCCATCGTCATCAAGAGGCTCTGAACGTTACAATTCACTGTCAGTTTTGCGTCGGATTCGAAAATCTAGACTCACAGGAGAACGAGCATATGGTGCCCGAGGCAGCACTAGACCCTTGGAGACAAGTCGGCTGTAGGACGGTGTATTGAATCGCGACGCAATTTGTGTGTTCCATCGTCATTAAGAGGCTCTGAACGTTACAATTAACTGTCAGTTTTGCGTCGGATTCGAAAATCTAGACTCACAGGAGAACGACCATAAGGTGCCGAGGCAGCACTAGACCCTTGGAGACAAGTCGGCTGGAGGACGATGTATTGAGTCGCGACGCAATTTGTGTGTCGCATCGTCATTAACAGGCTCTGAACGTTACAATTAACTGTCACTTTTGCATCGCATTCGAAAAACTAGACTCACAGGAGAACGACCATAAGGTGCCCGAGGCAGCAATAGACCCTTCGAGACAAGTCGGCTGGAGGACGATGTATTGAATCGCGACGCAATTTGTGTGTTCCATCGTCATTAAGAGGCTCTGAACGTTACAATTAATTGTCAGTTTTGCGCCGGATTCGAAAAACTAGTATCATAGGAGAACGACCATAAGAGGCCCGAGGCACCAATAGACCCTTCGAGACAAGTCGGCTGGAGGACGATGCATTGAATCGCGACGCAATTTGTGTGTTCCATTGTCATTAAGAGGCTCTGAACGTTACAATTAATTGTCAGTTTTGCGCCGGATTCGAAAAACTACAATCATAGGAGAACGACCAAAAGGTGCCAGGAGCAGCAATACTACCTCGGAGACAAGTCCCCTGGAGGACGATGTATTGAATCGCGACGCAATTTGTGTGTTCCATCGTCAGTAACAGGCTCTGAACGTTACAATTAACCGTCAGTTTTGCGTCGTATTCTGAAAACTAGACTCACAGGAGAACGACGATAAGTTGCCCGAGGCAGCTATAGACCCTTGGAGACAAGTCGGCTGGAGGACGATGTATTGAATCGCGACTCAATTTGTGTGTTCCATCGTCATTAAGAGGCTCTGAACCTTACAATTAACTGTCAGTGTTGCGTCGGATTCGAAAATCTAGACTCACCGATGAACGACCATAAGGTGCCCGAGGCAGCAATAGACCCTTCGAGACAAGTCGGCTGGAGGACGATGTATTGAATCGCGACGCAATTTGTGTGTTCCATCGTCATTAACAGGCTCTGAACGTTACAATTAATTGTCAGTTTTGCGTCGTATTCGAAAAACTAGACTCACAGGAGAACGACCATAAGGTGCCCGAGGCAGCACTAGACCCTTGGAGACAAGTCGGCTGGAGGACGATGTATTTAGTCGCGACGCAATTTGTGTGTCCCATCGTCATTAACAGGCTCTGAACGTTACAATTAACTGTCAGTTTTGCGTCGTATTCGAAAAACTAGACTCACAGGAGAACGACCATAAGGTGCCCGAGGCACCAATAGACCCTTCGAGACAAGTCGGCTGGAGGACGATGTATTGAATCGCGACGCAATTTGTGTGTTCCATCGTCATTAAGAGGCTCTGAACGTTACAATTAAATGTCAGTTTTGCGCCGGATTCGAAAAACTAGACTCATAGGTGAACGACCATAAGGTGCCCGAGGCAGCAAGAGACCCTTGGAGACAGGTCGGCTGTGGGACGATGTAGTGAATCGCGACGCAATTTGTGTGTTCCATCGTCATCAAGAGGCTCTGAACGTTACAATTAACTGTCAGTTTTGCATCGCATTCGAAAAACTAGACTCACAGGAGAACGACCATAAGGTGCCCAAGGCAGCAATAGACCCTTGGAGACAAGTCGGCTGGAGGACGATGTATTGATTCGCGACGCAATTTGTGTGTTCCATCGTCATTAAGAGGCTCTGAACGTTACAATTAATTGTCAGTTTTGCGCCGGATTCGAAAAACTAGACTCATAGGAGAACGACCATAAGAGGCCCGAGGCACCAATAGACCCTTCGAGACAAGTCGGCTGGAGGACGATGTATTGAATCGCGACGCAATTTGTGTGTTCCATCGTCATTAAGAGGCTCTGAACGTTACAATTAATTGTCAGTTTTGCGTCGTATTCGAAAAACTAGACTCACAGGAGAACGACCATAAGGTGCCCGAGGCACCAATAGACCCTTCGAGACAAGTCGGCTGTAGGACGATGTATTGAATCGCGACGCCATTTGTGTGTTCCATCGTCATTAAGAGGCTCTGAACGTTACAATTGATTGTCAGTTTTGCGCCGGATTCGAAAAACTAGACTCATAGGAGAACGACCAAAAGGTGCCAGGAGCAGCAATACTACCTCGGAGACAAGTCGGCTGGAGGACGATGTATTGAATCGAGACGCAATTTGTGTGTTCCATCGTCAGTATCAGGCTCTGAACGTTACAATTAACAGTCAGTTTTGCGTCGTATTCTGAAAACTAGACTCACAGGAGAACGACGATAAGTTGCCCGAGGCAGCTATAGACCCTTGGAGACAAGTCGGCTGGAGGACGATGTATTGAATCGCGACTCAATTTGTGTGTTCCATCGTCATTAAGAGGCTCTGAACCTTACAATTAACTGTCAGTGTTGCGTCGGATTCGAAAATCTAGACTCACCGATGAACGACCATAAGGTGCCCGAGGCAGCAATAGACCCTTCGAGACAAGTCGGCTGGAGGACGATGTATTGAATCGCGACGCAATTTGTGTGTTCCATCGTCATTAACAGGCTCTGAACGTTACAATTAATTGTCAGTTTTGCGTCGTATTCGAAAAACTAGACTCACAGGAGAACGACCATAAGGTGCCCGAGGCAGCACTAGACCCATGGAGACAAGTCGGCTGGAGGACGATGTATTTAGTCGCGACGCAATTTGTGTGTCCCATCGTCATTAACAGGCTCTGAACGTTACAATTAACTGTCAGTTTTGCGTCGTATTCGAAAAACTAGACTCACAGGAGAACGACCATAAGGTGCCCGAGGCACCAATAGACCCTTCGAGACAAGTCGGCTGGAGGACGATGTATTGAATCGCGACGCAATTTGTGTGTTCCATCGTCATTAAGAGGCTCTGAACGTTACAATTAAATGTCAGTTTTGCGCCGGATTCGAAAAACTAGACTCATAGGTGAACGACCATAAGGTGCCCGAGGCAGCAAGAGACCCTTGGAGACAGGTCGGCTGTGGGACGATGTAGTGAATCGCGACGCAATTTGTGTGTTCCATCGTCATCAAGAGGCTCTGAACGTTACAATTAACTGTCAGTTTTGCATCGCATTCGAAAAACTAGACTCACAGGAGAACGACCATAAGGTGCCCAAGGCAGCAATAGACCCTTGGAGACAAGTCGGCTGGAGGACGATGTATTGATTCGCGACGCAATTTGTGTGTTCCATCGTCATTAAGAGGCTCTGAACGTTACAATTAATTGTCAGTTTTGCGCCGGATTCGAAAAACTAGACTCATAGGAGAACGACCATAAGAGGCCCGAGGCACCAATAGACCCTTGGAGACAAGTCGGCTGGAGGACGATGTATTGAATCGCGACGCAATTTGTGTGTTCCATCGTCATTAAGAGGCTCTGAACGTTACAATTAATTGTCAGTTTTGCGTCGTATTCGAAAAACTAGACTCACAGGAGAACGACCATAAGGTGCCCGAGGCACCAATAGACCCTTCGAGACAAGTCGGCTGTAGGACGATGTATTGAATCGCGACGCCATTTGTGTGTTCCATCGTCATTAAGAGGCTCTGAACGTTACAATTAATTGTCAGTTTTGCGCCGGATTCGAAAAACTAGACTCATAGGAGAACGACCAAAAGGTGCCAGGAGCAGCAATACTACCTCGGAGACAAGTCGGCTGGAGGACGATGTATTGAATCGAGACGCAATTTGTGTGTTCCATCGTCAGTATCAGGCTCTGAACGTTACAATTAACAGTCAGTTTTGCGTCGTATTCTGAAAACTAGACTCACAGGAGAACGACGATAAGGTGCCCGAGGCAGCTATAGACCCTTGGAGATAAGTCGGCTGGAGGACGATGTATTGAATCGCGACGCAATTTGTGTGTTCCATCGTCATTAACAGGCTCTGAACGTTACAATTCACTGTCTGTTTTGCGTCGGATTCGAAAATCTAGACTCACCGATGAACGACCATAAGGTGCCCGAGGCAGCAATAGACCCTTCGAGACAAGTCGGCTGGAGGACGATGTATTGAATCGCGACGCAATTTGTGTGTTCCATCGTCATTAACATGCTCTGAACGTTACAATTAATTGTCAGTTTTGCGTCGTATTCGAAAAAATAGACTCACAGGAGAACGACCATAAGGTGCCCGAGGCACCAATAGACCCTTCGAGACAAGTCGGCTGGAGGACGATGTATTGAATCGCGACGCAATTTGTGTGTTCCATCGTCATTAAGAGGCTCTGAACGTTACAATTCACTGTCTGTTTTGCGCCGGATTCGAAAAACTAGACTCATAGGAGAACGACCAAAAGGTGCCCGGAGCAGCAATACTACCTCGGAGACAAGTCGGCTGGAGGACGATGTATTGAATCGCGACGCAATTTGTGTGTTCCATCGTCATTAAGAGGCTCTGAACGTTACAATTAACTGTCAGTTTTGCGTCGTATTCGAAAAACTAGACTCACAGGAGAACGACAATAAGGTGCCCGAGGCACCAATAGACCCATCGAGACAAGTCGGCTGGAGGACGATGTATTGAATCGCGACGCAATTTGTGTGTTCCATCGTCATTAAGAAGCTCTAACCGTTACAATTAATTGTCGGTTTTGCGTCGGATGCGAAAATCTAGACTCATAGGAGAAAAACCAAGAGGTGCCAGGAGCAGCAATACTACCTCGGAGACATGTCGGCTGGAGGACGATGTATTGAATCGCGACGCAATTTGTGTGTTCCATCGTCAGTATTAGGCTCTGAACGTTACAATTAACTGTCAGTTTTGCGTCGGATTCGAAAATGTAGACTCACAGGAGAACGACCATAAGGTGCCCGAGGCAGCACTAGACCCTTGGAGACAAGTCGGCTGGAGGACGATGTATTGAGTCGCGACGCAATTTGTGTGTCCCATCGTCATTAACAGGCTCTGAACGTTACAATTAACTGTCAGTTTTGCGTCGTATTCTGAAAACTAGACTCACAGGAGAACGAGCATATGGTGCCCGAGGCAGCACTAGACCCTTGGAGACAAGTCGGCTGTAGGACGGTGTATTGAATCGCGACGCAATTTGTGTGTTCCATCGTCATTAAGAGGCTCTGAACGTTACAATTAACTGTCAGTTTTGCGTCGGATTCGAAAATCTAGACTCACAGGAGAACGACCATAAGGTGCCCGAGGCAGCACTAGACCCTTGGAGACAAGTCGGCTGGAGGACGATGTATTGAGTCGCGACGCAATTTGTGTGTCGCATCGTCATTAACAGGCTCTGAACGTTACAATTAACTGTCAGTTTTGCATCGCATTCGAAAAACTAGACTCACAGGAGAACAACCATAAGGTGCCCGAGGCAGCACTAGACCCTTGGAGACAAGTCGGCTGGAGGACGATGTATTGAGTCGCGACGCAATTTGTGTGTTACATCGTCATTAACAGGCTCTTAACGTTACAATTAACTGTCAGTTATGCGTCGTATTCGGAAAACTAAACTCACAGCAGAACGACCATAAGGTGCCCGAGGCAGCAATAGACCCTTGGAGACAGGTCGGCTGTCGGACGATGTATTGAATCGCGACGCAATTTGTGTGTTCCATCGTCATTAAGAGGCTCTGAACGTTACAATTAACTGTCAGTTAAGCGTCGGATTCGAAAAACTAGACACACAGGTGAACGACCATAAGGTGACCGAGGCAGCAATAGACCCTTGGAGACAGGGCGGCTGGAGGACGATGTATTGAATCGCGACGCGATTTGTGTGTTCCATCGTCGTTAACAGGCTCTGAACCTTACAATTAACTGTCAGTTTTGCGTCGGATTCGAAAATCTAGACTCACAGGAGAACGAGCATATGGTGCCCGAGGCAGCACTAGACCCTTGGAGACAAGTCGGCTGTAGGACGATGTATTGAATCGCGACGCAATTTGTGTGTTCCATCGTCATCAAGAGGCTCTGAACGTTACAATTCACTGTCAGTTTTGCGTCGGATTCGAAAATCTAGACTCACAGGAGAACGAGCATATGGTGCCCGAGGCAGCACTAGACCCTTGGAGACAAGTCGGCTGTAGGACGGTGTATTGAATCGCGACGCAATTTGTGTGTTCCATCGTCATTAAGAGGCTCTGAACGTTACAATTAACTGTCAGTTTTGCGTCGGATTCGAAAATCTAGACTCACAGGAGAACGACCATAAGGTGCCCGAGGCAGCACTAGACCCTTGGAGACAAGTCGGCTGGAGGACGATGTATTGAGTCGCGACGCAATTTGTGTGTCGCATCGTCATTAACAGGCTCTGAACGTTACAATTAACTGTCAGTTTTGCATCGCATTCGAAAAACTAGACTCACAGGAGAACGACCATAAGGTGCCCGAGGCAGCACTAGACCCTTGGAGACAAGTCGGCTGGAGGACGATGTATTGAGTCGCGACGCAATTTGTGTGTTCCATCGCCATTAAGAGGCTGTGAACCTTACAATTAACTGTCAGTTTTGCGTCGGATTCGAAAATCTAGACTCACAGATGAACGACCATAAGGTGCCCGAGGCAGCAATAGACCCTTCGAGACAAGTCGGCTGGAGGACGATGTATTGAATCGCGACGCAATTTGTGTGTTCCATCGTCATCAAGAGGCTCTGAACGTCACAATTCACTCTCAGTTTTGCGTCGGATTCGAAAATCTAGACTCACAGGAGAACGAGCATATGGTGCCCGAGGCAGCACTAGACCCTTGGAGACAAGTCGGCTGTAGGACGAAGTATTGAATCGCGACGCAATTTGTGTGTTCCATCGTCATTAAGAGGCTCTGAACGTTACAATTAACTGTCAGTTTTGCGTCGGATTCGAAAAACTAGACTCACAGGAGAACGACCATAAGGTGCCCGAGGCAGCAATAGACCCTTCGAGACAAGTCGGCTGGAGGACGATGTATTGAATCGCGACGCAATTTGTGTGTTCCATCGTCATTAAGAGGCTCTGAACGTTACAATTAACTGTCAGTTATGCATCGCATTCGAAAAACTAGACTCACAGGAGAACGACCATAAGGTGCCCGAGGCAGCAATAGACCCTTCGAGACAAGTCGGCTGGAGGACGATGTATTGAATCGCGACGCAATTTGTGTGTTCCATCGTCATTAAGAGGCTCTGAACGTTACAATTAATTGTCAGTTTTGCGCCGGATTCGAAAAACTAGTATCATAGGAGAACGACCATAAGAGGCCCGAGGCACCAATAGACCCTTCGAGACAAGTCGGCTGGAGGACGATGCATTGAATCGCGACTCAATTTGTGTGTTCCATCGTCATTAAGAGGCTCTGAACGTTACAATTAATTGTCAGTTTTGCGCCGGATTCGAAAAACTACAATCATAGGAGAACGACCAAAAGGTGCCAGGAGCAGCAATACTACCTCGGAGACAAGTCCCCTGGAGGACGATGTATTGAATCGCGACGCAATTTGTGTGTTCCATCGTCAGTAACAGGCTCTGAACGTTACAATTAACCGTCAGTTTTGCGTCGTATTCTGAAAACTAGACTCACAGGAGAACGACGATAAGTTGCCCGAGGCAGCTATAGACCCTTGGAGACAAGTCGGCTGGAGGACGATGTATTGAATCGCGACTCAATTTGTGTGTTCCATCGTCATTAAGAGGCTCTGAACCTTACAATTAACTGTCAGTGTTGCGTCGGATTCGAAAATCTAGACTCACCGATGAACGACCATAAGGTGCCCGAGGCAGCAATAGACCCTTCGAGACAAGTCGGCTGGAGGACGATGTATTGAATCGCGACGCAATTTGTGTGTTCCATCGTCATTAACAGGCTCTGAACGTTACAATTAATTGTCAGTTTTGCGTCGTATTCGAAAAACTAGACTCACAGGAGAACGACCATAAGGTGCCCGAGGCAGCACTAGACCCTTGGAGACAAGTCGGCTGGAGGACGATGTATTTAGTCGCGACGCAATTTGTGTGTCCCATCGTCATTAACAGGCTCTGAACGTTACAATTAACTGTCAGTTTTGCGTCGTATTCGAAAAACTAGACTCACAGGAGAACGACCATAAGGTGCCCGAGGCACCAATAGACCCTTGGAGACAAGTCGGCTGTAGGACGATGTATTGAATCGCGACGCAATTTGTGTGTTCCATCGTCATTAAGAGGCTCTGAACGTTACAATTAATTGTCAGTTTTGCGTCGGATTCGAAAATCTAGACTCATAGGAGAACGACCAAGAGTTGCCAGGAGCAGCAATACTACCTCGAGACATGTCGGCTGGAGGACGATGTATTGAATCGCGACGCAATTTGTGTGTTCCATCGTCAGTATCAGGCTCTGAACGTTACAATTAACTGTCAGTTTTGCGTCGGATTAGAAAATCTAGACTCACAGGAGAACGACCATAAGGTGCCCGAGGCAGCACTAGACCCTTGGAGACAAGTCGGCTGGAGGACGATGTATTGAGTCGCGACGCAATTTGTGTGTCCCATCGTCATTAACAGGCTCTGAACGTTACAATTAACTGTCAGTTAAGCGTCGGATTCGAAAAACTAGACACACAGGTGAACGACCATAAGGTGACCGAGGCAGCAATAGACGCTTGGAGACAGGGCGGCTGGAGGACGATGTATTGAATCGCGACGCGATTTGTGTGTTCCATCGTCGTTAACAGGCTCTGAACCTTACAATTAACTGTCAGTTTTGCGTCGGATTCGAAAATCTAGACTCACAGGAGAACGAGCATATGGTGCCCGAGGCAGCACTAGACCCTTGGAGACAAGTCGGCTGTAGGACGGTGTATTGAATCGCGACGCAATTTGTGTGTTCCATCGTCATTAAGAGGCTCTGAACGTTACAATTAACTGTCAGTTTTGCGTCGGATTCGAAAATCTAGACTCACAGGAGAACGACCATAAGGTGCCCGAGGCAGCACTAGACCCTTGGAGACAAGTCGGCTGGAGGACGATGTATTGAGTCGCGACGCAATTTGTGTGTCGCATCGTCATTAACAGGCTCTGAACGTTACAATTAACTGTCAGTTTTGCATCGCATTCGAAAAACTAGACTCACAGGAGAACGACCATAAGGTGCCCGAGGCAGCACTAGACCCTTGGAGACAAGTCGGCTGGAGGACGATGCATTGAGTCGCGACGCAATTTGTGTGTTCCATCGCCATTAAGAGGCTGTGAACCTTACAATTAACTGTCAGTTTTGCGTCGGATTCGAAAATCTAGACTAACAGATGAACGACCATAAGGTGCCCGAGGCAGCAATAGACCCTTCGAGACAAGTCGGCTGGAGGACGATGTATTGAATCGCGACGCAATTTGTGTGTTCCATCGTCATCAAGAGGCTCTGAACGTCACAATTCACTCTCAGTTTTGCGTCGGATTCGAAAATCTAGACTCACAGGAGAACGAGCATATGGTGCCCGAGGCAGCACTAGACCCTTGGAGACAAGTCGGCTGTAGGACGAAGTATTGAATCGCGACGCAATTTGTGTGTTCCATCGTCATTAAGAGGCTCTGAACGTTACAATTAACTGTCAGTTTTGCGTCGGATTCGAAAAACTAGACTCACAGGAGAACGACCATAAGGTGCCCGAGGCAGCAATAGACCCTTCGAGACAAGTCGGCTGGAGGACGATGTATTGAATCGCGACGCAATTTGTGTGTTCCATCGTCATTAAGAGGCTCTGAACGTTACAATTAACTGTCAGTTATGCATCGCATTCGAAAAACTAGACTCACAGGAGAACGACCATAAGGTGCCCGAGGCAGCAATAGACCCTTCGAGACAAGTCGGCTGGAGGACGATGTATTGAATCGCGACGCAATTTGTGTGTTCCATCGTCATTAAGAGGCTCTGAACGTTACAATTAATTGTCAGTTTTGCGCCGGATTCGAAAAACTAGTATCATAGGAGAACGACCATAAGTGGCCCGAGGCACTAATAGACCCTTCGAGACAAGTCGGCTGGAGGACGATGCATTGAATCGCGACGCAATTTGGGTGTTCCATCGTCATTAAGAGGCTCTGAACGTTACAATTAATAGTCAGTTTTGCGCCGGATTCGAAAAACTACAATCATAGGAGAACGACCAAAAGGTGCCAGGAGCAGCAATACTACCTCGGAGACAAGTCCCCTGGAGGACGATGTATTGAATCGCGACGCAATTTGTGTGTTCCATCGTCAGTAACAGGCTCTGAACGTTACAATTAACCGTCAGTTTTGCGTCGTATTCTGAAAACTAGACTCACAGGAGAACGACGATAAGTTGCCCGAGGCAGCTATAGACCCTTGGAGACAAGTCGGCTGGAGGACGATGTATTGAATCGCGACTCAATTTGTGTGTTCCATCGTCATTAAGAGGCTCTGAACCTTACAATTAACTGTCAGTGTTACGTCGGATTCGAAAATCTAGACTCACCGATGAACGACCATAAGGTGCCCGAGGCAGCAATAGACCCTTCGAGACAAGTCGGCTGGAAGACGATGTATTGAATCGCGACGCAATTTGTGTGTTCCATCGTCATTAACAGGCTCTGAACGTTACAATTAATTGTCAGTTTTGCGTCGTATTCGAAAAACTAGACTCACAGGAGAACGACCATAAGGTGCCCGAGGCAGCACTAGACCCTTGGAGACAAGTCGGCTGGAGGACGATGTATTTAGTCGCGACGCAATTTGTGTGTCCCATCGTCATTAACAGGCTCTGAACGTTACAATTAACTGTCAGTTTTGCGTCGTATTCGAAAAACTAGACTCACAGGAGAACGACCATAAGGTGCCCGAGGCACCAATAGACCCTTGGAGACAAGTCGGCTGTAGGACGATGTATTGAATCGCGACGCAATTTGTGTGTTCCATCGTCATTAAGAGGCTCTGAACGTTACAATTAATTGTCAGTTTTGCGTCGGATTCGAAAATCTAGACTCATAGGAGAACGACCAAGAGTTGCCAGGAGCAGCAATACTACCTCGGAGACATGTCGGCTGGAGGACGATGTATTGAATCGCGACGCAATTTGTGTGTTCCATCGTCAGTATCACGCTCTGAACGTTACAATTAACTGTCAGTTTTGCGTCGGATTAGAAAATCTAGACTCACAGGAGAACGACCATAAGGTGCCCGAGGCAGCACTAGACCCTTGGAGACAAGTCGGCTGGAGGACGATGTATTGAGTCGCGACGCAATTTGTGTGTCCCATCGTCATTAACAGGCTCTGAACGTTACAATTAACTGTCAGTTAAGCGTCGGATTCGATAAAACTAGACACACAGGTGAACGACCATAAGGTGACCGAGGCAGCAATAGACCCTTGGAGACAGGGCGGCTGGAGGACGATGTATTGAATCGCGACGCGATTTGTGTGTTCCATCGTCGTTAACAGGCTCTGAACCTTACAATTAACTGTCAGTTTTGCGTCGGATTCGAAAATCTAGACTCACAGGAGAACGAGCATATGGTGCCCGAGGCAGCACTAGACCCTTGGAGACAAGTCGGCTGTAGGACGATGTATTGAATCGCGACGCAATTTGTGTGTTCCATCGTCATCAAGAGGCTCTGAACGTTACAATTCACTGTCAGTTTTGCGTCGGATTCGAAAATCTAGACTCACAGGAGAACGAGCATATGGTGCCCGAGGCAGCACTAGACCCTTGGAGACAAGTCGGCTGTAGGACGGTGTATTGAATCGCGACGCAATTTGTGTGTTCCATCGTCATTAAGAGGCTCTGAACGTTACAATTAACTGTCAGTTTTGCGTCGGATTCGAAAATCTAGACTCACAGGAGAACGACCATAAGGTGCCCGAGGCAGCACTAGACCCTTGGAGACAAGTCGGCTGGAGGACGATGTATTGAGTCGCGACGCAATTTGTGTGTTCCATCGCCATTAAGAGGCTGTGAACCTTACAATTAACTAACAGTTTTGCGTCGGATTCGAAAATCTAGACTCACAGATGAACGACCATAAGGTGCCCGAGGCAGCAATAGACCCTTCGAGACAAGTCGGCTGGAGGACGATGTATTGAATCGCGACGCAATTTGTGTGTTCCATCGTCATCAAGAGGCTCTGAACGTCACAATTCACTCTCAGTTTTGCGTCGGATTCGAAAATCTAGACTCACAGGAGAACGAGCATATGGTGCCCGAGGCAGCACTAGACCCTTGGAGACAAGTCGGCTGTAGGACGAAGTATTGAATCGCGACGCAATTTGTGTGTTCCATCGTCATTAAGAGGCTCTGAACGTTACAATTAACTGTCAGTTTTGCGTCGGATTCGAAAAACTAGACTCACAGGAGAACGACCATAAGGTGCCCGAGGCAGCAATAGACCCTTCGAGACAAGTCGGCTGGAGGACGATGTATTGAATCGCGACGCAATTTGTGTGTTCCATCGTCATTAAGAGGCTCTGAACGTTACAATTAACTGTCAGTTATGCATCGCATTCGAAAAACTAGACTCACAGGAGAACGACCATAAGGTGCCCGAGGCAGCAATAGACCCTTCGAGACAAGTCGGCTGGAGGACGATGTATTGAATCGCGACGCAATTTGTGTGTTCCATCGTCATTAAGAGGCTCTGAACGTTACAATTAATTGTCAGTTTTGCGCCGGATTCGAAAAACTAGTATCATAGGAGAACGACCATAAGAGGCCCGAGGCACCAATAGACCCTTCGAGACAAGTCGGCTGGAGGACGATGCATTGAATCGCGACGCAATTTGTGTGTTCCATCGTCATTAAGAGGCTCTGAACGTTACAATTAATTGTCAGTTTTGCGCCGGATTCGAAAAACTACAATCATAGGAGAACGACCAAAAGGTGCCAGGAGCAGCAATACTACCTCGGAGACAAGTCCCCTGGAGGACGATGTATTGAATCGCGACGCAATTTGTGTGTTCCATCGTCAGTAACAGGCTCTGAACGTTACAATTAACCGTCAGTTTTGCGTCGTATTCTGAAAACTAGACTCACAGGAGAACGACGATAAGTTGCCCGAGGCAGCTATAGACCCTTGGAGACAAGTCGGCTGGAGGACGATGTATTGAATCGCGACTCAATTTGTGTGTTCCATCGTCATTAAGAGGCTCTGAACCTTACAATTAACTGTCAGTGTTGCGTCGGATCCGAAAATCTAGACTCACCGATGAACGACCATAAGGTGCCCGAGGCAGCAATAGACCCTTCGAGACAAGTCGGCTGGAGGACGATGTATTGAATCGCGACGCAATTTGTGTGTTCCATCGTCATTAACAGGCTCTGAACGTTACAATTAATTGTCAGTTTTGCGTCGTATTCGAAAAACTAGACTCACAGGAGAACGACCATAAGGTGCCCGAGGCAGCACTAGACCCTTGGAGACAAGTCGGCTGGAGGACGATGTATTTAGTCGCGACGCAATTTGTGTGTCCCATCGTCATTAACAGGCTCTGAACGTTACAATTAACTGTCAGTTTTGCGTCGTATTCGAAAAACTAGACTCACAGGAGAACGACCATAAGGTGCCCGAGGCACCAATAGACCCTTGGAGACAAGTCGGCTGTAGGACGATGTATTGAATCGCGACGCAATTTGTGTGTTCCATCGTCATTAAGAGGCTCTGAACGTTACAATTAATTGTCAGTTTTGCGTCGGATTCGAAAATCTAGACTCATAGGAGAACGACCAAGAGTTGCCAGGAGCAGCAATACTACCTCGGAGACATGTCGGCTGGAGGACGATGTATTGAATCGCGACGCAATTTGTGTGTTCCATCGTCAGTATCAGGCTCTGAACGTTACAATTAACTGTCAGTTTTGCGTCGGATTAGAAAATCTAGACTCACAGGAGAACGACCATAAGGTGCCCGAGGCAGCACTAGACCCTTGGAGACAAGTCGGCTGGAGGACTATGTATTGAGTCGCGACGCAATTTGTGTGTCCCATCGTCATTAACAGGCTCTGAACGTTACAATTCACTGTCAGTTTTGCGTCGGATTCGAAAATCTAGACTCACAGGAGAACGAGCATATGGTGCCCGAGGCAGCACTAGACCCTTGGAGACAAGTCGGCTGTAGGACGATGCATTGAATCGCGACGCAATTTGTGTGTTCCATCGTCATCAAGAGGCTCTGAACGTTACAATTCACTGTCAGTTTTGCGTCGGATTCGAAAATCTAGACTCACAGGAGAACGAGCATATGGTGCCCGAGGCAGCACTAGACCCTTGGAGACAAGTCGGCTGTAGGACGATGTATTGAATCGCGACGCAATTTGTGTGTTCCATCGTCATTAAGAGGCTCTGAACGTTACAATTAACTGTCAGTTTTGCGTCGGATTCGAAAATCTAGACTCACAGATGAACGACCATAAGGTGCCCGAGGCAGCACTAGACCCTTCTAGACAAGTCGGCTGGAGGACGATGTATTGAGTCGCGACGCAATTTGTGTGTCCCATCGTCATTAACAGGCTCTGAACGTTACAATTCACTGTCAGTTTTGCGTCGGATTCGAAAATCTAGACTCACAGGAGAACGAGCATATGGTGCCCGAGGCAGCACTAGACCCTTGGAGACAAGTCGGCTGTAGGACGATGTATTGAATCGCGACGCAATTTGTGTGTTCCATCGTCATCAAGAGGCTCTGAACGTTACAATTCACTGTCAGTTTTGCGTCGGATTCGAAAATCTAGACTCACAGGAGAACGAGCAGCACTAGACCCTTGGAGACAAGTCGGCTGTAGGACGATGTATTGAATCGCGACGCAATTTGTGTGTTCCATCGTCATCAAGAGGCTCTGAACCTTACAATTAACTGTCAGTTTTACGTCGGATTCGAAAATCTAGACTCACCGATGAACGACCATAAGGTGCCCGAGGCAGCAATAGACCCTTGGAGACAAGTCGGCTGTAGGACGATGTATTGAATCGCGACGCAATTTGTGTGTTCCATCGTCATCAAGAGGCTCTGAACCTTACAATTAACTGTCAGTTTTGCGTCGGATTCGAAACTCTAGACTCACAGATGAACGACCATAAGGTGCCCGAGGCAGCAATAGACCCTTCGAGACAAGTCGGCTGGAGGACGATGTATTGAATCGCGACGCAATTTGTGTGTTCCATCGTCATTAACAGGCTCTGAACGTTACAATTAATTGTCAGTTTTGCGTCGTATTCGAAAAACTAGACTCACAGGAGAACGACCATAAGGTGCCCAAGGCACCAATAGACCCTTCGAGACAAGTCGGCTGGAGGACGATGTATTGAATCGCGACGCAATTTGTGTGTTCCATCGCCATTAAGAGGCTCTGAACGTTACAATTAACTGTCAGTTTTGCGTCGGATTCGAAAATCTAGACTCACAGGAGAACGACCATAAGGTGCCCGAGGCACCAATAGACCCTTCGAGACAAGTCGGCTGGAGGACGATGTATTGAATCGCGACGCAATTTGTGTGTTCCATCGTCAGTATCAGGCTCTGAACGTTACAATTAACCGTCAGTTTTGCGTCGTATTCTGAAAACAAGACTCACAGGAGAACGACGATAAGGTGCCCGAGGCAGCTGTAGACCCTTGGAGACAAGTCGGCTGGAGGACGATGTATTGAATCGCGACGCAATTTGTGTGTTCCATCGTCATTAAGAGGCTCTGAACCTTACAATTAACTGTCAGTTTTGCGTCGGATTCGAAAATCTAGACTCACCGATGAACGACCATAAGGTGCCCGAGGCAGCAATAGACCCTTCGAGACAAGTCGGCTGGAGGACGATGTATTGAATCACGACGCAATTTGTGTGTTCCATCGTCATTAACAGGCTCTGAACGTTACAATTAATTGTCAGTTTTGCGTCGTATTCGAAAAACTAGACTCACAGGAGAACGACCATAAGGTGCCCGAGGCAGCACTAGACCCTTGGAGACAAGTCGGCTGGAGGACGATGTATTGAGTCGCGACGCAATTTGTGTGTCCCATCGACATTAACAGGCTCTGAACGTTACAATTAACTGTCAGTTTTCCGTCGGATTCGAAAATCTAGACTCACAGGAGAACGAGCATATGGTGCCCGAGGCAGCACTAGACCCTTGGAGACAAGTCGGCTGTAGGACGATGTATTGAATCGCGACGCAATTTGTGTGTTCCATCGTCATTAAGAGGCTCTGAACGTTACAATTAATTGTCAGTTTTGCGTCGGATTCGAAAATCTAGACTCATAGGAGAACGACCAAGAGGTGCCAGGAGCAGCAATACTACCTCGGAGACATGTCGGCTGGAGGACGATGTATTGAATCGCGACGCAATTTGTGTGTTCCATCGTCAGTATCAGGCTCTGAACGTTACAATTCACTGTCAGTTTTGCGTCGGATTCGAAAATCTAGACTCACAGGAGAACGAGCATATGGTGCCCGAGGCAGCACTAGACCCTTGGAGACAAGTCGGCTGTAGGACGATGTATTGAATCGCGACGCAATTTGTGTGTTCCATCGTCATTAAGAGGCTCTGAACGTTAAATTAACTGTCAGTTTTGCGTCGGATTCGAAAATCCAGACTCACAGATGAACGACCATAAGGTGCCCGAGGCAGCAATAGACCCTTCGAGACAAGTCGGCTGGAGGACGATGTATTGAGTCGCGACGCAATTTGTGTGTCCCATCGTCATTAACAGGCTCTGAATGTTACAATTAACTGTCAGTTTTGCGTCGGATTCGAAAATCTAGACTCACAGGAGAACGAGCATATGGTGCCCGAGGCAGCACTAGACCCTTGGAGACAAGTCGGCTGTAGGACGATGTATTGAATCGCGACGCAATTTGTGTGTTCCATCGTCATTAAGAGGCTCTGAACGTTACAATTAATTGTCAGTTTTGCGTCGGATTCGAAAATCTAGACTCATAGGAGAACGACCAAGAGGTGCCAGGAGCAGCAATACTACCTCGGAGACATGTCGGCTGGAGGACGATGTATTGAATCGCGACGCAATTTGTGTGTTCCATCGTCAGTATCAGGCTCTGAACGTTACAATTCACTGTCAGTTTTGCGTCGGATTCGAAAATCTAGACTCACAGAAGAACGAGCATATGGTGCCCGAGGCAGCACTAGACCCTTGGAGACAAGTCGGCTGTAGGACGATGTATTGAATCGCGACGCAATTTGTGTGTTCCATCGTCATTAAGAGGCTCTGAACGTTAAATTAACTGTCAGTTTTGCGTCGGATTCGAAAATCTAGACTCACAGATGAACGACCATAAGGTGCCCGAGGCAGCAATAGACCCTTCGAGACAAGTCGGCTGGAGGACGATGTATTGAGTCGCGACGCAATTTGTGTGTCCCATCGTCATTAACAGGCTCTGAATGTTACAATTAACTGTCAGTTTTGCGTCGGATTCGAAAATCTAGACTCATTGGAGAACGACCAAGAGGTGCCAGGAGCAGCAATACTACCTCGGAGACATGTCGGCTGGAGGACGATGTATTGAATCGCGACGCAATTTGTGTGTCGCATCGTCAGTATCAGGCTCTGAACGTTACAATTAACTGTCAGTTTTGCATCGCATTCGAAAAACTAGACTCACAGGAGAACGACCATAAGGTGCCCGAGGCAGCAATAGACCATTGGAGACAAGTCGGCTGGAGGACGATGTATTGAATCGCGACGCAATTTGGGTGTTCCATCGTCATTAAGAGGCTCTGAACGTTATAATTAACTGTCAGTTTTGCATCGCATTCGAAAAACTAGACTCACAGGAGAACGACCATAAGGTGCCCGAGGCAGCAATAGACCCTTGGAGACAAGTCGGCTGGAGGACGATGTATTGATTCGCGACGCAATTTGTGTGTTCCATCGTCATTAAGAGGCTCTGAACGTTACAATTAATTGTCAGTTTTGCGCCGGATTCGATAAACTAGACTCATAGGAGAACGACCAAGAGGTGCCAGGAGCAGCAATACTACCTCGGAGACATGTCGGCTGGAGGACGATGTATTGAATCGCGACGCAATTTGTGTGTTCCATCGTCAGTATCAGGCTCTGAACGTTACAATTCACTGTCAGTTTTGCGTCGGATTCGAAAATCTAGACTCACAGGATAACGAGCATATGGTGCCCGAGGCAGCACTAGACCCTTGGAGACAAGTCGGCTGTAGGACGATGTATTGAATCGCGACGCAATTTGTGTGTTCCATCGTCATTAAGAGGCTCTGAACGTTACAATTAACTGTCAGTTTTGCGTCGGATTCGAAAATCTAGACTCACAGATGAACGACCATAAGGTGCCCGAGGCAGCAATAGACCCTTCGAGACAAGTCGGCTGGAGGACGATGTATTGAGTCGCGACGCAATTTGTGTGTCCCATCGTCATTAACAGGCTCTGAATGTTACAATTCACTGTCAGTTTTGCGTCGGATTCGAAAATCTAGACTCACAGGAGAACGAGCATATGGTGCCCGAGGCAGCACTAGACCCTTGGAGACAAGTCGGCTGTAGGACGATGTATTGAATCGCGACGCAATTTGTGTGTTCCATCGTCATTAAGAGGCTCTGAACGTTACAATTAATTTTCAGTTTTGCGCCGGATTCGAAAAACTAGACTCATAGGAGATCGACCATAAGAGGCCCGAGGCACCAATAGACCCTTCGAGACAAGTCGGCTGGAGGACGATGTATTGAATCGCGACGCAATTTGTGTGTCCCATCGTCATTAACAGGCTCTGAACGTTACAATTAACTGTCAGTTTTGCGTCGGATTCGAAAATCTAGACTCACAGGAGAACGAGCATATGGTGCCCGAGGCAGCACTAGACCCTTGGAGACAAGTCGGCTGTAGGACGATGTATTAAATCGCGACGCAATTTGTGTGTTCCATCGTCATCAAGAGGCTCTGAACGTTACAATTCACTGTCAGTTTTGCGTCGGATTCGAAAATCTAGACTCACAGGAGAACGAGCATATGGTGCCCGAGGCAGCACTAGACCCTTGGAGACAAGTCGGCTGTAGGACGATGTATTAAATCGCGACGCAATTTGTGTGTCCCATCGTCATTAACAGGCTCTGAACGTTACAATTAACTGTCAGTTTTGCATCGCATTCGAAAATCTAGACTCACAGGAGAACGACCATAAGGTGCCCGAGGCAGCAATAGACCCTTGGAGACAAGTCGGCTGGTGGACGATGTATTGAATCGCGACGCAATTTGGGTGTTCCATCGTCATTAAGAGGCTCTGAACGTTACAATTAACTGTCAGTTTTGCATCGCATTCGAAAAACTAGACTCATAGGAGAACGACCATAAGGTGTCCGAGGCAGCATTAGACCCTTGGAGACAAGTCGGCTGGAGGACGATGTATTGAATCGCGACGCAATTTGTGTGTTCCATCGTCATTAAGAGGCTCTGAACGTTACAATTAATTGTCAGTTTTGCGTCGGATTCGAAAATCTAGACTCATAGGAGAACGACCAAGAGGTGCCAGGAGCAGCAATACTACCTCGGAGACATGTCGGCTGGAGGACGATGTATTGAATCGCGACGCAATTTGTGTGTTCCATCGTCAGTATCAGGCTCTGAACGTTACAATTCACTGTCAGTTTTGCGTCGGATTCGAAAATCTAGACTCACAGGAGAACGAGCATATGGTGCTCGAGGCAGCACTAGACCCTTGGAGACAAGTCGGCTGGAGGACGATGTATTGAGTCGCGACGCAATTTGTGTGTCCCATCGACATTAACAGGCTCTGAACGTTACAATTAACTGTCAGTTTTGCGTCGGATTCGAAAATCTAGACTCACAGGAGAACGAGCATATGGTGCCCGAGGCAGCACTAGACCCTTGGAGACAAGTCGGCTGTAGGACGATGTATTGAATCGCGACGCAATTTGTGTGTTCCATCGTCATTAAGAGGCTCTGAACGTTACAATTAATTGTCAGTTTTGCGTCGGATTCGAAAATCTAGACTCATAGGAGAACGACCAAGAGGTGCCAGGAGCAGCAATACTACCTCGGAGACATGTCGGCTGGAGGACGATGTATTGAATCGCGACGCAATTTGTGTGTTCCATCGTCAGTATCAGGCTCTGAACGTTACAATTCACTGTCAGTTTTGGGTCGGATTCGAAAATCTAGACTCACAGGAGAACGAGCATATGGTGCTCGAGGCAGCACTAGACCCTTGGAGACAAGTCGGCTGTAGGACGATGTATTGAATCGCGACGCAATTTGTGTGTTCCATCGTCATTAAGAGGCTCTGAACGTTAAATTAACTGTCAGTTTTGCGTCGGATTCGAAAATCTAGACTCACAGATGAACGACCATAAGGTGCCCGAGGCAGCAATAGACCCTTCGAGACAATTCGGCTGGAGGACGATGTATTGAGTCGCGACGCAATTTGTGTGTCCCATCGTCATTAACAGGCTCTGAATGTTACAATTAACTGTCAGTTTTGCGTCGGATTCGAAAATCTAGACTCACAGGAGAACGAGCATATGGTGCTCGAGGCAGCACTAGACCCCTGGAGACAAGTCGGCTGTAGGACGATGTATTGAATCGCGACGCAATGTGTGTGTTCCATCGTCATTAAGAGGCTCTGAACGTTACAATTAATTGTCAGTTTTGCGTCGGATTCGAAAATCTAGACTCATAGGAGAACGACCAAGAGGTGCCAGGAGCAGCAATACTACCTCGGAGACATGTCGGCTGGAGGACGATGTATTGAATCGCGACGCAATTTGTGTGTTCCATCGTCAGTATCAGGCTCTGAACGTTACAATTAACTGTCAGTTTTGCATCGCATTCGAAAAACTAGACTCACAGGAGAACAACCATAAGGTGCCCGAGGCAGCAATAGACCATTGGAGACAAGTCGGCTGGAGGACGATGTATTGAATCGCGACTCAATTTGGGTGTTCCATCGTCATTAAGAGGCTCTGAACGTTACAATTAACTGTCAGTTTTGCATCGCATTCGAAAAACTAGACTCACAGGAGAACGACCATAAGGTGCCCGAGGCAGCAATAGACCCTTGGAGACAAGTCGGCTGGAGGACGATGTATTGATTCGCGACGCAATTTGTGTGTTCCATCGTCATTAAGAGGCTCTGAACGTTACAATTAATTGTCAGTTTTGCGCCGGATTCGATAAACTAGACTCATAGGAGAACGACCAAAAGGTGCCAGGAGCAGCAATACTACCTCGGAGACAAGTCGGCTGGAGGACGATGTATTGAATCGCGACGCAATTTGTGTGTTCCATCGTCATTAAGAGGCTCTGAACCTTACAATTAACTGTTAGTTTTGCGTCGGATTCGAAAATCTAGACTCACAGGAGAACGAGCATATGGTGCCCGAGGCAGGACTAGACCCTTGGAGACAAGTCGGCTGTAGGACGATGTATTGAATCGCGACGCAATTTGTGTGTTCCATCGTCATTAAGAGGCTCTGAACGTTACAATTAATTGTCAGTTTTGCGCCGGATTCGAAAAACTAGACTCATAGGAGAACGACCATAAGAGGCCCGAGGCACCAATAGACCCTTCGAGACAAGTCGGCTGGAGGACGATGTATTGAATCGCGACGCAATTTTTGTGTCCCATCGTGATTAACAGGCTCTGAACGTTACAATTAACTGTCAGTTTTGCGTCGGATTCGAAAATCTAGACTCACAGGAGAACGAGCATATGGTGCCCGAGGCAGCACTAGACCCTTGGAGACAAGTCGGCTGTAGGACGATGTATTGAATCGCGACGCAATTTGTGTGTTCCATCGTCATCAAGAGGCTCTGAACGTTACAATTCACTGTCAGTTTTGCGTCGGATTCGAAAATCTAGACTCACAGGAGAACGAGCATATGGTGCCCGAGGCAGCACTAGACCCTTGGAGACAAGTCGGCTGTAGGACGATGTATTAAAT
Organism: Schistocerca nitens; assembly: GCF_023898315.1. Classification (NCBI taxonomy): domain Eukaryota; kingdom Metazoa; phylum Arthropoda; class Insecta; order Orthoptera; family Acrididae; genus Schistocerca; species Schistocerca nitens. Next base: position 235,541,435 of record NC_064623.1, on the reverse strand, counting down.
CGCGACGCAATTTGTGTGTCCCATCGTCATTAACAGGTTCTGAACGTTACAATTAACTGTCAGTTTTGCATCGCATTCGAAAAACTAGACTCACAGGAGAACGACCATAAGGTGCCCGAGGCAGCAATAGACCCTTGGAGACAAGTCGGCTGGAGGACGATGTATTGATTCGCGACGCAAATTGTGTGTTCCATCGTCATTAAGAGGCTCTGAACGTTACAATTAATTGTCAGTTTTGCGCCGGATTCGATAAACTAGACTCATAGGAGAACGACCAAAAGGTGCCAGGAGCAGCAATACTACCTCGGAGACATGTCGGCTGGAGGACGATGTATTGAATCGCGACGCAATTAGTGTGTTCCATCGTCAGTATCAGGCTCTGAACGTTACAATTAACCGTCAGTTTTGCGTCGTATTCTGAAAACTAGACACAGGAGAACGAGCATATGGTGCCCGAGGCAGCTATAGACCCTTGGAGACAAGTCGGCTGGAGGACGATGTATTGAATCGCGACGCAATTTGTGTGTTCCATCGTCATTAAGAGGCTCTGAACCTTACAATTAACTGTCAGTTTTGCGTCGGATTCGAAAATCTAGACTCACCGATGAACGACCATAAGGTGCCCGAGGCTGCAATAGACCCTTCGAGACAAGTCGGCTGTAGGACGATGTATTGAATCGCGACGCAATTTGTGTGTTCCATCGTCATTAACAGGCTCTGAACGTTACAATTAATTGTCAGTTTTGCGTCGTATTCGAAAAACTAGACTCACAGGAGAACGACCATAAAGTGCCCGAGGCAGCACTAGACCCTTGGAGACAAGTCGGCTGGAGGACGATGTATTGAATCGCGACGCAATTTGTGTGTTCCATCGTCATTAAGAGGCTCTGAACCTTACAATTAACTGTCAGTTTTGCGTCGGATTCCAAAATCTAGACACACAGGAGAACGACCATAAGGTGCCCGAGGCAGCACTAGACCGTTGGAGACATGTCGGCTGGAGGACGATGTATTGAATCGCGACGCAATTTGTGTGTTCCATCGTCATTAAGAGGCTCTGAACGTTACAATTAATTGTCAGTTTTGCGCCGGATTCGAAAAACTAGACTCATAGGAGAACGACCAGGAGGTGCCAGGAGCAGCAATACTACCTCGGAGACATGTCGGCTGGAGGACGATGTATTGAATCGCGACCCAATTTGTGTGTTCCGTCGTCAGTATCAGGCTCTGAACGTTACAATTCACTGTCAGTTTTGCGTCGGATTCGAAAATCTTGACACACAGGAGCACGACCATAAGGTGCCCGAGGCAGCACTAGACCCTTGGAGACAAGTCGGCTGGAGAACGATGTATTGAGTCGCGACGCAATTTGTGTGTCCCATCGTCATTAACAGGCTCTGAACGTTACAATTAACTGTCAGTTTTGCGTCGGATTCGAAAATCTAGACTCACAGGAGAACGAGCATATGGTGCCCGAGGCAGCACTAGACCCTTGGAGACAAGTCGGCTGTAGGACGATGTATTGAATCGCGACGCAATTTGTGTGTTCCATCGTCATCAAGAGGCTCTGAACGTTACAATTCACTGTAAGTTTTGCGTCGGATTCGAAAATCTAGACTCACAGGAGAACGAGCATATGGTGCCCGAGGCAGCACTAGACCCTTGGAGACAAGTCGGCTGTAGGACGATGTATAAAATCGCGACGCAATTTGTGTGTTCCATCGTCATCAAGAGGCTCTGAACGTTACAATTCACTGTCAGTTTTGCGTCGGATTCGAAAATCTAGACTCACAGGAGAACGAGCATATGGTGCCCGAGGCAGCACTAGACCCTTGGAGACAAGTCGGCTGTAGGACGATGTATTAAATCGCGACGCAATTTGTGTGTCCCATCGTCATTAACAGGCTCTGAACGTTACAATTAACTGTCAGTTTTGCATCGCATTCGAAAAACTAGACTCACAGGAGAACGACCATAAGGTGCCCGAGGCAGCAATAGACCCTTGGAGACAAGTCGGCTGGTGGACGATGTATTGAATCGCGACGCAATTTGGGTGTTCCATCGTCATTAAGAGGCTCTGAACGTTACAATTAACTGTCAGTTTTGCATCGCATTCGAAAAACTAGACTCACAGGAGAACGACCATAAGGTGCCCGAGGCAGCAATAGACCCTTGGAGACAAGTCGGCTGGAGGACGATGTATTGAATCGCGACGCAATTTGTGTGTTCCATCGTCATTAAGAGGCTCTGAACGTTACAATTAATGTCAGTTTTGCGTCGGATTCGAAAATCTAGACTCATAGGAGAACGACCAAGAGGTGCCAGGAGCAGCAATACTACCTCGGAGACATGTCGGCTGGAGGACGATGTATTGAATCGCGACGCAATTTGTGTGTTCCATCGTCAGTATCAGGCTCTGAACGTTACAATTCACTGTCAGTTTTGCGTCGGATTCGAAAATCTAGACTCACAGGAGAACGAGCATATGGTGCCCGAGGCAGCACTAGACCCTTGGAGACAAGTCGGCTGTAGGACGATGTATAAAATCGCGACGCAATTTGTGTGTTCCATCGTCATCAAGAGGCTCTGAACGTTACAATTCACTGTCAGTTTTGCGTCGGATTCGAAAATCTAGACTCACAGGAGAACGAGCATATGGTGCCCGAGGCAGCACTAGACCCTTGGAGACAAGTCGGCTGTAGGACGATGTATTAAATCGCGACGCAATTTGTGTGTCCCATCGTCATTAACAGGCTCTGAACGTTACAATTAACTGTCAGTTTTGCATCGCATTCGAAAAACTAGACTCACAGGAGAACGACCATAAGGTGCCCGAGGCAGCAATAGACCCTTGGAGACAAGTCGGCTGGTGGACGATGTATTGAATCGCGACGCAATTTGGGTGTTCCATCGTCATTAAGAGGCTCTGAACGTTACAATTAACTGTCAGTTTTGCATCGCATTCGAAAAACTAGACTCACAGGAGAACGACCATAAGGTGCCCGAGGCAGCAATAGACCCTTGGAGACAAGTCGGCTGGAGGACGATGTATTGAGTCGCGACGCAATTTGTGTGCTCCATCGTCATTAAGAGGCTCTGAACGTTACAATTAATGTCAGTTTTGCGTCGGATTCGAAAATCTAGACTCATAGGAGAACGACCAAGAGGTGCCAGGAGCAGCAATACTACCTCGGAGACATGTCGGCTGGAGGACGATGTATTGAATCGCGACGCAATTTGTGTGTTCCATCGTCAGTATCAGGCTCTGAACGTTACAATTCACTGTCAGTTTTGCGTCGGATTCGAAAATCTAGACTCACAGGAGAACGAGCATATGGTGCTCGAGGCAGCACTAGACCCTTGGAGACAAGTCGGCTGGAGGACGATGTATTGAGTCGCGACGCAATTTGTGTGTCCCATCGACATTAACAGGCTCTGAACGTTACAATTAACTGTCAGTTTTGCGTCGGATTCGAAAATCTAGACTGACAGGAGAACGAGCATATGGTGCCCGAGGCAGCACTAGACCCTTGGAGACAAGTCGGCTGTAGGACGATGTATTGAATCGCGACGCAATTTGTGTGTTCCATCGTCATTAAGAGGCTCTGAACGTTACAATTAATTGTCAGTTTTGCGTCGGATTCGAAAATCTAGACTCATAGGAGAACGACCAAGAGGTGCCAGGAGCAGCAATACTACCTCGGAGACATGTCGGCTGGAGGACGATGTATTGAATCGCGACGCAATTTGTGTGTTCCATCGTCAGTATCAGGCTCTGAACGTTACAATTCACTGTCAGTTTTGCGTCGGATTCGAAAATCTAGACTCACAGGACAAAGAGCATATGGTGCTCGAGGCAGCACTAGACCCTTGGAGACAAGTCGGCTGTAGGACGATGTATTGAATCGCGACGCAATTTGTGTGTTCCATCGTCATTAAGAGGCACTGAACGTTAAATTAACTGTCAGTTTTGCGTCAGATTCGAAAATCTAGACTCACAGATGAACGACCATAAGGTGCCCGAGGCAGCAATAGACCCTTCGAGACAAGTCGGCTGGAGGACGATGTATTGAGTCGCGACGCAATTTGTGTGTCCCATCGTCATTAACAGGCCCTGAATGTTACAATTAACTGTCAGTTTTGCGTCGGATTCGAAAATCTAGACTCACAGGAGAACGAGCATATGGTGCCCGAGGCAGCACTAGACCCCTGGAGACAAGTCGGCTGTAGGACGATGTATTGATTCGCGACGCAATTTGTGTGTTCCATCGTCATTAAGAGGCTCTGAACGTTACAATTAATTGTCAGTTTTGCGTCGGATTCGAAAATCTAGACTCATAGGAGAACGACCAAGAGGTGCCAGGAGCAGCAATACTACCTCGGAGACATGTCGGCTGGAGGACGATGTATTGAATCGCGACGCAATTTGTGTGTTCCATCGTCAGTATCAGGCTCTGAACGTTACAATTAACTGTCAGTTTTGCATCGCATTCGAAAAACTAGACTCACAGGAGAACAACCATAAGGTGCCCGAGGCAGCAATAGACCATTGGAGACAAGTCGGCTGGAGGACGATGTATTGAATCGCGACGCAATTTGGGTGTTCCATCGTCATTAAGAGGCTCTGAACGTTACAATTAACTGTCAGTTTTGCATCGCATTCGAAAAACTAGACTCACAGGAGAACGACCAGAAGGTGCCCGAGGCAGCAATAGACCCTTGGAGACAAGTCGGCTGGAGGACGATGTATTGATTCGCGACGCAATTTGTGTGTTCCATCGTCATTAAGAGGCTCTGAACGTTACAATTAATTGTCAGTTTTGCGCCGGATTCGATAAACTAGACTCATAGGAGAACGACCAAAAGGTGCCAGGAGCAGCAATCCTACCTCGGAGACAAGTCGGCTGGAGGACGATGTATTGAATCGCGACGCAATTTGTGTGTTCCATCGTCATTAAGAGGCTCTGAACCTTACAATTAACTGTCAGTTTTGCGTCGGATTCGAAAATCTAGACTCACCGATGAACGACCATAAGGTGCCCGAGGCAGCAATAGACCCTTCGAGACAAGTCGGCTGGAGGACGATGTATTGAATCGCGACGCAATTTGTGTGTTCCATCGTCATTAACAGGCTCTGAACGTTACAATTAATTGTCAGTTTTGCGTCGTATTCGAAAAACTAGACTCACAGGAGAACGACCATAAGGTGCCCGAGGCAGCACTAGACCCTTGGAGACAAGTCGGCTGGAGGACGATGTATTGAGTCGCGACGCAATTTGTGTGTCCCATCGACATTAACAGGCTCTGAACGTTACAATTAACTGTCAGTTTTGCGTCGGATTCGAAAATCTAGACTCACAGGAGAACGAGCATATGGTGCCCGAGGCAGCACTAGACCCTGGAGACAAGTCGGCTGTAGGACGATGTATTGAATCGCGACGCAATTTGTGTGTTCCATCGTCATTAAGAGGCTCTGAACGTTACAATTAATTGTCAGTTTTGCGTCGGATTCGAAAATCTAGACTCATAGGAGAACGACCAAGAGGTGCCAGGAGCAGCAATACTACCTCGGAGACATGTCGGCTGGAGGACGATGTATTGAATCGCGACGCAATTTGTGTGTTCCATCGTCAGTATCAGGCTCTGAACGTTACAATTCACTGTCAGTTTTGCGTCGGATTCGAAAATCTAGACTCACAGGAGAACGAGCATATGGTGCCCGAGGCAGCACTAGACCCTTGGAGACAAGTCGGCTGTAGGACGATGTATTGAATCGCGACGCAATTTGTGTGTTCCATCGTCATTAAGAGGCTCTGAACGTTAAATTAACTGTCAGTTTTGCGTCGGATTCGAAAATCTAGACTCACAGATGAACGACCATAAGGTGCCCGAGGCAGCAATAGACCCTTCGAGACAAGTCGGCTGGAGGACGATGTATTGAATCGCGACGCAATTTGTGTGTCCCATCGTCATTAACAGGCTCTGAACGTTACAATTAACTGTCAGTTTTGCATCGCATTCGAAAAACTAGACTCACAGGAGAACGACCATAAGGTGCCCGAGGCAGCAATAGACCCTTGGAGACAAGTCGGCTGGAGGACGATGTATTGAATCGCGACGCAATTTGGGTGTTCCATCGTCATTAAGAGGCTCTGAACGTTACAATTAACTGTCAGTTTTGCATCGCATTCGAAAAACTAGACTCACAGGAGAACGACCATAAGGTGCCCGAGGCAGCAATAGACCCTTGGAGACAAGTCGGCTGGAGGACGATGTATTGATTCGCGACGCAATTTGTGTGTTCCATCGTCATTAAGAGGCTCTGAACGTTACAATTAATTGGCAGTTTTGCGCCGGATTCGATAAACTAGACTCATAGGAGAACGACCAAAAGGTGCCAGCAGCAGCAATACTACCTCGGAGACATGTCGGCTGGAGGACGATGTCTTGAATCGCGACGCAATTAGTGTGTTCCATCGTCGTGTTTTGCGTCGTATTCTGAAAACTAGACTCACAGGAGAACGAGCATATGGTGCCCGAGGCAGCACTAGACCCTTGGAGACAAGTCGGCTGTAGGACGATGTATTGAGTCGCGACGCAATTTGTGTGTTCCATCGTCATTAAGAGGCTCTGAACGTTACAATTAATTGTCAGTTTTGCGCCGGATTCGAAAAACTAGACTCATAGGAGAACGACCAAGAGGTGCCAGGAGCAGCAATACTACCTCGGAGACATGTCGGCTGGAGGACGATGTATTGAATCGCGACCCAATTTGTGTGTTCCATCGTCAGTATCAGGCTCTGAACGTTACAATTCACTGTCAGTTTTGCGTCGGATTCGAAAATCTAGACTCACAGGAGAACGACCATAAGGTGCCCGAGGCAGCACTAGACCCTTGGAGACAAGTCGGCTGGAGGACGATGTATTGAGTCGCTACGCAATTTGTGTGTCCCATCGTCATTAACAGGTTCTGAACGTTACAATTAACTGTCAGTTTTGCGTCGGATTCGAAAATCTAGACTCACAGGAGAACGAGCATATGGTGCCCGAGGCAGCACTAGACCCTTGGAGACAAGTCGGCTGTAGGACGATGTATTGAATCGCGACGCAATTTGTGTGTTCCATCGTCATCAAGAGGCTCTGAACGTTACAATTCACTGTAAGTTTTGCGTCGGATTCGAAAATCTAGACTCACAGGAGAACGGGCATATGGTGCCCGAGGCACCACTAGACCCTTGGAGACAAGTCGGCTGTAGGACGATGTATTGAATCGCGACGCAATTTGTGTGTTCCATCGTCATTAAGAGGCTCTGAACGTTACAATTAACTGTCAGTTTTGCGTCGGATTCGAAAATCTAGACTCACAGGAGAACGAGCATATGGTGCCCGAGGCAGCACTAGACCCTGGAGACAAGTCGGCTGTAGGACGATGTATTGAATCGCGACGCAATTTGTGTGTTCCATCGTCATTAAGAGGCTCTGAACGTTACAATTAATTGTCAGTTTTGCGTCGGATTCGAAAATCTAGACTCATAGGAGAACGACCAAGAGGTGCCAGGAGCAGCAATACTACCTCGGAGACATGTCGGCTGGAGGACGATGTATTGAATCGCGACGCAATTTGTGTGTTCCATCGTCAGTATCAGGCTCTGAACGTTACAATTCACTGTCAGTTTTGCGTCGGATTCGAAAATCTAGACTCACAGGAGAACGAGCATATGGTGCCCGAGGCAGCACTAGACCCTTGGAGACAAGTCGGCTGTAGGACGATGTATTGAATCGCGACGCAATTTGTGTGTTCCATCGTCATTAAGAGGCTCTGAACGTTAAATTAACTGTCAGTTTTGCGTCGGATTCGAAAATCTAGACTCACAGATGAACGACCATAAGGTGCCCGAGGCAGCAATAGACCCTTCGAGACTAGTCGGCTGTAGGACGATGTATTGAGTCGCGACGCAATTTGTGTGTCCCATCGTCATTAACAGGCTCTGAACGTTACAATTAACTGTCAGTTTTGCGTCGGATTCGAAAATCTAGACTCACAGGAGAACGAGCATATGGTGCCCGAGGCAGCACTAGACCCTTGGAGACAAGTCGGCTGTAGGACGATGTATTGAGTCGCGACGCAATTTGTGTGTTCCATCGTCATTAAGAGGCTCTGAACGTTACAATTAATTGTCAGTTTTGCGCCGGATTCGAAAAACTAGACTCATAGGAGAACGACCATAAGAGGCCCGAGGCACCAATAGACCCTTCGAGACAAGTCGGCTGGAGGACGATGTATTGAATCGCGACGCAATTTGTGTGTCCCATCGTCATTAACAGGCTCTGAACGTTACAATTAACTGTCAGTTTTGCATCGCATTCGAAAAACTAGACTCACAGGAGAACGACCATAAGGTGCCCGAGGCAGCAATAGACCCTTGGAGACAAGTCGGCTGGAGGACGATGTATTGAATCGCGACGCAATTTGGGTGTTCCATCGTCATTAAGAGGCTCTGAACGTTACAATTAACTGTCAGTTTTGCATCGCATTCGAAAAACTAGACTCACAGGAGAACCACCATAAGGTGCCCGAGGCAGCAATAGACCCTTGGAGACAAGTCGGCTGGAGGACGATGTATTGATTCGCGACGCAATTAGTGTGTTCCATCGTCATTAAGAGGCTCTGAACGTTACAATTAATTGGCAGTTTTGCGCCGGATTCGATAAACTAGACTCATAGGAGAACGACCAAAAGGTGCCAGCAGCAGCAATACTACCTCGGAGACATGTCGGCTGGAGGACGATGTATTGAATCGCGACGCAATTAGTGTGTTCCATCGTCGTGTTTGGCGTCGTATTCTGAAAACTAGACTCACAGGAGAACGAGCATATGGTGCCCGAGGCAGCACTAGACCCTTGGAGACAAGTCGGCTGTAGGACGATGTATTGAGTCGCGACGCAATTTGTGTGTTCCATCGTCATTAAGAGGCTCTGAACGTTACAATTAATTGTCAGTTTTGCGCCGGATTCGAAAAACTAGACTCATAGGAGAACGACCAAGAGGTGCCAGGAGCAGCAATACTACCTCGGAGACATGTCGGCTGGAGGACGATGTATTGAATCGCGACCCAATTTGTGTGTTCCATCGTCAGTATCAGGCTCTGAACGTTACAATTCACTGTCAGTTTTGCGTCGGATTCGAAAATCTAGACTCACAGGAGAACGACCATAAGGTGCCCGAGGCAGCACTAGACCCTTGGAGACAAGTCGGCTGGAGGACGATGTATTGAGTCGCTACGCAATTTGTGTGTCCCATCGTCATTAACAGGTTCTGAACGTTACAATTAACTGTCAGTTTTGCGTCGGATTCGAAAATCTAGACTCACAGGAGAACGAGCATATGGTGCCCGAGGCAGCACTAGACCCTTGGAGACAAGTCGGCTGTAGGACGATGTATTGAATCGCGACGCAATTTGTGTGTTCCATCGTCATCAAGAGGCTCTGAACGTTACAATTCACTGTAAGTTTTGCGTCGGATTCGAAAATCTAGACTCACAGGAGAACGGGCATATGGTGCCCGAGGCACCACTAGACCCTTGGAGACAAGTCGGCTGTAGGACGATGTACTGAATCGCGACGCAATTTGTGTGTTCCATCGTCATTAAGAGGCTCTGAACGTTACAATTAACTGTCAGTTTTGCGTCGGATTCGAAAATCTAGACTCACAGGAGAACGACCATAAGGTGCCCGAGGCAGCAATAGACCCTTGGAGACAAGTCGGCTGGAGGACGATGTATTGAGTCGCGACGAAATTTGTGTGTCCCATCGTCATTAAGAGGCTCTGAACGTTACAATTAATTGTCAGTTTTGCGCCGGATTCGAAAAACTAGACTCATAGGAGAACGACCAAGAGGTGCCAGGAGCAGCAATACTACCTCGGAGACATGTCTGCTGGAGGACGATGTATTGAATCGCGACGCAATTTGTGTGTTCCATCGTCATTAAGAGGCTCTGAACGTTACAATTAACTGTCAGTTTTGCGCCGGATTCGAAAATCTAGACTCACAGATGAACGACCATAAGGTGCCCGAGGCAGCAATAGACCCTTGGAGACAAGTCGGCTGTAGGACGATGTATTGAATCGCGACGCAATTTGTGTGTTCCATCGTCATCAAGAGGCTCTGAACCTTACATTTAACTGTCTGTTATGCGTCGGATTCGAAAATCTAGACTCACCGATGAACGACCATAAGGTGCCCGAGGCAGCAATAGACCCTTCGAGACAAGTCGGCTGGAGGACGATGTATTGAATCGCGACGCAATTTGGGTGTTCCATCATCATTAAGAGGCTCTGAACCTTACAATTAACTGTCAGTTTTGCGTCGGATTCGAAAATCTAGACTCACCGATGAACGACCATAAGGTGCCCGAAGCAGCAATAGACCCTTCGAGACAAGTCGGCTGGAGGACGATGTATTGAATCGCGACGCAATTTGTGTGTTCCATCGTCATTAACAGGCTCTGAACGTTACAATTAACTGTCAGTTTTGCGTCGGATTCCAAAATCTAGACTCACAGGAGAACGAGCATATGGTGCCCGAGGCAGCACTAGACCCTTGGAGACAAGTCGGCTGTAGGACGATGTATTGAATCGCGACGCAATTTGTGTGTTCCATCGTCATTAAGAGGCTCTGAACGTTACAATTAATTGTCAGTTTTGCGTCGGATTCGAAAATCTAGACTCATAGGAGAACGACCAAGAGGTGCCAGGAGCAGCAATACTACCTCGGAGACATGTCGGCTGGAGGACGATGTATTGAATCGCGACGCAATTTGTGTGTTCCATCGTCAGTATCAGGCTCTGAACGTCACAATTCACTGTCAGTTTTGCGTCGGATTCGAAAATCTAGACTCACAGGAGAACGAGCATATGGTGCTCGAGGCAGCACTAGACCCTAGGAGACAAGTCGGCTGTAGGACGATGTATTGAATCGCGACGCAATTTGTGTGTTCCATCGTCATTAAGAGGCTCTGAACGTTAAATTAACTGTCAGTTTTGCGTCGGATTCGAAAATCTAGACTCACAGATGAACGACCATAAGGTGCCCGAGGCAGCAATAGACCCTTCGAGACAAGTCGGCTGGAGGACGATGTATTGAGTCGCGACGCAATTTGTGTGTCCCATCGTCATTAACAGGCTCTGAATGTTACAATTAACTGTCAGTTTTGCGTCGGATTCGAAAATCTAGACTCACAGGAGAACGAGCATATGGTGCCCGAGGCAGCACTAGACCCCTGGAGACAAGTCGGCTGTAGGACGATGTATTGAATCGCGACGCAATTAGTGTGTTCCATCGTCATTAAGAGGCTCTGAACGTTACAATTAATTGTCAGTTTTGCGTCGGATTCGAAAATCTAGACTCATAGGAGAACGACCAAGAGGTGCCAGGAGCAGCAATACTACCTCGGAGACATGTCGGCTGGAGGACGATGTATTGAATCGCGACGCAATTTGTGTGTTCCATCGTCAGTATCAGGCTCTGAACGTTACAATTAACTGTCAGTTTTGCATCGCATTCGAAAAACTAGACTCACAGGAGAACAACCATAAGGTGCCCGAGGCAGCAATAGACCATTGGAGACAAGTCGGCTGGAGGACGATGTATTGAATCGCGACGCAATTTGGGTGTTCCATCGTCATTAAGAGGCTCTGAACGTTACAATTAACTGTCAGTTTTGCATCGCATTCGAAAAACTAGACTCACAGGAGAACGACCATAAGGTGCCCGAGGCAGCAATAGACCCTTGGAGACAAGTCGGCTGGAGGACGATGTGTTGATTCGCGACGCAATTTGTGTGTTCCATCGTCATTAAGAGGCTCTGAACGTTACAATTAATTGTCAGTTTTGCGCCGGATTCGATAAACTAGACTCATAGGAGAACGACCAAAAGGTGCCAGGAGCAGCAATACTACCTCGGAGACAAGTCGGCTGGAGGACGATGTATTGAATCGCGACGCAATTTGTGTGTTCCATCGTCATTAAGAGGCTCTGAACCTTACAATTAACTGTCAGTTTTGCGTCGGATTCGAAAATCTAGACTCACCGATGAACGACCATAAGGTGCCCGAGGCAGCAATAGACCCTTCGAGACAAGTCGGCTGGAGGACGATGTATTGAATCGCGACGCAATTTGTGTGTTCCATCGTCATTAACAGGCTCTGAACGTTACAATTAATTGTCAGTTTTGCGTCGTATTCGAAAAACTAGACTCACAGGAGAACGACGATAAGGTGCCCGAGGCAGCACTAGACCCTTGGAGACAAGTCGGCTGGAGGACGATGTATTGAGTCGCGACGCAATTTGTGTGTCCCATCGACATTAACAGGCTCTGAACGTTACAATTAACTGTTAGTTTTGCGTCGGATTCGAAAATCTAGACTCACAGGAGAACGAGCATATGGTGCCCGAGGCAGCACTAGACCCTGGAGACAAGTCGGCTGTAGGACGATGTATTGAATCGCGACGCAATTTGTGTGTTCCATCGTCATTAAGAGGCTCTGAACGTTACAATTAATTGTCAGTTTTGCGTCGGATTCGAAAATCTAGACTCATAGGAGAACGACCAAGAGGTGCCAGGAGCAGCAATACTACCTCGGAGACATGTCGGCTGGAGGACGATGTATTGAATCGAGACGCAATTTGTGTGTTCCATCGTCAGTATCAGGCTCTGAACGTTACAATTCACTGTCAGTTTTGCGTCGGATTCGAAAATCTAGACTCACAGGAGAACGAGCATATGGTGCCCGAGGCAGCACTAGACCCTTGGAGACAAGTCGGCTGTAGGACGATGTATTGAATCGCGACGCAATTTGTGTGTTCCATCGTCATTAAGAGGCTCTGAACGTTAAATTAACTGTCAGTTTTGCGTCGGATTCGAAAATCTAGACTCACAGATGAACGACCATAAGGTGCCCGAGGCAGCAATAGACCCTTGGAGACAATTCGGCTGGAGGACGATGTATTGAGTCGCGACGCAATTTGTGTGTCCCATCGTCATTAACAGGCTCTGAATGTTACAATTCACTGTCAGTTTTGCGTCGGATTCGAAAATCTAGACTCACAGGAGAACGAGCATATGGTGCCCGAGGCAGCACTAGACCCTTGGAGACAAGTCGGCTGTAGGACGATGTATTGAATCGCGACGCAATTTGTGTGTTCCATCGTCATTAAGAGGCTCTGAACGTTACAATTAATTGTCAGTTTTGCGCCGGATTCGAAAAACTAGACTCATAGGAGAACGACCATAAGAGGCCCGAGGCACCAATAGACCCTTCGAGACAAGTCGGCTGGAGGACGATGTATTGAATCGCGACGCAATTTGTGTGTCCCATCGTCATTAACAGGCTCTGAACGTTACAATTAACTGTCAGTTTTGCGTCGGATTCGAAAATCTAGACTCACAGGAGAACGAGCATATGGTGCCCGAGGCAGCACTAGACCCTTGGAGACAAGTCGGCTGTAGGACGATGTATTAAATCGCGACGCAATTTGTGTGTTCCATCGTCATCAAGAGGCTCTGAACGTTACAATTCACTGTCACTTTTGCGTCGGATTCGAAAATCTAGACTCACAGGAGAACGAGCATATGGTGCCCGAGGCAGCACTAGACCCTTGGAGACAGGTCGGCTGTAGGACGATGTATTAAATCGCGACGCAATTTGTGTGTCCCATCGTCAGTATCAGGCTCTGAACGTTACAATTAACTGTCAGTTTTGCATCGCATTCGAAAAACTAGACTCACAGGAGAACGACCATAAGGTGCCCGAGGCAGCAATAGACCCTTGGAGACAAGTCGGCTGGAGGACGATGTATTGAATCGCGACGCAATTTGGGTGTTCCATCGTCATTAAGAGGCTCTGAACGTTACAATTAACTGTCAGTTTTGCATCGCATTCGAAAAACTAGACTCACAGGAGAACGACCATAAGGTGCCCGAGGCAGCACTAGACCCCTGGAGACAAGTCGGCTGTAGGACGATGTATTGAATCGCGACGCAATTTGTGTGTTCCATCGTCATTAAGAGGCTCTGAACGTTACAATTAATTGTCAGTTTTGCGTCGGATTCGAAAATCTAGACTCATAGGAGAACGACCAAGAGGTGCCAGGAGCAGCAATACTACCTCGGAGACATGTCGGCTGGAGGACGATGTATTGAATCGCGACGCAATTTGTGTGTTCCATCGTCAGTATCAGGCTCTGAACGTTACAATTAACTGTCAGTTTTGCATCGCATTCGAAAAACTAGACTCACAGGAGAACAACCATAAGGTGCCCGAGGCAGCAATAGACCATTGGAGACAAGTCGGCTGGAGGACGATGTATTGAATCGCGACGCAATTTGGGTGTTCCATCGTCATTAAGAGGCTCTGAACGTTACAATTAACTGTCAGTTTTGCATCGCATTCGAAAAACTAGACTCACAGGAGAACGACCATAAGGTGCCCGAGGCAGCAATAGACCCTTGGAGACAAGTCGGCTGGAGGACGATGTATTGATTCGCGACGCAATTTGTGTGTTCCATCGTCATTAAGAGGCTCTGAACGTTACAATTAATTGTCAGTTTTGCGCCGGATTCGATAAACTAGACTCATAGGAGAACGACCAAAAGGTGCCAGGAGCAGCAATACTACCTCGGAGACAAGTCGGCTGGAGGACGATGTATTGAATCGCGACGCAATTTGTGTGTTCCATCGTCATTAAGAGGCTCTGAACCTTACAATTAACTGTCAGTTTTGCGTCGGATTCGAAAATCTAGACTCACCGATGAACGACCATAAGGTGCCCGAGGCAGCAATAGACCCTTCGAGACAAGTCGGCTGGAGGACGATGTATTGAATCGCGACGCAATTTGTGTGTTCCATCGTCATTAACAGGCTCTGAACGTTACAATTAATTGTCAGTTTTGCGTCGTATTCGAAAAACTAGACTCACAGGAGAACGACCATAAGGTGCCCGAGGCAGCACTAGACCCTTGGAGACAAGTCGGCTGGAGGACGATGTATTGAGTCGCGACGCAATTTGTGTGTCCCATCGACATTAACAGGCTCTGAACGTTACAATTAACTGTCAGTTTTGCGTCGGATTCGAAAATCTAGACTCACAGGAGAACGAGCATATGGTGCCCGAGTCAGCATTAGACCCTGGAGACATGTCGGCTGTAGGACGATGTATTGAATCGCGACGCAATTTGTGTGTTCCATCGTCATTAAGAGGCTCTGAACGTTACAATTAATTGTCAGTTTTGCGTCGGATTCGAAAATCTAGACTCATAGGAGAACGACCAAGAGGTGCCAGGAGCAGCAATACTACCTCGGAGACATGTCGGCTGGAGGACGATGTATTGAATCGCGACGCAATTTGTGTGTTCCATCGTCAGTATCAGGCTCTGAACGTTACAATTCACTGTCAGTTTTGCGTCGGATTCGAAAATCTAGACTCACAGGAGAACGAGCATATGGTGCCCGAGGCAGCACTAGACCCTTGGAGACAAGTCGGCTGTAGGACGATGTATTGAATCGCGACGCAATTTGTGTGTTCCATCGTCATTAAGAGGCTCTGAACGTTAAATTAACTGTCAGTTTTGCGTCGGATTCGAAAATCTAGACTCACAGATGAACGACCATAAGGTGCCCGAGGCAGCAATAGACCCTTCGAGACAAGTCGGCTGGAGGACGATGTATTGAGTCGCGACGCAATTTGTGTGTCCCATCGTCATTAACAGGCTCTGAATGTTACAATTCACTGTCAGTTTTGCGTCGGATTCGAAAATCTAGACTCACAGGAGAACGAGCATATGGTGCCCGAGGCAGCACTAGACCCTTGGAGACAAGTCGGCTGTAGGACGATGTATTGAATCGCGACGCAATTTGTGTGTTCCATCGTCATTAAGAGGCTCTGAACGTTACAATTAATTGTCAGTTTTGCGCCGGATTCGAAAAACTAGACTCATAGGAGAACGACCATAAGAGGCCCGAGGCACCAATAGACCCTTCGAGACAAGTCGGCTGGAGGACGATGTATTGAATCGCGACGCAATTTGTGTGTCCCATCGTCATTAACAGGCTCTGAACGTTACAATTCACTGTCAGTTTTACGTCGGATTCGAAAATCTAGACTCACAGGAGAACGAGCATATGGTGCCCGAGGCAGCACTAGACCCTTGGAGACAAGTCGGCTGTAGGACGATGTATTAAATCGCGACGCAATTTGTGTGTTCCATCGTCATCAAGAGGCTCTGAACGTTACAATTCACTGTCACTTTTGCGTCGGATTCGAAAATCTAGACTCACAGGAGAACGAGCATATGGTGCCCGAGGCAGCACTAGACCCTTGGAGACAGGTCGGCTGTAGGACGATGTATTAAATCGCGACGCAATTTGTGTGTCCCATCGTCATTAACAGGCTCTGAACGTTACAATTAACTGTCAGTTTTGCATCGCATTCGAAAAACTAGACTCACAGGAGAACGACCATAAGGTGCCCGAGGCAGCAATAGACCCTTGGAGACAAGTCGGCTGGAGGACGATGTATTGAATCGCGACGCAATTTGGGTGTTCCATCGTCATTAAGAGGCTCTGAACGTTACAATTAACTGTCAGTTTTGCATCGCATTCGAAAAACTAGACTCACAGGAGAACGACCATAAGGTGCCCGAGGCAGCAATAGACCCTTGGAGACAAGTCGGCTGGAGGACGATGTATTGATTCGCGACGCAATTTGTGTGTTCCATCGTCATTAAGAGGCTCTGAACGTTACAATTAATTGTCAGTTTTGCGCCGGATTCGATAAACTAGACTCATAGGAGAACGACCAAAAGGTGCCAGGAGCAGCAATACTACCTCGGAGACATGTCGGCTGGAGGACGATGTATTGAATCGCGACGCAATTAGTGTGTTCCATCGTCAGTATTAGGCTCTGAACGTTACAATTAACCGTCAGTTTTGCGTCGTATTCTGAAAACTAGACACAGGAGAACGAGCATATGGTGCCCGAGGCAGCTATAGACCCTTGGAGACAAGTCGGCTGGAGGACGATGTATTGAATCGCGACGCAATTTGTGTGTTCCATCGTCATTAAGAGGCTCTGAACCTTACAATTAACTGTCAGTTTTGCGTCGGATTCGAAAATCTAGACTCACCGATGAACGACCATAAGGTGCCCGAGGCAGCAATAGACCCTTCGAGACAAGTCGGCTGGAGGACGATGTATTGAATCGCGACGCAATTTGTGTGTTCCATCGTCATTAACAGGCTCTGAACGTTACAATTAATTGTCAGTTTTGCGTCGTATTCGAAAAACTAGACTCACAGGAGAACGACCATAAGGTGCCCGAGGCAGCACTAGACCCTTGGAGACAAGTCGGCTGGAGGACGATGTATTGAGTCGCGACGCAATTTGTGTGTTCCATCGTCATTAAGAGGCTCTGAACCTTACAATTAACTGTCAGTTTTGCGTCGGATTCCAAAATCTAGACACACAGGAGAACGACCATAAGGTGCCCGAGGCAGCACTAGACCGTTGGAGACATGTCGGCTGGAGGACGATGTATTGAATCGCGACGCAATTTGTGTGTTCCATCGTCATTAAGAGGCTCTGAACGTTACAATTAATTGTCAGTTTTGCGCCGGATTCGAAAAACTAGACTCATAGGAGAACGACCAAGAGGTGCCAGGAGCAGCAATACTACCTCGGAGACATGTCGGATGGAGGACGATGTATTGAATCGCGACCCAATTTGTGTGTTCCATCGTCAGTATCAGGCTCTGAACGTTACAATTCACTGTCAGTTTTGCGTCGGATTCGAAAATCTAGACTCACAGGAGAACGACCATAAGGTGCCCGAGGCAGCACTAGACCCTTGGAGACAAGTCGGCTGGAGGACGATGTATTGAGTCGCGACGCAATTTGTGTGTCCCATCGTCATTAACAGGTTCTGAACGTTACAATTAACTGTCAGTTTTGCGTCGGATTCGAAAATCTAGACTCACAGGAGAACGAGCATATGGTGCCCGAGGCAGCACTAGACCCTTGGAGACAAGTCGGCTGTAGGACGATGTATTGAATCGCGACGCAATTTGTGTGTTCCATCGTCATCAAGAGGCTCTGAACGTTACAATTCACTGTAAGTTTTGCGTCGGATTCGAAAATCTAGACTCACAGGAGAACGGGCATATGGTGCCCGAGGCAGCACTAGACCCTTGGAGACAAGTCGGCTGTAGGACGATGTATTGAATCGCGACGCAATTTGTGTGTTCCATCGTCATTAAGAGGCTCTGAACGTTACAATTAACTGTCAGTTTTGCGTCGGATTCGAAAATCTAGACTCACAGGAGAACGACCATAAGGTGCCCGAGGCAGCAATAGACCCTTGGAGACAAGTCGGCTGGAGGACGATGTATTGAGTCGCGACGAAATTTGTGTGTCCCATCGTCATTAAGAGGCTCTGAACGTTACAATTAATTGTCAGTTTTGCGCCGGATTCGAAAAACTAGACTCATAGGAGAACGACCAAGAGGTGCCAGGAGCAGCAATACTACCTCGGAGACATGTCGGCTGGAGGACGATGTATTGAATCGCGACGCAATTTGTGTGTTCCATCGTCATTAAGAGGCTCTGAACGTTACAATTAACTGTCAGTTTTGCGCCGGATTCGAAAATCTAGACTCACAGATGAACGACCATAAGGTGCCCGAGGCAGAAATAGACCCTTGGAGACAAGTCGGCTGTAGGACGATGTATTGAATCGCGACGCAATTTGTGTGTTCCATCGTCATCAAGAGGCTCTGAACCTTACATTTAACTGTCAGTTTTGCGTCGGATTCGAAAATCTAGACTCACCGATGAACGACCATAAGAAGCCCGAGGCAGCAATAGACCCTTCGAGACAAGTCGGCTGGAGGACGATGTATTGAATCGCGACGCAATTTGTGTGTTCCATCGTCATTAAGAGGCTCTGAACGTTACAATTAACCGTCAGTTTTCTGTCGTATTCTGAAAACTAGACTCACAGGAGAACGAGCATATGGTGCCCGAGGCAGCACTAGACCCTTGGAGACAAGTCGGCTGTAGGACGATGTATTAAATCGCGACGCAATTTGTGTGTTCCATCGTCATCAAGAGGCTCTGAACGTTACAATTCACTGTCAGTTTTGCGTCGGATTCGAAAATCTAGACTCACAGGAGAACGAGCATATGGTGCCCGAGGCAACACTAGACCCTTGGAGACAAGTCGGCTGTAGGACGATGTATTGAATCGCGACGCAATTTGTGTGTCCCATCGTCATTAACAGGCTCTGAACGTTACAATTAACTGTCAGTTTTGCATCGCATTCGAATAACTAGACTCACAGGAGAACGACCATAAGGTGCCCGAGGCAGCAATAGACCCTTGGAGACAAGTCGGCTGGAGGACGATGTATTGAATCGCGACGCAATTTGGGTGTTCCATCGTCATTAAGAGGCTCTGAACCTTACAATTAACTGTCAGTTTTGCGTCGGATTCGAAAATCTAGACTCACCGATGAACGACCATAAGGTGCCCGAGGCAGCAATAGACCCTTCGAGACAAGTCGGCTGGAGGACGATGTATTGAGTCGCGACGCAATTTGTGTGTCCCATCGACATTAACAGGCTCTGAACGTTACAATTAACTGTCAGTTTTGCGTCGGATCCGAAAATCTAGACTCACAGGAGAACGAGCATATGGTGCCCGAGGCAGCACTAGACCCTTGGAGACAGGTCGGCTGTAGGACGATGTATTAAATCGCGACGCAATTTGTGTGTCCCATCGTCATTAACAGGCTCTGAACGTTACAATTAACTGTCAGTTTTGCATCGCATTTGAAAAACTAGACTCACAGGAGAACGACCATAAGGTGCCCGAGGCAGCAATAGACCCTTGGAGACAAGTCGGCTGGAGGACGATGTATTGAATCGCGACGCAATTTGGGTGTTCCATCGTCATTAAGAGGCTCTGAACGTTACAATTAACTGTCAGTTTTGCATCGCATTCGAAAAACTAGACTCACAGGAGAACGACCATAAGGTGCCCGAGGCAGCACTAGACCCCTGGAGACAAGTCGGCTGTAGGACGATGTATTGAATCGCGACGCAATTTGTGTGTTCCATCGTCATTAAGAGGCTCTGAACGTTACAATTAATTGTCAGTTTTGCGTCGGATTCGAAAATCTAGACTCATAGGAGAACGACCAAGAGGTGCCAGGAGCAGCAATACTACCTCGGAGACATGTCGGCTGGAGGACGATGTATTGAATCGCGACGCAATTTGTGTGTTCCATCGTCAGTATCAGGCTCTGAACGTTACAATTAACTGTCAGTTTTGCATCGCATTCGAAAAACTAGACTCACAGGAGAACAACCATAAGGTGCCCGAGGCAGCAATAGACCATTGGAGACAAGTCGGCTGGAGGACGATGTATTGAATCGCGACGCAATTTGGGTGTTCCATCGTCATTAAGAGGCTCTGAACGTTACAATTAACTGTCAGTTTTGCATCGCATTCGAAAAACTAGACTCACAGGAGAACGACCATAAGGTGCCCGAGGCAGCAATAGACCCTTGGAGACAAGTCGGCTGGAGGACGATGTATTGATTCGCGACGCAATTTGTGTGTTCCATCGTCATTAAGAGGCTCTGAACGTTACAATTAATTGTCAGTTTTGCGCCGGATTCGATAAACTAGACTCATAGGAGAACGACCAAAAGGTGCCAGGAGCAGCAATACTACCTCGGAGACAAGTCGGCTGGAGGACGATGTATTGAATCGCGACGCAATTTGTGTGTTCCATCGTCATTAAGAGGCTCTGAACCTTACAATTAACTGTCAGTTTTGCGTCGGATTCGAAAATCTAGACTCACCGATGAACGACCATAAGGTGCCCGAGGCAGCAATAGACCCTTCGAGACAAGTCGGCTGGAGGACGATGTATTGAATCGCGACGCAATTTGTGTGTTCCATCGTCAGTATCAGGCTCTGAACGTTACAATTCACTGTCAGTTTTGCGTCGGATTCGAAAATCTAGACTCACAGGAGAACGAGCATATGGTGCCCGAGGCAGCACTAGACCCTTGGAGACAAGTCGGCTGTAGGACGATGTATTGAATCGCGACGCAATTTGTGTGTTCCATCGTCATTAAGAGGCTCTGAACGTTAAATTAACTGTCAGTTTTGCGTCGGATTCGAAAATCTAGACTCACAGATGAACGACCATAAGGTGCCCGAGGCAGCAATAGACCCTTCGAGACAAGTCGGCTGGAGGACGATGTATTGAGTCGCGACGCAATTTGTGTGTCCCATCGTCATTAACAGGCTCTGAATGTTACAATTCACTGTCAGTTTTGCGTCGGATTCGAAAATCTAGACTCACAGGAGAACGAGCATATGGTGCCCGAGGCAGCACTAGACCCTTGGAGACAAGTCGGCTGTAGGACGATGTATTGAATCGCGACGCAATTTGTGTGTTCCATCGTCATTAAGAGGCTCTGAACGTTACAATTAATTGTCAGTTTTGCGCCGGATTCGAAAAACTAGACTCATAGGAGAACGACCATAAGAGGCCCGAGGCACCAATAGACCCTTCGAGACAAGTCGGCTGGAGGACGATGTATTGAATCGCGACGCAATTTGTGTGTCCCATCGTCATTAACAGGCTCTGAACGTTACAATTCACTGTCAGTTTTACGTCGGATTCGAAAATCTAGACTCACAGGAGAACGAGGCAGCACTAGACCCTTGGAGACAAGTCGGCTGTAGGACGATGTATTAAATCGCGACGCAATTTGTGTGTTCCATCGTCATCAAGAGGCTCTGAACGTTACAATTCACTGTCACTTTTGCGTCGGATTCGAAAATCTAGACTCACAGGAGAACGAGCATATGGTGCCCGAGGCAGCACTAGACCCTTGGAGACAGGTCGGCTGTAGGACGATGTATTAAATCGCGACGCAATTTGTGTGTCCCATCGTCATTAACAGGCTCTGAACGTTACAATTAACTGTCAGTTTTGCATCGCATTCGAAAAACTAGACTCATAGGAGAACGACCATAAGGTGCCCGAGGCAGCAATAGACCCTTGGAGACAAGTCGGCTGGAGGACGATGTATTGAATCGCGACGCAATTTGGGTGTTCCATCGTCATTAAGAGGCTCTGAACGTTACAATTAACTGTCAGTTTTGCATCGCATTCGAAAAACTAGACTCACAGGAGAACGACCATAAGGTGCCCGAGGCAGCAATAGACCCTTGGAGACAAGTCGGCTGGAGGACGATGTATTGATTCGCGACGCAATTTGTGTGTTCCATCGTCATTAAGAGGCTCTGAACGTTACAATTAATTGTCAGTTTTGCGCCGGATTCGATAAACTAGACTCATAGGAGAACGACCAAAAGGTGCCAGGAGCAGCAATACTACCTCGGAGACATGTCGGCTGGAGGACGATGTATTGAATCGCGACGCAATTAGTGTGTTCCATCGTCAGTATCAGGCTCTGAACGTTACAATTAACCGTCAGTTTTGCGTCGTATTCTGAAAACTAGACACAGGAGAACGAGCATATGGTGCCCGAGGCAGCTATAGACCCTTGGAGACAAGTCGGCTGGAGGACGATGTATTGAATCGCGACGCAATTTGTGTGTTCCATCGTCATTAAGAGGCTCTGAACCTTACAATTAACTGTCAGTTTTGCGTCGGATTCGAAAATCTAGACTCACCGATGAACGACCATAAGGTGCCCGAGGCAGCAATAGACCCTTCGAGACAAGTCGGCTGGAGGACGATGTATTGAATCGCGACGCAATTTGTGTGTTCCATCGTCATTAACAGGCTCTGAACGTTACAATTAATTGTCAGTTTTGCGTCGTATTCGAAAAACTAGACTCACAGGAGAACGACCATAAGGTGCCCGAGGCAGCACTAGACCCTTGGAGACAAGTCGGCTGGAGGACGATGTATTGAGTCGCGACGCAATTTGTGTGTTCCATCGTCATTAAGAGGCTCTGAACCTTACAATTAACTGTCAGTTTTGCGTCGGATTCCAAAATCTAGACACACAGGAGAACGACCATAAGGTGCCCGAGGCAGCACTAGACCGTTGGAGACATGTCGGCTGGAGGACGATGTATTGAATCGCGACGCAATTTGTGTGTTCCATCGTCATTAAGAGGCTCTGAACGTTACAATTAATTGTCAGTTTTGCGCCGGATTCGAAAAACTAGACTCATAGGAGAACGACCAAGAGGTGCCAGGAGCAGCAATACTACCTCGGAGACATGTCGGATGGAGGACGATGTATTGAATCGCGACCCAATTTGTGTGTTCCATCGTCAGTATCAGGCTCTGAACGTTACAATTCACTGTCAGTTTTGCGTCGGATTCGAAAATCTAGACTCACAGGAGAACGACCATAAGGTGCCCGAGGCAGCACTAGACCCTTGGAGACAAGTCGGCTGGAGGACGATGTATTGAGTCGCGACGCAATTTGTGTGTCCCATCGTCATTAACAGGTTCTGAACGTTACAATTAACTGTCAGTTTTGCGTCGGATTCGAAAATCTAGACTCACAGGAGAACGAGCATATGGTGCCCGAGGCAGCACTAGACCCTTGGAGACAAGTCGGCTGTAGGACGATGTATTGAATCGCGACGCAATTTGTGTGTTCCATCGTCATCAAGAGGCTCTGAACGTTACAATTCACTGTAAGTTTTGCGTCGGATTCGAAAATCTAGACTCACAGGAGAACGGGCATATGGTGCCCGAGGCAGCACTAGACCCTTGGAGACAAGTCGGCTGTAGGACGATGTATTGAATCGCGACGCAATTTGTGTGTTCCATCGTCATTAAGAGGCTCTGAACGTTACAATTAACTGTCAGTTTTGCGCCGGATTCGAAAATCTAGACTCACAGATGAACGACCATAAGGTGCCCGAGGCAGCAATAGACCCTTGGAGACAAGTCGGCTGTAGGACGATGTATTGAATCGCGACGCAATTTGTGTGTTCCATCGTCATCAAGAGGCTCTGAATCTTACATTTAACTGTCAGTTTTGCGTCGGATTCGAAAATCTAGACTCACAGGATAACGACCATAAGGTGCCCGAGGCAGCAATAGACCCTTCGAGACAAGTCGGCTGGAGGACGATGTATTGAATCGCGACGCAATTTGTGTGTTCCATCGTCATTAAGAGGCTCTGAACGTTACAATTAACCGTCAGTTTTGCGTCGTATTCGAAAAACTAGACTCACAGGAGAACGACCATAAGGTGCCCGAGGCAGCACTAGACCCTTGGAGACAAGTCGGCTGGAGGACGATGTATTGAGTCGCGACGCAATTTGTGTGTTCCATCGTCATTAAGAGGCTCTGAACCTTACAATTAACTGTCAGTTTTGCGTCGGATTCCAAAATCTAGACACACAGGAGAACGACCATAAGGTGCCCGAGGCAGCACTAGACCGTTGGAGACATGTCGGCTGGAGGACGATGTATTGAATAACGACGCAATTTGTGTGTTCCATCGTCATTAAGAGGCTCTGAACGTTACAATTAATTGTCAGTTTTGCGCCGGATTCGAAAAACTAGACTCATAGGAGAACGACCAAGAGGTGCCAGGAGCAGCAATACTACCTCGGAGACATGTCGGCTGGAGGACGATGTATTGAATCGCGACGCAATTTGTGTGTTCCATCGTCAGTATCAGGCTCTGAACGTTACAATTCACTGTCAGTTTTGCGTCGGATTCGAAAATCTAGACTCACAGGAGAACGACCATAAGGTGCCCGAGGCAGCACTAGACCCTTGGAGACAAGTCGGCTGGAGGACGATGTATTGAGTCGCGACGCAATTTGTGTGTCCCATCGTCATTAACAGGCTCTGAACGTTACAATTAACTGTCAGTTTTGCGTCGGATTCGAAAATCTAGACTCACAGGAGAACGAGCATATGGTGCCCGAGGCAGCACTAGACCCTTGGAGACAAGTCGGCTGTAGGACGATGTATTGAATCGCGACGCAATTTGTGTGTTCCATCGTCATCAAGAGGCTCTGAACGTTACAATTCACTGTAAGTTTTGCGTCGGATTCGAAAAACTAGACTCATAGGAGAACGACCAAGAGGTGCCAGGAGCAGCAATACTACCTCGGAGACATGTCGGCTGGAGGACGATGTATTGGATCGCGACGCAATTTGTGTGTTCCATCGTCATTAAGAGGCTCTGAACGTTACAATTAACTGTCAGTTTTGCGCCGGATTCGAAAATCTAGACTCACAGGAGAACGACCATAAGGTGCCCGAGGCAGCAATAGACCCTTGGAGACAAGTCGGCTGTAGGACGATGTATTGAATCGCGACGCAATTTGTGTGTTCCATCGTCATCAAGAGGCTCTGAACCTTACATTTAACTGTCAGTTTTGCGTCGGATTCGAAAATCTAGACTCACCGATGAACGACCATAAGGTGCCCGAGGCAGCAATAGACCCTTCGAGACAAGTCGGCTGGAGGACGATGTATTGAATCGCGACGCAATTAGTGTGTTCCATCGTCATTAAGAGGCTCTGAACGTTACAATTAACCGTCAGTTTTGTGTCGTATTCTGAAAACTAGACTCACAGGAGAACGAGCATATGGTGCCCGAGGCAGCAGTAGACCCTTGGAGACAAGTCGGCTGTAGGACGATGTATTAAATCGCGACTCAATTTGTGTGTTCCATCGTCATCAAGAGGCTCTGAACGTTACAATTCACTGTCAGTTTTGCGTCGGATTCGAAAATCTAGACTCACAGGAGAACGAGCATATGGTGCCCGAGGCAGCACTAGACCCTTGGAGACAAGTCGGCTGTAGGACGATGTATTGAATCGCGACGCAATTTGTGTGTCCCATCGTCATTAACAGGCTCTGAACGTTACAATTAACTGTCAGTTTTGCATCGCATTCGAATAACTAGACTCACAGGAGAACGACCATAAGGTGCCCGAGGCAGCAATAGACCCTTGGAGACAAGTCGGCTGGAGGACGATGTATTGAATCGCGACGCAATTTGGGTGTTTCATCGTCATTAAGATGCTCTGAACGTTACAATTAACTGTCAGTTTTGCATCGCATTCGAAAAACTACACTCACAGGAGAACGACCATAAGGTGCCCGAGGCAGCAATAGACCCTTGGAGACAAGTCGGCTGGAGGACGATGTATTGATTCGCGACGCAATTTGTGTGTTCCATCGTCATTAAGAGGCTCTGAACGTTACAATTAATTGTCAGATTTGCGCCGGATTCGATAAACTAGACTCATAGGAGAACGACCAAAAGGTGCCAGGAGCAGCAATACTACCTCGGAGACAAGTCGGCTGGAGGACGATGTATTGAATCGCGACGCAATTTGTGTGTTCCATCGTCAGTATCAGGCTCTGAACGTTACAATTAACCGTCAGTTTTGCGTCGTATTCTGAAAACTAGACTCACAGGAGAACGAGCATATGGTGCCCGAGGCAGCTATAGACCCTTGGAGACAGGTCGGCTGGAGGACGATGTATTGAATCGCGACGCAAATTGTGTGTTCCATCGTCATTAAGAGGCTCTGAACCTTACAATTAACTGTCAGTTTTGCGTCGGATTCGAAAATCTAGACTCACCGATGAACGACCATAAGGTGCCCGAGGCAGCAATAGACCCTTCGAGACAAGTCTGCTGGAGGACGATGTATTGAATCGCGACGCAATTTGTGTGTTCCATCGTCATTAACAGGCTCTGAACGTTACAATTAACTGTCAGTTTAGCGTCGGATTCGAAAATCTAGACTCACAGGAGAACGAGCATATGGTGCCCGAGGCAGCACTAGACCCTTGGAGACAAGTCGGCTGTAGGACGATGTATTGAATCGCGACGCAATTTGTGTGTTCCATCGTCATTAAGAGGCTCTGAACGTTACAATTAATTGTCAGTTTTGCGTCGGATTCGAAAATCTAGACTCATAGGAGAACGACCAAGAGGTGCCAGGAGCAGCAATACTACCTCGGAGACATGTCGGCTGGAGGACGATGTATTGAATCGCGACGCAATTTGTGTGTTCCATCGTCAGTATCAGGCTCTGAACGTTACAATTAACTGTCAGTTTTGCGTCGGATTCGAAAATCTAGACTCACAGGAGAACGAGCATATGGTGCCCGAGGCAGCACTAGACCCTTGGAGACAGGTCGGCTGTAGGACGATGTATTAAATCGCGACGCAATTTGTGTGTCCCATCGTCATTAACAGGCTCTGAACGTTACAATTAACTGTCAGTTTTGCATCGCATTTGAAAAACTAGACTCACAGGAGAACGACCATAAGGTGCCCGAGGCAGCAATAGACCCTTGGAGACAAGTCGGCTGGAGGACGATGTATTGAATCGCGACGCAATTTGGGTGTTCCATCGTCATTAAGAGGCTCTGAACGTTACAATTAACTGTCAGTTTTGCATCGCATTCGAAAAACTAGACTCACAGGAGAACGACCATAAGGTGCCCGAGGCAGCACTAGACCCCTGGAGACAAGTCGGCTGTAGGACGATGTATTGAATCGCGACGCAATTTGTGTGTTCCATCGTCATTAAGAGGCTCTGAACGTTACAATTAATTGTCAGTTTTGCGTCGGATTCGAAAATCTAGACTCATAGGAGAACGACCAAGAGGTGCCAGGAGCAGCAATACTACCTCGGAGACATGTCGGCTGGAGGACGATGTATTGAATCGCGACGCAATTTGTGTGTTCCATCGTCAGTATCAGGCTCTGAACGTTACAATTAACTGTCAGTTTTGCATCGCATTCGAAAAACTAGACTCACAGGAGAACAACCATAAGGTGCCCGAGGCAGCAATAGACCATTGGAGACAAGTCGGCTGGAGGACGATGTATTGAATCGCGACGCAATTTGGGTGTTCCATCGTCATTAAGAGGCTCTGAACGTTACAATTAACTGTCAGTTTTGCATCGCATTCGAAAAACTAGACTCACAGGAGAACGACCATAAGGTGCCCGAGGCAGCAATAGACCCTTGGAGACAAGTCGGCTGGAGGACGATGTATTGATTCGCGACGCAATTTGTGTGTTCCATCGTCATTAAGAGGCTCTGAACGTTACAATTAATTGTCAGTTTTGCGCCGGATTCGATAAACTAGACTCATAGGAGAACGACCAAAAGGTGCCAGGAGCAGCAATACTACCTCGGAGACAAGTCGGCTGGAGGACGATGTATTGAATCGCGACGCAATTTGTGTGTTCCATCGTCATTAAGAGGCTCTGAACCTTACAATTAACTGTCAGTTTTGCGTCGGATTCGAAAATCTAGACTCACCGATGAACGACCATAAGGTGCCCGAGGCAGCAATAGACCCTTCGAGACAAGTCGGCTGGAGGACGATGTATTGAATCGCGACGCAATTTGTGTGTTCCATCGTCAGTATCAGGCTCTGAACGTTACAATTCACTGTCAGTTTTGCGTCGGATTCGAAAATCTAGACTCACAGGAGAACGAGCATATGGTGCCCGAGGCAGCACTAGACCCTTGGAGACAAGTCGGCTGTAGGACGATGTATTGAATCGCGACGCAATTTGTGTGTTCCATCGTCATTAAGAGGCTCTGAACGTTAAATTAACTGTCAGTTTTGCGTCGGATTCGAAAATCTAGACTCACAGATGAACGACCATAAGGTGCCCGAGGCAGCAATAGACCCTTCGAGACAAGTCGGCTGGAGGACGATGTATTGAGTCGCGACGCAATTTGTGTGTCCCATCGTCATTAACAGGCTCTGAATGTTACAATTCACTGTCAGTTTTGCGTCGGATTCGAAAATCTAGACTCACAGGAGAACGAGCATATGGTGCCCGAGGCAGCACTAGACCCTTGGAGACAAGTCGGCTGTAGGACGATGTATTGAATCGCGACGCAATTTGTGTGTTCCATCGTCATTAAGAGGCTCTGAACGTTACAATTAATTGTCAGTTTTGCGCCGGATTCGAAAAACTAGACTCATAGGAGAACGACCATAAGAGGCCCGAGGCACCAATAGACCCTTCGAGACAAGTCGGCTGGAGGACGATGTATTGAATCGCGACGCAATTTGTGTGTCCCATCGTCATTAACAGGCTCTGAACGTTACAATTCACTGTCAGTTTTACGTCGGATTCGAAAATCTAGACTCACAGGAGAACGAGCATATGGTGCCCGAGGCAGCACTAGACCCTTGGAGACAAGTCGGCTGTAGGACGATGTATTAAATCGCGACGCAATTTGTGTGTTCCATCGTCATCAAGAGGCTCTGAACGTTACAATTCACTGTCACTTTTGCGTCGGATTCGAAAATCTAGACTCACAGGAGAACGAGCATATGGTGCCCGAGGCAGCACTAGACCCTTGGAGACAGGTCGGCTGTAGGACGATGTATTAAATCGCGACGCAATTTGTGTGTCCCATCGTCATTAACAGGCTCTGAACGTTACAATTAACTGTCAGTTTTGCATCGCATTCGAAAAACTAGACTCATAGGAGAACGACCATAAGGTGCCCGAGGCAGCAATAGACCCTTGGAGACAAGTCGGCTGGAGGACGATGTATTGAATCGCGACGCAATTTGGGTGTTCCATCGTCATTAAGAGGCTCTGAACGTTACAATTAACTGTCAGTTTTGCATCGCATTCGAAAAACTAGACTCACAGGAGAACGACCATAAGGTGCCCGAGGCAGCAATAGACCCTTGGAGACAAGTCGGCTGGAGGACGATGTATTGATTCGCGACGCAATTTGTGTGTTCCATCGTCATTAAGAGGCTCTGAACGTTACAATTAATTGTCAGTTTTGCGCCGGATTCGATAAACTAGACTCATAGGAGAACGACCAAAAGGTGCCAGGAGCAGCAATACTACCTCGGAGACATGTCGGCTGGAGGACGATGTATTGAATCGCGACGCAATTAGTGTGTTCCATCGTCAGTATCAGGCTCTGAACGTTACAATTAACCGTCAGTTTTGCGTCGTATTCTGAAAACTAGACACAGGAGAACGAGCATATGGTGCCCGAGGCAGCTATAGACCCTTGGAGACAAGTCGGCTGGAGGACGATGTATTGAATCGCGACGCAATTTGTGTGTTCCATCGTCATTAAGAGGCTCTGAACCTTACAATTAACTGTCAGTTTTGCGTCGGATTCGAAAATCTAGACTCACCGATGAACGACCATAAGGTGCCCGAGGCAGCAATAGACCCTTCGAGACAAGTCGGCTGGAGGACGATGTATTGAATCGCGACGCAATTTGTGTGTTCCATCGTCATTAACAGGCTCTGAACGTTACAATTAATTGTCAGTTTTGCGTCGTATTCGAAAAACTAGACTCACAGGAGAACGACCATAAGGTGCCCGAGGCAGCACTAGACCCTTGGAGACAAGTCGGCTGGAGGACGATGTATTGAGTCGCGACGCAATTTGTGTGTTCCATCGTCATTAAGAGGCTCTGAACCTTACAATTAACTGTCAGTTTTGCGTCGGATTCCAAAATCTAGACACACAGGAGAACGACCATAAGGTGCCCGAGGCAGCACTAGACCGTTGGAGACATGTCGGCTGGAGGACGATGTATTGAATCGCGACGCAATTTGTGTGTTCCATCGTCATTAAGAGGCTCTGAACGTTACAATTAATTGTCAGTTTTGCGCCGGATTCGAAAAACTAGACTCATAGGAGAACGACCAAGAGGTGCCAGGAGCAGCAATACTACCTCGGAGACATGTCGGATGGAGGACGATGTATTGAATCGCGACCCAATTTGTGTGTTCCATCGTCAGTATCAGGCTCTGAACGTTACAATTCACTGTCAGTTTTGCGTCGGATTCGAAAATCTAGACTCACAGGAGAACGACCATAAGGTGCCCGAGGCAGCACTAGACCCTTGGAGACAAGTCGGCTGGAGGACGATGTATTGAGTCGCGACGCAATTTGTGTGTCCCATCGTCATTAACAGGTTCTGAACGTTACAATTAACTGTCAGTTTTGCGTCGGATTCGAAAATCTAGACTCACAGGAGAACGAGCATATGGTGCCCGAGGCAGCACTAGACCCTTGGAGACAAGTCGGCTGTAGGACGATGTATTGAATCGCGACGCAATTTGTGTGTTCCATCGTCATCAAGAGGCTCTGAACGTTACAATTCACTGTAAGTTTTGCGTCGGATTCGAAAATCTAGACTCACAGGAGAACGGGCATATGGTGCCCGAGGCAGCACTAGACCCTTGGAGACAAGTCGGCTGTAGGACGATGTATTGAATCGCGACGCAATTTGTGTGTTCCATCGTCATTAAGAGGCTCTGAACGTTACAATTAACTGTCAGTTTTGCGCCGGATTCGAAAATCTAGACTCACAGATGAACGACCATAAGGTGCCCGAGGCAGCAATAGACCCTTGGAGACAAGTCGGCTGTAGGACGATGTATTGAATCGCGACGCAATTTGTGTGTTCCATCGTCATCAAGAGGCTCTGAATCTTACATTTAACTGTCAGTTTTGCGTCGGATTCGAAAATCTAGACTCACAGGATAACGACCATAAGGTGCCCGAGGCAGCAATAGACCCTTCGAGACAAGTCGGCTGGAGGACGATGTATTGAATCGCGACGCAATTTGTGTGTTCCATCGTCATTAAGAGGCTCTGAACGTTACAATTAACCGTCAGTTTTGCGTCGTATTCGAAAAACTAGACTCACAGGAGAACGACCATAAGGTGCCCGAGGCAGCACTAGACCCTTGGAGACAAGTCGGCTGGAGGACGATGTATTGAGTCGCGACGCAATTTGTGTGTTCCATCGTCATTAAGAGGCTCTGAACCTTACAATTAACTGTCAGTTTTGCGTCGGATTCCAAAATCTAGACACACAGGAGAACGACCATAAGGTGCCCGAGGCAGCACTAGACCGTTGGAGACATGTCGGCTGGAGGACGATGTATTGAATAACGACGCAATTTGTGTGTTCCATCGTCATTAAGAGGCTCTGAACGTTACAATTAATTGTCAGTTTTGCGCCGGATTCGAAAAACTAGACTCATAGGAGAACGACCAAGAGGTGCCAGGAGCAGCAATACTACCTCGGAGACATGTCGGCTGGAGGACGATGTATTGAATCGCGACGCAATTTGTGTGTTCCATCGTCAGTATCAGGCTCTGAACGTTACAATTCACTGTCAGTTTTGCGTCGGATTCGAAAATCTAGACTCACAGGAGAACGACCATAAGGTGCCCGAGGCAGCACTAGACCCTTGGAGACAAGTCGGCTGGAGGACGATGTATTGAGTCGCGACGCAATTTGTGTGTCCCATCGTCATTAACAGGCTCTGAACGTTACAATTAACTGTCAGTTTTGCGTCGGATTCGAAAATCTAGACTCACAGGAGAACGAGCATATGGTGCCCGAGGCAGCACTAGACCCTTGGAGACAAGTCGGCTGTAGGACGATGTATTGAATCGCGACGCAATTTGTGTGTTCCATCGTCATCAAGAGGCTCTGAACGTTACAATTCACTGTAAGTTTTGCGTCGGATTCGAAAAACTAGACTCATAGGAGAACGACCAAGAGGTGCCAGGAGCAGCAATACTACCTCGGAGACATGTCGGCTGGAGGACGATGTATTGGATCGCGACGCAATTTGTGTGTTCCATCGTCATTAAGAGGCTCTGAACGTTACAATTAACTGTCAGTTTTGCGCCGGATTCGAAAATCTAGACTCACAGGAGAACGACCATAAGGTGCCCGAGGCAGCAATAGACCCTTGGAGACAAGTCGGCTGTAGGACGATGTATTGAATCGCGACGCAATTTGTGTGTTCCATCGTCATCAAGAGGCTCTGAACCTTACATTTAACTGTCAGTTTTGCGTCGGATTCGAAAATCTAGACTCACCGATGAACGACCATAAGGTGCCCGAGGCAGCAATAGACCCTTCGAGACAAGTCGGCTGGAGGACGATGTATTGAATCGCGACGCAATTAGTGTGTTCCATCGTCATTAAGAGGCTCTGAACGTTACAATTAACCGTCAGTTTTGTGTCGTATTCTGAAAACTAGACTCACAGGAGAACGAGCATATGGTGCCCGAGGCAGCAGTAGACCCTTGGAGACAAGTCGGCTGTAGGACGATGTATTAAATCGCGACTCAATTTGTGTGTTCCATCGTCATCAAGAGGCTCTGAACGTTACAATTCACTGTCAGTTTTGCGTCGGATTCGAAAATCTAGACTCACAGGAGAACGAGCATATGGTGCCCGAGGCAGCACTAGACCCTTGGAGACAAGTCGGCTGTAGGACGATGTATTGAATCGCGACGCAATTTGTGTGTCCCATCGTCATTAACAGGCTCTGAACGTTACAATTAACTGTCAGTTTTGCATCGCATTCGAATAACTAGACTCACAGGAGAACGACCATAAGGTGCCCGAGGCAGCAATAGACCCTTGGAGACAAGTCGGCTGGAGGACGATGTATTGAATCGCGACGCAATTTGGGTGTTTCATCGTCATTAAGATGCTCTGAACGTTACAATTAACTGTCAGTTTTGCATCGCATTCGAAAAACTACACTCACAGGAGAACGACCATAAGGTGCCCGAGGCAGCAATAGACCCTTGGAGACAAGTCGGCTGGAGGACGATGTATTGATTCGCGACGCAATTTGTGTGTTCCATCGTCATTAAGAGGCTCTGAACGTTACAATTAATTGTCAGATTTGCGCCGGATTCGATAAACTAGACTCATAGGAGAACGACCAAAAGGTGCCAGGAGCAGCAATACTACCTCGGAGACAAGTCGGCTGGAGGACGATGTATTGAATCGCGACGCAATTTGTGTGTTCCATCGTCAGTATCAGGCTCTGAACGTTACAATTAACCGTCAGTTTTGCGTCGTATTCTGAAAACTAGACTCACAGGAGAACGAGCATATGGTGCCCGAGGCAGCTATAGACCCTTGGAGACAGGTCGGCTGGAGGACGATGTATTGAATCGCGACGCAAATTGTGTGTTCCATCGTCATTAAGAGGCTCTGAACCTTACAATTAACTGTCAGTTTTGCGTCGGATTCGAAAATCTAGACTCACCGATGAACGACCATAAGGTGCCCGAGGCAGCAATAGACCCTTCGAGACAAGTCTGCTGGAGGACGATGTATTGAATCGCGACGCAATTTGTGTGTTCCATCGTCATTAACAGGCTCTGAACGTTACAATTAACTGTCAGTTTAGCGTCGGATTCGAAAATCTAGACTCACAGGAGAACGAGCATATGGTGCCCGAGGCAGCACTAGACCCTTGGAGACAAGTCGGCTGTAGGACGATGTATTGAATCGCGACGCAATTTGTGTGTTCCATCGTCATTAAGAGGCTCTGAACGTTACAATTAATTGTCAGTTTTGCGTCGGATTCGAAAATCTAGACTCATAGGAGAACGACCAAGAGGTGCCAGGAGCAGCAATACTACCTCGGAGACATGTCGGCTGGAGGACGATGTATTGAATCGCGACGCAATTTGTGTGTTCCATCGTCAGTATCAGGCTCTGAACGTTACAATTAACTGTCAGTTTTGCGTCGGATTCGAAAATCTAGACTCACAGGAGAACGACCATAAGGTGCCCGAGGCAGCACTAGACCCTTGGGGACAAGTCGGCTGGAGGACGATGTATTGAATCGCGACGCAATTTGTGTGTTCCATCGTCATTAAGAGGCTCTGAACCTTACAATTAACTGTCAGTTTTGCGTCGGATTCGAAAATCTAGACACACAGGAGAACGACCATAAGGTGCCCGAGGCAGCACTAGACCCTTGGAGACATGTCGGCTGGAGGACGATGTATTGAATCGCGACGCAATTTGTGTGTTCCATCGTCATTAAGAGGCTCTGAACGTTACAATTAATTGTCAGTTTTGCGCAGGATTCGAAAAACTAGACTCATAGGAGAACGACCAAGAGGTGCCAGGAGCAGCAATACTACCTCGGAGACATGTCGGCTGGAGGACGATGTATTGAATCGCGACGCAATTTGTGTGTTCCATCGTCAGTATCAGGCTCTGAACGTTACAATTCACTGTCAGTTTTGCGTCGGATTCGAAAATCTAGACTCACAGGAGAACGACCATAAGGTGCCCGAGGCAGCACTAGACCCTTGGAGACAAGTCGGCTGGAGGACGATGTATTGAGTCGCGACGCAATTTGTGTGTCCCATCGTCATTAACAGGCTCTGACGTTACAATTAACTGTCAGTTTTGCGTCGGATTCGAAAATCTAGACTCACAGGAGAACGAGCATATGGTGCCCGAGGCAGCACTAGACCCTTGGAGACAAGTCGGCTGTAGGACGATGTATTGAATCGCGACGCAATTTGTGTGTTCCATCGTCATTAAGAGGCTCTGAACGTTACAATTAACTGTCAGTTTTGCGTCGGATTCGAAAATCTAGACTCACAGGAGAACGACCATAAGGTGCCCGAGGCAGCAATAGACCCTTGGAGACAAGTCGGCTGGAGGACGATGTATTGAGTCGCGACGAAATTTGTGTGTCCCATCGTCATTAAGAGGCTCTGAACGTTACAATTAATTGTCAGTTTTGCGCCGGATTCGAAAAACTAGACTCATAGGAGAACGACCAAGAGGTGCCAGGAGCAGCAATACTACGTCGGAGACATGTCGGCTGGAGGACGATGTATTGAATCGCGACGCAATTTGTGTGTTCCATCGTCATTAAGAGGCTCTGAACGTTACAATTCACTGTCAGTTTTGCGCCGGATTCGATAAACTAGACTCATAGGAGAACGACCAAAAGGTGCCAGGAGCAGCAATACTACCTCGGAGACAAGTCGGCTGGAGGACGATGTATTGAATCGCGACGCAATTTGTGTGTTCCATCGTCAGTATCAGGCTCTGAACGTTACAATTAACCGTCAGTTTTGCGTCGTATTCTGAAAACTAGACACAGGAGAACGAGCATATGGTGCCCGAGGCAGCTATAGACCCTTGGAGACAAGTCGGCTGGAGGACGATGTATTGAATCGCGACGCAATTTGTGTGTTCCATCGTCATTAAGAGGCTCTGAACCTTACAATTAACTGTCAGTTTTGCGTCGGATTCGAAAATCTAGACTCACCGATGAACGACCATAAGGTGCCCGAGGCAGCAATAGACCCTTCGAGACAAGTCGGCTGGAGGACGATGTATTGAATCGCGACGCAATTTGTGTGTTCCATCGTCATTAACAGGCTCTGAACGTTACAATTAATTGTCAGTTTTGCGTCGTATTCGAAAAACTAGACTCACAGGAGAAGGACCATAAGGTGCCCGAGGCAGCAATAGACCCTTGGAGACAAGTCGGCTGGAGGACAATGTATTGAGACGCGACGCAATTTGTGTGTTCCATCGTCATTAAGAGGCTCTGAACCTTACAATTAACTGTCAGTTTTGCGTCGGATTCCAAAATCTAGACACACAGGAGAACGACCATAAGGTGCCCGAGGCAGCACTAGACCGTTGGAGACATGTCGGCTGGAGGACGATGTATTGAATCGCGACGCAATTTGTGTGTTCCATCGTCATTAAGAGGCTCTGAACGTTACAATTAATTGTCAGTTTTGCGCCGGATTCGAAAAACTAGACTCATAGGAGAACGACCAAGAGGTGCCAGGAGCAGCAATACTACCTCGGAGAAATGTCGGCTGGAGGACGATGTATTGAATCGCGACGCAATTTGTGTGTTCCATCGTCAGTATCAGGCTCTGAACGTTACAATTCACTGTCAGTTTTGCGTCGGATTCGAAAATCTAGATTCACAGGAGAACGACCATAAGGTGCCCGAGGCAGCAATAGACCCTTCGAGACAAGTCGGCTGGAGGACGATGTATTGAATCGCGCCGCAATTTGTGTGTTCCATCGTCATTAAGAGGCTCTGAACGTTACAATTAACCGTCAGTTTTGTGTCGTATTCTGAAAACTAGACTCACAGGAGAACGAGCATATGATGCCCGAGGCAGCACTAGACCCTTGGAGACAAGTCGGCTGTAGGACGATGTATTAAATCGCGACGCAATTTGTGTGTTCCATCGTCATCAAGAGGCTCTGAACGTTACAATTCACTGTCAGTTTTGCGTCGGATTCGAAAATCTAGACTCACAGGAGAACGAGCATATGGTGCCCGAGGCAGCACTAGACCCTTGGAGACAAGTCGGCTGTAGGACGATGTATTGAATCGCGACGCAATTTGTGTGTCCCATCGTCATTAACAGGCTCTGAACGTTACAATTAACTGTCAGTTTTGCATCGCATTCGAATAACTAGACTCACAGGAGAACGACCATAAGGTGCACGAGGCAGCAATAGACCCTTGGAGACAAGTCGGCTGGAGGACGATGTATTGAATCGCGACGCAATTTGGGTGTTCCATCGTCATTAAGAGGCTCTGAACGTTACAATTAACTGTCAGTTTTGCATCGCATTCGAAAAACTAGACTCACAGGAGAACGACCATAAGGTGCCCGAGGCAGCAATAGACCCTTGGAGACAAGTCGGCTGGAGGACGATGTATTGATTCGCGACGCAATTTGTGTGTTCCATCGTCATTAAGAGGCTCTGAACGTTACAATTAATTGTGAGATTTGCGCCGGATTCGATAAACTAGACTCATAGGAGAACGACCAAAAGGTGCCAGGAGCAGCAATACTACCTCGGAGACAAGTCGGCTGGAGGACGATGTATTGAATCGCGACGCAAATTGTATGTTCCATCGTCATTAAGAGGCTCTGAACCTTACAATTAACTGTCAGTTTTGCGTCGGATTCGAAAATCTAGACTCACCGATGAACGACCATAAGGTGCCCGAGGCAGCAATAGACCCTTCGAGACAAGTCTGCTGGAGGACGATGTATTGAATCGCGACGCTATTTGTGTGTTCCATCGTCATTAACAGGCTCTGAACGTTACAATTAACTGTCAGTTTTGCGTCGGATTCGAAAATCTAGACTCACAGGAGAACGAGCATATGGTGCCCGAGGCAGCACTAGACCCTTGGAGACAAGTCGGCTGTAGGACGATGTATTGAATCGCGACGCAATTTGTGTGTTCCATCGTCATTAACAGGCTCTGAACGTTACAATTAATTGTCAGTTTTGCGTCGGATTCGAAAATCTAGACTCATAGGAGAACGACCGTGCCAGGAGCAGCAATACTACCTCGGAGACATGTCGGCTGGAGGACGATGTATTGAATCGCGACGCAATTTGTGTGTTCCATCGTCATTAAGAGGCTCTGAACGTTACAATTAATTGTCAGTTTTGCGCCGGATTCGAAAAACTAGACTCATAGGAGAACGACCAAGAGGTGCCAGGAGCAGCAATACTACCTCGGAGACATGTCGGCTGGAGGACGATGTATTGAATCGCGACCCAATTTGTGTGTTCCATCGTCAGTATCAGGCTCTGAACCTTACAATTCACTGTCAGTTTTGCGTCGGATTCGAAAATCTAGACTCACAGGAGAACGAGCATATGGTGCCCGAGGCAGCACTAGACCCTTGGAGACAAGTCGGCTGTAGGACGATGTATTGAATCGCGACGCAATTTGTGTGTCCCATCGTCATTAACAGGCTCTGAACGTTACAATTAACTGTCAGTTTTGCATCGCATTCGAATAACTAGACTCACAGGAGAACGACCATAAGGTGCACGAGGCAGCAATAGACCCTTGGAGACAAGTCGGCTGGAGGACGATGTATTGAATCGCGACGCAATTTGTGTGTTCCATCGTCATTAAGAGGCTCTGAACCTTACAATTAACTGTCAGTTTTGCGTCGGATTCGAAAATCTAGACACACAGGAGAACGACCATAAGGTGCCCGAGGCAGCACTAGACCCTTGGAGACATGTCGGCTGGAGGACGATGTATTGAATCGCGACGCAATTTGTGTGTTCCATCGTCATTAAGAGGCTCTGAACGTTACAATTAATTGTCAGTTTTGCGCAGGATTCGAAAAACTAGACTCATAGGAGAACGACCAAGAGGTGCCAGGAGCAGCAATACTACCTCGGAGACATGTCGGCTGGAGGACGATGTATTGAATCGCGACGCAATTTGTGTGTTCCATCGTCAGTATCAGGCTCTGAACGTTACAATTCACTGTCAGTTTTGCGTCGGATTCGAAAATCTAGACTCACAGGAGAACGACCATAAGGTGCCCGAGGCAGCACTAGACCCTTGGAGACAAGTCGGCTGGAGGACGATGTATTGAGTCGCGACGCAATTTGTGTG
This sequence comes from Schistocerca nitens, assembly GCF_023898315.1. Classification (NCBI taxonomy): domain Eukaryota; kingdom Metazoa; phylum Arthropoda; class Insecta; order Orthoptera; family Acrididae; genus Schistocerca; species Schistocerca nitens. The sequence continues at coordinate 235,502,086 of NC_064623.1, read as the reverse complement.
TCCCATCGTCATTAACAGGCTCTAACGTTACAATTAACTGTCAGTTTTGCGTCGGATTCGAAAATCTAGACTCACAGGAGAACGAGCATATGGTGCCCGAGGCAGCACTAGACCCTTGGAGACAAGTCGGCTGTAGGACGATGTATTGAATCGCGACGCAATTTGTGTGTTCCATCGTCATTAAGAGGCTCTGAACGTTACAATTAACTGTCAGTTTTGCGTCGGATTCGAAAATCTAGACTCACAGGAGAACGACCATAAGGTGCCCGAGGCAGCAATAGACCCTTGGAGACAAGTCGGCTGGAGGACGATGTATTGAGTCGCGACGAAATTTGTGTGTCCCATCGTCATTAAGAGGCTCTGAACGTTACAATTAATTGTCAGTTTTGCGCCGGATTCGAAAAACTAGACTCATAGGAGAACGACCAAGAGGTGCCAGGAGCAGCAATACTACGTCGGAGACATGTCGGCTGGAGGACGATGTATTGAATCGCGACGCAATTTGTGTGTTCCATCGTCATTAAGAGGCTCTGAACGTTACAATTCACTGTCAGTTTTGCGCCGGATTCGATAAACTAGACTCATAGGAGAACGACCAAAAGGTGCCAGGAGCAGCAATACTACCTCGGAGACAAGTCGGCTGGAGGACGATGTATTGAATCGCGACGCAATTTGTGTGTTCCATCGTCAGTATCAGGCTCTGAACGTTACAATTAACCGTCAGTTTTGCGTCGTATTCTGAAAACTAGACACAGGAGAACGAGCATATGGTGCCCGAGGCAGCTATAGACCCTTGGAGACAAGTCGGCTGGAGGACGATGTATTGAATCGCGACGCAATTTGTGTGTTCCATCGTCATTAAGAGGCTCTGAACCTTACAATTAACTGTCAGTTTTGCGTCGGATTCGAAAATCTAGACTCACCGATGAACGACCATAAGGTGCCCGAGGCAGCAATAGACCCTTCGAGACAAGTCGGCTGGAGGACGATGTATTGAATCGCGACGCAATTTGTGTGTTCCATCGTCATTAACAGGCTCTGAACGTTACAATTAATTGTCAGTTTTGCGTCGTATTCGAAAAACTAGACTCACAGGAGAAGGACCATAAGGTGCCCGAGGCAGCAATAGACCCTTGGAGACAAGTCGGCTGGAGGACAATGTATTGAGACGCGACGCAATTTGTGTGTTCCATCGTCATTAAGAGGCTCTGAACCTTACAATTAACTGTCAGTTTTGCGTCGGATTCCAAAATCTAGACACACAGGAGAACGACCATAAGGTGCCCGAGGCAGCACTAGACCGTTGGAGACATGTCGGCTGGAGGACGATGTATTGAATCGCGACGCAATTTGTGTGTTCCATCGTCATTAAGAGGCTCTGAACGTTACAATTAATTGTCAGTTTTGCGCCGGATTCGAAAAACTAGACTCATAGGAGAACGACCAAGAGGTGCCAGGAGCAGCAATACTACCTCGGAGAAATGTCGGCTGGAGGACGATGTATTGAATCGCGACGCAATTTGTGTGTTCCATCGTCAGTATCAGGCTCTGAACGTTACAATTCACTGTCAGTTTTGCGTCGGATTCGAAAATCTAGATTCACAGGAGAACGACCATAAGGTGCCCGAGGCAGCAATAGACCCTTCGAGACAAGTCGGCTGGAGGACGATGTATTGAATCGCGCCGCAATTTGTGTGTTCCATCGTCATTAAGAGGCTCTGAACGTTACAATTAACCGTCAGTTTTGTGTCGTATTCTGAAAACTAGACTCACAGGAGAACGAGCATATGATGCCCGAGGCAGCACTAGACCCTTGGAGACAAGTCGGCTGTAGGACGATGTATTAAATCGCGACGCAATTTGTGTGTTCCATCGTCATCAAGAGGCTCTGAACGTTACAATTCACTGTCAGTTTTGCGTCGGATTCGAAAATCTAGACTCACAGGAGAACGAGCATATGGTGCCCGAGGCAGCACTAGACCCTTGGAGACAAGTCGGCTGTAGGACGATGTATTGAATCGCGACGCAATTTGTGTGTCCCATCGTCATTAACAGGCTCTGAACGTTACAATTAACTGTCAGTTTTGCATCGCATTCGAATAACTAGACTCACAGGAGAACGACCATAAGGTGCACGAGGCAGCAATAGACCCTTGGAGACAAGTCGGCTGGAGGACGATGTATTGAATCGCGACGCAATTTGGGTGTTCCATCGTCATTAAGAGGCTCTGAACGTTACAATTAACTGTCAGTTTTGCATCGCATTCGAAAAACTAGACTCACAGGAGAACGACCATAAGGTGCCCGAGGCAGCAATAGACCTTTGGAGACAAGTCGGCTGGAGGACGATGTATTGATTCGCGACGCAATTTGTGTGTTCCGTCGTCATTAAGAGGCTCTGAACGTTACAATTAATTGTGAGATTTGCGCCGGATTCGATAAACTAGACTCATAGGAGAACGACCAAAAGGTGCCAGGAGCAGCAATACTACCTCGGAGACAAGTCGGCTGGAGGACGATGTATTGAATCGCGACGCAAATTGTATGTTCCATCGTCATTAAGAGGCTCTGAACCTTACAATTAACTGTCAGTTTTGCGTCGGATTCGAAAATCTAGACTCACCGATGAACGACCATAAGGTGCCCGAGGCAGCAATAGACCCTTCGAGACAAGTCTGCTGGAGGACGATGTATTGAATCGCGACGCTATTTGTGTGTTCCATCGTCATTAACAGGCTCTGAACGTTACAATTAACTGTCAGTTTTGCGTCGGATTCGAAAATCTAGACTCACAGGAGAACGAGCATATGGTGCCCGAGGCAGCACTAGACCCTTGGAGACAAGTCGGCTGTAGGACGATGTATTGAATCGCGACGCAATTTGTGTGTTCCATCGTCATTAACAGGCTCTGAACGTTACAATTAATTGTCAGTTTTGCGTCGGATTCGAAAATCTAAACTCATAGGAGAACGACCGTGCCAGGAGCAGCAATACTACCTCGGAGACATGTCGGCTGGAGGACGATGTATTGAATCGCGACGCAATTTGTGTGTTCCATCGTCATTAAGAGGCTCTGAACCTTACAATTAACTGTCAGTTTTGCGTCGGATTCGAAAATCTAGACACACAGGAGAACGACCATAAGGTGCCCGAGGCAGCACTAGACCCTTGGAGACATGTCGGCTGGAGGACGATGTATTGAATCGCGACCCAATTTGTGTGTTCCATCGTCAGTATCAGGCTCTGAACCTTACAATTAACTGTCAGTTTTGCGTCGGATTCGAAAATCTAGACACACAGGAGAACGACCATAAGGTGCCCGAGGCAGCACTAGACCCTTAGAGACATGTCGGCTGGAGGACGATGTATTGAATCGCGACGCAATTTGTGTGTTCCATCGTCATTAAGAGGCTCTGAACGTTACAATTAATTGTCAGTTTTGCGCCGGATTCGAAAAACTAGACTCACAGGAGAACGACCAAGAGGTGCCAGGAGCAGCAATACTACCTCGGAGACATGTCGGCTGGAGGACGATGTATTGAATCGCGACGCAATTTGTGTGTTCCATCGTCAGTATCAGGCTCTGAACGTTACAATTCACTGTCAGTTTTGCGTCGGATTCGAAAATCTAGACTCACAGGAGAACGACCATAAGGTGCCCGAGGCAGCACTAGACCCTTGGAGACAAGTCGGCTGGAGGACGATGTATTGAGTCGCGACGCAATTTGTGTGTCCCATCGTCATTAACAGGCTCTGAACGTTACAATTAACTGTCAGTTTTGCGTCGGATTCGAAAATCTAGACTCACAGGAGAACGAGCATATGGTGCCCGAGGCAGCACTAGACCCTTGGAGACAAGTCGGCTGTAGGACGATGTATTGAATCGCGACGCAATTTGTGTGTTCCATCGTCATCAAGAGGCTCTGAACGTTACAATTCACTGTCAGTTTTGCGTCGGATTCGAAAATCTAGACTCACAGGAGAACGAGCATATGGTGCCCGAGGCAGCACTAGACCCTTGGAGACAAGTCGGCTGTAGGACGATGTATTGAATCGCGACGCAATTTGTGTGTTCCATCGTCATTAAGAGGCTCTGAACGTTACAATTAACTGTCAGTTTTGCGTCGGATTCGAAAATCTAGACTCACAGGAGAACGACCATAAGGTGCCCGAGGCAGCAATAGACCCTTGGAGACAAGTCGGCTGGAGGACGATGTATTGAGTCGCGACGAAATTTGTGTGTCCCATCGTCATTAAGAGGCTCTGAACGTTACAATTAATTGTCAGTTTTGCGCCGGATTCGAAAATCTAGACTCATAGGAGAACGACCAAGAGGTGCCAGGAGCAGCAATACTACCTCGGAGACATGTCGGCTGGAGGACGATGTATTGAATCGCGACGCAATTTGTGTGTTCCATCGTCATTAAGAGGCTCTGAACGTTACAATTAACTGTCAGTTTTGCGCCGGATTCGAAAATCTAGACTCACAGATGAACGAGCAGTCGGCTGTAGGACGATGTATTGAATCGCGACGCAATTTGTGTGTTCCATCGTCATTAACAGGCTCTGAACGTTACAATTCACTGTCAGTTTAGCGTCGGATTCGAAAATCTAGACTCACAGGGGAACGAGCATATGGTGCCCGAGGCAGCACTAGACCCTTGGAGACAAGTCGGCTGTAGGACGATGTATTGAATCGCGACGCAATTTGTGTGTTCCATCGTCATTAAGAGGCTCTGAACGTTACAATTAACTGTCAGTTTTGCGTCGGATTCGAAAATCTAGACTCACAGATGAACGACCATAAGGTGCCCGAGGCAGCAATAGACCCTTCGAGACAAGTCGGCTGGAGGACGATGTATTGAGTCGCGACGCAATTTGTGTGTCCCATCGTCATTAACAGGCTCTGAATGTTACAATTCACTGTCAGTTTTGCGTCGGATTCGAAACTCTAGACTCACAGGAGAACGAGCATATGGTGCCCGAGGCAGCACTAGACCCTTGGAGACAAGTCGGCTGTAGGACGATGTATTGAATCGCGACGCAAATTGTGTGTTCCATCGTCATTAAGAGGCTCTGAACGTTACAATTAATTGTCAGTTTTGCGCCGGATTCGAAAAACTAGACTCATAGGAGAACGACCATAAGGTGCCCGAGGCAGCAATAGACCCTTGGAGACAAGTCGGCTGGAGGACGATGTATTGAATCGCGACGCAATTTGGGTGTTCCATCGTCATTAAGAGGCTCTGAACGTTACAATTAACTGTCAGTTTTGCATCGCATTCGAAAAACTAGACTCACAGATGAACGACCATAAGATGCCCGAGGCAGCAATAGACCCTTCGAGACAAGTCGGCTGGAGGACGATGTATTGAGTCGCGACGCAATTTGTGTGTCCCATCGTCATTAACAGGCTCTGAACGTTACAATTCACTGTCAGTTTTGCGTCGGATTCTGAAAACTAGACTCACAGGAGAACGACCATAAGGTGCCCGAGGCAGCAAGAGACCCTTGGAGACAGGTCGGCTGTGGGACGATGTACTGAATCGCGACGCAATTTGTGTGTTCCATCGTCATCAAGAGGCTCTGAACGTTACAATTCACTGTCAGTTTTGCGTCGGATTCGAAAATCTAGACTCACAGGAGAACGAGCATATGGTGCCCGAGGCAGCACTAGACCCTTGGAGACAAGTCGGCTGTAGGACGATGTATTGAATCGCGACGCAATTTGTGTGTTCCATCGTCATTAAGAGGCTCTGAACGTTACAATTAACTGTCAGTTTTGCGTCGGATTCGAAAATCTAGACTCACAGGAGAACGACCATAAGGTGCCCGAGGCAGCACTAGACCCTTGGAGACAAGTCGGCTGGAGGACGATGTATTGAGTCGCGACGCAATTTGTGTGTCCCATCGTCATTAACAGGCTCTGAACGTTACAATTAACTGTCAGTTTTGCATCGCATTCGAAAAACTAGACTCACAGGAGAACGACCATAAGGTGCCCGAGGCAGCAATAGACCCTTCGAGACAAGTCGGCTGGAGGACGATGTATTGAATCGCGACGCAATTTGTGTGTTCCATCGACATCAAGAGGCTCTGAACGTTACAATTCACTCTCAGTTTTGCGTCGGATTCGAAAATCTAGACTCACAGGAGAACGAGCATATGGTGCCCGAGGCAGCACTAGACCCTTGGAGACAAGTCGGCTGGAGGACGATGTATTGAATCGCGACGCAATTTGTGTGTTCCATCGTCATTAAGAGGCTCTGAACGTTACAATTAACTGTCAGTTTTGCATGGCATTCGAAAAACTAGACTCACAGGAGAACGACCATAAGGTGCCCGAGGCAGCAATAGACCCTTGGAGACAAGTCGGCTGGAGGACGGTGTATTGAATCACGACGCAATTTGTGTGTCCCATCGTCATTAAGAGGCTCTGAACGTTACAATTAATTGTCAGTTTTGCGCCGGATTCGAAAAACTAGACTCATAGGAGAACGACCAAGAGGTGCCAGGAGCAGCAATACTACCTCGGAGACATGTCGGCTGGAGGACGATGTATTGAATCGCGACGCAATTTGTGTGTTACATCGTCAGTATCAGGCTCTGAACGTTACAATTAACTGTCAGTTTTGCGTCGGATTCGAAAATCTAGACTCACAGGAGAACGACCATAAGGTGCCCGAGGCAGCACTAGACCCTTGGAGACAAGTCGGCTGGAGGACGATGTATTGAGTCGCGACGCAATTTGTGTGTCCCATCGTCATTAACAGGCTCTGAACGTTACAATTAACTGTCAGTTTTGCGTCGGATTCGAAAATCTAGACTCACAGGAGAACGAGCATATGGTGCCCGAGGCAGCACTAGACCCTTGGAGACAAGTCGGCTGGAGGACGGTGTATTGAATCACGACGCAATTTGTGTGTCCCATCGTCATTAACAGGCTCTGAACGTTACAATTAACTGTCAGTTTTGCGTCGGATTCGAAAATCTAAACTCACAGGAGAACGACCATAAGGTGCCCGAGGCAGCACTAGACCCTTGGAGACAAGTCAGCTGGAGGACAATGTATTGAGTCGCGACGCAATTTGTGTGTCCCATCGTCATTAACAGGCTCTGAACGTTACAATTAACTGTCAGTTTTGCGTCGTATTCTGAAAACTAGACTCACAGGAGAACGACCATAAGGTGCCCGAGGCAGCAAGAGACCCTTGGAGACAGGTCGGCTGTGGGACGATGTACTGAATCGCGACGCAATTTGTGTGTTCCATCGTCATCAAGAGGCTCTGAACGTTACAATTCACTGTCAGTTTTGCGTCGGATTCGAAAATCTGGACTCACAGGAGAACGAGCATATGGTGCCCGAGGCAGCACTAGACCGTTGGAGACAAGTCGGCTGTAGGACGATGTATTGAATCGCGACGCAATTTGTGTGTTCCATCGTCATTAAGAGGCTCTGAACGTTACAATTAACTGTCAGTTTTGCGTCGGATTCGAAAATCTAGACTCACAGGAGAACGAGCATATGGTGCCCGAGGCAGCACTAGACCCTTGGAGACAAGTCGGCTGTAGGACGATGTATTGAATCGCGACGCAATTTGTGTGTTCCATAGTCATCAAGAGGCTCTGAACGTTACAATTCACTGTCTGTTATGCGTCGGATTCGAAAATCTAGACTCACAGGAGAACGACCATAAGGTGCCCGAGGCAGCACTAGACCCTTGGAGACAAGTCGGCTGTAGGACGATGTATTGAATCGCGACGCAATTTGTGTGTCCCATCGTCATTAACAGGCTCTGAACGTTACAATTAACTGTTTTGCGTCGTATTCTGAAAACTAGACTCACAGGAGAACGACCATAAGGTGCCCGAGGCAGCAAGAGACCCTTGGAGACAGGTCGGCTGTGGGACGATGTATTGAGACGCGACGCAATTTGTGTGTCCCATCGTCATTAACAGGCTCTGAACGTTACAATTAACTGTCAGTTTTGCGTCGGATTCGAAACTCTAGACTCACAGGAGAACGAGCATATGGTGCCCGAGGCAGCACTAGACCCTTGGAGACAAGTCGGCTGTAGGACGATGTATTGAATCGCGACGCAAATTGTGTGTTCCATCGTCATTAAGAGGCTCTGAACGTTACAATTAATTGTCAGTTTTGCGCCGGATTCGAAAAACTAGACTCATAGGAGAACGACCATAAGGTGCCCGAGGCAGCAATAGACCCTTGGAGACAAGTCGGCTGGAGGACGATGTATTGAATCGCGACGCAATTTGGGTGTTCCATCGTCATTAAGAGGCTCTGAACGTTACAATTAACTGTCAGTTTTGCATCGCATTCGAAAAACTAGACTCACAGATGAACGACCATAAGATGCCCGAGGCAGCAATAGACCCTTCGAGACAAGTCGGCTGGAGGACGATGTATTGAGTCGCGACGCAATTTGTGTGTCCCATCGTCATTAACAGGCTCTGAACGTTACAATTCACTGTCAGTTTTGCGTCGGATTCTGAAAACTAGACTCACAGGAGAACGACCATAAGGTGCCCGAGGCAGCAAGAGACCCTTGGAGACAGGTCGGCTGTGGGACGATGTACTGAATCGCGACGCAATTTGTGTGTTCCATCGTCATCAAGAGGCTCTGAACGTTACAATTCACTGTCAGTTTTGCGTCGGATTCGAAAATCTAGACTCACAGGAGAACGAGCATATGGTGCCCGAGGCAGCACTAGACCCTTGGAGACAAGTCGGCTGTAGGACGATGTATTGAATCGCGACGCAATTTGTGTGTTCCATCGTCATTAAGAGGCTCTGAACGTTACAATTAACTGTCAGTTTTGCGTCGGATTCGAAAATCTAGACTCACAGGAGAACGACCATAAGGTGCCCGAGGCAGCACTAGACCCTTGGAGACAAGTCGGCTGGAGGACGATGTATTGAGTCGCGACGCAATTTGTGTGTCCCATCGTCATTAACAGGCTCTGAACGTTACAATTAACTGTCAGTTTTGCATCGCATTCGAAAAACTAGACTCACAGGAGAACGACCATAAGGTGCCCGAGGCAGCAATAGACCCTTCGAGACAAGTCGGCTGGAGGACGATGTATTGAATCGCGACGCAATTTGTGTGTTCCATCGACATCAAGAGGCTCTGAACGTTACAATTCACTCTCAGTTTTGCGTCGGATTCGAAAATCTAGACTCACAGGAGAACGAGCATATGGTGCCCGAGGCAGCACTAGACCCTTGGAGACAAGTCGGCTGGAGGACGATGTATTGAATCGCGACGCAATTTGTGTGTTCCATCGTCATTAAGAGGCTCTGAACGTTACAATTAACTGTCAGTTTTGCATCGCATTCGAAAAACTAGACTCACAGGAGAACGACCATAAGGTGCCCGAGGCAGCAATAGACCCTTGGAGACAAGTCGGCTGGAGGACGGTGTATTGAATCACGACGCAATTTGTGTGTCCCATCGTCATTAAGAGGCTCTGAACGTTACAATTAATTGTCAGTTTTGCGCCGGATTCGAAAAACTAGACTCATAGGAGAACGACCAAGAGGTGCCAGGAGCAGCAATACTACCTCGGAGACATGTCGGCTGGAGGACGATGTATTGAATCGCGACGCAATTTGTGTGTTACATCGTCAGTATCAGGCTCTGAACGTTACAATTAACTGTCAGTTTTGCGTCGGATTCGAAAATCTAGACTCACAGGAGAACGACCATAAGGTGCCCGAGGCAGCACTAGACCCTTGGAGACAAGTCGGCTGGAGGACGATGTATTGAGTCGCGACGCAATTTGTGTGTCCCATCGTCATTAACAGGCTCTGAACGTTACAATTAACTGTCAGTTTTGCGTCGGATTCGAAAATCTAGACTCACAGGAGAACGAGCATATGGTGCCCGAGGCAGCACTAGACCCTTGGAGACAAGTCGGCTGGAGGACGGTGTATTGAATCACGACGCAATTTGTGTGTCCCATCGTCATTAACAGGCTCTGAACGTTACAATTAACTGTCAGTTTTGCGTCGGATTCGAAAATCTAAACTCACAGGAGAACGACCATAAGGTGCCGAGGCAGCACTAGACCCTTGGAGACAAGTCAGCTGGAGGACAATGTATTGAGTCGCGACGCAATTTGTGTGTCCCATCGTCATTAACAGGCTCTGAACGTTACAATTAACTGTCAGTTTTGCGTCGTATTCTGAAAACTAGACTCACAGGAGAACGACCATAAGGTGCCCGAGGCAGCAAGAGACCCTTGGAGACAGGTCGGCTGTGGGACGATGTACTGAATCGCGACGCAATTTGTGTGTTCCATCGTCATCAAGAGGCTCTGAACGTTACAATTCACTGTCAGTTTTGCGTCGGATTCGAAAATCTGGACTCACAGGAGAACGAGCATATGGTGCCCGAGGCAGCACTAGACCGTTGGAGACAAGTCGGCTGTAGGACGTTGTATTGAATCGCGACGCAATTTGTGTGTTCCATCGTCATTAAGAGGCTCTGAACGTTACAATTAACTGTCAGTTTTGCGTCGGATTCGAAAATCTAGACTCACAGGAGAACGAGCATATGGTGCCCGAGGCAGCACTAGACCCTTGGAGACAAGTCGGCTGTAGGACGATGTATTGAATCGCGACGCAATTTGTGTGTTCCATAGTCATCAAGAGGCTCTGAACGTTACAATTCACTGTCTGTTATGCGTCGGATTCGAAAATCTAGACTCACAGGAGAACGACCATAAGGTGCCCGAGGCAGCACTAGACCCTTGGAGACAAGTCGGCTGTAGGACGATGTATTGAATCGCGACGCAATTTGTGTGTCCCATCGTCATTAACAGGCTCTGAACGTTACAATTAACTGTTTTGCGTCGTATTCTGAAAACTAGACTCACAGGAGAACGACCATAAGGTGCCCGAGGCAGCAAGAGACCCTTGGAGACAGGTCGGCTGTGGGACGATGTATTGAGACGCGACGCAATTTGTGTGTCCCATCGTCATTAACAGGCTCTGAACGTTACAATTAACTGTCAGTTTTGCGTCGGATTCGAAAATCTAGACTCACAGATGAACGACCATAAGGTGCCCGAGCCAGCAGCACTAGACCCTTGGAGACAAGTCGGCTGTAGGACGATGTATTGAATCGCGACGCAATTTGTGTGTTCCATCGTCATTAAGAGGCTCTGAACGTTACAATTAACTGTCAGTTTTGCGTCGTATTCTGAAAACTAGACTCACAGGAGAACGACCATATGGTGCCCGAGGCAGCAAGAGACCCTTGGAGACAGGTCGGCTGTGGGACGATGTATTGAGACGCGACGCAATTTGTGTGTCCCATCGTCATTAACAGGCTCTGAACGTTACAATTAACTGTCAGTTTTGCGTCGGATTCGAAAATCTAGACTCACAGGAGAACGAGCATATGGTGCCCGAGGCAGCACTCGACCCTTGGAGACAAGTCGGCTGTAGGACGATGTATTGAATCGCGACGCAATTTGTGTGTTCCATCGTCATTAAGAGGCTCTGAACGTTACAATTAACTGTCAGTTTTGCGTCGGATTCGAAAATCTAGACTCACAGGAGAACGACCATAAGGTGCCCGAGGCAGCACTAGACCCTCGGAGACAAGTCGGCTGGAGGACGATGTATTGAGTCGCGACGCAATTTGTGTGTCCCATCGTCATTAACAGGCTCTGAACGTTACAATTAACTGTCAGTTTTGCATCGCATTCGAAAAACTAGACTCACAGGAGAACGACCATAAGGTGCCCGAGGCAGCAATAGACCCTTCGAGACAAGTCGGCTGGAGGATGATGTATTGAATCGCGACGCAATTTGTGTGTTCCATCGTCATTAAGAGGCTCTGAACCTTACAATTAACTGTCAGTTTTGCGTCGGATTCGAAAATCTAGACTCACAGATGAACGACCATAAGGTGCCCGAGGCAGCAATAGACCCTTCGAGACAAGTCGGCTGGAGGACGATGTATTGAATCGCGACGCAATTTGTGTGTTCCATCGACATCAAGAGGCTCTGAACGTTACAATTAACTCTCAGTTTTGCGTCGGATTCGAAAATCTAGACTCACAGGAGAACGAGCATATGGTGCCCGAGGCAGCACTAGACCCTTGGAGACAAGTCGGCTGGAGGACGATGTATTGAATCGCGACGCAATTTGTGTGTTCCATCGTCATTAAGTGGCTCTGAACGTTACAATTAACTGTCAGTTTTGCATCGCATTCGAAAAACTAGACTCACAGGAGAACGACCATAAGGTGCCCGAGGCAGCAATAGACCCTTGGAGACAAGTCGGCTGGAGGACGATGTATTGAATCACGACGCAATTTGTGTGTCCCATCGTCATTAAGAGGCTCTGAACGTTACAATTAATTGTCAGTTTTGCGCCGGATTCGAAAAACTAGACTCATAGGAGAACGACCAAGAGGTGCCAGGAGCAGCAATACTACCTCGGAGACATGTCGGCTGGAGGACGATGTATTGAATCGCGACGCAATTTGTGTGTTACATCGTCAGTATCAGGCTCTGAACGTTACAATTAACTGTCAGTTTTGCGTCGGATTCGAAAATCTAGACTCACAGGAGAACGACCATAAGGTGCCCGAGGCAGCACTAGACCCTTGGAGACAAGTCGGCTGGAGGACGATGTATTGAGTCGCGACGCAATTTGTGTGTCCCATCGTCATTAACAGGCTCTGAACGTTACAATTAACTGTCAGTTTTGCGTCGGATTCGAAAATCTAGACTCACAGGAGAACGAGCATATGGTGCCCGAGGCAGCACTAGACCCTTGGAGACAAGTCGGCTGGAGGACGATGTATTGAATCGCGACGCAATTTGTGTGTTCCATCGTCATCAAGAGGCTCTGAACGTTACAATTCACTGTCAGTTTTGCGTCGGATTCGAAAATCTAGACTCACAGGAGAACGACCATAAGGTGCCCGAGGCAGCACTAGACCCTTGGAGACAAGTCGGCTGTAGGACGATGTATTGAATCGCGACGCAATTTGTGTGTCCCATCGTCATTAACAGGCTCTGAACGTTACAATTAACTGTTTTGCGTCGTATTCTGAAAACTAGACTCACAGGAGAACGACCATAAGGTGCCCGAGGCAGCAAGAGACCTTTGGAGACAGGTCGGCTGTGGGATGATGTATTGAGACGCGACGCAATTTCTGTGTCCCATCGTCATTAACAGGCTCTGAACGTTACAATTAACTGTCAGTTTTGCGTCGGATTCGAAAATCTAGACTCACAGATGAACGACCATAAGGTGCCCGAGCCAGCAGCACTAGACCCTTGGAGACAAGTCGGCTGTAGGACGATGTATTCAATCGCGACGCAATTTGTGTGTTCCATCGTAATTAAGAGGCTCTGAACGTTACAATTAACTGTCAGTTTTGCGTCGGATTCGAAAATCTAGACTCACAGGAGAACGAGCATATGGTGCCCGAGGCAGCACTAGACCCTTGGAGACAAGTCGGCTGTAGGACGATGTATTGAATCGCGACGCAATTTGTGTGTTCCATCGTCATCAAGAGGCTCTGAACGTTACAATTCACTGTCAGTTTTGCGTCGGATTCGAAAATCTAGACTCACAGATGAACGACCATAAGGTGCCCGAGGCAGCACTAGACCCTTGGAGACAAGTCGGCTGTAGGACGATGTATTGCGTCGCGACGCAATTTGTGTGTCCCATCGTCATTAACAGGACCTGAACGTTACAATTAACTGTCAGTTTTGCGTCGTATTCTGAAAACTAGACTCACAGGAGAACGACCATAAGGTGCCCGAGGCAGCAAGAGACCCTTGGAGACAGGTCGGCTGTGGGACGATGTATTGAATCGCGACGCAATTTGTGTGTTCCATCGTCATCAAGAGGCTCTGAACGTTACAATTCACTGTCAGTTTTGCGTCGGATTCGAAAATCTAGACTCACAGGAGAACGAGCATATGGTGCCCGAGGCAGCACTAGACCCTTGGAGACAAGTCGGCTGTAGGACGATGTATTGAATCGCGACGCAATTTGTGTGTTCCATCGTCATTAAGAAGCTCTGAACGTTACAATTAACTGTCAGTTTTGCGTCGGATTCGAAAATCTAGACTCATAGGAGAACGACCAAGAGGTGCCAGGAGCAGCAATACTACCTCGGAGACTTGTCGGCTGGAGGACGATGTATTGAATCGCGACGCAATTTGTGTGTTCCATCGTCATCAAGAGGCTCTGAACGTTACAATTCACTCTCAGTTTTGCGTCGGATTCGAAAATCTAGACTCACAGCAGAACGACCATAAGGTGCCCGAGGCAGCACTAGACCCTTGGAGACAAGTCGGCTGTAGGACGATGTATTGAATCGCGACGTAATTTGTGTGTTCCATCGTCATTAACAGGCTCTGAACGTTACAATTAACTGTCAGTTTTGCGTCGGATTCGAAAATCTAGACTCACAGGAGAACGAGCATATGGTGCCCGAGGCAGCACTAGACCCTTGGAGACAAGTCGGCTGTAGGACGATGTATTGAATCGCGACGCAATTTGTGTGTTCCATCGTCATCAAGAGGCTCTGAACGTTACAATTCACTGTCAGTTTTGCGTCGGATTCGAAAATCTAGACTCACAGGAGAACGAGCATATGGTGCCCGAGGCAGCACTAGACCCTTGGAGACAAGTCGGCTGTAGGACGATGTATTGAATCGCGACGCAATTTGTGTGTTCCATCGTCATTAACAGGCTCTGAACGTTACAATTCACTGTCAGTTTAGCGTCGGATTCGAAAATCTAGACTCACAGGGGAACGAGCATATGGTGCCCGAGGCAGCACTAGACCCTTGGAGACAAGTCGGCTGTAGGATGATGTATTGAATCGCGACGCAATTTGTGTGTTCCATCGTCATTAAGAGGCTCTGAACGTTACAATTAACTGTCAGTTTTGCGTCGGATTCGAAAATCTAGACTCACAGATGAACGACCATAAGGTGCCCGAGGCAGCAATAGACCCTTCGAGACAAGTCGGCTGGAGGACGATGTATTGAGTCGCGACGCAATTTGTGTGTCCCATCGTCATTAACAGGCTCTGAATGTTACAATTCACTGTCAGTTTTGCGTCGGATTCGAAAATCTAGACTCACAGGAGAACGAGCATATGGTGCCCGAGGCAGCACTAGACCCTTGGAGACAAGTCGGCTGTAGGACGATGTATTGAATCGCGACGCAAATTGTGTGTTTCATCGTCATTAAGAGGCTCTGAACGTTACAATTAATTGTCAGTTTTGCGCCGGATTCGAAAAACTAGACTCATAGGAGAACGACCATAAGGTGCCCGAGGCAGCAATAGACCCTTGGAGACAAGTCGGCTGGAGGACGATGTATTGAATCGCGACGCAATTTGGGTGTTCCATCGTCATTAAGAGGCTCTGAACGTTACAATTAACTGTCAGTTTTGCATCGCATTCGAAAAACTAGACTCACAGATGAACGACCATAAGATGCCCGAGGCAGCAATAGACCCTTCGAGACAAGTCGGCTGGAGGACGATGTATTGAGTCGCGACGCAATTTGTGTGTCCCATCGTCATTAACAGGCTCTGAACGTTACAATTCACTGTCAGTTATGCGTCGGATTCGAAAATCTAGACTCACAGGAGAACGAGCATATGGTGCCTGAGGCAGCACTAGACCCTTGGAGACAAGTCGGCTGTAGGACGATGTATTGAATTGCGACGCAATTTGTGTGTTCCATCGTCATTAAGAGGCTCTGAACGTTACAATTAATTGTCAGTTTTGCGTCGGATTCGAAAATCTAGACTCACAGATGAACGACCATAAGGTGCCCGAGGCAGCAATAGACCCTTCGAGACAAGTCGGCTGGAGGACGATGTATTGAGTCGCGACGCAATTTGTGTGTCCCATCGTCATTAACAGGCTCTGAATGTTTCAATTCACTGTCAGTTTTGCATCGGATTCGATAATCTAGACTCACAGGAGAACGAGCATATGGTGCCCGAGGCAGCACTAGACCCTTGGAGACAAGTCGGCTGTAGGACGATGTATTGAATCGCGATGCAAATTGTGTGTTCCATCGTCATTAAGAGGCTCCGAACGTTACAATTAATTGTCAGTTTTGCGCCGGATTCGAAAAACTAGACTCATAGGAGAACGACCATAAGGTGCCCGAGGCAGCAATAGACCCTTGGAGACAAGTCGGCTGGAGGACGATGTATTGAATCGCGACGCAATTTGGGTGTTCCATCGTCATTAAGAGGCTCTGAACGTTACAATTAACTGTCAGTTTTGCATCGCATTCGAAAAACTAGACTCACAGATGAACGACCATAAGATGCCCGAGGCAGCAATAGACCCTTCGAGACAAGTCGGCTGGAGGACGATGTATTGAGTCGCGACGCAATTTGTGTGTCCCATCGTCATTAACAGGCTCTGAACGTTACAATTCACTGTCAGTTTTGCGTCGGATTCGAAAATCTAGACTCACAGGAGAACGAGCATATGGTGCCCGAGGCAGCACTAGACCCTTGGAGACAAGTCGGCTGTAGGACGATGTATTGAATCGCGTCGCAATTTGTGTGTTCCATCGACATCAAGAGGCTCTGAACGTTACAATTCACTCTCAGTTTTGCGTCGGATTCGAAAATCTAGACTCACAGGAGAACGAGCATATGGTGCCCGAGGCAGCACTAGACCCTTGGAGACAAGTCGGCTGGAGGACGATGTATTGAATCGCGACGCAATTTGTGTGTTCCATCGTCATTAAGAGGCTCTGAACGTTACAATTAACTGTCAGTTTTGCATCGCATTCGAAAAACTAGACTCACAGGAGAACGACCATAAGGTGCCCGAGGCAGCAATAGACCCTTGGAGACAAGTCGGCTGGAGGACGATGTATTGAATCACGACGCAATTTGTGTGTCCCATCGTCATTAAGAGGCTCTGAACGTTACAATTAATTGTCAGTTTTGCGCCGGATTCGAAAAACTAGACTCATAGGAGAACGACCAAGAGGTGCCAGGAGCAGCAATACTACCTCGGAGACATGTCGGCTGGAGGACGATGTATTGAATCGCGACGCAATTTGTGTGTTACATCGTCAGTATCAGGCTCTGAACGTTACAATTAACTGTCAGTTTTGCGTCGGATTCGAAAATCTAGACTCACAGGAGAACGACCATAAGGTGCCCGAGGCAGCACTAGACCCTTGGAGACAAGTCGGCTGGAGGACGATGTATTGAGTCGCGACGCAATTTGTGTGTCCCATCGTCATTAACAGGCTCTGAACGTTACAATTAACTGTCAGTTTTGCGTCGGATTCGAAAATCTAGACTCACAGGAGAACGAGCATATGGTGCCCGAGGCAGCACTAGACCCTTGGAGACAAGTCGGCTGTAGGACGATGTATTGAATCGCGACGCAATTTGTGTGTCCCATCGTCATTAACAGGCTCTGAACGTTACAATTAACTGTTTTGTGTCGTATTCTGAAAACTAGACTCACAGGAGAACGACCATAAGGTGCCCGAGGCAGCAAGAGACCTTTGGAGACAGGTCGGCTGTGGGATGATGTATTGAGACGCGACGCAATTTGTGTGTCCCATCGTCATTAACAGGCTCTGAACGTTACAATTAACTGTCAGTTTTGCGTCGGATTCGAAAATCTAGACTCACAGATGAACGACCATAAGGTGCCCGAGCCAGCAGCACTAGACCCTTGGAGACAAGTCGGCTGTAGGACGATGTATTCAATCGCGACGCAATTTGTGTGTTCCATCGTCATTAACAGGCTCTGAACGTTACAATTCACTGTCAGTTTAGCGTCGGATTCGAAAATCTAGACTCACAGGGGAACGAGCATATGGTGCCCGAGGCAGCACTAGACCCTTGGAGACAAGTCGGCTGTAGGATGATGTATTGAATCGCGACGCAATTTGTGTGTTCCATCGTCATTAAGAGGCTCTGAACGTTACAATTAACTGTCAGTTTTGCGTCGGATTCGAAAATCTAGACTCACAGATGAACGACCATAAGGTGCCCGAGGCAGCAATAGACCCTTCGAGACAAGTCGGCTGGAGGACGATGTATTGAGTCGCGACGCAATTTGTGTGTCCCATCGTCATTAACAGGCTCTGAACGTTACAATTCACTGTCAGTTATGCGTCGGATTCGAAAATCTAGACTCACAGGAGAACGAGCATATGGTGCCCGAGGTAGCACAAGACCCTTGGAGACAAGTCGGCTGTAGGACGATGTATTGAATTGCGACGCAATTTGTGTGTTCCATCGTCATTAAGAGGCTCTGAACGATACAATTAATTGTCAGTTTTGCGTCGGATTCGAAAATCTAGACTCACAGATGAACGACCATAAGGTGCCCGAGGCAGCAATAGACTCTTCGAGACAAGTCGGCTGGAGGACGATGTATTGAGTCGCGACGCAATTTGTGTGTCCCATCGTCATTAACAGGCTCTGAATGTTTCAATTCACTGTCAGTTTTGCATCGGATTCGATAATCTAGACTCACAGGAGAACGAGCATATGGTGCCCGAGGCAGCACTAGACCCTTGGAGACAAGTCGGCTGTAGGACGATGTATTGAATCGCGACGCAAATTGTGTGTTCCATCGTCATTAAGAGGCTCTGAACGTTACAATTAATTGTCAGTTTTGCGCCGGATTCGAAAAACTAGACTCATAGAAGAACGACCATAAGGTGCCCGAGGCAGCAATAGACCCTTGGAGACAAGTCGGCTGGAGGACGATGTATTGAATCGCGACGCAATTTGGGTGTTCCATCGTCATTAAGAGGCTCTGAACGTTACAATTAACTGTCAGTTTTGCATCGCATTCGAAAAACTAGACTCACAGATGAACGACCATAAGATGCCCGAGGCAGCAATAGACCCTTCGAGACAAGTCGGCTGGAGGACGATGTATTGAGTCGCGACGCAATTTGTGTGTCCCATCGTCATTAACAGGCTCTGAACGTTACAATTCACTGTCAGTTTTGCGTCGGATTCGAAAATCTAGACTCACAGGAGAACGAGCAAATGGTGCCCGAGGCAGCACTAGACCCTTGGAGACAAGTCGGCTGTAGGACGATGTATTGAATCGCGACGCAGTTTGTGTGTCCCATCGTCATTAACAGGCTCTGAACGTTACAATTCACTCTCAGTTTTGCGTCGGATTCGAAAATCTAGACTCACAGGAGAACGAGCATATGGTGCCCGAGGCAGCACTAGACCCTTGGAGACAAGTCGGCTGGAGGACGATGTATTGAATCGCGACGCAATTTGTGTGTTCCATCGTCATTAAGAGGCTCTGAACGTTACAATTAACTGTCAGTTTTGCATCGCATTCGAAAAACTAGACTCACAGGAGAACGACCATAAGGTGCCCGAGGCAGCAATAGACCCTTGGAGACAAGTCGGCTGGAGGACGATGTATTGAGTCGCGACGAAATTTGTGTGTCCCATCGTCATTAAGAGGCTCTGAACGTTACAATTAATTGTCAGTTTTGCGCCGGATTCGAAAAACTAGACTCATAGGAGAACGACCAAGAGGTGCCAGGAGCAGCAATACTACCTCGGAGACATGTCGGCTGGAGGACGATGTATTGAATCGCGACGCAATTTGTGTGTTACATCGTCAGTATCAGGCTCTGAACGTTACAATTAACTGTCAGTTTTGCGTCGGATTCGAAAATCTAGACTCACAGGAGAACGACCATAAGGTGCCCGAGGCAGCACTAGACCCTTGGAGACAAGTCGGCTGTAGGACGATGTATTGAATCGCGACGCAATTTGTGTGTTCCATCGTCATCAAGAGGCTCTGAACGTTACAATTCACTGTCAGTTTTGCGTCGGATTCGAAAATCTAGACTCACAGATGAACGACCATAAGGTGCCCGAGGCAGCACTAGACCCTTGGACACAAGTCGGCTGTAGGACGATGTATTGCGTCGCGACGCAATTTGTGTGTCCCATCGTCATTAACAGGACCTGAACGTTACAATTAACTGTCAGTTTTGCGTCGTATTCTGAAAACTAGACTCACAGGAGAACGACCATAAGGTGCCCGAGGCAGCAAGAGACCCTTGGAGACAGGTCGGCTGTGGGACGATGTATTGAATCGCGACGCAATTTGTGTGTTCCATCGTCATCAAGAGGCTCTGAACGTTACAATTCACTGTCAGTTTTGCGTCGGATTCGAAAATCTAGACTCACAGGAGAACGAGCATATGGTGCCCGAGGCAGCACTAGACCCTTGGAGACAAGTCGGCTGTAGGACGATGTATTGAATCGCGACGCAATTTGTGTGTTCCATCGTCATTAAGAAGCTCTGAACGTTACAATTAACTGTCAGTTTTGCGTCGGATTCGAAAATCTAGACTCATAGGAGAACGACCAAGAGGTGCCAGGAGCAGCAATACTACCTCGGAGACTTGTCGGCTGGAGGACGATGTATTGAATCGCGACGCAATTTGTGTGTTCCATCGTCATCAAGAGGCTCTGAACGTTACAATTCACTCTCAGTTTTGCGTCGGATTCGAAAATCTAGACTCACAGCAGAACGACCATAAGGTGCCCGAGGCAGCACTAGACCCTTGGAGACAAGTCGGCTGTAGGACGATGTATTGAATCGCGACGTAATTTGTGTGTTCCATCGTCATTAACAGGCTCTGAACGTTACAATTAACTGTCAGTTTTGCGTCGGATTCGAAAATCTAGACTCACAGGAGAACGAGCATATGGTGCCCGAGGCAGCACTAGACCCTTGGAGACAAGTCGGCTGTAGGACGATGTATTGAATCGCGACGCAATTTGTGTGTTCCATCGTCATCAAGAGGCTCTGAACGTTACAATTCACTGTCAGTTTTGCGTCGGATTCGAAAATCTAGACTCACAGGAGAACGAGCATATGGTGCCCGAGGCAGCACTAGACCCTTGGAGACAAGTCGGCTGTAGGACGATGTATTGAATCGCGACGCAATTTGTGTGTTCCATCGTCATTAACAGGCTCTGAACGTTACAATTCACTGTCAGTTTAGCGTCGGATTCGAAAATCTAGACTCACAGGGGAACGAGCATATGGTGCCCGAGGCAGCACTAGACCCTTGGAGACAAGTCGGCTGTAGGATGATGTATTGAATCGCGACGCAATTTGTGTGTTCCATCGTCATTAAGAGGCTCTGAACGTTACAATTAACTGTCAGTTTTGCGTCGGATTCGAAAATCTAGACTCACAGATGAACGACCATAAGGTGCCCGAGGCAGCAATAGACCCTTCGAGACAAGTCGGCTGGAGGACGATGTATTGAGTCGCGACGCAATTTGTGTGTCCCATCGTCATTAACAGGCTCTGAATGTTACAATTCACTGTCAGTTTTGCGTCGGATTCGAAAATCTAGACTCACAGGAGAACGAGCATATGGTGCCCGAGGCAGCACTAGACCCTTGGAGACAAGTCGGCTGTAGGACGATGTATTGAATCGCGACGCAAATTGTGTGTTTCATCGTCATTAAGAGGCTCTGAACGTTACAATTAATTGTCAGTTTTGCGCCGGATTCGAAAAACTAGACTCATAGGAGAACGACCATAAGGTGCCCGAGGCAGCAATAGACCCTTGGAGACAAGTCGGCTGGAGGACGATGTATTGAATCGCGACGTTATTTGGGTGTTCCATCGTCATTAAGAGGCTCTGAACGTTACAATTAACTGTCAGTTTTGCATCGCATTCGAAAAACTAGACTCACAGATGAACGACCATAAGATGCCCGAGGCAGCAATAGACCCTTCGAGACAAGTCGGCTGGAGGACGATGTATTGAGTCGCGACGCAATTTGTGTGTCCCATCGTCATTAACAGGCTCTGAACGTTACAATTCACTGTCAGTTATGCGTCGGATTCGAAAATCTAGACTCACAGGAGAACGAGCATATGGTGCCTGAGGCAGCACTAGACCCTTGGAGACAAGTCGGCTGTAGGACGATGTATTGAATTGCGACGCAATTTGTGTGTTCCATCGTCATTAAGAGGCTCTGAACGTTACAATTAATTGTCAGTTTTGCGTCGGATTCGAAAATCTAGACTCACAGATGAACGACCATAAGGTGCCCGAGGCAGCAATAGACCCTTCGAGACAAGTCGGCTGGAGGACGATGTATTGAGTCGCGACGCAATTTGTGTGTCCCATCGTCATTAACAGGCTCTGAATGTTTCAATTCACTGTCAGTTTTGCATCGGATTCGATAATCTAGACTCACAGGAGAACGAGCATATGGTGCCCGAGGCAGCACTAGACCCTTGGAGACAAGTCGGCTGTAGGACGATGTATTGAATCGCGATGCAAATTGTGTGTTCCATCGTCATTAAGAGGCTCCGAACGTTACAATTAATTGTCAGTTTTGCGCCGGATTCGAAAAACTAGACTCATAGGAGAACGACCATAAGGTGCCCGAGGCAGCAATAGACCCTTGGAGACAAGTCGGCTGGAGGACGATGTATTGAATCGCGACGCAATTTGGGTGTTCCATCGTCATTAAGAGGCTCTGAACGTTACAATTAACTGTCAGTTTTGCATCGCATTCGAAAAACTAGACTCACAGATGAACGACCATAAGATGCCCGAGGCAGCAATAGACCCTTCGAGACAAGTCGGCTGGAGGACGATGTATTGAGTCGCGACGCAATTTGTGTGTCCCATCGTCATTAACAGGCTCTGAACGTTACAATTCACTCTCAGTTTTGCGTCGGATTCGAAAATCTAGACTCACAGGAGAACGAGCATATGGTGCCCGAGGCAGCACTAGACCCTTGGAGACAAGTCGGCTGGAGGACGATGTATTGAATCGCGACGCAATTTGTGTGTTCCATCGTCATTAAGAGGCTCTGAACGTTACAATTAACTGTCAGTTTTGCATCGCATTCGAAAAACTAGACTCACAGGAGAACGACCATAAGGTGCCCGAGGCAGCAATAGACCCTTGGAGACAAGTCGGCTGGAGGACGATGTATTGAATCACGACGCAATTTGTGTGTCCCATCGTCATTAAGAGGCTCTGAACGTTACAATTAATTGTCAGTTTTGCGCCGGATTCGAAAAACTAGACTCATAGGAGAACGACCAAGAGGTGCCAGGAGCAGCAATACTACCTCGGAGACATGTCGGCTGGAGGACGATGTATTGAATCGCGACGCAATTTGTGTGTTACATCGTCAGTATCAGGCTCTGAACGTTACAATTAACTGTCAGTTTTGCGTCGGATTCGAAAATCTAGACTCACAGGAGAACGACCATAAGGTGCCCGAGGCAGCACTAGACCCTTGGAGACAAGTCGGCTGGAGGACGATGTATTGAGTCGCGACGCAATTTGTGTGTCCCATCGTCATTAACAGGCTCTGAACGTTACAATTAACTGTCAGTTTTGCGTCGGATTCGAAAATCTAGACTCACAGGAGAACGAGCATATGGTGCCCGAGGCAGCACTAGACCCTTGGAGACAAGTCGGCTGTAGGACGATGTATTGAATCGCGACGCAATTTGTGTGTCCCATCGTCATTAACAGGCTCTGAACGTTACAATTAACTGTTTTGTGTCGTATTCTGAAAACTAGACTCACAGGAGAACGACCATAAGGTGCCCGAGGCAGCAAGAGACCTTTGGAGACAGGTCGGCTGTGGGATGATGTATTGAGACGCGACGCAATTTGTGTGTCCCATCGTCATTAACAGGCTCTGAACGTTACAATTAACTGTCAGTTTTGCGTCGGATTCGAAAATCTAGACTCACAGATGAACGACCATAAGGTGCCCGAGCCAGCAGCACTAGACCCTTGGAGACAAGTCGGCTGTAGGACGATGTATTCAATCGCGACGCAATTTGTGTGTTCCATCGTCATTAACAGGCTCTGAACGTTACAATTCACTGTCAGTTTAGCGTCGGATTCGAAAATCTAGACTCACAGGGGAACGAGCATATGGTGCCCGAGGCAGCACTAGACCCTTGGAGACAAGTCGGCTGTAGGATGATGTATTGAATCGCGACGCAATTTGTGTGTTCCATCGTCATTAAGAGGCTCTGAACGTTACAATTAACTGTCAGTTTTGCGTCGGATTCGAAAATCTAGACTCACAGATGAACGACCATAAGGTGCCCGAGGCAGCAATAGACCCTTCGAGACAAGTCGGCTGGAGGACGATGTATTGAGTCGCGACGCAATTTGTGTGTCCCATCGTCATTAACAGGCTCTGAACGTTACAATTCACTGTCAGTTATGCGTCGGATTCGAAAATCTAGACTCACAGGAGAACGAGCATATGGTGCCCGAGGCAGCACTAGACCCTTGGAGACAAGTCGGCTGTAGGACGATGTATTGAATTGCGACGCAATTTGTGTGTTCCATCGTCATTAAGAGGCTCTGAACGATACAATTAATTGTCAGTTTTGCGTCGGATTCGAAAATCTAGACTCACAGATGAACGACCATAAGGTGCCCGAGGCAGCAATAGACTCTTCGAGACAAGTCGGCTGGAGGACGATGTATTGAGTCGCGACGCAATTTGTGTGTCCCATCGTCATTAACAGGCTCTGAATGTTTCAATTCACTGTCAGTTTTGCATCGGATTCGATAATCTAGACTCACAGGAGAACGAGCATATGGTGCCCGAGGCAGCACTAGACCCTTGGAGACAAGTCGGCTGTAGGACGATGTATTGAATCGCGACGCAAATTGTGTGTTCCATCGTCATTAAGAGGCTCTGAACGTTACAATTAATTGTCAGTTTTGCGCCGGATTCGAAAAACTAGACTCATAGAAGAACGACCATAAGGTGCCCGAGGCAGCAATAGACCCTTGGAGACAAGTCGGCTGGAGGACGATGTATTGAATCGCGACGCAATTTGGGTGTTCCATCGTCATTAAGAGGCTCTGAACGTTACAATTAACTGTCAGTTTTGCATCGCATTCGAAAAACTAGACTCACAGATGAACGACCATAAGATGCCCGAGGCAGCAATAGACCCTTCGAGACAAGTCGGCTGGAGGACGATGTATTGAGTCGCGACGCAATTTGTGTGTCCCATCGTCATTAACAGGCTCTGAACGTTACAATTCACTGTCAGTTTTGCGTCGGATTCGAAAATCTAGACTCACAGGAGAACGAGCAAATGGTGCCCGAGGCAGCACTAGACCCTTGGAGACAAGTCGGCTGTAGGACGATGTATTGAATCGCGACGCAGTTTGTGTGTCCCATCGTCATTAACAGGCTCTGAACGTTACAATTCACTCTCAGTTTTGCGTCGGATTCGAAAATCTAGACTCACAGGAGAACGAGCATATGGTGCCCGAGGCAGCACTAGACCCTTGGAGACAAGTCGGCTGGAGGACGATGTATTGAATCGCGACGCAATTTGTGTGTTCCATCGTCATTAAGAGGCTCTGAACGTTACAATTAACTGTCAGTTTTGCATCGCATTCGAAAAACTAGACTCACAGGAGAACGACCATAAGGTGCCCGAGGCAGCAATAGACCCTTGGAGACAAGTCGGCTGGAGGACGATGTATTGAGTCGCGACGAAATTTGTGTGTCCCATCGTCATTAAGAGGCTCTGAACGTTACAATTAATTGTCAGTTTTGCGCCGGATTCGAAAAACTAGACTCATAGGAGAACGACCAAGAGGTGCCAGGAGCAGCAATACTACCTCGGAGACATGTCGGCTGGAGGACGATGTATTGAATCGCGACGCAATTTGTGTGTTACATCGTCAGTATCAGGCTCTGAACGTTACAATTAACTGTCAGTTTTGCGTCGGATTCGAAAATCTAGACTCACAGGAGAACGACCATAAGGTGCCCGAGGCAGCACTAGACCCTTGGAGACAAGTCGGCTGTAGGACGATGTATTGAATCGCGACGCAATTTGTGTGTTCCATCGTCATCAAGAGGCTCTGAACGTTACAATTCACTGTCAGTTTTGCGTCGGATTCGAAAATCTAGACTCACAGATGAACGACCATAAGGTGCCCGAGGCAGCACTAGACCCTTGGACACAAGTCGGCTGTAGGACGATGTATTGCGTCGCGACGCAATTTGTGTGTCCCATCGTCATTAACAGGACCTGAACGTTACAATTAACTGTCAGTTTTGCGTCGTATTCTGAAAACTAGACTCACAGGAGAACGACCATAAGGTGCCCGAGGCAGCAAGAGACCCTTGGAGACAGGTCGGCTGTGGGACGATGTATTGAATCGCGACGCAATTTGTGTGTTCCATCGTCATCAAGAGGCTCTGAACGTTACAATTCACTGTCAGTTTTGCGTCGGATTCGAAAATCTAGACTCACAGGAGAACGAGCATATGGTGCCCGAGGCAGCACTAGACCCTTGGAGACAAGTCGGCTGTAGGACGATGTATTGAATCGCGACGCAATTTGTGTGTTCCATCGTCATTAAGAAGCTCTGAACGTTACAATTAACTGTCAGTTTTGCGTCGGATTCGAAAATCTAGACTCATAGGAGAACGACCAAGAGGTGCCAGGAGCAGCAATACTACCTCGGAGACTTGTCGGCTGGAGGACGATGTATTGAATCGCGACGCAATTTGTGTGTTCCATCGTCATCAAGAGGCTCTGAACGTTACAATTCACTCTCAGTTTTGCGTCGGATTCGAAAATCTAGACTCACAGCAGAACGACCATAAGGTGCCCGAGGCAGCACTAGACCCTTGGAGACAAGTCGGCTGTAGGACGATGTATTGAATCGCGACGTAATTTGTGTGTTCCATCGTCATTAACAGGCTCTGAACGTTACAATTAACTGTCAGTTTTGCGTCGGATTCGAAAATCTAGACTCACAGGAGAACGAGCATATGGTGCCCGAGGCAGCACTAGACCCTTGGAGACAAGTCGGCTGTAGGACGATGTATTGAATCGCGACGCAATTTGTGTGTTCCATCGTCATCAAGAGGCTCTGAACGTTACAATTCACTGTCAGTTTTGCGTCGGATTCGAAAATCTAGACTCACAGGAGAACGAGCATATGGTGCCCGAGGCAGCACTAGACCCTTGGAGACAAGTCGGCTGTAGGACGATGTATTGAATCGCGACGCAATTTGTGTGTTCCATCGTCATTAACAGGCTCTGAACGTTACAATTCACTGTCAGTTTAGCGTCGGATTCGAAAATCTAGACTCACAGGGGAACGAGCATATGGTGCCCGAGGCAGCACTAGACCCTTGGAGACAAGTCGGCTGTAGGATGATGTATTGAATCGCGACGCAATTTGTGTGTTCCATCGTCATTAAGAGGCTCTGAACGTTACAATTAACTGTCAGTTTTGCGTCGGATTCGAAAATCTAGACTCACAGATGAACGACCATAAGGTGCCCGAGGCAGCAATAGACCCTTCGAGACAAGTCGGCTGGAGGACGATGTATTGAGTCGCGACGCAATTTGTGTGTCCCATCGTCATTAACAGGCTCTGAATGTTACAATTCACTGTCAGTTTTGCGTCGGATTCGAAAATCTAGACTCACAGGAGAACGAGCATATGGTGCCCAAGGCAGCACTAGACCCTTGGAGACAAGTCGGCTGTAGGACGATGTATTGAATCGCGACGCAAATTGTGTGTTTCATCGTCATTAAGAGGCTCTGAACGTTACAATTAATTGTCAGTTTTGCGCCGGATTCGAAAAACTAGACTCATAGGAGAACGACCATAAGGTGCCCGAGGCAGCAATAGACCCTTGGAGACAAGTCGGCTGGAGGACGATGTATTGAATCGCGACGCAATTTGGGTGTTCCATCGTCATTAAGAGGCTCTGAACGTTACAATTAACTGTCAGTTTTGCATCGCATTCGAAAAACTAGACTCACAGATGAACGACCATAAGATGCCCGAGGCAGCAATAGACCCTTCGAGACAAGTCGGCTGGAGGACGATGTATTGAGTCGCGACGCAATTTGTGTGTCCCATCGTCATTAACAGGCTCTGAACGTTACAATTCACTGTCAGTTTTGCGTCGGATTCGAAAATCTAGACTCACAGGAGAACGAGCATATGGTGCCCGAGGCAGCACTAGACCCTTGGAGACAAGTCGGCTGTAGGACGATGTATTGAATTGCGACGCAATTTGTGTGTTCCATCGTCATTAAGAGGCTCTGAACGTTACAATTAATTGTCAGTTTTGCGTCGGATTCGAAAATCTAGACTCACAGATGAACGACCATAAGGTGCCCGAGGCAGCAATAGACCCTTCGAGACAAGTCGGCTGGAGGACGATGTATTGAGTCGCGACGCAATTTGTGTGTCCCATCGTCATTAACATTCTCTGAATGTTTCAATTCACTGTCAGTTTTGCATCGGATTCGATAATCTAGACTCACAGGAGAACGAGCATATGGTGCCCGAGGCAGCACTAGACCCTTGGAGACAAGTCGGCTGTAGGACGATGTATTGAATCGCGACGCAAATTGTGTGTTCCATCGTCATTAAGAGGCTCTGAACGTTACAATTAATTGTCAGTTTTGCGCCGGATTCGAAAAACTAGACTCATAGGAGAACGACCATAAGGTGCCCGAGGCAGCAATAGACCCTTGGAGACAAGTCGGCTGGAGGACGATGTATTGAATCGCGACGCAATTTGCGTGTTCCATCGTCATTAAGAGGCTCTGAACGTTACAATTAACTGTCAGTTTTGCATCGCATTCGAAAAACTAGACTCACAGATGAACGACCATAAGATGCCCGAGGCAGCAATAGACCCTTCGAGACAAGTCGGCTGGAGGACGATGTATTGAGTCGCGACGCAATTTGTGTGTCCCATCGTCATTAACAGGCTCTGAACGTTACAATTCACTGTCAGTTTTGCGTCGGATTCGAAAATCTAGACTCACAGGAGAACGAGCATATGGTGCCCGAGGCAGCACTAGACCCTTGGAGACAAGTCGGCTGTAGGACGATGTATTGAATCGCGACGCAATTTGTGTGTTCCATCGACATCAAGAGGCTCTGAACGTTACAATTCACTCTCAGTTTTGCGTCGGATTCGAAAATCTAGACTCACAGGAGAACGAGCATATGGTGCCCGAGGCAGCACTAGACCCTTGGAGACAAGTCGGCTGGAGGACGATGTATTGAATCGCGACGCAATTTGTGTGTTCCATCGTCATTAAGAGGCTCTGAACGTTACAATTAACTGTCAGTTTTGCATCGCATTCGAAAAACTAGACTCACAGGAGAACGACCATAAGGTGCCCGAGGCAGCAATAGACCCTTGGAGACAAGTCGGCTGGAGGACGATGTATTGAATCACGACGCAATTTGTGTGTCCCATCGTCATTAAGAGGCTCTGAACGTTACAATTAATTGTCAGTTTTGCGCCGGATTCGAAAAAGTAGACTCATAGGAGAACGACCAAGAGGTGCCAGGAGCAGCAATACTACCTCGGAGACATGTCGGCTGGAGGACGATGTATTGAATCGCGACGCAATTTGTGTGTTGCATCGTCAGTATCAGGCTCTGAACGTTACAATTAACTGTCAGTTTTGCGTCGGATTCGAAAATCTAGACTCACAGGAGAACGACCATAAGGTGCCCGAGGCAGCACTAGACCCTTGGAGACAAGTCGGCTGTAGGACGATGTATTGAATCGCGACGCAATTTGTGTGTTCCATCGTCATCAAGAGGCTCTGAACGTTACAATTCACTGTCAGTTTTGCGTCGGATTCGAAAATCTAGACTCACAGGAGAACGACCATAAGGTGCCCGAGGCAGCACTAGACCCTTGGAGACAAGTCGGCTGTAGGACGATGTATTGAATCGCGACGCAATTTGTGTGTCCCATCGTCATTAACAGGCTCTGAACGTTACAATTAACTGTTTTGCGTCGTATTCTGAAAACTAGACTCACAGGAGAACGACCATAAGGTGCCCGAGGCAGCAAGAGACCTTTGGAGACAGGTCGGCTGTGGGATGATGTATTGAGACGCGACGCAATTTGTGTGTCCCATCGTCATTAACAGGCTCTGAACGTTACAATTAACTGTCAGTTTTGCGTCGGATTCGAAAATCTAGACTCACAGATGAACGACCATAAGGTGCCCGAGCCAGCAGCACTAGACCCTTGGAGACAAGTCGGCTGTAGGACGATGTATTCAATCGCGACGCAATTTGTGTGTTCCATCGTCATTAAGAGGCTCTGAACGTTACAATTAACTGTCAGTTTTGCGTCGGATTCGAAAATCTAGACTCACAGGAGAACGAGCATATGGTGCCCGAGGCAGCACTAGACCCTTGGAGACAAGTCGGCTGTAGGACGATGTATTGAATCGCGACGCAATTTGTGTGTTCCATCGTCATCAAGAGGCTCTGAACGTTACAATTCACTGTCAGTTTTGCGTCGGATTCGAAAATCTAGACTCACAGATGAACGACCATAAGGTGCCCGAGGCAGCACTAGACCCTTGGAGACAAGTCGGCTGTAGGACGATGTATTGCGTCGCGACGCAATTTGTGTGTCCCATCGTCATTAACAGGTCCTGAACGTTACAATTAACTGTCAGTTTTGCGTCGTATTCTGAAAACTAGACTCACAGGAGAACGACCATAAGGTGCCCGAGGCAGCAAGAGACCCTTGGAGACAGGTCGGCTGTGGGACGATGTATTGAATCGCGACGCAATTTGTGTGTTCCATCGTCATCAAGAGGCTCTGAACGTTACAATTCACTGTCAGTTTTGCGTCGGATTCGAAAATCTAGACTCACAGGAGAACGAGCATATGGTGCCCGAGGCAGCACTAGACCCTTGGAGACAAGTCGGCTGTAGGACGATGTATTGAATCGCGACGCAATTTGTGTGTTCCATCGTCATTAAGAAGCTCTGAACGTTACAATTAACTGTCAGTTTTGCGTCGAATTCGAAAATCTAGACTCATAGGAGAACGACCAAGAGGTGCCAGGAGCAGCAATACTACCTCGGAGACTTGTCGGCTGGAGGACGATGTATTGAATCGCGACGCAATTTGTGTGTTCCATCGTCATCAAGAGGCTCTGAACGTTACAATTCACTCTCAGTTTTGCGTCGGATTCGAAAATCTAGACTCACAGCAGAACGACCATAAGGTGCCCGAGGCAGCACTAGACCCTTGGAGACAAGTCGGCTGTAGGACGATGTATTGAATCGCGACGTAATTTGTGTGTTCCATCGTCATTAACAGGCTCTGAACGTTACAATTAACTGTCAGTTTTGCGTCTGATTCGAAAATCTAGACTCACAGGAGAACGAGCATATGGTGCCCGAGGCAGCACTAGACCCTTGGAGACAAGTCGGCTGTAGGACGATGTATTGAATCGCGACGCAATTTGTGTGTTCCATCGTCATCAAGAGGCTCTGAACGTTACAATTCACTGTCAGTTTTGCGTCGGATTCGAAAATCTAGACTCACAGGAGAACGAGCATATGGTGCCCGAGGCAGCACTAGACCCTTGGAGACAAGTCGGCTGTAGGACGATGTATTGAATCGCGACGCAATTTGTGTGTTCCATCGTCATTAACAGGCTCTGAACGTTACAATTCACTGTCAGTTTAGCGTCGGATTCGAAAATCTAGACTCACAGGAGAACGACCATAAGGTGCCCGAGGCAGCAATAGACCCTTGGAGACAAGTCGGCTGGAGGACGATGTATTGAATCGCGACGCAATTTGGGTGTTCCATCGTCATTAAGAGGCTCTGAACGTTACAATTAACTGTCAGTTTTGCATCGCATTCGAAAAACTAGACTCACAGATGAACGACCATAAGATGCCCGAGGCAGCAATAGACCCTTCGAGACAAGTCGGCTGGAGGACGATGTATTGAGTCGCGACGCAATTTGTGTGTCCCATCGTCATTAACAGGCTCTGAACGTTACAATTCACTGACAGTTTTGCGTCGGATTCGAAAATCTAGACTCACAGGAGAACGAGCATATGGTGCCCGAGGCAGCACTAGACCCTTGGAGACAAGTCGGCTGTAGGACGATGTATTGAATTGCGACGCAATTTGTGTGTTCCATCGTCATTAAGAGGCTCTGAACGTTACAATTAATTGTCAGTTTTGCGTCGGATTCGAAAATCTAGACTCACAGATGAACGACCATAAGGTGCCCGAGGCAGCAATAGACCCTTCGAGACAAGTCGGCTGGAGGACGATGTATTGAGTCGCGACGCAATTTGTGTGTCCCATCGTCATTAACAGGCTCTGAATGTTTCAATTCACTGTCAGTTTTGCGTCGGATTCGAAAATCTAGACTCACAGGAGAACGAGCATATGGTGCCCGAGGCAGCACTAGACCCTTGGAGACAAGTCGGCTGTAGGACGATGTATTGAATCGCGACGCAAATTGTGTGTTCCATCGTCATTAAGAGGCTCTGAACGTTACAATTAATTGTCAGTTTTGCGCCGGATTCGAAAAACTAGACTCATAGGAGAACGACCATAAGGTGCCCGAGGCAGCAATAGACCCTTGGAGACAAGTCGGCTGGAGGACGATGTATTGAATCGCGACGCAATTTGGGTGTTCCATCGTCATTAAGAGGCTCTGAACGTTACAATTAACTGTCAGTTTTGCATCGCATTCGAAAAACTAGACTCACAGATGAACGACCATAAGATGCCCGAGGCAGCAATAGACCCTTCGAGACAAGTCGGCTGGAGGACGATGTATTGAGTCGCGACGCAATTTGTGTGTCCCATCGTCATTAACAGGCTCTGAACGTTACAATTCACTGTCAGTTTTGCGTCGGATTCGAAAATCTAGACTCACAGGAGAACGAGCATATGGTGCCCGAGGCAGCACTAGACCCTTGGAGACAAGTCGGCTGTAGGACGATGTATTGAATCGCGACGCAATTTGTGTGTTCCATCGTCATTAAGAGGCTCTGAACGTTACAATTAATTGTCAGTTTTGCGCCGGATTCGAAAAACTAGACTCATAGGAGAACGAGCATATGGTGCCCGAGGCAGCACAAGACCCTTGGAGACAAGTCGGCTGTAGGACGATGTATTGAATCGCGACGCAATTTGTGTGTTCCATCGTCATCAAGAGGCTCTGAACGTTACAATTCACTGTCAGTTTTGCGTCGGATTCGAAAATCTAGACTCACAGGAGAACGACCATAAGGTGCCCGAGGCAGCACTAGACCCTTGGAGACAAGTCGGCTGTAGGACGATGTATTGAATCGCGACGCAATTTGTGTGTCCCATCGTCATTAACAGGCTCTGAACGTTACAATTAACTGTTTTGCGTCGTATTCTGAAAACTAGACTCACAGGAGAACGACCATAAGGTGCCCGAGGCAGCAAGAGACCCTTGGAGACAGGTCGGCTGTGGGACGATGTATTGAGACGCGACGCAATTTGTGTGTCCCATCGTCATTAACAGGCTCTGAACGTTACAATTAACTGTCAGTTTTGCGTCGGATTCGAAAATCTAGACTCACAGATGAACGACCATAAGGTGCCCGAGCCAGCAGCACTAGACCCTTGGAGACAAGTCGGCTGTAGGACGATGTATTGAATCGCGACGCAATTTGTGTGTTCCATCGTCATTAAGAGGCTCTGAACGTTACAATTAACTGTCAGTTTTGCGTCGTATTCTGAAAACTAGACTCACAGGAGAACGACCATAAGGTGCCCGAGGCAGCATGAGACCCTTGGAGACAGGTCGGCTGTGGGACGATGTATTGAGACGCGACGCAATTTGTGTGTCCCATCGTCATTAACAGGCTCTGAACGTTACAATTAACCGTCAGTTTTGCGTCGGATTCGAAAATCTAGACTCACAGATGAACGACCATAAGGTGCCCGAGGCAGCACTAGACCCTTGGAGACAAGTCGGCTGTTGGACGATGTATTGAATCGCGACGCAATTTGTGTGTTCCATCGTCATTAAGAGGCTCTGAACGTTACAATTAACTGTCAGTTTTGCGTCGGAT
The DNA here is from genome assembly GCF_023898315.1 of Schistocerca nitens. Lineage (NCBI taxonomy): Eukaryota > Metazoa > Arthropoda > Insecta > Orthoptera > Acrididae > Schistocerca > Schistocerca nitens. The sequence goes on along the minus strand of NC_064623.1, from coordinate 235,468,084 downwards.
TCGAAAATCTAGACTCACAGGAGAACGACCATAAGGTGCCCGAGGGAGCAATAGAACCTTGGAGACAAGTCGGCTGGAGGACGATGTATTGAGACGCGACGCAATTTGTGTGTCCCATCGTCATTAAGAGGCTCTGAACGTTACAATTAATTGTCAGTTTTGCGCCGGATTCGAAAAACTAGACTCATAGGAGAACGACCAAGAGGTGCCAGGAGCAGCAATACTACCTCGGAGACATGTCGGCTGGAGGACGATGTATTGAATCGCGACGCAATTTGTGTGTTCCATCGTCATTAACAGGCTCTGAACGTTACAATTAACTGTCAGTTTTGCGCCGGATTCGAAAATCTAGACTCACAGATGAACGACCATAAGGTGCCCGCGGCAGCAATAGACCCTTGGAGACAAGTCGGCTGTAGGACGATGTATTGAATCGCGACGCAATTTGTGTGTTCCATCGTCATCAAGAGGCTCTGACCTTACAATTAACTGTCAGTTTTGCGTCGGATTCGAAAATCTAGACTCACCGATGAACGACCATAAGGTGCCCGAGGCAGCAATAGACCCTTCGAGACAAGTCGGCTGGAGGACGATGTATTGAATCGCGACGCAATTTGTGTGTTCCATCGTCATTAACAGGCTCTGAACGTTACAATTAATTGTCAGTTTTGGGTCGTATTCGAAAAACTAGACTCACAGGAGAACGACCATAAGGTGCCCGAGGCACCAATAGACCCTTCGAGACAAGTCGGCTGGAGGACGATGTATTAAATCGCGACGCAATTTGTGTGTTCCATCGTCATTAAGAGGCTCTGAACGTTACAATTAATTGTCAGTTTTGCGTCGGATTCGAAAATCTAGACTCATAGGAGAACGACCAAGAGGTGCCAGGAGCAGCAATACTACCTCGGAGACTTGTCGGCTGGAGGACGATGTATTGAATCGCGACGCACTTTGTGTGTTCCATCGTCAGTATCAGGCTCTGAACGTTACAATTAACTGTCAGTTTTGCGTCGGATTCGAAAATCTAGACTCACAGGAGAACGACCATAAGGTGCCCGAGGCAGCACTAGACCCTTGGAGACAAGTCGGCTGGAGGACGATGTATTGAGTCGCGAAGCAATTTGTGTGTCCCATCGTCATTAACAGGTCCTGAACGTTACAATTAACTGTCAGTTTTGCGTCGTATTCTGAAAACTAGACTCACAGGAGAACGACCATAAGGTGCCCGAGGCAGCAAGAGACCCTTGGAGACAGGTCGGCTGTGGGACGATATATTGAATCGCGACGCAATTTGTGTGTTCCATCGTCATCAAGAGGCTCTGAACGTTACAATTCACTGTCAGTTTTGCGTCGGATTCGAAAATCTAGACTCACAGATGAACGACCATAAGGTGCCCGAGCCAGCAGCACTAGACCCTTGGAGACAAGTCGGCTGTAGGACGATGTATTCAATCGCGACGCAATTTGTGTGTTCCATCGTCATTAAGAGGCTCTGAACGTTACAATTAACTGTCAGTTTTGCGTCGGATTCGAAAATCTAGACTCACAGGAGAACGAGCATATGGTGCCCGAGGCAGCAATAGACCCTTCGAGACAAGTCGGCTGGAGGACGATGTATTGAATCGCGACGCAATTTGTGTGTTCCATCGTCATTAACAGGCTCTGAACGTTACAATTAATTGTCAGTTTTGCGTCGTATTCGAAAAACTAGACTCACAGGAGAACGACCATAAGGTGCCCGAGGCACCAATAGACCCTTCGAGACAAGTCGGCTGGAGGACGATGTATTGAATCGCGACGCAATTTGTGTGTTCCATCGTCATCAAGAGGCTCTGAACGTTACAATTCACTCCCAGTTTTGCGTCGGATTCGAAAATCTAGACTCACAGCAGAACGACCATAAGGTGCCCGAGGCAGCAATAGACCCTTGGAGACAAGTCGGCTGTAGGACGATGTATTGAATCGCGACGTAATTTGTGTGTTCCATCGTCATTAACAGGCTCTGAACGTTACAATTAACTGTCAGTTTTGCGTCGGATTCGAAAATCTAGACTCACAGGAGAACGAGCATATGGTGCCCGAGGCAGCACTAGACCCTTGGAGACAAGTCGGCTGTAGGACGATGTATTGAATCGCGACGCAATTTGTGTGTTCCATCGTCATCAAAAGGCTCTGAACGTTACAATTCACTGTCAGTTTTGCGTCGGATTCGAAAATCTAGACTCACAGGAGAACGAGCATATGGTGCCCGAGGCAGCACTAGACCCTTGGAGACAAGTCGGCTGTAGGACGATGTATTGAATCGCGACGCAATTTGTGTGTTCCATCGTCATTAACAGGCTATGAACGTTACAATTCACTGTCAGTTTAGCGTCGGATTCGAAAATCTAGACTCACAGGGGAACGAGCATATGGTGCCCGAGGCAGCACTAGACCCTTGGAGACAAGTCGGCTGTAGGACGATGTATTGAATCGCGACGCAATTTGTGTGTTCCATCGTCATTAAGAGGCTCTGAACGTTACAATTAACTGTCAGTTTTGCGCCGGATTCGAAAATCTAGACTCACAGATGAACGACCATAAGGTGCCCGCGGCAGCAATAGACCCTTGGAGACAAGTCGGCTGTAGGACGATGTATTGAATCGCGACGCAATTTGTGTGTTCCATCGTCATCAAGAGGCTCTGACCTTACAATTAACTGTCAGTTTTGCGTCGGATTCGAAAATCTAGACTCACCGATGAACGACCATAAGGTGCCCGAGGCAGCAATAGACCCTTCGAGACAAGTCGGCTGGAGGACGATGTATTGAATCGCGACGCAATTTGTGTGTTCCATCGTCATTAACAGGCTCTGAACGTTACAATTAATTGTCAGTTTTGCGTCGTATTCGAAAAACTAGACTCACAGGAGAACGACCATAAGGTGCCCGAGGCACCAATAGACCCTTCGAGACAAGTCGGCTGGAGGACGATGTATTAAATCGCGACGCAATTTGTGTGTTCCATCGTCATTAAGAGGCTCTGAACGTTACAATTAATTGTCAGTTTTGCGTCGGATTCGAAAATCTAGACTCATAGGAGAACGACCAAGAGGTGCCAGGAGCAGCAATACTACCTCGGAGACTTGTCGGCTGGAGGACGATGTATTGAATCGCGACGCAATTTGTGTGTTCCATCGTCAGTATCAGGCTCTGAACGTTACAATTAACTGTCAGTTTTGCGTCGGATTCGAAAATCTAGACTCACAGCAGAACGACCATAAGGTGCCCGAGGCAGCACTAGACCCTTGGAGACAAGTCGGCTGGAGGACGATGTATTGAGTCGCGGAGCAATTTGTGTGTCCCATCGTCATTAACAGGTCCTGAACGTTACAATTAACTGTCAGTTTTGCGTCGTATTCTGAAAACTAGACTCACAGGAGAACGACCATAAGGTGCCCGAGGCAGCAAGAGACCCTTGGAGACAGGTCGGCTGTGGGACGATGTATTGAATCGCGACGCAATTTGTGTGTTCCATCGTCATCAAGAGGCTCTGAACGTTACAATTCACTGTCAGTTTTGCGTCGCATTCGAAAATCTAGACTCACAGGAGAACGAGCATATGGTGCCCGAGGCAGCACTAGACCCTTGGAGACAAGTCGGCTGTAGGACGATGTATTGAATCGCGACGCAATTTGTGTGTTCCATCGTCATTAAGAGGCTCTGAACGTTACAATTAACTGTCAGTTTTGCGTCGGATTCGAAAATCTAGACTCATAGGAGAACGACCAAGAGGTGCCAGGAGCAGCAATGCTACCTCGGAGACTTGTCGGCTGGAGGACGATGTATTGAATCGCGACGCAATTTGTGTGTTCCATCGTCATCAAGAGGCTCTGAACGTTACAATTTACTGTCAGTTTTGCGCCGGATTCGAAAATCTAGACTCACAGATGAACGACCATAAGGTGCCCGAGGCAGCAATAGACCCTTGGAGACAAGACGGCTGTAGGACGATGTATTGAATCGCGACGCAATTTGTGCGTTCCATCGTCATCAAGAGGCTCTGAACCTTACATTTAACTGTCAGTTTTGCGTCGGATTCGAAAATCTAGACTCACCGATGAACGACCATAAGGTGCCCGAAGCAGCAATAGACCCTTCGAGACAAGTCGGCTGGAGGACGATGTATTGAATCGCGACGCAATTTGTGTGTTCCATCGTCATTAACAGGCTCTGAACGTTACAATTAATTGTCAGTTTTGCGTCGTATTCGAAAAACTAGACTCACAGGAGAACGACCATAAGGTGCCCGAGGCACCAATAGACCCTTCGAGACAAGTCGGCTGGAGGACGATGTATTGAATCGCGACGCAATTTGTGTGTTCCATCGTCATCAAGAGGCTCTGAACGTTACAATTCACTGTCAGTTTTGCGTCGGATTCGAAAATCTAGACTCACAGGAGAACGAGCATATGGTGCCCGAGGCAGCACTAGACCCTTGGAGACAAGTCGGCTGTAGGACGATGTATTGAATCGCGACGCAATTTGTGTGTTCCATCGTCATTAAGAGGCTCTGAACGTTACAATTAACTGTCAGTTTTGCGTCGGATTCGAAAATCTAGACTCACAGATGAACGACCATAAGGTGCCCGAGGCAGCACTAGACCCTTGGAGACAAGTCGGCTGTTGGACGATGTATTGAATCGCGACGCAATTTGTGTGTTCCATCGTCATTAAGAGGCTCTGAACGTTACAATTAACTGTCAGTTTTGCGTCGGATTCGAAAATCTAGACTCACAGGAGAACGACCATAAGGTGCCCGAGGGAGCAATAGACCCTTGGAGACAAGTCGGCTGGAGGACGATGTATTGAGACGCGACGCAATTTGTGTGTCCCATCGTCATTAAGAGGCTCTGAACGTTACAATTAATTGTCAGTTTTGCGCCGGATTCGAAAAACTAGACTCATAGGAGAACGACCAAGAGGTGCCAGGAACAGCAATACTACCTCGGTGACATGTCGGCTGGAGGACGATGTATTGAATCGCGACGCAATTTGTGTGTTCCATCGTCATTAAGAGGCTCTGAACGTTACAATTAACTGTCAGTTTTGCGCCGGATTCGAAAATCTAGACTCACAGATGAACGACCATAAGGTGCCCGCGGCAGCAATAGACCCTTGGAGACAAGTCGGCTGTAGGACGATGTATTGAATCGCGACGCAATTTGTGTGTTCCATCGTCATCAAGAGGCTCTGACCTTACAATTAACTGTCAGTTTTGCGTCGGATTCGAAAATCTAGACTCACCGATGAACGACCATAAGGTGCCCGAGGCAGCAATAGACCCTTCGAGACAAGTCGGCTGGAGGACGATGTATTGAATCGCGAAGCAATTTGTGTGTCCCATCGTCATTAACAGGTCCTGAACGTTACAATTAACTGTCAGTTTTGCGTCGTATTCTGAAAACTAGACTCACAGGAGAACGACCATAAGGTGCCCGAGGCAGCAAGAGACCCTTGGAGACAGGTCGGCTGTGGGACGATGTATTGAATCGCGACGCAATTTGTGTGTTCCATCGTCATCAAGAGGCTCTGAACGTTACAATTCACTGTCAGTTTTGCGTCGGATTCGAAAATCTAGACTCACAGGAGAACGAGCATATGGTGCCCGAGGCAGCACTAGACCCTTGGAGACAAGTCGGCTGGAGGACGATGTATTGAGTCGCGAAGCAATTTGTGTGTCCCATCGTCATTAACAGGTCCTGAACGTTACAATTAACTGTCAGTTTTGCGTCGTATTCTGAAAACTAGACTCACAGGAGAACGACCATAAGGTGCCCGAGGCAGCAAGAGACCCTTGGAGACAGGTCGGCTGTGGGACGATGTATTGAATCGCGACGCAATTTGTGTGTTCCATCGTCATCAAGAGGCTCTGAACGTTACAATTCACTGTCAGTTTTGCGTCGGATTCGAAAATCTAGACTCACAGGAGAACGAGCATATGGTGCCCGAGGCAGCACTAGACCCTTGGAGACAAGTCGGCTGTAGGACGATGTATTGAATCGCGACGCAATTTGAGTGTTCCATCGTCATTAAGAGGCTCTGAACGTTACAATTAACTGTCAGTTTTGCGTCGGATTCGAAAATCTAGACTCATAGGAGAACGACCAAGAGGTGCCAGGAGCAGCAATACTACCTCGGAGACTTGTCGGCTGGAGGACGATGTATTGAATCGCGACGCAATTTGTGTGTTCCATCGTCATCAAGAGGCTCTGAACGTTACAATTTACTGTCAGTTTTGCGCCGGATTCGAAAATCTAGACTCACAGATGAACGACCATAAGGTGCCCGAGGCAGCAATAGACCCTTGGAGACAAGACGGCTGTAGGACGATGTATTGAATCGCGACGCAATTTGTGCGTTCCATCGTCATCAAGAGGCTCTGAACCTTACATTTAACTGTCAGTTTTGCGTCGGATTCGAAAATCTAGACTCACCGATGAACGACCATAAGGTGCCCGAGGCAGCAATAGACCCTTCGAGACAAGTCGGCTGGAGGACGATGTATTGAATCGCGACGCAATTTGTGTGTTCCATCGTCATTAACAGGCTCTGAACGTTACAATTAATTGTCAGTTTTGCGTCGTATTCGAAAAACTAGACTCACAGGAGAACGACCATAAGGTGCCCGAGGCACCAATAGACCCCTGGAGACAAGTCGGCTGGAGGACGATGTATTGAATCGCGACGCAATTTGTGTGTTCCATCGTCATCAAGAGGCTCTGACCTTACAATTAACTGTCAGTTTTGCGTCGGATTCGAAAATCTAGACTCACCGATGAACGACCATAAGGTGCCCGAGGCAGCAATAGACCCTTCGAGACAAGTCGGCTGGAGGACGATGTATTGAATCGCGACGCAATTTGTGTGTTCCATCGTCATTAACAGGCTCTGAACGTTACAATTAATTGTCAGTTTTGCGTCGTATTCGAAAAACTAGACTCACAGGAGAACGACCATAAGGTGCCCGAGGCACCAATAGACCCTTCGAGACTAGTCGGCTGGAGGACGATGTATTGAATCGCGACGCAATTTGTGTGTTCCATCGTCATTAAGAGGCTCTGAACGTTACAATTAATAGTCAGTTTTGCGTCGGATTCGAAAATCTAGACTCATAGGAGATCGACCAAGAGGTGCCAGGAGCAGCAATACTACCTCGGAGACTTGTCGGCTGGAGGACGATGTATTGAATCGCGACGCAATTTGTGTGTTCCATCGTCAGTATCAGGCTCTGAACGTTACAATTAACTGTCAGTTTTGCGTCGGATTCGAAAATCTAGACTCACAGCAGAACGACCATAAGGTGCCCGAGGCAGCACTAGACCCTTGGAGACAAGTCGGCTGGAGGACGATGTATTGAGTCGCGAAGCAATTTGTGTGTCCCATCGTCATTAACAGGTCCTGAACGTTACAATTAACTGTCAGTTTTGCGTCGTATTCTGAAAACTAGACTCACAGGAGAACGACCATAAGGTGCCCGAGGCAGCAAGAGACCCTTGGAGACAGGTCGGCTGTGGGACGATGTATTGAATCGCGACGCAATTTGTGTGTTCCATCGTCATCAAGAGGCTCTGAACGTTACAATTCACTGTCAGTTTTGCGTCGGATTCGAAAATCTAGACTCACAGGAGAACGAGCATATGGTGCCCGAGGCAGCACTAGACCGTTGGAGACAAGTCGGCTGTAGGACGATGTATTGAATAGCGACGCAATTTGTGTGTTCCATCGTCATTAAGAGGCTCTGAACGTTACAATTAACTGTCAGTTTTGCGTCGGATTCGAAAATCTAGACTCATAGGAGAACGACCAAGAGGTGCCAGGAGCAGCAATACTACCTCGGAGACTTGTCGGCTGGAGGACGATGTATTGAATCGTGACGCAATTTGTGTGTTCCATCGTCATCAAGAGGCTCTGAACGTTACAATTTACTGTCAGTTTTGCGCCGGATTCGAAAATCTAGACTCACAGATGAACGACCATAAGGTGCCCGAGGCAGCAATAGACCCTTGGAGACAAGACGGCTGTAGGACGATGTATTGAATCGCGACGCAATTTGTGCGTTCCATCGTCATCAAGAGGCTCTGAACCTTACATTTAACTGTCAGTTTTGCGTCGGATTCGAAAATCTAGACTCACCGATGAACGACCATAAGGTGCCCGAGGCAGCAATAGACCCTTCGAGACAAGTCGGCTGGAGGACGATGTATTGAATCGCGACGCAATTTGTGTGTTCCATCGTCATTAACAGGCTCTGAACGTTACAATTAATTGTCAGTTTTGCGTCGTATTCGAAAAACTAGACTCACAGGAGAACGACCATAAGGTGCCCGAGGCACCAATAGACCCTTCGAGACAAGTCGGCTGGAGGACGATGTATTGAATCGCGACGCAATTTGTGTGTTCCATCGTCATCAAGAGGCTCTGAACGTTACAATTCACTCTCAGTTTTGCGTCGGATTCGAAAATCTAGACTCACAGCAGAACGACCATAAGGTGCCCGAGGCAGCACTAGACCCTTGGAGACAAGTCGGCTGTAGGACGATGTATTGAATCGCGACGTAATTTGTGTGTTCCATCGTCATTAAGAGGCTCTGAACGTTACAATTAACTGTCAGTTTTGCGTCGGATTCGAAAATCTAGACTCGCAGGAGAACGAGCATATGGTGCCCGAGGCAGCACTAGACCCTTGGAGACAAGTCGGCTGTAGGACGATGTATTGAATCGCGACGCAATTTTGTGTGTTCCATCGTCATCAAGAGGCTCTGAACGTTACAATTCACTGTCAGTTTTGCGTCGGATTCGAAAATCTAGACTCACAGGAGAACGAGCATATGGTGCCCGAGGCAGCACTAGACCCTTGGAGACAAGTCGGCTGTAGGACGATGTATTGAATCGCGACGCAATTTGTGTGTTCCATCGTCATTAACAGGCTCTGAACGTTACAATTAACTGTCAGTTTTGCGTCGGATTCGAAAATCTAGACTCACAGGGGAACGAGCATATGGTGCCCGAGGCAGCACTAGACCCTTGGAGACAAGTCGGCTGTAGGACGATGTATTGAATCGCGACGCAATTTGTGTGTTCCATCGTCATTAAGAGGCTCTGAACGTTACAATTAACTGTCAGTTTTGCGTCGGATTCGAAAATCTAGACTCACAGATGAACGACCATAAGGTGCCCGAGGCAGCAATAGACCCTTCGAGACAAGTCGGCTGGAGGACGATGTATTGAGTCGCGACGCAATTTGTGTGTCCCATCGTCATTAACAGGTTCTGAATGTTACAATTCACTGTCAGTTTTGCGTCGGATTCGAAAATCTAGACTCACAGGAGAACGAGCATATGGTGCCCGAGGCAGCACTAGACCCTTGGAGACAAGTCGGCTGTAGGACGATGTATTGAATCGCGACGCAAATTGTGTGTTCCATCGTCATTAAGAGGCTCTGAACGTTACAATCAATTGTCAGTTTTGCGCCGGATTCGAAAAACTAGACTCATAGGAGAACGACCATAAGGTGCCCGAGGCAGCAATAGACCCTTGGAGACAAGTCGGCTGGAGGACGATGTATTGAATCGCGACGCAATTTGGGTGTTCCATCGTCATTAAGAGGCTCTGAACGTTACAATTAACTGTCAGTTTTGCATCGCATTCGAAAAACTAGACTCACAGATGAACGACCATAAGATGCCCGAGGCAGCAATAGACCCTTCGAGACAAGTCGGCTGGAGGACGATGTATTGAGTCGCGACGCAATTTGTGTGTCCCATCGTCATTAACAGGCTCTGAACGTTACAATTCACTGTCAGTTTTGCGTCGGATTCGAAAATCTAGACTCACAGGAGAACGAGCATATGGTGCCCGAGGCAGCACTAGACCCTTGGAGACAAGTCGGCTGTAGGACGATGTATTGAATCGCGACGCAATTTGTGTGTTCCATCGTCATTAACAGGCTCTGAACGTTACAATTCACTGTCAGTTTAGCGTCGGATTCGAAAATCTAGACTCACAGGGGAACGAGCATATGGTGCCCGAGGCAGCGCTAGACCCTTGGAGACAAGTCGGCTGTAGGACGATGTATTGAATCGCGACGCAATTTGTGTGTTCCATCGTCATTAAGAGGCTCTGAACGTTACAATTAACTGTCAGTTTTGCGTCGGATTCGAAAATCTAGACTCACAGATGAACGACCATAAGGTGCCCGAGGCAGCAATAGACCCTTCGAGACAAGTCGGCTGGAGGACGATGTATTGAATCGCGACGCAATTTGTGTGTCCCATCGTCATTAACAGGCTCTGAATGTTACAATTAACTGTCAGTTTTGCATCGCATTCGAAAAACTAGACTCACAGATGAACGACCATAAGATGCCCGAGGCAGCAATAGACCCTTCGAGACAAGTCGGCTGGAGGACGATGTATTGAGTCGCGACGCAATTTGTGTGTCCCATCGTCATTAACAGGCTCTGAACGTTACAATTAACTGTCAGTTTTGCGTCGGATTCGAAAATCTAGACTCACAGATGAACGACCATAAGGTGTCCGAGCCAGCAGCACTAGACCCTTGGAGACAAGTCGGCTGTAGGACGATGTATTGAATCGCGACGCAATTTGTGTGTTCCATCGTCATTAAGAGGCTCTGAACGTTACAATTAACTGTCAGTTTTGCGTCGGATTCGAAAATCTAGACTCACAGGAGAACGACCAAGAGGTGCCAGGAGCAGCAATACTACCTCGGAGACATGTCGGCTGGAGGACGATGTATTGAATCGCGACGCAATTTGTGTGTTCCATCGTCATTAAGAGGCTCTGAACGTTACAATTAACTGTCAGTTTTCCGCCGGATTCGAAAATCTAGACTCACAGATGAACGACCATAAGGTGCCCGAGGCAGCAATAGACCCTTCGAGACAAGTCGGCTGGAGGACGATGTATTGAATCGCGACGCAATTTGTGTGTTCCATCGTCATCAAGAGGCTCTGACCTTACAATTAACTGTCAGTTTTGCGTCGGATTCGAAAATCTAGACTCACCGATGAACGACCATAAGGTGCCCGAGGCAGCAATAGACCCTTCGAGACAAGTCGGCTGGAGGACGATGTATTGAATCGCGACGCAATTTGTGTTTTCCATCGTCATTAACAGGCTCTGAACGTTACAATTAATTGTCAGTTTTGCGTCGTATTCGAAAAACTAGACTCACAGGAGAACGACCATAAGGTGCCCGAGGCACCAATAGACCCTTCGAGACAAGTCGGCTGGAGGACGATGTATTAAATCGCGACGCAATTTGTGTGTTCCATCGTCATTAAGAGGCTCTGAACGTTACAATTAATTGTCAGTTTTGCGTCGGATTCGAAAATCTAGACTCATAGGAGAACAACCAAGAGGTGCCAGGAGCAGCAATACTACCTCGGAGACTTGTCGGCTGGAGGACGATGTATTGAATCGCGACGCTATTTGTGTGTTCCATCGTCAGTATCAGGCTCTGAACGTTACAATTAACTGTCAGTTTTGCGTCGGATTCGAAAATCTAGACTCACAGGAGAACGACCATAAGGGGCCCGAGGCAGCACTAGACCCTTGGAGACAAGTCGGCTGGAGGACGATGTATTGAGTCGCGAAGCAATTTGTGTGTCCCATCGTCATTAACAGGTCCTGAACGTTACAATTAACTGTCAGTTTTGCGTCGTATTCTGAAAACTAGACTCACAGGAGAACGACCATAAGGTGCCCGAGGCAGCAAGAGACCCTTGAAGACAGGTCGGCTGTGGGACGATGTATTGAATCGCGACGCAATTTGTGTGTTCCATCGTCATCAAGAGGCTCTGAACGTTACAATTCACTGTCAGTTTTGCGTCGGATTCGAAAATCTAGACTCACAGGAGAACAAGCATATGGTGCCCGAGGCAGCACTAGACCCTTGGAGACAAGTCGGCTGTAGGACGATGTATTGAATCGCGACGCAATTTGTGTGTTCCATTGTCATTAAGAGGCTCTGAACGTTACAATTAACTGTCAGTTTTGCGTCGGATTCGAAAATCTAGACTCATAGGAGAACAACCAAGAGGTGCCAGGAGCAGCAATACTACCTCGGAGACTTGTCGGCTGGAGGACGATGTATTGAATCGCGACGCAATTTGTGTGTTCCATCGTCATCAAGAGGCTCTGAACGTTACAATTTACTGTCAGTTTTGCGCCGGATTCGAAAATCTAGACTCACAGATGATCGACCATAAGGTGCCCGAGGCAGCAATAGACCCTTGGAGACAAGACGGCTGTAGGACGATGTATTGAATCGCGACGCAATTTGTGCGTTCCATCGTCATCAAGAGGCTCTGAACCTTACATTTAACTGTCAGTTTTGCGTCGGATTCGAAAATCTAGACTCACCGATGAACGACCATAAGGTGCCCGAGGCAGCAATAGACCCTTCGAGACAAGTCGGCTGGAGGACGATGTATTGAATCGCGACGCAATTTGTGTGTTCCATCGTCATTAACAGGCTCTGAACGTTACAATTAATTGTCAGTTTTGCGTCGTATTCGAAAAACTAGACTCACAGGAGAACGACCATAAGGTGCCCGAGGCACCAATAGACCCTTCGAGACAAGTCGGCTGGAGGACGATGTATTGAATCGCGACGCAATTTGTGTGTTCCATCGTCATCAAGAGGCTCTGAACGTTACAATTCACTCTCAGTTTTGCGTCGGATTCGAAAATCTAGACTCACAGCAGAACGACCATAAGGTGCCCGAGGCAGCACTAGACCCTTGGAGACAAGTCGGCTGTAGGACGATGTATTGAATCGCGACGTAATTTGTGTGTTCCATCGTCATTAACAGGCTCTGAACGTTACAATTAACTGTCAGTTTTGCGTCGGATTCGAAAATCTAGACTCACAGGAGAACGAGCATATGGTGCCCGAGGCAGCACTAGACCCTTGGAGACAAGTCGGCTGTAGGACGATGTATTGAATCGCGACGCAATTTGTGTGTTCCATCGTCATCAAGAGGCTCTGAACGTTACAATTCACTGTCAGTTTTGCGTCGGATTCGAAAATCTAGACTCACAGGAGAACGAGCATATGGTGCCCGAGGCAGCACTAGACCCTTGGAGACAAGTCGGCTGTAGGACGATGTATTGAATCGCGACGCAATTTGTGTGTTCCATCGTCATTAACAGGCTCTGTACGTTACAATTAACTGTCAGTTTAGCGTCGGATTCGAAAATCTAGACTCACAGGGGAACGAGCATATGGTGCCCGAGGCAGCACTAGACCCTTGGAGACAAGTCGGCTGTAGGACGATGTATTGAATCGCGACGCAATTTGTGTGTTCCATCGTCATTAAGAGGCTCTGAACGTTACAATTAATTGTCAGTTTTGCGCCGGATTCGAAAAACTAGACTCATAGGAGAACGACCATAAGGTGCCCGAGGCAGCAATAGACCCTTGGAGACAATTCGGCTGGAGGACGATGTATTGAATCGCGACGCAATTTGGGTGTTCCATCGTCATTAAGAGGCTCTGAACGTTACAATTAACTGTCAGTTTTGCATCGCATTCGAAAAACTAGACTCACAGATGAACGACCATAAGATGCCCGAGGCAGCAATAGACCCTTCGAGACAAGTCGGCTGGAGGACGATGTATTGAGTCGCGACGCAATTTGTGTGTCCCATCGTCATTAACAGGCTCTGAACGTTACAATTCACTGTCAGTTTTGCGTCGGATTCGAAAATCTAGACTCACAGGAGAACGCGCATATGGAGCCCGAGGCAGCACTAGACCCTTGGAGACAAGTCGGCTGTAGGACGATGTATTGAATCGCGACGCAATTTGTGTGTTCCATCGTCATTAACAGGCTCTGAACGTTACAATTAATTGTCAGTTTTGCGCCGGATTCGAAAAACTAGACTCATAGGAGAACGACCATAAGGTGCCCGAGGCAGCAATAGACCCTTGGAGACAAGTCGGCTGGAGGACGATGTATTGAATCGCGACGCAATTTGGGTGTTCCATTGTCATTAAGAGGCTCTGAACGTTACAATTAACTGTCAGTTTTGCATCGCATTCGAAAAACTAGACTCACAGATGAACGACCATAAGATGCCCGAGGCAGCAATAGACCCTTCGAGACAAGTCGGCTGGAGGACGATGTATTGAGTCGCGACGCAATTTGTGTGTCCCATCGTCATTAACAGGCTCTGAACGTTACAATTCACTGTCAGTTTTGCGTCGGATTCGAAAATCTAGACTCACAGGAGAACGAGCATATGGTGCCCGAGGCAGCACTAGACCCTTGGAGACAAGTCGGCTGTAGGACGATGTATTGAATTGCGACGCAATTTGTGTGTTCCATCGTCATTAAGAGGCTCTGAACGTTACAATTAATTGTCAGTTTTGCGTCGGATTCGAAAATCTAGACTCACAGATGAACGACCATAAGGTGCCCGAGGCAGCAATAGACCCTTCGAGACAAGTCGGCTGGAGGACGATGTATTGGGTCGCGACGCAATTTGTGTGTCCCATCGTCATTAACAGGCTCTGAATGTTTCAATTCACTGTCAGTTTTGCGTCGGATTCGAAAATCTAGACTCACAGGAGAACGAGCATATGGTGCCCGAGGCAGCACTAGACCCTTGGAGACAAGTCGGCTGTAGGACGATGTATTGAATCGCGACGCAAATTGTGTGTTCCATCGTCATTAAGAGGCTCTGAACGTTACAATTAACTGTCAGTTTTGCGCCGGATTCGAAAAACTAGACTCATAGGAGAACGACCATAAGGTGCCCGAGGCAGCAATAGACCCTTGGAGACAAGTCGGCTGTAGGACGATGTATTGAATCGCGACGCAATTTGGGTGTTCCATCGTCATTAAGAGGCTCTGAACGTTACAATTAACTGTCAGTTTTGCATCGCATTCGAAAAACTAGACTCACAGATGAACGACCATAAGATGCCCGAGGCAGCAATAGACCCTTCGAGACAAGTCGGCTGGAGGACGATGTATTGAGTCGAGACGCAATTTGTGTGTCCCATCGTCATTAACAGGCTCTGAACGTTACAATTCACTGTCAGTTTTGCGTCGGATTCGAAAATCTAGACTCACAGGAGAACGAGCATATGGTGCCCGAGGCAGCACTAGACCCTTGGAGACAAGTCGGCTGTAGGACGATGTATTGAATCGCGACGCAATTTGTGTGTTCCATCGTCATTAAGAGGCTCTGAACGTTACAATTAATTGTAGGTTTTGCGCCGGATTCGAAAAACTAGACTCATAGGAGAACGAGCATATGGTGCCCGAGGCAGCACTAGACCCTTGGAGACAAGTCGGCTGTAGGACGATGTATTGAATCGCGACGCAATTTGTGTGTTCCATCGTCATCAAGAGGCTCTGAACGTTACAATTCACTGTCAGTTTTGCGTCGGATTCGAAAATCTAGACTCACAGGAGAACGACCATAAGGTGCCCGAGGCAGCACTAGACCCTTGGAGACAAGTCGGCTGTAGGACGATGTATTGAATCGCGACGCAATTTGTGTGTCCCATCGTCATTAACAGGCTCTGAACGTTACAATTAACTGTTTTGCGTCGTATTCTGAAAACTAGACTCACAGGAGAACGACCATAAGGTGCTTGAGGCAGCAAGAGACCCTTGGAGACAGGTCGGCTGTGGGACGATGTATTGAGACGCGTCGCAATTTGTGTGTCCCATCGTCATTAACAGGCTCTGAACGTTACAATTAACTGTCAGTTTTGCGTCGGATTCGAAAATCTAGACTCACAGATGAACGACCATAAGGTGTCCGAGCCAGCAGCACTAGACCCTTGGAGACAAGTCGGCTGTAGGACGATGTATTGAATCGCGACGCAATTTGTGTGTTCCATCGTCATTAAGAGGCTCTGAACGTTACAATTAACTGTCAGTTTTGCGTCGGATTCGAAAATCTAGACTCACAGGAGAACGACCAAGAGGTGCCAGGAGCAGCAATACTACCTCGGAGACAAGTCGGCTGGAGGACGATGTATTGAATCGCGACGCAATTTGTGTGTTCCATCGTCATCAAGAGGCTCTGACCTTACAATTAACAGTCAGTTTTGCGTCGGATTCGAAAATCTAGACTCACCGATGAACGACCATAAGGTGCCCGAGGCAGCAATAGACCCTTCGAGACAAGTCGGCTGGAGGGCGATGTATTGAATCGCGACGCAATTTGTGTTTTCCATCGTCATTAACAGGCTCTGAACGTTACAATTAATTGTCAGTTTTGCGTCGTATTCGAATAACTAGACTCACAGGAGAACGAGCATATGGTGCCCGAGGCAGCACTAGACCCTTGGAGACAAGTCGGCTGTAGGACGATGTATTGAATTGCGACGCAATTTGTGTGTTCCATCGTCATTAAGAGGCTCTGAACGTTACAATTAATTGTCAGTTTTGCGTCGGATTCGAAAATCTAGACTCACAGATGAACGACCATAAGGTGCCCGAGGCAGCAATAGACCCTTCGAGACAAGTCGGCTGGAGGACGATGTATTGGGTCGCGACGCAATTTGTGTGTCCCATCGTCATTAACAGGCTCTGAATGTTTCAATTCACTGTCAGTTTTGCGTCGGATTCGAAAATCTAAACTCACAGGAGAACGAGCATATGGTGCCCGAGGCAGCACTAGACCCTTGGAGACAAGTCGGCTGTAGGACGATGTATTGAATCGCGACGCAAATTGTGTGTTCCATCGTCATTAAGAGGCTCTGAACGTTACAATTAACTGTCAGTTTTGCGCCGGATTCGAAAAACTAGACTCATAGGAGAACGACCATAAGGTGCCCGAGGCAGCAATAGACCCTTGGAGACAAGTCGGCTGGAGGACGATGTATTGAATCGCGACGCAATTTGGGTGTTCCATCGTCATTAAGAGGCTCTGAACGTTACAATTAACTGTCAGTTTTGCATCGCATTCGAAAAACTAGACTCACAGATGAACGACCATAAGATGCCCGAGGCAGCAATAGACCCTTCGAGACAAGTCGGCTGGAGGACGATGTATTGAGTCGCGACGCAATTTGTGTGTCCCATCGTCATTAACAGGCTCTGAACGTTACAATTCACTGTCAGTTTTGCGTCGGATTCGAAAATCTAGACTCACAGGAGAACGAGCATATGGTGCCCGAGGCAGCACTAGACCCTTGGAGACAAGTCGGCTGTAGGACGATGTATTGAATCGCGACGCAATTTGTGTGTTCCATCGTCATTAAGAGGCTTTGAACGTTACAATTAATTGTAGGTTTTGCGCCGGATTCGAAAAACTAGACTCATAGGAGAACGAGCATATGGTGCCCGAGGCAGCACTAGACCCTTGGAGACAAGTCGGCTGTAGGACGATGTATTGAATCGCGACGCAATTTGTGTGTTCCATCGTCATCAAGAGGCTCTGAACGTTACAATTCACTGTCAGTTTTGCGTCGGATTCGAAAATCTAGACTCACAGGAGAACGACCATAAGGTGCCCGAGGCAGCACTAGACCCTTGGAGACAAGTCGGCTGTAGGACGATGTATTGAATCGCGACGCAATTTGTGTGTCCCATCGTCATTAACAGGCTCTGAACGTTACAATTAACTGTTTTGCGTCGTATTCTGAAAACTAGACTCACAGGAGAACGACCATAAGGTGCTTGAGGCAGCAAGAGACCCTTGGAGACAGGTCGGCTGTGGGACGATGTATTGAGACGCGTCGCAATTTGTGTGTCCCATCGTCATTAACAGGCTCTGAACGTTACAATTAACTGTCAGTTTTGCGTCGGATTCGAAAATCTAGACTCACAGATGAACGACCATAAGGTGTCCGAGCCAGCAGCACTAGACCCTTGGAGACAAGTCGGCTGTAGGACGATGTATTGAATCGCGACGCAATTTGTGTGTTCCATCGTCATTAAGAGGCTCTGAACGTTACAATTAACTGTCAGTTTTGCGTCGGATTCGAAAATCTAGACTCACAGGAGAACGACCAAGAGGTGCCAGGAGCAGCAATACTACCTCGGAGACAAGTCGGCTGGAGGACGATGTATTGAATCGCGACGCAATTTGTGTGTTCCATCGTCATCAAGAGGCTCTGACCTTACAATTAACAGTCAGTTTTGCGTCGGATTCGAAAATCTAGACTCACCGATGAACGACCATAAGGTGCCCGAGGCAGCAATAGACCCTTCGAGACAAGTCGGCTGGAGGGCGATGTATTGAATCGCGACGCAATTTGTGTTTTCCATCGTCATTAACAGGCTCTGAACGTTACAATTAATTGTCAGTTTTGCGTCGTATTCGAATAACTAGACTCACAGGAGAACGACCATAAGGTGCCCGAGGCACCAATAGACCCTTCGAGACAAGTCGGCTGGAGGACGATGTATTGAGTCGCGACGCAATTTGTGTGTCCCATCGTCATTAACAGGCTCTGAACGTTACAATTCACTGTCAGTTTTGCGTCGGATTCGAAAATCTAGACTCACAGGAGAACGAGCATATGGTGCCCGAGGCAGCACTAGACCCTTGGAGACAAGTCGGCTGTAGGACGATGTATTGAATCGCGACGCAATTTGTGCGTTCCATCGTCATTAAGAGGCTCTGAACGTTACAATTAATTGTCAGTTTTGCGCCGGATTCGAAAAACTAGACTCATTGGAGAACGAGCATATGGTGCCCGAGGCAGCACTAGACCCTTGGAGACAAGTCGGCTGTAGGACGATGTATTGAATCGCGACGCAATTTGTGTGTTCCATCGTCATCAAGAGGCTCTGAACGTTACAATTCACTGTCAGTTTTGCGTCGGATTCGAAAATCTAGACTCACAGGAGAACGACCATAAGGTGCCCGAGGCAGCAATAAACCCTTGGAGACAAGTCGGCTGGAGAACGATGTATTGAATCGCGACGCAATTTGGGTGTTCCATCGTCATTAAGAGGCTCTGAACGTTACAATTAACTGTCAGTTTTGCATCGCATTCGAAAAACTAGACTCACAGATGAACGACCATAAGATGCCCGAGGCAGCAATAGACCCTTCGAGACAAGTCGGCTGGAGGACGATGTATTGAGTCGCGACGCAATTTGTGTGTCCCATCGTCATTAACAGGCTCTGAACGTTACTAATTCACTGTCAGTTTTGCGTCGGATTCGAAAATCTAGACTCACAGGAGAACGAGCATATGGTGCCCGAGGCAGCACTAGACCCTTGGAGACAAGTCGGCTGTAGGACGATGTATTGAATCGCGACGCAATTTGTGTGTTCCATCGTCATTAAGAGGCTCTGAACGTTACAATTAATTGTCAGTTTTGCGCCGGATTCGAAAAACTAGACTCATAGGAGAACGAGTATATGGTGCCCGAGGCAGCATTAGACCCTTGGAGACAAGTCGGCTGAAGGACGATGTATTGAATCGCGACGCAATTTGTGTGTTCCATCGTCATTAAGAGGCTCTGAACGTTACAATTAACTGTCAGTTTTGCGTCGTATTCTGAAAACTAGACTCACAGGAGAACGACCATAAGGTGCCCGAGGCAGCAAGAGACCCTTGGAGACAGGTCGGCTGTGGGACGATGTATTGAGACGCGACGCAATTTGTGTGTCCCATCGTCATTAACAGGCTCTGAACGTTACAATTAACTGTCAGTTTTGCGTCGGATTCGAAAATCTAGACTCACAGGTGAACGACCATAAGGTGCCCGAGGCAGCACTAGACCCTTGGAGACAAGTCGGCTGTAGGACGATGTATTGAATCGCGACGCAATTTGTGTGTTCCATCGTCATTAAGGGGCTCTGAACGTTACAATTAATTGTCAGTTTTGCGCCGGATTCGAAAAACTAGACTCATTGGAGAACGAGCATATGGTGCCCGAGGCAGCACTAGACCCTTGGAGACAAGTCGGCTGTAGGACGATGTATTGAATCGCGACGCAATTTGTGTGTTCCATCGTCATCAAGAGGCTCTGAACGTTACAATTCACTGTCAGTTTTACGTCGGATTCGAAAATCTAGACTCACAGGAGAACGACCATAAGGTGCCCGAGGCAGCAATACACCCTTGGAGACAAGTCGGCTGGAGGACGATGTATTGAGTCGCGAAGCAATTTGTGTGTCCCATCGTCATTAACAGGTCCTGAACGTTACAATTAACTGTCAGTTTTGCGTCGCATTCGAAAAACTAGACTCACAGATGAACGACCATAAGGTGCCCGAGGCAGCAAGAGACCCTTCGAGACAAGTCGGCTGGAGGACGATGTATTGAGTCGCGACGCAATTTGTGTGTCCCATCGTCATTAACAGGCTCTGAACGTTACTAATTCACTGTCAGTTTTGCGTCGGATTCGAAAATCTAGACTCACAGGAGAACGAGCATATGGTGCCCGAGGCAGCACTAGACCGTTGGAGACAAGTCGGCTGTAGGACGATGTATTGAATCGCGACGCAATTTGTGTGTTCCATCGTCATTAAGAGGCTCTGAACGTTACAATTAATTGTCAGTTTTGCGCCGGATTCGAAAAACTAGACTCATAGGAGAACGAGCATATGGTGCCCGAGGCAGCATTAGACCCTTGGAGACAAGTCGGCTGAAGGACGATGTATTGAATCGCGACGCAATTTGTGTGTTCCATCGTCATTAAGAGGCTCTGAACGTTACAATTAACTGTCAGTTTTGCGTCGTATTCTGAAAACTAGACTCACAGGAGAACGACCATAAGGTGCCCGAGGCAGCAAGAGACCCTTGGAGACAGGTCGGCTGTGGGACGATGTATTGAGTCGCGACGCAATTTGTGTGTCCCATCGTCATTAACAGGCTCTGAACGTTACAATTAACTGTCAGTTTTGCGTCGGATTCGAAAATCTAGACTCACAGATGAACGACCATAAGGTGTCCGAGCCAGCAGCACTAGACCCTTGGAGACAAGTCGGCTGTAGGACGATGTATTGAATCGCGACGCAATTTGTGTGTTCCATCGTCATTAAGAGGCTCTGAACGTTACAATTAACTGTCAGTTTTGCGTCGGATTCGAAAATCTAGACTCACAGGAGAACGACCAAGAGCTGCCAGGAGCAGCAATACTACCTCGGAGACATGTCGGCTGGAGGACGATGTATTGAATCGCGACGCAATTTGTGTGTTCCATCGTCATTAAGAGGCTCTGAACGTTACAATTAACTGTCAGTTTTCCGCCGGATTCGAAAATCTAGACTCACAGATGAACGACCATAAGGTGCCCGAGGCAGCAATAGACCCTTCGAGACAAGTCGGCTGGAGGACGATGTATTGAATCGCGACGCAATTTGTGTGTTCCATCGTCATCAAGAGGCTCTGACCTTACAATTAACTGTCAGTTTTGCGTCGGATTCGAAAATCTAGACTCACCGATGAACGACCATAAGGTGCCCGAGGCAGCAATAGACCCTTCGAGACATGTCGGCTGGAGGACGATGTATTGAATCGCGACGCAATTTGTGTTTTCCATCGTCATTAACAGGCTCTGAACGTTACAATTAATTGTCAGTTTTGCGTCGTATTCGAAAAACTAGACTCACAGGAGAACGACCATAAGGTGCCCGAGGCACCAATAGACCCTTCGAGACAAGTCGGCTGGAGGACGATGTATTAAATCGCGACGCAATTTGTGTGTTCCATCGTCATTAAGAGGCTCTGAACGTTACAATTAATTGTCAGTTTTGCGTCGGATTCGAAAATCTAGACTCATAGGAGAACGACCAAGAGGTGCCAGGAGCAGCAATACTACCTCGGAGACTTGTCGGCTGGAGGACGATGTATTGAATCGCGACGCAATTTGTGTGTTCCATCGTCAGTATCAGGCTCTGAACGTTACAATTAACTGTCAGTTTTGCGTCGGATTCGAAAATCTAGACTCACAGGAGAACGACCATAAGGTGCCCGAGGCAGCACTAGACCCTTGGAGACAAGTCGGCTGGAGGACGATGTATTGAGTCGCGAAGCAATTTGTGTGTCCCATCGTCATTAACAGGTCCTGAACGTTACAATTAACTGTCAGTTTTGCGTCGTATTCTGAAAACTAGACTCACAGGAGAACGACCATAAGGTGCCCGAGGCAGCAAGAGACCCTTGGAGACTGGTCGGCTGTGGGACGATGTATTGAATCGCGACGCAATTTGTGTGTTCCATCGTCATCAAGAGGCTCTGAACGTTACAATTCACTGTCAGTTTTGCGTCGGATTCGAAAATCTAGACTCACAGGAGAACAAGCATATGGTGCCCGAGGCAGCACTAGACCCTTGGAGACAAGTCGGCTGTAGGACGATGTATTGAATCGCGACGCAATTTGTGTGTTCCATTGTCATTAAGAGGCTCTGAACGTTACAATTAACTGTCAGTTTAGCGTCGGATTCGAAAATCTAGACTCATAGGAGAACAACCAAGAGGTGCCAGGAGCAGCAATACTACCTCGGAGACTTGTCTGCTGGAGGACGATGTATTGAATCGCGACGCAATTTGTGTGTTCCATCGTCATCAAGAGGCTCTGAACGTTACAATTTACTGTCAGTTTTGCGCCGGATTCGAAAATCTAGACTCACAGATGATCGACCATAAGGTGCCCGAGGCAGCAATAGACCCTTGGAGACAAGACGGCTGTAGGACGATGTATTGAATCGCGACGCAATTTGTGCGTTCCATCGTCATCAAGAGGCTCTGAACCTTACATTTAACTGTCAGTTTTGCGTCGGATTCGAAAATCTAGACTCACCGATGAACGACCATAAGGTGCCCGAGGCAGCAATAGACCCTTCGAGACAAGTCGGCTGGAGGACGATGTATTGAATCGCGACGCAATTTGTGTGTTCCATCGTCATCAAGAGGCTCTGAACGTTACAATTCACTCTCAGTTTTGCGTCGGATTCGAAAATCTAGACTCACAGCAGAACGACCATAAGGTGCCCGAGGCAGCACTAGACCCTTGGAGACAAGTCGGCTGTAGGACGATGTATTGAATCGCGACGTAATTTGTGTGTTCCATCGTCATTAACAGGCTCTGAACGTTACAATTAACTGTCAGTTTTGCGTCGGATTCGAAAATCTAGACTCACAGGAGAACGAGCATATGGTGCCCGAGGCAGCACTAGACCCTTGGAGACAAGTCGGCTGTAGGACGATGTATTGAATCGCGACGCAATTTGTGTGTTCCATCGTCATCAAGAGGCTCTGAACGTTACAATTCACTGTCAGTTTTGCGTCGGATTCGAAAATCTAGACTCACAGGAGAACGAGCATATGGTGCCCGAGGCAGCACTAGACCCTTGGAGACAAGTCGGCTGTAGGACGATGTATTGAATCGCGACGCAATTTGTGTGTTCCATCGTCATTAACAGGCTCTGAACGTTACAATTAACTGTCAGTTTAGCGTCGGATTCGAAAATCTAGACTCACAGGGGAACGAGCATATGGTGCCCGAGGCAGCACTAGACCCTTGGAGACAAGTCGGCTGTAGGACGATGTATTGAATCGCGACGCAATTTGTGTGTTCCATCGTCATTAAGAGGCTCTGAACGTTACAATTAATTGTCAGTTTTGCGCCGGATTCGAAAAACTAGACTCATAGGAGAACGACCATAAGGTGCCCGAGGCAGCAATAGACCCTTGGAGACAATTCGGCTGGAGGACGATGTATTGAATCGCGACGCAATTTGGGTGTTCCATCGTCATTAAGAGGCTCTGAACGTTACAATTAACTGTCAGTTTTGCATCGCATTCGAAAAACTAGACTCACAGATGAACGACCATAAGATGCCCGAGGCAGCAATAGACCCTTCGAGACAAGTCGGCTGGAGGACGATGTATTGAGTCGCGACGCAATTTGTGTGTCCCATCGTCATTAACAGGCTCTGAACGTTACAATTCACTGTCAGTTTTGCGTCGGATTCGAAAATCTAGACTCACAGGAGAACGAGCATATGGTGCCCGAGGCAGCACTAGACCCTTGGAGACAAGTCGGCTGTAGGACGATGTATTGAATCGCGACGCAATTTGTGTGTTCCATCGTCATTAACAGGCTCTGAACGTTACAATTAATTGTCAGTTTTGCGCCGGATTCGAAAAACTAGACTCATAGGAGAACGACCATAAGGTGCCCGAGGCAGCAATAGACCCTTGGAGACAAGTCGGCTGGAGGACGATGTATTGAATCGCGACGCAATTTGGGTGTTCCATTGTCATTAAGAGGCTCTGAACGTTACAATTAACTGTCAGTTTTGCATCGCATTCGAAAAACTAGACTCACAGATGAACGACCATAAGATGCCCGAGGCAGCAATAGACCCTTCGAGACAAGTCGGCTGGAGGACGATGTATTGAGTCGCGACGCAATTTGTGTGTCCCATCGTCATTAACAGGCTCTGAACGTTACAATTCACTGTCAGTTTTGCGTCGGATTCGAAAATCTAGACTCACAGGAGAACGAGCATATGGTGCCCGAGGCAGCACTAGACCCTTGGAGACAAGTCGGCTGTAGGACGATGTATTGAATTGCGACGCAATTTGTGTGTTCCATCGTCATTAAGAGGCTCTGAACGTTACAATTAATTGTCAGTTTTGCGTCGGATTCGAAAATCTAGACTCACAGATGAACGACCATAAGGTGCCCGAGGCAGCAATAGACCCTTCGAGACAAGTCGGCTGGAGGACGATGTATTGGGTCGCGACGCAATTTGTGTGTCCCATCGTCATTAACAGGCTCTGAATGTTTCAATTCACTGTCAGTTTTGCGTCGGATTCGAAAATCTAGACTCACAGGAGAACGAGCATATGGTGCCCGAGGCAGCACTAGACCCTTGGAGACAAGTCGGCTGTAGGACGATGTATTGAATCGCGACGCAAATTGTGTGTTCCATCGTCATTAAGAGGCTCTGAACGTTACAATTAACTGTCAGTTTTGCGCCGGATTCGAAAAACTAGACTCATAGGAGAACGACCATAAGGTGCCCGAGGCAGCAATAGACCCTTGGAGACAAGTCGGCTGGAGGACGATGTATTGAATCGCGACGCAATTTGGGTGTTCCATCGTCATTAAGAGGCTCTGAACGTTACAATTAACTGTCAGTTTTGCATCGCATTCGAAAAACTAGACTCACAGATGAACGACCATAAGATGCCCGAGGCAGCAATAGACCCTTCGAGACAAGTCGGCTGGAGGACGATGTATTGAGTCGCGACGCAATTTGTGTGTCCCATCGTCATTAACAGGCTCTGAACGTTACAATTCACTGTCAGTTTTGCGTCGGATTCGAAAATCTAGACTCACAGGAGAACGAGCATATGGTGCCCGAGGCAGCACTAGACCCTTGGAGACAAGTCGGCTGTAGGACGATGTATTGAATCGCGACGCAATTTGTGTGTTCCATCGTCATTAAGAGGCTCTGAACGTTACAATTAATTGTAGGTTTTGCGCCGGATTCGAAAAACTAGACTCATAGGAGAACGAGCATATGGTGCCCGAGGCAGCACTAGACCCTTGGAGACAAGTCGGCTGTAGGACGATGTATTGAATCGCGACGCAATTTGTGTGTTCCATCGTCATCAAGAGGCTCTGAACGTTACAATTCACTGTCAGTTTTGCGTCGGATTCGAAAATCTAGACTCACAGGAGAACGACCATAAGGTGCCCGAGGCAGCACTAGACCCTTGGAGACAAGTCGGCTGTAGGACGATGTATTGAATCGCGACGCAATTTGTGTGTCCCATCGTCATTAACAGGCTCTGAACGTTACAATTAACTGTTTTGCGTCGTATTCTGAAAACTAGACTCACAGGAGAACGACCATAAGGTGCTTGAGGCAGCAAGAGACCCTTGGAGACAGGTCGGCTGTGGGACGATGTATTGAGACGCGTCGCAATTTGTGTGTCCCATCGTCATTAACAGGCTCTGAACGTTACAATTAACTGTCAGTTTTGCGTCGGATTCGAAAATCTAGACTCACAGATGAACGACCATAAGGTGTCCGAGCCAGCAGCACTAGACCCTTGGAGACAAGTCGTCTGTAGGACGATGTATTGAATCGCGACGCAATTTGTGTGTTCCATCGTCATTAAGAGGCTCTGAACGTTACAATTAACTGTCAGTTTTGCGTCGGATTCGAAAATCTAGACTCACAGGAGAACGACCAAGAGGTGCCAGGAGCAGCAATACTACCTCGGAGACAAGTCGGCTGGAGGACGATGTATTGAATCGCGACGCAATTTGTGTGTTCCATCGTCATCAAGAGGCTCTGACCTTACAATTAACAGTCAGTTTTGCGTCGGATTCGAAAATCTAGACTCACCGATGAACGACCATAAGGTGCCCGAGGCAGCAATAGACCCTTCGAGACAAGTCGGCTGGAGGGCGATGTATTGAATCGCGACGCAATTTGTGTTTTCCATCGTCATTAACAGGCTCTGAACGTTACAATTAATTGTCAGTTTTGCGTCGTATTCGAATAACTAGACTCACAGGAGAACGACCATAAGGTGCCCGAGGCACCAATAGACCCTTCGAGACAAGTCGGCTGGAGGACGATGTATTGAGTCGCGACGCAATTTGTGTGTCCCATCGTCATTAACAGGCTCTGAACGTTACAATTCACTGTCAGTTTTGCGTCGGATTCGAAAATCTAGACTCACAGGAGAACGAGCATATGGTGCCCGAGGCAGCACTAGACCCTTGGAGACAAGTCGGCTGTAGGACGATGTATTGAATCGCGACGCAATTTGTGTGTTCCATCGTCATTAAGAGGCTCTGAACGTTACAATTAATTGTCAGTTTTGCGCCGGATTCGAAAAACTAGACTCATTGGAGAACGAGCATATGGTGCCCGAGGCAGCA
Organism: Schistocerca nitens; assembly: GCF_023898315.1. Classification (NCBI taxonomy): domain Eukaryota; kingdom Metazoa; phylum Arthropoda; class Insecta; order Orthoptera; family Acrididae; genus Schistocerca; species Schistocerca nitens. The sequence goes on along the minus strand of NC_064623.1, from coordinate 235,441,174 downwards.
CTAGACCCTTGGAGACAAGTCGGCTGTAGGACGATGTATTGAATCGCGACGCAATTTGTGTGTTCCATCGTCATCAAGAGGCTCTGAACGTTACAATTCACTGTCAGTTTTGCGTCGGATTCGAAAATCTAGACTCACAGGAGAACGACCATAAGGTGCCCGAGGCAGCAATAAACCCTTGGAGACAAGTCGGCTGGAGAACGATGTATTGAATCGCGACGCAATTTGTGTGTTCCATCGTCATTAACAGGCTCTGAACGTTACAATTAATTGTCAGTTTTGCGTCGTATTCGAAAAACTAGACTCACAGGAGAACGACCATAAGGTGCCCGAGGCACCAATAGACCCTTCGAGACAAGTCGGCTGGAGGACGATGTATTGAATCGCGACGCAATTTGTGTGTTCCATCGTCATCAAGAGGCTCTGAACGTTACAATTCACTCTCAGTTTTGCGTCGGATTCGAAAATCTAGACTCACAGCAGAACGACCATAAGGTGCCCGAGGCAGCACTAGACCCTTGGAGACAAGTCGGCTGTAGGACGATGTATTGAATCGCGACGTAATTTGTGTGTTCCATCGTCATTAAGAGGCTCTGAACGTTACAATTAACTGTCAGTTTTGCGTCGGATTCGAAAATCTAGACTCGCAGGAGAACGAGCATATGGTGCCCGAGGCAGCACTAGACCCTTGGAGACAAGTCGGCTGTAGGACGATGTATTGAATCGCGACGCAATTTTGTGTGTTCCATCGTCATCAAGAGGCTCTGAACGTTACAATTCACTGTCAGTTTTGCGTCGGATTCGAAAATCTAGACTCACAGGAGAACGAGCATATGGTGCCCGAGGCAGCACTAGACCCTTGGAGACAAGTCGGCTGTAGGACGATGTATTGAATCGCGACGCAATTTGTGTGTTCCATCGTCATTAACAGGCTCTGAACGTTACAATTAACTGTCAGTTTTGCGTCGGATTCGAAAATCTAGACTCACAGGGGAACGAGCATATGGTGCCCGAGGCAGCACTAGACCCTTGGAGACAAGTCGGCTGTAGGACGATGTATTGAATCGCGACGCAATTTGTGTGTTCCATCGTCATTAAGAGGCTCTGAACGTTACAATTAACTGTCAGTTTTGCGTCGGATTCGAAAATCTAGACTCACAGATGAACGACCATAAGGTGCCCGAGGCAGCAATAGACCCTTCGAGACAAGTCGGCTGGAGGACGATGTATTGAGTCGCGACGCAATTTGTGTGTCCCATCGTCATTAACAGGTTCTGAATGTTACAATTCACTGTCAGTTTTGCGTCGGATTCGAAAATCTAGACTCACAGGAGAACGAGCATATGGTGCCCGAGGCAGCACTAGACCCTTGGAGACAAGTCGGCTGTAGGACGATGTATTGAATCGCGACGCAAATTGTGTGTTCCATCGTCATTAAGAGGCTCTGAACGTTACAATCAATTGTCAGTTTTGCGCCGGATTCGAAAAACTAGACTCATAGGAGAACGACCATAAGGTGCCCGAGGCAGCAATAGACCCTTGGAGACAAGTCGGCTGGAGGACGATGTATTGAATCGCGACGCAATTTGGGTGTTCCATCGTCATTAAGAGGCTCTGAACGTTACAATTAACTGTCAGTTTTGCATCGCATTCGAAAAACTAGACTCACAGATGAACGACCATAAGATGCCCGAGGCAGCAATAGACCCTTCGAGACAAGTCGGCTGGAGGACGATGTATTGAGTCGCGACGCAATTTGTGTGTCCCATCGTCATTAACAGGCTCTGAACGTTACAATTCACTGTCAGTTTTGCGTCGGATTCGAAAATCTAGACTCACAGGAGAACGAGCATATGGTGCCCGAGGCAGCACTAGACCCTTGGAGACAAGTCGGCTGTAGGACGATGTATTGAATCGCGACGCAATTTGTGTGTTCCATCGTCATTAACAGGCTCTGAACGTTACAATTCACTGTCAGTTTAGCGTCGGATTCGAAAATCTAGACTCACAGGGGAACGAGCATATGGTGCCCGAGGCAGCGCTAGACCCTTGGAGACAAGTCGGCTGTAGGACGATGTATTGAATCGCGACGCAATTTGTGTGTTCCATCGTCATTAAGAGGCTCTGAACGTTACAATTAACTGTCAGTTTTGCGTCGGATTCGAAAATCTAGACTCACAGATGAACGACCATAAGGTGCCCGAGGCAGCAATAGACCCTTCGAGACAAGTCGGCTGGAGGACGATGTATTGAATCGCGACGCAATTTGTGTGTCCCATCGTCATTAACAGGCTCTGAATGTTACAATTAACTGTCAGTTTTGCATCGCATTCGAAAAACTAGACTCACAGATGAACGACCATAAGATGCCCGAGGCAGCAATAGACCCTTCGAGACAAGTCGGCTGGAGGACGATGTATTGAGTCGCGACGCAATTTGTGTGTCCCATCGTCATTAACAGGCTCTGAACGTTACAATTAACTGTCAGTTTTGCGTCGGATTCGAAAATCTAGACTCACAGATGAACGACCATAAGGTGTCCGAGCCAGCAGCACTAGACCCTTGGAGACAAGTCGGCTGTAGGACGATGTATTGAATCGCGACGCAATTTGTGTGTTCCATCGTCATTAAGAGGCTCTGAACGTTACAATTAACTGTCAGTTTTGCGTCGGATTCGAAAATCTAGACTCACAGGAGAACGACCAAGAGGTGCCAGGAGCAGCAATACTACCTCGGAGACATGTCGGCTGGAGGACGATGTATTGAATCGCGACGCAATTTGTGTGTTCCATCGTCATTAAGAGGCTCTGAACGTTACAATTAACTGTCAGTTTTCCGCCGGATTCGAAAATCTAGACTCACAGATGAACGACCATAAGGTGCCCGAGGCAGCAATAGACCCTTCGAGACAAGTCGGCTGGAGGACGATGTATTGAATCGCGACGCAATTTGTGTGTTCCATCGTCATCAAGAGGCTCTGACCTTACAATTAACTGTCAGTTTTGCGTCGGATTCGAAAATCTAGACTCACCGATGAACGACCATAAGGTGCCCGAGGCAGCAATAGACCCTTCGAGACAAGTCGGCTGGAGGACGATGTATTGAATCGCGACGCAATTTGTGTTTTCCATCGTCATTAACAGGCTCTGAACGTTACAATTAATTGTCAGTTTTGCGTCGTATTCGAAAAACTAGACTCACAGGAGAACGACCATAAGGTGCCCGAGGCACCAATAGACCCTTCGAGACAAGTCGGCTGGAGGACGATGTATTAAATCGCGACGCAATTTGTGTGTTCCATCGTCATTAAGAGGCTCTGAACGTTACAATTAATTGTCAGTTTTGCGTCGGATTCGAAAATCTAGACTCATAGGAGAACAACCAAGAGGTGCCAGGAGCAGCAATACTACCTCGGAGACTTGTCGGCTGGAGGACGATGTATTGAATCGCGACGCTATTTGTGTGTTCCATCGTCAGTATCAGGCTCTGAACGTTACAATTAACTGTCAGTTTTGCGTCGGATTCGAAAATCTAGACTCACAGGAGAACGACCATAAGGGGCCCGAGGCAGCACTAGACCCTTGGAGACAAGTCGGCTGGAGGACGATGTATTGAGTCGCGAAGCAATTTGTGTGTCCCATCGTCATTAACAGGTCCTGAACGTTACAATTAACTGTCAGTTTTGCGTCGTATTCTGAAAACTAGACTCACAGGAGAACGACCATAAGGTGCCCGAGGCAGCAAGAGACCCTTGAAGACAGGTCGGCTGTGGGACGATGTATTGAATCGCGACGCAATTTGTGTGTTCCATCGTCATCAAGAGGCTCTGAACGTTACAATTCACTGTCAGTTTTGCGTCGGATTCGAAAATCTAGACTCACAGGAGAACAAGCATATGGTGCCCGAGGCAGCACTAGACCCTTGGAGACAAGTCGGCTGTAGGACGATGTATTGAATCGCGACGCAATTTGTGTGTTCCATTGTCATTAAGAGGCTCTGAACGTTACAATTAACTGTCAGTTTTGCGTCGGATTCGAAAATCTAGACTCATAGGAGAACAACCAAGAGGTGCCAGGAGCAGCAATACTACCTCGGAGACTTGTCGGCTGGAGGACGATGTATTGAATCGCGACGCAATTTGTGTGTTCCATCGTCATCAAGAGGCTCTGAACGTTACAATTTACTGTCAGTTTTGCGCCGGATTCGAAAATCTAGACTCACAGATGATCGACCATAAGGTGCCCGAGGCAGCAATAGACCCTTGGAGACAAGACGGCTGTAGGACGATGTATTGAATCGCGACGCAATTTGTGCGTTCCATCGTCATCAAGAGGCTCTGAACCTTACATTTAACTGTCAGTTTTGCGTCGGATTCGAAAATCTAGACTCACCGATGAACGACCATAAGGTGCCCGAGGCAGCAATAGACCCTTCGAGACAAGTCGGCTGGAGGACGATGTATTGAATCGCGACGCAATTTGTGTGTTCCATCGTCATTAACAGGCTCTGAACGTTACAATTAATTGTCAGTTTTGCGTCGTATTCGAAAAACTAGACTCACAGGAGAACGACCATAAGGTGCCCGAGGCACCAATAGACCCTTCGAGACAAGTCGGCTGGAGGACGATGTATTGAATCGCGACGCAATTTGTGTGTTCCATCGTCATCAAGAGGCTCTGAACGTTACAATTCACTCTCAGTTTTGCGTCGGATTCGAAAATCTAGACTCACAGCAGAACGACCATAAGGTGCCCGAGGCAGCACTAGACCCTTGGAGACAAGTCGGCTGTAGGACGATGTATTGAATCGCGACGTAATTTGTGTGTTCCATCGTCATTAACAGGCTCTGAACGTTACAATTAACTGTCAGTTTTGCGTCGGATTCGAAAATCTAGACTCACAGGAGAACGAGCATATGGTGCCCGAGGCAGCACTAGACCCTTGGAGACAAGTCGGCTGTAGGACGATGTATTGAATCGCGACGCAATTTGTGTGTTCCATCGTCATCAAGAGGCTCTGAACGTTACAATTCACTGTCAGTTTTGCGTCGGATTCGAAAATCTAGACTCACAGGAGAACGAGCATATGGTGCCCGAGGCAGCACTAGACCCTTGGAGACAAGTCGGCTGTAGGACGATGTATTGAATCGCGACGCAATTTGTGTGTTCCATCGTCATTAACAGGCTCTGTACGTTACAATTAACTGTCAGTTTAGCGTCGGATTCGAAAATCTAGACTCACTGGGGAACGAGCATATGGTGCCCGAGGCAGCACTAGACCCTTGGAGACAAGTCGGCTGTAGGACGATGTATTGAATCGCGACGCAATTTGTGTGTTCCATCGTCATTAAGAGGCTCTGAACGTTACAATTAATTGTCAGTTTTGCGCCGGATTCGAAAAACTAGACTCATAGGAGAACGACCATAAGGTGCCCGAGGCAGCAATAGACCCTTGGAGACAATTCGGCTGGAGGACGATGTATTGAATCGCGACGCAATTTGGGTGTTCCATCGTCATTAAGAGGCTCTGAACGTTACAATTAACTGTCAGTTTTGCATCGCATTCGAAAAACTAGACTCACAGATGAACGACCATAAGATGCCCGAGGCAGCAATAGACCCTTCGAGACAAGTCGGCTGGAGGACGATGTATTGAGTCGCGACGCAATTTGTGTGTCCCATCGTCATTAACAGGCTCTGAACGTTACAATTCACTGTCAGTTTTGCGTCGGATTCGAAAATCTAGACTCACAGGAGAACGAGCATATGGAGCCCGAGGCAGCACTAGACCCTTGGAGACAAGTCGGCTGTAGGACGATGTATTGAATCGCGACGCAATTTGTGTGTTCCATCGTCATTAACAGGCTCTGAACGTTACAATTAATTGTCAGTTTTGCGCCGGATTCGAAAAACTAGACTCATAGGAGAACGACCATAAGGTGCCCGAGGCAGCAATAGACCCTTGGAGACAAGTCGGCTGGAGGACGATGTATTGAATCGCGACGCAATTTGGGTGTTCCATTGTCATTAAGAGGCTCTGAACGTTACAATTAACTGTCAGTTTTGCATCGCATTCGAAAAACTAGACTCACAGATGAACGACCATAAGATGCCCGAGGCAGCAATAGACCCTTCGAGACAAGTCGGCTGGAGGACGATGTATTGAGTCGCGACGCAATTTGTGTGTCCCATCGTCATTAACAGGCTCTGAACGTTACAATTCACTGTCAGTTTTGCGTCGGATTCGAAAATCTAGACTCACAGGAGAACGAGCATATGGTGCCCGAGGCAGCACTAGACCCTTGGAGACAAGTCGGCTGTAGGACGATGTATTGAATTGCGACGCAATTTGTGTGTTCCATCGTCATTAAGAGGCTCTGAACGTTACAATTAATTGTCAGTTTTGCGTCGGATTCGAAAATCTAGACTCACAGATGAACGACCATAAGGTGCCCGAGGCAGCAATAGACCCTTCGAGACAAGTCGGCTGGAGGACGATGTATTGGGTCGCGACGCAATTTGTGTGTCCCATCGTCATTAACAGGCTCTGAATGTTTCAATTCACTGTCAGTTTTGCGTCGGATTCGAAAATCTAGACTCACAGGAGAACGAGCATATGGTGCCCGAGGCAGCACTAGACCCTTGGAGACAAGTCGGCTGTAGGACGATGTATTGAATCGCGACGCAAATTGTGTGTTCCATCGTCATTAAGAGGCTCTGAACGTTACAATTAACTGTCAGTTTTGCGCCGGATTCGAAAAACTAGACTCATAGGAGAACGACCATAAGGTGCCCGAGGCAGCAATAGACCCTTGGAGACAAGTCGGCTGTAGGACGATGTATTGAATCGCGACGCAATTTGGGTGTTCCATCGTCATTAAGAGGCTCTGAACGTTACAATTAACTGTCAGTTTTGCATCGCATTCGAAAAACTAGACTCACAGATGAACGACCATAAGATGCCCGAGGCAGCAATAGACCCTTCGAGACAAGTCGGCTGGAGGACGATGTATTGAGTCGAGACGCAATTTGTGTGTCCCATCGTCATTAACAGGCTCTGAACGTTACAATTCACTGTCAGTTTTGCGTCGGATTCGAAAATCTAGACTCACAGGAGAACGAGCATATGGTGCCCGAGGCAGCACTAGACCCTTGGAGACAAGTCGGCTGTAGGACGATGTATTGAATCGCGACGCAATTTGTGTGTTCCATCGTCATTAAGAGGCTCTGAACGTTACAATTAATTGTAGGTTTTGCGCCGGATTCGAAAAACTAGACTCATAGGAGAACGAGCATATGGTGCCCGAGGCAGCACTAGACCCTTGGAGACAAGTCGGCTGTAGGACGATGTATTGAATCGCGACGCAATTTGTGTGTTCCATCGTCATCAAGAGGCTCTGAACGTTACAATTCACTGTCAGTTTTGCGTCGGATTCGAAAATCTAGACTCACAGGAGAACGACCATAAGGTGCCCGAGGCAGCACTAGACCCTTGGAGACAAGTCGGCTGTAGGACGATGTATTGAATCGCGACGCAATTTGTGTGTCCCATCGTCATTAACAGGCTCTGAACGTTACAATTAACTGTTTTGCGTCGTATTCTGAAAACTAGACTCACAGGAGAACGACCATAAGGTGCTTGAGGCAGCAAGAGACCCTTGGAGACAGGTCGGCTGTGGGACGATGTATTGAGACGCGTCGCAATTTGTGTGTCCCATCGTCATTAACAGGCTCTGAACATTACAATTAACTGTCAGTTTTGCGTCGGATTCGAAAATCTAGACTCACAGATGAACGACCATAAGGTGTCCGAGCCAGCAGCACTAGACCCTTGGAGACAAGTCGGCTGTAGGACGATGTATTGAATCGCGACGCAATTTGTGTGTTCCATCGTCATTAAGAGGCTCTGAACGTTACAATTAACTGTCAGTTTTGCGTCGGATTCGAAAATCTAGACTCACAGGAGAACGACCAAGAGGTGCCAGGAGCAGCAATACTACCTCGGAGACAAGTCGGCTGGAGGACGATGTATTGAATCGCGACGCAATTTGTGTGTTCCATCGTCATCAAGAGGCTCTGACCTTACAATTAACAGTCAGTTTTGCGTCGGATTCGAAAATCTAGACTCACCGATGAACGACCATAAGGTGCCCGAGGCAGCAATAGACCCTTCGAGACAAGTCGGCTGGAGGGCGATGTATTGAATCGCGACGCAATTTGTGTTTTCCATCGTCATTAACAGGCTCTGAACGTTACAATTAATTGTCAGTTTTGCGTCGTATTCGAATAACTAGACTCACAGGAGAACGAGCATATGGTGCCCGAGGCAGCACTAGACCCTTGGAGACAAGTCGGCTGTAGGACGATGTATTGAATTGCGACGCAATTTGTGTGTTCCATCGTCATTAAGAGGCTCTGAACGTTACAATTAATTGTCAGTTTTGCGTCGGATTCGAAAATCTAGACTCACAGATGAACGACCATAAGGTGCCCGAGGCAGCAATAGACCCTTCGAGACAAGTCGGCTGGAGGACGATGTATTGGGTCGCGACGCAATTTGTGTGTCCCATCGTCATTAACAGGCTCTGAATGTTTCAATTCACTGTCAGTTTTGCGTCGGATTCGAAAATCTAGACTCACAGGAGAACGAGCATATGGTGCCCGAGGCAGCACTAGACCCTTGGAGACAAGTCGGCTGTAGGACGATGTATTGAATCGCGACGCAAATTGTGTGTTCCATCGTCATTAAGAGGCTCTGAACGTTACAATTAACTGTCAGTTTTGCGCCGGATTCGAAAAACTAGACTCATAGGAGAACGACCATAAGGTGCCCGAGGCAGCAATAGACCCTTGGAGACAAGTCGGCTGGAGGACGATGTATTGAATCGCGACGCAATTTGGGTGTTCCATCGTCATTAAGAGGCTCTGAACGTTACAATTAACTGTCAGTTTTGCATCGCATTCGAAAAACTAGACTCACAGATGAACGACCATAAGATGCCCGAGGCAGCAATAGACCCTTCGAGACAAGTCGGCTGGAGGACGATGTATTGAGTCGCGACGCAATTTGTGTGTCCCATCGTCATTAACAGGCTCTGAACGTTACAATTCACTGTCAGTTTTGCGTCGGATTCGAAAATCTAGACTCACAGGAGAACGAGCATATGGTGCCCGAGGCAGCACTAGACCCTTGGAGACAAGTCGGCTGTAGGACGATGTATTGAATCGCGACGCAATTTGTGTGTTCCATCGTCATTAAGAGGCTTTGAACGTTACAATTAATTGTAGGTTTTGCGCCGGATTCGAAAAACTAGACTCATAGGAGAACGAGCATATGGTGCCCGAGGCAGCACTAGACCCTTGGAGACAAGTCGGCTGTAGGACGATGTATTGAATCGCGACGCAATTTGTGTGTTCCATCGTCATCAAGAGGCTCTGAACGTTACAATTCACTGTCAGTTTTGCGTCGGATTCGAAAATCTAGACTCACAGGAGAACGACCATAAGGTGCCCGAGGCAGCACTAGACCCTTGGAGACAAGTCGGCTGTAGGACGATGTATTGAATCGCGACGCAATTTGTGTGTCCCATCGTCATTAACAGGCTCTGAACGTTACAATTAACTGTTTTGCGTCGTATTCTGAAAACTAGACTCACAGGAGAACGACCATAAGGTGCTTGAGGCAGCAAGAGACCCTTGGAGACAGGTCGGCTGTGGGACGATGTATTGAGACGCGTCGCAATTTGTGTGTCCCATCGTCATTAACAGGCTCTGAACGTTACAATTAACTGTCAGTTTTGCGTCGGATTCGAAAATCTAGACTCACAGATGAACGACCATAAGGTGTCCGAGCCAGCAGCACTAGACCCTTGGAGACAAGTCGGCTGTAGGACGATGTATTGAATCGCGACGCAATTTGTGTGTTCCATCGTCATTAAGAGGCTCTGAACGTTACAATTAACTGTCAGTTTTGCGTCGGATTCGAAAATCTAGACTCACAGGAGAACGACCAAGAGGTGCCAGGAGCAGCAATACTACCTCGGAGACAAGTCGGCTGGAGGACGATGTATTGAATCGCGACGCAATTTGTGTGTTCCATCGTCATCAAGAGGCTCTGACCTTACAATTAACAGTCAGTTTTGCGTCGGATTCGAAAATCTAGACTCACCGATGAACGACCATAAGGTGCCCGAGGCAGCAATAGACCCTTCGAGACAAGTCGGCTGGAGGGCGATGTATTGAATCGCGACGCAATTTGTGTTTTCCATCGTCATTAACAGGCTCTGAACGTTACAATTAATTGTCAGTTTTGCGTCGTATTCGAATAACTAGACTCACAGGAGAACGACCATAAGGTGCCCGAGGCACCAATAGACCCTTCGAGACAAGTCGGCTGGAGGACGATGTATTGAGTCGCGACGCAATTTGTGTGTCCCATCGTCATTAACAGGCTCTGAACGTTACAATTCACTGTCAGTTTTGCGTCGGATTCGAAAATCTAGACTCACAGGAGAACGAGCATATGGTGCCCGAGGCAGCACTAGACCCTTGGAGACAAGTCGGCTGTAGGACGATGTATTGAATCGCGACGCAATTTGTGCGTTCCATCGTCATTAAGAGGCTCTGAACGTTACAATTAATTGTCAGTTTTGCGCCGGATTCGAAAAACTAGACTCATTGGAGAACGAGCATATGGTGCCCGAGGCAGCACTAGACCCTTGGAGACAAGTCGGCTGTAGGACGATGTATTGAATCGCGACGCAATTTGTGTGTTCCATCGTCATCAAGAGGCTCTGAACGTTACAATTCACTGTCAGTTTTGCGTCGGATTCGAAAATCTAGACTCACAGGAGAACGACCATAAGGTGCCCGAGGCAGCAATAAACCCTTGGAGACAAGTCGGCTGGAGAACGATGTATTGAATCGCGACGCAATTTGGGTGTTCCATCGTCATTAAGAGGCTCTGAACGTTACAATTAACTGTCAGTTTTGCATCGCATTCGAAAAACTAGACTCACAGATGAACGACCATAAGATGCCCGAGGCAGCAATAGACCCTTCGAGACAAGTCGGCTGGAGGACGATGTATTGAGTCGCGACGCAATTTGTGTGTCCCATCGTCATTAACAGGCTCTGAACGTTACTAATTCACTGTCAGTTTTGCGTCGGATTCGAAAATCTAGACTCACAGGAGAACGAGCATATGGTGCCCGAGGCAGCACTAGACCCTTGGAGACAAGTCGGCTGTAGGACGATGTATTGAATCGCGACGCAATTTGTGTGTTCCATCGTCATTAAGAGGCTCTGAACGTTACAATTAATTGTCAGTTTTGCGCCGGATTCGAAAAACTAGACTCATAGGAGAACGAGTATATGGTGCCCGAGGCAGCATTAGACCCTTGGAGACAAGTCGGCTGAAGGACGATGTATTGAATCGCGACGCAATTTGTGTGTTCCATCGTCATTAAGAGGCTCTGAACGTTACAATTAACTGTCAGTTTTGCGTCGTATTCTGAAAACTAGACTCACAGGAGAACGACCATAAGGTGCCCGAGGCAGCAAGAGACCCTTGGAGACAGGTCGGCTGTGGGACGATGTATTGAGACGCGACGCAATTTGTGTGTCCCATCGTCATTAACAGGCTCTGAACGTTACAATTAACTGTCAGTTTTGCGTCGGATTCGAAAATCTAGACTCACAGGTGAACGACCATAAGGTGCCCGAGGCAGCACTAGACCCTTGGAGACAAGTCGGCTGTAGGACGATGTATTGAATCGCGACGCAATTTGTGTGTTCCATCGTCATTAAGGGGCTCTGAACGTTACAATTAATTGTCAGTTTTGCGCCGGATTCGAAAAACTAGACTCATTGGAGAACGAGCATATGGTGCCCGAGGCAGCACTAGACCCTTGGAGACAAGTCGGCTGTAGGACGATGTATTGAATCGCGACGCAATTTGTGTGTTCCATCGTCATCAAGAGGCTCTGAACGTTACAATTCACTGTCAGTTTTACGTCGGATTCGAAAATCTAGACTCACAGGAGAACGACCATAAGGTGCCCGAGGCAGCAATACACCCTTGGAGACAAGTCGGCTGGAGGACGATGTATTGAGTCGCGAAGCAATTTGTGTGTCCCATCGTCATTAACAGGTCCTGAACGTTACAATTAACTGTCAGTTTTGCGTCGCATTCGAAAAACTAGACTCACAGATGAACGACCATAAGGTGCCCGAGGCAGCAAGAGACCCTTCGAGACAAGTCGGCTGGAGGACGATGTATTGAGTCGCGACGCAATTTGTGTGTCCCATCGTCATTAACAGGCTCTGAACGTTACTAATTCACTGTCAGTTTTGCGTCGGATTCGAAAATCTAGACTCACAGGAGAACGAGCATATGGTGCCCGAGGCAGCACTAGACCGTTGGAGACAAGTCGGCTGTAGGACGATGTATTGAATCGCGACGCAATTTGTGTGTTCCATCGTCATTAAGAGGCTCTGAACGTTACAATTAATTGTCAGTTTTGCGCCGGATTCGAAAAACTAGACTCATAGGAGAACGAGCATATGGTGCCCGAGGCAGCATTAGACCCTTGGAGACAAGTCGGCTGAAGGACGATGTATTGAATCGCGACGCAATTTGTGTGTTCCATCGTCATTAAGAGGCTCTGAACGTTACAATTAACTGTCAGTTTTGCGTCGTATTCTGAAAACTAGACTCACAGGAGAACGACCATAAGGTGCCCGAGGCAGCAAGAGACCCTTGGAGACAGGTCGGCTGTGGGACGATGTATTGAGTCGCGACGCAATTTGTGTGTCCCATCGTCATTAACAGGCTCTGAACGTTACAATTAACTGTCAGTTTTGCGTCGGATTCGAAAATCTAGACTCACAGATGAACGACCATAAGGTGTCCGAGCCAGCAGCACTAGACCCTTGGAGACAAGTCGGCTGTAGGACGATGTATTGAATCGCGACGCAATTTGTGTGTTCCATCGTCATTAAGAGGCTCTGAACGTTACAATTAACTGTCAGTTTTGCGTCGGATTCGAAAATCTAGACTCACAGGAGAACGACCAAGAGCTGCCAGGAGCAGCAATACTACCTCGGAGACATGTCGGCTGGAGGACGATGTATTGAATCGCGACGCAATTTGTGTGTTCCATCGTCATTAAGAGGCTCTGAACGTTACAATTAACTGTCAGTTTTCCGCCGGATTCGAAAATCTAGACTCACAGATGAACGACCATAAGGTGCCCGAGGCAGCAATAGACCCTTCGAGACAAGTCGGCTGGAGGACGATGTATTGAATCGCGACGCAATTTGTGTGTTCCATCGTCATCAAGAGGCTCTGACCTTACAATTAACTGTCAGTTTTGCGTCGGATTCGAAAATCTAGACTCACCGATGAACGACCATAAGGTGCCCGAGGCAGCAATAGACCCTTCGAGACATGTCGGCTGGAGGACGATGTATTGAATCGCGACGCAATTTGTGTTTTCCATCGTCATTAACAGGCTCTGAACGTTACAATTAATTGTCAGTTTTGCGTCGTATTCGAAAAACTAGACTCACAGGAGAACGACCATAAGGTGCCCGAGGCACCAATAGACCCTTCGAGACAAGTCGGCTGGAGGACGATGTATTAAATCGCGACGCAATTTGTGTGTTCCATCGTCATTAAGAGGCTCTGAACGTTACAATTAATTGTCAGTTTTGCGTCGGATTCGAAAATCTAGACTCATAGGAGAACGACCAAGAGGTGCCAGGAGCAGCAATACTACCTCGGAGACTTGTCGGCTGGAGGACGATGTATTGAATCGCGACGCAATTTGTGTGTTCCATCGTCAGTATCAGGCTCTGAACGTTACAATTAACTGTCAGTTTTGCGTCGGATTCGAAAATCTAGACTCACAGGAGAACGACCATAAGGTGCCCGAGGCAGCACTAGACCCTTGGAGACAAGTCGGCTGGAGGACGATGTATTGAGTCGCGAAGCAATTTGTGTGTCCCATCGTCATTAACAGGTCCTGAACGTTACAATTAACTGTCAGTTTTGCGTCGTATTCTGAAAACTAGACTCACAGGAGAACGACCATAAGGTGCCCGAGGCAGCAAGAGACCCTTGGAGACTGGTCGGCTGTGGGACGATGTATTGAATCGCGACGCAATTTGTGTGTTCCATCGTCATCAAGAGGCTCTGAACGTTACAATTCACTGTCAGTTTTGCGTCGGATTCGAAAATCTAGACTCACAGGAGAACAAGCATATGGTGCCCGAGGCAGCACTAGACCCTTGGAGACAAGTCGGCTGTAGGACGATGTATTGAATCGCGACGCAATTTGTGTGTTCCATTGTCATTAAGAGGCTCTGAACGTTACAATTAACTGTCAGTTTAGCGTCGGATTCGAAAATCTAGACTCATAGGAGAACAACCAAGAGGTGCCAGGAGCAGCAATACTACCTCGGAGACTTGTCTGCTGGAGGACGATGTATTGAATCGCGACGCAATTTGTGTGTTCCATCGTCATCAAGAGGCTCTGAACGTTACAATTTACTGTCAGTTTTGCGCCGGATTCGAAAATCTAGACTCACAGATGATCGACCATAAGGTGCCCGAGGCAGCAATAGACCCTTGGAGACAAGACGGCTGTAGGACGATGTATTGAATCGCGACGCAATTTGTGCGTTCCATCGTCATCAAGAGGCTCTGAACCTTACATTTAACTGTCAGTTTTGCGTCGGATTCGAAAATCTAGACTCACCGATGAACGACCATAAGGTGCCCGAGGCAGCAATAGACCCTTCGAGACAAGTCGGCTGGAGGACGATGTATTGAATCGCGACGCAATTTGTGTGTTCCATCGTCATCAAGAGGCTCTGAACGTTACAATTCACTCTCAGTTTTGCGTCGGATTCGAAAATCTAGACTCACAGCAGAACGACCATAAGGTGCCCGAGGCAGCACTAGACCCTTGGAGACAAGTCGGCTGTAGGACGATGTATTGAATCGCGACGTAATTTGTGTGTTCCATCGTCATTAACAGGCTCTGAACGTTACAATTAACTGTCAGTTTTGCGTCGGATTCGAAAATCTAGACTCACAGGAGAACGAGCATATGGTGCCCGAGGCAGCACTAGACCCTTGGAGACAAGTCGGCTGTAGGACGATGTATTGAATCGCGACGCAATTTGTGTGTTCCATCGTCATCAAGAGGCTCTGAACGTTACAATTCACTGTCAGTTTTGCGTCGGATTCGAAAATCTAGACTCACAGGAGAACGAGCATATGGTGCCCGAGGCAGCACTAGACCCTTGGAGACAAGTCGGCTGTAGGACGATGTATTGAATCGCGACGCAATTTGTGTGTTCCATCGTCATTAACAGGCTCTGAACGTTACAATTAACTGTCAGTTTAGCGTCGGATTCGAAAATCTAGACTCACAGGGGAACGAGCATATGGTGCCCGAGGCAGCACTAGACCCTTGGAGACAAGTCGGCTGTAGGACGATGTATTGAATCGCGACGCAATTTGTGTGTTCCATCGTCATTAAGAGGCTCTGAACGTTACAATTAATTGTCAGTTTTGCGCCGGATTCGAAAAACTAGACTCATAGGAGAACGACCATAAGGTGCCCGAGGCAGCAATAGACCCTTGGAGACAATTCGGCTGGAGGACGATGTATTGAATCGCGACGCAATTTGGGTGTTCCATCGTCATTAAGAGGCTCTGAACGTTACAATTAACTGTCAGTTTTGCATCGCATTCGAAAAACTAGACTCACAGATGAACGACCATAAGATGCCCGAGGCAGCAATAGACCCTTCGAGACAAGTCGGCTGGAGGACGATGTATTGAGTCGCGACGCAATTTGTGTGTCCCATCGTCATTAACAGGCTCTGAACGTTACAATTCACTGTCAGTTTTGCGTCGGATTCGAAAATCTAGACTCACAGGAGAACGAGCATATGGTGCCCGAGGCAGCACTAGACCCTTGGAGACAAGTCGGCTGTAGGACGATGTATTGAATCGCGACGCAATTTGTGTGTTCCATCGTCATTAACAGGCTCTGAACGTTACAATTAATTGTCAGTTTTGCGCCGGATTCGAAAAACTAGACTCATAGGAGAACGACCATAAGGTGCCCGAGGCAGCAATAGACCCTTGGAGACAAGTCGGCTGGAGGACGATGTATTGAATCGCGACGCAATTTGGGTGTTCCATTGTCATTAAGAGGCTCTGAACGTTACAATTAACTGTCAGTTTTGCATCGCATTCGAAAAACTAGACTCACAGATGAACGACCATAAGATGCCCGAGGCAGCAATAGACCCTTCGAGACAAGTCGGCTGGAGGACGATGTATTGAGTCGCGACGCAATTTGTGTGTCCCATCGTCATTAACAGGCTCTGAACGTTACAATTCACTGTCAGTTTTGCGTCGGATTCGAAAATCTAGACTCACAGGAGAACGAGCATATGGTGCCCGAGGCAGCACTAGACCCTTGGAGACAAGTCGGCTGTAGGACGATGTATTGAATTGCGACGCAATTTGTGTGTTCCATCGTCATTAAGAGGCTCTGAACGTTACAATTAATTGTCAGTTTTGCGTCGGATTCGAAAATCTAGACTCACAGATGAACGACCATAAGGTGCCCGAGGCAGCAATAGACCCTTCGAGACAAGTCGGCTGGAGGACGATGTATTGGGTCGCGACGCAATTTGTGTGTCCCATCGTCATTAACAGGCTCTGAATGTTTCAATTCACTGTCAGTTTTGCGTCGGATTCGAAAATCTAGACTCACAGGAGAACGAGCATATAGTGCCCGAGGCAGCACTAGACCCTTGGAGACAAGTCGGCTGTAGGACGATGTATTGAATCGCGACGCAAATTGTGTGTTCCATCGTCATTAAGAGGCTCTGAACGTTACAATTAACTGTCAGTTTTGCGCCGGATTCGAAAAACTAGACTCATAGGAGAACGACCATAAGGTGCCCGAGGCAGCAATAGACCCTTGGAGACAAGTCGGCTGGAGGACGATGTATTGAATCGCGACGCAATTTGGGTGTTCCATCGTCATTAAGAGGCTCTGAACGTTACAATTAACTGTCAGTTTTGCATCGCATTCGAAAAACTAGACTCACAGATGAACGACCATAAGATGCCCGAGGCAGCAATAGACCCTTCGAGACAAGTCGGCTGGAGGACGATGTATTGAGTCGCGACGCAATTTGTGTGTCCCATCGTCATTAACAGGCTCTGAACGTTACAATTCACTGTCAGTTTTGCGTCGGATTCGAAAATCTAGACTCACAGGAGAACGAGCATATGGTGCCCGAGGCAGCACTAGACCCTTGGAGACAAGTCGGCTGTAGGACGATGTATTGAATCGCGACGCAATTTGTGTGTTCCATCGTCATTAAGAGGCTCTGAACGTTACAATTAATTGTAGGTTTTGCGCCGGATTCGAAAAACTAGACTCATAGGAGAACGAGCATATGGTGCCCGAGGCAGCACTAGACCCTTGGAGACAAGTCGGCTGTAGGACGATGTATTGAATCGCGACGCAATTTGTGTGTTCCATCGTCATCAAGAGGCTCTGAACGTTACAATTCACTGTCAGTTTTGCGTCGGATTCGAAAATCTAGACTCACAGGAGAACGACCATAAGGTGCCCGAGGCAGCACTAGACCCTTGGAGACAAGTCGGCTGTAGGACGATGTATTGAATCGCGACGCAATTTGTGTGTCCCATCGTCATTAACAGGCTCTGAACGTTACAATTAACTGTTTTGCGTCGTATTCTGAAAACTAGACTCACAGGAGAACGACCATAAGGTGCTTGAGGCAGCAAGAGACCCTTGGAGACAGGTCGGCTGTGGGACGATGTATTGAGACGCGTCGCAATTTGTGTGTCCCATCGTCATTAACAGGCTCTGAACGTTACAATTAACTGTCAGTTTTGCGTCGGATTCGAAAATCTAGACTCACAGATGAACGACCATAAGGTGTCCGAGCCAGCAGCACTAGACCCTTGGAGACAAGTCGGCTGTAGGACGATGTATTGAATCGCGACGCAATTTGTGTGTTCCATCGTCATTAAGAGGCTCTGAACGTTACAATTAACTGTCAGTTTTGCGTCGGATTCGAAAATCTAGACTCACAGGAGAACGACCAAGAGGTGCCAGGAGCAGCAATACTACCTCGGAGACAAGTCGGCTGGAGGACGATGTATTGAATCGCGACGCAATTTGTGTGTTCCATCGTCATCAAGAGGCTCTGACCTTACAATTAACAGTCAGTTTTGCGTCGGATTCGAAAATCTAGACTCACCGATGAACGACCATAAGGTGCCCGAGGCAGCAATAGACCCTTCGAGACAAGTCGGCTGGAGGGCGATGTATTGAATCGCGACGCAATTTGTGTTTTCCATCGTCATTAACAGGCTCTGAACGTTACAATTAATTGTCAGTTTTGCGTCGTATTCGAATAACTAGACTCACAGGAGAACGACCATAAGGTGCCCGAGGCACCAATAGACCCTTCGAGACAAGTCGGCTGGAGGACGATGTATTGAGTCGCGACGCAATTTGTGTGTCCCATCGTCATTAACAGGCTCTGAACGTTACAATTCACTGTCAGTTTTGCGTCGGATTCGAAAATCTAGACTCACAGGAGAACGAGCATATGGTGCCCGAGGCAGCACTAGACCCTTGGAGACAAGTCGGCTGTAGGACGATGTATTGAATCGCGACGCAATTTGTGTGTTCCATCGTCATTAAGAGGCTCTGAACGTTACAATTAATTGTCAGTTTTGCGCCGGATTCGAAAAACTAGACTCATTGGAGAACGAGCATATGGTGCCCGAGGCAGCACTAGACCCTTGGAGACAAGTCGGCTGTAGGACGATGTATTGAATCGCGACGCAATTTGTGTGTTCCATCGTCATCAAGAGGCTCTGAACGTTACAATTCACTGTCAGTTTTGCGTCGGATTCGAAAATCTAGACTCACAGGAGAACGACCATAAGGTGCCCGAGGCAGCAATAAACCCTTGGAGACAAGTCGGCTGGAGAACGATGTATTGAATCGCGACGCAATTTGGGTGTTCCATCGTCATTAAGAGGCTCTGAACGTTACAATTAACTGTCAGTTTTGCATCGCATTCGAAAAACTAGACTCACAGATGAACGACCATAAGATGCCCGAGGCAGCAATAGACCCTTCGAGACAAGTCGGCTGGAGGACGATGTATTGAGTCGCGACGCAATTTGTGTGTCCCATCGTCATTAACAGGCTCTGAACGTTACTAATTCACTGTCAGTTTTGCGTCGGATTCGAAAATCTAGACTCACAGGAGAACGAGCATATGGTGCCCGAGGCAGCACTAGACCCTTGGAGACAAGTCGGCTGTAGGACGATGTATTGAATCGCGACGCAATTTGTGTGTTCCATCGTCATTAAGAGGCTCTGAACGTTACAATTAATTGTCAGTTTTGCGCCGGATTCGAAAAACTAGACTCATAGGAGAACGAGCATATGGTGCCCGAGGCAGCATTAGACCCTTGGAGACAAGTCGGCTGAAGGACGATGTATTGAATCGCGACGCAATTTGTGTGTTCCATCGTCATTAAGAGGCTCTGAACGTTACAATTAACTGTCAGTTTTGCGTCGTATTCTGAAAACTAGACTCACAGGAGAACGACCATAAGGTGCCCGAGGCAGCAAGAGACCCTTGGAGACAGGTCGGCTGTGGGACGATGTATTGAGACGCGACGCAATTTGTGTGTCCCATCGTCATTAACAGGCTCTGAACGTTACAATTAACTGTCAGTTTTGCGTCGGATTCGAAAATCTAGACTCACAGGTGAACGACCATAAGGTGCCCGAGGCAGCACTAGACCCTTGGAGACAAGTCGGCTGTAGGACGATGTATTGAATCGCGACGCAATTTGTGTGTTCCATCGTCATTAAGGGGCTCTGAACGTTACAATTAATTGTCAGTTTTGCGCCGGATTCGAAAAACTAGACTCATAGGAGAACGAGCATATGGTGCCCGAGGCAGCACTAGACCCTTGGAGACAAGTCGGCTGTAGGACGATGTATTGAATCGCGACGCAATTTGTGTGTTCCATCGTCATCAAGAGGCTCTGAACGTTACAATTCACTGTCAGTTTTACGTCGGATTCGAAAATCTAGACTCACAGGAGAACGACCATAAGGTGCCCGAGGCAGCAATACACCCTTGGAGACAAGTCGGCTGGAGGACGATGTATTGAGTCGCGAAGCAATTTGTGTGTCCCATCGTCATTAACAGGTCCTGAACGTTACAATTAACTGTCAGTTTTGCGTCGCATTCGAAAAACTAGACTCACAGATGAACGACCATAAGGTGCCCGAGGCAGCAAGAGACCCTTCGAGACAAGTCGGCTGGAGGACGATGTATTGAGTCGCGACGCAATTTGTGTGTCCCATCGTCATTAACAGGCTCTGAACGTTACTAATTCACTGTCAGTTTTGCGTCGGATTCGAAAATCTAGACTCACAGGAGAACGAGCATATGGTGCCCGAGGCAGCACTAGACCGTTGGAGACAAGTCGGCTGTAGGACGATGTATTGAATCGCGACGCAATTTGTGTGTTCCATCGTCATTAAGAGGCTCTGAACGTTACAATTAATTGTCAGTTTTGCGCCGGATTCGAAAAACTAGACTCATAGGAGAACGAGCATATGGTGCCCGAGGCAGCATTAGACCCTTGGAGACAAGTCGGCTGAAGGACGATGTATTGAATCGCGACGCAATTTGTGTGTTCCATCGTCATTAAGAGGCTCTGAACGTTACAATTAACTGTCAGTTTTGCGTCGTATTCTGAAAACTAGACTCACAGGAGAACGACCATAAGGTGCCCGAGGCAGCAAGAGACCCTTGGAGACAGGTCGGCTGTGGGACGATGTATTGAGACGCGACGCAATTTGTGTTTCCCATTGTCATTAACAGGCTCTGAACGTTACAATTAACTGTCAGTTTTGCGTCGTATTCTGAAAACTAGACTCACAGGAGAACGACCATAAGGTGCCCGAGGCAGCAAGAGACCCTTGGAGACAGGTCGGCTGTGGGACGATGTATTGAGACGCGACGCAATTTGTGTGTCCCATCGTCATTAACAGGCTCTGAACGTTACAATTAACTGTCAGTTTTGCGTCGGATTCGAAAATCTAGACTCACAGATGAACGACCATAAGGTGCCCGAGGCAGCACTAGACCCTTGGAGACAAGTCGGCTGTTGGACGATGTATTGAATCGCGACGCAATTTGTGTGTTCCATCGTCATTAAGAGGCTCTGAACGTTACAATTAACTGTCAGTTTTGCGTCGGATTCGAAAATCTAGACTCACAGGAGAACGACCAAGAGGTGCCAGGAGCAGCAATACTACCTCGGAGACATGTCGGTTGGAGGACGATGTATTGAATCGCGACGCAATTTGTGTGTTCCATCGTCGTTAAGAGGCTCTGAACGTTACAATTAACTGTCAGTTTTGCGCCGGATTCGAAAATCTAGACTCACAGATGAACGACCATAAGGTGCCCGAGGCAGCAATAGACCCTTCGAGACAAGTCGGCTGGAGGACGATGTATTGAATCGCGACGCAATTTGTGTGTTCCATCGTCATCAAGAGGCTCTGACCTTACAATTAACTGTCAGTTTTGCGTCGGATTCGAAAATCTAGACTCACCGATGAACGACCATAAGGTGCCCGAGGCAGCAATAGACCCTTCGAGACAAGTCGGCTGGAGGACGATGTATTGAATCGCGACGCAATTTGTGTGTTCCATCGTCATTAACAGGCTCTGAACGTTACAATTAATTGTCAGTTTTGCGTCGTATTCGAAAAACTAGACTCACAGGAGAACGACCATAAGGTGCCCGAGGCACCAATAGACCCTTCGAGACAAGTCGGCTGGAGGACGATGTATTAAATCGCGACGCAATTTGTGTGTTCCATCGTCATTAAGAGGCTCTGAACGTTACAATTAATTGTCAGTTTTGCGTCGGATTCGAAGATCTAGACTCATAGGAGAACGACCAAGAGGTGCCAGGAGCAGCAATACTACCTCGGAGACTTGTCGGCTGGAGGACGATGTATTGAATCGCGACGCAATTTGTGTGTTCCATCGTCAGTATCAGGCTCTGATCGTTACAATTAACTCTCAGTTTTGCGTCGGATTCGAAAATCTAGACTCACAGGAGAACGACCATAAGGTGCCCGAGGCAGCACTAGACCCTTGGAGACAAGTCGGCTGGAGGACGATGTATTGAGTCGCGAAGCAATTTGTGTGTCCCATCGTCATTAACAGGTCCTGAACGTTACAATTAACTGTCAGTTTTGCGTCGTATTCTGAAAACTAGACTCACAGGAGAACGACCATAAGGTGCCCGAGGCAGCAAGAGACCCTTGGAGACAGGTCGGCTGTGGGACGATGTATTGAATCGCGACGCAATTTGTGTGTTCCATCGTCATCAAGAGGCTCTGAACGTTACAATTCACTGTCAGTTTTGCGTCGGATTCGAAAATCTAGACTCACAGGAGAACGAGCGTATGGTGCCCGAGGCAGCACTAGACCCTTGGAGACAAGTCGGCTGTAGGACGATGTATTGAATCGCGACGCAATTTGTGTGTTCCATCGTCATTAAGAGGCTCTGAACGTTACAATTAACTGTCAGTTTTGCGTCGGATTCGAAAATCTAGACTCATAGGAGAACAACCAAGAGGTGCCAGGAGCAGCAATACTACCTCGGAGACTTGTCGGCTGGAGGACGATGTATTGAATCGCGACGCAATTTGTGTGTTCCATCGTTATCAAGAGGCTCTGAACGTTACAATTAACTGTCAGTTTTGCGCCGGATTCGAAAATCTAGACTCACAGATGAACGACCATAAGGTGCCCGAGGCAGCAATAGACCCTTGGAGACAAGACGGCTGTAGGACGATGTATTGCATCGCGACGCAATTTGTGCGTTCCATCGTCATCAAGAGGCTCTGAACCTTACATTTAACTGTCAGTTTTGCGTCGGATTCGAAAATCTAGACTCACCGATGAACGACCATAAGGTGCCCGAGGCAGCAATAGACCCTTCGAGACAAGTCGGCTGGAGGACGATGTATTGAATCGCGACGCAATTTGTGTGTTCCATCGTCATTAACAGGCTCTGAACGTTACAATTAATTGTCAGTTTTGCGTCGTATTCGAAAAACTAGACTCACAGGAGAACGACCATAAGGTGCCCGAGGCACCAATAGACCCTTCGAGACAAGTCGGCTGGAGGACGATGTATTGAATCGCGACGAAATTTGTGTGTTCCATCGTCATCAAGATGCTCTGAACGTTACAATTCACTCTCAGTTTTGCGTCGGATTCGAAAATCTAGACTCACAGCAGAACGACCATAAGGTGCCCGAGGCAGCACTAGACCCTTGGAGACAAGTCGGCTGTAGGACGATGTATTGAATCGCGACGTAATTTGTGTGTTCCATCGTCATTAACAGGCTCTGAACGTTACAATTAACTGTCAGTTTTGCGTCGGATTCGAAAATCTAGACTCACAGGAGAACGAGCATATGGTGCCCGAGGCAGCACTAGACCCTTGGAGACAAGTCGGCTGTAGGACGATGTATTGAATCGCGACGCAATTTGTGTGTTCCATCGTCATCAAGAGGCTCTGAACGTTACAATTCACTGTCAGTTTTGCGTCGGATTCGAAAATCTAGACTCACAGGAGAACGAGCATATGGTGCCCGAGGCAGCACTAGACCCTTGGAGACAAGTCGGCTGTAGGACGATTTATTGAATCGCGACGCAATTTGTGTGTTCCATCGTCATTAACAGGCTCTGAACGTTACAATTCACTGTCAGTTTAGCGTCGGATTCGAAAATCTAGACTCACAGGGGAACGAGCATATGGTGCCCGAGGCAGCACTAGACCCTTGGAGACAAGTCGGCTGTAGGACGATGTATTGAATCGCGACGCAATTTGTGTGTTCCATCGTCATTAAGAGGCTCTGAACGTTACAATTAACTGTCAGTTTTGCGTCGGATTCGAAAATCTAGACTCACAGATGAACGACCATAAGGTGCCCGAGGCAGCAATAGACCCTTCGAGACAAGTCGGCTGGAGGACGATGTATTGAGTCGCGACGCAATTTGTGTGTCCCATCGTCATTAACAGGCTCTGAATGTTACAATTCACTGTCAGTTTTGCGTCGGATTCGAAAATCTAGACTCACAGGAGAACGAGCATATGGTGCCCGAGGCAGCACTAGACCCTTGGAGACAAGTCGGCTGTAGGACGATGTATTGAATCGCGACGCAAATTGTGTGTTCCATCGTCATTAAGAGGCTCTGAACGTTACAATTAATTGTCAGTTTTGCGCCGGATTCGAAAAACTAGACTCATAGGAGAACGACCATAAGGTGCCCGAGGCAGCAATAGACCCTTGGAGACAAGTCGGCTGGAGGACGATGTATTGAATCGCGACGCAATTTGGGTGTTCCATCGTCATTAAGAGGCTCTGAACGTTACAATTAACTGTCAGTTTTGCATCGCATTCGAAAAACTAGACTCACAGATGAACGACCATAAGATGCCCGAGGCAGCAATAGACCCTTCGAGACAAGTCGGCTGGAGGACGATGTATTGAGTCGCGACGCAATTTGTGTGTCCCATCGTCATTAACAGGCTCTGAACGTTACAATTCACTGTCAGTTTTGCGTCGGATTCGAAAATCTAGACTCACAGGAGAACGAGCATATGGTGCCCGAGGCAGCACTAGACCCTTCGAGACAAGTCGGCTGGAGGACGATGTATTAAATCGCGACGCAATTTGTGTGTTCCATCGTCATTAAGAGGCTCTGAACGTTACAATTAATTGTCAGTTTTGCGCCGGATTCGAAAAACTAGACTCATGGGAGAACGAGCATATGGTGCCCGAGGGAGCAATAGACCCTTGGAGACAAGTCGGCTGGAGGACGATGTATTGAGACGCGACGCAATTTGTGTGTCCCATCGTCATTAAGAGGCTCTGAACGTTACAATTAACTGTCAGTTTTGCGCCGGATTCGAAAATCTAGACTCACAGATGAACGACCATAAGGTGCCCGCGGCAGCAATAGACCCTTCGAGACAAGTCGGCTGGAGGACGATGTATTAAATCGCGACGCAATTTGTGTGTTCCATCGTCATTAAGAGGCTCTGAACGTTACAATTAATTGTCAGTTTTGCGTCGGATTCGAAAATCTAGACTCATAGGAGATCGACCAAGAGGTGCCAGGAGCAGCAATACTACCTCGGAGACTTGTCGGCTGGAGGACGATGTATTGAATCGCGACGCAATTTGTGTGTTCCATCGTCAGTATCAGGCTCTGAACGTTACAATTAACTGTCAGTTTTGCGTCGGATTCGAAAATCTAGACTCACAGGAGAACGACCATAAGGTGCCCGAGGCAGCATTAGACCCTTGGAGACAAGTCGGCTGGAGGACGATGTATTGAGTCGCGAAGCAATTTGTGTGTCCCATCGTCATTAACAGGTCCTGAACGTTACAATTAACTGTCAGTTTTGCGTCGTATTCTGAAAACTAGACTCACAGGAGAACGACCATAAGGTGCCCGAGGCAGCAAGAGACCCTTGGAGACAGGTCGGCTGTGGGACGATGTATTGAATCGCGACGCAATTTGTGTGTTCCATCGTCATCAAGAGGCTCTGAACGTTACAATTCACTGTCAGTTTTGCGTCGGATTCGAAAATCTAGACTCACAGGAGAACGAGCATATGGTGCCCGAGGCAGCACTAGACCCTTGGAGACAAGTCGGCTGTAGGACGATGTATTGAATGGCGACGCAATTTGTGTGTTCCATCGTCATTAAGAGGCTCTGAACGTTACAATTAACTGTCAGTTTTGCGTCGGATTCGAAAATCTAGACTCATAGGAGAACGACCAAGAGGTGCCAGGAGCAGCAATACTACCTCGGAGACTTGTCGGCTGGAGGACGATGTATTGAATCGCGACGCAATTTGTGTGTTCCATCGTCATCAAGAGGCTCTGAACGTTACAATTTACTGTCAGTTTCGCGCCGGATTCGAAAATCTAGACTCACAGATGAACGACCATAAGGTGCCCGAGGCAGCAATAGACCATTGGAGACAAGACGGCTGTAGGACGATGTATTGAATCGCGACGCAATTTGTGCGTTCCATCGTCATCAAGAGGCTCTGAACCTTACATTTAACTGTCAGTTTTGCGTCGGATTCGAAAATCTAGACTCACCGATGAACGACCATAAGGTAACCGAGGCAGCAATAGACCCTTCGAGCCAAGTCGGCTGGAGGACGATGTATTGAATCGCGATGCAATTTGTGTGTTCCATCGTCATTAACAGGCTCTGAACGTTACAATTAATTGTCAGTTTTGCGTCGTATTCGAAAAACTAGACTCACAGGAGAACGACCATAAGGTGCCCGAGGCACCAATAGACCCTTCGAGACAAGTCGGCTGGAGGACGATGTATTGAATCGCGACGCAATTTGTGTGTTCCATCGTCATCAAGAGGCTCTGAACGTTACAATTCACTCTCAGTTTTGCGTCGGATTCGAAAATCTAGACTCACAGGAGAACGACCATAAGGTGCCCGAGGCAGCACTAGACCCTTGGAGACAAGTCGGCTGTAGGACGATGTATTGAATCGCGACGTAATTTGTGTGTTCCATCGTCATTAACAGGCTCTGAACGTTACAATTAACTGTCAGTTTTGCGTCGGATTCGAAAATCTAGACTCACAGGAGAACGAGCATATGGTGCCCGAGGCAGCACTAGACCCTTGGAGACAAGTCGGCTGTAGGACGATGTATTGAATCGCGACGCAATTTGTGTGTTCCATCGTCATCAAGAGGCTCTGAACGTTACAATTAATTGTCAGTTTTGCGTCGGATTCGAAAATCTAGACTCACAGGAGAACGAGCATATGGTGCCCGAGGCAGCACTAGACCCTTGGAGACAAGTCGGCTGTAGGACGATGTATTGAATCGCGACGCAATTTGTGTGATCCATCGTCATTAACAGGCTCTGAACGTTACAATTCACTGTCAGTTTAGCGTCGGATTCGAAAATCTAGACTCACAGGGGAACGAGCATATGGTGCCCGAGGCAGCACTAGCCCCTTGGAGACAAGTCGGCTGTAGGACGATGTATTGAATCGCGACGTAATTTGTGTGTTCCATCGTCATTAAGAGGCTATGAACGTTACAATTAACTGTCAGTTTTGCGTCGGATTCGAAAATCTAGACTCACAGATGAACGACCATAAGGTGCCCGAGGCAGCAATAGACCCTTCGAGACAAGTCGGCTGGAGGACGATGTATTGAGTCGCGACGCAATTTGTGTGTCCCATCGTCATTAACAGGCTCTGAATGTTACAATTCACTGTCAGTTTTGCGTCGGATTCGAAAATCTAGACTCACAGGAGAACGAGCATATGGTGCCCGAGGCAGCACTAGACCCTTGGAGACAAGTCGGCTGTAGGACGATGTATTGAATCGCGACGCAAATTGTGTGTTCCATCGTCATTAAGAGGCTCTGAACGTTACAATTAATTGTCAGTTTTGCGCCGGATTCGAAAAACTAGACTCATAGGAGAACGACCATAAGGTGCCCGAGGCAGCAATAGACCCTTGGAGACAAGTCGGCTGTAGGACGATGTATTGAATGGCGACGCAATTTGTGTGTTCCATCGTCATTAAGAGGCTCTGAACGTTACAATTAACTGTCAGTTTTGCGTCGGATTGGAAAATCTAGACTCATAGGAGAACGACCAAGAGGTGCCAGGTGCAGCAATACTACCTCAGAGACTTGTCGGCTGGAGGACGATGTATTGAATCGCGACGCAATTTGTGTGTTCCATCGTCATCAAGAGGCTCTGAACGTTACAATTCACTGTCAGTTTTGCGTCGGATTCGAAAATCTAGACTCACAGGAGAACGAGCATATGGTGCCCGAGGCAGCACTAGACCCTTGGAGACAAGTCGGCTGTAGGACGATGTATTGAATCGCGACGCAATTTGTGTGTTCCATCGTCATTAACAGGCTCTGAACGTTACAATTCACTGTCAGTTTAGCGTCGGATTCGAAAATCTAGACTCACAGGGGAACGAGCATATGGTGCCCGAGGCAGCACTAGACCCTTGGAGACAAGTCGGCTGTAGGACGATGTATTGAATCGCGACGCAATTTGTGTGTTCCATCGTCATTAAGAGGCTCTGAACGTTACAATTAACTGTCAGTTTTGCGTCGGATTCGAAAATCTAGACTCACAGATGAACGACCATAAGGTGCCCGAGGCAGCAATAGACCCTTCGAGACAAGTCGGCTGGAGGACGATGTATTGAATCGCGACGCAATTTGTGCGTTCCATCGTCATCAAGAGGCTCTGAACCTTACATTTAACTGTCAGTTTTGCGTCGGATTCGAAAATCTAGACTCACAGGAGAACGAGCATATGGTGCCCGAGGCAGCACTAGACCCTTGGAGACAAGTCGGCTGTAGGACGATGTATTGAATCGCGACGCAAATTGTGTGTTCCATCGTCATTAAGAGGCTCTGAACGTTACAATTAATTGTCAGTTTTGCGCCGGATTCGAAAAACTAGACTCATAGGAGAACGACCATAAGGTGCCCGAGGCAGCAATAGACCCTTGGAGACAAGTCGGCTGGAGGACGATGTATTGAATCGCGACGCAATTTGGGTGTTCCATCGTCATTAAGAGGCTCTGAACGTTACAATTAACTGTCAGTTTTGCATCGCATTCGAAAAACTAGACTCACAGATGAACGACCATAAGATGCCCGAGGCAGCAATAGACCCTTCGAGACAAGTCGGCTGGAGGACGATGTATTGAGTCGCGACGCAATTTGTGTGTCCCATCGTCATTAACAGGCTCTGAACGTTACAATTAATTGTCAGTTTTGCGTCGGATTCGAAAATCTAGACTCACAGGAGAACGAGCATATGGTGCCCGAGGCAGCACTAGACCCTTGGAGACAAGTCGGCTGTAGGACGATGTATTGAATCGCGACGCAATTTGTGTGTTCCATCGTCATTAAGAGGCTCTGAACGTTACAATTAATTGTCAGTTTTGCGCCGGATTCGAAAAACTAGACTCATAGGAGAACGAGCATATGGTGCCCGAGGGAGCAATAGACCCTTGGAGACAAGTCGGCTGGAGGACGATGTATTGAGACGCGACGCAATTTGTGTGTCCCATCGTCATTAAGAGGCTCTGAACGTTACAATTAACTGTCAGTTTTGCGCCGGATTCGAAAATCTAGACTCACAGATGAACGACCATAAGGTGCCCGCGGCAGCAATAGACCCTTCGAGACAAGTCGGCTGGAGGACGATGTATTAAATCGCGACGCAATTTGTGTGTTCCATCGTCATTAAGAGGCTCTGAACGTTACAATTAATTGTCAGTTTTGCGTCGGATTCGAAAATCTAGACTCATAGGAGAACGACCAAGAGGTGCCAGGAGCAGCAATACTACCTCGGAGACTTGTCGGCTGGAGGACGATGTATTGAATCGCGACGCAATTTGTGTGTTCCATCGTCAGTATCAGGCTCTGAACGTTACAATTAACTGTCAGTTTTGCGTCGGATTCGAAAATCTAGACTCACAGGAGAACGACCATAAGGTGCCCGAGGCAGCATTAGACCCTTGGAGACAAGTCGGCTGGAGGACGATGTATTGAGTCGCGAAGCAATTTGTGTGTCCCATCGTCATTAACAGGTCCTGAACGTTACAATTAACTGTCAGTTTTGCGTCGTATTCTGAAAACTAGACTCACAGGAGAACGACCATAATGTGCCCGAGGCAGCAAGAGACCCTTGGAGACAGGTCGGCTGTGGGACGATGTATTGAATCGCGACGCAATTTGTGTGTTCCATCGTCATCAAGAGGCTCTGAACGTTACAATTCACTGTCAGTTTTGCGTCGGATTCGAAAATCTAGACTCACAGGAGAACGAGCATATGGTGCCCGAGGCAGCACTAGACCCTTGGAGACAAGTCGGCTGTAGGACGATGTATTGAATGGCGACGCAATTTGTGTGTTCCATCGTCATTAAGAGGCTCTGAACGTTACAATTAACTGTCAGTTTTGCGTCGGATTCGAAAATCTAGACTCATAGGAGAACGACCAAGAGGTGCCAGGAGCAGCAATACTACCTCGGAGACTTGTCGGCTGGAGGACGATGTATTGAATCGCGACGCAATTTGTGTGTTCCATCGTCATCAAGAGGCTCTGAACGTTACAATTTACTGTCAGTTTCGCGCCGGATTCGAAAATCTAGACTCACAGATGAACGACCATAAGGTGCCCGAGGCAGCAATAGACCATTGGAGACAAGACGGCTGTAGGACGATGTATTGAATCGCGACGCAATTTGTGCGTTCCATCGTCATCAAGAGGCTCTGAACCTTACATTTAACTGTCAGTTTTGCGTCGGATTCGAAAATCTAGACTCACCGATGAACGACCATAAGGCGCCCGAGGCAGCAATAGACCCTTCGAGCCAAGTCGGCTGGAGGACGATGTATTGAATCGCGACGCAATTTGTGTGTTCCATCGTCATTAACAGGCTCTGAACGTTACAATTAATTGTCAGTTTTGCGTCGTATTCGAAAAACTAGACTCACAGGAGAACGACCATAAGGTGCCCGAGGCACCAATAGACCCTTCGAGACAAGTCGGCTGGAGGACGATGTATTGAATCGCGACGCAATTTGTGTGTTCCATCGTCATCAAGAGGCTCTGAACGTTACAATTCACTCTCAGTTTTGCGTCGGATTCGAAAATCTAGACTCACAGGAGAACGACCATAAGGTGCCCGAGGCAGCACTAGACCCTTGGAGACAAGTCGGCTGTAGGACGATGTATTGAATCGCGACGTAATTTGTGTGTTCCATCGTCATTAACAGGCTCTGAACGTTACAATTAACTGTCAGTTTTGCGTCGGATTCGAAAATCTAGACTCACAGGAGAACGAGCATATGGTGCCCGAGGCAGCACTAGACCCTTGGAGACAAGTCGGCTGTAGGACGATGTATTGAATCGCGACGCAATTTGTGTGTTCCATCGTCATCAAGAGGCTCTGAACGTTACAATTCACTGTCAGTTTTGCGTCGGATTCGAAAATCTAGACTCACAGGAGAACGAGCATATGGTGCCCGAGGCAGCACTAGACCCTTGGAGACAAGTCGGCTGTAGGACGATGTATTGAATCGCGACGCAATTTGTGTGATCCATCGTCATTAACAGGCTCTGAACGTTACAATTCACTGTCAGTTTAGCGTCGGATTCGAAAATCTAGACTCACAGGGGAACGAGCATATGGTGCCCGAGGCAGCACTAGCCCCTTGGAGACAAGTCGGCTGTAGGACGATGTATTGAATCGCGACGTAATTTGTGTGTTCCATCGTCATTAAGAGGCTCTGAACGTTACAATTAACTGTCAGTTTTGCGTCGGATTCGAAAATCTAGACTCACAGATGAACGACCATAAGGTGCCCGAGGCAGCAATAGACCCTTCGAGACAAGTCGGCTGGAGGACGATGTATTGAGTCGCGACGCAATTTGTGTGTCCCATCGTCATTAACAGGCTCTGAATGTTACAATTCACTGTCAGTTTTGCGTCGGATTCGAAAATCTAGACTCACAGGAGAACGAGCATATGGTGCCCGAGGCAGCACTAGACCCTTGGAGACAAGTCGGCTGTAGGACGATGTATTGAATCGCGACGCAAATTGTGTGTTCCATCGTCATTAAGAGGCTCTGAACGTTACAATTAATTGTCAGTTTTGCGCCGGATTCGAAAAACTAGACTCATAGGAGAACGACCATAAGGTGCCCGAGGCAGCAATAGACCCTTGGAGACAAGTCGGCTGGAGGACGATGTATTGAATCGCGACGCAATTTGGGTGTTCCATCGTCATTAAGAGGCTCTGAACGTTACAATTAACTGTCAGTTTTGCATCGCATTCGAAAAACTAGACTCACAGATGAACGACCATAAGATGCCCGAGGCAGCAATAGACCCTTCGAGACAAGTCGGCTGGAGGACGATGTATTGAGTCGCGACGCAATTTGTGTGTCCCATCGTCATTAACAGGCTCTGAACGTTACAATTCACTGTCAGTTTTGCGTCGGATTCGAAAATCTAGACTCACAGGAGAACGAGCATATGGTGCCCGAGGCAGCACTAGACCCTTGGAGACAAGTCGGCTGTAGGACGATGTATTGAATCGCGACGCAATTTGTGTGTTCCATCGTCATTAAGAGGCTCTGAACGTTACAATTAATTGTCAGTTTTGCGCCGGATTCGAAAAACTAGACTCATAGGAGAACGAGCATATGGTGCCCGAGGGAGCAATAGACCCTTGGAGACAAGTCGGCTGGAGGACGATGTATTGAGACGCGACGCAATTTGTGTGTCCCATCGTCATTAAGAGCCTCTGAACGTTACAATTAACTGTCAGTTTTGCGCCGGATTCGAAAATCTAGACTCACAGATGAACGACCATAAGGTGCCCGCGGCAGCAATAGACCCTTCGAGACAAGTCGGCTGGAGGACGATGTATTAAATCGCGACGCAATTTGTGTGTTCCATCGTCATTAAGAGGCTCTGAACGTTACAATTAATTGTCAGTTTTGCGTCGGATTCGAAAATCTAGACTCATAGGAGAACGACCAAGAGGTGCCAGGAGCAGCAATACTACCTCGGAGACTTGTCGGCTGGAGGACGATGTATTGAATCGCGACGCAATTTGTGTGTTCCATCGTCAGTATCAGGCTCTGAACGTTACAATTAACTGTCAGTTTTGCGTCGGATTCGAAAATCTAGACTCACAGGAGAACGACCATAAGGTGCCCGAGGCAGCATTAGACCCTTGGAGACAAGTCGGCTGGAGGACGATGTATTGAGTCGCGAAGCAATTTGTGTGTCCCATCGTCATTAACAGGTCCTGAACGTTACAATTAACTGTCAGTTTTGCGTCGTATTCTGAAAACTAGACTCACAGGAGAACGACCATAATGTGCCCGAGGCAGCAAGAGACCCTTGGAGACAGGTCGGCTGTGGGACGATGTATTGAATCGCGACGCAATTTGTGTGTTCCATCGTCATCAAGAGGCTCTGAACGTTACAATTCACTGTCAGTTTTGCGTCGGATTCGAAAATCTAGACTCACAGGAGAACGAGCATATGGTGCCCGAGGCAGCACTAGACCCTTGGAGACAAGTCGGCTGTAGGACGATGTATTGAATGGCGACGCAATTTGTGTGTTCCATCGTCATTAAGAGGCTCTGAACGTTACAATTAACTGTCAGTTTTGCGTCGGATTCGAAAATCTAGACTCATAGGAGAACGACCAAGAGGTGCCAGGAGCAGCAATACTACCTCGGAGACTTGTCGGCTGGAGGACGATGTATTGAATCGCGACGCAATTTGTGTGTTCCATCGTCATCAAGAGGCTCTGAACGTTACAATTTACTGTCAGTTTCGCGCCGGATTCGAAAATCTAGACTCACAGATGAACGACCATAAGGTGCCCGAGGCAGCAATAGACCATTGGAGACAAGACGGCTGTAGGACGATGTATTGAATCGCGACGCAATTTGTGCGTTCCATCGTCATCAAGAGGCTCTGAACCTTACATTTAACTGTCAGTTTTGCGTCGGATTCGAAAATCTAGACTCACCGATGAACGACCATAAGGCGTCCGAGGCAGCAATAGACCCTTCGAGCCAAGTCGGCTGGAGGACGATGTATTGAATCGCGACGCAATTTGTGTGTTCCATCGTCATTAACAGGCTCTGAACGTTACAATTAATTGTCAGTTTTGCGTCGTATTCGAAAAACTAGACTCACAGGAGAACGACCATAAGGTGCCCGAGGCACCAATAGACCCTTCGAGACAAGTCGGCTGGAGGACGATGTATTGAATCGCGACGCAATTTGTGTGTTCCATCGTCATCAAGAGGCTCTGAACGTTACAATTCACTCTCAGTTTTGCGTCGGATTCGAAAATCTAGACTCACAGGAGAACGACCATAAGGTGCCCGAGGCAGCACTAGACCCTTGGAGACAAGTCGGCTGTAGGACGATGTATTGAATCGCGACGTAATTTGTGTGTTCCATCGTCATTAACAGGCTCTGAACGTTACAATTAACTGTCAGTTTTGCGTCGGATTCGAAAATCTAGACTCACAGGAGAACGAGCATATGGTGCCCGAGGCAGCACTAGACCCTTGGAGACAAGTCGGCTGTAGGACGATGTATTGAATCGCGACGCAATTTGTGTGTTCCATCGTCATCAAGAGGCTCTGAACGTTACAATTCACTGTCAGTTTTGCGTCGGATTCGAAAATCTAGACTCACAGGAGAACGAGCATATGGTGCCCGAGGCAGCACTAGACCCTTGGAGACAAGTCGGCTGTAGGACGATGTATTGAATCGCGACGCAATTTGTGTGTTCCATCGTCATTAACAGGCTCTGAACGTTACAATTCACTGTCAGTTTAGCGTCGGATTCGAAAATCTAGACTCACATGGGAACGAGCATATGGTGCCCGAGGCAGCACTAGACCCTTGGAGACAAGTCGGCTGTAGGACGATGTATTGAATCGCGACGTAATTTGTGTGTTCCATCGTCATTAAGAGGCTCTGAACGTTACAATTAACTGTCAGTTTTGCGTCGGATTCGAAAATCTAGACTCACTGATGAACGACCATAAGGTGCCCGAGGCAGCAATAGACCCTTCGAGACAAGTCGGCTGGAGGACGATGTATTGAGTCGCGACGCAATTTGTGTGTCCCATCGTCATTAACAGGCTCTGAATGTTACAATTCACTGTCAGTTTTGCGTCGGATTCGAAAATCTAGACTCACAGGAGAACGAGCATATGGTGCCCGAGGCAGCACTAGACCCTTGGAGACAAGTCGGCTGTAGGACGATGTATTGAATCGCGACGCAAATTGTGTGTTCCATCGTCATTAAGAGGCTCTGAACGTTACAATTAATTGTCAGTTTTGCGCCGGATTCGAAAAACTAGACTCATAGGAGAACGACCATAAGGTGCCCGAGGCAGCAATAGACCCTTGGAGACAAGTCGGCTGTAGGACGATGTATTGAATGGCGACGCAATTTGTGTGTTCCATCGTCATTAAGAGGCTCTGAACGTTACAATTAACTGTCAGTTTTGCGTCGGATTGGAAAATCTAGACTCATAGGAGAACGACCAAGAGGTGCCAGGAGCAGCAATACTACCTCGGAGACTTGTCGGCTGGAGGACGATGTATTGAATCGCGACGCAATTTGTGTGTTCCATCGTCATCAAGAGGCTCTGAACGTTACAATTTACTGTCAGTTTCGCGCCGGATTCGAAAATCTAGACTCACAGATGAACGACCATAAGGTGCCCGAGGCAGCAATAGACCCTTGGAGACAAGACGGCTGTAGGACGATGTATTGAATCGCGACGCAATTTGTGCGTTCCATCGTCATCAAGAGGCTCTGAACCTTACATTTAACTGTCAGTTTTGCGTCGGATTCGAAAATCTAGACTCACCGATGAACGACCATAAGGTGCCCGAGGCAGCAATAGACCCTTCGAGCCAAGTCGGCTGGAGGACGATGTATTGAATCGCGACGCAATTTGTGTGTTCCATCGTCATTAACAGGCTCTGAACGTTACAATTAATTGTCAGTTTTGCGTCGTATTCGAAAAACTAGACTCACAGGAGAACGACCATAAGGTGCCCGAGGCACCAATAGACCCTTCGAGACAAGTCGGCTGGAGGACGATGTATTGAATCGCGACGCAATTTGTGTGTTCCATCGTCATCAAGAGGCTCTGAACGTTACAATTCACTCTCAGTTTTGCGTCGGATTCGAAAATCTAGACTCACAGCAGAACGACCATAAGGTGCCCGAGGCAGCACTAGACCCTTGGAGACAAGTCGGCTGTAGGACGATGTATTGAATCGCGACGTAATTTGTGTGTTCCATCGTCATTAACAGGCTCTGAACGTTACAATTAACTGTCAGTTTTGCGTCGGATTCGAAAATCTAGACTCACAGGAGAACGAGCATATGGTGCCCGAGGCAGCACTAGACCCTTGGAGACAAGTCGGCTGTAGGACGATGTATTGAATCGCGACGCAATTTGTGTGTTCCATCGTCATCAAGCGGCTCTGAACGTTACAATTCACTGTCAGTTTTGCGTCGGATTCGAAAATCTAGACTCACAGGAGAACGAGCATATGGTGCCCGAGGCAGCACTAGACCCTTGGAGACAAGTCGGCTGTAGGACGATGTATTGAATCGCGACGCAATTTGTGTGTTCCATCGTCATTAAGAGGCTCTGAACGTTACAATTAACTGTCAGTTTTGCGTCGGATTCGAAAATCTAGACTCACAGATGAACGACCATAAGGTGCCCGAGGCAGCAATAGACCCTTCGAGACAAGTCGGCTGGAGGACGATGTATTGGGTCGCGACGCAATTTGTGTGTCCCATCGTCATTAACAGGCTCTGAATGTTTCAATTCACTGTCAGTTTTGCGTCGGATTCGAAAATCTAGACTCACAGGAGAACGAGCATATGGTGCCCGAGGCAGCACTAGACCCTTGGAGACAAGTCGGCTGTAGGACGATGTATTGAATCGCGACGCAATTTGTGTGTTCCATCGTCATTAAGAGGCTCTGAACGTTACAATTAACTGTCAGTTTTGCGCCGGATTCGAAAAACTAGACTCATAGGAGAACGACCATAAGGTGCCCGAGGCAGCAATAGACCCTTGGAGACAAGTCGGCTGGAGGACGATGTATTGAATCGCGACGCAATTTGGGTGTTCCATCGTCATTAAGAGGCTCTGAACGTTACAATTAACTGTCAGTTTTGCATCGCATTCGAAAAACTAGACTCACAGATGAACGACCATAAGATGCCCGAGGCAGCAATAGACCCTTCGAGACAAGTCGGCTGGAGGACGATGTATTGAGTCGCGACGCAATTTGTGTGTCCCATCGTCATTAACAGGCTCTAAACGTTACAATTAACTGTCAGTTTTGCGTCGGATTCGAAAATCTAGACTCACAGGAGAACGACCAAGAGGTGCCAGGAGCAGTAATACTACCTCGGAGACATGTCGGCTGGAGGACGATGTATTGAATCGCGGCGCAATTTGTGTGTTCCATCGTCATTAAGAGGCTCTGAACGTTACAATTAACTGTCAGTTTTGCGCCGGATTCGAAAATCTAGACTCACAGATGAACGACCATAAGGTGCCCGAGGCAGCAATAGACCCTTCGAGACAAGTCGGCTGGAGGACGATGTATTGAATCGCGACGCAATTTGTGTGTTCCATCGTCATCAAGAGGCTCTGACCTTACAATTAACTGTCAGTTTTGCGTCGGATTCGAAAATCTAGACTCACCGATGAACGACCATAAGGTGCCCGAGGCAGCAATAGACCCTTCGAGACAAGTCGGCTGGAGGACGATGTATTGAATCGCGACGCAATTTGTGTGTTCCATCGTCATTAACAGGCTCTGAACGTTACAATTAATTGTCAGTTTTGCGTCGTATTCGAAAAACTAGACTCACAGGAGAACGACCATAAGGTGCCCGAGGCACCAATAGACCCTTCGAGACAAGTCGGCTGGTGGACGATGTATTAAATCGCGACGCAATTTGTGTGTTCCATCGTCAGTATCAGGCTCTGAACGTTACAATTAACTGTCAGTTTTGCGTCGGATTCGAAAATCTAGACTCACAGGAGAACGACCATAAGGTGCCCGAGGCAGCACTAGACCCTTGGAGACAAGTCGGCTGGAGGACGATGTATTGAGTCGCGAAGCAATTTGTGTGTCGCATCGTCATTAACAGGTCCTGAACGTTACAATTAACTGTCAGTTTTGCGTCGTATTCTGAAAACTAGACTCACAGGAGAACGACCATAAGGTGCCCGAGGCAGCAAGAGACCCTTGGAGACAGGTCGGCTGTGGGACGATGTATTGAATCGCGACGCAATTTGTGTGTTCCATCGTCATCAAGAGGCTCTGAACGTTACAATTCACTGTCAGTTTTGCGTCGGATTCGAAAATCTAGACTCACAGGAGAACGAGCATATGGTGCCCGAGGCAGCACTAGACCCTTGGAGACAAGTCGGCTGTAGGACGATGTATTGAATCGCGACGCAATTTGTGTGTTCCATCGTCATTAAGAGGCTCTGAACGTTACAATTAACTGTCAGTTTTGCGTCGGGTTCGAAAATCTAGACTCATAGGAGAACAACCAAGAGGTGCCAGGAGCAGCAATACTACCCCGGAGACTTGTCGGCTGG
The DNA here is from genome assembly GCF_023898315.1 of Schistocerca nitens. NCBI lineage: Eukaryota > Metazoa > Arthropoda > Insecta > Orthoptera > Acrididae > Schistocerca > Schistocerca nitens. The sequence continues at coordinate 235,402,726 of NC_064623.1, read as the reverse complement.
AGGACGATGTATTGAATCGCGACGCAATTTGTGTGTTCCATCGTCATCAAGAGGCTCTGAACGTTACAATTAACTGTCAGTTTTGCGCCGGATTCGAAAATCTAGACTCACAAATGAACGACCATTAGGTGCCCGAGGCAGCAATAGACCCTTGGAGACAAGACGGCTGTAGGACGATGTATTGAATCGCGACGCAATTTGTGCGTTCCATCGTCATCAAGAGGCTCTGAACCTTACATTTAACTGTCAGTTTTGCGTCGGATTCGAAAATCTAGACTCACCGATGAACGACCATAAGGTGCCCGAGGCAGCAATAGACCCTTCGAGACAAGTCGGCTGGAGGACGATGTATTGAATCGCGACGCAATTTGTGTGTTCCATCGTCATTAACAGGCTCTGAACGTTACAATTAATTGTCAGTTTTGCGTCGTATTCGAAAAACTAGACTCACAGGAGAACGACCATAAGGTGCCCGAGGCACCAATAGACCCTTCGAGACAAGTCGGCTGGAGGACGATGTATTGAATCGCGACGAAATTTGTGTGTTCCATCGTCATCAAGAGGCTCTGAACGTTACAATTCACTCTCAGTTTTGCGTCGGATTCGAAAATCTAGACTCACAGCAGAACGACCATAAGGTGCCCGAGGCAGCACTAGACCCTTGGAGACAAGTCGGCTGTAGGACGATGTATTGAATCGCGACGTAATTTGTGTGTTCCATCGTCATTAACAGGCTCTGAACGTTACAATTAACTGTCAGTTTTGCATCGCATTCGAAAAACTAGACTCACAGATGAACGACCATAAGGTGCCCGAGGCAGCACTAGACCCTTGGAGACAAGTCGGCTGTAGGACGATGTATTGAATCGCGACGCAATTTGTGTGTTCCATCGTCATTAAGAGGCTCTGAACGTTACAATTAACTGTCAGTTTTGCGTCGGATTCGAAAATCTAGACTCACAGATGAACGACCATAAGGTGCCCGAGGCAGCAATAGACCCTTCGAGACAAGTCGGCTGGAGGACGATGTATTGAGTCGCGACGCAATTTGTGTGTCCCATCGTCATTAACAGGCTCTGAATGTTACAATTCACTGTCAGTTTTGCGTCGGATTCGAAAATCTAGACTCACAGGAGAACGAGCATATGGTGCCCGAGGCAGCACTAGACCCTTGGAGACAAGTCGGCTGTAGGACGATGTATTGAATCGCGACGCAAATTGTGTGTTCCATCGTCATTAAGAGGCTCTGAACGTTACAATTAATTGTCAGTTTTGCGCCGGATTCGAAAAACTAGACTCATAGGAGAACGACCATAAGGTGCCCGAGGCAGCAATAGACCCTTGGAGACAAGTCGGCTGGAGGACGATGTATTGAATCGCGACGCAATTTGGGTGTTCCATCGTCATTAAGAGGCTCTGAACGTTACAATTAACTGTCAGTTTTGCATCGCATTCGAAAAACTAGACTCACAGATGAACGACCATAAGATGCCCGAGGCAGCAATAGACCCTTCGAGACAAGTCGGCTGGAGGACGATGTATTGAGTCGCGACGCAATTTGTGTGTCCCATCGTCATTAACAGGCTCTGAACGTTACAATTCACTGTCAGTTTTGCGTCGGATTCGAAAATCTAGACTCACAGGAGAACGAGCATATGGTGCCCGAGGCAGCACTAGACCCTTGGAGACAAGTCGGCTGTAGGACGATGTATTGAATCGCGACGCAATTTGTGTGTTCCATCGTCATTAAGAGGCTCTGAACGTTACAATTAATTGTCAGTTTTGCGCCGGATTCGAAAAACTAGACTCATAGGAGAACGAGCATATGGTGCCCGAGGCAGCACTAGACCCTTGGAGACAAGTCGGCTGTAGGACGGTGTATTGAATCGCGACGCAATTTGTGTGTTCCATCGTCATTAAGAGGCTCTGAACGTTACAATTCACTGTCAGTTTTGCGTCGGATTCGAAAATCTAGACTCACAGGAGAACGAGCATATGGTGCCCGAGGCAGCACTAGACCCTTGGAGACAAGTCGGCTGTAGGACGGTGTATTGAATCGCGACGCAATTTGTGTGTTCCATCGTCATTAACAGGCTCTGAACGTTACAATTAATTGTCAGTTTTGCGTCGTATTCGAAAAACTAGACTCACAGGAGAACGACCATAAGGTGCCCGAGGCACCAATAGACCCTTCGAGACAAGTCGGCTGGAGGACGATGTATTGAATCGCGACGAAATTTGTGTGTTCCATCGTCATCAAGAGGCTCTGAACGTTACAATTCACTCTCAGTTTTGCGTCGGATTCGAAAATCTAGACTCACAGCAGAACGACCATAAGGTGCCCGAGGCAGCACTAGACCCTTGGAGACAAGTCGGCTGTAGGACGATGTATTGAATCGCGACGTAATTTGTGTGTTCCATCGTCATTAACAGGCTCTGAACGTTACAATTAACTGTCAGTTTTGCATCGCATTCGAAAAACTAGACTCACAGATGAACGACCATAAGGTGCCCGAGGCAGCACTAGACCCTTGGAGACAAGTCGGCTGTAGGACGATGTATTGAATCGCGACGCAATTTGTGTGTTCCATCGTCATTAAGAGGCTCTGAACGTTACAATTAACTGTCAGTTTTGCGTCGGATTCGAAAATCTAGACTCACAGATGAACGACCATAAGGTGCCCGAGGCAGCAATAGACCCTTCGAGACAAGTCGGCTGGAGGACGATGTATTGAGTCGCGACGCAATTTGTGTGTCCCATCGTCATTAACAGGCTCTGAATGTTACAATTCACTGTCAGTTTTGCGTCGGATTCGAAAATCTAGACTCACAGGAGAACGAGCATATGGTGCCCGAGGCAGCACTAGACCCTTGGAGACAAGTCGGCTGTAGGACGATGTATTGAATCGCGACGCAAATTGTGTGTTCCATCGTCATTAAGAGGCTCTGAACGTTACAATTAATTGTCAGTTTTGCGCCGGATTCGAAAAACTAGACTCATAGGAGAACGACCATAAGGTGCCCGAGGCAGCAATAGACCCTTGGAGACAAGTCGGCTGGAGGACGATGTATTGAATCGCGACGCAATTTGGGTGTTCCATCGTCATTAAGAGGCTCTGAACGTTACAATTAACTGTCAGTTTTGCATCGCATTCGAAAAACTAGACTCACAGATGAACGACCATAAGATGCCCGAGGCAGCAATAGACCCTTCGAGACAAGTCGGCTGGAGGACGATGTATTGAGTCGCGACGCAATTTGTGTGTCCCATCGTCATTAACAGGCTCTGAACGTTACAATTCACTGTCAGTTTTGCGTCGGATTCGAAAATCTAGACTCACAGGAGAACGAGCATATGGTGCCCGAGGCAGCACTAGACCCTTGGAGACAAGTCGGCTGTAGGACGATGTATTGAATCGCGACGCAATTTGTGTGTTCCATCGTCATTAAGAGGCTCTGAACGTTACAATTAATTGTCAGTTTTGCGCCGGATTCGAAAAACTAGACTCATAGGAGAACGAGCATATGGTGCCCGAGGGAGCAATAGACCCTTGGAGACAAGTCGGCTGGAGGACGATGTATTGAGACGCGACGCAATTTGTGTGTCCCATCGTCATTAAGAGCCTCTGAACGTTACAATTAACTGTCAGTTTTGCGCCGGATTCGAAAATCTAGACTCACAGATGAACGACCATAAGGTGCCCGCGGCAGCAATAGACCCTTCGAGACAAGTCGGCTGGAGGACGATGTATTAAATCGCGACGCAATTTGTGTGTTCCATCGTCATTAAGAGGCTCTGAACGTTACAATTAATTGTCAGTTTTGCGTCGGATTCGAAAATCTAGACTCATAGGAGAACGACCAAGAGGTGCCAGGAGCAGCAATACTACCTCGGAGACTTGTCGGCTGGAGGACGATGTATTGAATCGCGACGCAATTTGTGTGTTCCATCGTCAGTATCAGGCTCTGAACGTTACAATTAACTGTCAGTTTTGCGTCGGATTCGAAAATCTAGACTCACAGGAGAACGACCATAAGGTGCCCGAGGCAGCATTAGACCCTTGGAGACAAGTCGGCTGGAGGACGATGTATTGAGTCGCGAAGCAATTTGTGTGTCCCATCGTCATTAACAGGTCCTGAACGTTACAATTAACTGTCAGTTTTGCGTCGTATTCTGAAAACTAGACTCACAGGAGAACGACCATAATGTGCCCGAGGCAGCAAGAGACCCTTGGAGACAGGTCGGCTGTGGGACGATGTATTGAATCGCGACGCAATTTGTGTGTTCCATCGTCATCAAGAGGCTCTGAACGTTACAATTCACTGTCAGTTTTGCGTCGGATTCGAAAATCTAGACTCACAGGAGAACGAGCATATGGTGCCCGAGGCAGCACTAGACCCTTGGAGACAAGTCGGCTGTAGGACGATGTATTGAATGGCGACGCAATTTGTGTGTTCCATCGTCATTAAGAGGCTCTGAACGTTACAATTAACTGTCAGTTTTGCGTCGGATTCGAAAATCTAGACTCATAGGAGAACGACCAAGAGGTGCCAGGAGCAGCAATACTACCTCGGAGACTTGTCGGCTGGAGGACGATGTATTGAATCGCGACGCAATTTGTGTGTTCCATCGTCATCAAGAGGCTCTGAACGTTACAATTTACTGTCAGTTTCGCGCCGGATTCGAAAATCTAGACTCACAGATGAACGACCATAAGGTGCCCGAGGCAGCAATAGACCATTGGAGACAAGACGGCTGTAGGACGATGTATTGAATCGCGACGCAATTTGTGCGTTCCATCGTCATCAAGAGGCTCTGAACCTTACATTTAACTGTCAGTTTTGCGTCGGATTCGAAAATCTAGACTCACCGATGAACGACCATAAGGCGTCCGAGGCAGCAATAGACCCTTCGAGCCAAGTCGGCTGGAGGACGATGTATTGAATCGCGACGCAATTTGTGTGTTCCATCGTCATTAACAGGCTCTGAACGTTACAATTAATTGTCAGTTTTGCGTCGTATTCGAAAAACTAGACTCACAGGAGAACGACCATAAGGTGCCCGAGGCACCAATAGACCCTTCGAGACAAGTCGGCTGGAGGACGATGTATTGAATCGCGACGCAATTTGTGTGTTCCATCGTCATCAAGAGGCTCTGAACGTTACAATTCACTCTCAGTTTTGCGTCGGATTCGAAAATCTAGACTCACAGGAGAACGACCATAAGGTGCCCGAGGCAGCACTAGACCCTTGGAGACAAGTCGGCTGTAGGACGATGTATTGAATCGCGACGTAATTTGTGTGTTCCATCGTCATTAACAGGCTCTGAACGTTACAATTAACTGTCAGTTTTGCGTCGGATTCGAAAATCTAGACTCACAGGAGAACGAGCATATGGTGCCCGAGGCAGCACTAGACCCTTGGAGACAAGTCGGCTGTAGGACGATGTATTGAATCGCGACGCAATTTGTGTGTTCCATCGTCATCAAGAGGCTCTGAACGTTACAATTCACTGTCAGTTTTGCGTCGGATTCGAAAATCTAGACTCACAGGAGAACGAGCATATGGTGCCCGAGGCAGCACTAGACCCTTGGAGACAAGTCGGCTGTAGGACGATGTATTGAATCGCGACGCAATTTGTGTGTTCCATCGTCATTAACAGGCTCTGAACGTTACAATTCACTGTCAGTTTAGCGTCGGATTCGAAAATCTAGACTCACATGGGAACGAGCATATGGTGCCCGAGGCAGCACTAGACCCTTGGAGACAAGTCGGCTGTAGGACGATGTATTGAATCGCGACGTAATTTGTGTGTTCCATCGTCATTAAGAGGCTCTGAACGTTACAATTAACTGTCAGTTTTGCGTCGGATTCGAAAATCTAGACTCACTGATGAACGACCATAAGGTGCCCGAGGCAGCAATAGACCCTTCGAGACAAGTCGGCTGGAGGACGATGTATTGAGTCGCGACGCAATTTGTGTGTCCCATCGTCATTAACAGGCTCTGAATGTTACAATTCACTGTCAGTTTTGCGTCGGATTCGAAAATCTAGACTCACAGGAGAACGAGCATATGGTGCCCGAGGCAGCACTAGACCCTTGGAGACAAGTCGGCTGTAGGACGATGTATTGAATCGCGACGCAAATTGTGTGTTCCATCGTCATTAAGAGGCTCTGAACGTTACAATTAATTGTCAGTTTTGCGCCGGATTCGAAAAACTAGACTCATAGGAGAACGACCATAAGGTGCCCGAGGCAGCAATAGACCCTTGGAGACAAGTCGGCTGTAGGACGATGTATTGAATGGCGACGCAATTTGTGTGTTCCATCGTCATTAAGAGGCTCTGAACGTTACAATTAACTGTCAGTTTTGCGTCGGATTGGAAAATCTAGACTCATAGGAGAACGACCAAGAGGTGCCAGGAGCAGCAATACTACCTCGGAGACTTGTCGGCTGGAGGACGATGTATTGAATCGCGACGCAATTTGTGTGTTCCATCGTCATCAAGAGGCTCTGAACGTTACAATTTACTGTCAGTTTCGCGCCGGATTCGAAAATCTAGACTCACAGATGAACGACCATAAGGTGCCCGAGGCAGCAATAGACCCTTGGAGACAAGACGGCTGTAGGACGATGTATTGAATCGCGACGCAATTTGTGCGTTCCATCGTCATCAAGAGGCTCTGAACCTTACATTTAACTGTCAGTTTTGCGTCGGATTCGAAAATCTAGACTCACCGATGAACGACCATAAGGTGCCCGAGGCAGCAATAGACCCTTCGAGCCAAGTCGGCTGGAGGACGATGTATTGAATCGCGACGCAATTTGTGTGTTCCATCGTCATTAACAGGCTCTGAACGTTACAATTAATTGTCAGTTTTGCGTCGTATTCGAAAAACTAGACTCACAGGAGAACGACCATAAGGTGCCCGAGGCACCAATAGACCCTTCGAGACAAGTCGGCTGGAGGACGATGTATTGAATCGCGACGCAATTTGTGTGTTCCATCGTCATCAAGAGGCTCTGAACGTTACAATTCACTCTCAGTTTTGCGTCGGATTCGAAAATCTAGACTCACAGCAGAACGACCATAAGGTGCCCGAGGCAGCACTAGACCCTTGGAGACAAGTCGGCTGTAGGACGATGTATTGAATCGCGACGTAATTTGTGTGTTCCATCGTCATTAACAGGCTCTGAACGTTACAATTAACTGTCAGTTTTGCGTCGGATTCGAAAATCTAGACTCACAGGAGAACGAGCATATGGTGCCCGAGGCAGCACTAGACCCTTGGAGACAAGTCGGCTGTAGGACGATGTATTGAATCGCGACGCAATTTGTGTGTTCCATCGTCATCAAGCGGCTCTGAACGTTACAATTCACTGTCAGTTTTGCGTCGGATTCGAAAATCTAGACTCACAGGAGAACGAGCATATGGTGCCCGAGGCAGCACTAGACCCTTGGAGACAAGTCGGCTGTAGGACGATGTATTGAATCGCGACGCAATTTGTGTGTTCCATCGTCATTAAGAGGCTCTGAACGTTACAATTAACTGTCAGTTTTGCGTCGGATTCGAAAATCTAGACTCACAGATGAACGACCATAAGGTGCCCGAGGCAGCAATAGACCCTTCGAGACAAGTCGGCTGGAGGACGATGTATTGGGTCGCGACGCAATTTGTGTGTCCCATCGTCATTAACAGGCTCTGAATGTTTCAATTCACTGTCAGTTTTGCGTCGGATTCGAAAATCTAGACTCACAGGAGAACGAGCATATGGTGCCCGAGGCAGCACTAGACCCTTGGAGACAAGTCGGCTGTAGGACGATGTATTGAATCGCGACGCAATTTGTGTGTTCCATCGTCATTAAGAGGCTCTGAACGTTACAATTAACTGTCAGTTTTGCGCCGGATTCGAAAAACTAGACTCATAGGAGAACGACCATAAGGTGCCCGAGGCAGCAATAGACCCTTGGAGACAAGTCGGCTGGAGGACGATGTATTGAATCGCGACGCAATTTGGGTGTTCCATCGTCATTAAGAGGCTCTGAACGTTACAATTAACTGTCAGTTTTGCATCGCATTCGAAAAACTAGACTCACAGATGAACGACCATAAGATGCCCGAGGCAGCAATAGACCCTTCGAGACAAGTCGGCTGGAGGACGATGTATTGAGTCGCGACGCAATTTGTGTGTCCCATCGTCATTAACAGGCTCTAAACGTTACAATTAACTGTCAGTTTTGCGTCGGATTCGAAAATCTAGACTCACAGGAGAACGACCAAGAGGTGCCAGGAGCAGTAATACTACCTCGGAGACATGTCGGCTGGAGGACGATGTATTGAATCGCGGCGCAATTTGTGTGTTCCATCGTCATTAAGAGGCTCTGAACGTTACAATTAACTGTCAGTTTTGCGCCGGATTCGAAAATCTAGACTCACAGATGAACGACCATAAGGTGCCCGAGGCAGCAATAGACCCTTCGAGACAAGTCGGCTGGAGGACGATGTATTGAATCGCGACGCAATTTGTGTGTTCCATCGTCATCAAGAGGCTCTGACCTTACAATTAACTGTCAGTTTTGCGTCGGATTCGAAAATCTAGACTCACCGATGAACGACCATAAGGTGCCCGAGGCAGCAATAGACCCTTCGAGACAAGTCGGCTGGAGGACGATGTATTGAATCGCGACGCAATTTGTGTGTTCCATCGTCATTAACAGGCTCTGAACGTTACAATTAATTGTCAGTTTTGCGTCGTATTCGAAAAACTAGACTCACAGGAGAACGACCATAAGGTGCCCGAGGCACCAATAGACCCTTCGAGACAAGTCGGCTGGTGGACGATGTATTAAATCGCGACGCAATTTGTGTGTTCCATCGTCAGTATCAGGCTCTGAACGTTACAATTAACTGTCAGTTTTGCGTCGGATTCGAAAATCTAGACTCACAGGAGAACGACCATAAGGTGCCCGAGGCAGCACTAGACCCTTGGAGACAAGTCGGCTGGAGGACGATGTATTGAGTCGCGAAGCAATTTGTGTGTCGCATCGTCATTAACAGGTCCTGAACGTTACAATTAACTGTCAGTTTTGCGTCGTATTCTGAAAACTAGACTCACAGGAGAACGACCATAAGGTGCCCGAGGCAGCAAGAGACCCTTGGAGACAGGTCGGCTGTGGGACGATGTATTGAATCGCGACGCAATTTGTGTGTTCCATCGTCATCAAGAGGCTCTGAACGTTACAATTCACTGTCAGTTTTGCGTCGGATTCGAAAATCTAGACTCACAGGAGAACGAGCATATGGTGCCCGAGGCAGCACTAGACCCTTGGAGACAAGTCGGCTGTAGGACGATGTATTGAATCGCGACGCAATTTGTGTGTTCCATCGTCATTAAGAGGCTCTGAACGTTACAATTAACTGTCAGTTTTGCGTCGGGTTCGAAAATCTAGACTCATAGGAGAACAACCAAGAGGTGCCAGGAGCAGCAATACTACCCCGGAGACTTGTCGGCTGGAGGACGATGTATTGAATCGCGACGCAATTTGTGTGTTCCATCGTCATCAAGAGGCTCTGAACGTTACAATTAACTGTCAGTTTTGCGCCGGATTCGAAAATCTAGACTCACAAATGAACGACCATTAGGTGCCCGAGGCAGCAATAGACCCTTGGAGACAAGACGGCTGTAGGACGATGTATTGAATCGCGACGCAATTTGTGCGTTCCATCGTCATCAAGAGGCTCTGAACCTTACATTTAACTGTCAGTTTTGCGTCGGATTCGAAAATCTAGACTCACCGATGAACGACCATAAGGTGCCCGAGGCAGCAATAGACCCTTCGAGACAAGTCGGCTGGAGGACGATGTATTGAATCGCGACGCAATTTGTGTGTTCCATCGTCATTAACAGGCTCTGAACGTTACAATTAATTGTCAGTTTTGCGTCGTATTCGAAAAACTAGACTCACAGGAGAACGACCATAAGGTGCCCGAGGCACCAATAGACCCTTCGAGACAAGTCGGCTGGAGGACGATGTATTGAATCGCGACGAAATTTGTGTGTTCCATCGTCATCAAGAGGCTCTGAACGTTACAATTCACTCTCAGTTTTGCGTCGGATTCGAAAATCTAGACTCACAGCAGAACGACCATAAGGTGCCCGAGGCAGCACTAGACCCTTGGAGACAAGTCGGCTGTAGGACGATGTATTGAATCGCGACGTAATTTGTGTGTTCCATCGTCATTAACAGGCTCTGAACGTTACAATTAACTGTCAGTTTTGCATCGCATTCGAAAAACTAGACTCACAGATGAACGACCATAAGGTGCCCGAGGCAGCACTAGACCCTTGGAGACAAGTCGGCTGTAGGACGATGTATTGAATCGCGACGCAATTTGTGTGTTCCATCGTCATTAAGAGGCTCTGAACGTTACAATTAACTGTCAGTTTTGCGTCGGATTCGAAAATCTAGACTCACAGATGAACGACCATAAGGTGCCCGAGGCAGCAATAGACCCTTCGAGACAAGTCGGCTGGAGGACGATGTATTGAGTCGCGACGCAATTTGTGTGTCCCATCGTCATTAACAGGCTCTGAATGTTACAATTCACTGTCAGTTTTGCGTCGGATTCGAAAATCTAGACTCACAGGAGAACGAGCATATGGTGCCCGAGGCAGCACTAGACCCTTGGAGACAAGTCGGCTGTAGGACGATGTATTGAATCGCGACGCAAATTGTGTGTTCCATCGTCATTAAGAGGCTCTGAACGTTACAATTAATTGTCAGTTTTGCGCCGGATTCGAAAAACTAGACTCATAGGAGAACGACCATAAGGTGCCCGAGGCAGCAATAGACCCTTGGAGACAAGTCGGCTGGAGGACGATGTATTGAATCGCGACGCAATTTGGGTGTTCCATCGTCATTAAGAGGCTCTGAACGTTACAATTAACTGTCAGTTTTGCATCGCATTCGAAAAACTAGACTCACAGATGAACGACCATAAGATGCCCGAGGCAGCAATAGACCCTTCGAGACAAGTCGGCTGGAGGACGATGTATTGAGTCGCGACGCAATTTGTGTGTCCCATCGTCATTAACAGGCTCTGAACGTTACAATTCACTGTCAGTTTTGCGTCGGATTCGAAAATCTAGACTCACAGGAGAACGAGCATATGGTGCCCGAGGCAGCACTAGACCCTTGGAGACAAGTCGGCTGTAGGACGATGTATTGAATCGCGACGCAATTTGTGTGTTCCATCGTCATTAAGAGGCTCTGAACGTTACAATTAATTGTCAGTTTTGCGCCGGATTCGAAAAACTAGACTCATAGGAGAACGAGCATATGGTGCCCGAGGCAGCACTAGACCCTTGGAGACAAGTCGGCTGTAGGACGGTGTATTGAATCGCGACGCAATTTGTGTGTTCCATCGTCATTAAGAGGCTCTGAACGTTACAATTCACTGTCAGTTTTGCGTCGGATTCGAAAATCTAGACTCACAGGAGAACGAGCATATGGTGCCCGAGGCAGCACTAGACCCTTGGAGACAAGTCGGCTGTAGTACGATGTATTGAATCGCGACGCAGTTTGTGTGTCCCATCGTCATTAACAGGCTCTGAACGTTACAATTAACTGTCAGTTTTGCGTCGGATTCGAAAATCTAGACTCACAGGAGAACGACCATAAGGTGCCCGAGGCAGCACTAGACCCTTGGAGACAAGTCAGCTGGAGGACAATGTATTGAGTCGCGACGCAATTTGTGTGTCCCATCGTCATTAACAGGCTCTGAACGTTACAATTAACTGTTAGTTTTGCGTCGTATTCTGAAAACTAGACTCACAGGAGAACGACCATAAGGTGCCCGAGGCAGCACTAGACCCTTGGAGACAAGTCAGCTGGAGGACAATGTATTGAGTCGCGACGCAATTTGTGTGTCCCATCGTCATTAACAGGCTCTGAACGTTACAATTCACTGTCAGTTTTGCGTCGGATTCGAAAATCTAGACTCACAGGAGAACGAGCATATGGTGCCCGAGGCGGCACTAGACCCTTGGAGACAAGTCGGCTGTAGGACGATGTATTGAATCGCGACGCAATTTGTGTGTTCCATCGTCATTAAGAGCCTCTGAACGTTACAATTAACTGTCAGTTTTGCGTCGGATTCGAAAATCTAGACTCACAGGAGAACGACCATAAGGTGCCCGAGGCAGCACTAGACCCTTGGAGACAAGTCGGCTGGAGGACGATGTATTGAGTCGCGACGCAATTTGTGTGTCCCATCGTCATTAACAGGCTCTGAACGTTACAATTAACTGTCAGTTTTGCATCGCATTCGAAAAACTAGACTCACAGGAGAACGACCATAAGGTGCCCGAGGCAGCAATAGACCCTTCGAGACAAGTCGGCTGGAGGATGATGTATTGAATCGCGACGCAGTTTGTGTGTTCCATCGTCATTAAGAGGCTCTGAACCTTACAATTAACTGTCAGTTTTGCGTCGGATTCGAAAATCTAGACTCACAGATGAACGACCATAAGGTGCCCGAGGCAGCAATAGACCATTCGAGACAAGTCGGCTGGAGGACGATGTATTGAATCGCGACGCAATTTGTGTGTTCCATCGACATCAAGAGGCTCTGAACGTTACAATTCACTCTCAGTTTTGCGTCGGATTCGAAAATCTAGACTCACAGGAGAACGAGCATATGGTGCCCGAGGCAGCACTAGACCCTTGGAGACAAGTCGGCTGGAGGACGATGTATTGAATCGCGACGCAATTTGTGTGTTCCATCGTCATTAAGAGGCTCTGAACGTTACAATTAACTGTCAGTTTTGCATCGCATTCGAAAAACTAGACTCACAGGAGAACGACCATAAGGTGCCCGAGGCAGCAATAGACCCTTGGATACAAGTCGGCTGGAGGACGATGTATTGAATCACGACGCAATTTGTGTGTCCCATCGTCATTAAGAGGCTCTGAACGTTACAATTAATTGTGAGCTTTGCGCCGGATTCGAAAAACTAGACTCATAGGAGAACGACCAAGAGGTGCCAGGAGCAGCAATACTACCTCGGAGACATGTCGGCTGGAGGACGATGTATTGAATCGCGACGCAATTTGTGTGTTCCATCGTCAGTATCAGGCTCTGAACGTTACAATTAACTGTCAGTTTTGCGTCGGATTCGAAAATCTAGACTCACAGGAGAACGACCATAAGGTGCCCGAGGCAGCACTAGACCCTTGGAGACAAGTCGGCTGGAGGACGATGTATTGAGTCGCGACGCAATTTGTGTGTCCCATCGTCATTAACAGGCTCTGAACGTTACAATTAATTGTGAGCTTTGCGCCGGATTCGAAAAACTAGACTCATAGGAGAACGACCAAGAGGTGCCAGGAGCAGCAATACTACCTCGGAGACATGTCGGCTGGAGGACGATGTATTGAATCGCGACGCAATTTGTGTGTTCCATCGTCATCAAGAGGCTCTGAACGTTACAATTAACTGTCAGTTTTGCGCCGGATTCGAAAATCTAGACTCACAAATGAACGACCATTAGGTGCCCGAGGCAGCAATAGACCCTTGGAGACAAGACGGCTGTAGGACGATGTATTGAATCGCGACGCAATTTGTGCGTTCCATCGTCATCAAGAGGCTCTGAACCTTACATTTAACTGTCAGTTTTGCGTCGGATTCGAAAATCTAGACTCACCGATGAACGACCATAAGGTGCCCGAGGCAGCAATAGACCCTTCGAGACAAGTCGGCTGGAGGACGATGTATTGAATCGCGACGCAATTTGTGTGTTCCATCGTCATTAACAGGCTCTGAACGTTACAATTAATTGTCAGTTTTGCGTCGTATTCGAAAAACTAGACTCACAGGAGAACGACCATAAGGTGCCCGAGGCACCAATAGACCCTTCGAGACAAGTCGGCTGGAGGACGATGTATTGAATCGCGACGAAATTTGTGTGTTCCATCGTCATCAAGAGGCTCTGAACGTTACAATTCACTCTCAGTTTTGCGTCGGATTCGAAAATCTAGACTCACAGCAGAACGACCATAAGGTGCCCGAGGCAGCACTAGACCCTTGGAGACAAGTCGGCTGTAGGACGATGTATTGAATCGCGACGTAATTTGTGTGTTCCATCGTCATTAACAGGCTCTGAACGTTACAATTAACTGTCAGTTTTGCATCGCATTCGAAAAACTAGACTCACAGATGAACGACCATAAGGTGCCCGAGGCAGCACTAGACCCTTGGAGACAAGTCGGCTGTAGGACGATGTATTGAATCGCGACGCAATTTGTGTGTTCCATCGTCATTAAGAGGCTCTGAACGTTACAATTAACTGTCAGTTTTGCGTCGGATTCGAAAATCTAGACTCACAGATGAACGACCATAAGGTGCCCGAGGCAGCAATAGACCCTTCGAGACAAGTCGGCTGGAGGACGATGTATTGAGTCGCGACGCAATTTGTGTGTCCCATCGTCATTAACAGGCTCTGAATGTTACAATTCACTGTCAGTTTTGCGTCGGATTCGAAAATCTAGACTCACAGGAGAACGAGCATATGGTGCCCGAGGCAGCACTAGACCCTTGGAGACAAGTCGGCTGTAGGACGATGTATTGAATCGCGACGCAAATTGTGTGTTCCATCGTCATTAAGAGGCTCTGAACGTTACAATTAATTGTCAGTTTTGCGCCGGATTCGAAAAACTAGACTCATAGGAGAACGACCATAAGGTGCCCGAGGCAGCAATAGACCCTTGGAGACAAGTCGGCTGGAGGACGATGTATTGAATCGCGACGCGATTTGGGTGTTCCATCGTCATTAAGAGGCTCTGAACGTTACAATTAACTGTCAGTTTTGCATCGCATTCGAAAAACTAGACTCACAGATGAACGACCATAAGATGCCCGAGGCAGCAATAGACCCTTCGAGACAAGTCGGCTGGAGGACGATGTATTGAGTCGCGACGCAATTTGTGTGTCCCATCGTCATTAACAGGCTCTGAACGTTACAATTCACTGTCAGTTTTGCGTCGGATTCGAAAATCTAGACTCACAGGAGAACGAGCATATGGTGCCCGAGGCAGCACTAGACCCTTGGAGACAAGTCGGCTGTAGGACGATGTATTGAATCGCGACGCAATTTGTGTGTTCCATCGTCATTAAGAGGCTCTGAACGTTACAATTAATTGTCAGTTTTGCGCCGGATTCGAAAAACTAGACTCATAGGAGAACGAGCATATGGTGCCCGAGGCAGCACTAGACCCTTGGAGACAAGTCGGCTGTAGGACGGTGTATTGAATCGCGACGCAATTTGTGTGTTCCATCGTCATTAAGAGGCTCTGAACGTTACAATTCACTGTCAGTTTTGCGTCGGATTCGAAAATCTAGACTCACAGGAGAACGAGCATATGGTGCCCGAGGCAGCACTAGACCCTTGGAGACAAGTCGGCTGTAGTACGATGTATTGAATCGCGACGCAGTTTGTGTGTCCCATCGTCATTAACAGGCTCTGAACGTTACAATTAACTGTCAGTTTTGCGTCGGATTCGAAAATCTAGACTCACAGGAGAACGACCATAAGGTGCCCGAGGCAGCACTAGACCCTTGGAGACAAGTCAGCTGGAGGACAATGTATTGAGTCGCGACGCAATTTGTGTGTCCCATCGTCATTAACAGGCTCTGAACGTTACAATTAACTGTTAGTTTTGCGTCGTATTCTGAAAACTAGACTCACAGGAGAACGACCATAAGGTGCCCGAGGCAGCACTAGACCCTTGGAGACAAGTCAGCTGGAGGACAATGTATTGAGTCGCGACGCAATTTGTGTGTCCCATCGTCATTAACAGGCTCTGAACGTTACAATTCACTGTCAGTTTTGCGTCGGATTCGAAAATCTAGACTCACAGGAGAACGAGCATATGGTGCCCGAGGCGGCACTAGACCCTTGGAGACAAGTCGGCTGTAGGACGATGTATTGAATCGCGACGCAATTTGTGTGTTCCATCGTCATTAAGAGCCTCTGAACGTTACAATTAACTGTCAGTTTTGCGTCGGATTCGAAAATCTAGACTCACAGGAGAACGACCATAAGGTGCCCGAGGCAGCACTAGACCCTTGGAGACAAGTCGGCTGGAGGACGATGTATTGAGTCGCGACGCAATTTGTGTGTCCCATCGTCATTAACAGGCTCTGAACGTTACAATTAACTGTCAGTTTTGCATCGCATTCGAAAAACTAGACTCACAGGAGAACGACCATAAGGTGCCCGAGGCAGCAATAGACCCTTCGAGACAAGTCGGCTGGAGGATGATGTATTGAATCGCGACGCAGTTTGTGTGTTCCATCGTCATTAAGAGGCTCTGAACCTTACAATTAACTGTCAGTTTTGCGTCGGATTCGAAAATCTAGACTCACAGATGAACGACCATAAGGTGCCCGAGGCAGCAATAGACCCTTGGATACAAGTCGGCTGGAGGACGATGTATTGAATCACGACGCAATTTGTGTGTCCCATCGTCATTAAGAGGCTCTGAACGTTACAATTAATTGTGAGCTTTGCGCCGGATTCGAAAAACTAGACTCATAGGAGAACGACCAAGAGGTGCCAGGAGCAGCAATACTACCTCGGAGACATGTCGGCTGGAGGACGATGTATTGAATCGCGACGCAATTTGTGTGTTCCATCGTCAGTATCAGGCTCTGAACGTTACAATTAACTGTCAGTTTTGCGTCGGATTCGAAAATCTAGACTCACAGGAGAACGACCATAAGGTGCCCGAGGCAGCACTAGACCCTTGGAGACAAGTCGGCTGGAGGACGATGTATTGAGTCGCGACGCAATTTGTGTGTCCCATCGTCATTAACAGGCTCTGAACGTTACAATTAACTGTCAGTTTTGCGTCGGATTCGAAAATCTAGACTCACAGGAGAACGAGCATATGGTGCCCGAGGCAGCACTAGACCCTTGGAGACAAGTCGGCTGTAGGACGATGTATTGAATCGCGACGCAATTTGTGTGTTCCATCGTCATCAAGAGGCTCTGAACGTTACAATTCACTGTCAGTTTTGCGTCGGATTCGAAAATCTAGACTCACAGGAGAACGACCATAAGGTGCCCGAGGCAGCACTAGACCCTTGGAGACAAGTCGGCTGTAGGACGATGTATTGAATCGCGACGCAATTTGTGTGTTCCATCGTCATCAAGAGGCTCTGAACGTTACAATTCACTGTCAGTTTTGCGTCGGATTCGAAAATCTAGACTCACAGGAGAACGACCATAAGGTGCCCGAGGCAGCACTAGACCCTTGGAGACAAGTCGGCTGTAGGACGATGTATTGAATCGCGACGCAATTTGTGTGTTCCATCGTCATTAAGAGGCTCTGAACGTTACAATTAACTGTCAGTTTTGCGTCGGATTCGAAAATCTAGACTCACAGGAGATCGACCATAAGGTGCCCGAGGCAGCACTAGACCCTTGGAGACAAGTCGGCTGTAGGACGATGTATTGAATCGCGACGCAATTTGTGTGTCCCATCGTCATTAACAGGCTCTGAACGTTACAATTAACTGTTTTGCGTCGTATTCTGAAAACTAGACTCACAGGAGAACGACCATAAGGTGCCCGAGGGAGCAATAGACCCTTGGAGACAAGTCGGCTGGAGGACGATGTATTGAGACGCGACGCAATTTGTGTGTCCCATCGTCATTAAGAGGCTCTGAACGTTACAATTAATTGTCAGTTTTGCGCCGGATTCGAAAAACTAGACTCATAGGAGAACGACCAAGAGGTGCCAGGAGCAGCAATACTACCTCGGAGACATGTCGGCTGGAGGACGATGTATTGAATCGCGACGCAATTTGTGTGTTCCATCGTCATTAAGAGGCTCTGAACGTTACAATTAAATGTCAGTTTTGCGCCGGATTCGAAAATCTAGACTCACAGATGAACGACCATATGGTGCCCGAGGCAGCAATAGACCCTTGGAGACAAGTCGGCTGTAGGACGATGTATTGAATCGCGACGCAATTTGTGTGTCCCATCGTCATTAACAGGCTCTGACCTTACAATTCACTGTCAGTTTTGCGTCGGATTCGAAAATCTAGACTCACAGGAGAACGACCATAAGGTGCCCGAGGCAGCACTAGACCCTTGGAGACAAGTCGGCTGGAGGACGATGTATTGAGTCGCGAAGCAATTTGTGTGTCCCATCGTCATTAACAGGTCCTGAACGTTACAATTAACTGTCAGTTTTGCGTCGTATTCTGAAAACTAGACTCACAGGAGAACGACCATAAGGTGCCCGAGGCAGCAAGAGACCCTTGGAGACAGGTCGGCTGTGGGACGATGTATTGAATCGCGACGCAATTTGTGTGTTCCATCGTCATCAAGAGGCTCTGAACGTTACAATTCACTGTCAGTTTTGCGTCGGATTCGAAAATCTAGACTCACAGGAGAACGAGCATATGGTGCCCGAGGCAGCACTAGACCCTTGGAGACAAGTCGGCTGTAGGACGATGTATTGAATCGCCGCGCAATTTGTGTGTTCCATCGTCATTAAGAGGCTCTGAACGTTACAATTAACTGTCAGTTTTGCGTCGGATTCGAAAATCTAGACTCATAGGAGAACAACCAAGAGGTGCCAGGAGCAGCAATACTACCTCGGAGACTTGTCGGCTGGAGGACGATGTATTGAATCGCGACGCAATTTGTGTGTTCCATCGTCATCAAGAGGCTCTGAACGTTACAATTAACTGTCAGTTTTGCGCCGGATTCGAAAATCTAGACTCACAGATGAACGACCATAAGGTGCCCGAGGCAGCAATAGACCCTTGGAGACAAGACGGCTGTAGGACGATGTATTGCATCGCGACGCAATTTGTGCGTTCCATCGTCATCAAGAGGCTCTGAACCTTAAATTTAACTGTCAGTTTTGCGTCGGATTCGAAAATCTAGACTCACCGATGAACGACCATAAGGTGCCCGAGGCAGCAATAGACCCTTCGAGACAAGTCGGCTGGAGGACGATGTATTGAATCGCGACGCAATTTGTGTGTTCCATCGTCATTAACAGGCTCTGAACGTTACAATTAATTGTCAGTTTTGCGTCGTATTCGAAAAACTAGACTCACAGGAGAACGACCATAAGGTGCACGAGGCACCAATAGACCCTTCGAGACAAGTCGGCTGGAGGACGATGTATTGAATCGCGACGAAATTTGTGTGTTCCATCGTCATCAAGATGCTCTGAACGTTACAATTCACTCTCAGTTTTGCGTCGGATTCGAAAATCTAGACTCACAGCAGAACGACCATAAGGTGCCCGAGGCAGCACTAGACCCTTGGAGACAAGTCGGCTGTAGGACGATGTATTGAATCGCGACGTAATTTGTGTGTTCCATCGTCATTAACAGGCTCTGAACGTTACAATTAACTGTCAGTTTTGCGTCGGATTCGAAAATCTAGACTCACAGGAGAACGAGCATATGGTGCCCGAGGCAGCACTAGACCCTTGGAGACAAGTCGGCTGTAGGACGATGTATTGAATCGCGACGCAATTTGTGTGTTCCATCGTCATCAAGAGGCTCTGAACGTTACAATTCACTGTCAGTTTTGCGTCGGATTCGAAAATCTAGACTCACAGGAGAACGAGCATATGGTGCCCGAGGCAGCACTAGACCCTTGGAGACAAGTCGGCTGTAGGACGATGTATTGAATCGCGACGCAATTTGTGTGTTCCATCGTCATTAACAGGCTCTGAACGTTACAATTCACTGTCAGTTTAGCGTCGGATTCGAAAATCTAGACTCACAGGGGAACGAGCATATGGTGCCCGAGGCAGCACTAGACCCTTGGAGACAAGTCGGCTGTAGGACGATGTATTGAATCGCGACGCAATTTGTGTGTTCCATCGTCATTAAGAGGCTCTGAACGTTACAATTAACTGTCAGTTTTGCGTCGGATTCGAAAATCTAGACTCACAGATGAACGACCATAAGGTGCCCGAGGCAGCAATAGACCCTTCGAGACAAGTCGGCTGGAGGACGATGTATTGAGTCGCGACGCAATTTGTGTGTCCCATCGTCATTAACAGGCTCTGAATGTTACAATTCACTGTCAGTTTTGCGTCGGATTCGAAAATCTAGACTCACAGGAGAACGAGCATATGGTGCCCGAGGCAGCACTAGACCCTTGGAGACAAGTCGGCTGTAGGACGATGTATTGAATCGCGACGCAAATTGTGTGTTCCATCGTCATTAAGAGGCTCTGAACGTTACAATTAATTGTCAGTTTTGCGCCGGATTCGAAAAACTAGACTCATAGGAGAACGACCATAAGGTGCCCGAGGCAGCAATAGACCCTTGGAGACAAGTCGGCTGGAGGACGATGTATTGAATCGCGACGCAATTTGGGTGTTCCATCGTCATTAAGAGGCTCTGAACGTTACAATTAACTGTTAGTTTTGCGTCGTATTCTGAAAACTAGACTCACAGGAGAACGACCATAAGGTGCCCGAGGCAGCACTAGACCCTTGGAGACAAGTCAGCTGGAGGACAATGTATTGAGTCGCGACGCAATTTGTGTGTCCCATCGTCATTAACAGGCTCTGAACGTTACAATTCACTGTCAGTTTTGCGTCGGATTCGAAAATCTAGACTCACAGGAGAACGAGCATATGGTGCCCGAGGCGGCACTAGACCCTTGGAGACAAGTCGGCTGTAGGACGATGTATTGAATCGCGACGCAATTTGTGTGTTCCATCGTCATTAAGAGCCTCTGAACGTTACAATTAACTGTCAGTTTTGCGTCGGATTCGAAAATCTAGACTCACAGGAGAACGACCATAAGGTGCCCGAGGCAGCACTAGACCCTTGGAGACAAGTCGGCTGGAGGACGATGTATTGAGTCGCGACGCAATTTGTGTGTCCCATCGTCATTAACAGGCTCTGAACGTTACAATTAACTGTCAGTTTTGCATCGCATTCGAAAAACTAGACTCACAGGAGAACGACCATAAGGTGCCCGAGGCAGCAATAGACCCTTCGAGACAAGTCGGCTGGAGGATGATGTATTGAATCGCGACGCAGTTTGTGTGTTCCATCGTCATTAAGAGGCTCTGAACCTTACAATTAACTGTCAGTTTTGCGTCGGATTCGAAAATCTAGACTCACAGATGAACGACCATAAGGTGCCCGAGGCAGCAATAGACCCTTGGATACAAGTCGGCTGGAGGACGATGTATTGAATCACGACGCAATTTGTGTGTCCCATCGTCATTAAGAGGCTCTGAACGTTACAATTAATTGTGAGCTTTGCGCCGGATTCGAAAAACTAGACTCATAGGAGAACGACCAAGAGGTGCCAGGAGCAGCAATACTACCT
The DNA here is from genome assembly GCF_023898315.1 of Schistocerca nitens. Lineage (NCBI taxonomy): Eukaryota > Metazoa > Arthropoda > Insecta > Orthoptera > Acrididae > Schistocerca > Schistocerca nitens. The sequence continues at coordinate 235,381,330 of NC_064623.1, read as the reverse complement.
CGGAGACATGTCGGCTGGAGGACGATGTATTGAATCGCGACGCAATTTGTGTGTTCCATCGTCAGTATCAGGCTCTGAACGTTACAATTAACTGTCAGTTTTGCGTCGGATTCGAAAATCTAGACTCACAGGAGAACGACCATAAGGTGCCCGAGGCAGCACTAGACCCTTGGAGACAAGTCGGCTGGAGGACGATGTATTGAGTCGCGACGCAATTTGTGTGTCCCATCGTCATTAACAGGCTCTGAACGTTACAATTAACTGTCAGTTTTGCGTCGGATTCGAAAATCTAGACTCACAGGAGAACGAGCATATGGTGCCCGAGGCAGCACTAGACCCTTGGAGACAAGTCGGCTGTAGGACGATGTATTGAATCGCGACGCAATTTGTGTGTTCCATCGTCATCAAGAGGCTCTGAACGTTACAATTCACTGTCAGTTTTGCGTCGGATTCGAAAATCTAGACTCACAGGAGAACGACCATAAGGTGCCCGAGGCAGCACTAGACCCTTGGAGACAAGTCGGCTGTAGGACGATGTATTGAATCGCGACGCAATTTGTGTGTTCCATCGTCATCAAGAGGCTCTGAACGTTACAATTCACTGTCAGTTTTGCGTCGGATTCGAAAATCTAGACTCACAGGAGAACGACCATAAGGTGCCCGAGGCAGCACTAGACCCTTGGAGACAAGTCGGCTGTAGGACGATGTATTGAATCGCGACGCAATTTGTGTGTTCCATCGTCATTAAGAGGCTCTGAACGTTACAATTAACTGTCAGTTTTGCGTCGGATTCGAAAATCTAGACTCACAGGAGATCGACCATAAGGTGCCCGAGGCAGCACTAGACCCTTGGAGACAAGTCGGCTGTAGGACGATGTATTGAATCGCGACGCAATTTGTGTGTCCCATCGTCATTAACAGGCTCTGAACGTTACAATTAACTGTTTTGCGTCGTATTCTGAAAACTAGACTCACAGGAGAACGACCATAAGGTTCCCGAGGGAGCAATAGACCCTTGGAGACAAGTCGGCTGGAGGACGATGTATTGAGACGCGACGCAATTTGTGTGTCCCATCGTCATTAAGAGGCTCTGAACGTTACAATTAATTGTCAGTTTTGCGCCGGATTCGAAAAACTAGACTCATAGGAGAACGACCAAGAGGTGCCAGGAGCAGCAATACTACCTCGGAGACATGTCGGCTGGAGGACGATGTATTGAATCGCGACGCAATTTGTGTGTTCCATCGTCATTAAGAGGCTCTGAACGTTACAATTAAATGTCAGTTTTGCGCCGGATTCGAAAATCTAGACTCACAGATGAACGACCATATGGTGCCCGAGGCAGCAATAGACCCTTGGAGACAAGTCGGCTGTAGGACGATGTATTGAATCGCGACGCAATTTGTGTGTCCCATCGTCATTAACAGGCTCTGACCTTACAATTCACTGTCAGTTTTGCGTCGGATTCGAAAATCTAGACTCACAGGAGAACGACCATAAGGTGCCCGAGGCAGCACTAGACCCTTGGAGACAAGTCGGCTGGAGGACGATGTATTGAGTCGCGAAGCAATTTGTGTGTCCCATCGTCATTAACAGGTCCTGAACGTTACAATTAACTGTCAGTTTTGCGTCGTATTCTGAAAACTAGACTCACAGGAGAACGACCATAAGGTGCCCGAGGCAGCAAGAGACCCTTGGAGACAGGTCGGCTGTGGGACGATGTATTGAATCGCGACGCAATTTGTGTGTTCCATCGTCATCAAGAGGCTCTGAACGTTACAATTCACTGTCAGTTTTGCGTCGGATTCGAAAATCTAGACTCACAGGAGAACGAGCATATGGTGCCCGAGGCAGCACTAGACCCTTGGAGACAAGTCGGCTGTAGGACGATGTATTGAATCGCCGCGCAATTTGTGTGTTCCATCGTCATTAAGAGGCTCTGAACGTTACAATTAACTGTCAGTTTTGCGTCGGATTCGAAAATCTAGACTCATAGGAGAACAACCAAGAGGTGCCAGGAGCAGCAATACTACCTCGGAGACTTGTCGGCTGGAGGACGATGTATTGAATCGCGACGCAATTTGTGTGTTCCATCGTCATCAAGAGGCTCTGAACGTTACAATTAACTGTCAGTTTTGCGCCGGATTCGAAAATCTAGACTCACAGATGAACGACCATAAGGTGCCCGAGGCAGCAATAGACCCTTGGAGACAAGACGGCTGTAGGACGATGTATTGCATCGCGACGCAATTTGTGCGTTCCATCGTCATCAAGAGGCTCTGAACCTTAAATTTAACTGTCAGTTTTGCGTCGGATTCGAAAATCTAGACTCACCGATGAACGACCATAAGGTGCCCGAGGCAGCAATAGACCCTTCGAGACAAGTCGGCTGGAGGACGATGTATTGAATCGCGACGCAATTTGTGTGTTCCATCGTCATTAAGAGGCTCTGAACGTTACAATTAATTGTCAGTTTTGCGCCGGATTCGAAAAACTAGACTCATAGGAGAACGACCATAAGGTGCCCGAGGCAGCAATAGACCCTTGGAGACAAGTCGGCTGGAGGACGATGTATTGAATCGCGACGCAATTTGGGTGTTCCATCGTCATTAAGAGGCTCTGAACGTTACAATTAACTGTCAGTTTTGCATCGCATTCGAAAAACTAGACTCACAGATGAACGACCATAAGATGCCCGAGGCAACAATAGACCCTTCGAGACAAGTCGGCTGGAGGACGATGTATTGAGTCGCGACGCAATTTGTGTGTTCCATCGTCATTAAGAGGCTCTGAACGTTACAATTAATTGTCAGTTTTGCGCCGGATTCGAAAAACTAGACTCATAGGAGAACGAGCATATGGTGCCCGAGGCAGCACTAGACCCTTGGAGACAAGTCGGCTGTAGGACGGTGTATTGAATCGCGACGCAATTTGTGTGTTCCATCGTCATTAAGAGGCTCTGAACGTTACAATTCACTGTCAGTTTTGCGTCGGATTCGAAAATCTAGACTCACAGGAGAACGAGCATATGGTGCCCGAGGCAGCACTAGACCCTTGGAGACAAGTCGGCTGTAGTACGATGTATTGAATCGCGACGCAGTTTGTGTGTCCCATCGTCATTAACAGGCTCTGAACGTTACAATTAACTGTCAGTTTTGCGTCGGATTCGAAAATCTAGACTCACAGGAGAACGACCATAAGGTGCCCGAGGCAGCACTAGACCCTTGGAGACAAGTCAGCTGGAGGACAATGTATTGAGTCGCGACGCAATTTGTGTGTCCCATCGTCATTAACAGGCTCTGAACGTTACAATTAACTGTTAGTTTTGCGTCGTATTCTGAAAACTAGACTCACAGGAGAACGACCATAAGGTGCCCGAGGCAGCACTAGACCCTTGGAGACAAGTCAGCTGGAGGACAATGTATTGAGTCGCGACGCAATTTGTGTGTCCCATCGTCATTAACAGGCTCTGAACGTTACAATTCACTGTCAGTTTTGCGTCGGATTCGAAAATCTAGACTCACAGGAGAACGAGCATATGGTGCCCGAGGCGGCACTAGACCCTTGGAGACAAGTCGGCTGTAGGACGATGTATTGAATCGCGACGCAATTTGTGTGTTCCATCGTCATTAAGAGCCTCTGAACGTTACAATTAACTGTCAGTTTTGCGTCGGATTCGAAAATCTAGACTCACAGGAGAACGACCATAAGGTGCCCGAGGCAGCACTAGACCCTTGGAGACAAGTCGGCTGGAGGACGATGTATTGAGTCGCGACGCAATTTGTGTGTCCCATCGTCATTAACAGGCTCTGAACGTTACAATTAACTGTCAGTTTTGCATCGCATTCGAAAAACTAGACTCACAGGAGAACGACCATAAGGTGCCCGAGGCAGCAATAGACCCTTCGAGACAAGTCGGCTGGAGGATGATGTATTGAATCGCGACGCAGTTTGTGTGTTCCATCGTCATTAAGAGGCTCTGAACCTTACAATTAACTGTCAGTTTTGCGTCGGATTCGAAAATCTAGACTCACAGATGAACGACCATAAGGTGCCCGAGGCAGCAATAGACCATTCGAGACAAGTCGGCTGGAGGACGATGTATTGAATCGCGACGCAATTTGTGTGTTCCATCGACATCAAGAGGCTCTGAACGTTACAATTCACTCTCAGTTTTGCGTCGGATTCGAAAATCTAGACTCACAGGAGAACGAGCATATGGTGCCCGAGGCAGCACTAGACCCTTGGAGACAAGTCGGCTGGAGGACGATGTATTGAATCGCGACGCAATTTGTGTGTTCCATCGTCATTAAGAGGCTCTGAACGTTACAATTAACTGTCAGTTTTGCATCGCATTCGAAAAACTAGACTCACAGGAGAACGACCATAAGGTGCCCGAGGCAGCAGTAGACCCTTGGATACAAGTCGGCTGGAGGACGATGTATTGAATCACGACGCAATTTGTGTGTCCCATCGTCATTAAGAGGCTCTGAACGTTACAATTAATTGTGAGCTTTGCGCCGGATTCGAAAAACTAGACTCATAGGAGAACGACCAAGAGGTGCCAGGAGCAGCAATACTACCTCGGAGACATGTCGGCTGGAGGACGATGTATTGAATCGCGACGCAATTTGTGTGTTCCATCGTCAGTATCAGGCTCTGAACGTTACAATTAACTGTCAGTTTTGCGTCGGATTCGAAAATCTAGACTCACAGGAGAACGACCATAAGGTGCCCGAGGCAGCACTAGACCCTTGGAGACAAGTCGGCTGGAGGACGATGTATTGAGTCGCGACGCAATTTGTGTGTCCCATCGTCATTAACAGGCTCTGAACGTTACAATTAATTGTGAGCTTTGCGCCGGATTCGAAAAACTAGACTCATAGGAGAACGACCAAGAGGTGCCAGGAGCAGCAATACTACCTCGGAGACATGTCGGCTGGAGGACGATGTATTGAATCGCGACGCAATTTGTGTGTTCCATCGTCATCAAGAGGCTCTGAACGTTACAATTAACTGTCAGTTTTGCGCCGGATTCGAAAATCTAGACTCACAAATGAACGACCATTAGGTGCCCGAGGCAGCAATAGACCCTTGGAGACAAGACGGCTGTAGGACGATGTATTGAATCGCGACGCAATTTGTGCGTTCCATCGTCATCAAGAGGCTCTGAACCTTACATTTAACTGTCAGTTTTGCGTCGGATTCGAAAATCTAGACTCACCGATGAACGACCATAAGGTGCCCGAGGCAGCAATAGACCCTTCGAGACAAGTCGGCTGGAGGACGATGTATTGAATCGCGACGCAATTTGTGTGTTCCATCGTCATTAACAGGCTCTGAACGTTACAATTAATTGTCAGTTTTGCGTCGTATTCGAAAAACTAGACTCACAGGAGAACGACCATAAGGTGCCCGAGGCACCAATAGACCCTTCGAGACAAGTCGGCTGGAGGACGATGTATTGAATCGCGACGAAATTTGTGTGTTCCATCGTCATCAAGAGGCTCTGAACGTTACAATTCACTCTCAGTTTTGCGTCGGATTCGAAAATCTAGACTCACAGCAGAACGACCATAAGGTGCCCGAGGCAGCACTAGACCCTTGGAGACAAGTCGGCTGTAGGACGATGTATTGAATCGCGACGTAATTTGTGTGTTCCATCGTCATTAACAGGCTCTGAACGTTACAATTAACTGTCAGTTTTGCATCGCATTCGAAAAACTAGACTCACAGATGAACGACCATAAGGTGCCCGAGGCAGCACTAGACCCTTGGAGACAAGTCGGCTGTAGGACGATGTATTGAATCGCGACGCAATTTGTGTGTTCCATCGTCATTAAGAGGCTCTGAACGTTACAATTAACTGTCAGTTTTGCGTCGGATTCGAAAATCTAGACTCACAGATGAACGACCATAAGGTGCCCGAGGCAGCAATAGACCCTTCGAGACAAGTCGGCTGGAGGACGATGTATTGAGTCGCGACGCAATTTGTGTGTCCCATCGTCATTAACAGGCTCTGAATGTTACAATTCACTGTCAGTTTTGCGTCGGATTCGAAAATCTAGACTCACAGGAGAACGAGCATATGGTGCCCGAGGCAGCACTAGACCCTTGGAGACAAGTCGGCTGTAGGACGATGTATTGAATCGCGACGCAAATTGTGTGTTCCATCGTCATTAAGAGGCTCTGAACGTTACAATTAATTGTCAGTTTTGCGCCGGATTCGAAAAACTAGACTCATAGGAGAACGACCATAAGGTGCCCGAGGCAGCAATAGACCCTTGGAGACAAGTCGGCTGGAGGACGATGTATTGAATCGCGACGCGATTTGGGTGTTCCATCGTCATTAAGAGGCTCTGAACGTTACAATTAACTGTCAGTTTTGCATCGCATTCGAAAAACTAGACTCACAGATGAACGACCATAAGATGCCCGAGGCAGCAATAGACCCTTCGAGACAAGTCGGCTGGAGGACGATGTATTGAGTCGCGACGCAATTTGTGTGTCCCATCGTCATTAACAGGCTCTGAACGTTACAATTCACTGTCAGTTTTGCGTCGGATTCGAAAATCTAGACTCACAGGAGAACGAGCATATGGTGCCCGAGGCAGCACTAGACCCTTGGAGACAAGTCGGCTGTAGGACGATGTATTGAATCGCGACGCAATTTGTGTGTTCCATCGTCATTAAGAGGCTCTGAACGTTACAATTAATTGTCAGTTTTGCGCCGGATTCGAAAAACTAGACTCATAGGAGAACGAGCATATGGTGCCCGAGGCAGCACTAGACCCTTGGAGACAAGTCGGCTGTAGGACGGTGTATTGAATCGCGACGCAATTTGTGTGTTCCATCGTCATTAAGAGGCTCTGAACGTTACAATTCACTGTCAGTTTTGCGTCGGATTCGAAAATCTAGACTCACAGGAGAACGAGCATATGGTGCCCGAGGCAGCACTAGACCCTTGGAGACAAGTCGGCTGTAGTACGATGTATTGAATCGCGACGCAGTTTGTGTGTCCCATCGTCATTAACAGGCTCTGAACGTTACAATTAACTGTCAGTTTTGCGTCGGATTCGAAAATCTAGACTCACAGGAGAACGACCATAAGGTGCCCGAGGCAGCACTAGACCCTTGGAGACAAGTCAGCTGGAGGACAATGTATTGAGTCGCGACGCAATTTGTGTGTCCCATCGTCATTAACAGGCTCTGAACGTTACAATTAACTGTTAGTTTTGCGTCGTATTCTGAAAACTAGACTCACAGGAGAACGACCATAAGGTGCCCGAGGCAGCACTAGACCCTTGGAGACAAGTCAGCTGGAGGACAATGTATTGAGTCGCGACGCAATTTGTGTGTCCCATCGTCATTAACAGGCTCTGAACGTTACAATTCACTGTCAGTTTTGCGTCGGATTCGAAAATCTAGACTCACAGGAGAACGAGCATATGGTGCCCGAGGCGGCACTAGACCCTTGGAGACAAGTCGGCTGTAGGACGATGTATTGAATCGCGACGCAATTTGTGTGTTCCATCGTCATTAAGAGCCTCTGAACGTTACAATTAACTGTCAGTTTTGCGTCGGATTCGAAAATCTAGACTCACAGGAGAACGACCATAAGGTGCCCGAGGCAGCACTAGACCCTTGGAGACAAGTCGGCTGGAGGACGATGTATTGAGTCGCGACGCAATTTGTGTGTCCCATCGTCATTAACAGGCTCTGAACGTTACAATTAACTGTCAGTTTTGCATCGCATTCGAAAAACTAGACTCACAGGAGAACGACCATAAGGTGCCCGAGGCAGCAATAGACCCTTCGAGACAAGTCGGCTGGAGGATGATGTATTGAATCGCGACGCAGTTTGTGTGTTCCATCGTCATTAAGAGGCTCTGAACCTTACAATTAACTGTCAGTTTTGCGTCGGATTCGAAAATCTAGACTCACAGATGAACGACCATAAGGTGCCCGAGGCAGCAATAGACCCTTGGATACAAGTCGGCTGGAGGACGATGTATTGAATCACGACGCAATTTGTGTGTCCCATCGTCATTAAGAGGCTCTGAACGTTACAATTAATTGTGAGCTTTGCGCCGGATTCGAAAAACTAGACTCATAGGAGAACGACCAAGAGGTGCCAGGAGCAGCAATACTACCTCGGAGACATGTCGGCTGGAGGACGATGTATTGAATCGCGACGCAATTTGTGTGTTCCATCGTCAGTATCAGGCTCTGAACGTTACAATTAACTGTCAGTTTTGCGTCGGATTCGAAAATCTAGACTCACAGGAGAACGACCATAAGGTGCCCGAGGCAGCACTAGACCCTTGGAGACAAGTCGGCTGGAGGACGATGTATTGAGTCGCGACGCAATTTGTGTGTCCCATCGTCATTAACAGGCTCTGAACGTTACAATTAACTGTCAGTTTTGCGTCGGATTCGAAAATCTAGACTCACAGGAGAACGAGCATATGGTGCCCGAGGCAGCACTAGACCCTTGGAGACAAGTCGGCTGTAGGACGATGTATTGAATCGCGACGCAATTTGTGTGTTCCATCGTCATCAAGAGGCTCTGAACGTTACAATTCACTGTCAGTTTTGCGTCGGATTCGAAAATCTAGACTCACAGGAGAACGACCATAAGGTGCCCGAGGCAGCACTAGACCCTTGGAGACAAGTCGGCTGTAGGACGATGTATTGAATCGCGACGCAATTTGTGTGTTCCATCGTCATCAAGAGGCTCTGAACGTTACAATTCACTGTCAGTTTTGCGTCGGATTCGAAAATCTAGACTCACAGGAGAACGACCATAAGGTGCCCGAGGCAGCACTAGACCCTTGGAGACAAGTCGGCTGTAGGACGATGTATTGAATCGCGACGCAATTTGTGTGTTCCATCGTCATTAAGAGGCTCTGAACGTTACAATTAACTGTCAGTTTTGCGTCGGATTCGAAAATCTAGACTCACAGGAGATCGACCATAAGGTGCCCGAGGCAGCACTAGACCCTTGGAGACAAGTCGGCTGTAGGACGATGTATTGAATCGCGACGCAATTTGTGTGTCCCATCGTCATTAACAGGCTCTGAACGTTACAATTAACTGTTTTGCGTCGTATTCTGAAAACTAGACTCACAGGAGAACGACCATAAGGTGCCCGAGGGAGCAATAGACCCTTGGAGACAAGTCGGCTGGAGGACGATGTATTGAGACGCGACGCAATTTGTGTGTCCCATCGTCATTAAGAGGCTCTGAACGTTACAATTAATTGTCAGTTTTGCGCCGGATTCGAAAAACTAGACTCATAGGAGAACGACCAAGAGGTGCCAGGAGCAGCAATACTACCTCGGAGACATGTCGGCTGGAGGACGATGTATTGAATCGCGACGCAATTTGTGTGTTCCATCGTCATTAAGAGGCTCTGAACGTTACAATTAAATGTCAGTTTTGCGCCGGATTCGAAAATCTAGACTCACAGATGAACGACCATATGGTGCCCGAGGCAGCAATAGACCCTTGGAGACAAGTCGGCTGTAGGACGATGTATTGAATCGCGACGCAATTTGTGTGTCCCATCGTCATTAACAGGCTCTGACCTTACAATTCACTGTCAGTTTTGCGTCGGATTCGAAAATCTAGACTCACAGGAGAACGACCATAAGGTGCCCGAGGCAGCACTAGACCCTTGGAGACAAGTCGGCTGGAGGACGATGTATTGAGTCGCGAAGCAATTTGTGTGTCCCATCGTCATTAACAGGTCCTGAACGTTACAATTAACTGTCAGTTTTGCGTCGTATTCTGAAAACTAGACTCACAGGAGAACGACCATAAGGTGCCCGAGGCAGCAAGAGACCCTTGGAGACAGGTCGGCTGTGGGACGATGTATTGAATCGCGACGCAATTTGTGTGTTCCATCGTCATCAAGAGGCTCTGAACGTTACAATTCACTGTCAGTTTTGCGTCGGATTCGAAAATCTAGACTCACAGGAGAACGAGCATATGGTGCCCGAGGCAGCACTAGACCCTTGGAGACAAGTCGGCTGTAGGACGATGTATTGAATCGCCGCGCAATTTGTGTGTTCCATCGTCATTAAGAGGCTCTGAACGTTACAATTAACTGTCAGTTTTGCGTCGGATTCGAAAATCTAGACTCATAGGAGAACAACCAAGAGGTGCCAGGAGCAGCAATACTACCTCGGAGACATGTCGGCTGGAGGACGATGTATTGAATCGCGACGCAATTTGTGTGTTCCATCGTCATTAAGAGGCTCTGAACGTTACAATTAACTGTCAGTTTTGCATCGCATTCGAAAAACTAGACTCACAGGAGAACGACCATAAGGTGCCCGAGGCAGCAGTAGACCCTTGGATACAAGTCGGCTGGAGGACGATGTATTGAATCACGACGCAATTTGTGTGTCCCATCGTCATTAAGAGGCTCTGAACGTTACAATTAATTGTGAGCTTTGCGCCGGATTCGAAAAACTAGACTCATAGGAGAACGACCAAGAGGTGCCAGGAGCAGCAATACTACCTCGGAGACATGTCGGCTGGAGGACGATGTATTGAATCGCGACGCAATTTGTGTGTTCCATCGTCAGTATCAGGCTCTGAACGTTACAATTAACTGTCAGTTTTGCGTCGGATTCGAAAATCTAGACTCACAGGAGAACGACCATAAGGTGCCCGAGGCAGCACTAGACCCTTGGAGACAAGTCGGCTGGAGGACGATGTATTGAGTCGCGACGCAATTTGTGTGTCCCATCGTCATTAACAGGCTCTGAACGTTACAATTAATTGTGAGCTTTGCGCCGGATTCGAAAAACTAGACTCATAGGAGAACGACCAAGAGGTGCCAGGAGCAGCAATACTACCTCGGAGACATGTCGGCTGGAGGACGATGTATTGAATCGCGACGCAATTTGTGTGTTCCATCGTCATCAAGAGGCTCTGAACGTTACAATTAACTGTCAGTTTTGCGCCGGATTCGAAAATCTAGACTCACAAATGAACGACCATTAGGTGCCCGAGGCAGCAATAGACCCTTGGAGACAAGACGGCTGTAGGACGATGTATTGAATCGCGACGCAATTTGTGCGTTCCATCGTCATCAAGAGGCTCTGAACCTTACATTTAACTGTCAGTTTTGCGTCGGATTCGAAAATCTAGACTCACCGATGAACGACCATAAGGTGCCCGAGGCAGCAATAGACCCTTCGAGACAAGTCGGCTGGAGGACGATGTATTGAATCGCGACGCAATTTGTGTGTTCCATCGTCATTAACAGGCTCTGAACGTTACAATTAATTGTCAGTTTTGCGTCGTATTCGAAAAACTAGACTCACAGGAGAACGACCATAAGGTGCCCGAGGCACCAATAGACCCTTCGAGACAAGTCGGCTGGAGGACGATGTATTGAATCGCGACGAAATTTGTGTGTTCCATCGTCATCAAGAGGCTCTGAACGTTACAATTCACTCTCAGTTTTGCGTCGGATTCGAAAATCTAGACTCACAGCAGAACGACCATAAGGTGCCCGAGGCAGCACTAGACCCTTGGAGACAAGTCGGCTGTAGGACGATGTATTGAATCGCGACGTAATTTGTGTGTTCCATCGTCATTAACAGGCTCTGAACGTTACAATTAACTGTCAGTTTTGCATCGCATTCGAAAAACTAGACTCACAGATGAACGACCATAAGGTGCCCGAGGCAGCACTAGACCCTTGGAGACAAGTCGGCTGTAGGACGATGTATTGAATCGCGACGCAATTTGTGTGTTCCATCGTCATTAAGAGGCTCTGAACGTTACAATTAACTGTCAGTTTTGCGTCGGATTCGAAAATCTAGACTCACAGATGAACGACCATAAGGTGCCCGAGGCAGCAATAGACCCTTCGAGACAAGTCGGCTGGAGGACGATGTATTGAGTCGCGACGCAATTTGTGTGTCCCATCGTCATTAACAGGCTCTGAATGTTACAATTCACTGTCAGTTTTGCGTCGGATTCGAAAATCTAGACTCACAGGAGAACGAGCATATGGTGCCCGAGGCAGCACTAGACCCTTGGAGACAAGTCGGCTGTAGGACGATGTATTGAATCGCGACGCAAATTGTGTGTTCCATCGTCATTAAGAGGCTCTGAACGTTACAATTAATTGTCAGTTTTGCGCCGGATTCGAAAAACTAGACTCATAGGAGAACGACCATAAGGTGCCCGAGGCAGCAATAGACCCTTGGAGACAAGTCGGCTGGAGGACGATGTATTGAATCGCGACGCGATTTGGGTGTTCCATCGTCATTAAGAGGCTCTGAACGTTACAATTAACTGTCAGTTTTGCATCGCATTCGAAAAACTAGACTCACAGATGAACGACCATAAGATGCCCGAGGCAGCAATAGACCCTTCGAGACAAGTCGGCTGGAGGACGATGTATTGAGTCGCGACGCAATTTGTGTGTCCCATCGTCATTAACAGGCTCTGAACGTTACAATTCACTGTCAGTTTTGCGTCGGATTCGAAAATCTAGACTCACAGGAGAACGAGCATATGGTGCCCGAGGCAGCACTAGACCCTTGGAGACAAGTCGGCTGTAGGACGATGTATTGAATCGCGACGCAATTTGTGTGTTCCATCGTCATTAAGAGGCTCTGAACGTTACAATTAATTGTCAGTTTTGCGCCGGATTCGAAAAACTAGACTCATAGGAGAACGAGCATATGGTGCCCGAGGCAGCACTAGACCCTTGGAGACAAGTCGGCTGTAGGACGGTGTATTGAATCGCGACGCAATTTGTGTGTTCCATCGTCATTAAGAGGCTCTGAACGTTACAATTCACTGTCAGTTTTGCGTCGGATTCGAAAATCTAGACTCACAGGAGAACGAGCATATGGTGCCCGAGGCAGCACTAGACCCTTGGAGACAAGTCGGCTGTAGTACGATGTATTGAATCGCGACGCAGTTTGTGTGTCCCATCGTCATTAACAGGCTCTGAACGTTACAATTAACTGTCAGTTTTGCGTCGGATTCGAAAATCTAGACTCACAGGAGAACGACCATAAGGTGCCCGAGGCAGCACTAGACCCTTGGAGACAAGTCAGCTGGAGGACAATGTATTGAGTCGCGACGCAATTTGTGTGTCCCATCGTCATTAACAGGCTCTGAACGTTACAATTAACTGTTAGTTTTGCGTCGTATTCTGAAAACTAGACTCACAGGAGAACGACCATAAGGTGCCCGAGGCAGCACTAGACCCTTGGAGACAAGTCAGCTGGAGGACAATGTATTGAGTCGCGACGCAATTTGTGTGTCCCATCGTCATTAACAGGCTCTGAACGTTACAATTCACTGTCAGTTTTGCGTCGGATTCGAAAATCTAGACTCACAGGAGAACGAGCATATGGTGCCCGAGGCGGCACTAGACCCTTGGAGACAAGTCGGCTGTAGGACGATGTATTGAATCGCGACGCAATTTGTGTGTTCCATCGTCATTAAGAGCCTCTGAACGTTACAATTAACTGTCAGTTTTGCGTCGGATTCGAAAATCTAGACTCACAGGAGAACGACCATAAGGTGCCCGAGGCAGCACTAGACCCTTGGAGACAAGTCGGCTGGAGGACGATGTATTGAGTCGCGACGCAATTTGTGTGTCCCATCGTCATTAACAGGCTCTGAACGTTACAATTAACTGTCAGTTTTGCATCGCATTCGAAAAACTAGACTCACAGGAGAACGACCATAAGGTGCCCGAGGCAGCAATAGACCCTTCGAGACAAGTCGGCTGGAGGATGATGTATTGAATCGCGACGCAGTTTGTGTGTTCCATCGTCATTAAGAGGCTCTGAACCTTACAATTAACTGTCAGTTTTGCGTCGGATTCGAAAATCTAGACTCACAGATGAACGACCATAAGGTGCCCGAGGCAGCAATAGACCCTTGGATACAAGTCGGCTGGAGGACGATGTATTGAATCACGACGCAATTTGTGTGTCCCATCGTCATTAAGAGGCTCTGAACGTTACAATTAATTGTGAGCTTTGCGCCGGATTCGAAAAACTAGACTCATAGGAGAACGACCAAGAGGTGCCAGGAGCAGCAATACTACCTCGGAGACATGTCGGCTGGAGGACGATGTATTGAATCGCGACGCAATTTGTGTGTTCCATCGTCAGTATCAGGCTCTGAACGTTACAATTAACTGTCAGTTTTGCGTCGGATTCGAAAATCTAGACTCACAGGAGAACGACCATAAGGTGCCCGAGGCAGCACTAGACCCTTGGAGACAAGTCGGCTGGAGGACGATGTATTGAGTCGCGACGCAATTTGTGTGTCCCATCGTCATTAACAGGCTCTGAACGTTACAATTAACTGTCAGTTTTGCGTCGGATTCGAAAATCTAGACTCACAGGAGAACGAGCATATGGTGCCCGAGGCAGCACTAGACCCTTGGAGACAAGTCGGCTGTAGGACGATGTATTGAATCGCGACGCAATTTGTGTGTTCCATCGTCATCAAGAGGCTCTGAACGTTACAATTCACTGTCAGTTTTGCGTCGGATTCGAAAATCTAGACTCACAGGAGAACGACCATAAGGTGCCCGAGGCAGCACTAGACCCTTGGAGACAAGTCGGCTGTAGGACGATGTATTGAATCGCGACGCAATTTGTGTGTTCCATCGTCATCAAGAGGCTCTGAACGTTACAATTCACTGTCAGTTTTGCGTCGGATTCGAAAATCTAGACTCACAGGAGAACGACCATAAGGTGCCCGAGGCAGCACTAGACCCTTGGAGACAAGTCGGCTGTAGGACGATGTATTGAATCGCGACGCAATTTGTGTGTTCCATCGTCATTAAGAGGCTCTGAACGTTACAATTAACTGTCAGTTTTGCGTCGGATTCGAAAATCTAGACTCACAGGAGATCGACCATAAGGTGCCCGAGGCAGCACTAGACCCTTGGAGACAAGTCGGCTGTAGGACGATGTATTGAATCGCGACGCAATTTGTGTGTCCCATCGTCATTAACAGGCTCTGAACGTTACAATTAACTGTTTTGCGTCGTATTCTGAAAACTAGACTCACAGGAGAACGACCATAAGGTGCCCGAGGGAGCAATAGACCCTTGGAGACAAGTCGGCTGGAGGACGATGTATTGAGACGCGACGCAATTTGTGTGTCCCATCGTCATTAAGAGGCTCTGAACGTTACAATTAATTGTCAGTTTTGCGCCGGATTCGAAAAACTAGACTCATAGGAGAACGACCAAGAGGTGCCAGGAGCAGCAATACTACCTCGGAGACATGTCGGCTGGAGGACGATGTATTGAATCGCGACGCAATTTGTGTGTTCCATCGTCATTAAGAGGCTCTGAACGTTACAATTAAATGTCAGTTTTGCGCCGGATTCGAAAATCTAGACTCACAGATGAACGACCATATGGTGCCCGAGGCAGCAATAGACCCTTGGAGACAAGTCGGCTGTAGGACGATGTATTGAATCGCGACGCAATTTGTGTGTCCCATCGTCATTAACAGGCTCTGACCTTACAATTCACTGTCAGTTTTGCGTCGGATTCGAAAATCTAGACTCACAGGAGAACGACCATAAGGTGCCCGAGGCAGCACTAGACCCTTGGAGACAAGTCGGCTGGAGGACGATGTATTGAGTCGCGAAGCAATTTGTGTGTCCCATCGTCATTAACAGGTCCTGAACGTTACAATTAACTGTCAGTTTTGCGTCGTATTCTGAAAACTAGACTCACAGGAGAACGACCATAAGGTGCCCGAGGCAGCAAGAGACCCTTGGAGACAGGTCGGCTGTGGGACGATGTATTGAATCGCGACGCAATTTGTGTGTTCCATCGTCATCAAGAGGCTCTGAACGTTACAATTCACTGTCAGTTTTGCGTCGGATTCGAAAATCTAGACTCACAGGAGAACGAGCATATGGTGCCCGAGGCAGCACTAGACCCTTGGAGACAAGTCGGCTGTAGGACGATGTATTGAATCGCCGCGCAATTTGTGTGTTCCATCGTCATTAAGAGGCTCTGAACGTTACAATTAACTGTCAGTTTTGCGTCGGATTCGAAAATCTAGACTCATAGGAGAACAACCAAGAGGTGCCAGGAGCAGCAATACTACCTCGGAGACTTGTCGGCTGGAGGACGATGTATTGAATCGCGACGCAATTTGTGTGTTCCATCGTCATCAAGAGGCTCTGAACGTTACAATTAACTGTCAGTTTTGCGCCGGATTCGAAAATCTAGACTCACAGATGAACGACCATAAGGTGCCCGAGGCAGCAATAGACCCTTGGAGACAAGACGGCTGTAGGACGATGTATTGCATCGCGACGCAATTTGTGCGTTCCATCGTCATCAAGAGGCTCTGAACCTTAAATTTAACTGTCAGTTTTGCGTCGGATTCGAAAATCTAGACTCACCGATGAACGACCATAAGGTGCCCGAGGCAGCAATAGACCCTTCGAGACAAGTCGGCTGGAGGACGATGTATTGAATCGCGACGCAATTTGTGTGTTCCATCGTCATTAACAGGCTCTGAACGTTACAATTAATTGTCAGTTTTGCGTCGTATTCGAAAAACTAGACTCACAGGAGAACGACCATAAGGTGCACGAGGCACCAATAGACCCTTCGAGACAAGTCGGCTGGAGGACGATGTATTGAATCGCGACGAAATTTGTGTGTTCCATCGTCATCAAGATGCTCTGAACGTTACAATTCACTCTCAGTTTTGCGTCGGATTCGAAAATCTAGACTCACAGCAGAACGACCATAAGGTGCCCGAGGCAGCACTAGACCCTTGGAGACAAGTCGGCTGTAGGACGATGTATTGAATCGCGACGTAATTTGTGTGTTCCATCGTCATTAACAGGCTCTGAACGTTACAATTAACTGTCAGTTTTGCGTCGGATTCGAAAATCTAGACTCACAGGAGAACGAGCATATGGTGCCCGAGGCAGCACTAGACCCTTGGAGACAAGTCGGCTGTAGGACGATGTATTGAATCGCGACGCAATTTGTGTGTTCCATCGTCATCAAGAGGCTCTGAACGTTACAATTCACTGTCAGTTTTGCGTCGGATTCGAAAATCTAGACTCACAGGAGAACGAGCATATGGTGCCCGAGGCAGCACTAGACCCTTGGAGACAAGTCGGCTGTAGGACGATGTATTGAATCGCGACGCAATTTGTGTGTTCCATCGTCATTAACAGGCTCTGAACGTTACAATTCACTGTCAGTTTAGCGTCGGATTCGAAAATCTAGACTCACAGGGGAACGAGCATATGGTGCCCGAGGCAGCACTAGACCCTTGGAGACAAGTCGGCTGTAGGACGATGTATTGAATCGCGACGCAATTTGTGTGTTCCATCGTCATTAAGAGGCTCTGAACGTTACAATTAACTGTCAGTTTTGCGTCGGATTCGAAAATCTAGACTCACAGATGAACGACCATAAGGTGCCCGAGGCAGCAATAGACCCTTCGAGACAAGTCGGCTGGAGGACGATGTATTGAGTCGCGACGCAATTTGTGTGTCCCATCGTCATTAACAGGCTCTGAATGTTACAATTCACTGTCAGTTTTGCGTCGGATTCGAAAATCTAGACTCACAGGAGAACGAGCATATGGTGCCCGAGGCAGCACTAGACCCTTGGAGACAAGTCGGCTGTAGGACGATGTATTGAATCGCGACGCAAATTGTGTGTTCCATCGTCATTAAGAGGCTCTGAACGTTACAATTAATTGTCAGTTTTGCGCCGGATTCGAAAAACTAGACTCATAGGAGAACGACCATAAGGTGCCCGAGGCAGCAATAGACCCTTGGAGACAAGTCGGCTGGAGGACGATGTATTGAATCGCGACGCAATTTGGGTGTTCCATCGTCATTAAGAGGCTCTGAACGTTACAATTAACTGTCAGTTTTGCATCGCATTCGAAAAACTAGACTCACAGATGAACGACCATAAGATGCCCGAGGCAGCAAAAGACCCTTCGAGACAAGTCGGCTGGAGGACGATGTATTGAGTCGCGACGCAATTTGTGTGTCCCATCGTCATTAACAGGCTCTGAACGTTACAATTCACTGTCAGTTTTGCGTCGGATTCGAAAATCTAGACTCACAGGAGAACGAGCATATGGTGCCCGAGGCAGCACTAGACCCTTGGAGACAAGTCGGCTGTAGGACGATGTATTGAATCGCGACGCAATTTGTGTGTTCCATCGTCATTAAGAGGCTCTGAACGTTACAATTAATTGTCAGTTTTGCGCCGGATTCGAAAAACTAGACTCATAGGAGAACGAGCATATGGTGCCCGAGGGAGCAATAGACCCTTGGAGACAAATCGGCTGGAGGACGATGTATTGAGACGCGACGCAATTTGTGTGTCCCATCGTCATTAAGAGGCTCTGAACGTTACAATTAATTGTCAGTTTTGCGCCGGATTCGAAAAACTAGACTCATAGGAGAACGACCAAGATGTGCCAGGAACAGCAATACTACCTCGGTGACATGTCGGCTGGAGGACGATGTATTGAATCGCGACGCAATTTGTGTGTTCCATCGTCATTAAGAGGCTCTGAACGTTACAATTAACTGTCAGTTTTGCGCCGGATTCGAAAATCTAGACTCACAGATGAACGACCATAAGGTGCCCGCGGCAGCAATAGACCCTTGGAGACAAGTCGGCTGTAGGACGATGTATTGAATCGCGACGCAATTTGTGTGTTCCATCGTCATCAAGAGGCTCTGACCTTACAATTAACTGTCAGTTTTGCGTCGGATTCGAAAATCTAGACTCACCGATGAACGACCATAAGGTGCCCGAGGCAGCAATAGACCCTTCGAGACAAGTCGGCTGGAGGACGATGTATTGAATCGCGACGCAATTTGTGTGTTCCATCGTCATTAACAGGCTCTGAACGTTACAATTAATTGTCAGTTTTGCGTCGTATTCGAAAAACTAGACTCACAGGAGAACGACCATAAGGTGCCCGAGGCACCAATAGACCCTTCGAGACAAGTCGGCTGGAGGACGATGTATTAAATCGCGACGCAATTTGTGTGTTCCATCGTCATTAAGAGGCTCTGAACGTTACAATTAATTGTCAGTTTTGCGTCGGATTCGAAAATCTAGACTCATAGGAGAACGACCAAGAGGTGCCAGGAGCAGCAATACTACCTCGGAGACTTGTCGGCTGGAGGACGATGTATTGAATCGCGACGCAATTTGTGTGTTCCATCGTCAGTATCAGGCTCTGAACGTTACAATTAACTGTCAGTTTTGCGTCGGATTCGAAAATCTAGACTCACAGGAGAACGACCATAAGGTGCCCGAGGCAGCATTAGACCCTTGGAGACAAGTCGGCTGGAGGACGATGTATTGAGTCGCGAAGCAATTTGTGTGTCCCATCGTCATTAACAGGTCCTGAACGTTACAATTAACTGTCAGTTTTGCGTCGTATTCTGAAAACTAGACTCACAGGAGAACGACCATAAGGTGCCCGAGGCAGCAAGAGACCCTTGGAGACAGGTCGGCTGTGGGACGATGTATTGAATCGCGACGCAATTTGTGTGTTCCATCGTCATCAAGAGGCTCTGAACGTTACAATTAATTGTCAGTTTTGCGCCGGATTCGAAAAACTAGACTCATAGGAGAACGAGCATATGGTGCCCGAGGGAGCAATAGACCCTTGGAGACAAATCGGCTGGAGGACGATGTATTGAGACGCGACGCAATTTGTGTGTCCCATCGTCATTAAGAGGCTCTGAACGTTACAATTAATTGTCAGTTTTGCGCCGGATTCGAAAAACTAGACTCATAGGAGAACGACCAAGATGTGCCAGGAACAGCAATACTACCTCGGTGACATGTCGGCTGGAGGACGATGTATTGAATCGCGACGCAATTTGTGTGTTCCATCGTCATCAAGAGGCTCTGAACGTTACAATTAACTGTCAGTTTTGCGCCGGATTCGAAAATCTAGACTCACAAATGAACGACCATTAGGTGCCCGAGGCAGCAATAGACCCTTGGAGACAAGACGGCTGTAGGACGATGTATTGAGTCGCGAAGCAATTTGTGTGTCCCATCGTCATTAATAGGTCCTGAACGTTACAATTAACTGTCAGTTTTGCGTCGTATTCTGAAAACTAGACTCACAGGAGAACGACCATAAGGTGCCCGAGGCAGCAAGAGACCCTTGGAGACAGGTCGGCTGTAGGACGATGTATTGAATCGCGACGCAATTTGTGTGTTCCATCGTCATTAAGAGGCTCTGAACCTTACATTTAACTGTCAGTTTTGCGTCGGATTCGAAAATCTAGACTCACCGATGAACGACCATAAGGTGCCCGAGGCAGCAATAGACCCTTCGAGACAAGTCGGCTGGAGGACGATGTATTGAATCGCGACGCAATTTGTGTGTTCCATCGTCATTAACAGGCTCTGAACGTTACAATTAATTGTCAGTTTTGCGTCGTATTCGAAAAACTAGACTCACAGGAGAACGACCATAAGGTGCCCGAGGCACCAATAGACCCTTCGAGACAAGTCGGCTGGAGGACGATGTATTGAATCGCGACGAAATTTGTGTGTTCCATCGTAATCAAGAGGCTCTGAACGTTACAATTCACTCTCAGTTTTGCGTCGGATTCGAAAATCTAGACTCACAGCAGAACGACCATAAGGTGCCCGAGGCAGCACTAGACCCTTGGAGACAAGTCGGCTGTAGGACGATGTATTGAATCGCGACGTAATTTGTGTGTTCCATCGTCATTAACAGGCTCTGAACGTTACAATTAACTGTCAGTTTTGCATCGCATTCGAAAAACTAGACTCACAGATGAACGACCATAAGGTGCCCGAGGCAGCACTAGACCCTTGGAGACAAGTCGGCTGTAGGACGATGTATTGAATCGCGACGCAATTTGTGTGTTCCATCGTCATTAAGAGGTTCTGAACGTTACAATTAACTGTCAGTTTTGCGTCGGATTCGAAAATCTAGACTCACAGATGAACGACCATAAGGTGCCCGAGGCAGCAATAGACCCTTCGAGACAAGTCGGCTGGAGGACGATGTATTGAGTCGCGACGCAATTTGTGTGTCCCATCGTCATTAACAGGCTCTGAATGTTACAATTCACTGTCAGTTTTGCGTCGGATTCGAAAATCTAGACTCACAGGAGAACGAGCATATGGTGCCCGAGGCAGCACTAGACCCTTGGAGACAAGTCGGCTGTAGGACGATGTATTGAATCGCGACGCAAATTGTGTGTTCCATCGTCATTAAGAGGCTCTGAACGTTACAATTAATTGTCAGTTTTGCGCCGGATTCGAAAAACTAGACTCATAGGAGAACGACCATAAGGTGCCCGAGGCAGCAATAGACCCTTGGAGACAAGTCGGCTGTAGGACGATGTATTGAATCGCGACGCAATTTGGGTGTTCCATCGTCATTAAGAGGCTCTGAACGTTACAATTAACTGTCAGTTTTGCATCGCATTCGAAAAACTAGACTCACAGATGAACGACCATAAGATGCCCGAGGCAGCAATAGACCCTTCGAGACAAGTCGGCTGGAGGACGATGTATTGAGTGGCGACGCAATTTGTGTGTCCCATCGTCATTAACAGGCTCTGAACGTTACAATTCACTGTCAGTTTTGCGTCGGATTCGAAAATCTAGACTCACAGGAGAACGAGCATATGGTGCCCGAGGCAGCACTAGACCCTTGGAGACAAGTCGGCTGTAGGACGATGTATTGAATCGCGACGCAATTTGTGTGTTCCATCGTCATTAAGAGGCTCTGAACGTTACAATTAATTGTCAGTTTTGCGCCGGATTCGAAAAACTAGACTCATAGGAGAACGAGCATATGGTGCCCGAGGCAGCACTAGACCCTTGGAGACAAGTCGGCTGTAGGACGGTGTATTGAATCGCGACGCAATTTGTGTGTTCCATCGTCATTAAGAGGCTCTGAACGTTACAATTCACTGTCAGTTTTGCGTCGGATTCGAAAATCTAGACTCACAGGAGAACGAGCATATGGTGCCCGAGGCAGCACTAGACCCTTGGAGACAAGTCGGCTGTAGTACGATGTATTGAATCGCGACGCAGTTTGTGTGTCCCATCGTCATTAACAGGCTCTGAACGTTACAATTAACTGTCAGTTTTGCGTCGGATTCGAAAATCTAGACTCACAGGAGAACGACCATAAGGTGCCCGAGGCAGCACTAGACCCTTGGAGACAAGTCAGCTGGAGGACAATGTATTGAGTCGCGACGCAATTTGTGTGTCCCATCGTCATTAACAGGCTCTGAACGTTACAATTAACTGTTAGTTTTGCGTCGTATTCTGAAAACTAGACTCACAGGAGAACGACCATAAGGTGCCCGAGGCAGCACTAGACCCTTGGAGACAAGTCAGCTGGAGGACAATGTATTGAGTCGCGACGCAATTTGTGTGTCCCATCGTCATTAACAGGCTCTGAACGTTACAATTCACTGTCAGTTTTGCGTCGGATTCGAAAATCTAGACTCACAGGAGAACGAGCATATGGTGCCCGAGGCGGCACTAGACCCTTGGAGACAAGTCGGCTGTAGGACGATGTATTGAATCGCGACGCAATTTGTGTGTTCCATCGTCATTAAGAGCCTCTGAACGTTACAATTAACTGTCAGTTTTGCGTCGGATTCGAAAATCTAGACTCACAGGAGAACGACCATAAGGTGCCCGAGGCAGCACTAGACCCTTGGAGACAAGTCGGCTGGAGGACGATGTATTGAGTCGCGACGCAATTTGTGTGTCCCATCGTCATTAACAGGCTCTGAACGTTACAATTAACTGTCAGTTTTGCATCGCATTCGAAAAACTAGACTCACAGGAGAACGACCATAAGGTGCCCGAGGCAGCAATAGACCCTTCGAGACAAGTCGGCTGGAGGATGATGTATTGAATCGCGACGCAGTTTGTGTGTTCCATCGTCATTAAGAGGCTCTGAACCTTACAATTAACTGTCAGTTTTGCGTCGGATTCGAAAATCTAGACTCACAGATGAACGACCATAAGGTGCCCGAGGCAGCAATAGACCATTCGAGACAAGTCGGCTGGAGGACGATGTATTGAATCGCGACGCAATTTGTGTGTTCCATCGACATCAAGAGGCTCTGAACGTTACAATTCACTCTCAGTTTTGCGTCGGATTCGAAAATCTAGACTCACAGGAGAACGAGCATATGGTGCCCGAGGCAGCACTAGACCCTTGGAGACAAGTCGGCTGTAGGACGATGTATTGAATCGCGACGCAATTTGTGTGTTCCATCGTCATTAAGAGGCTCTGAACGTTACAATTAACTGTCAGTTTTGCATCGCATTCGAAAAACTAGACTCACAGGAGAACGACCATAAGGTGCCCGAGGCAGCAATAGACCCTTGGATACAAGTCGGCTGGAGGACGATGTATTGAATCACGACGCAATTTGTGTGTCCCATCGTCATTAAGAGGCTCTGAACGTTACAATTAATTGTGAGCTTTGCGCCGGATTCGAAAAACTAGACTCATAGGAGAACGACCAAGAGGTGCCAGGAGCAGCAATACTACCTCGGAGACATGTCGGCTGGAGGACGATGTATTGAATCGCGACGCAATTTGTGTGTTCCATCGTCAGTATCAGGCTCTGAACGTTACAATTAACTGTCAGTTTTGCGTCGGATTCGAAAATCTAGACTCACAGGAGAACGACCATAAGGTGCCCGAGGCAGCACTAGACCCTTGGAGACAAGTCGGCTGGAGGACGATGTATTGAGTCGCGACGCAATTTGTGTGTCCCATCGTCATTAACAGGCTCTGAACGTTACAATTAACTGTCAGTTTTGCGTCGGATTCGAAAATCTAGACTCACAGGAGAACGAGCATATGGTGCCCGAGGCAGCACTAGACCCTTGGAGACAAGTCGGCTGTAGGACGATGTATTGAATCGCGACGCAATTTGTGTGTTCCATCGTCATCAAGAGGCTCTGAACGTTACAATTCACTGTCAGTTTTGCGTCGGATTCGAAAATCTAGACTCACAGGAGAACGACCATAAGGTGCCCGAGGCAGCACTAGACCCTTGGAGACAAGTCGGCTGTAGGACGATGTATTGAATCGCGACGCAATTTGTGTGTTCCATCGTCATCAAGAGGCTCTGAACGTTACAATTCACTGTCAGTTTTGCGTCGGATTCGAAAATCTAGACTCACAGGAGAACGACCATAAGGTGCCCGAGGCAGCACTAGACCCTTGGAGACAAGTCGGCTGTAGGACGATGTATTGAATCGCGACGCAATTTGTGTGTTCCATCGTCATTAAGAGGCTCTGAACGTTACAATTAACTGTCAGTTTTGCGTCGGATTCGAAAATCTAGACTCACAGGAGATCGACCATAAGGTGCCCGAGGCAGCACTAGACCCTTGGAGACAAGTCGGCTGTAGGACGATGTATTGAATCGCGACGCAATTTGTGTGTCCCATCGTCATTAACAGGCTCTGAACGTTACAATTAACTGTTTTGCGTCGTATTCTGAAAACTAGACTCACAGGAGAACGACCATAAGGTGCCCGAGGGAGCAATAGACCCTTGGAGACAAGTCGGCTGGAGGACGATGTATTGAGACGCGACGCAATTTGTGTGTCCCATCGTCATTAAGAGGCTCTGAACGTTACAATTAATTGTCAGTTTTGCGCCGGATTCGAAAAACTAGACTCATAGGAGAACGACCAAGAGGTGCCAGGAGCAGCAATACTACCTCGGAGACATGTCGGCTGGAGGACGATGTATTGAATCGCGACGCAATTTGTGTGTTCCATCGTCATTAAGAGGCTCTGAACGTTACAATTAACTGTCAGTTTTGCGCCGGATTCGAAAATCTAGACTCACAGATGAACGACCATAAGGTGCCCGCGGCAGCAATAGACCCTTGGAGACAAGTCGGCTGTAGGACGATGTATTGAATCGCGACGCAATTTGTGTGTCCCATCGTCATTAACAGGCTCTGACCTTACAATTCACTGTCAGTTTTGCGTCGGATTCGAAAATCTAGACTCACAGGAGAACGACCATAAGGTGCCCGAGGCAGCACTAGACCCTTGGAGACAAGTCGGCTGGAGGACGATGTATTGAGTCGCGAAGCAATTTGTGTGTCCCATCGTCATTAACAGGTCCTGAACGTTACAATTAACTGTCAGTTTTGCGTCGTATTCTGAAAACTAGACTCACAGGAGAACGACCATAAGGTGCCCGAGGCAGCAAGAGACCCTTGGAGACAGGTCGGCTGTGGGACGATGTATTGAATCGCGACGCAATTTGTGTGTTCCATCGTCATCAAGAGGCTCTGAACGTTACAATTCACTGTCAGTTTTGCGTCGGATTCGAAAATCTAGACTCACAGGAGAACGAGCATATGGTGCCCGAGGCAGCACTAGACCCTTGGAGACAAGTCGGCTGTAGGACGATGTATTGAATCGCCGCGCAATTTGTGTGTTCCATCGTCATTAAGAGGCTCTGAACGTTACAATTAACTGTCAGTTTTGCGTCGGATTCGAAAATCTAGACTCATAGGAGAACAACCAAGAGGTGCCAGGAGCAGCAATACTACCTCGGAGACTTGTCGGCTGGAGGACGATGTATTGAATCGCGACGCAATTTGTGTGTTCCATCGTCATCAAGAGGCTCTGAACGTTACAATTAACTGTCAGTTTTGCGCCGGATTCGAAAATCTAGACTCACAGATGAACGACCATAAGGTGCCCGAGGCAGCAATAGACCCTTGGAGACAAGACGGCTGTAGGACGATGTATTGCATCGCGACGCAATTTGTGCGTTCCATCGTCATCAAGAGGCTCTGAACCTTACATTTAACTGTCAGTTTTGCGTCGGATTCGAAAATCTAGACTCACCGATGAACGACCATAAGGTGCCCGAGGCAGCAATAGACCCTTCGAGACAAGTCGGCTGGAGGACGATGTATTGAATCGCGACGCAATTTGTGTGTTCCATCGTCATTAACAGGCTCTGAACGTTACAATTAATTGTCAGTTTTGCGTCGTATTCGAAAAACTAGACTCACAGGAGAACGACCATAAGGTGCACGAGGCACCTATAGACCCTTCGAGACAAGTCGGCTGGAGGACGATGTATTGAATCGCGACGAAATTTGTGTGTTCCATCGTCATCAAGATGCTCTGAACGTTACAATTCACTCTCAGTTTTGCGTCGGATTCGAAAATCTAGACTCACAGCAGAACGACCATAAGGTGCCCGAGGCAGCACTAGACCCTTGGAGACAAGTCGGCTGTAGGACGATGTATTGAATCGCGACGTAATTTGTGTGTTCCATCGTCATTAACAGGCTCTGAACGTTACAATTAACTGTCAGTTTTGCGTCGGATTCGAAAATCTAGACTCACAGGAGAACGAGCATATGGTGCCCGAGGCAGCACTAGACCCTTGGAGACAAGTCGGCTGTAGGACGATGTATTGAATCGCGACGCAATTTGTGTGTTCCATCGTCATCAAGAGGCTCTGAACGTTACAATTCACTGTCAGTTTTGCGTCGGATTCGAAAATCTAGACTCACAGGAGAACGAGCATATGGTGCCCGAGGCAGCACTAGACCCTTGGAGACAAGTCGGCTGTAGGACGATGTATTGAATCGCGACGCAATTTGTGTGTTCCATCGTCATTAACAGGCTCTGAACGTTACAATTCACTGTCAGTTTAGCGTCGGATTCGAAAATCTAGACTCACAGGGGAACGAGCATATGGTGCCCGAGGCAGCACTAGACCCTTGGAGACAAGTCGGCTGTAGGACGATGTATTGAATCGCGACGCAATTTGTGTGTTCCATCGTCATTAAGAGGCTCTGAACGTTACAATTAACTGTCAGTTTTGCGTCGGATTCGAAAATCTAGACTCACAGATGAACGACCATAAGGTGCCCGAGGCAGCAATAGACCCTTCGAGACAAGTCGGCTGGAGGACGATGTATTGAGTCGCGACGCAATTTGTGTGTCCCATCGTCATTAACAGGCTCTGAATGTTACAATTCACTGTCAGTTTTGCGTCGGATTCGAAAATCTAGACTCACAGGAGAACGAGCATATGGTGCCCGAGGCAGCACTAGACCCTTGGAGACAAGTCGGCTGTAGGACGATGTATTGAATCGCGACGCAAATTGTGTGTTCCATCGTCATTAAGAGGCTCTGAACGTTACAATTAATTGTCAGTTTTGCGCCGGATTCGAAAAACTAGACTCATAGGAGAACGACCATAAGGTGCCCGAGGCAGCAATAGACCCTTGGAGACAAGTCGGCTGGAGGACGATGTATTGAATCGCGACGCAATTTGGGTGTTCCATCGTCATTAAGAGGCTCTGAACGTTACAATTAACTGTCAGTTTTGCATCGCATTCGAAAAACTAGACTCACAGATGAACGACCATAAGATGCCCGAGGCAGCAAAAGACCCTTCGAGACAAGTCGGCTGGAGGACGATGTATTGAGTCGCGACGCAATTTGTGTGTCCCATCGTCATTAACAGGCTCTGAACGTTACAATTCACTGTCAGTTTTGCGTCGGATTCGAAAATCTAGACTCACAGGAGAACGAGCATATGGTGCCCGAGGCAGCACTAGACCCTTGGAGACAAGTCGGCTGTAGGACGATGTATTGAATCGCGACGCAATTTGTGTGTTCCATCGTCATTAAGAGGCTCTGAACGTTACAATTAATTGTCAGTTTTGCGCCGGATTCGAAAAACTAGACTCATAGGAGAACGAGCATATGGTGCCCGAGGGAGCAATAGACCCTTGGAGACAAATCGGCTGGAGGACGATGTATTGAGACGCGACGCAATTTGTGTGTCCCATCGTCATTAAGAGGCTCTGAACGTTACAATTAATTGTCAGTTTTGCGCCGGATTCGAAAAACTAGACTCATAGGAGAACGACCAAGATGTGCCAGGAACAGCAATACTACCTCGGTGACATGTCGGCTGGAGGACGATGTATTGAATCGCGACGC
The DNA here is from genome assembly GCF_023898315.1 of Schistocerca nitens. Taxonomy (NCBI): domain Eukaryota; kingdom Metazoa; phylum Arthropoda; class Insecta; order Orthoptera; family Acrididae; genus Schistocerca; species Schistocerca nitens. The sequence goes on along the minus strand of NC_064623.1, from coordinate 235,353,258 downwards.
AATTTGTGTGTTCCATCGTCATTAAGAGGCTCTGAACGTTACAATTAACTGTCAGTTTTGCGCCGGATTCGAAAATCTAGACTCACAGATGAACGACCATAAGGTGCCCGCGGCAGCAATAGACCCTTGGAGACAAGTCGGCTGTAGGACGATGTATTGAATCGCGACGCAATTTGTGTGTTCCATCGTCATCAAGAGGCTCTGACCTTACAATTAACTGTCAGTTTTGCGTCGGATTCGAAAATCTAGACTCACCGATGAACGACCATAAGGTGCCCGAGGCAGCAATAGACCCTTCGAGACAAGTCGGCTGGAGGACGATGTATTGAATCGCGACGCAATTTGTGTGTTCCATCGTCATTAACAGGCTCTGAACGTTACAATTAATTGTCAGTTTTGCGTCGTATTCGAAAAACTAGAGTCACAGGAGAACGACCATAAGGTGCCCGAGGCACCAATAGACCCTTCGAGACAAGTCGGCTGGAGGACGATGTATTAAATCGCGACGCAATTTGTGTGTTCCATCGTCATTAAGAGGCTCTGAACGTTACAATTAATTGTCAGTTTTGCGTCGGATTCGAAAATCTAGACTCATAGGAGAACGACCAAGAGGTGCCAGGAGCAGCAATACTACCTCGGAGACTTGTCGGCTGGAGGACGATGTATTGAATCGCGACGCAATTTGTGTGTTCCATCGTCAGTATCAGGCTCTGAACGTTACAATTAACTGTCAGTTTTGCGTCGGATTCGAAAATCTAGACTCACAGGAGAACGACCATAAGGTGCCCGAGGCAGCATTAGACCCTTGGAGACAAGTCGGCTGGAGGACGATGTATTGAGTCGCGAAGCAATTTGTGTGTCCCATCGTCATTAACAGGTCCTGAACGTTACAATTAACTGTCAGTTTTGCGTCGTATTCTGAAAACTAGACTCACAGGAGAACGACCATAAGGTGCCCGAGGCAGCAAGAGACCCTTGGAGACAGGTCGGCTGTGGGACGATGTATTGAATCGCGACGCAATTTGTGTGTTCCATCGTCATCAAGAGGCTCTGAACGTTACAATTCACTGTCAGTTTTGCGTCGGATTCGAAAATCTAGACTCACAGGAGAACGAGCATATGGTGCCCGAGGCAGCACTAGACCCTTGGAGACAAGTCGGCTGTAGGACGATGTATTGAATGGCGACGCAATTTGTGTGTTCCATCGTCATTAAGAGGCTCTGAACGTTACAATTAACTGTCAGTTTTGCGTCGGATTCGAAAATCTAGACTCATAGGAGAACGACCAAGAGGTGCCAGGAGCAGCAATACTACCTCGGAGACTTGTCGGCTGGAGGACGATGTATTGAATCGCGACGCAATTTGTGTGTTCCATCGTCATCAAGAGGCTCTGAACGTTACAATTTACTGTCAGTTTCGCGCCGGATTCGAAAATCTAGACTCACAGATGAACGACCATAAGGTGCCCGAGGCAGCAATAGACCATTGGAGACAAGACGGCTGTAGGACGATGTATTGAATCGCGACGCAATTTGTGCGTTCCATCGTCATCAAGAGGCTCTAAACCTTACATTTAACTGTCAGTTTTGCGTCGGATTCGAAAATCTAGACTCACCGATGAACGACCATAAGGTGCCCGAGGCAGCAATAGACCCTTCGAGCCAAGTCGGCTGGAGGACGATGTATTGAATCGCGACGCAATTTGTGTGTTCCATCGTCATTAACAGGCTCTGAACGTTACAATTAATTGTCAGTTTTGCGTCGTATTCGAAAAACTAGACTCACAGGAGAACGACCATAAGGTGCCCGAGGCACCAATAGACCCTTGGAGACAAGTCGGCTGTAGGACGATGTATTGAATCGCGACGTAATTTGTGTGTTCCATCGTCATTAACAGGCTCTGAACGTTACAATTAACTGTCAGTTTTGCGTCGGATTCGAAAATCTAGACTCACAGGAGAACGAGCATATGGTGCCCGAGGCAGCACTAGACCCTTGGAGACAAGTCGGCTGTAGGACGATGTATTGAATCGCGACGCAATTTGTGTGTTCCATCGTCATCAAGAGGCTCTGAACGTTACAATTCACTGTCAGTTTTGCGTCGGATTCGAAAATCTAGACTCACAGGAGAACGAGCATATGGTGCCCGAGGCAGCACTAGACCCTTGGAGACAAGTCGGCTGTAGGACGATGTATTGAATCGCGACGCAATTTGTGTGTTCCATCGTCATTAACAGGCTCTGAACGTTACAATTCACTGTCAGTTTAGCGTCGGATTCGAAAATCTAGACTCACAGGGGAACGAGCATATGGTGCCCGAGGCAGCACTAGACCCTTGGAGACAAGTCGGCTGTAGGACGATGTATTGAATCGCGACGTAATTTGTGTGTTCCATCGTCATTAAGAGGCTCTGAACGTTACAATTAACTGTCAGTTTTGCGTCGGATTCGAAAATCTAGACTCACAGATGAACGACCATAAGGTGCCCGAGGCAGCAATAGACCCTTCGAGACAAGTCGGCTGGAGGACGATGTATTGAGTCGCGACGCAATTTGTGTGTCCCATCGTCATTAACAGGCTCTGAATGTTACAATTCACTGTCAGTTTTGCGTCGGATTCGAAAATCTAGACTCACAGGAGAACGAGCATATGGTGCCCGAGGCAGCACTAGACCCTTGGAGACAAGTCGGCTGTAGGACGATGTATTGAATCGCGACGCAAATTGTGTGTTCCATCGTCATTAAGAGGCTCTGAACGTTACAATTAATTGTCAGTTTTGCGCCGGATTCGAAAAACTAGACTCATAGGAGAACGACCATAAGGTGCCCGAGGCAGCAATAGACCCTTGGAGACAAGTCGGCTGTAGGACGATGTATTGAATGGCGACGCAATTTGTGTGTTCCATCGTCATTAAGAGGCTCTGAACGTTACAATTAACTGTCAGTTTTGCGTCGGATTGGAAAATCTAGACTCATAGGAGAACGACCAAGAGGTGCCAGGAGCAGCAATACTACCTCGGAGACTTGTCGGCTGGAGGACGATGTATTGAATCGCGACGCAATTTGTGTGTTCCATCGTCATCAAGAGGCTCTGAACGTTACAATTTACTGTCAGTTTCGCGCCGGATTCGAAAATCTAGACTCACAGATGAACGACCATAAGGTGCCCGAGGCAGCAATAGACCCTTGGAGACAAGACGGCTGTAGGACGATGTATTGAATCGCGACGCAATTTGTGCGTTCCATCGTCATCAAGAGGCTCTGAACCTTACATTTAACTGTCAGTTTTGCGTCGGATTCGAAAATCTAGACTCACCGATGAACGACCATAAGGTGCCCGAGGCAGCAATAGACCCTTCGAGCCAAGTCGGCTGGAGGACGATGTATTGAATCGCGACGCAATTTGTGTGTTCCATCGTCATTAACAGGCTCTGAACGTTACAATTAATTGTCAGTTTTGCGTCGTATTCGAAAAACTAGACTCACAGGAGAACGACCATAAGGTGCCCGAGGCACCAATAGACCCTTCGAGACAAGTCGGCTGGAGGACGATGTATTGAATCGCGACGCAATTTGTGTGTTCCATCGTCATCAAGAGGCTCTGAACGTTACAATTCACTCTCAGTTTTGCGTCGGATTCGAAAATCTAGACTCACAGCAGAACGACCATAAGGTGCCCGAGGCAGCACTAGACCCTTGGAGACAAGTCGGCTGTAGGACGATGTATTGAATCGCGACGTAATTTGTGTGTTCCATCGTCATTAACAGGCTCTGAACGTTACAATTAACTGTCAGTTTTGCGTCGGATTCGAAAATCTAGACTCACAGGAGAACGAGCATATGGTGCCCGAGGCAGCACTAGACCCTTGGAGACAAGTCGGCTGTAGGACGATGTATTGAATCGCGACGCAATTTGTGTGTTCCATCGTCATCAAGAGGCTCTGAACGTTACAATTCACTGTCAGTTTTGCGTCGGATTCGAAAATCTAGACTCACAGGAGAACGAGCATATGGTGCCCGAGGCAGCACTAGACCCTTGGAGACAAGTCGGCTGTAGGACGATGTATTGAATCGCGACGCAATTTGTGTGTTCCATCGTCATTAACAGGCTCTGAACGTTACAATTCACTGTCAGTTTAGCGTCGGATTCGAAAATCTAGACTCACAGGGGAACGAGCATATGGTGCCCGAGGCAGCACTAGACCCTTGGAGACAAGTCGGCTGTAGGACGATGTATTGAATCGCGACGCAATTTGTGTGTTCCATCGTCATTAAGAGGCTCTGAACGTTACAATTAACTGTCAGTTTTGCGTCGGATTCGAAAATCTAGACTCACAGATGAACGACCATAAGGTGCCCGAGGCAGCAATAGACCCTTCGAGACAAGTCGGCTGGAGGACGATGTATTGAGTCGCGACGCTATTTGTGTGTCCCATCGTCATTAACAGGCTCTGAATGTTACAATTCACTGTCAGTTTTGCGTCGGATTCGAAAATCTAGACTCACAGGAGAACGAGCATATGGTGCCCGAGGCAGCACTAGACCCTTGGAGACAAGTCGGCTGTAGGACGATGTATTGAATCGCGACGCAAATTGTGTGTTCCATCGTCATTAAGAGGCTCTGAACGTTACAATTAATTGTCAGTTTTGCGCCGGATTCGAAAAACTAGACTCATAGGAGAACGACCATAAGGTGCCCGAGGCAGCAATAGACCCTTGGAGACAAGTCGGCTGGAGGACGATGTATTGAATCGCGACGCAATTTGGGTGTTCCATCGTCATTAAGAGGCTCTGAACGTTACAATTAACTGTCAGTTTTGCATCGCATTCGAAAAACTAGACTCACAGATGAACGACCATAAGATGCCCGAGGCAGCAATAGACCCTTCGAGACAAGTCGGCTGGAGGACGATGTATTGAGTCGCGACGCAATTTGTGTGTCCCATCGTCATTCACAGGCTCTGAACGTTACAATTCACTGTCAGTTTTGCGTCGGATTCGAAAATCTAGACTCACAGGAGAACGAGCATATGGTGCCCGAGGCAGCACTAGACCCTTGGAGACAAGTCGGCTGTAGGACGATGTATTGAATCGCAACGCAATTTGTGTGTTCGATCGTCATTAACAGGCTCTGAACGTTACAATTCACTGTCAGTTTTGCGTCGGATTCGAAAATCTAGACTCACAGGGGAACGAGCATATGGTGCCCGAGGCAGCGCTAGACCCTTGGAGACAAGTCGGCTGTAGGACGATGTATTGAATCGCGACGCAATTTGTGTGTTCCATCGTCATTAAGAGGCTCTGAACGTTACAATTAACTGTCAGTTTTGCGTCGGATTCGAAAATCTAGACTCACAGATGAACGACCATAAGGTGCCCGAGGCAGCAATAGACCCTTCGAGACAAGTCGGCTGGAGGACGATGTATTGGGTCGCGACGCAATTTGTGTGTCCCATCGTCATTAACAGGCTCTGAATGTTTCAATTCACTGTCAGTTTTGCGTCGGATTCGAAAATCTAGACTCACAGGAGAACGAGCATATGGTGCCCGAGGCAGCACTAGACCCTTGGAGACAAGTCGGCTGTAGGACGATGTATTGAATCGCGACGCAAATTGTGTGTTCCATCGTCATTAAGAGGCTCTGAACGTTACAATTAACTGTCAGTTTTGCGCCGGATTCGAAAAACTAGACTCATAGGAGAACGACCATAAGGTGCCCGAGGCAGCAATAGACCCTTGGAGACAAGTCGGCTGGAGGACGATGTATTGAATCGCGACGCAATTTGGGTGTTCCATCGTCATTAAGAGGCTCTGAACGTTACAATTAACTGTCAGTTTTGCATCGCATTCGAAAAACTAGACTCACAGATGAACGACCATAAGATGCCCGAGGCAGCAATAGACCCTTCGAGACAAGTCGGCTGGAGGACGATGTATTGAGTCGCGACGCAATTTGTGTGTCCCATCGTCATTAACAGGCTCTGAACGTTACAATTAACTGTCAGTTTTGCGTCGGATTCGAAAATCTAGACTCACAGATGAACGACCATAAGGTGTCCGAGCCAGCAGCACTAGACCCTTGGAGACAAGTCGGCTGTAGGACGACGTATTGAATCGCGACGCAATTTGTGTGTTCCATCGTCATTAAGAGGCTCTGAACGTTACAATTAAATGTCAGTTTTGCGTCGTATTCTGAAAACTAGACTCACAGGAGAACGGCCATAAGGTGCCCGAGGCAGCAAGAGACCTTTGGAGACAGGTCGGCTGTGGGACGATGTATTGAGACGCGACGCAATTTGTGTGTCCCATCGACATTAACAGGCTCTGAACGTTACAATTAACTGTCAGTTTTGCGTCGGATTCGAAAATCTAGACTCACAGATGAACGACCATAAGGTGCCCGAGGCAGCACTAGACCCTTGGAGACAAGTCGGCTGTTGGACGATGTATTGAATCGCGACGCAATTTGTGTGTTCCATCGTCATTAAGAGGCTCTGAACGTTACAATTAACTGTCAGTTTTGCGTCGGATTCGAAAATCTAGACTCACAGGAGAACGACCAAGAGGTGCCAGGAGCAGTAATACTACCTCGGAGACATGTCGGCTGGAGGACGATGTATTGAATCGCGACGCAATTTGTGTGTTCCATCGTCATTAAGAGGCTCTGAACGTTACAATTAACTGTCAGTTTTGCGCCGGATTCGAAAATCTAGACTCACAGATGAACGACCATAAGGTGCCCGAGGCAGCAATAGACCCTTCGAGACAAGTCGGCTGGAGGACGATGTATTGAATCGCGACGCAATTTGTGTGTTCCATCGTCATCAAGAGGCTCTGACCTTACAATTAACTGTCAGTTTTGCGTCGGATTCGAAAATCTAGACTCACCGATGAACGACCATAAGGTGCCCGAGGCAGCAATAGACCCTTCGAGACAAGTCGGCTGGAGGACGATGTATTGAATCGCGACGCAATTTGTGTGTTCCATCGTCATTAACAGGCTCTGAACGTTACAATTAATTGTCAGTTTTGCGTCGTATTCGAAAAACTAGGCTCACAGGAGAACGACCATAAGGTGCCCGAGGCACCAATAGACCCTTCGAGACAAGTCGGCTGGAGGACGATGTATTAAATCGCGACGCAATTTGTGTGTTCCATCGTCAGTATCAGGCTCTGAACGTTACAATTAACTGTCAGTTTTGCGTCGGATTCGAAAATCTAGACTCACAGGAGAACGACCATAAGGTGCCCGAGGCAGCACTAGACCCTTGGAGACAAGTCGGCTGGAGGACGATGTATTGAGTCGCGAAGCAATTTGTGTGTCCCATCGTCATTAACAGGTCCTGAACGTTACAATTAACTGTCAGTTTTGCGTCGTATTCTGAAAACTAGACTCACAGGAGAACGACCATAAGGTGCCCGAGGCAGCAAGAGACCCTTGGAGACAGGTCGGCTGTGGGACGATGTATTGAATCGCGACGCAATTTGTGTGTTCCATCGTCATCAAGAGGCTCTGAACGTTACAATTCACTGTCAGTTTTGCGTCGGATTCGAAAATCTAGACTCACAGGAGAACGAGCATATGGTGCCCGAGGCAGCACTAGACCCTTGGAGACAAGTCGGCTGTAGGACGATGTATTGAATCGCGACGCAATTTGTGTGTTCCATCGTCATTAAGAGGCTCTGAACGTTACAATTAACTGTCAGTTTTGCGTCGGGTTCGAAAATCTAGACTCATAGGAGAACAACCAAGAGGTGCCAGGAGCAGCAATACTACCCCGGAGACTTGTCGGCTGGAGGACGATGTATTGAATCGCGACGCAATTTGTGTGTTCCATCGTCATCAAGAGGCTCTGAACGTTACAATTAACTGTCAGTTTTGCGCCGGATTCGAAAATCTAGACTCACAGATGAACGACCATAAGGTGCCCGAGGCAGCAATAGACCCTTGGAGACAAGACGGCTGTAGGACGATGTATTGAATCGCGACGCAATTTGTGCGTTCCATCGTCATCAAGAGGCTCTGAACCTTACATTTAACTGTCAGTTTTGCGTCGGATTCGAAAATCTAGACTCACTGATGAACGACCATAAGGTGCCCGAGGCAGCAATAGACCCTTCGAGACAAGTCGGCTGGAGGACGATGTATTGAATCGCGACGCAATTTGTGTGTTCCATCGTCATTAACAGGCTCTGAACGTTACAATTAATTGTCAGTTTTGCGTCGTATTCGAAAAACTAGACTCACAGGAGAACGACCATAAGGTGCCCGAGGCACCAATAGACCCTTCGAGACAAGTCGGCTGGAGGACGATGTATTGAATCGCGACGAAATTTGTGTGTTCCATCGTCATCAAGAGGCTCTGAACGTTACAATTCACTCTCAGTTTTGCGTCGGATTCGAAAATCTAGACTCACAGCAGAACGACCATAAGGTGCCCGAGGCAGCACTAGACCCTTGGAGACAAGTCGGCTGTATTGAATCGCGACGTAATTTGTGTGTTCCATCGTCATTAACAGGCTCTGAACGTTACAATTAACTGTCAGTTTTGCGTCGGATTCGAAAATCTAGACTCACAGGAGAACGAGCATATGGTGCCCGAGGCAGCACTAGACCCTTGGAGACAAGTCGGCTGTAGGACGATGTATTGAATCGCGACGCAATTTGTGTGTTCCATCGTCATCAAGAGGCTCTGAACGTTACAATTCACTGTCAGTTTTGCGTCGGATTCGAAAATCTAGACTCACAGGAGAATGAGCATATGGTGCCCGAGGCAGCACTAGACCCTTGGATACAAGTCGGCTGTATGATGATGTATTGAATCGCGACGCAATTTGTGTGTTCCATCGTCATTAACAGGCTCTGAACGTTACAATTCACTGTCAGTTTAGCGTCGGATTCGAAAATCTAGACTCACAGGAGAACGAGCATATGGTGCCCGAGGCAGCACTAGACCCTTGGAGACAAGTCGGCTGTAGGACGATGTATTGAATCGCGACGCTATTTGTGTGTTCCATCGTCATTAAGAGGCTCTGAACGTTACAATTAACTGTCAGTTTTGCGTCGGATTCGAAAATCTAGACTCACAGATGAACGACCATAAGGTGCCCGAGGCAGCAATAGACCCTTCGAGACAAGTCGGCTGGAGGACGATGTATTGAGTCGCGACGCAATTTGTGTGTCCCATCGTCATTAACAGGCTCTGAATGTTACAATTCACTGTCAGTTTTGCGTCGGATTCGAAAATCTAGACTCACAGGAGAACGAGCATATGGTGCCCGAGGCAGCACTAGACCCTTGGAGACAAGTCGGCTGTAGGACGATGTATTGAATCGCGACGCAAATTGTGTGTTCCATCGTCATTAAGAGGCTCTGAACGTTACAATTAATTGTCAGTTTTGCGCCGGATTCGAAAAACTAGACTCATAGGAGAACGACCATAAGGTGCCCGAGGCAGCAATAGACCCTTGGAGACAAGTCGGCTGGAGGACGATGTATTGAATCGCGACGCAATTTGGGTGTTCCATCGTCATTAAGAGGCTCTGAACGTTACAATTAACTGTCAGTTTTGCATCGCATTCGAAAAACTAGACTCACAGATGAACGACCATAAGATGCCCGAGGCAGCAATAGACCCTTCGAGACAAGTCGGCTGGAGGACGATGTATTGAGTCGCGACGCAATTTGTGTGTCCCATCGTCATTAACAGGCTCTGAACGTTACAATTCACTGTCAGTTTTGCGTCGGATTCGAAAATCTAGACTCACAGGAGAACGAGCATATGGTGCCCGAGGCAGCACTAGACCCTTGGAGACAAGTCGGCTGTAGGACGATGTATTGAATCGCGACGCAATTTGTGTGTTCCATCGTCATTAAGAGGCTCTGAACGTTACAATTAATTGTCAGTTTTGCGCCGGATTCGAAAAACTAGACTCATAGGAGAACGAGCATATGGTGCCCGAGGCAGCACTAGACCCTTGGAGACAAGTCGGCTGGAGGACGGTGTATTGAATCGCGACGCAATTTGTGTGTTCCATCGTCATTAAGAGGCTCTGAACGTTACAATTCACTGTCAGTTTTGCGTCGGATTCGAAAATCTAGACTCACAGGAGAACGAGCATATGGTGCCCGAGGCAGCACTAGACCCTTGGAGACAAGTCGGCTGTAGTACGATGTATTGAATCACGACGCAGTTTGTGTGTCCCATCGTCATTAACAGGCTCTGAACGTTACAATTAACTGTCAGTTTTGCGTCGGATTCGAAAATCTAGACTCACAGGAGAACGACCATAAGGTGCCCGAGGCAGCACTAGACCCTTGGAGACAAGTCAGCTGGAGGACAATGTATTGAGTCGCGACGCAATTTGTGTGACCCATCGTCATTAACAGGCTCTGAACGTTACAATTAACTGTTAGTTTTGCGTCGTATTCTGAAAACTAGACTCACAGGAGAACGACCATAAGGTGCCCGAGGCAGCACTAGACCCTTGGAGACAAGTCAGCTGGAGGACAATGTATTGAGTCGCGACGCAATTTGTGTGTCCCATCGTCATTAACAGGCTCTGAACGTTACAATTCACTGTCAGTTTTGCGTCGGATTCGAAAATCTAGACTCACAGGAGAACGAGCATATGGTGCCCGAGGCGGCACTAGACCCTTGGAGACTAGTCGGCTGTAGGACGATGTATTGAATCGCGACGCAATTTGTGTGTTCCATCGTCATTAAGAGCCTCTGAACGTTACAATTCACTGTCAGTTTTGCGTCGGATTCGAAAATCTAGACTCACAGGAGAACGACCATAAGGTGCCCGAGGCAGCACTAGACCCTTGGAGACAAGTCGGCTGGAGGACGATGTATTGAGTCGCGACGCAATTTGTGTGTCCCATCGTCATTAACAGGCTCTGAACGTTACAATTAACTGTCAGTTTTGCGTCGGATTCGAAAATCTAGACTCACAGATGAACGACCATAAGGTGCCCGAGCCAGCAGCACTAGACCCTTGGAGACAAGTCGGCTGTAGGACGATGTATTGAATCGCGACGCAATTTGTGTGTTCCATCGTCATTAAGAGGCTCTGAACGTTGCAATTAACTGTCAGTTTTGCGTCGTATTCTGAAAACTAGACTCACAGGAGAACGACCATAAGGTGCCCGAGGCAGCAAGAGACCCTTGGAGACAGGTCGGCTGTGGGACGATGTATTGAGACGCGACGCAATTTGTGTGTCCCATTGTCATTAACAGGCTCTGAACGTTACAATTAACTGTCAGTTTTGCGTCGGATTCGAAAATCTAGACTCACAGATGAACGACCATAAGGTGCCCGAGGCAGCACTAGACCCTTGGAGACAAGTCGGCTGTTGGACGATGTATTGAATCGCGACGCAATTTGTGTGTTCCATCGTCATTAAGAGGCTCTGAACGTTACAATTAACTGTCAGTTTTGCGTCGGATTCGAAAATCTAGACTCACAGGAGAACGACCATAAGGTGCCCGAGGCAGCAAGAGACCCTTGGAGACAGGTCGGCTGTGGGACGATGTATTGAGACGCGACGCAATTTGTGTGTCCCATCGACATTAACAGGCTCTGAACGTTACAATTAACTGTCAGTTTTGCGTCGGATTCGAAAATCTAGACTCACAGATGAACGACCATAAGGTGCCCGAGGCAGCACTAGACCCTTGGAGACAAGTCGGCTGTTGGACGATGTATTGAATCGCGACGCAATTTGTGTGTTCCATCGTCATTAAGAGGCTCTGAACGTTACAATTAACTGTCAGTTTTGCGTCGGATTCGAAAATCTAGACTCACAGGAGAACGACCAAGAGGTGCCAGGAGCAGTAATACTACCTCGGAGACATGTCGGCTGGAGGACGATGTATTGAATCGCGACGCAATTTGTGTGTTCCATCGTCATTAAGAGGCTCTGAACGTTACAATTAACTGTCAGTTTTGCGCCGGATTCGAAAATCTAGACTCACAGATGAACGACCATAAGGTGCCCGAGGCAGCAATAGACCCTTCGAGACAAGTCGGCTGGAGGACGATGTATTGAATCGCGACGCAATTTGTGTGTTCCATCGTCATCAAGAGGCTCTGACCTTACAATTAACTGTCAGTTTTGCGTCGGATTCGAAAATCTAGACTCACCGATGAACGACCATAAGGTGCCCGAGGCAGCAATAGACCCTTCGAGACAAGTCGGCTGGAGGACGATGTATTGAATCGCGACGCAATTTGTGTGTTCCATCGTCATTAACAGGCTCTGAACGTTACAATTAATTGTCAGTTTTGCGTCGTATTCGAAAAACTAGACTCACAGGAGAACGACCATAAGGTGCCCGAGGCACCAATAGACCCTTCGAGACAAGTCGGCTGGAGGACGATGTATTAAATCGCGACGCAATTTGTGTGTTCCATCGTCAGTATCAGGCTCTGAACGTTACAATTAACTGTCAGTTTTGCGTCGGATTCGAAAATCTAGACTCACAGGAGAACGACCATAAGGTGCCCGAGGCAGCACTAGACCCTTGGAGACACGTCGGCTGGAGGACGATGTATTGAGTCGCGAAGCAATTTGTGTGTCCCATCGTCATTAACAGGTCCTGAACGTTACAATTAACTGTCAGTTTTGCGTCGTATTCTGAAAACTAGACTCACAGGAGAACGACCATAAGGTGCCCGAGGCAGCAAGAGACCCTTGGAGACAGGTCGGCTGTGGGACGATGTATTGAATCGCGACGCAATTTGTGTGTTCCATCGTCATCAAGAGGCTCTGAACGTTACAATTCACTGTCAGTTTTGCGTCGGATTCGAAAATCTAGACTCACAGGAGAACGAGCATATGGTGCCCGAGGCAGCACTAGACCCTTGGAGACAAGTCGGCTGTAGGACGATGTATTGAATCGCGACGCAATTTGTGTGTTCCATCGTCATTAAGAGGCTCTGAACGTTACAATTAACTGTCAGTTTTGCGTCGGGTTCGAAAATCTAGACTCATAGGAGAACAACCAAGAGGTGCCAGGAGCAGCAATACTACCCCGGAGACTTGTCGGCTGGAGGACGATGTATTGAATCGCGACGCAATTTGTGTGTTCCATCGTCATCAAGAGGCTCTGAACGTTACAATTAACTGTCAGTTTTGCGCCGGATTCGAAAATCTAGACTCACAGATGAACGACCATAAGGTGCCCGAGGCAGCAATAGACCCTTGGAGACAAGACGGCTGTAGGACGATGTATTGAATCGCGACGCAATTTGTGCGTTCCATCGTCATCAAGAGGCTCTGAACCTTACATTTAACTGTCAGTTTTGCGTCGGATTCGAAAATCTAGACTCACCGATGAACGACCATAAGGTGCCCGAGGCAGCAATAGACCCTTCGAGACAAGTCGGCTGGAGGACGATGTATTGAATCGCGACGCAATTTGTGTGTTCCATCGTCATTAACAGGCTCTGAACGTTACAATTAATTGTCAGTTTTGCGTCGTATTCGAAAAACTAGACTCACAGGAGAACGACCATAAGGTGCCCGAGGCACCAATAGACCCTTCGAGACAAGTCGGCTGGAGGACGATGTATTGAATCGCGACGAAATTTGTGTGTTCCATCGTCATCAAGAGGCTCTGAACGTTACAATTCACTCTCAGTTTTGCGTCGGATTCGAAAATCTAGACTCACAGCAGAACGACCATAAGGTGCCCGAGGCAGCACTAGACCCTTGGAGACAAGTCGGCTGTAGGACGATGTATTGAATCGCGACGTAATTTGTGTGTTCCATCGTCATTAACAGGCTCTGAACGTTACAATTAACTGTCAGTTTTGCGTCGGATTCGAAAATCTAGACTCACAGGAGAACGAGCATATGGTGCCCGAGGCAGCACTAGACCCTTGGAGACAAGTCGGCTGTAGGACGATGTATTGAATCGCGACGCAATTTGTGTGTTCCATCGTCATCAAGAGGCTCTGAACGTTACAATTCACTGTCAGTTTTGCGTCGGATTCGAAAATCTAGACTCACAGGAGAACGAGCATATGGTGCCCGAGGCAGCACTAGACCCTTGGATACAAGTCGGCTGTATGATGATGTATTGAATCGCGACGCAATTTGTGTGTTCCATCGTCATTAACAGGCTCTGAACGTTACAATTCACTGTCAGTTTAGCGTCGGATTCGAAAATCTAGACTCACAGGAGAACGAGCATATGGTGCCCGAGGCAGCACTAGACCCTTGGAGACAAGTCGGCTGTAGGACGATGTATTGAATCGCGACGCTATTTGTGTGTTCCATCGTCATTAAGAGGCTCTGAACGTTACAATTAACTGTCAGTTTTGCGTCGGATTCGAAAATCTAGACTCACAGATGAACGACCATAAGGTGCCCGAGGCAGCAATAGACCCTTCGAGACAAGTCGGCTGGAGGACGATGTATTGAGTCGCGACGCAATTTGTGTGTCCCATCGTCATTAACAGGCTCTGAATGTTACAATTCACTGTCAGTTTTGCGTCGGATTCGAAAATCTAGACTCACAGGAGAACGAGCATATGGTGCCCGAGGCAGCACTAGACCCTTGGAGACAAGTCGGCTGTAGGACGATGTATTGAATCGCGACGCAAATTGTGTGTTCCATCGTCATTAAGAGGCTCTGAACGTTACAATTAATTGTCAGTTTTGCGCCGGATTCGAAAAACTAGACTCATAGGAGAACGACCATAAGGTGCCCGAGGCAGCAATAGACCCTTGGAGACAAGTCGGCTGGAGGACGATGTATTGAATCGCGACGCAATTTGGGTGTTCCATCGTCATTAAGAGGCTCTGAACGTTACAATTAACTGTCAGTTTTGCATCGCATTCGAAAAACTAGACTCACAGATGAACGACCATAAGATGCCCGAGGCAGCAATAGACCCTTCGAGACAAGTCGGCTGGAGGACGATGTATTGAGTCGCGACGCAATTTGTGTGTCCCATCGTCATTAACAGGCTCTGAACGTTACAATTCACTGTCAGTTTTGCGTCGGATTCGAAAATCTAGACTCACAGGAGAACGAGCATATGGTGCCCGAGGCAGCACTAGACCCTTGGAGACAAGTCGGCTGTAGGACGATGTATTGAATCGCGACGCAATTTGTGTGTTCCATCGTCATTAAGAGGCTCTGAACGTTACAATTAATTGTCAGTTTTGCGCCGGATTCGAAAAACTAGACTCATAGGAGAACGAGCATATGGTGCCCGAGGCAGCACTAGACCCTTGGAGACAAGTCGGCTGGAGGACGGTGTATTGAATCGCGACGCAATTTGTGTGTTCCATCGTCATTAAGAGGCTCTGAACGTTACAATTCACTGTCAGTTTTGCGTCGGATTCGAAAATCTAGACTCACAGGAGAACGAGCATATGGTGCCCGAGGCAGCACTAGACCCTTGGAGACAAGTCGGCTGTAGTACGATGTATTGAATCGCGACGCAGTTTGTGTGTCCCATCGTCATTAACAGGCTCTGAACGTTACAATTAACTGTCAGTTTTGCGTCGGATTCGAAAATCTAGACTCACAGGAGAACGACCATAAGGTGCCCGAGGCAGCACTAGACCCTTGGATACAAGTCAGCTGGAGGACAATGTATTGAGTCGCGACGCAATTTGTGTGACCCATCGTCATTAACAGGCTCTGAACGTTACAATTAACTGTTAGTTTTGCGTCGTATTCTGAAAACTAGACTCACAGGAGAACGACCATAAGGTGCCCGAGGCAGCACTAGACCCTTGGAGACAAGTCAGCTGGAGGACAATGTATTGAGTCGCGACGCAATTTGTGTGTCCCATCGTCATTAACAGGCTCTGAACGTTACAATTCACTGTCAGTTTTGCGTCGGATTCGAAAATCTAGACTCACAGGAGAACGAGCATATGGTGCCCGAGGCGGCACTAGACCCTTGGAGACTAGTCGGCTGTAGGACGATGTATTGAATCGCGACGCAATTTGTGTGTTCCATCGTCATTAAGAGCCTCTGAACGTTACAATTCACTGTCAGTTTTGCGTCGGATTCGAAAATCTAGACTCACAGGAGAACGACCATAAGGTGCCCGAGGCAGCACTAGACCCTTGGAGACAAGTCGGCTGGAGGACGATGTATTGAGTCGCGACGCAATTTGTGTGTCCCATCGTCATTAACAGGCTCTGAACGTTACAATTAACTGTCAGTTTTGCGTCGGATTCGAAAATCTAGACGCACAGATGAACGACCATAAGGTGCCCGAGCCAGCAGCACTAGACCCTTGGAGACAAGTCGGCTGTAGGACGATGTATTTAATCGCGACGCAATTTGTGTGTTCCATCGTCATTAAGAGGCTCTGAACGTTACAATTAACTGTCAGTTTTGCGTCGTATTCTGAAAACTAGACTCACAGGAGAACGACCATAAGGTGCCCGAGGCAGCAAGAGACCCTTGGAGACAGGTCGGCTGTGGGACGATGTATTGAGACGCGACGCAATTTGTGTGTCCCATTGTCATTAACAGGCTCTGAACGTTACAATTAACTGTCAGTTTTGCGTCGGATTCGAAAATCTAGACTCACACATGAACGACCATAAGGTGCCCGAGGCAGCACTAGACCCTTGGAGACAAGTCGGCTGTTGGACGATGTATTGAATCGCGACGCAATTTGTGTGTTCCATCGTCATTAAGAGGCTCTGAACGTTACAATTAACTGTCAGTTTTGCGTCGGATTCGAAAATCTAGACTCACAGGAGAACGACCATAAGGTGCCCGAGGGAGCAATAGACCCTTGGAGACAAGTCGGCTGGAGGACGATGTATTGAGACGCGACGCAATTTGTGTGTCCCATCGTCATTAAGAGGCTCTGAACGTTACAATTAATTGTCAGTTTTGCGCCGGATTCGAAAAACTAGACTCATAGGAGAACGACCAAGAGGTGCCAGGAGCAGCAATACTACCTCGGAGACATGTCGGCTGTAGGACGATGTATTGAATCGCGACGCAATTTGTGTGTTCCATCGTCATTAAGAGGCTCTGAACGTTACAATTAACTGTCAGTTTTGCGCCGGATTCGAAAATCTAGACTCACAGATGAACGACCATAAGGTGCCCGCGGCAGCAATAGACCCTTGGAGACAAGTCGGCTGTAGGACGATGTATTGAATCGCGACGCAATTTGTGTGTCCCATCGTCATTAACAGGCTCTGACCTTACAATTCACTGTCAGTTTTGCGTCGGATTCGAAAATCTAGACTCACAGGAGAACGAGCATATGGTGCCCGAGGCAGCACTAGACCCTTGGAGACAAGTCGGCTGTAGGACGATGTATTGAATCGCGACGCAAATTGTGTGTTCCATCGTCATTAAGAGGCTCTGAACGTTACAATTAATTGTCAGTTTTGCGCCGGATTCGAAAAACTAGACTCATAGGAGAACGACCATAAGGTGCCCGAGGCAGCAATAGACCCTTCGAGACAAGTCGGCTGGAGGACGATGTATTGAATCGCGACGCAATTTGGGTGTTCCATCGTCATTAAGAGGCTCTGAACGTTACAATTAACTGTCAGTTTTGCATCGCATTCGAAAAACTAGACTCACAGATGAACGACCATAAGATGCCCGAGGCAGCAATAGACCCTTCGAGACAAGTCGGCTGGAGGACGATGTATTGAGTCGCGACGCAATTTGTGTGTCCAATCGTCATTAACAGGCTCTGAACGTTACAATTCACTGTCAGTTTTGCGTCGGATTCGAAAATCTAGACTCACAGGAGAACGAGCATATGGTGCCCGAGGCAGCACTAGACCCTTGGAGACAAGTCGGCTGTAGGACGATGTATTGAATCGCGACGCAATTTGTGTGTTCCATCGTCATTAAGAGGCTCTGAACGTTACAATTCACTGTCAGTTTTGCGTCGGATTCGAAAATCTAGACTCACAGGAGAACGAGCATATGGTGCCCGAGGCAGCACTAGACCCTTGGAGACAAGTCGGCTGTAGGACGATGTATTGAATCGCGACGCAATTTGTGTGTTCCATCGTCATTAAGAGGCTCTGAACGTTACAATTAACTGTCAGTTTTGCGTCGGATTCGAAAATCTAGACTCACAGGAGAACGACCATAAGGTGCCCGAGGCAGCACTAGACCCTTGGAGACAAGTCGGCTGGAGGACGATGTATTGAGTCGCGACGCAATTTGTGTGTCCCATCGTCATTAACAGGCTCTGAACGTTACAATTAACTGTCAGTTTTGCATCGCATTCGAAAAACTAGACTCACAGGAGAACGACCATAAGGTGCCCGAGGCAGCAATAGACCCTTCGAGACAAGTCGGCTGGAGGATGATGTATTGAATCGCGACGCAGTTTGTGTGTTCCATCGTCATTAAGAGGCTCTGAACCTTACAATTAACTGTCAGTTTTGCGTCGGATTCGAAAATCTAGACTCACAGATGAACGACCATAAGGTGCCCGAGGCAGCAATAGACTCTTCGAGACAAGTCGGCTGGAGGACGATGTATTGAATCGCGACGCAATTTGTGTGTTCCATCGACATCAAGAGGCTCTGAACGTTACAATTCACTCTCAGTTTTGCGTCGGATTCGAAAATCTAGACTCACAGGAGAACGAGCATATGGTGCCCGAGGCAGCACTAGACCCTTGGAGACAAGTCGGCTGGAGGACGATGTATTGAATCGCGACGCAATTTGTGTGTTCCATCGTCATTAAGAGGCTCTGAACGTTACAATTAACTGTCAGTTTTGCATCGCATTCGAAAAACTAGACTCACAGGAGAACGACCATAAGGTGCCCGAGGCAGCAATAGACCCTTGGAGACAAGTCGGCTGGAGGACGATGTATTGAATCACGACGCAATTTGTGTGTCCCATCGTCATTAAGAGGCTCTGAACGTTACAATTAATTGTCAGTTTTGCGCCGGATTCGAAAAACTAGACTCATAGGAGAACGACCAAGAGGTGTCAGGAGCAGCAATACTACCTCGGAGACATGTCGGCTGGAGGACGATGTATTGAATCGCGACGCAATTTGTGTGTCCCATCGTCATTAACAGGCTCTGAACGTTACAATTAACTGTCAGTTTTGCGTCGGATTCGAAAATCTAGACTCACAGGAGAACGAGCATATGGTGCCCGAGGCAGCACTAGACCCTTGGAGACAAGTCGGCTGTAGGACGATGTATTGAATCGCGACGCAATTTGTGTGTTCCATCGTCATCAAGAGGCTCTGAACGTTACAATTCACTGTCAGTTTTGCGTCGGATTCGAAAATCTAGACTCACAGGAGAACGACCATAAGGTGCCCGAGGCAGCACTAGACCCTTGGAGACAAGTCGGCTGTAGGACGATGTATTGAATCGCGACGCAATTTGTGTGTCCCATCGTCATTAACAGGCTCTGAACGTTACAATTAACTGTTTTGCGTCGTATTCTGAAAACTAGACTCACAGGAGAACGACCATAAGGTGCCCGAGGCAGCAAGAGACCTTTGGAGACAGGTCGGCTGTGGGACGATGTATTGAGACGCGACGCAATTTATGTGTCCCATCGTCATTAACAGGCTCTGAACGTTACAATTAACTGTCAGTTTTGCGTCGGATTCGAAAATCTAGACTCACAGATGAACGACCATAAGGTGCCCGAGCCAGCAGCACTAGACCCTTGGAGACAAGTCGGCTGTAGGACGATGTATTGAATCGCGACGCAATTTGTGTGTTCCATCGTCTTTAAGAGGCTCTGAACGTTACAATTAACTGTCAGTTTTGCGTCGGATTCGAAAATCTAGACTCACAGGAGAACGAGCATATGGTGCCCGAGGCAGCACTAGACCCTTGGAGACAAGTCGGCTGTAGGACGATGTATTGAATCGCGACGCAATTTGTGTGTTCCATCGTCATCAAGAGGCTCTGAACGTTACAATTCACTGTCAGTTTTGCGTCGGATTCGAAAATCTAGACTCACAGGAGAACGACCATAAGGTGCCCGAGGCAGCACTAGACCCTTGGAGACAAGTCGGCTGTAGGACGATGTATTGAATCGCGACGCAATTTGTGTGTCCCATCGTCATTAACAGGCTCTGAACGTTACAATTAACTGATTTGCGTCGTATTCTGAAAACTAGACTCACAGGAGAACGACCATAAGGTGCCCGAGGCAGCAAGAGACCCTTGGAGACAGGTCGGCTGTGGGACGATGTATTGAGACGCGACGCAATTTGTGTGTCCCATCGTCATTAACAGGCTCTGAACGTTACAATTAACTGTCAGTTTTGCGTCGGATTCGAAAATCTAGACTCACAGATGAACGACCATAAGGTGCCCGAGGCAGCACTAGACCCTTGGAGACAAGTCGGCTGTTGGACGATGTATTGAATCGCGACGCAATTTGTGTGTTCCATCGTCATTAAGAGGCTCTGAACGTTACAATTAACTGTCAGTTTTGCGTCGGATTCGAAAATCTAGACTCACAGGAGAACGACCATAAGGTGCCCGAGGGAGCAATAGACCCTTGGAGACAAGTCGGCTGGAGGACGATGTATTGAGACGCGACGCAATTTGTGTGTCCCATCGTCATTAAGAGGCTCTGAACGTTACAATTAATTGTCAGTTTTGCGCCGGATTCGAAAAACTAGACTCATAGGAGAACGACCAAGAGGTGCCAGGAGCAGCAATACTACCTCGGAGACATGTCGGCTGGAGGACGATGTATTGAATCGCGACGCAATTTGTGTGTTCCATCGTCATTAAGAGGCTCTGAACGTTACAATTAACTGTCAGTTTTGCGCCGGATTCGAAAATCTAGACTCACAGATGAACGACCATAAGGTGCCCGCGGCAGCAATAGACCGTTGGAGACAAGTCGGCTGTAGGACGATGTATTGAATCGCGACGCAATTTGTGTGTTCCATCGTCATCAAGAGGCTCTGACCTTACAATTAACTGTCAGTTTTGCGTCGGATTCGAAAATCTAGACTCACCGATGAACGACCATAAGGTGCCCGAGGCAGGAATAGACCCTTCGACACAAGTCGGCTGGAGGACGATGTATTGAATCGCGACGCAATTTGTGTGTTCCATCGTCATTAACAGGCTCTGAACGTTACAATTAATTGTCAGTTTTGCGTCGTATTCGAAAAACTAGACTCACAGGAGAACGACCATAAGGTGCCCGAGGCACCAATAGACCCTTCGAGACAAGTCGGCTGGAGGACGATGTATTGAATCGCGACGCAATTTGTGTGTTCCATCGTCATTAAGAGGCTCTGAACGTTACAATTAATTGTCAGTTTTGCGTCGGATTCGAAAATCTAGACTCATAGGAGAACGACCAAGAGGTGCCAGGAGCAGCAATACTACCTCGGAGACTTGTCGGCTGGAGGACGATGTATTGAATCGCGACGCAATTTGTGTGTTCCATCGTCAGTATCAGGCTCTGAACGTTACAATTAACTGTCAGTTTTGCGTCGGATTCGAAAATCTAGACTCACAGGAGAACGACCATAAGGTGCCCGAGGCAGCACTAGACCCTTGGAGACAAGTCGGCTGGAGGACGATGTATTGAGTCGCGACGCAATTTGTGTGTTCCATCGTCAGTATCAGGCTCTGAACGTTACAATTCACTGTCAGTTTTGCGTCGGATTCGAAAATCTAGACTCACAGGAGAACGAGCATATGGTGCCCGAGGCAGCACTAGACCCTTGGAGACAAGTCGGCTGTAGGACGATGTATTGAATCGCGACGCAATTTGTGTGTTCCATCGTCATTAAGAGGCTCTGAACGTTACGATTAACTGTCAGTTTTGCGTCGGATTCGAAAATCTAGACTCATAGGAGAACGACCAAGAGGTGCCAGGAGCAGCAATACTACCTCGGAGACTTGTCGGCTGGAGGACGATGTATTGAATCGCGACGCAATTTGTGTGTTCCATCGTCATCAAGAGGCTCTGAACGTTACAATTCACTGTCAGTTTTGCGTCGGATTCGAAAATCTAGACTCACAGGAGAACGAGCATATGGTGCCCGAGGCAGCACTAGACCCTTGGATACAAGTCGGCTGTATGATGATGTATTGAATCGCGACGCAATTTGTGTGTTCCATCGTCATTAACAGGCTCTGAACGTTACAATTCACTGTCAGTTTAGCGTCGGATTCGAAAATCTAGACTCACAGGAGAACGAGCATATGGTGCCCGAGGCAGCACTAGACCCTTGGAGACAAGTCGGCTGTAGGACGATGTATTGAATCGCGACGCTATTTGTGTGTTCCATCGTCATTAAGAGGCTCTGAACGTTACAATTAACTGTCAGTTTTGCGTCGGATTCGAAAATCTAGACTCACAGATGAACGACCATAAGGTGCCCGAGGCAGCAATAGACCCTTCGAGACAAGTCGGCTGGAGGACGATGTATTGAGTCGCGACGCAATTTGTGTGTCCCATCGTCATTAACAGGCTCTGAATGTTACAATTCACTGTCAGTTTTGCGTCGGATTCGAAAATCTAGACTCACAGGAGAACGAGCATATGGTGCCCGAGGCAGCACTAGACCCTTGGAGACAAGTCGGCTGTAGGACGATGTATTGAATCGCGACGCAAATTGTGTGTTCCATCGTCATTAAGAGGCTCTGAACGTTACAATTAATTGTCAGTTTTGCGCCGGATTCGAAAAACTAGACTCATAGGAGAACGACCATAAGGTGCCCGAGGCAGCAATAGACCCTTGGAGACAAGTCGGCTGGAGGACGATGTATTGAATCGCGACGCAATTTGGGTGTTCCATCGTCATTAAGAGGCTCTGAACGTTACAATTAACTGTCAGTTTTGCATCGCATTCGAAAAACTAGACTCACAGATGAACGACCATAAGATGCCCGAGGCAGCAATAGACCCTTCGAGACAAGTCGGCTGGAGGACGATGTATTGAGTCGCGACGCAATTTGTGTGTCCCATCGTCATTAACAGGCTCTGAACGTTACAATTCACTGTCAGTTTTGCGTCGGATTCGAAAATCTAGACTCACAGGAGAACGAGCATATGGTGCCCGAGGCAGCACTATACCCTTGGAGACAAGTCGGCTGTAGGACGATGTATTGAATCGCGACGCAATTTGTGTGTTCCATCGTCTTTAAGAGGCTCTGAACGTTACAATTAACTGTCAGTTTTGCGTCGGATTCGAAAATCTAGACTCACAGGAGAACGAGCATATGGTGCCCGAGGCAGCACTAGACCCTTGGAGACAAGTCGGCTGTAGGACGATGTATTGAATCGCGACGCAATTTGTGTGTTCCATCGTCATCAAGAGGCTCTGAACGTTACAATTCACTGTCAGTTTTGCGTCGGATTCGAAAATCTAGACTCACAGGAGAACGACCATAAGGTGCCCGAGGCAGCACTAGACCCTTGGAGACAAGTCGGCTGTAGGACGATGTATTGAATCGCGACGCAATTTGTGTGTCCCATCGTCATTAACAGGCTCTGAACGTTACAATTAACTGATTTGCGTCGTATTCTGAAAACTAGACTCACATGAGAACGACCATAAGGTGCCCGAGGCAGCAAGAGACCCTTGGAGACAGGTCGGCTGTGGGACGATGTATTGAGACGCGACGCAATTTGTGTGTCCCATCGTCATTAACAGGCTCTGAACGTTACAATTAACTGTCAGTTTTGCGTCGGATTCGAAAATCTAGACTCACAGATGAACGACCATAAGGTGCCCGAGGCAGCACTAGACCCTTGGAGACAAGTCGGCTGTTGGACGATGTATTGAATCGCGACGCAATTTGTGTGTTCCATCGTCATTAAGAGGCTCTGAACGTTACAATTAACTGTCAGTTTTGCGTCGGATTCGAAAATCTAGACTCACAGGAGAACGACCATAAGGTGCCCGAGGGAGCAATAGACCCTTGGAGACAAGTCGGCTGGAGGACGATGTATTGAGACGCGACGCAATTTGTGTGTCCCATCGTCATTAAGAGGCTCTGAACGTTACAATTAATTGTCAGTTTTGCGCCGGATTCGAAAAACTAGACTCATAGGAGAACGACCAAGAGGTGCCAGGAGCAGCAATACTACCTCGGAGACATGTCGGCTGGAGGACGATGTATTGAATCGCGACGCAATTTGTGTGTTCCATCGTCATTAAGAGGCTCTGAACGTTACAATTAACTGTCAGTTTTGCGCCGGATTCGAAAATCTAGACTCACAGATGAACGACCATAAGGTGCCCGCGGCAGCAATAGACCGTTGGAGACAAGTCGGCTGTAGGACGATGTATTGAATCGCGACGCAATTTGTGTGTTCCATCGTCATCAAGAGGCTCTGACCTTACAATTAACTGTCAGTTTTGCGTCGGATTCGAAAATCTAGACTCACCGATGAACGACCATAAGGTGCCCGAGGCAGGAATAGACCCTTCGACACAAGTCGGCTGGAGGACGATGTATTGAATCGCGACGCAATTTGTGTGTTCCATCGTCATTAACAGGCTCTGAACGTTACAATTAATTGTCAGTTTTGCGTCGTATTCGAAAAACTAGACTCACAGGAGAACGACCATAAGGTGCCCGAGGCACCAATAGACCCTTCGAGACAAGTCGGCTGGAGGACGATGTATTGAATCGCGACGCAATTTGTGTGTTCCATCGTCATTAAGAGGCTCTGAACGTTACAATTAATTGTCAGTTTTGCGTCGGATTCGAAAATCTAGACTCATAGGAGAACGACCAAGAGGTGCCAGGAGCAGCAATACTACCTCGGAGACTTGTCGGCTGGAGGACGATGTATTGAATCGCGACGCAATTTGTGTGTTCCATCGTCAGTATCAGGCTCTGAACGTTACAATTAACTGTCAGTTTTGCGTCGGATTCGAAAATCTAGACTCACAGGAGAACGACCATAAGGTGCCCGAGGCAGCACTAGACCCTTGGAGACAAGTCGGCTGGAGGACGATGTATTGAGTCGCGACGCAATTTGTGTGTTCCATCGTCAGTATCAGGCTCTGAACGTTACAATTCACTGTCAGTTTTGCGTCGGATTCGAAAATCTAGACTCACAGGAGAACGAGCATATGGTGCCCGAGGCAGCACTAGACCCTTGGAGACAAGTCGGCTGTAGGACGATGTATTGAATCGCGACGCAATTTGTGTGTTCCATCGTCATTAAGAGGCTCTGAACGTTACAATTAACTGTCAGTTTTGCGTCGGATTCGAAAATCTAGACTCATAGGAGAACGACCAAGAGGTGCCAGGAGCAGCAATACTACCTCGGAGACTTGTCGGCTGGAGGACGATGTATTGAATCGCGACGCAATTTGTGTGTTCCATCGTCATCAAGAGGCTCTGAACGTTACAATTCACTGTCAGTTTTGCGTCGGATTCGAAAATCTAGACTCACAGGAGAACGAGCATATGGTGCCCGAGGCAGCACTAGACCCTTTGAGACAAGTCGGCTGTAGGACGATGTATTGAATCGCGACGCAATTTGTGTGTTCCATCGTCATTAAGAGGCTCTGAACGTTACAATTAATTGTCAGTTTTGCGTCGGATTCGAAAATCTAGACTCATAGGAGAACGACCAAGAGGTGCCAGGAGCAGCAATACTACCTCGGAGACTTGTCGGCTGGAGGACGATGTATTGAATCGCGACGCAATTTGTGTGTTCCATCGTCAGTATCAGGCTCTGAACGTTACAATTAACTGTCAGTTTTGCGTCGGATTCGAAAATCTAGACTCACAGGAGAACGACCATAAGGTGCCCGAGGCAGCACTAGACCCTTGGAGACAAGTTGGCTGGATGACGATGTATTGAGTCGCGACGCAATTTGTGTGTCCCATCGTCATTAACAGGCCCTGAACGTTACAATTAACTGTCAGTTTTGCGTCGTATTCTGAAAACTAGACTCACAGGAGAACGACCATAAGGTGCCCGAGGCAGCAAGAGACCCTTGGAGACAGGTCGGCTGTGGGACGATGTATTGAATCGCGACGCAATTTGTGTGTTCCATCGTCATCAAGAGGCTCTGAACGTTACAATTCACTGTCAGTTTTGCGTCGGATTCGAAAATCTAGACTCACAGGAGAACGAGCATATGGTGCCCGAGGCAGCACTAGACCCTTGGAGACAAGTCGGCTGTAGGACGATGTATTGAGTCGCGACGCAATTTGTGTGTCCCATCGTCATTAACAGGCACTGAACGTTACAATTAACTGTCAGTTTTGCGTCGGATTCGAAAATCTAGACTCACAGGAGAACGAGCATATGGTGCCCGAGGCAGCACTAGACCCTTGGAGACAAGTCGGCTGTAGGACGATGTATTGAATCGCGACGCAATTTGTGTGTTCCATCGTCATCAAGAGGCTCTGAACGTTACAATTCACTGTCAGTTTTGCGTCGGATTCGAAAATCTAGACTCACAGGAGAATGAGCATATGGTGCCCGAGGCAGCACTAGACCCTTGGAGACAGGTCGGCTGTAGGATGATGTATTGAATCGCGACGCAATTTGTGTGTCCCATCGTCATTAAGAGGCTCTGAACGTTACAATTCACTGTCAGTTTTGCGTCGGATTCGAAAATCTTAGACTCACAGGAGAACGAGCATATGGTGCCCGAGGCAGCACTAGACCCTTGGAGACAAGTCGGCTGTAGGACGATGTATTGAATCGCGACGCAATTTGTGTGTTCCATCGTCATCAAGCGGCTCTGAACGTTACAATTCACTGTCAGTTTTGCGTCGGATTCGAAAATCTAGACTCATAGGAGAACGACCATGAGGTGCCAGGAGCAGCAATACTACCTCGGAGACTTGTCGGCTGGAGGACGATGTATTGAATCGCGACGCAATTTGTGTGTTCCATCGTCATTAAGAGGCTCTGAACGTTACAATTAACTGTCAGTTTTGCGTCGGATTCGAAAAACTAGACTCACAGGAGATCGACCATAAGGTGCCCGAGGCAGCACTAGACCCTTGGAGACAAGTTGGCTGGAGGACGATGTATTGAGTCGCGACGCAATTTGTGTGTCCCATCGTCATTAACAGGCCCTGAACGTTACAATTAACTGTCAGTTTTGCGTCGTATTCTGAAAACTAGACTCACAGGAGAACGACCATAAGGTGCCCGAGGCAGCAAGAGACCCTTGGAGACAGGTCGGCTGTGGGACGATGTATTGAATCGCGACGCAATTTGTGTGTTCCATCGTCATCAAGAGGCTCTGAACGTTACAATTCACTGTCAGTTTTGCGTCGGATTCGAAAATCTAGACTCACAGGAGAACGAGCATATGGTGCCCGAGGCAGCACTAGACCCTTGGAGACAAGTCGGCTGTAGGACGATGTATTGAGTCGCGACGCAATTTGTGTGTCCCATCGTCATTAACAGGCTCTGAACTTTACAATTAACTGTCAGTTTTGCGTCGGATTCGAAAATCTAGACTCACAGGAGAACGAGCATATGGTGCCCGAGGCAGCACTAGACCCTTGGAGACAAGTCGGCTGTAGGACGATGTATTGAATCGCGACGCAATTTGTGTGTCCCATCGTCATTAACAGGCTCTGAACGTTACAATTAACTGTCAGTTTTGCATCGCATTCGAAAAACTAGACTCACAGAAGAACGACCATAAGGTGCCCGAGGCAGCAATAGACCCTTGGAGACAAGTCGGCTGGAGGACGATGTATTGAGTCGCGACGCAATTTGTGTGTCCCATCGTCATTAACAGGCTCTGAACGTTACAATTAACTGTCAGTTTGGCATCGCATTCGAAAAACTAGACTCACAGGAGAACGACCAAAAGGTGCCCGAGGCAGCAATAGACCCTTGGAGACAAGTCGGCTGTAGGACGATGTATTGGATCGCGACGCAATTTGTGTGTTCCATCGTCATTAAGAGGCTCTGAACGTTACAATTAACTGTCAGTTTTGCGTCGGATTCGAAAATCTAGACTCACAGGAGAACGACCATAAGGTGCCCGAGGCAGCACTAGACCCTTGGAGACAAGTCGGCTGGAGGACGATGTATTGAATCGCGACGCAATTTGTGTGTTCCATCGTCATTAAGATGCTCTGAACGTTACAATTCACTGTCAGTTTTGCGTCGGATTCGAAAATCTAGACTCACAGATGAACGACCATAAGGTGCCCGAGGCAGCACTAGACCCTTGGAGACAAGTCGGCTGTAGGACGATGTATTGAATCGCGACGCAATTTGTGTGTTCTATCGTCAGTATCAGGCTCTGAACGTTACAATTAACTGTCAGTTTTGCGTCGGATTCGAAAATCTAGACTCACAGGAGAACGAGCATATGGTGCCCGAGGCAGCAAGAGACCCTTGGAGACAAGTCGGCTGGAGGACGATGTATTGAGTCGCGACGCAATTTGTGTGTCCCATCGTCATTAACAGGCTCTGAACGTTACAATTCACTGTCAGTTTTGCGTCGGATTCGAAAATCTAGACTCACAGGAGAACGAGCATATGGTGCCCGAGGCAGCACTACACCCTTGGAGACAAGTCGGCTGTAGGACGATGTATTGAATCGCGACGCAATTTGTGTGTCCCATCGTCATTAACAGGCTCTGAACGTTACAATTCACTGTCAGTTTTGCATCGCATTCGAAAAACTAGACTCACAGAAGAACGACCATAAGGTGCCCGAGGCAGCAATAGACCCTTGGAGACAAGTCGGTTGGAGGACGATGTATTGAGTCGCGACGCAATTTGTGTGTCCCATCGTCATTAACAGGCTCTGAACGTTACAATTAACTGTCAGTTTTGCATCGCATTCGAAAAACTAGACTCACAGGAGAACGACCATAAGGTGCCCGAGGCAGCAATAGACCCTTGGAGACAAGTCGGCTGTAGGACGATGTATTGAATCGCGACGCAATTTGTGTGTTCCATCGTCATTAAGAGGCTCTGAACGTTACAATTAACTGTCAGTTTTGCGTCGGATTCGAAAATCTAGACTCACAGGAGAACGACCATAAGGTGCCCGAGGCAGCACTAGACCCTTGGAGACAAGTCGGCTGGAGGACGATGTATTGAATCGCGACGCAATTTGTGTGTTCCATCGTCATTAAGATGCTCTGAACGTTACAATTCACTGTCAGTTTTGCGTCGGATTCGAAAATCTAGACTCACAGGAGAACGACCATAAGGTGCCCGAGGCAGCACTAGACCCTTGGAGACAAGTCGGCTGGAGGACGATGTATTGAGTCGCGACGCAATTTGTGTGTCCCATCGTCATCAAGGGGCTCTGAACGTTACAATTCACTGACAGTTTTGCGTCGGATTCGAAAATCTAGACTCACAGATGAACGACCATAAGGTGCCCGAGGCAGCACTAGACCCTTGGATACAAGTCGGCTGTAGGACGATGTATTGAATCGCGACAGAATTTGTGTGTTCCATCGTCATTAAGAGGCTCTGAACGACCATAAGGTGCCCGAGGCAGCAATAGACCCTTCGAGACAAGTCGGCTGGAGGACGATGTATTGAATCGCGACGCAATTTGTGTGTTCCATCGTCATTAACAGGCTCTGAACGTTACAATTAAATGTCAGTTTTGCATCGTATTCGAAAAACTAGACTCACAGGAGAACGAGCATATGGTGCCCGAGGCAGCACTAGACCCTTTGAGACAAGTCGGCTGTAGGACGATGTATTGAATCGCGACGCAATTTGTGTGTTCCATCGTCATTAAGAGGCTCTGAACGTTACAATTAACTGTCAGTTTGGCATCGCATTCGAAAAACTAGACTCACAGGAGAACGACCATAAGGTGCCCGAGGCAGCACTAGACCCTTGGAGACAAGTCGGCTGTAGGACGATGTATTGAATCGCGACGCAATTTGTGTGTTCTATCGTCAGTATCAGGCTCTGAACGTTACAATTAACCCTGCTGTTCTGTTCACTTTTACTTGACATATATACTGTTCGGGTCAATATGACCCGACATATCAAAATGCTTTAGAAACATAAATTTTGGTACAGTTTTAGCTATCGACATTGTTGTTCTATTCCAGTACCTTGTTAGTAATAATAATAATAATAATAATAATAATAATAATGGTAATAATAATAATAATAACAATGCATACAACTTTATTGAGGGATATTTTTCATTTAAATATGCACATAAATTTGAAACAACAGACAGTTTCCATTACAGGCATTCAACTTAGAAAGCACTACAGTTTTTCCATACTTCTATTCTTATTGTTGACAGTTTAGACGTAAGTATTGACATTTTCTAACAACAGACAGTTGTCATTACAGATATTCATCTTAGAGCACACTACAGTACAGAACACACTACAGTTTTTTTATTACATTCCAACATAGAAAGCACTACAACTTTAGAATCCTCTCTTCTTACTGATTGTAGTTTAGGCACAAGTATTCACATAAATTTGAAACAACAGAATTTTCAATACAATCATCTTATAAAATACTACAGTTCTTTTCTTACTGCTTGCACTGTGGACACAAGTAGGTTACATGTTTCTTGCAAATATGTTTACTACATTTTCCACACACCATGTTTGTTTTATTGTCATTACTTGATGGACAGAACTTACAGCGTGCACGTTTTGTAGATTTTCTTGTTGTTACCGATTCTGACACACCACCCACATCATTCGGGTTTTGGATGCTTGTGACCATTCTCAAAGAATCTTCTGTTCTTGGGAAATGCGTTCTTGATGCAATATGTTCTTTTATCAGTGACTTTCCAAGTTCCTCCAAGAATATTCTCCTTCTAGTCAATTTGCTTGCATTCCAATTAGGGTCAACCGAAATCCACAAAACGTATGCATTATAAGCAGAAACATCAAGAATATTGTAGAAAACTATCATTGGCCACCTATTACTTTTTCGTTTGCATGTATATGTACCTAATAACTGATCAAGCGTGTCTACAGCACCTTTGGTTGAATTATAGTCCAAAATCATTTTTGGCTTCTTATCAGCCCTGTCACTGATTTCCGCATCATGGTGGAGAGTGCTCATAAGTACAACATTCTTGTGTCTCTTAGGAATATAATTAACCACAGTAGTGTCATTTGTGAAGTAAAATGAAGAGCTGTGTACCTCCTTGTTGGTCATTTTGTGTGGAAGCTCCGGCTTATTTTTCCGTATAGTTCCCAACATAGTCAATTTCCTTTTCAGAAGCAGCTGCCCCAAATTGTACGACGTAAAAAAGTTGTCACACGTGATATTCTGACCACGTAACTCAGAAGTGAGATCAGATACCACCCTCATTCCCTGATTTCTTTCTGGTGCCGCTCCACTCACCTTTCCTGTATAAATTTGGGCTTTCAGTACGTATGAAGTTTTGCTGTCACACATGGTCCATATTTTGATCCCATATTTTGCCGGTTTACTTGGGATATACTGCTTGAATGGACAGCGACCTCTAAATGCTACTAACTGCTCGTCAACAGTAACATTTTCTCCTGGATTATACAGTTTAGGAAGGACCTCTACCCACTTCTCCCAAATACTACGAATTGCGGCAAGTTTGTCAGTACGTCGTCTTTCCTCTCTAGTAGATTTCTTGTCAAATCGCAGGACACGTGATATCTTACAGAATGTTTCATGAGACATGGTTGCTCGAAATATGTTTCGCCCAGTATCTTTATCCCACAAACTTTTTGTAGACTCCCCATGAGATCGATATACACCCGCTAGGAGTAAGAGTCCTAAGTATGCATGGAAAACAGAACCATCAATATCTGTCCACTGTTCACCATAAACTCGCTGCCCTTCAATATTTGTCATCTCTATTATTTCATTTTGAAGCGCTGTGTGAAATACTGCTTCAAATGAACATTTTACATCAGATATTCTGCTGACTGCATACCTGGTAACTCCTGGGGTACTCTTGATGATGTTCGAAGCTGGTAGGCGACCATGTTGTGCTGGTGGATGCAACTGCCATTCTATATTCCCATTTTTAGAAAGAAAAGTCTCTACACTATTTTGTATGGGCTGTGGACTGTCGTAACTGTCATCGGAACACTCGCTTTCAGATGCATTGCTGATGTGATCTTCAAACTCAGAAAGTGATCCTTCATCTGGTGAGGCATTTACTATTTCTTCCAACTCACGATCATTCAATGGTCTCATCGCCATGGTGTCACAAGTCAAACTGGGCAGAAACAAAGCATTCCAATTATTGAGAACTGCCAATTATTATTTCCTGGGGAAAGCAACAAACAAGCCCATTGTTGTGAACGCATGGAGCTTTAGGTGATTGTTGAGAGTAAGTTGGAATGATGCAGTCACTATTCCCACACAACACAACAAAAATAATTTTCGCCATTTCCAGATTTTAGAAATAAATACGAGTTACACTAAACATATTTGTGTCGGGTCATTATGACCCGAACATTACATATGCAACTATTACAGTTGAAGCCCAAACTTCTTAAACTTTTTTAAAACCTTTTAAAACACATGCTGCTCATCCATTTTCAGACAAAGTCACAAAGTTTCATAAATATATATTGGTATTTACATAATGTAAAATAACGTTCATATTCGTTTCGGGTCATATAGACCCGAACAGAACAGCAGGGTTAACTGTCAGTTTTGCGTCGGATTCGAAAATCTAGACTCACAGGAGAACGACCATAAGGTGCTCGAGGCAGCACTAGACCCTTGGAGACAAGTCGGCTGGAGGACGATGTATTGAGTCGCGACGCAATTTGTGTGTCCCATCGTCATTAACAGGCTCTGAACGTTACAATTCACTGTCAGTTTTGCGTCGGATTCGAAAATCTAGACTCACAGGAGAACGAGCATATGGTGCCCGAGGCAGCACTAGACCCTTGGAGACAAGTCGGCTGTAGGACGATGTATTGAATCGCGACGCAATTTGTGTGTTCCATCGTCATTAAGAGGCTCTGAACGTTACAATTAACTGTCAGTTTTGCGTCGGATTCGAAAATCTAGACTCACAGGAGAACGACCATAAGGTGCCCGAGGCAGCACTAGACCCTTGGAGACAAGTCGGCTGGAGGACGATGTATTGAATCGCGACGCAATTTGTGTGTTCCATCGTCATTAAGAGGCTCTGAACGTTACAATTCACTGTCAGTTTTGCGTCGGATTCGAAAATCTAGACTCACAGATGAACGACCATAAGGTGCCCGAGGCAGCAATAGACCCTTCGAGACAAGTCGGCTGGAGGACGATGTATTGAATCGCGACGCAATCTGTGTGTTCCATCGTCAGTATCAGGCTCTGAACGTTATAATTAACTGTCAGTTATGCGTCGGATTCGAAAATCTAGACTCACAGGAGAACGACCATAAGGTGCCCCAGGCAGCACTAGACCCTTGGAGACAAGTCGGCTGGAGGACGATGTATTGAGTCGCGACGCAATTTGTGTGTCCCATCGTCATTAACAGGCTCTGAACGTTACAATTCACTGTCAGTTTTGCGTCAGATTCGAAAATCTAGACTCACAGGAGAACGACCATAAGGTGCCCGAGGCAGCAATAGACCCTTGGAGACAAGTCGGCTGGAGGACGATGTATTGAATCGCGACGCAATTTGTGTGTTCCATCGTCATTAAGAGGCTCTGAACGTTACATTTAACTGTCAGTTTTGCGTCGGATTCGAAAATCTGGACTCACAGGAGAACGACCATAAGGTGCCCGAGGCAGCACTAGACCCTTGGAGACAAGTCGGCTGGAGGACGATGTATTGAGTCGCGACGCAATTTGTGTGTCCCATCGTCATCAAGAGGCTCTGAACGTTACAATTCACTGACAGTTTTGCGTCGGATTCGAAAATCTAGACTCTCAGATGAACGACCATAAGGTGCCCGAGGCAGCAATAGACCCTTGGAGACAAGTCGGCTGGAGGACGATGTGTTGAATCGCGACGCAATTTGTGTGTTCCATCGTCATTAAGAGGCTCTGAACGTTACAATTCACTCTCAGTTTTGCGTCGGACTCGAAAATCTAGACTCACAGATGAACGACCATAAGGTGCCCGAGGCAGCAATAGACCCTTCGAGACAAGTCGGCTGTAGGACGATGTGTTGAATCGCGACGCAATTTGTGTGTTCCATCGTCATTAAGAGGCTCTGAACGTTACAATTCACTCTCAGTTTTGCGTCGGATTCGAAAATCTAGACTCACAGATGAACGACCATAAGGTGCCCGAGGCAGCAATAGACCCTTCGAGACAAGTCGGCTGGAGGACGATGTATTGAATCGCGACGCAATTTGTGTGTTCTATCGTCAGTATCAGGCTCTGAACGTTACAATTAACTGTCAGTTTTGCGTCGGATTCGAAAATCTAGACTCACAGGAGAACGAGCATATGGTGCCCGAGGCAGCACTAGACCCTTGGAGACAAGTCGGCTGGAGGACGATGTATTGAGTCGCGACGCAATTTGTGTGTCCCATCGTCATTAACAGGCTCTGAACGTTACAATTCACTGTCAGTTTTGCGTCGGATTCGAAAATCTAGACTCACAGGAGAACGAGGATATGGTGCCCGAGGCAGCACTACACCCTTGGAGACAAGTCGGCTGTAGGACGATGTATTGAATCGCGACGCAATTTGTGTGTCCCATCGTCATTAACAGGCTCTGAACGTTACAATTCACTGTCAGTTTTGCATCGCATTCGAAAAACTAGACTCACAGAAGAACGACCATAAGGTGCCCGAGGCAGCAATAGACCCTTGGAGACAAGTCGGTTGGAGGACGATGTATTGAGTCGCGACGCAATTTGTGTGTCCCATCGTCATTAACAGGCTCTGAACGTTACAATTAACTGTCAGTTTTGCATCGCATTCGAAAAACTAGACTCACAGGAGAACGACCATAAGGTGCCCGAGGCAGCAATAGACCCTTGGAGACAAGTCGGCTGTAGGACGATGTATTGAATCGCGACGCAATTTGTGTGTTCCATCGTCATTAACAGGCTCTGAACGTTACAATTAACTGTCAGTTTTGCGTCGGATTCGAAAATCTAGACTCACAGGAGAACGACCATAAGGTGCCCGAGGCAGCACTAGACCCTTGGAGACAAGTCGGCTGGAGGACGATGTATTGAATCGCGACGCAATTTGTGTGTTCCATCGTCATTAAGATGCTCTGAACGTTACAATTCACTGTCAGTTTTGCGTCGGATTCGAAAATCTAGACTCACAGGAGAACGACCATAAGGTGCCCGAGGCAGCACTAGACCCTTGGAGACAAGTCGGCTGGAGGACGATGTATTGAGTCGCGACGCAATTTGTGTGTCCCATCGTCATTAACAGGCTCTGAACGTTACAATTCACTGTCAGTTTTGCGTCGGATTCGAAAATCTAGACTCACAGGTGAACGAGCATATGGTGCCCGAGGCAGCACTAGACCCTTGGAGACAAGTCGGCTGTAGGACGATGTATTGAATCGCGACGCAATTTGTGTGTTCCATCGTCATTAAGAGGCTCTGAACGTTACAATTAACTGTCAGTTTTGCGTCGGATTCGAAAATCTAGACTCACAGGAGAACGACCATAAGGTGCCCGAGGCAGCACTAGACCCTTGGAGACAAGTCGGATGGAGGACGATGTATTGAATCGCGACGCAATTTGTGTGTTCCATCGTCATTAACAGGCTCTGAACGTTACAATTCACTGTCAGTTTTGCGTCGGATTCGAAAATCTAGACTCACAGGAGAACGACCATAAGGTGCCCGAGGCAGCAATAGACCCTTGGAGACAAGTCGGCTGGAGGACGATGTATTGAATCGCGACGCAATTTGTGTGTTCCATCGTCATTAAGAGGCTCTGAACGTTACATTTAACTGTCAGTTTTGCGTCGGATTCGAAAATCTAGACTCACAGGAGAACGACCATAAGGTGCCCGAGGCAGCACTAGACCCTTGGAGACAAGTCGGCTGGAGGACGATGTATTGAGTCGCGACGCAATTTGTGTGTCCCATCGTCATCAAGGGGCTCTGAACGTTACAATTCACTGACAGTTTTGCGTCGGATTCGAAAATCTAGACTCACAGGAGAACGTCCATGAGGTGCCCGAGGCAGCACTAGACCCTTGGAGACAAGTCGGCTGGAGGACGATGTATTGAATCGCGATGCAATTTGTGTGTTCCATCGTCATTAACAGGCTCTGAACGTTACAATTCACTGTCAGTTTTGCGTCAGATTCGAAAATCTAGACTCACAGGAGAACGACCATAAGGTGCCCGAGGCAGCAATAGACCCTTGGAGACAAGTCGGCTGGAGGACGATGTATTGAATCGCGACGCAATTTGTGTGTTCCATCGTCATTAAGAGGCTCTGAACGTTACATTTAACTGTCAGTTTTGCGTCGGATTCGAAAATCTGGACTCACAGGAGAACGACCATAAGGTGCCCGAGGCAGCACTAGACCCTTGGAGACAAGTCGACTGGAGGACGATGTATTGAGTCGCGACGCAATTTGTGTGTCCCATCGTCATCAAGAGGCTCTGAACGTTACAATTCACTGACAGTTTTGCGTCGGATTCGAAAATCTAGACTCTCAGATGAACGACCATAAGGTGCCCGAGGCAGCACTAGACCCTTGGAGACAAGTCGGCTGTAGGACGATGTGTTGAATCGCGACGCAATTTGTGTGTTCCATCGTCATTAAGAGGCTCTGAACGTTACAATTCACTCTCAGTTTTGCGTCGGACTCGAAAATCTAGACTCACAGATGAACGACCATAAGGTGCCCGAGGCAGCAATAGACCCTTCGAGACAAGTCGGCTGTAGGACGATGTGTTGAATCGCGACGCAATTTGTGTGTTCCATCGTCATTAAGAGGCTCTGAACGTTACAATTCACTCTCAGTTTTGCGTCGGATTCGAAAATCTAGACTCACAGATGAACGACCATAAGGTGCCCGAGGCAGCAATAGACCCTTCGAGACAAGTCGGCTGTAGGACGATGTATTGAATCGCGACGCAATTTGTGTGTTCTATCGTCAGTATCAGGCTCTGAACGTTACAATTAACTGTCAGTTTTGCGTCGGATTCGAAAATCTAGACTCACAGGAGAACGAGCATATGGTGCCCGAGGCAGCACTAGACCCTTGGAGACAAGTCGGCTGGAGGACGATGTATTGAGTCGCGACGCAATTTGTGTGTCCCATCGTCATTAACAGGCTCTGAACGTTACAATTCACTGTCAGTTTTGCGTCGGATTCGAAAATCTAGACTCACAGGAGAACGAGCATATGGTGCCCGAGGCAGCACTACACCCTTGGAGACAAGTCGGCTGTAGGACGATGTATTGAATCGCGACGCAATTTGTGTGTCCCATCGTCATTAACAGGCTCTGAACGTTACAATTCACTGTCAGTTTTGCATCGCATTCGAAAAACTAGACTCACAGAAGAACGACCATAAGGTGCCCGAGGCAGCAATAGACCCTTGGAGACAAGTCGGTTGGAGGACGATGTATTGAGTCGCGACGCAATTTGTGTGTCCCATCGTCATTAACAGGCTCTGAACGTTACAATTAACTGTCAGTTTTGCATCGCATTCGAAAAACTAGACTCACAGGAGAACGACCATAAGGTGCCCGAGGCAGCAATAGACCCTTGGAGACAAGTCGGCTGTAGGACGATGTATTGAATCGCGACGCAATTTGTGTGTTCCATCGTCATTAAGAGGCTCTGAACGTTACAATTAACTGTCAGTTTTGCGTCGGATTCGAAAATCTAGACTCACAGGAGAACGACCATAAGGTGCCCGAGGCAGCACTAGACCCTTGGAGACAAGTCGGCTGGAGGACGATGTATTGAATCGCGACGCAATTTGTGTGTTCCATCGTCATTAAGATGCTCTGAACGTTACAATTCACTGTCAGTTTTGCGTCGGATTCGAAAATCTAGACTCACAGGAGAACGACCATAAGGTGCCCGAGGCAGCACTAGACCCTTGGAGACAAGTCGGCTGGAGGACGATGTATTGAGTCGCGACGCAATTTGTGTGTCCCATCGTCATTAACAGGCTCTGAACGTTACAATTCACTGTCAGTTTTGCGTCGGATTCGAAAATCTAGACTCACAGGTGAACGAGCATATGGTGCCCGAGGCAGCACTAGACCCTTGGAGACAAGTCGGCTGTAGGACGATGTATTGAATCGCGACGCAATTTGTGTGTTCCATCGTCATTAAGAGGCTCTGAACGTTACAATTAACTGTCAGTTTTGCGTCGGATTCGAAAATCTAGACTCACAGGAGAACGACCATAAGGTGCCCGAGGCAGCACTAGACCCTTGGAGACAAGTCGGATGGAGGACGATGTATTGAATCGCGACGCAATTTGTGTGTTCCATCGTCATTAAGAGGCTCTGAACGTTACAATTCACTGTCAGTTTTGCGTCGGATTCGAAAATCTAGACTCACAGGAGAACGACCATAAGGTGCCCGAGGCAGCAATAGACCCTTGGAGACAAGTCGGCTGGAGGACGATGTATTGAATCGCGACGCAATTTGTGTGTTCCATCGTCATTAAGAGGCTCTGAACGTTACATTTAACTGTCAGTTTTGCGTCGGATTCGAAAATCTAGACTCACAGGAGAACGACCATAAGGTGCCCGAGGCAGCACTAGACCCTTGGAGACAAGTCGGCTGGAGGACGATGTATTGAGTCGCGACGCAATTTGTGTGTCCCATCGTCATCAAGGGGCTCTGAACGTTACAATTCACTGACAGTTTTGCGTCGGATTCGAAAATCTAGACTCACAGATGAACGACCATAAGGTGCCCGAGGCAGCACTAGACCCTTGGATACAAGTCGGCTGTAGGACGATGTATTGAATCGCGACAGAATTTGTGTGTTCCATCGTCATTAAGAGGCTCTGAACGTTACAATTCACTCTCAGTTTTGCGTCGGATTCGAAAATCTAGACTCACAGATGAACGACCATAAGGTGCCCGAGGCAGCAATAGACCCTTCGAGACAAGTCGGCTGGAGGACGATGTATTGAATCGCGACGCAATTTGTGTGTTCCATCGTCATTAACAGGCTCTGAACGTTACAATTAAATGTCAGTTTTGCATCGTATTCGAAAAACTAGACTCACAGGAGAACGAGCATATGGTGCCCGAGGCAGCACTAGACCCTTTGAGACAAGTCGGCTGTAGGACGATGTATTGAATCGCGACGCAATTTGTGTGTTCCATCGTCATTAAGAGGCTCTGAACGTTACAATTAACTGTCAGTTTTGCGTCGGATTCGAAAATCTAGACTCACAGGAGAACGACCATAAGGTGCCCGAGGCAGCACTAGACCCTTGGAGACAAGTCGGCTGGAAGACGATGTATTGAGTCGCGACGCAATTTGTGTGTCCCATCGTCATTAACAGGCTCTGAACGTTACAATTCACTGTCAGTTTTGCGTCGGATTGGAAAATCTAGACTCACAGGAGAACGAGCATATGGTGCCCGAGGCAGTACTACACCCTTGGAGACAAGTCGGCTGTAGGACGATGTATTGAATCGCGACGCAATTTGTGTGTCCCATCGTCATTAACAGGCTCTGAACGTTACAATTAACTGTCAGTTTTGCATCGCATTCGAAAAACTAGACTCACAGAAGAACGACCATAAGGTGCCCGAGGCAGCAATAGACCCTTGGAGACAAGTCGGCTGGAGGACGATGTATTGAGTCGCGACGCAATTTGTGTGTCCCATCGTCATTAACAGGCTCTGAACGTTACAATTAACTGTCAGTTTGGCATCGCATTCGAAAAACTAGACTCACAGGAGAACGACCATAAGGTGCCCGAGGCAGCACTAGACCCTTGGAGACAAGTCGGCTGTAGGACGATGTATTGAATCGCGACGCAATTTGTGTGTTCTATCGTCAGTATCAGGCTCTGAACGTTACAATTAACTGTCAGTTTTGCGTCGGATTCGAAAATCTAGACTCACAGGAGAACGACCATAAGGTGCCCGAGGCAGCACTAGACCCTTGGAGACAAGTCGGCTGGAGGACGATGTATTGAGTCGCGACGCAATTTGTGTGTCCCATCGTCATTAACAGGCTCTGAACGTTACAATTCACTGTCAGTTTTGCGTCGGATTCGAAAATCTAGACTCACAGGAGAACGAGCATATGGTGCCCGAGGCAGCACTAGACCCTTGGAGACAAGTCGGCTGTAGGACGATGTATTGAATCGCGACGCAATTTGTGTGTTCCATCGTCATTAAGAGGCTCTGAACGTTACAATTAACTGTCAGTTTTGCGTCGGATTCGAAAATCTAGACTCACAGGAGAACGACCATAAGGTGCCCGAGGCAGCACTAGACCCTTGGAGACAAGTCGGATGGAGGACGATGTATTGAATCGCGACGCAATTTGTGTGTTCCATCGTCATTAAGAGGCTCTGAACGTTACAATTCACTGTCAGTTTTGCGTCGGATTCGAAAATCTAGACTCACAGGAGAACGACCATAAGGTGCCCGAGGCAGCAATAGACCCTTGGAGACAAGTCGGCTGGAGGACAATGTATTGAATCGCGACGCAATTTGTGTGTTCCATCGTCATTAAGAGGCTCTGAACGTTACATTTAACTGTCAGTTTTGCGTCGGATTCGAAAATCTAGACTCACAGGAGAACGACCATAAGGTGCCCGAGGCAGCACTAGACCCTTGGAGACAAGTCGGCTGGAGGACGATGTATTGAGTCGCGACGCAATTTGTGTGTCCCATCGTCATCAAGGGGCTCTGAACGTTACAATTCACTGACAGTTTTGCGTCGGATTCGAAAATCTAGACTCACAGGAGAACGACCATAAGGTGCCCGAGGCAGCAATAGACCCTTGGAGACAAGTCGGCTGGAGGACGATGTATTGAATCGCGACGCAATTTGTGTGTTCCATCGTCATTAAGAGGCTCTGAACGTTACATTTAACTGTCAGTTTTGCGTCGGATTCGAAAATCTGGACTCACAGGAGAACGACCATAAGGTGCCCGAGGCAGCACTAGACCCTTGGAGACAAGTCGGCTGGAGGACGATGTATTGAGTCGCGACGCAATTTGTGTGTCCCATCGTCATCAAGAGGCTCTGAACGTTACAATTCACTGACAGTTTTGCGTCGGATTCGAAAATCTAGACTCTCAGATGAACGACCATAAGGTGCCCGAGGCAGCACTAGACCCTTGGATACAAGTCGGCTGTAGGACGATGTGTTGAATCGCGACGCAATTTGTGTGTTCCATCGACATTAAGAGGCTCTGAACGTTACAATTCACTCTCAGTTTTGCGTCGGATTCGAAAATCTAGACTCACAGATGAACGACCATAAGGTGCCCGAGGCAGCAATAGACCCTTCGAGACAAGTCGGCTGGAGGACGATGTATTGAATCGCGACGCAATTTGTGTGTTCTATCGTCATTAACAGGCTCTGAACGTTACAATTAATTGTCAGTTTTGCGTCGTATTCGAAAAACTAGACTCACAGGAGAACGAGCATATGGTGCCCGAGGCAGCACTAGACCCTTTGAGACAAGTCGGCTGGAGGACGATGTATTGAATCGCGACGCAATTTGTGTGTTCCATCGTCATTAAGAGGCTCTGAACGTTACAATTAACTGTCAGTTTTGCGTCGGATTCGAAAATCTAGACTCACAGGAGAACGACCATAAGGTGCCCGAGGCAGCACTAGACCCTTGGAGACAAGTCGGCTGGAGGACGATGTATTGAGTCGCGACGCAATTTGTGTGTCCCATCGTCATTAAGAGGCTCTGAACGTTACAATTAACTGTCAGTTTTGCGTCGGATTCGAAAATCTAGACTCACAGGAGAACGACCATAAGGTGCCCGAGGCAGCACTAGACCCTTGGAGACAAGTCGACTGGAGGACGATGTATTGAGTCGCGACGCAATTTGTGTGCCCCATCGTCATTAACAGGCTCTGAACGTTACAATTCACTGACAGTTTTGCGTCGCATTCGAAAATCTAGACTCACAGGAGAACGAGCATATGGTGCCCGAGGCAGCACTACACCCTTGGAGACAAGTCGGCTGTAGGACGATGTATTGAATCGCGACGCAATTTGTGTGTCCCATCGTCATTAAGAGGCTCTGAACGTTACAATTAACTGTCAGTTTTGCATCGCATTCGAAAAACTAGACTCACAGAAGAACGACCATAAGGTGCCCGAGGCAGCAATAGACCCTTGGAGACAAGTCGGCTGGAGGACGATGTATTGAGTCGCGACGCAATTTGTGTGTCCCATCGTCATTAAGAGGCTCTGAACGTTACAATTAACTGTCAGTTTTGAATCGCATTCGAAAAACTAGACTCACAGGAGAACGACCATAAGGTGCCCGAGGCAGCACTAGACCCTTGGAGACAAGTCGGCTGTAGGACGATGTATTGAATCGCGACGCAATTTGTGTGTTCCATCGTCATTAAGAGGCTCTGAACGTTACAATTAACTGTCAGTTTTGCGTCGGATTCGAAAATCTAGACTCACAGGAGAACGACCATAAGGTGCCCGAGGCAGCACTAGACCCTTGGAGACAAGTCGGCTGGCGGACGATGTATTGAATCGCGACGCAATATGTGTGTTCCATCGTCATTAAGAGGCTCTGAACGTTACAATTCACTGTCAGTTTTGCGTCAGATTCGAAAATCTAGACTCACAGATGAACGACCATAAGGTGCCCGAGGCAGCAATAGACCCTTCGAGACAAGTCGGCTGGAGGACGATGTATTGAATCGCGACGCAATCTGTGTGTTCCATCGTCAGTATCAGGCTCTGAACGTTACAATTAACTGCCAGTTTTGCGTCGGATTCGAAAATCTAGACTCACAGGAGAACGACCATAAGGTGCCCGAGGCAGCACTAGACCCTTGGAGACAAGTCGGCTGGAGGACTATGTATTGAGTCGCGACGCAATTTGTGTGTCCCATCGTCATTAACAGGCTCTGAACGTTACAATTCACTGTCAGTTTTGCGTCAGATTCGAAAATCTAGACTCACAGGAGAACGACCATAAGGTGCCCGAGGCAGCAATAGACCCTTGGAGACAAGTCGGCTGGAGGACGATGTATTGAATCGCGACGCAATTTGTGTGTTCCATCGTCATTAAGAGGCTCTGAACGTTACATTTAACTGTCAGTTTTGCGTCGGATTCGAAAATCTAGACTCACAGGAGAACGACCATAAGGTGCCCGAGGCAGCACTAGACCCTTGGAGACAAGTCGGCTGGAGGACGATGTATTGAGTCGCGACGCAATTTGTGTGTCCCATCGTCATCAAGAGGCTCTGAACGTTACAATTCACTGACAGTTTTGCGTCGGATTCGAAAATCT
Source organism: Schistocerca nitens (assembly GCF_023898315.1). Taxonomy (NCBI): domain Eukaryota; kingdom Metazoa; phylum Arthropoda; class Insecta; order Orthoptera; family Acrididae; genus Schistocerca; species Schistocerca nitens. Next base: position 235,309,933 of record NC_064623.1, on the reverse strand, counting down.
AGACTCACAGATGAACGACCATAAGGTGCCCGAGGCAGCACTAGACCCTTGGATACAAGTCGGCTGTAGGACGATGTATTGAATCGCGACGCAATTTGTGTGTTCCATCGTCATTAAGAGGCTCTGAACGTTACAATTCACTCTCAGTTTTGCGTCGGATTCGAAAATCTAGACTCACAGATGAACGACCATAAGGTGCCCGAGGCAGCAATAGACCCTTCGAGACAAGTCGGCTGGAGGACGATGTATTGAATCGCGACGCAATTTGTGTGTTCCATCGTCATTAACAGGCTCTGAACGTTACAATTAATTGTCAGTTTTGCGTCGGATTCGAAAATCTAGACTCACAGGAGAACGAGCATATGGTGCCCGAGGCAGCACTAGACCCTTTGAGACAAGTCGGCTGTAGGACGATGCATTGAATCGCGACGCAATTTGTGTGTTCCATCGTCATCAAGAGGCTCTGAACGTTACAATTCACTGTCAGTTTTGCGTCGGATTCGAAAATCTAGACTCACAGGAGAACGAGCATATGGTGCCCGAGGCAGCACTAGACCCTTGGAGACAAGTCGGCTGTAGGACGATGTATTGAATCGCGACGCAATTTGTGTGTTCCATCGTCATTAAGAGGCTCTGAACGTTACAATTAACTGTCAGTTTTGCGTCGGATTCGAAAATCTAGACTCACAGATGAACGACCATAAGGTGCCCGAGGCAGCACTAGACCCTTCTAGACAAGTCGGCTGGAGGACGATGTATTGAGTCGCGACGCAATTTGTGTGTCCCATCGTCATTAACAGGCTCTGAACGTTACAATTCACTGTCAGTTTTGCGTCGGATTCGAAAATCTAGACTCACAGGAGAACGAGCATATGGTGCCCGAGGCAGCACTAGACCCTTGGAGACAAGTCGGCTGTAGGACGATGTATTGAATCGCGACGCAATTTGTGTGTTCCATCGTCATCAAGAGGCTCTGAACGTTACAATTCACTGTCAGTTTTGCGTCGGATTCGAAAATCTAGACTCACAGGAGAACGAGCAGCACTAGACCCTTGGAGACAAGTCGGCTGTAGGACGATGTATTGAATCGCGACGCAATTTGTGTGTTCCATCGTCATCAAGAGGCTCTGAACCTTACAATTAACTGTCAGTTTTACGTCGGATTCGAAAATCTAGACTCACCGATGAACGACCATAAGGTGCCCGAGGCAGCAATAGACCCTTGGAGACAAGTCGGCTGTAGGACGATGTATTGAATCGCGACGCAATTTGTGTGTTCCATCGTCATCAAGAGGCTCTGAACCTTACAATTAACTGTCAGTTTTGCGTCGGATTCGAAACTCTAGACTCACAGATGAACGACCATAAGGTGCCCGAGGCAGCAATAGACCCTTCGAGACAAGTCGGCTGGAGGACGATGTATTGAATCGCGACGCAATATGTGTGTTCCATCGTCATTAAGAGGCTCTGAACGTTACAATTCACTGTCAGTTTTGCGTCGGATTCGAAAATCTAGACTCACAGATGAACGACCATAAGGTGCTCGAGGCAGCAATAGACCCTTCGAGACAAGTCGGCTGGAGGACGATGTATTGAATCGCGACGCAATTTGTGTGTTCCATCGTCAGTTTCAGGCTCTGAACGTTACAATTAACTGTCAGTTTTGCGTCGGATTCGAAAATCTAGACTCACAGGAGAACGACCATAAGGTGCCCGAGGCAGCACTAGACCCTTGGAGACAAGTCGGCTGGAGGACGATGTATTGAGTCGCGACGCAATTTGTGTGTCCCATCGTCATTAACAGGCTCTGAACGTTACAATTCACTGTCAGTTTTGCGTCGGATTCGAAAATCTAGACTCACAGGAGAACGAGCATATGGTGCCCGAGGCAGCACTAGACCCTTGGAGACAAGTCGGCTGTAGGACGATGTATTGAATCGCGACGCAATTTGTGTGTTCCATCGTCATTAAGAGGCTCTGAACGTTACAATTAACTGTCAGTTTTGCGTCGGATTCGAAAATCTAGACTCACAGGAGAACGACCATAAGGTGCCCGAGGCAGCAATAGACCCTTCGAGACAAGTCGGCTGGAGGACGATGTATTGAATCGCGACGCAATCTGTGTGTTCCATCGTCAGTATCAGGCTCTGAACGTTACAATTAACTGTCAGTTTTGCGTCGGATTCGAAAATCTAGACTCACAGGAGAACGACCATAAGGTGCCCGAGGCAGCACTAGACCCTTGGAGACAAGTCGGCTGGAGGACGATGTATTGAGTCGCGACGCAATTTGTGTGTCCCATCGTCATTAACAGGCTCTGAACGTTACAATTCACTGTCAGTTTTGCGTCAGATTCGAAAATCGAGACTCACAGGAGAACGACCATAAGGTGCCCGAGGCAGCAATAGACCCTTGGAGACAAGTCGGCTGGAGGACGATGTAGTGAATCGCGACGCAATTTGTGTGTTCCATCGTCATTAAGAGGCTCTGAACGTTACATTTAACTGTCAGTTTTGCGTCGGATTCGAAAATCTGGACTCACAGGAGAACGACCATAAGGTGCCCGAGGCAGCACTAGACCCTTGGAGACAAGTCGGCTGGAGGACGATGTATTGAGTCGCGACGCAATTTGTGTGTCCCATCGTCATCAAGAGGCTCTGAACGTTACAATTCACTGACAGTTTTGCGTCGGATTCGAATATCTAGACTCTCAGATGAACGACCATAAGGTGCCCGAGGCAGCACTAGACCCTTGGATACAAGTCGGCTGTAGGACGATGTGTTGAATCGCGACGCAATTTGTGTGTTCCATCGTCATTAAGAGGCTCTGAACGTTACAATTCACTCTCAGTTTTGCGTCGGATTCGAAAATCTAGACTCACAGATGAACGACCATAAGGTGCCCGAGGCAGCAATAGACCCTTGGAGACAAGTCGGCTGGAGGACGATGTATTGAATCGCGACGCAATTTGTGTGTTCCATCGTCATTAACAGGCTCTGAACGTTACAATTAATTGTCAGTTTTGCGTCGTATTCGAAAAACTAGACTCACAGGAGAACGAGCATATGGTGCCCGAGGCAGCACTAGACCCTTTGAGACAAGTCGGCTGTAGGACGATGTATTGAATCGCGACGCAATTTGTGTGTTCCATCGTCATTAAGAGGCTCTGAACGTTACAATTAACTGTCAGTTTTGCGTCGGATTCGAAAATCTAGACTCACAGGAGAACGACCATAAGGTACCCGAGGCAGCACTAGACCCTTGGAGACAAGTCGGCTGGAGGACGATGTATTGAGTCGCGACGCAATTTGTGTGTCCCATCGTCATTAAGAGGCTCTGAACGTTACAATTAACTGTCAGTTTTGCGTCGGATTCGAAAATCTAGACTCACAGGAGAACGACCATAAGGTGCCCGAGGCAGCACTAGACCCTTGGAGACAAGTCGACTGGAGGACGATGTATTGAGTCGCGACGCAATTTGTGTGCCCCATCGTCATTAACAGGCTCTGAACGTTACAATTCACTGACAGTTTTGCGTCGCATTCGAAAATCTAGACTCACAGGAGAACGAGCATATGGTGCCCGAGGCAGCACTACACCCTTGGAGACAAGTCGGCTGTAGGACGATGTATTGAATCGCGACGCAATTTGTGTGTCCCATCGTCATTAAGAGGCTCTGAACGTTACAATTAACTGTCAGTTTTGCATCGCATTCGAAAAACTAGACTCACAGAAGAACGACCATAAGGTGCCCGAGGCAGCAATAGACCCTTGGAGACAAGTCGGCTGGAGGACGATGTATTGAGTCGCGACGCAATTTGTGTGTCCCATCGTCATTAACAGGCTCTGAACGTTACAATTAACTGTCAGTTTTGAATCGCATTCGAAAAACTAGACTCACAGGAGAACGACCATAAGGTGCCCGAGGCAGCACTAGACCCTTGGAGACAAGTCGGCTGTAGGACGATGTATTGAATCGCGACGCAATTTGTGTGTTCCATCGTCATTAAGAGGCTCTGAACGTTACAATTAACTGTCAGTTTTGCGTCGGATTCGAAAATCTAGACTCACAGGAGAACGACCATAAGGTGCCCGAGGCACTTGGAGACAAGTCGGCTGGCGGACGATGTATTGAATCGCGACGCAATATGTGTGTTCTATCGTCATTAAGAGGCTCTGAACGTTACAATTCACTGTCAGTTTTGCGTCAGATTCGAAAATCTAGACTCACAGATGAACGACCATAAGGTGCCCGAGGCAGCAATAGACCCTTCGAGACAAGTCGGCTGGAGGACGATGTATTGAATCGCGACGCAATCTGTGTGTTCCATCGTCAGTATCAGGCTCTGAACGTTACAATTAACTGCCAGTTTTGCGTCGGATTCGAAAATCTAGACTCACAGGAGAACGACCATAAGGTGACCGAGGCAGCACTAGACCCTTGGAGACAAGTCGGCTGGAGGACGATGTATTGAGTCGCGACGCAATTTGTGTGTCCCATCGTCATTAACAGGCTCTGAACGTTACAATTCACTGTCAGTTTTGCGTCAGATTCGAAAATCTAGACTCACAGGAGAACGACCATAAGGTGCCCGAGGCAGCAATAGACCCTTGGAGACAAGTCGGCTGGAGGACGATGTATTGAATCGCGACGCAATTTGTGTGTTCCATCGTCATTAAGAGGCTCTGAACGTTACATTTAACTGTCAGTTTTGCGTCGGATTCGAAAATCTAGACTCACAGGAGAACGACCATAAGGTGCCCGAGGCAGCACTAGACCCTTGGAGACAAGTCGGCTGGAGGACGATGTATTGAGTCGCGACGCAATTTGTGTGTCCCATCGTCATCAAGAGGCTCTGAACGTTACAATTCACTGACAGTTTTGCGTCGGATTCGAAAATCTAGACTCACAGATGAACGACCATAAGGTGCCCGAGGCAGCACTAGACCCTTGGATACAAGTCGGCTGTAGGACGATGTATTGAATCGCGACGCAATTTGTGTGTTCCATCGTCATTAAGAGGCTCTGAACGTTACAATTCACTCTCAGTTTTGCGTCGGATTCGAAAATCTAGACTCACAGATGAACGACCATAAGGTGCCCGAGGCAGCAATAGACCCTTCGAGACAAGTCGGCTGGAGGACGATGTATTGAATCGCGACGCAATCTGTGTGTTCCATCGTCAGTATCAGGCTCTGAACGTTACAATTAACTGCCAGTTTTGCATCGGATTCGAAAATCTAGACTCACAGGAGAACGAGCATATGGTGCCCGAGGCAGCACTACACCCTTGGAGACAAGTCGGCTGTAGGACGATGTATTGAATCGCGACGCAATTTGTGTGTCCCATCGTCATTAAGAGGCACTGAACGTTACAATTAACTGTCAGTTTTGCATCGCATTCGAAAAACTAGACTCACAGAAGACCGATCATAAGGTGCCCGAGGCAGCAATAGACCCTTGGAGACAAGTCGGCTGGAGGACGATGTATTGAGTCGCGACGCAATTTGTGTGTCCCATCGTCATTAACAGGCTCTGAACGTTACAATCAACTGTCAGTTTTGCATCGCATTCGAAAAACTAGACTCACAGGAGAACGACCATAAGGTGCCCGTGGCAGCAATAGACCCTTGGAGACAAGTCGGCTGTAGGACGATGTATTGAATCGCGACGCAATTTGTGTGTTCCATCGTCATTAAGAGGCTCTGAACCTTACAATTAACTGTCAGTTTTGCGTCGGATTCGAAAATCTAGACTCACAGGAGAACGACGATAAGGTGCCCGAGGCAGCACTAGACCCTTGGAGACAAGTCGGCTGGAGGACGATGTATTGAATCTCGACGCAATTTGTGTGTTCCATCGTCATTAAGAGGCTCTGAACGTTACAATTCACTGTCAGTTTTGCGTCGGATTCGAAAATCTAGACTCACAGATGAACGACCATAAGGTGCACGAGGCAGCAATAGACCCTTCGAGACAAGTCGGCTGGAGGACGATGTATTGAATCGCGACGCAATTTGTGTGTTCCATCGTCAGTATCAGGCTCTGAACGTTACAATTATTTGTCAGTTTTGCGTCGGATTCGAAAATCTAGACTCACAGGAGAACGACCATAAGGTGCCCGAGGCAGCACTAGACCCTTGGAGACAAGTCGGCTGTAGGACGATGTATTGAATCGCGACGCAATTTGTGTGTTCCATCGTCATTAAGAGGCTCTGAACGTTACAATTCACTCTCAGTTTTGCGTCGGATTCGAAAATCTAGACTCACAGATGAACGACCATAAGGTGCCCGAGGCAGCAATAGACCCTTCGAGACAAGTCGGCTGGAGGACGATGTATTGAATCGCGACGCAATTTGTATGTTCCATCGTCATTAACAGGCTCTGAACGTTACAATTAATTGTCAGTTTTGCGTCGTATTCGAAAAACTAGACTCACAGGAGAACGAGCATTTGGTGCCCGAGGCAGCACTAGACCCTTTGAGACAAGTCGGCTGTAGGACGATGTATTGAATCGCGACGCAATTTGTGTGTTCCATCGTCATTAAGAGGCTCTAAACGTTACAATTAACTGTCAGTTTTGCGTCGGATTCGAAAATCTATACTCACAGGAGAACGACCATAAGGTGCCCGAGGCAGCAAGAGACCCTTGGAGACAGGTCGGCTGGAGGACGATGTATTGAGTCGCGACGCAATTTGTGTGTCCCATCGTCATTAACAGGCTCTGAACGTTACAATTCACTGTCAGTTTTGCGTCGGATTCGAAAATCTAGACTCACAGGAGAACGAGCATATGGTGCCCGAGGCAGCACTAGACCCTTGGAGACAAGTCGGCTGTAGGACGAAGTATTGAATCGCGACGCAATTTGTGTGTTCCATCGTCATTAAGAGGCTCTGAACGTTACAATTAATTGTCAGTTTTGCGTCGGATTCGAAAATCTAGACTCACAGGAGAACGACAATAAGGTGCCCGAGGCAGCACTAGACCCTTGGAGACAAGTCGGCTGGAGGACGATGTATTGAGTCACGACGCAATTTGTGTGTCCCATCGTCATTAACAGGCTCTGAACGTTACAATTAACTGTCAGTTTTGCGTCGTATTCTGAAAACTAGACTCACAGGAGAACGACCATAAGGTGCCCGAGGCAGCAAGAGACCCTTGGAGACAGGTCGGCTGTGGGACGATGTATTGAAACGCGACGCAATTTGTGTGTTCCATCGTCATCAAGAGGCTCTGAACGTTACAATTCACTGACAGTTTTGCGTCGGATTCGAAAATCTAGACTCACAGGAGAACGAGCATATGGTGCCCGAGGCAGCACTAGACCCTTGGAGACAAGTCGGCTGTAGGACGATGTATTGAATCGCGACGCAATTTGTGTGTTCCATCGTCATTAAGAGGCTCTGAACGTTACAATTCACTGTCAGTTTTGCGTCGGATTCGAAAATCTAGACTCACAGATGAACGAACATAAGGTGCCCGAGGCAGCAATAGACCCTTCGAGACAAGTCGGCTGGAGGACGATGTATTGAATCGCGACGCAATCTGTGTGTTCCATCGTCAGTATCAGGCTCTGAACGTTACAATTAACTGTCAGTTTTGCGTCGGATTCGAAAATCTAGACTCACAGGAGAACGAGCATATGGTGCCCGAGGCAGCACTAGACCCTTGGAGACAAGTCGGCTGTAGGACGATGTATTGAATCGCGACGCAATTTGTGTGTTCCATCGTCATCAAGAGGCTCTGAACGTTACAATTCACTGTCAGTTTTGCGTCGGATTCGAAAATCTAGACTCACAGGAGAACGAGCATATGGTGCCCGAGGCAGCACTAGACCCTTGGAGACAAGTCGGCTGTAGGACGATGTATTGAATCGCGACGCAATTTGTGTGTTCCATCGTCATTAACAGGCTCTGAACGTTACAATTAACTGTCAGTTTTGTGTCGGATTCGAAAATCTAGACTCACAGGAGAACGAGCATATGGTGCCCGAGGCAGCACTAGACCCTTGGAGACAAGTCGGCTGTAGGACGATGTATTGAATCGCGACGCAATTTGTGTGTTCCATCGTCATTAAGAGGCTCTGAACGTTACAATTAACTGTCAGTTTTGCGTCGGATTCGAAAATCTAGACTCACAGGAGAGCGACCATAAGGTGCCCGAGGCAGCACTAGACCCTTGGAGACAAGTCGGCTGGAGGACGATGTATTGAGTCGCGACGCAATTTGTGTGTCCCATCATCATTAACAGGCTCTGAACGTTACAATTCACTGTCAGTTTTGCGTCGGATTCGAAAATCTAGACTCACAGGAGAACGAGCATATGGTGCCCGAGGCAGCACTACACCCTTGGAGACAAGTCGGCTGTAGGACGATGTATTGAATCGCGACGCAATTTGTGTGTCCCATCGTCATTAACAGGCTCTGAACGTTACAATTAACTGTCAGTTTTGCATCGCATTCGAAAAACTAGACTCACAGAAGAACGACCATAAGGTGCCCGAGGCAGCAATAGACCCTTGGAGACAAGTCGGCTGGAGGACGATGTATTGAGTCGCGACGCAATTTGTGTGTCCCATCGTCATTAACAGGCTCTGAACGTTTCAATTAACTGTCAGTTTTGCATCGCATTCGAAAAACTAGACTCACAGGAGAACGACCATAAGGTGCCCGAGGCAGCAATAGACCCTTGGAGACAAGTCGGCTGTAGGACGATGTATTGAATCGCGACGCAATTTGTGTGTTCCATCGTCATTAAGAGGCTCTGAACGTTACAATTAACTGTCAGTTTTGCGTCGGATTCGAAAATCTAGACTCACAGGAGAACGACCATAAGGTGCCCGAGGCAGCACTAGACCCTTGGAGACAAGTCGGCTGGAGGACGATGTATTGAATCGCGACGCAATTTGTGTGTTCCATCGTCATTAAGATGCTCTGAACGTTACAATTCACTGTCAGTTTTGCGTCGGATTCGAAAATCTAGACTCACAGGAGAACGACCATAAGGTGCCCGAGGCAGCACTAGACCCTTGGAGACAAGTCGGCTGTAGGACGATGTATTGAATCGCGACGCAATTTGTGTGTTCCATCGTCATTAAGAGGCTCTGAACGTTACAATTCACTCTCAGTTTTGCGTCGGATTCGAAAATCTAGACTCACAGATGAACGACCATAAGGTGCCCGAGGCAGCAATAGACCCTTCGAGACAAGTCGGCTGGAGGACGATGTATTGAATCGCGACGCAATTTGTATGTTCCATCGTCATTAACAGGCTCTGAACGTTACAATTAATTGTCAGTTTTGCGTCGTATTCGAAAAACTAGACTCACAGGAGAACGACCATAAGGTGCCCGAGGCAGCACTAGACCCTTGGAGACAAGTCGGCTGTAGGACGATGTATTGAATCGCGACGCAATTTGTGTGTTCCATCGTCATTAAGAGGCTCTAAACGTTACAATTAACTGTCAGTTTTGCGTCGGATTCGAAAATCTAGACTCACAGGAGAACGACCATAAGGTGCCCGAGGCAGCACTAGACCCTTGGAGACAAGTCGGCTCGAGGACGATGTATTGAGTCGCGACGCAATTTGTGTGCCCCATCGTCATTAACAGGCTCTGAACGTTACAATTCACTGTCAGTTTTGCGTCGCATTCGAAAATCTAGACTCACAGGCGAACGAGCATATGGTGCCCGAGGCAGCACTACACCCTTGGAGACAAGTCGGCTGTAGGACGATGTATTGAATCGCGACGCAATTTGTGTGTCCCATCGTCATTAAGAGGCACTGAACGTTACAATTAACTGTCAGTTTTGCATCGCATTCGAAAAACTAGACTCACAGAAGAACGACCATAAGGTGCCCGAGGCAGCAATAGACCCTTGGAGACAAGTCGGCTGGAGGACGATGTATTGAGTCGCGACGCAATTTGTGTGTCCCATCGTCATTAACAGGCTCTGAACGTTACAATTCACTGTCAGTTTTGCGTCGTATTCTGAAAACTAGACTCACAGGAGAACGACCATAAGGTGCCCGAGGCAGCAAGACCCCTTGGAGACAGGTCGGCTGTGGGACGATGTATTGAATCGCGACGCAATTTGTGTGTTCCATCGTCATCAAGAGGCTCTGAACGTTACAATTCACTGTCAGTTTTGCGTCGGATTCGAAAATCTAGACTCACAGGAGAACGAGCATATGATGCCCGAGGCAGCACTAGACCCTTGGAGACAAGTCGGCTGTAGGACGATGTATTGAATCGCGACGCAATTTGTGTGTTCCATCGTCATTAAGAGGCTCTGAACGTTACAATTCACTGTCAGTTTTGCGTCGGATTCGAAAATCTAGACTCACAGATGAACGACCATAAGGTGCCCGAGGCAGCAATAGACCCTTCGAGACAAGTCGGCTGGAGGACGATGTATTGAATCGCGACGCAATCTGTGTGTTCCATCGTCAGTATCAGGCTCTGAACGTTACAATTAACTGTCAGTTTTGCGTCGGATTCGAAAATCTAGACTCACAGGAGAACGAGCATATGGTGCCCGAGGCAGCACTAGACCCTTGGAGACAAGTCGGCTGTAGGACGATGTATTGAATCGCGAAGCAATTTGTGTGTTCCATCGTCATCAAGAGGCTCTGAACGTTACAATTCACTGTCAGTTTTGCGTTGGATTCGAAAATCTAGACTCACAGGAGAACGAGCATATGGTGCCCGAGGCAGCACTAGACCCTTGGAGACAAGTCGGCTGTAGGACGATGTATTGAATCGCGACGCAATTTGTGTGTTCCATCGTCATTAACAGGCTCTGAACGTTACAATTAACTGTCAGTTTTGTGTCGGATTCGAAAATCTAGACTCACAGGAGAACGACCATAAGGTGCCCGAGGCAGCAATAGCCACTTGGAGACAAGTCGGCTGTAGGACGATGTATTGAATCGCGACGCAATTTGTGTGTTCCATCGTCATTAAGAGGCTCTGAACGTTACAATTAACTGTCAGTTTTGCGTCGGATTCGAAAATCTAGACTCACAGGAGAACGACCATAAGGTGCCCGAGGCAGCAGTAGACCCTTGGAGACAAGTCGGCTGGAGGACGATGTATTGAGTCGCGACGCAATTTGTGTGTCCCATCGTCATTAACAGGCTCTGAACGTTACAATTCACTGTCAGTTTTGCGTCGGATTCGAAAATCTAGACTCACAGGAGAACGAGCATATGGTGCCCGAGGCAGCACTACACCCTTGGAGACAAGTCGGCTGTAGGACGATGTATTGAATCGCGACGCAATTTGCTTGTCCCATCGTCATTAACAGGCTCTGAACGTTACAATTAACTGTCAGTTTTGCATCGCATTCGAAAAACTAGACTCACAGAAGAACGACCATAAGGTGCCCGAGGCAGCAATAGACCCTTGGAGACAAGTCGGCTGGAGGACGATGTATTGAGTCGCGACGCAATTTGTGTGTCCCATCGTCATTAATAGGCTCTGAACGTTACAATTAACTGTCAGTTTTGCATTGCATTCGAAAAACTAGACTCACAGGAGAACGACCATAAGGTGCCCGAGGCAGCAATAGACCCTTGGAGACAAGTCGGCTGTAGGACGATGTATTGAATCGCGACGCAATTTGTGTGTTCCATCGTCAGTATCAGGCTCTGAACGTTACAATTAACTGTCAGTTTTGCGTCGGATTCGAAAATCTAGACTCACAGGAGAACGACCATAAGGTGCCCGAGGCAGCACTAGACCCTTGGAGACAAGTCGGCTGTAGGACGATGTATTGAATCGCGACGCAATTTGTGTGTTCCATCGTCATTAAGAGGCTCTGAACGTTACAATTCACTCTCAGTTTTGCGTCGGATTCGAAAATCTAGACTCACAGATGAACGACCATAAGGTGCCCGAGGCAGCAATAGACCCTTCGAGACAAGTCGGCTGGAGGACGATGTATTGAATCGCGACGCAATTTGTATGTTCCATCGTCATTAACAGGCTCTGAACGTTACAATTAATTGTCAGTTTTGCGTCGTATTCGAAAAACTAGACTCACAGGAGAACGAGCATTTGGTGCCCGAGGCAGCACTAAACCCTTTGAGACAAGTCGGCTGTAGGACGATGTATTGAATCGCGACGCAATTTGTGTGTTCCATCGTCATTAAGAGGCTCTAAACGTTACAATTAACTGTCAGTTTTGCGTCGGATTCGAAAATCTATACTCACAGGAGAACGACCATAAGGTGCCCGAGGTAGCAAGAGACCCTTGGAGACAGGTCGGCTGGAGGACGATGTATTGAGTCGCGACGCAATTTGTGTGTCCCATCGTCATTAACAGGCTCTGTACGTTACAATTCACTGTCAGTTTTGCGTCGGATTCGAAAATCTAGACTCACAGGAGAACGAGCATATGGTGCCCGAGGCAGCACTAGACCCTTGGAGACAAGTCGGCTGTAGGACGAAGTATTGAATCGCGACGCAATTTGTGTGTTCCATCGTCATTAAGAGGCTCTGAACGTTACAATTAATTGTCAGTTTTGCGTCGGATTCGAAAATCTAGACTCACAGGAGAACGACAATAAGGTGCCCGAGGCAGCACTAGACCCTTGGAGACAAGTCGGCTGGAGGACGATGTATTGAGTCACGACGCAATTTGTGTGTCCCATCGTCATTAAGAGGCTCTGAACGTTACAATTAACTGTCAGTTTTGCGTCGTATTCTGAAAACTAGACTCACAGGAGAACGACCATAAGGTGCCCGAGGCAGCAAGAGACCCTTGGAGACAGGTCGGCTGTGGGACGATGTATTGAAACGCGACGCAATTTGTGTGTTCCATCGTCATCAAGAGGCTCTGAACGTTACAATTCACTGTCAGTTTTGCGTCGGATTCGAAAATCTAGACTCACAGGAGAACGAGCATATGGTGCCCGAGGCAGCACTAGACCCTTGGAGACAAGTCGGCTGTAGGACGATGTATTGAATCGCGACGCAATTTGTGTGTTCCATCGTCATTAAGAGGCTCTGAACGTTACAATTCACTGTCAGTTTTGCGTCGGATTCGAAAATCTAGACTCACAGATGAACGAACATAAGGTGCCCGAGGCAGCAATAGACCCTTCGAGACAAGTCGGCTGGAGGACGATGTATTGAATCGCGACGCAATCTGTGTGTTCCATCGTCAGTATCAGGCTCTGAACGTTACAATTAACTGTCAGTTTTGCGTCGGATTCGAAAATCTAGACTCACAGGAGAACGAGCATATGGTGCCCGAGGCAGCACTAGACCCTTGGAGACAAGTCGGCTGTAGGACGATGTATTGAATCGCGACGCAATTTGTGTGTTCCATCGTCATCAAGAGGCTCTGAACGTTACAATTCACTGTCAGTTTTGCGTCGGATTCGAAAATCTAGACTCACAGGAGAACGAGCATATGGTGCCCGAGGCAGCACTAGACCCTTGGAGACAAGTCGGCTGTAGGACGATGTATTGAATCGCGACGCAATTTGTGTGTTCCATCGTCATTAACAGGCTCTGAACGTTACAATTAACTGTCAGTTTTGTGTCGGATTCGAAAATCTAGACTCACAGGAGAACGAGCATATGGTGCCCGAGGCAGCACTAGACCCTTGGAGACAAGTCGGCTGTAGGACGATGTATTGAATCGCGACGCAATTTGTGTGTTCCATCGTCATTAAGAGGCTCTGAACGTTACAATTAACTGTCAGTTTTGCGTCGGATTCGAAAATCTAGACTCACAGGAGAACGACCATAAGGTGCCCGAGGCAGCACTAGACCCTTGGAGACAAGTCGGCTGGAGGACGATGTATTGAGTCGCGACGCAATTTGTGTGTCCCATCATCATTAACAGGCTCTGAACGTTACAATTCACTGTCAGTTTTGCGTCGGATTCGAAAATCTAGACTCACAGGAGAACGAGCATATGGTGCCCGAGGCAGCACTACACCCTTGGAGACAAGTCGGCTGTAGGACGATGTATTGAATCGCGACGCAATTTGTGTGTCCCATCGTCATTAACAGGCTCTGAACGTTACAATTAACTGTCAGTTTTGCATCGCATTCGAAAAACTAGACTCACAGAAGAACGACCATAAGGTGCCCGAGGCAGCAATAGACCCTTGGAGACAAGTCGGCTGGAGGACGATGTATTGAGTCGCGACGCAATTTGTGTGTCCCATCGTCATTAACAGGCTCTGAACGTTTCAATTAACTGTCAGTTATGCATCGCATTCGAAAAACTAGACTCACAGGAGAACGACCATAAGGTGCCCGAGGCAGCAATAGACCCTTGGAGACAAGTCGGCTGTAGGACGATGTATTGAATCGCGACGCAATTTGTGTGTTCCATCGTCATTAAGAGGCTCTGAACGTTACAATTAACTGTCAGTTTTGCGTCGGATTCGAAAATCTAGACTCACAGGAGAACGACCATAAGGTGCCCGAGGCAGCACTAGACCCTTGGAGACAAGTCGGCTGGAGGACGATGTATTGAATCGCGACGCAATTTGTGTGTTCCATCGTCATTAAGATGCTCTGAACGTTACAATTCACTGTCAGTTTTGCGTCGGATTCGAAAATCTAGACTCACAGGAGAACGACCATAAGGTGCCCGAGGCAGCACTAGACCCTTGGAGACAAGTCGGCTGTAGGACGATGTATTGAATCGCGACGCAATTTGTGTGTTCCATCGTCATTAAGAGGCTCTGAACGTTACAATTCACTCTCAGTTTTGCGTCGGATTCGAAAATCTAGACTCACAGATGAACGACCATAAGGTGCCCGAGGCAGCAATAGACCCTTCGAGACAAGTCGGCTGGAGGACGATGTATTGAATCGCGACGCAATTTGTATGTTCCATCGTCATTAACAGGCTCTGAACGTTACAATTAATTGTCAGTTTTGCGTCGTATTCGAAAAACTAGACTCACAGGAGAACGAGCATTTGGTGCCCGAGGCAGCACTAGACCCTTTGAGACAAGTCGGCTGTAGGACGATGTATTGAATCGCGACGCAATTTGTGTGTTCCATCGTCATTAAGAGGCTCTAAACGTTACAATTAACTGTCAGTTTTGCGTCGGATTCGAAAATCTAGACTCACAGGAGAACGACCATAAGGTGCCCGAGGCAGCACTAGACCCTTGGAGACAAGTCGGCTCGAGGACGATGTATTGAGTCGCGACGCAATTTGTGTGCCCCATCGTCATTAACAGGCTCTGAACGTTACAATTCACTGTCAGTTTTGCGTCGCATTCGAAAATCTAGACTCACAGGCGAACGAGCATATGGTGCCCGAGGCAGCACTACACCCTTGGAGACAAGTCGGCTGTAGGACGATGTATTGAATCGCGACGCAATTTGTGTGTCCCATCGTCATTAAGAGGCACTGAACGTTACAATTAACTGTCAGTTTTGCATCGCATTCGAAAATCTAGACTCACAGATGAACGACCATAAGGTGCCCGAGGCAGCAATAGACCCTTGGAGACAAGTCGGCTGGAGGACGATGTATTGAGTCGCGACGCAATTTGTGTGTCCCATCGTCATTAACAGGCTCTGAACGTTACAATTCACTGTCAGTTTTGCGTCGTATTCTGAAAACTAGACTCACAGGAGAACGACCATAAGGTGCCCGAGGCAGCAAGACCCCTTGGAGACAGGTCGGCTGTGGGACGATGTATTGAATCGCGACGCAATTTGTGTGTTCCATCGTCATCAAGAGGCTCTGAACGTTACAATTCACTGTCAGTTTTGCGTCGGATTCGAAAATCTAGACTCACAGGAGAACGAGCATATGATGCCCGAGGCAGCACTAGACCCTTGGAGACAAGTCGGCTGTAGGACGATGTATTGAATCGCGACGCAATTTGTGTGTTCCATCGTCATTAAGAGGCTCTGAACGTTACAATTCACTGTCAGTTTTGCGTCGGATTCGAAAATCTAGACTCACAGATGAACGACCATAAGGTGCCCGAGGCAGCAATAGACCCTTCGAGACAAGTCGGCTGGAGGACGATGTATTGAATCGCGACGCAATCTGTGTGTTCCATCGTCAGTATCAGGCTCTGAACGTTACAATTAACTGTCAGTTTTGCGTCGGATTCGAAAATCTAGACTCACAGGAGAACGAGCATATGGTGCCCGAGGCAGCACTAGACCCTTGGAGACAAGTCGGCTGTAGGACGATGTATTGAATCGCGAAGCAATTTGTGTGTTCCATCGTCATCAAGAGGCTCTGAACGTTACAATTCACTGTCAGTTTTGCGTTGGATTCGAAAATCTAGACTCACAGGAGAACGAGCATATGGTGCCCGAGGCAGCACTAGACCCTTGGAGACAAGTCGGCTGTAGGACGATGTATTGAATCGCGACGCAATTTGTGTGTTCCATCGTCATTAACAGGCTCTGAACGTTACAATTAACTGTCAGTTTTGTGTCGGATTCGAAAATCTAGACTCACAGGAGAACGACCATAAGGTGCCCGAGGCAGCAATAGACCCATGGAGACAAGTCGGCTGTAGGACGATGTATTGAATCGCGACGCAATTTGTGTGTTCCATCGTCATTAAGAGGCTCTGAACGTTACAATTAACTGTCAGTTTTGCGTCGGATTCGAAAATCTAGACTCACAGGAGAACGACCATAAGGTGCCCGAGGCAGCACTAGACCCTTGGAGACAAGTCGGCTGGAGGACGATGTATTGAGTCGCGACGCAATTTGTGTGTCCCATCGTCATTATCAGGCTCTGAACGTTACAATTCACTGTCAGTTTTGCGTCGGATTCGAAAATCTAGACTCACAGGAGAACGAGCATATGGTGCCCGAGGCAGCACTACACCCTTGGAGACAAGTCGGCTGTAGGACGATGTATTGAATCGCGACGCAATTTGCTTGTCCCATCGTCATTAACAGGCTCTGAACGTTACAATTAACTGTCAGTTTTGCATCGCATTCGAAAAACTAGACTCACAGAAGAACGACCATAAGTTGCCCGAGGCAGCAATAGACCCTTGGAGACAAGTCGGCTGGAGGACGATGTATTGAGTCGCGACGCAATTTGTGTGTCCCATCGTCATTAATAGGCTCTGAACGTTACAATTAACTGTCAGTTTTGCATTGCATTCGAAAAACTAGACTCACAGGAGAACGACCATAAGGTGCCCGAGGCAGCAATAGACCCTTGGAGACAAGTCGGCTGTAGGACGATGTATTGAATCGCGACGCAATTTGTGTGTTCCATCGTCATTAAGAGGCTCTGAACGTTACAATTAACTGTCAGTTTTGCGTCGGATTCGAAAATCTAGACTCACAGAAGAACGACCATAAGGTGCCCGAGGCAGCACTAGACCCTTGGAGACAAGTCGGCTGGAGGACGATGTATTGAATCGCGACGCAATTTGTGTGTTCCATCGTCATTAAGATGCTCTGAACGTTACAATTCACTGTCAGTTTTGCGTGGGATTCGAAAATCTAGACTCACAGGAGAACGACCATAAGGTGCCCGAGGCAGCACTAGACCCTTGGAGACAAGTCGGCTGTAGGACGATGTATTGAATCGCGACGCAATTTGTGTGTTCCATCGTCATTAAGAGGCTCTGAACGTTACAATTAACTGTCAGTTTTGCGTCGTATTCTGAAAACTAGACTCACAGGAGAACGACCATAAGGTGCCCGAGGCAGCAAGAGACCCTTGGAGACAGGTCGGCTGTGGGACGATGTACTGAATCGCGACGCAATTTGTGTGTTCCATCGTCATCAAGAGGCTCTGAACGTTACAATTCACTGTCAGTTTTGCGTCGGATTCGAAAATCTAGACTCACAGGAGAACGAGCATATGATGCCCGAGGCAGCACTAGACCCTTGGAGACAAGTCGGCTGTAGGACGATGTATTGAATCGCGACGCAATTTGTGTGTTCCATCGTCATTAAGAGGCTCTGAACGTTACAATTCACTGTCAGTTTTGCGTCGGATTCGAAAATCTAGACTCACAGATGAACGACCATAAGGTGCCCGAGGCAGCAATAGACCCTTCGAGACAAGTCGGCTGGAGGACGATGTATTGAATCGCGACGCAATCTGTGTGTTCCATCGTCAGTATCAGGCTCTGAACGTTACAATTAACTGTCAGTTTTGCGTCGGATTCGAAAATCTAGACTCACAGGAGAACGAGCATATGGTGCCCGAGGCAGCACTAGACCCTTGGAGACAAGTCGGCTGTAGGACGATGTATTGAATCGCGAAGCAATTTGTGTGTTCCATCGTCATCAAGAGGCTCTGAACGTTACAATTCACTGTCAGTTTTGCGTCGGATTCGAAAATCTAAACTCACAGGAGAACGAGCATATAGTGCCCGAGGCAGCACTAGACCCTTGGAGACAAGTCGGCTGTAGGACGATGTATTGAATCGCGACGCAATTTGTGTGTTCCATCGTCATTAAGAGGCTCTGAACTTTACAATTAACTGTCAGTATTGCGTCGGATTCGAAAATCTAGACTCACAGGAGAACGACCATAAGGTGCCCGAGGCAGCAAGAGACCCTTGGAGACAAGTCGGCTGGAGGACGATGTATTGAGTCGCGACGCAATTTGTGTGTCCCATCGTCATTAACAGGCTCTGAACGTTACAATTCACTGTCAGTTTTGCGTCGGATTCGAAAATCTAGACTCACAGGAGAACGAGCATATGGTGCCCGAGGCAGCACTACACCCTTGGAGACAAGTCGGCTGTAGGACGATGTATTGAATCGCGACGCAATTTGTGTGTCCCATCGTCATTAACAGGCTCTGAACGTTACAATTAACTGTCAGTTTTGCATCGCATTCGAAAAACTAGACTCACAGAAGAACGACCATAAGGTGCCCGAGGCAGCAATAGACCCTTGGAGACAAGTCGGCTGGAGGACGATGTATTGAGTCGCGACGCAATTTGTGTGTCCCATCGTCATTAAGAGGCTCTGAACGTTACAATTAACTGTCAGTTTTGCATCGCATTCGAAAAACTAGACTCACAGGAGAACGACCATAAGGTGCCCGAGGCAGCAATAGACCCTTGGAGACAAGTCGGCTGTAGGACGATGTATTGAATCGCGACGCAATTTGTGTGTTCCATCGTCATTAAGAGGCTCTGAACGTTACAATTAACTGTCAGTTTTGCGTCGGATTCGAAAATCTAGACTCACAGGAGAACGACCATAAGGTGCCCGAGGCAGCACTAGACCCTTGGAGACAAGTCGGCTGGAGGACGATGTATTGAATCGCGACGCAATTTGTGTGTTCCATCGTCATTAAGATGCTCTGAACGTTACAATTCACTGTCAGTTTTGCGTCGGATTCGAAAATCTAGACTCACAGATGAACGACCATAAGGTGCCCGAGGCAGCACTAGACCCTTGGAGACAAGTCGGCTGTAGGACGATGTATTGAATCGCGACGCAATTTGTGTGTTCCATCGTCATCAAGAGGCTCTGAACGTTACAATTAACTGTCAGTTTTGCGTCGGATTCGAAAATCTAGACTCACAGGAGAACGACCATAAGGTGCCCGAGGCAGCACTAGACCCTTGGAGACAAGTCGGCTGGAGGACGATGTATTGAATTGCGACGCAATTTGTGTGTTCCATCGTCATTAAGAGGCTCTGAACGTTACAATTCACTGTCAGTTTTGCGTCGGATTCGAAAATCTAGACTCACAGGAGAACGACCATAAGGTGCCCGAGGCAGCAATAGACCCTTGGAGACAAGTCGGCTGGAGGACGATGTATTGAGTCGCGACGCAATTTGTGTGTTCCATCGTCAGTATCAGGCTCTGAACGTTACAATTAACTGTCAGTTTTGCGTCGGATTCGAAAATCTAGACTCACAGGAGAACGAGCATATGGTGCCCGAGGCAGCACTAGACCCTTGGAGACAAGTCGGCTGTAGGACGATGTATTGAATCGCGAAGCAATTTGTGTGTTCCATCGTCATCAAGAGGCTCTGAACGTTACAATTCACTGTCAGTTTTGCGTCGGATTCGAAAATCTAAACTCACAGGAGAACGAGCATATGGTGCCCGAGGCAGCACTAGACCCTTGGAGACAAGTCGGCTGTAGGACGATGTATTGAATCGCGACGCAATTTGTGTTCCATCGTCATTAAGAGGCTCTGAACTTTACAATTAACTGTCAGTTTTGCGTCGGATTCGAAAATCTAGACTCACAGGAGAACGACCATAAGGTGCCCGAGGCAGCAAGAGACCCTTGGAGACAAGTCGGCTGGAGGACGATGTATTGAGTCGCGACGCAATTTGTGTGTCCCATCGTCATTAACAGGCTCTGAACGTTTCAATTCTCTGTCAGTTTTGCGTCGGATTCGAAAATCTAGACTCACAGGAGAACGAGCATATGGTGCCCGAGGCAGCACTACACCCTTGGAGACAAGTCGGCTGTAGGACGATGTATTGAATCGCGACGCAATTTGTGTGTCCCATCGTCATTAACAGGCTCTGAACGTTACAATTAACTGTCAGTTTTGCATCGCATTCGAAAAACTAGACTCACAGAAGAACGACCATAAGGTGCCCGAGGCAGCAATAGACCCTTGGAGACAAGTCGGCTGGAGGACGATGTATTGAGTCGCGACGCAATTTGTGTGTCCCATCGTCATTAAGAGGCTCTGAACGTTACAATTAACTGTCAGTTTTGCATCGCATTCGAAAAACTAGACTCACAGGAGAACGACCATAAGGTGCCCGAGGCAGCAATAGACCCTTGGAGACAAGTCGGCTGTAGGACGATGTATTGAATCGCGACGCAATTTGTGTGTTCCATCGTCATTAAGAGGCTCTGAACGTTACAATTAACTGTCAGTTTTGCGTCGGATTCGAAAATCTAGACTCACAGGAGAACGACCATAAGGTGCCCGAGGCAGCACTAGACCCTTGGAGACAAGTCGGCTGGAGGACGATGTATTGAATCGCGACGCAATTTGTGTGTTCCATCGTCATTAAGATGCTCTGAACGTTACAATTCACTGTCAGTTTTGCGTCGGATTCGAAAATCTAGACTCACAGATGAACGACCATAAGGTGCCCGAGGCAGCACTAGACCCTTGGAGACAAGTCGGCTGTAGGACGATGTATTGAATCGCGACGCAATTTGTGTGTTCCATCGTCATCAAGAGGCTCTGAACGTTACAATTAACTGTCAGTTTTGCGTCGGATTCGAAAATCTAGACTCACAGGAGAACGACCATAAGGTGCCCGAGGCAGCACTAGACCCTTGGAGACAAGTCGGCTGGAGGACGATGTATTGAGTCGCGACGCAATTTGTGTGTCCCATCGTCATTAACAGGCTCTGAACGTTACAATTCACTGTCAGTTTTGCGTCGGATTCGAAAATCTAGATTCACAGGAGAACGAGCATATGGTGCCCGAGGCAGCACTAGACCCTTGGAGACAAGTCGGCTGTAGGCCGATGTATTGAATCGCGACGCAATTTGTGTGTTCCATCGTCATTAAGAGGCTCTGAACGTTACAATTAACTGTCAGTTTTGCGTCGGATTCGAAAATCTAGACTCACAGGAGAACGACCATAAGGTGCCCGAGGCAGCACTAGACCCTTGGAGACAAGTCGGCTGGAGGACGATGTATTGAATTGCGACGCAATTTGTGTGTTCCATCGTCATTAAGAGGCTCTGAACGTTACAATTCACTGTCAGTTTTGCGTCGGATTCGAAAATCTAGACTCACAGGAGAACGACCATAAGGTGCCCGAGGCAGCAATAGACCCTTCGAGACAAGTCGGCTGGAGGACGATGTATTGAGTCGCGACGCAATTTGTGTGTCCCATCGTCATCAAGAGGCTCTGAACGTTACAATTCACTGTCAGTTTTGCGTCGGATTCGAAAATCTAGACTCACAGGAGAACGAGCATATGGTGCCCGAGGCAGCACTAGACCCTTGGAGACAAGTCGGCTGTAGGACGATGTATTGAATCGCGACGCAATTTGTGTGTTCCATCGTCATTAAGAGGCTCTGAACGTTACAATTCACTCTCAGTTTTGCGTCGGATTCGAAAATCTAGACTCACAGGAGAACGACCATAAGGTGCCCGAGGCAGCACTAGACCCTTGGAGACAAGTCGGCTGGAGGACGATGTATTGAGTCGCGACGCAATTTGTGTGTCCCATCGTCATTAACAGGCTCTGAACGTTACAATTCACTGTCAGTTTTGCGTCGCATTCGAAAATCTAGACTCACAGGAGAACGACCATAAGGTGCCCGAGGCAGCAAGAGACCCTTGGAGACAGGTCGGCTGTGGGACGATGTATTGAATCGCGACGCAATTTGTGTGTTCCATCGTCATCAAGAGGCTCTGAACGTTACAATTCACTGTCAGTTTTGCGTCGGATTCGAAAATCTAGACTCACAGGAGAACGAGCATATGATGCCCGAGGCAGCACTAGACCCTTGGAGACAAGTCGGCTGTAGGACGATGTATTGAATCGCGACGCAATTTGTGTGTTCCATCGTCATTAAGAGGCTCTGAACGTTACAATTCACTGTCAGTTTTGCGTCGGATTCGAAAATCTAGACTCACAGATGAACGACCATAAGGTGCCCGAGGCAGCAATAGACCCTTCGAGACAAGTCGGCTGGAGGACGATGTATTGAATCGCGACGCAATCTGTGTGTTCCATCGTCAGTATCAGGCTCTGAACGTTACAATTAACTGTCAGTTTTGCGTCGGATTCGAAAATCTAGACTCACAGGAGAACGAGCATATGGTGCCCGAGGCAGCACTAGACCCTTGGAGACAAGTCGGCTGTAGGACGATGTATTGAATCGCGAAGCAATTTGTGTGTTCCATCGTCATCAAGAGGCTCTGAACGTTACAATTCACTGTCAGTTTTGCGTCGGATTCGAAAATCTAGACTCACAGGAGAACGAGCATATGGTGCCCGAGGCAGCACTAGACCCTTGGAGACAAGTCGGCTGTAGGACGATGTATTGAATCGCGACGCAATTTGTGTGTTCCATCGTCATTAAGAGGCTCTGAACGTTACAATTAACTGTCAGTTTTGCGTCGGATTCGAAAATCTAGACTCACAGGAGAACGACCATAAGGTGCCCGAGGCAGAACTAGACCCTTGGAGACAAGTCGGCTGGAGGACGATGTATTGAGTCGCGACGCAATTTGTGTGTCCCATCGTCATTAACAGGCTCTGAACGTTACAATTCACTGTCAGTTTTGCGTCGGATTCGAAAATCTAGACTCACAGGAGAACGAGCATATGGTGCCCGAGGCAGCACTACACCCTTGGAGACAAGTCGGCTGTAGGACGATGTATTGAATCGCGACGCAATTTGTGTGTCCCATCGTCTTTAACAGGCTCTGAACGTTACAATTAACTGTCAGTTTTGCATCGCATTCGAAAAACTAGACTCACAGAAGAACGACCATAAGGTGCCCGAGGCAGCAATAGACCCTTGGAGACAAGTCGGCTGGAGGACGATGTATTGAGTCGCGACGCAATTTGTGTGTCCCATCGTCATTAAGAGGCTCTGAACGTTACAATTAACTGTCAGTTTTGCATCGCATTCGAAAAACTAGACTCACAGGAGAACGACCATAAGGTGCCCGAGGCAGCAATAGACCCTTGGAGACAAGTCGGCTGTAGGACGATGTATTGAATCGCGACGCAATTTGTGTGTTCCATCGTCATTAAGAGGCTCTGAACGTTACAATTAACTGTCAGTTTTGCGTCGGATTCGAAAATCTAGACTCACAGGAGAACGACCATAAGGTGCCCGAGGCAGCACTAGACCCTTGGAGACAAGTCGGCTGGAGGACGATGTATTGAATCGCGACGCAATTTGTGTGTTCCATCGTCATTAAGATGCTCTGATCGTTACAATTCACTGTCAGTTTTGCGTCGGATTCGAAAATCTAGACTCACAGATGAACGACCATAAGGTGCCCGAGGCAGCACTAGACCCTTGGAGACAAGTCGGCTGTAGGACGATGTATTGAATCGCGACGCAATTTGTGTGTTCCATCGTCATCAAGAGGCTCTCAACGTTACAATTAACTGTCAGTTTTGCGTCGGATTCGAAAATCTAGACTCACAGGAGAACGACCATAAGGTGCCCGAGGCAGCACTAGACCCTTGGAGACAAGTCGGCTGGAGGACGATGTATTGAGTCGCGACGCAATTTGTGTGTCCCATCGTCATTAACAGGCTCTGAACGTTACAATTCACTGTCAGTTTTGCGTCGGATTCGAAAATCTAGACTCACAGGAGAACGAGCATATGGTGCCCGAGGCAGCACTAGACCCTTGGAGACAAGTCGGCTGTAGGCCGATGTATTGAATCGCGACGCAATTTGTGTGTTCCATCGTCATTAAGAGGCTCTGAACGTTACAATTAACTGTCAGTTTTGCGTCGGATTCGAAAATCTAGACTCACAGGAGAACGACCATAAGGTGCCCGAGGCAGCACTAGACCCTTGGAGACAAGTCGGCTGGAGGACGATGTATTGAATCGCGACGCAATTTGTGTGTTCCATCGTCATTAAGAGGCTCTGAACGTTACAATTCACTGTCAGTTTTGCGTCGGATTCGAAAATCTAGACTCACAGGAGAACGACCATAAGGTGCCCGAGGCAGCAATAGACCCTTGGAGACAAGTCGGCTGGAGGACGATGTATTGAGTCGCGACGCAATTTGTGTGTCCCATCGTCATCAAGAGGCTCTGAACGTTACAATTCACTGTCAGTTTTGCGTCGGATTCGAAAATCTAGACTGACAGGAGAACGAGCATATGGTGCCCGAGGCAGCACTAGACCCTTGGAGACAAGTCGGCTGTAGGACGATGTATTGAATCGCGACGCAATTTGTGTGTTCCATCGTCATTAAGAGGCTCTGAACGTTACAATTCACTCTCAGTTTTGCGTCGGATTCGAAAATCTAGACTCACAGGAGAACGACCATAAGGTGCCCGAGGCAGCACTAGACCCTTGGAGACAAGTCGGCTGGAGGACGATGTATTGAGTCGCGACGCAATTTGTGTGTCCCATCGTCATTAACAGGCTCTGAACGTTACAATTCACTGTCAGTTTTGCGTCAGATTCGAAAATCTAGACTCACAGGAGAACGACCATAAGGTGCCCGAGGCAGCAATAGACCCTTGGAGACAAGTCGGCTGGAGGACGATGTATTGAATCGCGACGCAATTTGTGTGTTCCATCGTCATTAAGAGGCTCTGAACGTTACATTTAACTGTCAGTTTTGCGTCGGATTCGAAAATCTAGACTCACAGGAGAACGACCATAAGGTGCCCGAGGCAGCACTAGACCCTTGGAGACAAGTCGGCTGGAGGACGATGTATTGAGTCGCGACGCAATTTGTGTGTCCCATTGTCATCAAGAGGCTCTGAACGTTACAATTCACTGACAGTTTTGCGTCGGATTCGAAAATCTAGACTCACAGATGAACGACCATAAGGTGCCGGAGGCAGCACTAGACCCTTGGATACAAGTCGGCTGTAGGACGATGTATTGAATCGCGACGCAATTTGTGTGTTCCATCGTCATTAAGAGGCTCTGGACGTTAGAATTCACTCTAAGTTTTGCGTCGGATTCGAAAATCTAGACTCACAGATGAGCGACCATAAGGTGCCCGAGGCAGCAATAGACCCTTGGAGACAAGTCGGCTGGAGGACGATGTATTGAGTCGCGACGCAATTTGTGTGTCCCATCGTCATTAACAGGCTCTGAAGGTTACAATTAACTGTCAGTTTTGCATCGCATTCGAAAAACTAGACTCACAGGAGAACGCCCGAGGCAGCAATAGACCCTTGGAGACAAGTCGGCTGGAGGACGATGTATTGAATCGCGACGCAATTTGTGTGTTCCATCGTCATTAAGAGGCTCTGAACGTTACAATTAACTGTCAGTTTTGCGTCGGATTCGAAAATCTAGACTCACAGGAGAACGACCATAAGGTGCCCGAGGCAGCACTAGACCCTTGGAGACAAGTCGGCTGGAGGACGATGTATTGAATCGCGACGCAATTTGTGTGTTCCATCGTCATTAAGAGGCTCTGAACGTTACAATTCACTGTCAGTTTTGCGTCGGATTCGAAAATCTAGACTCACAGATGAACGACCATAAGGTGCCCGAGGCAGCAATAGACCCTTCGAGACAAGTCGGCTGGAGGACGATGTATTGAATCGCAATGCAATTTGTGTGTTCCATCGTCAGTATCAGGCTCCGAACGTTACAATTAACTGTCAGTTTTGCGTCGGATTCGAAAATCTAGACTCACAGGAGAACGACCATAAGGTGCCCGAGGCAGCACTAGACCCTTGGAGACAAGTCGGCTGGAGGACGATGTATTGAGTCGCGACGCAATTTGTGTGTCCCATCGTCATTAACAGGCTCTGAACGTTACAATTAACTGTCAGTTTTGCGTCGGATTCGAAAATCTAGACTCACAGGAGAACGAGCATATGGTGCCCGAGGCAGCACTAGACCCTTGGAGACAAGTCGGCTGTAGGACGATGTATTGAATCGCGACGCAATTTGTGTGTTCCATCGTCATTAAGAGGCTCTGAACGTTACAATTAACTGTCAGTTTTGCATCGCATTCGAAAATCTAGACTCACAGGAGAACGACCATAAGGTGCCCGAGGCAGCACTAGACCATTGGAGACAAGTCGGCTGGAGGACGATGTATTGAGTCGCGACGCAATTTGTGTGTCCCATCGTCATTAACAGGCTCTGAACGTTACAATTCACTGTCAGTTTTGCGTCGGATTCGAAAATCTAGACTCACAGGAGAACGAGCATATGGTGCCCGAGGCAGCACTAGACCCTTGGAGACAAGTCGGCTGTCTGACGATGTATTGAATCGCGACGCAATTTGTGTGTTCCATCGTCATTAAGAGGCTCTGAACGTTACAATTAACTGTCAGTTTTGCGTCGGATTCGAAAATCTAGACTCACAGAAGAACGACCATAAGGTGCCCGAGGCAGCACTAGACCCTTGGAGACAAGTCGGCTGGAGGACGATGTATTGAATCGCGACGCAATTTGTGTGTTCCATCGTCATTAAGAGGCTCTGAACGTTACAATTCACTGTCAGTTTTGCGTCGGATTCGAAAATCTAGACTCACAGATGAACGACCATAAGGTGCCCGAGGCAGCAATAGACCCTTCGAGACAAGTCGGCTGGAGGACGATGTATTGAATCGCGACGCAATCTGTGTGTTCCATCGTCAGTATCAGGCTCTGAACGTTACAATTAACTGTCAGTTTTGCGTCGGATTCGAAAATCTAGACTCACAGGAGAACGACCATAAGGTGCCCGAGGCAGCACGAGACCCTTGGAGACAAGTCGGCTGGAGGACGATGTATAGAGTCGCGACGCAATTTGTGTGTCCCATCGTCATTAACAGGCTCTGAACGTTACAATTCACTGTCAGTTTTGCGTCAGATTCGAAAATCTAGACTCACAGGAGAACGACCATATGGTGCCCGAGGCAGCAATAGACCCTTGGAGACAAGTCGGCTGGAGGACGATGTATTGAATCAAGACGCAATTTGTGTGTTCCATCGTCATTAAGAGGCTCTGAACGTTACATTTAACTGTCAGTTTTGCGTCGGATTCGAAAATCTAGACTCACAGGAGAACGACCATAAGGTGCCCGAGGCAGCACTACACCATTGGAGACAAGTCGGCTGGAGGACGATGTATTGAGTCGCGACGCAATTTGTGTGTCCCATCGTCATCAAGAGGCTCTGAACGTTACAATTCACTGACAGTTTTGCGTCCGATTCGAAAATCTAGACTCACAGGAGAACGAGCATATGGTGCCCGAGGCAGCACTAGACCCTTGGATACAAGTCGGCTGTAGGACGATGTATTGAATCGCGTCGCAATTTGTGTGTTCCATCGTCATTAAGAGGCTCTGAACGTTACAATTAACTGTCAGTTTTGCGTCGGATTCGAAAATGTAGACTCACAGGAGAACGACCATAAGGTGCCCGAGGCAGCAATAGACCCTTCGAGACAAGTCGGCTGGAGGACGATGTATTGAATCGCGACGCAATTTGTGTGTTCCATCGTCATTAACAGGCTCTGAACGTTACAATTAACTGTCAGTTTTGCGTCGGATTCGAAAAACTAGACTCACAGGAGAACGAGCATATGGTGCCCGAGGCAGCACAAGACCCTTTGAGACAAGTCGGCTTTAGGACGATGTATTGAATCGCGACGCAATTTGTGTGTTCCATCGTCAGTATCAGGCTCTGAACGTTACAATTAACTGTCAGTTTTGCGTCGGATTCGAAAATCTAGACTCACAGGAGAACGACCATAAGGTGCCCGAGGCAGCACTAGACCCTTGGAGACAAGTCGGCTGGAGGACGATGTATTGAGTCGCGACGCAATTTGTGTCCCATCGTCATTAACAGGCTCTGGACGTTACAATTAACTGTCAGTTTTGCGTCGGATTCGAAAATCTAGACTCACAGGAGAACGAGCATATGGTGCCCGAGGCAGCACTAGACCCTTGGAGACAAGTCGGCTGGAGGACGATGTATTGAGTCGCGACGCAATTTGTGTGTCCCATTGTCATCAAGAGGCTCTGAACGTTACAATTCACTGACAGTTTTGCGTCGGATTCGAAAATCTAGACTCACAGATGAACGACCATAAGGTGCCGGAGGCAGCACTAGACCCTTGGATACAAGTCGGCTGTAGGACGATGTATTGAATCGCGACGCAATTTGTGTGTTCCATCGTCATTAAGAGGCTCTGGACGTTAGAATTCACTCTAAGTTTTGCGTCGGATTCGAAAATCTAGACTCACAGATGAGCGACCATAAGGTGCCCGAGGCAGCAATAGACCCTTGGAGACAAGTCGGCTGGAGGACGATGTATTGAGTCGCGACGCAATTTGTGTGTCCCATCGTCATTAACAGGCTCTGAAGGTTACAATTAACTGTCAGTTTTGCATCGCATTCGAAAAACTAGACTCACAGGAGAACGCCCGAGGCAGCAATAGACCCTTGGAGACAAGTCGGCTGGAGGACGATGTATTGAATCGCGACGCAATTTGTGTGTTCCATCGTCATTAAGAGGCTCTGAACGTTACAATTAACTGTCAGTTTTGCGTCGGATTCGAAAATCTAGACTCACAGGAGAACGACCATAAGGTGCCCGAGGCAGCACTAGACCCTTGGAGACAAGTCGGCTGGAGGACGATGTATTGAATCGCGACGCAATTTGTGTGTTCCATCGTCATTAAGAGGCTCTGAACGTTACAATTCACTGTCAGTTTTGCGTCGGATTCGAAAATCTAGACTCACAGATGAACGACCATAAGGTGCCCGAGGCAGCAATAGACCCTTCGAGACAAGTCGGCTGGAGGACGATGTATTGAATCGCGACGCAATTTGTGTGTTCCATCGTCAGTATCACGCTCTGAACTTTACAATTAACTGTCAGTTTTGCGTCGGATTCGAAAATCTAGACTCACAGGAGAACGACCATAAGGTGCCCGTGGCAGCACTAGACCCTTGGAGACAAATCAGCTGGAGGACGATGTATTGAGTCGCGACGCAATTTGTGTGAGCCATCGTCATTAACAGGCTCTGAACGTTACAATTCACTGTCAGTTTTGCGTCGGATTCGAAAATCTAGACTCACAGGAGAACGAGCATATGGTGCCCGAGGCAGCACTAGACCCTTGGAGACAAGTCGGCTGTAGGACGATGTATTGAATCGCGTCGCAATTTGTGTGTTCCATCGTCATTAAGAGGCTCTGAACGTTACAATTAACTGTCAGTTTTGCGTCGGATTCGAAAATGTAGACTCACAGGAGAACGACCATAAGGTGCCCGAGGCAGCAATAGACCCTTCGAGACAAGTCGGCTGGAGGACGATGTATTGAATCGCGACGCAATTTGT
This sequence comes from Schistocerca nitens, assembly GCF_023898315.1. Classification (NCBI taxonomy): domain Eukaryota; kingdom Metazoa; phylum Arthropoda; class Insecta; order Orthoptera; family Acrididae; genus Schistocerca; species Schistocerca nitens. The sequence goes on along the minus strand of NC_064623.1, from coordinate 235,279,968 downwards.
GTGTTCCATCGTCATTAACAGGCTCTGAACGTTACAATTAACTGTCAGTTTTGCGTCGGATTCGAAAAACTAGACTCACAGGAGAACGAGCATATGGTGCCCGAGGCAGCACAAGACCCTTTGAGACAAGTCGGCTTTAGGACGATGTATTGAATCGCGACGCAATTTGTGTGTTCCATCGTCAGTATCAGGCTCTGAACGTTACAATTAACTGTCAGTTTTGCGTCGGATTCGAAAATCTAGACTCACAGGAGAACGACCATAAGGTGCCCGAGGCAGCACTAGACCCTTGGAGACAAGTCGGCTGGAGGACGATGTATTGAGTCGCGACGCAATTTGTGTCCCATCGTCATTAACAGGCTCTGGACGTTACAATTAACTGTCAGTTTTGCGTCGGATTCGAAAATCTAGACTCACAGGAGAACGAGCATATGGTGCCCGAGGCAGCACTAGACCCTTGGAGACAAGTCGGCTGGAGGACGATGTATTGAGTCGCGACTCAATTTGTGTGCCCCATCGTCATTAACAGGCTCTGAACGTTACAATTCACTGTCAGTTTTGCGTCGCATTCGAAAATCTAGACTCACAGGAGAACGAGCATATGGTGCCCGAGGCAGCACTACACCCTTGGAGACAAGTCGGCTGTAGGACGATGTATTGAATCGCGACGCAATTTGTGTGTCCCATCGTCATTAAGAGCTCTGAACGTTACAATTAACTGTCAGTTTTGCATCGCATTCGAAAAACTAGACTCACAGAAGTACGACCATAAGGTGCCCGAGGCAGCAATAGACCCTTGGAGACAAGTCGGCTGGAGGACGATGTATTGAGTCGCGACGCAATTTGTGTGTCCCATCGTCATTAACAGGCTCTGAAGGTTACAATTAACTGTCAGTTTTGCATCGCATTCGAAAAACTAGACTCACAGGAGAACGACCATAAGGTGCCCGTGGCAGCAATAGACCCTTGGAGACAAGTCGGCTGTAGGACGATGTATTGAATCGCGACGCAATTTGTGTGTTCCATCGTCATTAAGAGGCTCTGAACGTTACAATTAACTGTCAGTTTTGCGTCGGATTCGAAAATCTAGACTCACAGGAGAACGACCATAAGGTGCCCGAGGCAGCACTAGACCCTTGGAGACAAGTCGGCTGGAGGACGATGTATTGAATCGCGACGCAATTTGTGTGTTCCATCGTCATTAAGAGGCTCTGAACGTTACAATTCACTGTCAGTTTTGCGTCGGATTCGAAAATCTAGACTCACAGATGAACGACCATAAGGTGCCCGAGGCAGCAATAGACCCTTCGAGACAAGTCGGCTGGAGGACGATGTATTGAATCGCGACGCAATTTGTGTGTTCCATCGTCAGTATCACGCTCTGAACTTTACAATTAACTGTCAGTTTTGCGTCGGATTCGAAAATCTAGACTCACAGGAGAACGACCATAAGGTGCCCGTGGCAGCACTAGACCCTTGGAGACAAATCAGCTGGAGGACGATGTATTGAGTCGCGACGCAATTTGTGTGAGCCATCGTCATTAACAGGCTCTGAACGTTACAATTCACTGTCAGTTTTGCGTCGGATTCGAAAATCTAGACTCACAGGAGAACGAGCATATGGTGCCCGAGGCAGCACTAGACCCTTGGAGACAAGTCGGCTGTAGGACGATGTATTGAATCGCGACGCAATTTGTGTGTTCCATCGTCATTAAGAGGCTCTGAACGTTACAATTAACTGTCAGTTTTGCGTCGGATTCGAAAATCTAGACTCACAGGAGAACGACCATAAGGTGCCCGAGGCAGCACTAGACCCTTGGAGACAAGTCGGCTGGAGGACGATGTATTGAATCGCGACGCAATTTGTGTGTTCCATCGTCATTAAGAGGCTCTGAACGTTACAATTCACTGTCAGTTTTGCGTCGGATTCGAAAATCTAGACTCACAGATGAACGACCATAAGGTGCCCGAGGCAGCAATAGACCCTTCGAGAAAAGTCGGCTGGAGGACGATGTATTGAATCGCGACGCAATTTGTGTGTTCCATCGTCAGTATCAGGCTCTGAACGTTACAATTAACTGTCAGTTTTGCGTCGGATTCGAAAATCTAGACTCACAGGAGAACGACCATAAGGTGCCCGAGGCAGCACTAGACCCTTGGAGACAAGTCGGCTGGAGGACGATGTATTGAGTCGCGACGCAATTTGTGTGTCCCATCGTCATTAACAGGCTCTGAACGTTACAATTCACTGTCAGTTTTGCGGCGGATTCGAAAATCTAGACTCACAGGAGAACGACCATAAGGTGCCCGAGGCAGCAATAGACCCTTGGAGACAAGTCGGCTGAAGGACGATGTATTGAATCGCGACGCAATTAGTGTGTTCCATCGTCATTAAGAGGCTCTGAACGTTACAATTAACTGTCAGTTTTGCGTCGGATTCGAAAATCTAGACTCACAGGAGAACGACCATAAGGTGCCCGAAGCAGCAATAGACCCTTGGAGACAAGTCGGCTGGAGGACGATCTATTGAGTCGCGACGCAATTTGTGTGTCCCATCGTCATGAAGAGGCTCTGAACGTTACAATTCAGTGTCAGTTTTGCGTCGGATTCGAAAATCTAGACTCACAGGAGAACGAGCATATGGTGCCCGAGGCAGCACTAGACCCTTGGAGACAAGTCGGCTGTAGGACGATGTATTGAATCGCGACGCAATTAGTGTGTTCCATCGTCATTAAGAGGCTCTGAACGTTACAATTAACTGTCAGTTTTGCGTCGGATTCGAAAATCTAGACTCACAGGAGAACGACCATAAGGTGCCCGAGGCAGCAAGAGACCCTTGGAGACAGGTTTGCTGGAGGACGATGTATTGAGTCGCGACGCAATTTGTGTGTCCCATCGTCATTAACAGGCTCTGAACGTTACAATTAACTGTCAGTTTTGCGTCGTATTCTGAAAACTAGACTCACAGGAGAACGACCATAAGTGCCCGAGGCAGCAAGAGACCCTTGGAGACAGGTCGGCTGTGGGACGATGTATTGAATCGCGACGCAATTTGTGTGTTCCATCGTCATCAAGAGGCTCTGAACGTTACAATTCACTGTCAGTTTTGCGTCGGATTCGAAAATCTAGACTCACAGGAGAACGAGCATATGGTGCCCAAGGCAGCACTAGACCCTTGGAGACAAGTCGGCTGTAGGACGATGTATTGAATCGCGACGCAATTTGTGTGTTCCATCGTCATTAAGAGGCTCTGAACGTTACAATTCACTGTCAGTTTTGCGTCGGATTCGAAAATCTAGACTCACAGATGAACGACCATAAGGTGCCCGAGGCAGCAATAGACCCTTCGAGACAAGTCGGCTGGAGCACGATGTATTGAATCGCGACGCAATTTGTGTGTTCCATCGTCATTAACAGGCTCTGAACGTTACAATTAACTGTCAGTTTTGCGTCGGATTCGAAAATCTAGACTCACAGGAGAACGACCATAAGGTGCCCGAGGCAGCAAGAGACCCTTGGAGACAGGTCGGCTGGAGGACGATGTATTGAGTCGCGACGCATTTTGTGTGTCCCATCGTCATTAAGAGGCTCTGAACGTTACAATTCACTGTCAGTTTTGCGTCGGATTCGAAAATCTAGACTCACAGGAGAACGAGCATATGGTGCCCGAGGCAGCACTAGACCCTTGGAGACAAGTCGGCTGTAGGACGATGTATTGAATCGCGACGCAATTTGTGTGTTCCATCGTCATTAAGAGGCTCTGAACCTTACAATTAACTGTCAGTTTTGCGTCGGATTCGAAAATCTAGACTCACAGGAGAACGACCATAAGGTGCCCGAGGCAGCACTAGACCCTTGGAGACAAGTCGGCTGTGGGACGATGTATTGAATCGCGACGCAATTTGTGTCTTCCATCGTCATCAAGAGGCTCTGAACGTTACAATTCACTGTCAGTTTTTCGTCGGATTCGAAAATCTAGACTCACAGGAGAACGAGCATATGGTGCCCGAGGCAGCACTAGACCCTTGGAGACAAGTCGGCTGTAGGACGATGTATTGAATCGCGACGCAATTTGTGTGTTCCATCGTCATTAAGAGGCTCTGAACGTTACAATTCACTGTCAGTTTTGCGTCGTATTCTGAAAACTAGACTCACAGGAGAACGACTATAAGGTGCCCGAGGCAGCAAGAGACCCTTCGAGACAAGTCGGCTGGAGGACGATGTATTGAATCGCGACGCAATTTGTGTGTTCCATCGTCAGTATCAGGCTCTGAACGTTACAAATAACTGTCAGTTTTGGCGTCGGATTCGAAAATCTAGACTCACAGGAGAACGACCATAAGGTGCCCGAGGCAGCACTAGACCCTTGGAGACAAGTCGGCTGGAGGACGATGTATTGAGTCGCGACGCAATTTGTGTGTCCCATCGTCATTAACAGGCTCTGAACGTTACAATTCACTGTCAGTTTTGCGTCAGATTCGAAAATCTAGACTCACAGGAGAAAGAGCATAAGGTGCCCGAGGCAGCACTAGACCCTTGGAGACAAGTCGGCTGTAGGACGATGTATTGAATCGCGACGCAATTTGTGTGTTCCATCGTCATTAAGAGGCTCTGAACGTTACAATTAACTGTCAGTTTTGCGTCGGATTCGAAAATCTAGACTCACAGGAGAACGACCATAAGGTGCCCGAGGCAGCAAGAGACCCTTGGAGACAGGTCGGCTGGAGGACGATGTATTGAGTCGCGACGCAATTTGTGTGTCCCATCGTCATTAACAGGCTCTGAACGTTACAATTCAGTCAGTTTTGCGTCGGATTCGAAAATCTAGACTCACAGGAGAACGAGCATATGATGCCCGAGGCAGCACTAGACCCTTGGAGACAAGTCGGCTGTAGGACGAAGTATTGAATCGCGACGCAATTTGTGGGTTCCATCGTCATTAAGAGGCTCTGAACGTTACAATTAACTGTCAGTTTTGCGTCGGATTCGAAAATCTAGACTCACAGGAGAACGACCATAAGGTGCCCGAGGCAGCACTAGACCCTTGGAGACAAGTCGGCTGGAGGACGATGTATTGAGTCGCGACGCAATTTGTGTGTCCCATCGTCATTAACAGGCTCTGAACGTTACAATTAACTGTCAGTTTTGCGTCGTATTCTGAAAACTAGACTCACAGGAGAACGACCATAAGGTGCCCGAGGCAGAAATAGACCCTTGGAGACAAGTCGGCTGGAGGACGATGTATTGAATCGCGACGCAATTTGTGTGTTCCATCGTCATTAAGAGGCTCTGAACGTTACAATTAACTGTCAGTTTTGCGTCGGATTCGAAAATCTAGACTCACAGGAGAACGACCATAAGGTGCCCGAGGCAGCACTAGACCCTTGGAGACAAGTCGGCTGGAGGACGATGTATTGAATCGCGACGCAATTTGTGTGTTCCATCGTCATTAAGAGGCTCTGAACGTTACAATTCACTGTCAGTTTTGCGTCGGATTCGAAAATCTAGACTCACAGATGAACGACCATAAGGTGCCCGAAGCAGCAATAGACCCTTCGAGACAAGTCGGCTGGAGGACGATGTATTGAATCGCGACGCAATTTGTGTGTTCCATCGTCAGTATCAGGCTGAACGTTACAATTAACTGTCAGTTTTGCGTCGGATTCGAAAATCTAGACTCACAGGAGAACGACCATAAGGTGCCCGAGGCAGCACTAGACCCTTGGAGACAAGTCGGCTGGAGGACGATGTATTGAGTCGCGACGCAATTTGTGTGTCCCATCGTCATTAACAGGCTCTGAACGTTACAATTCACTGTCAGTTTTGCGTCAGATTCGAAAATCTAGACTCACAGGAGAACGAGCATATGGTGCCCTAGGCAGCACTAGACCCTTGGAGACAAGTCGGCTGTAGGACGATGTATTGAATCGCGACGCAATTTGTGTGTTCCATCGTCATTAAGAGGCTCGGAACGTTACAATTAACTGTCAGTTTTGCGTCGGATTCGAAAATCTAGACTCACAGATGAACGACCATAAGTTGCCCGAGGCAGCAATAGACCCTTGGAGACAAGTCGGCTGGAGGACGATGTATTGAATCGCGACGCAATTTGTGTGTTCCATCGTCATTAACAGGCTCTGAAAGTTACAATTAATTGTCAGTTTTGCATCCCATTCGAAAATCTAGACTCACAGGAGAACGACCATATGGTGCCCGAGGCAGCACTAGACCCTTTGAGACAAGTCGGCTGTAGGACGATGTATTGAATCGCGACGCAATTTGTGTTCCAACGTCATTAAGAGGCTCTAAACGTTACAACTAACTGTCAGTTTTGCGTCGGATTCGAAAATCTAGACTAACAGGAGAACGACCATAAGGTGCCCGAGGCAGCAAGAGACCCTTGGAGACAGGTCGGCTGGAGGACGATGTATTGAGTCGCGACGCAATTTGTGTGTTCCATCGTCATTAAGAGGCTCTGAACGTTACAATTAACTGTCAGTTTTGCGTCGGATTCGAAAATCTAGACTCACAGGAGAACGACCATAAGGTGCCCGAGGCAGCACTAGACCCTTGGAGACAAGTCGGCTGGAGGACGATGTATTGAATCGCGACGCAATTTGTGTGTTCCATCGTCATTAAGAGGCTCTGAACGTTACAATTCACTGTCAGTTTTGCGTCGGATTCGAAAATCTAGACTCACAGATGAACGACCATAAGGTGCCCGAGGCAGCAATAGACCCTTCGAGACAAGTCGGCTGGAGGACGATGTATTGAATCGCGACGCAATTTGTGTGTTCCATCGTCAGTATCACGCTCTGAACTTTACAATTAACTGTCAGTTTTGCGTCGGATTCGAAAATCTAGACTCACAGGAGAACGACCATAAGGTGCCCGTGGCAGCACTAGACCCTTGGAGACAAAACAGCTGGAGGACGATGTATTGAGTCGCGACGCAATTTGTGTGAGCCATCGTCATTAACAGGCTCTGAACGTTACAATTCACTGTCAGTTTTGCGTCGGATTCGAAAATCTAGACTCACAGGAGAACGAGCATATGGTGCCCGAGGCAGCACTAGACCCTTGGAGACAAGTCGGCTGTAGGACGATGTATTGAATCGCGACGCAATTTGTGTGTTCCATCGTCATTAAGAGGCTCTGAACGTTACAATTAACTGTCAGTTTTGCGTCGGATTCGAAAATCTAGACTCACAGGAGAACGACCATAAGGTGCCCGAGGCAGCACTAGACCCTTGGAGACAAGTCGGCTGGAGGACGATGTATTGAATCGCGACGCAATTTGTGTGTTCCATCGTCATTAAGAGGCTCTGAACGTTACAATTCACTGTCAGTTTTGCGTCGGATTCGAAAATCTAGACTCACAGATGAACGACCATAAGGTGCCCGAGGCAGCAATAGACCCTTCGAGAAAAGTCGGCTGGAGGACGATGTATTGAATCGCGACGCAATTTGTGTGTTCCATCGTCAGTATCAGGCTCTGAACGTTACAATTAACTGTCAGTTTTGCGTCGGATTCGAAAATCTAGACTCACAGGAGAACGACCATAAGGTGCCCGAGGCAGCACTAGACCCTTGGAGACAAGTCGGCTGGAGGACGATGTATTGAGTCGCGACGCAATTTGTGTGTCCCATCGTCATTAACAGGCTCTGAACGTTACAATTCACTGTCAGTTTTGCGGCGGATTCGAAAATCTAGACTCACAGGAGAACGACCATAAGGTGCCCGAGGCAGCAATAGACCCTTGGAGACAAGTCGGCTGAAGGACGATGTATTGAATCGCGACGCAATTAGTGTGTTCCATCGTCATTAAGAGGCTCTGAACGTTACAATTAACTGTCAGTTTTGCGTCGGATTCGAAAATCTAGACTCACAGGAGAACGACCATAAGGTGCCCGAAGCAGCAATAGACCCTTGGAGACAAGTCGGCTGGAGGACGATCTATTGAGTCGCGACGCAATTTGTGTGTCCCATCGTCATGAAGAGGCTCTGAACGTTACAATTCAGTGTCAGTTTTGCGTCGGATTCGAAAATCTAGACTCACAGGAGAACGAGCATATGGTGCCCGAGGCAGCACTAGACCCTTGGAGACAAGTCGGCTGTAGGACGATGTATTGAATCGCGACGCAATTAGTGTGTTCCATCGTCATTAAGAGGCTCTGAACGTTACAATTAACTGTCAGTTTTGCGTCGGATTCGAAAATCTAGACTCACAGGAGAACGACCATAAGGTGCCCGAGGCAGCAAGAGACCCTTGGAGACAGGTTTGCTGGAGGACGATGTATTGAGTCGCGACGCAATTTGTGTGTCCCATCGTCATTAACAGGCTCTGAACGTTACAATTAACTGTCAGTTTTGCGTCGTATTCTGAAAACTAGACTCACAGGAGAACGACCATAAGTGCCCGAGGCAGCAAGAGACCCTTGGAGACAGGTCGGCTGTGGGACGATGTATTGAATCGCGACGCAATTTGTGTGTTCCATCGTCATCAAGAGGCTCTGAACGTTACAATTCACTGTCAGTTTTGCGTCGGATTCGAAAATCTAGACTCACAGGAGAACGAGCATATGGTGCCCAAGGCAGCACTAGACCCTTGGAGACAAGTCGGCTGTAGGACGATGTATTGAATCGCGACGCAATTTGTGTGTTCCATCGTCATTAAGAGGCTCTGAACGTTACAATTCACTGTCAGTTTTGCGTCGGATTCGAAAATCTAGACTCACAGATGAACGACCATAAGGTGCCCGAGGCAGCAATAGACCCTTCGAGACAAGTCGGCTGGAGCACGATGTATTGAATCGCGACGCAATTTGTGTGTTCCATCGTCATTAACAGGCTCTGAACGTTACAATTAACTGTCAGTTTTGCGTCGGATTCGAAAATCTAGACTCACAGGAGAACGACCATAAGGTGCCCGAGGCAGCAAGAGACCCTTGGAGACAGGTCGGCTGGAGGACGATGTATTGAGTCGCGACGCATTTTGTGTGTCCCATCGTCATTAAGAGGCTCTGAACGTTACAATTCACTGTCAGTTTTGCGTCGGATTCGAAAATCTAGACTCACAGGAGAACGAGCATATGGTGCCCGAGGCAGCACTAGACCCTTGGAGACAAGTCGGCTGTAGGACGATGTATTGAATCGCGACGCAATTTGTGTGTTCCATCGTCATTAAGAGGCTCTGAACCTTACAATTAACTGTCAGTTTTGCGTCGGATTCGAAAATCTAGACTCACAGGAGAACGACCATAAGGTGCCCGAGGCAGCACTAGACCCTTGGAGACAAGTCGGCTGTGGGACGATGTATTGAATCGCGACGCAATTTGTGTCTTCCATCGTCATCAAGAGGCTCTGAACGTTACAATTCACTGTCAGTTTTTCGTCGGATTCGAAAATCTAGACTCACAGGAGAACGAGCATATGGTGCCCGAGGCAGCACTAGACCCTTGGAGACAAGTCGGCTGTAGGACGATGTATTGAATCGCGACGCAATTTGTGTGTTCCATCGTCATTAAGAGGCTCTGAACGTTACAATTCACTGTCAGTTTTGCGTCGTATTCTGAAAACTAGACTCACAGGAGAACGACTATAAGGTGCCCGAGGCAGCAAGAGACCCTTCGAGACAAGTCGGCTGGAGGACGATGTATTGAATCGCGACGCAATTTGTGTGTTCCATCGTCAGTATCAGGCTCTGAACGTTACAAATAACTGTCAGTTTTGGCGTCGGATTCGAAAATCTAGACTCACAGGAGAACGACCATAAGGTGCCCGAGGCAGCACTAGACCCTTGGAGACAAGTCGGCTGGAGGACGATGTATTGAGTCGCGACGCAATTTGTGTGTCCCATCGTCATTAACAGGCTCTGAACGTTACAATTCACTGTCAGTTTTGCGTCAGATTCGAAAATCTAGACTCACAGGAGAAAGAGCATAAGGTGCCCGAGGCAGCACTAGACCCTTGGAGACAAGTCGGCTGTAGGACGATGTATTGAATCGCGACGCAATTTGTGTGTTCCATCGTCATTAAGAGGCTCTGAACGTTACAATTAACTGTCAGTTTTGCGTCGGATTCGAAAATCTAGACTCACAGATGAACGACCATAAGGTGCCCGAGGCAGCAATAGACCCTTCGAGACAAGTCGGCTGGAGGACGATGTATTGAATCGCAATGCAATTTGTGTGTTCCATCGTCAGTATCAGGCTCCGAACGTTACAATTAACTGTCAGTTTTGCGTCGGATTCGAAAATCTAGACTCACAGGAGAACGACCATAAGGTGCCCGAGGCAGCAAGAGACCCTTGGAGACAGGTCGGCTGGAGGACGATGTATTGAGTCGCGACGCAATTTGTGTGTCCCATCGTCATTAACAGGCTCTGAACGTTACAATTCAGTCAGTTTTGCGTCGGATTCGAAAATCTAGACTCACAGGAGAACGAGCATATGATGCCCGAGGCAGCACTAGACCCTTGGAGACAAGTCGGCTGTAGGACGAAGTATTGAATCGCGACGCAATTTGTGGGTTCCATCGTCATTAAGAGGCTCTGAACGTTACAATTAACTGTCAGTTTTGCGTCGGATTCGAAAATCTAGACTCACAGGAGAACGACCATAAGGTGCCCGAGGCAGCACTAGACCCTTGGAGACAAGTCGGCTGGAGGACGATGTATTGAGTCGCGACGCAATTTGTGTGTCCCATCGTCATTAACAGGCTCTGAACGTTACAATTAACTGTCAGTTTTGCGTCGTATTCTGAAAACTAGACTCACAGGAGAACGACCATAAGGTGCCCGAGGCAGAAATAGACCCTTGGAGACAAGTCGGCTGGAGGACGATGTATTGAATCGCGACGCAATTTGTGTGTTCCATCGTCATTAAGAGGCTCTGAACGTTACAATTAACTGTCAGTTTTGCGTCGGATTCGAAAATCTAGACTCACAGGAGAACGACCATAAGGTGCCCGAGGCAGCACTAGACCCTTGGAGACAAGTCGGCTGGAGGACGATGTATTGAATCGCGACGCAATTTGTGTGTTCCATCGTCATTAAGAGGCTCTGAACGTTACAATTCACTGTCAGTTTTGCGTCGGATTCGAAAATCTAGACTCACAGATGAACGACCATAAGGTGCCCGAAGCAGCAATAGACCCTTCGAGACAAGTCGGCTGGAGGACGATGTATTGAATCGCGACGCAATTTGTGTGTTCCATCGTCAGTATCAGGCTGAACGTTACAATTAACTGTCAGTTTTGCGTCGGATTCGAAAATCTAGACTCACAGGAGAACGACCATAAGGTGCCCGAGGCAGCACTAGACCCTTGGAGACAAGTCGGCTGGAGGACGATGTATTGAGTCGCGACGCAATTTGTGTGTCCCATCGTCATTAACAGGCTCTGAACGTTACAATTCACTGTCAGTTTTGCGTCAGATTCGAAAATCTAGACTCACAGGAGAACGAGCATATGGTGCCCTAGGCAGCACTAGACCCTTGGAGACAAGTCGGCTGTAGGACGATGTATTAAATCGCGACGCAATTTGTGTGTTCCATCGTCATTAAGAGGCTCGGAACGTTACAATTAACTGTCAGTTTTGCGTCGGATTCGAAAATCTAGACTCACAGATGAACGACCATAAGTTGCCCGAGGCAGCAATAGACCCTTGGAGACAAGTCGGCTGGAGGACGATGTATTGAATCGCGACGCAATTTGTGTGTTCCATCGTCATTAACAGGCTCTGAAAGTTACAATTAATTGTCAGTTTTGCATCCCATTCGAAAATCTAGACTCACAGGAGAACGACCATATGGTGCCCGAGGCAGCACTAGACCCTTTGAGACAAGTCGGCTGTAGGACGATGTATTGAATCGCGACGCAATTTGTGTTCCAACGTCATTAAGAGGCTCTAAACGTTACAACTAACTGTCAGTTTTGCGTCGGATTCGAAAATCTAGACTAACAGGAGAACGACCATAAGGTGCCCGAGGCAGCAAGAGACCCTTGGAGACAGGTCGGCTGGAGGACGATGTATTGAGTCGCGACGCAATTTGTGTGTCCCATCGTCATTAACAGGCTCTGAACGTTACAATTCACTGTCAGTTTTGCGTCGGATTCGAAAATCTAGACTCACAGGAGAACGAGCATATGGTGCCCGAGGCAGCACTAGACCCTTGGAGACAAGTCGGCTGTAGGACGAAGTATTGAATCGCGACGCAATTTGTGTGTTCCATCGTCATTAAGAGGCTCTGAACGTTACAATTAACTGTCAGTTTTGCGTCGGATTCGAAAATCTAGACTCACAGGAGAACGACCATAAGGTGCCCGAGGCAGCACTATACCCTTGGAGACAAGTCGGCTGGAGGACGATGTATTGAATCGCGACGCAATTTGTGTGTCCCATCGTCATTAACAGGCTCTGAACGTTACAATTAACTGTCAGTTTTGCGTCGTATTCTGAAAACTAGACTCACAGGAGAACGACCATAAGGTGCCCGAGGCAGCAAGAGACCCTTGGAGACAGGTCGGCTGTGGGACGATGTATTGAATCGCGACGCAATTTGTGTGTTCCATCGTCATCAAGAGGCTCTGAACGTTACAATTCACTGTCAGTTTTGCGTCGGATTCGAAAGTCTAGACTCACAGGAGAACGAGCATATGGTGCCCGAGGCAGCACTAGACCCTTGGAGACAAGTCGGCTGTAGGACGATGTATTGAATCGCGACGCAATTTGTGTGTTCCATCGTCATTAAGAGGCTCAGAACGTTACAATTCACTGTCAGTTTTGCGTCGGATTCGAAAATCTAGACTCACAGATGAACGACCATAAGGTGCGCGAGGCAGCAATAGACCCTTCGAGACAAGTCGGCTGGAGGACGAAGTATTGAATCGCGACGCAATTTGTGTGTTCCATCGTCATTAACAGGCTCTGAACGTTACAATTCACTGTCAGTTTTGCGTCGTATTCTGAAAACTAGACTCACAGGAGAACGACTATAAGGTGCCCGAGGCAGCAAGAGACCCTTGGAGACAAGTCGGCTGGAGGACGATGTATTGAATCGCGACGCAATTTGTGTGTTCCATCGTCATTAAGAGGCTCTGAACGTTACAATTAACTGTCAGTTTTGCGTCGGATTCGAAAATCTAGACTCACAGGAGAACGACCATAAGGTGCCCGAGGCAGCACTAGACCCTTGGAGACAAGTCGGCTGGAGGACGATGTATTGAATCGCGACGCAATTTGTGTGTTCCATCGTCATTAAGAGGCTCTGAACGTTACAATTCACTGTCAGTTTTGCGTCGGATTCGAAAATCTAGACTCACAGATGAACGACCATAAGTTGCCCGAGGCAGCAATAGACCCTTCGAGACAAGTCGGCTGGAGGACGATGTATTGAATCGCGACGCAAATTGTGTGTCCCATCGTCATTAACAGGCTCTGAACGTTACAATTAACTGTCAGTTTTGCGTCGTATTCTGAAAACTAGACTCACAGGAGAACGACCATAAGGTGCCCGAGGCAGCACTAGACCCTTGGAGACAAGTCGGCTGGAGGACGATGTATTGAGTCGCGACGCAATTTGTGTGTCCCATCGTCATTAACAGGCTCTGAACGTTACAATTCACTGTCAGTTTTGCGTCAGATTCGAAAATCTAGACTCACAGGAGAACGAGCATATGGTGCCCGAGGCAGCACTAGACCCTTGGAGACAAGTCGGCTCTAGGACGATGTATTGAATCGCGACGCAATTTGTGTGTTCCATCGTCATTAAGAGGCTCGGAACGTTACAATTAACTGTCAGTTTTGCGTCGGATTCGAAAATCTAGACTCACAGATGAACGACCATAAGTTGCCCGAGGCAGCAATAGACCCTTGGAGACAAGTCGGCTGGAGGACGATGTATTGAATCGCGACGCAATTTGTGTGTCCCATCGTCATTAACAGGCTCTGAACGTTACAATTCACTGTCAGTTTTGCGTCGTATTCTGAAAACTAGACTCACAGGAGAACGACCATAAGGTGCCCGAGGCAGCAAGAGACCCTTGGAGACAGGTCGGCTGTGGGACGATGTATTGAATCGCGACGCAATTTGTGTGTTCCATCGTCATCAAGAGGCTCTGAACGTTACAATTCACTGTCAGTTTTGCGTCGGATTCGAAAGTCTAGACTCACAGGAGAACGAGCATATGGTGCCCGAGGCAGCACTAGACCCTTGGAGACAAGTCGGCTGTAGGACGATGTATTGAATCGCGACGCAATTTGTGTGTTCCATCGTCATTAAGAGGCTCTGAACGTTACAATTCACTGTCAGTTTTGCGTCGGATTCGAAAATCTAGACTCACAGATGAACGACCATAAGGTGCGCGAGGCAGCAATAGACCCTTCGAGACAAGTCGGCTGGAGGACGAAGTATTGAATCGCGACGCAATTTGTGTGTTCCATCGTCATTAACAGGCTCTGAACGTTACAATTCACTGTCAGTTTTGCGTCGTATTCTGAAAACTAGACTCACAGGAGAACGACTATAAGGTGCCCGAGGCAGCAATAGACCCTTGGAGACAAGTCGGCTGGAGGACGATGTATTGAATCGCGACGCAATTTCTGTGTTCCATCGTCATTAAGAGGCTCTGAACGTTACAATTAACTGTCAGTTTTGCGTCGGATTCGAAAATCTAGACTCACAGGAGAACGACCATAAGGTGCCCGAGGCAGCAAGAGACCCTTGGAGACAAGTCGGCTGGAGGACGATGTATTGAGTCGCGACGCAATTTGTGTGTCCCATCGTCATTAACAGGCTCTGAACGTTACAATTCACTGTCAGTTTTGCGTCAGATTCGAAAATCTAGACTCACAGGAGAAAGAGCATATGGTGCCCGAGGCAGCACTAGACCCTTGGAGACAAGTCGGCTGGAGGACGATGTATTGAATCGCGACGCAATTTGTGTGTTCCATCGTCATTAAGAGGCTCTGAACGTTACAATTCACTGTCAGTTTTGCGTCGGATTCGAAAATCTAGACTCACAGATGAACGACCATAAGGTGCCCGAGGCAGCAATAGACCCTTCGAGACAAGTCGGCTGGAGGACGATGTATTGAATCGCGACGCAATTTGTGTGTTCCATCGTCATTAACAGGCTCTGAACGTTACAATTAATTGTCAGTTTTGCATCGCATTCGAAAATCTAGACTCACAGGAGAACGACCATTATGGTGCCCGAGGCAGCACTAGACCCTTTGAGACAAGTCGGCTGTAGGACGATGTATTGAATCGAGACGCAATTTGTGTGTTCCATCGTCATTAAGAGTCTCTAAACGTTACAATTAACTGTCAGTTTTGCGTCGGATTCGAAAATCTAGACTCACAGGAGAACGACCATAAGGTGCCCGAGGCAGCAAGAGACCCTTGGAGACAGGTCGGCTGGAGGACGATGTATTGAGTCGCGACGCAATTTGTGTGTCCCATCGTCATTAACAGGCTCTCAACGTTACAATTCACAGTCAGTTTTGCGTCGGATTCGAAAATCTAGACTCACAGGAGAACGAGCATATGGTGCCCGAGGCAGCACTAGACCCTTGGAGACAAGTCGGCTGTAGGACGAAGTATTGAATCGCGACGCAATTTGTGTGTCCCATCGTCATTAAGAGGCTCTGAACGTTACAATTAACTGTCAGTTTTGCGTCGGATTCGAAAATCTAGACTCACAGGAGAACGACCATAAGGTGCCCGAGGCAGCACTAGACCCTTGGAGACAAGTCGGCTGGAGGACGATGTATTGAGTCGCGACGCAATTTGTGTGTCCCATCGTCATTAACAGGCTCTGAACGTTACAATTAACTGTCAGTTTTGCGTCGTATTCTGAAAACTAGACTCACAGGAGAACGACCACAAGGTGCCCGAGGCAGCAAGAGACCCTTGGAGACAGGTCGGCTGTGGGACGATGTATTGAATCGCGACGCAATTTGTGTGTTCCATCGTCATCAAGAGGCTCTGAACGTTACAATTCACTGTCAGTTTTGCGTCGGTTTCGAAAATCTAGACTCACAGGAGAACGAGCATAAGGTGCCCGAGGCAGCAATAGACCCTTCGAGACAAGTCGGCTGGAGGACGATGTATTGAATCGCGACGCAATTTGTGTGTTCCATCGTCATTAAGAGGCTCTGAACGTTACAATTAACTGTCAGTTTTGCGTCGGATTCGAAAATCTAGACTCACAGGAGAACGACCATAAGGTGCCCGAGGCAGCAAGAGACCCTTGGAGACAGGTCGGCTGGAGGACGATGTATTGAGTCGCGACGCAATTTGTGTGTCCCATCGTCATTAACAGGCTCTGAACGTTACAATTCACTGTCAGTTTTGCGTCGGATTCGAAAATCTAGACTCACAGGAGAACGAGCATATGGTGCCCGAGGCAGCACTAGACCCTTGGAGACAAGTCGGCTGTAGGACGAAGTATTGAATCGCGACGCAATTTGTGGGTTCCATCGTCATTAAGAGGCTCTGAACGTTACAATTAACTGTCAGTTTTGCGTCGGATTCGAAAATCTAGACTCACAGGAGAACGACCATAAGGTGCCCGAGGCAGCACTAGACCCTTGGAGACAAGTCGGCTGGAGGACGATGTATTGAGTCGCGACGCAATTTGTGTGTCCCATCGTCATTAACAGGCTCTGAACGTTACAATTAACTGTCAGTTTTGCGTCGTATTCTGAAAACTAGACTCACAGGAGAACGACCATAAGGTGCCCGAGGCAGCACTAGACCCTTCGAGACAAGTCGGCTGGAGGACGATGTATTGAATCGCGACGCAAATTGTGTGTCCCATCGTCATTAACAGGCTCTGAACGTTACAATTAACTGTCAGTTTTGCGTCGTATTCTGAAAACTAGACTCACAGGAGAACGACCATAAGGTGCCCGAGGCAGCACTAGACCCTTGGAGACAAGTCGGCTGGAGGACGATGTATTGAGTCGCGACGCAATTTGTGTGTCCCATCGTCATTAACAGGCTCTGAACGTTACAATTCACTGTCAGTTTTGCGTCAGATTCGAAAATCTAGACTCACAGGAGAACGAGCATATGGTGCCCGAGGCAGCACTAGACCCTTGGAGACAAGTCGGCTCTAGGACGATGTATTGAATCGCGACGCAATTTGTGTGTTCCATCGTCATTAAGAGGCTCGGAACGTTACAATTAACTGTCAGTTTTGCGTCGGATTCGAAAATCTAGACTCACAGATGAACGACCATAAGTTGCCCGAGGCAGCAATAGACCCTTGGAGACAAGTCGGCTGGAGGACGATGTATTGAATCGCGACGCAATTTGTGTGTCCCATCGTCATTAACAGGCTCTGAACGTTACAATTAACTGTCAGTTTTGCGTCGTATTCTGAAAACTAGACTCACAGGAGAACGACCATAAGGTGCCCGAGGCAGCAAGAGACCCTTGGAGACAGGTCGGCTGTGGGACGATGTATTGAATCGCGACGCAATTTGTGTGTTCCATCGTCATCAAGAGGCTCTGAACGTTACAATTCACTGTCAGTTTTGCGTCGGATTCGAAAGTCTAGACTCACAGGAGAACGAGCATATGGTGCCCGAGGCAGCACTAGACCCTTGGAGACAAGTCGGCTGTAGGACGATGTATTGAATCGCGACGCAATTTGTGTGTTCCATCGTCATTAAGAGGCTCTGAACGTTACAATTCACTGTCAGTTTTGCGTCGGATTCGAAAATCTAGACTCACAGATGAACGACCATAAGGTGCGCGAGGCAGCAATAGACCCTTCGAGACAAGTCGGCTGGAGGACGAAGTATTGAATCGCGACGCAATTTGTGTGTTCCATCGTCATTAACAGGCTCTGAACGTTACAATTCACTGTCAGTTTTGCGTCGTATTCTGAAAACTAGACTCACAGGAGAACGACTATAAGGTGCCCGAGGCAGCAATAGACCCTTGGAGACAAGTCGGCTGGAGGACGATGTATTGAATCGCGACGCAGTTTCTGTGTTCCATCGTCATTAAGAGGCTCTGAACGTTACAATTAACTGTCAGTTTTGCGTCGGATTCGAAAATCTAGACTCACAGGAGAACGATCATAAGGTGCCCGAGGCAGCAAGAGACCCTTGGAGACAAGTCGGCTGGAGGACGATGTATTGAGTCGCGACGCAATTTGTGTGTCCCATCGTCATTAACAGGCTCTGAACGTTACAATTCACTGTCAGTTTTGCGTCAGATTCGAAAATCTAGACTCACAGGAGAAAGAGCATATGGTGCCCGAGGCAGCACTAGACCCTTGGAGACAAGTCGGCTGTAGGACGATGTATTGAATCGCGACGCAATTTGTGTGTTCCATCGTCATTAAGAGGCTCTGAACGTTACAATTAACTGTCAGTTTTGCGTCGGATTCGAAAATCTAGACTCACAGATGAACGACCATAAGGTGCCCGAGGCAGCAATAGACCCTTCGAGACAAGTCGGCTGGAGGACGATGTATTGAATCGCGACGCAATTTGTGTGTTCCATCGTCATTAACAGGCTCTGAACGTTACAATTAATTGTCAGTTTTGCATCGCATTCGAAAATCTAGACTCACAGGAGAACGACCATTATGGTGCCCGAGGCAGCACTAGACCCTTTGACACAAGTCGGCTGTAGGACGATGTATTGAATCGAGACGCAATTTGTGTGTTCCATCGTCATTAAGAGTCTCTAAACGTTACAATTAACTGTCAGTTTTGCGTCGGATTCGAAAATCTAGACTCACAGGAGAACGACCATAAGGTGCCCGAGGCAGCAAGAGACCCTTGGAGACAGGTCGGCTGGAGGACGATGTATTGAGTCGCGACGCAATTTGTGTGTCCCATCGTCATTAACAGGCTCTCAACGTTACAATTCACAGTCAGTTTTGCGTCGGATTCGAAAATCTAGACTCACAGGAGAACGAGCATATGGTGCCCGAGGCAGCACTAGACCCTTGGAGACAAGTCGGCTGTAGGACGAAGTATTGAATCGCGACGCAATTTGTGTGTCCCATCGTCATTAAGAGGCTCTGAACGTTACAATTAACTGTCAGTTTTGCGTCGGATTCGAAAATCTAGACTCACAGGAGAACGACCATAAGGTGCCCGAGGCAGCACTAGACCCTTGGAGACAAGTCGGCTGGAGGACGATGTATTGAGTCGCGACGCAATTTGTGTGTCCCATCGTCATTAACAGGCTCTGAACGTTACAATTAACTGTCAGTTTTGCGTCGTATTCTGAAAACTAGACTCACAGGAGAACGACCACAAGGTGCCCGAGGCAGCAAGAGACCCTTGGAGACAGGTCGGCTGTGGGACGATGTATTGAATCGCGACGCAATTTGTGTGTTCCATCGTCATCAAGAGGCTCTGAACGTTACAATTCACTGTCAGTTTTGCGTCGGTTTCGAAAATCTAGACTCACAGGAGAACGAGCATAAGGTGCCCGAGGCAGCAATAGACCCTTCGAGACAAGTCGGCTGGAGGACGATGTATTGAATCGCGACGCAATTTGTGTGTTCCATCGTCATTAAGAGGCTCTGAACGTTACAATTAACTGTCAGTTTTGCGTCGGATTCGAAAATCTAGACTCACAGGAGAACGACCATAAGGTGCCCGAGGCAGCAAGAGACCCTTGGAGACAGGTCGGCTGGAGGACGATGTATTGAGTCGCGACGCAATTTGTGTGTCCCATCGTCATTAACAGGCTCTGAACGTTACAATTCACTGTCAGTTTTGCGTCGGATTCGAAAATCTAGACTCACAGGAGAACGAGCATATGGTGCCCGAGGCAGCACTAGACCCTTGGAGACAAGTCGGCTGTAGGACGAAGTATTGAATCGCGACGCAATTTGTGGGTTCCATCGTCATTAAGAGGCTCTGAACGTTACAATTAACTGTCAGTTTTGCGTCGGATTCGAAAATCTAGACTCACAGGAGAACGACCATAAGGTGCCCGAGGCAGCACTAGACCCTTGGAGACAAGTCGGCTGGAGGACGATGTATTGAGTCGCGACGCAATTTGTGTGTCCCATCGTCATTAACAGGCTCTGAACGTTACAATTAACTGTCAGTTTTGCGTCGTATTCTGAAAACTAGACTCACAGGAGAACGACCATAAGGTGCCCGAGGCAGCAATAGACCCTTGGAGACAAGTCGGCTGGAGGACGATGTATTGAATCGCGACGCAATTTGTGTGTTCCATCGTCATTTAGAGGCTCTGAACGTTACAATTAACTGTCAGTTTTGCGTCGGATTCGAAAATCTAGACTCACAGGAGAACGACCATAAGGTGCCCGAGGCAGCACTAGACCCTTGGAGACAAGTCGGCTGGAGGACGATGTATTGAATCGCGACGCAGTTTGTGTGTTCCATCGTCATTAAGAGGCTCTGAACGTTACAATTCACTGTCAGTTTTGCGTCGGATTCGAAAATCTAGACTCACAGATGAACGACCATAAGGTGCCCGAGGCAGCAATAGACCCTTGGAGACAAGTCGGCTGGAGGACGATGTATTGAATCGCGACGCAATTTGTGTGTTCCATCGTCATTAAGAGGCTCTGAACGTTACAATTAACTGTCAGTTTTGCGTCGGATTCGAAAATCTAGACTCACAGGAGAACGACCATAAGGTGCCCGAGGCAGCACTAGACCCTTGGAGACAAGTCGGCTGGAGGACGATGTATTGAGTCGCGACGCAATTTGTGTGTCCCATCGTCATTAACAGGCTCTGAACGTTACAGTTCACTGTCAGTTTTGCGTCAGATTCGAAAATCTAGACTCACAGGAGAACGAGCATATGGTGCCCGAGGCAGCACTAGACCCTTGGAGACAAGTCGGCTGTAGGACGATGTATTGAATCGCGACGCAATTTGTGTGTTCCATCGTCATTAAGAGGCTCGGAACGTTACAATTAACTGTCAGTTTTGCGTCGGATTCGAAAATCTAGACTCACAGATGAACGACCATAAGTTGCCCGAGGCAGCAATAGACCCTTGGAGACAAGTCGGCTGGAGGACGATGTATTGAATCGCGACGCAATTTGTGTGTTCCATCGTCATTAACAGGCTCTGAAAGTTACAATTAATTGTCAGTTTTGCATCGCATTCGAAAATCTAGACTCACAGGAGAACGACCATATGGTGCCCGAGGCAGCACTAGACCCTTTGAGACAAGTCGGCTGTAGGACGATGTATTGAATCGCGACGCAATTTGTGTTCCAACGTCATTAAGAGGCTCTAAACGTTACAACTAACTGTCAGTTTTGCGTCGGATTCGAAAATCTAGACTCACAGGAGAACGACCATAAGGTGCCCGAGGCAGCAAGAGACCCTTGGAGACAGGTCGGCTGGAGGACGATGTATTGAGTCGCGACGCAATTTGTGTGTCCCATCGTCATTAACAGGCTCTGAACGTTACAATTCACTGTCAGTTTTGCGTCGGATTCGAAAATCTAGACTCACAGGAGAACGAGCATATGGTGCCCGAGGCAGCACTAGACCCTTGGAGACAAGTCGGCTGTAGGACGAAGTATTGAATCGCGACGCAATTTGTGTGTTCCATCGTCATTAACAGGCTCTGAACGTTACAATTAACTGTCAGTTTTGCGTCGGATTCGAAAATCTAGACTCACATGAGAACGACCATAAGGTGCCCGAGGCAGCACTAGACCCTTGGAGACAAGTCGGCTGGAGGACGATGTATTGAATCGCGACGCAATTTGTGTGTCCCATCGTCATTAACAGGCTCTGAACGTTACAATTCACTGTCAGTTTTGCGTCGTATTCTGAAAACTAGACTCACAGGAGAACGACTATAAGGTGCCCGAGGCAGCAAGAGACCCTTGGAGACAGGTCGGCTGTGGGACGATGTATTGAATCGCGACGCAATTTGTGTGTTCCATCGTCATCAAGAGGCTCTGAACGTTACAATTCACTGTCCGTTTTGCGTCGGATTCGAAAATCTAGACTCACAGATGAACGACCATAAGGTGCGCGAGGCAGCAATAGACCCTTCGAGACAAGTCGGCTGGAGGACGAAGTATTGAATCGCGACGCAATTTGTGTGTTCCATCGTCATTAACAGGCTCTGAACGTTACAATTCACTGTCAGTTTTGCGTCGAATTCTGAAAACTAGACTCACAGGAGAACGACTATAAGGTGCCCGAGGCAGCAATAGACCCTTGGAGACAAGTCGGCTGGAGGACGATGTATTGAATCGCGACGCAATTTGTGTGTTCCATCGTCATTAAGAGGCTCTGAACGTTACAATTAACTGTCAGTTTTGCGTCGGATTCGAAAATCTAGACTCACAGGAGAACGACCATAAGGTGCCCGAGGCAGCACTAGACCCTTGGAGACAAGTCGGCTGGAGGACGATGTATTGAATCGCGACGCAATTTGTGTGTTCCATCGTCATTAAGAGGCTCTGAACGTTACAATTCACTGTCAGTTTTGCGTCGGATTCGAAAATCTAGACTCACAGATGAACGACCATAAGGTGCCCGAGGCAGCAATAGACCCTTCGAGACAAGTCGGCTGGAGGACGATGTATTGAATCGCGACGCAAATTGTGTGTTCCATCGTCAGTATCAGGCTCTGAACGTTACAATTAACTGTCAGTTTTGCGTCGGATTCGAAAATCTAGACTCACAGATGAACGACCATAAGGTGCCCGAGGCAGCACTAGACCCTTGGAGACAAGTCGGCTGGAGGACGATGTATTGAGTCGCGACGCAATTTGTGTGTCCCATCGTCATTAACAGGCTCTGAACGTTACAATTCACTGTCAGTTTTGCGTCAGATTCGAAAATCTAGACTCACAGGAGAACGAGCATATGGTGCCCGAGGCAGCACTAGACCCTTGGAGACAAGTCGGCTGTAGGACGATGTCTTGAATCGCGACGCAATTTGTGTGTTCCATCGTCATTAAGAGGCTCTGAACGTTACAATTAACTGTCAGTTTTGCGTCGGATTCGAAAATCTAGACTCACAGGAGAACGACCATATGGTGCCCGAGGCAGCACTAGACCCTTGGAGACAAGTCGGCTGTAGGACGATGTATTGAATCGCGACGCAATTTGTGTGTTCCATCGTCATTAAGAGGCTCGGAACGTTACAATTAACTGTCAGTTTTGCGTCGGATTCGAAAATCTAGACTCACAGATGAACGACCATAAGTTGCCCGAGGCAGCAATAGACCCTTGGAGACAAGTCGGCTGGAGGACGATGTATTGAATCGCGACGCAATTTGTGTGTCCCATCGTCATTAACAGGCTCTGAACGTTACAATTAACTGTCAGTTTTGCGTCGTATTCTGAAAACTAGACTCACAGGAGAACGACCATAAGGTGCCCGAGGCAGCAAGAGACCCTTGGAGACAGGTCGGCTGTGGGACGATGTATTGAATCGCGACGCAATTTGTGTGTTCCATCGTCATCAAGAGGCTCTGAACGTTACAATTCACTGTCAGTTTTGCGTCGGATTCGAAAGTCTAGACTCACAGGAGAACGAGCATATGGTGCCCGAGGCAGCACTAGACCCTTGGAGACAAGTCGGCTGTAGGACGATGTATTGAATCGCGACGCAATTTGTGTGTTCCATCGTCATTAAGAGGCTCTGAACGTTACAATTCACTGTCAGTTTTGCGTCGGGTTCGAAAATCTAGACTCACAGATGAACGACCATAAGGTGCGCGAGGCAGCAATAGACCCTTCGAGACAAGTCGGCTGGAGGACGAAGTATTGAATCGCGACGCAATTTGTGTGTTCCATCGTCATTAACAGGCTCTGAACGTTACAATTCACTGTCAGTTTTGCGTCGTATTCTGAAAACTAGACTCACAGGAGAACGACTATAAGGTGCCCGAGGCAGCAATAGACCCTTGGAGACAAGTCGGCTGGAGGACGATGTATTGAATCGCGACGCAATTAGTGTGTTCCATCGTCATTAAGAGGCTCTGAACGTTACAATTAACTGTCAGTTTTGCGTCGGATTTGAAAATCTAGACTCACAGGAGAACGACCATAAGGTGCCCGAGGCAGCACTAGACCCTTGGAGACAAGTCGGCTGGAGGACGATGTATTGAATCGCGACGCAATTTGTGTGTTCCATCGTCATTAAGAGGCTCTGAACGTTACAATTCACTGTCAGTTTTGCGTCGGATTCGAAAATCTAGACTCACAGATGAACGACCATAAGGTGCCCGAGGCAGCAATAGACCCTTCGAGACAAGTCGGCTGGAGGACGATGTATTGAATCGCGACGCAAATTGTGTGTTCCATCGTCAGTATCAGGCTCTGAACGTTACAATTAACTGTCAGTTTTGCGTCGGATTCGAAAATCTAGACTCACAGGAGAACGACCATAAGGTGCCCGAGGCAGCACTAGTCCCTTGGAGACAAGTCGGCTGGAGGACGATGTATTGAGTCGCGACGCAATTTGTGTGTCCCATCGTCATTAACAGGCTCTGAACGTTACAATTCACTGTCAGTTTTGCGTCAGATTCGAAAATCTAGACTCACAGGAGAACGAGCATATGGTGCCCGAGGCAGCACTAGACCCTTGGAGACAAGTCGGCTGTAGGACGATGTCTTGAATCGCGACGCAATTTGTGAGTTCCATCGTCATTAAGAGGCTCTGAACGTTACAATTAACTGTCAGTTTTGCGTCGGATTCGAAAATCTAGACTCACAGGAGAACGACCATAAGGTGCCCGAGGCAGCACTAGACCCTTGGAGACAAGTCGGCTGGAGGACGATGTATTGAATCGCGACGCAATTTGTGTGTTCCATCGTCATTAACAGGCTCTGAACGTTACAATTCACTGTCAGTTTTGCGTCGTATTCTGAAAACTTGACTCACAGGAGAACGACCATAAGGTGCCTGAGGCAGCAATAGACCCTTGGAGACAAGTCGGCTGGAGGACGATGTATTGAATCGCGACGCAATTTGTGTGTTCCATCGTCATTAAGAGGCTCTGAACGTTACAATTAACTGTCAGTTTTGCGCCGAATTCGAAAATCTAGACTCACAGGAGAACGACCATAAGGTGCCCGAGGCAGCACTAGACCCTTGGAGACAAGTCGGCTGGAGGACGATGTATTGAATCGCGACGCAATTTGTGTGTTCCATCGTCATTAAGAGGCTCTGAACGTTACAATTCACTGTCAGTTTTGCGTCGGATTCGAAAATCTAGACTCACAGATGAACGACCATAAGGTGCCCGAGGCAGCAATAGACCCTTCGAGACAAGTCGGCTGGAGGACGATGTATTGAATCGCGACGCAATTTGTGTGTTCCATCGTCAGTATCAGGCTCTGAACGTTACAATTAACTGTCAGTTTTGCGTCGGATTCGAAAATCTAGACTCACAGGAGAACGACCATAAGGTGCCCGAGGCAGCACTAGACCCTTGGAGACAAGTCGGCTGGAGGACGATGTATTGAATCGCGACGCAATTTGTGTGTTCCATCGTCATTAAGAGGCTCTGAACGTTACAATTAACTGTCAGTTTTGCGTCGTATTCTGAAAACTAGACTCACAGGAGAACGACCATAAGGTGCCCGAGGCAGCTTGAGACCCTTGGAGACAGGTCGGCTGTGGGACGATGTATTGAATCGCGACGCAATTTGTGTGTTCCATCGTCATCAAGAGGCTCTGAACGTTACAATTAACTGTCAGTTTTGCATCGCATTCGAAAAACAAGACTCACGGGAGAACGACCATAAGGTGCCCGAGGCAGCAATAGACCCTTGGAGACAAGTCGGCTGGAGGACGATGTATTGAATCGCGACGCAATTTGTGTGTTCCATCGTCATTAACAGGCTCTGAACGTTACAATTAACTGTCAGTTTTGCGTCGGATTCGAAAATCTAGACTCACAGGAGAACGACCATAAGGTACCCGAGGCAGCACTAGACCCTTGGAGACAAGTCGGCTGGAGGACGATGTATTGAGTCGCGACGCAATATGTGTGTCCCGCCGTCATTAACAGGCTATGAACGTTACAATTAACTGTCAGTTTTGCGTCGGATTCGAAAATCTAGACTCACAGGAGAACGAGCATAAGGTGCCCGAGGCAGCAATAGACCCTTCGAGACAAGTCGGCTGGAGGACGATGTATTGAATCGCGACGCAATTTGTGTGTTCCATCGTCATTAAGAGGCTCTGAACGTTACAATTAACTGTCAGTTTTGCGTCGTATTCTGAAAACTAGACTCACAGGAGAACGACCATAAGGTGCCCGAGGCAGCAAGAGACCCTTGGAGACAGGTCGGCTGTGGGACAATGTATTGAATCGCGACGCAATTTGTGTGTTCCATCGTCATCAAGAGGCTCTGAACGTTACAATTCACTGTCAGTTTTGCGTCGGATTCGAAAATCTAGACTCACAGATGAACGACCATAAGGTGCCCGAGGCAGCACTAGACCCTTGGAGACAAGTCGGCTGGAGGACGATGTTTTGAATCGCGACGCAATTTGTGTGTTCCATCGTCATTAAGAGGCTCTGAACGTTACAATTCACTGTCAGTTTTGCGTCGTATTCTGAAAACTAGACTCACAGGAGAACGACCATAAGGTGCCCGAGGCAGCAATAGACCCTTGGAGACAAGTCGGCCGGAGGACGATGTATTGAATCGCGACGCAATTTGTGTGTTCCATCGTCATTAAGAGGCTCTGAACGTTACAATTAACTGTCAGTTTTGCGTCGGATTCGAAAATCTAGACTCACAGGAGAACGACCATAAGGTGCCCGAGGCAGCACTAGACCCTTGGAGACAAGTCGGCTGGAGGACGATGTATTGAATCGCGACGCAATTTGTGTGTTCCATCGTCATTAAGTGGCTCTGAACGTTACAATTCACTGTCAGTTTTGCGTCGGATTCGAAAATCTAGACTCACAGATGAACGACCATAAGGTGCCCGAGGCAGCAATAGACCCTTCGAGACAAGTCGGCTGGAGGACGATGTATTGAATCGCGACGCAATTTGTGTGTTCCATCGTCAGTATCAGGCTCTGAACGTTACAATTAACTGTCAGTTTTGCGTCGGATTCGAAAATCTAGACTCACAGGAGAACGACCATAAGGTGCCCGAGGCAGCACTAGACCCTTGGAGACAAGTCGGCTGGAGGACGATGTATTGAATCGCGACGCAATTTGTGTGTTCCATCGTCATCAAGAGGCTCTGAACGTTACAATTAACTGTCAGTTTTGCGTCGTATTCTGAAAACTAGACTCACAGGAGAACGACCATAAGGTGCCCGAGGCATCAATAGACCCTTGGAGACAAGTCGGCTGGAGGACGATGTATTGAATCGCGACGCAATTTGTGTGTTCCATCGTCAGTATCAGGCTCTGAACGTTACAATTAACTCTCAGTTTTGCGTCGGATTCGAAAATCTAGACTCACAGGAGAACGACCATAAGGTGCCCGAGGCAGCAATAGACCCTTGGAGACAAGTCGGCTGGAGGACGATGTATTGAATCGCGACGCAATTTGTGTGTTCCATCGTCATTAAGAGGCTCTGAACGTTACAATTAACTGTCAGTTTTGCGTCGGATTCGAAAATCTAGACTCACAGGAGAACGACCATAAGGTGCCCGAGGCAGCACTAGACCCTTGGAGACAAGTCGGCTGGAGGACGATGTATTGAGTCGCGACGCAATTTGTGTGTCCCATCGTCATTAACAGGCTCTGAACGTTACAATTCACTGTCAGTTTTGCGTCAGATTCGAAAATCTAGACTCACAGGAGAACGAGCATATGGTGCCCGAGGCAGCACTAGACCCTTGGAGACAAGTCGGCTGTAGGACGATGTATTGAATCGCGACGCAATTTGTGTGTTCCATCGTTATTAAGATGCTCTGAACGTTACAATTAACTATCAGTTTTGCGTCGGATTCGAAAATCTAGACTCACAGGAGAACGACCATAAGGTGGCCGAGGCAGCACTAGACCCTTGGAGACAAGTCGGCTGGAGGACGATGTATTGAGTCGCGACGCAATTTGTGTGTCCCATCGTCATTAACAGGCTCTGAACGTTACAATTAACTGTCAGTTTTGCATCGCATTCGAAAATCTAGACTCACAGGAGAACGACCATAAGGTGCCCGAGGCAGCAAGACACCCTTGGAGACAGGTCGGCTGTGGGACGATGTATTGAATCGCGACGCAATTTGTGTGTTCCATCGTCATCAAGAGGCTCTGAACGTTACAATTAACTGTCAGTTTTGCATCGCATTCGAAAAACAAGACTCACAGGAGAACGACCATAAGGTGCCCGAGGCAGCAATAGACCCTTGGAGACAAGTCGGCTGGAGGACGATGTATTGAATCGCGACGCAATTTGTGTGTTCCATCGTCATTAAGAGGCTCTGAACGTTACAATTAACTGTCAGTTTTGCGTCGGATTCGAAAATCTAGACTCACAGGAGAACGAGCATATGGTGCCCGAGGCAGCACTAGACCCTTGGAGAGGCTGGAGGACGATGTATTGAGTCGCGACGCAATTTGTGTGTTCCATCGTCATTAACAGGCTCTGAACGTTACAATTAACTGTCAGTTTTGCATCGCATTCGAAAATCTAGACTCACAGGAGAACGACCATAAGGTGCCCGAGGCAGCAAGACACCCTTGGAGACAGGTCGGCTGTGGGACGATGTATTGAATCGCGACGCAATTTGTGTGTTCCATCGTCATCAAGAGGCTCTGAACGTTACAATTAACTGTCAGTTTTGCATCGCATTCGAAAAACAAGACTCACAGGAGAACGACCATAAGGTGCCCGAGGCAGCAATAGACCCTTGGAGACAAGTCGGCTGGAGGACGATGTATTGAATCGCGACGCAATTTGTGTGTTCCATCGTCATTAAGAGGCTCTGAACGTTACAATTAACTGTCAGTTTTGCGTCGGATTCGAAAATCTAGACTCACAGGAGAACGACCATAAGGTGCCCGAGGCAGCACTAGACCCTTGGAGACAAGTCGGCTGGAGGACGATGTATTGAGTCGCGACGCAATATGTGTGTCCCATCGTCATTAACAGGCTCTGAACGTTACAATTAACTGTCAGTTTTGCGTCGGATTCGAAAATCTAGACTCACAGGAGAACGAGGATAAGGTGCCCGAGGCAGCAATAGACCCTTCGAGACAAGTCGGCTGGAGGACGATGTATTGAATCGCGACGCAATTTGTGTGTTCCATCGTCATTAACAGGCTCTGAACGTTACAATTAATTGTCAGTTTGGCGTCGTATTCTGAAAACTAGACTCACAGGAGAACGACCATAAGGTGCCCGAGGCAGCAAGAGACCCTTGGAGACAGATCGGCTGTGGGACGATGTATTGAATCGCGACGCAATTTGTGTGTTCCATCGTCATCAAGAGGCTCTGAACGTTACAATTCAATGTCAGTTTTGCGTCGGATTCGAAAATCTAGACTCACAGGAGAACGACCATAAGGTGCCCGAGGCAGCACTAGACCCTTGGAGACAAGTCGGCTGGAGGACGATGTTTTGAATCGCGACGCAATTTGTGTGTTCCATCGTCATTAAGAGGCTCTGAACGTTACAATTCACTGTCAGTTTTGCGTCGTATTCTGAAAACTAGACTCACAGGAGAACGACCATAAGGTGCCCGAGGCAGCAATAGACCCTTGGAGACAAGTCGGCCGGAGGACGATGTATTGAATCGCGAAGCAATTTGTGTGTTCCATCGTCATTAAGAGGCTCTGAACGTTACAATTAACTGTCAGTTTTGCGTCGGATTCGAAAATCTAGACTCACAGGAGAACGAGCATAAGGTGCCCGAGGCAGCACTAGACCCTTGGAGACAAGTCGGCTGGAGGACGATGTATTGAATCGCGACGCAATTTGTGTGTTCCATCGTCATTAAGTGGCTCTGAACGTTACAATTCACTGTCAGTTTTGCGTCGGATTCGAAAATCTAGACTCACAGATGAACGACCATAAGGTGCCCGAGGCAGCAATAGACCCTTCGAGACAAGTCGGCTGGAGGACGATGTATTGAATCGCGACGCAATTTGTGTGTTCCATCGTCAGTATCAGGCTCTGAACGTTACAATTAACTGTCAGTTTTGCGTCGGATTCGAAAATCTAGACTCACAGGAGAACGACCATAAGGTGCCCGAGGCAGCACTAGACCCTTGGAGACAAGTCGGCTGGAGGACGATGTATTGAATCGCGACGCAATTTGTGTGTTCCATCGTCATCAAGAGGCTCTGAACGTTACAATTAACTGTCAGTTTTGCGTCGTATTCTGAAAACTAGACTCACAGGAGAACGACCATAAGGTGCCCGAGGCATCAAT
This sequence comes from Schistocerca nitens, assembly GCF_023898315.1. Classification (NCBI taxonomy): domain Eukaryota; kingdom Metazoa; phylum Arthropoda; class Insecta; order Orthoptera; family Acrididae; genus Schistocerca; species Schistocerca nitens. The sequence goes on along the minus strand of NC_064623.1, from coordinate 235,249,616 downwards.
AGACCCTTGGAGACAAGTCGGCTGGAGGACGATGTATTGAATCGCGACGCAATTTGTGTGTTCCATCGTCATTAACAGGCTCTGAACGTTACAATTAACTCTCAGTTTTGCGTCGGATTCGAAAATCTAGACTCACAGGAGAACGACCATAAGGTGCCCGAGGCAGCAATAGACCCTTGGAGACAAGTCGGCTGGAGGACGATGTATTGAATCGCGACGCAATTTGTGTGTTCCATCGTCATTAAGAGGCTCTGAACGTTACAATTAACTGTCAGTTTTGCGTCGGATTCGAAAATCTAGACTCACAGGAGAACGACCATAAGGTGCCCGAGGCAGCACTAGACCCTTGGAGACAAGTCGGCTGGAGGACGATGTATTGAGTCGCGACGCAATTTGTGTGTCCCATCGTCATTAACAGGCTCTGAACGTTACAATTCACTGTCAGTTTTGCGTCAGATTCGAAAATCTAGACTCACAGGAGAACGAGCATATGGTGCCCGAGGCAGCACTAGACCCTTGGAGACAAGTCGGCTGTAGGACGATGTATTGAATCGCGACGCAATTTGTGTGTTCCATCGTTATTAAGATGCTCTGAACGTTACAATTAACTATCAGTTTTGCGTCGGATTCGAAAATCTAGACTCACAGGAGTACGACCATAAGGTGCCCGAGGCAGCACTAGACCCTTGGAGACAAGTCGGCTGGAGGACGATGTATTGAGTCGCGACGCAATTTGTGTGTCCCATCGTCATTAACAGGCTCTGAACGTTACAATTAACTGTCAGTTTTGCATCGCATTCGAAAATCTAGACTCACAGGAGAACGACCATAAGGTGCCCGAGGCAGCAAGACACCCTTGGAGACAGGTCGGCTGTGGGACGATGTATTGAATCGCGACGCAATTTGTGTGTTCCATCGTCATCAAGAGGCTCTGAACGTTACAATTAACTGTCAGTTTTGCATCGCATTCGAAAAACAAGACTCACAGGAGAACGACCATAAGGTGCCCGAGGCAGCAATAGACCCTTGGAGACAAGTCGGCTGGAGGACGATGTATTGAATCGCGACGCAATTTGTGTGTTCCATCGTCATTAAGAGGCTCTGAACGTTACAATTAACTGTCAGTTTTGCGTCGGATTCGAAAATCTAGACTCACAGGAGAACGAGCATATGGTGCCCGAGGCAGCACTAGACCCTTGGAGAGGCTGGAGGACGATGTATTGAGTCGCGACGCAATTTGTGTGTTCCATCGTCATTAACAGGCCCTGAACGTTACAATTAACTGTCAGTTTTGCATCGCATTCGAAAATCTAGACTCACAGGAGAACGACCATAAGGTGCCCGAGGCAGCAAGACACCCTTGGAGACAGGTCGGCTGTGGGACGATGTATTGAATCGCGACGCAATTTGTGTGTTCCATCGTCATCAAGAGGCTCTGAACGTTACAATTAACTGTCAGTTTTGCATCGCATTCGAAAAACAAGACTCACAGGAGAACGACCATAAGGTGCCCGAGGCAGCAATAGACCCTTGGAGACAAGTCGGCTGGAGGACGATGTATTGAATCGCGACGCAATTTGTGTGTTCCATCGTCATTAAGAGGCTCTGAACGTTACAATTAACTGTCAGTTTTGCGTCGGATTCGAAAATCTAGACTCACAGGAGAACGACCATAAGGTGTCCGAGGCAGCACTAGACCCTTGGAGACAAGTCGGCTGGAGGACGATGTATTGAGTCGCGACGCAATATGTGTGTCCCATCGTCATTAACAGGCTCTGAACGTTACAATTAACTGTCAGTTTTGCGTCGGATTCGAAAATCTAGACTCACAGGAGAACGAGCATAAGGTGCCCGAGGCAGCAATAGACCCTTCGAGACAAGTCGGCTGGAGGACGATGTATTGAATCGCGACGCAATTTGTGTGTTCCATCGTCATTAACAGGCTCTGAACGTTACAATTAATTGTCAGTTTGGCGTCGTATTCGAAAAACTAGACTCACAGGAGAACGACCATAAGGTGCCCGAGGCAGCAATAGACTCTTGGAGACAAGTCGGCTGGAGGACGTAGTATTGAATCGCGACGCAATTTGTGTGTTCCATCGTCATTAACAGTCTCTGAACGTTACAATTAACTGTCAGTTTTGCGTCGTATTCTGAAAACTAGACTCACAGGAGAACGACCATAAGGTGCCCGAGGCAGCAAGAGACCCTTGGAGACAGATCGGCTGTGGGACGATGTATTGAATCGCGACGCAATTTGTGTGTTCCATCGTCATCAAGAGGCTCTGAACGTTACAATTCACTGTCAGTTTTGCGTCGGATTCGAAAATCTAGACTCACAGGAGAACGACCATAAGGTGCCCGAGGCAGCACTAGACCCTTGGAGACAAGTCGGCTGGAGGACGATGTATTGAATCGCGACGCAATTTGTGTGTTCCATCGTCATTAACAGGCTCTGAACGTTACAATTCACTGTCAGTTTTGCGTCGTATTCTGAAAACTAGACTCACAGGAGAACGACTATAAGGTGCCCGAGGCAGCAATAGACCCTTGGAGACAAGTCGGCTGGAGGACGATGTATTGAATCGCGACGCAATTTGTGTGTTCCATCGTCATTAAGAGGCTCTGAACGTTACAATTAACTGTCAGTTTTGCGTCGGATTCGAAAATCTAGACTCATAGGAGAACGACCATAAGGTGCCCGAGGCAGCACTAGACCCTTGGAGACAAGTCGGCTGGAGGACGATGTATTGAATCGCGACGCAATTTGTGTGTTCCATCGTCATTAAGAGGCTCTGAACGTTACAATTCACTGTCAGTTTTGCGTCGGATTCGAAAATCTAGACTCACAGATGAACGACCATAAGGTGCCCGAGGCAGCAATAGACCCTTGGAGACAAGTCGGCTGGAGGACGATGTATTGAATCGCGGCGCAAATTGTGTGTTCCATCGTCAGTATCAGGCTCTGAACGTTACAATTAACTGTCAGTTTTGCGTCGGATTCGAAAATCTAGACTCACAGGAGAACGACCATAAGGTGCCCGAGGCAGCACTAGACCCTTGGAGACAAGTCGGCTGGAGGACGATGTATTGAGTCGCGACGCAATTTGTGTGTTCCATCGTCATTAACAGGCTCTGATCGTTACAATCCACTGTCAGTTTTGCGTCAGATTCGAAAATCTAGACTCACAGGAGAACGAGCATATGGTGCCCGAGGCAGCACTAGACCCTTGGAGACAAGTCGGCTGTAGGACGATGTATTGAATCGCGACGCAATTTGTGTGTTCCATCGTCATTAAGAGGCTCTGAACGTTACAATTAACTGTCAGTTTTGCGTCGGATTCGAAAATCTAGACTCACAGGAGAACGACCATAAGGTGCCCGAGGCAGCACTAGACCCTTGGAGACAAGTCGGCTGGAGGACGATGTATTGAGTCGCGACGCAATTTGTGTGTCCCATCGTCATTAACAGGCTCTGAACGTTACAATTAATTGTCAGTTTTGCATCGCATTCGAAAATCTAGACTCACAGGAGAACGTCCATAAGGTGCCCGAGGCAGCAAGAGACCCTTGGAGACAGGTCGGCTGTGGGACGATGTATTGTATCGCGACGCAATTTGTGTGTTCCATCGTCATCAAGAGGCTCTGAACGTTACAATTAACTGTCAGTTTTGCATCGCATTCGAAAAACAAGACTCACAGGAGAACGACCATAAGGTGCCCGAGGCAGCAATAGACCCTTGGAGACAAGTCGGCTGGAGGACGATGTATTGAATCGCGACGCAATTTGTGTGTTCCATCGTCATTAAGAGGCTCTGAACGTTACAATTAACTGTCAGTTTTGCGTCGGATTCGAAAATCTAGACTCACAGGAGAACGACCATAAGGTGCCCGAGGCAGCCAGCACTAGACCCTTGGAGACAGGTCGGCTGTGGGACAATGTATTGAATCGCGACGCAATTTGTGTGTTCCATCGTCATCAAGAGGCTCTGAACGTTACAATTCACTGTCAGTTTTGCGTCGGATTCGAAAATCTAGACTCACAGATGAACGACCATAAGGTGCCCGAGGCAGCAATAGACCCTTGGAGACAAGTCGGCTGGAGGACGATGTATTGAATCGCGACGCAATTTGTGTGTTCCAACGTCATTAACAGGCTCTGAACGTTACAATTCACTGTCAGTTTTGCGTCGTATTCTGAAAACTAGACTCACAGGAGAACGACCATAAGGTGCCCGAGGCAGCAATAGACCCTTGGAGACAAGTCGGCCGGAGGACGATGTATTGAATCGCGACGCAATTTGTGTGTTCCATCGTCATTAAGAGGCTCTGAACGTTACAATTAACTGTCAGTTTTGCGTCGGATTCGAAAATCTAGACTCACAGGAGAACGACCATAAGGTGCCCGAGGCAGCACTAGACCCTTGGAGACAAGTCGGCTGGAGGACGATGTATTGAATCGCGACGCAATTTGTGTGTTCCATCGTCATTAAGAGGCTCTGAACGTTACAATTCACTGTCAGTTTTGCGTCGGATTCGAAAATCTAGACTCACAGATGAACGACCATAAGGTGCCCGAGGCAGCACTAGACCCTTGGAGACAAGTCGGCTGGAGGACGATGTATTGAATCGCGACGCAATTTGTGTGTTCCATCGTCATCAAGAGGCTCTGAACGTTACAATTAACTGTCAGTTTTGCGTCGTATTCTGAAAACTAGACTCACAGGAGAACGACCATAAGGTGCCCGAGGCAGCAATAGACCCTTGGAGACAAGTCGGCTGGAGGACGATGTATTGAATCGCGACGCAATTTGTGTGTTCCATCGTCATTAACAGGCTCTGAACGTTACAATTCACTGTCAGTTTTGCGTCGTATTCTGAAAACTAGACTCACAGGAGAACGACTATAAGGTGCCCGAGGCAGCAATAGACCCTTGGAGACAAGTCGGCTGGAGGACGATGTATTGAATCGCGACGCAATTTGTGTGTTCCATCGTCATTAAGAGGCTCTGAACGTTACAATTAACTGTCAGTTTTGCGTCGGATTCGAAAATCTAGACTCATAGGAGAACGACCATAAGGTGCCCGAGGCAGCACTAGACCCTTGGAGACAAGTCGGCTGGAGGACGATGTATTGAATCGCGACGCAATTTGTGTGTTCCATCGTCATTAAGAGGCTCTGAACGTTACAATTCACTGTCAGTTTTGCGTCGGATTCGAAAATCTAGACTCACAGATGAACGACCATAAGGTGCCCGAGGCAGCAATAGACCCTTGGAGACAAGTCGGCTGGAGGACGATGTATTGAATCGCGGCGCAAATTGTGTGTTCCATCGTCAGTATCAGGCTCTGAACGTTACAATTAACTGTCAGTTTTGCGTCGGATTCGAAAATCTAGACTCACAGGAGAACGACCATAAGGTGCCCGAGGCAGCACTAGACCCTTGGAGACAAGTCGGCTGGAGGACGATGTATTGAGTCGCGACGCAATTTGTGTGTTCCATCGTCATTAACAGGCTCTGATCGTTACAATTCACTGTCAGTTTTGCGTCAGATTCGAAAATCTAGACTCACAGGAGAACGAGCATATGGTGCCCGAGGCAGCACTAGACCCTTGGAGACAAGTCGGCTGTAGGACGATGTATTGAATCGCGACGCAATTTGTGTGTTCCATCGTCATTAAGAGGCTCTGAACGTTACAATTAACTGTCAGTTTTGCGTCGGATTCGAAAATCTAGACTCACAGGAGAACGACCATAAGGTGCCCGAGGCAGCACTAGACCCTTGGAGACAAGTCGGCTGGAGGACGATGTATTGAGTCGCGACGCAATTTGTGTGTCCCATCGTCATTAACAGGCTCTGAACGTTACAATTAATTGTCAGTTTTGCATCGCATTCGAAAATCTAGACTCACAGGAGAACGTCCATAAGGTGCCCGAGGCAGCAAGAGACCCTTGGAGACAGGTCGGCTGTGGGACGATGTATTGTATCGCGACGCAATTTGTGTGTTCCATCGTCATCAAGAGGCTCTGAACGTTACAATTAACTGTCAGTTTTGCATCGCATTCGAAAAACAAGACTCACAGGAGAACGACCATAAGGTGCCCGAGGCAGCAATAGACCCTTGGAGACAAGTCGGCTGGAGGACGATGTATTGAATCGCGACGCAATTTGTGTGTTCCATCGTCATTAAGAGGCTCTGAACGTTACAATTAACTGTCAGTTTTGCGTCGGATTCGAAAATCTAGACTCACAGGAGAACGACCATAAGGTGCCCGAGGCAGCCAGCACTAGACCCTTGGAGACAGGTCGGCTGTGGGACAATGTATTGAATCGCGACGCAATTTGTGTGTTCCATCGTCATCAAGAGGCTCTGAACGTTACAATTCACTGTCAGTTTTGCGTCGGATTCGAAAATCTAGACTCACAGATGAACGACCATAAGGTGCCCGAGGCAGCAATAGACCCTTGGAGACAAGTCGGCTGGAGGACGATGTATTGAATCGCGACGCAATTTGTGTGTTCCAACGTCATTAACAGGCTCTGAACGTTACAATTCACTGTCAGTTTTGCGTCGTATTCTGAAAACTAGACTCACAGGAGAACGACCATAAGGTGCCCGAGGCAGCAATAGACCCTTGGAGACAAGTCGGCCGGAGGACGATGTATTGAATCGCGACGCAATTTGTGTGTTCCATCGTCATTAAGAGGCTCTGAACGTTACAATTAACTGTCAGTTTTGCGTCGGATTCGAAAATCTAGACTCACAGGAGAACGACCATAAGGTGCCCGAGGCAGCACTAGACCCTTGGAGACAAGTCGGCTGGAGGACGATGTATTGAATCGCGACGCAATTTGTGTGTTCCATCGTCATTAAGAGGCTCTGAACGTTACAATTCACTGTCAGTTTTGCGTCGGATTCGAAAATCTAGACTCACAGATGAACGACCATAAGGTGCCCGAGGCAGCAATAGACCCTTCGAGACAAGTCGGCTGGAGGACGATGTATTGAATCGCGACGCAATTTGTGTGTTCCATCGTCAGTATCAGGCTCTGAACGTTACAATTAACTGTCAGTTTTGCGTCGGATTCGAAAATCTAGACTCACAGGAGAACGACCATAAGGTGCCCGAGGCAGCACTAGACCCTTGGAGACAAGTCGGCTGGAGGACGATGTATTGAATCGCGACGCAATTTGTGTGTTCCATCGTCATCAAGAGGCTCTGAACGTTACAATTAACTGTCAGTTTTGCGTCGTATTCTGAAAACTAGACTCACAGGAGAACGACCATAAGGTGCCCGAGGCAGCAATAGACCCTTGGAGACAAGTCGGCTGGAGGACGATGTATTGAATCGCGACGCAATTTGTGTGTTCCATCGTCATTAAGAGGCTCTGAACGTTACAATTCACTGTCAGTTTTGCGTCGTATTCTGAAAACTAGACTCACAGGAGAACGACCATAAGGTGCCCGAGGCAGCAATAGACCCTTGGAGACAAGTCGGCTGGAGGACGATGTATTGAATCGCGACGCAATTTGTGTGCTCCATCGTCATTAAGAGGCTCTGAACGTTACAATTAACTGTCAGTTTTGCGTCGGATTCGAAAATCTAGACTCACAGGAGAACGACCATAAGGTGCCCGAGGCAGCACTAGACCCTTGGAGACAAGTCGGCTGGAGGACGATGTATTGAGTCGCGACGCAATATGTGTGTCCCATCGTCATTAACAGGCTCTGAACGTTACAATTAACTGTCAGTTTTGCGTCGGATTCGAAAATCTAGACTCACAGGAGAACGAGCATAAGGTGCCCGAGGCAGCAATAGACCCTTGGAGACAAGTCGGCTGGAGGACGATGTATTGAGTCGCGACGCAATTTGTGTGTTCCATCGTCATTAACAGGCTCTGAACGTTACAATTAATTGTCAGTTTGGCGTCGTATTCGAAAAACTAGACTCACAGGAGAACGACCATAAGGTGCCCGAGGCAGCAATAAACCCTTGGAGACAAGTCGGCTGGAGGACGATGTATTGAATCGCGACGCAATTTGTGTGTTCCATCGTCATTAACAGGCTCTGAACGTTACAATTAACTGTCAGTTTTGCATCGCATTCGAAAAAACAAGACTCACAGGAGAACGACCATAAGGTGCCCGAGGCAGCAATAGACCCTTGGAGACAAGTCGGCTGGAGGACGATGTATTGAATCGCGACGCAATTTGTGTGTTCCATCGTCATTAACAGGCTCTGAACGTTACAATTAACTGTCAGTTTTGCGTCGTATTCTGAAAACTAGACTCACAGGAGAACGACCATAAGGTGCCCGAGGCAGCAAGAGACCCTTGGAGACAGATCGGCTGTGGGACGATGTATTGAATCGCGACGCAATTTGTGTGTTCCATCGTCATCAAGAGGCTCTGAACGTTACAATTCACTGTCAGTTTTGCGTCGGATTCGAAAATCTAGACTCACAGGAGGACGAGCATATGGTGCCCGAGGCAGCACTAGACCCTTGGAGACAAGTCGGCTGTAGGACGATGTATTGAATCGCGACGCAATTTGTGTGTTCCATCGTCATTAAGAGGCTCTGAACGTTACAATTCACTCTCAGTTTTGCGTCGGATTCGAAAATCTAGACTCACAGATGAACGACCATAAGGTGCCCGTGGCAGCAATAGACCCCTCGAGACAAGTCGGCTGGAGGACGATGTATTGAATCGCGACGCAATTTGTGTGTTCCATCGTCATTAACAGGCTCTGAACGTTACAATTAATTGTCAGTTTTGCGTCGTATTCGAAAAACTAGACTCACAGGAGAACGAGCATATGGTGCCCGAGGCAGCACTAGACCCTTGGAGACAAGTCGGCTGTAGGACGATGTATTGAATCGCGACGCAATTTGTGTGTTCCATCGTCATTAAGAGGCTCTGAACGTTACAATTAACTGTCAGTTTTGCGTCGGATTCGAAAATCTAGACTCACAGGAGAACGACCATAAGGTGCCCGAGGCAGCAAGAGACCCTTGGAGACAGGTCGGCTGGAGGACGATGTATTGAATCGCGACGCAATTTGTGTGTCCCATCCTCATTAACAGGCTCTGAACGTTACAATTAACTGTCAGTTTTGCGTCGTATTCTGAAAACTAGACTCACAGGAGAACGACCATAAGGTGCCCGAGGCAGCAATAGACCCTTGGAGACAAGTCGGCTGGAGGACGATGTATTGAATCGCGACGCAATTTGTGTGTTCCATCGTCATTATCAGGCTCTGAACGTTACAATTAACTGTCAGTTTTGCGTCGGATTCGAAAATCTAGACTCACAGGAGAACGACCATAAGGTGCCCGGGGCAGCACTAGACGCTTGGAGACAAGTCAGCTGGAGGACGATGTATTGAGTCGCGACGCAATTTGTGTGTCCCATCGTCATTAACAGGCTCTGAACGTTACAATTAACTGTCAGTTTTGCATCGCATTCGAAAATCTAGACTCACAGGAGAACGACCATAAGGTGCCCGAGGCAGCAAGAGACCCTTGGAGACAGGTCGGCTGTGGGACGATGTATTGAATCGCGACGCAATTTGTGTGTTCCATCGTCATCAAGAGGCTCTGAACGTTACAATTAACTGTCAGTTTTGCATCGCATTCGAAAAACAAGACTCACAGGAGAACGACCATAAGGTGCCCGAGGCAGCAATAGACCCTTGGAGACAAGTCGGCTGGAGGACGATGTATTGAATCGCGACGCAATTTGTGTGTTCCATCGTCATTAAGAGGCTCTGAACGTTACAATTAACTGTCAGTTTTGCGTCGGATTCGAAAATCTAGACTCACAGGAGAACGACCATAAGGTGCCCGAGGCAGCACTAGACCCTTGGAGACAAGTCGGCTGGAGGACGATGTATTGAGTCGCGACGCAATATGTGTGTCCCATCGTCATTAACAGGCTCTGAACGTTACAATTAACTGTCAGTTTTGCGTCGAATTCGAAAATCTAGACTCACAGGAGAACGAGCATAAGGTGCCCGAGGCAGCAATAGACCCTTCGAGACAAGTCGGCTGGAGGACGATGTATTGAATCGCGACGCAATTTGTGTGTTCCATCGTCAGTATCAGGCTCTGAACGTTACAATTAACTGTCAGTTTTGCGTCGGATTCGAAAATCTAGACTCACAGGAGAACGACCATAAGGTGCCCGAGGCAGCACTAGACCCTTGGAAACAAGTCGGCTGGAGGACGATGTATTGAGTCGCGACGCAATTTGTGTGTTCCATCGTCATTAAGAGGCTCTGAACGTTACAATTCACTGTCAGTTTTGCGTCGGATTCGAAAATCTAGACTCACAGATGAACGACCATAAGGTGCCCGAGGCAGCAATAGACCCTTGGAGACAAGTCGGCTGGAGGACGATGTATTGAATCGCGACGCAATTTGTGTGTTCCATCGTCATTAAGAGGCTCTGAACGTTACAATTAACTGTCAGTTTTGCGTCGGATTCGAAAATCTAGACTCACAGGAGAACGACCATAAGGTGCCCGAGGCAGCACTAGACCCTTGGAGACAAGTCGGCTGGAGGACGATGTATTGAGTCGCGACGCAATTTGTGTGTCCCATCGTCATTAACAGGCTCTGAACGTTACAGTTCACTGTCAGTTTTGCGTCAGATTCGAAAATCTAGACTCACAGGAGAACGAGCATATGGTGCCCGAGGCAGCACTAGACCCTTGGAGACAAGTCGGCTGTAGGACGATGTATTGAATCGCGACGCAATTTGTGTGTTCCATAGTCAGTATCAGGCTCTGAACGTTACAATTAACTGTCAGTTTTGCGTCGGATTCGAAAATCTAGACTCACAGGAGAACGACCATAAGGTGCCCGAGGCAGCACTAGACCCTTGGAGACAAGTCGGCTGGAGGACGATGTATTGAGTCGCGACGCAATTTGTGTGTCCCATCGTCATTAACAGGCTCTGAACGTTACAATTAACTGTCAGTTTTGCATCGCATTCGCAAATCTAGACTCACAGGAGAACGACCATAAGGTGCCCGAGGCAGCAAGAGACCCTTGGAGACAGGTCGGCTGTGGGACGATGTATTGAATCGCGACGCAATTTGTGTGTTCCATCGTCATCAAGAGGCTCTGAACGTTACAATTAACTGTCAGTTTTGCATCGCATTCGAAAAACAAGACTCACAGGAGAACGACCATAAGGTGCCCGAGGCAGCAATAGACCCTTGGAGACAAGTCGGCTGGAGGACGATGTATTGAATCGCGACGCAATTTGTGTGTGTTCCATCGTCATTAAGAGGCTCTGAACGTTACAATTAACTGTCAGTTTTGCGTCGGATTCGAAAATCTAGACTCACAGGAGAACGACCATAAGGTGCCCGAGGCAGCCAGCACTAGACCCTTGGAGACAAGTCGGCTGGAGGACGATGTATTGAATCGCGACGCAATTTGTGTGTTCCATCGTCATTAACAGGCTCTGAACGTTACAATTAACTGTCAGTTTTGCGTCGTATTCTGAAAACTAGACTCACAGATGAACGACCATAAGGTGCCCGAGGCAGAAATAGACCCTTCGAGACAAGTCGGCTGTGGGACGATGTATTGAATCGCGACGCAATTTGTGTGTTCCATCGTCATCAAGAGGCTCTGAACGTTACAATTCACTGTCAGTTTTGCGTCGGATACTAAAATCTAGACTCACAGGAGGACGAGCATATGGTGCCCGAGGCAGCACTAGACCCTTGGAGACAAGTCGGCTGTAGGACGATGTATTGAATCGCGACGCAATTTGTGTGTTCCATCGTCATTAAGAGGCTCTGAACGTTACAATTCACTCTCAGTTTTGCGTCGGATTCGAAAATCTAGACTCACAGATGAACGACCATAAGGTGCCCTAGGCAGCAATAGACCCTTCGAGACAAGTCGGCTGGAGGACGATGTATTGAATCGCGACGCAATTTGTGTGTTCCATCGTCATTAACAGGCTCTGAACGTTACAATTAATTGTGAGTTTTGCGTCGTATTCGAAAAACTAGACTCACAGGAGAACGAGCATATGGTGCCCGAGGCAGCACTAGACCCTTGGCGACAAGTCGGCTGTAGGACGATGTATTGAATCGCGACGCAATTTGTGTGTTCCATCGTCATTAAGAGGCTCTCAACGTTACAATTAACTGTCAGTTTTGCGTCGGATTCGAAAATCTAGACTCACAGGAGAACGACCATAAGGTGCCCGAGGCAGCAAGAGACCCTTGGAGACAGGTCGGCTGGAGGACGATGTATTGAGTCGCGACGCAATTTGTGTGTCCCATCGTCATTAACAGGCTCTGAACGTTACAATTAACTGTCAGTTTTGCGTCGTATTCTGAAAACTAGACTCACAGGAGAACGACCATAAGGTGCCCGAGGCAGCAATAGACCCTTGGAGACAAGTCGGCTGGAGGACGATGTATTGAATCGCGACGCAATTTGTGTGTTCCATGCTCATTATCAGGCTCTGAACGTTACAATTAACTGTCAGTTTTGCGTCGGATTCGAAAATCTAGACTCACAGGAGAACGACCATAAGGTGCCCGGGGCAGCACTAGACCCTTGGAGACAAGTCGGCTGGAGGACGATGTATTGAGTCGCGACGCAATTTGTGTGTCCCATCGTCATTAACAGGCTCTGAACGTTACAATTAACTGTCAGTTTTGCGTCGGATTCGAAAATCTAGACTCACAGGAGAACGACCATAAGGTGCCCGAGGCAGCAAGAGACCCTTGGAGACAGGTCGGCTGTGGTACGATGTATTGAATCGCGACGCAATTTGTGTGTTCCATCGTCATCAAGAGGCTCTGAACGTTACAATTAACTGTCAGTTTTGCATCGCATTCGAAAAACAAGACTCACAGGAGAACGACCATAAGGTGCCCGAGGCAGCAATAGACCCTTGGAGACAAGTCGGCTGGAGGACGATGTATTGAATCGCGACGCAATTTGTGTGTTCCATAGTCAGTATCAGGCTCTGAACGTTACAATTAACTGTCAGTTTTGCGTCGGATTCGAAAATCTAGACTCACAGGAGAACGACCATAAGGTGCCCGAGGCAGCACTAGACCCTTGGAGACAAGTCGGCTGGAGGACGATGTATTGAGTCGCGACGCAATATGTGTGTCCCATCGTCATTAACAGGCTCTGAACGTTACAATTAACTGTCAGTTTTGCGTCCAATTCGTAAATCTAGACTCACAGGAGAACGAGCATAAGGTGCCCGAGGCAGCAATAGACCCTTCGAGACAAGTCGGCTGGAGGACGATGTATTGAATCGCGACGCAATTTGTGTGTTCCATCGTCAGTATCAGGCTCTGAACGTTACAATTAACTGTCAGTTTTGCGTCGGATTCGAAAATCTAGTCTCACAGGAGAACGACCATAAGGTGCCCGAGGCAGCACTAGACCCTTGGAGACAAGTCGGCTGGAGGACGATGTATTGAGTCGCGACGCAATTTGTGTGTCCCATCGTCATTAACAGGCTCTGAACGTTACAATTCACTGTCAGTTTTGCGTCAGATTCGAAAATCTACTCACAGGAGAACGAGCATATGGTGCCCGAGGCAGCACTTGAGCCTTGGAGACAAGTCGGCTGTAGGACGATGTATTGAATCGCGACGCAATTTGTGTGTTCCATCGTCATTAAGAGGCTCTGAACGTTACAATTAACTGTCAGTTTTGCGTCGGATTCGAAAATCTAGACTCACAGGAGAACGACCATAAGGTGCCCGAGGCAGCACTAGACCCTTGGAGACAAGTCGGCTGGAGGACGATGTATTGAGTCGCGACGCAATTTGTGTGTCCCATCGTCATTAACAGGCTCTGAACGTTACAATTAACTGTCAGTTATGCATCGCATTCGAAAATCTAGACTCACAGGAGAACGACCATAAGGTGCCCGAGGCAGCAAGAGACCCTTGGAGACACGTCGGCTGTGGGACGATGTATTGAATCGCGACGCAATTTGTGTGTTCCATCGTCATCAAGAGGCTCTGAACGTTACAATTAACTGTCAGTTTTGCATCGCATTCGAAAAACAAGACTCACAGGAGAACGACCATAAGGTGCCCGAGGCAGCAATAGACCCTTGGAGACAAGTCGGCTGGAGGACGATGTATTGAATCGCGACGCAATTCGTGTGTTCCATCGTCATTAAGAGGCTCTGAACGTTTCAATTAACTGTCAGTTTTGCGTCGGATTCGAAAATCTAGACTCACAGGAGAACGACCATAAGGTGCCCGAGGCAGCACTAGACCCTTGGAGACAAGTCGGCTGGAGGACGATGTATTGAGTGGCGACGCAATTTGTGTGTCCCATCGTCATTAACAGGCTCTGAACGTTACAATTCACTGTCAGTTTTGCGTCGGATTCGAAAATCTAGACTCACAGGAGAACGAGCATAAGGTGCCAGAGGCAGCAATAGACCCTTCGAGACAAGTCTGCTGGAGGACGATGTATTGAATCGCGACGCAATTTGTGTGTTCCATCGTCATTAACAGGCTCTGAACGTTACAATTAATTGTCAGTTTGGCGTCGTATTCGAAAAACTAGACTCGTAGGAGAACGACCATAAGGTGCCCGAGGCAGCAATAGACCCTTGGAGACAAGTCGGCTGTAGGACGATGTATTGAATCGCGACGCATTTTGTGTGTTCCATCGTCATTAACAGGCTCTGAACGTTACAATTAACTGTCAGTTTTGCGTCGTATTCTGAAAACTAGACTCACAGGAGAACGACCATAAGGTGCCCGAGGCAGCAAGAGACCCTTGGAGACAGGTCGGCTGTGGGACGATGTATTGAATCGCGACGCAATTTGTGTGTTCCATCGTCATCAAGAGGCTCTGAACGTTACAATTCACTGTCAGTTTTGCGTCGGATTCGAAAATCTAGACTCACAGGAGAACGAGCATATGGTGCCCGAGGCAGCACTAGACCCTTGGAGACAAGTCGGCTGTAGGACGATGTATTGAATCGCGACGCAATTTGTGTGTTCCATCGTCATTAAGAGGCTCTGAACGTTACAATTCACTGTCAGTTTTGCGTCGAATTCGAAAATCTAGACTCACAGATGAACGACCATAAGGTGCCCGAGGCAGCAATAGACCCTTCGAGACAAGTCGGCTGGAGGACGATGTATTGAATCGCGACGCAATTTGTGTGTTCCATCGTCATTAACAGGCTCTGAACGTTACAATTAATTGTCAGTTTTGCGTCGTATTCGAAAAACTAGACTCACAGGAGAACGAGCATATGGTGCCCGTGGCAGCACTAGACCCTTGGAGACAAGTCGGCTGGAGGACGATGTATTGAATCGCGACGCAATTTGTGTGTTCCATAGTCAGTATCAGGCTCTGAACGTTACAATTAACTGTCAGTTTTGCGTCGGATTCGAAAATCTAGACTCACAGGAGAACGACCATAAGGTGCCCGAGGCAGCACTAGACCCTTGGAGACAAGTCGGCTGGAGGACGATGTATTGAATCGCGACGCAATTTGTGTGTTCCATCGTCATTAACAGGCTCTGAACGTTACAATTAACTGTCAGTTTTGCGTCGTATTCTGAAAACTAGACTCACAGGAGAACGACCATAAGGTGCCCGAGGCAGCAAGAGACCCTTGGAGACAGATCGGCTGTGGGACGATGTATTGAATCGCGACGCAATTTGTGTGTTCCATCGTCATCAAGAGGCTCTGAACGTTACAATTCACTGTCAGTTTTGCGTCGGATACGAAAATCTAGACTCACAGGAGGACGAGCATATGGTGCCCGAGGCAGCACTAGACCCTTGGAGACAAGTCGGCTGTAGGACGATGTATTGAATCGCGACGCAATTTGTGTGTTCCATCGTCATTAAGAGGCTCTGAACGTTACAATTCACTCTCAGTTTTGCGTCGGATTCGAAAATCTAGACTCACAGATGAACGACCATAAGGTGCCCGAGGCAGCAATAGACCCTTCGAGACAAGTCGGCTGGAGGACGATGTATTGAATCGCGACGCAATTTGTGTGTTCCATCGTCATTAAGAGGCTCTGAACGTTACAATTAACTGTCAGTTTTGCGTCGTATTCTGAAAACTAGACTCACAGGAGAACGACCATAAGGTGCCCGAGGCAGCAAGAGACCCTTGGAGACAGGTCGGCTGTGGGACAATGTATTGAATCGCGACGCAATTTGTGTGTTCCATCGTCATCAAGAGGCTCTGAACGTTACAATTCACTGTCAGTTTTGCGTCGGATTCGAAAATCTAGACTCACAGATGAACGACCATAAGGTGCCCGAGGCAGCAATAGACCCTTGGAGACAAGTCGGCTGGAGGACGATGTATTGAATCGCGACGCAATTTGTGTGTTCCATCGTCATTAAGAGGCTCTGAACGTTACAATTCACTGTCAGTTTTGCGTCGTATTCTGAAAACTAGACTCACAGGAGAACGACCATAAGGTGCCCGAGGCAGCAATAGACCCTTGGAGACAAGTCGGCCGGAGGACGATGTATTGAATCGCGACGCAATTTGTGTGTTCCATCGTCATTAAGAGGCTCTGAACGTTACAATTAACTGTCAGTTTTGCGTCGCATTCGAAAATCTAGACCTACAGGAGAACGAGCATAAGGTGCCCGAGGCAGCAATAGACCCTTCGAGACAAGTCGGCTGGAGGACGATGTATTGAATCGCGACGCAATTTGTGTGTTCCATCGTCATTAACAGGCTCTGAACGTTACAATTAATTGTCAGTTTGGCGTCGTATTCGAAAAACTAGACTCACAGGAGAACGACCATAAGGTGCCCGAGGCAGCACTAGACCCTTGGAGACAAGTCGGCTGGAGGACGATGTATTGAATCGCGACGCAATTTGTGTGTTCCATCGTCATTAACAGGCTCTGAACGTTACAATTAACTGTCAGTTTTGCGTCGTATTCTGAAAACTAGACTCACAGGAGAACGACCATAAGGTGCCCGAGGCAGCAAGAGACCCTTGGAGACAGATCGGCTGTGGGACGATGTATTGAATCGCGACGCAATTTGTGTGTTCCATCGTCATCAAGAGGCTCTGAACGTTACAATTAACTGTCAGTTTTGCATCGCATTCGAAAAACAAGACTCACAGGAGAACGACCATAAGGTGCCCGAGGCAGCACTAGACCCTTGGAGACAAGTCGGCTGGAGGACGATGTATTGAATCGCGACGCAATTTGTGTGTTCCATCGTCATTAACAGGCTCTGAACGTTACAATTAACTGTCAGTTTTGCGTCGTATTCTGAAAACTAGACTCACAGGAGAACGACCATAAGGTGCCCGAGGCAGCAAGAGACCCTTGGAGACAGATCGGCTGTGGGACGATGTATTGAATCGCGACGCAATTTGTGTGTTCCATCGTCATCAAGAGGCTCTGAACGTTACAATTCACTGTCAGTTTTGCGTCGGATACGAAAATCTAGACTCACAGGAGGACGAGCATATGGTGCCCGAGGCAGCACTAGACCCTTGGAGACAAGTCGGCTGTAGGACGATGTATTGAATCGCGACGCAATTTGTGTGTTCCATCGTCATTAAGAGGCTCTGAACGTTACAATTCACTCTCAGTTTTGCGTCGGATTCGAAAAAACAAGACTCACAGGAGAACGACCATAAGGTGCCCGAGGCAGCAATAGACCCTTGGAGACAAGTCGGCTGGAGGACGATGTATTGAATCGCGACGCAATTTGTGTGTTCCATCGTCATTAACAGGCTCTGAACGTTACAATTAACTGTCAGTTTTGCGTCGTATTCTGAAAACTAGACTCACAGGAGAACGACCATAAGGTGCCCGAGGCAGCAAGAGACCCTTGGAGACAGATCGGCTGTGGGACGATGTATTGAATCGCGACGCAATTTGTGTGTTCCATCGTCATCAAGAGGCTCTGAACGTTACAATTCACTGTCAGTTTTGCGTCGGATTCGAAAATCTAGACTCACAGGAGGACGAGCATATGGTGCCCGAGGCAGCACTAGACCCTTGGAGACAAGTCGGCTGTAGGACGATGTATTGAATCGCGACGCAATTTGTGTGTTCCATCGTCATTAAGAGGCTCTGAACGTTACAATTCACTCTCAGTTTTGCGTTGGATTCGAAAATGTAGACTCACAGATGAACGACCATAAGGTGCCCGAGGCAGCAATAGACCCTTCGAGACAAGTCGGCTGGAGGACGATGTATTGAATCGCGACGCAATTTGTGTGTTCCATCGTCATTAACAGGCTCTGAACGTTACAATTAATTTTGAGTTTTGCGTCGTATTCGAAAAACTAGACTCACAGGAGAACGAGCATATGGTGCCCGAGGCAGCACTAGACCCTTGGAGACAAGTCGGCTGTAGGACGATGTATTGAATCGCGACGCAATTTGTGTGTTCCATCGTCATTAAGAGGCTCTGAACGTTACAATTAACTGTCAGTTTTGCGTCGGATTCGAAAATCTAGACTCACAGGAGAACGACCATAAGGTGCCCGAGGCAGCAAGAGACCCTTGGAGACAGGTCGGCTGGAGGACGATGTATTGAGTCGCGACGCAATTTGTGTGTCCCATCGTCATTAACAGGCTCTGAACGTTACAATTAACTGTCAGTTTTGCGTCGTATTCTGAAAACTAGACTCACAGGAGAACGACCATAAGGTGCCCGAGGCAGCAATAGACCCTTGGAGACAAGTCGGCTGGAGGACGATGTATTGAATCGCGACGCAATTTGTGTGTTCCATGCTCATTATCAGGCTCTGAACGTTACAATTAACTGTCAGTTATGCATCGCATTCGAAAATCTAGACTCACAGGAGAACGACCATAAGGTGCCCGAGGCAGCAATAGACCCTTGGAGACAAGTCGGCTGTAGGACGATGTATTGAATCGCGACGCAATTTGTGTGTTCCATCGTCAGTTTCAGGCTCTGAACGTTACAATTAACTGTCAGTTTTGCGTCGGATTCGAAAATCTAGACTCACAGGAGAACGACCATAAGGTGCCCGAGGCAGCACTAGACCCTTGGAGACAAGTCGGCTGGAGGACGATGTATTGAGTCGCGACGCAATTTGTGTGTCCCATCGTCATTAACAGGCTCTGAACGTTACAATTCACTGTCAGTTTTGCGTCAGATTCGAAAATCTAGACTCACAGGAGAACGAGCATATGGTGCCCGAGGCAGCACTTGAGCCTTGGAGACAAGTCGGCTGTAGGACGATGTATTGAATCGCGACGCAATTTGTGTGTTCCATCGTCATTAAGAGGCTCTGAACGTTACAATTAACTGTCAGTTTTGCGTCGGATTCGAAAATCTAGACTCACAGGAGAACGACCATAAGGTGCCCGAGGCAGCACTAGACCCTTGGAGATAAGTCGGCTGGAGGACGATGTATTGAGTCGCGACGCAATTTGTGTGTCCCATCGTCATTAACAGGCGCTGAACGTTACAATTAACTGTCAGTTATGCATCGCATTCGAAAATCTAGACTCACAGGAGAACGACCATAAGGTGCCCGAGGCAGCAAGAGACCCTTGGAGACACGTCGGCTGTGGGACGATGTATTGAATCGCGACGCAATTTGTGTGTTCCATCGTCATCAAGAGGCTCTGAACGTTACAATTAACTGTCAGTTTTGCATCGCATTCGAAAAACAAGACTCACAGGAGAACGACCATAAGGTGCCCGAGGCAGCAATAGACCCTTGGAGACAAGTCGGCTGGAGGACGATGTATTGAATCGCGACGCAATTTGTGTGTTCCATCGTCATTAAGAGGCTCTGAACGTTTCAATTAACTGTCAGTTTTGCGTCGGATTCGAAAATCTAGACTCACAGGAGAACGACCATAAGGTGCCCGAGGCAGCACTAGACCCTTGGAGACAAGTCGGCTGGAGGACGATGTATTGAGTGGCGACGCAATTTGTGTGTCCCATCGTCATTAACAGGCTCTGAACGTTACAATTCACTGTCAGTTTTGCGTCGGATTCGAAAATCTAGACTCACAGGAGAACGAGCATAAGGTGCCAGAGGCAGCAATAGACCCTTCGAGACAAGTCTGCTGGAGGACGATGTATTGAATCGCGACGCAATTTGTGTGTTCCATCGTCATTAACAGGCTCTGAACGTTACAATTAATTGTCAGTTTGGCGTCGTATTCGAAAAACTAGACTCGTAGGAGAACGACCATAAGGTGCCCGAGGCAGCAATAGACCCTTGGAGACAAGTCGGCTGGAGGACGATGTATTGAATCGCGACGCATTTTGTGTGTTACATCGTCATTAACAGGCTCTGAACGTTACAATTAACTGTCAGTTTTGCGTCGTATTCTGAAAACTAGACTCACAGGAGAACGACCATAAGGTGCCCGAGGCAGCAAGAGACCCTTGGAGACAGGTCGGCTGTGGGACGATGTATTGAATCGCGACGCAATTTGTGTGTTCCATCGTCATCAAGAGGCTCTGAACGTTACAATTCACTGTCAGTTTTGCGTCGGATTCGAAAATCTAGACTCACAGGAGAACGAGCATATGGTGCCCGAGGCAGCACTAGACCCTTGGAGACAAGTCGGCTGTAGGACGATGTATTGAATCGCGACGCAATTTGTGAGTTCCATCGTCATTAAGAGGCTCTGAACGTTACAATTCACTGTCAGTTTTGCGTCGAATTCGAAAATCTAGACTCACAGATGAACGACCATAAGGTGCCCGAGGCAGCAATAGACCCTTCGAGACAAGTCGGCTGGAGGACGATGTATTGAATCGCGACGCAATTTGTGTGTTCCATCGTCATTAACAGGCTCTGAACGTTACAATTAATTGTCAGTTTTGCGTCGTATTCGAAAAACTAGACTCACAGGAGAACGAGCATATGGTGCCCGTGGCAGCACTAGACCCTTGGAGACAAGTCGGCTGTAGGACGATGTATTGAATCGCGACGCAATTTGTGTGTTCCATCGTCATTAAGAGGCTCTGAACGTTACAATTCACTGTCAGTTTTGCGTCGGATTCGAAAATCTAGACTCACAGGAGAACGACCATAAGGTGCCCGAGGCAGCAATAGACCCTTGGAGACAAGTCGGCTGGAGGACGATGTATTGAATCGCGACGCAATTTGTGTGTTCCATAGTCAGTATCAGGCTCTGAACGTTACAATTAACTGTCAGTTTTGCGTCGGATTCGAAAATCTAGACTCACAGGAGAACGACCATAAGGTGCCCGAGGCAGCACTAGACCCTTGGAGACAAGTCGGCTGGAGGACGATGTATTGAATCGCGACGCAATTTGTGTGTTCCATCGTCATTAACAGGCTCTGAACGTTACAATTAACTGTCAGTTTTGCGTCGTATTCTGAAAACTAGACTCACAGGAGAACGACCATAAGGTGCCCGAGGCAGCAAGAGACCCTTGGAGACAGATCGGCTGTGGGACGATGTATTGAATCGCGACGCAATTTGTGTGTTCCATCGTCATCAAGAGGCTCTGAACGTTACAATTCACTGTCAGTTTTGCGTCGGATACGAAAATCTAGACTCACAGGAGGACGAGCATATGGTGCCCGAGGCAGCACTAGACCCTTGGAGACAAGTCGGCTGTAGGACGATGTATTGAATCGCGACGCAATTTGTGTGTTCCATCGTCATTAAGAGGCTCTGAACGTTACAATTCACTCTCAGTTTTGCGTCGGATTCGAAAATCTAGACTCACAGATGAACGACCATAAGGTGCCCGAGGCAGCAATAGACCCTTCGAGACAAGTCGGCTGGAGGACGATGTATTGAATCGCGACGCAATTTGTGTGTTCCATCGTCATTAACAGGCTCTGAACGTTACAATTAATTGTCAGTTTTGCGTCGTATTCGAAAACTAGACTCACAGGTGAACGAGCATATGGTGCCCGAGGCAGCACTAGACCCTTGGAGACAAGTCGGCTGTAGGACGATGTATTGAATCGGGACGCAATTTGTGTGTTCCATCGTCATTAAGAGGCTCTGAACGTTACAATTAACTGTCAGTTTTGCGTCGGATTCGAAAATCTAGACTCACAGGAGAACGACCATAAGGTGCCCGAGGCAGCAAGAGACCCTTGGAGACAGGTCGGCTGGAGGACGATGTAATGAGTCGCGACGCAATTTGTGTGTCCCATCGTCATTAACAGGCTCTGAACGTTACAATTCACTGTCAGTTTTGCGTCGGATTCGAAAATCTAGACTCACAGGAGAACGAGCATATGGTGCCCGAGGCAGCACTAGACCCTTTGAGACAAGTCGGCTGTAGGACGATGTATTGAATCGCGACGCAATTTGTGTGTTCCATCGTCAGTAACAGGCTCTGAACGTTACAATTCACTGTCAGTTTTGCGTCGGATTCGAGAATCTAGACTCACAGGAGAACGACCATAAGGTGCCCGAGGCAGCACTAGACCCTTGGAGACAAGTCGGCTGGAGGACGATGTATTGAGTCGCGACGCAATTTGTGTGTCCCATCGTCATTAACAGGCTCTGAACGTTACAATTAACTGTCAGTTTTGCGTCGTATTCTGAAAACTAGACTCACAGGAGAACGACCATAAGGTGCCCGAGGCAGCAATAGACCCTTGGAGACAAGTCGGCTGGAGGACGATGTATTGAGTCGCGACGCAATTTGTGTGTTCCATGCTCATTATCAGGCTCTGAACGTTACAATTAACTGTCAGTTTTGCGTCGGATTCGAAAATCTAGACTCACAGGAGAACGACCATAAGGTGCCCGGGGCAGCACTAGACCCTTGGAGACAAGTCGGCTGGAGGACGATGTATTGAGTCGCGACGCAATTTGTGTGTCCCATCGTCATTAACAGGCTCTGAACGTTACAATTAACTGTCAGTTTTGCGTCGGATTCGAAAATCTAGACTCACAGGAGTACGACCATAAGGTTCCCGAGGCAGCAAGAGACCCTTGGAGACAGGTCGGCTGTGGGACGATGTATTGAATCGCGACGCAATTTGTGTGTTCCATCGTCATCAAGAGGCTCTGAACGTTACAATTAACTGTCAGTTTTGCATCGCATTCGAAAAACAAGACTCACAGGAGAACGACCATAAGGTGTCCGAGGCAGCAATAGACCCTTGGAGACAAGTCGGCTGGAGGACGATGTATTGAATCGCGACGCAATTTGTGTGTTCCATAGTCAGTATCAGGCTCTGAACGTTACAATTAACTGTCAGTTTTGCGTCGGATTCGAAAATCTAGACTCACAGGAGAACGACCATAAGGTGCCCGAGGCAGCACTAGACCCTTGGAGACAAGTCGGCTGGAGGACGATGTATTGAGTGGCGACGCAATATGTGTGTCCCATCGTCATTAACAGGCTCTGAACGTTACAATTAACTGTCAGTTTTGCGTCCAATTCGTAAATCTAGACTCACAGGAGAACGAGCATAAGGTGCCCGAGGCAGCAATAGACCCTTCGAGACAAGTCGGCTGGAGGACGATGTATTGAATCGCGACGCAATTTGTGTGTTCCATCGTCAGTATCAGGCTCTGAACGTTACAATTAACTGTCAGTTTTGCGTCGGATTCGAAAATCTAGACTCACAGGAGAACGACCATAAGGTGCCCGAGGCAGCACTAGACCCTTGGAGACAAGTCGGCTGGAGGACGATGTATTGAGTCGCGACGCAATTTGTGTGTCCCATCGTCATTAACAGGCTCTGAACGTTACAATTCACTGTCAGTTTTGCGTCAGATTCGAAAATCTAGACTCACAGGAGAACGAGCATATGGTGCCCGAGGCAGCACTTGAGCCTTGGAGACAAGTCGGCTGTAGGACGATGTATTGAATCGCGACGCAATTTGTGTGTTCCATCGTCATTAAGAGGCTCTGAACGTTACAATTAACTGTCAGTTTTGCGTCGGATTCGAAAATCTAGACTCACAGGAGAACGACCATAAGGTGCCCGAGGCAGCACTAGACCCTTGGAGACAAGTCGGCTGGAGGACGATGTATTGAGTCGCGACGCAATTTGTGTGTCCCATCGTCATTAACAGGCTCTGAACGTTACAATTAACTGTCAGTTATGCATCGCATTCGAAAATCTAGACTCACAGGAGAACGACCATAAGGTGCCCGAGGCAGCAAGAGACCCTTGGAGACACGTCGGCTGTGGGACGATGTATTGAATCGCGACGCAATTTGTGTGTTCCATCGTCATCAAGAGGCTCTGAACGTTACAATTAACTGTCAGTTTTGCATCGCATTCGAAAAACAAGACTCACAGGAGAACGACCATAAGGTGCCCGAGGCAGCAATAGACCCTTGGAGACAAGTCGGCTGGAGGACGATGTATTGAATCGCGACGGAATTTGTGTGTTCCATCGTCATTAAGAGGCTCTGAACGTTTCAATTAACTGTCAGTTTTGCGTCGGATTCGAAAATCTAGACTCACAGGAGAACGACCATAAGGTGCCCGAGGCAGCACTAGACCCTTGGAGACAAGTCGGCTGGAGGACGATGTATTGAGTGGCGACGTAATTTGTGTGTCCCATCGTCATTAACAGGCTCTGAACGTTACAATTCACTGTCAGTTTTGCGTCGGATTCGAAAATCTAGACTCACAGGAGAACGAGCATAAGGTGCCAGAGGCAGCAATAGACCCTTCGAGACAAGTCTGCTGGAGGACGATGTATTGAATCGCGACGCAATTTGTGTGTTCCATCGTCATTAACAGGCTCTGAACGTTACAATTAATTGTCAGTTTGGCGTCGTATTCGAAAAACTAGAATCGTAGGAGAACGACCATACGGTGCCCGAGGCAGCAATAGACCCTTGGAGACAAGTCGGCTGGAGGACGATGTATTGAATCGCGACGCATTTTGTGTGTTCCATCGTCATTAACAGGCTCTGAACGTTACAATTAACTGTCAGTTTTGCGTCGTATTCTGAAAACTAGACTCACAGGAGAACGACCATAAGGTGCCCGAGGCAGCAAGAGACCCTTGGAGACAGGTCGGCTGTGGGACGATGTATTGAATCGCGACGCAATTTGTGTGTTCCATCGTCATCAAGAGGCTCTGAACGTTACAATTCACTGTCAGTTTTGCGTCGGATTCGAAAATCTAGACTCACAGGAGAACGAGCATATGGTGCCCGAGGCAGCACTAGACCCTTGGAGACAAGTCGGCTGTAGGACGATGTATTGAATCGCGACGCTATTTTTGTGTTCCATCGTCATTAAGAGGCTCTGAACGTTACAATTCACTGTCAGTTTTGCGTCGAATTCGAAAATCTAGACTCACAGATGAACGACCATAAGGTGCCCGAGGCAGCAATAGACCCTTGGAGACAAGTCGGCTGGAGGACGATGTATTGAATCGCGACGCAATTTGTGTGTTCCATCGTCATTAACAGGCTCTGAACGTTACAATTAATTGTCAGGTTTGCGTCGTATTCGAAAAACTAGACTCACAGGAGAACGAGCATATGGTGCCCGTGGCAGCACTAGACCCTTGGAGACAAGTCGGCTGTAGGACGATGTATTGAATCGCGACGCAATTTGTGTGTTCCATCGTCATTAAGAGGCTCTGAACGTTACAATTCACTGTCAGTTTTGCGTCGGATTCGAAAATCTAGACTCACAGGAGAACGACCATAAGGTGCCCGAGGCAGCAATAGACCCTTCGAGACAAGTCGGCTGGAGGACGATGTATTGAATCGCGACGCAATTTGTGTGTTCCATCGTCATTAAGAGGCTCTGAACGTTACAATTAACTGTCAGTTTTGCGTCGGATTCGAAAATCTAGACTCACAGGAGAACGACCATAAGGTGCCCGAGGCAGCACTAGACCCTTGGAGACAAGTCGGCTGGAGGACGATGTATTGAATCGCGACGCAATTTGTGTGTTCCATCGTCATTAAGAGGCTCTGAACGTTACAATTCACTGTCAGTTTTGCGTCGGATTCGAAAATCTAGACTCACAGATGAACGACCATAAGGTGCCCGAGGCAGCAATAGACCCTTCGAGACAAGTCGGCTGGAGGACGATGTATTGAATCGCGACGCAATTTGTGTGTTCCATCGTCAGTATCAGGCTCTGAACGTTACAATTAACTGTCAGTTTTGCGTCGGATTCGAAAATCTAGACTCACAGGAGAACGACCATAAGGTGCCCGAGGCAGCAATAGACCCTTGGAGACAAGTCGGCTGGAGGACGATGTATTGAATCGCGACGCAATTTGTGTGTTCCATCGTCATTAAGAGGCTCTGAACGTTGCAATTAACTGTCAGTTTTGCGTCGGATTCGAAAATCTAGACTCACAGGAGAACGACCATAAGGTGCCCGAGGCAGCACTAGACCCTTGGAGACAAGTCGGCTGGAGGACGATGTATTGAATCGCGACGCTATTTGTGTGTTCCATCGTCATTAAGAGGCTCTGAACGTTACAATTCACTGTCAGTTTTGCGTCGGATTCGAAAATCTAGACTCACAGGAGAACGAGCATAAGGTGCCAGAGGCAGCAATAGACCCTTCGAGACAAGTCTGCTGGAGGACGATGTATTGAATCGCGACGCAATTTGTGTGTTCCATCGTCATTAACAGGCTCTGAACGTTACAATTAATTGTCAGTTTGGCGTCGTATTCGAAAAACTAGAATCGTAGGAGAACGACCATACGGTGCCCGAGGCAGCAATAGACCCTTGGAGACAAGTCGGCTGGAGGACGATGTATTGAATCGCGACGCATTTTGTGTGTTCCATCGTCATTAACAGGCTCTGAACGTTACAATTAACTGTCAGTTTTGCGTCGTATTCTGAAAACTAGACTCACAGGAGAACGACCATAAGGTGCCCGAGGCAGCAAGAGACCCTTGGAGACAGGTCGGCTGTGGGACGATGTATTGAATCGCGACGCAATTTGTGTGTTCCATCGTCATCAAGAGGCTCTGAACGTTACAATTCACTGTCAGTTTTGCGTCGGATTCGAAAATCTAGACTCACAGGAGAACGAGCATATGGTGCCCGAGGCAGCACTAGACCCTTGGAGACAAGTCGGCTGTAGGACGATGTATTGAATCGCGACGCTATTTTTGTGTTCCATCGTCATTAAGAGGCTCTGAACGTTACAATTCACTGTCAGTTTTGCGTCGAATTCGAAAATCTAGACTCACAGATGAACGACCATAAGGTGCCCGAGGCAGCAATAGACCCTTGGAGACAAGTCGGCTGGAGGACGATGTATTGAATCGCGACGCAATTTGTGTGTTCCATCGTCATTAACAGGCTCTGAACGTTACAATTAATTGTCAGGTTTGCGTCGTATTCGAAAAACTAGACTCACAGGAGAACGAGCATATGGTGCCCGTGGCAGCACTAGACCCTTGGAGACAAGTCGGCTGTAGGACGATGTATTGAATCGCGACGCAATTTGTGTGTTCCATCGTCATTAAGAGGCTCTGAACGTTACAATTCACTGTCAGTTTTGCGTCGGATTCGAAAATCTAGACTCACAGGAGAACGACCATAAGGTGCCCGAGGCAGCAATAGACCCTTCGAGACAAGTCGGCTGGAGGACGATGTATTGAATCGCGACGCAATTTGTGTGTTCCATCGTCATTAAGAGGCTCTGAACGTTACAATTAACTGTCAGTTTTGCGTCGGATTCGAAAATCTAGACTCACAGGAGAACGACCATAAGGTGCCCGAGGCAGCACTAGACCCTTGGAGACAAGTCGGCTGGAGGACGATGTATTGAATCGCGACGCAATTTGTGTGTTCCATCGTCATTAAGAGGCTCTGAACGTTACAATTCACTGTCAGTTTTGCGTCGGATTCGAAAATCTAGACTCACAGATGAACGACCATAAGGTGCCCGAGGCAGCAATAGACCCTTCGAGACAAGTCGGCTGGAGGACGATGTATTGAATCGCGACGCAATTTGTGTGTTCCATCGTCAGTATCAGGCTCTGAACGTTACAATTAACTGTCAGTTTTGCGTCGGATTCGAAAATCTAGACTCACAGGAGAACGACCATAAGGTGCCCGAGGCAGCAATAGACCCTTGGAGACAAGTCGGCTGGAGGACGATGTATTGAATCGCGACGCAATTTGTGTGTTCCATCGTCATTAAGAGGCTCTGAACGTTGCAATTAACTGTCAGTTTTGCGTCGGATTCGAAAATCTAGACTCACAGGAGAACGACCATAAGGTGCCCGAGGCAGCACTAGACCCTTGGAGACAAGTCGGCTGGAGGACGATGTATTGAATCGCGACGCTATTTGTGTGTTCCATCGTCATTAAGAGGCTCTGAACGTTACAATTCACTGTCAGTTTTGCGTCGGATTCGAAAATCTAGACTCACAGATGAACGACCATAAGGTGCCCGAAGCAGCAATTGACCCTTCGAGACAAGTCGGCTGGAGGACGATGTATTGAATCGCGACGCAATTTGTGTGTTCCATCGTCATTAAGAGGCTCTGAACGTTACAATTAACTGTCAGTTTTGCGTCGGATTCGAAAATCTAGACTCACAGGAGAACGACCATAAGGTGCCCGAGGCAGCACTAGACCCTTGGAGACAAGTCGGCTGGAGGACGATGTATTGAGTCGCGACGCAATATGTGTGTCCCATCGTCATTAACAGGCTATGAACGTTACAATTAACTGTCAGTTTTGCGTCGGATTCGAAAATCTAGACCCACAGGAGAACGAGCATAAGGTGCCCGAGGCAGCACTAGACCCTTGGAGACAAGTCGGCTGGAGGACGATGTATTGAATCGCGACGCAATTTGTGTGTTCCATCGTCATTAAGAGGCTCTGAACGTTACAATTAACTGTCAGTTTTGCGTCGTATTCTGAAAACTAGACTCACAGGAGAACGACCATAAGGTGCCCGAGGCAGCAATAGACCCTTGGAGACAAGTCGGCTGGAGGACGATGTATTGAATCGCGACGCAATTTGTGTACTCCATCGTCATTAAGAGGCTCTGAACGTTACAATTAACTGTCAGTTTTGCGTCGGATTCGAAAATCTAGACTCACAGGAGAACGACCATAAGGTGCCCGAGGCAGCACTAGACCCTTGGAGACAAGTCGGCTGGAGGACGATGTATTGAGTCGCGACGCAATTTGTGTGTCCCATCGTCATTAACAGGCTCTGAACGTTACAATTAACTGTCAGTTTTGCGTCGTATTCTGAAAACTAGACTCACAGGAGAACGACCACAAGGTGCCCGAGGCAGCAAGAGACCCTTGGAGACAGGTCGGCTGTGGGACGATGTATTGAATCGCGACGCAATTTGTGTGATCCATCGTCATCAAGAGGCTCTGAACGTTACAATTCACTGTCAGTTTTGCGTCGGATTCGAAAATCTAGACTCACAGGAGAACGAGCATAAGGTGCCCGAGACAGCAATAGACCCTTCGAGACAAGTCGGCTGGAGGACGATGTATTGAATCGCGACGCAATTTGTGTGTTCCATCGTCATTAAGTGGCTCTGAACGTTACAATTAACTGACAGTTTTGCGTCGTATTCTGAAAACTAGACTCACAGGAGAACGACCATAAGGTGCCCGAGGCAGCAATAGACCCTTGGAGACAAGTCGGCTGGAGGACGATGTATTGAATCGCGACGCAATTTGTGTGTTCCATCGTCATTAAGAGACTCTGAACGTTACAATTAACTGTCAGTTTTGCGTCGGATTCGAAAATCTAGACTCACAGGAGAACGACCATAAGGTGCCCGAGGCAGCAATAGACCCTTGGAGACAAGTCGGCTGGAGGACGATGTATTGAATCGCGACGCAATTTGTGTGTTCCATCGTCATTAAGAGGCTCTGAACTTTACAATTAACTGTCAGTTTTGCGTCGGATTCGAAAATCTAGACTCACAGGAGAACGACCATAAGGTGCCCGAGGCAGCACTAGACCCTTGGAGACAAGTCGGCTGGAGGACGATGTATTGAGTCGCGACGCAATTTGTGTGTCCCATCGTCATTAACAGGCTCTGAACGTTACAATTAACTGTCAGTTTTGCATCGCATTCGAAAATCTAGACTCACAGGAGAACGACCATAAGGTGCCCGAGGCAGCAAGAGACCCTTGGAGACAGGTCGGCTGTGGGACGATGTATTGAATCGCGACGCAATTTGTGTGTTCCATCGTCATCAAGAGGCTCTGAACGTTACAATTAACTGTCAGTTTTGCATCGCATTCGAAAAACAAGACTCACAGGAGAACGACCATAAGGTGCCCGAGGCAGCAATAGACCCTTGGAGACAAGTCGGCTGGAGGACGATGTATTGAATCGCGACGCAATTTGTGTGTTCCATCGTCATTAAGAGGCTCTGAACGTTACAATTAACTGTCAGTTTTGCGTCGGATTCGAAAATCTAGACTCACAGGAGAACGACCATAAGGTGCCCGAGGCAGCACTAGACCCTTGGAGACAAGTCGGCTGGAGGACGATGTATTGAATCGCGACGCAATTTGTGTGTTCCATCGTCATCAAGAGGCTCTGAACGTTACAATTAACTGACAGTTTTGCGTCGTATTCTGAAAACTAGACTCACAAGAGAACGACCATAAGGTGCCCGAGGCAGCAATAGACCCTTGGAGACAAGTCGGCTGGAGGACGATGTATTGAATCGCGACGCAATTTGTGTGTTCCATTGTCAATAAGAGGCTCTGAACGTTACAATTAACTGTCAGTTTTGCGTCGGATTCGAAAATCTAGACTCACAGGAGAACGACCATAAGGTGCCCGAGGCAGCAATAGACCCTTGGAGACAAGTCGGCTGGAGGACGATGTATTGAATCGCGACGCAATTTGTGTATTCCATCGTCATTAAGAGGCTCTGAACGTTACAATTAACTGTCAGTTTTGCGTCGGATTCGAAAATCTAGACTCACAGGAGAACGACCATAAGGTGCCCGAGGCAGCACTAGACCCTTGGAGACAAGTCGGCTGGAGGACGATGTATTGAGTCGCGACGCAATTTGTGTGTCCCATCGTCATTAACAGGCTCTGAACGTTACAATTCACTGTCAGTTTTGCGTCAGATTCGAAAATCTAGACTCACAGGAGAACGAGCATATGGTGCCCGAGGCAGCACTAGACCCTTGGAGACAAGTCGGCTGGAGGACGATGTATTGAGTGGCGACGCAATTTGTGTGTCCCATCGTCATTAACAGGCTCTGAACGTTACAATTCACTGTCAGTTTTGCGTCGGATTCGAAAATCTAGACTCACAGGAGAACGAGCATAAGGTGCCAGAGGCAGCAATAGACCCTTCGAGACAAGTCTGCTGGAGGACGATGTATTGAATCGCGACGCAATTTGTGTGTTCCATCGTCATTAACAGGCTCTGAACGTTACAATTAATTGTCAGTTTGGCGTCGTATTCGAAAAACTAGACTCGTAGGAGAACGACCATAAGGTGCCCGAGGCAGCAATAGACCCTTGGAGACAAGTCGGCTGGAGGACGATGTATTGAATCGCGACGCATTTTGTGTGTTACATCGTCATTAACAGGCTCTGAACGTTACAATTAACTGTCAGTTTTGCGTCGTATTCTGAAAACTAGACTCACAGGAGAACGACCATAAGGTGCCCGAGGCAGCAAGAGACCCTTGGAGACAGGTCGGCTGTGGGACGATGTATTGAATCGCGACGCAATTTGTGTGTTCCATCGTCATCAAGAGGCTCTGAACGTTACAATTCACTGTCAGTTTTGCGTCGGATTCGAAAATCTAGACTCACAGGAGAACGAGCATATGGTGCCCGAGGCAGCACTAGACCCTTGGAGACAAGTCGGCTGTAGGACGATGTATTGAATCGCGACGCAATTTGTGAGTTCCATCGTCATTAAGAGGCTCTGAACGTTACAATTCACTGTCAGTTTTGCGTCGAATTCGAAAATCTAGACTCACAGATGAACGACCATAAGGTGCCCGAGGCAGCAATAGACCCTTCGAGACAAGTCGGCTGGAGGACGATGTATTGAATCGCGACGCAATTTGTGTGTTCCATCGTCATTAACAGGCTCTGAACGTTACAATTAATTGTCAGTTTTGCGTCGTATTCGAAAAACTAGACTCACAGGAGAACGAGCATATGGTGCCCGTGGCAGCACTAGACCCTTGGAGACAAGTCGGCTGTAGGACGATGTATTGAATCGCGACGCAATTTGTGTGTTCCATCGTCATTAAGAGGCTCTGAACGTTACAATTCACTGTCAGTTTTGCGTCGGATTCGAAAATCTAGACTCACAGGAGAACGACCATAAGGTGCCCGAGGCAGCAATAGACCCTTGGAGACAAGTCGGCTGGAGGACGATGTATTGAATCGCGACGCAATTTGTGTGTTCCATAGTCAGTATCAGGCTCTGAACGTTACAATTAACTGTCAGTTTTGCGTCGGATTCGAAAATCTAGACTCACAGGAGAACGACCATAAGGTGCCCGAGGCAGCACTAGACCCTTGGAGACAAGTCGGCTGGAGGACGATGTATTGAATCGCGACGCAATTTGTGTGTTCCATCGTCATTAACAGGCTCTGAACGTTACAATTAACTGTCAGTTTTGCGTCGTATTCTGAAAACTAGACTCACAGGAGAACGACCATAAGGTGCCCGAGGCAGCAAGAGACCCTTGGAGACAGATCGGCTGTGGGACGATGTATTGAATCGCGACGCAATTTGTGTGTTCCATCGTCATCAAGAGGCTCTGAACGTTACAATTCACTGTCAGTTTTGCGTCGGATACGAAAATCTAGACTCACAGGAGGACGAGCATATGGTGCCCGAGGCAGCACTAGACCCTTGGAGACAAGTCGGCTGTAGGACGATGTATTGAATCGCGACGCAATTTGTGTGTTCCATCGTCATTAAGAGGCTCTGAACGTTACAATTCACTCTCAGTTTTGCGTCGGATTCGAAAATCTAGACTCACAGATGAACGACCATAAGGTGCCCGAGGCAGCAATAGACCCTTCGAGACAAGTCGGCTGGAGGACGATGTATTGAATCGCGACGCAATTTGTGTGTTCCATCGTCATTAACAGGCTCTGAACGTTACAATTAATTGTCAGTTTTGCGTCGTATTCGAAAACTAGACTCACAGGTGAACGAGCATATGGTGCCCGAGGCAGCACTAGACCCTTGGAGACAAGTCGGCTGTAGGACGATGTATTGAATCGGGACGCAATTTGTGTGTTCCATCGTCATTAAGAGGCTCTGAACGTTACAATTAACTGTCAGTTTTGCGTCGGATTCGAAAATCTAGACTCACAGGAGAACGACCATAAGGTGCCCGAGGCAGCAAGAGACCCTTGGAGACAGGTCGGCTGGAGGACGATGTAATGAGTCGCGACGCAATTTGTGTGTCCCATCGTCATTAACAGGCTCTGAACGTTACAATTCACTGTCAGTTTTGCGTCGGATTCGAAAATCTAGACTCACAGGAGAACGAGCATATGGTGCCCGAGGCAGCACTAGACCCTTTGAGACAAGTCGGCTGTAGGACGATGTATTGAATCGCGACGCAATTTGTGTGTTCCATCGTCAGTAACAGGCTCTGAACGTTACAATTCACTGTCAGTTTTGCGTCGGATTCGAGAATCTAGACTCACAGGAGAACGACCATAAGGTGCCCGAGGCAGCACTAGACCCTTGGAGACAAGTCGGCTGGAGGACGATGTATTGAGTCGCGACGCAATTTGTGTGTCCCATCGTCATTAACAGGCTCTGAACGTTACAATTAACTGTCAGTTTTGCGTCGTATTCTGAAAACTAGACTCACAGGAGAACGACCATAAGGTGCCCGAGGCAGCAATAGACCCTTGGAGACAAGTCGGCTGGAGGACGATGTATTGAGTCGCGACGCAATTTGTGTGTTCCATGCTCATTATCAGGCTCTGAACGTTACAATTAACTGTCAGTTTTGCGTCGGATTCGAAAATCTAGACTCACAGGAGAACGACCATAAGGTGCCCGGGGCAGCACTAGACCCTTGGAGACAAGTCGGCTGGAGGACGATGTATTGAGTCGCGACGCAATTTGTGTGTCCCATCGTCATTAACAGGCTCTGAACGTTACAATTAACTGTCAGTTTTGCGTCGGATTCGAAAATCTAGACTCACAGGAGTACGACCATAAGGTTCCCGAGGCAGCAAGAGACCCTTGGAGACAGGTCGGCTGTGGGACGATGTATTGAATCGCGACGCAATTTGTGTGTTCCATCGTCATCAAGAGGCTCTGAACGTTACAATTAACTGTCAGTTTTGCATCGCATTCGAAAAACAAGACTCACAGGAGAACGACCATAAGGTGTCCGAGGCAGCAATAGACCCTTGGAGACAAGTCGGCTGGAGGACGATGTATTGAATCGCGACGCAATTTGTGTGTTCCATAGTCAGTATCAGGCTCTGAACGTTACAATTAACTGTCAGTTTTGCGTCGGATTCGAAAATCTAGACTCACAGGAGAACGACCATAAGGTGCCCGAGGCAGCACTAGACCCTTGGAGACAAGTCGGCTGGAGGACGATGTATTGAGTGGCGACGCAATATGTGTGTCCCATCGTCATTAACAGGCTCTGAACGTTACAATTAACTGTCAGTTTTGCGTCCAATTCGTAAATCTAGACTCACAGGAGAACGAGCATAAGGTGCCCGAGGCAGCAATAGACCCTTCGAGACAAGTCGGCTGGAGGACGATGTATTGAATCGCGACGCAATTTGTGTGTTCCATCGTCAGTATCAGGCTCTGAACGTTACAATTAACTGTCAGTTTTGCGTCGGATTCGAAAATCTAGACTCACAGGAGAACGACCATAAGGTGCCCGAGGCAGCACTAGACCCTTGGAGACAAGTCGGCTGGAGGACGATGTATTGAGTCGCGACGCAATTTGTGTGTCCCATCGTCATTAACAGGCTCTGAACGTTACAATTCACTGTCAGTTTTGCGTCAGATTCGAAAATCTAGACTCACAGGAGAACGAGCATATGGTGCCCGAGGCAGCACTTGAGCCTTGGAGACAAGTCGGCTGTAGGACGATGTATTGAATCGCGACGCAATTTGTGTGTTCCATCGTCATTAAGAGGCTCTGAACGTTACAATTAACTGTCAGTTTTGCGTCGGATTCGAAAATCTAGACTCACAGGAGAACGACCATAAGGTGCCCGAGGCAGCACTAGACCCTTGGAGACAAGTCGGCTGGAGGACGATGTATTGAGTCGCGACGCAATTTGTGTGTCCCATCGTCATTAACAGGCTCTGAACGTTACAATTAACTGTCAGTTATGCATCGCATTCGAAAATCTAGACTCACAGGAGAACGACCATAAGGTGCCCGAGGCAGCAAGAGACCCTTGGAGACACGTCGGCTGTGGGACGATGTATTGAATCGCGACGCAATTTGTGTGTTCCATCGTCATCAAGAGGCTCTGAACGTTACAATTAACTGTCAGTTTTGCATCGCATTCGAAAAACAAGACTCACAGGAGAACGACCATAAGGTGCCCGAGGCAGCAATAGACCCTTGGAGACAAGTCGGCTGGAGGACGATGTATTGAATCGCGACGGAATTTGTGTGTTCCATCGTCATTAAGAGGCTCTGAACGTTTCAATTAACTGTCAGTTTTGCGTCGGATTCGAAAATCTAGACTCACAGGAGAACGACCATAAGGTGCCCGAGGCAGCACTAGACCCTTGGAGACAAGTCGGCTGGAGGACGATGTATTGAGTGGCGACGTAATTTGTGTGTCCCATCGTCATTAACAGGCTCTGAACGTTACAATTCACTGTCAGTTTTGCGTCGGATTCGAAAATCTAGACTCACAGGAGAACGAGCATAAGGTGCCAGAGGCAGCAATAGACCCTTCGAGACAAGTCTGCTGGAGGACGATGTATTGAATCGCGACGCAATTTGTGTGTTCCATCGTCATTAACAGGCTCTGAACGTTACAATTAATTGTCAGTTTGGCGTCGTATTCGAAAAACTAGAATCGTAGGAGAACGACCATACGGTGCCCGAGGCAGCAATAGACCCTTGGAGACAAGTCGGCTGGAGGACGATGTATTGAATCGCGACGCATTTTGTGTGTTCCATCGTCATTAACAGGCTCTGAACGTTACAATTAACTGTCAGTTTTGCGTCGTATTCTGAAAACTAGACTCACAGGAGAACGACCATAAGGTGCCCGAGGCAGCAAGAGACCCTTGGAGACAGGTCGGCTGTGGGACGATGTATTGAATCGCGACGCAATTTGTGTGTTCCATCGTCATCAAGAGGCTCTGAACGTTACAATTCACTGTCAGTTTTGCGTCGGATTCGAAAATCTAGACTCACAGGAGAACGAGCATATGGTGCCCGAGGCAGCACTAGACCCTTGGAGACAAGTCGGCTGTAGGACGATGTATTGAATCGCGACGCTATTTTTGTGTTCCATCGTCATTAAGAGGCTCTGAACGTTACAATTCACTGTCAGTTTTGCGTCGAATTCGAAAATCTAGACTCACAGATGAACGACCATAAGGTGCCCGAGGCAGCAATAGACCCTTGGAGACAAGTCGGCTGGAGGACGATGTATTGAATCGCGACGCAATTTGTGTGTTCCATCGTCATTAACAGGCTCTGAACGTTACAATTAATTGTCAGGTTTGCGTCGTATTCGAAAAACTAGACTCACAGGAGAACGAGCATATGGTGCCCGTGGCAGCACTAGACCCTTGGAGACAAGTCGGCTGTAGGACGATGTATTGAATCGCGACGCAATTTGTGTGTTCCATCGTCATTAAGAGGCTCTGAACGTTACAATTCACTGTCAGTTTTGCGTCGGATTCGAAAATCTAGACTCACAGGAGAACGACCATAAGGTGCCCGAGGCAGCAATAGACCCTTCGAGACAAGTCGGCTGGAGGACGATGTATTGAATCGCGACGCAATTTGTGTGTTCCATCGTCATTAAGAGGCTCTGAACGTTACAATTAACTGTCAGTTTTGCGTCGGATTCGAAAATCTAGACTCACAGGAGAACGACCATAAGGTGCCCGAGGCAGCACTAGACCCTTGGAGACAAGTCGGCTGGAGGACGATGTATTGAATCGCGACGCAATTTGTGTGTTCCATCGTCATTAAGAGGCTCTGAACGTTACAATTCACTGTCAGTTTTGCGTCGGATTCGAAAATCTAGACTCACAGATGAACGACCATAAGGTGCCCGAGGCAGCAATAGACCCTTCGAGACAAGTCGGCTGGAGGACGATGTATTGAATCGCGACGCAATTTGTGTGTTCCATCGTCAGTATCAGGCTCTGAACGTTACAATTAACTGTCAGTTTTGCGTCGGATTCGAAAATCTAGACTCACAGGAGAACGACCATAAGGTGCCCGAGGCAGCAATAGACCCTTGGAGACAAGTCGGCTGGAGGACGATGTATTGAATCGCGACGCAATTTGTGTGTTCCATCGTCATTAAGAGGCTCTGAACGTTGCAATTAACTGTCAGTTTTGCGTCGGATTCGAAAATCTAGACTCACAGGAGAACGACCATAAGGTGCCCG
Source organism: Schistocerca nitens (assembly GCF_023898315.1). Classification (NCBI taxonomy): domain Eukaryota; kingdom Metazoa; phylum Arthropoda; class Insecta; order Orthoptera; family Acrididae; genus Schistocerca; species Schistocerca nitens. The sequence goes on along the minus strand of NC_064623.1, from coordinate 235,212,050 downwards.
AGGCAGCACTAGACCCTTGGAGACAAGTCGGCTGGAGGACGATGTATTGAATCGCGACGCTATTTGTGTGTTCCATCGTCATTAAGAGGCTCTGAACGTTACAATTCACTGTCAGTTTTGCGTCGGATTCGAAAATCTAGACTCACAGATGAACGACCATAAGGTGCCCGAAGCAGCAATTGACCCTTCGAGACAAGTCGGCTGGAGGACGATGTATTGAATCGCGACGCAATTTGTGTGTTCCATCGTCATTAAGAGGCTCTGAACGTTACAATTAACTGTCAGTTTTGCGTCGGATTCGAAAATCTAGACTCACAGGAGAACGACCATAAGGTGCCCGAGGCAGCACTAGACCCTTGGAGACAAGTCGGCTGGAGGACGATGTATTGAGTCGCGACGCAATATGTGTGTCCCATCGTCATTAACAGGCTATGAACGTTACAATTAACTGTCAGTTTTGCGTCGGATTCGAAAATCTAGACCCACAGGAGAACGAGCATAAGGTGCCCGAGGCAGCACTAGACCCTTGGAGACAAGTCGGCTGGAGGACGATGTATTGAATCGCGACGCAATTTGTGTGTTCCATCGTCATTAAGAGGCTCTGAACGTTACAATTAACTGTCAGTTTTGCGTCGTATTCTGAAAACTAGACTCACAGGAGAACGACCATAAGGTGCCCGAGGCAGCAATAGACCCTTGGAGACAAGTCGGCTGGAGGACGATGTATTGAATCGCGACGCAATTTGTGTACTCCATCGTCATTAAGAGGCTCTGAACGTTACAATTAACTGTCAGTTTTGCGTCGGATTCGAAAATCTAGACTCACAGGAGAACGACCATAAGGTGCCCGAGGCAGCACTAGACCCTTGGAGACAAGTCGGCTGGAGGACGATGTATTGAGTCGCGACGCAATTTGTGTGTCCCATCGTCATTAACAGGCTCTGAACGTTACAATTAACTGTCAGTTTTGCGTCGTATTCTGAAAACTAGACTCACAGGAGAACGACCACAAGGTGCCCGAGGCAGCAAGAGACCCTTGGAGACAGGTCGGCTGTGGGACGATGTATTGAATCGCGACGCAATTTGTGTGATCCATCGTCATCAAGAGGCTCTGAACGTTACAATTCACTGTCAGTTTTGCGTCGGATTCGAAAATCTAGACTCACAGGAGAACGAGCATAAGGTGCCCGAGACAGCAATAGACCCTTCGAGACAAGTCGGCTGGAGGACGATGTATTGAATCGCGACGCAATTTGTGTGTTCCATCGTCATTAAGTGGCTCTGAACGTTACAATTAACTGACAGTTTTGCGTCGTATTCTGAAAACTAGACTCACAGGAGAACGACCATAAGGTGCCCGAGGCAGCAATAGACCCTTGGAGACAAGTCGGCTGGAGGACGATGTATTGAATCGCGACGCAATTTGTGTGTTCCATCGTCATTAAGAGACTCTGAACGTTACAATTAACTGTCAGTTTTGCGTCGGATTCGAAAATCTAGACTCACAGGAGAACGACCATAAGGTGCCCGAGGCAGCAATAGACCCTTGGAGACAAGTCGGCTGGAGGACGATGTATTGAATCGCGACGCAATTTGTGTGTTCCATCGTCATTAAGAGGCTCTGAACTTTACAATTAACTGTCAGTTTTGCGTCGGATTCGAAAATCTAGACTCACAGGAGAACGACCATAAGGTGCCCGAGGCAGCACTAGACCCTTGGAGACAAGTCGGCTGGAGGACGATGTATTGAGTCGCGACGCAATTTGTGTGTCCCATCGTCATTAACAGGCTCTGAACGTTACAATTAACTGTCAGTTTTGCATCGCATTCGAAAATCTAGACTCACAGGAGAACGACCATAAGGTGCCCGAGGCAGCAAGAGACCCTTGGAGACAGGTCGGCTGTGGGACGATGTATTGAATCGCGACGCAATTTGTGTGTTCCATCGTCATCAAGAGGCTCTGAACGTTACAATTAACTGTCAGTTTTGCATCGCATTCGAAAAACAAGACTCACAGGAGAACGACCATAAGGTGCCCGAGGCAGCAATAGACCCTTGGAGACAAGTCGGCTGGAGGACGATGTATTGAATCGCGACGCAATTTGTGTGTTCCATCGTCATTAAGAGGCTCTGAACGTTACAATTAACTGTCAGTTTTGCGTCGGATTCGAAAATCTAGACTCACAGGAGAACGACCATAAGGTGCCCGAGGCAGCACTAGACCCTTGGAGACAAGTCGGCTGGAGGACGATGTATTGAATCGCGACGCAATTTGTGTGTTCCATCGTCATCAAGAGGCTCTGAACGTTACAATTAACTGACAGTTTTGCGTCGTATTCTGAAAACTAGACTCACAAGAGAACGACCATAAGGTGCCCGAGGCAGCAATAGACCCTTGGAGACAAGTCGGCTGGAGGACGATGTATTGAATCGCGACGCAATTTGTGTGTTCCATTGTCAATAAGAGGCTCTGAACGTTACAATTAACTGTCAGTTTTGCGTCGGATTCGAAAATCTAGACTCACAGGAGAACGACCATAAGGTGCCCGAGGCAGCAATAGACCCTTGGAGACAAGTCGGCTGGAGGACGATGTATTGAATCGCGACGCAATTTGTGTATTCCATCGTCATTAAGAGGCTCTGAACGTTACAATTAACTGTCAGTTTTGCGTCGGATTCGAAAATCTAGACTCACAGGAGAACGACCATAAGGTGCCCGAGGCAGCACTAGACCCTTGGAGACAAGTCGGCTGGAGGACGATGTATTGAGTCGCGACGCAATTTGTGTGTCCCATCGTCATTAACAGGCTCTGAACGTTACAATTCACTGTCAGTTTTGCGTCAGATTCGAAAATCTAGACTCACAGGAGAACGAGCATATGGTGCCCGAGGCAGCACTAGACCCTTGGAGACAAGTCGGCTGTAGGACGATGTATTGAATCGCGACGCAATTTGTGTGTTCCATCGTCATTAAGATGCTCTGAACGTTACAATTAACTGTCAGTTTTGCGTCGGATTCGAAAATCTAGACTCACAGGAGAACGATCATAAGGTGCCCGAGGCAGCACTAGACCCTTGGAGACAAGTCGGCTGGAGGACGATGTATTGAGTCGCGACGCAATTTGTGTGTCCCATCGTCATTAACAGGCTCTGAACGTTACAATTAACTGTCAGTTTTGCATCGCATTCGCAAATCTAGACTCACAGGAGAACGACCATAAGGTGCCCGAGGCAGCAAGAGACCCTTGGAGACAGGTCGGCTGTGGGACGATGTATTGAATCGCGACGCAATTTGTGTGTTCCATCGTCATCAAGAGGCTCTGAACGTTACAATTAACTGTCAGTTTTGCATCGCATTCGAAAAACAAGACTCACAGGAGAACGACCATAAGGTGCCCGAGGCAGCACTAGACCCTTGGAGACAAGTCGGCTGGAGGACGATGTATTGAGTCGCGACGCAATATGTGTGTCCCATCGTCATTAACAGGCTCTGAACGTTACAATTCACTGTCAGTTTTGCGTCGGATTCGAAAATCTAGACTCACAGGAGAACGAGCATAAGGTGCCCGAGGCAGCAATAGACCCTTCGAGACAAGTCGGCTGGAGGACGATGTATTGAATCGCGACGCAATTTATGTGTTCCATCGTCATTAACAGGCTCTGAACGTTACAATTAATTGTCAGTTTGGCGTCGTATTCGAAAAACTAGACTCACAGGAGAACGACCATAAGGTGCCCGAGGCAGCAATAAACCCTTGGAGACAAGTCGGCTGGAGGACGATGTATTGAATCGCGACGCAATTTGTGTGTTCCATCATCAAGAGGCTCTGAACGTTACAATTAACTGTCAGTTTTGCATCGCATTCGAAAAACAAGACTCACAGGAGAACGACCATAAGGTGCCCGAGGCAGCAATAGACCCTTGGAGACAAGTCGGCTGGAGGACGATGTATTGAATCGCGACGCAATTTGTGTGTTCCATCGTCATTAAGAGGCTCTGAACGTTACAATTAACTGTCAGTTTTGCGTCGGATTCGAAAATCTAGACTCACAGGAGAACGACCATAAGGTGCCCGAGGCAGCACTAGACCCTTGGAGACAAGTCGGCTGTAGGACGATGTATTGAATCGCGACGCAATTTGTGTGTTCCATCGTCATTAAGAGGCTCTGAACGTTACAATTAACTGTCAGTTTTGCGTCGGATTCGAAAATCTAGACTCACAGATGAACGACCATAAGGTGCCCGAGGCAGAAATAGACCCTTCGAGACAAGTCGGCTGGAGAACGATGTATTGAATCGCGACGCAATTTGTGTGTTCCATCGTCATTAACAGGCTCTGAACGTTACAATTAATTGTCAGTTTTGCGTCGTATTCGAAAAACTAGACTCACAGGAGAACGAGCATATGGTGCCCGAGGCAGCACTAGACCCTTGGAGACAAGTCGGCTGGAGGACGATGTATTGAATCGCGACGCAATTTGTGTGTTCCATCGTCATTAAGAGGCTCTGAACGTTACAATTAACTGTCAGTTTTGCGTCGGATTCGAAAATCTAGACTCACAGGAGAACGACCATAAGGTGCCCGAGGCAGCAAGAGACCCTTGGAGACAGGTCGGCTGGAGGACGATGTATTGAGTCGCGACGCAATTTGTGTGTCCCATCGTCATTAACAGGCTCTGAACGTTACAATTCACTGTCAGTTTTGCGTCGGATTCGAAAATCTAGACTCACAGGAGAACGAGCATATGGTGCCCGAGGCAGCACTAGACCCTTGGAGACAAGTCGGCTGTAGGACGATGTATTGAATCGCGACGCAATTTGTGTGTTCCATCGTCATTAACAGGCTCTGAACGTTACAATTCACTGTCAGTTTTGCGTCGGATTCGAAAATCTAGACTCACAGGAGAACGACCATAAGGTGCCCGAGGCAGCACTAGACCCTTGGAGACAAGTCGGCTGGAGGACGATGTATTGAGTCGCGACGTAATTTGTGTGTCCCATCGTCATTAACAGGCTCTGAACGTTACAATTAACTGTCAGTTTTGCGTCGTATTCTGAAAACTAGACTCACAGGAGAACGACCATAAGGTGCCCGAGGCAGCACTAGACCCTTGGAGACAAGTCGGCTGGAGGACGATGTATTGAATCGCGACGCAATTTGTGTGTTCCATCGTCATTAAGAGGCTCTGAACGTTACAATTAACTGTCAGTTTTGCGTCGGATTCGAAAATCTAGACTCACAGGAGAACGACCATAAGGTGCCCGAGGCAGCAATAGACCCTTGGAGACAAGTCGGCTGGAGGACGATGTATTGAATCGCGACGCAATTTGTGTGTTCCATCGTCATTAAGAGGCTCTGAACGTTACAATTAACTGTCAGTTTTGCGTCGGATTCGAAAATCTAGACTCACAGGAGAACGACCATAAGGTGCCCGAGGCAGCACTAGACCCTTGGAGACAAGTCGGCTGGAGGACGATGTATTGAGTCGCGACGCAATTTGTGTGTCCCATCGTCATTAACAGGCTCTGAACGTTACAATTCACTGTCAGTTTTGCGTCAGATTCGAAAATCTAGACTCACAGGAGAACGAGCATATGGTGCCCGAGGCAGCACTAGACCCTTGGAGACAAGTCGGCTGGAGGACGATGTATTGAATCGCGACGCAATTTGTGTGTCCCATCGTCATTAACAGGCTCTGAACGTTACAATTAACTGTCAGTTTTGCATCGCATTCGAAAATCTAGACTCACAGGAGAACGACCATAAGGTGCCCGAGGCAGCAAGAGACCCTTGGAGACAGGTCGGCTGTGGGACGATGTATTGAATCGCGACGCAATTTGTGTGTTCCATCGTCATCAAGAGGCTCTGAACGTTACAATTAACTGTCAGTTTTGCATCGCATTCGAAAAACAAGACTCATACGAGAACGACCATAAGGTGCCCGAGGCAGCAATAGACCCTTGGAGACAAGTCGGCTGGAGGACGATGTATTGAATCGCGACGCAATTTGTGTGTTCCATCGTCATTAAGAGGCTCTGAACGTTACAATTAACTGTCAGTTTTGCGTCGGATTCGAAAATCTAGACTCACAGGAGAACGAGCATAAGGTGCCCGAGGCAGCAATAGACCCTTCGAGACAAGTCGGCTGGAGGACGATGTATTGAATCGCGACGCAATTTGTGTGTTCCATCGTCATTAACAGGCTCTGAACGTTACAATTAATTGTCAGTTTGGCGTCGTATTCGAAAAACTAGACTCACAGGAGAACGACCATAAGGTGCCCGAGGCAGCAATAAACCCTTGGAGACAAGTCGGCTGGAGGACGATGTATTGAATCGCGACGCAATTTGTGTGTTCCATCGTCATTAAGAGGCTCTGAACGTTACAATTAACTGTCAGTTTTGCGTCGGATTCGAAAATCTAGACTCACAGGAGAACGACCATAAGGTGCCCGAGGCAGCACTAGACCCTTGGAGACAAGTCGGCTGTAGGACGATGTATTGAATCGCGACGCAATTTGTGTGTTCCATCGTCATTAAGAGGCTCTGAACTTTACAATTAACTGTCAGTTTTGCGTCGGATTCGAAAATCTAGACTCACAGGAGAACGACCATAAGGTGCCCGAGGCAGCACTAGACCCTTGGAGACAAGTCGGCTGGAGGACGATGTATTGAATCGCGACGCAATTTGTGTGTTCCATCGTCATTAACAGGCTCTGAACGTTACAATTAATTGTCAGTTTTGCGTCGTATTAGAGAAACTAGACTCACAAGAGAACGAGCATATGGTGCCCGAGGCAGCACTAGACCCTTGGAGACAAGTCGGCTGTAGGACGATGTATTGAATCGCGACGCAATTTGTGTGTTCCATCGTCATTAAGAGGCTCTGAACGTTACAATTAACTGTCAGTTTTGCGTCGGATTCGAAAATCTAGACTCACAGGAGAACGACCATAAGGTGCCCGAGGCAGCAAGAGACCCTTGGAGACAGGTCGGCTGGAGGACGATGTATTGAGTCGCGACGCAATTTGTGTGTCCCATCGTCATTAACAGGCTCTGATCGTTACAATTCACTGTCAGTTTTGCGTCGGATTCGAAAATCTAGACTCACAGGAGAACGAGCATATGGTGCCCGAGGCAGCACTAGACCCTTGGAGACAAGTCGGCTGTAGGACGATGTATTGAATCGCGACGCAATTTGTGTGTTCCATCGTCATTAACAGGCTCTGAACGTTACAATTCACTGTCAGTTTTGCGTCGGATTCGAAAATCTAGACTCACAGGAGAACGACCATAAGGTGCCCGAGGCAGCACTACACCCTTGGAGACAAGTCGGCTGGAGGACGATGTATTGAGTCGCGACGCAATTTGTGTGTCCCATCGACATTAACAGGCTCTGAACGTTACAATTAACTGTCAGTTTTGCGTCGTATTCTGAAAACTAGACTCACAGGAGAACGACCATAAGGTGCCCGAGGCAGCAATAGACCCTTGGAGACAAGTCGGCTGGAGGACGATGTATTAAATCGCGACGCAATTTATGTGTTCCATCGTCATTAAGAGGCTCTGAACGTTACAATTAACTGTCAGTTTTGCGTCGGATTCGAAAATCTAGACTCACAGGAGAACGACCATAAGGTGCCCGGGGCAGCACTAGACCCTTGGAGACAAGTCGGCTGGAGGACGATGTATTGAGTCGCGACGCAATTTGTGTGTCCCATCGTCATTAACAGGCTCTGAACGTTACAATTAACTGTCAGTTTTGCATCGCATTCGAAAATCTAGACTCACAGGAGAACGACCATAAGGTGCCCGAGGCAGCAAGACACCCTTGGAGACAGGTCGGCTGTGGGACGATGTATTGAATCGCGACGCAATTTGTGTGTTCCATCGTCATCAAGAGGCTCTGAACGTTACAATTAACTGTCAGTTTTGCATCGCATTCGAAAAACAAGACTCACAGGAGAACGACCATAAGGTGCCCGAGGCAGCAATAGACCCTTGGAGACAAGTCGGCTGGAGGACGATGTATTGAATCGCGACGCAATTTGTGTGTTCCATCGTCATTAAGAGGCTCTGAACGTTACAATTAACTGTCAGTTTTGCGTCGGATTCGAAAATCTAGACTCACAGGAGAACGACCATAAGGTGCCCGAGGCAGCACTAGACCCTTGGAGACAAGTCGGCTGGAGGACGATGTATTGAGTCGCGACGCAATATGTGTGTCCCATCGTCATTAACAGGCTCTGAACGTTACAATTAACTGTCAGTTTTGCGTCGGATTCGAAAATCTAGACTCACAGGAGAACGAGCATAAGGTGCCCGAGGCAGCAATAGACCCTTCGAGACAAGTCGGCTGGAGGACGATGTATTGAATCGCGACGCAATTTGTGTGTTCCATCGTCATTAACAGGCTCTGAACGTTACAATTAATTGTCAGTTTGGCGTCGTATTCGAAAAACTAGACTCACAGGAGAACGACCATAAGGTGCCCGAGGCAGCAATAAACCCTTGGAGACAAGTCGGCTGGAGGACGATGTATTGAATCGCGACGCAATTTGTGTGTTCCATCGTCATTAAGAGGCTCTGAACGTTACAATTAACTGTCAGTTTTGCGTCGGATTCGAAAATCTAGACTCACAGGAGAACGACCATAAGGTGCCCGAGGCAGCACTAGATCCTTGGAGACAAGTCGGCTGTAGGACGATGTATTGAATCGCGACGCAATTTGTGTGTTCCATCGTCATTAAGAGGCTCTGAACTTTACAATTAACTGTCAGTTTTGCGTCGGATTCGAAAATCTAGACTCACAGGAGAACGACCATAAGGTGCCCGAGGCAGCACTAGACCCTTGGAGACAAGTCGGCTGTAGGACGATGTATTGAATCGCGACGCAATTTGTGTGTTCCATCGTCATTAACAGGCTCTGAACGTTACAATTAATTGTCAGTTTTGCGTCGTATTAGAGAAACTAGACTCACAAGAGAACGAGCATATGGTGCCCGAGGCAGCACTAGACCCTTGGAGACAAGTCGGCTGTAGGACGATGTATTGAATCGCGACGCAATTTGTGTGTTCCATCGTCATTAAGAGGCTCTGAACGTTACAATTAACTGTCAGTTTTGCGTCGGATTCGAAAATCTAGACTCACAGGAGAACGACCATAAGGTGCCCGAGGCAGACCCTTGGAGACAGGTCGGCTGGAGGACGATGTATTGAGTCGCGACGCAATTTGTGTGTCCCATCGTCATTAACAGGCTCTGAACGTTACAATTCACTGTCAGTTTTGCGTCGGATTCGAAAATCTAGACTCACAGGAGAACGAGCATATGGTGCCCGAGGCAGCACTAGACCCTTGGAGACAAGTCGGCTGTAGGACGATGTATTGAATCGCGACGCAATTTGTGTGTTCCATCGTCATTAACAGGCTCTGAACGTTACAATTCACTGTCAGTTTTGCGTCGGATTCGAAAATCTAGACTCACAGGAGAACGACCATAAGGTGCCCGAGGCAGCACTAGACCCTTGGAGACAAGTCGGCTGTAGGACGATGTATTGAGTCGCGACGCAATTTGTGTGTCCCATCGACATTAACAGGCTCTGAACGTTACAATTAACTGTCAGTTTTGCGTCGTATTCTGAAAACTAGACTCACAGGAGAACGACCATAAGGTGCCCGAGGCAGCAATAGACCCTTGGAGACAAGTCGGCTGGAGGACGATGTATTAAATCGCGACGCAATTTATGTGTTCCATCGTCATTAAGAGGCTCTGAACGTTACAATTAACTGTCAGTTTTGCGTCGGATTCGAAAATCTAGACTCACAGGAGAACGACCATAAGGTGCCCGGGGCAGCACTAGACCCTTGGAGACAAGTCGGCTGGAGGACGATGTATTGAGTCGCGACGCAATTTGTGTGTCCCATCGTCATTAACAGGCTCTGAACGTTACAATTAACTGTCAGTTTTGCATCGCATTCGAAAAACAAGACTCACAGGAGAACGACCATAAGGTGCCCGAGGCAGCAATAGACCCTTGGAGACAAGTCGGCTGGAGGACGATGTATTGAATCGCGACGCAATTTGTGTGTTCCATCGTCATTAAGAGGCTCTGAACGTTACAATTAACTGTCAGTTTTGCGTCGGATTCGAAAATCTAGACTCACAGGAGAACGACCATAAGGTGCCCGAGGCAGCACTACACCCTTGGAGACAAGTCGGCTGGAGGACGATGTATTGAGTCGCGACGCAATATGTGTGTCCCATCGTCATTAACAGGCTCTGAACGTTACAATTAACTGTCAGTTTTGCGTCGGATTCGAAAATCTAGACTCACAGGAGAACGAGCATAAGGTGCCCGAGGCAGCAATAGACCCTTCGAGACAAGTCGGCTGGAGGACGATGTATTGAATCGCGACGCAATTTGTGTGTTCCATCGTCATTAACAGGCTCTGAACGTTACAATTTATTGTCAGTTTGGCGTCGTATTCGAAAAACTAGACTCACAGGAGAACGACCATAAGGTGCCCGAGGCAGCAATAAACCCTTGGAGACAAGTCGGCTGGAGGACGATGTATTGAATCGCGACGCAATTTGTGTGTTCCATCGTCATCAAGAGGCTCTGAACGTTACATTTAACTGTCAGTTTTGCATCGCATTCGAAAAACAAGACTCACAGGAGAACGACCATAAGGTGCCCGAGGCAGCAATAGACCCTTGGAGACAAGTCGGCTGGAGGACGATGTATTGAATCGCGACGCAATTTGTGTGTTCCATCGTCATTAAGAGGCTCTGAACGTTACAATTAACTGTCAGTTTTGCGTCGGAACGAAAATCTAGACTCACAGGAGAACGACCATAAGGTGCCCGAGGCAGCACTAGACCCTTGGAGACAAGTCGGCTGGAGGACGATGTATTGAATCGCGACGCAATTTGTGTGTTCCATCGTCATTAAGAGGCTCTGAACGTTACAATTCACTGTCAGTTTTGCGTCGGATTCGAAAATCTAGACTCACAGATGAACGACCATAAGGTGCCCGAGGCAGAAATAGACCCTTCGAGACAAGTCGGCTGGAGGACGATGTATTGAATCGCGACGCAATTTGTGTGTTCCATCGTCATTAACAGGCTCTGAACGTTACAATTAATTGTCAGTTTTGCGTCATATTCGAAAAACTAGACTCACAGGAGAACGAGCATATGGTGCCCGAGGCAGCACTAGACCCTTGGAGACAAGTCGGCTGTAGGACGATGTATTGAATCGCGACGCAATTTGTGTGTTCCATCGTCATTAAGACGCTCTGAACGTTACAATTAACTGTCAGTTTTGCGTCGGATTCGAAAATCTAGACTCACAGGAGAACGACCATAAGGTGCCCGAGGCAGCAAGAGACCCTTGGAGACAGGTCGGCTGGAGGACGATGTATTGAGTCGCGACGCAATTTGTGTGTCCCATCGTCATTAACAGGCTCTGAACGTTACAATTCACTGTCAGTTTTGCGTCGGATTCGAAAATCTAGACTCACAGATGAACGACCATATGGTGCCCGAGGCAGCACTACACCCTTGGAGACAAGTCGGCTGTAGGACGATGTATTGAATCGCGACGCAATTTGTGTGTTCCATCGTCATTAACAGGCTCTGAACGTTACAATTCACTGTCAGTTTTGCGTCGGATTCGAAAATCTAGACTCACAGGAGAACGACCATAAGGTGCCCGAGGCAGCACTAGACCCTTGGAGACAAGTCGGCTGGAGGACGATGTATTGAGTCGCGACGCAATTTGTGTGTCCCATCGTCATTAACAGGCTCTGAACGTTACAATTAACTGTCAGTTTTGCGTCGTATTCTGAAAACTAGACTCACAGGAGAACGACCATAAGGTGCCCGAGGCAGCAATAGACCCTTGGAGACAAGTCGGCTGGAGGACGATGTATTGAATCGCGACGCAATTTATGTGTTCCATCGTCATTAAGAGGCTCTGAACGTTACAATTAACTGTCAGTTTTGCGTCGGATTCGAAAATCTAGACTCACAGGAGAACGACCATAAGGTGCCCGGGGCAGCACTAGACCCTTGGAGACAAGTCGGCTGGAGGACGATGTATTGAGTCGCGACGCAATTTGTGTATCCCATCGTCATTAACAGGCTCTGAACGTTACAATTAACTGTCAGTTTTGCGTCGGATTCGAAAATCTAGACTCACAGGAGAACGACCATAAGGTGCCCGAGGCAGCACTAGACCGTTGGAGACAAGTCGGCTGGAGGACGATGTATTGAGTGGCGACGCAATATGTGTGTCCCATCGTCATTAACAGGCTCTGAACGTTACAATTAACTGTCAGTTTTGCGTCGGATTCGAAAATCTAGACTCACAGGAGAACGAGCATAAGGTGCCCGAGGCAGCAATAGACCCTTCGAGACAAGTCGGCTGGAGGACGATGTATTGAATCGCGACGCAATTTGTGTGTTCCATCGTCATTAACAGGCTCTGAACGTTACAATTAATTGTCAGTTTGGCGTCGTATTCGAAAAACTAGACTCACAGGAGAACGACCATAAGGTGCCCGAGGCAGCAATAAACCCTTGGAGACAAGTCGGCTGGAGGACGATGTATTGAATCGCGACGCAATTTGTGTGTTCCATCGTCATCAAGAGGCTCTGAACGTTACAATTAACTGTCAGTTTTGCATCGCATTCGAAAAACAAGACTCACAGGAGAACGACCATAAGGTGCCCGGGGCAGCAATAGACCCTTGGAGACAAGTCGGCTGGAGGACGATGTATTGAATCGCGACGCAATTTGTGTGTTCCATCGTCATTAAGAGGCTCTGAACGTTACAATTAACTGTCGGTTTTGCGTCGGATTCGAAAATCTAGACTCACAGGAGAACGACCATAAGGTGCCCGAGGCAGCACTAGACCCTTGGAGACAAGTCGGCTGTAGGACGATGTATTGAATCGCGACGCAATTTGTGTGTTCCATCGTCATTAAGAGGCTCTGAACGTTACAATTAACTGTCAGTTTTGCGTCGGATTCGAAAATCTAGACTCACAGGAGAACGACCATAAGGTGACCGAGGCAGCAAGAGACCCTTGGAGACAGGTCGGCTGGAGGACGATGTATTGAGTCGCGACGCAATTTGTGTGTCCCATCGTCATTAACAGGCTCTGAACGTTACAATTCACTGTCAGTTTTGCGTCGGATTCGAAAATCTAGACTCACAGGAGAACGAGCATATGGTGCCCGAGGCAGCACTAGACCCTTGGAGACAAGTCGGCTGTAGGACGATGTATTGAATCTCGACGCAATTTGTGTGTTCCATCGTCATTAACAGGCTCTGAACGTTACAATTCACTGTCAGTTTTGCGTCGGATTCGAAAATCTAGACTCACAGGAGAACGACCATAAGGTGCCCGAGGCAGCACTAGACCCTTGGAGACAAGTCGGCTGGAGGACGATGTATTGAGTCGCGACGCAATTTGTGTGTCCCATCGTCATTAACAGGCTCTGAACGTTACAATTAACTGTCAGTTTTGCGTCGTATTCTGAAAACTAGACTCACAGGAGAACGACCATAAGGTGCAGGAGGCAGCAATAGACCCTTGGAGACAAGTCGGCTGGAGGACGATGTATTGAATCGCGACGCAATTTGTGTGTTCCATCGTCATTAAGAGGCTCTGAATGTTACAATTAACTGTCAGTTTTGCGTCGGATTCGAAAATCTAGACTCACAGGAGAACGACCATAAGGTGCCCGGGGCAGCACTAGACCCTTGGAGACAAGTCGGCTGGAGGACGATGTATTGAGTCGCGACGCAATTTGTGTGTCCCATCGTCATTAACAGGCTCTGAACGTTACAATTAACTGTCAGTTTTGCATCGCATTCGAAAATCTAGACTCACAGGAGAACGACCATAAGGTGCCCGAGGCAGCAAGAGACCCTTGGAGACAGGTCGGCTGTGGGACGATGTATTGAATCGCGACGCAATTTGTGTGTTCCATCATCATCAGGAGGCTCTGAACGTTACAATTAACTGTCAGTTTTGCATCGCATTCGAAAAACAAGACTCACAGGAGAACGACCATAAGGTGCCCGAGGCAGCAATAGACCCTTGGAGACAAGTCGGCTGGAGGACGATGTATTGAATCGCGACGCAATTTGTGTGTTCCATCGTCATTAAGAGGCTCTGAACGTTACAATTAACTGTCAGTTTTGCGTCGGATTCGAAAATCTAGACTCACAGGAGAACGACCATAAGGTGCCCGAGGCAGCACTAGACCCTTGGAGACAAGTCGGCTGGAGGACGATGTATTGAGTCGCGACGCAATATGTGTGTCCCATCGTCATTAACAGGCTCTGAACGTTACAATTAACTGTCAGTTTTGCGTCGAATTCGAAAATCTAGACTCACAGGAGAACGAGCATAAGGTGGCCGAGGCAGCAATAGACCCTTCGAGACAAGTCGGCTGGAGGACGATGTATTGAATCGCGACGCAATTTGTGTGTCCCATCGTCATTAACAGGCTCTGAACGTTACAATTAACTGTCAGTTTTGCATCGCATTCGAAAAACAAGACTCACAGGAGAACGACCATAAGGTGCCCGAGGCAGCAATAGACCCTTGGAGACAAGTCGGCTGGAGGACGATGTATTGAATCGCGACGCAATTTGTGTGTTCCATCGTCATTAAGAGGCTCTGAATGTTACAATTAACTGTCAGTTTTGCGTCGGATTCGAAAATCTAGACTCACAGGAGAACGACCATAAGGTGCCCGGGGCAGCATTAGACCCTTCGAGACAAGTCGGCTGGAGGACGATGTATTGAGTCGCGACGCAATTTGTGTGTCCCATCGTCATTAACAGGCCCTGAAGGTTACAATTAACTGTCAGTTTTGCATCGCATTCGAAAATCTAGACTCACAGGAGAACGACCATAAGGTGCCCGAGGCAGCAAGAGACCCTTGGAGACAGGTCGGCTGTGGGACGATGTATTGAATCGCGACGCAATTTGTGTGTTCCATCATCATCAAGAGGCTCTGAACGTTACAATTAACTGTCAGTTTTGCATCGCATTCGAAAAACAAGACTCACAGGAGAACGACCATAAGGTGCCCGAGGCAGCAATAGACCCTTGGAGACAAGTCGGCTGGAGGACGATGTATTGAATCGCGACGCAATTTGTGTGTTCCATCGTCATTAAGAGGCTCTGAACGTTACAATTAACTGTCAGTTTTGCGTCGGATTCGAAAATCTAGACTCACAGGAGAACGACCATAAGGTGCCCGAGGCAGCACTAGACCCTTGGAGACAAGTCGGCTGGAGGACGATGTATTGAGTCGCGACGCAATATGTGTGTCCCATCGTCATTAACAGGCTCTGAACGTTACAATTAACTGTCAGTTTTGCGTCGAATTCGAAAATCTAGACTCACAGGAGAACGAGCATAAGGTGCCCGAGGCAGCAATAGACCCTTCGAGACAAGTCGGCTGGAGGACGATGTATTGAATCGCGACGCAATTTGTGTGTTCCATCGTCAGTATCAGGCTTTGAACGTTACAATTAACTGTCAGTTTTGCGTCGGATTCGAAAATCTAGACTCACAGGAGAACGACCATAAGGTGCCCGAGGCAGCACTTGACCCTTGGAGACAAGTCGGCTGGAGGACGATGTATTGAGTCGCGACGCAATTTGTGTGTCCCATCGTCATTAACAGGCTCTGAACGTTACAATTCACTGTCAGTTTTGCGTCAGATTCGAAAATCTAGACTCACAGGAGAACGAGCATATGTTGCCCGAGGCAGCACTTGACCCTTGGAGACAAGTCGGCTGTAGGACGATGTATTGAATCGCGACGCAATTTGTGTGTTCCATCGTCATTAAGAGGCTCTGAACGTTACAATTAACTGTCAGTTTTGCGTCGGATTCGAAAATCTAGACTCACAGGAGAACGACCATAAGGTGCCCGAGGCAGCACTAGACCCTTCGAGACAAGTCGGCTGGAGGACGATGTATTGAGTCGCGACGCAATTTGTGTGTCCCATCGTCATTAACAGGCTCTGAACGTTACAATTAACTGTCAGTTTTGCATCGCATTCGAAAATCTAGACTCACAGCAAGAGACCCTTGGAGACACGTCGGCTGTGGGACGATGTATTGAATCGCGACGCAATTTGTGTGTTCCATCGTCATCAAGAGGCTCTGAACGTTACAATTAACTGTCAGTTTTGCATCGCATTCGAAAAACAAGACTCACAGGAGAACGACCATAAGGTGCCCGAGGCAGCAATAGACCCTTGGAGACAAGTCGGCTGGAGGACGATGTATTGAATCGCGACGCAATTTGTGTGTTCCATCGTCATTAAGAGGCTCTGAACGTTACAATTAACTGTCAGTTGTGCGTCGGATTCGAAAATCTAGACTCAAAGGAGAACGACCATAAGGTGCCCGAGGCAGCACTAGACCCTTGGAGACAAGTCGGCTGGAGGACGATGTATTGAGTGGCGACGCAATATGTGTGTCCCATCGTCATTAACAGGCTCTGAACGTTACAATTCACTGTCAGTTTTGCGTCGGATTCGAAAATCTAGACTCACAGGAGAACGAGCATAAGGTGCCAGAGGCAGCAATAGACGCTTCGAGACAAGTCGGCTGGAGGACGATGTATTGAATCGCGACGCAATTTGTGTGTTCCATCGTCATTAACAGGCTCTGAACGTTACAATTAATTGTCAGTTTGGCGTCGGATTCGAAAAACTAGACTCGTAGGAGAACGACCATAAGGTGCCCGAGGCAGCAATAGACCCTTGGAGACAAGTCGGCTGGAGGACGATGTATTGAATCGCGACGCAATTTGTGTGTTCCATCGTCATTAACAGGCCCTGAACGTTACAATTAACTGTCAGTTTTGCGTCGTATTCTGAAAACTAGACTCACAGGAGAACGACCATAAGGTGCCCGAGGCAGCAAGAGACCCTTGGAGACAGGTCGGCTGTGGGACGATGTATTGAATCGCGACGCAATTTGTGTGTTCCATCGTCATTAAGAGGCTCTGAACGTTACAATTAACTGTCAGTTTTGCGTCGTATTCTGAAAACTAGACTCACAGGAGAACGACCATAAGGTGCCCGAGGCAGCAAGAGACCCTTGGAGACAGGTCGGCTGGAGGACGATGTATTGAATCGCGACGCAATTTGAGTACTCCATCGTCATTAAGAGGCTCTGAACGTTACAATTCACTGTCAGTTTTGCGTCGAATTCGAAAATCTAGACTCACAGATGAACGACCATAAGGTGCCCGAGGCAGCAATAGACCCTTCGAGACAAGTCGGCTGGAGGACGATGTATTGAATCGCGACGCAATTTGTGTGTTCCATCGTCATTAACAGGCTCTGAACGTTACAATTAATTGTCAGTTTTGCGTCGTATTCGAAAAACTAGACTCACAGGAGAACAAGCATATGGTGCCCGTGGCAGCACTAGACCCTTGGAGACAAGTCGGCTGTAGGACGATGTATTGAATCGCGACGCAATTTGTGTGTTCCATCGTCATTAAGAGGCTCTGAACGTTACAATTCACTGTCAGTTTTGCGTCGGACTCGAAAATCTAGACTCACAGGAGAACGACCATAAGGTGCCCGAGGCAGCAATAGACCCTTCGAGACAAGTCGGCTGGAGGACGATGTATTGAATCGCGACGCAATTTGTGTGTTCCATCGTCATTAAGAGGCTCTGAACGTTACAATTAACTGTCAGTTTTGCGTCGGATTCGAAAATCTAGACTCACAGGAGAACGACCATAAGGTGCCCGAGGCAGCACTAGACCCTTGGAGACAAGTCGGCTGGAGGACGATGTATTGAATCGCGACGCAATTTGTGTGTTCCATCGTCATTAAGAGGCTCTGAACGTTACAATTCACTGTCAGTTTTGCGTCGGATTCGAAAATCTAGACTCACAGATGAACGACCATAAGGTGCCCGAGGCAGCAATAGACCCTTCGAGACAAGTCGGCTGGAGGACGATGTATTGAATCGCGACGCAATTTGTGTGTTCCATCGTCAGTATCAAGCTCTGAACGTTACAATTAACTGTCAGTTTTGCGTCGGATTCGAAAATCTAGACTCACAGGAGAACGACCATAAGGTGCCCGAGGCAGCAATAGACCCTTGGAGACAAGTCGGCTGGAGGACGATGTATTGAATCGCGACGCAATTTGTGTGTTCCATCGTCATTAAGAGGCTCTGAACGTTGCAATTAACTGTCAGTTTTGCGTCGGATTCGAAAATCTAGACTCACAGGAGAACGACCATAAGGTGCCCGAGGCAGCACTAGACCCTTGGAGACAAGTCGGCTGGAGGACGATGTATTGAATCGCGACGCTATTTGTGTGTTCCATCGTCATTAAGAGGCTCTGAACGTTACAATTCACTGTCAGTTTTGCGTCGGATTCGAAAATCTAGACTCACAGGAGAACGACCATAAGGTGCCCGAAGCAGCAATTGACCCTTCGAGACAAGTCGGCTGGAGGACGATGTATTGAATCGCGACGCAATTTGTGTGTTCCATCGTCATTAAGAGGCTCTGAACGTTACAATTAACTGTCAGTTTTGCGTCGGATTCGAAAATCTAGACTCACAGGAGAACGACCATAAGGTGCCCGAGGCAGCACTAGACCCTTGGAGACAAGTCGGCTGGAGGACGATGTATTGAGTCGCGACGCAATATGTGTGTCCCATCGTCATTAACAGGCTATGAACGTTACAATTAACTGTCAGTTTTGCGTCGGATTCGAAAATCTAGACCCACAGGAGAACGAGCATAAGGTGCCCGAGGCAGCAATAGACCCTTCGAGACAAGTCGGCTGGAGGACGATGTATTGAATCGCGACGCAATTTGTGTGTTCCATCGTCATTAAGAGGCTCTGAACGTTACAATTAACTGTCAGTTTTGCGTCGTATTCTGAAAACTAGACTCACAGGAGAACGACCATAAGGTGCCCGAGGCAGCAAGAGACCCTTGGAGACAGGTCGGCTGGAGGACGATGTATTGAATCGCGACGCAATTTGTGTACTCCATCGTCATTAAGAGGCTCTGAACGTTACAATTAACTGTCAGTTTTGCGTCGGATTCGAAAATCTAGACTCACAGGAGAACGACCATAAGGTGCCCGAGGCAGCACTAGACCCTTGGAGACAAGTCGGCTGGAGGACGATGTATTGAGTCGCGACGCAATTTGTGTGTCCCATCGTCATTAACAGGCTCTGAACGTTACAATTAACTGTCAGTTTTGCGTCGTATTCTGAAAACTAGACTCACAGGAGAACGACCACAAGGTGCCCGAGGCAGCACGAGACCCTTGGAGACAGGTCGGCTGTGGGACGATGTATTGAATCGCGACGCAATTTGTGTGATCCATCGTCATCAAGAGGCTCTGAACGTTACAATTCACTGTCAGTTTTGCGTCGGATTCGAAAATCTAGACTCACAGGAGAACGAGCATAAGGTGCCCGAGGCAGCAATAGACCCTTCGAGACAAGTCGGCTGGAGGACGATGTATTGAATCGCGACGCAATTTGTGTGTTCCATCGTCATTAAGAGGCTCTGAACGTTACAATTAACTGACAGTTTTGCGTCGTATTCTGAAAACTAGACTCACAGGAGAACGACCATAAGGTGCCCGAGGCAGCAATAGACCCTTGGAGACAAGTCGGCTGGAGGACGATGTATTGAATCGCGACGCAATTTGTGTGTTCCATCGTCATTAAGAGACTCTGAACGTTACAATTAACTGTCAGTTTTGCGTCGGATTCGAAAATCTAGACTCACAGGAGAACGACCATAAGGTGCCCGAGGCAGCAATAGACCCTTGGAGACAAGTCGGCTGGAGGACGATGTATTGAATCGCGACGCAATTTGTGTGTTGCATCGTCATTAAGAGGCTCTGAACTTTACAATTAACTGTCAGTTTTGCGTCGGATTCGAAAATCTAGACTCACAGGAGACCGACCATAAGGTGCCCGAGGCAGCACTAGACCCTTGGAGACAAGTCGGCTGGAGGACGATGTATTGAGTCGCGACGCAATTTGTGTGTCCCATCGTCATTAACAGGCTCTGAACGTTACAATTCACTGTCAGTTTTGCGTCAGATTCGAAAATCTAGACTCACAGGAGAACGAGCATAAGGTGCCCGAGGCAGCACTAGACCCTTGGAGACAAGTCGGCTGTAGGACGATGTATTGAATCGCGACGCAATTTGTGTGTTCCATCGTCATTAAGATGCTCTGAACGTTACATTTAACTGTCAGTTTTGCGTCGGATTCGAAAATCTAGACTCACAGGAGAACGACCATAAGGTGCCCGAGGCAGCACTAGACCCTTGGAGACAAGTCGGCTGGAGGACGATGTATTGAGTCGCGACGCAATTTGTGTGTCCCATCGTCATTAACAGGCTCTGAACGTTACAATTAACTGTCAGTTTTGCATCGCATTCGAAAATCTAGACTCACAGGAGAACGACCATAAGGTGCCCGAGGCAGCAAGAGACCCTTGGAGACAGGTCGGCTGTGGGACGATGTATTGAATCGCGACGCAATTTGTGTGTTCCATCGTCATCAAGAGGCTCTGAACGTTACAATTAACTGTCAGTTTTGCATCGCATTCGAAAAACAAGACTCACAGGAGAACGACCATAAGGTGCCCGAGGCAGCAATAGACCCTTGGAGACAAGTCGGCTGGAGGACGATGTATTGAATCGCGACGCAATTTGTGTGTTCCATCGTCATTAAGAGGCTCTGAACGTTACAATTAACTGTCAGTTTTGCGTCGGATTCGAAAATCTAGACTCACAGGAGAACGACCATAAGGTGCCCGAGGCAGCACTAGACCCTTGGAGACAAGTCGGCTGGAGGACGATGTATTGAATCGCGACGCAATTTGTGTGTTCCATCGTCATCAAGAGGCTCTGAACGTTACAATTAACTGACAGTTTTGCGTCGTATTCTGAAAACTAGACTCACAGGAGAACGACCATAAGGTGCCCGAGGCAGCAATAGACCCTTGGAGACAAGTCGGCTGGAGGACGATGTATTGAATCGCGACGCAATTTGTGTGTTCCATTGTCAATAAGAGGCTCTGAACGTTACAATTAACTGTCAGTTTTGCGTCGGATTCGAAAATCTAGACTCACAGGAGAACGACCATAAGGTGCCCGAGGCAGCAATAGACCCTTGGAGACAAGTCGGCTGGAGGACGATGTATTGAATCGCGACGCAATTTGTGTGTTCCATCGTCATTAAGAGGCTCTGAACGTTACAATTAACTGTCAGTTTTGCGTCGGATTCGAAAATCTAGACTCACAGGAGAACGACCATAAGGTGCCCGAGGCAGCACTAGACCCTTGGAGACAAGTCGGCTGGAGGACGATGTATTGAGTCGCGACGCAATTTGTGTGTCCCATCGTCATTAACAGGCTCTGAACGTTACAATTCACTGTCAGTTTTGCGTCAGATTCGAAAATCTAGACTCACAGGAGAACGAGCATATGGTGCCCGAGGCAGCACTAGACCCTTGGAGACAAGTCGGCTGTAGGACGATGTATTGAATCGCGACGCAATTTGTGTGTTCCATCGTCATTAAGATGCTCTGAACGTTACAATTAACTGTCAGTTTTGCGTCGGATTCGAAAATCTAGACTCACAGGAGAACGATCATAAGGTGCCCGAGGCAGCACTAGACCCTTGGAGACAAGTCGGCTGGAGGACGATGTATTGAGTCGCGACGCAATTTGTGTGTCCCATCGTCATTAACAGGCTCTGAACGTTACAATTAACTGTCAGTTTTGCATCGCATTCGCAAATCTAGACTCACAGGAGAACGACCATAAGGTGCCCGAGGCAGCAAGAGACCCTTGGAGACAGGTCGGCTGTGGGACGATGTATTGAATCGCGACGCAATTTGTGTGTTCCATCGTCATCAATAGGCTCTGAACGTTACAATTAACTGTCAGTTTTGCATCGCATTCGAAAAACAAGACTCACAGGAGAACGACCATAAGGTGCCCGAGGCAGCACTAGACCCTTGGAGACAAGTCGGCTGGAGGACGATGTATTGAGTCGCGACGCAATATGTGTGTCCCATCGTCATTAACAGGCTCTGAACGTTACAATTAACTGTCAGTTTTGCGTCGGATTCGAAAATCTAGACTCACAGGAGAACGAGCATAAGGTGCCCGAGGCAGCAATAGACCCTTCGAGACAAGTCGGCTGGAGGACGATGTATTGAATCGCGACGCAATTTGTGTGTTCCATCGTCATTAACAGGCTCTGAACGTTACAATTAATTGTCAGTTTGGCGTCGTATTCGAAAAACTAGACTCACAGGAGAACGACCATAAGGTGCCCGAGGCAGCAATAAACCCTTGGAGACAAGTCGGCTGGAGGACGATGTATTGAATCGCGACGCAATTTGTGTGTTCCATCATCAAGAGGCTCTGAACGTTACAATTAACTGTCAGTTTTGCATCGCATTCGAAAAACAAGACTCACAGGAGAACGACCATAAGGTGCCCGAGGCAGCAATAGACCCTTGGAGACAAGTCGGCTGGAGGACGATGTATTGAATCGCGACGCAATTTGTGTGTTCCATCGTCATTAAGAGGCTCTGAACGTTACAATTAACTGTCAGTTTTGCGTCGGATTCGAAAATCTAGACTCACAGGAGAACGACCATAAGGTGCCCGAGGCAGCACTAGACCCTTGGAGACAAGTCGGCTGTAGGACGATGTATTGAATCGCGACGCAATTTGTGTGTTCCATCGTCATTAAGAGGCTCTGAACGTTACAATTAACTGTCAGTTTTGCGTCGGATTCGAAAATCTAGACTCACAGATGAACGACCATAAGGTGCCCGAGGCAGAAATAGACCCTTCGAGACAAGTCGGCTGGAGGACGATGTATTGAATCGCGACGCAATTTGTGTGTTCCATCGTCATTAACAGGCTCTGAACGTTACAATTAATTGTCAGTTTTGCGTCGTATTCGAAAAACTAGACTCACAGGAGAACGAGCATATGGTGCCCGAGGCAGCACTAGACCCTTGGAGACAAGTCGGCTGGAGGACGATGTATTGAATCGCGACGCAATTTGTGTGTTCCATCGTCATTAAGAGGCTCTGAACGTTACAATTAACTGTCAGTTTTGCGTCGGATTCGAAAATCTAGACTCACAGGAGAACGACCATAAGGTGCCCGAGGCAGCAATAGACCCTTGGAGACAAGTCGGCTGGAGGACGATGTATTGAATCGCGACGCAATTTGTGTGTTCCATCGTCATTAAGAGGCTCTGAACGTTACAATTAACTGTCAGTTTTGCGTCGGATTCGAAAATCTAGACTCACAGGAGAACGACCATAAGGTGCCCGAGGCAGCACTAGACCCTTGGAGACAAGTCGGCTGGAGGACGATGTATTGAGTCGCGACGCAATTTGTGTGTCCCATCGTCATTAACAGGCTCTGAACGTTACAATTAACTGTCAGTTTTGCGTCGGATTCGAAAATCTAGACTCACAGGAGAACGACCATAGGGTGTCCGAGGCAGCACTAGACCCTTGGAGACAAGTCGGCTGGAGGACGATGTATTGAATCGCGACGCAATTTGTGTGTCCCATCGTCATTAACAGGCTCTGAACGTTACAATTAACTGTCAGTTTTGCATCGCATTCGAAAATCTAGACTCACAGGAGAACGACCATAAGGTGCCCGAGGCAGCAAGAGACCCTTGGAGACAGGTCGGCTGTGGGACGATGTATTGAATCGCGACGCAATTTGTGTGTTCCATCGTCATCAAGAGGCTCTGAACGTTACAATTAACTGTCAGTTTTGCATCGCATTCGAAAAACAAGACTCATACGAGAACGACCATAAGGTGCCCGAGGCAGCAATAGACCCTTGGAGACAAGTCGGCTGGAGGACGATGTATTGAATCGCGACGCAATTTGTGTGTTCCATCGTCATTAAGAGGCTCTGAACGTTACAATTAACTGTCAGTTTTGCGTCGGATTCGAAAATCTAGACTCACAGGAGAACGAGCATAAGGTGCCCGAGGCAGCAATAGACCCTTCGAGACAAGTCGGCTGGAGGACGATGTATTGAATCGCGACGCAATTTGTGTGTTCCATCGTCATTAACAGGCTCTGAACGTTACAATTAATTGTCAATTTGGCGTCGTATTCGAAAAACTAGACTCACAGGAGAACGACCATAAGGTGCCCGAGGCAGCAATAAACCCTTGGAGACAAGTCGGCTGGAGGACGATGTATTGAATCGCGACGCAATTTGTGTGTTCCATCGTCATTAAGAGGCTCTGAACGTTACAATTAACTGTCAGTTTTGCGTCGGATTCGAAAATCTAGACTCACAGGAGAACGACCATAAGGTGCCCGAGGCAGCACTAGACCCTTGGAGACAAGTCGGCTGTAGGACGATGTATTGAATCGCGACGCAATTTGTGTGTTCCATCGTCATTAAGAGGCTCTGAACTTTACAATTAACTGTCAGTTTTGCGTCGGATTCGAAAATCTAGACTCACAGGAGAACGACCATAAGGTGCCCGAGGCAGCACTAGACCCTTGGAGACAAGTCGGCTGTAGGACGATGTATTGAATCGCGACGCAATTTGTGTGTTCCATCGTCATTAACAGGCTCTGAACGTTACAATTAATTGTCAGTTTTGCGTCGTATTAGAGAAACTAGACTCACAAGAGAACGAGCATATGGTGCCCGAGGCAGCACTAGACCCTTGGAGACAAGTCGGCTGTAGGACGATGTATTGAATCGCGACGCAATTTGTGTGTTCCATCGTCATTAAGAGGCTCTGAACGTTACAATTAACTGTCAGTTTTGCGTCGGATTCGAAAATCTAGACT
The DNA here is from genome assembly GCF_023898315.1 of Schistocerca nitens. Taxonomy (NCBI): domain Eukaryota; kingdom Metazoa; phylum Arthropoda; class Insecta; order Orthoptera; family Acrididae; genus Schistocerca; species Schistocerca nitens. Next base: position 235,187,128 of record NC_064623.1, on the reverse strand, counting down.
CACAGGAGAACGACCATAAGGTGCCCGAGGCAGCAAGAGACCCTTGGAGACAGGTCGGCTGGAGGACGATGTATTGAGTCGCGACGCAATTTGTGTGTCCCATCGTCATTAACAGGCTCTGAACGTTACAATTCACTGTCAGTTTTGCGTCGGATTCGAAAATCTAGACTCACAGGAGAACGAGCATATGGTGCCCGAGGCAGCACTAGACCCTTGGAGACAAGTCGGCTGTAGGACGATGTATTGAATCGCGACGCAATTTGTGTGTTCCATCGTCATTAACAGGCTCTGAACGTTACAATTAAGTGTCAGTTTTGCGTCGGATTCGAAAATCTAGACTCACAGGAGAACGACCATAAGGTGCCCGGGGCAGCACTAGACCCTTGGAGACAAGTCGGCTGGAGGACGATGTATTGAGTCGCGACGCAATTTGTGTGTCCCATCGTCATTAACAGGCTCTGAACGTTACAATTAACTGTCAGTTTTGCATCGCATTCGAAAATCTAGACTCACAGGAGAACGACCATAAGGTGCCCGAGGCAGCAAGACACCCTTGGAGACAGGTCGGCTGGAGGACGATGTATTGAATCGCGACGCAATTTGTGTGTTCCATCGTCATTAAGAGGCTCTGAACGTTACAATTAACTGTCAGTTTTGCGTCGGATTCGAAAATCTAGACTCACAGGAGAACGACCATAAGGTGCCCGAGGCAGCACTAGACCCTTGGAGACAAGTCGGCTGGAGGACGATGTATTGAGTCGCGACGCAATATGTGTGTCCCATCGTCATTAACAGGCTCTGAACGTTACAATTAACTGTCAGTTTTGCGTCGGATTCGAAAATCTAGACTCACAGGAGAACGAGCATAAGGTGCCCGAGGCAGCAATAGACCCTTCGAGACAAGTCGGCTGGAGGACGATGTATTGAGTCGCGACGCAATTTGTGTGTCCCATCGTCATTAACAGGCTCTGAACGTTACAATTCACTGTCAGTTTTGCGTCAGATTCGAAAATCTAGACTCACAGGAGAACGAGCATATGGTGCCCGAGGCAGCACTAGACCCTTGGAGACAAGTCGGCTGTAGGACGATGTATTGAATCGCGACGCAATTTGTGTGTTCCATCGTCATTAAGATGCTCTGAACGTTACAATTAACTGTCAGTTTTGCGTCGGATTCGAAAATCTAGACTCACAGGAGAACGATCATAAGGTGCCCGAGGCAGCACTAGACCCTTGGAGACAAGTCGGCTGGAGGACGATGTATTGAGTCGCGACGCAATTTGTGTGTCCCATCGTCATTAACAGGCTCTGAACGTTACAATTAACTGTCAGTTTTGCATCGCATTCGCAAATCTAGACTCACAGGAGAACGACCATAAGGTGCCCGAGGCAGCAAGAGACCCTTGGAGACAGGTCGGCTGTGGGACGATGTATTGAATCGCGACGCAATTTGTGTGTTCCATCGTCATCAAGAGGCTCTGAACGTTACAATTAACTGTCAGTTTTGCATCGCATTCGAAAAACAAGACTCACAGGAGAACGACCATAAGGTGCCCGAGGCAGCACTAGACCCTTGGAGACAAGTCGGCTGGAGGACGATGTATTGAGTCGCGACGCAATATGTGTGTCCCATCGTCATTAACAGGCTCTGAACGTTACAATTAACTGTCAGTTTTGCGTCGGATTCGAAAATCTAGACTCACAGGAGAACGAGCATAAGGTGCCCGAGGCAGCAATAGACCCTTCGAGACAAGTCGGCTGGAGGACGATGTATTGAATCGCGACGCAATTTGTGTGTTCCATCGTCATTAACAGGCTCTGAACGTTACAATTAATTGTCAGTTTGGCGTCGTATTCGAAAAACTAGACTCACAGGAGAACGACCATAAGGTGCCCGAGGCAGCAATAAACCCTTGGAGACAAGTCGGCTGGAGGACGATGTATTGAATCGCGACGCAATTTGTGTGTTCCATCATCAAGAGGCTCTGAACGTTACAATTAACTGTCAGTTTTGCATCGCATTCGAAAAACAAGACTCACAGGAGAACGACCATAAGGTGCCCGAGGCAGCAATAGACCCTTGGAGACAAGTCGGCTGGAGGACGATGTATTGAATCGCGACGCAATTTGTGTGTTCCATCGTCATTAAGAGGCTCTGAACGTTACAATTAACTGTCAGTTTTGCGTCGGATTCGAAAATCTAGACTCACAGGAGAACGACCATAAGGTGCCCGAGGCAGCACTAGACCCTTGGAGACAAGTCGGCTGTAGGACGATGTATTGAATCGCGACGCAATTTGTGTGTTCCATCGTCATTAAGAGGCTCTGAACGTTACAATTAACTGTCAGTTTTGCGTCGGATTCGAAAATCTAGACTCACAGATGAACGACCATAAGGTGCCCGAGGCAGAAATAGACCCTTCGAGACAAGTCGGCTGGAGGACGATGTATTGAATCGCGACGCAATTTGTGTGTTCCATCGTCATTAACAGGCTCTGAACGTTACAATTAATTGTCAGTTTTGCGTCGTATTCGAAAAACTAGACTCACAGGAGAACGAGCATATGGTGCCCGAGGCAGCACTAGACCCTTGGAGACAAGTCGGCTGGAGGACGATGTATTGAATCGCGACGCAATTTGTGTGTTCCATCGTCATTAAGAGGCTCTGAACGTTACAATTAACTGTCAGTTTTGCGTCGGATTCGAAAATCTAGACTCACAGGAGAACGACCATAAGGTGCCCGAGGCAGCAATAGACCCTTGGAGACAAGTCGGCTGGAGGACGATGTATTGAATCGCGACGCAATTTGTGTGTTCCATCGTCATTAAGAGGCTCTGAACGTTACAATTAACTGTCAGTTTTGCGTCGGATTCGAAAATCTAGACTCACAGGAGAACGACCATAAGGTGCCCGAGGCAGCACTAGACCCTTGGAGACAAGTCGGCTGGAGGACGATGTATTGAGTCGCGACGCAATTTGTGTGTCCCATCGTCATTAACAGGCTCTGAACGTTACAATTCACTGTCAGTTTTGCGTCAGATTCGAAAATCTAGACTCACAGGAGAACGAGCATATGGTGCCCGAGGCAGCACTAGACCCTTGGAGACAAGTCGGCTGTAGGACGATGTATTGAATCGCGACGCAATTTGTGTGTTCCATCGTCATTAAGATGCTCTGAACGTTACAATTAACTGTCAGTTTTGCGTCGGATTCGAAAATCTAGACTCACAGGAGAACGACCATAGGGTGTCCGAGGCAGCACTAGACCCTTGGAGACAAGTCGGCTGGAGGACGATGTATTGAATCGCGACGCAATTTGTGTGTCCCATCGTCATTAACAGGCTCTGAACGTTACAATTAACTGTCAGTTTTGCATCGCATTCGAAAATCTAGACTCACAGGAGAACGACCATAAGGTGCCCGAGGCAGCAAGAGACCCTTGGAGACAGGTCGGCTGTGGGACGATGTATTGAATCGCGACGCAATTTGTGTGTTCCATCGTCATCAAGAGGCTCTGAACGTTACAATTAACTGTCAGTTTTGCATCGCATTCGAAAAACAAGACTCATACGAGAACGACCATAAGGTGCCCGAGGCAGCAATAGACCCTTGGAGACAAGTCGGCTGGAGGACGATGTATTGAATCGCGACGCAATTTGTGTGTTCCATCGTCATTAAGAGGCTCTGAACGTTACAATTAACTGTCAGTTTTGCGTCGGATTCGAAAATCTAGACTCACAGGAGAACGAGCATAAGGTGCCCGAGGCAGCAATAGACCCTTCGAGACAAGTCGGCTGGAGGACGATGTATTGAATCGCGACGCAATTTGTGTGTTCCATCGTCATTAACAGGCTCTGAACGTTACAATTAATTGTCAATTTGGCGTCGTATTCGAAAAACTAGACTCACAGGAGAACGACCATAAGGTGCCCGAGGCAGCAATAAACCCTTGGAGACAAGTCGGCTGGAGGACGATGTATTGAATCGCGACGCAATTTGTGTGTTCCATCGTCATTAAGAGGCTCTGAACGTTACAATTAACTGTCAGTTTTGCGTCGGATTCGAAAATCTAGACTCACAGGAGAACGACCATAAGGTGCCCGAGGCAGCACTAGACCCTTGGAGACAAGTCGGCTGTAGGACGATGTATTGAATCGCGACGCAATTTGTGTGTTCCATCGTCATTAAGAGGCTCTGAACTTTACAATTAACTGTCAGTTTTGCGTCGGATTCGAAAATCTAGACTCACAGGAGAACGACCATAAGGTGCCCGAGGCAGCACTAGACCCTTGGAGACAAGTCGGCTGTAGGACGATGTATTGAATCGCGACGCAATTTGTGTGTTCCATCGTCATTAACAGGCTCTGAACGTTACAATTAATTGTCAGTTTTGCGTCGTATTAGAGAAACTAGACTCACAAGAGAACGAGCATATGGTGCCCGAGGCAGCACTAGACCCTTGGAGACAAGTCGGCTGTAGGACGATGTATTGAATCGCGACGCAATTTGTGTGTTCCATCGTCATTAAGAGGCTCTGAACGTTACAATTAACTGTCAGTTTTGCGTCGGATTCGAAAATCTAGACTCACAGGAGAACGACCATAAGGTGCCCGAGGCAGCAAGAGACCCTTGGAGACAGGTCGGCTGGAGGACGATGTATTGAGTCGCGACGCAATTTGTGTGTCCCATCGTCATTAACAGGCTCTGAACGTTACAATTCACTGTCAGTTTTGCGTCGGATTCGAAAATCTAGACTCACAGGAGAACGAGCATATGGTGCCCGAGGCAGCACTAGACCCTTGGAGACAAGTCGGCTGTAGGACGATGTATTGAATCGCGACGCAATTTGTGTGTTCCATCGTCATTAACAGGCTCTGAACGTTACAATTCACTGTCAGTTTTGCGTCGGATTCGAAAATCTAGACTCACAGGAGAACGACCATAAGGTGCCCGAGGCAGCACTAGACCCTTGGAGACAAGTCGGCTGGAGGACGATGTATTGAGTCGCGACGCAATTTGTGTGTCCCATCGACATTAACAGGCTCTGAACGTTACAATTAACTGTCAGTTTTGCGTCGTATTCTGAAAACTAGACTCACAGGAGAACGACCATAAGGTGCCCGAGGCAGCAATAGACCCTTGGAGACAAGTCGGCTGGAGGACGATGTATTAAATCGCGACGCAATTTATGTGTTCCATCGTCATTAAGAGGCTCTGAACGTTACAATTAACTGTCAGTTTTGCGTCGGATTCGAAAATCTAGACTCACAGGAGAACGACCATAAGGTGCCCGGGGCAGCACTAGACCCTTGGAGACAAGTCGGCTGGAGGACGATGTATTGAGTCGCGACGCAATTTGTGTGTCCCATCGTCATTAACAGGCTCTGAACGTTACAATTAACTGTCAGTTTTGCATCGCATTCGAAAATCTAGACTCACAGGAGAACGACCATAAGGTGCCCGAGGCAGCAAGACACCCTTGGAGACAGGTCGGCTGGAGGACGATGTATTGAATCGCGACGCAATTTGTGTGTTCCATCGTCATTAAGAGGCTCTGAACGTTACAATTAACTGTCAGTTTTGCGTCGGATTCGAAAATCTAGACTCACAGGAGAACGACCATAAGGTGCCCGAGGCAGCACTAGACCCTTGGAGACAAGTCGGCTGGAGGACGATGTATTGAGTCGCGACGCAATATGTGTGTCCCATCGTCATTAACAGGCTCTGAACGTTACAATTAACTGTCAGTTTTGCGTCGGATTCGAAAATCTAGACTCACAGGAGAACGAGCATAAGGTGCCCGAGGCAGCAATAGACCCTTCGAGACAAGTCGGCTGGAGGACGATGTATTGAATCGCGACGCAATTTGTGTGTTCCATCGTCATTAACAGGCTCTGAACGTTACAATTAATTGTCAGTTTGGCGTCGTATTCGAAAAACTAGACTCACAGGAGAACGACCATAAGGTGCCCGAGGCAGCAATAAACCCTTGGAGACAAGTCGGCTGGAGGACGATGTATTGAATCGCGACGCAATTTGTGTGTTCCATCGTCATTAAGAGGCTCTGAACGTTACAATTAACTGTCAGTTTTGCGTCGGATTCGAAAATCTAGACTCACAGGAGAACGACCATAAGGTGCCCGAGGCAGCACTAGACCCTTGGAGACAAGTCGGCTGTAGGACGATGTATTGAATCGCGACGCAATTTGTGTGTTCCATCGTCATTAAGAGGCTCTGAACTTTACAATTAACTGTCAGTTTTGCGTCGGATTCGAAAATCTAGACTCACAGGAGAACGACCATAAGGTGCCCGAGGCAGCACTAGACCCTTGGAGACAAGTCGGCTGTAGGACGATGTATTGAATCGCGACGCAATTTGTGTGTTCCATCGTCATTAACAGGCTCTGAACGTTACAATTAATTGTCAGTTTTGCGTCGTATTAGAGAAACTAGACTCACAAGAGAACGAGCATATGGTGCCCGAGGCAGCACTAGACCCTTGGAGACAAGTCGGCTGTAGGACGATGTATTGAATCGCGACGCAATTTGTGTGTTCCATCGTCATTAAGAGGCTCTGAACGTTACAATTAACTGTCAGTTTTGCGTCGGATTCGAAAATCTAGACTCACAGGAGAACGACCATAAGGTGCCCGAGGCAGCAAGAGACCCTTGGAGACAGGTCGGCTGGAGGACGATGTATTGAATCGCGACGCAATTTGTGTGTCCCATCGTCATTAACAGGCTCTGAACGTTACAATTCACTGTCAGTTTTGCGTCGGATTCGAAAATCTAGACTCACAGGAGAACGAGCATATGGTGCCCGAGGCAGCACTAGACCCTTGGAGACAAGTCGGCTGTAGGACGATGTATTGAATCGCGACGCAATTTGTGTGTTCCATCGTCATTAACAGGCTCTGAACGTTACAATTCACTGTCAGTTTTGCGTCGGATTCGAAAATCTAGACTCACAGGAGAACGACCATAAGGTGCCAGAGGCAGCACTAGACCCTTGGAGACAAGTCGGCTGGAGGACGATGTATTGAGTCGCGACGCAATTTGTGTGTCCCATCGACATTAACAGGCTCTGAACGTTACAATTAACTGTCAGTTTTGCGTCGTATTCTGAAAACTAGACTCACAGGAGAACGACCATAAGGTGCCCGAGGCAGCAATAGACCCTTGGAGACAAGTCGGCTGGAGGACGATGTATTAAATCGCGACGCAATTTATGTGTTCCATCGTCATTAAGAGGCTCTGAACGTTACAATTAACTGTCAGTTTTGCGTCGGATTCGAAAATCTAGACTCACAGGAGAACGACCATAAGGTGCCCGGGGCAGCACTAGACCCTTGGAGACAAGTCGGCTGGAGGACGATGTATTGAGTCGCGACGCAATTTGTGTGTCCCATCGTCATTAACAGGCTCTGAACGTTACAATTAACTGTCAGTTTTGCATCGCATTCGAAAAACAAGACTCACAGGAGAACGACCATAAGGTGCCCGAGGCAGCAATAGACCCTTGGAGACAAGTCGGCTGGAGGACGATGTATTGAATCGCGACGCAATTTGTGTGTTCCATCGTCATTAAGAGGCTCTGAACGTTACAATTAACTGTCAGTTTTGCGTCGGATTCGAAAATCTAGACTCACAGGAGAACGACCATAAGGTGCCCGAGGCAGCACTAGACCCTTGGAGACAAGTCGGCTGGAGGACGATGTATTGAGTCGCGACGCAATATGTGTGTCCCATCGTCATTAACAGGCTCTGAACGTTACAATTAACTGTCAGTTTTGCGTCGGATTCGAAAATCTAGACTCACAGGAGAACGAGCATAAGGTGCCCGAGGCAGCAATAGACCCTTCGAGACAAGTCGGCTGGAGGACGATGTATTGAATCGCGACGCAATTTGTGTGTTCCATCGTCATTAACAGGCTCAGAACGTTACAATTTATTGTCAGTTTGGCGTCGTATTCGAAAAACTAGACTCACAGGAGAACGACCATAAGGTGCCCGAGGCAGCAATAAACCCTTGGAGACAAGTCGGCTGGAGGACGATGTATTGAATCGCGACGCAATTTGTGTGTTCCATCGTCATCAAGAGGCTCTGAACGTTACATTTAACTGTCAGTTTTGCATCGCATTCGAAAAACAAGACTCACAGGAGAACGACCATAAGGTGCCCGAGGCAGCAATAGACCCTTGGAGACAAGTCGGCTGGAGGACGATGTATTGAATCGCGACGCAATTTGTGTGTTCCATCGTCATTAAGAGGCTCTGAACGTTACAATTAACTGTCAGTTTTGCGTCGGAACGAAAATCTAGACTCACAGGAGAACGACCATAAGGTGCCCGAGGCAGCACTAGACCCTTGGAGACAAGTCGGCTGGAGGACGATGTATTGAATCGCGACGCAATTTGTGTGTTCCATCGTCATTAAGAGGCTCTGAACGTTACAATTCACTGTCAGTTTTGCGTCGGATTCGAAAATCTAGACTCACAGATGAACGACCATAAGGTGCCCGAGGCAGAAATAGACCCTTCGAGACAAGTCGGCTGGAGGACGATGTATTGAATCGCGACGCAATTTGTGTGTTCCATCGTCATTAACAGGCTCTGAACGTTACAATTAATTGTCAGTTTTGCGTCATATTCGAAAAACTAGACTCACAGGAGAACGAGCATATGGTGCCCGAGGCAGCACTAGACCCTTGGAGACAAGTCGGCTGTAGGACGATGTATTGAATCGCGACGCAATTTGTGTGTTCCATCGTCATTAAGACGCTCTGAACGTTACAATTAACTGTCAGTTTTGCGTCGGATTCGAAAATCTAGACTCACAGGAGAACGACCATAAGGTGCACGAGGCAGCAAGAGACCCTTGGAGACAGGTCGGCTGGAGGACGATGTATTGAGTCGCGACGCAATTTGTGTGTCCCATCGTCATTAACAGGCTCTGAACGTTACAATTCACTGTCAGTTTTGCGTCGGATTCGAAAATCTAGACTCACAGATGAACGACCATATGGTGCCCGAGGCAGCACTACACCCTTGGAGACAAGTCGGCTGTAGGACGATGTATTGAATCGCGACGCAATTTGTGTGTTCCATCGTCATTAACAGGCTCTGAACGTTACAATTCACTGTCAGTTTTGCGTCGGATTCGAAAATCTAGACTCACAGGAGAACGACCATAAGGTGCCCGAGGCAGCAATAGACCCTTGGAGACAAGTCGGCTGGAGGACGATGTATTGAATCGCGACGCAATTTATGTGTTCCATCGTCATTAAGAGGCTCTGAACGTTACAATTAACTGTCAGTTTTGCGTCGGATTCGAAAATCTAGACTCACAGGAGAACGACCATAAGGTGCCCGGGGCAGCACTAGACCCTTGGAGACAAGTCGGCTGGAGGACGATGTATTGAGTCGCGACGCAATTTGTGTGTCCCATCGTCATTAACAGGCTCTGAACGTTACAATTAACTGTCAGTTTTGCGTCGGATTCGAAAATCTAGACTCACAGATGAACGACCATAAGGTGCCCGAGGCAGAAATAGACCCTTCGAGACAAGTCGGCTGGAGGACGATGTATTGAATCGCGACGCAATTTGTGTGTTCCATCGTCATTAACAGGCTCTGAACGTTACAATTAATTGTCAGTTTTGCGTCGTATTCGAAAAACTAGACTCACAGGAGAACGAGCATATGGTGCCCGAGGCAGCACTAGACCCTTGGAGACAAGTCGGCTGGAGGACGATGTATTGAATCGCGACGCAATTTGTGTGTTCCATCGTCATTAAGAGGCTCTGAACGTTACAATTAACTGTCAGTTTTGCGTCGGATTCGAAAATCTAGACTCACAGGAGAACGACCATAAGGTGCCCGAGGCAGCAATAGACCCTTGGAGACAAGTCGGCTGGAGGACGATGTATTGAATCGCGACGCAATTTGTGTGTTCCATCGTCATTAAGAGGCTCTGAACGTTACAATTAACTGTCAGTTTTGCGTCGGATTCGAAAATCTAGACTCACAGGAGAACGACCATAAGGTGCCCGAGGCAGCACTAGACCCTTGGAGACAAGTCGGCTGGAGGACGATGTATTGAGTCGCGACGCAATTTGTGTGTCCCATCGTCATTAACAGGCTCTGAACGTTACAATTCACTGTCAGTTTTGCGTCAGATTCGAAAATCTAGACTCACAGGAGAACGAGCATATGGTGCCCGAGGCAGCACTAGACCCTTGGAGACAAGTCGGCTGTAGGACGATGTATTGAATCGCGACGCAATTTGTGTGTTCCATCGTCATTAAGATGCTCTGAACGTTACAATTAACTGTCAGTTTTGCGTCGGATTCGAAAATCTAGACTCACAGGAGAACGACCATAGGGTGTCCGAGGCAGCACTAGACCCTTGGAGACAAGTCGGCTGGAGGACGATGTATTGAATCGCGACGCAATTTGTGTGTTCCATCGTCATTAAGAGGCTCTGAACGTTACAATTAACTGTCAGTTTTGCGTCGGATTCGAAAATCTAGACTCACAGGAGAACGACCATAAGGTGCCCGAGGCAGCAAGAGACCCTTGGAGACAGGTCGGCTGGAGGACGATGTATTGAGTCGCGACGCAATTTGTGTGTCCCATCGTCATTAACAGGCTCTGAACGTTACAATTCACTGTCAGTTTTGCGTCGGATTCGAAAATCTAGACTCACAGGAGAACGAGCATATGGTGCCCGAGGCAGCACTAGACCCTTGGAGACAAGTCGGCTGTAGGACGATGTATTGAATCGCGACGCAATTTGTGTGTTCCATCGTCATTAACAGGCTCTGAACGTTACAATTAAGTGTCAGTTTTGCGTCGGATTCGAAAATCTAGACTCACAGGAGAACGACCATAAGGTGCCCGGGGCAGCACTAGACCCTTGGAGACAAGTCGGCTGGAGGACGATGTATTGAGTCGCGACGCAATTTGTGTGTCCCATCGTCATTAACAGGCTCTGAACGTTACAATTAACTGTCAGTTTTGCATCGCATTCGAAAATCTAGACTCACAGGAGAACGACCATAAGGTGCCCGAGGCAGCAAGACACCCTTGGAGACAGGTCGGCTGGAGGACGATGTATTGAATCGCGACGCAATTTGTGTGTTCCATCGTCATTAAGAGGCTCTGAACGTTACAATTAACTGTCAGTTTTGCGTCGGATTCGAAAATCTAGACTCACAGGAGAACGACCATAAGGTGCCCGAGGCAGCACTAGACCCTTGGAGACAAGTCGGCTGGAGGACGATGTATTGAGTCGCGACGCAATATGTGTGTCCCATCGTCATTAACAGGCTCTGAACGTTACAATTAACTGTCAGTTTTGCGTCGGATTCGAAAATCTAGACTCACAGGAGAACGAGCATAAGGTGCCCGAGGCAGCAATAGACCCTTCGAGACAAGTCGGCTGGAGGACGATGTATTGAGTCGCGACGCAATTTGTGTGTCCCATCGTCATTAACAGGCTCTGAACGTTACAATTCACTGTCAGTTTTGCGTCAGATTCGAAAATCTAGACTCACAGGAGAACGAGCATATGGTGCCCGAGGCAGCACTAGACCCTTGGAGACAAGTCGGCTGTAGGACGATGTATTGAATCGCGACGCAATTTGTGTGTTCCATCGTCATTAAGATGCTCTGAACGTTACAATTAACTGTCAGTTTTGCGTCGGATTCGAAAATCTAGACTCACAGGAGAACGATCATAAGGTGCCCGAGGCAGCACTAGACCCTTGGAGACAAGTCGGCTGGAGGACGATGTATTGAGTCGCGACGCAATTTGTGTGTCCCATCGTCATTAACAGGCTCTGAACGTTACAATTAACTGTCAGTTTTGCATCGCATTCGCAAATCTAGACTCACAGGAGAACGACCATAAGGTGCCCGAGGCAGCAAGAGACCCTTGGAGACAGGTCGGCTGTGGGACGATGTATTGAATCGCGACGCAATTTGTGTGTTCCATCGTCATCAAGAGGCTCTGAACGTTACAATTAACTGTCAGTTTTGCATCGCATTCGAAAAACAAGACTCACAGGAGAACGACCATAAGGTGCCCGAGGCAGCACTAGACCCTTGGAGACAAGTCGGCTGGAGGACGATGTATTGAGTCGCGACGCAATATGTGTGTCCCATCGTCATTAACAGGCTCTGAACGTTACAATTAACTGTCAGTTTTGCGTCGGATTCGAAAATCTAGACTCACAGGAGAACGAGCATAAGGTGCCCGAGGCAGCAATAGACCCTTCGAGACAAGTCGGCTGGAGGACGATGTATTGAATCGCGACGCAATTTGTGTGTTCCATCGTCATTAACAGGCTCTGAACGTTACAATTAATTGTCAGTTTGGCGTCGTATTCGAAAAACTAGACTCACAGGAGAACGACCATAAGGTGCCCGAGGCAGCAATAAACCCTTGGAGACAAGTCGGCTGGAGGACGATGTATTGAATCGCGACGCAATTTGTGTGTTCCATCATCAAGAGGCTCTGAACGTTACAATTAACTGTCAGTTTTGCATCGCATTCGAAAAACAAGACTCACAGGAGAACGACCATAAGGTGCCCGAGGCAGCAATAGACCCTTGGAGACAAGTCGGCTGGAGGACGATGTATTGAATCGCGACGCAATTTGTGTGTTCCATCGTCATTAAGAGGCTCTGAACGTTACAATTAACTGTCAGTTTTGCGTCGGATTCGAAAATCTAGACTCACAGGAGAACGACCATAAGGTGCCCGAGGCAGCACTAGACCCTTGGAGACAAGTCGGCTGTAGGACGATGTATTGAATCGCGACGCAATTTGTGTGTTCCATCGTCATTAAGAGGCTCTGAACGTTACAATTAACTGTCAGTTTTGCGTCGGATTCGAAAATCTAGACTCACAGATGAACGACCATAAGGTGCCCGAGGCAGAAATAGACCCTTCGAGACAAGTCGGCTGGAGGACGATGTATTGAATCGCGACGCAATTTGTGTGTTCCATCGTCATTAACAGGCTCTGAACGTTACAATTAATTGTCAGTTTTGCGTCGTATTCGAAAAACTAGACTCACAGGAGAACGAGCATATGGTGCCCGAGGCAGCACTAGACCCTTGGAGACAAGTCGGCTGGAGGACGATGTATTGAATCGCGACGCAATTTGTGTGTTCCATCGTCATTAAGAGGCTCTGAACGTTACAATTAACTGTCAGTTTTGCGTCGGATTCGAAAATCTAGACTCACAGGAGAACGACCATAAGGTGCCCGAGGCAGCAATAGACCCTTGGAGACAAGTCGGCTGGAGGACGATGTATTGAATCGCGACGCAATTTGTGTGTTCCATCGTCATTAAGAGGCTCTGAACGTTACAATTAACTGTCAGTTTTGCGTCGGATTCGAAAATCTAGACTCACAGGAGAACGACCATAAGGTGCCCGAGGCAGCACTAGACCCTTGGAGACAAGTCGGCTGGAGGACGATGTATTGAGTCGCGACGCAATTTGTGTGTCCCATCGTCATTAACAGGCTCTGAACGTTACAATTCACTGTCAGTTTTGCGTCAGATTCGAAAATCTAGACTCACAGGAGAACGAGCATATGGTGCCCGAGGCAGCACAAGACCCTTGGAGACAAGTCGGCTGTAGGACGATGTATTGAATCGCGACGCAATTTGTGTGTTCCATCGTCATTAAGATGCTCTGAACGTTACAATTAACTGTCAGTTTTGCGTCGGATTCGAAAATCTAGACTCACAGGAGAACGACCATAGGGTGTCCGAGGCAGCACTAGACCCTTGGAGACAAGTCGGCTGGAGGACGATGTATTGAATCGCGACGCAATTTGTGTGTCCCATCGTCATTAACAGGCTCTGAACGTTACAATTAACTGTCAGTTTTGCATCGCATTCGAAAATCTAGACTCACAGGAGAACGACCATAAGGTGCCCGAGGCAGCAAGAGACCCTTGGAGACAGGTCGGCTGTGGGACGATGTATTGAATCGCGACGCAATTTGTGTGTTCCATCGTCATCAAGAGGCTCTGAACGTTACAATTAACTGTCAGTTTTGCATCGCATTCGAAAAACAAGACTCATACGAGAACGACCATAAGGTGCCCGAGGCAGCAATAGACCCTTGGAGACAAGTCGGCTGGAGGACGATGTATTGAATCGCGACGCAATTTGTGTGTTCCATCGTCATTAAGAGGCTCTGAACGTTACAATTAACTGTCAGTTTTGCGTCGGATTCGAAAATCTAGACTCACAGGAGAACGAGCATAAGGTGCCCGAGGCAGCAATAGACCCTTCGAGACAAGTCGGCTGGAGGACGATGTATTGAATCGCGACGCAATTTGTGTGTTCCATCGTCATTAACAGGCTCTGAACGTTACAATTAATTGTCAATTTGGCGTCGTATTCGAAAAACTAGACTCACAGGAGAACGACCATAAGGTGCCCGAGGCAGCAATAAACCCTTGGAGACAAGTCGGCTGGAGGACGATGTATTGAATCGCGACGCAATTTGTGTGTTCCATCGTCATTAAGAGGCTCTGAACGTTACAATTAACTGTCAGTTTTGCGTCGGATTCGAAAATCTAGACTCACAGGAGAACGACCATAAGGTGCCCGAGGCAGCACTAGACCCTTGGAGACAAGTCGGCTGTAGGACGATGTATTGAATCGCGACGCAATTTGTGTGTTCCATCGTCATTAAGAGGCTCTGAACTTTACAATTAACTGTCAGTTTTGCGTCGGATTCGAAAATCTAGACTCACAGGAGAACGACCATAAGGTGCCCGAGGCAGCACTAGACCCTTGGAGACAAGTCGGCTGTAGGACGATGTATTGAATCGCGACGCAATTTGTGTGTTCCATCGTCATTAACAGGCTCTGAACGTTACAATTAATTGTCAGTTTTGCGTCGTATTAGAGAAACTAGACTCACAAGAGAACGAGCATATGGTGCCCGAGGCAGCACTAGACCCTTGGAGACAAGTCGGCTGTAGGACGATGTATTGAATCGCGACGCAATTTGTGTGTTCCATCGTCATTAAGAGGCTCTGAACGTTACAATTAACTGTCAGTTTTGCGTCGGATTCGAAAATCTAGACTCACAGGAGAACGACCATAAGGTGCCCGAGGCAGCAAGAGACCCTTGGAGACAGGTCGGCTGGAGGACGATGTATTGAGTCGCGACGCAATTTGTGTGTCCCATCGTCATTAACAGGCTCTGAACGTTACAATTCACTGTCAGTTTTGCGTCGGATTCGAAAATCTAGACTCACAGGAGAACGAGCATATGGTGCCCGAGGCAGCACTAGACCCTTGGAGACAAGTCGGCTGTAGGACGATGTATTGAATCGCGACGCAATTTGTGTGTTCCATCGTCATTAACAGGCTCTGAACGTTACAATTCACTGTCAGTTTTGCGTCGGATTCGAAAATCTAGACTCACAGGAGAACGACCATAAGGTGCCCGAGGCAGCACTAGACCCTTGGAGACAAGTCGGCTGGAGGACGATGTATTGAGTCGCGACGCAATTTGTGTGTCCCATCGACATTAACAGGCTCTGAACGTTACAATTAACTGTCAGTTTTGCGTCGTATTCTGAAAACTAGACTCACAGGAGAACGACCATAAGGTGCCCGAGGCAGCAATAGACCCTTGGAGACAAGTCGGCTGGAGGACGATGTATTAAATCGCGACGCAATTTATGTGTTCCATCGTCATTAAGAGGCTCTGAACGTTACAATTAACTGTCAGTTTTGCGTCGGATTCGAAAATCTAGACTCACAGGAGAACGACCATAAGGTGCCCGGGGCAGCACTAGACCCTTGGAGACAAGTCGGCTGGAGGACGATGTATTGAGTCGCGACGCAATTTGTGTGTCCCATCGTCATTAACAGGCTCTGAACGTTACAATTAACTGTCAGTTTTGCATCGCATTCGAAAATCTAGACTCACAGGAGAACGACCATAAGGTGCCCGAGGCAGCAAGACACCCTTGGAGACAGGTCGGCTGGAGGACGATGTATTGAATCGCGACGCAATTTGTGTGTTCCATCGTCATTAAGAGGCTCTGAACGTTACAATTAACTGTCAGTTTTGCGTCGGATTCGAAAATCTAGACTCACAGGAGAACGACCATAAGGTGCCCGAGGCAGCACTAGACCCTTGGAGACAAGTCGGCTGGAGGACGATGTATTGAGTCGCGACGCAATATGTGTGTCCCATCGTCATTAACAGGCTCTGAACGTTACAATTAACTGTCAGTTTTGCGTCGGATTCGAAAATCTAGACTCACAGGAGAACGAGCATAAGGTGCCCGAGGCAGCAATAGACCCTTCGAGACAAGTCGGCTGGAGGACGATGTATTGAATCGCGACGCAATTTGTGTGTTCCATCGTCATTAACAGGCTCTGAACGTTACAATTAATTGTCAGTTTGGCGTCGTATTCGAAAAACTAGACTCACAGGAGAACGACCATAAGGTGCCCGAGGCAGCAATAAACCCTTGGAGACAAGTCGGCTGGAGGACGATGTATTGAATCGCGACGCAATTTGTGTGTTCCATCGTCATTAAGAGGCTCTGAACGTTACAATTAACTGTCAGTTTTGCGTCGGATTCGAAAATCTAGACTCACAGGAGAACGACCATAAGGTGCCCGAGGCAGCACTAGACCCTTGGAGACAAGTCGGCTGTAGGACGATGTATTGAATCGCGACGCAATTTGTGTGTTCCATCGTCATTAAGAGGCTCTGAACTTTACAATTAACTGTCAGTTTTGCGTCGGATTCGAAAATCTAGACTCACAGGAGAACGACCATAAGGTGCCCGAGGCAGCACTAGACCCTTGGAGACAAGTCGGCTGTAGGACGATGTATTGAATCGCGACGCAATTTGTGTGTTCCATCGTCATTAACAGGCTCTGAACGTTACAATTAATTGTCAGTTTTGCGTCGTATTAGAGAAACTAGACTCACAAGAGAACGAGCATATGGTGCCCGAGGCAGCACTAGACCCTTGGAGACAAGTCGGCTGTAGGACGATGTATTGAATCGCGACGCAATTTGTGTGTTCCATCGTCATTAAGAGGCTCTGAACGTTACAATTAACTGTCAGTTTTGCGTCGGATTCGAAAATCTAGACTCACAGGAGAACGACCATAAGGTGCCCGAGGCAGCAAGAGACCCTTGGAGACAGGTCGGCTGGAGGACGATGTATTGAATCGCGACGCAATTTGTGTGTCCCATCGTCATTAACAGGCTCTGAACGTTACAATTCACTGTCAGTTTTGCGTCGGATTCGAAAATCTAGACTCACAGGAGAACGAGCATATGGTGCCCGAGGCAGCACTAGACCCTTGGAGACAAGTCGGCTGTAGGACGATGTATTGAATCGCGACGCAATTTGTGTGTTCCATCGTCATTAACAGGCTCTGAACGTTACAATTCACTGTCAGTTTTGCGTCGGATTCGAAAATCTAGACTCACAGGAGAACGACCATAAGGTGCCAGAGGCAGCACTAGACCCTTGGAGACAAGTCGGCTGGAGGACGATGTATTGAGTCGCGACGCAATTTGTGTGTCCCATCGACATTAACAGGCTCTGAACGTTACAATTAACTGTCAGTTTTGCGTCGTATTCTGAAAACTAGACTCACAGGAGAACGACCATAAGGTGCCCGAGGCAGCAATAGACCCTTGGAGACAAGTCGGCTGGAGGACGATGTATTAAATCGCGACGCAATTTATGTGTTCCATCGTCATTAAGAGGCTCTGAACGTTACAATTAACTGTCAGTTTTGCGTCGGATTCGAAAATCTAGACTCACAGGAGAACGACCATAAGGTGCCCGGGGCAGCACTAGACCCTTGGAGACAAGTCGGCTGGAGGACGATGTATTGAGTCGCGACGCAATTTGTGTGTCCCATCGTCATTAACAGGCTCTGAACGTTACAATTAACTGTCAGTTTTGCATCGCATTCGAAAAACAAGACTCACAGGAGAACGACCATAAGGTGCCCGAGGCAGCAATAGACCCTTGGAGACAAGTCGGCTGGAGGACGATGTATTGAATCGCGACGCAATTTGTGTGTTCCATCGTCATTAAGAGGCTCTGAACGTTACAATTAACTGTCAGTTTTGCGTCGGATTCGAAAATCTAGACTCACAGGAGAACGACCATAAGGTGCCCGAGGCAGCACTAGACCCTTGGAGACAAGTCGGCTGGAGGACGATGTATTGAGTCGCGACGCAATATGTGTGTCCCATCGTCATTAACAGGCTCTGAACGTTACAATTAACTGTCAGTTTTGCGTCGGATTCGAAAATCTAGACTCACAGGAGAACGAGCATAAGGTGCCCGAGGCAGCAATAGACCCTTCGAGACAAGTCGGCTGGAGGACGATGTATTGAATCGCGACGCAATTTGTGTGTTCCATCGTCATTAACAGGCTCTGAACGTTACAATTTATTGTCAGTTTGGCGTCGTATTCGAAAAACTAGACTCACAGGAGAACGACCATAAGGTGCCCGAGGCAGCAATAAACCCTTGGAGACAAGTCGGCTGGAGGACGATGTATTGAATCGCGACGCAATTTGTGTGTTCCATCGTCATCAAGAGGCTCTGAACGTTACATTTAACTGTCAGTTTTGCATCGCATTCGAAAAACAAGACTCACAGGAGAACGACCATAAGGTGCCCGAGGCAGCAATAGACCCTTGGAGACAAGTCGGCTGGAGGACGATGTATTGAATCGCGACGCAATTTGTGTGTTCCATCGTCATTAAGAGGCTCTGAACGTTACAATTAACTGTCAGTTTTGCGTCGGAACGAAAATCTAGACTCACAGGAGAACGACCATAAGGTGCCCGAGGCAGCACTAGACCCTTGGAGACAAGTCGGCTGGAGGACGATGTATTGAATCGCGACGCAATTTGTGTGTTCCATCGTCATTAAGAGGCTCTGAACGTTACAATTCACTGTCAGTTTTGCGTCGGATTCGAAAATCTAGACTCACAGATGAACGACCATAAGGTGCCCGAGGCAGAAATAGACCCTTCGAGACAAGTCGGCTGGAGGACGATGTATTGAATCGCGACGCAATTTGTGTGTTCCATCGTCATTAACAGGCTCTGAACGTTACAATTAATTGTCAGTTTTGCGTCATATTCGAAAAACTAGACTCACAGGAGAACGAGCATATGGTGCCCGAGGCAGCACTAGACCCTTGGAGACAAGTCGGCTGTAGGACGATGTATTGAATCGCGACGCAATTTGTGTGTTCCATCGTCATTAAGACGCTCTGAACGTTACAATTAACTGTCAGTTTTGCGTCGGATTCGAAAATCTAGACTCACAGGAGAACGACCATAAGGTGCACGAGGCAGCAAGAGACCCTTGGAGACAGGTCGGCTGGAGGACGATGTATTGAGTCGCGACGCAATTTGTGTGTCCCATCGTCATTAACAGGCTCTGAACGTTACAATTCACTGTCAGTTTTGCGTCGGATTCGAAAATCTAGACTCACAGATGAACGACCATATGGTGCCCGAGGCAGCACTACACCCTTGGAGACAAGTCGGCTGTAGGACGATGTATTGAATCGCGACGCAATTTGTGTGTTCCATCGTCATTAACAGGCTCTGAACGTTACAATTCACTGTCAGTTTTGCGTCGGATTCGAAAATCTAGACTCACAGGAGAACGACCATAAGGTGCCCGAGGCAGCAATAGACCCTTGGAGACAAGTCGGCTGGAGGACGATGTATTGAATCGCGACGCAATTTATGTGTTCCATCGTCATTAAGAGGCTCTGAACGTTACAATTAACTGTCAGTTTTGCGTCGGATTCGAAAATCTAGACTCACAGGAGAACGACCATAAGGTGCCCGGGGCAGCACTAGACCCTTGGAGACAAGTCGGCTGGAGGACGATGTATTGAGTCGCGACGCAATTTGTGTGTCCCATCGTCATTAACAGGCTCTGAACGTTACAATTAACTGTCAGTTTTGCATCGCATTCGAAAATCTAGACTCACAGGAGAACGACCATAAGGTGCCCGAGGCAGCAAGACACCCTTGGAGACAGGTCGGCTGGAGGACGATGTATTGAATCGCGACGCAATTTGTGTGTTCCATCGTCATTAAGAGGCTCTGAACGTTACAATTAACTGTCAGTTTTGCGTCGGATTCGAAAATCTAGACTCACAGGAGAACGACCATAAGGTGCCCGAGGCAGCACTAGACCCTTGGAGACAAGTCGGCTGGAGGACGATGTATTGAGTCGCGACGCAATATGTGTGTCCCATCGTCATTAACAGGCTCTGAACGTTACAATTAACTGTCAGTTTTGCGTCGGATTCGAAAATCTAGACTCACAGGAGAACGAGCATAAGGTGCCCGAGGCAGCAATAGACCCTTCGAGACAAGTCGGCTGGAGGACGATGTATTGAATCGCGACGCAATTTGTGTGTTCCATCGTCATTAACAGGCTCTGAACGTTACAATTAATTGTCAGTTTGGCGTCGTATTCGAAAAACTAGACTCACAGGAGAACGACCATAAGGTGCCCGAGGCAGCAATAAACCCTTGGAGACAAGTCGGCTGGAGGACGATGTATTGAATCGCGACGCAATTTGTGTGTTCCATCGTCATTAAGAGGCTCTGAACGTTACAATTAACTGTCAGTTTTGCGTCGGATTCGAAAATCTAGACTCACAGGAGAACGACCATAAGGTGCCCGAGGCAGCACTAGACCCTTGGAGACAAGTCGGCTGTAGGACGATGTATTGAATCGCGACGCAATTTGTGTGTTCCATCGTCATTAAGAGGCTCTGAACTTTACAATTAACTGTCAGTTTTGCGTCGGATTCGAAAATCTAGACTCACAGGAGAACGACCATAAGGTGCCCGAGGCAGCACTAGACCCTTGGATACAAGTCGGCTGTAGGACGATGTATTGAATCGCGACGCAATTTGTGTGTTCCATCGTCATTAACAGGCTCTGAACGTTACAATTAATTGTCAGTTTTGCGTCGTATTAGAGAAACTAGACTCACAAGAGAACGAGCATATGGTGCCCGAGGCAGCACTAGACCCTTGGAGACAAGTCGGCTGTAGGACGATGTATTGAATCGCGACGCAATTTGTGTGTTCCATCGTCATTAAGAGGCTCTGAACGTTACAATTAACTGTCAGTTTTGCGTCGGATTCGAAAATCTAGACTCACAGGAGAACGACCATAAGGTGCCCGAGGCAGCAAGAGACCCTTGGAGACAGGTCGGCTGGAGGACGATGTATTGAGTCGCGACGCAATTTGTGTGTCCCATCGTCATTAACAGGCTCTGAACGTTACAATTCACTGTCAGTTTTGCGTCGGATTCGAAAATCTAGACTCACAGGAGAACGAGCATATGGTGCCCGAGGCAGCACTAGACCCTTGGAGACAAGTCGGCTGTAGGACGATGTATTGAATCGCGACGCAATTTGTGTGTTCCATCGTCATTAACAGGCTCTGAACGTTACAATTCACTGTCAGTTTTGCGTCGGATTCGAAAATCTAGACTCATAGGAGAACGACCATAAGGTGCCAGAGGCAGCACTAGACCCTTGGAGACAAGTCGGCTGGAGGACGATGTATTGAGTCGCGACGCAATTTGTGTGTCCCATCGACATTAACAGGCTCTGAACGTTACAATTAACTGTCAGTTTTGCGTCGTATTCTGAAAACTAGACTCACAGGAGAACGACCATAAGGTGCCCGAGGCAGCAATAGACCCTTGGAGACAAGTCGGCTGGAGGACGATGTATTAAATCGCGACGCAATTTATGTGTTCCATCGTCATTAAGAGGCTCTGAACGTTACAATTAACTGTCAGTTTTGCGTCGGATTCGAAAATCTAGACTCACAGGAGAACGACCATAAGGTGCCCGGGGCAGCACTAGACCCTTGGAGACAAGTCGGCTGGAGGACGATGTATTGAGTCACGACGCAATTTGTGTGTCCCATCGTCATTAACAGGCTCTGAACGTTACAATTAACTGTCAGTTTTGCATCGCATTCGAAAAACAAGACTCACAGGAGAACGACCATAAGGTGCCCGAGGCAGCAATAGACCCTTGGAGACAAGTCGGCTGGAGGACGATGTATTGAATCGCGACGCAATTTGTGTGTTCCATCGTCATTAAGAGGCTCTGAACGTTACAATTAACTGTCAGTTTTGCGTCGGATTCGAAAATCTAGACTCACAGGAGAACGACCATAAGGTGCCCGAGGCAGCACTAGACCCTTGGAGACAAGTCGGCTGGAGGACGATGTATTGAGTCGCGACGCAATATGTGTGTCCCATCGTCATTAACAGGCTCTGAACGTTACAATTAACTGTCAGTTTTGCGTCGGATTCGAAAATCTAGACTCACAGGAGAACGAGCATAAGGTGCCCGAGGCAGCAATAGACCCTTCGAGACAAGTCGGCTGGAGGACGATGTATTGAATCGCGACGCAATTTGTGTGTTCCATCGTCATTAACAGGCTCTGAACGTTACAATTTATTGTCAGTTTGGCGTCGTATTCGAAAAACTAGACTCACAGGAGAACGACCATAAGGTGCCCGAGGCAGCAATAAACCCTTGGAGACAAGTCGGCTGGAGGACGATGTATTGAATCGCGACGCAATTTGTGTGTTCCATCGTCATCAAGAGGCTCTGAACGTTACATTTAACTGTCAGTTTTGCATCGCATTCGAAAAACAAGACTCACAGGAGAACGACCATAAGGTGCCCGAGGCAGCAATAGACCCTTGGAGACAAGTCGGCTGGAGGACGATGTATTGAATCGCGACGCAATTTGTGTGTTCCATCGTCATTAAGAGGCTCTGAACGTTACAATTAACTGTCAGTTTTGCGTCGGAACGAAAATCTAGACTCACAGGAGAACGACCATAAGGTGCCCGAGGCAGCACTAGACCCTTGGAGACAAGTCGGCTGGAGGACGATGTATTGAATCGCGACGCAATTTGTGTGTTCCATCGTCATTAAGAGGCTCTGAACGTTACAATTCACTGTCAGTTTTGCGTCGGATTCGAAAATCTAGACTCACAGATGAACGACCATAAGGTGCCCGAGGCAGAAATAGACCCTTCGAGACAAGTCGGCTGGAGGACGATGTATTGAATCGCGACGCAATTTGTGTGTTCCATCGTCATTAACAGGCTCTGAACGTTACAATTAATTGTCAGTTTTGCGTCATATTCGAAAAACTAGACTCACAGGAGAACGAGCATATGGTGCCCGAGGCAGCACTAGACCCTTGGAGACAAGTCGGCTGTAGGACGATGTATTGAATCGCGACGCAATTTGTGTGTTCCATCGTCATTAAGACGCTCTGAACGTTACAATTAACTGTCAGTTTTGCGTCGGATTCGAAAATCTAGACTCACAGGAGAACGACCATAAGGTGCACGAGGCAGCAAGAGACCCTTGGAGACAGGTCGGCTGGAGGACGATGTATTGAGTCGCGACGCAATTTGTGTGTCCCATCGTCATTAACAGGCTCTGAACGTTACAATTCACTGTCAGTTTTGCGTCGGATTCGAAAATCTAGACTCACAGATGAACGACCATATGGTGCCCGAGGCAGCACTACACCCTTGGAGACAAGTCGGCTGTAGGACGATGTATTGAATCGCGACGCAATTTGTGTGTTCCATCGTCATTAACAGGCTCTGAACGTTACAATTCACTGTCAGTTTTGCGTCGGATTCGAAAATCTAGACTCACAGGAGAACGACCATAAGGTGCCCGAGGCAGCACTAGACCCTTGGAGACAAGTCGGCTGGAGGACGATGTATTGAGTCGCGACGCAATTTGTGTGTCCCATCGTCATTAACAGGCTCTGAACGTTACAATTAACTGTCAGTTTTGCGTCGTATTCTGAAAACTAGACTCACAGGAGAACGACCATAAGGTGCCCGAGGCAGCAATAGACCCTTGGAGACAAGTCGGCTGGAGGACGATGTATTGAATCGCGACGCAATTTATGTGTTCCATCGTCATTAAGAGGCTCTGAACGTTACAATTAACTGTCAGTTTTGCGTCGGATTCGAAAATCTAGACTCACAGGAGAACGACCATAAGGTGCCCGGGGCAGCACTAGACCCTTGGAGACAAGTCGGCTGGAGGACGATGTATTGAGTCGCGACGCAATTTGTGTGTCCCATCGTCATTAACAGGCTCTGAACGTTACAATTAACTGTCAGTTTTGCGTCGGATTCGAAAATCTAGACTCACAGGAGAACGACCATAAGGTGCCCGAGGCAGCACTAGACCCTTGGAGACAAGTCGGCTGGAGGACGATGTATTGAGTGGCGACGCAATATGTGTGTCCCATCGTCATTAACAGGCTCTGAACGTTACAATTAACTGTCAGTTTTGCGTCGGATTCGAAAATCTAGACTCACAGGAGAACGAGCATAAGGTGCCCGAGGCAGCAATAGACCCTTCGAGACAAGTCGGCTGGAGGACGATGTATTGAATCGCGACGCAATTTGTGTGTTCCATCGTCATTAACAGGCTCTGAACGTTACAATTAATTGTCAGTTTGGCGTCGTATTCGAAAAACTAGACTCACAGGAGAACGACCATAAGGTGCCCGAGGCAGCAATAAACCCTTGGAGACAAGTCGGCTGGAGGACGATGTATTGAATCGCGACGCAATTTGTGTGTTCCATCGTCATCAAGAGGCTCTGAACGTTACAATTAACTGTCAGTTTTGCATCGCATTCGAAAAACAAGACTCACAGGAGAACGACCATAAGGTGCCCGAGGCAGCAATAGACCCTTGGAGACAAGTCGGCTGGAGGACGATGTATTGAATCGCGACGCAATTTGTGTGTTCCATCGTCATTAAGAGGCTCTGAACGTTACAATTAACTGTCAGTTTTGCGTCGGATTCGAAAATCTAGACTCACAGGAGAACGACCATAAGGTGCCCGAGGCAGCAATAAACCCTTGGAGACAAGTCGGCTGGAGGACGATGTATTGAATCGCGACGCAATTTGTGTGTTCCATCGTCATCAAGAGGCTCTGAACGTTACATTTAACTGTCAGTTTTGCATCGCATTCGAAAAACAAGACTCACAGGAGAACGACCATAAGGTGCCCGAGGCAGCAATAGACCCTTGGAGACAAGTCGGCTGGAGGACGATGTATTGAATCGCGACGCAATTTGTGTGTTCCATCGTCATTAAGAGGCTCTGAACGTTACAATTAACTGTCAGTTTTGCGTCGGAACGAAAATCTAGACTCACAGGAGAACGACCATAAGGTGCCCGAGGCAGCACTAGACCCTTGGAGACAAGTCGGCTGGAGGACGATGTATTGAATCGCGACGCAATTTGTGTGTTCCATCGTCATTAAGAGGCTCTGAACGTTACAATTCACTGTCAGTTTTGCGTCGGATTCGAAAATCTAGACTCACAGATGAACGACCATAAGGTGCCCGAGGCAGAAATAGACCCTTCGAGACAAGTCGGCTGGAGGACGATGTATTGAATCGCGACGCAATTTGTGTGTTCCATCGTCATTAACAGGCTCTGAACGTTACAATTAATTGTCAGTTTTGCGTCATATTCGAAAAACTAGACTCACAGGAGAACGAGCATATGGTGCCCGAGGCAGCACTAGACCCTTGGAGACAAGTCGGCTGTAGGACGATGTATTGAATCGCGACGCAATTTGTGTGTTCCATCGTCATTAAGACGCTCTGAACGTTACAATTAACTGTCAGTTTTGCGTCGGATTCGAAAATCTAGACTCACAGGAGAACGACCATAAGGTGCACGAGGCAGCAAGAGACCCTTGGAGACAGGTCGGCTGGAGGACGATGTATTGAGTCGCGACGCAATTTGTGTGTCCCATCGTCATTAACAGGCTCTGAACGTTACAATTCACTGTCAGTTTTGCGTCGGATTCGAAAATCTAGACTCACAGATGAACGACCATATGGTGCCCGAGGCAGCACTACACCCTTGGAGACAAGTCGGCTGTAGGACGATGTATTGAATCGC
The DNA here is from genome assembly GCF_023898315.1 of Schistocerca nitens. NCBI lineage: Eukaryota > Metazoa > Arthropoda > Insecta > Orthoptera > Acrididae > Schistocerca > Schistocerca nitens. The sequence goes on along the minus strand of NC_064623.1, from coordinate 235,161,046 downwards.
GACGCAATTTGTGTGTTCCATCGTCATTAACAGGCTCTGAACGTTACAATTCACTGTCAGTTTTGCGTCGGATTCGAAAATCTAGACTCACAGGAGAACGACCATAAGGTGCCCGAGGCAGCACTAGACCCTTGGAGACAAGTCGGCTGGAGGACGATGTATTGAGTCGCGACGCAATTTGTGTGTCCCATCGTCATTAACAGGCTCTGAACGTTACAATTAACTGTCAGTTTTGCGTCGTATTCTGAAAACTAGACTCACAGGAGAACGACCATAAGGTGCCCGAGGCAGCAATAGACCCTTGGAGACAAGTCGGCTGGAGGACGATGTATTGAATCGCGACGCAATTTATGTGTTCCATCGTCATTAAGAGGCTCTGAACGTTACAATTAACTGTCAGTTTTGCGTCGGATTCGAAAATCTAGACTCACAGGAGAACGACCATAAGGTGCCCGGGGCAGCACTAGACCCTTGGAGACAAGTCGGCTGGAGGACGATGTATTGAGTCGCGACGCAATTTGTGTGTCCCATCGTCATTAACAGGCTCTGAACGTTACAATTAACTGTCAGTTTTGCGTCGGATTCGAAAATCTAGACTCACAGGAGAACGACCATAAGGTGCCCGAGGCAGCACTAGACCCTTGGAGACAAGTCGGCTGGAGGACGATGTATTGAGTGGCGACGCAATATGTGTGTCCCATCGTCATTAACAGGCTCTGAACGTTACAATTAACTGTCAGTTTTGCGTCGGATTCGAAAATCTAGACTCACAGGAGAACGAGCATAAGGTGCCCGAGGCAGCAATAGACCCTTCGAGACAAGTCGGCTGGAGGACGATGTATTGAATCGCGACGCAATTTGTGTGTTCCATCGTCATTAACAGGCTCTGAACGTTACAATTAATTGTCAGTTTGGCGTCGTATTCGAAAAACTAGACTCACAGGAGAACGACCATAAGGTGCCCGAGGCAGCAATAAACCCTTGGAGACAAGTCGGCTGGAGGACGATGTATTGAATCGCGACGCAATTTGTGTGTTCCATCGTCATCAAGAGGCTCTGAACGTTACAATTAACTGTCAGTTTTGCATCGCATTCGAAAAACAAGACTCACAGGAGAACGACCATAAGGTGCCCGAGGCAGCAATAGACCCTTGGAGACAAGTCGGCTGGAGGACGATGTATTGAATCGCGACGCAATTTGTGTGTTCCATCGTCATTAAGAGGCTCTGAACGTTACAATTAACTGTCAGTTTTGCGTCGGATTCGAAAATCTAGACTCACAGGAGAACGACCATAAGGTGCCCGAGGCAGCACTAGACCCTTGGAGACAAGTCGGCTGTAGGACGATGTATTGAATCGCGACGCAATTTGTGTGTTCCATCGTCATTAAGAGGCTCTGAACGTTACAATTAACTGTCAGTTTTGCGTCGGATTCGAAAATCTAGACTCACAGATGAACGACCATAAGGTGCCCGAGGCAGAAATAGACCCTTCGAGACAAGTCGGCTGGAGGACGATGTATTGAATCGCGACGCAATTTGTGTGTTCCATCGTCATTAACAGGCTCTGAACGTTACAATTAATTGTGAGTTTTGCGTCGTATTCGAAAAACTAGACTCACAGGAGAACGAGCATATGGTGCCCGAGGCAGCACTAGACCCTTGGAGACAGGTCGGCTGTAGGACGATGTATTGAATCGCGACGCAATTTGTGTGTCCCATCGTCATTAACAGGCTCTGAACGTTACAATTAACTGTCAGTTTTGCGTCGGATTCGAAAATCTAGACTCACAGGAGAACGACCATAAGGTGACCGAGGCAGCAAGAGACCCTTGGAGACAGGTCGGCTGGAGGACGATGTATTGAGTCGCGACGCAATTTGTGTGTCCCATCGTCATTAACAGGCTCTGAACGTTACAATTCACTGTCAGTTTTGCGTCGGATTCGAAAATCTAGACTCACAGGAGAACGAGCATATGGTGCCCGAGGCAGCACTAGACCCTTGGAGACAAGTCGGCTGTAGGACGATGTATTGAATCGCGACGCAATTTGTGTGTTCCATCGTCATTAACAGGCTCTGAACGTTACAATTCACTGTCAGTTTTGCGTCGGATTCGAAAATCTAGACTCACAGGAGAACGACCATAAGGTGCCCGAGGCAGCACTAGACCCTTGGAGACAAGTCGGCTGGAGGACGATGTATTGAGTCGCGACGCAATTTGTGTGTCCCATCGTCATTAACAGGCTCTGAACGTTACAATTAACTGTCAGTTTTGCGTCGTATTCTGAAAACTAGACTCACAGGAGAACGACCATAAGGTGCACGAGGCAGCAATAGACCCTTGGAGACAAGTCGGCTGGAGGACGATGTATTGAATCGCGACGCAATTTGTGTGTTCCATCGTCATTAAGAGGCTCTGAATGTTACAATTAACTGTCAGTTTTGCGTCGGATTCGAAAATCTAGACTCACAGGAGAACGACCATAAGGTGCCCGGGGCAGCACTAGACCCTTGGAGACAAGTCGGCTGGAGGACGATGTATTGAGTCGCGACGCAATTTGTGTGTCCCATCGTCATTAACAGGCTCTGAACGTTACAATTAACTGTCAGTTTTGCATCGCATTCGAAAATCTAGACTCACAGGAGAACGACCATAAGGTGCCCGAGGCAGCAAGAGACCCTTGGAGACAGGTCGGCTGTGGGACGATGTATTGAATCGCGACGCAATTTGTGTGTTCCATCATCATCAAGAGGCTCTGAACGTTACAATTAACTGTCAGTTTTGCATCGCATTCGAAAAACAAGACTCACAGGAGAACGACCATAAGGTGCCCGAGGCAGCAATAGACCCTTGGAGACAAGTCGGCTGGAGGACGATGTATTGAATCGCGACGCAATTTGTGTGTTCCATCGTCATTAAGAGGCTCTGAACGTTACAATTAACTGTCAGTTTTGCGTCGGATTCGAAAATCTAGACTCACAGGAGAACGACCATAAGGTGCCCGAGGCAGCACTAGACCCTTGGAGACAAGTCGGCTGGAGGACGATGTATTGAGTCGCGACGCAATATGTGTGTCCCATCGTCATTAACAGGCTCTGAACGTTACAATTAACTGTCAGTTTTGCGTCGAATTCGAAAATCTAGACTCACAGGAGAACGAGCATAAGGTGGCCGAGGCAGCAATAGACCCTTCGAGACAAGTCGGCTGGAGGACGATGTATTGAATCGCGACGCAATTTGTGTGTTCCATCGTCAGTATCAGGCTTTGAACGTTACAATTAACTGTCAGTGTTGCGTCGGATTCGAAAATCTAGACTCACAGGAGAAAGACCATAAGGTGCCCGAGGCAGCACTTGACCCTTGGAGACAAGTCGGCTGGAGGACGATGTATTGAGTCGCGACGCAATTTGTGTGTCCCATCGTCATTAACAGGCTCTGAACGTTACAATTCACTGTCAGTTTTGCGTCAGATTCGAAAATCTAGACTCACAGGAGAACGAGCATATGTTGCCCGAGGCAGCACTTGACCCTTGGAGACAAGTCGGCTGTAGGACGATGTATTGAATCGCGACGCAATTTGTGTGTTCCATCCTCATTAAGAGGCTCTGAACGTTACAATTAACTGTCAGTTTTGCGTCGGATTCGAAAATCTAGACTCACAGGAGAACGACCATAAGGTGCCCGAGGCAGCACTAGACCCTTGGAGACAAGTCGGCTGGAGGACGATGTATTGAGTCGCGACGCAATTTGTGTGTCCCATCGTCATTAACAGGCTCTGAACGTTACAATTAACTGTCAGTTTTGCATCGCATTCGAAAATCTAGACTCACAGCAAGAGACCCTTGGAGACACGTCGGCTGTGGGACGATGTATTGAATCGCGACGCAATTTGTGTGTTCCATCGTCATCAAGAGGCTCTGAACGTTACAATTAACTGTCAGTTTTGCATCGCATTCGAAAAACAAGACTCACAGGAGAACGACCATAAGGTGCCCGAGGCAGCAATAGACCCTTGGAGACAAGTCGGCTGGAGGACGATGTATTGAATCGCGACGCAATTTGTGTGTTCCATCGTCATTAAGAGGCTCTGAACGTTACAATTAACTGTCAGTTTTGCGTCGGATTCGAAAATCTAGACTCAGAGGAGAACGACCATAAGGTGCCCGATGCAGCACTAGACCCTTGGAGACAAGTCGGCTGGAGGACGATGTATTGAGTGGCGACGCAATATGTGTGTCCCATCGTCATTAACAGGCTCTGAACGTTACAATTCACTGTCAGTTTTGCGTCGGATTCGAAAATCTAGACTCACAGGAGAACGAGCATAAGGTGCCAGAGGCAGCAATAGACGCTTCGAGACAAGTCGGCTGGAGGACGATGTATTGAATCGTGACGCAATTTGTGTGTTCCATCGTCATTAACAGGCTCTGAACGTTACAATTAACTGTCAGTTTTGCGTCGTATTCTGAAAACTAGACTCACAGGAGAACGACCATAAGGTGCCCGAGGCAGCAAGAGACCCTTGGAGACAGGTCGGCTGTGGGACGATGTATTGAATCGCGACGCAATTTGTGTGTTCCATCGTCATCAAGAGGCTCTGAACGTTACAATTCACTGTCAGCTTTGCGTCGGATTCGAAAATCTAGACTCACAGGAGAACGAGCATATGGTGCCCGAGGCAGCACTAGACCCATGGACACAAGTCGGCTGTAGGACGATGTATTGAATCGCGACGCAATTTGTGTGTTCCATCGTCATTAAGAGGCTCTGAACGTTACAATTCACTGTCAGTTTTGCGTCGAATTCGAAAATCTAGACTCACAGATGAACGACCATAAGGTGCCCGAGGCAGCAATAGACCCTTCGAGACAAGTCGGCTGGAGGACGATGTATTGAATCGCGACGCAATTTGTGTGTTCCATCGTCATTAACAGGCTCTGAACGTTACAATTAATTGTCAGTTTTGCGTCGTATTCGAAAAACTAGACTCACAGGAGAACGAGCATATGGTGCCCGTGGCAGCACTAGACCCTTGGAGACAAGTCGGCTGTAGGACGATGTATTGAATCGCGACGCAATTTGTGTGTTCCATCGTCATTAAGAGGCTCTGAACGTTACAATTAACTGTCAGTTTTGCGTCGGATTCGAAAATCTAGACTCACAGGAGAACGACCATAAGGTGCCCGAGGCAGCAAGAGACCCTTGGAGACAGGTCGGCTGGAGGACGATGTATTGAGTCGCGACGCAATTTGTGTGTCCCATCGTCATTAACAGGCTCTGAACGTTACAATTAACTGTCAGTTTTGCATCGCATTCGAAAAACAAGACTCACAGGAGAACGACCATAAGGTGCCCGAGGCAGCAATAGACCCTTGGAGACAAGTCGGCTGGAGGACGATGTATTGAATCGCGACGCAATTTGTGTGTTCCATCGTCATTAAGAGGCTCTGAACGTTACAATTAACTGTCAGTTTTGCGTCGGATTCGAAAATCTAGACTCACAGGAGAACGACCATAAGGTGCCCGAGGCAGCACTAGACCCTTGGAGACAAGTCGGCTGTAGGACGATGTATTGAATCGCGACGCAATTTGTGTGTTCCATCGTCATTAAGAGGCTCTGAACGTTACAATTAACTGTCAGTTTTGCGTCGCATTCGAAAATCTAGACTCACAGATGAACGACCATATGGTGCCCGAGGCAGCACTACACCCTTGGAGACAAGTCGGCTGTAGGACGATGTATTGAATCGCGACGCAATTTGTGTGTTCCATCGTCATTAACAGGCTCTGAACGTTACAATTCACTGTCAGTTTTGCGTCGGATTCGAAAATCTAGACTCACAGGAGAACGACCATAAGGTGCCCGAGGCAGCACTAGACCCTTGGAGACAAGTCGGCTGGAGGACGATGTATTGAATCGCGACGCAATTTGTGTGTCCCATCGTCATTAACAGGCTCTGAACGTTACAATTAACTGTCAGTTTTGCGTCGTATTCTGAAAACTAGACTCACAGGAGAACGACCATAAGGTGCCCGAGGCAGCAATAGACCCTTGGAGACAAGTCGGCTGGAGGACGATGTATTGAATCGCGACGCAATTTGTGTGTTCCATCGTCATTAAGAGGCTCTGAATGTTACAATTAACTGTCAGTTTTGCGTCGGATTCGAAAATCTAGACTCACAGGAGAACGACCATAAGGTGCCCGGGGCAGCATTAGACCCTTCGAGACAAGTCGGCTGGAGGACGATGTATTGAGTCGCGACGCAATTTGTGTGTCCCATCGTCATTAACAGGCCCTGAAGGTTACAATTAACTGTCAGTTTTGCATCGCATTCGAAAATCTAGACTCACAGGAGAACGACCATAAGGTGCCCGAGGCAGCAAGAGACCCTTGGAGACAGGTCGGCTGTGGGACGATGTATTGAATCGCGACGCAATTTGTGTGTTCCATCATCATCAAGAGGCTCTGAACGTTACAATTAACTGTCAGTTTTGCATCGCATTCGAAAAACAAGACTCACAGGAGAACGACCATAAGGTGCCCGAGGCAGCAATAGACCCTTGGAGACAAGTCGGCTGGAGGACGATGTATTGAATCGCGACGCAATTTGTGTGTTCCATCGTCATTAAGAGGCTCGGAACGTTACAATTAACTGTCAGTTTTGCGTCGGATTCGAAAATCTAGACTCACAGGAGAACGACCATAAGGTGCCCGAGGCAGCACTAGACCCTTGGAGACAAGTCGGCTGGAGGACGATGTATTGAGTCGCGACGCAATAAGTGTGTCCCATCGTCATTAACAGGCTCTGAACGTTACAATTAACTGTCAGTTTTGCATCGCATTCGTAAATCTAGACTCACAGGAGAACGAGCATATGGTGCCCGAGGCAGCACTAGACTCTTGGAGACAAGTCGGCTGTAGGACGATGTATTGAATCGTGACGCAATTTGTGTGTTCCATCGTCATTAAGAGGCTCTGAACGTTACAATTAACTGTCAGTTTTGCGTCGGATTCGAAAATCTTGACTCACAGGAGAACGACCATAAGGTGCCCGAGGCAGCACTAGACCCTTGGAGACAAGCCGGCTGGAGGACGATGTATTGAGTCGCGACGCAATTTGTGTGTCCCATCGTCATTAACAGGATCTGAACGTTACAATTAACTGTCAGTTTTGCATCGCATTCGAAAATCTACACTCACAGGAGAACGACCATAAGGTGCCCGAGGCAGCAAGAGACCCTTGGAGACAGGTCGGCTGTGGGACGATGTATTGAATCGCGACGCAATTTGTGTGTTCCATCGTCATTAAGAGGCTCTGAACGTTACAATTAACTGTCAGTTTTGCGTCGTATTCTGAAAACTAGACTCACAGGAGAACGACCATAAGGTGCCCGAGGCAGCAAGAGACCCTTGGAGACAGGTCGGCTGGAGGACGATGTATTGAGTCGCGACGCAATTTGTGTGTCCCATCGTCAATACCAGGCTCTGAACGTTACAATTCACTGTCAGTTTTGCGTCGGATTCGAAAATCTAGACTCACAGGAGAACGAGCATATGGTGCCCGAGGCAGCACTAGACCCTTGGAGACAAGTCGGCTGTAGGACGAAGTATTGAATCGCGACGCAATTTGTGTGTTCCATCGTCATTAAGAGGCTCTGAACGTTACAATTAACTGTCAGTTTTGCGTCGGATTCGAAAATCTAGACTCACAGGAGAACGACCATAAGGTGCCCGAGGCAGCACTAGACCCTTGGAGACAAGTCGGCTGAAGGACGATGTATTGAGTCGCGACGCAATTTGTGTGTCCCATCGTCAATAGCAGGCTCTGAACGTTACAATTAACTGTCAGTTTTGCGTCGTATTCTGAAAACTAGACTCACAGGAGAACGACCATAAGGTGCCCGAGGCAGCAAGTGACCCTTGGAGACAGGTCGGCTGTGGGACGATGTATTGAATCGCGACGCAATTTGTGTGTTCCATCGTCATCAAGAGGTTCTGAACGTTACAATTCACTGTCAATTTTGCGTCGGATTCGAAAATCTAGACTCACAGGAGAACGAGCATATGGTGCCCGAGGCAGCACTAGACCCTTGGAGACAAGTCGGCTGTAGGACGATGTATTGAATCGCGACACAATTTGTGTGTTCCATCGTCATTAAGAGGCTCTGAACGTTACAATTCACTGTCAGTTTTGCGTCGGATTCGAAAATCTAGACTCACAGGAGAACGACCATAAGGTGCCCGAGGCAGCACTAGACCCTTGGAGACAAGTCGGCTGGAGGACGATGTATTGAGTCGCGACGCAATTTGTGTGTCCCATCGTCATTAACAGGCTCTGAACGTTACAATTAACTGTCAGTTTTTCGTCGTATTCTGAAAACTAGACTCACAGGAGAACGACCATAAGGTGCCCGAGGCAGAAAGAGACCCTTGGAGACAGGTCGGCTGTGGGACGATGTATTGAATCGCGACGCAATTTGTGTGTTCCATCGTCATCAAGAGGCTCTGAACGTTACAATTCACTGTCAGTTTTGCGTCGGATTCGAAAATCTAGACTCACAGGAGAACGACCATAAGGTGCCCGAGGCAGCAAGAGACCCTTGGAGACAGGTCGGCTGGAGGACGATGTATTGAGTCGCGACGCAATTTGTGTGTCCCATCGTCATTAACAGGCTCTGAACGTTACAATTCACTGTCAGTTTTGCGTCGGATTCGAAAATCTAGACTCACAGGAGAACGACCATAAGGTGCCCGAGGCAGCACTAGACCCTTGGAGACAAGTCGGCTGGAGGACGATGTATTGAGTCGCGACGCAATTTGAGTCCCATCGTCATTAACAGGCTCTGAACGTTACAATTAACTGTCAGTTTTGCATCGCATTCGTAAATCTAGACTCACAGGAGAACGAGCATATGGTGGCCGAGGCAGCACTAGACTCTTGGAGACAAGTCGGCTGTAGGACGATGTATTGAATCGTGACGCAATTTGTGTGTTCCATCGTCATTAAGAGGCTCTGAACGTTACAATTAACTGTCAGTTTTGCGTCGGATTCGAAAATCTTGACTCACAGGAGAACGACCATAAGGTGCCCGAGGCAGCACTAGACCCTTGGAGACAAGTCGGCTGGAGGACGATGTATTGAGTCGCGACGCAATTTGTGTGTCCCATCGTCATTAACAGGATCTGAACGTTACAATTAACTGTCAGTTTTGCATCGCATTCGAAAATCTACACTCACAGGAGAACGACCATAAGGTGCCCGAGGCAGCAAGAGACCCTTGGAGACAGGTCGGCTGTGGGACGATGTATTGAATCGCGACGCAATTTGTGTGTTCCATCGTCATTAAGAGGCTCTGAACGTTACAATTAACTGTCAGTTTTGCGTCGTATTCTGAAAACTAGACTCACAGGAGAACGACCATAAGGTGCCCGAGGCAGCAATAGACCCTTCGAGACAAGTCGGCTGGAGGACGATGTATTGAATCGCGACGCAATTTGTGTGTTCCATCGTCATTAACAGGCTCTGAACGTTACAATTAATTGTCAGTTTTGCGTCGGATTCGAAAAACTAGACTCACAGGAGAACGAGCATATGGTGCCCGAGGCAGCAATAGACCCTTCGAGACAAGTCGGCTGGAGGACGATGTATTGAATCGCGACGCAATTTGTGTGTTCCATCGTCATTAAGAGGCTCTGAACGTTACAATTCACTGTCAGTTTTGCGTCGGATTCGAAAATCTAGACTCACAGGAGAACGACCATAAGGTGCCCGAGGCAGCACTAGACCCTTGGAGACAAGTCGGCTGGAGGACGATGTATTGAGTCGCGACGCAATTTGTGTGTCCCATCGTCATTAACAGGCTCTGAACGTTACAATTCACTGTCAGTTTTGCGTCAAATTCGAAAAACTAGACTCACAGCAGAACGAGCATATTGTGCCCGAGGCAGCACTAGACCCTTGGAGACAAGTCGGCTGTAGGACGATGTATTGAATCGCGACGCAATTTGTGTGTTCCATCGTCATTAAGAGGCTCTGAACGTTACAATTAACTGTCAGTTTTGCGTCGGATTCGAAAATCTAGACTCACAGGAGAACGACCATAAGGTGCCCGAGGCAGCACTAGACCCTTGGAGACAAGTCGGCTGGAGGACGATGTATTGAATCGCGACGCAATTTGTGTGTTCCATCGTCATTAAGAGGCTCTGAACGTTACAATTCACTGTCAGTTTTGCGTCGGATTCGAAAATCTAGACTCACAGGAGAACGACCATAAGGTGCCCGAGGCAGCACTAGACCCTTGGAGACAAGTCGGCTGGAGGACGATGTATTGAGACGCGACGCAATTTGTGTGTCCCATCGTCATTAACAGGCTCTGAACGTTGCAATTCACTGTCAGTTTTGCGTCAGATTCGAAAATCTAGACTCACAGGAGAACGAGCATATGGTGCCCGAGGCAGCACTAGACCCTTGGAGACAAGTCGGCTGGAGGACGATGTATTGAATCGCGACCCAATTTGTGTGTTCCATCGTCATTAAGAGGCTCTGAACGTTACAATTAACTGTCAGTTTTGCGTCGGATTCGAAAATCTAGACTCACAGGAGAACGACCATAAGGTGCCCGAGGCAGCACTAGACCCTTGGAGACAAGTCGGCTGGAGGACGATGTATTGGGTCGCGACGCAATATGTGTGTCCCATCGTCATTAACAGGCTCTGAACGTTACAATTCACTGTCTGTTTTGCGTCGGATTCGAAAATCTAGACTCACAGGAGAACGAGCATATGGTGCCCGAGGCAGCACTAGACCCTTGGAGACAAGTCGGCTGCAGGACGATGTATTGAATCGCGACGCAATTTGTGTGTTCCATCGTCATTAAGAGGCTCTGAACGTTACAATTAACTGTCAGTTTTGCGTCGTATTCTGAAAACTAGACTCACAGGAGAACGACCATAAGGTGCCCGAGGCAGCAAGAGACCCTTGGAGACAGGTCGGCTGTGGGACGATGTATTGAATCGCGACGCAATTTGTGTGTTCCATCGTCAGTATCAGGCTCTGAACGTTACAATTCACTGTCAGTTTTGCGTCGGATTCGAAAATCTAGACTCACAGGAGAACGCGCATATGGTGCCCGAGGCAACACTAGACCCTTGGAGACATGTCGGCTGTAGGACGATGTATTGAATCGCGACGCAATTTGTGTGTTCCATCGTCATTAAGAGGCTCTGAACGTTACAATTCACTGTCAGTTTTGCGTCGGATTCGAAAATCTAGACTCACAGATGAACGACCATAAGGTGCCCGAGGCAGCAATAGACCCTTCGAGACAAGTCGGCTGGAGGACGATGTATTGAATCGCGACGCAATTTGTGTGTTCCATCGTCATTAACAGGCTCTGAACGTTACAATTAATTGTCAGTTTTGCGTCGTATTCGAAAAACTAGACTCACAGGAGAACGAGCATATGGTGCCCGAGGCAGCACTAGACCCTTGGAGACAAGTCGGCTGTAGGACGATGTATTGAATCGCGACGCAATTTGTGTGTTCCATCGTCATTAAGAGGCTCTGAACGTTACAATTAACTGTCAGTTTTGCGTCGGATTCGAAAATCTAGACTCACAGGAGAACGACCATAAGGTGCCCGAGGCAGCAAGAGACCCTTGGAGACAGGTCGGCTGGAGGACGATGTATTGAGTCGCGACGCAATTTGTGTGTCCCATCGTCATTAACAGGCTCTGAACGTTACAATTCACTGTCAGTTTGGCGTCGGATTCGAAAATCTAGACTCACAGGAGAACGAGCATATGGTGCCCGAGGCAGCACTAGACCCTTGGAGACAAGTCGGCTGGAGGACGATGTATTGAATCGCGACGCAATTTGTGTGTTCCATCGTCAATAAGAGGCTCTGAACGTTACAATTAACTGTCAGTTTTGCGTCGGATTCGAAAATCTAGACTCACAGGAGAACGACCATAAGGTGCCCGAGGCAGCAATAGACCCTTCGAGACAAGTCGGCTGGAGGACGATGTATTGAATCGCGACGCAATTTGTGTGTTCCATCGTCAGTATCAGGCTCTGAACGTTACAATTAACTGTCAGTTTTGCGTCGGATTCGAAAATCTAGACTCACAGGAGAACGACCATAAGGTGCCCGAGGCAGCACTAGACCCTTGGAGACAGGTCGGCTGGAGGACGATGTATTGAGTCGCGACGCAATTTGTGTGTCCCATCGTCATTAACAGGCTCTGAACGTTACAATTCACTGTCAGTTTTGCATCGCATTCGAAAATCTAGACTCACAGGAGAACGAGCATATGTTGCTCGAGGCAGCACTACACCCTTGGAGACAAGTCGGCTGTAGGACGATGTATTGAATCGCGACGCAATTTGTGTGTTCCATCGTCATTAAGAGGCTCTGAACGTTAAATTTACTGTCAGTTTTGCGTCGGATTCGAAAATCTAGACTCACAGGAGAACGACCATAACGTGCCCGAGGCAGCACTAGACCCTTGGAGACAATTCGGCTGGAGGACGATGTATTGAGTCGCGACGCAATTTGTGTGTCCCATCGTCATTAACAGGATCTGAACGTTACAATTAACTGTCAGTTTTGCATCGCATTCGAAAATCTACACTCACAGGAGAACGACCATAAGGTGCTCGAGGCAGCAAGAGACCCTTGGAGACAGGTCGGCTGTGGGACGATGTATTGAATCGCGACGCAATTTGTGTGTTCCATCGTCATTAAGAGGCTCTGAACGTTACAATTAACTGTCAGTTTTGCGTCGTATTCTGAAAACTAGACTCACAGGAGAACGACCATAAGGTGCCCGAGGCAGAAAGAGACCCTTGGAGACAGGTCGGCTGTGGGACGATGTATTGAATCGCGACGCAATTTGTGTGTTCCATCGTCATCAAGAGGCTCTGAACGTTACAATTCACTGTCAGTTTTGCGTCGGATTCGAAAATCTAGACTCACAGGAGAACGAGCATATGGTGCCCGAGGCAGCACTAGACCCTTGGAGACAAGTCGGCTGTAGGACGATGTATTGAATCGCGACGCAATTTGTGTGTTCCATCGTCATTAAGAGGCTCTGAACGTTACAATTAACTGTCAGTTTTGCGTCGGATTCGAAAATCTAGACTCACAGGAGAACGACCATAAGGTGCCCGAGGCAGCAAGAGACCCTTGGAGACAGGTCGGCTGGAGGACGATGTATTGAGTCGCGACGCAATTTGTGTGTCCCATCGTCATTAACAGGCTCTGAACGTTACAATTCACTGTCAGTTTTGCGTCGGATTCGAAAATCTAGACTCACAGGAGAACGACCATAAGGTGCCCGAGGCAGCACTAGACCCTTGGAGACAAGTCAACTGGAGGACGATGTATTGAGTCGCGACGCAATTTGAGTCCCATCGTCATTAACAGGCTCTGAACGTTACAATTCACTGTCAGTTTTGCGTCAAATTCGAAAATCTAGACTCACAGGAGAACGAGCATATGGTGCCCGAGGCAGCACTAGACCCTTGGGGACAAGTCGGCTGTAGGACGATGTATTGAATCGCGACGCAATTTGTGTGTTCCATCGTCATTAAGAGGCTCTGAACGTTACAATTAACTGTCAGTTTTGCGTCGGATTCGAAAATCTAGACTCACAGGAGAACGACCATAAGGTGCCCGAGGCAGCACTAGACCCTTGGAGACAAGTCGGCTGGAGGACGATGTATTGAATCGCGACGCAATTTCTGTGTTCCATCGTCATTAAGAGGCTCTGAACGTTACAATTCACTGTCAGTTTTGCGTCGGATTCGAAAATCTAGACTCACTGATGAACGACCATAAGGTGCCCGAGGCAGCAATAGACCCTTCGAGACAAGTCGGCTGGAGGACGATGTATTGAATCGCGACGCAATTTGTGTGTTCCATCGTCAGTATCAGGCTCTGAACGTTACAATTAACTGTCAGTTTTGTGTCGGATTCGAAAATCTACACTCACAGGAGAACGACCATAAGGTGCCCGAGGCAGCACTAGACCCTTGGAGACAAGTCGGCTGGAGGACGATGTATAGAGTCGCGACGCAATTTGTGTGTCCCATCGTCATTAACAGGCTCTGAACGTTACAATTCACTGTCAGTTTTGCGTCAGATTCGAAAATCTAGACTCACAGGAGAACGAGCATATGGTGCCCGAGGCAGCACTAGACCCTTGGAGACAAGTCGGCTGGAGGACGATGTATTGAGTCGCGACGCAATTTGTGTGTCCCATCGTCATTAACAGGCTCTGAACGTTACAATTAACTGTCAGTTTTGCATCGCATTCGAAAATCTAGACTCACAGGAGAACGACCATAAGGTGCCCGAGGCAGCAAGAGACCCTTGGAGACAGGTCGGCTGTGGGACGATGTATTGAATCGCGACGCAATTTGTGTGTTCCATCGTCATCAAGAGGCTCTGAACGTTACAATTAACTGTCAGTTTTGCATCGCATTCGAAAAACAAGACTCACAGGAGAACGACCATAAGGTGCCCGAGGCAGCAATAGACCCTTGGAGACAAGTCGGCTGGAGGACGATGTATTGAATCGCGACGCAATTTGTGTGTTCCATCGTCATTAAGAGGCTCTGAACGTTACAATTAACTGTCAGTTTTGCGTCGGATTCGAAAATCTAGACACACAGGAGAACGACCATAAGGTGCCCGAGGCAGCACTAGACCCTTGGAGACAAGTCGGCTGGAGGACGATGTATTGAGTCGCGACGCAATATGTGTGTCCCATCGTCATTAACAGGCTCTGAACGTTACAATTCACTGTCAGTTTTGCGTCGGATTCGAAAATCTAGACTCACAGGAGAACGAGCATATGGTGCCCGAGGCAGCACTAGATCCTTGGAGACAAGTCGGCTGTAGGACGATGTATTGAATCGCGACGCAATTTGTGTGTTCCATCGTCATTAAGAGGCTCTGAACGTTACAATTAACTGTCAGTTTTGCGTCGTATTCTGAAAACTAGACTCACAGGAGAACGACCATAAGGTGCCCGAGGCAGCAAGAGACCCTTGGAGACAGGTCGGCTGTGGGACGATATATTGAATCGCGACGCAATTTGTGTGTTCCATCGTCATCAAGAGGCTCTGAACGTTACAATTCACTGTCAGTTTTGCGTCGGATTCGAAAATCTAGACTCACAGGAGAACGAGCATATGGTGCCCGAGGCAACACTAGATCCTTGGAGACAAGTCGGCTGTATGACGATGTATTGAATCGCGACGCAATTTGTGTGTTCCATCGTCATTAAGAGGCTCTGAACGTTACAATTCACTGTCAGTTTTGCGTCGGATTCGAAAATCTAGACTCACAGGAGAACGACCATAAGGTGCCCGAGGCAGCAATAGACCCTTCGAGACAAGTCGGCTGGAGGACGATGTATTGAATCGCGACGCAATTTGTGTGTTCCATCGTCATTAACAGGCTCTGAACGTTACAATTAATTGTCAGTTTTGCGTCGTATTCGAAAAACTAGACTCACAGGAGAACGAGCATATGGTGCCCGAGGCAGCACTAGACCCTTGGAGACAAGTCGGCTGTAGGACGATGTATTGAATCGCGACGCAATTTGTGTGTTCCATCGTCATTAAGAGGCTCTGAACGTTACAATTAACTGTCAGTTTTGCGTCGTATTCTGAAAACTAGACTCACAGGAGAACGACCATAAGGTGCCCGAGGCAGCAAGAGACCCTTGGAGACAGGTCGGCTGTGGGACGATATATTGAATCGCGACGCAATTTGTGTGTTCCATCGTCATCAAGAGGCTCTGAACGTTACAATTCACTGTCAGTTTTGCGTCGGATTCGAAAATCTAGACTCACAGGAGAACGAGCATATGGTGCCCGAGGCAACACTAGATCCTTGGAGACAAGTCGGCTGTATGACGATGTATTGAATCGCGACGCAATTTGTGTGTTCCATCGTCATTAAGAGGCTCTGAACGTTACAATTCACTGTCAGTTTTGCGTCGGATTCGAAAATCTAGACTCACAGGAGAACGACCATAAGGTGCCCGAGGCAGCAATAGACCCTTCGAGACAAGTCGGCTGGAGGACGATGTATTGAATCGCGACGCAATTTGTGTGTTCCATCGTCATTAACAGGCTCTGAACGTTACAATTAATTGTCAGTTTTGCGTCGTATTCGAAAAACTAGACTCACAGGAGAACGAGCATATGGTGCCCGAGGCAGCACTAGACCCTTGGAGACAAGTCGGCTGTAGGACGATGTATTGAATCGCGACGCAATTTGTGTGTTCCATCGTCATTAAGAGGCTCTGAACGTTACAATTAACTGTCAGTTTTGCGTCGGATTCGAAAATCTAGACTCACAGGAGAACGACCATAAGGTGCCCGAGGCAGCAAGAGACCCTTGGAGACAGGTCGGCTGGAGGACGATGTATTGAGTCGCGACGCAATTTGTGTGTCCCATCGTCATTAACAGGCTCTGAACGTTACAATTCACTGTCAGTTTTGCGTCGGATTCGAAAATCTAGACTCACAGGAGAACGAGCATATGGTGCCCGAGGCAGCACTAGACCCTTGGAGACAAGTCGGCTGGAGGACGATGTATTGAATCGCGACGCAATTTGTGTGTTCCATCGTCAATAAGAGGCTCTGAACGTTACAATTAACTGTCAGTTTTGCGTCGGATTCGAAAATCTAGACTCACAGGAGAACGACCATAAGGTGCCCGAGGCAGCACTAGACCCTTGGAGACAAGTCGGCTGGAGGACGATGTATTGAATCGCGACGCAATTTGTGTGTTCCATCGTCATTAAGAGGCTCTGAACGTTACAATTCACTGTCAGTTTTGCGTCGGATTCGAAAATCTAGACTCACAGATGAACGACCATAAGGTGCCCGAGGCAGCAATAGACCCTTGGAGACAAGTCGGCTGGAGGACGATGTATTGAATCGGGACGCAATTTGTGTGTTCCATCGTCAGTATCAGGCTCTGAACGTTACAATTCACTGTCAGTTTTGCGTCAGATTCGAAAATCTAGACTCACAGGAGATCGAGCATATGATGCCCGAGGCAGCACTAGACCCTTGGAGACAAGTCGGCTGTAGGACGATGTATTGAATGGCGACGCAATTTGTGTGTTCCATCGTCATTAAGAGGCTCTGAACGTTACAATTAACTGTCAGTTTTGCGTCGGATTCGAAAATCTAGACTCACAGGAGAACGAGCATATGGTGCCCGAGGCAGCACTAGACCCTTGGAGACAAGTCGGCTGTAGGACGATGTATTGAATCGCGACGCAATTTGTGTGTTCCATCGTCATTAAGAGGCTCTGAACGTTACAATTAACTGTCAGTTTTGCGTCGGATTCGAAAATCTAGACTCACAGGAGAACGACCATAAGGTGCCCGAGGCAGCAAGAGACCCTTGGAGACAGGTCGGCTGGAGGACGATGTATTGAGTCGCGACGCAATTTGTGTGTCCCATCGTCATTAACAGGCTCTGAACGTTACAATTCACTGTCAGTTTTGCGTCGGATTCGAAAATCTAGACTCACAGGAGAACGAGCATATGGTGCCCGAGGCAGCACTAGACCCTTGGAGACAAGTCGGCTGGAGGACGATGTATTGAATCGCGACGCAATTTGTGTGTTCCATCGTCAATAAGAGGCTCTGAACGTTACAATTAACTGTCAGTTTTGCGTCGGATTCGAAAATCTAGACTCACAGGAGAACGACCATAAGGTGCCCGAGGCAGCACTAGACCCTTGGAGACAAGTCGGCTGGAGGACGATGTATTGAATCGCGACGCAATTTGTGTGTTCCATCGTCATTAAGAGGCTCTGAACGTTACAATTCACTGTCAGTTTTGCGTCGGATTCGAAAATCTAGACTCACAGATGAACGACCATAAGGTGCCCGAGGCAGCAATAGACCCTTGGAGACAAGTCGGCTGGAGGACGATGTATTGAATCGGGACGCAATTTGTGTGTTCCATCGTCAGTATCAGGCTCTGAACGTTACAATTCACTGTCAGTTTTGCGTCAGATTCGAAAATCTAGACTCACAGGAGATCGAGCATATGATGCCCGAGGCAGCACTAGACCCTTGGAGACAAGTCGGCTGTAGGACGATGTATTGAATGGCGACGCAATTTGTGTGTTCCATCGTCATTAAGAGGCTCTGAACGTTACAATTAACTGTCAGTTTTGCGTCGGATTCGAAAATCTAGACTCACAGGAGAACGACCATATGTTGCTCGAGGCAGCACTAGACCCTTGGAGACAAGTCGGCTGTAGGACGATGTATTGAATCGCGACGCAATTTGTGTGTTCCATCGTCATTAAGAGGCTCTGAACGTTAAATTTACTGTCAGTTTTGCGTCGGATTCGAAAATCTAGACTCACAGGAGAACGACCATAACGTGCCCGAGGCAGCACTAGACCCTTGGAGACAATTCGGCTGGAGGACGATGTATTGAGTCGCGACGCAATTTGTGTGTCCCATCGTCATTAACAGGATCTGAACGTTACAATTAACTGTCAGTTTTGCATCGCATTCGAAAATCTACACTCACAGGAGAACGACCATAAGGTGCTCGAGGCAGCAAGAGACCCTTGGAGACAGGTCGGCTGTGGGACGATGAATTGAATCGCGACGCAATTTGTGTGTTCCATCGTCATTAAGAGGCTCTGAACGTTACAATTAACTGTCAGTTTTGCGTCGTATTCTGAAAACTAGACTCACAGGAGAACGACCATAAGGTGCCCGAGGCAGAAAGAGACCCTTGGAGACAGGTCGGCTGTGGGACGATGTATTGAATCGCGACGCAATTTGTGTGTTCCATCGTCATCAAGAGGCTCTGAACGTTACAATTCACTGTCAGTTTTGCGTCGGATTCGAAAATCTGGACTCACAGGAGAACGAGCATATGGTGCCCGAGGCAGCACTAGACCCTTGGAGACAAGTCGGCTGTAGGACGATGTATTGAATCGCGACGCAATTTGTGTGTTCCATCGTCATTAAGAGGCTCTGAACGTTACAATTAACTGTCAGTTTTGCGTCGGATTCGAAAATCTAGACTCACAGGAGAACGACCATAAGGTGCCCGAGGCAGCAAGAGACCCTTGGAGACAGGTCGGCTGGAGGACGATGTATTGAGTCGCGACGCAATTTGTGTGTCCCATCGTCATTAACAGGCTCTGAACGTTACAATTCACTGTCAGTTTTGCGTCGGATTCGAAAATCTAGACTCACAGGAGAACGACCATAAGGTGCCCGAGGCAGCACTAGACCCTTGGAGACAAGTCGGCTGGAGGACGATGTATTGAGTCGCGACGCAATTTGAGTCCCATCGTCATTAACAGGCTCTGAACGTTACAATTCACTGTCAGTTTTGCGTCAAATTCGAAAATCTAGACTCACAGGAGAACGAGCATATGGTGCCCGAGGCAGCACTAGACCCTTGGGGACAAGTCGGCTGTAGGACGATGTATTGAATCGCGACGCAATTTGTGTGTTCCATCGTCATTAAGAGGCTCTGAACGTTACAATTAACTGTCAGTTTTGCGTCGGATTCGAAAATCTAGACTCACAGGAGAACGACCATAAGGTGCCCGAGGCAGCACTAGACCCTTGGAGACAAGTCGGCTGGAGGACGATGTATTGAATCGCGACGCAATTTCTGTGTTCCATCGTCATTAAGAGGCTCTGAACGTTACAATTCACTGTCAGTTTTGCGTCGGATTCGAAAATCTAGACTCACTGATGAACGACCATAAGGTGCCCGAGGCAGCAATAGACCCTTCGAGACAAGTCGGCTGGAGGACGATGTATTGAATCGCGACGCAATTTGTGTGTTCCATCGTCAGTATCAGGCTCTGAACGTTACAATTAACTGTCAGTTTTGTGTCGGATTCGAAAATCTACACTCACAGGAGAACGACCATAAGGTGCCCGAGGCAGCACTAGACCCTTGGAGACAGGTCGGCTGGAGGACGATGTATAGAGTCGCGACGCAATTTGTGTGTCCCATCGTCATTAACAGGCTCTGAACGTTACAATTCACTGTCAGTTTTGCGTCAGATTCGAAAATCTAGACTCACAGGAGAACGAGCATATGGTGCCCGAGGCAGCACTAGACCCTTGGAGACAAGTCGGCTGGAGGACGATGTATTGAGTCGCGACGCAATTTGTGTGTCCCATCGTCATTAACAGGCTCTGAACGTTACAATTAACTGTCAGTTTTGCATCGCATTCGAAAATCTAGACTCACAGGAGAACGACCATAAGGTGCCCGAGGCAGCAAGAGACCCTTGGAGACAGGTCGGCTGTGGGACGATGTATTGAATCGCGACGCAATTTGTGTGTTCCATCGTCATCAAGAGGCTCTGAACGTTACAATTAACTGTCAGTTTTGCATCGCATTCGAAAAACAAGACTCACAGGAGAACGACCATATGGTGCCCGAGGCAGCAATAGACCCTTGGAGACAAGTCGGCTGGAGGACGATGTATTGAATCGCGACGCAATTTGTGTGTTCCATCGTCATTAAGAGGCTCTGAACGTTACAATTAACTGTCAGTTTTGCGTCGGATTCGAAAATCTAGACACACAGGAGAACGACCATAAGGTGCCCGAGGCAGCACTAGACCCTTGGAGACAAGTCGGCTGGAGGACGATGTATTGAGTCGCGACGCAATATGTGTGTCCCATCGTCATTAACAGGCTCTGAACGTTACAATTCACTGTCAGTTTTGCGTCGGATTCGAAAATCTAGACTCTCAGGAGAACGAGCATATGGTGCCCGAGGCAGCACTAGACCCTTGGAGACAAGTCGGCTGTAGGACGATGTATTGAATCGCGACGCAATTTGTGTGTTCCATCGTCATTAAGAGGCTCTGAACGTTACAATTAACTGTCAGTTTTGCGTCGTATTCTGAAAACTAGACTCACAGGAGAACGACCATAAGGTGCCCGAGGCAGCAAGAGACCCTTGGAGACAGGTCGGCTGTGGGACGATATATTGAATCGCGACGCAATTTGTGTGTTCCATCGTCATCAAGAGGCTCTGAACGTTACAATTCACTGTCAGTTTTGCGTCGGATTCGAAAATCTAGACTCACAGGAGAACGAGCATATGGTGCCCGAGGCAACACTAGATCCTTGGAGACAAGTCGGCTGTATGACGATGTATTGAATCGCGACGCAATTTGTGTGTTCCATCGTCATTAAGAGGCTCTGAACGTTACAATTCACTGTCAGTTTTGCGTCGGATTCGAAAATCTAGACTCACAGGAGAACGACCATAAGGTGCCCGAGGCAGCAATAGACCCTTCGAGACAAGTCGGCTGGAGGACGATGTATTGAATCGCGACGCAATTTGTGTGTTCCATCGTCATTAACAGGCTCTGAACGTTACAATTAATTGTCAGTTTTGCGTCGTATTCGAAAAACTAGACTCACAGGAGAACGAGCATATGGTGCCCGAGGCAGCACTAGACCCTTGGAGACAAGTCGGCTGTAGGACGATGTATTGAATCGCGACGCAATTTGTGTGTTCCATCGTCATTAAGAGGCTCTGAACGTTACAATTAACTGTCAGTTTTGCGTCGTATTCTGAAAACTAGACTCACAGGAGAACGACCATAAGGTGCCCGAGGCAGCAAGAGACCCTTGGAGACAGGTCGGCTGTGGGACGATATATTGAATCGCGACGCAATTTGTGTGTTCCATCGTCATCAAGAGGCTCTGAACGTTACAATTCACTGTCAGTTTTGCGTCGGATTCGAAAATCTAGACTCACAGGAGAACGAGCATATGGTGCCCGAGGCAACACTAGATCCTTGGAGACAAGTCGGCTGTATGACGATGTATTGAATCGCGACGCAATTTGTGTGTTCCATCGTCATTAAGAGGCTCTGAACGTTACAATTCACTGTCAGTTTTGCGTCGGATTCGAAAATCTAGACTCACAGGAGAACGACCATAAGGTGCCCGAGGCAGCAATAGACCCTTCGAGACAAGTCGGCTGGAGGACGATGTATTGAATCGCGACGCAATTTGTGTGTTCCATCGTCATTAACAGGCTCTGAACGTTACAATTAATTGTCAGTTTTGCGTCGTATTCGAAAAACTAGACTCACAGGAGAACGAGCATATGGTGCCCGAGGCAGCACTAGACCCTTGGAGACAAGTCGGCTGTAGGACGATGTATTGAATCGCGACGCAATTTGTGTGTTCCATCGTCATTAAGAGGCTCTGAACGTTACAATTAACTGTCAGTTTTGCGTCGGATTCGAAAATCTAGACTCACAGGAGAACGACCATAAGGTGCCCGAGGCAGCAAGAGACCCTTGGAGACAGGTCGGCTGGAGGACGATGTATTGAGTCGCGACGCAATTTGTGTGTCCCATCGTCATTAACAGGCTCTGAACGTTACAATTCACTGTCAGTTTTGCGTCGGATTCGAAAATCTAGACTCACAGGAGAACGAGCATATGGTGCCCGAGGCAGCACTAGACCCTTGGAGACAAGTCGGCTGGAGGACGATGTATTGAATCGCGACGCAATTTGTGTGTTCCATCGTCAATAAGAGGCTCTGAACGTTACAATTAACTGTCAGTTTTGCGTCGGATTCGAAAATCTAGACTCACAGGAGAACGACCATAAGGTGCCCGAGGCAGCACTAGACCCTTGGAGACAAGTCGGCTGGAGGACGATGTATTGAATCGCGACGCAATTTGTGTGTTCCATCGTCATTAAGAGGCTCTGAACGTTACAATTCACTGTCAGTTTTGCGTCGGATTCGAAAATCTAGACTCACAGATGAACGACCATAAGGTGCCCGAGGCAGCAATAGACCCTTGGAGACAAGTCGGCTGGAGGACGATGTATTGAATCGGGACGCAATTTGTGTGTTCCATCGTCAGTATCAGGCTCTGAACGTTACAATTCACTGTCAGTTTTGCGTCAGATTCGAAAATCTAGACTCACAGGAGATCGAGCATATGATGCCCGAGGCAGCACTAGACCCTTGGAGACAAGTCGGCTGTAGGACGATGTATTGAATGGCGACGCAATTTGTGTGTTCCATCGTCATTAAGAGGCTCTGAACGTTACAATTAACTGTCAGTTTTGCGTCGGATTCGAAAATCTAGACTCACAGGAGAACGAGCATATGGTGCCCGAGGCAGCACTAGACCCTTGGAGACAAGTCGGCTGTAGGACGATGTATTGAATCGCGACGCAATTTGTGTGTTCCATCGTCATTAAGAGGCTCTGAACGTTACAATTAACTGTCAGTTTTGCGTCGGATTCGAAAATCTAGACTCACAGGAGAACGACCATAAGGTGCCCGAGGCAGCAAGAGACCCTTGGAGACAGGTCGGCTGGAGGACGATGTATTGAGTCGCGACGCAATTTGTGTGTCCCATCGTCATTAACAGGCTCTGAACGTTACAATTCACTGTCAGTTTTGCGTCGGATTCGAAAATCTAGACTCACAGGAGAACGAGCATATGGTGCCCGAGGCAGCACTAGACCCTTGGAGACAAGTCGGCTGGAGGACGATGTATTGAATCGCGACGCAATTTGTGTGTTCCATCGTCAATAAGAGGCTCTGAACGTTACAATTAACTGTCAGTTTTGCGTCGGATTCGAAAATCTAGACTCACAGGAGAACGACCATAAGGTGCCCGAGGCAGCACTAGACCCTTGGAGACAAGTCGGCTGGAGGACGATGTATTGAATCGCGACGCAATTTGTGTGTTCCATCGTCATTAAGAGGCTCTGAACGTTACAATTCACTGTCAGTTTTGCGTCGGATTCGAAAATCTAGACTCACAGATGAACGACCATAAGGTGCCCGAGGCAGCAATAGACCCTTGGAGACAAGTCGGCTGGAGGACGATGTATTGAATCGGGACGCAATTTGTGTGTTCCATCGTCAGTATCAGGCTCTGAACGTTACAATTCACTGTCAGTTTTGCGTCAGATTCGAAAATCTAGACTCACAGGAGATCGAGCATATGATGCCCGAGGCAGCACTAGACCCTTGGAGACAAGTCGGCTGTAGGACGATGTATTGAATGGCGACGCAATTTGTGTGTTCCATCGTCATTAAGAGGCTCTGAACGTTACAATTAACTGTCAGTTTTGCGTCGGATTCGAAAATCTAGACTCACCGGAGAACGACCATAAGGTGCCCGAGGCAGCACTAGACCCTTGGAGACAAGTCGGCTGTAGGACGATGTATTGAATCGCGACGCAATTTGTGTTTTCCATCGTCATTAAGAGGCTCTGAACGTTACAATTAACTGTCAGTTTTGCGTCGGATTCGAAAATCTAGACTCACAGGAGAACGACCATAAGGTGCCCGAGGCAGCACTAGACCCTTGGAAACAGGTCGGCTGTGGGACGATGTATTGAATCGCGACGCAATTTGTGTGTTCCATCGTCATCAAGAGGCTCTGAACGTTACAATTAACTGTCAGTTTTGCATCGCATTCGAAAAACAAGACTCACAGGAGAACGATCATAAGGTGCCCGAGGCAGCAATAGACCCTTGGAGACAAGTCGGCTGGAGGACGATGTATTGAATCGCGACGCAATTTGTGTGTTCCATCGTCATTAAGAAGCTCTGAACGTTACAATTAATTGTCAGTTTTGCGTCGGATTCGAAAATCTAGACTCACAGGAGAACGACCATAAGGTGCCCGAGGCAGCAATAGACCCTTGGAGACAAGTCGCCTGGAGGACGATGTATTGAGTCGAGACGCAATATGTGTGTCCCATCGTCATTAACAGGCTCTGAACGTTACAATTCACTGTCAGTTTTGCGTCGGATTCGAAAATCTAGACTCACAGGAGAACGAGCATATGGTGCCCGAGGCAGCACTAGACACTTGGAGACAAGTCGGCTGTAGGACGATGTATTGAATCGCGACGCAATTTGTGTGTTCCATCGTCATTAAGAGGCTCTGAACGTTACAATTAACTGTCAGTTTTGCGTCGGATTCGAAAATCTAGACTCACAGGAGAACGAGCATAAGGTGCCCGAGGCAGCAACAGACCCTTCGAGACAAGTCGGCTGGAGGACGATGTATTGAATCGCGACGCAATTTGTGTGTTCCATCGTCATTAACAGGCTCTGAACGTTACAATTAATTGTCAGTTTGGCGTCGTATTCGAAAAACTAGACTCGCAGGAGAACGACCATAAGGAGCCCGAGGCACCAATAGACCCTTGGAGACAAGTCGGCTGTAGGACGATGTATTGAATCGCGACGCAATTAGTGTGTTCCATCGTCATTAAGAGGCTCTGAACGTTACAATTAATTGTCAGTTTTGCGCCGGATTCGAAAAACTAGACTCATAGGAGAACGACCATAAGGTGCCCGAGGCAGCACTAGACCCTTGGAGACAAGTCGGCTGCAGGACGATGTATTGAGTCGCGACGCAATTTGTGTGTCCCATCGTCATTAACAGGCTCTGAACGTTACAATTCACTGTCAGTTTTGCGTCAGATTCGAAAATCTAGACTCACAGGAGAACGAGCATATGGTGCCCGAGGCAGCACTAGACCCTTGGAGACAAGTCGGCTGGAGGACGATGTATTGAGTCGCGACGCAATTTGTGTGTCCCATCGTCATTAACAGGCTCTGAACGTTACAATTAATTGTCAGTTTAGCGTCGTATTCGAAAAACTAGACTCACAGGAGAACGAGCATATGGTGCCCGAGGCAGCACTAGACCCTTGGAGACAAGTCGGCTGTAGGACGATGTATTGAATCGCGACGCAATTTGTGTGTTCCATCGTCATTAAGAGGCTCTGAACGTTACAATTAACTGTCAGTTTTGCGTCGGATTCGAAAATCTAGACTCACAGGAGAACGACCATAAGGTGCCCGAGGCAGCAAGAGACCCTTGGAGACAGGTCGGCTGGAGGACGATGTATTGAGTCGCGACGCAATTTGTGTGTCCCATCGTCATTAACAGGCTCTGAACGTTACAATTCACTGTCAGTTTTGCGTCGGATTCGAAAATCTAGACTCACAGGAGAACGAGCATATTGTGCCCGAGGCAGCACTAGACCCTTGGAGACAAGTCGGCTGGAGGACGATGTATTGAATCGCGACGCAATTTGTGTGTTCCATCGTCAATAAGAGGCTCTGAACGTTACAATTAACTGTCAGTTTTGCGTCGGATTCGAAAATCTAGACTCACAGGAGAACGACCATAAGGTGCCCGAGGCAGCACTAGACCCTTGGAGACAAGTCGGCTGGAGGACGATGTATTGAATCGCGACGCAATTTGTGTGTTCCATCGTCATTAAGAGGCTCTGAACGTTACAATTAATTGTCAGTTTTGCGTCGGATTCGAAAATCTAGACTCACTGATGAACGACCATAAGGTGCCCGAGGCAGCAATAGACCCTTCGAGACAAGTCGGCTGGAGGACGATGTATTGAATCGCGACGCAATTTGTGTGTTCCATCGTCAGTATCAGGCTCTGAACGTTACAATTAACTGTCAGTTTTGTGTCGGATTCGAAAATCTACACTCACAGGAGAACGACCATAAGGTGCCCGAGGCAGCACTAGACCCTTGGAGACAAGTCGGCTGGAGGACGATGTATAGAGTCGCGACGCAATTTGTGTGTCCCATCGTCATTAACAGGCTCTGAACGTTACAATTCACTGTCAGTTTTGCGTCAGATTCGAAAATCTAGACTCACAGGAGAACGAGCATATGGTGCCCGAGGCAGCACTAGACCCTTGGAGACAAGTCGGCTGGAGGACGATGTATTGAGTCGCGACGCAATTTGTGTGTCCCATCGTCATTAACAGGCTCTGAACGTTACAATTAACTGTCAGTTTTGCATCGCATTCGAAAATCTAGACTCACAGGAGAACGACCATAAGGTGCCCGAGGCAGCAAGAGACCCTTGGAGACAGGTCGGCTGTGGGACGATGTATTGAATCGCGACGCAATTTGTGTGTTCCATCGTCATTAAGAGGCTCTGAACGTTACAATTCACTGTCAGTTTTGCGTCGGATTCGAAAATCAAGACTCACAGGAGAACGAGCATATGGTGCCCGAGGCAGCACTAGACCCTTGGAGACAAGTCGGCTGGAGGACGATGTATTGAATCGCGACGCAATTTGTGTGTTCCATCGTCATTAAGAGGCTCTGAACGTTACAATTCACTGTCAGTTTTGCGTCGGATTCGAAAATCTAGACTCACAGATGAACGACCATAAGGTGCCCGAGGCAGCAATAGACCCTTGGAGACAAGTCGGCTGGAGGACGATGTATTGAATCGGGACGCAATTTGTGTGTTCCATCGTCAGTATCAGGCTCTGAACGTTACAATTAACTGTCAGTTTTGCGTCGGATTCGAAAATCTAGACTCACAGGAGAACGACCATAAGGTGCCCGAGGCAGCAAGAGACCCTTGGAGACAGGTCGGCTGGAGGACGATGTATTGAGTCGCGACGCAATTTGTGTGTCCCATCGTCATTAACAGGCTCTGAACGTTACAATTCACTGTCAGTTTGGCGTCGGATTCGAAAATCTAGACTCACAGGAGAACGAGCATATGGTGCCCGAGGCAGCACTAGACCCTTGGAGACAAGTCGGCTGGAGGACGATGTATTGAATCGCGACGCAATTTGTGTGTTCCATCGTCAATAAGAGGCTCTGAACGTTACAATTAACTGTCAGTTTTGCGTCGGATTCGAAAATCTAGACTCACAGGAGAACGAGCATATGGTGCCCGAGGCAGCACTAGACCCTTGGAGACAAGTCGGCTGGAGGACGATGTATTGAGTCGCGACGCAATTTGTGTGTCCCATCGTCATTAACAGGCTCTGAACGTTACAATTAATTGTCAGTTTAGCGTCGTATTCGAAAAACTAGACTCACAGGAGAACGAGCATATGGTGCCCGAGGCAGCACTAGACCCTTGGAGACAAGTCGGCTGTAGGACGATGTATTGAATCGCGACGCAATTTGTGTGTTCCATCGTCATTAAGAGGCTCTGAACGTTACAATTAACTGTCAGTTTTGCGTCGGATTCGAAAATCTAGACTCACAGGAGAACGACCATAAGGTGCCCGAGGCAGCAAGAGACCCTTGGAGACAGGTCGGCTGGAGGACGATGTATTGAGTCGCGACGCAATTTGTGTGTCCCATCGTCATTAACAGGCTCTGAACGTTACAATTCACTGTCAGTTTTGCGTCGGATTCGAAAATCTAGACTCACAGGAGAACGAGCATATTGTGCCCGAGGCAGCACTAGACCCTTGGAGACAAGTCGGCTGGAGGACGATGTATTGAATCGCGACGCAATTTGTGTGTTCCATCGTCAATAAGAGGCTCTGAACGTTACAATTAACTGTCAGTTTTGCGTCGGATTCGAAAATCTAGACTCACAGGAGAACGACCATAAGGTGCCCGAGGCAGCACTAGACCCTTGGAGACAAGTCGGCTGGAGGACGATGTATTGAATCGCGACGCAATTTGTGTGTTCCATCGTCATTAAGAGGCTCTGAACGTTACAATTAATTGTCAGTTTTGCGTCGGATTCGAAAATCTAGACTCACTGATGAACGACCATAAGGTGCCCGAGGCAGCAATAGACCCTTCGAGACAAGTCGGCTGGAGGACGATGTATTGAATCGCGACGCAATTTGTGTGTTCCATCGTCAGTATCAGGCTCTGAACGTTACAATTAACTGTCAGTTTTGTGTCGGATTCGAAAATCTACACTCACAGGAGAACGACCATAAGGTGCCCGAGGCAGCACTAGACCCTTGGAGACAAGTCGGCTGGAGGACGATGTATAGAGTCGCGACGCAATTTGTGTGTCCCATCGTCATTAACAGGCTCTGAACGTTACAATTCACTGTCAGTTTTGCGTCAGATTCGAAAATCTAGACTCACAGGAGAACGAGCATATGGTGCCCGAGGCAGCACTAGACCCTTGGAGACAAGTCGGCTGGAGGACGATGTATTGAGTCGCGACGCAATTTGTGTGTCCCATCGTCATTAACAGGCTCTGAACGTTACAATTAACTGTCAGTTTTGCATCGCATTCGAAAATCTAGACTCACAGGAGAACGACCATAAGGTGCCCGAGGCAGCAAGAGACCCTTGGAGACAGGTCGGCTGTGGGACGATGTATTGAATCGCGACGCAATTTGTGTGTTCCATCGTCATTAAGAGGCTCTGAACGTTACAATTCACTGTCAGTTTTGCGTCGGATTCGAAAATCAAGACTCACAGGAGAACGAGCATATGGTGCCCGAGGCAGCACTAGACCCTTGGAGACAAGTCGGCTGGAGGACGATGTATTGAATCGCGACGCAATTTGTGTGTTCCATCGTCATTAAGAGGCTCTGAACGTTACAATTCACTGTCAGTTTTGCGTCGGATTCGAAAATCTAGACTCACAGATGAACGACCATAAGGTGCCCGAGGCAGCAATAGACCCTTGGAGACAAGTCGGCTGGAGGACGATGTATTGAATCGGGACGCAATTTGTGTGTTCCATCGTCAGTATCAGGCTCTGAACGTTACAATTAACTGTCAGTTTTGCGTCGGATTCGAAAATCTAGACTCACAGGAGAACGACCATAAGGTGCCCGAGGCAGCAAGAGACCCTTGGAGACAGGTCGGCTGGAGGACGATGTATTGAGTCGCGACGCAATTTGTGTGTCCCATCGTCATTAACAGGCTCTGAACGTTACAATTCACTGTCAGTTTGGCGTCGGATTCGAAAATCTAGACTCACAGGAGAACGAGCATATGGTGCCCGAGGCAGCACTAGACCCTTGGAGACAAGTCGGCTGGAGGACGATGTATTGAATCGCGACGCAATTTGTGTGTTCCATCGTCAATAAGAGGCTCTGAACGTTACAATTAACTGTCAGTTTTGCGTCGGATTCGAAAATCTAGACTCACAGGAGAACGACCATAAGGTGCCCGAGGCAGCAATAGACCCTTCGAGACAAGTCGGCTGGAGGACGATGTATTGAATCGCGACGCAATTTGTGTGTTCCATCGTCAGTATCAGGCTCTGAACGTTACAATTAACTGTCAGTTTTGCGTCGGATTCGAAAATCTAGACTCACAGGAGAACGACCATAAGGTGCCCGAGGCAGCACTAGACCCTTGGAGACAAGTCGGCTGGAGGACGATGTATTGAGTCGCGACGCAATTTGTGTGTCCCATCGTCATTAACAGGCTCTGAACGTTACAATTCACTGTCAGTTTTGCATCGCATTCGAAAATCTAGACTCACAGGAGAACGAGCATATGTTGCTCGAGGCAGCACTAGACCCTTGGAGACAAGTCGGCTGTAGGACGATGTATTGAATCGCGACGCAATTTGTGTGTTCCATCGTCATTAAGAGGCTCTGAACGTTAAATTTACTGTCAGTTTTGCGTCGGATTCGAAAATCTAGACTCACAGGAGAACGACCATAACGTGCCCGAGGCAGCACTAGACCCTTGGAGACAATTCGGCTGGAGGACGATGTATTGAGTCGCGACGCAATTTGTGTGTCCCATCGTCATTAACAGGATCTGAACGTTACAATTAACTGTCAGTTTTGCATCGCATTCGAAAATCTACACTCACAGGAGAACGACCATAAGGTGCTCGAGGCAGCAAGAGACCCTTGGAGACAGGTCGGCTGTGGGACGATGTATTGAATCGCGACGCAATTTGTGTGTTCCATCGTCATTAAGAGGCTCTGAACGTTACAATTAACTGTCAGTTTTGCGTCGTATTCTGAAAACTAGACTCACAGGAGAACGACCATAAGGTGCCCGAGGCAGAAAGAGACCCTTGGAGACAGGTCGGCTGTGGGACGATGTATTGAATCGCGACGCAATTTGTGTGTTCCATCGTCATCAAGAGGCTCTGAACGTTACAATTCACTGTCAGTTTTGCGTCGGATTCGAAAATCTAGACTCACAGGAGAACGAGCATATGGTGCCCGAGGCAGCACTAGACCCTTGGAGACAAGTCGGCTGTAGGACGATGTATTGAATCGCGACGCAATTTGTGTGTTCCATCGTCATTAAGAGGCTCTGAACGTTACAATTAACTGTCAGTTTTGCGTCGGATTCGAAAATCTAGACTCACAGGAGAACGACCATAAGGTGCCCGAGGCAGCAAGAGACCCTTGGAGACAGGTCGGCTGGAGGACGATGTATTGAGTCGCGACGCAATTTGTGTGTCCCATCGTCATTAACAGGCTCTGAACGTTACAATTCACTGTCAGTTTTGCGTCGGATTCGAAAATCTAGACTCACAGGAGAACGACCATAAGGTGCCCGAGGCAGCACTAGACCCTTGGAGACAAGTCGGCTGGAGGACGATGTATTGAGTCGCGACGCAATTTGAGTCCCATCGTCATTAACAGGCTCTGAACGTTACAATTCACTGTCAGTTTTGCGTCAGATTCGAAAATCTAGACTCACAGGAGAACGAGCATATGGTGCCCGAGGCAGCACTAGACCCTTGGAGACAAGTCGGCTGGAGGACGATGTATTGAGTCGCGACGCAATTTGTGTGTCCCATCGTCATTAACAGGCTCTGAACGTTACAATTAATTGTCAGTTTAGCGTCGTATTCGAAAAACTAGACTCACAGGAGAACGAGCATATGGTGCCCGAGGCAGCACTAGACCCTTGGAGACAAGTCGGCTGTAGGACGATGTATTGAATCGCGACGCAATTTGTGTGTTCCATCGTCATTAAGAGGCTCTGAACGTTACAATTAACTGTCAGTTTTGCGTCGGATTCGAAAATCTAGACTCACAGGAGAACGACCATAAGGTGCCCGAGGCAGCAAGAGACCCTTGGAGACAGGTCGGCTGGAGGACGATGTATTGAGTCGCGACGCAATTTGTGTGTCCCATCGTCATTAACAGGCTCTGAACGTTACAATTCACTGTCAGTTTTGCGTCGGATTCGAAAATCTAGACTCACAGGAGAACGAGCATATTGTGCCCGAGGCAGCACTAGACCCTTGGAGACAAGTCGGCTGGAGGACGATGTATTGAATCGCGACGCAATTTGTGTGTTCCATCGTCAATAAGAGGCTCTGAACGTTACAATTAACTGTCAGTTTTGCGTCGGATTCGAAAATCTAGACTCACAGGAGAACGACCATAAGGTGCCCGAGGCAGCACTAGACCCTTGGAGACAAGTCGGCTGGAGGACGATGTATTGAATCGCGACGCAATTTGTGTGTTCCATCGTCATTAAGAGGCTCTGAACGTTACAATTAATTGTCAGTTTTGCGTCGGATTCGAAAATCTAGACTCACTGATGAACGACCATAAGGTGCCCGAGGCAGCAATAGACCCTTCGAGACAAGTCGGCTGGAGGACGATGTATTGAATCGCGACGCAATTTGTGTGTTCCATCGTCAGTATCAGGCTCTGAACGTTACAATTAACTGTCAGTTTTGTGTCGGATTCGAAAATCTACACTCACAGGAGAACGACCATAAGGTGCCCGAGGCAGCACTAGACCCTTGGAGACAAGTCGGCTGGAGGACGATGTATAGAGTCGCGACGCAATTTGTGTGTCCCATCGTCATTAACAGGCTCTGAACGTTACAATTCACTGTCAGTTTTGCGTCAGATTCGAAAATCTAGACTCACAGGAGAACGAGCATATGGTGCCCGAGGCAGCACTAGACCCTTGGAGACAAGTCGGCTGGAGGACGATGTATTGAGTCGCGACGCAATTTGTGTGTCCCATCGTCATTAACAGGCTCTGAACGTTACAATTAACTGTCAGTTTTGCATCGCATTCGAAAATCTAGACTCACAGGAGAACGACCATAAGGTGCCCGAGGCAGCAAGAGACCCTTGGAGACAGGTCGGCTGTGGGACGATGTATTGAATCGCGACGCAATTTGTGTGTTCCATCGTCATTAAGAGGCTCTGAACGTTACAATTCACTGTCAGTTTTGCGTCGGATTCGAAAATCAAGACTCACAGGAGAACGAGCATATGGTGCCCGAGGCAGCACTAGACCCTTGGAGACAAGTCGGCTGGAGGACGATGTATTGAATCGCGACGCAATTTGTGTGTTCCATCGTCATTAAGAGGCTCTGAACGTTACAATTCACTGTCAGTTTTGCGTCGGATTCGAAAATCTAGACTCACAGATGAACGACCATAAGGTGCCCGAGGCAGCAATAGACCCTTGGAGACAAGTCGGCTGGAGGACGATGTATTGAATCGGGACGCAATTTGTGTGTTCCATCGTCAGTATCAGGCTCTGAACGTTACAATTAACTGTCAGTTTTGCGTCGGATTCGAAAATCTAGACTCACAGGAGAACGACCATAAGGTGCCCGAGGCAGCAAGAGACCCTTGGAGACAGGTCGGCTGGAGGACGATGTATTGAGTCGCGACGCAATTTGTGTGTCCCATCGTCATTAACAGGCTCTGAACGTTACAATTCACTGTCAGTTTGGCGTCGGATTCGAAAATCTAGACTCACAGGAGAACGAGCATATGGTGCCCGAGGCAGCACTAGACCCTTGGAGACAAGTCGGCTGGAGGACGATGTATTGAATCGCGACGCAATTTGTGTGTTCCATCGTCAATAAGAGGCTCTGAACGTTACAATTAACTGTCAGTTTTGCGTCGGATTCGAAAATCTAGACTCACAGGAGAACGACCATAAGGTGCCCGAGGCAGCAATAGACCCTTCGAGACAAGTCGGCTGGAGGACGATGTATTGAATCGCGACGCAATTTGTGTGTTCCATCGTCAGTATCAGGCTCTGAACGTTACAATTAACTGTCAGTTTTGCGTCGGATTCGAAAATCTAGACTCACAGGAGAACGACCATAAGGTGCCCGAGGCAGCACTAGACCCTTGGAGACAAGTCGGCTGGAGGACGATGTATTGAGTCGCGACGCAATTTGTGTGTCCCATCGTCATTAACAGGCTCTGAACGTTACAATTCACTGTCAGTTTTGCATCGCATTCGAAAATCTAGACTCACAGGAGAACGAGCATATGTTGCTCGAGGCAGCACTAGACCCTTGGAGACAAGTCGGCTGTAGGACGATGTATTGAATCGCGACGCAATTTGTGTGTTCCATCGTCATTAAGAGGCTCTGAACGTTAAATTTACTGTCAGTTTTGCGTCGGATTCGAAAATCTAGACTCACAGGAGAACGACCATAACGTGCCCGAGGCAGCACTAGACCCTTGGAGACAATTCGGCTGGAGGACGATGTATTGAGTCGCGACGCAATTTGTGTGTCCCATCGTCATTAACAGGATCTGAACGTTACAATTAACTGTCAGTTTTGCATCGCATTCGAAAATCTACACTCACAGGAGAACGACCATAAGGTGCTCGAGGCAGCAAGAGACCCTTGGAGACAGGTCGGCTGTGGGACGATGTATTGAATCGCGACGCAATTTGTGTGTTCCATCGTCATTAAGAGGCTCTGAACGTTACAATTAACTGTCAGTTTTGCGTCGTATTCTGAAAACTAGACTCACAGGAGAACGACCATAAGGTGCCCGAGGCAGAAAGAGACCCTTGGAGACAGGTCGGCTGTGGGACGATGTATTGAATCGCGACGCAATTTGTGTGTTCCATCGTCATCAAGAGGCTCTGAACGTTACAATTCACTGTCAGTTTTGCGTCGGATTCGAAAATCTAGACTCACAGGAGAACGAGCATATTGTGCCCGAGGCAGCACTAGACCCTTGGAGACAAGTCGGCTGGAGGACGATGTATTGAATCGCGACGCAATTTGTGTGTTCCATCGTCAATAAGAGGCTCTGAACGTTACAATTAACTGTCAGTTTTGCGTCGGATTCGAAAATCTAGACTCACAGGAGAACGACCATAAGGTGCCCGAGGCAGCACTAGACCCTTGGAGACAAGTCGGCTGGAGGACGATGTATTGAATCGCGACGCAATTTGTGTGTTCCATCGTCATTAAGAGGCTCTGAACGTTACAATTAATTGTCAGTTTTGCGTCGGATTCGAAAATCTAGACTCACTGATGAACGACCATAAGGTGCCCGAGGCAGCAATAGACCCTTCGAGACAAGTCGGCTGGAGGACGATGTATTGAATCGCGACGCAATTTGTGTGTTCCATCGTCAGTATCAGGCTCTGAACGTTACAATTAACTGTCAGTTTTGTGTCGGATTCGAAAATCTACACTCACAGGAGAACGACCATAAGGTGCCCGAGGCAGCACTAGACCCTTGGAGACAAGTCGGCTGGAGGACGATGTATAGAGTCGCGACGCAATTTGTGTGTCCCATCGTCATTAACAGGCTCTGAACGTTACAATTCACTGTCAGTTTTGCGTCAGATTCGAAAATCTAGACTCACAGGAGAACGAGCATATGGTGCCCGAGGCAGCACTAGACCCTTGGAGACAAGTCGGCTGGAGGACGATGTATTGAGTCGCGACGCAATTTGTGTGTCCCATCGTCATTAACAGGCTCTGAACGTTACAATTAACTGTCAGTTTTGCATCGCATTCGAAAATCTAGACTCACAGGAGAACGACCATAAGGTGCCCGAGGCAGCAAGAGACCCTTGGAGACAGGTCGGCTGTGGGACGATGTATTGAATCGCGACGCAATTTGTGTGTTCCATCGTCATTAAGAGGCTCTGAACGTTACAATTCACTGTCAGTTTTGCGTCGGATTCGAAAATCAAGACTCACAGGAGAACGAGCATATGGTGCCCGAGGCAGCACTAGACCCTTGGAGACAAGTCGGCTGGAGGACGATGTATTGAATCGCGACGCAATTTGTGTGTTCCATCGTCATTAAGAGGCTCTGAACGTTACAATTCACTGTCAGTTTTGCGTCGGATTCGAAAATCTAGACTCACAGATGAACGACCATAAGGTGCCCGAGGCAGCAATAGACCCTTGGAGACAAGTCGGCTGGAGGACGATGTATTGAATCGGGACGCAATTTGTGTGTTCCATCGTCAGTATCAGGCTCTGAACGTTACAATTAACTGTCAGTTTTGCGTCGGATTCGAAAATCTAGACTCACAGGAGAACGACCATAAGGTGCCCGAGGCAGCAAGAGACCCTTGGAGACAGGTCGGCTGGAGGACGATGTATTGAGTCGCGACGCAATTTGTGTGTCCCATCGTCATTAACAGGCTCTGAACGTTACAATTCACTGTCAGTTTGGCGTCGGATTCGAAAATCTAGACTCACAGGAGAACGAGCATATGGTGCCCGAGGCAGCACTAGACCCTTGGAGACAAGTCGGCTGGAGGACGATGTATTGAATCGCGACGCAATTTGTGTGTTCCATCGTCAATAAGAGGCTCTGAACGTTACAATTAACTGTCAGTTTTGCGTCGGATTCGAAAATCTAGACTCACAGGAGAACGACCATAAGGTGCCCGAGGCAGCAATAGACCCTTCGAGACAAGTCGGCTGGAGGACGATGTATTGAATCGCGACGCAATTTGTGTGTTCCATCGTCAGTATCAGGCTCTGAACGTTACAATTAACTGTCAGTTTTGCGTCGGATTCGAAAATCTAGACTCACAGGAGAACGACCATAAGGTGCCCGAGGCAGCACTAGACCCTTGGAGACAAGTCGGCTGGAGGACGATGTATTGAGTCGCGACGCAATTTGTGTGTCCCATCGTCATTAACAGGCTCTGAACGTTACAATTCACTGTCAGTTTTGCATCGCATTCGAAAATCTAGACTCACAGGAGAACGAGCATATGTTGCTCGAGGCAGCACTAGACCCTTGGAGACAAGTCGGCTGTAGGACGATGTATTGAATCGCGACGCAATTTGTGTGTTCCATCGTCATTAAGAGGCTCTGAACGTTAAATTTACTGTCAGTTTTGCGTCGGATTCGAAAATCTAGACTCACAGGAGAACGACCATAACGTGCCCGAGGCAGCACTAGACCCTTGGAGACAATTCGGCTGGAGGACGATGTATTGAGTCGCGACGCAATTTGTGTGTCCCATCGTCATTAACAGGATCTGAACGTTACAATTAACTGTCAGTTTTGCATCGCATTCGAAAATCTACACTCACAGGAGAACGACCATAAGGTGCTCGAGGCAGCAAGAGACCCTTGGAGACAGGTCGGCTGTGGGACGATGTATTGAATCGCGACGCAATTTGTGTGTTCCATCGTCATTAAGAGGCTCTGAACGTTACAATTAACTGTCAGTTTTGCGTCGTATTCTGAAAACTAGACTCACAGGAGAACGACCATAAGGTGCCCGAGGCAGAAAGAGACCCTTGGAGACAGGTCGGCTGTGGGACGATGTATTGAATCGCGACGCAATTTGTGTGTTCCATCGTCATCAAGAGGCTCTGAACGTTACAATTCACTGTCAGTTTTGCGTCGGATTCGAAAATCTAGACTCACAGGAGAACGAGCATATGGTGCCCGAGGCAGCACTAGACCCTTGGAGACAAGTCGGCTGTAGGACGATGTATTGAATCGCGACGCAATTTGTGTGTTCCATCGTCATTAAGAGGCTCTGAACGTTACAATTAACTGTCAGTTTTGCGTCGGATTCGAAAATCTAGACTCACAGGAGAACGACCATAAGGTGCCCGAGGCAGCAAGAGACCCTTGGAGACAGGTCGGCTGGAGGACGATGTATTGAGTCGCGACGCAATTTGTGTGTCCCATCGTCATTAACAGGCTCTGAACGTTACAATTCACTGTCAGTTTTGCGTCGGATTCGAAAATCTAGACTCACAGGAGAACGACCATAAGGTGCCCGAGGCAGCACTAGACCCTTGGAGACAAGTCGGCTGGAGGACGATGTATTGAGTCGCGACGCAATTTGAGTCCCATCGTCATTAACAGGCTCTGAACGTTACAATTCACTGTCAGTTTTGCGTCAAATTCGAAAATCTAGACTCACAGGAGAACGAGCATATGGTGCCCGAGGCAGCACTAGACCCTTGGGGACAAGTCGGCTGTAGGACGATGTATTGAATCGCGACGCAATTTGTGTGTTCCATCGTCATTAAGAGGCTCTGAACGTTACAATTAACTGTCAGTTTTGCGTCGGATTCGAAAATCTAGACTCACAGGAGAACGACCATAAGGTGCCCGAGGCAGCACTAGACCCTTGGAGACAAGTCGGCTGGAGGACGATGTATTGAATCGCGACGCAATTTCTGTGTTCCATCGTCATTAAGAGGCTCTGAACGTTACAATTCACTGTCAGTTTTGCGTCGGATTCGAAAATCTAGACTCACTGATGAACGACCATAAGGTGCCCGAGGCAGCAATAGACCCTTCGAGACAAGTCGGCTGGAGGACGATGTATTGAATCGCGACGCAATTTGTGTGTTCCATCGTCAGTATCAGGCTCTGAACGTTACAATTAACTGTCAGTTTTGTGTCGGATTCGAAAATCTACACTCACAGGAGAACGACCATAAGGTGCCCGAGGCAGCACTAGACCCTTGGAGACAAGTCGGCTGGAGGACGATGTATAGAGTCGCGACGCAATTTGTGTGTCCCATCGTCATTAACAGGCTCTGAACGTTACAATTCACTGTCAGTTTTGCGTCAGATTCGAAAATCTAGACTCACAGGAGAACGAGCATATGGTGCCCGAGGCAGCACTAGACCCTTGGAGACAAGTCGGCTGGAGGACGATGTATTGAGTCGCGACGCAATTTGTGTGTCCCATCGTCATTAACAGGCTCTGAACGTTACAATTAACTGTCAGTTTTGCATCGCATTCGAAAATCTAGACTCACAGGAGAACGACCATAAGGTGCCCGAGGCAGCAAGAGACCCTTGGAGACAGGTCGGCTGTGGGACGATGTATTGAATCGCGACGCAATTTGTGTGTTCCATCGTCATCAAGAGGCTCTGAACGTTACAATTAACTGTCAGTTTTGCATCGCATTCGAAAAACAAGACTCACAGGAGAACGACCATAAGGTGCCCGAGGCAGCAATAGACCCTTGGAGACAAGTCGGCTGGAGGACGATGTATTGAATCGCGACGCAATTTGTGTGTTCCATCGTCATTAAGAGGCTCTGAACGTTACAATTAACTGTCAGTTTTGCGTCGGATTCGAAAATCTAGACACACAGGAGAACGACCATAAGGTGCCCGAGGCAGCACTAGACCCTTGGAGACAAGTCGGCTGGAGGACGATGTATTGAGTCGCGACGCAATATGTGTGTCCCATCGTCATTAACAGGCTCTGAACGTTACAATTCACTGTCAGTTTTGCGTCGGATTCGAAAATCTAGACTCACAGGAGAACGAGCATATGGTGCCCGAGGCAGCACTAGACCCTTGGAGACAAGTCGGCTGTAGGACGATGTATTGAATCGCGACGCAATTTGTGTGTTCCATCGTCATTAAGAGGCTCTGAACGTTACAATTAACTGTCAGTTTTGCGTCGTATTCTGAAAACTAGACTCACAGGAGAACGACCATAAGGTGCCCGAGGCAGCAAGAGACCCTTGGAGACAGGTCGGCTGTGGGACGATGTATTGAATCGCGACGCAATTTGTGTGTTCCATCGTCAGTATCAGGCTCTGAACGTTACAATTAACTGTCAGTTTTGCGTCGGATTCGAAAATCTAGACTCACAGGAGAACGACCATAAGGTGCCCGAGGCAGCACTAGACCCTTGGAGACAAGTCGGCTGGAGGACGATGTATTGAGTCGCGACGCAATTTGTGTGTCCCATCGTCATTAACAGGCTCTGAACGTTACAATTCACTGTCAGTTTTGCATCGCATTCGAAAATCTAGACTCACAGGAGAACGAGCATATGTTGCTCGAGGCAGCACTAGACCCTTGGAGACAAGTCGGCTGTAGGACGATGTATTGAATCGCGACGCAATTTGTGTGTTCCATCGTCATTAAGAGGCTCTGAACGTTAAATTTACTGTCAGTTTTGCGTCGGATTCGAAAATCTAGACTCACAGGAGAACGACCATAACGTGCCCGAGGCAGCACTAGACCCTTGGAGACAATTCGGCTGGAGGACGATGTATTGAGTCGCGACGCAATTTGTGTGTCCCATCGTCATTAACAGGATCTGAACGTTACAATTAACTGTCAGTTTTGCATCGCATTCGAAAATCTACACTCACAGGAGAACGACCATAAGGTGCTCGAGGCAGCAAGAGACCCTTGGAGACAGGTCGGCTGTGGGACGATGTATTGAATCGCGACGCAATTTGTGTGTTCCATCGTCATTAAGAGGCTCTGAACGTTACAATTAACTGTCAGTTTTGCGTCGTATTCTGAAAACTAGACTCACAGGAGAACGACCATAAGGTGCCCGAGGCAGAAAGAGACCCTTGGAGACAGGTCGGCTGTGGGACGATGTATTGAATCGCGACGCAATTTGTGTGTTCCATCGTCATCAAGAGGCTCTGAACGTTACAATTCACTGTCAGTTTTGCGTCGGATTCGAAAATCTAGACTCACAGGAGAACGAGCATATGGTGCCCGAGGCAGCACTAGACCCTTGGAGACAAGTCGGCTGTAGGACGATGTATTGAATCGCGACGCAATTTGTGTGTTCCATCGTCATTAAGAGGCTCTGAACGTTACAATTAACTGTCAGTTTTGCGTCGGATTCGAAAATCTAGACTCACAGGAGAACGACCATAAGGTGCCCGAGGCAGCAAGAGACCCTTGGAGACAGGTCGGCTGGAGGACGATGTATTGAGTCGCGACGCAATTTGTGTGTCCCATCGTCATTAACAGGCTCTGAACGTTACAATTCACTGTCAGTTTTGCGTCGGATTCGAAAATCTAGACTCACAGGAGAACGACCATAAGGTGCCCGAGGCAGCAGTAGACCCTTGGAGACAAGTCGGCTGGAGGACGATGTATTGAATCGCGACGCAATTTCTGTGTTCCATCGTCATTAAGAGGCTCTGAACGTTACAATTCACTGTCAGTTTTGCGTCGGATTCGAAAATCTAGACTCACAGGAGAACGACCATAAGGTGCCCGAGGCAGCAATAGACCCTTCGAGACAAGTCGGCTGGAGGACGATGTATTGAATCGCGACGCAATTTGTGTGTTCCATCGTCAGTATCAGGCTCTGAACGTTACAATTAACTGTCAGTTTTGTGTCGGATTCGAAAATCTACACTCACAGGAGAACGACCATAAGGTGCCCGAGGCAGCACTAGACCCTTGGAGACAAGTCGGCTGGAGGACGATGTATAGAGTCGCGACGCAATTTGTGTGTCCCATCGTCATTAACAGGCTCTGAACGTTACAATTCACTGTCAGTTTTGCGTCAGATTCGAAAATCTAGACTCACAGGAGAACGAGCATATGGTGCCCGAGGCAGCACTAGACCCTTGGAGACAAGTCGGCTGGAGGACGATGTATTGAGTCGCGACGCAATTTGTGTGTCCCATCGTCATTAACAGGCTCTGAACGTTACAATTAACTGTCAGTTTTGCATCGCATTCGAAAATCTAGACTCACAGGAGAACGACCATAAGGTGCCCGAGGCAGCAAGAGACCCTTGGAGACAGGTCGGCTGTGGGACGATGTATTGAATCGCGACGCAATTTGTGTGTTCCATCGTCATCAAGAGGCTCTGAACGTTACAATTAACTGTCAGTTTTGCATCGCATTCGAAAAACAAGACTCACAGGAGAACGACCATAAGGTGCCCGAGGCAGCAATAGACCCTTGGAGACAAGTCGGCTGGAGGACGATGTATTGAATCGCGACGCAATTTGTGTGTTCCATCGTCATTAAGAGGCTCTGAACGTTACAATTAACTGTCAGTTTTGCGTCGGATTCGAAAATCTAGACACACAGGAGAACGACCATAAGGTGCCCGAGGCAGCACTAGACCCTTGGAGACAAGTCGGCTGGAGGACGATGTATTGAGTCGCGACGCAATATGTGTGTCCCATCGTCATTAACAGGCTCTGAACGTTACAATTCACTGTCAGTTTTGCGTCGGATTCGAAAATCTAGACTCACAGGAGAACGAGCATATGGTGCCCGAGGCAGCACTAGACCCTTGGAGACAAGTCGGCTGTAGGACGATGTATTGAATCGCGACGCAATTTGTGTGTTCCATCGTCATTAAGAGGCTCTGAACGTTACAATTAACTGTCAGTTTTGCGTCGTATTCTGAAAACTAGACTCACAGGAGAACGACCATAAGGTGCCCGAGGCAGCAAGAGACCCTTGGAGACAGGTCGGCTGTGGGACGATATATTGAATCGCGACGCAATTTGTGTGTTCCATCGTCATCAAGAGGCCCTGAACGTTACAATTCACTGTCAGTTTTGCGTCGGATTCGAAAATCTAGACTCACAGGAGAACGAGCATATGGTGCCCGAGGCAACACTAGATCCTTGGAGACAAGTCGGCTGTATGACGATGTATTGAATCGCGACGCAATTTGTGTGTTCCATCGTCATTAAGAGGCTCTGAACGTTACAATTCACTGTCAGTTTTGCGTCGGATTCGAAAATCTAGACTCACAGGAGAACGACCATAAGGTGCCCGAGGCAGCAATAGACCCTTCGAGACAAGTCGGCTGGAGGACGATGTATTGAATCGCGACGCAATTTGTGTGTTCCATCGTCATTAACAGGCTCTGAACGTTACAATTAATTGTCAGTTTTGCGTCGTATTCGAAAAACTAGACTCACAGGAGAACGAGCATATGGTGCCCGAGGCAGCACTAGACCCTTGGAGACAAGTCGGCTGTAGGACGATGTATTGAATCGCGACGCAATTTGTGTGTTCCATCGTCATTAAGAGGCTCTGAACGTTACAATTAACTGTCAGTTTTGCGTCGTATTCTGAAAACTAGACTCACAGGAGAACGACCATAAGGTGCCCGAGGCAGCAAGAGACCCTTGGAGACAGGTCGGCTGTGGGACGATATATTGAATCGCGACGCAATTTGTGTGTTCCATCGTCATCAAGAGGCTCTGAACGTTACAATTCACTGTCAGTTTTGCGTCGGATTCGAAAATCTAGACTCACAGGAGAACGAGCATATGGTGCCCGAGGCAACACTAGATCCTTGGAGACAAGTCGGCTGTATGACGATGTATTGAATCGCGACGCAATTTGTGTGTTCCATCGTCATTAAGAGGCTCTGAACGTTACAATTCACTGTCAGTTTTGCGTCGGATTCGAAAATCTAGACTCACAGGAGAACGACCATAAGGTGCCCGAGGCAGCAATAGACCCTTCGAGACAAGTCGGCTGGAGGACGATGTATTGAATCGCGACGCAATTTGTGTGTTCCATCGTCATTAACAGGCTCTGAACGTTACAATTAATTGTCAGTTTTGCGTCGTATTCGAAAAACTAGACTCACAGGAGAACGAGCATATGGTGCCCGAGGCAGCACTAGACCCTTGGAGACAAGTCGGCTGTAGGACGATGTATTGAATCGCGACGCAATTTGTGTGTTCCATCGTCATTAAGAGGCTCTGAACGTTACAATTAACTGTCAGTTTTGCGTCGGATTCGAAAATCTAGACTCACAGGAGAACGACCATAAGGTGCCCGAGGCAGCAAGAGACCCTTGGAGACAGGTCGGCTGGAGGACGATGTATTGAGTCGCGACGCAATTTGTGTGTCCCATCGTCATTAACAGGCTCTGAACGTTACAATTCACTGTCAGTTTTGCGTCGGATTCGAAAATCTAGACTCACAGGAGAACGAGCATATGGTGCCCGAGGCAGCACTAGACCCTTGGAGACAAGTCGGCTGGAGGACGATGTATTGAATCGCGACGCAATTTGTGTGTTCCATCGTCAATAAGAGGCTCTGAACGTTACAATTAACTGTCAGTTTTGCGTCGGATTCGAAAATCTAGACTCACAGGAGAACGACCATAAGGTGCCCGAGGCAGCACTAGACCCTTGGAGACAAGTCGGCTGGAGGACGATGTATTGAATCGCGACGCAATTTGTGTGTTCCATCGTCATTAAGAGGCTCTGAACGTTACAATTCACTGTCAGTTTTGCGTCGGATTCGAAAATCTAGACTCACAGATGAACGACCATAAGGTGCCCGAGGCAGCAATAGACCCTTGGAGACAAGTCGGCTGGAGGACGATGTATTGAATCGGGACGCAATTTGTGTGTTCCATCGTCAGTATCAGGCTCTGAACGTTACAATTCACTGTCAGTTTTGCGTCAGATTCGAAAATCTAGACTCACAGGAGAACGACCATAAGGTGCCCGAGGCAGCACTAGACCCTTGGAGACAAGTCGGCTGGAGGACGATGTATAGAGTCGCGACGCAATTTGTGTGTCCCATCGTCATTAACAGGCTCTGAACGTTACAATTCAC
Source organism: Schistocerca nitens (assembly GCF_023898315.1). Taxonomy (NCBI): domain Eukaryota; kingdom Metazoa; phylum Arthropoda; class Insecta; order Orthoptera; family Acrididae; genus Schistocerca; species Schistocerca nitens. The sequence continues at coordinate 235,116,666 of NC_064623.1, read as the reverse complement.
TGTCAGTTTTGCGTCAGATTCGAAAATCTAGACTCACAGGAGAACGAGCATATGGTGCCCGAGGCAGCACTAGACCCTTGCAGACAAGTCGGCTGGAGGACGATGTATTGAGTCGCGACGCAATTTGTGTGTCCCATCGTCATTAACAGGCTCTGAACGTTACAATTAACTGTCAGTTTTGCATCGCATTCGAAAATCTAGACTCACAGGAGAACGACCATAAGGTGCCCGAGGCAGCAAGAGACCCTTGGAGACAGGTCGGCTGTGGGACGATGTATTGAATCGCGACGCAATTTGTGTGTTCCATCGTCATTAAGAGGCTCTGAACGTTACAATTCACTGTCAGTTTTGCGTCGGATTCGAAAATCAAGACTCACAGGAGAACGAGCATATGGTGCCCGAGGCAGCACTAGACCCTTGGAGACAAGTCGGCTGGAGGACGATGTATTGAATCGCGACGCAATTTGTGTGTTCCATCGTCATTAAGAGGCTCTGAACGTTACAATTCACTGTCAGTTTTGCGTCGGATTCGAAAATCTAGACTCACAGATGAACGACCATAAGGTGCCCGAGGCAGCAATAGACCCTTGGAGACAAGTCGGCTGGAGGACGATGTATTGAATCGGGACGCAATTTGTGTGTTCCATCGTCAGTATCAGGCTCTGAACGTTACAATTAACTGTCAGTTTTGCGTCGGATTCGAAAATCTAGACTCACAGGAGAACGACCATAAGGTGCCCGAGGCAGCAAGAGACCCTTGGAGACAGGTCGGCTGGAGGACGATGTATTGAGTCGCGACGCAATTTGTGTGTCCCATCGTCATTAACAGGCTCTGAACGTTACAATTCACTGTCAGTTTGGCGTCGGATTCGAAAATCTAGACTCACAGGAGAACGAGCATATGGTGCCCGAGGCAGCACTAGACCCTTGGAGACAAGTCGGCTGGAGGACGATGTATTGAATCGCGACGCAATTTGTGTGTTCCATCGTCAATAAGAGGCTCTGAACGTTACAATTAACTGTCAGTTTTGCGTCGGATTCGAAAATCTAGACTCACAGGAGAACGACCATAAGGTGCCCGAGGCAGCAATAGACCCTTCGAGACAAGTCGGCTGGAGGACGATGTATTGAATCGCGACGCAATTTGTGTGTTCCATCGTCAGTATCAGGCTCTGAACGTTACAATTAACTGTCAGTTTTGCGTCGGATTCGAAAATCTAGACTCACAGGAGAACGACCATAAGGTGCCCGAGGCAGCACTAGACCCTTGGAGACAAGTCGGCTGGAGGACGATGTATTGAGTCGCGACGCAATTTGTGTGTCCCATCGTCATTAACAGGCTCTGAACGTTACAATTCACTGTCAGTTTTGCATCGCATTCGAAAATCTAGACTCACAGGAGAACGAGCATATGTTGCTCGAGGCAGCACTAGACCCTTGGAGACAAGTCGGCTGTAGGACGATGTATTGAATCGCGACGCAATTTGTGTGTTCCATCGTCATTAAGAGGCTCTGAACGTTAAATTTACTGTCAGTTTTGCGTCGGATTCGAAAATCTAGACTCACAGGAGAACGACCATAACGTGCCCGAGGCAGCACTAGACCCTTGGAGACAATTCGGCTGGAGGACGATGTATTGAGTCGCGACGCAATTTGTGTGTCCCATCGTCATTAACAGGATCTGAACGTTACAATTAACTGTCAGTTTTGCATCGCATTCGAAAATCTACACTCACAGGAGAACGACCATAAGGTGCTCGAGGCAGCAAGAGACCCTTGGAGACAGGTCGGCTGTGGGACGATGTATTGAATCGCGACGCAATTTGTGTGTTCCATCGTCATTAAGAGGCTCTGAACGTTACAATTAACTGTCAGTTTTGCGTCGTATTCTGAAAACTAGACTCACAGGAGAACGACCATAAGGTGCCCGAGGCAGAAAGAGACCCTTGGAGACAGGTCGGCTGTGGGACGATGTATTGAATCGCGACGCAATTTGTGTGTTCCATCGTCATCAAGAGGCTCTGAACGTTACAATTCACTGTCAGTTTTGCGTCGGATTCGAAAATCTAGACTCACAGGAGAACGAGCATATGGTGCCCGAGGCAGCACTAGACCCTTGGAGACAAGTCGGCTGTAGGACGATGTATTGAATCGCGACGCAATTTGTGTGTTCCATCGTCATTAAGAGGCTCTGAACGTTACAATTAACTGTCAGTTTTGCGTCGGATTCGAAAATCTAGACTCACAGGAGAACGACCATAAGGTGCCCGAGGCAGCAAGAGACCCTTGGAGACAGGTCGGCTGGAGGACGATGTATTGAGTCGCGACGCAATTTGTGTGTCCCATCGTCATTAACAGGCTCTGAACGTTACAATTCACTGTCAGTTTTGCGTCGGATTCGAAAATCTAGACTCACAGGAGAACGACCATAAGGTGCCCGAGGCAGCACTAGACCCTTGGAGACAAGTCGGCTGGAGGACGATGTATTGAGTCGCGACGCAATTTGAGTCCCATCGTCATTAACAGGCTCTGAACGTTACAATTCACTGTCAGTTTTGCGTCAGATTCGAAAATCTAGACTCACAGGAGAACGAGCATATGGTGCCCGAGGCAGCACTAGACCCTTGGAGACAAGTCGGCTGGAGGACGATGTATTGAGTCGCGACGCAATTTGTGTGTCCCATCGTCATTAACAGGCTCTGAACGTTACAATTAATTGTCAGTTTAGCGTCGTATTCGAAAAACTAGACTCACAGGAGAACGAGCATATGGTGCCCGAGGCAGCACTAGACCCTTGGAGACAAGTCGGCTGTAGGACGATGTATTGAATCGCGACGCAATTTGTGTGTTCCATCGTCATTAAGAGGCTCTGAACGTTACAATTAACTGTCAGTTTTGCGTCGGATTCGAAAATCTAGACTCACAGGAGAACGACCATAAGGTGCCCGAGGCAGCAAGAGACCCTTGGAGACAGGTCGGCTGTGGGACGATATATTGAATCGCGACGCAATTTGTGTGTTCCATCGTCATCAAGAGGCCCTGAACGTTACAATTCACTGTCAGTTTTGCGTCGGATTCGAAAATCTAGACTCACAGGAGAACGAGCATATGGTGCCCGAGGCAACACTAGATCCTTGGAGACAAGTCGGCTGTATGACGATGTATTGAATCGCGACGCAATTTGTGTGTTCCATCGTCATTAAGAGGCTCTGAACGTTACAATTCACTGTCAGTTTTGCGTCGGATTCGAAAATCTAGACTCACAGGAGAACGACCATAAGGTGCCCGAGGCAGCAATAGACCCTTCGAGACAAGTCGGCTGGAGGACGATGTATTGAATCGCGACGCAATTTGTGTGTTCCATCGTCATTAACAGGCTCTGAACGTTACAATTAATTGTCAGTTTTGCGTCGTATTCGAAAAACTAGACTCACAGGAGAACGAGCATATGGTGCCCGAGGCAGCACTAGACCCTTGGAGACAAGTCGGCTGTAGGACGATGTATTGAATCGCGACGCAATTTGTGTGTTCCATCGTCATTAAGAGGCTCTGAACGTTACAATTAACTGTCAGTTTTGCGTCGTATTCTGAAAACTAGACTCACAGGAGAACGACCATAAGGTGCCCGAGGCAGCAAGAGACCCTTGGAGACAGGTCGGCTGTGGGACGATATATTGAATCGCGACGCAATTTGTGTGTTCCATCGTCATCAAGAGGCTCTGAACGTTACAATTCACTGTCAGTTTTGCGTCGGATTCGAAAATCTAGACTCACAGGAGAACGAGCATATGGTGCCCGAGGCAACACTAGATCCTTGGAGACAAGTCGGCTGTATGACGATGTATTGAATCGCGACGCAATTTGTGTGTTCCATCGTCATTAAGAGGCTCTGAACGTTACAATTCACTGTCAGTTTTGCGTCGGATTCGAAAATCTAGACTCACAGGAGAACGACCATAAGGTGCCCGAGGCAGCAATAGACCCTTCGAGACAAGTCGGCTGGAGGACGATGTATTGAATCGCGACGCAATTTGTGTGTTCCATCGTCATTAACAGGCTCTGAACGTTACAATTAATTGTCAGTTTTGCGTCGTATTCGAAAAACTAGACTCACAGGAGAACGAGCATATGGTGCCCGAGGCAGCACTAGACCCTTGGAGACAAGTCGGCTGTAGGACGATGTATTGAATCGCGACGCAATTTGTGTGTTCCATCGTCATTAAGAGGCTCTGAACGTTACAATTAACTGTCAGTTTTGCGTCGGATTCGAAAATCTAGACTCACAGGAGAACGACCATAAGGTGCCCGAGGCAGCAAGAGACCCTTGGAGACAGGTCGGCTGGAGGACGATGTATTGAGTCGCGACGCAATTTGTGTGTCCCATCGTCATTAACAGGCTCTGAACGTTACAATTCACTGTCAGTTTTGCGTCGGATTCGAAAATCTAGACTCACAGGAGAACGAGCATATGGTGCCCGAGGCAGCACTAGACCCTTGGAGACAAGTCGGCTGGAGGACGATGTATTGAATCGCGACGCAATTTGTGTGTTCCATCGTCAATAAGAGGCTCTGAACGTTACAATTAACTGTCAGTTTTGCGTCGGATTCGAAAATCTAGACTCACAGGAGAACGACCATAAGGTGCCCGAGGCAGCACTAGACCCTTGGAGACAAGTCGGCTGGAGGACGATGTATTGAATCGCGACGCAATTTGTGTGTTCCATCGTCATTAAGAGGCTCTGAACGTTACAATTCACTGTCAGTTTTGCGTCGGATTCGAAAATCTAGACTCACAGATGAACGACCATAAGGTGCCCGAGGCAGCAATAGACCCTTGGAGACAAGTCGGCTGGAGGACGATGTATTGAATCGGGACGCAATTTGTGTGTTCCATCGTCAGTATCAGGCTCTGAACGTTACAATTCACTGTCAGTTTTGCGTCAGATTCGAAAATCTAGACTCACAGGAGAACGACCATAAGGTGCCCGAGGCAGCACTAGACCCTTGGAGACAAGTCGGCTGGAGGACGATGTATAGAGTCGCGACGCAATTTGTGTGTCCCATCGTCATTAACAGGCTCTGAACGTTACAATTCACTGTCAGTTTTGCGTCAGATTCGAAAATCTAGACTCACAGGAGAACGAGCATATGGTGCCCGAGGCAGCACTAGACCCTTGGAGACAAGTCGGCTGGAGGACGATGTATTGAGTCGCGACGCAATTTGTGTGTCCCATCGTCATTAACAGGCTCTGAACGTTACAATTAACTGTCAGTTTTGCATCGCATTCGAAAATCTAGACTCACAGGAGAACGACCATAAGGTGCCCGAGGCAGCAAGAGACCCTTGGAGACAGGTCGGCTGTGGGACGATGTATTGAATCGCGACGCAATTTGTGTGTTCCATCGTCATTAAGAGGCTCTGAACGTTACAATTCACTGTCAGTTTTGCGTCGGATTCGAAAATCAAGACTCACAGGAGAACGAGCATATGGTGCCCGAGGCAGCACTAGACCCTTGGAGACAAGTCGGCTGGAGGACGATGTATTGAATCGCGACGCAATTTGTGTGTTCCATCGTCATTAAGAGGCTCTGAACGTTACAATTCACTGTCAGTTTTGCGTCGGATTCGAAAATCTAGACTCACAGATGAACGACCATAAGGTGCCCGAGGCAGCAATAGACCCTTGGAGACAAGTCGGCTGGAGGACGATGTATTGAATCGGGACGCAATTTGTGTGTTCCATCGTCAGTATCAGGCTCTGAACGTTACAATTAACTGTCAGTTTTGCGTCGGATTCGAAAATCTAGACTCACAGGAGAACGACCATAAGGTGCCCGAGGCAGCAAGAGACCCTTGGAGACAGGTCGGCTGGAGGACGATGTATTGAGTCGCGACGCAATTTGTGTGTCCCATCGTCATTAACAGGCTCTGAACGTTACAATTCACTGTCAGTTTGGCGTCGGATTCGAAAATCTAGACTCACAGGAGAACGAGCATATGGTGCCCGAGGCAGCACTAGACCCTTGGAGACAAGTCGGCTGGAGGACGATGTATTGAATCGCGACGCAATTTGTGTGTTCCATCGTCAATAAGAGGCTCTGAACGTTACAATTAACTGTCAGTTTTGCGTCGGATTCGAAAATCTAGACTCACAGGAGAACGACCATAAGGTGCCCGAGGCAGCAATAGACCCTTCGAGACAAGTCGGCTGGAGGACGATGTATTGAATCGCGACGCAATTTGTGTGTTCCATCGTCAGTATCAGGCTCTGAACGTTACAATTAACTGTCAGTTTTGCGTCGGATTCGAAAATCTAGACTCACAGGAGAACGACCATAAGGTGCCCGAGGCAGCACTAGACCCTTGGAGACAAGTCGGCTGGAGGACGATGTATTGAGTCGCGACGCAATTTGTGTGTCCCATCGTCATTAACAGGCTCTGAACGTTACAATTCACTGTCAGTTTTGCATCGCATTCGAAAATCTAGACTCACAGGAGAACGAGCATATGTTGCTCGAGGCAGCACTAGACCCTTGGAGACAAGTCGGCTGTAGGACGATGTATTGAATCGCGACGCAATTTGTGTGTTCCATCGTCATTAAGAGGCTCTGAACGTTAAATTTACTGTCAGTTTTGCGTCGGATTCGAAAATCTAGACTCACAGGAGAACGACCATAACGTGCCCGAGGCAGCACTAGACCCTTGGAGACAATTCGGCTGGAGGACGATGTATTGAGTCGCGACGCAATTTGTGTGTCCCATCGTCATTAACAGGATCTGAACGTTACAATTAACTGTCAGTTTTGCATCGCATTCGAAAATCTACACTCACAGGAGAACGACCATAAGGTGCTCGAGGCAGCAAGAGACCCTTGGAGACAGGTCGGCTGTGGGACGATGTATTGAATCGCGACGCAATTTGTGTGTTCCATCGTCATTAAGAGGCTCTGAACGTTACAATTAACTGTCAGTTTTGCGTCGTATTCTGAAAACTAGACTCACAGGAGAACGACCATAAGGTGCCCGAGGCAGAAAGAGACCCTTGGAGACAGGTCGGCTGTGGGACGATGTATTGAATCGCGACGCAATTTGTGTGTTCCATCGTCATCAAGAGGCTCTGAACGTTACAATTCACTGTCAGTTTTGCGTCGGATTCGAAAATCTAGACTCACAGGAGAACGAGCATATGGTGCCCGAGGCAGCACTAGACCCTTGGAGACAAGTCGGCTGTAGGACGATGTATTGAATCGCGACGCAATTTGTGTGTTCCATCGTCATTAAGAGGCTCTGAACGTTACAATTAACTGTCAGTTTTGCGTCGGATTCGAAAATCTAGACTCACAGGAGAACGACCATAAGGTGCCCGAGGCAGCAAGAGACCCTTGGAGACAGGTCGGCTGGAGGACGATGTATTGAGTCGCGACGCAATTTGTGTGTCCCATCGTCATTAACAGGCTCTGAACGTTACAATTCACTGTCAGTTTTGCGTCGGATTCGAAAATCTAGACTCACAGGAGAACGACCATAAGGTGCCCGAGGCAGCACTAGACCCTTGGAGACAAGTCGGCTGGAGGACGATGTATTGAGTCGCGACGCAATTTGAGTCCCATCGTCATTAACAGGCTCTGAACGTTACAATTCACTGTCAGTTTTGCGTCAGATTCGAAAATCTAGACTCACAGGAGAACGAGCATATGGTGCCCGAGGCAGCACTAGACCCTTGGAGACAAGTCGGCTGGAGGACGATGTATTGAGTCGCGACGCAATTTGTGTGTCCCATCGTCATTAACAGGCTCTGAACGTTACAATTAATTGTCAGTTTAGCGTCGTATTCGAAAAACTAGACTCACAGGAGAACGAGCATATGGTGCCCGAGGCAGCACTAGACCCTTGGAGACAAGTCGGCTGTAGGACGATGTATTGAATCGCGACGCAATTTGTGTGTTCCATCGTCATTAAGAGGCTCTGAACGTTACAATTAACTGTCAGTTTTGCGTCGGATTCGAAAATCTAGACTCACAGGAGAACGACCATAAGGTGCCCGAGGCAGCAAGAGACCCTTGGAGACAGGTCGGCTGGAGGACGATGTATTGAGTCGCGACGCAATTTGTGTGTCCCATCGTCATTAACAGGCTCTGAACGTTACAATTCACTGTCAGTTTTGCGTCGGATTCGAAAATCTAGACTCACAGGAGAACGAGCATATTGTGCCCGAGGCAGCACTAGACCCTTGGAGACAAGTCGGCTGGAGGACGATGTATTGAATCGCGACGCAATTTGTGTGTTCCATCGTCAATAAGAGGCTCTGAACGTTACAATTAACTGTCAGTTTTGCGTCGGATTCGAAAATCTAGACTCACAGGAGAACGACCATAAGGTGCCCGAGGCAGCACTAGACCCTTGGAGACAAGTCGGCTGGAGGACGATGTATTGAATCGCGACGCAATTTGTGTGTTCCATCGTCATTAAGAGGCTCTGAACGTTACAATTAATTGTCAGTTTTGCGTCGGATTCGAAAATCTAGACTCACTGATGAACGACCATAAGGTGCCCGAGGCAGCAATAGACCCTTCGAGACAAGTCGGCTGGAGGACGATGTATTGAATCGCGACGCAATTTGTGTGTTCCATCGTCAGTATCAGGCTCTGAACGTTACAATTAACTGTCAGTTTTGTGTCGGATTCGAAAATCTACACTCACAGGAGAACGACCATAAGGTGCCCGAGGCAGCACTAGACCCTTGGAGACAAGTCGGCTGGAGGACGATGTATAGAGTCGCGACGCAATTTGTGTGTCCCATCGTCATTAACAGGCTCTGAACGTTACAATTCACTGTCAGTTTTGCGTCAGATTCGAAAATCTAGACTCACAGGAGAACGAGCATATGGTGCCCGAGGCAGCACTAGACCCTTGGAGACAAGTCGGCTGGAGGACGATGTATTGAGTCGCGACGCAATTTGTGTGTCCCATCGTCATTAACAGGCTCTGAACGTTACAATTAACTGTCAGTTTTGCATCGCATTCGAAAATCTAGACTCACAGGAGAACGACCATAAGGTGCCCGAGGCAGCAAGAGACCCTTGGAGACAGGTCGGCTGTGGGACGATGTATTGAATCGCGACGCAATTTGTGTGTTCCATCGTCATTAAGAGGCTCTGAACGTTACAATTCACTGTCAGTTTTGCGTCGGATTCGAAAATCAAGACTCACAGGAGAACGAGCATATGGTGCCCGAGGCAGCACTAGACCCTTGGAGACAAGTCGGCTGGAGGACGATGTATTGAATCGCGACGCAATTTGTGTGTTCCATCGTCATTAAGAGGCTCTGAACGTTACAATTCACTGTCAGTTTTGCGTCGGATTCGAAAATCTAGACTCACAGATGAACGACCATAAGGTGCCCGAGGCAGCAATAGACCCTTGGAGACAAGTCGGCTGGAGGACGATGTATTGAATCGGGACGCAATTTGTGTGTTCCATCGTCAGTATCAGGCTCTGAACGTTACAATTAACTGTCAGTTTTGCGTCGGATTCGAAAATCTAGACTCACAGGAGAACGACCATAAGGTGCCCGAGGCAGCAAGAGACCCTTGGAGACAGGTCGGCTGGAGGACGATGTATTGAGTCGCGACGCAATTTGTGTGTCCCATCGTCATTAACAGGCTCTGAACGTTACAATTCACTGTCAGTTTGGCGTCGGATTCGAAAATCTAGACTCACAGGAGAACGAGCATATGGTGCCCGAGGCAGCACTAGACCCTTGGAGACAAGTCGGCTGGAGGACGATGTATTGAATCGCGACGCAATTTGTGTGTTCCATCGTCAATAAGAGGCTCTGAACGTTACAATTAACTGTCAGTTTTGCGTCGGATTCGAAAATCTAGACTCACAGGAGAACGACCATAAGGTGCCCGAGGCAGCAATAGACCCTTCGAGACAAGTCGGCTGGAGGACGATGTATTGAATCGCGACGCAATTTGTGTGTTCCATCGTCAGTATCAGGCTCTGAACGTTACAATTAACTGTCAGTTTTGCGTCGGATTCGAAAATCTAGACTCACAGGAGAACGACCATAAGGTGCCCGAGGCAGCACTAGACCCTTGGAGACAAGTCGGCTGGAGGACGATGTATTGAGTCGCGACGCAATTTGTGTGTCCCATCGTCATTAACAGGCTCTGAACGTTACAATTCACTGTCAGTTTTGCATCGCATTCGAAAATCTAGACTCACAGGAGAACGAGCATATGTTGCTCGAGGCAGCACTAGACCCTTGGAGACAAGTCGGCTGTAGGACGATGTATTGAATCGCGACGCAATTTGTGTGTTCCATCGTCATTAAGAGGCTCTGAACGTTAAATTTACTGTCAGTTTTGCGTCGGATTCGAAAATCTAGACTCACAGGAGAACGACCATAACGTGCCCGAGGCAGCACTAGACCCTTGGAGACAATTCGGCTGGAGGACGATGTATTGAGTCGCGACGCAATTTGTGTGTCCCATCGTCATTAACAGGATCTGAACGTTACAATTAACTGTCAGTTTTGCATCGCATTCGAAAATCTACACTCACAGGAGAACGACCATAAGGTGCTCGAGGCAGCAAGAGACCCTTGGAGACAGGTCGGCTGTGGGACGATGTATTGAATCGCGACGCAATTTGTGTGTTCCATCGTCATTAAGAGGCTCTGAACGTTACAATTAACTGTCAGTTTTGCGTCGTATTCTGAAAACTAGACTCACAGGAGAACGACCATAAGGTGCCCGAGGCAGAAAGAGACCCTTGGAGACAGGTCGGCTGTGGGACGATGTATTGAATCGCGACGCAATTTGTGTGTTCCATCGTCATCAAGAGGCTCTGAACGTTACAATTCACTGTCAGTTTTGCGTCGGATTCGAAAATCTAGACTCACAGGAGAACGAGCATATGGTGCCCGAGGCAGCACTAGACCCTTGGAGACAAGTCGGCTGTAGGACGATGTATTGAATCGCGACGCAATTTGTGTGTTCCATCGTCATTAAGAGGCTCTGAACGTTACAATTAACTGTCAGTTTTGCGTCGGATTCGAAAATCTAGACTCACAGGAGAACGACCATAAGGTGCCCGAGGCAGCAAGAGACCCTTGGAGACAGGTCGGCTGGAGGACGATGTATTGAGTCGCGACGCAATTTGTGTGTCCCATCGTCATTAACAGGCTCTGAACGTTACAATTCACTGTCAGTTTTGCGTCGGATTCGAAAATCTAGACTCACAGGAGAACGACCATAAGGTGCCCGAGGCAGCACTAGACCCTTGGAGACAAGTCGGCTGGAGGACGATGTATTGAGTCGCGACGCAATTTGAGTCCCATCGTCATTAACAGGCTCTGAACGTTACAATTCACTGTCAGTTTTGCGTCAAATTCGAAAATCTAGACTCACAGGAGAACGAGCATATGGTGCCCGAGGCAGCACTAGACCCTTGGGGACAAGTCGGCTGTAGGACGATGTATTGAATCGCGACGCAATTTGTGTGTTCCATCGTCATTAAGAGGCTCTGAACGTTACAATTAACTGTCAGTTTTGCGTCGGATTCGAAAATCTAGACTCACAGGAGAACGACCATAAGGTGCCCGAGGCAGCACTAGACCCTTGGAGACAAGTCGGCTGGAGGACGATGTATTGAATCGCGACGCAATTTCTGTGTTCCATCGTCATTAAGAGGCTCTGAACGTTACAATTCACTGTCAGTTTTGCGTCGGATTCGAAAATCTAGACTCACTGATGAACGACCATAAGGTGCCCGAGGCAGCAATAGACCCTTCGAGACAAGTCGGCTGGAGGACGATGTATTGAATCGCGACGCAATTTGTGTGTTCCATCGTCAGTATCAGGCTCTGAACGTTACAATTAACTGTCAGTTTTGTGTCGGATTCGAAAATCTACACTCACAGGAGAACGACCATAAGGTGCCCGAGGCAGCACTAGACCCTTGGAGACAAGTCGGCTGGAGGACGATGTATAGAGTCGCGACGCAATTTGTGTGTCCCATCGTCATTAACAGGCTCTGAACGTTACAATTCACTGTCAGTTTTGCGTCAGATTCGAAAATCTAGACTCACAGGAGAACGAGCATATGGTGCCCGAGGCAGCACTAGACCCTTGGAGACAAGTCGGCTGGAGGACGATGTATTGAGTCGCGACGCAATTTGTGTGTCCCATCGTCATTAACAGGCTCTGAACGTTACAATTAACTGTCAGTTTTGCATCGCATTCGAAAATCTAGACTCACAGGAGAACGACCATAAGGTGCCCGAGGCAGCAAGAGACCCTTGGAGACAGGTCGGCTGTGGGACGATGTATTGAATCGCGACGCAATTTGTGTGTTCCATCGTCATCAAGAGGCTCTGAACGTTACAATTAACTGTCAGTTTTGCATCGCATTCGAAAAACAAGACTCACAGGAGAACGACCATAAGGTGCCCGAGGCAGCAATAGACCCTTGGAGACAAGTCGGCTGGAGGACGATGTATTGAGTCGCGACGCAATATGTGTGTCCCATCGTCATTAACAGGCTCTGAACGTTACAATTCACTGTCAGTTTTGCGTCGGATTCGAAAATCTAGACTCACAGGAGAACGAGCATATGGTGCCCGAGGCAGCACTAGACCCTTGGAGACAAGTCGGCTGTAGGACGATGTATTGAATCGCGACGCAATTTGTGTGTTCCATCGTCATTAAGAGGCTCTGAACGTTACAATTAACTGTCAGTTTTGCGTCGTATTCTGAAAACTAGACTCACAGGAGAACGACCATAAGGTGCCCGAGGCAGCAAGAGACCCTTGGAGACAGGTCGGCTGTGGGACGATATATTGAATCGCGACGCAATTTGTGTGTTCCATCGTCATCAAGAGGCCCTGAACGTTACAATTCACTGTCAGTTTTGCGTCGGATTCGAAAATCTAGACTCACAGGAGAACGAGCATATGGTGCCCGAGGCAACACTAGATCCTTGGAGACAAGTCGGCTGTATGACGATGTATTGAATCGCGACGCAATTTGTGTGTTCCATCGTCATTAAGAGGCTCTGAACGTTACAATTCACTGTCAGTTTTGCGTCGGATTCGAAAATCTAGACTCACAGGAGAACGACCATAAGGTGCCCGAGGCAGCAATAGACCCTTCGAGACAAGTCGGCTGGAGGACGATGTATTGAATCGCGACGCAATTTGTGTGTTCCATCGTCATTAACAGGCTCTGAACGTTACAATTAATTGTCAGTTTTGCGTCGTATTCGAAAAACTAGACTCACAGGAGAACGAGCATATGGTGCCCGAGGCAGCACTAGACCCTTGGAGACAAGTCGGCTGTAGGACGATGTATTGAATCGCGACGCAATTTGTGTGTTCCATCGTCATTAAGAGGCTCTGAACGTTACAATTAACTGTCAGTTTTGCGTCGTATTCTGAAAACTAGACTCACAGGAGAACGACCATAAGGTGCCCGAGGCAGCAAGAGACCCTTGGAGACAGGTCGGCTGTGGGACGATATATTGAATCGCGACGCAATTTGTGTGTTCCATCGTCATCAAGAGGCTCTGAACGTTACAATTCACTGTCAGTTTTGCGTCGGATTCGAAAATCTAGACTCACAGGAGAACGAGCATATGGTGCCCGAGGCAACACTAGATCCTTGGAGACAAGTCGGCTGTATGACGATGTATTGAATCGCGACGCAATTTGTGTGTTCCATCGTCATTAAGAGGCTCTGAACGTTACAATTCACTGTCAGTTTTGCGTCGGATTCGAAAATCTAGACTCACAGGAGAACGACCATAAGGTGCCCGAGGCAGCAATAGACCCTTCGAGACAAGTCGGCTGGAGGACGATGTATTGAATCGCGACGCAATTTGTGTGTTCCATCGTCATTAACAGGCTCTGAACGTTACAATTAATTGTCAGTTTTGCGTCGTATTCGAAAAACTAGACTCACAGGAGAACGAGCATATGGTGCCCGAGGCAGCACTAGACCCTTGGAGACAAGTCGGCTGTAGGACGATGTATTGAATCGCGACGCAATTTGTGTGTTCCATCGTCATTAAGAGGCTCTGAACGTTACAATTAACTGTCAGTTTTGCGTCGGATTCGAAAATCTAGACTCACAGGAGAACGACCATAAGGTGCCCGAGGCAGCAAGAGACCCTTGGAGACAGGTCGGCTGGAGGACGATGTATTGAGTCGCGACGCAATTTGTGTGTCCCATCGTCATTAACAGGCTCTGAACGTTACAATTCACTGTCAGTTTTGCGTCGGATTCGAAAATCTAGACTCACAGGAGAACGAGCATATGGTGCCCGAGGCAGCACTAGACCCTTGAAGACAAGTCGGCTGGAGGACGATGTATTGAATCGCGACGCAATTTGTGTGTTCCATCGTCAATAAGAGGCTCTGAACGTTACAATTAACTGTCAGTTTTGCGTCGGATTCGAAAATCTAGACTCACAGGAGAACGACCATAAGGTGCCCGAGGCAGCACTAGACCCTTGGAGACAAGTCGGCTGGAGGACGATGTATTGAATCGCGACGCAATTTGTGTGTTCCATCGTCATTAAGAGGCTCTGAACGTTACAATTCACTGTCAGTTTTGCGTCGGATTCGAAAATCTAGACTCACAGATGAACGACCATAAGGTGCCCGAGGCAGCAATAGACCCTTGGAGACAAGTCGGCTGGAGGACGATGTATTGAATCGGGACGCAATTTGTGTGTTCCATCGTCAGTATCAGGCTCTGAACGTTACAATTCACTGTCAGTTTTGCGTCAGATTCGAAAATCTAGACTCACAGGAGAACGACCATAAGGTGCCCGAGGCAGCACTAGACCCTTGGAGACAAGTCGGCTGGAGGACGATGTATAGAGTCGCGACGCAATTTGTGTGTCCCATCGTCATTAACAGGCTCTGAACGTTACAATTCACTGTCAGTTTTGCGTCAGATTCGAAAATCTAGACTCACAGGAGAACGAGCATATGGTGCCCGAGGCAGCACTAGACCCTTGGAGACAAGTCGGCTGGAGGACGATGTATTGAGTCGCGACGCAATTTGTGTGTCCCATCGTCATTAACAGGCTCTGAACGTTACAATTAACTGTCAGTTTTGCATCGCATTCGAAAATCTAGACTCACAGGAGAACGACCATAAGGTGCCCGAGGCAGCAAGAGACCCTTGGAGACAGGTCGGCTGTGGGACGATGTATTGAATCGCGACGCAATTTGTGTGTTCCATCGTCATTAAGAGGCTCTGAACGTTACAATTCACTGTCAGTTTTGCGTCGGATTCGAAAATCAAGACTCACAGGAGAACGAGCATATGGTGCCCGAGGCAGCACTAGACCCTTGGAGACAAGTCGGCTGGAGGACGATGTATTGAATCGCGACGCAATTTGTGTGTTCCATCGTCATTAAGAGGCTCTGAACGTTACAATTCACTGTCAGTTTTGCGTCGGATTCGAAAATCTAGACTCACAGATGAACGACCATAAGGTGCCCGAGGCAGCAATAGACCCTTGGAGACAAGTCGGCTGGAGGACGATGTATTGAATCGGGACGCAATTTGTGTGTTCCATCGTCAGTATCAGGCTCTGAACGTTACAATTAACTGTCAGTTTTGCGTCGGATTCGAAAATCTAGACTCACAGGAGAACGACCATAAGGTGCCCGAGGCAGCAAGAGACCCTTGGAGACAGGTCGGCTGGAGGACGATGTATTGAGTCGCGACGCAATTTGTGTGTCCCATCGTCATTAACAGGCTCTGAACGTTACAATTCACTGTCAGTTTGGCGTCGGATTCGAAAATCTAGACTCACAGGAGAACGAGCATATGGTGCCCGAGGCAGCACTAGACCCTTGGAGACAAGTCGGCTGGAGGACGATGTATTGAATCGCGACGCAATTTGTGTGTTCCATCGTCAATAAGAGGCTCTGAACGTTACAATTAACTGTCAGTTTTGCGTCGGATTCGAAAATCTAGACTCACAGGAGAACGACCATAAGGTGCCCGAGGCAGCAATAGACCCTTCGAGACAAGTCGGCTGGAGGACGATGTATTGAATCGCGACGCAATTTGTGTGTTCCATCGTCAGTATCAGGCTCTGAACGTTACAATTAACTGTCAGTTTTGCGTCGGATTCGAAAATCTAGACTCACAGGAGAACGACCATAAGGTGCCCGAGGCAGCACTAGACCCTTGGAGACAAGTCGGCTGGAGGACGATGTATTGAGTCGCGACGCAATTTGTGTGTCCCATCGTCATTAACAGGCTCTGAACGTTACAATTCACTGTCAGTTTTGCATCGCATTCGAAAATCTAGACTCACAGGAGAACGAGC
Organism: Schistocerca nitens; assembly: GCF_023898315.1. Lineage (NCBI taxonomy): Eukaryota > Metazoa > Arthropoda > Insecta > Orthoptera > Acrididae > Schistocerca > Schistocerca nitens. The sequence goes on along the minus strand of NC_064623.1, from coordinate 235,100,306 downwards.
ATATGTTGCTCGAGGCAGCACTAGACCCTTGGAGACAAGTCGGCTGTAGGACGATGTATTGAATCGCGACGCAATTTGTGTGTTCCATCGTCATTAAGAGGCTCTGAACGTTAAATTTACTGTCAGTTTTGCGTCGGATTCGAAAATCTAGACTCACAGGAGAACGACCATAACGTGCCCGAGGCAGCACTAGACCCTTGGAGACAATTCGGCTGGAGGACGATGTATTGAGTCGCGACGCAATTTGTGTGTCCCATCGTCATTAACAGGATCTGAACGTTACAATTAACTGTCAGTTTTGCATCGCATTCGAAAATCTACACTCACAGGAGAACGACCATAAGGTGCTCGAGGCAGCAAGAGACCCTTGGAGACAGGTCGGCTGTGGGACGATGTATTGAATCGCGACGCAATTTGTGTGTTCCATCGTCATTAAGAGGCTCTGAACGTTACAATTAACTGTCAGTTTTGCGTCGTATTCTGAAAACTAGACTCACAGGAGAACGACCATAAGGTGCCCGAGGCAGAAAGAGACCCTTGGAGACAGGTCGGCTGTGGGACGATGTATTGAATCGCGACGCAATTTGTGTGTTCCATCGTCATCAAGAGGCTCTGAACGTTACAATTCACTGTCAGTTTTGCGTCGGATTCGAAAATCTAGACTCACAGGAGAACGAGCATATGGTGCCCGAGGCAGCACTAGACCCTTGGAGACAAGTCGGCTGTAGGACGATGTATTGAATCGCGACGCAATTTGTGTGTTCCATCGTCATTAAGAGGCTCTGAACGTTACAATTAACTGTCAGTTTTGCGTCGGATTCGAAAATCTAGACTCACAGGAGAACGACCATAAGGTGCCCGAGGCAGCAAGAGACCCTTGGAGACAGGTCGGCTGGAGGACGATGTATTGAGTCGCGACGCAATTTGTGTGTCCCATCGTCATTAACAGGCTCTGAACGTTACAATTCACTGTCAGTTTTGCGTCGGATTCGAAAATCTAGACTCACAGGAGAACGACCATAAGGTGCCCGAGGCAGCACTAGACCCTTGGAGACAAGTCGGCTGGAGGACGATGTATTGAGTCGCGACGCAATTTGAGTCCCATCGTCATTAACAGGCTCTGAACGTTACAATTCACTGTCAGTTTTGCGTCAGATTCGAAAATCTAGACTCACAGGAGAACGAGCATATGGTGCCCGAGGCAGCACTAGACCCTTGGAGACAAGTCGGCTGGAGGACGATGTATTGAGTCGCGACGCAATTTGTGTGTCCCATCGTCATTAACAGGCTCTGAACGTTACAATTAATTGTCAGTTTAGCGTCGTATTCGAAAAACTAGACTCACAGGAGAACGAGCATATGGTGCCCGAGGCAGCACTAGACCCTTGGAGACAAGTCGGCTGTAGGACGATGTATTGAATCGCGACGCAATTTGTGTGTTCCATCGTCATTAAGAGGCTCTGAACGTTACAATTAACTGTCAGTTTTGCGTCGGATTCGAAAATCTAGACTCACAGGAGAACGACCATAAGGTGCCCGAGGCAGCAAGAGACCCTTGGAGACAGGTCGGCTGGAGGACGATGTATTGAGTCGCGACGCAATTTGTGTGTCCCATCGTCATTAACAGGCTCTGAACGTTACAATTCACTGTCAGTTTTGCGTCGGATTCGAAAATCTAGACTCACAGGAGAACGAGCATATTGTGCCCGAGGCAGCACTAGACCCTTGGAGACAAGTCGGCTGGAGGACGATGTATTGAATCGCGACGCAATTTGTGTGTTCCATCGTCAATAAGAGGCTCTGAACGTTACAATTAACTGTCAGTTTTGCGTCGGATTCGAAAATCTAGACTCACAGGAGAACGACCATAAGGTGCCCGAGGCAGCACTAGACCCTTGGAGACAAGTCGGCTGGAGGACGATGTATTGAATCGCGACGCAATTTGTGTGTTCCATCGTCATTAAGAGGCTCTGAACGTTACAATTAATTGTCAGTTTTGCGTCGGATTCGAAAATCTAGACTCACTGATGAACGACCATAAGGTGCCCGAGGCAGCAATAGACCCTTCGAGACAAGTCGGCTGGAGGACGATGTATTGAATCGCGACGCAATTTGTGTGTTCCATCGTCAGTATCAGGCTCTGAACGTTACAATTAACTGTCAGTTTTGTGTCGGATTCGAAAATCTACACTCACAGGAGAACGACCATAAGGTGCCCGAGGCAGCACTAGACCCTTGGAGACAAGTCGGCTGGAGGACGATGTATAGAGTCGCGACGCAATTTGTGTGTCCCATCGTCATTAACAGGCTCTGAACGTTACAATTCACTGTCAGTTTTGCGTCAGATTCGAAAATCTAGACTCACAGGAGAACGAGCATATGGTGCCCGAGGCAGCACTAGACCCTTGGAGACAAGTCGGCTGGAGGACGATGTATTGAGTCGCGACGCAATTTGTGTGTCCCATCGTCATTAACAGGCTCTGAACGTTACAATTAACTGTCAGTTTTGCATCGCATTCGAAAATCTAGACTCACAGGAGAACGACCATAAGGTGCCCGAGGCAGCAAGAGACCCTTGGAGACAGGTCGGCTGTGGGACGATGTATTGAATCGCGACGCAATTTGTGTGTTCCATCGTCATTAAGAGGCTCTGAACGTTACAATTCACTGTCAGTTTTGCGTCGGATTCGAAAATCAAGACTCACAGGAGAACGAGCATATGGTGCCCGAGGCAGCACTAGACCCTTGGAGACAAGTCGGCTGGAGGACGATGTATTGAATCGCGACGCAATTTGTGTGTTCCATCGTCATTAAGAGGCTCTGAACGTTACAATTCACTGTCAGTTTTGCGTCGGATTCGAAAATCTAGACTCACAGATGAACGACCATAAGGTGCCCGAGGCAGCAATAGACCCTTGGAGACAAGTCGGCTGGAGGACGATGTATTGAATCGGGACGCAATTTGTGTGTTCCATCGTCAGTATCAGGCTCTGAACGTTACAATTAACTGTCAGTTTTGCGTCGGATTCGAAAATCTAGACTCACAGGAGAACGACCATAAGGTGCCCGAGGCAGCAAGAGACCCTTGGAGACAGGTCGGCTGGAGGACGATGTATTGAGTCGCGACGCAATTTGTGTGTCCCATCGTCATTAACAGGCTCTGAACGTTACAATTCACTGTCAGTTTGGCGTCGGATTCGAAAATCTAGACTCACAGGAGAACGAGCATATGGTGCCCGAGGCAGCACTAGACCCTTGGAGACAAGTCGGCTGGAGGACGATGTATTGAATCGCGACGCAATTTGTGTGTTCCATCGTCAATAAGAGGCTCTGAACGTTACAATTAACTGTCAGTTTTGCGTCGGATTCGAAAATCTAGACTCACAGGAGAACGACCATAAGGTGCCCGAGGCAGCAATAGACCCTTCGAGACAAGTCGGCTGGAGGACGATGTATTGAATCGCGACGCAATTTGTGTGTTCCATCGTCAGTATCAGGCTCTGAACGTTACAATTAACTGTCAGTTTTGCGTCGGATTCGAAAATCTAGACTCACAGGAGAACGACCATAAGGTGCCCGAGGCAGCACTAGACCCTTGGAGACAAGTCGGCTGGAGGACGATGTATTGAGTCGCGACGCAATTTGTGTGTCCCATCGTCATTAACAGGCTCTGAACGTTACAATTCACTGTCAGTTTTGCATCGCATTCGAAAATCTAGACTCACAGGAGAACGAGCATATGTTGCTCGAGGCAGCACTAGACCCTTGGAGACAAGTCGGCTGTAGGACGATGTATTGAATCGCGACGCAATTTGTGTGTTCCATCGTCATTAAGAGGCTCTGAACGTTAAATTTACTGTCAGTTTTGCGTCGGATTCGAAAATCTAGACTCACAGGAGAACGACCATAACGTGCCCGAGGCAGCACTAGACCCTTGGAGACAATTCGGCTGGAGGACGATGTATTGAGTCGCGACGCAATTTGTGTGTCCCATCGTCATTAACAGGATCTGAACGTTACAATTAACTGTCAGTTTTGCATCGCATTCGAAAATCTACACTCACAGGAGAACGACCATAAGGTGCTCGAGGCAGCAAGAGACCCTTGGAGACAGGTCGGCTGTGGGACGATGTATTGAATCGCGACGCAATTTGTGTGTTCCATCGTCATTAAGAGGCTCTGAACGTTACAATTAACTGTCAGTTTTGCGTCGTATTCTGAAAACTAGACTCACAGGAGAACGACCATAAGGTGCCCGAGGCAGAAAGAGACCCTTGGAGACAGGTCGGCTGTGGGACGATGTATTGAATCGCGACGCAATTTGTGTGTTCCATCGTCATCAAGAGGCTCTGAACGTTACAATTCACTGTCAGTTTTGCGTCGGATTCGAAAATCTAGACTCACAGGAGAACGAGCATATGGTGCCCGAGGCAGCACTAGACCCTTGGAGACAAGTCGGCTGTAGGACGATGTATTGAATCGCGACGCAATTTGTGTGTTCCATCGTCATTAAGAGGCTCTGAACGTTACAATTAACTGTCAGTTTTGCGTCGGATTCGAAAATCTAGACTCACAGGAGAACGACCATAAGGTGCCCGAGGCAGCAAGAGACCCTTGGAGACAGGTCGGCTGGAGGACGATGTATTGAGTCGCGACGCAATTTGTGTGTCCCATCGTCATTAACAGGCTCTGAACGTTACAATTCACTGTCAGTTTTGCGTCGGATTCGAAAATCTAGACTCACAGGAGAACGACCATAAGGTGCCCGAGGCAGCACTAGACCCTTGGAGACAAGTCGGCTGGAGGACGATGTATTGAGTCGCGACGCAATTTGAGTCCCATCGTCATTAACAGGCTCTGAACGTTACAATTCACTGTCAGTTTTGCGTCAAATTCGAAAATCTAGACTCACAGGAGAACGAGCATATGGTGCCCGAGGCAGCACTAGACCCTTGGGGACAAGTCGGCTGTAGGACGATGTATTGAATCGCGACGCAATTTGTGTGTTCCATCGTCATTAAGAGGCTCTGAACGTTACAATTAACTGTCAGTTTTGCGTCGGATTCGAAAATCTAGACTCACAGGAGAACGACCATAAGGTGCCCGAGGCAGCACTAGACCCTTGGAGACAAGTCGGCTGGAGGACGATGTATTGAATCGCGACGCAATTTCTGTGTTCCATCGTCATTAAGAGGCTCTGAACGTTACAATTCACTGTCAGTTTTGCGTCGGATTCGAAAATCTAGACTCACTGATGAACGACCATAAGGTGCCCGAGGCAGCAATAGACCCTTCGAGACAAGTCGGCTGGAGGACGATGTATTGAATCGCGACGCAATTTGTGTGTTCCATCGTCAGTATCAGGCTCTGAACGTTACAATTAACTGTCAGTTTTGTGTCGGATTCGAAAATCTACACTCACAGGAGAACGACCATAAGGTGCCCGAGGCAGCACTAGACCCTTGGAGACAAGTCGGCTGGAGGACGATGTATAGAGTCGCGACGCAATTTGTGTGTCCCATCGTCATTAACAGGCTCTGAACGTTACAATTCACTGTCAGTTTTGCGTCAGATTCGAAAATCTAGACTCACAGGAGAACGAGCATATGGTGCCCGAGGCAGCACTAGACCCTTGGAGACAAGTCGGCTGGAGGACGATGTATTGAGTCGCGACGCAATTTGTGTGTCCCATCGTCATTAACAGGCTCTGAACGTTACAATTAACTGTCAGTTTTGCATCGCATTCGAAAATCTAGACTCACAGGAGAACGACCATAAGGTGCCCGAGGCAGCAAGAGACCCTTGGAGACAGGTCGGCTGTGGGACGATGTATTGAATCGCGACGCAATTTGTGTGTTCCATCGTCATCAAGAGGCTCTGAACGTTACAATTAACTGTCAGTTTTGCATCGCATTCGAAAAACAAGACTCACAGGAGAACGACCATAAGGTGCCCGAGGCAGCAATAGACCCTTGGAGACAAGTCGGCTGGAGGACGATGTATTGAATCGCGACGCAATTTGTGTGTTCCATCGTCATTAAGAGGCTCTGAACGTTACAATTAACTGTCAGTTTTGCGTCGGATTCGAAAATCTAGACACACAGGAGAACGACCATAAGGTGCCCGAGGCAGCACTAGACCCTTGGAGACAAGTCGGCTGGAGGACGATGTATTGAGTCGCGACGCAATATGTGTGTCCCATCGTCATTAACAGGCTCTGAACGTTACAATTCACTGTCAGTTTTGCGTCGGATTCGAAAATCTAGACTCACAGGAGAACGAGCATATGGTGCCCGAGGCAGCACTAGACCCTTGGAGACAAGTCGGCTGTAGGACGATGTATTGAATCGCGACGCAATTTGTGTGTTCCATCGTCATTAAGAGGCTCTGAACGTTACAATTAACTGTCAGTTTTGCGTCGTATTCTGAAAACTAGACTCACAGGAGAACGACCATAAGGTGCCCGAGGCAGCAAGAGACCCTTGGAGACAGGTCGGCTGTGGGACGATATATTGAATCGCGACGCAATTTGTGTGTTCCATCGTCATCAAGAGGCTCTGAACGTTACAATTCACTGTCAGTTTTGCGTCGGATTCGAAAATCTAGACTCACAGGAGAACGAGCATATGGTGCCCGAGGCAACACTAGATCCTTGGAGACAAGTCGGCTGTATGACGATGTATTGAATCGCGACGCAATTTGTGTGTTCCATCGTCATTAAGAGGCTCTGAACGTTACAATTCACTGTCAGTTTTGCGTCGGATTCGAAAATCTAGACTCACAGGAGAACGACCATAAGGTGCCCGAGGCAGCAATAGACCCTTCGAGACAAGTCGGCTGGAGGACGATGTATTGAATCGCGACGCAATTTGTGTGTTCCATCGTCATTAACAGGCTCTGAACGTTACAATTAATTGTCAGTTTTGCGTCGTATTCGAAAAACTAGACTCACAGGAGAACGAGCATATGGTGCCCGAGGCAGCACTAGACCCTTGGAGACAAGTCGGCTGGAGGACGATGTATTGAGTCGCGACGCAATTTGTGTGTCCCATCGTCATTAACAGGCTCTGAACGTTACAATTAACTGTCAGTTTTGCATCGCATTCGAAAATCTAGACTCACAGGAGAACGACCATAAGGTGCCCGAGGCAGCAAGAGACCCTTGGAGACAGGTCGGCTGTGGGACGATGTATTGAATCGCGACGCAATTTGTGTGTTCCATCGTCATTAAGAGGCTCTGAACGTTACAATTCACTGTCAGTTTTGCGTCGGATTCGAAAATCAAGACTCACAGGAGAACGAGCATATGGTGCCCGAGGCAGCACTAGACCCTTGGAGACAAGTCGGCTGGAGGACGATGTATTGAATCGCGACGCAATTTGTGTGTTCCATCGTCATTAAGAGGCTCTGAACGTTACAATTCACTGTCAGTTTTGCGTCGGATTCGAAAATCTAGACTCACAGATGAACGACCATAAGGTGCCCGAGGCAGCAATAGACCCTTGGAGACAAGTCGGCTGGAGGACGATGTATTGAATCGGGACGCAATTTGTGTGTTCCATCGTCAGTATCAGGCTCTGAACGTTACAATTAACTGTCAGTTTTGCGTCGGATTCGAAAATCTAGACTCACAGGAGAACGACCATAAGGTGCCCGAGGCAGCAAGAGACCCTTGGAGACAGGTCGGCTGGAGGACGATGTATTGAGTCGCGACGCAATTTGTGTGTCCCATCGTCATTAACAGGCTCTGAACGTTACAATTCACTGTCAGTTTGGCGTCGGATTCGAAAATCTAGACTCACAGGAGAACGAGCATATGGTGCCCGAGGCAGCACTAGACCCTTGGAGACAAGTCGGCTGGAGGACGATGTATTGAATCGCGACGCAATTTGTGTGTTCCATCGTCAATAAGAGGCTCTGAACGTTACAATTAACTGTCAGTTTTGCGTCGGATTCGAAAATCTAGACTCACAGGAGAACGACCATAAGGTGCCCGAGGCAGCAATAGACCCTTCGAGACAAGTCGGCTGGAGGACGATGTATTGAATCGCGACGCAATTTGTGTGTTCCATCGTCAGTATCAGGCTCTGAACGTTACAATTAACTGTCAGTTTTGCGTCGGATTCGAAAATCTAGACTCACAGGAGAACGACCATAAGGTGCCCGAGGCAGCACTAGACCCTTGGAGACAAGTCGGCTGGAGGACGATGTATTGAGTCGCGACGCAATTTGTGTGTCCCATCGTCATTAACAGGCTCTGAACGTTACAATTCACTGTCAGTTTTGCATCGCATTCGAAAATCTAGACTCACAGGAGAACGAGCATATGTTGCTCGAGGCAGCACTAGACCCTTGGAGACAAGTCGGCTGTAGGACGATGTATTGAATCGCGACGCAATTTGTGTGTTCCATCGTCATTAAGAGGCTCTGAACGTTAAATTTACTGTCAGTTTTGCGTCGGATTCGAAAATCTAGACTCACAGGAGAACGACCATAACGTGCCCGAGGCAGCACTAGACCCTTGGAGACAATTCGGCTGGAGGACGATGTATTGAGTCGCGACGCAATTTGTGTGTCCCATCGTCATTAACAGGATCTGAACGTTACAATTAACTGTCAGTTTTGCATCGCATTCGAAAATCTACACTCACAGGAGAACGACCATAAGGTGCTCGAGGCAGCAAGAGACCCTTGGAGACAGGTCGGCTGTGGGACGATGTATTGAATCGCGACGCAATTTGTGTGTTCCATCGTCATTAAGAGGCTCTGAACGTTACAATTAACTGTCAGTTTTGCGTCGTATTCTGAAAACTAGACTCACAGGAGAACGACCATAAGGTGCCCGAGGCAGAAAGAGACCCTTGGAGACAGGTCGGCTGTGGGACGATGTATTGAATCGCGACGCAATTTGTGTGTTCCATCGTCATCAAGAGGCTCTGAACGTTACAATTCACTGTCAGTTTTGCGTCGGATTCGAAAATCTAGACTCACAGGAGAACGAGCATATGGTGCCCGAGGCAGCACTAGACCCTTGGAGACAAGTCGGCTGTAGGACGATGTATTGAATCGCGACGCAATTTGTGTGTTCCATCGTCATTAAGAGGCTCTGAACGTTACAATTAACTGTCAGTTTTGCGTCGGATTCGAAAATCTAGACTCACAGGAGAACGACCATAAGGTGCCCGAGGCAGCAAGAGACCCTTGGAGACAGGTCGGCTGGAGGACGATGTATTGAGTCGCGACGCAATTTGTGTGTCCCATCGTCATTAACAGGCTCTGAACGTTACAATTCACTGTCAGTTTTGCGTCGGATTCGAAAATCTAGACTCACAGGAGAACGACCATAAGGTGCCCGAGGCAGCACTAGACCCTTGGAGACAAGTCGGCTGGAGGACGATGTATTGAGTCGCGACGCAATTTGAGTCCCATCGTCATTAACAGGCTCTGAACGTTACAATTCACTGTCAGTTTTGCGTCAGATTCGAAAATCTAGACTCACAGGAGAACGAGCATATGGTGCCCGAGGCAGCACTAGACCCTTGGAGACAAGTCGGCTGGAGGACGATGTATTGAGTCGCGACGCAATTTGTGTGTCCCATCGTCATTAACAGGCTCTGAACGTTACAATTAATTGTCAGTTTAGCGTCGTATTCGAAAAACTAGACTCACAGGAGAACGAGCATATGGTGCCCGAGGCAGCACTAGACCCTTGGAGACAAGTCGGCTGTAGGACGATGTATTGAATCGCGACGCAATTTGTGTGTTCCATCGTCATTAAGAGGCTCTGAACGTTACAATTAACTGTCAGTTTTGCGTCGGATTCGAAAATCTAGACTCACAGGAGAACGACCATAAGGTGCCCGAGGCAGCAAGAGACCCTTGGAGACAGGTCGGCTGGAGGACGATGTATTGAGTCGCGACGCAATTTGTGTGTCCCATCGTCATTAACAGGCTCTGAACGTTACAATTCACTGTCAGTTTTGCGTCGGATTCGAAAATCTAGACTCACAGGAGAACGAGCATATTGTGCCCGAGGCAGCACTAGACCCTTGGAGACAAGTCGGCTGGAGGACGATGTATTGAATCGCGACGCAATTTGTGTGTTCCATCGTCAATAAGAGGCTCTGAACGTTACAATTAACTGTCAGTTTTGCGTCGGATTCGAAAATCTAGACTCACAGGAGAACGACCATAAGGTGCCCGAGGCAGCACTAGACCCTTGGAGACAAGTCGGCTGGAGGACGATGTATTGAATCGCGACGCAATTTGTGTGTTCCATCGTCATTAAGAGGCTCTGAACGTTACAATTAATTGTCAGTTTTGCGTCGGATTCGAAAATCTAGACTCACTGATGAACGACCATAAGGTGCCCGAGGCAGCAATAGACCCTTCGAGACAAGTCGGCTGGAGGACGATGTATTGAATCGCGACGCAATTTGTGTGTTCCATCGTCAGTATCAGGCTCTGAACGTTACAATTAACTGTCAGTTTTGTGTCGGATTCGAAAATCTACACTCACAGGAGAACGACCATAAGGTGCCCGAGGCAGCACTAGACCCTTGGAGACAAGTCGGCTGGAGGACGATGTATAGAGTCGCGACGCAATTTGTGTGTCCCATCGTCATTAACAGGCTCTGAACGTTACAATTCACTGTCAGTTTTGCGTCAGATTCGAAAATCTAGACTCACAGGAGAACGAGCATATGGTGCCCGAGGCAGCACTAGACCCTTGGAGACAAGTCGGCTGGAGGACGATGTATTGAGTCGCGACGCAATTTGTGTGTCCCATCGTCATTAACAGGCTCTGAACGTTACAATTAACTGTCAGTTTTGCATCGCATTCGAAAATCTAGACTCACAGGAGAACGACCATAAGGTGCCCGAGGCAGCAAGAGACCCTTGGAGACAGGTCGGCTGTGGGACGATGTATTGAATCGCGACGCAATTTGTGTGTTCCATCGTCATTAAGAGGCTCTGAACGTTACAATTCACTGTCAGTTTTGCGTCGGATTCGAAAATCAAGACTCACAGGAGAACGAGCATGTGGTGCCCGAGGCAGCACTAGACCCTTGGAGACAAGTCGGCTGGAGGACGATGTATTGAATCGCGACGCAATTTGTGTGTTCCATCGTCATTAAGAGGCTCTGAACGTTACAATTCACTGTCAGTTTTGCGTCGGATTCGAAAATCTAGACTCACAGATGAACGACCATAAGGTGCCCGAGGCAGCAATAGACCCTTGGAGACAAGTCGGCTGGAGGACGATGTATTGAATCGGGACGCAATTTGTGTGTTCCATCGTCAGTATCAGGCTCTGAACGTTACAATTAACTGTCAGTTTTGCGTCGGATTCGAAAATCTAGACTCACAGGAGAACGACCATAAGGTGCCCGAGGCAGCAAGAGACCCTTGGAGACAGGTCGGCTGGAGGACGATGTATTGAGTCGCGACGCAATTTGTGTGTCCCATCGTCATTAACAGGCTCTGAACGTTACAATTCACTGTCAGTTTGGCGTCGGATTCGAAAATCTAGACTCACAGGAGAACGAGCATATGGTGCCCGAGGCAGCACTAGACCCTTGGAGACAAGTCGGCTGGAGGACGATGTATTGAATCGCGACGCAATTTGTGTGTTCCATCGTCAATAAGAGGCTCTGAACGTTACAATTAACTGTCAGTTTTGCGTCGGATTCGAAAATCTAGACTCACAGGAGAACGACCATAAGGTGCCCGAGGCAGCAATAGACCCTTCGAGACAAGTCGGCTGGAGGACGATGTATTGAATCGCGACGCAATTTGTGTGTTCCATCGTCAGTATCAGGCTCTGAACGTTACAATTAACTGTCAGTTTTGCGTCGGATTCGAAAATCTAGACTCACAGGAGAACGACCATAAGGTGCCCGAGGCAGCACTAGACCCTTGGAGACAAGTCGGCTGGAGGACGATGTATTGAGTCGCGACGCAATTTGTGTGTCCCATCGTCATTAACAGGCTCTGAACGTTACAATTCACTGTCAGTTTTGCATCGCATTCGAAAATCTAGACTCACAGGAGAACGAGCATATGTTGCTCGAGGCAGCACTAGACCCTTGGAGACAAGTCGGCTGTAGGACGATGTATTGAATCGCGACGCAATTTGTGTGTTCCATCGTCATTAAGAGGCTCTGAACGTTAAATTTACTGTCAGTTTTGCGTCGGATTCGAAAATCTAGACTCACAGGAGAACGACCATAACGTGCCCGAGGCAGCACTAGACCCTTGGAGACAATTCGGCTGGAGGACGATGTATTGAGTCGCGACGCAATTTGTGTGTCCCATCGTCATTAACAGGATCTGAACGTTACAATTAACTGTCAGTTTTGCATCGCATTCGAAAATCTACACTCACAGGAGAACGACCATAAGGTGCTCGAGGCAGCAAGAGACCCTTGGAGACAGGTCGGCTGTGGGACGATGTATTGAATCGCGACGCAATTTGTGTGTTCCATCGTCATTAAGAGGCTCTGAACGTTACAATTAACTGTCAGTTTTGCGTCGTATTCTGAAAACTAGACTCACAGGAGAACGACCATAAGGTGCCCGAGGCAGAAAGAGACCCTTGGAGACAGGTCGGCTGTGGGACGATGTATTGAATCGCGACGCAATTTGTGTGTTCCATCGTCATCAAGAGGCTCTGAACGTTACAATTCACTGTCAGTTTTGCGTCGGATTCGAAAATCTAGACTCACAGGAGAACGAGCATATGGTGCCCGAGGCAGCACTAGACCCTTGGAGACAAGTCGGCTGTAGGACGATGTATTGAATCGCGACGCAATTTGTGTGTTCCATCGTCATTAAGAGGCTCTGAACGTTACAATTAACTGTCAGTTTTGCGTCGGATTCGAAAATCTAGACTCACAGGAGAACGACCATAAGGTGCCCGAGGCAGCAAGAGACCCTTGGAGACAGGTCGGCTGGAGGACGATGTATTGAGTCGCGACGCAATTTGTGTGTCCCATCGTCATTAACAGGCTCTGAACGTTACAATTCACTGTCAGTTTTGCGTCGGATTCGAAAATCTAGACTCACAGGAGAACGACCATAAGGTGCCCGAGGCAGCACTAGACCCTTGGAGACAAGTCGGCTGGAGGACGATGTATTGAGTCGCGACGCAATTTGAGTCCCATCGTCATTAACAGGCTCTGAACGTTACAATTCACTGTCAGTTTTGCGTCAAATTCGAAAATCTAGACTCACAGGAGAACGAGCATATGGTGCCCGAGGCAGCACTAGACCCTTGGGGACAAGTCGGCTGTAGGACGATGTATTGAATCGCGACGCAATTTGTGTGTTCCATCGTCATTAAGAGGCTCTGAACGTTACAATTAACTGTCAGTTTTGCGTCGGATTCGAAAATCTAGACTCACAGGAGAACGACCATAAGGTGCCCGAGGCAGCACTAGACCCTTGGAGACAAGTCGGCTGGAGGACGATGTATTGAATCGCGACGCAATTTCTGTGTTCCATCGTCATTAAGAGGCTCTGAACGTTACAATTCACTGTCAGTTTTGCGTCGGATTCGAAAATCTAGACTCACTGATGAACGACCATAAGGTGCCCGAGGCAGCAATAGACCCTTCGAGACAAGTCGGCTGGAGGACGATGTATTGAATCGCGACGCAATTTGTGTGTTCCATCGTCAGTATCAGGCTCTGAACGTTACAATTAACTGTCAGTTTTGTGTCGGATTCGAAAATCTACACTCACAGGAGAACGACCATAAGGTGCCCGAGGCAGCACTAGACCCTTGGAGACAAGTCGGCTGGAGGACGATGTATAGAGTCGCGACGCAATTTGTGTGTCCCATCGTCATTAACAGGCTCTGAACGTTACAATTCACTGTCAGTTTTGCGTCAGATTCGAAAATCTAGACTCACAGGAGAACGAGCATATGGTGCCCGAGGCAGCACTAGACCCTTGGAGACAAGTCGGCTGGAGGACGATGTATTGAGTCGCGACGCAATTTGTGTGTCCCATCGTCATTAACAGGCTCTGAACGTTACAATTAACTGTCAGTTTTGCATCGCATTCGAAAATCTAGACTCACAGGAGAACGACCATAAGGTGCCCGAGGCAGCAAGAGACCCTTGGAGACAGGTCGGCTGTGGGACGATGTATTGAATCGCGACGCAATTTGTGTGTTCCATCGTCATCAAGAGGCTCTGAACGTTACAATTAACTGTCAGTTTTGCATCGCATTCGAAAAACAAGACTCACAGGAGAACGACCATAAGGTGCCCGAGGCAGCAATAGACCCTTGGAGACAAGTCGGCTGGAGGACGATGTATTGAATCGCGACGCAATTTGTGTGTTCCATCGTCATTAAGAGGCTCTGAACGTTACAATTAACTGTCAGTTTTGCGTCGGATTCGAAAATCTAGACACACAGGAGAACGACCATAAGGTGCCCGAGGCAGCACTAGACCCTTGGAGACAAGTCGGCTGGAGGACGATGTATTGAGTCGCGACGCAATATGTGTGTCCCATCGTCATTAACAGGCTCTGAACGTTACAATTCACTGTCAGTTTTGCGTCGGATTCGAAAATCTAGACTCACAGGAGAACGAGCATATGGTGCCCGAGGCAGCACTAGACCCTTGGAGACAAGTCGGCTGTAGGACGATGTATTGAATCGCGACGCAATTTGTGTGTTCCATCGTCATTAAGAGGCTCTGAACGTTACAATTAACTGTCAGTTTTGCGTCGTATTCTGAAAACTAGACTCACAGGAGAACGACCATAAGGTGCCCGAGGCAGCAAGAGACCCTTGGAGACAGGTCGGCTGTGGGACGATATATTGAATCGCGACGCAATTTGTGTGTTCCATCGTCATCAAGAGGCTCTGAACGTTACAATTCACTGTCAGTTTTGCGTCGGATTCGAAAATCTAGACTCACAGGAGAACGAGCATATGGTGCCCGAGGCAACACTAGATCCTTGGAGACAAGTCGGCTGTATGACGATGTATTGAATCGCGACGCAATTTGTGTGTTCCATCGTCATTAAGAGGCTCTGAACGTTACAATTCACTGTCAGTTTTGCGTCGGATTCGAAAATCTAGACTCACAGGAGAACGACCATAAGGTGCCCGAGGCAGCAATAGACCCTTCGAGACAAGTCGGCTGGAGGACGATGTATTGAATCGCGACGCAATTTGTGTGTTCCATCGTCATTAACAGGCTCTGAACGTTACAATTAATTGTCAGTTTTGCGTCGTATTCGAAAAACTAGACTCACAGGAGAACGAGCATATGGTGCCCGAGGCAGCACTAGACCCTTGGAGACAAGTCGGCTGTAGGACGATGTATTGAATCGCGACGCAATTTGTGTGTTCCATCGTCATTAAGAGGCTCTGAACGTTACAATTAACTGTCAGTTTTGCGTCGTATTCTGAAAACTAGACTCACAGGAGAACGACCATAAGGTGCCCGAGGCAGCAAGAGACCCTTGGAGACAGGTCGGCTGTGGGACGATATATTGAATCGCGACGCAATTTGTGTGTTCCATCGTCATCAAGAGGCTCTGAACGTTACAATTCACTGTCAGTTTTGCGTCGGATTCGAAAATCTAGACTCACAGGAGAACGAGCATATGGTGCCCGAGGCAACACTAGATCCTTGGAGACAAGTCGGCTGTATGACGATGTATTGAATCGCGACGCAATTTGTGTGTTCCATCGTCATTAAGAGGCTCTGAACGTTACAATTCACTGTCAGTTTTGCGTCGGATTCGAAAATCTAGACTCACAGGAGAACGACCATAAGGTGCCCGAGGCAGCAATAGACCCTTCGAGACAAGTCGGCTGGAGGACGATGTATTGAATCGCGACGCAATTTGTGTGTTCCATCGTCATTAACAGGCTCTGAACGTTACAATTAATTGTCAGTTTTGCGTCGTATTCGAAAAACTAGACTCACAGGAGAACGAGCATATGGTGCCCGAGGCAGCACTAGACCCTTGGAGACAAGTCGGCTGTAGGACGATGTATTGAATCGCGACGCAATTTGTGTGTTCCATCGTCATTAAGAGGCTCTGAACGTTACAATTAACTGTCAGTTTTGCGTCGGATTCGAAAATCTAGACTCACAGGAGAACGACCATAAGGTGCCCGAGGCAGCAAGAGACCCTTGGAGACAGGTCGGCTGGAGGACGATGTATTGAGTCGCGACGCAATTTGTGTGTCCCATCGTCATTAACAGGCTCTGAACGTTACAATTCACTGTCAGTTTTGCGTCGGATTCGAAAATCTAGACTCACAGGAGAACGAGCATATGGTGCCCGAGGCAGCACTAGACCCTTGGAGACAAGTCGGCTGGAGGACGATGTATTGAATCGCGACGCAATTTGTGTGTTCCATCGTCAATAAGAGGCTCTGAACGTTACAATTAACTGTCAGTTTTGCGTCGGATTCGAAAATCTAGACTCACAGGAGAACGACCATAAGGTGCCCGAGGCAGCACTAGACCCTTGGAGACAAGTCGGCTGGAGGACGATGTATTGAATCGCGACGCAATTTGTGTGTTCCATCGTCATTAAGAGGCTCTGAACGTTACAATTCACTGTCAGTTTTGCGTCGGATTCGAAAATCTAGACTCACAGATGAACGACCATAAGGTGCCCGAGGCAGCAATAGACCCTTGGAGACAAGTCGGCTGGAGGACGATGTATTGAATCGGGACGCAATTTGTGTGTTCCATCGTCAGTATCAGGCTCTGAACGTTACAATTCACTGTCAGTTTTGCGTCAGATTCGAAAATCTAGACTCACAGGAGATCGAGCATATGATGCCCGAGGCAGCACTAGACCCTTGGAGACAAGTCGGCTGTAGGACGATGTATTGAATGGCGACGCAATTTGTGTGTTCCATCGTCATTAAGAGGCTCTGAACGTTACAATTAACTGTCAGTTTTGCGTCGGATTCGAAAATCTAGACTCACAGGAGAACGACCATAAGGTGCCCGAGGCAGCAAGAGACCCTTGGAGACAGGTCGGCTGGAGGACGATGTATTGAGTCGCGACGCAATTTGTGTGTCCCATCGTCATTAACAGGCTCTGAACGTTACAATTCACTGTCAGTTTTGCGTCGGATTCGAAAATCTAGACTCACAGGAGAACGAGCATATGGTGCCCGAGGCAGCACTAGACCCTTGGAGACAAGTCGGCTGGAGGACGATGTATTGAATCGCGACGCAATTTGTGTGTTCCATCGTCAATAAGAGGCTCTGAACGTTACAATTAACTGTCAGTTTTGCGTCGGATTCGAAAATCTAGACTCACAGGAGAACGACCATAAGGTGCCCGAGGCAGCACTAGACCCTTGGAGACAAGTCGGCTGGAGGACGATGTATTGAATCGCGACGCAATTTGTGTGTTCCATCGTCATTAAGAGGCTCTGAACGTTACAATTCACTGTCAGTTTTGCGTCGGATTCGAAAATCTAGACTCACAGATGAACGACCATAAGGTGCCCGAGGCAGCAATAGACCCTTGGAGACAAGTCGGCTGGAGGACGATGTATTGAATCGGGACGCAATTTGTGTGTTCCATCGTCAGTATCAGGCTCTGAACGTTACAATTCACTGTCAGTTTTGCGTCAGATTCGAAAATCTAGACTCACAGGAGATCGAGCATATGATGCCCGAGGCAGCACTAGACCCTTGGAGACAAGTCGGCTGTAGGACGATGTATTGAATGGCGACGCAATTTGTGTGTTCCATCGTCATTAAGAGGCTCTGAACGTTACAATTAACTGTCAGTTTTGCGTCGGATTCGAAAATCTAGACTCACCGGAGAACGACCATAAGGTGCCCGAGGCAGCACTAGACCCTTGGAGACAAGTCGGCTGTAGGACGATGTATTGAATCGCGACGCAATTTGTGTTTTCCATCGTCATTAAGAGGCTCTGAACGTTACAATTAACTGTCAGTTTTGCGTCGGATTCGAAAATCTAGACTCACAGGACAACGACCATAAGGTGCCCGAGGCAGCACTAGACCCTTGGAAACAGGTCGGCTGTGGGACGATGTATTGAATCGCGACGCAATTTGTGTGTTCCATCGTCATCAAGAGGCTCTGAACGTTACAATTAACTGTCAGTTTTGCATCGCATTCGAAAAACAAGACTCACAGGAGAACGATCATAAGGTGCCCGAGGCAGCAATAGACCCTTGGAGACAAGTCGGCTGGAGGACGATGTATTGAATCGCGACGCAATTTGTGTGTTCCATCGTCATTAAGAAGCTCTGAACGTTACAATTAATTGTCAGTTTTGCGTCGGATTCGAAAATCTAGACTCACAGGAGAACGACCATAAGGTGCCCGAGGCAGCAATAGACCCTTGGAGACAAGTCGCCTGGAGGACGATGTATTGAGTCGAGACGCAATATGTGTGTCCCATCGTCATTAACAGGCTCTGAACGTTACAATTCACTGTCAGTTTTGCGTCGGATTCGAAAATCTAGACTCACAGGAGAACGAGCATATGGTGCCCGAGGCAGCACTAGACCCTTGGAGACAAGTCGGCTGTAGGACGATGTATTGAATCGCGACGCAATTTGTGTGTTCCATCGTCATTAAGAGGCTCTGAACGTTACAATTAACTGTCAGTTTTGCGTCGGATTCGAAAATCTAGACTCACAGGAGAACGAGCATAAGGTGCCCGAGGCAGCAACAGACCCTTCGAGACAAGTCGGCTGGAGGACGATGTATTGAATCGCGACGCAATTTGT
Organism: Schistocerca nitens; assembly: GCF_023898315.1. NCBI lineage: Eukaryota > Metazoa > Arthropoda > Insecta > Orthoptera > Acrididae > Schistocerca > Schistocerca nitens. The sequence goes on along the minus strand of NC_064623.1, from coordinate 235,081,539 downwards.
GTGTTCCATCGTCATTAACAGGCTCTGAACGTTACAATTAATTGTCAGTTTGGCGTCGTATTCGAAAAACTAGACTCGCAGGAGAACGACCATAAGGAGCCCGAGGCACCAATAGACCCTTGGAGACAAGTCGGCTGTAGGACGATGTATTGAATCGCGACGCAATTAGTGTGTTCCATCGTCATTAAGAGGCTCTGAACGTTACAATTAATTGTCAGTTTTGCGCCGGATTCGAAAAACTAGACTCATAGGAGAACGACCATAAGGTGCCCGAGGCAGCACTAGACCCTTGGAGACAAGTCGGCTGCAGGACGATGTATTGAGTCGCGACGCAATTTGTGTGTCCCATCGTCATTAACAGGCTCTGAACGTTACAATTCACTGTCAGTTTTGCGTCAGATTCGAAAATCTAGACTCACAGGAGAACGAGCATATGGTGCCCGAGGCAGCACTAGACCCTTGGAGACAAGTCGGCTGGAGGACGATGTATTGAGTCGCGACGCAATTTGTGTGTTCCATCGTCATTAACAGGCTCTGAACGTTACAATTAATTGTCAGTTTAGCGTCGTATTCGAAAAACTAGACTCACAGGAGAACGAGCATATGGTGCCCGAGGCAGCACTAGACCCTTGGAGACAAGTCGGCTGTAGGACGATGTATTGAATCGCGACGCAATTTGTGTGTTCCATCGTCATTAAGAGGCTCTGAACGTTACAATTAACTGTCAGTTTTGCGTCGGATTCGAAAATCTAGACTCACAGGAGAACGACCATAAGGTGCCCGAGGCAGCAAGAGACCCTTGGAGACAGGTCGGCTGGAGGACGATGTATTGAGTCGCGACGCAATTTGTGTGTCCCATCGTCATTAACAGGCTCTGAACGTTACAATTCACTGTCAGTTTTGCGTCGGATTCGAAAATCTAGACTCACAGGAGAACGAGCATATTGTGCCCGAGGCAGCACTAGACCCTTGGAGACAAGTCGGCTGGAGGACGATGTATTGAATCGCGACGCAATTTGTGTGTTCCACCGTCAATAAGAGGCTCTGAACGTTACAATTAACTGTCAGTTTTGCGTCGGATTCGAAAATCTAGACTCACAGGAGAACGACCATAAGGTGCCCGAGGCAGCACTAGACCCTTGGAGACAAGTCGGCTGGAGGACGATGTATTGAATCGCGACGCAATTTGTGTGTTCCATCGTCATTAAGAGGCTCTGAACGTTACAATTAATTGTCAGTTTTGCGTCGGATTCGAAAATCTAGACTCACAGATGAACGACCATAAGGTGCCCGAGGCAGCAATAGACCCTTAGAGACAAGTCGGCTGGAGGACGATGTATTGAATCGGGACGCAATTTGTGTGTTCCATCGTCAGTATCAGGCTCTGAACGTTACAATTCACTGTCAGTTTTGCGTCAGATTCGAAAATCTAGACTCACAGGAGATCGAGCATATGATGCCCGAGGCAGCACTAGACCCTTGGAGACAAGTCGGCTGTAGGACGATGTATTGAATGGCGACGCAATTTGTGTGTTCCATCGTCATTAAGAGGCTCTGAACGTTACAATTAACTGTCAGTTTTGCGTCGGATTCGAAAACCTAGACTCACAGGAGAACGACCATAAGGTGCCCGAGGCAGCACTAGACCCTTGGAGACAAGTCGGCTGGAGGACGATGTATTGAGTCGCGACGCAATTTGTGTGTCCCATCGTCATTAACAGGCTCTGAACGTTACAATTAACTGTCAGTTTTGCATCGCATTCGAAAATCTAGACTCACAGGAGAACGACCATAAGGTGCCCGAGGCAGCAAGAGACCCTTGGAGACAGGTCGGCTGTGGGACGATGTATTGAATCGCGACGCGATTTGTGTGTTCCATCGTCATCAAGAGGCTCTGAACGTTACAATTAACTGTCAGTTTTGCATCGCATTCGAAAAACAAGACTCACAGGAGAACGACCATAAGGTGCCCGAGGCAGCAATAGACCCTTGGAGACAAGTCGGCTGGAGGACGATGTATTGAGTCGCGACGCAATTTGTGTGTTCCATCGTCATTAAGAGGCTCTGAACGTTACAATTCACTGTCAGTTTTGCGTCGGATTCGAAAATCAAGACTCACAGGAGAACGAGCATATGGTGCCCGAGGCAGCACTAGACCCTTGGAGACAAGTCGGCTGGAGGACGATGTATTGAATCGCGACGCAATTTGTGTGTTCCATCGTCATTAAGAGGCTCTGAACGTTACAATTCACTGTCAGTTTTGCGTCGGATTCGAAAATCTAGACTCACAGATGAACGACCATAAGGTGCCCGAGGCAGCAATAGACCCTTGGAGACAAGTCGGCTGGAGGACGATGTATTGAATCGGGACGCAATTTGTGTGTTCCATCGTCAGTATCAGGCTCTGAACGTTACAATTCACTGTCAGTTTTGCGTCAGATTCGAAAATCTAGACTCACAGGAGATCGAGCATATGATGCCCGAGGCAGCACTAGACCCTTGGAGACAAGTCGGCTGTAGGACGATGTATTGAATGGCGACGCAATTTGTGTGTTCCATCGTCATTAACAGGCTCTGAACGTTACAATTCACTGTCAGTTTTGCGTCGGATTCGAAAATCTAGACTCACCGGAGAACGACCATAAGGTGCCCGAGGCAGCACTAGACCCTTGGAGACAAGTCGGCTGTAGGACGATGTATTGAATCGCGACGCAATTTGTGTTTTCCATCGTCATTAAGAGGCTCTGAACGTTACAATTAACTGTCAGTTTTGCGTCGGATTCGAAAATCTAGACTCACAGGAGAACGACCATAAGGTGCCCGAGGCAGCACTAGACCCTTGGAAACAGGTCGGCTGTGGGACGATGTATTGAATCGCGACGCAATTTGTGTGTTCCATCGTCATCAAGAGGCTCTGAACGTTACAATTAACTGTCAGTTTTGCATCGCATTCGAAAAACAAGACTCACAGGAGAACGATCATAAGGTGCCCGAGGCAGCAATAGACCCTTGGAGACAAGTCGGCTGGAGGACGATGTATTGAATCGCGACGCAATTTGTGTGTTCCATCGTCATTAAGAAGCTCTGAACGTTACAATTAATTGTCAGTTTTGCGTCGGATTCGAAAATCTAGACTCACAGGAGAACGACCATAAGGTGCCCGAGGCAGCAATAGACCCTTGGAGACAAGTCGCCTGGAGGACGATGTATTGAGTCGAGACGCAAAATGTGTGTCCCATCGTCATTAACAGGCTCTGAACGTTACAATTCACTGTCAGTTTTGCGTCGGATTCGAAAATCTAGACTCACAGGAGAACGAGCATATGGTGCCCGAGGCAGCACTAGACCCTTGGAGACAAGTCGGCTGTAGGACGATGTATTGAATCGCGACGCAATTTGTGTGTTCCATCGTCATTAAGAGGCTCTGAACGTTACAATTAACTGTCAGTTTTGCGTCGGATTCGAAAATCTAGACTCACAGGAGAACGAGCATAAGGTGCCCGAGGCAGCAACAGACCCTTCGAGACAAGTCGGCTGGAGGACGATGTATTGAATCGCGACGCAATTTGTGTGTTCCATCGTCATTAACAGGCTCTGAACGTTACAATTAATTGTCAGTTTGGCGTCGTATTCGAAAAACTAGACTCGCAGGAGAACGACCATAAGGAGCCCGAGGCACCAATAGACCCTTGGAGACAAGTCGGCTGTAGGACGATGTATTGAATCGCGACGCAATTAGTGTGTTCCATCGTCATTAAGAGGCTCTGAACGTTACAATTAATTGTCAGTTTTGCGCCGGATTCGAAAAACTAGACTCATAGGAGAACGACCATAAGGTGCCCGAGGCAGCAGTAGACCCTTGGAGACAAGTCGGCTGCAGGACGATGTATTGAGTCGCGACGCAATTTGTGTGTCCCATCGTCATTAACAGGCTCTGAACGTTACAATTCACTGTCAGTTTTGCGTCAGATTCGAAAATCTAGACTCACAGGAGAACGAGCATATGGTGCCCGAGGCAGCACTAGACCCTTGGAGACAAGTCGGCTGGAGGACGATGTATTGAGTCGCGACGCAATTTGTGTGTTCCATCGTCATTAACAGGCTCTGAACGTTACAATTAATTGTCAGTTAAGCGTCGTATTCGAAAAACTAGACTCACAGGAGAACGAGCATATGGTGCCCGAGGCAGCACTAGACCCTTGGAGACAAGTCGGCTGTAGGACGATGTATTGAATCGCGACGCAATTTGTGTGTTCCATCGTCATTAAGAGGCTCTGAACGTTACAATTAACTGTCAGTTTTGCGTCGGATTCGAAAATCTAGACTCACAGGAGAACGACCATAAGGTGCCCGAGGCAGCAAGAGACCCTTGGAGACAGGTCGGCTGGAGGACGATGTATTGAGTCGCGACGCAATTTGTGTGTCCCATCGTCATTAACAGGCTCTGAACGTTACAATTCACTGTCAGTTTTGCGTCGGATTCGAAAATCTAGACTCACAGGAGAACGAGCATATTGTGCCCGAGGCAGCACTAGACCCTTGGAGACAAGTCGGCTGGAGGACGATGTATTGAATCGCGACGCAATTTGTGTGTTCCATCGTCAATAAGAGGCTCTGAACGTTACAATTAACTGTCAGTTTTGCGTCGGATTCGAAAATCTAGACTCACAGGAGAACGACCATAAGGTGCCCGAGGCAGCACTAGACCCTTGGAGACAAGTCGGCTGGAGGACGATGTATTGAATCGCGACGCAATTTGTGTGTTCCATCGTCATTAAGAGGCTCTGAACGTTACAATTAATTGTCAGTTTTGCGTCGGATTCGAAAATCTAGACTCACAGATGAACGACCATAAGGTGCCCGAGGCAGCAATAGACCCTTAGAGACAAGTCGGCTGGAGGACGATGTATTGAATCGGGACGCAATTTGTTTGTTCCATCGTCAGTATCAGGCTCTGAACGTTACAATTCACTGTCAGTTTTGCGTCAGATTCGAAAATCTAGACTCACAGGAGATCGAGCATATGATGCCCGAGGCAGCACTAGACCCTTGGAGACAAGTCGGCTGTAGGACGATGTATTGAATGGCGACGCAATTTGTGTGTTCCATCGTCATTAAGAGGCTCTGAACGTTACAATTAACTGTCAGTTTTGCATCGCATTCGAAAAACAAGACTCACAGGAGAACGACCATAAGGTGCCCGAGGCAGCAATAGACCCTTGGAGACAAGTCGGCTGGAGGACGATGTATTGAATCGCGACGCAATTTGTGTGTTCCATCGTCATTAAGAGGCTCTGAACGTTACAATTCACTGTCAGTTTTGCGTCGGATTCGAAAATCTAGACTCACAGATGAACGACCATAAGGTGCCCGAGGCAGCAATAGACCCTTGGAGACAAGTCGGCTGGAGGACGATGTATTGAATCGGGACGCAATTTGTGTGTTCCATCGTCAGTATCAGGCTCTGAACGTTACAATTCACTGTCAGTTTTGCGTCAGATTCGAAAATCTAGACTCACAGGAGATCGAGCATATGATGCCCGAGGCAGCACTAGACCCTTGGAGACAAGTCGGCTGTAGGACGATGTATTGAATGGCGACGCAATTTGTGTGTTCCATCGTCATTAACAGGCTCTGAACGTTACAATTCACTGTCAGTTTTGCGTCGGATTCGAAAATCTAGACTCACCGGAGAACGACCATAAGGTGCCCGAGGCAGCACTAGACCCTTGGAGACAAGTCGGCTGTAGGACGATGTATTGAATCGCGACGCAATTTGTGTTTTCCATCGTCATTAAGAGGCTCTGAACGTTACAATTAACTGTCAGTTTTGCGTCGGATTCGAAAATCTAGACTCACAGGAGAACGACCATAAGGTGCCCGAGGCAGCACTAGACCCTTGGAAACAGGTCGGCTGTGGGACGATGTATTGAATCGCGACGCAATTTGTGTGTTCCATCGTCATCAAGAGGCTCTGAACGTTACAATTAACTGTCAGTTTTGCATCGCATTCGAAAAACAAGACTCACAGGAGAACGATCATAAGGTGCCCGAGGCAGCAATAGACCCTTGGAGACAAGTCGGCTGGAGGACGATGTATTGAATCGCGACGCAATTTGTGTGTTCCATCGTCATTAAGAAGCTCTGAACGTTACAATTAATTGTCAGTTTTGCGTCGGATTCGAAAATCTAGACTCACAGGAGAACGACCATAAGGTGCCCGAGGCAGCAATAGACCCTTGGAGACAAGTCGCCTGGAGGACGATGTATTGAGTCGAGACGCAATATGTGTGTCCCATCGTCATTAACAGGCTCTGAACGTTACAATTCACTGTCAGTTTTGCGTCGGATTCGAAAATCTAGACTCACAGGAGAACGAGCATATGGTGCCCGAGGCAGCACTAGACCCTTGGAGACAAGTCGGCTGTAGGACGATGTATTGAATCGCGACGCAATTTGTGTGTTCCATCGTCATTAAGAGGCTCTGAACGTTACAATTAACTGTCAGTTTTGCGTCGGATTCGAAAATCTAGACTCACAGGAGAACGAGCATAAGGTGCCCGAGGCAGCAACAGACCCTTCGAGACAAGTCGGCTGGAGGACGATGTATTGAATCGCGACGCAATTTGTGTGTTCCATCGTCATTAACAGGCTCTGAACGTTACAATTAATTGTCAGTTTGGCGTCGTATTCGAAAAACTAGACTCGCAGGAGAACGACCATAAGGAGCCCGAGGCACCAATAGACCCTTGGAGACAAGTCGGCTGTAGGACGATGTATTGAATCGCGACGCAATTAGTGTGTTCCATCGTCATTAAGAGGCTCTGAACGTTACAATTAATTGTCAGTTTTGCGCCGGATTCGAAAAACTAGACTCATAGGAGAACGACCATAAGGTGCCCGAGGCAGCACTAGACCCTTGGAGACAAGTCGGCTGCAGGACGATGTATTGAGTCGCGACGCAATTTGTGTGTCCCATCGTCATTAACAGGCTCTGAACGTTACAATTCACTGTCAGTTTTGCGTCAGATTCGAAAATCTAGACTCACAGGAGAACGAGCATATGGTGCCCGAGGCAGCACTAGACCCTTGGAGACAAGTCGGCTGGAGGACGATGTATTGAGTCGCGACGCAATTTGTGTGTTCCATCGTCATTAACAGGCTCTGAACGTTACACTTAATTGTCAGTTTAGCGTCGTATTCGAAAAACTAGACTCACAGGAGAACGAGCATATGGTGCCCGAGGCAGCACTAGACCCTTGGAGACAAGTCGGCTGTAGGACGATGTATTGAATCGCGACGCAATTTGTGTGTTCCATCGTCATTAAGAGGCTCTGAACGTTACAATTAACTGTCAGTTTTGCGTCGGATTCGAAAATCTAGACTCACAGGAGAACGACCATAAGGTGCCCGAGGCAGCAAGAGACCCTTGGAGACAGGTCGGCTGGAGGACGATGTATTGAGTCGCGACGCAATTTGTGTGTCCCATCGTCATTAACAGGCTCTGAACGTTACAATTCACTGTCAGTTTTGCGTCGGATTCGAAAATCTAGACTCACAGGAGAACGAGCATATTGTGCCCGAGGCAGCACTAGACCCTTGGAGACAAGTCGGCTGGAGGACGATGTATTGAATCGCGACGCAATTTGTGTGTTCCATCGTCAATAAGAGGCTCTGAACGTTACAATTAACTGTCAGTTTTGCGTCGGATTCGAAAATCTAGACTCACAGGAGAACGACCATAAGGTGCCTGAGGCAGCACTAGACCCTTGGAGACAAGTCGGCTGGAGGACGATGTATTGAATCGCGACGCAATTTGTGTGTTCCATCGTCATTAAGAGGCTCTGAACGTTACAATTAATTGTCAGTTTTGCGTCGGATTCGAAAATCTAGACTCACAGATGAACGACCATAAGGTGCCCGAGGCAGCAATAGACCCTTAGAGACAAGTCGGCTGGAGGACGATGTATTGAATCGGGACGCAATTTGTGTGTTCCATCGTCAGTATCAGGCTCTGAACGTTACAATTCACTGTCAGTTTTGCGTCAGATTCGAAAATCTAGACTCACAGGAGATCGAGCATATGATGCCCGAGGCAGCACTAGACCCTTGGAGACAAGTCGGCTGTAGGACGATGTATTGAATGGCGACGCAATTTGTGTGTTCCATCGTCATTAAGAGGCTCTGAACGTTACAATTAACTGTCAGTTTTGCGTCGGATTCGAAAACCTAGACTCACAGGAGAACGACCATAAGGTGCCCGAGGCAGCACTAGACCCTTGGAGACAAGTCGGCTGGAGGACGATGTATTGAGTCGCGACGCAATTTGTGTGTCCCATCGTCATTAACAGGCTCTGAACGTTACAATTAACTGTCAGTTTTGCATCGCATTCGAAAATCTAGACTCACAGGAGAACGACCATAAGGTGCCCGAGGCAGCAAGAGACCCTTTGAGACAGGTCGGCTGTGGGACGATGTATTGAATCGCGACGCGATTTGTGTGTTCCATCGTCATCAAGAGGCTCTGAACGTTACAATTAACTGTCAGTTTTGCATCGCATTCGAAAAACAAGACTCACAGGAGAACGACCATAAGGTGCCCGAGGCAGCAATAGACCCTTGGAGACAAGTCGGCTGGAGGACGATGTATTGAATCGCGACGCAATTTGTGTGTTCCATCGTCATTAAGAGGCTCTGAACGTTACAATTCACTGTCAGTTTTGCGTCGGATTCGAAAATCAAGACTCACAGGAGAACGAGCATATGGTGCCCGAGGCAGCACTAGACCCTTGGAGACAAGTCGGCTGGAGGACGATGTATTGAATCGCGACGCAATTTGTGTGTTCCATCGTCATTAAGAGGCTCTGAACGTTACAATTCACTGTCAGTTTTGCGTCGGATTCGAAAATCTAGACTCACAGATGAACGACCATAAGGTGCCCGAGGCAGCAATAGACCCTTGGAGACAAGTCGGCTGGAGGACGATGTATTGAATCGGGACGCAATTTGTGTGTTCCATCGTCAGTATCAGGCTCTGAACGTTACAATTCACTGTCAGTTTTGCGTCAGATTCGAAAATCTAGACTCACAGGAGATCGAGCATATGATGCCCGAGGCAGCACTAGACCCTTGGAGACAAGTCGGCTGTAGGACGATGTATTGAATGGCGACGCAATTTGTGTGTTCCATCGTCATTAACAGGCTCTGAACGTTACAATTCACTGTCAGTTTTGCGTCGGATTCGAAAATCTAGACTCACCGGAGAACGACCATAAGGTGCCCGAGGCAGCACTAGACCCTTGGAGACAAGTCGGCTGTAGGACGATGTATTGAATCGCGACGCAATTTGTGTTTTCCATCGTCATTAAGAGGCTCTGAACGTTACAATTAACTGTCAGTTTTGCGTCGGATTCGAAAATCTAGACTCACAGGAGAACGACCATAAGGTGCCCGAGGCAGCACTAGACCCTTGGAAACAGGTCGGCTGTGGGACGATGTATTGAATCGCGACGCAATTTGTGTGTTCCATCGTCATCAAGAGGCTCTGAACGTTACAATTAACTGTCAGTTTTGCATCGCATTCGAAAAACAAGACTCACAGGAGAACGATCATAAGGTGCCCGAGGCAGCAATAGACCCTTGGAGACAAGTCGGCTGGAGGACGATGTATTGAATCGCGACGCAATTTGTGTGTTCCATCGTCATTAAGAAGCTCTGCACGTTACAATTAGTTGTCAGTTTTGCGTCGGATTCGAAAATCTAGACTCACAGGAGAACGACCATAAGGTGCCCGAGGCAGCAATAGACCCTTGGAGACAAGTCGCTTGGAGGACGATGTATTGAGTCGAGACGCAATATGTGTGTCCCATCGTCATTAACAGGCTCTGAACGTTACAATTCACTGTCAGTTTTGCGTCGGATTCGAAAATCTAGACTCACAGGAGAACGAGCATATGGTGCCCGAGGCAGCACTAGACCCTTGGAGACAAGTCGGCTGTAGGACGATGTATTGAATCGCGACGCAATTTGTGTGTTCCATCGTCATTAAGAGGCTCTGAACGTTACAATTAACTGTCAGTTTTGCGTCGGATTCGAAAATCTAGACTCACAGGAGAACGAGCATAAGGTGCCCGAGGCAGCAACAGACCCTTCGAGACAAGTCGGCTGGAGGACGATGTATTGAATCGCGACGCAATTTGTGTGTTCCATCGTCATTAACAGGCTCTGAACGTTACAATTAATTGTCAGTTTGGCGTCGTATTCGAAAAACTAGACTCGCAGGAGAACGACCATAAGGAGCCCGAGGCACCAATAGACCCTTGGAGACAAGTCGGCTGTAGGACGATGTATTGAATCGCGACGCAATTAGTGTGTTCCATCGTCATTAAGAGGCTCTGAACGTTACAATTAATTGTCAGTTTTGCGCCGGATTCGAAAAACTAGACTCATAGGAGAACGACCATAAGGTGCCCGAGGCAGCAGTAGACCCTTGGAGACAAGTCGGCTGCAGGACGATGTATTGAGTCGCGACGCAATTTGTGTGTCCCATCGTCATTAACAGGCTCTGAACGTTACAATTCACTGTCAGTTTTGCGTAGGATTCGAAAATCTAGACTCACAGGAGAACGAGCATATGGTGCCCGAGGCAGCACTAGACCCTTGGAGACAAGTCGGCTGGAGGACGATGTATTGAGTCGCGACGCAATTTGTGTGTTCCATCGTCATTAACAGGCTCTGAACGTTACAATTAATTGTCAGTTTAGCGTCGTATTCGAAAAACTAGACTCACAGGAGAACGAGCATATGGTGCCCGAGGCAGCACTAGACCCTTGGAGACAAGTCGGCTGTAGGACGATGTATTGAATCGCGACGCAATTTGTGTGTTCCATCGTCATTAAGAGGCTCTGAACGTTACAATTCACTGTCAGTTTTGCGTCGGATTCGAAAATCTAGACTCACAGATGAACGACCATAAGGTGCCCGAGGCAGCAATAGACCCTTGGAGACAAGTCGGCTGGAGGACGATGTATTGAATCGGGACGCAATTTGTGTGTTCCATCGTCAGTATCAGGCTCTGAACGTTACAATTCACTGTCAGTTTTGCGTCAGATTCGAAAATCTAGACTCACAGGAGATCGAGCATATGATGCCCGAGGCAGCACTAGACCCTTGGAGACAAGTCGGCTGTAGGACGATGTATTGAATGGCGACGCAATTTGTGTGTTCCATCGTCATTAAGAGGCTCTGAACGTTACAATTAACTGTCAGTTTTGCGTCGGATTCGAAAATCTAGACTCACAGGAGAACGAGCATATGGTGCCCGAGGCAGCACTAGACCCTTGGAGACAAGTCGGCTGTAGGACGATGTATTGAATCGCGACGCAATTTGTGTGTTCCATCGTCATTAAGAGGCTCTGAACGTTACAATTAACTGTCAGTTTTGCGTCGGATTCGAAAATCTAGACTCACAGGAGAACGACCATAAGGTGCCCGAGGCAGCAAGAGACCCTTGGAGACAGGTCGGCTGGAGGACGATGTATTGAGTCGCGACGCAATTTGTGTGTCCCATCGTCATTAACAGGCTCTGAACGTTACAATTCACTGTCAGTTTTGCGTCGGATTCGAAAATCTAGACTCACAGGAGAACGAGCATATGGTGCCCGAGGCAGCACTAGACCCTTGGAGACAAGTCGGCTGGAGGACGATGTATTGAATCGCGACGCAATTTGTGTGTTCCATCGTCAATAAGAGGCTCTGAACGTTACAATTAACTGTCAGTTTTGCGTCGGATTCGAAAATCTAGACTCACAGGAGAACGACCATAAGGTGCCCGAGGCAGCACTAGACCCTTGGAGACAAGTCGGCTGGAGGACGATGTATTGAATCGCGACGCAATTTGTGTGTTCCATCGTCATTAAGAGGCTCTGAACGTTACAATTCACTGTCAGTTTTGCGTCGGATTCGAAAATCTAGACTCACAGATGAACGACCATAAGGTGCCCGAGGCAGCAATAGACCCTTGGAGACAAGTCGGCTGGAGGACGATGTATTGAATCGGGACGCAATTTGTGTGTTCCATCGTCAGTATCAGGCTCTGAACGTTACAATTCACTGTCAGTTTTGCGTCAGATTCGAAAATCTAGACTCACAGGAGATCGAGCATATGATGCCCGAGGCAGCACTAGACCCTTGGAGACAAGTCGGCTGTAGGACGATGTATTGAATGGCGACGCAATTTGTGTGTTCCATCGTCATTAAGAGGCTCTGAACGTTACAATTACCTGTCAGTTTTGCGTCGGATTCGAAAATCTAGACTCACCGGAGAACGACCATAAAGTGCCCGAGGCAGCACTAGACCCTTGGAGACAAGTCGGCTGTAGGACGATGTATTGAATCGCGACGCAATTTGTGTTTTCCATCGTCATTAAGAGGCTCTGAACGTTACAATTAACTGTCAGTTTTGCGTCGGATTCGAAAATCTAGACTCACAGGAGAACGACCATAAGGTGCCCGAGGCAGCACTAGACCCTTGGAAACAGGTCGGCTGTGGGACGATGTATTGAATCGCGACGCAATTTGTGTGTTCCATCGTCATCAAGAGGCTCTGAACGTTACAATTAACTGTCAGTTTTGCATCGCATTCGAAAAACAAGACTCACAGGAGAACGATCATAAGGTGCCCGAGGCAGCAATAGACCCTTGGAGACAAGTCGGCTGGAGGACGATGTATTGAATCGCGACGCAATTTGTGTGTTCCATCGTCATTAAGAAGCTCTGAACGTTACAATTAATTGTCAGTTTTGCGTCGGATTCGAAAATCTAGACTCACAGGAGAACGACCATAAGGTGCCCGAGGCAGCAATAGACCCTTGGAGACAAGTCGCCTGGAGGACGATGTATTGAGTCGAGACGCAATATGTGTGTCCCATCGTCATTAACAGGCTCTGAACGTTACAATTCACTGTCAGTTTTGCGTCGGATTCGAAAATCTAGACTCACAGGAGAACGAGCATATGGTGCCCGAGGCAGCACTAGACCCTTGGAGACAAGTCGGCTGTAGGACGATGTATTGAATCGCGACGCAATTTGTGTGTTCCATCGTCATTAAGAGGCTCTGAACGTTACAATTAACTGTCAGTTTTGCGTCGGATTCGAAAATCTAGACTCACAGGAGAACGAGCATAAGGTGCCCGAGGCAGCAACAGACCCTTCGAGACAAGTCGGCTGGAGGACGATGTATTGAATCGCGACGCAATTTGTGTGTTCCATCGTCATTAACAGGCTCTGAACGTTACAATTAATTGTCAGTTTGGCGTCGTATTCGAAAAACTAGACTCGCAGGAGAACGACCATAAGGAGCCCGAGGCACCAATAGACCCTTGGAGACAAGTCGGCTGTAGGACGATGTATTGAATCGCGACGCAATTAGTGTGTTCCATCGTCATTAAGAGGCTCTGAACGTTACAATTAATTGTCAGTTTTGCGCCGGATTCGAAAAACTAGACTCATAGGAGAACGACCATAAGGTGCCCGAGGCAGCACTAGACCCTTGGAGACAAGTCGGCTGCAGGACGATGTATTGAGTCGCTACGCAATTTGTGTGTCCCATCGTCATTAACAGGCTCTGAACGTTACAATTCACTGTCAGTTTTGCGTCAGATTCGAAAATCTAGACACAGGAGAACGAGCATATGGTGCCCGAGGCAGCACTAGACCCTTGGAGACAAGTCGGCTGGAGGACGATGTATTGAGTCGCGACGCAATTTGTGTGTTCCATCGTCAATAAGAGGCTCTGAACGTTACAATTAACTGTCAGTTTTGCGTCGGATTCGAAAATCTAGACTCACAGGAGAACGACCATAAGGTGCCCGAGGCAGCACTAGACCCTTGGAGACAAGTCGGCTGGAGGACGATGTATTGAATCGCGACGCAATTTGTGTGTTCCATCGTCATTAAGAGGCTCTGAACGTTACAATTAATTGTCAGTTTTGCGTCGGATTCGAAAATCTAGACTCACAGATGAACGACCATAAGGTGCCCGAGGCAGCAATAGACCCTTAGAGACAAGTCGGCTGGAGGACGATGTATTGAATCGGGACGCAATTTGTGTGTTCCATCGTCAGTATCAGGCTCTGAACGTTACAATTCACTGTCAGTTTTGCGTCAGATTCGAAAATCTAGACTCACAGGAGATCGAGCATATGATGCCCGAGGCAGCACTAGACCCTTGGAGACAAGTCGGCTGTAGGACGATGTATTGAATGGCGACGCAATTTGTGTGTTCCATCGTCATTAAGAGGCTCTGAACGTTAGAATTAACTGTCAGTTTTGCGTCGGATTCGAAAACCTAGACTCACAGGAGAACGACCATAAGGTGCCCGAGGCAGCACTAGACCCTTGGAGACAAGTCGGCTGGAGGACGATGTATTGAGTCGCGACGCAATTTGTGTGTCCCATCGTCATTAACAGGCTCTGAACGTTACAATTAACTGTCAGTTTTGCATCGCATTCGAAAATCTAGACTCACAGGAGAACGACCATAAGGTGCCCGAGGCAGCAAGAGACCCTTGGAGACAGGTCGGCTGTGGGACGATGTATTGAATCGCGACGCGATTTGTGTGTTCCATCGTCATCAAGAGGCTCTGAACGTTACAATTAACTGTCAGTTTTGCATCGCATTCGAAAAACAAGACTCACAGGAGAACGACCATAAGGTGCCCGAGGCAGCAATAGACCCTTGGAGACAAGTCGGCTGGAGGACGATGTATTGAATCGCGACGCAATTTGTGTGTTCCATCGTCATTAAGAGGCTCTGAACGTTACAATTCACTGTCAGTTTTGCGTCGGATTCGAAAATCTAGACTCACAGATGAACGACCATAAGGTGCCCGAGGCAGCAATAGACCCTTCGAGACAAGTCGTCTGGAGGACGATGTATTGAATCGCGACGCAATTTGTGTGTTCCATCGTCAGTATCAGGCTCTGAACGTTACAATTAACTGTCAGTTTTGCGTCGGATTCGAAAATCTAGACTCACAGGAGAACGACCATAAGGTGCCCGAGGCAGCACTAGACCCTTGGAGACAAGTCGGCTGTAGGACGATGTATTGAATCGCGACGCAATTTGTGTTTTCCATCGTCATTAAGAGGCTCTGAACGTTACAATTAACTGTCAGTTTTGCGTCGGATTCGAAAATCTAGACTCACAGGAGAACGACCATAAGGTGCCCGAGGCAGCACTAGACCCTTGGAAACAGGTCGGCTGTGGGACGATGTATTGAATCGCGACGCAATTTGTGTGTTCCATCGTCATCAAGAGGCTCTGAACGTTACAATTAACTGTCAGTTTTGCATCGCATTCGAAAAACAAGACTCACAGGAGAACGACCATAAGGTGCCCGAGGCAGCAATAGACCCTTGGAGACAAGTCGGCTGGAGGACGATGTATTGAATCGCGACGCAATTTGTGTGTTCCATCGTCATTAAGAGGCTCTGAACGTTACAATTAATTGTCAGTTTTGCGTCGGATTCGAAAATCTAGACTCACAGGAGAACGACCATAAGGTGCCCGAGGCAGCAATAGACCCTTGGAGACAAGTCGCCTGGAGGACGATGTATTGAGTCGAGACGCAATATGTGTGTCCCATCGTCATTAACAGGCTCTGAACGTTACAATTCACTGTCAGTTTTGCGTCGGATTCGAAAATCTAGACTCACAGGTGAACGTGCATATGGTGCCCGAGGCAGCACTAGACCCTTGGAGACAAGTCGGCTGTAGGACGATGTATTGAATCGCGACGCAATTTGTGTGTTCCATCGTCATTAAGAGGCTCTGAACGTTACAATTAACTGTCAGTTTTGCGTCGGATTCGAAAATCTAGACTCACAGGAGAACGAGCATAAGGTGCCCGAGGCAGCAACAGACCCTTCGAGACAAGTCGGCTGTAGGACGATGTATTGAATCGCGACGCAATTTGTGTGTTCCATCGTCATTAACAGGCTCTGAACGTTACAATTAATTGTCAGTTTGGCGTCGTATTCGAAAAACTAGACTCGCAGGAGAACGACCATAAGGAGCCCGAGGCACCAATAGACCCTTGGAGACAAGTCGGCTGTAGGACGATGTATTGAATCGCGACGCAATTAGTGTGTTCCATCGTCATTAAGAGGCTCTGAACGTTACAATTAATTGTCAGTTTTGCGCCGGATTCGAAAAACTAGACTCATAGGAGAACGACCATAAGGTGCCCGAGGCAGCACTAGACCCTTGGAGACAAGTCGGCTGGAGGACGATGTATTGAGTCGCGACGCAATTTGTGTGTCCCATCGTCATTAACAGGCTCTGAACGTTACAATTCACTGTCAGTTTTGCGTCAGATTCGAAAATCTAGACTCACAGGAGAACGAGCATATGGTGCCCGAGGCAGCACTAGACCCTTGGAGACAAGTCGGCTGGAGGACGATGTATTGAGTCGCGACGCAATTTGTGTGTTCCATCGTCATTAACAGGCTCTGAACGTTACAATTAATTGTCAGTTTTGCGTCGTATTCGAAAAACTAGACTCACAGGAGAACGAGCATATGGTGCCCGAGGCAGCACTAGACCCTTGGAGACAAGTCGGCTGTAGGACGATGTATTGAATCGCGACGCAATTTGTGTGTTCCATCGTCATTAAGAGGCTCTGAACGTTACAATTAACTGTCAGTTTTGCGTCGGATTCGAAAATCTAGACTCACAGGAGAACGACCATAAGGTGCCCGAGGCAGCAAGAGACCCTTGGAGACAGGTCGGCTGTAGGACGATGTATTGAGTCGCGACGCAATTTGTGTGTCCCATCGTCATTAACAGGCTCTGAACGTTACAATTCACTGTCAGTTTTGCGTCGGATTCGAAAATCTAGACTCACAGGAGAACGAGCATATTGTGCCCGAGGCAGCACTAGACCCTTGGAGACAAGTCGGCTGGAGGACGATGTATTGAATCGCGACGCAATTTGTGTGTTCCATCGTCAATAAGAGGCTCTGAACGTTACAATTAACTGTCAGTTTTGCGTCGGATTCGAAAATCTAGACTCACAGGAGAACGACCATAAGGTGCCCGAGGCAGCACTAGACCCTTGGAGACAAGTCGGCTGGAGGACGATGTATTGAATCGCGACGCAATTTGTGTGTTCCATCGTCATTAAGAGGCTCTGAACGTTACAATTCACTGTCAGTTTTGCGTCGGATTCGAAAATCTAGACTCACAGATGAACGACCATAAGGTGCCCGAGGCAGCAATAGACCCTTGGAGACAAGTCGGCTGGAGGACGATGTATTGAATCGCGACGCAATTTGTGTGTTCCATCGTCAGTATCAGGCTCTGAACGTTACAATTAACTGTCAGTTTTGCGTCGGATTCGAAAATCTAGACTCACAGGAGAACGACCATAAGGTGCCCGAGGCAGCACTAGACCCTTGGAGACAAGTCGGCTGGAGGACGATGTATTGAATCGCGACGCAATTTGTGTGTTCCATCGTCATTAAGAGGCTCTGAACGTTACAATTAACTGTCAGTTTTGCGTCGGATTCGAAAATCTAGACTCACAGGAGAACGACCATAAGGTGCCCGAGGCAGCAATAGACCCTTGGAGACAAGTCGCCTGGAGGACGATGTATTGAGTCGCGACGCAATATGTGTGTTCCATCGTCATTAACAGGCTCTGAACGTTACAATTCACTGTCAGTTTTGCGTCGGATTCGAAAATCTAGACTCACAGGAGAACGAGCATATGGTGCCCGAGGCAGCACTAGACCCTTGGAGACAAGTCGGCTGGAGGACGATGTATTGAATCGCGACGCAATTTGTGTGTTCCATCGTCATTAAGAGGCTCTGAACGTTACAATTCACTGTCAGTTTTGCGTCGGATTCGAAAATCTAGACTCACAGATGAACGACCATAAGGTGCCCGAGGCAGCAATAGACCCTTCGAGACAAGTCGGCTGGAGGACGATGTATTGAATCGCGACGCAATTTGTGTGTTCCATCGTCAGTATCAGGCTCTGAACGTTACAATTAACTGTCAGTTTTGCGTCGGATTCGAAAATCTAGACTCACAGGAGAACGACCATAAGGTGCCCGAGGCAGCACTAGACCCTTGGAGACAAGTCGGCTGTAGGACGATGTATTGAATCGCGACGCAATTTGTGTTTTCCATCGTCATTAAGAGGCTCTGAACGTTACAATTAACTGTCAGTTTTGCGTCGGATTCGAAAATCTAGACTCACAGGAGAACGACCATAAGGTGCCCGAGGCAGCACTAGACCCTTGGAAACAGGTCGGCTGTGGGACGATGTATTGAATCGCGACGCAATTTGTGTGTTCCATCGTCATCAAGAGGCTCTGAACGTTACAATTAACTGTCAGTTTTGCATCGCATTCGAAAAACAAGACTCACAGGAGAACGACCATAAGGTGCCCGAGGCAGCAATAGACCCTTGGAGACAAGTCGGCTGGAGGACGATGTATTGAATCGCGACGCAATTTGTGTGTTCCATCGTCATTAAGAGGCTCTGAACGTTACAATTAATTGTCAGTTTTGCGTCGGATTCGAAAATCTAGACTCACAGGAGAACGACCATAAGGTGCCCGAGGCAGCAATAGACCCTTGGAGACAAGTCGCCTGGAGGACGATGTATTGAGTCGAGACGCAATATGTGTGTCCCATCGTCATTAACAGGCTCTGAACGTTACAATTCACTGTCAGTTTTGCGTCGGATTCGAAAATCTAGACTCACAGGAGAACGAGCATATGGTGCCCGAGGCAGCACTAGACCCTTGGAGACAAGTCGGCTGTAGGACGATGTATTGAATCGCGACGCAATTTGTGTGTTCCATCGTCATTAAGAGGCTCTGAACGTTACAATTAACTGTCAGTTTTGCGTCGGATTCGAAAATCTAGTCTCACAGGAGAACGAGCATAAGGTGCCCGAGGCAGCAACAGACCCTTCGAGACAAGTCGGCTGGAGGACGATGTATTGAATCGCGACGCAATTTGTGTGTTCCATCGTCATTAACAGGCTCTGAACGTTACAATTAATTGTCAGTTTGGCGTCGTATTTGAAAAACTAGACTCGCAGGAGAACGACCATAAGGAGCCCGAGGCACCAATAGACCCTTGGAGACAAGTCGGCTGTAGGACGATGTATTGAATCGCGACGCAATTTGTGTGTTCCATCGTCATTAAGAGGCTCTGAACGTTACAATTAATTGTCAGTTTTGCGCCGGATTCGAAAAACTAGACTCATAGGAGAACGACCATAAGGTGCCCGAGGCAGCACTAGACCCTTGGAGACAAGTCGGCTGGAGGACGATGTATTGAGTCGCGACGCAATTTGTGTGTCCCATCGTCATTAACAGGCTCTGAACGTTACAATTCACTGTCAGTTTTGCGTCAGATTCGAAAATCTAGACTCACAGGAGAACGAGCATATGGTGCCCGAGGCAGCACTAGACCCTTGGAGACAAGTCGGCTGGAGGACGATGTATTGAGTCGCGACGCAATTTGTGTGTCCCATCGTCATTAACAGGCTCTGAACGTTACAATTAACTGTCAGTTTTGCATCGCATTCGAAAATCTAGACTCACAGGAGAACGACCATAAGGTGCCCGAGGCAGCAAGAGACCCTTGGAGACAGGTCGGCTGTGGGACGATGTATTGAATCGCGACGCAATTTGTGTGTTCCATCGTCATCAAGAGGCTCTGAACGTTACAATTCACTGTCAGTTTTGCGTCGGATTTGAAAATCTAGACTCACAGGAGAACGACCATAAGGTGCCCGAGGCAGCAATAGAGCCTTGGAGACAGGTCGGCTGGAGGACGATGTATTGAATCGCGACGCAATTTGTGTGTTCCATCGTCATTAACAGGCTCTGAACGTTACAATTAATTGTCAGTTTTGCGTCGTATTCGAAAAACTAGACTCACAGGAGAACGAGCATATGGTGCCCGAGGCAGCACTAGACCCTTGGAGACAAGTCGGCTGTAGGACGATGTATTGAATCGCGACGCAATTTGTGTGTTCCATCGTCATTAAGAGGCTCTGAACGTTACAATTAACTGTCAGTTTTGCGTCGGATTCGAAAATCTAGACTCACAGGAGAACGACCATAAGGTGCCCGAGGCAGCAAGAGACCCTTGGAGACAGGTCGGCTGGAGGACGATGTATTGAGTCGCGACGCAATTTGTGTGTCCCATCGTCATTAACAGGCTCTGAACGTTACAATTCACTGTCAGTTTTGCGTCGGATTCGAAAATCTAGACTCACAGGAGAAGGAGCATATGGTGCCCGAGGCAGCACTAGACCCTTGGAGACAAGTCGGCTGGAGGACGATGTATTGAATCGCGACGCAATTTGTGTGTTCCATCGTCAATAAGAGGCTCTGAACGTTACAATTAACTGTCAGTTTTGCGTCGGATTCGAAAATCTAGACTCACAGGAGAACGACCATAAGGTGCCCGAGGCAGCACTAGACCCTTGGAGACAAGTCGGCTGGAGGACGATGTATTGAATCGCGACGCAATTTGTGTGTTCCATCGTCATTAAGAGGCTCTGAACGTTACAATTCACTGTCAGTTTTGCGTCGGATTCGAAAATCTAGACTCACAGATGAACGACCATAAGGTGCCCGAAGCAGCAATAGACCCTTGGAGACAAGTCGGCTGGAGGACGATGTATTGAATCGCGACGCAATTTGTGTGTTCCATCGTCAGTATCAGGCTCTGAACGTTACAATTAACTGTCAGTTTTGCGTCGGATTCGAAAATCTAGACTCACAGGAGAACGACCATAAGGTGCCCGAGGCAGCACTAGACCCTTGGAGACAAGTCGGCTGGAGGACGATGTATTGAATCGCGACGCAATTTGTGTGTTCCATTGTCATTAAGAGGCTCTGAACGTTACAATTAACTGTCAGTTTTGCGTCGGATTCGAAAATCTAGACTCACAGGAGAACGACCATAAGGTGCCCGAGGCAGCACTAGACCCTTGGAGACAAGTCGGCTGGAGGACGATGTATTGAGTCGCGACGCAATTTGTGTGTCCCATCGTCATTAACAGGCTCTGAACGTTACAATTAACTGTCAGTTTTGCATCGCATTCGAAAATCTAGACTCACAGGAGAACGACCATAAGGTGCCCGAGGCAGCAAGAGACCCTTGGAGACAGGTCGGCTGTGGGACGATGTATTGAATCGCGACGCAATTTGTGTGTTCCATCGTCATCAAGAGGCTCTGAACGTTACAATTAACTGTCAGTTTTGCATCGCATTCGAAAAACAAGACTCACAGGAGAACGACCATAAGGTGCCCGAGGCAGCACTAGACCCTTGGAGACAAGTCGGCTGGAGGACGATGTATTGAATCGCGACGCAATTTGTGTGTTCCATCGTCATTAAGAGGCTCTGAACGTTACAATTAACTGTCAGTTTTGCGTCGGATTCGAAAATCTAGACTCACAGGAGAACGACCATAAGGTGCCCGAGGCAGCAATAGACCCTTGGAGACAAGTCGCCCGGAGGACGATGTATTGAGTCGCGACGCAATATGTGTGTCCCATCGTCATTAACAGGCTCTGAACGTTACAATTCACTGTCAGTTTTGCGTCGGATTCGAAAATCTAGACTCACAGGAGAACGAGCATATGGTGCCCGAGGCAGCACTAGACCCTTGGAGACAAGTCGGCTGGAGGACGATGTATTGAATCGCGACGCAATTTGTGTGTTCCATCGTCATTAAGAGGCTCTGAACGTTACAATTCACTGTCAGTTTTGCGTCGGATTCGAAAATCTAGACTCACAGATGAACGACCATAAGGTGCCCGAGGCAGCAATAGACCCTTCGAGACAAGTCGGCTGGAGGACGATGTATTGAATCGCGACGCAATTTGTGTGTTCCATCGTCAGTATCAGGCTCTGAACGTTACAATTAACTGTCAGTTTTGCGTCGGATTCGAAAATCTAGACTCACAGGAGAACGACCATAAGGTGCCCGAGGCAGCACTAGACCCTTGGAGACAAGTCGGCTGTAGGACGATGTATTGAATCGCGACGCAATTTGTGTGTTCCATCGTCATTAAGAGGCTCTGAACGTTACAATTAACTGTCAGTTTTGCGTCGGATTCGAAAATCTAGACTCACAGGAGAACGACCATAAGGTGCCCGAGGCAGCACTAGACCCTTGGAGACAAGTCGGCTGGAGGACGATGTATTGAGTCGCGACGCAATTTGTGTGTCCCATCGTCATTAACAGGCTCTGAACGTTACAATTAACTGTCAGTTTTGCATCGCATTCGAAAATCTAGACTCACAGGAGAACGACCATAAGGTGCCCGAGGCAGCAAGAGACCCTTGGAAACAGGTCGGCTGTGGGACGATGTATTGAATCGCGACGCAATTTGTGTGTTCCATCGTCATTAACAGGCTCTGAACGTTACAATTCACTGTCAGTTTTGCGTCGGATTCGAAAATCTAGACTCACAGGAGAACGAGCATATGGTGCCCGAGGCAGCACTAGACCCTTGGAGACAAGTCGGCTGTAGGACGATGTATTGAATCGCGACGCAATTTGTGTGTTCCATCGTCATTAAGAGGCTCTGAACGTTACAATTAACTGTCAGTTTTGCGTCGGATTCGAAAATCTAGACTCACAGGAGAACGAGCATAAGGTGCCCGAGGCAGCAACAGACCCTTCGAGACAAGTCGGCTGGAGGACGATGTATTGAATCGCGACGCAATTTGTGTGTTCCATCGTCATTAACAGGCTCTGAACGTTACAATTAATTGTCAGTTTGGCGTCGTATTCGAAAAACTAGACTCGCAGGAGAACGACCATAAGGAGCCCGAGGCACCAATAGACCCTTGGAGACAAGTCGGCTGTAGGACGATGTATTGAATCGCGACGCAATTTGTGTGTTCCATCGTCATTAAGAGGCTCTGAACGTTACAATTAATTGTCAGTTTTGCGCCGGATTCGAAAAACTAGACTCATAGGAGAACGACCAAGAGGTGCCAGGAGCAGCAATACTACCTCGGAGACATGTCGGCTGGAGGACGATGTATTGAATCGCGACGCAATTTGTGTGTTCCATCGTCAGTATCAGGCTCTGAACGTTACAATTCACTGTCAGTTTTGCGTCGGATTCGAAAATCTAGACTCACAGGAGAACGACCATAAGGTGCCCGAGGCTGCACTAGACCCTTGGAGACAAGTCGGCTGGAGGACGATGTATTGAGTCGCGACGCAATTTGTGTGTCCCATCGTCATTAACAGGCTCTGAACGTTACAATTAACTGTCAGCTTTGCGTCGGATTCGAAAATCTAGACTCACAGGAGAACGACCATATGGTGCCCGAGGCAGCACTAGACCCTTGGAGACAAGTCGGCTGTAGGACGATGTATTGAATCGCGACGCAATTTGTGTGTTCCATCGTCATCAAGAGGCTCTGAACGTTACAATTCACTGTCAGTTTTGCATCGCATTCGAAAAACTAGACTCACAGGAGAACAACCATAAGGTGCCCGAGGCAGCAATAGACCCTTGGAGACAAGTCGGCTGGAGGACGATGTATTGAGTCGCGACGCAATTTGTGTGTCCCATCGTCATTAAATGGCTCTGAACGTTACAATTAACTGTCATTTTTGCGTCGGATTCGAAAATCTAGACTCACAGGAGAACGAGCATATGGTGCCCGAGGCGGCACTAGACCCTTGGAGACAAGTCGGCTGTAGGACGATGTATTGAATCGCGACGCAATTTGTGTGTTCCATCGTCATCAAGAGGCTCTGAACGTTACAATTCACTGTCAGTTTTGCGTCGGATTCGAAAATCTAGACTCACAGGAGAACGAGCATATGGTGCCCGAGGCAGCACTAGACCCTTGGAGACAAGTCGGCTGGAGGACGATGTATTGAGACGCGACGCAATTTGTGTGTCCCATCGTCATTAACAGGCTCTGAACGTTACAATTCACTCTCAGTTTTGCGTCGGATTCGAAAATCTAGACTCACAGGAGAACGACCATAAGGTGCCCGACGCAGCACTAGACCCTTGGAGACAAGTCGGCTGTAGGACGATGTATTGAGTCGCGACGCAATTTGTGTGTCCCATCGTCATTAACAGGCTCTGAACGTTACAATTAACTGTCAGTTTTGCGTCGGATTCGAAAATCTAGACTCACAGGAGAACGAGCATATGGTGCCCGAGGCAGCACTAGACCCTTGGAGACAAGTCGGCTGTAGGACGATGTATTGAATCGCGACGCAATTTGTGTGTTCCATCGTCATCAAGTGGCTCTGAACGTTACAATTCACTCTCAGTTTTGCGTCGGATTCGAAAATCTAGACTCACAGGAGAACGTGCATATGGTGCCCGAGGCAGCACTAGACCCTTGGAGACAAGTCGGCTGTAGGACGATGTATTGAGTCGCGACGCAATTTGTGTGTCCCATCGTCATTAACAGGCTCTGAACGTTACAATTAACTGTCAGTTTTGCGTCGGATTCGAAAATCTAGACTCACAGGAGAACGAGCATATGGTGCCCGAGGCAGCACTAGACCCTTGGAGACAAGTCGGCTGTAGGACGATGTATTGAATCGCGACGCAATTTGTGTGTTCCATCGTCATCAAGAGGCTCTGAACGTTACAATTCACTGTCAGTTTTGCGTCGGATTCGAAAATCTAGACTCACAGGAGAACGACCATAAGGTGCCCGAGGCAGCAATAGACCCTTGGAGACAAGTCGGCTGGAGGACGATGTATTGAGTCGCGACGCAATTTGTGTGTCCCATCGTCATTAACAGGCTCTGAACGTTACAATTAACTGTCAGTTTTGCATCGCATTCGAAAATCTAGACTCACAGGAGAACGACCATAAGGTGCCCGAGGCAGCACTAGACCCTTGGAGACAAGTCGGCTGGAGGACGATGTATTGAATCGCGACGCAATTTGTGTGTTCCATCGTCATTAAGAGGCTCTGAACGTTACAATTCACTGTCAGTTTTGCGTCGGATTCGAAAATCTAGACTCACAGATGAACGACCATAAGGTGCCCGAAGCAGCAATAGACCCTTGGAGACAAGTCGGCTGGAGGACGATGTATTGAATCGCGACGCAATTTGTGTGTTCCATCGTCAGTATCAGGCTCTGAACGTTACAATTAACTGTCAGTTTTGCGTCGGATTCGAAAATCTAGACTCACAGGAGAACGACCATAAGGTGCCCGAGGCAGCACTAGACCCTTGGAGACAAGTCGGCTGGAGGACGATGTATTGAATCGCGACGCAATTTGTGTGTTCCATCGTCATTAAGAGGCTCTGAACGTTACAATTAACTGTCAGTTTTGCGTCGGATTCGAAAATCTAGACTCACAGGAGAACGACCATAAGGTGCCCGAGGCAGCACTAGACCCTTGGAGACAAGTCGGCTGGAGGACGATGTATTGAGTCGCGACGCAATTTGTGTGTCCCATCGTCATTAACAGGCTGTGAACGTTACAATTAACTGTCAGTTTTGCATCGCATTCGAAAATCTAGACTCACAGGAGAACGACCATAAGGTGCCCGAGGCAGCAAGAGACCCTTGGAGACAGGTCGGCTGTGGGACGATGTATTGAATCGCGACGCAATTTGTGTGTTCCATCGTCATCAAGAGGCTCTGAACGTTACAATTAACTGTCAGTTTTGCATCGCATTCGAAAAACAAGACTCACAGGAGAACGACCATAAGGTGCCCGAGGCAGCAATAGACCCTTGGAGACAAGTCGGCTGGAGGACGATGTATTGAATCGCGACGCAATTTGTGTGTTCCATCGTCATTAAGAGGCTCTGAACGTTACAATTAACTCTCAGTTTTGCGTCGGATTCGAAAATCTAGACTCACAGGAGAACGACCATAAGGTGCCCGAGGCAGCAATAGACCCTTGGAGACAAGTCGCCTGGAGGACGATGTATTGAGTCGCGACGCAATATGTGTGTCCCATCGTCATTAACAGGCTCTGAACGTTACAATTCACTGTCAGTTTTGCGCCGGATTCGAAAAACTAGACTCATAGGAGAACGACCAAGAGGTGCCAGGAGCAGCAATACTACCTCGGAGACATGTCGGCTGGAGGACGATGTATTGAATCGCGACGCAATTTGTGTGTTCCATCGTCAGTATCAGGCTCTGAACGTTACAATTCACTGTCAGTTTTGCGTCGGATTCGAAAATCTAGACTCACAGGAGAACGACCATAAGGTGCCCGAGGCTGCACTAGACCCTTGGAGACAAGTCGGCTGGAGGACGATGTATTGAGTCGCGACGCAATTTGTGTGTCCCATCGTCATTAACAGGCTCTGAACGTTACAATTAACTGTCAGCTTTGCGTCGGATTCGAAAATCTAGACTCACAGGAGAACGACCATATGGTGCCCGAGGCAGCACTAGACCCTTGGAGACAAGTCGGCTGTAGGACGATGTATTGAATCGCGACGCAATTTGTGTGTTCCATCGTCATCAAGAGGCTCTGAACGTTACAATTCACTGTCAGTTTTGCATCGCATTCGAAAAACTAGACTCACAGGAGAACAACCATAAGGTGCCCGAGGCAGCAATAGACCCTTGGAGACAAGTCGGCTGGAGGACGATGTATTGAGTCGCGACGCAATTTGTGTGTCCCATCGTCATTAAATGGCTCTGAACGTTACAATTAACTGTCATTTTTGCGTCGGATTCGAAAATCTAGACTCACAGGAGAACGAGCATATGGTGCCCGAGGCGGCACTAGACCCTTGGAGACAAGTCGGCTGTAGGACGATGTATTGAATCGCGACGCAATTTGTGTGTTCCATCGTCATCAAGAGGCTCTGAACGTTACAATTCACTGTCAGTTTTGCGTCGGATTCGAAAATCTAGACTCACAGGAGAACGAGCATATGGTGCCCGAGGCAGCACTAGACCCTTGGAGACAAGTCGGCTGTAGGACGATGTATTGAATCGCGACGCAATTTGTGGGTTCCATCGTCATTAACAGGCTCTAAACGTTACAATTCACTGTCAGTTTTGCGTCGTATTCTGAAATCTAGGCTCACAGATGAACGACCATAAGGTGCCCGAGGCAGCAAGAGACCCTTGGAGACAGGTCGGCTGTGGGACGATGTATTGAATCGCAACGCAATTTGTGTGTTCCATCGTCATCAAGAGGCTCTGAACGTTACAATTCACTGTCAGTTTTGCATCGTATTCGAAAATCTAGACTCACAGGAGAACGAGCATATGGTGCCCGAGGCAGCACTAGACCCTTGGAGACAAGTCGGCTGTAGGACGATGTATTGAATCGCGACGCAATTTGTGTGTTCCATCGTCATTAAGAGGCTCTGAACGTTACAATTAACCGTCAGTTTTGCATCGCATTCGAAAAACCAGACTCACAGGAGAACGAGCATATGGTGCCCGAGGCAGCACTAGACCCTTGGAGACAAGTCGGCTGTAGGACGATGTATAGAATCGCGACGCAATTTGTGTGTTCCATCGTCATTAAGAGGCTCTGAACGTTACAATTAACTGTCAGTTTTGCATCGCATTCGAAAAACTAGACTCACAGGAGAACGACCATAAGGTGCCGGAGGCAGCAATAGACCCTTGGAGACAAGTCGGCTGGAGGACGATGTATTGAGACGCGACGCAATTTGTGTGTCCCATCGTCATTAACAGGCTCTGAACGTTACAATTCACTCTCAGTTTTGCGTCGGATTCGAAAATCTAGACTCACAGGAGAACGACCATAAGGTGCCCGACGCAGCACTAGACCCTTGGAGACAAGTCGGCTGTAGGACGATGTATTGAGTCGCGACGCAATTTGTGTGTCCCATCGTCATTAACAGGCTCTGAACGTTACAATTAACTGTCAGTTTTGCGTCGGATTCGAAAATCTAGACTCACAGGAGAACGAGCATATGGTGCCCGAGGCAGCACTAGACCCTTGGAGACAAGTCGGCTGTAGGAAGATGTATTGAATCGCGACGCAATTTGTGTGTTCCATCGTCATCAAGTGGCTCTGAACGTTACAATTCACTCTCAGTTTTGCGTCGGATTCGAAAATCTAGACTCACAGGAGAACGTGCATATGGTGCCCGAGGCAGCACTAGACCCTTGGAGACAAGTCGGCTGTAGGACGATGTATTGAGTCGCGACGCAATTTGTGTGTCCCATCGTCATTAACAGGCTCTGAACGTTACAATTAACTGTCAGTTTTGCGTCGGATTCGAAAATCTAGACTCACAGGAGAACGAGCATATGGTGCCCGAGGCAGCACTAGACCCTTGGAGACAAGTCGGCTGTAGGACGATGTATTGAATCGCGACGCAATTTGTGTGTTCCATCGTCATCAAGAGGCTCTGAACGTTACAATTCACTGTCAGTTTTGCGTCGGATTCGAAAATCTAGACTCACAGGAGAACGACCATAAGGTGCCCGAGGCAGCAATAGACCCTTGGAGACAAGTCGGCTGGAGGACGATGTATTGAGTCGCGACGCAATTTGTGTGTCCCATCGTCATTAACAGGCTCTGAACGTTACAATTAACTGTCAGTTTTGCATCGCATTCGAAAATCTAGAATCACAGGAGAACGAGCATATGGTGCCCGAGGCAGCAATAGACCCTTGGAGAAAAGTCGGCTGGAGGACGATGTATTGAATCGCGACGCAATTTGTGTGTTCCATCGTCAGTATCAGGCTCTGAACGTTACAATTAACCGTCAGTGTTGCGTCGTATTCTGAAAACTAGACTCACAGGAGAACGACGATAAAGTACCCGAGGCAGCTATAGACCCTTGGAAACAAGTCGGCTGGAGGACGATGTATTGAATCGCGACGCAATTTGTGTGTTCCATCGTCATTAAGAGGCTCTGAACCTTACAATTAACTGTCAGTTTTGCGTCGGATTCGAAAATCTAGACTCACCGATGAACGACCATAAGGTGCCCGAGGCAGCAATAGGCCCTTCGAGACAAGTCGGCTGGAGGACGATGTATTGAATCGCGACGCAATTTGTGTGTTCCATCGTCATTAACAGGCTCTGAACGTTACAATTAATTGTCAGTTTTGCGTCGTATTCGAAAAACTAGACTCACAGGAGAACGAGCATATGGTGCCCGAGGAAGCACTAGACCCTTAGAGACAAGTTATCGGTAGGACGATGTATTGAATCGTGACGCAATTTGTGTGTTCCATCGTCATTAAGAGGCTCTGACGTTACAATTAACTGTCAGTTTTGCGTCGGATTCGAAAATCTAGACTCACAGGAGAACGAGCATAGGTGCCCGAGGCAGCAATAGACCCTTCGAGACAAGTCGGCTGGAGGACGATGTATTGAATCGCGACGCAATTTGTGTGTTCCATCGTCATTAAGAGGCTCTGAACGTTACAATTAATTGTCAGTTTTGCGTCGTATTCGAAAAACTAGACTCACAGGAGAACGACCATAAGGTGCCCGAGGCACCAATAGACCCTTCGAGACAAGTCGGCTGGAGGACGATGTATTGAATCGCGACGCAATTTGTGTGTTCCATCGTCATTAAGAGGCTCTGAACGTTACAATTAATTGTCAGTTTTGCGCCGGATTCGAAAAACTAGACTCATAGGAGAACGACCAAGAGGTGCCAGGAGCAGCAATACTACCTCGGAGACATGTCGGCTGGAGGACGATCTATTCAATCGCGACGCAATTTGTGTGTTCCATCGTCAGTATCAGGCTCTGAACGTTACAGTTCACTGTCAGTTTTGCGTCGGATTCGAAAAACTAGACTCACAGGAGAACGACCATAAGGTGCCCGAGGCAGCACTAGACCCTTGTAGACAAGTCGGCTGGAGGACGGTGTATTGAGTCGCGACGCAATTTGTGTGTCCCATCGTCATTAACAGGCTCTGAACGTTACAATTAACTGTCAGTTTTGCGTCGGATTCGAAAATCTAGACTCATTGGAGAACGAGCATATGGTGCCCGAGGCAGCACTAGACCCTTGGAGACAAGTCGGCTGTAGGACGATGTATTGAATCGCGACGCAATTTGTGTGTTCCATCGTCATCAAGAGGCTCTGAACGTTACAATTCACTGTCAGTTTTGCGTCGGATTCGAAAATCTAGACTCACAGGAGAACGACCATAAGGTGCCCGAGGCAGCAAGAGACCCTTGGAGACAAGTCGGCTGGAGGACGATGTATTGAGTCGCGACGCAATTTGTGTGTCCCATCGTCATTAACAGGCTCTGAACGTTACAATTAACTGTCAGTTTTGCATCGCGTTCGAAAAACTAGACTCACAGGAGAACGACCATAAGGTGCCCGAGGCTGCAATAGACCCTTGGAGACAAGTCGGCTGGAGGACGATGTATTGAATCGCGACGCAATTTGTGTGTTCCATCGTCATTAAGAGGCTCTGAACGTTACAATTCACTGTCAGTTTTGCGTCGGATTCGAAAATCTAGACTCACAGATGAACGACCATAAGGTGCCCGAGGCAGCAATAGACCCTTCGAGACAAGTCGGCTGGAGGACGATGTATTGAATTGCGACGCAATTTGTGTGTTCCATCGTCAGTATCAGGCTCTGAACGTTACAATTAACTGTCAGTTTTGCGTCGGATTCGAAAATCTAAACTCACAGGAGAACGACCATAAGGTGCCCGAGGCAGCACTAGACCCTTGGAGACAAGTCGGCTGGAGGACGATGTATTGAGTCGTGACGCAATTTGTGTGTCCCATCGTCATTAACAGGCTCTGAACGTTACAATTCACTGTCAGCTTTGCGTCGGATTCGAAAATCTAGACTCACAGGAGAACGAGCATATGGTGCCCGAGGCAACACTAGACCCTTGGAGACAAGTCGGCTGTAGGACGATGTATTGAATCGCGACGCAATTTGTGTGTTCCATCGTCATTAAGAGGCTCTGAACGTCACAATTAATTGTCAGTTTTGCGCCGGATTCGAAAAACTAGACTCATAGGAGAACGACCAAGAGGTGCCAGGAGCAGCAATACTACCTCGGAGACATGTCGGCTGGAGGACGATGTATTGAATCGCGACGCAATTTGTGTGTTCCATCGTCAGTATCAGTCTCTGAACGTTACAATTAACCGTCAGTGTTGCGTCGTATTCTGAAAACTAGACTCACAGGAGAACGACGATAAAGTACCCGAGGCAGCTATAGACCCTTGGAAACAAGTCGGCTGGAGGACGATGTATTGATTCGCGACGCAATTTGTGTGTTCCATCGTCATTAAGAGGCTCTGAACCTTACAATTAACTGTCAGTTTTGCGTCGGATTCGAAAATCTAGACTCACCGATGAACGACCATAAGGTGCCCGAGGCAGCAAATGACCCATCGAGACAAGTCGGCTGGAGGACGATGTATTGAATCGCGACGCAATTTGTGTGTTCCATCGTCATTAACAGGCTCTGAACGTTACAATTAATTGTCAGTTTTGCGTCGTATTCGAAAAACTAGACTCACAGGAGAACGAGCATATGGTGCCCGAGGCAGCACTAGACCCTTGGAGACAAGTCGGCTGTAGGACGATGTATTGAATCGCGACGCAATTTGTGTGTTCCATCGTCATTAAGAGGCTCTGAACGTTACAATTAACTGTCAGTTTTGCGTCGGATTCGAAAATCTAGACTCACAGGAGAACGACCATAAGGTGCCCGAGGCAGCAAGAGACCCTTGGAGACAAGTCGGCTGGAGGACGATGTATTGAGTCGCGACGCTATTTGTGTGTTCCATCAACATTAACAGGCTCTGAACGTTACAATTAACTGTCAGTTTTGCATCGCATTCGAAAAACTAGACTCACAGGAGAACGACCATAAGGTGCCCGAGGCTGCAATAGACCCTTGGAGACAAGTCGGCTGGAGGACGATGTATTGAATCGCGACGCAATTTGTGTGTTCCATCGTCATTAAGAGGCTCTGAACGTTACAATTCACTGTCAGTTTTGCGTCGGATTCGAAAATCTAGACTCACAGATGAACGACCATAAGGTGCCCGAGGCAGCAATAGACCCTTCGAGACAAGTCGGCTGTAGAACGATGTATTGAATCGCGACGCAATTTGTGTGTTCCATCGTCAGTATCAGGCTCTGAACGTTACAATTAACTGTCAGTTTTGCGTCGTATTCGAAAATCTAGACTCACAGGAGAACGACCATAAGGTGCCCGAGGCAGCAAGAGACCCTTGGAGACAGGTCGGCTGTGGGACGATGTATTGAGTCGCGACGCAATTTGTGTGTCCCATCGTCATTAACAGGCTCTCAACGTTACAATTCACTGTCAGTTTTGCGTCGGATTCGAAAATCTAGACTCACAGGAGAACGAGCATATGGTGCCCGAGGCAGCACTAGACCCTTAGAGAAAAGTTATCGGTAGGACGATGTATTGAATCGTGACGCAATTTGTGTGTTCCATCGTCATTAACAGGCTCTGAACGTTACAATTCACTGTTAGTTTTGCGTCGGATTCGAAAATCTAGACTCACAGGAGAACGAGCATATGGTGCCCGAGGCAGCACTAGACCCTTGGAGACAAGTCGGCTGTAGGACGATGTATTGAGTCGCGACGCAATTTGTGTGTCCCATCGTCATTAACAGGCTCTGAACGTTACAATTAACTGTCAGTTTTGCGTCGGATTCGAAAATCTAGACTCACAGGAGAACGAGCATATGGTGCCCGAGGCAGCACTAGACCCTTGGAGACAAGTCGGCTGTAGGACGATGTATTGAATCGCGACGCAATTTGTGTGTTCCATCGTCATCAAGAGGCTCTGAACGTTACAATTAACTGTCAGTTTTGCGTCGGATTCGAAAATCTAGACTCACAGGAGAACGACCATAAGGTGCCCGAGGCAGCACTAGACCCTTGGAGACAAGTCGGCTGGAGGACGATGTATTGAGTCGCGACGCAATTTGTGTGTCCCATCGTCATTAACAGGCTCTGAACGTTACAATTAACTGTCAGTTTTGCATCGCATTCGAAAATCTAGAATCACAGGAGAACGAGCATATGGTGCCCGAGGCAGCACTAGACCCTTGGAGACAGGTCGGCTGTAGGACGATGTATTGAATCGCGACGCAATTTGTGTGTTCCATCGTCATTAAGAGGCTCTGAACGTTACAATTAACTGTCAGTTTTGCATCGCATTCGAAAAACTAGACTCACAGGAGAACGACCATAAGGTGCCCGAGGCAGCAATAGACCCTTGGAGACAAGTCGGCTGGGGGACGATGTATTGAGACGCGACGCAATTTGTGTGTCCCATCGTCATTAACAGGCTCTGAACGTTACAATTAACTGTCAGTTTTGCATCGCGTTCGAAAAACTAGACTCACAGGAGAACGAGCATATGGTGACCGAGGCAGCACTAGACCCTTGGAGACAAGTCGGCTGTAGGACGATGTATTGAATCGCGACGCAATTTGTGTGTTCCATCGTCATTAAGAGGCTCTGAACGTTACAATTAACTGTCAGTTTTGCGTCGGATTCGAAAATCTAGACTCACAGGAGAACGACCATAAGGTGCCCGAGGCTGCAATAGACCCTTGGAGACAAGTCGGCTGTAGGACGATGTATTGAATCGCGACGCAATTTGTGTGTTCCATCGTCATTAAGAGGCTCTGAACGTTACAATTAATTGTCAGTTTTGCGCCGGATTCGAAAAACTAGACTCATAGGAGAACGACCAAGAGGTGCCAGGAGCAGCAATACTACCTCGGAGACATGTCGGCTGGAGGACGATGTATTGAATCGCGACGCAATTTGTGTGTTCCATCGTCAGTATCAGGCTCTGAACGTTACAATTAACCGTCAATGTTGCGTCGTATTCTGAAAACTAGACTCACAGGAGAACGACGATAAAGTACCCGAGGCAGCTATAGACCCTTGGAAACAAGTCGGCTGGAGGACGATGTATTGAATCGCGACGCAATTTGTGTGTTCCATCGTCATTAAGAGGCTCTGAACCTTACAATTAACTGTCAGTTTTGCGTCGGATTCGAAAATCTAGACTCACAGGAGAACGACCATAAGGTGCCCGAGGCAGCAAGAGACCCTTGGAGACAAGTCGGCTGGAGGACGATGTATTGAGTCGCGACGCAATTTGTGTGTCCCATCGTCATTAACAGGCTCTGAACGTTACAATTAACTGTCAGTTTTGCATCGCGTTCGAAAAACTAGACTCACAGGAGAACGACCATAAGGTGCCCGAGGCTGCAATAGACCCTTGGAGACAAGTCGGCTGGAGGACGATGTATTGAATCGCGACGCAATTTGTGTGTTCCATCGTCATTAAGAGGCTCTGAACGTTACAATTCACTGTCAGTTTTGCGTCGGATTCGAAAATCTAGACTCACAGATGAACGACCATAAGGTGCCCGAGGCAGCAATAGACCCTTCGAGACAAGTCGGCTGGAGGACGATGTATTGAATCGCGACGCAATTTGTGTGTTCCATCGTCAGTATCAGGCTCTGAACGTTACAATTAACTGTCAGTTTTGCGTCGGATTCGAAAATCTAAACTCACAGGAGAACGACCATAAGGTGCCCGAGGCAGCACTAGACCCTTGGAGACAAGTCGGCTGGAGGACGATGTATTGAGTCGCGACGCAATTTGTGTGTCCCATCGTCATTAACAGGCTCTGAACGTTACAATTCACTGTCAGCTTTGCGTCGGATTCGAAAATCTAGACTCACAGGAGAACGAGCATATGGTGCCCGAGGCAGCACTAGACCCTTGGAGACAAGTCGGCTGTAGGACGATGTATTGAATCGCGACGCAATTTGTGTGTTCCATCGTCATTAAGAGGCTCTGAACGTTACAATTAATTGTCAGTTTTGCGCCGGATTCGAAAAACTAGACTCATAGGAGAACGACCAAGAGGTGCCAGGAGCAGCAATACTACCTCGGAGACATGTCGGCTGGAGGACGATGTATTGAATCGCGACGCAATTTGTGTGTTCCATCGTCAGTATCAGGCTCTGAACGTTACAATTAACCGTCAATGTTGCGTCGTATTCTGAAAACTAGACTCACAGGAGAACGACGATAAAGTACCCGAGGCAGCTATAGACCCTTGGAAACAAGTCGGCTGGAGGACGATGTATTGAATCGCGACGCAATTTGTGTGTTCCATCGTCATTAAGAGGCTCTGAACCTTACAATTAACTGTCAGTTTTGCGTCGGATTCGAAAATCTAGACTCACAGGAGAACGACCATAAGGTGCCCGAGGCAGCAAGAGACCCTTGGAGACAAGTCGGCTGGAGGACGATGTATTGAGTCGCGACGCAATTTGTGTGTTCCATCAACATTAACAGGCTCTGAACGTTACAATTAATTGTCAGTTTTGCATCGCATTCGAAAAACTAGACTCACAGGAGAACGACCATAAGGTGCCCGAGGCTGCAATAGACCCTTGGAGACAAGTCGGCTGGAGGACGATGTATTGAATCGCGACGCAATTTGTGTGTTCCATCGTCATTAAGAGGGTCTGAACGTTACAATTAACTGTCAGTTTTGCGTCGGATTCGAAAATCTAGACTCACAGGAGAACGACCATAAGGTGCCCGAGGCAGCACTAGACCCTTGGAGACAGGTCGGCTGGAGGACGATGTATTGAGTCGCGACGCAATTTGTGTGTCCCATCGTCATTAACAGGCTCTGAACGTTACAATTCACTGTCAGCTTTGCGTCGGATTCGAAAATCTAGACTCACAGGAGAACGAGCATATGGTGCCCGAGGCAGCACTAGACCCTTGGAGACAAGTCGGCTGTAGGACCATGTATTGAATCGCGATGCAATTTGTGTGTTCCATCGTCATTAACAGGCTCTGAACGTTACAATTAACTGTCAGTTTTGCGTCGGATTCGAAAATCTAGACTCACAGGTGAACGACCATAAGGTGCCTGAGGCAGCACTAGACCCTTGGAGACAAGTCGGCTGGAGGACGATGTATTGAGTCGCGACGCAATTTGTGTGTCCCATCGTCATTAACAGGCTCTGAACGTTACAATTCACTGACAGTTTTGCATCGCATTCGAAAATCTAGACTCACAGGAGAACGACCATAAGGTGCCCGAGGCAGCAAGTGACCCTTGGAGACAGGTCGGCTGTGGGACGATGTATTGAGTCGCGACGCAATTTGTGTGTCCCATCGTCATTAACAGGCTCTCAACGTTACAATTCACTGTCAGTTTTGCGTCGGATTCGAAAATCTAGACTCACAGGAGAACGGGCATATGGTGCCCGAGGCAGCACTAGACCCTTAGAGACAAGTTATCGGTAGGACGATGTATTGAATCGTGACGTAATTTGTGTGTTCCATCGTCATTAAGAGGCTCTGACGTTACAATTAACTGTCAGTTTTGCGTCGGATTCGAAAATCTAGACTCACAGGAGAACGAGCATAAGGTGCCCGAGGCAGCAATAGACCCTTCAAGACAAGTCGGCTGGAGGACGATGTATTGAATCGCGACGCAATTTGTGTGTTCCATCGTCAGTATCAGGCTCTGAACGTTACAATTCACTGTCAGTTTTGCGTCGGATTCGAAAAACTAGACTCACAGGAGAACGACCATAAGGTGCCCGAGGCAGCACTAGACCCTTGTAGACAAGTCGGCTGGAGGACGGTGTATTGAGTCGCGACGCAATTTGTGTGTCCCATCGTCATTAACAGGCTCTGAACGTTACAATTAACTGTCAGTTTTGCGTCGGATTCGAAAATCTAGACTCACAGGAGAACGAGCATATGGTGCCCGAGGCAGCACTAGACCCTTGGAGACAAGTCGGCTGTAGGACGATGTATTGAATCGCGACGCAATTTGTGTGTTCCATCGTCATCAAGAGGCTCTGAACGTTACAATTAACTGTCAGTTTTGCGTCGGATTCGAAAATCTAGACTCACAGGAGAACGACCATAAGGTGCCTGAGGCAGCACTAGACCCTTGGAGACAAGTCGGCTGGAGGACGATGTATTGAGTCGCGACGCAATTTGTGTGTCCCATCGTCATTAACAGGCTCTGAACGTTACAATTAACTGTCAGTTTTGCATCGCATTCGAAAATCTAGACTCACATGAGAACGACCATAAGGTGCCCGAGGCAGCAAGAGACCCTTGGAGACAGGTCGGCTGTGGGACGATGTATTGAGTCGCGACGCAATTTGTGTGTCCCATCGTCATTAACAGGCTCTGAACGTTACAATTCACTGTCAGTTTTGCGTCGGATTCGAAAATCTAGACTCACAGGAGAACGAGCATATGGTGCCCGAGGCAGCACTAGACCCTTAGAGACAAGTTGGCGGTAGGACGATGTATTGAATCGCGACGCAATTTGTGTGTTCCATCGTCATTAAGAGGCTCTGAACGTTACAATTAACTGTCAGTTTTGCGTCGGATTCGAAAATCTAGACTCACAGGAGAACGAGCATAAGGTGCCCGAGGCAGCAATAGACCCTTCGAGACAAGTCGGCTGGAGGACGATGTATTGAATCGCGACGCAATTTGTGTGTTCATCGTCATTAAGAGGCTCTGAACGTTACAATTAATTGTCAGTTTTGCGTCGTATTCGAAAAACTAGACTCACAGGAGAACGACCATAAGGTGCCCGAGGCACCAATAGACCCTTCGAGACAAGTCGGCTGGAGGACGATGTATGGAATCGCGACGCAATTTCTGTGTTCCATCGTGATTAAGAGGCTCTGAACGTTACAATTAATTGTCAGTTTTGCGCCGGATTCGAAAAACTAGACTCATAGGAGAACGACCAAGAGGTGCCAGGAGCAGCAATACTACCTCGGAGACATGTCGGCTGGAGGACGATGTATTGAATCGCGACGCAATTTGTGTGTTCCATCGTCAGTATCAGGCTCTGAACGTTACAATTCACTGTCAGTTTTGCGTCGGATTCGAAAAACTAGACTCACAGGAGAACGACCATAAGGTGCCCGAGGCAGCACTAGACCCTTGTAGACAAGTCGGCTGGAGGACGGTGTATTGAGTCGCGACGCAATTTGTGTGTCCCATCGTCATTAACAGGCTCTGAACGTTACAATTAACTGTCAGTTTTGCGTCGGATTCGAAAATCTAGACTCACAGGAGAACGAGCATATGGTACCCGAGGCAGCACTAGACCCTTGGAGACAAGTCGGCTGTAGGACGATGTATTGAATCGCGACGCAATTTGAGTGTTCCATCGTCATCAAGAGGCTCTGAACGTTACAATTCACTGTCAGTTTTGCGTCGGATTCGAAAATCTAGACTCACAGGAGAACGAGCATATGGTGCCCGAGGCAGCACTAGACCCTTGGAGACAAGTCGGCTGTAGCACGATGTATAGAATCGCGACGCAATTTGTGTGTTCCATCGTCATTAACAGGCTCTGAACGTTACAATTAACTGTCAGTTTTGCGTCGGATTCGAAAATCTAGACTCACAGGAGAACGAGCATATGGTGCCCGAGGCAGCACTAGACCCTTGGAGACAAGTCGGCTGTAGGACGATGTATTGAATCGCGACGCAATTTGTGTGTTCCATCGTCATTAAGAGGCTCTGAACGTTACAATTAACTGTCAGTTTTGCGTCGGATTCGAAAATCTAGACTCACAGGAGAACGACTATAAGGTGCCCGAGGCAGCACTAGACCCTTGGAGACAACTCGGCTGGAGGACGATGTATTGAGTCGCGACGCGATTTGTGTGTCCCATCGTCATTAACAGGCTCTGAACGTTACAATTCACTGTCAGTTTTGCGTCGGATTCGAAAATCTAGACTCACAGGAGAACGACCATAAGGTGCCCGAGGCACCAATAGACCCTTGGAGACATGTCGGCTGGAGGACGATGTATTGAATCGCGACGCAATTTGTGTGTTCCATCGTCATTAAGAGGGTCTGAACGTTACAATTAACTGTCAGTTTTGCGTCGGATTCGAAAATCTAGACTCACAGGAGAACGACCATAAGGTGCCCGAGGCAGCAAGAGACCCTTGGAGACAAGTCGGCTGGAGGACGATGTATTGAGTCGCGACGCAATTTGTGTGTCCCATCGTCATTAACAGGCTCTGAACGTTACAATTAACTGTCAGTTTTGCATCGCGTTCGAAAAACTAGACTCACAGGAGAACGACCATAAGGTGCCCGAGGCTGCAATAGACCCTTGGAGACAAGTCGGCTGTAGGACGATGTATTGAATCGCGACGCAATTTGTGTGTTCCATCGTCATTAAGAGGCTCTGAACGTTACAATTAACTGTCAGTTTTGCGTCGGATTCGAAAATCTAGACTCACAGATGAACGACCATAAGGTGCCCGAGGCAGCAATAGACCCTTCGAGACAAGTCGGCTGGAGGACGATGTATTGAATCGCGACGCAATTTGTGTGTTCCATCGTCAGTATCAGGCTCTGAACGTTACAATTAACTGTCAGTTTTGCGTCGGATTCGAAAATCTAGACTCACAGGAGAACGACCATAAGGTGCCCGAGGCAGCAAGAGACCCTTGGAGACAAGTCGGCTGGAGGACGATGTATTGAGTCGCGACGCAATTTGTGTGTCCCATCGTCATTAACAGGCTCTGAACGTTACAATTAACTGTCAGTTTTGCATCGCGTTCGAAAAACTAGACTCACAGGAGAACGACCATAAGGTGCCCGAGGCTGCAATAGACCCTTGGAGACAAGTCGGCTGGAGGACTATGTATTGAATCGCGACGCAATTTGTGTGTTCCATCGTCATTAAGAGGCTCTGAACGTTACAATTCACTGTCAGTTTTGCGTCGGATTCGAAAATCTAGACTCACAGATGAACGACCATAAGGTGCCCGAGGCAGCAATAGACCCTTCGAGACAAGTCGGCTGGAGGACGATGTATTGAATCGCGACGCAATTTGTGTGTTCCATCGTCAGTATCAGGCTCTGAACGTTACAATTAACTGTCAGTTTTGCGTCGGATTCGAAAATCTAAACTCACAGGAGAACGACCATAAGGTGCCCGAGGCAGCACTAGACCCTTGGAGACAAGTCGGCTGGAGGACGATGTATTGAGTCGCGACGCAATTTGTGTGTCCCATCGTCATTAACAGGCTCTGAACGTTACAATTCACTGTCAGCTTTGCGTCGGATTCGAAAATCTAGACTCACAGGAGAACGAGCATATGGTGCCCGAGGCAGCACTAGACCCTTGGAGACAAGTCGGCTGTAGGACGATGTATTGAATCGCGACGCAATTTGTGTGTTCCATCGTCATTAAGAGGCTCTGAACGTTACAATTAATTGTCAGTTTTGCGCCGGATTCGAAAAACTAGACTCATAGGAGAACGACCAAGAGGTGCCAGGAGCAGCAATACTACCTCGGAGACATGTCGGCTGGAGGACGATGTATTGAATCGCGACGCAATTTGTGTGTTCCATCGTCAGTATCAGGCTCTGAACGTTACAATTAACCGTCAATGTTGCGTCGTATTCTAAAAACTAGACTCACAGGAGAACGACGATAAAGTACCCGAGGCAGCTATAGACCCTTGGAAACAAGTCGGCTGGAGGACGATGTATTGAATCGCGACGCAATTTGTGTGTTCCATAGTCAGTATCAGGCTCTGAACCTTACAATTAACTGTCAGTTTTGCGTCGGATTCGAAAATCTAGACTCACAGGAGAACGACCATAAGGTGCCCGAGGCAGCAAGAGACCCTTGGAGACAAGTCGGCTGGAGGACGATGTATTGAGTCGCGACGCAATTTGTGTGTTCCATCAACATTAACAGGCTCTGAACGTTACAATTAATTGTCAGTTTTGCATCGCATTCGAAAAACTAGACTCACAGGAGAACGACCATAAGGTGCCCGAGGCTGCAATAGACCCTTGGAGACAAGTCGGCTGGAGGACGATGTATTGAATCGCGACGCAATTTGTGTGTTCCATCGTCATTAAGAGGGTCTGAACGTTACAATTAACTGTCAGTTTTGCGTCGGATTCGAAAATCTAGACTCACAGGAGAACGACCATAAGGTGCCCGAGGCAGCACTAGACCCTTGGAGACAGGTCGGCTGGAGGACGATGTATTGAGTCGCGACGCAATTTGTGTGTCCCATCGTCATTAACAGGCTCTGAACGTTACAATTCACTGTCAGCTTTGCGTCGGATTCGAAAATCTAGACTCACAGGAGAACGAGCATATGGTGCCCGAGGCAGCACTAGACCCTTGGAGACAAGTCGGCTGTAGGACCATGTATTGAATCGCGATGCAATTTGTGTGTTCCATCGTCATTAACAGGCTCTGAACGTTACAATTAACTGTCAGTTTTGCGTCGGATTCGAAAATCTAGACTCACAGGAGAACGACCATAAGGTGCCTGAGGCAGCACTAGACCCTTGGAGACAAGTCGGCTGGAGGACGATGTATTGAGTCGCGACGCAATTTGTGTGTCCCATCGTCATTAACAGGCTCTGAACGTTACAATTCACTGACAGTTTTGCATCGCATTCGAAAATCTAGACTCACAGGAGAACGACCATAAGGTGCCCGAGGCAGCAAGAGACCCTTGGAGACAGGTCGGCTGTGGGACGATGTATTGAGTCGCGACGCAATTTGTGTGTCCCATCGTCATTAACAGGCTCTCAACGTTACAATTCACTGTCAGTTTTGCGTCGGATTCGAAAATCTAGACTCACAGGAGAACGGGCATATGGTGCCCGAGGCAGCACTAGACCCTTAGAGACAAGTTATCGGTAGGACGATGTATTGAATCGTGACGTAATTTGTGTGTTCCATCGTCATTAAGAGGCTCTGACGTTACAATTAACTGTCAGTTTTGCGTCGGATTCGAAAATCTAGACTCACAGGAGAACGAGCATAAGGTGCCCGAGGCAGCAATAGACCCTTCGAGACAAGTCGGCTGGAGGACGATGTATTGAATCGCGACGCAATTTGTGTGTTCCATCGTCAGTATCAGGCTCTGAACGTTACAATTCACTGTCAGTTTTGCGTCGGATTCGAAAAACTAGACTCACAGGAGAACGACCATAAGGTGCCCGAGGCAGCACTAGACCCTTGTAGACAAGTCGGCTGGAGGACGGTGTATTGAGTCGCGACGCAATTTGTGTGTCCCATCGTCATTAACAGGCTCTGAACGTTACAATTAACTGTCAGTTTTGCGTCGGATTCGAAAATCTAGACTCACAGGAGAACGAGCATATGGTGCCCGAGGCAGCACTAGACCCTTGGAGACAAGTCGGCTGTAGGACGATGTATTGAATCGCGACGCAATTTGTGTGTTCCATCGTCATCAAGAGGCTCTGAACGTTACAATTAACTGTCAGTTTTGCGTCGGATTCGAAAATCTAGACTCACAGGAGAACGACCATAAGGTGCCTGAGGCAGCACTAGACCCTTGGAGACAAGTCGGCTGGAGGACGATGTATTGAGTCGCGACGCAATTTGTGTGTCCCATCGTCATTAACAGGCTCTGAACGTTACAATTAACTGTCAGTTTTGCATCGCATTCGAAAATCTAGACTCACATGAGAACGACCATAAGGTGCCCGAGGCAGCAAGAGACCCTTGGAGACAGGTCGGCTGTGGGACGATGTATTGAGTCGCGACGCAATTTGTGTGTCCCATCGTCATTAACAGGCTCTGAACGTTACAATTCACTGTCAGTTTTGCGTCGGATTCGAAAATCTAGACTCACAGGAGAACGAGCATATGGTGCCCGAGGCAGCACTAGACCCTTAGAGACAAGTTGGCGGTAGGACGATGTATTGAATCGCGACGCAATTTGTGTGTTCCATCGTCATTAAGAGGCTCTGAACGTTACAATTAACTGTCAGTTTTGCGTCGGATTCGAAAATCTAGACTCACAGGAGAACGAGCATAAGGTGCCCGAGGCAGCAATAGACCCTTCGAGACAAGTCGGCTGGAGGACGATGTATTGAATCGCGACGCAATTTGTGTGTTCATCGTCATTAAGAGGCTCTGAACGTTACAATTAATTGTCAGTTTTGCGTCGTATTCGAAAAACTAGACTCACAGGAGAACGACCATAAGGTGCCCGAGGCACCAATAGACCCTTCGAGACAAGTCGGCTGGAGGACGATGTATTGAATCGCGACGCAATTTCTGTGTTCCATCGTGATTAAGAGGCTCTGAACGTTACAATTAATTGTCAGTTTTGCGCCGGATTCGAAAAACTAGACTCATAGGAGAACGACCAAGAGGTGCCAGGAGCAGCAATACTACCTCGGAGACATGTCGGCTGGAGGACGATGTATTGAATCGCGACGCAATTTGTGTGTTCCATCGTCAGTATCAGGCTCTGAACGTTACAATTCACTGTCAGTTTTGCGTCGGATTCGAAAAACTAGACTCACAGGAGAACGACCATAAGGTGC
Source organism: Schistocerca nitens (assembly GCF_023898315.1). Taxonomy (NCBI): domain Eukaryota; kingdom Metazoa; phylum Arthropoda; class Insecta; order Orthoptera; family Acrididae; genus Schistocerca; species Schistocerca nitens. The sequence goes on along the minus strand of NC_064623.1, from coordinate 235,038,097 downwards.
CCGAGGCAGCACTAGACCCTTGTAGACAAGTCGGCTGGAGGACGGTGTATTGAGTCGCGACGCAATTTGTGTGTCCCATCGTCATTAACAGGCTCTGAACGTTACAATTAACTGTCAGTTTTGCGTCGGATTCGAAAATCTAGACTCACAGGAGAACGAGCATATGGTACCCGAGGCAGCACTAGACCCTTGGAGACAAGTCGGCTGTAGGACGATGTATTGAATCGCGACGCAATTTGAGTGTTCCATCGTCATCAAGAGGCTCTGAACGTTACAATTCACTGTCAGTTTTGCGTCGGATTCGAAAATCTAGACTCACAGGAGAACGAGCATATGGTGCCCGAGGCAGCACTAGACCCTTGGAGACAAGTCGGCTGTAGCACGATGTATAGAATCGCGACGCAATTTGTGTGTTCCATCGTCATTAACAGGCTCTGAACGTTACAATTAACTGTCAGTTTTGCGTCGGATTCGAAAATCTAGACTCACAGGAGAACGAGCATATGGTGCCCGAGGCAGCACTAGACCCTTGGAGACAAGTCGGCTGTAGGACGATGTATTGAATCGCGACGCAATTTGTGTGTTCCATCGTCATTAAGAGGCTCTGAACGTTACAATTAACTGTCAGTTTTGCGTCGGATTCGAAAATCTAGACTCACAGGAGAACGACTATAAGGTGCCCGAGGCAGCACTAGACCCTTGGAGACAACTCGGCTGGAGGACGATGTATTGAGTCGCGACGCGATTTGTGTGTCCCATCGTCATTAACAGGCTCTGAACGTTACAATTCACTGTCAGTTTTGCGTCGGATTCGAAAATCTAGACTCACAGGAGAACGACCATAAGGTGCCCGAGGCACCAATAGACCCTTGGAGACAAGTCGGCTGTAGGACGATGTATTGAATCGCGACGCAATTTGTGTGTCCCATCGTCATTAACAGGCTCTGAACGTTACAATTAACTGTCAGTTTTGCATCGCATTCGAAAAACTAGACTCACAGGAGAACGACCATAAGGTGCCCGAGGCAGCAATAGACCCTTGGAGACAAGTAGGCTGGAAGACGATGTATTGAGTCGCGACGCAATTTGTGTGTCCCATCGTCATTAACAGGCTCTGAACGTTACAATTAACTGTCAGTTTTGCATCGCATTCGAAAAACTAGACTCACAGGAGAACGACCATAAGGTGCCCGAGGCAGCAATAGACCCTTGGAGACAAGTCGGCTGTAGGACGATGTATTGAATCGCGACGCAATTTGTGTGTTCCATCGTCATTAAGAGGCTCTGAACGTTACAATTAACTGTCAGTTTTGCGTCGGATTCGAAAATCTAGACTCACAGGAGAACGAGCATATGGTGCCCGAGGCAGCACTAGACCCTTGGAGACAAGTCGGCTGTAGGACGATGTATTGAATCGCGACGCTATTTGTGTGTTCCATCGTCATTAAGAGGCTCTGAACGTTACAATTAACTGTCAGTTTTGCGTCGGATTCGAAAATCTAGACTCACAGGAGAACGACCATAAGGTGCCCGAGGCAGCACTAGACCCTTGGAGACAAGTCGGCTGGAGGACGATGTATTGAGTCGCGACGCAATTTGTGTGTCCCATCGTCATTAACAGGCTCTGAACGTTACAATTCACTGTCAGTTTTGCATCTTATTCGAAAATCTAGACTCACAGGAGAACGAGCATAAGGTGCCCGAGGCACCAGTAGACCCTTCGAGACAAGTCGGCTGTAGGACGATTTATTGAATCGCGACGCAATTTGTGTGTTCCATCGTCATTAAGAGGCTCTGAACGTTACAATTAATTGTCAGTTTTGCGCCGGATTCGAAAAACTAGACTCATAGGAGAACGACCAAGAGGTGCCAGGAGCAGCAATACTACCTCGGAGACATGTCGGCTGGAGGACGATGTATTGAATCGCGACGCAATTTGTGTGTTCCATCGTCAGTATCAGGCTCTGAACGTTACAATTCACTGTCAGTTTTGCGTCGGATTCGAAAAACTAGACTCACAGGAGAACGACCATAAGGTGCCCGAGGCAGCACTAGACCCTTGTAGACAAGTCGGCTGGAGGACGATGTATTGAATCGCGACACAATTTGTGTGTTCCATCGTCATTAAGACGCTCTGAACGTTACAATTCACTGTCAGTTTTGCGTCGGATTCGAAAATCTAGACTCACAGGAGAACGACCATAAGGTGTCCGAGGCAGCAAGAGACCCTTGGAGACAAGTCGCCTGGAGGACGATGTATTGAGTCGCGACACAATTTGTGTGTTCCATCAACATTAACAGCCTCTGAACGTTACAATTAACTGTCAGTTTTGCATCGCATTGGAAAAACTAGACTCACAGGAGAACGACCATAAGGTGCCCGAGGCTGCAATAGACCCTTGGAGACAAGTCGGCTGGAGGACGATGTATTGAATCGCGACGCAATTTGTGTGTTCCATCGTCAGTATCAGGCTCTGAACGTTACAATTAACTGTCAGTTTTGCGTCGGATTCGAAAATCTAGACTCACAGGAGAACGACCATAAGGTGCCCGAGGCAGCACTAGACCCTTGGAGACAAGTCGGCTGTAGGACGATGTATTGAATCGCGACGCAATTTGTGTGTTCCATCGTCATTAAGAGGCTCTGAACGTTACAATTGACTGTCAGTTTTGTGTCGGATTCGAAAATCTAGACTCACAGATGAACGACCATAAGGTGCCCGAGGCAGCAATAGACCCTTGGAGACAAGTCGGCTGGAGGACGATGTATTGAATCGCGACGCAATTTGTGTGTTCCATCGTCAGTATCAGGCTCTGAACGTTACAATTAACTGTCAGTTTTGCGTCGGATTCGAAAATCTAGACTCACAGGAGAACGACCATAAGGTGCCCGAGGCAGCACTAGACCCTTGGAGACAAGTCGGCTGGAGGACGATGTATTGAGTCGCGACGCAATTTGTGTGTCCCATCGTCATTAACAGGCTCTGAACGTTACAATTCACTGTCAGCTTTGCGTCGGATTCGAAAATCTAGACTCACAGGAGAACGAGCATATGGTGCCCGAGGCAGCACTAGACCCTTGGAGACAAGTCGGCTGTAGGACCATGTATTGAATCGCGACGCAATTTGTGTGTTCCATCGTCATTAAGAGGCTCTGAACGTTACAATTAACTGTCAGTTTTGCGTCGGATTCGAAAATCTAGACTCACAGGAGAACGACCATAAGGTGCCCGAGGCTGCAATAGACCCTTGGAGACAAGTCGGCTGGAGGACGATGTATTGAATCGCGACGCAATTTGTGTGTTCCATCGTCATTAAGAGGCTCTGAACGTTACAATTCACTGTCAGTTTTGCGTCGGATTCGAAAATCTAGACTCACAGATGAACGACCATAAGGTGCCCGAGGCAGCAATAGACCCTTCGAGACAAGTCGGCTGGAGGACGATGTATTGAATCGCGACGCAATTTGTGTGTTCCATCGTCAGTATCAGGCTCTGAACGTTACAATTAACTGTCAGTTTTGCGTCGGATTCGAAAATCTAAACTCACAGGAGAACGACCATAAGGTGCCCGAGGCAGCACTAGACCCTTGGAGACAAGTCGGCTGGAGGACGATGTATTGAGTCGCGACGCAATTTGTGTGTCCCATCGTCATTAACAGGCTCTGAACGTTACAATTCACTGTCAGCTTTGCGTCGGATTCGAAAATCTAGACTCACAGGAGAACGAGCATATGGTGCCCGAGGCAGCACTAGACCCTTGGAGACAAGTCGGCTGTAGGACGATGTATTGAATCGCGACGCAATTTGTGTGTTCCATCGTCATTAAGAGGCTCTGAACGTTACAATTAATTGTCAGTTTTGCGCCGGATTCGAAAAACTAGACTCATAGGAGAACGACCAAGAGGTGCCAGGAGCAGCAATACTACCTCGGAGACATGTCGGCTGGAGGACGATGTATTGAATCGCGACGCAATTTGTGTGTTCCATCGTCAGTATCAGGCTCTGAACGTTACAATTAACTGTCAGTTTTGCGTCGGATTCGAAAATCTAGACTCACAGGAGAACGACCATAAGGTGCCCGAGGCAGCACTAGACCCTTGGAGACAAGTCGGCTGGAGGACGATGTATTGAGTCGCGACGCAATTTGTGTGTCCCATCGTCATTAACAGGCTCTGAACGTTACAATTCACTGTCAGCTTTGCGTCGGATTCGAAAATCTAGACTCACAGGAGAACGAGCATATGGTGCCCGAGGCAGCACTAGACCCTTGGAGACAAGTCGGCTGTAGGACCATGTATTGAATCGCGACGCAATTTGTGTGTTCCATCGTCATTAAGAGGCTCTGAACGTTACAATTAACTGTCAGTTTTGCGTCGGATTCGAAAATCTAGACTCACAGGAGAACGACCATAAGGTGCCCGAGGCTGCAATAGACCCTTGGAGACAAGTCGGCTGGAGGACGATGTATTGAATCGCGACGCAATTTGTGTGTTCCATCGTCATTAAGAGGCTCTGAACGTTACAATTCACTGTCAGTTTTGCGTCGGATTCGAAAATCTAGACTCACAGATGAACGACCATAAGGTGCCCGAGGCAGCAATAGACCCTTCGAGACAAGTCGGCTGGAGGACGATGTATTGAATCGCGACGCAATTTGTGTGTTCCATCGTCAGTATCAGGCTCTGAACGTTACAATTAACTGTCAGTTTTGCGTCGGATTCGAAAATCTAAACTCACAGGAGAACGACCATAAGGTGCCCGAGGCAGCACTAGACCCTTGGAGACAAGTCGGCTGGAGGACGATGTATTGAGTCGCGACGCAATTTGTGTGTCCCATCGTCATTAACAGGCTCTGAACGTTACAATTCACTGTCAGCTTTGCGTCGGATTCGAAAATCTAGACTCACAGGAGAACGAGCATATGGTGCCCGAGGCAGCACTAGACCCTTGGAGACAAGTCGGCTGTAGGACGATGTATTGAATCGCGACGCAATTTGTGTGTTCCATCGTCATTAAGAGGCTCTGAACGTTACAATTAATTGTCAGTTTTGCGCCGGATTCGAAAAACTAGACTCATAGGAGAACGACCAAGAGGTGCCAGGAGCAGCAATACTACCTCGGAGACATGTCGGCTGGAGGACGATGTATTGAATCGCGACGCAATTTGTGTGTTCCATCGTCAGTATCAGGCTCTGAACGTTACAATTAACCGTCAATGTTGCGTCGTATTCTGAAAACTAGACTCACAGGAGAACGACGATAAAGTACCCGAGGCAGCTATAGACCCTTGGAAACAAGTCGGCTGGAGGAAGATGTATTGAATCGCGACGCAATTTGTGTGTTCCATCGTCATTAAGAGGCTCTGAACCTTACAATTAACTGTCAGTTTTGCGTCGGATTCGAAAATCTAGACTCACAGGAGAACGACCATAAGGTGCCCGAGGCAGCAAGAGACCCTTGGAGACAAGTCGGCTGGAGGACGATGTATTGAGTCGCGACGCAATTTGTGTGTTCCATCAACATTAACAGGCTCTGAACGTTACAATTAATTGTCAGTTTTGCATCGCATTCGAAAAACTAGACTCACAGGAGAACGACCATAAGGTGCCCGAGGCTGCAATAGACCCTTGGAGACAAGTCGGCTGGAGGACGATGTATTGAATCGCGACGCAATTTGTGTGTTCCATCGTCATTAAGAGGGTCTGAACGTTACAATTAACTGTCAGTTTTGCGTCGGATTCGAAAATCTAGACTCACAGGAGAACGACCATAAGGTGCCCGAGGCAGCACTAGACCCTTGGAGACAGGTCGGCTGGAGGACGATGTATTGAGTCGCGACGCAATTTGTGTGTCCCATCGTCATTAACAGGCTCTGAACGTTACAATTCACTGTCAGCTTTGCGTCGGATTCGAAAATCTAGACTCACAGGAGAACGAGCATATGGTGCCCGAGGCAGCACTAGACCCTTGGAGACAAGTCGGCTGTAGGACCATGTATTGAATCGCGATGCAATTTGTGTGTTCCATCGTCATTAACAGGCTCTGAACGTTACAATTAACTGTCAGTTTTGCGTCGGATTCGAAAATCTAGACTCACAGGAGAACGACCATAAGGTGCCTGAGGCAGCACTAGACCCTTGGAGACAAGTCGGCTGGAGGACGATGTATTGAGTCGCGACGCAATTTGTGTGTCCCATCGTCATTAACAGGCTCTGAACGTTACAATTCACTGACAGTTTTGCATCGCATTCGAAAATCTAGACTCACAGGAGAACGACCATAAGGTGCCCGAGGCAGCAAGAGACCCTTGGAGACAGGTCGGCTGTGGGACGATGTATTGAGTCGCGACGCAATTTGTGTGTCCCATCGTCATTAACAGGCTCTCAACGTTACAATTCACTGTCAGTTTTGCGTCGGATTCGAAAATCTAGACTCACAGGAGAACGGGCATATGGTGCCCGAGGCAGCACTAGACCCTTAGAGACAAGTTATCGGTAGGACGATGTATTGAATCGTGACGTAATTTGTGTGTTCCATCGTCATTAAGAGGCTCTGACGTTACAATTAACTGTCAGTTTTGCGTCGGATTCGAAAATCTAGACTCACAGGAGAACGAGCATAAGGTGCCCGAGGCAGCAATAGACCCTTCGAGACAAGTCGGCTGGAGGACGATGTATTGAATCGCGACGCAATTTGTGTGTTCCATCGTCAGTATCAGGCTCTGAACGTTACAATTCACTGTCAGTTTTGCGTCGGATTCGAAAAACTAGACTCACAGGAGAACGACCATAAGGTGCCCGAGGCAGCACTAGACCCTTGTAGACAAGTCGGCTGGAGGACGGTGTATTGAGTCGCGACGCAATTTGTGTGTCCCATCGTCATTAACAGGCTCTGAACGTTACAATTAACTGTCAGTTTTGCGTCGGATTCGAAAATCTAGACTCACAGGAGAACGAGCATATGGTGCCCGAGGCAGCACTAGACCCTTGGAGACAAGTCGGCTGTAGGACGATGTATTGAATCGCGACGCAATTTGTGTGTTCCATCGTCATCAAGAGGCTCTGAACGTTACAATTAACTGTCAGTTTTGCGTCGGATTCGAAAATCTAGACTCACAGGAGAACGACCATAAGGTGCCTGAGGCAGCACTAGACCCTTGGAGACAAGTCGGCTGGAGGACGATGTATTGAGTCGCGACGCAATTTGTGTGTCCCATCGTCATTAACAGGCTCTGAACGTTACAATTAACTGTCAGTTTTGCATCGCATTCGAAAATCTAGACTCACATGAGAACGACCATAAGGTGCCCGAGGCAGCAAGAGACCCTTGGAGACAGGTCGGCTGTGGGACGATGTATTGAGTCGCGACGCAATTTGTGTGTCCCATCGTCATTAACAGGCTCTGAACGTTACAATTCACTGTCAGTTTTGCGTCGGATTCGAAAATCTAGACTCACAGGAGAACGAGCATATGGTGCCCGAGGCAGCACTAGACCCTTAGAGACAAGTTGGCGGTAGGACGATGTATTGAATCGCGACGCAATTTGTGTGTTCCATCGTCATTAAGAGGCTCTGAACGTTACAATTAACTGTCAGTTTTGCGTCGGATTCGAAAATCTAGACTCACAGGAGAACGAGCATAAGGTGCCCGAGGCAGCAATAGACCCTTCGAGACAAGTCGGCTGGAGGACGATGTATTGAATCGCGACGCAATTTGTGTGTTCATCGTCATTAAGAGGCTCTGAACGTTACAATTAATTGTCAGTTTTGCGTCGTATTCGAAAAACTAGACTCACAGGAGAACGACCATAAGGTGCCCGAGGCACCAATAGACCCTTCGAGACAAGTCGGCTAGAGGACGATGTATTGAATCGCGACGCAATTTCTGTGTTCCATCGTGATTAAGAGGCTCTGAACGTTACAATTAATATCAGTTTTGCGCCGGATTCGAAAAACTAGACTCATAGGAGAACGACCAAGAGGTGCCAGGAGCAGCAATACTACCTCGGAGACATGTCGGCTGGAGGACGATGTATTGAATCGCGACGCAATTTGTGTGTTCCATCGTCAGTATCAGGCTCTGAACGTTACAATTCACTGTCAGTTTTGCGTCGGATTCGAAAAACTAGACTCACAGGAGAACGACCATAAGGTGCCCGAGGCAGCACTAGACCCTTGTAGACAAGTCGGCTGGAGGACGGTGTATTGAGTCGCGACGCAATTTGTGTGTCCCATCGTCATTAACAGGCTCTGAACGTTACAATTAACTGTCAGTTTTGCGTCGGATTCGAAAATCTAGACTCACAGGAGAACGAGCATATGGTGCCCGAGGCAGCACTAGACCCTTGGAGACAAGTCGGCTGTAGCACGATGTATAGAATCGCGACGCAATTTGTGTGTTCCATCGTCATTAACAGGCTCTGAACGTTACAATTAACTGTCAGTTTTGCGTCGGATTCGAAAATCTAGACTCACAGGAGAACGAGCATATGGTGCCCGAGGCAGCACTAGACCCTTGGAGACAAGTCGGCTGTAGGACGATGTATTGAGTCGCGACGCGATTTGTGTGTCCCATCGTCATTAACAGGCTCTGAACGTTACAATTCACTGTCAGTTTTGCGTCGGATTCGAAAATCTAGACTCACAGGAGAACGACCATAAGGTGCCCGAGGCACCAATAGACCCTTGGAGACAAGTCGGCTGTAGGACGATGTATTGAATCGCGACGCAATTTGTGTGTCCCATCGTCATTAACAGGCTCTGAACGTTACAATTAACTGTCAGTTTTGCATCGCATTCGAAAAACTAGACTCACAGGAGAACGACCATAAGGTGCCCGAGGCAGCAATAGACCCTTGGAGACAAGTAGGCTGGAAGACGATGTATTGAGTCGCGACGCAATTTGTGTGTCCCATCGTCATTAACAGGCTCTGAACGTTACAATTAACTGTCAGTTTTGCATCGCATTCGAAAAACTAGACTCACAGGAGAACGACCATAAGGTGCCCGAGGCAGCAATAGACCCTTGGAGACAAGTCGGCTGTAGGACGATGTATTGAATCGCGACGCAATTTGTGTGTTCCATCGTCATTAAGAGGCTCTGAACGTTACAATTAACTGTCAGTTTTGCGTCGGATTCGAAAATCTAGACTCACAGGAGAACGAGCATATGGTGCCCGAGGCAGCACTAGACCCTTGGAGACAAGTCGGCTGTAGGACGATGTATTGAATCGCGACGCTATTTGTGTGTTCCATCGTCATTAAGAGGCTCAGAACGTTACAATTAACTGTCAGTTTTGCGTCGGATTCGAAAATCTAGACTCACAGGAGAACGACCATAAGGTGCCCGAGGCAGCACTAGACCCTTGGAGACAAGTCGGCTGGAGGACGATGTATTGAGTCGCGACGCAATTTGTGTGTCCCATCGTCATTAACAGGCTCTGAACGTTACAATTCACTGTCAGTTTTGCATCTTATTCGAAAATCTAGACTCACAGGAGAACGAGCATAAGGTGCCCGAGGCACCAGTAGACCCTTCGAGACAAGTCGGCTGTAGGACGATTTATTGAATCGCGACGCAATTTGTGTGTTCCATCGTCATTAAGAGGCTCTGAACGTTACAATTAATTGTCAGTTTTGCGCCGGATTCGAAAAACTAGACTCATAGGAGAACGACCAAGAGGTGCCAGGAGCAGCAATACTACCTCGGAGACATGTCGGCTGGAGGACGATGTATTGAATCGCGACGCAATTTGTGTGTTCCATCGTCAGTATCAGGGTATGAACGTTACAATTCACTGTCAGTTTTGCGTCGGATTCGAAAAACTAGACTCACAGGAGAACGACCATAAGGTGCCCGAGGCAGCACTAGACCCTTGTAGACAAGTCGGCTGGAGGACGATGTATTGAATCGCGACACAATTTGTGTGTTCCATCGTCATTAAGACGCTCTGAACGTTACGATTCACTGTCAGTTTTGCGTCGGATTCGAAAATCTAGACTCACAGGAGAACGACCATAAGGTGTCCGAGGCAGCAAGAGACCCTTGGAGACAAGTCGCCTGGAGGACGATGTATTGAGTCGCGACACAATTTGTGTGTTCCATCAACATTAACAGCCTCTGAACGTTACAATTAACTGTCAGTTTTGCATCGCATTGGAAAAACTAGACTCACAGGAGAACGACCATAAGGTGCCCGAGGCTGCAATAGACCCTTGGAGACAAGTCGGCTGGAGGACGATGTATTGAATCGCGACGCAATTTGTGTGTTCCATCGTCAGTATCAGGCTCTGAACGTTACAATTAACTGTCAGTTTTGCGTCGGATTCGAAAATCTAGACTCACAGGAGAACGACCATAAGGTGCCCGAGGCAGCACTAGACCCTTGGAGACAAGTCGGCTGTAGGACGATGTATTGAATCGCGACGCAATTTGTGTGTTCCATCGTCATTAAGAGGCTCTGAACGTTACAATTGACTGTCAGTTTTGTGTCGGATTCGAAAATCTAGACTCACAGATGAACGACCATAAGGTGCCCGAGGCAGCAATAGACCCTTGGAGACAAGTCGGCTGGAGGACGATGTATTGAATCGCGACGCAATTTGTGTGTTCCATCGTCAGTATCAGGCTCTGAACGTTACAATTAACTGTCAGTTTTGCGTCGGATTCGAAAATCTAGACTCACAGGAGAACGACCATAAGGTGCCCGAGGCAGCACTAGACCCTTGGAGACAAGTCGGCTGGAGGACGATGTATTGAGTCGCGACGCAATTTGTGTGTCCCATCGTCATTAACAGGCTCTGAACGTTACAATTCACTGTCAGCTTTGCGTCGGATTCGAAAATCTAGACTCACAGGAGAACGAGCATATGGTGCCCGAGGCAGCACTAGACCCTTGGAGACAAGTCGGCTGTAGGACCATGTATTGAATCGCGACGCAATTTGTGTGTTCCATCGTCATTAAGAGGCTCTGAACGTTACAATTAACTGTCAGTTTTGCGTCGGATTCGAAAATCTAGACTCACAGGAGAACGACCATAAGGTGCCCGAGGCAGCACTAGACCCTTGGAGACAAGTCGGCTGGAGGACGATGTATTGAATCGCGACGCAATTTGTGTGTTCCATCGTCATTAAGAGGCTCTGAACGTTACAATTCACTGTCAGTTTTGTGTCGGATTCGAAAATCTAGACTCACAGATGAACGACCATAAGGTGCCCGAGGCAGCAATAGACCCTTGGAGACAAGTCGGCTGGAGGACGATGTATTGAATCGCGACGCAATTTGTGTGTTCCATCGTCAGTATCAGGCTCTGCACGTTACAATTAACTGTCAGTTTTGCGTCGGATTCGAAAATCTAGACTCACAGGAGAACGACCATAAGGTGCCCGAGGCAGCACTAGACCCTTGGAGACAAGTCGGCTGGAGGACGATGTATTGAGTCGCGACGCAATTTGTGTGTCCCATCGTCATTAACAGGCTCTGAACGTTACAATTCACTGTCAGCTTTGCGTCGGATTCGAAAATCTAGACTCACAGGAGAACGAGCATATGGTGCCCGAGGCAGCACTAGACCCTTGGAGACAAGTCGGCTGTAGGACCATGTATTGAATCGCGACGCAATTTGTGTGTTCCATCGTCATTAAGAGGCTCTGAACGTTACAATTAACTGTCAGTTTTGCGTCGGATTCGAAAATCTAGACTCACAGGAGAACGACCATAAGGTGCCTGAGGCAGCAATAGACCCTTGGAGACAAGTCGGCTGGAGGACGATGTATTGAGTCGCGACGCAATTTGTGTGTCCCATCGTCATTAACAGGCTCTGAACGTTACAATTCACTGTCAGTTTTGCATCGCATTCGAAAATCTAGACTCACAGGAGAACGACCATAAGGTGCCCTAGGCAGCAAGAGACCCTTGGAGACAGGTCGGCTGTGGGACGATGTATTGAGTCGCGACGCAATTTGTGTGTCCCATCGTCATTAACAGGCTCTCAACGTTACAATTCACTGTCAGTTTTGCGTCGGATTCGAAAATCTAGACTCACAGGAGAACGAGCATATGGTGCCCGAGGCAGCACTAGACCCTTAGAGACAAGTTATCGGTAGGACGATGTATTGAATCGTGACGTAATTTGTGTGTTCCATCGTCATTAAGAGGCTCTGACGTTACAATTAACTGTCAGTTTTGCGTCGGATTCGAAAATCTAGACTCACAGGAGAACGAGCATAAGGTGCCCGAGGCAGCAATAGACCCTTCGAGACAAGTCGGCTGGAGGACGATGTATTGAATCGCGACGCAATTTGTGTGTTCCATCGTCATTAAGAGGCTCTGAACGTTACAATTAATTGTCAGTTTTGCGTCGTATTCGAAAAACTAGACTCACAGGAGAACGACCATAAGGTGCCCGAGGCACCAATAGACCCTTCGAGACAAGTCGGCTGGAGGACGATGTATTGAATCGCGACGCAATTTGTGTGTTCCATCGTCATTAAGAGGCTCTGAACGTTACAATTAATTGTCAGTTTTGCGCCGGATTCGAAAAACTAGACTCATAGGAGAACGACCAAGAGGTGCCAGGAGCAGCAATACTACCTCGGAGACATGTCGGCTGGAGGACGATGTATTGAATCGCGACGCAATTTGTGTGTTCCATCGTCAGTATCAGGCTCTGAACGTTACAATTCACTGTCAGTTTTGCGTCGGATTCGAAAAACTAGACTCACAGGAGAACGACCATAAGGTGCCCGAGGCAGCACTAGACCCTTGTAGACAAGTCGGCTGGAGGACGGTGTATTGAGTCGCGACGCAATTTGTGTGTCCCATCGTCATTAACAGGCTCTGAACGTTACAATTAACTGTCAGTTTTGCGTCGGATTCGAAAATCTAGACTCACAGGAGAACGAGCATATGGTGCCCGAGGCAGCACTAGACCCTTGGAGACAAGTCGGCTGGAGGACGATGTATTGAATCGCGACGCAATTTGTGTGTTCCATCGTCATCAAGAGGCTCTGAACGTTACAATTCACTGTCAGTTTTGCGTCGGATTCGAAAATCTAGACTCACAGGAGAACGAGCATATGGTGCCCGAGGCAGCACTAGACCCTTGGAGACAAGTCGGCTGTAGCACGATGTATTGAATCGCGACGCAATTTGTGTGTTCCATCGTCATTAACAGGCTCTGAACGTTACAATTCACTGTCAGTTTTGCGTCGGATTCGAAAATCTAGACTCACAGGAGAACGAGCATATGTTGCCCGAGGCAGCACTAGACCCTTGGAGACAAGTCGGCTGTAGGACGATGTATTGAATCGCGACGCAATTTGTGTGTTCCATCGTCATTAAGAGGCTCTGAACGTTACAATTAACTGTCAGTTTTGCGTCGGATTCGAAAATCTAGACTCACAGGAGAACGACCATAAGGTGCCTGAGGCAGCACTAGACCCTTGGAGACAAGTCGGCTGGAGGACGATGTATTGAGTCGCGACGCAATTTGTGTGTCCCATCGTCATTAACAGGCTCTGAACGTTACAATTAACTGTCAGTTTTGCATCGCATTCGAAAATCTAGACTCACATGAGAACGACCATAAGGTGCCCGAGGCAGCAAGAGACCCTTGGAGACAGGTCGGCTGTGGGACGATGTATTGAGTCGCGACGCAATTTGTGTGTCCCATCGTCATTAACAGGCTCTGAACGTTACAATTCACTGTCAGTTTTGCGTCGGATTCGAAAATCTAGACTCACAGGAGAACGAGCATATGGTGCCCGAGGCAGCACTAGACCCTTAGAGACAAGTTGGCGGTAGGACGATGTATTGAATCGCGACGCAATTTGTGTGTTCCATCGTCATTAAGAGGCTCTGAACGTTACAATTAACTGTCAGTTTTGCGTCGGATTCGAAAATCTAGACTCACAGGAGAACGAGCATAAGGTGCCCGAGGCAGCAACAGACCCTTCGAGACAAGTCGGCTGGAGGACGATGTATTGAATCGCGACGCAATTTGTGTGTTCCATCGTCATTAAGAGGCTCTGAACGTTACAATTAATTGTCAGTTTTGCGTCGTATTCGAAAAACTAGACTCACAGGAGAACGACCATAAGGTGCCCGAGGCACCAATAGACCCTTCGAGACAAGTCGGCTGGAGGACGATGTATTGAATCGCGACGCAATTTGTGTGTTCCATCGTGATTAAGAGGCTCTGAACGTTACAATTAATTGTCAGTTTTGCGCCGGATTCGAAAAACTAGACTCATAGGAGAACGACCAAGAGGTGCCAGGAGCAGCAATACTACCACGGAGACATGTCGGCTGGAGGACGATGTATTGAATCGCGACGCAATTTGTGTGTTCCATCGTCAGTATCAGGCTCTGAACGTTACAATTCACTGTCAGTTTTGCGTCGGATTCGAAAAACTAGACTCACAGGAGAACGACCATAAGGTGCCCGAGGCAGCACTAGACCCTTGTAGACAAGTCGGCTGGACGACGGTGTATTGAGTCGCGACGCAATTTGTGTGTCCCATCGTCATTAACAGGCTCTGAACGTTACAATTAACTGTCAGTTTTGCGTCGGATTCGAAAATCTAGACTCACAGGAGAACGAGCATATGGTACCCGAGGCAGCACTAGACCCTTGGAGACAAGTCGGCTGTAGGACGATGTATTGAATCGCGACGCAATTTGAGTGTTCCATCGTCATCAAGAGGCTCTGAACGTTACAATTCACTGTCAGTTTTGCGTCGGATTCGAAAATCTAGACTCACAGGAGAACGAGCATGTGGTGCCCGAGGCAGCACTAGACCCTTGGAGACAAGTCGGCTGTAGCACGATGTATAGAATCGCGACGCAATTTGTGTGTTCCATCGTCATTAACAGGCTCTGAACGTTACAATTAACTGTCAGTTTTGCGTCGGATTCGAAAATCTAGACTCACAGGAGAACGAGCATATGGTGCCCGAGGCAGCACTAGACCCTTGGAGACAAGTCGGCTGTAGGACGATGTATTGAATCGCGACGCAATTTGTGTGTTCCATCGTCATTAAGAGGCTCTGAACGTTACAATTAACTGTCAGTTTTGCGTCGGATTCGAAAATCTAGACTCACAGGAGAACGACTATAAGGTGCCCGAGGCAGCACTAGACCCTTGGAGACAACTCGGCTGGAGGACGATGTATTGAGTCGCGACGCGATTTGTGTGTCCCATCGTCATTAACAGGCTCTGAACGTTACAATTCACTGTCAGTTTTGCGTCGGATTCGAAAATCTAGACTCACAGGAGAACGACCATAAGGTGCCCGAGGCACCAATAGACTCTTGGAGACAAGTCGGCTGTAGGACGATGTATTGAATCGCGACGCAATTTGTGTGTCCCATCGTCATTAACAGGCTCTGAACGTTACAATTAACTGTCAGTTTTGCGTCGGATTCGAAAAACTAGACTCACAGGAGAACGAGCATAAGGTGCCCGAGGCACCAATAGACCCTTCGAGACAAGTCGGCTGTAGGACGATTTATTGAATCGCGACGCAATTTGTGTGTTCCATCGTCATCAAGAGGCTCTGAACGTTACAATTAATTGTCAGTTTTGCGCCGGATTCGAAAAACTAGACTCATAGGAGAACGACCAAGAGGTGCCAGGAGCAGCAATACTACCTCGGAGACATGTCGGCTGGAGGACGATGTATTGAATCGCGACGCAATTTGTGTGTTGCATCGTCAGTATCAGGCTCTGAACGTTACAATTCACTGTCAGTTTTGCGTCGGATTCGAAAAACTAGACTCACAGGAGAACGACCATAAGGTGCCCGAGGCAGCACTAGACCCTTGTAGACAAGTCGGCTGGAGGACGATGTATTGAATCGCGACACAATTTGTGTGTTCCATCGTCATTAAGACGCTCTGAACGTTACAATTCACTGTCAGCTTTGCGTCGGATTCGAAAATCTAGACTCACAGGAGAACGACCATAAGGTGTCCGAGGCAGCAAGAGACCCTTGGAGACAAGTCGGCTGGAGGACGATGTATTGAGTCGCGACGCAATTTGTGTGTTCCATCAACATTAACAGCATCTGAACGTTACAATTAACTGTCAGTTTTGCATCGCATTCGAAAAACTAGACTCACAGGAGAACGACCATAAGGTGCCCGAGGCTGCAATAGACCATTGGAGACAAGTCGGCTGGAGGACGATGTATTGAATCGCGACGCAATTTGTGTGTTCCATCGTCAGTATCAGGCTCTGAACGTTACAATTAACTGTCAGTTTTGCGTCGGATTCGAAAATCTAGACTCACAGGAGAACGACCATAAGGTGCCCGAGGCAGCACTAGACCCTTGGAGACAAGTCGGCTGTAGGACGATGTATTGAATCGCGACGCAATTTGTGTGTTCCATCGTCATTAAGAGGCTCTGAACGTTACAATTCACTGTCAGTTTTGTGTCGGATTCGAAAATCTAGACTCACAGATGAACGACCATAAGGTGCCCGAGGCAGCAATAGACCCTTGGAGACAAGTCGGCTGGAGGACGATGTATTGAATCGCGACGCAATTTGTGTGTTCCATCGTCAGTATCAGGCTCTGAACGTTACAATTAACTGTCAGTTTTGCGTCGGATTCGAAAATCGAGACTCACAGGAGAACGACCATAAGGTGCCCGAGGCAGCACTAGACCCTTGGAGACAAGTCGGCTGGAGGACGATGTATTGAGTCGCGACGCAATTTGTGTGTCCCATCGTCATTAACAGGCTCTGAACGTTACAATTAACTGTCAGTTTTGCATCGCATTCGAAAATCTAGACTCACAGGAGAACGAGCATATGGTGCCCGAGGCAGCACTAGACCCTTGGAGACAAGTTGGCGGTAGGACGATGTATTGAATCGCGACGCAATTTGTGTGTTCCATCGTCATTAAGAGGCTCTGAACGTTACAATTAACTGTCAGTTTTGCGTCGGATTCGAAAATCTAGACTCACAGGAGAACGAGCATAAGATGCCCCAGGCAGCAATAGACCCTTCGAGACAAGTCGGCTGGAGGACGATGTATTGAATCGCGACGCAATTTTTGTGTTCCATCGTCATGAACAGGCTCTGAACGTTACAATTAATTGTCAGTTTTGCGTCGTATTCGAAAAACTAGACTCACAGGAGAACGACCATAAGGTGCCCGAGGCACCAATAGACCCTTCGAGACAAGTCGGCTGGAGGACGATGTATTGAATCGCGACGCAATTTGTGTGTTCCATCGTCATTAAGAGGCTCTGAACGTTACAATTCACTGACAGTTTTGCGTCGGATTCGAAAATCTAGACTCACAGGAGAACGACCATAAGGTGCCCGAGGCAGCACTAGACCCTTGGAGACAAGTCGGCTGGAGGACGATGTATTGAGTCGCGACGCAATTTGTGTGTCCCATCGTCATTAACAGGCTCTGAACGTTACAATTCACTGTCAGTTTTGCGTCAGATTCGAAAATCTAGACTCACAGGAGAACGAGCATATGGTGCCCGAGGCAGCACTAGACCCTTGGAGACAAGTCGGCTGTAGGACGATGTATTGAATCGCGACGCAATTTGTGTGTTCCATCGTCATTAACAGGCTCCGAACGTTACAATTAACTGTCAGTTTTGCGTCGGATTCGAAAATCTAACTCACAGGAGAACGACCATAAGGTGCCCGAGGCAGCAAGAGACCCTTGGAGACAAGTCGGCTGGAGGACGATGTATTGAGTCGCGACGCAATTTGTGTGTTCCATCAACATTAACAGCCTCTGAACGTTACAATTAACTGTCAGTTTTGCATCGCATTCGAAAAACTAGACTCACAGGAGAACGACCATAAGGTGCCCGAGGCTGCAATAGACCCTTGGAGACAAGTCGGCTGGAGGACGATGTATTGAATCGCGACGCAATTTGTGTGTTCCATCGTCATTAAGAGGCTCTGAACGTTACAATTCACTGTCAGTTTTGCGTCCGATTCGAAAATCTAGACTCACAGGAGAACGACCATAAGGTGCCCGAGGCAGCACTAGACCCTTGGAGACAAGTCGGCTGGAGGACGATGTATTGAATCGCGACGCAATTTGTGTGTTCCATCGTCATTAAGAGGCTCTGAACGTTACAATTCACTGTCAGTTTTGTGTCGGATTCGAAAATCTAGACTCACAGATGAACGACCATAAGGTGCCCGAGGCAGCAATAGACCCTTCGAGACAAGTCGGCTGGAGGACGATGTATTGAATCGCGACGCAATTTGTGTGTTCCATCGTCAGTATCAGGCTCTGAACGTTACAATTAACTGTCAGTTTTGCGTCGGATTCGAAAATCTAGACTCACAGGAGAACGACCATAAGGTGCCCGAGGCAGCACTAGACCCTTGGAGACAAGTCGGCTGGAGGACGATGTATTGAGTCGCGACGCAATTTTTCGTGTCCCATCGTCATTAACAGGCTCTGAACGTTACAATTCACTGTCAGCTTTGCGTCGGATTCGAAAATCTAGACTCACAGGAGAACGAGCATATGGTGCCCGAGGCAGCACTAGACCCTTGGAGACAAGTCGGCTGTAGGACCATGTATTGAATCGCGACGCAATTTGTGTGTTCCATCGTCATTAAGAGGCTCTGAACGTTACAATTAACTGTCAGTTTTGCGTCGGATTCGAAAATCTAGACTCACATGAGAACGACCATAAGGTGCCTGAGGCAGCACTAGACCCTTGGAGACAAGTCGGCTGGAGGACGATGTATTGAGTCGCGACGCAATTTGTGTGTCCCATCGTCATTAACAGGCTCTGAACGTTACAATTAACTGTCAGTTTTGCATCGCATTCGAAAATCTAGACTCACAGGAGAACGACCATAAGGTGCCCGAGGCAGCAAGAGACCCTTGGAGACAGGTCGGCTGTGGGACGATGTATTGAGTCGTGACGCAATTTGAGTGTCCCATCGTCATTAACAGGCTCTGAACGTTACAATTCACTGTCAGTTTTGCGTCGGATTCGAAAATTTAGACTCACAGGAGAACGAGCATATGGTGCCCGAGGCAGCACTAGACCCTTGGAGACAAGTTGGCGGTAGGACGATGTATTGAATCGCGACGCAATTTGTGTGTTCCATCGTCATTAAGAGGCTCTGAACGTTACAATTAACTGTCAGTTTTGCGTCGGATTCGAAAATCTAGACTCACAGGAGAACGAGCATAAGATGCCCCAGGCAGCAATAGACCCTTCGAGACAAGTCGGCTGGAGGACGATGTATTGAATCGCGACGCAATTTGTGTGTTCCATCGTCATGAACAGGCTCTGAACGTTACAATTAATTGTCAGTTTTGCGTCGTATTCGAAAAACTAGACTCACAGGAGAACGACCATAAGGTGCCCGAGGCACCAATAGACCCTTCGAGACAAGTCGGCTGGAGGACGATGTATTGAATCGCGACGCAATTTGTGTGTTCCATCGTCATTAAGAGGCTCTGAACGTTACAATTAATTGTCAGTTTTGCGCCGGATTCGAAAAACTAGACTCATAGGAGAACGACCAACAGGTGCCAGGAGCAGCAATACTACCTCGGAGACATGTCGGCTGGAGGACGATGTATTGAATCGCGACGCAATTTGTGTGTTCCATCGTCAGTATCAGGCTCTGAACGTTACAATTCACTGTCAGTTTTGCGTCGGATTCGAAAAACTAGACTCACAGGAGAACGACCATAAGGTGCCCGAGGCAGCACTAGACTCTTGTAGACAAGACGGCTGGAGGACGGTGTATTGAGTCGCGACGTAATTTGTGTGTCCCATCGTCATTAACAGGCTCTGAACGTTACAATTAACTGTCAGTTTTGCGTCGGATTCGAAAATCTAGACTCACAGGAGAACGAGCACTAGACCCTTGGAGACAAGTCGGCTGTAGGACGATGTATTGAATCGCGACGCAATTTGTGTGTTCCATCGTCATCAAGAGGCTCTGAACGTTACAATTCACTGTCAGTTTTGCGTCGGATTCGAAAATCTAGACTCACAGGAGAACGAGCATATGGTGCCCGAGGCAGCACTAGACCCTTGGAGACAAGTCGGCTGTAGCACGATGTATTGAATCGCGTCGCAATTTGTGTGTTCCATCGTCATTAACAGGCTCTGAACGTTACAATTCACTGTCAGTTTTGCGTCGGATTCGAAAATCTAGACTCACAGGAGAACGAGCATATGGTGCCCGAGGCAGCACTAGACCCTTGGAGACAAGTCGGCTGTAGGACGATGTATTGAATCGCGACGCAATTTGTGTGTTCCATCGTCATTAAGAGGCTCTGAACGTTACAATTAACTGTCAGTTTTGCGTCGGATTCGAAAATCTAGACTCACAGGAGAACGACTACAAGGTGCCCGAGGCAGCACTAGACCCTTGGAGACAAGTCGGCTGGAGGACGATGTATTGAGTCGCGACGCAATTTGTGTTTCCCATCGTCATTAACAGGCTCTGAACGTTTCAATTCACTGTCAGTTTTGCGTCGGATTCGAAAATCTAGACTCACAGGAGAACGAGCATATGGTGCCCGAGGCAGCACTAGACCCTTGGAGACAAGTCGGCTGTAGGACGATGTATTGAATCGCGACGCAATTTGTGTGTTCCATCGTCATTAAGAGGCTCTGAACGTTACAATTAACTGTCAGTTTTGCGTCGGATTCGAAAATCTAGACTCACAGGAGAACGACCATAAGGTGCCCGAGGCAGCAATAGACCCTTGGAGACAAGTCGGCTGGAGGACGATGTATTGAATCGCGACGCAATTTGTGTGTTCCATCGTCATTAAGAGGCTCTGAACGTTACAATTCACTGTCAGTTTTGCGTCGGATTCGAAAATCTAGACTCACAGATGAACGACCATAAGGTGCCCGAGGCAGCAATAGACCCTTCGAGACAAGTCGGCTGGAGGACGATGTATTGAATCGCGACGCAATTTGTGTGTTCCATCGTCAGTATCAGGCTCTGAACGTTACAATTAACTGTCAGTTTTGCGTCGGATTCGAAAATCTAGACTCACAGGAGAACGACCATAAGGTGCCCGAGGCAGCACTAGACCCTTGGAGACAAGTCGGCTGGAGGACGATGTATTGAGTCGCGACGCAATTTGTGTGTCCCATCGTCATTAACAGGCTCTGAACGTTACAATTAACTGTCAGTTTTGCGTCGGATTCGAAAATCTAGACTCACAGGAGAACGAGCATATGGTGCCCGAGGCAGCACTAGACCCTTGGAGACAAGTCGGCTGTAGGACGATGTATTGAATCGCGACGCAATTTGTGTGTTCCATCGTCATCAAGAGGCTCTGAACGTTACAATTCACTGTCAGTTTTGCGTCGGATTCGAAAATCTAGACTCGCAGGAGAACGATCATATGGTGCCCGAGGCAGCACTAGACCCTTGGAGACAAGTCGGCTGTAGCACGATGTATTGAATCGCGACGCAATTTGTGTGTTCCATCGTCATTAACAGGCTCTGAACGTTACAATTCACTGTCAGTTTTGCGTCGGATTCGAAAATCTAGACTCACAGGAGAACGAGCATATGGTGCCCGAGGCAGCACTAGACCCTTGGAGACAAGTCGGCTGTAGGACGATGTATTGAATCGCGACGCAATTTGTGTGTTCCATCGTCATTAAGAGGCTCTGAACGTTACAATTAACTGTCAGTTTTGCGTCGGATTCGAAAATCTAGACTCACAGGAGAACGACTATAAGGTGCCCGAGGCAGCACTAGACCCTTGGAGACAAGTCGGCTGGAGGACGATGTATTGAGTCGCGACGCAATTTGTGTGTCCCATCGTCATTAACAGGCTCTGAACGTTACAATTCACTGTCAGTTTTGCGTCGGATTCGAAAATCTAGACTCACAGGAGAACGAGCATATGGTGCCCGAGGCAGCACTAGACCCTTGGAGACAAGTCGGCTGTAGGACGATGTATTGAATCGCGACGCAATTTGTGTGTCCCATCGTCATTAACAGGCTCTGAACGTTACAATTAACTGTCAGTTTTGCATCGCATTCGAAAAACTAGACTCACAGGAGAACGACCATAAGGTGCCCGAGGCAGCAATAGACCCTTGGAGACAAGTCGGCTGGAGGACGATGTATTGAGTCGCGACGCAATTTGTGTGTCCCATCGTCATTAACAGGCTCTGAACGTTACAATTAACTGTCAGTTTTGCATCGCATTCGAAAAACTAGACTCACAGGAGAACGACCATAAGGTGCCCGAGGCAGCAATAGACCCTTGGAGACAAGTCGGCTGTAGGACGATGTACGGAATCGCGACGCAATTTGTGTGTTCCATCGTCATTAAGAGTCTCTGAACGTTACAATTCACTGTCAGTTTTGCGTCGGATTCGAAAATCTAGACTCACAGGAGAACGACTATAAGGTGCCCGAGGCAGCACTAGACCCTTGGAGTCAAGTCGGCTGGAGGACGATGTATTGAGTCGCGACGCAATTTGTGTGTCCCATCGTCATTAACAGGCTCTGAACGTTACAATTCACTGTCAGTTTTGCGTTGGATTCGAAAATCTAGACTCACAGGAGAACGAGCATATGGTGCCCGAGGCAGCACTAGACCCTTGGAGACAAGTCGGCTGTAGGACGATGTATTGAATCGCGACGCAATTTGTGTGTCCCATCGTCATTAACAGGCTCTGAACGTTACAATTAACTGTCAGTTTTGCATCGCATTCGAAAAACTAGACTCACAGGAGAACGACCATAAGGTGCCCGAGGCAGCAATAGACCCTTGGAGACAAGTCGGCTGGAGGACGATGTATTGAGTCGCGACGCAATTTGTGTGTCCCATCGTCATTAACAGGCTCTGAACGTTACAATTAACTGTCAGTTTTGCATCGCATTCGAAAAACTAGACTCACAGGAGAACGACCATAAGGTGCCCGAGGCAGCAATAGACCCTTGGAGACAAGTCGGCTGTAGGACGATGTACGGAATCGCTACGCAATTTGTGTGTTCCATCGTCATTAAGAGTCTCTGAACGTTACAATTCACTGTCAGTTTTGCGTCGGATTCGAAAATCTAGACTCACAGGAGAACGAGCATATGGTGCCCGAGGCAGCACTAGACCCTTGGAGACAAGTCGGCTGTAGGACGATGTATTGAATCGCGACGCAATTTGTGTGTTCCATCGTCATCAAGAGGCTCTGAACGTTACAATTCACTGTCAGTTTTGCGTCGGATTCGAAAATCTAGACTCGCAGGAGAACGATCATATGGTGCCCGAGGCAGCACTAGACCCTTGGAGACAAGTCGGCTGTAGCACGATGTATTGAATCGCGACGCAATTTGTGTGTTCCATCGTCATTAACAGGCTCTGAACGTTACAATTCACTGTCAGTTTTGCGTCGGATTCGAAAATCTAGACTCACAGGAGAACGAGCATATGGTGCCCGAGGCAGCACTAGACCCTTGGAGACAAGTCGGCTGTAGGACGATGTATTGAATCGCGACGCAATTTGTGTGTTCCATCGTCATTAAGAGGCTCTGAACGTTACAATTAACTGTCAGTTTTGCGTCGGATTCGAAAATCTAGACTCACAGGAGAACGACTATAAGGTGCCCGAGGCAGCACTAGACCCTTGGAGTCAAGTCGGCTGGAGGACGATGTATTGAGTCGCGACGCAATTTGTGTGTCCCATCGTCATTAACAGGCTCTGAACGTTACAATTCACTGTCAGTTTTGCGTCGGATTCGAAAATCTAGACTCACAGGACAACGAGCATATGGTGCCCGAGGCAGCACTAGACCCTTGGAGACAAGTCGGCTGTAGGACGATGTATTGAATCGCGACGCAATTTGTGTGTCCCATCGTCATTAACAGGCTCTGAACGTTACAATTAACTGTCAGTTTTGCATCGCATTCGAAAAACTAGACTCACAGGAGAACGACCATAAGGTGCCCGAGGCAGCAATAGACCCTTGGAGACAAGTCGGCTGGAGGACGATGTATTGAGTCGCGACGCAATTTGTGTGTCCCATCGTCATTAACAGGCTCTGAACGTTACAATTAACTGTCAGTTTTGCATCGCATTCGAAAAACTAGACTCACAGGAGAACGACCATAAGGTGCCCGAGGCAGCAATAGACCCTTGGAGACAAGTCGGCTGTAGGACGATGTACGGAATCGCGACGCAATTTGTGTGTTCCATCGTCATTAAGAGTCTCTGAACGTTACAATTCACTGTCAGTTTTGCGTCGGATTCGAAAATCTAGACTCACAGGAGAACGAGCATATGGTGCCCGAGGCAGCACTAGACCCTTGGAGACAAGTCGGCTGTAGGACCATGTATTGAATCGCGACGCAATTTGTGTGTTCCATCGTCATTAAGAGGCTCTGAACGTTACAATTAACTGTCAGTTTTGCGTCGGATTCGAAAATCTAGACTCACAGGACAACGACCATAAGGTGCCCGAGGCAGCACTAGACCCTTGGAGACAAGTCGGCTGGAGGACGATGTATTGAGTCGCGACGCAATTTGTGTGTCCCATCGTCATTAACAGGCTCTGAACGTTACAATTCACTGTCAGTTTTGCGTCGGATTCGAAAATCTAGACTCACAGGAGAACGAGCATATGGTGCCCGAGACAGCACTACACCCTTGGAGACAAGTCGGCTGTAGGACGATGTATTGAATCGCGACGCAATTTGTGTGTCCCATCGTCATTAACAGGCTCTGAACGTTACAATTAACTGTCAGTTTTGCATCGCATTCGAAAAACTAGACTCACAGAAGAACGACCGTAAGGTGCCCGAGGCTGCAATAGACCCTTGGAGACAAGTCGGCTGGAGGACGATGTATTGAATCGCGACGCAATTTGTGTGTTCCATCGTCATTAAGAGGCTCTGAACGTTACAATTAACTGTCAGTTTTGCGTCGGATTCGAAAATCTAGACTCACAGATGAACGACCATGAGGTGCCCGAGGAAGCAATAGACCCTTCGAGACAAGTCGGCTGGAGGACGATGTATTGAATCGCGACGCAATTTGTGTGTTCCATCGTCATTAAGAGGCTCTGAACGTTACAATTAACTGTCAGTTTTGCGTCGGATTCGTAAATCTACACTCACAGGAGAACGACCATAAGGGGCCCGAGGCAGCAGTAGAGCCTTGGAGACAAGTCGGCTGGAGGACGATGTATTGAATCGCGACGCAATTTGTGTGTTCCATCGTCATTAAGAGGCTCTGAACGTTACAATTCACTGTCAGTTTTGCGTCGGATTCGAAAATCTAGACTCACAGATGAACGACCATAAGGTGCCCGAGGCAGCAATAGACCCTTCGAGACAAGTCGGCTGGAGGACGATGTATTGAATCGCGACGCAATTTGTGTGTTCCATCGTCAGTATCAGGCTCTGAACGTTACAATTAACTGTCAGTTTTGCGTCGGATTCGAAAATCTAGACTCACAGGAGAACGACCATAAGGTGCCCGAGGCAGCACTAGACCCTTGGAGACAAGTCGGCTGGAGGACGATGTATTGAGTCGCGACGCAATTTGTGTGTCCCATCGTCATTAACAGGCTCTGAACGTTACAATTCACTGTCAGTTTTGCGTCGGATTCGAAAATCTAGACTCACAGGAGAACGAGCATATGGTGCCCGAGGCAGCACTAGACCCTTGGAGACAAGTCGGTTGTAGGACGATGTATTGAATCGCGACGCAATTTGTGTGTTCCATCGTCATTAAGAGGCTCTGAACGTTACAATTAACTGTCAGTTTTGCGTCGGATTCGAAAATCTAGACTCACAGGAGAACGACCATAAGGTGCCCGAGGCAGCACTAGACCCTTGGAGACAAGTCGGCTGGAGGACGATGTATTGAGTCGCGACGCAATTTGTTTGTCCCATCGTCATTAACAGGCTCTGAACGTTACAATTCACTGTCAGTTTTGCGTCAGATTCGAAAATCTAGACTCACAGGAGAACGAGCATATGGTGCCCGAGGCAGCACTAGACCCTTGGAGACAAGTCGGCTGTAGGACGATGTATTGAATCGCGACGCAATTTGTGTGTTCCATCGTCATTAACAGGCTCTGAAAGTTACAATTCACTGTCAGTTTTGCGTCGGATTCGAAAAAATAGACTCACAGGAGAACGAACATAAGGTGACCGAGGCAGCACTAGACCCTTGGAGACAAGTCGGCTGGAGGAAGATGTATTGAGTCGCGACGCAATTTGTGTGTCCCATCGTCATTAACAGTCTCTGAACGTTACAATTAACTATCAGTTTTGCATCGCAATCGAAAATCTAGACTCATAGGAGAACGAGCATAAGGTGCCCGAGGCAGCAATAGACCCTTCGAGACAAGTCGGCTGGAGGACGATGTATTGAACCGCGACGCAATTTGTGTGTTCCATCGTCAGTATCAGGCTCTGAACGTTACAATTAATTGTCAGTTTTGCGTCGTTTTCGAAAAACTAGACTCACAGGAGAACGACCATAAGGTGCCCGAGGGAGCAATAGACCCTTGGAGACAAGTCGGCTGGAGGACGATGTATTGAATCGCGACGCAATTTGTGTGTTCCATCGTCATTAACAGGCTCTGAACGTTACAATTCACTGTCAGTTTTTCGTCGGATTCGAAAATCTAGACTCACAGGAGAACGAGCATATGGTGCCCGAGGCAGCACTAGACCCTTGGAGACAAGTCGGCTGTAGGACGATGTATTGAATCGCGACGCAATTTGTGTGTTCCATCGTCATTAAGAGGCTCTGAACGTTACAATTAACTGTCAGTTTTGCGTCGGATTCCAAAATCTAGACTCACAGGAGAACGACTATAAGGTGCCCGAGGCAGCACTAGACCCTTGGAGACAAGTCGGCTGGAGGACGATGTATTGAGTCGCGACGCAATTTGTGTGTCCCATCGTCATTAAGAGGCTCTGAACGTTACAATTCACTGTCAGTTTTGCGTCGGATTCGAAAATCTAGACTCACAGGAGAACGAGCATATGGTGCCCGAGGCAGCACTAGACCCTTGGAGACAAGTCGGCTGTAGGACGATGTATTGAATCGCGACGCAATTTGTGTGTCCCATCGTCATTAACAGGCTCTGAACGTTACAATTAACTGTCAGTTTTGCATCGCATTCGAAAAACTAGACTCACAGGAGAACGACCATAAGGTGCCCGAGGCAGCAATAGACCCTTGGAGACAAGTCGGCTGGAGGACGATGTATTGAGTCGCGACGCAATTTGTGTGTCCCATCGTCATTAACAGGCTCTGAACGTTACAATTAACTGTCAGTTTTGCATCGCATTCGAAAAACTAGACTCACAGGAGTACGACCATAAGGTGCCCGAGGCAGCAATAGACCCTTGGAGACAAGTCGGCTGGAGGACGATGTATTGAATCGCGACGCAATTTGTGTGTTCCATCGTCATTAACAGGCTCTGAACGTTACAATTAACTGTCAGTTTTGCGTCGGATTCGAAAATCTAGACTCACAGGAGAACGAGCATATGGTGCCCGAGGCAGCACTAGACCCTTGGAGACAAGTCGGCTGTAGGACGATGTATTGAATCGCGACGCAATTTGTGTGTTCCATCGTCATTAAGAGGCTCTCAACGTTATAATTAACTGTCAGTTTTGCGTCGGATTCGAAAATCAAGACTCACAGGAGAACGACCATAACGTGCCCGAGGCAGCACTAGACCCTTGGAGACAAGTCGGCTGGAGGACGATGTATTGCGTCGCGACGCAATTTGTGTGTCCCATCGTCATTAACAGGCTCTGAACGTTACAATTCACTGTCAGTTTTGCGTCGGATTCGAAAATCTAGACTCACAGGAGAACGAGCATATGGTGCCCGAGGCAGCACTACACCCTTGGAGACAAGTCGGCTGTAGGACGATGTATTGAATCGCGACGCAATTTGTGTGTCCCATCGTCATTAACAGGCTCTGAACGTTACAATTAACTGTCAGTTTTGCATCGCATTCGAAAAACTAGACTCACAGAAGAACGACCATAAGGTGCCCGAGGCAGCAATAGACCCTTGGAGACAAGTCGGCTGGAGGACGATGTATTGAGTCGCGACGCAATTTGTGTGTCCCATCGTCATTAACAGGCTCTGAACGTTACAATTAACTGTCAGTTTTGCATCGCATTCGAAAAACTAGACTCACAGGAGAACGACCATAACGTGCCCGAGGCAGCAATAGACCCTTGGAGACAAGTCGGCTGTAGGATGATGTATTGAATCGCAACGCAATTTGTGTGTTCCATCGTCATTAAGAGGCTCTGAACGTTACAATTAACTGTCAGTTTTGCGTCGGATTCGAAAATCTAGACTCACAGGAGAACGACCATAAGGTGCCCGAGGCAACACTAGACCCTTGGAGACAAGTCGGCTGGAGGACGATGTATTGAATCGCGACGCAATTTGTGTGTTCCATCGTCATTAGGAGGCTCTGAACGTTACAATTCACTATCAGTTTTGCGTCGGATTCGAAAATCTAGACTCACAGATGAGCGACCATAAGGTGCCCGAGGCAGCAATAGACCGTTCGAGACAAGTCGGCTGGAGGACGATGTATTGAATCGCGACGCAATTTGTGTGTTCCATCGTCAGTATCAGGCTCTGAACGTTACAATTAACTGTCAGTTTTGCGTCGGATTCGAAAATCTAGACTCACAGGAGAACGACCATAAGGTGCCCGAGGCAGCACTAGACCCTTGGAGACAAGTCGGCTGGAGGACGATGTATTGAGTCGCGACGCAATTTGTGTGTCCCATCGTCATTAACAGGCTCTGAACGTTACAATTCACTGTCAGTTTTGCGTCAGATTCGAAAATCTAGACTCACAGGAGAACGAGCATATGGTGCCCGAGGCAGCACTAGACCCTTGGAGACAAGTCGGCTGTAGGACGATGTATTGAATCGCGACGCAATTTGTGTGTTCCATCGTCATTAACAGGCTCTGAAAGTTACAATTCACTGTCAGTTTTGCGTCGGATTCGAAAAAATAGACTCACAGGAGAACGACCATAAGGTGACCGAGGCAGCACTAGACCCTTGGAGACAAGTCGGCTGGAGGACGATGTATTGAGTCGCGACGCAATTTGTGTGTCCCATCGTCATTAACAGTCTCTGAACGTTACAATTAACTATCAGTTTTGCATCGCAATCGAAAATCTAGACTCATAGGAGAACGAGCATAAGGTGCCCGAGGCAGCAATAGACCCTTCGAGACAAGTCGGCTGGAGGACGATGTATTGAACCGCGACGCAATTTGTGTGTTCCATCGTCAGTATCAGGCTCTGAACGTTACAATTAATTGTCAGTTTTGCGTCGTATTCGAAAAACTAGACTCACAGGAGAACGACCATAAGGTGCCCGAGGGAGCAATAGACCCTTGGAGACAAGTCGGCTGGAGGACGATGTATTGAATCGCGACGCAATTTGTGTGTTCCATCGTCATTAACAGGCTCTGAACGTTACAATTCACTGTCAGTTTTTCGTCGGATTCGAAAATCTAGACTCACAGGAGAACGAGCATATGGTGCCCGAGGCAGCACTAGACCCTTGGAGACAAGTCGGCTGTAGGACGATGTATTGAATCGCGACGCAATTTGTGTGTTCCATCGTCATTAAGAGGCTCTGAACGTTACAATTAACTGTCAGTTTTGCGTCGGATTCCAAAATCTAGACTCACAGGAGAACGACTATAAGGTGCCCGAGGCAGCACTAGACCCTTGGAGACAAGTCGGCTGGAGGACGATGTATTGAGTCGCGACGCAATTTGTGTGTCCCATCGTCATTAAGAGGCTCTGAACGTTACAATTCACTGTCAGTTTTGCGTCGGATTCGAAAATCTAGACTCACAGGAGAACGAGCATATGGTGCCCGAGGCAGCACTAGACCCTTGGAGACAAGTCGGCTGTAGGACGATGTATTGAATCGCGACGCAATTTGTGTGTCCCATCGTCATTAACAGGTTCTGAACGTTACAATTAACTGTCAGTTTTGCATCGCATTCGAAAAACTATACTCACAGGAGAACGACCATAAGGTGCCCGAGGCAGCAATAGACCCTTGGAGACAAGTCGGCTGGAGGACGATGTATTGAGTCGCGACGCAATTTGTGTGTCCCATCGTCATTAACAGGCTCTGAACGTTACAATTAACTGTCAGTTTTGCATCGCATTCGAAAAACTAGACTCACAGGAGTACGACCATAAGGTGCCCGAGGCAGCAATAGACCCTTGGAGACAAGTCGGCTGGAGGACGATGTATTGAATCGCGACGCAATTTGTGTGTTCCATCGTCATTAACAGGCTCTGAACGTTACAATTAACTGTCAGTTTTGCGTCGGATTCGAAAATCTAGACTCACAGGAGAACGAGCATATGGTGCCCGAGGCAGCACTAGACCCTTGGAGACAAGTCGGCTGTAGGACGATGTATTGAATCGCGACGCAATTTGTGTGTTCCATCGTCATTAAGAGGCTCTCAACGTTATAATTAACTGTCAGTTTTGCGTCGGATTCGAAAATCAAGACTCACAGGAGAACGACCATAACGTGCCCGAGGCAGCACTAGACCCTTGGAGACAAGTCGGCTGGAGGACGATGTATTGCGTCGCGACGCAATTTGTGTGTTGCATCGTCATTAAGAGGCTCTGAACGTTACAATTCACTGTCAGTTTTGCGTCGGATTCGAAAATCTAGACTCACAGGAGAACGAGCATATGGTGCCCGAGGCAGCACTACACCCTTGGAGACAAGTCGGCTGTAGGACGATGTATTGAATCGCGACGCAATTTGTGTGTCCCATCGTCATTAACAGGCTCTGAACGTTACAATTAACTGTCAGTTTTGCATCGCATTCGAAAAACTAGACTCACAGAAGAACGACCATAAGGTGCCCGAGGCAGCAATAGACCCTTGGAGACAAGTCGGCTGGAGGACGATGTATTGAGTCGCGACGCAATTTGTGTGTCCCATCGTCATTAACAGGCTCTGAACGTTACAATTAACTGTCAGTTTTGCATCGCATTCGAAAAACTAGACTCACAGGAGAACGACCATAACGTGCCCGAGGCAGCAATAGACCCTTGGAGACAAGTCGGCTGTAGGACGATGTATTGAATCGCGACGCAATTTGTGTGTTCCATCGTCATTAAGAGGCTCTGAACGTTACAATTAACTGTCAGTTTTGCGTCGGATTCGAAAATCTAGACTCACAGGAGAAAGACCATAAGGTGCCCGAGGCAACACTAGACCCTTGGAGACAAGTCGGCTGGAGGACGATGTATTGAATCGCGACGCAATTTGTGTGTTCCATCGTCATTAGGAGTCTCTGAACGTTACAATTCACTATCAGTTTTGCGTCGGATTCGAAAATCTAGACTCACAGATGAACGACCATAAGGTGCCCGAGGCAGCAATAGACCCTTCGAGACAAGTCGGCTGGAGGACGATGTATTGAATCGCGACGCAATTTGTGTGTTCCATCGTCAGTATCAGGCTCTGAACGTTACAATTAACTGTCAGTTTTGCGTCGGATTCGAAAATCTAGACTCACAGGAGAACGACCATAAGGTGCCCGAGGCAGCACTAGACCCTTGGAGACAAGTCGGCTGGAGGACGATGTATTGAGTCGCGACGCAATTTGTGTGTCCCATCGTCATTAACAGGCTCTGAACGTTACAATTCACTGTCAGTTTTGCGTCAGATTCGAAAATCTAGACTCACAGGAGAACGAGCATATGGTGCCCGAGGCAGCACTAGACCCTTGGAGACAAGTCGGCTGTAGGACGATGTATTGAATCGCGACGCAATTTGTGTGTTCCATCGTCATTAACAGGCTCTGAAAGTTACAATTCACTGTCAGTTTTGCGTCGGATTCGAAAAAATAGACTCACAGGAGAACGACCATAAGGTGACCGAGGCAGCACTAGACCCTTGGAGACAAGTCGGCTGGAGGACGATGTATTGAGTCGCGACGCAATTTGTGTGTCCCATCGTCATTAACAGTCTCTGAACGTTACAATTAACTATCAGTTTTGCATCGCAATCGAAAATCTAGACTCATAGGAGAACGAGCATAAGGTGCCCGAGGCAGCAATAGACCCTTCGAGACAAGTCGGCTGGAGGACGATGTATTGAACCGCGACGCAATTTGTGTGTTCCATCGTCAGTATCAGGCTCTGAACGTTACAATTAATTGTCAGTTTTGCGTCGTATTCGAAAAACTAGACTCACAGGAGAACGACCATAA
Organism: Schistocerca nitens; assembly: GCF_023898315.1. Lineage (NCBI taxonomy): Eukaryota > Metazoa > Arthropoda > Insecta > Orthoptera > Acrididae > Schistocerca > Schistocerca nitens. Next base: position 235,005,825 of record NC_064623.1, on the reverse strand, counting down.
GGTGCCCGAGGGAGCAATAGACCCTTGGAGACAAGTCGGCTGGAGGACGATGTATTGAATCGCGACGCAATTTGTGTGTTCCATCGTCATTAACAGGCTCTGAACGTTACAATTCACTGTCAGTTTTTCGTCGGATTCGAAAATCTAGACTCACAGGAGAACGAGCATATGGTGCCCGAGGCAGCACTAGACCCTTGGAGACAAGTCGGCTGTAGGACGATGTATTGAATCGCGACGCAATTTGTGTGTTCCATCGTCATTAAGAGGCTCTGAACGTTACAATTAACTGTCAGTTTTGCGTCGGATTCCAAAATCTAGACTCACAGGAGAACGACTATAAGGTGCCCGAGGCAGCACTAGACCCTTGGAGACAAGTCGGCTGGAGGACGATGTATTGAGTCGCGACGCAATTTGTGTGTCCCATCGTCATTAAGAGGCTCTGAACGTTACAATTCACTGTCAGTTTTGCGTCGGATTCGAAAATCTAGACTCACAGGAGAACGAGCATATGGTGCCCGAGGCAGCACTAGACCCTTGGAGACAAGTCGGCTGTAGGACGATGTATTGAATCGCGACGCAATTTGTGTGTCCCATCGTCATTAACAGGCTCTGAACGTTACAATTAACTGTCAGTTTTGCGTCGGATTCGAAAAAATAGACTCACAGGAGAACGACCATAAGGTGACCGAGGCAGCACTAGACCCTTGGAGACAAGTCGGCTGGAGGACGATGTATTGAGTCGCGACGCAATTTGTGTGTCCCATCGTCATTAACAGTCTCTGAACGTTACAATTAACTATCAGTTTTGCATCGCAATCGAAAATCTAGACTCATAGGAGAACGAGCATAAGGTGCCCGAGGCAGCAATAGACCCTTGGAGACAAGTCGGCTGGAGGACGATGTATTGAACCGCGACGCAATTTGTGTGTTCCATCTTCAGTATCAGGCTCTGAACGTTACAATTAATTGTCAGTTTTGCGTCGTATTCGAAAAACTAGACTCACAGGAGAACGACCATAAGGTGCCCGAGGGAGCAATAGACCCTTGGAGACAAGTCGGCTGGAGGACGATGTATTGAGTCGCGACGCAATTTGTGTGTCCCATCGTCATTAACAGGCTCTGAACGTTACAATTAACTGTCAGTTTTGCATCGCATTCGAAAAACTAGACTCACAGGAGAACGACCATAAGGTGCCCGAGGCAGCAATAGACCCTTGGAGACAAGTCGGCTGTAGGACGATGTACGGAATCGCTACGCAATTTGTGTGTTCCATCGTCATTAAGAGTCTCTGAACGTTACAATTCACTGTCAGTTTTGCGTCGGATTCGAAAATCTAGACTCACAGGAGAACGAGCATATGGTGCCCGAGGCAGCACTAGACCCTTGGAGACAAGTCGGCTGTAGGACGATGTATTGAATCGCGACGCAATTTGTGTGTTCCATCGTCATCAAGAGGCTCTGAACGTTACAATTCACTGTCAGTTTTGCGTCGGATTCGAAAATCTAGACTCGCAGGAGAACGATCATATGGTGCCCGAGGCAGCACTAGACCCTTGGAGACAAGTCGGCTGTAGCACGATGTATTGAATCGCGACGCAATTTGTGTGTTCCATCGTCATTAACAGGCTCTGAACGTTACAATTCACTGTCAGTTTTGCGTCGGATTCGAAAATCTAGACTCACAGGAGAACGAGCATATGGTGCCCGAGGCAGCACTAGACCCTTGGAGACAAGTCGGCTGTAGGACGATGTATTGAATCGCGACGCAATTTGTGTGTTCCATCGTCATTAAGAGGCTCTGAACGTTACAATTAACTGTCAGTTTTGCGTCGGATTCGAAAATCTAGACTCACAGGAGAACGACTATAAGGTGCCCGAGGCAGCACTAGACCCTTGGAGTCAAGTCGGCTGGAGGACGATGTATTGAGTCGCGACGCAATTTGTGTGTCCCATCGTCATTAACAGGCTCTGAACGTTACAATTCACTGTCAGTTTTGCGTCGGATTCGAAAATCTAGACTCACAGGACAACGAGCATATGGTGCCCGAGGCAGCACTAGACCCTTGGAGACAAGTCGGCTGTAGGACGATGTATTGAATCGCGACGCAATTTGTGTGTCCCATCGTCATTAACAGGCTCTGAACGTTACAATTAACTGTCAGTTTTGCATCGCATTCGAAAAACTAGACTCACAGGAGAACGACCATAAGGTGCCCGAGGCAGCAATAGACCCTTGGAGACAAGTCGGCTGGAGGACGATGTATTGAGTCGCGACGCAATTTGTGTGTCCCATCGTCATTAACAGGCTCTGAACGTTACAATTAACTGTCAGTTTTGCATCGCATTCGAAAAACTAGACTCACAGGAGAACGACCATAAGGTGCCCGAGGCAGCAATAGACCCTTGGAGACAAGTCGGCTGTAGGACGATGTACGGAATCGCGACGCAATTTGTGTGTTCCATCGTCATTAAGAGTCTCTGAACGTTACAATTCACTGTCAGTTTTGCGTCGGATTCGAAAATCTAGACTCACAGGAGAACGAGCATATGGTGCCCGAGGCAGCACTAGACCCTTGGAGACAAGTCGGCTGTAGGACCATGTATTGAATCGCGACGCAATTTGTGTGTTCCATCGTCATTAAGAGGCTCTGAACGTTACAATTAACTGTCAGTTTTGCGTCGGATTCGAAAATCTAGACTCACAGGACAACGACCATAAGGTGCCCGAGGCAGCACTAGACCCTTGGAGACAAGTCGGCTGGAGGACGATGTATTGAGTCGCGACGCAATTTGTGTGTCCCATCGTCATTAACAGGCTCTGAACGTTACAATTCACTGTCAGTTTTGCGTCGGATTCGAAAATCTAGACTCACAGGAGAACGAGCATATGGTGCCCGAGGCAGCACTACACCCTTGGAGACAAGTCGGCTGTAGGACGATGTATTGAATCGCGACGCAATTTGTGTGTCCCATCGTCATTAACAGGCTCTGAACGTTACAATTAACTGTCAGTTTTGCATCGCATTCGAAAAACTAGACTCACAGAAGAACGACCGTAAGGTGCCCGAGGCTGCAATAGACCCTTGGAGACAAGTCGGCTGGAGGACGATGTATTGAATCGCGACGCAATTTGTGTGTTCCATCGTCATTAAGAGGCTCTGAACGTTACAATTAACTGTCAGTTTTGCGTCGGATTCGAAAATCTAGACTCACAGATGAACGACCATGAGGTGCCCGAGGAAGCAATAGACCCTTCGAGACAAGTCGGCTGGAGGACGATGTATTGAATCGCGACGCAATTTGTGTGTTCCATCGTCATTAAGAGGCTCTGAACGTTACAATTAACTGTCAGTTTTGCGTCGGATTCGTAAATCTACACTCACAGGAGAACGACCATAAGGGGCCCGAGGCAGCAGTAGAGCCTTGGAGACAAGTCGGCTGGAGGACGATGTATTGAATCGCGACGCAATTTGTGTGTTCCATCGTCATTAAGAGGCTCTGAACGTTACAATTCACTGTCAGTTTTGCGTCGGATTCGAAAATCTAGACTCACAGATGAACGACCATAAGGTGCCCGAGGCAGCAATAGACCCTTCGAGACAAGTCGGCTGGAGGACGATGTATTGAATCGCGACGCAATTTGTGTGTTCCATCGTCAGTATCAGGCTCTGAACGTTACAATTAACTGTCAGTTTTGCGTCGGATTCGAAAATCTAGACTCACAGGAGAACGACCATAAGGTGCCCGAGGCAGCACTAGACCCTTGGAGACAAGTCGGCTGGAGGACGATGTATTGAGTCGCGACGCAATTTGTGTGTCCCATCGTCATTAACAGGCTCTGAACGTTACAATTCACTGTCAGTTTTGCGTCGGATTCGAAAATCTAGACTCACAGGAGAACGAGCATATGGTGCCCGAGGCAGCACTAGACCCTTGGAGACAAGTCGGTTGTAGGACGATGTATTGAATCGCGACGCAATTTGTGTGTTCCATCGTCATTAAGAGGCTCTGAACGTTACAATTAACTGTCAGTTTTGCGTCGGATTCGAAAATCTAGACTCACAGGAGAACGACCATAAGGTGCCCGAGGCAGCACTAGACCCTTGGAGACAAGTCGGCTGGAGGACGATGTATTGAGTCGCGACGCAATTTGTTTGTCCCATCGTCATTAACAGGCTCTGAACGTTACAATTCACTGTCAGTTTTGCGTCAGATTCGAAAATCTAGACTCACAGGAGAACGAGCATATGGTGCCCGAGGCAGCACTAGACCCTTGGAGACAAGTCGGCTGTAGGACGATGTATTGAATCGCGACGCAATTTGTGTGTTCCATCGTCATTAACAGGCTCTGAAAGTTACAATTCACTGTCAGTTTTGCGTCGGATTCGAAAAAATAGACTCACAGGAGAACGACCATAAGGTGACCGAGGCAGCACTAGACCCTTGGAGACAAGTCGGCTGGAGGAAGATGTATTGAGTCGCGACGCAATTTGTGTGTCCCATCGTCATTAACAGTCTCTGAACGTTACAATTAACTATCAGTTTTGCATCGCAATCGAAAATCTAGACTCATAGGAGAACGAGCATAAGGTGCCCGAGGCAGCAATAGACCCTTCGAGACAAGTCGGCTGGAGGACGATGTATTGAACCGCGACGCAATTTGTGTGTTCCATCGTCAGTATCAGGCTCTGAACGTTACAATTAATTGTCAGTTTTGCGTCGTTTTCGAAAAACTAGACTCACAGGAGAACGACCATAAGGTGCCCGAGGCAGCAAGAGACCCTTGGAGACAGGTCGGCTGTGGGACGATGTATTGAATCGCGACGCGATTTGTGTGTTCCATCGTCATCAAGAGGCTCTGAACGTTACAATTAACTGTCAGTTTTGCATCGCATTCGAAAAACAAGACTCACAGGAGAACGACCATAAGGTGCCCGAGGCAGCAATAGACCCTTGGAGACAAGTCGGCTGGAGGACGATGTATTGAATCGCGACGCAATTTGTGTGTTCCATCGTCATTAAGAGGCTCTGAACGTTACAATTCACTGTCAGTTTTGCGTCGGATTCGAAAATCTAGACTCACAGATGAACGACCATAAATTGCCCGAGGCAGCAATAGACCCTTCGAGACAAGTCGTCTGGAGGACGATGTATTGAATCGCGACGCAATTTGTGTGTTCCATCGTCAGTATCAGGCTCTGAACGTTACAATTAACTGTCAGTTTTGCGTCGGATTCGAAAATCTAGACTCACAGGAGAACGACCATAAGGTGCCCGAGGCAGCACTAGACCCTTGGAGACAAGTCGGCTGTAGGACGATGTATTGAATCGCGACGCAATTTGTGTTTTCCATCGTCATTAAGAGGCTCTGAACGTTACAATTAACTGTCAGTTTTGCGTCGGATTCGAAAATCTAGACTCACAGGAGAACGACCATAAGGTGCCCGAGGCAGCACTAGACCCTTGGAAACAGGTCGGCTGTGGGACGATGTATTGAATCGCGACGCAATTTGTGTGTTCCATCGTCATCAAGAGGCTCTGAACGTTACAATTAACTGTCAGTTTTGCATCGCATTCGAAAAACAAGACTCACAGGAGAACGACCATAAGGTGCCCGAGGCAGCAATAGACCCTTGGAGACAAGTCGGCTGGAGGACGATGTATTGAATCGCGACGCAATTTGTGTGTTCCATCGTCATTAAGAGGCTCTGAACGTTACAATTAATTGTCAGTTTTGCGTCGGATTCGAAAATCTAGACTCACAGGAGAACGAGCATATGGTGCCCGAGGCAGCACTAGACCCTTGGAGACAAGTCGGCTGTAGGACGATGTATTGAATCGCGACGCAATTTGTGTGTTCCATCGTCATTAAGAGGCTCTGAACGTTATAATTAACTGTCAGTTTTGCGTCGGATTCGAAAATCAAGACTCACAGGAGAACGACCATAACGTGCCCGAGGCAGCACTAGACCCTTGGAGACAAGTCGGCTGGAGGACGATGTATTGCGTCGCGACGCAATTTGTGTGTCCCATCGTCATTAACAGGCTCTGAACGTTACAATTCACTGTCAGTTTTGCGTCGGATTCGAAAATCTAGACTCACAGGAGAACGAGCATATGGTGCCCGAGGCAGCACTACACCCTTGGAGACAAGTCGGCTGTAGGACGATGTATTGAATCGCGACGCAATTTGTGTGTCCCATCGTCATTAACAGGCTCTGAACGTTACAATTAACTGTCAGTTTTGCATCGCATTCGAAAAACTAGACTCACAGAAGAACGACCATAAGGTGCCCGAGGCAGCAATAGACCCTTGGAGACAAGTCGGCTGGAGGACGATGTATTGAGTCGCGACGCAATTTGTGTGTCCCATCGTCATTAACAGGCTCTGAACGTTACAATTAACTGTCAGTTTTGCATCGCATTCGAAAAACTAGACTCACAGGAGAACGACCATAACGTGCCCGAGGCAGCAATAGACCCTTGGAGACAAGTCGGCTGTAGGATGATGTATTGAATCGCAACGCAATTTGTGTGTTCCATCGTCATTAAGAGGCTCTGAACGTTACAATTAACTGTCAGTTTTGCGTCGGATTCGAAAATCTAGACTCACAGGAGAACGACCATAAGGTGCCCGAGGCAACACTAGACCCTTGGAGACAAGTCGGCTGGAGGACGATGTATTGAATCGCGACGCAATTTGTGTGTTCCATCGTCATTAGGAGGCTCTGAACGTTACAATTCACTATCAGTTTTGCGTCGGATTCGAAAATCTAGACTCACAGATGAGCGACCATAAGGTGCCCGAGGCAGCAATAGACCGTTCGAGACAAGTCGGCTGGAGGACGATGTATTGAATCGCGACGCAATTTGTGTGTTCCATCGTCAGTATCAGGCTCTGAACGTTACAATTAACTGTCAGTTTTGCGTCGGATTCGAAAATCTAGACTCACAGGAGAACGACCATAAGGTGCCCGAGGCAGCACTAGACCCTTGGAGACAAGTCGGCTGGAGGACGATGTATTGAGTCGCGACGCAATTTGTGTGTCCCATCGTCATTAACAGGCTCTGAACGTTACAATTCACTGTCAGTTTTGCGTCAGATTCGAAAATCTAGACTCACAGGAGAACGAGCATATGGTGCCCGAGGCAGCACTAGACCCTTGGAGACAAGTCGGCTGTAGGACGATGTATTGAATCGCGACGCAATTTGTGTGTTCCATCGTCATTAACAGGCTCTGAAAGTTACAATTCACTGTCAGTTTTGCGTCGGATTCGAAAAAATAGACTCACAGGAGAACGACCATAAGGTGACCGAGGCAGCACTAGACCCTTGGAGACAAGTCGGCTGGAGGACGATGTATTGAGTCGCGACGCAATTTGTGTGTCCCATCGTCATTAACAGTCTCTGAACGTTACAATTAACTATCAGTTTTGCATCGCAATCGAAAATCTAGACTCATAGGAGAACGAGCATAAGGTGCCCGAGGCAGCAATAGACCCTTCGAGACAAGTCGGCTGGAGGACGATGTATTGAACCGCGACGCAATTTGTGTGTTCCATCGTCAGTATCAGGCTCTGAACGTTACAATTCACTATCAGTTTTGCGTCGGATTCGAAAATCTAGACTCACAGATGAACGACCATAAGGTGCCCGAGGCAGCAATAGACCCTTCGAGACAAGTCGGCTGGAGGACGATGTATTGAATCGCGACGCAATTTGTGTGTTCCATCGTCAGTATCAGGCTCTGAACGTTACAATTAACTGTCAGTTTTGCGTCGGATTCGAAAATCTAGACTCACAGGAGAACGACCATAAGGTGCCCGAGGCAGCACTAGACCCTTGGAGACAAGTCGGCTGGAGGACGATGTATTGAGTCGCGACGCAATTTGTGTGTCCCATCGTCATTAACAGGCTCTGAACGTTACAATTCACTGTCAGTTTTGCGTCAGATTCGAAAATCTAGACTCACAGGAGAACGAGCATATGGTGCCCGAGGCAGCACTAGACCCTTGGAGACAAGTCGGCTGTAGGACGATGTATTGAATCGCGACGCAATTTGTGTGTTCCATCGTCATTAACAGGCTCTGAAAGTTACAATTCACTGTCAGTTTTGCGTCGGATTCGAAAAAATAGACTCACAGGAGAACGACCATAAGGTGACCGAGGCAGCACTAGACCCTTGGAGACAAGTCGGCTGGAGGACGATGTATTGAGTCGCGACGCAATTTGTGTGTCCCATCGTCATTAACAGTCTCTGAACGTTACAATTAACTATCAGTTTTGCATCGCAATCGAAAATCTAGACTCATAGGAGAACGAGCATAAGGTGCCCGAGGCAGCAATAGACCCTTCGAGACAAGTCGGCTGGAGGACGATGTATTGAACCGCGACGCAATTTGTGTGTTCCATCGTCAGTATCAGGCTCTGAACGTTACAATTAATTGTCAGTTTTGCGTCGTATTCGAAAAACTAGACTCGCAGGAGAACGACCATAAGGTGCCCGAGGGAGCAATAGACCCTTGGAGACAAGTCGGCTGGAGGACGATGTATTGAATCGCGACGCAATTTGTGTGTTCCATCGTCATTAACAGGCTCTGAACGTTACAATTCACTGTCAGTTTTTCGTCGGATTCGAAAATCTAGACTCACAGGAGAACGAGCATATGGTGCCCGAGGCAGCACTAGACCCTTGGAGACAAGTCGGCTGTAGGACGATGTATTGAATCGCGACGCAATTTGTGTGTTCCATCGTCATTAAGAGGCTCTGAACGTTACAATTAACTGTCAGTTTTGCGTCGGATTCCAAAATCTAGACTCACAGGAGAACGACTATAAGGTGCCCGAGGCAGCACTAGACCCTTGGAGACAAGTCGGCTGGAGGACGATGTATTGAGTCGCGACGCAATTTGTGTGTCCCATCGTCATTAAGAGGCTCTGAACGTTACAATTCACTGTCAGTTTTGCGTCGGATTCGAAAATCTAGACTCACAGGAGAACGAGCATATGGTGCCCGAGGCAGCACTAGACCCTTGGAGACAAGTCGGCTGTAGGACGATGTATTGAATCGCGACGCAATTTGTGTGTCCCATCGTCATTAACAGGCTCTGAACGTTACAATTAACTGTCAGTTTTGCGTCGGATTCGAAAAAATAGACTCACAGGAGAACGACCATAAGGTGACCGAGGCAGCACTAGACCCTTGGAGACAAGTCGGCTGGAGGACGATGTATTGAGTCGCGACGCAATTTGTGTGTCCCATCGTCATTAACAGTCTCTGAACGTTACAATTAACTATCAGTTTTGCATCGCAATCGAAAATCTAGACTCATAGGAGAACGAGCATAAGGTGCCCGAGGCAGCAATAGACCCTTCGAGACAAGTCGGCTGGAGGACGATGTATTGAACCGCGACGCAATTTGTGTGTTCCATCTTCAGTATCAGGCTCTGAACGTTACAATTAATTGTCAGTTTTGCGTCGTATTCGAAAAACTAGACTCACAGGAGAACGACCATAAGGTGCCCGAGGGAGCAATAGACCCTTGGAGACAAGTCGGCTGGAGGACGATGTATTGAATCGCGACGCAATTTGTGTGTTCCATCGTCATTAACAGGCTCTGAACGTTACAATTCACTGTCAGTTTTTCGTCGGATTCGAAAATCTAGACTCACAGGAGAACGAGCATATGGTGCCCGAGGCAGCACTAGACCCTTGGAGACAAGTCGGCTGTAGGACGATGTATTGAATCGCGACGCAATTTGTGTGTTCCATCGTCATTAAGAGGCTCTGAACGTTACAATTAACTGTCAGTTTTGCGTCGGATTCCAAAATCTAGACTCACAGGAGAACGACTATAAGGTGCCCGAGGCAGCACTAGACCCTTGGAGACAAGTCGGCTGGAGGACGATGTATTGAGTCGCGACGCAATTTGTGTGTCCCATCGTCATTAAGAGGCTCTGAACGTTACAATTCACTGTCAGTTTTGCGTCGGATTCGAAAATCTAGACTCACAGGAGAACGAGCATATGGTGCCCGAGGCAGCACTAGACCCTTGGAGACAAGTCGGCTGTAGGACGATGTATTGAATCGCGACACAATTTGTGTGTCCCATCGTCATTAACAGGCTCTGAACGTTACAATTAACTGTCAGTTTTGCATCGCATTCGAAAAACTAGACTCACAGGAGAACGACCATAAGGTGCCCGAGGCAGCAATAGACCCTTGGAGACAAGTCGGCTGGAGGACGATGTATTGAGTCGCGACGCAATTTGTGTGTCCCATCGTCATTAACAGGCTCTGAACGTTACAATTAACTGTCAGTTTTGCATCGCATTCGAAAAACTAGACTCACAGGAGTACGACCATAAGGTCCCCGAGGCAGCAATAGACCCTTGGAGACAAGTCGGCTGGAGGACGATGTAATGAATCGCGACGCAATTTGTGTGTTCCATCGTCATTAACAGGCTCTGAACGTTACAATTAACTGTCAGTTTTGCGTCGGATTCGAAAATCTAGACTCACAGGAGAACGAGCATATGGTGCCCGAGGCAGCACTAGACCCTTGGAGACAAGTCGGCTGTAGGACGATGTATTGAATCGCGACGCAATTTGTGTGTTCCATCGTCATTAAGAGGCTCTCAACGTTATAATTAACTGTCAGTTTTGCGTCGGATTCGAAAATCAAGACTCACAGGAGAACGACCATAACGTGCCCGAGGCAGCACTAGACCCTTGGAGACAAGTCGGCTGGAGGACGATGTATTGCGTCGCGACGCAATTTGTGTGTCCCATCGTCATTAACAGGCTCTGAACGTTACAATTCACTGTCAGTTTTGCGTCGGATTCGAAAATCAAGACTCACAGGAGAACGAGCATATGGTGCCCGAGGCAGCACTACACCCTTGGAGACAAGTCGGCTGTAGGACGATGTATTGAATCGCGACGCAATTTGTGTGTCCCATCGTCATTAACAGGCTCTGAACGTTACAATTAACTGTCAGTTTTGCATCGCATTCGAAAAACTCGACTCACAGAAGAACGACCATAAGGTGCCCGAGGCAGCAATAGACCCTTGGAGACAAGTCGGCTGGAGGACGATGTATTGAGTCGCGACGCAATTTGTGTGTCCCATCGTCATTAACAGGCTCTGAACGTTACAATTAACTGTCAGTTTTGCATCGCATTCGAAAAACTAGACTCACAGGAGAACGACCATAACGTGCCCGAGGCAGCAATAGACCCTTGGAGACAAGTCGGCTGTAGGACGATGTATTGAATCGCGACGCAATTTGTGTGTTCCATCGTCATTAAGAGGCTCTGAACGTTACAATTAACTGTCAGTTTTGCGTCGGATTCGAAAATCTAGACTCACAGGAGAACGACCATAAGGTGCCCGAGGCAACACTAGACCCTTGGAGACAAGTCGGCTGGAGGACGATGTATTGAATCGCGACGCAATTTGTGTGTTCCATCGTCATTAGGAGGCTCTGAACGTTACAATTCACTATCAGTTTTGCGTCGGATTCGAAAATCTAGACTCACAGATGAACGACCATAAGGTGCCCGAGGCAGCAATAGACCCTTCGAGACAAGTCGGCTGGAGGACGATGTATTGAATCGCGACGCAATTTGTGTGTTCCATCGTCAGTATCAGGCTCTGAACGTTACAATTAACTGTCAGTTTTGCGTCGGATTCGAAAATCTAGACTCACAGGAGAAAGACCATAAGGTGCCCGAGGCAGCACTAGACCCTTGGAGACAAGTCGGCTGGAGGACGATGTATTGAGTCGCGACGCAATTTGTGTGTCCCATCGTCATTAACAGGTTCTGAACGTTACAATTCACTGTCAGTTTTGCGTCGGATTCGAAAATCTAGACTCACAGGAGAACGAGCATATGGTGCCCGAGGCAGCACTAGACCCTTGGAGACAAGTCGGCTGTAGGACGATGTATTGAATCGCGACGCAATTTGTGTGTTCCATCGTCATTAAGAGGCTCTGAACGTTACAATTAACTGTCAGTTTTGCGTCGGATTCGAAAAACTAGACTCACAGGAGAACGACCATAAGGTGCCCGAGGGAGCAATAGACCCTTGGAGACAAGTCGGCTGGAGGACGATGTATTGAATCGCGACGCAATTTGTGTGTCCCATCGTCATTAACAGGCTCTGAACGTTACAATTAACTGTCAGTTTTGCATCGCATTCGAAAAACTAGACTCACAGGAGAACGACCATAAGGTGCCCGAGGCAGCAATAGACCCTTGGAGACAAGTCGGCTGGAGGACGATGTATTGAATCGCGACGCAATTTGTGTGTTCCATCGTCAGTATCAGGCTCTGAAAGTTACAATTAACTGTCAGTTTTGCGTCGGATTCGAAAATCTAGACTCACAGGAGAACGACCATAAGGTGCCCGAGGCAGCACTAGACCCTTGGAGACAAGTCGGCTGGAGGACGATGTATTGAGTCACGACGCAATTTGTGTGTCCCATCGTCATTAACAGGCTCTGAACGTTACAATTAACTGTCAGTTTTGCGTCGTATTCTGAAAACTAGACTCACAGGAGAACGACCATAAGGTGCCCGAGGCTGCAAGAGACCCTTGGAGACAGGTCGGCTGTGGGACGATGTATTGAATCGCGACGCAATTTGTGTGTTCCATCGTCATTAAGAGGCTCTGAACGTTACAATTCACTGTCAGTTTTGCGTCGGATTCGAAAATCTAGACTCACAGGAGAACGAGCATATGGTGCCCGAGGCAGCACTAGACCCTTGGAGACAAGTCGGCTGTAGGACGATGTATTGAATCGCGACGCAATTTGTGTGTTCCATTGTCATTAAGAGGCTCTGAACGTTACAATTCACTGTCAGTTTTGCGTCGGATTCGAAAATCTAGACTCACAGGAGAACGAGCATAAGGTGCCCGAGGCAGCACTACACCCTTGGAGACAAGTCGGCTGTAGGACGATGTTTTGAATCGCGACGCAATTAGTGTGTCCCATCGTCATTAACAGGCTCTGAACGTTACAATTAACTGTCAGTTTTGCATCGCATTCGAAAAACTAGACTCACAGAAGAACGACCATAAGGTGCCCGAGGCAGCAATAGACCCTTGGAGACAAGTCGGCTGGAGGACGATGTATTGAGTCGCGACGCAATTTCTGTGTCCCATCGTCATTAACAGGCTCTGAACGTTACAATTAACTCTCAGTTTTGCATCGCATTCGAAAAACTAGACTCACAGGAGAACGACCATAACGTGCCCGAGGCAGCAATAGACCCTTGGAGACAAGTCGGCTGTAGGACGATGTATTGAATCGCGACGAAATTTGTGTGTTCCATCGTCATTAAGAGGCTCTGAACGTTACAATTAACTGTCAGTTTTGCGTCGGATTCGAAAATCTAGACTCACAAGAGAACGACCATAAGGTGCCCGAGGGAGCAATAGACCCTTGGAGACAAGTCGGCTGGAGGACGATGTATTGAATCGCGACGCAATTTGTGTGTCCCATCGTCATTAAGAGGCTCTGAACGTTACAATTAATTGTCAGTTTAGCGCCGGATTCGAAAAACTAGACTCATAGGAGAACGACCAAGAGGTGCCAGGAGCAGCAATACTACCTCGGAGACATGTCGGCTGGAGGACGATGTATTGAATCGCGACGCAATTTGTGTGTTCCATCGTCAGTATCAGGCTCTGAACGTTACAATTCACTGTCAGTTTTGCGTCGGATTCGAATATCTAGACTCACAGGAGAACGACCATAAGGTGCCCGAGGCAGCACTAGACCCTTGGAGACAAGTCGGCTGGAGGACGATGTATTGAGTCACGACGCAATTTGTGTGTACCATCGTCATTAACAGGCTCTGAACGTTACAATTAACTGTCAGTTTTGCGTCGTATTCTGAAAACTAGACTCACAGGAGAACGACCATAAGGTGCCCGAGGCAGCAAGAGACCCTTGGAGACAGGTCGGCTGTGGGACGATGTATTGAATCGCGATGCAATTTGTGTGTTCCATCGTCATCAAGAGGCTCTGAACGTTACAATTCACTGTCAGTTTTGCGTCGGATTCGAAAATCTAGACTCACAGGAGAACGAGCATATGGTGCCCGAGGCAGCACTAGACCCTTGGAGACAAGTCGGCTGTAGGACGATGTATTGAATCGCGACGCAATTTGTGTGTTCCATCGTCATTAAGAGGCTCTGAACGTTACAATTCACTGTCAGTTTTGCGTCGGATTCGAAAATCTAGACTCAAAGGAGAACGACCATAAGGTGCCCGAGGCAGCAATAGACCCTTGGAGACAAGTCGGCTGGAGGACGATGTATTGAGTCGCGACGCAATTTGTGTGTCCCATCGTCATTAACAGGCTCTGAACGTTACAATTCACTGTCAGTTTTGCGTCGGATTCGAAAATCTAGACTCACAGGAGAACGAGCATATGGTGCCCGAGGCAGCACTACACCCTTGGAGACAAGTCGGCTGTAGGACGATGTATTGAATCGCGACGCAATTTGTGTGTTCCATCGTCATTAACAGGCTCTGAACGTTACAACTAATTGTCAGTTTTGCGCCGGATTCGAAAAACTAGACTCATAGGAGAACGACCAAGAGGTGCCAGGAGCAGCAATACTACCTCGGAGACATGTCGGCTGGAGGACGATGTATTGAATCGCGACGCAATTTGTGTGTTCCATCGTCAGTATCAGGCTCTGAACGTTACAATTCACTGTCAGTTTTGCGTCGGATTCGAATATCTAGACTCACAGGAGAACGACCATAAGGTGCCCGAGGCAGCACTAGACCCTTGGAGACAAGTCGGCTGGAGGACGATGTATTGAGTCACGACGCAATTTGTGTGTCCCATCGTCATTAACAGGCTCTGAACGTTACAATTAACTGTCAGTTTTGCGTCGTATTCTGAAATCTAGACTCACAGGAGAACGACCATAAGGTGCCCGAGGCAGCACTACACCCTTGGAGACAAGTCGGCTGGGGGACGATGTATTGAGTCGCGACGCAATTTGTGTGTCCCATCGTAATTAACAGGCTCTGAACGTTACAATTAACTGTCAGTTTTGCGTCGGATTCGAAAATCTAGACTCACAGGAGAACGAGCATAAGGTGCCCGAGGCAGCACTGGACCCTTGGAGACAAGTCGGCTGGAGGACGATGTATTGAGTCGCGACGCAATTTGTGTGTCCCATCGTCATTAACAGGCTCTGAACGTTACAATTCACTGTCAGTTTTGCGTCAGATTCGAAAATCTAGACTCACAGGAGAACGAGCATATGGTGCCCGAGGCAGCACTAGACCCTTGGAGACAAGTAGGCTGTAGGACGATGTATTGAATCGCGACGCAATTTGTGTGTTCCATCGTCATTAACAGGCTCTGAACGTTACAATTCACTGTCAGTTTTGCGTCGGATTCGAAAAACTAGACTCACAGGAGAACGACCATAAGGTGCCCGAGGGAGCAATAGACCCTTGGAGACAAGTCGGCTGGAGGACGATGTATTGAATCGCGACGCAATTTGTGTGTCCCATCGTCATTAACAGGCTCTGAACGTTACAATTAACTGTCAGTTTTGCATCGCATTCGAAAAACTAGACTCACAGGAGAACGACCATAAGGTGCCCGAGGCAGCAATAGACCCTTGGAGACAAGTCGGCTGGAGGACGATGTATTGAATCGCGACGCAATTTGTGTGTTCCATCGTCAGTATCAGGCTCTGAACGTTACAATTAACTGTCAGTTTTGCGTCGGATTCGAAAATCTAGACTCACAGGAGAACGACCATAAGGTGCCCGAGGCAGCACTAGACCCTTGGAGACAAGTCGGCTGGAGGACGATGTATTGGGTCACGACGCAATTTGTGTGTCCCATCGTCATTAACAGGCTCTGAACGTTACAATTAACTGTCAGTTTTGCGTCGTATTCTGAAAACTAGACTCACAGGAGAACGACCATAAGGTGTCCGAGGCTGCAAGAGACCCTTGGAGACAGGTCGGCTGTGGGACGATGTATTGAATCGCGACGCAATTTGTGTGTTCCATCGTCATTAAGAGGCTCTGAACGTTACAATTCACTGTCAGTTTTGCGTCGGATTCGAAAATCTAGACTCACAGGAGAACGAGCATATGGTGCCCGAGGCAGCACTAGACCCTTGGAGACAAGTCGGCTGTGGGACGATGTATTGAATCGCGACGCAATTTGTGTGTTCCATTGTCATTAAGAGGCTCTGAACGTTACAATTCACTGTCAGTTTTGCGTCGGATTCGAAAATCTAGACTCACAGGAGAACGAGCATAAGGTGCCCGAGGCAGCACTACACCCTTGGAGACAAGTCGGCTGTAGGACGATGTTTTGAATCGCGACGCAATTAGTGTGTCCCATCGTCATTAACAGGCTCTGAACGTTTCAATTAACTGTCAGTTTTGCATCGCATTCGAAAAACTAGACTCACAGAAGAACGACCATAAGGTGCCCGAGGCAGCAATAGACCCTTGGAGACAAGTCGGCTGGAGGACGATGTATTGAGTCGCGACGCAATTTCTGTGTCCCATCGTCATTAACAGGCTCTGAACGTTACAATTAACTGTCAGTTTTGCATCGCATTCGAAAAACTAGACTCACAGGAGAACGACCATAAGGTGCCCGAGGCAGCAATAGACCCTTGGAGACAAGTCGGCTGTAGGACGATGTATTGAATCGCGACGAAATTTGTGTGTTCCATCGTCATTAAGAGGCTCTGAACGTTACAATTAACTGTCAGTTTTGCGTCGGATTCGAAAATCTAGACTCACAGGAGAACGACCATAAGGTGCCCGAGGGAGCAATAGACCCTTGGAGACAAGTCGGCTGGAGGACGATGTATTGAATCGCGACGCAATTTGTGTGTCCCATCGTCATTAAGAGGCTCTGAACGTTACAATTAATTGTCAGTTTAGCGCCGGATTCGAAAAACTAGACTCATAGGAGAACGACCAAGAGGTGCCAGGAGCAGCAATACTACCTCGGAGACATGTCGGCTGGAGGACGATGTATTGAATCGCGACGCAATTTGTGTGTTCCATCGTCAGTATCAGGCTCTGAACGTTACAATTCACTGTCAGTTTTGCGTCGGATTCGAATATCTAGACTCACAGGAGAACGACCATAAGGTGCCCGAGGCAGCACTAGACCCTTGGAGACAAGTCGGCTGGAGGACGATGTATTGAGTCACGACGCAATTTGTGTGTACCATCGTCATTAACAGGCTCTGAACGTTACAATTAACTGTCAGTTTTGCGTCGTATTCTGAAAACTAGACTCACAGGAGAACGACCATAAGGTGCCCGAGGCAGCAAGAGACCCTTGGAGACAGGTCGGCTGTGGGACGATGTATTGAATCGCGATGCAATTTGTGTGTTCCATCGTCATCAAGAGGCTCTGAACGTTACAATTCACCGTCAGTTTTGCGTCGGATTCGAAAATCTAGACTCACAGGAGAACGAGCATATGGTGCCCGAGGCAGCACTAGACCCTTGGAGACAAGTCGGCTGTAGGACGATGTATTGAATCGCGACGCAATTTGTGTGTTCCATCGTCATTAAGAGGCTCTGAACGTTACAATTCACTGTCAGTTTTGCGTCGGATTCGAAAATCTAGACTCAAAGGAGAACGACCATAAGGTGCCCGAGGCAGCAATAGACCCTTGGAGACAAGTCGGCTGGAGGACGATGTATTGAGTCGCGACGCAATTTGTGTGTCCCATCGTCATTAACAGGCTCTGAACGTTACAATTCACTGTCAGTTTTGCGTCGGATTCGAAAATCTAGACTCACAGGAGAACGAGCATATGGTGCCCGAGGCAGCACTACACCCTTGGAGACAAGTCGGCTGTAGGACGATGTATTGAATCGCGACGCAATTTGTGTGTTCCATCGTCATTAACAGGCTCTGAACGTTACAACTAATTGTCAGTTTTGCGCCGGATTCGAAAAACTAGACTCATAGGAGAACGACCAAGAGGTGCCAGGAGCAGCAATACTACCTCGGAGACATGTCGGCTGGAGGACGATGTATTGAATCGCGACGCAATTTGTGTGTTCCATCGTCAGTATCAGGCTCTGAACGTTACAATTCACTGTCAGTTTTGCGTCGGATTCGAATATCTAGACTCACAGGAGAACGACCATAAGGTGCCCGAGGCAGCACTAGACCCTTGGAGACAAGTCGGCTGGAGGACGATGTATTGAGTCACGACGCAATTTGTGTGTCCCATCGTCATTAACAGGCTCTGAACGTTACAATTAACTGTCAGTTTTGCGTCGTATTCTGAAATCTAGACTCACAGGAGAACGACCATAAGGTGCCCGAGGCAGCACTACACCCTTGGAGACAAGTCGGCTGGGGGACGATGTATTGAGTCGCGACGCAATTTGTGTGTCCCATCGTAATTAACAGGCTCTGAACGTTACAATTAACTGTCAGTTTTGCGTCGGATTCGAAAATCTAGACTCACAGGAGAACGAGCATAAGGTGCCCGAGGCAGCACTGGACCCTTGGAGACAAGTCGGCTGGAGGACGATGTATTGAGTCGCGACGCAATTTGTGTGTCCCATCGTCATTAACAGGCTCTGAACGTTACAATTCACTGTCAGTTTTGCGTCAGATTCGAAAATCTAGACTCACAGGAGAACGAGCATATGGTGCCCGAGGCAGCACTAGACCCTTGGAGACAAGTAGGCTGTAGGACGATGTATTGAATCGCGACGCAATTTGTGTGTTCCATCGTCATTAACAGGCTCTGAACGTTACAATTCACTGTCAGTTTTGCGTCGGATTCGAAAAACTAGACTCACAGGAGAACGACCATAAGGTGCCCGAGGCAGCAATAGACCCTTGGAGACAAGTCGGCTGGAGGACGATGTATTGAATCGCGACGCAATTTGTGTGTTCCATCGTCAGTATCAGGCTCTGAACGTTACAATTAACTGTCAGTTTTGCGTCGGATTCGAAAAACTAGACTCACAGGAGAACGACCATAAGGTGCCCGAGGCAGCAATAGACCCTTGGAGACAAGTCGGCTGGAGGACGATGTATTGAATCGCGACGCAATTTGTGTGTCCCATCGTCATTAACAGGCTCTGAACGTTACAATTAACTGTCAGTTTTGCATCGCATTCGAAAAACTAGACTCACAGGAGAACGACCATAAGGTGCCCGAGGCAGCAATAGACCCTTGGAGACAAGTCGGCTGGAGGACGATGTATTGAATCGCGACGCAATTTGTGTGTTCCATCGTCAGTATCAGGCTCTGAACGTTACAATTAACTGTCAGTTTTGCGTCGGATTCGAAAATCTAGACTCACAGGAGAACGACCATAAGGTGCCCGAGGCAGCACTAGACCCTTGGAGACAAGTCGGCTGGAGGACGATGTATTGGGTCACGACGCAATTTGTGTGTCCCATCGTCATTAACAGGCTCTGAACGTTACAATTAACTGTCAGTTTTGCGTCGTATTCTGAAAACTAGACTCACAGGAGAACGACCATAAGGTGCCCGAGGCTGCAAGAGACCCTTGGAGACAGGTCGGCTGTGGGACGATGTATTGAATCGCGACGCAATTTGTGTGTTCCATCGTCATTAAGAGGCTCTGAACGTTACAATTCACTGTCAGTTTTGCGTCGGATTCGAAAATCTAGACTCACAGGAGAACGAGCATATGGTGCCCGAGGCAGCACTAGACCCTTGGAGACAAGTCGGCTGTAGGACGATGTATTGAATCGCGACGCAATTTGTGTGTTCCATTGTCATTAAGAGGCTCTGAACGTTACAATTCACTGTCAGTTTTGCGTCGGATTCGAAAATCTAGACTCACAGGAGAACGAGCATAAGGTGCCCGAGGCAGCACTACACCCTTGGAGACAAGTCGGCTGTAGGACGATGTTTTGAATCGCGACGCAATTAGTGTGTCCCATCGTCATTAACAGGCTCTGAACGTTTCAATTAACTGTCAGTTTTGCATCGCATTCGAAAAACTAGACTCACAGAAGAACGACCATAAGGTGCCCGAGGCAGCAATAGACCCTTGGAGACAAGTCGGCTGGAGGACGATGTATTGAGTCGCGACGCAATTTCTGTGTCCCATCGTCATTAACAGGCTCTGAACGTTACAATTAACTGTCAGTTTTGCATCGCATTCGAAAAACTAGACTCACAGGAGAACGACCATAAGGTGCCCGAGGCAGCAATAGACCCTTGGAGACAAGTCGGCTGTAGGACGATGTATTGAATCGCGACGAAATTTGTGTGTTCCATCGTCATTAAGAGGCTCTGAACGTTACAATTAACTGTCAGTTTTGCGTCGGATTCGAAAATCTAGACTCACAGGAGAACGACCATAAGGTGCCCGAGGGAGCAATAGACCCTTGGAGACAAGTCGGCTGGAGGACGATGTATTGAATCGCGACGCAATTTGTGTGTCCCATCGTCATTAAGAGGCTCTGAACGTTACAATTAATTGTCAGTTTAGCGCCGGATTCGAAAA
Organism: Schistocerca nitens; assembly: GCF_023898315.1. NCBI lineage: Eukaryota > Metazoa > Arthropoda > Insecta > Orthoptera > Acrididae > Schistocerca > Schistocerca nitens. Next base: position 234,985,282 of record NC_064623.1, on the reverse strand, counting down.
ACTAGACTCATAGGAGAACGACCAAGAGGTGCCAGGAGCAGCAATACTACCTCGGAGACATGTCGGCTGGAGGACGATGTATTGAATCGCGACGCAATTTGTGTGTTCCATCGTCAGTATCAGGCTCTGAACGTTACAATTCACTGTCAGTTTTGCGTCGGATTCGAATATCTAGACTCACAGGAGAACGACCATAAGGTGCCCGAGGCAGCACTAGACCCTTGGAGACAAGTCGGCTGGAGGACGATGTATTGAGTCACGACGCAATTTGTGTGTACCATCGTCATTAACAGGCTCTGAACGTTACAATTAACTGTCAGTTTTGCGTCGTATTCTGAAAACTAGACTCACAGGAGAACGACCATAAGGTGCCCGAGGCAGCAAGAGACCCTTGGAGACAGGTCGGCTGTGGGACGATGTATTGAATCGCGACGCAATTTGTGTGTTCCATCGTCATCAAGAGGCTCTGAACGTTACAATTCACTGTCAGTTTTGCGTCGGATTCGAAAATCTAGACTCACAGGAGAACGAGCATATGGTGCCCGAGGCAGCACTACACCCTTGGAGACAAGTCGGCTGTAGGACGATGTATTGAATCGCGACGCAATTTGTGTGTTCCATCGTCATTAAGAGGCTCTGAACGTTACAATTAATTGTCAGTTTTGCGCCGGATTCGAAAAACTAGACTCATAGGAGAACGACCAAGAGGTGCCAGGAGCAGCAATACTACCTCGGAGACATGTCGGCTGGAGGACGATGTATTGAATCGCGACGCAATTTGTGTGTTCCATCGTCATTAACAGGCTCTGAACGTTACAATTAACTGTCAGTTTTGCGTCGTATTCTGAAATCTAGACTCACAGGAGAACGACCATAAGGTGCCCGAGGCAGCACTACACCCTTGGAGACAAGTCGGCTGGGGGACGATGTATTGAGTCGCGACGCAATTTGTGTGTCCCATCGTAATTAACAGGCTCTGAACGTTACAATTAACTGTCAGTTTTGCGTCGGATTCGAAAATCTAGACTCACAGGAGAACGACCATAAAGGTGCCCGAGGCAGCAAGAGACCCTTGGAGACAGGTCGGCTGGAGGACGATGTATTGAGTCGCGACGCAATTTGTGTGTCCCATCGTCATTAACAGGCTCTGAACGTTACAATTCACTGTCAGTTTTGCGTCGGATTCGAAAATCTAGACTCACAGGAGAACGACCATAAGGTGCCCGAGGCAGCACTAGACCCTTGGAGACGAGTCGGCTGGAGGACGATGTATTGAGTCGCGACGCAATTTGTGTGTCCCATCGTCATTAACAGGCTCTGAACGTTACAATTAACTGTCAGTTTTGTGTCGGATTCGAAAATCTAGACTCACAGATGAACGACTATAAGGTGCCCGAGGCAGCAATAGGCCCTTCGAGACAAGTCGGCTGGAGGACGATGTATTGAATCGCGACGCTATTTGTGTGTTCCATCGTCAGTATCAGGCTCTGAACGTTACAATTAACTGTCAGTTTTGCGTCGGATTCGAAAATCTAGACTCACAGGAGAACGACCATAAGGTGCCCGAGGCAGCACTAGACCCTTGGAGACAAGTCGGCTGGAGGACGATGGATTGAGTCGCGACGCAATTTGTGTGTCCCATCGTCATTAACAGGCTCTGAACGTTACAATTCACTGTCAGTTTTGCGTCAGATTCGAAAATCTAGACTCACAGGAGAACGAGCATATGGTGCCCGAGGCAGCACTAGACCCTTGGAGACAAGTCGGCTGTAGGACGATGTATTGAATCGCGACGCAATTTGTGTGTTCCATCGTCATTAACAGGCTCTGAAAGTTACAATTCACTGTCAGTTTTGCGTCGGATTCGAAAAAATAGACTCACAGGAGAACGACCATAAGGTGACCGACGCAGCACTAGACCCTTGGAGACAAGTCGGCTGGAGGACGATGTATTGAGTCGCGACGCAATTTGTGTGTCCCATCGTCATTAACAGTCTCTGAACGTTACAATTAACTATCAGTTTTGCATCGCAATCGAAAATCTAGACTCATAGGAGAACGAGCATAAGGTGCCCGAGGCAGCAATAGACCCTTCGAGACAAGTCGGCTGGAGGACGATGTATTGAACCGCGACGCAATTTGTGTGTTCCATCGTCAGTATCAGGCTCTGAACGTTACAATTAATTGTCAGTTTTGCGTCGTATTCGAAAAACTAGACTCACAGGAGAACGACCATAAGGTGCCCGAGGGAGCAATAGACCCTTGGAGACAAGTCGGCTGGAGGACGATGTATTGAATCGCGACGCAATTTGTGTGTTCCATCGTCATTAACAGGCTCTGAACGTTACAATTCACTGTCAGTTTTTCGTCGGATTCGAAAATCTAGACTCACAGGAGAACGAGCATATGGTGCCCGAGGCAGCACTAGACCCTTGGAGACAAGTCGGCTGTAGGACGATGTATTGAATCGCGACGCAATTTGTGTGTTCCATCGTCATTAAGAGGCTCTGAACGTTACAATTAACTGTCAGTTTTGCGTCGGATTCCAAAATCTAGACTCACAGGAGAACGACTATAAGGTGCCCGAGGCAGCACTAGACCCTTGGAGACAAGTCGGCTGGAGGACGATGTATTGAGTCGCGACGCAATTTGTGTGTCCCATCGTCATTAAGAGGCTCTGAACGTTACAATTCACTGTCAGTTTTGCGTCGGATTCGAAAATCTAGACTCACAGGAGAACGAGCATATGGTGCCCGAGGCAGCACTAGACCCTTGGAGACAAGTCGGCTGTAGGACGATGTATTGAATCGCGACGCAATTTGTGTGTCCCATCGTCATTAACAGGCTCTGAACGTTACAATTAACTGTCAGTTTTGCGTCGGATTCGAAAAAATAGACTCACAGGAGAACGACCATAAGGTGACCGAGGCAGCACTAGACCCTTGGAGACAAGTCGGCTGGAGGACGATGTATTGAGTCGCGACTCAATTTGTGTGTCCCATCGTCATTAACAGTCTCTGAACGTTACAATTAACTATCAGTTTTGCATCGCAATCGAAAATCTAGACTCATAGGAGAACGAGCATAAGGTGCCCGAGGCAGCAATAGACCCTTCGAGACAAGTCGGCTGGAGGACGATGTATTGAACCGCGACGCAATTTGTGTGTTCCATCTTCAGTATCAGGCTCTGAACGTTACAATTAATTGTCAGTTTTGCGTCGTATTCGAAAAACTAGACTCACAGGAGAACGACCATAAGATGCCCGAGGGAGCAATAGACCCTTGGAGACAAGTCGGCTGGAGGACGATGTATTGAATCGCGACGCAATTTGTGTGTTCCATCGTCATTAACAGGCTCTGAACGTTACAATTCACTGTCAGTTTTTCGTCGGATTCGAAAATCTAGACTCACAGGAGAACGAGCATATGGTGCCCGAGGCAGCACTAGACCCTTGGAGACAAGTCGGCTGTAGGACGATGTATTGAATCGCGACGCAATTTGTGTGTTCCATCGTCATTAAGAGGCTCTGAACGTTACAATTAACTGTCAGTTTTGCGTCGGATTCCAAAATCTAGACTCACAGGAGAACGACTATAAGGTGCCCGAGGCAGCACTAGACCCTTGGAGACAAGTCGGCTGGAGGACGATGTATTGAGTCGCGACGCAATTTGTGTGTCCCATCGTCATTAAGAGGCTCTGAACGTTACAATTCACTGTCAGTTTTGCGTCGGATTCGAAAATCTAGACTCACAGGAGAACGAGCATATGGTGCCCGAGGCAGCACTAGACCCTTGGAGACAAGTCGGCTGTAGGACGATGTATTGAATCGCGACACAATTTGTGTGTCCCATCGTCATTAACAGGCTCTGAACGTTACAATTAACTGTCAGTTTTGCATCGCATTCGAAAAACTAGACTCACAGGAGAACGACCATAAGGTGCCCGAGGCAGCAATAGACCCTTGGAGACAAGTCGGCTGGAGGACGATGTATTGAGTCGCGACGCAATTTGTGTGTCCCATCGTCATTAACAGGCTCTGAACGTTACAATTAACTGTCAGTTTTGCATCGCATTCGAAAAACTAGACTCACAGGAGTACGACCATAAGGTCCCCGAGGCAGCAATAGACCCTTGGAGACAAGTCGGCTGGAGGACGATGTAATGAATCGCGACGCAATTTGTGTGTTCCATCGTCATTAACAGGCTCTGAACGTTACAATTAACTGTCAGTTTTGCGTCGGATTCGAAAATCTAGACTCACAGGAGAACGAGCATATGGTGCCCGAGGCAGCACTAGACCCTTGGAGACAAGTCGGCTGTAGGACGATGTATTGAATCGCGACGCAATTTGTGTGTTCCATCGTCATTAAGAGGCTCTCAACGTTATAATTAACTGTCAGTTTTGCGTCGGATTCGAAAATCAAGACTCACAGGAGAACGAGCATATGGTGCCCGAGGCAGCACTACACCCTTGGAGACAAGTCGGCTGTAGGACGATGTATTGAATCGCGACGCAATTTGTGTGTCCCATCGTCATTAACAGGCTCTGAACGTTACAATTAACTGTCAGTTTTGCATCGCATTCGAAAAACTCGACTCACAGAAGAACGACCATAAGGTGCCCGAGGCAGCAATAGACCCTTGGAGACAAGTCGGCTGGAGGACGATGTATTGAGTCGCGACGCAATTTGTGTGTCCCATCGTCATTAACAGGCTCTGAACGTTACAATTAACTGTCAGTTTTGCATCGCATTCGAAAAACTAGACTCACAGGAGAACGACCATAACGTGCCCGAGGCAGCAATAGACCCTTGGAGACAAGTCGGCTGTAGGACGATGTATTGAATCGCGACGCAATTTGTGTGTTCCATCGTCATTAAGAGGCTCTGAACGTTACAATTAACTGTCAGTTTTGCGTCGGATTCGAAAATCTAGACTCACAGGAGAACGACCATAAGGTGCCCGAGGCAACACTAGACCCTTGGAGACAAGTCGGCTGGAGGACGATGTATTGAATCGCGACGCAATTTGTGTGTTCCATCGTCATTAGGAGGCTCTGAACGTTACAATTCACTATCAGTTTTGCGTCGGATTCGAAAATCTAGACTCACAGATGAACGACCATAAGGTGCCCGAGGCAGCAATAGACCCTTCGAGACAAGTCGGCTGGAGGACGATGTATTGAATCGCGACGCAATTTGTGTGTTCCATCGTCAGTATCAGGCTCTGAACGTTACAATTAACTGTCAGTCTTGCGTCGGATTCGAAAATCTAGACTCACAGGAGAAAGACCATAAGGTGCCCGAGGCAGCACTAGACCCTTGGAGACAAGTCGGCTGGAGGACGATGTATTGAGTCGCGACGCAATTTGTGTGTCCCATCGTCATTAACAGGTTCTGAACGTTACAATTCACTGTCAGTTTTGCGTCGGATTCGAAAATCTAGACTCACAGGAGAACGAGCATATGGTGCCCGAGGCAGCACTAGACCCTTGGAGACAAGTCGGCTGTAGGACGATGTATTGAATCGCGACGCAATTTGTGTGTTCCATCGTCATTAAGAGGCTCTGAACGTTACAATTAACTGTCAGTTTTGCGTCGGATTCGAAAAACTAGACTCACAGGAGAACGACCATAAGGTGCCCGAGGGAGCAATAGACCCTTGGAGACAAGTCGGCTGGAGGACGATGTATTGAATCGCGACGCAATTTGTGTGTCCCATCGTCATTAACAGGCTCTGAACGTTACAATTAACTGTCAGTTTTGCATCGCATTCGAAAAACTAGACTCACAGGAGAACGACCATAAGGTGCCCGAGGCAGCAATAGACCCTTGGAGACAAGTCGGCTGGAGGACGATGTATTGAATCGCGACGCAATTTGTGTGTTCCATCGTCAGTATCAGGCTCTGAACGTTACAATTAACTGTCAGTTTTGCGTCGGATTCGAAAATCTAGACTCACAGGAGAACGACCATAAGGTGCCCGAGGCAGCACTAGACCCTTGGAGACAAGTCGGCTGGAGGACGATGTATTGAGTCACGACGCAATTTGTGTGTCCCATCGTCATTAACAGGCTCTGAACGTTACAATTAACTGTCAGTTTTGCGTCGTATTCTGAAAACTAGACTCACAGGAGAACGACCATAAGGTGCCCGAGGCTGCAAGAGACCCTTGGAGACAGGTCGGCTGTGGGACGATGTATTGAATCGCGACGCAATTTGTGTGTTCCATCGTCATTAAGAGGCTCTGAACGTTACAATTCACTGTCAGTTTTGCGTCGGATTCGAAAATCTAGACTCACAGGAGAACGAGCATATGGTGCCCGAGGCAGCACTAGACCCTTGGAGACAAGTCGGCTGTAGGACGATGTATTGAATCGCGACGCAATTTGTGTGTTCCATTGTCATTAAGAGGCTCTGAACGTTACAATTAACTGTCAGTTTTGCGTCGGATTCGAAAATCTAGACTCACAGGAGAACGAGCATAAGGTGCCCGAGGCAGCACTACACCCTTGGAGACAAGTCGGCTGTAGGACGATGTTTTGAATCGCGACGCAATTAGTGTGTCCCATCGTCATTAACAGGCTCTGAACGTTACAATTAACTGTCAGTTTTGCATCGCATTCGAAAAACTAGACTCACAGAAGAACGACCATAAGGTGCCCGAGGCAGCAATAGACCCTTGGAGACAAGTCGGCTGGAGGACGATGTATTGAGTCGCGACGCAATTTCTGTGTCCCATCGTCATTAACAGGCTCTGAACGTTACAATTAACTGTCAGTTTTGCATCGCATTCGAAAAACTAGACTCACAGGAGAACGACCATAACGTGCCCGAGGCAGCAATAGACCCTTGGAGACAAGTCGGCTGTAGGACGATGTATTGAATCGCGACGAAATTTGTGTGTTCCATCGTCATTAAGAGGCTCTGAACGTTACAATTAACTGTCAGTTTTGCGTCGGATTCGAAAATCTAGACTCACAGGAGAACGACCATAAGGTGCCCGAGGGAGCAATAGACCCTTGGAGACAAGTCGGCTGGAGGACGATGTATTGAATCGCGACGCAATTTGTGTGTCCCATCGTCATTAAGAGGCTCTGAACGTTACAATTAATTGTCAGTTTAGCGCCGGATTCGAAAAACTAGACTCATAGGAGAACGACCAAGAGGTGCCAGGAGCAGCAATACTACCTCGGAGACATGTCGGCTGGAGGACGATGTATTGAATCGCGACGCAATTTGTGTGTTCCATCGTCAGTATCAGGCTCTGAACGTTACAATTCACTGTCAGTTTTGCGTCGGATTCGAATATCTAGACTCACAGGAGAACGACCATAAGGTGCCCGAGGCAGCACTAGACCCTTGGAGACAAGTCGGCTGGAGGACGATGTATTGAGTCACGACGCAATTTGTGTGTACCATCGTCATTAACAGGCTCTGAACGTTACAATTAACTGTCAGTTTTGCGTCGTATTCTGAAAACTAGACTCACAGGAGAACGACCATAAGGTGCCCGAGGCAGCAAGAGACCCTTGGAGACAGGTCGGCTGTGGGACGATGTATTGAATCGCGATGCAATTTGTGTGTTCCATCGTCATCAAGAGGCTCTGAACGTTACAATTCACTGTCAGTTTTGCGTCGGATTCGAAAATCTAGACTCACAGGAGAACGAGCATATGGTGCCCGAGGCAGCACTAGACCCTTGGAGACAAGTCGGCTGTAGGACGATGTATTGAATCGCGACGCAATTTGTGTGTTCCATCGTCATTAAGAGGCTCTGAACGTTACAATTCACTGTCAGTTTTGCGTCGGATTCGAAAATCTAGACTCAAAGGAGAACGACCATAAGGTGCCCGAGGCAGCAATAGACCCTTGGAGACAAGTCGGCTGGAGGACGATGTATTGAGTCGCGACGCAATTTGTGTGTCCCATCGTCATTAACAGGCTCTGAACGTTACAATTCACTGTCAGTTTTGCGTCGGATTCGAAAATCTAGACTCACAGGAGAACGAGCATATGGTGCCCGAGGCAGCACTACACCCTTGGAGACAAGTCGGCTGTAGGACGATGTATTGAATCGCGACGCAATTTGTGTGTTCCATCGTCATTAACAGGCTCTAAACGTTACAACTAATTGTCAGTTTTGCGCCGGATTCGAAAAACTAGACTCATAGGAGAACGACCAAGAGGTGCCAGGAGCAGCAATACTACCTCGGAGACATGTCGGCTGGAGGACGATGTATTGAATCGCGACGCAATTTGTGTGTTCCATCGTCAGTATCAGGCTCTGAACGTTACAATTCACTGTCAGTTTTGCGTCGGATTCGAATATCTAGACTCACAGGAGAAAGACCATAAGGTGCCCGAGGCAGCACTAGACCCTTGGAGACAAGTCGGCTGGAGGACGATGTATTGAGTCACGACGCAATTTGTGTGTCCCATCGTCATTAACAGGCTCTGAACGTTACAATTAACTGTCAGTTTTGCGTCGTATTCTGAAATCTAGACTCACAGGAGAACGACCATAAGGTGCCCGAGGCAGCACTACACCCTTGGAGACAAGTCGGCTGGGGGACGATGTATTGAGTCGCGACGCAATTTGTGTGTCCCATCGTAATTAACAGGCTCTGAACGTTACAATTAACTGTCAGTTTTGCGTCGGATTCGAAAATCTAGACTCACAGGAGAACGAGCATAAGGTGCCCGAGGCAGCACTGGACCCTTGGAGACAAGTCGGCTGGAGGACGATGTATTGAGTCGCGACGCAATTTGTGTGTCCCATCGTCATTAACAGGCTCTGAACGTTACAATTCACTGTCAGTTTTGCGTCAGATTCGAAAATCTAGACTCACAGGAGAACGAGCATATGGTGCCCGAGGCAGCACTAGACCCTTGGAGACAAGTAGGCTGTAGGACGATGTATTGAATCGCGACGCAATTTGTGTGTTCCATCGTCATTAACAGGCTCTGAACGTTACAATTCACTGTCAGTTTTGCGTCGGATTCGAAAAACTAGACTCACAGGAGAACGACCATAAGGTGCCCGAGGGAGCAATAGACCCTTTGAGACAAGTCGGCTGGAGGACGATGTATTGAATCGCGACGCAATTTGTGTGTCCCATCGTCATTAACAGGCTCTGAACGTTACAATTAACTGTCAGTTTTGCATCGCATTCGAAAAACTAGACTCACAGGAGAACGACCATAAGGTGCCCGAGGCAGCAATAGACCCTTGGAGACAAGTCGGCTGGAGGACGATGTATTGAATCGCGACGCAATTTGTGTGTTCCATCGTCAGTATCAGGCTCTGAACGTTACAATTAACTGTCAGTTTTGCGTCGGATTCGAAAATCTAGACTCACAGGAGAACGACCATAAGGTGCCCGAGGCAGCACTAGACCCTTGGAGACAAGTCGGCTGGAGGACGATGTATTGGGTCACGACGCAATTTGTGTGTCCCATCGTCATTAACAGGCTCTGAACGTTACAATTAACTGTCAGTTTTGCGTCGTATTCTGAAAACTAGACTCACAGGAGAACGACCATAAGGTGCCCGAGGCTGCAAGAGACCCTTGGAGACAGGTCGGCTGTGGGACGATGTATTGAATCGCGACGCAATTTGTGTGTTCCATCGTCATTAAGAGGCTCTGAACGTTACAATTCACTGTCAGTTTTGCGTCGGATTCGAAAATCTAGACTCACAGGAGAACGAGCATATGGTGCCCGAGGCAGCACTAGACCCTTGGAGACAAGTCGGCTGTAGGACGATGTATTGAATCGCGACGCAATTTGTGTGTTCCATTGTCATTAAGAGGCTCTGAACGTTACAATTCACTGTCAGTTTTGCGTCGGATTCGAAAATCTAGACTCACAGGAGAACGAGCATAAGGTGCCCGAGGCAGCACTACACCCTTGGAGACAAGTCGGCTGGAGGACGATGTATTGAGTCGCGACGCAATTTCTGTGTCCCATCGTCATTAACAGGCTCTGAACGTTACAATTAACTGTCAGTTTTGCATCGCATTCGAAAAACTAGACTCACAGGAGAACGACCATAAGGTGCCCGAGGCAGCAATAGACCCTTGGAGACAAGTCGGCTGTAGGACGATGTATTGAATCGCGACGAAATTTGTGTGTTCCATCGTCATTAAGAGGCTCTGAACGTTACAATTAACTGTCAGTTTTGCGTCGGATTCGAAAATCTAGACTCACAGGAGAACGACCATAAGGTGCCCGAGGGAGCAATAGACCCTTGGAGACAAGTCGGCTGGAGGACGATGTATTGAATCGCGACGCAATTTGTGTGTCCCATCGTCATTAAGAGGCTCTGAACGTTACAATTAATTGTCAGTTTAGCGCCGGATTCGAAAAACTAGACTCATAGGAGAACGACCAAGAGGTGCCAGGAGCAGCAATACTACCTCGGAGACATGTCGGCTGGAGGACGATGTATTGAATCGCGACGCAATTTGTGTGTTCCATCGTCAGTATCAGGCTCTGAACGTTACAATTCACTGTCAGTTTTGCGTCGGATTCGAATATCTAGACTCACAGGAGAACGACCATAAGGTGCCCGAGGCAGCACTAGACCCTTGGAGACAAGTCGGCTGGAGGACGATGTATTGAGTCACGACGCAATTTGTGTGTACCATCGTCATTAACAGGCTCTGAACGTTACAATTAACTGTCAGTTTTGCGTCGTATTCTGAAAACTAGACTCACAGGAGAACGACCATAAGGTGCCCGAGGCAGCAAGAGACCCTTGGAGACAGGTCGGCTGTGGGACGATGTATTGACTCGCGACGCAATTTGTGTTTTCCATCGTCATCAAGAGGCTCTGAACGTTACAATTCACTGTCAGTTTTGCGTTGGATTCGAAAATCTAGACTCACAGGAGAACGAGCATATGGTGCCCGAGGCAGCACTAGACCCTTGGAGACAAGTCGGCTGTAGGACGATGTATTGAATCGCGACGCAATTTGTGTGTTCCATCGTCATTAAGAGGCTCTGAACGTTACAATTCACTGTCAGTTTTGCGTCGGATTCGAAAATCTAGACTCACAGGAGAACGACCATAAGGTGCCCGAGGCAGCAATAGACCCTTGGAGACAATTCGGCTGGAGGACGATGTATTGAGTCGCGACGCAATTTGTGTGTCCCATCGTCATTAACAGGCTCTGAACGTTACAATTCACTGTCAGTTTTGCGTCGGATTCGAAAATCTAGACTCACAGGAGAACGAGCATATGGTGCCCGAGGCAGCACTACACCCTTGGAGACAAGTCGGCTGTAGGACGATGTATTGAATCGCGACGCAATTTGTGTGTTCCATCGTCATTAAGAGGCTCTGAACGTTACAATTAATTGTCAGTTTTGCGCCGGATTCGAAAAACTAGACTCATAGGAGAACGACCAAGAGGTGCCAGGAGCAGCAATACTACCTCGGAGACATGTCGGCTGGAGGACGATGTATTGAATCGCGACGCAATTTGTGTGTTCCATCGTCATTAACAGGCTCTGAACGTTACAATTAACTGTCAGTTTTGCGTCGTATTCTGAAATCTAGACTCACAGGAGAACGACCATAAGGTGCCCGAGGCAGCACTACACCCTTGGAGACAAGTCGGCTGGGGGACGATGTATTGAGTCGCGACGCAATTTGTGTGTCCCATCGTAATTAACAGGCTCTGAACGTTACAATTAACTGTCAGTTTTGCGTCGGATTCGAAAATCTAGACTCACAGGAGAACGACCATAAAGGTGCCCGAGGCAGCAAGAGACCCTTGGAGACAGGTCGGCTGGAGGACGATGTATTGAGTCGCGACGCAATTTGTGTGTCCCATCGTCATTAACAGGCTCTGAACGTTACAATTCACTGTCAGTTTTGCGTCGGATTCGAAAATCTAGACTCACAGGAGAACGACCATAAGGTGCCCGAGGCAGCACTAGACCCTTGGAGACGAGTCGGCTGGAGGACGATGTATTGAGTCGCGACGCAATTTGTGTGTCCCATCGTCATTAACAGGCTCTGAACGTTACAATTAACTGTCAGTTTTGTGTCGGATTCGAAAATCTAGACTCACAGATGAACGACTATAAGGTGCCCGAGGCAGCAATAGGCCCTTCGAGACAAGTCGGCTGGAGGACGATGTATTGAATCGCGACGCTATTTGTGTGTTCCATCGTCAGTATCAGGCTCTGAACGTTACAATTAACTGTCAGTTTTGCGTCGGATTCGAAAATCTAGACTCACAGGAGAACGACCATAAGGTGCCCGAGGCAGCACTAGACCCTTGGAGACAAGTCGGCTGGAGGACGATGGATTGAGTCGCGACGCAATTTGTGTGTCCCATCGTCATTAACAGGCTCTGAACGTTACAATTCACTGTCAGTTTTGCGTCAGATTCGAAAATCTAGACTCACAGGAGAACGACCATAAGGTGCCCGAGGCAGCACTACACCCTTGGAGACAAGTCGGCTGGGGGACGATGTATTGAGTCGCGACGCAATTTGTGTGTCCCATCGTAATTAACAGGCTCTGAACGTTACAATTAACTGTCAGTTTTGCGTCGGATTCGAAAATCTAGACTCACAGGAGAACGACCATAAAGGTGCCCGAGGCAGCAAGAGACCCTTGGAGACAGGTCGGCTGGAGGACGATGTATTGAGTCGCGACGCAATTTGTGTGTCCCATCGTCATTAACAGGCTCTGAACGTTACAATTCACTGTCAGTTTTGCGTCGGATTCGAAAATCTAGACTCACAGGAGAACGACCATAAGGTGCCCGAGGCAGCACTAGACCCTTGGAGACGAGTCGGCTGGAGGACGATGTATTGAGTCGCGACGCAATTTGTGTGTCCCATCGTCATTAACAGGCTCTGAACGTTACAATTAACTGTCAGTTTTGTGTCGGATTCGAAAATCTAGACTCACAGATGAACGACTATAAGGTGCCCGAGGCAGCAATAGGCCCTTCGAGACAAGTCGGCTGGAGGACGATGTATTGAATCGCGACGCTATTTGTGTGTTCCATCGTCAGTATCAGGCTCTGAACGTTACAATTAACTGTCAGTTTTGCGTCGGATTCGAAAATCTAGACTCACAGGAGAACGACCATAAGGTGCCCGAGGCAGCACTAGACCCTTGGAGACAAGTCGGCTGGAGGACGATGGATTGAGTCGCGACGCAATTTGTGTGTCCCATCGTCATTAACAGGCTCTGAACGTTACAATTCACTGTCAGTTTTGCGTCAGATTCGAAAATCTAGACTCACAGGAGAACGAGCATATGGTGCCCGAGGCAGCACTAGACCCTTGGAGACAAGTCGGCTGTAGGACGATGTATTGAATCGCGACGCATTTTGTGTGTTCCATCGTCATTAAGAGGCTCTGAACGTTACAATTAACTGTCAGTTTTGCGTTGGATTCGAAAATCTAGACTCACAGGAGAACGACCATAAGGTGCCCGAGGCAGCAATAGACCCTTCGAGACAAGTCGGCTGGAGGACGATGTATTGAATCGCGACGCAATTTGTGTGTTCCATCGTCATTAACAGGCTCTGAACGTTACAATTAATTGTCAGTTTGGCGTCGTATTCGAAAAACTAGACTCACAGGAGAACGACCATATGGTGCCCGAGGCACCAATAGACCCTTGGAGACAAGTCGGCTGTAGGACGATGTATTGAATCGCTACGCAATTTGTGTGTTCCATCGTCATTAAGAGGCTCTGAACGTTACAATTAATTGTCAGTTTTGCGCCGGATTCGAAAAACTAGACTCATAGGAGAACGACCAAGAGGTGCCAGGAGCAGCAATACTACCTCGGAGACATGTCGGCTGGAGGACGATGTATTGAATCGCGACGCAATTTGTGTGTTCCATCGTCAGTATCAGGCTCTGAACGTTACAATTCACTGTCAGTTTTGCGTCGGATCCGAAAATCTAGACTCACAGGAGAACGACCATAAGGTGCCCGAGGCAGCACTATACCCTTGGAGACAAGTCGGCTGGAGGACGATGTGTTGAGTCGCGACGCAATTTGTGTGTCCCATCGTCATGAACAGGCTCTGAACGTTACAATTAACTGTCAGTTTTGCGTCGGATTCGAAAATCTAGACTCACAGGAGAACGAGCATATGGTGCCTGAGGCAGCACTAGACCCTTGGAGACAAGTCGGCTGCAGGACGATGTATTGAATCGCGACGCAACTTGTGTGTTCCAACGTCATCAAGAGGCTCTGAACGTTACAATTCACTGTCAGTTTTGCGTCGGAATCGAAAATCTAGACTCACAGGAGAACGAGCATATGGTGCCCGAGGCAGCACTAGACCCTTGGAGACAAGTCGGCTGTAGGACGATGTATTAGATCGCGACGCAATTTGTGTGTTCCATCGTCATTAAGAGGCTCTGAACGTTACAATTAACTGTCAGTTTTGCGTCGGATTCGAAAATCTAGACTCACAGGAGAACGAGCATAAGGTGCCCGAGGCAGCAATAGACCCTTCGAGACAAGTCGGCTGGAGGACGATGTATTGAATCGCGACGCAATTTGTGTGTTCCATCGTCATTAACAGGCTCTGAACGTTACAATTAATTGTCAGTTTGGCGTCGTATTCGAAAAACTAGACTCACAGGAGAACGACCATAAGGTGCCCGAGGCACCAATAGACCCTTGGAGACAAGACGCAATTTGTGTGTTCCATCGTCATTAAGAGGCTCTGAACGTTACAATTAATTGTCAGTTTTGCGCCGGATTCGAAAAACTAGACTCATAGGAGAACGACCAAGAGGTGCCAGGAGCAGCAATACTACCTCGGAGACATGTCGGCTGGAGGACGATGTATTGAATCGCGACGCAATTTGTGTGTTCCATCGTCAGTATCAGGCTCTGAACGTTACAATTCACTGTCAGTTTTGCGTCGGATCCGAAAATCTAGACTCACAGGAGAACGACCATAAGGTGCCCGAGGCAGCACTATACCCTTGGAGACAAGTCGGCTGGAGGACGATGTGTTGAGTCGCGACGCAATTTGTGTGTCCCATCGTCATGAACAGGCTCTGAACGTTACAATTAACTGTCAGTTTTGCGTCGGATTCGAAAATCTAGACTCACAGGAGAACGAGCATATGGTGCCTGAGGCAGCACTAGACCCTTGGAGACAAGTCGGCTGTAGGACGATGTATTGAATCGCGACGCAACTTGTGTGTTCCAACGTCATCAAGAGGCTCTGAACGTTACAATTCACTGTCAGTTTTGCGTCGGAATCGAAAATCTAGACTCACAGGAGAACGAGCATATGGTGCCCGAGGCAGCACTAGACCCTTGGAGACAAGTCGGCTGTAGGACGATGTATTAGATCGCGACGCAATTTGTGTGTTCCATCGTCATTAAGAGGCTCTGAACGTTACAATTAACTGTCAGTTTTGCGTCGGATTCGAAAATCTAGACTCACAGGAGAACGAGCATAAGGTGCCCGAGGCAGCAATAGACCCTTCGAGACAAGTCGGCTGGAGGACGATGTATTGAATCGCGACGCAATTTGTGTGTTCCATCGTCATTAACAGGCTCTGAACGTTACAATTAAGTGTCAGTTTGGCGTCGTATTCGAAAAACTAGACTCACAGGAGAACGACCATAAGGTGCCCGAGGCACCAATAGACCCTTGGAGACAAGACGCAATTTGTGTGTTCCATCGTCATTAAGAGGCTCTGAACGTTACAATTAATTGTCAGTTTTGCGCCGGATTCGAAAAACTAGACTCATAGGAGAACGACCAAGAGGTGCCAGGAGCAGCAATACTACCTCGGAGACATGTCGGCTGGAGGACGATGTATTGAATCGCGACGCAATTTGTGTGTTCCATCGTCAGTATCAGGCTCTGAACGTTACAATTCACTGTCAGTTTTGCGTCGGATCCGAAAATCTAGACTCACAGGAGAACGACCATAAGGTGCCCGAGGCAGCACTATACCCTTGGAGACAAGTCGGCTGTAGGACGATGTATTGAATCGCGACGCAATTTGTGTGTTCCATCGTCATTAAGAGGCTCTGAACGTTACAATTAACTGTCAGTTTTGCGTCGGATTCGAAAATCTAGACTCACAGGAGAACGACCATAAGGTGCCCGAGGCAGCACTAGACCCTTCGAGACAGGTCGGCTGTGGGACGATGTATTGAATCGCGACGCAATTTGTGTGTTCCATCGTCATTAAGAGGCTCTGAACGTTACAATTCACTGTCAGTTTTGCGTCGGATTCGAAAATCTAGACTCACAGGAGAACGAGCATATGGTGCCCGAGGCAGCACTAGACCCTTGGAGACAAGTCGGCTGTAGGACGATGTATTGAATCGCGACGCAATTTGTGTGTTCCATTGTCATTAAGAGGCTCTGAACGTTACAATTCACTGTCAGTTTTGCGTCGGATTCGAAAATCTAGACTCACAGGAGAACGAGCATAAGGTGCCCGAGGCAGCACTACACCCTTGGAGACAAGTCGGCTGTAGGACGATGTTTTGAATCGCGACGCAATTAGTGTGTCCCATCGTCATTAACAGGCTCTGAACGTTTCAATTAACTGTCAGTTTTGCATCGCATTCGAAAAACTAGACTCACAGAAGAACGACCATAAGGTGCCCGAGGCAGCAATAGACCCTTGGAGACAAGTCGGCTGGAGGACGATGTATTGAGTCGCGACGCAATTTCTGTGTCCCATCGTCATTAACAGGCTCTGAACGTTACAATTAACTGTCAGTTTTGCATCGCATTCGAAAAACTAGACTCACAGGAGAACGACCATAAGGTGCCCGAGGCAGCAATAGACCCTTGGAGACAAGTCGGCTGTAGGACGATGTATTGAATCGCGACGAAATTTGTGTGTTCCATCGTCATTAAGAGGCTCTGAACGTTACAATTAACTGTCAGTTTTGCGTCGGATTCGAAAATCTAGACTCACAGGAGAACGACCATAAGGTGCCCGAGGGAGCAATAGACCCTTGGAGACAAGTCGGCTGGAGGACGATGTATTGAATCGCGACGCAATTTGTGTGTTCCATCGTCATTAAGAGGCTCTCAACGTTATAATTAACTGTCAGTTTTGCGTCGGATTCGAAAATCAAGACTCACAGGAGAACGACCATAACGTGCCCGAGGCAGCACTAGACCCTTGGAGACAAGTCGGCTGGAGGACGATGTATTGCGTCGCGACGCAATTTGTGTGTCCCATCGTCATTAACAGGCTCTGAACGTTACAATTCACTGTCAGTTTTGCGTCGGATTCGAAAATCAAGACTCACAGGAGAACGAGCATATGGTGCCCGAGGCAGCACTACACCCTTGGAGACAAGTCGGCTGTAGGACGATGTATTGAATCGCGACGCAATTTGTGTGTCCCATCGTCATTAACAGGCTCTGAACGTTACAATTAACTGTCAGTTTTGCATCGCATTCGAAAAACTCGACTCACAGAAGAACGACCATAAGGTGCCCGAGGCAGCAATAGACCCTTGGAGACAAGTCGGCTGGAGGACGATGTATTGAGTCGCGACGCAATTTGTGTGTCCCATCGTCATTAACAGGCTCTGAACGTTACAATTAACTGTCAGTTTTGCATCGCATTCGAAAAACTAGACTCACAGGAGAACGACCATAACGTGCCCGAGGCAGCAATAGACCCTTGGAGACAAGTCGGCTGTAGGACGATGTATTGAATCGCGACGCAATTTGTGTGTTCCATCGTCATTAAGAGGCTCTGAACGTTACAATTAACTGTCAGTTTTGCGTCGGATTCGAAAATCTAGACTCACAGGAGAACGACCATAAGGTGCCCGAGGCAACACTAGACCCTTGGAGACAAGTCGGCTGGAGGACGATGTATTGAATCGCGACGCAATTTGTGTGTTCCATCGTAATTAGGAGGCTCTGAACGTTACAATTCACTATCAGTTTTGCGTCGGATTCGAAAATCTAGACTCACAGATGAACGACCATAAGGTGCCCGAGGCAGCAATAGACCCTTCGAGACAAGTCGGCTGGAGGACGATGTATTGAATCGCGACGCAATTTGTGTGTTCCATCGTCAGTATCAGGCTCTGAACGTTACAATTAACTGTCAGTTTTGCGTCGGATTCGAAAATCTAGACTCACAGGAGAAAGACCATAAGGTGCCCGAGGCAGCACTAGACCCTTGGAGACAAGTCGGCTGGAGGACGATGTATTGAGTCGCGACGCAATTTGTGTGTCCCATCGTCATTAGCAGGTTCTGAACGTTACAATTCACTGTCAGTTTTGCGTCGGATTCGAAAATCTAGACTCACAGGAGAACGAGCATATGGTGCCCGAGGCAGCACTAGACCCTTGGAGACAAGTCGGCTGTAGGACGATGTATTGAATCGCGACGCAATTTGTGTGTTCCATCGTCATTAAGAGGCTCTGAACGTTACAATTAACTGTCAGTTTTGCGTCGGATTCGAAAAACTAGACTCACAGGAGAACGACCATAAGGTGCCCGAGGGAGCAATAGACCCTTGGAGACAAGTCGGCTGGAGGACGATGTATTGAATCGCGACGCAATTTGTGTGTCCCATCGTCATTAACAGGCTCTGAACGTTACAATTAACTGTCAGTTTTGCATCGCATTCGAAAAACTAGACTCACAGGAGAACGACCATAAGGTGCCCGAGGCAGCAATAGACCCTTGGAGACAAGTCGGCTGGAGGACGATGTATTGAATCGCGACGCAATTTGTGTGTTCCATCGTCAGTATCAGGCTCTGAACGTTACAATTAACTGTCAGTTTTGCGTCGGATTCGAAAATCTAGACTCACAGGAGAACGACCATAAGGTGCCCGAGGCAGCACTAGACCCTTGGAGACAAGTCGGCTGGAGGACGATGTATTGAGTCACGACGCAATTTGTGTGTCCCATCGTCATTAACAGGCTCTGAACGTTACAATTAACTGTCAGTTTTGCGTCGTATTCTGAAAACTAGACTCACAGGAGAACGACCATAAGGTGCCCGAGGCTGCAAGAGACCCTTGGAGACAGGTCGGCTGTGGGACGATGTATTGAATCGCGACGCAATTTGTGTGTTCCATCGTCATTAAGAGGCTCTGAACGTTACAATTCACTGTCAGTTTTGCGTCGGATTCGAAAATCTAGACTCACAGGAGAACGAGCATATGGTGCCCGAGGCAGCACTAGACCCTTGGAGACAAGTCGGCTGTAGGACGATGTATTGAATCGCGACGCAATTTGTGTGTTCCATTGTCATTAAGAGGCTCTGAACGTTACAATTCACTGTCAGTTTTGCGTCGGATTCGAAAATCTAGACTCACAGGAGAACGAGCATAAGGTGCCCGAGGCAGCACTACACCCTTGGAGACAAGTCGGCTGTAGGACGATGTTTTGAATCGCGACGCAATTAGTGTGTCCCATCGTCATTAACAGGCTCTGAACGTTACAATTAACTGTCAGTTTTGCATCGCATTCGAAAAACTAGACTCACAGAAGAACGACCATAAGGTGCCCGAGGCAGCAATAGACCCTTGGAGACAAGTCGGCTGGAGGACGATGTATTGAGTCGCGACGCAATTTCTGTGTCCCATCGTCATTAACAGGCTCTGAACGTTACAATTAACTGTCAGTTTTGCATCGCATTCGAAAAACTAGACTCACAGGAGAACGACCATAACGTGCCCGAGGCAGCAATAGACCCTTGGAGACAAGTCGGCTGTAGGACGATGTATTGAATCGCGACGAAATTTGTGTGTTCCATCGTCATTAAGAGGCTCTGAACGTTACAATTAACTGTCAGTTTTGCGTCGGATTCGAAAATCTAGACTCACAGGAGAACGACCATAAGGTGCCCGAGGGAGCAATAGACCCTTGGAGACAAGTCGGCTGGAGGACGATGTATTGAATCGCGACGCAATTTGTGTGTCCCATCGTCATTAAGAGGCTCTGAACGTTACAATTAATTGTCAGTTTAGCGCCGGATTCGAAAAACTAGACTCATAGGAGAACGACCAAGAGGTGCCAGGAGCAGCAATACTACCTCGGAGACATGTCGGCTGGAGGACGATGTATTGAATCGCGACGCAATTTGTGTGTTCCATCGTCAGTATCAGGCTCTGAACGTTACAATTCACTGTCAGTTTTGCGTCGGATTCGAATATCTAGACTCACAGGAGAACGACCATAAGGTGCCCGAGGCAGCACTAGACCCTTGGAGACAAGTCGGCTGGAGGACGATGTATTGAGTCACGACGCAATTTGTGTGTACCATCGTCATTAACAGGCTCTGAACGTTACAATTAACTGTCAGTTTTGCGTCGTATTCTGAAAACTAGACTCACAGGAGAACGACCATAAGGTGCCCGAGGCAGCAAGAGACCCTTGGAGACAGGTCGGCTGTGGGACGATGTATTGAATCGCGATGCAATTTGTGTGTTCCATCGTCATCAAGAGGCTCTGAACGTTACAATTCACTGTCAGTTTTGCGTCGGATTCGAAAATCTAGACTCACAGGAGAACGAGCATATGGTGCCCGAGGCAGCACTAGACCCTTGGAGACAAGTCGGCTGTAGGACGATGTATTGAATCGCGACGCAATTTGTGTGTTCCATCGTCATTAAGAGGCTCTGAACGTTACAATTCACTGTCAGTTTTGCGTCGGATTCGAAAATCTAGACTCAAAGGAGAACGACCATAAGGTGCCCGAGGCAGCAATAGACCCTTGGAGACAAGTCGGCTGGAGGACGATGTATTGAGTCGCGACGCAATTTGTGTGTCCCATCGTCATTAACAGGCTCTGAACGTTACAATTCACTGTCAGTTTTGCGTCGGATTCGAAAATCTAGACTCACAGGAGAACGAGCATATGGTGCCCGAGGCAGCACTACACCCTTGGAGACAAGTCGGCTGTAGGACGATGTATTGAATCGCGACGCAATTTGTGTGTTCCATCGTCATTAACAGGCTCTGAACGTTACAACTAATTGTCAGTTTTGCGCCGGATTCGAAAAACTAGACTCATAGGAGAACGACCAAGAGGTGCCAGGAGCAGCAATACTACCTCGGAGACATGTCGGCTGGAGGACGATGTATTGAATCGCGACGCAATTTGTGTGTTCCATCGTCAGTATCAGGCTCTGAACGTTACAATTCACTGTCAGTTTTGCGTCGGATTCGAATATCTAGACTCACAGGAGAACGACCATAAGGTGCCCGAGGCAGCACTAGACCCTTGGAGACAAGTCGGCTGGAGGACGATGTATTGAGTCACGACGCAATTTGTGTGTCCCATCGTCATTAACAGGCTCTGAACGTTACAATTAACTGTCAGTTTTGCGTCGTATTCTGAAATCTAGACTCACAGGAGAACGACCATAAGGTGCCCGAGGCAGCACTACACCCTTGGAGACAAGTCGGCTGGGGGACGATGTATTGAGTCGCGACGCAATTTGTGTGTCCCATCGTAATTAACAGGCTCTGAACGTTACAATTAACTGTCAGTTTTGCGTCGGATTCGAAAATCTAGACTCACAGGAGAACGAGCATAAGGTGCCCGAGGCAGCACTGGACCCTTGGAGACAAGTCGGCTGGAGGACGATGTATTGAGTCGCGACGCAATTTGTGTGTCCCATCGTCATTAACAGGCTCTGAACGTTACAATTCACTGTCAGTTTTGCGTCAGATTCGAAAATCTAGACTCACAGGAGAACGAGCATATGGTGCCCGAGGCAGCACTAGACCCTTGGAGACAAGTAGGCTGTAGGACGATGTATTGAATCGCGACGCAATTTGTGTGTTCCATCGTCATTAACAGGCTCTGAACGTTACAATTCACTGTCAGTTTTGCGTCGGATTCGAAAAACTAGACTCACAGGAGAACGACCATAAGGTGCCCGAGGGAGCAATAGACCCTTTGAGACAAGTCGGCTGGAGGACGATGTATTGAATCGCGACGCAATTTGTGTGTCCCATCGTCATTAACAGGCTCTGAACGTTACAATTAACTGTCAGTTTTGCATCGCATTCGAAAAACTAGACTCACAGGAGAACGACCATAAGGTGCCCGAGGCAGCAATAGACCCTTGGAGACAAGTCGGCTGGAGGACGATGTATTGAATCGCGACGCAATTTGTGTGTTCCATCGTCAGTATCAGGCTCTGAACGTTACAATTAACTGTCAGTTTTGCGTCGGATTCGAAAATCTAGACTCACAGGAGAACGACCATAAGGTGCCCGAGGCAGCACTAGACCCTTGGAGACAAGTCGGCTGGAGGACGATGTATTGGGTCACGACGCAATTTGTGTGTCCCATCGTCATTAACAGGCTCTGAACGTTACAATTAACTGTCAGTTTTGCGTCGTATTCTGAAAACTAGACTCACAGGAGAACGACCATAAGGTGCCCGAGGCTGCAAGAGACCCTTGGAGACAGGTCGGCTGTGGGACGATGTATTGAATCGCGACGCAATTTGTGTGTTCCATCGTCATTAAGAGGCTCTGAACGTTACAATTCACTGTCAGTTTTGCGTCGGATTCGAAAATCTAGACTCACAGGAGAACGAGCATATGGTGCCCGAGGCAGCACTAGACCCTTGGAGACAAGTCGGCTGTAGGACGATGTATTGAATCGCGACGCAATTTGTGTGTTCCATTGTCATTAAGAGGCTCTGAACGTTACAATTCACTGTCAGTTTTGCGTCGGATTCGAAAATCTAGACTCACAGGAGAACGAGCATAAGGTGCCCGAGGCAGCACTACACCCTTGGAGACAAGTCGGCTGTAGGACGATGTTTTGAATCGCGACGCAATTAGTGTGTCCCATCGTCATTAACAGGCTCTGAACGTTTCAATTAACTGTCAGTTTTGCATCGCATTCGAAAAACTAGACTCACAGAAGAACGACCATAAGGTGCCCGAGGCAGCAATAGACCCTTGGAGACAAGTCGGCTGGAGGACGATGTATTGAGTCGCGACGCAATTTCTGTGTCCCATCGTCATTAACAGGCTCTGAACGTTACAATTAACTGTCAGTTTTGCATCGCATTCGAAAAACTAGACTCACAGGAGAACGACCATAAGGTGCCCGAGGCAGCAATAGACCCTTGGAGACAAGTCGGCTGTAGGACGATGTATTGAATCGCGACGAAATTTGTGTGTTCCATCGTCATTAAGAGGCTCTGAACGTTACAATTAACTGTCAGTTTTGCGTCGGATTCGAAAATCTAGACTCACAGGAGAACGACCATAAGGTGCCCGAGGGAGCAATAGACCCTTGGAGACAAGTCGGCTGGAGGACGATGTATTGAATCGCGACGCAATTTGTGTGTCCCATCGTCATTAAGAGGCTCTGAACGTTACAATTAATTGTCAGTTTAGCGCCGGATTCGAAAAACTAGACTCATAGGAGAACGACCAAGAGGTGCCAGGAGCAGCAATACTACCTCGGAGACATGTCGGCTGGAGGACGATGTATTGAATCGCGACGCAATTTGTGTGTTCCATCGTCAGTATCAGGCTCTGAACGTTACAATTCACTGTCAGTTTTGCGTCGGATTCGAATATCTAGACTCACAGGAGAACGACCATAAGGTGCCCGAGGCAGCACTAGACCCTTGGAGACAAGTCGGCTGGAGGACGATGTATTGAGTCACGACGCAATTTGTGTGTACCATCGTCATTAACAGGCTCTGAACGTTACAATTAACTGTCAGTTTTGCGTCGTATTCTGAAAACTAGACTCACAGGAGAACGACCATAAGGTGCCCGAGGCAGCAAGAGACCCTTGGAGACAGGTCGGCTGTGGGACGATGTATTGACTCGCGACGCAATTTGTGTTTTCCATCGTCATCAAGAGGCTCTGAACGTTACAATTCACTGTCAGTTTTGCGTCGGATTCGAAAATCTAGACTCACAGGAGAACGAGCATATGGTGCCCGAGGCAGCACTAGACCCTTGGAGACAAGTCGGCTGTAGGACGATGTATTGAATCGCGACGCAATTTGTGTGTTCCATCGTCATTAAGAGGCTCTGAACGTTACAATTCACTGTCAGTTTTGCGTCGGATTCGAAAATCTAGACTCACAGGAGAACGACCATAAGGTGCCCGAGGCAGCAATAGACCCTTGGAGACAATTCGGCTGGAGGACGATGTATTGAATCGCGACGCAATTTGTGTGTTCCATCGTCATTAAGAGGCTCTGAACGTTACAATTAATTGTCAGTTTTGCGCCGGATTCGAAAATCTAGACTCACAGGAGAACGAGCATATGGTGCCCGAGGCAGCACTACACCCTTGGAGACAAGTCGGCTGTAGGACGATGTATTGAATCGCGACGCAATTTGTGTGTTCCATCGTCATTAAGAGGCTCTGAACGTTACAATTAATTGTCAGTTTTGCGCCGGATTCGAAAAACTAGACTCATAGGAGAACGACCAAGAGGTGCCAGGAGCAGCAATACTACCTCGGAGACATGTCGGCTGGAGGACGATGTATTGAATCGCGACGCAATTTGTGTGTTCCATCGTCATTAACAGGCTCTGAACGTTACAATTAACTGTCAGTTTTGCGTCGTATTCTGAAATCTAGACTCACAGGAGAACGACCATAAGGTGCCCGAGGCAGCACTACACCCTTGGAGACAAGTCGGCTGGGGGACGATGTATTGAGTCGCGACGCAATTTGTGTGTCCCATCGTAATTAACAGGCTCTGAACGTTACAATTAACTGTCAGTTTTGCGTCGGATTCGAAAATCTAGACTCACAGGAGAACGACCATAAAGGTGCCCGAGGCAGCAAGAGACCCTTGGAGACAGGTCGGCTGGAGGACGATGTATTGAGTCGCGACGCAATTTGTGTGTCCCATCGTCATTAACAGGCTCTGAACGTTACAATTCACTGTCAGTTTTGCGTCGGATTCGAAAATCTAGACTCACAGGAGAACGACCATAAGGTGCCCGAGGCAGCACTAGACCCTTGGAGACGAGTCGGCTGGAGGACGATGTATTGAGTCGCGACGCAATTTGTGTGTCCCATCGTCATTAACAGGCTCTGAACGTTACAATTAACTGTCAGTTTTGTGTCGGATTCGAAAATCTAGACTCACAGATGAACGACTATAAGGTGCCCGAGGCAGCAATAGGCCCTTCGAGACAAGTCGGCTGGAGGACGATGTATTGAATCGCGACGCTATTTGTGTGTTCCATCGTCAGTATCAGGCTCTGAACGTTACAATTAACTGTCAGTTTTGCGTCGGATTCGAAAATCTAGACTCACAGGAGAACGACCATAAGGTGCCCGAGGCAGCACTAGACCCTTGGAGACAAGTCGGCTGGAGGACGATGGATTGAGTCGCGACGCAATTTGTGTGTCCCATCGTCATTAACAGGCTCTGAACGTTACAATTCACTGTCAGTTTTGCGTCAGATTCGAAAATCTAGACTCACAGGAGAACGAGCATATGGTGCCCGAGGCAGCACTAGACCCTTGGAGACAAGTCGGCTGTAGGACGATGTATTGAATCGCGACGCATTTTGTGTGTTCCATCGTCATTAAGAGGCTCTGAACGTTACAATTAACTGTCAGTTTTGCGTTGGATTCGAAAATCTAGACTCACAGGAGAACGACCATAAGGTGCCCGAGGCAGCAATAGACCCTTCGAGACAAGTCGGCTGGAGGACGATGTATTGAATCGCGACGCAATTTGTGTGTTCCATCGTCATTAACAGGCTCTGAACGTTACAATTAATTGTCAGTTTGGCGTCGTATTCGAAAAACTAGACTCACAGGAGAACGACCATAAGGTGCCCGAGGCACCAATAGACCCTTGGAGACAAGTCGGCTGTAGGACGATGTATTGAATCGCTACGCAATTTGTGTGTTCCATCGTCATTAAGAGGCTCTGAACGTTACAATTAATTGTCAGTTTTGCGCCGGATTCGAAAAACTAGACTCATAGGAGAACGACCAAGAGGTGCCAGGAGCAGCAATACTACCTCGGAGACATGTCGGCTGGAGGACGATGTATTGAATCGCGACGCAATTTGTGTGTTCCATCGTCAGTATCAGGCTCTGAACGTTACAATTAACTGTCAGTTTTGCGTCGGATTCGAAAATCTAGACTCACAGGAGAACGACCATAAGGTGCCCGAGGCAGCACTAGACCCTTGGA
Organism: Schistocerca nitens; assembly: GCF_023898315.1. NCBI lineage: Eukaryota > Metazoa > Arthropoda > Insecta > Orthoptera > Acrididae > Schistocerca > Schistocerca nitens. The sequence continues at coordinate 234,959,100 of NC_064623.1, read as the reverse complement.
GACAAGTCGGCTGGAGGACGATGGATTGAGTCGCGACGCAATTTGTGTGTCCCATCGTCATTAACAGGCTCTGAACGTTACAATTCACTGTCAGTTTTGCGTCAGATTCGAAAATCTAGACTCACAGGAGAACGAGCATATGGTGCCCGAGGCAGCACTAGACCCTTGGAGACAAGTCGGCTGTAGGACGATGTATTGAATCGCGACGCATTTTGTGTGTTCCATCGTCATTAAGAGGCTCTGAACGTTACAATTAACTGTCAGTTTTGCGTTGGATTCGAAAATCTAGACTCACAGGAGAACGACCATAAGGTGCCCGAGGCAGCAATAGACCCTTCGAGACAAGTCGGCTGGAGGACGATGTATTGAATCGCGACGCAATTTGTGTGTTCCATCGTCATTAACAGGCTCTGAACGTTACAATTAATTGTCAGTTTGGCGTCGTATTCGAAAAACTAGACTCACAGGAGAACGACCATAAGGTGCCCGAGGCACCAATAGACCCTTGGAGACAAGTCGGCTGTAGGACGATGTATTGAATCGCTACGCAATTTGTGTGTTCCATCGTCATTAAGAGGCTCTGAACGTTACAATTAATTGTCAGTTTTGCGCCGGATTCGAAAAACTAGACTCATAGGAGAACGACCAAGAGGTGCCAGGAGCAGCAATACTACCTCGGAGACATGTCGGCTGGAGGACGATGTATTGAATCGCGACGCAATTTGTGTGTTCCATCGTCAGTATCAGGCTCTGAACGTTACAATTCACTGTCAGTTTTGCGTCGGATCCGAAAATCTAGACTCACAGGAGAACGACCATAAGGTGCCCGAGGCAGCACTATACCCTTGGAGACAAGTCGGCTGGAGGACGATGTGTTGAGTCGCGACGCAATTTGTGTGTCCCATCGTCATGAACAGGCTCTGAACGTTACAATTAACTGTCAGTTTTGCGTCGGATTCGAAAATCTAGACTCACAGGAGAACGAGCATATGGTGCCTGAGGCAGCACTAGACCCTTGGAGACAAGTCGGCTGTAGGACGATGTATTGAATCGCGACGCAACTTGTGTGTTCCAACGTCATCAAGAGGCTCTGAACGTTACAATTCACTGTCAGTTTTGCGTCGGAATCGAAAATCTAGACTCACAGGAGAACGAGCATATGGTGCCCGAGGCAGCACTAGACCCTTGGAGACAAGTCGGCTGTAGGACGATGTATTAGATCGCGACGCAATTTGTGTGTTCCATCGTCATTAAGAGGCTCTGAACGTTACAATTAACTGTCAGTTTTGCGTCGGATTCGAAAATCTAGACTCACAGGAGAACGAGCACTTCGAGACAAGTCGGCTGGAGGACGATGTATTGAATCGCGACGCAATTTGTGTGTTCCATCGTCATTAACAGGCTCTGAACGTTACAATTAATTGTCAGTTTGGCGTCGTATTCGAAAAACTAGACTCACAGGAGAACGACCATAAGGTGCCCGAGGCACCAATAGACCCTTGGAGACAAGACGCAATTTGTGTGTTCCATCGTCATTAAGAGGCTCTGAACGTTACAATTAATTGTCAGTTTTGCGCCGGATTCGAAAAACTAGACTCATAGGAGAACGACCAAGAGGTGCCAGGAGCAGCAATACTACCTCGGAGACATGTCGGCTGGAGGACGATGTATTGAATCGCGACGCAATTTGTGTGTTCCATCGTCAGTATCAGGCTCTGAACGTTACAATTCACTGTCAGTTTTGCGTCGGATCCGAAAATCTAGACTCACAGGAGAACGACCATAAGGTGCCCGAGGCAGCACTATACCCTTGGAGACAAGTCGGCTGGAGGACGATGTGTTGAGTCGCGACGCAATTTGTGTGTCCCATCGTCATGAACAGGCTCTGAACGTTACAATTAACTGTCAGTTTTGCGTCGGATTCGAAAATCTAGATTCACAGGAGAACGAGCATATGGTGCCTGAGGCAGCACTAGACCCTTGGAGACAAGTCGGCTGTAGGACGATGTATTGAATCGCGACGCAACTTGTGTGTTCCAACGTCATCAAGAGGCTCTGAACGTTACAATTCACTGTCAGTTTTGCGTCGGAATCGAAAATCTAGACTCACAGGAGAACGAGCATATGGTGCCCGAGGCAGCACTAGACCCTTGGAGACAAGTCGGCTGTAGGACGATGTATTAGATCGCGACGCAATTTGTGTGTTCCATCGTCATTAAGAGGCTCTGAACGTTACAATTAACTGTCAGTTTTGCGTCGGATTCGAAAATCTAGACTCACAGGAGAACGAGCATAAGGTGCCTGAGGCAGCAATAGACCATTCGAGACAAGTCGGCTGGAGGACGATGTATTGAATCGCGACGCAATTTGTGTGTTCCATCGTCATTAACAGGCTCTGAACGTTACAATTAATTGTCAGTTTGGCGTCGTATTCGAAAAACTAGACTCACAGGAGAACGACCATAAGGTGCCCGAGGCACCAATAGACCCTTGGAGACAAGACGCAATTTGTGTGTTCCATCGTCATTAAGAGGCTCTGAACGTTACAATTAATTGTCAGTTTTGCGCCGGATTCGAAAAACTAGACTCATAGGAGAACGAGCAAGAGGTGCCAGGAGCAGCAATACTACCTCGGAGACATGTCGGCTGGAGGACGATGTATTGAATCGCGACGCAATTTGTGTGTTCCATCGTCAGTATCAGGCTCTGAACGTTACAATTCACTGTCAGTTTTGCGTCGGATCCGAAAATCTAGACTCACAGGAGAACGACCATAAGGTGCCCGAGGCAGCACTATACCCTTGGAGACAAGTCGGCTGTAGGACGATGTATTGAATCGCGACGCAATTTGTGTGTTCCATCGTCATTAAGAGGCTCTGAACGTTACAATTAACTGTCAGTTTTGCGTCGGATTCGAAAATCTAGACTCACAGGAGAACGACCATAAGGTGCCCGAGGCAGCACTAGACCCTTCGAGACAGGTCGGCTGTGGGACGATGTATTGAATCGCGACGCAATTTGTGTGTTCCATCGTCATTAAGAGGCTCTGAACGTTACAATTCACTGTCAGTTTTGCGTCGGATTCGAAAATCTAGACTCACAGGAGAACGAGCATATGGTGCCCGAGGCAGCACTAGACCCTTGGAGACAAGTCGGCTGTAGGACGATGTATTGAATCGCGACGCAATTTGTGTGTTCCATTGTCATTAAGAGGCTCTGAACGTTACAATTCACTGTCAGTTTTGCGTCGGATTCGAAAATCTAGACTCACAGGAGAACGAGCATAAGGTGCCCGAGGCAGCACTACACCCTTGGAGACAAGTCGGCTGTAGGACGATGTTTTGAATCGCGACGCAATTAGTGTGTCCCATCGTCATTAACAGGCTCTGAACGTTTCAATTAACTGTCAGTTTTGCATCGCATTCGAAAAACTAGACTCACAGAAGAACGACCATAAGGTGCCCGAGGCAGCAATAGACCCTTGGAGACAAGTCGGCTGGAGGACGATGTATTGAGTCGCGACGCAATTTCTGTGTCCCATCGTCATTAACAGGCTCTGAACGTTACAATTAACTGTCAGTTTTGCATCGCATTCGAAAAACTAGACTCACAGGAGAACGACCATAAGGTGCCCGAGGCAGCAATAGACCCTTGGAGACAAGTCGGCTGTAGGACGATGTATTGAATCGCGACGAAATTTGTGTGTTCCATCGTCATTAAGAGGCTCTGAACGTTACAATTAACTGTCAGTTTTGCGTCGGATTCGAAAATCTAGACTCACAGGAGAACGACCATAAGGTGCCCGAGGGAGCAATAGACCCTTGGAGACAAGTCGGCTGGAGGACGATGTATTGAATCGCGACGCAATTTGTGTGTCCCATCGTCATTAAGAGGCTCTGAACGTTACAATTAATTGTCAGTTTAGCGCCGGATTCGAAAAACTAGACTCATAGGAGAACGACCAAGAGGTGCCAGGAGCAGCAATACTACCTCGGAGACATGTCGGCTGGAGGACGATGTATTGAATCGCGACGCAATTTGTGTGTTCCATCGTCAGTATCAGGCTCTGAACGTTACAATTCACTGTCAGTTTTGCGTCGGATTCGAATATCTAGACTCACAGGAGAACGACCATAAGGTGCCCGAGGCAGCACTAGACCCTTGGAGACAAGTCGGCTGGAGGACGATGTATTGAGTCACGACGCAATTTGTGTGTACCATCGTCATTAACAGGCTCTGAACGTTACAATTAACTGTCAGTTTTGCGTCGTATTCTGAAAACTAGACTCACAGGAGAACGACCATAAGGTGCCCGAGGCAGCAAGAGACCCTTGGAGACAGGTCGGCTGTGGGACGATGTATTGAATCGCGACGCAATTTGTGTGTTCCATCGTCATCAAGAGGCTCTGAACGTTACAATTCACTGTCAGTTTTGCGTCGGATTCGAAAATCTAGACTCACAGGAGAACGAGCATATGGTGCCCGAGGCAGCACTAGACCCTTGGAGACAAGTCGGCTGTAGGACGATGTATTGAATCGCGACGCAATTTGTGTGTTCCATCGTCATTAAGAGGCTCTGAACGTTACAATTCACTGTCAGTTTTGCGTCGGATTCGAAAATCTAGACTCACAGGAGAACGACCATAAGGTGCCCGAGGCAGCAATAGACCCTTGGAGACAATTCGGCCTGAGGACGATGTATTGAGTCGCGACGCAATTTGTGTGTCCCATCGTCATTAACAGGCTCTGAACGTTACAATTCACTGTCAGTTTTGCGTCGGATTCGAAAATCTAGACTCACAGGAGAACGAGCATATGGTGCCCGAGGCAGCACTAGACCCTTGGAGACAAGTCGGCTGTAGGACGATGTATTGAATCGCGACGCAATTTGTGTGTTCCATCGTCATTAAGAGGCTCTGAACGTTACAATTAATTGTCAGTTTTGCGCCGGATTCGAAAAACTAGACTCATAGGAGAACGACCAAGAGGTGCCAGGAGCAGCAATACTACCTCGGAGACATGTCGGCTGGAGGACGATGTATTGAATCGCGACGCAATTTGTGTGTTCCATCGTCATTAACAGGCTCTGAACGTTACAATTAACTGTCAGTTTTGCGTCGTATTCTGAAATCTAGACTCACAGGAGAACGACCATAAGGTGCCCGAGGCAGCACTACACCCTTGGAGACAAGTCGGCTGGGGGACGATGTATTGAGTCGCGACGCAATTTGTGTGTCCCATCGTAATTAACAGGCTCTGAACGTTACAATTAACTGTCAGTTTTGCGTCGGATTCGAAAATCTAGACTCACAGGAGAACGACCATAAAGGTGCCCGAGGCAGCAAGAGACCCTTGGAGACAGGTCGGCTGGAGGACGATGTATTGAGTCGCGACGCAATTTGTGTGTCCCATCGTCATTAACAGGCTCTGAACGTTACAATTCACTGTCAGTTTTGCGTCGGATTCGAAAATCTAGACTCACAGGAGAACGACCATAAGGTGCCCGAGGCAGCACTAGACCCTTGGAGACGAGTCGGCTGGAGGACGATGTATTGAGTCGCGACGCAATTTGTGTGTCCCATCGTCATTAACAGGCTCTGAACGTTACAATTAACTGTCAGTTTTGTGTCGGATTCGAAAATCTAGACTCACAGATGAACGACTATAAGGTGCCCGAGGCAGCAATAGGCCCTTCGAGACAAGTCGGCTGGAGGACGATGTATTGAATCGCGACGCTATTTGTGTGTTCCATCGTCAGTATCAGGCTCTGAACTTTACAATTAACTGTCAGTTTTGCGTCGGATTCGAAAATCTAGACTCACAGGAGAACGACCATAAGGTGCCCGAGGCAGCACTAGACCCTTGGAGACAAGTCGGCTGGAGGACGATGGATTGAGTCGCGACGCAATTTGTGTGTCCCATCGTCATTAACAGGCTCTGAACGTTACAATTCACTGTCAGTTTTGCGTCAGATTCGAAAATCTAGACTCACAGGAGAACGAGCATATGGTGCCCGAGGCAGCACTAGACCCTTGGAGACAAGTCGGCTGTAGGACGATGTATTGAATCGCGACGCATTTTGTGTGTTCCATCGTCATTAAGAGGCTCTGAACGTTACAATTAACTGTCAGTTTTGCGTTGGATTCGAAAATCTAGACTCACAGGAGAACGACCATAAGGTGCCCGAGGCAGCAATAGACCCTTCGAGACAAGTCGGCTGGAGGACGATGTATTGAATCGCGACGCAATTTGTGTGTTCCATCGTCATTAACAGGCTCTGAACGTTACAATTCACTGTCAGTTTTGCGTCGGATTCGAAAATCTAGACTCACAGGAGAACGAGCATATGGTGCCCGAGGCAGCACTACACCCTTGGAGACAAGTCGGCTGTAGGACGATGTATTGAATCGCTACGCAATTTGTGTGTTCCATCGTCATTAAGAGGCTCTGAACGTTACAATTAATTGTCAGTTTTGCGCCGGATTCGAAAAACTAGACTCATAGGAGAACGACCAAGAGGTGCCAGGAGCAGCAATACTACCTCGGAGACATGTCGGCTGGAGGACGATGTATTGAATCGCGACGCAATTTGTGTGTTCCATCGTCAGTATCAGGCTCTGAACGTTACAATTCACTGTCAGTTTTGCGTCGGATCCGAAAATCTAGACTCACAGGAGAACGACCATAAGGTGCCCGAGGCAGCACTATACCCTTGGAGACAAGTCGGCTGGAGGACGATGTGTTGAGTCGCGACGCAATTTGTGTGTCCCATCGTCATGAACAGGCTCTGAACGTTACAATTAACTGTCAGTTTTGCGTCGGATTCGAAAATCTAGACTCACAGGAGAACGAGCATATGGTGCCTGAGGCAGCACTAGACCCTTGGAGACAAGTCGGCTGTAGGACGATGTATTGAATCGCGACGCAACTTGTGTGTTCCAACGTCATCAAGAGGCTCTGAACGTTACAATTCACTGTCAGTTTTGCGTCGGAATCGAAAATCTAGACTCACAGGAGAACGAGCATATGGTGCCCGAGGCAGCACTAGACCCTTGGAGACAAGTCGGCTGTAGGACGATGTATTAGATCGCGACGCAATTTGTGTGTTCCATCGTCATTAAGAGGCTCTGAACGTTACAATTAACTGTCAGTTTTGCGTCGGATTCGAAAATCTAGACTCACAGGAGAACGAGCATAAGGTGCCCGAGGCAGCAATAGACCCTTCGAGACAAGTCGGCTGGAGGACGATGTATTGAATCGCGACGCAATTTGTGTGTTCCATCGTCATTAACAGGCTCTGAACGTTACAATTAATTGTCAGTTTGGCGTCGTATTCGAAAAACTAGACTCACAGGAGAACGACCATAAGGTGCCCGAGGCACCAATAGACCCTTGGAGACAAGACGCAATTTGTGTGTTCCATCGTCATTAAGAGGCTCTGAACGTTACAATTAATTGTCAGTTTTGCGCCGGATTCGAAAAACTAGACTCATAGGAGAACGACCAAGAGGTGCCAGGAGCAGCAATACTACCTCGGAGACATGTCGGCTGGAGGACGATGTATTGAATCGCGACGCAATTTGTGTGTTCCATCGTCAGTATCAGGCTCTGAACGTTACAATTCACTGTCAGTTTTGCGTCGGATCCGAAAATCTAGACTCACAGGAGAACGACCATAAGGTGCCCGAGGCAGCACTATACCCTTGGAGACAAGTCGGCTGTAGGACGATGTATTGAATCGCGACGCAATTTGTGTGTTCCATCGTCATTAAGAGGCTCTGAACGTTACAATTAACTGTCAGTTTTGCGTCGGATTCGAAAATCTAGACTCACAGGAGAACGACCATAAGGTGCCCGAGGCAGCACTAGACCCTTGGAGACAGGTCGGCTGGAGGACGATGTATTGAATCGCGACGTAATTTGTGTGTTCCATCGTCATTAAGAGGCTCTGAACGTTACAATTAACTGTCAGTTTTGCGTCGGATTCGAAAATCTAGACTCACAGGAGAACGACCATAAGGTGCCCGAGGCAGCACTATACCCTTGGAGACAAGTCGGCTGGAGGACGATGTGTTGAGTCGCGACGCAATTTGTGTGTCCCATCGTCATTAACAGGCTCTGAACGTTACAATTAACTGTCAGTTTGGCGTCGGATTCGAAAATCTAGACTCACAGGAGAACGAGCATATGGTGACTGAGGCAGCACTAGACCCTTGGAGACAAGTCGGCTGGAGGACGATGTATTGAATCGCGACGCAATTGGTGTGTTCCATCGTCATCAAGAGGCTCTGAACGTTACAATTCATTGTCAGTTTTGCGTCGGATTCGAAAATCTAGACTCACAGGAGAACGAGCATATGGTGCCCGAGGCAGCACTAGACCCTTGGAGACAAGTCGGCTGTAGGACGATGTATTGAATCGCGACGCAATTTGTGTGTTCCATCGTCATTAAGAGGCTCTGAACGTTACAATTAACTGTCAGTTTTGCGTCGGATTCGAAAATCTAGACTCACAGGAGAACGACCAAAAGGTGCCCGAGGCAGCACTAGACCCTTGGAGACAGGTCGGCTGGAGGACGATGTATTGAATCGCGACGCAATTTGTGTGTTCCATCGTCATTAAGAGGCTCTGAACGTTACAATTAACTGTCAGTTTTGCGTCGGATTAAAAATCTAGACTCACAGCAGAACGACCATAAGGTGCCCGAGGCAGCACTAGACCCTTGGAGACAAGTCGGCTGGAGGACGATGTATTGAGTCGCGACGCAATTTGTGTGTCCCATCGTCATTAACAGGCTCTGAACGTTACAATTCACTGTCAGTTTTGCGTCGGATTCGAAAATCTAGACTCACAGGAGAACTAGCATATGGTGCCCGAGGCAGCACTAGACCCTTGGAGACATGTCGGCTGTAGGACGATGTATTGAATCGCGACGCAATTTGTGTGTTCCATCGTCATTAAGAGGCTCTGAACGTTACAATTAACTGTCAGTTTTGCGTCGGATTCGAAAATCTATACTCACAGGAGAACGAGCATAAGGTGCCCGAGGCAGCAATAGACCCTTCGAGACAAGTCGGCTGGAGGACGATGTATTGAATCACGACGCAATTTGTGTGTTCCATCGTCATTAACAGGCTCTGAACGTTACAATTAATTGTCAGTTTTGCGTCGTATTCGAAAAACTAGACTCACAGGAGAACGACCATAAGGTGCCCGAGGCAGCAATAGACCCTTGGAGACAAGTCGGCTGTAGGACGATGTATTGAATCGCGACGCAATTTGTGTGTTCCATCGTCATTAAGAGGCTCTGAACGTTACAATTAACTGTCAGTTTTGCGCCGGATTCGAAAAACTAGACTCATAGGAGAACGACCAAGAGGTGCCAGGAGCAGCAATACTACCTCGGAGACATGTCGGCTGGAGGACGATGTATTGAATCGCGACGCAATTTGTGTGTTCCATCGTCAGTATCAGGCTCTGAACGTTACAATTCACTGTCAGTTTTGCGTCGGATTCGAAAATCTAGACTCACAGGAGAACGACCATAAGGTGCCCGAGGCTGCACTAGACCCTTGGAGACAAGTCGGCTGGAGGACGATGTATTGAGTCGCGACGCAATTTTTGTGTGTCATAGTCATTAACAGGCTCTGAACGTTACAATTCACTGTCAGTTTTGCGTCGGATTCGAAAATCTAGACTCACAGGAGAACGAGCATATGGTGCCCGAGGCAGCACGAGACCCTTGGAGACAGTCGGCTGTAGGAGGATGTATTGAATCGCGACGCAATTTGTGTGTCCCATCGTCATTAACAGGCTCTGAACGTTACAATTAACTGTCAGTTTTGCATCGAATTCGAAAATCTAGACTCACAGGAGAACGACCATAAGGTGCCCGAGGCAGCAATAGACCCTTGGAGACAAGTCGGCTGGAGAACGATGTATTGAGTCGCGACGCAATTTGTGTGTCCCATCGTCATTAACAGGCTCTGAACAATTATCTGTCAGTTTTGCATCGCATTCGAAAAACTAGACTCACAGGAGAACGACCATAAGGTGCCCGAGGCAGCAATAGACCCTTGGAGACAAGTCGGCTGGAGGACGATGTATTGAGTCGCGTCGCAATTTGTGTGTGCCATCGTCAGTTTTGCGTCGGATTCGAAAATCTAGACTCACAGGAGAACGAGCATATGGTGCCCGAGGCAGCACTAGACCCTTGGAGACAAGTCGGCTGTAGGAGGATGTATTGAATCGCGACGCAATTTGTGTGTCCCATCGTCATTAACAGGCTCTGAACGTTACAATTAACTGTCAGTTTTGCGTCGGATTCGGAAATCTAGACTCACAGGAGAACGACCATAAGGTGCCCGAGGTAGCACTAGACCCTTGGAGACAAGTCGGCTGGAGAACGATGTATTGAGTCGCGACGCAATTTGTGTGTCCCATCGTCATTAACAGGCCCTGAACGTTACAATTCACTGTCAGTTTTGCGTCGGATTCGAAAATCTAGACTCACAGGAGAACGAGCATATGGTGCCCGAGGCAGCACTAGACCCTTGGACACAAGTCGGCTGGAGGACGATGTATTGAGTCGCGACGCAATTTGTGTGTCCCATCGTCATTAACAGGCTCTGAACGTTACAATTAACTGTCAGTTTTGCATCGAATTCGAAAAACTAGACTCACAGGAGAACGACCATAAGGTGCCCGAGGCAGCAATAGACCCTTGGGGACAAGTCGGCTGGAGGACGATGTATTGAGTCGCGACGCAATTTGTGTGTCCCATCGTCATTAACAGGCTCTGAACAATTATCTGTCAGTTTTGCATCGCATTCGAAAAACTAGACTCACAGGAGAACGACCATAAGGTGCCCGAGGCAGCAATAGACCCTTGGAGACAAGTCGGCTGTAGGACGATGTATTGAATCGCGACGCAATTTGTGTGTTCCATCGTCATTAAGAGGCTCTGAACGTTACAATTAACTGTCAGTTTTGCGTCGGATTCGAAAATCTAGACTCACAGGAGAACGACCATAAGGTGCCCGAGGCAGCACTAGACCCTTGGAGACAAGTCGGCTGGAGGACGATGTATTGAATCGCGACGCAATTTGTGTGTTCCATCGTCATTAAGAGGCTCTGAACGTTACAATTCACTGTCAGTTTTGCGTCGGATTCGAAAATCTAGACTCACAGATGAACGACCATAAGGTGCCCGAGGCAGCAATAGACCCTTCGAGACAAGTCGGCTGGAGGACGATGTATTGAATCGCGACGCAATTTGTGTGTTCCATCGTCAGTATCAGGCTCTGAACGTTACAATTAACTGTCAGTTTTGCGTCGGATTCGAAAATCTAGACTCACAGGTGAACGACCATAAAGTGCCCGAGGCAGCACTAGACCCTTGGAGACAAGTCGGCTGGAGGACGATGTATTGAGTCGCGACGCAATTTGTGTGTCCCATCGTCATTAACAGGCTCTGAACGTTACAATTCACTGTCAGTTTTGCGTCGGATTCGAAAATCTAGACTCACAGGAGAACGAGCATATGGTGCCCGAGGCAGCACTAGACCCTTGGAGACAAGTCGGCTGGAGGACGATGTATTGAGTCGCGACGCAATTTGTGTGTCCCATCGTCATTAACAGGCTCTGAACAATTATCTGTCAGTTTTGCATCGCATTCGAAAAACTAGACTCACAGGAGAACGACCATAAGGTGCCCGAGGCAGCAATAGACCCTTGGAGACAAGTCGGCTGGAGGACGATGTATTGAGTCGCGACGCAATTTGTGTGTCCCATCGTCAGTTTTGCGTCGGATTCGAAAATCTAGACTCACAGGAGAACGAGCATATGGTGCCCGAGGCAGCACTAGACCCTTGGAGACAAGTCGGCTGTAGGAGGATGTATTGAATCGCGACGCAATTTGTGTGTCCCATCGTCATTAACAGGCTCTGAACGTTACAATTAACTGTCAGTTTTGCGTCGGATTCGGAAATCTAGACTCACAGGAGAACGACCATAAGGTGCCCGAGGCAGCACTAGACCCTTGGAGACAAGTCGGCTGGAGGACGATGTATTGAGTCGCGACGCAATTTGTGTGTCCCATCGTCATTAACAGGCCCTGAACGTTACAATTCACTGTCAGTTTTGCGTCGGATTCGAAAATCTAGACTCACAGGAGAACGAGCATATGGTGCCCGAGGCAGCACTAGACCCTTGGACACAAGTCGGCTGGAGGACGATGTATTGAGTCGCGACGCAATTTGTGTGTCCCATCGTCATTAACAGGCTCTGAACGTTACAATTAACTGTCAGTTTTGCATCGAATTCGAAAAACTAGACTCACAGGAGAACGACCATAAGGTGCCCGAGGCAGCAATAGACCCTTGGGGACAAGTCGGCTGGAGGACGATGTATTGAGTCGCGACGCAATTTGTGTGTCCCATCGTCATTAACAGGCTCTGAACAATTATCTGTCAGTTTTGCATCGCATTCGAAAAACTAGACTCACAGGAGAACGACCATAAGGTGCCCGAGGCAGCACTAGACCCTTGGAGACAAGTCGGCTGTAGGACGATGTATTGAATCGCGACGCAATTTGTGTGTTCCATCGTCATTAAGAGGCTCTGAACGTTACAATCAACTGTCAGTTTTGCGTCGGATTCGAAAATCTAGACTCACAGGAGAACGACCATAAGGTGCCCGAGGCAGCACTAGACCCTTGGAGACAAGTCGGCTGGAGGACGATGTATTGAATCGCGACGCAATTTGTGTGTTCCATCGTCATTAAGAGGCTCTGAACGTTACAATTAACTGTCAGTTTTGCGTCGGATTCGAAAATCTAGACTCACAGATGAACGACCATAAGGTGCCCGAGGCAGCAATAGACCCTTCGAGACAAGTCGGCTGGAGGACGATGTATTGAATCGCGACGCAATTTGTGTGTTCCATCGTCAGTATCAGGCTCTGAACGTTACAATTAACTGTCAGTTTTGCGTCGGATTCGAAAATCTAGACTCACAGGAGAACGACCATAAAGTGCCCGAGGCAGCACTAGACCCTTGGAGACAAGTCGGCTGGAGTACGATGTATTGAGTCGCGACGCAATTTGTGTGTCCCATCGTCATTAACAGGCTCTGAACGTTACAATTCACTGTCAGTTTTGCGTCGGATTCGAAAATCTAGACTCACAGGAGAACGAGCATATGGTGCCCGAGGCAGCACTAGACCCTTGGAGACAAGTCGGCTGTAGGACGATGTATTGAAGCGCGACGCAATTTGTGTGTTCCATCGTCATTAAGAGGCTCTGAACGTTACAATTAACTGTCAGTTGTGTGTCGGATTCGAAAATCTAGACTCACAGGAGAACGACCATAAGGTGCCCGAGGACGCACTAGACCCTTGGAGACAAGTCGGCTGTAGGACGATGTATTGAATCGCGACGCAATTTGTGTGTTCCATCGTCATTAAGAGGCTCTGAACGTTACAATTAACTGTCAGTTTTGCGTCGGAATCGAAAATCTAGACTCACAGGAGAACGACCATAAGGTGCCCGAGGCAGCAATAGACCCTTGGAGACAAGTCGGCTGGAGTACGATGTATTGAGTCGCGACGCAATTTGTGTGTCCCATCGTCATTAACAGGCTCTGAACGTTACAATTAACTGTCACTTTTGCGTCGGATTCGAAAATCTAGACTCACAGGAGAACGACCATAAGGTGCCCGAGGCAGCAATAGACCCTTGGAGACAAGTCGGCTGGAGGACGATGTATTGAATCGCGACGCAATTTGTGGGTTCCATCGTCATTAAGAGGCTCTGAACGTTACAATTAACTGTCAGTTTTGCGTCGGATTCGAAAATCTAGACTCACAGGAGAACGACCATAAGGTGCCCGAGGCACCAATAGGCCCTTCGAGACAAGTCGGCTGGAGGACGATGTATTGAATCGCGACGCAATTTGTGTGTTCCATCGTCAGTATCAGGCTCTGAACGTTACAATTCACTCTCAGTTTTGCGTCGGATTCGAAAATCTAGACTCACTGGAGAACGACCATAAGGTGCCCGAGGCAGCACTAGACCCATGGAGACAAGTCGGCTGTAGGGCGATGTATTGAGTCGCGACGCAATTTGTGTGTCCCATCGTCATTAAGAGGATCTGAACGTTACAATTAACTGTCAGTTTTGCGTCGGATTCGAAAATCTAGACTCACAGGAGAACGACCATAAGGTGCCCGAGGCAGCACTAGACCCTTGGAGACAAGTCGGCTGGAGGACGATGTATTGAGTCGCGACGCAATTTGTGTGTCCCATCGTCATTAACAGGCTCTGAACGTTACAATTAACTGTCAGTTTTGCGTCGGATTCGAAAATCTAGACTCACAGGAGAACGACCATAAGGTGCCCGAGGCAGCAATAGACGCTTGGAGACAAGTCGGCTGGAGGACGATGTATTGAATCGCGACGCAATTTGTGTGTTCCATCGTCATTAAGAGGTTCTGAACGTTACAATTCACTCTTAGTTTTGCGTCGGATTCAAAAATCTAGACTCACAGGAGAACGAGCATATGGTGCCCGAGGCAGCACTAGACCCTTGGAGACAAGTCGGCTGTAGGACGATGTATTGAGTCGCGACGCAATTTGTGTGTCCCATCGTCATTAACAGGCTCTGAACGTTACAATTAACTGTCAGTTTTGCGTCGGATTCGAAAATCTAGACTCACAGGAATACGAGCATATGGTGCCCGAGGCAGCACTAGACCCTTGGAGACAAGTCGGCTGTAGGACGATGTATTGAATCGCGACGCAAATTGTGTGTTCCATCGTCATCAAGAGGCTCTGAACGTTACAATTCACTCTCAGTTTTGCGTCGGATTCGGACATCTAGACTGACAGGAGAACGACCATAAGGTGCCCGAGGCAGCAATAGACCCTTCGAGACAAGTCGGCTGTAGGACGATGTATTGAGTCGCGACGCAATTTGTGTGTCCCATCGTCATTAACAGGCTCTGAACGTTACAATTAACTGTCAGTTTTGCGTCGGATTCGAAAATCTAGACTCACAGGAGAACGAGTATATGGTGCCCGAGGCAGCACTACAATCTTGGAGACAAGTCGGCTGTAGGACGATGTATTGAATCGCGACGCAATTTGTGTGTTCCATCGTCATCAAGAGGCTCTGAACGTTACAATTAACTGTCAGTTTTGCGTCGGATTCGAAAATCTAGACTCACAGATGAACGACCATAAGGTGCCCGAGGCAGCAATAGACCCTTCGAGACAAGTCAGCTGGAGGACGACGTATTGAATCGCGACGCAATTTGTATGTTCCATCGTCATTAACAGGCTCTGAACATTACAATTAACTGTCAGTTTTGCGTCGGATTCGAAAAACTAGACTCACAGGAGAACGACCATAAGGTGCCCGAGGCAGCAATAGACCCTTGGAGACAAGTCGGCTGTAGGACGATGTATTGAATCGCGACGCAATTTGTGTGTTCCATCGTCATTAAGAGGCTCTGAACGTTACAATTAACTGTCAGTTTTGCGTCGGATTCGAAAATCTAGACTCACAGGAGAACGACCATAAGGTGCCCGAGGCAGCACAAGACCCTTCGAGACAAGTCGGCTGGAGGACGATGTATTGAATCGCGACGCAATTTGTGTGTTCCATCGTCATTAAGAGGCTCTGAACGTTACAATTAATTGTCAGTTTTGCGCCGGATTCGAAAAACTAGACTCATAGGAGAACGACCAAGAGGTGCCAGGAGCAGCAATACTACCTCGGAGACATGTTGGCTGCAGGACGATGTATTGAATCGCGACGCAATTTGTGTGTCCCATCGTCATTAACAGGCTCTGAACAATACAATTCACTGTCAGTTTTGCGTCGGATTGGAAAATCTAGACTCACAGGAGAACGAGCATATGGTGCCCGAGGCAGCACTACACCCTTGGAGACAAGTCGGCTGTAGGACGATGTATTGAATCGCGACGCAATTTGTGTGTCCCATCGTCATTAACAGGCTCTGAACGTTACAATTAACTGTCAGTTTTGCATCGCATTCGAAAAACTAGACTCACAGAAGAACGACCATAAGGTGCCCGAGGCAGCAATAGACCCTTGGAGACAAGTCGGCTGTAGGACGATGTATTGAATCGCGACGCAATTTGTGTGTTCCATCGTCATTAAGAGGCTCTGAACGTTACAATTAACTGTCAGTTTTGCGTCGGATTCGAAAATCTAGACTCACAGGAGAACGACCATAAGGTGCCCGAGGCAGCACTAGACCCTTGGAGACAAGTCGGCTGGAGGACGATGTATTGAATCGCGACGCAATTTGTGTGTTCCATCGTCATTAAGAGGCTCTGAACGTTACAATTCACTGTCAGTTTTGCGTCGGATTCGAAAATCTAGACTCACAGATGAACGAGCATAAGGTGCCCGAGGCAGCACTAGACCCTTCGAGACAAGTCGGCTGGAGGACGATGTATTGAATCGCGACGCAATCTGTGTGTTCCATCGTCAGTATCAGGCTCTGAACGTTACAATTAACTGTCAGTTTTGCGTCGGATTCGAAAATCTAAACTCACAGGAGAACGACCATAAGGTGCCCGAGGCAGCACTAGACCCTTGGAGACAAGTCGGCTGGAGGACGATGTATTGAGTCGCGACGCAATTTGTGTGTCCCATCGTCATTAACAGGCTCTGAACGTTACAATTCACTGTCAGTTTTGCGTCAGATTCGAAAATCTAGACTCACAGGAGAACGACCATACGGTGCCCGAGGCAGCAATAGACCCTTGGAGACAAGTCGGCTGGAGGACGATGTAATGAATCGCGACGCAATTTGTGTGTTCCATCGTCATTAAGAGGCTCTGAACGTTACATTTAACTGTCAGTTTTGCGTCGGATTCGAAAATCTAGACTCACAGGAGAACGACCATAAGGTGCCCGAGGCAGCACTAGACCCTTGGAGACATGTCGGCTGGAGGACGATGTATTGAATCGCGACGCAATTTGTGTGTTCCATCGTCATTAACAGGCTCTGAACGTTACAATTGATTGTCAGTTTTGCGTCGTATTCGAAAAACTAGATTGACAGGAGAACGAGCATATGGTGCCCGAGGCAGCACTAGACCCTTGGAGACAAGTCGGCTGTAGGACGATGTATTGAATCGCGACGGAATTTGTGTGTTCCATCGTCATTAAGAGGCTCTGAACGTTACAATTAACTGTCAGTTGTGTGTCGGATTCGAAAATCTAGACTCACAGGAGAACGACCATAAGGTGCCCGAGGACGCACTAGACCCTTGGAGACAAGTCGGCTGTAGGACGATGTATTGAATCGCGACGCAATTTGTGTGTTCCATCGTCATTAAGAGGCTCTGAACGTTACAATTAACTGTCAGTTTTGCGTCGGAATCGAAAATCTAGACTCACAGGAGAACGACCATAAGGTGCCCGAGGCAGCAATAGACCCTTGGAGACAAGTCGGCTGGAGTACGATGTATTGAGTCGCGACGCAATTTGTGTGTCCCATCGTCATTAACAGGCTCTGAACGTTACAATTAACTGTCACTTTTGCGTCGGATTCGAAAATCTAGACTCACAGGAGAACGACCATAAGGTGCCCGAGGCAGCAATAGACCCTTGGAGACAAGTCGGCTGGAGGACGATGTATTGAATCGCGACGCAATTTGTGTGTTCCATCGTCATTAAGAGGCTCTGAACGTTACAATTAACTGTCAGTTTTGCGTCGGATTCGAAAATCTAGACTCAGAGGAGAACGACCATAAGGTGCCCGAGGCAGCACTAGACCCTTGGAGACAAGTCGGCTGGAGGACGATGTATTGAATCGCGACGCAATTTGTGTGTTCCATCGTCATTAAGAGGCTCTGAACGTTACAATTCACTGTCAGTTTTGCGTCGGATTCGAAAATCTAGACTCACAGATGAACGAGCATAAGGTGCCCGAGGCAGCACTAGACCCTTCGAGACAAGTCGGCTGGAGGACGATGTATTGAATCGCGACGCAATCTGTGTGTTCCATCGTCAGTATCAGGCTCTGAACGTTACAATTAACTGTCAGTTTTGCGTCGGATTCGAAAATCTAGACTCACAGGAGAACGACCATAAGGTGCCCGAGGCAGCACTAGACCCTTGGAGACAAGTCGGCTGGAGGACGATGTATTGAGTCGCGACGCAATTTGTGTGTCCCATCGTCATTAACAGGCTCTGAACGTTACAATTAACTGTCAGTTTTGCGTCGGATTCGAAAATCTAGACTCACAGGAGAACGACCATAAGGTGCCCGAGGCAGCAATAGACGCTTGGAGACAAGTCGGCTGGAGGACGATGTATTGAATCGCGACGCAATTTGTGTGTTCCATCGTCATTAAGAGGTTCTGAACGTTACAATTCACTCTTAGTTTTGCGTCGGATTCAAAAATCTAGACTCACAGGAGAACGAGCATATGGTGCCCGAGGCAGCACTAGACCCTTGGAGACAAGTCGGCTGTAGGACGATGTATTGAGTCGCGACGCAATTTGTGTGTCCCATCGTCATTAACAGGCTCTGAACGTTACAATTAACTGTCAGTTTTGCGTCGGATTCGAAAATCTAGACTCACAGGAATACGAGCATATGGTACCCGAGGCAGCACTAGACCCTTGGAGACAAGTCGGCTGTAGGACGATGTATTGAATCGCGACGCAAATTGTGTGTTCCATCGTCATCAAGAGGCTCTGAACGTTACAATTCACTCTCAGTTTTGCGTCGGATTCGGACATCTAGACTGACAGGAGAACGACCATAAGGTGCCCGAGGCAGCAATAGACCCTTCGAGACAAGTCGGCTGTAGGACGATGTATTGAGTCGCGACGCAATTTGTGTGTCCCATCGTCATTAACAGGCTCTGAACGTTACAATTAACTGTCAGTTTTGCGTCGGATTCGAAAATCTAGACTCACAGGAGAACGAGTATATGGTGCCCGAGGCAGCACTACAATCTTGGAGACAAGTCGGCTGTAGGACGATGTATTGAATCGCGACGCAATTTGTGTGTTCCATCGTCATCAAGAGGCTCTGAACGTTACAATTAACTGTCAGTTTTGCGTCGGATTCGAAAATCTAGACTCACAGATGAACGACCATAAGGTGCCCGAGGCAGCAATAGACCCTTCGAGACAAGTCAGCTGGAGGACGACGTATTGAATCGCGACGCAATTTGTATGTTCCATCGTCATTAACAGGCTCTGAACATTACAATTAACTGTCAGTTTTGCGTCGGATTCGAAAAACTAGACTCACAGGAGAACGACCATAAGGTGCCCGAGGCAGCAATAGACCCTTGGAGACAAGTCGGCTGTAGGACGATGTATTGAATCGCGACGCAATTTGTGTGTTCCATCGTCATTAAGAGGCTCTGAACGTTACAATTAACTGTCAGTTTTGCGTCGGATTCGAAAATCTAGACTCACAGGAGAACGACCATAAGGTGCCCGAGGCGGCACAAGACCCTTCGAGACAAGTCGGCTGGAGGACGATGTATTGAATCGCGACGCAATTTGTGTGTTCCATCGTCATTAAGAGGCTCTGAACGTTACAATTAATTGTCAGTTTTGCGCCGGATTCGAAAAACTAGACTCATAGGAGAACGACCAAGAGGTGCCAGGAGCAGCAATACTACCTCGGAGACATGTTGGCTGCAGGACGATGTATTGAATCGCGACGCAATTTGTGTGTCCCATCGTCATTAACAGGCTCTGAACAATACAATTCACTGTCAGTTTTGCGTCGGATTGGAAAATCTAGACTCACAGGAGAACGAGCATATGGTGCCCGAGGCAGCACTACACCCTTGGAGACAAGTCGGCTGTAGGACGATGTATTGAATCGCGACGCAATTTGTGTGTCCCATCGTCATTAACAGGCTCTGAACGTTACAATTAACTGTCAGTTTTGCATCGCATTCGAAAAACTAGACTCACAGAAGAACGACCATAAGGTGCCCGAGGCAGCAATAGACCCTTGGAGACAAGTCGGCTGTAGGACGATGTATTGAATCGCGACGCAATTTGTGTGTTCCATCGTCATTAAGAGGCTCTGAACGTTACAATTAACTGTCAGTTTTGCGTCGGATTCGAAAATCTAGACTCACAGGAGAACGACCATAAGGTGCCCGAGGCAGCACTAGACCCTTGGAGACAAGTCGGCTGGAGGACGATGTATTGAATCGCGACGCAATTTGTGTGTTCCATCGTCATTAAGAGGCTCTGAACGTTACAATTCACTGTCAGTTTTGCGTCGGATTCGAAAATCTAGACTCACAGATGAACGAGCATAAGGTGCCCGAGGCAGCACTAGACCCTTCGAGACAAGTCGGCTGGAGGACGATGTATTGAATCGCGACGCAATCTGTGTGTTCCATCGTCAGTATCAGGCTCTGAACGTTACAATTAACTGTCAGTTTTGCGTCGGATTCGAAAATCTAGACTCACAGGAGAACGACCATAAGGTGCCCGAGGCAGCACTAGACCCTTGGAGACAAGTCGGCTGGAGGACGATGTATTGAGTCGCGACGCAATTTGTGTGTCCCATCGTCATTAAGAGGCTCTGAACGTTACAATTCACTGTCAGTTTTGCGTCAGATTCGAAAATCTAGACTCACAGGAGAACGACCATACGGTGCCCGAGGCAGCAATAGACCCTTGGAGACAAGTCGGCTGGAGGACGATGTAATGAATCGCGACGCAATTTGTGTGTTCCATCGTCATTAAGAGGCTCTGAACGTTACATTTAACTGTCAGTTTTGCGTCGGATTCGAAAATCTAGACTCACAGGAGAACGACCATAAGGTGCCCGAGGCAGCACTAGACCCTTGGAGACAAGTCGGCTGGAGGACGATGTATTGAATCGCGACGCAATTTGTGTGTTCCATCGTCATTAACAGGCTCTGAACGTTACAATTGATTGTCAGTTTTGCGTCGTATTCGAAAAACTAGATTGACAGGAGAACGAGCATATGGTGCCCGAGGCAGCACTAGACCCTTGGAGACAAGTCGGCTGTAGGACGATGTATTGAATCGCGACGGAATTTGTGTGTTCCATCGTCATCAAGAGGCTCTGAACGTTACAATTCACTGTCAGTTTTGCGTCGGATTCGAAAATCTAGACTCACAGGAGAACGAGCATATGGTGCCCGAGGGTCTGAACGTTACAATTAACTGTCAGTTTTGCGTCGGATTCGAAAATCTAGACTCACAGGAGAACGACCATAAGGTGCCCGAGGCAGCACTAGACCCATGGAGACAAGTCCGCTGTAGGGCGATGTATTGAGTCGCGACGCAATTTGTGTGTCCCATCGTCATTAAGAGGCTCTGAACGTTACAATTAACTGTCAGTTTTGCGTCGGATTCGAAAATCTAGACTCACAGGAGAACGACCATAAGGTGCCCGAGGCAGCACTAGACCCTTTGAGACAAGTCGGCTGGAGGACGATGTATTGAGTCGCGACGCAATTTGTGTGTTCCATCGTCATTAACAGGCTCTGAACGTTACAATTCACTGTCAGTTTTGCGTCGGATTCGAAAATCTAGACTCACAGGAGAACGAGCATATGGTGCCCGAGGCAGCAATAGACCCTTGGAGACAAGTCGGCTGGAGGACGATGTATTGATTCGCGACGCAATTTGTGTGTTCCATCATCATTAAGAGGCTCTGAACCTTACAATTAACTGTCAGTTTTGCGTCGGATTCGAAAATCTAGACTCACCGATGAACGACCATAAGGTGCCCGAGGACGCACTAGACCCTTGGAGACAAGTCGGCTGTAGGACGATGTATTGAATCGCGACGCAATTTGTGTGTTCCATCGTCATTAAGAGGCTCTGAACGTTACAATTAACTGTCAGTTTTGCGTCGGAATCGAAAATCTAGACTCACAGGAGAACGACCATAAGGTGCCCGAGGCAGCAATAGACCCTTGGAGACAAGTCGGCTGGAGGACGATGTATTGAGTCGCGACGCAATTTGTGTGTCCCATCGTCATTAACAGGCTCTGAACGTTACAATTAACTGTCAGTTTTGCGTCGGATTCGAAAATCTAGACTCACAGGAGAACGACCATAAGGTGCCCGAGGCAGCAATAGACCCTTGGAGACAAGTCGGCTGTAGGACGATGTATTGAATCGCGACGCAATTTGTGTGTTCCATCGTCATTAAGAGGCTCTGAACGTTACAATTAACTGTCAGTTTTGCGTCGGATTCGAAAATCTAGACTCACAGGAGAACGACCATAAGGTGCCCGAGGCAGCACAAGACCCTTCGAGACAAGTCGGCTGGAGGACGATGTATTGAATCGCGACGCAATTTGTGTGTTCCATCGTCATTAAGAGGCTCTGAACGTTACAATTAATTGTCAGTTTTGCGCCGGATTCGAAAAACTAGACTCATAGGAGAACGACCAAGAGGTGCCAGGAGCAGCAATACTACCTCGGAGACATGTTGGCTGCAGGACGATGTATTGAATCGCGACGCAATTTGTGTGTCCCATCGTCATTAACAGGCTCTGAACAATACAATTCACTGTCAGTTTTGCGTCGGATTGGAAAATCTAGACTCACAGGAGAACGAGCATATGGTGCCCGAGGCAGCACTACACCCTTGGAGACAAGTCGGCTGGAGGACGATGTATTGAATCGCGACGCAATTTGTGTGTCCCATCGTCATTAACAGGCTCTGAACGTTACAATTAACTGTCAGTTTTGCATCGCATTCGAAAAACTAGACTCACAGAAGAACGACCATAAGGTGCCCGAGGCAGCAATAGACCCTTGGAGACAAGTCGGCTGTAGGACGATGTATTGAATCGCGACGCAATTTGTGTGTTCCATCGTCATTAAGAGGCTCTGAACGTTACAATTAACTGTCAGTTTTGCGTCGGATTCGAAAATCTAGACTCACAGGAGAACGACCATAAGGTGCCCGAGGCAGCACTAGACCCTTGGAGACAAGTCGGCTGGAGGACGATGTATTGAATCGCGACGCAATTTGTGTGTTCCATCGTCATTAAGAGGCTCTGAACGTTACAATTCACTGTCAGTTTTGCGTCGGATTCGAAAATCTAGACTCACAGATGAACGAGCATAAGGTGCCCGAGGCAGCACTAGACCCTTCGAGACAAGTCGGCTGGAGGACGATGTATTGAATCGCGACGCAATCTGTGTGTTCCATCGTCAGTATCAGGCTCTGAACGTTACAATTAACTGTCAGTTTTGCGTCGGATTCGAAAATCTAGACTCACAGGAGAACGACCATAAGGTGCCCGAGGCAGCACTAGACCCTTGGAGACAAGTCGGCTGGAGGACGATGTATTGAGTCGCGACGCAATTTGTGTGTCCCATCGTCATTAACAGGCTCTGAACGTTACAATTCACTGTCAGTTTTGCGTCAGATTCGAAAATCTAGACTCACAGGAGAACGACCATACGGTGCCCGAGGCAGCAATAGACCCTTGGAGACAAGTCGGCTGGAGGACGATGTAATGAATCGCGACGCAATTTGTGTGTTCCATCGTCATTAAGAGGCTCTGAACGTTACATTTAACTGTCAGTTTTGCGTCGGATTCGAAAATCTAGACTCACAGGAGAACGACCATAAGGTGCCCGAGGCAGCACTAGACCCTTGGAGACAAGTCGGCTGGAGGACGATGTATTGAATCGCGACGCAATTTGTGTGTTCCATCGTCATTAACAGGCTCTGAACGTTACAATTGATTGTCAGTTTTGCGTCGTATTCGAAAAACTAGATTGACAGGAGAACGAGCATATGGTGCCCGAGGCAGCACTAGACCCTTGGAGACAAGTCGGCTGTAGGACGATGTATTGAATCGCGACGGAATTTGTGTGTTCCATCGTCATCAAGAGGCTCTGAACGTTACAATTCACTGTCAGTTTTGCGTCGGATTCGAAAATCTAGACTCACAGGAGAACGAGCATATGGTGCCCGAGGGTCTGAACGTTACAATTAACTGTCAGTTTTGCGTCGGATTCGAAAATCTAGACTCACAGGAGAACGACCATAAGGTGCCCGAGGCAGCACTAGACCCATGGAGACAAGTCGGCTGTAGGGCGATGTATTGAGTCGCGACGCAATTTGTGTGTCCCATCGTCATTAAGAGGCTCTGAACGTTACAATTAACTGTCAGTTTTGCGTCGGATTCGAAAATCTAGACTCACAGGAGAACGACCATAAGGTGCCCGAGGCAGCACTAGACCCTTTGAGACAAGTCGGCTGGAGGACGATGTATTGAGTCGCGACGCAATTTGTGTGTTCCATCGTCATTAACAGGCTCTGAACGTTACAATTCACTGTCAGTTTTGCGTCGGATTCGAAAATCTAGACTCACAGGAGAACGAGCATATGGTGCCCGAGGCAGCAATAGACCCTTGGAGACAAGTCGGCTGGAGGACGATGTATTGATTCGCGACGCAATTTGTGTGTTCCATCATCATTAAGAGGCTCTGAACCTTACAATTAACTGTCAGTTTTGCGTCGGATTCGAAAATCTAGACTCACCGATGAACGACCATAAGGTGCCCGAGGACGCACTAGACCCTTGGAGACAAGTCGGCTGTAGGACGATGTATTGAATCGCGACGCAATTTGTGTGTTCCATCGTCATTAAGAGGCTCTGAACGTTACAATTAACTGTCAGTTTTGCGTCGGAATCGAAAATCTAGACTCACAGGAGAACGACCATAAGGTGCCCGAGGCAGCAATAGACCCTTGGAGACAAGTCGGCTGGAGTACGATGTATTGAGTCGCGACGCAATTTGTGTGTCCCATCGTCATTAACAGGCTCTGAACGTTACAATTAACTGTCAGTTTTGCGTCGGATTCGAAAATCTAGACTCACAGGAGAACGACCATAAGGTGCCCGAGGCAGCAATAGACCCTTGGAGACAAGTCGGCTGTAGGACGATGTATTGAATCGCGACGCAATTTGTGTGTTCCATCGTCATTAAGAGGCTCTGAACGTTACAATTAACTGTCAGTTTTGCGTCGGATTCGAAAATCTAGACTCACAGGAGAACGACCATAAGGTGCCCGAGGCAGCACAAGACCCTTCGAGACAAGTCGGCTGGAGGACGATGTATTGAATCGCGACGCAATTTGTGTGTTCCATCGTCATTAAGAGGCTCTGAACGTTACAATTAATTGTCAGTTTTGCGCCGGATTCGAAAAACTAGACTCATAGGAGAACGACCAAGAGGTGCCAGGAGCAGCAATACTACCTCGGAGACAAGTCGGCTGGAGGACGATGTATTGAATCGCGACGCAATTTGTGTGTTCCATCGTCAGTATCAGGCTCTGAACGTTACAATTAACTGTCAGTTTTGCGTCGGATTCGAAAATCTAGACTCACAGGAGAACGACCACAAGGTGCCCGAGGCAGCACTAGACCCTTGGAGACAAGTCGGCTGGAGGACGATGTATTGAGTCGCGACGCAATTTGTGTGTCCCATCGTCATTAACAGGCTCTGAACAATACAATTCACTGTCAGTTTTGCGTCGGATTGGAAAATCTAGACTCACAGGAGAACGAGCATATGGTGCCCGAGGCAGCACTACACCCTTGGAGACAAGTCGGCTGTAGGACGATGTATTGAATCGCGACGCAATTTGTGTGTCCCATCGTCATTAACAGGCTCTGAACGTTACAATTAACTGTCAGTTCTGCATCGCATTCGAAAAACTAGACTCACAGAAGAACGACCATAAGGTGCCCGAGGCAGCAATAGACCCTTGGAGACAAGTCGGCTGTAGGACGATGTATTGAATCGCGACGCAATTTGTGTGTTCCATCGTCATTAAGAGGCTCTGAACGTTACAATTAACTGTCAGTTTTGCGTCGGATTCGAAAATCTAGACTCACAGGAGAACGACCATAAGGTGCCCGAGGCAACACTAGACCCTTGGAGACAAGTCGGCTGGAGGACGATGTATTGAATCGCGACGCAATTTGTGTGTTCCATCGTCATTAAGAGGCTCTGAACGTTACAATTCACTGTCAGTTTTGCGTCGGATTCGAAAATCTAGACTCACAGATGAACGAGCATAAGGTGCCCGAGGCAGCACTAGACCCTTGGAGACAAGTCGGCTGGAGGACGATGTATTGAATCGCGACGCAATTTGTGTGTTCCATCGTCATTAACAGGCTCTGAACGTTACAATTGATTGTCAGTTTTGCGTCGTATTCGAAAAACTAGACTGACAGGAGAACGAGCATATGGTGCCCGAGGCAGCACTAGACCCTTGGAGACAAGTCGGCTGTAGGACGATGTATTGAATCGCGACGGAATTTGTGTGTTCCATCGTCATCAAGAGGCTCTGAACGTTACAATTCACTGTCAGTTTTGCGTCGGATTCGAAAATCTAGACTCACAGGAGAACGAGCATATGGTGCCCGAGGGTCTGAACGTTACAATTAACTGTCAGTTTTGCGTCGGATTCGAAAATCTAGACTCACAGGAGAACGACCATAAGGTGCCCGAGGCAGCACTAGACCCATGGAGACAAGTCGGCTGTAGGGCGATGTATTGAGTCGCGACGCAATTTGTGTGTCCCATCGTCATTAAGAGGCTCTGAACGTTACAATTAACTGTCAGTTTTGCGTCGGATTCGAAAATCTAGACTCACAGGAGAACGACCATAAGGTGCCCGAGGCAGCACTAGACCCTTTGAGACAAGTCGGCTGGAGGACGATGTATTGAGTCGCGACGCAATTTGTGTGTTCCATCGTCATTAACAGGCTCTGAACGTTACAATTCACTGTCAGTTTTGCGTCGGATTGGAAAATCTAGACTCACAGGAGAACGAGCATATGGTGCCCGAGGCAGCAATAGACCCTTGGAGACAAGTCGGCTGGAGGACGATGTATTGAATCGCGACGCAATTTGTGTGTTCCATCGTCATTAAGAGGCTCTGAACGTTACAATTAACTGTCAGTTTTGCGTCGGAATCGAAAATCTAGACTCACAGGAGAACGACCATAAGGTGCCCGAGGCAGCAATAGACCCTTGGAGACAAGTCGGCTGGAGTACGATGTATTGAGTCGCGACGCAATTTGTGTGTCCCATCGTCATTAACAGGCTCTGAACGTTACAATTAACTGTCAGTTTTGCGTCGGATTCGAAAATCTAGACTCACAGGAGAACGACCATAAGGTGCCCGAGGCAGCAATAGACCCTTGGAGACAAGTCGGCTGGAGGACGATGTATTGAATCGCGACGCAATTTGTGGGTTCCATCGTCATTAAGAGGCTCTGAACGTTACAATTAACTGTCAGTTTTGCGTCGGATACGAAAATCTAGACTCACAGGAGAACGACCATAAGGTGCCCGAGGCACCAATAGGCCCTTCGAGACAAGTCGGCTGGAGGACGATGTATTGAATCGCGACGCAATTTGTGTGTTCCATCGTCATCAAGAGGCTCTGAACGTTACAATTCACTCTCAGTTTTGCGTCGGATTCGAAAATCTAGACTCACAGGAGAACGACCATAAGGTGCCCGAGGCAGCACTAGACCCATGGAGACAAGTCGGCTGTAGGGCGATGTATTGAGTCGCGACGCAATTTGTGTGTCCCATCGTCATTAAGAGGCTCTGAACGTTACAATTAACTGTCAGTTTTGCGTCGGATTCGAAAATCTAGACTCACAGGAGAACGACCATAAGGTGCCCGAGGCAGCACTAGACCCTTGGAGACAAGTCGGCTGGAGGACGATGTATTGAGTCGCGACGCAATTTGTGTGTCCCATCGTCATTAACAGGCTCTGAACGTTACAATTAACTGTCAGTTTTGCGTCGGATTCGAAAATCTAGACTCACAGGAGAACGACCATAAGGTGCCCGAGGCAGCAATAGACCCTTGGAGACAAGTCGGCTGGAGGACGATGTATTGAATCGCGACGCAATTTGTGTGTTCCATCGTCATTAAGAGGCTCTGAACGTTACAATTAATTGTCAGTTTTGCGCCGGATTCGAAATACTAGACTCATAGGAGAACGACCAAGAGGTGCCAGGAGCAGCAATACTACCTCGGAGACAAGTCGGCTGGAGGACGATGTATTGAATCGCGACGCAATTTGTGTGTTCCATCGTCAGTATCAGGCTCTGAACGTTACAATTAACTGTCAGTTTTGCGTCGGATTCGAAAATCTAGACTCACAGGAGAACGACCACAAGGTGCCCGAGGCAGCACTAGACCCTTGGAGACAAGTCGGCTGGAGGACGATGTATTGAGTCGCGACGCAATTTGTGTGTCCCATCGTCATTAACAGGCTCTGAACGTTACAATTAACTGTCAGTTTTGCGTCGGATTCGAAAAACTAGACTGACAGGAGAACGACCATAAGGTGCCCGAGGCAGCAATAGACCCTTGGAGACAAGTCGGCTGTAGGACGATGTATTGAATCGCGACGCAATTTGTGTGTTCCATCGTCATCAAGAGGCTCTGAACGTTACAATTCACTCTCAGTTTTGCGTCGGATTCGAAAATCTAGACTCACAGGAGAACGAGCATATGGTGCCCGAGGCTCTGAACGTTACAATTAACTGTCAGTTTTGCGTCGGATTCGAAAATCTAGACTCACAGGAGAACGACCATAAGGTGCCCGAGGCACCAATAGACCCTTCGAGGCAAGTCGGCTGGAGGACGATGTATTGAATCGCTACGCAATTTGTGTGTTCCATCGTCATCAAGAAGCTCTGAACGTTACAATTCACTGTCAGTTTTGCGTCGGATTCGAAAATCTAGACTCACAGGAGAACGACCATAAGGTGCCCGAGCCAGCAATAGACCCTTGGAGACAAGTCGGCTGGAGGACGATGTATTGAATCGCAACGCAATTTGTGTGTTCCATCGTCATTAAGAGCCTCTGAACGTTACAATTAACTTTCAGTTTTGCGCTGGATTAGAAATACTAGACTCATAGGAGAACGACCAAGAGGTGCCAGGAGCAGCAATACTACCTCGGAGACAAGTCGGCTGGAGGACGATGTATTGAATCGCGACGCAATTTGTGTGTTCCATCGTCAGTATCAGGCTCTGAACGTTACAATTAACTGTCAGTTTTGCGTCGGATTCGAAAATCTAGACTCACCGATGAACGACCATAAGGTGCCCGAGGACGCACTAGACCCTTGGAGACAAGTCGGCTGTAGGACGATGTATTGAATCGCGACGCAATTTGTGTGTTCCATCGTCATTAAGGGGCTCTGAACGTTACAATTAACTGTCAGTTTTGCGTCGGAATCGAAAATCTAGACTCACAGGAGAACGACCATAAGGTGCCCGAGGCAGCAATAGACCCTTGGAGACAAGTCGGCTGGAGTACGATGTATTGAGTCGCGACGCAATTTGTGTGTCCCATCGTCATTAACAGGCTCTGAACGTTACAATTAACTGTCAGTTTTGCGTCGGTTTCGAAAATCTAGACTCACAGGAGAACGACCATAAGGTGCCCGAGGCAGCAATAGACCCTTGGAGACAAGTCGGCTGGAGGACGATGTATTGAATCGCGACGCATTTTTGGGTTCCATCGTCATTAAGAGGCTCTGAACGTTACAATTAACTGTCAGTTTTGCGTCGGATTCGAAAATCTAGACTCACAGGAGAACGACCATAAGGTGCCCGAGGCACCAATAGGCCCTTCGAGACAAGTCGGCTGGAGGACGATGTATTGAATCGCGACGCAATTTGTGTGTTCCATCTTCATCAAGAGGCTCTGAACGTTACAATTCACTCTCAGTTTTGCGTCGGATTCGAAAATCTAGACTCACAGGAGAACGACCATAAGGTGCCCGAGGCAGCACTAGACCCATGGAGACAAGTCGGCTGTAGGGCGATGTATTGAGTCGCGACGCAATTTGTGTGTCCCATCGTCATTAAGAGGCTCTGAACGTTACAATTAACTGTCAGTTTTGCGTCGGATTCGAAAATCTAGACTCACAGGAGAACGACCATAAGGTGACCGAGGCAGCACTACACCCTTGGAGACAAGTCGGCTGGAGGACGATGTATTGAGTCGCGACGCAATTTGCGTGTCCCATCGTCATTAACAGGCTCTGAACGTTACAATTAACTGTCAGTTTTGCGTCGGATTCGAAAATCTACACTCACAGGAGAACGACCATAAGGTGCCCGAGGCAGCAATAGACCCTTGGAGACAAGTCGGCTGGAGGACGATGTATTGAATCGCGACGCAATTTGTGAGTTCCATCGTCATTAAGAGGATCTGAACGTTACAATTAATTGTCAGTTTTGCGCCGGATTCGAAATACTAGACTCATAGGAGAACGACCAAGAGGTGCCAAGAGCAGCAATACTACCTCGGAGACAAGTCGGCTGGAGGACGATGTATTGAATCGCGACGCAATTTGTGTGTTCCATCGTCAGTATCAGGCTCTGAACGTTACAATTAACTGTCAGTTTTGCGTCGGATTCGAAAATCTAGACTCACAGGAGAACGACCATAAGGTGCCCGAGGCAGCACTAGACCCTTGGAGACAAGTCGGCTGTAGGACGATGTATTTAATCGCGACGCAATTTGTGTGTTCCATCGTCATTAAGAGGCTCTGAACGTTACAATTAACTGTCAGTTTTGCGTCGGATTCGAAAATCTAGACTCACAGGAGAACGACCATAAGGTGCCCGAGGCAGCAATAGACCCTTGGAGACAAGTCGGCTGGAGGACGATGTATTGAGTCGCGACGCAATTCGTGTGTCCCATCGTCATTAACAGGCTCTGAACGTTACAATTCACTGTCAGTTTTGCGTCGGATTCGAAAATCTAGACTCACATGAGAACGACCATAAGGTGCCCGAGGCAGCAATAGACCCTTGGAGACAAGTCGGCTGGAGGACGATGTATTGAATCGCGACGCAATTTGTGTGTTCCATCGTCATTAAGAGGCTCTGAACGTTACAATTAACTGTCAGTTTTGCGTCGGATTCGAAGATCTAGACTCACAGGAGAACGACCATAAGGTGCCCGAGGCACCAATAGGCCCTTCGAGACAAGTCGGCTGGAGGACGATGTATTGAATCGGGACGCAATTTGTGTTTTCCATCGTCATCAAGAGGCTCTGAACGTTACAATTCACTCTCAGTTTTGCGTCGGTTTCGGACATCTAGACTGACAGGAGAACGACCATAAGGTGCCCGAGGCAGCAATAGACCCTTCGAGACAAGTCGGCTGTAGGACGATGTATTGAGTCGCGACGCAATTTGTGTGTCCCATCGTCATTAACAGGCTCTGAACGTTACAATTAACTGTCAGTTTTGCGTCGGATTCGAAAATCTAGACTCACAGGAGAACGAGTATATGGTGCCCGAGGCAGCACTACACTCTTGGAGACAAGTCGGCTGTAGGACGATGTATTGAGTCGCGACGCAATTTGTGTGTTCCATCGTCATCAAGAGGCTCTGAACGTTACAATTCACTGTCAGTTTTGCGTCGGATTCGAAAATCTAGACTCACAGGAGAACGAGCATATGGTGCCCGAGGCAGCACTAGACCCTTGGAGACAAGTCGGCTGTAGGACGATGTATTGAATCGCGACGCAATTTGTGTGTTCCATCGTCATTAAGAGGCTCTGACCGTTACAATTAACTGTCAGTTTTGCATCGCATTCGAAAAACTAGACTCACAGGAGAACGACCATAAGGTGCCCGAGGCAGCACTAGACCCTTGGAGACAAGTCGGCTGTAGGACGATGTATTGAATCGCGACGCAATTTGTGTGTTCCATCGTCATTAAGAGGCTCTGAACGTTACAATTAACTGTCAGTTTTGCGTCGGATTCGAAAAATCTAGACTCACAGGAGAACGACCATAAGGTGCCCGAGGCACTTGGAGACAAGTCGGCTGGAGGACGATGTATTGAGTCGCGACGCAATTTGTGTGTCCCATCGTCATTAACAGGCTCTGAACGTTACAATTAACTGTCAGTTTTGCGTCGGATTCGAAAATCTAGACTCACCGATGAACGACCATAAGGTGCCCGAGGCAGCACTAGACCCTTAGAGAAAAGTCGGCTGTGGGACGATGTATTGAATCGCGACAAAATTTGTGTGTTCCATCGTCATCAAGAGGCTCTGAAAGTTACAATTCACTGTCAGTTTTGCGTCGGATTCGAAAATCTAGACTCACAGAGAACGATGATATGGTGCCCGAGGCAGCACTAGACCCTTGGAGACAAGTCGGCTGTAGGACGATGTATTGAATCGCGACGCAATTTGTGTGTTCCATCGTCATTAAGAGGCTCTGAACGTTACAATTAACTGTCAGTTTTGCGTCGGATTCGAAAATCTAAACTCACAGGAGAACGACCATAAGGTGCCCGAGGCAGCACTAGACCCTTGGAGACAAGTCGGCTGGAGGACGATGTATTGAGTCGCGACGCAATTTGTGTGTCCCATCGTCATTAACAGGCTCTGAACGTTACAATTCACTGTCAGTTTTGCGTCGGATTCGAAAATTTAGACTCAGAGGAGAACGACCATAAGGTGCCCGAGGCAGCAATAGACCCTTGGAGACATGTCGGCTGGAGGACGATGTATTGAATCGCGACGCAATTTGTGTGTTCCATCGTCATTAAGAGGCTCTGAACGTTACAATTAACTGTCAGTTTTGCGTCGGATTCGAAGATCTAGACTCACAGGAGAACGACCATAAGGTGCCCGAGGCACCAATAGACCCTTCGAGACAAGTCGGCTGGAGGGCGATGTATTGAATCGCGACGCAATTTGTGTGTTCCATCGTCATCAAGAGGTTCTGAACGTTACAATTCACTCTCAGTTTTGCGTCGGATTCAAAAATCTAGACTCACAGGAGAACCAGCATATGGTGCCCGAGGCAGCACTAGACCCTTGGAGACAAGTCGGCTGTAGGACGATGTATTGAGTCGCGACGCAATTTGTGTGTCCCATCGTCATTAACAGGCTCTGAACGTTACAATTAACTGTCAGTTTTGCGTCGGATTCGAAAATCTAGACTCACAGGAATACGAGCATATGGTGCCCGAGGCAGCACTAGACCCTTGGAGACAAGTCGGCTGTAGGACGATGTATTGAATCGCGACGCAAATTGTGTGTTCCATCGTCATCAAGAGGCTCTGAACGTTACAATTCACTGTCAGTTTTGCGTCGGATTCGAAAATCTAGACTCACAGGAGAACGAGCATATGGTGCCCGAGGCAGCACTAGACCCTTGGAGACAAGTCGGCTGTAGGACGATGTATTGAATCGCGACGCAATTTGTGTGTCCCATCGTCATTAACAGGCTCTGAACGTTACAATGAACTGTCAGTTTTGCATCGCATTCGAAAAACTAGACTCACAGGAGAACGACCATAAGGTGCCCGAGGCAGCAATAGACTCCTGGAGACAAGTCGGCTGGAGGACGATGTATTGAGACGCGACGCAATTTGTGTGTCCCATCGTCATTAAGAGGCTCTGACCGTTACAATTAACTGTCAGTTTTGCGTCGGATTCGAAAATCTAGACTCACAGATGAACGACCATAAGGTGCCCGAGGCAGCAATAGACCCTTCGAGACAAGTCAGCTGGAGGACGACGTATTGAATCGCGACGCAATTTGTATGTTCCATCGTCATTAACAGGCTCTGAACATTACAATTAACTGTCAGTTTTGCGTCGGATTCGAAAAACTAGACTCACAGGAGAACGACCATAAGGTGCCCGAGGCAGCAATAGACCCTTGGAGACAAGTCGGCTGTAGGACGATGTATTGAATCGCGACGCAATTTGTGTGTTCCATCGTCATTAAGAGGCTCTGAACGTTACAATTAACTGTCAGTTTTGCGTCGGATTCGAAAATCTAGACTCACAGGAGAACGACCATAAGGTGCCCGAGGCAGCACAATACCCTTCGAGACAAGTCGGCTGGAGGACGATGTATTGAATCGCGACGCAATTTGTGTGTTCCATCGTCATTAAGAGGCTCTGAACGTTACAATTAATTGTCAGTTTTGCGCCGGATTCGAAAAACTAGACTCATAGGAGAACGACCAAGAGGTGCCAGGAGCAGCAATACTACCTCGGAGACATGTTGGCTGCAGGACGATGTATTGAATCGCGACGCAATTTGTGTGTCCCATCGTCATTAACAGGCTCTGAACGTTACAATTCACTGTCAGTTTTGCATCGCATTCGAAAATCTAGACTCACAGGAAAACGAGCATATGGTGCCCGAGGCAGCACTAGACCCTTGGAGACAAGTCGGCTGTAGGACGATGTATTGAATCGCGACGCAATTTGTGTGTTCCATCGTCAGTATCAGGCTCTGAACGTTACAATTAACTGTCAGTTTTGCGTCGGATTCGAAAATCTAGACTCACAGGAGAACGACCATAAGGTGCCCGAGGCAGCACTAGATCCTTGGAGACAAGTCGCCTGGAGGACGATGTATTGAGTCGCGACGCAATTTGTGTGTCCCATCGTCATTAACAGGCTCTGAACGTTACAATTAACAGTCAGTTTTGCGTCGTATTCTGAAAACTAGACTCACAGGAGAACGACCATAAGGTGCCCGAGGCAGCAAGAGACCCTTGGAGACAGGTCGGCTGTGGGACGATGTATTGACTCGCGACGCAATTTGTGTGTTCCATCGTCATCAAGAGGCTCTGAACGTTACAATTCACTGTCAGTTTTGCGTCGGATTCGAAAATCTAGACTCACAGGAGAACGAGCATATGGTGCCCGAGGCAGCACTAGACCCTTGGAGACAAGTCGGCTGTAGGACGATGTATTGAATCGCGACGCAATGTGTGTGTTCCATCGTCATTAACAGGCTCTGAACGTTACAATTAACTATCAGTTTTGCGTCGGATTCGAAAATCTAGACTCACAGATGAACGACCATAAGGTGCCCGATGCAGCAATAGACCCTTCGAGACAAGTCAGCTGGAGGACGACGTATTGAATCGCGACGCAATTTGTATGTTCCATCGTCATGAACAGGCTCTGAACATTACAATTAACTGTCAGTTTTGCGTCGGATTCGAAAAACTAGACTCACAGGAGAACGACCATAAGGTGCTCGAGGCAGCAATAGACCCTTGGAGACAAGTCGGCTGTACGACGATGTATTGAATCGCGACGCAATTTGTGTGTTCCATCGTCATTAAGAGGCTCTGAACGTTACAATTAACTGTCAGTTTTGCGTCGGATTCGAAAATCTAGACTCACAGGAGAACGACCATAAGAGGCCCGAGGCACCAATAGACCCTTCGAGACAAGTCGGCTGTAGGACGATGTATTGAATCGCGACGCAATTTGTGTGTTCCATCGTCATTAAGAGGCTCTGAACGTTGCAATTAATTGTCAGTTTTGCGCCGGATTCGAAAAACTAGACTCATAGGAGAACGACCAAGAGGTGCCAGGAGCAGCAATACTACCTCGGAGACATGTTGGCTGGAGGACGATGTATTGAATCGCGACGCAATTTGTGTGTCCCATCGTCATTAACAGGCTCTGAACGTTACAATTCACTGTCAGTTTTGCATCGCATTCGAAAATCTAGACTCGAAGGAGAACGAGCATATGGTGCCCGAGGCAGCACTAGACCTTTGGAGACAAGTCGGCTGGAGGACGATCTATTGAGTCGCGACGAAATTTGTGTGTCCCATCGTCATTAACAGGCTCTGAACGTTACAATTAACTGTCTGTTTTGCGTCGTATTCTGAAAACTAGACTCACAGGAGAACGACCATAAGGTGCCCGAGGCAGCAAGAGACCCTTGGAGACAGGTCGGCTGTGGGACGATG
This sequence comes from Schistocerca nitens, assembly GCF_023898315.1. Classification (NCBI taxonomy): domain Eukaryota; kingdom Metazoa; phylum Arthropoda; class Insecta; order Orthoptera; family Acrididae; genus Schistocerca; species Schistocerca nitens. The sequence goes on along the minus strand of NC_064623.1, from coordinate 234,923,252 downwards.
TATTGAATCGCGACGCAATTTGTGTGTCCCATCGTCATTAACAGGCTCTGAACGTTACAATTAATTGTCAGTTTTGCGTCGTATTCTGAAAACTAGACTCACAGGAGAACGACGATAAGGTGCCCGAGGCAGCACTAGACCCTTGGAGACAAGTCGGCTGTAGGACGATGTATTGAGACGCGACGCAATTTGTGTGTTCCATCGTCAGTATCAGGCTCTGAACGTTACAATTAACTGTCAGTTTTGCGTCGGATTCGAAAATCTAGACTCACAGGAGAACGACCATAAGGTGCCCGAGGCAGCACTAGATCCTTGGAGACAAGTCGGCTGGAGGACGATGTATTGAGTCGCGACGCAATTTGTGTGTCCCATCGTCATTAACAGGCTCTGAACGTTACAATTAACAGTCAGTTTTGCGTCGTATTCTGAAAACTAGACTCTCAGGAGAACGACCATAAGGTGCCCGAGGCAGCAAGAGACCCTTGGAGACAGGTCGGCTGTGGGACGATGTATTGACTCGCGACGCAATTTGTGTGTTCCATCGTCATCAAGAGGCTCTGAACGTTACAATTCACTGTCAGTTTTGCGTCGGATTCGAAAATCTAGACTCACAGAAGAACGAGCATATGGTGCCCGAGGCAGCACTAGACCCTTGGAGACAAGTCGGCTGTAGGACGATGTATTGAATCGCGACGCAATTTGTGTGTTCCATCGTCATTAAGAGTCTCTGAACGTTACAATTATTTGTCAGTTTTGCGCCGGATTCGAAAAACTAGACTCATAGGAGAACGACCATAAGAGGCCCGAGGCACCAATAGACCCTTCAAGACAAGTCGGCTGGAGGACGATGTATTGAATCGCGACGCAATTTGTGTGTTCCATCGTCAGTATCAGGCTCTGAACGTTACAATTAACTGTCAGTTTTGCGTCGGATTCGAAAATCTAGACTCACAGGAGAACGAGGATATGGTGCCCGAGGCAGCAATAGACCCTTGGAGACAAGTCGGCTGGAGGACGATGTACTGAATCGCGACGCAATTTGTGTGTTCCATCGTCATCAAGAGGCTCTGAACGTTACAATTAATTGTCAGTTTTGCGCCGGATTCGAAATACTAGACTCATAGGAGAACGACCAAGAGGTGCCAGGAGCAGCAATACTACCTCGGAGACATGTCGGCTGGAGGATGATGTATTGAATCGCGACGCAATTTGTATGTTCCATCGTCATTAAGAGACTCTGAACGTTACAATTCACTCTCAGTTTTGCGTCGGATTCGAAAATCTAGACACACAGGAGAACGACCATAAGGTGCCCGAAGCAGCACTACACCCTTGGAGACAAGTCGGCTGGAGGACGATGTATTGAGTCGCGACGCAATTTGTGTGTCCCATCGTCATTGAGAGGCTCTGAACGTTACAATTCACTGTCAGTTTTGCGTCGGATTCGAAAATCTAGACTCACAGGAGAACGAGCATATGGTGCCCGAGGCAGCACTAGACCCTTGGAGACAAGTCGGCTGTAGGACGATGTATTGAATCGCGACGCTATTTGTGTGTTCCATCGTCATTAAGAGGCTCTGAACGTTACAATTAACTGTCAGTTTTGCGTCGGATTCGAAAATCTAGACTCACAGGAGAACGACCATAAGGTGCCCGAGGCAGCAATAGACCCTTGGAGACAAGTCGGCTGGAGGACGATGTATTGAGTCGCGACGCAATTTGTGTGTTCCATCGTCATTAACAGGCTCTGAACGTTACAATTAATTGTCAGTTTTGCATCGCATTCGAAAATCTAGACTCACAGGAGAACGAGCATAAGGTGCCCGAGGCAGCAATAGACCCTTGGAGACAAGTCGGCTGGAGGACGATGTATTGAGACGCGACGCAATTTGTGTGTCCCATCGTCATTAACAGGCTCTGAACGTTACAATTAACTGTCAGTTTTGCGTCGGATTCGACAATCTAGACTCACAGAAGAACGACCATAAGGTGCCCGAGGCAGCACTACACCCTTGAGGACAAGTCGGCGGGAGGAAGATGTATTGAATCGCGTCGCAATTTGTGTGTTCCATCGTCATTAACAGGCTCTGAACATTACAATTAACTGTCAGTTTTGCATCGCATTCGAAAAACTTGACTCACAGGCGAACGACCATAAGGTGCCCGAGGCAGCACTAGACCCTTGGAGACAAGTCGGCTGGAGGACGATGTATTGGGTCGCGACGCAATTTGTGTGTTCCATCGTCATTAACAGGCTCTGAACGTTACAATTAACTGTCAGTTTTGCATCGCATTCGAAAAACTAGACTCACAGGACAACGACCATAAGGTGCCCGAGGCAGCAATAGGCCCTTGGAGACAAGTCGGCTGGAGGACGATGTATTGAATCGCGACGCAATTTGTGTGCTCCATCGTCATTAAGAGGCTCTCAACGTTACAACTAACTGTCAGTTTTGCGTCGGATTCGAAAAACTACTCATAGGAGAACGACCATAAGGTGCCCGAGGCAGCACTAGACCCTTGGAGACAAGTCGGCTGTAGGACGATGTATTGAATCGCGACGCAATTTGTGTGTTCCATCGTCATTAAGAGGCTTTGAACGTAACAACTAACTGTCAGTTTTGCGTCGGATTCGAAAATCTAGACTCAAAGGAGAACGACCATAAGGTGACCGAGGCAGCACTACACCCTTGGAGACAAGTCGGCTGGAGGACGATGTATTGAATCGCGACGCAATTTGTGTGTTCCATCGTCATTAACAGGCTCTGAACGTTACAATTAATTGTCAGTTTTGCGCCGGATTCGAAAAAGTAGACTCATAGGAGAACGACCATAAGGTGCCCGAAGCAGCACTAGACCCTTGGAGACAAGTCGACTGTAGGACGATGTATTGAATCGCGACGCAATTTGTGTGTTCCATCGTCAGTATCAGGCTCTGAACGTTACAATTAACTGTCAGTTTTGCGTCGGATTCGAAAATCTAGACTCACAGGAGAACGACCATAAGGTGACCGAGGCAGCACTACACCCTCGGGGACAAGTCGGCTGGAGGACGATGTATTGAATCGCGACGCAATTTGTGTGTTCCATCGTCATCAAGAGGCTCTGAACGTTACAATTCACTGTCAGTTTTGCGTCGGATTCGAAAATCTAGACTCACAGGAGAACGAGCATATGGTGCCCGAGGCAGCACTAGACCCTTGGAGACAAGTCGGCTGTAGGACGATGTATTGAATCGCGACGCAATTTGTGTGTTCCATCGTCATTAAGAGGCCCTGAACGTTACAATTAACTGTCAGTTTTGCGTCGGATTCGAAAATCTAGACTCACAGGAGAACGACCATAAGGTGCCCGAGGCAGCAATAGACCCTTGGAGACAAGTCGGCTGGAGGACGATGTATTGAGTCGCGACGCAATTTGTGTGTTCCATCGTCATTAACAGGCTCTGAACGTTACAATTAATTGTCAGTTTTGCATCGCATTCGAAAATCTAGACTCACAGGAGAACGAGCATAAGGTGCCCGAGGCAGCAATAGACCCTTGGAGACAAGTCGGCTGGAGGACGATGTATTGAGACGCGACGCAATTTGTGTGTCCCATCGTCATTAACAGGCTCTGAACGTTACAATTAACTGTCAGTTTTGCGTCGGATTCGAAAATCTAGACTCACAGATGAACGACCATAAGGTGCCCGAGGCAGCACTACACCCTTGAGGACAAGTCGGCGGGAGGAAGATGTATTGAATCGCGTCGCAATTTGTGTGTTCCATCGTCATTAACAGGCTCTGAACATTACAATTAACTGTCAGTTTTGCATCGCATTCGAAAAACTTGACTCACAGGCGTACGACCATAAGGTGCCCGAGGCAGCACTAGACCCTTGGAGACAAGTCGGCTGGAGGACGATGTATTGAGTCGCGACGCAATTTGTGTGTTCCATCGTCATTAACAGGCTCTGAACGTTACAATTAACTGTCAGTTTTGCATCGCATTCGAAAAACTAGACTCACAGGAGAACGACCATAAGGTGCCCGAGGCAGCAATAGGCCCTTGGAGACAAGTCGGCTGGAGGACGATGTATTGAATCGCGACGCAATTTGTGTGCTCCATCGTCATTAAGAGGCTCTGAACGTTACAACTAACTGTCAGTTTTGCGTCGGATTCGAAAATCTAGACTCACAGGAGAACGACCATAAGGTGATCGAGGCAGCACTACACCCTTGGAGACAAGTCGGCTGGAGGACGATGTATTGAATCGCGACGCAATTTGTGTGTTCCATCGTCATTAAGAGGCTCTGAACGTTACAACTAACTGTCAGTTTTGCGTCGGATTCGAAAAAGTAGACTCATAGGAGAACGACCATAAGGTGCCCGAGGCAGCACTAGACCCTTGGAGACAAGTCGGCTGTAGGACGATGTATTGAATCGCGACGCAATTTGTGTGTTCCATCGTCATTAAGAGGCTTTGAACGTAACAACTAACTGTCAGTTTTGCGTCGGATTCGAAAATCTAGACTCAAAGGAGAACGACCATAAGGTGACCGAGGCAGCACTACACCCTTGGAGACAAGTCGGCTGGAGGACGATGTATTGAATCGCGACGCAATTTGTGTGTTCCATCGTCATTAACAGGCTCTGAACGTTACAATTAATTGTCAGTTTTGCGTCGGATTCGAAAATCTAGACTCACAGGAGAACGAGCATATGGTGCCCGAGGCAGCACTAGACCCTTGGAGACAAGTCGGCTGTAGGACGATGTATTGAAACGGGGAAGCGAGTGTTACGGATGGGATAAGAGAGTTGGGGTGGCAATTACTGAAATAAAAGCGTTTTTCGTTGTTACGAAAGCTTTCCACGAACTTTCAATCGCTATGGTTCCCCCAAATGCAAAAATATATTCTTGACTCCCTCCTACATATGGAGAAATGACTGTCGTAAAAAAAAAAAGTAATGGAGAAACGGAGCTCGCATACAAGGATTTAGGTGTGCATTTTTCCTTCGTTATATTCAAGTGTGGAAAGTGGTCTAACAGTTGTTGTTTGATTCATCTACCAAAGAAGACTGTTTGATATTCTCGCAGTTTGTCCTGATTATTTCCACTGCGTTGTAGGCAGCGAGGTCTGTTCTGATGCTGTATCGCGGCGCGGGTGTATGTGGTGCTGTTTATAGCCGCCATAACCATCCGCGGTACGTACCTCATATTGGGTACGTGAACCATCTAATACGGCAACAGCCATTCCGCGAAGAGGCGCAATAACGGGCGCAGTGTGGCTGCGTGGCACTGTATACACCGCTACCCCCGCAGCTTTCACTTGATTTCGCTCGCGCGACTGCGTGACAGCGCAGCCGCTGGTGGCGTGGTTTCTACTGGGCCCTCTGCGGCGGCCTCGGCGATTGACTGACAGGCACAGCGGCGGCGTTACCCCGGTAACAGCCTCCGGCAGAAGGCGCAGCGCCTACTGCTGTACTCCGCGCCCACGCTCCTTGGGCCCCGGTGGTAATCTCCGAGCACTGCGGGCCCTCTCGGTAATTGCATCGAATTAATTACGGGGAAACTTCGGTAATCACGTGAAACGCGATAGGCGGCGGGCAGAGTACCGTATTTGTTGCTCAAACTCGCCGCTTGCCCCGACGTTGACTCCGCTCCCAGCTAAGCGCCGCGGACGCTCGAGGTGTATCGCTGAGCCAATGCCTGGATCAGCTTTGGGGATAGCGCCATCTTCCGCTGACGTCGAGGCGGCAGTCTCTCGCTGCAACCCGCAGAGCAAACCTGTCTACCGCTACAGCGGGGCTGTAACTTTCTCACTCTTCACTCTACATTTGCCAGGGCAGCCCCAATATACCACGGAAAGTCTATGTAGCTAATCCCTGTCTCTCTCTCTCTCTCTCTCTTTCTTTCTCTTTATATATATATATATATATATATATATATATATATATATATATATGTGTGTGTGTGTGTGTGTGTGTGGCTTCAAATGACTCTGAGCACTATGGGACTTAACTTCTGAGGTCATCAGTCCCCTAGAACTTAGAAGTACTTAAACCTAACTAACCTAAGGACATCACACACATCCACGCCCGAGGCAGGATTCGAACCTGCGACCATAGCGGTCACGCGGCTCCAGACTGTAGCGCCTAGAACCGCTCGGCCACTCTTGCCTGCTGTGTGTGTGTGTGTGTGTGTGTGTGTGTGTGTGTGTGTGTGTGTGTGTGTGTGTCTGTGTCTGTGTGTGTGTGTTTGTGTGTGTATCTTTATACTAACTCGTTGTGCAGTTTTACGGTTTTTCGTAATTAGTATAATATTGATCGCTTTACACGGTGTCCCAAGAGGAATGGTTAATATTCAGAAATATGGCAGAAAAGATCTTTCGGAAAAAAAATCTGTAAACATTGGCTGTAAAATAAATACCTTAAGAGCCCTCCTTCACGTTCGATACTGTGAAACACTTCTCTTCTCCTGCAAGCTCTTTGCTTGGAGACAAGTCGGCTGGAGGACGATGTATTGAATCGCGACGCAATTTGTGTGTTCCATCGTCATTAAGAGGCTCTGAACGTTACAATTAATTGTCAGTTTTGCGCCGGATTCGAAAAAGTAGACTCATAGGAGAACGACCATAAGGTGCCCGAAGCAGCACTAGACCCTTGGAGACAAGTCGACTGTAGGACGATGTATTGAATCGCGACGCAATTTGTGTGTTCCATCGTCATTAAGAGGCTCTGAACGTTACAATTAACTGTCAGTTTTGCGTCGTATTCTGAAAACTAGACTCACAGGAGAACGACCATAAGGTGCCCGAGGCAGCAAGAGACCCTTGGAGACAGGTCGGCTGTGGGACGATGTATTGAATCGCGACGCAATTTGTGTGTCCCATCGTCATTAACAGGCTCTGAACGTTACAATTAATTGTCAGTTTTGCGTCGTATTCTGAAAACTAGTCTCACAGGAGAACGACGATAAGGTGCCCGAGGCAGCACTAGACCCTTGGAGACAAGTCGGCTGTAGGACGATGTATTGAGACGCGACGCAATTTGTGTGTTCCATCGTCAGTATCAGGCTCTGAACGTTACAATTAACTGTCAGTTTTGCGTCGGATTCGAAAATCTAGACTCACAGGAGAACGACCATAAGGTGCCCGAGGCAGCACTAGATCCTTGGAGACAAGTCGGCTGGAGGACGATGTATTGAGTCGCGACGCAATTTGTGTGTCCCATCGTCATTAACAGGCTCTGAACGTTACAATTAACAGTCAGTTTTGCGTCGTATTCTGAAAACTAGACTCACAGGAGAACGACCATAATGGTGACCGAGGCAGCACTACACCCTCGGGGACAAGTCGGCTGCAGGACGATGTATTGAATCGCGACGCAATTTGTGTGTTCCATCGTCATCAAGAGGCTCTGAACGTTACAATTCACTGTCAGTTTTGCGTCGGATTCGAAAATCTAGACTCACAGGAGAACGAGCATATGGTGCCCGAGGCAGCACTAGACCCTTGGAGACAAGTCGGCTGTAGGACGATGTATTGAATCGCGACGCAATTTGTGTGTTCCATCGTCATTAAGAGGCTCTGAACGTTACAATTAACTGTCAGTTTTGCGTCGGATTCGAAAATCTAGACTCACAGGAGAACGACCATAAGGTGCCCGAGGCAGCAATAGACCCTTGGAGACAAGTCGGCTGGAGGACGATGTATTGAGTCGCGACGCAATTTGTGTGTTCCATCGTCATTAAGAGTCTCTGAACGTTACAATTATTTGTCAGTTTTGCGCCGGATTCGAAAAACTAGACTCATAGGAGAACGACCATAAGAGGCCCGAGGCACCAATAGACCCTTCAAGACAAGTCGGCTGGAGGACGATGTATTGAATCGCGACGCAATTTGTGTGTTCCATCGTCAGTATCAGGCTCTGAACGTTACAATTAACTGTCAGTTTTGCGTCGGATTCGAAAATCTAGACTCACAGGAGAACGAGCATATGGTGCCCGAGGCAGCAATAGACCCTTGGAGACAAGTCGGCTGGAGGACGATGTACTGAATCGCGACGCAATTTGTGTGTTCCATCGTCATCAAGAGGCTCTGAACGTTACAATTAATTGTCAGTTTTGCGCCGGATTCGTAATACTAGACTCATAGGAGAACGACCAAGAGGTGCCAGGAGCAGCAATACTACCTCGGAGACATGTCGGCTGGAGGATGATGTATTGAATCGCGACGCAATTTGTATGTTCCATCGTCATTAAGAGACTCTGAACGTTACAATTCACTCTCAGTTTTGCGTCGGATTCGAAAATCTAGACACACAGGAGAACGACCATAAGGTGCCCGAAGCAGCACTACACCCTTGGAGACAAGTCGGCTGGAGGACGATGTATTGAGTCGCGACGCAATTTGTGTGTCCCATCGTCATTGAGAGGCTCTGAACGTTACAATTCACTGTCAGTTTTGCGTCGGATTCGAAAATCTAGACTCACAGGAGAACGAGCATATGGTGCCCGAGGCAGCACTAGACCCTTGGAGACAAGTCGGCTGGAGGACGATGTATTGAATCGCGACGCAATTTGTGTGTTCCATCGTCATTAAGAGGCTCTGAACGTTACAATTAACTGTCAGTTTTGCGTCGGATTCGAAAATCTAGACTCACAGGAGAACGACCATAAGGTGCCCGAGGCAGCAATAGACCCTTGGAGACAAGTCGGCTGGAGGACGATGTATTGAGTCGCGACGCAATTTGTGTGTTCCATCGTCATTAACAGGCTCTGAACGTTACAATTAATTGTCAATTTTGCATCGCATTCGAAAATGTAGACTCACAGGAGAACGAGCATAAGGTGCCCGAGGCAGCAATAGACCCTTGGAGACAAGTCGGCTGGAGGACGATGTATTGAGACGCGACGCAATTTGTGTGTCCCATCGTCATTAACAGGCTCTGAACGTTACAATTAACTGTCAGTTTTGCGTCGGATTCGAAAATCTAGACTCACAGATGAACGACCATAAGGTGCCCGAGGCAGCACTACACCCTTGAGGACAAGTCGGCGGGAGGAAGATGTATTGAATCGCGTCGCAATTTGTGTGTTCCATCGTCATTAACAGGCTCTGAACATTACAATTAACTGTCAGTTTTGCATCGCATTCGAAAAACTTGACTCACAGGCGAACGACCATAAGGTGCCCGAGGCAGCACTAGACCCTTGGAGACAAGTCGGCTGGAGGACGATGTATTGAGTCGCGACGCAATTTGTGTGTTCCATCGTCATTAACAGGCTCTGAACGTTACAATTAACTGTCAGTTTTGCATCGCATTCGAAAAACTAGACTCACAGGAGAACGACCATAAGGTGCCCGAGGCAGCAATAGGCCCTTGGAGACAAGTCGGCTGGAGGACGATGTATTGAATCGCGACGCAATTTGTGTGCTCCATCGTCATTAAGAGGCTCTGAACGTTACAAGTAAATGTCAGTTTTGCGTCGGATTCGAAAATCTAGACTCACAGGAGAACGACCATAAGGTGACCGAGGCAGCACTACACCCTTGGAGACAAGTCGGCTGGAGGACGATGTATTGAATCGCGACGCAATTTGTGTGTTCCATCGTCATTAAGAGGCTCTGAACGTTACAATTAATTGTCAGTTTTGCGTCGGATTCGAAAATCTAGACTCACAGGAGAACGAGCATATGGTGCCCGAGGCAGCACTAGACCCTTGGAGACAAGTCGGCTGGAGGACGATGTATTGAATCGCGACGCAATTTGTGTGTTCCATCGTCATTAAGAGGCTCTGAACGTTACAATTAATTGTCAGTTTTGCGCCGGATTCGAAAAAGTAGACTCATAGGAGAACGACCATAAGGTGCCCGAAGCAGCACTAGACCCTTGGAGACAAGTCGACTGTAGGACGATGTATTGAATCGCGACGCAATTTGTGTGTTCCATCGTCATTAAGAGGCTCTGAACGTTACAATTAACTGTCAGTTTTGCGTCGGATTCGAAAATCTAGACTCACAGGAGAACGACCATAAGGTGACCGAGGCAGCACTACACCCTCGGGGACAAGTCGGCTGGAGGACGATGTATTGAATCGCGACGCAATTTGTGTGTTCCATCGTCATCAAGAGGCTCTGAACGTTACAATTCACTGTCAGTTTTGCGTCGGATTCGAAAATCTAGACTCACAGGAGAACGAGCATATGGTGCCCGAGGCAGCACTAGACCCTTGGAGACAAGTCGGCTGTAGGACGATGTATTGAATCGCGACGCAATTTGTGTGTTCCATCGTCATTAAGAGGCTCTGAACGTTACAATTAACTGTCAGTTTTGCGTCGGATTCGAAAATCTAGACTCACAGGAGAACGACCATAAGGTGCCCGTGGCAGCAATAGACCCTTGGAGACAAGTCGGCTGGAGGACGATGTATTGAGTCGCGACGCAATTTGTGTGTTCCATCGTCATTAACAGGCTCTGAAAGTTACAATTAATTGTCAGTTTTGCATCGCATTCGAAAATCTAGACTCACAGGAAAACGAGCATAAGGTGCCCGAGGCAGCAATAGACCCTTGGAGACAAGTCGGCTGGAGGACGATGTATTGAGACGCGACGCAATTTGTGTGTCCCATCGTCATTAACAGGCTCTGAACGTTACAATTAACTGTCAGTTTTGCGTCGGATTCGAAAATCTAGACTCACAGATGAACGACCATAAGGTGCCCGAGGCAGCACTACACCCTTGAGGACAAGTCGGCGGGAGGAAGATGTATTGAATCGCGTCGCAATTTGTGTGTTCCATCGTCATTAACAGGCTCTGAACATTACAATTAACTGTCAGTTTTGCATCGCATTCGAAAAACTTGACTCACAGGCGAACGACCATAAGGTGCCCGAGGCAGCACTAGACCCTTGGAGACAAGTCGGCTGGAGGACGATGTATTGAGTCGCGACGCAATTTGTGTGTTCCATCGTCATTAACAGGCTCTGAACGTTACAATTAACTGTCAGTTTTGCATCGCATTCGAAAAACTAGACTCACAGGAGAACGACCATAAGGTGCCCGAGGCAGCAATAGGCCCTTGGAGACAAGTCGGCTGGAGGACGATGTATTAAATCGCGACGCCATTTGTGTGCTCCATCGTCATTAAGAGGCTCTGAACGTTACAACTAACTGTCAGTTTTGCGTCGGATTCGAAAATCTAGACTCACAGGAGAACGACCATAAGGTGACCGAGGCAGCACTACACCCTTGGAGACAAGTCGGCTGGAGGACGATGTATTGAATCGCGACGCAATTTGTGTGTTCCATCGTCATTAAGAGGCTCTGAACGTTACAACTAACTGTCAGTTTTGCGTCGGATTCGAAAAACTAGACTCATAGGAGAACGACCATAAGGTGCCCGAGGCAGCACTAGACCCTTGGAGACAAGTCGGCTGTAGGACGATGTATTGAATCGCGACGCAATTTGTGTGTTCCATGGTCATTAAGAGGCTTTGAACGTAACAACTAACTGTCAGTTTTGCGTCGGATTCGAAAATCTAGACTCAAAGGAGAACGACCATAAGGTGACCGAGGCAGCACTACACCCTTGGAGACAAGTCGGCTGGAGGACGATGTATTGAATCGCGACGCAATTTGTGTGTTCCATCGTCATTAACAGGCTCTGAACGTTACAATTAATTGTCAGTTTTGCGTCGGATTCGAAAATCTAGACTCACAGGAGAACGAGCATATGGTGCCCGAGGCAGCACTAGACCCTTGGAGACAAGTCGGCTGGAGGACGATGTATTGAATCGCGACGCAATTTGTGTGTTCCATCGTCATTAAGAGGCTCTGAACGTTACAATTAATTGTCAGTTTTACGCCGGATTCGAAAAAGTAGACTCATAGGAGAACGACCATAAGGTGCCCGAAGCAGCACTAGACCCTTGGAGACAAGTCGACTGTAGGACGATGTATTGAATCGCGACGCAATTTGTGTGTTCCATCGTCATTAAGAGGCTCTGAACGTTACAATTAACTGTCAGTTTTGCGTCGGATTCGAAAAACTAGACTCACAGGAGAACGACCATAAGGTGACCGAGGCAGCACTACACCCTCGGGGACAAGTCGGCTGGAGGACGATGTATTGAATCGCGACGCAATTTGTGTGTTCCATCGTCATCAAGAGGCTCTGAACGTTACAATTCACTGTCAGTTTTGCGTCGGATTCGAAAATCTAGACTCACAGGAGAACGAGCATATGGTGCCCGAGGCAGCACTAGACCCTTGGAGACAAGTCGGCTGTAGGACGATGTATTGAATCGCGACGCAATTTGTGTGTTCCATCGTCATTAAGAGGCTCTGAACGTTACAATTAACTGTCAGTTTTGCGTCGGATTCGAAAATCTAGACTCACAGGAGAACGACCATAAGGTGTCCGAGGCAGCACTAGACCCTTGGAGACAAGTCGGCTGGAGGACGATGTATTGAATCGCGACGCAATTTGTGTGTTCCATCGTCAGTATCAGGCTCTGAACGTTACAATTAACTGTCAGTTTTGCGTCGGATTCGAAAATCTAGACTCACAGGAGAACGAGCATATGGTGCCCGAGGCAGCACTAGACCCTTCGAGACAAGTCGGCTGTGGGACGATGTATTGAATCGCGACGCAATTTGTGTGTTCCATCGTCATTAAGAGGCTCTGAACGTTACAATTCACTGTCAGTTTTGCGTCGGATTCGAAAATCTAGACTCACAGGAGAACGAGCATATGGTGCCCGAGGCAGCACTAGACCCTTGGAGACAAGTCGGCTGTAGGACGATGTATTGAATCGCGACGCGATTTGTGTGTTCCATCGTCATTAACAGGCTCTGAACGTTACAATTAACTGTCAGTTTTGCATCGCATTCGAAAAACTAGACTCACAGGAGAACGACCATAAGGTGCCCGAGGCAGCAATACTACCTCGGAGACATGTCGGCTGGAGGACGATGTATTGAATCGCGACGCAATTTGTGTGTTCCATCGTCATTAAGAGGCTCTGAACGTTACAATTAACTGTCAGTTTTGCGTCGGATTCGAAAATCTAGACTCACAGATGAACGACCATAAGGTGCCCGAGGCAGCACTAGACCCTTGGAGACAAGTCGGCTGGAGGACGATGTATTGAGTCGCGACGCAATTTGTGTGTCCCATCGTCGTTAACAGGCTCTGAACTTTACAATTAACTGTCAGTTTTGCGTCGGATTCGAAAATCTAGACTCACAGGAGAACGAGCATACGGTGCCCGAGGCAGCACTAGACCCTTGGAGACAAGTCGGCTGTAGGACGATGTATTGAATCGCGACGCAATTTGTGTGTTCCATCGTCATTAAGAGGCTCTGAACGTTACAATTAACTGTCAGTTTTCCGTCGGATTCGAAAATCTAGACTCACAGGAGAACGACCATAAGGTGCCCGAGGCAGCAATAGACCCTTGGAGACAAGTCGGCTGGAGGACGATGTATTGAGTCGCGACGCAATTTGTGTGTTCCATCGTCATTAACAGGCTCTGAACGTTACAATTAACTGTCAGTTTTGCGTCGGATTCGAAAATCTAGACTCACAGGAGAACGAGCATATGGTGCCCGAGGCAGCACTAGACCCTTGGAGACAAGTCGGCTGTAGGACGATGTATTGAGTCGCGACGCAATTAGTGTGTTCCATCGTCATTAAGAGGCTCTGAACGTTACAATTAACTGTCAGTTTTGCGTCGGATTCGAAAATCTAGACTCACAGGAGAACGACCATAAGGTGCCCGAGGCAGCAATAGACCCTTGGAGACAAGTCGGCTGGAGGACGATGTATTGAGTCGCGACGCAATTTGTGTGTTCCATCGTCATTAACAGGCTCTGAACGTTACAATTAATTGTCAGTTTTGCATCGCATTCGAAAATCTAGACTCACAGGAGAACGAGCATAATGTGCCCGAGGCAGCAATAGACCCTTGGAGACAAGTCGGCTGGAGGACGATGTATTGAGACGCGACGCAATTTGTGTGTCCCATCGTCATTAACAGGCTCTGAACGTTACAATTAACTGTCAGTTTTGCGTCGGATTCGAAAATCTAGACTCACAGATGAACGACCATAAGGTGCCCGAGGCAGCACTACACCCTTGGAGACAAGTCGGCTGGAGGAAGATGTATTGAATCGCGACGCAATTTGTGTGTTCCATCGTCATTAACAGGCTCTGAACATTACAATTAAATGTCAGTTTTGCATCGCATTCGAAAAACTAGACTCACAGGAGAACGACCATAAGGTGCCCGAGGCAGCACTAGACCCTTGGAGACAAGTCGGCTGTAGGACGATGTATTGAATCGCGACGCAATTTGTGTGTTCCATCGTCATTAACAGGCTCTGAACGTTACAATTCACTGTCAGTTTTGCGTCGGATTCGAAAATCTAGACTCACAGGAGAACGAGCATATGGTGCCCGAGGCAGCACTAGACCCTTGGAGACAAGTCGGCTGTAGGACGATGTATTGAATCGCGACGCAATTTGTGTGTTCCATCGTCATTAAGAGGCTCTGAACGTTACAATTAACTGTCAGTTTTGCGTCGGATTCGAAAATCTAGACTCACAGCAGAACGACCATAAGGTGCCCGAGGCAGCAATAGACCCTTGGAGACAAGTCGGCTGGAGGACGATGTATTGAGTCGCGACGCAATTTGTGTGTTCCATCGTCATTAACAGGCTCTGAACGTTACAATTAATTGTCAGTTTTGCATCGCATTCGAAAATCTAGACTCACAGGAGAACGAGCATAAGGTGCCCGAGGCAGCAATAGACCCTTGGAGACAAGTCGGCTGGAGGACGATGTATTGAGAAGCGACGCAATTTGTGTGTTCCATCGTCAGTATCAGGCTCTGAACGTTACAATTAACTGTCAGTTTTGCGTCGGATTCGAAAATCTAGACTCACAGATGAACGACCATAAGGTGCCCGAGGCAGCACTACACCCTTGGAGACAAGTCGGCGGGAGGAAGATGTATTGAATAGCGTCGCAATTTGTGTGTTCCATCGTCATTAACAGGCTCTGAACATTACAATTAACTGTCAGTTTTGCATCGCATTCGAAAAACTAGACTCACAGGAGAACGACCATAAGGTGCCCGAGGCAGCACTAGTCCCTTGGAGACAAGTCGGCTGGAGGACGATGTATTGAGTCGCGACGCAAATTGTGTGTTCCATCGTCATTAACAGGCTCTGAACGTTACAATTAACTGTCAGTTTTGCATCGCATTCGAAAAACTAGACTCACAGGAGAACGACCATAAGGTGCCCGAGGCAGCAATAGACCCTTGGAGACAAGTCGGCTGTAGGGCGATGTATTGAATCGCGACGCAATTTGTGTGTTCCATCGTCATTAAGAGGCTCTGAACCTTACAACTAACTGTCAGTTTTGCGTCGGATTCGAAAATCTAGACTCACAGGAGAACGACCATAAGGTGCCCGAGGCAGCACTACACCCTTGGACACAAGTCGGCTGGAGGACGATGTATTGAATCGCGACGCAATTTGTGTGTTCCATCGTCATTAAGAGGCTCTGAACGTTACAATTAACTGTCAGTTTTGCGTCGGATTCGAAAATCTAGACTCACAGGAGAACGACCATAAGGTGACCGAGGCAGCACTACACCCTTGGAGACAAGTCGGCTGGAGGACGATGTATTGAATCGCGACGCAATTTGTGTGTTCCATCGTCATCAAGAGGCTCTGAACGTTACAATTAACTGTCAGTTTTGCGTCGGATTCGAAAATCTAGACTCACGGGAGAACGACCATAAGGTGACCGAGGCAGCACTACACCCTTGGAGACAAGTCGGCTGGAGGACGATGTATTGAATCGCGACGCAATTTGTGTGTTCCATCGTCATCAAGAGGCTCTGAACGTTACAAATCAGTCAGTTTTGCGTCGGATTCGAAAATCTAGACTCACTGGAGAACGAGCATATGGTGCCCGAGGCAGCACTAGACCCTTGGAGACAAGTCGGTTGTAGGACGATGTATTGAATCGCGACGCAATTTGTGTGTTCCATCGTCATTAAGAGGCTCTGAACGTTACAATTAACTGTCAGTTTTGCGTCGGATTCGAAAATCTAGACTCACAGGAGAACGACCATAAGGTGTCCGAGACAGCACTAGACCCTTGGAGACAAGTCGGCTGGAGGACGATGTATTGAATCGCGACGCAATTTGTGTGTTCCATCGTCAGTATCAGGCTCTGAACGTTACAATTAACTGTCAGTTTTGCGTCGGATTCGAAAATCTAGACTCACAGGAGAACGAGCATATGGTGCCCAAGGCAGCACTAGACCCTTGGAGACAAGTCGGCTGTGGGACGATGTATTGAATCGCGACGCAATTTGTGTGTTCCATCGTCATTAAGAGGCTCTGAACGTTACAATTCACTGTCAGTTTTGCGTCGGATTCGAAAATCAAGACTCACAGGAGAACGAGCATATGGTGCCCGAGGCAGCACTAGACCCTTGGACACAAGTCGGCTGTAGGACGATGTATTGAATCGCGACGCAATTTGTGTGTTCCATCGTCATTAACAGGCTCTGAACGTTACAATTAACTGTCAGTTTTGCATCGCATTGGAAAAACTAGACTCACAGGAGAACGACCATAAGGTGCCCGAGGCAGCAATACTACCTCGGAGACATGTCGGCTGGAGGACGATGTATTGAATCGCGACGCAATTTGTGTGTTCCATCGTCATTAAGAGGCTCTGAACGTTACAATTAACTGTCAGTTTTGCGTCGGATTCGAAAATCTAGACTCACAGATGAACGACCATAAGGTGCCCGAGGCAGCACTAGACCCTTGGAGACAAGTCGGCTGGAGGACGATGTATTGAGACGCGACGCAATTTGTGTGTCCCATCGTCATTAACAGGCTCTGAACGTTACAATTAATTGTCAGTTTTGCGCCGGATTCGAAAAACTAGACTCATAGGAGAACGACCAAAAGGTGCCCGGAGCAGCAATACTACCTCGGAGACAAGTCGGCTGGAGGACGATGTATTGAATCGCGACGCAATTTGTGTGTTCCATCGTCATTAAGAGGCTCTGAACGTTACAATTAATTGTCAGTTTTGCGCCGGATTCAAAAACTAGACTCATAGGAGAACGACCATAAGGTGCCCGAGGCAGCACTAGACCCTTGGAGACAAGTCGGCTGTAGGACGATGTATTGCGTCCCGACGCAATTTGTGTGTCCCATCGTCATTAAGAGGCTCTGAACGTTACAATTACAATTGCGTCGGATTCGAAAATCTAGACTCACAGGAGAACGAGCATATGGTGCCCGAGGCAGCACTAGACCCTTGGAGACAAGTCGGCTGTAGGACGATGTATTGAGTCGCGACGCAATTAGTGTGTTCCATCGTCATTAAGAGGCTCTGATCGTTACAATTAACTGTCAGTTTTGCGTCGGATTCGAAAATCTAGACTCACAGGAGAACGACCATAAGGTGCCCGAGGCAGCAATAGACCCTTGGAGACAAGTCGGCTGGAGGACGATGTATTGAGTCGCGACGCAATTTGTGTGTTCCATCGTCATTAACAGGCTCTGAACGTTACAATTAATTGTCAGTTTTGCATCGCATTCGAAAATCTAGACTCACAGGAGAACGAGCATAATGTGCCCGAGGCAGCAATAGACCCTTGGAGACAAGTCGGCTGGAGGACGATGTATTGAGACGCGACGCAATTTGTGTGTCCCATCGTCATTAACAGGCTCTGAACGTTACAATTAACTGTCAGTTTTGCGTCGGATTCGAAAATCTAGACTCACAGATGAACGACCATAAGGTGCCCGAGGCAGCACTACACCCTTGGAGACAAGTCGGCTGGAGGAAGATGTATTGAATCGCGACGCAATTTGTGTGTTCCATCGTCATTAACAGGCTCTGAACATTACAATTAAATGTCAGTTTTGCATCGCATTCGAAAAACTAGACTCACAGGAGAACGACCATAAGGTGCCCGAGGCAGCACTAGACCCTTGGAGACAAGTCGGCTGTAGGACGATGTATTGAATCGCGACGCAATTTGTGTGTTCCATCGTCATTAAGAGGCTCTGAACGTTACAATTCACTGTCAGTTTTGCGTCGGATTCGAAAATCTAGACTCACAGGAGAACGAGCATATGGTGCCCGAGGCAGCACTAGACCCTTGGAGACAAGTCGGCTGTAGGACGATGTATTGAATCGCGACGCAATTTGTGTGTTCCATCGTCATTAAGAGGCTCTGAACGTTACAATTAACTGTCAGTTTTGCGTCGGATTCGAAAATCTAGACTCACAGCAGAACGACCATAAGGTGCCCGAGGCAGCAATAGACCCATGGAGACAAGTCGGCTGGAGGACGATGTATTGAGTCGCGACGCAATTTGTGTGTTCCATCGTCATTAACAGGCTCTGAACGTTACAATTAATTGTCAGTTTTGCATCGCAATCGAAAATCTAGACTCACAGGAGAACGAGCATAAGGTGCCCGAGGCAGCAATAGACCCTTGGAGACAAGTCGGCTGGAGGACGATGTATTGAGAAGCGACGCAATTTGTGTGTTCCATCGTCAGTATCAGGCTCTGAACGTTACAATTAACTGTCAGTTTTGCGTCGGATTCGAAAATCTAGACTCACAGATGAACGACCATAAGGTGCCCGAGGCAGCACTACACCCTTGGAGACAAGTCGGCGGGAGGAAGATGTATTGAATAGCTTCGCAATTTGTGTGTTCCATCGTCATTAACAGGCTCTGAACATTACAATTAACTGTCAGTTTTGCATCGCATTCGAAAAACTAGACTCACAGGAGAACGACCATAAGGTGCCCGAGGCAGCACTAGTCCCTTGGAGACAAGTCGGCTGGAGGACGATGTATTGAGTCGCGACGCAAATTGTGTGTTCCATCGTCATTAACAGGCTCTGAACGTTACAATTAACTGTCAGTTTTGCATCGCATTCGAAAAACTAGACTCACAGGAGAACGACCATAAGGTGCCCGAGGCAGCAATAGACCCTTGGAGACAAGTCGGCTGTAGGGCGATGTATTGAATCGCGACGCAATTTGTGTGTTCCATCGTCATTAAGAGGCTCTGAACGTTACAACTAACTGTCAGTTTTGCGTCGGATTCGAAAATCTAGACTCACAGGAAAACGACCATAAGGTGCCCGAGGCAGCACTACACCCTTGGACACAAGTCGGCTGGAGGACGATGTATTGAATCGCGACGCAATTTGTGTGTTCCATCGTCATTAAGAGGCTCTGAACGTTACAATTAACTGTCAGTTTTGCGTCGGATTCGAAAATCTAGACTCACAGGAGAACGACCATAAGGTGACCGAGGCAGCACTACACCCTTGGAGACAAGTCGGCTGTAGGACGATGTATTGAGTCGCGACGCAATTTGTGTGTCCCATCGTCATTAACAGGCTCTGAACGTTACAATTAACTGTCAGTTTTGCGTCGGATTCGAAAATCTAGACTCACAGGAGAACGAGCATATGGTGCCCGAGGCAGCACTAGACCCTTGGAGACAAGTGTGTTCCATCGTCATTAACAGGCTCTGAACGTTACAATTCACTGTCAGTTTTGCGTCGGATTCGAAAATCTAGACTCACAGGAGAACGAGCATATGGTGCCCGAGGCAACACTAGACCCGTGGAGACAAGTCGGCTGTAGGACGATGTATTGAATCGCGACGCAATTTGTGTGTTCCATCGTCATTAACAGGCTCTGAACGTTACAATTCACTGTCAGTTTTGCGTCGGATTCGAAAATCTAGACTCACAGGAGAACGACCATAAGGTGCCCGAGGCAGCACTAGACCCTTGGAGACAAGTCGGCTGGAGGACGATGTATTGAGTCGCGACGCAATTTGTGTGTCCCATCGTCATTAACAGGCTCTGAACGTTACAATTAACTGTCAGTTTTGCATCGGATTCGAAAAAGTAGACTGACAGGAGAACGACCATAAGGTGCCCGAGGCAGCAATAGACCCTTGGAGACAAGTCGGCGGGAGGAAGATGTATTGAATCGCGACGCAATTTGTGTGTTCCATCGTCATTAACAGGCTCTGAACATTACAATTAACTGTCAGTTTTGCATCGCATTCGAAAAACTAGACTCACAGGAGAACGACCATAAGGTGCCCGAGGCAGCAATAGACCCTTCGAGACAAGTCGGCTGGAGGACGATGTATTGAATCGCGACGCAATTTGTGTGTTCCATCGTCATTAAGAGGCTCTGAACGTTACAATTAACTATCAGTTTTGCGTCGGATTCGAAAATCTAGACTCACAGGAGAACGACCATAAGGTGCCCGAGGCAGCACTAGACCCTTGGAGACAAGTCGGCTGGAGGACGATGTATTGAGTCGCGACGCAATTTGTGTGTCCCATCGTCATTAACAGGCTCTGAACGTTACAATTCACTGTCAGTTTTGCGCCGGATTCGAAAAACTAGACTCATAGGAGAACGACCAAGAGGTGCCAGGAGCAGCAATAGACCCTTGGAGACAAGTCGGCTGGAGGACGATGTATTGAATCGCGACGCAATTTGTGTGTTCCATCGTCATTAAGAGGCTCTGAACGTTACAATTAACTGTCAGTTTTGCGTCGGATTCGAAAATCTAGACCCACAGGAGAACGACCATAAGGTGCCCGAGGCAGCACTAGACCCTTGGAGACAAGTCGGCTGGAGGACGATGTATTGAATCGCGACGCAATTTGTGTGTTCCATCGTCAGTATCAGGCTCTGAACGTTACAATTAACTGTCAGTTTTGCGTCGGATTCGAAAATCTAGACTCACAGGAGAACGAGCATATGGTGCCCAAGGCAGCACTAGACCCTTGGAGACAAGTCGGCTGTGGGACGATGTATTGAATCGCGACGCAATTTGTGTGTTCCATCGTCATTAAGAGGCTCTGAACGTTACAATTCACTGTCAGTTTTGCGTCGGATTCGAAAATCAAGACTCACAGGAGAACGAGCATATGGTGCCCGAGGCTGCACTAGACCCTTGGACACAAGTCGGCTGTAGGACGATGTATTGAATCGCGACGCAATTTGTGTGTTCCATCGTCATTAACAGGCTCTGAACGTTACAATTAACTGTCAGTTTTGCATCGCATTGGAAAAACTAGACTCACAGGAGAACGACCATAAGGTGCCCGAGGCAGCAATACTACCTCGGAGACATGTCGGCTGGAGGACGATGTATTGAATCGCGACGCAATTTGTGTGTTCCATCGTCATTAAGAGGCTCTGAACGTTACAATTAACTGTCAGTTTTGCGTCGGATTCGAAAATCTAGACTCACAGATGAACGACCATAAGGTGCCCGAGGCAGCACTAGACCCTTGGAGACAAGTCGGCTGGAGGACGATGTATTGAGACGCGACGCAATTTGTGTGTCCCATCGTCATTAACAGGCTCTGAACGTTACAATTAATTGTCAGTTTTGCGCCGGATTCGAAAAACTAGACTCATAGGAGAACGACCAAAAGGTGCCCGGAGCAGCAATACTACCTCGGAGACAAGTCGGCTGGAGGACGATGTATTGAATCGCGACGCAATTTGTGTGTTCCATCGTCATTAAGAGGCTCTGAACGTTACAATTAATTGTCAGTTTTGCGCCGGATTCAAAAACTAGACTCATAGGAGAACGACCATAAGGTGCCCGAGGCAGCACTAGACCCTTGGAGACAAGTCGGCTGTAGGACGATGTATTGCGTCCCGACGCAATTTGTGTGTCCCATCGTCATTAAGAGGCTCTGAACGTTACAATTACAATTGCGTCGGATTCGAAAATCTAGACTCACAGGAGAACGAGCATATGGTGCCCGAGGCAGCACTAGACCCTTGGAGACAAGTCGGCTGTAGGACGATGTACTGAGTCGCGACGCAATTAGTGTGTTCCATCGTCATTAAGAGGCTCTGAACGTTACAATTAACTGTCAGTTTTGCGTCGGATTCGAAAATCTAGACTCACAGGAGAACGACCATAAGGTGCCCGAGGCAGCAATAGACCCTTGGAGACAAGTCGGCTGGAGGACGATGTATTGAGTCGCGACGCAATTTGTGTGTTCCATCGTCATTAACAGGCTCTGAACGTTACAATTAATTGTCAGTTTTGCATCGCATTCGAAAATCTAGACTCACAGGAGAACGAGCATAATGTGCCCGAGGCAGCAATAGACCCTTGGAGACAAGTCGGCTGGAGGACGATGTATTGAGACGCGACGCAATTTGTGTGTCCCATCGTCATTAACAGGCTCTGAACGTTACAATTAACTGTCAGTATTGCGTCGGATTCGAAAATCTAGACTCACAGATGAACGACCATAAGGTGCCCGAGGCAGCACTACACCCTTGGAGACAAGTCGGCTGGAGGAAGATGTATTGAATCGCGACGCAATTTGTGTGTTCCATCGTCATTAACAGGCTCTGAACATTACAATTAAATGTCAGTTTTGCATCGCATTCGAAAAACTAGACTCACAGGAGAACGACCATAAGGTGCCCGAGGCAGCACTAGACCCTTGGAGACAAGTCGGCTGTAGGACGATGTATTGAATCGCGACGCAATTTGTGTGTTCCATCGTCATTAAGAGGCTCTGAACGTTACAATTCACTGTCAGTTTTGCGTCGGATTCGAAAATCTAGACTCACAGGAGAACGAGCATATGGTGCCCGAGGCAGCACTAGACCCTTGGAGACAAGTCGGCTGTAGGACGATGTATTGAATCGCGACGCAATTTGTGTGTTCCATCGTCATTAAGAGGCTCTGAACGTTACAATTAACTGTCAGTTTTGCGTCGGATTCGAAAATCTAGACTCACAGCAGAACGACCATAAGGTGCCCGAGGCAGCAATAGTCCCATGGAGACAAGTCGGCTGGAGGACGATGTATTGAGTCGCGACGCAATTTGTGTGTTCCATCGTCATTAACAGGCTCTGAACGTTACAATTAATTGTCAGTTTTGCATCGCAATCGAAAATCTAGACTCACAGGAGAACGAGCATAAGGTGCCCGAGGCAGCAATAGACCCTTGGAGACAAGTCGGCTGGAGGACGATGTATTGAGAAGCGACGCAATTTGTGTGTTCCATCGTCAGTATCAGGCTCTGAACGTTACAATTAACTGTCAGTTTTGCGTCGGATTCGAAAATCTAGACTCACAGATGAACGACCATAAGGTGCCCGAGGCAGCACTACACCCTTGGAGACAAGTCGGCGGGAGGAAGATGTATTGAATAGCGTCGCAATTTGTGTGTTCCATCGTCATTAACAGGCTCTGAACATTACAATTAACTGTCAGTTTTGCATCGCATTCGAAAAACTAGACTCACAGGAGAACGACCATAAGGTGCCCGAGGCAGCACTAGTCCCTTGGAGACAAGTCGGCTGGAGGACGATGTATTGAGTCGCGACGCAAATTGTGTGTTCCATCGTCATTAACAGGCTCTGAACGTTACAATTAACTGTCAGTTTTGCATCGCATTCGAAAAACTAGACTCACAGGAGAACGACCATAAGGTGCCCGAGGCAGCAATAGACCCTTGGAGACAAGTCGGCTGTAGGGCGATGTATTGAATCGCGACGCAATTTGTGTGTTCCATCGTCATTAAGAGGCTCTGAACGTTACAACTAACTGTCAGTTTTGCGTCGGATTCGAAAATCTAGACTCACAGGAAAACGACCATAAGGTGCCCGAGGCAGCACTACACCCTTGGACACAAGTCGGCTGGAGGACGATGTATTGAATCGCGACGCAATTTGTGTGTTCCATCGTCATTAAGAGGCTCTGAACGTTACAATTAACTGTCAGTTTTGCGTCGGATTCGAAAATCTAGACTCACAGGAGAACGACCATAAGGTGACCGAGGCAGCACTACACCCTTGGAGACAAGTCGGCTGTAGGACGATGTATTGAGTCGCGACGCAATTTGTGTGTCCCATCGTCATTAACAGGCTTTGAACGTTACAATTAACTGTCAGTTTTGCGTCGGATTCGAAAATCTAGACTCACAGGAGAACGAGCATATGGTGCCCGAGGCAGCACTAGACCCTTGGAGACAAGTGTGTTCCATCGTCATTAACAGGCTCTGAACGTTACAATTCACTGTCAGTTTTGCGTCGGATTCGAAAATCTAGACTCACAGGAGAACGAGCATATGGTGCCCGAGGCAACACTAGACCCGTGGAGACAAGTCGGCTGTAGGACGATGTATTGAATCGCGACGCAATTTGTGTGTTCCATCGTCATTAACAGGCTCTGAACGTTACAATTCACTGTCAGTTTTGCGTCGGATTCGAAAATCTAGACTCACAGGAGAACGACCATAAGGTGCCCGAGGCAGCACTAGACCCTTGGAGACAAGTCGGCTGGAGGACGATGTATTGAGTCGCGACGCAATTTGTGTGTCCCATCGTTATTAACAGGCTCTGAACGTTACAATTAACTGTCAGTTTTGCATCGGATTCGAAAAAGTAGACTGACAGGAGAACGACCATAAGGTGCCCGAGGCAGCAATAGACCCTTGGAGACAAGTCGGCGGGAGGAAGATGTATTGAATCGCGACGCAATTTGTGTGTTCCATCGTCATTAACAGGCTCTGAACATTACAATTAACTGTCAGTTTTGCATCGCATTCGAAAAACTAGACTCACAGGAGAACGACCATAAGGTGCCCGAGGCAGCAATAGACCCTTCGAGACAAGTCGGCTGGAGGACGATGTATTGAATCGCGACGCAATTTGTGTGTTCCATCGTCATTAAGAGGCTCTGAACGTTACAATTAACTATCAGTTTTGCGTCGGATTCGAAAATCTAGACTCACAGGAGAACGACCATAAGGTGCCCGAGGCAGCACTAGACCCTTGGAGACAAGTCGGCTGGAGGACGATGTATTGAGTCGCGACGCAATTTGTGTGTCCCATCGTCATTAACAGGCTCTGAACGTTACAATTCACTGTCAGTTTTGCGCCGGATTCGAAAAACTAGACTCATAGGAGAACGACCAAGAGGTGCCAGGAGCAGCAATAGACCCTTGGAGACAAGTCGGCTGGAGGACGATGTATTGAATCGCGACGCAATTTGTGTGTTCCATCGTCATTAAGAGGCTCTGAACGTTACAATTAACTGTCAGTTTTGCGTCGGATTCGAAAATCTAGACCCACAGGAGAACGACCATAAGGTGCCCGAGGCAGCACTAGACCCTTGGAGACCTGTCGGCCGGAGGACGATGTATTGAATCGCGACGCAATTTGTGTGTTCCATTGTCATTAACAGGCTCTGAACGTTACAATTAATTGTCAGTTTTGCGCCGGATTCGAAAAACTAGACTCATAGGAGAACGACCAAGAGGTGCCAGGAGCAGCAATACTACCTCGGAGACAAGTCGGCTGGAGGACGATGTATTGAGACGCGACGCAAGTTGTGTGTCCTGTCGTCATTAACAGGCTCTGAACGTTACAATTAACTGTCAGTTTTGCGTCGGATTCGAAAATCTAGACTCACAGATGAAC
The DNA here is from genome assembly GCF_023898315.1 of Schistocerca nitens. Lineage (NCBI taxonomy): Eukaryota > Metazoa > Arthropoda > Insecta > Orthoptera > Acrididae > Schistocerca > Schistocerca nitens. The sequence continues at coordinate 234,897,694 of NC_064623.1, read as the reverse complement.
GACCATAAGGTGCCCGAGGCAGCACTACACCCCTGGAGACAAGTCGGCGGGAGGAAGATGTATTGAATCGCGACGCAATTTGTGTGTTCCATCGTCATTAACAGGCTCTGAACATTACAATTAACTGTCAGTTTTGCATCGCATTCGAAAAACTAGACTCACAGGAGTACGACCATAAGGTGCCCGAGGCAGCAATAGACCTTTCGAGACAAGTCGGCTGGAGGACGATGTATTGAATCGCGACGCAATTTGTGTGTTCCATCGTCATTAAGAGGCTCTGAACGTTACAATTAACTATCAGTTTTGCGTCGGATTCGAAAATCTAGACTCACAGGAGAACGACCATAAGGTGCCCGAGGCAGCACTAGACCCTTGGAGACAAGTCGGCTGGAGGACGATGTATTGAGTCGCGACGCAATTTGTTTGTCCCATCGTCATTAACAGGCTCTGAACGTTACAATTCACTGTCAGTTTTGCGCCGGATTCGAAAAACTAGACTCATAGGAGAACGACCAAGAGGTGCCAGGAGCAGCAATAGACCCTTGGAGACAAGTCGGCTGGAGGACGATGTATTGAATCGCGACGCAATTTGTGTGTTCCATCGTCATTAAGAGGCTCTGAACGTTACAATTAACTGTCAGTTTTGCGTCGGATTCGAAAATCTAGACTCACAGGAGAACGACCATAAGGTGCCCGAGGCAGCACTAGACCCTTGGAGACCTGTCGGCCGGAGGACGATGTATTGAGTCGCGACGCAATTTGTGTGTTCCATCGTCATTAACAGGCTCTGAACGTTACAATTAATTGTCAGTTTTGCGTCGTATTCGAAACACTAGACTCACAGGAGAACGACCATAAGGTGCCCGAGGCACCAATAGACCCTTCGAGACAAGTCGGCTGGAGGACGATGTATTGAATCGCGACGCAATTTGTGTGTCCCATCGTCATTAACAGGCTCTGAACGTTACAATTAACTGTCAGTTTTGCGTCGGATTCGAAAATCTAGACTCACAGATGAACGACCATAAGGTGCCCGAGGCAGAACTACACCCTTCGAGACAAGTCGGCTGGAGGACGATGTATTGAATCGCGACGCAATTTGTGTGTTCCATCGTCATTAAGAGGCTCTGAACGTTACAATTAATTGTCAGTTTTGCGCCGGATTCGAAAAACTAGACCCATAGGAGAACGACCAAGAGGTGCCAGGAGCAGCAATACTACCTCGGAGACATGTCGGCTGGAGGACGATGTATTGAATCGCGACGCAATTTGTGTGTTCCATCGTCAGTATCAGGCTCTGAACGTTACAATTAACTGTCAGTTTTGCGTCGGATTCGAAAATCTAGACTCACAGGAGAACGACGATAAGGTGCCCGAGGCAGCACTAGACCCTTGGAGACCTGTCGGCTGGAGGACGATGTATTGAGTCGCGACGCAATTTGTGTGTCCCATCGTCATTAACAGGCTCTGAACGTTACAATTAACTGTCAGTTTTGCATCGCATTCGAAAAACTAGACTCACAGGAGAACGACCATAAGGTGCCCGAGGCAGCAGTAGACCCTTGGAGACAAGTCGACTGTAGGACGATGTATTGAATCGCGACGCAATTTGTGTGTTCCATCGTCATTAAGAGGCTCTGAATCTTACAATTAACTGTCAGTTTTGCGTCGGATTCGAAAATCTAGACTCACAGGAGAACGACCATAAGGTGCCCGAGGCAGCAATAGACCCTTGGAGACAAGTCGGCTGGAGGACGATGTATTGAATCGCGACGCAATTTGTGTGTTCCATCGTCATGAAGAGGCTCTGAACGTTACAATTCACTCTCAGTTTTGCGTCGGATTCGAAAATCTAGACTCACAGGAGAACGACCATAAGGTGCCCGAGGCAGCACTAGACCCTTGGAGACAAGTCGGCTGTAGGACGATGTATTGAGTCGCGACGCAATTTGTGTGTCCCATCGTTATTAACAGCCTCTGAACGTTACAATTAACTGTCAGTTTTGCGTCGGATTCGAAAATCTAGACTCACAGGAGAACGAGCATATGGTGCCCGAGGCAGCACTAGACCCTTGGAGACAAGTGTGTTCCATCGTCATTAACAGGCTCTGAACGTTACAATTCACTGTCAGTTTTGCGTCGGATTCGAAAATCTAGACTCACAGGAGAACGAGCATATGGTGCCCGAGGCAACACTAGACCCTTGGAGACAAGTCGGCTGTAGGACGATGTATTGAATCGCGACGCAATTTGTGTGTTCCATCGTCATTAACAGGCTCTGAACGTTACAATTCACTGTCAGTTTTGCGTCGGATTCGAAAATCTAGACTCACAGGAGAACGACCATAAGGTGCCCGAGGCAGCACTAGACCCTTGGAGACAAGTCGGCTGGAGGACGATGTATTGAATCGCGACGCAATTTGTGTGTCCCATCGTCATTAACAGGCTCTGAACGTTACAATTAACTGTCAGTTTTGCATCGGATTCGAAAAAGTAGACTGACAGGAGAACGACCATAAGGTGCCCGAGGCAGCAATAGACCCTTGGAGACAAGTCGGCGGGAGGAAGATGTATTGAATCGCGACGCAATTTGTGTGTTCCATCGTCATTAACAGGCTCTGAACATTACAATTAACTGTCAGTTTTGCATCGCATTCGAAAAACTAGACTCACAGGAGAACGACCATAAGGTGCCCGAGGCAGCAATAGACCCTTCGAGACAAGTCGGCTGGAGGACGATGTATTGAGTCGCGACGCAATTTGTGTGTTCCATCGTCATTAAGAGGCTCTGAACGTTACAATTAACTATCAGTTTTGCGTCGGATTCGAAAATCTAGACTCACAGGAGAACGACCATAAGGTGCCCGAGGCAGCACGAGACCCTTGGAGACAAGTCGGCTGGAGGACGATGTATTGAGTCGCGACGCAATTTGTGTGTCCCATCGTCATTAACAGGCTCTGAACGTTACAATTCACTGTCAGTTTTGCGCCGGATTCGAAAAACTAGATTCATAGGAGAACGACCAAGAGGTGCCAGGAGCAGCAATAGACCCTTGGAGACAAGTCAGCGGGAGGACGATGTATTGAATCGCGACGCAATTTGTGTGTTCCATCGTCATTAAGAGGCTCTGAACGTTACAATTAACTGTCAGTTTTGCGTCGGATTCGAAAATCTAGACTCACAGGAGAACGACCATAAGGTGCCCGAGGCAGCACTAGACCCTTGGAGACCTGTCGGCCGGAGGACGATGTATTGAGTCGCGACGCAATTTGTGTGTTCCATCGTCATTAACAGGTTCTGAACGTTACAATTAATTGTCAGTTTTGCGTCGTATTCGAAAAACTAGACTCACAGGAGAACGAGCATAAGGTGCCCGAGGCACCAATAGACCCTTCGAGACAAGTCGGCTGGAGGACGATGTATTGAATCGCGACGCAATTTGTGTGTTCCATTGTCATTAACAGGCTCTGAACGTTACAATTAATTGTCAGTTTTGCGCCGGATTCGAAAAACTAGACTCATAGGAGAACGACCAAGAGGTGCCAGGAGCAGCAATACTACCTCGGAGAGAAGTCGGCTGGAGGACGATGTATTGAGACGCGACGCAAGTTGTGTGTCCTGTCGTCATTAACAGGCTCTGAACGTTACAATTAACTGTCAGTTTTGCGTCGGATTCGAAAATCTAGACTCACAGATGAACGACCATAAGGTGCCCGAGGCAGCACTACACCCCTGGAGACAAGTCGGCGGGAGGAAGATGTATTGAATCGCGACGCAATTTGTGTGTTCCATCGTCATTAACAGGCTCTGAACATTACAATTCACTGTCAGTTTTGCGCCGGATTCGAAAAACTAGACTCATAGGAGAACGACCATAAGGTGCCCGAGGCAGCACTAGACCCTTGGAGACAAGTCGGCTGTAGGACGATGTATTGAGTCGCGACGCAATTTGTGTGTCCCATCGTCATTAACAGCCTCTGAACGTTACAATTAACTGTCAGTTTTGCGTCGGATTCGAAAATCTAGACTCACAGGAGAACGAGCATATGGTGCCCGAGGCAGCACTAGACCCTTGGAGACAAGTGTGTTCCATCGTCATTAACAGGCTCTGAACGTTACAATTCACTGTCAGTTTTGCGTCGGATTCGAAAATCTAGACTCACAGGAGAACGAGCATATGGTGCCCGAGGCAACACTAGACCCTTGGAGACAAGTCGGCTGTAGGACGATGTATTGAATCGCGACGCAATTTGTGTGTTCCATCGTCATTAACAGGCTCTGAACGTTACAATTCACTGTCAGTTTTGCGTCGGATTCGAAAATCTAGACTCACAGGAGAACGACCATAAGGTGCCCGAGGCAGCACTAGACCCTTGGAGACAAGTCGGCTGGAGGACGATGTATTGAATCGCGACGCAATTTGTGTGTCCCATCGTCATTAACAGGCTCTGAACGTTACAATTAACTGTCAGTTTTGCATCGGATTCGAAAAAGTAGACTGACAGGAGAACGACCATAAGGTGCCCGAGGCAGCAATAGACCCTTGGAGACAAGTCGGCGGGAGGAAGATGTATTGAATCGCGACGCAATTTGTGTGTTCCATCGTCATTAACAGGCTCTGAACATTACAATTAACTGTCAGTTTTGCATCGCATTCGAAAAACTAGACTCACAGGAGAACGACCATAAGGTGCCCGAGGCAGCAATAGACCCTTCGAGACAAGTCGGCTGGAGGACGATGTATTGAATCGCGACGCAATTTGTGTGTTCCATCGTCATTAAGAGGCTCTGAACGTTACAATTAACTATCAGTTTTGCGTCGGATTCGAAAATCTAGACTCACAGGAGAACGACCATAAGGTGCCCGAGGCAGCACGAGACCCTTGGAGACAAGTCGGCTGGAGGACGATGTATTGAGTCGCGACGCAATTTGTGTGTCCCATCGTCATTAACAGGCTCTGAACGTTACAATTCACTGTCAGTTTTGCGCCGGATTCGAAAAACTAGATTCATAGGAGAACGACCAAGAGGTGCCAGGAGCAGCAATAGACCCTTGGAGACAAGTCAGCGGGAGGACGATGTATTGAATCGCGACGCAATTTGTGTGTTCCATCGTCATTAAGAGGCTCTGAACGTTACAATTAACTGTCAGTTTTGCGTCGGATTCGAAAATCTAGACTCACAGGAGAACGACCATAAGGTGCCCGAGGCAGCACTAGACCCTTGGAGACCTGTCGGCCGGAGGACGATGTATTGAGTCGCGACGCAATTTGTGTGTTCCATCGTCATTAACAGGTTCTGAACGTTACAATTAATTGTCAGTTTTGCGTCGTATTCGAAAAACTAGACTCACAGAAGAACGACCATAAGGTGCCCGAGGCACCAATAGACCCTTCGAGACAAGTCGGCTGGAGGACGATGTACTGAATCGCGACGCAATTTGTGTGTTCCATTGTCATTAACAGGCTCTGAACGTTACAATTAATTGTCAGTTTTGCGCCGGATTCGAAAAACTAGACTCATAGGAGAACGACCAAGAGGTGCCAGGAGCAGCAATACTACCTCGGAGAGAAGTCGGCTGGAGGACGATGTATTGAGACGCGACGCAAGTTGTGTGTCCTGTCGTCATTAACAGGCTCTGAACGTTACAATTAACTGTCAGTTTTGCGTCGGATTCGAAAATCTAGACTCACAGATGAACGACCATAAGGTGCCCGAGGCAGCACTACACCCCTGGAGACAAGTCGGCGGGAGGAAGATGTATTGAATCGCGACGCAATTTGTGTGTTCCATCGTCATTAACAGGCTCTGAACATTACAATTCACTGTCAGTTTTGCGCCGGATTCGAAAAACTAGACTCATAGGAGAACGACCAAGAGGTGCCAGGAGCAGCAATAGACCCTTGGAGACAAGTCGGCTGGAGGACGATGTATTGAATCGCGACGCAATTTGTGTGTTCCATCGTCATTAAGAGGCTCTGAACGTTACAATTAACTGTCAGTTTTGCGTCGGATTCGAAAATCTAGACTCACAGGAGAACGACCATAAGGTGCCCGAGGCACCAATAGACCCTTCGAGACAAGTCGGCTGGAGGACGATGTATTGAATGGCGACGCAATTTGTGTGTCCCATCGTCATTAACAGGCTCTGAACGTTACAATTAACTCTCAGTTTTGCGTCGGATTCGAAAATCTAGACTCACAGATGAACGACCATAAGGTGCCCGAGGCAGAACTACACCCTTGGAGACAAGTCGGCTGTAGGACGATGTATTGAATCGCGACGGAATTTGTGTGTTCCATCGTCATCAAGAGGCTCTGAACGTTACAATTAATTGTCAGTTTTGCGTCGTATTCGAAACACTAGACTCACAGGAGAACGACCATAAGGTGCCCGAGGCAGCACTAGACCCTTGGAGACAAGTCGGCTGGAGGACGATGTATTGAATCGCGACGCAATTTGTGTGTTCCATCGTCATTAACAGGCTCTGAACGTTACAATTAACTGTCAGTTTTGCATCGCATTCGAAAAACTAGACTCACAGGAGAACGACCATAAGGTGCCCGAGGCAACACTAGACCCTTGGAGACAAGTCGGCTGTAGGACGATGTATTGAATCGCGACGCAATTTGTGTGTTCCATCGTCATTAAGAGGCTCTGAACCTTACAATTAACTGTCAGTTTTGCGTCAGATTCGAAAATCTAGACTCACAGGAGAACGACCATAAGGTGACCGAGGCAGCACTACACCCTTGGAGACGAGTCGGCTGGAGGACGATGTATTGAATCGCGACGCAATTTGTGTGTTCCATCGTCATTAACAGGCTCTGAACGTTACAATTAATTGTCAGTTTTGCGTCGGATTCGAAAACCTAGATTCACAGGAGAACGAGCATATGGTGCCCGAGGCAGCACTAGACCCTTGGAGACAAGTCGGCTGGAGGACGATGTATTGAATCGCGACGCAATTTGTGTGTTCCATCGTCATTAAGAGGCTCTGAACGTTACAATTAATTGTCAGTTTTGCGCCGGATTCGAAAAACTAGACTCATAGGAGAACGACCATAAGGTGCCCGAGGCAGCACTAGACCCTTGGAGACAAGTCGACTGTAGGACGATGTATTGAATCGCGACGCAATTTGTGTGTTCCATCGTCATTAAGAGGCTCTGAACGTTACAATTAACTGTCAGTTTTGCGTCGGATTCGAAAATCTAGACTCACAGGAGAACGACCATAAGGTGACCGAGGCAGCACTACACCCTTGGAGACAAGTCGGCTGGAGGACGATGTATTGAATCGCGACGCAATTTGTGTGTTCCATCGTCATTAACAGGCTCTGAACGTTACAATTAATTGTCAGTTTTGCGTCGGATTCGAAAATCTAGACTCACAGGAGAACGAGCATATGGTGCCCGAGGCAGCACTAGACCCTTGGAGACAAGTCGGCTGTAGGACGATGTATTGAATCGCGACGCAATTTGTGTGTTCCATCGCCAGTATCAGGCTCTGAACGTTACAATTAATTGTCAGTTTTGCGTCGTATTCGAAAATCTAGACTCACAGGAGAACGACCATAAGGTGCCCGAGGCAGCACTAGACCCTTGGAGACAAGTCGGCTGTAGGACGATGTATTGAATCGCGACGCAATTTGTGTGTTCCATCGTCATTAAGAGGCTCTGAACGTTACAATTAACTGTCAGTTTTGCGCCGGATTCGAAAATCTAGACTCACAGGAGAACGACCATAAGGTGCCCGAGGCAGCACTAGACCCTTGGAGACAAGTCGGCTGGAGGACGATGTATTGAATCGCGACGCAATTTGTGTGTTCCATCGTCATTAAGAGGCTCTGAACGTTACAATTAACTGTCAGTTTTGCATCGCATTCGAAAATCTAGACTCACAGGAGAACGACCATAAGGTGCCCGAGGCAGCACTAGACCCTTGGAGACAAGTCGGTTGGAGGACGATGTATTGAATCGCGACGCAATTTGTGTGTTCCATCGTCATTAACAGGCTCTGAACGTTACAATTCACTGTCAGTTTTGCGTCGTATTCTGAAATCTAGACTCACAGGAGAACGAGCATATGGTGCCCGAGGCAGCACTAGACCCTTGGAGACAAGTCGGCTGTAGGACGATGTATTGAATCGCGACGCAATTTGTGTGTTCCATCGTCATTAACAGGCTCTGAACCTTACAATTAACTGTCAGTTTTGCGTCGGATTCGAAAATCTAGACTCATAGGAGAACGACAAAGAGGTGCCAGGAGCAGCAATACTACCTCGGAGACATGTCGGCTGTAGGACGATGTATTGAATCGCGACGCAATTTGTGTGTTCCATCGTCAGTATCAGGCTCTGAACGTTACAATTAACTGTCAGTTTTGCGTCGGATTCGATAATCTAGACTCACAGGAGAACGACCATAAGGTGCCCGAGGCAGCACTAGACCCTTGGAGACAAGTCGGCTGGAGGACGATGTATTGAGTCGCGACGCAATTTGTGTGTTCCATCGTCATTAACAGGCTCTGAACGTTACAATTAACTGTCAGTTTTGCATCGCATTCGATAAACTAGACTCACAGGAGAACGACCATAAGGTGCCCGAGGCAGCAATAGACCCTTGGAGACAAGTCGGCTGTAGGACGATGTATTGAATCGCGACGCAATTTGTGGGTTCCATCGTCATTAAGAGGCTCTGAACCTTACAATTAACTGTCAGTTTTGCGTCGGATTCGAAAATCTAGACTCACAGGAGAACGACCATAAGGTGACCGAGGCAGCACTACACCCTTGGAGACAAGTCGGCTGGAGGACGATGTATTGAATCGCGACGCAATTTGTGTGTTCCATCGTCATTAAGAGGCTCTGAACGTTACAATTAATTGTCAGTTTTGCGCCGGATTCGAAAAACTAGACTCATAGGAGAACGACCATAAGGTGCCCGAGGCAGCACTAGACCCTTGGAGACAAGTCGACTGTAGGACGATGTATTGAATCGCGACGCAATTTGTGTGTTCCATCGTCATTAAGAGGCTCTGAACGTTACAATTAACTGTCAGTTTTGCGTCGGATTCGAAAATCTAGACTCACAGGAGAACGACCATAAGGTGACCGAGGCAGCACTACACCCTTGGAGACAAGTCGGCTGGAGGACGATGTATTGAATCGCGACGCAATTTGTGTGTTCCATCGTCAGTATCAGGCTCTGAACGTTACAATTAACTGTCAGTTTTGCGTCGGATTCGATAATCTAGACTCACAGGAGAACGACCATAAGGTGCCCGAGGCAGCACTAGACCCTTGGAGTCAAGTCGGCTGGAGGACGATGTATTGAGTCGCGACGCAATTTGTGTGTTCCATCGTCATTAACAGGCTCTGAACGTTACAATTAACTGTCAGTTTTGCATCGCATTCGAAAAACTAGACTCACAGGAGAACGACCATAAGGTGCCCGAGGCAGCAATAGACCCTTGGAGACAAGTCGGCTGTAGGACGATGTATTGAATCGCGACGCAATTTGTGGGTTCCATCGTCATTAAGAGGCTCTGAACCTTACAATTAACTGTCAGTTTTGCGTCGGATTCGAAAATCTAGACTCACAGGAGAACGACCATAAGGTGACCGAGGCAGCACTACACCCTTGGAGACAAGTCGGCTGGAGGACGATGTATTGAATCGCGACGCAATTTGTGTGTTCCATCGTCATTAACAGGCTCTGAACGTTACAATTAATTGTCAGTTTTGCGTCGGATTCGAAAACCTAGATTCACAGGAGAACGAGCATATGGTGCCCGAGGCAGCACTAGACCCTTGGAGACAAGTCGGCTGGAGGACGATGTATTGAATCGCGACGCAATTTGTGTGTTCCATCGTCATTAAGAGGCTCTGAACGTTACAATTAATTGTCAGTTTTGCGCCGGATTCGAAAAACTAGACTCATAGGAGAACGACCATAAGGTGCCCGAGGCAGCACTAGACCCTTGGAGACAAGTCGACTGTAGGACGATGTATTGAATCTCGACGCAATTTGTGTGTTCCATCGTCATTAAGAGGCTCTGAACGTTACAATTAACTGTCAGTTTTGCGTCGGATTCGAAAATCTAGACTCACAGGAGAACGACCATAAGGTGACCGAGGCAGCACTACACCCTTGGAGACAAGTCGGCTGGAGGACGATGTATTGAATCGCGATGCAATTTGTGTGTTCCATCGTCATTAACAGGCTCTGAACGTTACAATTAATTGTCAGTTTTGCGTCGGATTCGAAAATCTAGACTCACATGAGAACGAGCATATGGTGCCCGAGGCAGCACTAGACCCTTGGAGACAAGTCGGTTGGAGGACGATGTATTGAATGGCGACGCAATTTGTGTGTTCCATCGTCATTAACAGGCTCTGAACGTTACAATTCACTGTCAGTTTTGCGTCGTATTCTGAAATCTAGACTCACAGGAGAACGAGCATATGGTACCCGAGGCAACACTAGACCCTTGGAGACAAGTCGGCTGGAGGACGATGTATTGAATCGCGACGCAATTTGTGTGTTCCATCGTCATTAAGTGGCTCTGAACGTTACAATTAACTGTCAGTTTACGTCGGATTCGAAAATCTAGACTCACAGGAGAACGACCATAAGGTGCCCGAGGCAGCACTAGACCCTTGGAGACAAGTCGGCTGGAGGACGATGTATTGAATCGCGACGCAATTTGTGTGTTCCATCGTCATTAACAGGCTCTGAACGTTACAATTAATTGTCAGTTTTGCGTCGGATTCGAAAATCTAGACTCACAGGAGAACGAGCATATGGTGCCCGAGGCAGCACTAGACCCTTGGAGACAAGTCGGCTTGAGGACGATGTATTGAATCGCGACGCAATTTGTGTGTTCCATCGCCAGTATCAGGCTCTGAACGTTACAATTCACTGTCAGTTTTGCGTCGCATTCGAAAATCTAGACTCACAGGAGTACGAGCATATGGTGCCCGAGGCAGCACTAGACCCTTGGAGACAAGTCGGCTGTAGGACGATGTATTGAATCGCGACGCAATTTGTGTGTTCCATCGTCATTAAGAGGCTCTGAACGTTACAATTAATTGTCAGTTTTGCGTCGGATTCGAAAATCTAGACTCACAGGAGAACGACCATAAGGTGCCCGAGGCAGCACTAGACCCTTGGAGACCTGTCGGCCGGAGGACGATGTATTGAGTCGCGACGCAATTTGTGTGTTCCATCGTCATTAACAGGTTCTGAACGTTACAATTAATTGTCAGTTTTGCGTCGTATTCGAAAAACTAGACTCACAGGAGAACGACCATAAGGTGCCCGAGGCACCAATAGACCCTTCGAGACAAGTCGGCTGGAGGACGATGTATTGAATCGCGACGCAATTTGTGTGTTCCATTGTCATTAACAGGCTCTGAACGTTACAATTAATTGTCAGTTTTGCGCCGGATTCGAAAAACTAGACTCATAGGAGAACGACCAAGAGGTGCCAGGAGCAGCAATACTACCTCGGAGAGAAGTCGGCTGGAGGACGATGTATTGAGACGCGACGCAAGTTGTGTGTCCTGTCGTCATTAACAGGCTCTGAACGTTACAATTAACTGTCAGTTTTGCGTCGGATTCGAAAATCTAGACTCACAGATGAACGACCATAAGGTGCCCGAGGCAGCACTACACCCCTGGAGACAAGTCGGCGGGAGGAAGATGTATTGAATCGCGACGCAATTTGTGTGTTCCATCGTCATTAACAGGCTCTGAACATTACAATTCACTGTCAGTTTTGCGCCGGATTCGAAAAACTAGACTCATAGGAGAACGACCAAGAGGTGCCAGGAGCAGCAATAGACCCTTGGAGACAAGTCGGCTGGAGGACGATGTATTGAATCGCGACGCAATTTGTGTGTTCCATCGTCATTAAGAGGCTCTGAACGTTACAATTAACTGTCAGTTTTGCGTCGGATTCGAAAATCTAGACTCACAGGAGAACGACCATAAGGTGCCCGAGGCACCAATAGACCCTTCGAGACAAGTCGGCTGGAGGACGATGTATTGAATGGCGACGCAATTTGTGTGTCCCATCGTCATTAACAGGCTCTGAACGTTACAATTAACTCTCAGTTTTGCGTCGGATTCGAAAATCTAGACTCACAGATGAACGACCATAAGGTGCCCGAGGCAGAACTACACCCTTGGAGACAAGTCGGCTGTAGGACGATGTATTGAATCGCGACGGAATTTGTGTGTTCCATCGTCATCAAGAGGCTCTGAACGTTACAATTAATTGTCAGTTTTGCGTCGTATTCGAAACACTAGACTCACAGGAGAATGACCATAAGGTGCCCGAGGCAGCACTAGACCCTTGGAGACAAGTCGGCTGGAGGACGATGTATTGAATCGCGACGCAATTTGTGTGTTCCATCGTCATTAACAGGCTCTGAACGTTACAATTAACTGTCAGTTTTGCATCGCATTCGAAAAACTAGACTCACAAGAGAACGACCATAAGGTGCCCGAGGCAGCAATAGACCCTTGGAGACAAGTCGGCTGTAGGACGATGTATTGAATCGCGACGCAATTTGTGTGTTCCATCGTCATTAAGAGGCTCTGAACCTTACAATTAACTGTCAGTTTTGCGTCAGATTCGAAAATCTAGACTCACAGGAGAACGACCATAAGGTGACCGAGGCAGCACTACACCCTTGGAGACAAGTCGGCTGGAGGACGATGTATTGAATCGCGACGCAATTTGTGTGTTCCATCGTCATTAACAGGCTCTGAACGTTACAATTAATTGTCAGTTTTGCGTCGGATTCGAAAACCTAGATTCACAGGAGAACGAGCATATGGTGCCCGAGGCAGCACTAGACCCTTGGAGACAAGTCGGCTGGAGGACGATGTATTGAATCGCGACGCAATTTGTGTGTTCCATCGTCATTAAGAGGCTCTGAACGTTACAATTAATTGTCAGTTTTGCGCCGGATTCGAAAAACTAGACTCATAGGAGAACGACCATAAGGTGCCCGAGGCAGCACTAGACCCTTGGAGACAAGTCGACTGTAGGACGATGTATTGAATCGCGACGCAATTTGTGTGTTCCATCGTCATTAAGAGGCTCTGAACGTTACAATTAACTGTCAGTTTTGCGTCGGATTCGAAAATCTAGACTCACAGGAGAACGACCATAAGGTGACCGAGGCAGCACTACACCCTTGGAGACAAGTCGGCTGGAGGACGATGTATTGAATCGCGACGCAATTTGTGTGTTCCATCGTCATTAACAGGCTCTGAACGTTACAATTAATTGTCAGTTTTGCGTCGGATTCGAAAATCTAGACTCACAGGAGAACGAGCATATGGTGCCCGAGGCAGCACTAGACCCTTGGAGACAAGTCGGCTGTAGGACGATGTATTGAATCGCGACGCAATTTGTGTGTTCCATCGCCAGTATCAGGCTCTGAACGTTACAATTAATTGTCAGTTTTGCGTCGTATTCGAAAATCTAGACTCACAGGAGAACGACCATAAGGTGCCCGAGGCAGCACTAGACCCTTGGAGACAAGTCGGCTGTAGGACGATGTATTGAATCGCGACGCAATTTGTGTGTTCCATCGTCATTAAGAGGCTCTGAACGTTACAATTAACTGTCAGTTTTGCGCCGGATTCGAAAATCTAGACTCACAGGAGAACGACCATAAGGTGCCCGAGGCAGCACTAGACCCTTGGAGACAAGTCGGCTGGAGGACGATGTATTGAATCGCGACGCAATTTGTGTGTTCCATCGTCATTAAGAGGCTCTGAACGTTACAATTAACTGTCAGTTTTGCATCGCATTCGAAAATCTAGACTCACAGGAGAACGACCATAAGGTGCCCGAGGCAGCACTAGACCCTTGGAGACAAGTCGGTTGGAGGACGATGTATTGAATCGCGACGCAATTTGTGTGTTCCATCGTCATTAACAGGCTCTGAACGTTACAATTCACTGTCAGTTTTGCGTCGTATTCTGAAATCTAGACTCACAGGAGAACGAGCATATGGTGCCCGAGGCAGCACTAGACCCTTGGAGACAAGTCGGCTGTAGGACGATGTATTGAATCGCGACGCAATTTGTGTGTTCCATCGTCATTAACAGGCTCTGAACCTTACAATTAACTGTCAGTTTTGCGTCGGATTCGAAAATCTAGACTCATAGGAGAACGACAAAGAGGTGCCAGGAGCAGCAATACTACCTCGGAGACATGTCGGCTGTAGGACGATGTATTGAATCGCGACGCAATTTGTGTGTTCCATCGTCAGTATCAGGCTCTGAACGTTACAATTAACTGTCAGTTTTGCGTCGGATTCGATAATCTAGACTCACAGGAGAACGACCATAAGGTGCCCGAGGCAGCACTAGACCCTTGGAGACAAGTCGGCTGGAGGACGATGTATTGAGTCGCGACGCAATTTGTGTGTTCCATCGTCATTAACAGGCTCTGAACGTTACAATTAACTGTCAGTTTTGCATCGCATTCGAAAAACTAGACTCACAGGAGAACGACCATAAGGTGCCCGAGGCAGCAATAGACCCTTGGAGACAAGTCGGCTGTAGGACGATGTATTGAATCGCGACGCAATTTGTGGGTTCCATCGTCATTAAGAGGCTCTGAACCTTACAATTAACTGTCAGTTTTGCGTCGGATTCGAAAATCTAGACTCACAGGAGAACGACCATAAGGTGACCGAGGCAGCACTACACCCTTGGAGACAAGTCGGCTGGAGGACGATGTATTGAATCGCGACGCAATTTGTGTGTTCCATCGTCATTAACAGGCTCTGAACGTTACAATTAATTGTCAGTTTTGCGTCGGATTCGAAAACCTAGATTTACAGGAGAACGAGCATATGGTGCCCGAGGCAGCACTAGACCCTTGGAGACAAGTCGGCTGGAGGACGATGTATTGAATCGCGACGCAATTTGTGTGTTCCATCGTCATTAAGAGGCTCTGAACGTTACAATTCACTGTCAGTTTTGCGTCGGATTCGAAAATCTAGACTCACAGATGAACGACCATAAGGTGCCCGAGGCAGCAATAGACCCTTCGAGACAAGTCGGCTGTAGGACGATGTATTGAATCGCGACGCAATTTGTGTGTGTCCATCGTCAGTATCAGGCTCTGAACGTTACAATTAACTGTCAGTTTTGCGTCGGATTCGAAAATCTAGACTCACAGGAGAACGACCATAAGGTGACCGAGGCAGCACTACACCCTTGGAGACAAGTCGGCTGGAGGACGATGTATTGAATCGCGACGCAATTTGTGTGTTCCATCGTCAGTATCAGGCTCTGAACGTTACAATTAACTGTCAGTTTTGCGTCGGATTCGATAATCTAGACTCACAGGAGAACGACCATAAGGTGCCCGAGGCAGCACTAGACCCTTGGAGACAAGTCGGCTGGAGGACGATGTATTGAGTCGCGACGCAATTTGTGTGTTCCATCGTCATTAACAGGCTCTGAACGTTACAATTAACTGTCAGTTTTGCATCGCATTCGAAAAACTAGACTCACAGGAGAACGACCATAAGGTGCCCGAGGCAGCAATAGACCCTTGGAGACAAGTCGGCTGTAGGACGATGTATTGAATCGCGACGCAATTTGTGGGTTCCATCGTCATTAAGAGGCTCTGAACCTTACAATTAACTGTCAGTTTTGCGTCGGATTCGAAAATCTAGACTCACAGGAGAACGACCATAAGGTGACCGAGGCAGCACTACACCCTTGGAGACAAGTCGGCTGGAGGACGATGTATTGAATCGCGACGCAATTTGTGTGTTCCATCGTCATTAACAGGCTCTGAACGTTACAATTAATTGTCAGTTTTGCGTCGGATTCGAAAACCTCGATTCACAGGAGAACGAGCATATGGTGCCCGAGGCAGCACTAGACCCTTGGAGACAAGTCGGCTGGAGGACGATGTATTGAATCGCGACGCAATTTGTGTGTTCCATCGTCATTAAGAGGCTCTGAACGTTACAATTAATTGTCAGTTTTGCGCCGGATTCGAAAAACTAGACTCATAGGAGAACGACCATAAGGTGCCCGAGGCAGCACTAGACCCTTGGAGACAAGTCGACTGTAGGACGATGTATTGAATCGCGACGCAATTTGTGTGTTCCATCGTCATTAAGAGGCTCTGAACGTTACAATTAACTGTCAGTTTTGCGTCGGATTCGAAAATCTAGACTCACAGGAGAACGACCATAAGGTGACCGAGGCAGCACTACACCCTTGGAGACAAGTCGGCTGGAGGACGATGTATTGAATCGCGACGCAATTTGTGTGTTCCATCGTCATTAACAGGCTCTGAACGTTACAATTAATTGTCAGTTTTGCGTCGGATTCGAAAATCTAGACTCACATGAGAACGAGCATATGGTGCCCGAGGCAGCACTAGACCCTTGGAGACAAGTCGGTTGGAGGACGATGTATTGAATGGCGACGCAATTTGTGTGTTCCATCGTCATTAACAGGCTCTGAACGTTACAATTCACTGTCAGTTTTGCGTCGTATTCTGAAATCTAGACTCACAGGAGAACGAGCATATGGTACCCGAGGCAACACTAGACCCTTGGAGACAAGTCGGCTGGAGGACGATGTATTGAATCGCGACGCAATTTGTGTGTTCCATCGTCATTAAGTGGCTCTGAACGTTACAATTAACTGTCAGTTTACGTCGGATTCGAAAATCTAGACTCACAGGAGAACGACCATAAGGTGCCCGAGGCAGCACTAGACCCTTGGAGACAAGTCGGCTGGAGGACGATGTATTGAATCGCGACGCAATTTGTGTGTTCCATCGTCATTAACAGGCTCTGAACGTTACAATTAATTGTCAGTTTTGCGTCGGATTCGAAAATCTAGACTCACAGGAGAACGAGCATATGGTGCCCGAGGCAGCACTAGACCCTTGGAGACAAGTCGGCTTGAGGACGATGTATTGAATCGCGACGCAATTTGTGTGTTCCATCGCCAGTATCAGGCTCTGAACGTTACAATTCACTGTCAGTTTTGCGTCGCATTCGAAAATCTAGACTCACAGGAGTACGAGCATATGGTGCCCGAGGCAGCACTAGACCCTTGGAGACAAGTCGGCTGTAGGACGATGTATTGAATCGCGACGCAATTTGTGTGTTCCATCGTCATTAAGAGGCTCTGAACGTTACAATTAATTGTCAGTTTTGCGTCGGATTCGAAAATCTAGACTCACAGGAGAACGAGCATATGATGCCCGAGGCCGCATTAGACCCTTGGAGACAAGTCGGCTGTAGGACGATGTATTGAATCGGGACGCAATTTGTGTGTTCCATCGTCATTAAGAGGCTCTGAACGTTACAATTAACTGTCAGTTTTGCGTCGGATTCGAAAATCTAGACTCACAGGAGAACGAGCATATGGTGCCCGAGGCAGCACTAGACCCTTGGAGACAAGTCGGCTGTAGGACGATGTATTAAATCGCGACGCAATTTGTGTGTTCCATCGTCATTAAGAGGCTCTGAACGTTACAATTAACTGTCAGTTTTGCGTCGGATTCGAAAATCTAGACTCACAGGAGAACGACCATAAGGTGCCCGAGGCAGCACTAGACCCTTGGAGACAAGACGGCTGGAGGACGATGTATTGAATCGCGACGCAATTTGTGTGTTCCATCGTCATTAAGAGGCTCTGAACGTTACAATTAACTATCAGTTTTGCATCGCATTCGAAAATCTAGACTCACAGGAGAACGACGAAGAGGTGCCAGGAGCAGCAATACTACCTCGGAGACATGTCGGCTGGAGGACGAAGTATTGAATCGCGACGCAATTTGTGTGTTCCATCGTCATTAAGAGGCTCTGAACGTTACAATTAATTGTCAGTTTTGCGCCGGATTCGAAAAACAGACTCATAGGAGAACGACCAAGAGGTGCCAGGAGCAGCAATACTACCTCGGAGACATGTCGGCTGGAGGACGATGTATTGAATCGCGACGCAATTTGTGTGTCCCATCGTCATTAACAGGCTCTGAACGTTACAATTAACTGTCAGTTTTGCATCGCATTCGAAAAACTAGACTCACAGGAGAACGACCATAATTTGCCCGAGGCAGAAATAGACCCTTGGAGAAAAGTCGGCTGGAGGACGATGTATTGATTCGCGACGCAATTTGTGTGTTCCATCGTCATTAAGAGGCTCTGAACGTTACAATTAATTGTCAGTTTTGCGCCGGATTCGAAAAACTAGACTCACAGGAGAACGACCATAAGGTGCCCGAGGCAGCAATAGACCCTTGGAGACAAGTCGGCTGGAGGACGATGTATTGAATCGCGACGCAATTTGTGTGTTCCATCGTCATTAAGAGGCTCTGAACGTTACAATTAACTGTCAGTTTTGCGTCGGATTCGAAAATCTAGACTCACCGATGAACGACCATAAGGTGCTCGAGGCAGCAATAGACCCTTCGAGACAAGTCGGCTGGAGGACGATGTATTGAATCGCGACGCAATTTGTGTGTTCCATCGTCATTAACAGGCTCTGAACGTTACAATTAATTGTCAGTTTTGCGCCGGATTCGAAAAACTAGACTCATAGGAGAACGACCAAGAGGTGCCAGGAGCAGCAATACTACCTCGGAGATATGTCGGCTGGAGGACGATGTATTGAATCGCGACGCAATTTGTGTGTTCCATCGTCAGTATCAGGCTCTGAAGGTTACAATTAACTGTCAGTTTTGCGTCGGATTCGAAAATCTAGACTTACAGGAGAACGAGCATATGGTGCCCGAGGCAGCACTAGACCCTTGGAGACAAGTCGGCTGTAGGACGATGTATTGAATCGCGACGCAATTTGTGTGTCCCATCGTCATTAACAGGCTCTGAACGTTACAATTAACTGTCAGTTTTGCGTCGGATTCGAAAATCTAGACTTACAGGAGAACGAGCATATGGTGCCCGAGGCAGCACTAGACCCTTGGAGACAAGTCGGCTGTAGGACGATGTATTGAATCGCGACGCAATTTGTGTGTGTCCATCGTCAGTATCAGGCTCTGAACGTTAAAATTAACTGTCAGTTTTGCGTCGGATTCGAAAATCTAGACTCACAGGAGAACGACCATAAGGTGCCCGAGGCAGCACTAGACCCTTGGAGACAAGTCGGCTTGAGGACGATGCATTGAGTCGCGACGCAATTTGTGTGTCCCATCGTCATTAACAGGCGCTGAACGATACAATTCACTATCAGTTTTGCGTCGGATTCGAAAATCTAGACTCACAGGAGAACGAGCATGTGGTGCCCGAGGCACACTAGACCCTTGGAGACAAGTCGGCTGTAGGACGATGTATTGAATCGCGACGCAATTTGTGTGTTCCATCGTCATTAAGAGGCTCTGAACGTTACAATTAACTGTCAGTTTTGCGTCGGATTCGAAAATCTAGACTCACAGGAGAACGAGCATAAGGTGCCCGAGGCAGCAATAGACCCTTCGAGACAAAGTCGGGTGGAGGACGATGTATTGAATCGCGACGCAATTTGTGTGTTCCATCGTCATTAACAGGCTCTGAACGTTACAATTAATTGTCAGTTTTGCGTCGTATTCGAAAAACTAGTCTCACAGGAGAACGACCATAAGGTGCCCGAGGCACCAATAGACCCTTCGAGAATAGTCGGCTGGAGGACGATGTATTCAATCGCAACGCAATTTGTGTGTTCCATCGTCATTAAGAGGCTCTGAACGTTACAATTCACTCTCAGTTTTGCGTCGGATTCGAAAATCTAGACTCACAGGAGAACGACCATAAGGTGCCCGAGGCAGCACTAGACCCTTGGAGACAAGTCGGCTGTAGGACGATGTATTGAGTCGCGACGCAATTTGTGTGTCCCATCGTCATTAACAGGCTCTGAACGTTACAATTAACTGTCAGTTTTGCATCACATTCGAAAATCTAGACTCACAGGAGAACGACCAAGAGGTGCCAGGAGCAGCAATACTACCTCGGAGACATGTCGGCTGGAGGACGATGTATTGAATCGCGACGCAATTTGTGTGTTCCATCGTCATTAAGAGGCTCTGAACGTTACAATTAATTGTCAGTTTTGCGCCGGATTCGAAAAACAGACTCATAGGAGAACGACCAAGAGGTGCCAGGAGCAGCAATAGTACCTCGGAGACATGTAGGCTGGAGGACGAAGTATTGAATCGCGACGCAATTTGTGTGTCCCATCATCATTAACAGGCTCTGAACGTTACAATTAACTGTCAGTTTTGCATCGCATTCGAAAAACTAGACTCACAGGAGAACGACCATAATTTGCCCGAGGCAGCAATAGACCCTTGGAGAAAAGTCGGCTGGAGGACGATGTATTGATTCGCGACGCAATTTGTGTGTTCCATCGTCATTAAGAGGCTCTGAACGTTACAATTAATTGTCAGTTTTGCGCCGGATTCGAAAAACTAGACTCACAGGAGAACGACCATAAGGTGCCCGAGGCGGCAATAGACCATTGGAGACAAGTCGGCTGGAGGACGATGTATTGAATCGCGACGCAATTTGTGTGTTCCATCGTCATTAAGAGGCTCTGAACCTTACAATTAACTGTCAGTTTTGCGTCGGATTCGAAAATCTAGACTCACCGATGAACGACCATAAGGTGCCCGAGGCAGCAATAGACCCTTCGAGACAAGTCGGCTGGAGGACGATGTATTGAATCGCGACGCAATTTGTGTGTTCCATCGTCAGTATCAGGCTCTGAACGTTACAATTAACTGTCAGTTTTGCGTCGGATTCGAAAATCTAGACTCACAGGAGAACGACCATAAGGTGCCCGAGGCAGCAATACTACCTCGGAGACATGTCGGCTGGAGGACGATGTATTGAATCGCGACGCAATTTGTGTGTTCCATCGTCAGTATCAGGCTCTGAAGGTTACAATTAACTGTCAGTTTTGCGTCGGATTCGAAAATCTAGACTCACAGGAGAACGACCATAAGGTGCCCGAGGCAGCAATAGACCCTTGGAGACAAGTCGGCTGGAGGACGATGTATTGAGTCGCGACGCAATTTGTGTGTCCCATCGTCATTAACAGGCTCTGAACGTTACAATTAACTGTCAGTTTTGCGTCGGATTCGAAAATCTAGACTCACAGGAGAACGAGCATATGGTGCCCGAGGCAGCACTAGACCCTTGGAGACAAGTCGGCTGTAGGACGATGTATTGAATCGCGACGCAATTTGTGTGTTCCATCGTCATCAAGAGGCTCTGAACGTTACAATTCACTGTCAGTTTTTCGTCGGATTCGAAAATCTAGACTCACAGGAGAACGAGCATATGGTGCCCGAGGCAGCACTAGACCCTTGGAGACAAGTCGGCTGTAGGACGATGTATTGAATCGCGACGCAAATTGTGTGTTCCATCGTCAGTATCAGGCTCTGAACGTTACAATTAACTGTCAGTTTTGCGTCGGATTCGAAAATCTAGACTCACAGGAGAACGACCATAAGGTGCCCGAGGCAGCACTAGACCCTTGGAGACAAGTCGGCTTGAGGACGATGCATTGAGTCGCGACGCAATTTGTGTGTCCCATCGTCATTAACAGGCGCTGAACGATACAATTCACTATCAGTTTTGCGTCGGATTCGAAAATCTAGACTCACAGGAGAACGAGCATATGGTGCCCGAGGCACACTAGACCCTTGGAGACAAGTCGGCTGTAGGACGATGTATTGAATCGCGACGCAATTTGTGTGTTCCATCGTCATTAAGAGGCTCTGAACGTTACAATTAACTGTCAGTTTTGCGTCGTATTCGAAAAACTAGTCTCACAGGAGAACGACCATAAGGTGCCCGAGGCACCAATAGACCCTTCGAGACAAGTCGGCTGGAGGACGATGTATTGAATCGCGACGCAATTTGTGTGTTCCATCGTCATTAAGAGGCTCTGAACGTTACAATTCACTCTCGGTTTTGCGTCGGATTCGAAAATCTAGACTCACAGGAGAACGACCATAAGGTGCCCGAGGCAGCAATAGACCCTTGGAGACAAGTCGGCTGTAGGACGATGTATTGAGTCGCGACGCAATTTGTGTGTCCCATCGTCATTAACAGGCTCTGAACGTTACAATTAACTGTCAGTTTTGCATCGCATTCGAAAATCTAGACTCACAGGAGAACGACCATGAGGTGCCAGGAGCAGCAATACTACCTCGGAGACATGTCGGCTGGAGGACGATGTATTGAATCGCGACGCAATTTGTGTGTCCCATCGTCATTAACAGGCTCTGAACGTTACAATTAACTGTCAGTTTTGCATCGCATTCGAAAAACTAGACTCACAGGAGAACGACCATAATTTGCCCGAGGCAGCAATAGACCCTTGGAGAAAAGTCGGCTGGAGGACGATGTATTGATTCGCGACGCAATTTGTGTGTTCCATCGTCATTAAGAGGCTCTGAACGTTACAATTAATTGTCAATTTTGCGCCGGATTCGAAAAACTAGACTCACAGGAGAACGACCATAAGGTGCCCGAGGCAGCAATAGACCCTTGGAGACAAGTCGGCTGGAGGACGATGTATTGAATCGCGACGCAATTTGTGTGTTCCATCGTCATTAAGAGGCTCTGAACCTTACAATTAACTGTCAGTTTTGCGTCGGATTCGAAAATCTAGACTCACCGATGAACGACCATAAGGTGCCCGAGGCAGCAATAGACCCTTCGAGACAAGTCGGCTGGAGGACGATGTATTGAATCGCGACGCAATTTGTGTGTTCCATCGTCATTAACAGGCTCTGAACGTTACAATTAATTGTCAGTTTTGCGCCGGATTCGAAAAACTAGACTCATAGGAGAACGACCAAGAGGTGCCAGGAGCAGCAATACTACCTCGGAGACATGTCGGCTGGAGGACGATGTATTGAATCGCGACGCAATTTGTGTGTTCCATCGTCAGTATCAGGCTCTGAAGGTTACAATTAACTGTCAGTTTTGCGTCGGATTCGAAAATCTAGACTCACAGGAGAACGACCATAATTTGCCCGAGGCAGCAATAGACCCTTGGAGACAAGTCGGCTGGAGGACGATGTATTGATTCGCGACGCAATTTGTGTGTTCCATCGTCATTAAGAGGCTCTGAACGTTACAATTAATTGTCAGTTTTGCGCCGGATTCGAAAAACTAGACTCACAGGAGAACGACCATAAGCTGCCCGAGGCAGCAATAGACCCTTGGAGACAAGTCGGCTGGAGGACGATGTATTGAGTCGCGACGCAATTTGTGTGTCCCATCGTCATTAACAGGCTCTGAACGTTACAATTAACTGTCAGTTTTGCGTCGGATTCGAAAATCTAGACTCACAGGAGAACGAGCATATGGTGCCCGAGGCAGCACTAGACCCTTGGAGACAAGTCGGCTGGAGGACGATGTATTGAATCGCGACGCAATTTGTGTGTTCCATCGTCATCAAGAGGCTCTGAACGTTACAATTCACTGTCAGTTTTGCGTCGGATTCGAAAATCTAGACTCACAGGAGAACAAGCATATGGTGCCCGAGGCAGCACTAGACCCTTGGAGACAAGTCGGCTGTAGGACGATGTATTGAATCGCGACGCAAATTGTGTGTTCCATCGTCATTAACAGGCTCTGACCGTTACAATTCACTGTCAGTTTTGCGTCGGATTCGAAAATCTAGACTCACAGGAGAACGAGCATATGGTGCCCGAGGCAGCACTAGACCCTTGGAGACAAGTCGGCTGTAGGACGATGTATTGAATCGCGACGCAATTTGTGTGTTCCATCGTCAGTATCAGGCTCTGAACGTTACAATTAACTGTCAGTTTTGCGTCGGATTCGAAAATCTAGACTCACAGGAGAACGACCATAAGGTGCCCGAGGCAGCAATAGACCCTTGGAGACAAGTCGGCTTGAGGACGATGCATTGAGTCGCGACGCAATTTGTGTGTCCCATCGTCATTAACAGGCGCTGAACGATACAATTCACTATCAGTTTTGCGTCGGATTCGAAAATCTAGACTCACAGGAGAACGAGCATATGGTGCCCGAGGCACACTAGACCCTTGGAGACAAGTCGGCTGTAGGACGATGTATTGAATCGCGACGCAATTTGTGTGTTCCATCGTCATTAAGAGGCTCTGAACGTTACAATTAACTGTCAGTTTTGCGTCGGATTCGAAAATCTAGACTCACAGGAGAACGAGCATAAGGTGCCCGAGGCAGCAATAGACCCTTCGAGACAAAGTCGGGTGGAGGACGATGTATTGAATCGCGACGCAATTTGTGTGTTCCATCGTCATTAACAGGCTCTGAACGTTACAATTAATTGTCAGTTTTGCGTCGTATTCGAAAAACTAGTCTCACAGGAGAACGACCATAAGGTGCCCGAGGCACCAATAGACCCTTCGAGACAAGTCGGCTGGAGGACGATGTATTGAATCGCGACGCAATTTGTGTGTTCCATCGTCATTAAGAGGCTCTGAACGTTACAATTCACTCTCAGTTTTGCGTCGGATTCGAAAATCTAGACTCACAGGAGAACGACCATAAGGTGCCCGAGGCAGCACTAGACCCTTGGAGACAAGTCGGCTGTAGGACGATGTATTGAGTCGCGACGCAATTTGTGTGTCCCATCGTCATTAACAGGCTCTGAACGTTACAATTAACTGTCAGTTTTGCATCGCATTCGAAAATCTAGACTCACAGGAGAACGAGCATATGGTGCCCGAGGCAGCACTAGACCCTTCGAGACAAGTCGGCCGGAGGACGATGTATTGAATCGCGACGCAATTTGTGTGTTCCATCGTCAATAGGAGGCTCTGAACGTTACAATTAATTGTCAGTTTTGCGTCGGATTCGATAAACTAGACTCATAGGAGAACGACCATAATGTGCCCGAGGCACCAATAGACCCTTCGAGACAAGTCGGCTGGAGGACGATGTATTGAATCGCGACGCAATTTGTGTGTTCCATCGTCATTAAGACGCTCTGAACGTTACAATTAACTGTCAGTTTTGCGTCGGATTCGAAAATCTAGACTCTCAGGAGAACGAGCATTTGGTGCCCGAGGCAGCACTAGACCCTTGGAGACAAGTCGGCTGTAGGACGATGTATTGAATCGCGACGCAATTTGTGTGTTCCATCGTCATTAAGAGGCTCTGAACGTTACAATTAACTGTCAGTTTTGCGTCGGATTCGAAAATCTAGACTCACAGGAGAACGACCATAAGGTGCCCGAGGCAGCACTAGACCCTTGGAGACAAGACGGCTGGAGGACGATGTATTGAATCGCGACGCAATTTGTGTGTTCCATCGTCATTAAGAGGCTCTGAACGTTACAATTAACTGTCAGTTTTGCATCGCATTCGAAAATCTAGACTCACAGGGGAACGAGCATATGGTGCCCGACGCACACTAGACCCTTGGAGACAAGTCGGCTGTAGGACGATGTATTGAATCGCGACGCAATTTGTGTGTTCCATCGTCATTAAGAGGCTCTGAACGTTACAATTAACTGTCAGTTTTGCGACGGATTCGAAAATCTAGACTCACAGGAGAACGACCATAAGGTGCCCGAGGCAGCACTAGACCCTTGGAGACAAGACGGCTGGAGGACGAAGTATTGAATCGCGACGCAATTTGTGTGTTCCATCGTCATTAAGAGGCTCTGAACGTTACAATTCACTATCAGTTTTGCGTCGGATTCGAAAATCTAGACTCACAGGAGAACGAGCATATGGTGCCCGAGGCACACTAGACCCTTGGAGACAAGTCGGCTGTAGGACGATGTATTGAATCGCGACGCAATTTGTGTGTTCCATCGTCATTAAGAGGCTCTGAACGTTACAATTAACTGTCAGTTTTGCGTCGGATTCGAAAATCTAGACTCACAGGAGAACGAGCATAAGGTGCCCGAGCCAGCAATAGACCCTTCGAGACAAAGTCGGGTGGAGGACGATGTATTGAATCGCGACGCAATTTGTGTGTTCCATCGTCATTAACAGGCTCTGAACGTTACAATTAATTGTCAAATTTGCGTCGTATTCGAAAAACTAGTCTCACAGGAGAACGACCATAAGGTGCCCGAGGCACCAATAGACCCTTCGAGACAAGTCGGCTGGAGGACGATGTATTGAATCGCGACGCAATTTGTGTGTTCCATCGTCATTAAGAGGCTCTGAACGTTACAATTCACTCTCAGTTTTGCGTCGGATTCGAAAATCTAGACTCACAGGAGAACGACCATAAGGTGCCCGAGGCAGCACTAGACCCATGGAGACAAGTCGGCTGTAGGACGATGTATTGAGTCGCGACGCAATTTGTGTGTCCCATCGTCATTAACAGGCTCTGAACGTTACAATTAACTGTCAGTTTTGCATCGCATTCGAAAATCTAGACTCACAGGAGAACGACCAAGAGGTGCCAGGAGCAGCAATACTACCTCGGAGACATGTCGGCTGGAGGACGATGTATTGAATAGCGACGCAATTTGTGTGTTCCATCGTCATTAAGAGGCTCTGAACGTTACAATTAATTGTCAGTTTTGCGCCGGATTCGAAAAACAGACTCATAGGAGAACGACCAAGAGGTGCCAGGAGCAGCAATACTACCTCGGAGACATGTCGGCTGGAGGACGATGTATTGAATCGCGACGCAATTTGTGTGTCCCATCGTCATTAACAGGCTCTGAACGTTACAATTAACTGTCAGTTTTGCATCGCATTCGAAAAACTAGACTCACAGGAGAACGACCATAATTTGCCCGAGGCAGCAATAGACCCTTGGAGAAAAGTCGGCTGGAGGACGATGTATTGATTCGCGACGCAATTTGTGTGTTCCATCGTCATTAAGAGGCTCTGAACGTTACAATTAATTGTCAGTTTTGCGCCGGATTCGAAAAACTAGACTCACAGGAGAACGACCATAAGGTGCCCGAGGCAGCAATAGACCCTTGGAGACAAGTCGGCTGGAGGACGATGTATTGAATCGCGACGCAATTTGTGTGTTCCATCGTCATTAAGAGGCTCTGAACCTTACAATTAACTGTCAGTTTTGCGTCGGATTCGAAAATCTAGACTCACCGATGAACGACCATAAGGTGCCCGAGGCAGCAATAGACCCTTCGAGACAAGTCGGCTGGAGGACGATGTATTGAATCGCGACGCAATTTGTGTGTTCCATCGTCATTAACAGGCTCTGAACGTTACAATTAATTGTCAGTTTTGCGCCGGATTCGAAAAACTAGACTCATAGGAGAACGACCAAGAGGTGCAAGGAGCAGCAATACTACCTCGGAGACATGTCGGCTGGAGGACGATGTATTGAATCGCGACGCAATTTGTGTGTTCCATCGTCAGTATCAGGCTCTGAAGGTTACAATTAACTGTCAGTTTTGCGTCGGATTCGAAAATCTAGACTCACAGGAGAACGACCATAATTTGCCCGAGGCAGCAATAGACCCTTGGAGACAAGTCGGCTGGAGGACGATGTATTGATTCGCGACGCAATTTGTGTGTTCCATCGTCATTAAGAGGCTCTGAACGTTACAATTAATTGTCAGTTTTGCGCCGGATTCGAAAAACTAGACTCACAGGAGAACGACCATAAGCTGCCCGAGGCAGCAATAGACCCTTGGAGACAAGTCGGCTGGAGGACGATGTATTGAGTCGCGACGCAATTTGTGTGTCCCATCGTCATTAAGAGGCTCTGAACGTTACAATTAACTGTCAGTTTTGCGTCGGATTCGAAAATCTAGACTCACAGGAGAACGAGCATATGGTGCCCGAGGCAGCAATAGACCCTTCGAGACAAAGTCGGGTGGAGGACGATGTATTGAATCGCGACGCAATTTGTGTGTTCCATCGTCATTAACAGGCTCTGAACGTTACAATTAATTGTCAGTTTTGCGTCGTATTCGAAAAACTAGTCTCACAGGAGAACGACCATAAGGTGCCCGAGGCACCAATAGACCCTTCGAGACAAGTCGGCTGGAGGACGATGTATTGAATCGCGACGCAATTTGTGTGTTCCATCGTCATTAAGAGGCTCTGAACGTTACAATTCACTCTCAGTTTTGCGTCGGATTCGAAAATCTAGACTCACAGGAGAACGACCATAAGGTGCCCGAGGCAGCACTAGACCCTTGGAGACAAGTCGGCTGTAGGACGATGTATTGAGTCGCGACGCAATTTGTGTGTCCCATCGTCATTAACAGGCTCTGAACGTTACAATTAACTGTCAGTTTTGCATCGCATTCGAAAATCTAGACTCACAGGAGAACGAGCATATGGTGCCCGAGGCAGCACTAGACCCTTCGAGACAAGTCGGCCGGAGGACGATGTATTGAATCGCGACGCAATTTGTGTGTTCCATCGTCAATAGGAGGCTCTGAACGTTACAATTAATTGTCAGTTTTGCGTCGGATTCGATAAACTAGACTCATAGGAGAACGACCATAATGTGCCCGAGGCACCAATAGACCCTTCGAGACAAGTCGGCTGGAGGACGATGTATTGAATCGCGACGCAATTTGTGTGTTCCATCGTCATTAAGAGGCTCTGAACGTTACAATTAACTGTCAGTTTTGCGTCGGATTCGAAAATCTAGACTCTCAGGAGAACGAGCATTTGGTGCCCGAGGCAGCACTAGACCCTTGGAGACAAGTCGGCTGTAGGACGATGTATTGAATCGCGACGCAATTTGTGTGTTCCATCGTCATTAAGAGGCTCTGAACGTTACAATTAACTGTCAGTTTTGCGTCGGATTCGAAAATCTAGACTCACAGGAGAACGACCATAAGGTGCCCGAGGCAGCACTAGACCCTTGGAAACAAGACGGCTGGAGGACGATGTATTGAATCGCGACGCAATTTGTGTGTTCCATCGTCATTAAGAGGCTCTGAACGTTACAATTAACTGTCAGTTTTGCATCGCATTCGAAAATCTAGACTCACAGGAGAACGAGCATATGGTGCCCGAGGCACACTAGACCCTTGGAGACAAGTCGGCTGTAGGACGATGTATTGAATCGCGACGCAATTTGTGTGTTCCATCGTCATTAAGAGGCTCTGAACGTTACAATTAACTGTCAGTTTTGCGACGGATTCGAAAATCTAGACTCACAGGAGAACGACCATAAGGTGCCCGAGGCAGCACTAGACCCTTGGAGACAAGACGGCTGGAGGACGAAGTATTGAATCGCAACGCAATTTGTGTGTTCCATCGTCATTAAGAGGCTCTGAACGTTACAATTCACTATCAGTTTTGCGTCGGATTCGAAAATCTAGACTCACAGGAGAACGAGCATATGGTGCCCGAGGCACACTAGACCCTTGGAGACAAGTCGGCTGTAGGACGATGTATTGAATCGCGACGCAATTTGTGTGTTCCATCGTCATTAAGAGGCTCTGAACGTTACAATTAACTGTCAGTTTTGCGTCGGATTCGAAAATCTAGACTCACAGGAGAACGAGCATAAGGTGCCCGAGGCAGCTATAGACCCTTCGAGACAAAGTCGGGTGGAGGACGATGTATTGAATCGCGACGCAATTTGTGTGTTCCATCGTCATTAACAGGCTCTGAACGTTACAATTAATTGTCAAATTTGCGTCGTATTCGAAAAACTAGTCTCACAGGAGAACGACCATAAGGTGCCCGAGGCACCAATAGACCCTTCGAGACAAGTCGGCTGGAGGACGATGTATTGAATCGCGACGCAATTTGTGTGTTCCATCGTCATTAAGAGGCTCTGAACGTTACAATTCACTCTCAGTTTTGCGTCGGATTCGAAAATCTAGACTCACAGGAGAACGACCATAAGGTGCCCGAGGCAGCACTAGACCCTTGGAGACAAGTCGGCTGTAGGACGATGTATTGAGTCGCGACGCAATTTGTGTGTCCCATCGTCATTAACAGGCTCTGAACGTTACAATTAACTGTCAGTTTTGCATCGCATTCGAAAATCTAGACTCACAGGAGAACGACCAAGAGGTGCCAGGAGCAGCAATACTACCTCGGAGACATGTCGGCTGGAGGACGATGTATTGAATCGCGACGCAATTTGTGTGTCCCATCGTCATTAACAGGCTCTGAACGTTACAATTAACTGTCAGTTTTGCATCGCATTCGAAAAACTAGACTCACAGGAGAACGACCATAATTTGCCCGAGGCAGCAATAGACCCTTGGAGAAAAGTCGGCTGGAGGACGATGTATTGATTCGCGACGCAATTTGTGTGTTCCATCGTCATTAAGAGGCTCTGAACGTTACAATTAATTGTCATTTTTGCCCCGGATTCGAAAAACTAGACTCACAGGAGAACGACCATAAGGTGCCCGAGGCAGCAATAGACCCTTGGAGACAAGTCGGCTGGAGGACGATGTATTGAATCGCGACGCAATTTGTGTGTTCCATCGTCATTAAGAGGCTCTGAACCTTACAATTAACTGTCAGTTTTGCGTCGGATTCGAAAATCTAGACTCACCGATGAACGACCATAAGGTGCCCGAGGCAGCAATAGACCCTTCGAGACAAGTCGGCTGGAGGACGATGTATTGAATCGCGACGCAATTTGTGTGTTCCATCGTCATTAACAGGCTCTGAACGTTACAATTAATTGTCAGTTTTGCGCCGGATTCGAAAAACTAGACTCATAGGAGAACGACCAAGAGTTGCCAGGAGCAGCAATACTACCTCGGAGACATGTCGGCTGGAGGACGATGTATTGAATCGCGACGCAATTTGTGTGTTCCATCGTCAGTATCAGGCTCTGAAGGTTACAATTAACTGTCAGTTTTGCGTCGGATTCGAAAATCTAGACTCACAGGAGAACGACCATAATTTGCCCGAGGCAGCAATAGACCCTTGGAGACAAGTCGGCTGGAGGACGATGTATTGATTCGCGACGCAATTTGTGTGTTCCATCGTCATTAAGAGGCTCTGAACGTTACAATTAATTGTCAGTTTTGCGCCGGATTCGAAAAACTAGACTCACAGGAGAACGACCATAAGCTGCCCGAGGCAGCAATAGACCCTTGGAGACAAGTCGGCTGGAGGACGATGTATTGAGTCGCGACGCAATTTGTGTGTCCCATCGTCATTAAGAGGCTCTGAACGTTACAATTAACTGTCAGTTTTGCGTCGGATTCGAAAATCTAGACTCACAGGAGAACGAGCATATGGTGCCCGAGGCAGCACTAGACCCTTGGAGACAAGTCGGCTGGAGGACGATGTATTGAATCGCGACGCAATTTGTGTGTTCCATCGTCATCAAGAGGCTCTGAACGTTACAATTCACTGTCAGTTTTGCGTCGGATTCGAAAATCTAGACTCACAGGAGAACGAGCATATGGTGCCCGAGGCAGCACTAGACCCTTGGAGACAAGTCGGCTGTAGGACGATGTATTGAATCGCGACGCAAATTGTGTGTTCCATCGTCATTAACAGGCTCTGAACGTTACAATTCACTGTCAGTTTTGCGTCGGATTCGAAAATCTAGACTCACAGGAGAACGAGCATATGGTGCCCGAGGCAGCACTAGACCCTTGGAGACAAGTCGGCTGTAGGACGATGTATTGAATCGCGACGCAATTTGTGTGTTCCATCGTCAGTATCAGGCTCTGAACGTTACAATTAACTGTCAGTTTTGCGTCGGATTCGAAAATCTAGACTCACAGGAGAACGACCATAAGGTGCCCGAGGCAGCAATAGACCCTTGGAGACAAGTCGGCTTGAGGACGATGCATTGGGTCGCGACGCAATTTGTGTGTCCCATCGTCATTAACAGGCGCTGAACGATACAATTCACTATCAGTTTTGCATCGGATTCGAAAATCTAGACTCACAGGAGAACGAGCATATGGTGCCCGAGGCACACTAGACCCTTGGAGACAAGTCGGCTGTAGGACGATGTATTGAATCGCGACGCAATTTGTGTGTTCCATCGTCATTAAGAGGCTCTGAACGTTACAATTAACTGTCAGTTTTGCGTCGGATTCGAAAATCTAGACTCACAGGAGAACGAGCATAAGGTGCCCGAGGCAGCAATAGACCCTTCGAGACAAAGTCGGGTGGAGGACGATGTATTGAATCGCGACGCAATTTGTGTGTTCCATCGTCATTAACAGGCTCTGAACGTTACAATTAATTGTCAGTTTTGCGTCGTATTCGAAAAACTAGTCTCACAGGAGAACGACCATAAGGTGCCCGAGGCACCAATAGACCCTTCGAGACAAGTCGGCTGGAGGACGATGTATTGAATCGCGACGCAATTTGTGTGTTCCATCGTCATTAAGAGGCTCTGAACGTTACAATTCACTCTCAGTTTTGCGTCGGATTCGAAAATCTAGACTCACAGGAGAACGACCATAAGGTGCCCGAGGCAGCACTAGACCCTTGGAGACAAGTCGGCTGTAGGACGATGTATTGAGTCGCGACGCAATTTGTGTGTCCCATCGTCATTAACAGGCTCTGAACGTTACAATTAACTGTCAGTTTTGCATCGCATTCGAAAATCTAGACTCACAGGAGAACGAGCATATGGTGCCCGAGGCAGCACTAGACCCTTCGAGACAAGTCGGCCGGAGGACGATGTATTGAATCGCGACGCAATTTGTGTGTTCCATCGTCAAGAAGAGGCTCTGAACGTTACAATTAATTGTCAGTTTTGCGTCGGATTCGATAAACTAGACTCATAGGAGAACGACCATAAGGTGCCCGAGGCACCAATAGACCCTTCGAGACAAGTCGGCTGGAGGACGATGTATTGAATCGCGACGCAATTTGTGTGTTCCATCGTCATTAAGAGGCTCTGAACGTTACAATTAACTGTCAGTTTTGCGTCGGATTCGAAAATCTAGACTCTCAGGAGAACGAGCATTTGGTGCCCGAGGCAGCACTAGACCCTTGGAGACAAGTCGGCTGTAGGACGATGTATTGAATCGCGACGCAATTTGTGTGTTCCATCGTCATTAAGAGGCTCTGAACGTTACAATTAACTGTCAGTTTTGCGTCGGATTCGAAACTCTAGACTCACAGGAGAACGACCATAAGGTGCCCGAGGCAGCACTAGACCCTTGGAGACAAGACGGCTGGAGGACGATGTATTGAATCGCGACGCAATTTGTGTGTTCCATCGTCATTAAGAGGCTCTGAACGTTACAATTAACTGTCAGTTTTGCATCGCATTCGAAAATCTAGACTCACAGGAGAACGTGCATATGGTGCCCGAGGCACACTAGACCCTTGGAGACAAGTCGGCTGTAGGACGATGTATTGAATCGCGACGCAATTTGTGTGTTCCATCGTCATTAAGAGGCTCTGAACGTTACAATTAACTGTCAGTTTTGCGTCGGATTCGAAAATCTAGACTCACAGGAGAACGACCATAAGGTGCCCGAGGCAGCACTAGACCCTTGGAGACAAGACGGCTGGAGGACGATGTATTGAATCGCGACGCAATTTGTGTGTTCCATCGTCATTAAGAGGCTCTGAACGTTACAATTCACTATCAGTTTTGCGTCGGTTTCGAAAATCTAGACTCACAGGAGAACGAGCATATGGTGCCCGAGGCACACTAGACCCTTGGAGACAAGTCGGCTGTAGGACGATGTATTGAATCGCGACGCAATTTGTGTGTTCCATCGTCATTAACAGGCTCTGAACGTTACAATTAACTGTCAGTTTTGCGTCGGATTCGAAAATCTAGACTCACAGGAGAACGAGCATAAGGTGCCCGAGGCAGCAATAGACCCTTCGAGACAAAGTCGGGTGGAGGACGATGTATTGAATCGCGACGCAATTTGTGTGTTCCATCGTCATTAACAGGCTCTGAACGTTACAATTAATTGTCAGTTTTGCGTCGTTTTCGAAAAACTAGTCTCACAGGAGAACGACCATAAGGTGCCCGAGGCACCAATAGACCCTTCGAGACAAGTCGGCTGGAGGACGATGTATTGAATCGCGACGCAATTTGTGTGTTCCATCGTCATTAAGAGGCTCTGAACGTTACAATTCACTCTCAGTTTTGCGTCGGATTCGAAAATCTAGACTCACAGGAGAACGACCATAAGGTGCCCGAGGCAGCACTAGACCCTTGGAGACAAGTCGGCTGTAGGACGATGTATTGAGTCGCGACAAAATTTGTGTGTCCCATCGTCATTAACAGGCTCTGAACGTTACAATTAACTGTCAGTTTTGCATCGCATTCGAAAATCTAGACTCACAGGAGAACGAGCATATGGTGCCCGAGGCAGCACTAGACCCTTCGAGACAAGTCGGCCGGAGGACGATGTATTGAATCGCGACGCAATTTGTGTGTTCCATCGTCAATAAGAGGCTCTGAACGTTACAATTAATTGTCAGTTTTGCGTCGGATTCGATAAACTAGACTCATAGGAGAACGACCATAAGGTGCCCGAGGCACCAATAGACCCTTCGAGACAAGTCGGCTGGAGGACGATGTATTGAATCGCGACGCAATTTGTGTGTTCCATCGTCATTAAGAGGCTCTGAACGTTACAATTAACTGTCAGTTTTGCGTCGGATTCGAAAATCTAGACTCACAGGAGAACGAGCATTTGGTGCCCGAGGCAGCACTAGACCCTTGGAGACAAGTCGGCTGTAGGACGATGTATTGAATCGCGACGCAATTTGTGTGTTCCATCGTCATTAAGAGGCTCTGAACGTTACAATTAACTGTCAGTTTTGCGTCGGATTCGAAAATCTAGACTCACAGGAGAACGACCATAAGGTGCCCGAGGCAAAACTAGACCCTTGGAGACAAGACGGCTGGAGGACGATGTATTGAATCGCGACGCAATTTGTGTGTTCCATCGTCATTAAGAGGCTCTGAACGTTACAATTAACTGTCAGTTTTGCATCGCATTCGAAAATCTAGACTCACAGGAGAACGACCATAAGGTGCCCGAGGCAGCACTAGACCCTTGGAGACAAGTCGGTTGGAGGACGATGTATTGAATCGCGACGCAATTTGTGTGTTCCATCGTCATTAACAGGCTCTGAACGTTACAATTCACTGTCAGTTTTGCGTCGTATTCTGAAATCGAGACTCACAGGAGAACGAGCATATGGTGCCCGAGGCAGCACTAGACCCTTGGAGACAAGTCGGCTGGAGGACGATGTATTGAATCGCGACGCAATTTGTGTGTTCCATCGTCATTAACAGGCTCTGAACGTTACAATTAACTGTCAATTTTGCGCCGGATTCGAAAAACTAGACTCATAGGAGAACGACCAAGAGGTGCCAGGAGCAGCAATACTACCTCGGAGACATGTCGGCTGGAGGACGATGTATTGAATCGCGACGCAATTTGTGTGTTCCATCGTCATTAAGAGGCTCTGTACGTTACAATTAATTGTCAGTTTTGCGCCGGATTCGAAAAACTAGACTCATAGGAGAACGACCAAGAGGTGCCAGGAGCAGCAATACTACCTCGGAGACATGTCGGCTGGAGGACGATGTATTGAATCGCGACGCAATTTGTGTGTCCCATCGTCATTAACAGGCTCTGAACGTTACAATTAACTGTCAGTTTTGCATCGCATTCGAAAAACTAGACTCACAGGAGAACGACCATAATTTATCCGAGGCAGCAATAGACCCTTGGAGAAAAGTCGGCTGGAGGACGATGTATTGATTCGCGACGCAATTTGTGTGTTCCATCGTCATTAAGAGGCTCTGAACGTTACAATTAATTGTCAGTTTTGCGCCGGATTCGAAAAACTAGACTCACAGGAGAACGACCATAAGGTGCCCGAGGCAGCAATAGACCCTTGGAGACAAGTCGGCTGGAGGACGATGTATTGTATCGCGACGCAATTTGTGTGTTCCATCGTCATTAAGAGGCTCTGAACCTTACAATTAACTGTCAGTTTTGCGTCGGATTCGAAAATCTAGACTCACCGATGAACGACCATAAGGTGCCCGAGGCAGCAATAGACCCTTCGAGACAAGTCGGCTGGAGGACGATGTATTGAATCGCGACGCAATTTGTGTGTTCCATCGTCATTAACAGGCTCTGAACGTTACAATTAATTGTCAGTTTTGCGCCGGATTCGAAAAACTAGACTCATAGGAGAACGACCAAGAGGTGCCAGGAGCAGCAATACTACCTCGGAGACATGTCGGCTGGAGGACGATGTATTGAATCGCGACGCAATTTGTGTGTTCCATCGTCAGTATCAGGCTCTCAAGGTTACAATTAACTGTCAGTTTTGCGTCGGATTCGAAAATCTAGACTCACAGGAGAACGACCATAAGGTGCCCGAGGCAGCAATAGACCCTTGGAGACAAGTCGGCTGGAGGACGATGTATTGAGTCGCGACGCAATTTGTGTGTCCCATCGTCATTAACAGGCTCTGAACGTTACAATTAACTGTCAGTTTTGCGTCGGATTCGAAAATCTAGACTCACAGGAGAACGAGCATATGGTGCCCGAGGCAGCACTAGACCCTTGGAGACAAGACGGCTGGAGGACGATGTATTGAATCGCGACGCAATTTGTGTGTTCCATCGTCATCAAGAGGCTCTGAACGTTACAATTCACTGTCAGTTTTGCGTCGGATTCGAAAATCTAGACTCACAGGAGAACGAGCATATGGTGCCCGAGGCAGCACTAGACCCTTGGAGACAAGACGGCTGGAGGACGATGTATTGAATCGCGACGCAATTTGTGTGTTCCATCGTCATTAAGAGGCTCTGAAACTTACAATTAACTGTCAGTTTTGCATCGCATTCGAAAATCTAGACTCACAGGAGAACGACCATAAGGTGCCCGAGGCAGCACTAGACCCTTGGAGACAAGTCGGTTGGAGGACGATGTATTGAATCGCGACGCAATTTGTGTGTTCCATCGTCATTAACAGGCTCTGAACGTTACAATTAATTGTCAGTTTTGCGTCGTATTCGAAAAACTAGTCTCACAGGAGAACGACCATAAGGTGCCCGAGGCACCAATAGACCCTTCGAGACAAGTCGGCTGGAGGACGATGTATTGAATCGCGACGCAATTTGTGTGTTCCATCGTCATTAAGAGGCTCTGAACGTTACAATTCACTCTCAGTTTTGCGTCGGATTCGAAAATCTAGACTCACAGGAGAACGACCATAAGGTGCCCGAGGCAGTACTAGACCCTTGGAGACAAGTCGGCTGTAGGACGATGTATTGAGTCGCGACGCAATTTGTGTGTCCCATCGTCATTAACAGGCTCTGAACGTTACAATTAACTGTCAGTTTTGCATCGCATTCGAAAATCTAGACTCACAGGAGAACGAGCATATGGTGCCCGAGGCAGCACTAGACCCTTCGAGACAAGTCGGCCGGAGGACGATGTATTGAATCGCGACGCAATTTGTGTGTTCCATCGTCAATAAGAGGCTCTGAACGTTACAATTAATTGTCAGTTTTGCGTCGGATTCGATAAACTAGACTCACAGGAGAACGACCATAAGGTGCCCGAGGCACCAATAGACCCTTCGAGACAAGTCGGCTGGAGGACGATGTATTGAATCGCGACGCAATTTGTGTGTTCCATCGTCATCAAGAGGCTCTGAACGTTACAATTCACTCTCAGTTTTGCGTCGGATTCGAAAATCTAGACTCACAGGAGAACGACCATAAGGTGCCCGAGGCAGCACTAGACCCTTCGAGACAAGTCGGCCGGAGGACGATGTATTGAATCGCGACGCAATTTGTGTGTTCCATCGTCATTAAGAGGCTCTGAACGTTACAATTCACTCTCAGTTTTGCGTCGGATTCGAAAATCTAGACTCACACGAGAACGACCATAAGGTGCCCGAGGCAGCAATAGACCCTTGGAGACAAGTCGGCTGGAGGACGATGTATTGAGCCGCGACGCAATTTGTGTGTCCCATCGTCATTAACAGGCTCTGAACGTTACAATTAACTGTCAGTTTTGCATCGCATTCGAAAATCTAGACTCACAGGAGAACGAGCATATGGTGCCCGAGGCAGCACTAGACCCTTCGAGACAAGTCGGCCGGAAGACGATGTATTGAATCGCGACGCAATTTGTGTGTTCCATCGTCAATAAGAGGCTCTGAACGTTACAATTAATTGTCAGTTTTGCGTCGGATTCGATAAACTAGACTCACAGGAGAACGACCATAAGGTGCCCGAGGCACCAATAGACCCTTCGAGACAAGTCGGCTGGAGGACGATGTATTGAATCGCGACGCAATTTGTGTGTTCCATCGTCATCAAGAGGCTCTGAACGTTACAATTCACTCTCAGTTTTGCGTCGGATTCGAAAATCTAGACTCACAGGAGAACGACCATAAGGTGCCCGACGCAGCACTAGACCCTTGGAGACAAGTCGGCTGTAGGACGATGTATTGAGTCGCGACGCAATTTGTGTGTCCCATCGTCATTAACAGGCTCTGAACGTTACAATTAACTGTCAGTTTTGCGTCGGATTCGAAAATCTAGACTCACAGGAGAACGAGCATATGGTGCCCGAGGCAGCACTAGACTCTTGGAGACAAGTCGGCTGTAGGACGATGTATTGAATCGCGACGCAATTTGTGTGTTCCATCGTCATCAAGAGGCTCTAAACGTTACAATTCACTGTCAGTTTTGCGTCGGATTCGAAAATCTAGACTCACAGGAGAACGAGCATATGGTGCCCGAGGCAGCACTAGACCCTTGGAGACAAGTCGGCTGTAGGACGATGTATTGAATCGCGACGCAATTTGTGTGTTCCATCGTCATTAACAGGCTCTGAACGTTACAATTAACTGTCAGTTTTGCATCGCATTCGAAAAACTAGACTCACAGGAGAACGACCATAATTTGCCCGAGGCAGCAATAGACCCTTGGAGACAAGTCGGCTGGAGGACGATCTATTGAGACGCGACGCAAGTTGTGTTTCCTATCGTCATTAACAGGCTCTGAACGTTACAATTAACTGTCAGTTTTGCGTCGGATTCGAAAATCTAGACTCACAGATGAACGACCATAAGGTGCCCGAGGCAGCACTACATCCTTGGAGACAAGTCGGCGGGAGGAAGATGTAGTGAATCGCGACGCAATTTGTGTGTTCCATCGTCATTAACAGGCTCTGAACATTACAATTAACTGTCAGTTTTGCATCGCATTCGAAAAACTAGACTCACAGGAGAACGACCATAAGGTGCCCGAGGCAGCAATTGACCCTTCGAGACAAGTCGGCTGGAGGACGATGTATTGAATCGCGACGCAATTTGTGTGTTCCATCGTCATTAACAGGCTCTGAACATTACAATTAACTGTCAGTTTTGCATCGCATTCGAAAAACTAGACTCACAGGAGAACGACCATAAGGTGCCCGAGGCACCAATAGATACTTCGAGACAAGTCGGCTGGAGGACGATGTATTGAATCGCGACGCAATTTGTGTGTTCCATCGTCAATAAGAGGCTCTGAACGTTACAATTAATTGTCAGTTTTGCGTCGGATTCGATAAACTAGAGTCATAGGAGAACGACCATAAGGTGCCCGAGGCACCAATAGACCCTTCGAGACAAGTCGGCTGGAGGACGATGTATTGAATCGCGACGCAATTTGTGTGTTCCATCGTCATCAAGAGGCTCTGAACGTTACAATTCACTCTCAGTTTTGCGTCGGATTCGAAAATCTAGACTCACAGGAGAACGACCATAAGGTGCCCGAGGCAGCAATAGACCCTTGGAGACAAGTCGGCTGGAGGACGATGTATTGAGTCGCGACGCAATTTGTGTGTCCCATCGTCATTAACAGGCTCTGAACGTTACAATTAACTGTCAGTTTTGCATCGCATTCGAAAATCTAGACTCACAGGAGAACGAGCATATGGTGCCCGAGGCAGCACTAGACCCTTGGAGACAAGTCGGCTGTAGGACGATGTATTGAATTGCGACGCAATTTGTGTGTTCCATCGTCATTAAGAGGCTCTGAACGTTACAATTAACTGTCAGTTTTGCGTCGGATTCGAAAATCTAGACTCACAGGAGAACGAGCATATGGTGCCCGAGGCAGCACTAGACCCTTGGAGACAAGTCGGCTGTAGGACGATGTATTGAATCGCGACGCAATTTGTGTGTTCCATCGTCATTAAGAGGCTCTGAACGTTACAATTAACTGTCAGTTTTGCGTCGGATTCGAAAATCTAGACTCACAGGAGAACGACCATAAGGTGCCCGAGGCAGCACTAGACCCTTGGAGACAAGACGGCTGGAGGACGATGTATTGAATCGCGACGCAATTTGTGTGTTCCATCGTCATTAAGAGGCTCTGAACGTTACAATTAACTGTCAGTTTTGCATCGCATTCGAAAATCTAGACTCACAGGAGAACGACCATAAGGTGCCCGAGGCAGCACTAGACCCTTGGAGACAAGTCGGTTGGAGGACGATGTATTGAATCGCGACGCAATTTGTGTGTTCCATCGTCATTAACAGGCTCTGAACGTTACAATTAACTGTCAATTTTGCGCCGGATTCGAAAAACTAGACTCATAGGAGAACGACCAAGAGGTGCCAGGAGCAGCAATACTACCTCGGAGACATGTCGGCTGGAGGACGATGTATTGAATCGCGACGCAATTTGTGTGTTCCATCGTCATTAAGAGGCTCTGTACGTTACAATTAATTGTCAGTTTTGCGCCGGATTCGAAAAACTAGACTCATAGGAGAACGACCAAGAGGTGCCAGGAGCAGCAATACTACCTCGGAGACATGTCGGCTGGAGGACGATGTATTGAATCGCGACGCAATTCGTGTGTCCCATCGTCATTAACAGGCTCTGAACGTTACAATTAACTGTCAGTTTTGCATCGCATTCGAAAAACTAGACTCACAGGAGAACGACCATAATTTGTCCGAGGCAGCAATAGACTCTTGGAGAAAAGTCGGCTGGAGGACGATGTATTGATTCGCGACGCAATTTGTGTGTTCCATCGTCATTAAGAGGCTCTGAACGTTACAATTAATTGTCAGTTTTGCGCCGGATTCGAAAAACTAGACTCACAGGAGAACGACCATAAGGTGCCCGAGGCAGCAATAGACCCTTGGAGACAAGTCGGCTGGAGGACGATGTATTGAATCGCGACGCAATTTGTGTGTTCCATCGTCATTAAGAGGCTCTGAACCTTACAATTAACTGTCAGTTTTGCGTCGGATTCGAAAATCTAGACTCACCGATGAACGACCATAAGGTGCCCGAGGCAGCAATAGACCCTTCGAGACAAGTCGGCTGGAGGACGATGTATTGAATCGCGACGCAATTTGTGTGTTCCATCGTCATTAACAGGCTCTGAACGTTACAATTAATTGTCAGTTTTGCGCCGGATTCGAAAAACTAGACTCATAGGAGAACGACCAAGAGGTGCCAGGAGCAGCAATACTACCTCGGAGACATGTCGGCTGGAGGACGATGTATTGAATCGCGACGCAATTTGTGTGTTCCATCGTCATTAAGAGGCTCTGAACGTTACAATTAACTGTCAGTTTTGCATCGCATTCGAAAATCTAGACTCACAGGAGAACGACCATAAGGTGCCCGAGGCAGCACTAGACCCTTGGAGACAAGTCGGTTGGAGGACGATGTATTGAATCGCGACGCAATTTGTGTGTTCCATCGTCATTAACAGGCTCTGAACGTTACAATTAATTGTCAGTTTTGCGTCGTATTCGAAAAACTAGTCTCACAGGAGAACGACCATAAGGTGCCCGAGGCACCAATAGACCCTTCGAGACAAGTCGGCTGGAGGACGATGTATTGAATCGCGACGCAATTTGTGTGTTCCATCGTCATTAAGAGGCTCTGAACGTTACAGTTCACTCTCAGTTTTGCGTCGGATTCGAAAATCTAGACTCACAGGAGAACGACCATAAGGTGCCCGAGGCAGTACTAGACCCTTGGAGACAAGTCGGCTGTAGGACGATGTATTGAGTCGCGACGCAATTTGTGTGTCCCATCGTCATTAACAGGCTCTGAACGTTACAATTAACTGTCAGTTTTGCATCGCATTCGAAAATCTAGACTCACAGGAGAACGAGCATATGGTGCCCGAGGCAGCACTAGACCCTTCGAGACAAGTCGGCCGGAGGACGATGTATTGAATCGCGACGCAATTTGTGTGTTCCATCGTCATTAAGAGGCTCTGAACGTTACAATTAATTGTCAGTTTTGCGTCGGATTCGATAAACTAGACTCACAGGAGAACGACCATAAGGTGCCCGAGGCACCAATAGACCCTTCGTGACAAGTCGGCTGGAGGACGATGTATTGAATCGCGACGCAATTTGTGTGTTCCATCGTCATCAAGAGGCTCTGAACGTTACAATTCACTCTCAGTTTTGCGTCGGATTCGAAAATCTAGACTCACAGGAGAACGACCATAAGGTGCCCGAGGCAGCACTAGACCCTTCGAGACAAGTCGGCCGGAGGACGATGTATTGAATCGCGACGCAATTTGTGTGTTCCATCGTCATTAAGAGGCTCTGAACGTTACAATTCACTCTCAGTTTTGCGTCGGATTCGAAAATCTAGACTCACACGAGAACGACCATAAGGTGCCCGAGGCAGCAATAGACCCTTGGAGACAAGTCGGCTGGAGGACGATGTATTGAGTCGCGACGCAATTTGTGTGTCCCATCGTCATTAACAGGCTCTGAACGTTACAATTAACTGTCAGTTTTGCATCGCATTCGAAAATCTAGACTCACAGGAGAACGAGCATATGGTGCCCGAGGCAGCACTAGACCCTTCGAGACTAGTCGGCCGGAGGACGATGTATTGAATCGCGACGCAATTTGTGTGTTCCATCGTCAATAAGAGGCTCTGAACGTTACAATTAATTGTCAGTTTTGCGTCGGATTCGATAAACTAGACTCACAGGAGAACGACCATAAGGTGCCCGAGGCACCAATAGACCCTCCGAGACAAGTCGGCTGGAGGACGATGTATTGAATCGCGACGCAATTTGTGTGTTCCATCGTCATCAAGAGGCTCTGAACGTTACAATTCACTCTCAGTTTTGCGTCGGATTCGCAAATCTAGACTCACAGGAGAACGACCATAAGGTGCCCGACGCAGCACTAGACCCTTGGAGACAAGTCGGCTGTAGGACGATGTATTGAGTCGCGACGCAATTTGTGTGTCCCATCGTCATTAACAGGCTCTGAACGTTGCAATTAACTGTCAGTTTTGCGTCGGATTCGAAAATCTAGACTCACAGGAGAACGAGCATATGGTGCCCGAGGCAGCACTAGACCCTTGGAGACAAGTCGGCTGGAGGACGATGTATTGAATCGCGACGCAATTTGTGTGTTCCATCGTCATCAAGAGGCTCTAAACGTTACAATTCACTGTCAGTTTTGCGTCGGATTCGAAAATCTAGACTCACAGGAGAACGAGCATATGGTGCCCGAGGCAGCAATAGACCCTTCGAGACAAGTCGGCTGTAGGACGATGTATTGAATCGCGACGCAATTTGTGTGTTCCATCCTCATTAACAGGCTCTGAACGTTACAATTCACTGTCAGTTTTGCGTCGGATTCGAAAAGCTAGACTCACAGGAGAACGAGCATATGGTGCCCGAGGCAACACTAGACCCTTGGAGACAAGTCGGCTGTAAGACGATGTATTGAATCGCGACGCAATTTGTGTGTTCCATCGTCATTAACAGGCTCTGAACGTTAGAATTAATTGTCAGTTTTGCGTCGGATTCGAAAATCTAGACTCACAGGAGAACGACCATAAGGTGCCCGAGGCAGCACTAGACCCTTGGAGACAAGTCGGCTGGAGGACGATGTATTGAGTCGCGACGCAATTTGTGTGTCCCATCGTCATTAACAGGCTCTGAACGTTACAATTAACTGTCAGTTTTGCATCGCATTCGAAAAACTAGACTCACAGGAGAACGACCATAAATTGCCCGAGGCAGCAATAGACCCTTAGAGACAAGTCGGCTGGAGGACGATGTATTGAATCGCGACGCAATTTGTGTGTTCCATCGTCATTAAGAGGCTCTGAACGTTACAATTAACTGTCAGTTTTGCGTCGGATTCGAAAATCTAGACTCACAGGAGAACGACCATAAGGTGCCCGAGGCAGCACTAGACCCTTGGAGACATGTCGGTTGGAGGACGATGTATTGAATCGCGACGCAATTTGTGTGTTCCATCGTCATTAACAGGCTCTGAACGTTACAATTAACTGTCAGTTTTGCGCCGGATTCGAAAAACTATACTCCTAGGGGAACGACCAAAAGGTGCCCGGGACAGCAATACTACCTCGGAGACAAGTCGGCTGGAGGACGATGT
Organism: Schistocerca nitens; assembly: GCF_023898315.1. Taxonomy (NCBI): domain Eukaryota; kingdom Metazoa; phylum Arthropoda; class Insecta; order Orthoptera; family Acrididae; genus Schistocerca; species Schistocerca nitens. The sequence goes on along the minus strand of NC_064623.1, from coordinate 234,853,347 downwards.
ATTGAATCGCGACGCAAATTGTGTGTTCCATCGTCATTATCAGGCTCTGAACGTTACAATTAACTGTCAGTTTTGCGTCGGATTCGAAAATCTAGACTCACAGGAGAACGACCATAACGTGCCCGAGGCAGCAATAGATACTTCGAGACAAGTCGGCTGGAGGACGATGTATTGAATCGCGACGCAATTTGTGTGTTCCATCGTCATTAACAGGCTCTGAACGTTACAATTAACTGTCAGTTTTGCGTCGGATTCGAAAATCTAGACTCACAGGCAGCACTAGACCCTTGGAGACAAGTCGGCTGGAGGACGATGTATTTAATCGCGACGCAATTTGTGTGTTCCAACGTCATTAAGAGGCTCTGAACCTTACAATTAACTGTCAGTTTTGCGTCGGATTCGAAAATCTAGACTCACAGGAGAACGACCATAGGGTGCCCGAGGCAGCACTAGACCCTTGGAGACAAGTCGGCTGGAGGACGATGTATTGAGTCGCGACGCAATTTGTGTGTCCCATCGTCATTAACAGGCTCTGAACGTTACAATTCACTGTCAGTTTTGCGCCGGATTCGAAAAACTAGACTCATAGGAGAACGACCAAGAGGAGCCAGGAGCAGCAATAGACCCTTGGAGACAAGTCGGCTGGAGGACGATGTATTGAATCGCGACGCAATTTGTGTGTTCCATCGTCATTAAGAGGCTCTGAACGTTACAATTAACTGTCAGTTTGGCGTCGGATTCGAAAATCTAGACTCACAGGAGAACGACCATAAGGTGCCCGAGGCAGCACTAGACCCTTGGAGACGTGTCGGCTGGAGGACGATGTATTGAGTCGCGACGCAATTTGTGTGTTCCATCGTCATTAACAGGCTCTGAACGTTACAATTAATTGTCAGTTTTGCGTCGTATTCGAAAAACTAGACTCACAGGAGAACGACCATAAGGTGCCCGAGGCACCAATAGACCCTTCGAGACAAGTCGGCTGGAGGACGATGTATTGAATCGCGACGCAATTTGTGTGTTCCATCGTCATTAACAGGCTCTGAACATTACAATTAACTGTCAGTTTTGCATCGCATTCGAAAAACTAGACTCACAGGAGAACGACCATAAGGTGCCCGAGGCACCAATAGATACTTCGAGACAAGTCGGCTGGAGGACGATGTATTGAATCGCGACGCAATTTGTGTGTTCCATCGTCAATAAGAGGCTCTGAACGTTACAATTAATTGTCAGTTTTGCGTCGGATTCGATAAACTAGAGTCATAGGAGAACGACCATAAGGTGCCCGAGGCACCAATAGACCCTTCGAGACAAGTCGGCTGGAGGACGATGTATTGAATCGCGACGCAATTTGTGTGTTCCATCGTCATCAAGAGGCTCTGAACGTTACAATTCACTCTCAGTTTTGCGTCGGATTCGAAAATCTAGACTCACAGGAGAACGACCATAAGGTGCCCGAGGCAGCAATAGACCCTTGGAGACAAGTCGGCTGGAGGACGATGTATTGAGTCGCGACGCAATTTGTGTGTCCCATCGTCATTAACAGGCTCTGAACGTTACAATTAACTGTCAGTTTTGCATCGCATTCGAAAATCTAGACTCACAGGAGAACGAGCATATGGTGCCCGAGGCAGCACTAGACCCTTGGAGACAAGTCGGCTGTAGGACGATGTATTGAATTGCGACGCAATTTGTGTGTTCCATCGTCATTAAGAGGCTCTGAACGTTACAATTAACTGTCAGTTTTGCGTCGGATTCGAAAATCTAGACTCACAGGAGAACGAGCATATGGTGCCCGAGGCAGCACTAGACCCTTGGAGACAAGTCGGCTGTAGGACGATGTATTGAATCGCGACGCAATTTGTGTGTTCCATCGTCATTAAGAGGCTCTGAACGTTACAATTAACTGTCAGTTTTGCGTCGGATTCGAAAATCTAGACTCACAGGAGAACGACCATAAGGTGCCCGAGGCAGCACTAGACCCTTGGAGACAAGACGGCTGGAGGACGATGTATTGAATCGCGACGCAATTTGTGTGTTCCATCGTCATTAAGAGGCTCTGAACGTTACAATTAACTGTCAGTTTTGCATCGCATTCGAAAATCTAGACTCACAGGAGAACGACCATAAGGTGCCCGAGGCAGCACTAGACCCTTGGAGACAAGTCGGTTGGAGGACGATGTATTGAATCGCGACGCAATTTGTGTGTTCCATCGTCATTAACAGGCTCTGAACGTTACAATTAACTGTCAATTTTGCGCCGGATTCGAAAAACTAGCCTCATAGGAGAACGACCAAGAGGTGCCAGGAGCAGCAATACTACCTCGGAGACATGTCGGCTGGAGGACGATGTATTGAATCGCGACGCAATTTGTGTGTTCCATCGTCATTAAGAGGCTCTGTACGTTACAATTAATTGTCAGTTTTGCGCCGGATTCGAAAAACTAGACTCATAGGAGAACGACCAAGAGGTGCCAGGAGCAGCAATACTACCTCGGAGACATGTCGGCTGGAGGACGATGTATTGAATCGCGACGCAATTCGTGTGTCCCATCGTCATTAACAGGCTCTGAACGTTACAATTAACTGTCAGTTTTGCATCGCATTCGAAAAACTAGACTCACAGGAGAACGACCATAATTTGTCCGAGGCAGCAATAGACTCTTGGAGAAAAGTCGGCTGGAGGACGATGTATTGATTCGCGACGCAATTTGTGTGTCCCATCGTCATTAAGAGGCTCTGAACGTTACAATTAATTGTCAGTTTTGCGCCGGATTCGAAAAACTAGACTCACAGGAGAACGACCATAAGGTGCCCGAGGCAGCAATAGACCCTTGGAGACAAGTCGGCTGGAGGACGATGTATTGAATCGCGACGCAATTTGTGTGTTCCATCGTCATTAAGAGGCTCTGAACCTTACAATTAACTGTCAGTTTTGCGTCGGATTCGAAAATCTAGACTCACCGATGAACGACCATAAGGTGCCCGAGGCAGCAATAGACCCTTCGAGACAAGTCGGCTGGAGGACGATGTATTGAATCGCGACGCAATTTGTGTGTTCCATCGTCATTAACAGGCTCTGAACGTTACAATTAATTGTCAGTTTTGCGCCGGATTCGAAAAACTAGACTCATAGGAGAACGACCAAGAGGTGCCAGGAGCAGCAATACTACCTCGGAGACATGTCGGCTGGAGGACGATGTATTGAATCGCGACGCAATTTGTGTGTTCCATCGTCATTAAGAGGCTCTGAACGTTACAATTAACTGTCAGTTTTGCATCGCATTCGAAAATCTAGACTCACAGGAGAACGACCATAAGGTGCCCGAGGCAGCACTAGACCCTTGGAGACAAGTCGGTTGGAGGACGATGTATTGAATCGCGACGCAATTTGTGTGTTCCATCGTCATTAACAGGCTCTGAACGTTACAATTAATTGTCAGTTTTGCGTCGTATTCGAAAAACTAGTCTCACAGGAGAACGACCATAAGGTGCCCGAGGCACCAATAGACCCTTCGAGACAAGTCGGCTGGAGGACGATGTATTGAATCGCGACGCAATTTGTGTGTTCCATCGTCATTAAGAGGCTCTGAACGTTACAGTTCACTCTCAGTTTTGCGTCGGATTCGAAAATCTAGACTCACAGGAGAACGACCATAAGGTGCCCGAGGCAGTACTAGACCCTTGGAGACAAGTCGGCTGTAGGACGATGTATTGAGTCGCGACGCAATTTGTGTGTCCCATCGTCATTAACAGGCTCTGAACGTTACAATTAACTGTCAGTTTTGCATCGCATTCGAAAATCTAGACTCACAGGAGAACGAGCATATGGTGCCCGAGGCAGCACTAGACCCTTCGAGACAAGTCGGCCGGAGGACGATGTATTGAATCGCGACGCAATTTGTGTGTTCCATCGTCATTAACAGGCTCTGAACGTTACAATTAACTGTCAGTTTTGCGCCGGATTCGAAAAACTATACTCCTAGGGGAACGACCAAAGGGTGCCCGGGACAGCAATACTACCTCGGAGACAAGTCGGCTGGAGGACGATGTATTGAATCGCGACGCAAATTGTGTGTTCCATCGTCATTATCAGGCTCTGAACGTTACAATTAACTGTCAGTTTTGCGTCGGATTCGAAAATCTAGACTCACAGGAGAACGACCATAACGTGCCCGAGGCAGCAATAGATACTTCGAGACAAGTCGGCTGGAGGACGATGTATTGAATCGCGACGCAATTTGTGTGTTCCATCGTCATTAACAGGCTCTGAACGTTACAATTAACTGTCAGTTTTGCGTCGGATTCGAAAATCTAGACTCACAGGCAGCACTAGACCCTTGGAGACAAGTCGGCTGGAGGACGATGTATTTAATCGCGACGCAATTTGTGTGTTCCAACGTCATTAAGAGGCTCTGAACCTTACAATTAACTGTCAGTTTTGCGTCGGATTCGAAAATCTAGACTCACAGGAGAACGACCATAGGGTGCCCGAGGCAGCACTAGACCCTTGGAGACAAGTCGGCTGGAGGACGATGTATTGAGTCGCGACGCAATTTGTGTGTCCCATCGTCATTAACAGGCTCTGAACGTTACAATTCACTGTCAGTTTTGCGCCGGATTCGAAAAACTAGACTCATAGGAGAACGACCAAGAGGAGCCAGGAGCAGCAATAGACCCTTGGAGACAAGTCGGCTGGAGGACGATGTATTGAATCGCGACGCAATTTGTGTGTTCCATCGTCATTAAGAGGCTCTGAACGTTACAATTAACTGTCAGTTTGGCGTCGGATTCGAAAATCTAGACTCACAGGAGAACGACCATAAGGTGCCCGAGGCAGCACTAGACCCTTGGAGACGTGTCGGCTGGAGGACGATGTATTGAGTCGCGACGCAATTTGTGTGTTCCATCGTCATTAACAGGCTCTGAACGTTACAATTAATTGTCAGTTTTGCGTCGTATTCGAAAAACTAGACTCACAGGAGAACGACCATAAGGTGCCCGAGGCACCAATAGACCCTTCGAGACAAGTCGGCTGGAGGACGATGTATTGAATCGCGACGCAATTTGTGTGTTCCATCGTCATTAACAGGCTCTGAACATTACAATTAACTGTCAGTTTTGCATCGCATTCGAAAAACTAGACTCACAGGAGAACGACCATAAGGTGCCCGAGGCACCAATAGATACTTCGAGACAAGTCGGCTGGAGGACGATGTATTGAATCGCGACGCAATTTGTGTGTTCCATCGTCAATAAGAGGCTCTGAACGTTACAATTAATTGTCAGTTTTGCGTCGGATTCGATAAACTAGAGTCATAGGAGAACGACCATAAGGTGCCCGAGGCACCAATAGACCCTTCGAGACAAGTCGGCTGGAGGACGATGTATTGAATCGCGACGCAATTTGTGTGTTCCATCGTCATCAAGAGGCTCTGAACGTTACAATTCACTCTCAGTTTTGCGTCGGATTCGAAAATCTAGACTCACAGGAGAACGACCATAAGGTGCCCGAGGCAGCAATAGACCCTTGGAGACAAGTCGGCTGGAGGACGATGTATTGAGTCGCGACGCAATTTGTGTGTCCCATCGTCATTAACAGGCTCTGAACGTTACAATTAACTGTCAGTTTTGCATCGCATTCGAAAATCTAGACTCACAGGAGAACGAGCATATGGTGCCCGAGGCAGCACTAGACCCTTGGAGACAAGTCGGCTGTAGGACGATGTATTGAATTGCGACGCAATTTGTGTGTTCCATCGTCATTAAGAGGCTCTGAACGTTACAATTAACTGTCAGTTTTGCGTCGGATTCGAAAATCTAGACTCACAGGAGAACGAGCATATGGTGCCCGAGGCAGCACTAGACCCTTGGAGACAAGTCGGCTGTAGGACGATGTATTGAATCGCGACGCAATTTGTGTGTTCCATCGTCATTAAGAGGCTCTGAACGTTACAATTAACTGTCAGTTTTGCGTCGGATTCGAAAATCTAGACTCACAGGAGAACGACCATAAGGTGCCCGAGGCAGCACTAGACCCTTGGAGACAAGACGGCTGGAGGACGATGTATTGAATCGCGACGCAATTTGTGTGTTCCATCGTCATTAAGAGGCTCTGAACGTTACAATTAACTGTCAGTTTTGCATCGCATTCGAAAATCTAGACTCACAGGAGAACGACCATAAGGTGCCCGAGGCAGCACTAGACCCTTGGAGACAAGTCGGTTGGAGGACGATGTATTGAATCGCGACGCAATTTGTGTGTTCCATCGTCATTAACAGGCTCTGAACGTTACAATTAACTGTCAATTTTGCGCCGGATTCGAAAAACTAGACTCATAGGAGAACGACCAAGAGGTGCCAGGAGCAGCAATACTACCTCGGAGACATGTCGGCTGGAGGACGATGTATTGAATCGCGACGCAATTTGTGTGTTCCATCGTCATTAAGAGGCTCTGTACGTTACAATTAATTGTCAGTTTTGCGCCGGATTCGAAAAACTAGACTCATAGGAGAACGACCAAGAGGTGCCAGGAGCAGCAATACTACCTCGGAGACATGTCGGCTGGAGGACGATGTATTGAATCGCGACGCAATTCGTGTGTCCCATCGTCATTAACAGGCTCTGAACGTTACAATTAACTGTCAGTTTTGCATCGCATTCGAAAAACTAGACTCACAGGAGAACGACCATAATTTGTCCGAGGCAGCAATAGACTCTTGGAGAAAAGTCGGCTGGAGGACGATGTATTGATTCGCGACGCAATTTGTGTGTTCCATCGTCATTAAGAGGCTCTGAACGTTACAATTAATTGTCAGTTTTGCGCCGGATTCGAAAAACTAGACTCACAGGAGAACGACCATAAGGTGCCCGAGGCAGCAATAGACCCTTGGAGACAAGTCGGCTGGAGGACGATGTATTGAATCGCGACGCAATTTGTGTGTTCCATCGTCATTAAGAGGCTCTGAACCTTACAATTAACTGTCAGTTTTGCGTCGGATTCGAAAATCTAGACTCACCGATGAACGACCATAAGGTGCCCGAGGCAGCAATAGACCCTTCGAGACAAGTCGGCTGGAGGACGATGTATTGAATCGCGACGCAATTTGTGTGTTCCATCGTCATTAACAGGCTCTGAACGTTACAATTAATTGTCAGTTTTGCGCCGGATTCGAAAAACTAGACTCATAGGAGAACGACCAAGAGGTGCCAGGAGCAGCAATACTACCTCGGAGACATGTCGGCTGGAGGACGATGTATTGAATCGCGACGCAATTTGTGTGTTCCATCGTCATTAAGAGGCTCTGAACGTTACAATTAACTGTCAGTTTTGCATCGCATTCGAAAATCTAGACTCACAGGAGAACGACCATAAGGTGCCCGAGGCAGCACTAGACCCTTGGAGACAAGTCGGTTGGAGGACGATGTATTGAATCGCGACGCAATTTGTGTGTTCCATCGTCATTAACAGGCTCTGAACGTTACAATTAATTGTCAGTTTTGCGTCGTATTCGAAAAACTAGTCTCACAGGAGAACGACCATAAGGTGCCCGAGGCACCAATAGACCCTTCGAGACAAGTCGGCTGGAGGACGATGTATTGAATCGCGACGCAATTTGTGTGTTCCATCGTCATTAAGAGGCTCTGAACGTTACAGTTCACTCTCAGTTTTGCGTCGGATTCGAAAATCTAGACTCACAGGAGAACGACCATAAGGTGCCCGAGGCAGTACTAGACCCTTGGAGACAAGTCGGCTGTAGGACGATGTATTGAGTCGCGACGCAATTTGTGTGTCCCATCGTCATTAACAGGCTCTGAACGTTACAATTAACTGTCAGTTTTGCATCGCATTCGAAAATCTAGACTCACAGGAGAACGAGCATATGGTGCCCGAGGCAGCACTAGACCCTTCGAGACAAGTCGGCCGGAGGACGATGTATTGAATCGCGACGCAATTTGTGTGTTCCATCGTCATTAAGAGGCTCTGAACGTTACAATTAATTGTCAGTTTTGCGTCGGATTCGATAAACTAGACTCACAGGAGAACGACCATAAGGTGCCCGAGGCACCAATAGACCCTTCGTGACAAGTCGGCTGGAGGACGATGTATTGAATCGCGACGCAATTTGTGTGTTCCATCGTCATCAAGAGGCTCTGAACGTTACAATTCACTCTCAGTTTTGCGTCGGATTCGAAAATCTAGACTCACAGGAGAACGACCATAAGGTGCCCGAGGCAGCACTAGACCCTTCGAGACAAGTCGGCCGGAGGACGATGTATTGAATCGCGACGCAATTTGCGTGTTCCATCGTCATTAAGAGGCTCTGAACGTTACAATTCACTCTCAGTTTTGCGTCGGATTCGAAAATCTAGACTCACAGGAGAACGACCATAAGGTGCCCGAGGCAGCAATTGACCCTTGGAGACAAGTCGGCTGGAGGACGATGTATTGAGTCGCGACGCAATTTGTGTGTCCCATCGTCATTAACAGGCTCTGAACGTTACAATTAACTGTCAGTTTTGCATCGCATTCGAAAATCTAGACTCACAGGAGAACGAGCATATGGTGCCCGAGGCAGCACTAGACCCTTCGAGACTAGTCGGCCGGAGGACGATGTATTGAATCGCGACGCAATTTGTGTGTTCCATCGTCAATAAGAGGCTCTGAACGTTACAATTAATTGTCAGTTTTGCGTCGGATTCGATAAACTAGACTCACAGGAGAACGACCATAGGGTGCCCGAGGCACCAATAGACCCTCCGAGACAAGTCGGCTGGAGGACGATGTATTGAATCGCGACGCAATTTGTGTGTTCCATCGTCATCAAGAGGCTCTGAACGTTACAATTCACTCTCAGTTTTGCGTCGGATTCGAAAATCTAGACTCACAGGAGAACGACCATAAGGTGCCCGACGCAGCACTAGACCCTTGGAGACAAGTCGGCTGTAGGACGATGTATTGAGTCGCGACGCAATTTGTGTGTCCCATCGTCATTAACAGGCTCTGAACGTTGCAATTAACTGTCAGTTTTGCGTCGTATTCGAAAATCTAGACTCACAGGAGAACGAGCATATGGTGCCCGAGGCAGCACTAGACCCTTGGAGACAAGTCGGCTGGAGGACGATGTATTGAATCGCGACGCAATTTGTGTGTTCCATCGTCATCAAGAGGCTCTAAACGTTACAATTCACTGTCAGTTTTGCGTCGGATTCGAAAATCTAGACTCACAGGAGAACGAGCATATGGTGCCCGAGGCAGCACTAGACCCTTGGAGACAAGTCGGCTGTAGGACGATGTATTGAATCGCGACGCAATTTGTGTGTTCCATCCTCATTAACAGGCTCTGAACGTTACAATTCACTGTCAGTTTTGCGTCGGATTCGAAAAGCTAGACTCACAGGAGAACGAGCATATGGTGCCCGAGGCAACACTAGACCCTTGGAGACAAGTCGGCTGTAAGACGATGTATTGAATCGCGACGCAATTTGTGTGTTCCATCGTCATTAACAGGCTCTGAACGTTAGAATTAATTGTCAGTTTTGCGTCGGATTCGAAAATCTAGACTCACAGGAGAACGACCATAAGGTGCCCGAGGCAGCACTAGACCCTTGGAGACAAGTCGGCTGGAGGACGATGTATTGAGTCGCGACGCAATTTGTGTGTCCCATCGTCATTAACAGGCTCTGAACGTTACAATTAACTGTCAGTTTTGCATCGCATTCGAAAAACTAGACTCACAGGAGAACGACCATAAATTGCCCGAGGCAGCAATAGACCCTTGGAGACAAGTCGGCTGGAGGACGATGTATTGAATCGCGACGCAATTTGTGTGTTCCATCGTCATTAAGAGGCTCTGAACGTTACAATTAACTGTCCGTTTTGCGTCGGATTCGAAAATCTAGACTCACAGGAGAACGACCATAAGGTGCCCGAGGCAGCACTAGACCCTTGGAGACATGTCGGTTGGAGGACGATGTATTGAATCGCGACGCAATTTGTGTGTTCCATCGTCATTAACAGGCTCTGAACGTTACAATTAACTGTCAGTTTTGCGCCGGATTCGAAAAACTATACTCCTAGGGGAACGACCAAAAGGTGCCCGGGACAGCAATACTACCTCGGAGACAAGTCGGCTGGAGGACGATGTATTGAATCGCGACGCAAATTGTGTGTTCCATCGTCATTATCAGGCTCTGAACGTTACAATTAACTGTCAGTTTTGCGTCGGATTCGAAAATCTAGACTCACAGGAGAACGACCATAACGTGCCCGAGGCAGCAATAGATACTTCGAGACAAGTCGGCTGGAGGACGATGTATTGAATCGCGACGCAATTTGTGTGTTCCATCGTCATTAACAGGCTCTGAACGTTACAATTAACTGTCAGTTTTGCGTCGGATTCGAAAATCTAGACTCACAGGCAGCACTAGACCCTTGGAGACAAGTCGGCTGGAGGACGATGTATTTAATCGCGACGCAATTTGTGTGTTCCAACGTCATTAAGAGGCTCTGAACCTTACAATTAACTGTCAGTTTTGCGTCGGATTCGAAAATCTAGACTCACAGGAGAACGACCATAGGGTGCCCGAGGCAGCACTAGACCCTTGGAGACAAGTCGGCTGGAGGACGATGTATTGAGTCGCGACGCAATTTGTGTGTCCCATCGTCATTAACAGGCTCTGAACGTTACAATTCACTGTCAGTTTTGCGCCGGATTCGAAAAACTAGACTCATAGGAGAACGACCAAGAGGAGCCAGGAGCAGCAATAGACCCTTGGAGACAAGTCGGCTGGAGGACGATGTATTGAATCGCGACGCAATTTGTGTGTTCCATCGTCATTAAGAGGCTCTGAACGTTACAATTAACTGTCAGTTTGGCGTCGGATTCGAAAATCTAGACTCACAGGAGAACGACCATAAGGTGCCCGAGGCAGCACTAGACCCTTGGAGACGTGTCGGCTGGAGGACGATGTATTGAGTCGCGACGCAATTTGTGTGTTCCATCGTCATTAACAGGCTCTGAACGTTACAATTAATTGTCAGTTTTGCGTCGTATTCGAAAAACTAGACTCACAGGAGAACGACCATAAGGTGCCCGAGGCACCAATAGACCCTTCGAGACAAGTCGGCTGGAGGACGATGTATTGAATCGCGACGCAATTTGTGTGTTCCATCGTCATTAACAGGCTCTGAACATTACAATTAACTGTCAGTTTTGCATCGCATTCGAAAAACTAGACTCACAGGAGAACGACCATAAGGTGCCCGAGGCACCAATAGATACTTCGAGACAAGTCGGCTGGAGGACGATGTATTGAATCGCGACGCAATTTGTGTGTTCCATCGTCAATAAGAGGCTCTGAACGTTACAATTAATTGTCAGTTTTGCGTCGGATTCGATAAACTAGAGTCATAGGAGAACGACCATAAGGTGCCCGAGGCACCAATAGACCCTTCGAGACAAGTCGGCTGGAGGACGATGTATTGAATCGCGACGCAATTTGTGTGTTCCATCGTCATCAAGAGGCTCTGAACGTTACAATTCACTCTCAGTTTTGCGTCGGATTCGAAAATCTAGACTCACAGGAGAACGACCATAAGGTGCCCGAGGCAGCAATAGACCCTTGGAGACAAGTCGGCTGGAGGACGATGTATTGAGTCGCGACGCAATTTGTGTGTCCCATCGTCATTAACAGGCTCTGAACGTTACAATTAACTGTCAGTTTTGCATCGCATTCGAAAATCTAGACTCACAGGAGAACGAGCATATGGTGCCCGAGGCAGCACTAGACCCTTGGAGACAAGTCGGCTGTAGGACGATGTATTGAATTGCGACGCAATTTGTGTGTTCCATCGTCATTAAGAGGCTCTGAACGTTACAATTAACTGTCAGTTTTGCGTCGGATTCGAAAATCTAGACTCACAGGAGAACGAGCATATGGTGCCCGAGGCAGCACTAGACCCTTGGAGACAAGTCGGCTGTAGGACGATGTATTGAATCGCGACGCAATTTGTGTGTTCCATCGTCATTAAGAGGCTCTGAACGTTACAATTAACTGTCAGTTTTGCGTCGGATTCGAAAATCTAGACTCACAGGAGAACGACCATAAGGTGCCCGAGGCAGCACTAGACCCTTGGAGACAAGACGGCTGGAGGACGATGTATTGAATCGCGACGCAATTTGTGTGTTCCATCGTCATTAAGAGGCTCTGAACGTTACAATTAACTGTCAGTTTTGCATCGCATTCGAAAATCTAGACTCACAGGAGAACGACCATAAGGTGCCCGAGGCAGCACTAGACCCTTGGAGACAAGTCGGTTGGAGGACGATGTATTGAATCGCGACGCAATTTGTGTGTTCCATCGTCATTAACAGGCTCTGAACGTTACAATTAACTGTCAATTTTGCGCCGGATTCGAAAAACTAGACTCATAGGAGAACGACCAAGAGGTGCCAGGAGCAGCAATACTACCTCGGAGACATGTCGGCTGGAGGACGATGTATTGAATCGCGACGCAATTTGTGTGTTCCATCGTCATTAAGAGGCTCTGTACGTTACAATTAATTGTCAGTTTTGCGCCGGATTCGAAAAACTAGACTCATAGGAGAACGACCAAGAGGTGCCAGGAGCAGCAATACTACCTCGGAGACATGTCGGCTGGAGGACGATGTATTGAATCGCGACGCAATTCGTGTGTCCCATCGTCATTAACAGGCTCTGAACGTTACAATTAACTGTCAGTTTTGCATCGCATTCGAAAAACTAGACTCACAGGAGAACGACCATAATTTGTCCGAGGCAGCAATAGACTCTTGGAGAAAAGTCGGCTGGAGGACGATGTATTGATTCGCGACGCAATTTGTGTGTTCCATCGTCATTAAGAGGCTCTGAACGTTACAATTAATTGTCAGTTTTGCGCCGGATTCGAAAAACTAGACTCACAGGAGAACGACCATAAGGTGCCCGAGGCAGCAATAGACCCTTGGAGACAAGTCGGCTGGAGGACGATGTATTGAATCGCGACGCAATTTGTGTGTTCCATCGTCATTAAGAGGCTCTGAACCTTACAATTAACTGTCAGTTTTGCGTCGGATTCGAAAATCTAGACTCACCGATGAACGACCATAAGGTGCCCGAGGCAGCAATAGACCCTTCGAGACAAGTCGGCTGGAGGACGATGTATTGAATCGCGACGCAATTTGTGTGTTCCATCGTCATTAACAGGCTCTGAACGTTACAATTAATTGTCAGTTTTGCGCCGGATTCGAAAAACTAGACTCATAGGAGAACGACCAAGAGGTGCCAGGAGCAGCAATACTACCTCGGAGACATGTCGGCTGGAGGACGATGTATTGAATCGCGACGCAATTTGTGTGTTCCATCGTCATTAAGAGGCTCTGAACGTTACAATTAACTGTCAGTTTTGCATCGCATTCGAAAATCTAGACTCACAGGAGAACGACCATAAGGTGCCCGAGGCAGCACTAGACCCTTGGAGACAAGTCGGTTGGAGGACGATGTATTGAATCGCGACGCAATTTGTGTGTTCCATCGTCATTAACAGGCTCTGAACGTTACAATTAATTGTCAGTTTTGCGTCGTATTCGAAAAACTAGTCTCACAGGAGAACGACCATAAGGTGCCCGAGGCACCAATAGACCCTTCGAGACAAGTCGGCTGGAGGACGATGTATTGAATCGCGACGCAATTTGTGTGTTCCATCGTCATTAAGAGGCTCTGAACGTTACAGTTCACTCTCAGTTTTGCGTCGGATTCGAAAATCTAGACTCACAGGAGAACGACCATAAGGTGCCCGAGGCAGTACTAGACCCTTGGAGACAAGTCGGCTGTAGGACGATGTATTGAGTCGCGACGCAATTTGTGTGTCCCATCGTCATTAACAGGCTCTGAACGTTACAATTAACTGTCAGTTTTGCATCGCATTCGAAAATCTAGACTCACAGGAGAACGAGCATATGGTGCCCGAGGCAGCACTAGACCCTTCGAGACAAGTCGGCCGGAGGACGATGTATTGAATCGCGACGCAATTTGTGTGTTCCATCGTCATTAAGAGGCTCTGAACGTTACAATTAATTGTCAGTTTTGCGTCGGATTCGATAAACTAGACTCACAGGAGAACGACCATAAGGTGCCCGAGGCACCAATAGACCCTTCGTGACAAGTCGGCTGGAGGACGATGTATTGAATCGCGACGCAATTTGTGTGTTCCATCGTCATCAAGAGGCTCTGAACGTTACAATTCACTCTCAGTTTTGCGTCGGATTCGAAAATCTAGACTCACAGGAGAACGACCATAAGGTGCCCGAGGCAGCACTAGACCCTTCGAGACAAGTCGGCCGGAGGACGATGTATTGAATCGCGACGCAATTTGCGTGTTCCATCGTCATTAAGAGGCTCTGAACGTTACAATTCACTCTCAGTTTTGCGTCGGATTCGAAAATCTAGACTCACAGGAGAACGACCATAAGGTGCCCGAGGCAGCAATTGACCCTTGGAGACAAGTCGGCTGGAGGACGATGTATTGAGTCGCGACGCAATTTGTGTGTCCCATCGTCATTAACAGGCTCTGAACGTTACAATTAACTGTCAGTTTTGCATCGCATTCGAAAATCTAGACTCACAGGAGAACGAGCATATGGTGCCCGAGGCAGCACTAGACCCTTCGAGACTAGTCGGCCGGAGGACGATGTATTGAATCGCGACGCAATTTGTGTGTTCCATCGTCAATAAGAGGCTCTGAACGTTACAATTAATTGTCAGTTTTGCGTCGGATTCGATAAACTAGACTCACAGGAGAACGACCATAGGGTGCCCGAGGCACCAATAGACCCTCCGAGACAAGTCGGCTGGAGGACGATGTATTGAATCGCGACGCAATTTGTGTGTTCCATCGTCATCAAGAGGCTCTGAACGTTACAATTCACTCTCAGTTTTGCGTCGGATTCGAAAATCTAGACTCACAGGAGAACGACCATAAGGTGCCCGACGCAGCACTAGACCCTTGGAGACAAGTCGGCTGTAGGACGATGTATTGAGTCGCGACGCAATTTGTGTGTCCCATCGTCATTAACAGGCTCTGAACGTTGCAATTAACTGTCAGTTTTGCGTCGTATTCGAAAATCTAGACTCACAGGAGAACGAGCATATGGTGCCCGAGGCAGCACTAGACCCTTGGAGACAAGTCGGCTGGAGGACGATGTATTGAATCGCGACGCAATTTGTGTGTTCCATCGTCATCAAGAGGCTCTAAACGTTACAATTCACTGTCAGTTTTGCGTCGGATTCGAAAATCTAGACTCACAGGAGAACGAGCATATGGTGCCCGAGGCAGCACTAGACCCTTGGAGACAAGTCGGCTGTAGGACGATGTATTGAATCGCGACGCAATTTGTGTGTTCCATCCTCATTAACAGGCTCTGAACGTTACAATTCACTGTCAGTTTTGCGTCGGATTCGAAAAGCTAGACTCACAGGAGAACGAGCATATGGTGCCCGAGGCAACACTAGACCCTTGGAGACAAGTCGGCTGTAAGACGATGTATTGAATCGCGACGCAATTTGTGTGTTCCATCGTCATTAACAGGCTCTGAACGTTAGAATTAATTGTCAGTTTTGCGTCGGATTCGAAAATCTAGACTCACAGGAGAACGACCATAAGGTGCCCGAGGCAGCACTAGACCCTTGGAGACAAGTCGGCTGGAGGACGATGTATTGAGTCGCGACGCAATTTGTGTGTCCCATCGTCATTAACAGGCTCTGAACGTTACAATTAACTGTCAGTTTTGCATCGCATTCGAAAAACTAGACTCACAGGAGAACGACCATAAATTGCCCGAGGCAGCAATAGACCCTTGGAGACAAGTCGGCTGGAGGACGATGTATTGAATCGCGACGCAATTTGTGTGTTCCATCGTCATTAAGAGGCTCTGAACGTTACAATTAACTGTCAGTTTTGCGTCGGATTCGAAAATCTAGACTCACAGGAGAACGACCATAAGGTGCCCGAGGCAGCACTAGACCCTTGGAGACATGTCGGTTGGAGGACGATGTATTGAATCGCGACGCAATTTGTGTGTTCCATCGTCATTAACAGGCTCTGAACGTTACAATTAACTGTCAGTTTTGCGCCGGATTCGAAAAACTATACTCCTAGGGGAACGACCAAAAGGTGCCCGGGACAGCAATACTACCTCGGAGACAAGTCGGCTGGAGGACGATGTATTGAATCGCGACGCAAATTGTGTGTTCCATCGTCATTATCAGGCTCTGAACGTTACAATTAACTGTCAGTTTTGCGTCGGATTCGAAAATCTAGACTCACAGGAGAACGACCATAACGTGCCCGAGGCAGCAATAGATACTTCGAGACAAGTCGGCTGGAGGACGATGTATTGAATCGCGACGCAATTTGTGTGTTCCATCGTCATTAACAGGCTCTGAACGTTACAATTAACTGTCAGTTTTGCGTCGGATTCGAAAATCTAGACTCACAGGCAGCACTAGACCCTTGGAGACAAGTCGGCTGGAGGACGATGTATTTAATCGCGACGCAATTTGTGTGTTCCAACGTCATTAAGAGGCTCTGAACCTTACAATTAACTGTCAGTTTTGCGTCGGATTCGAAAATCTAGACTCACAGGAGAACGACCATAGGGTGCCCGAGGCAGCACTAGACCCTTGGAGACAAGTCGGCTGGAGGACGATGTATTGAGTCGCGACGCAATTTGTGTGTCCCATCGTCATTAACAGGCTCTGAACGTTACAATTCACTGTCAGTTTTGCGCCGGATTCGAAAAACTAGACTCATAGGAGAACGACCAAGAGGAGCCAGGAGCAGCAATAGACCCTTGGAGACAAGTCGGCTGGAGGACGATGTATTGAATCGCGACGCAATTTGTGTGTTCCATCGTCATTAAGAGGCTCTGAACGTTACAATTAACTGTCAGTTTTGCGTCGGATTCGAAAATCTAGACTCACAGGAGAACGACCATAAGGTGCCCGAGGCAGCACTAGACCCTTGGAGACGTGTCGGCTGGAGGACGATGTATTGAGTCGCGACGCAATTTGTGTGTTCCATCGTCATTAACAGGCTCTGAACGTTACAATTAATTGTCAGTTTTGCGTCGTATTCGAAAAACTAGACTCACAGGAGAACGACCATAAGGTGCCCGAGGCACCAATAGACCCTTCGAGACAAGTCGGCTGGAGGACGATGTATTGAATCGCGACGCAATTTGTGTGTTCCATCGTCATTAAGAGGCTCAGAACGTTACAATTAATTGTCAGTTTTGCGCCGGATTCGAAAAACTAGACTCATAGGAGAACGACCAAGAGGTGCCAGGAGCAGCAATACTACCTCGGAGACATGTCGGCTGGAGGACGATGTATTGAATCGCGACGCAATTGGTGTGTTCCATCGTCAGTATCAGGATCTGAACGTTACAATTAACTGTCAGTTTTGCGTCGGATTCGAAAATCTAGACTCACAGGAGAACGACCATAAGGTGCCCGAGGCAGCACTAGACCCTTGGAGACCTGTCGGCTGGAGGACGATGTATTGAGTCGCGACGCAATTTGTGTGTGCCATCGTCATTAACAGGCTCTGAACGTTACAATTAACTGTCAGTTTTTCGTCGGATTCGAAAA
Organism: Schistocerca nitens; assembly: GCF_023898315.1. Lineage (NCBI taxonomy): Eukaryota > Metazoa > Arthropoda > Insecta > Orthoptera > Acrididae > Schistocerca > Schistocerca nitens. Next base: position 234,835,673 of record NC_064623.1, on the reverse strand, counting down.
TCTAGACTCACAGATGAACGACCATAAGGTGCCCGAGGCAGCACTACACCCTTGGAGACAAGTCGGCTGTAGGAGGATGTATTGAATCGCGACGCAATTTGTGTGTTCCATCGTCATCAAGAGGCTCTGAACGTTACAATTCACTGTCAGTTTTGCGTCGGATTCGAAAATCTAGACTCACCGATGAACGACCATAAGGTGCCCGAGGCAGCAATAGACCCTTGGAGACAAGTCGGCTGGAGGACGATGTATTGAATCGCGACGCAATTTGTGTGTTCCATCGTCATTAACAGGCTCTGAACGTTACAATTCACTGTCAGTTTTGCGTCGTATTCTGAAATCTAGACTCACAGGAGAACGAGCATATGGTGCCCGAGGCAGCACTAGACCAGGAGCAGCAATACTACCTCGGAGACATGTCGGCTGGAGGACGATGTATTGAATCGCGACGCAATTTGTGTGTTCCATCGTCAGTATCAGGCTCTGAAGGTTACAATTAACTGTCAGTTTTGCGTCGGATTCGAAAATCTAGACTCACAGGAGAACGACCATAAGGTGCCCGAGGCAGCAATAGACCCTTGGAGACAAGTCGGCTGGAGGACGATGTATTGAGTCGCGACGCAATTTGTGTGTCCCATCGTCATTAACAGGCTCTGAACGTTACAATTCACTGTCAGTTTTGCGCCGGATTCGAAAAACTAGACTCATAGGAGAACGACCAAGAGGAGCCAGGAGCAGCAATAGACCCTTGGAGACAAGTCGGCTGGAGGACGATGTATTGAATCGCGACGCAATTTGTGTGTTCCATCGTCATTAAGAGGCTCTGAACGTTACAATTAACTGTCAGTTTTGCGTCGGATTCGAAAATCTAGACTCACAGGAGAACGACCATAAGGTGCCCGAGGCAGCACTAGACCCTTGGAGACGTGTCGGCTGGAGGACGATGTATTGAGTCGCGACGCAATTTGTGTGTTCCATCGTCATTAACAGGCTCTGAACGTTACAATTAATTGTCAGTTTTGCGTCGTATTCGAAAAACTAGACTCACAGGAGAACGACCATAAGGTGCCCGAGGCACCAATAGACCCTTCGAGACAAGTCGGCTGGAGGACGATGTATTGAATCGCGACGCAATTTGTGTGTTCCATCGTCATTAAGAGGCTCAGAACGTTACAATTAATTGTCAGTTTTGCGCCGGATTCGAAAAACTAGACTCATAGGAGAACGACCAAGAGGTGCCAGGAGCAGCAATACTACCTCGGAGACATGTCGGCTGGAGGACGATGTATTGAATCGCGACGCAATTTGTGTGTTCCATCGTCAGTATCAGGATCTGAACGTTACAATTAACTGTCAGTTTTGCGTCGGTTTCGAAAATCTAGACTCACAGGAGAACGACCATAAGGTGCCCGAGGCAGCACTAGACCCTTGGAGACCTGTCGGCTGGAGGACGATGTATTGAGTCGCGACGCAATTTGTGTGTGCCATCGTCATTAACAGGCTCTGAACGTTACAATTAACTGTCAGTTTTGCGTCGGATTCGAAAATCTAGACTCACAGATGAACGACCATAAGGTGCCCGAGCAGCACTACACCCTTGGAGACAAGTCGGCTGTAGGAGGATGTATTGAATCGCGACGCAATTTGTGTGTTCCATCGTCATCAAGAGGCTCTGAACGTTACAATTCACTGTCAGTTTTGCGTCGGATTCGAAAATCTAGACTCACCGATGAACGACCATAAGGTGCCCGAGGCAGCAATAGACCCTTGGAGACAAGTCGGCTGGAGGACGATGTATTGAATCGCGACGCAATTTGTGTGTTCCATCGTCATTAACAGGCTCTGAACGTTACAATTCACTGTCAGTTTTGCGTCGTATTCTGAAATCTAGACTCACAGGAGAACGAGCATATGGTGCCCGAGGCAGCACTAGACCCTTGGAGACAAGTCGGCTGGAGGACGATGTATTGAATCGCGACGCAATTTGTGTGTTCCATCGTCATTAAGAGGCTCTGAACGTTACAATTAATTGTCAGTTTTGCGCCGGATTCGAAAAACTAGACTCATAGGAGAACGACCAAGAGGTGCCAGGAGCAGCAATACTACCTCGGAGACATGTCGGCTGGAGGACGATGTATTGAATCGCGACGCAATTTGTGTGTCCCATCGGCATTAACAGGCTCTGAACGTTACAATTAACTGTCAGTTTTGCATCGCATTCGAAAAACTAGACTCACAGGAGAACGACCATAAGGTGCCCGAGGCAGCAATAGACCCTTGGAGAAAAGTCGGCTGGAGGACGATGTATTGATTCGCGACGCAATTTGTGTGTTCCATCGTCATTAAGAGGCTCCGAACGTTACAATTAATTGTCAGAATTGCGCCGGATTCGAAAAACTAGACTCACAGGAGAACGACCATAAGGTGCCCGAGGCAGCAATAGACCCTTCGAGACAAGTCGGCTGGAGGACGATGTATTGAATCGCGACGCAATTTGTGTGTTCCATCGTCATTAAGAGGCTCTGAACCTTGCAATTAACTGTCAGTTTTGCGTCGGATTCGAAAATCTAGACTCACCGATGAACGACCATAAGGTGCCCGAGGCAGCAATAGACCCTTCGAGACAAGTCGGCTGGAGGACGATGTATTGAATCGCGACGCAATTTGTGTGTTCCATCGTCATTAACAGGCTCTGAACGTTACAATTAATTGTCAGTTTTGCGCCGGATTCGAAAAACTAGACTCATAGGAGAACGACCAAGAGGTGCCAGGAGCAGCAATACTACCTCGGAGACATGTCGGCTGGAGGACGATGTATTGAATCGCGACGCAATTTGTGTGTTCCATCGTCAGTATCAGGCTCTGAAGGTTACAATTAACTGTCAGTTTTGCGTCGGATTCGAAAATCTAGACTCACAGGAGAACGACCATAAGGTGCCCGAGGCAGCAATAGACCCTTGGAGACAAGTCGGCTGGAGGACGATGTATTGAGTCGCGACGCAATTTGTGTGTCCCATCGTCATTAACAGGCTCTGAACGTTACAATTCACTGTCAGTTTTGCGCCGGATTCGAAAAACTAGACTCATAGGAGAACGACCAAGAGGAGCCAGGAGCAGCAATAGACCCTTGGAGACAAGTCGGCTGGAGGACGATGTATTGAATCGCGACGCAATTTGTGTGTTCCATCGTCATTAAGAGGCTCTGAACGTTACAATTAACTGTCAGTTTTGCGTCGGATTCGAAAATCTAGACTCACAGGAGAACGACCATAAGGTGCCCGAGGCAGCACTAGACCCTTGGAGACGTGTCGGCTGGAGGACGATGTATTGAGTCGCGACGCAATTTGTGTGTTCCATCGTCATTAACAGGCTCTGAACGTTACAATTAATTGTCAGTTTTGCGTCGTATTCGAAAAACTAGACTCACAGGAGAACGACCATAAGGTGCCCGAGGCACCAATAGACCCTTCGAGACAAGTCGGCTGGAGGACGATGTATTGAATCGCGACGCAATTTGTGTGTTCCATCGTCATTAAGAGGCTCAGAACGTTACAATTAATTGTCAGTTTTGCGCCGGATTCGAAAAACTAGACTCATAGGAGAACGACCAAGAGGTGCCAGGAGCAGCAATACTACCTCGGAGACATGTCGGCTGGAGGACGATGTATTGAATCGCGACGCAATTTGTGTGTTCCATCGTCAGTATCAGGATCTGAACGTTACAATTAACTGTCAGTTTTGCGTCGGATTCGAAAATCTAGACTCACAGGAGAACGACCATAAGGTGCCCGAGGCAGCACTAGACCCTTGGAGACCTGTCGGCTGGAGGACGATGTATTGAGTCGCGACGCAATTTGTGTGTGCCATCGTCATTAACAGGCTCTGAACGTTACAATTAACTGTCAGTTTTGCGTCGGATTCGAAAATCTAGACTCACAGATGAACGACCGTAAGGTGCCCGAGGCAGCACTACACCCTTGGAGACAAGTCGGCTGTAGGAGGATGTATTGAATCGCGACGCAATTTGTGTGTTCCATCGTCATCAAGAGGCTCTGAACGTTACAATTCACTGTCAGTTTTGCGTCGGATTCGAAAATCTAGACTCACCGATGAACGACCATAAGGTGCCCGAGGCAGCAATAGACCCTTGGAGACAAGTCGGCTGGAGGACGATGTATTGAATCGCGACGCAATTTGTGTGTTCCATCGTCATTAACAGGCTCTGAACGTTACAATTAATTGTCAGTTTTGAGTCGTATTCGAAAAACTAGACTCACAGGAGAACGACCATAAGGTGCCCGAGGCACCAATAGACCCTTCGAGACAAGTCGGCTGGAGGACGATGTATTGAGTCGCGACGCAATTTGTGTGTCCCATCGTCATTAACAGGCTCTGAACGTTACAATTAACTGTCAGTTTTGCGTCGTATTCTGAAAACTGGACTCACAGGAGAACGACCATAAGGTGCCCGAGGCAGCAAGAGACCCTTGGAGACAGGTCGGCTGTGGGACGATGTATTGAATCGCGACGCAATTTGTGTGTTCCATCGTCATTAACAGGCTCTGAACGTTACAATTCACTGTCAGTTTTGCGTCGTATTCTGAAATCTAGACTCACAGGAGAACGAGCATATGGTGCCCGAGGCAGCACTAGACCCTTGGAGACAAGTCGGCTGGAGGACGATGTATTGAATCGCGACGCAATTTGTGTGTTCCATCGTCATTAAGAGGCTCTGAACGTTACAATTAATTGTCAGTTTTGCGCCGGATTCGAAAAACTAGACTCATAGGAGAACGACCAAGAGGTGCCAGGAGCAGCAATACTACCTCGGAGACATGTCGGCTGGAGGACGATGTATTGAATCGCGACGCAATTTGTGTGTTCCATCGTCATTAAGAGGCTCTGAACGTTACAATTAATTGTCAGTTTTGCGCCGGATTCGAAAAACTAGACTCATAGGAGAACGACCAAGAGGTGCCAGGAGCAGCAATACTACCTCGGAGACATGTCGGCTGGAGGACGATGTATTGAATCGCGACGCAATTTGTGTGTCCCATCGGCATTAACAGGCTCTGAACGTTACAATTAACTGTCAGTTTTGCATCGCATTCGAAAAACTAGACTCACAGGAGAACGACCATAAGGTGCCCGAGGCAGCAATAGACCCTTGGAGAAAAGTCGGCTGGAGGACGATGTATTGATTCGCGACGCAATTTGTGTGTTCCATCGTCATTAAGAGGCTCTGAACGTTACAATTAATTGTCAGTTTTGCGCCGGATTCGAAAAACTAGACTCACAGGAGAACGACCATAAGGTGCCCGAGGCAGCAATAGACCCTTCGAGACAAGTCGGCTGGAGGACGATGTATTGAATCGCGACGCAATTTGTGTGTTCCATCGTCATTAAGAGGCTCTGAACCTTACAATTAACTGTCAGTTTTGCGTCGGATTCGAAAATCTAGACTCACCGATGAACGACCATAAGGTGCCCGAGGCAGCAATAGACCCTTCGAGACAAGTCGGCTGGAGGACGATGTATTGAATCGCGACGCAATTTGTGTGTTCCATCGTCATTAACAGGCTCTGAACGTTACAATTAATTGTCAGTTTTGCGCCGGATACGAAAAACTAGACTCATAGGAGAACGACCAAGAGGTGCCAGGAGCAGCAATACTACCTCGGAGACATGTCGGCTGGAGGACGATGTATTGAATCGCGACGCAATTTGTGTGTTCCATCGTCAGTATCAGGCTCTGAAGGTTACAATTAACTGTCAGTTTTGCGTCGGATTCGAAAATCTAGACTCACAGGAGAACGACCATAAGGTGCCCGAGGCAGCAATAGACCCTTGGAGACAAGTCGGCTGGAGGACGATGTATTGAGTCGCGACGCAATTTGTGTGTCCCATCGTCATTAACAGGCTCTGAACGTTACAATTAACTGCCAGTTTTGCGTCGGATTCGAAAATCTAGACTCACAGGAGAACGAGCATATGGTGCCCGAGGCAGCACTAGACCCTTGGAGACAAGTCGGCTGTAGGACGATGTATTGAATCGCGACGCAATTTGTGTGTTCCATCGTCATCAAGATGGTCTGAACGTTACAATTCACTGTCAGTTTTGCGTCGGATTCGAAAATCTAGACTCACAGGAGAACGAGCATATGGTGCCCGAGGCAGCACTAGACCCTTGGAGACAAGTCGGCTGTAGGACGATGTATTGAATCGCGACGCAAATTGTGTGTTCCATCGTCATTAACAGGCTCTGAACGTTACAATTCACTGTCAGTTTTGCGTCGGATTCGAAAATCTAGACTCACAGGAGAACGAGCATATGGTGCCCGAGGCAGCACTAGACCCTTGGAGACAAGTCGGCTGTAGGACGATGTATTGAATCGCGACGCAATTTGTGTGTTCCATCGTCAATAAGAGGCTCTGAACGTTACAATTAACTGTCAGTTTTGCGTCGGATTCGAAAATCTAGACTCACAGGAGAACGAGCATAAGGTGCCCGAGGCAGCAATAGACCCTTCGAGACAAGTCGGGTGGAGGACGATGTATTGAATCGCGACGCAATTTGTGTGTTCCATCGTCATTAACAGGCTCTGAACGTTACAATTAATTGTCAGTTTTGCGTCGTATTCGAAAAACTAGTCTCACAGGAGAACGACCATAAGGTGCCCGAGGCACCAATAGACCCTTCGAGACAAGTCGGCTGGAGGACGATGTATTGAATCGCGACGCAATTTGTGTTTTCCATCGTCATTAAGAGGCTCTGAACGTTACAATTCACTCTCAGTTTTGCGTCGGATTCGAAAATCTAGACTCTCAGGAGAACGACCATAAGGTGCCCGAGGCAGCACTAGACCCTTCGAGACAAGTCGGCTGTAGGACGATGTATTGAGTCGCGACGCAATTTGTGTGTCCCATCGTCATTAACAGGCTCTGAACGTTACAATTAACTGTCAGTTTTGCATCGCATTCGAAAATCTAGACTCACAGGAGAACGAGCATATGGTGCCCGAGGCAGCACTAGACCCTTCGAGACAAGTCGGCCGTAGGACGATGTATTGAATCGCGACGCAATTTGTGTGTTCCATCGTCAATAAGAGGCTCTGAACGTTACAATTAATTGTCAGTTTTGCGTCGGATTCGATAAACTAGACTCACAGGAGAACGACCATAAGGTGCCCGAGGCACCAATAGACCCTTCGAGACAAGTCGGCTGGAGGACGATGTATTGAATCGCGACGCAATTTGTGTGTTCCATCGTCATAAACAGGCTCTGAACGTTACAATTCACTGTCAGTTTTGCGTCGGATTCGAAAGTCTAGACTCACAGGAGAACGACCATAAGGTGCCCGAGGCAGCACTAGACCCTTGGAGACAAGTCGGCTGGAGGACGATGTATTGAGTCGCGACGCAATTTGTGTGTCCCATCGTCATTAACAGGCTCTGAACGTTACAATTAACTGTCAGTTTTGCATCGCATTCGAAAAACTAGACTCACAGGAGAACGACCATAAGGTGCCCGAGGCAGCAATAGACCCTTGGAAACAAGTCGGCTGGAGGACGATGTATTGAGACGCGACGCAATTTGTGTGTCCCATCGTCATTAACAGGCTCTGAACGTTACAATTAACTGTCAGTTTTGCGTCGGATTCGAAAATCTAGACTCACAGATGAACGACCATAAGGTGCCCGAGGCAGCACTACACCCTTGGAGACAAGTCGGCGGGAGGAAGATGTATTGAATCGCGACGCAATTTGTGTGTTCCATCGTCATTAACAGGCTCTGAACATTACAATTAACTGTCAGTTTTGCATCGCATTCGAAAAACTAGACTCACAGGAGAACGACCATAAGGTGCCCGAGGCAGCAATAGACCCTTCGAGACAAGTCGGCTGGAGGACGATGTATTGAATCGCGACGCAATTTGTGTGTTCCATCGTCATTAACAGGCTCTGAACATTACAATTAACTGTCAGTTTTGCATCGCATTCGAAAAACTAGACTCACAGGAGAACGACCATAAGGTGCCCGAGGCACCAATAGGTACTTCGAGACAAGTCGGCTGGAGGACGATGTATTGAATCGCGACGCAATTTGTGTATTCCATCGTCATTAAGAGGCTCTGAACGTTACAATTAACTGTCAGTTTTGCGTCGGATTCGAAAATCTAGACTCACAGGCAGCACTAGACCCTTGGAGACAAGTCGGCTGGAGGACGATGTATTGAATCGCGACGCAATTTGTGTGTTCCATCGTCATTAAGAGGCTCTGAACCTTACAATTAACTGTCAGTTTTGCGTCGGATTCGAAAATCTAGACTCACCGATGAACGACCATAAGGTGCCCGAGGCAGCAATAGACCCTTCGAGACAAGTCGGCTGGAGGACGATGTATTGAATCGCGACGCAATTTGTGTGTTCCATCGTCATTAACAGGCTCTGAACGTTACAATTAATTGTCAGTTTTGCGCCGGATTCGAAAAACTAGACTCATAGGAGAACGACCAAGAGGTGCCAGGAGCAGCAATACTACCTCGGAGACATGTCGGCTGGAGGACGATGTATTGAATCGCGACGCAATTTGTGTGTTCCATCGTCAGTATCAGGCTCTGAAGGTTACAATTAACTGTCAGTTTTGCGTCGGATTCGAAAATCTAGACTCACAGGAGAACGACCATAAGGTGCCCGAGGCAGCAATAGACCCTTGGAGACAAGTCGGCTGGAGGACGATGTATTGAGTCGCGACGCAATTTGTGTGTCCCATCGTCATTAACAGGCTCTGAACGTTACAATTAACTGTCAGTTTTGCGTCGGGTCGAAAATCTAGACTCACAGGAGAACGAGCATATGGTGCCCGAGGCAGCACTAGACCCTTGGAGACAAGTCGGCTGTAGGACGATGTATTGAATCGCGACGCAATTTGTGTGTTCCATCGTCATCAAGAGGCTCTGAACGTTACAATTCACTGTCAGTTTTGCGTCGGATTCGAAAATCTAGACTCACAGGAGAACGAGCATATGGTGCCCGAGGCAGCACTAGACCCTTGGAGACAAGTCGGCTGTAGGACGATGTATTGAATCGCGACGCAAATTGTGTGTTCCATCGTCATTAACAGGCTCTGAACGTTACAATTCACTGTCAGTTTTGCGTCGGATTCGAAAATCTAGACTCACAGGAGAACGAGCATATGGTGCCCGAGGCAGCACTAGACCCTTGGAGACAAGTCGGCTGTAGGACGATGTATTGAATCGCGACGCAACTTGTGTGTTCCATCGTCATTAAGAGGCTCTGAACGTTACAATTAACTGTCAGTTTTGCGTCGGATTCGAAAATCTAGACTCACAGGAGAACGAGCATAAGGTGCCCGAGGCAGCAATAGACCCTTCGAGACAAGTCGGCCGGAGGACGATGTATTGAATCGCGACGCAATTTGTGTGTTCCATCGTCAATAAGAGGCTCTGAACGTTACAATTAATTGTCAGTTTTTCGTCGGATTCGATAAACTAGACTCACAGGAGAACGACCATAAGGTGCCCGAGGCACCAATAGACCCTTCGAGACAAGTCGGCTGGAGGACGATGTATTGAATCGCGACGCAATTTGTGTGTTCCATCGTCATCAAGAGGCTCTGAACGTTACAATTCACTCTCAGTTTTGCGACGGATTCGAAAATCTAGACTCACAGGAGAACGACCATAAGGTGCCCGACGCAGCACTAGACCCTTGGAGACAAGTCGGCTGTAGGACGATGTATTGAGTCGCGACGCAATTTGTGTGTCCCATCGTCATTAACAGGCTCTGAACGTTACAATTAACTGTCAGTTTTGCGTCGGATTCGAAAATCTAGACTCACAGGAGAACGAGCATATGGTGCCCGAGGCAACACTAGACCCTTGGAGACAAGTCGGCTGGAGGACGATGTATTGAATCGCGACGCAATTTGTGTGTTCCATCGTCATAAACAGGCTCTGAACGTTACAATTCACTGTCAGTTTTGCGTCGGATTCGAAAGTCTAGACTCACAGGAGAACGACCATAAGGTGCCCGAGGCAGCACTAGACCCTTGGAGACAAGTCGGCTGGAGGACGATGTATTGAGTCGCGACGCCATTTGTGTGTCCCATCGTCATTAACAGGCTCTGAACGTTACAATTAACTGTCAGTTTTGCATCGCATTCGAAAAACTAGACTCACAGGAGAACGACCATAAGGTGCCCGAGGCAGCAATAGACCCTTGGAGACAAGTCGGCTGGAGGACGATGTATTGAGACGCGACGCAATTTGTGTGTCCCATCGTCATTAACAGGCTCTGAACGTTACAATTAACTGTCAGTTTTGCGTCGGATTCGAAAATCTAGACTCACAGATGAACGACCATAAGGTGCCCGAGGCAGCACTACATCCTTGGAGACAAGTCGGCGGGAGGAAGATGTATTGAATCGCGACGCAATTTGTGTGTTCCATCGTCATTAACAGGCTCTGAACATTACAATTAACTGTCAGTTTTGCATCGCATTCGAAAAACTAGACTCACAGGAGAACGACCATAAGGTGCCCGAGGCAGCAATAGACCCTTCGAGACAAGTCGGCTGGAGGACGATGTATTGAATCGCGACGCAATTTGTGTGTTCCATCGTCATTAACAGGCTCTGAACATTACAATTAACTGTCAGTTTTGCATCGCATTCGAAAAACTAGACTCACAGGAGAACGACCATAAGGTGCCCGAGGCACCAATAGGTACTTCGAGACAAGTCGGCTGGAGGACGATGTATTGAATCGCGACGCAATTTGTGTGTTCCATCGTCATTAAGAGGCTCTGAACGTTACAATTAACTGTCAGTTTTGCGTCGGATTCGAAAATCTAGACTCACAGGCAGCACTAGACCCTTGGAGACAAGTCGGCTGGAGGACGATGTATTGAATCGCGACGCAATTTGTGTGTTCCATCGTCATTAAGAGGCTCTGAACCTTACAATTAACTGTCAGTTTTGCGTCGGATTCGAAAATCTAGACTCACCGATGAACGACCATAAGGTGCCCGAGGCAGCAATAGACCCTTCGAGACAAGTCGGCTGGAGGACGATGTATTGAATCGCGACGCAATTTGTGTGTTCCATCGTCATTAACAGGCTCTGAACGTTACAATTAATTGTCAGTTTTGCGCCGGATTCGAAAAACTAGACTCATAGGAGAACGACCAAGAGGTGCCAGGAGCAGCAATACTACCTCGGAGACATGTCGGCTGGAGGACGATGTATTGAATCGCGACGCAATTTGTGTGTTTCATCGTCAGTATCAGGCTCTGAAGGTTACAATTAACTGTCAGTTTTGCGTCGGATTCGAAAATCTAGACTCACAGGAGAACGACCATAAGGTGCCCGAGGCAGCAATAGACCCTTGGAGACAAGTCGGCTGGAGGACGATGTATTGAGTCGCGACGCAATTTGTGTGTCCCATCGTCATTAACAGGCTCTGAACGTTACAATTAACTGTCAGTTTTGCGTCGGATTCGAAAATCTAGACTCACAGGAGAACGAGCATATGGTGCCCGAGGCAGCACTAGACCCTTGGAGACAAGTCGGCTGTAGGACGATGTATTGAATCGCGACGCAATTTGTGTGTTCCATCGTCATCAAGAGGCTCTGAACGTTACAATTCACTGTCAGTTTTGCGTCGGATTCGAAAATCTAGACTCACAGGAGAACGAGCATATGGTGCCCGAGGCAGCACTAGACCCTTGGAGACAAGTCGGCTGTAGGACGATGTATTGAATCGCGACGCAAATTGTGTGTTCCATCGTCATTAACAGGCTCTGAACGTTACAATTCACTGTCAGTTTTGCGTCGGATTCGAAAATCTAGACTCACAGGAGAACGAGCATATGGTGCCCGAGGCAGCACTAGACCCTTGGAGACAAGTCGGCTGTAGGACGATGTATTGAATCGCGACGCAATTTGTGTGTTCCATCGTCATTAAGAGGCTCTGAACGTTACAATTAACTGTCAGTTTTGCGTCGGATTCGAAAATCTAGACTCACAGGAGAACGAGCATAAGGTGCCCGAGGCAGCAATAGACCCTTCGAGACAAGTCGGCTGGAGGACGATGTATTGAATCGCGACGCAATTTGTGTGTTCCATCGTCAATAAGAGGCTCTGAACGTTACAATTAATTGTCAGTTTTGCGTCGGATTCGATAAACTAGACTCACAGGAGAACGACCATAAGGTGCCCGAGGCACCAATAGACCCTTCGAGACAAGTCGGCTGGAGGACGATGTATTGAATCGCGACGCAATTTGTGTGTTCCATCGTCATCAAGAGGCTCTGAACGTTACAATTCACTCTCAGTTTTGCGACGGATTCGAAAATCTAGACTCACAGGAGAACGACCATAAGGTGCCCGACGCAGCACTAGACCCTTGGAGACAAGTCGGCTGTAGGACGATGTATTGAGTCGCGACGCAATTTGTGTGTCCCATCGTCATTAACAGGCTCTGAACGTTACAATTAACTGTCAGTTTTGCGTCGGATTCGAAAATCTAGACTCACAGGAGAACGAGCATATGGTGCCCGAGGCAACACTAGACCCTTGGAGACAAGTCGGCTGTAGGACGATGTATTGAATCGCGACGCAATTTGTGTGTTCCATCGTCATAAACAGGCTCTGAACGTTACAATTCACTGTCAGTTTTGCGTCGGATTCGAAAGTCTAGACTCACAGGAGAACGACCATAAGGTGCCCGAGGCAGCACTAGACCCTTGGAGACAAGTCGGCTGGAGGACGATGTATTGAGTCGCGACGCAATTTGTGTGTCCCATCGTCATTAACAGGCTCTGAACGTTACAATTAACTGTCAGTTTTGCATCGCATTCGAAAAACTAGACTCACAGGAGAACGACCATAAGGTGCCCGAGGCAGCACTAGACCCTTGGAGACAAGTCGGCTGGAGGACGATGTATTGAGTCGCGACGCCATTTGTGTGTCCCATCGTCATTAACAGGCTCTGAACGTTACAATTAACTGTCAGTTTTGCATCGCATTCGAAAAACTAGACTCACAGGAGAACGACCATAAGGTGCCCGAGGCAGCACTACACCATTGGAGACAAGTCGGCGGGAGGAAGATGTACTGAATCGCGACGCAATTTGTGTGTTCCATCGTCATTAACAGGCTCTGAACATTACAATTAACTGTCAGTTTTGCATCGCATTCGAAAAACTAGACTCACAGGAGAACGACCATAAGGTGCCCGAGGCAGCAATAGACCCTTCGAGACAAGTCGGCTGGAGGACGATGTATTGAGACGCGACGCAATTTGTGTGTCCCATCGTCATTAACAGGCTCTGAACGTTACAATTAACTGTCAGTTTTGCGTCGGATTCGAAAATCTAGACTCACAGATGAACGACCATAAGGTGCCCGAGGCAGCACTACACCCTTGGAGACAAGTCGGCGGGAGGAAGATGTATTGAATCGCGACGCAATTTGTGTGTTCCATCGTCATTAACAGGCTCTGAACATTACAATTAACTGTCAGTTTTGCATCGCATTCGAAAAACTAGACTCACAGGAGAACGACCATAAGGTGCCCGAGGCAGCAATAGACCCTTCGAGACAAGTCGGCTGGAGGACGATGTATTGAATCGCGACGCAATTTGTGTGTTCCATCGTCATTAACAGGCTCTGAACATTACAATTAACTGTCAGTTTTGCATCGCATTCGAAAAACTAGACTCACAGGAGAACGACCATAAGGTGCCCGAGGCACCAATAGGTACTTCGAGACAAGTCGGCTGGAGGACGATGTATTGAATCGCGACGCAATTTGTGTGTTCCATCGTCATTAAGAGGCTCTGAACGTTACAATTAACTGTCAGTTTTGCGTCGGATTCGAAAATCTAGACTCACAGGCAGCACTAGACCCTTGGAGACAAGTCGGCTGGAGGACGATGTATTGAATCGCGACGCAATTTGTGTGTTCCATCGTCATTAAGAGGCTCTGAACCTTACAATTAACTGTCAGTTTTGCGTCGGATTCGAAAATCTAGACTCACCGATGAACGACCATAAGGTGCCCGAGGCAGCATTAGACCCTTCGAGACAAGTCGGCTGGAGGACGATGTATTGAATCGCGACGCAATTTGTGTGTTCCATCGTCATTAACAGGCTCTGAACGTTACAATTAATTGTCAGTTTTGCGCCGGATTCGAAAAACTAGACTCATAGGAGAACGACCAAGAGGTGCCAGGAGCAGCAATACTACCTCGGAGACATGTCGGCTGGAGGACGATGTATTGAATCGCGACGCAATTTGTGTGTTTCATCGTCAGTATCAGGCTCTGAAGGTTACAATTAACTGTCAGTTTTGCGTCGGATTCGAAAATCTAGACTCACAGGAGAACGACCATAAGGTGCCCGAGGCAGCAATAGACCCTTGGAGACAAGTCGGCTGGAGGACGATGTATTGAGTCGCGACGCAATTTGTGTGTCCCATCGTCATTAACAGGCTCTGAACGTTACAATTAACTGTCAGTTTTGCGTCGGATTCGAAAATCTAGACTCACAGGAGAACGAGCATATGGTGCCCGAGGCAGCACTAGACCCTTGGAGACAAGTCGGCTGTAGGACGATGTATTGAATCGCGACGCAATTTGTGTGTTCCATCGTCATCAAGAGGCTCTGAACGTTACAATTCACTGTCAGTTTTGCGTCGGATTCGAAAATCTAGACTCACAGGAGAACGAGCATATGGTGCCCGAGACAGCACTAGACCCTTGGAGACAAGTCGGCTGTAGGACGATGTATTGAATCGCGACGCAAATTGTGTGTTCCATCGTCATTAACAGGCTCTGAACGTTACAATTCACTGTCAGTTTTGCGTCGGATTCGAAAATCTAGACTCACAGGAGAACGAGCATATGGTGCCCGAGGCAGCACTAGACCCTTGGAGACAAGTCGGCTGTAGGACGATGTATTGAATCGCGACGCAATTTGTGTGTTCCATCGTCATTTAGAGGCTCTGAACGTTACAATTAACTGTCAGTTTTGCGTCGGATTCGAAAATCTAGACTCACAGGAGAACGAGCATAAGGTGCCCGAGGCAGCGATAGACCCTTCGAGACAAGTCGGGTGGAGGACGATGTATTGAATCGCGACGCAATTTGTGTGTTCCATCGTCATTAACAGGCTCTGAACGTTACAATTAATTGTCAGTTTTGCGTCGTATTCGAAAAACTAGTCTCACAGGAGAACGACCATAAGGTGCCCGAGGCACCAATAGACCCTTCGAGACAAGTCGGCTGGAGGACGATGTATTGAATCGCGACGCAATTTGTGTGTCCCATCGTCATTAACAGGCTCTGAACGTTACAATTAACTGTCAGTTTTGCATCGCATTCGAAAATCTAGACTCACAGGAGAACGAGCATATGGTGCCCGAGGCAGCACTAGACCCTTCGAGACAAGTCGGCCGGAGGACGATGTATTGAATCGCGACGCAATTTGTGTGTTCCATCGTCAATAAGACGCTCTGAACGTTACAATTAATTGTCAGTTTTGCGTCGGATTCGATAAACTAGACTCACAGGAGAACGACCATAAGGTGCCCGAGGCACCAATAGACCCTTCGAGACAAGTCGGCTGGAGGACGATGTATTGAATCGCGACGCAATTTGTGTGTTCCATCGTCATCAAGAGGCTCTGAACGTTACAATTCACTCTCAGTTTTGCGACGGATTCGAAAATCTAGACTCACAGGAGAACGACCATAAGGTGCCCGACGCAGCACTAGACCCTTGGAGACAAGTCGGCTGTAGGACGATGTATTGAGTCGCGACGCAATTTGTGTGTCCCATCGTCATTAACAGGCTCTGAACGTTACAATTAACTGTCAGTTTTGCGTCGGATTCGAAAATCTAGACTCACAGGAGAACGAGCATATGGTGCCCGAGGCAACACTAGACCCTTGGAGACAAGTCGGCTGTAGGACGATGTATTGAATCGCGACGCAATTTGTGTGTTCCATCGTCATAAACAGGCTCTGAACGTTACAATTCACTGTCAGTTTTGCGTCGGATTCGAAAGTCTAGACTCACAGGAGAACGACCATCAGGTGCCCGAGGCAGCACTAGACCCTTGGAGACAAGTCGGCTGGAGGACGATGTATTGAGTCGCGACGCAATTTGTGTGTTCCATCGTCATTAACAGGCTCTGAACATTACAATTAACTGTCAGTTTTGCATCGCATTCGAAAAACTAGACTCACAGGAGAACGACCATAAGGTGCCCGAGGCACCAATAGGTACTTCGAGACAAGTCGGCTGGAGGACGATGTATTGAATCGCGACGCAATTTGTGTATTCCATCGTCATTAAGAGGCTCTGAACGTTACAATTAACTGTCAGTTTTGCGTCGGATTCGAAAATCTAGACTCACAGGCAGCACTAGACCCTTGGAGACAAGTCGGCTGGAGGACGATGTATTGAATCGCGACGCAATTTGTGTGTTCCATCGTCATTAAGAGGCTCTGAACCTTACAATTAACTGTCAGTTTTGCGTCGGATTCGAAAATCTAGACTCACCGATGAACGACCATAAGGTGCCCGAGGCAGCAATAGACCCTTCGAGACAAGTCGGCTGGAGGACGATGTATTGAATCGCGACGCAATTTGTGTGTTCCATCGTCATTAACAGGCTCTGAACGTTACAATTAATTGTCAGTTTTGCGCCGGATTCGAAAAACTAGACTCATAGGAGAACGACCAAGAGGTGCCAGGAGCAGCAATACTACCTCGGAGACATGTCGGCTGGAGGACGATGTATTGAATCGCGACGCAATTTGTGTGTTCCATCGTCAGTATCAGGCTCTGAAGGTTACAATTAACTGTCAGTTTTGCGTCGGATTCGAAAATCTAGACTCACAGGAGAACGACCATAAGGTGCCCGAGGCAGCAATAGACCCTTGGAGACAAGTCGGCTGGAGGACGATGTATTGAGTCGCGACGCAATTTGTGTGTCCCATCGTCATTAACAGGCTCTGAACGTTACAATTAACTGTCAGTTTTGCGTCGGATTCGAAAATCTAGACTCACAGGAGAACGAGCATATGGTGCCCGAGGCAGCACTAGACCCTTGGAGACAAGTCGGCTGTAGGACGATGTATTGAATCGCGACGCAATTTGTGTGTTCCATCGTCATCAAGAGGCTCTGAACGTTACAATTCACTGTCAGTTTTGCGTCGGATTCGAAAATCTAGACTCACAGGAGAACGAGCATATGGTGCCCGAGGCAGCACTAGACCCTTGGAGACAAGTCGGCTGTAGGACGATGTATTGAATCGCGACGCAAATTGTGTGTTCCATCGTCATTAACAGGCTCTGAACGTTACAATTCACTGTCAGTTTTGCGTCGGATTCGAAAATCTAGACTCACAGGAGAACGAGCATATGGTGCCCGAGGCAGCACTAGACCCTTGGAGACAAGTCGGCTGTAGGACGATGTATTGAATCGCGACGCAATTTGTGTGTTCCATCGTCATTAAGAGGCTCTGAACGTTACAATTAACTGTCAGTTTTGCGTCGGATTCGAAAATCTAGACTCACAGGAGAACGAGCATAAGGTGCCCGAGGCAGCAATAGACCCTTCGAGACAAGTCGGCCGGAGGACGATGTATTGAATCGCGACGCAATTTGTGTGTTCCATCGTCAATAAGAGGCTCTGAACGTTAGAATTAATTGTCAGTTTTGCGTCGGATTCGATAAACTAGACTCACAGGAGAACGACCATAAGGTGCCCGAGGCACCAATAGACCCTTCGAGACAAGTCGGCTGGAGGACGATGTATTGAATCGCGACGCAATTTGTGTGTTCCATCGTCATCAAGAGGCTCTGAACGTTACAATTCACTCTCAGTTTTGCGACGGATTCGAAAATCTAGACTCACAGGAGAACGACCATAAGGTGCCCGACGCAGCACTAGACCCTTGGAGACAAGTCGGCTGTAGGACGATGTATTGAGTCGCGACGCAATTTGTGTGTCCCATCGTCATTAACAGGCTCTGAACGTTACAATTAACTGTCAGTTTTGCGTCGGATTCGAAAATCTAGACTCACAGGAGAACGAGCATATGGTGCCCGAGGCAACACTAGACCCTTGGAGACAAGTCGGCTGGAGGACGATGTATTGAGACGCGACGCAATTTGTGTGTCCCATCGTCATTAAAAGGCTCTGAACGTTACAATTAACTGTCAGTTTTGCGTCGGATTCGAAAATCTAGACTCACAGATGAACGACCATAAGGTGCCCGAGGCAGCACTACACCCTTGGAGACAAGTCGGCGGGAGGAAGATGTATTGAATCGCGACGCAATTTGTGTGTTCCATCGTCATTAACAGGCTCTGAACATTACAATTAACTGTCAGTTTTGCATCGCATTCGAAAAACTAGACTTACAGGAGAACGACCATAAGGTGCCCGAGGCAGCAATAGACCCTTCGAGACAAGTCGGCTGGAGGACGATGTATTGAATCGCGACGCAATTTGTGTGTTCCATCGTCATTAACAGGCTCTGAACATTACAATTAACTGTCAGTTTTGCATCGCATTCGAAAAACTAGACTCACAGGAGAACGACCATAAGGTGCCCGAGGCACCAATAGGTACTTCGAGACAAGTCGGCTGGAGGACGATGTATTGAATCGCGACGCAATTTGTGTGTTCCATCGTCATTAAGAGGCTCTGAACGTTACAATTAACTGTCAGTTTTGCGTCGGATTCGAAAATCTAGACTCACAGGCAGCACTAGACCCTTGGAGACAAGTCGGCTGGAGGACGATGTATTGAATCGCGACGCAATTTGTGTGTTCCATCGTCATTAAGAGGCTCTGAACCTTACAATTAACTGTCAGTTTTGCGTCGGATTCGAAAATCTAGACTCACCGATGAACGACCATAAGGTGCCCGAGGCAGCAATAGACCCTTGGAGACAAGTCGGCTGGAGGACGATGTATTGAGTCGCGACGCAATTTGTGTGTCCCATCGTCATTAACAGGCTCTGAACGTTACAATTAACTGTCAGTTTTGCGTCGGATTCGAAAATCTAGACTCACAGGAGAACGAGCATATGGTGCCCGAGGCAGCACTAGACCCTTGGAGACAAGTCGGCTGTAGGACGATGTATTGAATCGCGACGCAAATTGTGTGTTCCATCGTCATTAACAGGCTCTGAACGTTACAATTAATTGTCAGTTTTGCGTCGTATTCGAAAAACTAGTCTCACAGGAGAACGACCATAAGGTGCCCGAGGCACCAATAGACCCTTCGAGACAAGTCGGCTGGAGGACGATGTATTGAATCGCGACGCAATTTGTGTGTTCCATCGTCATTAAGAGGCTCTGAACGTTACAATTCACTCTCAGTTTTGCGTCGGATTCGAAAATCTAGACTCACAGGAGAACGACCATAAGGGGCCCGAGGCAGCACTAGACCCTTGGAGACAAGTCGGCTGTAGGACGATGTATTGAGTCGCGACGCAATTTGTGTGTCCCATCGTCATTAACAGGCTCTGAACGTTACAATTAACTGTCAGTTTTGCATCGCATTCGAAAATCTAGACCCACAGGAGAACGAGCATATGGTGCCCGAGGCAGCACTAGACCCTTCGAGACAAGTCGGCCGGAGGACGATGTATTGAATCGCGACGCAATTTGTGTGTTCCATCGTCAATAAGAGGCTCTGAACGTTACAATTAATTTTCAGTTTTGCGTCGGATTCGATAAACTAGACTCACAGGAGAACGACCATAAGGTGCCCGAGGCAGCAATAGACCCTTCGAGACAAGTCGGCTGGAGGACGATGTATTGAATCGCGACGCAATTTGTGTGTTCCATCGTCATTAACAGGCTCTGAACATTACAATTAACTGTCAGTTTTGCATCGCATTCGAAAAACTAGACTCACAGGAGAACGACCATAAGGTGCCCGAGGCACCAATAGGTACTTCGAGACAAGTCGGCTGGAGGACGATGTATTGAATCGCGACGCAATTTGTGTGTTCCATCGTCATTAAGAGGCTCTGAACGTTACAATTAACTGTCATTTTTGCGTCGGATTCGAAAATCTAGACTCACAGGCAGCACTAGACCCTTGGAGACAAGTCGGCTGGAGGACGATGTATTGAATCGCGACGCAATTTGTGTGTTCCATCGTCATTAAGAGGCTCTGAACCTTACAATTAACTGTCAGTTTTGCGTCGGATTCGAAAATCTAGACTCACAGGAGAACGACCATAGGGTGCCCGAGGCAGCACTAGACCCTTGGAGACAAGTCGGCTGGAGGACGATGTATTGAGTCGCGACGCAATTTGTGTGTTCCATCGTCATTAACAGGCTCTGAACGTTACAATTCACTGTCAGTTTTGCGCCGGATTCGAAAAACTAGACTCATAGGAGAACGACCAAGAGGTGCCAGGAGCAGCAATAGACCCTTGGAGACAAGTCGGCTGGAGGACGATGTATTGAATCGCGACGCAATTTGTGTGTTCCATCGTCATTAAGAGGCTCTGAACGTTACAATTAACTGTCAGTTTTGCGTCGGATTCGAAAATCTAGACTCACAGGAGAACGAGCATAAGGTGCCCGAGGCAGCAATAGACCCTTCGAGACAAGTCGGGTGGAGGACGATGTATTGAATCGCGACGCAATTTGTGTGTTCCATCGTCATTAACAGGCTCTGAACGTTACAATTAATTGTCAGTTTTGCGTCGTATTCGAAAAACTAGTCTCACAGGAGAACGACCATAAGGTGCCCGAGGCACCAATAGACCCTTCGAGACAAGTCGGCTGGAGGACGATGTATTGAATCGCGACGCAATTTGTGTGTTCCATCGTCATTAAGAGGCTCTGAACGTTACAATTCACTCTCAGTTTTGCGTCGGATTCGAAAATCTAGACTCACAGGAGAACGACCATAAGGTGCCCGAGGCAGCAATAGACCCTTGGAGACAAGTCGGCTGTAGGACGATGTATTGAGTCGCGACGCAATTTGTGTGTCCCATCGTCATTAACAGGCTCTGAACGTTACAATTAACTGTCAGTTTTGCATCGCATTCGAAAATCTAGACCCACAGGAGAACGAGCATATGGTGCCCGAGGCAGCACTAGACCCTTCGAGACAAGTCGGCCGGAGGACGATGTATTGAATCGCGACGCAATTTGTGTGTTCCATCGTCAATAAGAGGCTCTGAACGTTACAATTAATTGTCAGTTTTGCGTCGGATTCGATAAACTAGACTCACAGGAGAACGACCATAAGGTGCCCGAGGCACCAATAGACCCTTCGAGACAAGTCGGCTGGAGGACGATGTATTGAATCGCGACGCAATTTGTGTGTTCCATCGTCATCAAGAGGCTCTGAACGTTACAATTCACTCTCAGTTTTGCGTCGGATTCGAAAATCTAGACTCACAGGAGAACGACCATAAGGTGCCCGACGCAGCACTAGACCCTTGGAGACAAGTCGGCTGTAGGACGATGTATTGAGTCGCGACGCAATTTGTGTGTCCCATCGTCATTAACAGGCTCTGAACGTTACAATTAACTGTCAGTTTTGCGTCGGATTCGAAAATCTAGACTCACAGGAGAACGACCATAAGGTGCCCGAGGCAGCAATAGACCCTTCGAGACAAGTCGGCTGGAGGACGATGTATTGAATCGCGACGCAATTTGTGTGTTGCATCGTCATTAACAGGCTCTGAACATTACAATTAACTGTCAGTTTTGCATCGCATTCGAAAAACTAGACTCACAGGAGAACGACCATAAGGTGCCCGAGGCAGCAATAGACCCTTCGAGACAAGTCGGCTGGAGGACGATGTATTGAATCGCGACGCAATTTGTGTGTTCCATCGTCATTAACAGGCTCTGAACATTACAATTAACTGTCAGTTTTGCATCGCATTCGAAAATCTAGACTCACAGGAGAACGACCATAAGGTGCCCGAGGCACCAATAGGTACTTCGAGACAAGTCGGCTGGAGGACGATGTATTGAATCGCGACGCAATTTGTGTGTTCCATCGTCATTAAGAGGCTCTGAACGTTACAATTAACTGTCATTTTTGCGTCGGATTCGAAAATCTAGACTCACAGGCAGCACTAGACCCTTGGAGACAAGTCGGCTGGAGGACGATGTATTGAATCGCGACGCAATTTGTGTGTTCCATCGTCATTAAGAGGCTCTGAACCTTACAATTAACTGTCAGTTTTGCGTCGGATTCGGAAATCTAGACTCACAGGAGAACGACCATAGGGTGCCCGAGGCAGCACTAGACCCTTGGAGACAAGTCGGCTGGAGGACGATGTATTGAGTCGCGACGCAATTTGTGTGTCCCATCGTCATTAACAGGCTCTGAACGTTACAATTCACTGTCAGTTTTGCGCCGGATTCGAAAAACTAGACTCATAGGAGAACGACCAAGAGGTGCCCGAGGCACCAATAGACCCTTCGAGACAAGTCGGCTGGAGGACGATGTATTGAATCGCGACGCAATTTGTGTGTTCCATCGTCAATAAGAGGCTCTGAACGTTACAATTAATTGTCAGTTTTGCGTCGGATTCGATAAACTAGACTCACAGGAGAACGACCATAAGGTGCCCGAGGCACCAATAGACCCTTCGAGACAAGTCGGCTGGAGGACGATGTATTGAATCGCGATGCAATTTGTGTGTTCCATCGTCATCAAGAGGCTCTGAACGTTACAATTCACTCTCAGTTTTGCGTCGGATTCGAAAATCTAGACTCACAGGAGAACGAGCATATGGTGCCCGAGGCAGCACTAGACCCTTGGAGACAAGTCGGCTGTAGGACGATGTATTGAATCGCGACGCAATTTGTGTGTTCCATCGTCATCAAGAGGCTCTGAACGTTACAATTCACTGTCAGTTTTGCGTCGGATTCGAAAATCTAGACTCACAGGAGAACGAGCATATGGTGCCCGAGGCAGCACTAGACCCTTGGAGACAAGTCGGCTGGAGGACGATGTATTGAATCGCGACGCAAATTGTGTGTTCCATCGTCATTAACAGGCTCTGAACGTTACAATTCACTGTCAGTTTTGCGTCGGATTCGAAAATCTAGACTCACAGGAGAACGAGCATATGGTGCCCGAGGCAGCACTAGACCCTTGGAGACAAGTCGGCTGTAGGACGATGTATTGAATCGCGACGCAATTTGTGTGTTCCATCGTCATTAAGAGGCTCTGAACGTTACAATTAACTGTCAGTTTTGCGTCGGATTCGAAAATCTAGACTCACAGGAGAACGAGCATAAGGTGCTCGAGGCAGCAATAGACCCTTCGAGACAAGTCGGCTGGAGGACGATGTATTGAATCGCGACGCAATTTGTGTGTTCCATCGTCATTAACAGGCTCTGAACGTTACAATTAATTGTCAGTTTTGCGTCGTATTCGAAAAACTAGTCTCACAGGAGAACGACCATAAGGTGCCCGAGGCACCAATAGACCCTTCGAGACAAGTCGGCTGGAGGACGATGTATTGAATCGCGACGCAATTTGTGTGTTCCATCGTCATTAAGAGGCTCTGAACGTTACAATTCACTCTCAGTTTTGCGTCGGATTCGAAAATCTAGACTCACAGGAGAACGACCATAAGGTGCCCGAGGCAGCATTAGACCCTTGGAGACAAGTCGGCTGTAGGACGATGTATTGAGTCGCGACGCAATTTGTGTGTCCCATCGTCATTAACAGGCTCTGAACGTTACAATTAACTGTCAGTTTTGCATCGCATTCGAAAATCTAGACTCACAGGAGAACGAACATATGGTGCCCGAGGCAGCACTAGACCCTTCGAGACAAGTCGGCCGGAGGACGATGTATTGAATCGCGACGCAATTTGTGTGTTCCATCGTCAATAAGAGGCTCTGAACGTTACAATTAATTGTCAGTTTTGCGTCGGATTCGATAAACTAGACTCACAGGAGAACGACCATAAGGTGCCCGAGGCACCAATAGACCCTTCGAGACAAGTCGGCTGGAGGACGATGTATTGAATCGCGACGCAATTTGTGTGTTCCATCGTCATCAAGAGGCTCTGAACGTTACAATTCACTCTCAGTTTTGCGTCGGATTCGAAAATCTAGACTCACAGGAGAACGACCATAAGGTGCCCGACGCAGCACTAGACCCTTGGAGACAAGTCGGCTGTAGGACGATGTATTGAGTCGCGACGCAATTTGTGTGTCCCATCGTCATTAACAGGCTCTGAACGTTACAATTAACTGTCAGTTTTGCGTCGGATTCGAAAATCTAGACTCACAGGAGAACGACCATAAGGTGCCCGAGGCAGCAATAGACCCTTCGAGACAAGTCGGCTGGAGGACGATGTATTGAATCGCGACGCAATTTGTGTGTTGCATCGTCATTAACAGGCTCTGAACATTACAATTAACTGTCAGTTTTGCATCGCATTCGAAAAACTAGACTCACAGGAGAACGACCATAAGGTGCCCGAGGCAGCAATAGACCCTTCGAGACAAGTCGGCTGGAGGACGATGTATTGAATCGCGACGCAATTTGTGTGTTCCATCGTCATTAACAGGCTCTGAACATTACAATTAACTGTCAGTTTTGCATCGCATTCGAAAAACTAGACTCACAGGAGAACGACCATAAGGTGCCCGAGGCACCAATAGGTACTTCGAGACAAGTCGGCTGGAGGACGATGTATTGAATCGCGACGCAATTTGTGTGTTCCATCGTCATTAAGAGGCTCTGAACGTTACAATTAACTGTCATTTTTGCGTCGGATTCGAAAACTTAGACTCACAGGCAGCACTAGACCCTTGGAGACAAGTCGGCTGGAGGACGATGTATTGAATCGCGACGCAATTTGTGTGTTCCATCGTCATTAAGAGGCTCTGAACCTTACAATTAACTGTCAGTTTTGCGTCTGAATCGAAAATCTAGACTCACAGGAGAACGACCATAGGGTGCCCGAGGCAGCACTAGACCCTTGGAGACAAGTCGGCTGGAGGACGATGTATTGAGTCGCGACGCAATTTGTGTGTCCCATCGTCATTAACAGGCTCTGAACGTTACAATTCACTGTCAGTTTTGCGCCGGATTCGAAAAACTAGACTCATAGGAGAACGACCAAGAGGTGCCAGGAGCAGCAATAGACCCTTGGAGACAAGTCGGCTGGAGGACGATGTATTGAATCGCGACGCAATTTGTGTGTTCCATCGTCATTAAGAGGCTCTGAACGTTACAATTAAATGTCAGTTTTGCGTCGGATTCGAAAATCTAGACTCACAGGAGAACGACCATAAGGTGCCCGAGGCAGCACTAGACCCTTGGAGACGTGTCGGCTGGAGGACGATGTATTGAGTCGCGACGCAATTTGTGTGTTCCATCGTCATTAACAGGCTCTGAACGTTACAATTAATTGTCAGTTTTGCGTCGTATTCGAAAAACTAGACTCACAGGAGAACGACCATAAGGTGCCCGAGGCACCAATAGACCCTTCGAGACAAGTCGGCTGGAGGACGATGTATTGAATCGCGACGCAATTTGTGTGTTCCATCGTCAATAAGAGGCTCTGAACGTTACAATTAATTGTCAGTTTTGCGTCGGATTCGATAAACTAGACTCACAGGAGAACGACCATAAGGTGCCCGAGGCACCAATAGACCCTTCGAGACATGTCGGCTGGAGGACGATGTATTGAATCGCGATGCAATTTGTGTGTTCCATCGTCATCAAGAGGCTCTGAACGTTACAATTCACTCTCAGTTTTGCGTCGGATTCGAAAATCTAGACTCACAGGAGAACGACCATAAGGTGCCCGACGCATCACTAGACCCTTGGGGACAAGTCGGCTGTAGGACGATGTATTGAGTCCCGACGCAATTTGTGTGTCCCATCGTCATTAACAGGCTCTGAACGTTACAATTAACTGTCAGTTTTGCGTCGGATTCGAAAATCTGGACTCACTGGAGAACGAGCATATGGTGCCCGAGGCAGCACTAGACCCTTGGAGACAAGTCGGCTGTAGGACGATGTATTGAATCGCGACGCAATTTGTGTGTTCCATCGTCATCAAGAGGCTCTAAACGTTACAATTCACTGTCAGTTTTGCGTCGGATTCGAAAATCTAGACTCACAGGAGAACGAGCATATGGTGCCCGAGGCAGCACTAGACCCTTGGAGACAAGTCGGCTGTAGGACGATGTATTGAATCGCGACGCAATTTGTGTGTTCCATCGTCATTAACAGGCTCTGAACGTTACAATTCACTGTCAGTTTTGCGTCGGATTTGAAAATCTAGACTCACAGGAGAACGACCATAAGGTGCCCGAGGCAGCACTAGACCCTTGGAGACAAGTCGGCTGGAGGACGATGTATTGAGTCGCGACGCAATTTGTGTGTCCCATCGTCATTAACAGGCTCTGAACGTTACAATTAACTGTCAGTTTTGCATCGCATTCGAAAAACTAGACTCACAGGAGAACGACCATAAGGTGCCCGAGGCAGCAATAGACCCTTGGAGACAAGTCGGCTGGAGGACGAGCTATTGAGACGCGACGCAATTTGTGTGTCCCATCGTCATTAACAGGCTCTGAACGTTACAATTAACTGTCAGTTTTGCGTCGGATTCGAAAATCTAGACTCACAGATGAACGACCATAAGGTGCCCGAGGCAGCACTACACCCTTGGAGACAAGTCGGCGGGAGGAAGATGTATTGAATCGCGACGCAATTTGTGTGTTCCATCGTCATTAACAGGCTCTGAACATTACAATTAACTGTCAGTTTTGCATCGCATTCGAAAAACTAGACTCACAGGAGAACGACCATAAGGTGCCCGAGGCAGCAATAGACCCTTCGAGACAAGTCGGCTGGAGGACGATGTATTGAATCGCGACGCAATTTGTGTGTTCCATCGTCATTAACAGGCTCTGAACATTACAATTAACTGTCAGTTTTGCATCGCATTCGAAAAACTAGACTCACAGGAGAACGACAATAAGGTGCACGAGGCACCAATAGATACTTCGAGACAAGTCGGCTGGAGGACGATGTATTGAATCGCGACGCAATTTGTGTGTTCCATCGTCATTAAGAGGCTCTGAACGTTACAATTAACTGTCAGTTTTGCGTCGGATTCGAAAATCTAGACTCACAGGCAGCACTAGACCCTTGGAGACAAGTCGGCTGGAGGACGATGTATTGAATCGCGACGCAATTTGTGTGTTCCATCGTCATTAAGAGGCTCTGAACCTTACAATTAACTGTCAGTTTTGCGTCGGATTCGAAAATCTAGACTCACAGGAGAACGACCATAGGGTGCCCGAGGCAGCACTAGACCCTTGGAGACAAGTCGGCTGGAGGACGATGTATTGAGTCGCGACGCAATTTGTGTGTTCCATCGTCATTAACAGGCTCTGAACGTTACAATTAATTGTCAGTTTTGCGTCGTATTCGAAAAACTAGACTCACAGGAGAACGACCATAAGGTGCCCGAGGCACCAATAGACCCTTCGAGACAAGTCGGCTGGAGGACGATGTATTGAATCGCGACGCAATTTGTGTGTTCCATCGTCATTAAGAGGCTCTGAACGTTACAATTAATTGTCAGTTTTGCGCCGGATTCGAAAAACTAGACTCATAGGAGAACGACCAAGAGGTGCCAGGAGCAGCAATACTACCTCGGAGACATGTCGGCTGGAGGACGATGTATTGAATCGCGACGCAATTTGTGTGTTCCATCGTCATCAAGAGGCTCTGAACGTTACAATTCACTGTCAGTTTTGCGTCGGATTCGAAAATCTACACTCACCGATGAACGACCATAAGGTGCCCAAGGCAGCAATAGACCCTTCGAGACAAGTCGGCTGGAGGACGATGTATTGAATCGCGACGCAATTTGTGTGTTCCATCGTCATTAACAGGCTCTGAACGTTACAATTAATTGTCAGTTTTGCGTCGTATTCGAAAAACTAGACTCACAGGAGAACGAGCATATGGTGCCCGAGGCAGCACTAGACCCTTCGAGACAAGTCGGCCGGAGGACGATGTATTGAATCGCGACGCAATTTGTGTGTTCCATCGTCAATAAGAGGCTCTGAACGTTACAATTAATTGTCAGTTTTGCGTCGGATTCGATAAACTAGACTCACAGGAGAACGACCATAAGGTGCCCGAGGCACCAATAGACCCTTCGAGACAAGTCGGCTGGAGGACGATGTATTGAATCGCGACGCAATTTGTGTGTTCCATCGTCATCAAGAGGCTCTGAACGTTACAATTCACTCTCAGTTTTGCGTCGGATTCGAAAATCTAGACTCACAGGAGAACGACCATAAGGTGCCCGACGCAGCACTAGACCCTTGGAGACAAGTCGGCTGTAGGACGATGTATTGAGTCGCGACGCAATTTGTGTGTCCCATCGTCATTAACAGGCTCTGAACGTTACAATTAACTGTCAGTTTTGCGTCGGATTCGAAAATCTAGACTCACAGGAGAACGACCATAAGGTGCCCGAGGCAGCAATAGACCCTTCGAGACAAGTCGGCTGGAGGACGATGTATTGAATCGCGACGCAATTTGTGTGTTGCATCGTCATTAACAGGCTCTGAACATTACAATTAACTGTCAGTTTTGCATCGCATTCGAAAAACTAGACTCACAGGAGAACGACCATAAGGTGCCCGAGGCAGCAATAGACCCTTCGAGACAAGTCGGCTGGAGGACGATGTATTGAATCGCGACGCAATTTGTGTGTTCCATCGTCATTAACAGGCTCTGAACATTACAATTAACTGTCAGTTTTGCATCGCATTCGAAAAACTAGACTCACAGGAGAACGACCATAAGGTGCCCGAGGCACCAATAGGTACTTCGAGACAAGTCGGCTGGAGGACGATGTATTGAATCGCGACGCAATTTGTGTGTTCCATCGTCATTAAGAGGCTCTGAACGTTACAATTAACTGTCATTTTTGCGTCGGATTCGAAAATCTAGACTCACAGGCAGCACTAGACCCTTGGAGACAAGTCGGCTGGAGGACGATGTATTGAATCGCGACGCAATTTGTGTGTTCCATCGTCATTAAGAGGCTCTGAACCTTACAATTAACTGTCAGTTTTGCGTCGGATTCGAAAATCTAGACTCACAGGAGAACGACCATAGGGTGCCCGAGGCAGCACTAGACCCTTGGAGACAAGTCGGCTGGAGGACGATGTATTGAGTCGCGACGCAATTTGTGTGTCCCATCGTCATTTACAGGCTCTGAACGTTACAATTCACTGTCAGTTTTGCGCCGGATTCGAAAAACTAGACTCATAGGAGAACGACCAAGAGGTGCCAGGAGCAGCAATAGACCCTTGGAGACAAGTCGGCTGGAGGACGATGTATTGAATCGCGACGCAATTTGTGTGTTCCATCGTCATTAAGAGGCTCTGAACGTTACAATTAAATGTCAGTTTTGCGTCGGATTCGAAAATCTAGACTCACAGGAGAACGACCATAAGGTGCCCGAGGCAGCACTAGACCCTTGGAGACGTGTCGGCTGGAGGACGATGTATTGAGTCGCGACGCAATTTGTGTGTTCCATCGTCATTAACAGGCTCTGAACGTTACAATTAATTGTCAGTTTTGCGTCGTATTCGAAAAACTAGACTCACAGGAGAACGACCATAAGGTGCCCGAGGCACCAATAGACCCTTCGAGACAAGTCGGCTGGAGGACGATGTATTGAATCGCGACGCAATTTGTGTGTTCCATCGTCAATAAGAGGCTCTGAACGTTACAATTAATTGTCAGTTTTGCGTCGGATTCGATAAACTAGACTCACAGGAGAACGACCATAAGGTGCCCGAGGCACCAATAGACCCTTCGAGACAAGTCGGCTGGAGGACGATGTATTGAATCGCGATGCAATTTGTGTGTTCCATCGTCATCAAGAGGCTCTGAACGTTACAATTCACTCTCAGTTTTGCGTCGGATTCGAAAATCTAGACTCACAGGAGAACGACCATAAGGTGCCCGACGCATCACTAGACCCTTGGGGACAAGTCGGCTGTAGGACGATGTATTGAGTCCCGACGGAATTTGTGTGTCCCATCGTCATTAACAGGCTCTGAACGTTACAATTAACTGTCAGTTTTGCGTCGGATTCGAAAATCTAGACTCACTGGAGAACGAGCATATGGTGCCCGAGGCAGCACTAGACCCTTGGAGACAAGTCGGCTGTAGGACGATGTATTGAATCGCGACGCAATTTGTGTGTTCCATCGTCATCAAGAGGCTCTAAACGTTACAATTCACTGTCAGTTTTGCGTCGGATTCGAAAATCTAGACTCACAGGAGAACGAGCATATGGTGCCCGAGGCAGCACTAGACCCTTGGAGACAAGTCGGCTGTAGGACGATGTATTGAATCGCGACGCAATTTGTGTGTTCCATCGTCATTAACAGGCTCTGAACGTTACAATTCACTGTCAGTTTTGCGTCGGATTCGAAAATCTAGACTCACAGGAGAACGAGCATATGGTGCCCGAGGCAACACTAGACCCTTGGAGACAAGTCGGCTGTAGGACGTTGTATTGAATCGCGACGCAATTTGTGTGTTCCATCGTCATTAACAGGCTCTGAACGTTACAATTCACTGTCAGTTTTGCGTCGGATTCGAAAATCTAGACTCACAGGAGAACGACCATAGGGTGCCCGAGGCAGCACTAGACCCTTGGAGACAAGTCGGCTGGAGGACGATGTATTGAGTCGCGACGCAATTTGTGTGTTGCATCGTCAATAACAGGCTCTGAACGTTACAATTAATTGTCAGTTTTGCGTCGAATTCGAAAAACTAGACTCACAGGAGAACGACCATAAGGTGCCCGAGGCACCAATAGACCCTTCGAGACAAGTCGGCTGGAGGACGATGTATTGAATCGCGACGCAATTTGTGTGTTCCATCGTCATTAAGAGGCTCTGAACGTTACAATTAATTGTCAGTTTTGCGCCGGATTCGAAAAACTAGACTCATAGGAGAACGACCAAGAGGTGCCAGGAGCAGCAATACTACCTCGGAGACATGTCGGCTGGAGGACGATGTATTGAATCGCGACGCAATTTGTGTGTTCCATCGTCATTAAGAGGCTCTGAACCTTACAATTAACTGTCAGTTTTGCGTCGGATTCGAAAATCTAGACTCACAGGAGAACGACCATAGGGTGCCCGAGGCAGCACTAGACCCTTGGAGACAAGTCGGCTGGAGGACGATGTATTGAGTCGCGACGCAATTTGTGTGTTCCATCGTCATTAACAGGCTCTGAACGTTACAATTAATTGTCAGTTTTGCGTCGTATTCGAAAAACTAGACTCACAGGAGAACGACCATAAGGTGCCCGAGGCACCAATAGACCCTTCGAGACAAGTCGGCTGGAGGACGATGTATTGAATCGCGAAGCAATTTGTGTGTTCCATCGTCATTAAGAGGCTCTGAACGTTACAATTAATTGTCAGTTTTGCGCCGGATTCGAAAAACTAGACTCATAGGAGAACGACCAAGAGGTGCCAGGAGCAGCAATACTACCTCGGAGACATGTCGGCTGGAGGACGATGTATTGAATCGCGACGCAATTTGTGTGTTCCATCGTCATCAAGAGGCTTTGAACGTTACAATTCACTGTCAGTTTTGCGTCGGATTCGAAAATCTACACTCACCGATGAACGACCATAAGGTGCCCAAGGCAGCAATAGACCCTTCGAGACAAGTCGGCTGGAGGACGATGTATTGAATCGCGACGCAATTTGTGTGTTCCATCGTCATTAACAGGCTCTGAACGTTACAATTAATTGTCAGTTTTGCGTCGTATTCGAAAAACTAGACTCACAGGAGAACGAGCATATGGTGCCCGAGGCAGCACTAGACCCTTCGAGACAAGTCGGCCGGAGGACGATGTATTGAATCGCGACGCAATTTGTGTGTTCCATCGTCAATAAGAGGCTCTGAACGTTACAATTAATTGTCAGTTTTGCGTCGGATTCGATAAACTAGACTCACAGGAGAACGACCATAAGGTGCCCGAGGCACCAATAGACCCTTCGAGACAAGTCGGCTGGAGGACGATGTATTGAATCGCGACGCAATTTGTGTGTTCCATCGTCATCAAGAGGCTCTGAACGTTACAATTCACTCTCAGTTTTGCGTCGGATTCGAAAATCTAGACTCACAGGAGAACGACCATAAGGTGCCCGACGCAGCACTAGACCCTTGGAGACAAGTCGGCTGTAGGACGATGTATTGAGTCGCGACGCAATTTGTGTGTCCCATCGTCATTAACAGGCTCTGAACGTTACAATTAACTGTCAGTTTTGCGTCGGATTCGAAAATCTAGACTCACAGGAGAACGACCATAAGGTGCCCGAGGCAGCAATAGACCCTTCGAGACAAGTCGGCTGGAGGACGATGTATTGAATCGCGACGCAATTTGTGTGTTGCATCGTCATTAACAGGCTCTGAACATTACAATTAACTGTCAGTTTTGCATCGCATTCGAAAAACTAGACTCACAGGAGAACGACCATAAGGTGCCCGAGGCAGCAATAGACCCTTCGAGACAAGTCGGCTGGAGGACGATGTATTGAATCGCGACGCAATTTGTGTGTTCCATCGTCATTAACAGGCTCTGAACATTACAATTAACTGTCAGTTTTGCATCGCATTCGAAAAACTAGACTCACAGGAGAACGACCATAAGGTGCCCGAGGCACCAATAGGTACTTCGAGACAAGTCGGCTGGAGGACGATGTATTGAATCGCGACGCAATTTGTGTGTTCCATCGTCATTAAGAGGCTCTGAACGTTACAATTAACTGTCATTTTTGCGTCGGATTCGAAAATCTAGACTCACAGGCAGCACTAGACCCTTGGAGACAAGTCGGCTGGAGGACGATGTATTGAATCGCGACGCAATTTGTGTGTTCCATCGTCATTAAGAGGCTCTGAACCTTACAATTAACTGTCAGTTTTGCGTCGGATTCGAAAATCTAGACTCACAGGAGAACGACCATAGGGTGCCCGAGGCAGCACTAGACCCTTGGAGACAAGTCGGCTGGAGGACGATGTATTGAGTCGCGACGCAATTTGTGTGTCCCATCGTCATTTACAGGCTCTGAACGTTACAATTCACTGTCAGTTTTGCGCCGGATTCGAAAAACTAGACTCATAGGAGAACGACCAAGAGGTGCCAGGAGCAGCAATAGACCCTTGGAGACAAGTCGGCTGGAGGACGATGTATTGAATCGCGACGCAATTTGTGTGTTCCATCGTCATTAAGAGGCTCTGAACGTTACAATTAAATGTCAGTTTTGCGTCGGATTCGAAAATCTAGACTCACAGCAGAACGACCATAAGGTGCCCGAGGCAGCACTAGACCCTTGGAGACGTGTCGGCTGGAGGACGATGTATTGAGTCGCGACGCAATTTGTGTGTTCCATCGTCATTAACAGGCTCTGAACGTTACAATTAATTGTCAGTTTTGCGTCGTATTCGAAAAACTAGACTCACAGGAGAACGACCATAAGGTGCCCGAGGCACCAATAGACCCTTCGAGACAAGTCGGCTGGAGGACGATGTATTGAATCGCGACGCAATTTGTGTGTTCCATCGTCAATAAGAGGCTCTGAACGTTACAATTAATTGTCAGTTTTGCGTCGGATTCGATAAACTAGACTCACAGGAGAACGACCATAAGGTGCCCGAGGCACCAATAGACCCTTCGAGACAAGTCGGCTGGAGGACGATGTATTGAATCGCGATGCAATTTGTGTGTTCCATCGTCATCAAGAGGCTCTGAACGTTACAATTCACTCTCAGTTTTGCGTCGGATTCGAAAATCTAGACTCACAGGAGAACGACCATAAGGTGCCCGACGCATCACTAGACCCTTGGGGACAAGTCGGCTGTAGGACGATGTATTGAGTCCCGACGGAATTTGTGTGTCCCATCGTCATTAACAGGCTCTGAACGTTACAATTAACTGTCAGTTTTGCGTCGGATTCGAAAATCTAGACTCACAGGAGAACGACCATAAGGTGCCCGAGGCAGCAATAGACCCTTCGAGACAAGTCGGCTGGAGGACGATGTATTGAATCGCGACGCAATTTGTGTGTTGCATCGTCATTAACAGGCTCTGAACATTACAATTAACTGTCAGTTTTGCATCGCATTCGAAAAACTAGACTCACAGGAGAACGACCATAAGGTGCCCGAGGCAGCAATAGACCCTTCGAGACAAGTCGGCTGGAGGACGATGTATTGAATCGCGACGCAATTTGTGTGTTCCATCGTCATTAACAGGCTCTGAACATTACAATTAACTGTCAGTTTTGCATCGCATTCGAAAAACTAGACTCACAGGAGAACGACCATAAGGTGCCCGAGGCACCAATAGGTACTTCGAGACAAGTCGGCTGGAGGACGATGTATTGAATCGCGACGCAATTTGTGTGTTCCATCGTCATTAAGAGGCTCTGAACGTTACAATTAACTGTCATTTTTGCGTCGGATTCGAAAATCTAGACTCACAGGCAGCACTAGACCCTTGGAGACAAGTCGGCTGGAGGACGATGTATTGAATCGCGACGCAATTTGTGTGTTCCATCGTCATTAAGAGGCTCTGAACCTTACAATTAACTGTCAGTTTTGCGTCGGATTCGAAAATCTAGACTCACAGGAGAACGACCATAGGGTGCCCGAGGCAGCACTAGACCCTTGGAGACAAGTCGGCTGGAGGACGATGTATTGAGTCGCGACGCAATTTGTGTGTCCCATCGTCATTTACAGGCTCTGAACGTTACAATTCACTGTCAGTTTTGCGCCGGATTCGAAAAACTAGACTCATAGGAG
The DNA here is from genome assembly GCF_023898315.1 of Schistocerca nitens. Lineage (NCBI taxonomy): Eukaryota > Metazoa > Arthropoda > Insecta > Orthoptera > Acrididae > Schistocerca > Schistocerca nitens. The sequence continues at coordinate 234,800,740 of NC_064623.1, read as the reverse complement.
AACGACCAAGAGGTGCCAGGAGCAGCAATAGACCCTTGGAGACAAGTCGGCTGGAGGACGATGTATTGAATCGCGACGCAATTTGTGTGTTCCATCGTCATTAAGAGGCTCTGAACGTTACAATTAAATGTCAGTTTTGCGTCGGATTCGAAAATCTAGACTCACAGGAGAACGACCATAAGGTGCCCGAGGCAGCACTAGACCCTTCGAGACAAGTCGGCTGGAGGACGATGTATTGAATCGCGACGCAATTTGTGTGTTCCATCGTCATTAAGAGGCTCTGAACCTTACAATTAACTGTCAGTTTTGCGTCGGATTCGAAAATCTAGACTCACAGGAGAACGACCATAGGGTGCCCGAGGCAGCACTAGACCCTTGGAGACAAGTCGGCTGGAGGACGATGTATTGAGTCGCGACGCAATTTGTGTGTTCCATCGTCATTAACAGGCTCTGAACGTTACAATTAATTGTCAGTTTTGCGTCGTATTCGAAAAACTAGACTCACAGGAGAACGACCATAAGGTGCCCGAGGCACCAATAGACCCTTCGAGACAAGTCGGCTGGAGGACGATGTATTGAATCGCGACGCAATTTGTGTGTTCCATCGTCGTTAAGAGGCTCTGAACGTTACAATTAATTGTCAGTTTTGCGCCGGATTCGAAAAACTAGACTCATAGGAGAACGACCAAGAGGTGCCAGGAGCAGCAATACTACCTCGGAGACATGTCGGCTGGAGGACGATGTATTGAATCGCGACGCAATTTGTGTGTTCCATCGTCATCAAGAGGCTCTGAACGTTACAATTCACTGTCAGTTTTGCGTCGGATTCGAAAATCTACACTCACCGATGAACGACCATAAGGTGCCCAAGGCAGCAATAGACCCTTCGAGACAAGTCGGCTGGAGGACGATGTATTGAATCGCGACGCAATTTGTGTGTTCCATCGTCATTAACAGGCTCTGAACGTTACAATTAATTGTCAGTTTTGCGTCGTATTCGAAAAACTAGACTCACAGGAGAACGAGCATATGGTGCCCGAGGCAGCACTAGACCCTTCGAGACAAGTCGGCCGGAGGACGATGTATTGAATCGCGACGCAATTTGTGTGTTCCATCGTCAATAAGAGGCTCTGAACGTTACAATTAATTGTCAGTTTTGCGTCGGATTCGATAAACTAGACTCACAGGAGAACGACCATAAGGTGCCCGAGGCACCAATAGACCCTTCGAGACAAGTCGGCTGGAGGACGATGTATTGAATCGCGACGCAATTTGTGTGTTCCATCGTCATCAAGAGGCTCTGAACGTTACAATTCACTCTCAGTTTTGCGTCGGATTCGAAAATCTAGACTCACAGGAGAACGACCATAAGGTGCCCGACGCAGCACTAGACCCTTGGAGACAAGTCGGCTGTAGGACGATGTATTGAGTCGCGACGCAATTTGTGTGTCCCATCGTCATTAACAGGCTCTGAACGTTACAATTAACTGTCAGTTTTGCGTCGGATTCGAAAATCTAGACTCACAGGAGAACGACCATAAGGTGCCCGAGGCAGCAATAGACCCTTCGAGACAAGTCGGCTGGAGGACGATGTATTGAATCGCGACGCAATTTGTGTGTTGCATCGTCATTAACAGGCTCTGAACATTACAATTAACTGTCAGTTTTGCATCGCATTCGAAAAACTAGACTCACAGGAGAACGACCATAAGGTGCCCGAGGCAGCAATAGACCCTTCGAGACAAGTCGGCTGGAGGACGATGTATTGAATCGCGACGCAATTTGTGTGTTCCATCGTCATTAACAGGCTCTGAACATTACAATTAACTGTCAGTTTTGCATCGCATTCGAAAAACTAGACTCACAGGAGAACGACCATAAGGTGCCCGAGGCACCAATAGGTACTTCGAGACAAGTCGGCTGGAGGACGATGTATTGAATCGCGACGCAATTTGTGTGTTCCATCGTCATTAAGAGGCTCTGAACGTTACAATTAACTGTCATTTTTGCGTCGGATTCGAAAATCTAGACTCACAGGCAGCACTAGACCCTTGGAGACAAGTCGGCTGGAGGACGATGTATTGAATCGCGACGCAATTTGTGTGTTCCATCGTCATTAAGAGGCTCTGAACCTTACAATTAACTGTCAGTTTTGCGTCGGATTCGAAAATCTAGACTCACAGGAGAACGACCATAGGGTGCCCGAGGCAGCACTAGACCCTTGGAGACAAGTCGGCTGGAGGACGATGTATTGAGTCGCGACGCAATTTGTGTGTCCCATCGTCATTTACAGGCTCTGAACGTTACAATTCACTGTCAGTTTTGCGCCGGATTCGAAAAACTAGACTCATAGGAGAACGACCAAGAGGTGCCAGGAGCAGCAATAGACCCTTGGAGACAAGTCGGCTGGAGGACGATGTATTGAATCGCGACGCAATTTGTGTGTTCCATCGTCATTAAGAGGCTCTGAACGTTACAATTAAATGTCAGTTTTGCGTCGGATTCGAAAATCTAGACTCACAGGAGAACGACCATAAGGTGCCCGAGGCAGCACTAGACCCTTGGAGACGTGTCGGCTGGAGGACGATGTATTGAGTCGCGACGCAATTTGTGTGTTCCATCGTCATTAACAGGCTCTGAACGTTACAATTAATTGTCAGTTTTGCGTCGTATTCGAAAAACTAGACTCACAGGAGAACGACCATAAGGTGCCCGAGGCACCAATAGACCCTTCGAGACAAGTCGGCTGGAGGACGATGTATTGAATCGCGACGCAATTTGTGTGTTCCATCGTCAATAAGAGGCTCTGAACGTTACAATTAATTGTCAGTTTTGCGTCGGATTCGATAAACTAGACTCACAGGAGAACGACCATAAGGTGCCCGAGGCACCAATAGACCCTTCGAGACAAGTCGGCTGGAGGACGATGTATTGAATCGCGATGCAATTTGTGTGTTCCATCGTCATCAAGAGGCTCTGAACGTTACAATTCACTCTCAGTTTTGCGTCGGATTCGAAAATCTAGACTCACAGGAGAACGACCATAAGGTGCCCGACGCATCACTAGACCCTTGGGGACAAGTCGGCTGTAGGACGATGTATTGAGTCCCGACGGAATTTGTGTGTCCCATCGTCATTAACAGGCTCTGAACGTTACAATTAACTGTCAGTTTTGCGTCGGATTCGAAAATCTAGACTCACTGGAGAACGAGCATATGGTGCCCGAGGCAGCACTAGACCCTTGGAGACAAGTCGGCTGTAGGACGATGTATTGAATCGCGACGCAATTTGTGTGTTCCATCGTCATCAAGAGGCTCTAAACGTTACAATTCACTGTCAGTTTTGCGTCGGATTCGAAAATCTAGACTCACAGGAGAACGAGCATATGGTGCCCGAGGCAGCACTAGACCCTTGGAGACAAGTCGGCTGTAGGACGATGTATTGAATCGCGACGCAATTTGTGTGTTCCATCGTCATTAACAGGCTCTGAACGTTACAATTCACTGTCAGTTTTGCGTCGGATTCGAAAATCTAGACTCACAGGAGAACGAGCATATGGTGCCCGAGGCAACACTAGACCCTTGGAGACAAGTCGGCTGTAGGACGTTGTATTGAATCGCGACGCAATTTGTGTGTTCCATCGTCATTAACAGGCTCTGAACGTTACAATTCACTGTCAGTTTTGCGTCGGATTCGAAAATCTAGACTCACAGGAGAACGACCATAGGGTGCCCGAGGCAGCACTAGACCCTTGGAGACAAGTCGGCTGGAGGACGATGTATTGAGTCGCGACGCAATTTGTGTGTTGCATCGTCAATAACAGGCTCTGAACGTTACAATTAATTGTCAGTTTTGCGTCGAATTCGAAAAACTAGACTCACAGGAGAACGACCATAAGGTGCCCGAGGCACCAATAGACCCTTCGAGACAAGTCGGCTGGAGGACGATGTATTGAATCGCGACGCAATTTGTGTGTTCCATCGTCATTAAGAGGCTCTGAACGTTACAATTAATTGTCAGTTTTGCGCCGGATTCGAAAAACTAGACTCATAGGAGAACGACCAAGAGGTGCCAGGAGCAGCAATACTACCTCGGAGACATGTCGGCTGGAGGACGATGTATTGAATCGCGACGCAATTTGTGTGTTCCATCGTCATCAAGAGGCTCTGAATGTTACAATTCACTGTCAGTTTTGCGTCGGATTCGAAAATCTAGACTCACCGATGAACGACCATAAGGTGCCCGAGGCAGCAATAGACCCTTCGAGACAAGTCGGCTGGAGGACGATGTATTGAATCGCGACGCAATTTGTGTGTTCCATCGTCATTAACAGGCTCTGAACATTACAATTAACTGTCAGTTTTGCATCGCATTCGAAAAACTAGACTCACAGGAGAACGACCATAAGGTGCCCGAGGCACCAATAGATACTTCGAGACAAGTCGGCTGGAGGACGATGTATTGAATCGCGACGCAATTTGTGTGTTCCATCGTCATTAACAGGCTCTGAACGTTACAATTAATTGTCAGTTTTGCGTCGTATTCGAAAAACTAGACTCACAGGAGAACGACCATAAGGTGCCCGAGGCACCAATAGACCCTTCGAGACAAGTCGGCTGGAGGACGATGTATTGAGTCGCGACGCAATTTGTGTGTCCCATCGTCATTAACAGGCTCTGAACGTTACAATTCACTCTCAGTTTTGCGTCGGATTCGAAAATCTAGACTCACAGGAGAACGACCATAAGGTGCCCGACGCATCACTAGACCCTTGGAGACAAGTCGGCTGTAGGACGATGTATTGAGTCCCGACGCAATTTGTGTGTCCCATCGTCATTAACAGGCTCTGAACGTTACAATTAACTGTCAGTTTTGCGTCGGATTCGAAAATCTAGACTCACAAGAGAACGAGCATATGGTGCCCGAGGCAGCACTAGACCCTTGGAGACAAGTCGGCTGTAGGACGATGTATTGAATCGCGACGCAATTTGTGTGTTCCATCGTCATCAAGAAGCTCTAAACGTTACAATTCACTGTCAGTTTTGCGTCGGATTCGAAAATCTAGACTCACAGGAGAACGAGCATATGGTGCCCGAGGCAGCACTAGACCCTTGGAGACAAGTCGGCTGTAGGACGATGTATTGAATCGCGACGCAATTTGTGTGTTCCATCGTCATTAACAGGCTCTGAACGTTACAATTCACTGTCAGTTTTGCGTCGGATTCGAAAATCTAGACTCACAGGAGAACGAGCATATGGTGCCCGAGGCAACACTAGACCCTTGGAGACAAGTAGGCTGTAGGACGATGTATTGAATCGCGACGCAATTTGTGTGTTCCATCGTCATTAACAGGCTCTGAACGTTACAATTCACTGTCAGTTTTGCGTCGGATTCGAAAATCTAGACTCACAGGAGAACGACCATAAGGTGCCCGAGGCAGCACTAGACCCTTGGAGACAAGTCGGCTGGAGGACGATGTATTGAGTCGCGACGCAATTTGTGTGTCCCATCGTCATTAACAGGCTCTGAACGTTACAATTAACTGTCAGTTTTGCATCGCATTCGAAAAACTAGACTCACAGGAGAACGACCATAAGGTGCCCGAGGCAGCAATAGACCCTTGGAGACAAGTCGGCTGGAGGACGAGCTATTGAGACGCGACGCAATTTGTGTGTCCCATCGTCATTAACAGGCTCTGAATGTTACAATTAACTGTCAGTTTTGCGTCGGATTCGAAAATCTAGACTCACAGATGAACGACCATAAGGTGCCCGAGGCAGCACTACACCCTTGGAGACAAGTCGGCGGGAGGAAGATGTATTGAATCGCGACGCAATTTGTGTGTTCCATCGTCATTAACAGGCTCTGAACATTACAATTAACTGTCAGTTTTGCATCGCATTCGAAAAACTAGACTCACAGGAGAACGACCATAAGGTGCCCGAGGCAGCAATAGACCCTTCGAGACAAGTCGGCTGGAGGACGATGTATTGAATCGCGACGCAATTTGTGTGTTCCATCGTCATTAACAGGCTCTGAACATTACAATTAACTGTCAGTTTTGCATCGCATTCGAAAAACTAGACTCACAGGAGAACGACCATAAGGTGCCCGAGGCACCAATAGATACTTCGAGACAAGTCGGCTGGAGGACGATGTATTGAATCGCGACGCAATTTGTGTGTTCCATCGTCATTAAGAGGCTCTGAACGTTACAATTAACTGTCAGTTTTGCGTCGGATTCGAAAATCTAGACTCACACGCAGCACTAGACCCTTGGAGACAAGTCGGCTGGAGGACGATGTATTGAATCGCGACGCAATTTGTGTGTTCCATCGTCATTAACAGGCTCTGAACCTTACAATTAACTGTCAGTTTTGCGTCGGATTCGAAAATCTAGACTCACAGGAGAACGACCATAGGGTGCCCGAGGCAGCACTAGACCCTTGGAGACAAGTCGGCTGGAGGACGATGTATAGAGTCGCGACGCAATTTGTGTGTCCCATCGTCATTAACAGGCTCTGAACGTTACAATTCACTGTCAGTTTTGCGCCGGATTCGAAAAACTAGACTCATAGGAGAACGACCAAGAGGTGCCAGGAGCAGCAATAGACCCTTGGAGACAAGTCGGCTGGAGGACGATGTATTGAATCGCGACGCAATTTGTGTGTTCCATCGTCAGTAAAGGGCTCTGAACGTTACAATTAACTGTCAGTTTTGCGTCGGATTCGAAAATCTAGACTCACAGGAGAACGACCATAAGGTGCCCGAGGCAGCACTAGACCCTTGGAGACGTGTCGGCTGGAGGACGATGTATTGAGTCGCGACGCAATTTGTGTGTTCCATCGTCATTAACAGGCTCTGAACGTTACAATTAATTGTCAGTTTTGCGTCGTATTCGAAAAACTAGACTCACAGGAGAACGACCATAAGGTGCCCGAGGCACCAATAGACCCTTCGAGACAAGTCGGCTGGAGGACGATGTATTGAATCGCGACGCAAGTTGTGTGTTCCATCGTCATTAAGAGGCTCAGAACGTTACAATTAATTGTCAGTTTTGCGCCGGATTCGAAAAACTAGCCTCATAGGAGAACGACCAAGAGGTGCCAGGAGCAGCAATACTACCTCGGAGACATGTCGGCTGGAGGACGATGTATTGAATCGCGACGCAATTTGTGTGTTCCATCGTCAGTATCAGGATCTGAACGTTACAATTAAATGTCAGTTTTGCGTCGGATTCGAAAATCTAGACTCACAGGAGAACGACCATAAGGTGCCCGAGGCAGCACTAGACCCTTGGAGACAAGTCGGCTGGAGGACGATGTATTGAGTCGCGACGCAATTTGTGTGTCCCATCGTCATTAACAGGCTCTGAACGTTACAATTAACTGTCAGTTTTGCGTCGGATTCGAAAATCTAGACTCACAGATGAACGACCATAAGGTGCCCGAGGCAGCACTACACCCTTGGAGACAAGTCGGCTGTAGGACGATGTATTGAATCGCGACGCAATTTGTGTGTTCCATCGTCAGTATCAGGCTCTGAACGTTACAATTCACTGTCAGTTTTGCGTCGGATTCGAAAATCTAGACTCACCGATGAACGACCATAAGGTGCCCGAGGCATCAATAGACCCTTCGAGACAAGTCGGCTGGAGGACGATGTATTGAATCGCGACGCAATTTGTGTGTTCCATCGTCATTAACAGGCTCTGAACGTTACAATTCATTGTCAGTTTTGCGTCGTATTCGAAAAACTAGACTCACAGGAGAACGACCATAAGGTGCCCGAGGCACCAATAGACCCTTCGAGACAAGTCGGCTGGAGGACGATGTATTGAGTCGCGACGCAATTTGTGTGTCCCATCGTCATTAACAGGCTCTGAACGTTACAATTAACTGTCAGTTTTGCATCGCATTCGACAAACTAGACTCACAGGAGAACGACCATAAGGTGCCCGAGGCAGCAATAGACCCTTGGAGATAAGTCGGCTGGAGGACGATGTATTGAGACGCGACGCAATTTGTGTGTCCCATCGTCATTAACAGGCTCTGAACGTTACAATTAACTGTCAGTTTTGCGTCGGATTCGAAAATCTAGACTCACAGATGAACGACCATAAGGTGCCCGAGGCAGCACTACACCCTTGGAGACAAGTCGGCGGGAGGAAGATGTATTGAATCGCGACGCAATTTGTGTGTTCCATCGTCATTAACAGGCTCTGAACATTACAATTAACTGTCAGTTTTGCATCGCATTCGAAAAACTAGACTCACAGGAGAACGACCATAAGGTGCCCGAGGCAGCAATAGACCCTTCGAGACAAGTCGGTTGGAGGACGATGTATTGAATCGCGACGCAATTTGTGTGTTCCATCGTCATTAACAGGCTCTGAACATTACAATTAACTGTCAGTTTTGCATCGCATTCGAAAAACTAGACTCACAGGAGAACGACCATAAGGTGCCCGAGGCACCAATAGATACTTCGAGACAAGTCGGCTGGAGGACGATGTAATGAATCGCGACGCAATTTGTGTGTTCCATCGTCATTAAGAGGCTCTGAACGTTACAATTAACGGTCAGTTTTGCGTCGGATTCGAAAATCTAGACACACAGGCAGCACTAGACCCTTGGAGACAAGTCGGCTGGAGGACGATGTATTGAATCGCGACGCAATTTGTGTGTTCCATCGTCATTAACAGGCTCTGAACCTTACAATTAACTGTCAGTTTTGCGTCGGATTCGAAAATCTAGCCTCACAGGAGAACGACCATAGGGTGCCCGAGGCAGCACTAGACCCTTGGAGACAAGTCGGCTGGAGGACGATGTATTGAGTCGCGACGCAATTTGTGTGTCCCATCGTCATTAACAGGCTCTGAACGTTACAATTCACTGTCAGTTTTGCGCCGGATTCGAAAAACTAGACTCATAGGAGAACGACCAAGAGGTGCCAGGAGCCGCAATAGACCCTTGGAGACAAGTCGGCTGGAGGACGATGTATTGAATCGCGACGCAATTTGTGTGTTCCATCGTCATTAAGAGGCTCTGAACGTTACAATTAACTGTCAGTTTTGCGTCGGATTCGAAAATCTAGACTCACAGGAGAACGACCATAAGGTGCCCGAGGCAGCACTAGACCCTTGGAGACGTGTCGGCTGGAGGACGATGTATTGAGTCGCGACGCAATTTGTGTGTTCCATCGTCATTAACAGGCTCTGAACGTTACAATTGTCAGTTTTGCGTCGTATTCGAAAAACTAGACTCACAGGAGAACGACCATAAGGTGCCCGAGGCAGCAATAGACCCTTCGAGACAAGTCGGCTGGAGGACGATGTATTGAATCGCGACGCAATTTGTGTGTTCCATCGTCATTAAGAGGCTCAGAACGTTACAATTAATTGTCAGTTTTGCGCCGGATTCAAAAACTAGACTCATAGGAGAACGACCAAGAGGTGCCAGGAGCAGCAATACTACCTCGGAGACATGTCGGCTGGAGGACGATGTATTGAATCGCGACGCAATTTGTGTGTTCCATCGTCAGTATCAGGATGTGAACGTTACAATTAACTGTCAGTTTTGCGTCGGATTCGAAAATCTAGACTCACAGGAGAACGACCATAAGGTGCCCGAGGCAGCACTAGACCCTTGGAGAACTGTCGGCTGGAGGACGATGTATTGAGTCGCGACGCAATTTGTGTGTCCCATCGTCATTAACAGGCTCTGAACGTTACAATTAACTGTCAGTTTTGCGTCGGATTCGAAAATCTAGACTCACAGATGAACGACCATAAGGTGCCCGAGGCAGCACTACACCCTTGGAGACAAGTCGGCTGTAGGACGATGTATTGAATCGCGACGCAATTTGTGTGTTCCATCGTCATTAACAGGCTCTGAACATTACAATTAACTGTCAGTTTTGCATCGCATTCGAAAAACTAGACTCACAGGAGAACGACCATAAGGTGCCCGAGGCACCAATAGATACTTCGAGACAAGTCGGCTGGAGGACGATGTATTGAATCGCGACGCAATTTGTGTGTTCCATCGTCATTAAGAGGCTCTGAACGTTACAATTAACTGTCAGTTTTGCGTCGGATTCGAAAATCTAGACTCACAGGCAGCACTAGACCCTTGGAGACAAGTCGGCTGGAGGACGATGTATTGAATCGCGACGCAATTTGTGTGTTCTATCGTCATTAACAGGCTCTGAACCTTACAATTAACTGTCAGTATTGCGTCGGATTCGAAAATCTAGACTCACAGGAGAACGACCATAGGGTGCCCGAGGCAGCACTAGACCCTTGGAGACAAGTCGGCTGGAGGACGATGTATAGAGTCGCGACGCAATTTGTGTGTCCCATCGTCATTAACAGGCTCTGAACGTTACAATTCACTGTCAGTTTTGCGCCGGATTCGAAAAACTAGACTCATAGGAGAACGACCAAGAGGTGCCAGGAGCAGCAATAGACCCTTGGAGACAAGTCGGCTGGAGGACGATGTATTGAATAGCGACGCAATTTGTGTGTTCCATCGTCATTAAAGGGCTCTGAACGTTACAATTAACTGTCAGTTTTGCGTCGGATTCGAAAATCTAGACTCACAGGAGAACGACCATAAGGTGCCCGAGGCAGCACTAGACCCTTGGAGACGTGTCGGCTGGAGGACGATGTATTGAGTCGCGACGCAATTTGTGTGTTCCATCGTCATTAACAGGCTCTGAACGTTACAATTAATTGTCAGTTTTGCGTCGTATTCGAAAAACTAGACTCACAGGAGAACGACCATAAGGTGCCCGAGGCAGCACTAGACCCTTGGAGACAAGTGGGCTGGAGGACGATGTATTGAATCGCGACGCAATTTGTGTGTTCCATCGTCATTAAGAGGCTCAGAACGTTACAATTAATTGTCAGTTTTGCGCCGGATTCGAAAAACTAGCCTCATAGGAGAACGACCAAGAGGTGCCAGGAGCAGCAATACTACCTCGGAGACATGTCGGCTGGAGGACGATGTATTGAATCGCGACGCAATTTGTGTGTTCCATCGTCAGTATCAGGATCTGAACGTTACAATTAACTGTCAGTTTTGCGTCGGATTCGAAAATCTAGACTCACAGGAGAACGACCATAAGGTGCCCGAGGCAGCACTAGACCCTTGGAGACCTGTCGGCTGGAGGACGATGTATTGAGTCGCGACGCAATTTGTGTGTCCCATCGTCATTAACAGGCTCTGAACGTTACAATTAACTGTCAGTTTTGCGTCGGATTCGAAAATCTAGACTCACAGATGAACGACCATAAGGTGCCCGAGGCAGCACTACACCCTTGGAGACAAGTCGGCTGTAGGACGATGTATTGAATCGCGACGCAATTTGTGTGTTCCATCGTCAGTATCAGGCTCTGAACGTTACAATTCACTGTCAGTTTTGCGTCGGATTCGAAAATCTAGACTCACCGATGAACGACCATAAGGTGCCCGAGGCAGCAATAGACCCTTCGAGACAAGTCGGCTGGAGGACGATGTATTGAATCGCGACGCAATTTGTGTGTTCCATCGTCATTAACAGGCTCTGAACGTTACAATTAATTGTCAGTTTTGCGTCGTATTCGAAAAACTAGACTCACAGGAGAACGACCATAAGGTGCCCGAGGCACCAATAGACCCTTCGAGACAAGTCGGCTGGAGGACGATGTATTGAGTCGCGACGCAATTTGTGTGTCCCATCGTCATTAACAGGCTCTGAACGTTACAATTAACTGTCAGTTTTGCATCGCATTCGACAAACTAGACTCACAGGAGAACGACCATAAGGTGCCCGAGGCAGCAATAGACCCTTGGAGACAAGTCGGCTGGAGGACGATGTATTGAGACGCGACGCAATTTGTGTGTCCCATCGTCATTAACAGGCTCTGAACGTTACAATTAACTGTCAGTTTTGCGTCGGATTCGAAAATCTAGACTCACAGATGAACGACCATAAGGTGCCCGAGGCAGCACTACACCCTTGGAGACAAGTCGGCGGGAGGAAGATGTATTGAATCGCGACGCAATTTGTGTGTTCCATCGTCATTTACAGGCTCTGAACATTACAATTAACTGTCAGTTTTGCATCGCATTCGAAAAACTAGACTCACAGGAGAACGACCATAAGGTGCCCGAGGCAGCAATAGACCCTTCGAGACAAGTCGGCTGGAGGACGATGTATTGAATCGCGACGCAATTTGTGTGTTCCATCGTCATTAACAGGCTCTGAACATTACAATTAACTGTCAGTTTTGCATCGCATTCGAAAAACTAGACTCACAGGAGAACGACCATAAGGTGCCCGAGGCACCAATAGGTACTTCGAGACAAGTCGGCTGGAGGACGATGTAATGAATCGCGACGCAATTTGTGTGTTCCATCGTCATTAAGAGGCTCTGAACGTTACAATTAACTGTCAGTTATGCGTCGGATTCGAAAATCTAGACACACAGGCAGCACTAGACCCTTGGAGACAAGTCGGCTGGAGGACGATGTATTGAATCGCGACGCAATTTGTGTGTTCCATCGTCATTAACAGGCTCTGAACCTTACAATTAACTGTCAGTTTTGCGTCGGATTCGAAAATCTAGCCTCACAGGAGAACGACCATAGGGTGCCCGAGGCAGCACTAGACCCTTGGAGACAAGTCGGCTGGAGGACGATGTATTGAGTCGCGACGCAATTTGTGTTCCCATCGTCATTAACAGGCTCTGAACGTTACAATTCACTGTCAGTTTTGCGCCGGATTCGAAAAACTAGACTCATAGGAGAACGACCAAGAGGTGCCAGGAGCCGCAATAGACCCTTGGAGACAAGTCGGCTGGAGGACGATGTATTGAATCGCGACGCAATTTGTGTGTTCCATCGTCATTAAGAGGCTCTGAACGTTACAATTAACTGTCAGTTTTGCTTCGGATTCGAAAATCTAGACTCACAGGAGAACGACCATAAGGTGCCCGAGGCAGCACTAGACCCTTGGAGACGTGTCGGCTGGAGGACGATGTATTGAGTCGCGACGCAATTTGTGTGTTCCATCGTCATTAACAGGCTCTGAACGTTACAATTGTCAGTTTTGCGTCGTATTCGAAAAACTAGACTCACAGGAGAACGACCATGAGGTGCCCGAGGCAGCAATAGACCCTTCGAGACAAGTCGGCTGGAGGACGATGTATTGAATCGCGACGCAATTTGTGTGTTCCATCGTCATTAAGAGGCTCAGAACGTTACAATTAATTGTCAGTTTTGCGCCGGATTCGAAAAACTAGACTCATAGGAGAACGACCAAGAGGTGCCAGGAGCAGCAATACTACCTCGGAGGCATGTCGGCTGGAGGACGATGTATTGAATCGCGACGCAATTTGTGTGTTCCATCGTCAGTATCAGGATGTGAACGTTACAACTAACTGTCAGTTTTGCGTCGGATTCGAAAATCTAGACTCACAGGAGAACGACCATAAGGTGCCCGAGGCAGCACTAGACCCTTGGAGAACTGTCGGCTGGAGGACGATGTATTGAGTCGCGACGCAATTTGTGTGTCCCATCGTCATTAACAGGCTCTGAACGTTACAATTAACTGTCAGTTTTGCGTCGGAATCGAAAATCTAGACTCACAGATGAACGACCATAAGGTGCCCGAGGCAGCACTACACCCTTGGAGACAAGTCGGCTGTAGGACGATGTATTGAATCGCGACGCAATTTGTGTGTTCCATCGTCATTAACAGGCTCTGAACGTTACAATTGTCAGTTTTGCGTCGTATTCGAAAAACTAGACTCACAGGAGAACGACCATAAGGTGCCCGAGGCATCAATAGACCCTTGGAGACAAGTCGGCTGTAGGACGATGTATTGAATCGCGACGCAATTTGTGTGTTCCATCGTCATTAAGAGGCTCAGAACGTTACAATTAATTGTCAGTTTTGCACCGGATTCGAAAAACTAGACTCATAGGAGAACGACCAAGAGGTGCCAGGAGCAGCAATACTACCTCGGAGACATGTCGGCTGGAGGACGATGTATTGAATCGCGACGCAATTTGTGTGTTCCATCGTCAGTATCAGGATCTGAACGTTACAATTAACTGTCAGTTTTGCGTCGGATTCGAAAATCTAGACTCACAGGAGAACGACCATAAGGTGCCCGAGGCAGCACTAGACCCTTGGAGACCTGTCGGCTGGAGGACGATGTATTGAGTCGCGACGCAAGTTGTGTGTCCCATCGTCATTAACAGGCTCTGAACGTTACAATAAACTGTCAGTTTTGCGTCGGATTCGAAAATCTAGACTCACAGATGAACGACCATAAGGTGCCCGAGGCAGCACTACACCCTTGGAGACAAGTCGGCTGTAGGACGATGTATTGAATCGCGACGCAATTTGTGTGTTCCATCGTCATCAAGAGGCTCTGAACGTTACAATTCACTGTCAGTTTTGCGTCGGATTCGAAAATCTAGACTCACCGATGAACGACCATAAGGTGCCCGAGGCAGCAATAGACCCTTCGAGACAAGTCGGCTGGAGGACGATGTATTGAATCGCGACGCAATTTGTGTGTTCCATCGTCAATAAGGGGCTCTGAACGTTACAATTAATTGTCAGTTTTGCGTCGGATTCGATTAACTAGACTCACAGGAGAACGACCATAAGGTGCCCGAGGCACCAATAGACCCTTCGAGACAAGTCGGCTGGAGGACGATGTATTGAATCGCGACGCAATTTGTGTGTTCCATCGTCATCAAGAGGCTCTGAACGTTACAATTCACACTCAGTTTTGCGTCGGATTCGAAAATCTAGACTCACAGGAGAACGACCATAAGGTGCCCGACGCAGCACAAGACCCTTGGAGACAAGTCGGCTGTAGGACGATGTATTGAGTCGCGACGCAATTTGTGTGTCCCATCGTCATTAACAGGCTCTGAACGTTACAATTAACTGTCAGTTTTGCGTCGGATTCGAAAATCTAGACTCACAGGAGAACGAGCATATGGTGCCCGAGGCAGCACTAGACCCTTGGAGACAAGTCGGCTGTAGGACGATGTATTGAATCGCGACGCAATTTGTGTGTTCCATCGTCATCAAGAAGCTCTAAACGTTACAATTCACTGTCAGTTTTGCGTCGGATTCGAAAATCTAGACTCACAGGAGAACGAGCATATGGTGCCCGAGGCAGCACTAGACCCTTGGAGACAAGTCGGCTGTAGGACGATGTATTGAATCGCGACGCAATTTGTGTGTTCCATCGTCATTAACAGGCTCTGAACGTTACAATTCACTGTCAGTTTTGCGTCGGATTCGAAAATCTAGACTCAGAGGAGAACGAGCATATGGTGCCCGAGGCAACACTAGACCCTTGGAGACAAGTCGGCTGTAGGACGATGTATTGAATCACGACGCAATTTGTGTGTTCCATCCTCATTAACAGGCTCTGAACGTTACAATTCACTGTCAGTTTTGCGTCGGATTCGAAAATCTAGACTCACAGGAGAACGACCATAAGGTGCCCGAGGCAGCACTAGACCCTTGGAGACAAGTCGGCTGGAGGACGATGTATTGAGTCGCGACGCAATTTGTGTGTCCCATCGTCATTAACAGGCTCTGAACGTTACAATTAACTGTCAGTTTTGCATCGCATTCGAAAAACTAGACTCACAGGAGAACGACCATAAGGCGCCCGAGGCAGCAATAGACCCTTGGAGACAAGTCGGCTGGAGGACGATGTATTGAGACGCGACGCAATTTGTGTGTTCCATCGTCATTAAGAGGCTCTGAACGTTACAATTAACTGTCAGTTTTGCGTCGGATTCGAAAATCTAGACTCACAGGAGAACGACCATAAGGTGCCCGAGGCAGCACTACACCCTTGGAGACAAGTCGGCGGGAGGAAGATGTATTGAATCGCGACGCAATTTGTGTGTTCCATCGTCATTAACAGGCTCTGAACATTACAATTAACTGTCAGTTTTGCATCGCATTCGAAAAACTAGACTCACAGGAGAACGACCAAGAGGTGCCAGGAGCCGCAATAGACCCTTGGAGACAAGTCGGCTGGAGGACGATGTATTGAATCGCGACGCAATTTGTGTGTTCCATCGTCATTAAGAGGCTCTGAACGTTACAATTAACTGTCAGTTTTGCGTCGGATTCGAAAATCTAGACTCACAGGAGAACGACCATAAGGTGCCCGAGGCAGCACTACACCCTTGGAGACAAGTCGGCGGGAGGAAGATGTATTGAATCGCGACGCAATTTGTGTGTTCCATCGTCATTAACAGGCTCTGAACATTACAATTAACTGTCAGTTTTGCATCGCATTCGAAAAACTAGACTCACAGGAGAACGACCATAAGGTGCCCGAGGCAGCAATAGACCCTTCGAGACAAGTCGGCTGGAGGACGATGTATTGAATCGCGACGCAATTTGTGTGTTCCATCGTCATTAACAGGCTCTGAACATTACAATTAACTGTCAGTTTTGCATCGCATTCGAATAACTAGACTCACAGGAGAACGACCATAAGGTGCCCGAGGCACCAATAGATACTTCGAGACAAGTCGGCTGGAGGACGATGTATTGAATCGCGACGCAATTTGTGTGTTCCATCGTCATTAAGAGGCTCTGAACGTTACAATTAACTGTCAGTTTTGCGTCGGATTCGAAAATCTAGACTCACAGGCAGCACTAGACCCTTGGAGACAAGTCGGCTGGAGGACGATGAATTGAATCGCGACGCAATTTGTGTGTTCCATCGTCATTAACAGGCTCTGAACGTTACAATTGTCAGTTTTGCGTCGTATTCGAAAAACTAGACTCACAGGAGAACGACCATAAGGTGCCCGAGGCAGCAATAGACCCTTCGAGACAAGTCGGCTGGAGGACGATGTATTGAATCGCGACGCAATTTGTGTGTTCCATCGTCATTAAGAGGCTCAGAACGTTACAATTAATTGTCAGTTTTGCGCCGGATTCGAAAAACTAGGCTCATAGGAGATCGACCAAGAGGTGCCAGGAGCAGCAATACTACCTCGGAGACATGTCGGCTGGAGGACGATGTATTGAATCGCGACGCAATTTGTGTGTTCCATCGTCAGTATCAGGATGTGAACGTTACAATTAACTGTCAGTTTTGCGTCGGATTCGAAAATCTAGACTCACAGGAGAACGACCATAAGGTGCCCGAGGCAGCACTAGACCCTTGGAGAACTGTCGGCTGGAGGACGATGTATTGAGTCGCGACGCAATTTGTGTGTCCCATCGTCATTAACAGGCTCTGAACGTTACAATTAACTGTCAGTTTTGCGTCGGATTCGAAAATCTAGACTCACAGATGAACGACCATAAGGTGCCCGAGGCAGCACTACACCCTTGGAGACAAGTCGGCTGTAGGACGATGTATTGAATCGCGACGCAATTTGTGTGTTCCATCGTCAGTATCAGGATGTGAACGTTACAATTAACTGTCAGTTTTGCGTCGGATTCGAAAATCTAGACTCACAGGAGAACGACCATAAGGTGCCCGAGGCAGCACTAGACCCTTGGAGAACTGTCGGCTGGAGGACGATGTATTGAGTCGCGACGCAATTTGTGTGTCCCATCGTCATTAACAGGCTCTGAACGTTACAATTAACTGTCAGTTTTGCGTCGGATTCGAAAATCTAGACTCACAGATGAACGACCATAAGGTGCCCGAGGCAGCACTACACCCTTGGAGACAAGTCGGCTGTAGGACGATGTATTGATTCGCGACGCAATTTGTGTGTTCCATCGTCATTAACAGGCTCTGAACATTACAATTAACTGTCAGTTTTGCATCGCATTCGAAAAACTAGACTCACAGGAGAACGACCATAAGGTGCCCGAGGCACCAATAGATACTTCGAGACAAGTCGGCTGGAGGACGATGTATTGAATCGCGACGCAATTTGTGTGTTCCATCGTCATTAAGAGGCTCTGAACGTTACAATTAACTGTCAGTTTTGCGTCGGATTCGAAAATCTAGACTCACAGATGAACGACCATAAGGTGCCCGAGGCAGCACTACACCCTTGGAGACAAGTCGGCTGTAGGACGATGTATTGAATCGCGACGCAATTTGTGTGTTCCATCGTCATCAAGAGGCTCTGAACGTTACAATTCACTGTCAGTTTTGCGTCGGATTCGAAAATCTAGACTCACCGATGAACGACCATAAGGTGCCCGAGGCAGCAATAGACCCTTCGAGACAAGTCGGCTGGAGGACGATGTATTGAATCGCGACGCAATTTGTGTGTTCCATCGTCAATAAGGGGCTCTGAACGTTACAATTAATTGTCAGTTTTGCGTCGGATTCGATTAACTAGACTCACAGGAGAACGACCATAAGGTGCCCGAGGCAGCAATAGACCCTTCGAGACAAGTCGGCTGGAGGACGATGTATTGAATCGCGACGGAATTTGTGTGTTCCATCGTCATCAAGAGGCTCTGATCGTTACAATTCACACTCAGTTTTGCGTCGGATTCGAAAATCTAGACTCACAGGAGAACGACCATAAGGTGCCCGACGCAGCACTAGACCCTTGGAGACAAGTCGGCTGTAGGACGATGTATTGAGTCGCGACGCAATTTGTGTGTCCCATCGTCATTAACAGGCTCTGAACGTTACAATTAACTGTCAGTTTTGCGTCGGATTCGAAAATCTAGACTCACAGGAGAACGAGCATATGGTGCCCGAGGCAGCACTAGACCCTTGGAGACAAGTCGGCTGTAGGACGATGTATTGAATCGCGACGCAATTTGTGTGTTCCATCGTCATCAAGAAGCTCTAAACGTTACAATTCACTGTCAGTTTTGCGTCGGATTCGAAAATCTAGACTCACAGGAGAACGAGCATATGGTGCCCGAGGCAGCACTAGACCCTTGGAGACAAGTCGGCTGTAGGACGATGTATTGAATCGCGACGCAATTTGTGTGTTCCATCGTCATTAACAGGCTCTGAACGTTACAATTCACTGTCAGTTTTGCGTCGGATTCGAAAATCTAGACTCACAGGAGAACGAGCATATGGTGCCCGAGGCAACACTAGACCCTTGGAGACAAGTCGGCTGTAGGACGATGTATTGAATCGCGACGCAATTTGTGTGTTCCATCCTCATTAACAGGCTCTGAACGTTACAATTCACTGTCAGTTTTGCGTCGGATTCGAAAATCTAGACTCACAGGAGAACGACCATAAGGTGCCCGAGGCAGCACTAGACCCTTGGAGACAAGTCGGCTGGAGGACGATGTATTGAGTCGCGACGCAATTTGTGTGTCCCATCGTCATTAACAGGCTCTGAACGTTACAATTAACTGTCAGTTTTGCATCGCATTCGAAAAACTAGACTCACAGGAGAACGACCATAAGGCGCCCGAGGCAGCAATAGACCCTTGGAGACAAGTCGGCTGGAGGACGATGTATTGAGACGCGACGCAATTTGTGTGTCCCATCGTCATTAACAGGCTCTGAACGTTACAATTAACTGTCAGTTTTGCGTCGGATTCGAAAATCCAGACTCACAGATGAACGACCATAAGGTGCCCGAGGCAGCACTACACCCTTGGAGACAAGTCGGCGGGAGGAAGATGTATTGAATCGCGACGCAATTTGTGTGTTCCATCGTCATTAACAGGCTCTGAACATTACAATTAACTGTCAGTTTTGCATCGCATTCGAAAAACTAGACTCACAGGAGAACGACCATAAGGTGCCCGAGGCAGCAATAGACCCTTCGAGACAAGTCGGCTGGAGGACGATGTATTGAATCGCGACGCAATTTGTGTGTTCCATCGTCATTAACAGGCTCTGAACATTACAATTAACTGTCAGTTTTGCATCGCATTCGAAAAACTAGACTCACAGGAGAACGACCATAAGGTGCCCGAGGCACCAATAGATACTTCGAGACAAGTCGGCTGGAGGACGATGTATTGAATCGCGACGCAATTTGTGTGTTCCATCGTCATTAAGAGGCTCTGAACGTTACAATTAACTGTCAGTTTTGCGTCGGATTCGAAAATCTAGACTCACAGGCAGCACTAGACCCTTGGAGACAAGTCGGCTGGAGGACGATGAATTGAATCGCGACGCAATTTGTGTGTCCCATCGTCATTAACAGGCTCTGAACGTTACAATTAACTGTCAGTTTTGCATCGCAATCGAAAAACTAGACTCACAGGAGAACGACCATAAGGTGCCCGAGGCAGCAATAGACCCTTGGAGACAAGTCGGCTGGAGGACGATGTATTGAGACGCGACGCAATTTGTGTGTCCCATCGTCATTAACAGGCTCTGAACGTTACAATTAACTGTCAGTTTTGCGTCGGATTCGAAAATCTAGACTCACAGATGAACGACCATAAGGTGCCCGAGGCAGCACTACACCCTTGGAGACAAGTCGGCGGGAGGAAGATGTATTGAATCGCGACGCAATTTGTGTGTTCCATCGTCATTAACAGGCTCTGAACATTACAATTATCTGTCAGTTTTGCATCGCATTCGAAAAACTAGACTCACAGGAGAACGACCATAAGGTGCCCGAGGCAGCAATAGACCCTTCGAGACAAGTCGGCTGGAGGACGATGTATTGAATCGCGACGCAATTTGTGTGTTCCATCGTCATTAACAGGCTCTGAACATTACAATTAACTGTAAGTTTTGCATCGCATTCGAAAAACTAGACTCACAGGAGAACGACCATAAGGTGCCCGAGGCACCAATAGATACTTCGAGACAAGTCGGCTGGAGGACGATGTATTGTATCGCGACGCAATTTGTGTGTTCCATCGTCATTAAGAGGCTCTGAACGTTACAATTAACTGTCAGTTTTGCGTCGGATTCGAAAATCTAGACTCACAGATGAACGACCATAAGGTGCCCTAGGCAGCACTACACCCTTGGAGACAAGTCGGCGGGAGGAAGATGTATTGAATCGCGACGCAATTTGTGTTTCCATCGTCATTAACAGGCTCTGAACATTACAATTAACTGTCAGTTTTGCATCGCATTCGAAAATCTAGACTCACAGGAGAACGACCATAAGGTGCCCGAGGCAGCAATAGACCCTTCGAGACAAGTCGGCTGGAGGACGATGTATTGAATCGCGACGCAATTTGTGTGTTCCATCGTCATTAACAGGCTCTGAACATTACAATTAACTGTCAGTTTTGCATCGCATTCGAAAAACTAGACTCACAGGAGAACGACCATAAGGTGCCCGAGGCACCAATAGATACTTCGAGACAAGTCGGCTGGAGGACGATGTATTGAATCGCGACGCAATTTGTGTGTTCCATCGTCATTAAGAGGCTCTGAACGTTACAATTAACTGTCAGTTTTGCGTCGGATTCGAAAATCTAGACTCACAGGCAGCACTAGACCCTTGGAGACAATTCGGCTGGAGGACGATGTATTGAATCGCGACGCAATTTGTGTGTTCCATCGTCAGTATCAGGATGTGAACGTTACAATTAACTGTCAGTTTTGCGTCGGATTCGAAAATCTAGACTCACAGGAGAACGACCATAGGGTGCCCGAGGCAGCACTAGACCCTTGGAGACAAGTCGGCTGGAGGACGATGTATTGAGTCGCGACGCAATTTGTGGGTCCCATCGTCATTAACAGGCTCTGAACGTTACAATTCACTGTCAGTTTTGCGCCGGATTCGAAAAACTAGACTCATAGGAGAACGACCAAGAGGTGCCAGGAGCAGCAATAGACCCTTGGAGACAAGTCGGCTGGAGGACGATGTATTGAATCGCGACGCAATTTGTGTGTTCCATCGTCATTAAGAGGCTCTGAACGTTACAATTAACTGTCAGTTTTGCGTCGGATTCGAAAATCTAGACTCACAGGAGAACGACCATAAGGTGCTCGAGGCAGCAATAGACCCTTGGAGACGTGTCGGCTGGAGGACGATGTATTGAGTCGCGACGCAATTTGTGTGTTCCATCGTCATTAACAGGCTCTGAACGTTACAATTAATTGTCAGTTTTGCGTCGTATTCGAAAAACTAGACTCACAGGAGAACGACCATAAGGTGCCCGAGGCACCAATAGACCCTTCGAGACAAGTCGGCTGGAGGACGATGTATTGAATCGCGACGCAATTTGTGTGTTCCATCGTCATTAAGAGGCTCAGAACGTTACAATTAATTGTCAGTTTTGCGCCGGATTCGAAAAACTAGACTCATAGGAGAACGACCAAGAGGTGCCAAGAGCAGCAATACTACCTCGGAGACATGTCGGCTGGAGGACGATGTATTGAATCGCGACGCAATTTGTGTGTTCCATCGTCAGTATCAGGATCTGAACGTTACAATTAACTGTCAGTTTTGCGTCGGATTCGAAAATCTAGACTCACAGGAGAACGACCATAAGGTGCCCGAGGCAGCACTAGACCCTTGGAGACCTGTCGGCTGGAGGACGATGTATTGATTCGCGACGCAATTTGTGTGTCCCATCGTCATTAACAGGCTCTGAACGTTACAATTAACTGTCAGTTTTGCGTCGGATTCGAAAATCTAGACTCACAGATGAACGACCATAAGGTGCCCGAGGCAGCACTACACCCTTGGAGACAAGTCGGCTGTAGGACGATGTATTGAATCGCGACGCAATTTGTGTGTTCCATCGTCATCAAGAGGCTCTGAACGTTACAATTAACTGTCAGTTTTGCGTCGGATTCGAAAATCTAGACTCACCGATGAACGACCATAAGGTGCCCGAGGCAGCAATAGACCCTTCGAGACAAGTCGGCTGGAGGACGATGTATTGAATCGCGACGCAATTTGTGTGTTCCATCGTCATTAACAGGCTCTGAACGTTACAATTAATTGTCAGTTTTGCGTCGTATTCGAAAAACTAGACTCACAGGAGAACGACCATAAGGTGCCCGAGGCACCAATAGACCCTTCGAGACAAGTCGGCTGGAGGACGATGTATTGAGTCGCGACGCAATTTGTGTGTCCCATCGTCATTAACAGGCTCTGAACGTTACAATTAACTGTCAGTTTTGCGTCGTATTCTGAAAACTAGACTCACAGGAGAACGACCATAAGGTGCCCGAGGCAGCAAGAGACCCTTGGAGACAGGTCGGCTGTGGGACGATGTATTGAATCGCGACGCAATTTGTGTGTTCCATCGTCATCAAGAGGCTCTGAACGTTACAATTCACTGTCAGTTTTGCGTCGGATTCGAAAATCTAGACTCACAGGAGAACGAGCATATGGTGCCCGAGGCAGCACTAGACCCTTGGAGACAAGTCGGCTGTAGGACGATGTATTGAATCGCGACGCAATTTGTGTGTTCCATCGTCATTAACAGGCTCTGAACGTTACAATTAACTGTCAGTTTTGCGTCGGATTCGAAAATCTAGACTCACAGGAGAACGACCATAAGGTGCCCGAGGCAGCACTAGACCCTTGGAGACAAGTCGGCTGGAGGACGATGTATTGAGTCGCGACGCAATTTGTGTGTCCCATCGTCATTAACAGGCTCTGAACGTTACAATTCACTGTCAGTTTTGCATCGCATTCGAAAAACTAGACTCACAGGAGAACGACCATAAGGTGCCCGAGGCAGCAATACTACCTCGGAGACATGTCGGCTGGAGTACGATGTATTGAATCGCGACGCAATTTGTGTGTTCCATCGTCAGTATCAGGCTCTGAACGTTACAATTAACTGTCAGTTTTGCGTCGGATTCGAAAATCTAGACTCACAGGAGAACGACCATAAGGTGTCCGAGGCACCAATAGACCCTTCGAGACAAGTCGGCTGGAGGACGATGTATTGAGTCGCGACGCAATTTGTGTGTCCCATCGTCATTAACAGGCTCTGAACGTTACAATTAACTGTCAGTTTTGCGTCGGATTCGAAAATCTAGACTCACAGGAGAACGAGCATATGGTGCCCGAGGCAGCACTAGACCCTTGGAGACAAGTCGGCTGTAAGACGATGTATTGAATCGCGACGCAATTTGTGTGTTCCATCGTCATTAAGAGGCTCTGAACGTTACAATTAACCGTCAGTTTTGCGTCGTATTCTGAAAACTAGACTCACAGGAGAACGACGATAAGGTGCCCGAGGCAGCTATAGACCCTTGGAGACAAGTCGGCTGGAGGAAGATGTATTGAATCGCGACGCAATTTGTGTGTTCCATCGTCATTAAGAGGCTCTGAACCTTACAATTAACTGTCAGTTTTGCTTCGGATTCGAAAATCTAGACTCACACGAGAACGACCATAAGGTGCCCGAGGCACCAATAGACCCTTCGAGACAAGTCGGCTGGAGGACGATGTATTGAATCGCGACGCAATTTGTGTGTTCCATCGTCTTTAACAGGCCCTGAACGTTACAATTAATTGTCAGTTTTGCGCCGGATTCGAAAAACTAGACTCATAGGAGAACGACCAAGAGGTGCCAGGAGCAGCAATACTACCTCGGAGACATGTCGGCTGGAGGACGATGTATTGAATCGCGAAGCAATTTGTGTGTTCCATCGTCAGTATCAGGCTCTGAACGTTACAATTAACTGTCAGTTTTGCGTCGGATTCGAAAATCTAGACTCACAGGAGAACGACCATAAGGTGCCCGAGGCAGCACTAGACCCTTGGAGACAAGTCGGCTGGAGGACGATGTATTGAGTCGCGACGCAATTTGGGTGTTCCATCGTCATTAAGAGGCTCTGAACCTTACAATTAACTGTCAGTTTTGCGTCGGATTCGAAAATCTAGACTCACCGATGAACGACCATAAGGTGCCCGAGGCAGCAATAGACCCTTGGAGACAAGTCGGCTGGAGGACGATGTATTGAGTCGCGACGCAATTTGTGTGTCCCATCGTCATTAACAGGCTCTGAACGTTACAATTAACTGTCAGTTTTGCGTCGGATTCGAAAATCTAGACTCACAGGAGAACGAGCATATGGTGCCCGAGGCAGCACTAGACCCTTGGAGACAAGTCGGTTGTAGGACGATGTATTGAATCGCGACGCAATTTGTGTGTTCCATCGTCATTAAGAGGCTCTGAACGTTACAATTAACTGTCAGTTTTGCGTCGGATTCGAAAATCTAGACTCACAGGAGAACGACCATAAGGTGCCCGAGGCAGCACTAGACCCTTGGAGATTAGTCGGCTGGAGGACGATGTATTGAGTCGCGACGCAATTTGTGTGTCCCATCGTCATTAACAGGCTCTGAACGTTACAATTAACTGTCAGTTTTGCATCGCATTCGAAAAACTAGACTCACAGGAGAACGACCATAAGGTGCCTGAGGCAGCAATAGACCCTTGGAGACAAGTCGGCTGGAGGACGATGTATTGAATCGCGACGCAATTTGTGTGTTCCATCGTCATTAAGAGGCTCTGAACGTTACAATTAATTGTCAGTTTTGCGCCGGATTCGAAAAACTAGACTCATAGGAGAACGACCAAGAGGTGCCAGGAGTAGCAATACTACCTCGGAGAGAAGTCGGCTGGAGGACGATGTATTGAATCGCGACGCAATTTGTGTGTTCCATCGTCATTAAGAGGCTCTGAACCTTACAATTAACTGTCAGTTTTGCGTCGGATTCGAAAATCTAGACTCACAGGAGAACGACCATAAGGTGCCCGAGGCACCAATAGACCCTTCGAGACAAGTCGGCTGGAGGACGATGTATTGAATCGCGACGCAATTTGTGTGTTCCATCGTCATTAACAGGCTCTGAACGTTTCAATTAACTGTCAGTTTTGCGTCGGATTCGAAAATCTAGACTCACAGGTGAACGACCATAAGGTGCCCGAGGCAGCACTAGACCCTTGGAGACAAGTCGGCTGGAGGACGATGTATTGAGTCGCGACGCAATTTGGGTGTTCCATCGTCATTAAGAGGCTCTGAACCTTACAATTAACTGTCAGTTTTGCGTCGGATTCGAAAATCTAGACTCACCGATGAACGACCATAAGGTGCCCGAGGCAGCAATAGACCCTTGGAGACAAGTCGGCTGGAGGACGATGTATTGAGTCGCGACGCAATTTGTGTGTTCCATCGTCATTAACAGGCTCTGAACGTTACAATTAACTGTCAGTTTTGCGTCGGATTCGAAAATCTAGACTCACAGGAGAACGAGCATATGGTGCCCGAGGCAGCACTAGACCCTTGGAGACAAGTCGGTTGTAGGACGATGTATTGAATCGCGACGCAATTAGTGTGTTCCATCGTCATTAAGAGGCTCTGAACGTTACAATTAACTGTCAGTTTTGCGTCGGATTCGAAAATCTAGACTCACAGGAGAACGACCATAAGGTGCCCGAGGCAGCACTAGACCCTTGGAGATTAGTCGGCTGGAGGACGATGTATTGAGTCGCGACGCAATTTGTGTGTCCCATCGTCATTAACAGGCTCTGAACGTTACAATTAACTGTCAGTTTTGCATCGCATTCGAAAAACTAGACTCACAGGAGAACGACCATAAGGTGCCTGAGGCAGCAATAGACCCTTGGAGACAAGTCGGCTGGAGGACGATGTATTGAATCGCGACGCAATTTGTGTGTTCCATCGTCATTAAGAGGCTCAGAACGTTACAATTAATTGTCAGTTTTGCGCCGGATTCGAAAAACTAGACTCATAGGAGAACGACCAAGAGGTGCCAGGAGTAGCAATACTACCTCGGAGACAAGTCGGCTGGAGGACGATGTATTGAATCGCGACGCAATTTGTGTGTTCCATCGTCATTAAGAGGCTCTGAACCTTACAATTAACTGTCAGTTTTGCGTCGGATTCGAAAATCTAGACTCACAGGAGAACGACCATAAGGTGCCCGAGGCACCAATAGACCCTTCGAGACAAGTCGGCTGGAGGACGATGTATTGAATCGCGACGCAATTTGTGTGTTCCATCGTCATTAACAGGCTCTGAACGTTACAATTAACTGTCAGTTTTGCGTCGGATTCGAAAATCTAGACTCACAGGAGAACGACCATAAGGTGTCCGAGGCAGCACTAGACCCTTGGTGACCTGTCGGCTGGAGGACGATGTATTGAGTCGCGACGCAATTTGTGTGTCCCATCGTCAGTATCAGGCTCTGAACGTTACAATTAACTGTCAGTTTTGCGTCGGATTCGAAAATCTAGACTCACAGGAGAACGACCATAAGGTGCCCGAGGCACCAATAGACCCTTCGAGACAAGTCGGCTGGAGGACGATGTATTGAATCGAAACGCAACTTGAGTGTTCCATCGTCATTAAGAGGCTCAGAACGTTACAATTAATTGTCAGTTTTGCGCCGGATTCGAAAAACTAGACTCATAGGAGAACGACCAAGAGGTGCCAGGAGCAGCAATACTACCTCGGAGACATGTCGGCTGGAGGACGATGTATTGAATCGCGACGCAATTTGTGTGTTCCATCGTCAGTATCAGGACCTGAACGTTACAATTAACTGTCAGTTTTGCGTCGGATTCGAAAATCTAGACTCACAGGAGAACGACCATAAGGTGCCCGAGGCAGCACTAGACCCTTGGAGATTAGTCGGCTGGAGGACGATGTATTGAGTCGCGACGCAATTTGTGTGTCCCATCGTCATTAACAGGCTCTGAACGTTACAATTAACTGTCAGTTTTGCATCGCATTCGAAAAACTAGACTCACAGGAGAACGACCATAAGGTGCCTGAGGCAGCAATAGACCCTTGGAGACAAGTCGGCTGGAGGACGATGTATTGAATCGCGACGCAATTTGTGTGTTCCATCGTCATTAAGAGGCTCTGAACGTTACAATTAATTGTCAGTTTTGCGCCGGATTCGAAAAACTAGACTCATAGGAGAACGACCAAGAGGTGCCAGGAGTAGCAATACTACCTCGGAGACAAGTCGGCTGGAGGACGATGTATTGAATCGCGACGCAATTTGTGTGTTCCATCGTCATTAAGAGGCTCTGAACCTTACAATTAACTGTCAGTTTTGCGTCGGATTCGAAAATCTAGACTCACAGGAGAACGACCATAAGGTGCCCGAGGCACCAATAGACCCTTCGAGACAAGTCGGCTGGAGGACGATGTATTGAATCGCGACGCAATTTGTGTGTTCCATCGTCATTAACAGGCTCTGAACGTTACAATTAACTGTCAGTTTTGCGTCGGATTCGAAAAACTAGACTCACAGGAGAACGACCATAAGGTGCCCGAGGCACCAATAGACCCTTCGAGACAAGTCAGCTGGAGGACGATGTATTGAGTCGCGACGCAATTTGTGTGTCCCATCGTCATTAACAGGCTCTGAACGTTACAATTAACTGTCAGTTTTGCGTCGGATTCGAAAATCTAGACTCACAGGAGAACGAGCATATGGTGCCCGAGGCAGCACTAGACCCTTGGAGACAAGTCGGCTGTAGGACGATGTATTGAATCGCGACGCAATTTGTGTGTTCCATCGTCATCAAGAGGCTCTGAACTTACAATTCACTGTCAGTTTTGCGTCGGATTCGAAAATCTAGACTCACCGATGAACGACCATAAGGTGCCCGAGGCAGCACTAGACCCTTGGAGACAAGTCGGCTATAGGACGATGTATTGAATCGCGACGCAATTTGTGTGTTCCATCGTCATTAACAGGCTCTGAACGTTACAATTAACTGTCAGTTTTGCGTCGGATTCGAAAATCTAGACTCACAGGAGAACGACCATAAGGTGCCCGAGGCAGCACTAGACCCTTGGAGACAATTCGGCTGGAGGACGATGTATTGAGTCGCGACGCAATTTGTGTGTCCCATCGTCATTAACAGGCTCTGAACGTTACAATTAACTGTCAGTTTTGCATCGCATTCGAAAAACTAGACTCACAGGAGAACGACCATAAGGTGCCCGAGGCAGCAATACTACCTCGGAGACATGTCGGCTGGAGGACGATGTATTGAATCGCGACGCAATTTGTGTGTTCCATCATCAGTATCAGGCTCTGAACGTTACAATTAACTGTCAGTTTTGCGTCGGATTCGAAAATCTAGACTCACAGGAGAACGACCATAAGGTGCCCGAGGCACCAATAGACCCTTCGAGACAAGTCGGCTGGAGGACGATGTATTGAGTCCCGACGCAATTTGTGTGTCCCATCGTCATTAACAGGCTCTGAACGTTACAATTAACTGTCAGTTTTGCGTCGGATTCGAAAATCTAGACTCACAGGAGAACGAGCATATGGTGCCCGAGGCAGCA
This sequence comes from Schistocerca nitens, assembly GCF_023898315.1. NCBI lineage: Eukaryota > Metazoa > Arthropoda > Insecta > Orthoptera > Acrididae > Schistocerca > Schistocerca nitens. The sequence goes on along the minus strand of NC_064623.1, from coordinate 234,771,515 downwards.
CTAGACCCTTGGAGACAAGTCGGCTGTAGGACGATGTATTGAATCGCGACGCAATTTGTGTGTTCCATCGTCATTAAGAGGCTCTGAACGTTACAATTAACCGTCAGTTTTGCGTCGTATTCTGAAAACTAGACTCACAGGAGAACGACGATAAGGTGCCCTAGGCAGCTATAGACCCTTGGAGACAGGTCGGCTGTGGGACGATGTATTGAATCGCGACGCAATTTGTGTGTTCCATCGTCATCAAGAGGCTCTGAACGTTACAATTCACTGTCAGTTTTGCGTCGGATTCGAAAATCTAGACTCACAGGAGAACGACCATAAGGTGCCCGAGGCAGCACTAGACCCTTGGAGACCTGTCGGCTGGAGGACGATGTATTGAGTCGCGACGCAATTTGTGTGTTCCATCGTCATTAACAGGCTCTGAACGTTACAATTAACTGTCAGTTTTGCGTCGGATTCGAAAATCTAGACTCACAGATGAACGACCATAAGGTGCCCGAGGCAGCACTACACCCTTGGAGACAAGTCGGCTGTAGGACGATGTATTGAATCGCGACGCAATTTGTGTGTTCCATCGTCATTAAGAGGCTCTGAACGTTACAATTAACCGTCAGTTTTGCGTCGTATTCGAAAAACTAGACTCACAGGAGAACGACCATAAGGTGCCCGAGGCACCAATAGACCCTTCGAGACAAGTCGGCTGGAGGACGATGTATTGAATCGCGACGCAATTTGTGTGTTCCATCGTCATTAAGAGGCTCAGAACGTTACAATTAATTGTCAGTTTTGCGCCGGATTCGAAAAACTAGACTCATAGGAGAACGACCAAGAGGTGCCAAGAGCAGCAATACTACCTCGGAGACATGTCGGCTGGAGGACGATGTATTGAATCGCGACGCAATTTGTGTGTTCCATCGTCAGTATCAGGATCTGAACGTTACAATTAACTGTCAGTTTTGCGTCGGATTCGAAAATCTAGACTCACAGGAGAACGACCATAAGGTGCCCGAGGCAGCACTAGACCCTTGGAGACCTGTCGGCTGGAGGACGATGTATTGAGTCGCGACGCAATTTGTGTGTCCCATCGTCATTAACAGGCTCTGAACGTTACAATTAACTGTCAGTTTTGCGTCGGATTCGAAAATCTAGACTCACAGATGAACGACCATAAGGTGCCCGAGGCAGCATTACACCCTTGGAGACAAGTCGGCTGTAGGACGATGTATTGAATCGCGACGCAATTTGTGTGTTCCATCGTCATCAAGAGGCTCTGAACGTTACAATTCACTGTCAGTTTTGCGTCGGATTCGAAAATCTAGACTCACCGATGAACGACCATAAGGTGCCCGAGGCAGCAATAGACCCTTCGAGACAAGTCGGCTGGAGGACGATGTATTGAATCGCGACGCAATTTGTGTGTTCCATCGTCATTAACAGGCTCTGAACGTTACAATTAATTGTCAGTTTTGCGTCGTATTCGAAAAACTAGACTCACAGGAGAACGACCATAAGGTGCCCGAGGCACCAATAGACCCTTCGAGACAAGTCGGCTGGAGGACGATGTATTGAGTCGCGACGCAATTTGTGTGTCCCATCGTCATTAACAGGCTCTGAACGTTACAATTAACTGTCAGTTTTGCGTCGTATTCTGAAAACTAGACTCACAGGAGAACGACCATAAGGTGCCCGAGGCAGCAAGAGACCCTTGGAGACAGGTCGGCTGTGGGACGATGTATTGAATCGCGACGCAATTTGTGTGTTCCATCGTCATCAAGAGGCTCTGAACGTTACAATTCACTGTCGGTTTTGCGTCGGATTCGAAAATCTAGACTCACAGGAGAACGAGCATATGGTGCCCGAGGCAGCACTAGACCCTTGGAGACAAGTCGGCTGTAGGACGATGTATTGAATCGCGACGCAATTTGTGTGTTCCATCGTCATTAACAGGCTCTGAACGTTACAATTAACTGTCAGTTTTGCGTCGGATTCGAAAATCTAGACTCACAGGAGAACGACCATAAGGTGCCCGAGGCAGCACTAGACCCTTGGAGACAAGTCGGCTGGAGGACGATGTATTGAGTCGCGACGCAATTTGTGTGTTCCATCGTCATTAACAGGCTCTGAACGTTACAATTCACTGTCAGTTTTGCATCGCATTCGAAAAACTAGACTCACAGGAGAACGACCATAAGGTGCCCGAGGCAGCAATACTACCTCGGAGACATGTCGGCTGGAGTACGATGTATTGAATCGCGACGCAATTTGTGTGTTCCATCGTCAGTATCAGGCTCTGAACGTTACAATTAACTGTCAGTTTTGCGTCGGATTCGAAAATCTAGACTCACAGGAGAACGACCATAAGGTGCCCGAGGCACCAATAGACCCTTCGAGACAAGTCGGCTGGAGGACGAAGTATTGAGTCGCGACGCAATTTGTGTGTCCCATCGTCATTAACAGGCTCTGAACGTTACAATTAACTGTCAGTTTTGCGTCGGATTCGAAAATCTAGACTCACAGGAGAACGAGCATATGGTGCCCGAGGCAGCACTAGACCCTTGGAGACAAGTCGGCTGTAAGACGATGTATTGAATCGCGACGCAATTTGTGTGTTCCATCGTCATTAAGAGGCTCTGAACGTTACAATTAACCGTCAGTTTTGCGTCGTATTCTGAAAACTAGACTCACAGGAGAACGACGATAAGGTGCCCGAGGCAGCTATAGACCCTTGGAGACAAGTCGGCTGGAGGACGATGTATTGAGTCGCGACGCAATTTGTGTGTTCCATCGTCATTAAGAGGCTCTGAACCTTACAATTAACTGTCAGTTTTGCTTCGGATTCGAAAATCTAGACTCACAGGAGAACGACCATAAGGTGCCCGAGGCACCAATAGACCCTTCGAGACAAGTCGGCTGGAGGACGATGTATTGAATCGCGACGCAATTTGTGTGTTCCATCGTCTTTAACAGGCTCTGAACGTTACAATTAATTGTCGGTTTTGCGCCGGATTCGAAAAACTAGACTCATAGGAGAACGACCAAGAGGTGCCAGGAGCAGCAATACTACCTCGGAGACATGTCGGCTGGAGGACGATGTATTGAATCGCGAAGCAATTTGTGTGTTCCATCGTCAGTATCAGGCTCTGAACGTTACAATTAACTGTCAGTTTTGCGTCGGATTCGAAAATCTAGACTCACAGGAGAACGACCATAAGGTGCCCGAGGCAGCACTAGACCCTTGGAGACAAGTCGTCTGGAGGACGATGTATTGAGTCGCGACGCAATTTGGGTGTTCCATCGTCATTAAGAGGCTCTGAACCTTACAATTAACTGTCAGTTTTGCGTCGGATTCGAAAATCTAGACTCACCGATGAACGACCATAAGCTGCCCGAGGCAGCAATAGACCCTTGGAAACAAGTCGGCTGGAGGACGATGTATTGAGTCGCGACGCAATTTGTGTGTCCCATCGTCATTAACAGGCTCTGAACGTTACAATTAACTGTCAGTTTTGCGTCGGATTCGAAAATCTAGACTCACAGGAGAACGAGGATATGGTGCCCGAGGCAGCACTAGACCCTTGGAGACAAGTCGGTTGTAGGACGATGTATTGAATCGCGACGCAATTTGTGTGTTCCATCGTCATTAAGAGGCTCTGAACGTTACAATTAACTGTCAGTTTTGCGTCGGATTCGAAAATCTAGACTCACAGGAGAACGAACATAAGGTGCCCGAGGCAGCACTAGACCCTTGGAGATTAGTCGGCTGGAGGACGATGTATTGAGTCGCGACGCAATTTGTGTGTCCCATCGTCATTAACAGGCTCTGAACGTTACAATTAACTGTCAGTTTTGCATCGCATTCGAAAAACTAGACTCACAGGAGAACGACCATAAGGTGCCTGAGGCAGCAATAGACCCTTGGAGACAAGTCGGCTGGAGGACGATGTATTGAATCGCGACGCAATTTGTGTGTTCCATCGTCATTAAGAGGCTCTGAACGTTACAATTAATTGTCAGTTTTGCGCCGGATTCGAAAAACTAGACTCATAGGAGAACGACCAAGAGGTGCCAGGAGTAGCAATACTACCTCGGAGACAAGTCGGCTGGAGGACGATGTATTGAATCGCGACGCAATTTGTGTGTTCCATCGTCATTAAGAGGCTCTGAACCTTACAATTAACTGTCAGTTTTGCGTCGGATTCGAAAATCTAGACTCACAGGAGAACGACCATAAGGTGCCCGAGGCACCAATAGACCCTTCGAGACAAGTCGGCTGGAGGACGATGTATTGAATCGCGACGCAATTTGTGTGTTCCATCGTCATTAACAGGCTCTGAACGTTACAATTAACTGTCAGTTTTGCGTCGGATTCGAAAATCTAACCTCACAGGTGAACGACCATAAGGTGCCCGAGGCAGCACTAGACCCTTGGAGACAAGTCGGCTGGAGGACGATGTATTGAGTCGCGACGCAATTTGTGTGTCCCATCGTCAGTATCAGGCTCTGAACGTTACAATTAACTGTCAGTTTTGCGTCGGATTCGAAAATCTAGACTCACAGGAGAACGACCATAAGGTGCGCGAGGCACCAATAGACCCTTCGAGACAAGTCGGCTGGAGGACGATGTATTGAATCGCGACGCAATTTGGGTGTTCCATCGTCATTAAGAGGCTCAGAACGTTACAATTAATTGTCAGTTTTGCGCCGGATTCGAAAAACTAGACTCATAGGAGAACGACCAAGAGGTGCCAGGAGCAGCAATACTACCTCGGAGACATGTCGGCTGGAGGACGATGTATTGAATCGCGATGCAATTTGTGTGTTCCATCGTCAGTATCAGGACCTGAACGTTACAATTAACTGTCAGTTTTGCGTCGGATTCGAAAATCTAGACTCACAGGAGAACGACCATAAGGTGCCCGAGGCAGCACTAGACCCTTGGAGATTAGTCTGCTGGAGGACGATGTATTGAGTCGCGACGCAATTTGTGTGTCCCATCGTCATTAACAGGCTCTGAACGTTACAATTAACTCTCAGTTTTGCATCGCATTCGAAAAACTAGACTCACAGGAGAACGACCATAAGGTGCCTGAGGCAGCAATAGACCCTTGGAGACAAGTCGGCTGGAGGACGATGTATTGAATCGCGACGCAATTTGTGTGTTCCATCGTCATTAAGAGGCTCTGAACGTTACAATTAATTGTCAGTTTTGCGCCGGATTCGAAAAACTAGACTCATAGGAGAACGACCAAGAGGTGCCAGGAGTAGCAATACTACCTCGGAGACAAGTCGGCTGGAGGACGATGTATTGAATCGCGACGCAATTTGTGTGTTCCATCGTCATTAAGAGGCTCTGAACCTTACAATTAACTGTCAGTTTTGCGTCGGATTCGAAAATCTAGACTCACAGGAGAACGACCATAAGGTGCACGAGGCACCAATAGACCCTTCGAGACAAGTCGGCTGGAGGACGATGTATTGAATCGCGACGCAATTTGTGTGTTCCATCGTCATTAACAGGCTCTGAACGTTACAATTAACTGTCAGTTTTGCGTCGGATTCGAAAAACTAGACTCACAGGAGAACGACCATAAGGTGCCCGAGGCACCAATAGACCCTTCGAGACAAGTCGGCTGGAGGACGATGTATTGAGTCGCGACGCAATTTGTGTGTCCCATCGTCATTAACAGGCTCTGAACGTTACAATTAACTGTAAGTTTTGCGTCGGATTCGAAAATCTAGACTCACAGGAGAACGAGCATATGGTGCCCGAGGCAGCACTAGACCCTTGGAGACAAGTCGGCTGTAGGACGATGTCTTGAATCGCGACGCAATTTGTGTGTTCCATCGTCATCAAGAGGCTCTGAACTCACAATTCACTGTCAGTTTTGCGTCGGATTCGAAAATCTAGACTCACCGATGAACGACCATAAGGTGCCCGAGGCAGCACTAGACCCTTGGAGACAAGTCGGCTATAGGACGATGTATTGAATCGCGACGCAATTTGTGTGTTCCATCGTCATTAACAGGCTCTGAACGTTACAATTAACTGTCAGTTTTGCGTCGGATTCGAAAATCTAGACTCACAGGAGAACGACCATAAGGTGCCCGAGGCAGCACTAGACCCTTGGAGACAAGTCGGCTGGAGGACGATGTATTGAGTCGCGACGCAATTTGTGTGTCCCATCGTCATTAACAGGCTCTGAACGTTACAATTAACTCTCAGTTTTGCATCGCATTCGAAAAACTAGACTCACAGGAGAACGACCATAAGGTGCCCGAGGCAGCAATACTACCTCGGAGACATGTCGGCTGGAGGACGATGTATTGAATCGCGACGCAATTTGTGTGTTCCATCATCAGTATCAGGCTCTGAACGTTACAATTAACTGTCAGTTTTGCGTCGGATTCGAAATTCTAGACTCACAGGAGAACGACCATAAGGTGCCCGAGGCACCAATAGACCCTTCGAGACAAGTCGGCTGGAGGACGATGTATTGAGTCGCGACGCAATTTGTGTGTCCCATCGTCATTAACAGGCTCTGAACGTTACAATTAACTGTCAGTTTTGCGTCGGATTCGAAAATCTAGACTCACAGGAGAACGAGCATATGGTGCCCGAGGCAGCACTAGACCCTTGGAGACAAGTCGGCTGTAGGACGATGTATTGAATCGCGACGCAATTTGTGTGTTCCATCGTCATTAAGAGGCTCTGAACGTTACAATTAACCGTCAGTTTTGCGTCGTATTCTGAAAACTAGACTCACAGGAGAACGACGATAAGGTGCCCGAGGCAGCTATAGACCCTTGGAGACAGGTCGGCTGTGGGACGATGTATTGAATCGCGACGCAATTTGTGTGTTCCATCGTCATCAAGAGGCTCTGAACGTTACAATTCACTGTCAGTTTTGCGTCGGATTCGAAAATCTAGACTCACAGGAGAACGAGCATATGGTGCCCGAGGCAGCACTAGACCCTTGGAGACAAGTCGGCTGTAGGACGATGTATTGAATCGCGACGCAATTTGTGTGTTCCATCGTCATTAACAGGCTCTGAACGTTACAATTAACTGTCAGTTTTGCGTCGGATTCGAAAATCTAGACTCACAGGAGAACGACCATAAGGTGCCCGAGGCAGCACTAGACCGTTGGAGACAAGTCGGCTGGAGGACGATGTATTGAGTCGCGACGCAATTTGTGTGTCCCATCGTCATTAACAGGCTCTGAACGTTACAATTAACTGTCAGTTTTGCATCGCATTCGAAAAACTAGACTCACAGGAGAACGACCATAAGGTGCCCGAGGCAGCAATACTACCTCGGAGACATGTCGGCTGGAGGACGATGTATTGAATCGCGACGCAATTTGTGTGTTCCATCGTCAGTACCAGGCTCTGAACGTTACAATTAACTGTCAGTTTTGCGTCGGATTCGAAAATCTAGACTCACAGGAGAACGACCATAAGGTGCCCGAGGCACCAATAGACCCTTCGAGACAAGTCGGCTGGAGGACGATGTATTGAGTCGCGACGCAATTTGTGTGTCCCATCGTCATTAACAGGCTCTGAACGTTACAATTAACTGTCAGTTTTGCGTCGTATTCTGAAAACTAGACTCACAGGAGAACGACCATAAGGTGCCCGAGGCAGCAAGAGACCCTTGGAGACAGGTCGGCTGTGGGACGATGTATTGAATCGCGACGCAATTTGTGTGTTCCATCGTCATCAAGAGGCTCTGAACGTTACAATTCACTGTCGGTTTTGCGTCGGATTCGAAAATCTAGACTCACAGGAGAACGAGCATATGGTGCCCGAGGCAGCACTAGACCCTTGGAGACAAGTCGGCTGTAGGACGATGTATTGAATCGCGACGCAATTTGTGTGTTCCATCGTCATTAACAGGCTCTGAACGTTACAATTAACTGTCAGTTTTGCGTCGGATTCGAAAATCTAGACTCACAGGAGAACGACCATAAGGTGCCCGAGGCAGCACTAGACCCTTGGAGACAAGTCGGCTGGAGGACGATGTATTGAGTCGCGACGCAATTTGTGTGTCCCATCGTCATTAACAGGCTCTGAACGTTACAATTCACTGTCAGTTTTGCATCGCATTCGAAAAACTAGACTCACAGGAGAACGACCATAAGGTGCCCGAGGCAGCAATACTACCTCGGAGACATGTCGGCTGGAGTACGATGTATTGAATCGCGACGCAATTTGTGTGTTCCATCGTCAGTATCAGGCTCTGAACGTTACAATTAACTGTCAGTTTTGCGTCGGATTCGAAAATCTAGACTCACAGGAGAACGACCATAAGGTGCCCGAGGCACCAATAGACCCTTCGAGACAAGTCGGCTGGAGGACGAAGTATTGAGTCGCGACGCAATTTGTGTGTCCCATCGTCATTAACAGGCTCTGAACGTTACAATTAACTGTCAGTTTTGCGTCGGATTCGAAAATCTAGACTCACAGGAGAACGAGCATATGGTGCCCGAGGCAGCACTAGACCCTTGGAGACAAGTCGGCTGTAAGACGATGTATTGAATCGCGACGCAATTTGTGTGTTCCATCGTCATTAAGAGGCTCTGAACGTTACAATTAACCGTCAGTTTTGCGTCGTATTCTGAAAACTAGACTCACAGGAGAACGACGATAAGGTGCCCGAGGCAGCTATAGACCCTTGGAGACAAGTCGGCTGGAGGACGATGTATTGAATCGCGACGCAATTTGTGTGTTCCATCGTCATGAAGAGGCTCTGAACCTTACAATTAACTGTCAGTTTTGCTTCGGATTCGAAAATCTAGACTCACAGGAGAACGACCATAAGGTGCCCGAGGCACCAATAGACCCTTCGAGACAAGTCGGCTGGAGGACGATGTATTGAATCGCGACGCAATTTGTGTGTTCCATCGTCTTTAACAGGCTCTGAACGTTACAATTAATTGTCAGTTTTGCGCCGGATTCGAAAAACTAGACTCATAGGAGAACGACCAAGAGGTGCCAGGAGCAGCAATACTACCTCGGAGACATGTCGGCTGGAGGACGATGTATTGAATCGCGAAGCAATTTGTGTGTTCCATCGTCAGTATCAGGCTCTGAACGTTACAATTAACTGTCAGTTTTGCGTCGGATTCGAAAATCTAGACTCACAGGAGAACGACCATAAGGTGCCCGAGGCAGCACTAGACCCTTGGAGACAAGTCGTCTGGAGGACGTTGTATTGAGTCGCGACGCAATTTGGGTGTTCCATCGTCATTAAGAGGCTCTGAACCTTACAATTAACTGTCAGTTTTGCGTCGGATTCGAAAATCTAGACTCACCGATGAACGACCATAAGCTGCCCGCGGCAGCAATAGACCCTTGGAAACAAGTCGGCTGGAGGACGATGTATTGAGTCGCGACGCAATTTGTGTGTCCCATCGTCATTAACAGGCTCTGAACGTTACAATTAACTGTCAGTTTTGCGTCGGATTCGAAAATCTAGACTCACAGGAGAACGAGGATATGGTGCCCGAGGCAGCACTAGACCTTTGGAGACAAGTCGGTTGTAGGACGATGTATTGAATCGCGACGCAATTTGTGTGTTCCATCGTCATTAAGAGGCTCTTAACGTTACAATTAACTGTCAGTTTTGCGTCGGATTCGAAAATCTAGACTCACAGGAGAACGAACATAAGGTGCCCGAGGCAGCACTAGACCCTTGGAGATTAGTCGGCTGGAGGACGATGTATTGAGTCGCGACGCAATTTGTGTGTCCCATCGTCATTAACAGGCTCTGAACGTTACAATTAACTGTCAGTTTTGCATCGCATTCGAAAAACTAGACTCACAGGAGAACGACCATAAGGTGCCTGAGGCAGCAATAGACCCTTGGAGACAAGTCGGCTGGAGGACGATGTATTGAATCGCGACGCAATTTGTGTGTTCCATCGTCATTAAGAGGCTCTGAACGTTACAATTAATTGTCAGTTTTGCGCCGGATTCGAAAAACTAGACTCATAGGAGAACGACCAAGAGGTGCCAGGAGTAGCAATACTACCTCGGAGACAAGTCGGCTGGAGGACGATGTATTGAATCGCGACGCAATTTGTGTGTTCCATCGTCATTAAGAGGCTCTGAACCTTACAATTAACTGTCAGTTTTGCGTCGGATTCGAAAATCTAGACTCACAGGAGAACGACCATAAGGTGCCCGAGGCACCAATAGACCCTTCGAGACAAGTCGGCTGGAGGACGATGTATTGAATCGCGACGCAATTTGTGTGTTCCATCGTCATTAACAGGCTCTGAACGTTACAATTAACTGTCAGTTTTGCGTCGGATTCGAAAATCTAACCTCACAGGTGAACGACCATAAGGTGCCCGAGGCAGCACTAGACCCTTGGAGACAAGTCGGCTGGAGGACGATGTATTGAGTCGCGACGCAATTTGTGTGTCCCATCGTCAGTATCAGGCTCTGAACGTTACAATTAACTGTCAGTTTTGCGTCGGATTCGAAAATCTAGACTCACAGGAGAACGACCATAAGGTGCCCGAGGCACCAATAGACCCTTCGAGACAAGTCGGCTGGAGGACGATGTATTGAATCGCGACGCAATTTGGGTGTTCCATCGTCATTAAGAGGCTCAGAACGTTACAATTAATTGTCAGTTTTGCGCCGGATTCGAAAAACTAGACTCATAGGAGAACGACCAAGAGGTGCCAGGAGCAGCAATACTACCTCGGAGACATGTCGGCTGGAGGACGATGTATTGAATCGCGACGCAATTTGTGTGTTCCATCGTCAGTATCAGGACCTGAACGTTACAATTAACTGTCAGTTTTGCGTCGGATTCGAAAATCTAGACTCACAGGAGAACGACCATAAGGTGCCCGAGGCAGCACTAGACCCTTGGAGATTAGTCGGCTGGAGGACGATGTATTGAGTCGCGACGCAATTTGTGTGTCCCATCGTCATTAACAGGCTCTGAACGTTACAATTAACTGTCAGTTTTGCATCGCATTCGAAAAACTAGACTCACAGGAGAACGACCATAAGGTGCCTGAGGCAGCAATAGACCCTTGGAGACAAGTCAGCTGGAGGACGATGTATTGAATCGCGACGCAATTTGTGTGTTCCATCGTCATTAAGAGGCTCTGAACGTTACAATTAATTGTCAGTTTTGCGCCGGATTCGAAAAACTAGACTCATAGGAGAACGACCAAGAGGTGCCAGGAGTAGCAATACTACCTCGGAGACAAGTCGGCTGGAGGACGATGTATTGAATCGCGACGCAATTTGTGTGTTCCATCGTCATTAACAGGCTCTGAACTCACAATTCACTGTCAGTTTTGCGTCGGATTCGAAAATCTAGACTCACCGATGAACGACCATAAGGTGCCCGAGGCAGCACTAGACCCTTGGAGACAAGTCGGCTATAGGACGATGTATTGAATCGCGACGCAATTTGTGTGTTCCATCGTCATTAACAGGCTCTGAACGTTACAATTAACTGTCAGTTTTGCGTCGGATTCGAAAATCTAGACTCACAGGAGAACGACCATAAGGTGCCCGAGGCAGCACTAGACCCTTGGAGACAAGTCGGCTGGAGGACGATGTATTGAGTCGCGACGCAATTTGTGTGTCCCATCGTCATTAACAGGCTCTGAACGTTACAATTAACTGTCAGTTTTGCATCGCATTCGAAAAACTAGACTCACAGGAGAACGACCATAAGGTGCCCGAGGCAGCAATACTACCTCGGAGACATGTCGGCTGGAGGACGATGTATTGAATCGCGACGCAATTTGTGTGTTCCATCATCAGTATCAGGCTCTGAACGTTACAATTAACTGTCAGTTTTGCGTCGGATTCGAAATTCTAGACTCACAGGAGAACGACCATAAGGTGCCCGAGGCACCAATAGACCCTTCGAGACAAGTCGGCTGGAGGACGATGTATTGAGTCGCGACGCAATTTGTGTGTCCCATCGTCATTAACAGGCTCTGAACGTTACAATTAACTGTCAGTTTTGCGTCGGATTCGAAAATCTAGACTCACAGGAGAACGACCATAAGGTGCACGAGGCACCAATAGACCCTTCGAGACAAGTCGGCTGGAGGACGATGTATTGAATCGCGACGCAATTTGTGTGTTCCATCGTCATTAACAGGCTCTGAACGTTACAATTAACTGTCAGTTTTGCGTCGGATTCGAAAAACTAGACTCACAGGAGAACGACCATAAGGTGCCCGAGGCACCAATAGACCCTTCGAGACAAGTCGGCTGGAGGACGATGTATTGAGTCGCGACGCAATTTGTGTGTCCCATCGTCATTAACAGGCTCTGAACGTTACAATTAACTGTAAGTTTTGCGTCGGATTCGAAAATCTAGACTCACAGGAGAACGAGCATATGGTGCCCGAGGCAGCACTAGACCCTTGGAGACAAGTCGGCTGTAGGACGATGTATTGAATCGCGACGCAATTTGTGTGTTCCATCGTCATCAAGAGGCTCTGAACTCACAATTCACTGTCAGTTTTGCGTCGGATTCGAAAATCTAGACTCACCGATGAACGACCATAAGGTGCCCGAGGCAGCACTAGACCCTTGGAGACAAGTCGGCTATAGGACGATGTATTGAATCGCGACGCAATTTGTGTGTTCCATCGTCATTAACAGGCTCTGAACGTTACAATTAACTGTCAGTTTTGCGTCCGATTCGAAAATCTAGACTCACAGGAGAACGACCATAAGGTGCCCGAGGCAGCACTAGACCCTTGGAGACAAGTCGGCTGGAGGACGATGTATTGAGTCGCGACGCAATTTGTGTGTCCCATCGTCATTAACAGGCTCTGAACGTTACAATTAACTGTCAGTTTTGCATCGCATTCGAAAAACTAGACTCACAGGAGAACGACCATAAGGTGCCCGAGGCAGCAATACTACCTCGGAGACATGTCGGCTGGAGGACGATGTATTGAATCGCGACGCAATTTGTGTGTTCCATCATCAGTATCAGGCTCTGAACGTTACAATTAACTGTCAGTTTTGCGTCGGATTCGAAATTCTAGACTCACAGGAGAACGACCATAAGGTGCCCGAGGCACCAATAGACCCTTGGAGACAAGTCGGCTGGAGGACGATGTATTGAGTCGCGACGCAATTTGTGTGTCCCATCGTCATTAACAGGCTCTGAACGTTACAATTAACTGTCAGTTTTGCGTCGGATTCGAAAATCTAGACTCACAGGAGAACGAGCATATGGTGCCCGAGGCAGCACTAGACCCTTGGAGACAAGTCGGCTGTAGGACGATGTATTGAATCGCGACGCAATTTGTGTGTTCCATCGTCATTAAGAGGCTCTGAACGTTACAATTAACCGTCAGTTTTGCGTCGTATTCTGAAAACTAGACTCACAGGAGAACGACGATAAGGTGCCCGAGGCAGCTATAGACCCTTGGAGACAGGTCGGCTGTGGGACGATGTATTGAATCGCGACGCAATTTGTGTGTTCCATCGTCATCAAGAGGCTCTGAACGTTACAATTCACTGTCAGTTTTGCGTCGGATTCGAAAATCTAGACTCACAGGAGAACGAGCATATGGTGCCCGAGGCAGCACTAGACCCTTGGAGACAAGTCGGCTGTAGGACGATGTATTGAATCGCGACGCAATTTGTGTGTTCCATCGTCATTAACAGGCTCTGAACGTTACAATTAACCGTCAGTTTTGCGTCGTATTCTGAAAACTAGACTCACAGGAGAACGACGATAAGGTGCCCGAGGCAGCTATAGACCCTTGGAGACAAGTCGGCTGGAGGACGATGTATTGAATCGCGACGCAATTTGTGTGTTCCATCGTCATTAAGAGGCTCTGAACCTTACAATTAACTGTCAGTTTTGCGTCGGATTCGAAAATCTAGACTCACAGGAGAACGACCATAAGGTGCCCGAGGCAGCACTAGACCCTTGGAGACAGGTCGGCTGGAGGACGATGTATTGAGTCGCGACGCAATTTGGGTGTTCCATCGTCATTAAGAGGCTCTGAACCTTACAATTAACTGTCAGTTTTGCGTCGGATTCGAAAATCTAGACTCAGCGATGAACGACCATAAGGTGCCCGAGGCAGCAATAGACCCTTGGAGACAAGTCGGCTGGAGGACGATGTATTGAGTCGCGACGCAATTTGTGTGTCCCATCGTCATTAACAGGCTCTGAACGTTACAATTAACTGTCAGTTTTGCGTCGGATTCGAAAATCTAGACTCACAGGAGAACGAGCATATGGTGCCCGAGGCAGCACTAGACCCTTGGAGACAAGTCGGTTGTAGGACGATGTATTGAATCGCGACGCAATTTGTATGTTCCATCGTCATTAAGAGGCTCTGAACGTTACAATTAACTGTCAGTTTTGCGTCGGATTCGAAAATCTAGACTCACAGGAGAACGACCATAAGGTGCCCGAGGCAGCACTAGACCCTTGGAGATTAGTCGGCTGGAGGACGATGTATTGAGTCGCGACGCAATTTGTGTGTCCCATCGTCATTAACAGGCTCTGAACGTTACAATTAACTGTCAGTTTTGCATCGCATTCGAAAAACTAGACTCACAGGAGAACGACCATAAGGTGCCTGAGGCAGCAATAGACCCTTGGAGACAAGTCGGCTGGAGGACGATGTATTGAATCGCGACGCAATTTGTGTGTTCCATCGTCATTAAAAAGCTCTGAACGTTACAATTAATTGTCAGTTTTGCGCCGGATTCGAAAAACTAGACTCATAGGAGAACGACCAAGAGGTGCCAGGAGTAGCAATACTACCTCGGAGACAAGTCGGCTGGAGGACGATGTATTGAATCGCGACGCAATTTGTGTGTTCCATCGTCATTAAGAGGCTCTGAACGTTACAATTCACTGTCAGTTTTGCGTCGGATTCGAAAATCTAGACTCACAGGAGAACGAGCATATGGTGCCCGAGGCAGCACTAGACCCTTGGAGACAAGTCGGCTGTAGGACGATGTATTGAATCGCGACGCAATTTGTGTGTTCCATCGTCATTAACAGGCTCTGAACGTTACAATTAACTGTCAGTTTTGCGTCGGATTCGAAAATCTAGACTCACAGGAGAACGACCATAAGGTGCCCGAGGCAGCACTAGACCCTTGGAGACAAGTCGGCTGGAGGACGATGTATTGAGTCGCGACGCAATTTGTGTGTCCCATCGTCATTAACAGGCTCTGAACGTTACAATTAACTGTCAGTTTTGCATCGCATTCGAAAAACTAGACTCACAGGAGAACGACCATAAGGTGCCCGAGGCAGCAATACTACCTCGGAGACATGTCGGCTGGTGGACGATGTATTGAATCGCGACGCAATTTGTGTGTTCCATCGTCAGTATCAGGCTCTGAACGTTACAATTAACTGTCAGTTTTGCGTCGGATTCGAAAATCTAGACTCACAGGAGAACGACCATAAGGTGCCCGAGGCACCAATAGACCCTTCGAGACAAGTCGGCTGGAGGACGATGTATTGAGTCGCGACGCAATTTGTGTGTCCCATCGTCATTAACAGGCTCTGAACGTTACAATTAACTGTCAGTTTTGCGTCGGATTCGAAAATCTAGACTCACAGGAGAACGAGCATATGGTGCCCGAGGCAGCACTAGACCCTTGGAGACAAGTCGGCTGTAGGACGATGTATTGAATCGCGACGCAATTTGTGTGTTCCATCGTCATTAAGAGGCTCTGAACGTTACAATTAACCGTCAGTTTTGCGTCGTATTCTGAAAACTAGACTCACAGGAGAACGACGATAAGGTGCCCGAGGCAGCTATAGACCCTTGGAGACAAGTCGGCTGGAGGACGATGTATTGAATCGCGACGCAATTTGTGTGTTCCATCGTCATTAAGAGGCTCTGAACCTTACAATTAACTGTCAGTTTTGCGTCGGATTCGAAAATCTAGACTCACAGGAGAACGACCATAAGGTGCCCGAGGCACCAATAGACCCTTCGAGACAAGTCGGCTGGAGGACGATGTATTGAATCGCGACGCAATTTGTGTGTTCCATCGTCATTAACAGGCTCTGAACGTTACAATTAATTGTCAGTTTTGCGCCGGATTCGAAAAACTAGACATAGGAGAACGACCAAGAGGTGCCAGGAGCAGCAATACTACCTCGGAGACATGTCGGCTGGAGGACGATGTATTGAATCGCGAAGCAATTTGTGTGTTCCATCGTCAGTATCAGGCTCTGAACGTTACAATTAACTGTCAGTTTTGCGTCGGATTCGAAAATCTAGACTCACAGGAGAACGACCATAAGGTGCCCGAGGCAGCACTAGACCCTTGGAGACAAGTCGGCTGGAGGACGATGTATTGAGTCGCGACGCAATTTGGGTGTTCCATCGTCAATAAGAGGCTCTGAACCTTACAATTAACTGTCAGTTTTGCGTCGGATTCGAAAATCTAGACTCACCGATGAACGACCATAAGGTGCCCGAGGCAGCAATAGACCCTTGGAGACAAGTCGGCTGGAGGACGATGTATTGAGTCGCGACGCAATTTGTGTGTCCCATCGTCATTAACAGGCTCTGAACGTTACAATTAACTGTCAGTTTTGCGTCGGATTCGAAAATCTAGACTCACAGGAGAACGAGCATATGGTGCCCGAGGCAGCACTAGACCCTTGGAGACAAGTCGGTTGTAGGACGATGTATTGAATCGCGACGCAATTTGTATGTTCCATCGTCATTAAGAGGCTCTGAACGTTACAATTAACTGTCAGTTTTGCGTCGGATTCGAAAATCTAGACTCACAGGAGAACGACCATAAGGTGCCCGAGGCAGCACTAGACCCTTGGAGATTAGTCGGCTGGAGGACGATGTATTGAGTCGCGACGCAATTTGTGTGTCCCATCGTCATTAACAGGCTCTGAACGTTACAATTAACTGTCAGTTTTGCATCGCATTCGAAAAACTAGACTCACAGGAGAACGACCATAAGGTGCCTGAGGCAGCAATAGACCCTTGGAGACAAGTCGGCTGGAGGACGATGTATTGAATCGCGACGCAATTTGTGTGTTCCATCGTCATTAAAAAGCTCTGAACGTTACAATTAATTGTCAGTTTTGCGCCGGATTCGAAAAACTAGACTCATAGGAGAACGACCAAGAGGTGCCAGGAGTAGCAATACTACCTCGGAGACAAGTCGGCTGGAGGACGATGTATTGAATCGCGACGCAATTTGTGTGTTCCATCGTCATTAAGAGGCTCTGAACCTTACAATTAACTGTCAGTTTTGCGTCGGATTCGAAAATCTAGACTCACAGGAGAACGACCATAAGGTGCACGAGGCACCAATAGACCCTTCGAGACAAGTCGGCTGGAGGACGATGTATTGAATCGCGACGCAATTTGTGTGTTCCATCGTCATTAACAGGCTCTGAACGTTACAATTAACTGTCAGTTTTGCGTCGGATTCGAAAAACTAGACTCACAGGAGAACGACCATAAGGTGCCCGAGGCACCAATAGACCCTTCGAGACAAGTCGGCTGGAGGACGATGTATTGAGTCGCGACGCAATTTGTGTGTCCCATCGTCATTAACAGGCTCTGAACGTTACAATTAACTGTCAGTTTTGCGTCGGATTCGAAAATCTAGACTCACAGGAGAACGAGCATATGGTGCCCGAGGCAGCACTAGACCCTTGGAGACAAGTCGGCTGTAGGACGATGTATTGAATCGCGACGCAATTTGTGTGTTCCATCGTCATCAAGAGGCTCTGAACTCACAATTCACTGTCAGTTTTGCGTCGGATTCGAAAATCTAGACTCACCGATGAACGACCATAAGGTGCCCGAGGCAGCACTAGACCCTTGGAGACAAGTCGGCTATAGGACGATGTATTGAATCGCGACGCAATTTGTGTGTTCCATCGTCATTAACAGGCTCTGAACGTTACAATTAACTGTCAGTTTTGCGTCGGATTCGAAAATCTAGACTCACAGGAGAACGACCATAAGGTGCCCGAGGCAGCACTAGACCCTTGGAGACAAGTCGGCTGGAGGACGATGTATTGAGTCGCGACGCAATTTGTGTGTCCCATCGTCATTAACAGGCTCTGAACGTTACAATTAACTGTCAGTTTTGCGTCGGATTCGAAAATCTAGACTCACAGGAGAACGACCATAAGGTGCCCGAGGCAGCACTAGACCCTTGGATACAAGTCGGCTGGAGGACGATGTATTGAGTCGCGACGCAATTTGTGAGTCCCATCGTCATTAACAGGCTCTGAACGTTACAATTAACCGTCAGTTTTGCGTCGTATTCTGAAAACTAGACTCACAGGAGAACGACGATAAGGTGCCCGAGGCAGCTATAGACCCTTGGAGACAGGTCGGCTGTGGGACGATGTATTGAATCGCGACGCAATTTGTGTGTTCCATCGTCATCAAGAGGCTCTGAACGTTACAATTCACTGTCAGTTTTGCGTCGGATTCGAAAATCTAGACTCACAGGAGAACGAGCATATGGTGCCCGAGGCAGCACTAGACCCTTGGAGACAAGTCGGCTGTAGGACGATGTATTGAATCGCGACGCAATTTGTGTGTTCCATCGTCATTAACAGGCTCTGAACGTTACAATTAACTGTCAGTTTTGCGTCGGATTCGAAAATCTAGACTCACAGGAGAACGACCATAAGGTGCCCGAGGCAGCACTAGACCCTTGGAGACAAGTCGGCTGGAGGACGATGTATTGAGTCGCGACGCAATTTGTGTGTCCCATCGTCATTAACAGGCTCTGAACGTTACAATTAACTGTCAGTTTTGCATCGCATTCGAAAAACTAGACTCACAGGAGAACGACCATAAGGTGCCCGAGGCAGCAATACTACCTCGGAGACATGTCGGCTGGAGGACGATGTATTGAATCGCGACGCAATTTGTGTGTTCCATCGTCAGTATCAGGCTCTGAACGTTACAATTAACTGTCAGTTTTGCGTCGGATTCGAAAATCTAGACTCACAGGAGAACGACCATAAGGTGCCCCAGGCACCAATAGACCCTTCGAGACAAGTCGGCTGGAGGACGATGTATTGAGTCGCGACGCAATTTGTGTGTCCCATCGTCATTAACAGGCTCTGAACGTTACAATTAACTGTCAGTTTTGCGTCGGATTCGAAAATCTAGACTCACAGGAGAACGAGCATATGGTGCCCGAGGCAGCACTAGACCCTTGGAGACAAGTCGGCTGTAGGACGATGTATTGAATCGCGACGCAAGTTGTGTGTTCCATCGTCATTAAGAGGCTCTGAACGTTACAATTAACCGTCAGTTTTGCGTCGTATTCTGAAAACTAGACTCACAGGAGAACGACGATAAGGTGCCCGAGGCAGCTATAGACCCTTGGAGACAAGTCGGCTGGAGGACGATGTATTGAATCGCGACGCAATTTGTGTGTTCCATCGTCATTAAGAGGCTCTGAACCTTACAATTAACTGTCAGTTTTGCGTCGGATTCGAAAATCTAGACTCACAGGAGAACGACCATAAGGTGCCCGAGGCACCAATAGACCCTTCGAGACAAGTCGGCTGGAGGACGATGTATTGAATCGCGACGCAATTTGTGTGTTCCATCGTCATTAACAGGCTCTGAACGTTACAATTAATTGTCAGTTTTGCGCCGGATTCGAAAAACTAGACATAGGAGAACGACCAAGAGGTGCCAGGAGCAGCAATACTACCTCGGAGACATGTCGGCTGGAGGACGATGTATTGAATCGCGAAGCAATTTGTGTGTTCCATCGTCAGTATCAGGCTCTGAACGTTACAATTAACTGTCAGTTTTGCGTCGGATTCGAAAATCTAGACTCACAGGAGAACGACCATAAGGTGCCCGAGGCAGCACTAGACCCTTGGAGACAAGTCGGCTGGAGGACGATGTATTGAGTCGCGACGCAATTTGGGTGTTCCATCGTCATTAAGAGGCTCTGAACCTTACAATTAACTGTCAGTTTTACGTCGGATTCGAAAATCTAGACTCACCGATGAACGACCATAAGGTGCCCGAGGCAGCAATAGACCCTTGGAGACAAGTCGGCTGGAGGACGATGTATTGAGTCGCGACGCAATTTGTGTGTCCCATCGTCATTAACAGGCTCTGAACGTTACAATTAACTGTCAGTTTTGCGTCGGATTCGAAAATCTAGACTCACAGGAGAACGAGCATATGGTGCCCGAGGCAGCACTAGACCCTTGGAGACAAGTCGGTTGTAGGACGATGTATTGAATCGCGACGCAATTTGTGTGTTCCATCGTCATTAAGAGGCTCTGAACCTTACAATTAACTGTCAGTTTTGCGTCGGATTCGAAAATCTAGACTCACAAGAGAACGACCATAAGGTGCCCGAGGCACCAATAGACCCTTCGAGACAAGTCGGCTGGAGGACGATGTATTGAATCGCGACGCAATTTGTGTGTTCCATCGTCATTAACAGGCTCTGAACGTTACAATTAACTGTCAGTTTTGCGTCGGATTCGAAAATCTAGACTCACAGGTGAACGACCAGAAGGTGTCCGAGGCAGCACTAGACCCTTGGTGACCTGTCGGCTGGAGGACGATGTATTGAGTCGCGACGCAATTTGTGTGTCCCATCGTCATTAACAGGCTCTGAACGTTACAATTAACTGTCAGTTTTGCATCGCATTCGAAAAACTAGACTCACAGGAGAACGACCATAAGGTGCCTGAGGCAGCAATAGACCCTTGGAGAAAAGTCGGCTGGAGGGCGATGTATTGAATCGCGACGCAATTTGTGTGTTCCATCGTCATTAAAAAGCTCTGAACGTTACAATTAATTGTCAGTTTTGCGCCGGATTCGAAAAACTAGACTCATAGGAGAACGACCAAGAGGTGCCAGGAGTAGCAATACTACCTCGGAGACAAGTCGGCTGGAGGACGATGTATTGAATCGCGACGCAATTTGTGTGTTCCATCGTCATTAAGAGGCTCTGAACCTTACAATTAACTGTCGGTTTTGCGTCGGATTCGAAAATCTAGACTCACAAGAGAACGACCATAAGGTGCCCGAGGCACCAATAGACCCTTCGAGACAAGTCGGCTATAGGACGATGTATTGAATCGCGACGCAATTTGTGTGTTCTATCGTCATTAACAGGCTCTGAACGTTACAATTAACTGTCAGTTTTGCGTCGGATTCGAAAATCTAGACTCACAGGAGAACGACCATAAGGTGCCCGAGGCAGCACTAGACCCTTGGAGACAAGTCGGCTGGAGGACGATGTATTGAGTCGCGACGCAATTTGTGTGTCCCATCGTCATTAACAGGCTCTGAACGTTACAATTAACTGTCAGTTTTGCGTCGGATTCGAAAATCTAGACTCACAGGAGAACGACCATAAGGTGCCCGAGGCAGCACTAGACCCTTGGAGACAAGTCGGCTGGAGGACGATGTATTGAGTCGCGACGCAATTTGTGTGTCCCATCGTCATTAACAGGCTCTGAACGTTACAATTAACCGTCAGTTTTGCGTCGTATTCTGAAAACTAGACTCACAGGAGAACGACGATAAGGTGCCCGAGGCAGCTATAGACCCTTGGAGACAGGTCGGCTGTGGGACGATGTATTGAATCGCGACGCAATTTGTGTGTTCCATCGTCATCAAGAGGCTCTGAACGTTACAATTCACTGTCAGTTTTGCGTCGGATTCGAAAATCTAGACTCACAGGAGAACGAGCATATGGTGCCCGAGGCAGCACTAGACCCTTGGAGACAAGTCGGCTGTAGGACGATGTATTGAATCGCGACGCAATTTGTGTGTTCCATCGTCATTAACAGGCTCTGAACGTTACAATTAACTGTCAGTTTTGCGTCGGATTCGAAAATCTAGACTCACAGGAGAACGACCATAAGGTGCCCGAGGCAGCACTAGACCCTTGGAGACAAGTCGGCTGGAGGACGATGTATTGAGTCGCGACGCAATTTGTGTGTCCCATCGTCATTAACAGGCTCTGAACGTTACAATTAACTGTCAGTTTTGCATCGCATTCGAAAAACTAGACTCACAGGAGAACGACCATAAGGTGCCCGAGGCAGCAATACTACCTCGGAGACATGTCGGCTGGAGGACGATGTATTGAATCGCGACGCAATTTGTGTGTTCCATCGTCAGTATCAGGCTCTGAACGTTACAATTAACTGTCAGTTTTGCGTCGGATTCGAAAATCTAGACTCACAGGAGAACGACCATAAGGTGCCCCAGGCACCAATAGACCCTTCGAGACAAGTCGGCTGGAGGACGATGTATTGAGTCGCGACGCAATTTGTGTGTCCCATCGTCATTAACAGGCTCTGAACGTTACAATTAACTGTCAGTTTTGCGTCGGATTCGAAAATCTAGACTCACAGGAGAACGAGCATATGGTGCCCGAGGCAGCACTAGACCCTTGGAGACAAGTCGGCTGTAGGACGATGTATTGAATCGCGACGCAAGTTGTGTGTTCCATCGTCATTAAGAGGCTCTGAACGTTACAATTAACCGTCAGTTTTGCGTCGTATTCTGAAAACTAGACTCACAGGAGAACGACGATAAGGTGCCCGAGGCAGCTATAGACCCTTGGAGACAAGTCGGCTGGAGGACGATGTATTGAATCGCGACGCAATTTGTGTGTTCCATCGTCATTAAGAGGCTCTGAACCTTACAATTAACTGTCAGTTTTGCGTCGGATTCGAAAATCTAGACTCACAGGAGAACGACCATAAGGTGCCCGAGGCACCAATAGACCCTTCGAGACAAGTCGGCTGGAGGACGATGTATTGAATCGCGACGCAATTTGTGTGTTCCATCGTCATTAACAGGCTCTGAACGTTACAATTAACTGTCAGTTTTGCGTCGGATTCGAAAATCTAGACTCACAGGTGAACGACCAGAAGGTGTCCGAGGCAGCACTAGACCCTTGGTGACCTGTCGGCTGGAGGACGATGTATTGAGTCGCGACGCAATTTGTGTGTCCCATCGTCATTAACAGGCTCTGAACGTTACAATTAACTGTCAGTTTTGCATCGCATTCGAAAAACTAGACTCACAGGAGAACGACCATAAGGTGCCTGAGGCAGCAATAGACCCTTGGAGAAAAGTCGGCTGGAGGGCGATGTATTGAATCGCGACGCAATTTGTGTGTTCCATCGTCATTAAAAAGCTCTGAACGTTACAATTAATTGTCAGTTTTGCGCCGGATTCGAAAAACTAGACTCATAGGAGAACGACCAAGAGGTGCCAGGAGTAGCAATACTACCTCGGAGACAAGTCGGCTGGAGGACGATGTATTGAATCGCGACGCAATTTGTGTGTTCCATCGTCATTAAGATGCTCTGAACCTTACAATTAACTGTCGGTTTTGCGTCGGATTCGAAAATCTAGACTCACAAGAGAACGACCATAAGGTGCCCGAGGCACCAATAGACCCTTCGAGACAAGTCGGCTGGAGGACGATGTATTGAATCGCGACGCAATTTGTGTGTTCCATCGTCATTAACAGGCTCTGAACGTTACAATTAACTGTCAGTTTTGCGTCGGATTCGAAAATCTAGACTCACAGGTGAACGACCAGAAGGTGTCCGAGGCAGCACTAGACCCTTGGTGACCTGTCGGCTGGAGGACGATGTATTGAGTCGCGACGCAATTTGTGTGTCCCATCGTCAGTATCAGGCTCTGAACGTTACAATTAACTGTCAGTTTTGCGTCGGATTCGAAAATCTAGACTCACAGGAGAACGAGCATATGGTGCCCGAGTCAGCATTAGACCCTTGGAGACAAGTCGGCTGTAGGACGATGTATTGAATCGCGACGCAATTTGTGTGTTCCATCGTCATTAAGAGGCTCTGAACGTTACAATTAACTGTCAGTTTTGCGTCGGATTCGAAAATCTAGACTCACAGGAGAACGACCATAAGGTGCCCGAGGCAGCACTAGACCCTTGGAGACAAGTCGGCTGGCGGACGATGTATTGAGTCGCGACGCAATTTGTGTATCCCATCGTCATTAACAGGCTCTGAACGTTACAATTAACTGTCAGTTTAGCATCGCATTCGAAAAACTAGACTCAGAGGAGAACGACCATAAGGTGCCCGAGGCAGCAATACTACCTCGGAGACATGTCGGCTGGAGGACGATGTATTGAATCGCGACGCAATTTGTGTGTTCCATCGTCAGTATCAGACTCTGAACGTTACAATTAACTGTCAGTTTTGCGTCGGATTCGAAAATCTAGACTCACAGGAGAACGACCATAAGGTGCCCGAGGCACCAATAGACCCTTCGAGACAAGTCGGCTGGAGGACGATGTATTGAGTCGCGACGCAATTTTTGTGTCCCATCGTCATTAACAGGCTCTGAACGTTACAATTAACTGTCAGTTTTGCGTCGGATTCGAAAATCTAGACTCACAGGAGAACGAGCATATGGTGCCCGAGGCAGCACTAGACCCTTGGAGACAAGTCGGCTGTAGGACGATGTATTGAATCGCGACGCAATTTGTGTGTCCCATCGTCATTAAGAGGCTCTGAACGTTACAATTAACCGTCAGTTTTGCGTCGTATTCTGAAAACTAGACTCACAGGAGAACGACGATAAGGTGCCCGAGGCAGCTATAGACCCTTGGAGACAAGTCGGCTGGAGGACGATGTATTGAATCGCGACGCAATTTGTGTGTTCCATCGTCATTAAGAGGCTCTGAACCTTACAATTAACTGTCAGTTTTGCGTCGGATTCGAAAATCTAGACTCACAGGAGAACGACCATAAGGTGCCCGAGACACCAATAGACCCTTCCAGACAAGTCAGCTGGAGGACGATGTATTGAATCGCGACGCAATTTGTGTGTTCCATCGTCATTAAGAGGCTCTGAACGTTACAATTAATTGTCAGTTTTGCGCCGGAATCGAAAAACTAGACTCATAGGATAACGACCAAGAGGTGCCAGGAGCAGCAATACTACCTCGGAGACATGTCGGCTGGAGGACGATGTATTGAATCGCGACGCAATTTGTGTGTTCCATCGTCAGTATCAGGCTCTGAACGTTACAATTAACTGTCAGTTTTGCGTCGGATTCGAAAATCTAGACTCACAGGAGAACGACCATAAGGTGCCCGAGGCAGCACTAGACAATTGGAGACAAGTCGGCTGGAGGACGATGTATTGAGTCGCGACGCAATTTGTGTGTCCCATCGTCATTAACAGGCTCTGAACGTTACAATTAACTGTCAGTTTTGCGTCGGATTCGAAAATCTAGACTCACAGGAGAACGAGCATATGGTGCCCGAGGCAGCACTAGACCCTTGGAGACAAGTCGGCTGTAGGACGATGTATTGAATCGCGACGCAATTTGTGTGTTCCATCGTCATTAAGAGGCTCTGAACGTTACAATTAACTGTCAGTTTTGCGTCGGATACGAAAATCTAGACTCACAGGAGAACGACCATAAGGTGCCCGAGGCAGCAATAGACCCTTGGAGACAAGTCGGCTGGAGGACGATGTATTGAATCGCGACGCAATTTGTGTGTTCCATCGTCATTAAGAGGATCTGAACGTTACAATTAATTGTCAGTTTTGCGCCGGATTCGAAAAACTAGACTCATAGGAGAACGACCAAGAGGTGCCAGGAGCAGCAATACTACCTCGGAGACAAGTCGGCTGGAGGACGATGTATTGAATCGCGACGCAATTTGTGTGTTCCATCGTCATTAAGAGGCTCTGAACCTTACAATTAACTGTCAGTTTTGCGTCGGATTCGAAAATCTAGACTCACAGGAGAACGACCATAAGGTGCCCGAGGCACCAATAGACCCTTCGAGACAAGTCAGCTGTAGGACGATGTATTGAATCGCGACGCAATTTGTGTGTTCCATCGTCATTAAGAGGCTCTGAACGTTACAATTAATTGTCAGTTTTGCGCCGGATTCGAAAAACTAGACTCATAGGTTAACGACCAAGAGGTGCCAGGAGCAGCAATACTACCTCGGAGACATGTCGGCTGGAGGAAGATGTATTGAATCGCGTCGCAATTTGTGTGTTCCATCGACAGTATCAGGCTCTGAACGTTACAATTAACTGTCAGTTTTGCGTCGGATTCGAAAATCTAGACTCACAGGAGAACGACCATAAGGTGCCCGACGCAGCACTAGACCCTTGGAGACAAGTCGGCTGGAGGACGATGTATTGAGACGCGACGCAATTTGTGTGTCCCATCGTCATTAAGAGGCTCTGAACGTTACAATTCACTGTCAGTTTTGCGTCGGATTCGAAAATCTACACTCACAGGAGAACGAGCATATGGGGCCCGAGGCAGCACTAGACCCTTGGAGACAAGTCGGCTGTAGAACGATGTATTGAATCGCGACGCAATTTGTGTGTTCCATCGTTATTAAGAGGCTCTGAACGTTACAATTAATTGTCAGTTTTGCGCCGGATTCGAAAAACTAGACTCATAGGAGAACGACCAAGAGGTGCCAGGAGCAGCAATACTACCTCGGAGACAAGTCGGCTGGAGGACAATGTATTGAATCCCGACGCAATTTGTGTGTTCCATCGTCATCAAGAGGCTCTGAACGTTACAATTCACTGTCAGTTTTGCGTCGGATTCGAAAAACTAGACTCACAGGAGAACGACGATAAGGTGCCCGAGGCAGCTATAGACCCTTGGAGACAAGTCGGCTGGAGGACGATGTATTGAATCGCGACGCAATTTGTGTGTCCCATCGTCATCAAGAGGCTCTGAACGTTACAATTCACTGTCAGTTTTGCGTCGGATTCGAAAATCTAGACTCACAGGAGAACGAGCATATGGTGCCCGAGGCAGCACTAGACCCTTGGAGACAAGTCGGCTGTAGGACGATGTATTGAATCGCGACGCAATTTGTGTGTTCCATCGTCATTAAGAGGCTCTGAACGTTACAATTAACTGTCAGTTTTGCATCGGATTCGAAAATCTAGACTCACAGGAGAACGACCATAAGGTGCCCGAGGCAGCACTAGATCCTTGGAGACAAGTCGGCTGGAGGACGATGTATTGAGTCGCGACGCAATTTGTGTGTCCCATCGTCATTAACAGGCTCTGAACGTTACAATTCACTGTCAGTTTTGCGTCGCATTCGAAAAACTAGACTCACAGGAGAACGACCAAAAGGTGTTCGAGGCAGCTATAGACCTTTGGAGACAAGTCGGCTGGAGGACGATGTATTGATTCGCGACGCAATTTGTGTGTTCCATCGTCATTAAGAGGCTCTGAACCTTACAATTAACTGTCAGTTTTGCGTCGGATTCGAAAATCTAGACTCACAGGAGAACGACCATAAGGTGCCCGAGGCACCAATAGACCCTTCGAGACAAGTCGGCTGGAGGACGATGTATTGAATCGCGACGCAATTTGTGTGTTCCATCGTCATTAACAGGCTCTGAACGTTACAATTAACTGTCAGTTTTGCGTCGGATTCGAAAATCTAGACTCACAGGTGAACGACCAGAAGGTGTCCGAGGCAGCACTAGACCCTTGGTGACCTGTCGGCTGGAGGACGATGTATTGAGTCGCGACGCAATTTGTGTGTCCCATCGTCATTAACAGGCTCTGAACGTTACAATTAACTGTCAGTTTTGCATCGCATTCGAAAAACTAGACTCACAGGAGAACGACCATAAGGTGCCTGAGGCAGCAATAGACCCTTGGAGAAAAGTCGGCTGGAGGGCGATGTATTGAATCGCGACGCAATTTGTGTGTTCCATCGTCATTAAAAAGCTCTGAACGTTACAATTAATTGTCAGTTTTGCGCCGGATTCGAAAAACTAGACTCATAGGAGAACGACCAAGAGGTGCCAGGAGTAGCAATACTACCTCGGAGACAAGTCGGCTGGAGGACGATGTATTGAATCGCGACGCAATTTGTGTGTTCCATCGTCATTAAGATGCTCTGAACCTTACAATTAACTGTCGGTTTTGCGTCGGATTCGAAAATCTAGACTCACAAGAGAACGACCATAAGGTGCCCGAGGCACCAATAGACCCTTCGAGACAAGTCGGCTGGAGGACGATGTATTGAATCGCGACGCAATTTGTGTGTTCCATCGTCATTAACAGGCTCTGAACGTTACAATTAACTGTCAGTTTTGCGTCGGATTCGAAAATCTAGACTCACAGGTGAACGACCAGAAGGTGTCCGAGGCAGCACTAGACCCTTGGTGACCTGTCGGCTGGAGGACGATGTATTGAGTCGCGACGCAATTTGTGTGTCCCATCGTCAGTATCAGGCTCTGAACGTTACAATTAACTGTCAGTTTTGCGTCGGATTCGAAAATCTAGACTCACAGGAGAACGAGCATATGGTGCCCGAGTCAGCATTAGACCCTTGGAGACAAGTCGGCTGTAGGACGATGTATTGAATCGCGACGCAATTTGTGTGTTCCATCGTCATTAAGAGGCTCTGAACGTTACAATTAACTGTCAGTTTTGCGTCGGATTCGAAAATCTAGACTCACAGGAGAACGACCATAAGGTGCCCGAGGCAGCACTAGACCCTTGGAGACAAGTCGGCTGGCGGACGATGTATTGAGTCGCGACGCAATTTGTGTATCCCATCGTCATTAACAGGCTCTGAACGTTACAATTAACTGTCAGTTTAGCATCGCATTCGAAAAACTAGACTCAGAGGAGAACGACCATAAGGTGCCCGAGGCAGCAATACTACCTCGGAGACATGTCGGCTGGAGGACGATGTATTGAATCGCGACGCAATTTGTGTGTTCCATCGTCAGTATCAGACTCTGAACGTTACAATTAACTGTCAGTTTTGCGTCGGATTCGAAAATCTAGACTCACAGGAGAACGACCATAAGGTGCCCGAGGCACCAATAGACCCTTCGAGACAAGTCGGCTGGAGGACGATGTATTGAGTCGCGACGCAATTTTTGTGTCCCATCGTCATTAACAGGCTCTGAACGTTACAATTAACTGTCAGTTTTGCGTCGGATTCGAAAATCTAGACTCACAGGAGAACGAGCATATGGTGCCCGAGGCAGCACTAGACCCTTGGAGACAAGTCGGCTGTAGGACGATGTATTGAATCGCGACGCAATTTGTGTGTCCCATCGTCATTAAGAGGCTCTGAACGTTACAATTAACCGTCAGTTTTGCGTCGTATTCTGAAAACTAGACTCACAGGAGAACGACGATAAGGTGCCCGAGGCAGCTATAGACCCTTGGAGACAAGTCGGCTGGAGGACGATGTATTGAATCGCGACGCAATTTGTGTGTTCCATCGTCATTAAGAGGCTCTGAACCTTACAATTAACTGTCAGTTTTGCGTCGGATTCGAAAATCTAGACTCACAGGAGAACGACCATAAGGTGCCCGAGACACCAATAGACCCTTCCAGACAAGTCAGCTGGAGGACGATGTATTGAATCGCGACGCAATTTGTGTGTTCCATCGTCATTAAGAGGCTCTGAACGTTACAATTAATTGTCAGTTTTGCGCCGGAATCGAAAAACTAGACTCATAGGATAACGACCAAGAGGTGCCAGGAGCAGCAATACTACCTCGGAGACATGTCGGCTGGAGGACGATGTATTGAATCGCGACGCAATTTGTGTGTTCCATCGTCAGTATCAGGCTCTGAACGTT
Organism: Schistocerca nitens; assembly: GCF_023898315.1. NCBI lineage: Eukaryota > Metazoa > Arthropoda > Insecta > Orthoptera > Acrididae > Schistocerca > Schistocerca nitens. The sequence goes on along the minus strand of NC_064623.1, from coordinate 234,741,851 downwards.
ACAATTAACTGTCAGTTTTGCGTCGGATTCGAAAATCTAGACTCACAGGAGAACGACCATAAGGTGCCCGAGGCAGCACTAGACAATTGGAGACAAGTCGGCTGGAGGACGATGTATTGAGTCGCGACGCAATTTGTGTGTCCCATCGTCATTAACAGGCTCTGAACGTTACAATTAACTGTCAGTTTTGCGTCGGATTCGAAAATCTAGACTCACAGGAGAACGAGCATATGGTGCCCGAGGCAGCACTAGACCCTTGGAGACAAGTCGGCTGTAGGACGATGTATTGAATCGCGACGCAATTTGTGTGTTCCATCGTCATTAAGAGGCTCTGAACGTTACAATTAACTGTCAGTTTTGCGTCGGATACGAAAATCTAGACTCACAGGAGAACGACCATAAGGTGCCCGAGGCAGCAATAGACCCTTGGAGACAAGTCGGCTGGAGGACGATGTATTGAATCGCGACGCAATTTGTGTGTTCCATCGTCATTAAGAGGATCTGAACGTTACAATTAATTGTCAGTTTTGCGCCGGATTCGAAAAACTAGACTCATAGGAGAACGACCAAGAGGTGCCAGGAGCAGCAATACTACCTCGGAGACAAGTCGGCTGGAGGACGATGTATTGAATCGCGACGCAATTTGTGTGTTCCATCGTCATTAAGAGGCTCTGAACCTTACAATTAACTGTCAGTTTTGCGTCGGATTCGAAAATCTAGACTCACAGGAGAACGACCATAAGGTGCCCGAGGCACCAATAGACCCTTCGAGACAAGTCAGCTGTAGGACGATGTATTGAATCGCGACGCAATTTGTGTGTTCCATCGTCATTAAGAGGCTCTGAACGTTACAATTAATTGTCAGTTTTGCGCCGGATTCGAAAAACTAGACTCATAGGTTAACGACCAAGAGGTGCCAGGAGCAGCAATACTACCTCGGAGACATGTCGGCTGGAGGAAGATGTATTGAATCGCGTCGCAATTTGTGTGTTCCATCGACAGTATCAGGCTCTGAACGTTACAATTAACTGTCAGTTTTGCGTCGGATTCGAAAATCTAGACTCACAGGAGAACGACCATAAGGTGCCCGACGCAGCACTAGACCCTTGGAGACAAGTCGGCTGGAGGACGATGTATTGAGACGCGACGCAATTTGTGTGTCCCATCGTCATTAAGAGGCTCTGAACGTTACAATTCACTGTCAGTTTTGCGTCGGATTCGAAAATCTACACTCACAGGAGAACGAGCATATGGGGCCCGAGGCAGCACTAGACCCTTGGAGACAAGTCGGCTGTAGAACGATGTATTGAATCGCGACGCAATTTGTGTGTTCCATCGTTATTAAGAGGCTCTGAACGTTACAATTAATTGTCAGTTTTGCGCCGGATTCGAAAAACTAGACTCATAGGAGAACGACCAAGAGGTGCCAGGAGCAGCAATACTACCTCGGAGACAAGTCGGCTGGAGGACAATGTATTGAATCCCGACGCAATTTGTGTGTTCCATCGTCATCAAGAGGCTCTGAACGTTACAATTCACTGTCAGTTTTGCGTCGGATTCGAAAAACTAGACTCACAGGAGAACGACGATAAGGTGCCCGAGGCAGCTATAGACCCTTGGAGACAAGTCGGCTGGAGGACGATGTATTGAATCGCGACGCAATTTGTGTGTCCCATCGTCATCAAGAGGCTCTGAACGTTACAATTCACTGTCAGTTTTGCGTCGGATTCGAAAATCTAGACTCACAGGAGAACGAGCATATGGTGCCCGAGGCAGCACTAGACCCTTGGAGACAAGTCGGCTGTAGGACGATGTATTGAATCGCGACGCAATTTGTGTGTTCCATCGTCATTAAGAGGCTCTGAACGTTACAATTAACTGTCAGTTTTGCATCGGATTCGAAAATCTAGACTCACAGGAGAACGACCATAAGGTGCCCGAGGCAGCACTAGATCCTTGGAGACAAGTCGGCTGGAGGACGATGTATTGAGTCGCGACGCAATTTGTGTGTCCCATCGTCATTAACAGGCTCTGAACGTTACAATTCACTGTCAGTTTTGCGTCGCATTCGAAAAACTAGACTCACAGGAGAACGACCAAAAGGTGTTCGAGGCAGCTATAGACCTTTGGAGACAAGTCGGCTGGAGGACGATGTATTGATTCGCGACGCAATTTGTGTGTTCCATCGTCATTAAGAGGCTCTGAACGTTACAATTAATTGTCAGTTTTGCGCCGGATTCTAAAAACTAGACTCATAGGAGAACGACCATAAGAGGCCCGAGGCACCAATAGACCCTTCGAGACAAGTCGGCTGGAGGACGATGTATTGAATCGCGACGCAATTTGTGTGTTCCATCGTCATTAACAGGCTCTGAACGTTACAATTAATTGTCAGTTTTGCGTCGTATTCGAAAAACTAGACTCACAGGAGAACGACCATAAGGTGCCCGAGGCAGCAATAGACCCTTGGAGACAAGTCGGCTGGAGGACGATGTAATGAGACGCGACGCAATTTGTGTGTCCCATCGTCATTAACAGGCTCTGAACGTTACAATTAACTGTCAGTTTTGCGCCGGATTCGAAAAACTAGACTCATAGGAGAACGATCAAGAGGTGCCAGGAGCAGCAATACTACCTCGGAGACATGTCGGCTGGAGGACGATGTATTGAATCGCGACGCAATTTGTGTGTTCCATCGTCAGTATCAGGCTCTGAACGTTACAATTAACTGTCAGTTTTGCGTCGGATTCGAAAATCTAGACTCACAGGAGAACGACCATAAGGTGCCCGAGGCAGCACTAGACCCTTGGAGACAAGTCGTCTGGAGGACGATGTATTGAGTCGCGACGCAATTTGTGTGTCCCATCGTCATTAACAGGCTCTGAACGTTACAATTAACTGTCAGTTTTGCGTCGTATTCTGAAAACTAGACTCACAAGAGAACGACCATAAGGTGCCCGAGGCAGCAAGAGACCCTTGGAGACAGGTCGGCTGTGGGACGATGTATTGAATCGCGACGCAATTTGAGTGTTCCATCGTCATCAAGAGGCTCTGAACGTTACAATTCACTGTCAGTTTTGCGTCGGATTCGAAAATCTAGACTCACAGGAGAACGAGCATATGGTGCCCGAGGCAGCACTAGACCCTTGGAGACAAGTCGGCTGGAGGACGATGTATTGATTCGCGACGCAATTTGTGTGTTCCATCGTCATTAAGAGGCTCTGAACGTTACAATTAACTGTCAGTTTTGCGTCGGATTCGAAAAACTAGACTCGCAGGAGAACGACCATAAGGTGCCCGAGGCAGCAATAGACCCTTCGAGACAAGCCGGCTGGAGGACGATGTATTGAATCGCGACGCAATTTGTGTGTTCCATCGTCATTAAGAGGCTCTGAACGTTACAATTAACTGTCAGTTTTGCATCGGATTCGAAAATCTAGACTCACAGGAGAACGACCATAAGGTGCCCGAGGCAGCACTAGACCCTTGGAGACAAGTCGGCTGGAGGACGATGTATTGAGTCGCGACGCAATTTGTGTGTCCCATCGTCATTAACAGGCTCTGAACGTTACGATTCACTGTCAGTTTTGCGTCGCATTCGAAAAACTAGACTCACAGGAGAACGACCATAAGGTGCCCGAGGCAGCAATAGACCCTTGGAGACAAGTCGGCTGGAGGACGATGTATTGAATCGCGACGCAATTTGTGTGTTCCATCGTCATTAAGAGGCTCTGAACCTTACAATTAACTGTCAGTTTTGCGTCGGATTCGAAAATCTAGACTCACAGGAGAACGACCATAAGGTGCCCGAGGCACCAATAGACCCTTCGAGACAAGTCGGCTGGAGGACGATGTATTGAATCGCGACGCAATTTGTGTGTTCCATCGTCATTAACAGGCTCTGAACGTTACAATTAATTGTCAGTTTTGAGCCGGATTCGAAAAACTAGACTCATAGGAGAACGACCAAGATTTGCCAGGAGCAGCAATACTACCTCGGAGACATGTCGGCTGGAGGACGATGTATTGAATCGCGACGCAATTTGTGTGTTCCATCGTCATTAACAGGCTCTGAACGTTACAATTAACTGTCAGTTTTGCGTCGGATTCGAAAATCTAGACTCACAGGAGAACGACAATAAGGTGCCCGAGGCAGCACTAGACCCTTGGAGACAAGTCGGCTGGAGGACGATGTATTGAGTCGCGACGCAATTTGTGTGTCCCATCGTCATTAACAGGCTCTGAACGTTACAATTAACTGTCAGTTTTGCATCGCATTCGAAAAACTAGACTCAGTGGAGAACGACCATAAGGTGCCCGAGGCAGCAATACTACGTCGGAGACATGTCGGCTGCAGGACGATGTATTGAATCGCGACGCAATTTGTGTGTTCTATCGTCAGTATCAGACTCTGAACGTTACAATTAACTATCAGTTTTGCGTCGGATTCGAAAATCTAGACTCACAGGAGAACGACCATAAGGTGCCCGAGGCACCAATAGACCCTTCGAGACAAGTCGGCTGGAGGACGATGTATTGAGTCGCGACTCAATTTGTGTGTCCCATCGTCATTAACAGGCTCTGAACGTTACAATTAACTGTCAGTTTTGCGTCGGATTCGAAAATCTAGACTCACAGGAGAACGAGCATATGGTGTCCGAGGCAGCACTAGACCCTTGGAGACAAGTCGGCTGTAGGACGATGTATTGAATCGCGACGCAATTTGTGTGTTCCATCGTCATTAAGAGGCTCTGAACGTTACAATTAACCGTCAGTTTTGCGTCGTATTCTGAAAACTAGACTCACAGGAGAACGACGATAAGGTGCCCGAGGCAGCTATAGACCCTTGGAGACAAGTCGGCTGGAGGACGATGTATTGAATCGCGACGCAATTTGTGTGTTCCATCGTCATTAACAGGCTCTGAACGTTACAATTAATTGTCAGTTTTGCGCCGGATTCGAAAAACTAGACTCATAGGAGAACGACCAAGAGGTGCCAGGAGCAGCAATACTACCTCGGAGACATGTCGGCTGGAGGACGATGTATTGAATCGCGACGCAATTTGTGTGTCCCATCGTCAGTATCAGGCTCTGAACGTTACAATTAACTGTCAGTTTTGCGTCGGATTCGAAAATCTAGACTCACAGGAGAACGACCATATGGTGCCCGAGGCAGCACTAGACCCTTGGAGACAAGTCGGCTGGAGGACGATGTATTGAGTCGCGACGCAATTTGTGTGTCCCATCGTCATTAACAGGCTCTGAACGTTACAATTAACTGTCAGTTTTGCGTCGGATTCGAAAATCTAGACTCACAGGAGAACGAGCATATGGTGCCCGAGGCAGCACTAGACCCTTGGAGACAAGTCGGCTGTAGGACGATGTATTGAATCGCGACGCAATTTGTGTGTTCCATCGTCATTAAGAGGCTCTGAACGTTACAATTAACTGTCAGTTTTGCGTCGGATTCGAAAATCTAGACTCACAGGAGAACGACCATAAGGTGCCCGAGGCAGCAATAGACCCTTGGAGACAAGTCGGCTGGAGGACGATTTATTGAATCGCGACGCAATTTGTGTGTTCCATCGTCATTAAGAGGATCTGAACGTTACAATTAATTGTCAGTTTTGCGCCGGATTCGAAAAACTAGACTCATAGGAGAACGACCAAGAGGTGCCAGGAGCAGCAATACTACCTCGGAGACAAGTCGGCTGGAGGACGATGTATTGAATCGCGACGCAATTTGTGTGTTCCATCGTCATTAAGAGGCTCTGAACCTTACAATTAACTGTCAGTTTTGCGTCGGATTCGAAAATCTAGACTCACAGGAGAACGACCATAAGGTGCCCGAGGCACCAATAGACCCTTCGAGACAAGTCAGCTGGAGGACTATGTATTGAATCGCGACGCAATTTGTGTGTTCCATCGTCATTAAGAGGCTCTGAACGTTACAATAAGTTGTCAGTTTTGCGCCGGATTCGAAAAACTAGACTCATTGGAGAACGACCAAAAGGTGCCAGGAGCAGCAATAGTACCTTGCAGACAATTCGGCTGGAGGACGATGTATTGAATCGCGACGCAATTTGTGTGTTCCATCGTCATTAAGAGGCTCTGAACGTTACAATTAGTTGTCAGTTTTGCGCCGGATTCGAAAAACTAGACTCATAGGAGAACGACCAAGAGGTGCCAGGAGCAGCAATACTACCTCGGAGACAAGTCGGCTGGAGGACGATGTATTGAATCGCGACGCAATTTGTGTGTTCCATCGTCAGTATCAGGCTCTGAACGTTACAATTAACCGTCAGTTTTGCGTCGTATTCTGAAAACTAGACTCACAGGAGAACGACATTAAGGTGCCCGAGGCAGCTATAGACCCTTGGAGTCAAGTCGGCTGGAGGACGATGTATTGAATCGCGACGCAATTTGTGTGTTCAATCGTCATTATCAGGCTCTGAACGTTACAATTAACTGTCAGTTTTGCGTCGTTTTCGGAAAACTAGACTCACAGGAGAACCACCATAAGGTGCCCGAGACAGCGCTAGATTCTTGGAGACAAGTCGGCTGTAGGACGATGTATTGAATCGCGACGCAATTTGTGTGTTCCATCGTCATTAAGAGGCTCTGAACGTTACAATTAGTTGTCAGTTTTGCGCCGGATTCGAAAAACTAGACTCATAGGAGAACGACCAAGAGGTGCCAGGAGCAGCAGGAGAACGACATTAAGGTGCCCGAGGCAGCTATAGACCCTTGGAGTCAAGTCGGCTGGAGGACGATGTATTGAATCGCGACGCAATTTGTGTGTTCCATCGTCAGTATCAGGCTCTGAACGTTACAATTAACCGTCAGTTTTGCGTCGTATTCTGAAAACTAGACTCACAGGAGAACGACATTAAGGTGCCCGAGGCAGCTATAGACCCTTGGAGTCAAGTCGGCTGGAGGACGATGTATTGAATCGCGACGCAATTTGTGTGTTCCATCGTCATTAAGAGGCTCTGAACCTTACAATTAACTGTCAGTTTTGCGTCGGATTCGAAAATCTAGACTCACCGATGAACGACCATAAGGTGCCCGAGGCAGCAATAGACCCTTCGAGACAAATCGGCTGGAGGACGATGTATTGAATCGCGACGCAATTTGTGTGTTCCATCGTCATTAACAGGCTCTGAACGTTACAATTAATTGTCAGTTTTGCGTCGTATTCGAAAAACTAGACTCACAGGAGAACGACCATAAGGTGCCCGAGGCAGCAATAGACCCTTGGAGACAAGTCGGCTGGAGGACGATGTATTGAATCCCGACGCAATTTGTATGTTCCATCGTCATCAAGAGGCTCTGAACGTTACAATTCACTGTCAGTTTTGCGTCGGATTCGAAAAACTAGACTCACAGGAGAACGACGATAAGGTGCCCGAGGCAGCTATAGACCCTTGGAGACAAGTCGGCTGGAGGACGATGTTTTGAATCGCGACGCAATTTCTGTGTCCCATCGTCATCAAGAGGCTCTGAACGTTACAATTCACTGTCAGTTTTGCGTCGGATTCGAAAATCTAGACTCACAGGAGAACGAGCATATGGTGCCCGAGGCAGCACTAGACCCTTGGAGACAAGTCGGCTGTAGGACGATGTATTGAATCGCGACGCAATTTGTGTGTTCCATCGTCATTAAGAGGCTCTGAACGTTACAATTAACTGTCAGTTTTGCATCGGATTCGAAAATCTAGACTCACAGGAGAACGACCATAAGGTGCCCGAGGCAGCACTAGATCCTTGGAGACAAGTCGGCTGGAGGACGATGTATTGAATCGCGACGCAATTTGTGTGTCCCATCGTCATTAACAGGCTCTGAACGTTACAATTAATTGTCAGTTTTGCGCCGTATTCGAAAAACTAGACTCATAGGAGAACGACCATAAGAGGCCCGAGGCACCAATAAACCCTTCGAGACAAGTCGGCTGGAGGACGATGTATTGAATCGCGACGCAATTTGTGTGTTCCATCGTCATTAAGAGGCTCTGAACGTTACAATTAATTGTCAGTTTTGCGCCGGATTCGAAAAACTATACTCATAGGAGAACGACCAAGAGGTGCCAGGAGCAGCAATACTACCTCGGAGACATGTCGGCTGGAGGACGATGTATTGAATCGCGACGCAATTTGTGTGTTCCATCGTCAGTATCAGGCTCTGAACGTTACAATTAACTGTCAGTTTTGCGTCGTATTCTGAAAACTAGACTCACAGGAGAACGACCATTAGGAGCCCGAGGCAGCAAGAGACCCTTGGAGACAGGTCGGCTGTGGGACGATGTATTGAATCGCGACGCAATTTGTGAGTTCCATCGTCATCAAGAGGCTCTGAACGTTACAATTCACTGTCAGTTTTGCATCGCATTCGAAAAACTAGACTCACAGGAGAACGACCATAAGGTGCCCGAGGCAGCAATAGACCCTTGGAGACAAGTCGGCTGGAGGACGATGTATTGAATCCCGACGCAATTTGTATGTTCCATCGTCATCAAGAGGCTCTGAACGTTACAATTCACTGTCAGTTTTGCGTCGGATTCGAAAAACTAGACTCACAGGAGAACGACGATAAGGTGCCCGAGGCACCTATAGATCCTTGGAGACAAGTCGGCTGGAGGACGATGTATTGAATCGCGACGCAATTTGTGTGTCCCATCGTCATCAAGAGGCTCTGAACGTTACAATTCACTGTCAGTTTTGCGTCGGATTCGAAAATCTAGACTCACAGGAGAACGAGCATATGGTGCCCGAGGCAGCACTAGACCCTTGGAGACAAGTCGGCTGTAGGACGATGTATTGAATCGCGACGCAATTTGTGTGTTCCATCGTCATTAAGAGGCTCTGAACGTTACAATTAACTGTCAGTTTTGCATCGCATTCGAAAAACTAGACTCACAGGAGAACGACCATAAGGTGCCCGAGGCAGCAATAGACCCTTGGAGACAAGTCGGCTGGAGGACGATGTATTGATTCGCGACGCAATTTGTGTGTTCCATCGTCATTAAGAGGCTCTGAACGTTACAATTAATTGTCAGTTTTGCGCCGGATTCGAAAAACTAGACTCATAGGAGAACGACCATAACAGGCCCGAGGCAGCAATAGACCCTTCGAGACAAGTCGGCTGGAGGACGATGTATTGAATCGCGACGCCATTTGTGTGTTCCATCGTCATTAAGAGGCTCTGAACGTTACAATTAATTGTCAGTTTTGCACTGATTCGAAAAACTAGACTCATAGGAGAACGACCAAAAGGTGCCAGGAGCAGCAATACTACCTCATAGACAAGTCGGCTGGAGGACGATGTATTGAATCGCGACGCAATTTGTGTGTTCCATCGTCATTAAGAGGCTCTGAACGTTACAATTAACCGTCAGTTTTGCGTCGTATTCTGAAAACTAGACTCATTGGAGAACGACGATAAGGTGCCCGAGGCAGCTATAGACCCTTGGAGACAAGTCGGCTGGAGGACGATGTATTGAATCGCGACGCAATTTGTGTGTTCCATCGTCATTAAGAGGCTCTGAACCTTACAATTAACAGTCAGTTTTGCGTCGGATTTGAAAATCTAGACTCACCGATGAACGACCATAAGGTGCCCGAGGCAGCAATAGACCCTTCGAGACAAGTCGGCTGGAGGACGATGTATTGAATCGCGACGCAATTTGTGTGTTCCATCGTCATTAACAGGCTCTGAACGTTACAATTAATTGTCAGCTTTGCGTCGTATTCGAAAAACTAGACTCACAGGAGAACGACCATAAGGTGCCCGAGGCACCAATAGACCCTTCGAGACAAGTCGGCTGGAGGACGATGTATTGAATCGCGACGCAATTTGTGTGTTCCATCGTCATTAAGAGGCTCTGAACGTTACAATTAATTGTCAGTTTTGCGCCGGATTCGAAAAACTATACTCATAGGAGAACGACCAAGAGGTGCCAGGAGCAGCAATACTACCTCGGAGACATGTCGGCTGGAGGACGATGTATTGAATCGCGACGCAATTTGTGTGTTCCATCGTCAGTATCAGGCTCTGAACGTTACAATTAACTGTCAGTTTTGCGTCGTATTCTGAAAACTAGACTCACAGGAGAACGACCATTAGGAGCCCGAGGCAGCAAGAGACCCTTGGAGACAGGTCGGCTGTGGGACGATGTATTGAATCGCGACGCAATTTGTGAGTTCCATCGTCATCAAGAGGCTCTGAACGTTACAATTCACTGTCAGTTTTGCATCGCATTCGAAAAACTAGACTCACAGGAGAACGACCATAAGGTGCCCGAGGCAGCAATAGACCCTTGGAGACAAGTCGGCTGGAGGACGATGTATTGAATCGCGACGCAATTTGTGTGTTCCTTCGTCATTAAGAGGCTCTGAACGTTACAATTAACTGTCAGTTTTGCGTCGGATTCGAAAAACTAGACTCATAGGAGAACGACCAAAAGGTGCCCGAGGCAGCAATAGACCCTTGGAGACAAGTCTGCTGTAGGACGATGTATTGAATCGCGACGCAATTTGTGTGTTCCATCGTCATTAAGAGGCTCTGAAAGTTACAATTAACTGTCAGTTTTGCATCGCATTCGAAAAACTAGACTCACAGGAGAACGACCATAAGGTGCCCGAGGCAGCAATAGACCCTTGGAGACAAGTCGGCTGGAGGACGATGTATTGAGTCGCGACGCAATTTGTGTGTCCCATCGTCATTAACAGGCTCTGAACGTTACAATTAACTGTCAGTTTTGCGTCGGATTCGAAAATCTAGACTCACAGGAGAACGACCATAAGGTGACCGAGGCAGCACTAGACCCATGGAGACAAGTCGGCTGGAGGACGATGTATTGAGTCGCGACGCAATTTGTGTGTCCCATCGTCATTATCAGGCTCTGAACGTTACAATTCACTGTCAGTTTTGCGTCGGATTCGAAAATCTAGACTCACAGGAGAACGAGCATATGGTGCCCGAGGCAGCACTAGACCCTTGGAGACAAGTCGGCTGTAGAACGATGTATTGAATCGCGACGCAATTTGTGTGTTCCATCGTCATTAAGAGGCTCTGAACGTTACAATTAACTGTCAGTCTTGCGTCGGATTCGAAAATCTAGACTCACAGGAGAACGAGCATAAGGTGCCCGAGGCAGCAATAGACCCTTCGAGACAAGTCGGCTGGAGGACGATGTATTGAATCGCGACGCAATTTGTGTGTTCCATCGTCATTAACAGGCTCTGAACGTTTTAATTAATTGTCAGTTTTGCGTCGTATTCGAAAAACTAGACTCACAGGAGAACGACCATAAGGTGCCCGAGGCACCAAAAGACCCTTCGAGACAAGTCGGCTGGAGGACGATGTATTGAATCGCGACGCAATTTGTGTGTTCCATCGTCATCAAGAGGCTCTGAACGTTACAATTCACTGTCAGTTTTGCGTCGGATTCGAAAATCTAGACTCACAGGAGAACGAGCATATGGTGCCCGAGGCAGCACTAGACCCTTGGAGACATGTCGGCTGGAGGACGATGTATTGAGTCGCGACGCAATTTGTGTGTCCCATCGTCATTAACAGGCTCTGAACGTTACAATTAACTGTCAGTTTTGCGCCGGATTCGAAAAACTAGACTCATAGGAGAACGACCAAGAGGTGCCAGGAGCAGCAATACTACCTCGGAGACATGTCGGCTGGAGGACGATGTATTGAGTCGCGACGCAATTTGTGTGTCCCATCGTCATTAACAGGCTCTGAACGTTACAATTAACTGTCAGTTTTGCGTCGGATTCGAAAATCTAGACTCACAGGAGAACGAGCATATGGTGCCCGAGGCAGCACTAGACCCTTGGAGACAAGTCGGCTGTAGGACGATGTATTGAATCGCGACGCAATTTGTGTGTTCCATCGTCATCAAGAGGCTCTGAACGTTACAATTCACTGTCAGTTTTGCGTCGGATTCGAAAAACTAGACTCACAGGAGAACGACGATAAGGTGCCCGAGGCAGCTATAGATCCTTGGAGACAAGTCGGCTGGAGGACGATGTATTGAATCGCGACGCAATTTGTGTGTCCCATCGTCATCAAGAGGCTCTGAACGTTACAATTCACTGTCAGTTTTGCGTCGGATTCGAAAATCTAGACTCACAGGAGAACGAGCATATGGTGCCCGAGGCAGCACTAGACCCTTGGAGACAAGTCGGCTGTAGGACGATGTATTGAATCGCGACGCAATTTGTGTGTTCCATCGTCATTAAGAGGCTCTGAACGTTACAATTAACTGTCAGTTTTGCATCGCATTCGAAAAACTAGACTCACAGGAGAACGACCATAAGGTGCCCGTGGCAGCAATAGACCCTTGGAGACAAGTCGGCTGGAGGACGATGTATTGATTCGCGACGCAATTTGTGTGTTCCATCGTCATTAACAGGCTCTGAACGTTACAATTAATTGTCAGTTTTGCGCCGGATTCGAAAAACTAGACTCATAGGAGAACGACCATAAGAGGCCCGAGGCACCAATAGACCCTTCGAGACAAGTCGGCTGGAGGACGATGTATTGAATCGCGACGCCATTTGTGTGTTCCATCGTCATTAAGAGGCTCTGAACGTTACAATTAATTGTCAGTTTTGCACTGATTCGAAAAACTAGACTCATAGGAGAACGACCAAAAGGTGCCAGGAGCAGCAATACTACCTCATAGACAAGTCGGCTGGAGGACGATGTATTGAATCGCGACGCAATTTGTGTGTTCCATCGTCATTAAGAGGCTCTGAACGTTACAATTAACCGTCAGTTTTGCGTCGTATTCTGAAAACTAGACTCATTGGAGAACGACGATAAGGTGCCCGAGGCAGCTATAGACCCTTGGAGACAAGTCGGCTGGAGGACGATGTATTGAATCGCGACGCAATTTGTGTGTTCCATCGTCATTAAGAGGCTCTGAACCTTACAATTAACAGTCAGTTTTGCGTCGGATTCGAAAATCTAGACTCACCGATGAACGACCATAAGGTGCCCGAGGCAGCAATAGACCCTTCGAGACAAGTCGGCTGGAGGACGATGTATTGAATCGCGACGCAATTTGTGTGTTCCATCGTCATTAACAGGCTCTGAACGTTACAATTAATTGTCAGCTTTGCGTCGTATTCGAAAAACTAGACTCACAGGAGAACGACCATAAGGTGCCCGAGGCACCAATAGACCCTTCGAGACAAGTCGGCTGGAGGACGATGTATTGAATCGCGACGCAATTTGTGTGTTCCATCGTCATTAAGAGGCTCTGAACGTTACAATTAATTGTCAGTTTTGCGCCGGATTCGAAAAACTATACTCATAGGAGAACGACCAAGAGGTGCCAGGAGCAGCAATACTACCTCGGAGACATGTCGGCTGGAGGACGATGTATTGAATCGCGACGCAATTTGTGTGTTCCATCGTCAGTATCAGGCTCTGAACGTTACAATTAACTGTCAGTTTTGCGTCGTATTCTGAAAACTAGACTCACAGGAGAACGACCATTAGGTGCCCGAGGCAGAAAGAGACCCTTGGAGACAGGTCGGCTGTGGGACGATGTATTGAATCGCGACGCAATTTGTGAGTTCCATCGTCATCAAGAGGCTCTGAACGTTACAATTCACTGTCAGTTTTGCATCGCATTCGAAAAACTAGACTCACAGGAGAACGACCATAAGGTGCCCGAGGCAGCAATAGACCCTTGGAGACAAGTCGGCTGGAGGACGATGTATTGAATCGCGACGCAATTTGTGTGTTCCTTCGTCATTAAGAGGCTCTGAACGTTACAATTAACTGTCAGTTTTGCGTCGGATTCGAAAAACTAGACTCATAGGAGAACGACCAAAAGGTGCCCGAGGCAGCAATAGACCCTTGGAGACAAGTCTGCTGTAGGACGATGTATTGAATCGCGACGCAATTTGTGTGTTCCATCGTCATTAAGAGGCTCTGAAAGTTACAATTAACTGTCAGTTTTGCATCGCATTCGAAAAACTAGACTCACAGGAGAACGACCATAAGGTGCCCGAGGCAGCAATAGACCCTTGGAGACAAGTCGGCTGGAGGACGATGTATTGAGTCGCGACGCAATTTGTGTGTCCCATCGTCATTAACAGGCTCTGAACGTTACAATTAACTGTCAGTTTTGCGTCGGATTCGAAAATCTAGACTCACAGGAGAACGACCATAAGGTGCCCGAGGCAGCACTAGACCCTTGGAGACAAGTCGGCTGGAGGACGATGTATTGAGTCGCGACGCAATTTGTGTGTCCCATCGTCATTATCAGGCTCTGAACGTTACAATTCACTGTCAGTTTTGCGTCGGATTCGAAAATCTAGACTCACAGGAGAACGAGCATATGGTGCCCGAGGCAGCACTAGACCCTTGGAGACAAGTCGGCTGTAGAACGATGTATTGAATCGCGACGCAATTTGTGTGTTCCATCGTCATTAAGAGGCCCTGAACGTTACAATTAACTGTCAGTCTTGCGTCGGATTCGAAAATCTAGACTCACAGGAGAACGAGCATAAGGTGCCCGAGGCAGCAATAGACCCTTCGAGACAAGTCGGCTGGAGGACGATGTATTGAATCGCGACGCAATTTGTGTGTTCCATCGTCATTAACAGGCTCTGAACGTTTTAATTAATTGTCAGTTTTGCGTCGTATTCGAAAAACTAGACTCACAGGAGAACGACCATAAGGTGCCCGAGGCACCAAAAGACCCTTCGAGACAAGTCGGCTGGAGGACGATGTATTGAATCGCGACGCAATTTGTGTGTTCCATCGTCATCAAGAGGCTCTGAACGTTACAATTCACTGTCAGTTTTGCGTCGGATTCGAAAATCTAGACTCACAGGAGAACGAGCATATGGTGCCCGAGGCAGCACTAGACCCTTGGAGACATGTCGGCTGGAGGGCGATGTATTGAATCGCGACGCAAATTGTGTGTTCCATCGTCATTAAGAGGCTCTGAACGTTACAATTAACCGTCAGTTTTGCGTCGTATTCTGAAAACTAGACTCATTGGAGAACGACGATAAGGTGCCCGAGGCAGCTATAGACCCTTGGAGACAAGTCGGCTGGAGGACGATGTATTGAATCGCGACGCAATTTGTGTGTTCCATCGTCATTAAGAGGCTCTGAACCTTACAATTAACAGTCAGTTTTGCGTCGGATTCGAAAATCTAGACTCACCGATGAACGACCATAAGGTGCCCGAGGCAGCAATAGACCCTTCGAGACAAGTCGGCTGGAGGACGATGTATTGAATCGCGACGCAATTTGTGTGTTCCATCGTCATTAACAGGCTCTGAACGTTACAATTAATTGTCAGCTTTGCGTCGTATTCGAAAAACTAGACTCACAGGAGAACGACCATAAGGTGCCCGAGGCACCAATAGACCCTTCGAGACAAGTCGGCTGGAGGACGATGTATTGAATCGCGACGCAATTTGTGTGTTCCATGGTCATTAAGAGGCTCTGAACGTTACAATTAATTGTCAGTTTTGCGCCGGATTCGAAAAATTATACTCATAGGAGAACGACCAAGAGGTGCCAGGAGCAGCAATACTACCTCGGAGACATGTCGGCTGGAGGACGATGTATTGAATCGCGACGCAATTTGTGTGTTCCATCGTCAGTATCAGGCTCTGAACGTTACAATTAACTGTCAGTTTTGCGTCGTATTCTGAAAACTAGACTCACAGGAGAACGACCATTAGGTGCCCGAGGCAGAAAGAGACCCTTGGAGACAGGTCGGCTGTGGGACGATGTATTGAATCGCGACGCAATTTGTGTGTTCCATCGTCATCAAGAGGCTCTGAACGTTACAATTCACTGTCAGTTTTGCATCGCATTCGAAAAACTAGACTCACAGGAGAACGACCATAAGGTGCCCGAGGCAGCAATAGACCCTTGGAGACAAGTCGGCTGGAGGACGATGTATTGAATCGCGACGCAATTTGTGTGTTCCTTCGTCATTAAGAGGCTCTGAACGTTACAATTAACTGTCAGTTTTGCGTCGGATTCGAAAAACTAGACTCATAGGAGAACGACCAAAAGGTGCCCGAGGCAGCAATAGACCCTTGGAGACAAGTCTGCTGTAGGACGATGTATTGAATCGCGACGCAATTTGTGTGTTCCATCGTCATTAAGAGGCTCTGAAAGTTACAATTAACTGTCAGTTTTGCATCGCATTCGAAATACTAGACTCACAGGAGAACGACCATAAGGTGCCCGAGGCAGCAATAGACCCTTGGAGACAAGTCGGCTGGAGGACGATGTATTGAGTCGCGACGCAATTTGTGTGTCCCATCGTCATTAACAGGCTCTGAACGTTACAATTAACTGTCAGTTTTGCGTCGGATTCGAAAATCTAGACTCACAGGAGAACGACCATAAGGTGCCCGAGGCAGCACTAGACCCTTGGAGACAAGTCGGCTGGAGGACGATGTATTGAGTCGCGACGCAATTTGTGTGTCCCATCGTCATTATCAGGCTCTGAACGTTACAATTCACTGTCAGTTTTGCGTCGGATTCGAAAATCTAGACTCACAGGAGAACGAGCATATGGTGCCCGAGGCAGCACTAGACCCTTGGAGACAAGTCGGCTGTAGAACGATGTATTGAATCGCGACGCAATTTGTGTGTTCCATCGTCATTAAGAGGCTCTGAACGTTACAATTAACTGTCAGTCTTGCGTCGGATTCGAAAATCTAGACTCACAGGAGAACGAGCATAAGGTGCCCGAGGCAGCAATAGACCCTTCGAGACAAGTCGGCTGGAGGACGATGTATTGAATCGCGACGCAATTTGTGTGTTCCATCGTCATTAACAGGCTCTGAACGTTTTAATTAATTGTCAGTTTTGCGTCGTATTCGAAAAACTAGACTCACAGGAGAACGACCATAAGGTGCCCGAGGCACCAAAAGACCCTTCGAGACAAGTCGGCTGGATGACGATGTATTGAATCGCGACGCAATTTGTGTGTTCCATCGTCATCAAGAGGCTCTGAACGTTACAATTCACTGTCAGTTTTGCGTCGGATTCGAAAATCTAGACTCACAGGAGAACGAGCATATGGTGCCCGAGGCAGCACTAGACCCTTGGAGACATGTCGGCTGGAGGACGATGTATTGAGTCGCGACGCAATTTGTGTGTCCCATCGTCATTAACAGGCTCTGAACGTTACAATTAACTGTCAGTTTTGCGCCGGATTCGAAAAACTAGACTCATAGGAGAACGACCAAGAGGTGCCAGGAGCAGCAATACTACCTCGGAGACATGTCGGCTGGAGGACGATGTATTGAGTCGCGACGCAATTTGTGTGTCCCATCGTCATTAACAGGCTCTGAACGTTACAATTAACTGTCAGTTTTGCGTCGGATTCGAAAATCTAGACTCACAGGAGAACGAGCATATGGTGCCCGAGGCAGCACTAGACCCTTGGAGACAAGTCGGCTGTAGGACGATGTATTGAATCGCGACGCAATTTGTGTGTTCCATCGTCATCAAGAGGCTCTGAACGTTACAATTCACTGTCAGTTTTGCGTCGGATTCGAAAAACTAGACTCACAGGAGAACGACGATAAGGTGCCCGAGGCAGCTATAGATCCTTGGAGACAAGTCGGCTGGAGGACGATGTATTGAATCGCGACGCAATTTGTGTGTCCCATCGTCATCAAGAGGCTCTGAACGTTACAATTCACTGTCAGTTTTGCGTCGGATTCGAAAATCTAGACTCACAGGAGAACGAGCATATGGTGCCCGAGGCAGCACTAGACCCTTGGAGACAAGTCGGCTGTAGGACGATGTATTGAATCGCGACGCAATTTGTGTGTTCCATCGTCATTAAGAGGCTCTGAACGTTACAATTAACTGTCAGTTTTGCATCGCATTCGAAAAACTAGACTCACAGGAGAACGACCATAAGGTGCCCGAGGCAGCAATAGACCCTTGGAGACAAGTCGGCTGGAGGACGATGTATTGATTCGCGACGCAATTTGTGTGTTCCATCGTCATTAAGAGGCTCTGAACGTTACAATTAATTGTCAGTCTTGCGCCGGATTCGAAAAACTAGACTCATAGGAGAACGACCATAAGAGGCCCGAGGCACCAATAGACCCTTCGAGACAAGTCGGCTGGAGGACGATGTATTGAATCGCGACGCCATTTGTGTGTTCCATCGTCATTAAGAGGCTCTGAACGTTACAATTAATTGTCAGTTTTGCACTGATTCGAAAAACTAGACTCATAGGAGAACGACCAAAAGGTGCCAGGAGCAGCAATACTACCTCATAGACAAGTCGGCTGGAGGACGATGTATTGAATCGCGACGCAATTTGTGTGTTCCATCGTCATTAAGAGGCTCTGAACGTTACAATTAACCGTCAGTTTTGCGTCGTATTCTGAAAACTAGACTCATTGGAGAACGACGATAAGGTGCCCGAGGCAGCTATAGACCCTTGGAGACAAGTCGGCTGGAGGACGATGTATTGAATCGCGACGCAATTTGTGTGTTCCATCGTCATTAAGAGGCTCTGAACCTTACAATTAACAGTCAGTTTTGCGTCGGATTCGAAAATCTAGACTCACCGATGAACGACCATAAGGTGCCCGAGGCAGCAATAGACCCTTCGAGACAAGTCGGCTGGAGGACGATGTATTGAATCGCGACGCAATTTGTGTGTTCCATCGTCATTAACAGGCTCTGAACGTTACAATTAATTGTCAGCTTTGCGTCGTATTCGAAAAACTAGACTCACAGGAGAACGACCATAAGGTGCCCGAGGCACCAATAGACCCTTCGAGACAAGTCGGCTGGAGGACGATGTATTGAATCGCGACGCAATTTGTGTGTTCCATCGTCATTAAGAGGCTCTGAACGTTACAATTAATTGTCAGTTTTGCGCCGGATTCGAAAAACTATACTTATAGGAGAACGACCAAGAGGTGCCAGGAGCAGCAATACTACCTCGGAGACATGTCGGCTGGAGGACGATGTATTGAATCGCGACGCAATTTGTGTGTTCCATCGTCATCAAGAGGCTCTGAACGTTACAATTCACTGTCAGTTTTGCGTCGTATTCTGAAAACTAGACTCACAGGAGAACGACCATTAGGTGCCCGAGGCAGCAAGAGACCCTTGGAGACAGGTCGGCTGTGGGACGATGTATTGAATCGCGACGCAATTTGTGAGTTCCATCGTCATCAAGAGGCTCTGAACGTTACAATTCACTGTCAGTTTTGCGTCGGATTCGAAAATCTAGACTCACAGGAGAACGAGCATATGGTGCCCGAGGCAGCACTAGACCCTTGGAGACAAGTCGGCTGTAGGACGATGTATTGAATCGCGACGCAATTTGTGTGTTCCATCGTCATTAAGAGGCTCTGAACGTTACAATTAACTGTCAGTTTTGCATCGCAATCGAAAAACTAGACTCACAGGAGAACGACCATAAGGTGCCCGAGGCAGCAATAGACCCTTGGAGACAAGTCGGCTGGAGGACGATGTATTGAATCGCGACGCAATTTGTGTGTTCCTTCGTCATTAAGAGGCTCTGAACGTTACAATTAACTGTCAGTTTTGCGTCGGATTCGAAAAACTAGACTCATAGGAGAACGACCAAAAGGTGCCCGAGGCTGCAATAGACCCTTGGAGACAAGTCTGCTGTAGGACGATGTATTGAATCGCGACGCAATTTGTGTGTTCCATCGTCATTAAGAGGCTCTGAAAGTTACAATTAACTGTCAGTTTTGCATCGCATTCGAAAAACTAGTCTCACAGGAGAACGACCATAAGGTGCCCGAGGCAGCAATAGACCCTTGGAGACAAGTCGGCTGGAGGACGATGTATTGAGTCGCGACGCAATTTGTGTGTCCCATCGTCATTAACAGGCTCTGAACGTTACAATTAACTGTCAGTTTTGCGTCGGATTCGAAAATCTAGACTCACAGGAGAACGACCATAAGGTGCCCGAGGCACCAAAAGACCCTTCGAGACAAGTCGGCTGGAGGACGATGTATTGAATCGCGACGCAATTTGTGTGTTCCATCGTCATCAAGAGGATCTGAACGTTACAATTCACTGTCAGTTTTGCGTCGGATTCGAAAATCTAGACTCACAGGAGAACGAGCATATGGTGCCCGAGGCAGCACTAGACCCTTGGAGACAAGTCGGCTGGAGGACGATGTATTGAGTCGCGACGCAATTTGTGTGTCCCATCGTCATTAACAGGCTCTGAACGTTACAATTCACTGTCAGTTTCGCGTCGGATTCGAAAATCTAGACTCACAGGTGAACGAGCATATGGTGCCCGAGGCAGCACTAGACCCTTGGAGACAAGTCGGCTGTAGGACGATGTATTGAATCACGACGCAATTTGTGTGTTCCATCGTCATTAAGAGGCTCTGAACGTTACAATTAACTGTCAGTTTTGCATCGCATTCGAAAAACTAGACTCACAGGAGAACGACCATAAGGTGCCCGAGGCAGCACTAGACCCTTGGAGACAAGTCGGCTGGAGGACGATGTATTGAATCGCGACGCAATTTGTGTGTTCCATCGTCATTAAGAGGCTCTGAACGTTACAATTCACTCTCAGTTTTGCGTCGGATTCGAAAAACTAGACTCACAGGAGAACGACCATAAGGTGCCCGAGACAGCAATAGACCCTTGGAGACAAGTCGGCTGGAGGACGATGTATTGAATCGCGACGCAATTTGGGTGTTCCATCGTCATTAAGAGGCTCTGAACGTTACAATTAATTGTCAGTTTTGCGCCGGATTCGAAAAACTAGACTCACAGGAGAACGACCATAAGCTGCCCGAGGCAGCAATAGACCCTTGGAGACAAGTCGGCTGGAGGACGATGTATTGAGTCGCGACGCAATTTGTGTGTCCCATCGTCATTAACAGGCTCTGAACGTTACAATTAACTGTCAGTTTTGCGCCGGATTCGAAAAACTAGACTCATAGGAGAACGACCAAGAGGTGCCAGGAGCAGCAATACTACCTCGGAGACATGTCGGCTGGAGGACGATGTATTGAGTCGCGACGCAATTTGTGTGTCCCATCGTCATTAACAGGCTCTGAACGTTACAATTAACTGTCAGTTTTGCGTCGGATTCGAAAATCTAGACTCACAGGAGAACGAGCATATGGTGCCCGAGGCAGCACTAGACCCTTGGAGACAAGTCGGCTGTAGGACGATGTATTGAATCGCGACGCAATTTGTGTGTTCCATCGTCATCAAGAGGCTCTGAACGTTACAATTCACTGTCAGTTTTGCGTCGTATTCTGAAAACTAGACTCACAGGAGAACGACCATTAGGTGCCCGAGGCAGCAAGAGACCCTTGGAGACAGGTCGGCTGTGGGACGATGTATTGAATCGCGACGCAATTTGTGAGTTCCATCGTCATCAAGAGGCTCTGAACGTTACAATTCACTGTCAGTTTTGCGTCGGATTCGAAAATCTAGACTCACAGGAGAACGAGCATATGGTGCCCGAGGCAGCACTAGACCCTTGGAGACAAGTCGGCTGTAGGACGATGTATTGAATCGCGACGCAATTTGTGTGTTCCATCGTCATTAAGAGGCTCTGAACGTTACAATTAACTGTCAGTTTTGCATCGCAATCGAAAAACTAGACTCACAGGAGAACGACCATAAGGTGCCCGAGGCAGCAATAGACCCTTGGAGACAAGTCGGCTGGAGGACGATGTATTGAATCGCGACGCAATTTGTGTGTTCCTTCGTCATTAAGAGGCTCTGAACGTTACAATTAACTGTCAGTTTTGCGTCGGATTCGAAAAACTAGACTCATAGGAGAACGACCAAAAGGTGCCCGAGGCTGCAATAGACCCTTGGAGACAAGTCTGCTGTAGGACGATGTATTGAATCGCGACGCAATTTGTGTGTTCCATCGTCATTAAGAGGCTCTGAAAGTTACAATTAACTGTCAGTTTTGCATCGCATTCGAAAAACTAGTCTCACAGGAGAACGACCATAAGGTGCCCGAGGCAGCAATAGACCCTTGGAGACAAGTCGGCTGGAGGACGATGTATTGAGTCGCGACGCAATTTGTGTGTCCCATCGTCATTAACAGGCTCTGAACGTTACAATTAACTGTCAGTTTTGCGTCGGATTCGAAAATCTAGACTCACAGGAGAACGACCATAAGGTGCCCGAGGCACCAAAAGACCCTTCGAGACAAGTCGGCTGGAGGACGATGTATTGAATCGCGACGCAATTTGTGTGTTCCATCGTCATCAAGAGGATCTGAACGTTACAATTCACTGTCAGTTTTGCGTCGGATTCGAAAATCTAGACTCACAGGAGAACGAGCATATGGTGCCCGAGGCAGCACTAGACCCTTGGAGACAAGTCGGCTGGAGGACGATGTATTGAGTCGCGACGCAATTTGTGTGTCCCATCGTCATTAACAGGCTCTGAACGTTACAATTCACTGTCAGTTTCGCGTCGGATTCGAAAATCTAGACTCACAGGTGAACGAGCATATGGTGCCCGAGGCAGCACTAGACCCTTGGAGACAAGTCGGCTGTAGGACGATGTATTGAATCACGACGCAATTTGTGTGTTCCATCGTCATTAAGAGGCTCTGAACGTTACAATTAACTGTCAGTTTTGCATCGCATTCGAAAAACTAGACTCACAGGAGAACGACCATAAGGTGCCCGAGGCAGCACTAGACCCTTGGAGACAAGTCGGCTGGAGGACGATGTATTGAATCGCGACGCAATTTGTGTGTTCCATCGTCATTAAGAGGCTCTGAACGTTACAATTCACTCTCAGTTTTGCGTCGGATTCGAAAAACTAGACTCACAGGAGAACGACCATAAGGTGCCCGAGACAGCAATAGACCCTTGGAGACAAGTCGGCTGGAGGACGATGTATTGAGTCGCGACGCAATTTGTGTGTCCCATCGTCATTATCAGGCTCTGAACGTTACAATTCACTGTCAGTTTTGCGTCGGATTCGAAAATCTAGACTCACAGGAGAACGAGCATATGGTGCCCGAGGCAGCACTAGACCCTTGGAGACAAGTCGGCTGTAGAACGATGTATTGAATCGCGACGCAATTTGTGTGTTCCATCGTCATTAAGAGGCTCTGAACGTTACAATTAACTGTCAGTCTTGCGTCGGATTCGAAAATCTAGACTCACAGGAGAACGAGCATAAGGTGCCCGAGGCAGCAATAGACCCTTCGAGACAAGTCGGCTGGAGGACGATGTATTGAATCGCGACGCAATTTGTGTGTTCCATCGTCATTAACAGGCTCTGAACGTTTTAATTAATTGTCAGTTTTGCGTCGTATTCGAAAAACTAGACTCACAGGAGAACGACCATAAGGTGCCCGAGGCACCAAAAGACCCTTCGAGACAAGTCGGCTGGATGACGATGTATTGAATCGCGACGCAATTTGTGTGTTCCATCGTCATCAAGAGGCTCTGAACGTTACAATTCACTGTCAGTTTTGCGTCGGATTCGAAAATCTAGACTCACAGGAGAACGAGCATATGGTGCCCGAGGCAGCACTAGACCCTTGGAGACATGTCGGCTGGAGGACGATGTATTGAGTCGCGACGCAATTTGTGTGTCCCATCGTCATTAACAGGCTCTGAACGTTACAATTAACTGTCAGTTTTGCGCCGGATTCGAAAAACTAGACTCATAGGAGAACGACCAAGAGGTGCCAGGAGCAGCAATACTACCTCGGAGACATGTCGGCTGGAGGACGATGTATTGAGTCGCGACGCAATTTGTGTGTCCCATCGTCATTAACAGGCTCTGAACGTTACAATTAACTGTCAGTTTTGCGTCGGATTCGAAAATCTAGACTCACAGGAGAACGAGCATATGGTGCCCGAGGCAGCACTAGACCCTTGGAGACAAGTCGGCTGTAGGACGATGTATTGAATCGCGACGCAATTTGTGTGTTCCATCGTCATCAAGAGGCTCTGAACGTTACAATTCACTGTCAGTTTTGCGTCGGATTCGAAAAACTAGACTCACAGGAGAACGACGATAAGGTGCCCGAGGCAGCTATAGATCCTTGGAGACAAGTCGGCTGGAGGACGATGTATTGAATCGCGACGCAATTTGTGTGTCCCATCGTCATCAAGAGGCTCTGAACGTTACAATTCACTGTCAGTTTTGCGTCGGATTCGAAAATCTAGACTCACAGGAGAACGAGCATATGGTGCCCGAGGCAGCACTAGACCCTTGGAGACAAGTCGGCTGTAGGACGATGTATTGAATCGCGACGCAATTTGTGTGTTCCATCGTCATTAAGAGGCTCTGAACGTTACAATTAACTGTCAGTTTTGCATCGCATTCGAAAAACTAGACTCACAGGAGAACGACCATAAGGTGCCCGAGGCAGCAATAGACCCTTGGAGACAAGTCGGCTGGAGGACGATGTATTGATTCGCGACGCAATTTGTGTGTTCCATCGTCATTAAGAGGCTCTGAACGTTACAATTAATTGTCAGTCTTGCGCCGGATTCGAAAAACTAGACTCATAGGAGAACGACCATAAGAGGCCCGAGGCACCAATAGACCCTTCGAGACAAGTCGGCTGGAGGACGATGTATTGAATCGCGACGCCATTTGTGTGTTCCATCGTCATTAAGAGGCTCTGAACGTTACAATTAATTGTCAGTTTTGCACTGATTCGAAAAACTAGACTCATAGGAGAACGACCAAAAGGTGCCAGGAGCAGCAATACTACCTCATAGACAAGTCGGCTGGAGGACGATGTATTGAATCGCGACGCAATTTGTGTGTTCCATCGTCATTAAGAGGCTCTGAACGTTACAATTAACCGTCAGTTTTGCGTCGTATTCTGAAAACTAGACTCATTGGAGAACGACGATAAGGTGCCCGAGGCAGCTATAGACCCTTGGAGACAAGTCGGCTGGAGGACGATGTATTGAATCGCGACGCAATTTGTGTGTTCCATCGTCATTAAGAGGCTCTGAACCTTACAATTAACAGTCAGTTTTGCGTCGGATTCGAAAATCTAGACTCACCGATGAACGACCATAAGGTGCCCGAGGCAGCAATAGACCCTTCGAGACAAGTCGGCTGGAGGACGATGTATTGAATCGCGACGCAATTTGTGTGTTCCATCGTCATTAACAGGCTCTGAACGTTACAATTAATTGTCAGCTTTGCGTCGTATTCGAAAAACTAGACTCACAGGAGAACGACCATAAGGTGCCCGAGGCACCAATAGACCCTTCGAGACAAGTCGGCTGGAGGACGATGTATTGAATCGCGACGCAATTTGTGTGTTCCATCGTCATTAAGAGGCTCTGAACGTTACAATTAATTGTCAGTTTTGCGCCGGATTCGAAAAACTATACTTATAGGAGAACGACCAAGAGGTGCCAGGAGCAGCAATACTACCTCGGAGACATGTCGGCTGGAGGACGATGTATTGAATCGCGACGCAATTTGTGTGTTCCATCGTCATCAAGAGGCTCTGAACGTTACAATTCACTGTCAGTTTTGCGTCGTATTCTGAAAACTAGACTCACAGGAGAACGACCATTAGGTGCCCGAGGCAGCAAGAGACCCTTGGAGACAGGTCGGCTGTGGGACGATGTATTGAATCGCGACGCAATTTGTGAGTTCCATCGTCATCAAGAGGCTCTGAACGTTACAATTCACTGTCAGTTTTGCGTCGGATTCGAAAATCTAGACTCACAGGAGAACGAGCATATGGTGCCCGAGGCAGCACTAGACCCTTGGAGACAAGTCGGCTGTAGGACGATGTATTGAATCGCGACGCAATTTGTGTGTTCCATCGTCATTAAGAGGCTCTGAACGTTACAATTAACTGTCAGTTTTGCATCGCAATCGAAAAACTAGACTCACAGGAGAACGACCATAAGGTGCCCGAGGCAGCAATAGACCCTTGGAGACAAGTCGGCTGGAGGACGATGTATTGAATCGCGACGCAATTTGTGTGTTCCTTCGTCATTAAGAGGCTCTGAACGTTACAATTAACTGTCAGTTTTGCGTCGGATTCGAAAAACTAGACTCATAGGAGAACGACCAAAAGGTGCCCGAGGCTGCAATAGACCCTTGGAGACAAGTCTGCTGTAGGACGATGTATTGAATCGCGACGCAATTTGTGTGTTCCATCGTCATTAAGAGGCTCTGAAAGTTACAATTAACTGTCAGTTTTGCATCGCATTCGAAAAACTAGTCTCACAGGAGAACGACCATAAGGTGCCCGAGGCAGCAATAGACCCTTGGAGACAAGTCGGCTGGAGGACGATGTATTGAGTCGCGACGCAATTTGTGTGTCCCATCGTCATTAACAGGCTCTGAACGTTACAATTAACTGTCAGTTTTGCGTCGGATTCGAAAATCTAGACTCACAGGAGAACGACCATAAGGTGCCCGAGGCACCAAAAGACCCTTCGAGACAAGTCGGCTGGAGGACGATGTATTGAATCGCGACGCAATTTGTGTGTTCCATCGTCATCAAGAGGATCTGAACGTTACAATTCACTGTCAGTTTTGCGTCGGATTCGAAAATCTAGACTCACAGGAGAACGAGCATATGGTGCCCGAGGCAGCACTAGACCCTTGGAGACAAGTCGGCTGGAGGACGATGTATTGAGTCGCGACGCAATTTGTGTGTCCCATCGTCATTAACAGGCTCTGAACGTTACAATTCACTGTCAGTTTCGCGTCGGATTCGAAAATCTAGACTCACAGGTGAACGAGCATATGGTGCCCGAGGCAGCACTAGACCCTTGGAGACAAGTCGGCTGTAGGACGATGTATTGAATCACGACGCAATTTGTGTGTTCCATCGTCATTAAGAGGCTCTGAACGTTACAATTAACTGTCAGTTTTGCATCGCATTCGAAAAACTAGACTCACAGGAGAACGACCATAAGGTGCCCGAGGCAGCACTAGACCCTTGGAGACAAGTCGGCTGGAGGACGATGTATTGAATCGCGACGCAATTTGTGTGTTCCATCGTCATTAAGAGGCTCTGAACGTTACAATTCACTCTCAGTTTTGCGTCGGATTCGAAAAACTAGACTCACAGGAGAACGACCATAAGGTGCCCGAGACAGCAATAGACCCTTGGAGACAAGTCGGCTGGAGGACGATGTATTGAATCGCGACGCAATTTGGGTGTTCCATCGTCATTAAGAGGCTCTGAACGTTACAATTAATTGTCAGTTTTGCGCCGGATTCGAAAAACTAGACTCACAGGAGAACGACCATAAGCTGCCCGAGGCAGCAATAGACCCTTGGAGACAAGTCGGCTGGAGGACGATGTATTGAGTCGCGACGCAATTTGTGTGTCCCATCGTCATTAACAGGCTCTGAACGTTACAATTAACTGTCAGTTTTGCGCCGGATTCGAAAAACTAGACTCATAGGAGAACGACCAAGAGGTGCCAGGAGCAGCAATACTACCTCGGAGACATGTCGGCTGGAGGACGATGTATTGAGTCGCGACGCAATTTGTGTGTCCCATCGTCATTAACAGGCTCTGAACGTTACAATTAACTGTCAGTTTTGCGTCGGATTCGAAAATCTAGACTCACAGGAGAACGAGCATATGGTGCCCGAGGCAGCACTAGACCCTTGGAGACAAGTCGGCTGTAGGACGATGTATTGAATCGCGACGCAATTTGTGTGTTCCATCGTCATCAAGAGGCTCTGAACGTTACAATTCACTGTCAGTTTTGCGTCGTATTCTGAAAACTAGACTCACAGGAGAACGACCATTAGGTGCCCGAGGCAGCAAGAGACCCTTGGAGACAGGTCGGCTGTGGGACGATGTATTGAATCGCGACGCAATTTGTGAGTTCCATCGTCATCAAGAGGCTCTGAACGTTACAATTCACTGTCAGTTTTGCGTCGGATTCGAAAATCTAGACTCACAGGAGAACGAGCATATGGTGCCCGAGGCAGCACTAGACCCTTGGAGACAAGTCGGCTGTAGGACGATGTATTGAATCGCGACGCAATTTGTGTGTTCCATCGTCATTAAGAGGCTCTGAACGTTACAATTAACTGTCAGTTTTGCATCGCAATCGAAAAACTAGACTCACAGGAGAACGACCATAAGGTGCCCGAGGCAGCAATAGACCCTTGGAGACAAGTCGGCTGGAGGACGATGTATTGAATCGCGACGCAATTTGTGTGTTCCTTCGTCATTAAGAGGCTCTGAACGTTACAATTAACTGTCAGTTTTGCGTCGGATTCGAAAAACTAGACTCATAGGAGAACGACCAAAAGGTGCCCGAGGCTGCAATAGACCCTTGGAGACAAGTCTGCTGTAGGACGATGTATTGAATCGCGACGCAATTTGTGTGTTCCATCGTCATTAAGAGGCTCTGAAAGTTACAATTAACTGTCAGTTTTGCATCGCATTCGAAAAACTAGTCTCACAGGAGAACGACCATAAGGTGCCCGAGGCAGCAATAGACCCTTGGAGACAAGTCGGCTGGAGGACGATGTATTGAGTCGCGACGCAATTTGTGTGTCCCATCGTCATTAACAGGCTCTGAACGTTACAATTAACTGTCAGTTTTGCGTCGGATTCGAAAATCTAGACTCACAGGAGAACGACCATAAGGTGCCCGAGGCACCAAAAGACCCTTCGAGACAAGTCGGCTGGAGGACGATGTATTGAATCGCGACGCAATTTGTGTGTTCCATCGTCATCAAGAGGATCTGAACGTTACAATTCACTGTCAGTTTTGCGTCGGATTCGAAAATCTAGACTCACAGGAGAACGAGCATATGGTGCCCGAGGCAGCACTAGACCCTTGGAGACAAGTCGGCTGGAGGACGATGTATTGAGTCGCGACGCAATTTGTGTGTCCCATCGTCATTAACAGGCTCTGAACGTTACAATTCACTGTCAGTTTCGCGTCGGATTCGAAAATCTAGACTCACAGGTGAACGAGCATATGGTGCCCGAGGCAGCACTAGACCCTTGGAGACAAGTCGGCTGTAGGACGATGTATTGAATCACGACGCAATTTGTGTGTTCCATCGTCATTAAGAGGCTCTGAACGTTACAATTAACTGTCAGTTTTGCATCGCATTCGAAAAACTAGACTCACAGGAGAACGACCATAAGGTGCCCGAGGCAGCACTAGACCCTTGGAGACAAGTCGGCTGGAGGACGATGTATTGAATCGCGACGCAATTTGTGTGTTCCATCGTCATTAAGAGGCTCTGAACGTTACAATTCACTCTCAGTTTTGCGTCGGATTCGAAAAACTAGACTCACAGGAGAACGACCATAAGGTGCCCGAGACAGCAATAGACCCTTGGAGACAAGTCGGCTGGAGGACGATGTATTGAATCGCGACGCAATTTGGGTGTTCCATCGTCATTAAGAGGCTCTGAACGTTACAATTAATTGTCAGTTTTGCGCCGGATTCGAAAAACTAGACTCACAGGAGAACGACCATAAGCTGCCCGAGGCAGCAATAGACCCTTGGAGACAAGTCGGCTGGAGGACGATGTATTGAGTCGCGACGCAATTTGTGTGTCCCATCGTCATTAACAGGCTCTGAACGTTACAATTAACTGTCAGTTTTGCGCCGGATTCGAAAAACTAGACTCATAGGAGAACGACCAAGAGGTGCCAGGAGCAGCAATACTACCTCGGA
This sequence comes from Schistocerca nitens, assembly GCF_023898315.1. Taxonomy (NCBI): domain Eukaryota; kingdom Metazoa; phylum Arthropoda; class Insecta; order Orthoptera; family Acrididae; genus Schistocerca; species Schistocerca nitens. Next base: position 234,712,153 of record NC_064623.1, on the reverse strand, counting down.
GACATGTCGGCTGGAGGACGATGTATTGAGTCGCGACGCAATTTGTGTGTCCCATCGTCATTAACAGGCTCTGAACGTTACAATTAACTGTCAGTTTTGCGTCGGATTCGAAAATCTAGACTCACAGGAGAACGAGCATATGGTGCCCGAGGCAGCACTAGACCCTTGGAGACAAGTCGGCTGTAGGACGATGTATTGAATCGCGACGCAATTTGTGTGTTCCATCGTCATCAAGAGGCTCTGAACGTTACAATTCACTGTCAGTTTTGCGTCGGATTCGAAAAACTAGACTCACAGGAGAACGACGATAAGGTGCCCGAGGCAGCTATAGATCCTTGGAGACAAGTCGGCTGGAGGACGATGTATTGAATCGCGACGCAATTTGTGTGTCCCATCGTCATCAAGAGGCTCTGAACGTTACAATTCACTGTCAGTTTTGCGTCGGATTCGAAAATCTAGACTCACAGGAGAACGAGCATATGGTGCCCGAGGCAGCACTAGACCCTTGGAGACAAGTCGGCTGTAGGACGATGTATTGAATCGCGACGCAATTTGTGTGTTCCATCGTCATTAAGAGGCTCTGAACGTTACAATTAACTGTCAGTTTTGCATCGCATTCGAAAAACTAGACTCACAGGAGAACGATCATAAGGTGCCCGAGGCAGCAATAGACCCTTGGAGACAAGTCGGCTGGAGGACGATGTATTGATTCGCGACGCAATTTGTGTGTTCCATCGTCATTAAGAGGCTCTGAACGTTACAATTAATTGTCAGTTTTGCGCCGGATTCGAAAAACTAGACTCATAGGAGAACGACCATAAGAGGCCCGAGGCACCAATAGACCCTTCGAGACAAGTCGGCTGGAGGACGATGTATTGAATCGCGACGCCATTTGTGTGTTCCATCGTCATTAAGAGGCTCTGAACGTTACAATTAATTGTCAGTTTTGCACTGATTCGAAAAACTAGACTCATAGGAGAACGACCAAAAGGTGCCAGGAGCAGCAATACTACCTCATAGACAAGTCGGCTGGAGGACGATGTATTGAATCGCGACGCAATTTGTGTGTTCCATCGTCATTAAGAGGCTCTGAACGTTACAATTAACCGTCAGTTTTGCGTCGTATTCTGAAAACTAGACTCATTGGAGAACGACGATAAGGTGCCCGAGGCAGCTATAGACCCTTGGAGACAAGTCGGCTGGAGGACGATGTATTGAATCGCGACGCAATTTGTGTGTTCCATCGTCATTAAGAGGCTCTGAACCTTACAATTAACAGTCAGTTTTGCGTCGGATTCGAAAATCTAGACTCACCGATGAACGACCATAAGGTGCCCGAGGCAGCAATAGACCCTTCGAGACAAGTCGGCTGGAGGACGATGTATTGAATCGCGACGCAATTTGTGTGTTCCATCGTCATTAACAGGCTCTGAACGTTACAATTAATTGTCAGCTTTGCGTCGTATTCGAAAAACTAGACTCACAGGAGAACGACCATAAGGTGCCCGAGGCACCAATAGACCCTTCGAGACAAGTCGGCTGGAGGACGATGTATTGAATCGCGACGCAATTTGTGTGTTCCATCGTCATTAACAGGCTCTGAACGTTACAATTAACTGTCAGTTTTGCATCGCATTCGAAAAACTAGACTCACAGGAGAACGACCATAAGGTGCCCGAGGCAGCAATAGACCCTTGGAGACAAGTCGGCTGGAGGACGATGTATTGAATCGCGACGCAATTTGTGTGTTCCATCGTCATTAAGAGGCTCTGAACGTTACAATTAACTGTCAGTTTTGCATCGCATTCGAAAAACTAGACTCACAGGAGAACGACCATAAGGTGCCCGAGGCAGCAATAGACCCTTGGAGACAAGTCGGCTGGAGGACGATGTATTGAATCGCGACGCAATTTGTGTGTTCCTCCGTCATTAAGAGGCTCTGAACGTTACAATTAACTGTCAGTTTTGCGTCGGATTCGAAAAACTAGACTCATAGGAGAACGACCAAAAGGTGCCCGAGGCTGCAATAGACCCTTGGAGACAAGTCTGCTGTAGGACGATGTATTGAATCGCGACGCAATTTGTGTGTTCCATCGTCATTAAGAGGCTCTGAAAGTTACAATTAACTGTCAGTTTTGCATCGCATTCGAAAAACTAGACTCACAGGAGAACGACCATAAGGTGCCCGAGGCAGCAATAGACCCTTGGAGACAAGTCGGCTGGAGGACGATGTATTGAGTCGCGACGCAATTTGTGTGTCCCATCGTCATTAACAGGCTCTGAACGTTACAATTAACTGTCAGTTTTGCGTCGGATTCGAAAATCTAGACTCACAGGAGAACGACCATAAGGTGCCCGAGGCACCAAAAGACCCTTCGAGACAAGTCGGCTGGAGGACGATGTATTGAATCGCGACGCAATTTGTGTGTTCCATCGTCATCAAGAGGATCTGAACGTTACAATTCACTGTCAGTTTTGCGTCGGATTCGAAAATCTAGACTCACAGGAGAACGAGCATATGGTGCCCGAGGCAGCACTAGACCCTTGGAGACAAGTCGGCTGGAGGACGATGTATTGAGTCGCGACGCAATTTGTGTGTCCCATCGTCATTAACAGGCTCTGAACGTTACAATTCACTGTCAGTTTCGCGTCGGATTCGAAAATCTAGACTCACAGGTGAACGAGCATATGGTGCCCGAGGCAGCACTAGACCCTTGGAGACAAGTCGGCTGTAGGACGATGTATTGAATCACGACGCAATTTGTGTGTTCCATCGTCATTAAGAGGCTCTGAACGTTACAATTAACTGTCAGTTTTGCATCGCATTCGAAAAACTAGACTCACAGGAGAACGACCATAAGGTGCCCGAGGCAGCACTAGATCCTTGGAGACAAGTCGGCTGGAGGACGATGTATTGAATCGCGACGCAATTTGTGTGTTCCATCGTCATTAAGAGGCTCTGAACGTTACAATTCACTCTCAGTTTTGCGTCGGATTCGAAAAACTAGACTCACAGGAGAACGACCATAAGGTGCCCGAGGCAGCAATAGACCCTTGGAGACAAGTCGGCTGGAGGACGATGTATTGAATCGCGACGCAATTTGGGTGTTCCATCGTCATTAAGAGGCTCTGAACGTTACAATTAACTGTCAGTTTTGCATCGCATTCGAAAAACTAGACTCACAGGAGAACGAGCATAAGGTGCCCGAGGCAGCAATAGACACTTCGAGACAAGTCGGCTGGAGGACGATGTATTGAATCGCGACGCAATTTGTGTGTTCCATCGTCATTAAGAGGCTCTGAACGTTACAATTAACTGTCAGTTTTGCATCGCATTCGAAAAACTGGACTCACAGGAGAACGACCATAAGGTGCCCGAGGCAGCACTAGACCCTTGGAGACAAGTCGGCTGGAGGACGATGTATTGAATCGCGACGCAATTTGTGTGTTCCATCGTCATTAAGAGGCTCTGAACGTTACAATTCACTCTCAGTTTTGCGTCGGATTCGAAAAACTAGACTCACAGGAGAACGACCATAAGGTGCCCGAGGCAGCAATAGACCCTTGGAGACAAGTCGGCTGGAGGACGATGTATTGAATCGCGACGCAATTTGGGTGTTCCATCGTCATTAAGAGGCTCTGAACGTTACAATTAACTGTCAGTTTTGCATCGCATTCGAAAAACTAGACTCACAGGAGAACGAGCATAAGGTGCCCGAGGCAGCAATAGACCCTTGGAGACAAGTCGGCTGGAGGACGATGTATTGAATCGCGACGCAATTTGTGTGTTGCATCGTCATTAAGAGGCTCTGAACCTTACAATTAACTGTCAGTTTTGCGTCGGATTCGAAAATCTAGACTCACAGGAGAACGACCATAAGGTGCCCGAGGCAGCACTAGACCCTTGGAGACAAGTCGGCTGGAGGACGATGTATTGAGTCGCGACGCAATTAGTGTGTCCCATCGTCATTAACAGGCTCTGAACGTTACAATTAACTGTCAGTTTTGCGTCGTATTCTGAAAACTAGACTCACAGGAGAACGACCATAAGGTGCCCGAGGCAGCAAGAGCCCCTTGGAGACAGGTCGGCTGTGGAACGATGTATTGAATCGCGACGCAATTTGTGTGTTCCATCGTCATCAAGAGGCTCTGAACGTTACAATTCACTGTCAGTTTTGCGTCGGATTCGAAAATCTAGACTCACAGGAGAACGAGCATATGGTGCCCGAGGCAGCACTAGACCCTTGGAGACAAGTCGGCTGTAGGACGATGTATTGAATCGCGACGCAATTTGTGTGTTCCATCGTCATTAAGAGGCTCTGACCGTTACAATTAACTGTCAGTTTTGCGTCGGATTCGAAAATCTAGACTCATAGGAGAACGACCATATGAGGCCCGAGGCACCAATAGACCCTTCGAGACAAGTCGGCTGGAGGACGATGTATTGAATCGCGACGCCATTTGTGTGTTCCATCGTCATTAAGAGGCTCTGAACGTTACAATTAATTGTCAGTTTTGCGCCGGATTCGAAAAACTAGACTCATAGGAGAACGACCAAAAGGTGCCAGGAGCAGCAATACTACCTCGGAGACAAGTCGGCTGGAGGACGATGTATTGAATCGCGACGCAATTTGTGTGTTCCATCGTCAGTATCAGGCTCTGAACGTTACAATTAACCGTCAGTTTTGCGTCGTATTCTGAAATCTAGACTCATTGGAGAACGACGATAAGGTGCCCGAGGCAGCTATAGACCCTTGGAGACAAGTCGGCTGGAGGACGATGTATTGAATCGCGACGCAATTTGTGTGTTCCATCGTCATTAAGAGGCTCTGAACCTTACAATTAACAGTCAGTTTTGCGTCGGATTCGAAAATCTAGACTCACCGATGACGACCATAAGGTGCCCGAGGCAGCAATAGACCCTTCGAGACAAGTCGGCTGGAGGACGATGTATTGAATCGCGACGCAATTTGTGTGTTCCATCGTCATTAAGAGGCTCTGAACGTTACAATTCACTCTCAGTTTTGCGTCGGATTCGAAAAACTAGACTCACAGGAGAACGACCATAAGGTGCCCGAGGCAGCAATAGACCCTTGGAGACAAGTCGGCTGGAGGACGATGTATTGAATCGCGACGCAATTTGGGTGTTCCATCGTCATTAAGAGGCTCTGAACGTTACAATTAACTGTCAGTTTTGCATCGCATTCGAAAAACTAGACTCACAGGAGAACGAGCATAAGGTGCCCGAGGCAGCAATAGACCCTTGGAGACAAGTCGGCTGGAGGACGATGTATTGAATCGCGACGCAATTTGTGTGTTGCATCGTCATTAAGAGGCTCTGAACCTTACAATTAACTGTCAGTTTTGCGTCGGATTCGAAAATCTAGACTCACAGGAGAACGACCATAAGGTGCCCGAGGCAGCACTAGACCCTTGGAGACAAGTCGGCTGGAGGACGATGTATTGAGTCGCGACGCAATTAGTGTGTCCCATCGTCATTAACAGGCTCTGAACGTTACAATTAACTGTCAGTTTTGCGTCGTATTCTGAAAACTAGACTCACAGGAGAACGACCATAAGGTGCCCGAGGCAGCAATAGACCCTTGGAGACAAGTCGGCTGGAGGACGATGTATTGATTCGCGACGCAATTTGTGTGTTCCATCGTCATTAAGAGGCTCTGAACGTTACAATTAATTGTCAGTTTTGCGCCGGATTCGAAAAACTAGACTCATAGGAGAACGACCATAAGAGGCCCGAGGCACCAATAGACCCTTCGAGACAAGTCGGCTGGAGGACGATGTATTGAATCGCGACGCCATTTGTGTGTTCCATCGTCATTAAGAGGCTCTGAACGTTACAATTAATTGTCAGTTTTGCACTGATTCGAAAAACTAGACTCATAGGAGAACGACCAAAAGGTGCCAGGAGCAGCAATACTACCTCATAGACAAGTCGGCTGGAGGACGATGTATTGAATCGCGACGCAATTTGTGTGTTCCATCGTCATTAAGAGGCTCTGAACGTTACAATTAACCGTCAGTTTTGCGTCGTATTCTGAAAACTAGACTCATTGGAGAACGACGATAAGGTGCCCGAGGCAGCTATAGACCCTTGGAGACAAGTCGGCTGGAGGACGATGTATTGAATCGCGACGCAATTTGTGTGTTCCATCGTCATTAAGAGGCTCTGAACCTTACAATTAACAGTCAGTTTTGCGTCGGATTCGAAAATCTAGACTCACCGATGAACGACCATAAGGTGCCCGAGGCAGCAATAGACCCTTCGAGACAAGTCGGCTGGAGGACGATGTATTGAATCGCGACGCAATTTGTGTGTTCCATCGTCATTAACAGGCTCTGAACGTTACAATTAATTGTCAGCTTTGCGTCGTATTCGAAAAACTAGACTCACAGGAGAACGACCATAAGGTGCCCGAGGCACCAATACACCCTTCGAGACAAGTCGGCTGGAGGACGATGTATTCAATCGCGACGCAATTTGTGTGTTCCATCGTCATTAAGAGGCTCTGAACGTTACAATTAATTGTCAGTTTTGCGCCGGATTCGAAAAACTAGACTCATAGGAGAACGACCAAGAGGTGCCAGGAGCAGCAATACTACCTCGGAGACATGTCGGGTGGAGGACGATGTATTGAATCGCGACGCAATTTGTGTGTTCCATCGTCAGTATCAGGCTCTGAACGTTACAATTAACTGTCAGTTTTGCGTCGGATTCGAAAATCTAGACTCACAGGAGAACAACCATAAGGTGCCCGAGGCAGCACTAGACCCTTGGAGACAAGTCGGCTGGAGGACGATGTATTCAGTCGCGACGCAATTTGTGTGTCCCATCGTCATTAACAGGCTCTGAACGTTACAATTAACTGTCAGTTTTGCGTCGTATTCTGAAAACTAGACTCACAGGAGAACGACCATAAGGTGCCCGAGGCAGCAAGAGATACTTGGAGACAGGTCGGCTGTGGGACGATGTATTGAATCGCGACGCAATTTGTGAGTTCCATCGTCATCAAGAGGCTCTGAACGTTACAATTCACTGTCAGTTTTGCGTCGGATTCGAAAATCTAGACTTACAGGAGAACGAGCATATGGTGCCCGAGGCAGCACTAGACCCTTGGAGACAAGTCGGCTGTAGGACGATGTATTGAATCGCGACGCAATTTGTGTGTTCCATCGTCATTAAGAGGCTCTGAACGTTACAATTAACTGTCAGTTTTGCATCGCATTCGAAAAACTAGACTCACAGGAGAACGACCATAAGGTGCCCGAGGCAGCAATAGACCCTTGGAGACAAGTCGGCTGGAGGACGATGTATTGAATCGCGACGCAATTTGTGTGTTCCTTCGTCATTAAGAGGCTCTGAACGTTACAATTAACTGTCAGTTTTGCGTCGGATTCGAAAAACTAGACTCATAGGAGAACGACCAAAAGGTGCCCGAGGCAGCAATAGACCCTTGGAGACAAGTCTGCTGTAGGACGATGTATTGAATCGCGACGCAATTTGTGTGTTCCATCGTCATTAAGAGGCTCTGAAAGTTACAATTAACTGTCAGTTTTGCATCGCATTCGAAAAACTAGACTCACAGGAGAACGACCATAAGGTGCCCGAGGCAGCAATAGACCCTTGGAGACAAGTCGGCTGGAGGACGATGTATTGAGACGCGACGCAATTTGTGTGTCCCATCGTCATTAACAGGCTCTGAACGTTACAATTAACTGTCAGTTTTGCGTCGGATTCGAAAATCTAGACTCACAGGAGAACGGCCATAAGGTGCCCGAGGCAGCACTAGACCCTTGGAGACAAGTCGGCTGGAGGACGATGTATTGAGTCGCGACGCAATTTGTGTGTCCCATCGTCATTATCAGGCTCTGAACGTTACAATTCACTGTCAGTTTTGCGTCGGATTCGAAAATCTAGACTCACAGGAGAACGAGCATATGGTGCCCGAGGCAGCACTAGACCCTTGGAGACAAGTCGGCTGTAGAACGATGTATTGAATCGCGACGCAATTTGTGTGTTCCATCGTCATTAAGAGGCTCTGAACGTTACAATTAACTGTCAGTCTTGCGTCGGATTCGAAAATCTAGACTCACAGGAGAACGAGCATAAGGTGCCCGAGGCAGCAATAGACCCTTCGAGACAAGTCGGCTGGAGGACGATGTATTGAATCGCGACGCAATTTGTGTGTTCCATCGTCATTAACAGGCTCTGAACGTTTTAATTAATTGTCAGTTTTGCGTCGTATTCGAAAAACTAGACTCACAGGACAACGACCATATGGTGCCCGAGGCACCAAAAGACCCTTCGAGACAAGTCGGCTGGAGGACGATGTATTGAATCGCGACGCAATTTGTGTGTTCCATCGTCATCAAGAGGCTCTGAACGTTAGAATTCACTGTCAGTTTTGCGTCGGATTCGAAAATCTAGACTCACAGGAGAACGAGCATATGGTGCCCGAGGCAGCACTAGACCCTTGGAGACAAGTCGGCTGTAGGACGATGTATTGAATCACGACGCAATTTGTGTGTTCCATCGTCATTAAGAGGCTCTGAACGTTACAATTAACTGTCAGTTTTGCATCGCATTCGAAAAACTAGACTCACAGGAGAACGACCATAAGGTGCCCGAGGCAGCACTAGACCCTTGGAGACAAGTCGGCTGGAGGACGATGTATTGAATCGCGACGCAATTTGTGTGTTCCATCGTCATTAAGAGGCTCTGAACGTTACAATTCACTCTCAGTTTTGCGTCGGATTCGAAAAACTAGACTCACAGGAGAACGACCATAAGGTGCCCGAGGCAGCAATAGACCCTTGGAGACAAGTCGGCTGGAGGACGATGTATTGAATCGCGACGCAATTTGGGTGTTCCATCGTCATTAAGAGGCTCTGAACGTTACAATTAACTGTCAGTTTTGCATCGCATTCGAAAAACTAGACTCACAGGAGAACGAGCATAAGGTGCCCGAGGCAGCAATAGACCCTTCGAGACAAGTCGGCTGGAGGACGATGTATTGAATCGCGACGCAATTTGTGTGTTGCATCGTCATTAAGAGGCTCTGAACCTTACAATTAACTGTCAGTTTTGCGTCGGATTCGAAAATCTAGACTCACAGGAGAACGACCATAAGGTGCCCGAGGCAGCACTAGACCCTTGGAGACAAGTCGGCTGGAGGACGATGTATTGAGTCGCGACGCAATTAGTGTGTCCCATCGTCATTAACAGGCTCTGAACGTTACAATTAACTGTCAGTTTTGCGTCGTATTCTGAAAACTAGACTCACAGGAGAACGACCATAAGGTGCCCGAGGCAGCAAGAGCCCCTTGGAGACAGGTCGGCTGTGGAACGATATATTGAATCGCGAAGCAATTTGTGTGTTCCATCGTCATCAAGAGGCTCTGAACGTTACAATTCACTGTCAGTTTTGCGTCGGATTCGAAAATCTAGACTCACAGGAGAACGAGCATATGGTGCCCGAGGCAGCACTAGACCCTTGGAGACAAGTCGGCTGTAGGACGATGTATTGAATCGCGACGCAATTTGTGTGTTCCATCGTCATTAAGAGGCTCTGAACGTTACAATTAACTATCAGTTTTGCGTCGGATTCGAAAATCTAGACTCATAGGATAACGACCATATGAGGCCCGAGGCACCAATAGACCCTTCGAGACAAGTCGGCTGGAGGACGATGTATTGAATCGCGACGCCATTTGTGTGTTCCATCGTCATTAAGAGGCTCTGAACGTTACAATTAATTGTCAGTTTTGCGCCGGATTCGAAAAACTAGACTCATAGGAGAACGACCAAAAGGTGCCAGGAGCAGCAATACTACCTCGGAGAAAAGTCGGCTGGAGGACGATGTATTGAATCGCGACGCAATTTGTGTGTTCCATCGTCAGTGTCAGGCTCTGAACGTTACAATTAACCGTCAGTTTTGCGTCGTATTCTGAAAACTAGACTCACAGGAGAACGACCATAAGGTGCCCGAGGCAGCAATAGACCCTTGGAGACAAGTCGGCTGGAGGACGATGTATTGAATCGCGACGCAATTTGTGTGTTCCTTCGTCATTAAGAGGCTCTGAACGTTACAATTAACTGTCAGTTTTGCGTCGGATTCGAAAAACTAGACTCATAGGAGAACGACCAAAAGGTGCCCGAGGCAGCAATAGACCCTTGGAGACAAGTCTGCTGTAGGACGATGTATTGAATCGCGACGCAATTTGTGTGTTCCATCGTCATTAAGAGGCTCTGAAAGTTACAATTAACTGTCAGTTTTGCATCGCATTCGAAAAACTAGACTCACAGGAGAACGACCATAAGGTGCCCGAGGCAGCAATAGACCCTTGGAGACAAGTCGGCTGGAGGACGATGTATTGAGACGCGACGCAATTTGTGTGTCCCATCGTCATTAACAGGCTCTGAACGTTACAATTAACTGTCAGTTTTGCGTCGGATTCGAAAATCTAGACTCACAGGAGAACGACCATAAGGTGCCCGAGGCAGCACTAGACCCTTGGAGACAAGTCGGCTGGAGGACGATGTATTGAGTCGCGACGCAATTTGTGTGTCCCATCGTCATTATCAGGCTCTGAACGTTACAATTCACTGTCAGTTTTGCGTCGGATTCGAAAATCTAGACTCACAGGAGAACGAGCATATGGTGCCCGAGGCAGCACTAGACCCTTGGAGACAAGTCGGCTGTAGAACGATGTATTGAATCGCGACGCAATTTGTGTGTTCCATCGTCATTAAGAGGCTCTGAACGTTACAATTAACTGTCAGTCTTGCGTCGGATTCGAAAATCTAGACTCACAGGAAAACGAGCATATGGTGCCCGAGGCAGCACTACACCCTTGGAGACAAGTCGGCTGGAGGACGATGTATTGAGTCGCGACGCAATTTGTGTGTCCCATCGTCATTAACAGGCTCTGAACGTTACAATTCACTGTCAGTTTTGCGTCGGATTCGAAAATCTAGACTCACAGATGAACGAGCATATGGTGCCCGAGGCAGCACTAGACCCTTGGAGACAAGTCGGCTGTAGGACGATGTATTGAATCGCGACGCAATTTGTGTGTTCCATCGTCATTAAGAGGCTCTGAACGTTACAATTAACTGTCAGTCTTGCGTCGGATTCGAAAATCTAGACTCACAGGAGAACGAGCATAAGGTGCCCGAGGCAGCAATAGACCCTTCGAGACAAGTCGGCTGGAGGACGATGTATTGAATCGCGACGCAATTTGTGTGTTGCATCGTCATTAAGAGGCTCTGAACGTTACAATTAACTGTCAGTTTTGCGTCGTATTCTGAAAACTAGACTCACAGGAGAACGACCATAAGGTGCCCGAGGCAGCAAGAGCCCCTTGGAGACAGGTCGGCTGTGGAACGATGTATTGAATCGCGACGCAATTTGTGTGTTCCATCGTCATCAAGAGGCTCTGAACGTTACAATTCACTGTCAGTTTTGCGTCGGATTCGAAAATCTAGACTCACAGGAGAACGAGCATATGGTGCCCGAGGCAGCACTAGACCCTTGGAGACAAGTCGGCTGTAGGACGATGTATTGAATCGCGACGCAATTTGTGTGTTCCATCGTCATTAAGAGGCTCTGAACGTTACAATTAACTGTCAGTTTTGCGTCGGATTCGAAAATCTAGACTCACAGGAGAACGACCATAAGGTGCCCGAGGCAGCACTAGACCCTTGGAGACAAGTCGGCTGGAGGACGATGTATTGAGTCGCGACGCAATTTGTGTGTCCCATCGTCATTAACAGGCTCTGAACGTTACAATTAACTGTCAGTTTTGCATCGCATTCGAAAAACTAAACTCACAGGAAAACGACCATAAGGTACCCGAGGCAGCAATAGACCCTTGGAGACAAGTCGGCTGTAGGACGATGTATTGAATCGCGACGCAATTTGTGTGTTCCATCGTCATTAACAGGCTCTGAACGTTACAATTATTTGTCAGTTTTGCGTCGTATTCGAAAAACTAGACTCACAGGAGAACGACCATAAGGTGCCCGAGGCACCAAAAGAACCTTCGAGACAAGTCGGCTGGAGGACGATGTATTGAATCGCGACGCAATTTGTGTGTTCCATCGTCATTAAGAGGCTCTGAACGTTACAATTAATTGTCAGTTTTGCGCCGGATTCGAAAAACTAGACTCATAGGAGAACGACCATAAGGTGCCAGGAGCAGCAATACTACCTCGGAGACATGTCGGCAGGAGGACGATGTATTGAATCGCGACGCAATTTGTGTGTTCCATCGTCAGTATCAGGCTCTGAACGTTACAATTAACTGTCAGATTTGCGTCGAATTCGAAAATCTAGACTCACAGGAGAACGACCATAAGGTGCCCGAGGCAGCACTAGACCCTTGGAGACAAGTCGGCTGGAGGACGATGTATTGAGTCGCGACGCAATTTGTGTGTCCCATCGTCATTAACAGGCTCTGAACGTTACAATTAGCTGTCAGTTTTGCGTCGGATTCGAAAATCTAGACTCACAGGAGAACGAGCATATGGTGCCCGAGGCAGCACTAGGCCCTTGGAGACAAGTCGGCTGTAGGACGATGTATTGAATCGCGACGCAATTTGTGTGTCCCATCGTCATCAAGAGGCTCTGAACGTTACAATTCACTGTCAGTTTTGCGTCGGATTCGAAAATCTAGACTCACAGGAGAACGAGCATATGGTGCCCGAGGCAGCACTAGACCCTTGGAGACAAGTCGGCTGTAGGACGATGTATTGAATCGCGACGCAATTTGTGTGTTCCATCGTCATTAACAGGCTCTGAACGTTACAATTCACTGTCAGTTTTGCGTCGGATTCGAAAATCTAGACTCACAGGTGAACGAGCATATGGTGCCCGAGGCAGCACTAGACCCTTGGAGACAAGTCGGCTGTAGGACCATGTATTGAATCACGGCGCAATTTGTGTGTTCCATCGTCATTAAGAGGCTCTGAACGTTACAATTAACTGTCAGTTTTGCATCGCATTCGAAAAACTAGACTTACAGGAGAACGACCATAAGGTGCCCGAGGCAGCAAGAGACCCTTGGAGACAGATCGGCTGTGGGACGATGTATTGAATCGCGACGCAATTTGTGTGTTCCATCGTCATCAAGAGGCTCTGAACGTTACAATTCACTGTCAGTTTTGCGTCGGATTCGAAAATCTAGACTCACAGGAGAACGAGCATATGGTGCCCGAGGCAGCACTAGACCCTTGGAGACAAGTCGGCTGCAGGACGATGTATTGAATCGCGACGCAATTTGGGTGTTCCATCGTCATTAAGAGGCTCTGAACGTTACAATTAACTGTCAGTTTTGCGTCGGATTCGAAAAACTAGACTCACAGGAGAACGACCATAAGGTGCCCGAGGCAGCACTAGACCCTTGGAGACAAGTCGGCTGGAGGACGATGTATTGAGTCGCGACGCAATTTGTGTGTCCCATCGTCATTAACAGGCTCTGAACGTTACAATTCACTGTCAGTTTTGCGTTGGATTCGAAAATCTAGACTCACAGGAGAACGAGCATATGGTGCCCGAGGCAGCACTAGACCCTTGGAGACAAGTCGGCTGTAGGACGATGTATTGAATCGCGACGCAATTTGTGTGTTCCATCGTCATTAAGAGGCTCTGAACGTTACAATTAACTGTCAGTTTTGCGTCGGATTCGAAAAACTAGACTCATAGGAGAACGACCAAAAGGTGCCCGAGGCAGCAATAGACCCTTGGAGACAACGCGGCTGGAGGACGATGTATTGAATCGCGACGCAATTTGTGTGTTCCATCGTCATTAAGAGGCTCTGAACGTTACAATTAACTGTCAGTTTTGCATCGCATTCGAAAAACTAGACTCACAGGAGAACGACCATAAGGTGCCCGAGGCAGCAATAGACCCTTGGAGACAAGTCGGCTGGAGGACGATGTATTGAGTCACGACGCAATTTGTGTGTCCCATCGTCATTAACAGGCTCTGAACGTTACAATTAACTGTCAGTTTTGCGTCGTATTCTGAAAACTAGACTCACAGGAGAACGACCATAAGGTGCCCGAGGCAGCAAGAGACCCTTGGAGACAGGTCGGCTGTGGGACGATGTATTGAATCGCGACGCTATTTGTGTGTTCCATCGTCATCAAGAGGCTCTGAACGTTACAATTCAGTGTCAGTTTTGCGTCGGATTCGAAAATCTAGACTCACAGGAGAACGAGCATATGGTGCCCGAGACAGCACTAGACCCTTGGAGACAAGTCGGCTGTAGGACGATGTATTGAATCGCGACGCAATTTGTGTGTTCCATCGTCATTAAGAGGCTCTGAACGTTACAATTCACTGTCAGTTTTGCGTCGGATTCGAAAATCTAGACTCACAGGAGAACGAGCATATGGTGCCCGAGGCAGCACTAGACCCTTGGAGACAAGTAGGCTGTAGGACGATGTATTGAATCGCGACGCAATTTGTGTGTTCCATCGTCATTAAGAGGCTCTGAACGTTACAATTAACTGTCAGTTTTGCGTCGGATTCGAAAAACTAGACTCATAGGAGAACGACCAAAAGGTGCCCGAGGCAGCACTAGACCCTTGGAGACAACGCGGCTGGAGGACGATGTATTGAATCGCGACGCAATTTGTGTGTTCCATCGTCATTAAGAGGCTCTGAACGTTACAATTAACTGTCAGTTTTGCGTCGGATTCGAAAATCTAGACTCACTGGAGAACGACCATAAGGTGCCCGAGGCAGCACTAGACCCCTGGTGACAAGTCGGCTGTAGGACGATGTATTGAGTCGCGACGCAATTTGTGTGTCCCTTCGTCATTAACAGGCTCTGAACGTTACAATTAACTGTCAGTTTTGCATCGCATTCGAAAAACTAGACTCACAGGAGAACGACCATAAGGTGCCCGAGGCAGCAATAGACCCTTGGAGACAAGTCGGCTGGAGGACGATGTATTGAATCGCGACGCAATTTGTGTGTTCCATCGTCATTAAGAGGCTCTGAACGTTACAATTAACTGTCAGTTTTGCATCGCATTCGAAAAACTAGACGCACAGGAGAACGACCATAAGGTGCCCGAGGCAGCACTAGACCCTTGGAGACAAGTCGGCTGCAGGACGATGTATTGAGTCGCGACGCAATTTGTGTGTCCCATCGTCATTAACAGGCTCTGAACGTTACAATTAACTGTCAGTTTTGCGTCGTATTCTGAAAACTAGACTCACAGGAGAACGACCATAAGGTGCCCGAGGCAGCAAGAGACCCTTGGAGACAGGTCGGCTGTGGGACGATGTATTGAATCGCGACGCAATTTGTGTGTTCCATCGTCATCAAGAGGCTCTGAACGTTACAATTCACTGTCAGTTTTGCGTCGGATTCGAAAATCTAGACTCACAGGAGAACGAGCATATGGTGCCCGAGGCAGCACTAGACCCTTGGAGACAAGTCGGCTGGAGGACGATGTATTGAATCGCGACGCAATATGTGTGTTCCATCGTCATTAAGAGGCTCTGAACGTTACAATTCACTCTCAGTTTTGCGTCGGATTCGAAAAACTAGTCTCACAGGAGAACGACCATAAGGTGCCCGAGGCAGCAATAGACCCTTGGAGACAAGTCGGCTGGAGGACGATGTATTGAATCGCGACGCAATTTGGGTGTTCCATCGTCATTAAGAGGCTCTGAACGTTACAATTAACTGTCAGTTTTGCATCGCATTCGAAAAACTAGACTCACAATAGAACGACCATAAGGTGCCCGAGGCAGCAATAGACCCTTGGAGACAAGTCGGCTGGAGGACGATGTATTGAATCGCGACGCAATTTGGGTGTTCCATCGTCATTAAGAGGCTCTGAACGTTACAATTAACTGTCAGTTTTGCATCGCATTCGAAAAACTAGACTCACAGGAGAACGACCATAAGGTGCCCGAGGCAGCAAGAGACCCTTGGAGGCAGGTCGAATGTGGGACGATGTATTGAATCGCGACGCAATTTGTGTGTTCCATCGTCATCAAGAGGCTCTGAACGTTACAATTCACTGTCAGTTTTGCGTCGGATTCGAAAATCTAGACTCACAGGAGAACGAGCATATGGTGCCCGAGGCAGTACTAGACCCTTGGAGACAAGTCGGCTGCAGGACGATGTATTGAATCGCGACGCAATTTGTGTGTTCCATCGTCATTAAGAGGCTCTGAACGTTACAATTAACTGTCAGTTTTGCGTCGGATTCGAAAATCTAGACTCACAGGAGAACGACCATAAGGTGCCCGAGGCAGCACTAGACCCTTGGAGACAAGTCGGCTGGAGGACGATGTATTGAGTCGCGACGCAATTTGTGTGTCCCATCGTCATTAACAGGCTCTGAACGTTACAATTCGCTGTCAGTTTTGCGTTGGATTCGAAAATCTAGACTCACAGGAGAACGAGCATATGGTGCCCGAGGAAGCACTAGACCCTTGGAGACAGGTCGGCTGTAGGACGATGTATTGAATCGCGACGCAATTTGTGTGTTCCATCGTCATTAAGAGGCTCTGAACGTTACAATTAACTGTCAGTTTTGCGTCAGATTCGAAAAACTAGACTCATAGGAGAACGACCAAAAGGTGCCCGAGGCAGCAATAGACCCTTGGAGACAACGCGGCTGGAGGACGATGTATTGAATCGCGACGCAATTTGTGTGTTCCATCGTTATTAAGAGGCTCTGAACGTTACAATTAACTGTCAGTTTTGCATCGCATTCGAAAAACTAGACTCATAGGAGAACGACCATAAGGTGCCCGAGGCAGCACTAGACACTTGGAGACAAGTCGGCTGGAGGACGATGTATTGAGTCGCGACGCAATTTGTGTGTCCCATCGTCATTAACAGGCTCTGAACGTTACAATTAACTGTCAGTTTTGCGTCGTATTCTGAAAACTAGACTCACAGGAGAACGACCATAAGGTGCCCGAGGCAGCAAGAGACCCTTGGAGACAGGTCGGCTGTGGGACGATGTATTGAATCGCGACGCAATTTGTGTGTTCCATCGTCATCAAGAGGCTCTGAACGTTACAATTCACTGTCAGTTTTGCGTCGGATTCGAAAATCTAGACTCACAGGAGAACGAGCATATGGTGCCCGAGGCATCACTAGACCCTTGGAGACAAGTCGGCTGTAGGACGATGTATTGAATCGCGACGCAATTTGTGTGTTCCGTCGTCATTAAGAGGCTCTGAACGTTACAATTAACTGTCAGTTTTGCATCGGATTCGAAAATCTAGACTCACAGGAGAACGACCATATGGTGCCCGAGGCAGCACTAGACCCTTGGAGACAAGTCGGCTGTAGGACGATGTATTGAATCGCGACGCAATTTGTGTGTTCCATCGTCATTAAGAGGCTCTGAACGTTACAATTAACTGTCAGTTTTGCATCGCATTCGAAAATCTAGACTCACAGGAGAACGAGCATATGGTGCCCGAGGCAGCAAGAGAACCTTGGAGACAAGTCGGCTGTAGGACGATGTATTGAATCGCAACGCAATTTGTGTGTTCCATCGTCATTAAGAGGCTCTGAACGTTACAATTAACTGTCAGTTTTGCATCGCATTCGAAAATCTAGACTCACAGGGGAACGAGCATATGGTGCCCGAGGCAGCACTAGACCCTTGGAGACAAGTCGGCTGTAGGACGATGTATTGAATCGCGACGCAATTTGTGTGTCCCATCGTCATTAACAGGCTCTGAACGTTACAATTCACTGTCAGTTTTGCGTCGGATTCGAAAATCTAGACTCACAGGAGAACCAGCATATGGTGCCCGAGGCAGCACTAGACCCTTGGAGACAAGTCGGCTGTAGGACGATGTATTGAATCGCGACGCAATTTGTGTGTCCCATCGTCATTAACAGGCTCTGAACGTTACAATTCACTGTCAGTTTTGCGTCGGATTCGAAAATCTAGACTCACAAGTCGGCTGGAGGACGATGTATTGAATCGCGACGCAATTTGGGTGTTCCATCGTCAGTATCAGGCTCTGAACGTTACAATTGACTGTCAGTTTTGCGTCGGATTCGAAAATCTAGACTCACAGGAGAACGACCATAAGGTGCCCGAGGCAGCAAGAGACCCTTGGAGACAGGTCGGCTGTGGGACGATGTATTGAATCGCGACGCAATTTGTGTGTTCCATCGTCATCAAGAGGCTCTGAACGTTACAATTCACTGTCAGTTTTGCGTCGGATTCGAAAATCTAGACTCACAGGAGAACGAGCATATGGTGCCCGAGGCAGCACTAGACCCTTGGAGACAAGTCGGCTGGAGGACGATGTATTGAATCGCGACGCAATATGTGTGTTCCATCGTCATTAAGAGGCTCTGAACGTTACAATTCACTCTCAGTTTTGCGTCGGATTCGAAAAACTAGTCTCACAGGAGAACGACCATAAGGTGCCCGAGGCAGCAATAGACCCTTGGAGACAAGTCGGCTGGAGGACGATGTATTGAATCGCGACGCAATTTGGGTGTTCCATCGTCATTAAGAGGCTCTGAACGTTACAATTAACCGTCAGTTTTGCATCGCATTCGAAAAACTAGACTCACAGGAGAACGAGCATAAGGTGCCCGAGGCAGCAATAGACTCTTGGAGACAAGTCGGCTGGAGGACGATGTATTGAATCGCGACGCAATTTGGGTGTTCCATCGTCATTAAGAGGCTCTGAACGTTACAATTAACTGTCAGTTTTGCATCGCATTCGAAAAACTAGACTCACAGGAGAACGACCATAAGGTGCCCGAGGCAGCAAGAGACCCTTGGAGGCAGGTCGAATGTGGGACGATGTATTGAATCGCGACGCAATTTGTGTGTTCCATCGTCATCAAGAGGCTCTGAACGTTACAATTCACTGTCAGTTTTGCGTCGGATTCGAAAATCTAGACTCACAGGAGAACGAGCATATGGTGCCCGAGGCAGTACTAGACCCTTGGAGACAAGTCGGCTGCAGGACGATGTATTGAATGGCGACGCAATTTGTGTGTTCCATCGTCATTAAGAGGCTCTGAACGTTACAATTAACTGTCAGTTTTGCGTCGGATTCGAAAATCTAGACTCACAGGAGAACGACCATAAGGTGCCCGAGGCAGCACTAGACCCTTGGAGACAAGTCGGCTGGAGGACGATGTATTGATTCGCGACGCAATTTGTGTGTTCCATCGTTATTAAGAGGCTCTGAACGTTACAATTAACTGTCAGTTTTGCATCGCATTCGAAAAACTAGACTCATAGGAGAACGACCATAAGGTGCCCGAGGCAGCACTAGACCCTTGGAGACAAGTCGGCTGGAGGACGATGTATTGAGTCGCGACGCAATTTGTGTGTCCCATCGTCATTAACAGGCTCTGAACGTTACAATTAACTGTCAGTTTTGCGTCGTATTCTGAAAACTAGACTCACAGGAGAACGACCATAAGGTGCCCGAGGCAGCAAGAGACCCTTGGAGACAGGTCGGCTGTGGGACGATGTATTGAATCGCGACGCAATTTGTGTGTTCCATCGTCATCAAGAGGCTCTGAACGTTACAATTCACTGTCAGTTTTGCGTCGGATTCGAAAATCTAGACTCACAGGAGAACGAGCATATGGTGCCCGAGGCAGCACTAGACCCTTGGAGACAAGTCGGCTGTAGGACGATGTATTGAATCGCGACGCAATTTGTGTGTTCCGTCGTCATTAAGAGGCTCTGAACGTTACAATTAACTGTCAGTTTTGCGTCGGATTCGAAAATCTAGACTCACAGGAGAACGACCATATGGTGCCCGAGGCAGCACTAGACCCTTGGAGACAAGTCGGCTGTAGGACGATGTATTGAATCGCGACGCAATTTGTGTGTTCCATCGTCATTAAGAGGCTCTGAACGTTACAATTAACTGTCAGTTTTGCATCGCATTCGAAAATCTAGACTCACAGGAGAACGAGCATATGGTGCCCGAGGCAGCAAGAGACCCTTGGAGACACGTCGGCTGTAGGACGATGTATTGAATCGCGACGCAATTTGTGTGTTCCATCGTCATTAAGAGGCTCTGAACGTTACAATTAACTGTCAGTTTTGCATCGCATTCGAAAATCTAGACTCACAGGGGAACGAGCATATGGTGCCCGAGGCAGCACTAGACCCTTGGAGACAAGTCGGCTGTAGGACGATGTATTGAATCGCGACGCAATTTGTGTGTCCCATCGTCATTAACAGGCTCTGAACGTTACAATTCACTGTCAGTTTTGCGTCGGATTCGAAAATCTAGACTCACAGGAGAACGAGCATATGGTGCCCGAGGCAGCACTAGACCCTTGGAGACAAGTCGGCTGTAGGACGATGTATTGAATCGCGACGCAATTTGTGTGTCCCATCGTCATTAACAGGCTCTGAACGTTACAATTAACTGTCAGTTTTGCGTCGGATTCGAAAATCTAGACTCACAGGAGAACGACCATAAGGTGCCCGAGGCAGCAATACTACCTCGGAGACAAGTCGGCTGGAGGACGATGTATTGAATCGCGACGCAATTTGGGTGTTCCATCGTCAGTATCAGGCTCTGAACGTTACAATTGACTGTCAGTTTTGCGTCGGATTCGAAAATCTAGACTCACAGGAGAACGAGCATATGGTGCCCGAGACAGCACTAGACCCTTTTAGACAAGTCGGCTGTAGGACGATGTATTGAATCGCGACGCAATTTGTGTGTTCCATCGTCATTAAGAGGCTCTGAACGTTACAATTAACTGTCAGTTTTGCATCGCATTCGAAAAACTAGACTCACAGGAGAACGACCATAAGGTGCCCGAGGCAGCAATAGACCCTTGGAGACAAGTCGGCTGGAGGACGATGTATTGATTCGCGACGCAATTTGTGTGTTCCATCGTCATTAAGAGGCTCTGAACGTTACAATTAATTGTCAGTTTTGCGCCGGATTCGAAAATCTAGACTCACAGGAGAACGACCATAAGGTGCCCGAGGCAGCACTAGACCCTTGGAGACAAGTCGGCTGTAGGACGATGTATTGAATCGCGACGCAATTTGTGTGTCCCATCGTCATTAACAGGCTCTGAACGTTACAATTAACTGTCAGTTTTGCATCGCATTCGAAAAACTAGACTCACAGGAGAACGACCATAAGGTGCCCGAGGCAGCAATAGACCTTTGGAGACAAGTCGGCTGGAGGACGATGTATTGAATCGCGACGCAATTTGTGTGTTCCATCGTCATTAAGAGGCTCTGAACCTTACAATTAACTGTCAGTTTTGCGTCGGATTCGAAAATCTAGACTCACCGATGAACGACCATAAGGTGCCCGAGGCAGCAATAGACCCTTCGAGACAAGTCGGCTGGAGGACGATGTATTGAATCGCGACGCAATTTGTGTGTTCCATCGTCATTAACAGGCTCTGAACGTTACAATTAATTGTCAGTTTTGCGTCGTATTCGAAAAACTAGACTCACAGGAGAACGACCATAAGGTGCCCGAGGCACCAATAGACCCTTCGAGACAAGTCGGCTGGAGGACGATGTATTGAATCGCGACGCAATTTGTGTGTTCCATCGTCATTAAGAGGCTCTGAACGTTACAATTAACTGTCAGTTTTGCGTCGGATTCGAAAAACTAGACTCATAGGAGAACGACCAAAAGGTGCCCGAGGCAGCAATAGACCCTTGGAGACAAGTCGGCTGGAGGACGATGTATTGAATCGCGACGCAATTTGTGTGTTCCATCGTCATTAAGAGGCTCTGAACGTTACAATTAATTGTCAGTTTTGCGCCGGATTCGAAAAACTAGACTCATAGGAGAACGACCAAGAGGTGCCAGGAGCAGCAATACTACCTCGGAGACATGTCGGCTGTAGGAGGATGTATTGAATCGCGACGCAATTTGTGTGTTCCATCGTCATTAAGAGGCTCCGAACGTTACAATTAACTGTCAGTTTTGCGTCGGATTCGAAAATCTAGACTCACAGGAGAACGACCATAAGGTGCCCGAGGCAGCACTAGACCCTTGGAGACAAGTCGGCTGTAGGACGATGTATTGAATCGCGACGCAATTTGTGTGTTCCATCGTCATTAAGAGGCTCTGAACGTTACAATTAACTGTCAGTTTTGCATCGCATTCGAAAATCTAGACTCACAGGAGAACGAGCATATGGTACCCGAGGCAGCAAGAGACCCTTGGAGACAAGTCGGCTGTAGGACGATGTATTGAATCGCGACGCAATTTGTGTGTTCCATCGTCATTAAGAGGCTCTGAACGTTACAATTAACTGTCAGTTTTGCATCGCATTCGAAAATCTAGACTCACAGGAGAACGAGCATATGGTGCCCGAGGCAGCACTAAACCCTTGGAGACAAGTCGGCTGTAGGACGATGTATTGAATCGCGACGCAATTTGTGTGTCCCATCGTCATTAACAGGCTCTGAACGTTACAATTCACTGTCAGTTTTGCGTCGGATTCGAAAATCTAGACTCACAGGAGAACGAGCATATGGTGCCCGAGGCAGCACTAGACCCTTGGAGACAAGTCGGCTGTAGGACGATGTATTGAATCGCGACGCAATTTGTGTGTCCCATCGTCATTAACAGGCTCTGAACGTTACAATTCACTGTCAGTTTTGCGTTGGATTCGAAAATCTAGACTCACAGGAGAACGACCATAAGGTGCCCGAGGCAGCAATACTACCTCGGAGACAAGTCGGCTGGAGGACGATGTATTGAATCGCGACGCAATTTGGGTGTTCCATCGTCAGTATCAGGCTCTGAAAGTTACAATTAACTGTCAGTTTTGCGTCGGATTCGAAAATCTAGACTCACAGGAGATCGAGCATATGGTGCCCGAGGCAGCACTAGACCCTTCGAGACAAGTCGGCTGGAGGACGATGTATTGAGTCGCGACGCAATTTGTGTGTCCCATCGTCATTAACAGGCTCTGAACGTTACAATTAACTGTCAGTTTTGCATCGCATTCGAAAATCTAGACTCACAGGAGAACGAGCATATGGTGCCCGAGGCAGCACTAGACCCTTGGAGACAAGTCGGCTGTAGGACGATGTATTGATTCGCGACGCAATTTGTGTGTTCCATCGTCATTAAGAGGCTCTGAACGTTACAATTAATTGTCAGTTTTGCGCCGGATTCGAAAATCTAGACTCACAGGAGAACGACCATAAGGTGCCCGAGGCAGCACTAGACCCTTGGAGACAAGTCGGCTGTAGGACGATGTATTGAATCGCGACGCAATTTGTGTGTTCCATCGTCAGTATCAGTCTCTGAACGTTACAATTAACTGTCAGTTTTGCATCGCATTCGAAAAACTAGACTCACAGGAGAACGACCATAAGGTGACCGAGGCAGCAATAGACCCTTGGAGACAAGTCGGCTGGACGACGATGTATTGAGACGCGACGCAATTTGTATGTCCCATCGTCATTAACAGGATCTGAACGTTACAATTAACTGTCAGTTTTGCGCCGGATTCGAAAAACTAGACTCATAGGAGAACGACCAAGAGGTGCCAGGAGCAGCAATACTACCTCGGAGACATGTTGGATGGAGGACGATGTATTGAATCGCGTCGCAATTTGTGTGTTCCATCGTCAGTATCAGGCTCTGAACGTTACAATTAATTGTCAGTTTTGCGCCGGATTCGAAAAACTAGACTCATAGGAGAACGACCAAGAGGTGCCAGGAGCAGCAATACTACCTCGGAGACATGTCGGCTGTAGGACGATGTATTGAATCGCGACGCAATTTGTGTGTTCCATCGTCATTAAGAGGCTCTGAACGTTACAATTAATTGTCATACATACAGTAACTAGACTCATAGGAGAACGACCAAGAGGTGCCAGGAGTAGCAATACTGCCTCGGAGACATGTCGGCTGTAGGACGATGTATTAAATCGCGACGCAATTTGTGTGTTCCATCGTCATTAAGAGGCTCTGAACGTTACAATTAATTGTCAGTTTTGCGCCGGCTTCGAAAAACTAGACTCATAGGAGAACGACCAAGAGGTGCCAGGAGCAGCAATACTACCTCGGAGACAAGTCGGCTGGAGGACGATGTATTGAATCGCGACGCAATTTGTGTGTTCCATCGTCATTAAGAGGCTCTGAACGTTACAATTAACTGTCAGTTTTGCATCGCATTCGAAAATCTAGACTCACAGGAGAACGAGCATATGGTGCCCGAGGCAGCACTAGACCCTTGGAGACAAGTCGGCTGTAGGACGATGTATTGAATCGCGACGCAATTTGTGTGTTCCATCGTCATTAAGAGGCTCTGAACGTTACAATTAACTGTCACTTTTGCGTCGGATTCGAAAATCTAGACTCACAGGAGAACGAGCATATGGTGCCCGAGGCAGCAATAGACCCTTGGAGACAAGTCGGCTGGAGGACGATGTATTGAATCGCGACGCAATTTGTGTGTTCCATCGTCATTAACAGGCTCTGAACGTTACAATTAATTGTCAGTTTTGCGTCGTATTCGAAAATCTAGACTCACAGGAGAACGACCATAAGGTGCCCGAGGCAGCACTAGACCCTTGGAGACAAGTCGGCTGGAGGACAATGTATTGAGTCGCGACGCAATTTGTGTGTCCCATCGTCATTAACAGGCTCTGAACGTTACAATTAACTGTCAGTTTTGCATCGCATTCGAAAATCTAGACTCACAGGGAAACGTGCATATGGTGCCCGAGGCAGCACTAGACCCTTGGAGACAAGTCGGCTGTAGGACGATGTATTGAATCGCGACGCAATTTGTGTGTTCCATCGTCATTAAGAGGCTCTGAACGTTACAATTAACTGTCAGTTTTGCGTCGGATTCGAAAATCTAGACTCACAGGAGAACGAGCATATGGTGCCCGAGGCAGCACTAGACCCTTGGAGACAAGTCGGCTGTAGGACGATGTATTGAATCGCGACGCAATTTGTGTGTTCCATCGTCATTAACAGGCTCTGAACGTTACAATTAATTGTCAGTTTTGCATCGCATTCGAAAAACTAGACTCACAGGAGAACGACCATAAGGTGCCCGAGGCAGCAATAGACCCTTGGAGACAAGTCGGCTGTAGGACGATGTATTGAATCGCGACGCAATTTGTGTGTTCCATCGTCATTAACAGGCTCTGAACGTTACAATTAACTGTCAGTTTTGCATCGCATTCGAAAAACTAGACTCACAGGAGAACGACCATAAGGTGCCCGAGGCAGCACTAGACCCTTGGAGACAAGTCGGCTGGAGGACTATGTATTGAGTCGCGACGCAATTTGTGTGTCCCATCGTCATTAACAGGCTCTGAACCTTACAATTAACTGTCAGTTTTGCATCGCATTCGAAAATCTAGACTCACAGGAGAACGACCATAAGGTGCCCGAGGCAGCAATAGACCCTTGGAGACAAGTCCGCTAGAGGACGATGTATTGAATCGCGACGCAATTTGTGTGTTCCATCGTCATTAACAGGCTCTGAACGTTACAATTAATTGTCAGTTTTGCATCGCATTCGAAAATCTAGACTCACAGGAGAACGAGCATATGGTGCCCGAGGCAGCACTAGACCCTTGGAGACAAGTCGGCTGTAGGACGATGTATTGAATCGCGACGCAATTTGTGTGTTCCATCGTCATTAAGAGGCTCTGAACGTTACAATTAACTGTCAGTTTTGCGTCGGATTCGAAAATCTAGACTCACAGGAGAACGACCATAAGGTGCCCGAGGCAGCACTAGACCCTTGGAGACAAGTCGGCTGCAGGACGATGTATTGAGTCGCGACGCAATTTGTGTGTTCCATCGTCATTAACAGGCTCTGAACGTTACAATTAACTGTCAGTTTTGCATCGCATTCGAAAAACTAGACTCACAGGAGAACGACCATAAGGTGCCCGAGGCAGCAATAGACCCTTGGAGACAAGTCGGCTGTAGGACGATGTATTGAATCGCGACGCAATTTGTGTGTTCCATCGTCATTAAGAGGCTCTGAACGTTACAATTAACTGTCAGTTTTGCATCGCATTCGAAAAACTAGACTCACAGGAAAACGACCATATGGTGCCCGAGGCAGCAGTAGACCCTTGGAGACAAGTCGGCTGGAGGACGATGTATTGAGTCGCGACGCAATTTGTGTGTCCCATCGTCATTAACAGGCTCTGAACGTTACAATTAACTGTCAGTTTTGCGTCGGATTCGAAAATCTAGACTCACAGGAGAACGACGATAAGGTGCCCGAGGCAGCTATAGACCCTTGGAGACAAGTCGGCTGGAGGACGATGTATTGAATCGCGACGCAATTTGTGTGTTCCATCGTCATTAAGAGGCTCTGAACCTTACAATTAACTGTCAGTTTTGCGCCGGATTCGAAAATCTAGACTCACAGGAGAACGACCATAAGGTGCCCGAGGCAGCACTAGACCCTTGGAGACAAGTCGGCTGGAGGACGATGTATTGAATCGCGACGCAATTTGTGTGTTCCATCGTCATTAACAGGCTCTTAACGTTACAATTAACTGTCAGTTTTGAGCCGCATTCGAAAAACTATACTCCTAGGAGAACGACCAAAAGGTGCCCGGGGCAGCAATAGTACCTCGGAGACAATTCGGCTGGAGGACGATGTATTGAATCGCGACGCAATTTGTGTGTTCCATCGTCATTAAGAGGCTCTGAACGTTACAATTAACTGTCAGTTTTGCGTCGGATTCGAAAAACTAAACTCACAGGAGAACGACGATAAGCTGCCCGAGGCAGCTATAGACCCTTGGAGACAAGTCGGCTGGAGGACTATGTATTGAATCGCGACGCAATTTGTGTGTTCCATCGTCATTAAGAGGCTCTGAACGCTACAATTAACTGTCAGTTTTGCGTCGGATTCGAAAATCTAGACTCACAGGAGAACGACCATAATGTGCCCGAGGCAGCACTAGACCCTTGGATACAAGTCGGCTGGAGGACGATGTATTGAATCGCGACGCAATTTGTGTGTTCCATCGTCATTAAGAGGCTCTTAACGTTACAATTAACTGTCAGTTTTGCGTCGGATTCGAAAATCTAGACTCACAGGAGAACGACCATAAGGTGCCCGCGGCAGCACTAGACCCTTGGAGACCAGTCGGCTGGAGGACGATGTATTGAATCGCAACGCAATTTGTGTGTTCCATCGTCATTAAGAGGCTCTGAACGTTACAATTAACTGTCAGTTTTGAGCCGGATTCGAAAAATTATACTCCTAGGAGAAGGACCAAAAGGTGCCCGGGGCAGCAATAGTACCTTGCAGACAATTCGGCTGGAGGACGATGTATTGAATCGCGACGCAATTTGTGTGTTCCATCGTCATTAACAGGCTCTGAACGTTACAATTAACTGTCAGTTTTGCGTCGGATTCGAAAAACTAAACTCACATGAGAACGACGATAAGCTGCCCGAGGCAGCTACAGACCCTTGGAGACAAGTCGGCTGGAGGACGATGTATTGAATCGCGACGCAATTTGTGTGTTCCATCGTCATTAAGAGGCTCTGAACCTTACAATTAACTGTCAGTTTTGCGTCGGATTCGAAAATCTAGACTCACCGATGAACGACCATAAGGGCCCGAGGCAGCAATAGACCCTTCGAGACAAGTCGGCTGGAGGACGATGTATTGAATCGCGACGCAATTTGTGTGTTCCATCGTCATTAAGAGGCTCTGAACGTTACAATTAATTGTCAGTTTTGCGCCGGATTCGAAAAACTAGACTCATAGGAGAACGACCAAGAGGTGCCAGGAGCAGCAATACTACCTCGGAGACATGTCGGCTGTGGGACGATGTATTGAATCGCGACGCCATTTGTGTGTTCCATCGTCATTAAGAGGCTCTGAACGTTACAATTAATTGTCATACATACAGTAACTAGACTCATAGGAGAACGACCAAGAGGTGCCAGGAGTAGCAATACTGCCTCGGAGACATGTCGGCTGGAGGACGATGTATTAAATCGCGACGCAATTTGTGTGTTCCATCGTCATTAAGAGGCTCTGAACGTTACAATTAATTGTCAGTTTTGCGCCGGATTCGAAAAACTAGACTCATAGGAGAACGACCAAGAGGTGCCAGGAGCAGCAATACTACCTCGGAGACAAGTCGGCTGGAGGACGATGTATTGAATCGCGACGCAATTTGTGTGTTCCATCGTCATTAAGAGGCTCTGAACGTTACAATTAACTGTCAGTTTTGCATCGCATTCGAAAATCTAGACTCACAGGAGAACGAGCATATGGTGCCCGAGGCAGCAATAGACCCTTGGAGACAAGTCGGCTGTAGGACGATGTATTGAATCGCGACGCAATTTGTGTGTTCCATCGTCATTAAGAGGCTCTGAACGTTACAATTAACTGTCACTTTTGCGTCGGATTCGAAAATCTAGACTCACAGGAGAACGAGCATATGGTGCCCGAGGCAGCACTAGACCCTTGGAGACAAGTCGGCTGTAGGACGATGTATTGAATCGCGACGCAATTTGTGTGTTCCATCGTCATTAACAGGCTCTGAACGTTACAATTAATTGTCAGTTTTGCGTCGTATTCGAAAATCTAGACTCACAGGAGAACGACCATAAGGTGCCCGAGGCAGCACTAGACCCTTGGAGACAAGTCGGCTGCAGGACGATGTATTGAGTCGCGACGCAATTTGTGTGTTCCATCGTCATTAACAGGCTCTGAACGTTACAATTAATTGTCAGTTTTGCATCGCATTCGAAAAACTAGACTCACAGGAGAACGACCATAAGGTGCCCGAGGCAGCAATAGACCCTTGGAGACAAGTCGGCTGGAGGACTATGTATTGAGTCGCGACGCAATTTGTGTGTCCCATCGTCATTAACAGGCTCTGAACCTTACAATTAACTGTCAGTTTGGCATCGCATTCGAAAATCTAGACTCACAGGAGAACGACCATAAGGTGCCCGAGGCAGCAATAGACCCTTGGAGACAAGTCCGCTGGAGGACGATGTATTGAATCGCGACGCAATTTGTGTGTTCCATCGTCATTAACAGGCTCTGAACGTTACAATTAATTGTCAGTTTTGCATCGCATTCGAAAATCTAGACTCACAGGAGAACGAGCATATGGTGCCCGAGGCAGCACTAGACCCTTGGAGACAAGTCGGCTGTAGGACGATGTATTGAATCGCGACGCAATTTGTGTGTTCCATCGTCATTAAGAGGCTCTGAACGTTACAATTAACTGTCAGTTTTGCGTCGGATTCGAAAATCTAGACTCACAGGAGAACGACCATAAGGTGCCCGAGGCAGCACTAGACCCTTGGAGACAAGTCGGCTGCAGGACGATGTATTGAGTCGCGACGCAATTTGTGTGTTCCATCGTCATTAACAGGCTCTGAACGTTACAATTAACTGTCAGTTTTGCATCGCATTCGAAAAACTAGACTCACAGGAGAACGACCATAAGGTGCCCGAGGCAGCAATAGACCCTTGGAGACAAGTCGGCTGTAGGACGATGTATTGAATCGCGACGCAATTTGTGTGTTCCATCGTCATTAAGAGGCTCTGAACGTTACAATTAACTGTCAGTTTTGCATCGCATTCGAAAAACTAGACTCACAGGAAAACGACCATATGGTGCCCGAGGCAGCAGTAGACCCTTGGAGACAAGTCGGCTGGAGGACGATGTATTGAGTCGCGACGCAATTTGTGTGTCCCATCGTCATTAACAGGCTCTGAACGTTACAATTAACTGTCAGTTTTGCGTCGGATTCGAAAATCTAGACTCACAGGAGAACGACCATAAGGTGCCCGAGGCAGCAATAGACCCTTGGAGACAAGTCGGCTGGAGGACGATGTATTGAGTCGCGACGCAATTTGTGTGTCCCATCGTCAGTATCAGGCTCTGAACGTTACAATTAACTGTCAGTTTTGCGTCGGATTCGAAAATCTAGACTCACAGGAGAACGACGATAAGGTGCCCGAGGCAGCTATAGACCCTTGGAGACAAGTCGGCTGGAGGACGATGTATTGAATCGCGACGCAATTTGTGTGTTCCATCGTCATTAAGAGGCTCTGAACCTTACAATTAACTGTCAGTTTTGCGCCGGATTCGAAAATCTAGACTCACAGGAGAACGACCATAAGGTGCCCGAGGCAGCACTAGACCCTTGGAGACAAGTCGGCTGTAGGACGATGTATTGTATCGCGACGCAATTTGTGTGTTCCATCGTCATTAAGAGGCTCTGAACGTTACAATTAACTGTCAGTTTTGCGCCGGATTCGAAAATCTAGACTCACAGGAGAACGACCATAAGGTGCCCGAGGCAGCACTAGACCCTTGGAGACAAGTCGGCTGTAGGACGATGTATTGAATCGCGACGCAATTTGTGTGTTCCATCGTCATTAAGAGGCTCTGAACGTTACAATTAACTGTCAGTTTTGCATCGCATTCGAAAAACTAGACGCACAGGAGAACGACGATAAGGTGCCCGAGGCAGCTATAGACCCTTGGAGACAAGTCGGTTGGAGGACGATGTATTGAATCGCGACGCAATTTGTGTGTTCCATCGTCATTAAGGGGCTCTGAACCTTACAATTAATTGTCAGTTTTGCGCCGGATTCGAAAATCTAGACTCACAGGAGAACGACCATAAGGTGCCCGAGGCAGCACTAGACCCTTGGAGACAAGTCGGCTGTAGGACGATGTATTGAATCGCGACGCAATTTGAGTGTTCCATCGTCGGTATCAGGCTCTGAACGTTACAATTAACTGTCAGTTTTGCGTCGGATTCGAAAATCTAGACTCACAGGAGAACGACCATAAGGTGCCCGAGGCAGCACTAGACCCTTGGAGACAAGTCGGCTGGAGGACGATGTATTGAATCGCGACGCAATTTGTGTGTTCCATCGTCATCAAGAGGCTCTGAACGTTACAATTCACTGTCAGTTTTGCGTCGGATTCGAAAATCTAGACTCACAGGAGAACGAGCATATGGTGCCCGAGGCAGCACTAGACCCTTGGAGACAAGTCGGCTGTAGGACGATGTATTGAATCGCGACGCAATTTGTGTGTTCCATCGTCATTAAGAGGCTCTGAACGTTACAATTAACTGTCAGTTTTGCATCGCATTCGAAAAACTAGACTCACAGGAGAACGACGATAAGGTGCCCGAGGCAGCTACAGACCCTTGGAGACAAGTCGGCTGGAGGACGATGTATTGAATCGCGACGCAATTTGTGTGTTCCATCGTCATTAAGAGGCTCTGAACCTTACAATTAACTGTCAGTTTTGCGTCGGATTCGAAAATCTAGACTCACCGATGAACGACCATAAGGGCCCGAGGCAGCAATAGACCCTTCGAGACAAGTCGGCTGGAGGACGATGTATTGAATCGCGACGCAATTTGTGTGTTCCATCGTCATTAAGAGGCTCTGAACGTTACAATTAATTGTCAGTTTTGCGCCGGATTCGAAAAACTAGACTCACAGGAGAACGACCAAGAGGTGCCAGGAGCAGCAATACTACCTCGGAGACATGTCGGCTGTAGGACGATGTATTGAATCGCGACGCAATTTGTGTGTTCCATCGTCATTAAGAGGCTCTGAACGTTACAATTAACTGTCAGTTTTGCATCGCATTCGAAAAACTAGACTCACAGGAGAACGACGATAAGGTGCCCGAGGCAGCTACAGACCCTTGGAGACAAGTCGGCTGGAGGACGATGTATTGAATCGCGACGCAATTTGTGTGTTCCATCGTCATTAAGAGGCTCTGAACCTTACAATTAACTGTCAGTTTTGCGTCGGATTCGAAAATCTAGACTCACCGATGAACGACCATAAGGGCCCGAGGCAGCAATAGACCCTTGGAGACAAGTCGGCTGTAGGACGATGTATTGAATCGCGACGCAATTTGTGTGTTCCATCGTCATTAAGAGGCTCTGAACGTTACAATTAACTGTCAGTTTTGCATCGCATTCGAAAAACTAGACTCACAGGAAAACGACCATATGGTGCCCGAGGCAGCAGTAGACCCTTGGAGACAAGTCGGCTGGAGGACGATGTATTGAGTCGCGACGCAATTTGTGTGTCCCATCGTCATTAACAGGCTCTGAACGTTGCAATTAACTGTCAGTTTTGCGTCGGATTCGAAAATCTAGACTCACAGGAGAACGACCATAAGGTGCCCGAGGCAGCAATAGACCCTTGGAGACAAGTCGGCTGGAGGACGATGTATTGAGTCGCGACGCAATTTGTGTGTCCCATCGTCAGTATCAGGCTCTGAACGTTACAATTAACTGTCAGTTTTGCGTCGGATTCGAAAATCTAGACTCACAGGAGAACGACGATAAGGTGCCCGAGGCAGCTATAGACCCTTGGAGACAAGTCGGCTGGAGGACGATGTATTGAATCGCGACGCAATTTGTGTGTTCCATCGTCATTAAGAGGCTCTGAACCTTACAATTAACTGTCAGTTTTGCGCCGGATTCGAAAATCTAGACTCACAGGAGAACGACCATAAGGTGCCCGAGGCAGCACTAGACCCTTGGAGACAAGTCGGCTGTAGGACGATGTATTGTATCGCGACGCAATTTGTGTGTTCCATCGTCATTAAGAGGCTCTGAACGTTACAATTAACTGTCAGTTTTGCGCCGGATTCGAAAATCTAGACTCACAGGAGAACGACCATAAGGTGCCCGAGGCAGCACTAGACCCTTGGAGACAAGTCGGTTGGAGGACGATGTATTGAATCGCGACGCAATTTGTGTGTTCCATCGTCATTAAGGGGCTCTGAACCTTACAATTAATTGTCAGTTTTGCGCCGGATTCGAAAATCTAGACTCACAGGAGAACGACCATAAGGTGCCCGAGGCAGCACTAGACCCTTGGAGACAAGTCGGCTGTAGGACGATGTATTGAATCGCGACGCAATTTGAGTGTTCCATCGTCGGTATCAGGCTCTGAACGTTACAATTAACTGTCAGTTTTGCGTCGGATTCGAAAATCTAGACTCACAGGAGAACGACCATAAGGTGCCCGAGGCAGCACTAGACCCTTGGAGACAAGTCGGCTGGAGGACGATGTATTGAATCGCGACGCAATTTGTGTGTTCCATCGTCATCAAGAGGCTCTGAACGTTACAATTCACTGTCAGTTTTGCGTCGGATTCGAAAATCTAGACTCACAGGAGAACGAGCATATGGTGCCCGAGGCAGCACTAGACCCTTGGAGACAAGTCGGCTGTAGGACGATGTATTGAATCGCGACGCAATTTGTGTGTTCCATCGTCATTAAGAGGCTCTGAACGTTACAATTAACTGTCAGTTTTGCATCGCATTCGAAAAACTAGACTCACAGGAGAACGACGATAAGGTGCCCGAGGCAGCTACAGACCCTTGGAGACAAGTCGGCTGGAGGACGATGTATTGAATCGCGACGCAATTTGTGTGTTCCATCGTCATTAAGAGGCTCTGAACCTTACAATTAACTGTCAGTTTTGCGTCGGATTCGAAAATCTAGACTCACCGATGAACGACCATAAGGGCCCGAGGCAGCAATAGACCCTTCGAGACAAGTCGGCTGGAGGACGATGTATTGAATCGCGACGCAATTTGTGTGTTCCATCGTCATTAAGAGGCTCTGAACGTTACAATTAATTGTCAGTTTTGCGCCGGATTCGAAAAACTAGACTCATAGGAGAACGACCAAGAGGTGCCAGGAGCAGCAATACTACCTCGGAGACATGTCGGCTGTAGGACGATGTATTGAATCGCGACGCAATTTGTGTGTTCCATCGTCATTAAGAGGCTCTGAACGTTACAATTAATTGTCATACATACAGTAACTAGACTCATAGGAGAACGACCAAGAGGTGCCAGGAGTAGCAATACTTCCTCGGAGACATGTCGGCTGGAGGACGATGTATTAAATCGCGACGCAATTTGTGTGTTCCATCGTCATTAAGAGGCTCTGAACGTTACAATTAATTGTCAGTTTTGCGCCGGATTCGAAAAACTAGACTCATAGGAGAACGACCAAGAGGTGCCAGGAGCAGCAATACTACCTCGGAGACAAGTCGGCTGGAGGACGATGTATTGAATCGCGACGCAATTTGTGTGTTCCATCGTCATTAAGAGGCTCTGAACGTTACAATTAACTGTCAGTTTTGCATCGCATTCGAAAATCTAGACTCACAGGAGAACGAGCATATGGTGCCCGAGGCAGCACTAGACCCTTGGAGACAAGTCGGCTGTAGGACGATGTATTGAATCGCGACGCAATTTGTGTGTTCCATCGTCATTAAGAGGCTCTGAACGTTACAATTAACTGTCACTTTTGCGTCGGATTCGAAAATCTAGACTCACAGGAGAACGAGCATATGGTGCCCGAGGCAGCACTAGACCCTTGGAGACAAGTCGGCTGTAGGACGATGTATTGAATCGCGACGCAATTTGTGTGTTCCATCGTCATTAACAGGCTCTGAACGTTACAATTAATTGTCAGTTTTGCGTCGTATTCGAAAATCTAGACTCACAGGAGAACGACCATAAGGTGCCCGAGGCAGCACTAGACCCTTGGAGACAAGTCGGCTGGAGGACAATGTATTGAGTCGCGACGCAATTTGTGTGTCCCATCGTCATTAACAGGCTCTGAACGTTACAATTAACTGTCAGTTTTGCATCGCATTCGAAAATCTAGACTCACAGGGAAACGAGCATATGGTGCCCGAGGCAGCACTAGACCCTTGGAGACAAGTCGGCTGTAGGACGATGTATTGAATCGCGACGCAATTTGTGTGTTCCATCGTCATTAAGAGGCTCTGAACGTTACAATTAACTGTCAGTTTTGCGTCGGATTCGAAAATCTAGACTCACAGGAGAACGAGCATATGGTGCCCGAGGCAGCACTAGACCCTTGGAGACAAGTCGGCTGTAGGACGATGTATTGAATCGCGACGCAATTTGTGTGTTCCATCGTCATTAACAGGCTCTGAACGTTACAATTAATTGTCAGTTTTGCATCGCATTCGAAAAACTAGACTCACAGGAGAACGACCATAAGGTGCCCGAGGCAGCAATAGACCCTTGGAGACAAGTCGGCTGTAGGACGATGTATTGAATCGCGACGCAATTTGTGTGTTCCATCGTCATTAACAGGCTCTGAACGTTACAATTAACTGTCAGTTTTGCATCGCATTCGAAAAACTAGACTCACAGGAGAACGACCATAAGGTGCCCGAGGCAGCACTAGACCCTTGGAGACAAGTCGGCTGGAGGACTATGTATTGAGTCGCGACGCAATTTGTGTGTCCCATCGTCATTAACAGGCTCTGAACCTTACAATTAACTGTCAGTTTTGCATCGCATTCGAAAATCTAGACTCACAGGAGAACGACCATAAGGTGCCCGAGGCAGCAATAGACCCTTGGAGACAAGTCGGCTGGAGGACGATGTATTGAATCGCGACGCAATTTGTGTGTTCCATCGTCATTAACAGGCTCTGAACGTTACAATTAATTGTCAGTTTTGCATCGCATTCGAAAATCTAGACTCACAGGAGAACGAGCATATGGTGCCCGAGGCAGCACTAGACCCTTGGAGACAAGTCGGCTGTAGGACGATGTATTGAATCGCGACGCAATTTGTGTGTTCCATCGTCATTAACAGGCTCTGAACGTTACAATTAATTGTCAGTTTTGCATCGCATTCGAAAAACTTGACTCACAGGAGAACGACCATAAGGTGCCCGAGGCAGCAATAGACCCTTGGAGACAAGTCGGCTGTAGGACGATGTATTGAATCGCGACGCAATTTGTGTGTTCCATCGTCATTAACAGGCTCTGAACGTTACAATTAACTGTCAGTTTTGCATCGCATTCGAAAAACTAGACTCACAGGAGAACGACCATAAGGTGCCCGAGGCAGCACTAGACCCTTGGAGACAAGTCGGCTGGAGGACTATGTATTGAGTCGCGACGCAATTTGTGTGTCCCATCGTCATTAACAGGCTCTGAACCTTACAATTAACTGTCAGTTTTGCATCGCATTCGAAAATCTAGACTCACAGGAGAACGACCATAAGGTGCCCGAGGCAGCAATAGACCCTTGGAGACAAGTCGGCTGGAGGACGATGTATTGAATCGCGACGCAATTTGTGTGTTCCATCGTCATTAACAGGCTCTGAACGTTACAATTAATTGTCAGTTTTGCATCGCATTCGAAAATCTAGACTCACAGGAGAACGAGCATATGGTGCCCGAGGCAGCACTAGACCCTTGGAGACAAGTCGGCTGTAGGACGATGTATTGAATCGCGACGCAATTTGTGTGTTCCATCGTCATTAACAGGCTCTGAACGTTACAATTAACTGTCAGTTTTGCGTCGGATTCGAAAATCTAGACTCACAGGAGAACGACCATAAGGTGCCCGAGGCAGCACTAGACCCTTGGAGACAAGTCGGCTGCAGGACGATGTATTGAGTCGCGACGCAATTTGTGTGTTCCATCGTCATTAACAGGCTCTGAACGTTACAATTAACTGTCAGTTTTGCATCGCATTCGAAAAACTAGACTCACAGGAGAACGACCATAAGGTGCCCGAGGCAGCAATAGACCCTTGGAGACAAGTCGGCTGTAGGACGATGTATTGAATCGCGACGCAATTTGTGTGTTCCATCGTCATTAAGAGGCTCTGAACGTTACAATTAACTGTCAGTTTTGCATCGCATTCGAAAAACTAGACTCACAGGAGAACGACCATAAGGTGCCCGAGGCAGCAGTAGACCCTTGGAGACAAGTTGGCTGGAGGACGATGTATTGAGTCGCGACGCAATTGGTGTGTCCCATCGTCATTAACAGGCTCTGAACGTTACAATTAACTGTCAGTTTTGCGTCGGATTCGAAAATCTAGACTCACAGGAGAACGACCATAAGGTGCCCGAGGCAGCAATAGACCCTTGGAGACAAGTCGGCTGGAGGACGATGTATTGAGTCGCGACGCAATTTGTGTGTCCCATCGTCAGTATCAGGCTCTGAACGTTACAATTAACTGTCAGTTTTGCGTCGGATTCGAAAATCTAGACTCACAGGAGAACGACCATAAGGTGCCCGAGGCAGCACTAGACCCTTGGAGACAAGTCGGCTGGAGGACGATGTATTGAATCGCGACGCAATTTGTGTGTTCCATCGTCATCAAGAGGCTCTGAACGTTACAATTCACTGTCAGTTTTGCGTCGGATTCGAAAATCTAGACTCACAGGAGAACGAGCATATGGTGCCCGAGGCAGCACTAGACCCTTGGAGACAAGTCGGCTGTAGGACGATGTATTGAATCGCGACGCAATTTGTGTGTTCCATCGTCATTAAGAGGCTCTGAACGTTACATTTAACTGTCAGTTTTGCATCGCATTCGAAAAACTAGACTCACAGGAGAACGACGATAAGGTGCCCGAGGCAGCTACAGACCCTTGGAGACAAGTCGGCTGGAGGACGATGTATTGAATCGCGACGCAATTTGTGTGTTCCATCGTCATTAAGAGGCTCTGAACCTTACAATTAACTGTCAGTTTTGCGTCGGATTCGAAAATCTAGACTCACCGATGAACGACCATAAGGGCCCGAGGCAGCAATAGACCCTTCGAGACAAGTCGGCTGGAGGACGATGTATTGAATCGCGACGCAATTTGTGTGTTCCATCGTCATTAAGAGGCTCTGAACGTTACAATTAATAGTCAGTTTTGCGTCGTATTCGAAAAACTAGACTCACAGGAGAACGAGCATATGGTGCCCGAGGCAGCACTAGACCCTTGGAGACAAGTCGGCTGTAGGACGATGTATTGAATCGCGACGCAATTTGTGTGTTCCATCGTCATTAAGAGGCTCTGAACGTTACAATTAACTGTCAGTTTTGCGTCGTATTCGAAAAACTAGACTCACAGGAGAACGACCATAAGGTGCCCGAGGCACCAATAGACCCTTCGAGACAAGTCGGCTGAAGGACGATGTATTGAATCGCGACGCAATTTGTGTGTTCCATCGTCAGTATCAGGCTATGAACGTTACAATTAATCGTCAGTTTTGCGTCGTATTCTGAAAACTAGACTCACAGGAGAACGACCATAAGGTGCCCGAGGCAGCACTAGACCCTTGGAGACAATTCGGCTGTGGGACGATGTATTGAATCGCGACGCAATTTGTGTGTTCCATCGTCATTAAGAGGCTCTGAACGTTAGAATTAATTGTCAGTTTTGCGTCGTATTCGAAAAACTAGACTCACAGGAGAACGACCAAGAGGTGCCAGGAGCAGCAATACTACCTCGGAGCCAAGTCGGCTGGAGGACGATGTATTGAATCGCGACGCAATTTGTGTGTTCCATCGTCATTAAGAGGCTCTGAACCTTACAATTAACTGTCAGTTTTGCGTCGGATTCGAAAATCTAGACTCACCGATGAACGACCATAAGGTGCCCGAGGCAGCACTAGACCCTTCGAGACAAGTCGGCTGGAGGACGATGTATTGAGTCGCGACGCAATTTGTGTGTTCCATCGTCATTAAGAGGCTCTGAACCTTACAATTAACTGTCAGTTTTGCATCGCATTCGAAAAACTAGACTCACAGGAGAACGACCATAAGGTGCCCGAGGCAGCAATAGACCCTTGGAGACGAGTCGGCTGTAGGACGATGTATTGAATCGCGACGCAATTTGTGTGTTCCATCGTCATTAACAGGCTCTGAACGTTACAATTAACTGTCAGTTTTGCATCGCATTCGAAAAACTAGACTCACAGGAGAGCGACCATATGGTGCCCGAGGCAGCAATAGACCCTTGGAGACAAGTCGGCTGGAGGACGATGTACTGAGTCGTGACGCAATTTGTGTGTCCCATCGTCAGTATCAGGCTCTGAACGTTACAATTAACTGTCAGTTTTGCGTCGGATTCGAAAATCTAGACTCACAGGAGAACGACCATAAGGTGCCCGAGGCAGCAATAGACCCTTGGAGACAAGTCGGCTGGAGGACGATGTATTGAGACGCCACGCAATTTGTGTGTTCCATCGTCATTAACAGGCTCTGAACATTACAATTAACTGTCAGTTTTGCGTCGGATTCGAAAATCTAGACTCACAGGAGAACGAGCATATGGTGCCCGAGGCAGCACTAGACCCTTGGAGACAAGTCGGCTGTAGGACGATGTATTGAATCGCGACGCAATTTGTGTGTTCCATCGTCATTAAGAGGCTCTGAACGTTACAATTAACTGTCAGTTTTGCATCGCATTCGAAAAACTAGACTCACAGGAGAACGACGATAAGGTGGCCGAGGCAGCTATAGACCCTTGGAGACAAGTCGGCTGTAGGACGATGTATTGAATCGCGACGCAATTTGTGTGTTCCATCGTCATTAAGGGGCTCTGAACGTTACAATTAACTGTCAGTTTTGCATCGCATTCGAAAAACTAGACTCACAGGAGAACGACGATAAGGTGCCCGAGGCAGCTATAGACCCTTGGAGACAAGTCGGTTGGAGGACGATGTATTGAATCGCGACGCAATTTGTGTGTTCCATCGTCATTAAGGGGCTCTGAACCTTACAATTAATTGTCAGTTTTGCGCCGGATTCGAAAATCTAGACTCACAGGAGAACGACCATAAGGTGCCCGAGGCAGCACTAGACCCTTGGAGACAAGTCGGCTGTAGGACGATGTATTGAATCGCGACGCAATTTGTGTGTTTCATCGTCATTAAGAGGCTCTGAACGTTACAATTAACTGTCAGTTTTGCATCGGATTCGAAAATCTAGACTCACCGATGAACGACCATAAGGTGCCCGAGGCAGCAATAGACCCTTCGAGACAAGTCGGCTGGAGGACGATGTATTGAATCGCGACGCAATTTGTGTGTTCCATCGTCATTAACAGGCTCTGAACGTTACAATTAATTGTCAGTTTTGCGTCGTATTCGAAAAACTAGACTCACAGGAGAACGAGCATATGGTGCCCGAGGCAGCACTAGACCCTTGG
Source organism: Schistocerca nitens (assembly GCF_023898315.1). NCBI lineage: Eukaryota > Metazoa > Arthropoda > Insecta > Orthoptera > Acrididae > Schistocerca > Schistocerca nitens. Next base: position 234,672,120 of record NC_064623.1, on the reverse strand, counting down.
AGACAAGTCGGCTGTAGGACGATGTATTGAATCGCGACGCAATTTGTGTGTCCCATCGTCATTAAGAGGCTCTGAACGTTACAATTAACTGTCAGTTTTGCGTCGGATTCGAAAATCTAGACTCACCGATGAACGACCATAAGGTGCCCGAGGCAGCAATAGACCCTTCGAGACAAGTCGGCTGGAGGACGATGTATTGAATCGCGACGCAAGTTGAGTGTTCCATCGTCGGTATCAGGCTCTGAACGTTACAATTAATTGTCAGTTTTGCGTCGTATTCGAAAAACTAGACTCACAGGAGAACGAGCATATGGTGCCCGAGGCAGCACTAGACCCTTGGAGACAAGTCGGCTGTAGGACGATGTATTGAATCGCGACGCAATTTGTGTGTCCCATCGTCATTAACAGGCTCTGAACGTTACAATTAACTGTCAGTTTTGCGTCGGATTCGAAAATCTAGACTCACAGGAGAACGACCATAAGGTGCCCGAGGCAGCAATAGACCCTTGGAGACAAGTCGGCTGGAGGACGATGTATTGAGACGCGACGCAATTTGTGTGTTCCATCGTCATTAACAGGCTCTGAACATTACAATTAACTGTCAGTTTTGCGTCGGATTCGAAAATCTAGACTCACAGGAGAACGAGCATATGGTGCCCGAGGCAGCACTAGACCCTTGGAGACAAGTCGGCTGGAGGACGATGTATCGAGTCGCGACGCAATTTGTGTGTTCCATCGTCATTAACAGGCTCTGAACGTTACAATTAACTGTCAGTTTTGCATCGCATTCGAAAAACTAGACTCACAGGAGAACGACCATAAGGTGCCCGAGGCAGCAATAGACCCTTGGAGACAAGTCGGCTGTAGGACGATGTATTGAATCGCGACGCAATTTGTGTGTTCCATCGTCATTAACAGGCTCTGAACGTTACAATTAACGGTCAGTTTTGCATCGCATTCGAAAAACTAGACTCACAGGAGAACGACCATAAGGTGCCCGAGGCAGCAATAGACCCTTGGAGACAAGTCGGCTGGAGGACGATGTATTGAGTCGCGACGCAATTTGTGTGTCCCATCGTCAGTATCAGGCTCTGAACGTTACAATTAACTGTCAGTTTTGCGCCGGATTCGAAAATCTAGACTCACAGGAGAACGACCATAAGGTGCCCGAGGCAGCACTAGACCCTTGGAGACAAGTCGGCTGTAGGACGATGTATTGAATCGCGACGCAATTTGTGTGTTCCATCGTCATTAAGGGGCTCTGAACGTTACAATTAACTGTCAGTTTTGCATCGCATTCGAAAAACTAGACGCACAGGAGAACGACGATAAGGTGCCCGAGGCAGCTATAGACCCTTGGAGACAAGTCGGTTGGAGGACGATGTATTGAATCGCGACGCAATTTGTGTGTTCCATCGTCATTAAGCGGCTCTGAACCTTACAATTAATTGTCAGTTTTGCGCCGGATTCGAAAATCTAGACTCACAGGAGAACGACCATAAGGTGCCCGAGGCAGCACTAGACCCTTGGAGACAAGTCGGCTGTAGGACGATGTATTGAATCGCGACGCAAGTTGAGTGTTCCATCGTCGGTATCAGGCTCTGAACGTTACAATTAACTGTCAGTTTTGCGTCGGATTCGAAAATCTAGACTCACAGGAGAACGACCATAAGGTGCCCGAGGCAGCACTAGACCCTTGGAGACAAGTCGGCTGTAGGACGATGTATTGAATCGCGACGCAAGTTGAGTGTTCCATCGTCGGTATCAGGCTCTGAACGTTACAATTAACTGTCAGTTTTGCGTCGGATTCGAAAATCTAGACTCACAGGAGAACGACCATAAGGTGCCCGAGGCAGCACTAGACCCTTGGAGACAAGTCGGCTGGAGGACGATGTATTTAATCGCGACGCAATTTGTGTGTTCCATCGTCATCAAGAGGCTCTGAACGTTACAATTCACTGTCAGTTTTGCGCCGGATTCGAAAATCTAGACTCACAGGAGAACGACCATAAGGTGCCCGAGGCAGCACTAGACCCTTGGAGACAAGTCGGCTGTAGGACGATGTATTGAATCGCGACGCAATTTGTGTGTTCCATCGTCAGTATCAGGCTCTGAACGTTACAATTAACTGTCAGTTTTGCGTCGGATTCGAAAATCTAGACTCACAGGAGAACGAGCATATGGTGCCCGAGGCAGCACTAGACCCTTGGAGACAAGTCAGCTGGAGGACGATGTATTGAGTCGCGACGCAATTTGTGTGTCCCATCGTCATTAACAGGCTCTGAACGTTACAATTAACTGTCAGTTTTGCATCGCATTCGAAAATCTAGACTCACATGAGAACGAGCATATGGTGCCCGAGGCAGCACTAGACCCTTGGAGACAAGTCGGCTGTAGGACGATGTATTGAATCGCGACGCAATTTTGTGTGTTCCATCGTCATTAACAGGCTCTGAACGTTACAATTAACTGTCAGTTTTGCATCGCATTCGAAAATATAGACTCTCAGGAGAACGAGCATATGGTGCCCGAGGCAGCAAGAGACCCTTGGAGACAAGTCGGCTGTAGGACGATGTATTGAATCGCGACGCAATTTGTGTGTTCCATCGTCATTAAGAGGCTCTGAACCTTACAATTAACTGTCAGTTTTGCGTCGGATTCGAAAATCTAGACTCACAGGAGAACGAGCATAAGGTGCCCGAGGCAGCACTAGACCCTTGGAGACAAGTCGGCTGTAGGACGATGTATTGAATCGCGACGCAATTTGTGTGTTCCATCGTCATCAAGAGGCTCTGAACGTTACAATTCACTGTCAGTTTTGCGTCTGATTCGAAAATCTAGACTCACAGGAGAACGACCATAAGGTGCCCGAGGCAGCAAGAGACCCTTGGAGACAGGTCGGCTGGAGGACGATGTATTGAGTCGCGACGCAATTTGTGTGTCCCATCGTCATTAAGAGGCTCTGAACGTTACAATTAACTGTCAGTTTTGCGTCGTATTCTGAAAACTAGACTCACAGGAGAACGACCATAAGGTGCCCGAGGCAGCAATAGACCCTTCGAGACATGTCGGCTGGAGGACGATGTATTGAATCGCGACGCAATTTGTGTGTTCCATCGTCATTAACAGGCTCTGGACGTTACAATTAATTGTCAGTTTTGCGTCGTATTTGAAAAACTAGACTCACAGGAGAACGAGCATATGGTGGCCGAGGCAGCACTAGACCCTTGGAGAGAAGTCGGCTGTAGGACGATGTATTGAATCGCGACGCAATTTGTGTGTTCCATCGTCATCAAGAGGCTCTGAACGTTACAATTCACTGTCAGTTTTGCGTCTGATTCGAAAATCTAGACTCACAGGAGAACGACCATAAGGTGCCCGAGGCAGCACTAGACCCTTGGAGACAAGTCGGCTGTAGGACGATGTATTGAATCGCGACGCAATTTGTGTGTTCCATCGTCATTAAGAGGCTCTGAACGTTACAATTAACTGTCAGTTTTGCGTCGGATTCGAAAATCTAGACTCACAGGAGAACGACCATAAGGTGCCCGAGGCAGCACTAGACCCTTGGAGGCAAGTCGGCTGTAGGACGATGTATTGAATCGCGACGCAATTTGTGTGTTCCATCGTCATTAAGAGGCTCTGAACGTTACAATTAACTGTCAGTTTTGCATCGCATTCGAAAATCTAGACTCACAGGAGAACGAGCATATGGTGCCCGAGGCAGCAAGAGACCCTTGGAGACAAGTCGGCTGTAGGAGGATGTATTGAATCGCGACGCAATTTGTGTGTTCCATCGTCATTAAGCGGCTCTGAACCTTACAATTAACTGTCAGTTTTGCGTCGGATTCGAAAATCTAGACTCACAGGAGAACGAGCATATGGTGCACGAGGCAGCACTAGACCCTTGGAGACAAGTCGGCTGGAGGACGATGTATTGAGACGCGACACAATTTGTGTGTCCCATCGTCATTAACAGGCTCTGAACGTAACAATTAACTGTCAGTTTTGGATCGCATTCGAAAATCTAGACTCACAGATGAACGACCATAAGGTGCCCGAGGCACCAATATACCCTTCAAGACAAGTCGGCTGGAGGACGATGTATTGAATCGCGACGCAATTTGTGTGTTCCATCGTCATTAAGAGGCTCTGAACGTTACAATTAACTGTCAGTTTTGCATCGCATTCGAAAATCTAGACTCGCAGGAGAACGAGCATATGGTGCCCGAGGCAGCACTAGACCCTTGGAGACAAGTCGGCTGTAGGACGATGTATTGAATCGCGACGCAATTTGTGTGTTCCATCGTCATTAAGAGGCTCTGAACGTTACAATTAACTGTCAGTTTTGCGTCGGATTCGAAAATCTAGACTCACAGATGAACGACCATAAGGTGCCCGAGGCAGCAATAGACCCTTCGAGACAAGTCGGCTGGAGGACGATGTATTGAATCGCGACGCAATTTGTGTGTTCCATCGTCATTAAGAGGCTCTGAACGTTACAATTAACTGTCAGTTTTGCATCGCATTCGAAAAACTAGACTCACAGGAGAACTACCATAAGGTGCCCGAGGCAGCAATAGACCCTTCGAGACAAGTCGGCTGGAGGACGATGTATTGAGTCGCGACGCAATTTGTGTGTCCCATCGTCATTAACAGGCTCTGAACGTTACAATTAACTGTCAGTTTTGCATCACATTCGAAAAACTAGACTCACAGGAGAACGACCATAAGGTGCCAGAGGCAGCAATAGACCCTTGGAGACAAGTCGGCTGGAGGACGATGTATTGAATCGGGCACCTTATGGTCGTTCATCGGTGAGTCTAGATTTTCGAATCCGACGCAAAACTGACAGTTAATTGTAAGGTTCAGAGCCTCTTAATGACGATGGGACACACAAATTGCGTCGCGTCTCAATACATCGTCCTCCAGCCGACTTGTCTCCAAGGGTCTATTGCTGCCTAGGGCACCTTATCGTCGTTCTCCTGTGAGTCTAGATTTTCGAATCCGACGCAAAACTGACAGTTAATTGTAAGGTTCAGAGCCTGATACTGACGATGGAACACACAAATTGCGTCGCGATTCAATACATCGTCCTCCAGCCGACTTGTCTCCAAGGGTCTAGTGCTGCCTCGGGCACCTTATGGTCGTTCTGCTGTGAGCCTAGATTTTCGAATCCGACGCAAAACTGACAGTTAATTGTAACGTTCAGAGCCTCTTAATGACGATGGAACACACAAATTGTGGCGCGATTCAATACATCGTCCTACAGCCCCCCTGTCTCCAAGGGTCTCTTGCTGCCTCGGGCACGTTATGGTCGTTCTCCTGTGAGTCTAGATTTCCGAAAACGACGCAAAACTGACTGTTAATTGTAACGTTCAGAGCCTGATAATGACGATGGAACACACAATTTGCGTCGCGATTCAATACATCGTCCTCCAGCCGGCTTGTCTCCGAGGTAGTATTGCTGTCCCGGGCACCTTTTCGTCGTTCTCATATGAGTCTAGTTTAAACGAATCCGGTGCAAAACTGACAGTTAATTGTAACGGTCAGAGCCTCTTAATGACGATGGAACACACAAATTGCGTCGCGATTCAATACATCGTCCTACAGCCGACTTGTCTCCAAGGGTCTAGTGCTGCCTCGGGCACCTTATGGTCGTTCTCCTGTGAGTCTAGATTTTCGAATCCGACGCAAAACTGACAGTTAATTGTAACGTTCAGAGCCTCTTAATGACGATGGAACACACAAATTGCGTCGAGATTCAATACATCGTCCTCCAGCCGACTTGTCTGCAAGGGTCTAGTGCTGCCTCGGGCACCTCATGGTCGTTCTCCTGTGAGTCTAGATTTTCGAATCCGACGCAAAACTGACAGTTAATTGTAACGTTCAGAGCCTCTTAATGACGATGGAACACACAAATTGCGTCGCTATTCAATACATCGTCCTCTAGCCGACGTGTCTCCAAGGTTCTAGTGCTGCCTCGGGCACCTGATGGTCGTTCTGCTGTGAGTCTAGATTTTCGAATGTGATGCAAAACTGACAGTTAATTGTAACGTTCAGAGCCTCTTAATGACGATGGAACACACAAATTGCGTCGCGATTCAATACATCGTCCTACAGCCGACTTGTCTCCAAGGGTCTAGTGCTGCCTCGGGCACCATATGCTCGATCTCCTGTGAGTCTAGATTTTCGAATCCGACGCAAAACTGACAGTTAATTGTAACGTTCAGAGCCTGTTAATGACGATGGGACACAAATTGCGTCGCGACCTAATACATCGTCCTCCAGCCGACTTGTCTCCAAGGGTCTAGTGCTGCCTCGGGCACCATATGCTCGTTCTCCTGTGAGTCTAGATTTTCGAATCCGACGCAAAACTGACAATTAATTGTAACGTTCAGAGCCTGTTAATGACGATGGAACACACAAATTGCGTCGCGATTCAATACATCGTCCTACAGCCGACTTGTCTCCAAGGGTCTAGTGCTGCCTCGGGCACCTTATGCTCGTTCTCCTGTGAGTCTAGATTTTCGAATCCGACGCAAAACTGACAGTTAATTGCAAGGCTCAGAGCCTGTTAATGACGATGGGACACACAAATTGCGTCGCGTCTCAATACATCGTCCTCCAGCCGACTTGTCTCCAAGGGTCTATTGCTGCCTCGGGCACCATATGCTCGTTCTCCTGTGAGTCTAGATTTTCGAATGCGATGCAAAACTGACAGTTAATTGTAACGTTCAGAGCCTGTTAATGACGATGGGACACACAAATTGCGTCGCGACTCAATACATCGTCCACCAGCCGACTTGTCTCCAAGGGTCTAGTGCTGCCTCGGGCACCTTATGGTCGTTCTCCTGTGAGTCTAGATTTTCGAATACGACGCAAAACTGACAATTAATTGTAACGTTCAGAGCCTATTAATGACGATGGAACACACAAATTGCGTCGCGATTCAATACATCGTCCTACAGCCGACTTGTCTACAAGGGTCTAGTGCTGCCTCGGGCACCATATGCTCGTTCTCCTGTGAGTCTAGATTTTCGAATCCTACGCAAAACTGACAGTGAATTGTAACGTTCAGAGCCTCTTGATGACGATGGAACACACAAATTGCGTCGCGATTCAATACATCGTCCCACAGCCGACCTGTCTCCAAGGGTCTCTTGCTGCCTCGGACACCTTATGGTCGTTCTCCTGTGAGTCTAGTTTTCAGAATACGACGCAAAACTGACAGTTAATTGTAACGTTCAGAGCCTGTTAATGACGATGGGACACACAAACTGCGTCGCGACTCAATACATCGTCCTCCAGCCGACTTGTCTCCAAGGGTCTATTGCTGCCTCGGGCACCTTATGGTCGTTCTCCTGTGAGTCTAGTTTTTCGAATGCGATGCAAAACTGACAGTTAATTGTAACGTTCAGAGCCTCTTAATGACGATGGAACACAAAAATTGCGTCGCGATTCAATACATCGTCCTACAGCCGACTTGTCTCCAAGGGACTAGTGCTGCCTCGGGCACCATATGCTCGTTCTCCTGTGAGTCTAGATTTTCGAATCCGACGCAAAACTGACAGTTAATTGTAACGTTCAGAGCCTGTTAATGACGATGGGACACACAAATTGCGTCGCGACTCAATACATCGCCCTCCAGCCGACTTGTCTCCAAGGGTCTAGTGCTGCCTCGGGCACCATATGCTCGTTCTCCTGTGAGTCTAGATTTTCGAATCCGACGCAAAACTGACAATTAATTGTAACGTTCAGAGCCTGTTAACGACGATGGAACACACAAATTGCGTCGCGATTCAATACATCGTCCTCTAGCCGACATGTCTCCAAGGGTCTAGTGCTGCCTCGGGCACCTTATGGTCGTTCATCGGTGAGTCTAGATTTTCGAATCCGACGCAAAACTGACAGTGAATTGTAAGGTTCAGAGCCTCTTAATGACGATGGAACACACAAATTGCGTCGCGATTCAATACATCGTCCTACAGCCGACTTGTCTCCAAGGGTCTATTGCTGCCTCGGGCACCTTATGGTCGTTCTCCTGTGAGTCTAGTTTTTCGAATGCGATGCAAAACTGACAGTTAATTGTAACGTTCAGAGCCTGTTAATGACGATGGGACACACAAATTGCGTCGCGTCTCAATACATCGTCCTCCAGCCGACTTGTCTCCAAGGGTCTATTGCTGCCTCGGGCACCTTATGGTCGTTCTCCTGTGAGTCTAGTTTTTCGAATGCGATGCAAAACTGACAGTTAATTGTAACGTTCAGAGCCTCTTAATGACGATGGAACACACAAATTGCGTCGCGATTCAATACATCGTCCTACAGCCGACTTGTCTCCAAGGGTCTAGTGCTGCCTCGGGCACCATATGCTCGTTCTCCTGTGAGTCTAGATTTTCGAATGCGATGCAAAACTGACAGTTAATTGTAACGTTCAGAGCCTGTTAATGACGATGGAACACACAAATTGCGTCGCGATTCAATACATCGTCCTCTAGACGACTTGTCTCGAAGGGTCTATGCTGCCTCGGGCACCTTATGCTCGTTCTCCTGTGAGTCTAGATTTTCGAATCCGACGCAAAACTGACAGTTAACTGTAACGTTCAGAGCCTGATACTGACGATGGAACACACAAATTGCGTCGCGATTCAATACATCGTCCTCCAGCCGACATGTCTCCGAGGTAGTATTGCTGCTCCTGGCACCTCTTGGTCGTTCTCCTATGAGTCTAGTTTTTCGAATCCGGCGCAAAACTGACAGTTAATTGTAACGTTCAGAGCCTCTTAATGACGATGGAACACACAAATTGCGTCGCGATTCAATACATCGTCCTACAGCCGACTTGTCTCCAAGGGTCTAGTGCTGCCTCGGGCACCATATGCTCGTTCTCCTGTGAGTCTAGATTTTCGAATCCGACGCAAAACTGACAGTTAATTGTAACGTTCAGAGCCTGTTAATGACGATGGGACACACAAATTGCGTCGCGACTCAATACATCGCCCTCCAGCCGACTTGTCTCCAAGGGTCTAGTGCTGCCTCGGGCACCATATGCTCGTTCTCCTGTGAGTCTAGATTTTCGAATCCGACGCAAAACTGACAATTAATTGTAACGTTCAGAGCCTGTTAACGACGATGGGACACACAAATTGCGTCGCGTCTCAATACATCGTCCTCCAGCCGACTTGTCTCCAAGGGTCTATTGCTGCCTCGGGCACCTTATGGTCGTTCTCCTGTGAGTCTAGTTTTTCGAATACGACGCAAAACTGACAATTAATTGTAACATTCAGAGCCTGATACTGACGATGGGACACACAAATTGCGTCGCGACTCAATACATCGTCCTCCAGCCAAGGGTCTATTGCTGCCTCGGGCACCTTATGGTCGTTCATCTGTGAGTCTAGATTTTCGAATCCGACGCAAAACTGACCGTGAATTGTAACGTTCAGAGCCTCTTGATGACGATGGAACACACAAATTGCGTCGCGATTCAATACATCGTCCTCCAGCCGACTTGTCTCCAAGGGTCTATTGCTGCCTCGGGCACCTTATGGTCGTTCTCCTGTGAGTCTAGATTTTCGAATCCGACGCAAAACTGACAGTTAATTGTAACGTTCAGAGCCTCTTAATGACGATGGGACACACAAATTGCGTCGCGACTCAATACATCGACCTCCAGCCGACTTGTCTCCAAGGGTCTAGTGCTGCCTCGGGCACCATATGCTCGTTCTCCTGTGAGTCTAGATTTTCGAATCCGACGCAAAACTGACAATTAATTGTAACGTTCAGAGCCTGTTAATGACGATGGAACACACAAATTGCGTCGCGATTCAATACATCGTCCTACAGCCGACTTGTCTCCAAGGGTCTAGTGCTGCCTCGGGCACCATATGCTCGTTCTCCTGTGAGTCTAGATTTTCGAATCCGACGCAAAACTGACAGTTAATTGTAACGTTCACAGCCTCTTAATGACGATGGAACACACAAATTGCGTCGCGATTCAATACATCGACCTCCAGCCGACATGTCTCCGAGGTAGTATTGCTGCTCCTGGCACCTCTTGGTCGTTCTCCTGTGAGTCTAGATTTTCGAATCCGGCGCAAAACTGACAGTTAATTGTAACGTTCAGAGCCTCTTAATGACGATGGAACACACAAATTGCGTCGCGATTCAATACATCGTCCTACAGCCGACTTGTCTCCAAGGGTCTAGTGCTGCCTCGGGCACCATATGCTCGTTCTCCTGTGAGTCTAGATTTTCGAATCCGACGCAAAACTGACAGTGAATTGTAACGTTCAGAGCCTCTTGATGACGATGGAACACACAAATTGCGTCGCGATTCAATACATCGTCCCACAGCCGACCTGTCTCCAAGGGTCTCTTGCTGCCTCGGGCACCTTATGGTCGTTCTTCTGTGAGTCTAGTTTTCAGAATACGACGCAAAACTGACAGTTAATTGTAACGTTCAGAGCCTGTTAATGACGATGGGACACACAAATTGCGTCGCGACTCAATACATCGTCCTCCAGCCGACTTGTCTCGAAGGGTCTAGTGCTGCCTCGTTCTCCTGTGAGTCTAGATTTTCGAATCCGACGCAAAACTGACAATTAATTGTAACGTTCAGAGCCTGTTAATGACGATGGAACACACAAATTGCGTCGCGATTCAATACATCGTCCTCCAGCCGACTTGTCTCCAAGGGTCTAGTGCTGCCTCGGGCACCTTATGGTCGTTCATCGGTGAGTCTAGATTTTCGAATCCGACGCAAAACTGACAGTTAATTGTAAGGTTCAGAGCCTCTTAATGACGATGGAACACACAAATTGCGTCGCGATTCAATACATCGTCCTCCAGCCGACTTGTCTCCAAGGGTCTATTGCTGCCTCGGGCACCTTATGGTCGTTCTCCTGTGAGTCTAGTTTTTCGAATGCGATGCAAAACTGACCGTTAATTGTAACGTTCAGAGCCTGTTAATGACGATGGGACACACAAATTGCGTCGCGTCTCAATACATCGTCCTCCAGCCGACTTGTCTCCAAGGGTCTATTGCTGCCTCGGGCACCTTATGGTCGTTCTCCTGTGAGTCTAGTTTTTCGAATGCGATGCAAAACTGACAGTTAATTGTAACGTTCAGAGCCTCTTAATGACGAAGGAACACACAAATTGCGTCGCTATTCAATACATCGTCCTACAGCCGATTTGTCTCCAAGGGTCTAGTGCTGCCTCGGGCACCAAATGCTCGTTCTCCTGTGAGTCTAGATTTTCGAATGCGATGCAAAACTGACAGTTAATTGTAACGTTCAGAGCCTGTTAATGACGATGGGACACACAAATTGCGTCGCGACTCAATACATCGTCCTCCAGCCGACTTGTCTCCAAGGGTCTAGTGCTGCCTCGGGCACCTTATGGTCGTTCTCCTGTGAGTCTAGATTTTCGAATCCGACGCAAAACTGACAATTAATTGTAACGTTCAGAGCCTGTTAATGACGATGGAACACACAAATTGCGTCGCGATTCAATACATCGTCCTACAGCCGACTTGTCTCCAAGGGTCTAGTGCTGCCTCGGGCACCATATGCTCGTTCTCCTGTGAGTCTAGATTTTCGAATCCGACGCAAAACTGACAGTTAATTGTAAAGTTCAGAGCCTCTTAATGACGATGGAAAACACAAATTGCGTCGCGTCTCAATACATCGTCCTCCAGCCGACTTGTCTCGAATGGTCTATTGGTGCCTCGGGCACCTTATGGCCGTTCTCCTGTGAGTCTAGATTTTCGAATGCGATGCAAAACTGACAATTAATTGTAACGTTCAGAGCCTGTTAATGACGATGGAACACACAAATTGCGTCGCGATTCAATACATCGTCCTACAGCCGACTTGTCTCCAAGGGTCTAGTGCTGCCTCGGGCACCATATGCTCGTTCTCCTGTGAGTCTAGATTTTCGAATGCGATGCAAAACTGACAGTTAATTGTAACGTTCAGAGCCTCTTAATGACGATGGAACACACAAATTGCGTCGCGATTCAATACATCGTCCTCCAGCCGACTTGTCTCGAAGGGTCTATTGGTGCCTCGGGCACCTTATGGTCGTTCTCCTGTGAGTCTAGATTTTCGAATCCGACGCAAAACTGACAGTTAATTGTAACGTTCAGAGCCTCTTAATGACGATGGAACACACAAATTGCGTCGCGATTCAATACATCGACCTCCAGCCGACATGTCTCCGAGGTAGTATTGCTGCTCCTGGCACCTCTTGGTCGTTCTCCTATGAGTCTAGTTTTCGAATCCGGCGCAAAACTGACAGTTAATTGTAACGTTCAGAGCCTGTTAACGACGATGGAACACACAAATTGCGTCGCGATTCAATACATCGTCCTCCAGCCGACTTGTCTCCAAGGGTCTAGTGCTGCCTCGGGCACCTTATGGTCGTTCATCGGTGAGTCTAGATTTTCGAATCCGACGCAAAACTGACAGTTAATTGTAAGGTTCAGAGCCTGTTAATGACGATGGGACACACAAATTGCGTCGCGTCTCAATACATCGTCCTCCAGCCGACTTGTCTCCAAGGGTCTATTGCTGCCTCGGGCACCTTATGGTCGTTCTCCTGTGAGTCTAGTTTTTCGAATACGACGCAAAACTGACAATTAATTGTAACGTTCAGAGCCTGATACTGACGATGGGACACACAAATTGCGTCGCGACTCAATACATCGTCCTCCAGCCAAGGGTCTATTGCTGCCTCGGGCACCTTATGGTCGTTCATCTGTGAGTCTAGATTTTCGAATCCGACGCAAAACTGACAGTGAATTGTAACGTTCAGAGCCTCTTGATGACGATGGAACACACAAATTGCGTCGCGATTCAATACATCGTCCTCCAGCCGACTTGTCTCCAAGGGTCTATTGCTGCCTCGGGCACCTTATGGTCGTTCATCTGTGAGTCTAGATTTTCGAATGCGATGCAAAACTGACAGTTAATTGTAACGTTCAGAGCCTGTTAATGACGATGGGACACACAAATTGCGTCGCGACTCAATACATCGTCCTCCAGCCGACTTGTCTCCAAGGGTCTATTGCTGCCTCGGGCACCTTATGGTCGTTCTCCTGTGAGTCTAGTTTTTCGAATGCGATGCAAAACTGACAGTTAATTGTAACGTTCAGAGCCTCTTAATGACGATGGAACACACAAATTGCGTCGCGATTCAATACATCGTCCTACAGCCGACTTGTCTCCAAGGGTCTAGTGCTGCCTCGGGCACCATATGCTCGTTCTCCTGTGAGTCTAGATTTTCGAATCCGACGCAAAACTGACAGTTAATTGTAACGTTCAGAGCCTCTTAATGACGATGGGACACACAAATTGCGTCGCGACTCAATACATCGACCTCCAGCCGACTTGTCTCCAAGGGTCTAGTGCTGCCTCGGGCACCATATGCTCGTTCTCCTGTGAGTCTAGATTTTCGAATCCGACGCAAAACTGACAGTTAATTGTAACGTTCAGAGCCTGTTAATGACGATGGAACACACAAATTGCGTCGCGATTCAATACATCGTCCTACAGCCGACTTGTCTCCAAGGGTCTAGTGCTGCCTCGGGCACCATATGCTCGTTCTCCTGTGAGTCTAGATTTTCGAATCCGACGCAAAACTGACAGTTAATTGTAACGTTCACAGCCTCTTAATGACGATGGAACACACAAATTGCGTCGCGATTCAATACATCGACCTCCAGCAGACATGTCTCCGAGGTAGTATTGCTGCTCCTGGCACCTCTTGGTCGTTCTCCTGTGAGTCTAGATTTTCGAATCCGGCGCAAAACTGACTGTTAATTGTAACGTTCAGAGCCTCTTAATGACGATGGAACACACAAATTGCGTCGCGATTCAATACATCGTCCTACAGCCGACTTGTCTCCAAGGGTCTAGTGCTGCCTCGGGCACCATATGCTCGTTCTCCTGTGAGTCTAGATTTTCGAATCCGACGCAAAACTGACAGTGAATTGTAACGTTCAGAGCCTCTTGATGACGATGGAACACACAAATTGCGTCGCGATTCAATACATCGTCCCACAGCCGACCTGTCTCCAAGGGTCTCTTGCTGCCTCGGGCACCTTATGGTCGTTCTTCTGTGAGTCTAGTTTTCAGAATACGACGCAAAACTGACAGTTAATTGTAACGTTCAGAGCCTGTTAATGACGATGGGACACACAAATTGCGTCGCGACTCAATACATCGTCCTCCAGCCGACTTGTCTCGATGGGTCTAGTGCTGCCTCGGGCACCATATGCTCGTTCTCCTGTGAGTCTAGATTTTCGAATCCGACGCAAAACTGAGAGTGAATTGTAACGTTCAGAGCCTCTTAATGACGATGGAACACACAAATTGCGTCGCGATTCAATACATCGTCCTACAGCCGACTTGTCTCCAAGGGTCTAGTGCTGCCTCGGGCACCTTATGGTCGTTCATCTGTGAGTCTAGATTTTCGAATCCGACGCAAAACTGACAGTTAATTGTAAAGTTCAGAGCCTCTTAATGACGATGGAACACACAAATTGCGTCGCGATTCAATACATCGTCCTCCAACCGACTTGTGTCCGAGGTAGTATTGCTGCTCCTGGCACCTTATGGTCGTTCTCCTGTGAGTCTAGTTTTTCGAATACGACGCAAAACTGACAACTAATTGTAACGTTCAGAGCCTGTTAATGACGATGGAACACACAAATTGCCTCGCGATTCAATTCATCGTCCTACAGCCGACTTGTCTCCAAGGGTCTATTGCTGCCTCGGGCACCTTATGGTCGTTCTCCTGTGAGTCTAGTTTTTCGAATGCGATGCAAAACTGACAGTTAATTGTAACGTTCAGAGCCTCTTAATGACGATGGAACACCCAAATTGCGTCGCGATTCAATACATCGTCCTCCAGCCGACTTGTCTCCAAGGGTCTATTGCTGCCTCGGGCACCTTATGGTCGTTCTCCTGTGAGTCTAGTTTTTCGAATGCGATGCAAAACTGACAGTTAATTGTAACGTTCAGAGCCTGTTAATGACGATGGGACACACAAATTGCGTCGCGTCTCAATACATCGTCCTCCAGCCGACTTGTCTCCAAGGGTCTATTGCTGCCTCGGGCACCTTATGGTCGTTCTCCTGTGAGTCTAGTTTTTCGAATGCGATGCAAAACTGACAGTTAATTGTAACGTTCAGAGCCTCTTAATGACGAAGGAACACACAAATTGCGTCGCTATTCAATACATCGTCCTACAGCCGACTTGTCTCCAAGGGTCTAGTGCTGCCTCGGGCACCTTATGGTCGTTCTCCTGTGAGTCTAGATTTTCGAATGCGATGCAAAACTGACAGTTAATTGTAACGTTCAGAGCCTGTTAATGACGATGGGACACACAAATTGCGTCGCGACTCAATACATCGTCCTCCAGCCGACTTGTTTCCAAGGGTCTAGTGCTGCCTCGGGCACCTTATGGTCGTTCTCCTGTGAGTCTAGATTTTCGAATCCGACGCAAAACTGACAATTAATTGTAACGTTCAGAGCCTGTTAATGACGATGGAACACACAAATTGCGTCGCGATTCAATACATCGTCCTACAGCCGACTTGTCTCCAAGGGTCTAGTGCTGCCTCGGGCACCATATGCTCGTTCTCCTGTGAGTCTAGATTTTCGAATCCGACGCAAAACTGACAGTTAATTGTAAAGTTCAGAGCCTCTTAATGACGATGGAAAACACAAATTGCGTCGCGTCTCAATACATCGTCCTCCAGCCGACTTGTCTCGAATGGTCTATTGGTGCCTCGGGCACCTTATGGCCGTTCTCCTGTGAGTCTAGTTTTTCGAATGCGATGCAAAACTGACAATTAATTGTAACGTTCAGAGCCTGATACTGACGATGGAACACACAAATTGCGTCGCGACTCAATACATCGTCCTCCAGCCGACTTGTCTCCAAGGGTCTAGTGCTGCCTCGGGCACCATATGCTCGTTCTCCTGAGAGTCTAGATTTTCGAATCCGACGCAAAACTGACAGTTAATTGTAACGTTCAGAGCCTCTTAATGACGATGGAACACACAAATTGCGTCGCGATTCAATACATCGTCCTCCAGCCGACTTGTCTCGAAGGGTCTATTGGTGCCTCGGGCACCTTATGGTCGTTCTCCTGTGAGTCTAGTTTTTCGAATACGACGCAAAACTGACAATTAATTGTAACGTTCAGAGCCTGATACTGGCGATGGGACACACAAATTGCGTCGCGACTCAATACATCGTCCTCCAGCCGACTTGTCTCCAAGGGTCTAGTGCTGCCTCGGGCACCATATGCTCGTTCTCCTGTGAGTCTAGATTTTCGAATCCGACGCAAAACTGACAGTTAATTGTAACGTTCAGAGCCTGTTAATGACGATGGAACACACAAATTGCGTCGCGATTCAATACATCGTCCTACAGCCGACTTGTCTCCAAGGGTCTAGTGCTGCCTCGGGCACCATATGCTCGTTCTCCTGTGAGTCTAGATTTTCGAATGCGATGCAAAACTGACAGTTAATTGTAACGTTCAGAGCCTCTTAATGACGATGGAACACACAAATTGCGTCGCGATTCAATACATCGTCCTCCAGCCGACTTGTCTCGAAGGGTCTATTGGTGCCTCGGGCACCTTATGGTCGTTCTCCTGTGAGTCTAGTTTTTCGAATACGACGCAAAACTGACAATTAATTGTAACGTTCAGAGCCTCTTAATGACGATGGAACACACAAATTGCGTCGCGTCTCAATACATCGTCCTCCAGCTGACTTGTCTCGAAGGGTCTATTGCTGCCTCGGGCACCTTATGGTCGTTCATCGGTGAGTCTAGATTTTCGAATCCGACGCAAAACTGACAGTTAATTGTAAGGTTCAGAGCCTGTTAATGACGATGGAACACACAAATTGCGTCGCGAATCAATACATCGTCCTCCAGCCGACTTGTCTCCAAGGGTCTATTGCTGCCTCGGGCACCTTATCGTCGTTCTCCTGTGAGGCTAGTTTTTCGAATGCGATGCAAAACTGACAGTTAATTGTAACGTTCAGAGCCTGTTAATGACGATGGGACACACAAATTGCGTCGCGTCTCAATACATCGTCCTCCAGCCGACTTGTCTCCAAGGGTCTATTGCTGCCTCGGGCACCTTATGGTCGTTCTCCTGTGAGTCTAGTTTTTCGAATGCGATGCAAAACTGACAGTTAATTGTAACGTTCGGAGCCTGTTAATGACGATGGAACACACAAATTGCGTCGCGATTCAATACATCGTCCTACAGCCGACTTGTCTCCAAGGGTCTAGTGCTGCCTCGGGCACCATATGCTCGTTCTCCTGTGAGTCTAGATTTTCGAATCCGACGCAAAACTGAGAGTGAATTGTAACGTTCAGAGCCTCTTAATGACGATGGAACACACAAATTGCGTCGCGATTCAATACATCGTCCTACAGCCGACTTGTCTCCAAGGGTCTAGTGCTGCCTCGGGCACCTTATGGTCGTTCATCTGTGAGTCTAGATTTTCGAATCCGACGCAAAACTGACAGTTAATTGTAAAGTTCAGAGCCTCTTAATGACGATGGAACACACAAATTGCGTCGCGATTCAATACATCGTCCTCCAGCCGACTTGTCTCCGAGGTAGTATTGCTGCTCCTGGCACCTTATGGTCGTTCTCCTGTGAGTCTAGTTTTTCGAATACGACGCAAAACTGACAACTAATTGTAACGTTCAGAGCCTGTTAATGACGATGGAACACACAAATTGCCTCGCGATTCAATACATCGTCCTACAGCCGACTTGTCTCCAAGGGTCTATTGCTGCCTCGGGCACCTTATGGTCGCTCTCCTGTGAGTCTAGTTTTTCGAATGCGATGCAAAACTGACAGTTAATTGTAACGTTCAGAGCCTCTTAATGACGATGGAACACCCAAATTGCGTCGCGATTCAATACATCGTCCTCCAGCCGACTTGTCTCCAAGGGTCTATTGCTGCCTCGGGCACCTTATGGTCGTTCTCCTGTGAGTCTAGATTTTCGAATCCGACGCAAAACTGACGGTTAATTGTAACGTTCAGAGCCTGTTAATGACGATGGAACACACAAATTGCGTCGCGATTCAATACATCGTCCTACAGCCGACTTGTCTCCAAGGGTCTAGTGCTGCCTCGGGCACCTTATGGTCGTTCATCTGTGAGTCTAGATTTTCGAATCCGACGCAAAACTGACAGTTAATTGTAAAGTTCAGAGCCTCTTAATGACGATGGAACACACAAATTGCGTCGCGATTCAATACATCGTCCTCCAACCGACTTGTCTCCGAGGTAGTATTGCTGCTCCTGGCACCTTATGGTCGTTCTCCTGTGAGTCTAGTTTTTCGAATACGACGCAAAACTGACAACTAATTGTAACGTTCAGAGCCTGTTAATGACGATGGAACACACAAATTGCCTCGCGATTCAACACATCGTCCTACAGCCGACTTGTCTCCAAGGGTCTATTGCTGCCTCGGGCACCTTATGGTCGTTCTCCTGTGAGTCTAGTTTTTCGAATGCGATGCAAAACTGACAGTTAATTGTAACGTTCAGAGCCTCTTAATGACGATGGAACACCCAAATTGCGTCGCGATTCAATACATCGTCCTCCAGCCGACTTGTCTCCAAGGGTCTATTGCTGCCTCGGGCACCTTATGGTCGTTCTCCTGTGAGTCTAGTTTTTCGAATGCGATGCAAAACTGACAGTTAATTGTAACGTTCAGAGCCTGTTAATGACGATGGGACACACAAATTGCGTCGCGACTCAATACATCGTCCTCCAGCCGACTTGTTTCCAAGGGTCTAGTGCTGCCTCGGGCACCTTATGGTCGTTCTCCTGTGAGTCTAGATTTTCGAATCCGACGCAAAACTGACAATTAATTGTAACGTTCAGAGCCTGTTAATGACGATGGAACACACAAATTGCGTCGCGATTCAATACATCGTCCTACAGCCGACTTGTCTCCAAGGGTCTAGTGCTGCCTCGGGCACCATATGCTCGTTCTCCTGTGAGTCTAGATTTTCGAATCCGACGCAAAACTGACAGTTAATTGTAAAGTTCAGAGCCTCTTAATGACGATGGAAAACACAAATTGCGTCGCGTCTCAATACATCGTCCTCCAGCCGACTTGTCTCGAATGGTCTATTGGTGCCTCGGGCACCTTATGGCCGTTCTCCTGTGAGTCTAGTTTTTCGAATGCGATGCAAAACTGACAATTAATTGTAACGTTCAGAGCCTGATACTGACGATGGAACACACAAATTGCGTCGCGACTCAATACATCGTCCTCCAGCCGACTTGTCTCCAAGGGTCTAGTGCTGCCTCGGGCACCATATGCTCGTTCTCCTGAGAGTCTAGATTTTCGAATCCGACGCAAAACTGACAGTTAATTGTAACGTTCAGAGCCTCTTAATGACGATGGAACACACAAATTGCGTCGCGATTCAATACATCGTCCTCCAGCCGACTTGTCTCGAAGGGTCTATTGGTGCCTCGGGCACCTTATGGTCGTTCTCGTGTGAGTCTAGTTTTTCGAATACGACGCAAAACTGACAATTAATTGTAACGTTCAGAGCCTGATACTGGCGATGGGACACACAAATTGCGTCGCGACTCAATACATCGTCCTCCAGCCGACTTGTCTCCAAGGGTCTAGTGCTGCCTCGGGCACCATATGCTCGTTCTCCTGTGAGTCTAGATTTTCGAATGCGATGCAAAACTGACAGTTAATTGTAACCTTCAGAGCCTCTTAATGACGATGGAACACACAAATTGCGTCGCGATTCAATACATCGTCCTCCAGCCGACTTGTCTCGAAGGGTCTATTGGTGCCTCGGGCACCTTATGGTCGTTCTCCTGTGAGTCTAGTTTTTCGAATACGACGCAAAACTGACAATTAATTGTAACGTTCAGAGCCTCTTAATGACGATGGAACACACAAATTGCGTCGCGTCTCAATACATCGTCCTCCAGCCGACTTGTCTCGAAGGGTCTATTGCTGCCTCGGGCACCATATGGTCGTTCATCGGTGAGTCTAGATTTTCGAATCCGACGCAAAACTGACAGTTAATTGTAACGTTCGGAGCCTGTTAATGACGATGGAACACACAAATTGCGTCGCGATTCAATACATCGTCCTACAGCCGACTTGTCTCCAAGGGTCTAGTGCTGCCTCGGGCACCATATGCTCGTTCTCCTGTGAGTCTAGATTTTCGAATCCGACGCAAAACTGAGAGTGAATTGTAACGTTCAGAGCCTCTTAATGACGATGGAACACACAAATTGCGTCGCGATTCAATACATCGTCCTACAGCCGACTTGTCTCCAAGGGTCTAGTGCTGCCTCGGGCACCTTATGGTCGTTCATCTGTGAGTCTAGATTTTCGAATCCGACGCAAAACTGACAGTTAATTGTAAAGTTCAGAGCCTCTTAATGACGATGGAACACACAAATTGCGTCGCGATTCAATACATCGTCCTCCAGCCGACTTGTCTCCGAGGTAGTATTGCTGCTCCTGGCACCTTATGGTCGTTCTCCTGTGAGTCTAGTTTTTCGAATACGACGCAAAACTGACAACTAATTGTAACGTTCAGAGCCTGTTAATGACGATGGAACACCCAAATTGCGTCGCGATTCAATACATCGTCCTCCAGCCGACTTGTCTCCAAGGGTCTATTGCTGCCTCGGGCACCTTATGGTCGTTCTCCTGTGAGTCTAGTTTTTCGAATGCGATGCAAAACTGACAGTTAATTGTAACGTTCAGAGCCTCTTAATGACGATGGAACACCCAAATTGCGTCGCGATTCAATACATCGTCCTCCAGCCGACTTGTCTCCAAGGGTCTATTGCTGCCTCGGGCACCTTATGGTCGTTCTCCTGTGAGTCTAGATTTTCGAATCCGACGCAAAACTGACGGTTAATTGTAACGTTCAGAGCCTGTTAATGACGATGGAACACACAAATTGCGTCGCGATTCAATACATCGTCCTACAGCCGACTTGTCTCCAAGGGTCTAGTGCTGCCTCGGGCACCTTATGGTCGTTCATCTGTGAGTCTAGATTTTCGAATCCCACGCAAAACTGACAGTTAATTGTAAAGTTCAGAGCCTCTTAATGACGATGGAACACACAAATTGCGTCGCGATTCAATACATCGTCCTCCAACCTACTTGTCTCCGAGGTAGTATTGCTGCTCCTGGCACCTTATGGTCGTTCTCCTGTGAGTCTAGTTTTTCGAATACGACGCAAAACTGACAACTAATTGTAACGTTCAGAGCCTGTTAATGACGATGGAACACACAAATTGCCTCGCGATTCAATACATCGTCCTACAGCCGACTTGTCTCCAAGGGTCTATTGCTGCCTCGGGCACCTTATGGTCGTTCTCCTGTGAGTCTAGTTTTTCGAATGCGATGCAAAACTGACAGTTAATTGTAACGTTCAGAGCCTCTTAATGACGATGGAACACACAAATTGCGTCGCGATTCAATACATCGTCCTCCAGCCGACTTGTCTCCAAGGGTCTATTGCTGCCTCGGGCACCTTATGGTCGTTCTCCTGTGAGTCTAGTTTTTCGAATGCGATGCAAAACTGACAGTTAATTGTAACGTTCAGAGCCTGTTAATGACGATGGGACACACAAATTGCGTCGCGTCTCAATACATCGTCCTCCAGCCGACTTGTCTCCAAGGGTCTATTGCTGCCTCGGGCACCTTATGGTCGTTCTCCTGTGAGTCTAGTTTTTCGAATGCGATGCAAAACTGACAGTTAATTGTAACGTTCAGAGCCTCTTAATGACGAAGGAACACACAAATTGCGTCGCTATTCAATACATCGTCCTACAGCCGACTTGTCTCCAAGGGTCTAGTGCTGCCTCGGGCACCAAATGCTCGTTCTCCTGTGAGTCTAGATTTTCGAATGCGATGCAAAACTGACAGTTAATTGTAACGTTCAGAGCCTGTTAATGACGATGGGACACACAAATTGCGTCGCGACTCAATACATCGTCCTCCAGCCGACTTGTTTCCAAGGGTCTAGTGCTGCCTCGGGCACCTTATGGTCGTTCTCCTGTGAGTCTAGATTTTCGAATCCGACGCAAAACTGACAATTAATTGTAACGTTCAGAGCCTGTTAATGACGATGGAACACACAAATTGCGTCGCGATTCAATACATCGTCCTACAGCCGACTTGTCTCCAAGGGTCTAGTGCTGCCTCGGGCACCATATGCTCGTTCTCCTGTGAGTCTAGATTTTCGAATCCGACGCAAAACTGACAGTTAATTGTAAAGTTCAGAGCCTCTTAATGACGATGGAAAACACAAATTGCGTCGCGTCTCAATACATCGTCCTCCAGCCGACTTGTCTCGAATGGTCTATTGGTGCCTCGGGCACCTTATGGCCGTTCTCCTGTGAGTCTAGTTTTTCGAATGCGATGCAAAACTGACAATTAATTGTAACGTTCAGAGCCTGATACTGACGATGGAACACACAAATTGCGTCGCGACTCAATACATCGTCCTCCAGCCGACTTGTCTCCAAGGGTCTAGTGCTGCCTCGGGCACCATATGCTCGTTCTCCTGAGAGTCTAGATTTTCGAATCCGACGCAAAACTGACAGTTAATTGTAACGTTCAGAGCCTCTTAATGACGATGGAACACACAAATTGCGTCGCGATTCAATACATCGTCCTCCAGCCGACTTGTCTCGAAGGGTCTATTGGTGCCTCTGGCACCTTATGGTCGTTCTCCTGTGAGTCTAGTTTTTCGAATACGACGCAAAACTGACAATTAATTGTAACGTTCAGAGCCTGATACTGGCGATGGGACACACAAATTGCGTCGCGACTCAATACATCGTCCTCCAGCCGACTTGTCTCCAAGGGTCTAGTGCTGCCTCGGGCACCATATGCTCGTTCTCCTGTGAGTCTAGATTTTCGAATCCGACGCAAAACTGACAGTTAATTGTAACGTTCAGAGCCTGTTAATGACGATGGAACACACAAATTGCGTCGCGATTCAATACATCGTCCTACAGCCGACTTGTCTCCAAGGGTCTAGTGCTGCCTCGGGCACCATATGCTCGTTCTCCTGTGAGTCTAGATTTTCGAATGCGATGCAAAACTGACAGTTAATTGTAACGTTCAGAGCCTCTTAATGACGATGGAACACACTAATTGCGTCGCGATTCAATACATCGTCCTCCAGCCGACTTTTCTCGAAGGGTCTATTGGTGCCTCGGGCACCTTATGGTCGTTCTCCTGTGAGTCTAGTTTTTCGAATACGACGCGAAACTGACAATTAATTGTAACGTTCAGAGCCTCTTAATGACGATGGAACACACAAATTGCGTCGCGTCTCAATACATCGTCCTCCAGCCGACTTGTCTCGAAGGGTCTATTGCTGCCTCGGGCACCTTATGGTCGTTCATCGGTGAGTCTAGATTTTCGAATCCGACGCAAAACTGACAGTTAATTGTAAGGTTCAGAGCCTGTTAATGACGATGGAACACACAAATTGCGTCGCGAATCAATACATCGTCCTCCAGCCGACTTGTCTCCAAGGGTCTATTGCTGCCTCGGGCACCTTATCGTCGTTCTCCTGTGAGTCTAGTTTTTCGAATGCGATGCAAAACTGACAGTTAATTGTAACGTTCAGAGCCTGTTAATGACGATGGGACACACAAATTGCGACGCGTCTCAATACATCGTCCTCCAGCCGACTTGTCTCCAAGGGTCTATTGCTGCCTCGGGCACCTTATGGTCGTTCTCCTGTGAGTCTAGTTTTTCGAATGCGATGCAAAACTGACAGTTAATTGTAACGTTCGGAGCCTGTTAATGACGAAGGAACACACAAATTGCGTCGCGATTCAATACATCGTCCTACAGCCGACTTGTCTCCAAGGGTCTAGTGCTGCCTCGGGCACCATATGCTCGTTCTCCTGTGAGTCTAGATTTTCGAATCCGACGCAAAACTGAGAGTGAATTGTAACGTTCAGAGCCTCTTAATGACGATGGAACACACAAATTGCGTCGCGATTCAATACATCGTCCTACAGCCGACTTGTCTCCAAGGGTCTAGTGCTGCCTCGGGCACCTTATGGTCGTTCATCTGTGAGTCTAGATTTTCGAATCCGACGCCAAACTGACAGTTAATTGTAAAGTTCAGAGCCTCTTAATGACGATGGAACACACAAATTGCGTCGCGATTCAATACATCGTCCTCCAGCCGACTTGTCTCCGAGGTAGTATTGCTGCTCCTGGCACCTTATGGTCGTTCTCCTGTGAGTCTAGTTTTTCGAATACGACGCAAAACTGACAACTAATTGTAACGTTCAGAGCCTGTTAATGACGATGGAACACACAAATTGCCTCGCGATTCAATACATCGTCCTACAGCCGACTTGTCTCCAAGGGTCTATTGCTGCCTCGGGCACCTTATGGTCGTTCTCCTGTGAGTCTAGTTTTTCGAATGCGATGCAAAACTGACAGTTAATTGTAACGTTCAGAGCCTCTTAATGACGATGGAACACCCAAATTGCGTCGCGATTCAATACATCGTCCTCCAGCCGACTTGTCTCCAAGGGTCTATTGCTGCCTCGGGCACCTTATGGTCGTTCTCCTGTGAGTCTAGATTTTCGAATCCGACGCAAAACTGACGGTTAATTGTAACGTTCAGAGCCTCTTAATGACGATGGAACACACAAATTGCGTCGCGATTCAATACATCGTCCTACAGCCGACTTGTCTCCAAGGGTCTAGTGCTGCCTCGGGCACCATATGCTCGTTCTCCTGTGAGTCTAGATTTTCGAATCCGACGCAAAACTGACAGTGAATTGTAACGTTCAGAGCCCTTTTAATGACGATGGGACACACAAATTGCGTCGCGACTCAATACATCGTCCTCCAGCCGACATGTCTCCGAGGTAGTATTGCAGCTCCTGGCACCT
This sequence comes from Schistocerca nitens, assembly GCF_023898315.1. Classification (NCBI taxonomy): domain Eukaryota; kingdom Metazoa; phylum Arthropoda; class Insecta; order Orthoptera; family Acrididae; genus Schistocerca; species Schistocerca nitens. The sequence continues at coordinate 234,647,127 of NC_064623.1, read as the reverse complement.
CTTGGTCGTTCTCCTATGAGTCTAGTTTTTCGAATCCGGCGCAAAACTGACAATTAATTGTAACGTTCAGAGCCTCTTAATGACGATGGAACACACAAATTGCGTCGCGATTCAATACATCGTCCTCCAGCCGACATGTCTCCGAGGTAGTATTGCTGCTCCTGGCACCTCTTGGTCGTTCTCCTATGAGTCTAGTTTTTCGAATCCGGCGCAAAACTGACAATTAATTGTAACGTTCAGAGCCTCTTAATGACGATGGAACACACAAATTGCGTCGCGATTCAATACATCGTCCTCCAGCCGACATGTCTCCGAGGTAGTATTGCTGCTCCTGGGACCTCTTGGTCGTTCTCCTATGAGTCTAGTTTTTCGAATCCGGTGCAAAACTGACAGTTAATTGTAACGTTCAGAGCCTGTTAATGACGATGGGACACACAAATTGCGTCGCGTCTCAATACATCGTCCTCCAGCCGACTTGTCTCCAAGGGTCTATTGCTGCCTCGGGCACCTTATGGTCGTTCTCCTGTGAGTCTAGTTTTTCGAATGCGATGCAAAACTGACAGTTAATTGTAACGTTCAGAGCCTCTTAATGACGATGGAACACACAAATTGCGTCGCGATTCAATACATCGTCCTACAGCCGACTTGTCTCCAAGGGTCTAGTGCTGCCTCGGGCACCTTATGCTCGTTCTCCTGTGAGTCCAGATTTTCGAATCCGACGCAAAACTGACAGTGAATTGTAACGTTCAGAGCCTGATACTGACGATGGAACACACAAATTGCGTCGCGATTAAATACATCGTCCTCCAGCCGACATGTCTCCGAGGTAGTATTGCTGCTCCTGGCACCCCTTGGTCGTTCTCCTATGAGTCTAGTTTTTCGAATCCGGCGCAAAACTGACAATTAATTGTAACGTTCAGAGCCTCTTAATGACGATGGAACACACAAATTGCGACGCGATTCAATACATCGTCCTACAGCCGACTTGTCTCCAAGGGTCTAGTGCTGTCTCGGGCACCTTATCGTCGTTCTCCTATGAGTCTAGGTTTTCGAATCCGGCACAAAACTGACAATTAATTGTAACGTTCAGAGCCACTTAATGACGATGGAACACACAAATTGCGTCGCGAATCAATACATCGTCCTCCAGCCGACTTGTCTCCAAGGGTCTATTGCTGCCTCGGGCACCTTATGGTCGTTCTCCTGTGAGTCTAGTTTTTCGAATGCGATGCAAAACTGACAGTTAATTGTAACGTTCAGAGCCTGTTAATGACGATGGGACACACAAATTGCGTCGCGACTCAATACATCGTCCTCCAGCCGACTTGTCTCCAAGGGTCTAGTGCTGCCTCGGGCACCTTATGGTCGTTCTCCTGTGAGTCTAGTTTTTCGAATGCGATGCAAAACTGACAGTTAATTGTAACGTTCAGAGCCTGTTAATGACGATGGGACACACAAATTGCGTCGCGACTCAATACATCGTCCTCCAGCCGACTTGTCTCCAAGGGTCTAGTGCTGCCTCGGGCACCTTATGGTCGTTCTCCTGTGAGTCTAGATTTTCGAATCCGACGCAAAACTGACAGTTAATTGTAACGTCCAGAGCCTCTTAATGACGATGGAACACACAAATTACGTCGCGATTCAATACATCGTCCTACAGCCGACTTGTCTCCAAGGCTCTAGTGCTGCCTCGGGCACCTTATGGTCGTTCTCCTGTGAGTCTAGATTTTCGAATCCGACGCAAAACTGACAGTTAATTGTAACGTTCAGAGCTTCTTAATGACGATAGAACACACAAATTGCGTCGCGATTCAATACATCGTCCTCCAGCCGACTTGTCTCCAAGGGTCTAGTGCTGCCTCGGGCACCTTATCGTCGTTCTCCTATGAGTCTAGTTTTTCGAATCCGGCGCAAAACTGACAATTAATTGTAACGTTCAGAGCCTCTTAATGACGATGGAACACACAAATTGCGTCGCGAATCAATACATCGTCCTCCAGCCGACTTGTCTCCAAGGGTCTATTGCTGCCTCGGGCACCTTATGGTCGTTCTCCTGTGAGTCTAGTTTTTCGAATGCGATGCAAAACTGACAGTTAATTGTAACGTTCAGAACCTGATACTGACGATGGAACACACAAATTGCGTCGCGATACAATACATCGTGCTCCAGCCGACATGTCTCCGAGGTAGTATTGCTCCTCCTAGCACCTCTTGGTCGTTCTCCTATGAGTATAGTTTTTCGAATCCGGCGCAAAACTGACAGTTAATTGTATCGTTCAGAGCCTCTTCATGACGATGGAACACACAAATTGCGTTGCGATTTAATACATCGTCCTCCAGCCGATTTGTCTCGAAGGGTCTATTGGTGCCTCGGGCACCTTATGGTCGTTCTCCTGTGAGTCTAGTTTTTCGAATACGACGCAAAACTGACAATTTATTGTAACGTTCAGAGCCTCTTAATGACGATGGAACACACAAATTGCGTCGCGATTCAATACATCGTCCTCCAGCCGACTTGTCTCGAAGGGTCTCTTGCTGCCTCGGGCACCTTATGGTCGTTCGCCTGTGAGTCTAGTTTTCAGAATACGACGCAAAACTGACAGTTAATTGTAACGTTCAGAGCCTCTTAATGACGATGGGACACACAAATTGCGTCGCGATTCAATACATCGTCCTACAGCCGACTTGTCTCCAAGGGTCTAGTGCTGCCTTGGGCACCATATGCTCGTTCTCCTGTGAGTCTAGATTTTCGAATCCGACGCAAAACTGACAGTTAACTGTAACGTTCAGAGCCTGATACTGACGATGGAACACACAAATTGCGTCGCGATTCAATACATCGTCCTCCATCCGACATGTCTCCGAGGTAGTATTGCTGCTCCTGGCACCTCTTGGTCGTTCTCCTATGAGTCTAGTTTTTCGAATCCGGCGCAAAACTGACAATTAATTGTAACGTTCAGAGCCTCTTAATGACGATGGAACACACAAATTGCGTCGCGACTCAATACATCGTCCTCCAGCCGACTTGTCTCGAAGGGTTTCTTGCTGCCTCGGGCACCTTATGGTCGTTCTCCTGTGAGTCTAGTTTTCAGAATACGACGCAAAACTGACAGTTAATTGTAACGTTCAGAGCCTGTTAATGACGATGGGACACACAAATTGCGTCGCGACTCAATACATCGTCCTCCAGCCGACTTGTCTCCAAGGGTCTAGTGCTGCCTCGGGCACCTTATGGTTGTTCATCTGTGAGTCTAGATTTTCGAATCCGACGCAAAACTGACAGTTAATTGTAACGTTCAGAGCCTCTTAATGACGATGGAACACACAAATTGCGTCGCGATTCAATACATCGTCCTCCAGCCGACTTGTCTCCGAGGTAGTATTGCTGCTCCAGGCACCTTATGGTCGTTCTCCTGTGAGTCTAGTTTTTCGAATACGACGCAAAACTGACAATTAATTGTAACGTTCAGAGCCTGTTAATGACGATGGAACACACAAATTGCGTCGCGATTCAATACATCGTCCTCCAGCCGACTTGTCTCCAAGGGTCTATTGCTGCCTCGGGCACCTTATGGTCGTTCTCTTGTGAGTCTAGTTTTTCGAATGCGATGCAAAACTGACAGTTAATTGTAACGTTCAGAGCCTCTTAATGACGATGGAACACCCAAATTGCGTCGCGATTCAATACATCGTCCTCCAGCCGACTTGTCTCCAAGGGTCTATTGCTGCCTCGGGCACCTTATGGTCGTTCTCCTGTGAGTCTAGATTTTCGAATCCGACGCAAAACTGACGGTTAATTGTAACGTTCAGAGCCTCTTAATGACGATGGAACACACAAATTGCGTCGCGATTCAATACATCGTCCTACAGCCGACTTGTCTCCAAGGGTCTAGTGCTGCCTCGGGCACCATATGCTCGTTCTCCTGTGAGTCTAGATTTTTGAATCCGACGCAAAACTGACAGTGAATTGTAACGTTCAGAGCCTGTTAATGACGATGGGACACACAAATTGCGTCGCGACTCAATACATCGTCCACCAGCCGACATGTCTCCGAGGTAGTATTGCAGCTCCTGGCACCTCTTGGTCGTTCTCCTATGAGTCTAGTTTTTCGAATCCGGCGCAAAACTGACAATTAATTGTAACGTTCAGAGCCTCTTAATGACGATGGAACACACAAATTGCGTCGCGATTCAATACATCGTCCTCCAGCCGACTTGTCTCGAAGGGTCTATTGCTGCCTCGGGCACCTTATGGTCGTTCATCGGTGAGTCTAGATTTTCGAATCCGACGCAAAACTGACAGTTAATTGTAACGTTCAGAGCCTCTTAATGACGATGGAACACACAAATTGCGTCGCGATTCAATACATCGTCCTCCAGCCGACTTGTCTCCGAGGTAGTATTGCTGCTCCTGGCACCTTATGCTCGTTCTCCTGTGAGTCTAGATTTTCGAATCCGACGCAAAACTGACAGTGAATTGTAACGTTCAGAGCCTGATACTGACGATGGAACACACAAATTGCGTCGCGATTCAATACATCGTCCTCCAGCCGACATGTCTCCGAGGTAGTATTGCTGTTCCTGGCACCTCTTGGTCGTTCTCCTATGAGTCTAGTTTTTCGAATCCGGCGCAAAACTGACAATTAATTGTAACGTTCAGAGCCTCTTAATGACGATGGAACACAAAAATTGCGTCGCGATTCAATACATCGTCCTACAGCCGACTTGTCTCCAAGGGTCTAGTGCTGCCTCGGGCACCTTATCGTCGTTCTCCTATGAGTCTAGGTTTTCGAATCCGGCGCAAAACTGACAATTAATTGTAACGTTCAGAGCCTCTTAATGACGATGGAACACACAAATTGCGTCGCGAATCAATACATCGTCCTCCAGCCGACTTGTCTCCAAGGGTCTATTGCTGCCTCGGGAACCTTATGGTCGTTCTCCTGTGAGTCTAGTTTTTCGAATGCGATGCAAAACTGACAGTTAATTGTAACGTTCAGAGCCTGTTAATGACGATGGGACACACAAATTGCGTCGCGACTCAATACATCGTCCTCCAGCCGACTTGTCTCCAAGGGTCTAGTGCTGCCTCGGGCACCTTATGGTCGTTCTCCTGTGAGTCTAGTTTTTCGAATGCGATGCAAAACTGACAGTTAATTGTAACGTTCAGAGCCTGTTAATGTTGATGGGACACACAAATTGCGTCGCGACTCAATACATCGTCCTCCAGCCGACTTGTCTCCAAGGGTCTAGTGCTGCCTCGGGCACCTTATGGTCGTTCTCCTGTGAGTCTAGATTTTCGAATCGGACGCAAAACTGACAGTTAATTGTAACGTTCAGAGCCTCTTAATGACGATGGAACACACAAATTGCGTCGCGATTCAATACATCGTCCTACAGCCGACTTGTCTCCAAGGCTCTAGTGCTGCCTCGGGCACCTTATGGTCGTTCTCCTGTGAGTCTAGATTTTCGAATCCGACGCAAAACTGACAGTTAATTGTAACGTTCAGAGCCTCTTAATGACGATAGAACACCCAAATTGCGTCGCGATTCAATACATCGTCCTCCAGCCGACTTGTCTCCAAGGGTCTAGTGCTGCCTCGGGCACCTTATCGTCGTTCTCCTATGAGTCTAGTTTTTCGAATCCGGCGCAAAACTGACAATTAATTGTAAGGTTCAGAGCCTCTTAATGACGATGGAACACACAAATTGCGTCGCGAATCAATACATCGTCCTCCAGCCGACTTGTCTCCAAGGGTCTATTGCTGCCTCGGGCACCTTATGGTCGTTCTCCTGTGAGTCTAGATTTCCGAATCCGACGCAAAACTGACAGTTAATTGTAACGTTCTGAGCCTGATACTGACGATGGAACACACAAATTGCGTCGCGATACAATACATCGTCCTCCAGCCGACATGTCTCCGAGGTAGTATTGCTGCTCCTGGCACCTCTTGGTCGTTCTCCTATGAGTCTAGTTTTTCGAATCCGGCGCAAAACTGACAGTTAATTGTAACGTTCAGAGCCTCTTAATGACGATGGAACACACAAATTGCGTCGCGATTTAATACATCGTCCTCAAGCCGACTTGTCTCGAAGGGTCTATTAGTGCCTCGGGCACCTTATGGTCGTTCTCCTGTGAGTCTAGTTTTTCGAATACGACGCAAAACTGACAATTAATTGTAACGTTCAGAGCCTCTTAATGACGATGGAACACACAAATTGCGTCGCGATTCAATACATCGTCCTTCAGCCGACTTGTCTCCAAGGGTCTCTTGCTGCCTCGGGCACCTTATGGTCGTTCTCCTGTGAGTCTAGTTTTCAGAATACGACGCAAAACTGACAGTTAATTGTAACGTTCAGAGCCTGTTAATGACGATGGGAAACACAAATTGCGTCGCGATTCAATACATCGTCCTACAGCCGACTTGTCTCCAAGGGTCTAGTGCTGCCTCGGGCACCATATGCTCGTTCTCCTGTGAGTCTAGATTTTCGAATCCGACGCAAAACTGACAGTTAATTGTAACGTTCAGAGCCTGATACTGACGATGGAACACACAAATTGCGTCGCGATTCAATACATCGTCCTCCAGCCGACTTGTCTCCAAGGGTCTAGTGCTGCCTCGGGCACCTTATGGTCGTTCTCCTGTGAGTCTAGATTTTCGAATCCGACGCAAAACTGACAGTTAATTGTAAGGTTCAAAGCCTCTTAATGACGATGGAACACACAAATTGCGTCGCGATTCAATACATCGTCCTCCAGCCGACTTGTCTCGAAGGGTCTCTTGCTGCCTCGGGCACCTTATGGTCGTTCTCCTGTGAGTCTAGTTTTCAGAATACGACGCAAAACTGACAGTTAATTGTAACGTTCAGAGCCTCTTAATGACGATGGAACACACAAATTGCGTCGCGACTCAATACATCGTCCTCCAGCCGACTTGTCTCCAAGGGTCTAGTGCTGCCTCGGGCACCTTATGGTCGTTCATCTGTGAGTCTAGATTTTCGAATCCGACGCAAAACTGACAGTTAATTGTAACGTTCAGAGCCTCTTAATGACGATGGAATACACAAATTGCGTCGTGATTCAATACATCGTCCTCCAGCCGACTTGTCTCAGAGGTAGTATTGCTGCTCCAGGCACCTTATGGTCGTTCTCCTGTGAGTCTAGTTTTTCGAATACGACGCAAAACTGACAATTAATTGTAACGTTCAGAGCCTGTTAATGACGATGGAACACACAAATTGCGTCGCGATTCAATACATTGTCCTCCAGCCGACTTGTCTCCAAGGGTCTATTGCTGCCTCGGGCACCTTATGGTCGTTCTCTTGTGAGTCTAGTTTTTCGAATGCGATGCAAAACTGACAGTTAATTGTAACGTTCAGAGCCTCTTAATGACGATGGAACACCCAAATTGCGTCGCGATTCAATACATCGTCCTCCAGCCGACTTGTCTCCAAGGGTCTATTGGTGCCTCGGGCACCTTATGGTCGTTCTCCTGTGAGTCTAGATTTTCGAATCCGACGCAAAACTGACGGTTAATTGTAACGTTCAGAGCCTCTTAATGACGATGGAACACACAAATTGCGTCGCGATTCAATACATCGTCCTACAGCCGACTTGTCTCCAAGGGTCTAGTGCTGCCTCGGGCACCATATGCTCGTTCTCCTGTGAGTCTAGATTTTTGAATCCGACGCAAAACTGACAGTGAATTGTAACGTTCAGAGCCTGTTAATGACGATGGGACACACAAATTGCGTCGCGACTCAATACATCGTCCTCCAGCCGACATGTCTCCGAGGTAGTATTGCAGCTCATGGCACCTCTTGGTCGTTCTCCTATGAGTCTAGTTTTTCGAATCCGGCGCCAAACTGACAATTAATTGTAACGTTCAGAGCCTCTTAATGACGATGGAACACACAAATTGCGTCGCGATTCAATACATCGTCCTCCAGCCGACTTGTCTCGAAGGGTCTATTGCAGCCTCGGGCACCTTATGGTCGTTCATCGGTGAGTCTAGATTTTCGAATCCGACGCAAAACTGACAGTTAATTGTAACGTTCAGAGCCTCTTAATGACGATGGAACACACAAATTGCGTCGCGATTCAATACATCGTCCTCCAGTCGACTTGTCTCCGAGGTAGTATTGCTGCTCCTGGCACCTTATGCTCGTTCTCCTGTGAGTCTAGATTTTCGAATCCGACGCAAAACTGACAGTGAATTGTAACGTTCAGAGCCTGATACTGACGATGGAACACACAAATTGCGTCGCGATTCAATACATCGTCCTCCAGCCGACATGTCTCCGAGGTAGTATTGCAGCTCCTGGCACCTCTTGGTCGTTCTCCTATGAGTCTAGTTTTTCGAATCCGGCGCAAAACTGACAATTAATTGTAGCGTTCAGAGCCTCTTAATGACGATGGAACACACAAATTGCGTCGCGATTCAATACATCGTCCTACAGCCGACTTGTCTCCAAGGGTCTAGTGCTGCCTCGGGCACCTTATCGTCGTTCTCCTATGAGTCTAGTTTTTCGAATCCGGCGCAAAACTGACAATTAATTGTAACGTTCAGAGCCTCTTAATGACGATGGAACACACAAATTGCGTCGCGATTCAATACATCGTCCTCCAGCCGACTTGTCTCTAAGGGTCTATTGCTGCCTCGGGCACCTTATGGTCGTTCTCCTGTGAGTCTAGTTTTTCGAATGCGATGCAAAACTGACAGTTAATTGTAACGTTCAGAGCCTTTTAATGACGATGGGACACACAAATTGCGTCGCGACTCAATACATCGTCCTCCAGCCGACTTGTCTCCAAGGGTCTAGTGCTGCCTCGGGCACCTTATGGTCGTTCTCCTGTGAGTCTAGTTTTTCGAATGCGATGCAAAACTGACAGTTAATTGTAACGTTCAGAGCCTGTTAATGACGATGGGACACACAAATTGCGTCGCGACTCAATACATCGTCCTCCAGCCGACTTGTCTCCAAGGGTCTAGTGCTGCCTCGGGCACCTTATGGTCGTTCTCCTGTGAGTCTAGATTTTCGAATCCGACGCAAAACAGACAGTTAATTGTAACGTTCAGAGCCTCTTAATGACGATGGAACACACAAATTGCGTCGCGATTCAATACATCGTCCTACAGCCGACTTGTCTCCAAGGGTCTAGTGCTGCCTCGGGCACCTTATGGTCGTTCTCCAGTGAGTCTCGATTTTCGAATCCGACGCAAAACTGACAGTTAATTGTAACGTTCAGAGCCTCTTAATGACGATAGAACACCCAAATTGCGTCGCGATTCAATACATCGTCCTCCAGCCGACTTGTCTCCAAGGGTCTAGTGCTGCCTCGGGCACCTTATCGTCGTTCTCCTATGAGTCTAGTTTTTCGAATCCGGCGCAAAACTGACAATTAATTGTAACGTTCAGAGCCTGATACTGACGATGGAACACACAAATTGCGTCGCGAATCAATACATCGTCCTCCAGCGGACTTGTCTCCAAGGGTCTATTGCTGCCTCGGGCACCTTATGGTCGTTCTCCTGTGAGTCTAGTTTTTCGAATGCGATGCAAAACTGACAGTTAATTGTAACGTTCAGAGCCTGTTAATGACGATGGGACACACAAATTGCGTCACGACTCAATACATCGTCCTCCAGCCGACTTGTCTCCAAGGGTCTAGTGCTGCCTCGGGCACCTTATGGTCGTTCTGCTGTGAGTCTAGATTTTCGAATCCGACGCAAAACTGACAGTTAATTGTAAGGTTCAGAGCCTCTTAATGACGATGGAACACACAAATTGCGTCGTGATTCAATACATCGTCCTCCAGCCGACTTGTCTCGAAGGGTCTATTGGTGCCTCGGGCACCTTATGGTCTTTCTCCTGTGAGTCTAGATTTTCGAATCCGACGCAAAACTGACAGTTAATTGTAACGTTCAGAGCCTCTTAATGACGATGGAACACACAAATTGCGTCGCGATTCAATACATCGTCCTCCAGCCGACTTGTCTCCGAGGTAGTATTGCTGCTCCGGGCACCTTTTGGTCGTTCTCCTATGAGTCTAGTTTTTCGAATCCGGCGCAAAACTGACAGTGAATTGTAACGTTCAGAGCCTCTTGATGACGATGGAACACACAAATTGCGTCGCGATTCAATACATCGTCCCACAGCCGACTTGTCTCGAAGGGTCTATTGGTGCCTCGGGCACCTTATGGTCGTTCTCCTGTTAGTCTAGTTTTTCGAATGCGATGCAAAACTGACAGTTAATTGTAACGTTCAGAGCCTCTTAATGACGATGGAACACACAAATTGCGTCGCGATTCAATACATCGTCCTACAGCCGACTTGTCTCCAAGGGTCTAGTGCTGCCTCGGGCACCATATGCTCGTTCTCCTGTGAGTCTAGATTTTCGAATCCGACGCAAAACTGACAGTGAATTGTAACGTTCAGAGCCTCATACTGACGATGGAACACACAAATTGCGTCGCGATTCAATACATCGTCCTCCAGCCGACATGTCTCCGAGGTAGTATTGCTGCTCCTGGCACCTCTTGGTCGTTCTCCTATGAGTCTAGTTTTTCGAATCCGGCGCAAAACTGACAATTAATTGTAACGTTCAGAGCCTCTTAATGACGATGGAACACACAAATTGCGTCGCGATTCAATACATCGTCCTACAGCCGACTTGTCTCCAAGGGTCTAGTGCTGCCTCGGGCACCTTATCGTCGTTCTCCTATGAGTCTAGTTTTTCGAATCCGGCGCAAAACTGACAATTAATTGTAACGTTCAGAGCCTCTTAATGACGATGGAACACACAAATTGCGTCGCGAATCAATACATCGTCCTCCAGCCGACTTGTCTCCAAGGGTCTATTGCTGCCTCGGGCACCTTATGGTCGTTCTCCTGTGAGTCTAGTTTTTCGAATGCGATGCAAAACTGACAGTTAATTGTAACGTTCAGAGCCTGTTAATGACGATGGGACACACAAATTGCGTCGCGACTCAATACATCGTCCTCCAGATGACATGTCTCCAAGGGTCTAGTGCTGCCTCGGGCACCTTATGGTCGTTCTCCTGTGAGTCTAGTTTTTCGAATGCGATGCACAACTGACAGTTAATTGCAACGTTCAGAGCCTGTTAATGACGATGGGACACACAAATTGCGTCGCGACTCAATACATCGTCCTCCAGCCGACTTGTCTCGAAGGGTCTATTGGTGCCTCGGGCACCTTATGGTCTTTCTCCTGTGAGTCTAGATTTTCGAATCCGACGCAAAACTGACAGTTAATTGTAACGTTCAGAGCCTCTTAATGACGATGGAACACACAAATTGCGTCGCGATTCAATACATCGTCCTCCAGCCGACTTGTCTCCAAGGGTCTAGTGCTGCCTCGGGCACCTTATCGTCGTTCTCCTATGAGTCTAGTTTTTCGAATCCGGCGCAAAACTGACAATTAATTGTAACGTTCAGAGCCTGATACTGACGATGGAACACACAAATTGCGACGCGAATCAATACATCGTCCTCCAGCCGACTTGTCTCCAAGGGTCTATTGCTGCCTCGGGCACCTTATGGTCGTTCTCCTGTGAGTCTAGTTTTTCGAATGCGATGCAAAACTGACAGTTAATTGTAACGTTCAGAGCCTGTTAATGACGATGGGACACACAAATTGCGTCACGACTCAATACATCGTCCTCCAGCCGACTTGTCTCCAAGGGTCTAGTGCTGCCTCGGGCACCTTATGGTCGTTCTGCTGTGAGTCTAGATTTTCGAATCCGACGCAAAACTGACAGTTAATTGTAAGGTTCAGAGCCTCTTAATGACGATGGAACACACAAATTGCGTCGTGATTCAATACATCGTCCTCCAGCCGACTTGTCTCGAAGGGTCTATTGGTGCCTCGGGCACCTTATGGTCTTTCTCCTGTGAGTCTAGATTTTCGAATCCGACGCAAAACTGACAGTTAATTGTAACGTTCAGAACCTCTTAATGACGATGGAACACACAAATTGCGTCGCGATTCAATACATCGTCCTCCAGCCGACTTGTCTCCGAGGTAGTATTGCTGCTCCGGGCACCTTTTGGTCGTTCTCCTATGAGTCTAGTTTTTCGAATCCGGCGCAAAACTGACAGTGAATTGTAACGTTCAGAGCCTCTTGATGACGATGGAACACACAAATTGCGTCGCGATTCAATACATCGTCCCACAGCCGACTTGTCTCGAAGGGTCTATTGGTGCCTCGGGCACCTTATGGTCGTTCTCCTGTTAGTCTAGTTTTTCGAATGCGATGCAAAACTGACAGTTAATTGTAACGTTCAGAGCCTCTTAATGACGATGGGACACACAAATTGCGTCGCGATTCAATACATCGTCCTACAGCCGACTTGTCTCCAAGGGTCTAGTGCTGCCTCGGGCACCATATGCTCGTTCTCCTGTGAGTCTAGATTTTCGAATCCGACGCAAAACTGACAGTGAATTGTAACGTTAAGAGCCTCATACTGACGATGGAACACACAAATTGCGTCGCGATTCAATACATCGTCCTCCAGCCGACATGTCTCCGAGGTAGTATTGCTGCTCCTGGCACCTCTTGGTCGTTCTCCTATGAGTCTAGTTTTTCGAATCCGGCGCAAAACTGACAATTAATTGTAACGTTCAGAGCCTCTTAATGACGATGGAACACACAAATTGCGTCGCGATTCAATACATCGTCCTACAGCCGACTTGTCTCCAAGGGTCTAGTGCTGCCTCGGGCACCTTATCGTCGTTCTCCTATGAGTCTAGTTTTTCGAATCCAGCGCAAAACTGACAATTAATTGTAACGTTCAGAGCCTCTTAATGACGATGGAACACACAAATTGCGTCGCGAATCAATACATCGTCCTCCAGCCGACTTGTCTCCAAGGGTCTATTGCTGCCTCGGGCACCTTATGGTCGTTCTCCTGTGAGTCTAGTTTTTCGAATGCGATGCAAAACTGACAGTTAATTGTAACGTTCAGAGCCTGTTAATGACGATGGGACACACAAATTGCGTCGCGACTCAATACATCGTCCTCCAGATGACATGTCTCCAAGGGTCTAGTGCTGCCTCGGGCACCTTATGGTCGTTCTCCTGTGAGTCTAGTTTTTCGAATGCGATGCACAACTGACAGTTAATTGCAACGTTCAGAGCCTGTTAATGACGATGGGACACACAAATTGCGTCGCGACTCAATACATCGTCCTCCAGCCGACTTGTCTCCAAGGGTCTAGTGCTGCCTCGGGCACCTTATGGTCGTCCTCCTGTGAGTCTAGATTTTCGAATCCGACGCAAAACTGACAGTTAATTGTAACGTTCAGAGCCTCTTAATGACGATGGAACACACAAATTGCGTCGCGATTCAATACATCGTCCTACAGCCGACTTGTCTCCAAGTGTCTAGTGCTGCCTCGGGCACCTTATGGTCGTTCTCCTGTGAGTCTAGATTTTCGAATCCGACGCAAAACTGACAGTTAATTGTAACGTTCAGAGCCTCTTAATGACGATAGAACACCCAAATTGCGTCGCGATTCAATACATCGTCCTCCAGCCGACTTGTCTCCAAGGGTCTAGTGCTGCCTCGGGCACCTTATCGTCGTTCTCCTATGAGTCTAGTTTTTCGAATCCGGCGCAAAACTGACAATTAATTGTAACGTTCAGAGCCTCTTAATGACGATGGAACACACAAATTGCGTCGCGAATCAATACATCGTCCTCCAGCCGACTTGTCTCCAAGGGTCTATTGCTGCCTCGGGCACCTTATGGTCGTTCTCCTGTGAGTCTAGTTTTTCGAATGCGATGCAAAACTGACAGTTAATTGTAACGTTCAGAGCCTGTTAATGACGATGGGACACACAAATTGCGTCACGACTCAATACATCGTCCTCCAGCCGACTTGTCTCCAAGGGTCTAGTGCTGCCTCGGGCACCTTATGGTCGTTCTGCTGTGAGTCTAGATTTTCGAATCCGACGCAAAACTGACAGTTAATTGTAAGGTTCAGAGCCTCTTAATGACGATGGAACACACAAATTGCGTCGTGATTCAATACATCGTCCTCCAGCCGACTTGTCTCGAAGGGTCTATTGGTGCCTCGGGCACCTTATGGTCTTTCTCCTGTGAGTCTAGATTTTCGAATCCGACGCAAAACTGACAGTTAATTGTAACGTTCAGAGCCTCTTAATGACGATGGAACACACAAATTGCGTCGCGATTCAATACATCGTCCTCCAGCCGACTTGTCTCCGAGGTAGTATTGCTGCTCCGGGCACCTTTTGGTCGTTCTCCTATGAGTCTAGTTTTTCGAATCCGGCGCAAAACTGACAGTGAATTGTAACGTTCAGAGCCTCTTGATGACGATGGAACACACAAATTGCGTCGCGATTCAATACATCGTCCCACAGCCGACTTGTCTCGAAGGGTCTATTGGTGCCTCGGGCACCTTATGGTCGTTCTCCTGTTAGTCTAGTTTTTCGAATGCGATGCAAAACTGACAGTTAATTGTAACGTTCAGAGCCTCTTAATGACGATGGAACACACAAATTGCGTCGCGATTCAATACATCGTCCTACAGCCGACTTGTCTCCAAGGGTCTGGTGCTGCCTCGGGCACCATATGCTCGTTCTCCTGTGAGTCTAGATTTTCGAATCCGACGCAAAACTGACAGTGAATTGTAACGTTAAGAGCCTCATACTGACGATGGAACACACAAATTGCGTCGCGATTCAATACATCGTCCTCCAGCCGACATGTCTCCGAGGTAGTATTGCTGCTCCTGGCACCTCTTGGTCGTTCTCCTATGAGTCTAGTTTTTCGAATCCGGCGCAAAACTGACAATTAATTGTAACGTTCAGAGCCTCTTAATGACGATGGAACACACAAATTGCGTCGCGATTCAATACATCGTCCTACAGCCGACTTGTCTCCAAGGGTCTAGTGCTGCCTCGGGCACCTTATCGTCGTTCTCCTATGAGTCTAGTTTTTCGAATCCGGCGCAAAACTGACAATTAATTGTAACGTTCAGAGCCTCTTAATGACGATGGAACACACAAATTGCGTCGCGAATCAATACATTGTCCTCCAGCCGACTTGTCTCCAAGTGTCTAGTGCTGCCTCGGGCACCTTATGGTCGTTCTCCTGTGAGTCTAGATTTTCGAATCCGACGCAAAACTGACAGTTAATTGTAACGTTCAGAGCCTCTTAATGACGATAGAACACCCAAATTGCGTCGCGATTCAATACATCGTCCTCCAGCCGACTTGTCTCCAAGGGTCTAGTGCTGCCTCGGGCACCTTATCGTCGTTCTCCTATGAGTCTAGTTTTTCGAATCCGGCGCAAAACTGACAATTAATTGTAACGTTCAGAGCCTCTTAATGACGATGGAACACACAAATTGCGTCGCGAATCAATACATCGTCCTCCAGCCGACTTGTCTCCAAGGGTCTATTGCTGCCTCGGGCACCTTATGGTCGTTCTCCTGTGAGTCTAGTTTTTCGAATGCGATGCAAAACTGACAGTTAATTGTAACGTTAAGAGCCTGTTAATGACGATGGGACACACAAATTGCGTCGCGAATCAATACATCGTCCTACAGCCGACTTGTCTCCAAGGGTCTAGTGCTGCCTCGGGCACCATATGCTCGTTCTCCTGTGAGTCTAGATTTTCGAATCCGACGCAAAACTGACAGTTAATTGTAACGTTCAGAGCCTCTTAATGACGATGGAACACACAAATTGCGTCGCGATTCAATACATCGTCCTCCAGCCGACACGTCTCCGAGGTAGTATTGCTGCTCCTGGCACCTCTTGGTCGTTCTCCTATGAGTCTAGTTTTTCGAATCCGGCGCAAAACTGACAGTTAATTGTAACGTTCAGAGCCTCTTAATGACGTTGGAACACACAAATTGCGTCGCGATTTAATACATCGTCCCCAGCCGACTTGTCTCCAATGGTCTATAGCTGCCTCGGGCACCTTATGGTCGTTCTCCTGTGAGTCTAGTTTTTCGAATACGACGCAAAACTAACAATTAATTGTAACGTTCAGAGCCTGTTAATGACGATGGAACACACAAATTGCGTCGCGATTCAATACATCGTCCTCCAGCCGACTTGTCTCGAAGGGTCTATTGCTGCCTCGGGCACCATATGCTCGTTCTCCTGTGAGTCTAGATTTTCGAATCCGACGCAAAACTGACAGTCAATTGTAACGTTCAGAGCCTGATACTGACGATGGAACACCCAAATTGCGTCGCGATTCAATACATCGTCCTCCAGCCGACTTGTCTCCGAGGTAGTATTGCTGCCTCGGGCACCTTATGGTCGTTCTCCTGTGAGTCTAGATTTTCGAATCCGACGCAAAACTGACAGTGAATTGTAACGTTCAGAGCCTGTTAATGACGATGGGACACACAAATTGCGTCGCGATTCAATACATCGTCCTACAGCCGTCTTGTCTCCAAGGGTCTAGTGCTGCCTCGGGCACCATATGCTCGTTCTCCTGTGAGTCTAGATTTTCGAATCCGACGCAAAACTGACAGTGAATTGTAACGTTCAGAGCCTCTTGATGACGATGGAACACACAAATTGCGTCGCGATTCAATACATCGTCCTCCAGCCGACTTGTCTCCAAGGATCTATTGCTGCCTCGGGCACCTTATGGTCGTTCTCCTGTGAGTCTAGTTTTCAGAATACGACGCAAAAATGACAGTTAATTGTAACGTTCAGAGCCTGTTAATGACGATGGGACACACAAATTGCGTCGCGACTCAATACATCGTCCTCCAGCCGACTTGTCTCCAAGGGTCTAGTGCTGCCTCGGGCACCTTATGGTCGTTCTCCTGTGAGTCTAGATTTTCGAATCCGACGCAAAACTGACAGTTAATTGTAAGGTTCAGAGCCTCTTAATGACGATGGAACACACAAATTGCGTCGTGATTCAATACATCGTCCTCCAGCCGACTTGTCTCCAAGGGTCTAGTGCTGCCTCGGGCACCTTATGGTCGTTCTCCTGTGAGTCTAGATTTTCGAATCCGACGCAAAACTGACAGTTAATTGTAACGTTCAGAGCCTCTTAATGACGATGGAACACACAAATTGCGTCGCGATTCAATACATCGTCCTCCAGCCGACTTGTCTCCGAGGTAGTATTGCTGCTCCGGGCACCTTTTGGTCGTTCTCCTATGAGTCTAGTTTTTCGAATCCGGCGCAAAACTGACAGTGAATTGGAACGTTCAGAGCCTCTTGACGACGATGGAACACACAAATTGCGTCGCGATTCAATACATCGTCCCACAGCCGACTTGTCTCGAAGGGTCTATTGGTGCCTCGGGCACCTTATGGTCGTTCTCCTGTGAGTCTAGTTTTTCGAATACGACGCAAAACTGACTATTAATTGTAACGTTCAGAGCCTGTTAATGACGATGGAACACACAAATTGCGTCGCGATTCAATACATCGTCCTCCAGCCGACTTGTCTCGAAGGGTCTATTGCTGCCTCGGGCACCTTATGGTCGTTCTCCTGTGAGTCTAGTTTATCGAATCCGACGCAAAACTGACAGTTAATTGTAACGTTCAGAGCCTGTTAATGACGATGGGACACACAAATTGCGTCGCGACTCAATACATCGTCCTCCAGCCGACTTGTCTCCAAGGGTCTATTGCTGCCTCGGGCACCTTATGGTCGTTCTCCTGTGAGTCTAGATTTTCGAATCCGACGCAAAACTGACAGTTAATTGTAACGTTCAGAGCCTGATACTGACGATGGAACACACAAATTGCGTCGCGATTCAATACATCGTCCTCCAGGCGACATGTCTCCGAGGTAGTATTGCTGCTCCTGGCACCTCTTGGTCGTTCTCCTATGAGTCTAGTTTTTCGAATCCGGCGCGAAACTGACAATTAATTGTAACGTTCAGAACCTCTTAATGACGATGGAACACACAAATTGCGTCGCGATTCAATACATCGTCCTCCAGCCGACTTGTCTCGAAGGGTCTATTGGTGCCTCGGGCACCTTATGGTCGTTCTCCTGTGAGTCTAGTTTTTCGAATGCGATGCAAAACTGACAATTAATTGTAACGTTCAGAGCCTGATACTGACGATGGAACACACAAATTGCGTCCCGATTCAATACATCGTCCTCCAGCCGACTTGTCTCGAAGGGTCTATTGGTGCCTCGGGCACCTTATGGTCGTTCTCCTGTGAGTCTAGTTTTTCGAATACGACGCAAAACTGACAATTAATTGTAACGTTCAGAGCCTCTTAGTGACGATGGAACACACAAATTGCGTCGCGATTCAATACATCGTCCTCTAGCCGACTTGTCTCGAAGGGTCTAGTGCTGCCTCGGGCACCATATGCTCGTTCTCCTGTGAGTCTAGATTTTCGAATCCGACGCAAAACTGACAGTGAATTGTAACGTTCAGAGCCTGTTAATGACGATGGGACACACAAATTGCGTCGCGATTCAATACATCGTCCTCCAGCCGACTTTTCTCCAAGGGTCTATTGGTGCCTCGGGCACCTTATGGTCGTTCATCTGAGAGTCTAGATTTTCGAATCCGACGCAAAACTGACAGTTAATTGTAACGTTCAGAGCCTCTTAATGACGATGGAACACACAAATTGCGTCGCGATTCAATACATCGTCCTCCAGCCGACATGTCTCCGAGGTAGTATTGCTGCCTCGGGCACCTTATGGTTGTTCTCCTGTGAGTCTAGTTTTTCGTATGCGATGCAAATCTGACAGTTAATTGTAACGTTCAGAGCCTGTTAATGACGATGGGACACACAAATTGCGTCGCGACACAATACATCGTCCTCCAGCCGACTTGTCTCGAAGGGTCATTTGGTGCCTCGGGCCTCTTATGGTCGTTCTCCTATGAGTCTAGTTTTTCGAATCCGGCGCAAAACTGACAATTAATTGAACGTTCAGAGCCTCTTAATGACGATGGAACACACAAATTGCGTCGCGATTCAATACATCGTCCTCCAGCCGACATGTCTCCGAGGTAGTATTGCTGCCTCGGGCACCTTATGGTCGTTCTCCTGTGAGTCTAGTTTTTCGAATGCGCTGCAAAACTGACAGTTAATTGTAACGTTCAGAGCCTGTTAATGACGATGGGACACACAAATTGCGTCGCGACTCAATACATCGTCCTCCAGCCGACTTGTCTCGAAGGGTCTATTGCTGCCTCGGGCACCTTATGGTCGTTCTCCTGTGAGTCTAGTTTTTCGAATGCGATGCAAAACTGACAGTTAATTGTAACGTTCAGAGCCTGTTAATGACGATGGGACACACAAATTGCGTCGCGACTCAATACATCGTCCTCCAGCCGACTTGTCTCCAAGGGTCTAGTGCTGCCTCGGGCACCTTATGGTCGTTCTCCTGTGAGTCTAGTTTTTCGAATCCGACGCAAAACTGAGAGTGAATTGTAACGTTCAGAGCCTCTTAATGACGATGGAACACACAAATTGCGTCGCGATTCAATACATCGTCCTACAGCCGACTTGTCTCCAAGGGTCTAGTGCTGCCTCGGGCACCATATGCTCGTTCTCCTGTGAGTCTAGATTTTCGAATCCGACGCAAAACTGACAGTGAATTGTAACGTTCAGAGCCTGTTAATGACGATGGGACACACAAATTGCGTCGCGATTCAATACATCGTCCTACAGCCGACTTGTCTCCAAGGGTCTAGTGCTGCCTCGGGCACCGTATGCTCGTTCTCCTGTGAGTCTAGATTTTCGAATGCGATGCAAAACTGACAGTTAATTGTGACGTTCAGAGCCTGATACTGACGATGGAACACACAAATTGCGTCGCGATTCAATACATCGTCCTCCAGCCGACATGTCTCCGAGGTAGTATTGCTGCTCCTGGCACCTCTTGGTCGTTCTCCTATGAGTCTAGTTTTTCGAATCCGACGCAAAACTGACAGTTAATTGTAACGTTCAGAGCCTGATACTGACGATGGAAAACACAAATTGCGTCGCGATTCAATACATCGTCCTCCAGCCGACTTGTCTCCGAGGTAGTATTGCTGCTCCTGGCACCTCTTGGTCGTTCTCCTATGAGTCTAGTTTTTCGAATCCGGCGCAAAACACAATTAATTCTAACGTTCAGAGCCTCTTAATGACGATGGAACACACAAATTGCGTCGCGATTCAATACATCGTCCTACAGCCGACTTGTCTCCAAGGGTCTAGTGCTGCCTCGGGCACCTTATGGTCGTTCTCCTGTGAGTCTAGATTTTCGAATCCGACGCAAAACTGACAGTTAATTGTAACGTTCAGAGCCTCTTAATGACGATGGAACACACAAATTGCGTCGCGATTCAATACATCGTCCTCCAGCCGACTTGCCTCCAATGGTCTATAGCTGCCTTGGGCACCTTATCGTCGTCCTCCTGTGAGTTTAGTTTTGCGAATCCGACGCAAAACTGACAGTTAATTGTAACGTTCAGAGCCTGTTAATGACGATGGAACACACAAATTGCGTCGCGATTCAATGCATCGTCCTCCAGCCGAATTGTCTCCGAGGTTCTATTGCTGCCCCGGGCACCTTTTGGTCGTTCTCCTAGGAGAATAGTTTTTCGAATCCGGCGCAAAACTGACAGTTAATTGTAACGTTCAGAGCCTCTTAATGACGATGTAACACACAAATTGCGTCGCGATTCAATATATCGTCCTCCAGCCGACTTGTCTCCAAGGGTCTAGTGCTGCCTCGGGCACCTTATGGTCGTTCTCCTGTGAGTCTAGATTTTCGAATCCGACGCAAAACTGACAGTTATTTGTAACGTCCAGAGCCTCTTAATGACGATGGAACACACAAATTGCGTCGCGATTCAATACATCGTCCTCCAGCCGACTTGTCTCCAAGGGTCTTGTGTTGCCTCGGGCACCTTATGGTCGTTCTGCTGTGAGTCTAGATTTTCGAATCAGGCGCAAAACTGACAGTTAATTGTAACGTTCAGAGCCTCTTAATGACGATGGAACACACAAATTGCGTCGCGATTCAATACTTCGTTCTCCAGCCGACTTGTCTCCAAGGGTCTAGTGCAGCCTCGGGCCCCTTATGGTCTTTCTTCTGTGAGTCTAGATTTTCGAATCCGACGCAAAACTGACAGTTAATTGTAACGTTCTGAGCCTGATAATGACGATGGAACACACAATTTTCGTCGCGATTCAATACATCGTCCTCCAGCCGACTTGTCTCCAAGGGTCTAGTGCTGCCTCGGGCACCTTATGGTCGTTCTCCTGTGGGTCTAGATTTTCGAATCCGACGCAAAACTGACAGTTAATTGTAACGTTCAGAGCCTCTTAATGACGATGGAACACACAAATTGCGTCGCGATTCAATACATCGTCCTCCAGCCGAATTGTCTCCGAGGTACTATTTCTGCCCCGGGCATCTTTTGGTCGTTCTCCTCTGAGTATAGTTTTTCGAATCCGGCTCAAAACTGACAGTTAATTGTAACGTTCAGAGCCTCTTAATGACGATGGAACACACAAATTGCGTCGCGATTCAATACATCGTCCTCCAGCCGACTTGTCTCCAAGGGTCTAGTGCTGCCTCGGGCACCTTATGGTCGTTCTCCTGTGAGTCTAGATTTTCGAATCCGACGCAAAACTGACAGTTAATTGTAACGTTAAGAGCCTCTTAATGACGATGGAACACACAAATTGCGTCGCGATTCAATACATCGTCCTCCAGCCGACTTGTCTCCAAGGGTCTTGTGTTGCCTCGGGCACCTTATGGTCGTTCTCCTGTGAGTCTAGATTTTCGAATCAGGCGCAAAACTGACAGTTAATTGTAACGTTCAGAGCCTCTTAAGAACGATGGAACACACAAATTGCGTCGCGATTCAATACTTCGTCCTCCAGCCGACTTGTCTCCAAGGGTCTTGTGCTGCCTCGGGCCCCTTATTTTCGTTCTTCTGTGAGTCTAGATTTTCGAATCCGACGCAAAACTGACAGTTAATTGTAACGTTCTGAGCCTGATAATGACAAAGGAACGTACAATTTTCGTCGCGATTCAATACATCGTCCTCCAGCCGAATTGTCTCCAAGGGTCTATTGCTGCCTCGGGCACCTTAAGGTCGTTCTCCTGTGAGTCTACATTTTCGAATCCGACGCAAAACTGACAGTTAATTGTAACGTTCAGAGCCTCTTAATGACGATGGAACACACAAATTGCGTCGCGATTCAATACATCGTCCTCCAGCCGACTTGTCTCCAAGGGTCTAGTGCTGCCTCGGGCACCTTATGGTCGTTCTCCTGTGAGTCTAGATTTTCGAATCCGACGCAAAACTGACAGTTAATTGTAACGTTCAGAGCCTCTTAATGACGATGGAACACACACATTGCGTCGCGATTCAATACATCGTCCTCCAGCCGACTTGTCTCCAAGGTGCTGCCTCGGGCACCTTATGGTCGTTCTCCTGTGAGTCTAGATTTTCGAATCCGACGCAAAACTGACAGTTAATTGTAACGTTCTGAGCCTGTTAATGACGATGGAACACACAAATTGCGTCGCGATTCAATACATCGTCCTCCAGCCGAATTGTCTCCGAGGTACTATTGCTGCCCCGGGCACCTTTTGGTCGTTCTCAATTGAGTGTTTTTCGAATCCGGTGCAAAACTGACAGTTAATTGTAACGTTCAGAGCCTCTTAATGACGATGGAACACACAAATTGCGTCGTGATTCAATACATCGTCCTCCAGCCGACTTGTCTCCAATGGTCTATAGCTGCCTCGGGCACCTTATCGTCGTTCTCCTGTGAGTTTAGTTTTGCGAATCCGACGCAAAACTGACAGTTAATTGTAACGTTCAGAGCCTGTTAATGACGATGGAACACACAAATTGCGTCGCAATTCAATACATCGTCCTCCAGCCGAATTGTCTCCGAGGTTCTATTGCTGCCCCGGGCACCTTTTGGTCGTTCTCCTAGGAGAATAGTTTTTCGAATCCGGCGCAAAACTGACAGTTAATTGTAACGTTCAGAGCCTCTTGATGACGATGGAACACACAAATTGCGTCGCGATTCAATACATCGTCCTCCAGCCGACTTGTCTCCAAGGATCTATTGCTGCCTCGGGCACCTTATGGTCGTTCTCCTGTGAGTCTAGTTTTCAGAATACGACGCAAAACTGACAGTTAATTGTAACGTTCAGAGCCTGTTAATGACGATGGGACACACAAATTGCGTCGCGACTCAATACATCGTCCTCCAGCCGACTTGTCTCCAAGGGTCTAGTGCTGCCTCGGGCACCTTATGGTCGTTCTCCTGTGAGTCTAGATTTTCGAATCCGACGCAAAACTGACAGTTAATTGTAAGGTTCAGAGCCTCTTAATGACGATGGAACACACAAGCTGCGTCGTGATTCAATACATCGTCCTCCAGCCGACTTGTCTCCAAGGGTCTAGTGCTGCCTCGGGCACCTTATGGTCGTCCTCCTGTGAGTCTAGATTTTCGAATCCGACGCAAAACTGACAGTTAATTGTAACGTTCAGAGCCTCTTAATGACGATGGAATACACAAATTGCGTCGCGATTCAATGCATCGTCCTCCAGCCGACTTGTCTCCGAGGTAGTATTGCTGCTCCGGGCACCTTTTGGTCGTTCTCCTATGAGTCTAGTTTTTCGAATCCGGCGCAAAACTGACAGTGAATTGGAACGTTCAGAGCCTCTTGATGACGATGGAACACACAAATTGCGTCGCGATTCAATACATCGTCCCACAGCCGACTTGTCTCGAAGGGTCTATTGGTGCCTCGGGCACCTTATGGTCGTTCTCCTGTGAGTCTAGTTTTTCGAATACGACGCAAAACTGACTATTAATTGTAACGTTCAGAGCCTGTTAATGACGATGGAACACACAAATTGCGTCGCGATTCAATACATCGTCCTCCAGCCGACTTGTCTCGAAGGGTCTATTGCTGCCTCGGGCACCTTATGGTCGTTCTCCTGTGAGTCTAGTTTATCGAATCCGACGCAAAACTGACAGTTAATTGTAACGTTCAGAGCCTGTTAATGACGATGGGACACACAAATTGCGTCGCGACTCAATACATCGTCCTCCAGCCGACTTGTCTCCAAGGGTCTATTGCTGCCTCGGGCACCTTATGGTCGTTCTCCTGTGAGTCTAGATTTTCGAATCCGACGCAAAACTGACAGTTAATTGTAACGTTCAGAGC
Organism: Schistocerca nitens; assembly: GCF_023898315.1. NCBI lineage: Eukaryota > Metazoa > Arthropoda > Insecta > Orthoptera > Acrididae > Schistocerca > Schistocerca nitens. The sequence continues at coordinate 234,622,927 of NC_064623.1, read as the reverse complement.
CTGATACTGACGATGGAACACACAAATTGCGTCGCGATTCAATACATCGTCCTCCAGGCGACATGTCTCCGAGGTAGTATTGCTGCTCCTGGCACCTCTTGGTCGTTCTCCTATGAGTCTAGTTTTTCGAATCCGGCGCGAAACTGACAATTAATTGTAACGTTCAGAACCTCTTAATGACGATGGAACACACAAATTGCGTCGCGATTCAATACATCGTCCTCCAGCCGACTTGTCTCGAAGGGTCTATTGGTGCCTCGGGCACCTTATGGTCGTTCTCCTGTGAGTCTAGTTTTTCGAATGCGATGCAAAACTGACAATTAATTGTAACGTTCAGAGCCTGATACTGACGATGGAACACACAAATTGCGTCGCGATTCAATACATCGTCCTCCAGCCGACTTGTCTCGAAGGGTCTATTGGTGCCTCGGGCACCTTATGGTCGTTCTCCTGTGAGTCTAGTTTTTCGAATACGACGCAAAACTGACAATTAATTGTAACGTTCAGAGCCTCTTAGTGACGATGGAACACACAAATTGCGTCGCGATTCAATACATCGTCCTCCAGCCGACTTGTCTCGAAGGGTCTAGTGCTGCCTCGGGCACCATATGCTCGTTCTCCTGTGAGTCTAGATTTTCGAATCCGACGCAAAACTGACAGTGAATTGTAACGTTCAGAGCCTGTTAATGACGATGGGACACACAAATTGCGTCGCGATTCAATACATCGTCCTCCAGCCGACTTGTCTCCAAGGGTCTATTGGTGCCTCGGGCACCTTATGGTCGTTCATCTGTGAGTCTAGATTTTCGAATCCGACGCAAAACTGACAGTTAATTGTAACGTTCAGAGCCTCTTAATGACGATGGAACACACAAATGGCGTCGCGATTCAATACATCGTCCTCCAGCCGACATGTCTCCGAGGTAGTATTGCTGCCTCGGGCACCTTATGGTTGTTCTCCTGTGAGTCTAGTTTTTCGTATGCGATGCAAATCTGACAGTTAATTGTAACGTTCAGAGCCTGTTAATGACGATGGGACACACAAATTGCGTCGCGACTCAATACATCGTCCTCCAGCCGACTTGTCTCGAAGGGTCATTTGGTGCCTCGGGCCTCTTATGGTCGTTCTCCTATGAGTCTAGTTTTTCGAATCCGGCGCAAAACTGACAGTTAATTGTAACGTTCAGAGCCTCTTATTGACGATGGAACACACAAATTGCGTCGCGATTCAATACATCGTCCTCCAGCCGACTTGTCTCCAATGGTCTATAGGTGCCTCGGGCACCTTATCGTCGTTCTCCTGTGAGTTTAGTTTTGCGAATCCGACGCAAAACTGACAGTTAATTGTAACGTTCAGAGCCTCTTAATGACTATGGAACACACAAATTGCGTCGCGATTCAATACATCGTCCTCCAGCCGAATTGTCTCCGAGGTTCTATTGCTGCCCCGGGCACCTTTTGGTCGTTCTCCTAGGAGAATAGTTTTTCGAATCCGGCGCAAAACTGACAGTTAATTGTAACGTTCAGAGCCTCTTAATGACGATGGAACACACAAATTGCGTCGCGATTCAATACATCGTCCTCCAGCCAACTTGTCTCCAAGGGTCTAGTGCTGCCTCGGGCACCTTATGGTCGTTCTCCTGTGAGTCTAGATTTTCGAATCCGACGCAAAACTGACAGTTATTTGTAACGTCCAGAGCCTCTTAATGAGGATGGAACACACAAATTGCGTCGCGATTCAATACATCGTCCTCCAGCCGACTTGTCTCCAAGGGTCTTGTGTTGCCTCGGGCACCTTATGGTCGTTCTGCTGTGAGTCTAGATTTTCGAATCCGACGCAAAACTGACAGTGAATTGTAACGTTCAGAGCCTGTTAATGACGATGGGACACACAAATTGCGTCGCGATTCAATACATCGTCCTACAGCCGACTTGTCTCCAAGGGTCTAGTGCTGCCTCGGGCACCGTATGCTCGTTCTCCTGTGAGTCTAGATTTTCGAATGCGATGCAAAACTGACAGTTAATTGTGACGTTCAGAGCCTGATACTGACGATGGAACACACAAATTGCGTCGCGATTCAATACATCGTCCTCCAGCCGACATGTCTCCGAGGTAGTATTGCTGCTCCTGGCACCTCTTGGTCGTTCTCCTATGAGTCTAGTTTTTCGAATCCGACGCAAAACTGACAGTTAATTGTAACGTTCAGAGCCTGATACTGACGATGGAAAACACAAATTGCGTCGCGATTCAATACATCGTCCTCCAGCCGACTTGTCTCCGAGGTAGTATTGCTGCTCCTGGCACCTCTTGGTCGTTCTCCTATGAGTCTAGTTTTTCGAATCCGGCGCAAAACACAATTAATTCTAACGTTCAGAGCCTCTTAATGACGATGGAACACACAAATTGCGTCGCGATTCAATACATCGTCCTACAGCCGACTTGTCTCCAAGGGTCTAGTGCTGCCTCGGGCACCTTATGGTCGTTCTCCTGTGAGTCTAGATTTTCGAATCCGACGCAAAACTGACAGTTAATTGTAACGTTCAGAGCCTCTTAATGACGATGGAACACACAAATTGCGTCGCGATTCAATACATCGTCCTCCAGCCGACTTGTCTCCAATGGTCTATAGCTGCCTCGGGCACCTTATCGTCGTTCTCCTGTGAGTTTAGTTTTGCGAATCCGACGCAAAACTGACAGTTAATTGTAACGTTCAGCACCTGTTAATGACGATGGAACACACAAATTGCGTCGCGATTCAATACATCGTCCTCCAGCCGAATTGTCTCCGAGGTTCTATTGCTGCCCCGGGCACCTTTTGGTCAATCTCCTAGGAGAATAGTTTTTCGAATCCGGCGCAAAACTGACAGTTAATTGTAACGTTCAGAGCCTCTTAATGACGATGGAACACACAAATTGCGTCGCGATTCAATATATCGTCCTCCAGCCGACTTGTCTCCAAGGGTCTAGTGCTGCCTCGGGCACCTTATGGTCGTTCTGCTGTGAGTCTAGATTTTCGAATCAGGCGCAAAACTGACAGTTAATTGTAACGTTCAGAGCCTCTTAATGACGATGGAACACACAAATTGCGTCGCGATTCAATACTTCGTTCTCCAGCCGACTTGTCTCCAAGGGTCTAGTGCAGCCTCGGGCCCCTTATGGTCGTTCTTCTGTGAGTCTAGATTTTCGAATCCGACGCAAAACTGACAGTTAATTGTAACGTTCTGAGCCTGATAATGACGATGGAACACACAATTTTCGTCGCGATTCAATACATCGTCCTCCAGCCGACTTGTCTCCAAGGGTCTAGTGCTGCCTCGGGCACCTTATGGTCGTTCTCCTGTGAGTCTAGATTTTCGAATCCGACGCAAAACTGACAGTTAATTGTAACGTTCAGAGCCTCTTAATGAGGATGGAACACACAAATTGCGTCGCGATTCAATACATCGTCCTCCAGCCGAATTGTCTCCGAGGTACTATCGCTGCCCCGGGCATCTTTTGGTCGTTCTCCTCTGAGTATAGTTTTTCGAAACCGGCTCAAAACTGACAGTTAATTGTAACGTTCAGAGCCTCTTAATGACGATGGAACACACAAATTGCGTCGCGATTCAATACATCGTCCTCCAGCCGACTTGTCTCCAAGGGTCTAGTGCTGCCTCGGGCACCTTATGGTCGTTCTCCTGTGAGTCTAGATTTTCGAATCCGACGCAAAACTGACAGTTAATTGTAACGTTAAGAGCCTCTTAATGACGATGGAACACACAAATTGCGTCGCGATTCAATACATCGTCCTCCAGCCGACTTGTCTCCAAGGGTCTTGTGTTGCCTCGGGCACCTTATGGTCGTTCTGCTGTGAGTCTAGATTTTCGAATCAGGCGCAAAACTGACAGTTAATTGTAACGTTCAGAGCCTCTTAAGAACGATGGAACACACAAATTGCGTCGCGATTCAATACTTCGTCCTCCAGCCGACTTGTCTCCAAGGGTCTTGTGCTGCCTCGGGCCCCTTATTTTCGTTCTTCTGTGAGTCTAGATTTTCGAATCCGACGCAAAACTGACAGTTAATTGTAACGTTCAGAGCCTGTTAATGACGATGGAACACACAAATTGCGTCGCAATTCAATACATCGTCCTCCAGCCGAATTGTCTCCGAGGTTCTATTGCTGCCCCGGGCACCTTTTGGTCGTTCTCCTAGGAGAATAGTTTTTCGAATCCGGCGCAAAACTGACAGTTAATTGTAACGTTCAGAGCCTCTTAATGACGATGGAACACACAAATTGCGTCGCGATTCAATATATCGTCCTCCAGCCGACTTGTCTCCAAGGGTCTAGTGCTGCCTCGGGCACCTTATGGTCGTTCTCCTGTGAGTCTAGATTTTCGAATCCGACGCAAAACTGACAGTTATTTGTAACGTCCAGAGCCTCTTAATGACGATGGAACACACAAATTGCGTCGCGATTCAATACATCGTCCTCCAGCCGACTTGTCTCCAAGGGTCTTGTGTTGCCTCGGGCACCTTATGGTCGTTCTGCTGTGAGTCTAGATTTTCGAATCAGGCGCAAAACTGACAGTTAATTCTAACGTTCAGAGCCTCTTAATGACGATGGAACACACAAATTGCGTCGTGATTCAATACTTCGTTCTCCAGCCGACTTGTCTCCAAGGGTCTAGTGCAGCCTCGGGCCCCTTATGGTAGTTCTTCTGTGAGTCTAGATTTTCGAATCCGACGCAAAACTGACAGTTAATTGTAACGTTCTGAGCCTGATAATGACGATGGAACACACAATTTTCGTCGCGATTCAATACATCGTCCTCCAGCCGACTTGTCTCCAAGAGTCTAGTGCTGCCTCGGGCACCTTATGGTCGTTCTCCTGTGAGTCTAGATTTTCGAATCCGACGCAAAACTGACAGTTAATTGTAACGTTCTGAGCCTGTTAATGACGATGGAACACACAAATTGCGTCGCGATTCAATACATCGTCATCCAGCCGAATTGTCTCCGAGGTACTATTGCTGCCCCGGGCATCTTTTGGTCGTTCTCCTAGGAGTATAGTCTTTCGAATCCGGCTCAAAACTGACAGTTAATTGTAACGTTCAGAGCCTCTTAATGGCGATGGAACACACAAATTGCGTCGCGATTCAATACATCGTCCTCCAGCCGACTTGTCTCCAAGGGTCTAGTGCTGCCTCGGGCACCTTATGGTCGTTCTCCTGTGAGTCTAGATTTTCGAATCCGACGAAAAAACTGACAGTTAATTGTAACGTTAAGAGCCTCTTAATGACGATGGAACACACAAATTGCGTCGCGATTCAATACATCGTCCTCCAGCAGACTTGTCTCCAAGGGTCTTGTGTTGCCTCGGGCACCTTATGGTCGTTCTCCTGTGAGTCTAGATTTTCGAATCAGGCGCAAAACTGACAGTTAATTGTAACGTTCAGAGCCTCTTAAGAACGATGGAACACACAAATTGCGTCGCGATTCAATACTTCGTCCTCCAGCCGACTTGTCTCCAAGGGTCTTGTGCTGCCTCGGGCCCCTTATTTTCGTTCTTCTGTGAGTCTAGATTTTCGAATCCGACGCAAAACTGACAGTTAATTGTAACGTTCTGAGCCTGATAATGACAATGGAACGTACAATTTTCGTCGCGATTCAATACATCGTCCTCCAGCCGAATTGTCTCCAAGGGTCTATTGCTGCCTCGGGCACCTTATGGTCGTTCTCCTGTGAGTCTACATTTTCGAATCCGACGCAAAACTGACAGTTAATTGTAACGTTCAGAGCCTCTTAATGACGATGGAACACACAAATTGCGTCGCGATTCAATACATCGTCCTCCAGCCGACTTGTCTCCAAGGGTCTAGTGCTGCCTCGGGCACCTTATGGTCGTTCTCCTGTGAGTCTAGATTTTCCAATCCGACGCAAAACTGCCGTTAATTGTAACGTTCAGAGCCTCTTAATGACGATGGAACACACAAATTGCGTCGCGATTCAATACATCGTCCTCCAGCCGACTTGTCTCCAAGGTGCTGCCTCGGGCACCTTATGGTCGTTCTCCTGTGAGTCTAGATTTTCGAATCCGACGCAAAACTGACAGTTAATTGTAACGTTCTGAGCCTGTTAATGACGATGGAACACACAAATTGCGTCGCGATTCAATACATCGTCCTCCAGCCGAATTGTCTCCGAGGTACTATTGCTGCCCCGGGCACCTTTTGGTTGTTCTCCTAGGAGTGTTTTTCGAATCCGGTGCAAAACTGACAGTTAATTGTAACGTTCAGAGCCTCTTAATGACGATGGGACACACAAATTGCGTCGCGATTCAATACATCGTCCTCCAGCCGACTTGTCTCCGAGGTAGTATTGCTGCTCCGGGCACCTTTTGGTCGTTCTCCTATGAGTCTAGTTTTTCGAATCCGGCGCAAAACTGACAGTTAATTGTAACGTTCAGAGCCTCTTAATGACGATGGAACACACAAATTGCGTCGCGATTCAATACATAGTACTCCAGCCGACTTGTCTCCAAGGGTCTATAGCTGCCTCGGGCACGTTATGGTCGTTCTCCTGTGAGTTTAGTTTTTCGAATCCGACGCAAAACTGACAGTTAATTGTAACGTTCAGAGCCTGTTAATGACGATGGAACACACAAATTGCGTCGCGATTCAATACATCGTCCTCCAGCCGAATTGTCTCCGAGGTACTATTGCTGCCCCGGGAACCTTTTGGTCGTTCTCCAAGGAGTATAGTTTTTCGAATCCGGCTCAAAAGTGACAGTTAATTGTAACGTTCAGAGACTCTTAATGACGATGGAGCACACAAATTGCGTCGCGATTCAATACATCGTCCTCCAGCCGACTTGTCTCCAAGGGTCTAGTGCTGCCTCGGGCACCTTATGGTCGTTCTCCTGTGAGTCTAGATTTTCGAATCCGACGCAAAACTGACAGTTAATTGTAACGTTCAGAGCCTCTTATTGACGATGGAACACACAAATTGCGTCGCGATTCAATACATCGTCCTCCAGCCGACTTGTCTCCAATGGTCTATAGGTGCCTCGGGCACCTTATCGTCGTTCTCCTGTGAGTTTAGTTTTGCGAATCCGACGCAAAACTGACAGTTAATTGTAACGTTCAGAGCCTCTTAATGACGATGGAACACACAAATTGCGTCGCGATTCAATACATCGTCCTCCAGCCGAATTGTCTCCGAGGTTCTATTGCTGCCCCGGGCACCTTTTGGTCGTTCTCCTAGGAGAATAGTTTTTCGAATCCGGCGCAAAACTGACAGTTAATTGTAACGTTCAGAGCCTCTTAATGACGATGGAACACACAAATTGCGTCGCGATTCAATACATCGTCCTCCAGCCAACTTGTCTCCAAGGGTCTAGTGCTGCCTCGGGCACCTTATGGTCGTTCTCCTGTGAGTCTAGATTTTCGAATCCGACGCAAAACTGACAGTTATTTGTAACGTCCAGAGCCTCTTAATGAGGATGGAACACACAAATTGCGTCGCGATTCAATACATCGTCCTCCAGCCGACTTGTCTCCAAGGGTCTTGTGTTGCCTCGGGCACCTTATGGTCGTTCTGCTGTGAGTCTAGATTTTCGAATCAGGCGCAAAACTGACAGTTAATTGTAACGTTCAGAGCCTCTTAATGACGATGGAACACACAAATTGCGTCGCGATTCAATACTTCGTCCTCCAGCCGACTTGTCTCCAAGGGTCTAGTGCTGCCTCGGGCCCCTTATGGTCGTTCTTCTGTGAGTCTAGATTTTCGAATCCGACGCAAAACTGACAGTTAATTGTAACGTTCTGAGCCTGATAATGACGATGGAACACACAATTTTCGTCGCGATTCAATACATCGTCCTCCAGCCGACTTATCTCCAAGGGTCTAGTGCTGCCTCGGGCACCTTATGGTCGTTCTCCTGTGAGTCTAGATTTTCGAATCCGACGCAAAACTGACAGTTAATTGTAACGTTCAGAGCCTCTTAATGACGTTGGAACACACAAATTGCGTCGCGATTCAATACATCGTCCTCCAGCCGACTTGTCTCCAAGGGTCTGGTGCTGCCTCGGGCACCTTATGGTCGTTCTCCTGTGAGTCTAGATTTTCGAATCCGACGCAAAACTGACAGTTAATTGTAACGTTCTGAGCCTGTTAATGACGATGGAACACACAAATTGCGTCGCGATTCAATACATCGTCCTCCAGCCGAATTGTCTCCGAGGTACTATTGCTGCCCCGGGCATCTTTTGGTCGTTCTCCTAGGAGTATAGTTTTTCGAATCCGGCTCAAAACTGACAGTTAATTGTAACGTTCAGAGCCTCTTAATGACGATGGAACACACAAATTGCGTCGCGATTCAATATATCGTCCTCCAGCCGACTTGTCTCCAAGGGTCTAGTGCTGCCTCGGGCACCTTATGGTCGTTCCCCTGTGAGTCTAGATTTTCGAATCCGACGCAAAACTGACAGTTAATTGTAACGTTAAGAGCCTCTTAATGACGATGGAACACACAAATTGCGTCGCGATTCAATACATCGTCCTCCAGCCGACTTGTCTCCAAGGGTCTTGTGTTGCCTCGGTCACCTTATGGTCGTTCTCCTGTGAGTCTAGATTTTCGAATCAGGCGCAAAACTGACAGTTAATTGTAACGTTCAGAGCCTCTTAAGAACGATGGAACACACAAATTGCGTCGCGATTCAATACTTCGTCCTCCAGCCGACTTGTCTCCAAGGGCCTTGTGCTGCCTCGGGCCCCTTATTTTCGTTCTTCTGTGAGTCTAGATTTTCGAATCCGACGCAAAACTGACAGTTAATTTTAACGTTCTGAGCCTGATAATGACAATGGAACGTACAATTTTCGTCGCGATTCAATACATCGTCCTCCAGCCGAATTGTCTCCAAGGGTCTATTGCTGCCTCGGGCACCTTATGGTCGTTCTCCTGTGAGTCTACATTTTCGAATCCGACGCATAACTGACAGTTAATTGTAACGTTCAGAGCTTCTTAATGACGATGGAACACACAAATTGCGTCGCGATTCAATACATCGTCCTCCAGCCGAATTGTCTCCAAGGGTCTAGTGCTGCCTCGGGCACCTTATGGTCGTTCTCCTGTGAGTCTAGATTTTCGAATCCGACGCAAAACTGACAGTTAATTGTAACGTTCAGAGCCTCTTAATGACGATGGAACACACAAATTGCGTCGCGATTCAATACATCGTCCTCCAGCCGACTTGTCTCCAAGGTGCTGCCTCGGGCACCTTATGGTCGTTCTCCTGTGAGTCTAGATTTTCGAATCCGACGCAAAACTGACAGTTAATTGTAACGTTCTGAGCCTGTTAATGACGATGGAACACACAAATTGCGTCGCGATTCAATACATCGTCCTCCAGCCGAATTGTCTCCGAGGTACTATTGCTGCCCCGGGCACCTTTTGGTCGTTCTCCTAGGAGTGTTTTTCGAATCCGGTGCAAAACTGACAGTAAATTGTAACGTTCAGAGCCTCTTAATGACGATGGGACACACAAATTGCGTCGCGATTCAATACATCGTCCTCCAGCCGACTTGTCTCCAAGGGTCTAGTGCTGCCTCGGGCACCTTATGGTCGTTCTCCTGTGAGTCTAGATTTTCGAATCCGACGCAAAACTGACAGTTAATTGTAGCGTTCAGAGCCTCTTAATGACGATGGAACACACAAATTGCGTCGCGATTCAATACATAGTCCTCCAGCCGACTTGTCTCCAAGGGTCTATAGCTGCCTCGGGCACCTTACCGTCGTTCTCCTGTGAGTTTAGTTTTTCGAATCCGACGCAAAACTGACAGTTAATTGTAACGTTCAGAGCCTGATAATGACGATGGAACACACAAATTGCGTCGCGATTCAATACATCGTCCTCCAGCCGAATTGTCTCCGAGGTACTATTGCTGCCCCGGGCACCTTATGGTCGTTCTCCTAGGAGTATAGTTTTTCGAATCCGGCTCAAAACTGACAGTTAATTGTAACGTTCAGAGCCTCTTAGTGACGATGGAGCACACAAATTGCGTCGCGATTCAATACATCGTCCTCCAGCCGACTTGTCTCCAAGGGTCTAGTGCTGCCTCGGGCACCTTATGGTCGTTCTCCTGTGAGTCTAGATTTTCGAATCCGACGCAAAACTGACAGTTAATTGTAACGTTCAGAGCCTCTTATTGACGATGGAACACACAAATTGCGTCGCGATCAATACATCGTCCTCCAGCCGACTTGTCTCCAATGATCTATAGCTGCCTCGGGCACCTTATCGTCGTTCTCCTGTGAGTTTAGTTTTGCGAATCCGACGCAAAACTGACAGTTAATTGTAGCGTTCAGAGCCTCTTAATGACGATGGAACACACAAATTGCGTCGCGATTCAATACATCGTCCTCCAGCCGAATTGTCTCCGAGGTTCTATTGCTGCCCCGGGCACCTTTTGGTCGTTCTCCTAGGAGAATAGTTTTTCGAATCCGGCGCAAAACTGACAGTTAATTGTAACGTTCAGAGCCTCTTAATGACGATGGAACACACAAATTGCGTCGCGATTCAATACATCGTCCTCCAGCCAACTTGTCTCCAAGGGTCTAGTGCTGCCTCGGGCACCTTATGGTCGTTCTCCTGTGAGTCTAGATTTTCGAATCCGACGCAAAACTGACAGTTATTTGTAACGTCCAGAGCCTCTTAATGACGATGGAACACACAAATTGCGTCGCGATTCAATACATCGTCCTCCAGCTGACTTGTCTCCAAGGGTCTATAGCTGCCTCGGTTACCTTATCGTCGTTCTCCTGTGAGTTTAGTTTTTCGAATCCGACGCAAAATTGACAGTTAATTGTAACGTTCAGAGCCTGTTAATGACGATGGAACACACAAATTGCGTCGCGATTCAATACATCGTCCTCCAGCCGAATTGTCTCCGAGGTACTATTGCTGCCCCGGGCACCTTTTGGTCGTTCTCCTAGGAGTATTGTTTTTCGAATCCGGCGCAAAACTGACAGTTAATTGTAACGTTCAGAGCCTCTTAATGACGATGGAACATACAAATTGCGTCGCGATTCAATACATCGTCCTCCAGCCGACTTGTCTCCAAGGGTCTAGTGCTGCCTCGGGCACCTTATGGTCGTTCTCCTGTGAGTCTAGATTTTCGAATTCGACGCAAAACTGACAGTTAATTGTAACGTTAAGAGCCTGATAATGACGATGGAACACACAAATTGAGTCGCGATTCAATACATCGTCCTCCAGCCGACTTGTCTCCAAGGGTCTTGTGTTGCCTCGGGCACCTTATGGTCGTTCTGCTGTGAGTCTAGATTTTCGAATCAGGCGCAAAACTGACAGTTAATTGTAACGTTCAGATCCTCTTAATGACGATGGAACACACAAATTGCGTCGCGATTCAATACTTCGTCCTCCAGCCGACTTGTCTCCAAGGGTCTAGTGCTGCCTCAGGCCCCTTATGGTCGTTCTTCTGTGAGTCAAGATTTTCAAATCCGACGCAAAACTGACAGTTAATTGTAACGTTCTGAGCCTGATAATGACGATGGAACACACAATTTTCGTCGCGATTCAATACATCGTCCTCCAGCCGACTTGTCTCCAAGGGTCTAGTGCTGCCTCGGGCACTTTATGGTCGTTCTCCTGTGAGTCTAGATTTTCGAATCCGACGCAAACTGACAGTTAATTGTAACGTTCAGAGCCTCTTAATGACGATGGAACACACAAATTGCGTCGCGATTCAATACATCGTCCTCCAGCCGACTTGTCTCCAAGGGTCTGGTGCTGCCTCGGGCACCTTATGGTCGTCCTCCTGTGAGTCTAGATTTTCGAATCCGACGCAAAACTGACAGTTAATTGTAACGTTCAGAGCCTGTTAATGACGATGGAACACACAAATTGCGTCGCGATTCAATACATCGTCCTCCAGCCGAATTGTCTCCGAGGTACTATTGCTGCCCCGGGCATCTTTTGGTCGTTCTCCTAGGAGTATAGTTTTTCGAATCCGGCTCAAAACTGACAGTTAATTGTAACGTTCAGAGCCTCTTAATGACGATGGAACACACAAATTGCGTCGCGATTCAATACATCGTCCTCCAGCCGACTTGTCTCCAAGGGTCTAGTGCTGCCTCGGGCACCTTATGGTCGTTCTCCTGTGAGTCTAGATTTTCGAATCCGACGCAAAACTGACAGTTAATTGTAACGTTCAGAGCCTCTTAATGACGATGGAACACACAAATTGCGTCGCGATTCAATACAACGTCCTACAGCCGACTTGTCTCCAAGGGTCTAGTGCTGCCTCGGGCACCTTATGGTCGTTCTCCTATGAGTCTAGTTTTTCGAATCCGGCGCAAAACTGACAATTAATTGTAACGTTCAGAGCCTCTTAATGACGATGGAACACACAAATTGCGTCGCGATTCAATACATCGTCCTCCATCCGACTTGTCTCCGAGGTAGTATTGCTGCTCCGGGCACCTTTTGGTCGTTCTCCTATGTGTCTAGTTTTTCGAATCCGGCGCAAAACTGACAATTAATTGTAACGTTCAGAGCCTCTTAATGACGATGGAACACACAAATTGCGTCGCGATTCAATACATAGTCCTCCAGCCGACTTGTCTCCAAGGGTCTATAGCTGCCTCGGGCACCTTATCGTCGTTCTCCTGTGAGTTTAGTTTTTCGAATCCGACGCAAAACTGACAGTTAATTGTAACGTTCAGAGCCTGTTAATGACGATGGAACACACAAATTGCGTCGCGATTCAATACATCGTCCTCCAGCCGAATTCTCTCCGAGGTACTATTGCTGCCCCGGGAACCTTTTGGTCGTTCTCCAAGGAGTATAGTTTTTCGAATCCGGCTCAAAAGTGACAGTTAATTGTAACGTTCAGAGACTCTTAATGACGATGGAGCACACAAATTGCGTCGCGATTCAATACATCGTCCTCCAGCCGACTTGTCTCCAAGGGTCTAGTGCTGCCTCGGGCACCTTATGGTCGTTCTCCTGTGAGTCTAGATTTTCGAATCCGACGCAAAACTGACAGTTAATTGTAACGTTCAGAGCCTCTTAATGACGATGGAACACACAAATTGCGTCGCGATTCAATACATCGTCCTCCAGCCGACTTGTCTCCAATGGTCTATAGCTGCCTCGGGCACCTTATCGTCGTTCTCCTGTGAGTTTAGTTTTGCGAATCCGACGCAAAACTGACAGTTAATTGTAACGTTCAGAGCCTGTTAATGACGATGGAACACACAAATTGCGTCGCGATTCAATACATCGTCCTCCAGCCGAATTGTCTCCGAGGTACTACTGCTGCCCCGGGCACCTTTTGGTCGTTCTCCTAGGAGTATTGTTTTTCGAATCCGGCGCAAAACTGACAGTTAATTGTAACGTTCAGAGCCTCTTAATGACGATGGAACATACAAATTGCGTCGCGATTCAATACATCGTCCTCCAGCCGACTTGTCTCCAAGGGTCAAGTGCTGCCTCCGGCACCTTATGGTCGTTCTCCTGTGAGTCTAGATTTTCGAATTCGACGCAAAACTGACAGTTAATTGTAACGTTAAGAGCCTCTTAATGACGATGGAACACACAAATTGCGTCGCGATTCAATACATCGTCCTCCAGCCGACTTGTCTCCAAGGGTCTTGTGTTGCCTCGGGCACCTTATGGTCGTTCTGCTGTGAGTCTAGATTTTCGAATCAGGCGCAAAACTGACAGTTAATTGTAACGTTCAGAGCCTCTTAATGACGATGGAACACACAAATTGCGTCGCGATTCAATACTTCGTCCTCCAGCCGACTTGTCTCCAAGGGTCTAGTGCTGCCTCGGGCCCCTTATGGTCGTTCTTCTGTGAGTCTAGATTTTCAAATCCGACGCAAAACTGACAGTTAATTGTAACGTTCTGAGCCTGATAATGACGATGGAACACACAATTTTCGTCGCGATTCAATAAATCGTCCTCCAGCCGACTTGTCTCCAAGGGCCTAGTGCTGCCTCGGGCACCTTATGGTCGTTCTCCTGTGAGTCTAGATTTTCGAATCCGACGCAAAACTGACAGTTAATTCTAACGTTCAGAGCATCTTAATGACGATGGAACACACAAATTGCGTCGCGATTCAATACATCGTCCTCCAGCCGACTTGTCTCCAAGGGTCTGGTGCTGCCTCGGGCACCTTATGGTCGTTCTGCTGTGAGTCTAGATTTTCGAATCAGGCGCAAAACTGACAGTTAATTGTAACGTTCAGAGCCTCTTAATGACGATGGAACACACAAATTGCGTCGCGATTCAATACTTCGTCCTCCAGCCGACTTGTCTCCAAGGGTCTAGTGCTGCCTCGGGCCCCTTATGGTCGTTCTTCTGTGAGTCTAGATTTTCGAATCCGACGCAAAACTGACAGTTAATTGTAACGTTCTGAGCCTGGTAATGACGATGGAACACACAATTTTCGTCGCGATTCAATACATCGTCCTCCAGCCGACTTGTCTCCAAGGGTCAAGTGCTGCCTCGGGCCCCTTATGGTCGTTCTTCTGTGAGTCTAGATTTTCGAATCCGACGCAAAACTGACAGTTAATTGTAACGTTCAGAGCCTCTTAATGACGATGGAACACACAAATTGCGTCGCGATTCAATACATCGTCCTCCAGCCGACTTGTCTCCAAGGGTCTATAGCTGCCTCGGGCACCTTATGGTCGTTCTGCTGTGAGTCTAGATTTTCGAATCAGGCGCAAAACTGACAGTTAATTGTAACGTTCAGAGCCTCTTAATGACGATGGAACACACAAATTGCGTCGCGATTCAATACTTCGTCCTCCAGCCGACTTGTCTCCAAGGGTCTAGTGCTGCCTCGGGCCCCTTATGGTCGTTCTTCTGTGAGTCTAGATTTTCGAATCCGACGCAAAACTGACAGTTAATTGTAACGTTCTGAGCCTGATAATGACGATGGAACACACAATTTTCGTCGCGATTCAATACTTCGTCCTCCAGCCGACTTGTCTCCAAGGGTCTTGTGCTGCCTCGGGCCCCTTATTTTCGTTCTTCTGTGAGTCTAGATTTTCGAATCCGACGCAAAACTGACAGTTAATTGTAACGTTCTGAGCCTGATAATGACAATGGAACGTACAATTTTCGTCGCGATTCAATACATCGTCCTCCAGCCGAATTGTCTCCAAGGGGCTATTGCTGCCTCGGGCACCTTATGGTCGTTCTCCTGTGAGTCTACATTTTCGAATCCGACGCAAACCTGACAGTTAATTGTAACGTTCAGAGCCTCTTAATGACGATGGAACACACAAATTGCGTCGCGATTCAATACATCGTCCTCCAGCCGACTTGTCTCCAAGGGTCTAGTGCTGCCTCGGGCACCTTATGGTCGTTCTCCTGTGAGTCTAGATTTTCGAATCCGACGCAAAACTGACAGTTAATTGTAACGTTCAGAGCCTCTTAATGACGATGGAACACACAAATTGCGTCGCGATTCAATACATCGTCCTCCAGCCGACTTGTCTCCAAGGTGCTGCCTCGGGCACCTTATGGTCGTTCTCCTGTGAGTCTAGATTTTCGAATCCGACGCAAAACTGACAGTTAATTGTAACGTTCTGAGCCTGTTAATGACGATGGAACACACAAATTGCGTCGCGATTCAATACATCGTCCTCCAGCCGAATTGTCTCCGAGGTACTATTGCTGCCCCGGGCACCTTTTGGTCGTTCTCCTAGGAGTGTTTTTCGAATCCGGTGCAAAACTGACAGTTAATTGTAACGTTCAGAGCCTCTTAATGACGATGGGACACACAAATTGCGTCGCGATTCAATACATCGTCCTCCAGCCGACTTGTCTCCAAGGGTCTAGTGCTGCCTCGGGCACCTTATGGTCGTTCTCCTGTGAGTCTAGATTTTCGAATCCGACGCAAAACTGACAGTTAATTGTAGCGTTCAGAGCCTCTTAATGACGATGGAACTCACAAATTGCGTCGCGATTCAATACATAGTCCTCCAGCCGACTTGTCTCCAAGGGTCTATAGCTGCCTCGGGCACCTTATCGTCGTTCTCCTGTGAGTTTAGTTTTTCGAATCCGACGCAAAACTGACAGTTAATTGTAACGTTCAGAGCCTGTTAATGACGATGGAACACACAAATTGCGTCGCGATTCAATACATCGTCCTCCAGCCGAATTGTCTCCGAGGTACTATTGCTGCCCCGGGCACCTTATGGTCGTTCTCCTAGGAGTATAGTTTTTCGAATCCGGCTCAAAGCTGACAGTTAATTGTAACGTTCAGAGCCTCTTAATGACGATGGAGCACACAAATTGCGTCGCGATTCAATACATCGTCCTCCAGCCGACTTGTCTCCAAGGGTCTAGTGCTGCCTCGGGCACCTTATGGTCGTTCTGCTGTGAGTCTAGATTTTCGAATCAGGCGCAAAACTGACAGTTAATTGTAACGTCCAGAGCCTCTTAATAACGATGGAACACACAAATTGCGTCGCGATTCAATACATCGTCCTCCAGCCGACTTGTCTCCAAGGGTCTATAGCTGCCTCGGTTACCTTATCGTCGTTCTCCTGTGAGTTTAGTTTTTCGAATCCGACGCAAAATTGACAGTTAATTGTAACGTTCAGAGCCTGTTAATGACGATGGAACACACAAATTGCGTCGCGATTCAATACATCGTCCTCCAGCCGAATTGTCTCCGAGGTACTATTGCTGCCCCGGGCACCTTTTGGTCGTTCTCCTAGGAGTATTGTTTTTCGAATCCGGCGCAAAACTGACAGTTAATTGTAACGTTCAGAGCCTCTTAATGACGATGGAACATACAAATTGCGTCGCGATTCAATACATCGTCCTCCAGCCGACTTGTCTCCAAGGGTCTAGTGCTGCCACGGGCACCTTATGGTCGTTCTCCTGTGAGTCTAGATTTTCGAATTCGACGCAAAACTGGCAGTTAATTGTAACGTTAAGAGCCTCTTAATGACGATGGAACACACAAATTGCGTCGCGATTCAATACATCGTCCTCCAGCCGACTTGTCTCCAAGGGTCTTGTGTTGCCTCGGGCACCTTATGGTCGTTCTGCTGTGAGTCTAGATTTTCGAATCAGGCGCAAAACTGACAGTTAATTGTAACGTTCAGAGCCTCTTAATGACGATGGAACACACAAATTGCGTCGCGATTCAATACTTCGTCCTCCAGCCGACTTGTCTCCAAGGGTCTAGTGCTGCCTCGGGCCCCTTATGGTCGTTCTTCTGTGAGTCTAGATTTTCAAATCCGACGCAAAACTGACAGTTAATTGTAACTTTCTGAGCCTGATAATGACGATGGAACACACAAATTGCGTCGCGATTCAATACATCGTCCTCCAGCCGACTTGTCTCCAAGGGTCTAGTGCTGCCTCGGGCACCTTATGGTCGTTCTCCTGTGAGTCTAGATTTTCGAATCCTACGCAAAACTGACAGTTATTTGTAACGTCCAGAGCCTCTTAATGACGATGGAACACACAAATTGCGTCGCGATTCAATACATCGTCCTCCAGCCGACTTGTCTCCAAGGGTCTATAGCTGCCTCGGTTACCTTATCGTCGTTCTCCTGTGAGTTTAGTTTTTCGAATCCGACGCAAAATTGACAGTTAATTGTAACGTTCAGAGCCTGTTAATGACGATGGAACACACAAATTGCGTCGCGATTCAATACATCGTCCTCCAGCCGAATTGTCTCCGAGGTACTATTGCTGCCCCGGGCACCTTTTGGTCGTTCTCCTAGGAGTATTGTTTTTCGAATCCGGCGCAAAACTGACAGTTAATTGTAACGTTCAGAGCCTCTTAATGACGATGGAACACACAAATTGCGTCGCGATTCAATACATCGTCGTCCAGCCGACTTGTCTCCAAGGGTGTAGTGCTGCCTCGGGCACCTTATGGTCGTTCTCCTGTGAGTCTAGATTTTCGAATTCGACGCAAAACTGACAGTTAATTGTAACGTTAAGAGCCTCTTAATGACGATGGAACACACAAATTGCGTCGCGATTCAATACTTCGTCCTCCAGCCGACTTGTCTCCAAGGGTCTATAGCTGCCTCGGGCACCTTATCGTCGTTCTCCTGTTAGTTTAGTTTTTCGAATCCGACGCAAAACTGACAGTTAATTGTAACGTTCAGAGCCTGTTAATGACGATGGAACACACAAATTGCGTCGCGATTCAATACATCGTCGTCCAGCCGAATTGTCTCCGAGGTACTATTGCTGCCCCGGGAACCTTTTGGTCGTTCTCCAAGGAGTATAGTTTTTCGAATCCGGCTCAAAAGTGACAGTTAATTGTAACGTTCAGAGACTCTTAATGACGATGGAGCACACAAATTGCGTCGCGATTCAATACATCGTCCTCCAGCCGACTTGTCTCCAAGGGTCTAGTGCTGCCTCGGGCACCTTATGGTCGTTCTCCTGTGAGTCTAGATTTTCGAATCCGACGCAAAACTGACAGTTAATTGTAACGTTCAGAGCCTCTTAATGACGATGGAACACACAAATTGCGTCGCGATTCAATACATCGTCCTCCAGCCGACTTGTCTCCAATGGTCTATAGCTGCCTCGGGCACCTTATCGTCGTTCTCCTGTGAGTTTAGTTTTGCGAATCCGACGCAAAACTGACAGTTAATTGTAACGTTCAGAGCCTGTTAATGACGATGGAACACACAAATTGCGTCGCGATTCAATACATCGTGTTCCAGCCGAATTGTCTCCGAGGTACTACTGCTGCCCCGGGCACCTTTTGGTCGTTCTCCTAGGAGTATTGTTTTTCGAATCCGGCGCAAAACTGACAGTTAATTGTAACGTTCAGAGCCTCTTAATGACGATGGAACATACAAATTGCGTCGCGATTCAATACATCGTCCTCCAGCCGACTTGTCTCCAAGGGTCAAGTGCTGCCTCGGGCACCTTATGGTCGTTCTCCTGTGAGTCTAGATTTTCGAATTCGACGCAAAACTGACAGTTAATTGTAACGTTAAGAGCCTCTTAATGACGATGGAACACACAAATTGCGTCGCGATTCAATACATCGTCCTCCAGCCGACTTGTCTCCAAGGGTCTTGTGTTGCCTCGGGCACCTTATGGTCGTTCTGCTGTGAGTCTAGATTTTCGAATCAGGCGCAAAACTGACAGTTAATTGTAACGTTCAGAGCCTCTTAATGACGATGGAACACACAAATTGCGTCGCGATTCAATACTTCGTCCTCCAGCCGACTTGTCTCCAAGGGTCTAGTGCTGCCTCGGGCCCCTTATGGTCGTTCTTCTGTGAGTCTAGATTTTCAAATCCGACGCAAAACTGACAGTTAATTGTAACGTTCTGAGCCTGATAATGACGATGGAACACACAATTTTCGTCGCGATTCAATAAATCGTCCTCCAGCCGACTTGTCTCCAAGGGCCTAGTGCTGCCTCGGGCACCTTATGGTCGTTCTCCTGTGAGTCTAGATTTTCGAATCCGACGCAAAACTGACAGTTAATTCTAACGTTCAGAGCATCTTAATGACGATGGAACACACAAATTGCGTCGCGATTCAATACATCGTCCTCCAGCCGACTTGTCTCCAAGGGTCTGGTGCTGCCTCGGGCACCTTATGGTCGTTCTGCTGTGAGTCTAGATTTTCGAATCAGGCGCAAAACTGACAGTTAATTGTAACGTTCAGAGCCTCTTAATGACGATGGAACACACAAATTGCGTCGCGATTCAATACTTCGTCCTCCAGCCGACTTGTCTCCAAGGGTCTAGTGCTGCCTCGGGCCCCTTATGGTCGTTCTTCTGTGAGTCTAGATTTTCAAATCCGACGCAAAACTGACAGTTAATTGTAACGTTCTGAGCCTGGTAATGACGATGGAACACACAATTTTCGTCGCGATTCAATACATCGTCCTCCAGCCGACTTGTCTCCAAGGGTCTAGTGCTGCCTCGGGCCCCTTATGGTCGTTCTTCTGTGAGTCTAGATTTTCGAATCCGACGCAAAACTGACAGTTAATTGTAACGTTCAGAGCCTCTTAATGACGATGGAACACACAAATTGCGTCGCGATTCAATACATCGTCCTCCAGCCGACTTGTCTCCAAGGGTCTATAGCTGCCTCGGGCACCTTATGGTCGTTCTGCTGTGAGTCTAGATTTTCGAATCAGGCGCAAAACTGACAGTTAATTGTAACGTTCAGAGCCACTTAATGACGATGGAACACACAAATTGCGTCGCGATTCAATACTTCGTCCTCCAGCCGACTTGTCTCCAAGGGTCTATTGCTGCCTCGGGCCCCTTATGGTCGCTCTTCTGTGAGTCTAGATTTTCGAATCCGACGCAAAACTGACAGTTAATTGTAACGTTCTGAGCCTGATAATGACGATGGAACACACAATTTTCGTCGCGATTCAATACTTCGTCCTCCAGCCGACTTGTCTCCAAGGGTCTTGTGCTGCCTCGGGCCCCTTATTTTCGTTCTTCTGTGAGTCTAGATTTTCGAATCCGACGCAAAACTGACAGTTAATTGTAACGTTCTGAGCCTGATAATGACAATGGAACGTACAATTTTCGTCGCGATTCAATACATCGTCCTCCAGCCGAATTGTCTCCAAGGGGCTATTGCTGCCTCGGGCACCTTATGGTCGTTCTCCTGTGAGTCTACATTTTCGAATCCGACGCAAACCTGACAGTTAATTGTAACGTTCAGAGCCTCTTAATGACGATGGAACACACAAATTGCGTCGCGATTCAATACATCGTCCTCCAGCCGACTTGTCTCCAAGGGTCTAGTGCTGCCTCGGGCACCTTATGGTCGTTCTCCTGTGAGTCTAGATTTTCGAATCCGACGCAAAACTGACAGTTAATTGTAACGTTCAGAGCCTCTTAATGACGATGGAACACACAAATTGCGTCGCGATTCAATACATCGTCCTCCAGCCGACTTGTCTCCAAGGGTCTAGTGCTGCCTCGGGCACCTTATGGTCGTTCTCCTGTGAGTCTAGATTTTCGAATCCGACGCAAAACTGACAGTTAATTGTAACGTTCAGAGCCTCTTAATGACGATGGAACACACAAATTGCGTCGCGATTCAATACATCGTCCTCCAGCCGAATTGTCTCCGAGGTTCTATTGCTGCACCGGGCACCTTTTGGTCGTTCTCCTAGGAGAATAGTTTTTCGAATCCGGCGCAAAACTGACAGTTAATTGTAACGTTCAGAGCCTCTTAATGACGATGGAACACACAAATTGCGTCGCGATTCAATACATCGTCCTCCAGCCAACTTGTCTCCAAGGGTCTTGTGCTGCCTCGGGCACCTTATGGTCGTTCTCCTGTGAGTCTAGATTTTCGAATCCGACGCAAAACTGACAGTTATTTGTAACGTCCAGAGCCTCTTAATAACGATGGAGCACACAAATTGCGTCGCGATTCAATACATCGTCCTCCAGCCGAATTGTCTCCGAGGTACTATTGCTGCCCCGGGCACCTTTTGGTCGTTCTCCTAGGAGTATTGTTTTTCGAATCCGGCGCAAAACTGACAGTTAATTGTAACGTTCAGAGCTTCTTAATGACGATGGAACATACAAATTGCGTCGCGATTCAATACATCGTCCTCCAGCCGACTTGTCTCCAAGGGTCTAGTGCTGCCTCGGGCACCTTATGGTCGTTCTCCTGTGAGTCTAGATTTTCGAATTCGACGCAAAACTGACAGTTAATTGTAACGTTAAGAGCCTCTTAATGACGATGGAACACACAAATTGCGTCGCGATTCAATACATCGTCCTCCAGCCGACTTGTCTCCAAGGGTCTTGTGTTGCCTCGGGCACCTTATGGTCGTTCTGCTGTGAGTCTAGATTTTCGAATCAGGCGCAAAACTGACAGTTAATTGTAACGTTCAGAGCCTCTTAATGACGATGGAACACACAAATTGCGTCGCGATTCAATACTTCGTCCTCCAGCCGACTTGTCTCCAAGGGTCTAGTGCTGCCTCGGGCCCCTTATGGTCGTTCTTCTGTGAGTCTAGATTTTCAAATCCGACGCAAAACTGACAGTTAATTGTAACGTTCTGAGCCTGATAATGACGATGGAACACACAAATTGCGTCGCGATTCAATACATCGTCCTCCAGCCGACTTGTCTCCAAGGGTCTAGTGCTGCCTCGGGCACCTTATGGTCGTTCTCCTGTGAGTCTAGATTTTCGAATCCTACGCAAAACTGACAGTTATTTGTAACGTCCAGAGCCTCTTAATGACGATGGAACACACAAATTGCGTCGCGATTCAATACATCGTCCTCCAGCCGACTTGTCTCCAAGGGTCTATAGCTGCCTCGGTTACCTTATCGTCGTTCTCCTGTGAGTTTAGTTTTTCGAATCCGACGCAAAATTGACAGTTAATTGTAACGTTCAGAGCCTGTTAATGACGATGGAACACACAAATTGCGTCGCGATTCAATACATCGTCCTCCAGCCGAATAGTCTCCGAGGTACTATTGCTGCCCCGGGCACCTTTTGGTCGTTCTCCTAGGAGTATTGTTTTTCGAATCCGGCGCAAAACTGACAGTTAATTGTAACGTTCAGAGCCTCTTAATGACGATGGAACTCACAAATTGCGTCGCGATTCAATACATCGTCCTCCAGCCGACTTGTCTCCAAGGGTCTAAAGCTGCCTCGGGCACCTTATGGTCGTTCTCCTGTGAGTTTAGTTTTTCGAATCCGACGCAAAACTGACAGTTAATTGCAACGTTCAGAGCCTGTTAATGACGATGGAACACACAAATTGCGTCGCGATTCAATACATCGTCCTCCAGCCGAATTGTCTCCGAGGTACTATTGCTGCCCCGGGCACCTTTTGGTCGTTCTCCTAGGAGTATAGTTTTTCGTATCCGGCTCAAAACTGACAGTTAATTGTAACGTTCAGAGCCTGTTAATGACGATGGAAGACACAAATTGCGTCGCGATTCAATACATCGTCCTCCAGCCGACTTGTCTCCAAGGGTGTAGTGCTGCCTCGGGCACCTTATGGTCGTTCTCCTGTGAGTCTAGATTTTCGAATTCGACGCAAAACTGACAGTTAATTGTAACGTTAAGAGCCTCTTAATGACGATGGAACACACAAATTGCGTCGCGATTCAATACATCGTCCTCCAGCCGACTTGTCTCCAAGGGTCTTGTGTTGCCTCGGGCACCTTATGGTCGTTCTGCTGTGAGTCTAGATTTTCGAATCAGGCGCAAAACTGACAGTTAATTGTAACGTTCAGAGCCTGTTAATGACGATGGAACACACAAATTGCGTCGCGATTCAATACATCGTCCTCAAGCCTAATTGTCTCCGAGGTACTATTGCTGCCCCGGGCATCTTTTGGTCGTTCTCCTAGGAGTATTGTTTTTCGAATCCGGCTCAAAACTGACAGTTAATTGTAACGTTCAGAGCCTCTTAATGACGATGGAACACACAAATTGCGTCGCGATTCAATACATCGTCCTCCAGCCGACTTGTCTCCAAGGGTCTAGTGCTGCCTCGGGCACCTTATGGTCGTTCTCCTGTGAGTCTAGATTTTCGAATCCGACGCAAAACTGACAGTTAATTGTAACGTTCAGAGCCTGTTAATGACGATGGAACACACAAATTGCGTCGCGATTCAATACATCGTCCTCAAGCCTAATTGTCTCCGAGGTACTATTGCTGCCCCGGGCATCTTTTGGTCGTTCTCCTAGGAGTATAGTTTTTCGAATCCGGCTCAAAACTGACAGTTAATTGTAACGTTCAGAGCCTCTTAATGACGATGGAACACACAAATTGCGTCGCGATTCAATACATCGTCCTCCAGCCGACTTGTCTCCAAGGGTCTAGTGCTGCCTCGGGCACCTTATGGTCGTTCTCCTGTGAGTTTAGTTTTTCGAATCCGTCGCAAAACTGACAGTTAATTGTAACGTTCAGAGCCTGTTAATGACGATGGAACACACAAATTGCGTCGCGATTCAATACATCGTCCTCCAGCCGAATTGTCTCCGAGGTACTATTGCTGCCCCGGGAACCTTTTGGTCGTTCTCCAAGGAGTATAGTTTTTCGAATCCGGCTCAAAAGTGACAGTTAATTGTAACGTTCAGAGACTCTTAATGACGATGGAGCACACAAATTGCGTCGCGATTCAATACATCGTCCTCCAGCCGACTTGTCTCCAAGGGTCTAGTGCTGCCTCGGGCACCTTATGGTCGTTCTCCTGTGAGTCTAGATTTTCGAATCCGACGCAAAACTGACAGTTAATTGTAACGTTCAGAGCCTCTTAATGACGATGGAACACACAAATTGCGTCGCGATTCAATACATCGTCCTCCAGCCGACTTGTCTCCGAGGTAGTATTGCTGCTCCGGGCACCTTTTGGTCGTTCTCCTATGAGTCTAGTTTTTCGAATCCGGCGCAAAACTGACAATTAATTGTAACGTTCAGAGCCTCTTAATGACGATGGAACACACAAATTGCGTCGCGATTCAATACATAGTCCTCCAGCCGACTTGTCTCCAAGGGTCTATAGCTGCCTCGGGCACGTTATGTTCGTTCTCCTGTGAGTTTAGTTTTTCGAATCCGACGCAAAACTGACAGTTAATTGTAACGTTCAGAGCCTGTTAATGACGATGGAACACACAAATTGCGTCGCGATTCAATACATCGTCCTCCAGCCGAATTGTCTCCGAGGTACTATTGCTGCCCCGGGAACCTTTTGGTCGTTCTCCAAGGAGTATAGTTTTTCGAATCCGGCTCAAAAGTGACAGTTAATTGTAACGTTCAGAGACTCTTAATGACGATGGAGCACACAAATTGCGTCGCGATTCAATACATCGTCCTCCAGCCGACTTGTCTCCAAGGGTCTAGTGCTGCCTCGGGCACCTTATGATCGTTCTCCTGTGAGTCTAGATTTTCGAATCCGACGCAAAACTGACAGTTAATTGTAACGTTCAGAGCCTCTTAATGACGATGGAACACACAAATTGCGTCGCGATTCAATACATCGTCCTCCAGCCGACTTGTCTCCAATGGTCTATAGCTGCCTCGGGCACCTTATCGTCGTTCTCCTGTGAGTTTAGTTTTGCGAATCCGACGCAAAACTGACAGTTAATTGTAACGTTCAGAGCCTGTTAATGACGATGGAACACACAAATTGCGTCGCGATTCAATACATCGTCCTCCAGCCGAATTGTCTCCGAGGTACTATTGCTGCCCCGGGCACCTTTTGGTCGTTCTCCTAGGAGTATTGTTTTTCGAATCCGGCGCAAAACTGACAGTTAATTGTAACGTTCAGAGCCTCTTAATGACGATGGAACATACAAATTGCGTCGCGATTCAATACATCGTCCTCCAGCCGACTTGTCTCCAAGGGTCTACTGCTGCCTCGGGCACCTTATGGTCGTTCTCCTGTGAGTCTAGATTTTCGAATTCGACGCAAAACTGACAGTTAATTGTAACGTTAAGAGCCTCTTAATGACGATGGAACACACAAATTGCGTCGCGATTCAATACATCGTCCTCCAGCCGACTTGTCTCCAAGGGTCTTGTGTTGCCTCGGGCACCTTATGGTCGTTCTGCTGTGAGTCTAGATTTTCGAATCAGGCGCAAAACTGACAGTTAATTGTAACGTTCAGAGCCTCTTAATGACGATGGAACACACAAATTGCGTCGCGATTCAATACTTCGTCCTCCAGCCGACTTGTCTCCAAGGGTCTAGTGCTGCCTCGGGCCCCTTATGGTCGTTCTTCTGTGAGTCTAGATTTTCAAATCCGACGCAAAACTGACAGTTAATTGTAACGTTCTGAGCCTGATAATGACGATGGAACACACAATTTTCGTCGCGATTCAATACATCGTCCTCCAGCCGAATTGTCTCCGAGGTAATATTGCTGCCCCGGGCATATTTTGGTCGTTCTCCTAGGAGTATAGTTTTTCGAATCCGGCTCAAAACTGACAGTTAATTGTAACGTTCAGAGCCTGATAATGACGATGGAACACACAAATTGCGTCGCGATTCAATACATCGTCCTCCAGCCGACTTGTCTCCAAGGGTCTGGTGCTGCCTCGGGCACCTTATGGTCGTTCTCCTTTGAGTCTAGATTTTCGAATCCGACGCAAAACTGACAGTTAATTGAAACGTTCTGAGCCTGTTAATGACGATGGAACACACAAATTGCGTCGCGATTTAATACATCGTCCTCCAGCCGAATTGCCTCCGAGGTACTATTGCTGCCCCGGGCACTTTTGGTCGTTCTCCTAGGAGTGTTTTTCGAATCCGGTGCAAAACTGACAGTTAATTGTAACGTTCAGAGCCTCTTAATGACGATGGGACACTCAAATTGCGTCGCGATTCAATACATCGTCCTCCAGCCGACTTGTCTCCAAGGGTCTAGTGCTGCGTCGGGCACCTCATGGTCGTTCTCCTGTGAGTCTAGATTTTCGAATCCGACGCAAAACTGACAGTTAATTGTAACGTTCAGAGCCTCTTAATGACGATGGAACACACAAATTGCGTCGCGATTCAATACATCGTCCTCCAGCCGACTTGTCTCCAAGGGTCTAAAGCTGCCTCGGGCACCTTATCGTCGTTCTCCTGTGAGTTTAGTTTTTCGAATCCGACGCAAAACTGACAGTTAATTGTAACGTTCAGAGCCTGTTAATGACGATGGAACACACAAATTGCGTCGCGATTCAATACATCGTCCTCCAGCCGAATTGTCTCCGAGGTACTATTGCTGCCCCGGGCACCTTTTGGTCGTTCTCCTAGGAGTATTGTTTTTCGAATCCGGCGCAAAACTGACAGTTAATTGTAACGTTCAGAGCCTCTTAATGACGATGGAACTCACAAATTGCGTCGCGATTCAATACATCGTCCTCCAGCCGACTTGTCTCCAAGGGTCTAAAGCTGCCTCGGGCACCTTATCGTCGTTCTCCTGTGAGTTTAGTTTTTCGAATCCGACGCAAAACTGACAGTTAATTGCAACGTTCAGAGCCTGTTAATGACGATGGAACACACAAATTGCGTCGCGATTCAATACATCGTCCTCCAGCCGAATTGTCTCCGAGGTACTATTGCTGCCCCGGGCACCTTTTGGTCGTTCTCCTAGGAGTATTGTTTTTCGAATCCGGCGCAAAACTGACAGTTAATTGTAACGTTCAGAGCCTCTTAATGACGATGGAACTCACAAATTGCGTCGCGATTCAATACATCGTCCTCCAGCCGACTTGTCTCCAAGGGTCTAAAGCTGCCTCGGGCACCTTATCGTCGTTCTCCTGTGAGTTTAGTTTTTCGAATCCGACGCAAAACTGACAGTTAATTGCAACGTTCAGAGCCTGTTAATGACGATGGAACACACAAATTGCGTCGCGATTCAATACATCGTCCTCCAGCCGAATTGTCTCCGAGGTACTATTGCTGCCCCGGGCACCTTTTGGTCGTTCTCCTAGGAGTATAGTTTTTCGTATCCGGCTCAAAACTGACAGTTAATTGTAACGTTCAGAGCCTGTTAATGACGATGGAACACACAAATTGCGTCGCGATTCAATACATCGTCCTCCAGCCGAATTGTCTCCGAGGTACTATTGCTGCCCCGGGAACCTTTTGGTCGTTCTCCAAGGAGTATAGTTTTTCGAATCCGGCTCAAAAGTGACAGTTAATTGTAACGTTCAGAGACTCTTAATGACGATGGAGCACACAAATTGCGTCGCGATTCAATACATCGTCCTCCAGCCGACTTGTCTCCAAGGGTCTAGTGCTGCCTCGGGCACCTTATGGTCGTTCTCCTGTGAGTCTAGATTTTCGAATCCGACGCAAAACTGACAGTTAATTGTAACGTTCAGAGCCTCTTAATGACGATGGAACACACAAATTGCGTCGCGATTCAATACATCGTCCTCCAGCCGACTTGTCTCCAATGGTCTATAGCTGCCTCGGGCACCTTATCGTCGTTCTCCTGTGAGTTTAGTTTTGCGAATCCGACGCAAAACTGACAGTTAATTGTAACGTTCAGAGCCTGTTAATGACGATGGAACACACAAATTGCGTCGCGATTCAATACATCGTCCTCCAGCCGAATTGTCTCCGAGGTACTATTGCTGCCCCGGGCACCTTTTGGTCGTTCTCCTAGGAGTATTGTTTTTCGAATCCGGCGCAAAACTGACAGTTAATTGTAACGTTCAGAGCCTCTTAATGACGATGGAACATACAAATTGCGTCGCGATTCAATACATCGTCCTCCAGCCGACTTGTCTCCAAGGGTCTACTGCTGCCTCGGGCACCTTATGGTCGTTCTCCTGTGAGTCTAGATTTTCGAATTCGACGCAAAACTGACAGTTAATTGTAACGTTAAGAGCCTCTTAATGACGATGGAACACACAAATTGCGTCGCGATTCAATACATCGTCCTCCAGCCGACTTGTCTCCAAGGGTCTTGTGTTGCCTCGGGCACCTTATGGTCGTTCTGCTGTGAGTCTAGATTTTCGAATCAGGCGCAAAACTGACAGTTAATTGTAACGTTCAGAGCCTCTTAATGACGATGGAACACACAAATTGCGTCGCGATTCAATACTTCGTCCTCCAGCCGACTTGTCTCCAAGGGTCTAGTGCTGCCTCGGGCCCCTTATGGTCGTTCTTCTGTGAGTCTAGATTTTCAAATCCGACGCAAAACTGACAGTTAATTGTAACGTTCTGAGCCTGATAATGACGATGGAACACACAATTTTCGTCGCGATTCAATACATCGTCCTCCAGCCGAATTGTCTCCGAGGTAATATTGCTGCCCCGGGCATATTTTGGTCGTTCTCCTAGGAGTATAGTTTTTCGAATCCGGCTCAAAACTGACAGTTAATTGTAACGTTCAGAGCCTGATAATGACGATGGAACACACAAATTGCGTCGCGATTCAATACATCGTCCTCCAGCCGACTTGTCTCCAAGGGTCTGGTGCTGCCTCGGGCACCTTATGGTCGTTCTCCTTTGAGTCTAGATTTTCGAATCCGACGCAAAACTGACAGTTAATTGAAACGTTCTGAGCCTGTTAATGACGATGGAACACACAAATTGCGTCGCGATTTAATACATCGTCCTCCAGCCGAATTGCCTCCGAGGTACTATTGCTGCCCCGGGCACTTTTGGTCGTTCTCCTAGGAGTGTTTTTCGAATCCGGTGCAAAACTGACAGTTAATTGTAACGTTCAGAGCCTCTTAATGACGATGGGACACTCAAATTGCGTCGCGATTCAATACATCGTCCTCCAGCCGACTTGTCTCCAAGGGTCTAGTGCTGCGTCGGGCACCTCATGGTCGTTCTCCTGTGAGTCTAGATTTTCGAATCCGACGCAAAACTGACAGTTAATTGTAACGTTCAGAGCCTCTTAATGACGATGGAACACACAAATTGCGTCGCGATTCAATACATCGTCCTCCAGCCGACTTGTCTCCAAGGGTCTAAAGCTGCCTCGGGCACCTTATCGTCGTTCTCCTGTGAGTTTAGTTTTTCGAATCCGACGCAAAACTGACAGTTAATTGTAACGTTCAGAGCCTGTTAATGACGATGGAACACACAAATTGCGTCGCGATTCAATACATCGTCCTCCAGCCGAATTGTCTCCGAGGTACTATTGCTGCCCCGGGCACCTTTTGGTCGTTCTCCTAGGAGTATTGTTTTTCGAATCCGGCGCAAAACTGACAGTTAATTGTAACGTTCAGAGCCTCTTAATGACGATGGAACTCACAAATTGCGTCGCGATTCAATACATCGTCCTCCAGCCGACTTGTCTCCAAGGGTCTAAAGCTGCCTCGGGCACCTTATCGTCGTTCTCCTGTGAGTTTAGTTTTTCGAATCCGACGCAAAACTGACAGTTAATTGCAACGTTCAGAGCCTGTTAATGACGATGGAACACACAAATTGCGTCGCGATTCAATACATCGTCCTCCAGCCGAATTGTCTCCGAGGTACTATTGCTGCCCCGGGCACCTTTTGGTCGTTCTCCTAGGAGTATAGTTTTTCGTATCCGGCTCAAAACTGACAGTTAATTGTAACGTTCAGAGCCTGTTAATGACGATGGAAGACACAAATTGCGTCGCGATTCAATACATCGTCCTCCAGCCGACTTGTCTCCAAGGGTCTAGTGCTGCCTCGGGCACCTTATGGTCGTTCTCCTGTGAGTCTAGATTTTCGAATCCGACGCAAAACTGACAGTTAATTGTAACGTTCAGAGCCTGTTAATGACGATGGAACACACAAATTGCGTCGCGATTCAATACATCGTCCTCAAGCCTAATTGTCTCCGAGGTACTATTGCTGCCCCGGGCATCTTTTGGTCGTTCTCCTAGGAGTATAGTTTTTCGAATCCGGCTCAAAACTGACAGTTAATTGTAACGTTCAGAGCCTCTTAATGACGATGGAACACACAAATTGCGTCGCGATTCAATACATCGTCCTCCAGCCGACTTGTCTCCAAGGGTCTAGTGCTGCCTCGGGCACCTTATGGTCGTTCTCCTGTGAGTTTAGTTTTTCGAATCCGACGCAAAACTGACAGTTAATTGTAACGTTCAGAGCCTGTTAATGACGATGGAACACACAAAGTGCGTCGCGATTCAATACATCGTCCTCCAGCCGAATTGTCTCCGAGGTACTATTGCTGCCCCGGGAACCTTTTGGTCGTTCTCCAAGGAGTATAGTTTTTCGAATCCGGCTCAAAAGTGACAGTTAATTGTAACGTTCAGAGACTCTTAATGACGATGGAGCACACAAATTGCGTCGCGATTCAATACATCGTCCTCCAGCCGACTTGTCTCCAAGGGTCTAGTGCTGCCTCGGGCACCTTATGGTCGTTCTCCTGTGAGTCTAGATTTTCGAATCCGACGCAAAACTGACAGTTAATTGTAACGTTCAGAGCCTCTTAATGACGATGGAACACACAAATTGCGTCGCGATTCAATACATCGTCCTCCAGCCGACTTGTCTCCGAGGTAGTATTGCTGCTCCGGGCACCTTTTGGTCGTTCTCCTATGAGTCTAGTTTTTCGAATCCGGCGCAAAACTGACAATTAATTGTAACGTTCAGAGCCTCTTAATGACGATGGAACACACAAATTGCGTCGCGATTCAATACATAGTCCTCCAGCCGACTTGTCTCCAAGGGTCTATAGCTGCCTCGGGCACGTTATGTTCGTTCTCCTGTGAGTTTAGTTTTTCGAATCCGACGCAAAACTGACAGTTAATTGTAACGTTCAGAGCCTGTTAATGACGATGGAACACACAAATTGCGTCGCGATTCAATACATCGTCCTCCAGCCGAATTGTCTCCGAGGTACTATTGCTGCCCCGGGAACCTTTTGGTCGTTCTCCAAGGAGTATAGTTTTTCGAATCCGGCTCAAAAGTGACAGTTAATTGTAACGTTCAGAGACTCTTAATGACGATGGAGCACACAAATTGCGTCGCGATTCAATACATCGTCCTCCAGCCGACTTGTCTCCAAGGGTCTAGTGCTGCCTCGGGCACCTTATGGTCGTTCTCCTGTGAGTCTAGATTTTCGAATCCGACGCAAAACTGACAGTTAATTGTAACGTTCAGAGCCTCTTAATGACGATGGAACACACAAATTGCGTCGCGATTCAATACATCGTCCTCCAGCCGACTTGTCTCCAATGGTCTATAGCTGCCTCGGGCACCTTATCGTCGTTCTCCTGTGAGTTTAGTTTTGCGAATCCGACGCAAAACTGACAGTTAATTGTAACGTTCAGAGCCTGTTAATGACGATGGAACACACAAATTGCGTCGCGATTCAATACATCGTCCTCCAGCCGAATTGTCTCCGAGGTACTATTGCTGCCCCGGGCACCTTTTGGTCGTTCTCCTAGGAGTATTGTTTTTCGAATCCGGCGCAAAACTGACAGTTAATTGTAACGTTCAGAGCCTCTTAATGACGATGGAACATACAAATTGCGTCGCGATTCAATACATCGTCCTCCAGCCGACTTGTCTCCAAGGGTCTACTGCTGCCTCGGGCACCTTATGGTCGTTCTCCTGTGAGTCTAGATTTTCGAATTCGACGCAAAACTGACAGTTAATTGTAACGTTCAGAGCCTCTTAATGACGATGGAACACACAAATTGCGTCGCGATTCAATACATCGTCCTCCAGCCGACTTGTCTCCAAGGGTCTTGTGTTGCCTCGGGCACCTTATGGTCGTTCTGCTGTGAGTCTAGATTTTCGAATCAGGCGCAAAACTGACAGTTAATTGTAACGTTCAGAGCCTCTTAATGACGATGGAACACACAAATTGCGTCGCGATTCAATACTTCGTCCTCCAGCCGACTTGTCTCCAAGGGTCTAGAGCTGCCTCGGGCCCCTTATGGTCGTTCTTCTGTGAGTCTAGATTTTCAAATCCGACGCAAAACTGACAGTTAATTGTAACGTTCTGAGCCTGATAATGACGATGGAACACACAATTTTCGTCGCGATTCAATACATCGTCCTCCAGCCGAATTGTCTCCGAGGTAATATTGCTGCCCCGGGCATATTTTGGTCGTTCTCCTAGGAGTATAGTTTTTCGAATCCGGCTCAAAACTGACAGTTAATTGTAACGTTCAGAGCCTGATAATGACGATGGAACACACAAATTGCGTCGCGATTCAATACATCGTCCTCCAGCCGACTTGTCTCCAAGGGTCTGGTGCTGCCTCGGGCACCTTATGGTCGTTCTCCTTTGAGTCTAGATTTTCGAATCCGACGCAAAACTGACAGTTAATTGAAACGTTCTGAGCCTGTTAATGACGATGGAACACACAAATTGCGTCGCGATTTAATACATCGTCCTCCAGCCGAATTGTCTCCGAGGTACTATTGCTGCCCCGGGCACTTTTGGTCGTTCTCCTAGGAGTGTTTTTCGAATCCGGTGCAAAACTGACAGTTAATTGTAACGTTCAGAGCCTCTTAATGACGATGGGACACTCAAATTGCGTCGCGATTCAATACATCGTCCTCCAGCCGACTTGTCTCCAAGGGTCTAGTGCTGCGTCGGGCACCTCATGGTCGTTCTCCTGTGAGTCTAGATTTTCGAATCCGACGCAAAACTGACAGTTAATTGTAACGTTCAGAGCCTCTTAATGACGATGGAACACACAAATTGCGTCGCGATTCAATACATCGTCCTCCAGCCGACTTGTCTCCAAGGGTCTAAAGCTGCCTCGGGCACCTTATCGTCGTTCTCCTGTGAGTTTAGTTTTTCGAATCCGACGCAAAACTGACAGTTAATTGTAACGTTCAGAGCCTGTTAATGACGATGGAACACACAAATTGCGTCGCGATTCAATACATCGTCCTCCAGCCGAATTGTCTCCGAGGTACTATTGCTGCCCCGGGCACCTTTTGGTCGTTCTCCTAGGAGTATAGTTTTTCGTATCCGGCTCAAAACTGACAGTTAATTGTAACGTTCAGAGCCTGTTAATGACGATGGAAGACACAAATTGCGTCGCGATTCAATACATCGTCCTCCAGCCGACTTGTCTCCAAGGGTCTAGTGCTGCCTCGGGCACCTTATGGTCGTTCTCCTGTGAGTCTAGATTTTCGAATCCTGCGCAAAACTGACAGTTAATTGTAACGTTAAGAGCCTCTTAATGACGATGGAACACACAAATTGCGTCGCGATTCAATACATCGTCCTCCAGCCGACTTGTCTCCAAGGGTCTAGTGCTGCCTCGGGCACCTTATCGTCGATCTCCTGTGAGTTTAGTTTTGCGAATCCGACGCAAAACTGACAGTTAATTGTAACGTTCAGAGCCTGTTAATGACGATGGAACACACAAATTGCGTCGCGATTCAATACATCGTCCTCCAGCCGAATTGTCTCCGAGGTACTATTGCTGCTCCGGGCACCTTTTGGTCGTTCTCCTAGGAGTATAGTTTTTCGAATCCGGCTCAAAACTGACAGTTAATTGTAACGTTCAGAGATTCTTAATGACGATGGAACACACAAATTGCGTCGCGATTCAATACATCGTCCTCCAGCCGACTTGTCTCCAAGGGTCTAGTGCTGCCTCGGGCACCTTATGGTCGTTCTCCTGTGAGTCTAGATTTTCGAATCCGACGCAAAACTGACAGTTAATTGTAACGTTAAGAGCCTCTTAATGACGATGGAACACACAAATTGCGTCGCGATTCAATACATCGTCCTCCAGCCGACTTGTCTCCAAAGGTTTTCTGTTGCCTTGGGCACCTTATGGTCGTTCTCCTGTGAGTCTAGATTTTCGAATCAGGCGCAAAACTGACAGTTAATTGTAACGTTCAGAGCCTCTTAATGACGATGGAACACACAAATTGCGTCGCGATTCAATACTTCGTCTTCCAGCCGACTTGTCTCCAAGGGTCTAGTGCTGCCTCGGGCCCCTTATGGTCGTTCTTCTGTGAGACTAGATTTTCGAATCCGACGCAAATCTGACAGTTAATTGTAACGTTCTGAGCCTGATAATGACGATGGAACACACAATTTTCGTCGCGATTCAATACATCGTCCTCCAGCCGAATTGTCTCCAAGGGTCTATTGCTGCCTCGGGCACCTTATGGTCGTTCTCCTGTGAGTTTACATTTTCGAATACGACGCAAAACTGACAGTTAATTGTAACGTTCAGAGCCTCTTAATGACGATGGAACACACAAATTGCGTCGCGATTCAATACATCGTCCTCCAGCCGACTTGTCTCCAAGGGTCTAGTTCTGCCTCGGGCACCTTATGGTCGTTCTCCTGTGAGTCTAGATTTTCGAATCCGACGCAAAACTGACAGTTAATTGTAGCGTTCAGAGCCTCTTAATGACGATGGAACACTCAAATTGCGTCGCGATTCAATACATACTCCTCCAGCCGACTTGTCTCCAAGGGTCTATAGCTGCCTCGGGCACCTTATCGTCGTTCTCCTGTGAGTTTAGTTTTTCGAATCCGACGCAAAACTGACAGTTAATTGTAACGTTCAGAGCCTGTTAATGACGATGGAACACACAAATTGCGTCGCGATTCAATACATCGTCTTCCAGCCGAATTGTCTCCGAGGTACTATTGCTGCCCCGGGCACCTTTTGGTCGTTCTCCTAGGAGTATAGTTTTTCGAATCCGGCTCAAAACTGACAGTTAATTGTAACGTTCAGAGCCTGTTAATGACGATGGAACACACAAATTGCGTCGCGATTCAATACATCGTCCTCCAGCCGAATTGTCTCCGAGGTACTATTGCTGCCCCGGGCACCTTTTGGTCGTTCTCCTAGGACTGTTTTTCGAATCCGGCGCAAAACTGACAGTTAATTGTAACGTTCAGAGCTTCTTAATGACGATGGGACACACAAATTGCGTCGCGATTCAATACATCGTCCTCCAGCCGACTTGTCTCCAAGGGTCTAGTGCTGCGTCGGGCACCTCATGGTCGTTCTCCTGTGAGTCTAGATTTTCGAATCCGACGCAAAACTGACAGCTAATTGTAACGTTCAGAGACTCTTAATGACGATGGAACACACAAATTGCGTCGCGATTCAATACATCGTCCTCCAGCCGACTTGTCTCCAAGGGTCTAGTTCTGCCTCGGGCACCTTATGGTCGTTCTCCTGTGAGTCTAGATTTTCGAATCCGACGCAAAACTGACAGTTAATTGTAGCGTTCAGAGCCTCTTAATGACGATGGAACACTCAAATTGCGTCGCGATTCAATACATACTCCTCCAGCCGACTTGTCTCCAAGGGTCTATAGCTGCCTCGGGCACCTTATCGTCGTTCTCCTGTGAGTTTAGTTTTTCGAATCCGACGCAAAACTGACAGTTAATTGTAACGTTCAGAGGCCTGTTAATGACGATGGAACACACAAATTGCGTCGCGATTCAATACATCGTCTTCCAGCCGAATTGTCTCCGAGGTACTATTGCTGCCCCGGGCACCTTTTGGTCGTTCTCCTAGGAGTATAGTTTTTCGAATCCGGCTCAAAACTGACAGTTAATTGTAACGTTCAGAGCCTCTTAATGACGATGGAACACACAAATTGCGTCGCGATTCAATACATCGTCCTCCAGCCGACTTGTCTGCAAGGGTCTAGTGCTGCCTCAAGCACCTTATGGTCGTTCTCCTGTGAGTCTAGATTTTCGAATCCGACGCAAAACTGACAGTTAATTGTAACGTTAAGAGCCTCTTAATGACGATGGAACACACAAATTGCGTCGCGATTCAATACATCGTCCTCCAGCCGACTTGTCTCCAAGGTTCTAGTGCTGCCTCGGGCACCTTATGGTCGTTCTCCTGTGAGTCTAGTTTTCCGAAAACGACGCAAAACTGACAGTTAATTGAAACGTTCAGAGCCTGATAATGACGATGGAACACACAATTTGCGTCGCGATTCAATACATCGTCCTCCAGCCGACTTGTCTCCAAGGGTCTATAGCTGCCTCGGGCACCTTATCGTCGTTCTCCTGTGAGTCTAGATTTTCGAATCCGACGCAAAACTTACAGTTAAGTGTAACGTTCGGAGCCTCTTAATGACGATGGAACACACAAATTGCGTCGCGATTCAATACATCGTCCTCCAGCCGACTTGTCTCCAAGGGTCTAGTGCTGCCTCGGGCACCTTATGGTCGTTCTGCTGTGAGTCTAGATTTTCGAATCCGACGCAAAACTGACAGTTAATTGTAACGTTCAGAGCCTCATAATGACGATGGAACACACAAATTGCGTCGCGATTCAATACATCGTCCTCCAGCCGACTTGTCTCCGAGGTAGTATTGCTGTCCCGGGCACCTTTTGGTCGTTCTCCTAGGAGTATAGTTTTTCGAATCCGGCGCAAAACTGACAGTTAATTATAACGTTCAGAGCCTCTTAATGATGATGGAACACACAATTTGCGTCGCGATTAAATACATCGTCCTCCAGCCAACTTGTCTCCGAGGTAGTATTGCTGTCCCGGGCACCTTTTGGTCGTTCTCCTATGAGTTTAGTTTATCTAATCCGACGCAAAACTGACAGTTAATTGTAACGTTCAGAGCCTATTAATGACGATGGAACACACAAATTGCGTCGCGATTCAATACATCGTCCTCCAGCCGACTTGTCTCCAAGGGTCTAGTGCTGCTTCGGGCACCTTATGGTCGTTCTGCTGTGAGTCTAGATTTTCGAATCCGACGCAAAACTGACAGTTAATTGTAACGTTCAGAGCCTATTAATGACGATGGAACACACAAATTGCGTCAGGATTCAATACATCATCCTCCAACCGACATGTCTCCAAGGGTCTAGTGCTGCCTCGGGCACCTTATGGTCGTTCTCCTGTGAGTCTACATTTTCGAATCCGACGCAAAACTGACAGTTAAGTGTAACGTTCAGAGCCTCTTAATGACGATGGAACACACAAATTGCGTCGCGATTCAATACATCGTCCTCCAGCCGACTTGTCTCCAAGGGTCTAGTGCTGCCTCGGGCACCTTATGGTCGTTCTGCTGTGAGTCTAGATTTTCGAATCCGACGCAAAACTGACAGTTAATTGTAACGTTCAGAGCCTCTTAATGACGATGGAACACACAAATTGCGTCGCGATTCAATACATCGTCCTCCAGCCGACTTGTCTCCAAGGGTCTAGTGCTGCCTCGTGCACCTTATGGTCGTTCTCCTGTGAGTAGATTTTCGAATCCGACGCAAAACTGACAGTTAATTGTAACGTTCAGAGCCTCTTAATGACGATGGAACACACAAATTGAGGCGCGATTCAATACATCGTCCTACAGCCGCCCTGTCTCCAAGGGTCTCTTGCTGCCTCGGGCACGTTATGGTCGTTCTCCTGTGAGTCTAGTTTTCCGAAAACGACGCAAAACTGACAGTTAATTGTAACGTTCAGAGCCTGATAATGACGATGGAACACACAAATTGCGTCGCGATTCAATACATCGTCCTCCAGACGACTTGTCTCCAAGGGTCTAGTGCTGCCTCGGGCACCTTATGGTCGTTCTCCTGTGAGTCTAGATTTTCGAATCCGACGCAAAACTGACAGTTAATTGTAACGTTCAGAGCCTCATAATGACGATGGAACACACAAATTGCGTCGCGATTCAATAGATCGTCCTCCAGCCGACTTGTCTCCAAGGGTCTATAGCTGCCTCTGGCACCTTATCGTCGTTCTCCTGTGAGTTTAGTTTTTCGAATCCG
Organism: Schistocerca nitens; assembly: GCF_023898315.1. Taxonomy (NCBI): domain Eukaryota; kingdom Metazoa; phylum Arthropoda; class Insecta; order Orthoptera; family Acrididae; genus Schistocerca; species Schistocerca nitens. Next base: position 234,584,759 of record NC_064623.1, on the reverse strand, counting down.
ACGCAAAACTGACAGTTAATTGTAACGTTCAGAGCCTGTTAATGACGATGGAACACACAAATTGCGTCGCGATTCAATACATCGTCCTCCAGCCGAATTGTCTCCGAGGTACTATTGCTGCCCCGGGCACCTTTTGGTCGTTCTCCTAGGAGTATAGTTTTTCGAATCCGGCGCAAAACTGACAGTTGATTGTAACGTTCAGAGCCTGTTAATGACGATGGAACACACAAATTGCGTCGCGATTCAATACATCGTCCTCCAACCGACATGTCTCCAAGGGTCTAGTGCTGCCTCGGGCACCTTATGGTCGTTCTCCTGTGAGTCTAGATTTTCGAATCCGACGCAAAACTCACAGTTAAGTGTAACGTTCAGAGCCTCTTAATGACGATGGAACACACAAATTGCGTCGCGATTCAATACATCGTCCTCCAGCCGACTTGTCTCCAAGGGTCTAGTGCTGCCTCGGGCACCTTATGGTCGTTCTGCTGTGTGTCTAGATTTTCGAATCCGACGCAAAACTGACAGTTAATTGTAACGTTCAGAGCCTCTTAATGACGATGGAACACAGAAATTGCGTCGCGATTCAATACATCGTCCTCCAGCCGAATTGTCTCCGAGGTACTATTGCTGCCCCGGGCACCTTTTGGTCGTTCTCCTAGGAGTATAGTTTTTCGAATCCGGCGCAAAACTGACAGTTAATTGTAACGTTCAGAGCCTCTTAATGACGATGGAACACACAAATTGCGTCGCGATTCAATACATCGTCCTCCAGCCGACTTGTCTCCAAGGGTCTAGTGCTGCCTCGGGCACCTTATGGTCGTTCTCCTGTGAGTCTAGATTTTCGAATCCGACTCAAAACTGACAGTTAATTGTAACGTTCAGAGCCTCTTAATGACGATGGAACACACAAATTGCGTCGCGATTCAATACATCGTCCTCCAGCCGACTTGTCTCCAAGGGTCTAGTGCTGCTTCGGGCACCTTATGGTCGTTCTGCTGTGAGTCTAGATTTTCGAATCCGACGCAAAACTGACAGTTAATTGTAACGTTCAGAGCCTCTTAATGACGATGGAACACACAAATTGTGGCGCGATTCAATACATCGTCCTACAGCCGCCCTGTCTCCAAGGGTCTCTTGCTGCCTCGGGCACGTTATGGTCGTTCTCCTGTGAGTCTAGTTTTCCGAAAACGACGCAAAACTGACAGTTAATTGTAACGTTCAGATCCTCTTAATGACGATGGAACACACAAATTGCGTCGCGATTCAATACATCGTCCTCCAGCCGAATTGTCTCCGAGGTACTATTGCTGCCCCGGGCACCTTTTGGTCGTTCTCCTAGGAGTATAGTTTTTCGCATCCGGCGCAAAACTGACAGTTAATTGTAACGTTCAGAGCCTGTTAATGACGATGGAACACAGAAATTGCGTCGCGATTCAATACATCGTCCTCCAGCCGAATTGTCTCCGAGGTACTATTGCTGCCCCGGGCACCTTTTGGTCGTTCTCCTAGGAGTATAGTTTTTCGAATCCGGCGCAAAACTGACAGTTAATTGTAACGTTCAGAGCCTCTTAATGACGATGGAACACACAAATTGCGTCGCGATTCAATACATCGTCCTCCAGCCGACTTGTCTCCAAGGGTCTAGTGCTGCCTCGGGCACCTTATGGTCGTTCTCCTGTGAGTCTAGATTTTCGAATCCGACTCAAAACTGACAGTTAATTGTAACGTTCAGAGCCTCTTAATGACGATGGAACACACAAATTGCGTCGCGATTCAATACATCGTCCTCCAGCCGACTTGTCTCCAAGGGTCTAGTGCTGCTTCGGGCACCTTATGGTCGTTCTGCTGTGAGTCTAGATTTTCGAATCCGACGCAAAACTGACAGTTAATTGTAACGTTCAGAGCCTCTTAATGACGATGGAACACACAAATTGTGGCGCGATTCAATACATCGTCCTACAGCCGCCCTGTCTCCAAGGGTCTCTTGCTGCCTCGGGCACGTTATAGTCGTTCTCCTGTGAGTCTAGTTTTCCGAAAACGACGCAAAACTGACAGTTAATTGTAACGTTCAGATCCTCTTAATGACGATGGAACACACAAATTGCGTCGCGATTCAATACATCGTCCTCCAGCCGAATTGTCTCCGAGGTACTATTGCTGCCCCGGGCACCTTTTGGTCGTTCTCCTAGGAGTATAGTTTTTCGCATCCGGCGCAAAACTGACAGTTAATTGTAACGTTCAGAGCCTGTTAATGACGATGGAACACAGAAATTGCGTCGCGATTCAATACATCGTCCTCCAGCCGAATTGTCTCCGAGGTACTATTGCTGCCCCGGGCACCTTTTGGTCGTTCTCCTAGGAGTATAGTTTTTCGCATCCGGCGCAAAACTGACAGTTAATTGTAACGTTCAGAGCCTGTTAATGACGATGGAACACACAAATTGCGTCGCGATTCAATACATCGTCCTCCAGCCGACTTGTCTCCAAGGGTCTAGTGCTGCTTCGGGCACCTTATGGTCGTTCTGCTGTGAGTCTAGATTTTCGAATCCGACGCAATACTGACAGTTAATTGTAACGTTCAGAGCCTCTTAATGACGATGGAACACACAAATTGTGGCGCGATTCAATACATCGTCCTACAGCCGCCCTGTCTCCAAGGGTCTCTTGCTGCCTCGGGCACGTTATGGTCGTTCTCCTGTGAGTCTAGTTTTCCGAAAACGACGCAAAACTGACAGTTAATTGTAACGTTCAGATCCTCTTAATGACGATGGAACACACAAATTGCGTCGCGATTCAATACATCGTCCTCCAGCCGAATTGTCTCCGAGGTACTATTGCTGCCCCGGGCACCTTTTGGTCGTTCTCCTAGGAGTATAGTTTTTCGCATCCGGCGCAAAACTGACAGTTAATTGTAACGTTCAGAGCCTGTTAATGACGATGGAACACAGAAATTGCGTCGCGATTCAATACATCGTCCTCCAGCCGAATTGTCTCCGAGGTACTATTGCTGCCCCGGGCACCTTTTGGTCGTTCTCCTAGGAGTATAGTTTTTCGCATCCGGCGCAAAACTGACAGTTAATTGTAACGTTCAGAGCCTGTTAATGACGATGGAACACAGAAATTGCGTCGCGATTCAATACATCGTCCTCCAGCCGAATTGTCTCCGAGGTACTATTGCTGCCCCGGGCACCTTTTGGTCGTTCTCCTAGGAGTATAGTTTTTCGAATCCGGCGCAAAACTGACAGTTAATTGTAACGTTCAGAGCCTCTTAATGACGATGGAACACACAAATTGCGTCGCGATTCAATACATCGTCCTCCAGCCGACTTGTCTCCAAGGGTCTAGTGCTGCCTCGGGCACCTTATGGTCGTTCTCCTGTGAGTCTAGATTTTCGAATCCGACTCAAAACTGACAGTTAATTGTAACGTTCAGAGCCTCTTAATGACGATGGAACACACAAATTGCGTCGCGATTCAATACATCGTCCTCCAGCCGACTTGTCTCCAAGGGTCTAGTGCTGCTTCGGGCACCTTATGGTCGTTCTGCTGTGAGTCTAGATTTTCGAATCCGACGCAAAACTGACAGTTAATTGTAACGTTCAGAGCCTCTTAATGACGATGGAACACACAAATTGTGGCGCGATTCAATACATCGTCCTACAGCCGCCCTGTCTCCAAGGGTCTCTTGCTGCCTCGGGCACGTTATGGTCGTTCTCCTGTGAGTCTAGTTTTCCGAAAACGACGCAAAACTGACAGTTAATTGTAACGTTCAGATCCTCTTAATGACGATGGAACACACAAATTGCGTCGCGATTCAATACATCGTCCTCCAGCCGAATTGTCTCCGAGGTACTATTGCTGCCCCGGGCACCTTTTGGTCGTTCTCCTAGGAGTATAGTTTTTCGCATCCGGCGCAAAACTGACAGTTAATTGTAACGTTCAGAGCCTGTTAATGACGATGGAACACAGAAATTGCGTCGCGATTCAATACATCGTCCTCCAGCCGAATTGTCTCCGAGGTACTATTGCTGCCCCGGGCACCTTTTGGTCGTTCTCCTAGGAGTATAGTTCTTCGAATCCGGCGCAAAACTGACAGTTAATTGTAACGTTCAGAGCCTCTTAATGACGATGGAACACACAAATTGCGTCGCGATTCAATACATCGTCCTCCAGCCGACTTGTCTCCAAGGGTCTAGTGCTGCCTCGGGCACCTTATGGTCGTTCTCCTGTGAGTCTAGATTTTCGAATCCGACTCAAAACTGACAGTTAATTGTAACGTTCAGAGCCTCTTAATGACGATGGAACACACAAATTGCGTCGCGATTCAATACATCGTCCTCCAGCCGACTTGTCTCCAAGGGTCTAGTGCTGCTTCGGGCACCTTATGGTCGTTCTGCTGTGAGTCTAGATTTTCGAATCCGACGCAAAACTGACAGTTAATTGTAACGTTCAGAGCCTCTTAATGACGATGGAACACACAAATTGTGGCGCGATTCAATACATCGTCCTACAGCCGCCCTGTCTCCAAGGGTCTCTTGCTGCCTCGGGCACGTTATGGTCGTTCTCCTGTGAGTCTAGTTTTCCGAAAACGACGCAAAACTGACAGTTAATTGTAACGTTCAGAGCCTGTTAATGACGATGGAACACACAAATTGCGTCGCGATTCAATACATCGTCCTCCAGCCGAATTGTCTCCGAGGTACTATTGCTGCCCCGGGCACCTTTTGGTCGTTCTCCTAGGAGTATAGTTTTTCGCATCCGGCGCAAAACTGACAGTTAATTGTAACGTTCAGAGCCTGTTAATGACGATGGAACACACAAATTGCGTCGCGATTCAATACATCGTCCTCCAACCGACATGTCTCCAAGGGTCTAGTGCTGCCTCGGGCACCTTATGGTCGTTCTCCTGTGAGTCTAGATTTTCGAATCCGACGCAAAACTGACAGTTAAGTGTAACGTTCAGAGCCTCTTAATGACGATGGAACACACAAATTGCGTCGCGATTCAATACATCGTCCTCCAGCCGACTTGTCTCCAAGGGTCTAGTGCTGCCTCGGGCACCTTATGGTCGTTCTGCTGTGAGTCTAGATTTTCGAATCCGACGCAAAACTGACAGTTAATTGTAACGTTCAGAGCCTCTTAATGACGATGGAACACACAAATTGTGGCGCGATTCAATACATCGTCCTACAGCCGCCCTGTCTCCAAGGGTCTCTTGCTGCCACGGGCACGTTATGGTCGTTCTCCTGTGAGTCTAGATTTCCGAAAACGACGCAAAACTGACAGTTAATTGTAACGTTCAGAGCCTGATAATGACGATGGAACACACAATTTGCGTCGCGATTCAATACATCGTCCTCCAGCCGACTTGTCTCCGAGGTAGTATTGCTGTCCCGGGCACCTTTTGGTCGTTCTCCTATGAGTCTAGTTTATCTAATCCGGGGCAACACTGACAGTTAATTGTAACGTTCAGAGCCTCTTAATGACGATGGAACACACAAATTGCGTCGCGATTCAATACATCGTCCTCCAGCCGACTTGTCTCCAAGGGTCTAGTGCTGCCTCGGGCAACTTATGGTCGTTCTCCTGTGAGTCTAGATTTTCGAATCCGACGGAAAACTGACAGTTAATTGTAACGTTCAGAGCCTCTTAATGACGATGGAACACACAAATTGCGTCGCGATTCAATACATCGTCCTCCAGCCGACTTGTCTCCAAAGGTCTAGTGCTGACTCGGGCACCTCATGGTCGTTCTCCTGTGAGTCTAGATTTTCGAATCCGACGCAAAACTGACAGTTAATTGTAACGTTCAGAGCCTCTTAATGACGATGGAACACACAAATTGCGTCGCGATTCAATACATCGTCCTCCAGCCGACTTGTCTCCAAGGGTCTATAGCTGCCTCGGGCACCTTATCGTCGTTCTCCTGTGAGTTTAGTTTTTCGAATTCGACGCAAAACTGACAGTTAATAGTAACGTTCAGAGCCTGTTAATGACGATGGAACACACAAATTGCGTCGCGATTCAATACATCGTCCTCCAGCCGAATTGTCTCCGAGGTACTATTGCTGCCCCGGGCACCTTTTGGTCGTTCTCCTAGGAGTATAGTTTTTCGAATCCGGCGCAAAACTGACAGTTAATTGTAACGTTCAGAGCCTCTTAATGACGATGGAACACACAAATTGCGTCGCGATTCAATACATCGTCCTCCAGCCGACTTGTCTCCAAGGGTCTAGTGCTGCCTCGGGCACGTTATGGTCGTTCTCCTGTGAGTCTAGATTTCCGAATCCGACGCAAAACTGACAGTTAATTGTAACGTTCAGAGCCTGATAATGACGATGGAACACACAATTTGCGTCGCGATTCAATACATCGTCCTCCAGCCGACTTGTCTCCGAGGTAGTATTGCTGTCCCGGGCACCTTTTGGTCGTTCTCCTATGAGTCTAGTTTATCGAATCAGTCGCAAAACTGACAGTTAATTGTAACGTTCAGAGCCTCTTCATGACGATGGAACACACAAATTGCGTCGCGATTCAGTACATCGTCCTCCAGCCGAATTGTCTCCGAGGTACTATTGCTGCCCCGGTCACCTTTTGGTCGTTCTCCTAGGAGTATAGTTTCTCGAATCCGACGCAAAACTGACAGTTAATTGTAACGTTCAGAGCCTATTAATGACGATGGAACACACAAATTGCGTCGCGATTCAATACATCGTTCTCCATCTGACTTGTCTCCAAGGGTCTAGTGCTGCTTCGGGCACCTTATGGTCGTTCTGCTGTGAGTCTAGATTTTCGAATCCGACGCAAAACTGACAGTTAATTGTAACGTTCAGAGCCTCTTAATGACGATGGAACACACAAATTGAGGCGCGATTCAATACATCGTCCTACAGCCGCCCTGTCTTCAAGGGTCTCTTGCTGCCTCGGGCACGTTATGGTCGTTCTCCTGTGAGTCTAGTTTTCCGAAAACGACGCAAAACTGACAGTTAATTGTAACGTTCAGAGCCTGTTAATGACGATGGAACACACAAATTGCGTCGCGATTCAATACATCGTCCTCCAGCCGAATTGTCTCCAAGGGTCGAGTGCTGCCTCGGGGACCTTATGGTCGTTCTCCTGTGAGTCTAGATTTTCGAATCCGACTGACAGTTAATTGTAACGTTCAGAGCCTCTTAATGACGATGGAACACACAAATTGCGTCGCGATTCAATACATCGTCCTCCAGCCGACTTGTCTCCAAGGGTCTAGTGCTGCCTCGGGCACCTTATGGTCGTTCTCCTGTGAGTCTAGATTTTCGAATCCGACGCAAAACTGACAGTTAATTGTAACGTTCAGAGCCTCTTAATGACGATGGAACACACAAATTGCGTCGCGATTCAATACATCGTCCTCCAGCCGACTTGTCTCCAAGGGTCTATAGCTGCCTCGGGCACCTTATCGTCGTTCTCCTGTGAGTTTAGTTTTTCGAATCCGACGCAAAACTGACAGTTAATTGTAACGTTCAGAGCCTCATAATGACGATGGAACACACAAATTGCGTCGCGATTCAATACATCGTCCTCCAGCCGACTTGTCTCCGAGGTAGTATTGCTGTCCCGGGCACCTTTTGGTCGTTCTCCTAGGAGTATAGTTTTTCGAATCCGGCGCAAAACTGACAGTTAATTATAACGTTCAGAGCCTCTTAATGATGATGGAACACACAAATTGCGTCGCGATTCAATACATCGTCCTCCAGCCGACTTGTCTCCAAGGGTCTAGTGCTGCCTCGGGCACATTATGCTAATTCTCCTGTGAGTCTAGGTTTTCGAATCCGACGCAAAACTGACAGTTAATTGTAACGTTGAGAGCCTCTTAATGACGATAGAACACACAAATTGCGTCGCGATTCAATACATCGTCCTCCAGCCGAATTGTCTCCGAGGTACTATTGCTGCCCCGGGCACCTTTTGGTCGTTCTCCTAGGAGTATAGTTTTTCGAATCCGGCGCAAAACTGACAGTTAATTGTAACGTTCAGAGCCTCTTAATGACGATGGAACACACGAATTGCGTCGCGATTCAATACATCGTCCTCCAGCCGACTTCTCTCCAAGGGTCTAGTGCTGCCTAGGGCACCTTATGGTCGTTCTCCTGTGAGTCTAGATTTTTGAATCCGACGCAAAACTGACAATTAATTGTAACGTTCAGAGCCTCTTAATGACGATGGAACACACAAATTGCGTCGCGATTCTATACATCGTCCTCCAGCAGACTTGTCTCCAAGGGTCTAGTGCTGCTTCGGGCACCTTATGGTCGTTCTGCTGTGAGTCTAGATTTTCGAATCCGACGCAAAACTGACAGTTAATTGTAACGTTAAGAGCCACTTAATGACGATGGAACACACAAATTGTGGCGCGATTCAATACATCGTCCTACAGCCGCCCTGTCTCCGAGGGTCTCTTGCTGCCTCGGGCACGTTATGGTCGTTCTCCTGTGAGTCTAGTTTTCCGAAAACGACGCAAAAGTGACAGTTAATTGTAACGTTCAGAGCCTGTTAATGACGATGGAACACACAAATTGCGTCGCGATTCAATACATCGTCCTCCAGCCGAATTGTCTCCGAGGTACTATTGCTGCCCCGGGCACCTTTTGGTCGTTCTCCGAGGAGTATAGTTTTTCGAATCCGGCTCAAAACTGACAGTTAATTGTAACGTTCAGAGCCTCTTAATGACGATGGGACACACAAATTGCGTCGCGACTCAATACATCGTCCTCCAACCGACTTGTCTCCAAGGGTCTAGTGCTGCCTCGGGCACCTTATGGTCGTTCTCCTGTGAATCTAGATTTTCGAATCCGACGCAAAACTGACAGTTAATTGTAACGTTCAGAGCCTCTTAATGACGATGGAACACACAAATTGTGGCGCGATTCAATACATCGTCCTACAGCCGCCCTGTCTCCAAGGGTCTCTTGCTGCCTCGGGCACGTTATGGTCGTTCTCCTGTGAGTCTAGTTTTCCGAAAACGACGCAAAACTGACAGTTAATTGTAACGTTCAGAGCCTGTTAATGACGATGGAACACACAAATTGCGTCGCGATTCAATACATCGTCCTCCAGCCGACTTGTCTCCGAGGTACTATTGCTGCCCCGGGCACCTTTTGGTCGTTCTCCTAGTTGTATAGTTTTTCGAATCCGGCGCAAAACTGATAGTTAATCGTAACGTTCAGAGCCTCTTAATGACGATGGAACTCACAAATTGCGTCGCGATTCAATACATCGTCCTCCAGCCGACTTGTCTCCAAGGGTCTAGTGCTGCCTCGGGCAACTTATGGTCGTTCTGCTGTGAGTCTAGATTTTCGAATCCGACGCAAAACTGACAGTTAAGTGTAACGTTCAGAGCCTCTTAATGACGATGGAACACACATATTGTGGCGCGATTCAATACATCGTCCTACAGCCGCCCTGTCTCCAAGGGTCTCTTGCTGCCTCGGGCACGTTATGTTCGTTCTCCTGTGAGTCTTGTTTTCCGAAAACGACGCAAAACTGACAGTTAATTGTAACGTTCAGCGCCTGATAATGACGATGGAACACACAAATTGCGTCGCGATTCAATACATCGTCCTCCAGCCGACTTGTCTCCGAGGTAGTATTGCTGTCCCGGGCACCTTTTGGTCGTTCTCCTATGAGTCTAGTTTATCGAATCAGGCGCAAAACTGACAGTTAATTGTAACGTTCAGAGCCTCTTAATGACGATGGAACACACAAATTGCGTCGCGATTCAATACTTCGTCCTCCAGCCGACTTGTCTCCAAGGGTCTAGTGCTGCCTCGGGCACCTTATGGTCGTTCTTCGCTGAGTCGAGATTTTCCAATCCGACGCAAAACTGACAGTTAATTGTAACGTTCGGCGCCTGATAATGACGATGGAACACGCAATTTGCGTTGCGATTCAATACATCGTCCTCCAGCCGAATTGTCTCCAAGGGTCTATTGCTGCATCGGGCACCTTATGGTCGTTCTCCTGTGAGTCTAGATTTTCGAATCCGGCGCAAAACTGACAGTTAATAGTAACGTTCAGAGCCTCTTAATGACGTTGGAACACACAAATTGCGTCGCGATTCAATACATCGTCCTCCAGCCGAATTGTCTCAGAGGTACTATTGCTGCCCCGGGCACCTTTTGGTCGTTCTCCTAGGAGTATAGTTTTTCGAATCCGGCGCAAAACTGACAGTTAATTGTAACGTTCAGAGCCTCTTAATGACGATGGAACACACTAATTGCGTCGCGATTCAATACATCGTCCTCCAGCCGACTTGTCTCCAAGGGTCTAGTGCTGCTTCGGGCACCTTATGGTCGTTCTGCTGTGAGTCTAGATTTTCGAATCCGACGCAAAACTGACAGTTAATTGTATCGTTCAGAGCCTCTTAATGACGATGGAACACACAAATTGTGGCGTGATTCAATACATCGTCCCACAGCCGCCCTGTCTCCAAGGGTCTCTTGCTGCCTCTGGCACGTTATGGTCGTTCTCCTGTGAGTCTAGTTTTCCGAAAACGACGCAAAACTGACAGTTAATTGTAACGTTCAGAGCCTCTTAATGACGATGGAACACACAAATTGCGTCGCGATTCAATACATTGTCCTCCAGCCGAATTGACTCCGAGGTACTATTGCTGCCCCGGGCACCTTTTGGTCGTTCTCCTAGGAGTGTAGTTTTTCGAATCCGACGCAAAACTGGCAGTTAATTATAACGTTCAGAGCCTATTAATGACGATGGAACACACAAATTGCGTCGCGATTCAACACATCGTCCTCCAGCCGAATTGTCTCCAAGGGTCTAGTGCTGCCTCGGGGACCATATGGTCGTTCTCCTGTGAGTCTAGATTTTCGAATCCGACCCAAAACTGACAGTTAATAGTAACGTTCAGAGCCTCTTAATGACGATGGAACACACAAATTGCGTCGCGATTCAATACATCGTCCTCCAGCCGACTTGTCTCCAAGGGTTTAGTGCTGCCTCGGGCACCTTATGGTCGTTCTCCTGTGAGTCTAGATTTTCGAATCCGACGCAAAACTGACAGTTAATTGTAACGTTCAGAGCCTCTTAATGACGATGGAACACACAAATTGCGTCGCGATTCAATACATCGTCCTCCAGCCGACTTGTCTCCAAGGGTCTATAGCTGCCTCGGGCACCTTATGGTCGTTCTCCTGTGAGTTTAGTTTTTCGAATCCGACGCAAAACTGAAAGTTAATTGTAACGTTCAGAGCCTGTTAATGACGATGGAACACACAAATTGCGCCGCGATTCAATACATCGTCCTCCAGCCGACTTGTTTCCGAGGTAGTATTGCTGTCCCGGGCACCTTTTGGTCGTTCTCCTAGGAGTATAGTTTTTCGAATCCGGCGCAAAACTGACAGTTAATTATAACGTTCAGAGCCTCTTAATGACGATGGAACACACAAATTGCGTCGCGATTCAATACATCGTCCTCCAGCCGACTTGTCTCCAAGGGTCTAGTGCTGCCTCGTGCACCTTATGGTCATTCTCCTGTGAGTCTAGATTTTCGAATCCGACGCAAAACTGACAGTTAATTGTAACGTTCAGAGCCTCTTAATGACGATGGAACACACAAATTGCGTCGCGATTCAATACATCGTCCTCCAGCCGAATTGTCTCCGAGGTACTATTGCTGCCCCGGGCACCTTTTGGTCGTTCTCCTAGGAGTATAGTTTTTCGAATCCGGCGCAAGACTGACAGTTAATTGTAACGTTCAGAGCCTCTTAATGACGATGGAACACACGAATTGCGTCGCGATTCAATACATCGTCCTCCAGCCGACTTGTCTCCAAGGGTCTAGTGCTGCCTCGGGCACCTTATGGTCGTTCTCCTGTGAGTCTAGATTTTTGAATCCGACGCAAAACTGACAGTTAATTGTAACGTTCAGAGCCTCTTAATGACGATGGAACACACAAATTGCGTCGCGATTCAATACATCGTCCTCCAGCAGACTTGTCTCCAAGGGTCTAGTGCTGCTTCGGGCACCTTATGGTCGTTCTGCTGTGAGTCTAGATTTTCGAATCCGACGCAAAACTGACAGTTAATTGTAACGTTCAGAGCCTCTTAATGACGATGGAACACACAAATTGTGGCGCGATTCAATACATCGTCCTACAGCCGCCCTGTCTCCAAGGGTCTCTTGCTGCATCGGGCACGTTATGGTCGTTCTCCTGTGAGTCTAGTTTTCCGAAAACGACGCAAAACTGACAGTTAATTGTAACGTTCAGAGCCTGTTAATGACGATGGAACACACAAATTGCGTCGCGATTCAATACATCGTCCTCCAGCCGAATTGTCTCCGGGGTACTATTGCTGCCCCGGGCACCTTTTGGTCGTTCTCCTAGCAGTATAGTTTTTCGAATCCGGCTCAAAACTGACTGTTAATTGTAACGTTCAGAGACTCTTAATGACGATGGGACACAAAAATTGCGTCGCGATTCAATACATCGTCCTCCAGCCGACTTGTCTCCAAGGGTCTAGTGCTGCCTCGGGCACCTTATGGTCGTTCTCCTGTGAATCTAGATTTTCGAATCCGACGCAAAACTGACAGTTAATTGTAACGTTCAGAGCCTCTTAATGACGATGGAACACACAAATTGCGTCGCGATTCAATACATCGTCCTCCAGCCGACTTGTCTCCAAGGGTCCAGTGCTGCCTCGGGCACCTTATGGTCGTTCTGCTGTGAGTCTAGATTTTCGAATCCGACGCAAAACTGACAGTTAATTGTAACGTTCAGAGCCTCTTAATGACGATGGAACACACAAATTGTGGCGCGATTCAATACATCGTCCTACAGCCGCCCTGTCTCCATGGGTCTCTTGCTGCCTCGGGCACGTTATGGTCGTTCTCCTGTGAGTCTAGTTTTCCGAAAACGACGCAAAACTGACAGTTAATTGTAACGTTCAGAGCCTGTTAATGACGATGGAACACACAAATTGCGTCGCGATTCAATACATCGTCCTCCAGCCGAATTGTCTCCGAGGTACTATTGCTGCCCCGGGCACCTTTTGGTCGTTCTCCTAGTTGTATAGTTTTTCGAATCCGGCGCAAAACTGATAGGTAATCGTAACGTTCAGAGCCTCTTAATGACGATGGAACTCACAAATTGCGTCGCGATTCAATACATCGTCCTCCAGCCGACTTGTCTCCAAGGGTCTAGTGCTGCCTCGGGCACCTTATGGTCGTTCTGCTGTGAGTCTAGATTTTCGAATCCGACGCAAAACTGACAGTTAAGTGTAACGTTCAGAGCCTCTTAATGACGATGGAACACACATATTGTGGCGCGATTCAATACATCGTCCTACAGCCGCCCTGTCTCCAAGGGTCTCTTGCTGCCTCGGGCACGTTATGGTCGTTCTCCTGTGAGTCTTGTTTTCCGAAAACGACGCAAAACTGACAGTTAATTGTAACGTTCAGAGCCTGATAATGACGATGGAACACACAAATTGCGTCGCGATTCAATACATCGTCCTCCAGCCGACTTGTCTCCGAGGTAGTATTGCTGTCCCGGGCACCTTTTGGTCGTTCTCCTATGAGTCTAGTTTATCGAATCAGGCGCAAAACTGACAGTTAATTGTAACGTTCAGAGCCTCTTAATGACGATGGAACACACAAATTGCGTCGCGATTCAATACTTCGTCCTCCAGCCGACTTGTCTCCAAGGGTCTAGTGCTGCCTCGGGCACCTTATGGTCGTTCTTCTGTGAGTCGAGATTTTCCAATCCGACGCAAAACTGACAGTTAATTGTAACATTCGGCGCCTGATAATGACGATGGAACACGCAATTTGCGTTGCGATTCAATACATCGTCCTCCAGCCGAATTGTCTCCAAGGGTCTATTGCTGCATCGGGCACCTTATGGTCGTTCTCCTGTGAGTCTAGATTTTCGAATCCGGCGCAAAACTGACAGTTAATAGTAACGTTCAGAGCCTCTTAATGACGTTGGAACACACAAATTGCGTCGCGATTCAATACATCGTCCTCCAGCCGAATTGTCTCAGAGGTACTATTGCTGCCCCGGGCACCTTTTGGTCGTTCTCCTAGGAGTATAGTTTTTCGAATCCGGCGCAAAACTGACAGTTAATTGTAACGTTCAGAGCCTCTTAATGACGATGGAACACACTAATTGCGTCGCGATTCAATACATCGTCCTCCAGCCGACTTGTCTCCAAGGGTCTAGTGCTGCTTCGGGCACCTTATGGTCGTTCTGCTGTGAGTCTAGATTTTCGAATCCGACGCAAAACTGACAGTTAATTGTATCGTTCAGAGCCTCTTAATGACGATGGAACACACAAATTGTGGCGTGATTCAATACATCGTCCTACAGCCGCCCTGTCTCCAAGGGTCTCTTGTTGCCTCTGGCACGTTATGGTCGTTCTCCTGTGAGTCTAGTTTTCCGAAAACGACGCAAAACTGACAGTTAATTGTAACGTTCAGAGCCTGTTAATGACGATGGAACACACAAATTGCGTCGCGATTCAATACATTGTCCTCCAGCCGAATTGACTCCGAGGTACTACTGCTGCCCCGGGCACCTTTTGGTCGTTCTCCTAGGAGTGTAGTTTTTCGAATCCGACGCAAAACTGGCAGTTAATTGTAACGTTCAGAGCCTATTAATGACGATGGAACACACAAATTGCGTCGCGATTCAACACATCGTCCTCCAGCCGAATTGTCTCCAAGGGTCTAGTGCTGCCTCGGGGACCATATGGTCGTTCTCCTGTGAGTCTAGATTTTCGAATCCGACGCAAAACTGACAGTTAATAGTAACGTTCAGAGCCTCTTAATGACCTTGGAACACACAAATTGCGTCGCGATTCAATACATCGTCCTCCAGCCGACTTGTCTCCAAGGGTCTAGTGCTGCCTCGGGCACATTATCGTCGTTCTCCTGTGAGTTTAGTTTTTCGAATCCGACGCAAAACTGAAAGTTAATTGTAACGTTCAGAGCCTGTTAATGACGATGGAACACACAAATTGCGCCGCGATTCAATACATCGTCCTCCAGCCGACTTGTCTCCGAGGTAGTATTGCTGTCCCGGGCACCTTTTGGTCGTTCTCCTAGGAGTATAGTTTTTCGAATCCGGCGCAAAACTGACAGTTAATTATAACGTTCAGAGCCTCTTAATGACGATGGAACACACAAATTGCGTCACGATTCAATACATCGTCCTCCAGCCGACTTGTCTCCAAGGGTCTAGTGCTGCCTCGGGCACCTTATGGTCATTCTGCTGTGAGTCTAGATTTTCGAATCCGACGCAAAACTGACAGTTAATTGTAACGTTCAGAGCTTCTTAATGACGATGGAACACACAAATTGCGTCGCGATTCAATACATCGTCCTCCAGCCGAATTGTCTCCGAGGTACTATTGCTGCCCCGGGCACCTTTTGGTCGATCTCCTAGGAGTATAGTTTTTCGAATCCGGCGCAAAACTGACAGTTAATTGTAACGTTCAGAGCCTCTTAATGACGATGGAACACACGAATTGCGTCGCGATTCAATACATCGTCCTCCAGCCGACTTGTCTCCAAGGGTCTAGTGCTGCCTCGGGCACCTTATGGTCGTTCTCCTGTGAGTCTAGTTTTCCGAAAACGACGCAAAACTGACAGTTAATTGTAACGTTCAGAGCCTCTTAATGACGATGGAACACACAAATTGCGTCGCGATTCAATACATCGTCCTCCAGGAGACTTGTCTCCAAGGGTCTAGTGCTGCTTCGGGCACCTTATGGTCGTTCTGCTGTGAGTCTAGATTTTCGAATCCGACGCAAAACTGACAGTTAATTGTAACGTTCAGAGCCTCTTAATGACGATGGAACACACAAATTGTGGCGCGATTCAATACATCGTCCTACAGCCGCCCTGTCTGCAAGGGTCTCTTGCTGCCTCGGGCACGTTATGGTCGTTCTCCTGTGAGTCTAGTTTTCCGAAAACGACGCAAAACTGACAGTTAATTGTAACGTTCAGAGCCTGTTAATGACGATGGAACACACAAATTGCGTCGCGATTCAATACATCGTCCTCCAGCCGAATTGTCTCCGAGGTACTATTGCTGCCCCGGGCACCTTTTGGTCGTTCTCCTAGCAGTATAGTTTTTCGAATCCGGCTCAAAACTGACAGTTAATTGTAACGTTCAGAGCCTCTTAATGACGATGGGACACACAAATTGCGTCGCGATTCAATACATCGTCCTCCAGCCGACTTGTCTCCAAGGGTCTAGTGCTGCCTCGGGCACCTTATGGTCGTTCTCCTGTGAATCTAGATTTTCGAATCCGACGCAAAACTGACAGTTAATTGTAACGTTCAGAGCCTCTTAATGACGATGGAACACACAAATTGCGTCGCGATTCAATACATCGTCCTCCAGCCGACTTGTCTCCAAGGGTCCAGTGCTGCCTCGGGCACCTTATGGTCGTTCTGCTGTGAGTCTAGATTTTAAATCCGACGCAAAGCTGACAGTTAATTGTAACGTTCAGAGCCTCTTAATGACGATGGAACACACAAATTGTGGCGCGATTCAATACATCGTCCTACAGCCGCCCTGTCTCCAAGGGTCTCTTGCTGCCTCGGGCACGTTATGGTCGTTCTCCTGTGAGTCTAGATTTCCGAAAACGACGCAAAACTGACAGTTAATTGTAACGTTCAGAGCCTGATAATGACGATGGAACACACAATTTGCGTCGCGATTCAATACATCGTCCTCCAGCCGACTTGTCTCCAAGGGTCTATAGCTGCCTCGGGCACCTTATCGTCTTTCTCCAGTGAGTTTAGTTTTTCGAATCCGACGCAAAACTGACAGTTAATTGTAACGTTCAGAGCCTCTTAATGACAATGGAACACACAAATTGCGTCGCGATTCAATACATCGTCCTCCAGCCGAATTGTCTCCGAGGTACTATTGCTGCCCCGGGCACCTTTTGGTCGTTCTCCTAGGAGTATAGTTTTTCGAATCCGGCGCAAAACTGACAGTTAATTGTAACGTTCAGAGCCTCTTAATGACAATGGAACACACAAATTGCGTCGCGATTCAATACATCGTCCTCCAGCCGACTTGTCTCCAAAGGTCTAGTGCTGCCTCGGGCACCTCATGGTCGTTCTCCTGTGAGTCTAGATTTTCGAATCCGACGCAAAATTGACAGTTAATTGTAACGTTCAGAGCCTCTTAATGACGATGGAACACACAAATTGCGTCGCGATTCAATACATCGTCCTCCAGCCGACTTGTCTCCAAGAGTCTAGTGCTGCCTCGGGCACCTTATGGTCGTTCTCCTGTGAGTCTAGATTTTCGAATCCGACGCAAAACTTACAGTTAATTGTAACGTTCAGAGCCTCTTAATGACGATGGAACACACAAATTGCGTCGCGATTCAATACATCGTCCTCCAGCCGACTTGTCTCCAAGGGTCTAGTGCTGCCTCGGGCACCTTATGGTCGTTCTGCTGTGAGTCTAGATTTTCCAATCCGACGCAAAACTGACAGTTAATTGTAACGTTCAGAGCCTCTTAATGACGATGGAACACACAAATTGCGTCGCGATTCAATACATCGTCCTCCAGCCGAATTGTCTCCGAGGTACTATTGCTGCCCCGGGCACCTTTTGGTCGTTCTCCTAGGAGTATAGTTTTTCGAATCCAGCGCAAAACTGACTGTTAATTGTAACGTTCAGTGCCTCTTAATGACGATGGAACACACAAAATGCGTCGCGATTCAATACATCGTCCTCCAGCCGACTTGTCTCCAAAGGTCTAGTGCTGCCTCGGGCACGTTATGGTCGTTCTCCTGTGAGTCTAGATTTTCGAATCCGACGCAAAACTGACAGTTAATTGTAACGTTCAGAGCCTCTTAATGACGATGGAACACACAAATTGCGTCGCGATTCAATACATCGTCCTCCAGCCGACTTGTCTCCAAGAGTCTAGTGCTGCCTCGGGCACCTTATGGTCGTTCTCCTGTGAGTCTAGATTTTCGAATCCGACCCAAAACTGACAGTTAATTGTAACGTTCAGAGCCTCTTAATGACGATGGAACACACAAATTGCGTCGCGATTCAATACATCGTCCTCCAGCCGACTTGTCTCCAAGGGTCTATAGCTGCCTCGGGCACCTTATCGACGTTCTCCTGTGAGTTTAGTTTTTCGAATCCGACGCAAAACTGACAGTTAATAGTAACGTTCAGAGCCTGTTAATGACGATGGAACACACAAATTGCGTCGCGATTCAATACATCGTCCTCCAGCCAAATTGTCACCGAGGTACTATTGCTGCCCCGGGCACCTTTTGGTCGTTCTCCTAGGAGTATAGTTTTTCGAATCCGGCGCAAAACTGACAGTTAATTGTAACGTTCAGAGCCTCTTAATGACGATGGAACACACAAATTGCGTCGCGATTCAATACATCGTCCTCCAGCCGACTTGTCTCCAAGGGTCTAGTGCTGCCTCGGGCACCTTATGGTCGTTCTCCTGTGAGTCTAGATTTTCGAATCCGACGCAAAACTGACAGTTAATTGTAACGTTCAGAGCCTCTTAATGACGATGGAACTCACAAATTGCGTCGCGATTCAATACATCGTCCTCCAGCCGACCTGTCTCGAAGGGTCTAGTGCTGCCTCGGGCACCTTATGGTCGTTCTGCTGTGAGTCTAGATTTTCGAATCCGACGCAAAACTGACAGTTAATAGTAACGTTCAGAGCCTCTTAATGACGATGGAACACACAAATTGCGTCGCGATTCAATACATCGTCCTCCAGCCGAATTGTCTCAGAGGTACTATTGCTGCCCCGGGCACCTTTTGGTCGTTCTCCTAGGAGTATAGTTTTTCGAATCCGGCGCAAAACTGACAGTTAATTGTAACGTTCAGAGCCTCTTAATGACGATGGAACACACAAATTGCGTCGCGATTCAATACATCGTCCTCCAGCCGACTTGTCTCCGAGGTAGTATTGCTGTCCCGGGCACCTTTTGGTCGTTCTCCTATGAGTCTAGTTTATCGAATCAGACGCAAAACTGACAGTTAATTGTAACGTTCAGAGCCTCTTAATGACGATGGAACACACAAATTGCGTCGCGATTCAATACATAGTCCTCCAGCCGACTTGTCTCCAAGGGTCTAGTGCTGCCTCGGGCACCTTATGGTCGTTCTTCTGTGAGTCGAGATTTTTGAATCCGACGCAAAACTGACAGTTAATTGTAACGTTCAGAGCCTGATAATGACGATGGAACACGCAATTTGCGTTGCGATTCAATACATCGTCCTCCAGCCGAATTGTCTCCAAGGGTCTATTGCTGCATCGGGCACCTTATGGTCGTTCTCCTGTGAGTCTAGATTTTCGAATCCGGCGCAAAACTGACAGTTAATAGTAACGTTCAGAGCCTCTTAATGACGATGGAACACACAAATTGCGTCGTGATTCAATACATCGTCCTCCAGCCGAATTGTCTCAGAGGTACTATTGCTGCCCCGGGCACCTTTTGGTCGTTCTCCTAGGAGTATAGTTTTTCGAATCCGGCGCAAAACTGACAGTTAATTGTAACGTTCAGAGCCTCTTAATGACGATGGAACACACAAATTGCGTCGCGATTCATACATCGTCCTCCAGCCGACTTGTCTCCAAGGGTCTAGTGCTGCCTCGGGCGCCTTATGTTCGTTCTCCTGTGAGTCTAGATTTTTGAATCCGACGCAAAACTGACAGTTAATTGTAACGTTCAGAGCCTCTTAATGACGATGGAACACACAAATTGCGTCGCGATTCAGTACATCGTTCTCCAGCAGACTTGTCTCCAAGGGTCTAGTGCTGCTTCGGGCACCTTATGGTCGTTGTGCTGTGAGTCTAGATTTTCGAATCCGACGCAAAACTGACAGTTAATTGTAACGTTCAGAGCCTCTTAATGACGATGGAACACACAAATTGTGGCGCGATTCAATACATCGTCCTACAGCCGCCCTGTCTCCAAGGGTCTCTTGCTGCCTCGGGCACGTTATGGTCGTTCTCCTGTGAGTCTAGTTTTCCGAAAACGACGCAAAACTGACAGTTAATTGTAACGTTCAGAGCCTGTTAATGACGATGGAACACACAAATTGCGTCGCGATTCAATACATCATCCTCCAGCCGAATTGTCTCCGAGGTACTATTGCTGCCCCGGGCACCTTTTGGTCGTTCTCCTAGGAGTATAGTTTTTCGAATCCGGCTCAAAACTGACAGTTAATTGTAACGTTCAGAGCCTCTTAATGACGATGGGACACACAAATTGCGTCGCGATTCAATACATCGTCCTCCAGCCGACTTGTCTCCAAGGGTCTAGTGCTGCCTCGGGCACCTTATGGTCGTTCTCCTGTGAATCTAGATTTTCGAATCCGACGCAAAACTGACAGTTAATTGTAACGTTCAGAGCCTCTTAATGACGATGGAACACACAAATTGAGGCGCGATTCAATACTTCGTCCTACAGCCGCCCTGTCTCCAAGGGTCTCTTGCTGCCTCGGGCACGTTATGGTCGTTCTCCTGTGAGTCTAGTTTTCCGATAACGACGCAAAACTGACAGTTAATTGTAACGCTCAGAGCCTGATAATGACGATGGAACACACAATTTGCGTGGCGACTCAATACATCGTCCTCCAGCCGACTTGTCTCCGAGGTAGTATTGCTGTCCCGGGCACCTTTTGGTCGTTCTCCTAGGAGTATAGTTTTTCGAATCCGGCGCAAAACTGACAGTTAATTATAACGTTCAGAGCCTCTTAATGACGATGGAACACACAAATTGCGTCGCGATTCAATACATCGTCCTCCAACCGACTTGTCTCCAAGGGTCTATAGCTGCCTCGGGCACCTTATCGTCGTTCTCCTGTGAGTTTAGTTTTTCGAATCCGACTCAAAACTGACAGTTAATTGTAACGTTCAGAGCCTGTTAATGACGATGGAACACACAAATTGCGTCGCGATTCAATACATCGTCCTCCAACCGACATGTCTCCAAGGGTCTAGTGCTGCCTCGGGCACCTTATGGTCGTTCTCCTATGAGTCTAGATTTTCGAATCCGACGCAAAACTGACAGTTAAATGTAATGTTCAGAGCCTCTTAATGACGATGGAACACACAAATTGCGTCGCGATTCAATACATCGTCCTCCAGCCGACTTGTCTCCAAGGGTCCACTGCTGCCTCGGGCACCTTATGGTCGTTCTGCTGTGAGTCTAGATTTTCGAATCCGACGCAAAACTGACCGTTAATTGTAACGTTCAGAGCCTCTTAATGACGATGGAACACACAAATTGTGGCGCGATTCAATACATCGTCCTACAGCCGCCCTGTCTCCAAGGGTCTCTTGCTGCCTCGGGCACGTTATGGTCGTTCTGCTGTGAGTCTAGATTTTCGAATCCGACGCAAAACTGACAGTTAATTGTAACGTTCAGAGCCTCTTAATGACGATGGAACACACAAATTGCGTCGCGATTCAATACATCGTCCTCCAGCCGAATTGTCTCCAAGGGTCGAGTGCTGCCTCGGGGACCTTATGGTCGTTCTCCTGTGAGTCTAGATTTTCGAATCCGACACAAAACTGACAGTTAATTGTAACGTTCAGAGCCTCTTAATGACGATGGAACACACAAATTGCGTCGCGATTCAATACATCGTCCTCCAGCCGACTTGTCTCCAAGGGTCTAGTGCTGCCTCGGGCACCTTATGGTCGTTCTGGTGTGAGTCTAGATTTTCGAATCCGACGCAAAACTGACAGTTAATTGTAACGTTCAGAGCCTCTTAATGACGATGGAACACACAAATTGCGTCGCGATTCAATACATCGTCCTCCAGCCGACTTGTCTCCAAGGGTCTATAGCTGCCTCGGGCACCTTATCGTCGTTCTCCTGTGAGTTTAGTTTTTCGAATCCGACGCAAAACTGACAGTTAATTGTAATGTTCAGAGCCTGTTAATGACGATGGAACACACAAATTGCGTTGCGATTCAATACATCGTCCTCCAGCCGAGTTTTCTCCGAGGTAGTATTGCTGTCCCGGGCACCTTTTGGTCGTTCTCCTAGGAGTATAGTTTTTCGAATCCGGCGCAAAACTGACAGTTAATTATAACGTTCAGAGCCTCTTAATGATGATGGAACACACAAATTGCGTCGCGATTCAATACATCGTCCTCCAGCCGACTTGTCTCCAAGGGTCTAGTGCTGCCTCGGGCACATTATGGTCATTCTCCTGTGAGTCTAGGTTTTCGAATCCGACGCAAAACTGACAGTTAATTGTAACGTTCAGAGCCTCTTAATGACGATAGAACACACAAATTGCGTCGCGATTCAATACATCGTCCTCCAGCCGAATTGTCTCCGAGGTACTATTGCTGCCCCGGGCACCTTTTGGTCGTTCTCCTAGGAGTATAGTTTTTCGAATCCGGCGCAAAACTGACAGTTAATTGTAACGTTCAGAGCCTCTTAATGACGATGGAACACACGAATTGCGTCGCGATTCAATACATCGTCCTCCAGCCGACTTGTCTCCAAGGGTCTAGTGCTGCCTCGGGCACCTCATGGTCGTTCTCCTGTGAGTCTAGATTTTTGAATCCGACGCAAAACTGACAGTTAATTGTAACGTTCAGAGCCTCTTAATGACGATGGAACACACAAATTGCGTCGCGATTCTATACATCGTCCTCCATCAGACTTGTCTCCAAGGGTCTAGTGCTGCTTCGGGCACCTTATGGTCGTTCTGCTGTGAGTCTAGATTTTCGAATCCGACGCAAAACTGACAGTTAATTGTAACGTTCAGAGCCTCTTAATGACGATGGAACACACAAATTGTGGCGCGATTCAATACATCGTCCTACAGCCGCCCTGTCTCCAAGGGTCTCTTGCTGCCTCGGGCACGTTATGGTCGTTCTCCTGTGAGTCTAGTTTTCTGAAAACGACGCAAAACTGACAGTTAATTGTAACGTTCAGAGCCTGTTAATGACGATGGAACACACAAATTGCGTCGCGATTCAATACATCGTCCTCCAGCCGAATTGTCTCCGAGGTACTATTGCTGCCCCGGGCACCTTTTGGTCGTTCTCCGAGGAGTATAGTTTTTCGAATCCGGCTCAAAACTGACAGTTAATTGTATCGTTCGGAGCCTCTTAATGACGATGGGACACACAAATTGCGTCGCGATTCAATACATCGTCCTCCAACCGACTTGTCTCCAAGGGTCTAGTGCTGCCTCGGGCACCTTATGGTCGTTCTGCTGTGAATCTAGATTTTCGAATCCGACGCAAAACTGACAGTTAATTGTAACGTTCAGAGCCTCTTAATGACGATGGAACACACAAATTGTGGCGCGATTCAATACATCGTTCCACAGCCGCCCTGTCTCCAAGGGTCTCTTGCTGCCTCGGGCACGTTATGGTCGTTCTCCTGTGAGTCTTGTTTTCCGAAAACGACGCAAAACTGACAGTTAATTGTAACGTTCAGAGCCTGATAATGACGATGGAACACACAATTTGCGTCGCGATTCAATACTTCGTCCTCCAGCCGACTTGTCTCCAAGGGTCTAGTGCTGCCTCGGGCACCTTATGGTCGTTCTTCTGTGAGTCGAGATTTTCCAATCCGACGCAAAACTGACAGTTAATTGTAACGTTCGGCGCCTGATAATGACGATGGAACACGCAATTTGCGTTGCGATTCAATACATCGTCCTCCAGCCGAATTGTCTCCAAGGGTCTATTGCTGCATCGGGCACCTTATGGTCGTTCTCCTGTGAGTCTAGATTTTCGAATCCGGCGCAAAACTGACAGTTAATAGTAACGTTCAGAGCCTCTTAATGACGATGGAACACACAAATTGCGTCGCGATTCAATACATCGTCCTCCAGCCGAATTGTCTCAGAGGTACTATTGCTGCCCCGGGCACCTTTTGGTCGTTCTCCTAGGAGTATAGTTTTTCGAATCCGGCGCAAAACTGACAGTTAATTGTAACGTTCAGAGCCTCTTAATGACGATGGAACACACTAATTGCGTCGCGATTCAATACATCGTCCTCCAGCCGACTTGTCTCCAAGGGTCTAGTGCTGCTTCGGGCACCTTATGGTCGTTCTGCTGTGAGTCTAGATTTTCGAATCCGACGCAAAACTGACAGTTAATTGTATCGTTCAGAGCCTCTTAATGACGATGGAACACACAAATTGTGGCGTGATTCAATACATCGTCCTACAGCCGCCCTGTCTCCAAGGGTCTCTTGCTGCCTCTGGCACGTTATGGTCGTTCTCCTGTGAGTCTAGTTTTCCGAAAACGACGCAAAACTGACAGTTAATTGTAACGTTCAGAGCCTGTTAATGACGATGGAACACACAAATTGCGTCGCGATTCAATACATTGTCCTCCAGCCGAATTGACTCCGAGGTACTATTGCTGCCCCGGGCACCTTTTAGTCGTTCTCCTAGGAGTATAGTTTTTCGAATCCGACGCAAAACTGGCAGTTAATTGTAACGTTCAGAGCCTATTAATGACGATGGAACACACAAATTGCGTCGCGATTCAATACATCGTCCTCCAGCCGACTTGCCTCCAAGGGTCTAGTGCTGTTTCGGGCACCTTATGGTCGTTCTGCTGTGAGTCTAGATTTTCGAATCCGACGCAAAACTGACAGTTAATTGTAACGTTCAGAGCCTCTTAATGACGATGGAACACACAAATTGTGGCGCGATTCAATACATCGTCCTACAGCCGCCCTGTCTCCAAGGGTCTCTTGCTCCCTCGGGCACGTTATGGTCGTTCTCCTGTGAGTCTAGTTTTCCGAAAACGACGCAAAACTGACAGTTAATTGTAACGTTCAGAGCCTGTTAATGACGATGGAACACACAAATTGCGTCGCGATTCAATACATCGTCCTCCAACCGACATGTCTCCAAGGGTCTAGTGCTGCCTCGGGCACCTTATGGTCGTTCTCCTATGAGTCTAGATTTTCGAATCCGACGCAAAACTGACAGTTAAATGTAATGTTCAGAGCCTCTTAATGACGATGGAACACACAAATTGCGTCGCGATTCAATACATCGTCCTCCAGCCGACTTGTCTCCAAGGGTCCACTGCTGCCTCGGGCACCTTATGGTCGTTCTGCTGTGAGTCTAGATTTTCGAATCCGACGCAAAACTGACCGTTAATTGTAACGTTCAGAGCCTCTTAATGACGATGGAACACACAAATTGTGGCGCGATTCAATACATCGTCCTACAGCCGCCCTGTCTCCAAGGGTCTCTTGCTGCCTCGGGCACGTTATGGTCGTTCTGCTGTGAGTCTAGATTTTCGAATCCGACGCAAAACTGACAGTTAATTGTAACGTTCAGAGCCTCTTAATGACGATGGAACACACAAATTGCGTCGCGATTCAATACATCGTCCTCCAGCCGAATTGTCTCCAAGGGTCGAGTGCTGCCTCGGGGACCTTATGGTCGTTCTCCTGTGAGTCTAGATTTTCGAATCCGACACAAAACTGACAGTTAATTGTAACGTTCAGAGCCTCTTAATGACGATGGAACACACAAATTGCGTCGCGATTCAATACATCGTCCTCCAGCCGACTTGTCTCCAAGGGTCTAGTGCTGCCTCGGGCACCTTATGGTCGTTCTGGTGTGAGTCTAGATTTTCGAATCCGACGCAAAACTGACAGTTAATTGTAACGTTCAGAGCCTCTTAATGACGATGGAACACACAAATTGCGTCGCGATTCAATACATCGTCCTCCAGCCGACTTGTCTCCAAGGGTCTATAGCTGCCTCGGGCACCTTATCGTCGTTCTCCTGTGAGTTTAGTTTTTCGAATCCGACGCAAAACTGACAGTTAATTGTAATGTTCAGAGCCTGTTAATGACGATGGAACACACAAATTGCGTTGCGATTCAATACATCGTCCTCCAGCCGAGTTTTCTCCGAGGTAGTATTGCTGTCCCGGGCACCTTTTGGTCGTTCTCCTAGGAGTATAGTTTTTCGAATCCGGCGCAAAACTGACAGTTAATTATAACGTTCAGAGCCTCTTAATGATGATGGAACACACAAATTGCGTCGCGATTCAATACATCGTCCTCCAGCCGACTTGTCTCCAAGGGTCTAGTGCTGCCTCGGGCACATTATGGTCATTCTCCTGTGAGTCTAGGTTTTCGAATCCGACGCAAAACTGACAGTTAATTGTAACGTTCAGAGCCTCTTAATGACGATAGAACACACAAATTGCGTCGCGATTCAATACATCGTCCTCCAGCCGAATTGTCTCCGAGGTACTATTGCTGCCCCGGGCACCTTTTGGTCGTTCTCCTAGGAGTATAGTTTTTCGAATCCGGCGCAAAACTGACAGTTAATTGTAACGTTCAGAGCCTCTTAATGACGATGGAACACACGAATTGCGTCGCGATTCAATACATCGTCCTCCAGCCGACTTGTCTCCAAGGGTCTAGTGCTGCCTCGGGCACCTCATGGTCGTTCTCCTGTGAGTCTAGATTTTTGAATCCGACGCAAAACTGACAGTTAATTGTAACGTTCAGAGCCTCTTAATGACGATGGAACACACAAATTGCGTCGCGATTCTATACATCGTCCTCCATCAGACTTGTCTCCAAGGGTCTAGTGCTGCTTCGGGCACCTTATGGTCGTTCTGCTGTGAGTCTAGATTTTCGAATCCGACGCAAAACTGACAGTTAATTGTAACGTTCAGAGCCTCTTAATGACGATGGAACACACAAATTGTGGCGCGATTCAATACATCGTCCTACAGCCGCCCTGTCTCCAAGGGTCTCTTGCTGCCTCGGGCACGTTATGGTCGTTCTCCTGTGAGTCTAGTTTTCTGAAAACGACGCAAAACTGACAGTTAATTGTAACGTTCAGAGCCTGTTAATGACGATGGAACACACAAATTGCGTCGCGATTCAATACATCGTCCTCCAGCCGAATTGTCTCCGAGGTACTATTGCTGCCCCGGGCACCTTTTGGTCGTTCTCCGAGGAGTATAGTTTTTCGAATCCGGCTCAAAACTGACAGTTAATTGTATCGTTCGGAGCCTCTTAATGACGATGGGACACACAAATTGCGTCGCGATTCAATACATCGTCCTCCAACCGACTTGTCTCCAAGGGTCTAGTGCTGCCTCGGGCACCTTATGGTCGTTCTGCTGTGAATCTAGATTTTCGAATCCGACGCAAAACTGACAGTTAATTGTAACGTTCAGAGCCTCTTAATGACGATGGAACACACAAATTGTGGCGCGATTCAATACATCGTTCCACAGCCGCCCTGTCTCCAAGGGTCTCTTGCTGCCTCGGGCACGTTATGGTCGTTCTCCTGTGAGTCTTGTTTTCCGAAAACGACGCAAAACTGACAGTTAATTGTAACGTTCAGAGCCTGATAATGACGATGGAACACACAATTTGCGTCGCGATTCAATACTTCGTCCTCCAGCCGACTTGTCTCCAAGGGTCTAGTGCTGCCTCGGGCACCTTATGGTCGTTCTTCTGTGAGTCGAGATTTTCCAATCCGACGCAAAACTGACAGTTAATTGTAACGTTCGGCGCCTGATAATGACGATGGAACACGCAATTTGCGTTGCGATTCAATACATCGTCCTCCAGCCGAATTGTCTCCAAGGGTCTATTGCTGCATCGGGCACCTTATGGTCGTTCTCCTGTGAGTCTAGATTTTCGAATCCGGCGCAAAACTGACAGTTAATAGTAACGTTCAGAGCCTCTTAATGACGATGGAACACACAAATTGCGTCGCGATTCAATACATCGTCCTCCAGCCGAATTGTCTCAGAGGTACTATTGCTGCCCCGGGCACCTTTTGGTCGTTCTCCTAGGAGTATAGTTTTTCGAATCCGGCGCAAAACTGACAGTTAATTGTAACGTTCAGAGCCTCTTAATGACGATGGAACACACTAATTGCGTCGCGATTCAATACATCGTCCTCCAGCCGACTTGTCTCCAAGGGTCTAGTGCTGCTTCGGGCACCTTATGGTCGTTCTGCTGTGAGTCTAGATTTTCGAATCCGACGCAAAACTGACAGTTAATTGTATCGTTCAGAGCCTCTTAATGACGATGGAACACACAAATTGTGGCGTGATTCAATACATCGTCCTACAGCCGCCCTGTCTCCAAGGGTCTCTTGCTGCCTCTGGCACGTTATGGTCGTTCTCCTGTGAGTCTAGTTTTCCGAAAACGACGCAAAACTGACAGTTAATTGTAACGTTCAGAGCCTGTTAATGACGATGGAACACACAAATTGCGTCGCGATTCAATACATTGTCCTCCAGCCGAATTGACTCCGAGGTACTATTGCTGCCCCGGGCACCTTTTAGTCGTTCTCCTAGGAGTATAGTTTTTCGAATCCGACGCAAAACTGGCAGTTAATTGTAACGTTCAGAGCCTATTAATGACGATGGAACACACAAATTGCGTCGCGATTCAATACATCGTCCTCCAGCCGACTTGCCTCCAAGGGTCTAGTGCTGTTTCGGGCACCTTATGGTCGTTCTGCTGTGAGTCTAGATTTTCGAATCCGACGCAAAACTGACAGTTAATTGTAACGTTCAGAGCCTCTTAATGACGATGGAACACACAAATTGTGGCGCGATTCAATACATCGTCCTACAGCCGCCCTGTCTCCAAGGGTCTCTTGCTCCCTCGGGCACGTTATGGTCGTTCTCCTGTGAGTCTAGTTTTCCGAAAACGACGCAAAACTGACAGTTAATTGTAACGTTCAGAGCCTGTTAAAGACGATGGAACACACAAATTGCGTCGCGATTCAATACATCGTCCTCCAGCCGAATTGTCTCCAAGGGTCTAGTGCTGCCTCGGGGACCATATGGTCGTTCTCCTGTGAGTCTAGATTTTCGAATCCGACGCAAAACTGACAGTTAATTGTAACGTTCAGAGCCTCCTAATGACGATGGAACACACAAATTGTGGCGCGATTCAATACATCGTCCTCCAGCCGACTTGTCTCCAAGGGTCTAGTGCTGCCTCGGGCACCTTATGGTCGTTCTCCTGTGAGTCTAGATTTTCGAATCCGACGCAAAACTGACAGTTAATTGTAACGTTCAGAGCCTCTTAATGACGATGGAACACACAAATTGCGTCGCGATTCAATACATCGTCCTCCAGCCGACTTGTCTCCAAGGGTCTATAGCTGCCTCGGGCACCTTATCGTCGTTCTCCTGTGAGTTTAGTTTTTCGAATCCGACGCAAAACTGAAAGTTAATTGTAACGTTCAGAGCCTGTTAATGACGATGGAACACACAAATTGCGTCGCGATTCAATACATCGTCCTCCAGCCGACTTGTCTCCGAGGTAGTATTGCTGTCCCGGGCACCTTTTGGTCGTTCTCCTAGGAGTATAGTTTTTCGAATCCGGCGCAAAACTGACAGTTAATTGTAACGTTCAGAGCCTCTTAATGACGATGGAACACACAAATTGCGTCGCGATTCAATACATCGTCCTCCAGCCGACTTGTCTCCAAGGGTCTAGTGCTGCCTCGGGCACCTTATGGTCATTCTCCTGTGGGTCTAGATTTTCGAATCCGACGCAAAACTGACAGTTAATTATAACGTTCAGAGCCTCTTAATGACGATGGAACACACAAATTGCGTCGCGATTCAATACATCGTCCTCCAGCCGACTTGTCTCCAAGGGTCTAGTGCTGCCTCGGGCACCTTATGGTCGTTCTCCTGTGAGTCTAGATTTTCGATTCCGACGCAAAACTGACAGTTAATTGTAACGTTCATAGCCTCTTAATGACGATGGAACACACAAATTGCGTCGCGATTCAATACATCGTCCTCCAGCCGAATTGTCTCCAAGGGTCGAGTGCTGCCTCGGGGACCTTATGGTCGTTCTCCTGTGAGTCTAGATTTTCGAATCCGACACAAAACTGACAGTTAATTGTAACGTTCAGAGCCTCTTAATGACGATGGAACACACAAATTGCGTCGCGATTCAATACATCGTCCTCCAGCCGACTTGTCTCCAAGGGTCTAGTGCTGCCTCGGGCACCTTATGGTCGTTCTGGTGTGAGTCTAGATTTTCGAATCCGACGCAAAACTGACAGTTAATTGTAACGTTCAGAGCCTCTTAATGACGATGGAACACACAAATTGCGTCGCGATTCAATACATCGTCCTCCAGCCGACTTGTCTCCAAGGGTCTATAGCTGCCTCGGGCACCTTATCGTCGTTCTCCTGTGAGTTTAGTTTTTCGAATCCGACGCAAAACTGACATTTAATTGTAATGTTCAGAGCCTGTTAATGACGATGGAACACACAAATTGCGTTGCGATTCAATACATCGTCCTCCAGCCGAGTTTTCTCCGAGGTAGTATCGCTGTCCCGGGCACCTTTTGGTCGTTCTCCTAGGAGTATAGTTTTTCGAATCCGGCGCAAAACTGACAATTATAACGTTCAGAGCCTCTTAATGATGATGGAACACACAAATTGCGTCGCGATTCAATACATCGTCCTCCAGCCGACTTGTCTCCAAGGGTCTAGTGCTGCTTCGGGCACCTTAAGGTCGTTCTGCTGTGAGTCTAGATTTTCGAATCCGACGCAAAACTGACAGTTAATTGTAACGTTCAGAGCCTCTTAATGACGATGGAACACACAAATTGTGGCGCGATTCAATACATCGTCCTACAGCCGCCCTGTCTCCAAGGGTCTCTTGCTGCCTCGGGCACGTTATGGTCGTTCTCCTGTGAGTCTAGTTTTCTGAAAACGACGCAAAACTGACAGTTAATTGTAACGTTCAGAGCCTGTTAATGACGATGGAACACACAAATTGCGTCGCGATTCAATACATCGTCCTCCAGCCGAATTGTCTCCGAGGTACTATTGCTGCCCCGGGCACCTTTTGGTCGTTCTCCGAGGAGTATAGTTTTTCGAATCCGGCTCAAAACTGACAGTTAATTGTATCGTTCAGAGCCTCTTAATGACGATGGGACACACAAATTGCGTCGCGATTCAATACATCGTCCTCCAACCGACTTGTCTCCAAGGGTCTAGTGCTGCCTCGGGCACCTTATGGTCGTTCTCCTGTGAATCTAGATTTTCGAATCCGACGCAAAACTGACAGTTAATTGTAACGTTCAGAGCCTCTTAATGACGATGGAACACACAAATTGTGGCGCGATTCAATACATCGTCCTACAGCCGCCCTGTCTCCAAGGGTCTCTTGCTGCCTCGGGCACGTTATGGTCGTTCTCCTGTGAGTCTTGTTTTCCGAAAACGACGCAAAACTGACAGTTAATTGTAACGTTCAGAGCCTGATAATGACGATGGAACACACAATTTGCGTCGCGATTCAATACTTCGTCCTCCAGCCGACTTGTCTCCAAGGGTCTAGTGCTGCCTCGGGCACCTTATGGTCGTTCTTCTGTGAGTCGAGATTTTCCAATCCGACGCAAAACTGACAGTTAATTGTAACGTTCGGCGCCTGATAATGACGATGGAACACGCAATTTGCGTTGCGATTCAATACATCGTCCTCCAGCCGAATTGTCTCCAAGGGTCTATTGCTGCATCGGGCACCTTATGGTCGTTCTCCTGTGAGTCTAGATTTTCGAATCCGGCGCAAAACTGACAGTTAATAGTAACGTTCAGAGCCTCTTAATGACGATGGAACACACAAATTGCGTCGCGATTCAATACATCGTCCTCCAGCCGAATTGTCTCAGAGGTACTATTGCTGCCCCGGGCACCTTTTGGTCGTTCTCCTAGGAGTATAGTTTTTCGAATCCGGCGCAAAACTGACAGTTAATTGTAACGTTCAGAGCCTCTTAATGACGATGGAACACACTAATTGCGTCGCGATTCAATACATCGTCCTCCAGCCGACTTGTCTCCAAGGGTCTAGTGCTGCTTCGGGCACCTTATGGTCGTTCTGCTGTGAGTCTAGATTTTCGAATCCGACGCAAAACTGACAGTTAATTGTATCGTTCAGAGCCTCTTAATGACGATGGAACACACAAATTGTGGCGTGATTCAATACATCGTCCTACAGCCGCCCTGTCTCCAAGGGTCTCTTGCTGCCTCTGGCACGTTATGGTCGTTCTCCTGTGAGTCTAGTTTTCCGAAAACGACGCAAAACTGACAGTTAATTGTAACGTTCAGAGCCTGTTAATGACGATGGAACACACAAATTGCGTCGCGATTCAATACATTGTCCTCCAGCCGAATTGACTCCGAGGTACTATTGCTGCCCCGGGCACCTTTTAGTCGTTCTCCTAGGAGTATAGTTTTTCGAATCCGACGCAAAACTGGCAGTTAATTGTAACGTTCAGAGCCTATTAATGACGATGGAACACACAAATTGCGTCGCGATTCAATACATCGTCCTCCAGCCGACTTGCCTCCAAGGGTCTAGTGCTGTTTCGGGCACCTTATGGTCGTTCTGCTGTGAGTCTAGATTTTCGAATCCGACGCAAAACTGACAGTTAATTGTAACGTTCAGAGCCTCTTAATGACGATGGAACACACAAATTGTGGCGCGATTCAATACATCGTCCTACAGCCGCCCTGTCTCCAAGGGTCTCTTGCTCCCTCGGGCACGTTATGGTCGTTCTCCTGTGAGTCTAGTTTTCCGAAAACGACGCAAAACTGACAGTTAATTGTAACGTTCAGAGCCTGTTAAAGACGATGGAACACACAAATTGCGTCGCGATTCAATACATCGTCCTCCAGCCGACTTGTCTCCAAGGGTCTAGTGCTGCCTCGGGCACCTTATGGTCGTTCTGGTGTGAGTCTAGATTTTCGAATCCGACGCAAAACTGACAGTTAATTGTAACGTTCAGAGCCTCTTAATGACGATGGAACACACAAATTGCGTCGCGATTCAATACATCGTCCTCCAGCCGACTTGTCTCCAAGGGTCTATAGCTGCCTCGGGCACCTTATCGTCGTTCTCCTGTGAGTTTAGTTTTTCGAATCCGACGCAAAACTGACAGTTAATTGTAATGTTCAGAGCCTGTTAATGACGATGGAACACACAAATTGCGTTGCGATTCAATACATCGTCCTCCAGCCGAGTTTTCTCCGAGGTAGTATTGCTGTCCCGGGCACCTTTTGGTCGTTCTCCTAGGAGTATAGTTTTTCGAATCCGGCGCAAAACTGACAGTTAATTATAACGTTCAGAGCCTCTTAATGATGATGGAACACACAAATTGCGTCGCGATTCAATACATCGTCCTCCAGCCGACTTGTCTCCAAGGGTCTAGTGCTGCCTCGGGCACATTATGGTCATTCTCCTGTGAGTCTAGGTTTTCGAATCCGACGCAAAACTGACAGTTAATTGTAACGTTCAGAGCCTCTTAATGACGATAGAACACACAAATTGCGTCGCGATTCAATACATCGTCCTCCAGCCGAATTGTCTCCGAGGTAGTATTGTTGCCCCGGGCACCTTTTGGTCGTTCTCCTAGGAGTATAGTTTTTCGAATCCGGCGCAAAACTGACAGTTAATTGTAACGTTCAGAGCCTCTTAATGACGATGGAACACACGAATTGCGTCGCGATTCAATACATCGTCCTCCAGCCGACTTGTCTCCAAGGGTCTAGTGCTGCCTCGGGCACCTCATGGTCGTTCTCCTGTGAGTCTAGATTTTTGAATCCGACGCAAAACTGACAGTTAATTGTAACGTTCAGAGCCTCTTAATGACGATGGAACACACAAATTGCGTCGCGATTCTATACATCGTCCTCCAGCAGACTTGTCTCCAAGGGTCTAGTGCTGCTTCGGGCACCTTATGGTCGTTCTGCTGTGAGTCTAGATTTTCGAATCCGACGCAAAACTGACAGTTAATTGTAACGTTCAGAGCCTCTTAATGACGATGGAACACACAAATTGTGGCGCGATTCAATACATCGTCCTACAGCCGCCCTGTCTCCAAGGGTCTCTTGCTGCCTCGGGCACGTTATGGTCGTTCTCCTGTGAGTCTAGTTTTCTGAAAACGACGCAAAACTGACAGTTAATTGTAACGTTCAGAGCCTGTTAATGACGATGGAACACACAAATTGCGTCGCGATTCAATACATCGTCCTCCAGCCGAATTGTCTCCGAGGTACTATTGCTGCCCCGGGCACCTTTTGGTCGTTCTCCGAGGAGTATAGTTTTTCGAATCCGGCTCAAAACTGACAGTTAATTGTATCGTTCAGAGCCTCTTAATGACGATGGGACACACAAATTGCGTCGCGATTCAATACATCGTCCTCCAACCGACTTGTCTCCAAGGGTCTAGTGCTGCCTCGGGCACCTTATGGTCGTTCTCCTGTGAATCTAGATTTTCGAATCCGACGCAAAACTGACAGTTAATTGTAACGTTCAGAGCCTCTTAATGACGATGGAACACACAAATTGTGGCGCGATTCAATACATCGTCCTACAGCCGCCCTGTCTCCAAGGGTCTCTTGCTGCCTCGGGCACGTTATGGTCGTTCTCCTGTGAGTCTTGTTTTCCGAAAACGACGCAAAACTGACAGTTAATTGTAACGTTCAGAGCCTGATAATGACGATGGAACACACAATTTGCGTCGCGATTCAATACTTCGTCCTCCAGCCGACTTGTCTCCAAGGGTCTAGTGCTGCCTCGGGCACCTTATGGTCGTTCTTCTGTGAGTCGAGATTTTCCAATCCGACGCAAAACTGACAGTTAATTGTAACGTTCGGCGCCTGATAATGACGATGGAACACGCAATTTGCGTTGCGATTCAATACATCGTCCTCCAGCCGAATTGTCTCCAAGGGTCTATTGATGCATCGGGCACCTTATGGTCGTTCTCCTGTGAGTCTAGATTTTCGAATCCGACGCAAAACTGACAGTTAATAGTAACGTTCAGAGCCTCTTAATGACGATGGAACACACAAATTGCGTCGCGATTCAATACATCGTCCTCCAGCCGAATTGTCTCAGAGGTACTATTGCTGCCCCGGGCACCTTTTGGTCGTTCTCCTAGGAGTATAGTTTTTCGAATCCGGCGCAAAACTGACAGTTAATTGTAACGTTCAGAGCCTCTTAATGACGATGGAACACACTAATTGCGTCGCGATTCAATACATCGTCCTCCAGCCGACTTGTCTCCAAGGGTCTAGTGCTGCTTCGGGCACCTTATGGTCGTTCTGCTGTGAGTCTAGATTTTCGAATCCGACGCAAAACTGACAGTTAATTGTATCGTTCAGAGCCTCTTAATGACGATGGAACACACAAATTGTGGCGTGATTCAATACATCGTCCTACAGCCGCCCTGTCTCCAAGGGTCTCTTGCTGCCTCTGGCACGTTATGGTCGTTCTCCTGTGAGTCTAGTTTTCCGAAAACGACGCAAAACTGACAGTTAATTGTAACGTTCAGAGCCTGTTAATGACGATGGAACACACAAATTGCGTCGCGATTCAATACATTGTCCTCCAGCCGAATTGACTCCGAGGTACTATTGCTGCCCCGGGCACCTTTTAGTCGTTCTCCTAGGAGTATAGTTTTTCGAATCCGACGCAAAACTGGCAGTTAATTGTAACGTTCAGAGCCTGTTAATGACGATGGAACACACAAATTGCGTCGCGATTCAATACATAGTCCTCCAGCCGACTTGCCTCCAAGGGTCTAGTGCTGTTTCGGGCACCTTATGGTCGTTCTGCTGTGAGTCTAGATTTTCGAATCCGACGCAAAACTGACAGTTAATTGTAACGTTCAGAGCCTCTTAATGACGATGGAACACACAAATTGTGGCGCGATTCAATACATCGTCCTACAGCCGCCCTGTCTCCAAGGGTCTCTTGCTCCCTCGGGCACGTTATGGTCGTTCTCCTGTGAGTCTAGTTTTCCGAAAACGACGCAAAACTGACAGTTAATTGTAACGTTCAGAACCTGTTAAAGACGATGGAACACACAAATTGCGTCGCGATTCAATACATCGTCCTCCAGCCGAATTGTCTCCAAGGGTCTAGTGCTGCCTCGGGAACCATATGGTCGTTCTCCTGTGAGTCTAGATTTTCGAATCCGACGCAAAACTGACAGTTAATTGTAACGTTCAGAGCCTCTTAATGACGATGGAACACACAAATTGCGTCGCGATTCAATACATCGTCCTCCAGCCGACTTGTCTCCAAGGGTCTAGTGCTGCCTCGGGCACCTTATGGTCGTTCTCCTGTGAGTCTAGACTTTCGAATCCGACGCAAAACTGACATTTAATTGTAACGTTCAGAGCCTCTTAATGACGATGGAACACACAAATTGCGTCGCGATTCAATACATCGTCCTCCAGCCGACTTGTCTCCAAGGGTCTATAGCTGCCTCGGGCACCTTATCGTCGTTCTCCTGTGAGTTTAGTTTTTCGAATCCGACGCAAAACTGAATGTTAATTGTAACGTTCAGTGCCTGTTAATGACGATGGAACACACAAATTGCGTCGCGATTCAATACATCGTCCTCCAGCCGACTTGTCTCCGAGGTAGTATTGCTGTCCCGGGCACCTTTTGGTCGTTCTCCTAGGAGTATAGTTTTTCGAATCCGGCGCAAAACTGACAGTTAATTATAACGTTCAGAGCCTCTTAATGACGATGGAACACACAAATTGCGTCGCGATTCAATACATCGTCCTCCAGCCGACTTGTCTCCAAGGGTCTAGTGCTGCCTCGGGCACCTTATGGTCATTCTCCTGTGAGTCTAGATTTTCGAATCCGACGCAAAACTGACAGTTAATTGTAACGTTCAGAGCCTCTTAATGACGATGGAACACACAAATTGTGGCGCGATTCAATACATCGTCCTACAGCCGCCCTGTCTCCAAGGGTCTCTTGCTGCCTCGGGCACGTTATGGTCGTTCTGCTGTGAGTCTAGATTTTCGAATCCGACGCAAAACTGACAGTTAATTGTAACGTTCAGAGCCTCTTAATGACGATGGAACACACAAATTGTGGCGCGATTCAATACATCGTCCTACAGCCGCCCTGTCTCCAAGGGTCTCTTGCTGCCTCGGGCACGTTATGGTCGTTCCCCTGTGAGTCTAGTTTTCCGAAAACGACGCAAAACTGACAGTTAATTGTAACGTTCAGAGCCTGTTAATGACGATGGAACACACAAATTGCGTCGCAATTCAATACATCGTCCTCCAACCGACTTGTCTCCAAGGGTCTATAGCTGCCTCGGGCACCTTATCGTCGTTCTCCTGTGAGTTTAGTTTATCGAATCCGACTCAAAACTGACAGTTAATTGTAACGTTCAGTGCCTGTTAATGACGATGGAACACACAAATTGCGTCGCGATTCAATACATCGTCCTCCAACCGACATGTCTCCAAGGGTCTAGTGCTGCCTCGGGCACCTTATGGTCGTTCTCCTATGAGTCTAGATTTTCGAATCCGACGCAAAACTGACAGTTAAATGTAATGTTCAGAGCCTCTTAATGACGATGGAACACACAAATTGCGTCGCGATTCAATACATCGTCCTCCAGCCGACTTGCCTCCAAGGGTCCACTGCTGCCTCGGGCACCTTATGGTCGTTCTGCTGTGAGTCTAGATTTTCGAATCCGACGCAAAACTGACAGTTAATTGTAACGTTCAGAGCCTCTTAATGACGATGGAACACACAAATTGTGGCGCGATTCAATACATCGTCCTACAGTCTCCAAAGGTCTCTTGCTGCCTCGGGCACGTTATGGTCGTTCTGCTGTGAGTCTAGATTTTCGAATCCGACGCAAAACTGACAGTTAATTGTAACGTTCAGAGCCTCTTAATGACGATGGAACACACAAATTGTGGCGCGATTCAATACATCGTCCTACAGCCGCCCTGTCTCCAAGGGTCTCTTGCTGCCTCGGGCACGTTATGGTCGTTCTCCTGTGAGTCTAGTTTTCCGAAAACGACGCAAAACTGACAGTTAATTGTAACGTTCAGAGCCTGTTAATGACGATGGAACACACAAATTGCGTCGCGATTCAATACATCGTCCTCCAGCCGAATTGTCTCCGAGGTACTATTGCTGCCCCGGGCACCTTTTGGTCGTTCTCCTAGGAGTATAGTTTTTCGAATCCGGCGCAAAACTGACAGTTAATTGTAACGTTCAGAGCCTCTTAATGATGATGGAACACACAAATTGCGTCGCGATTCAATACATCGTCCTCCAGCCGACTTGTCTCCAAGGGTCTAGTGCTGCCTCGGGCACATTATGGTCATTCTCCTGTGAGTCTAGGTTTTCGAATCCGACGCAAAACTGACAGTTAATTGTAAAGTTCAGAGCCTCTTAATGACGATAGAACACACAAATTGCGTCGCGATTCAATACATCGTCCTCCAGCCGAATTGTCTCCGAGGTACTATTGCTGCCCCGGGCACCTTTTGGTCGTTCTCCTAGGAGTATAGTTTTTCGAATCCGGCGCAAAACTGACAGTTAATTGTAACGTTCAGAGCCTCTTAATGACGATGGAACACACGAATTGCGTCGCGATTCAATACATCGTCCTCCAGCCGACTTGTCTCCAAGGGTCTAGTGCTGCCTCGGGCACCTCATGGTCGTTCTCCTGTGAGTCTAGATTTTTGAATCCGACGCAAAACTGACAGTTAATTGTAACGTTCAGAGCCTCTTAATGACGATGGAACACACAAATTGCGTCGCGATTCTATACATCGTCCTCCAGCAGACTTGTCTCCAAGGGTCTAGTGCTGCTTCGGGCACCTTATGGTCGTTCTGCTGTGAGTCTAGATTTTCGAATCCGACGCAAAACTGACAGTTAATTGTAACGTTCAGAGCCTCTTAATGACGATGGAACACACAAATTGTGGCGCGATTCAATACATCGTCCTACAGCCGCCCTGTCTCCATTGGTCTCTTGCTGCCTCGGGCACGTTATGGTCGTTCTCCTGTGAGTCTAGTTTTCTGAAAACGACGCAAAACTGACAGTTAATTGTAACGTTCAGAGCCTGTTAATGACGATGGAACACACAAATTGCGTCGCGATTCAATACATCGTCCTCCAGCCGAATTGTCTCCGAGGTACTATTGCTGCCCCGGGCACCTTTTGGTCGTTCTCCGAGGAGTATAGTTTTTCGAATCCGGCTCAAAACTGACAGTTAATTGTATCGTTCAGAGCCTCTTAATGACGATGGGACACACAAATTGCGTCGCGTTTCAATACATCGTCCTCCAACCGACTTGTCTCCAAGGGTCTAGTGCTGCCTCGGGCACCTTATGGTCGTTCTCCTGTGAATCTAGATTTTCGAATCCGACGCAAAACTGACAGTTAATTGTAACGTTCAGAGCCTCTTAATGACGATGGAACACACAAATTGTGGCGCGATTCAATACATCGTCCTACAGCCGCCCTGTCTCCAAGGGTCTCTTGCTGCCTCGGGCACGTTATGGTCGTTCTCCTGTGAGTCTTGTTTTCCGAAAACGACGCAAAACTGACAGTTAATTGTAACGTTCAGAACCTGATAATGACGATGGAACACACAATTTGCGTCGCGATTCAATAGTTCGTCCTCCAGCTGACTTGTCTCCAAGGGTCTAGTGCTGCCTCGGGCACCTTATGGTCGTTCTTCTGTGAGTCGAGATTTTCCAATCCGACGCAAAACTGACAGTTAATTGTAACGTTCGGCGCCTGATAATGACGATGG
Source organism: Schistocerca nitens (assembly GCF_023898315.1). Lineage (NCBI taxonomy): Eukaryota > Metazoa > Arthropoda > Insecta > Orthoptera > Acrididae > Schistocerca > Schistocerca nitens. Next base: position 234,545,119 of record NC_064623.1, on the reverse strand, counting down.
AACACGCAATTTGCGTTGCGATTCAATACATCGTCCTCCAGCCGAATTGTCTCCAAGGGTCTATTGCTGCATCGGTTACCTTATGGTCGTTCTCCTGTGAGTCTAGATTTTCGAATCCGGCGCAAAACTGACAGTTAATAGTAACGTTCAGAGCCTCTTAATGACGATGGAACACACAAATTGCGTCGCGATTCAATACATCGTCCTCCAGCCGAATTGTCTCAGAGGTACTATTGCTGCCCCGGGCACCTTTTGGTCGTTCTCCTAGGAGTATAGTTTTTCGAATCCGGCGCAAAACTGACAGTTAATTGTAACGTTCAGAGCCTCTTAATGACGATGGAACACACTAATTGCGTCGCGATTCAATACATCGTCCTCCAGCCGACTTGTCTCCAAGGGTCTAGTGCTGCTTCGGGCACCTTATGGTCGTTCTGCTGTGAGTCTAGATTTTCGAATCCGACGCAAAACTGACAGTTAATTGTATCGTTCAGAGCCTCTTAATGACGATGGAACACACAAATTGTGGCGTGATTCAATACATCGTCCTACAGCCGCCCTGTCTCCAAGGGTCTCTTGCTGCCTCTGGCACGTTATGGTCGTTCTCCTGTGAGTCTAGTTTTCCGAAAACGACGCAAAACTGACAGTTAATTGTAACGTTCAGAGCCTGTTAATGACGATGGAACACACAAATTGCGTCGCGATTCAATACATTGTCCTCCAGCCGAATTGACTCCGAGGTACTATTGCTGCCCCGGGCACCTTTTAGTCGTTCTCCTAGGAGTATAGTTTTTCGAATCCGACGCAAAACTGGCAGTTAATTGTAACGTTCAGAGCCTGTTAAAGACGATGGAACACACAAATTGCGTCGCGATTCAATACATCGTCCTCCAGCCGAATTGTCTCCAAGGGTCTAGTGCTGCCTCGGGGACCATATGGTCGTTCTCCTGTGAGTCTAGATTTTCGAATCCGACGCAAAACTGACAGTTAATTGTAACGTTCAGAGCCTCTTAAAGACGATGGAACACACAAATTGCGTCGCGATTCAATACATCGTCCTCCAGCCGACTTGTCTCCAAGGGTCTAGTGCTGCCTCGGGCACCTTATGGTCGTTCTCCTGTGAGTCTAGATTTTCGAATCCGACGCAAAACTGACAGTTAATTGTAACGTTCAGAGCCTCTTAATGACGATGGAACACACAAATTGCGTCGCGATTCAATACATCGTCCTCCAGCCGACTTGTCTCCAAGGGTCTATAGCTGCCTCGGGCACCTTATCGTCGTTCTCCTGTGAGTTTAGTTTTTCGAATCCGACGCAAAACTGAAAGTTAATTGTAACGTTCAGAGCCTGTTAATGACGATGGAACACACAAATTGCGTCGCGATTCAATACATCGTCCTCCAGCCGACTTGTCTCCGAGGTAGTATTGCTGTCCCGGGCACCTTTTGGTCGTTCTCCTAGGAGTATAGTTTTTCGAATCCGGCGCAAAACTGACAGTTAATTATAACGTTCAGAGCCTCTTAATGACGATGGAACACACAAATTGCGTCGCGATTCAATACATCGTCCTCCAGCCGACTTGTCTCCAAGGGTCTAGTGCTGCCTCGGGCACCTTATGGTCATTCTCCTGTGAGTCTAGATTTTCGAATCCGACGCAAAACTGACAGTTAATTGTAACGTTCAGAGCCTCTTAATGACGATGGAACACACGAATTGCGTCGCGATTCAATACATCGTCCTCCAGCCGAATTGTCTCCGAGGTACTATTGCTGCCCCGGGCACCTTTTGGTCGTTCTCCTAGGAGTATAGTTTTTCGAATCCGGCGCAAAACTGACAGTTAATTGTAACGTTCAGAGCCTCTTAATGACGATGGAACACACGAATTGCGTCGCGATTCAATACATCGTCCTCCAGCCGACTTGTCTCCAAGGGTCTAGTGCTGCCTCGGGCACCTTATGGTCGTTCTCCTGTGAGTCTAGATTTTTGAATCCGACGCAAAACTGACAGTTAATTGTAACGTTCAGAGCCTGTTAATGACGATGGAACACACAAATTGCGTCGCGATTCAATACATCGTCCTCCAGCAGACTTGTCTCCAAGGGTCTAGTGCTGCCTCGGGCACCTTACGGTCGTTCTGCTGTGAGTCTAGATTTTCGAATCCGACGCAAAACTGACAGTTAATTGTAACGTTCAGAGCCTCTTAATGACGATGGAACACACAAATTGTGGCGCGATTCAATACATCGTCCTACAGCCGCCCTGTCTCCAAGGGTCTCTTGCTGCCTCGGGCACGTTATGGTCGTTCTCCTGTGAGTCTAGTTTTCCGAAAACGACGCAAAACTGACAGTTAATTGTAACGTTCAGAGCCTGTTAATGACGATGGAACACACAAATTGCGTCGCGATTCAATACATCGTCCTCCAGTCGAATTGTCTCCGAGGTACTATTGCTGCCCCGGGCACCTTTTGGTCGTTCTCCTAGGAGTATAGTTTTTCGAATCCGGCTCAAAACTGACAGTTAATTGTAACGTTCAGAGCCTCTTAATGACGATGGGACACACAAATTGCGTCGCGATTCAATACATCGTCCTCCAGCCGACTTGTCTCCAAGGGTCTAGTGCTGCCTCGGGCACCTTATGGTCGTTCTCCTGTGAATCTAGATTTTCGAATCCGACGGAAAACTGACAGTTAATTGTAACGTTCAGAGCCTCTTAATGACGATGGAACACACAAATTGTGGCGCGATTCAATACATCGTCCTACAGCCGCCCTGTCTCCAAGGGTCTCTTGCTGCCTCGGGCACGTTATGGTCGTTCTCCTGTGAGTCTAGATTTCCGAAAACGACGCAAAACTGACAGTTAATTGTAACGTTCAGAGCCTGATAATGACGATGGAACACACAATTTGCGTCGCGATTCAATACATCGTCCTCCAGCCGACTTGTCTCCAAGGGTCTATAGCTGCCTCGGGCACCTTATCGTCTTTCTCCAGTGAGTTTAGTTTTTCGAATCCGACGCAAAACTGACAGTTAATTGTAACGTTCAGAGCCTCTTAATGACAATGGAACACACAAATTGCGTCGCGATTCAATACATCGTCCTCCAGCCGAATTGTCTCCGAGGTACTATTGCTGCCCCGGGCACCTTTTTGTCGTTCTCCTAGGAGTATAGTTTTTCGAATCCGGCGCAAAACTGACAGTTAATTGTAACGTTCAGAGCCTCTTAATGACAATGGAACACACAAATTGCGTCGCGATTCAATACATCGTCCTCCAGCCGACTTGTCTCCAGGAGTCTAGTGCTGCCTCGGGCACCTTATGGTCGTTCTCCTGTGAGTCTAGATTTTCGAATCCGACGCAAAACTGACAGTTAATTGTAACGTTCAGAGCCTCTTAATGACGATGGAACACACAAATTGCGTCGCGATTCAATACATCGTCCTCCAGCCGACTTGTCTCCAAGGGTCTATAGCTGCCTCGGGCACCTTCTCGTCGTTCTCCTGTGAGTTTAGTTTTTCGAATCCGACGCAAAACTGACAGTTAATTGTAACGTTCAGAGCCTGTTAATGACGATGGAACACACAAATTGCGTCGCTATTCAATACATCGTCCTCCAGCCGAATTGTCTCCGAGGTACTATTGCTGCCCCGGGCACCTTTTGGTCTTTCTCCTAGGAGTATAGTTTTTCGAATCCGGCGCCAAACTGACAGTTAATTGTAACGTTCAGGGCCTCTTAATGACGATGGAACACACAAATTGCGTCGCGATTCAATACATCGTCCTCCAGCCGACTTGTCTCCAAGGGTCTAGTGCTGCCTCGGGCACCTTATGGTCGTTCTGCTGTGAGTCTAGATTTTCCAATCCGACGCAAAACTGACAGTTAATTGTAACGTTCAGAGCCTCTTAATGACGATGGAACACACAAATTGCGTCGCGATTCAATACATCGTCCTCCAGCCGAATTGTCTCCGAGGTACTATTGCTGCCCCGGGCACCTTTTGGTCGTTCTCCTAGGAGTATAGTTTTTCGAATCCAGCGCAAAACTGACAGTTAATTGTAACGTTCAGTGCCTCTTAATGACGATGGAACACACAAATTGCGTCGCGATTCAATACATCGTCCTCCAGCCGAATTGTCTCCAAGGGTCTAGTGCTGCCTCGGGGACCATATGGTCGTTCTCCTGTGAGTCTAGATTTTCGAATCCGACGCAAAACTGACAGTTAATTGTAACGTTCAGAGCCTCTTAATGACGATGGAACACACAAATTGCGTCGCGATTCAATACATCGTCCTCCAGCCGACTTGTCTCCAAGGGTCTAGTGCTGCCTCGGGCACCTTATGGTCGTTCTCCTGTGAGTCTAGATTTTCGAATCCGACGCAAAACTGACAGTTAATTGTAACGTTCAGAGCCTCTTAATGACGATGGAACACACAAATTGCGTCGCGATTCAATACATCGTCCTCCAGCCGACTTGTCTCCAAGGGTCTATAGCTGCCTCGGGCACCTTATCGTCGTTCTCCTGTGAGTTTAGTTTTTCGAATCCGACGCAAAACTGAAAGTTAATTGTAACGTTCAGAGCCTGTTAATGACGATGGAACACACAAATTGCGTCGCGATTCAATACATCGTCCTCCAGCCGACTTGTCTCCGAGGTAGTATTGCTGTCCCGGGCACCTTTTGGTCGTTCTCCTAGGAGTATAGTTTTTCGAATCCGGCGCAAAACTGACAGTTAATTATAACGTTCAGAGCCTCTTAATGACGATGGAACACACAAATTGCGTCGCGATTCAATACATCGTCCTCCAGCCGACTTGTCTCCAAGGGTCTAGTGCTGCCTCGGGCACCTTATGGTCATTCTCCTGTGAGTCTAGATTTTCGAATCCGACGCAAAACTGACAGTTAATTGTAACGTTCAGAGCCTCTTAATGACGATGGAACACACGAATTGCGTCGCGATTCAATACATCGTCCTCCAGCCGAATTGTCTCCGAGGTACTATTGCTGCCCCGGGCACCTTTTGGTCGTTCTCCTAGGAGTATAGTTTTTCGAATCCGGCGCAAAACTGACAGTTAATTGTAACGTTCAGAGCCTCTTAATGACGATGGAACACACGAATTGCGTCGCGATTCAATACATCGTCCTCCAGCCGACTTGTCTCCAAGGGTCTAGTGCTGCCTCGGGCACCTTATGGTCGTTCTCCTGTGAGTCTAGATTTTTGAATCCGACGCAAAACTGACAGTTAATTGTAACGTTCAGAGCCTCTTAATGACGATGGAACACACAAATTGCGTCGCGATTCAATACATCGTCCTCCAGCAGACTTGTCTCCAAGGGTCTAGTGCTGCCTCGGGCACCTTACGGTCGTTCTGCTGTGAGTCTAGATTTTCGAATCCGACGCAAAACTGACAGTTAATTGTAACGTTCAGAGCCTCTTAATGACGATGGAACACACAAATTGTGGCGCGATTCAATACATCGTCCTACAGCCGCCCTGTCTCCAAGGGTCTCTTGCTGCCTCGGGCACGTTATGGTCGTTCTCCTGTGAGTCTAGTTTTCCGAAAACGACGCAAAACTGACAGTTAATTGTAACGTTCAGAGCCTGTTAATGACGATGGAACACACAAATTGCGTCGCGATTCAATACATCGTCCTCCAGTCGAATTGTCTCCGAGGTACTATTGCTGCCCCGGGCACCTTTTGGTCGTTCTCCTAGGAGTATAGTTTTTCGAATCCGGCTCAAAACTGACAGTTAATTGTAACGTTCAGAGCCTCTTAATGACGATGGGACACACAAATTGCGTCGCGATTCAATACATCGTCCTCCAGCCGACTTGTCTCCAAGGGTCTAGTGCTGCCTCGGGCACCTTATGGTCGTTCTCCTGTGAATCTAGATTTTCGAATCCGACGGAAAACTGACAGTTAATTGTAACGTTCAGAGCCTCTTAATGACGATGGAACACACAAATTGTGGCGCGATTCAATACATCGTCCTACAGCCGCCCTGTCTCCAAGGGTCTCTTGCTGCCTCGGGCACGTTATGGTCGTTCTCCTGTGAGTCTAGATTTCCGAAAACGACGCAAAACTGACAGTTAATTGTAACGTTCAGAGCCTGATAATGACGATGGAACACACAATTTGCGTCGCGATTCAATACATCGTCCTCCAGCCGACTTGTCTCCAAGGGTCTATAGCTGCCTCGGGCACCTTATCGTCTTTCTCCAGTGAGTTTAGTTTTTCGAATCCGACGCAAAACTGACAGTTAATTGTAACGTTCAGAGCCTCTTAATGACAATGGAACACACAAATTGCGTCGCGATTCAATACATCGTCCTCCAGCCGAATTGTCTCCGAGGTACTATTGCTGCCCCGGGCACCTTTTTGTCGTTCTCCTAGGAGTATAGTTTTTCGAATCCGGCGCAAAACTGACAGTTAATTGTAACGTTCAGAGCCTCTTAATGACAATGGAACACACAAATTGCGTCGCGATTCAATACATCGTCCTCCAGCCGACTTGTCTCCAGGAGTCTAGTGCTGCCTCGGGCACCTTATGGTCGTTCTCCTGTGAGTCTAGATTTTCGAATCCGACGCAAAACTGACAGTTAATTGTAACGTTCAGAGCCTCTTAATGACGATGGAACACACAAATTGCGTCGCGATTCAATACATCGTCCTCCAGCCGACTTGTCTCCAAGGGTCTATAGCTGCCTCGGGCACCTTCTCGTCGTTCTCCTGTGAGTTTAGTTTTTCGAATCCGACGCAAAACTGACAGTTAATTGTAACGTTCAGAGCCTGTTAATGACGATGGAACACACAAATTGCGTCGCTATTCAATACATCGTCCTCCAGCCGAATTGTCTCCGAGGTACTATTGCTGCCCCGGGCACCTTTTGGTCTTTCTCCTAGGAGTATAGTTTTTCGAATCCGGCGCCAAACTGACAGTTAATTGTAACGTTCAGGGCCTCTTAATGACGATGGAACACACAAATTGCGTCGCGATTCAATACATCGTCCTCCAGCCGACTTGTCTCCAAGGGTCTAGTGCTGCCTCGGGCACCTTATGGTCGTTCTGCTGTGAGTCTAGATTTTCCAATCCGACGCAAAACTGACAGTTAATTGTAACGTTCAGAGCCTCTTAATGACGATGGAACACACAAATTGCGTCGCGATTCAATACATCGTCCTCCAGCCGAATTGTCTCCGAGGTACTATTGCTGCCCCGGGCACCTTTTGGTCGTTCTCCTAGGAGTATAGTTTTTCGAATCCAGCGCAAAACTGACAGTTAATTGTAACGTTCAGTGCCTCTTAATGACGATGGAACACACAAATTGCGTCGCGATTCAATACATCGTCCTCCAGCCGACTTGTCTCCAAAGGTCTAGTGCTGCCTCGGGCACGTTATGGTCGTTCTCCTGTGAGTCTAGATTTTCGAATCCGACGCAAAACTGACAGTTAATTGTACCGTTCAGAGCCTCTTAATGACGATGGAACACGCAAATTGCGTCGCGATTCAATACATCGTCCTCCAGCCGACTTGTCTCCAAGGGTCTAGTGCTGCCTCGGGCACCTTATGGTCGTTCTTCTGTGAGTCGAGATTTTCCAATCCGACGCAAAACTGACAGTTAATTGTAACGTTCGGCGCCTGATAATGACGATGGAACACGCAATTTGCGTTGCGATTCAATACATCGTCCTCCAGCCGAATTGTCTCCAAGGGTCTATTGCTGCATCGGGCACCTTATGGTCGTTCTCCTGTGAGTCTAGATTTTCGAATCCGGCGCAAAACTGACAGTTAATAGTAACGTTCAGAGCCTCTTAATGACGATGGAACACACAAATTGCGTCGCGATTCAATACATCGTCCTCCAGCCGAATTGTCTCAGAGGTACTATTGCTGCCCCGGGCACCTTTTGGTCGTTCTCCTAGGAGTATAGTTTTTCGAATCCGGCGCAAAACTGACAGTTAATTGTAACGTTCAGAGCCTCTTAATGACGATGGAACACACTAATTGCGTCGCGATTCAATACATCGTCCTCCAGCCGACTTGTCTCCAAGGGTCTAGTGCTGCTTCGGGCACCTTATGGTCGTTCTGCTGTGAGTCTAGATTTTCGAATCCGACGCAAAACTGACAGTTAATTGTATCGTTCAGAGCCTCTTAATGTCGATGGAACACACAAATTGTGGCGTGATTCAATACATCGTCCTACAGCCGCCCTGTCTCCAAGGGTCTCTTGCTGCCTCTGGCACGTTATGGTCGTTCTCCTGTGAGTCTAGTTTTCCGAAAACGACGCAAAACTGACAGTTAATTGTAACGTTCAGAGCCTGTTAATGACGATGGAACACACAAATTGCGTCGCGATTCAATACATTGTCCTCCAGCCGAATTGACTCCGAGGTACTATTGCTGCCCCGGGCACCTTTTAGTCGTTCTCCTAGGAGTATAGTTTTTCGAATCCGACGCAAAACTGGCAGTTAATTGTAACGTTCAGAGCCTATTAATGACGATGGAACACACAAATTGCGTCGCGATTCAATACATCGTCCTCCAGCCGACTTGTCTCCAAGGGTCTAGTGCTGTTTCGGGCACCTTATGGTCGTTCTGCTGTGAGTCTAGATTTTCGAATCCGACGCAAAACTGACAGTTAATTGTAACGTTCAGAGCCTCTTAATGACGATGGAACACACAAATTGCGTCGCGATTCAATACATCGTCCTCCAGCCGACTTGTCTCCAAGGGTCTATAGCTGCCTCGGGCACCTTATCGTCGTTCTCCTGTGAGTTTAGTTTTTCGAATCCGACGCAAAACTGAAAGTTAATTGTTACGTTCAGAGCCTGTTAATGACGATGGAACACACAAATTGCGTCGCGATTCAATACATCGTCCTCCAGCCGACTTGTCTCCGAGGTAGTATTGCTGTCCCGGGCACCTTTTGGTCGTTCTCCTAGGAGTATAGTTTTTCGAATCCGGCGCAAAACTGACAGTTAATTATAACGTTCTGAGCCTCTTAATGACGATGGAACACACAAATTGCGTCGCGATTCAATACATCGTCCTCCAGCCGACTTGTCTCCAAGGGTCTAGTGCTGCCTCGGGCACCTTATGGTCATTCTCCTGTGAGTCTAGATTTTCGAATCCGACGCAAAACTGACAGTTAATTGTAACGTTCAGAGCCTCTTAATGACGATGGAACACACAAATTGCGTCGCGATTCAATACATCGTCCTCCAGCCGAATTGTCTCCGAGGTACTATTGCTGCCCCGGGCACCTTTTGGTCGTTCTCCGAGGAGTATAGTTTTTCGAATCCGGCTCAAAACTGACAGTTAATTGTATCGTTCAGAGCCTCTTAATGACGATGGGACACACAAATTGCGTCGCGTTTCAATACATCGTCCTCCAACCGACTTGTCTCCAAGGGTCTAGTGCTGCCTCGGGCACCTTATGGTCGTTCTCCTGTGAATCTAGATTTTCGAATCCGACGCAAAACTGACAGTTAATTGTAACGTTCAGAGCCTCTTAATGACGATGGAACACACAAATTGTGGCGCGATTCAATACATCGTCCTACAGCCGCCCTGTCTCCAAGGGTCTCTTGCTGCCTCGGGCACGTTATGGTCGTTCTCCTGTGAGTCTTGTTTTCCGAAAACGACGCAAAACTGACAGTTAATTGTAACGTTCAGAACCTGATAATGACGATGGAACACACAATTTGCGTCGCGATTCAATACTTCGTCCTCCAGCTGACTTGTCTCCAAGGGTCTAGTGCTGCCTCGGGCACCTTATGGTCGTTCTTCTGTGAGTCGAGATTTTCCAATCCGACGCAAAACTGACAGTTAATTGTAACGTTCGGCGCCTGATAATGACGATGGAACACGCAATTTGCGTTGCGATTCAATACATCGTCCTCCAGCCGAATTGTCTCCAAGGGTCTATTGCTGCATCGGGCACCTTATGGTCGTTCTCCTGTGAGTCTAGATTTTCGAATCCGGCGCAAAACTGACAGTTAATAGTAACGTTCAGAGCCTCTTAATGACGATGGAACACACAAATTGCGTCGCGATTCAATACATCGTCCTCCAGCCGAATTGTCTCAGAGGTACTATTGCTGCCCCGGGCACCTTTTGGTCGTTCTCCTAGGAGTATAGTTTTTCGAATCCGGCGCAAAACTGACAGTTAATTGTAACGTTCAGAGCCTCTTAATGACGATGGAACACACTAATTGCGTCGCGATTCAATACATCGTCCTCCAGCCGACTTGTCTCCAAGGGTCTAGTGCTGCTTCGGGCACCTTATGGTCGTTCTGCTGTGAGTCTAGATTTTCGAATCCGACGCAAAACTGACAGTTAATTGTATCGTTCAGAGCCTCTTAATGACGATGGAACACACAAATTTTGGCGTGATTCAATACATCGTCCTACAGCCGCCCTGTCTCCAAGGGTCTCTTGCTGCCTCTGGCACGTTATGGTCGTTCTCCTGTGAGTCTAGTTTTCCGAAAACGACGCAAAACTGACAGTTAATTGTAACGTTCAGAGCCTGTTAATGACGATGGAACACACAAATTGCGTCGCGATTCAATACATTGTCCTCCAGCCGAATTGACTCCGAGGTACTATTGCTGCCCCGGGCACCTTTTAGTCGTTCTCCTAGGAGTATAGTTTTTCGAATCCGACGCAAAACTGGCAGTTAATTGTAACGTTCAGAGCCTGTTAAAGACGATGGAACACACAAATTGCGTCGCGATTCAATACATCGTCCTCCAGCCGAATTGTCTCCAAGGGTCTAGTGCTGCCTCGGGGACCATATGGTCGTTCTCCTGTGAGTCTAGATTTTCGAATCCGACGCAAAACTGACAGTTAATTGTAACGTTCAGAGCCTCTTAATGACGATGGAACACACAAATTGCGTCGCGATTCAATACATCGTCCTCCAGCCGACTTGTCTCCAAGGGTCTAGTGCTGCCTCGGGCACCTTATGGTCGTTCTCCTGTGAGTCTAGATTTTCGAATCCGACGCAAAACTGACAGTTAATTGTAACGTTCAGAGCCTCTTAATGACGATGGAACACACAAATTGCGTCGCGATTCAATACATCGTCCTCCAGCCGACTTGTCTCCAAGGGTCTACAGCTGCCTCGGGCACCTTATCGTCGTTCTCCTGTGAGTTTAGTTTTTCGAATCCGACGCAAAACTGAAAGTTAATTGTAACGTTCAGAGCCTGTTAATGACGATGGAACACACAAATTGCGTCGCGATTCAATACATCGTCCTCCAGCCGACTTGTCTCCGAGGTAGTATTGCTGTCCCGGGCACCTTTTGGTCGTTCTCCTAGGAGTATAGTTTTTCGAATCCGGCGCAAAACTGACAGTTAATTATAACGTTCAGAGCCTCTTAATGACGATGGAACACACAAATTGCGTCGCGATTCAATACATCGTCCTCCAGCCGACTTGTCTCCAAGGGTCTAGTGCTGCCTCGGGCACCTTATGGTCATTCTCCTGTGAGTCTAGATTTTCGAATCCGACGCAAAACTGACAGTTAATTATAACGTTCAGAGCCTCTTAATGACGATGGAACACACAAATTGCGTCGCGATTCAATACATCGTCCTCCAGCCGAATTGTCTCCGAGGTACTATTGCTGCCCCGGGCACCTTTTGGTCGTTCTCCTAGGAGTATAGTTTTTCGAATCCGGCGCAAAACTGACAGTTAATTGTAACGTTCAGAGCCTCTTAATGACGATGGAACACACGAATTGCGTCGCGATTCAATACATCGTCCTCCAGCCGACTTGTCTCCAAGGGTCTAGTGCTGCCTCGGGCACCTTATGGTCGATCTCCTGTGAGTCTAGATTTTTGAATCCGACGCAAAACTGACAGTTAATTGTAACGTTCAGAGCCTCTTAATGACGATGGAACACACAAATTGCGTCGCGATTCAATACATCGTCCTCCAGCAGACTTGTCTCCAAGGGTCTAGTGCTGCTTCGGGCACCTTACGGTCGTTCTGCTGTGAGTCTAGATTTTCGAATCCGACGCAAAACTGACAGTTAATTGTAACGTTCAGAGCCTCTTAATGACGATGGAACACACAAATTGTGGCGCGATTCAATACATCGTCCTACAGCCGCCCTGTCTCCAAGGGTCTCTTGCTGCCTCGGGCACGTTATGGTCGTTCTCCTGTGAGTCTAGTTTTCCGAAAACGACGCAAAACTGACAGTTAATTGTAACGTTCAGAGCCTGTTAATGACGATGGAACACACAAATTGCGTCGCGATTCAATAAATCGTCCTCCAGCCGAATTGTCTCCGAGGTACTATTGCTGCCCCGGGCACCTTTTGGTCGTTCTCCTAGGAGTATAGTTTTTCGAATCCGGCTCAAAACTGACAGTTAATTGTAACGTTCAGAGCCTCTTAATGACGATGGGACACACAAATTGCGTCGCGATTCAATACATCGTCCTCCAGCCGACTTGTCTCCAAGGGTCTAGTGCTGCCTCGGGCACCTTATGGTCGTTCTCCTGTGAATCTAGATTTTCGAATCCGACGCAAAATTGACAGTTAATTGTAACGTTCAGAGCCTCTTAATGACGATGGAACACACAAATTGCGTCGCGACTCAATACATCATCCTCCAGCCGACTTGTCTCCAGGAGTCTAGTGCTGCCTCGGGCACCTTATGGTCGTTCTCCTGTGAGTCTAGATTTTCGAATCCGACGCAAAACTGACAGTTAATTGTAACGTTCAGAGCCTCTTAATGACGATGGAACACACAAATTGCGTCGCGATTCAATACATCGTCCTCCAGCCGACTTGTCTCCAAGGGTCTATAGCTGCCTCGGGCACCTTCTCGTCGTTCTCCTGTGAGTTTAGTTTTTCGAATCCGACGCAAAACTGACAGTTAATTGTAACGTTCAGAGCCTGTTAATGACGATGGAACACACAAATTGCGTCGCTATTCAATACATCGTCCTCCAGCCGAATTGTCTCCGAGGTACTATTGCTGCCCCGGGCACCTTTTGGTCTTTCTCCTAGGAGTATAGTTTTTCGAATCCGGCGCCAAACTGACACTTAATTGTAACGTTCAGAGCCTCTTAATGACGATGGAACACACAAATTGCGTCGCGATTCAATACATCGTCCTCCAGCCGACTTGTCTCCAAGGGTCTAGTGCTGCCTCGGGCACCTTATGGTCGTTCTGCTGTGAGTCTAGATTTTCCAATCCGACGCAAAACTGACAGTTAATTGTAACGTTCAGAGCCTCTTAATGACGATGGAACACACAAATTGCGTCGCGATTCAATACATCGTCCTCCAGCCGAATTGTCTCCGAGGTACTATTGCTGCCCCGGGCACCTTTTGGTCGTTCTCCTAGGAGTATAGTTTTTCGAATCCAGCGCAAAACTGACAGTTAATTGTAACGTTCAGTGCCTCTTAATGACGATGGAACACACAAATTGCGTCGCGATTCAATACATCGTCCTCCAGCCGACTTGTCTCCAAAGGTCTAGTGCTGCCTCGGGCACGTTATGGTCGTTCTCCTGTGAGTCTAGATTTTCGAATCCGACGCAAAACTGACAGTTAATTGTACCGTTCAGAGCCTCTTAATGACGATGGAACACGCAAATTGCGTCGCGATTCAATACATCGTCCTCCAGCCGACTTGTCTCCAAGAGTCTAGTGCTGCCTCGGGCACCTTATGGTCGTTCTCCTGTGAGTCTAGATTTTCGAATCCGACGCAAAACTGACAGTTCATTGTAACGTTCAGAGCCTCTTAATGACAATGGAACACACAAATTGCGTCGCGATTCAATATATCGTCCTCCAGCCGACTTGTCTCCAAGGGTCTAGTGCTGCCTCGGGCACCTTATGGTCGTTCTGCTGTGAGTCTAGATTTTCGAATCCGACGCAAAACTGACTGTTAATTGTAACGTTCAGAGCCTCTTAATGACGATGGAACACACAAATTGTGGCGCGATTCAATACATCGTCCTACAACCGCCCTGTATCCAAGGGTCTCTTGCTGCCTCGGGCACGTTATGGTCGTTCTCCTGTCTGTCTAGTTTTCTGAAAACGACGCAAAACTGACAGTTAATTGTAACGTTCAGAGCCTGTTAATGACGATGGAACACAAAAATTGCGTCGCGATTCAATACATCGTCCTCCAGCCGAATTGTCTCCGAGGTACTATTGCTGCCCCGGGCACCTTTTGGTCGTTCTCCGAGGAGTATAGTTTTTCGAATCCGGCTCAAAACTGACAGTTAATTGTATCGTTCAGAGCCTCTTAATGACGATGGGACACACAAATTGCGTCGCGATTCAATACATCGTCCTCCAACCGACTTGTCTCCAAGGGTCTAGTGCTGCCTCGGGCACCTTATGGTCGTTCTCCTGTGAATCTAGATTTTCGAATCCGACGCAAAACTGACAGTTAATTGTAACGTTCAGAGCCTCTTAATGACGATGGAACACACAAATTGTGGCGCGATTCAATACATCGTCCTACAGCCGCCCTGTCTCCAAGGGTCTCTTGCTGCCTCGGGCACGTTATGGTCGTTCTCCTGTGAGTCTTGTTTTCCGAAAACGACGCAAAACTGACAGTTAATTGTAACGTTCAGAGCCTGATAATGACGATGGAACACACAATTTGCGTCGCGATTCAATACTTCGTCCTCCAGCCGACTTGTCTCCAAGGGTCTAGTGCTGCCTCGGGCACCTTATGGTCGTTCTTCTGTGAGTCGAGATTTTCCAATCCGACGCAAAACTGACAGTTAATTGTAACGTTCGGCGCCTGATAATGACGATGGAACACGCAATTTGCGTTGCGATTCAATACATCGTCCTCCAGCCGAATTGTCTCCAAGGGTCTATTGCTGCATCGGGCACCTTATGGTCGTTCTCCTGTGAGTCTAGATTTTCGAATCCGGCGCAAAACTGACAGTTAATAGTAACGTTCAGAGCCTCTTAATGACGATGGAACACACAAATTGCGTCGCGATTCAATACATCGTCCTCCAGCCGAATTGTCTCAGAGGTACTATTGCTGCCCCGGGCACCTTTTGGTCGTTCTCCTAGGAGTATAGTTTTTCGAATCCGGCGCAAAACTGACAGTTAATTGTAACGTTCAGAGCCTCTTAATGACGATGGAACACACTAATTGCGTCGCGATTCAATACATCGTCCTCCAGCCGACTTGTCTCCAAGGGTCTAGTGCTGCTTCGGGCACCTTATGGTCGTTCTGCTGTGAGTCTAGATTTTCGAATCCGACGCAAAACTGACAGTTAATTGTATCGTTCAGAGCCTCTTAATGTCGATGGAACACACAAATTGTGGCGTGATTCAATACATCGTCCTACAGCCGCCCTGTCTCCAAGGGTCTCTTGCTGCCTCTGGCACGTTATGGTCGTTCTCCTGTGAGTCTAGTTTTCCGAAAACGACGCAAAACTGACAGTTAATTGTAACGTTCAGAGCCTGTTAATGACGATGGAACACACAAATTGCGTCGCGATTCAATACATTGTCCTCCAGCCGAATTGACTCCGAGGTACTATTGCTGCCCCGGGCACCTTTTAGTCGTTCTCCTAGGAGTATAGTTTTTCGAATCCGACGCAAAACTGGCAGTTAATTGTAACGTTCAGAGCCTATTAATGACGATGGAACACACAAATTGCGTCGCGATTCAATACATCGTCCTCCAGCCGACTTGTCTCCAAGGGTCTAGTGCTGTTTCGGGCACCTTATGGTCGTTCTGCTGTGAGTCTAGATTTTCGAATCCGACGCAAAACTGACAGTTAATTGTAACGTTCAGAGCCTCTTAATGACGATGGAACACACAAATTGCGTCGCGATTCAATACATCGTCCTCCAGCCGACTTGTCTCCAAGGGTCTATAGCTGCCTCGGGCACCTTATCGTCGTTCTCCTGTGAGTTTAGTTTTTCGAATCCGACGCAAAACTGAAAGTTAATTGTAACGTTCAGAGCCTGTTAATGGCGATGGAACACACAAATTGCGTCGCGATTCAATACATCGTCCTCCAGCCGACTTGTCTCCGAGGTAGTATTGCTGTCCCGGGCACCTTTTGGTCGTTCTCCTAGGAGTATAGTTTTTCGAATCCGGCGCAAAACTGACAGTTAATTATAACGTTCAGAGCCTCTTAATGACGATGGAACACACAAATTGCGTCGCGATTGAATACATCGTCCTCCAGCCGACTTGTCTCCAAGGGTCTAGTGCTGCCTCGGGCACCTTATGGTCATTCTCCTGTGAGTCTAGATTTTCGAATCCGACGCAAAACTGACAGTTAATTGTAACGTTCAGAGCCTCTTAATGACGATGGAACACACAAATTGCGTCGCGATTCAATACATCGTCCTCCAGCCGAATTGTCTCAGAGGTACTATTGCTGCCCCGGGCACCTTTTGGTCGTTCTCCTAGGAGTATAGTTTTTCGAATCCGGCGCAAAACTGACAGTTAATTGTAACGTTCAGAGCCTCTTAATGACGATGGAACACACGAATTGCGTCGCGATTCAATACATCGTCCTCCAGCCGACTTGTCTCCAAGGGTCTAGTGCTGCCTCGGGCACCTTATGGTCATTCTCCTGTGAGTCTAGATTTTCGAATCCGACGCAAAACTGACAGTTAATTGTAACGTTCAGAGCCTCTTAATGACGATGGAACACACAAATTGCGTCGCGATTCAATACATCGTCCTCCAGCCGAATTGTCTCAGAGGTACTATTGCTGCCCCGGGCACCTTTTGGTCGTTCTCCTAGGAGTATAGTTTTTCGAATCCGGCGCAAAACTGACAGTTAATTGTAACGTTCAGAGCCTCTTAATGACGATGGAACACACGAATTGCGTCGCGATTCAATACATCGTCCTCCAGCCGACTTGTCTCCAAGGGTCTAGTGCTGCCTCGGGCACCTTATGGTCGTTCTCCTGTGAGTCTAGATTTTTGAATCCGACGCAAAACTGACAGTTAATTGTAACGTTCAGAGCCTCTTAATGACGATGGAACACACAAATTGCGTCGCGATTCAATACATCGTCCTCCAGCAGACTTGTCTCCAAGGGTCTAGTGCTGCTTCGGGCACCTTACGGTCGTTCTGCTGTGAGTCTAGATTTTCGAATCCGACGCAAAACTGACAGTTAATTGTAACGTTCAGAGCCTCTTAATGACGATGGAACACACAAATTGTGGCGCGATTCAATACATCGTCCTACAGCCGCCCTGTCTCCAAGGCTCTCTTGCTGCCTCGGGCACGTTATGGTCGTTCTCCTGTGAGTCTAGTTTTCCGAAAACGACGCAAAACTGACAGTTAATTGTAACGTTCAGAGCCTGTTAATGACGATGGAACACACAAATTGCGTCGCGATTCAATACATCGTCCTCCAGCCGAATTGTCTCCGAGGTACTATTGCTGCCCCGGGCACCTTTTGGTCGTTCTCCTAGCAGTATAGTTTTTCGAATCCGGCTCAAAACTGACAGTTAATTGTAACGTTCAGATCCTCTTAATGACGATGGGACACACAAATTGCGTCGCGATTCAATACATCGTCCTCCAGCCGACTTGTCTCCAAGGGTCTAGTGCTGCCTCGGGCACCTTATGGTCGTTCTCCTGTGAATCTAGATTTTCGAATCCGACGCAAAACTGACAGTTAATTGTAACGTTCAGAGCCTCTTAATGACGATGGAACACACAAATTGCGTCGCGATTCAATACATCGTCCTCCAGCCGACTTGTCTCCAAGGGTCCAGTGCTGCCTCGGGCACCTTATGGTCGTTCTGCTGTGAGTCTAGATTTTCGAATCCGACGCAAAACTGACAGTTAATTGTAACGTTCAGAGCCTCTTAATGACGATGGAACACACAAATTGTGGCGCGATTCAATACATCGTCCTACAGCCGCCCTGTCTCCAAGGGTCTCTTGCTGCCTCGGGCACGTTATGGTCGTTCTCCTGTGAGTCTAGATTTCCGAAAACGACGCAAAACTGACAGTTAATTGTAACGTTCAGAGCCTGATAATGACGATGGAACACACAATTTGCGTCGCGATTCAATACATCGTCCTCCAGCCGACTTGTCTCCAAGGGTCTATAGCTGCCTCGGGCACCTTATCGTCTTTCTCCAGTGAGTTTAGTTTTTCGAATCCGACGCAAAACTGACAGTTAATTGTAACGTTCAGAGCCTCTTAATGACAATGGAACACACAAATTGCGTCGCGATTCAATACATCGTCCTCCAGCCGAATTGTCTCCGAGGTACTATTGCTGCCCCGGGCACCTTTTGGTCGTTCTCCTAGGAGTATAGTTTTTCGAATCCGGCGCAAAACTGACAGTTAATTGTAACGTTCAGAGCCTCTTAATGACAATGGAACACACAAATTGCGTCGCGATTCAATACATCGTCCTCCAGCCGACTTGTCTCCAAGAGTCTAGTGCTGCCTCGGGCACCTTATGGTCGTTCTCCTGTGAGTCTAGATTTTCGAATCCGACGCAAAACTGACAGTTAATTGTAACGTTCAGAGCCTCTTAATGACGATGGAACACACAAATTGCGTCGCGATTCAATACATCGTCCTCCAGCCGACTTGTCTCCAAGGGTCTATAGCTGCCTCGGGCACCTTCTCGTCGTTCTCCTGTGAGTTTAGTTTTTCGAATCCGACGCAAAACTGACAGTTAATTGTAACGTTCAGAGCCTGTTAATGACGATGGAACACACAAATTGCGTCGCTATTCAATACATCGTCCTCCAGCCGAATTGTCTCCGAGGTACTATTGCTGCCCCGGGCACCTTTTGGTCGTTCTCCTAGGAGTATAGTTTTTCGAATCCGGCGCCAAACTGACAGTTAATTGTAACGTTCAGAGCCTCTTAATGACGATGGAACACACAAATTGCGTCGCGATTCAATACATCGTCCTCCAGCCGACTTGTCTCCAAGGGTCTAGTGCTGCCTCGGGCACCTTATGGTCGTTCTGCTGTGAGTCTAGATTTTCCAATCCGACGCAAAACTGACAGTTAATTGTAACGTTCAGAGCCTCTTAATGACGATGGAACACACAAACTGCGTCGCGATTCAATACATCGTCCTCCAGCCGAATTGTCTCCGAGGTACTATTGCTGCCCCGGGCACCTTTTGGTCGTTCTCCTAGGAGTATAGTTTTTCGAATCCAGCGCAAAACTGACAGTTAATTGTAACGTTCAGTGCCTCTTAATGACGATGGAACACTCAAATTGCGTCGCGATTCAATACATCGTCCTCCAGCCGACTTGTCTCCAAAGGTCTAGTGCTGCCTCGGGCACGTTATGGTCGTTCTCCTGTGAGTCTAGATTTTCGAATCCGACTCAAAACTGACAGTTAATTGTACCGTTCAGAGCCTCTTAATGACGATGGAACACACAAATTGCGTCGCGATCCAATACATCGTCCTCCAGCCGACTTGTCTCCAAGAGTCTAGTGCTGCCTCGGGCACCTTATGGTCGTTCTCCTGTGAGTCTAGATTTTCGAATCCGACGCAAAACTAACAGTTAATTGTAACGTTCAGAGCCTCTTAATGACGATGGAACACACAAATTGCGTCGCGATTCAATACATCGTCCTCCAGCCGACTTGTCTCCAAGGGTCCAGTGCTGCCTCGGGCACCTTATGGTCGTTCTGCTGTGAGTCTAGATTTTCGAATCCGACGCAAAACTGACAGTTAATAGTAACGTTCAGAGCCTCTTAATGACGATGGAACACACAAATTGCGTCGCGATTCAATACATCGTCCTCCAGCCGAATTGTCTCAGAGGTACTATTGCTGCCCCGGGCACCTTTTGGTCGTTCTCCTAGGAGTATAGTTTTTCGAATCCGGCGCAAAACTGACAGTTAATTGTAACGTTCAGAGCCTCTTAATGACGATGGAACACACAAATTGCGTCGCGATTCAATACATCGTTCTCCAGCCGACTTGTCTCCGAGGTAGTATTGCTGTCCGGGGCACCTTTTGGTCGTTCTCCTATGAGTCTAGTTTATCGAATCCGGCGCAAAAATGACAGTTAATTGTAACGTTCAGAGCCTCTTAATGACGATGGAACACACAAATTGCGTCGCGATTCAATACATAGTCCTCCAGCCGACTTGTCTCCAAGGGTCTAGTGCTGCCTCGGGCACCTTATGGTCGTTCTTCTGTGAGTCGAGATTTTCCAATCCGACGCAAAACTGACAGTTAATTGTAACGTTCAGAGCCTGATAATGACGATGGAACACGCAATTTGCGTTGCGATTCAATACATCGTCCTCCAGCCGAATTGTCTCCAAGGGTCTATTGCTGCATCGGGCACCTTATGGTCGTTCTCCTGTGAGTCTAGTTTTCCGAAAACGACGCAAAACTGACAGTTAATTGTAACGTTCAGAGCCTGTTAATGACGATGGAACACACAAATTGCGTCGCGATTCAATACATCGTCCTCCAGCCGACTTGTCTCCAAGGGTCTAGTGCTGCCTCGGGCACCTTATGGTCGTTCTCCTGTGAATCTAGATTTTCAAATCCGACGCAAAACTGACAGTTAATTGTAACGTTCAGAGCCTCTTAATGACGATGGAACACACAAACTGCGTCGCGATTCAATACATCGTCCTCCAGCCGAATTGTCTCCGAGGTACTATTGCTGCCCCGGGCACCTTTTGGTCGTTCTCCTAGGAGTATAGTTTTTCGAATCCAGCGCAAAACTGACAGTTAATTGTAACGTTCAGTGCCTCTTAATGACGATGGAACACTCAAATTGCGTCGCGATTCAATACATCGTCCTCCAGCCGACTTGTCTCCAAAGGTCTAGTGCTGCCTCGGGCACGTTATGGTCGTTCTCCTGTGAGTCTAGATTTTCGAATCCGACTCAAAACTGACAGTTAATTGTACCGTTCAGAGCCTCTTAATGACGATGGAACACACAAATTGCGTCGCGATCCAATACATCGTCCTCCAGCCGACTTGTCTCCAAGAGTCTAGTGCTGCCTCGGGCACCTTATGGTCGTTCTCCTGTGAGTCTAGATTTTCGAATCCGACGCAAAACTGACAGTTCATTGTAACGTTCAGAGCCTCTTAATGACAATGGAACACACAAATTGCGTCGCGATTCAATATATCGCCCTCCAGCCGACTTGTCTCCAAGGGTCTAGTGCTGCCTCGGGCACCTTATGGTCGTTCTGCTGTGAGTCTAGATTTTCGAATCCGACGCAAAACTGACAGGTTATAGTAACGTTCAGAGCCTCTTAATGACGATGGAACACACAAATTGCGTCGCGATTCAATACATCGTCCTCCAGCCGAATTGTCTCAGAGGTACTATTGCTGCCCCGGGCACCTTTTGGTCGTTCTCCTAGGAGTATAGTTTTTCGAATCCGGCGCAAAACTGACAGTTAATTGTAACGTTCAGAGCCTCTTAATGACGATGGAACACACAAATTGCGTCGCGATTCAATACATCGTCCTCCAGCCGACTTGTCTCCGAGGTAGTATTGCTGTCCCGGGCACCTTTTGGTCGTTCTCCTATGAGTCTAGTTTATCGAATCCGGCGCAAAACTGACAGTTAATTGTAACGTTCAGAGCCTCTTAATGACGATGGAACACACAAATTGCGTCGCGATTCAATACATAGTCCTCCAGCCGACTTGTCTCCAAGGGTCTAGTGCTGCCTCGGGCACCTTATGGTCGTTCTGCTGTGAGTCTAGATTTTCCAATCCGACGCAAAACTGACAGTTAATTGTAACGTTCAGAGCCTCTTAATGACGATGGAACACACAAATTGCGTCGCGATTCAATACATCGTCCTCCAGCCGAATTGTCTCCGAGGTACTATTGCTGCCCCGGGCACCTTTTGGTCGTTCTCCTAGGAGTATAGTTTTTCGAATCCAGCGCAAAACTGACAGTTAATTGTAACGTTCAGTGCCTCTTAATGACGATGGAACACACAAATTGCGTCGCGATTCAATACATCGTCCTCCAGCCGACTTGTCTCCAAAGGTCTAGTGCTGCCTCGGGCACGTTATGGTCGTTCTCCTGTGAGTCTAGATTTTCGAATCCGACGCAAAACAGTTAATTGTAACGTTCAGAGCCTGTTAATGACGATGGAACACACAAATTGCGTCGCGATTCAATACATCGTCCTCCAGCCGAATTGTCACCGAGGTACTATTGCTGCCCCGGGCACCTTTTGGTCGTTCTCCTAGGAGTATAGTTTTTCGAATCCGGCGCAAAACTGACAGTTAATTGTAACGTTCAGAGCCTCGTAATGACGATGGAACACACAAATTGCGTCGCGATTCAATACATCGTCCTCCAGCCGACTTGTCACCAAGGGTCTAGTGCTGCCTCGGGCACCTTATGGTCGTTCTCCTGTGAGTCTAGATTTTCGAATCCGACGCAAAACTGACAGTTAATTGTAACGTTCAGAGCCTCTTAATGACGATGGAACTCACAAATTGCGTCGCGATTCAATACATCGTCCTCCAGCCGACTTGTCTCCAAGGGTCTAGTGCTGCCGCGGGCACCTTATGGTCGTTCTGCTGTGAGTCTAGATTTTCGAATCCGACGCAAAACTGACAGTTAATAGTAACGTTCAGAGCCTCTTAATGACGATGGAACACACAAATTGCGTCGCGATTCAATACATCGTCCTCCAGCCGAATTGTCTCAGAGGTACTATTGCTGCCCCGGGCACCTTTTGGTCGTTCTCCTAGGAGTATAGTTTTTCGAATCCGGCGCAAAACTGACAGTTAATTGTAACGTTCAGAGCCTCTTAATGACGATGGAACACACAAATTGCGTCGCGATTCAATACATCGTTCTCCAGCCGACTTGTCTCCGAGGTAGTATTGCTGTCCGGGGCACCTTTTGGTCGTTCTCCTATGAGTCTAGTTTATCGAATCCGGCGCAAAAATGACAGTTAATTGTAACGTTCAGAGCCTCTTAATGACGATGGAACACACAAATTGCGTCGCGATTCAATACATAGTCCTCCAGCCGACTTGTCTCCAAGGGTCTAGTGCTGCCTCGGGCACCTTATGGTCGTTCTTCTGTGAGTCGAGATTTTCCAATCCGACGCAAAACTGACAGTTAATTGTAACGTTCAGAGCCTGATAATGACGATGGAACACGCAATTTGCGTTGCGATTCAATACATCGTCCTCCAGCCGAATTGTCTCCAAGGGTCTATTGCTGCATCGGGCACCTTATGGTCGTTCTCCTGTGAGTCTAGTTTTCCGAAAACGACGCAAAACTGACAGTTAATTGTAACGTTCAGAGCCTGTTAATGACGATGGAACACACAAATTGCGTCGCGATTCAATACATCGTCCTCCAGCCGACTTGTCTCCAAGGGTCTAGTGCTGCCTCGGGCACCTTATGGTCGTTCTCCTGTGAATCTAGATTTTCAAATCCGACGCAAAACTGACAGTTAATTGTAACGTTCAGAGCCTCTTAATGACGATGGAACACACAAATTGAGGCGCGATTCAATTCTTCGTCCTACAGCCGCCCTGTCTCCAAGGGTCTCTTGCTGCCTCGGGCACGTTATGGTCGTTCTCCTGTGAGTCTAGTTTTCCGATAACGACGCAAAACTGACAGTTAATTGTAACGCTCAGAGCCTGATAATGACGATGGAACACACAATTTGCGTCGCGATTCAATACATCGTCCTCCAGCCGACTTGTCTCCGAGGTAGTATTGCTGTCCCGGGCACCTTTTGGTCGTTCTCCTAGGAGTATAGTTTTTCGAATCCGGCGCAAAACTGACAGTTAATTATAACGTTCAGAGCCTGATAATGACGATGGAACACACAATTTGCGTCGCGATTCAATACATCGTCCTCCAGCCGACTTGTCTCCAAGGGTCTATAGCTGCCTCGGGCACCTTATCGTCGTTCTCCTGTGAGTTTAGTTTTTCGAATCCGACGCAAAACTGACAGTTAATTGTAACGTTCAGAGCCTCTTAATGACAATGGAACACACAAATTGCGTCGCGATTCAATACATCGTCCTCCAGCCGAATTGTCTCCGAGGTACTATTGCTGCCCCGGGCACCTTTTGGTCGTTCTCCTAGGAGTATAGTTTTTCGAATCCGGCGCAAAACTGACAGTTAATTGTAACGTTCAGAGCCTCTTAATGACGATGGAACACACAAATTGCGTCGCGATTCAATACATCGTCCTCCAGCCGACTTGTCTCCAAAGGTCTAGTGCTGCCTCGGGCACATCATGGTCGTTCTCCTGTGAGTCAAGATTTTCGAATCCGACGCAAAACTGACAGTTAATTGTAACGTTCAGAGCCTCTTAATGACGATGGAACTCACAAATTGCGTCGCGATTCAATACATCGTCCTCCAGCCGACTTGTCTCCAAGGGTCTAGTGCTGCCTCGGGCACCTTATGGTCGTTCTGCTGTGAGTCTAGATTTTCGAATCCGACGCAAAACTGACAGTTAATTGTAACGTTCAGAGACTCTTAATGACGATGGAACACACAAATTGCGTCGCGATTCAATACATCGTACTCCAGCCGAATTGTCTCCGAGGTACTATTGCTGCCCCGTGCACCTTTTGGTCGTTCTCCTAGGAGTATAGTTTTTCGAATCCAGCGCAAAACTGACAGTTAATTGTAACGTTCAGAGCCTCTTAATGACGATGGAACACACAAATTGCGTCGCGATTCAATACATCGTCCTCCAGCCGACTTGTCTCCAAGGGTCTAGTGCTGCCTCGGGCACCTTATGGTCGTTCTCCTGTGAGTCTAGATTTTCGAATCCGACGCAAAACTGACAGTTAATTGTAACGTTCAGAGCCTCTTAATGACGATGGAACACACATATTGTGGCGCGATTCAATACATCCTCCCACAGCCGCCCTGTCTCCAAGGGTCTCTTGCTGCCTCGGGCACGTTATGGTCGTTCTCCTGTGAGTCTTGTTTTCCGAAAACGACGCAAAACTGACAGTTAATTCTAACGTTCAGAGCCTGATAATGACGATGGAACACACAATTTGCGTCGCGATTCAATACATCGTCCTCCAGCCGACTTGTCTCCGAGGTAGTATTGCTGTCCCGGGCACCTTTTG
The DNA here is from genome assembly GCF_023898315.1 of Schistocerca nitens. NCBI lineage: Eukaryota > Metazoa > Arthropoda > Insecta > Orthoptera > Acrididae > Schistocerca > Schistocerca nitens. The sequence goes on along the minus strand of NC_064623.1, from coordinate 234,520,048 downwards.
GTCGTTCTCCTGTGAGTCTAGTTTATCGAATCAGGCGCAAAACTGACAATTAATTGTAACGTTCAGAGCCTCTTAATGACGATGGAACACACAAATTGCGTCGCGATTCAATACTTCGTCCTCCAGCCGACTTGTCTCCAAGGGTCTAGTGCTGCCTCGGGCACCTTATGGTCGTTCTTCTGTGAGTCGAGATTTTCCAATCCGACGCAAAACTGACAGTTAATTGTAACGTTCAGAGCCTCTTAATGACGATGGAACACGCAATTTGCGTTGCGATTCAATACATCGTCCTCCAGCTGAATTGTCTCCAAGGGTCTATTGCTGCATCGGGCACCTTATGGTCGTTCTCCTGTGAGTCTAGTTTTCCGAATCCGGCGCAAAACTGACAGTTAATTGTAACGTTCAGAGCCTGTTAATGACGATGGAACACACAAATTGCGTCGCGATTCAATACATCGTCCTCCAGCCGACTTGTCTCCAAGGGTCTATAGCTGCCTCGGGCACCTAATCGTCGTTCTCCTGTGAGTTTAGTTTTTCGAATCCGACGCAAAACTGACAGTTAATTGTAACGTTCAGAGCCTCTTAATGACGATGGAACACACAAATTGCGTCGCGATTCAATACATCGTCCTCCAGCCGAATTGTCTCCGAGGTACTATTGTTGCCCCGGGCACCTTTTGGTCGTTCTCCTAGGAGTATAGTTTTTCGAATCCGGCGCAAAACTGACAGTTAATTGTAACGTTCAGAGCCTCTTAATGACGATGGAACACACAAATTGCGTCGCGATTCAATACATCGTCCTCCAGCCGACTTGTCTCCGAGTTAGTATTGCTGTCCCGGGCACCTTTTGGTCGTTCTCCTATGAGTCTAGTTTATCGAATCCGGCGCAAAACTGACAGTTAATTGTAACGTTCAGAGCCTCTTAATGACGATGGAACACACAAATTGCGTCGCGATTCAATACATAGTCCTCCAGCCGACTTGTCTCCAAGGGTCTAGTGCTGCCTCGGGCACCTTATGGTCGTTCTTCTGTGAGTCGAGATTTTCCAATCCGACGCAAAACTGACAGTTAATTGTAACGTTCAGAGCCTGATAATGACGATGGAACACGCAATTTGCGTTGCGATTCAATACATCGTCCTCCAGCCGACTTGTCTCCGAGGTAGTATTGCTGTCCCGGGCACCTTTTGGTCGTTCTCCTAGGAGTATAGTTTTTCGAATCCGGCGCAAAACTGACAGTTAATTGTAACGTTCAGAGCCTCTTAATGACGATGGAACACACAAATTGCGTCGCGATTCAATACATCGTCCTCCAGCCGACTTGTCTCCAAGGGTCTATAGCTGCCTCGGGCACCTTATCGTCGTTCTCCTGTGAGTTTAGTTTTTCGAATCCGACTCGAAACTGACAGTCAATTGTAACGTTCAGAGCCTCTTAATGACGATGGAACACACAAATTGAGGCGCGATTCAATTCTTCGTCCTACAGCCGCCCTGTCTCCAAGGGTCTCTTGCTGCCTCGGGCACGTTATGGTCGTTCTCCTGTGAGTCTAGTTTTCCGATAACGACGCAAAACTGACAGTTAATTGTAACGCTCAGAGCCTGATAATGACGATGGAACACACAATTTGCGTCGCGATTCAATACATCGTCCTCCAGCCGACTTGTCTCCGAGGTAGTATTGCTGTCCCGGGCACCTTTTGGTCGTTCTCCTAGGAGTATAGTTTTTCGAATCCGGCGCAAAACTGACAGTTAATTATAACGTTCAGAGCCTGATAATGACGATGGAACACACAATTTGCGTCGCGATTCAATACATCGTCCTCCAGCCGAATTGTCTCTGAGGTACTATTGTTGCCCCGGGCACCTTTTGGTCGTTCTCCTAGGAGTATAGTTTTTCGAATCCTGCGCAAAACTGACAGTTAATTGTAACGTTCAGAGCCTCTTAATGACGATGGAACTCACAAATTGCGTCGCGATTCAATACATCGTCCTCCAGCCGACTTGTCTCCAAGGGTCTAGTGCTGCCGCGGGCACCTTATGGTCGTTCTGCTGTGAGTCTAGATTTTCGAATCCGACGCAAAACTGACAGTTAATTGTAACGTTCAGAGCCTCTTAATGACGATGGAACACACAAATTGCGTCGCGATTCAATACATCGTCCTCCAGCCGAATTGTCTCCGAGGTACTATTGTTGCCCCGGGCACCTTTTGGTCGTTCTCCTAGGAGTATAGTTTTTCGAATCCGGCGCAAAACTGACAGTTAATTGTAACGTTCAGAGCCTCTTAATGACGATGGAACACACAAATTGCGTCGCGATTCAATACATCGTCCTCCAGCCGAATTGTCTCCGAGGTATTATTGCTGCCCCGTGCACCTTTTGGTCGTTCTCCTAGGAGTATAGTTTTTCGAATCCAGCGCAAAACTGACAGTTAATTGTAACGTTCAGAGCCTCTTAATGACGATGGAACACACAAATTGCGTCGCGATTCAATACATCGTCCTCCAGCCGACTTGTCTCCAAGGGTCTAGTGCTGCCTCGGGCACCTTATGGTCGTTCTCCTGTGAGTCTAGATTTTCGAATCCGACGCAAAACTGACAGTTAATTGTAACGTTCAGAGCCTCTTAATGACGATGGAACACACATATTGTGGCGCGATTCAATACATCCTCCTACAGCCGCCCTGTCTCCAAGGGTCTCTTGCTGCCTCGGGCACGTTATGGTCGTTCTCCTGTGAGTCTTGTTTTCCGAAAACGACGCAAAACTGACAGTTAATTGTAACGTTCAGAGCCTGATAATGACGATGGAACACACAATTTGCGTCGCGATTCAATACATCGTCCTCCAGCCGACTTGTCTCCGAGGTAGTATTGCTGTCCCGGGCACCTTTTGGTCGTTCTCCTATGAGTCTAGTTTATCGAATCAGGCGCAAAACTGACAATTAATTGTAACGTTCAGAGCCTCTTAATGACGATGGAACACACAAATTGCGTCGCGATTCAATACTTCGTCCTCCAGCCGACTTGTCTCCAAGGGTCTAGTGCTGCCTCGGGCACCTTATGGTCGTTCTTCTGTGAGTCGAGATTTTCCAATCCGACGCAAAACTGACAGTTAATTGTAACGTTCAGAGCCTCTTAATGACGATGGAACACGCAATTTGCGTTGCGATTCAATACATCGTCCTCCAGCTGAATTGTCTCCAAGGGTCTATTGCTGCATCGGGCACCTTATGGTCGTTCTCCTGTGAGTCTAGTTTTCCGAATCCGGCGCAAAACTGACAGTTAATTGTAACGTTCAGAGCCTGTTAATGACGATGGAACACACAAATTGCGTCGCGATTCAATACATCGTCCTCCAGCCGACTTGTCTCCAAGGGTCTATAGCTGCCTCGGGCACCTAATCGTCGTTCTCCTGTGAGTTTAGTTTTTCGAATCCGACGCAAAACTGACAGTTAATTGTAACGTTCAGAGCCTCTTAATGACGATGGAACACACAAATTGCGTCGCGATTCAATACATCGTCCTCCAGCCGAATTGTCTCCGAGGTACTATTGTTGCCCCGGGCACCTTTTGGTCGTTCTCCTAGGAGTATAGTTTTTCGAATCCTGCGCAAAACTGACAGTTAATTGTAACGTTCAGAGCCTCTTAATGACGATGGAACACACAAATTGCGTCGCGATTCAATACATCGTCCTCCAGCCGACTTGTCTCCGAGTTAGTATTGCTGTCCCGGGCTTCTTTTGGTCGTTCTCCTATGAGTCTAGTTTATCGAATCCGGCGCAAAACTGACAGTTAATTGTAACGTTCAGAGCCTCTTAATGACGATGGAACACACAAATTGCGTCGCGATTCAATTAATAGTCCTCCAGCCGACTTGTCTCCAAGGGTCTAGTGCTGCCTCGGGCACCTTATGGTCGTTCTTCTGTGAGTCGAGATTTTCCAATCCGACGCAAAACTGACAGTTAATTGTAACGTTCAGAGCCTGATAATGACGATGGAACACGCAATTTGCGTTGCGATTCAATACATCGTCCTCCAGCCGACTTGTCTCCGAGGTAGTATTGCTGTCCCGGGCACCTTTTGGTCGTTCTCCTAGGAGTATAGTTTTTCGAATCCGGCGCAAAACTGACAGTTAATTGTAACGCTCATAGCCTGATAATGACGATGGAACACACAATTTGCGTCGCGATTCAATACATCGTCCTCCAGCCGACTTGTCTCCGAGGTAGTATTGCTGTCCCGGGCACCTTTTGGTCGTTCTCCTAGGAGTATAGTTTTTCGAATCCGGCGCAAAACTGACAGTTAATTATAACGTTCAGAGCCTCTTAATGACGATGGAACACACAAATTGCGTCGCGATTCAATACATCGTCCTCCAGCCGACTTGTCTCCAAGGGTCTATAGCTGCCTCGGGCACCTTATCGTCGTTCTCCTGTGAGTGTAGTTTTTCGAATCCGACTCAAAACTGACAGTTAATTGTAACGTTCAGAGCCTGTTAATGACGATGGAACACACAAATTGCGTCACGGTTCAATACATCGTCCTCCAACCGACATGTCTCCAAGGGTCTAGTGCTGCCTCGGGCACCTTATGGTCGTTCTCCTATGAGTCTAGATTTTCGAATCCGACGCAAAACTGACAGTTAAATGTAATGTTCAGAGCCTCTTAATGACGATGGAACACACAAATTGCGTCGCGATTCAATACATCGTCCTCCAGCCGACTTGTCTCCAAGGGTCCACTGCTGCCTCGGGCACCTTATGGTCGTTCTGGTGTGAGTCTAGATTTTCGAATCCGACGCAAAACTGACAGTTAATTGTAACGTTCAGAGCCTCTTAATGACGATGGAACACACAAATTGTGGCGCGATTCAATACATCGTCCTACAGCCGCCCTGTCTCCAAGGGTCTCTTGCTGCCTCGGGCACGTTATGGTCGTTCTCCTGTGAGTCTAGTTTTCCGAAAACGACGCAAAACTGACAGTTAATTGTAACGTTCAGAGCCTGATAATGACGATGGAACACACAATTTGCGTCGCGATTCAATACATCGTCCTCCAGCCGACTTGTCTCCATGGGTCTATAGCTGCCTCGGGCACCTTATCGTCGTTCTCCTGTGAGTTTAGTTTTTCGAATCCGACGCAAAACTGACAGTTAATTGTAACGTTCAGAGCCTCTTAATGACGATGGAACACAGAAATTGCGTCGCGATTCAATACATCGTCCTCCAGCCGAATTGTCTCCGAGGTACTATTGCTGCCCCGGGCACCTTTTGGTCGTTCTCCTAGGAGTATAGTTTTTCGAATCCGGCGCAAAACTGACAGTTAATTGTAACGTTCAGAGCCTCTTAATGACGATGGAACACACAAATTGCGTCGCGATTCAATACATCGTCCTCCAGCCGACTTGTCTCCAAAGGTCTAGTGCTGCCTCGGGCACCTCATGGTCGTTCTCCTGTGAGTCAAGATTTTCGAATCCGACGCAAAACTGACAGTTAATTGTAACGTTCAGAGCCTCTTAATGACGATGGAACTCACAAATTGCGTCGCGATTCAATACATCGTCCTCCAGCCGACTTGTCTCCAAGGGTCTAGTGCTGCCTCGGGCACCTTATGGTCGTTCTGCTGTGAGTCTAGATTTTCGAATCCGACGCAAAACTGACAGTTAATTGTAACGTTGAGAGCCTCTTAATGACGATGGAACACACAAATTGCGTCGCGATTCAATACATCGTCCTCCAGCCGAATTGTCTCCGAGGTACTATTGCTGCCCCGGGCAACTTTTGGTCGTTCTCCTAGGAGTATAGTTTTTCGAATCCAGCGCAAAACTGACAGTTAATTGTAACGTTCAGAGCCTCTTAATGACGATGGAACACACAAATTGCGTCGCGATTCAATACATCGTCCTCCAGCCGACTTGTCTCCAAAGGTCTAGTGCTGCCTCGGGCACCTCATGGTCGTTCTCCTGTGAGTCTAGATTTTCGAATCCGACGCAAAACTGACAGTTAATTGTAACGTTCAGAGCCTCTTAATGACTATGGAACACACAAATTGCGTCGCGATTCAATACATCGTCCTCCAGCCGACTTGTCTCCAAGAGTCTAGTGCTGCCTCGGGCACCTTATCGTCGTTCTCCTGTGAGTCTAGATTTTCGAATCCGACGCAAAACTGACAGTTAATTGTAACGTTCAGAGCCTCTTAACGACGATGGAACACACAAATTGCGTCGCGATTCAATACATCGTCCTCCAGCCGAATTGTCACCGAGGTACTATTGCTGCCCCGGGCACCTTTTGGTCGTTCTCCTAGGAGTATAGTTTTTCGAATCCGGCGCAAAACTGACAGTTAATTGTAACGTTCAGAGCCTCTTAATGACGATGGAACACACAAATTGCGTCGCGATTCAATACATCGTCCTCCAGCCGACTTGTCTCCAAGGGTCTAGTGCTGCCTCGGGCACCTTATGGTCGTTCCCTGTGAGTCTAGATTTTCGAATCCGACGCAAAACTGACAGTTAATTGTAACGTTCAGAGCCTCTTAATGACGATGGAACACACATATTGTGGCGCGATTCAATACAGCGTCCTACAGCCGCCCTGTCTCCAAGGGTCTCTTGCTGCCTCGGGCACGTTATGGTCGTTCTCCTGTGAGTCTTGTTTTCCGAAAACGACGCAAAACTGACAGTTAATTGTAACGTTCAGAGCCTGATAATGACGATGGAACACACAATTTGCGTCGCGATTCAATACATCGTCCTCCAGCCGAATTGTCTCTGAGGTACTATTGTTGCCCCGGGCACCTTTTGGTCGTTCTCCTAGGAGTATAGTTTTTCGAATCCTGCGCAAAACTGACAGTTAATTGTAACGTTCAGAGCCTCTTAATGACGATGGAACTCACAAATTGCGTCGCGATTCAATACATCGTCCTCCAGCCGACTTGTCTCCAAGGGTCTAGTGCTGCCGCGGGCACCTTATGGTCGTTCTGCTGTGAGTCTAGATTTTCGAATCCGACGCAAAACTGACAGTTAATTGTAACGTTCAGAGCCTCTTAATGACGATGGAACACACAAATTGCGTCGCGATTCAATACATCGTCCTCCAGCCGAATTGTCTCCGAGGTACTATTGTTGCCCCGGGCACCTTTTGGTCGTTCTCCTAGGAGTATAGTTTTTCGAATCCGGCGCAAAACTGACAGTTAATTGTAACGTTCAGAGCCTCTTAATGACGATGGAACACACAAATTGCGTCGCGATTCAATACATCGTCCTCCAGCCGACTTGTCTCCAAAGGTCTAGTGCTGCCTCGGGCACATCATGGTCGTTCTCCTGTGAGTCAAGATTTTCGAATCCGACGCAAAACTGACAGTTAATTGTAACGTTCAGAGCCTCTTAATGACGATGGAACTCACAAATTGCGTCGCGATTCAATACATCGTCCTCCAGCCGACTTGTCTCCAAGGGTCTAGTGCTGCCTCGGGCACCTTATGGTCGTTCTGCTGTGAGTCTAGATTTTCGAATCCGACGCAAAACTGACAGTTAATTGTAACGTTCAGAGCCTCTTAATGACGATGGAACACACAAATTGCGTCGCGATTCAATACATCGTCCTCCAGCCGAATTGTCTCCGAGGTATTATTGCTGCCCCGTGCACCTTTTGGTCGTTCTCCTAGGAGTATAGTTTTTCGAATCCAGCGCAAAACTGACAGTTAATTGTAACGTTCAGAGCCTCTTAATGACGATGGAACACACAAATTGCGTCGCGATTCAATACATCGTCCTCCAGCCGACTTGTCTCCAAGGGTCTAGTGCTGCCTCGGGCACCTTATGGTCGTTCTCCTGTGAGTCTAGATTTTCGAATCCGACGCAAAACTGACAGTTAATTGTAACGTTCAGAGCCTCTTAATGACGATGGAACACACATATTGTGGCGCGATTCAATACATCCTCCTACAGCCGCCCTGTCTCCAAGGGTCTCTTGCTGCCTCGGGCACGTTATGGTCGTTCTCCTGTGAGTCTTGTTTTCCGAAAACGACGCAAAACTGACAGTTAATTGTAACGTTCAGAGCCTGATAATGACGATGGAACACACAATTTGCGTCGCGATTCAATACATCGTCCTCCAGCCGACTTGTCTCCGAGGTAGTATTGCTGTCCCGGGCACCTTTTGGTCGTTCTCCTATGAGTCTAGTTTATCGAATCAGGCGCAAAACTGACAATTAATTGTAACGTTCAGAGCCTCTTAATGACGATGGAACACACAAATTGCGTCGCGATTCAATACTTCGTCCTCCAGCCGACTTGTCTCCAAGGGTCTAGTGCTGCCTCGGGCACCTTATGGTCGTTCTTCTGTGAGTCGAGATTTTCCAATCCGACGCAAAACTGACAGTTAATTGTAACGTTCAGAGCCTCTTAATGACGATGGAACACGCAATTTGCGTTGCGATTCAATACATCGTCCTCCAGCTGAATTGTCTCCAAGGGTCTATTGCTGCATCGGGCACCTTATGGTCGTTCTCCTGTGAGTCTAGTTTTCCGAATCCGGCGCAAAACTGACAGTTAATTGTAACGTTCAGAGCCTGTTAATGACGATGGAACACACAAATTGCGTCGCGATTCAATACATCGTCCTCCAGCCGACTTGTCTCCAAGGGTCTATAGCTGCCTCGGGCACCTAATCGTCGTTCTCCTGTGAGTTTAGTTTTTCGAATCCGACGCAAAACTGACAGTTAATTGTAACGTTCAGAGCCTCTTAATGACGATGGAACACACAAATTGCGTCGCGATTCAATACATCGTCCTCCAGCCGAATTGTCTCCGAGGTACTATTGTTGCCCCGGGCACCTTTTGGTCGTTCTCCTAGGAGTATAGTTTTTCGAATCCTGCGCAAAACTGACAGTTAATTGTAACGTTCAGAGCCTCTTAATGACGATGGAACACACAAATTGCGTCGCGATTCAATACATCGTCCTCCAGCCGACTTGTCTCCGAGTTAGTATTGCTGTCCCGGGCTTCTTTTGGTCGTTCTCCTATGAGTCTAGTTTATCGAATCCGGCGCAAAACTGACAGTTAATTGTAACGTTCAGAGCCTCTTAATGACGATGGAACACACAAATTGCGTCGCGATTCAATTAATAGTCCTCCAGCCGACTTGTCTCCAAGGGTCTAGTGCTGCCTCGGGCACCTTATGGTCGTTCTTCTGTGAGTCGAGATTTTCCAATCCGACGCAAAACTGACAGTTAATTGTAACGTTCAGAGCCTGATAATGACGATGGAACACGCAATTTGCGTTGCGATTCAATACATCGTCCTCCAGCCGACTTGTCTCCGAGGTAGTATTGCTGTCCCGGGCACCTTTTGGTCGTTCTCCTAGGAGTATAGTTTTTCGAATCCGGCGCAAAACTGACAGTTAATTGTAACGCTCATAGCCTGATAATGACGATGGAACACACAATTTGCGTCGCGATTCAATACATCGTCCTCCAGCCGACTTGTCTCCGAGGTAGTATTGCTGTCCCGGGCACCTTTTGGTCGTTCTCCTAGGAGTATAGTTTTTCGAATCCGGCGCAAAACTGACAGTTAATTATAACGTTCAGAGCCTCTTAATGACGATGGAACACACAAATTGCGTCGCGATTCAATACATCGTCCTCCAGCCGACTTGTCTCCAAGGGTCTATAGCTGCCTCGGGCACCTTATCGTCGTTCTCCTGTGAGTGTAGTTTTTCGAATCCGACTCAAAACTGACAGTTAATTGTAACGTTCAGAGCCTGTTAATGACGATGGAACACACAAATTGCGTCACGGTTCAATACATCGTCCTCCAACCGACATGTCTCCAAGGGTCTAGTGCTGCCTCGGGCACCTTATGGTCGTTCTCCTATGAGTCTAGATTTTCGAATCCGACGCAAAACTGACAGTTAAATGTAATGTTCAGAGCCTCTTAATGACGATGGAACACACAAATTGCGTCGCGATTCAATACATCGTCCTCCAGCCGACTTGTCTCCAAGGGTCCACTGCTGCCTCGGGCACCTTATGGTCGTTCTGGTGTGAGTCTAGATTTTCGAATCCGACGCAAAACTGACAGTTAATTGTAACGTTCAGAGCCTCTTAATGACGATGGAACACACAAATTGTGGCGCGATTCAATACATCGTCCTACAGCCGCCCTGTCTCCAAGGGTCTCTTGCTGCCTCGGGCACGTTATGGTCGTTCTCCTGTGAGTCTAGTTTTCCGAAAACGACGCAAAACTGACAGTTAATTGTAACGTTCAGAGCCTGATAATGACGATGGAACACACAATTTGCGTCGCGATTCAATACATCGTCCTCCAGCCGACTTGTCTCCATGGGTCTATAGCTGCCTCGGGCACCTTATCGTCGTTCTCCTGTGAGTTTAGTTTTTCGAATCCGACGCAAAACTGACAGTTAATTGTAACGTTCAGAGCCTCTTAATGACGATGGAACACAGAAATTGCGTCGCGATTCAATACATCGTCCTCCAGCCGAATTGTCTCCGAGGTACTATTGCTGCCCCGGGCACCTTTTGGTCGTTCTCCTAGGAGTATAGTTTTTCGAATCCGGCGCAAAACTGACAGTTAATTGTAACGTTCAGAGCCTCTTAATGACGATGGAACACACAAATTGCGTCGCGATTCAATACATCGTCCTCCAGCCGACTTGTCTCCAAAGGTCTAGTGCTGCCTCGGGCACCTCATGGTCGTTCTCCTGTGAGTCAAGATTTTCGAATCCGACGCAAAACTGACAGTTAATTGTAACGTTCAGAGCCTCTTAATGACGATGGAACTCACAAATTGCGTCGCGATTCAATACATCGTCCTCCAGCCGACTTGTCTCCAAGGGTCTAGTGCTGCCTCGGGCACCTTATGGTCGTTCTGCTGTGAGTCTAGATTTTCGAATCCGACGCAAAACTGACAGTTAATTGTAACGTTGAGAGCCTCTTAATGACGATGGAACACACAAATTGCGTCGCGATTCAATACATCGTCCTCCAGCCGAATTGTCTCCGAGGTACTATTGCTGCCCCGGGCAACTTTTGGTCGTTCTCCTAGGAGTATAGTTTTTCGAATCCAGCGCAAAACTGACAGTTAATTGTAACGTTCAGAGCCTCTTAATGACGATGGAACACACAAATTGCGTCGCGATTCAATACATCGTCCTCCAGCCGACTTGTCTCCAAAGGTCTAGTGCTGCCTCGGGCACCTCATGGTCGTTCTCCTGTGAGTCTAGATTTTCGAATCCGACGCAAAACTGACAGTTAATTGTAACGTTCAGAGCCTCTTAATGACTATGGAACACACAAATTGCGTCGCGATTCAATACATCGTCCTCCAGCCGACTTGTCTCCAAGAGTCTAGTGCTGCCTCGGGCACCTTATCGTCGTTCTCCTGTGAGTCTAGATTTTCGAATCCGACGCAAAACTGACAGTTAATTGTAACGTTCAGAGCCTCTTAACGACGATGGAACACACAAATTGCGTCGCGATTCAATACATCGTCCTCCAGCCGAATTGTCACCGAGGTACTATTGCTGCCCCGGGCACCTTTTGGTCGTTCTCCTAGGAGTATAGTTTTTCGAATCCGGCGCAAAACTGACAGTTAATTGTAACGTTCAGAGCCTCTTAATGACGATGGAACACACAAATTGCGTCGCGATTCAATACATCGTCCTCCAGCCGACTTGTCTCCAAGGGTCTAGTGCTGCCTCGGGCACCTTATGGTCGTTCCCTGTGAGTCTAGATTTTCGAATCCGACGCAAAACTGACAGTTAATTGTAACGTTCAGAGCCTCTTAATGACGATGGAACACACATATTGTGGCGCGATTCAATACAGCGTCCTACAGCCGCCCTGTCTCCAAGGGTCTCTTGCTGCCTCGGGCACGTTATGGTCGTTCTCCTGTGAGTCTTGTTTTCCGAAAACGACGCAAAACTGACAGTTAATTGTAACGTTCAGAGCCTGATAATGACGATGGAACACACAATTTGCGTCGCGATTCAATACATCGTCCTCCAGCCGACTTGTCTCCGAGGTAGTATTGCAGTCCCGGGCACCTTTTGGTCGTTCTCCTATGAGTCTAGTTTATCGAATCAGGCGCAAAACTGACAGTTAATTGTAACGTTCAGAGCCTCTTAATGACGATGGAACACACAAATTGCGTCGCGATTCAATACTTCGTCCTCCAGCCGACTTGTCTCCAAGGGTCTAGTGCTGCCTCGGGCACCTTATGGTCGTTCTTCTGTGAGTCGAGATTTTCCAATCCGACGCAAAACTGACAGTTAATTGTAACGTTCAGAGCCTGATAATGACGATGGAACACGCAATTTGCGTTGCGATTCAATACATCGTCCTCCAGCCGAATTGTCTCGAAGGGTCTATTGCTGCATCGGGCACCTTATGGTCGTTCTGCTGTGAGTATAGATTTTCGAATCCGACGCAAAACTGACAGTTAATTGTAACGTTCAGAGCCTGTTAATGACGATGGAACACACAAATTGCGTCGCGATTCAATACATCGTCCTCCAGCCGAATTGTCTCCAAGGGTCTAGTGCAGCCTCGGGGACCTTATGGTCGTTCTCCTGTGAGTCTAGATTTTCGAATCCGACGCAAAACTGACAGTTAATTGTAACGTTCAGAGCCTCTTAATGACGATGGAACACACAAATTGCGTCGCGATTCAATACATCGTCCTCCAGCCGACTTGTCTCCAAGGGTCTAGTTCTGCCTCGGGCACCTTATGGTCGTTCTCCTGTGAGTCTAGATTTTCGAATCCGACGCAAAACTGACAGTTAATTGTAACGTTCAGAGCCTCTTAATGACGATGGAACACACAAATTGCGTCGCGATGCAATACATCGTCCTCCAGCCGACTTGTCTCCAAGGGTCTATAGCTGCCTCGGGCACCTTATCGTCGTTCTCCTGTGAGTTTAGTTTTTCGAATCCGACGCAAAACTGACAGTTAATTGTAACGTTCAGAGCCTGTTAATGACGATGGAACACACAAATTGCGTCGCGATTCAATACATCGTCCTCCAGCCGACTTGTCTCCGAGGTAGTATTGCTGTCCCGGGCACCTTTTGGTCGTTCTCCTAGGAGTATAGTTTTTCGAATCCGGCGCAAAACTGACAGTTAATTATAACGTTCAGAGCCTCTTAATGATGATGGAACACACAAATTGCGTCGCGATTCAATACATCGTCCTCCAGCCGACTTGTCTCCAAGGGTCTAGTGCTGCCTCGGGCACCTTATGGTCATTCTCCTGTGAGTCTAGATTTTCGAATCCGACGCAAAACTGACAGTTAATTGTAACGTTCAGAGCCTCTTAATGACGATAGTACACACAAATTGCGTCGCGATTCAATACATCGTCCTCCAGCCGAATTGTCTCCGAGGTACTATTGCTGCCCCGGGCACCTTTTGGTCGTTCTCCTAGGAGAATAGTTTTTCGAATCCGGCGCAAAACTGACAGTTAATTGTAACGTTCAGAGCCTCTTAATGACGATGGAACACACGAATTGCGTCGCGATTCAATACATCGTCCTCCAGCCGACTTGTCTCCAAGGGTCTAGTGCTGCCTGGGGCACCTTATGGTCGTTCTCCTGTGAGTCTAGATTTTTGAATCCGACGCAAAACTGACAGTTAATTGTAACGTTCAGAGCCTCTTAATGAAGATGGAACACACAAATTGCGTCGCGATTCTATACATCGTCCTCCAGCAGACTTGTCTCCAAGGGTCTAGTGCTGCTTCGGGCACCTTATGGTCGTTCTGCTGTGAGTCTAGATTTTCGAATCCGACGCAAAACTGACAGTTAATAGTAACGTTCAGAGCCTCTTAATGACGATGGAGCACACAAATTGCGTCGCGATTCAATACATCGTCCTCCAGCCGAATTGTCTCAGAGGTACTATTGCTGCCCCGGGCACCTTTTGGTCGTTCTCTTTAGGAGTATAGTTTTTCGAATCCGGCGCAAAACTGACAGTTAATTGTAACGTTCAGAGCCTCTTAATGACGATGGAACCCACTAATTGCGTCGCGATTCAATACATCGTCCTCCAGCCGACTTGTCTCCAAGGGTCTAGTGCTGCTTCGGGCACCTTATGGTCGTTCTGCTGTGAGTCTAGATTTTCGAATCCGACGCAAAACTGACAGTTAATTGTATCGTTCAGAGCCTCTTAATGACGATGGAACACACAAATTGTGGCGCGATTCAATACATCGTCCTACAGCCGCCCTGTCTCCAAGGGTCTCTTGCTGCCTCGGGCACGTTATGGTCGTTCTCCTGTGAGTCTAGTTTTCCGAAAACGACGCAAAACTGACAGTTAATTGTAACGTTCAGAGCCTGTTAATGACGATGGAACACACAAATTGCGTCGCGATTCAATACATTGTCCTCCAGCCGAATTGACTCCGAGGTACTATTGCTGCACCGGGCACCTTTTGGTCGTTCTCCTAGGAGTATAGTTTTTCGAATCCGACGCAAAACTGACAGTTAATTGTAACGTTCAGAGCCTATTAATGACGATGGAACACACAAATTGCGCCGCGATTCAATACATCGTCCTCCAGCCGACTTGTCTCCAAGGGTCTAGTCCTGCTTCGGGCATCTTATGGTCGTTCTGCTGTGAGTCTAGATTTTCGAATCCGACGCAAAACTGACAGTTAATTGTAACGTTCAGAGCCTCTTAATGACGATGGAACACACAAATTGCGTCGCGATTCAATACATCGTCCTCCAGCCGACTTGTCTCCAAGGGTCTAGTGCTGCCTCGGGCACCTTATGGTCGTTCCCCTGTGAGTCTAGATTTTCGAATCCGACGCAAAACTGACAGTTAATTGTAACGTTGAGAGCCTCTTAATGACGATGGAACACACAAATTGCGTCGCGATTCAATACATCGTCCTCCAGCCGAATTGTCTCCGAGGTACTATTGCTGCCCCGGGCAACTTTTGGTCGTTCTCCTAGGAGTATAGTTTTTCGAATCCAGCGCAAAACTGACAGTTAATTGTAACGTTCAGAGCCTCTTAATGACGATGGAACACACAAATTGCGTCGCGATTCAATACATCGTCCTCCAGCCGACTTGTCTCCAAAGGTCTAGTGCTGCCTCGGGCACCTCATGGTCGTTCTCCTGTGAGTCTAGATTTTCGAATCCGACGCAAAACTGACAGTTAATTGTAACGTTCAGAGCCTCTTAATGACTATGGAACACACAAATTGCGTCGCGATTCAATACATCGTCCTCCAGCCGACTTGTCTCCAAGAGTCTAGTGCTGCCTCGGGCACCTTATCGTCGTTCTCCTGTGAGTCTAGATTTTCGAATCCGACGCAAAACTGACAGTTAATTGTAACGTTCAGAGCCTCTTAACGACGATGGAACACACAAATTGCGTCGCGATTCAATACATCGTCCTCCAGCCGAATTGTCACCGAGGTACTATTGCTGCCCCGGGCACCTTATGGTCGTTCTCCTAGGAGTATAGTTTTTCGAATCCGGCGCAAAACTGACAGTTAATTGTAACGTTCAGAGCCTCTTAATGACGATGGAACACACAAATTGCGTCGCGATTCAATACATCGTCCTCCAGCCGACTTGTCTCCAAGGGTCTAGTGCTGCCTCGGGCACCTTATGGTCGTTCCCTGTGAGTCTAGATTTTCGAATCCGACGCAAAACTGACAGTTAATTGTAACGTTCAGAGCCTCTTAATGACGATGGAACACACATATTGTGGCGCGATTCAATACAGCGTCCTACAGCCGCCCTGTCTCCAAGGGTCTCTTGCTGCCTCGGGCACGTTATGGTCGTTCTCCTGTGAGTCTTGTTTTCCGAAAACGACGCAAAACTGACAGTTAATTGTAACGTTCAGAGCCTGATAATGACGATGGAACACACAATTTGCGTCGCGATTCAATACATCGTCCTCCAGCCGACTTGTCTCCGAGGTAGTATTGCTGTCCCGGGCACCTTTTGGTCGTTCTCCTATGAGTCTAGTTTATCGAATCAGGCGCAAAACTGACAGTTAATTGTAACGTTCAGAGCCTCTTAATGACGATGGAACACACAAATTGCGTCGCGATTCAATACTTCGTCCTCCAGCCGACTTGTCTCCAAGGGTCTAGTGCTGCCTCGGGCACCTTATGGTCGTTCTTCTGTGAGTCGAGATTTTCCAATCCGACGCAAAACTGACAGTTAATTGTAACGTTCAGAGCCTGATAATGACGATGGAACACGCAATTTGCGTTGCGATTCAATACATCGTCCTCCAGCCGAATTGCCTCCAAGGGTCTATTGCTGCATCGGGCACCTTATGGTCGTTCTGCTGTGAGTATAGATTTTCGAATCCGACGCAAAACTGACAGTTAATTGTAACGTTCAGAGCCTGTTAATGACGATGGAACACACAAATTGCGTCGCGATTCAATACATCGTCCTCCAGCCGAATTGTCTCCAAGGGTCTAGTGCAGCCTCGGGGACCTTATGGTCGTTCTCCTGTGAGTCTAGATTTTCGAATCCGACGCAAAACTGACAGTTAATTGTAACGTTCAGAGCCTCTTAATGACGATGGAACACACAAATTGCGTCGCGATTCAATACATCGTCCTCCAGCCGACTTGTCTCCAAGGGTCTAGTTCTGCCTCGGGCACCTTATGGTCGTTCTCCTGTGAGTCTAGATTTTCGAATCCGACGCAAAACTGACAGTTAATTGTAACGTTCAGAGCCTCTTAATGACGATGGAACACACAAATTGCGTCGCGATGCAATACATCGTCCTCCAGCCGACTTGTCTCCAAGGGTCTATAGCTGCCTCGGGCACCTTATCGTCGTTCTCCTGTGAGTTTAGTTTTTCGAATCCGACGCAAAACTGACAGTTAATTGTAACGTTCAGAGCCTGCTAATGACGATGGAACACACAAATTGCGTCGCGATTCAATACATCGTCCTCCAGCCGACTTGTCTCCGAGGTAGTATTGCTGTCCCGGGCACCTTTTGGTCGTTCTCCTAGGAGTATAGTTTTTCGAATCCGGCGCAAAACTGACAGTTAATTATAACGTTCAGAGCCTCTTAATGATGATGGAACACACAAATTGCGTCGCGATTCAATACATCGTCCTCCAGCCGACTTGTCTCCAAG
This sequence comes from Schistocerca nitens, assembly GCF_023898315.1. NCBI lineage: Eukaryota > Metazoa > Arthropoda > Insecta > Orthoptera > Acrididae > Schistocerca > Schistocerca nitens. The sequence continues at coordinate 234,502,908 of NC_064623.1, read as the reverse complement.
GGTCTAGTGCTGCCTCGGGCACCTTATGGTCATTCTCCTGTGAGTCTAGATTTTCGAATCCGACGCAAAACTGACAGTTAATTGTAACGTTCAGAGCCTCTTAATGACGATAGTACACACAAATTGCGTCGCGATTCAATACATCGTCCTCCAGCCGAATTGTCTCCGAGGTACTATTGCTGCCCCGGGCACCTTTTGGTCGTTCTCCTAGGAGAATAGTTTTTCGAATCCGGCGCAAAACTGACAGTTAATTGTAACGTTCAGAGCCTCTTAATGACGATGGAACACACGAATTGCGTCGCGATTCAATACATCGTCCTCCAGCCGACTTGTCTCCAAGGGTCTAGTGCTGCCTGGGGCACCTTATGGTCGTTCTCCTGTGAGTCTAGATTTTTGAATCCGACGCAAAACTGACAGTTAATTGTAACGTTCAGAGCCTCTTAATGAAGATGGAACACACAAATTGCGTCGCGATTCTATACATCGTCCTCCAGCAGACTTGTCTCCAAGGGTCTAGTGCTGCTTCGGGCACCTTATGGTCGTTCTGCTGTGAGTCTAGATTTTCGAATCCGACGCAAAACTGACAGTTAATAGTAACGTTCAGAGCCTCTTAATGACGATGGAGCACACAAATTGCGTCGCGATTCAATACATTGTCCTCCAGCCGAATTGACTCCGAGGTACTATTGCTGCCCCGGGCACCTTTTGGTCGTTCTCCTAGGAGTATAGTTTTTCGAATCCGACGCAAAACTGACAGTTAATTGTAACGTTCAGAGCCTATTAATGACGATGGAACACACAAATTGCGCCGCGATTCAATACATCGTCCTCCAGCCGACTTGTCTCCAAGGGTCTAGTCCTGCTTCGGGCATCTTATGGTCGTTCTGCTGTGAGTCTAGATTTTCGAATCCGACGCAAAACTGACAGTTAATTGTAACGTTCAGAGCCTCTTAATGACGATGGAACACACAAATTGCGTCGCGATTCAATACATCGTCCTCCAGCCGACTTGTCTCCAAGGGTCTAGTGCTGCCTCGGGCACCTTATGGTCGTTCCCCTGTGAGTCTAGATTTTCGAATCCGACGCAAAACTGACAGTTAATTGTAACGTTCACAGCCTCTTAATGACGATGGAACACACAAATTGCGTCGCGATTCAATACATCGTCCTCCAGCCGACTTGTCTCCAAGGGTCTATAGCTGCCTCGGGCACCTTATCGTCGTTCTCCTGTGAGTTTAGTTTTTCGAATCCGACGCAAAACTGAAAGTTAATTGTAACGTTCAGAGCCTCTTAATGACGATGGAACACACAAATTGCGTCGCGATTCAATACATCGTCCTCCAGCCGACTTGTCTCAGAGGTAGTATTGCTGTCCCGGGCACCTTTTGGTCGTTCTCCTAGGAGTATAGTTTTTCGAATCCGGCGCCAAACTGACAGTTAATTATAACGTTCAGAGCCTCTTAATGACGATGGAACACACAAATTGCGTCGCGATTCAATACATCGTCCTCCAGCCGACTTGTCTCCAAGAGTCTAGTGCTGCCTCGGGCACCTTATGGTCGTTCTCCTGTGAGTCTAGATTTTCGAATCCGACGCAAAACTGACAGTTAATTGTAACGTTCAGAGCCTGTTAATGACGATGGAACACACAAATTGCGTCGCGATTCAATACATCGTCCTCCAGCCGAATTGTCTCCGAGGTACTATTGCTGCCCCGGGCACCTTTTGGTCGTTCTCCTAGGAGTATAGTTTTTCGAATCCGGCGCAAAAGTGACAGTTAATTGTAACGTTCAGAGCCTCTTAATGAAGATGGAACACACAAATTGCGTCGCGATTCAATACATCGTCCTCCAGCCGACTTGTCTCCAAGGGTCTAGTGCTGCCTCGGGCACCTTATGGTCGTTCTGCTGTGAGTCTAGATTTTCGAATCCGACGCAAAACTGACAGTTAATTGTAACGTTCAGAGCCTCTTAATGACGATGGAACACACAAATTGCGTCGCGATTCAATACATCGTCCTCCAGCCGAATTGTCTCCGAGGTACTATTGCTGCCCCGGGCACCTTATCGTCGTTCTCCTGTGAGTTTAGTTTTTCGAATCCGACGCAAAACTGAAAGTTAATTGTAACGTTCAGAGCCTCTTAATGACGATGGAACACACAAATTGCGTCGCGATTCAGTACATCGTCCTCCAGCCGACTTGTCTCCAAGGGTCTAGTGCTGCCTCGGGCACCTTATGGTCGTTCTCCTGTGAGTCTAGATTTTCGAATCCGACGCAAAACTGACAGTTAATAGTAACGTTCAGAGCCTCTTAATGACGATGGAACACACAAATTGCGTCGCGATTCAATACATCGTCCTCCAGCCGAATTGTCTCAGAGGTACTATTGCTGCCCCGGGCACCTTTTGGTCGTTCTCCTAGGAGTATAGTTTTTCGAATCCGGCGCAAAACTGACAGTTAATTGTAACGTTCAGAGCCTCTTAATGACGATGGAACACACAAATTGCGTCGCGATTCAATACATCGTCCTCCAGCCGAATTGTCTCCGAGGTACTATTGCTGCCCCGGGCACCTTTTGGTCGTTCTCCTAGGAGTATAGTTTTTCGAATCCAGCGCAAAACTGACTGTTAATTGTAACGTTCAGTGCCTCTTAATGACGATGGAACACACAAATTGCGTCGCGATTCAATACATCGTCCTCCAGCCGACTTGTCTCCAAAGGTCTAGTGCTGCCTCGGGCACGTTATGGTCGTTCTCCTGTGAGTCTAGATTTTCGAATCCGACGCAAAACTGACAGATAATTGTAACGTTCAGAGCCTCTTAATGACGATGGAACACACAAATTGCGTCGCGATTCAATACATCGTCCTCCAGCCGACTTGTCTCCAAGGGTCTAGTGCTGCCTCGGGCGCCTTATGGTCGTTCTCCTGTGAGTCTAGATTTTTGAATCCGACGCAAAACTGACAGTTAATTGTAACGTTCAGAGCCTCTTAATGACGATGGAACACACAAATTGCGTCGCGTTTCAATACATCGTCCTCCAGCAGACTTGTCTCCAAGGGTCTAGTTCTGCCTCGGGCACCTTATGGTCGTTCTGCTGTGAGTCTAGATTTTCGAATCCGACGCAAAACTGACAGTTAATTGTAACGTTCAGAGCCTCTTAATGACGATGGAACACACAAATTGTGGCGCGATTCAATACATCGTCCTACAGCCGCCCTGTCTCCAAGGGTCTCTTGCTGCCTCGGGCACGTTATGGTCGTTCTCCTGTGAGTCTAGTTTTCCGAAAACGACGCAAAACTGACAGTTAATTGTAACGTTCAGAGCCTGTTAATGACGATGGAACACACAAATTGCGTCGCGAATCAATACATCGTCCTCCAGCCGAATTGTCTCCGAGGTACTATTGCTGCCCCGGGCACCTTTTGGTCGGTCTCCTAGGAGTATAGTTTTTCGAATCCGGCTCAAAACTGACAGTTAATTGTAACGTTCAGAGCCTCTTAATGACGATGGGACACACAAATTGCGTCGCGATTCAATACATCGTCCTCCAGCCGACTTGTCTCCAAGGGTCTAATGCTGCCTCGGGCACCTTATGGTCGTTCTCCTGTGAATCTAGATTTTCGAATCCGACGCAAAACTGACAGTTAATTGTAACGTTCAGAGCCTCTTAATGACGATGGAACACACAAATTGAGGCGCGATTCAATACATCGTCCTACAGCCGCCCTGTCTCCAAGGGTCTCTTGCTGCCTCGGGCACGTTATGGTCGTTCTCCTGTGAGTCTAGTTTTCCGATAACGACGCAAAACTGACAGTTAATTGTAACGTTCAGAGCCTGATAATGACGATGGAACACACAATTTGCGTCGCGATTCAATACATCGTCCTCCAGCCGACTTGTCTCCGAGGTAGTATTGCTGTCCGGGCACCTTTTGGTCGTTCTCCTAGGAGTATAGTTTTTCGAATCCGGCGCAAAACTGACAGTTAATTATAACGTTCAGAGCCTCTTAATGACGATGGAACACACAAATTGCGTCGCGATTCAATACATCGTCCTCCAGCCGAATTGTCTCCGAGGTACTATTACTGCCCCGGGCACCTTTTGGTCGTTCTCCTAGGAGTATAGTTTTTCGAATCCGGCTCAAAACTGACAGTTAATTGTAACGTTCAGAGCCTCTTAATGACGATGGAACACACAAATTGCGTCGCGATTCAATACATCGTCCTCCAGCCGACTTGTCTCCAAAGGTCTAGTGCTGCCTCGGGCACCTCATGGTCGTTCTCCTGTGAGTCTAGATTTTCGAATCCGACGCAAAATTGACAGTTAATTGTTACGTTCAGAGCCACTTAATGACGATGGAACACACAAATTGCGTCGCGATTCAATACATCGTCCTCCAGCCGACTTGTCTCCAAGAGTCTAGTGCTGCCTCGGGCACCTTATGGTCGTTCTCCTGTGAGTCTAGATTTTCGAATCCGACGCAAAACTGACAGTTAATTGTAACGTTCAGAGCCTCTTAATGACGATGGAACACACAAATTGCGTCGCGATTCAATACATCGTCCTCCAGCCGAATTGTCTCCGAGGTTCTATTGCTGCCCCGGGCACCTTTTGGTCGTTCTCCTAGGAGTATAGTTTTTCGAATCCGGCGCAAAACTGACAGTTAATTGTAACGTTCAGAGCCTCATAATGACGATGGAACACACAAATTGCGTCGCGATTCAATACATCGTCCTCCAGCCGACTTGTCTCCAAAGGTCTAGTGCTGCCTCGGGCACCTCATTGTCGTTCTCCTGTGAGTCTAGATTTTCGAATCCGACGCAAAATTGACAGTTAATTGTTACGTTCAGAGCCACTTAATGACGATGGAACACACAAATTGCGTCGCGATTCAATACATCGTCCTCCAGCCGACTTGTCTCCAAGAGTCTAGTGCTGCCTCGGGCACCTTATGGTCGTTCTCCTGTGAGTCTAGATTTTCGAATCCGACGCAAAACTGACAGTTAATTGTAACGTTCAGAGCCTCTTAATGACGATGGAACACACAAATTGCGTCGCGATTCAATACATCGTCCTCCAGCCGACTTGTCTCCAAGGGTCTATAGCTGCCTCGGGCACCTTATCGTCGTTCTCCTGTGAGTTTAGTTTTTCGAATCCGACGCAAAACTGACAGTTAATTGTAACGTTCAGAGCCTCTTAATGACGATGGAACACACAAATTGTGGCGCGATTCAATACATCGTCCTACAGCCGCCCTGTCTCCAAGGGTCTCTTGCTGCCTCGGGCACGTTATGGTCGTTCTCCTGTGAGTCTAGTTTTCCGAAAACGACGCAAAACTGACAGTTAATTGTAACGTTCAGAGCCTGTTAATGACGATGGAACACACAAATTGCGTCGCGATTCAATACATCGTCCTCCAGCCGAATTGTCTCCGAGGTACTATTGCTGCCCCGGGCACCTTTTGGTCGTTCTCCTAGGAGTATAGTTTTTCGAATCCGGCTCAAAACTGACAGTTAATTGTAACGTTCAGAGCCTCTTAATGACGATGGGACACACAAATTGCGTCGCGATTCAATACATCGTCCTCCAGCCGACTTGTCTCGAAGGGTCTAATGCTGCCTCGGGCACCTTATGGTCGTTCTCCTGTGAATCTAGATTTTCGAATCCGACGCAAAACTGACAGTTAATTGTAACGTTCAGAGCCTCTTAATGACGATGGAACACACAAATTGAGGCGCGATTCAATACATCGTCCTACAGCCGCCCTGTCTCCAAGGGTCTCTTGCTGCCTCGAGCACGTTATGGTCGTTCTCCTGTGAGTCTAGTTTTCCGATAACGACGCAAAACTGACAGTTAATTGTAACGTTCAGAGCCTGATAATGACGATGGAACACACAATTTGCGTCGCGATTCAATACATCGTCCTCCAGCCGACTTGTCTCCGAGGTAGTATTGCTGTCCCGGGCACCTTTTGGTCGTTCTCCTAGGAGTATAGTTTTTCGAATCCGGCGCAAAACTGACAGTTAATTATAACGTTCAGAGCCTCTTAATGACGATGGAACACACAAATTGCGTCGTGATTCAATACATCGTCCTCCAGCCGAATTGTCTCCGAGGTACTATTACTGCCCCGGGCACCTTTTGGTCGTTCTCCTAGGAGTATAGTTTTTCGAATCCGGCTCAAAACTGACAGTTAATTGTAACGTTCAGAGCCTCTTAATGACGATGGGAAACACAAATTGCGTCGCGATTCAATACATCGTCCTCCAGCCGACTTGTCTCCAAGGGTCTAGTGCTGCCTCGGGCACCTTATGGTCGTTCTCCTGTGAATCTAGATTTTCGAATCCGACGCAAAACTGACAGTTAATTGTAACGTTCAGAGCCTCTTAATGACGATGGAACACACAAATTGCGTCGCGATTCAATACATCGTCCTCCAGCCGACTTGTCTCCAAGGGTCCAGTGCTGCCTCGGGCACCTTATGGTCGTTCTGCTGTGAGTCTAGATTTTCGAATCCGACGCAAAACTGACAGTTAATTGTAACGTTCAGAGCCTCTTAATGACGATGGAACACACAAATTGTGGCGCGATTCAATACATCGTCCTACAGCCGCCCTGTCTCCAAGGGTCTCTTGCTGCCTCGGGCACGTTATGGTCGTTCTCCTGTGAGTCTAGATTTCCGAAAACGACGCAAAACTGACAGTTAATTGTAACGTTCAGAGCCTGATAATGACGATGGAACACACAATTTGCGTCGCGATTCAATACATCGTCCTCCAGCCGACTTGTCTCCAAGGGTCTATAGCTGCCTCGGGCACCTTATCGTCGTTCTCCAGTGAGTTTAGTTTTTCGAATCCGACGCAAAACTGACAGTTAATTGTAACGTTCAGAGCCTCTTAATGACAATGGAACACACAAATTGCGTCGCGATTCAATACATCGTCCTCCAGCCGAATTGTCTCCGAGGTTCTATTGCTGCCCCGGGCACCTTTTGGTCGTTCTCCTAGGAGTATAGTTTTTCGAATCCGGCGCAAAACTGACAGTTAATTGTAACGTTCAGAGCCTCATAATGACGATGGAACACACAAATTGCGTCGCGATTCAATACATCGTCCTCCAGCCGACTTGTCTCCAAAGGTCTAGTGCTGCCTCGGGCACCTCATGGTCGTTCTCCTGTGAGTCTAGATTTTCGAATCCGACGCAAAATTGACAGTTAATTGTTACGTTCAGAGCCACTTAATGACGATGGAACACACAAATTGCGTCGCGATTCAATACATCGTCCTCCAGCCGACTTGTCTCCAAGAGTCTAGTGCTGCCTCGGGCACCTTATGGTCGTTCTCCTGTGAGTCTAGATTTTCGAATCCGACGCAAAACTGACAGTTAATTGTAACGTTCAGAGCCTCTTAATGACGATGGAACACACAAATTGCGTCGCGATTCAATACATCGTCCTCCAGCCGACTTGTCTCCAAGGGTCTATAGCTGCCTCGGGCACCTTATCGTCGTTCTCCTGTGAGTTTAGTTTTTCGAATCCGACGCAAAACTGACAGTTAATTGTAACGTTCAGAGCCTGTTAATGACGATGGAACACACAAATTGCGTCGCGATTCAATACATCGTCCTCCAGCCGAATTGTCTCCGAGGTACTATTGCTGCCCCGGGCACCTTTTGGTCGTTCTCCTAGGAGTATAGTTTTTCGAATCCGGCGCACAACTGACAGTTAATTGTAACGTTCAGAGCCTCTTAATGACGATTGAACACACAAATTGCGTCGCGATTCAATACATCGTCCTCCAGCCGACTTGTCTCCAAAGGTCTAGTGCTGCCTCGGGCACCTCATGGTCGTTCTCCTGTGAGTCTAGATTTTCGAATCCGACGCAAAACTGACAGTTAATTGTAATGTTCAGAGCCTCTTAATGACGATGGAACACACAAATTGCGTCGCGATTCAATACATCGTCCTCCAGCCGAATTGTCTCCAAGGTACTATTGCTGCCTCGGGCACCTTATCGTCGTTCTCCTGTGAGTTTAGTTTTTCGAATCCGACGCAAAACTGACAGTTAATTGTAACGTTCAGAGCCTCTTAATGACGATGGAACACACAAATTGCATCGCGATTCAATACATCGTCCTCCAGCCGACTTGTCTCCAAGGGTCTATAGCTGCCTCGGGCACCTTATCGTCGTTCTCCTGTGAGTTTAGTTTTTCGAATCCGACGCAAAACTGAAAGTTAATTGTAACGTTCAGAGCCTCTTAATGACGATGGAACACACAAATTGCGTCGCGATTCAATACATCGTCCTCCAGCCGACTTGTCTCCAAGGGTCTAGTGCTGCCTCGTGCACCTTATGGTCGTTCTCCTGTGAGTCTAGATTTTCGAATCCGACGCAAAACTGACAGTTAATTGTAACGTTCAGAGCCTCTTAATGACGATGGAACTCACAAATTGCGTCGCGATTCAATACATCGTCCTCCAGCCGACTTGTCTCCAAGGGTCTAGTGCTGCCTCGGGCACCTTATGGTCGTTCTGCTGTGAGTCTAGATTTTCGAATCCGACGCAAAACTGACAGTTAATAGTAGCGTTCAGAGCCTCTTAATGACGATGGAACACACAAATTGCGTCGCGATTCAATACATCGTCCTCCAGCCGAATTGTCTCAGAGGTACTATTGCTGCCCCGGGCACCTTTTGGTCGTTCTCCTAGGAGTATAGTTTTTCGAATCCGGCGCAAAACTGACAGTTAATTGTAACGTTCAGAGCCTATTAATGACGATGGAACACACAAATTGCGTCGCGATTCAATACATCGTCCTCCAGCCGACTTGTCTCCGAGGTAGTATTGCTGTCCCGGGCACCTTTTGGTCGTTCTCCTATGAGTCTAGTTTATCGAATCAGGCGCAAAACTGACAGTTAATTGTAACGTTCAGAGCCTCTTAATGACGATGGAACACACAAATTGCGTCGAGATTCAATACATCGTCCTCCAGCCGACTTGTCTCCAAGGGTCTAGTGCTGCCTCGGGCACCTTATGGTCGTTCTCCTGTGAGTCTAGATTTTCGAATCCGACGCAAAACTGACAGTTAATTGTAACGTTCAGAGCCTCGTAATGACGATGGAACACACAATTTGCGTCGCGATTCAATACATCGTCCTCCAGCGGAATTGTCTCCGAGGTACTATTGCTGCCCCGGGCACCTTTTGGTCGTTCTCCTAGGAGTATAGTTTTTCGAATCCGGCGCAAAACTGACAGTTAATTGTAACGTTCAGAGCCTCTTAATGACGATGGAACACACAAATTGCGTCGCGATTCAATACTTCGTCCTCCAGCCGACTTGTCTCCAAGGGTCTAGTGCTGCCTCGGGCGCCTTATGGTCGTTCTCCTGTGAGTCTAGATTTTTGAATCCGACGCAAAACTGACAGTTAATTGTAACGTTCAGAGGCTCTTAATGACGATGGAACACACAAATTGCGTCGCGATTCAATACATCGTCCTCCAGCAGACTTGTCTCCAAGGGTCTAGTGCTGCTTCGGGCACCTTATGGTCGTTCTGCTGTGAGTCTAGATTTTCGAATCCGACGCAAAACTGACAGTTAATTGTAACGTTCAGAGCCTCTTAATGACGATGGAACACACAAATTGAGGCGCGATTCAATACATCGTCCTACAGCCGCCCTGTCTCCAAGGGTCTCTTGCTGCCTCGGGCACGTTATGGTCGTTCTCCTGTGAGTCTAGTTATCCGATAACGACGCAAAACTGACAGTTAATTGTAACGTTCAGAGCCTGGTAATGACGATGGAACACACAATTTGCGTCGCGATTCAATACATCGTCCTCCAGCCGACTTGTCTCCGAGGTAGTATTGCTGTCCCGGGCACCTTTTGGTCGTTCTCCTAGGAGTATAGTTTTTCGAATCCGGCGCAAAACTGACAGTTAATTATAACGTTCAGAGCCTCTTAATGACGATGGAACCCACAAATTGCGTCGCGATTCAATACATCGTCCTCCAGCCGACTTGTCTCCAAGGGTCTATAGCTGCCTCGGGCACCTTATCGTCGTTCTCCTGTGAGTTTAGTTTTTCGAATCCGACTCAAAACTGACAGTTAATTGTAACGTTCAGAACCTGTTAATGACGATGGAACACACAAATTGCGTCGCGATTCAATACATCGTCCTCCAACCGACATGTCTCCAAGGGTCTAGCGCTGCCTCGGGCACGTTATGGTCGTTCTCCTGTGAGTCTAGATTTCCGAAAACGACGCAAAACTGACAGTTAATTGTAACGTTCAGAGCCTGATAATGACGATGGAACACACAATTTGCGTCGCGATTCAATACATCGTCCTCCAGCCGACTTGTCTCCAAGGGTCTATAGCTGCCTCGGGCACCTTATCGTCGTTCTCCTGTGAGTTTAGTTTTTCGAATCCGACGCAAAACTGACAGTTAATTGTAACGTTCAGAGCCTCTTAATGACAATGGAACACACAAATTGCGTCGCGATTCAATACATCGTCCTCCAGCCGAATTGTCTCCGAGGTACTATTGCTGCCCCGGGCACCTTTTGGTCGTTCTCCTAGGAGTATAGTTTTTCGAATCCGGCGCAAAACTGACAGTTAATTGTAACGTTCAGAGCCTCTTAATGACGATGGAACACACAAATTGCGTCGCGATTCAATACATCGTCCTCCAGCCGACTTGTCTCCAAAGGTCTAGTGCTGCCTCGGGCACCTCATGGTCGTTCTTCTGTGAGTCTAGATTTTCGAATCCGACGCAAAACTGACAGTTAATTGTAACGTTCAGAGCCTCTTAAAGACGATGGAACTCACAAATTGCGTCGCGATTCAATACATCGTCCTCCAGCCGACTTGTCTCCAAGGGTCTAGTGCTGCCTCGGGCACCTTATGGTCGTTCTGCTGTGAGTCTAGATTTTCGAATCCGACGCAAAACTGACAGTTAATTGTAACGTTCAGAGCCTCTTAATGACGATGGGACACACAAATTGCGTCGCGATTCAATACATCGACCTCCAGCCGAATTGTCTCCGAGGTACTATTGCTGCCCCGGGCACCTTTTGGTCGTTCTCCTAGGAGTATAGTTTTTCGAATCCAGCGCAAAACTGACAGTTAATTGTAACATTCAGAGCCTCTTAATGACGATGGAACACACAAATTGGGTCGCGATTCAATACATCGTCCTCCAGCCGACTTGTCTCCAAAGGTCTAGTGCTGCCTCGGGCACCTCATGGTCGTTCTCCTGTGAGTCTCGATTTTCGAATCCGACGCAAAACTGACAGTTAATTTAACGTTCAGAGCCTCTTAATGACGATGGAACACACAAATTGCGTCGCGATTCAATACATCGTCCCCCAGCCGACTTGTCTCCAAGAGTCTAGTGCTGCCTCGGGCACCTTATCGTCGTTCTCCTGTGAGTCTAGATTTTCGAATCCGACGCAAAACTGACAGTTAATTGTAACGTTCAGAGCCTCTTAATGACGATGGAACACACAAATTGCGTCGCGATTCAATACATCGTCCTCCAGCCGAAATGTCACCGAGGTACTATTGCTGCCCAGGGCACCTTTTGGTCGTTCTCCTAGGATTATAGTTTTTCGAATCCGGCGCAAAACTGACAGTTAATTGTAACGTTCAGAGCCTCTTAATGACGATGGAACACACAAATTGAGGCGCGATTCAATACATCGTCCTACAGCCGCCCTGTCTCCAAGGGTCTCTTGCTGCCTCGGACACGTTATGGTCGTTCTCCTGTGAGTCTAGTTTTCCGAAAACGACGCAAAACTGACAGTTAATTGTAACGTTCAGAGCCTGATAATGACGATGGAACACATAATTTGGGTCGCGATTCAATACATCGTCCTACAGCCGACTTGTCTCCGAGGTAGTATTGCTGTCCCGGGCACCTTTTGGTCGTTCTCCTAGGAGTATAGTTTTTCGAATCCGGCGCAAAACTGACAGTTAATTGTAACGTTCAGAGCCTCTTAATGACGATGGAACACACAAATTGCGTCGCGATTCAATACATCGTCCTCCAGCCGACTTGTCTCCAAGGGTCTATAGCTGCCTCGGGCACCTTATCGTCGTTCTCCTGTGAGTTTAGTTTTTCGAATCCGACTCAAAACTGACAGTTAATTGTAACGTTCAGAGCCTGTTAATGACGATGGAACACACAAATTGCGTCGCGATTCAATACATCGTCCTCCAACCGACATGTCTCCAAGGGTCTAGTGCTGCCTCGGGCACGTTATGGTCGTTCTCCTGTGAGTTTAGATTTCCGAAAACGACGCAAAACTGACAGTTAATTGTAACGTTCAGAGCCTCTTAATGACGATGGAACACACAATTTGCGTCGCGATTCAATACATCGTCCTCCAGCCGACTTGTCTCCAAGGGTCTATAGCTGCCTCGGGCACCTTATCGTCGTTCTCCTGTGAGTTTAGTTTTTCGAATCCGACGCAAAACTGACAGTTAATTGTAACGTTCAAAGCCTCTTAATGACAATGGAACACACAAATTGCGTCGCGATTCAATACATCGTCCTCCAGCCGAATTGTCTCCGAGGTACTATTGCTGCCCCGGGCACCTTTTGGTCGTTCTCCTAGGAGTATAGTTTTTCGAATCCGGCGCAAAACTGACAGTTAATTGTAACGTTCAGAGCCTCTTAATGACGATGGAACACACAAATTGCGTCGCGATTCAATACATCGTCCTCCAGCCGACTTGTCTCCAAAGGTCTAGTGCTGCCTCGGGCACCTCATGGTCGTTCTCCTGTGAGTCTAGATTTTCGAATCCGACGCAAAACTGACAGTTAATTGTAACGTTCAGAGCCTCTTAATGACGATGGAACTCACAAATTGCGTCGCGATTCAATACATCGTCCTCCAGCCGACTTGTCTCCAAGGGTCTAGTGCTGCCTCGGGCACCTTATGGTCGTTCTGCTGTGAGTCTAGATTTTCGAATCCGACGCAAAACTGACAGTTAATTGTAACGTTCAGAGCCTCTTAATGACGATGGGACACACAAATTGCGTCGCGATTCAATACATCGTCCTCCAGCCGAATTGTCTCCGAGGTACTATTGCTGCCCCGGGCACCTTTTGGTCGTTCTCCTAGGAGTATAGTTTTTCGAATCCAGCGCAAAACTGACAGTTAATTGTAACGTTCAGAGCCTCTTAATGACGATGGAACACACAAATTGGGTCGTGATTCAATACATCGTCCTCCAGCCGACTTGTCTCCAAAGGTCTAGTGCTGCCTCGTGCACCTCATGGTCGTTCTCCTGTGAGTCTAGATTTTCGAATCCGACGCAAAACTGACAGTTAATTTAACGTTCAGAGCCTCTTAATGACGATGGAACACACAAATTGCGTCGCGATTCAATACATCGTCCCCCAGCCGACTTGTCTCCAAGAGTCTAGTGCTGCCTCGGGCACCTTATCGTCGTTCTCCTGTGAGTCTAGATTTTCGAATCCGACGCAAAACTGACAGTTAATTGTAACGTTCAGAGCCTCTTAATGACGATGGAACACACAAATTGCGTCGCGATTCAATACATCGTCCTCCAGCCGAAATGTCACCGAGGTACTATTGCTGCCCAGGGCACCTTTTGGTCGTTCTCCTAGGATTATAGTTTTTCGAATCCGGCGCAAAACTGACAGTTAATTGTAACGTTCAGAGCCTCTTAATGACGATGGAACACACAAATTGAGGCGCGATTCAGTACATCGTCCTACAGCCGCCCTGTCTCCAAGGGTCTCTTGCTGCCTCGGACACGTTATGGTCGTTCTCCTGTGAGTCTAGTTTTCCGAAAACGACGCAAAACTGACAGTTAATTGTAACGTTCAGAGCCTGATAATGACGATGGAACACATAATTTGGGTCGCGATTCAATACATCGTCCTACAGCCGACTTGTCTCCGAGGTAGTATTGCTGTCACGGGCACCTTTTGGTCGTTCTCCTAGGAGTATAGTTTTTCGAATCCGGCGCAAAACTGACAGTTAATTGTAACGTTCAGAGCCTCTTAATGACGATGGAACACACAAATTGCGTCGCGATTCAATACATCGTCCTCCAGCCGACTTGTCTGCAAGGGTCTAGTGCTGCCTCGGGCACCTTATGGTCGTTCTGCTGTGAGTCTAGATTTTTGAATCCGACGCAAAACTGACAGTTAATTGTAACGTTCAGAGCCTCTTAATGACGATGGAACACACAAATTGTGGCGCGATTCAATACATCGTCCTACAGCCGCCCTGTCTCCAAGGGTCTCTTGCTGCCTCGGGCACCTTATGGTCGTTCTCCTGTGAGTCTAGTTTTCCGAAAACGACGCAAAACTGACAGTTAATTGTAACGTTCAGAGCCTGTTAATGACGATGGAACACACAAATTGCGTCGCGATTCACTACATCGTCCTCCAGCCGAATTGTCTCCGAGGTACTATTGCTGCCCCGGGCACCTTTTGGTCGTTCTCCTAGGAGTATAGTTTTTCGAATACGGCTCAAAACTGACAGTTAATTGTAACGTTCAGAGCCTACTAATGACGATGGAACACACAAATTGCGTCGCGATTCAATACATCGTCCTCCAGCCGACTTGTCTCCGAGGTAGTATTGCTGTCCCGGGCACCTTTTGGTCGTTCTCCTATGAGTCTAGTTTATCGAATCAGGCGCAAAACTGACAGTTAATTGTAACGTTCAGAGCCTCTTAATGACGATGGAACACACAAATTGCGTCGCGATTCAATACTTCGTCCTCCAGCCGACTTGTCTCCAAGGGTCGCGTGCTGCCTCGGGCACCTTATGGTCGTTCTCCTGTGAGTCTAGATTTTCGAATCCGGCGCAAAACTGACAGTTAATAGTAACGTTCAGAGCCTCTTAATGACGATGGAACGCACAAATTGCGTCGCGATTCAATACATCGTCCTCCAGCCGAATTGTCTCAGAGGTACTATTGCTGCCGCGGGCACCTTTTGGTCGTTCTCCTAGGAGTATAGTTTTTCGAATCCGGCGCAAAAATGACAGTTAATTGTAACGTTCAGAGCCTCTTAATGACGATGGAACACACAAATTGCGTCGCGATTCAATACATCGTCCTCCAGCCGACTTGTCTCCATGGGTCTAGTGCTGCCTCGGGCACCTTATGGTCGTTCTCCTGTGAGTCTAGATTTTCGAATCCGACGCAAAACTGACAGTTAATTGTAACGTTCAGAGCCTCTTAATGACGATGGAACACACAAATTGCGTCGCGATTCAATACATCGTCCTCCAGCCGAATTGTCTCCGAGGTACTATTGCTGCCCCGGGCACCTTTTGGTCGTTCTCCTAGGAGTATAGTTTTTCGAATCCGGCGCAAAACTGACAGTTAATTGTAACGTTCAGAGCCTCTTAATGACGATGGAACACACAAATTGCGTCGCGATTCAATACATCGTCCTCCAGCCGACTTGTCTCCAAGGGTCTAGTGCTGCCTCGGGCGCCTTATGGTCGTTCTCCTGTGAGTCTAGATTTTTGAATCCGACGCAAAACTGACAGTTAATTGTAACGTTCAGAGGCTCTTAATGACGATGGAACACACAAATTGCGTCGCGATTCAATACATCGTCCTCCAGCAGACTTGTCTCCAAGGGTCTAGTGCTGCTTCGGGCACCTTATGGTCGTTCTGCTGTGAGTCTAGATTTTCGAATCCGACGCAAAACTGACAGTTAATTGTAACGTTCAGAGCCTCTTAATGACGATGGAACACACAAATTGAGGCGCGATTCAATACATCGTCCTACAGCCGCCCTGTCTCCAAGGGTCTCTTGCTGCCTCGGGCACGTTATGGTCGTTCTCCTGTGAGTCTAGTTTTCCGATAACGACGCAAAACTGACAGTTAATTGTAACGTTCAGAGCCTGATAATGACGATGGAACACACAATTTGCGTCGCGATTCAATACATCGTCCTCCAGCCGACTTCTCTCCGAGGTAGTATTGCTGTCCCGGGCACCTTTTGGTCGTTCTCCTAGGAGTATAGTTTTTCGAATCCGGCGCAAAACTGACAGTTAATTATAACGTTCAGAGCCTCTTAATGACGATGGAACACACAAAGTGCGTCGCGATTCAATACATCGTCCTCCAGCCGACTTGTTTCCAAGGGTCTATAGCTGCCTCGGGCACCTTATCGTCGTTCTCCTGTGAGTTTAGTTTTTCGAATCCGACTCAAAACTGACAGTTAATTGTAACGTTCAGAGCCTGTTAATGACGATGGAACACACAAATTGCGTCGCGATTCAATACATCGTCCTCCAACCGACATGTCTCCAAGGGTCTAGTGCTGCCTCGGGCACGTTATGGTCGTTCTCCTGTGAGTCTAGATTTCCGAAAACGACGCAAAACTGACAGTTAATTGTAACGTTCAGAGCCTGATAATGACGATGGAACACACAATTTGCGTCGCGATTCAATACATCGTCCTCCAGCCGACTTGTCTCCTAGGGTCTATAGCTGTCTCGGGCACCTTATCGTCGCTCTCCTGTGAGTTTAGTTTTTCGAATCCGACGCAAAACTGACAGTTAATTGTAACGTTCAGAGCCTCTTAATGACAATGGAACACACAAATTGCGTCGCGATTCAATACATCGTCCTCCAGCCGAATTGTCTCCGAGGTACTATTGCTGCCCCGGGCACCTTTTGGTCGTTCTCCTAGGAGTATGGTTTTTCGAATCCGGCGCAAAACTGACAGTTAATTGTAACGTTCAGAGCCTCTTAATGACGATGGAACACACAAATTGCGTCGCGATTCAATACATCGTCCTCCAGCCGACTTGTCTCCAAAGGTCTAGTGCTGCCTCGGGCACCTCATGGTCGTTCTCCTGTGAGTCTAGATTTTCGAATCCGACGCAAAACTGACAGTTAATTGTAACGTTCAGAGCCTCTTAATGACGATGGAACTCACAAATTGCGTCGCGATTCAATACATCGTCCTCCAGCCGACTTGTCTCCAAGGGTCTAGTGCTGCCTCGGGCACCTTATGGTCGTTCTGCTGTGAGTCTAGATTTTCGAATCCGACGCAAAACTGACAGTTAATTGTAACGTTCAGAGCCTCTTAATGACGATGGGACACACAAAATTCCTTGCGATTCAATACATCGTCCTCCAGCCGAATTGTCTCCGAGGTACTATTGCTGCCCCGGGCACCTTTTGGTCGTTCTCCTAGGAGTATAGTTTTTCGAATACAGCGCAAAACTGACAGTTAATTGTAACGTTCAGAGCCTCTTAATGACGATGGAACACACAAATTGGGTCGCGATTCAATACATCGTCCTCCAGCCGACTTGTCTCCAAAGGTCTAGTGCTGCCTCGGGCACCTCATGGTCGTTCTCCTGTGAGTCTAGATTTTCGAATCCGACGCAAAACTGACAGTTAATTTAACGTTCAGAGCCTCTTAATGACGATGGAACACACAATTTGCGTCGCGATTCAATACATCGTCCCCCAGCCGACTTGTCTCCAAGAGTCTAGTGCTGCCTCGGGCACCTTATCGTCGTTCTCCTGTGAGTCTAGATTTTCGAATCCGACGCAAAACTGACAGTTAATTGTAACGTTCAGAGCCTCTTAATGACGATGGAACACACAAATTGCGTCGCGATTCAATACATCGTCCTCCAGCCGAAATGTCACCGAGGTACTATTGCTGCCCCGGGCACCTTTTGGTCGTTCTCCTAGGATTATAGTTTTTCGAATCCGGCGCAAAACTGACAGTTAATTGTAACGTTCAGAGCCTCTTAATGACGATGGAACAGACAAATTGCGTCGCGATTCAATACATCGTCCTCCAGCCGACTTGTCTCCAAGGGTCTAGTGCTGCCTCGGGCACCTTATGGTCGTTCTCCTGTGAGTCTAGATTTTCGAATCAGACGCAAAACTGACAGTTAATTGTAACGTTCAGAGCCTCTTAATGACGATGGAACTCACAAATTGCGTCGCGATTCAATACATCGTCCTCCAGCCGACTTGTCTCCAAGGGTCTAGTGCTGCCTCGGGCACCTTATGGTCGTTCTGCTGTGAGTCTAGATTTTCGAATCCGACGCAAAACTGACAGTTAATTGTAACGTTCAGAGCCTCTTAATGACGATGGAACACACATATTGTGGCGCGATTCAATACATCGTCCTACAGCCGCCCTGTCTCCAAGGGTCTCTTGCTGCCTCGGGCACGTTATGGTCGTTCTCCTGTGAGTCTTGTTTTCCGAAAACGACGCAAAACTGACAGTTAATTGTAACGTTCAGAGCCTGATAATGACGATGGAACACACAATTTGCGTCGCGATTCAATACATCGTCCTCCAGCCGACTTGTCTCCGAGGTAGTATTGCTGTCCCGGGCACCTTTTGGTCGTTCTCCTATGAGTCTAGTTTATCGAATCAGGCGCAAAACTGACAGTTAATTGTAACGTTCAGAGCCTGTTAATGACGATGGAACACACAAATTGCGTCGCGATTCAATACATCGTCCTCCAGCCGAATTGTCTCCGAGGTACTATTGCTGCCCCGGGCACCTTTTGGTCGTTCTCCTAGGAGTATAGTTTTTCGAATCCGACGCAAACTGACAGTTAATTGTAACGTTCAGAGCCTCTTAATGACGATGGAACACACAAATTGCGTCGCGATTCAATACATCGTCCTCCAGCCGACTTGTCTCCAAGGGTCTAGTGCTGCTTCGGGCACCTTATGGTCGTTCTGCTGTGAGTCTAGATTTTCGAATCCGACGCAAAACTGACAGTTAATTGTAACGTTCAGAGCCTCTTAATGACGATGGAACACACAAATTGTGGCGCTATTCACTACATCGTCCTACAGCCGCCCTGTCTCCAAGGGTCTCTTGCTGCCTCGGGCACGTTATGGTCGTTCTCCTGTGAGTCTAGTTTTCCGAAAACGACGCAAAACTGACAGTTAATTGTAACGTTCAGAGCCTGTTAATGATGATGGAACACACAAATTGCGTCGCGATTCAATACATCGTCCTCCAGCCGAATTGTCTCCAAGGGTCTAGTGCTGCCTCGGGCACCTTATGGTCGTTCTCCTGTGAGTCTAGATTTTCGTATCCGACGCAAAACTGACAGTTAATTGTAACGTTCAGAGCCTCTTAATGACGATGGAACACACAAATTGCGTCGCGATTCTATACATCGTCCTCCAGCCGACTTGTCTCCAAGGGTCTAGTGCAGCCTCGGGCACCTTATGGTCGTTCTCCTGTGGGTCTAGATTTTCGAATCCGACGCAAAACTGACAGTTAATTGTAACGTTCAGAGCCTCTTAATGACGATGGAACACACAAATTGAGGCGCGATTCAATACATCGTCCTACAGCCGCCCTGTCTCCAAGGGTCTCTTGCTGCCTCGGGCACGTTATGGTCGTTCTCCTGTGAGTCTAGTTTTCCGAAAACGACGCAAAACTGACAGTTAATTGTAACGTTCAGAGCCGGATAATGACGATGGAACACACAATTTGCGTCGCGATTCAATACATCGTCCTACAGCCGATTTGTCTCCGAGGTAGTATTGCTGTCCCGGGCACCTTTTGATCGTTCTCCTAGGAGTATAGTTTTTCGAATCCGGCGCAAAACTGACAGTTAATTGTAACGTTCAGAGCCTCTTAATGACGATGGAACACACAAATTGCGTCGCGATTCAATACATCGTCCTCCAGCCGACTTGTCTGCAAGGGTCTAGTGCTGCCTCGGGCACCTTATGGTCGTTCTGCTGTGAGTCTAGATTTTTGAATCCGACGCAAAACTGACAGTTAATTGTAACGTTCAGAGCCTCTTAATGACGATGGAACACACAAATTGAGTCGCGATTCAATACATCGTCCTCCAGCAGACTTGTCTCCAAGGGTCTAGTGCTGCTTCGGGCACCTTATGGTCGTTCTGCTGTGAGTCTAGATTTTCGAATCCGACGCAAAACTGACAGTTAATTGTAACGTTCAGAGCCTCTTAATGACGATGGAACACACAAATTGTGGCGCGATTCAATACATCGTCCTACAGCCGCCCTGTCTCCAAGGGTCTCTTGCTGCCTCGGGCACCTTATGGTCGTTCTCCTGTGAGTCTAGTTTTCCGAAAACGACGCAAAACTGTCAGTTAGTTGTAACGTTCAGAGCATCTTAATGACGATGGAACACACAAATTGCGTCGCGATTCAATACATCGTCCTCCAGCCGAATTGTCTCCGAGGTACTATTGCTGCCCCGAGCACCTTTTGGTCGTTCTCCTAGGAGTATAGTTTTTCGAATACGGCTCAAAACTGACAGTTAATTGTAACGTTCAGAGCATCTTAATGACGATGGAACACACAAATTGCGTCGCGATTCAATACATCGTCCTCCAGCCGACTTGTCTCCAAGGGTCTATAGCTGCCTCGGGCACCTTATCGTCGTTCTCCTGTGAGTTTAGTTTTTCGAATCCGACTCAAAACTAACAGTTAATTGTAACGTTCAGAGCCTGTTAATGACGATGGAACACACAAATTGCGTCGCGATTCAATACATCGTCCTCCAACCGACATGTCTCCAAGGGTCTAGTGCTGCCTCGGGCACCTTATGGTCGTTCTCTTATGAGTCTAGATTTTCGAACCCGACGCAAAACTGACAGTTAATTGTAACGTTCAGAGCCTCTTAATGACGATGGAACACACAAATTGCGTCGCGATTCAATACATCGTCCTCCAGCCGACTTGTCTCCAAGGGTCCAGTGCTGCCTCGGGCACCTTATGGTCGTTCTGCTGTGAGTCTAGATTTTCGAATCCGACGCAAAACTGACAGTTAATTGTAACGTTCAGAGCCTCTTAATGACGATGGAACACACAAATTGTGGCGCGATTCAATACATCGTCCTACAGCCGCCCTGTCTCCAAGGGTCTCTTGCTACCTCGGGCACGTTATGGTCGTTCTCCTGTGAGTCTAGATTTCCGAAAACGACGCTAAACTGACAGTTAATTGTAACGTTCAGAGCCTGATAATGACGATGGAACACACAATTTGCGTCGCTATTCAATACATCGTCCTCCAGCCGACTTGTCTCCAAGGGTCTATAGCTGCCTCGGGCACCTTATCGTCGTTCTCCTGTGAGTTTAGTTTTTCGAATCCGAC
Organism: Schistocerca nitens; assembly: GCF_023898315.1. Classification (NCBI taxonomy): domain Eukaryota; kingdom Metazoa; phylum Arthropoda; class Insecta; order Orthoptera; family Acrididae; genus Schistocerca; species Schistocerca nitens. The sequence goes on along the minus strand of NC_064623.1, from coordinate 234,481,769 downwards.
GCAAAACTGACAGTTAATTGTAACGTTCAGAGCCTGTTAATGACGATGGAACACACAAATTGCGTCGCGATTCAGTACATCGTCCTCCAGCCGAATTGTCTCCGAGGTACTATTGCTGCCCCGGGTACCTTTTGGTCGTTCTCCTAGGAGTAAAGTTTTTCGAATCCGGCGCAAAACTGACAGTTAATTGTAACGTTCAGAGCCTCTTAATGACGATGGAACACACAAATTGCGTCGCGATTCAATACATCGTCCTCCAGCCGACTTGTCTCCAAGGGTCTAGTGCTGCCTCGGGCACCTTATGGTCGTTCTCCTGTGAGTCTAGATTTTCGAATCAGACGCAAAACTGACAGTTAATTGTAACGTTCAGAGCCTCTTAATGACGATGGAACTCACAAATTGCGTCGCGATTCAATACATCGTCCTCCAGCCGACTTGTCTGCAAGGGTCTAGTGCTGCCTCGGGCACCTTATGGTCGTTCTGCTGTGAGTCTAGATTTTCGAATCCAACGCAAAACTGACAGTTAATTGTAACGTTCAGATCCTCTTAATGACGATGGAACACACATATTGTTTCGCGATTCAATACATCGTCCTACAGCCGCCCTGTCACCAATGGTCTCTTGCTGCCTCGCGCACGTTATGGTCGTTCTCCTGTGAGTCTTGTTTTCCGAAAACGACGCAAAACTGACAGTTAATTGTAACGTTCAGAGCCTGATAATGACGATGGAACACACAATTTGCGTCGCGATTCAATACATCGTCCTACAGCCGATTTGTCTCCGAGGTTGTATTGCTGTCCCGGGCACCTTTTGATCGTTCTCCTAGGAGTATAGTTTTTCGAATCCGGCGCAAAACTGACAGTTAATTGTAACGTTCAGAGCCTGATAATGACGATGGAACACACAATTTGCGTCGCGATTCAATACATCGTCCTCCAGCCGACTTGTCTCCAAGGGTCTATAGCTGCCTCGGGCACCTTATCGTCGTTCTCCTGTGAGTTTAGTTTTTCGAATCCGACGCAAAACTGACAGTTAATTGTAACGTTCAGAGCCTCTTAATGACAATGGAACACACAAATTGCGTCGCGATTCAATACATCGTCCTCCAGCCGAATTGTCTCCGAGGTACTATTGCTGCCCCGGGCACCTTTTGGTCGTTCTCCTAGGAGTATAGTTTTTCGAATCCGGCGCAAAACTGACAGTTAATTGTAACGTTCAGAGCCTCTTAATGACGATGGAACACACAAATTGCGTCGCGATTCAATACATCGTCCTCCAGCCGACTTGTCTCCAAAGGTCTAGTGCTGCCTCGGGCACCTCATGGTCGTTCTTCTGTGAGTCTAGATTTTCGAATCCGACGCAAAACTGACAGTTAATTGTAACGTTCAGAGCCTCTTAAAGACGATGGAACTCACAAATTGCGTCGCGATTCAATACATCGTCCTCCAGCCGACTTGTCTCCAAGGGTCTAGTGCTGCCTCGGGCACCTTATGGTCGTTCTGCTGTGAGTCTAGATTTTCGAATCCGACGCAAAACTGACAGTTAATTGTAACGTTCAGAGCCTCTTAATGACGATGGGACACACAAATTGCGTCGCGATTCAATACATCGTCCTCCAGCCGAATTGTCTCCGAGGTACTATTGCTGCCCCGGGCACCTTTTGGTCGTTCTCCTAGGAGTATAGTTTTTCGAATCCAGCGCAAAACTGACAGTTAATTGTAACGTTCAGAGCCTCTTAATGACGATGGAACACACAAATTGGGTCGTGATTCAATACATCGTCCTCCAGCCGACTTGTCTCCAAAGGTCTAGTGCTGCCTCGTGCACCTCATGGTCGTTCTCCTGTGAGTCTAGATTTTCGAATCCGACGCAAAACTGACAGTTAATTTAACGTTCAGAGCCTCTTAATGACGATGGAACACACAAATTGCGTCGCGATTCAATACATCGTCCCCCAGCCGACTTGTCTCCAAGAGTCTAGTGCTGCCTCGGGCACCTTATCGTCGTTCTCCTGTGAGTCTAGATTTTCGAATCCGACGCAAAACTGACAGTTAATTGTAACGTTCAGAGCCTCTTAATGACGATGGAACACACAAATTGCGTCGCGATTCAATACATCGTCCTCCAGCCGAAATGTCACCGAGGTACTATTGCTGCCCAGGGCACCTTTTGGTCGTTCTCCTAGGATTATAGTTTTTCGAATCCGGCGCAAAACTGACAGTTAATTGTAACGTTCAGAGCCTCTTAATGACGATGGAACACACAAATTGAGGCGCGATTCAGTACATCGTCCTACAGCCGCCCTGTCTCCAAGGGTCTCTTGCTGCCTCGGACACGTTATGGTCGTTCTCCTGTGAGTCTAGTTTTCCGAAAACGACGCAAAACTGACAGTTAATTGTAACGTTCAGAGCCTGATAATGACGATGGAACACATAATTTGGGTCGCGATTCAATACATCGTCCTACAGCCGACTTGTCTCCGAGGTAGTATTGCTGTCACGGGCACCTTTTGGTCGTTCTCCTAGGAGTATAGTTTTTCGAATCCGGCGCAAAACTGACAGTTAATTGTAACGTTCAGAGCCTCTTAATGACGATGGAACACACAAATTGCGTCGCGATTCAATACATCGTCCTCCAGCCGACTTGTCTGCAAGGGTCTAGTGCTGCCTCGGGCACCTTATGGTCGTTCTGCTGTGAGTCTAGATTTTTGAATCCGACGCAAAACTGACAGTTAATTGTAACGTTCAGAGCCTCTTAATGACGATGGAACACACAAATTGTGGCGCGATTCAATACATCGTCCTACAGCCGCCCTGTCTCCAAGGGTCTCTTGCTGCCTCGGGCACCTTATGGTCGTTCTCCTGTGAGTCTAGTTTTCCGAAAACGACGCAAAACTGACAGTTAATTGTAACGTTCAGAGCCTGTTAATGACGATGGAACACACAAATTGCGTCGCGATTCACTACATCGTCCTCCAGCCGAATTGTCTCCGAGGTACTATTGCTGCCCCGGGCACCTTTTGGTCGTTCTCCTAGGAGTATAGTTTTTCGAATACGGCTCAAAACTGACAGTTAATTGTAACGTTCAGAGCCTACTAATGACGATGGAACACACAAATTGCGTCGCGATTCAATACATCGTCCTCCAGCCGACTTGTCTCCGAGGTAGTATTGCTGTCCCGGGCACCTTTTGGTCGTTCTCCTATGAGTCTAGTTTATCGAATCAGGCGCAAAACTGACAGTTAATTGTAACGTTCAGAGCCTCTTAATGACGATGGAACACACAAATTGCGTCGCGATTCAATACTTCGTCCTCCAGCCGACTTGTCTCCAAGGGTCGCGTGCTGCCTCGGGCACCTTATGGTCGTTCTTCTGTGAGTCGAGATTTTCCAATCCGACGCAAAACTGACAGTTAATTGTAACGTTCAGAGCCTGATAATAACGATGGAACACGCAATTTGCGTTGCGATTCAATACATCGTCCTCCAGCCGAATTGCCTCCAAGGGTCTATTGCTGCATCGGGCACCTTATGGTCGTTCTCCTGTGAGTCTAGATTTTCGAATCCGGCGCAAAACTGACAGTTAATAGTAACGTTCAGAGCCTCTTAATGACGATGGAACGCACAAATTGCGTCGCGATTCAATACATCGTCCTCCAGCCGAATTGTCTCAGAGGTACTATTGCTGCCGCGGGCACCTTTTGGTCGTTCTCCTAGGAGTATAGTTTTTCGAATCCGGCGCAAAAATGACAGTTAATTGTAACGTTCAGAGCCTCTTAATGACGATGGAACACACAAATTGCGTCGCGATTCAATACATCGTCCTCCAGCCGACTTGTCTCCATGGGTCTAGTGCTGCCTCGGGCACCTTATGGTCGTTCTCCTGTGAGTCTAGATTTTCGAATCCGACGCAAAACTGACAGTTAATTGTAACGTTCAGAGCCTCTTAATGACGATGGAACACACAAATTGCGTCGCGATTCAATACATCGTCCTCCAGCCGAATTGTCTCCGAGGTACTATTGCTGCCCCGGGCACCTTTTGGTCGTTCTCCTAGGAGTATAGTTTTTCGAATCCGGCGCAAAACTGACAGTTAATTGTAACGTTCAGAGCCTCTTAATGACGATGGAACACACAAATTGCGTCGCGATTCAATACATCGTCCTCCAGCCGACTTGTCTCCAAGGGTCTAGTGCTGCCTCGGGCGCCTTATGGTCGTTCTCCTGTGAGTCTAGATTTTTGAATCCGACGCAAAACTGACAGTTAATTGTAACGTTCAGAGGCTCTTAATGACGATGGAACACACAAATTGCGTCGCGATTCAATACATCGTCCTCCAGCAGACTTGTCTCCAAGGGTCTAGTGCTGCTTCGGGCACCTTATGGTCGTTCTGCTGTGAGTCTAGATTTTCGAATCCGACGCAAAACTGACAGTTAATTGTAACGTTCAGAGCCTCTTAATGACGATGGAACACACAAATTGAGGCGCGATTCAATACATCGTCCTACAGCCGCCCTGTCTCCAAGGGTCTCTTGCTGCCTCGGGCACGTTATGGTCGTTCTCCTGTGAGTCTAGTTTTCCGATAACGACGCAAAACTGACAGTTAATTGTAACGTTCAGAGCCTGATAATGACGATGGAACACACAATTTGCGTCGCGATTCAATACATCGTCCTCCAGCCGACTTGTCTCCGAGGTAGTATTGCTGTCCCGGGCACCTTTTGGTCGTTCTCCTAGGAGTATAGTTTTTCGAATCCGGCGCAAAACTGACAGTTAATTATAACGTTCAGAGCCTCTTAATGACGATGGAACACACAAAGTGCGTCGCGATTCAATACATCGTCCTCCAGCCGACTTGTTTCCAAGGGTCTATAGCTGCCTCGGGCACCTTATCGTCGTTCTCCTGTGAGTTTAGTTTTTCGAATCCGACTCAAAACTGACAGTTAATTGTAACGTTCAGAGCCTCTTAATGACGATGGGACACACAAATTGCGTCGCGATTCAATACATCGTCCTCCAGCCGAATTGTCTCCGAGGTACTATTGCTGCCCCGGGCACCTTTTGGTCGTTCTCCTAGGAGTATAGTTTTTCGAATCCAGCGCAAAACTGACAGTTAATTGTAACGTTCAGAGCCTCTTAATGACGATGGAACACACAAATTGGGTCGTGATTCAATACATCGTCCTCCAGTCGACTTGTCTCCAAAGGTCTAGTGCTGCCTCGTGCACCTCATGGTCGTTCTCCTGTGAGTCTAGATTTTCGAATCCGACGCAAAACTGACAGTTAATTTAACGTTCAGAGCCTCTTAATGACGATGGAACACACAAATTGCGTCGCGATTCAATACATCGTCCCCCAGCCGACTTGTCTCCAAGAGTCTAGTGCTGCCTCGGGCACCTTATCGTCGTTCTCCTGTGAGTCTAGATTTTCGAATCCGACGCAAAACTGACAGTTAATTGTAACGTTCAGAGCCTCTTAATGACGATGGAACACACAAATTGCGTCGCGATTCAATACATCGTCCTCCAGCCGAAATGTCACCGAGGTACTATTGCTGCCCAGGGCACCTTTTGGTCGTTCTCCTAGGATTATAGTTTTTCGAATCCGGCGCAAAACTGACAGTTAATTGTAACGTTCAGAGCCTCTTAATGACGATGGAACACACAAATTGAGGCGCGATTCAGTACATCGTCCTACAGCCGCCCTGTCTCCAAGGGTCTCTTGCTGCCTCGGACACGTTATGGTCGTTCTCCTGTGAGTCTAGTTTTCCGAAAACGACGCAAAACTGACAGTTAATTGTAACGTTCAGAGCCTGATAATGACGATGGAACACATAATTTGGGTCGCGATTCAATACATCGTCCTACAGCCGACTTGTCTCCGAGGTAGTATTGCTGTCACGGGCACCTTTTGGTCGTTCTCCTAGGAGTATAGTTTTTCGAATCCGGCGCAAAACTGACAGTTAATTGTAACGTTCAGAGCCTCTTAATGACGATGGAACACACAAATTGCGTCGCGATTCAATACATCGTCCTCCAGCCGACTTGTCTGCAAGGGTCTAGTGCTGCCTCGGGCACCTTATGGTCGTTCTGCTGTGAGTCTAGATTTTTGAATCCGACGCAAAACTGACAGTTAATTGTAACGTTCAGAGCCTCTTAATGACGATGGAACACACAAATTGTGGCGCGATTCAATACATCGTCCTACAGCCGCCCTGTCTCCAAGGGTCTCTTGCTGCCTCGGGCACCTTATGGTCGTTCTCCTGTGAGTCTAGTTTTCCGAAAACGACGCAAAACTGACAGTTAATTGTAACGTTCAGAGCCTGTTAATGACGATGGAACACACAAATTGCGTCGCGATTCACTACATCGTCCTCCAGCCGAATTGTCTCCGAGGTACTATTGCTGCCCCGGGCACCTTTTGGTCGTTCTCCTAGGAGTATAGTTTTTCGAATACGGCTCAAAACTGACAGTTAATTGTAACGTTCAGAGCCTACTAATGACGATGGAACACACAAATTGCGTCGCGATTCAATACATCGTCCTCCAGCCGACTTGTCTCCGAGGTAGTATTGCTGTCCCGGGCACCTTTTGGTCGTTCTCCTATGAGTCTAGTTTATCGAATCAGGCGCAAAACTGACAGTTAATTGTAACGTTCAGAGCCTCTTAATGACGATGGAACACACAAATTGCGTCGCGATTCAATACTTCGTCCTCCAGCCGACTTGTCTCCAAGGGTCGCGTGCTGCCTCGGGCACCTTATGGTCGTTCTTCTGTGAGTCGAGATTTTCCAATCCGACGCAAAACTGACAGTTAATTGTAACGTTCAGAGCCTGATAATAACGATGGAACACGCAATTTGCGTTGCGATTCAATACATCGTCCTCCAGCCGAATTGCCTCCAAGGGTCTATTGCTGCATCGGGCACCTTATGGTCGTTCTCCTGTGAGTCTAGATTTTCGAATCCGGCGCAAAACTGACAGTTAATAGTAACGTTCAGAGCCTCTTAATGACGATGGAACGCACAAATTGCGTCGCGATTCAATACATCGTCCTCCAGCCGAATTGTCTCAGAGGTACTATTGCTGCCGCGGGCACCTTTTGGTCGTTCTCCTAGGAGTATAGTTTTTCGAATCCGGCGCAAAAATGACAGTTAATTGTAACGTTCAGAGCCTCTTAATGACGATGGAACACACAAATTGCGTCGCGATTCAATACATCGTCCTCCAGCCGACTTGTCTCCATGGGTCTAGTGCTGCCTCGGTCACATTATGGTCGTTCTCCTGTGAGTCTAGATTTTCGAATCCGACGCAAAACTGACAGTTAATTGTAACGTTCAGAGCCTCTTAATGACGATGGAACACACAAATTGCGTCGCGATTCAATACATCGTCCTCCAGCCGAATTGTCTCCGAGGTACTATTGCTGCCCCGGGCACCTTTTGGTCGTTCTCCTAGGAGTATAGTTTTTCGAATCCGGCGCAAAACTGACAGTTAATTGTAACGTTCAGAGCCTCTTAATGACGATGGAACACACAAATTGCGTCGCGATTCAATACATCGTCCTCCAGCCGACTTGTCTCCAAGGGTCTAGTGCTGCCTCGGGCGCCTTATGGTCGTTCTCCTGTGAGTCTAGATTTTTGAATCCGACGCAAAACTGACAGTTAATTGTAACGTTCAGAGGCTCTTAATGACGATGGAACACACAAATTGCGTCGCGATTCAATACATCATCCTCCAGCAGACTTGTCTCCAAGGGTCTAGTGCTGCTTCGGGCACCTTATGGTCGTTCTGCTGTGAGTCTAGATTTTCGAATCCGACGCAAAACTGACAGTTAATTGTAACGTTCAGAGCCTCTTAATGACGATGGAACACACAAATTGAGGCGCGATTCAATACATCGTCCTACAGCCGCCCTGTCTCCAAGGGTCTCTTGCTGCCTCGGGCACGTTATGGTCGTTCTCCTGTGAGTCTAGTTTTCCGATAACGACGCAAAACTGACAGTTAATTGTAACGTTCAGAGCCTGATAATGACGATGGAACACACAATTTGCGTCGCGATTCAATACATCGTCCTCCAGCCGACTTGTCTCCGAGGTAGTATTGCTGTCCCGGGCACCTTTTGGTCGTTCTCCTAGGAGTATAGTTTTTCGAATCCGGCGCAAAACTGACAGTTAATTATAACGTTCAGAGCCTCTTAATGACGATGGAACACACAAAGTGCGTCGCGATTCAATACATCGTCCTCCAGCCGACTTGTTTCCAAGGGTCTATAGCTGCCTCGGGCACCTTATCGTCGTTCTCCTGTGAGTTTAGTTTTTCGAATCCGACTCAAAACTGACAGTTAATTGTAACGTTCAGAGCCTGTTAATGACGATGGAACACACAAATTGCGTCGCGATTCAATACATCGTCCTCCAACCGACATGTCTCCAAGGGTCTAGTGCTGCCTCGGGCACGTTATGGTCGTTCTCCTGTGAGTCTAGATTTCCGAAAACGACGCAAAACTGACAGTTAATTGTAACGTTCAGAGCCTGATAATGACGATGGAACACACAATTTGCGTCGCGATTCAATACATCGTCCTCCAGCCGACTTGTCTCCTAGGGTCTATAGCTGTCTCGGGCACCTTATCGTCGTTCTCCTGTGAGTTTAGTTTTTCGAATCCGACGCAAAACTGACAGTTAATTGTAACGTTCAGAGCCTCCTAATGACAATGGAACACACAAATTGCGTCGCGATTCAATACATCGTCCTCCAGCCGAATTGTCTCCGAGGTACTATTGCTGCCCCGGGCACCTTTTGGTCGTTCTCCTAGGAGTATAGTTTTTCGAATCCGGCGCAAAACTGACAGTTAATTGTAACGTTCAGAGCCTCTTAATGACGATGGAACACACAAATTGCGTCGCGATTCAATACATCGTCCTCCAGCCGACTTGTCTCCAAAGGTCTAGTGCTGCCTCGGGCACCTCATGGTCGTTCTCCTGTGAGTCTAGATTTTCGAATCCGACGCAAAACTGACAGTTAATTGTAACGTTCAGAGCCTCTTAATGACGATGGAACTCACAAATTGCGTCGCGATTCAATACATCGTCCTCCAGCCGACTTGTCTCCAAGGGTCTAGTGCTGCCTCGGGCACCTTATGGTCGTTCTGCTGTGAGTCTAGATTTTCGAATCCGACGCAAAACTGACAGTTAATTGTAACGTTCAGAGCCTCTTAATGACGATGGGACACACAAATTGCGTCGCGATTCAATACATCGTCCTCCAGCCGAATTGTCTCCGAGGTACTATTGCTGCCCCGGGCACCTTTTGGTCGTTCTCCTAGGAGTATAGTTTTTCGAATACAGCGCAAAACTGACAGTTAATTGTAACGTTCAGAGCCTCTTAATGACGATGGAACACACAAATTGGGTCGCGATTCAATACATCGTCCTCCAGCCGACTTGTCTCCAAAGGTCTAGTGCTGCCTCGGGCACCTCATGGTCGTTCTCCTGTGAGTCTAGATTTTCGAATCGGACGCAAAACTGACAGTTAATTTAACGTTCAGAGCCTCTTAATGACGATGGAACACACAATTTGCGTCGCGATTCAATACATCGTCCCCCAGCCGACTTGTCTCCAAGAGTCTAGTGCTGCCTCGGGCACCTTATCGTCGTTCTCCTGTGAGTCTAGATTTTCGAATCCGACGCAAAACTGACAGTTAATTGTAACGTTCAGAGCCTCTTAATGACGATGGAACACACAAATTGCGTCGCGATTCAATACATCGTCCTCCAGCCGAAATGTCACCGAGGTACTATTGCTGCCCCGGGCACCTTTTGGTCGTTCTCCTAGGATTATAGTTTTTCGAATCCGGCGCAAAACTGACAGTTAATTGTAACGTTCAGAGCCTCTTAATGACGATGGAACACACAAATTGCGTCGCGATTCAATACATCGTCCTCCAGCCGACTTGTCTCCAAGGGTCTAGTGCTGCCTCGGGCACCTTATGGTCGTTCTCCTGTGAGTCTAGATTTTCGAATCAGACGCAAAACTGACAGTTAATTGTAACGTTCAGAGCCTCTTAATGACGATGGAACTCACAAATTGCGTCGCGATTCAATACATCGTCCTCCAGCCGACTTGTCTCCAAGGGTCTAGTGCTGCCTCGGGCACCTTATGGTCGTTCTGCTGTGAGTCTAGATTTTCGAATCCGACGCAAAACTGACAGTTAATTGTAACGTTCAGAGCCTCTTAATGACGATGGAACACACATATTGTGGCGCGATTCAATACATCGTCCTACAGCCGCCCTGTCTCCAAGGGTCTCTTGCTGCCTCGGGCACGTTATGGTCGTTCTCCTGTGAGTCTTGTTTTCCGAAAACGACGCAAAACTGACAGTTAATTGTAACGTTCAGAGCCTGATAATGACGATGGAACACACAATTTGCGTCGCGATTCAATACATCGTCCTCCAGCCGACTTGTCTCCGAGGTAGTATTGCTGTCCCGGGCACCTTTTGGTCGTTCTCCTATGAGTCTAGTTTATCGAATCAGGCGCAAAACTGACAGTTAATTGTAACGTTCAGAGCCTGTTAATGACGATGGAACACACAAATTGCGTCGCGATTCAATACATCGTCCTCCAGCCGAATTGTCTCCGAGGTACTATTGCTGCCCCGGGCACCTTTTGGTCGTTCTCCTAGGAGTATAGTTTTTCGAATCCGACGCAAACTGACAGTTAATTGTAACGTTCAGAGCCTCTTAATGACGATGGAACACACAAATTGCGTCGCGATTCAATACATCGTCCTCCAGCCGACTTGTCTCCAAGGGTCTAGTGCTGCTTCGGGCACCTTATGGTCGTTCTGCTGTGAGTCTAGATTTTCGAATCCGACGCAAAACTGACAGTTAATTGTAACGTTCAGAGCCTCTTAATGACGATGGAACACACAAATTGTGGCGCTATTCACTACATCGTCCTACAGCCGCCCTGTCTCCAAGGGTCTCTTGCTGCCTCGGGCACGTTATGGTCGTTCTCCTGTGAGTCTAGTTTTCCGAAAACGACGCAAAACTGACAGTTAATTGTAACGTTCAGAGCCTGTTAATGATGATGGAACACACAAATTGCGTCGCGATTCAATACATCGTCCTCCAGCCGAATTGTCTCCAAGGGTCTAGTGCTGCCTCGGGCACCTTATGGTCGTTCTCCTGTGAGTCTAGATTTTCGTATCCGACGCAAAACTGACAGTTAATTGTAACGTTCAGAGCCTCTTAATGACGATGGAACACACAAATTGCGTCGCGATTCTATACATCGTCCTCCAGCCGACTTGTCTCCAAGGGTCTAGTGCAGCCTCGGGCACCTTATGGTCGTTCTCCTGTGGGTCTAGATTTTCGAATCCGACGCAAAACTGACAGTTAATTGTAACGTTCAGAGCCTCTTAATGACGATGGAACACACAAATTGAGGCGCGATTCAATACATCGTCCTACAGCCGCCCTGTCTCCAAGGGTCTCTTGCTGCCTCGGGCACGTTATGGTCGTTCTCCTGTGAGTCTAGTTTTCCGAAAACGACGCAAAACTGACAGTTAATTGTAACGTTCAGAGCCGGATAATGACGATGGAACACACAATTTGCGTCGCGATTCAATACATCGTCCTACAGCCGATTTGTCTCCGAGGTAGTATTGCTGTCCCGGGCACCTTTTGATCGTTCTCCTAGGAGTATAGTTTTTCGAATCCGGCGCAAAACTGACAGTTAATTGTAACGTTCAGAGCCTCTTAATGACGATGGAACACACAAATTGCGTCGCGATTCAATACATCGTCCTCCAGCCGACTTGTCTGCAAGGGTCTAGTGCTGCCTCGGGCACCTTATGGTCGTTCTGCTGTGAGTCTAGATTTTTGAATCCGACGCAAAACTGACAGTTAATTGTAACGTTCAGAGCCTCTTAATGACGATGGAACACACAAATTGAGTCGCGATTCAATACATCGTCCTCCAGCAGACTTGTCTCCAAGGGTCTAGTGCTGCTTCGGGCACCTTATGGTCGTTCTGCTGTGAGTCTAGATTTTCGAATCCGACGCAAAACTGACAGTTAATTGTAACGTTCAGAGCCTCTTAATGACGATGGAACACACAAATTGTGGCGCGATTCAATACATCGTCCTACAGCCGCCCTGTCTCCAAGGGTCTCTTGCTGCCTCGGGCACCTTATGGTCGTTCTCCTGTGAGTCTAGTTTTCCGAAAACGACGCAAAACTGTCAGTTAGTTGTAACGTTCAGAGCATCTTAATGACGATGGAACACACAAATTGCGTCGCGATTCAATACATCGTCCTCCAGCCGAATTGTCTCCGAGGTACTATTGCTGCCCCGAGCACCTTTTGGTCGTTCTCCTAGGAGTATAGTTTTTCGAATACGGCTCAAAACTGACAGTTAATTGTAACGTTCAGAGCCTCTTAATGACGATGGGACACACAAATTGCGTCGCGATTCAATACATCGTCCTCCAGCCGACTTGTCTCCAAGGGTCTATAGCTGCCTCGGGCACCTTATCGTCGTTCTCCTGTGAGTTTAGTTTTTCGAATCCGACTCAAAACTAACAGTTAATTGTAACGTTCAGAGCCTGTTAATGACGATGGAACACACAAATTGCGTCGCGATTCAATACATCGTCCTCCAACCGACATGTCTCCAAGGGTCTAGTGCTGCCTCGGGCACCTTATGGTCGTTCTCTTATGAGTCTAGATTTTCGAACCCGACGCAAAACTGACAGTTAATTGTAACGTTCAGAGCCTCTTAATGACGATGGAACACACAAATTGCGTCGCGATTCAATACATCGTCCTCCAGCCGACTTGTCTCCAAGGGTCCAGTGCTGCCTCGGGCACCTTATGGTCGTTCTGCTGTGAGTCTAGATTTTCGAATCCGACGCAAAACTGACAGTTAATTGTAACGTTCAGAGCCTCTTAATGACGATGGAACACACAAATTGTGGCGCGATTCAATACATCGTCCTACAGCCGCCCTGTCTCCAAGGGTCTCTTGCTACCTCGGGCACGTTATGGTCGTTCTCCTGTGAGTCTAGATTTCCGAAAACGACGCAAAACTGACAGTTAATTGTAACGTTCAGAGCCTGATAATGACGATGGAACACACAATTTGCGTCGCTATTCAATACATCGTCCTCCAGCCGACTTGTCTCCAAGGGTCTATAGCTGCCTCGGGCACCTTATCGTCGTTCTCCTGTGAGTTTAGTTTTTCGAATCCGACGCAAAACTGACAGTTAATTGTAACGTTCAGAGCCTCTAAATGACAATGGAACACACAAATTGCGTCGCGATTCAATACATCGTCCTCCAGCCGAATTGTCTCCGAGGTACTGTTGCTGCCCCGGGCACCTTTTGGTCGTTCTCCTAGGAGTATAGTTTTTAGAATCCGGCGCAAAACTGACAGTTAATTGTAACGTTCAGAGCCTCTTAATGACGATGGAACACACAAATTGCGTCGCGATTCAATACATCGTCCTCCAGCCGACTTGTTTCCAAAGGTCTAGTGCTGCCTCGGGCACCTCATGGTCGTCCTCCTGTGTGTCTAGATTTTCGAATCCGACGCAAAACTGACAGTTAATTGTAACGTTCAGAGCCTCTTAATGACGATGGAACACACAAATTGCGTCGCGATTCAATACATCGTCCTCCAGCCGACTTGTCTCCAAGAGTCTAGTGCTGCCTCGGGCACCTTATGGTCGTTCTCCTGTGAGTCTAGATTTTCGAATCCGACGGAAAACTGACAGTTAATTGTAACGTTCAGAGCCTCTTAATGACGATGGAACACACAAATTGCGTCGCGATTCAATACATCGTCCTCCAGCCGACTTGTCTCCAAGGGTCTATAGCTGCCTCGGGCACCTTATCGTCGTTCTCCTGTGAGTTTAGTTTTTCGAATCCGACGCAAAACTGACAGTTAATTGTAACGTTCAGAGCCTGTTAATGACGATGGAACACACAAATTGCGTCGCGATTCAGTACATCGTCCTCCAGCCGAATTGTCTCCGAGGTACTATTGCTGCCCCGGGTACCTTTTGGTCGTTCTCCTAGGAGTAAAGTTTTTCGAATCCGGCGCAAAACTGACAGTTAATTGTAACGTTCAGAGCCTCTTAATGACGATGGAACACACAAATTGCGTCGCGATTCAATACATCGTCCTCCAGCCGACTTGTCTCCAAGGGTCTAGTGCTGCCTCGGGCACCTTATGGTCGTTCTCCTGTGAGTCTAGATTTTCGAATCAGACGCAAAACTGACAGTTAATTGTAACGTTCAGAGCCTCTTAATGACGATGGAACTCACAAATTGCGTCGCGATTCAATACATCGTCCTCCAGCCGACTTGTCTGCAAGGGTCTAGTGCTGCCTCGGGCACCTTATGGTCGTTCTGCTGTGAGTCTAGATTTTCGAATCCAACGCAAAACTGACAGTTAATTGTAACGTTCAGATCCTCTTAATGACGATGGAACACACATATTGTGGCGCGATTCAATACATCGTCCTACAGCCGCCCTGTCACCAATGGTCTCTTGCTGCCTCGCGCACGTTATGGTCGTTCTCCTGTGAGTCTTGTTTTCCGAAAACGACGCAAAACTGACAGTTAATTGTAACGTTCAGAGCCTGATAATGACGATGGAACACACAATTTGCGTCGCGATTCAATACATCGTCCTACAGCCGATTTGTCTCCGAGGTTGTATTGCTGTCCCGGGCACCTTATGATCGTTCTCCTAGGAGTATAGTTTTTCGAATCCGGCGCAAAACTGACAGTTAATTGTAACGTTCAGAGCCTCTTAATGACGATGGAACACACAAATTGCGTCGCGATTCAATACATCGTCCTCCAGCCGACTTGTCTGCAAGGGTCTAGTGCTGTCTCGGGCACCTTATGGTCGTTCTGCTGTGAGTCTAGATTTTTGAATCCGACGCAAAACTGACAGTTAATTGTAACGTTCAGAGCCGCTTAATGACGATGGAACACACAAATTGAGTCGCGATTCAATACATCGTCCTCCAGCAGACTTGTCTCCAGGGGTCTAGTGCTGCTTCGGGCACCTTATGGTCGTTCTGCTGTGAGTCTAGATTTTCGAATCCGACGCAAAACTGACAGTTAATTGTAACGTTCAGAGCCTCTTAATGACGATGGAACACACAAATTGTGGCGCGATTCAATACATCGTCCTACAGCCGCCCTGTCTCCAAGGGTCTCTTGCTGCCTCGGGCACCTTATGGTCGTTCTCCTGTGAGTCTAGTTTTCCGAAAACGACGCAAAACTGTCAGTTAGTTGTAACGTTCAGAGCATCGTAATGACGATGGAACACACAAATTGCGTCGCGATTCAATACATCGTCCTCCAGCCGAATTGTCTCCGAGGTACTATTGCTGCCCCGAGCACCTTTTGGTCGTTCTCCTAGGAGTATAGTTTTTCGAATACGGCTCAAAACTGACAGTTAATTGTAACGTTCAGAGCCTCTTAATGACGATGGGACACACAAATTGCGTCGCGATTCAATACATCGTCCTCCAGCCGACTTGTCTCCAAGGGTCTAGTGCTGCCTCGGGCACCTTATGGTCGTTCTCCTGTGAATCTAGACTTTCGAATCCGACGCAAAACTGACAGTTAATTGTAACGTTCAGAGCCTCTTAATGACGATGGAACACACAAATTGAGGCGCGATTCAATACATCGTCCTACAGCCGCCCTGTCTCCAAGGGTCTCTTGCTGCCTCGGGCACGTTATAGTCGTTCTCCTGTGAGTCTAGTTTTCCGAAAACGACGCAAAACTGACAGATAATTGCAACGTTCAGAGCCTGATAATGACGATGGAACACACAATTTGCGTCGCGATTCAATACATCGTCCTCCAGCCGACTTGTCTCCGAGGTAGTATTGCTGTCCCGGGCACCTTTTGGTCGTTCTCCTAGGAGTATAGTTTTTCGAATCCGGCGCAAAACTGACAGTTAATTATAACGTTCAGAGCCTGTTAATGACGATGGAACACACAAATTGCGTCGCGATTCAATACATCGTCCTCCAGCCGACTTGTCTCCAAGGGTCTATAGCTGCCTCGGGCACCTTATCGTCGTTCTCCTGTGAGTTTAGTTTTTCGAATCCGACTCAAAACTAACAGTTAATTGTAACGTTCAGAGCCTGTTAATGACGATGGAACACACAAATTGCGTCGCGATTCAATACATCGTCCTCCAACCGACATGTCTCCAAGGGTCTAGTGCTGCCTCGGGCACCTTATGGTCGTTCTCTTATGAGTCTAGATTTTCGAACCCGACGCAAAACTGACAGTTAATTGTAACGTTCAGAGCCTCTTAATGACGATGGAACACACAAATTGCGTCGCGATTCAATACATCGTCCTCCAGCCGACTTGTCTCCAAGGGTCCAGTGCTGCCTCGGGCACCTTATGGTCGTTCTGCTGTGAGTCTAGATTTTCGAATCCGACGCAAAACTGACAGTTAATTGTAACGTTCAGAGCCTCTTAATGACGATGGAACACACAAATTGTGGCGCGATTCAATACATCGTCCTACAGCCGCCCTGTCTCCAAGGGTCTCTTGCTACCTCGGGCACGTTATGGTCGTTCTCCTGTGAGTCTAGATTTCCGAAAACGACGCAAAACTGACAGTTAATTGTAACGTTCAGAGCCTGATAATGACGATGGAACACACAATTTGCGTCGCTATTCAATACATCGTCCTCCAGCCGACTTGTCTCCAAGGGTCTATAGCTGCCTCGGGCACCTTATCGTCGTTCTCCTGTGAGTTTAGTTATTCGAATCCGACGCAAAACTGACAGTTAATTGTAACGTTCAGAGCCTCTAAATGACAATGGAACACACAAATTGCGTCGCGATTCAATACATCGTCCTCCAGCCGAATTGTCTCCGAGGTACTGTTGCTGCCCCGGGCACCTTTTGGTCGTTCTCCTAGGAGTATAGTTTTCAGAATCCGGCGCAAAACTGACAGTTAATTGTAACGTTCAGAGCCTCTTAATGACGATGGAACACACAAATTGCGTCGCGATTCAATACATCGTCCTCCAGCCGACTTGTCTCCAAAGGTCTAGTGCTGCCTCGGGCACCTCATGGTCGTTCTCCTGTGTGTCTAGATTTTCGAATCCGACGCAAAACTGACAGTTAATTGTAACGTTCAGAACCTCTTAATGACGATGGAACACACAAATTGCGTCGCGATTCAATACATCGTCCTCCAGCCGACTTGTCTCCAAGAGTCTAGTGCTGCCTCGGGCACCTTATGGTCGTTCTCCTGTGAGTCTAGATTTTCGAATCCGACGGAAAACTGACAGTTAATTGTAACGTTCAGAGCCTCTTAATGACGATGGAACACACAAATTGCGTCGCGATTCAATACATCGTCCTCCAGCCGACTTGTCTCCAAGGGTCTATAGCTGCCTCGGGCACCTTATCGTCGTTCTCCTGTGAGTTTAGTTTTTCGAATCCGACGCAAAACTGACAGTTAATTGTAACGTTCAGAGCCTGTTAATGACGATGGAACACACAAATTGCGTCGCGATTCAGTACATCGTCCTCCAGCCGAATTGTCTCCGAGGTACTATTGCTACTCCGGGTACCTTTTGGTCGTTCTCCTAGGAGTAAAGTTTTTCGAATCCGGCGCAAAACTGACAATTAATTGTAACGTTCAGAGCCTCTTAATGACGATGGAACACACAAATTGCGTCGCGATTCAATACATCGTCCTCCAGCCGACTTGTCTCCAAGGGTCTAGTGCTGCCTCGGGCACCTTATGGTCGTTCTCCTGTGAGTCTAGATTTTCGAATCAGACGCAAAACTGACAGTTAATTGTAACGTTCAGAGCCTCTTAATGACGATGGAACTCACAAATTGCGTCGCGATTCAATACATCGTCCTCCAGCCGACTTGTCTGCAAGGGTCTAGTGCTGCCTCGGGCACCTTATGGTCGTTCTGCTGTGAGTCTAGATTTTCGAATCCAACGCAAAACTGACAGTTAATTGTAACGTTCAGATCCTCTTAATGACGATGGAACACACATATTGTGGCGCGATTCAATACATCGTCCTACAGCCGCCCTGTCACCAAGGGTCTCTTGCTGCCTCGCGCACGTTATGGTCGTTCTCCTGTGAGTCTTGTATTCCGAAAACGACGCAAAACTGACAGTTAATTGTAACGTTCAGAGCCTCTAAATGACAATGGAACACACAAATTGCGTCGCGATTCAATACTTCGTCCTACAGCCGACTTGTCTCCAAGGGTCTAGTGCTGCCTCGGGCACCTTATGGTCGTTCTTCTGCGAGTCGAGATTTTCCAATACGACGCAAAACTGACAGTTAATTGTAACGTTCAGAGCCTGATAATGACGATGGAACACACAATTTGCGTCGCTATTCAATACATCGTCCTCCAGCCGACTTGTCTCCAAGGGTCTATAGCTGCCTCGGGCACCTTATCGTCGTTCTCCTGTGAGTTTAGTTTTTCGAATCCGACGCAAAACTGACAGTTAATTGTAACGTTCAGAGCCTCTAAATGACAATGGAACACACAAATTGCGTCGCGATTCAATACATCGTCCTCCAGCCGAATTGTCTCCGAGGTACTGTTGCTGCCCCGGGCACCTTTTGGTCGTTCTCCTAGGAGTATAGTTTTTAGAATCCGGCGCAAAACTGACAGTTAATTGTAACGTTCAGAGCCTCTTAATGACGATGGAACACACAAATTGCGTCGCGATTCAATACATCGTCCTCCAGCCGACTTGTCTCCAAAGGTCTAGTGCTGCCTCGGGCACCTCATGGTCGTTCTCCTGTGTGTCTAGATTTTCGAATCCGACGCAAAACTGACAGTTAATTGTAACGTTCAGAGCCTCTTAATGACGATGGAACACACAAATTGCGTCGCGATTCAATACATCGTCCTCCAGCCGACTTGTCTCCAAGAGTCTAGTGCTGGCTCGGGCACCTTATGGTCGTTCTCCTGTGAGTCTAGATTTTCGAATCCGACGGAAAACTGACAGTTAATTGTAACGTTCAGAGCCTCTTAATGACGATGGAACACACAAATTGCGTCGCGATTCAATACATCGTCCTCCAGCCGACTTGTCTCCAAGGGTCTATAGCTGCCTCGGGCACCTTATCGTCGTTCTCCTGTGAGTTTAGTTTTTCGAATCCGACGCAAAACTGACAGTTAATTGTAACGTTCAGAGCCTGTTAATGACGATGGAACACACAAATTGCGTCGCGATTCAGTACATCGTCCTCCAGCCGAATTGTCTCCGAGGTACTATTGCTGCCCCGGGTACCTTTTGGTCGTTCTCCTAGGAGTAAAGTTTTTCGAATCCGGCGCAAAACTGACAGTTAATTGTAACGTTCAGAGCCTCTTAATGACAATGGAACACACAAATTGCGTCGCGATTCAATACATCGTCCTCCAGCCGACTTGTCTCCAAGGGTCTAGTGCTGCCTCGGGCACCTTATGGTCGTTCTCCTGTGAGTCTAGATTTTCGAATCAGACGCAAAACTGACAGTTAATTGTAACGTTCAGAGCCTCTTAATGACGATGGAACTCACAAATTGCGTCGCGATTCAATACATCGTCCTCCAGCCGACTTGTCTGCAAGGGTCTAGTGCTGCCTCGGGCACCTTATGGTCGTTCTGCTGTGAGTCTAGATTTTCGAATCCAACGCAAAACTGACAGTTAATTGTAACGTTCAGATCCTCTTAATGACGATGGAACACACAAATTGCGTCGCGATTCAATACATCGTCCTCCAGCCGACTTGTCTCCAAGAGTCTAGTGCTGCCTCGGGCACCTTTTGGTCGTTCTCCTGTGAGTCTAGATTTGCGAATCCGACGCAAAACTGACAGTTAATTGTAACGTTCAGAGCCTCTTAATGACGATGGAACACACAAATTGCGTCGCGATTCAATACATCGTCCTCCAGCCGACTTGTCTCCAAGGGTCTATAGCTGCCTCGGGCACCTTATCGTCGTTCTCCTGTGAGTTTAGTTTTTCGAATCCGACGCAAAACTGACAGTTAATTGTAACGTTCAGAGCCTGTTAATGACGATGGAACACACAAATTGCGTCGCGATTCAATACATCGTCCTCCAGCCAAATTGTCTCCGAGGTACTATTGCTGCCCCGGGCACCTTTTGGTCGGTCTCCTAGGAGTATAGTTTTTCGAATCCGTCGCAAAACTGACAGTTAATTGTAACGTTCAGAGCCTCTTAATGACGATGGAACACACAAATTGCGTCGCGATTCAATACATCGTCCTCCAGACGACTTGTCTCCAAGGGTCCAGTGCTGCCTCGGGCACCTTATGGTCGTTCTCCTGTGAGTCTAGATTTTCGAATCCGACGCAAAACTGACAGTTAATTGTAACGTTCAGAGCCTCTTAATGACGATGGAACTCACAAATTGCGTCGCGATTCAATACATCGTCCTCCAGCCGCCCTGTCTCCAAGGGTCTCTTGCTGCCTCGCGCACGTTATGGTCGTTCTCCTGTGAGTCTTGTTTTCCGAAAACGACGCAAAACTGACAGTTAATTGTAACGTTCAGAGCCTGATAATGACGATGGAACACACAATTTGCGTCGCGATTCAATACATCGTCCTCCAGCCGACTTGTCTCCGAGGTAGTATTGCTGTCCCGGGCACCTTTTGGTCGTTCTCCTATGAGTCTAGTTTAACGAATCAGGCGCAAAACTGACAGTTAATTGTAACGTTCAGAGCCTCTTAATGACGATGGAACACACAAATTGCGTCGCGATTCAATACTTCGTCCTCCAGCCGACTTGTCTCCAAGGGTCTAGTGCTGCCTCGGGCACCTTATGGTCGTTCTTCTGTGAGTCGAGATTTTCCAATCCGACGCAAAACTGACAGTTAATTGTAACGTTCAGAGCCTGTTAATGACGATGGAACACACAAATTGCGTCGCGATTCAATACATCGTCCTCCAGCCGAATTGTCTCCGAGGTACTATTGCTGCCCCGGGCACCTTTTGGTCGTTCTCCTAGGAGTATAATTTTTCGAATCCGGCTCAAAACTGACAGTTAATTGTAACGTTCAGAGCCTCTTAATGACGATGGGACACACAAATTTCGTCGCGATTCAATACTTCGTCCTCCAGCCGACTTGTCTCCAAGGGTCTAGTGCTGCCTCGGGCACCTTATGGTCGTTCTAGTGTGAGTCTAGATTTTCGAATCCGACGCAAAACTGACAGTTAATTGTAACGTTCAGAGCCTCTTAATGACGATGGAACACACAAATTGCGTCGCGATTCAATACATCGTCCTCCAGCCGAATTGTCTAGAGATACTATTGCTGCCCCGGGCACCTTTTGGTCGTTCTCCTAGGAGTATGGTTTTTCGAATCCGGCGCAAAACTGACAGTTAATTGTAACGTTCAGAGCCTCTTAATGACGATGGAACACACAAATTGCGTCGCGATTCAATACATCGTCCTCCAGCCGACTTATCTCCAAGGGTCTAGTGCTGCCTCGGGCACCTCATGGTCGATCTTCTGTGAGTCGAGATTTTCCAGTCCGACGCAAAACTGACAGTTAATTGTAACGTTCAGAGGCTGATAATGACGATGGAAGAGACAATTTGCGTTGCGATTCAAAACATCGTCCTCCAGCCTTCTTGTCTCCAAGGGTCTATTGCTGCCTCGGGCACCTTATGGTCGTTCTCCTGTGAGTCTAGATTTTCGAATCCGGCGCAAAACTGACAGTTAATAGTAACGTTCAGAGCCTCTTAATGACGATGGAACACACAAATTGCGTCGCGATTCAATACATCGTCCTCCAGCCGACTTGTCTCCAAGGGTCTAGCGCTGCCTCGGGCACCTTATGGTCGTTCTCCTGTGAGTCTAGTTTTCCGAAAACGACGCAAAACTGACAGTTAATTGTAACGTTCAGAGCCTCTTAATGACGATGGAACACACAAATTGCGTCGCGATTCAATACATCGTCCTCCAGCCGACTTGTCTCCAAGGGTCTATAGCTGCCTCGGGCACTTTATCGTCGTTCTCCTGTGAGTTTAGTTTTTCGAATACGACGCAAAACTGACAGTTAATTGTAACGTTCAGAGCCTCTTATTGACGATGGAACACACAAATTGCGTCGCGATTCAATACATCGTCCTCCAGCCGATTTGTCTCCATGGGTCTAGTGCTGCCTCGGGCACCTCATGGTCGTTCTCCTGTGAGTATAGATTGTCGAATCCGACGCAAAACTGACAGTTAATTGTAACGTTCAGAGCCTCTTAATGACGATGGAACACACAAATTGCGTCGCGATTCAATACATCGTCCTTCAGCCGACTTGTCTCCAAAGGTCTAGTGCTGCCTCGGGCACCTCATGGTCGTTCTCCTGTGAGTCTAGATTTTCGAATCCGACGCAAAACTGACAGTTAATTGTAACGTACAGAGCCTCTTAATGACGATGGAACACACAAATTGCGTCGCGATTCAATACATCGTCCTCCAGCCGACTTGTCTCCAAGAGTCTAGTGCTGCCTCGGGCACCTTATCGTCGTTCTCCTGTGAGTCTAGATTTTCGAATCCGACGCAAAACTGACAGTTAATTGTAACGTTCAGAGCCTCTTAATGACGATGGAACACACAAATTGCGTCGCGATTCAATACATCGACCTCCAGCCGAATTGTCACCGAGGTACTATTGCTGCCCCGGGCACCTTTTGGTCGTTCTCCTAGGATTATAGTTTTTCGAATCCGGCGCAAAACTGACAGTTAATTGTAACGTTCAGAGCCCCTTAATGACGATGGAACACACAAATTGCGTCGCGATTCAATACATCGTCCTCCAGCCGACTTGTCTCCAAGGGTCTAGTGCTGCCTCGGGAACGTTATGGTCGTTCTCCTGTGAGTCTAGTTTTCCGAAAACGACGCAAAACTGACAGTTAATTGTAACGTTCAGAGCCTGATAATGACGATGGAACACACAATTTGCGTCGCGATTCAATACATCGTCCTCCAGCCGACTTGTCTCTAAGGGTCGATAGCTGCCTCGGGCACCTTATCGTCGTTCTCATGAGAGTTTAGTTTTTCGAATCCGACGCAAAACTTACAGTTAATTGTAACGTTCAGAGCCTGTTAATGACGATGGAACACACAAATTGCGTCGCGATTCAATACATCGTCCTCCAGCCGAATTGTCTCCGAGGTACTATTGCTGCCCCGGACACGATTTGGTCGTTCTCCTAGGAGTATAGTTTTTCGAATCCGGCGCAAAACTGACAGTTAATTGTAACGTTCAGAGCCTCTTAATGACGATGGAACACACAAATTGCGTCGCGATTCAATACAACGTCCTCCAGCCGACTTGTCTCCAAGAGTCTAGTGCTGCCTCGGGCACCTTATGGTCGTTCTCCTGTGAGTCTAGATTTTCGAATCCGACGCAAAACTGACAGTTAATTGTAACGTTCAGAGCCTCTTAATGACGATGGAACACACAAATTGCGTCGCGATTCAATACATCGTCCTCCAGCCGACTTGTCTCCAAGGGTCTATAGCTGCCTCCGGCACCTTATCGTCGTTCTCCTGTGAGTTTAGTTTTTCGAATCCGACGCAAAACTGACAGTTAATTGTAACGTTCAGAGCCTGTTAATGACGATGGAACACACAAATTGCGTCGCGATTCAATACATCGTCCTCCAGCCGAATTGTCTCCGAGGTACTATTGCTGCCCCGGGCACCTTTTGGTCGTTCTCCTAGGAGTAAAGTTTTTCGAATCCGGCGCAAAACTGACAGTTAATTGTAACGTTCAGAGCCTCTTAATGACGATGGAACACACAAATTGCGTCGCGATTCAATACATCGTCCTCCAGCCGACTTGTCTCCAAGGGTCTAGTGCTGCCTCGGGCACCTTATGGTCGTTCTCCTGTGAGTCTAGATTTTCGAATCCGACGCAAAACTGATAGTTAATTGTAACGTTCAGAGCCTCTTAATGACGATGGAACTCACAAATTGCGTCGCGATTCAATACATCGTCCTCCAGCCGACTTGTCTCCAAGGGTCTAGTGCTGCCTCGGGCACCTTATGGTCGTTCTGCTGTGAGTCTAGATTTTCGAATCCGACGCAAAACTGACAGTTAATTGTAACGTTCAGATCCTCTTAATGACGATGGAACACACATATTGTGGCGCGATTCAATACATCGTCCTACAGCCGCCCTGTCTCCAAGGGTCTCTTGCTGCCTCGCGCACGTTATGGTCGTTCTCCTGTGAGACTTGTTTTCCGAAAACGACGCAAAAGTGACAGTTAATTGTAACGTTCAGAGCCTCTTAATGACGATGGAACACACAATTTGCGTCGCGATTCAATACAACGTCCTCCACCCGACTTGTCTCCGAGGTAGTATTACTGTCCCGGGCACCTTTTGGTCGTTCTCCTATGAGTCTAGTTTATCGAATCAGGCGCAAAACTGACAGTTAATTGTAACGTTCAGAGCCTCTTATTGACGATGGAACACACAAATTGCGTCGCGATTCAATACATCGTCCTCCAGCCGATTTGTCTCCATGGGTCTAGTGCTGCCTCGGGCACCTCATGGTCGTTCTCCTGTGAGTATAGATTGTCGAATCCGACGCAAAACTGACAGTTAATTGTAACGTTCAGAGCCTCTTAATGACGATGGAACACACAAATTGCGTCGCGATTCAATACATCGTCCTTCAGCCGACTTGTCTCCAAAGGTCTAGTGCTGCCTCGGGCACCTCATGGTCGTTCTCCTGTGAGTCTAGATTTTCGAATCCGACGCAAAACTGACAGTTAATTGTAACGTACAGAGCCTCTTAATGACGATGGAACACACAAATTGCGTCGCGATTCAATACATCGTCCTCCAGCCGACTTGTCTCCAAGAGTCTAGTGCTGCCTCGGGCACCTTATCGTCGTTCTCCTGTGAGTCTAGATTTTCGAATCCGACGCAAAACTGACAGTTAATTGTAACGTTCAGAGCCTCTTAATGACGATGGAACACACAAATTGCGTCGCGATTCAATACATCGACCTCCAGCCGAATTGTCACCGAGGTACTATTGCTGCCCCGGGCACCTTTTGGTCGTTCTCCTAGGATTATAGTTTTTCGAATCCGGCGCAAAACTGACAGTTAATTGTAACGTTCAGAGCCCCTTAATGACGATGGAACACACAAATTGCGTCGCGATTCAATACATCGTCCTCCAGCCGACTTGTCTCCAAGGGTCTAGTGCTGCCTCGGGAACGTTATGGTCGTTCTCCTGTGAGTCTAGTTTTCCGAAAACGACGCTAAACTGACAGTTAATTGTAACGATCAGAGCCTGATAATGACGATGGAACACACAATTTGCGTCGCGATTCAATACATCGTCCTCCAGCCGACTTGTCTCTAAGGGTCGATAGCTGCCTCGGGCACCTTATCGTCGTTCTCATGAGAGTTTAGTTTTTCGAATCCGACGCAAAACTTACAGTTAATTGTAACGTTCAGAACCTGTTAATGACGATGGAACACACAAATTGCGTCGCGATTCAATACATCGTCCTCCAGCCGAATTGTCTCCGAGGTACTATTGCTGCCCCGGACACGTTTTGGTCGTTCTCCTAGGAGTATAGTTTTTCGAATCCGGCGCAAAACTGACAGTTAATTGTAACGTTCAGAGCCTCTTAATGACGATGGAACACACAAATTGCGTCGCGATTCAATACAACGTCCTCCAGCCGACTTGTCTCCAAGAGTCTAGTGCTGCCTCTGGCACCTTATGGTCGTTCTCCTGTGAGTCTAGATTTTCGAATCCGACGCAAAACTGACAGTTAATTGTAACGTTCAGAGCCTCTTAATGACGATGGAACACACAAATTGCGTCGCGATTCAATACATCGTCCTCCAGCCGACTTGTCTCCAAGGGTCTATAGCTGCCTCGGGCACCTTATCGTCGTTCTCCTGTGAGTTTAGTTTTTCGAATCCGACGCAAAACTGACAGTTAATTGTAACGTTCAGAGCCTGTTAATGACGATGGAACACACAAATTGCGTCGCGATTCAATACATCGTCCTCCAGCCGAATTGTCTCCGAGGTACTATTGCTGCCCCGGGCACCTTTTGGTCGTTCTCCTAGGAGTAAAGTTTTTCGAATCCGGCGCAAAACTGACAGTTAATTGTAACGTTCAGAGCCTCTTAATGACGATGGAACACACAAATTGCGTCGCGATTCAATACATCGTCCTCCAGCCGACTTGTCTCCAAGGGTCTAGTGCTGCCTCGGGCACCTTATGGTCGTTCTCCTGTGAGTCTAGATTTTCGAATCCGACGCAAAACTGATAGTTAATTGTAACGTTCAGAGCCTCTTAATGACGATGGAACTCACAAATTGCGTCGCGATTCAATACATCGTCCTCCAGCCGACTTGTCTCCAAGGGTCTAGTGCTGCCTCGGGCACCTTATG
Source organism: Schistocerca nitens (assembly GCF_023898315.1). NCBI lineage: Eukaryota > Metazoa > Arthropoda > Insecta > Orthoptera > Acrididae > Schistocerca > Schistocerca nitens. The sequence continues at coordinate 234,455,290 of NC_064623.1, read as the reverse complement.
GTCGTTCTGCTGTGAGTCTAGATTTTCGAATCCGACGCAAAACTGACAGTTAATTGTAACGTTCAGATCCTCTTAATGACGATGGAACACACATATTGTGGCGCGATTCAATACATCGTCCTACAGCCGCCCTGTCTCCAAGGGTCTCTTGCTGCCTCGCGCACGTTATGGTCGTTCTCCTGTGAGACTTGTTTTCCGAAAACGACGCAAAAGTGACAGTTAATTGTAACGTTCAGAGCCTCTTAATGACGATGGAACACACATATTGTGGCGCGATTCAATACATCGTCCTACAGCCGCCCTGTCTCCAAGGGTCTCTTGCTGCCTCGCGCACGTTATGGTCGTTCTCCTGTGAGACTTGTTTTCTGAAAACGACGCAAAAGTGACAGTTAATTGTAACGTTCAGAGCCTCTTAATGACGATGGAACACACAATTTGCGTCGCGATTCAATACATCGTCCTCCACCCGAATTGTCTCCGAGGTAGTATTACTGTCCCGGGCACCTTTTGGTCGTTCTCCTATGAGTCTAGTTTATCGAATCAGGCGCAAAACTGACAGTTAATTGTAACGTTCAGAGCCTCTTAATGACGATGGAACACACAAATTGCGTCGCGATTCAATACTTCGTCCTCCAGCCGACTTGTCTCCAAGGGTCTAGTGCTGCCTCGGGCACCTTATGGTCGTTCTTCTGCGAGTCGAGATTTTCCAATCCGACGCAAAACTGACAGTTAATTGTTACGTTCAGAGCCTCTTAATGACGATGGAACACACAATTTGCGTCGCGATTCAATACATCGTCCTCCAGCCGACTTGTCTCCAAGAGTCTAGTGCTGCCTCGGGCACCTTATCGTCGTTCTCGTGTGAGTCTAGATTTTCGAATCCGACGCAAAACTGACAGTTAATTGTAACGTTCAGAGCCTCTTAATGACGATGGAACACACAAATTGCGTCGCGATTCAATACATCGTCCTCCAGCCGAATTGTCACCGAGGTACTATTGCTGCCCCGGGCACCTTTTGGTCGTTCTCCTAGGATTATAGTTTTTCGAATCCGGCGCAAAACTGACAGTTAATTGTAACGTTCAGAGCCTCTTAATGACGATGGAACACACAAATTGCGTCGCGATTCAATACATCGTCCTCCAGCCGACTTGTCTCCAAGGGTCTAGTGCTGCCTCGGGAACGTATGGTCGTTCTCCTGTGAGTCTACTTTTCCGAAAACGGCGCAAAACTGGCAGTTAATTGTAACGTTCAGAGCCTGATAATGACGATGGAACACACAATTTGCGTCGCGATTCAATACATCGTCCTCCAGCCGACTTGTCTCTAAGGGTCGATAGCTGCCTCGGGCACCTTATCGTCGTTCTCATGAGAGTTTAGTTTTTCGAATCCGACGCAAAACTTACAGTTAATTGTAACGTTCAGAGCCTGTTAATGACGATGGAACACACAAATTGCGTCGCGATTCAATACATCGTCCTCCAGCCGAATTGTCTCCGAGGTACTACTGCTGCCCCGGACACGTTTTGGTCGTTCTCCTAGGAGTATAGTTTTTCGAATCCGGCGCAAAACTGACAGTTAATTGTAACGTTCAGAGCCTCTTAATGACGATGGAACACACAAATTGCGTCGCGATTCAATACAACGTCCTCCAGCCGACTTGTCTCCAAGAGTCTAGTGCTGCCTCGGGCACCTTATGGTCGTTCTCCTGTGAGTCTAGATTTTCGAATCCGACGCAAAACTGACAGTTAATTGTAACGTTCAGAGCCTCTTAATGACGATGGAACACACAAATTGCGTCGCGATTCAATACATCGTCCTCCAGCCGACTTGTCTCCAAGGGTCTATAGCTGCCTCGGGCACCTTATCGTCGTTCTCCTGTGAGTTTAGTTTTTCGAATCCGACGCAAAACTGACAGTTAATTGTAACGTTCAGAGCCTGTTAATGACGATGGAACACACAAATTGCGTCGCGATTCAATACATCGTCCTCCAGCCGAATTGTCTCCGAGGTACTATTGCTGCCCCGGGCACCTTTTGGTCGTTCTCCTAGGAGTAAAGTTTTTCGAATCCGGCGCAAAACTGACAGTTAATTGTAACGTTCAGAGCCTCTTAATGACGATGGAACACACAAATTGCGTCGCGATTCAATACATCGTCCTCCAGCCGACTTGTCTCCAAGGGTCTAGTGCCGCCTCGGGCACCTTATGGTCGTTCTCCTGTGAGTCTAGATTTTCGAATCCGACGCAAAACTGATAGTTAATTGTAACGTTCAGAGCCTCTTAATGACGATGGAACTCACAAATTGCGTCGCGATTCAATACATCGTCCTCCAGCCGACTTGTCTCCAAGGGTCTAGTGCTGCCTCGGGCACCTTATGGTCGTTCTGCTGTGAGTCTAGATTTTCGAATCCGACGCAAAACTGACAGTTAATTGTAACGTTCAGATCCTCTTAATGACGATGGAACACACATATTGTGGCGCGATTCAATACATCGTCCTACAGCCGCCCTGTCTCCAAGGGTCTCTTGCTGCCTCGCGCACGTTATGGTCGTTCTCCTGTGAGACTTGTTTTCCGAAAACGACGCAAAAGTGACAGTTAATTGTAACGTTCAGAGCCTCTTAATGACGATGGAACACACAATTTGCGTCGCGATTCAATACATCGTCCTCCACCCGACTTGTCTCCGAGGTAGTATTACTGTCCCGGGCACCTTTTGGTCGTTCTCCTATGAGTCTAGTTTATCGAATCAGGCGCAAAACTGACAGTTAATTGTAACGTTCAGAGCCTCTTAATGACGATGGAACACACAAATTGCGTCGCGATTCAATACTTCGTCCTCCAGCCGACTTGTCTCCAAGGGTCTAGTGCTGCCTCGGGCACCTTATGGTCGTTCTTCTGCGAGTCGAGATTTTCCAATCCGACGCAAAACTGACAGTTAATTGTTACGTTCAGAGCCTCTTAATGACGATGGAACACACAATTTGCGTCGCGATTCAATACATCGTCCTCCACCCGACTTGTCTCCGAGGTAGTATTGCTGTCCCGGGAACCTTTTGGTCGTTCTCCTATGAGTCTAGTTTATCGAATTAGGCGCAAAACTGACAGTTAATTGTAACGTTCAGAGCCTGTTAATGACGATGGAACACACAAATTGCGTCGCGATTCAATATATCGTCCTCCAACCGACATGTCTCCAAGGGTCTAGTGCTGCCTCGGGCACCTTATGGTCGTTCTCCTGTGAGTCTAGTTTTTCGAAAACGACGCAAAACTGACAGTTAATTGTAACGTTCAGAGCCTCTTAATGACGATGGAACACACAAATTGTGGCGCGATTCAATACATCGTCCTACAGCCGCCCTGTCTCCAAGGGTCTCTTGCTGCCTCGGGCACGTTATGGTCGTTCTCCTGTGAGTCTAGATTTCCGAAAACGACGCAAAACTGACAGTTAATTGTAACGTTCAGAGCCTGATAATGACGATGGAACACACAATTTGCGTCGCGATTCAATACATCGTCCTCCAGCCGACTTGTCTCCGAGGTAGTATTACTGACCCGGGCACCTTTTGGTCGTTCTCCTATGAGTCTAGTTTATCGAATCAGGCGCAAAACTGACAGTTAATTGTAACGTTCAGAGCCTCTTAATGACGATGGAACACACAAATTGCGTCGCGATTCAATACTTCGTCCTCCAGCCGACTTGTGTCCAAGGGTCTATAGCTGCCTCGGGCACCTTATCGTCGTTCTCCTGTGAGTTTAGTTTTTCGAATCCGACGCAAAACTGACAGTTAATTGTAACGTTCAGAGCCTCTTAATGACAATGGAACACACAAATTGCGTCGAGATTCAATACATCGTCCTCCAGCCGAATTGTCTCCGAGGTACTATTGCTGCCCCGGGCACCTTTTGGTCGTTCTCCTAGGAGTATAGTTTTTCGAATCCGGCGCAAAACTGACAGTTAATTGTAACGTTCAGAGCCTCTTAATGACGATGGAACACACAAATTGCGTCGCGATTCAATACATCGTCCTCCAGCCGAATTGTCTGCAAAGGTCTAGTGCTGCCTCGGGCACCTCATGGTCGTTCTCCTGTGAGTCTAGATTTTTGAATCCGACGCAAAACTGACAGTTAATTGTAACGTTCAGAGCCTCTTAATGACGATGGAACACACAAATTGCGTCGCGATTCAATACATCGTCCTCCAGCCGACTTGTCTCCAAGAGTCTAGTGCTGCCTCGGGCTCGTTATGGTCGTTCTCCTGTGAGTCTTGTTTTCCGAAAACGACGCAAAACTGACAGTTAATTGTAACGTTCAGAGCCTGATAATGACGATGGAACACACAATTTGCGTCGCGATTCAATACATCGTCCTCCAGCCGACTTGTCTCCGAGATAGTATTGCTGTCCCGGGCACCTTTTGGTCGTTCTCCTAGGAGTATAGTTTTTCGAATCCGGCGCAAAACTGACAGTTAATTGTAACGTTCAGAGCCTCTTAATGACGATGGAACACACAAATTGCGTCGCGATTCAATACATCGTCCTCCAGCCGACTTGTCTCCAAGGGCCTATAGCTGCATCGGGCACCTTATCGTCGTTCTCCTGTGAGTTTAGTTTTTCGAATCCGACGCAAAACTGACAGTTAATTGTAACGTTCAGAGCCTGTTAATGACGATGGAACACACAAATTGCGTCGCGATTCAATACATCGTCCTCCAGCCGAATTGTCTCCGAGGTACTATTGCTGCCCCGGGCACCTTTTGGTCGTTCTCCTAGGAGTATAGTTTTTCGAATCGGGCGCAAAACTGACAGTTAATTGTAACGTTCAGAGCCTCTTAATGACGATGGAACACACAAATTGCGTCGCGATTCAATACATCGTCCTCCAGACGACTTGTCTCCGAGGTACTATTGCTGCCCCGGGCACCTTTTGGTCGTTCTCCTAGGAGTATAGTTTTTCGAATCCGGCTCAAAACTGACAGTTAATTGTAACGTTCAGAGCCTCTTAATGACGATGGGACACACAAATTGCGTCGCGATTCAATACATCGTCCTCCAGCCGACATGTCTCCAAGGGTCTAGTGCTGCCTCGGGCACCTTATGGTCGTTCTCCTGTGAGTCTACATTTTCGAATCCGACGCAAAACTGACAGTTAATTGTAACGTTCAGAGCCTGATAATGACGATGGAACACACAATTTGCGTCGCGATTCAATACACCGTCCTCCAGCCGACTTGTCTCCGAGGTACTATTGCTGCCCCGGGCACCTTTGGGTCGTTCTCCTAGGAGTATAGTTTTTCGAATCCGGCTCAAAACTGACAGTTAATTGTAACGTTCAGAGCCTCTTAATGACGATGGAACACACAAATTGAGGCGCGATTCAATACATCGTCCTACAGCCGCCCTGTCTCCAAGGGTCTCTTGCTGCCTCGGGCACGTTATGGTCGTTCTCCTGTGAGTCTAGTTTTCCGAAAACGACGCAAAACTGACAGTTAATTGTAACGTTCAGAGCCTGATAATGACGATGGAACACACAATTTGCGTCGCGATTCAATACACCGTCCTCCAGCCGACTTGTCTCCGAGGTAGTATTGCTGTCCCGGGCACCTTTTGGTCGTTCTCCTAGGAGTATAGTTTTTCGAATCCGGCGCAAAACTGACAGTTAATTATAACGTTCAGAGCCTCTTAATGACGATGGAACACACAAATTGCGTCGCGATTCAATACATCGTCCTCCAGCCGACTTGTCTCCAAGAGTCTAGTGCTGCCTCGGGCACCTTATGGTCGTTCTCCTGTGAGTCTAGATTTTCGAATCCGACGCAAAACTGACAGTTAATTGTAACGTTCAGAGCCTGTTAATGACGATGGAACACACAAATTGCGTCGCGATTCAATACATCGTCCTCCAGCCGACTTGTCTCCAAGGGTATATAGCTGCCTCGGGCACCTTATCGTCGTTCTCCTGTGAGTTTAGTTTTTCGAATCCGACGCAAAACTGACAGTTAATAGTAACGTTCAGAGCCTGCTAATGACGATGGAACACACAAATTGCGTCGCGATTCAATACATCGTCCTCCAGCCGAATTGTCTCCGAGATACTATTGCTGCCCCGGGCACCTTTTGGTCGTTCCCCTAGGAGTATAGTTTTACGAATCCGGCGCAAAACTGACAGTTAATTGTAACGTTCAGAGCCTCTTCATGACGATGGAACACACAAATTGCGTCGCGATTCAATACATCGTCCTCCAGCCGACTTGTCTCCAAGGGTCTAGTGCTGCCTCGGGCACCTTATGGTCGTTCTCCTGTGAGTCTAGATTTTCGAATCCGACGCAAAACTGACAGTTAATTGTAACGTTCAGAGCCTCTTAATGACGATGGAACACACAAATTGCGTCGCGATTCAATACATCGTCCTCCAGCCGACTTGTCTCCAAGGGTCTAGTGCTGCCTCGGGCACCTTATGGTCGTTCTGCTGTGAGTCTAGATTTTCGAATCCGACGCAAAACTGACAGTTAATTGTAACGTTCAGAGCCTCTTAATGACGATTAAACACACAAATTCTGGAGCGATTCAATACATCGTCCTACAGCCGCCCTGTCTCCAAGGGTCTCTTGCTGCCTCGGGCACGTTATGGTCGTTCTCCTGTGAGTCTTGTTTTCCGAAAACGACGCAAAACTGACAGTTAATTGTAACGTTCAGAGCCTGATAATGACTATGGAACACACAATTTGCGTCGCGATTCAATACATCGTCCTCCAGCCGACTTGTCTCCGAGATAGTATTGCTGTCCCGGGCACCTTTTGGTCGTTCTCCTAGGAGTATAGTTTTTCGAATCCGGCGCAAAACTGACAGTTAATTGTAACGTTCAGAGCCTCTTAATGACGATGGAACACACAAATTGCGTCGCGATTCAATACATCGTCCTCCAGCCGACTTGTCTCCAAGGGTCTAGTGCTGCCTCGGGCACCTTATGGTCGATCTTCTGTGAGTCGAGATTTTCCAATCCGACGCAAAACTGACAGTTAATTGTAACGTTCAGAGCCGGATAATGACGATGGAACACACAAATTGCGTCGCGATTCAATACTTCGTCCTCCAGCCGACTTGTCTCCAAGGGTCTAGTGCTGCCTCGGGCCCCTTATGGTCGTTCTTCTGTGAGTCTAGATTTTCGAATCCGACGCAAAACTGACAGTTAATTGTAACGTTCTGAGCCTGATAATGACGATGGAACACACAATTTTCGTCGCGATTCAATACATCGTCCTCCAGCCGAATTGTCTCCAAGGGTCTATTGCTGCCTCGGGCACCTTATGGTCGTTCTCCTGTGAGTCTAGATTTTCGAATCCGGCGCAAAACTGACAGTTAATAGTAACGTTCAGAGCCTCTTAATGACGATGGAACACACAAATTGCGTCGCGATACAATACATCGTCCTCCAGCCGACTTGTCTCCAAGGATCTAGCGCTGCCTCGGGCACCTTATGGTCGTTCTCCTGTGAGTCTAGTTTTTCGAAAACGACGCAAAACTGACAGTTAATTGTAACGTTCAGAGCCTCTTAATGACGATGGAACACACAAATTGCGTCGCGATTCAATACATCGTCCTCCAGCCGACTTGTCTCCAAGGGTCTATAGCTGCCTCGGGCACTTTATCGTCGTTCTCCTGTGAGTTTAGTTTTTCGAATCCGACGCAAAACTGACAGTTAATTGTAACGTTCAGAGCCTCTTAATGACGATGGAACACACAAATTGCGTCGCGATTCAATACATCGTCCTCCAGCCGAATTGTCTCCGAGATACTATTGCTGCCCCGGGCACCGTTTGGTCGTTCTCCTAGGAGTATGGTTTTTCGAATCCGGCGCAAAACTGACAGTTAATTGTAACGTTCAGAGCCTCTTAATGACGATGGAACACACAAATTGCGTCGCGATTCAATACATCGTCCTCCAGCCGACTTGTCTCCAAGGGTCTAGTGCTGCCTCGGGCACCTCATGGTCGATCTTCTGTGAGTCGAGATTTTCCAATCCGACGCAAAACTGACAGTTAATTGTAACGTTCAGAGCCTCTTAATGACGATGGAACACACAATTTGCGTTGCGATTCAATATATCGTCCTCCAGCCGAATTGTCTCCAAGGGTCTATTGCTGCCTCGGGCACCTTATGGTCGTTCTCCTGTGAGTCTAGATTTTCGAATCCGGCGCAAAACTGACAGTTAATAGTAACGTTCAGAGCCTCTTAATGACGATGGAACACACAAATTGCGTCGCGATTCAATACATCGTCCTCCAGCCGACTTGTCTCCAAGGGTCTAGCGCTGCCTCGGGCACCTTATGGTCGTTCTCCTGTGAGTCTAGTTTTCCGAAAACGACGCAAAACTGACAGTTAATTGTAACGTTCAGAGCCTCTTAATGACGATGGAACACACAAATTGCGTCGCGATTCAATACATCGTCCTCCAGCCGACTTGTCTCCAAGGGTCTATAGCTGCCTCGGGCACTTTATCGTCGTTCTCCTGTGAGTTTAGTTTTTCGAATCCGACGCAAAACTGACAGTTAATTGTAACGTTCAGAGCCTGTTAATGACGATGGAACACACAAATTGCGTCGCGATTCAATACATCGTCCTTCAGCCGACTTGTCTCCAAGGGTCTAGTGCTGCCTCGGGCACCTCATGGTCGTTCTCCTGTGAGTCTAGATTTTCGAATCCGACGCAAAACTGACAGTTAATTGTAACGTTCAGAGCCTCTTAATGACGATGGAACACACAAATTGCGTCGCGATTCAATACATCGTCCTCCAGCCGACTTGTCTCCAAGGGTCTAGTGCTGCCTCGGGCACCTTATGGTCGTTTTCCTGTGAGTCTAGGTTTTCGAATCCGACGCAAAACTGACAGTTATTTGTAACGTTCAGAGCCTCTTAATGACGATGGAACACACAAATTGCGTCGCGATTCAATACATCGTCCTCCAGCCGACTTGTCTCCAAGGGTCTATAGCTGCTTCGGTCACCTTATCGTCGTTCTCCTGTGAGTTTAGTTTTTCGAATCCCACGCAAAACTGACAGTTAATTGTAACGTTCAGAGCCTGTTAATGACGATGGAACACACAAATTGCGTCGCGATTCAATACATCGTCCTCCAGCCGAATTGTCTCCGAGGTACTATTGCTGCCCCGGGCACCTTTTGGTCGTTCTCCTAGGAGTATAGTTTTTCGAATCCGGCGCAAAACTGACAGTTAATTGTAACGTTCAGAGCCTGTTAATGACGATGGAACACACAAATTGCGTCGCGATTCAATACATCGTCCTCCAGCCGACTTGTCTCCAAGGGTCTAGTGCTGCCTCGGGCACCTAATGATCGTTCTGCTGTGAGTCTAAATTTTCGAATCCGACGCAAAACTGACAGTTAATTGTAACGTTCAGAGCCTCTTAATGACGATGGAACACACAAATTGTGGCGCGATTCAATACATCGTCCTACAGCCGCCCTGTCTCCAAGGGTCTCTTGCTGCCTCGGGCACGTTATGGTCGTTCTCCTGTGAGTCTTGTTTTCCGAAAACGACGCAAAACTGACAGTTAATTGTAACGTTCAGAGCCTGATAATGACGATGGAACACACAATTTGCGTCGCGATTCAATACATCGTCCTCCAGCCCACTTGTCTCCGAGGTAGTATTGCCGTCCCGGGCACCTTTTGGTCGTTCTCCTGGGAGTATAGTCTTTCGAATCCGGCGCAAAACTGACAGATAATTGTAACGTTCAGAGCCTCTTAATGTCGATGGAACACACAAATTGCGTCGCGATTCAATACATCGTCCTCCAGCCGACTTGTCTCCAAGGGTCTAGTGCTGCCTCGGGCACCTTTTGGTCGATCTTCTGTGAGTCGAGATTTTCCAATCCGACGCAAAACTGACAGTTAATTGTAACGTTCAGAGCCTGATAATGACGATGGAACACACAATTTGCGTTGCGATTCAATACATCGTCCTCCAGCCGAATTGTCTCCAAGGATCTATTGCTGCCTCGGGCACCTTATGGTCGTTCTCCTGTGAGTCTAGATTTTCGAATCCGGCGCAAAACTGACAGTTAATAGTAACGTTCAGTGCCTCTTAATGACGATGGAACACACAAATTGCGTCGCGATTCAATACATCGTCTTCCAGCCGACTTGTCTCCAAGGGTCTAGTGCTGCCTCGGGCACCTCATGGTCGTTCTCCTGTGAGTCTAGATTTTCGAATCCGACGCAAAACTGACAGTTAATTGTAACGTTCAGAGCCTCTTAATGACGATGGAACACACAAATTGCGTCGCGATTCATCGTCCTCCAGCCGACTTGTCTCCAAGGGTCTAGTGCTGCTTCGGGCACCTTATGGTCGTTCTCCTGTGTGTCTATATTTTCGAATCCGACGCAAAACTGCGCCTGATTCGATAAACTAGACTCATAGGAGAACGACCAAAAGGTGCCCGGGACAGCAATACTACCTCGGAGACAAGTCGGCTGGAGGACGATGTATTGAATCGCGACGCAAATTGTGTGTTCCATCGTCATTATCAGGCTCTGAACGTTACAATTAACTGTCAGTTTTGCGTCGTTTTCGGAAAACTAGACTCACAGGAGAACGACCATAACGTGCCCGAGGCAGCAAGAGACCCTTGGAGACAGGGCGGCTGTAGGACGATGTATTGAATCGCGACGCAATTTGTGTGTTCCATCGTCATTAAGAGGCTCTGAACGTTACAATTAACTGTCAGTTTTGCGTCGGATTCGAAAATCTAGACTCACAGCAGAACGACTATAAAGTTCCCGAGGCAGCACTAGACCCTTGGAGACAAGTCGGCTGGAGGACGATGTATTGAATCGCGACGCAATTTGTGTGTTCCATCGTCATTAAGAGGCTCTGAACGTTACAATTAACTGTCAGTTTTGCGTCGGATTCGAAAATATAGACTCACAGGAGAACGACCATAAGGTGCCCGAGGCAGCTATTGACCCTTGGAGACAAGTCGGCTGTAGGACGATGTATTGAATCGCGACGCAATTTGTGTGTTCCATCGTCATTAAGAGGCTCTGAACGTTACAATTAACTGTCAGTTTTGCGTCGGATTCGAAAATCTAGACTCACAGGAGAACGACCATAAGGTGCCCGAGGCAGCACTAGACTCTTGGAGACAAGTCGGCTGGAGGCCGATGTATTGAATCGCGACGCAATTTGTGTGTTCCATCGTCATTAAGAGGCTCTGAACGTTACAATTAACTGTCAGTTTTACGCCGGATTCGAAAAACTATACTCCTAGGAGAACGACCAAAAGGTGCCCCGGGCAGCAATAGTACCTCGGAGACAATTCTGCTGGAGGACGATGTATTGAATCGCGACGCAATTTGTGTGTTCCATCGTCATTAACAGGCTCTGAACGTTACAATTAACTGTCAGTTTTGCGTCGGATTCGAAAAACTAAACTCACAGGAGAACGACGATAAGGTGCCCGAGGCAGCTATAGACCCTTGGAGACAAGTCGGTTGGAGGACGATGTATTGAATCGCGACGCAATTTGTGTGTTCCATCGTCATTAAGAGGCTCTGAACATTACAATTAACTGTCAGTTTTGCGTCGGATTCGAAAATCTAGACTCACAGGAGAACGACCATAAGGTGCCCGAGGCAGCACTAGACCCTTGGAGACAAGTCGGCTGGAGGACGATGTATTGAATCGCGACGCAATTTGTGTGTTCCATCGTCATTAAGAGGCTCTGAACGTTACAATTAACTGTCAGTTTTGCGCCGGATTCGATAAACTAGACTCATAGGAGAACGACCAAAAGGTGCCCGGGACAGCAATACTACCTCGGAGACAAGTCGGCTGGAGGACGATGTATTGAATCGCGACGCAAATTGTGTGTTCCATCGTCATTATCAGGCTCTGAACGTTACAATTAACTGTCAGTTTTGCGTCGTTTTCGTAAATCTAGACTCACAGGAGAACGACCATAACGTGCCGGAGGCAGCAAGAGACCCTTGGACACAGGGCGGCTGTAGTACGATGTATTGAATCGCGCCACAATTTGTGTGTTCCATCGTCATTAAGAGGCTCTGAACGTTACAATTAACTGTCAGTTTTGCGTCGGATTCGAAAATCTAGACTCACAGCAGAACGATCATAAGGTGCCCGAGGCAGCACTAGACCCTTGGAGACAAGTCGGCTGGAGGACGATGTATTGAATCGCGACGCAATTTGTGTGTTCCATCGTCATTAAGAGGCTCTGAACGTTACAATTAACTGTCAGTTTTGCGTCGGATTCGAAAATCTAGACTCACAGGAGAACGACCATAAGGTGCCCGAGGCAGCACTAGACCCTTGGAGACATGTCGGTTGGAGGACGATGTATTGAATCGCGACGCAATTTGTGTGTTCCATCGTCATTAACAGGCTCTGAACGTTACAATTAACTGTCAGTTTTGCGTCGGATTCGAAAAACTAAACTCACAGGAGAACGACGATAAGGTACCCGAGGCAGCTATAGACCCTTGGAGACAAGTCGGCTGGAGGACGATGTATTGAATCGCGACGCAATTTGTGTGTTCCCTCGTCATTAAGAGGCTCTGAGCGTTATAATTAACTGTCAGTTTTGCGCCGGATTCGAAAAACTATACTCCTAGGAGAACGACCAAAAGGTGCCCGGGGCAGCAATAGTACCTCGGAGACAATTCGGCTGGAGGACGATGTATTGTATCGCGACGCAATTTGTGTGTTCCATCGTCATTAAGAGGCACTGAACGTTACAATTAACTGTCAGTTTTGCGTCGGATTCGAAAATGTAGACTCACAGGAGAACGACCATAAGGTGCCCGAGGCAGCAATAGACCCTTTCAGTCAATTCGGCTGGAGGACGATGTATTGAATCGCGACGAAAATTGTGTGTTCCATCTCCATTATCAGGCTCAGAACGTTACAATTAACTGTCAGTTTAGCGCCTGATTCGATAAACTAGACTCATAGGAGAACGACCAAAAGGTGCCCGGGACAGCAATACTACCTCGGAGACAAGGCGGAGGGAGGACTATGTATTGAATCGCGACGCAAATTGTGTGTTCCATCGTCATTATCAGGCTCTGAACGTTACAATTAACTGTCAGTTTTGCGTCGTTTTCGGAAAACTAGAGTCACAGGAGAACGACCATAACGTGCCCGAGGCAGCAAGAGACCCTTGGAGACAGGGCGGCTGTAGGTCGATGTATTGAATCGCGCCACAATTTGTGTGTTCCATCGTCATTAAGAGGCTCTGAACGTTACAATTAACTGTCAGTTTTGCGTCGGATTCGAAAATCTAGACTCACAGCAGAACGACCATAAGGTGCCCGAAGCAGCACTAGACCCTTGGAGACAAGTCGGCTGGAGGACGATGTATTGAATCGCGACGCAATTTGTGTGTTCCATCGTCATTAAGAGGCTCTGAACGTTACAATTAACTGTCAGTTTTGCGTCGGATTCGAAAATCTAGACTCACAGGAGAACGACCATAAGGTGCCCGAGGCAGCACTATACCCTTGGAGACAAGTCGGCTGGAGGACGATGTATTGAATCGCGACGCAATTTGTGTGTTCCATCGTGATTAAGAGGCTCTGAACGTTACAATTAACTGTCAGTTTTGCGCCGGATTCGAAAAACAATTCTCCTAGGAGAACGACCAAAAGGTGCCCGGGGCAGCAATAGTACCTCGGAGACAAGTCGGCTGGAGGACGATGTATTGAATCGCGACGCAAATTGTGTGTTCCATCGTCATTATCAGGCTCTGAACGTTACAATTAACTGTCAGTTTTGCGTCGTTTTCGGAAAACTAGACTCACAGGAGAACGACCATAACGTGCCCGAGGCAGCAAGAGACCCTTGGAGACAGGGCGGCTGTAGGACGATGTATTGAATCGCGACGCAATTTGTGTGTTCCATCGTCATTAAGAGGCTCTGAACGTTACAATTAACTGTCAGTTTTGCGTCGGATTCGAAAATCTAGACTCACAGCAGAACGACTATAAAGTTCCCGAGGCAGCAATAGATCCTTGGAGACAATTCGGCTGGAGGACGATGTATTGAATCGCAACGCAAATTGTGTGTTCCATCGTCATTATCAGGCTCTGAACGTTACAATTAACTGTCAGTTTTGCGTCGGATTGGAAAATCTCGACTCACAGAAGATCGACCAAAAGGTGCCCGAGGCAGCACTAGACCCTTGGAGACAAGTCGGCTGGAGGACGATGTATTGAATCGCGACGCAATTTGTGTGTTCCATCGTCCATAACAGGCTCTGAACGTTACAATTAACTGTCAGTTTTGCGTCGGATTCGAAAAACTAAACTCACAGGAGAACGACGATAAGGTACCCGAGGCAGCTATAGACCCTTGGAGACAAGTCGGCTGGAGGACGATGTATTGAATCGCGACGCAATTTGTGTGTTCCATCGTCATTAAGAGGCTCTGAGCGTTATAATTAACTGTCAGTTTTGCGCCGGATTCGAAAAACTATACTTCTAGGAGAACGACCAAAAGGTGCCCGGGGCAGCAATAGTACCTCGGAGACAATTCGGCTGGAGGACGATGTATTGAATCGCGACGCAATTTGTGTGTTCCATCGTCATTAACAGGCTCTGAACGTTACAATTAACTGTTAGTTTTGCGTCGGATTCGAAAAACTAAACTCACAGGAGAACGACGATAAGGTGCCCGAGTCAGCACTAGACCCTTGGAGACAAGTCGGCTGGAGGACGATGTATTGAATCGCGACGCAATTTGTGTGTTCCATCGTCATTTAGAGGCTCTGAACGTTGCAATTAACTGTCAGTTTTGCGCCGGATTCGATAAACTAGACTCATAGGAGAACGACCAAAAGGTGCCCGGGACAGCAATACTACCTCGGAGACAAGTCGGCTGGAGGACGATGTATTGAATCGCGACGCAAATTGTGTGTTCCATCGTCATTATCAGGCTCTGAACGTTACAATTAACTGTCAGTTTTGCGTCGTTTTCGGAAATCTAGACTCACAGGAGAACGACCATAACGTGCCCGAGGCAGCAAGAGACCCTTGGAGACAGGGCGGCTGTAGGACGATGTATTGAATCGCGCCACAATTTGTGTGTTCCATCGTCATTAAGAGGCCCTGAACGTTACAATTAACTGTCAGTTTTGCGCCGGATTCGAAAAACTATACTCCTAGGAGAACGACCAAAAGGTGCCCGGGACAGCAATACTACCTCGGAGACAAGTCGGCTGGAGGACGATGTATTGAATCGCGACGCAAATTGTGTGTTCCATCGTCATTATCAGGCTCTGAACGTTACAATTAACTGTCAGTTTTGCGTCGTTTTCGTAAATCTAGACTCACAGGAGAACGACCATAACGTGCCCGAGGCAGCACTAGACCCTTGGAGACATGTCGGTTGGAGGACGATGTATTGAATCGCGACGCAATTTGTGTGTTCCATCGTCATTAACAGGCTCTGAACGTTACAATTAACTGTCAGTTTTGCGTCGGATTCGAAAAACTAAACTCACAGGAGAACGACGATAAGGTACCCGAGGCAGCTATAGACCCTTGGAGACAAGTCGGCTGGAGGACGATGTATTGAATCGCGACGCAATTTGTGTGTTCCATCGTCATTAAGAGGCTCTGAGCGTTACAATTAACTGTCAGTTTTGCGTCGGATTCGAAAATCTAGACTCACAGCAGAACGACCATAAGGTGCCCGAAGCAGCACTAGACCCTTGGAGACAAGTTGGCTGGAGGACGATGTATTGAATCGCGACGCAATTTGTGTGTTCCATCGTCATTAAGAGGCTCTGAACGTTACAATTAACTGTCAGTTTTGCGTCGGATTCCAAAATCAAGACTCACAGGAGAAAGACCATAAGGTGCCCGAGGCAGCACTGACCCTTGGAGACAAGTCGGCTGGAGGACGATGTATTGAATCGCGACGCAATTTGTGTGTTCCATCGTCATTAAGAGGCCCTGTACGTTACAATTAACTGTCAGTTTTGCGCCGGATTCGAAAAACTATAATCCTAGGAGAACGACCAAAAGGTGCCCGGGGCAGCAATAGTACCTCGGAGACAATTCGGCTGGAGGACGATGTATTGAATCGCGACGCAATTTTTGTGTTCCATCGTCATTAACAGGCTCTGAACGTTACAATTAACTGTCAGTTTTGCGTCGGATTCGAAAAACTAAACTCACAGGAGAACGACGATAAGGTGCCCGAGGCAGCTATAGACCCTTGGAGACAAGTCGGCTGGAGGACGATGTATTGAATCGCGACGCAATTTGTGTGTTCCATCGTCATTAAGAGGCTCTGAACGTTACAATTAACTGTCAGTTTTGCGTCGGATTCGAAAATCTAGACTCACAGGAGAACGACCATAAGGTGCCCGAGGCAGCACTGACCCTTGGAGACAAGTCGGCTGGAGGACGATGTATTGAATCGCGACGCAATTTGTGTGTTCCCTCGTCATTAAGAGGCTCTGAGCGTTATAATTAACTGTCAGTTTTGCGCCGGATTCGAAAAACTATACTCCTAGGAGAACGACCAAAAGGTGCCCGGGGCAGCAATAGTACCTCGGAGACAATTCGGCTGGAGGACGATGTATTGTATCGCGACGCAATTTGTGTGTTCCATCGTCATTAAGAGGCACTGAACGTTACAATTAACTGTCAGTTTTGCGTCGGATTCGAAAATGTAGACTCACAGGAGAACGACCATAAGGTGCCCGAGGCAGCAATAGACCCTTTCAGTCAATTCGGCTGGAGGACGATGTATTGAATCGCGACGAAAATTGTGTGTTCCATCGTCATTATCAGGCTCAGAACGTTACAATTAACTGTCAGTTTAGCGCCTGATTCGATAAACTAGACTCATAGGAGAACGACCAAAAGGTGCCCGGGACAGCAATACTACCTCGGAGACAAGGCGGAGGGAGGACTATGTATTGAATCGCGACGCAAATTGTGTGTTCCATCGTCATTATCAGGCTCTGAACGTTACAATTAACTGTCAGTTTTGCGTCGTTTTCGGAAAACTAGAGTCACAGGAGAACGACCATAACGTGCCCGAGGCAGCAAGAGACCCTTGGAGACAGGGCGGCTGTAGGTCGATGTATTGAATCGCGCCACAATTTGTGTGTTCCATCGTCATTAAGAGGCTCTGAACGTTACAATTAACTGTCAGTTTTGCGTCGGATTCGAAAATCTAGACTCACAGCAGAACGACCATAAGGTGCCCGAAGCAGCACTAGACCCTTGGAGACATGTCGGCTGGAGGACGATGTATTGAATCGCGACGCAATTTGTGTGTTCCATCGTCATTAAGAGGCTCTGAACGTTACAATTAACTGTCAGTTTTGCGTCGGATTCGAAAATCTAGACTCACAGGAGAACGACCATAAGGTGCCCGAGGCAGCACTATACCCTTGGAGACAAGTCGGCTGGAGGACGATGTATTGAATCGCGACGCAATTTGTGTGTTCCATCGTGATTAAGAGGCTCTGAACGTTACAATTAACTGTCAGTTTTGCGCCGGATTCGAAAAACAATTCTCCTAGGAGAACGACCAAAAGGTGCCCGGGGCAGCAATAGTACCTCGGAGACAAGTCGGCTGGAGGACGATGTATTGAATCGCGACGCAAATTGTGTGTTCCATCGTCATTATCAGGCTCTGAACGTTACAATTAACTGTCAGTTTTGCGTCGTTTTCGGAAAACTAGACTCACAGGAGAACGACCATAACGTGCCCGAGGCAGCAAGAGACCCTTGGAGACAGGGCGGCTGTAGGACGATGTATTGAATCGCGACGCAATTTGTGTGTTCCATCGTCATTAAGAGGCTCTGAACGTTACAATTAACTGTCAGTTTTGCGTCGGATTCGAAAATCTAGACTCACAGCAGAACGACTATAAAGTTCCCGAGGCAGCAATAGATCCTTGGAGACAATTCGGCTGGAGGACGATGTATTGAATCGCAACGCAAATTGTGTGTTCCATCGTCATTATCAGGCTCTGAACGTTACAATTAACTGTCAGTTTTGCGTCGGATTGGAAAATCTCGACTCACAGAAGATCGACCAAAAGGTGCCCGAGGCAGCACTAGACCCTTGGAGACAAGTCGGCTGGAGGACGATGTATTGAATCGCGACGCAATTTGTGTGTTCCATCGTCCATAACAGGCTCTGAACGTTACAATTAACTGTCAGTTTTGCGTCGGATTCGAAAAACTAAACTCACAGGAGAACGACGATAAGGTACCCGAGGCAGCTATAGACCCTTGGAGACAAGTCGGCTGGAGGACGATGTATTGAATCGCGACGCAATTTGTGTGTTCCATCGTCATTAAGAGGCTCTGAGCGTTATAATTAACTGTCAGTTTTGCGCCGGATTCGAAAAACTATACTTCTAGGAGAACGACCAAAAGGTGCCCGGGGCAGCAATAGTACCTCGGAGACAATTCGGCTGGAGGACGATGTATTGAATCGCGACGCAATTTGTGTGTTCCATCGTCATTAACAGGCTCTGAACGTTACAATTAACTGTTAGTTTTGCGTCGGATTCGAAAAACTAAACTCACAGGAGAACGACGATAAGGTGCCCGAGTCAGCACTAGACCCTTGGAGACAAGTCGGCTGGAGGACGATGTATTGAATCGCGACGCAATTTGTGTGTTCCATCGTCATTTAGAGGCTCTGAACGTTGCAATTAACTGTCAGTTTTGCGCCGGATTCGATAAACTAGACTCATAGGAGAACGACCAAAAGGTGCCCGGGACAGCAATACTACCTCGGAGACAAGTCGGCTGGAGGACGATGTATTGAATCGCGACGCAAATTGTGTGTTCCATCGTCATTATCAGGCTCTGAACGTTACAATTAACTGTCAGTTTTGCGTCGTTTTCGGAAATCTAGACTCACAGGAGAACGACCATAACGTGCCCGAGGCAGCAAGAGACCCTTGGAGACAGGGCGGCTGTAGCACGATGTATTGAATCGCGCCACAATTTGTGTGTTCCATCGTCATTAAGAGGCCCTGAACGTTACAATTAACTGTCAGTTTTGCGCCGGATTCGAAAAACTATACTCCTAGGAGAACGACCAAAAGGTGCCCGGGACAGCAATACTACCTCGGAGACAAGTCGGCTGGAGGACGATGTATTGAATCGCGACGCAAATTGTGTGTTCCATCGTCATTATCAGGCTCTGAACGTTACAATTAACTGTCAGTTTTGCGTCGTTTTCGTAAATCTAGACTCACAGGAGAACGACCATAACGTGCCCGAGGCAGCACTAGACCCTTGGAGACATGTCGGTTGGAGGACGATGTATTGAATCGCGACGCAATTTGTGTGTTCCATCGTCATTAACAGGCTCTGAACGTTACAATTAACTGTCAGTTTTGCGTCGGATTCGAAAAACTAAACTCACAGGAGAACGACGATAAGGTACCCGAGGCAGCTATAGACCCTTGGAGACAAGTCGGCTGGAGGACGATGTATTGAATCGCGACGCAATTTGTGTGTTCCATCGTCATTAAGAGGCTCTGAGCGTTACAATTAACTGTCAGTTTTGCGTCGGATTCGAAAATCTAGACTCACAGCAGAACGACCATAAGGTGCCCGAAGCAGCACTAGACCCTTGGAGACAAGTTGGCTGGAGGACGATGTATTGAATCGCGACGCAATTTGTGTGTTCCATCGTCATTAAGAGGCTCTGAACGTTACAATTAACTGTCAGTTTTGCGTCGGATTCCAAAATCAAGACTCACAGGAGAAAGACCATAAGGTGCCCGAGGCAGCACTGACCCTTGGAGACAAGTCGGCTGGAGGACGATGTATTGAATCGCGACGCAATTTGTGTGTTCCATCGTCATTAAGAGGCCCTGTACGTTACAATTAACTGTCAGTTTTGCGCCGGATTCGAAAAACTATAATCCTAGGAGAACGACCAAAAGGTGCCCGGGGCAGCAATAGTACCTCGGAGACAATTCGGCTGGAGGACGATGTATTGAATCGCGACGCAATTTTTGTGTTCCATCGTCATTAACAGGCTCTGAACGTTACAATTAACTGTCAGTTTTGCGTCGGATTCGAAAAACTAAACTCACAGGAGAACGACGATAAGGTGCCCGAGGCAGCTATAGACCCTTGGAGACAAGTCGGCTGGAGGACGATGTATTGAATCGCGACGCAATTTGTGTGTTCCATCGTCATTAAGAGGCTCTGAACGTTACAATTAACTGTCAGTTTTGCGTCGGATTCGAAAATCTAGACTCACAGGAGAACGACCATAAGGTGCCCGAGGCAGCACTGACCCTTGGAGACAAGTCGGCAGGAGGACGATGTATTGAATCGCGACGCAATTTGTGTGTTCCATCGTCATTAAGAGGCCCTGAACGTTACAATTAACTGTCAGTTTTGCGCCGGATTCGAAAAACTATACTCCTAGGAGAACGACCAAAAGGTGCCCGGGGCAGCAATAGTACCTCGGAGACAATTCGGCTGGAGGACGATGTATTGAATCGCGACGCAATTTGTGTGTTCCATCGTCATTAACAGGGTCTGAACGTTACAATTACCTGTCAGTTTTGCGTCGGATTCGAAAAACTAAACTCACAGGAGAACGACGATAAGGTGCCCGAGTCAGCACTAGACCCTTGGAGACAAGTCGGCTGGAGGACGATGTATTGAATCGCGACGCAATTTGTGTGTTCCATCGTCATTTAGAGGCTCTGAAGGTTACAATTAACTGTCAGTTTTGCGCCGGATTCGATAAACTAGACTCATAGGAGAACGACCAAAAGGTGCCCCGGACAGCAATACTACCTCGGAGACAAGTCGGCTGGAGGACGATGTATTGAATCGCGACGCAAATTGTGTGTTCCATCGTCATTATCAGGCTCTGAACGTTACAATTAACTGTCAGTTTTGCGTCGTTTTCGTAAATCTAGACTCACAGGAGAACGACCATAACGTGCCCGAGGCAGCACTAGACCCTTGGAGACATGTCGGTTGGAGGACGATGTATTGAATCGCGACGCAATTTGTGTGTTCCATCGTCATTAACAGGCTCTGAACGTTACAATTAACTGTCAGTTTTGCGTCGGATTCGAAAAACTAAACTCACAGGAGAACGACGATAAGGTAGACCCTTGGAGACAAGTCGGCTGGAGGACGATGTATTGAATCGCGACGCAATTTGTGTGTTCCATCGTCATTAAGAGGCTCTGAGCGTTATAATTAACTGTCAGTTTTGCGCCGGATTCGAAAAACTATACTCCTAGGAGAACGACCAAAAGGTGCCCGGGGCAGCAATAGTACCTCGGAGACAATTCGGCTGGAGGACGATGTATTGTATCGCGACGCAATTTGTGTGTTCCATCGTCATTAAGAGGCCCTGAACGTTACAATTAACTGTCAGTGTTGCGCCGGATTCGAAAAACTATACTCCTAGGAGAACGACCAAAAGGTGCCCGGGACAGCAATACTACCTCGGAGACAAGTCGGCTGGAGGACGATGTATTGAATCGCGACGCATATTGTGTGTTCCATCGTCATTATCAGGCTCTGAACGTTACAATTAACTGTCAGTTTTGCGTCGTTTTCGTAAATCTAGACTCACAGGAGAACGACCATAACGTGCCCGAGGCAGCACTAGACCCTTGGAGACATGTCGGTTGCAAGACGATGTATTGAATCGCGACGCAATTTGTGTGTTCCATCGTCATTAACAGGCTCTGAACGTTACAATTAACTGTCAGTTTTGCGTCGGATTCGAAAATCTAGACTCACAGGAGAACGACCATAAGGTGCCCGAGGCAGCACTGACCCTTGGAGACAAGTCGGATGGAGGACGATGTATTGAATCGCGACGCAATTTGTGTGTTCCCACGTCATTAAGAGGCCCTGAACGTTACAATTAACTGTCAGTTTTGTGCCGGATTCGAAAAACTATACTCCTAGGAGAACGACCAAAAGGTGCCCGGGGCAGCAATAGTACCTCGGAGACAATTCGGCTGGAGGACGATGTATTGAATCGCGACGCAATTTGTGTGTTCCATCGTCATTAACAGGCTCTGAACGTTACAATTAACTGTCAGTTTTGCGTCGGATTCGAAAAACTAAACTCACAGGAGAACGACGATAAGGTGCCCGAGGCAGCTATAGACCCTTGGAGACAAGTCGGCTGGAGGACGATGTATTGAATCGCGACGCAATTTGTGTGTTCCATCGTCATTAAGAGGCTCTGAACGTTACAATTAACTGTCAGTTTTGCGTCGTTTTCGGAAATCTAGACTCACAGGAGAACGACCATAACGTGCCCGAGGCAGCAAGAGACCCTTGGAGACAGGGCGGCTGGAGGACGATGTATTGAATCGCGCCACAATTTGTGTGTTCCATCGTCATTAAGAGGCTCTGAACGTTACAATTAACTGTCAGTTTTGCGCCGGATTCGATAAACTAGACTCATAGGAGAACGACCAAAAGGTGCCCGGGACAGCAATACTACCTCGGAGACAAGTCGGCTGGAGGACGATGTATTGAATCGCGACCCAAATTGTGTGTTCCATCGTCATTATCAGGCTCTGAACGTTACAATTAACTGTCAGTTTTGCGTCGTTTTCGGAAATCTAGACTCACAGGAGAACGACCATAACGTGCCCGAGGCAGCAAGAGACCCTTGGAGACAGGGCGGCTGTAGGACGATGTATTGAATCGCGCCACAATTTGTGTGTTCCATCGTCATTAAGAGGCTCTGAACGTTACAATTAACTGTCAGTTTTGCGTCGGATTCGAAAATCTAGACTCACAGGAGAACGACCATAAGGTGGCCGAGGCAGCACTATACCCTTGGAGACAAGTCGGCTGGAGGACGATGTATTGAATCGCGACGCAATTTGTGTGTTCCATCGTCATTAAGAGGCTCTGAGCGTTATAATTAACTGTCAGTTTTGCGCCGGATTCGAAAATCTATACTCCTAGGAGAACGACCAAAAGGAGCCCGGGGCAGCAATAGTACCTCGGAGACAATTCGGCTGGAGGACGATGTATTGTATCGCGACGCAATTTGTGTGTTCCATCGTCATTAAGAGGCCCTGAACGTTACAATTAACTGTCAGTTTTGCGCCGGATTCGAAAACTATACTCCTAGGAGAACGACCAAAAGGTGCCCGGGACAGCAATACTACCTCGGAGACAAGTCGGCTGGAGGACGATGTATTAGCCGGCCGAAGTGGCCGTGCGGTTAAAGGCGCTGCAGTCTGGAACCGCAAGGCCGCTACGGTCGCAGGTTCGAATCCTGCCTCGGGCATGGATGTTTGTGATGTCCTTAGCCATTTGAACCATTTGACGATGTATTGAATCGCGACGCATATTGTGTGTTCCATCGTCATTATCAGGCTCTGAACGTTACAATTAACTGTCAGTTTTGCGTCGTTTTCGTAAATCTAGACTCACAGGAGAACGACCATAAGGTGCCCGAGGCAGCACTAGACCCTTGGAGACATGTCGGTTGGAGGACGATGTATTGAATCGCGACGCAATTTGTGTGTTCCCACGTCATTAAGAGGCCCTGAACGTTACAATTAACTGTCAGTTTTGTGCCGGATTCGAAAAACTATACTCCTAGGAGAACGACCAAAAGGTGCCCGGGGCAGCAATAGTACCTCGGAGACAATTCGGCTGGAGGACGATGTATTGAATCGCGACGCAATTTGTGTGTTCCATCGTCATTAAGAGGCTCTGAACGTTACAATTAACTGTCAGTTTTGCGTCGGATTCGAAAATCTAGACTCACAGGAGAACGACCATAAGGTGCCCGAGGCAGCACTAGACCCTTGGAGACATGTCGGTTGGAGGACGATGTATTGAATCGCGACGCAATTTGTGTGTTCCATCGTCATTAACAGGCTCTGAACGTTACAATTAACTGTCAGTTTTGCGTCGGATTCGAAAAACTAAACTCACAGGAGAACGACGATAAGGTACCCGAGGCAGCTATAGACCCTTGGAGACAAGTCGGCTGGAGGACGATGTATTGAATCGCGACGCAATTTGTGTGTTCCATCGTCATTAAGAGGCTCTGAGCGTTATAATTAACTGTCAGTTTTGCGCCGGATTCGAAAATCTATACTCCTAGGAGAACGACCAAAAGGTGCCCGGGGCAGCAATAGTACCTCGGAGACAATTCGGCTGGAGGACGATGTATTGTATCGCGACGCAATTTGTGAGTTCCATCGTCATTAAGAGGCTCTGAACGTTACAATTAACTGTCAGTTTTGCGTCGGATTCGAAAATGTAGACTCACAGGAGAACGACCATAAGGTGCCCGAGGCAGCAATAGAGCCTTGGAAACAATTCGGCTGGAGGACGTTGTATTGAATCGCGACGAAAATTGTGTGTTCCATTGTCATTATCAGGCTCAGAACGTTACAATTAACTGTCAGTTTTGCGCCTGATTCGATAAACTAGACTCATAGGAGAACGACCAAAAGGTGCCCGGGACAGCAATACTACCTCGGAGACAAGTCGGATGGAGGACGATGTATTGAATCGCGACGCAAATTGTGTGTTCCATCGTCATTATCAGGCTATGAACGTTACAATTAACTGTCAGTTTTGCGTCGTTTTCGGAAAACTAGAGTCACAGGAGAACGACCATAACGTGCCCGAGGCAGCAAGAGACCCTTGGAGACAGGGGGGCTGTAGGACGCCGTATTGAATCGCGCTACAATTTGTGTGTTCCATCGTCATTAAGAGGCTCTGACCGTTACAATTAACTGTCAGTTTTGAGTCGGATTCGAAAATCTAGACTCACAGCAGAACGACCATAAGGTGCCCGAAGCAGCACTAGACCCTTGGAGACAAGTCGGCTGGAGGACGATGTATTGAATCGCGACGCAATTTGTGTGTTCCATCGTCATTAAGAGGCTCTGAACGTTACAATTAACTGTCAGTTTTGCGTCGGATTCGAAAATCTAGACTCACAGGAGAACGACCATAAGGTGCCCGAGGCAGCACTGACCCTTGGAGACAAGTCGGCTGGAGGACGATGTATTGAATCGCGACGCAATTTGTGTGTTCCATCGTCATTAAGAGGCCCTGAACGTTACAATTAACTGTCAGTTTTGCGCCGGATTCGAAAAACTATACTCCTAGGAGAACGACCAAAAGGTGCCCGGGGCAGCAATAGTACCTCGGAGACAATTCGGCTGGAGGACGATGTATTGAATCGCGACGCAATTTGTGTGTTCCATCGTCATTAACAGGCTCTGAACGTTACAATTAACTGTCAGTTTTGCGTCGGATTCGAAAATCTAGACTCACAGGAGAACGACCATGAGGTGCCCGAGGCAGCACTAGACCCTTGGAGACAAGTCGGCTGGAGGACGATGTATTGAATCGCGACGGAATTTGTGTGTTCCATCGTCATTAACAGGCTCTGAACGTTACAATTAACTGTCAGTATTGCGTCGGATTCGAAAAACTAAACTCACAGGAGAACGACCATAAGGTGCCCGAGGCAGCTATAGACCCTTGGAGACAAGTCGGCTGGAGGACTATGTATTGAATCGCGACGCAATTTGTGTGTTCCATCGTCATTAAGAGGCTCTGAACGCTACAATTAACTGTCAGTTTTGCGTCGGATTCGAAAATCTAGACTCACAGGAGAACGACCATAAGGTGCCCGAGGCAGCACTGACCCTTGGAGACAAGTCGGCTGGAGGACGATGCATTGAATCGCGACGCAATTTGTGTGTTCCATCGTCATCAACAGGCTCTGAACGTTACAATTAACTGTCAGTTTTGCGTCGTTTTCGAAAAACTAGCGTCACAGGAGAACGACCATAACGTGCCCGAGGCAGCAAGAGACCCTTGGAGACAGGGCGGCTGTAGGACGATGTATTGAATCGCGCCACAATTTGTGTGTTCCATCGTCATTAAGAGGCTCTGAACGTTACAATTAACTGTCAGTTTTGCGTCGGATTCGAAAATCTAGACTCACAGCAGAACGACCATAAGGTGCCCGAAGCAGCACTAGACCCTTGGAGACAAGTCGGCTGGAGGACGATGTATTGAATCGCGACGCAATTTGTGTGTTCCATCGTCATTAAGAGGCTCTGAACGCTACAATTAACTGTCAGTTTTGCGTCGGATTCGAAAATCTAGACTCACAGGAGAACGACCATAAGTTGCCCGAGGCTGCACTGACCCTTGGAGACAAGTCGGCTGGAGGACGCAATTTGTGTGTTCCATCGTCATTAAGAGGCCCTGAACGTTACAATTAACTGTCAGTTTTGCGCCGGATTCGAAAAACTATACTCCTAGGAGAACGACCAAAAGGTGCCCGGGGCAGCAATAGTACCTCGGAGACAATTCGGCTGGAGGACGATGTATTGAATCGCGACGCAATTTGTGTGTTCCATCGTCATTAACAGGCTCTGGACGTTACAATTAACTGTCAGTTTTGCGTCGGATTCGAGAAACTAAACTCACAGGAGAACGACGATAAGGTGCCGGAGGCAGCTATAGACCCTTGGAGACAAGTCGGCTGGAGGACGATGTATTGAATCGCGACGCAATTTGTGTGTTCCATCGTCAATAACAGGCTCTGAACGTTACAATTAACTGTCAGTTTTGCGTCGGATTCGAAAATCTAGACTCACAGGAGAACGACCATGAGGTGCCCGAGGCAGCACTAGACCCTTGGAGACAAGTCGGCTGGAGGACGATGTATTGAATCGCGACGCAATTTGTGTGTTCCATCGTGATTAAGAGGCTCTGAACGTTACAATTAACTGTCAGTTTTGCGCCGGTTTCGAAAAACAATACTCCTAGGAGAACGAACAAAAGGTGCCCGGGGCAGCAATAGTACCTCGGAGACAATTCGGCTGGAGGACGATGTATTGAGTCGCGACGCAATTTGTGTGTTCCATCGTCATTAACAGGCTCTGAACGTTACAATTAACTGTCAGTTTTGCGTCGGATTCGAAAAACTAAACTCAAAGGAGAAAGTCGATAAGGTAACCGAGGCAGCTATAGACCCTTGGTGACAAGTCGGCTGGAGGACGATGTATTGAATCGCGACGCAATTTGTGTGTTCCATCGTCATTAAGAGGCTCTGGACGTTACAAATAACTGTCAGTTTTGCGTCGGATTCGAAAATCTAGACTCACAGGAGAACGACCATAAGGTGCCCGAGGCAGCACTAGACCCTTGGAGACAAGTCGGCTGGAGGACGATGTATTGAATCGCGACGCAATTTGTGTGTTCCATCGTCATTAAGAGGCTCTGAACGTTACAATTAATTGTCAGTTTTGAGCCGGATTCGAAAAATTATACTCCTAGGAGAACGACCAAAAGGTGCCCGGGGCAGCAATAGTACCTCGCAGACAATTGGGCTGGGGGACGATGTATTGAATCGCGACGCAATTTGTGTGTTCCATCGTCATTAACAGGCTCTGAACGTTACAATTAACTGTCAGTTTTGCGTCGGATTCGAAAAACTAAACTCACAGGAGAACGACCATAAGGTGCCCGAGGCAGCTATAGACCCTTGGAGACAAGTCGGCTGGAGGACTATGTATTGAATCGCGACGCAATTTGTGTGTTCCATCGTCATTAAGAGGCTCTGAACGCTACAATTAACTGTCAGTTTTGCGTCGGATTCGAAAATCTAGACTCACAGGAGAACGACCATAAGGTGCCCGAGGCAGCACTGACCCTTGGAGACAAGTCGGCTGGAGGACGATGTATTGAATCGCGACGCAATTTGTGTGTTCCATCGTCATTAAGAGGCCCTGAACGTTACAATTAACTGTCAGTTTTGCGCCGGATTCGAAAAACTATACTCCTAGGAGAACGACCAAAAGGTGCACGGGGCAGCAATAGTACCTCGGAGACAATTCGGCTGGAGGACGATGTATTGAATCGCGACGCAATTTGTGTGTTCCATCGTCATTAACAGGCTCTGAACGTTACAATTAACTGTCAGTTTTGCGTCGGATTCGAAAAACTAAACTCACAGGAGAACGACGATAAGGTGCCCGAGGCAGCTATAGACCCTTGGAGACAAGTCGGCTGGAGGACGATGTATTGAATCGCGACGCAATTTGTGTGTTCCATCGTCATTAACAGGCTCTGAACGTTACAATTAACTGTCAGTTTTGCGTCGGATTCGAAAATCTAGACTCACAGGAGAACGACCATGAGGTGCCCGAGGCAGCACTAGACCCTTGGAGACAAGTCGGCTGGAGGACGATGTATTGAATCTCGACGCAATTTGTGTGTTCCATCGTGATTAAGAGGCTCTGAACGTTACAATTAACTGTCAGTTTTGCGTCGGATTCGAAAATCTAGACTCACAGGAGAACGACCATAAGGTGCCCGAGGCAGCACTGACCCTTGGAGACAAGTCGGCTGGAGGACGATATATTGAATCGCGACGCAATTTGTGTGTTCCATCGTCATTAAGAGGCTCTGAACGTTACAATTAACTGTCAGTTTTGCGTCGTTTTCGAAAAACTAGAGTCACAGGAGAACGACCATAACGTGCCCGAGGCAGCAAGAGACCCTTGGAGACAGGGCGGCTGTAGGACGATGTATTGAATCGCGCCGCAATTTGTGTGTTCCATCGTCATTAAGAGGCTCTGAACGTTACAATTAACTGTCAGTTTTGCGTCGGATTCGAAAATCTAGACTCACAGCAGAACGACTATAAAGTTCCCGAGGCAGCACTAGACCCTTGGAGACAAGTCGGCTGGAGGACGATGTATTGAATCGCGACGCAATTTGTGTGTTCCATCGTCATTATGAGGCTCTGAACGTTACAATTAACTGTCAGTTTTGCGTCGGATTCGAAAATATAGACTCACAGGAGAACGACCATAAGGTGCCCGAGGCAGCACTAGACCCTTGGAGGCAAGTCGGCTGGAGGACGATGTATTGAATCGCGACGCAATTTGTGTGTTCCATCGTCATTAAGAGGCTCTGAACGTTACATTTAACTGTCAGTTTTGCGCCGGATTCGAAAAACTATACTCCTAGGAGAACGACCAAAAGGTGCCCGGGGCAGCAATAGTACCTCGGAGACAATTCGGCTGGAGGACGATGTATTGAATCGCGACGCAATTTGTGTGTTCCATCGTCATTAACAGGCTCTGAACGTTACAATTAACTGTCAGTTTTGCGTCGGATTCGAGAAACTAAACTCACAGGAGAACGACGATAAGGTGCCGGAGGCAGCTATAGACCCTTGGAGACAAGTCGGCTGGAGGACGATGTATTGAATCGCGACGCAATTTGTGTGTTCCATCGTCATTAACAGGCTCTGAACGTTACAATTAACTGTCAGTTTTGCGTCGGAATCGAAAATCTAGACTCACAGGAGAACGACCATGAGGTGCCCGAGGCAGCACTAGACCCTTGGAGACAAGTCGGCTGGAGGACGATGTATTGAATCGCGACGCAATTTGTGTGTTCCATCGTGATTAAGAGGCTCTGAACGTTACAATTAACTGTCAGTTTTGCGCCGGATTCGAAAAACATAACTCCTAGGAGAACGACCAAAAGGTGCCCGGGGCAGCAATAGTACCTCGGAGACAATTCGGCTGGAGGACGATGTATTGAATCGCGACGCAATTTGTGTGTTCCATCGTCATTAACAGGCTCTGAACGTTACAATTAACTGTCAGTTTTGCGTCGGATTCGAAAAACTAAACTCAAAGGAGAAAGACGATAAGGTAACCGAGGCAGCTATAGACCCTTGGTGACAAGTCGGCTGGAGGACGATGTATTGAATCGCGACGCAATTTGTGTGTTCCATCGTCATTAAGAGGCTCTGGACGTTACAAATAACTGTCAGTTTTGCGTCGGATTCGAAAATCTAGACTCACAGGAGAACGACCATAAGGTGCCCGAGGCAGCACTAGACCCTTGGAGACAAGTCGGCTGGAGGACGATGTATTGAATCGCGACGCAATTTGTGTGTTCCATCGTCATTAAGAGGCTCTGAACGTTACAATTAACTGTCAGTTTTGAGCCGGATTCGAAAAATTATACTCCTAGGAGAACGACCAAAAGGTGCCCGGGGCAGCAATAGTACCTCGCAGACAATTCGGCTGGAGGACGATGTATTGAATCGCGACGCAATTTGTGTGTTCCATCGTCATTAACAGGCTCTGAACGTTACAATTAACTGTCAGTTGTGCGTCGGATTCGAAAAACTAAACTCACAGGAGAACGACCATAAGGTGCCCGAGGCAGCTATAGACCCTTCGAGACAAGTCGGCTGGAGGACTATGTATTGAATCGCGACGCAATTTGTGTGTTCCATCGTCATTAAGAGGCTCTGAACGCTACAATTAACTGTCAGTTTTTCGTCGGATTCGAAAATCTAGACTCACAGGAGAACGACCATAAGGTGCCCGAGGCAGCACTGACCCTTGGAGACAAGTCGGCTGGAGGACGATGTATTGAATCGCGACGCAATTTGTGTGTTCCATCGTCATTAAGAGGCCCTGAACGTTACAATTAACTGTCAGTTTTGCGCCGGATTCGAAAAACTATACTCCTAGGAGAACGACCAAAAGGTGCCCGGGGCAGCAATAGTACCTCGGAGACAATTCGGCTGGAGGACGATGTATTGAATCGCGACGCAATTTGTGTGTTCCATCGTCATTAAGAGGCTCTGAACGTTACAATTAACTGTCAGTTTTGCGTCGGATTCGAAAAACTAAACTCACAGGAGAACGACGATAAGGTGCCCGAGGCAGCTATAGACCCTTGGAGACAAGTCGGCTGGAGGACGATGTATTGAATCGCGACGCAATTTGTGTGTTCCATCGTCATTAACAGGCTCTGAACGTTACAATTAACTGTCAGTTTTGCGTCGGTTTCGAAAATCTAGACTCACAGGAGAACGACCATGAGGTGCCCGAGGCAGCACTAGACCCTTGGAGACAAGTCGGCTGGAGGACGATGTATTGAATCTCGACGCAATTTGTGTGTTCCATCGTGATTAAGAGGCTCTGAACGTTACAATTAACTGTCAGTTTTGCGCCGGATTCGAAAAACAATACTCCTAGGAGAACGAGCAAAAGGTGCCCGGGGCAGCAGCAATAGTACCTCGGAGACAATTCGGCTGGAGGACGATGTATTGAATCGCGACGCAATTTGTGTGTTCCGTCGTCATTAACAGGCTCTGAACGTTACAATTAACTGTCAGTTTTGCGTCGGATTCGCAAAACTAAACTCACAGGAGAACGACGATAAGGTGCCCGAGGCAGCTATAGACCCTTGGAGACAAGTCGGCTGGAGGACGATGTATTGAATCGCGACGCAATTTGTGTGTCCCATCGTCATTAAAAGGCTCTGAACGTTACAATTAACTGTCAGTTTTGCGTCGGATTCGAAAATGTAGACTCACAGGAGAACGACCATAAGGTGCCCGAGGCAGCAATAGACCCTTGGAGACAATTCGGCTGGAGGACGATGTATTGAATCGCGACGAAAATTGTGTGTTCCATCGTCATTATCAGGCTCAGAACGTTACAATTAACTGTTTTGCGTCGGATTCGAAAATCTAGACTCACAGAAGAACGACCATTAGGGCCCCGAGGCAGCACTAGACCCATGGAGACAAGTCGGCTGGAGGACGAAGTATTGAATCGCGACGCAATTTGTGTGTTCCATCGTCATTAAGAGGCTCTGAACGTTACAATTAACTGTCAGTTTTGCGCCTGATTCGATAAACTAGACTCATAGGAGAACGACCAAAAGGTGCCCGGGACAGCAATACTACCTCGGAGACAAGTCGGCTGGAGGACGATGTATTGAATCGCGACGCAAATTGTGTGTTCCATCGTCATTATCAGGCTCTGAACGTTACAATTAACTGTCAGTTTTGCGTCGTTTTCGGAAAACTAGACTCACAGGAGAACGACCATAACGTGCCCGAGGCAGCAAGAGACCCTTGGAGACAGGGCGGCTGTAGGACGATGTATTGAATCGCGCCACAATTTGTGTGTTCCATCGTCATTAAGAGGCTCTGAACGTTACAATTAACTGTCAGTTTTGCGTCGGATTCGAAAATCTAGACTCACAGGAGAACGACCATAAGGTGCCCGAGGCAGCACTAGACCCTTGGAGACAAGTCGGCTGGAGGACGATGTATTGAATCGCGACGCAATTTGTGTGTTCCATCGTCATTAAGAGGCTCTTAACGTTACAATTAACTGTTAGTTTTGCGTCGGATTCGAAAATCTAGACTCACAGGAGAACGACCATAAGGTGCCCGAGGCAGCACTAGACCCTTGGAGTCAAGTCGGCTGAAGGACGATGTATTGAATCGCGACGCAATTTGTGTGTTCCATCGTCATGAAGAGGCTCTGAACGTTACAATTAACTGTCAGTTTTGAGCCGGATTCGAAAAATTATACTCCTAGGAGAACGACCAAAAGGTGCCCGGGGCAGCAATAGTACCTCGGAGACAATTCGGCTGGAGGACGATGTATTGAATCGCGACGCAATTTGTGTGTTCCATCGTCATTAACAGGCTCTGAACGTTACTATTAACTGTCAGTTTTGCGTCGGATTCGAAAAACTAAACTCACAGGAGAACGACCATAAGGTGCCCGAGGCAGCTATAGACCCTTGGAGACAAGTTGGCTGGAGGACTATGTATTGAATCGCGACGCAATTTGTGTGTTCCATCGTCATTAAGAGGCTCTGAACGCTACAATTAACTGTCAGTTTTGCGTCGGATTCGAAAATCTAGACTCACAGGGGAACGACCATGAGGTGCCCGAGGCAGCACTAGACCCTTGGAGACAAGTCGGCTGGAGGACGATGTATTGAATCGCGACGCAATTTGTGTGTCCCATCGTCATTAAGAGGCTCTGAACGTTACAATTAACTTTCAGTTTTGCGCCGGATTCGAAAACTATACTCCTAGGACAACGACCAAAAGGTGCCCGGGGCAGCAATAGTACCTCGGAGACAATTCGGCTGGAGGACGATGTATTGAATCGCGACGCAATTTGTGTGTTCCATCGTCATTAACAGGCTCTGAACGTTACAATTAACTGTCAGTTTTGCGTCGGATTCGAAAAACTAAACTCACAGGAGAACGACGATAAGGTGCCCGAGGCAGCTATAGACCCTTGGAGACAAGTCGGCTGGAGGACGATGTATTGAATCGCGACGCAATTTGTGTGTTCCATCGTCATTAAGAGGCTCTGAACTTTACAATTAGCTGACAGTTTTGCGCCGGATTCGAAAATCTAGACTCACAGGGGAACGACCATGAGGTGCCCGAGGCAGCACTAGACCCTTGGAGACAAGTCGGCTGGAGGACGATGTATTGAATCGCGACGCAATTTGTGTGTTCCATCGTCATTAAGAGGCTCTGAACGTTACAATTAACTGTCAGTTTTGCGCCTGATTCGATAAACTAGACTCATAGGAGAACGACCAAAAGGTGCCCGGGACAGCAATACTACCTCGGAGACAAGTCGGCTGGAGGACGATGTATTGAATCGCGACGCAAATTGTGTGTTCCATCGTCATTATCAGGCTCTGAACGTTACAATTAACTGTCAGTTTTGCGTCGTTTTCGGAAAACTAGACTCACAGGAGAACGACCATAACGTGCCCGAGGCAGCAAGAGACCCTTGGAGACAGGGCGGCTGTAGGACGATGTATTGAATCGCGCCACAATTTGTGTGTTCCATCGTCATTAAGAGGCTCTGAACGTTACAATTAACTGTCAGTTTTGCGTCGGATTCGAAAATCTAGACTCACAGGAGAACGACCATAAGGTGCCCGAGGCAGCACTAGACCCTTGGAGACAAGTCGGCTGGAGGACGATGTATTGAATCGCGACGCAATTTGTGTGTTCCATCGTCATTAAGAGGCTCTTAACGTTACAATTAACTGTCAGTTTTGCGTCGGATTCGAAAATCTAGACTCACAGGAGAACGACCATAAGGTGCCCGAGGCAGCACTAGACCCTTGGAGACAAGTCGGCTGGAGGACGATGTATTGAATCGCGACGCAATTTGTATGTTCCATCGTCATTAAGAGGCTCTGAAGTTACAATTAACTATCAGTTTTGAGCCGGATTCGAAAAACTATACTCCTAGGAGAACGACCAAAAGGTGCCCGGGGCAGCAATAGTATCTCGGAGACAATTCGGCTGGAGGACGATGTATTGAATCGCGACGCAATTTGTGTGTTCCATCGTCATTAACAGGCTCTGAACGTTACAATTAACTGTCAGTTTTGCGTCGGATCCGAAAAACTAAACTCACAGGAGAACGACGATAAGGTGCCCGAGGCAGCTATAGACCCTTGGAGATAAGTCGGCTGGAGGACGATGTATTGAATCGCGACGCAATTTGTGTGTTCCATCGTCATTAAGAGGCTCTGAACGTTACAATTAACAGTCAGTTTTGCGCCGGATTCGAAAAACTATACTCCTAGGAGAACGACCAAAAGGTGCCCGGGGCAGCAATAGTGCCTCGGAGACAAGTCGGCTGGAGGACGATGTTTTGAATCGCGACGCAATTTGTGTGTTCCATCGTCATTAAGAGGCTCTGAACGTTACAATTAACTGTCAGTTTTGCGCCGGATTCGAAAAACTATACTCCTAGGAGAACGACCAAAAGGTGCCCGGGGCAGCAATAGTACCTCGGAGACAATTCGGCTGGAGGACGATGTATTGAATCGCGACGCATTTTGTGTGTTCCATCGTCATTAAGAGGCTCTGAACGTTACAATTAACTGTTAGTTTTGCGTCGGATTCGAAAAACTAAACTCACAGGAGAACGACGATAAAGTGCCCGAGGCAGCTATAGACCCTTGGAGACAAGTCGGCTGGAGGACGATGTATTGAATCGCGACGCAATTTGTGTGTTCCATCGTCATTAAGAGGCTCTGAACGTTACAATTAACTGTCAGTTTTGCGTCGGATTCGAAAATCTAGACTCACAGGAGAACGACCATAAGGTGCCCGAGGCAGCACTAGACCCTTGGAGACAAGTCGGCTGGAGGACGATGTATTGAATCGCGACGCAATTTGTGTGTTCCATCGTCATTAAGAGGCTCTTAACGTTACAATTAACTGTTAGTTTTGCGTCGGATTCGAAAATCTAGACTCACAGGAGAACGACCATAAGGTGCCCGAGGCAGCACTAGACCCTTGGAGTCAAGTCGGCTGAAGGACGATGTATTGAATCGCGACGCAATTTGTGTGTTCCATCGTCATGAAGAGGCTCTGAACGTTACAATTAACTGTCAGTTTTGAGCCGGATTCGAAAAATTATACTCCTAGGAGAACGACCAAAAGGTGCCCGGGGCAGCAATAGTACCTCGGAGACAATTCGGCTGGAGGACGATGTATTGAATCGCGACGCAATTTGTGTGTTCCATCGTCATTAACAGGCTCTGAACGTTACTATTAACTGTCAGTTTTGCGTCGGATTCGAAAAACTAAACTCACAGGAGAACGACCATAAGGTGCCCGAGGCAGCTATAGACCCTTGGAGACAAGTTGGCTGGAGGACTATGTATTGAATCGCGACGCAATTTGTGTGTTCCATCGTCATTAAGAGGCTCTGAACGCTACAATTAACTGTCAGTTTTGCGTCGGATTCGAAAATCTAGACTCACAGGGGAACGACCATGAGGTGCCCGAGGCAGCACTAGACCCTTGGAGACAAGTCGGCTGGAGGACGATGTATTGAATCGCGACGCAATTTGTGTGTCCCATCGTCATTAAGAGGCTCTGAACGTTACAATTAACTTTCAGTTTTGCGCCGGATTCGAAAACTATACTCCTAGGACAACGACCAAAAGGTGCCCGGCGCAGCAATAGTACCTCGGAGACAATTCGGCTGGAGGACGATGTATTGAATCGCGACGCAATTTGTGTGTTCCATCGTCATTAACAGGCTCTGAACGTTACAATTAACTGTCAGTTTTGCGTCGGATTCGAAAAACTAAACTCACAGGAGAACGACGATAAGGTGCCCGAGGCAGCTATAGACCCTTGGAGACAAGTCGGCTGGAGGACGATGTATTGAATCGCGACGCAATTTGTGTGTTCCATCGTCATTAAGAGGCTCTGAACTTTACAATTAGCTGACAGTTTTGCGCCGGATTCGAAAATCTAGACTCACAGGGGAACGACCATGAGGTGCCCGAGGCAGCACTAGACCCTTGGAGACAAGTCGGCTGGAGGACGATGTAT
Organism: Schistocerca nitens; assembly: GCF_023898315.1. Classification (NCBI taxonomy): domain Eukaryota; kingdom Metazoa; phylum Arthropoda; class Insecta; order Orthoptera; family Acrididae; genus Schistocerca; species Schistocerca nitens. The sequence continues at coordinate 234,419,026 of NC_064623.1, read as the reverse complement.
TGAATCGCGACGCAATTTGTGTGTTCCATCGTCATTAAGAGGCTCTGAACGTTACAATTAACTGTCAGTTTTGCGCCTGATTCGATAAACTAGACTCATAGGAGAACGACCAAAAGGTGCCCGGGACAGCAATACTACCTCGGAGACAAGTCGGCTGGAGGACGATGTATTGAATCGCGACGCAAATTGTGTGTTCCATCGTCATTATCAGGCTCTGAACGTTACAATTAACTGTCAGTTTTGCGTCGTTTTCGGAAAACTAGACTCACAGGAGAACGACCATAACGTGCCCGAGGCAGCAAGAGACCCTTGGAGACAGGGCGGCTGTAGGACGATGTATTGAATCGCGCCACAATTTGTGTGTTCCATCGTCATTAAGAGGCTCTGAACGTTACAATTAACTGTCAGTTTTGCGTCGGATTCGAAAATCTAGACTCACAGGAGAACGACCATAAGGTGCCCGAGGCAGCACTAGACCCTTGGAGACAAGTCGGCTGGAGGACGATGTATTGAATCGCGACGCAATTTGTGTGTTCCATCGTCATTAAGAGGCTCTTAACGTTACAATTAACTGTCAGTTTTGCGTCGGATTCGAAAATCTAGACTCACAGGAGAACGACCATAAGGTGCCCGAGGCAGCTATAGACCCTTGGAGATAAGTCGGCTGGAGGACGATGTATTGAATCGCGACGCAATTTGTGTGTTCCATCGTCATTAAGAGGCTCTGAACGTTACAATTAACAGTCAGTTTTGCGCCGGATTCGAAAAACTATACTCCTAGGAGAACGACCAAAAGGTGCCCGGGGCAGCAATAGTGCCTCGGAGACAAGTCGGCTGGAGGACGATGTTTTGAATCGCGACGCAATTTGTGTGTTCCATCGTCATTAAGAGGCTCTGAACGTTACAATTAACTGTCAGTTTTGCGCCGGATTCGAAAAACTATACTCCTAGGAGAACGACCAAAAGGTGCCCGGGGCAGCAATAGTACCTCGGAGACAATTCGGCTGGAGGACGATGTATTGAATCGCGACGCATTTTGTGTGTTCCATCGTCATTAAGAGGCTCTGAACGTTACAATTAACTGTTAGTTTTGCGTCGGATTCGAAAAACTAAACTCACAGGAGAACGACGATAAAGTGCCCGAGGCAGCTATAGACCCTTGGAGACAAGTCGGCTGGAGGACGATGTATTGAATCGCGACGCAATTTGTGTGTTCCATCGTCATTAAGAGGCTCTGAACGTTACAATTAACTGTCAGTTTTGCGTCGTTTTCGGGAAACTAGACTCACAGGAGAACGACCATAAGGTGCCCGAGGCGGCGCTAGGCCCTTGGAGACAGGTCGGCTGGAGGACGATGTATTGAATCGCGACGCAATTTGTGTGTTCCATCGTCATTAAGAGGCTCTGAACGTTACTATTAACTGTCAGTTTTGCGTCGGATTGGAAAATCTCGACTCACAGAAGAACGACCATAAGGTGCCCGAGGCAGCACTAGACCCTTGGAGACAAGTCGGCTGGAGGACGATGTATTGAATCGCGACGCAATTTGTGTGTTCCATCGTCATTATCAGGCTCTGAACGTTACAATTAACTGTCAGTTTTGCGTCGTTTTCGGAAAACAAGACTAACAGGAGAACGACCATAACGTGCCCGAGGGAGCAAGAGACCCTTGGAGACAGGGCGGCTGTAGGACGATTTATTGAATCGCGCCACAATTTGTGTGTTCCATCGTCATTAAGAGGCTCTGAACGTTACAATTAACTGTCAGTTTTGCGTCGGATTCGAAAATCTAGACTCACAGGAGAACGACCATAAGGTGCCCGAGGCAGCACTAGACCCTTGGAGACAAGTCGGCTGGAGGACGATGTATTGAATCGCGACGCAATTTGTGTGTTCCATCGTCATTAAGAGGCTCTGAACGTTACAATTAACTGTCAGTTTTGCGCCGGATTCGAAAAACTATTCTCCTAGGAGAACGACCAAAAGGTGCCCGGGGCAGCAATAGTACCTCGGAGACAATTCGGCTGGAGGACGATGTATTGAATCGCGACGCAATTTGTGTGTTCCATCGTCATTAACAGGCTCTGAACGTTACAATTAACTGTCAGTTTTGCGTCGGATTCGCAAAACTAAACTCACAGGAGAACGACGATAAGGTGCCCGAGGCAGCTATAGACCCTTGGAGACAAGTCGGCTGGAGGACGATGTATTGAATCGCGACGCAATTTGTGTGTTCCATCGTCATTTAGAGGCTCTGAACGTTACAATTAACTGTCAGTTTTGCGTCGGATTCGAAAATGTAGACTCACAGGAGAACGACCATAAGGTGCCCGAGGCAGCAATAGACCCTTGGAGACAATTCGGCTGGAGGACGATGTATTGAATCGCGACGAAAATTGTGTGTTCCATCGTCATTATCAGGCTCAGAACGTTACAATTAACTGTCAGTTTTGCGTCGGATTCGAAAATCTAGACTCACAGAAGAACGACCATAAGGGGCCCGAGGCAGCACTAGACCCTTGGAGACAAGTCCGCTGGAGGACGAAGTATTGAATCGCGACGCAATTTGTGTGTTCCATCGTCATTAAGAGGCTCTGAACGTTACAATTAACTGTCAGTTTTGCGCCTGATTCGATAAACTAGACTCATAGGAGAACGACCAAAAGGTGCCCGGGACAGCAAAACTACTTCGGAGACAAGTCGGCTGGAGGACGATGTATTGAATCGCGACGCAAATTGTGTGTTCCATCGTCATTATCAGGCTCTGAACGTTGCAATTAACTGTCAGTTTTGCGTCGTTTTCGGAAAACTAGACTCACAGGAGAACGACCATAATGTGCCCGAGGCAGCAAGAGACCCTTGGAGACAGGGCGGCTGTAGGACGATGTATTGAATCGCGCCACAATTTGTGTGTTCCATCGTCATTAAGAGGCTCGGAACGTTACAATTAACTGTCAGTTTTGCGTCGGATTCGAAAATCTAGACTCACAGGAGAACGACCATAAGGTGCCCGAGGCAGCACTAGACCCTTGGAGACAAGTCGGCTGGAGGACGATGTATTGAATCGCGACGCAATTTGTGTGTTCCATCGTCATTAAGAGGCTCTGAACGTTACAATTAACTGTCAGTTTTGCGTCGGATTCGCAAATCTAGACTCACAGGAGAACGACCATAAGGTGCCCGAGGCAGCACTAGACCCTCGGAGACAAGTCGGCTGGAGGACGATGTATTGAATCGCGACGCAATTTGTGTGTTCCATCGTCATTAAGAGGCTCTGAACGTTACAATTAACTGTCAGTTTTGCGCCGGATTCGAAAAACTATTCTCCTAGGAGAACGACCAAAAGGTGCCCGGCGCAGCAATAGTACCTCGGAGACAATTCGGCTGGAGGACGATGTATTGAATCGCGACGCAATTTGTGTGTTCCATCGTCATTAACAGGCTCTGAACGTTACAATTAACTGTCAGTTTTGCGCCGGATTCGCAAAACTAAACTCACAGGAGAACGACGATAAGGTGCCCGAGGCAGCTATAGACCCTTGGAGACAAGTCCGCTGGAGGAGGATGTATTGAATCGCGACGCAATTTGTGTGTTCCATCGTCATTAAGAGGCTCTGAACGTTACAATTAACTGTCAGTTTTGCGCCTGTTTCGATAAACTAGACTCATAGGAGAACGACCAAAAGGTGCCCGGGACAGCAATACTACTTCGGAGACAAGTCGGCTGGAGGACGATGTATTGAATCGCGACGCAAATTGTGTGTTCGATCGTCATTATCAGGCTCTGAACGTTGCAATTAACTGTCAGTTTTGCGTCGTTTTCGGAAAACTAGACTCACAGGAGAACGACCATAACGTGCCCGAGGCAGCAAGAGACCCTTGGAGACAGGGCGGCTGTAGGACGATGTATTGAATCGCGCCGCAATTTGTGTGTTCCATCGTCATTAACAGGCTCTGAACGTTACAATTAACTGTCAGTTTTGCGTCGGATTCGAAAATCTAGACTCACAGGAGAACGACCATAAGGTGCCCGAGGCAGCACTAGACCCTTGGAGACAAGTCGGCTGGAGGACGATGTATTGAATCGCGACGCAATTTGTGTGTTCCATCGTCATTAAGAGGCTCTGAACGTTACAATTAACTGTCAGTTTTGCGTCGGATTCGAAAATGTAGACTCACAGGAGAACGACCATGAGTTGCCCGAGGCAGCACTAGACCCTTGGAGACAAGTCGGCTGGAGGACGATGTATTGATTCGCGACGCAATTTGTGTGTTCCATCGTCATTAAGAGGCTCTGAACGTTACAATTAACTGTCAGTTTTGCGCCGGATTCGAAAAACTATACTCCTAGGAGAACGACCAAAAGGTGCCCGGGGCAGCAATAGTACCTCGGAGACAATTCGGCTGGAGGACGATGTATTGAATCGCGACGCAATTTGTGTGTTCCATCGTCATTAACAGGCTCTGAACGTTACAATTAACTGTCAGTTTTGCGTCGGATTCGCAAAACTAAACTCACAGGAGAACGACGATAAGGTGCCCGAGGCAGCTATAGACCCTTGGAGACAAGTCCGCTGGAGGACGATGTATTGAATCGCGACGCAATTTGTGTGTTCCATCGTCATTAAGAGGCTCTGAACGTTACAATTAACTGTCAGTTTTGCGCCTGTTTCGATAAACTAGACTCATAGGAGAACGACGATAAGGTGCCCGGGACAGCAATACTACTTCGGAGACAAGTCGGCTGGAGGACGATGTATTGAATCGCGACGCAATTTGTGTGTTCCATCGTGATTAAGAGGCTCTGAACGTTACAATTAACTGTCAGTTTTGCGTCGTTTTCGGAAAACTAGACTCACAGGAGAACGACCATAAGGTGCCCGAGGCAGCGCTAGACCCTTGGAGACAAGTCGGCTGGAGGACGATGTATTGAATCGCGACGCAATTTGTGTGTTCCATCGTCATTAAGAGGCTCTGAACGTTACAATTAACTGTCAGTTTTGCGCCTGATTCGATAAACTAGACTCATAGGAGAACGACCAAAAGGTGCCCGGGACAGCAAAACTACTTCGGAGACAAGTCGGCTGGAGGACGATGTATTGAATCGCGACGCAAATTGTGTGTTCCATCGTCATTATCAGGCTCTGAACGTTGCAATTAACTGTCAGTTTTGCGTCGTTTTCGGAAAACTAGACTCACAGGAGAACGACCATAATGTGCCCGAGGCAGCAAGAGACCCTTGGAGACAGGGCGGCTGTAGGACGATGTATTGAATCGCGCCACAATTTGTGTGTTCCATCGTCATTAAGAGGCTCGGAACGTTACAATTAACTGTCAGTTTTGCATCGGATTCGAAAATCTAGACTCACAGGAGAACGACCATAAGGTGCCCGAGGCAGCACTAGACCCTTGGAGACAAGTCGGCTGGAGGACGATGTATTGAATCGCGACGCAATTTGTGTGTTCCATCGTCATTAAGAGGCTCTGAACGTTACAATTAACTGTCAGTTTTGCGTCGGATTCGCAAATCTAGACTCACAGGAGAACGACCATAAGGTGCCCGAGGCAGCACTAGACCCTCGGAGACAAGTCGGCTGGAGGACGATGTATTGAATCGCGACGCAATTTGTGTGTTCCATCGTCATTAAGAGGCTCTGAACGTTACAATTAACTGTCAGTTTTGCGCCGGATTCGAAAAACTATTCTCCTAGGAGAACGACCAAAAGGTGCCCGGCGCAGCAATAGTACCTCGGAGACAATTCGGCTGGAGGACGATGTATTGAATCGCGACGCAATTTGTGTGTTCCATCGTCATTAACAGGCTCTGAACGTTACAATTAACTGTCAGTTTTGCGCCGGATTCGCAAAACTAAACTCACAGGAGAACGACGATAAGGTGCCCGAGGCAGCTATAGACCCTTGGAGACAAGTCCGCTGGAGGAGGATGTATTGAATCGCGACGCAATTTGTGTGTTCCATCGTCATTAAGAGGCTCTGAACGTTACAATTAACTGTCAGTTTTGCGCCTGTTTCGATAAACTAGACTCATAGGAGAACGACCAAAAGGTGCCCGGGACAGCAATACTACTTCGGAGACAAGTCGGCTGGAGGACGATGTATTGAATCGCGACGCAAATTGTGTGTTCGATCGTCATTATCAGGCTCTGAACGTTGCAATTAACTGTCAGTTTTGCGTCGTTTTCGGAAAACTAGACTCACAGGAGAACGACCATAACGTGCCCGAGGCAGCAAGAGACCCTTGGAGACAGGGCGGCTGTAGGACGATGTATTGAATCGCGCCGCAATTTGTGTGTTCCATCGTCATTAACAGGCTCTGAACGTTACAATTAACTGTCAGTTTTGCGTCGGATTCGAAAATCTAGACTCACAGGAGAACGACCATAAGGTGCCCGAGGCAGCACTAGACCCTTGGAGACAAGTCGGCTGGAGGACGATGTATTGAATCGCGACGCAATTTGTGTGTTCCATCGTCATTAAGAGGCTCTGAACGTTACAATTAACTGTCAGTTTTGCGTCGGATTCGAAAATGTAGACTCACAGGAGAACGACCATGAGTTGCCCGAGGCAGCACTAGACCCTTGGAGACAAGTCGGCTGGAGGACGATGTATTGATTCGCGACGCAATTTGTGTGTTCCATCGTCATTAAGAGGCTCTGAACGTTACAATTAACTGTCAGTTTTGCGCCGGATTCGAAAAACTATACTCCTAGGAGAACGACCAAAAGGTGCCCGGGGCAGCAATAGTACCTCGGAGACAATTCGGCTGGAGGACGATGTATTGAATCGCGACGCAATTTGTGTGTTCCATCGTCATTAACAGGCTCTGAACGTTACAATTAACTGTCAGTTTTGCGTCGGATTCGCAAAACTAAACTCACAGGAGAACGACGATAAGGTGCCCGAGGCAGCTATAGACCCTTGGAGACAAGTCCGCTGGAGGACGATGTATTGAATCGCGACGCAATTTGTGTGTTCCATCGTCATTAAGAGGCTCTGAACGTTACAATTAACTGTCAGTTTTGCGCCTGTTTCGATAAACTAGACTCATAGGAGAACGACGATAAGGTGCCCGGGACAGCAATACTACTTCGGAGACAAGTCGGCTGGAGGACGATGTATTGAATCGCGACGCAATTTGTGTGTTCCATCGTGATTAAGAGGCTCTGAACGTTACAATTAACTGTCAGTTTTGCGTCGTTTTCGGAAAACTAGACTCACAGGAGAACGACCATAAGGTGCCCGAGGCAGCGCTAGACCCTTGGAGACAAGTCGGCTGGAGGACGATGTATTGAATCGCGACGCAATTTGTGTGTTCCATCGTCATTAAGAGGCTCTGAACGTTACTATTAACTGTCAGTTTTGCGCCGGAGTCGAAAATCTAGACTCACAGGAGAACGACCATAAGGTGCCCGAGGCAGCAATAGGCCCTTGGAGACAATTCGGCTGGAGGACGATGTATTGAATCGCAACGCTAATTGTGTGTTCCATCGTCATTATCAGGCTCTGAACGTTACAATTAACTGTCAGTTTTGCGTCGGATTGGAAAATCTCGACTCACAGAAGAACGACCATAAGGTGCCCGAGGCAGCACTAGACCCTTGGAGACAAGTCGGCTGGAGGACGAAGTATTGAATCGCGGCGCAATATATGTGTTCCATCGTCATTAAGAGGCTCTGAACGTTACAATTAACTGTCAGTTTTGCGCCTGATTCGATAAACTAAACTCATAGGAGAACGACCAAAAGGTGCCCGGGACAGCAATACTACCTCGGAGACAAGTCGGCTGGAGGACGATGTATTGAATCGCGACGCAAATTATGTGTTCCATCGTCATTATCAAGCTCTGAACGTTACAATTAACTGTCAGTTTTGCGTCGTTTTCGGAAAACAAGACTCACAGGAGAACGACCATAACGTGCCCGAGGCAGCAAGAGACCCTTGGAGACAGGGCGGCTGTAGGACGATGTATTGAATCGCGCCACAATTTGTGTGTTCCATCGTCATTAAGAGGCTCTGAACGTTACAATTAACTGTCGGTTTTGCGCCGGATTCGAAAAACTATTCTCCTAGGAGAACGACCAAAAGGTGCCCGGGGCAGCAATAGTACCTCGGAGACAATTCGGCTGGAGGACGATGTATTGAATCGCGACGCAATTTGTGTGTTCCATCGTCATTAACAGGCTCTGAACGTTAAAATTAACTGTCAGTTTTGCGTCGGATTCGAAATACTAAACTCACAGGAGAACGACGATAAGGTGCCCGAGGCAGCTATAGACCCTTGGAGACAAGTAGGCTGGAGGACGATGTATTGAATCGCGACGCAATTTGTGTGTTCCATCGTCATTAAGAGGCTCTGAACGTTACAAATAACTGTCAGTTTTGCGTCGGATTCGAAAATCTAGACTCACAGGAGAACGACCATAAGGTGCCCGAGGCAGCACTAGACCCTTGGAGACAAGTCGGCTGGAGGACGATGTATTGAATCGCGACGCAATTTGTGTGTTCCATCGTCATTAACAGGCTCTGAACGTTACAATTAACTGTCAGTTTTGCGTCGGATTCGCAAAACTAAACTCACAGGAGAACGACGATAAGGTGCCCGAGGCAGCTATAGACCCTTGGAGACAAGTCGGCTGGAGGACGATGTATTGAATCGCGACGCAATTTGTGTGTTCCATCGTCATTTAGAGGCTCTGAACGTTACAATTAACTGTCAGTTTTGCGTCGGATTCGAAAATGTAGACTCACAGGAGAACGACCATAAGGTGCCCGAGGCAGCAATAGACCCTTGGAGACAATTCGGCTGGAGGACGATGTATTGAATCGCGACGAAAATTGTGTGTTCCATCGTCATTATCAGGCTCAGAACGTTACAATTAACTGTCAGTTTTGCGTCGGATTCGAAAATCTAGACTCACAGAAGAACGACCATAAGGGGCCCGAGGCAGCACTAGACCCTTGGAGACAAGTCCGCTGGAGGACGAAGTATTGAATCGCGACGCAATTTGTGTGTTCCATCGTCATTAAGAGGCTCTGAACGTTACAATTAACTGTCAGTTTTGCGCCTGATTCGATAAACTAGACTCATAGGAGAACGACCAAAAGGTGCCCGGGACAGCAAAACTACTTCGGAGACAAGTCGGCTGGAGGACGATGTATTGAATCGCGACGCAAATTGTGTGTTCCATCGTCATTATCAGGCTCTGAACGTTGCAATTAACTGTCAGTTTTGCGTCGTTTTCGGAAAACTAGACTCACAGGAGAACGACCATAATGTGCCCGAGGCAGCAAGAGACCCTTGGAGACAGGGCGGCTGTAGGACGATGTATTGAATCGCGCCACAATTTGTGTGTTCCATCGTCATTAAGAGGCTCGGAACGTTACAATTAACTGTCAGTTTTGCGTCGGATTCGAAAATCTAGACTCACAGGAGAACGACCATAAGGTGCCCGAGGCAGCACTAGACCCTTGGAGACAAGTCGGCTGGAGGACGATGTATTGAATCGCGACGCAATTTGTGTGTTCCATCGTCATTAAGAGGCTCTGAACGTTACAATTAACTGTCAGTTTTGCGTCGGATTCGCAAATCTAGACTCACAGGAGAACGACCATAAGGTGCCCGAGGCAGCACTAGACCCTCGGAGACAAGTCGGCTGGAGGACGATGTATTGAATCGCGACGCAATTTGTGTGTTCCATCGTCATTAAGAGGCTCTGAACGTTACAATTAACTGTCAGTTTTGCGCCGGATTCGAAAAACTATTCTCCTAGGAGAACGACCAAAAGGTGCCCGGCGCAGCAATAGTACCTCGGAGACAATTCGGCTGGAGGACGATGTATTGAATCGCGACGCAATTTGTGTGTTCCATCGTCATTAACAGGCTCTGAACGTTACAATTAACTGTCAGTTTTGCGCCGGATTCGCAAAACTAAACTCACAGGAGAACGACGATAAGGTGCCCGAGGCAGCTATAGACCCTTGGAGACAAGTCCGCTGGAGGAGGATGTATTGAATCGCGACGCAATTTGTGTGTTCCATCGTCATTAAGAGGCTCTGAACGTTACAATTAACTGTCAGTTTTGCGCCTGTTTCGATAAACTAGACTCATAGGAGAACGACCAAAAGGTGCCCGGGACAGCAATACTACTTCGGAGACAAGTCGGCTGGAGGACGATGTATTGAATCGCGACGCAAATTGTGTGTTCGATCGTCATTATCAGGCTCTGAACGTTGCAATTAACTGTCAGTTTTGCGTCGTTTTCGGAAAACTAGACTCACAGGAGAACGACCATAACGTGCCCGAGGCAGCAAGAGACCCTTGGAGACAGGGCGGCTGTAGGACGATGTATTGAATCGCGCCGCAATTTGTGTGTTCCATCGTCATTAAGAGGCTCGGAACGTTACAATTAACTGTCAGTTTTGCGTCGGATTCGAAAATCTAGACTCACAGGAGAACGACCATAAGGTGCCCGAGGCAGCACTAGACCCTTGGAGACAAGTCGGCTGGAGGACGATGTATTGAATCGCGACGCAATTTGTGTGTTCCATCGTCATTAAGAGGCTCTGAACGTTACAATTAACTGTCAGTTTTGCGTCGGATTCGAAAATGTAGACTCACAGGAGAACGACCATGAGTTGCCCGAGGCAGCACTAGACCCTTGGAGACAAGTCGGCTGGAGGACGATGTATTGAATCGCGACGCAATTTGTGTGTTCCATCGTCATTAAGAGGCTCTGAACGTTACAATTAACTGTCAGTTTTGCGCCGGATTCGAAAAACTATACTCCTAGGAGAACGACCAAAAGGTGCCCGGGACAGCAATACTACCTCGGAGACAATTCGGCTGGAGGACGATGTATTGAATCGCGACGCAATTTGTGTGTTCCATCGTCGTTAACAGGCTCTGAACGTTACAATTAACTGTCAGTTTTGCGTCGGATTCGCAAAACTAAACTCACAGGAGAACGACGATAAGGTGCCCGAGGCAGCTATAGACCCTTGGAGACAAGTCCGCTGGAGGACGATGTATTGAATCGCGACGCAATTTGTGTGTTCCATCGTCATTAAGAGGCTCTGAACGTTACAATTAACTGTCAGTTTTGCGCCTGTTTCGATAAACTAGACTCATAGGAGAACGACGATAAGGTGCCCGGGACAGCAATACTACTTCGGAGACAAGTCGGCTGGAGGACGATGTATTGAATCGCGACGCAATTTGTGTGTTCCATCGTGATTAAGAGGCTCTGAACGTTACAATTAACTGTCAGTTTTGCGTCGTTTTCGGAAAACTAGACTCACAGGAGAACGACCATAAGGTGCCCGAGGCAGCGCTAGACCCTTGGAGACAAGTCGGCTGGAGGACGATGTATTGAATCGCGACGCAATTTGTGTGTTCCATCGTCATTAAGAGGCTCTGAACGTTACTATTAACTGTCAGTTTTGCGCCGGAGTCGAAAATCTAGACTCACAGGAGAACGACCATAAGGTGCCCGAGGCAGCAATAGGCCCTTGGAGACAATTCGGCTGGAGGACGATGTATTGAATCGCAACGCTAATTGTGTGTTCCATCGTCATTATCAGGCTCTGAACGTTACAATTAACTGTCAGTTTTGCGTCGGATTGGAAAATCTCGACTCACAGAAGAACGACCATAAGGTGCCCGAGGCAGCACTAGACCCTTGGAGACAAGTCGGCTGGAGGACGAAGTATTGAATCGCGGCGCAATATATGTGTTCCATCGTCATTAAGAGGCTCTGAACGTTACAATTAACTGTCAGTTTTGCGCCTGATTCGATAAACTAAACTCATAGGAGAACGACCAAAAGGTGCCCGGGACAGCAATACTACCTCGGAGACAAGTCGGCTGGAGGACGATGTATTGAATCGCGACGCAAATTATGTGTTCCATCGTCATTATCAAGCTCTGAACGTTACAATTAACTGTCAGTTTTGCGTCGTTTTCGGAAAACAAGACTCACAGGAGAACGACCATAACGTGCCCGAGGCAGCAAGAGACCCTTGGAGACAGGGCGGCTGTAGGACGATGTATTGAATCGCGCCACAATTTGTGTGTTCCATCGTCATTAAGAGGCTCTGAACGTTACAATTAACTGTCAGTTTTGCGCCGGATTCGAAAAACTATTCTCCTAGGAGAACGACCAAAAGGTGCCCGGGGCAGCAATAGTACCTCGGAGACAATTCGGCTGGAGGACGATGTATTGAATCGCGACGCAATTTGTGTGTTCCATCGTCATTAACAGGCTCTGAACGTTACAATTAACTGTCAGTTTTGCGTCGGATTCGAAATACTAAACTCACAGGAGAACGACGATAAGGTGCCCGAGGCAGCTATAGACCCTTGGAGACAAGTAGGCTGGAGGACGATGTATTGAATCGCGACGCAATTTGTGTGTTCCATCGTCATTAAGAGGCTCTGAACGTTACAAATAACTGTCAGTTTTGCGTCGGATTCGAAAATCTAGACTCACAGGAGAACGACCATAAGGTGCCCGAGGCAGCACTAGACCCTTGGAGACAAGTCGGCTGGAGGACGATGTATTGAATCGCGACGCAATTTGTGAGTTCCATCGTCATTAAGAGGCTCTGAACGTTACAATTAACTGTCAGTTTTGCGCCGGATTCGATAAACTATTCTCCTAGGAGAACGACCAAAAGGTGCCCGGGGCAGCAATAGTACCTCGGAGACAATTCGGCTGGAGGACGATGTATTGAATCGCGACGCAATTTGTGTGTTCCATCGTCATTAACAGGCTCTGAACGTTACAATTAACTGTCAGTTTTGCGTCGGATTCGAAAAACTAAACTCACAGGAGAACGACGATAAGGTGCCCGAGGCAGCTATAGACCCTTGGAGACAAGTCGGCTGGAGGACGATGCATTGAATCGCGACGCAATTTTAGTGTTCCATCGTCTTTAAGAGGCTCTGAACGTCACAATTAACTGTCAGTTTTGCGTCGGATTCGAAAATCTAGACTCACAGGAGAACGACCATCAGGTGCTCGAGGCAGCACAAGTTCCTTGGAGACAAGTCGGCTGGAGGACGATGTATTGAATCGCGACGCAATTTGTGTGTTCCATCTTCATTAAGAGGCTCTGAACGTTACAATTATCTGTCAGTTTTGCGCCGGATTCGAAAATCTAGACTCACAGGAGAACGACCATGAGGTGCCCGAGGCAGCACTAGACCCTTGGAGACAAGTCGGCTGGAGGACGATGTATTGAATCGCGACGCAATTTGTGTGTTCCATCGTCATTAAGAGGCTCTGAACGTTACAATTATCTGTCAGTTTTGCGCCGGATTCGAAAAACTATACTCCTAGGAGAACGACCAAAAGGTGCCCGGGGCAGCAATAGTACCTCGGAGACAATTCGGCTGGAGGACGATGTATTGAATCGCGACGCAATTTGTGTGTTCCATCGTCATTAACAGGCTGTGAACGTTACAATTAACTGTCAGTTTTGCGTCGGATTCGAAAAACTAAACTCACAGGAGAACGACGATAAGGTGCCCGAGGCAGCTTTAGACCCTTGGAGACAAGTCGGCTGGAGGACGATGTATTGAATCGCGACGCAATTTGTGTGTTCCATCGTCATTAAGAGGCTCTGAACGCTACAATTGTCAGTTTTGCGTCGGATTCGAAAATCTAGACTCACAGGAGAACGACCGTAAGGTGCCCGAGGCAGCACTAGACCCTTGGAGACAAGTCGGCTGGAGGACGATGTATTGAATCGCGACGCAATTTGTGTGTTCCATCGTCATTAAGAGGCTCTGAACGTTACAATTAACTGTCAGTTTTGCGTCGGATTCGAAAATGTAGACTCACAGGAGAACGACCATGAGTTGCCCGAGGCAGCACTAGACCCTTGGAGACAAGTGGGCTGGAGGACGATGTATTGAATCGCGACGCAATTTGTGTGTTCCATCGTCATTAAGAGGCTCTGAACGTTACAATTAACTGTCAGTTTTGCGCCGGATTCGAAAAACTATACTCCTAGGAGAACGACCAAAAGGTGCCCGGGGCAGCAATAGTACCTCGGAGACAATTCGGCTGGAGGACGATGTATTGAATCGCGACGCAATTTGTGTGTTCCATCGTCATTAAGAGGCTCTGAACGTTACAATTAACTGTCAGTTTTGCGTCGGATTCGAAAAACTAAACTCACAGGAGAACGACGATAAAGTGCCCGAGGCAGCTATAGACCCTTGGAGACAAGTCGGCTGGAGGACGATGTATTGAATCGCGACGCAATTTGTGTGTTCCATCGTCATTAAGAGGCTCTGAACGTTACAATTAACTGTCAGTTTTGCGTCGTTTTCGGAAAACTAGACTCACACGAGAACGACCATAAGGTGCCCGAGGCGGCGCTAGGCCCTTGGAGACAAGTCGGCTGGAGGACGATGTATTGAATCGCGACGCAATTTGTGTGTTCCATCGTCATTATCAGGCTCTGAACGTTACAATTAACTGTCAGTTTTGCGTCGTTTTCGGAAAACAAGACTAACAGGAGAACGACCATAACGTGCCCGAGGGAGCAAGAGACCCTTGGAGACAGGGCGGCTGTAGGACGATGTATTGAATCGCGACGCAATTTGTGTGTTCCATCGTCATTAAGAGGCTCTGAACGTTACAATTAACTGTCAGTTTTGAGCCGGATTCGAAAATCTAGACTCACAGCAGAACGACCATAAGGTGCCCGAGGCAGCACTAGACCATTGGAGACTAGTCGGCTGGAGGACGATGTATTGAATCGCGACGCAATTTGTGTGTTCCATCGTCATTAAGAGGCTCTGAACGTTACAATTAACTGTCAGTTTTGCGTCGGATTCGAAAATCTAGACTCACAGGAGAACGACCATAAGGTGCCCGAGGCAGCACTAGACCCTTGGAGACAAGTCGGCTGGAGGACGATGTATTGAATCGCGACGTAATTTGTGTGTTCCATCGTCATTAAGAGGCTCTGAACGTTACAATTAACTGTCACTTTTACGCCGGATTCGAAAAACTATTCTCCTAGGAGAACGACCAAAAGGTGCCCGGGGCAGCAATAGTACCTCGGAGACAATTCGGCTGGAGGACGATGTATTGAATCGCGACGCAATTTGTGTGTTCCATCGTCATTAAGAGGCTCTGATCGTTACAATTAACTGTCAGTTTTGCGTCGGATTCGCAAAACTAAACTCACAGGAGAACGACGATAAGGTGCCCGAGGCAGCTATAGACCCTTGGAGACAAGTCGGCTGGAGGACGATGTATTGAATCGCGACGCAATTTGTGTGTTCCATCGTCATTTAGAGGCTCTGAACGTTACAATTAACTGTCAGTTTTGCGTCGGATTCAAAAATGTAGACTCACAGGAGAACGACCATAAGGTGCCCGAGGCAGCAATAGACCCTTGGAGACAATTCGCCTGGAGGACGATGTATTGAATCGCGACGAAAATTGTGTGTTCCATCGTCATTATCAGGCTCAGAACGTTACAATTAACTGTCAGTTTTGCGTCGGATTCGAAAATCTAGACTCACAGAGGAACGACCATAAGGGGCCCGAGGCAGCACTAGACCCTTGGAGACAAGTCCGCTGGAGGACGAAGTATTGAATCGCGACGGAATTTGTGTGTTCCATCGTCATTAAGAGGCTCTGAACGTTACAATTAACTGTCAGTTTTGCGCCTGATTCGATAAACTAGACTCATAGGAGAACGACCAAAAGGTGCCCGGGACAGCAAAACTACTTCGGAGACAAGTCGGCTGGAGGACGATGTATTAAATCGCGACGCAAATTGTGTGTTCCATCGTCATTATCAGGCTCTGAACGTTGCAATTAACTGTCAGTTTTGCGTCGTTTTCGGAAAACTAGACTCACAGGAGAACGACCATAATGTGCTCGAGGCAGCAAGAGACCCTAGGAGACAGGGCGGCTGTAGGACGATGTATTGAATCGCGCCACAATTTGTGTGTTCCATCGTCATTAAGAGGCTCGGAACGTTACAATTAACTGTCAGTTTTGCGTCGGATTCGAAAATCTAGACTCACAGGAGAACGACCATAAGGTGCCCGAGGCAGCACTAGACCCTTGGAGACAAGTCGGCTGGAGGACGATGTATTGAATCGCGACGCAATTTGTGTGTTCCATCGTCATTAAGAGGCTCTGAACGTTACAATTAACTGTCAGTTTTGCGTCGGATTCGAAAATCTAGACTCACAGGAGAACGACCATAAGGTGCCCGAGGCAGCACTAGACCCTTGGAGACAAGTCGGCTGGAGGACGATGTATTGAATCGCGACGCAATTTGTGTGTTCCATCGTCATTAAGAGGCTCTGAACGTTACAATTAACTGTCAGTTTTGCGCCGGATTCGAAAAACTATTCTCCTAGGAGAACGACCAAAAGGTGCCCGGGGCAGCAATAGTACCTCGGAGACAATTCGGCTGGAGGACGATGTATTGAATCGCGACGCAATTTGTGTGTTCCATCGTCATTAAGAGGCTCTGAACGTTACAATTAACTGTCAGTTTTGCGTCGGATTCGCAAAACTAAACTCACAGGAGAACGACGATAAGGTGCCCGAGGCAGCTATAGACCCTTGGAGACAAGTCCGCTGGAGGAGGATGTATTGAATCGCGACGCAATTTGTGTGTTCCATCGTCATTAAGAGGCTCTGAACGTTACAATTAACTGTCAGTTTTGCGCCTGTTTCGATAAACTAGACTCATAGGAGAACGACCAAAAGGTGCCCGGGACAGCAATACTACTTCGGAGACAAGTCGGCTGGAGGACGATGTATTGAATCGCGACGCAAATTGTGTGTTCGATCGTCATTATCAGGCTCTGAACGTTGCAATTAACTGTCAGTTTTGCGTCGTTTTCGGAAAACTAGACTCACAGGAGAACGACCATAACGTGCCCGAGGCAGCAAGAGACCCTTGGAGACAGGGCGGCTGTAGGACGATGTATTGAATCGCGCCGCAATTTTATGTGTTCCATCGTCATTAAGAGGCTCGGAACGTTACAATTAACTGTCAGTTTTGCGTCGGATTCGAAAATCTAGACTCACAGGAGAACGACCATAAGGTGCCCGAGGCAGCACCAGACCCTTGGAGACAAGTCGGCTGGAGGACGATGTATTGAATCGCGACGCAATTTCTGTGTTCCATCGTCATTAAGAGGCTCTGAACGTTACAATTAACTGTCAGTTTTGCGTCGGATTCGAAAATGTAGACTCACAGGAGAACGACCATGAGTTGCCCGAGGCAGCACTAGACCCTTGGAGACAAGTCGGCTGGAGGACGATGTATTGAATCGCGACGCAATTTGTGTGTTCCATCGTCATTAAGAGGCTCTGAACGTTACAATTAACTGTCAGTTTTGCGTCGGATTCGAAAAACTAAACTCACAGGAGAACGACGATAAAGTGCCCGAGGCAGCTATAGACCCTTGGAGACAAGTCGGCTGGAGGACGATGTATTGATTCGCGACGCAATTTGTGTGTTCCATCGTCATTAAGAGGCTCTGAACGTTACAATTAACTGTCAGTTTTGCGTCGTTTTCGGAAAACTAGACTTACACGAGAACGACCATAAGGTGCCCGAGGCGGCGCTAGGCCCTTGGAGACAAGTCGGCTGGAGGACGATGTATTGAATCGCGACGCAATTTGTGTGTTCCATCGTCATTAAGAGGCTCTGAACGTTACTATTAACTGTCAGTTTTGCGTCGGATTGGAAAATCTCGACTCACAGAAGAACGACCATAAGGTGCCCGAGGCAGCACTAGACCCTTGGAGACAAGTCGGCTGGAGGACCATGTATTGAATCGCGACGCAATTTGTGTGTTCCATCGTCATTATCAGGCTCTGAACGTTACAATTAACTGTCAGTTTTGCGTCGTTTTCGGAAAACAAGACTAACAGGAGAACGACCATAACGTGCCCGAGGGAGCAAGAGACCCTTGGAGACAGGGCGGCTGTAGGACGATGTATTGAATCGCGACGCAATTTGTGTGTTCCATCGTCATTAAGAGGCTCTGAACGTTACAATTAACTGTCAGTTTTGAGCCGGATTCGAAAATCTAGACTCACAGCAGAACGACGATAAAGTGCCCGAGGCAGCTATAGACCCTTGGAGACAAGTCGGCTGGAGGACGATGTATTGAATCGCGACGCAATTTGTGTGTTCCATCGTCATTAAGAGGCTCTGAACGTTACAATTAACTGTCAGTTTTGCGTCGTTTTCGGAAAACTAGACTCACAGGAGAACGACCATAAGGTGCCCGAGGCAGCGCTAGACCCTTGGAGACAAGTCGGCTGGAGGACGATGTATTGAATCGCGACGCAATTTGTGTGTTCCATCGTCATTAAGAGGCTCTGAACGTTACTATTAACTGTCAGTTTTGCGCCGGAGTCGAAAATCTAGACTCACAGGAGAACGACCATAAGGTGCCCGAGGCAGCAATAGACCCTTGGAGACAATTCGGCTGGAGGACGATGTATTGAATCGCAACGCTAATTGTGTGTTCCATCGTCATTATCAGGCTCTGAACGTTACAATTAACTGTCAGTTTTGCGTCGGATTGGAAAATCTCGACTCACAGAAGAACGACCATAAGGTGCCCGAGGCAGCACTAGACCCTTGGAGACAAGTCGGCTGGATGACGAAGTATTGAATCGCGACGCAATATATGTGTTCCATCGTCATTAAGAGGCTCTGAACGTTACAATTAACTGTCAGTTTTGCGCCTGATTCGATAAACTAAACTCATAGGAGAACGACCAAAAGGTGCCCGGGACAGCAATACTACCTCGGAGACAAGTCGGCTGGAGGACGATGTATTGAATCGCGACGCAAATTGTGTGTTCCATCGTCATTATCAGGCTCTGAACGTTACAATTAACTGTCAGTTTTGCGTCGGATTCGAAAATCTAGACTCACAGCAGAACGACCATAAGGTGCCCGAGGCAGCACTAGACCCTTGGAGACAAGTCGGCTGGAGGACGATGTATTGAATCGCGACGCAATTTGTGTGTTCCATCGTCATTAAGAGGCTCTGAACGTTACAATTAACTGTCAGTTTTGCGCCGGATTCGAAAAACTATACTCCTAGGAGAACGACCAAAAGGTGCCCGGCGCAGCAATAGTACCTCGGAGACAATTCGGCTGGAGGACGATGTATTGAATCGCGACGCAATTTGTGTGTTCCATCGTCATTAACAGGCTCTGAACGTTGCAATTAACTGTCAGTTTTGCGTCGGATTCGAAAAACTAAACTCACAGGAGAACGACGATAAGGTGCCCGAGGCAGCTATAGACCCTTGGAGACAAGTCGGCTGGAGGACGAAGTATTGAATCGCGACGCAATTTGTGTGTTCCATCGTCATTAAGAGGCTCTGAACGTTACAAATAACTGTCAGTTTTGCGTCGGATTCGAAAATCTAGACTCACAGGAGAACGACCATAAGGTGCCCGAGGCAGCACTGGACCCTTGGAGACAAGTCGGCTGGAGGACGATGTATTGAATCGCGACGCAATTTGTGTGTTCCATCGTCATTAAGAGGCTCTGAACGTTACAATTAACTGTCAGTTTTGCGCCGGATTCGAAAAACTATTCTCCTAGGAGAACGACCAAAAGGTGCCCGGGGCAGCAATAGTACCTCGGAGACAATTCGGCTGGAGGACGATGTATTGAATCGCGACGCAATTTGTGTGTTCCATCGTCATTAACAGGCTCTGAACGTTACAATTAACTGTCAGTTTTGCGTCGGATTCGCAAAACTACACTCACAGGAGAACGACGATAATGTGCCCGAGGCAGCTATAGACCCTTGGAGACAAGTCGGCTGGAGGACGAAGTATTGAATCGCGACGCAATTTGTGTGTTCCATCGTCATTAAGAGGCTCTGAACGCTACAATTAACTGTCAGTTTTGCGTCGGATTCGAAAATCTAGACTCACAGGAGAACGACCATAAGGTGCCCGAGGCAGCACTAGACCCTTGGAGACAAGTCGGCTGGAGGACGATGTATTGAATCACGACGCAATTTGTGTGTCCCATCGTCATTATCAGGCTCTGAACGCTACAATTAACTGTCAGTTTTGCGTCGTTTTCGGAAAACTAGACTCACAGGAGAACGACCATAACGTGCCCGAGGCAGCAAGAGACCCTTGGAGACAGGGCGGCTGTAGGACGATGTATTGAATCGCGCCACAATTTGTGTGTTCCATCGTAATTATGAGGCTCTGAACGTTACAATTAACTGTCATTTTTGCGTCGGATTCGAAAATCTAGACTCACAGGAGAACGACCATAAGGTGCCCGAGGCAGCACTAGACCCTTGCAGACAAGTCGGCTGGAGGAAGATGTATTGAATCGCGACGCAATTTGTATGTTCCATCGTCATTAAGAGGCTCTGAAGTTACAATTAACTATCAGTTTTGAGCCGGATTCGAAAAACTATACTCCTAGGAGAACGACCAAAAGGTGCCCGGGGCAGCAATAGTACCTCGGAGACAATTCGGCTGGAGGACGATGTATTGAATCGCGACGCAATTTGTGTGTTCCATCGTCATTAACAGGCTCTGAACGTTACAATTAATTGTCAGTTTTGCGTCGGATTCGAAAATCTAGACTCACAGGAGAACGACCATAAGGTGCCCGAGGCAGCACTAGACCCTTGGAGACAAGTCGGCTGGAGGACTTGGTATTGAATCGCGACGCAATTTTAGTGTTCCATCGTCTTTAAGAGGCTCTGAACGTTACAATTAACTGTCAGTTTTGCGTCGTTTTCGGAAAACTAGACTCACAGGAGAACGACCATAACGTGCCCGAGGCAGCAAGAGACCCTTGGAGACCGGGCGGCTGTAGGACGATGTATTGAATCGCGCCACAATTTGTGTGTTCCATCGTAATTAAGAGGCTCTGAACGTTACAATTAACTGTCATTTTTACGTCGGATTCGAAAATCTAGACTCACAGGAGAACGACCATAAGGTGCCCGAGGCAGCACTAGACCCTTGGAGACAAGTCGGCTGGAGGAAGATGTATTGAATCACGACGCAATTTGTATGTTCCATCGTCATTAAGAGGCTCTGAAGTTACAATTAACTATCAGTTTTGAGCCGGATTCGAAAAACTATACTCCTAGGAGAACGACCAAAAGGTGCCCGGGGCAGCAATAGTACCTCGGAGACAATTCGGCTGGAGGACGATGTATTGAATCGCGACGCAAATTGTGTGTTCCATCGTCATTAACAGGCTCTGAACGTTACAATTAACTGTCAGTTTTGCGTCGGATTCGAAAATCTAGACTCACAGGAGAACAACCATAAGGTGCCCGAGGCAGCACTAGACCCTTGGAGACAAGTCGGCTGGAGGACTTGGTATTGAATCGCGACGCAATTTTAGTGTTCCATCGTCTTTAAGAGGCTCTGAACGTTACAATTAACTGTCAGTTTTGCGTCGGATTCGAAAATCTAGACTCACAGGAGAACGACCATCAGGTGCTCGAGGCAGCACAAGTTCCTTGGAGACAAGTCGGCTGGAGGACGATGTATTGAATCGCGACGCAATTTGTGTGTTCCATCTTCATTAAGAGGCTCTGAACGTTACAATTAACTGTCAGTTTTGCGTCGGATTTGAAAATCTAGACTCACAGGAGAACGACCATAAGGTGCCCGAGGCAGCACTAGACCCTTGGAGACAAGTCGGCTGGAGGACGATGTATTGAATCGCGACGCAATTTGTGTGTTCCAACGTCATTAAGAGGCTCTGAACGTTACAATTATCTGTCAGTTTTGCGCCGGATTCGAAAAACTATACTCCTAGGAGAACGACCAAAAGGTGCCCGGGGCAGCAATAGTACCTCGGAGACAATTCGGCTGGAGGACGATGTATTGAATCGCGACGGAATTTGTGTGTTCCATCGTCATTAACAGGCTGTGAACGTTACAATTAACTGTCAGTTTTGCGTCGGATTCGAAAAACTAAACTCACAGGAGAACGACGATAAGGTGCCCGTGGCACTATAGACCCTTGGAGACAAGTCGGCTGGAGGACGATGTATTGAATCGCGACGCAATTTGTGTGTTCCATCGTCATTAAGAGGCTCTGAACGCTACAATTAACTGTCAGTTTTGCGTCGGATTCGAAAATCTAGACTCACAGGAGAACGACCATAAGGTGCCCGAGGCAGCACTAGACCCTTGGAGACAAGTCGGCTGGAGGACGATGTATTGAATCGCGACGCAATTTGTGTGTTCCATCGTCATTAAGAGGCTCTGAACGTTACAATTAACTGTCAGTTTTGCGTCGGATTCGAAAATGTAGACTCACAGGAGAACGACCATGAGTTGCCCGAGGCAGCACTAGACCCTTGGAGACAAGTCGGCTGGAGGACGATGTATTGAATCGCGACGCAATTTGTGTGTTCCATCGTCATTAAGAGGCTCTGAACGTTACAATTAACTGTCAGTTTTGCGTCGTTTTCGGAAAACTAGACTCACAGGAGAACGACCATAAGGTGCCCGAGGCAGCGCTAGACCCTTGGAGACAAGTCGGCTGGAGGACGATGTATTGAATCGCGACGCAATTTGTGTGTTCCATCGTCATTAAGAGGCTCTGAACGTTACTATTAACTGTCAGTTTTGCGCCGGAGTCGAAAATCTAGACTCACAGGAGAACGACCATAACGTGCCCGAGGCAGCAAGAGACCCTTGGAGACAGGGCGGCTGTAGGACGTTGTATTGAATCGCGCCACAATTTGTGTGTTCCATCGTCATTAAGAGTCTCTGAACGTTACAATTAACTGTCAGTTTTGCGTCGGATTCGAAAATCTACACTCACAGCAGAACGACCATAAGGTGCCCGAGGCAGCACTAGACCCTTGGAGACAAGTCGGCTGGAGGACGATGTATTGAATCGCGACCCAATTTGTGTGTTCCATCGTCATTAAGAGGCTCTGAACGTTACAATTAACTGTCAGTTTTGCGTCGGATTCGAAAATCTAGTCTCACAGGAGAACGACCATAAGGTGCCCGAGGCAGCACTAGACCCTTGGAGACAAGTCGGCTGGAGGACGATGTATTGAATCCCGACGCAATTTGTGTGTTCCATCGTCATTAAGAGGCTCTGAACGTTACAATTAACTGTCAGTTTTGAGCCGGATTCGAAAAACTATACTCCTAGGAGAACGACCAAAAGGTGCCCGGGGCAGCAATAGTACCTCGGAGACAATTCGGCTGGAGGACGATGTATTGAATCGCGACGCAATTTGTGTGTTCCATCGTCATTAACAGGCTCTGAACGTTACAATTAACTGTCAGTTTTGCGTCGGATTCGAAAATCTAGACTCACAGGAGAACGACCATGAGGTGCCCGAGGCAGCACTAGACCCTTGGAGACAAGTCGGCTGGAGGACGATGTATTGAATCGCGACGCAATTTGTGTGTTCCATCGTCATTAAGAGGCTCTGAACGTTACAATTATCTGTCAGTTTTGCGTCGGATTCGAAAATCTAGACTCACAGGAGAACGACCATAAGGTGCCCGAGGCAGCACTAGACCCTTGGAGACAAGTCGGCTGGAGGACGATGTATTGAATCGCGACGCAATTTGTGTGTTCCATCGTCATTAAGAGGCTCTGAACGTTACAATTAACTGTCAGTTTTGCGCCGGATTCGATAAACTAGACTCATAGGAGAACGACCAAAAGGTGCCCGGGACAGCAATACTACCTCGGAGACAAGTCGGCTGGAGGACGATGTATTGAATCGCGACGCAATTTGTGTGTTCCATCGTCATTAAGAGGCTCTGAACGCTACAATTAACTGTCAGTTTTGCGTCGGATTCGAAAATCTAGACTCACAGGAGAACGACCATAAGGTGCCCGAGGCAGCACTAGACCCTTGGAGACAAGTCGGCTGGAGGACGATGTATTGAATCGCGACGCAATTTGTGTGTTCCATCGTCATTAAGAGGCTCTGAACGTTACAATTAACTGTCAGTTTTGCGTCGGATTCGAAAATGTAGACTCACAGGAGAACGACCATGAGTTGCCCGAGGCAGCACTAGACCCTTGGAGACAAGTCGGCTGGAGGACGATGTATTGAATCCCGACGCAATTTGTGTGTTCCATCGTCATTAAGAGGCTCTGAACGTTACAATTAACTGTCAGTTTTGCGCCGGATTCGAAAAACTATACTCCTAGGAGAACGACCAAAAGGTGCCCGGGGCAGCAATAGTACCTCGGAGACAATTCGGCTGGAGGACGATGTATTGAATCGCGACGCAATTTGTGTGTTCCATCGTCATTAAGAGGCTCTGAACGTTACAATTAACTGTCAGTTTTGCGTCGGATTCGAAAAACTAAACTCACAGGAGAACGACGATAAAGTGCCCGAGGCAGCTATAGACCCTTGGAGACAAGTCGGCTGGAGGACGATGTATTGAATAGCGACGCAATTTGTGTGTTCCATCGTCATTAAGAGGCTCTGAACGTTACAATTAACTGTCAGTTTTGCGTCGTTTTCGGAAAACTAGACTCACACGAGAACGACCATATGGTGCCCGAGGCGGCGCTAGGCCCTTGGAGACAAGTCGGCTGGAGGACGATGTATTGAATCGCGACGCAATTTGTGTGTTCCATCGTCATTAAGAGGCTCTGAACGTTACTATTAACTGTCAGTTTTGCGTCGGATTGGAAAATCTCGACCCACAGAAGAACGACCATAAGGTGCCCGAGGCAGCACTAGACCCTTGGAGACAAGTCGGCTGGAGGACGATGTATTGAATCGCGACGCAATTTGTGTGTTCCATCGTCATTATCAGGCTCTGAACGTTACAATTAACTGTCAGTTTTGCGTCGTTTTCGGAAAACAAGACTAACAGGAGAACGACCATAACGTGCCCGAGGGAGCAAGAGACCCTTGGAGACAGGGCGGCTGTAGGACGATGTATTGAATCGCGCCACAATTTGTGTGTTCCATCGTCATTAAGAGGCTCTGAACGTTACAATTAACTGTCAGTTTTGCATCGGATTCGAAAATCTAGGCTCACAGCAGAACGACCATAAGGTGCCCGAGGCAGCACTAGACCCTTGGAGACTAGTCGGCTGGAGGACGATGTATTGAATCGCGACGCAATTTGTGTGTTCCATCGTCATTAAGAGGCTCTGAACGTTACAATTAACTGTCAGTTTTGCGTCGGATTCGAAAATCTAGACTCACAGCAGAACGACCATAAGGTGCCCGAGGCAGCACTAGACCCTTGGAGACAAGTCGGCTGGAGGACGATGTATTGAATCGCGACGCAATTTGTGTGTTCCATCGTCATTAAGAGGCTCTGAACGTTACAATTAACTGTCAGTTTTGCGCCGGATTCGATAAACTAGACTCATAGGAGAACGACCAAAAGGTGCCCGGGACAGCAATACTACCTCGGAGACAAGTCGGCTGGAGGACGATGTATTGAATCGCGACGCAATTTGTGTGTTCCATCGTCATTAAGAGGCTCTGAACGCTACAATTAACTGTCAGTTTTGCGTCGGATTCGAAAATCTAGACTCACAGGAGAACGACCATAAGGTGCCCGAGGCAGCACTAGACCCTTGGAGACAAGTCGGCTGGAGGACGATGTATTGAATCGCGACGCAATTTGTGTGTTCCATCGTCATTAAGAGGCTCTGAACGTTACAATTAACTGTCAGTTTTGCGTCGGATTCGAAAATGTAGACTCACAGGAGAACGACCATGAGTTGCCCGAGGCAGCACTAGACCCTTGGAGACAAGTCGGCTGGAGGACGATGTATTGAATCCCGACGCAATTTGTGTGTTCCATCGTCATTAAGAGGCTCTGAACGTTACAATTAACTGTCAGTTTTGCGCCGGATTCGAAAAACTATACTCCTAGGAGAACGACCAAAAGGTGCCCGGGGCAGCAATAGTACCTCGGAGACAATTCGGCTGGAGGACGATGTATTGAATCGCGACGCAATTTGTGTGTTCCATCGTCATTAAGAGGCTCTGAACGTTACAATTAACTGTCAGTTTTGCGTCGGATTCGAAAAACTAAACTCACAGGAGAACGACGATAAAGTGCCCGAGGCAGCTATAGACCCTTGGAGACAAGTCGGCTGGAGGACGATGTATTGAATCGCGACGCAATTTGTGTGTTCCATCGTCATTAAGAGGCTCTGAACGTTACAATTAACTGTCAGTTTTGCGTCGTTTTCGGAAAACTAGACTCACACGAGAACGACCATATGGTGCCCGAGGCGGCGCTAGGCCCTTGGAGACAAGTCGGCTGGAGGACGATGTATTGAATCGCGACGCAATTTGTGTGTTCCATCGTCATTAAGAGGCTCTGAACGTTACTATTAACTGTCAGTTTTGCGTCGGATTGGAAAATCTCGACCCACAGAAGAACGACCATAAGGTGCCCGAGGCAGCACTAGACCCTTGGAGACAAGTCGGCTGGAGGACGATGTATTGAATCGCGACGCAATTTGTGTGTTCCATCGTCATTATCAGGCTCTGAACGTTACAATTAACTGTCAGTTTTGCGTCGTTTTCGGAAAACAAGACTAACAGGAGAACGACCATAACGTGCCCGAGGGAGCAAGAGACCCTTGGAGACAGGGCGGCTGTAGGACGATGTATTGAATCGCGCCACAATTTGTGTGTTCCATCGTCATTAAGAGGCTCTGAACGTTACAATTAACTGTCAGTTTTGCATCGGATTCGAAAATCTAGACTCACAGCAGAACGACCATAAGGTGCCCGAGGCAGCACTAGACCCTTGGAGACTAGTCGGCTGGAGGACGATGTATTGAATCGCGACGCAATTTGTGTGTTCCATCGTCATTAAGAGGCTCTGAACGTTACAATTAACTGTCAGTTTTGCGTCGGATTCGAAAATCTAGACTCACAGCAGAACGACCATAAGGTGCCCGAGGCAGCACTAGACCCTTGGAGACAAGTCGGCTGGAGGACGATGTATTGAATCGCGACGCAATTTGTGTGTTCCATCGTCATTAAGAGGCTCTGAACGTTACAATTAACTGTCAGTTTTGCGCCGGACTCGAAAAACTATTCTCCTAGGAGAACGACCAAAAGGTGCCCGGGGCAGCAATAGTACCTCGGAGACAATTCGGCTGGAGGACGATGTATTGAATCGCGACGGAATTTGTGTGTTCCATCGTCATTAACAGGCTGTGAACGTTACAATTAACTGTCAGTTTTGCGTCGGATTCGAAAAACTAAACTCACAGGAGAACGACGATAAGGTGCCCGTGGCAGCTATAGACCCTTGGAGACAAGTCGGCTGGAGGACGATGTATTGAATCGCGACGCAATTTGTGTGTTCCATCGTCATTAAGAGGCTCTGAACACTACAATTAACTGTCAGTTTTGCGTCGGATTCGAAAATCTAGACTCACAGGAGAACGACCATAAGGTGCCCGAGGCAGCACTAGACCCTTGGAGACAAGTCGGCTGGAGGACGATGTATTGAATCGCGACGCAATTTGTGTGTTCCATCGTCATTAAGAGGCTCTGAACGTTACAATTAACTGTCAGTTTTGCGTCGGATTCGAAAATTTAGACTCACAGGAGAACGACCATGAGTTGCCCGAGGCAGCACTAGACCCTTGGAGACAAGTCGGCTGGAGGACGATGTATTGAATCGCGACGCAATTTGTGTGTTCCATCGTCATTAAGAGGCTCTGAACGTTACAATTAACTGTCAGTTTTGCGTCGTTTTCGGAAAACTAGACTCACAGGAGAACGACCATAAGGTGCCCGAGGCAGCGCTAGACCCTTGGAGACAAGTCGGCTGGAGGACGATGTATTGAATCGCGACGCAATTTGTGTGTTCCATCGTCATTAAGAGGCTCTGAACGTTACTATTAACTGTCAGTTTTGCGCCGGAGTCGAAAATCTAGACTCACAGGAGAACGACCATAACGTGCCCGAGGCAGCAAGAGACCCTTGGAGACAGGGCGGCTGTAGGACGATGTATTGAATCGCGCCACAATTTGTGTGTTCCATCGTCATTAAGAGTCTCTGAACGTTACAATTAACTGTCAGTTTTGCGTCGGATTCGAAAATCTACACTCACAGCAGAACGACCATAAGGTGCCCGAGGCAGCACTAGACCCTTGGAGACAAGTCGGCTGGAGGACGATGTATTGAATCGCGACCCAATTTGTGTGTTCCATCGTCATTAAGAGGCTCTGAACGTTACAATTAACTGTCAGTTTTGCGTCGGATTCGAAAATCTAGTCTCACAGGAGAACGACCATAAGGTGCCCGAGGCAGCACTAGACCCTTGGAGACAAGTCGGCTGGAGGACGATGTATTGAATCCCGACGCAATTTGTGTGTTCCATCGTCATTAAGAGGCTCTGAACGTTACAATTAACTGTCAGTTTTGAGCCGGATTCGAAAAACTATACTCCTAGGAGAACGACCAAAAGGTGCCCGGGGCAGCAATAGTACCTCGGAGACAATTCGGCTGGAGGACGATGTATTGAATCGCGACGCAATTTGTGTGTTCCATCGTCATTAACAGGCTCTGAACGTTACAATTAACTGTCAGTTTTGCGTCGGATTCGAAAAACTAAACTCACAGGAGAACGACGATAAGGTGCCCGAGGCAGCTATAGACCCTTGGAGACAAGTCGGCTGGAGGACGATGTATTGAATCGCGACGCAATTTTAGTGTTCCATCGTCTTTAAGAGGCTCTGAACATTACAATTTATTGTCAGTTTTGCGTCGGATTCGAAAATCTAGACTCACAGGAGAACGACCATCAGGTGCTCGAGGCAGCACAAGTTCCTTGGAGACAAGTCGGCTGGAGGACGATGTATTGAATCGCGACGCAATTTGTGTGTTCCATCTTCATTAAGAGGCTCTGAACGTTACAATTAACTGTCAGTTTTGCGTCGGATTCGAAAATCTAGACTCACAGGAGAACGACCATGAGGTGCCCGAGGCAGCACTAGACCCTTGGAGACAAGTCGGCTGGAGGACGATGTATTGAATCGCGACGCAATTTGTGTGTTCCATCGTCATTAACAGGCTCTGAACGTTACAATTAACTGTCAGTCTTGCGTCGGATTCGAAAAACTTAACTCACAGGAGAACGACGATAAGGTGCCCGAGGCAGCTATAGACCCTTGGAGACAAGTCGGCTGGAGGACGATGTATTGAATCGCGACGCAATTTGTGTGTTCCATCGTCATTAAGAGGCTCTGAACGTTACAAATAACTGTCAGTTTTGCGTCGGATTCGAAAATCTAGACTCACAGGAGAACGACCGTAAGGTGCCCGAGGCAGCACTAGACCCTTGGAGACAAGTCGGCTGGAGGACGATGTATTGAATCACGACGCAATTTGTGTGTTCCATCGTCATTAAGAGGCTCTGAACGTTACTATTAACTGTCAGTTTTGCGCCGGAGTCGAAAATCTAGACTCACAGGAGAACGACCATAAGGTGCCCGAGGCAGCACTAGACCCTTGGAGACAAGTCGGCTGGAGGACGATGTATTGAATCGCGACGCAATTTGTGTGTTCCATCGTCATTAAGAGGCTCTGATCGTTACAATTAACTGTCAGTTTTGCGTCGGATTCGAAAATGTAGACTCACAGGAGAACGACCATGAGTTGCCCGAGGCAGCACTAGTCCCTTGGAGACAAGTCGGCTGGAGGACGATGTATTGAATCCCGACGCAATTTGTGTGTTCCATCGTCATTAAGAGGCTCTGAACGTTACAATCAACTGTCAGTTTTGCGCCGGATTCGAAAAACTATACTCCTAGGAGAACGACCAAAAGGTGCCCGGGGCAGCAATAGTACCTCGGAGACAATTCGGCTGGAGGACGATGTATTGAATCGCGACGCAATTTGTGTGTTCCATCGTCATTAAGAGGCTCTGAACGTTACAATTAACTGTCAGTTTTGCGTCGGATTCGAAAAACTAAACTCACAGGAGAACGACGATAAAGTGCCCGAGGCAGCTATAGACCCTTGGAGACAAGTCGGCTGGAGGACGATGTATTGAATCGCGACGCAATTTGTGTGTTCCATCGTCATTAAGAGGCTCTGAACGTTACAATTAACTGTCAGTTTTGCGTCGTTTTCGGAAAACTAGACTCACACGAGAACGACCATATGGTGCCCGAGGCGGCGCTAGGCCCTTGGAGACAAGTCGGCTGGAGGACGATGTATTGAATCGCGACGCAATTTGTGTGTTCCATCGTCATTAAGAGGCTCTGAACGTTACTATTAACTGTCAGTTTTGCGTCGGATTGGAAAATCTCGACCCACAGAAGAACGACCATAAGGTGCCCGAGGCAGCACTAGACCCTTGGAGACAAGTCGGCTGGAGGACGATGTATTGAATCGCGACGCAATTTGTGTGTTCCATCGTCATTAACAGGCTCTGAACGTTACAATTAACTGTCAGTTTTGCGTCGGATTCGACAATCTATACTCACAGGAGAACGACCATGAGGTACCCGAGGCAGCACTAGACCCTTGGTGACAAGTCGGCTGGAGGAAGATGTATTGAATCGCGACGCAATTTGTGTGTTCCATCGTCATTAAGAGGCTCTGAACGTTACAATTAACTGTCAGTTTTGCGTCGGATTCGAAAAACTAAACTCACAGGAGAACGACGATATAGTGCCCGAGGCAGCTATAGACCCTTGGAGACAAGTCGGCTGGAGGACGATGTATTGAATCGCGACGCAATTTGTGTGTTCCATCGTCATTAAGAGGCTCTGAACGTTACAATTAACTGTCAGTTTTGCGTCGGATTCGAAAATCTAGACTCACAGCAGAACGACCATAAGGTGCCCGAGGCAGCACTAGACCCTTGGAGACAAGTCGGCTGGAGGACGATGTATTGAATCGCTACGCAATTTGTGTGTTCCATCGTCATTAAGAGGCTCTGAACGTTACAATTAACTGTCAGTTTTGCGCCGGATTCGATAAAGTAGACTCATAGGAGAACGACCAGAAGGTGCCCGGGACAGCAATACTACCTCGGAGACAAGTCGGCTGGAGGACGATGTATTGAATCGCGACGCAATTTGTGTGTTCCATCGTCATTAAGAGGCTCTGAACGCTACAATTAACTGTCAGTTTTGCGTCGGATTCGAAAATCTAGACTCACAGGAGAACGACCATAAGGTGCCCGAGGCAGCACTAGACCCTTGGAGACAAGTCGGCTGGAGGACGATGTATTGAATCGCGACGCAATTTGTGTGTTCCATCGTCATTAAGAGGCTCTGAACGTTACAATTAACTGTCAGTTTTGCGTCGGATTCGAAAATGTAGACTCACAGGAGAACGACCATGAGTTGCCCGAGGCAGCACTAGACCCTTGGAGACAAGTCGGCTGGAGGACGATGTATTGAATCCCGACGCAATTTGTGTGTTCCATCGTCATTAAGAGGCTCTGAACGTTACAATTAACTGTCAGTTTTGCGCCGGATTCGAAAAACTATACTCCTAGGAGAACGACCAAAAGGTGCCCGGGGCAGCAATAGTACCTCGGAGACAATTCGGCTGGAGGACGATGTATTGAATCGCGACGCAATTTGTGTGTTCCATCGTCATTAAGAGGCTCTGAACGTTACAATTAACTGTCAGTTTTGCGTCGGATTCGAAAAACTAAACTCACAGGAGAACGACGATAAAGTGCCCGAGGCAGCTATAGACCCTTGGAGACAAGTCGGCTGGAGGACGATGTATTGAATCGCGACGCAATTTGTGTGTTCCATCGTCATTAAGAGGCTCTGAACGTTACAATTAACTGTCAGTTTTGCGTCGTTTTCGGAAAACTAGACTCACACGAGAACGACCATATGGTGCCCGAGGCGGCGCTAGGCCCTTGGAGACAAGTCGGCTGGAGGACGATGTATTGAATCGCGACGCAATTTGTGTGTTCCATCGTCATTAAGAGGCTCTGAACGTTACTATTAACTGTCAGTTTTGCGTCGGATTGGAAAATCTCGACCCACAGAAGAACGACCATAAGGTGCCCGAGGCAGCACTAGACCCTTGGAGACAAGTCGGCTGGAGGACGATGTATTGAATCGCGACGCAATTTGTGTGTTCCATCGTCATTATCAGGCTCTGAACGTTACAATTAACTGTCAGTTTTGCGTCGTTTTCGGAAAACAAGACTAACAGGAGAACGACCATAACGTGCCCGAGGGAGCAAGAGACCCTTGGAGACAGGGCGGCTGTAGGACGATGTATTGAATCGCGCCACAATTTGTGTGTTCCATCGTCATTAAGAGGCTCTGAACGTTACAATTAACTGTCAGTTTTGCATCGGATTCGAAAATCTAGACTCACAGCAGAACGACCATAAGGTGCCCGAGGCAGCACTAGACCCTTGGAGACTAGTCGGCTGGAGGACGATGTATTGAATCGCGACGCAATTTGTGTGTTCCATCGTCATTAAGAGGCTCTGAACGTTACAATTAACTGTCAGTTTTGCGTCGGATTCGAAAAACTAAACTCACAGGAGAACGACGATAAAGTGCCCGAGGCAGCTATAGACCCTTGGAGACAAGTCGGCTGGAGGACGATGTATTGAATCGCGACGCAATTTGTGTGTTCCATCGTCATTAAGAGGCTCTGAACGTTACAATTAACTGTCAGTTTTGCGTCGTTTTCGGAAAACTAGACTCACACGAGAACGACCATATGGTGCCCGAGGCGGCGCTAGGCCCTTGGAGACAAGTCGGCTGGAGGACGATGTATTGAATCGCGACGCAATTTGTGTGTTCCATCGTCATTAAGAGGCTCTGAACGTTACTATTAACTGTCAGTTTTGCGTCGGATTGGAAAATCTCGACCCACAGAGGAACGACCATAAGGTGCCCGAGGCAGCACTAGACCCTTGGAGACAAGTCGGCTGGAGGACGATGTATTGAATCGCGACGCAATTTGTGTGTTCCATCGTCATTAACAGGCTCTGAACGTTACAATTAACTGTCAGTTTTGCGTCGGATTCGACAATCTATACTCACAGGAGAACGACCATGAGGTACCCGAGGCAGCACTAGACCCTTGGTGACAAGTCGGCTGGAGGAAGATGTATTGAATCGCGACGCAATTTGTGTGTTCCATCGTCATTAAGAGGCTCTGAACGTTACAATTAACTGTCAGTTTTGCGTCGGATTCGAAAAACTAAACTCACAGGAGAACGACGATATAGTGCCCGAGGCAGCTATAGACCCTTGGAGACAAGTCGGCTGGAGGACGATGTATTGAATCGCGACGCAATTTGTGTGTTCCATCGTCATTAAGAGGCTCTGAACGTTACAATTAACTGTCAGTTTTGCGTCGGATTCGAAAATCTAGACTCACAGCAGAACGACCATAAGGTGCCCGAGGCAGCACTAGACCCTTGGAGACAAGTCGGCTGGAGGACGATGTATTGAATCGCTACGCAATTTGTGTGTTCCATCGTCATTAAGAGGCTCTGAACGTTACAATTAACTGTCAGTTTTGCGCCGGATTCGATAAACTAGACTCATAGGAGAACGACCAAAAGGTGCCCGGGACAGCAATACTACCTCGGAGACAAGTCGGCTGGAGGACGATGTATTGAATCGCGACGCAATTTGTGTGTTCCATCGTCATTAAGAGGCTCTGAACGCTACAATTAACTGTCAGTTTTGCGTCGGATTCGAAAATCTAGACTCACAGGAGAACGACCATAAGGTGCCCGAGGCAGCACTAGACCCTTGGAGACAAGTCGGCTGGAGGACGATGTATTGAATCGCGACGCAATTTGTGTGTTCCATCGTCATTAAGAGGCTCTGAACGTTACAATTAACTGTCAGTTTTGCGTCGGATTCGAAAATGTAGACTCACAGGAGAACGACCATGAGTTGCCCGAGGCAGCACTAGACCCTTGGAGACAAGTCGGCTGGAGGACGATGTATTGAATCCCGACGCAATTTGTGTGTTCCATCGTCATTAAGAGGCTCTGAACGTTACAATTAACTGTCAGTTTTGCGCCGGATTCGAAAAACTATACTCCTAGGAGAACGACCAAAAGGTGCCCGGGGCAGCAATAGTACCTCGGAGACAATTCGGCTGGAGGACGATGTATTGAATCGCGACGCAATTTGTGTGTTCCATCGTCATTAAGAGGCTCTGAACGTTACAATTAACTGTCAGTTTTGCGTCGGATTCGAAAAACTAAACTCACAGGAGAACGACGATAAAGTGCCCGAGGCAGCTATAGACCCTTGGAGACAAGTCGGCTGGAGGACGATGTATTGAATCGCGACGCAATTTGTGTGTTCCATCGTCATTAAGAGGCTCTGAACGTTACAATTAACTGTCAGTTTTGCGTCGTTTTCGGAAAACTAGACTCACACGAGAACGACCATATGGTGCCCGAGGCGGCGCTAGGCCCTTGGAGACAAGTCGGCTGGAGGACGATGTATTGAATCGCGACGCAATTTGTGTGTTCCATCGTCATTAAGAGGCTCTGAACGTTACTATTAACTGTCAGTTTTGCGTCGGATTGGAAAATCTCGACCCACAGAAGAACGACCATAAGGTGCCCGAGGCAGCACTAGACCCTTGGAGACAAGTCGGCTGGAGGACGATGTATTGAATCGCGACGCAATTTGTGTGTTCCATCGTCATTATCAGGCTCTGAACGTTACAATTAACTGTCAGTTTTGCGTCGTTTTCGGAAAACAAGACTAACAGGAGAACGACCATAACGTGCCCGAGGGAGCAAGAGACCCTTGGAGACAGGGCGGCTGTAGGACGATGTATTGAATCGCGCCACAATTTGTGTGTTCCATCGTCATTAAGAGGCTCTGAACGTTACAATTAACTGTCAGTTTTGCATCGGATTCGAAAATCTAGACTCACAGCAGAACGACCATAAGGTGCCCGAGGCAGCACTAGACCCTTGGAGACTAGTCGGCTGGAGGACGATGTATTGAATCGCGACGCAATTTGTGTGTTCCATCGTCATTAAGAGGCTCTGAACGTTACAATTAACTGTCAGTTTTGCGTCGGATTCGAAAATCTAGACTCACAGCAGAACGACCATAAGGTGCCCGAGGCAGCACTAGACCCTTGGAGACAAGTCGGCTGGAGGACGATGTATTGAATCGCGACGCAATTTGTGTGTTCCATCGTCATTAAGAGGCTCTGAACGTTACAATTAACTGTCAGTTTTGCGCCGGATTCGAAAAACTATTCTCCTAGGAGAACGACCAAAAGGTGCCCGGGGCAGCAATAGTACCTCGGAGACAATTCGGCTGGAGGACGATGTATTGAATCGCGACGCAATTTGTGTGTTCCATCGTCATTAACAGGCTCTGAACGTTACAATTAACTGTCAGTTTTGCGTCGGATTCGCAAAACTAAACTCACAGGAGAACGACGATAAGGTGCCCGAGGCAGCTATAGACCCTTGGAGACAAGTCGGCTGGAGGACGATGTATTGAATCGCGACGCAATTTGTGTGTTCCATCGTCATTTAGAGGCTCTGAACGTTACAATTAACTGTCAGTTTTGCGTCGGATTCGAAAATGTAGACTCACAGGAGAACGACCATAAGGTGCCCGAGGCAGCAATAGACCCTTGGAGACAATTCGGCTGGAGGACGATGTATTGAATCGCGACGAAAATTGTGTGTTCCATCGTCATTATCAGGCTCAGAACGTTACAATTAACTGTCAGTTTTGCGTCGGATTCGAAAATCTAGACTCACAGAAGAACGACCATAAGGGGCCCGAGGCAGCACTAGACCCTTGGAGACAAGTCCGCTGGAGGACGAGGTATTGAATCGCGACGCAATTTGTGTGTTCCATCGTCATTAAGAGGCTCTGAACGTTACAATTAACTGTCAGTTTTGCGCCTGATTCGATAAACTAGACTCATAGGAGAACGACCAAAAGGTGCCCGGGACAGCAAAACTACTTCGGAGACAAGTCGGCTGGAGGACGATGTATTGAATCGCGACGCAAATTGTGTGTTCCATCGTCATTATCAGGCTCTGAACGTTGCAATTAACTGTCAGTTTTGCGTCGTTTTGGGAAAACTATACTCACAGGAGAACGACCATAATGTGCCCGAGGCAGCAAGAGACCCTTGGAGACAGGGCGGCTGTAGGACGATGTATTGAATCGCGCCACAATTTGTGTGTTCCATCGTCATTAAGAGGCTCGGAACGTTACAATTAACTGTCAGTTTTGCGTCGGATTCGAAAATCTAGACTCACAGGAGAACGACCATAAGGTGCCCGTGGCAGCATTAGACCCGTGGAGACAAGTCGGCTGGAGGACGATGTATTGAATCGCGACGCAATTTGTGTGTTCCATCGTCATTAAGAGGCTCTGAACGTTACAATTAACTGTCAGTTTTGCGCCGGATTCGAAAAACTATACTCCTAGGAGAACGACCAAAAGGTGCCCGGGGCAGCAATAGTACCTCGGAGACAATTCGGCTGGAGGACGATGTAATGAATCGCGACGCAATTTGTGTGTTCCATCGTCATTAAGAGGCTCTGAACGTTACAATTAACTGTCAGTTTTGCGTCGGATTCGAAAAACTAAACTCACAGGAGAACGACGATAAAGTGCCCGAGGCAGCTATAGACCCTTGGAGACAAGTCGGCTGGAGGACGATGTATTGAATCGCGACGCAATTTGTGTGTTCCATCGTCATTAAGAGGCTCTGAACGTTACAATTAACTGTCAGTTTTGCGTCGTTTTCGGAAAACTAGACTCACAGGAGAACGACCATAAGGTGCCCGAGGCAGCGCTAGACCCTTGGAGACAAGTCGGCTGGAGGACGATGTATTGAATCGCGACGCAATTTGTGTGTTCCATCGTCATTAAGAGGCTCTGAACGTTACTATTAACTGTCAGTTTTGCGCCGGAGTCGAAAATCTAGACTCACAGGAGAACTACCATAGAGGTGCCCGAGGCAGCAATAGACCCTTGGAGACAATTCGGCTGGAGGACGATGTATTGAATCGCAACGCTAATTGTGTGTTCCATCGTCATTATCAGGCTCTGAACGTTACAATTAACTGTCAGTTTTGCGTCGGATTCGAAAATCTCGACTCACAGAAGAACGACCATAAGGTGCCCGAGGCAGCACTAGACCCTTGGAGACAAGTCGGCTGGAGGACGAAGTATTGAATCGCGACGCACTATATGTGTTCCATCGTCATTAAGAGGCTCTGAACGTTACAATTAACTGTCAGTTTTGCGCCTGATTCGATAAACTAAACTCACAGGAGAACGACCAAAAGGTGCCCGGGACAGCAATACTACCTCGGAGACAAGTCGGCTGGAGGACGATGTATTGAATCGCGACGCAAATTGTGTGTTCCATCGTCATTATCAGGCTCTGAACGTTACAATTAACTGTCAGTTTTGCGTCGTTTTCGGAAAACAAGACTCACAGGAGAACGACCATAACGTGCCCGAGGCAGCAAGAGACCCTTGGAGACAGGGCGGCTGTAGGACGATGTATTGAATCGCGCCACAATTTGTGTGTTCCATAGTCATTAAGAGGCTCTGAACGTTACAATTAACTGTCAGTTTTGCGTCGGATTCGAAAATCTAGACTCACAGCAGAACGACCATAAGGTGCCCGAGGCAGCACTAGACCCTTGGAGACAAGTCGGCTGGAGGACGATGTATTCAATCGCGACGCAATTTGTGTGTTCCATCGTCATTAAGAGGCTCTGAACGTTACAATTAACTGTCAGTTTTGCGTCGGATTCGAAAATCTAGACTCACAGGAGAACGACCATGAGGTGCCCGAGGCAGCACTAGACCCTTGGAGACAAGTCGGCTGGAGGACGATGTATTGAATCGCGACGCAATTTGTGTGTTCCATCGTCTTTAAGAGGCTCTGAACGTTACAATTAACTGTCAGTTTTGCGCCGGATTCGAAAAACTGTACTCCTAGGAGAACGACCAAAAGGTGCCCGGGGCAGCAATAGTACCTCGGAGACAATTCGGCTGGAGGACGATGTATTGAATCGCGACGCAATTTGTGTGTTCCATCGTCATTAACAGGCTCTGAACGTTACAATTAACTGTCAGTTTTGCGTCGGATTCGCAAAACTAAACTCACAGGAGAACGACGATAAGGTGCCCGAGGGAGCTATAGACCCTTGGAGACAAGTCGGCTGGAGGACGATGTATTGAATCGCGACGCAATTTGTGTGTTCCATCGTCATTAAGAGGCTCTGAACGTTACAAATAACTGTCAGTTTTGCGTCGGATTCGAAAATCTAGACTCACAGGAGAACGACCATAAGGTGCCCGAGGCAGCACTAGACCCTTGGAGACAAGTCGGCTGGAGGACGATGTATTGAATCGCGACGCAATTTGTGTGTTCCATCGTCATTAAGAGGCTCTGAACGTTACAATTAACTGTCAGTTTTGCGTCGGATTCGAAAATGTAGACTCACAGGAGAACGACCATGAGTTGCCCGAGGCAGCACTAGACCCTTGGAGACAAGTCGGCTGGAGGACGATGTATTGAATCCCGACGCAATTTGTGTGTTCCATCGTCATTAAGAGGCTCTGAACGTTACAATTAACTGTCAGTTTTGCGCCGGATTCGAAAAACTATACTCCTAGGAGAACGACCAAAAGGTGCCCGGGGCAGCAATAGTACCTCGGAGACAATTCGGCTGGAGGACGATGTATTGAATCGCGACGCAATTTGTGTGTTCCATCGTCATTAAGAGGCTCTGAACGTTACAATTAACTGTCAGTTTTGCGTCGGATTCGAAAAACTAAACTCACAGGAGAACGACGATAAAGTGCCCGAGGCAGCTATAGACCCTTGGAGACAAGTCGGCTGGAGGACGATGTATTGAATCGCGACGCAATTTGTGTGTTCCATCGTCATTAAGAGGCTCTGAACGTTACAATTAACTGTCAGTTTTGCGTCGTTTTCGGAAAACTAGACTCACACGAGAACGACCATATGGTGCCCGAGGCGGCGCTAGGCCCTTGGAGACAAGTCGGCTGGAGGACGATGTATTGAATCGCGACGCAATTTGTGTGTTCCATCGTCATTAAGAGGCTCTGAACGTTACTATTAACTGTCAGTTTTGCGTCGGATTGGAAAATCTCGACCCACAGAAGAACGACCATAAGGTGCCCGAGGCAGCACTAGACCCTTGGAGACAAGTCGGCTGGAGGACGATGTATTGAATCGCGACGCAATTTGTGTGTTCCATCGTCATTATCAGGCTCTGAACGTTACAATTAACTGTCAGTTTTGCGTCGTTTTCGGAAAACAAGACTAACAGGAGAACGACCATAACGTGCCCGAGGGAGCAAGAGACCCTTGGAGACAGGGCGGCTGTAGGACGATGTATTGAATCGCGCCACAATTTGTGTGTTCCATCGTCATTAAGAGGCTCTGAACGTTACAATTAACTGTCAGTTTTGCATCGGATTCGAAAATCTAGACTCACAGCAGAACGACCATAAGGTGCCCGAGGCAGCACTAGACCCTTGGAGACTAGTCGGCTGGAGGACGATGTATTGAATCGCGACGCAATTTGTGTGTTCCATCGTCATTAAGAGGCTCTGAACGTTACAATTAACTGTCAGTTTTGCGTCGGATTCGAAAATCTAGACTCACAGCAGAACGACCATAAGGTGCCCGAGGCAGCACTAGACCCTTGGAGACAAGTCGGCTGGAGGACGATGTACTGAATCGCGACGCAATTTGTGTGTTCCATCGTCATTAAGAGGCTCTGAACGTTACAATTAACTGTCAGTTTTGCGCCGGATTCGAAAAACTATTCTCCTAGGAGAACGACCAAAAGGTGCCCGGGGCAGCAATAGTACCTCGGAGACAATTCGGCTGGAGGACGATGTATTGAATCGCGACGCAATTTGTGTGTTCCATCGTCATTAACAGGCTCTGAACGTTACAATTAACTGTCAGTTTTGCGTCGGATTCGCAAAACTAAACTCACAGGAGAACGACGATAAGGTGCCCGAGGCAGCTATAGACCCTTGGAGACAAGTCGGCTGGAGGACGATGTATTGAATCGCGACGCAATTTGTGTGTTCCATCGTCATTTAGAGGCTCTGAACGTTACAATTAACTGTCAGTTTTGCGTCGGATTCGAAAATGTAGACTCACAGGAGAACGACCATAAGGTGCCCGAGGCAGCAATAGACCCTTGGAGACAATTCGGCTGGAGGACGATGTATTGAATCGCGACGAAAATTGTGTGTTCCATCGTCATTATCAGGCTCAGAACGTTACAATTAACTGTCAGTTTTGCGTCGGATTCGAAAATCTAGACTCACAGAAGAACGACCATAAGGGGCCCGAGGCAGCACTAGACCCTTGGAGACAAGTCCGCTGGAGGACGAGGTATTGAATCGCGACGCAATTTGTGTGTTCCATCGTCATTAAGAGGCTCTGAACGTTACAATTAACTGTCAGTTTTGCGCCTGATTCGATAAACTAGACTCATAGGAGAACGACCAAAAGGTGCCCGGGACAGCAAAACTACTTCGGAGACAAGTCGGCTGGAGGACGATGTATTGAATCGCGACGCAAATTGTGTGTTCCATCGTCATTATCAGGCTCTGAACGTTGCAATTAACTGTCAGTTTTGCGTCGTTTTGGGAAAACTAGACTCACAGGAGAACGACCATAATGTGCCCGAGGCAGCAAGAGACCCTTGGAGACAGGGCGGCTGTAGGACGATGTATTGAATCGCGCCACAATTTGTGTGTTCCATCGTCATTAAGAGGCTCGGAACGTTACAATTAACTGTCAGTTTTGCGTCGGATTCGAAAATCTAGACTCACAGGAGAACGACCATAAGGTGCCCGTGGCAGCATTAGACCCTTGGAGACAAGTCGGCTGGAGGACGATGTATTGAATCGCGACGCAATTTGTGTGTTCCATCGTCATTAAGAGGCTCTGAACGTTACAATTAACTGTCAGTTTTGCGCCGGATTCGAAAAACTATACTCCTAGGAGAACGACCAAAAGGTGCCCGGGGCAGCAATAGTACCTCGGAGACAATTCGGCTGGAGGACGATGTAATGAATCGCGACGCAATTTGTGTGTTCCATCGTCATTAAGAGGCTCTGAACGTTACAATTAACTGTCAGTTTTGCGTCGGATTCGAAAAACTAAACTCACAGGAGAACGACGATAAAGTGCCCGAGGCAGCTATAGACCCTTGGAGACAAGTCGGCTGGAGGACGATGTATTGAATCGCGACGCAATTTGTGTGTTCCATCGTCATTAAGAGGCTCTGAACGTTACAATTAACTGTCAGTTTTGCGTCGTTTTCGGAAAACTAGACTCACAGGAGAACGACCATAAGGTGCCCGAGGCAGCGCTAGACCCTTGGAGACAAGTCGGCTGGAGGACGATGTATTGAATCGCGACGCAATTTGTGTGTTCCATCGTCATTAAGAGGCTCTGAACGTTACTATTAACTGTCAGTTTTGCGCCGGAGTCGAAAATCTAGACTCACAGGAGAACTACCATAGAGGTGCCCGAGGCAGCAATAGACCCTTGGAGACAATTCGGCTGGAGGACGATGTATTGAATCGCAACGCTAATTGTGTGTTCCATCGTCATTATCAGGCTCTGAACGTTACAATTAACTGTCAGTTTTGCGTCGGATTCGAAAATCTCGACTCACAGAAGAACGACCATAAGGTGCCCGAGGCAGCACTAGACCCTTGGAGACAAGTCGGCTGGAGGACGAAGTATTGAATCGCGACGCACTATATGTGTTCCATCGTCATTAAGAGGCTCTGAACGTTACAATTAACTGTCAGTTTTGCGCCTGATTCGATAAACTAAACTCATAGGAGAACGACCAAAAGGTGCCCGGGACAGCAATACTACCTCGGAGACAAGTCGGCTGGAGGACGATGTATTGAATCGCGACGCAAATTGTGTGTTCCATCGTCATTATCAGGCTCTGAACGTTACAATTAACTGTCAGTTTTGCGTCGTTTTCGGAAAACAAGACTCACAGGAGAACGACCATAACGTGCCCGAGGCAGCAAGAGACCCTTGGAGACAGGGCGGCTGTAGGACGATGTATTGAATCGCGCCACAATTTGTGTGTTCCATAGTCATTAAGAGGCTCTGAACGTTACAATTAACTGTCAGTTTTGCGTCGGATTCGAAAATCTAGACTCACAGCAGAACGACCATAAGGTGCCCGAGGCAGCACTAGACCCTTGGAGACAAGTCGGCTGGAGGACGATGTATTCAATCGCGACGCAATTTGTGTGTTCCATCGTCATTAAGAGGCTCTGAACGTTACAATTAACTGTCAGTTTTGCGTCGGATTCGAAAATCTAGACTCACAGGAGAACGACCATGAGGTGCCCGAGGCAGCACTAGACCCTTGGAGACAAGTCGGCTGGAGGACGATGTATTGAATCGGGACGCAATTTGTGTGTTCCATCGTCTTTAAGAGGCTCTGAACGTTACAATTAACTGTCAGTTTTGCGCCGGATTCGAAAAACTGTACTCCTAGGAGAACGACCAAAAGGTGCCCGGGGCAGCAATAGTACCTCGGAGACAATTCGGCTGGAGTTCGATGTATTGAATCGCGACGCAATTTGTGTGTTCCATCGTCATTAACAGGCTCTGAACGTTACAATTAACTGTCAGTTTTGCGTCGGATTCGCAAAACTAAACTCACAGGAGAACGACGATAAGGTGCCCGAGGGAGCTATAGACCCTTGGAGACAAGTCGGCTGGAGGACGATGTATTGAATCGCGACGCAATTTGTGTGTTCCATCGTCATTAAGAGGCTCTGAACGTTACAAATAACTGTCAGTTTTGCGTCGGATTCGAAAATCTAGACTCACAGGAGAACGACCATAAGGTGCCCGAGGCAGCACTAGACCCTTGGAGACAAGTCGGCTGGAGGACGATGTATTGAATCGCGACGCAATTTGTGTGTTCCATCGTCATTAAGAGGCTCTGAACGTTACAATTAACTGTCAGTTTTGCGCCGGATTCGAAAAACTATTC
This sequence comes from Schistocerca nitens, assembly GCF_023898315.1. Taxonomy (NCBI): domain Eukaryota; kingdom Metazoa; phylum Arthropoda; class Insecta; order Orthoptera; family Acrididae; genus Schistocerca; species Schistocerca nitens. The sequence goes on along the minus strand of NC_064623.1, from coordinate 234,375,925 downwards.
TCCTAGGAGAACGACCAAAAGGTGCCCGGGGCAGCAATAGTACCTTGGAGACAAGTCGGCTGGAGGACGATGTATTGAATCGCGACGCAATTTGTGTGTTCCATCGTCATTAAGAGGCTCTGAACGTTACAATTAACTGTCAGTTTTGCGTCGTTTTCGGAAAACTAGACTCACAGGAGAACGACCATAAGGTGCCCGAGGCAGCGCTAGACCCTTGGAGACAAGTCGGCTGGAGGACGATGTATTGAATCGCGACGCAATTTGTGTGTTCCATCGTCATTAAGAGGCTCTGAACGTTACTATTAACTGTCAGTTTTGCGCCGGAGTCGGAAATCTAGACTCACAGGAGAACGACCATAAGGTGCCCGAGGCAGCAATAGACCCTTGGAGACAATTCGGCTGGAGGACGATGTATTGAATCGCAACGCAAATTGTGTGTTCCATCGTCATTATCAGGCTCTGAACGTTACAATTAACTGTCAGTTTTGCGTCGTTTTCGGAAAACTAGACTCACAGGAGAACGACCATAAGGTGCCCGAGGCAGCACTAGACCCTTGGAGACAAATCGGCTGGAGGACGAAGTATTGAATCGCGACGCAATATGTGTGTTCCATCGTCATTAAGAGGCTCTGAACGTTACAATTAACTGTCAGTTTTGCGTCGGATTCGAAAATCTAGACTCACAGCAGAACGACCATAAGGTGCCCGAGGCAGCACTAGACCCTTGGTGACAAGTCGGCTGGAGGACGCTGTATTGAATCGCGACGCAATTTGTGTGTTCCATCGTCATTAAGAGGCTCTGAACGTTACAATTAACTGTCAGTTTTGCGTCGGATTCGACAATCTATACTCACAGGAGAACGACCATGAGGTACCCGAGGCAGCACTAGACCCTTGGTGACAAGTCGGCTGGAGGACGATGTATTGAATCGCGACGCAATTTGTGTGTTCCATCGTCATTAAGAGGCTCTGAACGTTACAATTAACTGTCAGTTTTGCGTCGGATTCGAAAAACTAAACTCACAGGAGAACGACGATATAGTGCCCGAGGCAGCTATAGACCCTTGGAGACAAGTCGGCTGGAGGACGATGTATTGAATCGCGACGCAATTTGTGTGTTCCATCGTCATTAAGAGGCTCTGAACGTTACAATTAACTGTCAGTTTTGCGTCGGATTCGAAAAACTAAACTCACAGGAGAACGACGATATAGTGCCCGAGGCAGCTATAGACCCTTGGAGACAAGTCGGCTGGAGGACGATGTATTGAATCGCGACGCAATTTGTGTGTTCCATCGTCATTAAGAGGCTCTGAACGTTACAATTAACTGTCAGTTTTGCGTCGGATTCGAAAAACTAAACTCACAGGAGAACGACGATATAGTGCCCGAGGCAGCTATAGACCCTTGGAGACAAGTCGGCTAGAGGACGATGTATTGAATCGCGACGCAATTTGTGTGTTCCATCGTCATTAACAGGCTCTGAACGTTACAATTAACTGTCAGTTTTGCGTCGTTTTCGGAAAACTAGACTCACAGGAGAACGACCATAAGGTGCCCGAGGCAGCGCTAGACCCTTGGAGACAAGTAGGCTGGAGGACGAAGTATTGAATCGCGACGCAATATGTGTGTTCCATCGTCATTAAGAGGCTCTGAACGTTACTATTAACTGTCAGTTTAGCGTCGTTTTCGGAAAACTAGACTCACAGGAGAACGACCATAAGGTGCCCGAGGCAGCACTAGACCCTTGGTGACAAGTCGGCTGGAGGACGATGTATTGAATCGCGACGCAATTTGTGTGTTCCATCGTCATTAAGAGGCTCTGAACGTTACAATTAACTGTCAGTTTTGCGTCGGATTCGACAATCTATACTAACAGGAGAACGACCATGAGGTACCCGAGGCAGCACTAGACCCTTGGAGACAAGTCGGCTGGAGGACGATGTATTGAATCGCGACGCAATTTGTGTGTTCCATCGTCATTAAGAGGCTCTGAACGTTACAATTAACTGTCAGTTTTGCGTCGGATTCGAAAAACTAAACTCACAGGAGAACGAAGATATAGTGCCCGAGGCAGCACTAGACCCTTGGTGACAAGTCGGCTGGAGGACGATGTATTGAATCGCGACGCAATTTGTGTGTTCCATCGTCATTAAGAGGCTCTGAACGTTACAATTAACTGTCAGTTTTGCGTCGGATTCGACAATCTATACTCACAGGAGAACGACCATGAGGTACCCGAGGCAGCACTAGACCCTTGGTGACAAGTCGGCTGGAGGAAGATGTATTGAATCGCGACGCAATTTGTGTGTTCCATCGTCATTAAGAGGCTCTGAACGTTACAATTAACTGTCAGTTTTGCGTCGGATTCGAAAAACTAAACTCACAGGAGAACGACGATATAGTGCCCGAGGCAGCTATAGACCCTTGGAGACAAGTCGGCTGGAGGACGATGTATTGAATCGCGACGCAATTTGTGTGTTCCATCGTCATTAAGAGGCTCTGAACGTTACAATTAACTGTCAGTTTTGCGTCGTTTTCGGAAAACTAGACTCACAGGAGAACGACCATAAGGTGCCCGAGGCAGCGCTAGACCCTTGGAGACAAGTCGGCTGGAGGACGATGTATTGAATCGCGACGCAATTTGTGTGTTCCATCGTCATTAAGAGGCTCTGAACGTTACTATTAACTGTCAGTTTTGCGCCGGAGTCGGAAATCTAGACTCACAGGAGAACGACCATAAGGTGCCCGAGGCAGCAATAGACCCTTGGAGACAATTCGGCTGGAGGACGATGTATTGAATCGCAACGCAAATTGTGTGTTCCATCGTCATTATCAGGCTCTGAACGTTACAATTAACTGTCAGTTTTGCGTCGGATTGGAAAATCTCGACTCACAGAAGAACGACCATAAGGTGCCCGAGGCAGCACTAGACCCTTGGAGACAAGTCGGCTGGAGGACGAAGTATTGAATCGCGACGCAATATGTGTGTTCCATCGTCATTAAGAGGCTCTGAACGTTACAATTAACTGTCAGTTTTGCGTCGGATTCGAAAATCTAGACTCACAGCAGAACGACCATAAGGTGCCCGAGGCAGCACTAGACCCTTGGTGACAAGTCGGCTGGAGGACGATGTATTGAATCGCGACGCAATTTGTGTGTTCCATCGTCATTAAGAGGCTCTAAACGTTACAAATAACTGTCAGTTTTGCGTCGGATTCGACAATCTATACTCACAGGAGAACGACCATGAGGTACCCGAGGCAGCACTAGACCCTTGGAGACAAGTCGGCTGGAGGACGATGTATTGAATCGCGACGCAATTTGTGTGTTCCATCGTCATTAAGAGGCTCTGAACGTTACAATTAACTGTCAGTTTTGCGCCGGATTCGAAAAACTATACTCCTAGGAGAACAACCAAAAGGTGCCCGGGGCAGCAATAGTACCTCGGAGACAATTCGGCTGGAGGACGATGTATTGAATCGCGACGCAATTTGTGTGTTCCATCGTCATTAACAGGCTCTGAACGTTACAATTAACTGTCAGTCTTGCGTCGGATTCGAAAAACTTAACTCACAGGAGAACGACGATAAGGTGCCCGAGGCAGCTATAGACCCTTGGAGACAAGTCGGCTGGAGGACGATGTATTGAATCGCGACGCAATTTGTGTGTTCCATCGTCATTAAGAGGCTCTGAACGTTACAAATAACTGTCAGTTTTGCGTCGGATTCGAAAATCTAGACTCACAGGAGAACGACCGTAAGGTGCCCGAGGCAGCACTAGACCCTTGGAGACAAGTCGGCTGGAGGACGATGTATTGAATCACGACGCAATTTGTGTGTTCCATCGTCATTAAGAGGCTCTGAACGTTACTATTAACTGTCAGTTTTGCGCCGGAGTCGAAAATCTAGACTCACAGGAGAACGACCATAAGGTGCCCGAGGCAGCAATAGACCCTTGGAGACAATTCGGCTGGAGGACGATGTATTGAATCGCAACGCAAATTGTGTGTTCCATCGTCATTATCAGGCTCTGAACGTTACAATTAACTGTCAGTTTTGCGTCGGATTGGAAAATCTCGACTCACAGGAGAACGACCATAAGGTGCCCGAGGCAGCAATAGACCCTTGGAGACAATTCGGCTGGATGACGATGTATTGAATCGCGACGAAAATTGTGTGTTCCATCGTCATTATCAGGCTCAGAACGATACAATTAACTGTCAGTTTTGCGTCGTTTTCGTAAATCTAGACACAGGAGAACGACCATAACGTGCCCGAGGTAGCACTAGACCCTTGGAGACATGTCGGTTGCAGGACGATGTATTGAATCGCGACGCAATTTGTGTGTTCCATCGTCATTAAGAGGCTCTGAACGTTACAAATAACTGTCAGTTTTGCGTCGGATTCGAAAATCTCGACTCACAGGAGAACGACCATAAGGTGCCCGAGGCAGCACTAGACCCTTGGAGACAAGTCGGCTGGAGGACGATGTATTGAATCGCGACGCAATTTGTGTGTTCCATCGTCATTAAGAGGCTCTGAACGTTACAATTAACTGTCAGTTTTGCGCCGGATTCGAAAAACTATTCTCCTAGGAGAACGACCAAAAGGTGCCCGGGGCAGCAATAGTACCTCGGAGACAATTCGGCTGGAGGACGATGTATTGAATCGCGACGCAATTTGTGTGTTCCATCGTCATTAACAGGCTCTGAACGTTACAATTAACTGTCAGTTTTGCGTCGGATTCGCAAAACTACACTCACAGGAGAACGACGATAAGGTGCCCGAGGCAGCTATAGACCCTTGGAGACAAGTCGGCTGGAGGACGATGTATTGAATCGCGACGCAATTTGTGTGTTCCATCGTCATTAAGAGGCTCTGAACGTTACAATTAACTGTCAGTTTTGCGTCGGATTCGAAAAACTAAACTCACAGGAGAACGACGATAAAGTGCCCGAGGCAGCTATAGACCCTTGGAGACAAGTCGGCTGGAGGACGATGTATTGAATCGCGACGCAATTTGTGTGTTCCATCGTCATTAAGAGGCTCTGAACGTTACAATTAACTGTCAGTTTTGCGTCGTTTTCGGAAAACTAGACTCACAGGAGAACGACCATAAGGTGCCCGAGGCAGCGCTAGACCCTTGGAGACAAGTCGGCTGGAGGACGATGTATTGAATCGCGACGCAATTTGTGTGTTCCATCGTCATTAAGAGGCTCTGAACGTTACTATTAACTGTCAGTTTGGCGCCGGACTCGAAAATCTAGACTCACAGGAGAACGACCATAAGGTGCCCGAGGCAGCAATAGACCCTTGGAGACAATTCGGCTGGAGGACGATGTATTGAATCGCAACGCAAATTGTGTGTTCCATCGTCATTATCAGGCTCTGAACGTTACAATTAACTGTCAGTTTTGCGTCGGATTGGAAAATCTCGACTCACAGAAGAACGACCATAAGGTGCCCGAGGCAGCACTAGACCCTTGGAGACAAGTCGGCTGGAGGACGAAGTATTGAATCGCGACGCAATATGTGTGTTCCATCGTCATTAAGAGGCTCTGAACGTTACAATTAACTGTCAGTTTTGCGTCGGATTCGAAAATCTAGACTCACAGGAGAACGACCATAAGGTGCCCGAGGCAGCACTAGACCCTTGGAGACAAGTCGGCTGGAGGACGATGTATTGAATCGCGACGCAATTAGTGTGTTCCATCGTCATTAAGAGGCTCTGAACGTTACAATTAACTGTCAGTTTTGCGTCGGATTCGACAATCTATACTCACAGGAGAACGACCATAAGGTGCCCGAGGCAGCACTAGACCCTTGGAGACAAGTCGGCTGGAGGACGATGTATTGAATCGCGACGCAATTAGTGTGTTCCATCGTCATTAAGAGGCTCTGAACGTTACAATTAACTGTCAGTTTTGCGTCGGATTCGAAAAACTAAACTCACATGAGAACGACGATAAAGTGCCCGAGGCAGCTATAGACCCTTGGAGACAAGTCGGCTGGAGGACGATGTATTGAATCGCGACGCAATTTGTGTGTTCCATCGTCATTAAGAGGCTCTGAACGTTACAATTAACTGTCAGTTTTGCGTCGGATTCGAAAAACTAAACTCACAGGAGAACGACGATGAAGTGCCCGAGGCAGCTATAGACCCTTGGAGACAAGTCGGCTGGAGGACGATGTATTGAATCGCGACGCAATTTGTGTGTTCCATCGTCATTAAGAGGCTCTGAACGTTACAATTAACTGTCAGTTTTGCGTCGTTTTCGGAAAACTAGACTCACAGGAGAACGACCATAAGGTGCCCGAGGCAGCGCTAGACCCTTGGAGACAAGTCGGCTGGAGGACGATGTATTGAATCGCGACGCAATTTGTGTGTTCCATCGTCATTAAGAGGCTCTGAACGTTACTATTAACTGTCAGTTTTGCGCCGGAGTCGAAAATCTAGACTCACAGGAGAACGACCATAGGGTGCCCGAGGCAGCAATAGACCCTTGGAGACAATTCGGCTGGAGGACGATGTATTGAATCGCAACGCAAATTGTGTGTTCCATCGTCATTATCAGGCTCTGAACGTTACAATTAACTGTCAGTTTTGCGTCGGATTGGAAAATCTCGACTCACAGAAGAACGACCATAAGGTGCCCGAGGCAGCACTAGACCCTTGGAGACAAGTCGGCTGGAGGACGAAGTATTGAATCGCGACGCAATATGTGTGTTCCATCGTCATTAAGAGGCTCTGAACGTTACAATTAACTGTCAGTTTAGCGCCTGATTCGATAAACTAAACTCAGGAGAACAACCAAAAGGTGCCCGGGACAGCAATACTACCTCGGAGACAAGTCGGCTGGAGGACGATGTATTGAATCGCGACGCAAATTGTGTGTTCCATCGTCATTATCAGGCTCTGAACGTTACAATTAAATGTCAGTTTTGCGTCGTTTTCGGAAAACAAGACTCACAGGAGAACGACCATAACGTGCCCGAGGCAGCAAGAGACCCTTGGAGACAGGGCGGCTGTCGGACGATGTATTGAATCGCGCCACAATTTGTGTGTTCCATCGTCATTAAGAGGCTCTGAACGTTACAATTAACTGTCAGTTTTGCGTCGGATTCGAAAATCTAGACTCACAGCAGAACGACCATAAGGTGCCCGAGGCAGCACTAGACCCTTGGAGACAAGTCGGCTGGAGGACGATGTATTGAATCGCGACGCAATTTGTGTGTTCCATCGTCATTAAGAGGCTCTGAACGTTACAATTAACTGTCAGTTTTGCGTCGGATTCGACAATCTATACTCACAGGAGAACGACCATGAGGTGCCCGAGGCAGCACTAGACCCTTGGAGACAAGTCGGCTGGAGGACGATGTATTGAATCGCGACGCAATTTGTGTGTTCCATCGTCATTAAGAGGCTCTGAACGTTACAATTAACTGTCAGTTTTGCGCCGGATTCGAAAAACTATACTCCTAGGAGAACGACCAAAAGGTGCCCGGGGCAGCAATAGTACCTCGGAGACAATTCGGCTGGAGGACGATGTATTGAATCGCGACGCAATTTGTATGTTCCATCGTCATTAACAGGCTCTGAACGTTACAATCAACTGTCAGTCTTGCGTCGGATTCGAAAAACTTAACTCACAGGAGAACGACGATAAGGTGCCCGAGGCAGCTATAGACCCTTGGAGACAAGTCGGCTGGAGGACGATGTATTGAATCGCGACGCAATTTGTGTGTTCCATCGTCATTAAGAGGCTCTGAACGTTACAAATAACTGTCAGTTTTGCGTCGGATTCGAAAATCTAGACTCACAGGAGAACGACCATAAGGTGCCCGAGGCAGCACTAGACCCTTGGAGACAAGTCGGCTGGAGGACGATGTATTGAATCGCAACGCAAATTGTGTGTTCCATCGTCATTATCAGGCTCTGAACGTAACAATTAACTGTCAGTTTTGCGTCGGATTGGAAAATATCGACTCACAGGAAAACGACCATAAGGTGCCCGAGGCAGCAATAGACCCTTGGAGACAATTCGGCTTGATGACGATGTATTGAATCGCGACGAAAATTGTGTGTTCCATCGTCATTATCAGGCTCAGAACGTTACAATTAACTGTCAGTTTTGCGTCGTTTTCGTAAATCTAGACTCACAGGAGAACGACCATAACGTGCCCGAAGCAACACTAGACCCTTGGAGACATGTCGGTTGCAGGACGATGTATTGAATCGCGACGCAATTTGTGTGTTCCATCGTCATTAAGAGGCTCTGAACGTTACAAATAACTGTCAGTTTATCGTCGGATTCGAAAATCTAGACTCACAGGAGAACGACCATAAGGTGCCCGAGGCAGCACTAGACCCTTGGAGACAAGTCGGCTGGAGGACGAAGTATTGAATCGCGACGCACTATATGTGTTCCATCGTCATTAAGAGGCTCTGAACGTTACAATTAACTGTCAGTTTTGCGCCGGATTCGAAAAACTATTCTCCTAGGAGAACGACCAAAAGGTGCCCGGGGCAGCAATAGTACTTCGGAGACAATTCGGCTGGAGGACGATGTATTGAATCGCGACGCAATTTGTGTGTTCCATCGTCATTAACAGGCTCTGAACGTTACAATTAACTGTCAGTTTTGCGTCGGATTCGCAAAACTACACTCACAGGAGAACGACGATAAGGTGCCCGAGGCAGCTATAGACCCTTGGAGACAAGTCGGCTGGAGGACGATGTATTGAATCGCGACGCAATTTGTGTGTTCCATCGTCATTAAGAGGCTCTGAACGTTACAATTAACTGTCAGTTTTGCGTCGGATTCGAAAATCTAGACTCACAGGAGAACGAGGATAAAGTGCCCGAGGCAGCTATATACCCTTGGAGACAAGTCGGCTGGAGGACGATGTATTGAATCGCGACGCAATTTGTGTGTTCCATCGTCATTAAGAGGCTCTGAACGTTACAATTAACTGTCAGTTTTGCGTCGTTTTCGGAAAACTAGACTCACAGGAGAACGACCATAAGGTGCCCGAGGCAGCGCTAGACCCTTGGAGACAAGTCGGCTGGAGGACGATGTATTGAATCGCGACGCAATTTGTGTGTTCCATCGTCATTAAGAGGCTCTGAACGTTACTATTAACTGTCAGTTTTGCGCCGGAGTCGAAAATCTAGACTCACAGGAGAACGACCATAAGGTGCCCGAGGCAGCAATAGACCCTTGGAGACAATTCGGCTGGAGGACGATGTATTGAATCGCAACGCAAATTGTGTGTTCCATCGTCATTATCAGGCTCTGAACGTTACAATTAACTGTCAGTTTTGCGTCGGATTGGAAAATCTCGACTCACAGAAGAACGACCATAAGGTGCCCGAGGCAGCACAAGACCCTTGGAGACAAGTCGGCTGGAGGACGAAGTATTGAATCGCGACGCAATATGTGTGTTCCATCGTCATTAAGAGGCTCTGAACGTTACAATTAACTGTCAGTTTTGCGTCGGATTCGAAAATCTAGACTCACAGGAGAACGACCATAAGGTGCCCGAGGCAGCACTAGACCCTTGGAGACAAGTCGGCTGGAGGACGATGTATTGAATCGCGACGCAATTTGTGTGTTCCATCGTCATTAAGAGGCTCTGAACGTTACAATTAACTGTCAGTTTTGCGTCGGATTCGACAATCTATACTCACAGGAGAACGACCATGAGGTGCCCGAGGCAGCACTAGACCCTTGGAGACAAGTCGGCTGGAGGACGATGTATTGAATCGCGACGCAATTTGTGTGTTCCATCGTCATTAAGAGGCTCTGAACGTTACAATTAACTGTCAGTTTTGCGCCAGATTCGAAAGACTATACTCCTAGGAGAACGACCAATAGGTGCCCGGGGCAGCAATAGTACCTCGGAGACAATTCGGCTGGAGGACGATGTATTGAATCGCGACGCAATTTGTGTGTTCCATCGTCATTAACAGGCTCTGAACGTTACAATTAACTGTCAGTTTTGCGTCGGATTCGAAAAACTAAACTCACAGGAGAACGACGATAAGGTGCCCGAGGCAGCTATAGACCCTTGGAGACAATTCGGCTGGAGGACGATGTATTGAATCGCAACGCAAATTGTGTGTTCCATCGTCATTATCAGGCTCTGAACGTTACAATTAACTGTCAGTTTTGCGTCGGATTGGAAAATCTCGACTCACTGGAGAACGAGCATAAGGTGCCCGAGGCAGCACTAGACCCTTGGAGACAAGTCGGCTGGAGGACGAAGTATTGAATCGCGACGCAATATGTGTGTTCCATCGTCATTAAGAGGCTCTGAACGTTACAATTAACTGTCAGTTTTGCGTCGGATTCGAAAATCTAGACTCACAGGAGAACGACCATAAGGTGCCCGAGGCAGCACTAGACCCTTGGAGACAAGTCGGCTGGAGGACGATGTATTGAATCGCGACGCAATTAGTGTGTTCCATCGTCATTAAGTGGCTCTGAACGTTACAATTAACTGTCAGTTTTGCGTCGGATTCGACAATCTATACTCACAGCAGAACGACCATGAGGTGACCGAGGCAGCACTAGACCCTTGGAGACAAGTCGGCTGGAGGACGATGTATTGAATCGCGACGCAATTTGTGTGTTCCATCGTCATTAAGAGGCTCTGAACGTTACAATTAACTGTCAGTTTTGCGCCGGATTCGAAAAACTATACTCCTAGGAGAACGACCAAAAGGTACCCGGGGCAGCAATAGTACCTCGGAGACAATTCGGCTGGAGGACGATGTATTGAATCGCGACGCAATTTGTGTGTTCCATCGTCATTAACAGGCTCTGAACGTTAGAATTAACTGTCAGTTTTGCGTCGGATTCGAAAAACTAAACTCACAGGAGAACGACGATAAGGTGCCCGAGGCAGCTATAGACCCTTGGAGACAAGTCGGCTGGAGGACGATGTATTGAATCGCGACGCAATTAGAGTGTTCCATCGTCATTAAGAGGCTCTGAACGTTACAATTAACTGTCAGTTTTGAGCCGGATTCGAAAAATTATACTCCTAGGAGAACGACCATAAGGTGCCCGAGGCAGCACTAGACCCTTGGAGTCAATTCGGCTGGAGGACGATGTATTGAATCGCGACGAAAATTGTGTGTTCCATCGTCATTATATGGCTCAGAACGTTACAATTAACTGTCAGTTTTGCGTCGGATTCGAAAATCTAGACTCACAGAAGAACGACCATCAGGGGCCCGAGGCAGCACTAGACCCTTGGAGACAAGTCCGCTGGAGGACGAAGTATTGAATCGCGACGCAATTTGTGTGTTCCATCGTCATTAAGAGGCTCTGAACGTTACAATTAACTGTCAGTTTTGCGCCTGATTCGATAAACTAGACTCATAGGAGAACGACCAAAAGGTGCCCGGGACAGCAATACTACCTCGGAGACAAGTCGGCTGGAGGACGATGTATTGAATCGCGACGCAAATTGTGTATTCCATCGTCATTATCAGGCTCTGATCGTTACAATTAACTGTCAGTTTTGCGTCGGATTCGAAAAACTAAACTCACAGGAGAACGACGCTAAAGTGCCCGAGGCAGCTATAGACCCTTGGAGACAAGTCGGCGGGAGGAAGATGTATTGAATCGCGACGCAATTTGTGTGTTCCATCGTCATTAAGAGGCTCTGAACGTTACAATTAACTGTCAGTTATGCGTCGTTTTCGGAAAACTAGACTCACAGGAGAACGACCATAAGGTGCCCGAGGCAGCGCTAGACCCTTGGAGACAAGTTGGCTGGAGGACGATGTATTGAATCGCGACGCAATTTGTGTGTTCCATCGTCATTAAGAGGCTCTGAACGTTACTATTAACTGTCAGTTTTGCGCCGGAGTCGAAAATCTAGACTCACAGGAGAACGACCATAAGGTGCCCGAGGCAGCAATAGACCCTTGGAGACAATTCGGCTGGAGGACGATGTATTGAATCGCAACGCAAATTGTGTGTTCCATCGTCATTATCAGGCTCTGAACGTTACAATTAACTGTCAGTTTTGCGTCGGATTGGAAAATCTCGACTCACAGAAGAACGACCATAAGGTGCCCGAGGCAGCACTAGACCCTTGGAGACAAGTCGGCTGGAGGACGAAGTATTGAATCGCGACGCAATATGTGTGTTCCATCGTCATTAAGAGGCTCTGAACGTTACAATTAACTGTCAGTTTAGCGCCTGATTCGATAAACTAAACTCAGGAGAACGACCAAAAGGTGCCCGGGACAGCAATACTACCTCGGAGACAAGTCGGCTGGAGGACGATGTATTGAATCGCGACGCAAATTGTGTGTTCCATCGTCATTATCAGGCTCTGAACGTTACAATTAAATGTCAGTTTTGCGTCGTTTTCGGAAAACAAGACTTACAGGAGAACGACCATAACGTGCCCGAGGCAGCGAGAGACCCTTAGGACAGGGCGGCTGTAGGACGATGTATTGAATCGCGCCACAATTTGTGTGTTCCATCGTCTTTAAGAGGCTCTGAACGTTACAATTAACTGTCAGTTTTGCGTCGGATTCGAAAATCTAGACTCATAGCAGAACGACCATAAGGTGCCCGAGGCAGCACTAGACCCTTGGAGACAAGTCGGCTGGAGGACGATGTATTGAATCACGACGCAATTTGTGTGTTCCATCGTCATTAAGAGGCTCTGAACGTTACAATTAACTGTCAGTTTTGCGTCGGATTCGACAATCTATACTCACAGGAGAACGACAATGAGGTGCCCGAGGCAGCACTAGACCCTTGGAGACAAGTCGGCTGGAGGACGATGTATTGAATCGCGACGCAATTTGTGTGTTCCATCGTCATTAAGAGGCTCTGAACGTTACAATTAACTGTCAGTTTTGCGCCGGATTCGAAAAACTATACTCCTAGGAGAACGACCAAAAGGTGCCCGGGGCAGCAATAGTACCTCGGAGACAATTCGGCTGGAGGACGATGTATTGAATCGCGACGCAATTTGTGTGTTCCATCGTCATTAACAGGCTCTGAACGTTACAATTAACTGTCAGTTTTGCGTCGGATTCGAAAAACTAAACTCACAGGAGAACGACGATAAGGTGCCCGAGGCACCTTTAGGCCCTTGGAGACAAGTCGGCTGGAGGACGATGTATTGAATCGCGACGCAATTTGTGTGTTCCATCGTCATTAAGAGGCTCTGAACGTTACAAATAACTGTCAGTTTTGCGTCGGATTCGAAAATCTAGACTCACAGGAGAACGACCATAAGGTGCCCGAGGCAGCACTAGACCCTTTGAGACAAGTCGGCTGGAGGACGATGTATTGAATCGCGACGCAATTTGTGTGTTCCATCGTCATTAAGAGGCTCTGAACGTTACTATTAACTGTCAGTTTTGCGCCGGAGTCGAAAATCTAGACTCACAGGAGAACGACCATAAGGTGCCCGAATCAGCAATAGACCCTTGGAGACAATTCGGCTGGAGGACGATGTATTGAATCGCAACGCAAATTGTGTGTTCCATCGTCATTATCAGGCTCTGAACGTTACAATTAACTGTCAGTTTTGCGTCGGATTGGAAAATCTCGACTCACAGGAGAACGACCATAAGGTGCCCGAGGCAGCAATAGACCCTTGGAGACAATTCGGCTGGATGACGATGTATTGAATCGCGACGAAAATTATGTGTTCCATCGTCATTAAGAGGCTCTGAACGTTACAATTAACTGTCAGTTTTGCGTCGTTTTCGGAAAACTAAACTCACAGGAGAACGACCATAACGTGCGCGAGGCAGCAAGAGACCCTTGGAGACAGGGCGGCTGTAGGACGATGTATTGAATCGCGCCACAATTTGTGTGTTCCATCGTCATTAAGAGGCTCTGAACGTTACAATTAACTGTCAGTTTTGCGTCGGATTCGAAAATCTAGACTCACATGAGAACGACCATAAGGTGCCCGAGGCAGCACTAGACCCTTGGAGACAATTCGGCTGGAGGACGATGTATTGAATCGCGACGCAATTTGTGTGTTCCATCGGCATTAAGAGGCTCTTAACGTTACAATTAACTCTCAGTTTTGCGTCGGATTCGAAAATCTAGACTCACAGGAGAACGACCATAAGGTGCCCGAGGCAGCACTAGACCCTTGGAGACAAGTCGGCTGGAGGACGATGTATTGAATCGCGACGCAATTTGTGTGTTCCATCGTCATTAAGAGGCTCTGAACGTTACAATTAACTGTCAGTTTTGCGCCGGATTCGAAAAACTATACTCCTAGGAGAACGACCAAAAGGTGCCCGGGGCAGCAATAGTACCTCGGAGACAATTCGGCTGGAGGACGATGTATTGAATCGCGACGCAATTTGTGTGTTCCATCGTCATTAACAGGCTCTGAACGTTACAATTAACTGTCAGTTTTGCGTCGGATTCGAAAAACTAAACTCACAGGAGAACGACGATAAGGTGCCCGAGGCAGCTATAGACCCTTGGAGACAAGTCGGCTGGAGGACGATGTATTGAATCGCGACGCAATTTGTGTGTTCCATCGTCATTAAGAGGCTCTGAACGTTGCAAATAACTGTCAGTTTTGCGTCGGATTCGAAAATCTAGTCTCACAGGAGAACGACCATAAGGTGCCCGAGGCAGCACTAGATCCTTGGAGACAAGTCGGCTGGAGGACGATGTATTGAATCGCGACGCAATTTGTGTGTTCCATCGTCATTAAGAGGCTCTGAACGTTACTATTTACTGTCAGTTTTGCGCCGGAGTCGAAAATCTAGACTCACAGGAGAACGACCATAAGGTGCCCGAGGCAGCATTAGACCCTTGGAGACAATTCGGCTGGAGGACGATGTATTGAATCGCAACGCAAATTGTGTGTTCCATCGTCATTATCAGGCTCTGAACGTTACAATTAACTGTCAGTTTTGCGTCGGATTGGAAAATCTCGACTCACAGGAGAACGACCATAAGGTGCCCGAGGCAGCAATAGACCCTTGGAGACAATTCGGCTGGATGACGATGTATTGAATCGCGACGAAAATTGTGTGTTCCATCGTCATTATCAGGCTCAGAACGTTACAATTAACTGTCAGTTTTGCGTCGGATTCGAAAATCTAGACTCACAGCAGAACGACCATAAGGTGCCCGAGGCAGCACTAGACCCTTGGAGACAAGTCCGCTGGAGGACGAAGTATTGAATCGCGACGCAATTTGTGTGTTCCATCGTCATTAAGAGGCTCTGAACGTTACAATTAACTGTTAGTTTTGCGCCTGATTCGATAAACTAGACTCATAGGAGAACGACCAAAAGGTGCCCGGGACAGCAATACTACCTCGGAGACAAGTCGGCTGGAGGACGATGTATTGAATCGCGACGCAAATTGTGTATTCCATCGTCATTATCAGGCTCTGAACGTTACAATTAACTGTCAGTTTTGCGTCGTTTTCGGAAAACTAGTCTCACAGGAGAACGACCATAACGTGCCCGAGGCAGCAAGAGACCCTTGGAGACAGGGCGGCTGTAGGACGATGTATTGAATCGCGCCACAATTTGTGTGTTCCATCGTCATTAAGAGGCTCTGAACGTTACAATTAACTGTCAGTTTTGCGCCGGATTCGAAAAACTATACTCCTAGGAGAACGACCAAAAGGTGCCCGGGGCAGCAATAGTACCTCGGAGACAATTCGGCTGGAGGACGATGTATTGAATCGCGACGAAAATTGTGTGTTCCATCGTCATTATCAGGCTCAGAACGTTACAATTAACTGTCAGTTTTGCGTCGGATTCGAAAATCTAGACTCACAGAAGAACGACCATAAGGGGCCCGAGGCAGCACTAGACCCTTGGAGACAAGTCGGCTGGAGGACGAAGTATTGAATCGCGACGCAATTTGTGTGGTCTATCGTTATTAAGAGGCTCTGAACGTTACAATTAACTGTCTGTTTTGCGCCTGATTCGATAAACTAGACTCATAGGAGAACGACCAAAAGGTGCCCGGGACAGCAATACTACCTCGGAGACAAGTCGGCTGGAGGACGATGTATTGAATCGCGACGCAATTTGTGTGTTCCATCGTCACTAACAGGCTCTGAACGTTACAATTAACTGTCAGTTTTGCGTCGGATTCGAAAAACTAAACTCACAGGAGAACGACGATAAGGTGCCCGAGGCAGCTATACCCCCTTGGAGACAAGTCGGCTGGAGGACGATGTATTGAATCGCGACGCAATTTGAGTGTTCCATCGTCATTAAGAGGCTCTGAACGTTACAATTAACTGTCAGTTTTGAGCCGGATTCGAAAAATTATACTCCTAGGAGAACGACCATAAGGTGCCCGAGGCAGCACTAGACCCTTGGAGTCAATTCGGCTGGAGGACGATGTATTGAATCGCGACGAAAATTGTGTGTTCCATCGTCATTATCAGGCTCAGAACGTTACAATTAACTGTCAGTTTTGCGTCGGATTCGAAAATCTAGACTCACAGAAGAACGACCATAAGGGGCCCGAGGCAGCACTAGACCCTTGGAGACAAGTCGGCTGGAGGACGAAGTATTGAATCGCGACGCAATTTGTGTGGTCTATCGTTATTAAGAGGCTCTGAACGTTACAATTAACTGTCTGTTTTGCGCCTGATTCGATAAACTAGACTCATAGGAGAACGACCAAAAGGTGCCCGGGACAGCAATACTACCTCGGAGACAAGTCGGCTGGAGGACGATGTATTGAATCGCGACGAAAATTGTGTGTTCCATCGTCATTATCAGGCTCAGAACGTTACTATTAACTGTCAGTTTTGCGCCGGATTCGAAAAATTATACTCCTAGGAGAACGACCATAAGGTGCCCGAGGCAGCACTAGACCCTTGGAGTCAATTCGGCTGGAGGACGATGTATTGAATCGCGACGCAATTTGTGTGTTCCATCGTCATTAAGAGGCTCTGAACGTTACAATTAACTGTCAGTTTTGCGCCGATTCGATAAACTAGACTCATAGCAGAACGACCAAAAGGTGCCCGGGACAGCAATACTACCTCGGAGACAAGTCGGCTGGAGGACGATGTATTGAATCGCGACGCAAATTGTGTATTCCATCGTCATTATCAGGCTCTGAACGTTACAATTAACTGTCAGTTTTGCGTCGTTTTCGGAAAACTAGACTCACAGGAGAACGACCATAACGTGCCCGAGGCAGCAAGAGACCCTTGGTGACAGGGCGGCTGTAGGACGATGTATTGAATCGCGCCACAATTTGTGTGTTCCATCGTCATTAAGAGGCTCTGAACGCTACAATTAACTGTCAGTTTTGCGTCGGATTCGAAAAACTAAACTCCCAGGAGAACGACGATAAGGTGCCCGAGGCAGCTATAGACCCTTGGAGACAAGTCGGCTGGAGGACGATGTATTGAATCGCGACGCAATTTGTGTGTTCCATCGTCATTAAGAGGGTCTGAACGTTACAATTAACTGTCAGTTTTGCGTCGGATTCGAAAATCTAGACTCACAGGAGAACGACCATAAGGTGCCCGAGGCAGCACTAGACCCTTGGAGACAAGTCGGCTGGAGGACGATGTATTGAATCGCGACGCAATTTGTGTGTTCCATCGTCATTAAGAGGCTCTGAACGTTACAATTAACTCTCAGTTTTGCGTCGGATTCGAAAATCTAGACTCACAGGAGAACGACCATAAGGTGCCCGAGGCAGCACTAGACCCTTGGAGACAAGTCGGCTGGAGGACGATGTATTGAATCGCGACGCAATTTGTGTGTTCCATCGTAATTAACAGGCTCTGAACGTTACAATTAACTGTCAGCTTTGAGCCGGATTCGAAAAATTATACTCCTAGGAGAACGACCAAAAGGTGCCCGGGGTAGCAATAGTACCTCGCAGACAATTCGGCTGGAGGACGATGTATTGAATCGCGACGCAATTTGTGTGTTCCATCGTCATTAACAGGCTCTGAACGTTACAATTAACTGTCAGTTTTGCGTCGGATTCGAAAAACTAAACTCACAGGAGAACGACGATAAGCTGCCCGAGGCAGCTATAGACCCTTGGAGACAAGTCGGCTGGAGGACTATGTATTGAATCGCGACGCAATTTGTGTGTTCCATCGTCATTAAGAGGCTCTGAACGCTACAATTAACTGTCAGTTTTGCGTCGGATTCGAAAATCTAGACTCACAGGAGAACGACCATAAGGTGCCCGAGGCAGCACTAGACCCTTGGAGACAAGTCGGCTGGAGGACGAAGTATTGAATCGCGACGCAATTTGTGTGGTCCATCGTCATTAAGAGGCTCTGAACGTTACAATTAACTGTCTGTTTTGCCCCTGATTCGATAAACTAGACTCATAGGAGAACGACCAAAAGGTGCCCGGGACAGCAATACTACCTCGGAGACAAGTCGGCTGGAGGACGATGTATTGAATCGCGACGCAAATTGTGTGTTCCATCGTCATTATCAGGCTCTGAACGTTACAATTAACTGTCAGTTTTGCGTCGTTTTCGGAAAACTAGACTCACAGGAGAACGACCATAACGTGCCCGAGGCAGCAAGAGACCCTTGGAGACAGGGCGGCTGTAGGACGATGTATTGAATCGCGCCACAATTTGTGTGTTCCATCGTCATTAAGAGGCTCTAAACGTTACAAATAACTGTCAGTTTATCGTCGGATTCGAAAATCTAGACTCACCGGAGAACGACCATAAGGTGCCCGAGGCAGCACTACACCCTTGGAGACAAGTCGGCTGGAGGACTATGTATTGAATCGCGACGCAATTTGTGTGTTCCATCGTCATTAAGAGGCTCTGAACGTTACAATTAACTGTCAGTTTTGAGCCGGATTCGAAAAATTATACTCCTAGGAGAACGACCAAAAGGTGCCCGGGGCAGCAATAGTACCTCGCAGACAATTCGGCTGGAGGACGATGTATTGAATCGCGACGCAATTTGTGTGTTCCATCGTCATTAACAGGCTCTGAACGTTACAATTAACTGTCAGTTTTGCGTCGGATTCGAAAATGTAGACTCACAGGAGAACGACCAATAGGTGCCCGAGGCAGCAATAGACCCTTGGAGACAATTCGGCTGGAGGACGATGTATTGAATCGCGACGAAAATTGTGTGTTCTATCGTCATTATCTGGCTCAGAACGTTACAATTAACTGTCAGTTTTGCGTCGGATTCGAAAATCTAGACTCACAGAAGAACGACCATAAGTGGCCCGAGGCAGCACTAGACCCTTGGAGACCGGTCCGCTGGAGGCCGAAGTATTGAATCGCGACGCAATTTGTGTGTTCCATCGTCATTAAGAGGGTCTGAACGTTACAATTAACTGTCTGTTTTGCGCCTGATTCGATAAACTAGACTCATAGGAGAACGACCAAAAGGTGCCCGGGACAGCAATACTACCTCGGAGACAAGTCGGCTGGAGGACGATGTATTGAATCGCGACGCAAATTGTGTGTTCCATCGTCATTATCAGGCTCTGAATGTTACAATTAACTGTCAGTTTTGCGTCGTTTTCGGAAAACTAGACTCACAGAAGATCGACCATAAGGGGCCCGAGGCAGCAAGAGACCCTTGGAGACAGGGCGGCTGTAGGACGATGTATTGAATCGCGCCACAATTTGTGTGTTCCATCGTCATTAAGAGGCTCGAAACGTTACAAATAACTGTCAGTTTTTCGTCGGATTCGAAAATCTAGACTCACAGGAGAACGACCATAAGGTGCCCGAGGCAGCACTAGACCCTTGGAGACAAGTCGGCTGGAGGACGATGTATTGAATCGCGACGCAATTTGTGTGTTCCATCGTCATTAAGAGGCTCTGAACGCTACAATTAACTGTCAGTTTCGCGTCGGATTCGAAAATCTAGACTCACAGGAGAACGACCATAAGGTGCCCGAGGCAGCACTAGACCCTTGGAGACAAGTCGGCTGGAGGACGATGTATTGAATCGCGACGCAATTTGTGTGTTACATCGTCATTAAGAGGCTCTGAACGTTACAATTAACTGTCAGTTTTGCGTCGGATTCGAAAATGTAGACTCACAGGAGAACGACCATAAGGTGCCCGAGGCAGCAATAGACCCTTGGAGACAATTCGGCTGGAGGACGATGTATTGAATAGCGACGAAAATTGTGTGTTCCATCGTCATTATCAGGCTCAGAACGTTACAATTAACTGTCAGTTTTGCGTCGGATTCGAAAATCTAGACTCACAGAAGAACGACCATAAGGGGCCCGAGGCAGCACTAGACCCTTGGAGACAAGTCGGCTGGAGGACGATGTATTGAATCGCGACGCAATTTGTGTGTTCCATCGTCATTAAGAGGCTCTGAACGTTACAATTAACTGTCAGTTTTGAGCCGGATTCGAAAAATTATACTCCTAGGAGAACGACCAAAAGGTGCCCGGGGCAGCAATAGTACCTCGCAGACAATTCGGCTGGAGGACGATGTATTGAATCGCGACGCAATTTGTGTGTTCCATCGTCATTAACAGGCTCTGAACGTTACAATTAACTGTCAGTTTTGCGTCGGATTCGAAAATGTAGACTCACAGGAGAACGACCAATAGGTGCCCGAGGCAGCAATAGACCCTTGGAGACAATTCGGCTGGAGGACGATGTATTGAATCGCGACGAAAATTGTGTGTTCCATCGTCATTATCTGGCTCAGAACGTTACAATTAACTGTCAGTTTTGCGTCGGATTCGAAAATCTAGACTCACAGAAGAACGACCATAAGTGGCCCGAGGCAGCACTAGACCCTTGGAGACCGGTCCGCTGGAGGCCGAAGTATTGAATCGCGACGCAATTTGTGTGTTCCATCGTCATTAAGAGGGTCTGAACGTTACAATTAACTGTCTGTTTTGCGCCTGATTCGATAAACTAGACTCATAGGAGAACGACCAAAAGGTGCCCGGGACAGCAATACTACCTCGGAGACAAGTCGGCTGGAGGACGATGTATTGAATCGCGACGCAAATTGTGTGTTCCATCGTCATTATCAGGCTCTGAATGTTACAATTAACTGTCAGTTTTGCGTCGTTTTCGGAAAACTAGACTCACAGAAGATCGACCATAAGGGGCCCGAGGCAGCAAGAGACCCTTGGAGACAGGGCGGCTGTAGGACGATGTATTGAATCGCGCCACAATTTGTGTGTTCCATCGTCATTAAGAGGCTCGAAACGTTACAAATAACTGTCAGTTTTTCGTCGGATTCGAAAATCTAGACTCACAGGAGAACGACCATAAGGTGCCCGAGGCAGCACTAGACCCTTGGAGACAAGTCGGCTGGAGGACGATGTATTGAATCGCGACGCAATTTGTGTGTTCCATCGTCATTAAGAGGCTCTGAACGCTACAATTAACTGTCAGTTTCGCGTCGGATTCGAAAATCTAGACTCACAGGAGAACGACCATAAGGTGCCCGAGGCAGCACTAGACCCTTGGAGACAAGTCGGCTGGAGGACGATGTATTGAATCGCGACGCAATTTGTGTGTTACATCGTCATTAAGAGGCTCTGAACGTTACAATTAACTGTCAGTTTTGCGTCGGATTCGAAAATGTAGACTCACAGGAGAACGACCATAAGGTGCCCGAGGCAGCAATAGACCCTTGGAGACAATTCGGCTGGAGGACGATGTATTGAATAGCGACGAAAATTGTGTGTTCCATCGTCATTATCAGGCTCAGAACGTTACAATTAACTGTCAGTTTTGCGTCGGATTCGAAAATCTAGACTCACAGAAGAACGACCATAAGGGGCCCGAGGCAGCACTAGACCCTTGGAGACAAGTCGGCTGGAGGACGAAGTATTGAATCGCGACGCAATTTGTGTGGTCCATCGTCATTAAGAGGCTCTGAACATTACAATTAACTGTCTGTTTTGCGCCTGATTCGATAAACTAGACTCATAGGAGAACGACCAAAAGGTGCCCGGGACAGCAATACTACCTCGGAGACAAGTCGGCTGGAGGACGATGTATTGAATCGCGACGCAAATTGTGTGTTCCATCGTCATTATCAGGCTCTGAACGTTACAATTAACTGTCAGTTTTGCGTCGTTTTCGGAAAACTAGACTCACAGGAGAACGACCATAACGTGCCCGAGGCAGCAAGAGACCCTTGGAGACAGGGCGGCTGTAGGACGATGTATTGAATCGCGCCACAATTTGTGTGTTCCATCGTCATTATGAGGCTCTAAACGTTACAAATAACTGTCAGTTTATCGTCGGATTCGAAAATCTAGACTCACAGGAGAACGACCATAAGGTGCCCGAGGCAGCACTAGACCCTTGGAGACAAGTCGACTGGAGGACGATGTAATGAATCGCGACGCAATTTGTGTGTTCCATCGTCATTAAGAGGCTCTGAACTTTACAATTAGCTGTCAGTTTTGCGTCGGATTCGAAAATCTAGACTCACAGGAGAACGACCATAAGGTGCCCGAGGCAGCACTAGACCCTTGGAGAAAAGTCGGCTGGAGGACGATGTATTGAATCGCGACGCAATTTGTGTGTTCCATCGTCATTAAGAGGCTCTGAACGTTACAATTAACTGTCAGTTTTGAGCCGGATTCGAAAAATTATACTCCTAGGAGAACGACCAAAAGGTGCCCGGTGCAGCAATAGTACCTCGCAGACAATTCGGCTGGAGGACGATGTATTGAATCGCGACGCAATTTGTGTGTTCCATCGTCATTAACAGGCTCTGAACGCTACAATTAACTGTCAGTTTTGCGTCGGATTCGAAAATCTAGACTCACAGGAGAACGACCATAAGGTGCCCGAGGCAGCACTAGACCCTTGGAGACAAGTCGGCTGGAGGACGATGTAATGAATCGCGACGCAATTTGTGTGTTCCATCGTCATTAAGAGGCTCTGAACTTTACAATTAGCTGTCAGTTTTGCGTCGGATTCGAAAATCTAGACTCACAGGAGAACGACCATGAGGTGCCCGAGGCAGCACTAGACCCTTGGAGACAAGTCGGCAGGAAGACGATGTATTGAATCGCGACGCAATTTGTGTGTCCCATCGTCATTAAGAGGCTCTGAACGTTACAATTAACTGTCAGTTTTGCGCCGGATTCGAAAAACTATACTCCTAGGAGAACGACCAAAAGGTGCCCGGGGCAGCAATAGTACCTCGGAGACAATTCGGCTGGAGGACGATGTATTGAATCGCGACACAATTTGTGTGTTCCATCGTAATTATCAGGCTCTGAACGTTACAATTAACTGTCAGTTTTGCGTCGTTTTGGGAAAACTAGACTCACAGGAGAACGACCATAACGTGCCCGAGGCAGCAAGAGACCCTTGGAGACAGGGCGGCTGTAGGGCGATGTATTGAATCGCGCCACAATTTTTGTGTTCCATCGTCATTAAGAGGCTCTGAACGTTACAATTAACTGTCAGTTTTGGGTCGGATTCGAAAATCTAGACTCACAGGAGAACGACCATAAGGTGCCCGAGGCAGCACTAGACCCTTGGAGACAAGTCGGCTGGAGGACGATGTATTGAATCGCGACGCAATATGTGTGTTCCATCGTCATTAACAGGCTCTTAACGTTACAATTAACTGTCAGTTTTGAGCCGGATTCGAAAAACTATACTCCTAGGAGAACGACCAAAAGGTGCCCGGGGCAGCAATAGTACCTCGGAGACAATTCGGCTGGAGGACGATGTATTGAATCGCGACACAATTTGTGTGTTCCATCGTCATTATCAGGCTCTGAACGTTACAATTAACTGTCAGTTTTGCGTCGTTTTCGGAAAACTAGACTCACAGGAGAACGACCATAACGTGCCCGAGGCAGCAAGAGACCCTTGGAGACAGGGCGGCTGTAGGGCGATGTATTGAATCGCGCCACAATTTGTGTGTTCCATCGTCATTAAGAGGCTCTGAACGTTACAATTAACTGTCAGTTTTGCGTCGGATTCGAAAATCTAGACTCACAGGAGAACGACCATAAGGTGCCCGAGGCAGCACTAGACCCTTGGAGACAAGTCGGCTGGAGGACGATGTATTGAATCGCGACGCCATTTGTGTGTTCCATCGTCATTAACAGGCTCTTAACGTTACAATTAACTGTCAGTTTTGAGCCGGATTCGAAAAACTATACTCCTAGGAGAACGACCAAAAGGTGCCCGGGGCAGCAATAGTACCTCGGAGACAATTCGGCTGGAGGACGATGTATTGAATCGCGACGCAATTTGTGTGTTCCATATTCATTAACAGGCTCTGAACGTTACAATTAACTGTCAGTTTTGCGTCGGATTCGAAAAACTAAACTCACAGGAGAACGACGATAAAGTGCCCGAGGCAGCTATAGACCCCTGGAGACAAGTCGGCTGGAGGACGATGTATTGAATCGCGACGCAATTTGTGTGTTCCATCGTCATTAAGAGGCTCTGACCGCTACAATTAACTGTCAGTTTTGCGTCGGATTCGAAAATCTAGACTCACAGGAGAACGACCATGAGGTGCCCGAGGCAGCACTAGACCCTTGGAGACAAGTCGGCTGGAGGACGATGTATTGAATCGCGACCCAATTTGTGTGTTCCATCGTCATTAAGAGGCTCTGAACGTTACAATTAACAGTCAGTTTTGAGCCGGATTCGAAAAACTATACTCCTAGGAGAACGACCAAAAGGTGCCCGGGGCAGCAATAGTACCTCGGAGACAATTCGGCTGGAGGACGATGTATTGAATCGCGACGCAATTTGTGTGTTCCATCGTCATTAACAGGCTCTGAACGTTACAATTAACGGTCAGTTTTGCGTCGGATTCGCAAAACTAAACTCACAGGAGAACGACGATAAGGTGCCCGAGGCAGCTATAGACCCTTGGAGACAAGTCGGCTGGAGGACGATGTATTGAATCGCGACGCAATTTTAGTGTTCCATCGTCTTTAAGAGGCTCTGAACGTTACAATTAACTGTCAGTTTTGCGTCGGATTCGAAAATCTAGACTCACAGGAGAACGACCATAAGGTGCCCGAGGCAGCACTAGTTCCTTGGAGACAAGTCGGCTGGAGGACGATGTATTGAATCGCGACGCAATTTGTGTGTTCCATCTTCATTAAGAGGCTCTGAACGTTCAATTAACTGTCAGTTTTGCGTCGGATTCGAAAATCTAAACTCACTGGAGAACGACCATGCGGTGCCCGAGGCAGCACTAGACCCTTGGAGACAAGTCGGCTGGAGGACGATGTATTGAATCGCGACGCAATTTGTGTGTTCCATCGTCATTAAGAGGCTCTGAACGTTACAATTAACTGTCAGATTTGCGCCGGATTCGAAAAACTATACTCCTAGGAGAACGACCAACAGGTGCCCTGGGCAGCAATAGTACCTCGGAGACAATTCGGCCTATAGGACGATGTATTGAATCGCGACGCAATTTGTGTGTTCCATCGTCATTAACAGGCTCTGAACGTTACAATTAACTGTCAGTTTTGCGTCGGATTCGAAAAACTAAACTCACAGGAGAACGACGATAAGGTGCCCGAGGCAGCTATAGACCCTTGGAGACAAGTCGGCTGGAGGACGATGTATTGAATCGCGACGCAATTTGTGTGTTCCATCGTCATTAAGAGGCTCTGAACGTTATAATTAACTGTCAGTTTTGAGCCGGATTCGAAAAATTATACTCCTAGGAGAACGACCAAAAGGTGCCCGGGGCAGCAATAGTACCTCGCAGACAATTCGGCTGGAGGACGATGTATTGAATCGCGACGCAATTTGTGTGTTCCATCGTCATTAACAGGCTCTGAACGTTACAATTAACTGTCAGTTTTGCGTCGGATTCGAAAAACTAAACTCACAGGAGAACGACGATAAGGTGCCCGAGGCGGCTATAGACCCTTGGAGACAAGTCGGCTGGAGGACGATGTATTGAATCGCGACGCAATTTGTGTGTTCCATCGTCATTAAGAGGCTCTGAACGTTACAATTAACTGTCAGTTTTGCGTCGGATTCGAAAATGTAGACTCACAGGAGAACGACCATAAGGTGCCCGAGGCAGCAATATACCCATGGAGACAATTCGGCTGGAGGACGATGTATTGAATCGCGACGAAAATTGTGTGTTCCATCGTCATTATCTGGCTCAGAACGTTACAATTAACTGTCAGTTTTGCGTCGGATTCGAAAATCTAGACTCACAGAAGAACGACCATAAGTGGCCCGAGGCAGCACTAGACCCTTAGAGACCGGTCCGCTGGAGGCCGAAGTATTGAATCGCGACGCAATTTGTGTGTTCCATCGTCATTAAGAGGCTCTGAACGTTACAATTAACTGTCTGTTTTGCGCCTGATTCGATAAACTAGACTCATAGGAGAACGACCAAAAGGTGCCCGGGACAGCAATACTACCTCGGAGACAAGTCGGCTGGAGGACGATGTATTGAATCGCGACGCAAATTGTGTGTTCCATCGTCATTATCAGGCTCTGAATGTTACAATTAACTGTCAGTTTTGCGTCGTTTTCGGAAAACTAGACTCACAGAAGATCGACCATAAGGGGCCCGAGGCAGCAAGAGACCCTTGGAGACAGGGCGGCTGTAGGACGATGTATTGAATCGCGCCACAATTTGTGTGTTCCATCGTCATTAAGAGACTCGAAACGTTACAAATAACTGTCAGTTTTTCGTCGGATTCGAAAATCTAGACTCACAGGAGAACGACCATAAGGTGCCCGAGGCAGCACTAGACCCTTGGAGACAAGTCGGCTGGAGGACGATGTATTGAATCGCGACGCAATTTGTGTGTTCCATCGTCATTAAGAGGCTCTGAACGCTACAATTAACTGTCAGTTTTGCGTCGGATTCGAAAATCTAGACTCACAGGAGAACGACCATAAGGTGCCCGAGGCAGCAATAGACCCTTGGAGACAAGTCGGCTGGAGGACGATGTATTGAATCGCGAAGCAATTTGTGTGTTACATCGTCATTAAGAGGCTCTGAACGTTACAATTAACTGTCAGTTTTGCGTCGGATTCGAAAATGTAGACTCACAGGAGAACGACCATAAGGTGCCCGAGGCAGCAATAGACCCTTGGAGACAATTCGGCTGGAGGACGATGTATTGAATCGCGACGAAAATTGTGTGTTCCATCGTCATTATCAGGCTCAGAACGTTACAATTAACTGTCAGTTTTGCGTCGGATTCGAAAATCTAGACTCACAGAAGAACGACCATAAGGGGCCCGAGGCAGCACTAGACCCTTGGAGACAAGTCGGCTGGAGGACGATGTATTGAATCGCGACGCAATTTGTGTGGTCCATCGTCATTAAGAGGCTCTGAACATTACAATTAACTGTCTGTTTTGCGCCTGATTCGATAAACTAGACTCATAGGAGAACGACCAGAAGGTGCCCGGGACAGCAATACTACCTCGGAGACAAGTCGGCTGGAGGACGATGTATTGAATCGCGACGCAAATTGTGTGTTCCATCGTCATTATCAGGCTCTGAACGTTACAATTAACTGTCAGTTTTGCGTCGTTTTCGGAAAACTAGACTCACAGGAGAACGACCATAACGTGCCCGAGGCAGCAAGAGACCCTTGGAGACAGGGCGGCTGTAGGACGATGTATTGAATCGCGCCACAATTTGTGTGTTCCATCGTCATTAAGAGGCTCTAAACGTTACAAATAACTGTCAGTTTTTCGTCGGATTCGAAAATCTAGACTCACAGGAGAACGACCATAAGGTGCCCGAGGCAGCACTAGACCATTGGAGACAAGTCGGCTGGAGGACGATGTATTGAATCGCGACCCAATTTGTGTGTTCCATCGTCATTAAGAGGCTCTTAACGTTACAATTAACTGTCAGTTTTGCGTCGGATTCGAAAATCTAGACTCACAGGAGAACGACCATAAGGTGGCCGAGGCAGCACTAGACCCTTGGAGACAAGTCGGCTGGAGGACGATGTATTGAATCGCGACGCAATTTGTGTGTTCCATCGTCATTAAGAGGCTCTGAACGTTACAATTAACTGTCAGTTTTGAGCCGGATTCGAAAAATTATACTCCTAGGAGAACGACCAAAAGGTGCCCGGTGCAGCAATAGTACCTCGCAGACAATTCGGCTGGAGGACGATGTATTGAATCGCGACGCAATTTGTGTGTTCCATCGTCATTAACAGGCTCTGAACGCTACAATTAACTGTCAGTTTTGCGTCGGATTCGAAAATCTAGACTCACAGGAGAACGACCATAAGGTGCCCGAGGCAGCACTAGACCCTTGTAGACAAGTCGGCTGGAGGACGATGTAATGAATCGCGACGCAATTTGTGTGTTCCATCGTCATTAAGAGGCTCTGAACTTTACAATTATCTGTCAGTTTTGCGTCGGATTCGAAAATCTAGACTCACAGGAGAACGACCATGAGGTGCCCGAGGCAGCACTAGACCCTTGGAGACAAGTCGGCAGGAAGACGATGTATTGAATCGCGACGCAATTTGTGTGTCCCATCGTCATTAAGAGGCTCTGAACGTTACAATTAACTGTCAGTTTTGCGCCGGATTCGAAAAACTATACTCCTAGGAGAACGACCAAAAGGTGCCCGGGGCAGCAATAGTACCTCGGAGACAATTCGGCTGGAGGACGATGTATTGAATCGCGACACAATTTGTGTGTTCCATCGTAATTATCAGGCTCTGAACGTTACAATTAACTGTCAGTTTTGCGTCGTTTTCGGAAAACTAGACTCACAGGAGAACGACCATAACGTGCCCGAGGCAGCAAGAGACCCTTGGAGACAGGGCGGCTGTAGGGCGATGTATTGAATCCCGCCACAATTTGTGTGTTCCATCGTCATTAAGAGGCTCTGAACGTTACAATTAACTGTCAGTTTTGGGTCGGATTCGAAAATCTAGACTCACAGGAGATTGACCATAAGGTGCCCGAGGCAGCACTAGACCCTTGGAGACAAGTCGGCTGGAGGACGATGTATTGAATCGCGACGCAATTTGTGTGTTCCATCGTCATTAACAGGCTCTTAACGTTACAATTAACTGTCAGTTTTGAGCCGGATTCGAAAAACTATACTCCTAGGAGAACGACCAAAAGGTGCCCGGGGCAGCAATAGTACCTCGGAGACAATTCGGCTGGAGGACGATGTATTGAATCGCGACGCAATTTGTGTGTTCCATCGTCATTATCAGGCTCTGAACGTTACAATTAACTGTCAGTTTTGCGTCGTTTTCGGAAAACTAGACTCACAGGAGAACGACCATAACGTGCCCGAGGCAGCAAGAGACCCTTGGAGACAGGGCGGCTGTAGGGCGATGTATTGAATCGCGCCACAATTTGTGTGTTCCATCGTCATTAAGAGGCTCTGAACGTTACAATTAACTGTCAGTTTTGCGTCGGATTCGAAAATCTAGACTCACAGGAGAACGACCATAAGGTGCCCGAGGCAGCACTAGACCCTTGGAGACAAGTCGGCTGGAGGACGATGTATTGAATCGCGACGCCATTTGTGTGTTCCATCGTCATTAACAGGCTCTTAACGTTACAATTAACTGTCAGTTTTGAGCCGGATTCGAAAAACTATACTCCTAGGAGAACGACCAAAAGGTGCCCGGGGCAGCAATAGTACCTCGGAGACAATTCGGCTGGAGGACGATGTATTGAATCGCGACGCAATTTGTGTGTTCCATCGTCATTAACAGGCTCTGAACGTTACAATTAACTGTCAGTTTTGCGTCGGATTCGAAAAACTAAACTCACAGGAGAACGACGATAAAGTGCCCGAGGCAGCTATAGACCCCTGGAGACAAGTCGGCTGGAGGACTATGTATTGAATCGCGACGCAATTTGTGTGTTCCATCGTCATTAAGAGGCTCTGACCGCTACATTTAACTGTCAGTTTTGCGTCGGATTCGAAAATCTAGACTCACAGGAGAACGACCATGAGGTGCCCGAGGCAGCACTAGACCCTTGGAGACAAGTCGGCTGGAGGACGATGTATTGAATCGCGACGCAATTTGTGTGTCCCATCGTCATTAAGAGGCTCTGAACGTTACAATTAACTGTCAGTTTTGCGCCGGATTCGAAAAACTATACTCATAGGAGAACAACCAAAAGGTGCCCGGGGCAATAATAGTACCTCGGAGACAATTGGGCTGGAGGACGATGTATTGAATCGCGACGCAATTTGTGTGTTCCATCGTCATTAACAGGCTCTGAACGTTACAATAACTGTCAGTTTTGCGTCGGATTCGAAAATCTAGACTCACAGGAGAACGACCATAGGGTGCCCGAGGCAGCACTAGACCCTTGGAGACAAGTCGGCTGGAGGACGATGTATTGAATCGCGACCCAATTTGTGTGTTCCATCGTCATTAAGAGGCTCTGAACGTTACAATTAACTGTCAGTTTTGCGTCGGATTCGAAAATCTAGACTTACAGGAGAACGACCATAAGGTGCCCGAGGCAGCACTAGACCCTTGGAGACAAGTCGGCTGGAGGACGATGTATTGAATCGCGACGCAATTTGTGTGTTCCATCGTCATTAAGAGGCTCTGAACGTTACAATTAACAGTCAGTTTTGAGCCGGATTCGAAAAACTATACTCCTAGGAGAACGACCAAAAGGTGCCCGGGGCAGCAATAGTACCTCGGAGACAATTCGGCTGGAGGACGATGTATTGAATCGCGACGCAATTTGTGTGTTCCATCGTCATTAACAGGCTCTGAACGTTACAATTAACGGTCAGTTTTGCGTCGGATTCGCAAAACTAAACTCACAGGAGAACGACGATAAGGTGCCCGAGGCAGCTATAGACCCTTGGAGACAAGTCGGCTGGAGGACGATGTATTGAATCGCGACGCAATTTTAGTGTTCCATCGTCTTTAAGAGGCTCTGAACGTTACAATTAACTGTCAGTTTTGCGTCGGATTCGAAAATCTAGACTCACAGGAGAACGACCATAAGGTGCCCGAGGCAGCACTAGTTCCTTGGAGACAAGTCGGCTGGAGGACGATGTATTGAATCGCGACGCAATTTGTGTGTTCCATCTTCATTAAGAGGCTCTGAACGTTACAATTAACTGTCAGTTTTGCGTCGGATTCGAAAATCTAAACTCACAGGAGAACGACCATGAGGTGCCCGAGGCAGCACTAGACCCTTGGAGACAAGTCGGCTGGAGGACGATGTATTGAATCGCGACGCAATTTGTGTGTTCCATCGTCATTAAGAGGCTCTGAACGTTACAATTAACTGTCAGATTTGCGCCGGATTCGAAAAACTATACTCCTAGGAGAACGACCAACAGGTGCCCTGGGCAGCAATAGTACCTCGGAGACAATTCGGCCTATAGGACGATGTATTGAATCGCGACGCAATTTGTGTGTTCCATCGTCATTAACAGGCTCTGAACGTTACAATTAACTGTCAGTTTTGCGTCGGATTCGAAAAACTAAACTCACAGGAGAACGACGATAAGGTGCCCGAGGCAGCTATAGACCCTTGGAGACAAGTCGGCTGGAGGACGATGTATTGAATCGCGAAGCAATTTGTGTGTTCCATCGTCATTAAGAGGCTCTGAACGTTAGAATTAACTGTCAGTTTTGCGTCGTTTTCGGAATACTAGACTCACAGGAGAACGACCATAAGGTGCCCGAGGCAGCGCTATACCCTTGGAGACAAGTCGGCTGGAGGACGATGTATTGAATCGCGACGCAATTTGTGTGTTCCATCGTCATTAAGAGGCTCTGAACGTTACTATTAACTGTCAGTTTTGCGCCGAATTCGAAAATCTAGACTCAGAGGAGAACGACCATAAGGTGCCCGAGGCAGCAATAGACCCTTGGAGACAAGTCGGATGGAGGACGATGTATTGAATCGCGACGCAATTTGTGTGTTCCATCGTCATTAAGAGGCTCTGAACGCTACAATTAACTGTCAGTTTTGCGTCGGATTCGAAAATCTAGACTCACAGGAGAACGACCATAAGGTGCCCGAGGCAGCACTAGACCCTTGGAGACAAGTCGGCTGGAGGACGATGTATTGAATCGCGACGCAATTTGTGTGTTACATCGTCATTAAGAGGCTCTGAACGTTACAATTAACTGTCAGTTTTGCGTCGGATTCGAAAATGTAGACTCACAGGAGAACGACCATAAGGTGCCCGAGGCAGCAATAGACCCTTGGAGACAATTCGGCTGGAGGACGATGTATTGAATCGCGACGAAAATTGTGTGTTCCATCGTCATTATCAGGCTCAGAACGTTACAATTAACTGTCAGTTTTGCGTCGGATTCGAAAATCTAGACTCACAGAAGAACGACCATCAGGGGCCCGAGGCAGCACTAGACCCTTGGAGACAAGTCGGCTGGAGGACGAAGTATTGAATCGCGACGCAATTTGTGTGTTCCATCGTCATTAAGAGGCTCTGAACGTTACAAATAACTGTCAGTTTTGCGTCGTTTTCGGAAAACTAGACTCACAGGAGAACGACCATATCGTGCCCGAGGCAGCAAGAGACCCTTGGAGACAGGGCGGCTGTAGGACGATGTATTGAATCGCGCCACAATTTGTGTGTTCCATCGTCATTAAGAGGCTCTAAACGTTACAAATAACTGTCAGTTTTTCGTCGGATTCGAAAATCTAGACTCACAGGAGAACGACCATAAGGTGCCCGAGGCAGCACTAGACCATTGGAGACAAGTCGGCTGGAGGACGATGTATTGAATCGCGACGCAATTTGTGTGTTCCATCGTCATTAAGAGGCTCTTAACGTTACAATTAACTGTCAGTTTTGCGTCGGATTCGAAAATCTAGACTCACAGGAGAACGACCATAAGGTGCCCGAGGCAGCACTAGACCCTTGGAGACAAGTCAGCTGGAGGACGATGTATTGAATCGCGACGCAATTTGTGTGTTCCATCGTCATTAAGAGGCTCTGAACGTTACAATTAACTGTCAGTTTTGAGCCGGATTCGAAAAATTATACTCCTAGGAAAACGACCAAAAGGTGCCCGGGGCAGCAATAGTACCTCGCAGACAATTCGGCTGGAGGACGATGTATTGAATCGCGACGCAATTTGTGTGTTCCATCGTCATTAACAGGCTCTGAACGCTACAATTAACTGTCAGTTTTGCGTCGGATTCGAAAATCTAGACTCACAGGAGAACGACCATAAGGTGCCCGAGGCAGCACTAGACCCTTGGAGACAAGTCGGCTGGAGGACGATGTAATGAATCGCGACGCAATTTGTGTGTTCCATCGTCATTAAGAGGCTCTGAAGGTTCCAATTAACTGTCAGTTTTGCGCCGGATTCGATAAACTAGACTCATATGAGAACGACCAAAAGGTGCCCGGGACAGCAATACTACTTCGGAGACAAGTCGGCTGGAGGACCATGTATTGAATCGCGACGCAATTTGTGTGTTCCATCGTCATTAAGAGGCTCTGAACGTTACAATTAACTGTCAGTTTTGCGCCGGATTCGAAAATCTAGACTCACAGGAGAACGACCATAAGGTGCCCGAGGCAGCAATAGACCCTTGGAGACAATTCGGCTGGAGGACGATGTATTGAATCGCAACGCAAATTGTGTGTTCCATCGTCATTATCAGGCTCTGAACGTTACAATTAACTGTCAGTTTTGCGTCGGATTCGAAAATCTAGACTCACAGGAGAACGACCATAAGGTGCCCGAGGCAGCACTAGACCCTTGGAGACAAGTTGGCTGGAGGACGATGTATGGAATCGCGACGCAATTTGTGTGTTACATCGTCATTAAGAGGCTCTGAACGTTACAATTAACTGTCAGTTTTGCGTCGGATTCGAAAATGTAGACTCACAGGAGAACGACCATAAGGTGCCCGAGGCAGCAATAGACCCTTGGAGACAATTCGGCTGCAGGACGATGTATTGAATCGCGACGAAAATTGTGTGTTCCATCGTCATTATCAGGCTCAGAACGTTACAATTAACTGTCAGTTTTGCGTCGGATTCGAAAATCTAGACTCACAGAAGAACGACCATAAGGGGCCCGAGGCAGCACTAGACCCTTGGAGACAAGTCGGCTGGAGGACGAAGTATTGAATCGCGACGCAATTTGTGTGGTCCATCGTCATTAAGAGGCTCTGAACGTTACAATTAACTGTCTGTTTTGCGCCTGATTCGATAAACGAGACTCATAGGAGAACGACCAAAAGGTACCCGGGACAGCAATACCTCCTCGGAGACAAGTCGGCTGGAGGACGATGTATTGAATCGCGACGCAAATTGTGTGTTCCATCGTCATTATCAGGCTCTGAACGTTACAATTAACTGTCAGTTTTGCGTCGTTTTCGGAAAACTAGACTCACAGGAGAACGACCATAACGTGCCCGAGGCAGCAAGAGACCCTTGGAGACAGGGCGGCTGTAGGACGATGTATTGAATCGCGCCACAATTTGTGTGTTCCATCGTCATTAAGAGGCTCTTAACGTTACAATTAACTGTCAGTTTTGCGTCGGATTCGAAAATCTAGACTCACAGGAGAACGACCATAAGGTGCCCGAGGCAGCACTAGACCCTTGGAGACAAGTCGGCTGGAGGACGATGTATTGAATCGCGACCCAATTTGTGTGTTCCATCGTCATTAACAGGCTCTTAACGTTACAATTAACTGTCAGTTTTGATCCGGTTTCGAAAAACTATACTCCTAGGAGAACGACCAAAAGGTGCCCGGGGCAGCAATAGTACCTCGGAGACAATTCGGCTGGAGGACGATGTATTGCATCGCGACGCAATTTGTGTGTTCCATCGTCATTAACAGGCTCTGAACGTTACAATTAACTGTCAGTTTTGCGTCGAATTCGAAAAACTAAACTCACAGGAGAACGACGATAAGGTGCCCGAGGCAGCTATAGACCCTTGGAGACAAGTCGGCTGGAGGACGATGTATTGAATCGCTACCCAATTTGTGTATTCCATCGTCATTAAGAGGCTCTGAACGTTACAATTAACTGTCAGTTTTGCGTCGGATTCGAAAATCTAGACTCACAGGGAACGACCATAAGGTGCCCGAGGCAGCACTAGACCCTTGGAGACAAGTCGGCTGGAGGACGATGTATTGAATCGCGACGCAATTTGTGTATTCCATCGTCATTAAGAGGCTCTGAACGTTACAATTAACAGTCAGTTTTGAGCCGGATTCGAAAAACTATACTCCTAGGAGAACGACCAAAAGGTGCCCGGGGCAGCAATAGTACCTCGGAGACAATTCGGCTGGAGGACGATGTATTGAATCGCGACGCAATTTGTGTGTTCCATCGTCATTAACAGGCTCTGAATGTTACAATTAACTGTCAGTTTTGCGTCGGATTCGCAAAACTAAACTCACAGGAGAACGACGATAAGGTGCCCGAGGCAGCTATGGACCCTTGGAGACAAGTCGGCTGGAGGACGATGTATTGAATCGCGACGCAATTTTAGTGTTCCATCGTCTTTAAGAGGCTCTGAACGTTATAATTAACTGTCAGTTTTGCGTCGGATTCGAAAATCTAGACTCACAGGAGAACGACCATAAGGTGCCCGAGGCAGCACTAGTTCCTTGGAGACAAGTCGGCTGGAGGACGATGTATTGAATCGCGACGCAATTTGTGTGTCCCATCGTCATTAAGAGGCTCTGAACGTTACAATTAACTGTCAGTTTTGCGCCGGATTCGAAAAACTATACTCCTAGGAGAACAACCAAAAGGTGCCCGGGGCAATAATAGTACCTCGGAGACAATTCGGCTGGAGGACGATGTATTGAATCGCGACGCAATTTGTGTGTTCCATCGTCATTAACAGGCTCTGAACGTTACAATAACTGTCAGTTTTGCGTCGGATTCGAAAATCTAGACTCACAGGAGAACGACCATAAGGTGACCGAGGCAGCACTAGACCCTTGGAGACAAGTCGGCTGGAGGACGATGTATTGAATCGCGACGCAATTTGTGTGTTCCATCGTCATTAACAGGCTCTGAACGTTACAATTAACTGTCAGTTTTGCGTCGGATTCGAAAAACTAAACTCACAGGAGAACGACGATAAGGTGCCCGAGGCAGCTATAGACCCTTGGAGACAAGTCGGCTGGAGGACGATGTATTGAATCGCGAAGCAATTTGTGTGTTCCATCGTCATTAAGAGGCTCTGAACGTTAGAATTAACTGTCAGTTTTGCGTCGTTTTCGGGAAACTAGACTCACAGGAGAACGACCATAAGGTGCCCGAGGCAGCGCTAGACCCTTGGAGACAAGTCGGCTGGAGGACGATCTATTGAATCGCGACGCAATTTGTGTGTTCCATCGTCATTAAGAGGCTCTGAACGTTACTATTAACTGTCAGTTTTGCGCCGGATTCGAAAATCTAGACTCACAGGAGAACGACCATAAGGTGCCCGAGGCAGCAATAGACCCTTGGAGACAAGTCGGCTGGGGGACGATGTATTGAATCGCGACGCAATTTGTGTGTTACATCGTCATTAAGAGGCTCTGAACGTTACAATTAACTGTCAGTTTTGCGCCGGATTCGAAAAACTATACTCCTAGGAGAACAACCAAAAGATGCCCGGGGCAGCAGTAGTACCTCGGAGACAATTCGGCTGGAGGACGATGTATTGAATCGCGACGCAATTTGTGTGTTCCATCGTCATTAACAGGCTCTGAACGTTACAATTAACTGTCAGTTTTGCGTCGGATTCGAAAAACTAAACTCACAGGAGAACGACGATAAGGTGCCCGAGGCAGCTATAGACGCTTGGAGACAAGTCGGCTGGAGGACGATGTATTGAATCGCGACGCAATTTGTGTGTTCCATCGTCATTAAGAGGCTCTGAACGTTACAATTAACTGTCAGTTTTGCGTCGGATTCGAAAATCTAGACTCACAGGAGAACGACCATAAGGTGCCCGAGGCAGCACTAGACCCTTGGAGACAAGTCGGCTGGAGGACGATGTATTGAATCGCGACGCAATTTGTGTGTTCCATCGTCATTAAGAGGCTCTGAACGTTACAATTAACTGTCAGTTTTGCGCCGGTTTCGATAAACTAGACTCATATGAGAACGACCATAAGGTGCCCGGGACAGCAATACTACCTCGGAGACAAGTCGGCTGGAGGACGATGTATTGAATCCCGACGCAAATTGTGTGTTCCATCGTCATTATCAGGCTCTGAACGTTACAATTAACTGTCAGTTTTGCGCCGTTTTCGGAAAACAAGACTCACAGGAGAACGACCATATCGTGCCCGAGGCAGCAAGAGACCCTTGGAGACAGGGCGGCTGTAGGACGATGTATTGAATCGCGACCCAATTTGTGTGTTCCATCGTCATTAAGAGGCTCTGAACGTTACAATTAACTGTCAGTTTTGCGTCGGATTCGAAAATGTAGACTCACAGGAGAACGACCATGAGGTGCCCGAGGCAGCACTAGACCCTTGGAGACAAGTCGGCTGGAGGACGATGTATTGAATCGCGACGCAATTTGTGTGTTCCATCGTCATTAAGAGGCTCTGAACGTTACAATTAACTGTCAGTTTTGCGCCGGATTCGAAAAACTACACTCCTAGGAGAACGACCAAAAGGTGCCCGGGGCAGCAATAGTACCTCGGAGACAATTCGGCTGGAGGACGATGTATTGAATCGCGACGCAATTTGTGTGTTCCATCGTCATTAACAGGCTCTGAACGTTACAATTAACTGTCAGTTTTGCGTCGGATTCGCAAAACTAAACTCACAGGAGAACGACGATAAGGTGCCCGAGGCAGCTATAGACCCTTGGAGACAAGTCGGCTGGAGGACGATGTATTGAATCGCGACGCAATTTTAGTGTTCCATCGTCTTTAAGAGGCTCTGAACGTTATAATTAACTGTCAGTTTTGCGTCGGATTCGAAAATCTAGACTCACAGGAGAACGACCATAAGGTGCCCGAGGCAGCACAAGTTCCTTGGAGACAAGTCGGCTGGAGGACGATGTATTGAATCGCGACGCAATTTGTGTGTTCCATCTTCATTAAGAGGCTCTGAACGTTACAATTAACTGTCAGTTTTGCGTCGGATTCGAAAATCTAGACTCACAGGAGAACGACCATGAGGTGCCCGAGGCAGCACTAGACCCTTGGAGACAAGTCGGCTGGAGGACGATGTATTGAATCACGACGCAATTTGTGTGTTCCATCGTCATTAAGAGGCTCTGAACGTTACAATTAACTGTTAGTTTTGCGCCGGATTCGAAAAACTATACTCCTAGGAGAACGACCAACAGGTGCCCTGGGCAGCAATAGTAACTCGGAGACAATTCGGCTGGAGGACGATGTATTGAATCGCGACGCAATTTGTGTGTTCCATCGTCATTAACAGGCTCTGAACGTTACAATTAACTGTCAGTTTTGCGTCGGATTCGAAAAACTAAACTCACAGGAGAACGACGATAAGGTGCCCGAGGCAGCTATAGACCCTTGGAGACAAGTCGGCTGGAGGACGATGTATTGAATCGCGAAGCAATTTGTGTGTTCCATCGTCATTAAGAGGCTCTGAACGTTAGAATTAACTGTCAGTTTTGCGTCGTTTTCGGGAAACTAGACTCACAGGAGAACGACCATAAGGTGCCCGAGGCAGCGCTAGACCCTTGGAGACAAGTCGGCTGGAGGACGATCTATTGAATCGCGACGCAATTTGTGTGTTCCATCGTCATTAAGAGGCTCTGAACGTTACTATTAACTGTCAGTTTTGCGCCGGATTCGAAAATCTAGACTCACAGGAGAACGACCATAAGGTGCCCGAGGCAGCAATAGACCCTTGGAGACAAGTCGGCTGGAGGACGATGTATTGAATCGCGACGCAATTTGTGTGTTCCATCGTCATTAAGAGGCTCTGAACGTTACAATTAACTGTCAGTTTTGCGCCGGATTCGAAAAACTATACTCCTAGGAGAACTACCAAAAGATGCCCGGGGCAGCAATAGTACCTCGGAGACAATTCGGCTGGAGGACGATGTATTGAATCGCGACGCAATTTGTGTGTTCCATCGTCATTAACAGGCTCTGAACGTTACAATTAACTGTCAGTTTTGCGTCGGATTCGAAAAACTAAACTCACAGGAGAACGACGATAAGGTGCCCGAGGCAGCTATAGACGCTTGGAGACAAGTCGGCTGGAGGACGATGTATTGAATCGCGACGCAATTTGTGTGTTCCATCGTCATTAAGAGGCTCTGAACGTTACAATTAACTGTCAGTTTTGCGTCGGATTCGAAAATCTAGACTCACAGGAGAACGACCATAAGGTGCCCGAGGCAGCACTAGACCCTTGGAGACAAGTCGGCTGGAGGACGATGTATTGAATCGCGACGCAATTTGTGTGTTCCATCGTCATTAAGAGGCTCTGAACGTTACAATTAACTGTCAGTTTTGCGCCGGTTTCGATAAACTAGACTCATATGAGAACGACCATAAGGTGCCCGGGACAGCAATACTACCTCGGAGACAAGTCGGCTGGAGGACGATGTATTGAATCCCGACGCAAATTGTGTGTTCCATCGTCATTATCAGGCTCTGAACGTTACAATTAACTGTCAGTTTTGCGCCGTTTTCGGAAAACAAGACTCACAGGAGAACGACCATATCGTGCCCGAGGCAGCAAGAGACCCTTGGAGACAGGGCGGCTGTAGGACGATGTATTGAATCGCGACCCAATTTGTGTGTTCCATCGTCATTAAGAGGCTCTGAACGTTACAATTAACTGTCAGTTTTGCGTCGGATTCGAAAATCTAGACTCACAGGAGAACGACCATGAGGTGCCCGAGGCAGCACTAGACCCTTGGAGACAAGTCGGCTGGAGGACGATGTATTGAATCGCGACGCAATTTGTGTGTTCCATCGTCATTAAGAGGCTCTGAACGTTACAATTAACTGTCAGTTTTGCGCCGGATTCGAAAAACTACACTCCTAGGAGAACGACCAAAAGGTGCCCGGGGCAGCAATAGTACCTCGGAGACAATTCGGCTGGAGGACGATGTATTGATTCGCGACGCAATTTGTGTGTTCCATCGTCATTAACAGGCTCTGAACGTTACAATTAACTGTCAGTTTTGCGTCGGATTCGCAAAACTAAACTCACAGGAGAACGACGATAAGGTGCCCGAGGCAGCTATAGACCCTTGGAGACAAGTCGGCTGGAGGACGATGTATTGAATCGCGACGCAATTTTAGTGTTCCATCGTCTTTAAGAGGCTCTGAACGTTATAATTAACTGTCAGTTTTGCGTCGGATTCGAAAATCTAGACTCACAGGAGAACGACCATAAGGTGCCCGAGGCAGCACTAGTTCCTTGGAGACAAGTCGGCTGGAGGACGATGTATTGAATCGCGACGCAATTTGTGTGTTCCATCTTCATTAAGAGGCTCTGAACGTTACAATTAACTGTCAGTTTTGCGTCGGATTCGAAAATCTAGACTCACAGGAGAACGACCATGAGGTGCCCGAGGCAGCACTAGACCCTTGGAGACAAGTCGGCTGGAGGACGATGTATTGAATCACGACGCAATTTGTGTGTTCCATCGTCATTAAGAGGCTCTGAACGTTACAATTAACTGTTAGTTTTGCGCCGGATTCGAAAAACTATACTCCTAGGAGAACGACCAACAGGTGCCCTGGGCAGCAATAGTAACTCGGAGACAATTCGGCTGGAGGACGATGTATTGAATCGCGACGCAATTTGTGTGTTCCATCGTCATTAACAGGCTCTGAACGTTACAATTAACTGTCAGTTTTGCGTCGGATTCGAAAAACTAAACTCACAGGAGAACGACGATAAGGTGCCCGAGGCAGCTATAGACCCTTGGAGACAAGTCGGCTGGAGGACGATGTATTGAATCGCGAAGCAATTTGTGTGTTCCATCGTCATTAAGAGGATCTGAACGTTACAATTAACTGTCAGTTTTGCGTCGTTTTCGGGAAACTAGACTCACAGGAGAACGACCATAAGGTGCCCGAGGCAGCGCTAGACCCTTGGAGACAAGTCGGCTGGAGGACGATCTATTGAATCGCGACGCAATTTGTGTGTTCCATCGTCATTAAGAGGCTCTGAACGTTACTATTAACTGTCAGTTTTGTGCCGGATTCGAAAATCTAGACTCACAGGAGAACGACCATAAGGTGCCCGAGGCAGCAATAGACCCTTGGAGACAGGTCGGCTGCAGGACGATGTATTGAATCGCGACGCAATTTGTGTGTTCCATCGTCATTAAGAGGCTCTGAACGTTACAATTAACTGTCAGCTTTGCGCCGGATTCGAAAAACTATACTCCTAGGAGTACTACCAAAAGATGCCCGGGGCAGCAATAGTACCTCGGAGACAATTCGGCTGGAGGACGATGAATTGAATCGCGACGCAATTTGTGTGTTCCATCGTCATTAACAGGCTCTGAACGTTACAATTAACTGTCAGTTTTGCGTCGGATTCGAAAAACTAAACTCACAGGAGAACGACGATAAGGTGCCCGAGGCAGCTATAGACCCTTGGAGACAAGTCGGCTGGAGGACGATGTATTGAATCGCGACGCAATTTGTGTGTTCCATCGTCATGAAGAGGCTCTGAACGTTACAATTAACTGTCAGTTTTGCGTCGGATTCGAAAATCTAGACTCACAGGAGAACGACCATAAGGTGCCCGAGGCAGCACTAGACCCTTGGAGACAAGTCGGCTGGAGGACGATGTATTGAATCGCAACGCAAATTGTGTGTTCCATCGTCATTATCAGGCTCTGAACGTTACAATTAACTGTCAGTTTTGCGTCGGATTCGAAAATCTAGACTCACAGGAGAACGACCATGAGGTGCCCGAGGCAGCATAAGACCCTTGGAGATGGTTCAAATGGCTCTGAGCACTATGGGACTTAACAGCTATGGTCATCAGTCCCCTAGAACTTAGAACTACTTAAACCTAACTAACCTAAGGACATCACACAACACCCAGCTATCACGAGGCAGAGAAAATCCCTGACCCCGCCGGGAATCGAACCCGGGAACCCGGGCGTGGGAAGCGAGAACGCTACCGCACGACCACGAGATGCGGGCCCTTGGAGACAAGTCGGCTGGAGGACGATGTATTGAATCGCGACGCAATTTGTGTGTTCCATCGTCATTAAGAGGTACTGAACGTTACAATTAACTGTCAGTTTTGCGCCGGATTCGAAAAACTACACTCCTAGGAGAACGACCAAATGGTGCCCGGGGCAGCAATAGTACCTCGGAGACAATTCGGCTGGAGGACGATGTATTGAATCGCGACGCAATTTGTGTGTTCCATCGTCATTAACAGGCTCTGAACGTTACAATTAACTGTCAGTTTTGCGTCGGATTCGAAAAACTAAACTCACAGGAGAACGACGATAAGGTGCCCGAGGCAGCTATAGACCCTTGGAGACAAGTCGGCTGGAGCACGATGTATTGAATCGCGACGCAATTTGTGTGTTCCATCGTCATGAAGAGGCTCTGAACGTTACAATTAACTGTCAGTTTTGCGTCGGATTCGAAAATCTAGACTCACAGGAGAACGACCATAAGGTGCCCGAGGCAGCACTAGACCCTTGGAGACAAGTCGGCTGGAGGACGATGTATTGAATCGCGACGCAATTTGTGTGTTCCATCGTCATTAAGAGGCTCTGAACATTACAATTAACTGTCAGTTTTGCGCCTGATTCGATAAACTAGACTCATATGAGAACGACCAAAAGGTGCCCGGGACAGCAATACTACCTCGGAGACAAGTCGGCTGGAGGACGATGTATTGAATCGCGACACAAATTGTGTGTTCCATCGTCATTATCAGGCTCTGAACGTTACAATTAACTGTCAGTTTTGCGTCGTTTTCGGAAATCTAGACTCACAGGAGAACGACCATAACGTGCCCGAGGCAGCAAGAGACCCTTGGAGACAGGGGGGCTGTAGGACGATGTATTGAATCGCGCCACAATTTGTGTGTTCCATCGTCATTAAGAGGCTCTGAACGTTACAATTAACTGTCAGTTTTGCGTCGGATTCGAAAATGTAGACTCACAGGAGAACGACCATAAGGTGCCCGAGGCAGCACTAGACCATTGGAGATAAGTCGGCTGGAGGACGATGTATTGAATCGCGACGCAAATTGTGTGTTCCATCGTCATTCAGAGGCTCTTAACGTTACAATTAACTGTCAGTTTTGCGTCGGATTCGAAAATGTAGACTCACAGGAGAACGGCCATGAGTTGCCCGAGGCAGCTCTAGACCCTTGGAGACAAGTCGGCTGGAGGACGATGTATTGAATCG
The DNA here is from genome assembly GCF_023898315.1 of Schistocerca nitens. Lineage (NCBI taxonomy): Eukaryota > Metazoa > Arthropoda > Insecta > Orthoptera > Acrididae > Schistocerca > Schistocerca nitens. The sequence continues at coordinate 234,332,623 of NC_064623.1, read as the reverse complement.
CGACGCAATTTGTGTGTTCCATCGTCATTAAGAGGCTCTGAACGTTACAATTAACTGTCAGTTTTGCGCCGGATTCGAAAAACTACACTCCTAGGAGAACGACCAAAAGGTGCCCGGGGCAGCAATAGTACCTCGGAGACAATTCGGCTGGAGGACGATGTATTGAATCGCGACGCAATTTGTGTGTTCCATCGTCATTAACAGGCTCTGAACGTTACAATTAACTGTCAGTTTTGCGTCGGATTCGAAAAACTAAACTCACAGGAGAACGACGATAAGGTGCCCGAGGCAGCTATAGACCCCTGGAGACAAGTCGGCTGGAGGACGATGTATTGAATCGCGACGCAATTTGTGTGTTCCATCGTCATTAAGAGGCTCTGAACGTTACAATTAACTTTCAGTTTTGCGTCGGATTCGAAAATCTAGACTCACAGGAGAACGACCATAAGGTGCCCGAGGCAGCACTAGACCCTTGGAGACAAGTCGGCTGGAGGACGATGTATTGAATCGCGACGCAATTTGTGTGTTCCATCGTCATTAAGAGGCTCTGAACGTTAGAATTAACTGTCAGTTTTGCGTCGGATTCGAAAATCTAGACTCACAGGAGAACGACCATAAGGTGCCCGAGGCAGCACTAGACCATTGGAGATAAGTCGGCTGGAGGACGATGTATTGAATCGCGACGCAAATTGTGTGTTCCATCGTCATTATCAGGTTCTGAACGTTACAATTAACTGTCAGTTTTGCGTCGTTTTCGGAAAACAAGACTCACAGGAGAACGACCATAACGTGCCCGAGGCAGCAAGAGACCCTTGGAGACAGGGCGGCTGTAGGACGATGTATTGAATCGCGCCACAATTTGTGTGTTCCATCGTCATTAAGAGGCTCTGAACGTTACAATTAACTGTCAGTTTTGCGTCGGATTCGAAAATCTACACTCACAGCAGAACGACCATAAGGTGCCGAGGCAGCACTAGACCCTTGGAGACACGTCGGCTGGAGGACGATGTATTGAATCGCGACGCAATTTGTGTGTTCCATCGTCATTAAGAGGCTCTGAACGTTACAATTAACTGTCAGTTTTGCGCCGGATTCGAGAAACTATACTCCTAGGAGAACGACCAAAAGGTGCCCAGGGCAGCAATAGTACCTCGGAGACAATTCGGCTGAAGGACGATGTATTGAATCGCGACGCAATTTGTGTGTTCCATCGTCATTAACAGGCTCTGAACGTTACAATTAACTGTCAGTTTTGCGTCGGATTCGAAAAACTAAACTCACAGGAGAACGACGATAAGGTGCCCGAGGCAGCTATAGACCCTTGGAGACAAGTCGGCTGGAGGACGATGTATTGATCGCGACGCAATTTGTGTGTTCCATCGTCATTAAGAGGCTCTGAACGTTACAATTAACTGTCAGTTTTGCGTCGGATGCGAAAATCTAGACTCACAGGAGAACGACCATAAGGTGCCCGAGGCAGCACTAGACCCTTGGAGACAAGTCGGCTGGAGGACGATGTATTGAATCGCGACGCAATTTGTGTGTTCCATCGTCATTAAGAGGCTCTGAATGTTACAATTAACTGTCAGTTTTGCGCCGGATTCGATAAACTAGACTCATATGAGAACGACCAAAAGGTGCCCGGGACAGCAATACTACCTCGGAGACAAGTCGGCTGGAGGACGATGTATTGAATCGCGACGCAAATTGTGTGTTCCATCGTCATTATCAGGCTCTGAACGTTACAATTAACTGTCAGTTTTGCGTCGTTTTCGGAAATCTAGACTCACAGGAGAACGACCATAACGTGCCCGAGGCAGCAAGAGACCCTTGGAGACAGGGGGGCTGTAGGACGATATATTGAATCGCGCCACAATTTGTGTGTTCCATCGTCATTAAGAGGCTCTGAACGTTACAATTAACTGTCAGTTTTGCGTCGGATTCGAAAATCTAGACTCACAGGAGAACGACCATAAGGTGCCCGAGGCAGCACTAGACCATTGGAGATAAGTCGGCTGGAGGACGATGTATTGAATCGCGACGCAAATTGTGTGTTCCATCGTCATTAAGAGGCTCTGAACGTTACAATTAACTGTCAGTTTTGCGTCGGATTCGCAAAACTAAACTCACAGGAGAACGACGATAAAGTGCCCGAGGCAGCACTAGACCCTTGGAGACAAGTCGGCTGGAGGACGATGTATTGAATCGCGACGCAATTTGTGTGTCCATCGTCATTAAGAGGCTCTGAACGTTACAATTAACTGTCAGTTTTGCAACGGATTCGAAAAACTATACTCCTAGGAGAACGACCAAAAGGTGCCCGGGGCAGCAATAGTACCTCGGAGACAATTCGGCTGGAGGACGATGTATTGAATCGCGACGCAATTTGTGTGTTCCATCGTCATTAAGAGGCTCTGAACGTTACAATTAACTGTCAGTTTTGCGTCGGATTCGAAAAACTAAACTCACAGGAGAACGACGATAAAGTGCCCGAGGCAGCTATAGACCATTGGAGACAAGACGGCTGGAGGACGATGTATTGAATCGCGACGCAATTTGTGTGTTCCATCGTCATTAAGAGGCTCTGAACGTTACAATTAACTGTCAGTTTTGCGTCGTTTTCGGAAAACTAGACTCACAGGAGAACGACCATAAGGTGCCCGAGGCAGCGCTAGACCCTTCTAGACAAGTCGGCTGGAGGACGATGTATTGAATCGCGACGCAATTTGTGTGTTCCATCGTTATTAAGAGGCTCTAAACGTTACTATTAACTGTCAGTTTTGCGCCGGAGTCGAAAATCAAGACTCACAGGAGAACGACCATAAGGTGCCCGAGGCAGCAATAGACCCTTGGAGACAATTCGGCTGGAGGACGATGTATTGAATCGCAACGCAAATTGTGTGTTCCATCGTCATTATCAGGCTCTGAACGTTACAATTAACTGTCAGTTTTGCGTCGGATTGGAAAATCTCGACTCACAGAAGAACGACCATAAGGTGCCCGAGGCAGAACTAGACCCTTGGAGACAAGTCGGCTGGAGGACGAAGTATTGAATCGCGACGCAATATGTGTGTTCCATCGTCATTAAGAGGCTCTGAACGTTACAATTAACTGTCAGTTTTGCGCCTGATTCGATAAACTAGACTCATAGGAGAACGACCAAAAGGTGCCCGGGACAGCAATACTACCTCGGAGACAAGTCGGCTGGAGGACGATGTATTGAATCGCGACGCAAATTGTGTGTTCCATCGTCATTATCAGGCTCTGAACGTTACAATTAACTGTCAGTTTTGCGTCGTTTTCGGAAAACAAGACTCACAGGAGAACGACCATAACGTGCCCGAGGCAGCAAGAGACCCTTGGAGACAGGGCGGCTGTAGGACGATGTATTGAATCGCGCCACAATTTGTGTGTTCCATCGTCATTAAGAGGCTCTGAACGTTACAATTAACTGTCAGTTTTGCGTCGGATTCGAAAATCTAGACTCACAGCAGAACGACCATAAGGTGCCCGAGGCAGCACTAGACCCTTGGAGACAAGTCGGCTGGAGGACGATGTATTGAATCGCGACGCAATTTGTGTGTTCCATCGTCATTAAGAGGCTCTGAACGTTACAATTAACTGTCAGTTTTGCGTCGGATTCGAAAATCTAGACTCACAGGAGAACGACCATGAGGTGCCCGAGGCAGCACTAGACCCTTGGAGACAAGTCTGCTGGAGGACGATGTATTGAATCGCGACGCAATTTGTGTGTTCCATCGTCATTAAGAGGCTCTGAACGTTACAATAAACTGTCAGTTTTGCGCCGGATTCGAAAAACTATACTCCTAGGAGAACGACCAAAAGGTGCCCGGGGCAGCAATAGTACCTCGGAGACAATTCGGCTGGAGGACGATGTATTGAATCGCGACGCAATTTGTGTGTTCCATCTTCATTAAGAGGCTCTGAACGTTACAATTAACTGTCAGTTTTGCGCCGGATTCGAAAAACTATTCTCCTAGGAGAACGACCAAAAGGTGCCCGGGGCAGCAATAGTACCTCGGAGACAATTCCGCTCGAGGACGATGTATTGAATCGCGACGCAATTTGTGTGTTCCATCGTCATTAACAGGCTCTGAACGTTACAATTAACTGTCAGTTTTGCGTCGGATTCGCAAAACTAAACTCACAGGAGAACGACGATAAGTTGCCCGAGGCAGCTATAGACCCTTGGAAACAAGTCGGCTGGAGGACGATGTATTGAATCGCGACGCAATTTGTGTGTTCCATCGTCATTAAGAGGCTCTGAACGTTACAATTAACTGTCAGTTTTGCGTCAGATTCGAAAATGTAGACTCACAGGAGAACGACCATAAGGTGCCCGAGGCAGCAATAGACCCTTGGAGACAATTCGGCTGGAGGACGATGTATTGAATCGCGACGAAAATTGTGTGTTCCATCGTCATTATCAGGCTCAGAACGTTACAATTAACTGTCAGTTTTGCGCCTGATTCGATAAACTAGACTCATAGGAGAACGACCAAAAGGTGCCCGGGACAGCAATACTACCTCGGAGACAAGTCGGCTGGAGGACGATGTATTGAATCGCGGCGCAAATTGTGTGTTCCATCGTCATTATCAGGCTCTGAACGTTACAATTAACTGTCAGTTTTGCGTCGTTTTCGGAAAACTAGACTCACAGGAGAACGACCATAACGTGCCCGAGGCAGCAAGAGACCCTTGGAGACAGGGCGGCTGTAGGACGATGTATTCATTCGCGCCACAATTTGTGTGTTCCATCGTCATTAAGAGGCTCTAAACGTTACAATTAACTGTCAGTTTTGAGCCGGATTCGAAAAATTATACTCCTAGGAGAACGACCAAAAGGTGCCCGGGGCAGCAATAGTACCTCGGAGACAATTCGGCTGGAGGACGATGTATTGAACCGCGACGCAATTTGTGTGTTCCATCGTCATTAACAGGCTCTGAACGTTACAATTAACTGTCAGTTTTGCGTCGGATTCGAAAAACTAAACTCACAGGAGAACGACGATAAGCTGCCCGAGGCAGCTATAGACCCTTGGAGACAAGTCGGCTGGAGGACTATATATTGAATCGCGACGCAATTTGTGTGTTCCATCGTCATTAAGAGGCTCTGAACGCTACAATTAACTGTCAGTTTTGCGTCGGATTCGAAAATCTAGACTCACAGGAGAACGACCTAAAGGTGCCCGAGGCAGCACTAGACCCTTGGAGACAAGTCGGCTGGAGGACGATGTATTGAATCGCGACGCAATTTGTGTGTTCCATCGTCATTAAGAGGCTCTGAACTTTACAATTAGCTGTCAGTTTTGCGTCGGATTCGAAAATCTAGACACACAGGAGAACGACCATGAGGTGCCCGAGGCAGCACTAGACCCTTGGAGCCAAGTCGGCAGGAGGACGATGTATTGAATCGAGACGCAATTTGTGTGTCCCATCGTCATTAAGAGGCTCTGAACGTTACAATTAACTGTCAGTTTTGCGTCGGTTTCGGAAAACTAGACTCACAGGAGAACGACCATAACGTGCCAGAGGCAGCAAGAGACCCTTGGAGACAGGGGGGCTGTAGGACGATGTATTGAATCGCGCCACAATTTGTGTGTTCCATCGTCATTAAGAGGCTCTGAACGTTACAATTAACTGTCAGTTTTGCGTCGGATTCGAAAATCTAGACTCACAGGAGAACGACCATAAGGTGCCCGAGGCAGCACTAGACCATTGGAGATAAGTCGGCTGAAGGACGATGTATTGAATCGCGACGCAAATTGTGTGTTCCATCGTCATTAAGAGGCTCTGAACGTTACAATTAACTGTCAGTTTTGCGTCGGATTCGAAAATGTAGACTCACAGGAGAACGACCATGACTTGCCCGAGGCAGCACTAGACCCTTGGAGACAAGTCGGCTGGAGGACGATGTATTGAATCGCGACGCAATTTGTGTGTTCCATCGTCATTAAGAGGCTCTGAACGTTACAATTAACTGTCAGTTTTGCGCCGGATTCGAAAAACTATACTCCTAGGAGAACGACCAAAAGGTGCCCAGGGCAGCAATAGTACCTCGGAGACAATTCGGCTGGAGGACGATGTATTGAATCGCGACGCAATTTGTGTGTTCCATCGTCATTAAGAGGCTCTGAACGTTACAATTAACTGTCAGTTTTGCGTCGGATTCGAAAAACTAAACTCACAGGAGAACGACTATAAAGTGCGCGAGGCAGCTATAGACCCTTGGAGACAAGACGGCTGGAGGACGATGTATTGAATCGCGACGCAATTTGTGTGTTCCATCGTCATTAAGAGGCTCTGAACGTTACAATTAACTGTCAGTTTTGCGCCGGATTCGAAAAACTATTCTCCTAGGAGAACGACCGAAAGGTGCCCGGGGCAGCAATAGTACCTCGGAGACAATTCGGCTGGAGGACGATGTATTGAATCGCGACGCAATTTGTGTGTTCCATCGTCATTAAGAGGCTCTGAACGTTACAATTAACTGTCAGTATTGCGCCGGATTCGAAAAACTATTCTCCTAGGAGAACGACCAAAAGGTGCCCGGGGCAGCAATAGTACCTCGGAGACAATTCGGCTGGTGGACGATGTATTGAATCGCGACGCAATTTTTTGTGTTCCATCGTCATTAACAGGCTCTGAACGTTACAATTAACTGTCAGTTTTGCGTCGGATTCGCAAAACTAAACTCACAGGAGAACGACGATAAGGTGCCCGAGGCAGCTATAGACCCTTGGAAACAAGTCGGCTGGAGGACGATGTATTGAATCGCGACGCAATTTGTGTGTTCCATCGTCATTAAGAGGCTCTGAACGTTACAATTAACTGTCAATTTTGCGTCGGATTCGAAAATGTAGACTCACAGGAGAACGACCATAAGGTGCCCGAGGCAGCAATAGACCCTTGGAGACAATTCGGCTGGAGGACGATGTATTGAATCGCGACGAAAATTGTGTGTTCCATCGTCATTATCAGGCTCAGAACGTTACAATTAACTGTCAGATTTGCGCCTGATTCGATAAACTAGACTCATAGGAGAACGACCAAAAGGTGCCCGGGACAGCAATACTACCTCGGAGACAAGTCGGCTGGAGGACGATGTATTGAATCGCGACGCAAATTGTGTGTTCCATCGTCATTATCAGGCTCTGAACGTTACAATTAACTGTCAGTTTTGCGTCGTTTTCGGAAAACAAGACTCACAGGAGAACGACCATAACGTGCCCGAGGCAGCAAGAGACCCTTGGAGACAGGGCGGCTGTAGGACGATGTATTGAATCGCGCCACAATTTGTGTGTTCCATCGTCATTAAGAGGCTCTTAACGTTACAATTAACTGTCAGTTTTGCGTCGGATTCGAGAATCTAGACTCACAGCAGAACGACCATAAGGTGCCCGAGGCAGCACTAGACCCTTGGAGACAAGTCGGATGGAGGACGATGTATTGAATCGCGACGCAATTTGTGTGTTCCATCGTCATTAAGAGGCTCTGAACGTTACAATTAACTGTCAGTTTTGCGTCGGATTCGAAAATCTAGACTCACAGTAGAACGACCATGAGGTGCCCGAGGCAGCACTAGACCCTTGGAGACAAGTCGGCTGGAGGACGATGTATTGAATCGCGACGCAATTTGTGTGTTCCATCGTCATTAAGAGGCTCTGAACGTTACAATTAACTGTCAGTTTTGCGCCGGATTCGAAAAACTATACTCCTAGGAGAACGACCAAAAGGTGCCCGGGGCAGCAATAGTACCTCGGAGACAATTCGGCTGGAGGACGATGTATTGAATCGCGACGCAATTTGTGTGTTCCATCGTCATTAACAGGCTCTGAACGTTACAATTAACTGTCAGTTTTGCGTCGGATTCGAAAATCTAGACTCACAGGAGAACGACCATAAGGTGCCCGAGGCAGCACTAGACCCTTGGAGACAAGTCGGCTGGAGGACGATGTATTGAATCGCGACGCAATTTGTGTGTTCCATCGTCATTAAGAGGCTCTGAACGTTACAAATGACTGTCAGTTTTGCGTCGGATTCGAAAATCTAGACTCACAGGAGAACGACCATAAGGTGCCCGAGGCAGCACTAGACCCTTGGAGACAAGTCGGCTGAAGGACGATGTAATGAATCGCGACGCAATTTGTGTGTTCCATCGTCATTAAGAGGCTCTGAACGTTACAATTAACTGTCAGTTTTGCGCCGGATTCGAAAAACTATTCTCCTAGGAGAACGACCAAAAGGTGCCCGGGGCAGAAATAGTACCTCGGAGACAATTCGGCTCGAGGACGATGTATTGAATCGCGACGCAATTTGTGTGTTCCATCGTCATTAACAGGCTCTGAACGTTACAATTAACTGTCAGTTTTGCGTCGGATTCGCAAAACTAAACTCACAGGAGAACGACGATAAGGTGCCGGAGGCAGCTATAGACTCTTGGAAACAAGTCGGCTGGAGGACGATGTATTGAATCGCGACGCAATTTGTGTGTTCCATCGTCATTAAGAGGCTCTGAACGTTACAATTAACTGTCAGTTTTGCGTCGGATTCGAAAATGTAGACTCACAGGAGAACGACCATAAGGTGGCCGAGGCACCAATAGACCCTTGGAGACAATTCGGCTGGAGGACGATGTATTGAATCGCGACGAAAATTGTGTGTTCCATCGTCATTATCAGGCTCAGAACGTTACAATTAACTGTCAGATTTGCGCCTGATTCGATAAACTAGACTCATAGGAGAACGACCAAAAGGTGCCCGGGACAGCAATACTACCTCGGAGACAAGTCGGCTGGAGGACGATGTATTCATTCGCGCCACAATTTGTGTGTTCCATCGTCATTAAGAGGCTCTAAACGTTACAAATAACTGTCAGTTTTGAGCCGGATTCGAAAAATTATACTCCTAGGAGAACGACCATAAGGTGCCCGGGGCAGCAATAGTACCTCGCAGACAATTCGGCTGGAGGACGATGTATTGAATCGCGACGCAATTTGTGTGTTCCATCGTCATTAACAGGCTCTGAACGTTACAATTAACTGTCAGTTTTGCGTCGGATTCGAAAAACTAAACTCACAGGAGAACGACGATAAGGTGCCCGAGGCAGCTATAGACCCTTGGAGACAAGTCGGCTGGAGGACTATATATTGAATCGCGACGCAATTTGTGTGTTCCATCGTCATTAAGAGGCTCTGAACGCTACAATTAACTGTCAGTTTTGCGTCGGATTCGAAAATCTAGACTCACAGGAGAACGACCATAAGGTGCCCGAGGCAGCACTAGACCCTTGGAGACAAGTCGGCTGGAGGACGATGTATTGAATCGCGACGCAATTTGTGTGTTCCATCGTCATTAAGAGGCTCTGAACTTTACAATTAGCTGTCAGTTTTGCGTCTGATTCGAAAATCTAGACTCACAGGAGAACGACCATGAGGTGCCCGAGGCAGCACTAGACCCTTGGAGACAAGTCGGCAGGAGGACGATTTATTGAATCGCGACGCAATTTTTGTGTCCCATCGTCATTAAGAGGCTCTGAACGTTACAATTAACTGTCAGTTTTGCGTCGGATTCGCAAAACTAAACTCACAGGAGAACGACGATAAGGTGCCCGAGGCAGCACTAGACCCTTGGAGACAAGTCGGCTGGAGGACGATGTATTGAATCGCGACGCAATTTGTGTGTTCCATCGTCATTATGAGGCTCTGAACGTTACAATTAACTGTCAGTTTTGCGCCGGATTCGAAAAACTATTCTCCTAGGAGAACGACCAAAAGGTGCCCGGGGCAGCAATAGTACCTCGGAGACAATTCGGCTGGAGGACGATGTATTGAACCGCGACGCAATTTGTGTGTTCCATCGTCATTAAGAGGCTCTGAACGTTACAATTAACTGTCAGTTTTGCGCCGGATTCGAAAAACTATTCTCCTAGGAGAACGACCAAAAGGTGCCCGGGGCAGCAATAGTACCTCGGAGACAATTCGGCTGGTGGACGATGTATTGAATCGCGACGCAATTTGTGTGTTCCATCGTCATTAACAGGCTCTGAACGTTACAATTAACTGTCAGTTTTGCGTCGGATTCGCAAAACTAAACTCACAGGAGAACGACGATAAGGTGCCCGAGGCAGCTATAGACCCTTGGAAACAAGTCGGCTGGAGGACGATGTATTGAATCGCGACGCAATTTGTGTGTTCCATCGTCATTAAGAGGCTCTGAACGTTACAATTAACTGTCAATTTTGCGTCGGATTCGAAAATGTAGACTCACAGGAGAACGACCATAAGGTGCCCGAGGCAGCAATAGACCCTTGGAGACAATTCGGCTGGAGGACGATGTATTGAATCGCGACGAAAATTGTGTGTTCCATCGTCATTATCAGGCTCAGAACGTTACAATTAACTGTCAGATTTGCGCCTGATTCGATAAACTAGACTCATAGGAGAACGACCAAAAGGTGCCCGGGACAGCAATACTACCTCGGAGACAAGTCGGCTGGAGGACGATGTATTGAATCGCGACGCAAATTGTGTGTTCCATCGTCATTATCAGGCTCTGAACGTTACAATTAACTGTCAGTTTTGCGTCGTTTTCGGAAAACAAGACTCACAGGAGAACGACCATAACGTGCCCGAGGCAGCAAGAGACCCTTGGAGACAGGGCGGCTGTAGGACGATGTATTGAATCGCGCCACAATTTGTGTGTTCCATCGTCATTAAGAGGCTCTGAACGTTACAATTAACTGTCAGTTTTGCGTCGGATTCGAGAATCTAGACTCACAGCAGAACGACCATAAGGTGCCCGAGGCAGCACTAGACCCTTGGAGACAAGTCGGATGGAGGACGATGTATTGAATCGCGACGCAATTTGTGTGTTCCATCGTCATTAAGAGGCTCTGAACGTTACAATTAACTGTCAGTTTTGCGTCGGATTCGAAAATCTAGACTCACAGTAGAACGACCATGAGGTGCCCGAGGCAGAACTAGACCCTTGGAGACAAGTCGGCTGGATGACGATGTATTGAATCGCGACGCAATTTGTGTGTTCCATCGTCATTAAGAGGCTCTGAACGTTACAATTAACTGTCAGTTTTGCGCCGGATTCGAAAAACTATACTCCTAGGAGAACGACCAAAAGGTGCCCGGGGCAGCAATAGTACCTCGGAGACAATTCGGCTGGAGGACGATGTATTGAATCGCGACGCAATTTGTGTGTTCCATCGTCATTAACAGGCTCTGAACGTTACAATTAACTGTCAGTTTTGCGTCGGATTCGAAAATCTAGACTCACAGGAGAACGACCATAAGGTGCCCGAGGCAGCACTAGACCCTTGGAGACAAGTCGGCTGGAGGACGATGTATTGAATCGCGACGCAATTTGTGTGTTCCATCGTCATTAAGAGGCTCTGAACGTTACAATTAACTGTCAGTTTTGCGTCGGATTCGAAAATCTAGACTCACAGGAGAACGACCATAAGGTGCCCGAGGCAGCACTAGACCCTTGGAGACAAGTCGGCTGAAGGACGATGTAATGAATCGCGACGCAATTTGTGTGTTCCATCGTCATTAAGAGGCTCTGAACGTTACAATTAACTGTCAGTTTTGCGCCGGATTCGAAAAACTATTCTCCTAGGAGAACGACCAAAAGGTGCCCGGGGCAGAAATAGTACCTCGGAGACAATTCGGCTCGAGGACGATGTATTGAATCGCGACGCAATTTGTGTGTTCCATCGTCATTAACAGGCTCTGAACGTTACAATTAACTGTCAGTTTTGCGTCGGATTCGCAAAACTAAACTCACAGGAGAACGACGATAAGGTGCCGGAGGCAGCTATAGACTCTTGGAAACAAGTCGGCTGGAGGACGATGTATTGAATCGCGACGCAATTTGTGTGTTCCATCGTCATTAAGAGGCTCTGAACGTTACAATTAACTGTCAGTTTTGCGTCGGATTCGAAAATGTAGACTCACAGGAGAACGACCATAAGGTGGCCGAGGCACCAATAGACCCTTGGAGACAATTCGGCTGGAGGACGATGTATTGAATCGCGACGAAAATTGTGTGTTCCATCGTCATTATCAGGCTCAGAACGTTACAATTAACTGTCAGATTTGCGCCTGATTCGATAAACTAGACTCATAGGAGAACGACCAAAAGGTGCCCGGGACAGCAATACTACCTCGGAGACAAGTCGGCTGGAGGACGATGTATTCATTCGCGCCACAATTTGTGTGTTCCATCGTCATTAAGAGGCTCTAAACGTTACAAATAACTGTCAGTTTTTCGTCGGATTCGAAAATCTAGACTCACAGGAGAACGACCATAAGGTGCCCGAGGCAGCACTAGACGCTTGGAGACAAGTCGGCTGGAGGACGATGTATTGAATCGCGACGCAATTTGTGTGTTCCATCGTCATTAAGAGGCTCTTAACGTTACAATTAACTGTCAGTTTTGCGTCGGATTCGAAAATCTAGACTCACAGGAGAACGACCATAAGGTGCCCGAGGCAGCACTAGACCCTTGGAGACAAGTCGGCTGGAGGACGATGTATTGAATCGCGACGCAATTTGTGTGTTCCATCGTCATTAAGAGGCTCTGAACGTTACAATTAACTGTCAGTTTTGAGCCGGATTCGAAAAATTATACTCCTAGGAGAACGACCATAAGGTGCCCGGGGCAGCAATAGTACCTCGCAGACAATTCGGCTGGAGGACGATGTATTGATTCGCGACGCAATTTGTGTGTTCCATCGTCATTAACAGGCTCTGAACGTTACAATTAACTGTCAGTTTTGCGTCGGATTCGAAAAACTAAACTCACAGGAGAACGACGATAAGGTGCCCGAGGCAGCTACAGACGCTTGGAGACAAGTCGGCTGGAGGACTATATATTGAATCGCGACGCAATTTGTGTGTTCCATCGTCATTAAGAGGCTCTGAACGCTACAATTAACTGTCAGTCTTGCGTCGGATTCGAAAATCTAGACTCACAGGAGAACGACCATAAGGTGCCCGAGGCAGCACTAGACCCTTGGAGACAAGTCGGCTGGAGGACGATGTATTGAATCGCGACCCAATTTGTGTGTTCCATCGTCATTAAGAGGCTCTGAACTTTACAATTAGCTGTCAGTTTTGCGTCTGATTCGAAAATCTAGACTCACAGGAGAACGACCATGAGGTGCCCGAGGCAGCACTAGACCCTTGGAGACAAGTCGGCAGGAGGACGATTTATTGAATCGCGACGCAATTTGTGTGTCCCATCGTCATTAAGAGGCTCTGAACGTTACAATTAACTGTCAGTTTTGCGTCGTTTTCGGAAAACTAGACTCACAGGAGAACGACCATAACGTGCCAGAGGCAGCAAGAGACCCTTGGAGACAGGGCGGCTGTAGGACGATGTATTGAATCGCGCCACAATTTGTGTGTTCCATCGTCATTAAGTTGCTCTGAACGTTACAATTAACTGTCAGTTTTGCGTCGGATTCGAAAATCTAGACTCACAGGAGAACGACGATAAGGTGCCCGAGGGAGCACTAGACCCTTGGAGACAAGTCGGCTGGAGGACGATGTATTGAATCGCGACGCAATTTGTGTGTTCCATCGTCATTAACAGGCTCTTAACGTTACAATTAACTGTCAGTTTTGAGCCGGATTCGAAAAACTATACTCCTAGGAGAACGACTAAAAGGTGCCCGGGGCAGCAATAGTACCTCGGAGACAATACGGCTGGAGGACGATGTATTGAATCGCGACGCAATTAGTGTGTTCCATCGTCATTAACAGGCTCTGAACGTTACAATTAACTGTCAGTTTTGCGTCGGATTCGAAAAACTAAACTCACAGGAGAACGACGATAAGGTGCCCGAGGCAGCTATAGACCCCTGGAGACAAGTCGGCTGGAGGACTATGTATTGAATCGCGACGCAATTTGTGTGTCCCATCGTCATTAAGAGGCTCTGAACGTTACAATTAACTGTCAGTTTTGCGCCGGATTCGAAAAACTCTACTAGTAGGAGAACAACCAAAAGGTGCCCGGGGCAGCAATAGTACCTCGGAGACAATTCGGCTGGAGGACGATGTATTGAATCGCGACGCAATTTGTGTGTTCCATCGTCATTAAGAGGCTCTGAACGTTACAATTAACTGTCAGTTTTGCGTCGGATTCGAAAATCTAGACTCACAGGAGAACGACCATGAGGTGCCCGAGGCAGCACTAGACCCTTGGAGACAAGTCGGCTGGAGGACGATGTATTGAATCGCGACGCAATTTGTGTGTTCCATCGTCATTAAGAGGCTCTGAACGTTACAATTAACTGTCAGTTTTGCGCCGGATTCGAAAAACTATACTCCTAGGAGAACGACCAAAAGGTGCCCGGGGCAGCAATAGTACCTCGGAGACAATTCGGCTGGAGGACGATGTATTGAATCGCGCCACAATTTGTGTGTTCCATCGTCATTAACAGGCTCTGAACGTTACAATTAACTGTCAGTTTTGCGTCGGATTCGAAAAACTAAACTCACAGGAGAACGACGATAAGGTGCCCGAGGCAGCACTAGACCCTTGGAGACAAGTCGGCTGGAGGACGATGTATTGAATCGCGACGCAATTTGTGTGTTCCATCGTCATTAAGAGGCTCTGAACGTTACAAATAACTGTCAGTTTTGCGTCGGATTCGAAAATCTAGACTCACAGGAGAACGACCATAAGGTGCCCGAGGCAGCACTAGACCCTTGGAGACAAGTCGGCTGGAGGACGATGTATTGAATCGCGACGCAATTTGTGTGTTCCATCGTCATTAAGAGGCTCTGAACGTTACAATTAACTGTCAGTTTTGCGCCGGATTCGAAAAACTATTCTCCTAGGAGAACGACCAAAAGGTGCCCGGGGCAGCAATAGTACCTCGGAGACAATTCGGCTCGAGGACGATGTATTGAATCGCGACGCAATTTGTGTGTTCCATCGTCATTAACAGGCTCTGAACGTTACAATTAACTGTCAGTTTTGCGTCGGATTCGCAAAACTAAACTCACAGGAGAACGACGATAAGGTGCCGGAGGCAGCTATAGACTCTTGGAAACAAGTCGGCTGGAGGACGATGTATTGAATCGCGACGCAATTTGTGTGTTCCATCGTCATTAAGAGGCTCTGAACGTTACAATTAACTGTCAGTTTTGCGTCGGATTCGAAAATGTAGACTCACAGGAGAACGACCATAAGGTGGCCGAGGCACCAATAGACCCTTGGAGACAATTCGGCTGGAGGACGATGTATTGAATCGCGACGAAAATTGTGTGTTCCATCGTCATTATCAGGCTCAGAACGTTACAATTAACTGTCAGATTTGCGCCTGATTCGATAAACTAGACTCATAGGAGAACGACCAAAAGGTGCCCGGGACAGCAATACTACCTCGGAGACAAGTCGGCTGGAGGACGATGTATTCATTCGCGCCACAATTTGTGTGTTCCATCGTCATTAACAGGCTCAGAACGTTACAATTAACTGTCAGTTTTGCGTCGGATTCGAAAAACTAAACTCACAGGAGAACGACCAAAAGGTGCCCGAGGCAGCTATAGACCCTTGGAGACAAGTCGGCTGGAGGACTATATATTGAATCGCGACGCAATTTGTGTGTTCCATCGTCATTAAGAGGCTCTAAACGTTGCAAATAACTGTCAGTTTTTCGTCGGATTCGAAAATCTAGACTCACAGGAGAACGACCATAAGGTGCCCGAGGCAGCACTAGACCCTTGGAGACAAGTCGGCTGGAGGACGATGTATTGAATCGCGACGCAATTTGTGTGTTCCATCGTAATTATCAGGCTCTGAACGTTACAATTAACTGTCAGTTTTGCGTCGGATTCGAAAATCTAGACTCACAGGAGAACGACCATAAGGTGCCCCAGGCAGCACTAGACCCTTGGAGACAAGTCGGCTGGAGGACGATGTATTGAATCGCGCCGCAATTTGTGTGTTACATCGTCATTAAGAGGCTCTGAACGTTACAATTAACTGTCAGTTTTGAGCCGGATTCGAAAAATTATACTCCTAGGAGAACGACCATAAGCCGCCCGGGGCAGCAATAGTACCTCGCAGACAATTCGGCTGGAGGACGATGTATTGAATCGCGACGCAATTTGTGTGTTCCATCGTCATTAACAGGCTCAGAACGTTACAATTAACTGTCAGTTTTGCGTCGGATTCGAAAAACTAAACTCACAGGAGAACGACCAAAAGGTGCCCGAGGCAGCTATAGACCCTTGGAGACAAGTCGGCTGGAGGACTATATATTGAATTGCGACGCAATTTGTGTGTTCCATCGTCATTAAGAGGCTCTGAACGCTACAATTAACTGTCAGTTTTGCGTCGGATTCGAAAATCTAGACTCACAGGAGAACGACCATAAGGTGCCCGAGGCAGCACTAGACCCTTGGAGACCAGTCGGCTGGAGGACGATGTATTGAATCGCGACGCAATTTGTGTGTTCCATCGTCATTAAGAGGCTCTGAACTTTACAATTAGCTGTCAGTTTTGCGTCTGATTCGAAAATCTAGACTTACAGCAGAACGACCATGAGGTGCCCGAGGCAGCACTAGACCCTTGGAGACAAGTCGGCAGGAGGACGATTTATTGAATCGCGACGCAATTTGTGTGTCCCATCGTCATTAAGAGGCTCTGAACGTTACAATTAACTGTCAGTTTTGCGTCGTTTTCGGAAAACTAGACTCACAGGAGAACGACCATAACGTGCCAGAGGCAGCAAGAGACCCTTGGAGACAGGGCGGCTGTAGGACGATGTATTGAATCGCGCCACAATTTGTGTGTTCCATCGTCATTAAGTTGCTCTGAACGTTACCATTAACTGTCAGTTTTGCGTCGGATTCGAAAATCTAGACTCACAGGAGAACGACCATAAGGTGACCGAGGCAGCACTAGACCCTTGGAGACAAGTCGGCTGGAGGACGATGTATTGAATCGCGACGCAATTTGTGTGTTCCATCGTCATTAACAGGCTCTTAACGTTACAATTAACTGTCAGTTTTGAGCCGGATTCGAAAAACTATACTCCTAGGAGAACGACTAAAAGGTGCCCGGGGCAGCAATAGTACCTCGGAGACAATTCGGCTGGAGGACGATGTATTGAATCGCGACGCAATTTGTGTGTTCCATCGTCATTAACAGGCTCTGAACGTTACAATTAACTGTCAGTTTTGCGTCGGATTCGAAAAACTAAACTCACAGGAGAACGACGATAAGGTGCCCGAGGCAGCTATAGACCCCTGGAGACAAGTCGGCTGGAGGACTATGTATTGAATCGCGACGCAATTTGTGTGTTCCATCGTCATTAAGAGGCTCTGACCCCTACAATTAACTGTCAGTTTTGCGTCGGATTCGAAAATCTATACTCACAGGAGAACGACCATAAGGTGCCCGAGGCAGCACTAGACCCTTGGAGACAAGTCGGCTGGAGGACCATGTATTGAATCGCGACGCAATTTGTGTGTTCCATCGTCATTAAGAGGGTCTTAACGTTACAATTAACTGTCAGTTTTGCGTCGGATTCGAAAATCTAGACTCACAGGAGAACGACCATGAAGTGCCCGAGGCAGCACTAGACCCTTGGAGACAAGTCGGCTGGAGGACGATGTATTGAATCGCGACGCAATTTGTGTGTCCCATCGTCATTAAGAGGCTCTGAACGTTACAATTAACAGTCAGTTTTGCGCCGGATTCAAAAATTCTACTCCTAGGAGAACAACCAAAAGGTGCCCGGGGCAGCAATAGTACCTCGGAGACAATTCGGCTGGAGGACGATGTATTGAATCGCGACGCAATTTGTGTGTTCCATCGTCATTAACAGGCTCAGAACGTTACAATTAACGGTCAGTTTTGCGTCGGATTCGAAAATCTAGACTCACAGGAGAACGACGATAAGGTGCCCGAGGCAGCACTAGACCCTTGGAGACAAGTCGGCTGGAGGACGATGTATTGAATCGCGACCCAATTTGTGTGTTCCATCGTCATTAAGAGGCTCTGAACGTTACAATTAACTGTCAGTTTTGCGTCGGATTCGAAAATGTAGACTCACAGGAGAACGACCATAAGGTGCCCGAGGCACCACTAGACCCTTGGATACAAGTCGGATGGAGGACGATGTATTGAATCGCGACGCAATTTTAGTGTTCCATCGTCATTAAGAGGCTCTGAACGTTAGAATTAACTGTCAGTTTTGCGTCGTTTTCGGAAAACTAGACTCACAGGAGAACGACCATAAGGTGCCCGAGGCAGCGCTAGACCCTTGGAGACAAGTCAGCTGGAGGACGATGTATTGAATCGCGACGCAATTTGTGTGTTCCATCATCATTAAGAGGCTCTGAACGTTACTATTAACTGTCAGTTTTGCGCCGGATTCGAAAATCTAGACTCACAGGAGAACGACCATAAGGTGCCCGAGGCAGCAATAGACCCTTGGAGACAAGTCGGCTGGAGGACGATGTATTGAATCGCGACGCAATTTGTGTGTTCCATCGCCATTAAGAGGCTCTGAACGTTACAATTAACTGTCAGTTTTGCGCCGGATTCGAAAAACTATACTCCTACGAGAACGACCAAAAGGTGCCCGGGGCAGCAATAGTACCTCGGAGACAATTCGGCTGGAGGACGATGTATTGAATCGCGACGCAATTTGTGTGTCCCATCGTCATTATCAGGCTCTGAACGTTACAATTAACTGTCAGTTTTGCGTCGGATTCGAAAAACGAAACTCACAGGAGCACGACGATAAGGTGCCCGAGGCAGCTATAGACCCTTGGAGACAAGTCGGCTGGAGGACGATGTATTGAATCGCGACGCAATTTGTGTGTTCCATCGTCATTAAGAGGCTCTGAACGTTACAATTAACTGTCAGTTTTGCGTCGGATTCGAAAATCTAGACTCACAGGAGAACGACCATAAGGTGCCCGAGGCAGCACTAGACCCTTGGAGACAAGTCGGCTGGAGGACGATGTATTGAATCGCGACGCAATTTGTGTGTTCCATCGTCATTAAGAGGCTCTGAACGCTACAATTAACTGTCAGTTTTGCGCCGGATTCGATAAACTAGACTCATATGAGAACGACCAAAAGGTGCCCGGGACAGCAATACTACCTCGGAGACAAGTCGGCTGGAGGACGATGTATTGAATCGCGACGCAAATTGTGTGTTCCATCGTCATTATCAGCCTCTGAAAGTTACAATTAACTGTCAGTTTTGCGTCGTTTTCGGAAATCTAGACTCACAGGAGAACGACCATAAGGTGCCCGAGGCAGCAATAGTACCTCGGAGACAATTCGGCTGGAGGACGATGTATTGAATCGCGACGCAATTTGTGTGTTCCATCGTCATTAAGAGGCTCTGTACGTTACAATTAACTGTCAGTTTTGCGTCGGATTCGAAAATCTGGACTCACAGGAGAACGACCATAAGGTGCCCGAGGCAGCACTAGACCATTGGAGATAAGTCGGCTGGAGGACGATGTATTGAATCGCGACGCAAATTGTGTGTTCCATCGTCATTAAGAGGCTCTTAACGTTACAATTAACTGTCAGTTTTGCGTCGGATTCGAAAATGTAGACTCACAGGAGAACGACCATGAGTTGCCCGAGGCAGCACTAGACCCTTGGAGACAAGTCGGCTGGAGGACGATGTATTGAATCGCGACGCAATTTGTGTGTTCCATCGTCATTAAGAGGCTCTGAACGTTATAATTAACTGTCAGTTTTGCGCCGGATTCGAAAAACTATACTCCTAGGAGAACGACCAAAAGGTGCCCGGGGCAGCAATAGTACCTCGGAGACAATTCGGCTGGAGGACGATGTATTGAATCGCGACGCAATTTGTGTGTTCCATCGTCATTAAGAGGCTCTGTACGTTACAATTAACTGTCAGTTTTGCGTCGGATTCGAAAAACTAAACTCACAGGAGAACGACGATAAAGTGCCCGAGGCAGCTATAGACCCTTGGAGACAAGACGGCTGGAGGACGATGTATTGAATCGCGACGCAATTTGTGTGTTCCATCGTCATTAAGAGGCTCTGAACGTTACAATTAACTGTCAGTTTTGCGTCGTTTTCGGAAAACTAGACTCACAGGAGAACGACCATAAGGTGCCCGAGGCAGCGCTAGACCCTTGGAGACAAGTCGGCTGGAGGACGATGTATTGAATCGCGACGCAATTTGTGTGTTCCATTGTCATTAAGAGGCTCTGAACGTTACAAATAACTGTCAGTTTTGCGTCGGATTCGAAAATCTAGACTCACAGGAGAACGACCATAAGGTGCCCGAGGCAGCACTAGACCCTTGGAGACAAGTCGGCTGGAGGACGATGTATTGAATCGCGACGCAATTTGTGTGTTCCATCGTCATTAAGAGGCTCTGAACGTTACAATTAACTGTCAGTTTTGCGCCGGATTCGAAAAACTATTCTCCTAGGAGTACGGCCAAAAGGTGCCCGGGGCAGCAATAGTACCTCGGAGACAATTCGGCTGGAGGACGATGTATTGAATCTCGACGCAATTTGTGTGTTCAATCGTCATTAACAGGCTCTGAACGTTACAATTAACTGTCAGTTTTGCGTCGGATTCGCAAAACTAAACTCACAGGAGAACGACGATAAGGTGCCCGAGGCAGCTATAGACCCTTGGAGACAAGTCGGATGGAGGACGATGTATTGAATCGCGACGCAATTTGTGTGTTCCATCGTCATTAAGAGGCTCTGAACGTTACAATTAACTGTCAGTTTTGAGCCGGATTCGAAAAATTATACTCCTAGGAGAACGACCAAAAGGTGCCCGGGGCAGCAATAGTACCTCGCAGACAATTCGGCTGTAGGACGATGTATTGAATCGCGACGCAATTTGTGTGTTCCATCGTCATTAACAGGCTCTGAACGTTACAATTAACTGTCAGTTTTGCGTCGGATTCGAAAAACTAAACTCACAGGAGAACGACGATAAGCTGCCCGAGGCAGCTATAGACCCTTGGAGACAAGTCGGCTGGAGGACTATATATTGAATCGCGACGCAATTTGTGTGTTCCATCGTCATTAAGAGGCTCTGAACGCTACAATTAACTGTCAGTTTTGCGTCGGATTCGAAAATCTAGACTCACAGGAGAACGACCATAAGGTGCCCGAGGCAGCACTAGACCCTTGGAGACAAGTCGGCTGGAGGACGATGTATTGAATCGCGACGCAATTTGTGTGTTCCATTGTCATTAAGAGGCTCTGAACTTTACAATTAGCTGTTAGTTTTGCGTCCGATTCGAAAATCTAAACTCACAGGAGAACGACCATGAGGTGCCCGAGGCAGCACTAGACCCTTGGAGACAAGTCGGCAGGAGGACGATGTATTGAATCGCGACGCAATTTGTGTGTTCCATCGTCATTAAGAGGCTCTGAACGTTACAATTAACTGTCAGTTTTGCGTCGTTTTCGGAAAACTAGACTCACAGGAGAAGGACCATAACGTGCCCGAGGCAGCAAGAGACCCTTGGAGACAGGGCGGCTGTAGGACGATGTAATGAATCGCGCCACAATTTGTGTGTTCCATCGTCATTAAGTTGCTCTGAACGTTACAATTAACTGTCAGTTTTGCGTCGGATTCGAAAATCTAGACTCACAGGAGAACGACCATAATGTGCCCGAGGCAGCACTAGACCCTTGGAGACAAGTCGGCTGGAGGACGATGTATTGAATCGCGACGCAATTTGTGTGTTCCATCGTCATTAACAGGCTCTTAACGTTACGATTAACTGTCAGTTTTGAGCCGGATTCGAAAAACTATACTCCTAGGAGAACGACCAAAAGGTGCCCGGGGCAGCAATAGTTCCTCGGAGACAATTCGGCTGGAGGACGATGTATTCAATCGCGACGCAATTTGTGTATTCCATCGTCATTAACAGGCTCTGAACGTTACAATTAACTGTCAGTTTTGCGTCGGATTCGAAAAACTAAACTCACAGGAGAACGACGATAAGGTGCCCGAGGCAGCTATAGACCCCTGGAGACAAGTCGGCTTGAGGACTATGTATTGAATCGCGACGCAATTTGTGTGTTCCATCGTCATTAAGAGGCTGTGACCGCTACAATTAACTGTCAGTTTTGCGTCGGATTCGAAAATCTAGACTCACAGGAGAACGACCATAAGGTGCCCGAGGCAGCACTAGACCCTTGGAGACAAGTCGGCTGGAGGACGATGTATTGAATCGCAACGCAATTTGTGTGTTCCATCGTCATTAAGAGGCTCTGAACGTTACAATTAACTGTCAGTTTTGAGCCGGATTCGAAAAATTATACTCCTAGGAGAACGACAAAAAGGTGCCCGGGGCAGCAATAGTTCCTCGGAGACAATTCGGCTGGAGGACGATGTATTGAATCGCGACGCAATTTGTGTGTTCCATCGTCATTAACAGGCTCTGAACGTTACAATTAACTGTCAGTTTTGCGTCGGATTCGAAAAACTAAACTTACAGGAGAACGACGATAAGGTGCCCGAGGCAGCTATAGACCCCTGGAGACAAGTCGGCTGGAGGACTATGTATTGAATCGCGACGCAATTTGTGTGTTCCATCGTCATTAAGAGGCTCTGACCGCTACAATTAACTGTCAGTTTTGCGTCGGATTCGAAAATCTAGACTCACAGGAGAACGACCATAAGGTGCCCGAGGCAGCAGTAGACCCTTGGAGACAAGTCGGCTGGAGGACGATGTATTGAATCGCGACGCAATTTGTGTGTTCCATCGTCATTAAGAGGCTCTGAACTTTACAATTAGCTGTTAGTTTTGCGTCCGATTCGAAAATCTAAACTCACAGGAGAACGACCATGAGGTGCCCGAGGCAGCACTAGACCCTTGGAGACAAGTCGGCAGGAGGACGATGTATTGAATCGCGACGCAATTTGTGTGTTCCATCGTCATTAAGAGGCTCTGAACGTTACAATTAACTGTCAGTTTTGCGTCGTTTTCGGAAAACTAGACTCACAGGAGAAGGACCATAACGTGCCCGAGGCAGCAAGAGACCCTTGGAGACAGGGCGGCTGTAGGACGATGTAATGAATCGCGCCACAATTTGTGTGTTCCATCGTCATTAAGTTGCTCTGAACGTTACAATTAACTGTCAGTTTTGCGTCGGATTCGAAAATCTAGACTCACAGGAGAACGACCATAATGTGCCCGAGGCAGCACTAGACCCTTGGAGACAAGTCGGCTGGAGGACGATGTATTGAATCGCGACGCAATTTGTGTGTTCCATCGTCATTAACAGGCTCTTAACGTTACGATTAACTGTCAGTTTTGAGCCGGATTCGAAAAACTATACTCCTAGGAGAACGACCAAAAGGTGCCCGGGGCAGCAATAGTTCCTCGGAGACAATTCGGCTGGAGGACGATGTATTGAATCGCGACGCAATTTGTGTATTCCATCGTCATTAACAGGCTCTGAACGTTACAATTAACTGTCAGTTTTGCGTCGGATTCGAAAAACTAAACTCACAGGAGAACGACGATAAGGTGCCCGAGGCAGCTATAGACCCCTGGAGACAAGTCGGCTGGAGGACTATGTATTGAATCGCGACGCAATTTGTGTGTTCCATCGTCATTAAGAGGCTCTGACCGCTACAATTAACTGTCAGTTTTGCGTCGGATTCGAAAATCTAGACTCACAGGAGAACGACTATAAGGTGCCCGAGGCAGCAGTAGACCCTTGGAGACAAGTCGGCTGGAGGACGATGTATTGAATCGCAACGCAATTTGTGTGTTCCATCGTCATTAAGAGGCTCTGAACGTTACAATTAACTGTCAGTTTTGAGCCGGATTCGAAAAATTATACTCCTAGGAGAACGACAAAAAGGTGCCCGGGGCAGCAATAGTTCCTCGGAGACAATTCGGCTGGAGGACGATGTATTGAATCGCGACGCAATTTGTGTGTTCCATCGTCATTAACAGGCTCTGAACGTTACAATTAACTGTCAGTTTTGCGTCGGATTCGAAAAACTAAACTTACAGGAGAACGACGATAAGGTGCCCGAGGCAGCTATAGACCCCTGGAGACAAGTCGGCTGGAGGACTATGTATTGAATCGCGACGCAATTTGTGTGTTCCATCGTCATTAAGAGGCTCTGACCGCTACAATTAACTGTCAGTTTTGCGTCGGATTCGAAAATCTAGACTCACAGGAGAACGACCATAAGGTGCCCGAGGCAGCAGTAGACCCTTGGAGACAAGTCGGCTGGAGGACGATGTATTGAATCGCGACGCAATTTGTGTGTTCCATCGTCATTAAGAGGCTCTGTACGTTACAATTAACTGTCAGTTTTGCGCCGGATTCGAAAAACTATTCTCCTAGGAGAACGACCAAAAGGTGCCCGGGGCAGCAATAGTACCTCGGAGACAATTCGGCTGGATGACGATGTATTGAATCGGGACGCAATTTGTGTGTTCAATCGTCATTAACAGGCTCTGAACGTTACAATTAACTGTCAGCTTTGCGTCGGATTCGCAAAACTAAACTAACAGGAGAACGACGATAAGGTGCCCGAGGCAGCTATAGACCCTTGGAGACAAGTCGGCTGGAGGACGATGTATTGAATCGCGACGCAATTTGTGTGTTCCATCGTCATTAACAGGCTCTGAACGTTACAATTAACTGTCAGTTTAGCGTCGGATTCGAAAATGTAGACTCACAGGAGAACGACAATAAGGTGCCCGAGGCAGCAATAGACCCTTGGAGACAAGTCAGCTGGAGGACGATGTATTGAATCGCGACGAAAATTGTGTGTTCCATCGTCATTATCAGGCTCAGAACGTTACAATTAACTGTCAGTTTTGCATCTGATTCGAAAACTAGACTCATAGGAGAACGACCAAAAGGTGCCCGGGACAGCAATACTACCTCGGAGACAAGTCGGCTGGAGGACGATGTATTGAATCGCGGCGCAATTTGTGTGTTCCATCGTCATTAACAGGCTCTGAACGTTACAATTAACTGTCAGTTTTGCGTCGGATTCGAAAAACTAAACTCACAGGAGAACGACCATAAGGTGCCCGAGGCAGCACTAGACCCTTGGAGACAAGTCGGCTGGAGGACGATGTATTGAATCGCGACGCAATTTGTGTGTTCCATTGTCATTAAGAGGCTCTGAACGTTACAATTAACTGTCAGTTTTGAGCCGGATTCGAAAAATTATACTCCTAGGAGAACGACCAAAAGGTGCCCGGGGCAGCAATAGTACCTCGCAGACAATTCGGCTGGAGGACGATGTATTGAATCGCGACGCAATTTGTGTGTTCCATCGTCATTAACAGGCTCTGAACGTTACAATTAACTGTCAGTTTTGCGTCGGATTCGCAAAACTAAACTCACAGGAGAACGACGATAAGTTGCCCGAGGCAGCTATAGACGAGACAAGTCGGCTGGAGGACGATGTATTGAATCGCGACGCAATTTGTGTGTTCCATCGTCATTAAGAGGCTCTGAACGTTACAATTAACTGTCAGTTTTGCGTCGGATTCGAAAAACTAAACTCACAGGAGAACGACGATAAGCTGCCCGAGGCAGCTATAGACCCTTGGAGACAAGTCGGCTGGAGGACGATGTATTGAATCTCGACGCAATTTGTGTGTTCCATCGTCATTAAGAGGCTCTGAACCCTACAATTAACTGTCAGTTTTGCGTCGGATTCGAAAATCTAGACTCACAGGAGAACGACCATAAGGTGCCCGAGGCAGCACTAGACCCTTGGAGACAAGTCGGCAGGAGGACGATGTATTGAATCGCGACGCAATTTGTGTGTCCCATCGTCATTAAGAGGCTCTGAACGTTACAATTAACTGTCAGTTTTGCGTCGTTTTCGGAAAACTAGACTCACAGGAGAACGACCATAACGTGCCCGAGGCAGCAAGAGACCCTTGGAGACAGGGCGGCTGTAGGACGATGTATTGAATCGCGCCACAATTTGTGTGTTCCATCGTCATTAAGTTGCTCTGAACGTTACAATTAACTGTCAGTTTAGCGTCGGATTCGAAAATCTAGACTCACAGGAGAACGACCATAAGGTGCCCGAGGCAGCAATAGACCCTTGGAGACAAGTCGGCTGGAGGACGATGTATTGAATCGCAACGCAATTTGTGTGTTCCATCGTCATTAAGAGGCTCTGAACGTTACAATTAACTGTCAGTTTTGCGTCGTTTTCGGAAAACTAGACTCACAGGAGAAGGACCATAACGTGCCCGAGGCAGCAAGAGACCCTTGGAGACAGGGCGGCTGTAGGACGATGTATTGAATCGCGCCACAATTTGTGTGTTCCATCGTCATTAAGTTGCTCTGAACGTTACAATTAACTGTCAGTTTTGCGTCGGATTCGAAAATCTAGACTCACATGAGAACGACCATAAGGTGCCCGAGGCAGCACTAGACCCTTGGAGACAAGTCGGCTGGAGGACGATGTATTGAATCGCGACGCAATTTGTGTGTTCCATCGTCATTAAGAGGCTCTGAACTTTACAATTAGCTGTCAGTTTTGCGTCTGATTCGAAAATCTAGACTCACAGGAGAACGACCATGAGGTGCCCGAGGCAGCACTAGACCCTTGGTGACAAGTCGGCAGGAGGACGATTTATTGAATCGCGACGCAATTTGTGTGTCCCATCGTCATTAAGAGGCTCTGAACGTTACAATTAACTGTCAGTTTTGCGTCGGATTCGAAAATCTAGACTCACAGGAGAACGACCATAAGGTGCCCGAGGCAGCACTAGACCCTTGGAGACAAGTCGGCTGGAGGACGATGTATTGAATCGCGACGCAATTTGTGTGTTCCATCGTCATTAAGAGGCTCTTAACGTTACAATTAACTGTCAGTTTTGCGTCGGATTCGAAAATGTAGACTCACAGGAGAACGACCATAAGGTGCCCGAGGCAGCACTAGACCCTTGGAGACAAGTCGGCTGGAGGACGATGTATTGAATCGCAACGCAATTTGTGTGTTCCATCGTCATTAAGAGGCTCTGAACGTTACAATTTACTGTCAGTTTTGAGCCGGATTCCAAAAATTATACTCCTAGGAGAACGACAAAAAGGTGCCCGGGGCAGCAATAGTTCCTCGGAGACAATTCGGCTGGAGGACGATGTATTGAATCGCGACGCAGTTTGTGTGTTCCATCGTCATTAACAGGCTCTGAACGTTACAATTAACTGTCAGTTTTGCGTCGGATTCGAAAAACTAAACTTACAGGAGAACGACGATAAGGTGCCCGAGGCAGCTATAGACCCCTGGAGACAAGTCGGCTGGAGGACTATGTATTGAATCGCGACGCAATTTGTGTGTTCCATCGTCATTAAGAGGCTCTGACCGCTACAATTAACTGTCAGTTTTGCGTCGGATTCGAAAATCTAGACTCACAGGAGAACGACCATAAGGTGCCCGAGGCAGCACTAGACCCTTGGAGACAAGTCGGCTGGAGGACGATGTATTGAATCGCGACGCAATTTGTGTGTTCCATCGTCATTAAGAGGCTCTGTACGTTACAATTAACTGTCAGTTTTGCGCCGGATTCGAAAAACTATTCTCCTAGGAGAACGACCAAAAGGTGCCCGGGGCAGCAATAGTACCTCGGAGACAATTCGGCTGGAGGACGATGTATTGAATCGGGACGCAATTTGTGTGTTCAATCGTCATTAACAGGCTCTGAACGTTACAATTAACTGTCAGCTTTGCGTCGGATTCGCAAAACTAAACTCACAGGAGAACGACGATAAGGTGCCCGAGACAGCTATAGACCCTTGGAGACAAGTCGGCTGGAGGACGATCTATTGAATCGCGACGCAATTTGTGTGTTCCATCGTCATTAAGAGGCTCTGAACGTTACAATTTACTGTCAGTTTAGCGTCGGATTCGAAAATGTAGACTCACAGGAGAACGACAATAAGGTGCCCGAGGCAGCAATAGACCCTTGGAGACAATTCGGCTGGAGGACGATGTATTGAATCGCGACGAAAATTGTGTGTTCCATCGTCATTATCAGGCTCTGAACGTTACAATTAACTGTCAGTTTTGCATCTGATTCGAAAACTAGACTCATAGGAGAACGACCAAAAGGTGCCCGGGACAGCAATACTACCTCGGAGACAAGTCGGCTGGAGGACGATGTATTGAATCGCGGCGCAAATTGTGTGTTCCATCGTCATTATCAGGCTCTGAACGTTACAATTAACTGTCAGTTTTGCGTCGTTTTAGGAAAACTAGACTCACAGGAGAACGACCATAACGTGCCCGAGGCAGCAAGAGACCCTTGGAGACAGGGCGGCTGTAGGACGATGTATTGATTCGCGCCACAATTTGTGTGTTCCATCGTCATTAAGAGGCTCTAAACGTTACAAATAACTGTCAGTTTTTCGTCGGATTCGAAAATCTAGACTCACAGGAGAACGACCATAAGGTGCCCGAGGCAGCACTAGACCCTTGGAGACAAGTCGGCTGGAGGACGATGTATTGAATCGCGACGCAGTTTGTGTGTTCCATCGTCATTAAGAGGCTCTGTACGTTACAATTAACTGTCAGTTTTGCGCCGGATTCGAAAAACTATTCTCCTAGGAGAACGACCAAAAGGTGCCCGGGGCAGCAATAGTACCTCGGAGACTCTTAACGTTACAATTAACTGTCAGTTTTGCGTCGGATTCGAAAATCTAGACTCACAGGAGAACGACCATAAGGTGCCCGAGGCAGCACTAGACCCTTGGAGACAAGTCGGCTGGAGGACGATGTATTGAATCGCGACGCAATTTGTGTGTTCCATTGTCATTAAGAGGCTCTGAACGTTACAATTAACTGTCAGTTTTGAGCCGGATTCGAAAAATTATACTCCTAGGAGAACGACCAAAAGGTGCCCGGGGCAGCAATAGTACCTCGCAGACAATTCGGCTGGAGGACGATGTATTGAATCGCGACGCAATTTGTGTGTTCCATCGTCATTAACAGGCTCTGAACGTTACAATTAACTGTCAGTTTTGCGTCGGATTCGAAAAACTAAACTCACAGGAGAACGACGATAAGGTGCCCGAGGCAGCTGTAGACGAGACAAGTCGGCTGGAGGACGATGTATTGAATCGCGACGCAATTAGTGTGTTCCATCGTCATTAAGAGGCTCTGAACGTTACAATTAACTGTCAGTTTTGCGTCGGATTCGAAAAACTAAACTCACAGGAGAACGACGATAAGCTGCCCGAGGCAGCTATAGACCCTTGGAGACAAGTCGGCTGGAGGACTATGTATTGAATCTCGACGCAATTTGTGTGTTCCATCATCATTAAGAGGCTCTGAACCCTACAATTAACTGTCAGTTTTGCGTCGGATTCGAAAATCTAGACTCACAGGAGAACGACAATAAGGTGCCCGAGGCAGCACTAGACCCTTGGAGACAAGTCGGCAGGAGGACGATGTATTGAATCGCGACGCAATTTGTGTGTCCCATCGTCATGAAGAGGCTCTGAACGTTACAATTAACTGTCAGTTTTGCGTCGTTTTCGGAAAACTAGACTCACAGGAGAACGACCATAAGGTGCCCAAGGCAGCATTAGACCCTTGGAGACAAGTCGGCTGGAGGACGATGTATTGAATCGCGACGCAATTTGTGTGTTCCATGGTCATTAAGAGGCTCTGAACGTTACAATTAACTGTCAGTTTTGCGCCGGATTCGAAAAACTATACTCCTAGGAGAACGACCAAAAGGTGCCCGGGGCAGCAATAGTACCTCGGAGACAATTCGGCTGGAGGACGATGTATTGAATCGCGACGCAATTTGTGTATCCCATCGTCATTAAGAGGCTCTGAACGTTACAATTAACTGTCAGTTTTGCGCCGGATTCGAAAAACTATACTCCTAGGAGAACAACCAAAAGGTGCCCGGGGCAGCAATAGTACCTCGGAGACAATTCGGCTGGAGGACGATGTATTGAATCGCGACGCAAATTGTGTTTTCCATCGTCATTAACAGGCTCTGAACGTTACAATTAACTGTCAGTTTTGCGTCGGATTCGAAAATGTAGACTCACAGGAGAACGACCATAAGGTGCCCGAGGCAGCACTAGACCCTTGGAGACAAGTCGGCTGGAGGACGATGTATTGAATCGCGACGCAATTTGTGTGTTCCATCGTCATTAAGAGGCTCTGAACGTTACAATTAACTGTCAGTTTTGCGTCGGATTCGAAAATCTAGACTCACAGGAGAACGACCATAAGGTGCCCGAGGCAGCACTAGACCCTTGGAGACAAGTCGGCAGAAGGACTATGTATTGAATCTCGACGCAATTTGTGTGTTCCATCGTCATCAAGAGGCTCTGAACGTTACAATTAACTGTCAGTTTTGAGCCGGATTCGAAAAACTATACTCCTGGGAGAACGACCAAAAGGTGCCCGGGGCAGCAATAGTACCTCGGAGACAATTCGGCTGGAGGACGATGTATTGAATCGCGACGCAATTTGTGTGTTCCATCGTCATTAACAGGCTCTGAACGTTACAATTAACTGTCAGTTTTGCGTCGGATTCGCAAAACTAAACTCACAGGAGAACGACGATAAGGTGCCCGAGGCAGCTATAGACCCTTGGAGACAAGTCGGCTGGAGGACGATGTATTGAATCGCGACGCAATTTTAGTGTTCCATCGTCTTTAAGAGGCTCTGAACGTTACAATTAACTGTCAGTTTTGCGTCGGATTCGAAATCCTAGACTCACAGGAGAACGACCATAAGGTGCCCGAGGCAGCACTAGTTCCTTGGAGACAAGTCGGCTGGAGGACGATGTATTGAATCGCGACGCAATTTGTGTGTTCCATCTTCATTAAGAGGCTCTGAACGTTACAATTAACTGTCAGTTTTGCGTCGGATTCGAAAATCTAGACTCACAGGAGAACGACCATGAGGTGCCCGAGGCAGCACTAGACCCTTGGAGACAAGTCGGCTGGAGGACGATGTATTGAATCGCGACGCAATTTGTGTGTTCCATCGTCATTAAGAGGCTCTGAACGTTACAATTAACTGTCAGTTTTGCGCCGGATTCGAAAAACTATACTCCTAGGAGAACGACCAAAAGGTGACCTGGGCAGCAATAGTACCTCGGAGACAATTCGGCTGGAGGACGATGTATTGAATGGCGACGCAATTTGTGTGTTCCATCGTCATTAACAGGCTCTGAACGTTACAATTAACTGTCAGTTTTGCGTCGGATTCGAAAAACTAAACTCACAGGAGAACGACGATAAGGTGCCCGAGGCAGCTATAGACTTTTGGAGACAAGTCGGCTGGAGGACGATGTATTGAATCGCGAAGTAATTTGTGTGTTCCATCGTCATTAAGAGGCTCTGAACGTTAGAATTAACTGTCAGTTTTGCGTCGTTTTCGGAAAACTAGACTCACAGGAGAACGACCATAAGGTGCCCGAGGCAGCGCTAGACCCTTGGAGACAAGTCGGCTGGAGGACGATGTATTGAACCGCGACGCAATTTGTGTGTTCCATCGTCATTAAGAGGCTCTGAACGTTACTATTAACTGTCAGTTTTGCGCCGGATTCGAAAATCTAGACTCACAGGAGAACGACCATAAGGTGCCCGAGGCAGCAATAGACCCTTGGAGACAAGTCGGCTGGCGGACGATGTATTGAATCGCGACGCAATTTGTGTGTTCCATCGTCATTAAGAGGCTCTGAACGTTACAATTAACTGTCAGTTTTGCGTCGGATTCGAAAAACTAAACTCACAGGAGAACGACGATAAGCTGCCCGAGGCAGCTATAGACCCTTGGAGACAAGTCGGCTGGAGGACTATGTATTGAATCGCGACGCAATTTGTGTGTTCCATCGTCATTAAGAGGCTCTGAACCCTACAATTAACTGTCAGTTTTGCGACGGATTCGAAAATCTAGACTCACAGGAGAACGACCATAAGGTGCCCGAGGCAGCACTAGACCCTTGGAGACAAGTCGGCTGGAGGACGATGTATTGAATCGCGACGCAATTTGTGTGTTCCATCGTCATTAACAGGCTCTTAACGTTACAATTAACTGTCAGTTTTGAGCCGCATTCGAAAAACTATACTCCTAGGAGAACGACCAAAAGGTGCCCGGGGCAGCAATAGTACCTCGGAGACAATTCGGCTGGAGGACGATGTATTGAATCGCGACGCAATTTGTGTGTTCCATCGTCATTAACAGGCTCTGAACGTTACAATTAACTGTCAGTTTTGCGTCGGATTCGAAAAACTAAACTCACAGGAGAACGACGATAAGGTGCCCGAGGCAGCTATAGACCCCTGGAGACAAGTCGGCTGGAGGACTATGTATTGAATCGCGACGCAATTTGTGTGTTCCATCGTCATTAAGAGGCTCTGACCGCTACAATTAACTGTCAGTTTTGCGTCGGATTCGAAAATCTAGACTCACAGGAGAACGACCATAATGTGCCCGAGGCAGCACTAGACCCTTGGAGACAAGTCGGCTGGAGGACGATGTATTGAATCGCGACGTAATTTGTGTGTTCCATCGTCATTAAGAGGCTCTTAACGTTACAATTAACTGTCAGTTTTGCGTCGGATTCGAAAATCTAGACTCACAGGAGAACGACCATAAGGTGCCCGAGGCAGCACTAGACCCTTGGAGACCAGTCGGCTGGAGGACGATGTATTGAATCGCAACGCAAATTGTGTGTTCCATCGTCATTAAGAGGCTCTGAACGTTACAATTAACTGTCAGTTTTGAGCCGGATTCGAAAAATTATACTCCTAGGAGAACGACCAAAAGGTGCCCGGGGCAGCAATAGTACCTTGCAGACAATTCGGCTGGAGGACGATGTATTGAATCGCGACGCAATTTGTGTGTTCCATCGTCATTAACAGGCTCTGAACGTTACAATTAACTGTCAGTTTTGCGTCGGATTCGAAAAACTAAACTCACAGGAGGACGACGATGAGCTGCCCGAGGCAGCTATAGACCCTTGGAGACAAGTCGGCTGGAGGACGATGTATTGAATCGCGACGCAATTTGTGTGTCCCATCGTCATTAAGAGGGTCTGAACGTTACAATTAACTGTCAGTTTTGCGCCGGATTCGAAAAACTATACTCCTAGGAGAACAACCAAAAGGTGCCCGGGGCAGCAATAGTACCTCGGAGACAATTCGGCTGGAGGACGATGTATTGAATCGCGACGCAATTTGTGTTTTCCATCGTCATTAACAGGCTCTGAACGTTACAATTAACTGTCAGTTTTGCGTCGGATTCGAAAATCTAGACTCACAGGAGAACGACAATAAGGTGCCCGAGGCAGCACTGGACCCTTGGAGACAATTCGGATGGAGGACGATGTATTGAATCGCGACCCAATCTGTGTGTTCCATCGTCATTAAGAGGCTCTGAACGTTACAATTAACTGTCAGTTTTGCGTCGGATTCGAAAATCTAGACTCACAGGAGAACGACCATAAGGTGCCCGAGGCAGCACTAGACCCTTGGAGACAAGTCGGCTGGAGGACGATGTATTGAATCGCGACGCAATTTGTGTGTTCCATCGTCATTAAGAGGCTCTGAACGTTATAATTAACTGTCAGTTTTGAGCCGGATTCGAAAAACTATACTCCTAGGAGAACGACCAAAAGGTGCCCGGGGCAGCAATAGTACCTCGGAGACAATTCGGCTGGAGGACGATGTATTGAATCGCGACGCAATTTGTGTGTTCCATCGTCATTAGCAGGCTCTGAACGTTACAATTAACTGTCAGTTTTGCGTCGGATTCGCAAAACTAAACTCACAGGAGAACGACGATAAGGTGCCCGAGGCAGCTATAGACCCTTGGAGACAAGTCGGCTGGAGGACGATGTATTGAATCGCGACGCAATTTTAGTGTTCCATCGTCTTTAAGAGGCTCTGAACGTTACAATTAACTGTCAGTTTTGCGTCGGATTCGAAAATCTAGACTCACAGGAGAACGACCATAAGGTGCCCGAGGCAGCACTAGTTCCTTGGAGACAAGTCGGCTGGAGGATGATGTATTGAATCGCGACGCAATTTGTGTGTTCCATCTTCATTAAGAGGCTCTGAACGTTACAATTAACTGTCAGTTTTCCGTCGGTTCGAAAATCTAGACTCACAGGAGAACGACCATGAGGTGCCCGAGGCAGCACTAGACCCTTAGAGACAAGTCGGCTGGAGGACGATGTATTGAATCGCGAAGCAATTTGTGTGTTCCATCGTCATTAACAGGCTCTGAATGTTACAATTAACTGTCAGTTTTGCGCCGGATTCGAAAAACTATACTCCTAGGAGAACGACCAAAAGGTGCCCGTGGCAGCAATAGTACCTCGGAGACAATTCGGCTGGAGGACGATGTATTGAATCGCGACGCAATTTGTGTGTTCCATCGTCATTAACAGGCTCTGAACGTTACAATTAACTGTCAGTTTTGCGTCGGATTCGAAAAACTAAACTCACAGGAGAACGACGATAAGGTGCCCGAGGCAGCTATATACGAGACAAGTCGGCTGGAGGACGATGTATTGAATCGCGACGCAATTTGTGTGTTCCATCGTCATTAAGAGGCTCTGAACGTTACAATTAACTGTCAGTTTTGCGTCGGATTCGAAAAACTAAACTCACAGGAGAACGACGATAAGCTGCCCGAGGCAGCTATAGACCCTTGGAGACAAGTCGGCTGGAGGACTATGTATTGAATCTCGACGCAATTTGTGTGTTCCATCGTCATTAAGAGGCTCTGAACCCTACAATTAACTGTCAGTTTTGCGTCGGAATCGAAAATCTAGACTCACAGGAGAACGACCATAAGGTGCCCGAGGCAGCACTAGACCCTTGGAGACAAGTCGGCTGGAGGACGATGTATTGAATCGCGACGCAATTTGTGTGTTCCATCGTCATTAACAGGCTCTTAACGTTACAATTAACTGTCAGTTTTGAGCCGCATTCGAAAAACTATAGTCCTAGGAGAACGACCAAAAGGTGCCCGGGGCAGCAATAGTACCTCGGAGACAATTCGGCTGGAGGACGATGTATTGAATCGCGACGCAATTTGTGTGTTCCATCGTCATTAAGAGGCTCTGAACGTTACAATTAACTGTCAGTTTTGCGTCGGATTCGAAAAACTAAACTCACAGGAGAACGACGATAAGCTGCCCGAGGCAGCTATAGACCCTTGGAGACAAGTCGGCTGGAGGACTATGTATTGAATCGCGACGCAATTTGTGTGTTCCATCGTCATTAAGAGGCTCTGAACGCTACAATTAACTGTCAGTTTTGCGTCGGATTCGAAAATCTAGACTCACAGGAGAACGACCATAATGTGCCCGAGGCAGCACTAGACCCTTGGAGACAAGTCGGCTGGAGGACTATGTATTGAATCTCGACGCAATTTGTGTGTTCCATCGTCATTAAGAGGCTCTGAACCCTGCAATTAACTGTCAGTTTTGCGTCGGAATCGAAAATCTAGACTCACAGGAGAACGACCATAAGGTGCCCGAGGCAGCACTAGACCCTTGGAGACAAGTCGGCTGGAGGACGATGTATTGAATCGCGACGCAATTTGTGTGTTCCATCGTCATTAACAGGCTCTTAACGTTACAATTAACTGTCAGTTTTGAGCCGCATTCGAAAAACTATACTCCTAGGAGAACGACCAAAAGGTGCCCGGGGCAGCAATAGTACCTCGGAGACAATTCGGCTGGAGGACGATGTATTGAATCGCGACGCAATTTGTGTGTTCCATCGTCATTAAGAGGCTCTGAACGTTACAATTAACTGTCAGTTTTGCGTCGGATTCGAAAAACTAAACTCACAGGAGAACGACGATAAGCTGCCCGAGGCAGCTATAGACCCTTGGAGACAAGTCGGCTGGAGGACTATGTATTGAATCGCGACGCAATTTGTGTGTTCCATCGTCATTAAGAGGCTCTGAACGCTACAATTAACTGTCAGTTTTGCGTCGGATTCGAAAATCTAGACTCACAGGAGAACGACCATAATGTGCCCGAGGCAGCACTAGACCCTTGGAGACAAGTCGGCTGGAGGACGATGTATTGAATCGCGACGCAATTTGTGTGTTCCATCGTCATTAAGAGGCTCTTAACGTTACAATTAACTGTCAGTTTTGCGTCGGATTCGAAAATCTAGACTCACAGGAGAACGACCATAAGGTGCCCGCGGCAGCACTAGACCCTTGGAGACCAGTCGGCTGGAGGACGATGTATTGAATCGCAACGCAATTTGTGTGTTCCATCGTCATTAAGAGGCTCTGAACGTTACAATTAACTGTCAGTTTTGAGCCGGATTCGAAAAATTATACTCCTAGGAGAAGGACCAAAAGGTGCCCGGGGCAGCAATAGTACCTTGCAGACAATTCGGCTGGAGGACGATGTATTGAATCGCGACGCAATTTGTGTGTTCCATCGTCATTAACAGGCTCTGAACGTTACAATTAACTGTCAGTTTTGCGTCGGATTCGAAAAACTAAACTCACATGAGAACGACGATAAGCTGCCCGAGGCAGCTATAGACCCTTGGAGACAAGTCGGCTGGAGGACGATGTATTGAATCGCGACGCAATTTTAGTGTTCCATCGTCTTTAAGAGGCTCTGAACGTTACAATTAACTGTCAGTTTTGCGTCGGATTCGAAAATCTAGACTCACAGGAGAACGACCATAAGGTGCCCGAGGCAGCACTAGTTCCTTGGAGACAAGTCGGCTGGAGGACGATGTATTGAATCGCGACGCAATTTGTGTGTTCCATCTTCATTAAGAGGCTCTGAACGTTACAATTAACTGTCAGTTTTGCGTCGGATTCGAAAATCTAGACTCACAGGAGAACGACCATGAGGTGCCCGAGGCAGCACTAGACCCTTAGAGACAAGTCGGCTGGAGGACGATGTATTGAATCGCGACGCAATTTGTGTGTTCCATCGTCATTAAGAGGCTCTGAACGTTACAATTAACTGTCAGTTTTGCGTCGGATTCGAAAAACTAAACTCACAGGAGAACGACGATAAGGTGCCCGAGGCAGCTATAGACCCTTGGAGACAAGTCGGCTGGAGGACGATGTATTGAATCGCGAAGCATTTTGTGTGTTCCATCGTCATTAAGAGGCTCTGAACGTTACAATTAACTGTCAGTTTTGCGTCGTTTTCGGAAAACTAGACTCACAGGAGAACGACCATAAGGATCCCGAGGCAGCGCTAGACCCTTGGAGACAAGTCGGCTGGAGGACGATGTATTGAATCGCGACGCAATTTGTGTGTTCCATCGTCATTAAGAGGCTCTGAACGTTACTATTAACTGTCAGTTTTGCGCCGGATTCGAAAATCTAGACTCACAGGAGAACGACGATAAGGTGCCCGAGGCAGCAATAGACCCTTGGAGACAAGTCGGCTGGAGGACGATGTATTGAATCGCGACGCAATTTGTGTGTTCCATCGTCATTAAGAGGCTCTGAACGTTACAATTAACTGTCAGTTTTGCGCCGGATTCGAAAAATTATACTCCTAGGAGAACGACCAAAAGGTGCCCGGGGCAGCAATAGTACCTCGGAGACAATTCGGCTGGAGGACGATGTATTGAATCGCGACGCAATTTGTGTGTTCCATCGTCATTAACAGGCTCTGAACGTTACAATTAACTGTCAGTTTTGCGTCGGATTCGAAAAACTAAACTCACAGGAGAACGACGATAAGGTGCCCGAGGCAGCACTAGACCCTTGGAGACAAGTCGGCTGGAGGACGATGTATTGAATCGCGACGCAATTTGTGTGTTACATCGTCATTAACAGGCTCTGAAAGTTACAATTAACTGTCAGTTTTGCGTCGGATTCGAAAATGTAGACTCACAGGAGAACGACCATAAGTTGCCCGAGGCAGCAATAGACCATTGGAGACAATTCGGCTGGAGGACGATGTATTGAATCGCGACGAAAATTGTGTGTTCCATCGTCATTATCAGGCTCAGAACGTTACAATTAACTGTCAGTTTTGCGTCGGATTCGAAAATCTAGACTCACACAAGAACGACCATAAGGGGCCCGAGGCAGCACTAGACCCTTGGAGACAAGTCGGCTGGAGGACGAAGTATTGAATCGCGACGCATTTTGTGTGGTCCATCGTCATTAAGAGGCTCTGAACGTTACAATTAACTGTCTGTTTTGCGCCTGATTCGATAAACTAGACTCATAGGAGAACGACCAAAAGGTGCCCGGGACAGCAATACTACCTCGGAGACAAGTCGGCTGGAGGACGATGAATTGAATCGCGACGCAATTTGTGTGTTCCATCGTCATTAAGAGGCTCTGAACGTTACAATTAACTGTCAGTTTTGCGCCGGATTCGAAA
Source organism: Schistocerca nitens (assembly GCF_023898315.1). Lineage (NCBI taxonomy): Eukaryota > Metazoa > Arthropoda > Insecta > Orthoptera > Acrididae > Schistocerca > Schistocerca nitens. The sequence continues at coordinate 234,294,210 of NC_064623.1, read as the reverse complement.
AACTATACTCCTAGGAGAACAACCAAAAGGTGCCCGGGGCAGCAATAGTACCTCGGAGACAATTCGGCTGGAGGACGATGTATTGAATCGCGACGCAAATTGTGTTTTCCATCGTCATTAACAGGCTCTGAACGTTACAATTAACTGTCAGTTTTGCGTCGGATTCGAAAATCTAGACTCACAGGAGAACGACCATAAGGTGCCCGAGGCAGCACTAGACCCTTGGAGACAAGTCGGCTGGAGGACGATGTATTGAATCGCGACGCAATTTGTGTGTTCCATCGTCATTAAGAGGCTCTGAACGTTACAATTAACTGTCAGTTTTGCGTCGGATTCGAAAATCTAGACTCACAGGAGAACGACCATAAGGTGCCCGAGGCAGCACTAGACCCTTGGAGACAAGTCGGCAGGAGGACTATGTATTGAATCTCGACGCAATTTGTGTGTTCCATCGTCATTAAGAGGCTCTGAACGTTACAATTAACTGTCAGTTTTGAGCCGGATTCGAAAAACTATACTCCTAGGAGAACGACCAAAAGGTGCCCGGGGCAGCAATAGTACCTCGGAGACAATTCGGCTGGAGGACGATGTATTGAATCGCGACGCAATTTGTGTGTTCCATCGTCATTAACAGGCTCTGAACGTTACAATTAACTGTCAGTTTTGCGTCGGATTCGCAAAACTAAACTCACAGGAGAACGACGATAAGGTGCCCGAGGCAGCTATAGACCCTTGGAGACAAGTCGGCTGGAGGACGATGTATTGAATCGCGACGCAATTTTAGTGTTCCATCGTCTTTAAGAGGCTCTGAACGTTACAATTAACTGTCAGTTTTGCGTCGGATTCGAAATCCTAGACTCACAGGAGAACGACCATAAGGTGCCCGAGGCAGCACTAGTTCCTTGGAGACAAGTCGGCTGGAGGACGATGTATTGAATCGCGACGCAATTTGTGTGTTCCATCTTCATTAAGAGGCTCTGAACGTTACAATTAACTGTCAGTTTTGCGTCGGATTCGAAAATCTAGACTCACAGGAGAACGACCATGAGGTGCCCGAGGCAGCACTAGACCCTTGGAGACAAGTCGGCTGGAGGACGGTGTATTGAATCGCGACGCAATTTGTGTGTTCCATCGTCATTAAGAGGCTCTGAACGTTACAATTAACTGTCAGTTTTGCGCCGGATTCGAAAAACTATACTCCTAGGAGAACGACCAAAAGGTGACCTGGGCAGCAATAGTACCTCGGAGACAATTCGGCTGGAGGACGATGTATTGAATGGCGACGCAATTTGTGTGTTCCATCGTCATTAACAGGCTCTGAACGTTACAATTAACTGTCAGTTTTGCGTCGGATTCGAAAAACTAAACTCACAGGAGAACGACGATAAGGTTCCCGAGGCAGCTATAGACTTTTGGAGACAAGTCGGCTGGAGGACGATGTATTGAATCGCGAAGTAATTTGTGTGTTCCATCGTCATTAAGAGGCTCTGAACGTTAGAATTAACTGTCAGTTTTGCGTCGTTTTCGGAAAACTAAACTCACAGGAGAACGACCATAAGGTGCCCGAGGCAGCGCTAGACCCTTGGAGACAAGTCGGCTGGAGGACGATGTATTGAATCGCGACGCAATTTGTGTGTTCCATCGTCATTAAGAGGCTCTGAACGTTACTATTAACTGTCAGTTTTGCGCCGGATTCGAAAATCTAGACTCACAGGAGAACGACCATAAGGTGCCCGAGGCAGCAATAGACCCTTGGAGACAAGTCGGCTGGAGGACTATGTATTGAATCGCGACGCAGTTTGTGTGTTCCATCGTCATTAACAGGCTCTGAACGTTACAATTAACTGTCAGTTTTGCGTCGGATTCGAAAAACTAAACTCACAGGAGAACGACGATAAGGTGCCCGAGGCAGCTATAGACCCCTGGAGACAAGTCGGCTGGAGGACGATGTATTGAATCGCGACGCAATTTGTGTGTTCCATCGTCATTAGCAGGCTCTGAACGTTACAATTAACTGTCAGTTTTGCGTCGGATTCGCAAAACTAAACTCACAGGAGAACGACGATAAGGTGCCCGAGGCAGCTATAGACCCTTGGAGACAAGTCGGCTGGAGGACGATGTATTGAATCGCGACGCAATTTTAGTGTTCCATCGTCTTTAAGAGGCTCTGAACGTTACAATTAACTGTCAGTTTTGCGTCGGATTCGAAAATCTAGACTCACAGGAGAACGACCATAAGGTGCCCGAGGCAGCACTAGTTCCTTGGAGACAAGTCGGCTGGAGGATGATGTATTGAATCGCGACGCAATTTGTGTGTTCCATCTTCATTAAGAGGCTCTGAACGTTACAATTAACTGTCAGTTTTCCGTCGGTTCGAAAATCTAGACTCACAGGAGAACGACCATGAGGTGCCCGAGGCAGCACTAGACCCTTAGAGACAAGTCGGCTGGAGGACGATGTATTGAATCGCGACGCAATTTGTGTGTTCCATCGTCATTAACAGGCTCTGAACGTTACAATTAACTGTCAGTTTTGCGCCGGATTCGAAAAACTATACTCCTAGGAGAACGACCAAAAGGTGCCCGTGGCAGCAATAGTACCTCGGAGACAATTCGGCTGGAGGACGATGTATTGAATCGCGACGCAATTTGTGTGTTCCATCGTCATTAACAGGCTCTGAACGTTACAATTAACTGTCAGTTTTGCGTCGGATTCGAAAAACTAAACTCACAGGAGAACGACGATAAGGTGCCCGAGGCAGCTATATACGAGACAAGTCGGCTGGAGGACGATGTATTGAATCGCGACGCAATTTGTGTGTTCCATCGTCATTAAGAGGCTCTGAACGTTACAATTAACTGTCAGTTTTGCGTCGGATTCGAAAAACTAAACTCACAGGAGAACGACGATAAGCTGCCCGAGGCAGCTATAGACCCTTGGAGAATAGTCGGCTGGAGGACTATGTATTGAATCTCGACGCAATTTGTGTGTTCCATCGTCATTAAGAGGCTCTGAACCCTACAATTAACTGTCAGTTTTGCGTCGGATTCGAAAATCTAGACTCACAGGAGAACGACCATAAGGTGCCCGAGGCAGCACTAGACCCTTGGAGACAAGTCGGCTGGAGGACGATGTATTGAATCGCGACGCAATTTGTGTGTTCCATCGTCATTAACAGGCTCTTAACGTTACAATTAACTGTCAGTTTTGAGCCGCATTCGAAAAACTATACTCCTAGGAGAACGACCAAAAGGTGCCCGGGGCAGCAATAGTACCTCGGAGACAATTCGGCTGGAGGACGATGTATTGAATCGCGACGCAATTTGTGTGTTCCATCGTCATTAAGAGGCTCTGAACGTTACAATTAACTGTCAGTTTTGCGTCGGATTCGAAAAACTAAACTCACAGGAGAACGACGATAAGCTGCCCGAGGCAGCTATAGACCCTTGGAGACAAGTCGGCTGGAAGACTATGTATTGAATCGCGACGCAATTTGTGTGTTCCATCGTAATTAAGAGGCTCTGAACGCTACAATTAACTGTCAGTTTTGCGTCGGATTCGAAAATCAAGACTCACAGGAGGACGACCATAATGTGCCCGAGGCAGCACTAGACCCTTGGAGACAAGTCGGCTGGAGGACGATGTATTGAATCGCGACGCAATTTGTGTGTTCCATCGTCATTAAGAGGCTCTTAACGTTACAATTAACTGTCAGTTTTGCGTCGGATTCGAAAATCTAGACTCACAGGAGAACGACCATAAGGTGCCCGCGGCAGCACTAGACCCTTGGAGACCAGTCGGCTGGAGGACGATGTATTGAATCGCAACGCAATTTGTGTGTTCCATCGTCATTAAGAGGCTCTGAACGTTACAATTAACTGTCAGTTTTGAGCCGGATTCGAAAAATTATACTCCTAGGAGAACGACCAAAAGGTGCCCGGGGCAGCAATAGTACCTTGCAGACAATTCGGCTGGAGGACGATGTATTGAATCGCGACGCAATTTGTGTGTTCCATCGTCATTAACAGGCTCTGAACGTTACAATTAACTGTCAGTTTTGCGTCGGATTCGAAAAACTAAACTCACAGGAGAACGACGATAAGCTGCCCGAGGCAGCTATAGACCCTTGGAGACAAGTCGGCTGGAGGACGATGTATTGAATCGCGACGCAATTTGTGTGTCCCATCGTCTTTAAGAGGCTCTGAACGTTACAATTAACTGTCAGTTTTGCGTCGGATTCAAAAATCTAGACTCACAGGAGAACGACCATGAGGTGCCCGATGCAGCACTAGACCCTTGGAGACAAGTCGGCTGGAGGACGGTGTATTGAATCGCGACGCAATTTGTGTGTTCCATCGTCATTAAGAGGCTCTGAACGTTACAATTAACTGTCAGTTTTGCGCCGGATTCGAAAAACTATACTCCTAGGAGAACGACCAAAAGGTGACCTGGGCAGCAATAGTACCTCGGAGACAATTCGGCTGGAGGACGATGTATTGAATGGCGACGCAATTTGTGTGTTCCATCGTCATTAACAGGCTCTGAACGTTACAATTAACTGTCAGTTTTGCGTCGGATTCGAAAAACTAAACTCACAGGAGAACGACGATAAGGTTCCCGAGGCAGCTATAGACTTTTGGAGACAAGTCGGCTGGAGGACGATGTATTGAATCGCGAAGTAATTTGTGTGTTCCATCGTCATTAAGAGGCTCTGAACGTTAGAATTAACTGTCAGTTTTGCGTCGTTTTCGGAAAACTAGACTCACAGGAGAACGACCATAAGGTGCCCGAGGCAGCGCTAGACCCTTGGAGACAAGTCGGCTGGAGGACGATGTATTGAATCGCGACGCAATTTGTGTGTTCCATCGTCATTAAGAGGCTCTGAACGTTACTATTAACTGTCAGTTTTGCGCCGGATTCGAAAATCTAGACTCACAGGAGAACGACCATAAGGTGCCCGAGGCAGCAATAGACCCTTGGAGACAAGTCGGCTGGAGGACGATGTATTGAATCGCGACGCAATTTGTGTGTTCCATCGTCATTAAGAGGCTCTGAACGTTACAATTAACTGTCAGTTTTGCGTCGGATTCGAAAAACTAAACTCACAGGAGAACGACGATAAACTGCCCGAGGCAGCTATAGACCCTTGGAGACAAGTCGGCTGGAGGACTATGTATTGAATCGCGACGCAGTTTGTGTGTTCCATCGTCATTAAGAGGCTCTGAACCCTACAATTAACTGTCAGTTTTGCGACGGATTCGAAAATCTAGACTCACAGGAGAACGACCATAAGGTGCCCGAGGCAGCACTAGACCCTTGGAGACAAGTCGGCTGGAGGACGATGTATTGAATCGCGACGCAATTTGTGTGTTCCATCGTCATTAACAGGCTCTTAACGTTACAATTAACTGTCAGTTTTGAGCCGCATTCGAAAAACTATACTCCTAGGAGAACGACCAAAAGGTGCCCGGGGCAGCAATAGTACCTCGGAGACAATTCGGCTGGAGGACGATGTATTGAATCGCGACGCAATTTGTGTGTTCCATCGTCATTAACAGGCTCTGAACGTTACAATTAACTGTCAGTTTTGCGTCGGATTCGGAAAACTAAACTCACAGGAGAACGACGATAAGGTGCCCGAGGCAGCTATAGACCCCTGGAGACAAGTCGGCTGGAGGACGATGTATTGAATCGCGACGCAATTTGTGTGTTCCATCGTCATTAAGAGGCTCTGAACGTTACAATTAACTGTCAGTTTTGCGTCGGATTCGCAAAACTAAACTCACAGGAGAACGACGATAAGGTGCCCGAGGCAGCTATAGACCCTTGGAGACAAGTCGGCTGGAGGACGATGTATTGAATCGCGACGCAATTTTAGTGTTCCATCGTCTTTAAGAGGCTCTGAACGTTACAATTAACTGTCAGTTTTGCGTCGGATTCGAAAATCTAGACTCACAGGAGAACGACCATAAGGTGCCCGAGGCAGCACTAGTTCCTTGGTGACAAGTCGGCTGGAGGATGATGTATTGAATCGCGACGCAATTTGTGTGTTCCATCTTCATTAAGAGGCTCTGAACGTTACAATTAACTGTCAGTTTTCCGTCGGTTCGAAAATCTAGACTCACAGGAGAACGACCATGAGGTGCCCGAGGCAGCACTAGACCCTTAGGGACAAGTCGGCTGGAGGACGATGTATTGAATCGCGACGCAATTTGTGTGTTCCATCGTCATTAACAGGCTCTGAACGTTACAATTAACTGTCAGTTTTGCGCCGGATTCGAAAAACTATACTCCTAGGAGAACGACCAAAAGGTGCCCGTGGCAGCAATAGTACCTCGGAGACAATTCGGCTGGAGGACGATGTATTGAATCGCGACGCAATTTGTGTGTTCCATCGTCATTAACAGGCTCTGAACGTTACAATTAACTGTCAGTTTTGCGTCGGATTCGAAAAACTAAACTCACAGGAGAACGACGATAAGCTGCCCGAGGCAGCTATAGACCCTTGGAGACAAGTCGGCTGGAGGACTATGTATTGAATCTCGACGCAATTTGTGTGTTCCATCGTCATTAAGAGGCTCTGAACCCTACAATTAACTGTCAGTTTTGCGTCGGATTCGAAAATCTAGACTCACAGGAGAACGACCATAAGGTGCCCGAGGCAGCACTAGACCCTTGGAGACAAGTCGGCTGGAGGACGATGTATTGAATCGCGACGCAATTTGTGTGTTCCATCGTCATTAACAGGCTCTTAACGTTACAATTAACTGTCAGTTTTGAGCCGCATTCGAAAAACTATACTCCTAGGAGAACGACCAAAAGGTGCCCGGGGCAGCAATAGTACCTCGGAGACAATTCGGCTGGAGGACGATGTATCGAATCGCGACGCAATTTGTGTGTTCCATCGTCATTAAGAGGCTCTGAACGTTACAATTAACTGTCAGTTTTGCGTCGGATTCGAAAAACTAAACTCACAGGAGAACGACGATAAGCTGCCCGAGGCAGCTATAGACCCTTGGAGACAAGTCGGCTGGAGGACTATGTATTGAATCGCGACGCAATTTGTGTGTTCCATCGTAATTAAGAGGCTCTGAACGCTACAATTAACTGTCAGTTTTGCGTCGGATTCGAAAATCAAGACTCACAGGAGGACGACCATAATGTGCCCGAGGCAGCACTAGACCCTTGGAGACAAGTCGGCTGGAGGACGATGTATTGAATCGCGACGCAATTTGTGTGTTCCATCGTCATTAAGAGGCTCTTAACGTTACAATTAACTGTCAGTTTTGCGTCGGATTCGAAAATCTAGACTCACAGGAGAACGACCATAAGGTGCCCGCGGCAGCACTAGACCCTTGGAGACCAGTCGGCTGGAGGACGATGTATTGAATCGCAACGCAATTTGTGTGTTCCATCGTCATTAAGAGGCTCTGAACGTTACAATTAACTGTCAGTTTTGAGCCGGATTCGAAAAATTATACTCCTAGGAGAACGACCAAAAGGTGCCCGGGGCAGCAATAGTACCTTGCAGACAATTCGGCTGGAGGACGATGTATTGAATCGCGACGCAATTTGTGTGTTCCATCGTCATTAACAGGCTCTGAACGTTACAATTAACTGTCAGTTTTGCGTCGGATTCGAAAAACTAAACTCACAGGAGAACGACGATAAGCTGCCCGAGGCAGCTATAGACCCTTGGAGACAAGTCGGCTGGAGGACGATGTATTGAATCGCGACGCAATTTGTGTGTCCCATCGTCTTTAAGAGGCTCTGAACGTTACAATTAACTGTCAGTTTTGCGTCGGATTCGAAAATCTAGACTCACAGGAGAACGACCATAAGGTGCCCGAGGCAGCACTAGTTCCTTGGAGACAAGTCGGCTGGAGGACGATGTATTGAATCGCGACGCAATTTGTGTGTTCCATCGTCATTAAGAGGCTCTGAACGTTACAATTAACTGTCAGTTTTGCGTCGGATTCGAAAAACTAAACTCACAGGAGAACGACGATAAGTTGCCCGAGGCAGCTATAGACCCTTGGAGACAAGTCGGCTGGAGGACGATGTATTGAATCGCGAAGCATTTTGTGTGTTCCATCGTCACTAAGAGGCTCTGAACGTTACAATTAACTGTCAGTTTTGCGTCGTTTTCGGAAAACTAGACTCACAGGAGAACGACTATAAGGATCCCGAGGCAGCGCTAGACCCTTGGAGACAAGTCGGCTGGAGGACGATGTATTGAATCGCGACGCAATTTGTGTGTTCCATCGTCATTAAGAGGCTCTGAACGTTACTATTAACTGTCAGTTTTGCGCCGGATTCGAAAATCTAGACTCACAGGAGAACGACCATAAGGTGCCCGAGGCAGCAATAGACCCTTGGAGACAAGTCGGCTGGAGGACGATGTATTGAATCGCGACGCAATTTGTGTGTTCCATCGTCATTAACAGGCTCTGAACGTTACAATTAACTGTCAGTTTTGCGCCGGATTCGAAAAACTATACTCCTAGGAGAACGACCAAAAGGTGCCCGTGGCAGCAATAGTACCTCGGAGACAATTCGGCTGGAGGACGATGTATTGAATCGCGACGCAATTTGTGTGTTCCATCGTCATTAACAGGCTCTGAACGTTACAATTAACTGTCAGTTTTGCGTCGGATTCGAAAAACTAAACTCACAGGAGAACGACGATAAGGTGCCCGAGGCAGCTATATACGAGACAAGTCGGCTGGAGGACGATGTATTGAATCGCGACGCAATTTGTGTGTTCCATCGTCATTAAGAGGCTCTGAACGTTACAATTAACTGTCAGTTTTGCGTCGGATTCGAAAAACTAAACTCACAGGAGAACGACGATAAGCTGCCCGAGGCAGCTATAGACCCTTGGAGACAAGTCGGCTGGAGGACTATGTATTGAATCTCGACGCAATTTGTGTGTTCCATCGTCATTAAGAGGCTCTGAACCCTACAATTAACTGTCAGTTTTGCGTCGGATTCGAAAATCTAGACTCACAGGAGAACGACCATAAGGTGCCCGAGGCAGCACTAGACCCCTGGAGACAAGTCGGCTGGAGGACGATGTATTGAATCGCGACGCAATTTGTGTGTTCCATCGTCATTAACAGGCTCTTAACGTTACAATTAACTGTCAGTTTTGAGCCGCATTCGAAAAACTATACTCCTAGGAGAACGACCAAAAGGTGCCCGGGGCAGCAATAGTACCTCGGAGACAATTCGGCTGGAGGACGATGTATTGAATCGCGACGCAATTTGTGTGTTCCATCGTCATTAAGAGGCTCTGAACGTTACAATTAACTGTCAGTTTTGCGTCGGATTCGAAAAACTAAACTCACAGGAGAACGACGATAAGCTGCCCGAGGCAGCTATAGACCCTTGGAGACAAGTCGGCTGGAGGACTATGTATTGAATCGCGACGCAATTTGTGTGTTCCATCGTAATTAAGAGGCTCTGAACGCTACAATTAACTGTCAGTTTTGCGTCGGATTCGAAAATCAAGACTCACAGGAGGACGACCATAATGTGCCCGAGGCAGCACTAGACCCTTGGAGACAAGTCGGCTGGAGGACGATGTATTGAATCGCGACGCAATTTGTGTGTTCCATCGTCATTAAGAGGCTCTTAACGTTACAATTAACTGTCAGTTTTGCGTCGGATTCGAAAATCTAGACTCACAGGAGAACGACCATAAGGTGCCCGCGGCAGCACTAGACCCTTGGAGACCAGTCGGCTGGAGGACGATGTATTGAATCGCAACGCAATTTGTGTGTTCCATCGTCATTAAGAGGCTCTGAACGTTACAATTAACTGTCAGTTTTGAGCCGGATTCGAAAAATTATACTCCTAGGAGAACGACCAAAAGGTGCCCGGGGCAGCAATAGTACCTTGCAGACAATTCGGCTGGAGGACGATGTATTGAATCGCGACGCAATTTGTGTGTTCCATCGTCATTAACAGGCTCTGAACGTTACAATTAACTGTCAGTTTTGCGTCGGATTCGAAAAACTAAACTCACAGGAGAACGACGATAAGCTGCCCGAGGCAGCTATAGACCCTTGGAGACAAGTCGGCTGGAGGACGATGTATTGAATCGCGACGCAATTTGTGTGTCCCATCGTCTTTAAGAGGCTCTGAACGTTACAATTAACTGTCAGTTTTGCGTCGGATTCGAAAATCTAGACTCACAGGAGAACGACCATAAGGTGCCCGAGGCAGCACTAGTTCCTTGGAGACAAGTCGGCTGGAGGACGATGTATTGAATCGCGACGCAATTTGTGTGTTCCATCGTCATTAAGAGGCTCTGAACGTTACAATTAACTGTCAGTTTTGCGTCGGATTCGAAAAACTAAACTCACAGGAGAACGACGATAAGGTGCCCGAGGCAGCTATAGACCCTTGGAGACAAGTCGGCTGGAGGACGATGTATTGAATCGCGAAGCATTTTGTGTGTTCCATCGTCATTAAGAGGTTCTGAACGTTACAATTAACTGTCAGTTTTGCGTCGTTTTCGGAAAACTAGACTCACAGGAGAACGACCATAAGGATCCCGAGGCAGCGCTAGACCCTTGGAGACAAGTCGGCTGGAGGACGATGTATTGAATCGCGACGCAATTTGTGTGTTCCATCGTCATTAAGAGGCTCTGAACGTTACTATTAACTGTCAGTTTTGCGCCGGATTCGAAAATCTAGACTCACAGGAGAACGACCATAAGGTGCCCGAGGCAGCGCTAGACCCTTGGAGACAAGTCGGCTGGAGGACGATGTATTGAATCGCGACGCAATTTGTGTGTTCCATCGTCATTAAGAGGCTCTGAACGTTACTATTAACTGTCAGTTTTGCGCCGGATTCGAAAATCTAGACTCACAGGAGAACGACCATAAGGTGCCCGAGGCAGCAATAGACCCTTGGAGACAAGTCGGCTGGAGGACGATGTATTGAATCGCGACGCAATTTGTGTGTTCCATCGTCATTAAGAGGCTCTGAACGTTACAATTAACTGTCAGTTTTGCGTCGGATTCGAAAAACTAAACTCACAGGAGAACGACGATAAACTGCCCGAGGCAGCTATAGACCCTTGGAGACAAGTCGGCTGGAGGACTATGTATTGAATCGCGACGCAGTTTGTGTGTTCCATCGTCATTAAGAGGCTCTGAACCCTACAATTAACTGTCAGTTTTGCGACGGATTCGAAAATCTAGACTCACAGGAGAACGACCATAAGGTGCCCGAGGCAGCACTAGACCCTTGGAGACAAGTCGGCTGGAGGACGATGTATTGAATCGCGACGCAATTTGTGTGTTCCATCGTCATTAACAGGCTCTTAACGTTACAATTAACTGTCAGTTTTGAGCCGCATTCGAAAAACTATACTCCTAGGAGAACGACCAAAAGGTGCCCGGGGCAGCAATAGTACCTCGGAGACAATTCGGCTGGAGGACGATGTATTGAATCGCGACGCAATTTGTGTGTTCCATCGTCATTAACAGGCTCTGAACGTTACAATTAACTGTCAGTTTTGCGTCGGATTCGGAAAACTAAACTCACAGGAGAACGACGATAAGGTGCCCGAGGCAGCTATAGACCCCTGGAGACAAGTCGGCTGGAGGACGATGTATTGAATCGCGACGCAATTTGTGTGTTCCATCGTCATTAAGAGGCTCTGAACGTTACAATTAACTGTCAGTTTTGCGTCGGATTCGCAAAACTAAACTCACAGGAGAACGACGATAAGGTGCCCGAGGCAGCTATAGACCCTTGGAGACAAGTCGGCTGGAGGACGATGTATTGAATCGCGACGCAATTTTAGTGTTCCATCGTCTTTAAGAGGCTCTGAACGTTACAATTAACTGTCAGTTTTGCGTCGGATTCGAAAATCTAGACTCACAGGAGAACGACCATAAGGTGCCCGAGGCAGCACTAGTTCCTTGGTGACAAGTCGGCTGGAGGATGATGTATTGAATCGCGACGCAATTTGTGTGTTCCATCTTCATTAAGAGGCTCTGAACGTTACAATTAACTGTCAGTTTTCCGTCGGTTCGAAAATCTAGACTCACAGGAGAACGACCATGAGGTGCCCGAGGCAGCACTAGACCCTTAGGGACAAGTCGGCTGGAGGACGATGTATTGAATCGCGACGCAATTTGTGTGTTCCATCGTCATTAACAGGCTCTGAACGTTACAATTAACTGTCAGTTTTGCGCCGGATTCGAAAAACTATACTCCTAGGAGAACGACCAAAAGGTGCCCGTGGCAGCAATAGTACCTCGGAGACAATTCGGCTGGAGGACGATGTATTGAATCGCGACGCAATTTGTGTGTTCCATCGTCATTAACAGGCTCTGAACGTTACAATTAACTGTCAGTTTTGCGTCGGATTCGAAAAACTAAACTCACAGGAGAACGACGATAAGCTGCCCGAGGCAGCTATAGACCCTTGGAGACAAGTCGGCTGGAGGACTATGTATTGAATCTCGACGCAATTTGTGTGTTCCATCGTCATTAAGAGGCTCTGAACCCTACAATTAACTGTCAGTTTTGCGTCGGATTCGAAAATCTAGACTCACAGGAGAACGACCATAAGGTGCCCGAGGCAGCACTAGACCCCTGGAGACAAGTCGGCTGGAGGACGATGTATTGAATCGCGACGCAATTTGTGTGTTCCATCGTCATTAACAGGCTCTTAACGTTACAATTAACTGTCAGTTTTGAGCCGCATTCGAAAAACTATACTCCTAGGAGAACGACCAAAAGGTGCCCGGGGCAGCAATAGTACCTCGGAGACAATTCGGCTGGAGGACGATGTATTGAATCGCGACGCAATTTGTGTGTTCCATCGTCATTAAGAGGCTCTGAACGTTACAATTAACTGTCAGTTTTGCGTCGGATTCGAAAAACTAAACTCACAGGAGAACGACGATAAGCTGCCCGAGGCAGCTATAGACCCTTGGAGACAAGTCGGCTGGAGGACTATGTATTGAATCGCGACGCAATTTGTGTGTTCCATCGTAATTAAGAGGCTCTGAACGCTACAATTAACTGTCAGTTTTGCGTCGGATTCGAAAATCAAGACTCACAGGAGGACGACCATAATGTGCCCGAGGCAGCACTAGACCCTTGGAGACAAGTCGGCTGGAGGACGATGTATTGAATCGCGACGCAATTTGTGTGTTCCATCGTCATTAAGAGGCTCTTAACGTTACAATTAACTGTCAGTTTTGCGTCGGATTCGAAAATCTAGACTCACAGGAGAACGACCATAAGGTGCCCGCGGCAGCACTAGACCCTTGGAGACCAGTCGGCTGGAGGACGATGTATTGAATCGCAACGCAATTTGTGTGTTCCATCGTCATTAAGAGGCTCTGAACGTTACAATTAACTGTCAGTTTTGAGCCGGATTCGAAAAATTATACTCCTAGGAGAACGACCAAAAGGTGCCCGGGGCAGCAATAGTACCTTGCAGACAATTCGGCTGGAGGACGATGTATTGAATCGCGACGCAATTTGTGTGTTCCATCGTCATTAACAGGCTCTGAACGTTACAATTAACTGTCAGTTTTGCGTCGGATTCGAAAAACTAAACTCACAGGAGAACGACGATAAGCTGCCCGAGGCAGCTATAGACCCTTGGAGACAAGTCGGCTGGAGGACGATGTATTGAATCGCGACGCAATTTGTGTGTCCCATCGTCTTTAAGAGGCTCTGAACGTTACAATTAACTGTCAGTTTTGCGTCGGATTCGAAAATCTAGACTCACAGGAGAACGACCATAAGGTGCCCGAGGCAGCACTAGTTCCTTGGAGACAAGTCGGCTGGAGGACGATGTATTGAATCGCGACGCAATTTGTGTGTTCCATCGTCATTAAGAGGCTCTGAACGTTACAATTAACTGTCAGTTTTGCGTCGGATTCGAAAAACTAAACTCACAGGAGAACGACGATAAGGTGCCCGAGGCAGCTATAGACCCTTGGAGACAAGTCGGCTGGAGGACGATGTATTGAATCGCGAAGCATTTTGTGTGTTCCATCGTCATTAAGAGGTTCTGAACGTTACAATTAACTGTCAGTTTTGCGTCGTTTTCGGAAAACTAGACTCACAGGAGAACGACCATAAGGATCCCGAGGCAGCGCTAGACCCTTGGAGACAAGTCGGCTGGAGGACGATGTATTGAATCGCGACGCAATTTGTGTGTTCCATCGTCATTAAGAGGCTCTGAACGTTACTATTAACTGTCAGTTTTGCGCCGGATTCGAAAATCTAGACTCACAGGAGAACGACCATAAGGTGCCCGAGGCAGCAATAGACCCTTGGAGACAAGTCGGCTGGAGGACGATGTATTGAATCGCGACGCAATTTGTGTGTTCCATCGTCATTAAGAGGCTCTGAACGTTACAATTAACTGTCAGTTTTGCGCCGGATTCGAAAAATTATACTCCTAGGAGAACGACCAAAAGGTGCCCGGGGCAGCAATAGTACCTCGGAGACAATTCGGCTGGAGGACGATGTATTGAATCGCGACGCAATTTGTGTGTTCCATCGTCATTAACAGGCTCTGAACGTTACAATTAACTGTCAGTTTTGCGTCGGATTCGAAAAACTAAACTCACAGGAGAACGACGATAAGGTGCCCGAGGCAGCACTAGACCCTTGGAGACAAGTCGGCTGGAGGACGATGTATTGAATCGCGACGCAATTTGTGTGGTCCATCGTCATTAAGAGGCTCTGAACGTTACAATTAACTGTCAGTTTTGCGTCGGATTCGAAAAACTAAACTCACAGGAGAACGACGATAAGCTGCCCGAGGCAGCTATAGACCCTTGGAGACAAGTCGGCTGGAGGACTATGTATTGAATCGCGACGCAATTTGTGTGTTCCATCGTCATTAAGAGGCTCTGAACGCTACAATTAACTGTCAGTTTTGCGTCGGATTCGAAAATCTAGACTCACAGGAGAACGACCACGAGGTGCCCGAGGCAGCACTAGACCCTTGGAGACAAGTCGGCTGGAGGACTTGGTATTGAATCGCGACGCAATTTGTGTGTCCCATCGTCATTAAGAGGCTCTGAACGTTACAATTAACTGTCAGTTTTGCGCCGGATTCGAAAAACTATACTCCTAGGAGAACGACCAAAAGGTGCCCTCGGAGACAATTCGGCTGGAGGACGATGTATTGAATCGCGACGCAATTTGTGTGTTCCATCGTCATTAACAGGCTCTGAACGTTACAATTAACCGTCAGATTTGCGTCGTATTCGAAAAACTAAACTCACAGGAGAACGACGATAAAGTGCCCGAGGCAGCTATAGACCCTTGGAGACAAGTCGGCTGGAGGACGATGTATTGAATCGCGACGCAATTTGTGTGTTACATCGTCATTAACAGGCTCTGAAAGTTACAATTAACTGTCAGTTTTGCGTCGGATTCGAAAATGTAGACTCACAGGAGAACGACCATAAGGTGCCCGAGGCAGCAATAGACCATTGGAGACAATTCGGCTGGAGGACGAAGTATTGAATCGCGACGCATTTTGTGTGGTCCATCGTCATTAAGAGGCTCTGAACGTTACAATTAACTGTCTGTTTTGCGCCTGATTCGATAAACTAGACTCATAGGAGAACGACCAAAAGGTGCCCGGGACAGCAATACTACCTCGGAGACAAGTCGGCTGGAGGACGATGAATTGAATCGCGACGCAATTTGTGTGTTCCATCGTCATTAAGAGGCTCTGAACGTTACAATTAACTGTCAGTTTTGAGCCGGATTCGAAAAATTATACTCCTAGGAGAACGACCAAAAGGTGCCCGGGGCAGCAATAGTACCTCGCAGACAATTCGGCTGGAGGACGATGTATTGAATCGCGACGCAATTTGTGTGTTCCATCGTCATTAACAGGCTCTGAACGTTACAATTAACTGTCAGTTTTGCGTCGGATTCGAAAAACTTAACTCACAGGAGAACGACGATAAAGTGCCCGAGGCAGCTATAGACCCCTGGAGCCAAGTCGGCTGGAGGACTATGTATTGAATCGCGACGCAATTTGTGTGTTCCATCGTCATTAAGAGGCTCTGACCGCTACAATTAACTGTCAGTTTTGCGTCGGATTCGAAAATCTAGACTCACAGGAGAACGACCACGAGGTGCCCGAGGCAGCACTAGACCCTTGGAGACAAGTCGGCTGGAGGACTTGGTATTGAATCGCGACGCAATTTGTGTGTCCCATCGTCATTAAGAGGCTCTGAACGTTACAATTAACTGTCAGTTTTGCGCCGGATTCGAAAAACTATACTCCTAGGAGAACGACCAAAAGGTGCCCTCGGAGACAATTCGGCTGGAGGACGATGTATTGAATCGCGACGCAATTTGTGTGTTCCATCGTCATTAACAGGCTCTGAACGTTACAATTAACTGTCAGATTTGCGTCGTATTCGAAAAACTAAACTCACAGGAGAACGACGATAAAGTGCCCGAGGCAGCTATAGACCCTTGGAGACAAGTCGGCTGGAGGACCATGTATTGAATCGCGAAGCAATTTGTGTGTTCCATCGGCATTAAGAGGCTCTGAACGTTACAATTAACTGTCAGTTTTGCGTCGTTTTCGGAAAACTAGACTCACAGGTGAACGACCATAAGGTGCCCGAGGCAGCGCTAGACCCTTGGAGGCAAGTCGGCTGGAGGACGATGTATTGAATCGCGACGCAATTTGTGTGTTCCATCGTCATTAAGAGGCTCTGAACGTTACTATTAACTGTCAGTTTTGCGCCGGATTCGAAAATCTAGACTCAAAGGAGAACGACCATAAGGTGCCCGAGGCAGCAATAGACCCTTGGAGACAAAAATGGCTCTGAGCACTATGTGACTCAACTGCTGAGGTCATTAGTCCCCTAGAACTTAGAACTAGTTAAACCTAACTAACCTAAGGACATCACAAACATCCATGCCCGAGGCAGGATTCGAACCTGCGACCGTAGCGGTCTTGCGGTTCCAGACTGCAGCGCCTTTAACCGCACGGCCACTTCGGCCGGCTCCTTGGAGACAAGTCGGCTGGAGGACGATGTATTGAATCGCGACGCAATTTGTGTGTTCCATCGTCATTAAGAGGCTCTGAACGTGACAATTAACTGTCAGTTTTGCGCCGGATTCGAAAAACTATACTCCTAGGAGAACGACGAAAAGGTGCCCGGGGCAGCAATAGTACCTCGGAGACAATTCGGCTGGAGGACGATGTATTGAATCGCGACGCAATTTGTGTGTTCCATCGTCATTAACAGGCTCTGAACGTTACAATTAACTGTCAGTTTTGCGTCGGATTCGAAAAAACTAAACTCACAGGAGAACGACGATAAGGTGCCCGAGGCAGCTATAGACCCTTGGAGACAAGTCGGCTGGAGGACGATGTATTGAATCGCGACGCAAATTGTGTGTTCCATCGTCATTATCAGCCTCTGAACGTTACAATTAACTGTCAGTTTTGCGTCGTTTTCGGAAATCTAGACTCACAGGAGAACGACCATGACGTGCCCGAGGCAGCAAGAGACCCTTGGAGACAGGAGGGCTGTAGGACGATGTATTGAATCGCGCCACAATTTGTGTGTTCCATCGTCATTAAGAGGCTCTGAACGTTACAATTAACTGTCAGTTTTGCGTCGGATTCGAAAATCTAGACTCACAGGAGAACGACCATAAGGTGCCCGAGGCAGCACTAGACCCTTGGAGACACGTCGGCTGGAGGACGATGTATTGAATCGCGACGCAATTTGTGTGTTCCATCGTCATTAAGAGGCTCTGAACGTTACAATTAACTGTCAGTTTTGCGTCGTTTTCGGAAAACTAGACTCACAGGAGAACGACCATAAGGCGCCCGAGGCAGCAATAGACCCTTGGAGACAATTCGGCTGGAGGACGATGTATTGAATCGCAACGCAAATTGTGTGTTCCATCGTCATTATCAGGCTCTGAACGTTACAATTAACTGTCAGTTTTGCGTCGGATTGGAAAATCTCGACTCACAGAAGAACGACCATAAGGTGCCCGAGGCAGCACTAGACCCTTGGAGACAAGTCGGCTGGAGGACGATGTATTGAATCGCGACGCAATTTCTGTGTTCCATCGTCATTAAGAGGCTCTGAACGTACAATTAACTGTCAGTTTTGCGCCTGATTCGATAAACTAGACTCATAGGAGAACGACCAAAAGGTGCACGGGACAGCAATACTACCTCGGAGACAAGTCGGCTGGAGGACGATGTATTGAATCGCGACGCAAATTGTGTGTTCCATCGTCATTATCAGGCTCTGAACGTTACAATTAACTGTCAGTTTTGCGTCGTTTTCGGAAAACAAGACTCACAGGAGAACGACCATAACGTGCCCGAGGTAGCAAGAGACCCTTGGAGACAGGGCGGCTGTAGGACGATGTATTGAATCGCGCCACAATTTGTGGGTTCCATCGTCATTAAGAGGCTCTGAACGTTACAATTAACTGTCAGTTTTGCGTCGGATTCGAAAATCTAGACTCACAGGAGAACGACCATAAGGTGCCCGAGGCAGCACAAGACCCTTGGAGACAAGTCGGCTGGAGGACGATGTATTGAATCGCGACGCAATTTGAGTGTTCCATCCTCATTAACAGGCTCTTAACGTTACAATTAACTGTCAGTTTTGAGCCGGATTCGAAAAACTATACTCCTACGAGAACGACCTAAAGGTGCCCGGGGCAGCAATAGTACCTCGGAGACAATTCGGCTGGAGGACGATGTATTGAATCGCGACGCAATTTGTGTGTTCCATCGTCATTAAGAGGCTCTGAACGTTACAATTAACTGTCAGTTTTGCGTCGGATTCGAAAAACTAAACTCACAGGAGAACGACGATAAGGTGCCCGAGGCACCTATAGACCCCTGGAGACAAGTCGGCTGGAGGACTATGTATTGAATCGCGACGCAATTTGTGTGTTCCATCGTCATTAAGAGGCTCTTACCGCTACAATTAACTGTCAGTTTTGCGTCGGATTCGAAAATCTAGACTCACAGGAGAACGACCATGAGGTGCCCGAGGCAGCACTAGACCCTTGGAGACAAGTCGGCTGGAGGACGATGTATTGAATCGCGACGCAATTTGTGTGTCCCATCGTCATTAAGAGGCTCTGAACGTTACAATTAACTGTCAGTTTTGCGCCGGATTCGAAAAACTATACTCCTAGGAGAACGACGTAAAGGTGCCCTGGGCAGCAATAGTACCTCGGAGACAATTCGGCTGGAGGACGATGTATTGAATCGCGACGCAATTTGTGTGTTCTATCGTCATTAACAGGCTCTGAACGTTACAATTAACTGTCAGTTTTGCGTCGGATTCGAAAAACTAAACTCACAGGAGAACGACGATAAGGTGCCCGAGGCAGCTATAGACCCTTGGAGACAAGTCGGCTGGAGGACGATGTATTGAATCGCGAAGCAATTTGTGTGTTCCATCGTCATTAAGAGGCTCTGAACGTTAGAATTAACTGTCAGTTTTGCGTCGGATTCGAAAATCTAGACTCACAGCAGAACGACCATAAGGTGCCCGAGGCAGCACTAGACCCTTGGAGACAAGTCGGCTGGAGGACGATGTATTGAATCGCGGCGCAAATTGTGTGTTCCATCGTCATTAAGAGGCTCTGAACGTTACAATTAACTGTCAGTTTTGCGCCGGATTCGAAAATCTAGACTCACAGGAGAACGACCATAAGGTGCCCGAGGCAGCAATAGACCCTTGGAGACATTTCGGCTGGAGGACGATGTATTGAATCGCAACGCAAATTGTGTGTTCCATCGTCATTATCAGGCTCTGAACGTTACAATTAACTGTCAGTTTTGCGTCGGATTGGAAAATCACGACTCACAGAAAACGACCATAAGTTGCCCGAGGCAGCACTAGACCCTTGGAGACAAGTCGGCTGGAGGACGATGTATTGAATCGCGACGCAATTTGTGTGTTCCATCGTCATGAAGAGGCTCTGAACGTTACAATTGTCAGTTTTGCGCCTGATTCGATAAACTAGACTCATAGGAGAACGACCAAAAGGTGCACGGGACAGCAATACTACATGGGAGACAAGTCGGCTGGAGGACGATGTATTGAATCGCGACGCAAATTGTGTGTTCCATCGTCATTATCAGGCTCTGCGCGTTACAATTAACTGTCAGTTTTGCGTCGTTTTCGGAAAACAAGACTCACAGAAGAACGACCATAACGTGCCCGAGGCAGCAAGAGACCCTTGGAGACAGGGCGGCTGTAGGACGATGAATTGAATAGCGCCACAATTTGTGTGTTCCATCGTCATTAAGAGTCTCTGAACGTTACAATTAACTGTCAGTTTTGCGTCGGATTCGAAAATCTAGACTCACAGCAGAACGACCATAAGGTGCCCGAGGCAGCACTAGATCCTTGGAGACAAGTCGGCTGGACGACGATGTATTGAATCGCGACGCAATTTGTGTGTTCCATCGTCATTAAGAGGCTCTGAACGTTACAATTAACTGTCAGTTTTGCGTCGGATTCGAAAATCTAGACTCACAGGAGAACGACCATGAGGTGCCCGAGGCAGCACTAGACCCTTGGAGACAAGTCGGCTGGAGGACGATGTATTGAATCGCAACGCAATTTGTGTGTTCCATCGTCATTAAGAGGCTCTGAACGTTACAATTAACTGTCAGTTTTGCGCCGGATTCGAATAACTATACTCCTAGGAGAACTACCAAAAGGTGCCCGGGGCAGCAATAGTACCTCGGAGACAATTCGGCTGGAGGGCGATGTATTGAATCGCGACGCAATTTGTGTGTTCCATCGTCATTAACAGGCTCTGAACGTTACTATTAACTGTCAGTTTTGCGTCGGATTCGAAAAACTAAACTCACAGGAGAACGACGATAAGGTGCCCGAGGCAGCTATAGACCCTTGGAGACAAGTCGGCTGGAGGACGATGTATTGAATCGCGACGCAATTTGTGTGTTCCATCGTCATTAAGAGGCTCTGAACGTTACAATTAACTGTCAGTTTTGCGCCGGATTCGATAAACTAGACTCATATGAGAACGACCAAAAGGTGCCCGGGACAGCAATACTACCTCGGAGACAAGTCGGCTGGAGGACGATGTATTGAATCGCGACGCAAATTGTGTGTTCCATCGTAATTATCAGGCTCTGAACGTTACAATTAACTGTCAGTTTTGCGTCGTTTTCGAAAATCTAGACTCACACGAGAACGACCATAACGTGCCCGAGGCAGCAAGAGACCCTTGGAGACAGGGGGGCTGTAGGACGATGTATTGAATCGCGCCACAATTTGTGTGTTCCATCGTCATTAAGAGGCTCTGAACGTTACAATTAACTGTCAGTTTTGCGTCGGATTCGAAAATCTAGACTCACAGGAGAACGACCATAAGGTGCCCGAGGCAGCACTAGACCCTTGGAGACAAGTCGGCTGGAGGACTTGGTATTGAATCGCGACGCAATTTGTGTGTTACATCGTCATTAAGAGGCTCTGAACGTTTCAATTAACTGTCAGTTTTGCGCCTGATTCGATAAACTAGAATCATAGGAGAACGACCAAAAGGTGCCCGGGACAGCAATAGTACCTCGGAGACAATTCGGCTGGAGGACGACGTATTGAATCGCGACGCAATTTGTGTGTTCCATCGTCATTAAGAGGCTCTGAACGTTACAATTAACTGTCAGTTTTGCGTCGGATTCGAAAAACTAAACTCACAGGAGAACGACGATAAGGTGCCCGAGGCAGCTATAGACCCTTGGAGACAAGTCGGCTGGAGGACGATGTATTGAATCGCGACGCAATTTGTGTGTTCCATCGTCAATAAGAGGCTATGATCGTT
This sequence comes from Schistocerca nitens, assembly GCF_023898315.1. Taxonomy (NCBI): domain Eukaryota; kingdom Metazoa; phylum Arthropoda; class Insecta; order Orthoptera; family Acrididae; genus Schistocerca; species Schistocerca nitens. Next base: position 234,272,333 of record NC_064623.1, on the reverse strand, counting down.
ACAATTAACTGTCAGTTTTGCGTCGGATTCGAAAATCTAGACTCACAGGAGAACGACCATAAGGTGCCCGAGGCAGCACTAGACCCTTGGAGACATGTCGGTTGGAGGACGATGTATTGAATCGCGACGCAATTTGTGTGTTCCATCGTCATTAACAGGCTCTGAACGTTACAATTAACTGTCAGTTTTGCGTCGGATTCGAAAAACTATACTCCAAGGAGAACGACCAAAAGGTGCCCGGGGCAGCAATAGTACCTCGGAGACAATTCGGATGGAGGACGATGTATTGAATCGCGACGCAATTTGCGTGTTCCATCGTCATTAAGAGGCTCTGAACGTTACAATTAACTGTCAGTTTTGCGTCGGATTCGAAAATGTAGACACACAGGAGAACGACCAAAAGGTACCCGAGGCAGCAATTGACCCTTGGAGACAATTCGGCTGGAGGACGATGTATTGAATCGCGACGAAAATTGTGTGTTCCATCGTCGTTATCAGGCGCAAAGCCTGATTCGATAAACTAGACTCATAGGAGAACGACCAAAAGGTGCCCGGGACAGCAATACTACCTCGGAGACAAGTCGGATGGAGGACGATGTATTTAATCGCGACGCAAATTGTGTGTTCCATCGTCATTATCAGGCTCTGAACGTTACAATTAACTGTCAGTTTTGCGTCGTTTTCGGAAATCTAGACTCACACGAGAACGACCATAACGTGCCCGAGGCAGCAAGAGACCCTTGGAGACAGGGGGGCTGTAGGACGATGTATTGAATCGCGCCACAATTTGTGTGTTCCATCGTCATTAAGAGGCTCTGAACGTTACAATTAACTGTCAGTTTTGCGTCGGATTCGAAAATCTAGACTCACAGGAGAACGACCATAAGGTGCCCGAGGCAGCACTAGACCCTTGGAGACAAGTCGGCTGGAGGACTTGGTATTGAATCGCGACGCAATTTGTGTGTTACATCGTCATTAAGAGGCTCTGAACGTTTCAATTAACTGTCAGTTTTGCGCCTGATTCGATAAACTAGAATCATAGGAGAACGACCAAAAGGTGCCCGGGACAGCAATATTACCTCGGAGACAATTCGGCTGGAGGACGATGTATTGAATCGCGACGCAATTTGTGTGTTCCATCGTCATTAAGAGGCTCTGAACGTTACAATTAACTGTCAGTTTTGCGTCGGATTCGAAAAACTAAACTCACAGGAGAACGACGATAAGGTGCCCGAGGCAGCTATAGACCCTTGGAGACAAGTCGGCTGGAGGACGATGTATTGAATCGCGACGCAATTTGTGTGTTCCATCGTCATTAAGAGGCTCTGATCGTTACAATTAACTGTCAGTTTTGCGTCGGATTCGAAAATCTAGACTCACAGGAGAACGACCATAAGGTGCCCGAGGCAGCACTAGACCCTTGGAGACATGTCGGTTGGAGGACGATGTATTGAATCGCGACGCAATTTGTGTGTTCCATCGTCATTAACAGGCTCTGAACGTTACAATTAACTGTCAGTCTTGCGTCGGATTCGAAAAACTATACTCCAAGGAGAACGACCAAAAGGTGCCCGGGGCAGCAATAGTACCTCGGAGACAATTCGGATGGAGGACGATGTATTGAATCGCGACGCAATTTGCGTGTTCCATCGTCATTAAGAGGCTCTGAACGTTACAATTAACTGTCAGTTTTGCGTCGGATTCGAAAATGTAGACACACAGGAGAACGACCAAAAGGTACCCGAGGCAGCAATTGACCCTTGGAGACAATTCGGCTGGAGGACGATGTATTGAATCGCGACGAAAATTGTGTGTTCCATCGTCGTTATCAGGCGCAAAGCCTGATTCGATAAACTAGACTCATAGGAGAACGACCAAAAGGTGCCCGGGACAGCAATACTACCTCGGAGACAAGTCGGATGGAGGACGATGTATTTAATCGCGACGCAAATTGTGTGTTCCATCGTCATTATCAGGCTCTGAACGTTACAATTAACTGTCAGTTTTGCGTCGTTTTCGGAAAGCTAGACTCACAGGAGAACGACCATAACGTGCCCGAGGCAGATAGAGACCCTTAGAGACAGGGCGGCTGTAAGACGATGTATTGAATCGCGCCACAATTTGTGTGTTCCATCGTCATTAAGAGGCTCTGAACGTTACAATTAACTGTCAGTTTTGCGTCGGATTCGAAAATGTAGACTCACAGCAGAACGACCATAAGGTGCCCGAAGCAGCACTAGACTAGGCCTTGGAGATAAGTCGGCTGGAGGACGAAGTATTGAATCGCGACGCAATTTGTGTGTTCCATCGTCATTAAGAGGCTCTGAACGTTACAATTAACTGTCAGTTTTGCGTCGGATTCGAAAATCTAGACTCACAGGAGAACGACCATAAGGTGCCCGAGGCAGCACTAGACCCTTGGAGACAAGTCGGCTGGAGGACGATGTATTGAATCGCGACGCAATTTGTGTGTTCCATCGTCATTAAGAGGCTCTGAACGTTACAATTAACTGTCAGTTTTGCGCCGGATTCGAAAAACTATACTCCTAGGAGAACCACCAAAAGGTGCCCGGGGCAGCAATAGTACCTCGGAGACAATTCGGCTGGAGGACGATGTATTGAATCGCGACGCAATTTGTGTGTTCCATCCTCATTAACAGGCTCTGAACGTTACAATTAACTGTCAGTTTTGCGTCGGATTCGAGAAACTAAACTCACAGGAGACCGACGATAAGGTGGCCGAGTCAGCTATAGACCCTTGGAGACAAGTCGGCTGGAGGACGATGTATTGAATCGCGACGCAATTTGTGTGTTCCATCGTCATTAAGAGGCTCTGAACGTTACAATTAACTGTCAGTTTTGCGTCGGATTCGAAAATCTAGTCTCACAGGAGAACGACCATAAGGTGCCCGAGGCAGCACTAGACCCTTGGAGACAAGTCGGCTGGAGGACGATGTATTGAATCGCGACGGAATTTGTGTGTTCCATCGTCATTAAGAGGCTCTGAACGTTACAATTAACTGTCAGTTTTGCGTCGGATTCGAAAATCTAGACTCACAGGAGAACGACCATAAGGTGCTCGAGGCAGCACTAGACCCTTGGAGACATGTCGGCTGGAGGACGATGTATTGAATCGCGACGCAATTTGTGTGTTCCATCGTCTATAACAGGCTCTGAACGTTACAATTAACTGTCAGTTTTGCGTCGGATTCGAAAAACTATACTCCTAGGAGAACGACCAAAAGGTGCCCGGGGCAAAACTGACAGTTAATTGTAACGTTCAGAGCCTCTTAATGACGATGGAACACACAAATTGCGTCGCGATTCAATACATCGTCCTCCAGCCGACTTGTCTCCAAGGGTCTAGTGCTGCCTCGGGCACCTTATGGTCGTTCTCCTGTGAGTCTAGATTTTCGAATCCGACGCAAAGCTGACAGTTATTTGTAACGTTCAGATCCTCTTAATGACGATGGAACACACAAATTGCGTCGCGATTCAATACATCGTCCTCCAGCCGACTTGTCTCCAAGGGTCTATAGCTGCCTCGGGCACCTTATCGTCGTTCTCCTGTGAGTTTAGTTTTTCGAATCCGACGCAAAACTGACAGTTAATTGTAACGTTCAGAGCCTGTTAATGACGATGGAACACACAAATTGCGTCGCGATTCAATACATCGTCCTCCAGCCGAATTGTCTCCGAGGTACTATTGCTGCCCCGGGCACCTATTGGTCGTTCTCCTAGGAGTATAGTTTTTCGAATCCGGCGCAAAACTGACAGTTAATTGTAACGTTCAGGGCCTCTTAATGACGATGGAACACACAAATTGCGTCGCGATTCAATACATCGTCCTCCAGCCGACTTGTCTCACAGGGTCTAGTGCTGCCTCGGGCACCTCATGGTCGTTCTCCTGTGAGTCTAGATTTTCGAATCCGACGCAAAACTGACAGTTAATTGTAACGTTCAGAGCCTGTTAATGACGATGGAACACACAAATTGCGTCGCGATTCAATACATCGTCCTCCAGCAGACTTGTCCCCAAGGGTCTAGTGCTGCTTCGGGCACCTTATGGTCGTTCTGCTGTGAGTCTAGAATTTCGAATCCGACGCAAAACTGACAGTTAATTGTAACGTTCAGAGCCTCTTAATGACGATGGAACACACAAATTGTGGCGCGATTCAATACATCGTCCTACTGCCGCCCTGTCTCCAAGGGTCTCTTGCTGCCTCGGGCACGTTATAATCGTTCTCCTGTGAGTCTAGTTTTCCGAAAACGACGCAAAACTGACAGTTAATTGTAACGTTCAGAGCCTGATAATGACGATGGAACACACAATTTGCGTCGCGATTCAATACATCGTCCTCCAGCCGACTTGTCTCCGAGGTAGTATTGCTGTCCCGGGCACCTTTTGGTCGTTCTCCTATGAGTCTAGTTTATCGAATCAGGCGCAAAACTGACAGTTAATTGTAACGTTCAGAGCCTGTTAATGACGATGGAACACACAAATTGCGTCGTGATTCAATACTTCGTCCTCCAGCCGACTTGTCTCCAAGGGTCTTGTGCTGCCTCGGGCACCTTATGGTCGTTCTTCTGTGAGTCTAGATTTTCGAATCCGACGCAAAACTGACAGTTAATTGTAACGTTCTGAGCCTGATAATGACGATGGAACACACAATTTTCGTCGCGATTCAATACATCGTCCTCCAGCCGAATTGTCTCCAAGGGTCTATTGCTGCCTCGGGCACGTTATGGTCGTTCTCCTGTGAGTCTACATTTTCGAATCCGACGCTAAACTGACAGTTAATTGTAACGTTCAGAGCCTCTTAATGACGATGGAACACACAAATTGCGTCGCGATTCAATACATCGTCCTCCAGCCGACTTGTCTCCAAGGGTCTATAGCTGCCTCGGGCACCTTATCGTCGTTCTCCTGTGAGTTTAGTTTTTCGAATCCGACGCAAAACTGACAGTTAATTGTAACGTTCAGAGCCTGATAATGACGATGGAAAACACAAATTGCGTCGCGATTCAATACATCGTCCTCCAGCCGAATTGTCTCCGAGGATCTATTGCTGCCGCGGGCACCTTTTGGTCGTTCTCCTGTGAGTCTAGATTTTCGAATCCGACGCAAAACTGACAGTTAATTGTAACGTTCAGAGCCTCTTAATGACGATGGAACACACAAATTGCGTCGCGATTCAATACATCGTCCTCCAGCCGACTTGTCTCCGAGGGTCTAGTGCTGCCTCGGGCACCTTATGGTCGTTCCGCTGTGAGGCTAGATTTTCGAATCCGACGCAAAACTGACAGTTAATTGTAACGTTCAGAGCCTCTTAATGACGATGGAACACACAAATTGTGGCGCGATTCAATACATCGTCCTACAGCCGCCCTGTCTCCAAGGGTCTCTTGCTGCCTCGGGCACGTTATGGTCGTTCTCCTGTGAGTCTAGTTTTCCGAAAACGACGCAAAACTGACAGTTAATTGTAACGTTCAGAGCCTGATAATGACGATGGAACACACAATTTGCGTCGCGATTCAATACATCGTCCTCCAGCCGACTTGTCCCTGAGGTAGTATTGCTGTCCCGGGCACCTTTTGGTCGTTCTCCTATGAGTCTAGTTTATCGAATCAGGCGCAAAACTGACATTTAATTGTAACGTTCAGAGCCTCTTAATGACGATGGAACACACAAATTGTGTCGCGATTCAATACATCGTCCTCCAGCCGACTTGACTCCAAGGGTCTATAGCTGCCTCGGGCACCTTATCGTCGTTCTCCTGTGAGTTTAGTTTTTCGAATCCGACGCAAAACTGACAGTTAATTGTAACGTTCAGAGCCTGTTAATGACGATGGAACACACAAATTGCGTCGCGATTCAATACATCGTCCTCCAGCCGAATTGTCTCCGAGGTACAATTGCTGCCCCGGGCACCTTTTGGTCGTTCTCCTAGGAGTATAGTTTTTCGAATCCGGCGCAAAACTGACAGTTAATTATAACTCTCAGAGCCTCTTAATGACGATGGAACACACAAATTGCGTCGCGATTCAATACATCGTCCTCCAGCCGACTTGTCTCCAAGGGTCTAGTGCTGCCTCGGGCACCTTATGGTCGTTCTCCTGTGAGTCTAGATTTTCGAATCCGACGCAAAACTGACAGTTAATTGTAACGTTCAGGGCCTGATAATGATGATGGAACACACAATTTGCGTCGCGATTCAATACATCGTCCTCCAGCCGACTTGTCTCCGAGGTAGTATTGCTGTCCCGGGCACCTTTTGGTCGTTCTCCTATGAGTCTAGTTTATCGAATCATGCGCAAAACTGACAGTTAATTGTAACGTTCAGAGCCTCTTAATGACGATGGAACACACAAATTGCGTCCGATTCAATACATCGTCCTCCAGCCGAATTGTCTCCGAGGTACTATTGCTGCCCCGGGCACCTTTTGGTCGTTCTCCTAGGAGTATAGTTTTTCGAATCCGGCGCAAAACTGACAGTTAATTGTAACGTTCAGAGCCTCTTAATGACGATGGAACACACAAATTGCGTCGCGATTCAATACATCGTCCTCCAGCCGACTTGTCTCCAAGGGTCTAGTGCTGCCTCTGGCACCTTATGGTCGTTCTCCTGTGAGTCTAGATTTTCGAATCCGATGCAAAACTGACAGTTAATTGTAACGTTCAGAGCCTCTTAATGACGATGGAACACACAAATTGCGTCGCGATTCAATACATCGTCGTCCCGCCGACTTGTCTCCAAGGGTCTCTTGCTGCCTCGGGCACGTTATGGTCGTTCTCCTATGAGTCTAGTTTTCCGAAAACGACGCAAAACTGACAGTTAATTGTAACGTTCAGAGCCTGATAATGACGATGGAACACACAATTTGCGTCGCGATTCAATACATCGTCCTCCAGCCGACTTGACTCCAAGGGTCTATAGCTGCCTCGGGCACCTTATCGTCGTTCTCCTGTGAGTTTAGTTTTTCGAATCCGACGCAAAACTGACAGTTAATTGTAACGTTCAGAGCCTGTTAATGACGATGGAACACACAAATTGCGTCGCGATTCAATACATCGTCCTCCAGCCGAATTGTCTCCGAGGTACAATTGCTGCCCCGGGCACCTTTTGGTCGTTCTCCTAGGAGTATAGTTTTTCGAATCCGGCGCAAAACTGACAGTTAATTATAACTTTCAGAGCCTCTTAATGACGATGGAACACACAAATTGCGTCGCGATTCAATACATCGTCCTCCAGCCGACTTGTCTCCAAGGGTCTAGTGCTGCCTCGGGCACCTTATGGTCGTTCTCCTGTGAGTCTAGATTTTCGAATCCGACGCAAAACTGACAGTTAATTGTAACGTTCAGAGCCTGATAATGATGATGGAACACACAATTTGCGTCGCGATTCAATACATCGTCCTCCAGCCGACTTGTCTCCGAGGTAGTATTGCTGTCCCGGGCACCTTTTGGTCGTTCTCCTATGAGTCTAGTTTATCGAATCATGCGCAAAACTGACAGTTAATTGTAACGTTCAGAGCCTCTTAATGACGATGGAACACACAAATTGCGTCCGATTCAATACATCGTCCTCCAGCCGAATTGTCTCCGAGGTGCTATTGCTGCCCCGGGCACCTTTTGGTCGTTCTCCTAGGAGTATAGTTTTTCGAATCCGGCGCAAAACTTACAGTTAATTGTAACGTTCAGAGCCTCTTAATGACGATGGAACACACAAATTTCGTCGCGATTCAATACAACGTCCTCCAGCCGACTTGTCTCCAAGGGTTTAGTGTTGCCTCGGGCACCTTATGGTCGTTCTCCTGTGAGTCTAGATTTTCGAATCCGACGCAAAACTGACAGTTAATTGTAACGTTCAGAGCCTCTTAATGGCGATGGAACACACAAATTGCGTCGCGATTCAATACATCGTCCTCCAGCCGACTTGTCTCCAAGAGTCTAGTGCTGCCTCGGGCACCTTATGGTCGTTCTCCTGTGAGTCTAGATTTTCGAATCCGACGCAAAACTGACAGTTAATTGTAACGTTCAGAGCCTCTTAATGACGATGGAACACACAAATTGCGTCGCGATTCAATACGTCGTCCTCCAGCCGACCTGTCTCCAAGAGTCTATAGCTGCCTCGGGCACCTTATCGTTGTTCTCCTGTGAGTTTAGTTTTTCGAATCCGACGCAAAACTGACAGTTAATAGTAACGTTCAGAGCCTGTTAATGACGAAGGAACACACAAATTGCGTCGCGATTCAATACATCGTCCTCCAGCCGAATTGTCTCCGAGGTACTATTGCTGCCCCGGGCACCTTTTGTTCGTTCTCCTAGGAGTATAGTTTTTCGAATCCGGCGCAAAACTGACAGTTAATTGTAACGTTCAGAGACTCTTAATGACGATGGAACACACAAACTGCGTCGCGATTCAATACATCGTCCTCCAGCCGACTTGTCTCCAAGGGTCTAGCGCTGCCTCTGGCACCTTATGGTCGTTCTCCTGTGAGTCTAGATTTTCGAATCCGATGCAAAACTGACAGTTAATTGTAACGTTCAGAGCCTCTTAATGACGATGGAACACACAAATTGCGTCGCGATTCAATACATCGTCGTCCCGCCGACTTGTCTCCAAGGGTCTCTTGCTGCCTCGGGCACGTTATGGTCGTTCTCCTGTGAGTCTAGTTTTCCGAAAACGACGCAAAACTGACAGTTAATTGTAACGTTCAGAGCCTGATAATGACGATGGAACACACAATTTGCGTCGCGATTCAATACATCGTCCTCCAGCCGACTTGTCTCCGAGGTAGTATAACTGTCCCGGGCACCTTTTGGTCGTTCTCCTATGAGTCTAGTTTATCGAATCAGGCGCAAAACTGACAGATAATTGTAACGTTCAGAGCCTCTTAATGACGATGGAACACACAAATTGTGGCGCGATTCAATACATCGTCCTCCAGCCGACTTGTCTCCAAGGGTCTAATGCTGCCTCGGGCACGTTATGGTCGTTCTCCTGTGAGTCTAGTTTTCCGAAAACGACGCAAAACTGACAGTTAATTGTAACGTTCAGAGCCTGATAATGACGATGGAACACACAAATTGCGTCGCGATTCAATACATCGTCGTCCAGCCGACTTGTCTCCAAGGGTCTCTTGCTGCCTCGGGCACGTTATGGTCGTTCTCCTGTGAGTCTAGTTTTCCGAAAACGACGCAAAACTGACAGTTAATTGTAACGTTCAGAGCCTGATAATGACGATGGAACACACAATTTGCGTCGCGATTCAATACATCGTCCTCCAGCCGACTTGTCTCCGAGGTAGTATAACTGTCCCGGGCACCTTTTGTTCGTTCTCCTATGAGTCTAGTTTATCGAATCAGGCGCAAAACTGACAGATAATTGTAACGTTCAGAGCCTCTTAATGACGATGGAACACACAAATTGTGGCGCGATTCAATACATCGTCCTACAGCCGCCCTGTCTCCAAGGGTCTCTTGCTGCCTCGGGCACGTTATGGTCGTTCTTCTGTGAGTCTTGTTTTCCGAAAACGACGCAAAACTGACAGTTAATTGTAACGTTCAGAGCCTGATAATGACGATGGAACACACAATTTGCGTCGCGATTCAATACATCGCCCTCCAGCCGACTTGTCTCCGAGGTAGTATTGCTGTCCCGGGCACCTTTTGGTCGTTCTCCTATGAGTCTAGTTTATCGAATCAGGCGCAAAACTGACAGTTAATTGTAACGTTCAGAGCCTCTTAATGACGATGGAACACACAAATTGCGTCGCGATTCAATACATCGTCCTCCAGCCGAATTGTCTCCGAGGTACTATTGTTGCCCCAGGCACCTTTTGGTCGTTCTCCTAGGAGTATAGTTTTTCGAATCCGGCGCAAAACTGACAGTTAATTGTAACGTTCAGAGCCTCTTAATGACGATGGAACACACAAATTGCGTCGCGATTCAATACATCGTCCTCCAGCCGACTTGTCTCCGAGGTAGTATTGCTGTCCCGGACACCTTTTGGTCGTTCTCCTATGAGTCTAGTTTATCGAATCAGGCGCAAAACTGACAGTTAATTGTAACGTTCAGAGCCTCTTAATGGCGATGGAACACAAAAATGCGTCGCGATTCAATACTTCGTCCTCCAGCCGACTTGTCTCCAAGCGTCTAGTGCTGCCTCGGGCACCTTATGGTCGTTCTTCTGTGAGTCTAGATTTTCGAATCCGACGCAAAACTGACAGATAATTGTAACGTTCAGAGCCTCTTAATGACGATGGAACACACAAATTGCGTCGCGATTCAATACATCGTCCTCCAGCCGACTTGTCTCCAAGGGTCTAATGCTGCCTCGGGCACCTTATGGTCGTTCTGCTGTGAGTCTAGATTTTCGAATCCGACGCAAAACTGACAGTTAATTGTAACGTTCAGAGCCTCTTAATGACGATGGAACACACAAATTTTGGCGCGATTCAATACATCGTCCTACAGCCGCCCTGTCTCCAAGGGTCTCTTGCTGCCTCGGGCACGTTATGGTCGTTCTCCTGTGAGTCTTATTTTCCAAAAACGACGCAAAACTGACAGTTAATTGTAACGTTCAGAGCCTCTTAATGGCGATGGAACACAAAAATGCGTCGCGATTCAATACTTCGTCCTCCAGCCGACTTGTCTCCAAGCGTCTAGTGCTGCCTCGGGCACCTTATGGTCGTTCTTCTGTCAGTCTACATTTTCGAATCCGACGTAAAACTGACAGTTAATTGTAACGTTCTGAGCCTGATAATGACGATGGAACACGCAATTTTCGTCGCGATTCAATACATCGTCCTCCAGCCGAATTGTCTCGAAGGGTCTATTGCTGCCTCGGGCACCATATTGTCGTTCTCCTGTGAGTCTACATTTTCGAATCCGACGCAAAACTGACAGTTAATTGTAACGTACAGAGCCTCTTAATGACGATGGAACACACAAATTGCGTCGCGATTCAAAACATCGTCCTCCAGCCGACTTGTCTCCAAGGGTCTATAGCTGCCTCGGGCACCTTATCGTCGTTCTCCTGTGAGTTTAGTTTTTCGAATCCGACGCAAAACTGACAGTTAATAGTAACGTTCAGAGCCTGTTAATGACGATGGAACACACAAACTGCGTCGCGATTCAATACATCGTCCTCCAGCAGAATTGTCTCCGAGGTACTATTGCTGCCCCGGGCACCTTTTGGTCGTTCTCCTATGAGTATAGTTTATCGAATCCGGCGCAAAACTGACAGTTAATTGTAACGTTCAGAGCCTCTTAATGACGATGGAACACACAAATTGCGTCGCGATTCAATACATCGTCCTCCAGCCGACTTGTCTCCAAGGGTCTAGTGCTGCCTCGGGCACCTTATGGTCGTTCTCCTGTGAGTCTAGATTTTCGAATCCGACGCAAAACTGACAGTTAATTGTAACGTTCAGAGCCTCTTAATGACGATGGAACACACAAATTGCGTCGCGATTCAATACATCGTCCTCCAGCCGACTTGTCTCCAAGGGTCTAGTGCTGCCTCGGGCACCTTATGGTCGTTCTCCTGTGAGTCTAGATTTTCGAATCCGACGCAAAACTGACAGTTAATTGTAACGTTCAGAGCCTCTTAATGACGATGGAACACACAAATTGCGTCGCGATTCAATACATCGTCCTCCAGCCGACTTGTCTCCAAGGGTCTAGTGCTGCCTCGGGCACCTTATGGTCGTTCTCCTGTGAGTCTAGATTTTCGAATCCGACGCAAAACTGACAGTTAATTGTAACGTTCAGAGCCTCTTAATGACGATGGAACACACAAATTGCGTCGCGATTCAATACATCGTCGTCCAGCCGACTTGTCTCCAAGGGTCTAGCGCTGCCTCGGGCACCTTATGGTCGTTCTCCTGCGAGTCTAGTTTTCCGAAAACGACGCAAAACTGACAGTTAATTGTAACGTTCAGAGCCTGATAATGACGATGGAACACACAATTTGCGTCGCGATTCAATACATCGTCGTCCAGCCGACTTGTCTCCAAAGGTCTAGCGCTGCCTCGGGCACCTTATGGTCGTTCTGCTGTGAGTCTAGATTTTCGAATCCGACGCAAAACTGACAGTTAATTGTAACGTTCAGAGCCTCTTAATGACGATGGAACACACAAATTTTGGCGCGATTCAATACATCGTCCTACAGCCGCCCTGTCTCCAAGGGTCTCTTGCTGCCTCGTGCACGCTATGGTCGTTCTCCTGTGAGTCTTGTTTTCCGAAAACGACGCAAAACTGACAGTTAATTGTAACGTTCAGAGCCTCTAAATGACGATGGAACACACAATTTGCGTCGCGATTCAATACATCGCCCTCCAGCCGACTTGTCTCCGAGGTAGTATTGCTGTCCCGGGCACCTTATGGTCGTTCTCCTATGAGTCTAGTTTATCGAATCAGGCGCAAAACTGACAGTTAATTGTAACGTTCAGAGCCTCTTAATGACGATGGAACACACAAATTGCGTCGCGATTCAATACATCGTCCTCCAGCCGACTTGTCTCCAAGGGTCTAGCGCTGCCTCGGGCACCTTATGGTCCTTCTCCTGTGAATCTAGTTTTCCGAAAACGACGCAAAACTCACTGTTAATTGTATCGTTCAGAGCCTGATAATGACGATGGAACACACAATTTGCGTCGCGATTCAATACCACGTCCTCCAGCCGACTTGCCTCCGAGGTAGTATTGCTGTCCCGGGCACCTTTTGTTCGTTCTCCTATGAGTCTAGTTTATCGAATCAGGCGCTAAACTGACAGTTAATTGTAACGTTCAGAGCCTCTTAATGACGATGGAACACACAAATTGCGTCGCGATTCAATACTTCGTCCTCCAGCTGACTTGTCTCCAAGCGTCTAGTGCTGCCTCGGGCACCTTATGGTCGTTCTTCTGTCAGTCTACATTTTCGAATCCGACGTATAACTGACAGTTAATTGTAACGTTCTGAGCCTGATAATGACGATGGAACACGCAATTTTCGTCGCGATTCAATACATCGTCCTCCAGCCGAATTGTCTCCAAGGGTCTATTGCTGCCTCGGGCACCTTATTGTCGTTCTCCTGTGAGTCTAAATTTTCGAATCCGACGCAAAACTGACAGTTAATTGTAACGTTCAGAGCCTCTTAATGACGATGGAACACACAAATTGCGTCGCGATTTAAAACATCGTCCTCCAGCCGACTTGTCTCCAAGGGTCTATAGCTGCCTCGGGCACCTTATCGTCGTTCTCCTGTGAGTTTAGTTTTTCGAATCCGACGCAAAACTGACAGTTAATTGTAACGTTCAGAGCCTGTTAATGACGATGGAACACACAAACTGCGTCGCGATTCAATACATCGTCATCCAGCCGAATTGTCTCCGAGGCACCTTTTGGTCGTTCTCCTAGGAGTATAGTTTTTCGAATCCGGCGCAAAACTGACAGTTAATTGTAACGTTCAGAGCCTCTTAATGACGATGGAACACACAAATTGCGTCGCGATTCAATACATCGTCCTCCAGCCGACTTGTCTCCAAGGGTCTAGTGCTGCCTCGGGCACCTTATGGTCGTTCTCCTGTGAGTCTAGATTTTCGAATCCGACGCAAAACTGACAGTTAAATGTAACGTTCAGAGCCTCTTAATGACGATGGAACACACAAATTGCGTCGCGATTCAATACATCGTCGTCCAGCCGACTTGTCTCCAAGGGTCTAGCGCTGCCTCGGGCACCTTATGGTCGTTCTCCTGCGAGTCTAGTTTTCCGAAAACGACGCAAAACTGACAGTTAATTGTAACGTTCAGAGCCTGATAATGACGATGGAACACACAATTTGCGTCGCGATTCAATACATCGTCCTCCAGCCGACTTGTCTCCGAGGTAGTATTGCTGTCCCGGGCACCTTATGGTCGTTCTCCTATGAGTCTAGTTTATCGAATCCGGTGCAAAACTGACAGTTAATTGTAACGTTCAGAGCCTCTTAATGACGATGGAACACAGAAATTGCGTCGCGATTCAATACTTCGTCCTCCAGCCGACTTGTCTCCAAGCGTCTAGTGCTGCCTCGGGCACCTTATGGTCGTTCTCCTGTGAGTCTACATTTTCGAATCCGACGCAAAACTGACAGTTAATTGTAACGTTCAGAGCCTCTTAATGACGATGGAACACACAAAATGCGTCGAGATTCAATACTTCGTCCTCCAGCCGACTTGTCTCCAAGGGTCTAATGCTGCCTCGGGCACCTTATGGTCGTTCTGCTGTGAGTCTAGATTTTCGAATCCGACGATAAACTGACAGTTAATTGTAACGTTCAGAGCCTCTTAATGACGATGGAACACACAAATTGTGGCGCGATTCAATACATCGTCCTACAGCCGCCCTGTCTCCAAGGGTCTATTGCTGCCTCTGGCACGTTATGGTCGTTCTCCTGTGAGTCTTGTTTTCCGAAAACGACGCAAAACTGACAGTTAATTGTAACGTTCTGAGCCTGATAATGACGATGGAACAAGCAATATTCGTCGCGATTCAATACATCGTCCTCCAGCCGAATTGTCTCCAAGGGTCTATTGCTGCCTCGGGCACCTTATGGTCGTTCTCCTGTGAGTCTACATTTTCGAATCCGACGCAAAACTGACAGTTAATTGTAACGTTCAGAGCCTCTTAATGACGATGGAACACACAAATTGCGTCGCGATTCAAAACATCGTCCTCCAGCCGACTTGTCTCCGAGGCACTATTGCTGCCCCGGGCACCTTTTGGTCGTTCTCCTAGGAGTATAGTTTTTCGAATCCGGCGCAAAACTGACTGTTAATTGTAACGTTCAGAGCCTCTTAATGACGATGGAACACACAAATTGCGTCGCGATTCAATACATCGTCCTCCAGCCGACTTGTCTCCAAGGGTCTAGTGCTGCCTCGGGCACCTTATGGTCGTTCTCCTGTGAGTCTAGATTTTCGAATCCGACGCAAAACTGACAGTTAATTGTAACGTTCAGAGCCTCTTAATGACGATGGAACACACAAATTGCGTCGCGATTCAATACATCGTCGTCCAGCCGACTTGTCTCCAAGGGTCTAGCGCTGCCTCGGGCACCTTATGGTCGTTCTCCTGTGAGTCTAGTTTTCCGAAAACGACGCAAAACTGACAGTTAATTGTAACGTTCAGAGCCTGATAATGACGATGGAACACACAATTTGCGTCGCGATTCAATACATCGTCCTCCAGCCGACTTGTATCCGAGGTAGTATTGCTGTCCCGGGCACCTTTTGGTCGTTCTCCTATGAGTCTAGTTTATCGAATACGGCGCAAAACTGACAGTTAATTGTAACGTTCAGAGCCTCTTAATGACGATGGAACACACAAATTGCGTCGCGATTCAATACTTCGTCCTCCAGCCGACTTGTCTCCAAGCGTCTAGTGCTGCCTCGGGCACCTTATGGTCGTTCTCCTGTGAGTTTACATTTTCGAATCCGACGCAAAACTGACAGTTAATTGTAACGTTCAGAGCCTCTTAATGAAGATGGAACACACAAATTGCGTCGCGATTCAATACATCGTCCTCCAGCCGACTTGTCTCCGAGGTAGTATTGCTGTCCCGGGCACCTTTTGGTCGTTCTACTATGAGTCTAGTTTATCGAATCAGGCGCAAAACTGACAGTTAATTGTATCGTTCAGAGCCTCTTAATGACGATGGAACACACAAAATGCGTCGCGATTCAATACTTCGTCCGCCAGCCGACTTGTCTCCAAGCGTCTAGTGCTGCCTCGTGCACCTTATGGTCGTTCTTCTGAGAGTCTACATTTTCGAATCCGACGCAAAACTGACAGTTAATTGTAACGTTCAGAGCCACTTAATGACGATGGAACACACAAATTGCGTCGCGATTCAATACATCGTCCTCCAGCCGACTTGTCTCCGAGGTAGTATTGCTGTCCCGGGCACCTTTTGGTCGTTCTCCTATGAGTCTAGTTTATCGAATCAGGCGCAAAACTGACAGTTAATTGTAACGTTCAGAGCCTCTTAATGACGATGGAACACACAAAATGCGTCGCGATTCAATACTTCGTCCTACAGCCGACCTGTCTCCAAGCGTCTAGTGCTGCCTCGGGCACCTGATGGTCGTTCTTCTGTGAGTCTAGATTTTCGAATCCGACGCAAAACTTACAGATAATTGTAACGTTCAGAGCCTCTTAATGACGATGGAACACACAAATTGCGTCGCGATTCAATACATCGTCCTCCAGCCGACTTGTCTCCAAGGGTCTAATGCTGCCTCGGGCACCTTATGGTCGTTCTGCTGTGAGTCTAGATTTTCGAATCCGACGCAAAACTGACAGTTAATTGTAACGTTCTGAGCCTGATAATGACGATGGAACAAGCAATTTTCGTCGCGATTCAATACATCGTCCTCCAGCCGAATTGTCTCCAAGGGTCTATTGCTGCCTCGGGCACCTTATGGTCGTTCTTATGTGAGTCTACATTTTTGAATCCGACGCAAAACTGACAGTTAATTGTAACGTTCAGAGCCTCTTAATGACGATGGAACACACAAATTGCTTCGCGATTCAAAACATCGTCCTCCAGCCGACTTGTCTCCGAGGTACTATTGCTGCCCCGGGCACCGTTTGGTCGTTCTCCTAGGAGTATAGTTTTTCGAATCCGGCGCAAAACTGACAGTTAATTGTAACGTTCAGAGCCTCTTAATGACGATGGAACACACAAATTGCGTCGCGATTCAATACATCGTCCTCCAGCCGACTTGTCTCCGAGGTAGTATTGCTGTCCCGGGCACCTTTTGGTCGTTCTTTTATGAGTCTAGTTTATCGAATCAGGCGCAAAACTGACAGTTAATTGTAACGTTCAGAGCCTCTTAATGACGATGGAACACACAAATTGCGTCGCGATTCAATACATCGTCCTCCAGCCGACTTGTCTCCAAGGGTCTAGTGCAGCCTCGGGCACCCTATGGTCGTTCTCCTGTGAGTCTAGATTTTCGAATCCGACGCAAAACTGACAGTTCATTCTAACGTTCAGAGCCTCTTAATGACGATGGAACACACAAATTGCGTCGCGATTCAATACATCGTCCTCCAGCCGACTTGTCTCCAAGGGTCTAGCGCTGAATCGGGCACCTTATGGTCGTTCTCCTGTGACTCTAGTTTTCCGAAAACGACGCAAAACTGACAGTTAATTGTATCGTTCAGAGCCTGATAATGACGATGGAACACACAATTTGCGTCGCGATTCAATACATCGTCCTCCAGCCGACTTGTCTCCGAGGTAGTATTGCTGTCCCGGGCACCTTTTGGTCGTTCTCCTATGAGTCTAGTTTATCGAATCAGGCGCTAAACTGACAGTTAATTGTAACGTTCAGAGCCTCTTAATGACGATGGAACACACAAATTTTGGCGCGATTCAATACATCGTCCTACAGCCGCCCTGTCTCCAAGGGTCTCTTGCTGCCTCGTGCACGCTATGGTCGTTCTCCTGTGAGTCTTGTTTTCCGAAAACGACGCAAAACTGACAGTTAATTGTAACGTTCAGAGCCTCTAAATGACGATGGAACACACAATTTGCGTCGCGATTCAATACATCGCCCTCCAGCCGACTTGTCTCCGAGGTAGTATTGCTGTCCCGGGCACCTTATGGTCGTTCTCCTATGAGTCTAGTTTATCGAATCAGGCGCAAAACTGACAGTTAATTGTAACGTTCAGAGCCTCTTAATGACGATGGAACACACAAATTGCGTCGCGATTCAATACATCGTCCTCGAGCCGACTTGTCTCCAAGGGTCTAGCGCTGCCTCGGGCACCTTATGGTCCTTCTCCTGTGAATCTAGTTTTCCGAAAACGACGCAAAACTCACTGTTAATTGTATCGTTCAGAGCCTGATAATGACGATGGAACACACAATTTGCGTCGCGATTCAATACCACGTCCTCCAGCCGACTTGCCTCCGAGGTAGTATTGCTGTCCCGGGCACCTTTTGTTCGTTCTCCTATGAGTCTAGTTTATCGAATCAGGCGCTAAACTGACAGTTAATTGTAACGTTCAGAGCCTCTTAATGACGATGGAACACACAAATTGCGTCGCGATTCAATACTTCGTCCTCCAGCTGACTTGTCTCCAAGCGTCTAGTGCTGCCTCGGGCACCTTATGGTCGTTCTTCTGTCAGTCTACATTTTCGAATCCGACGTATAACTGACAGTTAATTGTAACGTTCTGAGCCTGATAATGACGATGGAACACGCAATTTTCGTCGCGATTCAATACATCGTCCTCCAGCCGAATTGTCTCCAAGGGTCTATTGCTGCCTCGGGCACCTTATTGTCGTTCTCCTGTGAGTCTACATTTTCGAATCCGACGCAAAACTGACAGTTAATTGTAACGTTCAGAGCCTCTTAATGACGATGGAACACACAAATTGCGTCGCGATTTAAAACATCGTCCTCCAGCCGACTTGTCTCCAAGGGTCTATAGCTGCCTCGGGCACCTTATCGTCGTTCTCCTGTGAGTTTAGTTTTTCGAATCCGACGCAAAACTGACAGTTAATTGTAACGTTCAGAGCCTGTTAATGACGATGGAACACACAAACTGCGTCGCGATTCAATACATCGTCATCCAGCCGAATTGTCTCCGAGGCACCTTTTGGTCGTTCTCCTAGGAGTATAGTTTTTCGAATCCGGCGCAAAACTGACAGTTAATTGTAACGTTCAGAGCCTCTTAATGACGATGGAACACACAAATTGCGTCGCGATTCAATACATCGTCCTCCAGCCGACTTGTCTCCAAGGGTCTAGTGCTGCCTCGGGCACCTTATGGTCGTTCTCCTGTGAGTCTAGATTTTCGAATCCGACGCAAAACTGACAGTTAAATGTAACGTTCAGAGCCTCTTAATGACGATGGAACACACAAATTGCGTCGCGATTCAATA
This sequence comes from Schistocerca nitens, assembly GCF_023898315.1. NCBI lineage: Eukaryota > Metazoa > Arthropoda > Insecta > Orthoptera > Acrididae > Schistocerca > Schistocerca nitens. The sequence goes on along the minus strand of NC_064623.1, from coordinate 234,253,402 downwards.
CATCGTCGTCCAGCCGACTTGTCTCCAAGGGTCTAGCGCTGCCTCGGGCACCTTATGGTCGTTCTCCTGCGAGTCTAGTTTTCCGAAAACGACGCAAAACTGACAGTTAATTGTAACGTTCAGAGCCTGATAATGACGATGGAACACACAATTTGCGTCGCGATTCAATACATCGTCCTCCAGCCGACTTGTCTCCGAGGTAGTATTGCTGTCCCGGGCACCTTATGGTCGTTCTCCTATGAGTCTAGTTTATCGAATCCGGTGCAAAACTGACAGTTAATTGTAACGTTCAGAGCCTCTTAATGACGATGGAACACAGAAATTGCGTCGCGATTCAATACTTCGTCCTCCAGCCGACTTGTCTCCAAGCGTCTAGTGCTGCCTCGGGCACCTTATGGTCGTTCTCCTGTGAGTCTACATTTTCGAATCCGACGCAAAACTGACAGTTAATTGTAACGTTCAGAGCCTCTTAATGACGATGGAACACACAAAATGCGTCGAGATTCAATACTTCGTCCTCCAGCCGACTTGTCTCCAAGGGTCTAATGCTGCCTCGGGCACCTTATGGTCGTTCTGCTGTGAGTCTAGATTTTCGAATCCGACGATAAACTGACAGTTAATTGTAACGTTCAGAGCCTCTTAATGACGATGGAACACACAAATTGTGGCGCGATTCAATACATCGTCCTACAGCCGCCCTGTCTCCAAGGGTCTATTGCTGCCTCTGGCACGTTATGGTCGTTCTCCTGTGAGTCTTGTTTTCCGAAAACGACGCAAAACTGACAGTTAATTGTAACGTTCTGAGCCTGATAATGACGATGGAACAAGCAATATTCGTCGCGATTCAATACATCGTCCTCCAGCCGAATTGTCTCCAAGGGTCTATTGCTGCCTCGGGCACCTTATGGTCGTTCTCCTGTGAGTCTACATTTTCGAATCCGACGCAAAACTGACAGTTAATTGTAACGTTCAGAGCCTCTTAATGACGATGGAACACACAAATTGCGTCGCGATTCAAAACATCGTCCTCCAGCCGACTTGTCTCCGAGGCACTATTGCTGCCCCGGGCACCTTTTGGTCGTTCTCCTAGGAGTATAGTTTTTCGAATCCGGCGCAAAACTGACTGTTAATTGTAACGTTCAGAGCCTCTTAATGACGATGGAACACACAAATTGCGTCGCGATTCAATACATCGTCCTCCAGCCGACTTGTCTCCAAGGGTCTAGTGCTGCCTCGGGCACCTTATGGTCGTTCTCCTGTGAGTCTAGATTTTCGAATCCGACGCAAAACTGACAGTTAATTGTAACGTTCAGAGCCTCTTAATGACGATGGAACACACAAATTGCGTCGCGATTCAATACATCGTCGTCCAGCCGACTTGTCTCCAAGGGTCTAGCGCTGCCTCGGGCACCTTATGGTCGTTCTCCTGTGAGTCTAGTTTTCCGAAAACGACGCAAAACTGACAGTTAATTGTAACGTTCAGAGCCTGATAATGACGATGGAACACACAATTTGCGTCGCGATTCAATACATCGTCCTCCAGCCGACTTGTATCCGAGGTAGTATTGCTGTCCCGGGCACCTTTTGGTCGTTCTCCTATGAGTCTAGTTTATCGAATACGGCGCAAAACTGACAGTTAATTGTAACGTTCAGAGCCTCTTAATGACGATGGAACACACAAATTGCGTCGCGATTCAATACTTCGTCCTCCAGCCGACTTGTCTCCAAGCGTCTAGTGCTGCCTCGGGCACCTTATGGTCGTTCTCCTGTGAGTTTACATTTTCGAATCCGACGCAAAACTGACAGTTAATTGTAACGTTCAGAGCCTCTTAATGAAGATGGAACACACAAATTGCGTCGCGATTCAATACATCGTCCTCCAGCCGACTTGTCTCCGAGGTAGTATTGCTGTCCCGGGCACCTTTTGGTCGTTCTACTATGAGTCTAGTTTATCGAATCAGGCGCAAAACTGACAGTTAATTGTATCGTTCAGAGCCTCTTAATGACGATGGAACACACAAAATGCGTCGCGATTCAATACTTCGTCCGCCAGCCGACTTGTCTCCAAGCGTCTAGTGCTGCCTCGTGCACCTTATGGTCGTTCTTCTGAGAGTCTACATTTTCGAATCCGACGCAAAACTGACAGTTAATTGTAACGTTCAGAGCCACTTAATGACGATGGAACACACAAATTGCGTCGCGATTCAATACATCGTCCTCCAGCCGACTTGTCTCCGAGGTAGTATTGCTGTCCCGGGCACCTTTTGGTCGTTCTCCTATGAGTCTAGTTTATCGAATCAGGCGCAAAACTGACAGTTAATTGTAACGTTCAGAGCCTCTTAATGACGATGGAACACACAAAATGCGTCGCGATTCAATACTTCGTCCTACAGCCGACCTGTCTCCAAGCGTCTAGTGCTGCCTCGGGCACCTGATGGTCGTTCTTCTGTGAGTCTAGATTTTCGAATCCGACGCAAAACTTACAGATAATTGTAACGTTCAGAGCCTCTTAATGACGATGGAACACACAAATTGCGTCGCGATTCAATACATCGTCCTCCAGCCGACTTGTCTCCAAGGGTCTAATGCTGCCTCGGGCACCTTATGGTCGTTCTGCTGTGAGTCTAGATTTTCGAATCCGACGCAAAACTGACAGTTAATTGTAACGTTCAGAGCCTGATAATGACGATGGAACACACAATTTGCGTCGCGATTCAATACCACGTCCTCCAGCCGACTTGCCTCCGAGGTAGTATTGCTGTCCCGGGCACCTTTTGTTCGTTCTCCTATGAGTCTAGTTTATCGAATCAGGCGCTAAACTGACAGTTAATTGTAACGTTCAGAGCCTCTTAATGACGATGGAACACACAATTTGCGTCGCGATTCAATACATCGTCGTCCAGCCGACTTGTCTCCAAAGGTCTAGCGCTGCCTCGGGCACCTTATGGTCGTTCTGCTGTGAGTCTAGATTTTCGAATCCGACGCAAAACTGACAGTTAATTGTAACGTTCAGAGCCTCTTAATGACGATGGAACACACAAATTTTGGCGCGATTCAATACATCGTCCTACAGCCGCCCTGTCTCCAAGGGTCTCTTGCTGCCTCGTGCACGCTATGGTCGTTCTCCTGTGAGTCTTGTTTTCCGAAAACGACGCAAAACTGACAGTTAATTGTAACGTTCAGAGCCTCTAAATGACGATGGAACACACAATTTGCGTCGCGATTCAATACATCGCCCTCCAGCCGACTTGTCTCCGAGGTAGTATTGCTGTCCCGGGCACCTTTTGGTCGTTCTACTATGAGTCTAGTTTATCGAATCAGGCGCAAAACTGACAGTTAATTGTATCGTTCAGAGCCTCTTAATGACGATGGAACACACAAAATGCGTCGCGATTCAATACTTCGTCCGCCAGCCGACTTGTCTCCAAGCGTCTAGTGCTGCCTCGTGCACCTTATGGTCGTTCTTCTGAGAGTCTACATTTTCGAATCCGACGCAAAACTGACAGTTAATTGTAACGTTCAGAGCCACTTAATGACGATGGAACACACAAATTGCGTCGCGATTCAATACATCGTCCTCCAGCCGACTTGTCTCCGAGGTAGTATTGCTGTCCCGGGCACCTTTTGGTCGTTCTCCTATGAGTCTAGTTTATCGAATCAGGCGCAAAACTGACAGTTAATTGTAACGTTCAGAGCCTCTTAATGACGATGGAACACACAAAATGCGTCGCGATTCAATACTTCGTCCTACAGCCGACCTGTCTCCAAGCGTCTAGTGCTGCCTCGGGCACCTGATGGTCGTTCTTCTGTGAGTCTAGATTTTCGAATCCGACGCAAAACTTACAGATAATTGTAACGTTCAGAGCCTCTTAATGACGATGGAACACACAAATTGCGTCGCGATTCAATACATCGTCCTCCAGCCGACTTGTCTCCAAGGGTCTAATGCTGCCTCGGGCACCTTATGGTCGTTCTGCTGTGAGTCTAGATTTTCGAATCCGACGCAAAACTGACAGTTAATTGTAACGTTCTGAGCCTGATAATGACGATGGAACAAGCAATTTTCGTCGCGATTCAATACATCGTCCTCCAGCCGAATTGTCTCCAAGGGTCTATTGCTGCCTCGGGCACCTTATGGTCGTTCTTATGTGAGTCTACATTTTTGAATCCGACGCAAAACTGACAGTTAATTGTAACGTTCAGAGCCTCTTAATGACGATGGAACACACAAATTGCTTCGCGATTCAAAACATCGTCCTCCAGCCGACTTGTCTCCGAGGTACTATTGCTGCCCCGGGCACCGTTTGGTCGTTCTCCTAGGAGTATAGTTTTTCGAATCCGGCGCAAAACTGACAGTTAATTGTAACGTTCAGAGCCTCTTAATGACGATGGAACACACAAATTGCGTCGCGATTCAATACATCGTCCTCCAGCCGACTTGTCTCCGAGGTAGTATTGCTGTCCCGGGCACCTTTTGGTCGTTCTTTTATGAGTCTAGTTTATCGAATCAGGCGCAAAACTGACAGTTAATTGTAACGTTCAGAGCCTCTTAATGACGATGGAACACACAAATTGCGTCGCGATTCAATACATCGTCCTCCAGCCGACTTGTCTCCAAGGGTCTAGTGCAGCCTCGGGCACCCTATGGTCGTTCTCCTGTGAGTCTAGATTTTCGAATCCGACGCAAAACTGACAGTTCATTCTAACGTTCAGAGCCTCTTAATGACGATGGAACACACAAATTGCGTCGCGATTCAATACATCGTCCTCCAGCCGACTTGTCTCCAAGGGTCTAGCGCTGAATCGGGCACCTTATGGTCGTTCTCCTGTGACTCTAGTTTTCCGAAAACGACGCAAAACTGACAGTTAATTGTATCGTTCAGAGCCTGATAATGACGATGGAACACACAATTTGCGTCGCGATTCAATACATCGTCCTCCAGCCGACTTGTCTCCGAGGTAGTATTGCTGTCCCGGGCACCTTTTGGTCGTTCTCCTATGAGTCTAGTTTATCGAATCAGGCGCTAAACTGACAGTTAATTGTAACGTTCAGAGCCTCTTAATGACGATGGAACACACAAATTTTGGCGCGATTCAATACATCGTCCTACAGCCGCCCTGTCTCCAAGGGTCTCTTGCTGCCTCGTGCACGCTATGGTCGTTCTCCTGTGAGTCTTGTTTTCCGAAAACGACGCAAAACTGACAGTTAATTGTAACGTTCAGAGCCTCTAAATGACGATGGAACACACAATTTGCGTCGCGATTCAATACATCGCCCTCCAGCCGACTTGTCTCCGAGGTAGTATTGCTGTCCCGGGCACCTTATGGTCGTTCTCCTATGAGTCTAGTTTATCGAATCAGGCGCAAAACTGACAGTTAATTGTAACGTTCAGAGCCTCTTAATGACGATGGAACACACAAATTGCGTCGCGATTCAATACATCGTCCTCCAGCCGACTTGTCTCCAAGGGTCTAGCGCTGCCTCGGGCACCTTATGGTCCTTCTCCTGTGAATCTAGTTTTCCGAAAACGACGCAAAACTCACTGTTAATTGTATCGTTCAGAGCCTGATAATGACGATGGAACACACAATTTGCGTCGCGATTCAATACCACGTCCTCCAGCCGACTTGCCTCCGAGGTAGTATTGCTGTCCCGGGCACCTTTTGTTCGTTCTCCTATGAGTCTAGTTTATCGAATCAGGCGCTAAACTGACAGTTAATTGTAACGTTCAGAGCCTCTTAATGACGATGGAACACACAAATTTTGGCGCGATTCAATACATCGTCCTACAGCCGCCCTGTCTCCAAGGGTCTCTTGCTGCCTCGTGCACGCTATGGTCGTTCTCCTATGAGTCTAGTTTATCGAATACGGCGCAAAACTGACAGTTAATTGTAACGTTCAGAGCCTCTTAATGACGATGGAACACACAAATTGCGTCGCGATTCAATACTTCGTCCTCCAGCCGACTTGTCTCCAAGCGTCTAGTGCTGCCTCGGGCACCTTATGGTCGTTCTCCTGTGAGTTTACATTTTCGAATCCGACGCAAAACTGACAGTTAATTGTAACGTTCAGAGCCTCTTAATGAAGATGGAACACACAAATTGCGTCGCGATTCAATACATCGTCCTCCAGCCGACTTGTCTCCGAGGTAGTATTGCTGTCCCGGGCACCTTTTGGTCGTTCTACTATGAGTCTAGTTTATCGAATCAGGCGCAAAACTGACAGTTAATTGTATCGTTCAGAGCCTCTTAATGACGATGGAACACACAAAATGCGTCGCGATTCAATACTTCGTCCGCCAGCCGACTTGTCTCCAAGCGTCTAGTGCTGCCTCGTGCACCTTATGGTCGTTCTTCTGAGAGTCTACATTTTCGAATCCGACGCAAAACTGACAGTTAATTGTAACGTTCAGAGCCACTTAATGACGATGGAACACACAAATTGCGTCGCGATTCAATACATCGTCCTCCAGCCGACTTGTCTCCGAGGTAGTATTGCTGTCCCGGGCACCTTTTGGTCGTTCTCCTATGAGTCTAGTTTATCGAATCAGGCGCAAAACTGACAGTTAATTGTAACGTTCAGAGCCTCTTAATGACGATGGAACACACAAAATGCGTCGCGATTCAATACTTCGTCCTACAGCCGACCTGTCTCCAAGCGTCTAGTGCTGCCTCGGGCACCTGATGGTCGTTCTTCTGTGAGTCTAGATTTTCGAATCCGACGCAAAACTTACAGATAATTGTAACGTTCAGAGCCTCTTAATGACGATGGAACACACAAATTGCGTCGCGATTCAATACATCGTCCTCCAGCCGACTTGTCTCCAAGGGTCTAATGCTGCCTCGGGCACCTTATGGTCGTTCTGCTGTGAGTCTAGATTTTCGAATCCGACGCAAAACTGACAGTTAATTGTAACGTTCAGAGCCTGATAATGACGATGGAACACACAATTTGCGTCGCGATTCAATACATCGTCGTCCAGCCGACTTGTCTCCAAAGGTCTAGCGCTGCCTCGGGCACCTTATGGTCGTTCTGCTGTGAGTCTAGATTTTCGAATCCGACGCAAAACTGACAGTTAATTGTAACGTTCAGAGCCTCTTAATGACGATGGAACACACAAATTTTGGCGCGATTCAATACATCGTCCTACAGCCGCCCTGTCTCCAAGGGTCTCTTGCTGCCTCGTGCACGCTATGGTCGTTCTCCTGTGAGTCTTGTTTTCCGAAAACGACGCAAAACTGACAGTTAATTGTAACGTTCAGAGCCTCTAAATGACGATGGAACACACAATTTGCGTCGCGATTCAATACATCGCCCTCCAGCCGACTTGTCTCCGAGGTAGTATTGCTGTCCCGGGCACCTTATGGTCGTTCTCCTATGAGTCTAGTTTATCGAATCAGGCGCAAAACTGACAGTTAATTGTAACGTTCAGAGCCTCTTAATGACGATGGAACACACAAATTGCGTCGCGATTCAATACATCGTCCTCCAGCCGACTTGTCTCCAAGGGTCTAGCGCTGCCTCGGGCACCTTATGGTCCTTCTCCTGTGAATCTAGTTTTCCGAAAACGACGCAAAACTCACTGTTAATTGTATCGTTCAGAGCCTGATAATGACGATGGAACACACAATTTGCGTCGCGATTCAATACCACGTCCTCCAGCCGACTTGCCTCCGAGGTAGTATTGCTGTCCCGGGCACCTTTTGTTCGTTCTCCTATGAGTCTAGTTTATCGAATCAGGCGCTAAACTGACAGTTAATTGTAACGTTCAGAGCCTCTTAATGACGATGGAACACACAAATTGCGTCGCGATTCAATACTTCGTCCTCCAGCTGACTTGTCTCCAAGCGTCTAGTGCTGCCTCGGGCACCTTATGGTCGTTCTTCTGTCAGTCTACATTTTCGAATCCGACGTATAACTGACAGTTAATTGTAACGTTCTGAGCCTGATAATGACGATGGAACACGCAATTTTCGTCGCGATTCAATACATCGTCCTCCAGCCGAATTGTCTCCAAGGGTCTATTGCTGCCTCGGGCACCTTATTGTCGTTCTCCTGTGAGTCTACATTTTCGAATCCGACGCAAAACTGACAGTTAATTGTAACGTTCAGAGCCTCTTAATGACGATGGAACACACAAATTGCGTCGCGATTTAAAACATCGTCCTCCAGCCGACTTGTCTCCAAGGGTCTATAGCTGCCTCGGGCACCTTATCGTCGTTCTCCTGTGAGTTTAGTTTTTCGAATCCGACGCAAAACTGACAGTTAATTGTAACGTTCAGAGCCTGTTAATGACGATGGAACACACAAACTGCGTCGCGATTCAATACATCGTCATCCAGCCGAATTGTCTCCGAGGCACCTTTTGGTCGTTCTCCTAGGAGTATAGTTTTTCGAATCCGGCGCAAAACTGACAGTTAATTGTAACGTTCAGAGCCTCTTAATGACGATGGAACACACAAATTGCGTCGCGATTCAATACATCGTCCTCCAGCCGACTTGTCTCCAAGGGTCTAGTGCTGCCTCGGGCACCTTATGGTCGTTCTCCTGTGAGTCTAGATTTTCGAATCCGACGCAAAACTGACAGTTAAATGTAACGTTCAGAGCCTCTTAATGACGATGGAACACACAAATTGCGTCGCGATTCAATACATCGTCGTCCAGCCGACTTGTCTCCAAGGGTCTAGCGCTGCCTCGGGCACCTTATGGTCGTTCTCCTGCGAGTCTAGTTTTCCGAAAACGACGCAAAACTGACAGTTAATTGTAACGTTCAGAGCCTGATAATGACGATGGAACACACAATTTGCGTCGCGATTCAATACATCGTCCTCCAGCCGACTTGTCTCCGAGGTAGTATTGCTGTCCCGGGCACCTTATGGTCGTTCTCCTATGAGTCTAGTTTATCGAATCCGGTGCAAAACTGACAGTTAATTGTAACGTTCAGAGCCTCTTAATGACGATGGAACACAGAAATTGCGTCGCGATTCAATACTTCGTCCTCCAGCCGACTTGTCTCCAAGCGTCTAGTGCTGCCTCGGGCACCTTATGGTCGTTCTCCTGTGAGTCTACATTTTCGAATCCGACGCAAAACTGACAGTTAATTGTAACGTTCAGAGCCTCTTAATGACGATGGAACACACAAAATGCGTCGAGATTCAATACTTCGTCCTCCAGCCGACTTGTCTCCAAGGGTCTAATGCTGCCTCGGGCACCTTATGGTCGTTCTGCTGTGAGTCTAGATTTTCGAATCCGACGATAAACTGACAGTTAATTGTAACGTTCAGAGCCTCTTAATGACGATGGAACACACAAATTGTGGCGCGATTCAATACATCGTCCTACAGCCGCCCTGTCTCCAAGGGTCTATTGCTGCCTCTGGCACGTTATGGTCGTTCTCCTGAGAGTCTTGTTTTCCGAAAACGACGCAAAACTGACAGTTAATTGTAACGTTCTGAGCCTGATAATGACGATGGAACAAGCAATATTCGTCGCGATTCAATACATCGTCCTCCAGCCGAATTGTCTCCAAGGGTCTATTGCTGCCTCGGGCACCTTATGGTCGTTCTCCTGTGAGTCTACATTTTCGAATCCGACGCAAAACTGACAGTTAATTGTAACGTTCAGAGCCTCTTAATGACGATGGAACACACAAATTGCGTCGCGATTCAAAACATCGTCCTCCAGCCGACTTGTCTCCGAGGCACTATTGCTGCCCCGGGCACCTTTTGGTCGTTCTCCTAGGAGTATAGTTTTTCGAATCCGGCGCAAAACTGACTGTTAATTGTAACGTTCAGAGCCTCTTAATGACGATGGAACACACAAATTGCGTCGCGATTCAATACATCGTCCTCCAGCCGACTTGTCTCCAAGGGTCTAGTGCTGCCTCGGGCACCTTATGGTCGTTCTCCTGTGAGTCTAGATTTTCGAATCCGACGCAAAACTGACAGTTAATTGTAACGTTCAGAGCCTCTTAATGACGATGGAACACACAAATTGCGTCGCGATTCAATACATCGTCGTCCAGCCGACTTGTCTCCAAGGGTCTAGCGCTGCCTCGGGCACCTTATGGTCGTTCTCCTGTGAGTCTAGTTTTCCGAAAACGACGCAAAACTGACAGTTAATTGTAACGTTCAGAGCCTGATAATGACGATGGAACACACAATTTGCGTCGCGATTCAATACATCGTCCTCCAGCCGACTTGTATCCGAGGTAGTATTGCTGTCCCGGGCACCTTTTGGTCGTTCTCCTATGAGTCTAGTTTATCGAATACGGCGCAAAACTGACAGTTAATTGTAACGTTCAGAGCCTCTTAATGACGATGGAACACACAAATTGCGTCGCGATTCAATACTTCGTCCTCCAGCCGACTTGTCTCCAAGCGTCTAGTGCTGCCTCGGGCACCTTATGGTCGTTCTCCTGTGAGTTTACATTTTCGAATCCGACGCAAAACTGACAGTTAATTGTAACGTTCAGAGCCTCTTAATGAAGATGGAACACACAAATTGCGTCGCGATTCAATACATCGTCCTCCAGCCGACTTGTCTCCGAGGTAGTATTGCTGTCCCGGGCACCTTTTGGTCGTTCTACTATGAGTCTAGTTTATCGAATCAGGCGCAAAACTGACAGTTAATTGTATCGTTCAGAGCCTCTTAATGACGATGGAACACACAAAATGCGTCGCGATTCAATACTTCGTCCGCCAGCCGACTTGTCTCCAAGCGTCTAGTGCTGCCTCGTGCACCTTATGGTCGTTCTTCTGAGAGTCTACATTTTCGAATCCGACGCAAAACTGACAGTTAATTGTAACGTTCAGAGCCACTTAATGACGATGGAACACACAAATTGCGTCGCGATTCAATACATCGTCCTCCAGCCGACTTGTCTCCGAGGTAGTATTGCTGTCCCGGGCACCTTTTGGTCGTTCTCCTATGAGTCTAGTTTATCGAATCAGGCGCAAAACTGACAGTTAATTGTAACGTTCAGAGCCTCTTAATGACGATGGAACACACAAAATGCGTCGCGATTCAATACTTCGTCCTACAGCCGACCTGTCTCCAAGCGTCTAGTGCTGCCTCGGGCACCTGATGGTCGTTCTTCTGTGAGTCTAGATTTTCGAATCCGACGCAAAACTTACAGATAATTGTAACGTTCAGAGCCTCTTAATGACGATGGAACACACAAATTGCGTCGCGATTCAATACATCGTCCTCCAGCCGACTTGTCTCCAAGGGTCTAATGCTGCCTCGGGCACCTTATGGTCGTTCTGCTGTGAGTCTAGATTTTCGAATCCGACGCAAAACTGACAGTTAATTGTAACGTTCAGAGCCTGATAATGACGATGGAACACACAATTTGCGTCGCGATTCAATACCACGTCCTCCAGCCGACTTGCCTCCGAGGTAGTATTGCTGTCCCGGGCACCTTTTGTTCGTTCTCCTATGAGTCTAGTTTATCGAATCAGGCGCTAAACTGACAGTTAATTGTAACGTTCAGAGCCTCTTAATGACGATGGAACACACAATTTGCGTCGCGATTCAATACATCGTCGTCCAGCCGACTTGTCTCCAAAGGTCTAGCGCTGCCTCGGGCACCTTATGGTCGTTCTGCTGTGAGTCTAGATTTTCGAATCCGACGCAAAACTGACAGTTAATTGTAACGTTCAGAGCCTCTTAATGACGATGGAACACACAAATTTTGGCGCGATTCAATACATCGTCCTACAGCCGCCCTGTCTCCAAGGGTCTCTTGCTGCCTCGTGCACGCTATGGTCGTTCTCCTGTGAGTCTTGTTTTCCGAAAACGACGCAAAACTGACAGTTAATTGTAACGTTCAGAGCCTCTAAATGACGATGGAACACACAATTTGCGTCGCGATTCAATACATCGCCCTCCAGCCGACTTGTCTCCGAGGTAGTATTGCTGTCCCGGGCACCTTTTGGTCGTTCTACTATGAGTCTAGTTTATCGAATCAGGCGCAAAACTGACAGTTAATTGTATCGTTCAGAGCCTCTTAATGACGATGGAACACACAAAATGCGTCGCGATTCAATACTTCGTCCGCCAGCCGACTTGTCTCCAAGCGTCTAGTGCTGCCTCGTGCACCTTATGGTCGTTCTTCTGAGAGTCTACATTTTCGAATCCGACGCAAAACTGACAGTTAATTGTAACGTTCAGAGCCACTTAATGACGATGGAACACACAAATTGCGTCGCGATTCAATACATCGTCCTCCAGCCGACTTGTCTCCGAGGTAGTATTGCTGTCCCGGGCACCTTTTGGTCGTTCTCCTATGAGTCTAGTTTATCGAATCAGGCGCAAAACTGACAGTTAATTGTAACGTTCAGAGCCTCTTAATGACGATGGAACACACAAAATGCGTCGCGATTCAATACTTCGTCCTACAGCCGACCTGTCTCCAAGCGTCTAGTGCTGCCTCGGGCACCTGATGGTCGTTCTTCTGTGAGTCTAGATTTTCGAATCCGACGCAAAACTTACAGATAATTGTAACGTTCAGAGCCTCTTAATGACGATGGAACACACAAATTGCGTCGCGATTCAATACATCGTCCTCCAGCCGACTTGTCTCCAAGGGTCTAATGCTGCCTCGGGCACCTTATGGTCGTTCTGCTGTGAGTCTAGATTTTCGAATCCGACGCAAAACTGACAGTTAATTGTAACGTTCTGAGCCTGATAATGACGATGGAACAAGCAATTTTCGTCGCGATTCAATACATCGTCCTCCAGCCGAATTGTCTCCAAGGGTCTATTGCTGCCTCGGGCACCTTATGGTCGTTCTTATGTGAGTCTACATTTTTGAATCCGACGCAAAACTGACAGTTAATTGTAACGTTCAGAGCCTCTTAATGACGATGGAACACACAAATTGCTTCGCGATTCAAAACATCGTCCTCCAGCCGACTTGTCTCCGAGGTACTATTGCTGCCCCGGGCACCGTTTGGTCGTTCTCCTAGGAGTATAGTTTTTCGAATCCGGCGCAAAACTGACAGTTAATTGTAACGTTCAGAGCCTCTTAATGACGATGGAACACACAAATTGCGTCGCGATTCAATACATCGTCCTCCAGCCGACTTGTCTCCGAGGTAGTATTGCTGTCCCGGGCACCTTTTGGTCGTTCTTTTATGAGTCTAGTTTATCGAATCAGGCGCAAAACTGACAGTTAATTGTAACGTTCAGAGCCTCTTAATGACGATGGAACACACAAATTGCGTCGCGATTCAATACATCGTCCTCCAGCCGACTTGTCTCCAAGGGTCTAGTGCAGCCTCGGGCACCCTATGGTCGTTCTCCTGTGAGTCTAGATTTTCGAATCCGACGCAAAACTGACAGTTCATTCTAACGTTCAGAGCCTCTTAATGACGATGGAACACACAAATTGCGTCGCGATTCAATACATCGTCCTCCAGCCGACTTGTCTCCAAGGGTCTAGCGCTGAATCGGGCACCTTATGGTCGTTCTCCTGTGACTCTAGTTTTCCGAAAACGACGCAAAACTGACAGTTAATTGTATCGTTCAGAGCCTGATAATGACGATGGAACACACAATTTGCGTCGCGATTCAATACATCGTCCTCCAGCCGACTTGTCTCCGAGGTAGTATTGCTGTCCCGGGCACCTTTTGGTCGTTCTCCTATGAGTCTAGTTTATCGAATCAGGCGCTAAACTGACAGTTAATTGTAACGTTCAGAGCCTCTTAATGACGATGGAACACACAAATTTTGGCGCGATTCAATACATCGTCCTACAGCCGCCCTGTCTCCAAGGGTCTCTTGCTGCCTCGTGCACGCTATGGTCGTTCTCCTGTGAGTCTTGTTTTCCGAAAACGACGCAAAACTGACAGTTAATTGTAACGTTCAGAGCCTCTAAATGACGATGGAACACACAATTTGCGTCGCGATTCAATACATCGCCCTCCAGCCGACTTGTCTCCGAGGTAGTATTGCTGTCCCGGGCACCTTATGGTCGTTCTCCTATGAGTCTAGTTTATCGAATCAGGCGCAAAACTGACAGTTAATTGTAACGTTCAGAGCCTCTTAATGACGATGGAACACACAAATTGCGTCGCGATTCAATACATCGTCCTCCAGCCGACTTGTCTCCAAGGGTCTAGCGCTGCCTCGGGCACCTTATGGTCCTTCTCCTGTGAATCTAGTTTTCCGAAAACGACGCAAAACTCACTGTTAATTGTATCGTTCAGAGCCTGATAATGACGATGGAACACACAATTTGCGTCGCGATTCAATACCACGTCCTCCAGCCGACTTGCCTCCGAGGTAGTATTGCTGTCCCGGGCACCTTTTGTTCGTTCTCCTATGAGTCTAGTTTATCGAATCAGGCGCTAAACTGACAGTTAATTGTAACGTTCAGAGCCTCTTAATGACGATGGAACACACAAATTGCGTCGCGATTCAATACTTCGTCCTCCAGCTGACTTGTCTCCAAGCGTCTAGTGCTGCCTCGGGCACCTTATGGTCGTTCTTCTGTCAGTCTACATTTTCGAATCCGACGTATAACTGACAGTTAATTGTAACGTTCTGAGCCTGATAATGACGATGGAACACGCAATTTTCGTCGCGATTCAATACATCGTCCTCCAGCCGAATTGTCTCCAAGGGTCTATTGCTGCCTCGGGCACCTTATTGTCGTTCTCCTGTGAGTCTACATTTTCGAATCCGACGCAAAACTGACAGTTAATTGTAACGTTCAGAGCCTCTTAATGACGATGGAACACACAAATTGCGTCGCGATTTAAAACATCGTCCTCCAGCCGACTTGTCTCCAAGGGTCTATAGCTGCCTCGGGCACCTTATCGTCGTTCTCCTGTGAGTTTAGTTTTTCGAATCCGACGCAAAACTGACAGTTAATTGTAACGTTCAGAGCCTGTTAATGACGATGGAACACACAAACTGCGTCGCGATTCAATACATCGTCATCCAGCCGAATTGTCTCCGAGGCACCTTTTGGTCGTTCTCCTAGGAGTATAGTTTTTCGAATCCGGCGCAAAACTGACAGTTAATTGTAACGTTCAGAGCCTCTTAATGACGATGGAACACACAAATTGCGTCGCGATTCAATACATCGTCCTCCAGCCGACTTGTCTCCAAGGGTCTAGTGCTGCCTCGGGCACCTTATGGTCGTTCTCCTGTGAGTCTAGATTTTCGAATCCGACGCAAAACTGACAGTTAAATGTAACGTTCAGAGCCTCTTAATGACGATGGAACACACAAATTGCGTCGCGATTCAATACATCGTCGTCCAGCCGACTTGTCTCCAAGGGTCTAGCGCTGCCTCGGGCACCTTATGGTCGTTCTCCTGCGAGTCTAGTTTTCCGAAAACGACGCAAAACTGACAGTTAATTGTAACGTTCAGAGCCTGATAATGACGATGGAACACACAATTTGCGTCGCGATTCAATACATCGTCCTCCAGCCGACTTGTCTCCGAGGTAGTATTGCTGTCCCGGGCACCTTATGGTCGTTCTCCTATGAGTCTAGTTTATCGAATCCGGTGCAAAACTGACAGTTAATTGTAACGTTCAGAGCCTCTTAATGACGATGGAACACAGAAATTGCGTCGCGATTCAATACTTCGTCCTCCAGCCGACTTGTCTCCAAGCGTCTAGTGCTGCCTCGGGCACCTTATGGTCGTTCTCCTGTGAGTCTACATTTTCGAATCCGACGCAAAACTGACAGTTAATTGTAACGTTCAGAGCCTCTTAATGACGATGGAACACACAAAATGCGTCGAGATTCAATACTTCGTCCTCCAGCCGACTTGTCTCCAAGGGTCTAATGCTGCCTCGGGCACCTTATGGTCGTTCTGCTGTGAGTCTAGATTTTCGAATCCGACGATAAACTGACAGTTAATTGTAACGTTCAGAGCCTCTTAATGACGATGGAACACACAAATTGTGGCGCGATTCAATACATCGTCCTACAGCCGCCCTGTCTCCAAGGGTCTATTGCTGCCTCTGGCACGTTATGGTCGTTCTCCTGTGAGTCTTGTTTTCCGAAAACGACGCAAAACTGACAGTTAATTGTAACGTTCTGAGCCTGATAATGACGATGGAACAAGCAATATTCGTCGCGATTCAATACATCGTCCTCCAGCCGAATTGTCTCCAAGGGTCTATTGCTGCCTCGGGCACCTTATGGTCGTTCTCCTGTGAGTCTACATTTTCGAATCCGACGCAAAACTGACAGTTAATTGTAACGTTCAGAGCCTCTTAATGACGATGGAACACACAAATTGCGTCGCGATTCAAAACATCGTCCTCCAGCCGACTTGTCTCCGAGGCACTATTGCTGCCCCGGGCACCTTTTGGTCGTTCTCCTAGGAGTATAGTTTTTCGAATCCGGCGCAAAACTGACTGTTAATTGTAACGTTCAGAGCCTCTTAATGACGATGGAACACACAAATTGCGTCGCGATTCAATACATCGTCCTCCAGCCGACTTGTCTCCAAGGGTCTAGTGCTGCCTCGGGCACCTTATGGTCGTTCTCCTGTGAGTCTAGATTTTCGAATCCGACGCAAAACTGACAGTTAATTGTAACGTTCAGAGCCTCTTAATGACGATGGAACACACAAATTGCGTCGCGATTCAATACATCGTCGTCCAGCCGACTTGTCTCCAAGGGTCTAGCGCTGCCTCGGGCACCTTATGGTCGTTCTCCTGTGAGTCTAGTTTTCCGAAAACGACGCAAAACTGACAGTTAATTGTAACGTTCAGAGCCTGATAATGACGATGGAACACACAATTTGCGTCGCGATTCAATACATCGTCCTCCAGCCGACTTGTATCCGAGGTAGTATTGCTGTCCCGGGCACCTTTTGGTCGTTCTCCTATGAGTCTAGTTTATCGAATACGGCGCAAAACTGACAGTTAATTGTAACGTTCAGAGCCTCTTAATGACGATGGAACACACAAATTGCGTCGCGATTCAATACTTCGTCCTCCAGCCGACTTGTCTCCAAGCGTCTAGTGCTGCCTCGGGCACCTTATGGTCGTTCTCCTGTGAGTTTACATTTTCGAATCCGACGCAAAACTGACAGTTAATTGTAACGTTCAGAGCCTCTTAATGAAGATGGAACACACAAATTGCGTCGCGATTCAATACATCGTCCTCCAGCCGACTTGTCTCCGAGGTAGTATTGCTGTCCCGGGCACCTTTTGGTCGTTCTACTATGAGTCTAGTTTATCGAATCAGGCGCAAAACTGACAGTTAATTGTATCGTTCAGAGCCTCTTAATGACGATGGAACACACAAAATGCGTCGCGATTCAATACTTCGTCCGCCAGCCGACTTGTCTCCAAGCGTCTAGTGCTGCCTCGTGCACCTTATGGTCGTTCTTCTGAGAGTCTACATTTTCGAATCCGACGCAAAACTGACAGTTAATTGTAACGTTCAGAGCCACTTAATGACGATGGAACACACAAATTGCGTCGCGATTCAATACATCGTCCTCCAGCCGACTTGTCTCCGAGGTAGTATTGCTGTCCCGGGCACCTTTTGGTCGTTCTCCTATGAGTCTAGTTTATCGAATCAGGCGCAAAACTGACAGTTAATTGTAACGTTCAGAGCCTCTTAATGACGATGGAACACACAAAATGCGTCGCGATTCAATACTTCGTCCTACAGCCGACCTGTCTCCAAGCGTCTAGTGCTGCCTCGGGCACCTGATGGTCGTTCTTCTGTGAGTCTAGATTTTCGAATCCGACGCAAAACTTACAGATAATTGTAACGTTAAGAGCCTCTTAATGACGATGGAACACACAAATTGCGTCGCGATTCAATACATCGTCCTCCAGCCGACTTGTCTCCAAGGGTCTAATGCTGCCTCGGGCACCTTATGGTCGTTCTGCTGTGAGTCTAGATTTTCGAATCCGACGCAAAACTGACAGTTAATTGTAACGTTCAGAGCCTGATAATGACGATGGAACACACAATTTGCGTCGCGATTCAATACATCGTCGTCCAGCCGACTTGTCTCCAAAGGTCTAGCGCTGCCTCGGGCACCTTATGGTCGTTCTGCTGTGAGTCTAGATTTTCGAATCCGACGCAAAACTGACAGTTAATTGTAACGTTCAGAGCCTCTTAATGACGATGGAACACACAAATTTTGGCGCGATTCAATACATCGTCCTACAGCCGCCCTGTCTCCAAGGGTCTCTTGCTGCCTCGTGCACGCTATGGTCGTTCTCCTGTGAGTCTTGTTTTCCGAAAACGACGCAAAACTGACAGTTAATTGTAACGTTCAGAGCCTCTAAATGACGATGGAACACACAATTTGCGTCGCGATTCAATACATCGCCCTCCAGCCGACTTGTCTCCGAGGTAGTATTGCTGTCCCGGGCACCTTATGGTCGTTCTCCTATGAGTCTAGTTTATCGAATCAGGCGCAAAACTGACAGTTAATTGTAACGTTCAGAGCCTCTTAATGACGATGGAACACACAAATTGCGTCGCGATTCAATACATCGTCCTCCAGCCGACTTGTCTCCAAGGGTCTAGCGCTGCCTCGGGCACCTTATGGTCCTTCTCCTGTGAATCTAGTTTTCCGAAAACGACGCAAAACTCACTGTTAATTGTATCGTTCAGAGCCTGATAATGACGATGGAACACACAATTTGCGTCGCGATTCAATACCACGTCCTCCAGCCGACTTGCCTCCGAGGTAGTATTGCTGTCCCGGGCACCTTTTGTTCGTTCTCCTATGAGTCTAGTTTATCGAATCAGGCGCTAAACTGACAGTTAATTGTAACGTTCAGAGCCTCTTAATGACGATGGAACACACAAATTGCGTCGCGATTCAATACTTCGTCCTCCAGCTGACTTGTCTCCAAGCGTCTAGTGCTGCCTCGGGCACCTTATGGTCGTTCTTCTGTCAGTCTACATTTTCGAATCCGACGTATAACTGACAGTTAATTGTAACGTTCTGAGCCTGATAATGACGATGGAACACGCAATTTTCGTCGCGATTCAATACATCGTCCTCCAGCCGAATTGTCTCCAAGGGTCTATTGCTGCCTCGGGCACCTTATTGTCGTTCTCCTGTGAGTCTACATTTTCGAATCCGACGCAAAACTGACAGTTAATTGTAACGTTCAGAGCCTCTTAATGACGATGGAACACACAAATTGCGTCGCGATTTAAAACATCGTCCTCCAGCCGACTTGTCTCCAAGGGTCTATAGCTGCCTCGGGCACCTTATCGTCGTTCTCCTGTGAGTTTAGTTTTTCGAATCCGACGCAAAACTGACAGTTAATTGTAACGTTCAGAGCCTGTTAATGACGATGGAACACACAAACTGCGTCGCGATTCAATACATCGTCATCCAGCCGAATTGTCTCCGAGGCACCTTTTGGTCGTTCTCCTAGGAGTATAGTTTTTCGAATCCGGCGCAAAACTGACAGTTAATTGTAACGTTCAGAGCCTCTTAATGACGATGGAACACACAAATTGCGTCGCGATTCAATACATCGTCCTCCAGCCGACTTGTCTCCAAGGGTCTAGTGCTGCCTCGGGCACCTTATGGTCGTTCTCCTGTGAGTCTAGATTTTCGAATCCGACGCAAAACTGACAGTTAAATGTAACGTTCAGAGCCTCTTAATGACGATGGAACACACAAATTGCGTCGCGATTCAATACATCGTCGTCCAGCCGACTTGTCTCCAAGGGTCTAGCGCTGCCTCGGGCACCTTATGGTCGTTCTCCTGCGAGTCTAGTTTTCCGAAAACGACGCAAAACTGACAGTTAATTGTAACGTTCAGAGCCTGATAATGACGATGGAACACACAATTTGCGTCGCGATTCAATACATCGTCCTCCAGCCGACTTGTCTCCGAGGTAGTATTGCTGTCCCGGGCACCTTATGGTCGTTCTCCTATGAGTCTAGTTTATCGAATCCGGTGCAAAACTGACAGTTAATTGTAACGTTCAGAGCCTCTTAATGACGATGGAACACAGAAATTGCGTCGCGATTCAATACTTCGTCCTCCAGCCGACTTGTCTCCAAGCGTCTAGTGCTGCCTCGGGCACCTTATGGTCGTTCTCCTGTGAGTCTACATTTTCGAATCCGACGCAAAACTGACAGTTAATTGTAACGTTCAGAGCCTCTTAATGACGATGGAACACACAAAATGCGTCGAGATTCAATACTTCGTCCTCCAGCCGACTTGTCTCCAAGGGTCTAATGCTGCCTCGGGCACCTTATGGTCGTTCTGCTGTGAGTCTAGATTTTCGAATCCGACGATAAACTGACAGTTAATTGTAACGTTCAGAGCCTCTTAATGACGATGGAACACACAAATTGTGGCGCGATTCAATACATCGTCCTACAGCCGCCCTGTCTCCAAGGGTCTATTGCTGCCTCTGGCACGTTATGGTCGTTCTCCTGTGAGTCTTGTTTTCCGAAAACGACGCAAAACTGACAGTTAATTGTAACGTTCTGAGCCTGATAATGACGATGGAACAAGCAATATTCGTCGCGATTCAATACATCGTCCTCCAGCCGAATTGTCTCCAAGGGTCTATTGCTGCCTCGGGCACCTTATGGTCGTTCTCCTGTGAGTCTACATTTTCGAATCCGACGCAAAACTGACAGTTAATTGTAACGTTCAGAGCCTCTTAATGACGATGGAACACACAAATTGCGTCGCGATTCAAAACATCGTCCTCCAGCCGACTTGTCTCCGAGGCACTATTGCTGCCCCGGGCACCTTTTGGTCGTTCTCCTAGGAGTATAGTTTTTCGAATCCGGCGCAAAACTGACTGTTAATTGTAACGTTCAGAGCCTCTTAATGACGATGGAACACACAAATTGCGTCGCGATTCAATACATCGTCCTCCAGCCGACTTGTCTCCAAGGGTCTAGTGCTGCCTCGGGCACCTTATGGTCGTTCTCCTGTGAGTCTAGATTTTCGAATCCGACGCAAAACTGACAGTTAATTGTAACGTTCAGAGCCTCTTAATGACGATGGAACACACAAATTGCGTCGCGATTCAATACATCGTCGTCCAGCCGACTTGTCTCCAAGGGTCTAGCGCTGCCTCGGGCACCTTATGGTCGTTCTCCTGTGAGTCTAGTTTTCCGAAAACGACGCAAAACTGACAGTTAATTGTAACGTTCAGAGCCTGATAATGACGATGGAACACACAATTTGCGTCGCGATTCAATACATCGTCCTCCAGCCGACTTGTATCCGAGGTAGTATTGCTGTCCCGGGCACCTTTTGGTCGTTCTCCTATGAGTCTAGTTTATCGAATACGGCGCAAAACTGACAGTTAATTGTAACGTTCAGAGCCTCTTAATGACGATGGAACACACAAATTGCGTCGCGATTCAATACTTCGTCCTCCAGCCGACTTGTCTCCAAGCGTCTAGTGCTGCCTCGGGCACCTTATGGTCGTTCTCCTGTGAGTTTACATTTTCGAATCCGACGCAAAACTGACAGTTAATTGTAACGTTCAGAGCCTCTTAATGAAGATGGAACACACAAATTGCGTCGCGATTCAATACATCGTCCTCCAGCCGACTTGTCTCCGAGGTAGTATTGCTGTCCCGGGCACCTTTTGGTCGTTCTACTATGAGTCTAGTTTATCGAATCAGGCGCAAAACTGACAGTTAATTGTATCGTTCAGAGCCTCTTAATGACGATGGAACACACAAAATGCGTCGCGATTCAATACTTCGTCCGCCAGCCGACTTGTCTCCAAGCGTCTAGTGCTGCCTCGTGCACCTTATGGTCGTTCTTCTGAGAGTCTACATTTTCGAATCCGACGCAAAACTGACAGTTAATTGTAACGTTCAGAGCCACTTAATGACGATGGAACACACAAATTGCGTCGCGATTCAATACATCGTCCTCCAGCCGACTTGTCTCCGAGGTAGTATTGCTGTCCCGGGCACCTTTTGGTCGTTCTCCTATGAGTCTAGTTTATCGAATCAGGCGCAAAACTGACAGTTAATTGTAACGTTCAGAGCCTCTTAATGACGATGGAACACACAAAATGCGTCGCGATTCAATACTTCGTCCTACAGCCGACCTGTCTCCAAGCGTCTAGTGCTGCCTCGGGCACCTGATGGTCGTTCTTCTGTGAGTCTAGATTTTCGAATCCGACGCAAAACTTACAGATAATTGTAACGTTCAGAGCCTCTTAATGACGATGGAACACACAAATTGCGTCGCGATTCAATACATCGTCCTCCAGCCGACTTGTCTCCAAGGGTCTAATGCTGCCTCGGGCACCTTATGGTCGTTCTGCTGTGAGTCTAGATTTTCGAATCCGACGCAAAACTGACAGTTAATTGTAACGTTCTGAGCCTGATAATGACGATGGAACAAGCAATTTTCGTCGCGATTCAATACATCGTCCTCCAGCCGAATTGTCTCCAAGGGTCTATTGCTGCCTCGGGCACCTTATGGTCGTTCTTATGTGAGTCTACATTTTTGAATCCGACGCAAAACTGACAGTTAATTGTAACGTTCAGAGCCTCTTAATGACGATGGAACACACAAATTGCTTCGCGATTCAAAACATCGTCCTCCAGCCGACTTGTCTCCGAGGTACTATTGCTGCCCCGGGCACCGTTTGGTCGTTCTCCTAGGAGTATAGTTTTTCGAATCCGGCGCAAAACTGACAGTTAATTGTAACGTTCAGAGCCTCTTAATGACGATGGAACACACAAATTGCGTCGCGATTCAATACATCGTCCTCCAGCCGACTTGTCTCCGAGGTAGTATTGCTGTCCCGGGCACCTTTTGGTCGTTCTTTTATGAGTCTAGTTTATCGAATCAGGCGCAAAACTGACAGTTAATTGTAACGTTCAGAGCCTCTTAATGACGATGGAACACACAAATTGCGTCGCGATTCAATACATCGTCCTCCAGCCGACTTGTCTCCAAGGGTCTAGTGCAGCCTCGGGCACCCTATGGTCGTTCTCCTGTGAGTCTAGATTTTCGAATCCGACGCAAAACTGACAGTTCATTCTAACGTTCAGAGCCTCTTAATGACGATGGAACACACAAATTGCGTCGCGATTCAATACATCGTCCTCCAGCCGACTTGTCTCCAAGGGTCTAGCGCTGAATCGGGCACCTTATGGTCGTTCTCCTGTGACTCTAGTTTTCCGAAAACGACGCAAAACTGACAGTTAATTGTATCGTTCAGAGCCTGATAATGACGATGGAACACACAATTTGCGTCGCGATTCAATACATCGTCCTCCAGCCGACTTGTCTCCGAGGTAGTATTGCTGTCCCGGGCACCTTTTGGTCGTTCTCCTATGAGTCTAGTTTATCGAATCAGGCGCTAAACTGACAGTTAATTGTAACGTTCAGAGCCTCTTAATGACGATGGAACACACAAATTGCGTCGCGATTCAATACTTCGTCCTCCAGCCGACTTGCCTCCAAGCGTCTAGTGCTGCCTCGGGCACCTTATGGTCGTTCTTCTGTCAGTCTAGATTTTCGAATCCGACGCAAAACTGACAGTTAATTGTAACGTTCTGAGCCTGATAATGACGACGGAAAAAGCAATTTTCGTCGCGATTCAATACATCGTCCTCCAGCCGAATTGTCTCCAAGGGTCTATTGCTGCCTCGGGCACCTTATGGTCGTTCTCCTGTGAGTCTACATTTTCGAATCCGACGCAAAACTGACAGTTAATTGTAACGTTCAGAGCCTCTTAATGACGATGGAACACACAAATTGCTTCGCGATTCAAAACATCGTCCTCCAGCCGACTTGTCTCCGAGGTACTATTGCTGCCCCGGGCACCTTTTGGTCGTTCTCCTAGGAGTATAGTTTTTCGAATCCGGCGCAAAACTGACAGTTAATTGTAACGTTCAGAGCCTCTTAATGACGATGGAACACACAAATTGCGTCGCGATTCAATACATCGTCCTCCAGCCGACTTGTCTCCAAGGGTCTAGTGCTGCCTCGGGCACCTTTATGGTCGTTCTCCTGTGAGTCTAGATATTCGAATCCGACGCAAAACTGACAGTTAATTGTAACGTTCAGAGCCTCTTAATGACGATGGAACACACAAATTGCGTCGCGATTCAATACATCGTCGTCCAGCCGACTTGTCTCCAAGGGTCTAGCGCTGCCTCGGTCACCTTATGGTCGTTCTCCTGTGAGTCTAGTTTTCCGAAAACGACGCAAAACTGATAGTTAATTGTAACGTTCAGAGCCTGATAATGACGATGGAACACACAATTTGCGTCGCGATTCAATACATCGTCCTCCAGCCGACTTGTCTCCGAGGTAGTATTGCTGTCCCGGGCACCTTTTGGTCGTTCTCCTATGAGTCTAGATTATCGAATCCGGCGCAAAACTGACAGTTAATTGTAACGTTCAGAGCCTCTTAATGACGATGGAACACACGAATTGCGTCGCGAATCAATACTTCGTCCTCCAGCAGACTTGTCTCCAAGCGTCTAGTGCTGCCTCGGGCACCTTGTGGTCGTTCTCCTGTGAGTCTACATTTTCGAATCCGACGCAAAACTGACAGTTAATTGTAACGTTCAGAGCCTCTTAATGACGATGGAACACACAAATTGCGTCGCGATTCAATACATCGTCCTCCAGCCGACTTGTCTCCGAGGTAGTATTGTTGTCCCGGGCACCTTTTGGTCGTTCTCCTATGAGTCTAGTTTATCGAATCAGGCGCAAAACTGACAGTTAATTGTAACGTTCAGAGCCTCTTAATGACGATGGAACACACAAATTGCGTCGCGATTCAATACATCGTCCTCCAGCCGACTTGTCTCCAAGGGTCTAGTGCTGCCTCGGGCACCTTATGGTCGTTCTGCTGTGAGTCTAGATTTTCGAATCCGACGCAAAACTGACAGTTAATTGTAACGTTCAGAGCCTCTTAATGACGATGGAACACACAAATTGTGGCGCGATTCAATACATCGTCCTACAGCCGCCCTGTCTCCAAGGGTCTCTTGCTGCCTCGGGCACGTTATGGTCGTTCTCCTGTGAGTCTTGTTTTCCGAAAACGACGCAAAACTGACAGTTAATTGTAACGTTCAGAGCCTGATAATGACGATGGAACATACAATTTGCGTCGCGAATCAATACATTGTCCTCCAGCCGACTTGTCTCCGAGGTAGTATTGCTGTCCCGGGCACCTTTTGGTCGTTCTCCTATGAGTCTAGTTTATCGAATCAGGCGCAAAACTGACAGTTAATTGTAACGTTCAGAGCCTCTTAATGACGATGGAACACACAAATTGCGTCGCGATTCAATATATCGTCCTCCAGCCGAATTGCTTCCGAGGTACTATTGTTGCCCCGGGCACCTTTTGGTCGTTCTCCTAGGAGTATAGTTTTTCGAATCCGGCGCAAAACTGACAGTTAATTGTAACGTTCAGAGCCTCTTAATGACGATGGAACACACAAATTGCGTCGCGATTCAATACATCGTCCTCCAGCCGACTTGTCTCCAAGGGTCTAATGCAGCCTCGGGCACCTTATGGTCGTTCTGCTGTGAGTCTAGATTTTCGAATCCGACGCAAAACTGACAGTTAATTGTAACGTTCAGAGCCTCTTAATGACGATGGAACACACAAATTGTGGCGCGATTCAATTCATCGTCCTACAGCCGCCCTGTCTCCAAGGGTCTCTTGCTGCCTCGGGCACGTTATGGTCGTTCTCCTGTGAGTCTTGTTTTCCGAAAACGACGCAAAACTGACAGTTAATTGTAACGTTCAGAGCCTGATAATGACGATGGAACACATAATTTGCGTCGCGATTCAATACATCGACCTCCAGCCGACTTGTCTCCGAGGTAGTATTGCTGTCCCGGGCACCTTTTGGTCGTTCTCCTATGAGTCTAGTTTATCGAATCAGGCGCAAAACTGACAGTTAATTGTAACGTTCAGAGCCTCTTAATGACGATGGAACACACAAATTGCGTCGCGATTCAATACATCGTCCTCCAGCCGAATTGTCTCCGAGGTACTATTGTTGCCCCAGGGACCTTTTGGTCGTTCTTCTAGGAGTATAGTTTTTCGAATCCGGCGCAAAACTGACAGTTAATTGTAACGTTCAGAGCCTCTTAATGACGATGGAAAACACAAATTGCGTCGCGATTCAATACATCGTCCTCCAGCCGACTTGTCTCCAAGGGTCTAGTGCTGCCTCGCGCACCTTATGGTCGTTCTCCTGTGAGTCTAGATTTTCGAATCCGACGCAAAACTGACAGTTAATTGTAACGTTCAGAGCCTTTTAATGACGATGGAACACACAATTTGCGTCGCGATTCAATACATCGTCCTCCAGCCGACTTGTCTCCGAGGTAGTATTGCTGTCCCGGGCACCTTTTGGTCGTTCTCCTATGAGTCTAGTTTATCGAATCAGGCGCAAAACTGACAGTTAATTGTAACGTTCAGAGCCTCTTAATGACGATGGAACACACAAATTGCGTCGCGATTCAATACATCGTCCTCCAGCCGACTTGTCTCCAAGGGTCTAGTTCTGCCTCGGGCACCTTATGGTCGTTCTTCTGTCAGTCTAGATTTTCGAATCCGACGCAAAACTGACAGTTAATTGTAACGTTCTGAGCCTGATAATGACGATGGAACAAGCAATTTTCTTCGCGATTCAATACATCGTCCTCCAGCCGAATTGTCTCCAAGGGTCTATTGCTGCCTCGGGCACCTTATGGTCGTTCTCCTGTGAGTCTACATTTTCGAATCCGACGCAAAACTGACAGTTAATTGTAACGTTCAGAGCCTCTTAATGACGATGGAACACACAAATTGCTTCGCGATTCAAAACATCGTCCTCCAGCCGACTTGTCTCCGAGGTACTATTGCTGCCCCGGGCACCGTTTGGTCGTTCTCCTAGGAGTATAGTTTTTCGAATCCGGCGCGAAACTGACAGTTAATTGTAACGTTCAGAGCCTCTTAATGACGATGGAACACACAAATTGCGTCGCGATTCAATACATCGTCCTCCAGCCGATTTGTCTCCAAGGGTCTAGTGCTGCCTCGGGCACCTTATGGTCGTTCTCCTGTGAGTCTAGATTTTCGAATCCGACGCAAAACTGACAGTTAATTGTAACGTTCAGAGCCTCTTAATGACGATGGAACACACAAATTGCGTCGCGATTCAATACATCGTCGTCCAGCCGACTTGTCTCCAAGGGTCTAGCGCTGCCTCGGGCACCTTATGGTCGTTCTGCTGTGAGTCTAGTTTTCCGAAAACGACGCAAAACTGACAGTTAATTGTAACGTTCAGAGCCTGATAATGACGATGGAACACACAATTTGCGTCGCGATTCAATACATCGTCCTCCAGCCGACTTGTCTCCGAGGTAGTATTGCTGTCCCGGGCACCTTTTGGTCGTTCTCCTATGAGTCTAGTTTATCGAATCCGGCGCAAAACTGACAGTTAATTGTAACGTTCAAAGCCTCTTAATGACGATGGAACACACAAATTGCGTCGCGATTCAATACTTCGTCCTCCAGCCGACTTGTCTCCAAGCGTCTAGTGCTGCCTCGGGCACCTTATGGTCGTTCTCCTGTGAGTCTACATTTTCGAATCCGACGCAAAACTGAATGATAATTGTAACGTTCAGAGCCTGATAATGACGATGGAACACACAAATTGCGTCGCGACTCAATACTTCGTCCTCCAGCCGACTTGTCTCCAAGCGTCTAGTGCTGCCTCGGGCACCTTATGGTCGTTCTTCTGTGAGTCTAGCTTTTCGAATCCGACGCAAAACTGACAGATAATTGTAACGTTCAGAGCCTCTTAATGACGATGGAACACACAAATTGCGTCGCGATTCAATACATCGTCCTCCAGCCGACTTGTCTCCAAGGGTCTAGTGCTGCCTCGGGCACGTTATGGTCGTTCTCCTGTGAGTCTTGTTTTCCGAAAACGACGCAAAACTGACAGTTAATTGTAACGTTCAGAGCCTGATAATGACGATGGAACACACAATTTGCGTCGCGATTCAATACATCGTCCTCCAGCCGACTTGTCTCCAAGGGTCTATAGATGCCTCGGGCACCTTATCGTCGATCTCCTGTGAGTTTAGTTTTTCGAATCCGACACAAAACTGACAGTTAATTGTAATGTTCAGAGCCTGTTAATGACGATGGAACACACAAATTGCGTCGCGATTCAATACATCGTCCTCCAGCCGAATTGTCTCCGAGGTACTATTGCTGCCCCGAGCACCTTTTGGTCGTTCTCCTAGAGGTATAGTTTTTCGAATCCGGCGCTAAACTGACTGTTAATTGTAACGTTCAGAGCCTCTTAATGACGATGGAACACACAAATTGCGTCGCGATTCAATACATCGTCCTCCAGCCGACTTGTCTCCAAGGGTCTAGTGCTGCCTCGGGCACCTCATGGTCGTTCTCCTGTGAGTCTAGATTTTCGAATCCGACGCAAAACTGACAGTTAATTGTAACGTTCAGAGCCTCTTAATGACGATGGAACACACAAATTGCGTCGCGATTCAATACATCGTCCTCCAGCCGACTTGTCTCTCAGAGTCTAGTGCTGCCTCGAGCACCTTATGGTCGTTCTCCTGTGAGTCTAGATTTTCGAATCCGACGCAAAACTGACAGTTAATTGTAACGTTCAGAGCCTCTTAATGACGATGGAACACACAAATTGCGTCGCGATTCAATACATCGTCCTCCAGCCGACTTGTCTCCAAGAGTCTATAGCTGCCTCGGGCACCTTATCGTCGTTCTCCTGTGAGTTTAGTTTTTCGAATCCGACGCAAAACTGACAGTTAATAGTAACGTTCAGAGCCTCTTAATGACGATGGAACACACAAATTGCATCGCGATTCAATACATCGTCCTCCAGCCGACTTGTCTCCAAGGGTCTAGCGCTGCCTCGGGCACCTTATGGTCGTTCTCCTGTGAGTCTAGTTTTCCGAAAACGACGCAAAACTGACAGTTAATTGTAACGTTCAGAGCCTGATAATGACGATGGAACACACAATTTTCGTCGCGATTCAATACATCGTCCTCCAGCCGACTTGTCTCCGAGGTAGTATTGCTGTCCCGGGCACCTTTTGGTCGTTCTCCTATGAGTCTAGTTTATCGAATCAGGCGCAAAACTGACAGTTAATTGTAACGTTCAGAGCCTCTTAATGACGATGGAACACACAAATTGCGTCGCGATTCAATACATCGTCCTCCAGCCGACTTGTCTCCAAGGGTCTAGTGCTGCCTCGGGCCCCTTATGGTCGTTCTCCTGTGAGTCTAGATTTTCGAATCCGACGCAAAACTGCCAGTTAATTGTAACGTTCAGAGCCTCTTAATGACGATGGAACACACAAATTGCGTCGCGATTCAATACATCGTCCTCCAGCCGACTTGTCTCCAAGGGTCTATAGATGCCTCGGGCACCTTATCGTCGTTTTCCTGTGAGTTTAGTTTTTCGAATCCGACGCAAAACTGACAGTTAATTGTAATGTTCGGAGCCTGTTAATGACGATGGAACACACAAATTGCGTCGCGATTCAATACATCGTCCTCCAGCCGAATTGTCTCCGAGGTACTATTGCTGCCCCGAGCACCTTTTGGTCGTTCTCCTAGGAGTATAGTTTTTCGAATCCGGCGCAAAACTGACAGTTAATTATAACATTCAGAGCCTCTTAATGACGATGGAACACACAAATTGCGTCGCGATTCAATACATCGTCCTCCAGCCGACTTGTCTCCAAGGGTCTAGTGCTGCCTCGGGCACCTCATGGTCGTTCTCCTGTGAGTCTAGATTTTCGAATCCGACGCAAAACTGACAGTTAATTGTAACGTTCAGAGCCTCTTAATGACGATGGAACACACAAATTGCGTCGCGATTCAATACATCGTCCTCCAGCCGACTTGTCTCTCAGAGTCTAGTGCTGCCTCGGGCACCTTATGGTCGTTCTCCTGTGAGTCTAGATTTTCGAATCCGACGCAAAGCTGACAGTTAATTGTAACGTTCAGAGCCTCTTAATGACGATGGAACACACAAATTTGCGTCGCGATTCAATACATCGTCCTCCAGCCGACTTGTCTCTCAGAGTCTAGTGCTGCCTCGGGCACCTTATGGTCGTTCTCCTGTGAGTCTAGATTTTCGAATCCGACGCAAAACTGACAGTTAATTGTAACGTTCAGAGTATCTTAATGACGATGGAACACACAAATTGCGTCGCGATTCAATACATCGTCCTCCAGCCGACTTGTCTCCAAGGGTCTAGTGCTGCTTCGGGCACCTTATGGTCGTTCTCCTGTGAGTCTAGTTTTCCGAAAACAACGCAAAACTGACAGTTAATTGTAACGTTCAGAGCCTCTTAATGACGATGGAACACACAATTTGCGTCGCGATTCAATACATCGTCCTCCAGCCGACTTGTCTCCGAGGTAGTATTGCTGTCCCGGGCACCTTTAGTTCGTTCTCCTATGAGTCTAGTTTATCGAATCAGGCGCAAAACTGACAGTTAATTGTAACGTTC
Organism: Schistocerca nitens; assembly: GCF_023898315.1. NCBI lineage: Eukaryota > Metazoa > Arthropoda > Insecta > Orthoptera > Acrididae > Schistocerca > Schistocerca nitens. Next base: position 234,222,903 of record NC_064623.1, on the reverse strand, counting down.
AGAGCCTCTTAATGACGATGGAACACACAAATTGCGTCGCGATTCAATACTTCGTCCTCCAGCCGACTTGTCTCCAAGCATCTAGTACTGCCTCGGGCACCTCATGGTCGTTCTCCTGTGAGTCTAGATTTTCGAATCCGACACAAAACTGACAGTTAATTGTAACGTTCTGAGCCTGATAATGACGATGGAACACACAATTTTCGTCGCGATTCAATACATCGTCCTCCAGCCGAATTGTCTCCAAGGGTCGATTGCTGCCTCGGTCACCTTATGGTCGTTCTCCTGTGAGTCTACATTTTCGAATCCGACGCAAAACTGACAGTTAATTGTAACGTTCAGAGCCTGTTAATGACGATGGAACACACAAACTGCGACGCGATTCAATACATCGTCCTCCAGCCGAATTGTCTCCGAGGTACTGTTGCTGCCCCGGGCACCTTTTGGTCGTTCTCCTAGGAGTATAGTTTTTCGAATCCGGCGCAAAACTGACAGTTAATTGTAACGTTCAGAGCCTCTTAATGACCATGGAACACACAAATTGTGTCGCGATTCAATACATCGTCCTCCAGCCGACTTGTCTCCAAGGGTCTAGCGCTGCCTCGGGCACCTTATGGTCGTTCTCCTGTGAGTCTAGTTTTCCGAAAGCGACGCAAAACTGACAGTTAATTGTAACGTTCAGAGCCTGATAATGACGATGGAACACACAATTTGCGTCGCGATTCAATACATCGTCCTCCAGCCGACTTGTCTCCAAGGGTCTAGTGCTGCCTCGGGCACGTTATGGTCGTTCTCCTGTGAGTTTAGTTTTTCGAATCCGACGCAAAACTGACAGTTAATAGTAACGTTCAGAGCCTGTTAATGACGATGGAACACACAAATTGCGTCGCGATTCAATACATCGTCCTCCAGCCGACTTGTCTCCGAGGTAGTATTGCTGTCCCGGGCACCTTTTAATCGTTCTCCTATGAGTCTAGTTTATCGAATCAGGCGCAAAACTGACAGTTAATTGTAACGTTCAGAGCCTCTTAATGACGATGGAACACACAAATTGCGTCGCGATTCAATACATCGTCCTCCAGCCGACTTGTCTCCGAGGTAGTATTGCTGTCCCGGGCACCTTTAGGTCGTTCTCCTATGAGTCTAGTTTATCGAATCAGGCGCAAAACTGACAGTTAATTGTAACGTTCAGAGCCTCTTAATGACGATGGAACACACAAATTGCGTCGCGATTCAATACTTCGTCCTCCAGCCGACTTGTCTCCAAGGGTCTAGCGCTGCTTCGGGCACCTTATGGTCGTTCTCCTGTGAGTCTAGTTTTCCGAAAACAACGCAAAACTGACAGTTAATTGTAACGTTCAGAGCCTGATAATGACGATGGAACACACAATTTGCGTCGCGATTCAATACATCGTCCTCCAGCCGACTTGTCTCCGAGGTAGTATTGCTGTCCCGGGCACCTTTAGGTCGTTCTCCTATGAGTCTAGTTTATCGAATCAGGCGCAAAACTGACAGTTAATTGTAACGTTCAGAGCCTCTTAATGACGATGGAACACACAAACTGCGACGCGATTCAATACATCGTCCTCCAGCCGAATTGTCTCCGATTTACTATTGCTGCCCCGGGCACCTTTTGGTCGTTCTCCTAGGAGTATAGTTTTTCGAATCCGGCGCAAAACTGACAGTTAATTGTAACGTTCAGAGCCTCTTAATGACCATGCAACACACAAATTGCGTCGCGATTCAATACATCGTCCTCCAGCCGACTTGTCTCCACGGGTCTAATGCTGCCTCGGGCACCTTATGGTCGTTCTCCTGTGAGTCTAGATTTTCGAATCCGACGCAAAACTGACAGTTAATTGTAACGTTCAGAGCCTCTTAATGACGATGGAACACACAAATTGCGTCGCGATTCAATACATCGTCCTCCAGCCGACTTGTCTCTCAGAGTCTATTGCCGCCTCGGGCACCTTATGGTCGTTCTCCTGTGAGTCTAGATTTTCGAATCCGACGCAAAACTGACAGTTAATTGTAACGTTCAGAGCCTCTTAATGACGATGGAACACACAAATTGCGTCGCGATTCAATAGATCGTCCTCCAACCGACTTGTCTCCAAGAGTCTATAGCTGCCTCGGGCACCTTATCAACGTTCTCCTGTGAGTTTAGTTTTTCGAATCCGACGCAAAACTGACAGTTAATAGTAACGTTCATAGCCTGTTAATGACGATGGAACACACAAATTGCGTCGCGATTCAATACATCGTCCTCCAGCCGAATTGTCTCCGAGGTACTATTGCTGCCCGGGTACCTTTTGGTCGTTCTCCTAGGAGTATAGTTTTTCGAATCCGGCGCAAAACTGACAGTTAATTGTAACGTTCAGAGCCTCTTAATGACGATGGGACACACAAATTGCGTCGCGATTCAATACATCGTCCTCCAGCCGACTTGTCTCCAAGGGTCTAGCGCTGCCTCGGGCACCTTATGGTCGTTCTCCTGTGAGTCTAGTTTTCCGAAAACGACGCAAAACTGACAGTTAATTGTAACGTTCAGAGCCTGATAATGACGATTGAACACACAATTTGCGTCGCGATTCAATACATAGTCCTCCAGCCGACTTGTCTCCGAGGTAGTATTGCTGACCCGGGCACCTTTTGGTCGTTCTCCTATGAATCTAGTTTATCGAATCAGGCGCAAAACTGACAGTTAATTGTAACGTTCAGAGCCTCTTAATGACGATGGAACACACAAATTGCGTCGCGATTCAATACTTCGTCCTCCAGCCGACTTGTCTCCAAGCGTCTAGTGCTGCCTCGGGCACCTTATGGTCGTTCTGCTGTGAGTCTACATTTTCGAATCCGACGCAAAACTGACAGTTAATTGTAACGTTCAGAGCCTCTTAATGACGATGGAACACACAAATTGCGTCGCGGTTCAAAACCTCGTCCTCCAGCCGACTTGTCTCCAAGGTACTATTGCTGCCCCGGGCACCTTTTGGTCGTTCTCCTAAAAGTATAGTTTTTCGAATTCGGCGCAAAACTGACAGTTAATTGTAACGTTCAGAGCCTGTTAATGACGATGCAACACACAAATTGCGTCGCGATTCAATACATCGTCCTCCAGCCGACTTGTCTCCAAGTGTCTAGTGCTGCCTCGGGCACCTTATGGTCGTTCTCCTGTGAGTCTAGATTTTCGAATCCGACGCAAAACTGACAGTTAATTGTAACGTTCAGAGCCTCTTAATGACAATGGAACACACAAATTGCGTCGCGATTCAATACATCGTCGTCCAGCCGACTTGTCTCCAAGGGTCTAGTGCTGCCTCGGGCACCTTATGGTCGTTCTCCTGTGAGTCTAGTTTTCCGAAAACGACGCAAAACTGACAGTTAATTGTAACGTTCAGAGCCTGATAATGACGATGGAACACACAATTTGCGTCGCGATTCAATACATCGTCCTCCAGCCGACTTGTCTCCGAGGTAGTATTGCTGTCCCGGGCACCTTTTGGTCGTTCTCCTATGAGTCTAGTTTATCGAATCCGGCGCAAAACTGACAGTTAATTGTAACGTTCAGAGCCTCTTAATGACGATGGAACACACAAATTGCGTCGCGATTCAATACTTCGTCCTCCAGCCGACTTGTCTCCAAGCGTCTAGTGCTGCCTCGGGCACCTTATGGTCGTTCTCCTGTGAGTCTACATTTTCGAATCCGACGCAAAACTGACAGTTAATTGTAACGTTCAGAGCCTCTTAATGAAGATGGAACACACAAATTGCGTCGCGATTCAATACATCGTCCTCCAGCCGAATTGTCTCCGAGGTACTATCGCTGTCCCGGGCACCTTTTGGTCGTTCTCCGATGAGTCTAGTTTATCGAATCAGGCGCAAAACTGACAGTTAATTGTAACGTTCAGAGCCTCTTAATGACGATGGAACACACAAAATGCGTCGCGATTCAATACTTCGTCCGCCAGCCGACTTGTCTCCAAGCGTCTAGTGCAGCCTCGGGCACCTTATGGTCGTTCTTCTGTGAGTCTACATTTTCGAATCCGACGCAAAACTGACAGTTAATTGTAACGTTGAGCCTCTTAATGACGATGGAACACACAAATTGCGTCGCGATTCAATACATCGTCCTCCAGCCGACTTGTCTCCGAGGTAGTATTGCTGTCCCGGGCACCTTTTGGTCGTTCTCCTATGAGTCTAGTTTATCGAATCAGGCGCAAAACTGACAGTTAATTGTAACGTTCAGAGCCTCTTAATGACGATGGAACACACAAAATGCGTCGCGATTCAATACTTCGTCCTCCAGCCGACCTGTCTCCAAGCGTCTAGTGCTGCCTCGGGCACCTTATGGTCGTTCTTCTGTGAGTCTAGATTTTCGAATCCGACGCAAAACTGACAGATAATTGTAACGTTCAGAGCCTCTTAATGACGATGGAACACACAAATTGCGTCGCGATTCAATACATCGTCCTCCAGCCGACTTGTCTCCAAGGGTCTAATGCTGCCTCGGGCACCTTATGGTCGTTCTGCTGTGAGTCTAGATTTTCGAATCCGACGCAAAACTGACAGTTAATTGTAACGTTCAGAGCCTCTTAATGATGATGGAACACACAAATTGTGGCGCGATTCAATACATCGTCCTACAGCCGCCCTGTCTCCAAGGGTCTCTTGCTGCCTCGGGCACGTTATGGTCGTTCTCCTGTGAGTCTTGTTTTCCGAAAACGACGCAAAACTGACAGTTAATTGTAACGTTCAGAGCCTGATAATGACGATGGAACACACAATTTGCGTCGCGATTCAATACATCGTCCTCCAGCCGACTTGTCTCCGAGGTAGTATTGCTGTCCCGGGCACCTTTTGGTCGTTCTCCTATGAGTCAAGTTGATCGAATCAGGCGCAAAACTGACAGTTAATTGTAACGTTCAGAGCCTCTTAATGACGATGGAACACACAAATTGCGTCGCGATTCAATACATCGTCCTCCAGCCGAATTGTCTCCGAGGTACTATTGTTGCCTCAGGGACCTTTTGGTCGTTCTCCTAGGAGTATAGTTTTTCGAATCCGGCGCAAAACTGAAAGTTAATTGTAACGTTCAGAGCCTCTTAATGACGATGGAAAACACAAATTGCGTCGCGATTCAATACATCGTCCTCCTGCCGACTTGTCTCCAAGGGTCTAGTGCTGCCTCGCGCACCTTATGGTCGTTCTCCTGTGAGTCTAGATTTTCGAATCCGACGCAAAACTGACAGTTAATTGTAACGTTCAGAGCCTCTTAATGACGATGGAACACACAAATTGCGTCGCGATTCAATACATCGTCCTCCAGCCGACTTGTCTCCGAGGTAGTATTGCTGTCCCGGTCACCTTTTGGTCGTTCTCCTATGAGTCTAGTTTATCGAATCTGGCGCAAAACTGACAGTTAATTGTAACGTTCAGAGCCTCTTAATGACGATGGAACACACAAATTGCGTCGCGATTCAATACATCGTCCTCCAGCCGACTTGTCTCCAAGGGTCTAGTGCAGCCTCGGGCACCTTATGGTCGTTCTCCTGTGAGTCTAGATTTTCGAATCCGACGCAAAACTGACAGTTCATTGTAACGTTCAGAGCCTCTTAATGACGATGGAACACACCAATTGCGTCGCGATTCAATACATCGTCCTCCAGCCGACTTGTCTCCAAGGGTCTAGCGCTGCCTCGGGCACCTTATGGTCGTTCTCCTGTGACTCTAGTTTTCCGAAAACGACGCAAAACTGACAGTTAATTGTATCGTTCAGAGCCTGATAATGACGATGGAACACACAATTTGCGTCGCGATTCAATACATCGTCCTCCAGACGACTTGTCTCCGAGGTAGTATTGCTGTCCCGGGCACCTTTTGGTCGTTCTCCTATGAGTCTAGTTTATCGAATCAGGCGCTAAACTGACAGTTAATTGTAACGTTCAGAGCCTCTTAATGACGATGGAACACACAAATTGCGTCGCGATTCAATACTTCGTCCTCCAGCCGACTTGTCTCCAAGCGTCTAGTGCTGCCTCGGGCACCTTATGGTCGTTCTACTGTCAGTCTAGATTTTCGAATCCGACGCAAAACTGACAGTTAATTGTAACGTTCTGAGCCTGATAATGACGATGGAACAAGCAATTTTCGTCGCGATTCAATACATCGTCCTCCAGCCGAATTGTCTCCAAGGGTCTATTGCTGCCTCGGGCACCTTATGGTCGTTCTCCTGTGAGTCTACATTTTCGAATCCGACGCAAAACTGACAGTTAATTGTAACGTTCAGAGCCTCTTAATGACGATGGAACACACAAATTGCGTCGCGATTCAATACATCGTCCTCCAGCCGACTTGTCTCCGAGGTAGTATTGTTGTCCCGGGCACCTTTTGTCGTTCTCCTATGAGTCTAGTTTATCGAATCAGGCGCAAAACTGACAGTTAATTGTAATTCAGAGCCTCTTAATGACGATGGAACACACAAAATGCGTCGCGATTCAATACTTCGTCCTCCAGCCGACTTGTCTCCAAGCGTCTAGTGCTGCCTCGGGCACCTTATGGTCGTTCTTCTGTGAGTCTAGATTTTCGAATCCGACGCAAAACTGACAGATAATTGTAACGTTCAGAGCCTCTTAATGACGATGGAACACACAAATTGCGTCGCGATTCAATACATCGTCCTCCAGCCGACTTGTCTCCAAGGGTCTAGTGCTGCCTCGGGCACCTTATGGTCGTTCTGCAGTGAGTCTAGATTTTCGAATCCGACGCAAAACTGACAGTTAATTGTAACGTTCAGAGCCTCTTAATGACGATGGAACACACAAATTGTGGCGCGATTCAATACATCGCCCTACAGCGGCCCTGTCTCCAAGGGTCTCTTGCTGCCTCGGGCACGTTATGGTCGTTCTCCTGTGAGTCTTGTTTTCCGAAAACGACACAAAACTGACAGTTAATTGTAACGTTCAGAGCCTGATAATGACGATGGAACACACAATTTGCGTCGCGATTCAATACATCGTCCTCCAGCCGACTTGTCTCCGAGGTAGTATTGCTGTCCCGGGCACCTTTTGGTCGTTCTCCTATGAGTCTAGTTTATCGAATCAGGCGCAAAACTGACAGTTAATTGTAACGTTCAGAGCCTCTTAATGACGTTGGAACACACAATTTGCGTCGCGATTCAATACATCGTCCTCCAGCCGAATTGTCTCCGAGGTACTATTGTTGCCCCGGGCACCTTTTGGTCGTTCTCCTAGGAGTATAGTTTTTCGAATCAGGCGCAAAACTGACAGTTAATTGTAACGTTCAGAGCCTCTTAATGACGATGGAACACACAAATTGCGTCGCGATTCAATACATCGTCCTCCAGCCGACTTGTCTCCAAGGGTCTAGTGCTGCCTCGGGCACTTTATGGTCGTTCTCCTGTGAGTCTAGATTTTCGAATCCGACGCAAAACTGACAGTTAATTGTAACGTTCAGAGCCTCTTAATGACGATGGAACACACAAATTGCGTCGCGATTCAATACATCGTCCTCCAGCCGACTTGTCTCCAAGGGTCTATAGATGCCTCGGGCACCTTATCGTCGTTCTCCTGTGAGTTTATTTTTTCGAATCCGACGCAAAACTGACAGTTAATTGTAACGTTCAGAGCCTCTTAATGACGATGGAACACACAAATTGCGTCGCGATTCAATACATCGTCCTCCAGCCGACTTGTCTCCAAGGGTCTAGCGCTGCCTCGGGCACCTTATGGTCGTTCTCCTGTGAGTCTTGTTTTCCGAAAACGACGCAAAACTGACAGTTAATTGTAACGTTCAGAGCCTGATAATGACGATGGAACACACAATTTGCGTCGCGATTCAATACATCGTCCTCCAGCCGACTTGTCTCCGAGGTAGTATTGCTGTCCCGGGCACCTTTTGGTCGTTCTCCTATGAGTCTAGTTTATCGAATCCGGCGCAAAACTGACAGTTAATTGTAACGTTCAAAGCCTCTTAATGACGATGGAACACACAAATTGCGTCGCGATTCAATACTTCGTCCTCCAGCCGACTTGTCTCCAAGCGTCTAGTGCTGCCTCGGGCACCTTATGGTCGTTCTCCTGTGAGTCTACATTTTCGAATCCGACGCAAAACTGGCAGTTAATTGTAACGTTCAGAGCCTCTTAATGACGATGGAACACACAAATTGCGTCGCGATTCAATACATCGTCCTGCAGCCGACTTGTCTCCGAGGTAGTATTGCTGTCCCGGGCACCTTTTGGTCGTTCTCCTATGAGTCTAGTTTATCGAATCAGGCGCAAAACTGACAGTTAATTGTAACGTTCAGAGCCTCTTAATGACGATGGAACTCACAAAATGCGTCGCGATTCAATACTTCGTCCTCCAGCCGACTTGTCTCCAAGCGTCTAGTGCTGCCTCGGGCACCTTATGGTCGTTCTTCTGTGAGTCTAGATTTTCGAATCCGACGCAAAACTGACAGATAATTGTAACGTTCAGAGCCTCTTAATGACGATGGAACACACAAATTGCGTCGCGATTCAATACATCGTCCTCCAGCCGACTTGTCTCCAAGGGTCTGGTGCTGCCTCGGGCACCTTATGGTCGTTCTGCTGTGAGTCTAGATTTTCGAATCCGACGCAAAACTGACAGTTAATTGTAACGTTCAGAGCCTCTTAATGGCGATGGAACACACAAATTGTGGCGCGATTCAATACATCGTCCTACAGCCGCCCTGTCTCCAAGGGTCTCTTGCTGCCTCGGGCACGTTATGGTCGTTCTCCTGTGAGTCTTGTTTTCCGAAAACGACGCAAAACTGACAGTTAATTGTAACGTTCAGAGCCTGATAATGACGATGGAACACACAATTTGCGTCGCGATTCAATACATCGTCCTCCAGCCGACTTGTCTCCGAGGTAGTATTGCTGTCCCGGGCACCTTTTGGTCGTTCTCCTATGAGTCTAGTTTATCGAATCAGGCGCAAAACTGACAGTTAATTGTAACGTTCAGAGCCTCTTAATGACGATGGAACACACAAATTGCGTCGCGATTCAATACATCGTCCTCCAGCCGACTTGTCTCCAAGGGTCTAGTGCTGCCTCGGGCACCTTATGGTCGTTCTCCTGTGAGTCTAGATTTTCGAATCCGACGCAAAACTGACAGTTAATTGTAACGTTCAGAGCCTCTTAATGACGATGGAACACACAAATAGCGTCGCGATTCAATACATCGTCCTCCAGCCGACTTGTCTCCAAGGGTCTATAGATGCCTCGGGCACCTTATCGTCGTTCTCCTGTGAGTTTAGTTTTTCGAATCCGACGCAAAACTGACAGTTAATTGTAATGTTCAGAGCCTGTTAATGACGATGGAACACACAAATTGCGTCGCGATTCAATACATCGTCCTCCAGCCGAATTGTCTCCGAGGTACTATTGCTGCCCCGAGCACCTTTTGGTCGTTCTTCTAGGAGTATAGTTTCTCGAATCCGGCGCAAAACTGACAGTTAATTGTAACATTCAGAGCCTCTTAATGACGATGGAACACACAAATTGCGTCGCGATTCAATACACCGTCCTCCAGCCGACTTGTCTCTCAGAGTCTAGTGCTGCCTCGGGCACCTTATGGTCGTTCTCCTGTGAGTCTAGATTTTCGAATCCGACGCAAAACTGACAGTTAATTGTAACGTTCAGAGCCTCTTAATGACGATGGAACACACAAATTTGCGTCGCGATTCAATACATCGTCCTCCAGCCGACTTGTCTCTCAGAGTCTAGCGCTGCTTCGGGGACCTTATGGTCGTTCTCCTGTGAGTCTAGTTTTCCGAAAACGACGCAAAACTGACAGTTAATTGTAACGTTCAGAGCCTGATAATGACGATGGAACACACAATTTGCGTCGCGATTCAATACATCGACCTCCAGCCGACTTGTCTCCGAGGTAGTATTGCTGTCCAGGGCACCTTTTGGTCGTTCTCCTATGAGTCTAGTTTATCGAATCAGGCGCAAAACTGACAGTTAATTGTAACGTTCAGAGCCTCTTAATGACGATGGAACACACAAATTGCGTCGCGATTCAATACTTCGTCCTCCAGCCGAATTGTCTCCGAGGTACTATTGTTGCCCCAGGGACCTTTTGGTCGTTCTCCTAGGAGTATAGTTTTTCGAATCCGGCGCAAAACTGAAAGTTAATTGTAACGTTCAGAGCCTCTTAATGACGATGGAAAACACAAATTGCGTCGCGATTCAATACATCGTCCTCCAGCCGACTTGTCTCCAAGGGTCTAGTGCTGCCTCGCGCACCTTATGGTCGTTCTCCTGTGAGTCTAGATTTTCGAATCCGACGCAAAACTGACAGTTAATTGTAACGTTCAGAGCCTCTTAATGACGATGGAACACACAATTTGCGTCGCGATTCAATACATCGTCCTCCAGCCGACTTGTCTCCGAGGTAGTATTGCTGTCCCGGGCACCTTTTGGTCGTTCTCCTATGAGTCTAGTTTATCGAATCAGGCGCAAAACTGACAGTTAATTGTAACGTTCAGAGCCTCTTAATGACGATGGAACACACAAATTGCGTCGCGATTCAATACATCGTCCTCCAGCCGACTTGTCTCCAAGGGTCTAGTGCAGCCTCGGGCACCTTATGGTCGTTCTCCTGTGAGTCTAGATTTTCGAATCCGACGCAAAACTGACAGTTCATTGTAACGTTCAGAGCCTCTTAATGACGATGGAACACACAAATTGCGTCGCGATTCAATACATCGTCCTCCAGCCGACTTGTCTCCGAGGGTCTAGCGCTGCCTCGGGCACCTTATGGTCGTTCTCCTGTGACTCTAGTTTTCCGAAAACGACGCAAAACTGACAGTTAATTGTATCGTTCAGAGCCTGATAATGACGATGGAACAAGCAATTTTCGTCGCGATTCAATACATCGTCCTCCAGCCGAATTGTATCCAAGGGTCTATTGCTGCCTCGGGCACCTTATGGTCGTTCTCCTGTGAGTCTACATTTTCGAATCCGACGCAAAACTGACAGTTAATTGTAACGTTCAGAGCCTCTTAATGACGATGGAACACACAAATTGCGTCGCGATTCAAAACATCGTCCTCCAGCCGACTTGTCTCCGAGGTAGTATTGCTGTCCCGGGCACCTTTTGGTCGTTCTCCTAGGAGTATAGTTTTTCGAATTCGACGCAGTTCAGTTAATTGTAACGTTCAGAGCCTCTTAATGTCGATGGAACACACAAATTGCGTCGCGATTCAATACATCGTCCTCCAGCCGACTTGTCTCCAAGGGTCTAGTGCTGCCTCGGGCACCTTATGGTCGTTCTCCTGTGAGTCTAGATTTTCGAATCCGACGCAAAACTGACAGTTAATTGTAACGTTCAGAGCCTCTTAATGACGATGGAACACACAAATTGCGTCGCGATTCAATACATCGTCGTCCAGCCGACTTGTCTCCAAGGGTCTAGCGCTGCCTCGGGCACCTTATGGTCGTTCTCCTGTGAGTCTAGTTTTCCGAAAACGACGCAAAACTGACAGTTAATTGTAACGTTCAGAGCCTGATAATGACGATGGAACACACAATTTGCGTCGCGATTCAATACATCGTCCTCCAGCCGACTTGTCTCCGAGGTAGTATTGCTGTCCCGGGCACCTTTTGGTCGTTCTCCAATGAGTCTAGTTTATCGAATCCGGCGCAAAACTGACAGTTAATTGTAACGTTCAGAGCCTCTTAATGACGATGGAACACACAAATTGCGTCGCGATTCAATACTTCGTCCTCCAGCCGACTTGTCTCCAAGCGTCTAGTGCTGCCTCGGGCACCTTATGGTCGTTCTCCTGTGAGTCTACATTTTCGAATCCGACGCAAAACTGACAGTTAATTGTAACGTTCAGAGCCTCTTAATGACGATGGAACACACAAATTGCGTCGCGATTCAATACATCGTCCTCCAGCCGACTTGGCTCCGAGGTAGTATTGTTGTCCCGGGCACCTTTTGGTCGTTCTCCTATGAGTCTAGTTTATCGAATCAGGCGCAAAACTGACAGTTAATTGTAATTCAGAGCCTCTTAATGACGATGGAACACACAAAATGCGTCGCGATTCAATACTTCGTCCTCCAGCCGACTTGTCTCCAAGCGTCTAGTGCTGCCTCGGGCACCTTATGGTCGTTCTTCTGTGAGTCTAGATTTTCGAATCCGACGCAAAACTGACAGTTAATTGTAACGTTCAGAGCCTCTTAATGACGATGGAACACACAAATTGCGTCGCGATTCAATACATCGTCCTCCAGCCGACTTGTCTCCAAGGGTCTGGTGCTGCCTCGGGCACCTTATGGTCGTTCTCCTGTGAGTCTAGATTTTCGAATCCGACGCAAAACTGACAGTTAATTTTAACGTTCAGAGCCTCTTAATGACGATGGAACACACAAATTGCGTCGCGATTCAATACATCGTCCTCCAGCCGACTTGTCTCCAAGGGTCTAGCGCTGCTTCGGGGACCTTATGGTCGTTCTCCTGTGAGTCTAGTTTTCCGAAAACGACGCAAAACTGACAGTTAATTGTAACGTTCAGAGCCTGATAATGACGATGGAACACACAATTTGCGTCGCGATTCAATACATCGACCTCCAGCCGACTTGTCTCCGAGGTAGTATTGCTGTCCAGGGCACCTTTTGGTCGTTCTCCTATGAGTCTAGTTTATCGAATCAGGCGCAAAACTGACAGTTAATTGTAACGTTCAGAGCCTCTTAATGACGATGGAACACACAAATTGCGTCGCGATTCAATACTTCGTCCTCCAGCCGAATTGTCTCCGAGGTACTATTGTTGCCCCAGGGACCTTTTGGCCGTTCTCCTAGGAGTATAGTTTTTCGAATCCGGCGCAAAACTGAAAGTTAATTGTAACGTTCAGAGCCTCTTAATGACGATGGAAAACACAAATTGCGTCGCGATTCAATACATCGTCCTCCAGCCGACTTGTCTCCAAGGGTCTAGTGCTGCCTCGCGCACCTTATGGTCGTTCTCCTGTGAGTCTAGATTTTCGAATCCGACGCAAAACTGACAGTTAATTGTAACGTTCAGAGCCTCTTAATGACGATGGAACACACAATTTGCGTCGCGATTCAATACATCGTCCTCCAGCCGACTTGTCTCCGAGGTAGTATTGCTGTCCCGGGCACCTTTTGGTCGTTCTCCTATGAGTCTAGTTTATCGAATCAGGCGCAAAACTGACAGTTAATTGTAACGTTCAGAGCATCTTAATGACGATGGAACACACAAATTGCGTCGCGATTCAATACATCGTCCTCCAGCCGACTTGTCTCCAAGGGTCTAGTGCAGCCTCGGGCAGCTTATGGTCGTTCTCCTGTGAGTCTAGATTTTCGAATCCGACGCAAAACTGACAGTTCATTGTAACGTTCAGAGCCTCTTAATGACGATGGAACACACAAATTGCGTCGCGATTCAATACATCGTCCTCCAGCCGACTTGTCTCCGAGGGTCTAGCGCTGCCTCGGGCACCTTATGGTCGTTCTCCTGTGACTCTAGTTTTCCGAAAACGACGCAAAACTGACAGTTAATTGTATCGTTCAGAGCCTGATAATGACGATGGAACAAGCAATTTTCGTCGCGATTCAATACATCGTCCTCCAGCCGAATTGTCTCCAAGGCTCTATTGCTGCCTCGGGCACCTTATGGTCGTTCTCCTGTGAGTCTACATTTTCGAATCCGACGCAAAACTGACAGTTAATTGTAACGTTCAGAGCCTCTTAATGACGATGGAACACACAAATTGCGTCGCGATTCAAAACGTCGTCCTCCAGCCGACTTGTCTCCGAGGTACTATTGCTGCCCCGGGCACCTTTTGGTCGTTCTCCTAGGAGTATAGTTTTTCGAATTCGACGCAAAACTGACAGTTAATTGTAACGTTCAGAGCCTCTTAATGTCGATGGAACACACAAATTGCGTCGCGATTCAATACATCGTCCTCCAGCCGACTTGTCTCCAAGGGTCTTGTGCTGCCTCGGGCACCTTATGGTCGTTCTCCTGTGAGTCTAGATTTTCGAATCCGACGCAAAACTGACAGTTAATTGTAACGTTCAGAGCCTGTTAATGACGATGGAACACACAAATTGCGTCGCGATTCAATACATCGTCGTCCAGCCGACTTGTCTCCAAGGGTCTAGCGCTGCCTCGGGCACCTTATGGTCGTTCTCCTGTGAGTCTAGTTTTCCGAAAACGACGCAAAACTGACGGTTAATTGTAACGTTCAGAGCCTGATAATGACGATGGAACACACAATTTGCGTCGCGATTCAATACATCGTCCTCCAGCCGACTTGTCTCCGAGGTAGTATTGCTGTCCCGGGCACCTTTTGGTCGTTCTCCAATGAGTCTAGTTTATCGAATCCGGCGCAAAACTGACAGTTAATTGTAACGTTCAGAGCCTCTTAATGACGATGGAACACACAAATTGCGTCGCGATTCAATACTTCGTCCTCCAGCCGACTTGTCTCCAAGCGTCTAGTGCTGCCTCGGGCACCTTATGGTCGTTCTCCTGTGAGTCTACATTTTCGAATCCGACGCAAAACTGACAGTTAATTGTAACGTTCAGAGCCTCTTAATGACGATGGAACACACAAATTGCGTCGCGATTCAATACATCGTCCTCCAGCCGACTTGGCTCCGAGGTAGTATTGTTGTCCCGGGCACCTTTTGGTCGTTCTACTATGAGTCTAGTTTATCGAATCAGGCGCAAAACTGACAGTTAATTGTAATTCAGAGCCTCTTAATGACGATGGAACACACAAAATGCGTCGCGATTCAATACTTCGTCCTCCAGCCGACTTGTCTCCAAGCGTCTAGTGCTGCCTCGGGCACCTTATGGTCGTTCTTCTGTGAGTCTAGATTTTCGAATCCGACGCAAAACTGACAGATAATTGTAACGTTCAGAGCCTCTTAATGACGATGGAACACACAAATTGCGTCGCGATTCAATACATCGTCCTCCAGCCGACTTGTCTCCAAGGGTCTAGTGCTGCCTCGGGCACCTTATGGTCGTTCTGCTGTGAGTCTAGATTTTCGAATCCGACGCAAAACTGACAGTTAATTGTAACGTTCAGAGCCTCTTAATGACGATGGAACACACAAATTGTGGCGCGATTCAATACATCGTCCTACAGCCGCCCTGTCTCCAAGGGTCTCTTGCTGCCTCGGGCACGTTATGGTCGTTCTCCTGTGAGTCTTGTTTTCCGAAAACGACGCAAAACTGACAGTTAATTGTAACGTTCAGAGCCTGATAATGACGATGGAACACACAATTTGCGTCGCGATTCAATACATCGTCCTCCAGCCGAATTGTCTCCGAGGTAGTATTGCTGTCCCGGGCACCTTTTGGTCGTTCTCCTATGAGTCTAGTTTATCGAATCAGGCGCAAAACTGACAGTTAATTGTAACGTTCAGAGCCTCTTAATGACGATGGAACACACAAATTGCGTCGCGATTCAATACATCGTCCTCCAGCCGAATTGTCTCCGAGGTACTATT
Source organism: Schistocerca nitens (assembly GCF_023898315.1). Classification (NCBI taxonomy): domain Eukaryota; kingdom Metazoa; phylum Arthropoda; class Insecta; order Orthoptera; family Acrididae; genus Schistocerca; species Schistocerca nitens. The sequence continues at coordinate 234,207,360 of NC_064623.1, read as the reverse complement.
GTTGCCCCGGGCACCTTTTGGTCGTTCTCCTAGGAGTTTAGTTTTTCGAATCCGGCGCAAAACTGACAGTTAATTGTAACGTTCAGAGCCTCTTAATGACGATGGAACACACAAATTGCGTCGCGATTCAATACATCGTCCTCCAGCCGACTTGTCTCCAAGGGTCTAGTGCTGCCTCGGGCACTTTATGGTCGTTCTCCTGTGAGTCTAGATTTTCGAATTCGACGCAAAACTGACAGTTAATTGTAACGTTCAGAGCCTCTTAATGACGATGGAACACACAAATTGCGTCGCGATTCAATACATCGTCCTCCAGCCGACTTGTCTCCAAGGGTCTATAGATGCCTCGGGCACCTTATCGTCGTTCTCCTGTGAGTTTAGTTTTTCGAATCCGACGCAAAACTGACAGTTAATTGTAACGTTCAGAGCCTCTTAATGACGATGGAACACACAAATTGCGTCGCGACTCAATACATCGTTCTCCAGCCGACTTGTCTCCAAGGGTCTAGCGCTGCCTCGGGCACCTTATGGTCGTTCTCCTGTGAGTCTTGTTTTCCGAAAACGACGCAAAACTGACAGTTAATTGTAACGTTCAGAGCCTGATAATGACGATGGAACACACAATTTGCGTCGCGATTCAATACATCGTCCTCCAGCCGACTTGTCTCCGAGGTAGTATTGCTGTCCCGGGCACCATTTGGTCGTTCTCCTATGAGTCTAGTTTATCGAATTCGGCGCAAAACTGACAGTTAATTGTAACGTTCAAAGCCTCTTAATGACGATGGAACACACAAATTGCGTCGCGATTCAATACTTCGTCCTCCAGCCGACTTGTCTCCAAGCGTCTAGTGCTGCCTCGGGCACCTTATGGCCGTTCTCCTGTGAGTCTACATTTTCGAATCCGACGCAAAACTGACAGTTAATTGCAACGTTCAGAGCCTCTTAATGACGATAGAACACACAAATTGCGTCGCGATTCAATACATCGTCCTCCAGCCGACTTGTCTCCGAGGTAGTATTGCTGTACCGGGCACCTTTTGGTCGTTCTCCTATGAGTCTAGTTTATCGAATCAGGCGCAAAACTGACAGTTAATTGTAACGTTCAGAGCCTCTTAATGACGATGGAACACACAAATTGCGTCGCGATTCAATACTTCGTCCTCCAGCCGACTTGTCTCCAAGCGTCTAGTGCTGCCTCGGGCACCTTATGGTCGTTCTTCTGTGAGTCTAGATTTTCGAATCCGACGCAAAACTGACAGATAATTGTAACGTTCAGAGCCTGATAATGACGATGGAACACACAAATTGCGTCGCGATTCAATACTTCGTCCTCCAGCCGACTTGTCTCCAAGCGTCTAGTGCTGCCTTGGGCACCTTATGGTCGTTCTTCTGTGAGTCTAGATTTTCGAATCCGACGCAAAACTGACAGATAATTGTAACGTTCAGAGCCTCTTAATGACGATGGAACACACAAATTGCGTCGCGATTCAATACATCGTCCTCCAGCCGACTTGTCTCCAAGGGTCTAGTGCTGCCTCGGGCACCTTATGGTCGTTCTGCTGTGAGTCTAGATTTTCGAATCCGACGCAAAACTGACAGTTAATTGTAACGTTCAGAGCCTCTTAATGGCGATGGAACACACAAATTGTGGCGCGATTCAATACATCGTCCTACAGCCGCCCTGTCTCCAAGGGTCTCTTGCTGCCTCGGGCACGTTATCGTCGTTCTCCTGTGAGTCTTGTTTTCCGAAAACGACGCAAAACTGACAGTTAATTGTAACGTTCAGAGCCTGATAATGACGATGGAACACACAATTTGCGTCGCGATTCAATACATCGTCCTCCAGCCGACTTGTCTCCAAGGGTCTATAGATGCCTCGGGCACCTTATCGTCGTTCTCCTGTGAGTTTAGTTTTTCGAATCCGACGCAAAACTGACAGTTAATTGTAATGTTCAGATCCTGTTAATGACGATGGAACACACAAATTGCGTCGCGATTCAATACATCGTCCTCCAGCCGAATTGTCTCCGAGGTACTATTGTTGCCCCGAGCACCTTTTGGTCGTTCTCCTATGAGTCTAGTTTATCGAATCAGGCGCAAAACTGACAGTTAATTGTAACGTTCAGAGCCTCTTAATGACGATGGAACACACAAATTGCGTCGCGATTCAATACATCGTCCTCCAGCCGAATTGTCTCCGAGGTACTATTGTTGCCCCGGGCACCTTTTGGTCGTTCTCCTAGGAGTTTAGTTTTTCGAATCCGGCGCAAAACTGACAGTTAATTGTAACGTTCAGAGCCTCTTAATGACGATGGAACACACAAATTGCGTCGCGATTCAATACATCGTCCTCCAGCCGACTTGTCTCCAAGGGTCTAGTGCTGCCTCGGGCACTTTATGGTCGTTCTCCTGTGAGTCTAGATTTTCGAATTCGACGCAAAACTGACAGTTAATTGTAACGTTCAGAGCCTCTTAATGACGATGGAACACACAAATTGCGTCGCGATTCAATACATCGTCCTCCAGCCGACTTGTCTCCAAGGGTCTATAGATGCCTCGGGCACCTTATCGTCGTTCTCCTGTGAGTTTAGTTTTTCGAATCCGACGCAAAACTGACAGTTAATTGTAACGTTCAGAGCCTCTTAATGACGATGGAACACACAAATTGCGTCGCGATTCAATACATCGTTCTCCAGCCGACTTGTCTCCAAGGGTCTAGCGCTGACTCGGGCACCTTATGGTCGTTCTCCTGTGAGTCTTGTTTTCCGAAAACGACGCAAAACTGACAGTTAATTGTAACGTTCAGAGCCTGATAATGACGATGGAACACACAATTTGCGTCGCGATTCAATACATCGTCCTCCAGCCGACTTGTCTCCGAGGTAGTATTGCTGTCCCGGGCACCATTTGGTCGTTCTCCTATGAGTCTAGTTTATCGAATCCGGCGCAAAACTGACAGTTAATTGTAACGTTCAAAGCCTCTTAATGACGATGGAACACACAAATTGCGTCGCGATTCAATACTTCGTCCTCCAGCCGACTTGTCTCCAAGCGTCTAGTGCTGCCTCGGGCACCTTATGGTCGTTCTCCTGTGAGTCTACATTTTCGAATCCGACGCAAAACTGACAGTTAATTGTAACGTTCAGAGCCTCTTAATGACGATAGAACACACAAATTGCGTCGCGATTCAATACATCGTCCTCCAGCCGACTTGTCTCCGAGGTAGTATTGCTGTACCGGGCACCTTTTGGTCGTTCTCCTATGAGTCTAGTTTATCGAATCAGGCGCAAAACTGACAGTTAATTGTAACGTTCAGAGCCTCTTAATGACGATGGAACACACAAATTGCGTCGCGATTCAATACTTCGTCCTCCAGCCGACTTGTCTCCAAGCGTCTAGTGCTGCCTCCGGCACCTTATGGTCGTTCTTCTGTGAGTCTAGATTTTCGAATCCGACGCAAAACTGACAGATAATTGTAACGTTCAGAGCCTGATAATGACGATGGAACACACAAATTGCGTCGCGATTCAATTCCTCTGTCCTCCAGCCGACTTGTCTCCAAGCGTGTAGTGCTGCCTTGGGCACCTTATGGTCGTTCTTCTGTGAGTCTAGATTTTCGAATCCGACGCAAAACTGTCAGATAATTGTAACGTTCAGAGCCTCTTAATGACGATGGAACACACAAATTGCGTCGCGATTCAATACATCGTCCTCCAGCCGACTTGTCTCCAAGGGTCTAGTGCTGCCTCGGGCACCTTATGGTCGTTCTGCTGTGAGTCTAGATTTTCGAATCCGACGCAAAACTGACAGTTAATTGTAACGTTCAGAGCCTCTTAATGGCGATGGAACACACAAATTGTGGCGCGATTCAATACATCGTCATACAGCCGCCCTGTCTCCAAGGGTCTCTTGCTGCCTCGGGCACGTTATCGTCGTTCTCCTGTGAGTCTTGTTTTCCGAAAACGACGCAAAACTGACAGTTAATTGTAACGTTCAGAGCCTGTTAATGACGATGGAACACACAAACTGCGTCGCGATTCAATACATCGTCCTCCAGCCGACTTGTCTCCAAGGGTCTATAGATGCCTCGGGCACCTTATCGTCGTTCTCCTGTGAGTTTAGTTTTTCGAATCCGACGCAAAACTGACAGTTAATTGTAATGTTCAGAGCCTGTTAATGACGATGGATCACACAAATTGCGTCGCGATTCAATACATCGTCCTCCAGCCGAATTGTCTCCGAGGTACTATTGTTGCCCCGAGCACCTTTTGGTCGTTCTCCTAGGAGTATAGTTTTTCGAATCCGGCGCAAAACTGACTGTTAATTGTAACGTTCAGAGCCTCTTAATGACGATGGAACACACAAATTGCGTCGCGATTCAAAACATCGTCCTCCAGCCGACTTGTCTCCAAGGGTCTAGTGCTGCCTCGGGCACCTCATGGTCGTTCTCCTGTGAGTCTAGATTTTCGAATCCAACGCAAAACTGACAGTTAATTGTAACGTTCAGAGCCTCTTAATGACGATGGAACACACAAATTGCGTCGCGATTCAATACATCGTCCTCCAGCCGACTTGTCTCCAAGAGTCTATAGCTGCCTCGGGCACCTTATCGTCGATCTCCTGTGAGTTTAGTTTTTCGAATCCGACGCAAAACTGAGAGTTAATAGTAACGTTCAGAGCCTCTTAATGACGATGGAACACACAAATTGCGTCGCGATTCAATACATCGTCCTCCAGCCGACTTGTCTCCAAGGGTCTAGCGCTGCCTCGGGCACCTTATGGTCGTTCTCCTGTGAGTCTAGTTTTCCGAAAACGACGCAAAACTGACAGTTAATTGTAACGTTCAGAGCCTGATAATGACGATGGAACACACAATTTGCGTCGCGATTCAATACATCGTCCTCCAGCCGACTTGTCTCCGAGGTAGTATTGCTAGCCCGGGCACCTTTTGGTCGTTCTCCTATGAGTCTAGTTTATCGAATCAGGCGCAAAACTGACAGTTAATTGTAACGTTCAGAGCCTGTTAATGACGATGGAACACACAAATTGCGTCGCGATTCAATACTTCGTCCTCCAGCCGACTTGTCTCCAAGCGTCTAGTGCTACCTCGGGCACCTTATGGTCGTTCTTCTGTGAGTCTAGATTTTCGAATCCGACGCAAAACTGACAGATAATTGTAACGTTCAGAGCCTCTTAATGACGATGGAACACACAAATTGCGTCGCGATTCAATACATCGTCCTCCAGCCGACTTGTCTCCAAGGGTCTAGTGCTGCCTCGGGCACGTTATGGTCGTTCTCCTGTGAGTCTAGATTTTCGAATCCGACGCAAAACTGACAGTTAATTGTAACGTTCAGAGCCTCTTAATGGCGATGGAACACACAAATTGTGGCGCGATTCAATACATCGTCCTACAGCCGCCCTGTCTCCAAGGGTCTCTTGCTGCCTCGGGCACGTTATGGTCGTTCTAATGTGAATCTTGTTTTCCAAAAACGACGCAAAACTGACAGTTAATTGTAACGTTCAGAGCCTGATAATGACGATGGAACACACAATTTGCGTCGCGATTCAATACATCGTCATCCAGCCGACTTGTCTCCGAGGTAGTATTGCTGTCCCGGGCACCTCTTGGTCGTTCTCCTATGAGTCTAGTTTATCGAATCAGGCGCAAAACTGACAGTTAATTGTAACGTTCAGAGCCTCTCAATGACGATGGAACACACAAATTGCGTCGCGATTCAATACATCGTCCTCCAGCCGAATTGTCTCCAAGGGTCTAGTGCTGCCTCGGGCACCTTATGGTCGTTCTCCTGTGAGTCTAGATTTTCGAATCCGACGCAAAACTGACAGTTAATTGTAACGTTCAGAGCCTCTTAATGACGATGGAACACACAAATAGCGTCGCGATTCAATACATCGTCCTCCAGCCGACTTGTCTCCAAGGGTCTATAGATGCCTCGGGCACCTTATCGTCGTTCTCCTGTGAGTTTAGTTTTTCGAATCCGACGCAAAACTGACAGTTAATTGTAATGTTCAGAGCCTGTTAATGACGATGGAACACACAAATTGCGTCGCGATTCAATACATCGTCCTCAAGCCGAATTGTCTCCGAGGTACTATTGCTGCCCCGAGCACCTTTTGGTCGTTCTTCTAGGAGTACAGTTTTTCGAATCCGGCGCAAAACTGACAGTTAATTGTAACGTTCAGAGCCTCTTAATGACGATGGAACACACAAATAGCGTCGCGATTCAATACATCGTCCTCCAGCCGACTTGTCTCCAAGGGTCTAGTGCTGCCTCGGGCACGTTATGGTCGTTCTCCTGTGAGTCTAGATTTTCGAATCCGACGCAAAACTGACAGTTAATTGTAACGTTCAGAGCCTCTTAATGACGATGGAACACACAAATTGCGTCGCGATTCAATACATCGTCCTCCAGCCGACTTGTCTCTCAGAGTCTAGTGCTGCCTCGGGCACCTTATGGTCGTTTTCCTGTGAGTCTAGATTTTCGAATCCGACGCAAAACTGACAGTTAATTGTAACGTTCAGAGCCTCTTAATGACGATGGAACACACAAATTTGCGTCGCGATTCAATACATCGTCCTCCAGCCGAATTGTCTCTCAGAGTCTAGTGCTGCCTCGGGCACCTTATGGTCGTTCTCCTGTGAGTCTAGATTTTCGAATCCGGCGCAAAACTGACAGTTAATTGTAACGTTCAGAGCCTGTTAATGACGATGGAACACACAAATTGCGTCGCGATTCAATACATCGTCCTCCAGCCGACTTATCTCCAAGGGTCTAGCGCTGCTTCGGGCACCTTATGGTCGTTCTCCTGTGAGTCTAGTTTTCCGAAAACGACGCAAAACTGACAGTTAATTGTAACGTTCAGAGCCTGATAATGACGATGGAACACACAATTTGCGTCGCGATTCAATACATCGTCCTCCAGCCGACTTGTCTCCGAGGTAGTATTGCTGTCCCAAGCACCTTTAGGTCGTTCTCCTTTGAGTCTAGTTTATCGAATCAGGCGCAAAACTGACAAATAATTGTAACGTTCAGAGCCTCTTAATGACGATGGAACACACAAATTGCGTCGCGATTCAATACTTCGTCCTCCAGCCGACTTGTCTCCAAGCATCTAGTGCTGCCTCGGGCACCTTATGCTCGTTCTTCTGTGAGTCTAGATTTTCGAATCCGACGCAAAACTGACAGTTAATTGTAACGTTCTGAGCCTGATAATGACGATGGAACACACAATTTTCGTCGCGATTCAATACATCGTCCTCCAGCCGAATTGTCTCCAAGGGTCGATTGCTGCCTCGGGCACCTTATGGTCGTTCTCCTGTGAGTCTACATTTTCGAATCCGACGCAAAACTGACAGTTAATTGTAACGTTCAGAGCCTGTTAATGACGATGGAACACACAAATAGCGACGCGATTCAATACATCGTCCTCCAGCCGAATTGTCTCCGAGGTACTATTGCTGCCCCGGGCACCTTTTGGTCGTTCTCCTAGGAGTATAGTTTTTCGAATCCGGCGCGAAACTGACAGTTAATTGTAACGTTCAGAGCCTCTTAATGACGATGGAACACACAAATTGCGTCGCGATTCAATACATCGTCCTCCAGCCGACTTGTCTCCAAGGGTCTAATGCTGCCTCGGGCACCTTATGGTCGTTCTCCTGTGAGTCTAGATTTTCGAATCCGACGCAAAACTGACAGTTAATTGTAACGTTCAGAGCCTCTTAATGACGATGGAACACACAAATTGTGTCGCGATTCAATACATCGTCCTCCAGCCGACTTGTCTCCAAGGGTCTAGCGCTGCCTCGGGCACCTTATGGGCGTTCTCCTGTGAGTCTAGTTTTCCGAAAACGACGCAAAACTGACAGTTAATTGTAACGTTCAGAGCCTGATAATGACGATGGAACACACAATTTGCGTCGCGATTCAATACATCGTCCTCCAGCCGACTTGTCTCCAAGGGTCTATAGATGCCTCGGGCACCTTATCGTCGTTCTCCTGTGAGTTTAGTTTTTCGAATCCGACGCAAAACTGACAGTTAATTGTAATGTTCAGAGCCTGTTAATGACGATGGAACACACAAATTGCGTCGCGATTCAATACATCGTCCTCCAGCCGAATTGTCTCCGAGGTACTATTGCTGCCCCGAGCACCTTTTGGTCGTTCTTCTAGGAGTATAGTTTTTCGAATCCGGCGCAAAACTGACAGTTAATTGTAACATTCAGAGCCTCTTAATGACGATGGAACACACAAATTGCGTCGCGATTCAATACATCGTCCTCCAGCCGTCTCCAAGGGTCTAGTGCTGCCTCGGGCACCTCATGGTCGTTCTCCTGTGAGTCTAGATTTTCGAATCCGACGCAAAACTGACAGTTAATTGTAACGTTCAGAGCCTCTTAATGACGATGGAACACACAATTTGCGTCGCGATTCAATACATCGTCCTCCAGCCGACTTGTCTCCAAGGGTCTATAGATGCCTCGGGCACCTTATCGTCGTTCTCCTGTGAGTTTAGTTTTTCGAATCCGACGCAAAACTGACAGTTAATTGTAATGTTCAGAGCCTGTTAATGACGATGGAACACACAAATTGCGTCGCGATTCAATACATCGTCCTCCAGCCGAATTGTCTCCGAGGTACTATTGCTGCCCCGAGCACCTTTTGGTCGTTCTTCTAGGAGTATAGTTTTTCGAATCCGGCGCAAAACTGACAGTTAATTGTAACATTCAGAGCCTCTTAATGACGATGGAACACACAAATTGCGTCGCGATTCAATACATCGTCCTCCAGCCGTCTCCAAGGGTCTAGTGCTGCCTCGGGCACCTCATGGTCGTTCTCCTGTGAGTCTAGATTTTCGAATCCGACGCAAAACTGACAGTTAATTGTAACGTTCAGAGCCTGATAATGACGATGGAACACACAATTTGCGTCGCGATTCAATACATCGTCCTCCAGCCGACTTGTCTCCAAGGGTCTATAGATGCCTCGGGCACCTTATCGTCGTTCTCCTGTGAGTTTAGTTTTTCGAATCCGACGCAAAACTGACAGTTAATTGTAATGTTCAGAGCCTGTTAATGACGATGGAACACACAAATTGCGTCGCGATTCAATACATCGTCCTCCAGCCGAATTGTCTCCGAGGTACTATTGCTGCCCCGAGCACCTTTTGGTCGTTCTTCTAGGAGTATAGTTTTTCGAATCCGGCGCAAAACTGACAGTTAATTGTAACATTCAGAGCCTCTTAATGACGATGGAACACACAAATTGCGTCGCGATTCAATACATCGTCCTCCAGCCGTCTCCAAGGGTCTAGTGCTGCCTCGGGCACCTCATGGTCGTTCTCCTGTGAGTCTAGATTTTCGAATCCGACGCAAAACTGACAGTTAATTGTAACGTTCAGAGCCTCTTAATGACGATGGAACACACAAACTTGCGTCGCGTTTCAATACATCGTCCTCCAGCCGACTTGTCTCTCAGAGTCTAGTGCTGCCTCGGGCACCTTAAGGTCGTTCTCCTGTGAGTCTAGATTTTCGAATCCGTCGCAAAACTGACAGTTAATTGTAACGTTCAGAGCCTCTTAATGACGATGGAACACACAATTTGCGTCGCGATTCAATACATCGTCCTCCAGCCGACTTGTCTCCAAGGGTCTAGCGCTGCTTCGGGCACCTTATGGTCGTTCTCCTGTGAGTCTAGTTTTCCGAAAACGACGCAAAACTGACAGTTAATTGTAACGTTCAGAGCCTGATAATGACGATGGAACACACAAATTGCGTCGCGATTCAATACTTCGTCCTCCAGCCGACTTGACTCCAAGCATCTAGTGCTGCCTCGGGCACCTTATGGTCGTTCTTCTGTGAGTCTAGATTTTCGAATCCGACGCAAAACTGACAGTTAATTGTAACGTTCTGAGCCTGATAATGACGATGGAACACACAATTTTCGTCTCGATTCAATACATCGTCCTCCAGCCGAATTGTCTCCAAGGGTCGATTGCTGCCTCGGGCACCTTATGGTCGTTCTCCTGTGAGTCTACATTTTCGAATCCGACGCAAAACTGACAGTTAATTGTAACGTTCAGAGCCTGTTAATGACGATGGAACACACAAACTGCGACGCGATACAATACATCGTCCTCCAGCCGAATTGTCTCCGAGGTACTATTGCTGCCCCGGGCACCTTTTGGTCGTTCTCCTAGGAGTATAGTTTTTCGAATCCGGTGCAAAACTGACAGTTAATTGTAACGTTCAGAGCCTCTTAATGACCATGGAACACACAAATTGCGTCGCGATTCAATACATCGTCCTCCAGCCGACTTGTCTCCAAGGGTCTAATGCTGCCTTGGGCACCTTATGGTCGTTCTCCTGTGAGTCTAGATTTTCGAATCCGACGCAAAACTGACAGTTAATTGTAACGTTCAGAGCCTCTTAATGACGATGGAACACACAAATTGTGTCGCGATTCAATACATCGTCCTCCAGCCGACTTGTCTCCAAGGGTCTAGCGCTGCCTCGGGCACCTTATGGTCGTTCTCCTGTGAGTCTAGTTTTCCGAAAACGACGCAAAACCGACAGTTAATTGTAACGTTCAGAGCCTGATAATGACGATGGAACACACAATTTGCGTCGCGATTCAATACATCGTCCTCCAGCCGACTTGTCTCCGAGGTAGTATTGCTGTCCCGGGCACCTTTTGGTCGTTCTCCTATGAGTCTAGTTTATCGAATCAAGCGCAAAACTGACAGTTAATTGTAACGTTCAGAGCCTCTAAATGACGATGGAACACACAAATTGCGTCGCGATTCAATACATCGTCCTCCAGCCGACTTGTCTCCAAGGGTCTAGTGCTGCCTCGGGCACCTTATGGTCGTTCTCCTGTGAGTCTAGATTTTCGAATCCGACGGAAAAGTGACAGTTAATTGTATTGTTCAGAGCCTCTTAATGACGATGGAACACACAAATTGCGTCGCGATTCAATACATCGTCCTCCAGCCGACTTGTCTCTCAGAGTCTAGTGCTGCCTCGGGCACCTTATGGTCGTTCTCCTGTGAGTCTAGATTTTCGAATCCGACGCAAAACTGACAGTTAATTGTAACGTTCAGAGCCTCTTAATGACGATGGAACACACAAATTGCGTCGCGATTCAATACATCGTCCTCCAACCGACTTGTCTCCAAGAGTCTATAGCTGCCTCGGGCACCTTATCGTCGTTCTCCTGTGAGTTTAGTTTTTCGAATCCGACGCAAAACTGACAGTTAATAGTAACGTTCAGAGCCTGTTAATGACGATGGAACACACAAATTGCGTCGCGATTCAATACATCGTCCTCCAGCCGAATTGTCTCCGAGGTACTATTGCTGCCCCGGGTACCTTTTGGTCGTTCTCCTAGGAGTATAGTTTTTCGAATCCGGCGCAAAACTGACAGTTAATTGTAACGTTCAGAGCCTCTTAATGACGATGGAACACACAAATTGCGTCGCGATTCAATACATCGTCCTCCAGCCGACTTGTCTCCAAGGGTCTAGCGCTGTCTCGGGCACCTTATGGTCGTTCTCCTGTGAGTCTAGTTTTCCGAAAACGACGCAAAACTGACAGTTAATTGTAACGTTCAGAGCCTGATAATGACGATTGAACACACAATTTGCGTCGCGATTCAATACATCGTCCTCCAGCCGACTTGTCTCCAAGGGTCTAGTGCTGCCTCGGGCACCTTATGGTCGTTCTCCTGTGAGTCTAGATTTTCGAATCCGACGCAAAACTGACAGTTAATTGTAACGTTCAGAGCCTCTTAATGACGATGGAACACACAAATTGCGTCGCGATTCAATACATCGTCCTCCAGCCGACTTGTCTCCAAGGGTCTAGCGCTGCCTCGGGCACCTTATGGTCGTTCTCCTGTGAGTCTAGTTTTCCGAAAACGACGCAAAACTGACAGTTAATTGTAACGTTCAGAGCCTGATAATGACGATGGAACACACAATTTGCGTCGCGATTCAATACATCGTCCTCCAGCCGACTTGTCTCCGAGGTAGTATTGCTGTCCCGGGCACCTTTTGGTCGTTCTCCTATGAATCTAGTTTATCGAATCAGGCGCAAAACTGACAGTTAATTGTAACGTTCAGAGCCTCTTAATGACGATGGAACACACAAATTGCGTCGCGATTCAATACTTCGTCCTCCAGCCGACTTGTCTCCAAGCGTCTAGTGCTGCCTCGGGCACCTTATGGTCGTTCTTCTGTGAGTCTAGATTTTCGAATCCGACGCAAAACTGACAGTTAATTGTAACGTTCTGAGCCTGATAATGATGGAACACACAATTTTCGTCGCGATTCAATACATCGTCCTCCAGCCGACTTGTCTCCAAGGGTCTAGTGCTGCCTCGGGCACCTTATGGTCGTTCTCCTGTGAGTCTAGATTTTCGAATCCGACGCAAAACTGACAGTTAATTGTAACGTTCAGAGCCTGATAATGACGATGGAACACACAATTTGCGTCGCGATTCAATACATCGTCCTCTAGCCGACTTGTCTCCGAGGTAGTATTGCTGTCCCGGGCACCTTTTGGTCGTTCTCCTATGAGTCTAGTTTATCGAATCAAGCGCAAAACTGACAGTTAATTGTAACGTTCAGAGCCTCTAAATGACGATGGAACACACAAATTGCGTCGCAATTCAATACATCGTCCTCCAGCCAACTTGTCTCCAAGGGTCTAGTGCTGCCTCGGGCACCTTATGGTCGTTCTCCTGTGAGTCTAGATTTTCGAATCCGACGGAAAAGTGACAGTTAATTGTAACGTTCAGAGCCTCTTAATGACGATGGAACACACAAATTGCGTCGCGATTCAATACATCGTCCTCCAGCCGACTTGTCTCTCAGAGTCTAGTGCTGCCTCGGGCACCTTATGGTCGTTCTCCTGTGAGTCTAGATTTTCGAATCCGACGCAAAACTGACAGTTAATTGTAACGTTCAGAGCCTCTTAATGACGATGGAACACACAAATTGCGTCGCGATTCAATACATCGTCCTCCAACCGACTTGTCTCCAAGAGTCTATAGCTGCCTCGGGCACCTTATCGTCGTTCTCCTGTGAGTTTAGTTTTTCGAATCCGACGCAAAACTGACAGTTAATAGTAACGTTCAGAGCCTGTTAATGACGATGGAACACACAAATTGCGTCGCGATTCAATACATCGCCCTCCAGCCGAATTGTCTCCGAGGTTCTATTGCTGCCCCGGGTACCTTTTGGTCGTTCTCCTAGGAGTATAGTTTTTCGAATCCGGCGCAAAACTGACAGTTAATTGTAACGTTCAGAGCCTCTTAATGACGATGGAACACACAAATTGCGTCGCGATTCAATACATCGTCCTCCAGCCGACTTGTCTCCAAGAATCTAGCGCTGTCTCGGGCACCTTATGGTCGTTCTCCTGTGAGTCTAGTTTTCCGAAAACGACGCAAAACTGACAGTTAATTGTAACGTTCAGAGCCTGATAATGACGATTGAACACACAATTTGCGTCGCGATTCAATACATCGTCCTCCAGCCGACTTGTCTCCAAGGGTCTAGTGCTGCCTCGGGCACCTTATGGTCGTTCTCCTGTGAGTCTAGATTTTCGAATCCGACGCAAAACTGACAGTTAATTGTAACGTTCAGAGCCTCTTAATGACGATGGAACACACAAATTGCGTCGCGATTCAATACATCGTCCTCCAGCCGACTTGTCTCAAAGGGTCTAGCGCTGCCTCGGGCACCTTATGGTCGTTCTCCTGTGAGTCTAGTATTCCGAAAACGACGCAAAACTGACAGTTAATTGTAACGTTCAGAGCCTGATAATGACGATGGAACACACAATTTGCGTCGCGATTCAATACATCGTCCTCCAGCCGACTTGTCTCCGAGGTAGTATTGCTGCCCCGGGCACCTTTAGGTCGTTCTCCTATGAATCTAGTTTATCGAATCAGGCGCAAAACTGACAGTTAATTGTAACGTTCAGAGCCTCTTAATGACGATGGAACACACAAATTGCGTCGCGATTCAATACTTCGTCCTCCAGCCGACTTGTCTCCAAGCGTCTAGTGCTGCCTCGGGCACCTTATGGTCGTTCTTCTGTGAGTCTAGATTTTCGAATTCGACGCAAAACTGACAGTTAATTGTAACGTTCTGAGCCTGATAATGACGATGGAACACACAATTTTCGTCGCGATTCAATACATCGTCCTCCAGCCGACTTGTCTCCAAGGGTCTAGTGCTGCCTCGGGCACCTTATGGTCGTTCTCCTGTGAGTCTAGATTTTCGAATCCGACGCAAAACTGACAGTTAATTGTAACGTTCAGAGCCTCTTAATGACGATGGAACACACAAATTGCGTCGCGATTCAATACATCGTCCTCCAGCCGACTTGTCTCCAAGGGTCTAGCGCTGCCTCGGGCACCTTATGGTCGTTCTCCTGTGAGTCTAGTTTTCCGAAAACGACGCAAAACTGATAGTTAATTGTAACGTTCAGAGCCTGATAATGACGATGGAATACACAATTTGCGTCGCGATTCAATACATCGTCCTCCAGCCGACTTGTCTCCGAGGTAGTATTGCTGCCCGGGCACCTTTTGGTCGTTCTCCTATGAGTCTAGTTTATCGAATCAGGCGCAAAACTGACAGTTAATTGTAACGTTCAGAGCCTCTTAATGACGATGGAACACACAAATTGCGTCGCGATTCAATACTTCGTCCTCCAGCCGACTTGTCTCCAAGCGTCTAGTGCTGCCTCGGGCAACTTATGGTCGTTCTTCTGTGAGTCTAGATTTTCGAATCCGACGCAAAACTGACTGATAATTGTAACGTTCAGAGCCTGATAATGACGATGGAACACACAAATTGCGTCGCGATTCAATACATCGTCCTCCAGCCGACTTGTCTCCAAGGGTCTAGTGCTGCCTCGGGCACCTTATGGTCGTTCTGCTGTGAGTCTAGATTTTCGAATCCGACGCAAAACTGACAGTTAATTGTAACGTTCTGAGCCTGATAATGACGATGGAACACACAATTTTCGTCTCGATTCAATACATCGTCCTCCAGCCGAATTGTCTCCAAGGGTCGATTGCTGCCTCGGGCACCTTATGGTCGTTCTCCTGTGAGTTTACATTTTCGAATCCGACGCGAAACTGACAGTTAATTGTAACGTTCAGAGCCTGTTAATGACGATGGAACACACAAACTGCGACGCGATTCAATACATCGTCCTCCAGCCGAATTGTCTCCGAGGTACTATTGCTGCCCCGGGCACCTTTTGGTCGTTCTCCTAGGAGTATAGTTTTTCGAATCCGGCGCAAAACTGACAGTTAATTGTAACGTTCAGAGCCTCTTAATGACCATGGAACACACAAATTGCGTCGCGATTCAATACATCGACCTCCAGCCGACTTGTCTCCAAGGGTCTAATGCTGCCTCGGGCACCTTATGGTCGTTCTCCTGTGAGTCTAGATTTTCGAATCCGACGCAAAACTGACAGTTAATTGTAACGTTCAGAGCCTCTTAATGACGATGGAACACACAAATTGTGTCGCGATTCAATACATCGTCCTCCAGCCGACTTGTCTCCAAGGGTCTAGCTCTGCCTCTGGCACCTTATGGTCGTTCTCCTGTGAGTCTAGTTTTCCGAAAACGACGCAAAACTGACAGTTAATTGTAACGTTCAGAGCCTGATAATGACGATGGAACACACAATTTGCGTCGCGATTCAATACATCGTCCTCCAGCCGACTTGTCTCCAAGGGTCTAGTGCTGCCTCGGGCACCTTATGGTCGTTCTCCTGTGAGTCTAGATTTTCGAATCCGACGCAAAACTGACTTTTAATTGTAACGTTCAGAGCCTCTTAATGACGATGGAACACACAAATTGCGTCGCGATTCAATACATCGTCCTCCAGCCGACTTGTCTCCAAGGGTCTAGCGCTGCTTCGGGCACCTTATGGTTGTTCTCCTGTGAGTCTAGTTTTCCGAAAACGACGCAAAACTGACAGTTAATTGTAACGTTCAGAGCCTGATAATGACGATGGAACACATAATTTGCGTCGCGATTCAATACATCGTCCTCCAGCCGACTTGTCTCCGAGGTAGTATTGCTGTCCCGGGCACCTTTAGGTCGTTCTCCTATGAGTCTAGTTTATCGAATCAGGCGCAAAACTGACAGTTAATTGTAACGTTCAGAGCCTCTTAATGACGATGGAACACACAAATTGCGTCGCGATTCAATACTTCGTCCTCCAGCCGACTTGTCTCCAAGCATCTAGTGCTGCCTCGGGCACCTTATGGTCGTTCTTCTGTGAGTCTAGATTTTCGAATCCGACGCAAAACTGACAGTTGATTGTAACGTTCTGAGCCTGATAATGACGATGGAACATACAATTTTCGTCGCGATTCAATACATCGTCCTCCAGCCGAATTGTCTCCAAGGGTCGATTGCTGCCTCGGGCACCTTATGGTCGTTCTCCTGTAGGTCTACATTTTCGAATCCGACGCAAAACTGACAATTGTAACGTTCAGAGCCTGTTAATGACGATGGAACACACAAACTGCGACGCGATTCAATACATCGTCCTCCAGCCGAATTGTCTCCGAGGTACTATTGCTGCCCCGGGCACCTTTTGGTCGTTCTCCTAGGAGTATAGTTTTTCGAATCCGGCGCAAAACTGACAGTTAATTGTAACGTTCAGAGCCTCTTAATGACCATGGAACACACAAATTGCGTCGCGATTCAATACATCGTCCTCCAGCCGACTTGTCTCCAAGGGTCTAATGCTGCCTCGGGCACCTTATGGTCGTTCTCCTGTGAGTCTAGATTTTCGAAGCCGACGCAAAACTGACAGTTAATTGTAACGTTCAGAGCCTCTTAATGACGATGGAACACACAAATTGTGTCGCGATTCAATACACCGTCCTCCAGCCTACTTGACTCCAAGGGTCTAGCGCTGCCTCGGGCACCTTATGGTCGTTCTCCTGTGAGTCTAGTTTTCCGAACACGACGCAAAACTGACAGTTAATTGTAACGTTCAGAGCCTGATAATGACGATGGAACACACAATTTGCGTCGCGATTCAATACATCGTCCTCCAGCCGACTTGTCTCCGAGGTAGTATTGCTGTCCCGGGCACCTTTTGGTCGTTCTCCTATGAGTCTAGTTTATCGAATCAGGCGCAAAACTGACAGTTAATTGTAACGTTCAGAGCCTCTAAATGACGGTGGAACACACAAATTGCGTCGCGATTCAATACATCGTCCTCCAGCCGACTTGTCTCCAAGGGTCTAGTGCTGCCTCGGGCACCTTATGGTCGTTCTCCTGTGAGTTTAGATTTTCGAATCCGACGGAAAAGTGACAGTTAATTGTAACGTTCAGAGCCTCTTAATGACGATGGAACACACAAATTGCGTCGCGATTCAATACATCGTCCTCCAGCCGAATTGTCTCCGAGGTACTATTGCTGCCCCGGGTACCTTTTGGTCGTTCTCCTAGGTGTATAGTTTTTCGAATCCGGCGCAAAACTGACAGTTAATTGTAACGTTCAGAGCCTCTTAATGACGATGGAACACACAAATTGCGTCGCGATTCAAAACATCGTCCTCCAGCCGACTTGTCTCCAAGGGTCTATAGCTGCCTCGGGCACCTTATCGTCGTTCTCCTGTGAGTTTAGTTTTTCGAATCCGACGCAAAACTGACAGTTAATAGTAACGTTCAGAGCCTGTTAATGACGATGGAACACACAAACTGCGTCGCGATTCAATACATCGTCCTCCAGCCGAATTGTCTCCGAGGTACTATTGCTGCCCCGGGCACCTTTTGGTCGTTCTCCTAGGAGTATAGTTTTTCGAATCCGGCACAAAACTGACAGTTAATTGTAACGTTCAGAGCCTCTTAATGACGATGGAACACACAAATTGCGTCGCGATTCAATACATCGTCCTCCAGCCGACTTGTCTCCAAGGGTCTAGTGCTGCCTCGGGCACCTTATGGTCGTTCTCCTGTGAGTCTAGATTTTCGAATCCGACGCAAAACTGACTTTTAATTGTAACGTTCAGAGCCTCTTAATGACGATGGAACACACAAATTGCGTCGCGATTCAATACATCGTCCTCCAGCCGACTTGTCTCCAAGGGTCTAGCGCTGCTTCGGGCACCTTATGGTTGTTCTCCTGTGAGTCTAGTTTTCCGAAAACGACGCAAAACTGACAGTTAATTGTAACGTTCAGAGCCTGATAATGACGATGGAACACATAATTTGCGTCGCGATTCAATACATCGTCCTCCAGCCGACTTGTCTCCGAGGTAGTATTGCTGTCCCGGGCACCTTTAGGTCGTTCTCCTATGAGTCTAGTTTATCGAATCAGGCGCAAAACTGACAGTTAATTGTAACGTTCAGAGCCTCTTAATGACGATGGAACACACAAATTGCGTCGCGATTCAATACTTCGTCCTCCAGCCGACTTGTCTCCAAGCATCTAGTGCTGCCTCGGGCACCTTATGGTCGTTCTTCTGTGAGTCTAGATTTTCGAATCCGACGCAAAACTGACAGTTGATTGTAACGTTCTGAGCCTGATAATGACGATGGAACATACAATTTTCGTCGCGATTCAATACATCGTCCTCCAGCCGAATTGTCTCCAAGGGTCGATTGCTGCCTCGGGCACCTTATGGTCGTTCTCCTGTAGGTCTACATTTTCGAATCCGACGCAAAACTGACAATTGTAACGTTCAGAGCCTGTTAATGACGATGGAACACACAAACTGCGACGCGATTCAATACATCGTCCTCCAGCCGAATTGTCTCCGAGGTACTATTGCTGCCCCGGGCACCTTTTGGTCGTTCTCCTAGGAGTATAGTTTTTCGAATCCGGCGCAAAACTGACAGTTAATTGTAACGTTCAGAGCCTCTTAATGACCATGGAACACACAAATTGCGTCGCGATTCAATACATCGTCCTCCAGCCGACTTGTCTCCAAGGGTCTAATGCTGCCTCGGGCACCTTATGGTCGTTCTCCTGTGAGTCTAGATTTTCGAAGCCGACGCAAAACTGACAGTTAATTGTAACGTTCAGAGCCTCTTAATGACGATGGAACACACAAATTGTGTCGCGATTCAATACACCGTCCTCCAGCCTACTTGACTCCAAGGGTCTAGCGCTGCCTCGGGCACCTTATGGTCGTTCTCCTGTGAGTCTAGTTTTCCGAACACGACGCAAAACTGACAGTTAATTGTAACGTTCAGAGCCTGATAATGACGATGGAACACACAATTTGCGTCGCGATTCAATACATCGTCCTCCAGCCGACTTGTCTCCGAGGTAGTATTGCTGTCCCGGGCACCTTTTGGTCGTTCTCCTATGAGTCTAGTTTATCGAATCAGGCGCAAAACTGACAGTTAATTGTAACGTTCAGAGCCTCTAAATGACGGTGGAACACACAAATTGCGTCGCGATTCAATACATCGTCCTCCAGCCGACTTGTCTCCAAGGGTCTAGTGCTGCCTCGGGCACCTTATGGTCGTTCTCCTGTGAGTTTAGATTTTCGAATCCGACGGAAAAGTGACAGTTAATTGTAACGTTCAGAGCCTCTTAATGACGATGGAACACACAAATTGCGTCGCGATTCAATACATCGTCCTCCAGCCGAATTGTCTCCGAGGTACTATTGCTGCCCCGGGTACCTTTTGGTCGTTCTCCTAGGTGTATAGTTTTTCGAATCCGGCGCAAAACTGACAGTTAATTGTAACGTTCAGAGCCTCTTAATGACGATGGAACACACAAATTGCGTCGCGATTCAAAACATCGTCCTCCAGCCGACTTGTCTCCAAGGGTCTATAGCTGCCTCGGGCACCTTATCGTCGTTCTCCTGTGAGTTTAGTTTTTCGAATCCGACGCAAAACTGACAGTTAATAGTAACGTTCAGAGCCTGTTAATGACGATGGAACACACAAACTGCGTCGCGATTCAATACATCGTCCTCCAGCCGAATTGTCTCCGAGGTACTATTGCTGCCCCGGGCACCTTTTGGTCGTTCTCCTAGGAGTATAGTTTTTCGAATCCGGCACAAAACTGACAGTTAATTGTAACGTTCAGAGCCTCTTAATGACGATGGAACACACAAATTGCGTCGCGATTCAATACATCGTCCTCCAGCCGACTTGTCTCCAAGGGTCTAGTGCTGCCTCGGGCACCTTATGGTCGTTCTCCTGTGAGTCTAGATTTTCGAATCCGACGCAAAACTGACAGTTAATTGTAACGTTCAGAGCCTCTTAATGACGATGGAACACACAAATTGCGTCGCGATTCAATACATCGTCCTCCAGCCGACTTGTCTCCAAGGGTCTAGCGCTGCCTCGGGCACCTTATGGTCGTTCTCCTGTGAGTCTAGTTTTCCGAAAACGACGCAAAACTGACAGTTAGTTGTAACGTTCAGAGCCTGATAATGACGATGGAACACACAATTTGCGTCGCGATTCAATACATCGTCCTCCAGCCGACTTGTCTCCGAGGTAGTATTGCTGTCCCGGGCACCTTTTGGTCGTTCTCCTATGAATCTAGTTTATCGAATCAGGCGCAAAACTGACAGTTAATTGTAACGTTCAGAGCCTCTTAATGACGATGGAACACACAAATTGCGTCGCGATTCAATACTTCGTCCTCCAGCCGACTTGTCTCCAAGCGTCTAGTGCTGCCTCGGGCACCTTATGGTCGTTCTTCTGTGAGTCTAGATTTTCGAATCCGACGCAAAACTGACAGTTAATTGTAACGTTCTGAGCCTGATAATGACGATGGAACACACAATTTTCGTCGCGATTCAATACATCGTCCTCCAGCCGACTTGTCTCCAAGGGTCTAGTGCTGCCTCGGGCACCTTATGGTCGTTCTCCTGTGAGTCTAGATTTTCCAATCCGACGCAAAACTGACAGTTAATTGTAACGTTCAGAGCCACTTAATGACGATGGAACACACAAATTGCGTCGCGATTCAATACATCGTTCTCCAGCCGACTTGTCTCCAAGGGTCTAGCGCTGCCTCGGGCACCTTATGGTCGTTCTCCTGTGAGTCTAGTTTTCCGAAAACGACGCAAAACTGACAGTTAATTGTAACGTTCAGAGCCTGATAATGACGATTGAACACACAATTTGCGTCGCGATTCAATACATCGTCCTCCAGCCGACTTGTCTCCAAGGGTCTAGTGCTGCCTCGGGCACCTTATGGTCGTTCTCCTGTGAGTCTAGATTTTCGAATCCGACGCAAAACTGACAGTTAATTGTAACGTTCAGAGCCTCTTAATGACGATGGAACACACAAATTGCGTCGCGATTCAATACATCGTTCTCCAGCCGACTTGTCTCCAAGGGTCTAGCGCTGCCTCGGGCACCTTATGGTCGTTCTCCTGTGAGTCTAGTTTTCCGAAAACGACGCAAAACTGATAGTTAATTGTATTGTTCAAAGCCTGATAATGACGATGGAATACACAATTTGCGTCGCGATTCAATACATCGTCCTCCAGCCGACTTGTCTCCGAGGTAGTATTGCTGTCCCGGGCACCTTTTGGTCGTTCTCCTATGAGTCTAGTTTATCGAATCAGGCGCAAAACTGACAGTTAATTGTAACGTTCAGAGCCTCTTAATGACGATGGAACACACAAATTGCGTCGCGATTCAATACTTCGTCCTCCAGCCGACTTGTCTCCAAGCGTCTAGTGCTGCCTCGGGCAACTTATGGTCGTTCTTCTGTGAGTCTAGATTTTCGAATCCGACGCAAAACTGACTGATAATTGTAACGTTCAGAGCCTGATAATGACGATGGAACACACAAATTGCGTCGCGATTCAATACATCGTCCTCCAGCCGACTTGTCTCCAAGGGTCTAGTGCTGCCTCGGGCACCTTATGGTCGTTCTGCTGTGAGTCTAGATTTTCGAATCCGACGCAAAACTGACAGTTAATTGTAACGTTCTGAGCCTGATAATGACGATGGAACACACAATTTTCGTCTCGATTCAATACATCGTCCTCCAGCCGAATTGTCTCCAAGGGTCGATTGCTGCCTCGGGCACCTTATGGTCGTTCTCCTGTGAGTCTACATTTTCGAATCCGACGCGAAACTGACAGTTAATTGTAACGTTCAGAGCCTGTTAATGACGATGGAACACACAAACTGCGACGCGATTCAATACATCGTCCTCCAGCCGAATTGTCTCCGAGGTACTATTGCTGCCCCGGGCACCTTTTGGTCGTTCTCCTAGGAGTATAGTTTTTCGAATCCGGCGCAAAACTGACAGTTAATTGTAACGTTCAGAGCCTCTTAATGACCATGGAACACACAAATTGCGTCGCGATTCAATACATCGTCCTCCAGCCGACTTGTCTCCAAGGGTCTAATGCTGCCTCGGGCACCTTATGGTCGTTCTCCTGTGAGTCTAGATTTTCGAATCCGACGCAAAACTGACAGTTAATTGTAACGTTCAGAGCCTCTTAATGACGATGGAACACACAAATTGTGTCGCGATTCAATACATCGTCCTCCAGCCGACTTGTCTCCAAGGGTCTAGCTCTGCCTCTGGCACCTTATGGTCGTTCTCCTGTGAGTCTAGTTTTCCGAAAACGACGCAAAACTGACAGTTAATTGTAACGTTCAGAGCCTGATAATGACGATGGAACACACAATTTGCGTCGCGATTCAATACATCGTCCTCCAGCCGACTTGTCTCCAAGGGTCTAGTGCTGCCTCGGGCACCTTATGGTCGTTCTCCTGTGAGTCTAGATTTTCGAATCCGACGCAAAACTGACTTTTAATTGTAACGTTCAGAGCCTCTTAATGACGATGGAACACACAAATTGCGTCGCGATTCAATACATCGTCCTCCAGCCGACTTGTCTCCAAGGGTCTAGCGCTGCTTCGGGCACCTTATGGTTGTTCTCCTGTGAGTCTAGTTTTCCGAAAACGACGCAAAACTGACAGTTAATTGTAACGTTCAGAGCCTGATAATGACGATGGAACACATAATTTGCGTCGCGATTCAATACATCGTCCTCCAGCCGACTTGTCTCCGAGGTAGTATTGCTGTCCCGGGCACCTTTAGGTCGTTCTCCTATGAGTCTAGTTTATCGAATCAGGCGCAAAACTGACAGTTAATTGTAACGTTCAGAGCCTCTTAATGACGATGGAACACACAAATTGCGTCGCGATTCAATACTTCGTCCTCCAGCCGACTTGTCTCCAAGCATCTAGTGCTGCCTCGGGCACCTTATGGTCGTTCTTCTGTGAGTCTAGATTTTCGAATCCGACGCAAAACTGACAGTTAATTGTAACGTTCTGAGCCTGATAATGACGATGGAACATACAATTTTCGTCGCGATTCAATACATCGTCCTCCAGCCGAATTGTCTCCAAGGGTCGATTGCTGCCTCGGGCACCTTATGGTCGTTCTCCTGTAGGTCTACATTTTCGAATCCGACGCAAAACTGACAATTGTAACGTTCAGAGCCTGTTAATGACGATGGAACACACAAACTGCGACGCGATTCAATACATCGTCCTCCAGCCGAATTGTCTCCGAGGTACTATTGCTGCCCCGGGCACCTTTTGGTCGTTCTCCTAGGAGTATAGTTTTTCGAATCCGGCGCAAAACTGACAGTTAATTGTAACGTTCAGAGCCTCTTAATGACCATGGAACACACAAATTGCGTCGCGATTCAATACATCGTCCTCCAGCCGACTTGTCTCCAAGGGTCTAATGCTGCCTCGGGCACCTTATGGTCGTTCTCCTGTGAGTCTAGATTTTCGAAGCCGACGCAAAACTGACAGTTAATTGTAACGTTCAGAGCCTCTTAATGACGATGGAACACACAAATTGTGTCGCGATTCAATACATCGTCCTCCAGCCTACTTGACTCCAAGGGTCTAGCGCTGCCTCGGGCACCTTATGGTCGTTCTCCTGTGAGTCTAGTTTTCCGAACACGACGCAAAACTGACAGTTAATTGTAACGTTCAGAGCCTGATAATGACGATGGAACACACAATTTGCGTCGCGATTCAATACATCGTCCTCCAGCCGACTTGTCTCCGAGGTAGTATTGCTGTCCAGGGCACCTTTTGGTCGTTCTCCTATGAGTCTAGTTTATCGAATCAGGCGCAAAACTGACAGTTAATTGTAACGTTCAGAGCCTCTAAATGACGGTGGAACACACAAATTGCGTCGCGATTCAATACATCGTCCTCCAGCCGACTTGTCTCCAAGGGTCTAGTGCTGCCTCGGGCACCTTATGGTCGTTCTCCTGTGAGTTTAGATTTTCGAATCCGACGGAAAAGTGACAGTTAATTGTAACGTTCAGAGCCTCTTAATGACGATGGAACACACAAATTGCGTCGCGATTCAATACATCGTCCTCCAGCCGAATTGTCTCCGAGGTACTATTGCTGCCCCGGGTACCTTTTGGTCGTTCTCCTAGGTGTATAGTTTTTCGAATCCGGCGCAAAACTGACAGTTAATTGTAACGTTCAGAGCCTCTTAATGACGATGGAACACACAAATTGCGTCGCGATTCAAAACATCGTCCTCCAGCCGACTTGTCTCCAAGGGTCTATAGCTGCCTCGGGCACCTTATCGTCGTTCTCCTGTGAGTTTAGTTTTTCGAATCCGACGCAAAACTGACAGTTAATAGTAACGTTCAGAGCCTGTTAATGACGATGGAACACACAAACTGCGTCGCGATTCAATACATCGTCCTCCAGCCGAATTGTCTCCGAGGTACTATTGCTGCCCCGGGCACCTTTTGGTCGTTCTCCTAGGAGTATAGTTTTTCGAATCCGGCACAAAACTGACAGTTAATTGTAACGTTCAGAGCCTCTTAATGACGATGGAACACACAAATTGCGTCGCGATTCAATACATCGTCCTCCAGCCGACTTGTCTCCAAGGGTCTAGTGCTGCCTCGGGCACCTTATGGTCGTTCTCCTGTGAGTCTAGATTTTCGAATCCGACGCAAAACTGACAGTTAATTGTAACGTTCAGAGCCTCTTAATGTCGATGGAACACACAAATTGCGTCGCGATTCAATACATCGTCCTCCAGCCGACTTGTCTCCAAGGGTCTAGCGCTGCCTCGGGCACCTTATGGTCGTTCTCCTGTGAGTCTAGTTTTCCGAAAACGACGCAAAACTGACAGTTAGTTGTAACGTTCAGAGCCTGATAATGACGATGGAACACACAATTTGCGTCGCGATTCAATACATCGTCCTCCAGCCGACTTGTCTCCGAGGTAGTATTGCTGTCCCGGGCACCTTTTGGTCGTTCTCCTATGAATCTAGTTTATCGAATCAGGCGCAAAACTGACAGTTAATTGTAACGTTCAGAGCCTCTTAATGACGATGGAACACACAAATTGCGTCGCGATTCAATACTTCGTCCTCCAGCCGACTTGTCTCCAAGCGTCTAGTGCTGCCTCGGGCACCTTATGGTCGTTCTTCTGTGAGTCTAGATTTTCGAATCCGACGCAAAACTGACAGTTAATTGTAACGTTCTGAGCCTGATAATGACGATGGAACACACAATTTTCGTCGCGATTCAATACATCGTCCTCCAGCCGACTTGTCTCCAAGGGTCTAGTGCTGCCTCGGGCACCTTATGGTCGTTCTCCTGTGAGTCTAGATTTTCCAATCCGACGCAAAACTGACAGTTAATTGTAACGTTCAGAGCCTCTTAATGACGATGGAACACACAAATTGCGTCGCGATTCAATACATCGTTCTCCAGCCGACTTGTCTCCAAGGGTCTAGCGCTGCCTCGGGCACCTTATGGTCGTTCTCCTGTGAGTCTAGTTTTCCGAAAACGACGCAAAACTGACAGTTAATTGTAACGTTCAGAGCCTGATAATAACGATGGAATACACAATTTGCGTCGCGATTCAATACATCGTCCTCCAGCCGACTTGTCTCCGAGGTAGTATTGCTGTCCCGGGCACCTTTTGGTCGTTCTCCTATGAGTCTAGTTTATCGAATCAGGCGCAAAACTGACAGTTAATTGTAACGTTCAGAGCCTCTTAATGACGATGGAACACACAAATTGCGTCGCGATTCAATACTTCGTCCTCCAGCCGACTTGTCTCCAAGCGTCTAGTGCTGCCTCGGGCACCATATGGTCGTTCTTCTGTGAGTCTAGATTTTCGAATCCGACGCAAAACTGACAGATAATTGTAACGTTCAGAGCCTGATAATGTCGATGGAACACACAAATTGCGTCGCGATTCAATACATCGTCCTCCAGCCGACTTGTCTCCAAGGGTCTAGTGCTGCCTCGGGCACCTTATTGTCGTTCTGCTGTGAGTCTAGATTTTCGAATCCGACGCAAAACTGACAGTTAATTGTAACGTTCAGATGGAACACACAAATTGCGTCGCGATTCAATACATCGTCCTCCAGCCGACTTGTCTAAAAGGGTCTAGCGCTGCCTCGGGCACCTTATGGTCGTTCTCCTGTGAGTCTAGTTTTCCGAAAACGACGCAAAACTGACAGTTAATTGTAACGTTCAGAGCCTCTTAATGACGATGGAACACACAATTTGCGTCGCGATTCTATACAGCGTCCTCCAGCCGACTTGTCTCCGAGGTAGTATTGCTGTCCCGGGCACCTTTTGGTCGTTCTCCTATGAGTCTAGTTTATCGAATCAGGCGCAAAACTGACAGTTAATTGTAACGTTCAGAGCCTCTTAATGACGATGGAACACACAAATTGCGTCGCGATTCAATACTTCGTCCTCCAGCCGACTTGTCTCCAAGCGTCTAGTGCTGCCTCGGGCACCTTATGGTCGTTCTTCTGTGAGTCTAGATTTTCGAATCCGACGCAAAACTGACAGTTAATTGTAACGTTCTGACCCTGATAATGACGATGGAACACACAAATTGCGTCGCGATTCAATACATCGTCCTCCAGCCGATTTGTCTCCAAGGGTCTATAGATGCCTCGGGCACGTTATGGTCGTTCTCCTGTGAGTTTAGTTTTTCGAATCCGACGCAAAACTGACAGTTAATTGTAATGTTCAGAGCCTCTTAATGACGATGGAACACACAAATTGCGTCGCGATTCAATACATCGTCCTCCAGCCGAATTGTCTCCGAGGTACTATTGCTGCCCCGAGCACCTTTTGGTCATTCTCCTAGGAGTATAGTTTTTCGAATCCGGCGCAAAACTGACAGTTAATTGTAACGTTCAGAGCCTCTTAATGACGATGGAACACACAAATTGCGTCGCGATTCAATACATCGTCCTCCAGCCGACTTGTCACCAAGGGTCTAGTGCTGCCTCGGGCACCTCATGGTTGTTCTCCTGTGAGTCTAGATTTTCGAATCCGACGCAAAACTGACAATTGTAACGTTCAGAGCCTCTTAATGACGATGGAACACACAAATTGCGTCGCGATTCAATACATCGTCCTCCAGCCGACTTGTCTCTCAGAGTCTAGTGCTGCCTCGGGCACCTTATGGTCGTTCTCCTGTGAGTCTAGATTTTCGAATCCGACGCAAAACTGACAATTGTAACGTTCAGAGCCTCTTAATGACGATGGAACACACAAATTGCGTCACGATTCAATACTTCGTGCTCCAGCCGACTTGTCTCCAAGCGTCTAGTGCTGCCTCGGGCACCTTATGGTCGTTCTTCTGTGAGTCTAGATTTCGAATCCGACGCAAAAATGACAGTTAATTGTAACGTTCTGAGCCTGATAATGACGATGGAACACACAATTTTCGTCGCGATTCAATACATCGTCCTCCAGCCGAATTGTCTCCAAGGGTCTATTGCTGCCTCGGGCACCGTATGGTCGTTCTCCTGTGAGTCTACATTTTCGAATCCGAAGCAAAACTGACAGTTAATTGTAACGTTCAGAGCCTCTTAATGACGATGGAACACACAAATTGCGTCGCGATTCAATACATCGTCCTCCAGCCGACTTGTCTCCAAGGGTCTAGTGCTGCCACGGGCACCTTATGGTCGTTCTCCTGTGAGTCTAGATTTTTGAATCCGACGCAAAACTGACAGTTAATTGTAACGTTCAGAGCCTCTTAATGACGATGGAACACACAAATTGCGTCGCGATTCAATACATCGTCCTCCAGCCGACTTGTCTCCAAGGGTCTAGCGCTGCCTCGGGCACCTTATGGTCGTTCTCCTGTGAGTCTAGTTGTCCGAAAACGACGCAAAACTGACAGTTAATTGTAACGTTCAGAGCCTGATAATGACGATGGAACACACAATTTGCGTCGCGATTCAATACATCGTCCTCCAGCCGACTTGTCTCCGAGGTAGTATTGCTGTCCCGGGCACCTTTTGGTCGTTCTCCTATGAGTCTAGTTCATCGAATCAGGCGCAAAACTGACAGTTAATTGTAACGTTCAGAGCCTCTTAATGACGATGGAACACACAAATTGCGTCGCGATTCAATCCTTCGTCCTCCAGCCGACTTGTCTCCAAGCGTCTAGTGCTGCCTCGGGCACCTTATGGTCGTTCTTCTGTGAGTCTAGATTTTCGAATCCGACGCAAAACTGACAGTTAATTGTAACGTTCTGAGCCTGATAATGACCATGGAACACACAATTTTCGTCGCGATTCAATACATCGTCCTCCAGCCGAATTGTCTCCAAGGGTCTATTATGCCTCGGGCACCTTATGGTCGTTCTCCTGTGAGTCTACATTTTCGAATCCGACGTAAAACTGACAGTTAATTGTAACGTTCAGAGCCTCTTAATGACGATGGAACACACAAATTGCGTCGCGATTCAAAACATCGTCCTCCAGCCGACTTGTCTCCAAGGGTCTATAGCAGCCTCGGGCACCTTATCGTCGTTCTCCTGTGAGTTTAGTTTTTCGAATCCGACGCAAAACTGACAGTTAATAGTAACGTTCAGAGCCTGTTAATGACGATGGAACACACAAACTGCGTCGCGATTCAAAACATCATCCTCCAGCCGACTTGTCTCCAAGGGTCTATAGCAGCCTCGGGCACCTTATCGTCGTTCTCCTGTGAGTTTAGTTTTTCGAATCCGACGCAAAACTGACAGTTAATAGTAACGTTCAGAGCCTGTTAATGACGATGGAACACACAAATTGCGTCGCGATTCAATACATCGTCCTCCAGCCGAATTGTCTCTGAGGTACTATTGCTGCCCCGGGCACCTTTTGGTCGTTCTCCTAGGAGTATAGTTTTTCGAATCCGGCTCAAAACTGACAGTTAATTGTAACGTTCAGAGCCTCTTAATGACGATGGAACACACAAATTGCGTCGCGATTCAATACATCGTCCTCCAGCCGACTTGTCTCCAAGGGTCTAGTGCTGCCTCGGGCACCTTATGGTCGTTCTCCTGTGAGTCTAGATTTTCGAATCCGACGCAAAACTGACAGTTAATTGTAACGTTCAGAGCCTCTTAATGACGATGGAACACACAAATT
This sequence comes from Schistocerca nitens, assembly GCF_023898315.1. Classification (NCBI taxonomy): domain Eukaryota; kingdom Metazoa; phylum Arthropoda; class Insecta; order Orthoptera; family Acrididae; genus Schistocerca; species Schistocerca nitens. The sequence continues at coordinate 234,177,886 of NC_064623.1, read as the reverse complement.
GCGTCGCGATTCAATACATGGTCCTCCAGCCGACTTGTCTAAAAGGGTCTAGCGCTGCCTCGGGCACCTTATGGTCGTTCTCCTGTGAGTCTAGTTTTCCGAAAACGACGCAAAACTGACAGTTAATTGTAACGTTCAAAGCCTGATAATGACGATGGAAAACACAATTTGCGTCGCGATTCAATACATCGTCCTCCAGCCGACTTGTCTCCGAGGTAATATTGCTGTCCCGGGCACCTTTTGGTCGTTCTCCTATGAGTCTACTTTATCGAATCAGGCGGAAAACTGACAGGTAATTGGAACGTTCAGAGCCTCTTAATGACGATGGAACACACAAATTGCGTCGCGATTCAATACTTCGTCCTCCAGCCGACTTGTCTCCAAGCGTCTAGTGCTGCCTCGGGCACCTTATGGTCGTTCATCTGTGAGTCTACATTTTCGAATCCGACGCAAAACTGACAGTTAATTGTAACGTTCAGAGCCTCTTAATGACGATGGAACACACAAATTGCGTCGCGATTCAAAACATCGTCCTCCAGCCGACTTGTCTCCAAGGGTCTATAGCTGCCTCGGGCACCTTATCGTCGTTCTCCTGTGAGTTTAGTTTTTCGAATCCGACGCAAAACTGACAGTTAATAGTAACGTTCAGAGCCTGTTAATGACGATGGAACACACAAACTGCGTCGCGATTCAATACATCGTCCTCCAGCCGTATTGTCTCCGAGGTACTATTGCTGCCCCGGGCACCTTTTGGTCGTTCTCCTAGGAGTATAGTTTTTCGAATCCGGCGCAAAACTGACAGTTAATTGTAACGTTCAGAGCCTCTTAATGACGATGGAACACACAAATTGCGTCGCGATTCAATACATCGTCCTCCAGCCGACTTGTCTCCAAGGGTCTAGTGCTGCCTCGGGCACCTTATGGTCGTTCTCCTGTGAGTCTAGATTTTCGAATCCGACGCAAAACTGACAGTTAATTGTAACGTTCAGAGCCTCTTAATGACGATGGAACACACAAATTGCGTCGCGATTCAATACATCGTCCTCCAGCCGACTTGTCTCCAAGGGTCTAGCGCTGCCTCGGGCACCTTATGGTCGTTCTCCTGTGAGTCTAGTTTTCAGAAAACGACGCAAAACTGACAGTTAATTGTAACGTTCAGAGCCTCTTAATGACGATGGAACACACAATTTGCGTCGCGATTCAATACATCGTCCTCCAGCCGACTTGTCTCCGAGGTAGTATTGCTGTCCCGGGCACCTTTTGGTCGTTCTCCTATGAGTCTAGTTTATCGAATCAGGCGCAAAACTGACAGTTAATTGTAACGTTCAGAGCCTCTTAATGACGATGGAACACACAAATTGCGTCGCGATTCAATACTTCGTCCTCCAGCCGACTTGTCTCCAAGCGTCTAGTGCTGCCTCGGGCACCTTACGGTCGTTCTTCTGTGAGTCTAGATTTTCGAATCCGACGCAAAACTGACAGATAATTGTAACTTCTGAGCCTGATAATGACGATGGAACACACAATTTTCGTCGCGATTTAATACATCGTCCTCCAGCAGAATTGTTTCCAAGGGTCTATTGCTGCCTCGGGCACCTTATGGTCGTTCTCCTGTGAGTCTACATTTTCGAATCCGACGCAAAACTGACAGTTAATTGTAACGTTCAGAGCCTCTTAATGACGATGGAACACACAAATTGCGTCGCGATATAATACATCGTCCTCCAGCCGACTTGTCTCCAGGGGTCTATTGCTGCCTCGGGCACCTTATCGTCGTTCTCCTGTGAGTTTAGTTTTTCGAATCCGACGCAAATCTGACAGTTAATTGTAACGTTCAGAGCCTGTTAATGACGATGGAACTCACAAATTGCGTCGCGATTCAATACATCGTCCTCCAGCCGAATTGTCTCCGAGGTACTATTACTGCCCCGGGCACCTTTTGGTCGTTCTCCAAGGAGTATAGTTTTTCGAATCCGGCGCAAAACTGACAGTTAATTGTAACGTTCAGAGCCTCTTAATGACGATGGAACACACAAATTGCGTCGCGATTCAATACTTCGTCCTCCAGCCGACTTGTCTCCAAGCGTCTAGTGCTGCCTCGGGCACCTTATGGTCGTTCTTCTATGAGTCTAGATTTTCGAATCCGACGCAAAACTGACAGATAATTGTATCGTTCAGAGCCTCTTCATGACGATGGAACACACAAATTGCGTCGCGATTCAATACATCGTCCACCAGCCGACTTGTCTCCAAGGGTCTAGTGCTGCCTCGGGCACCTTATGGTCGTTCTGCTGTTTGTCTAGATTTTCGAATCCGACGCAAAACTGACAGTTAATTGTAACGTTCAGAGCCTCTTAATGACGATGGAACACACAAATTGTGGCGCGATTCAATACATCGTCCTACAGCCGCCCTGTCTCCAAGGGTCTCTTGCTGCCTCGGGCACGTTATGGTCGTTCTCCTGTGAGTCTTGTTTTCCGAAAACGACGCAAAACTTACAGTTAATTGTAACGTTCAGAGCCTGATAATGACGATGGAACACACAATTTGCGTCGCGATTCAATACATCGTCCTCCAGCCGACTTGTCTCCGAGCTAGTATTGCTGTCCCGGGCACCTTTTGGTCTTCTCCTAGGAGTATAGTTTTTCGAATCCGGCGCAAAAGTGACATTTAATTGTAACGGTCAGGGCCTCTTAATGACGATGGAACACACAAATTGCGTCGCGATTCAATACATCGTCCTCCAGCCGACTTGTCTCCAAGGGTCTAGTGCTGCCTCGGGCACCTTATGGTCGTTCTCCTGTGAGTCTAGATTTTCGAATCCGACGCAAAACTGACAGTTAATTGTAACGTTCAGAGCCTCTTAATGACGATGGAACACACAAATTGCGTCGCGATTCAATACATCGTCCTCCAGCCGACTTGTCTCCAAGGGTCTAGCGCTGCCTCGGGCACCTTATGGTCGTTCTCCTGTGAGTCTAGTTTTCCGAAAACGACGCAAAACTGACAGTTAGTTGTAACGTTCAGAGCCTGATAATGACGATGGAACACACAATTTGCGTCGCGATTCAATACATCGTCCTCCAGCCGACTTGTCTCCGAGGTAGTATTGCTGTCCCGGGCACCTTTTGGTCGTTCTCCTATGAATCTAGTTTATCGAATCAGGCGCAAAACTGACAGTTAATTGTAACGTTCAGAGCCTCTTAATGACGATGGAACACACAAATTGCGTCGCGATTCAATACTTCGTCCTCCAGCCGACTTGTCTCCAAGCGTCTAGTGCTGCCTCGGGCACCTTATGGTCGTTCTTCTGTGAGTCTAGATTTTCGAATCCGACGCAAAACTGACAGTTAATTGTAACGTTCTGAGCCTGATAATGACGATGGAACACACAATTTTCGTCGCGATTCAATACATCGTCCTCCAGCCGACTTGTCTCCAAGGGTCTAGTGCTGCCTCGGGCACCTTATGGTCGTTCTCCTGTGAGTCTAGATTTTCCAATCCGACGCAAAACTGACAGTTAATTGTAACGTTCAGAGCCTCTTAATGACGATGGAACACACAAATTGCGTCGCGATTCAATACATCGTTCTCCAGCCGACTTGTCTCCAAGGGTCTAGCGCTGCCTCGGGCACCTTATGGTCGTTCTCCTGTGAGTCTAGTTTTCCGAAAACGACGCAAAACTGACAGTTAATTGCAACGTTCAGAGCCTGATAATAACGATGGAATACACAATTTGCGTCGCGATTCAATACATCGTCCTCCAGCCGACTTGTCTCCGAGGTAGTATTGCTGTCCCGGGCACCTTTTGGTCGTTCTCCTATGAGTCTAGTTTATCGAATCAGGCGCAAAACTGACAGTTAATTGTAACGTTCAGAGCCTCTTAATGACGATGGAACACACAAATTGCGTCGCGATTCAATACTTCGTCCTCCAGCCGACTTGTCTCCAAGCGTCTAGTGCTGCCTCGGGCACCATATGGTCGTTCTTCTGTGAGTCTAGATTTTCGAATCCGACGCAAAACTGACAGATAATTGTAACGTTCAGAGCCTGATAATGTCGATGGAACACACAAATTGCGTCGCGATTCAATACATCGTCCTCCAGCCGACTTGTCTCCAAGGGTCTAGTGCTGCCTCGGGCACCTTATTGTCGTTCTGCTGTGAGTCTAGATTTTCGAATCCGACGCAAAACTGACAGTTAATTGTAACTTTCAGATGGAACACACAAATTGCGTCGCGATTCAATACATCGTCCTCCAGCCGACTTGTCTAAAAGGGTCTAGCGCTGCCTCGGGCACCTTATGGTCGTTCTCCTGTGAGTCTAGTTTTCCGAAAACGACGCAAAACTGACAGTTAATTGTAACGTTCAGAGCCTCTTAATGACGATGGAACACACAATTTGCGTCGCGATTCTATACATCGTCCTCCAGCCGACTTGTCTCCAAGCGTCTAGTGCTGCCTCGGGCACCTTATGGTCGTTCTTCTGTGAGTCTAGATTTTCGAATCCGACGCAAAACTGACAGTTAATTGTAACGTTCTGACCCTGATAATGACGATGGAACACACAAATTGCGTCGCGATTCAATACATCGTCCTCCAGCCGATTTGTCTCCAAGGGTCTATAGATGCCTCGGGCACGTTATGGTCGTTCTCCTGTGAGTTTAGTTTTTCGAATCCGACGCAAAACTGACAGTTAATTGTAATGTTCAGAGCCTCTTAATGACGATGGAACACACAAATTGCGTCGCGATTCAATACATCGTCCTCCAGCCGAATTGTCTCCGAGGTACTATTGCTGCCCCGAGCTCCTTTTGGTCATTCTCCTAGGAGTATAGTTTTTCGAATCCGGCGCAAAACTGACAGTTAATTGTAACGTTCAGAGCCTCTTAATGACGATGGAACACACAAATTGCGTCGCGATTCAATACATCGTCCTCCAGCCGACTTGTCACCAAGGGTCTAGTGCTGCCTCGGGCACCTCATGGTTGTTCTCCTGTGAGTCTAGATTTTCGAATCCGACGCAAAACTGACAATTGTAACGTTCAGAGCCTCTTAATGACGATGGAACACACAAATTGCGTCGCGATTCAATACATCGTCCTCCAGCCGACTTGTCTCTCAGAGTCTAGTGCTGCCTCGGGCACCTTATGGTCGTTCTCCTGTGAGTCTAGATTTTCGAATCCGACGCAAAACTGACAATTGTAACGTTCAGAGCCTCTTAATGACGATGGAACACACAAATTGCGTCACGATTCAATACTTCGTGCTCCAGCCGACTTGTCTCCAAGCGTCTAGTGCTGCCTCGGGCACCTTATGGTCGTTCTTCTGTGAGTCTAGATTTCGAATCCGACGCAAAAATGACAGTTAATTGTAACGTTCTGAGCCTGATAATGACGATGGAACACACAATTTTCGTCGCGATTCAATACATCGTCCTCCAGCCGAATTGTCTCCAAGGGTCTATTGCTGCCTCGGGCACCGTATGGTCGTTCTCCTGTGAGTCTACATTTTCGAATCCGAAGCAAAACTGACAGTTAATTGTAACGTTCAGAGCCTCTTAATGACGATGGAACACACAAATTGCGTCGCGATTCAATACATCGTCCTCCAGCCGACTTGTCTCCAAGGGTCTAGTGCTGCCACGGGCACCTTATGGTCGTTCTCCTGTGAGTCTAGATTTTCGAATCCGACGCAAAACTGACAGTTAATTGTAACGTTCAGAGCCTCTTAATGACGATGGAACACACAAATTGCGTCGCGATTCAATACATCGTCCTCCAGCCGACTTGTCTCCAAGGGTCTAGCGCTGCCTCGGGCACCTTATGGTCGTTCTCCTGTGAGTCTAGTTGTCCGAAAACGACGCAAAACTGACAGTTAATTGTAACGTTCAGAGCCTGATAATGACGATGGAACACACAATTTGCGTCGCGATTCAATACATCGTCCTCCAGCCGACTTGTCTCCGAGGTAGTATTGCTGTCCCGGGCACCTTTTGGTCGTTCTCCTATGAGTCTAGTTCATCGAATCAGGCGCAAAACTGACAGTTAATTGTAACGTTCAGAGCCTCTTAATGACGATGGAACACACAAATTGCGTCGCGATTCAATCCTTCGTCCTCCAGCCGACTTGTCTCCAAGCGTCTAGTGCTGCCTCGGGCACCTTATGGTCGTTCTTCTGTGAGTCTAGATTTTCGAATCCGACGCAAAACTGACAGTTAATTGTAACGTTCTGAGCCTGATAATGACCATGGAACACACAATTTTCGTCGCGATTCAATACATCGTCCTCCAGCCGAATTGTCTCCAAGGGTCTATTATGCCTCGGGCACCTTATGGTCGTTCTCCTGTGAGTCTACATTTTCGAATCCGACGTAAAACTGACAGTTAATTGTAACGTTCAGAGCCTCTTAATGACGATGGAACACACAAATTGCGTCGCGATTCAAAACATCGTCCTCCAGCCGACTTGTCTCCAAGGGTCTATAGCAGCCTCGGGCACCTTATCGTCGTTCTCCTGTGAGTTTAGTTTTTCGAATCCGACGCAAAACTGACAGTTAATAGTAACGTTCAGAGCCTGTTAATGACGATGGAACACACAAACTGCGTCGCGATTCAAAACATCATCCTCCAGCCGACTTGTCTCCAAGGGTCTATAGCAGCCTCGGGCACCTTATCGTCGTTCTCCTGTGAGTTTAGTTTTTCGAATCCGACGCAAAACTGACAGTTAATAGTAACGTTCAGAGCCTGTTAATGACGATGGAACACACAAATTGCGTCGCGATTCAATACATCGTCCTCCAGCCGAATTGTCTCCGAGGTACTATTGCTGCCCCGGGCACCTTTTGGTCGTTCTCCTAGGAGTATAGTTTTTCGAATCCGGCTCAAAACTGACAGTTAATTGTAACGTTCAGAGCCTCTTAATGACGATGGAACACACAAATTGCGTCGCGATTCAATACATCGTCCTCCAGCCGACTTGTCTCCAAGGGTCTAGTGCTGCCTCGGGCACCTTATGGTCGTTCTCCTGTGAGTCTAGATTTTCGAATCCGACGCAAAACTGACAGTTAATTGTAACGTTCAGAGCCTCTTAATGACGATGGAACACACAAATTGCGTCGCGATTCAATACATGGTCCTCCAGCCGACTAGTCTAAAAGGGTCTAGCGCTGCCTCGGGCACCTTATGGTCGTTCTCCTGTGAGTCTAGTTTTCCGAAAACGACGCAAAACTGACAGTTAATTGTAACGTTCAAAGCCTGATAATGACGATGGAAAACACAATTTGCGTCGCGATTCAATACATCGTCCTCCAGCCGACTTGTCTCCGAGGTAATATTGCTGTCCCGGGCACCTTTTGGTCGTTCTCCTATGAGTCTACTTTATCGAATCAGGCGGAAAACTGACAGGTAATTGTAACGTTCAGAGCCTCTTAATGACGATGGAACACACAAATTGCGTCGCGATTCAATACTTCGTCCTCCAGCCGACTTGTCTCCAAGCGTCTAGTGCTGCCTCGGGCACCTTATGGTCGTTCATCTGTGAGTCTACATTTTCGAATCCGACGCAAAACTGACAGTTAATTGTAACGTTCAGAGCCTCTTAATGACGATGGAACACACAAATTGCGTCGCGATTCAAAACATCGTCCTCCAGCCGACTTGTCTCCAAGGGTCTATAGCTGCCTCGGGCACCTTATCGTCGTTCTCCTGTGAGTTTAGTTTTTCGAATCCGACGCAAAACTGACAGTTAATAGTAACGTTCAGAGCCTGTTAATGACGATGGAACACACAAACTGCGTCGCGATTCAATACATCGTCCTCCAGCCGTATTGTCTCCGAGGTACTATTGCTGCCCCGGGCACCTTTTGGTCGTTCTCCTAGGAGTATAGTTTTTCGAATCCGGCGCAAAACTGACAGTTAATTGTAACGTTCAGAGCCTCTTAATGACGATGGAACACACAAATTGCGTCGCGATTCAATACATCGTCCTCCAGCCGACTTGTCTCCAAGGGTCTAGTGCTGCCTCGGGCACCTTATGGTCGTTCTCCTGTGAGTCTAGATTTTCGAATCCGACGCAAAACTGACAGTTAATTGTAACGTTCAGAGCCTCTTAATGACGATGGAACACACAAATTGCGTCGCGATTCAATACATCGTCCTCCAGCCGACTTGTCTCCAAGGGTCTAGCGCTGCCTCGGGCACCTTATGGTCGTTCTCCTGTGAGTCTAGTTTTCCGAAAACGACGCAAAACTGACAGTTAATTGTAACGTTCAGAGCCTCTTAATGACGATGGAACACACAATTTGCGTCGCGATTCAATACATCGTCCTCCAGCCGACTTGTCTCCGAGGTAGTATTGCTGTCCCGGGCACCTTTTGGTCGTTCTCCTATGAGTCTAGTTTATCGAATCAGGCGCAAAACTGACAGTTAATTGTAACGTTCAGAGCCTCTTAATGACGATGGAACACACAAATTGCGTCGCGATTCAATACTTCGTCCTCCAGCCGACTTGTCTCCAAGCGTCTAGTGCTGCCTCGGGCACCTTACGGTCGTTCTTCTGTGAGTCTAGATTTTCGAATCCGACGCAAAACTGACAGATAATTGTAACTTCTGAGCCTGATAATGACGATGGAACACACAATTTTCGTCGCGATTTAATACATCGTCCTCCAGCAGAATTGTTTCCAAGGGTCTATTGCTGCCTCGGGCACGTTATGGTCGTTCTCCTGTGAGTCTACATTTTCGAATCCGACGCAAAACTGACAGTTAATTGTAACGTTCAGAGCCTCTTAATGACGATGGAACACACAAATTGCGTCGCGATATAATACATCGTCCTCCAGCCGACTTGTCTCCAGGGGTCTATTGCTGCCTCGGGCACCTTATCGTCGTTCTCCTGTGAGTTTAGTTTTTCGAATCCGACGCAAAACTGACAGTTAATTGTAACGTTCAGAGCCTGTTAATGACGATGGAACTCACAAATTGCGTCGCGATTCAATACATCGTCCTCCAGCCGAATTGTCTCCGAGGTACTATTACTGCCCCGGGCACCTTTTGGTCGTTCTCCAAGGAGTATAGTTTTTCGAATCCGGCGCAAAACTGACAGTTAATTGTAACGTTCAGAGCCTCTTAATGACGATGGAACACACAAATTGCGTCGCGATTCAATACTTCGTCCTCCAGCCGACTTGTCTCCAAGCGTCTAGTGCTGCCTCGGGCACCTTATGTTCGTTCTTCTATGAGTCTAGATTTTCGAATCCGACGCAAAACTGACAGATAATTGTAACGTTCAGAGCCTCTTCATGACGATGGAACACACAAATTGCGTCGCGATTCAATACATCGTCCACCAGCCGACTTGTCTCCAAGGGTCTAGTGCTGCCTCGGGCACCTTATGGTCGTTCTGCTGTGAGTCTAGATTTTCGAATCCGACGCAAAACTGACAGTTAATTGTAACGTTCAGAGCCTCTTAATGACGATGGAACACACAAATTGTGGCGCGATTCAATACATCGTCCTACAGCCGCCCTGTCTCCAAGGGTCTCTTGCTGCCTCGGGCACGTTATGGTCGTTCTCCTGTGAGTCTTGTTTTCCGAAAACGACGCAAAACTTACAGTTAATTGTAACGTTCAGAGCCTGATAATGACGATGGAACACACAATTTGCGTCGCGATTCAATACATCGTCCTCCAGCCGACTTGTCTCCGAGCTAGTATTGCTGTCCCGGGCACCTTTTGGTCTTCTCCTAGGAGTATAGTTTTTCGAATCCGGCGCAAAAGTGACATTTAATTGTAACGGTCAGGGCCTCTTAATGACGATGGAACACACAAATTGCGTCGCGATTCAATACATCGTCCTCCAGCCGACTTGTCTCCAAGGGTCTGGTGCTGCCTCGGGCACCTTTTGGTCGTTCTCCTGTGAGTCTAGATTTTCGAATCCGACGCAAAACTGACAGTTAATTGTAACGTTCAGAGCCTCTTAATGACGATGGAACACACAAATTGCGTCGCGATTCAATACATTGTCCTACAGCCGCCCTGTCTCCAAGGGTCTCTTGCTGCCTCGGGCACGTTATCGTCGTTCTCCTGTGAGTCTTGTTTTCCGAAAACGACGCAAAACTGACAGTTAATTGTAACGTTCAGAGCCTGATAATGACGATGGAACACACAATTTGCGTCGCGATTCAATACATCGTCCTCCAGCCGACTTGTCTCCGACGTAGTATTGCTGTCCCGGGCGCCTTTTGGTCGTTCTCCTATGAGTCTAGTTTATCGAATCAGGCGCAAAACTAACAGTTAATTGTAACGTTCAGAGCCTCTTAATGACGATGGAACACACAAATTGCGTCGCGATTCAATACATCGTCCTCCAGCCGATTTGTCTCCGAGGTACTATTGTTGCCCCGGGCACCTTTTGGTCGTTCTCCTAGGAGTATAGTTTTCGAATCCGGCGCAAAACTGACAGTTAATTGTAACGTTCAGAGCCTGTTAATGACGATGGAACACACAAATTGCGTCGCGATTCAATACTTCGTCCTCCAGCCGACTTGTCTCCAAGCGTCTAGTGCTGCCTCGGGCACCTTATGGTCGTTCATCTGTGAGTCTACATTTTCGAATCCGACGCAAAACTGACAGTTAATTGTAACGTTCAGAGCCTCTTAATGACGATGGAACACACAAATTGCGTCGCGATTCAAAACATCGTCCTCCAGCCGACTTGTCTCCAAGGGTCTATAGCTGCCTCGGGCACCTTATCGTCGTTCTCCTGTGAGTTTAGTTTTTCGAATCCGACGCAAAACTGACAGTTAATAGTAACGTTCAGAGCCTGTTAATGACGATGGAACACACAAACTGCGTCGCGATTCAATACATCGTCCTCCAGCCGTATTGTCTCCGAGGTACTATTGCTGCCCCGGGCACCTTTTGGTCGTTCTCCTAGGAGTATAGTTTTTCGAATCCGGCGCAAAACTAACAGTTAATTGTAACGTTCAGAGCCTCTTAATGACGATGGAACACACAAATTGCGTCGCGATTCAATACATCGTCCTCCAGCCGACTTGTCTCCAAGGGTCTAGTGCTGCCTCGGGCACCTTATGGTCGTTCTCCTGTGAGTCTAGATTTTCGAATCCGACGCAAAACTGACAGTTAATTGTAACGTTCAGAGCCTCTTAATGACGATGGAACACACAAATTGCGTCGCGATTCAATACATCGTCCTCCAGCCGACTTGTCTCCAAGGGTCTAGCGCTGCCTCGGGCACCTTATGGTCGTTCTCCTGTGAGTCTAGTTTTCCGAAAACGACGCAAAACTGACAGTTAATTGTAACGTTCAGAGCCTCTTAATGACGATGGAACACACAATTTGCGTCGCGATTCAATACATCGTCCTCCAGCCGACTTGTCTCCGAGGTAGTATTGCTGTCCCGGGCACCTTTTGGTCGTTCTCCTATGAGTCTAGTTTATCGAATCAGGCGCAAAACTGACAGTTAATTGTAACGTTCAGAGCCTCTTAATGACGATGGAACACACAAATTGCGTCGCGATTCAATACTTCGTCCTCCAGCCGACTTGTCTCCAAGCGTCTAGTGCTGCCTCGGGCACCTTACGGTCGTTCTTCTGTGAGTCTAGATTTTCGAATCCGACGCAAAACTGACAGATAATTGTAACGTTCTGAGCCTCTTAATGACGATGGAACACACAATTTTCGTCGCGATTTAATACATCGTCCTCCAGCCGAATTGTCTCCAAGGGTCTATTGCTGCCTCGGGCACCTTATGGTCGTTCTCCTGTGAGTCTACATTTTCGAATCCGACGCAAAACTGACAGTTAATTGTAACGTTCAGAGCCTCTTAATGACGATGGAACACACAAATTGCGTCGCGATATAATACATCGTCCTCCAGCCGACTTGTCTCCAGGGGTCTATTGCTGCCTCGGGCACCATATCGTAGTTCTCCTGTGAGTTTAGTTTTTCGAATCCGACGCAAAACTGACAGTTAATTGTAACGTTCAGAGCCTGTTAATGACGATGGAACACACAAATTGCGTCGCGATTCAATACATCGTCCTCCAGCCGAATTGTCTCCGAGGTACTATTACTGCCCCGGGCACCTTTTGGTCGTTCTGCAAGGAGTATAGTTTTTCGAATCCGGCGCAAAACTGACAGTTAATTGTAACGTTCAGAGCCTGTTAATGACGATGGAACACACAAATTGCGTCGCGATTCAATACTTCGTCCTCCAGCCGACTTGTCTCCAAGCGTCTAGTGCTGCCTCGGGCACCTTATGGTCGTTCTTCTATGAGTCTAGATTTTCGAATCCGACGCAAAACTGACAGATAATTGTAACGTTCAGAGCCTCTTCATGACGATGGAACACACAAATTGCGTCGCGATTCAATACATCGTCCACCAGCCGACTTGTCTCCAAGGGTCTAGTGCTGCCTCGGGCACCTTATGGTCGTTCTGCTGTGAGTCTAGATTTTCGAATCCGACGCAAAACTGACAGTTAATTGTAACGTTCAGAGCCTCTTAATGACGATGGAACACACAAATTGTGGCGCGATTCAATACATCGTCCTCCAGCCGACTTGTCTCCGAGGTAGTATTGCTGTCCCGGGCACCTTTTGGTCGTTCTCCTAGGAGTATAGTTTTTCGAATCCGGCGCAAAACTGACAGTTAATTGTAACGGTCAGGGCCTCTTAATGACGATGGAACACACAAATTGCGTCGCGATTCAATACATCGTCCTCCAGCCGAATTGTCTCCGAGGTACTATTACTGCCCCGGGCACCTTTTGGTCGTTCTCCTGTGAGTCTAGATTTTCGAATCCGACGCAAAACTGACAGTTAATTGTAACGTTCAGAGCCTCTTAATGACGATGGAACACACAAATTGCGTCGCGATTCAATACATTGTCCTACAGCCGCCCTGTCTCCAAGGGTCTCTTGCTGCCTCGGGCACGTTATCGTCGTTCTCCTGTGAGTCTTGTTTTCCGAAAACGACGCAAAACTGACAGTTAATTGTAACGTTCAGAGCCTCTTAATGACGATGGAACACACAAATTGCGTCGCGATTCAATACATCGTCCTCCAGCCGAATTGTCTCCGAGGTACTATTGTTGCCCCGGGCACCTTTTGGTCTTTCTCCTAGGAGTATAGTTTTCGAATCCGGCGCAAAACTGACAGTTAATTGTAACGTTCAGAGCCTGTTAATGACGATGGAACACACAAATTGCGTCGCGATTCAATACATCGTCCTCCAGCCGACTTGTCTCCAAGGGTCTAGTGCTGCCTCGGGCACCTTATGGTCGTTCTCCTGTGAGTCTAGGTTTTCGAATCCGACGCAAAACTGACAGTTAATTGTAACGTTCAGAGCCTGTTAATGACGATGGAACACACAAATTGCGTCGCGATTCAATACATCGTCCTCCAGCCGACTTGTCTCCAAGGGTCTATAGCTGCCTCGGGCACCTTATCGTCGTTCTCCTGTGAGTTTAGTTTTTGGAATCCGACGCAAAACTGACAGTTAATTGTAACGTTCAGAGCCTGTTAATGACGATGGAACGCACAAATTGCGTCGCGATTCAATACATCGTCCTCCAGTCGAATTGTCTCCGAGGTACTATTGCTGCCCGGAGCACCTTTTGGTCGTTCTCCTAGGAGTATAGTTTTTCGAATCCGGCGCAAAACTGACAGTTAATTGTAACGTTCAGAGCCTCTTAATGACGATGGAACACACAAATTGCGTCGCGATTCAATACATCGTCCACCAGCCGACTTGTCTCCAAGGGTCTAGTGCTGCCTCGGGCACCTTATGGTCGTTCTCCTGTGAGTCTAGTTTTCCGAAAACGACGCAAAACTGACAGTTAATTGTAACGTTCAGAGCCTGATAATGACGATGGAAAACACAATTTGCGTCGCGATTCAATACATCGTCCTCCAGCCGACTTGTCTCCGAGGTAGTATTGCTGTCCCGGGCACATTTTGGTCGTTCTCCTATGAGTCTAGTTTATCGAATCAGGCGCAAAACTGACAGTTAATTGTAACGTTCAGAGCCTGTTAATGACGATGGAACACACAAATTGCGTCGCGATTCAATACTTCGTCCTCCAGCCGACTTGTCTCCAAGCGTCTAGTGCTGCCTCGGGCACCTTATGGTCGTTCATCTGTGAGTCTACATTTTCGAATCCGACGCAAAACTGACAGTTAATTGTAACGTTCAGAGCCTCTTAATGACGATGGAACACACAAATTGCGTCGCGATTCAAAACATCGTCCTCCAGCCGACTTGTCTCCAAGGGTCTATAGCTGCCTCGGGCACCTTATCGTCGTTCTCCTGTGAGTTTAGTTTTTCGAATCCGACGCAAAACTGACAGTTAATAGTAACGTTCAGAGCCTGTTAATGACGATGGAACACACAAACTGCGTCGCGATTCAATACATCGTCCTCCAGCCGTATTGTCTCCGAGGTACTATTGCTGCCCCGGCACCTTTTGGTCGTTCTCCTAGGAGTATAGTTTTTCGAATCCGGCGCAAAACTAACAGTTAATTGTAACGTTCAGAGCCTCTTAATGACGATGGAACACACAAATTGCGTCGCGATTCAATACATCGTCCTCCAGCCGACTTGTCTCCAAGGGTCTAGTGCTGCCTCGGGCACCTTATGGTCGTTCTCCTGTGAGTCTAGATTTTCGAATCCGACGCAAAACTGACACTTAATTGTAACGTTCAGAGCCTCTTAATGACGATGGAACACACAAATTGCGTCGCGATTCAATACATCGTCCTCCAGCCGACTTGTCTCCAAGGGTCTAGCGCTGCCTCGGGCACCTTATGGTCGTTCTCCTGTGAGTCTACTTTTCCGAAAACGACGCAAAACTGACAGTTAATTGTAACGTTCAGAGCCTCTTAATGACGATGGAACACACAATTTGCGTCGCGATTCAATACATCGTCCTCCAGCCGACTTGTCTCCGAGGTAGTATTGCTGTCCCGGGCACCTTTTGGTCGTTCTCCTATGAGTCTAGTTTATCGAATCAGGCGCAAAACTGACAGTTAATTGTAACGTTCAGAGCCTCTTAATGACGATGGAACACACAAATTGCGTCGCGATTCAATACTTCGTCTTCCAGCCGACTTGTCTCCAAGCGTCTAGTGCTGCCTCGGGCACCTTACGGTCGTTCTTCTGTGAGTCTAGATTTTCGAATCCGACGCAAAACTGACAGATAATTGTAACGTTCTGAGCCTCTTAATGACGATGGAACACACAATTTTCGTCGCGATTTAATACATCGTCCTCCAGCCGAATTGTCTCCAAGGGTCTATTGCTGCCTCGGGCACCTTATGGTCGTTCTCCTGTGAGTCTACATTTTCGAATCCGACGCAAAACTGACAGTTAATTGTAACGTTCAGAGCCTCTTAATGACGATGGAACACACAAATTGCGTCGCGATATAATACATCGTCCTCCAGCCGACTTGTCTCCAGGGGTCTATTGCTGCCTTGGGCACCATATCGTAGTTCTCCTGTGAGTTTAGTTTTTCGAATCCGACGCAAAACTGACAGTTAATTGTAACGTTCAGAGCCTGTTAATGACGATGGAACACACAAATTGCGTCGCGATTCAATACATCGTCCTGCAGCCGAATTGTCTCCGAGGTACTATTACTGCCCCGGGCACCTTTTGGTCGTTCTGCAAGGAGTATAGTTTTTCGAATCCGGCGCAAAACTGACAGTTAATTGTAACGTTCAGAGCCTATTAATGACGATGGAACACACAAATTGCGTCGCGATTCAATACTTCGTCCTCCAGCCGACTTGTCTCCAAGCGTCTAGTGCTGCCTCGGGCACCTTATGGTCGTTCTTCTATGAGTCTAGATTTTCGAATCCGACGCAAAACTGACAGATAATTGTAACGTTCAGAGCCTCTTCATGACGATGGAACACTCAAATTGCGTCGCGATTCAATACATCGTCCACCAGCCGACTTGTCTCCAAGGGTCTAGTGCTGCCTCGGGCACCTTATGGTCGTTCTGCTGTGAGTCTAGATTTTCGAATCCGACGCAAAACTGACAGTTAATTGTAACGTTCAGAGCCTCTTAATGACGATGGAACACACAAATTGTGGCGCGATTCAATACATCGTCCTACAGCCGCCCTGTCTCCAAGGGTCTCTTGCTGCCTCGGGCACGTTATGGTCGTTCTCCTGTGAGTCTTGTTTTCCGAAAACGACGCAAAACTTACAGTTAATTGTAACGTTCAGAGCCTGATAATGACGATGGAACACACAATTTGCGTCGCGATTCAATACATCGTCCTCCAGCCGACTTGTCTCCGAGGTAGTATTGCTGTCCCGGGCACCTTTTGGTCGTTCTCCTAGGAGTATAGTTTTTCGAATCAGGCGCAAAACTGACAGTTAATTGTAACGTTCAGAGCCTGTTAATGACGATGGAACACACAAATTGCGTCGCGATTCAATACTTCGTCCTCCAGCCGACTTGTCTCCAAGCGTCTAGTGCTGCCTCGGGCACCTTATGGTCGTTCATCTGTGAGTCTACATTTTCGAATCCGACGCAAAACTGACAGTTAATTGTAACGTTCAGAGCCTCTTAATGACGATGGAACACACAAATTGCGTCGCGATTCAAAACATCGTCCTCCAGCCGACTTGTCTCCAAGGGTCTATAGCTGCCTCGGGCACCTTATCGTCGTTCTCCTGTGAGTTTAGTTTTTCGAATCCGACGCAAAACTGACAGTTAATAGTAACGTTCAGAGCCTGTTAATGACGATGGAACACACAAACTGCGTCGCGATTCAATACATCGTCCTCCAGCCGTATTGTCTCCGAGGTACTATTGCTGCCCCGGCACCTTTTGGTCGTTCTCCTAGGAGTATAGTTTTTCGAATCCGGCGCAAAACTAACAGTTAATTGTAACGTTCAGAGCCTCTTAATGACGATGGAACACACAAATTGCGTCGCGATTCAATACATCGTCCTCCAGCCGACTTGTCTCCAAGGGTCTAGTGCTGCCTCGGGCACCTTATGGTCGTTCTCCTGTGAGTCTAGATTTTCGAATCCGACGCAAAACTGACAGTTAATTGTAACGTTCAGAGCCTCTTAATGACGATGGAACACACAAATTGCGTCGCGATTCAATACATCGTCCTCCAGCCGACTTGTCTCCAAGGGTCTAGCGCTGCCTCGGGCACCTTATGGTCGTTCTTCTGTGAGTCTAGTTTTCCGAAAACGACGCAAAACTGACAGTTAATTGTAACGTTCAGAGCCTCTTAATGACGATGGAACACACAAATTGCGTCGCGATTCAATACATCGTCCTCCAGCCGACTTGTCTCGAAGGGTCTAGTGCTGCCTCGGGCACCTTATGGTCGTTCTCCTGTGAGTCTAGATTTTCGAATCCGACGCAAAACTGACAGTTAATTGTAACGTTCAGAGCCTCTTAATGACGATGGAACACACAAATTGCGTCGCGATTCAATACATCGTCCTCCAGCCGACTTGTCTCCAAGGGTCTAGCGCTGCCTCGGGCACCTTATGGTCGTTCTCCTGTGAGTCTAGTTTTCCGAAAACGACGCAAAACTGACAGTTAATTGTAACGTTCAGAGCCTCTTAATGACGATGGAACACACAATTTGCGTCGCGATTCAATACATCGTCCTCCAGCCGACTTGTCTCCGAGGTAGTATTGCTGTCCCGGGCACCTTTTGGTCGTTCTCCTATGAGTCTAGTTTATCGAATCAGGCGCAAAACTGACAGTTAATTGTAACGTTCAGAGCCTCTTAATGACGATGGAACACACAAATTGCGTCGCGATTCAATACTTCGTCCTCCAGCCGACTTGTCTCCAAGCGTCTAGTGCTGCCTCGGGCACCTTACGGTCGTTCTTCTGTGAGTCTAGATTTTCGAATCCGACGCAAAACTGACAGATAATTGTAACTTCTGAGCCTGATAATGACGATGGAACACACAATTTTCGTCGCGATTTAATACGTCCTCCAGCAGAATTGTTTCCAAGGGTCTATTGCTGCCTCGGGCACCTTATGGTCGTTCTCCTGTGAGTCTACATTTTCGAATCCGACGCAAAACTGACAGTTAATTGTAACGTTCAGAGCCTCTTAATGACGATGGAACACACAAATTGCGTCGCGATATAATACATCGTCCTCCAGCCGACTTGTCTCCAGGGGTCTATTGCTGCCTCGGGCACCTTATCGTCGTTCTCCTGTGAGTTTAGTTTTTCGAATCCGACGCAAAACTGACAGTTAATTGTAACGTTCAGAGCCTGTTAATGACGATGGAACTCACAAATTGCGTCGCGATTCAATACATCGTCCTCCAGCCGAATTGTCTCCGAGGTACTATTACTGCCCCGGGCACCTTTTGGTCGTTCTCCAAGGAGTATAGTTTTTCGAATCCGGCGCAAAACTGACAGTTAATTGTAACGTTCAGAGCCTCTTAATGACGATGGAACACACAAATTGCGTCGCGATTCAATACTTCGTCCTCCAGCCGACTTGTCTCCAAGCGTCTAGTGCTGCCTCGGGCACCTTATGGTCGTTCTTCTATGAGTCTAGATTTTCGAATCCGACGCAAAACTGACAGATAATTGTAACGTTCAGAGCCTCTTCATGACGATGGAACACACAAATTGCGTCGCGATTCAATACATCGTCCACCAGCCGACTTGTCTCCAAGGGTCTAGTGCTGCCTCGGGCACCTTATGGTCGTTCTGCTGTGAGTCTAGATTTTCGAATCCGACGCAAAACTGACAGTTAATTGTAACGTTCAGAGCCTCTTAATGACGATGGAACACACAAATTGTGGCGCGATTCAATACATCGTCCTACAGCCGCCCTGTCTCCAAGGGTCTCTTGCTGCCTCGGGCACGTTATGGTCGTTCTCCTGTGAGTCTTGTTTTCCGAAAACGACGCAAAACTTACAGTTAATTGTAACGTTCAGAGCCTGATAATGACGATGGAACACACAATTTGCGTCGCGATTCAATACATCGTCCTCCAGCCGACTTGTCTCCGAGCTAGTATTGCTGTCCCGGGCACCTTTTGGTCTTCTCCTAGGAGTATAGTTTTTCGAATCCGGCGCAAAAGTGACATTTAATTGTAACGGTCAGGGCCTCTTAATGACGATGGAACACACAAATTGCGTCGCGATTCAATACATCGTCCTCCAGCCGACTTGTCTCCAAGGGTCTGGTGCTGCCTCGGGCACCTTTTGGTCGTTCTCCTGTGAGTCTAGATTTTCGAATCCGACGCAAAACTGACAGTTAATTGTAACGTTCAGAGCCTCTTAATGACGATGGAACACACAAATTGCGTCGCGATTCAATACATTGTCCTACAGCCGCCCTGTCTCCAAGGGTCTCTTGCTGCCTCGGGCACGTTATCGTCGTTCTCCTGTGAGTCTTGTTTTCCGAAAACGACGCAAAACTGACAGTTAATTGTAACGTTCAGAGCCTGATAATGACGATGGAACACACAATTTGCGTCGCGATTCAATACATCGTCCTCCAGCCGACTTGTCTCCGACGTAGTATTGCTGTCCCGGGCGCCTTTTGGTCGTTCTCCTATGAGTCTAGTTTATCGAATCAGGCGCAAAACTAACAGTTAATTGTAACGTTCAGAGCCTCTTAATGACGATGGAACACACAAATTGCGTCGCGATTCAATACATCGTCCTCCAGCCGATTTGTCTCCGAGGTACTATTGTTGCCCCGGGCACCTTTTGGTCGTTCTCCTAGGAGTATAGTTTTCGAATCCGGCGCAAAACTGACAGTTAATTGTAACGTTCAGAGCCTGTTAATGACGATGGAACACACAAATTGCGTCGCGATTCAATACTTCGTCCTCCAGCCGACTTGTCTCCAAGCGTCTAGTGCTGCCTCGGGCACCTTATGGTCGTTCATCTGTGAGTCTACATTTTCGAATCCGACGCAAAACTGACAGTTAATTGTAACGTTCAGAGCCTCTTAATGACGATGGAACACACAAATTGCGTCGCGATTCAAAACATCGTCCTCCAGCCGACTTGTCTCCAAGGGTCTATAGCTGCCTCGGGCACCTTATCGTCGTTCTCCTGTGAGTTTAGTTTTTCGAATCCGACGCAAAACTGACAGTTAATAGTAACGTTCAGAGCCTGTTAATGACGATGGAACACACAAACTGCGTCGCGATTCAATACATCGTCCTCCAGCCGTATTGTCTCCGAGGTACTATTGCTGCCCCGGGCACCTTTTGGTCGTTCTCCTAGGAGTATAGTTTTTCGAATCCGGCGCAAAACTAACAGTTAATTGTAACGTTCAGAGCCTCTTAATGACGATGGAACACACAAATTGCGTCGCGATTCAATACATCGTCCTCCAGCCGACTTGTCTCCAAGGGTCTAGTGCTGCCTCGGGCACCTTATGGTCGTTCTCCTGTGAGTCTAGATTTTCGAATCCGACGCAAAACTGACAGTTAATTGTAACGTTCAGAGCCTCTTAATGACGATGGAACACACAAATTGCGTCGCGATTCAATACATCGTCCTCCAGCCGACTTGTCTCCAAGGGTCTAGCGCTGCCTCGGGCACCTTATGGTCGTTCTCCTGTGAGTCTAGTTTTCCGAAAACGACGCAAAACTGACAGTTAATTGTAACGTTCAGAGCCTCTTAATGACGATGGAACACACAATTTGCGTCGCGATTCAATACATCGTCCTCCAGCCGACTTGTCTCCGAGGTAGTATTGCTGTCCCGGGCACCTTTTGGTCGTTCTCCTATGAGTCTAGTTTATCGAATCAGGCGCAAAACTGACAGTTAATTGTAACGTTCAGAGCCTCTTAATGACGATGGAACACACAAATTGCGTCGCGATTCAATACTTCGTCCTCCAGCCGACTTGTCTCCAAGCGTCTAGTGCTGCCTCGGGCACCTTACGGTCGTTCTTCTGTGAGTCTAGATTTTCGAATCCGACGCAAAACTGACAGATAATTGTAACGTTCTGAGCCTCTTAATGACGATGGAACACACAATTTTCGTCGCGATTTAATACATCGTCCTCCAGCCGAATTGTCTCCAAGGGTCTATTGCTGCCTCGGGCACCTTATGGTCGTTCTCCTGTGAGTCTACATTTTCGAATCCGACGCAAAACTGACAGTTAATTGTAACGTTCAGAGCCTCTTAATGACGATGGAACACACAAATTGCGTCGCGATATAATACATCGTCCTCCAGCCGACTTGTCTCCAGGGGTCTATTGCTGCCTCGGGCACCATATCGTAGTTCTCCTGTGAGTTTAGTTTTTCGAATCCGACGCAAAACTGACAGTTAATTGTAACGTTCAGAGCCTGTTAATGACGATGGAACACACAAATTGCGTCGCGATTCAATACATCGTCCTCCAGCCGAATTGTCTCCGAGGTACTATTACTGCCCCGGGCACCTTTTGGTCGTTCTGCAAGGAGTATAGTTTTTCGAATCCGGCGCAAAACTGACAGTTAATTGTAACGTTCAGAGCCTGTTAATGACGATGGAACACACAAATTGCGTCGCGATTCAATACTTCGTCCTCCAGCCGACTTGTCTCCAAGCGTCTAGTGCTGCCTCGGGCACCTTATGGTCGTTCTTCTATGAGTCTAGATTTTCGAATCCGACGCAAAACTGACAGATAATTGTAACGTTCAGAGCCTCTTCATGACGATGGAACACACAAATTGCGTCGCGATTCAATACATCGTCCACCAGCCGACTTGTCTCCAAGGGTCTAGTGCTGCCTCGGGCACCTTATGGTCGTTCTGCTGTGAGTCTAGATTTTCGAATCCGACGCAAAACTGACAGTTAATTGTAACGTTCAGAGCCTCTTAATGACGATGGAACACACAAATTGTGGCGCGATTCAATACATCGTCCTCCAGCCGACTTGTCTCCGAGGTAGTATTGCTGTCCCGGGCACCTTTTGGTCGTTCTCCTAGGAGTATAGTTTTTCGAATCCGGCGCAAAACTGACAGTTAATTGTAACGGTCAGGGCCTCTTAATGACGATGGAACACACAAATTGCGTCGCGATTCAATACATCGTCCTCCAGCCGAATTGTCTCTGAGGTACTATTACTGCCCCGGGCACCTTTTGGTCGTTCTCCTGTGAGTCTAGATTTTCGAATCCGACGCAAAACTGACAGTTAATTGTAACGTTCAGAGCCTCTTAATGACGATGGAACACACAAATTGCGTCGCGATTCAATACATTGTCCTACAGCCGCCCTGTCTCCAAGGGTCTCTTGCTGCCTCGGGCACGTTATCGTCGTTCTCCTGTGAGTCTTGTTTTCCGAAAACGACGCAAAACTGACAGTTAATTGTAACGTTCAGAGCCTGATAATGACGATGGAACACACAATTTGCGTCGCGATTCAATACATCGTCCTCCAGCCGACTTGTCTCCGAGGTAGTATTGCTGTCCCGGGCGCCTTTTGGTCGTTCTCCTATGAGTCTAGTTTATCGAATCAGGCGCAAAACTGACAGTTAATTGTAACGTTCAGAGCCTCTTAATGACGATGGAACACACAAATTGCGTCGCGATTCAATACATCGTCCTCCAGCCGAATTGTCTCCGAGGTACTATTGTTGCCCCGGGCACCTTTTGGTCTTTCTCCTAGGAGTATAGTTTTCGAATCCGGCGCAAAACTGACAGTTAATTGTAACGTTCAGAGCCTGTTAATGACGATGGAACACACAAATTGCGTCGCGATTCAATACATCGTCCTCCAGCCGACTTGTCTCCAAGGGTCTAGTGCTGCCTCGGGCACCTTATGGTCGTTCTCCTGTGAGTCTAGGTTTTCGAATCCGACGCAAAACTGACAGTTAATTGTAACGTTCAGAGCCTGTTAATGACGATGGAACACACAAATTGCGTCGCGATTCAATACATCGTCCTCCAGCCGACTTGTCTCCAAGGGTCTATAGCTGCCTCGGGCACCTTATCGTCGTTCTCCTGTGAGTTTAGTTTTTGGAATCCGACGCAAAACTGACAGTTAATTGTAACGTTCAGGGCCTGTTAATGACGACGGAACGCACAAATTGCGTCGCGATTCAATACATCGTCCTCCAGTCGAATTGTCTCCGAGGTACTATTGCTGCCCCGAGCACCTTTTGGTCGTTCTCCTAGGAGTATAGTTTTTCGAATCCGGCGCAAAACTGACAGTTAATTGTAACGTTCAGAGCCTCTTAATGACGATGGAACACACAAATTGCGTCGCGATTCAATACATCGTCCACCAGCCGACTTGTCTCCAAGGGTCTAGTGCTGCCTCGGGCACCTTATGGTCGTTCTCCTCTGAGTCTAGTTTTCCGAAAACGACGCAAAACTGACAGTTAATTGTAACGTTCAGAGCCTGATAATGACGATGGAAAACACAATTTGCGTCGCGATTCAATACATCGTCCTCCAGCCGACTTGTCTCCGAGGTAGTATTGCTGTCCCGGGCACCTTTTGGTCGTTCTCCTATGAGTCTAGTTTATCGAATCAGGCGCAAAACTGAAAGTTAATTGTAACGTTCAGAGCCTGTTAATGACGATGGAACACACAAATTGCGTCGCGATTCAATACTTCGTCCTCCAGCCGACTTGTCTCCAAGCGTCTAGTGCTGCCTCGGGCACCTTATGGTCGTTCATCTGTGAGTCTACATTTTCGAATCCGACGCAAAACTGACAGTTAATTGTAACGTTCAGAGCCTCTTAATGACGATGGAACACACAATTTGCGTCGCGATTCAATACATCGTCCTCCAGCCGACTTGTCTCCGAGGTAGTATTGCTGTCCCGGGCACCTTTTGGTCGTTCTCCTATGAGTCTAGTTTATCGAATCAGGCGCAAAACTGACAGTTAATTGTAACGTTCAGAGCCTCTTAATGACGATGGAACACACAAATTGCGTCGCGATTCAATACTTCGTCCTCCAGCCGACTTGTCTCCAAGCGTCTAGTGCTGCCTCGGGCACCTTACGGTCGTTCTTCTGTGAGTCTAGATTTTCGAATCCGACGCAAAACTGACAGATAATTGTAACTTCTGAGCCTGATAATGACGATGGAACACACAATTTTCGTCGCGATTTAATACATCGTCCTCCAGCAGAATTGTTTCCAAGGGTCTATTGCTGCCTCGGGCACCTTATGGTCGTTCTCCTGTGAGTCTACATTTTCGAATCCGACGCAAAACTGACAGTTAATTGTAACGTTCAGAGCCTCTTAATGACGATGGAACACACAAATTGCGTCGCGATATAATACATCGTCCTCCAGCCGACTTGTCTCCAGGGGTCTATTGCTGCCTCGGGCACCTTATCGTCGTTCTCCTGTGAGTTTAGTTTTTCGAATCCGACGCAAAACTGACAGTTAATTGTAACGTTCAGAGCCTGTTAATGACGATGGAACTCACAAATTGCGTCGCGATTCAATACATCGTCCTCCAGCCGAATTGTCTCCGAGGTACTATTACTGCCCCGGGCACCTTTTGGTCGTTCTCCAAGGAGTATAGTTTTTCGAATCCGGCGCAAAACTGACAGTTAATTGTAACGTTCAGAGCCTCTTAATGACGATGGAACACACAAATTGCGTCGCGATTCAATACTTCGTCCTCCAGCCGACTTGTCTCCAAGCGTCTAGTGCTGCCTCGGGCACCTTATGGTCGTTCTTCTATGAGTCTAGATTTTCGAATCCGACGCAAAACTGACAGATAATTGTAACGTTCAGAGCCTCTTCATGACGATGGAACACACAAATTGCGTCGCGATTCAATACATCGTCCACCAGCCGACTTGTCTCCAAGGGTCTAGTGCTGCCTCGGGCACCTTATGGTCGTTCTGCTGTGAGTCTAGATTTTCGAATCCGACGCAAAACTGACAGTTAATTGTAACGTTCAGAGCCTCTTAATGACGATGGAACACACAAATTGTGGCGCGATTCAATACATCGTCCTACAGCCGCCCTGTCTCCAAGGGTCTCTTGCTGCCTCGGGCACGTTATGGTCGTTCTCCTGTGAGTCTTGTTTTCCGAAAACGACGCAAAACTTACAGTTAATTGTAACGTTCAGAGCCTGATAATGACGATGGAACACACAATTTGCGTCGCGATTCAATACATCGTCCTCCAGCCGACTTGTCTCCGAGCTAGTATTGCTGTCCCGGGCACCTTTTGGTC
The DNA here is from genome assembly GCF_023898315.1 of Schistocerca nitens. Taxonomy (NCBI): domain Eukaryota; kingdom Metazoa; phylum Arthropoda; class Insecta; order Orthoptera; family Acrididae; genus Schistocerca; species Schistocerca nitens. The sequence goes on along the minus strand of NC_064623.1, from coordinate 234,152,691 downwards.
TTCTCCTAGGAGTATAGTTTTTCGAATCCGGCGCAAAAGTGACATTTAATTGTAACGGTCAGGGCCTCTTAATGACGATGGAACACACAAATTGCGTCGCGATTCAATACATCGTCCTCCAGCCGACTTGTCTCCAAGGGTCTGGTGCTGCCTCGGGCACCTTTTGGTCGTTCTCCTGTGAGTCTAGATTTTCGAATCCGACGCAAAACTGACAGTTAATTGTAACGTTCAGAGCCTCTTAATGACGATGGAACACACAAATTGCGTCGCGATTCAATACATTGTCCTACAGCCGCCCTGTCTCCAAGGGTCTCTTGCTGCCTCGGGCACGTTATCGTCGTTCTCCTGTGAGTCTTGTTTTCCGAAAACGACGCAAAACTGACAGTTAATTGTAACGTTCAGAGCCTGATAATGACGATGGAACACACAATTTGCGTCGCGATTCAATACATCGTCCTCCAGCCGACTTGTCTCCGACGTAGTATTGCTGTCCCGGGCGCCTTTTGGTCGTTCTCCTATGAGTCTAGTTTATCGAATCAGGCGCAAAACTAACAGTTAATTGTAACGTTCAGAGCCTCTTAATGACGATGGAACACACAAATTGCGTCGCGATTCAATACATCGTCCTCCAGCCGATTTGTCTCCGAGGTACTATTGTTGCCCCGGGCACCTTTTGGTCGTTCTCCTAGGAGTATAGTTTTCGAATCCGGCGCAAAACTGACAGTTAATTGTAACGTTCAGAGCCTGTTAATGACGATGGAACACACAAATTGCGTCGCGATTCAATACTTCGTCCTCCAGCCGACTTGTCTCCAAGCGTCTAGTGCTGCCTCGGGCACCTTATGGTCGTTCATCTGTGAGTCTACATTTTCGAATCCGACGCAAAACTGACAGTTAATTGTAACGTTCAGAGCCTCTTAATGACGATGGAACACACAAATTGCGTCGCGATTCAAAACATCGTCCTCCAGCCGACTTGTCTCCAAGGGTCTATAGCTGCCTCGGGCACCTTATCGTCGTTCTCCTGTGAGTTTAGTTTTTCGAATCCGACGCAAAACTGACAGTTAATAGTAACGTTCAGAGCCTGTTAATGACGATGGAACACACAAACTGCGTCGCGATTCAATACATCGTCCTCCAGCCGTATTGTCTCCGAGGTACTATTGCTGCCCCGGGCACCTTTTGGTCGTTCTCCTAGGAGTATAGTTTTTCGAATCCGGCGCAAAACTAACAGTTAATTGTAACGTTCAGAGCCTCTTAATGACGATGGAACACACAAATTGCGTCGCGATTCAATACATCGTCCTCCAGCCGACTTGTCTCCAAGGGTCTAGTGCTGCCTCGGGCACCTTATGGTCGTTCTCCTGTGAGTCTAGATTTTCGAATCCGACGCAAAACTGACAGTTAATTGTAACGTTCAGAGCCTCTTAATGACGATGGAACACACAAATTGCGTCGCGATTCAATACATCGTCCTCCAGCCGACTTGTCTCCAAGGGTCTAGCGCTGCCTCGGGCACCTTATGGTCGTTCTCCTGTGAGTCTAGTTTTCCGAAAACGACGCAAAACTGACAGTTAATTGTAACGTTCAGAGCCTCTTAATGACGATGGAACACACAATTTGCGTCGCGATTCAATACATCGTCCTCCAGCCGACTTGTCTCCGAGGTAGTATTGCTGTCCCGGGCACCTTTTGGTCGTTCTCCTATGAGTCTAGTTTATCGAATCAGGCGCAAAACTGACAGTTAATTGTAACGTTCAGAGCCTCTTAATGACGATGGAACACACAAATTGCGTCGCGATTCAATACTTCGTCCTCCAGCCGACTTGTCTCCAAGCGTCTAGTGCTGCCTCGGGCACCTTACGGTCGTTCTTCTGTGAGTCTAGATTTTCGAATCCGACGCAAAACTGACAGATAATTGTAACGTTCTGAGCCTCTTAATGACGATGGAACACACAATTTTCGTCGCGATTTAATACATCGTCCTCCAGCCGAATTGTCTCCAAGGGTCTATTGCTGCCTCGGGCACCTTATGGTCGTTCTCCTGTGAGTCTACATTTTCGAATCCGACGCAAAACTGACAGTTAATTGTAACGTTCAGAGCCTCTTAATGACGATGGAACACACAAATTGCGTCGCGATATAATACATCGTCCTCCAGCCGACTTGTCTCCAGGGGTCTATTGCTGCCTCGGGCACCATATCGTAGTTCTCCTGTGAGTTTAGTTTTTCGAATCCGACGCAAAACTGACAGTTAATTGTAACGTTCAGAGCCTGTTAATGACGATGGAACACACAAATTGCGTCGCGATTCAATACATCGTCCTCCAGCCGAATTGTCTCCGAGGTACTATTACTGCCCCGGGCACCTTTTGGTCGTTCTGCAAGGAGTATAGTTTTTCGAATCCGGCGCAAAACTGACAGTTAATTGTAACGTTCAGAGCCTGTTAATGACGATGGAACACACAAATTGCGTCGCGATTCAATACTTCGTCCTCCAGCCGACTTGTCTCCAAGCGTCTAGTGCTGCCTCGGGCACCTTATGGTCGTTCTTCTATGAGTCTAGATTTTCGAATCCGACGCAAAACTGACAGATAATTGTAACGTTCAGAGCCTCTTCATGACGATGGAACACACAAATTGCGTCGCGATTCAATACATCGTCCACCAGCCGACTTGTCTCCAAGGGTCTAGTGCTGCCTCGGGCACCTTATGGTCGTTCTGCTGTGAGTCTAGATTTTCGAATCCGACGCAAAACTGACAGTTAATTGTAACGTTCAGAGCCTCTTAATGACGATGGAACACACAAATTGTGGCGCGATTCAATACATCGTCCTCCAGCCGACTTGTCTCCGAGGTAGTATTGCTGTCCCGGGCACCTTTTGGTCGTTCTCCTAGGAGTATAGTTTTTCGAATCCGGCGCAAAACTGACAGTTAATTGTAACGGTCAGGGCCTCTTAATGACGATGGAACACACAAATTGCGTCGCGATTCAATACATCGTCCTCCAGCCGAATTGTCTCCGAGGTACTATTACTGCCCCGGGCACCTTTTGGTCGTTCTCCTGTGAGTCTAGATTTTCGAATCCGACGCAAAACTGACAGTTAATTGTAACGTTCAGAGCCTCTTAATGACGATGGAACACACAAATTGCGTCGCGATTCAATACATTGTCCTACAGCCGCCCTGTCTCCAAGGGTCTCTTGCTGCCTCGGGCACGTTATCGTCGTTCTCCTGTGAGTCTTGTTTTCCGAAAACGACGCAAAACTGACAGTTAATTGTAACGTTCAGAGCCTGATAATGACGATGGAACACACAATTTGCTTCGCGATTCAATACATCGTCCTCCAGCCGACTTGTCACCGAGGTAGTATTGCTGTCCCGGGCGCCTTTTGGTCGTTCTCCTATGAGTCTAGTTTATCGAATCAGGCGCAAAACTGACAGTTAATTGTAACGTTCAGAGCCTCTTAATGACGATGGAACACACAAATTGCGTCGCGATTCAATACATCGTCCTCCAGCCGAATTGTCTCCGAGGTACTATTGTTGCCCCGGGCACCTTTTGGTCTTTCTCCTAGGAGTATAGTTTTCGAATCCGGCGCAAAACTGACAGTTAATTGTAACGTTCAGAGCCTGTTAATGACGATGGAACACACAAATTGCGTCGCGATTCAATACATCGTCCTCCAGCCGACTTGTCTCCAAGGGTCTAGTGCTGCCTCGGGCACCTTATGGTCGTTCTCCTGTGAGTCTAGGTTTTCGAATCCGACGCAAAACTGACAGTTAATTGTAACGTTCAGAGCCTGTTAATGACGATGGAACACACAAATTGCGTCGCGATTCAATACATCGTCCTCCAGCCGACTTGTCTCCAAGGGTCTATAGCTGCCTCGGGCACCTTATCGTCGTTCTCCTGTGAGTTTAGTTTTTGGAATCCGACGCAAAACTGACAGTTAATTGTAACGTTCAGGGCCTGTTAATGACGACGGAACGCACAAATTGCGTCGCGATTCAATACATCGTCCTCCAGTCGAATTGTCTCCGAGGTACTATTGCTGCCCCGAGCACCTTTTGGTCGTTCTCCTAGGAGTATAGTTTTTCGAATCCGGCGCAAAACTGACAGTTAATTGTAACGTTCAGAGCCTCTTAATGACGATGGAACACACAAATTGCGTCGCGATTCAATACATCGTCCACCAGCCGACTTGTCTCCAAGGGTCTAGTGCTGCCTCGGGCACCTTATGGTCGTTCTCCTCTGAGTCTAGTTTTCCGAAAACGACGCAAAACTGACAGTTAATTGTAACGTTCAGAGCCTGATAATGACGATGGAAAACACAATTTGCGTCGCGATTCAATACATCGTCCTCCAGCCGACTTGTCTCCGAGGTAGTATTGCTGTCCCGGGCACCTTTTGGTCGTTCTCCTATGAGTCTAGTTTATCGAATCAGGCGCAAAACTGACAGTTAATTGTAACGTTCAGAGCCTGTTAATGACGATGGAACACACAAATTGCGTCGCGATTCAATACTTCGTCCTCCAGCCGACTTGTCTCCAAGCGTCTAGTGCTGCCTCGGGCACCTTATGGTCGTTCATCTGTGAGTCTACATTTTCGAATCCGACGCAAAACTGACAGTTAATTGTAACGTTCAGAGCCTCTTAATGACGATGGAACACACAAATTGCGTCGCGATTCAAAACATCGTCCTCCAGCCGACTTGTCTCCAAGGGTCTATAGCTGCCTCGGGCACCTTATCGTCGTTCTCCTGTGAGTTTAGTTTTTCGAATCCGACGCAAAACTGACAGTTAATAGTAACGTTCAGAGCCTGTTAATGACGATGGAACACACAAACTGCGTCGCGATTCAATACATCGTCCTCCAGCCGTATTGTCTCCGAGGTACTATTGCTGCCCCGGCACCTTTTGGTCGTTCTCCTAGGAGTATAGTTTTTCGAATCCGGCGCAAAACTAACAGTTAATTGTAACGTTCAGAGCCTCTTAATGACGATGGAACACACAAATTGCGTCGCGATTCAATACATCGTCCTCCAGCCGACTTGTCTCCAAGGGTCTAGTGCTGCCTCGGGCACCTTATGGTCGTTCTCCTGTGAGTCTAGATTTCCGAATCCGACGCAAAACTGACAGTTAATTGTAAGGTTCAGAGCCTCTTAATGACGATGGAACACACAAATTGCGTCGCGATTCAATACATCGTCCTCCAGCCGACTTGTCTCCAAGGGTCTAGCGCTGCCTCGGGCACCTTATGGTCGTTCTCCTGTGAGTCTAGTTTTCCGAAAACGACGCAAAACTGACAGTTAATTGTAACGTTCAGAGCCTCTTAATGACGATGGAACACACAATTTGCGTCGCGATTCAATACATCGTCCTCCAGCCGACTTGTCTCCGAGGTAGTATTGCTGTCCCGGGCACCTTTTGGTCGTTCTCCTATGAGTCTAGTTTATCGAATCAGGCGCAAAACTGACAGTTAATTGTAACGTTCAGAGCCTCTTAATGACGATGGAACACACAAATTGCGTCGCGATTCAATACTTCGTCCTCCAGCCGACTTGTCTCCAAGCGTCTAGTGCTGCCTCGGGCACCTTACGGTCGTTCTTCTGTGAGTCTAGATTTTCGAATCCGACGCAAAACTGACAGATAATTGTAACGTTCTGAGCCTCTTAATGACGATGGAACACACAATTTTCGTCGCGATTTAATACATCGTCCTCCAGCCGAATTGTCTCCAAGGGTCTATTGCTGCCTCGGGCACCTTATGGTCGTTCTCCTGTGAGTCTACATTTTCGAATCCGACGCAAAACTGACAGTTAATTGTAACGTTCAGAGCCTCTTAATGACGATGGAACACACAAATTGCGTCGCGATATAATACATCGTCCTCCAGCCGACTTGTCTCCAGGGGTCTATTGCTGCCTCGGGCACCATATCGTAGTTCTCCTGTGAGTTTAGTTTTTCGAATCCGACGCAAAACTAACAGTTAATTGTAACGTTCAGAGCCTGTTAATGACGATGGAACACACAAATTGCGTCGCGATTCAATACATCGTCCTGCAGCCGAATTGTCTCCGAGGTACTATTACTGCCCCGGGCACCTTTTGGTCGTTCTGCAAGGAGTATAGTTTTTCGAATCCGGCGCAAAACTGACAGTTAATTGTAACGTTCAGAGCCTATTAATGACGATGGAACACACAAATTGCGTCGCGATTCAATACTTCGTCCTCCAGCCGACTTGTCTCCAAGCGTCTAGTGCTGCCTCGGGCACCTTATGGTCGTTCTTCTATGAGTCTAGATTTTCGAATCCGACGCAAAACTGACAGATAATTGTAACGTTCAGAGCCTCTTCATGACGATGGAACACTCAAATTGCGTCGCGATTCAATACATCGTCCACCAGCCGACTTGTCTCCAAGGGTCTAGTGCTGCCTCGGGCACCTTATGGTCGTTCTGCTGTGAGTCTAGATTTTCGAATCTGACGCAAAACTGACAGTTAATTGTAACGTTCAGAGCCTCTTAATGACGATGGAACACACAAATTGCGTCGCGATTCAATACATCGTCCTCCAGCCGAATTGTCTCCGAGGTACTATTACTGCCCCGGGCACCTTTTGGTCGTTCTCCTGTGAGTCTAGATTTTCGAATCCGACGCAAAACTGACAGTTAATTGTAACGTTCAGAGCCTCTTAATGACGATGGAACACACAAATTGCGTCGCGATTCAATACATTGTCCTACAGCCGCCCTGTCTCCAAGGGTCTCTTGCTGCCTCGGGCACGTTATCGTCGTTCTCCTGTGAGTCTTGTTTTCCGAAAACGACGCAAAACTGACAGTTAATTGCAACGTTCAGAGCCTGATAATGACGATGGAACACACAATTTGCGTCGCGATTCAATACATCGTCCTCCAGCCGACTTGTCTCCGAGGTAGTATTGCTGTCCCGGGCGCCTTTTTGTCGTTCTCCTATGAGTCTAGTTTATCGAATCAGGCGCAAAACTGACAGTTAATTGTAACGTTCAGAGCCTCTTAATGACGATGGAACACACAAATTGCGTCGCGATTCAATACATCGTCCTCCAGCCGAATTGTCTCCGAGGTACTATTGTTGCCCCGGGCACCTTTTGGTCTTTCTCCTAGGAGTATAGTTTTCGAATCCGGCGCAAAACTGACAGTTAATTGTAACGTTCAGAGCCTGTTAATGACGATGGAACACACAAATTGCGTCGCGATTCAATACATCGTCCTCCAGCCGACTTGTCTCCAAGGGTCTAGTGCTGCCTCGGGCACCTTATGGTCGTTCTCCTGTGAGTCTAGGTTTTCGAATCCGACGCAAAACTGACAGTTAATTGTAACGTTCAGAGCCTGTTAATGACGATGGAACACACAAATTGCGTCGCGATTCAATACATCGTCCTCCAGCCGACTTGTCTCCAAGGGTCTATAGCTGCCTCGGGCACCTTATCGTCGTTCTCCTGTGAGTTTAGTTTTTGGAATCCGACGCAAAACTGACAGTTAATTGTAATGTTCAGAGCCTGTTAATGACGATGGAACGCACAAATTGCGTCGCGATTCAATACATCGTCCTCCAGTCGAATTGTCTCCGAGGTACTATTGCTGCCCCGAGCACCTTTTGGTCGTTCTCCTAGGAGTATAGTTTTTCGAATCCGGCGCAAAACTGACAGTTAATTGTAACGTTCAGAGCCTCTTAATGACGATGGAACACACAAATTGCGTCGCGATTCAATACATCGTCCACCAGCCGACTTGTCTCCAAGGGTCTAGCGCTGCCTCGGGCACCTTATGGTCGTTCTCCTGTGAGTCTAGTTTTCCGAAAACGACGCAAAACTGACAGTTAATTGTAACGTTCAGAGCCTGATAATGACGATGGAAAACACAATTTGCGTCGCGATTCAATACATCGTCCTCCAGCCGACATGTCTCCGAGGTAGTATTGCTGTCCCGGGCACCTTTTGGTCGTTCTCCTATGAGTCTAGTTTATCGAATCAGGCGCAAAACTGACAGTTAATTGTAACATTCAGAGCCTCTTAATGACGATGGAACACACAAATTGCGTCGCGATTCAATACTTCGTCCTCCAGCCGACTTGTCTCCGAGGTAGTATTGCTGTCCCGGGCGCCTTTTGGTCGTTCTCCTATGAGTCTAGTTTATCGAATCAGGCGCAAAACTGACAGTTAATTGTAACGTTCAGAGCCTCTTAATGACGATGGAACACACAAATTGCGTCGCGATTCAATACATCGTCCTCCAGCCGAATTGTCTCCGAGGTACTATTGTTGCCCCGGGCACCTTTTGGTCGTTCTCCTTGGAGTATAGTTTTCGAATCCGGCGCAAAACTGACAGTTAATTGTAACGTTCAGAGCCTTTTAATGACGATGGAACACACAAATTGCGTCGCGATTCAATACATCGTCCTCCAGCCGACTTGTCTCCAAGGGTCTAGTGCTGCCTCGGGCACCTTATGGTCGTTCTCCTGTGAGTCTAGGTTTTCGAATCCGACGCAAAACTGACAGTTAATTGTAACGTTCAGAGCCTGTTAATGACGATGGAACACACAAATTGCGTCGCGATTCAATACATCGTCCTCCAGCCGACTTGTCTCCAAGGGTCTATAGCTGCCTCGGGCACCTTATCGTCGTTCTCCTGTGAGTTTAGTTTTTGGAATCCGACGCAAAACTGACAGTTAATTGTAACGTTCAGAGCCTGTTTATGACGATGGAACGCACAAATTGCGTCGCGATTCAATACATCGTCCTCCAGTCGTATTGTCTCCGAGGTACTATTGCTGCCCCGAGCACCTTTCGGTCGTTCTCCTAGGAGTATAGTTTTTCGAATCCGGCGCAAAACTGACAGTTAATTGTAACGTTCAGAGCCTCTTAATGACGATGGAACACACAAATTGCGTCGTGATTCAATACATCGTCCACCAGCCGACTTGTCTCCAAGGGTCTAGTGCTGCCTCGGGTACCTTATGGTCGTTCTCCTGTGAGTCTAGTTTTCCGAAAACGACGCAAAACTGACAGTTAATTGTAACGTTCAGAGCCTGATAATGACGATGGAAAACACAATTTGCGTCGCGATTCAATACATCGTCCTCCAGCCGACTTGTCTCCGAAGTAGTATTGCTGTCCCGGGCACCTTTTGGTCGTTCTCCTATGATTCTAGTTTATCGAATAAGGCGCAAAACTGACAGTTAATTGTAGCGTTCAGAGCCTCTTAATGACGATGGAACACACAAATTGCGTCGCGATTTAATACATCGTCCTCCAGCCGAATTGTCTCCAAGGGTCTATTGCTGCCTCGGGCACCTTATGGTCGTTCTCCTGTGAGTCTACATTTTCGAATCCGACGCAAAACTGACAGTTAATTGTAACGTTCAGAGCCTCTTAATGACGATGGAACACACAAATTGCGTCGCGATATAATACATCGTCCTCCAGCCGACTTGTCTCCAGGGGTCTATTGCTGCCTCGGGCACCATATCGTAGTTCTCCTGTGAGTTTAGTTTTTCGAATCCGACGCAAAACTGACAGTTAATTGTAACGTTCAGAGCCTGTTAATGACGATGGAACACACAAATTGCGTCGCGATTCAATACATCGTCCTGCAGCCGAATTGTCTCCGAGGTACTATTACTGCCCCGGGCACCTTTTGGTCGTTCTGCAAGGAGTATAGTTTTTCGAATCCGGCGCAAAACTGACAGTTAATTGTAACGTTCAGAGCCTATTAATGACGATGGAACACACAAATTGCGTCGCGATTCAATACTTCGTCCTCCAGCCGACTTGTCTCCAAGCGTCTAGTGCTGCCTCGAGCACCTTACGGTCGTTCTTCTGTGAGTCTAGATTTTCGAATCCGACGCAAAACTGACAGATAATTGTAACGTTCTGAGCCTGATAATGACGATGGAACACACAATTTTCGTCGCGATTTAATACATCGTCCTCCAGCCGAATTGTCTCCAAGGGTCTATTGCTGCCTCGGGCACCTTATGGTCGTTCTCCTGTGAGTCTACATTTTCGAATCCGACGCAAAACTGACAGTTAATTGTAACGTTCAGAGCCTCTTAATGACGATGGAACACACAAATTGCGTCGCGATTCAATACATCGTCCTCCAGCCGACTTGTCTCCAGGGGTCTATAGCTGCCTCGGGCACCTTATCGTCGTTCACCTGTGAGTTTAGATTTCGAATCCAACGCAAAACTGACAGTTAATTGTAACGTTCTGAGCCTGTTAATGACGATGGAACACACGAATTGCGTCGCGATTCAATACATCGTCCTCCAGCCGAATTGTCTCCGAGGTACTATTACTGCCCCGGGCACCTTATGGTCGTTCTCCTATGAGTATAGTTTTTCGAATCCGGCGCAAAACTGACAGTTAATTGTAACGTTCAGAGCCTCTTAATGACGATGGAACACACAAATTGCGTCGCGATTCAATACTTCGTCCTCCAGCCGACTTGTCTCCAAGCGTCTAGTGCTGCCTCGGGCACCTTATGGTCGTTCTTCTATGAGTCTAGATTTTCGAATCCGACGCAAAACTGACAGATAATTGTAACGTTCAGAGCCTCTTCATGACGATGGAACACACAAATTGCGTCGCGATTCAATACATCGTCCTCCAGCCGACTTGTCTCCAAGGGTCTAGTGCTGCCTCGGGCACCTTATGGTCGTTCTGCTGTGAGTCTAGATTTTCGAATCCGACGCAAAACTGACAGTTAATTGTAACGTTCAGAGCCTCTTAATGACGATGGAACACACAGATTGTGGCGCGATTCAATACATCGTCCTACAGCCGCCGTGTCTCCAAGGGTCTCTTGCTGCCTCGGGCACGTTATGGTCGTTCTCCTGTGTGTCTTGTTTTCCGAAAACGACGCAAAACTTACAGTTAATTGTAACCTTCAGAGCCTGATAATGACGATGGAACACACAAATTGCGTCGCGATTCAATACATCGTCCTCCAGATGAATTGTCTCCGAGGTACTATTGCTGCCCCGGGCACCTTTTGGTCGTTCTCCTAGGAGTATAGTTTTTCGAATCCGGCGCAAAACTGACAGTTAATTGTAACGGTCAGGGCCTCTTAATGACGATGGAACACACAAATTGCGTCGCGATTCAATACATCGTCCTCCAGCCGACTTGTCTCCAAGGGTCTGGTGCTGCCTCGGGCACCTTTTGGTCGTTCTCCTGAGAGTCTAGATTTTCGAATCCGACGCAAAACTGACAGTTAATTGTAACGTTCAGAGCCTCTTAATGACGATGGAACACACAAATTGCGTCGCGATTCAATACATCGTCCTCCAGCCGACTTGTCTCCAAGGGTCTACTGCTGCCTCGGGCACCTTATGGTCGTTCTCCTGTGAGTCTAGGTTTTCGAATCCGACGCAAAACTGACAGTTAATGGTAACGTTCAGAGCCTGTTAATGACGATGGAACACACAAATTGCGTCGCGATTCAATACATCGTCCTCCAGCCGACTTGTCTCCAAGGGTCTATAGCTGCCTCGGGCACCTTATCGTCGTTCTCCTGTGAGTTTAGTTTTTCGAATCCGACGCAAAACTGACAGTTAATTGTAACGTTCAGAGCCTGTTAATGACGATGGAACACACAAATTGCGTCGCGATTCAATACATCGTCCTCCAGTCGCATTGTCTCCGAGGTACTATTGCTGCCCCGAGCACCTTTTGGTCTTTCTCCTAGGAGTGTAGTTTTTCGAATCCGGCGCAAAACTGACAGTTAATTGTAACGTTCAGAGCCTCTTAATGACGATGGAACACACAAATTGCGTCGCGATTCAATACATCGTCCTCCAGCCGACTTGTCTCCAAGGGTCTAGTGCTGCCTCGGGAACCTTATGGTCGTTCTCCTGTGAGTCTAGATTTTCGAATCCGACGCAAAACTGACAGTTAATTGTAACGTTCAGAGCCTCTTAATGACGATGGAACACACAAATTGCGTCGCGATTCAATACATGGTCCTCCAGCCGACTTGTCTAAAAGGGTCTAGCGCTGCCTCGGGCACCTTATGGTCGTTCTCCTGTGAGTCTAGTTTTCCGAAAACGACGCAAAACTGACAGTTAATTGTAACGTTCAGAGCCTGATAATGACGATGGAAAACACAATTTGCGTCGCGATTCAATACTTCGTCCTCCAGCCGACTTGTCTCCAAGCGTCTAGTGCTGCCTCGGGCACCTTATGGTCGTTCATCTGTGAGTCTACATTTTCGAATCCGACGCAAAACTGACAGTTAATTGTAACGTTCAGAGCCTCTTAATGACGATGGAACACACAAATTGCGTCGCGATTGAAAACATCGTCCTCCAGCCGACTTGTCTCCAAGGGTCTATAGCTGCCTCGGGCACCTTATCGTCGTTCTCCTGTGAGTTTAGTTTTTCGAATCCGACGCAAAACTGACAGTTAATAGTAACGTTCAGAGCCTGTTAATGACGATGGAACACACAAACTGCGTCGCGATTCAATACATCGTCCTCCAGCCGTATTGTCTCCGAGGTACTATTGCTGCCCCGGGCACCTTTTGGTCGTTCTCCTAGGAGTATAGTTTTTCGAATCCGGCGCAAAACTGACAGTTAATTGTAACGTTCAGAGCCTCTTAATGACGATGGAACACACAAATTGCGTCGCGATTCAATACATCGTCCTCCAGCCGACTTGTCTCCAAGGGTCTAGTGCTGCCTCGGGCACATTATGGTCGTTCTCCTGTGAGTCTAGATTTTCGAATCCGACGCAAAACTGACTGTTAATTGTAACGTTCAGAGCCTCTTAATGACGATGGAACACACAAATTGCGTCGCGATTCAATACATCGTCCTCCAGCCGACTTGTCTCCAAGGGTCTAGCGCTGCCTCGGGCACCTTATGGTCGTTCTCCTGTGAGTCTAGTTTTCCGAAAACGACGCAAAACTGACAGTTAATTGTAACGTTCAGAGCCAGATAATGACGATGGAACACACAATTTGCGTCGCGATTCAATACATCGTCCTCCAGCCGACTTGTCTCCGAGGTAGTATTGCTGTCCCGGGCACCTTTTGGTCGTTCTCCTATGAGTCTAGTTTATCGAATCAGGCGCAAAACTGACAGTTAATTGTAACGTTCAGAGCCTCTTAATGACGATGGAACACACAAATTGCGTCGCGATTCAATACATCGTCCTCCAGCCGAATTGTCTCCGAGGTACTATTGTTGCCCCGGGCACCTTTTGGTCGTTCTCCTAGGAGTATAGTTTTCGAATCCGGCGCAAAACTGACAGTTAATTGTAACGTTCAGAGCCTGTTAATGACGATGGAACACACAAATTGCGTCGCGATTCAATACATCGTCCTCCAGCCGACTTGTCTCCAAGGGTCTAGTGCTGCCTCGGGCACCTTATGGTCGTTCTCCTGTGAGTCTAGGTTTTCGAATCCGACGCAAAACTGACAGTTAATTGTAACGTTCAGAGCCTGTTAATGACGATGGAACACACAAATTGCGTCGCGATTCAATACATCGTCCTCCAGCCGACTTGTCTCCAAGGGTCTATAGCTGCCTCGGGCACCTTATCGTCGTTCTCCTGTGAGTTTAGTTTTTGGAATCCGACGCAAAACTGACAGTTAATTGTAACGTTCTGAGCCTGTTAATGACGATGGAACGCACAAATTGCGTCGCGATTCAATACATCGTCCTCCAGTCGAATTGTCTCCGAGGTACTATTGCTGTCCCGGGCACCTTTTGGTCGTTCTCCTATGAGTCTAGTTTATCGAATCAGGCGCAAAACTGACAGTTAATTGTAACGTTCAGAGCCTCTTAATGACGATGGAACACACATATTGCGTCGCGATTCAATACTTCGTCCTCCAGCCGACTTGTCTCCAAGCGTCTAGTGCTGCCTCGGGCACCTTATGGTCGTTCATCTGTGAGTCTACATTTTCGAATCCGACGCAAAACTGACAGTTAATTGTAACGTTCAGAGCCTCTTAATGACGATGGAACACACAAATTGCGTCGCGATTCAAAACATCGTCCTCCAGCCGACTTGTCTCCAAGGGTCAGGTGCTGCCTCGGGCACCTTATCGTCGTTCTCCTGTGAGTTTAGTTTTTCGAATCCGACGCAAAACTGACAGTTAATAGTAACGTTCAGAGCCTGTTAATGACGATGGAACACACAAACTGCGTCGCCATTCAATACATCGTCCTCCAGCCGTATTGTCTCCGAGGTACTATTGCGGCCCCGGGCACCTTTTGGTCGTTCTCCTAGGAGTATAGTTTTTCGAATCCGGCGCAAAACTGACAGTTAATTGTAACGTTCAGAGCCTCTTAATGACGATGGAACACACAAATTGCGTCGCGATTCAATACATCGTCCTCCAGCCGACTTGTCTCCAAGGGTCTAGTGCTGCCTCGGGCACATTATGGTCGTTCTCCTGTGAGTCTAGATTTTCGAAACCGACGCAAAACTGACAGTTAATTGTAACGTTCAGAGCCTCTTAATGACGATGGAACACACAAATTGCGTCGCGATTCAATACATCGTCCTCCAGCCGACTTGTCTCCAAGGGTCTAGCGCTGCCTCGGGCACCTTATGGTCGTTCTCCTGTGAGTCTAGTTTTCCGAAAACGACGCAAAACTGACAGTTAATTGTAACGTTCAGAGCCTGATAATGACGATGGAACACACAATTTGCGTCGCGATTCAATACATCGTCCTCCAGCCGACTTGTCTCCGAGGTAGTATTGCTGTCCCGGGCACCTTTTGGTCGTTCTCCTATGAGTCTAGTTTATCGAATCAGGCGCAAAACTGACAGTTAATTGTAACGTTCAGAGCCTCTTAATGACGATGGAACACACAAATTGCGTCGCGATTCAATACATCGTCCTCCAGCCGAATTGTCTCCGAGGTACTATTGTTGCCCCGGGCACCTTTTGGTCGTTCTCCTAGGAGTATAGTTTTCGAATCCGGCGCAAAACTGACAGTTAATTGTAACGTTCAGAGCCTGTTAATGACGATGGAACACACAAATTGCGTCGCGATTCAATGCATCGTCCTCCAGCCGACTTGTCTCCAAGGGTCTAGTGCTGCCTCGGGCACCTTATGGTCGTTCTCCTGTGAGTCTAGGTTTTCGAATCCGACGCAAAACTGACAGTTAATTGTAACGTTCAGAGCCTCTTAATGACGATGGAACACACAAATTGCGTCGCGATTCAATACATCGTCCTCCAGCCGACTTGTCTCCAAGGGTCTATAGCTGCCTCGGGCGCTTTATCGTCGTTCTTCTGTGAGTTTAGTTTTTGGAATCCGACGCAAAACTGACAGTTAATTGTAACGTTCAGAGCCTGTTAATGACGATGGAACGCACAAATTGCGTCGCGATTAAATACATCGTCCTCCAGTCGAATTGTCTCCGAGGTACTATTGCTGCCCCGAGCACCTTTTGGTCGTTCTCCTAGGAGTATTGTTTTTCGAATCCGGCGCAAAACTGACAGTTAATTGTAACGTTCAGAGCCTCTTAATGACGATGGAACACACAAATTGCGTCGCGATTCAATACATCGTCCTCCAGCCGACTTGTCTCCAAGGGTCTAGTGCTGCCTCGGGCACCTTATGGTCGTTCTCCTGTGAGTCTAGTTTTCCGAAAACGACGCAAAACTGACAGTTAATTGTAACGTTCAGAGCCTGATAATGACGATGGAAAACACAATTTGCGTCGCGATTCAATACATCGTCCTCCAGCCGACTTGTCTCCGAGGTAGTACTGCTGTCCCGGGCACCTTTTGGTCGTTCTCCTATGAGTCTAGTTTATCGAATCAGGCGCAAAACTGACAGTTAATTGTAACGTTCAGAGCCTCTTAATGACGATGGAACACACAAATTGCGTCGCGATTCAATACTTCTTCCTCCAGCCGACTTGTCTCCAAGCGTCTAGTGCTGCCTCGGGCACCTTATGGTCGTTCATCTGTGAGTCTACATTTTCGAATCCGACGCAAAACTGACAGTTAATTGTAACGTTCAGAGCCTCTTAATGACGATGGAACACACAAATTGCGTCGCGATTCAAAACATCCTCCTCCAGCCGACTTGTCTCCAAGGGTCAGGTGCTGCCTCGGGCACCTTATCGTCGTTCTCCTGTGAGTTTAGTTTTTCGAATCCGACGCAAAACTGACAGTTAATAGTAACGTTCAGAGCCTGTTAATGACGATGGAACACACAAACTGCGTCGCGATTCAATACATCGTCCTCCAGCCGTATTGTCTCCGAGGTACTATTGCTGCCCCGGGCACCTTTTGGTCGTTCTCCTAGGAGTATAGTTTTTCGAATCCGGCGCAAAACTGACAGTTAATTGTAACGTTCAGAGCCTCTTAATGACGATGGAACACACAAATTGCGTCGCGATTCAATACATCGTCCTCCAGCCGACTTGTCTCCAAGGGTCTAGCGCTGCCTCGGGCACCTTATGGTCGTTCTCCTGTGAGTCTAGTTTTCCGAAAACGACGCAAAACTGACAGTTAATTGTAACGTTCAGAGCCTGATAATGACGATGGAACACACAATTTGCGTCGCGATTCAATACATCGTCCTCCAGCCGACTTGTCTCCGAGGTAGTATTGCTGTCCCGGGCACCTTTTGGTCGTTCTCCTATGAGTCTAGTTTATCGAATCAGGCGCAAAACTGACAGTTAATTGTAACGTTCAGAGCCTCTTAATGACGATGGAACACACAAATTGCGTCGCGATTCAATACTTCGTCCTCCAGCCGACTTGTCTCCAAGCGTCTAGTGCTGCCTCGGGCACCTTACGGTCGTTCTCCTGTGAGTCTACATTTTCGAATCCGACGCAAAACTGACAGTTAATTGTAACGTTCAGAGCCTCTTAATGACGATGGAACACACAAATTGCGTCGCGATTCAATACATCGTCCTCCAGCCGACTTGTCTCCAGGGGTCTATAGCTGCCTCGGGCACCTTATCGTCGTTCTCCTGTGAGTTTAGTTTTTCGAATCCGACGCAAAACTGACAGTTAATTGTAACGTTCAGAGCCTGTTAATGACGATGGAACACACAAATTGCGTCGCGATTCAATACATCGTCCTCCAGCCGAATTGTCTCCGAGGTACTATTACTGCCCCGGGCACCTTTTGGTCGTTCTCCAAGGAGTATAGTTTTTCGAATCCGGCGCAAAACTGACAGTTAATTGTAACGTTCAGAGCCTCTTAATGACGATGGAACACACAAATTGCGTCGTGATTCAATACATCGTCCTCCAGCCGACTTGTCTCCAAGCGTCTAGTGCTGCCTCGGGCACCTTATGGTCGTTCTTCTATGAGTCTAGATTTTCGAATCCGACGCAAAACTGACAGATAATTGTAACGTTCAGAGCCTCTTCATGACGATGGAACACACAAATTGCGTCGCGATTCAATACATCGTCCTCCAGCCGACTTGTCTCCAAGGGTCTAGTGCTGCCTCGGGCACCTTATGGTCGTTCTGCTGTGAGTCTAGATTTTCGAATTCGACGCAAAACTGACAGTTAATTGTAACGTTCAGAGCCTCTTAATGACGATGGAACACACAGATTGTGGCGCGATTCAATACATCGTCCTACAGCCGCCGTGTCTCCAAGGGTCTCTTGCTGCCTCGGGCACGTTATGGTCGTTCTCCTGTGTGTCTTGTTTTCCGAAAACGACGCAAAACTTACAGTTAATTGTAACCTTCAGAGCCTGATAATGACGATGGAACACACAATTTGCGTCGCGATTCAATACATCGTCCTCCAGCCGACTTGTCTCCGAGGTAGTATTGCTGTCCCGGGCACCTTTTGGTCGTTCTCCTATGAGTCTAGTTTATCGAATCAGGCGCAAAACTGACAGTTAATTGTAACGTTCAGAGCCTCTTAATGACGATGGAACACACAAATTGCGTCGCGATTCAATACATCGTCCTCCAGATGAATTGTCTCCGAGGTACTATTGCTGCCCCGGGCACCTTTTGGTCGTTCTCCTAGGAGTATAGTTTTTCGAATCCGGCGCAAAACTGACAGTTAATTGTAACGGTCAGGGCCTCTTAATGACGATGGAACACACAAATTGCGTCGCGATTCAATACATCGTCCTCCAGCCGACTTGTCTCCAAGGGTCTGGTGCTGCCTCGGGCACCTTTTGGTCGTTCTCCTGTGAGTCTAGATTTTCGAATCCGACGCAAAACTGACAGTTAATTGTAACGTTCAGAGCCTCTTAATGACGATGGAACACACAAATTGCGTCGCGATTCAATACATCGTCCTCCAGCCGACTTGTCTCCAAGGGTCTAGTGCTGCCTCGGGCACCTTATGGTCGTTCTCCTGTTAGTCTAGGTTTTCGAATCCGACGCAAAACTGACAGTTAATGGTAACGTTCAGAGCCTGTTAATGACGATGGAACACACAAATTGCGTCGCGATTCAATACATCGTCCTCCAGCCGACTTGTCTCCAAGGGTCTATAGCTGCCTCGGGCACCTTATCGTCGTTCTCCTGTGAGTTTAGTTTTTCGAATCCGACGCAAAACTGACAGTTAATTGTAACGTTCAGAGCCTGTTAATGACGATGGAACACACAAATTGCGTCGCGATTCAATACATCGTCCTCCAGTCGAATTGTCTCCGAGGTACTATTGCTGCCCCGAGCACCTTTTGGTCGTTCTCCTAGGAGTATAGTTTTTCGAATCCGGCGCAAAACTGACAGTTAATTGTAACGTTCAGAGCCTCTTAATGACGATGGAACACACAAATTGCGTCGCGATTCAATACATCGTCCTCCAGCCGACTTGTCTCCAAGGGTCTAGTGCTGCCTCGGGCACCTTATGGTCGTTCTCCTGTGAGTCTCGATTTTCAAATCCGACGCAAAACTGACAGATAATTGTAACGTTCAGAGCCTCTTAATGACGATGGAACACACAAATTGCGTCGCGATTCAATACATGGTCCTCCAGCCGACTTGTCTAAAAGGGTCTAGCGCTGCCTCGGGCACCTTATGGTCGTTCTCCTGTGAGTCTAGTTTTCCGAAAACGACGCAAAACTGACAGTTAATTGTAACGTTCAGAGCCTGATAATGACGATGGAAAACACAATTTGCGTCGCGATTCAATACTTCGTCCTCCAGCCGACTTGTCTCCAAGCGTCTAGTGCTGCCTCGGGCACCTTATGGTCGTTCATCTGTGAGTCTACATTTTCGAATCCGACGCAAAACTGACAGTTAATTGTAACGTTCAGAGCCTCTTAATGACGATGGAACACACAAATTGCGTCGCGATTCAAAACATCGTCCTCCAGCCGACTTGTCTCCAAGGGTCTATAGCTGCCTCGGGCACCTTATCGTCGTTCTCCTGTGTGTTTAGTTTTTCGAATCCGACGCAAAACTGACAGTTAATAGTAACATTCAGAGCCTGTTAATGACGATGGAACACACAAACTGCGTCGCGATTCAATACATCGTCCTCCAGCCGTATTGTCTCCGAGGTACTATTGCTGCCCCGGGCACCTTTTGGTCGTTCTCCTAGGAGTATAGTTTTTCGAATCCGGCGCAAAACTGACAGTTAATTGTAACGTTCAGAGCCTCTTAATGACGATGGAACACACAAATTGCGTCGCGATTCAATACATCGTCCTCCAGCCGACTTGTCTCCAAGGGTCTAGTGCTGCCTCGGGCACATTATGGTCGTTCTCCTGTGAGTCTAGATTTTCGAATCCGACGCAAAACTGACAGTTAATAGTAACGTTCAGAGCCTGTTAATGACGATGGAACACACAAATTGCGTCGCGATTCAATACATCGTCCTCCAGCCGACTTGTCTCCAAGGGTCTAGTGCTGCCTCGGGCACCTTATGGTCGTTCTTCTGTGAGTCTAGATTTTCGAATCCGACGCAAAACTGACAGTTAATTGTAACGTTCAGAGCCTGATAATGACGATGGAACACACAATTTGCGTCGCTATTCAATACATCGTCCTCCAGCCGAATTGTCTCCAAGAGTCGATTGCTGCCTCGGGCACCTTATGGTCGTTCTCGTGTGAGTCTAGATTTTCGAATCCGACGCAAAACTGACAGTTAATTGTAACGTTCAGAGCCTCTTAATGACGATGGAACACACAAATTGCGTCGCGATTCAATACTTCGTCCTCCAGCCGACTTGTCTCCAAGCGTCTAGTGCTGCCTCGGGCACCTTATGGTCGTTCTTCTATGAGTCTAGATTTTCGAATCCGACGCAAAACTGACAGATAATTGTAACGTTCAGAGCCTCTTAATGACGATGGAACACACAAATTGCGTCGCGATTCAATACATCGTCCTCCAGCCGACTTGTCTCCAAGGGTCTAGTGCTGCCTCGGGCACCTTATGGTCGTTCTGCTGTGAGTCTAGATTTTCGAATCCGACGCAAAACTGATAGTTAATTGTAACGTTCAGAGCCTCTTAATGACGATGGAACACACAAATTGTGGCGCGATTCAATACATCGTCCTACAGCCGCCGTGTCTCCAAGGGTCTCTTGCTGCCTCGGGCACGTTATGGTCGTTCTCCTGTGTGTCTTGTTTTCCGAAAACGACGCAAAACTGACAGTTAATAGTAACGTTCAGAGCCTGATAATGACGATGGAACACACAATTTGCGTCGCGATTCAATACATCGTCCTCCAGCCGACTTGTCTCCGAGGTAGTATTGCTGTCCCGCGCACCTTTTGGTCGTTCTCCTATGAGTCTAGTTTATCGAATCAGGCGCAAAACTGACAGTTAATTGTAACGTTCAGAGCCTCTTAATGACGATGGAACACACAAATTGCGTCGCGATTCAATACATCGTCCTCCAGCCGAATTGTCTCCGAGGTACTATTGTTGCCCCGGGCACCTTTTGGTCGTTCTCCTAGGAGTATAGTTTTCAAATCCGGCGCAAAACTGACAGTTAATTGTAACGTTCAGAGCCTGTTAATGACGATGGAACACACAAATTGCGTCGCGATTCAATACATCGTCCTCCAGCCGACTTGTCTCCAAGGGTCTAGTGCTGCCTCGGGCACCTTATGGTCGTTCTCCTGTGATTCTAGGTTTTCGAATCCGACGCAAAACTGACAGTTAATTGTAACGTTTAGAGCCTGTTAATGACGATGGAACACACAAATTGCGTCGCGATTCAATACATCGTCCTCCAGCCGACTTGTCTCCAAGGGTCTATAGCTGCCTGGGGCACCTTATCGTCGTTCTCCTGTGAGTTTAGTTTTTCGAATCCGACGCAAAACTGACAGTTAATTGTAACGTTCAGAGCCTGTTATCGACGATGGAACACACAAATTGCGTCGCGATTCAATACATCGTCCTCCAGTCTAATTGTCTCCGAGGTACTATTGCTGCCCCGAGCACCTTTTGGTCGTTCTCCTAGGAGTATAGTTTTTCGAATCCGGCGCAAAACTGACAGTTAATTGTAACGTTCAGAGCCTCTTAATGACGATGGAACACACAAATTGCGTCGCGATTCAATACATCGTCCTCCAGCCGACTTGTCTCCAAGGGTCTAGTGCTGCCTCGGTCACCTCATGGTCGTTCTCCTGTGATTCTAGATTTTCGAATCCGACGCAAAACTGACAGTTAATTGTAACGTTCAGAGCCTCTTAATGACGATGGAACACACAAATTGCGTCGCGATTCAATACATCGTCCTCCAGCCGAATTGTCTCCAAGAGTCTAGTGCTGCCTCGGGCACCTTATGGTCTTTGTCCTGTGAATCTAGATTTTCGAATCCGACGCAAAACTGACAGTTAATTGTAACGTTCAGAGCCTCTTAATGACGATGGAACACACAAATTGCGTCGCGATTCAATACATCGTCCTCCAGCCGACTTGTCTCCAAGGGTCTATAGCTGCCTCGGGCACCTTATCGTCGTTCTCCTGTGAGTTTAGTTTTTCGAATCCGACGCAAAACTGACAGTTAATAGTAACGTTCAGAGCCTGTTAATGACGATGGAACACACAAATTGCGTAGCGATTCAATACATCGTCCGCCAGCCGAATTGTCTCCGAGGTACTATTGCTGCCCCGGCCACCTTTTGGTCGTTCTCCTAGGAGTATAGTTTTTCGAATCCGGCGCAAAACTGACAGTTAATTGTAACGTTCAGAGCCTCTTAATGACGATGGAACACACAAATTGCGTCGCGATTCAATACATCGTCCTCCAGCCGAC
The DNA here is from genome assembly GCF_023898315.1 of Schistocerca nitens. NCBI lineage: Eukaryota > Metazoa > Arthropoda > Insecta > Orthoptera > Acrididae > Schistocerca > Schistocerca nitens. Next base: position 234,130,473 of record NC_064623.1, on the reverse strand, counting down.
TTGTCTCCAAGGGTTTAGTGCTGCCTCGGGCACCTTATGGTCGTTATCCTGTGAGTCTAGATTTTCGAATCCGACGCAAAACTGACAGTTAATTGTAACGTTCAGAGCCTCTTAATGACGATGGAACACACAAATTGCGTCGCGATTCAAGACATCGTCCTCCAGCCGACTTGTCTCCAAGGGTCTATAGCTGCCTCGGGCACCTTATCGTCGTTCTCCTGTGAGTTTAGTTTTTCGAATCCGACGCAAAACTGACAGTTAATAGTAACGTTCAGAGCCTGTTAATGACGATGGAACACACAAATTGCGTAGCGATTCAATACATCGTCCGCCAGCCGAATTGTCTCCGAGGTACTATTGCTGCCCCGGCCACCTTTTGGTCGTTCTCCTAGGAGTATAGTTTTTCGAATCCGGCGCAAAACTGACAGTTAATTGTAACGTTCAGAGCCTCTTAATGACGATGGAACACACAAATTGCGTCGCGATTCAATACATCGTCCTCCAGCCGACTTGTCTCCAAGGGTCTAGTGCTGCCTCGGGCACCTTATGGTCGTTCTCCTGTGAGTCTAGATTTTCGAATCCGACGCAAAACTGACAGTTAATTGTAACGTTCAGAGCCTCTTAATGACGATGGAACACACAAATTGCGTCGCGATTCAATACAGCGTCCTCCAGCCGACTTGTCTCCAAGGGTCTATAGCTGCCCCTGGCACCTTATCGTCGTTCTCCTGTGGGTTTAGATTTTCGAATACGACGCAAAACTGACAGTTAATTGTAACGTTCAGAGCCTGTTAATGACGATGGAACACACAAATTGCGTCGCGATTCAATACATCGTCCTCCAGCCGACTTATCTCCAAGGGTCTATAGCTGCCTCGGGCACCTTATCGTCGTTCTCCTGTGAGTTCAGTTTTTCGAATCCGACGCAAAACTGACAGTTAATAGTAACGTTCAGAGCCTGTTAATGACGATGGAACACACAAATTGCGTCGCGATTCAATACTTCGTCCTCCAGCCGACTTGTCTCCAAGGGTCTAGTGCTGCCTCGGGCACCTTATGGTCGTTCTTCTGTGAGTCTAGATTTTCGAATCCGACGCAAAACTGACAGTTAATTGTAACGTTCAGAGCCTGATAATGACGATGGAACACACAATTTGCGTCGCTATTCAATACATCGTCCTCCAGCCGAATTGTCTCCAAGAGTCGATTGCTGCCTCGGGCACCTTATGGTCGTTCTCGTGTGAGTCTAGATTTTCGAATCCGACGCAAAACTGACAGTTAATTGTAACGTTCAGAGCCTCTTAATGACGATGGAACACACAAATTGCGTCGCGATTCAATACTTCGTCCTCCAGCCGACTTGTCTCCAAGCGTCTAGTGCTGCCTCGGGCACCTTATGGTCGTTCTTCTATGAGTCTAGATTTTCGAATCCGACGCAAAACTGACAGATAATTGTAACGTTCAGAGCCTCTTAATGACGATGGAACACACAAATTGCGTCGCGATTCAATACATCGTCCTCCAGCCGACTTGTCTCCAAGGGTCTAGTGCTGCCTCGGGCACCTTATGGTCGTTCTGCTGTGAGTCTAGATTTTCGAATCCGACGCAAAACTGATAGTTAATTGTAACGTTCAGAGCCTCTTAATGACGATGGAACACACAAATTGTGGCGCGATTCAATACATCGTCCTACAGCCGCCGTGTCTCCAAGGGTCTCTTGCTGCCTCGGGCACGTTATGGTCGTTCTCCTGTGTGTCTTGTTTTCCGAAAACGACGCAAAACTGACAGTTAATAGTAACGTTCAGAGCCTGATAATGACGATGGAACACACAATTTGCGTCGCGATTCAATACATCGTCCTCCAGCCGACTTGTCTCCGAGGTAGTATTGCTGTCCCGCGCACCTTTTGGTCGTTCTCCTATGAGTCTAGTTTATCGAATCAGGCGCAAAACTGACAGTTAATTGTAACGTTCAGAGCCTCTTAATGACGATGGAACACACAAATTGCGTCGCGATTCAATACATCGTCCTCCAGCCGAATTGTCTCCGAGGTACTATTGTTGCCCCGGGCACCTTTTGGTCGTTCTCCTAGGAGTATAGTTTTCAAATCCGGCGCAAAACTGACAGTTAATTGTAACGTTCAGAGCCTGTTAATGACGATGGAACACACAAATTGCGTCGCGATTCAATACATCGTCCTCCAGCCGACTTGTCTCCAAGGGTCTAGTGCTGCCTCGGGCACCTTATGGTCGTTCTCCTGTGATTCTAGGTTTTCGAATCCGACGCAAAACTGACAGTTAATTGTAACGTTTAGAGCCTGTTAATGACGATGGAACACACAAATTGCGTCGCGATTCAATACATCGTCCTCCAGCCGACTTGTCTCCAAGGGTCTACAGCTGCCTGGGGCACCTTATCGTCGTTCTCCTGTGAGTTTAGTTTTTCGAATCCGACGCAAAACTGACAGTTAATTGTAACGTTCAGAGCCTGTTATCGACGATGGAACACACAAATTGCGTCGCGATTCAATACATCGTCCTCCAGTCTAATTGTCTCCGAGGTACTATTGCTGCCCCGAGCACCTTTTGGTCGTTCTCCTAGGAGTATAGTTTTTCGAATCCGGCGCAAAACTGACAGTTAATTGTAACGTTCAGAGCCTCTTAATGACGATGGAACACACAAATTGCGTCGCGATTCAATACATCGTCCTCCAGCCGACTTGTCTCCAAGGGTCTAGTGCTGCCTCGGTCACCTCATGGTCGTTCTCCTGTGATTCTAGATTTTCGAATCCGACGCAAAACTGACAGTTAATTGTAACGTTCAGAGCCTCTTAATGACGATGGAACACACAAATTGCGTCGCGATTCAATACATCGTCCTCCAGCCGAATTGTCTCCAAGAGTCTAGTGCTGCCTCGGGCACCTTATGGTCTTTGTCCTGTGAATCTAGATTTTCGAATCCGACGCAAAACTGACAGTTAATTGTAACGTTCAGAGCCTCTTAATGACGATGGAACACACAAATTGCGTCGCGATTCAATACATCGTCCTCCAGCCGACTTGTCTCCAAGGGTCTATAGCTGCCTCGGGCACCTTATCGTCGTTCTCCTGTGAGTTTAGTTTTTCGAATCCGACGCAAAACTGACAGTTAATAGTAACGTTCAGAGCCTGTTAATGACGATGGAACACACAAATTGCGTAGCGATTCAATACATCGTCCGCCAGCCGAATTGTCTCCGAGGTACTATTGCTGCCCCGGCCACCTTTTGGTCGTTCTCCTAGGAGTATAGTTTTTCGAATCCGGCGCAAAACTGACAGTTAATTGTAACGTTCAGAGCCTCTTAATGACGATGGAACACACAAATTGCGTCGCGATTCAATACATCGTCCTCCAGCCGACTTGTCTCCAAGGGTTTAGTGCTGCCTCGGGCACCTTATGGTCGTTCTCCTGTGAGTCTAGATTTTCGAATCCGACGCAAAACTGACAGTTAATTGTAACGTTCAGAGCCTCTTAATGACGATGGAACACACAAATTGCGTCGCGATTCAAGACATCGTCCTCCAGCCGACTTGTCTCCAAGGGTCTATAGCTGCCTCGGGCACCTTATCGTCGTTCTCCTGTGAGTTTAGTTTTTCGAATCCGACGCAAAACTGACAGTTAATAGTAACGTTCAGAGCCTGTTAATGACGATGGAACACACAAATTGCGTAGCGATTCAATACATCGTCCGCCAGCCGAATTGTCTCCGAGGTACTATTGCTGCCCCGGCCACCTTTTGGTCGTTCTCCTAGGAGTATAGTTTTTCGAATCCGGCGCAAAACTGACAGTTAATTGTAACGTTCAGAGCCTCTTAATGACGATGGAACACACAAATTGCGTCGCGATTCAATACATCGTCCTCCAGCCGACTTGTCTCCAAGGGTCTAGTGCTGCCTCGGGCACCTTATGGTCGTTCTCCTGTGAGTCTAGATTTTCGAATCCGACGCAAAACTGACAGTTAATTGTAACGTTCAGAGCCTCTTAATGACGATGGAACACACAAATTGCGTCGCGATTCAATACAGCGTCCTCCAGCCGACTTGTCTCCAAGGGTCTATAGCTGCCCCTGGCACCTTATCGTCGTTCTCCTGTGGGTTTAGATTTTCGAATACGACGCAAAACTGACAGTTAATTGTAACGTTCAGAGCCTGTTAATGACGATGGAACACACAAATTGCGTCGCGATTCAATACATCGTCCTCCAGCCGACTTATCTCCAAGGGTCTATAGCTGCCTCGGGCACCTTATCGTCGTTCTCCTGTGAGTTCAGTTTTTCGAATCCGACGCAAAACTGACAGTTAATAGTAACGTTCAGATCCTGTTAATGACGATGGAACACACAAATTGCGTCGCGATTCAATACATCGTCCTGCAGCCGACTTGTCTCCAAGGGTCTAGTGCTGCCTCGGGCACCTTATGGTCGTTCTTCTGTGAGTCTAGATTTTCGAATCCGACGCAAAACTGACAGTTAATTGTAACGTTCAGAGCCTGATAATGACGATGGAACACACAATTTACGTCGCTATTCAATACATCGTCCTCCAGCCGAATTGTCTCCAAGAGTCTATTGCTGCCTCGGGCACCTTATGGTCGTTCTCGTGTGAGTCTAGATTTTCGAATCCGACGCAAAACTGACAGTTAATTGTAACGTTCAGAGCCTCTTAATGACGATGGAACACACAAATTGCGTCGCGATTATATACATTGTCCTCCAGCCGACTTGTCTCCAAGGGTCTATAGCTGCCTCGGGCACCTTATCGTCGTTCTCCTGTGAGTTTAGTTTTTCGAATCCGACGCAAAACTGACAGTTAATTGTAACGTTCAGAGCCTGATAATGACGATGGAACACACAAATTGCGTCGCGATTCAATACATCGTCCACCAGCAGAATTGTCTCCAAGGGTCTATTGCTGCCTCGGGCACCTTATGGTCGTTCTCCTGTGAGTCTACATTTTCGAATCCGACGCAAAACTGACAGTTAATTGTAACGTTCAGAGCCTCTTAATGACGATGGAACACACAAATTGCGTCGCGATTCAATACATCGTCCTCCAGCCGACTTGTCTCCAAGAGTCTAGTGCTGCCTCGGGCACCTTATGGTCTTTCTCCTGTGAAACTAGATTTTCGAATCCGACGCAAAACTGACAGTTAATTGTAACGTTCAGAGTCTCTTAATGACGATGGAACACACAAATTGCGTCGCTATTCAATACATCGTCCTCCAGCCGACTTGTCTCCAAGGGTCTAGTGCTGCCTCGGGCACCTTATGGTCGTTCTCCCGTGAGTCTAGATTTTCGAATCCGACGCAAAACTGACAGTTAATTGTAACGTTCAGAGAATCTTAATGACGATGGAACACACAAATTGCGTCGCGATTCAATACAGCGTCCTCCAGCCGACTTGTCTCCAAGGGTCTAGCGCTGCCTCTGGCACCTTATCGTCGTTCTCCTGTGAGTTTAGTTTTTCGAATACGACGCAAAACTGACAGTTAATTGTAACGTTCAGAGCCTGTTAATGACGATGGAACACACAAATTGCGTCGCGATTCAATACATCGTCCTCCAGCCGACTTATCTCCAAGGGTCTATAGCTGCCTCGGGCACCTTATCGTCGTTCTCCTGTGAGTTTAGTTTTTCGAATCCGACGCAAAACTGACAGTTAATAGTAACGTTCAGAGCCTGTTAATGACGATGGAACACACAAATTGCGTCGCGATTCAATACATCGTCCTCCAGCCGACTTGTCTCCAAGGGTCTATAGCTGCCTCGGGCACCTTATCGTCGTTCTCCTGTGAGTTTAGTTTTTCGAATCCGACGCAAAACTGACAGTTAATAGTAACGTTCAGAGCCTGTTAATGACGATGGAACACACAAATTGCGTAGCGAATCAATACATCGTCCGCCAGCCGAATTGTCTCCGAGGTACTATTGCTGCCCGGGCCACCTTTTGGTCGTTCTCCTAGGAGTATAGTTTTTCGAATCCGGCGCAAAACTGACAGTTAATTGTAACGTTCAGAGCCTGATAATGACGATGGAACACACAATTTGCGTCGCTATTCAATACATCGTCCTCCAGCCGAATTGTCTCCAAGAGTCTATTGCTGCCTCGGGCACCTTATGGTCGTTCTCGTGTGAGTCTAGATTTTCGAATCCGACGCAAAACTGACAGTTAATTGTAACGTTCAGAGCCTCTTAATGACGATGGAACACACAAATTGCGTCGCGATTATATACATTGTCCTCCAGCCGACTGGTCTCCAAGGGGCTATAGCTGCCTCGGGCACCTTATCGTCGTTCTCCTGTGAGTTTAGTTTTTCGAATCCGACGCAAAACTGACAGTTAATTGTAACGTTCAGAGCCTGATAATGACGACGGAACACACAAATTGCGTCACGATTCAATACATCGTCCACCAGCAGAATTGTCTCCAAGGGTCTATTGCTGCCTCGGGCACCTTATGGTCGTTCTCCTGTGAGTCTACATTTTCGAATCCGACGCAAAACTGACAGTTAATTGTAACGTTCAGAGCCTCTTAATGACGATGGAACACACAAATTGCGTCGCGATTCAATACATCGTCCTCCAGCCGACTTGTCTCCAAGAGTCTAGTGCTGCCTCGGGCACCTTATGGTCTTTCTCCTGTGAATCTAGATTTTCGAATCCGACGCAAAACTGACAGTTAATTGTAACGTTCAGAGCCTCTTAATGACGATGGAACACACAAATTGCGTCGCGATTCAATACATCGTCCTCCAGCCGACTTGTCTCCAAGGGTCTAGTGCTGCCTCGGGCACCTTATGGTCGTTCTCCTGTGAGTCTAGATTTTCGAATCCGACGCAAAACTGACAGTTAATTGTAACGTTCAGAGAATCTTAATGACGATGGAACACACAAATTGCGTCGCGATTCAATACAGCGTCCTCCAGCCGACTTGTCTCCAAGGGTCTATAGCTGCCTCTGGCACCTTATCGTCGTTCTCCTGTGAGTTTAGTTTTTCGAATACGACGCAAAACTGACAGTTAATTGTAACGTTCAGAGCCTGTTAATGACGATGGAACACACAAATTGCGTCGCGATTCAATACATCGTCCTCCAGCCGACTTATCTCCAAGGGTCTATAGCTGCCTCGGGCACCTTATCGTCGTTCTCCTGTGAGTTTAGTTTTTCGAATCCGACGCAAAACTGACAGTTAATAGTAACGTTCAGAGCCTGTTAATGACGATGGAACACACAAATTGCGTCGCGATTCAATACATCGTCCTCCAGCCGACTTGTCTCCAAGGGTCTAGTGCTGCCTCGGGCACCTTATGGTCGTTCTTCTGTGAGTCTAGATTTTCGAATCCGACGCAAAACTGACAGTTAATTGTAACGTTCAGAGCCTGATAATGACGATGGAACACACAATTTGCGTCGCTATTCAATACATCGTCCTCCAGCCGAATTGTCTCCAAGAGTCGATTGCTGCCTCGGGCACCTTATGGTCGTTCTCGTGTGAGTCTAGATTTTCGAATCCGACGCAAAACTGACAGTTAATTGTAACGTTCAGAGCCTCTTAATGACGATGGAACACACAAATTGCGTCGCGATTATATACATTGTCCTCCAGCCGACTTGTCTCCAAGGGTCTATAGCTGCCTCGGGCACCTTATCGTCGTTCTCCTGTGAGTTTAGTTTTTCGAATCCGACGCAAAACTGACAGTTAATTGTAACGTTCAGAGCCTGATAATGACGATGGAACACACAAATTGCGTCGCGATTCAATACATCGTCCACCAGCAGAATTGTCTCCAAGGGTCTATTGCTGCCTCGGGCACCTTATCGTCGTTCTCCTGTGAGTTTAGTTTTTCGAATCCGACGCAAAACTGACAGTTAATAGTAACGTTCAGAGCCTGTTAATGAGGATGGAACACATAAATTGCGTCGCGATTCAATACATCGTCCTCCAGCCGACTTGTCTCCAAGAGTCTAGTGCTGCCTCGGGCACCTTATGGTCGTTCTCCTGTGAGTCTAGATTTTCGAATCCGACGCAAAACTGACAGTTAATTGTAACGTTCAGAGCCTCTTAATGACGATGGAACACACAAATTGCGTTGCGATTCAATACATCGTACTCCAGCCGACTTGTCTCCAAGGGTCTAGCGCTGCCTCGGGCACCTTATGGTCGTTCTCCTGTGAGTCTAGTTTTCCGAAAACGACGCAAAACTGACAGTTAATTGTAACGTTCAGAGCCTGATAATGACGATGGAACACACAATTTGCGTCGCGATTCAATACATCGTCCTCCAGCCGACTTGTCTCCGAGGTACTATTGCTGTCCCGGGCACCTTTTGTTCGTACTCCTATGAGTCTAGTTTATCGAAACAGGCGCAAAACTGACAGTTAATTGTAACGTTCAGAGCCTCTTAATGACGATGGAACACACAAATTGCGTCGCGATTCAATACATCGTCCTCTAGTCGAATTGTCTCCGAGGTACTATTGCTGCCCCGAGCACCTTTTGGTCGATCTCCTAGGAGTATAGTTTTTCGAATCCGGCGCAAAACTGACAGTTAATTGTAACATTCAGAGCCTCTTAATGACGATGGAACACACAAATTGCGTCGCGATTCAATACATCGTCCTCCAGCCGACTTGTCTCCAAGGGTCTAGTGCTGCCTCGGGCACCTCATGGTCGTTCTCCTGTGAGTCTAGATTTTCGAATCCGACGCAAAACTGACAGTTAATTGTAACGTTCAGAGCCTCTTAATGACGATGGAACACACAAATTGCGTCGCGATTCAATACATCGTCCTCCAGCCGACTTGTCTCCAAGGGTCTAGCGCTGCCTCGGGCACCTTATGGTCGTTCTCCTGTGAGTCTAGTTTTCCGAAAACGACGCAAAACTGACAGTTAATTGTAACGTTCAGAGCCTGATAATGACGATGGAACACACAATTTGCGTCGCGATTCAATACATCGTCCTCCAGCCGACTTGTCTCCGAGGTACTATTGCTGTCCCGGGCACCTTTTGTTCGTACTCCTATGAGTCTAGTTTATCGAAACAGGCGCAAAACTGACAGTTAATTGTAACGTTCAGAGCCTCTTAATGACGATGGAACACACAAATTGCGTCGCGATTCAATACATCGTCCTCCAGCCGACTTGTCTCCAAGGGTCTAGTGCTGCCTCGGGCACCTCATGGTCGTTCTCCTGTGATTCTAGATTTTCGAATCCGACGCAAAACTGACAGATAATTGTAACGTTCAGAGCCTCTTAATGACGATGGAACACACAAATTGCGTCGCGATTCAATACATCGTCCTCCAGCCGACTTGTCTCCAAGAGTCTAGTGCTGCCTCGGGCACCTTATGGTCTTTCTCCTGTGAATCTAGATTTTCGAATGCGACGCAAAACTGACAGTTAATTGTAACGTTCAGAGCCTCTTAATGACGATGGAACACACAAATTGCGTCGCGATTCAATACATCGTCCTCCAGCCGACTTGTCTCCAAGGGTCTATAGCTGCCTCGGGCACCTTATCGTCGTTCTCCTGTGAGTTTAGTTTTTCGAATCCGACGCAAAACTGACAGTTAATAGTAACGTTCAGAGCCTGTTAATGACGATGGAACACACAAATTGCGTAGCGATTCAATACATCGTCCGCCAGCCGAATTGTCTCCGAGGTACTATTGCTGCCCCGGCCACCTTTTGGGCGTTCTCCTAGGAGTATAGTTTTTCGAATCCGGCGCAAAACTGACAGTTAATTGTAACGTTCAGAGCCTCTTAATGACGATGGAACACACAAATTGCGTCGCGATTCAATACATCGTCCTCCAGCAGACTTGTCTCCAAGGGTCTAGTGCTGCCTCGGGCACCTTATGGTCGTTCTCCTGTGAGTCTAGATTTTCGAATCCGACGCAAAACTGACAGTTAATTGTAACGTTCAGAGCCTCTTAATGACGATGGAACACACAAATTGCGTCGCGATTCAATACAGCGTCCTCCAGCCGACTTGTGTCTAAGGGTCTATAGCTGCCTCTGGCACCTTATCGTCGTTCTCCTGTGAGTTTAGTTTTTCGAATACGACGCAAAATTGACAGTTAATTGTAACGTTCAGAGCCTGTTAATGACGATGGAACACACAAATTGCGTCGCGATTCAATACATCGTCCTCCAGCCGACTTATCTCCAAGGGTCTATAGCTGCCTCGGGCACCTTATCGTCGTTCTCCTGTGAGTTTAGTTTTTCGAATCCGACGCAAAACTGACAGTTAATAGTAACGTTCAGAGCCTGTTAATGACGATGGAACACACAAATTGCGTCGCGATTCAATACATCGTCCTCCAGCCGACTTGTCTCCAAGGGTCTAGTGCTGCCTCGGGCACCTTATGGTCGTTCTTCTGTGAGTCTAGATTTTCGAATCCGACGCAAAACTGACAGTTAATTGTAACGTTCAGAGCCTGATAATGACGATGGAACACACAATTTGCGTCGCGATTCAATACATCGTCCACCAGCAGAATTGTCTCCAAGGGTCTATTGCTGCCTCGGGCACCTTATGGTCGTTCTCCTGTGAGTCTACATTTTCGAATCCGACGCAAAACTGACAGTTAATTGTAACGTTCAGAGCCTCTTAATGACGATGGAACACACAAATTGCGTCGTGATTCAATACATCGTCCTCCAGCCGACTTGTCTCCAAGGGTCTATAGCTGCCTCGGGCACCTTATCGTCGTTCTCCTGTGAGTTTAGTTTTTCGAATCCGACGCAAAACTGACAGTTAATAGTAACGTTCAGAGCCTGTTAATGACGATGGAACACATAAATTGCGTCGCGATTCAATACATCGTCCTCCAGCCGACATGTCTCCAAGAGTCTAGTGCTGCCTCGGGCACCTTATGGTCGTTCTCCTGTGAGTCTAGATTTTCGAATCCGACGCAAAACTGACAGTTAATTGTAACGTTCAGAGCCTGATAATGACGATGGAACACACAAATTGCGTCGCGATTCAATACATCGTCCTCCAGCCGCCTTTTCTCCAAGGGTCTAGCGCTGCCTCGGGCACCTTATGGTCGTTCTCCTGTGAGTCTAGTTTTCTGGAAACGACGCAAAACTGACAGTTAATTGTAACGTTCAGAGCCTGATAATGACGATGGAACACACAATTTGCGTCGCGATTCAATACATCGTCCTCCAGCCGACTTGTCTCCGAGGTACTATTGCTGTCCCGGGCACCTTTTGTTCGTACTCCTATGAGTCTAGTTTATCGAAACAGGCGCAAAACTGACAGTTAATTGTAACGTTGAGAGCCTCTTAATGACGATGGAACACACAAATTGCGTCGCGATTCAATACATCGTCCTCCAGTCGAATTGTCTCCGAGGTACTATTGCTGCCCCGAGCACCTTTTGGTCGTTCTCCTAGGAGTATAGTTTTTCGAATCCGGCGCAAAACTGACAGTTAATTATAACATTCAGAGCCTCTTAATGACGATGGAACACACAAATTGCGTCGCGATTCAATACATCGTCCTCCAGCCGACTTGTCTCCAAGGGTCTAGTGCTGCCTCGGGCACCTCATGGTCGTTCTCCTGTGAGTCTAGATTTTCGAATCCGACGCAAAACTGACAGTTAATTGTAAGGTTCAGAGCCTCTTAATGACGATGGAACACACAAATTGCGTCGCGATTCAATACATCGTCCTCCAGCCGACTTGTCTCCAAGGGTCTAGCGCTGCCTCGGGCACCTTATGGTCGTTCTCCTGTGAGTCTAGTTTTCCGAAAACAACGCAAAACTGACAGTTAATTGTAACGTTCAGAGCCTGATAATGACGATGGAACACACAATTTGCGTCGCGATTCAATACATCGTCCTCCAGCCGACTTGTCTCCGAGGTACTATTGCTGTCCCGGGCACCTTTTGTTCGTACTCCTATGAGTCTAGTTTATCGAAACAGGCGCAAAACTGAAAGTTAATTGTAACGTTCAGAGCCTCTTAATGACGATGGAACACACAAATTGCGTCGCGATTCAATACATCGTCCTCCAGCCGACTTGTCTCCAAGGGTCTATAGCTGCCTCGGGCACCTTATCGTCGTTCTCCTGTGAGTTTAGTTTTTCGAATCCGACGCAAAACTGACATTTAATTGTAACGTTCAGAGCCTGATAATGACGATGGAACACACAAATTGCGTCGCGATTCAATACATCGTCCACCAGCAGAATTGTCTCCAAAGGTCTATTGCTGCCTCGGGCACCTTATGGTCGTTCTCCTGTGAGTCTACATTTTCGAATCCGACGCAAAACTGACAGTTAATTGTAACGTTCAGAGCCTCTTAATGACGATGGAACACACAAATTGCGTCGTGATTCAATACATCGTCCTCCAGCCGACTTGTCTCCAAGGGTCTATAGCTGCCTCGGGCACCTTATCGTGGTTCTCCTGTGAGTTTAGTTTTTCGAATCCGACGCAAAACTGACAGTTAATAGTAACGTTCAGAACCTGTTAATGACGATGGAACACATAAATTGCGTCGCGATTCAATACATCGTCCTCCAGCCGACTTGTCTCCAAGAGTCTAGTGCTGCCTCGGGCACCTTATGGTCGTTCTCCTGTGAGTCTAGATTTTCGAATCCGACACAAAACTGACAGTTAATTGTAACGTTCAGAGCCTCTTAATGACGATGGAACACACAAATTGCGTCGCGATTCAATACATCGTCCTCCAGCCGCCTTTTCTCCAAGGGTCTAGCGCTGCCTCGGGCACCTTATGGTCGTTCTCCTGTGAGTCTAGTTTTCCGAAAACGACGCAAAACTGACAGTTAATTGTAACGTTCAGAGCCTGATAATGACGATGGAACACACAATTTGCGTCGCGATTCAATACATCGTCCTCCAGCCGACTTGTCTCCGAGGTACTATTGCTGTCCCGGGCACCTTTTGTTCGTACTCCTATGAGTCTAGTTTATCGAAACAGGCGCAAAACTGACAGTTAATTGTAACGTTCAGAGCCTCTTAATGACGATGGAACACACAAATTGCGTCGCGATTCAATACATCGTCCTCCAGTCGAATTGTCTCCGAGGTACTATTGCTGCCCCGAGCACCTTTTGGTCGTTCTCCTAGGAGTATAGTTTATCGAAACAGGCGCAAAACTGAAAGTTAATTGTAACGTTCAGAGCCTCTTAATGACGATGGAACACACAAATTGCGTCGCGATTCAATACATCGTCCTCCAGCCGACTTGTCTCCAAGGGTCTAGTGCTGCCTCGGGCACCTCATGGTCGTTCTCCTGTGAGTCTAGATTTTCGAATCCGACGCAAAACTGACAGTTAATTGTAAGGTTCAGAGCCTCTTAATGACGATGGAACACACAAATTGCGTCGCGATTCAATACATCGTCCTCCAGCCGACTTGTCTCCAAGGGTCTAGCGCTGCCTCGGGCACCTTATGGTCGTTCTCCTGTGAGTCTAGTTTTCCGAAAACAACGCAAAACTGACAGTTAATTGTAACGTTCAGAGCCTGATAATGACGATGGAACACACAATTTGCGTCGCGATTCAATACATCGTCCTCCAGCCGACTTGTCTCCGAGGTACTATTGCTGTCCCGGGCACCTTTTGTTCGTACTCCTATGAGTCTAGTTTATCGAAACAGGCGCAAAACTGAAAGTTAATTGTAACGTTCAGAGCCTCTTAATGACGATGGAACACACAAATTGCGTCGCGATTCAATACATCGTCCTCCAGCCGACTTGTCTCCAAGGGTCTATAGCTGCCTCGGGCACCTTATCGTCGTTCTCCTGTGAGTTTAGTTTTTCGAATCCGACGCAAAACTGACATTTAATTGTAACGTTCAGAGCCTGATAATGACGATGGAACACACAAATTGCGTCGCGATTCAATACATCGTCCACCAGCAGAATTGTCTCCAAGGGTCTATTGCTGCCTCGGGCACCTTATGGTCGTTCTCCTGTGAGTCTACATTTTCGAATCCGACGCAAAACTGACAGTTAATTGTAACGTTCAGAGCCTCTTAATGACGATGGAACACACAAATTGCGTCGTGATTCAATACATCGTCCTCCAGCCGACTTGTCTCCAAGGGTCTATAGCTGCCTCGGGCACCTTATCGTGGTTCTCCTGTGAGTTTAGTTTTTCGAATCCGACGCAAAACTGACAGTTAATAGTAACGTTCAGAGCCTGTTAATGACGATGGAACACATAAATTGCGTCGCGATTCAATACATCGTCCTCCAGCCGACTTGTCTCCAAGAGTCTAGTGCTGCCTCGGGCACCTTATGGTCGTTCTCCTGTGAGTCTAGATTTTCGAATCCGACACAAAACTGACAGTTAATTGTAACGTTCAGAGCCTCTTAATGACGATGGAACACACAAATTGCGTCGCGATTCAATACATCGTCCTCCAGCCGCCTTTTCTCCAAGGGTCTAGCGCTGCCTCGGGCACCTTATGGTCGTTCTCCTGTGAGTCTAGTTTTCCGAAAACGACGCAAAACTGACAGTTAATTGTAACGTTCAGAGCCTGATAGTGACGATGGAACACACAAATTGCGTCGCGATTCAATACATCGTCCTCCAGCCGACTTGTCTCCGAGGTACTATTGCTGTCCCGGGCACCTTTTGTTCGTACTCCTATGAGTCTAGTTTATCGAAACAGGCGCAAAACTGACAGTTAATTGTAACGTTCAGAGCCTCTTAATGACGATGGAACACACAAATTGCGTCGCGATTCAATACATCGTCCTCCAGTCGAATTGTCTCCGAGGTACTATTGCTGCCCCGAGCACCTTTTGGTCGTTCTCCTAGGAGTATAGTTTTTCGAATCCGGCGCAAAACTGACAGTTAATTGTAACATTCAGAGCCTCTTAATGACGATGGAACACACAAATTGCGTCGCGATTCAATACATCGTCCTCCAGCCGACTTGTCTCCAAGGGTCTAGTGCTGCCTCGGGCACCTCATGGTCGTTCTCCTGTGAGTCTAGATTTTCGAATCCGACGCAAAACTGACAGTTAATTGTAACGTTCAGAGCCTCTTAATGACGATGGAACACACAAATTGCGTCGCGATTCAATACATCGTCCTCCAGCCGACCTGTCTCCAAGGGTCTAGCGCTGCCTCGGGCACCTTATGGTCGTTCTCCTGTGAGTCTAGTTTTCCGAAAACAACGCAAAACTGACAGTTAATTGTAACGTTCAGAGCCTGATAATGACGATGGAACACACAAATTGCGTCGCGATTCAATACATCGTCCTCCAGCCGACTTGTCTCCGAGGTACTATTGCTGTCCCGGGCACCTTTTGTTCGTACTCCTATGAGTCTAGTTTATCGAAACAGGCGCAAAACTGAAAGTTAATTGTAACGTTCAGAGCCTCTTAATGACGATGGAACACACAAATTGCGTCGCGATTCAATACATCGTCCTCCAGCCGACTTGTCTCCAAGGGTCTAGTGCTGCCTCGGGCACCTTATGGTCTTTCTCCTGTGAATCTAGATTTTCGAATCCGACGCAAAACTGACAGTTAATTGTAACGTTCAGAGCCTCTTAATGACGATGGAACACACAAATTGCGTCGCGATTCAATACATCGTCCTCCAGCCGACTTGTCTCCAAGGGTCTATAGCTGCTTCGGGCACCTTATCGTCGTTCTCCTGTGAGTTTAGTTTTTCGAATCCGACGCAAAACTGACAGTTAATAGTAACGTTCATAGCCTGTTAATGACGGTGGAACACACAAATTGCGTCGCGATTCAATACATCGTCCGCCAGCCGAATTGTCTCCGAGGTACTATTGCTGCCCCGGCCACCTTTTGGTCGTTCTCCTATGAGTGTAGTTTATCGAATCCGGCGCAAAACTGACAGTTAATTGTAACGTTCAGAGCCTCTTAATGACGATGGAACACACAAATTGCGTCGCGATTCAATACATCGTACTCCAGCCGACTTGTCTCCAAGGGTCTAGTGCCGCCTCGGGCACCTTATGGTCGTTCTCCTGTGAGTCTAGATTTTCGAATCCGACGCAAAACTGACAGTTAATTGTAACGTTCAGAGCCTCTTAATGACGATGGAACACACAAATTGCGTCGCCATTCAATACAGCGTCCTCCAGCCGACTTGTCTCCAAGGGTCTATAGCTGCCTCTGGCACCTTATCGTCGTTCTCCTGTGAGTTTAGTTTTTCGAATACGACGCAAAACTGACAGTTAATTGTAACGTTCAGAGCCTGTTAATGACGATGGAACACACAAATTGCGTCGCGATTCAATACATCGTCCTCCAGCCGACTTATCTCCAAGGGTCTATAGCTGCCTCGGGCACCTTATCGTCGTTCTCCTGTGAGTTAAGTTTTTCGAATCCGACGCAAAACTGACAGTATTATAGTAACGTTCAGAGCCTGTTAATGACGATGGAACACACAAATTGCGTGGCGATTCAATACATCGTCCTCCAGCCGACTTGTCTCCAAGGGTCTAGTGCTGCCTCGGGCACCTTATGGTCGTTCTCCTGTGAGTCTTGTTTTCCGAAAACGACGCAAAACTTACAGTTAATCGTATCGTTCAGAGCCTGATAATGACGATGGAGCACACAATTTGCGTCGCGATTCAATACATCGTCCTCCAGCCGACTTGTCTCCGAGGAACTATTGCTGCCCCGGGCACCTTTTGGTCGTTCTCCTAGGAGTATAGTTTTTCGAATCCGGCGCAAAACTGACAGCAAATTGTAACGTTCGGAGATTCTTAATGACGATGGAACACACAAATTGCGTCGCGATTCAATACATCGTTCGCCAGCCGACTTGTCTCCAAGGGTCTAGTGCTGCCTCGGGCACCTTATGGTCCTTATGGTCGTTCTTCTGTGAGTCTAGATTTTCGAATCCGACGCAAAACTGACAGTTAATTGTAACGTTCAGAGCCTCTTAATGACGATGGAACACACAAATTGCGTCGCGATTCAATACTTCGTCCTCCAGCCGACTTGTCTCCAAGGGTCTAGTGCTGCCTCGGGCACCTTATGGTCGTTCTTCTGTGCGTCTAGATTTTCGAATCCGACGCAAAACTGACAGTTAATTGTAACGTTCAGAGCCTGATAATGACGATGGAACACACAATTTGCGTCGCTATTCAATACATCGTCCTCCAGCCGAATTGTCTCCAAGAGTCTAGTGCTGCCTCGGGCACCTTATGGTCTTTCTCCTGTGAATCTAGATTTTCGAATCCGACGCAAAACTGACAGTTAATTGTAACGTTCAGAGCCTCTTAATGACGATGGAACACACAAATTGCGTCGCGATTCAATACATCGTCCTCCAGCCGACTTGTCTCCAAGGGTCTATAGCTGCCTCGGGCACCTTATCGTCGTTCTCCTGTGAGTTTAGTTTTTCGAATCCGACGCAAAACTGACAGTTAATAGTAACGTTCAGAGCCTCTTAATGACGATGGAACACACAAATTGCGTCGCGATTCAATACATCGTCTGCCAGCCGAAATATCTCCGAGGTACTATTGCTGCCTCGGCCACCTTTTGGTCGTTCTCCTAGGAGTATAGTTTATCGAATCCGGCGCAAAACTGACAGTTAATTGTAACGTTCAGAGCCTCTTAATGACGATGGAACACACAAATTGCGTCGCGATTCAATACATCGTCCTCCAGCCGACTTGTCTCCAAGGGTCTAGTGCCGCCTCGGGCACCTTATGGTCGTTCTCCTGTGAGTCTAGATTTTCGAATCCGACGCAAAACTGACAGTTAATTCTAACGTTCAGAGCCTCTTAATGACGATGGAACACACAAATTGCGTCGCGATTCAATACTTCGTCCTCCAGCCGACTTGTCTCCAAGGGTCTAGTGCTGCCTCGGGCACCTTATGGTCGTTCTTCTGTGAGTCTAGATTTTCGAATCCGACGCAAAACTGACAGTTAATTGTAACGTTCTGAGCCTGATAATGACGATGGAACACACAATTTGCGTCGCTATTCAATACATCGTCCTCCAGCCGAATTGTCTCCAAGAGTCTATTGCTGCCTCGGGCACCTTATGGTCGTTCTCATGTGAGTCTAGATTTTCGAATCCGACGCATAACTGACAGTTAATTGTAGCGTTCAGAGCCTCTTAATGACCATGGAACACACAAATTGCGTCGCGATTATATACATTGTCCTCCAGCCGACTTGTCTCCAAGGGTCTATAGCTGCCTCGGGCACCTTATCGTCGTTCTCCTGTGAGTTTAGTTTTTCGAATCCGACGCAAAACTGACAGTTAATTGTAACGTTCAGAGCCTGATAATCACGATGGATCACACAAATTGCGTCGCGATTCAATACATCGCCCACCAGCCGAATTGTCTCCAAGGGTATATTGCTGCCTCGGGCACCTTATGGTCGTTCTCCTGTGAGTCTACATTTTCGAATCCGACGCAAAACTGACAGTTAATTGTAACGTTCAGAGCCTCTTAATGACGATGGAACACACAAATTGCGTCGTGATTCAATACATCGTCCTCCAGCCGACTTGTCTCCGAGGGTCTATAGCTGCCTCGGGCACCTTATCGTCGTTCTCCTGTGAGTTTAGTTTTTCGAATCCGACGCAAAACTGACAGTTAATAGTAACGTTCAGAGCCTGTTAATGACGGTGGAACACATAAATTGCGTCGCGATTCAATACATCGTCCTCCAGCCGACTTGTCTCCAAGAGTCTAGTGCTGCCTCGGGCACCTTATGGTCGTTCTCCTGTGAGTCTAGATTTCCGAAAACGACGCAAAACTGACAGTTAATTGTAACGTTCAGAGCCTGATAATGACGATGGAACACACAATTTGCGTCGCGATTCAATACATCGTCCTCCAGCCGACTTGTCTCCGAGGTACTATTGCTGTCCCGGGCACCTTTTGTTCGTACTCCTATGAGTCTAGTTTATCGAAACACGCGCAAAACTGACAGTTAATTGTATCGTTCAGAGCCTCTTAATGACGATGGAACACACAAATTGCGTCGCGATTCAATACTTCGTCCTCCAGCCGACTTGTCTCCAAGGGTCTAGTTCTGCCTCGGGCACCTTATGGTCGTTTTTCTGTGAGTCTAGATTTTCGAATCCGACGCAAAACTGACAGTTAATTGTAACGTTCAGAGCCTCTTAATGACGATGGAACACACAAATTGCGTCGCGATTCAATACATCGTCCTCCAGCCGACATGTCTCCAAGAGTCTAGTGCTGCCTCGGGCACCTTATGGTCGTTCTCCTGTGAGTCTAGATTTTCGAATCCGACGAAAAACTGACAGTTAATTGTAACGTTCAGAGCCTCTTAATGACGATGGAACACACAAATTGCGTCGCGATTCAATACATCGTCCTCCAACCGACTTATCTCCAAGGGTCTATAGCTGCCTCGGGCACCTTATCGTCGTTCTCCTGTGAGTTTAGTTTTTCGAATCCGACGCAAAACTGACAGTTAATAGTAACGTTCAGAGCCTGTTAATGACGATGGAACACACAAATTGCGTCGCGATTCAATACATCGTCCTCCAGGGGACTTGTCTCCAAGAGTCTAGTGCTGCCTCGGGCACCTTATGGTCGTTCTCCTGTGAGTCTAGATTTTCGAATCCGACGCAAAACTGACAGTTAATTGTAACGTTCAGAGCCTGATAATGACGATGGAACACACAATTTGCGTCGCGATTCAATACATCGTCCTCCAGCCGACTTGTCTCCGAGGTAGTATTGCTGTTCCGGGCACTTTTGGTCGTACTCCTATGAGTCTAGTTTATCGAATCAGGCGCAAAACTGACAGTTAATTGTAACGTTCAGAGCCTCTTAATGACGATGGAACACATAAATTGGGTCGCGATTCAATACTTCGTCCTCCAGCCGACTTGTCTCCAAGGGTCTAGTGCAGCCTCGGGCAACTTATGGTCGTTCTTCTGTGAGTCGAGATTTTCGAATCCGACGCAAAACTGACAGTTAATTGTAACGTTCAGAGCCTGATAATGACGATGGAAAACACAATTTGCGTTGCGATTCAATACATCGTCCTCCAGTCTAATTGTCTCCAAGGGTCTATTGCTGCCTCGGGCACCTTACCGTCGTTCTCCTGTGAGTTTAGTTTTTCGAATCCGACGCAAAACTGACAGTTAATTGTAACGTTCAAAGCCTCTTAATGACGATGGAACACACAAATTGCGTCGCGATTCAATACATCGTCCTCCAGCCGAATTGTCTCCGAGGTACTATTGCTGCCCCGGGCACCTTTTGGTCGTTCTCCTAGGAGTATAGTTTTTCGAATCCGGCGCAAAACTGACAGTTAACTGTAACGTTCAGAGCCTCTTAATGACGATGGAACACACAAATTTCGTCGCGATTCAATACATCGTCCTCCAGCCGACTTGTCTCCAAGGGTCTAGTGCTGCCTCGGGCACCTTATGGTCGTTCTCCTGTGAGTCTAGATTTTCGAATCCGACGCAAAACTGACAGTTAATTGTAAGGTTCAGAGCCTCTTAATGACGATGGAACACACAAATTGCGTCGCGATTCAATACATCGTCCTCCAGCCGACTTGTCTCCAAGGGTCTATAGCTGCCTCGGGCACCTTATCGTCGTTCTCCTGTGAGTTTAGTTTTTCGAATCCGACGCAAAACTGATAGTTAATTGTAACGTCCAGAGCCTGTTAATGACGATGGAACACACAAATTGCATCGCGATTCAATACATCGTCCTCCAGCCGACTTGTCTCCAAGGGTCTAGTGCTGCCTCGGGCACCTCATGGACGTTCTCCTGTGAGTCTAGATTTTCGAATCCGACGCAAAACTGACAGTTAATTGTAACGTTCAGAGCCTGATAATGACGATGGAACACACAAATTGCGTCGCGATTCAATACATCGTCCACCAGCCGAATTGTCTCCAAGGGTCTCCAGCTGTCTCGGGCACCTTATGGTCGTTCTCCTGTGAGTCTACATTTTCGAATCCGACGCAAAACTGACAGTTAATTGTAACGTTCAGAGCCTCTTAATGACGATGGAACACACAAATTGCGTCGTGATTCAATACATCGTCCTCCAGCCGACTTGTCTCCGAGGGTCTATAGCTGCCTCGGGCACCTTATCGTCGTTCTCCTGTGAGTTTACTTTTTCGAATCCGACGCAAAACTGACAGTTAATAGTAACGTTCAGAGCCTGTTAATGACGATGGAACACATAAATTGCGTCGCGATTCAATACATCGTCCTCCAGCCGACTTGTCTCAAAGAGTCTAGTGCTGCCTCGGGCACCTTATGGTCGTTCTCCTGTGAGTCTAGTTTTCCGAAAACGACGCAAAACTGACAGTTAATTGTAACGTTCAGAGCCTGATAATGACGATGGAACACACAATTTGCGTCGCGATTCAATACATCGTCCTCCAGCCGACTTGTCTCCGAGGTACTATTGCTGACCCGGGCACCTTTTGTTCGTACTCCTATGAGTCTAGTTTATCGAAACAGGCGCAAAACTGACAGTTAATTGTAACGTTCAGAGCCTCTTAATGACGATGGAACACACAAATTGCGTCGCGATTCAATACTTCGTCCTCCAGCCGACTTGTCTCCAAGGGTCTAGTGCTGCCTCGGGCACCTTATGGTCGTTCTTCTGTGAGTCTAGATTTTCGAATCCGACGCAAAACTGACAGTTAATTGTAACGTTCAGAGCCTCTTAATGACGATGGAACACACAAATTGCGTCGCCATTCAATACATCGTCCTCCAGCCGAATTGTCTCCAAGGGTCTATTGCTGCCTCGGGCACCTTATGGTCGTTCTCCTGTGAGTCTACATTTTCGAATCCGACGCAAAACTGACAGTTAATTGTAACGTTCAGAGCCTCTTAATGACGATGGAACACACAAATTGCGTCGCGATTCAATACATCGTCCTCCAGCCGACTTGTCTCCAAGGGTCTATAGCTGCCTCGGGCACCTTATCGTCGTTCTTCTGTGAGTTTAGTTTTTCGAATCCGACGCAAAACTGACAGTTAATTGTAACGTTCAGAGCCTGTTAATGACGATGGAACACACAAATTGCGTCGCGATTCAATACATCGTCCTCCAGCCGACTTGTCTCCAAGGGTCTAGTGCTGCCTCGGGCACATCATGGTCGTTCTCCTGTGAGTCTAGATTTTCGAATCCGACGGAAAACTGACAGTTAATTGTAACGTTCAGAGCCTCTTAATGACGATGGAACACACAAATTGCGTCGCGATTCAATACATCGTCCTCCAGCCGACTTATCTCCAAGGGTCTATAGCTGCCTCGGGCACCTTATCGTCGTTCTCCTGTGAGTTTAGTTTTTCGAATCCGACGCAAAACTGACAGTTAATAGTAACGTTCAGAGCCTGTTAATGACGATGGAACACACAAATTGCGTCGCGATTCAATACATCGTCCTCCAGCCGACTTGTCTCCAAGAGTCTAGTGCTGCCTCGGGCACCTTATGGTCGTTCTCCTGTGAGTCTAGATTTTCGAATCCGACGCAAAACTGACAGTTAATTGTAACGTTCAGAGCCTCTTAATGACGATGGAACACACAAATTGTGGCGCGATTCAATACATCGTCCTACAGCCGCCCTGTCTCCAAGGGTCTCTTGCTGCCTCGGGCACATTATGGTCGTTCTCCTGTGAGTCTTGTTTTCCGAAAACGACGCAAAACTGACAGTTAATTGTAACGTTCAGAGCCTGATAATGACGATGGAACACACAATTTGCGTAGCGATTCAATACATCGTCCTCCAGCCGACTTGCCTCCGACGTAGTATTGCTGTCCCGGGCACTTTTGGTCGTACTCCTATGAGTCGAGTTTATCGAATCCGGCGCAAAACTGACAGTTAATTGTAACGTTCAGAGCCTCTTAATGACGATGGAACACATAAATTGGGTCGCGATTCAATACTTCGTCCTCAAGCCGACTTGTCTCCGAGGTACTATTGCTGCCCCGGGCACCTTTTGGTCGTTCTCCGAGGAGTATAGTTTTTCGAATCCGGCGCAAAACTGATAGTTAATTATAACGTTCAGAGCCTCTTAATGACGATGGAACACACAAATTTCGTCGCGATTCAATACATCGTCCTCCAGCCGACTTGTCTCCAAGGGTCTAGTGCTGCCTCGGGCACCTTATGGTCGTTCTCCTGTGAGTCTAGATTTTCGAATCCGACGCAAAACTGACAGTTAATTGTAACGTTCAGAGCCTCTTAATGACGATGGAACACACAAATTGCGTCGCGATTCAATACATCGTCCTCCAGCCGACTTGTCTCCAAGGGTCTATGGCTGCCTCGGGCACCTTATCGTCGTTCTCCTGTGAGTTTAGTTTTTCGAATCCGACGCAAAACTGACAGTTAATTGTAACGTTCAGAGCCTCTTAATGACGATGGAACACACAAATTGCGTCGGGATTCAATACATCGTCCTCCAGTCGACTTGTCTCCAAGGGTCTAGTGCTGCCTCGGGCACCTTATGGTCGTTCTCCTGTGAGTCTAGGTTTTCGAATCCGAGGCAAAACTGACAGTTAATTGTAACTTTCTGAGCCTGTTAATGACGATGGAACACACAAATTGCGTCGCGATTCAATTCATCGTCCTCCAGCCGACTTGTCTCCAAGGGTCTAGTGCTGCCTCGGGCACCTTATGGTCTTTCTCCTGTGAATCTAGATTTTCGAATCCGACGCAAAACTGACAGTTAATTGTAACGTTCAGAGCCTGATAATGACGATGGTACACACAAATTGCGTCGCGATTCAATACATCGTCCTCCAGCCGACTTGTCTCCAAGGGTCTATAGCTGCCTCGGGCACCTTATCGTCGTTCTCCTGTGAGTTTAGTTTTTCGAATCCGACGCAAAACTGACAGTTAATAGTAACGTTCAGAGCCCGTTAATGACGATGGAACACACAAATTGCGTCTCGATTCAATACATCGTCCGCCAGCCGAATTGTCTCCGAGGTACTATTGCTGCCCCGGCCACCTTTTGGTCGTTCTCCTAGGAGTATAGTTTTTCGAATCCGGCGCAAAACTGACAGTTAATTGTAACGTTCAGAGCCTCTTAATGACGATGGAACACACAAATTGCGTCGCGATTCAATACATCGTCCTCCAGCCGACTTGTCTCCAAGGGTCTATAGCTGCCTCGGGCACCTTATGGTCGTTCTCCTGTGAGTCTAGATTTTCGTATCCGACGCAAAACTGACAGTTAATTGTAACGTTCAGAGCCTCTTAATGACGATGGAACACACAAATTGCGTCGCGATTCAATACAGCGTACTCCAGCCGACTTGTCTCCAAGGGTCTAAAGCTGCCTCTGGCACCTTATCGTCGTTCTCCTGTGAGTTTAGTTTTTCGAATACGACGCAAAACTGACAATTGTAACGTTCAGAGCCTGTTAATGACGATGGAACACACAAATTGCGTCGCGATTCAATACATCGTCCTCCAGCCGACTTATCTCCAAGGGTCTATAGCTGCCTCGGGCACCTTATCGTCGTTCTCCTGTGAGTTTAGTTTTTCGAATCCGACGCAAAACTGACAGTTAATAGTAACGTTCAGAGCCTGTTAATGACGATGGAACACACAAATTGCGTCGCGATTCAATACATCGTCCTCCAGCCGACTTGTCTCCAAGGGTCTAGTGCTGCCTCGGGCACCTTATGGTCGTTCTCCTGTGAGTCTTGTTTTCCGAAAACGACGCAAAACTTACAGTTAATTGTAACGTTCAGAGCCTGATAATGACGATGGAACACACAATTTGCGTCGCGATTCAATACATCGTCCTCCAGCCGACTTGTCTCCGAGGTACTATTGCTGCCCCGGACACCTTTTGGTCGTTCTCCTAGGAGTATAGTTTTTCGAATCCGGCGCAAAACTGACAGCTAATTGTAACGTTCGGAGCCTCTTAATGACGATGGAACACACAAATTGCGTCGCGATTCAATACATCGTCCTCCAGCCGACTTGTCTCCAAGGGTCTAGTGCTGCCTCGGGCACCTTATGGTCCTTATGGTCGTTCTTCTGTGAGTCTAGATTTTCGAATCCGACGCAAAACTGACAGTTAATTGTAACGTTCAGAGCCTCTTAATGACGATGGAACACACAAATTGCGTCGCGATTCAATACTTCGTCCTCCAGCCGACTTGTCTCCAAGGGTCTAGTGCTGCCTCGGGCACCTTATGGTCGTTCTTCTGTGAGTCTAGATTTTCGAATCCGACGCAAAACTGACAGTTAATTGTAACGTTCAGAGCCTGATAATGACGATGGAACACACAATTTGCGTCGCTATTTAATACATCGTCCTCCAGCCGAATTGTCTCCAAGAGTCTATTGCTGCCTCGGGCACCTTATGGTCGTTCTCGTGTGAGTCTAGATTTTCGAATCCGACGCAAAACTGACAGTTAATTGTAACGTTCAGAGCCTCTTAATGACGATGGAACACACAAATTGCGTCGCGATTATATACATTGTCCTCCAGCCGACTTGTCTCCAAGGGTCTATAGCTGCCTCGGGCACCTTATCGTCGTTCTCCTGTGAGTTTAGTTTTTCGAATCCGACGCAAAACTGACAGTTAATTGTAACGTTCAGAGCCTGATAATGACGATGGAACACACAAATTGCGTCGCGATTCAATACATCGTCCTCCAGCCGAATTGTCTCCAAGGGTCTATTGCTGCCTCGGGCACCTTATGGTCGTTCTCCTGTGAGTCTACATTTTCGAATCCGACGCAAACTGACAGTTAATAGTAACGTTCAGAGCCTGTTAATGACGATGGAACACATAAATTGCGTCGCGATTCAATACATCGTCCTCCAGCCGACTTGTCTCCAAGAGTCTAGTGCTGCCTCGGGCACCTAATGGTCGTTCTCCTGTGAGTCTAGATTTTCGAATCTGACGCAAAACTGACAGTTAATTGTAACGTTCAGAGCTTCTTAATGACGATGGAACACACAAATTGCGTCGCGATTCAATACATCGTCCTCCAGCCGACTTGTCTCCAAGGGTCTAGCGCTGCCTCGGGCACCTTATGGTCGTTCTCCTGTGAGTCTAGTTTTCCGAAAACGACGCAAAACTGACAGTTAATTGTAACGTTCAGAGCCTGATAATGACGATGGAACACACAATTTGCGTCGCGATTCAATACATCGTCCTCCAGCCGACTTGTCTCCGAGGTACTATTGCTGTCCCGGGCACCTTTTGTTCGTACTCCTATGAGTCTAGTTTATCGAAACAGGCGCAAAACTGACAGTTAATTGTAGCGTTCAGAGCCTCTTAATGACGATGGAACACACAAATTGCGTCGCGATTCAATACTTCGTCCTCCAGCCGACTTGTCTCCAAGGGTCTAGTGCTGCCTCGGGCACCTTATGGTCTTTCTCCTGTGAATCTAGATTTTCGAATCCGACGCAAAACTGACAGTTAATTGTAACGTTCAGAGCCTCTTAATGACGATGGAACACACAAATTGCGTCGCGATTCAATACATCTTCCTCCAGCCGACTTGTCTCCAAGGGTCTATAGCTGCCTCGGGCACCTTATCGTCGTTCTCCTGTGAGTTTAGTTTTTCGAATCCGACGCAAAACTGACAGTTAATAGTAACGTTCAGAGCCCGTTAATGACGATGGAACACACAAATTGCGTCTCGATTCAATACATCGTCCGCCAGCCGAATTGTCTCCGAGGTACTATTGCTGCCCCGGCCACCTTTTGGTCGTTCTCCTAGGAGTATAGTTTTTCGAATCCGGCGCAAAACTGACAGTTAATTGTAACGTTCAGAGCCTCTTAATGACGATGGAACACACAAATTGCGTCGCGATTCAATACATCGTCCTCCAGCCGACTTGTCTCCAAGGGTCTATAGCTGCCTCGGGCACCTTATGGTCGTTCTCCTGTGAGTCTAGATTTTCGAATCCGACGCAAAACTGACAGTTAATTGTAACGTTCAGAGCCTCTTAATGACGATGGAACACACAAATTGCGTCGCGATTCAATACAGCGTCCTCCAGCCGACTTGTCTCCAAGGGTCTAAAGCTGCCTCTGGCACCTTATCGTCGTTCTCCTGTGAGTTTAGTTTTTCGAATACGACGCAAAACTGACAATTGTAACGTTCAGAGCCTGTTAATGACGATGGAACACACAAATTGCGTCGCGATTCAATACATCGTCCTCCAGCCGACTTATCTCCAAGGGTCTATAGCTGCCTCGGGCACCTTATCGTCGTTCTCCTGTGAGTTTAGTTTTTCGAATCCGACGCAAAACTGACAGTTAATAGTAACGTTCAGAGCCTGTTAATGACGATGGAACACACAAATTGCGTCGCGATTCAATACATCGTCCTCCAGCCGACTTGTCTCCAAGGGTCTAGTGCTGCCTCGGGCACCTTATGGTCGTTCTCCTGTGAGTCTTGTTTTCCGAAAACGACGCAAAACTTACAGTTAATTGTAACGTTCAGAGCCTGATAATGACGATGGAACACACAATTTGCGTCGCGATTCAATACATCGTCCTCCAGCCGACTTGTCTCCGAGGTACTATTGCTGCCCCGGACACCTTTTGGTCGTTCTCCTAGGAGTATAGTTTTTCGAATCCGGCGCAAAACTGACAGCTAATTGTAACGTTCGGAGCCTCTTAATGACGATGGAACACACAAATTGCGTCGCGATTCAATACATCGTCCTCCAGCCGACTTGTCTCCAAGGGTCTAGTGCTGCCTCGGGCACCTTATGGTCCTTATGGTCGTTCTTCTGTGAGTCTAGATTTTCGAATCCGACGCAAAACTGACAGTTAATTGTAACGTTCAGAGCCTCTTAATGACGATGGAACACACAAATTGCGTCGCGATTCAATACTTCGTCCTCCAGCCGACTTGTCTCCAAGGGTCTAGTGCTGCCTCGGGCACCTTATGGTCGTTCTTCTGTGAGTCTAGATTTTCGAATCCGACGCAAAACTGACAGTTAATTGTAACGTTCAGAGCCTGATAATGACGATGGAACACACAATTTGCGTCGCTATTTAATACATCGTCCTCCAGCCGAATTGTCTCCAAGAGTCTATTGCTGCCTCGGGCACCTTATGGTCGTTCTCGTGTGAGTCTAGATTTTCGAATCCGACGCAAAACTGACAGTTAATTGTAACGTTCAGAGCCTCTTAATGACGATGGAACACACAAATTGCGTCGCGATTATATACATTGTCCTCCAGCCGACTTGTCTCCAAGGGTCTATAGCTGCCTCGGGCACCTTATCGTCGTTCTCCTGTGAGTTTAGTTTTTCGAATCCGACGCAAAACTGACAGTTAATTGTAACGTTCAGAGCCTGTTAATGACGATGGAACACACAATTTTCGTCGCGATTCAATACATCGTAATCCAGCCGACTTGTCTCCAAGGGTCTATAGCTGCCTCGGGCACCTTATCGTCGTTCTCCTGTGAGTTTAGTTTTTCGAATCCGACGCAAAACTGACAGTTAATAGTAACGTTCAGAGCCTGTTAATGACGATGGAACACATAAATTGCATCGCGATTCAATACATCGTCCTCCAGCCGACTTGTCTCCAAGAGTCTAGTGCTGCCTCGGGCACCTTATGGTCGTTCTCCTGTGAGTCTAGATTTTCGAATCCGACGCAAAACTGACAGTTAATTGTAACGTTCAGAGCTTCTTAATGACGATGGAACACACAAATTGCGTCGCGATTCAATACATCGTCCTCCAGCCGACTTGTCTCCAAGGGTCTAGCGCTGCCTCGGGCACCTTATGGTCGTTCTCCTGTGAGTCTAGTTTTCCGAAAACGACGCAAAACTGACAGTTAATTGTAACGTTCAGAGCCTGATAATGACGATGGAACACACAATTTGCGTCGCGATTCAATACATCGTCCTCCAGCCGACTTGTCTCCGAGGTACTATTGCTGTCCCGGGCACCTTTTGTTCGTACTCCTATGAGTCTAGTTTATCGAAACAGGCGCAAAACTG
Source organism: Schistocerca nitens (assembly GCF_023898315.1). Taxonomy (NCBI): domain Eukaryota; kingdom Metazoa; phylum Arthropoda; class Insecta; order Orthoptera; family Acrididae; genus Schistocerca; species Schistocerca nitens. Next base: position 234,101,473 of record NC_064623.1, on the reverse strand, counting down.
ACAGTTAATTGTAGCGTTCAGAGCCTCTTAATGACGATGGAACACACAAATTGCGTCGCGATTCAATACTTCGTCCTCCAGCCGACTTGTCTCCAAGGGTCTAGTGCTGCCTCGGGCACCTTATGGTCGTTCTTCTGTGAGTCTAGATTTTCGAATCCGACGCAAAACTGACAGTTAACTGTAACGTTCAGAGCCTCTTAATGACGATGGAACACACAAATTGCGTCGCGATTAAATACATCGTCCTCCAGCCGACTTGTCTCCAAGGTTCTATAGCTGCCTCGGGCACCTTTTCGTCGTTCTCCTGTGAGTTTAGTTTTTCGAATCCGACGCAAAACTGACAGTTAATTGTAACGTTCAGAGCCTGATAATGACGATGGAACACACAAATTGCGTCGCGATTCAATACATCGTCCTCCAGCCGAATTCTTTCAAAGGGTCTATTGCTGCCTCGGGCACCTTATGGTCGTTCTCCTGTGAGTCTACATTTTCGAATCCGACGCAAAACTAACAGTTAATTGTAACGTTCAGAGCCTCTTAATGACGATGGAACACACAAATTGCGTCGCGATTCAATACAACGTCCTCCAGCCGACTTGTATCCAAGGGTCTATAGCTGCCTCGGGCACCTCATGGTCGTTCTCCTGTGAGTCTAGATTTTCGAATCCGACGCAAAACTGACAGTTAATTGTAACGTTCAGAGCCTCTTAATGACGATGGAACACACAAATTGCGTCGCGATTCAATACATCTTCCTCCAGCCGACTTGTCTCCAAGAGTCTAGTGCTGCCTCGGGCACCTTATGGTCGTTCTCCTGTGAGTCTAGATTTTCGAATCCGACGAAAAACTGACAGTTAATAGTAACGTTCAGAGCCTGTTAATGACGATGGAACACACAAATTGCGTCGCGATTCAATACATCGTCCTCCAGCCGACTTGTCTCCAAGAGTCTAGTGCTGCCTCGGGCACCTCATGGTCGTTCTCCTGTGAGTCTAGATTTTCGAATCCGACGCAAAACTGACAGTTAATTGTAACGTTCAGAGCCTGATAATGACGATGGAACACACAATTTGCGTCGCGATTCAATACTTCGTCCTCCAGCCGACTTGTCTCCGAGGTAGTATTGCTGTTCCGGGCACTTTTGGTCGTACTCCTATGAGTCTAGTTTATCGAATCAGGCGCAAAACTGACAGTTAATTGTAACGTTCAGAGCCTCTTAATGACGATGGAACACATAAATTGGGTCGCGATTCAATACTTCGTCCTCCAGCCGACTTGTCTCCAAGGGTCTAGTGCTGCCTCGGGCAACTTATGGTCGTTCTTCTGTGAGTCGAGATTTTCGAATCCGACGCAAAACTGACAGTTAATTGTAACGTTCAGAGCCTCTTAATGACGATGGAACACACAAATTGCGTCGCGATTCAATACATCGTCCTCCAGCCGACTTGTCTCCAAGGGTCTATAGCTGCCTCGGGCACCTTATCGTCGTTCTCCTGTGAGTTTAGTTTTTCGAATCCGACGCAAAACTGACAGTTAATTGTAACGTTCAAAGCCTCTTAATGACGATGGAACACACAAATTGCGTCGCGATTCAATACATCGTCCTCCAGCCGAATTGTCTCCGAGGTACTATTGCTGCCCCGGGCACCTTTTGGTCGTTCTCCTAGGAGTATAGTTTTTCGAATCCGGCGCAAAACTGACAGTTAATTGTAACGTTCAGAGCCTCTTAATGACGATGGAACACACAAATTTCGTCGCGATTCAATACATCGTCCTCCAGCCGACTAGTCTCCAAGGGTCTAGTGCTGCCTCGGGCACCTTATGGTCGTTCTCCTGTGAGTCCAGATTTTCGAATCCGACGCAAAACTGACAGTTAATTGTAACGTTCAGAGCCTCTTAATGACGATGGAACACACAAATTGCGTCGCGATTCAATACATCGTCCTCCAGCCGACTTGTCTCCAAGGGTCTATAGCTGCCTCGGGCACCTTATCGTCGTTCTCCTGTGAGTTTAGTTTTTCGAATCCGACGCAAAACTGACAGTTAATTGTAACGTTCAGAGTCTGTTAATGACGATGGAACACACAAATTGCGTCGCGATTCAATACATCGTCCTCCAGCCGACTTGTCTCCAAGGGTCAAGTGCTGCCTCGGGCACCTCATGGTCGTTCTCCTGTGAGTCTAGATTTTCGAATCCGACGCAAAACTGACAGTTAATTGTAACGTTCAGAGCCTCTTAATGACGATGGAACACACAAATTGCGTCGCGATTCAATACATCGTCCTCCAGCCGACTTGTCTCCAAGAGTCTAGTGCTGCCTCGGGCACCTTATGGTCGTTCTCCTGTGAGTCTAGAGATTCGAATCCGACGCAAAACTGACAGTTAATTGTAACGTTCAGAGCCTGTTAATGACGATGGAACACACAATTTTCGTCGCGATTCAATACATCGTAATCCAGCCGACTTGTCTCCAAGGGTCTATAGCTGCCTCGGGCACCTTTTCGTCGTTCTCCTGTGAGTTTAGTTTTTCGAATCCGACGCAAAACTGACAGTTAATTGTAACGTTCAGAGCCTGTTAATGACGATGGAACACATAAATTGCATCGCGATTCAATACATCGTCCTCCAGCCGACTTGTCTCCAAGAGTCTAGTGCTGCCTCGGGCACCTTATGGTCGTTCTCCTGTGAGTCTAGATTTTCGAATCCGACGCAAAACTGACAGTTAATTGTAACGTTCAGAGCCTCTTAATGACGATGGAACACTCAAATTGCTTCGCGATTCAATACATCGTCCTCCAGCCGACTTGTCTCCAAGGGTCTAGCGCTGCCTCGGGCACCTGATGGTCGTTCTCCTGTGAGTCTAGTTTTCCGAAAACGACGCAAAACTGACAGTTAATTGTAACGTTCAGAGCCTGATAATGACGATGGAACACACAATTTGCGTCGCCATTCAATACATCGTCCTCCAGCCGACTTGTCTCCGAGGTACTATTGCTGTCCCGAGCACCTATTGTTCGTACTCCTATGAGTCTAGTTTATCGAAACAGGCGCAAAACTGACAGTTAATTGTAACGTTCAGAGCCTCTTAATGACGATGGAACACACAAATTGCGTCGCGATTCAATACTTCGTCCTCCAGCCGACTTGTCCCCAAGGGTCTAGTGCTGCCTCGGGCACCTTATGGTCGTTCTTCTGTGAGTCTAGATTTTCGAATCCGACGCAAAACTGACAGTTAATTGTAACGTTCAGAGTCTGATAATGACGATGGAACACACAAATTGCGTCGCGATTCAATACATCGTCCTCCAGCCGAATTGTCTCCAAGGGTCTATTGCTGCCTCGGGCACCTTATGGTCGTTCTCCTGTGAGTGTACAATTTCGAATCCGACGCAAAACTGTCAGTTAATTGTAACGTTCAGAGCCTCTTAATGACGATGGAACACACAAATTGCGTCGCGATTCAATACATCGTCCTCCAGCCGACTTGTCTCCAAGGGTCTATAGCTGCCTCGGGCACCTTATCGTCGTTCTCCTGTGAGTTTAGTTTTTCGAATCCGACGCAAAACTGACAGTTAATTGTAACGTTCAGAGCCTCATAATGACGATGGAACACACAAATTGCGTCGCGATTCAATACATCGTCCTCCAGCCGACTTGTCTCCAAGGGTCTAGTGCTGCCTCGGGCACCTCATGGTCGTTCTCCTGTGAGTCTAGATTTTCGAATCCGACGCAAAACTGACAGTTAATTGTAACGTTCAGAGCCTCTTAATGACGATGGAACACACAAATTGCGTCGCGATTCAATAAATCGTCCTCCAGCCGACTTGTCTCCAAGAGTCTAGTGCTGCCTCGGGCACCTTATGGTCGTTCTCCTGTGAGTCTAGATTTTCGAATCCGACGCAAAACTGACAGTTAATTGTAACGTTCAGAGCCTCTTAATGACGATGGAACACACAAATTGCGTCGGGATTCAATACATCGTCCTCCAGCCGACTTGCCTCCGAGGTAGTATTGCTGTCCCGGGCACTTTTGGTCGTACTCCTATGAGTCGAGTTTATCGAATCCGGCGCAAAACTGACAGTTAATTGTAACGTTCAGAGCCTCTTAATGACGATGGAACACATAAATTGGGTCGCGATTCAATACTTCGTCCTCCAGCCGACTTGTCTCCGAGGTACTATTGCTGCCCCGGGCACCTTTTGGTCGTTCTCCGAGGAGTATAGTTTTTCGAATCCGGCGCAAAACTGATAGTTAATTATAACGTTCAGAGCCTCTTAATGACGATGGAACACACAAATTTCGTCGCGATTCAATACATCGTCCTCCAGCCGACTTGTCTCCAAGGGTCTAGTGCTGCCTCGGGCACCTTATGGTCGTTCTCCTGTGAGTCTAGATTTTCGAATCCGACGCAAAACTGACAGTTAATTGTAACGTTCAGAGCCTCTTAATGACGATGGAACACACAAATTGCGTCGCGATTCAATACATCGTCCTCCACACGACTTGTCTCCAAGGGTCTATGGCTGCCTCGGGAACCTTATCGTCGTTCTCCTGTGAGTCTAGGTTTTCGAATCCGACGCAAAACTGACAGTTAATTGTAACGTTCAGAGCCTGTTAATGACGATGGAACACACAAATTGCGTCGCGATTCAATTCATCGTCCTCCAGCCGACTTGTCTCCAAGGGTCTAGTGCTGCCTCGGGCACCTCATGGTCGTTCTCCTGTGATTCTAGATTTTCGAATCCGACGCAAAACTGACAGTTAATTGTAACGTTCAGAGCCTCTTAATGACTATGGAACACACAAATTGCGTCGCGATTCAATACATCGTCCTCCAGCCGACTTGTCTCCAAGAGTCTAGTGCTGCCTCGGGCACCTTATGGTCTTTCTCCTGTGAATCTAGATTTTCGAATCCGACGCAAAACTGACAGTTAATTGTAACGTTCAGAGCCTCTTAATGACGATGGAACACACAAATTGCGTCGCGATTCAATACATCGTCCTCCAGCCGACTTGTCTCCAAGGGTCTATAGCTGCCTCGGGCACCTTATCGTCGTTCTCCTGTGAGTTTAGTTTTTCGAATCCGACGCAAAACTGACAGTTAATAGTAACGTTCAGAGCCTGTTAATGACGATGGAACACACAAATTGCGTCTCGATTCAATACATCGTCCGCCAGCCGAATTGTCTCCGAGGTACTATTGCTGCCCCGGCCACCTTTTGGTCGTTCTCCTAGGAGTATAGTTTTTCGAATCCGGCGCAAAACTGACAGTTAATTGTAACGTTCAGAGCCTCTTAATGACGATGGAACACACAAATTGCGTCGCGATTCAATACATCGTCCTCCAGCCGACTTGTCTCCAAGGGTCTATAGCTGCCTCGGGCACCTTATGGTCGTTCTCCTGTGAGTCTAGATTTTCGAATACGACGCAAACTGACAGTTAATAGTAACGTTCAGAGCCTGTTAATGACGATGGAACACATAAATTGCGTCGCGATTCAATACATCGTCCTCCAGCCGACTTGTCTCCAAGGGTCTAAAGCTGCCTCTGGCACCTTATCGTCGTACTCCTATGAGTCGAGTTTATCGAATCCGGCGCAAAACTGACAGTTAATTGTAACGTTCAGAGCCTCTTAATGACGATGGAACACACAAATTGCGTCGCGATTCAATACAGCGTCCTCCAGCCGACTTGTCTCCAAGGGTCTAAAGCTGCCTCTGGCACCTTATCGTCGTTCTCCTGTGAGTTTAGTTTTTCGAATACGACGCAAAACTGACAGTTAATTGTAACGTTCAGAGCCTGTTAATGACGATGGAACACACAAATTGCGTCGCGATTCAATACATCGTCCTCCAGCCGACTTGTCTCCAAGGGTCTAGTGCTGCCTCGGGCACCTTATGGTCGTTCTCCTGTGAGTCTTGTTTTCCGAAAACGACGCAAAACTTACAGTTAATTGTAACGTTCAGAGCCTGATAATGACGATGGAACACACAATTTGCGTCCCGATTCAATACATCGTCCTCCAGCCGACTTGTCTCCGAGGTACTATTGCTGCCCCGGGCACCTTTTGGTCGTTCTCCTAGGAGTATAGTTTTTCGAATCCGGCGCAAAACTGACAGCTAATTGTAACGTTCGGAGCCTCTTAATGACGATGGAACACACAAATTGCGTCGCGATTCTATACATCGTCCTCCAGCCGACTTGTCTCCAAGGGTCTAGTGCTGCCTCGGGCACCTTATGGTCCTTATGGTCGTTCTTCTGTGAGTCTAGATTTTCGAATCCGACGCAAAACTGACAGTTAATTGTAACGTTCAGAGCCTCTTAATGACGATGGAACATACAAATTGCGTCGCGATTCAATACTTCGTCCTCCAGCCGACTTGTTTCCAAGGGTCTAGTGCTGCCTCGGGCACCTTATGGTCGTTCTTCTGTGAGTCTAGATTTTCGAATCCGACGCAAAACTGACAGTTAATTGTAACGTTCAGAGCCTGATAATGACGATGGAACACACAATTTGCGTCGCTATTTAATACATCGTCCTCCAGCCGAATTGTCTCCAAGAGTCTATTGCTGCCTCGGGCACCTTATGGTCGTTCTCGTGTGAGTCTAGATTTTTGAATCCGACGCAAAACTGACAGTTAATTGTAACGTTCAGAGCCTCTTAATGACGATGGAACACACAAATTGCGTCGCGATTATATACATTGTCCTCCAGCCGACTTGTCTCCAAGGGTCTATAGCTGCCTCGGGCACCTTATCGTCGTTCTCCTGTGAGTTTAGTTTTTCGAATCCGACGCAAAACTGACAGTTAATTGTAACGTTCAGAGCCTCTTAATGACGATGGAACACACAAATTGCGTCGCGATTCAATACATCGTCCTCCAGCCGAATTGTCTCCAAGGGTCTATTGCTGCCTCGGGCACCTTATGGTCGTTCTCCTGTGAGTCTACATTTTCGAATCCGACGCAAACTGACAGTTAATAGTAACGTTCAGAGCCTGTTAATGACGATGGAACACATAAATTGCGTCGCGATTCAATACATCGTCCTCCAGCCGACTTGTCTCCAAGAGTCTAGTGCTGCCTCGGGCACCTTATGGTCGTTCTCCTGTGAGTCTAGATTTTCGAATCCGACGCAAAACTGACAGTTAATTGTAACGTTCAGAGCCTCTTAATGACGATGGAACACACAAATTGCGTCGCGATTCAATACATCGTCCTCCAGCCGACTTGTCTCCAAGGGTCTAGCGCTGCCTCGGGCACCTTATGGTCGTTCTCCTGTGAGTCTAGTTTTCCGAAAACGACGCAAAACTGACAGTTAATTGTAACGTTCAGAGCCTGATAATGACGATGGAACACACAATTTGCGTCGCGATTCAATACATCGTCCTCCAGCCGACTTGTCTCCGAGGTACTATTGCTGTCCCGGGCACCTTTTGTTCGTACTCCTATGAGTCTAGTTTATCGAAACAGGCGCAAAACTGACAGTTAATTGTAGCGTTCAGAGCCTCTTAATGACGATGGAACACACAAATTGCGTCCCGAATCAATACTTCGTCCTCCAGCCGACTTGTCTCCAAGGGTCTAGTGCTGCCTCGGGCACCTTATGGTCGTTCTTCTGTGAGTCTAGATTTTCGAATCCGACGCAAAACTGACAGTTAACTGTAACGTTCAGAGCCTCTTAATGACGATGGAACACACAAATTGCGTCGCGATTAAATACATCGTCCTCCAGCCGACTTGTCTCCAAGGTTCTATAGCTGCCTCGGGCACCTTATCGTCGTTCTCCTGTGAGTTTAGTTTTTCGAATCCGACGCAAAACTGACAGTTAATTGTAACTTTCAGAGCCTGATAATGACGATGGAACACACAAATTGCGTCGCGATTCAATACATCGTCCTCCAGCCGAATTCTTTCAAAGGGTCTATTGCTGCCTCGGGCACCTTATGGTCGTTCTCCTGTGAGTCTACATTTTCGAATCCGACGCAAAACTGACAGTTAATTGTAACGTTCTGAGCCTGATAATGACGATGGAACACACAAATTGCGTCGCGACTGAATACAACGTCCTCCAGCCGACTTGTATCCAAGGGTCTATAGCTGCCTCGGGCACCTCATGGTCGTTCTCCTGTGAGTCTAGATTTTCGAATCCGACGCAAAACTGACAGTTAATTGTAACGTTCAGAGCCTCTTAATGACGATGGAACACACAAATTGCGTCGCGATTCAATACATCGTCCTCCAGCCGACTTGTCTCCAAGAGTCTAGTGCTGCCTCGGGCACCTTATGGTCGTTCTCCTGTGAGTCTAGATTTTCGAATCCGACGAAAAACTGACAGTTAATTGTAACGTTCAGAGCCTCTTAATGACGATGGAACACACAAATTGCGTCGCGATTCAATACATCGTCCTCCAGCCGACTTATCTCCAAGGGTCTATAGCTGCCTCGGCACCTTATCGTCGTTCTCCTGTGAATTTAGTTTTTCGAATCCGACGCAAAACTGACAGTTAATAGTAACGTTCAGAGCCTGTTAATGACGATGGAACCCACAAATTGCGTCGCGATTCAATACATCGTCCTCCAGCAGACTTGTCTCCAAGAGTCTAGTGCTGCCTCGGGCACCTCATGGTCGTTCTCCTGTGAGTCTAGATTTTCGAATCCGACGCAAAACTGACAGTTAATTGTAACGTTCAGAGCCTGATAATGACGATGGAACACACAAATTGCGTCGCGATTCAATACTTCGTCCTCCAGCCGACTTGTCTCCGAGGTAGTATTGCTGTTCCGGGCACTTTTGGTCGTACTCCTATGAGTCTAGTTTATCGAATCAGGCGCAAAACTGACAGTTAATTGTAACGTTCAGAGCCTCTTAATGCCGATGGAACACATAAATTGGGTCGCGATTCAATACTTCGTCCTCCAGCCGACTTGTCTCCAAGGGTCTAGTGCTGCCTCGGGCAACTTATGGTCGTTCTTCTGTGAGTCGAGATTTTCGAATCCGACGCAAAACTGACAGTTAATTGTAACGTTCAGAGCCTCTTAATGACGATGGAACACACAAATTGCGTCGCGATTCAATACATCGTCCTCCAGCCGACTTGTCTCCAAGGGTCTATAGCTGCCTCGGGCACCTTATCGTCGTTCTCCTGTGAGTTTAGTTTTTCGAATCCGACGCAAAACTGACAGTTAATTGTAACGTTCAAAGCCTGTTAATGACGATGGAACACACAAATTGCGTCGCGATTCAATACATCGTCCTCCAGCCGAATTGTCTCCGAGGTACTATTGCTGCCCCGGGCACCTTTTGGTCGTTCTCCTAGGAGTATAGTTTTTCGAATCCGGCGCAAAACTGACAGTTAATTGTAACGTTCAGAGCCTCTTAATGACGATGGAACACACAAATTTCGTCGCGATTCAATACATCGTCCTCCAGCCGACTTGTCTCCAAGGGTCTAGTGCTGCCTCGGGCACCTTATGGTCGTTCTCCTGTGAGTCTAGATTTTCGAATCCGACGCAAAACTGACAGTTAATTGTAACGTTCAGAGCCTCTTAATGACGATGGAACACACAAATTGCGTCGCGATTCAATACATCGTCCTCCAGCCGACTTGTCTCCAAGGGTCTATAGCTGCCTCGGGCACCTTATCGTCGTTCTCCTGTGAGTTTAGTTTTTCGAATCCGACGCAAAACTGACAGTTAATTGTAACGTTCAGAGTCTGTTAATGACGATGGAACACACAAATTGCGTCGCGATTCAATACATCGTCCTCCAGCCGACTTGTCTCCAAGGGTCAAGTGCTGTCTCGGGCACCTCATGGTCGTTCACCTGTGAGTCTAGATTTTCGAATCCGACGCAAAACTGACAGTTAATTGTAACGTTCAGAGCCTCTTAATGACGATGGAACACACAAATTGCGTCGCGATTCAATACATCGTCCTCCAGCCGACTTGTCTCCAAGAGTCTAGTGCTGCCTCGGGCACCTTATGGTCGTTCTCCTGTGAGTCTAGATTTTCGAATCCGACGCAAAACTGACAGTTAATTGTAACGTTCAGAGCCTGTTAATGACGATGGAACACACAATTTTCGTCGCGATTCAATACATCGTAATCCAGCCGACTTGTCTCCAAGGGTCTATAGCTGCCTCGGGCACCTTATCGTCGTTCTCCTGTGAGTTTAGTATTTCGAATCCGACGCAAAACTGACAGTTAATAGTAACGTTCAGAGCCTGTTAATGACGATGGAACACATAAATTGCATCGCGATTCAATACATCGTCCTCCAGCCGACTTGTCTCCAAGAGTCTAGTGCTGCCTCGGGCACCTTATGGTCGTTCTCCTGTGAGTCTAGATTTTCGAATCCGACGCAAAACTGACAGTTAATTGTAACGTTCAGAGCCTCTTAATGACGATGGAACACACAAATTGCTTCGCGATTCAATACATCGTCCTCCAGCCGACTTGTCTCCAAGGGTCTAGCGCTGCCTCGGGCACCTTATGGTCGTTCTCCTGTGAGTCTAGTTTTCCGAAAACGACGCAAAACTGACAGTTAATTGTAACGTTCAGAGCCTGATAATGACGATGGAACACACAATTTGCGTCGCCATTCAATACATCGTCCTCCAGCCGACTTGTCTCCGAGGTACTATTGCTGTCCCGGGCACCTTTTGTTCGTACTCCTATGAGTCTAGTTTATCGAAACAGGCGCAAAACTGACAGTTAATTGTAACGTTCAGAGCCTCTTAATGACGATGGAACACACAAATTGCGTCGCGATTCAATTCATCGTCCTCCAGCCGACTTGTCTCCAAGGGTCTAGTGCTGCCTCGGGCACCTCATGGTCGTTCTCCTGTGATTCTAGATTTTCGAATCCGACGCAAAACTTACAGTTAATTGTAACGTTCAGAGCCTCTTAATGACTATGGAACACACAAATTGCGTCGCGATTCAATACATCGTCCTCCAGCCGACTTGTCTCCAAGAGTCTAGTGCTGCCTCGGGCACCTTATGGTCTTTCTCCTGTGAATCTAGATTTTCGAATCCGACGCAAAACTGACAGTTAATTGTAACGTTCAGAGCCTCTTAATGACGATGGAACACACAAATTGCGTCGCGATTCAATACATCGTCCTCCAGCCGACTTGTCTCCAAGGGTCTATAGCTGCCTCGGGCACCTTATCGTCGTTCTCCTGTGAGTTTAGTTTTTCGAATCCGACGCAAAACTGACAGTTAATAGTAACGTTCAGAGCCTGTTAATGACGATGGAACACACAAATTGCGTCTCGATTCAATACATCGTCCGCCAGCCGAATTGTCTCCGAGGTACTATTGCTGCCCCGGCCACCTTTTGGTCGTTCTCCTAGGAGTATAGTTTTTCGAATCCGGCGCAAAACTGACAGTTAATTGTAACGTTCAGAGCCTCTTAATGACGATGGAACACACAAATTGCGTCGCGATTCAATACATCGTCCTCCAGCCGACTTGTCTCCAAGGGTCTATAGCTGCCTCGGGCACCTTATGGTCGTTCTCCTGTGAGTCTAGATTTTCGAATACGACGCAAACTGACAGTTAATAGTAACGTTCAGAGCCTGTTAATGACGATGGAACACATAAATTGCGTCGCGATTCAATACATCGTCCTCCAGCCGACTTGTCTCCAAGGGTCTAAAGCTGCCTCTGGCACCTTATCGTCGTACTCCTATGAGTCGAGTTTATCGAATCCGGCGCAAAACTGACAGTTAATTGTAACGTTCAGAGCCTCTTAATGACGATGGAACACACAAATTGCGTCGCGATTCAATACAGCGTCCTCCAGCCGACTTGTCTCCAAGGGTCTAAAGCTGCCTCTGGCACCTTATCGTCGTTCTCCTGTGAGTTTAGTTTTTCGAATACGACGCAAAACTGACAGTTAATTGTAACGTTCAGAGCCTGTTAATGACGATGGAACACACAAATTGCGTCGCGATTCAATACATCGTCCTCCAGCCGACTTGTCTCCAAGGGTCTAGTGCTGCCTCGGGCACCTTATGGTCGTTCTCCTGTGAGTCTTGTTTTCCGAAAACGACGCAAAACTTACAGTTAATTGTAACGTTCAGAGCCTGATAATGACGATGGAACACACAATTTGCGTCCCGATTCAATACATCGTCCTCCAGCCGACTTGTCTCCGAGGTACTATTGCTGCCCCGGGCACCTTTTGGTCGTTCTCCTAGGAGTATAGTTTTTCGAATCCGGCGCAAAACTGACAGCTAATTGTAACGTTCGGAGCCTCTTAATGACGATGGAACACACAAATTGCGTCGCGATTCTATACATCGTCCTCCAGCCGACTTGTCTCCAAGGGTCTAGTGCTGCCTCGGGCACCTTATGGTCCTTATGGTCGTTCTTCTGTGAGTCTAGATTTTCGAATCCGACGCAAAACTGACAGTTAATTGTAACGTTCAGAGCCTCTTAATGACGATGGAACACACAAATTGCGTCGCGATTCAATACTTCGTCCTCCAGCCGACTTGTTTCCAAGGGTCTAGTGCTGCCTCGGGCACCTTATGTTCGTTCTTCTGTGAGTCTAGATTTTCGAATCCGACGCAAAACTGACAGTTAATTGTAACGTTCAGAGCCTGATGATGACGATGGAACACACAATTTGCGTCGCTATTTAATACATCGTCCTCCAGCCGAATTGTCTCCAAGAGTCTATTGCTGCCTCGGGCACCTTATGGTCGTTCTCGTGTGAGTCTAGATTTTTGAATCCGACGCAAAACTGACAGTTAATTGTAACGTTCAGAGCCTCTTAATGACGATGGAACACACAAATTGCGTCGCGATTATATACATTGTCCTCCAGCCGACTTGTCTCCAAGGGTCTATAGCTGCCTCGGGCACCTTATCGTCGTTCTCCTGTGAGTTTAGTTTTTCGAATCCGACGCAAAACTGACAGTTAATTGTAACGTTCAGAGCCTGATAATGATGATGGAACACACAAATTGCGTCGCGATTCAATACATCGTCCTCCAGCCGAATTGTCTCCAAGGGTCTATTGCTGCCTCGGGCACCTTATGGTCGTTCTCCTGTGAGTCTACATTTTCGAATCCGACGCAAACTGACAGTTAATAGTAACGTTCAGAGCCTGTTAATGACGATGGAACACATAAATTGCGTCGCGATTCAATACATCGTCCTCCAGCCGACTTGTCTCCAAGAGTCTAGTGCTGCCTCGGGCACCTTATGGTCGTTCTCCTGTGAGTCTAGATTTTCGAATCCGACGCAAAACTGACAGTTAATTGTAACGTTCAGAGCCTCTTAATGACGATGGAACACACAAATTGCGTCGCGATTCAATACATCGTCCTCCAGCCGACTTGTCTCCAAGGGTCTAGCGCTGCCTCGGGCACCTTATGGTCGTTCTCCTGTGAGTCTAGTTTTCCGAAAACGACGCAAAACTGACAGTTAATTGTAACGTTCAGAGCCTGATAATGACGATGGAACACACAATTTGCGTCGCGATTCATTACATCGTCCTCCAGCCGACTTGTCTCCGAGGTACTATTGCTGTCCCGGGCACCTTTTGTTCGTACTCCTATGAGTCTAGTTTATCGAAACAGGCGCAAAACTGACAGTTAATTGTAGCGTTCAGAGCCTCTTAATGACGATGGAACACACAAATTGCGTCCCGATTCAATACTTCGTCCTCCAGCCGACTTGTCTCCAAGGGTCTAGTGCTGCCTCGGGCACCTTATGGTCGTTCTTCTGTGAGTCTAGATTTTCGAATCCGACGCAAAACTGACAGTTAACTGTAACGTTCAGAGCCTCTTAATGACGATGGAACACACAAATTGCGTCGCGATTAAATACATCGTCCTCCAGCCGACTTGTCTCCAAGGTTCTATAGCTGCCTCGGGCACCTTATCGTCGTTCTCCTGTGAGTTTAGTTTTTCGAATCCGACGCAAAACTGACAGTTAATTGTAACTTTCAGAGCCTGATAATGACGATGGAACACACAAATTGCGTCGCGATTCAATACATCGTCCTCCAGCCGAATTCTTTCAAAGGGTCTATTGCTGCCTCGGGCACCTTATGGTCGTTCTCCTGTGAGTCTACATTTTCGAATCCGACGCAAAACTGACAGTTAATTGTAACGTTCAGAGCCTCTTAATGACGATGGAACACACAAATTGCGTCGCGACTGAATACAACGTCCTCCAGCCGACTTGTATCCAAGGGTCTATAGCTGCCTCGGGCACCTCATGGTCGTTCTCCTGTGAGTCTAGATTTTCGAATCCGACGCAAAACTGACAGTTAATTGTAACGTTCAGAGCCTCTTAATGACGATGGAACACACAAATTGCGTCGCGATTCAATACATCGTCCTCCAGCCGACTTGTCTCCAAGAGTCTAGTGCTGCCTCGGGCACCTTATGGTCGTTCTCCTGTGAGTCTAGATTTTCGAATCCGACGCAAAACTGACAGTTAATTGTAACGTTCAGAGCCTCTTAATGACGATGGAACACACAAATTGCGTCGCGATTCAATACATCGTCCTCCAGCCGACTTATCTCCAAGGGTCTATAGCTGCCTCGGCACCTTATCGTCGTTCTCCTGTGAATTTAGTTTTTCGAATCCGACGCAAAACTGACAGTTAATAGTAACGTTCAGAGCCTGTTAATGACGATGGAACCCACAAATTGCGTCGCGATTCAATACATCGTCCTCCAGCAGACTTGTCTCCAAGAGTCTAGTGCTGCCTCGGGCACCTCATGGTCGTTCTCCTGTGAGTCTAGATTTTCGAATCCGACGCAAAACTGACAGTTAATTGTAACGTTCAGAGCCTGATAATGACGATGGAACACACAAATTGCGTCGCGATTCAATACTTCGTCCTCCAGCCGACTTGTCTCCGAGGTAGTATTGCTGTTCCGGGCACTTTTGGTCGTACTCCTATGAGTCTAGTTTATCGAATCAGGCGCAAAACTGACAGTTAATTGTAACGTTCAGAGCCTCTTAATGCCGATGGAACACATAAATTGGGTCGCGATTCAATACTTCGTCCTCCAGCCGACTTGTCTCCAAGGGTCTAGTGCTGCCTCGGGCAACTTATGGTCGTTCTTCTGTGAGTCGAGATTTTCGAATCCGACGCAAAACTGACAGTTAATTGTAACGTTCAGAGCCTCTTAATGACGATGGAACACACAAATTGCGTCGCGATTCAATACATCGTCCTCCAGCCGACTTGTCTCCAAGGGTCTATAGCTGCCTCGGGCACCTTATCGTCGTTCTCCTGTGAGTTTAGTTTTTCGAATCCGACGCAAAACTGACAGTTAATTGTAACGTTCAAAGCCTGTTAATGACGATGGAACACACAAATTGCGTCGCGATTCAATACATCGTCCTCCAGCCGAATTGTCTCCGAGGTACTATTGCTGCCCCGGGCACGTTTTGGTCGTTCTCCTAGGAGTATAGTTTTTCGAATCCGGCGCAAAACTGACAGTTAATTGTAACGTTCAGAGCCTCTTAATGACGATGGAACACACAAATTTCGTCGCGATTCAATACATCGTCCTCCAGCCGACTTGTCTCCAAGGGTCTAGTGCTGCCTCGGGCACCTTATGGTCGTTCTCCTGTGAGTCTAGATTTTCGAATCCGACGCAAAACTGACAGTTAATTGTAACGTTCAGAGCCTCTTAATGACGATGGAACACACAAATTGCGTCGCGATTCAATACATCGTCCTCCAGCCGACTTGTCTCCAAGGGTCTATAGCTGCCTCGGGCACCTTATCGTCGTTCTCCTGTGAGTTTAGTTTTTCGAATCCGACGCAAAACTGACAGTTAATTGTAACGTTCAGAGTCTGTTAATGACGATGGAACACACAAATTGCGTCGCGATTCAATACATCGTCCTCCAGCCGACTTGTCTCCAAGGGTCAAGTGCTGTCTCGGGCACCTCATGGTCGTTCACCTGTGAGTCTAGATTTTCGAATCCGACGCAAAACTGACAGTTAATTGTAACGTTCAGAGCCTCTTAATGACGATGGAACACACAAATTGCGTCGCGATTCAATACATCGTCCTCCAGCCGACTTGTCTCCAAGAGTCTAGTGCTGCCTCGGGCACCTTATGGTCGTTCTCCTGTGAGTCTAGATTTTCGAATCCGACGCAAAACTGACAGTTAATTGTAACGTTCAGAGCCTGTTAATGACGATGGAACACACAATTTTCGTCGCGATTCAATACATCGTAATCCAGCCGACTTGTCTCCAAGGGTCTATAGCTGCCTCGGGCACCTTATCGTCGTTCTCCTGTGAGTTTAGTATTTCGAATCCGACGCAAAACTGACAGTTAATAGTAACGTTCAGAGCCTGTTAATGACGATGGAACACATAAATTGCATCGCGATTCAATACATCGTCCTCCAGCCGACTTGTCTCCAAGAGTCTAGTGCTGCCTCGGGCACCTTATGGTCGTTCTCCTGTGAGTCTAGATTTTCGAATCCGACGCAAAACTGACAGTTAATTGTAACGTTCAGAGCCTCTTAATGACGATGGAACACACAAATTGCTTCGCGATTCAATACATCGTCCTCCAGCCGACTTGTCTCCAAGGGTCTAGCGCTGCCTCGGGCACCTTATGGTCGTTCTCCTGTGAGTCTAGTTTTATGAAAACGACGCAAAACTGACAGTTAATTGTAACGTTCAGAGCCTGATAATGACGATGGAACACACAATTTGCGTCGCCATTCAATACATCGTCCTCCAGCCGACTTGTCTCCGAGGTACTATTGCTGTCCCGGGCACCTTTTGTTCGTACTCCTATGAGTCTAGTTTATCGAAACAGGCGCAAAACTGACAGTTAATTGTAACGTTCAGAGCCTCTTAATGACGATGGAACACACAAATTGCGTCGCGATTCAATACTTCGTCCTCCAGCCGACTTGTCCCCAAGGGTCTAGTGCTGCCTCGGGCACCTTATGGTCGTTCTTCTGTGAGTCTAGATTTTCGAATCCGACGCAAAACTGACAGTTAATTGTAACGTTCAGAGCCTGATAATGACGATGGAACACACAAATTGAGGCGCGATTCAATACATCGTCCTACAGCCGCCCTGTCTCCAAGGGTCTCTTGCTGCCTCGGGCACGTTATGGTCGTTCTCCTGTGAGTCTAGTTTTCCGAAAACGACGCAAAACTGACAGTTAATTGTAACGTTCAGAGCCTGATAATGACGATGGCACACAATTTGCGTCGCGATTCAATACATCGTCCTCCAGCCGAATTGTCTCCAAGGGTCTATTGCTGCCTCGGGCACCTTATGGTCGTTCTCCTGTGAGTCTACATTTTCGAATCCGACGCAAAACTGACAGTTAATTGTAACGTTCAGAGCCTCTTAATGACGATGGAACACACAAATTGCGTCGCGATTCAATACATCGTCCTCCAGCCGACTTGTCTCCAAGGGTCTATAGCTGCCTCGGGCACCTTATCGTCGTTCTCCTGTGAGTTTAGTTTTTCGAATCCGACGCAAAACTGACAGTTAATTGTAACGTTCAGAGCCTCATAAAGATGATGGAACACACAAATTGCGTCGCGATTCAATACATCGTCCTCCAGCCGACTTGTCTCCAAGGGTCTAGTGCTGCCTCGGGCACCTCATGGTCGTTCTCCTGTGAGTCTAGATTTTCGAATCCGACGCAAAACTGACAGTTAATTGTAACGTTCAGAGCCTCTTAATGACGATGGAACACACAAATTGCGTCGCGATTCAATACATCGTCCTCCAGCCGACTTGTCTCCAAGAGTCTAGTGCTGCCTCGGGCACCTTATGGTCGTTCTCCTGTGAGTCTAGATTTTCGAATCCGACGCAAAACTGACAGTTAATTGTAACGTTCAGAGCCTCTTAATGACGATGGAACACACAAATTGTGGCGCGATTCAATACATCGTCCTACAGCCGCCCTGTCTCCAAGGGTCTCTTCCTGCCTCGGTTACATTATGGTCGATCTCCTGTGAGTCTTGTTTTCCGAAAACGACGCAAAACTGACAGTTAATTGTAACGTTCAGAGCCTGATAATGACGATGGAACACATAAATTGCGTCGCGATTCAATACATCGTCCTCCAGCCGACTTGTCTCCAAGAGTCTAGTGCTGCCTCGGGCACCTTATGGTCGTTCTCCTGTGAGTCTAGATTTTCGAATCCGACGCAAAACTGACAGTTAATTGTAACGTTCAGAGCCTCTTAATGACGATGGAACACACAAATTGCGTCGCGATTCAATACATCGTCCTCCAGCCGACTTGTCTCCAAGGGTCTAGCGCTGCCTCGGGCACCTTATGGTCGTTCTCCTGTGAGTCTAGTTTTCCGAAAACGACGCAAAACTGACAGTTAATTGTAACGTTCAGAGCCTGATAATGACGATGGAACACACAATTTGCGTCGCGATTCAATACATCGTCCTCCAGCCGACTTGTCTCCGAGGTACTATTGCTGTCCCGGGCACCTTTTGTTCGTACTCCTATGAGTCTAGTTTATCGAAACAGGCGCAAAACTGACAGTTAATTGTAGCGTTCAGAGCCTCTTAATGACGATGGAACACACAAATTGCGTCCCGATTCAATACTTCGTCCTCCAGCCGACTTGTCTCCAAGGGTCTAGTGCTGCCTCGGGCACCTTATGGTCGTTCTTCTGTGAGTCTAGATTTTCGAATCCGACGCAAAACTGACAGTTAACTGTAACGTTCAGAGCCTCTTAATGACGATGGAACACACAAATTGCGTCGCGATTAAATACATCGTCCTCCAGCCGACTTGTCTCCAAGGTTCTATAGCTGCCTCGGGCACCTTATCGTCGTTCTCCTGTGAGTTTAGTTTTTCGAATCCGACGCAAAACTGACAGTTAATTGTAACTTTCAGAGCCTGATAATGACGATGGAACACACAAATTGCGTCGCGATTCAATACATCGTCCTCCAGCCGAATTCTTTCAAAGGGTCTATTGCTGCCTCGGGCACCTTATGGTCGTTCTCCTGTGAGTCTACATTTTCGAATCCGACGCAAAACTGACAGTTAATTGTAACGTTCAGAGCCTCTTAATGACGATGGAACACACAAATTGCGTCGCGATTGAATACAACGTCCTCCAGCCGACTTGTATCCAAGGGTCTATAGCTGCCTCGGGCACCTCATGGTCGTTCTCCTGTGAGTCTAGATTTTCGAATCCGACGCAAAACTGACAGTTAATTGTAACGTTCAGAGCCTCTTAATGACGATGGAACACACAAATTGCGTCGCGATTCAATACATCGTCCTCCAGCCGACTTGTCTCCAAGAGTCTAGTGCTGCCTCGGGCACCTTATGGTCGTTCTCCTGTGAGTCTAGATTTTCGAATCCGACGAAAAACTGACAGTTAATTGTAACGTTCAGAGCCTCTTAATGACGATGGAACACACAAATTGCGTCGCGATTCAATACATCGTCCTCCAGCCGACTTATCTCCAAGGGTCTATAGCTGCCTCGGCACCTTATCGTCGTTCTCCTGTGAGTTTAGTTTTTCGAATCCGACGCAAAACTGACAGTTAATAGTAACGTTCAGAGCCTGTTAATGACGATGGAACCCACAAATTGCGTCGCGATTCAATACATCGTCCTCCAGCAGACTTGTCTCCAAGAGTCTAGTGCTGCCTCGGGCACCTCATGGTCGTTCTCCTGTGAGTCTAGATTTTCGAATCCGACGCAAAACTGACAGTTAATTGTAACGTTCAGAGCCTGATAATGACGATGGAACACACAAATTGCGTCGCGATTCAATACTTCGTCCTCCAGCCGACTTGTCTCCGAGGTAGTATTGCTGTTCCGGGCACTTTTGGTCGTACTCCTATGAGTCTAGTTTATCGAATCAGGCGCAAAACTGACAGTTAATTGTAACGTTCAGAGCCTCTTAATGACGATGGAACACATAAATTGGGTCGCGATTCAATACTTCGTCCTCCAGCCGACTTGTCTCCAAGGGTCTAGTGCTGCCTCGGGCAACTTATGGTCGTTCTTCTGTGAGTCGAGATTTTCGAATCCGACGCAAAACTGACAGTTAATTGTAACGTTCAGAGCCTCTTAATGACGATGGAACACACAAATTGCGTCGCGATTCAATACATCGTCCTCCAGCCGACTTGTCTCCAAGGGTCTAGTGCTGCCTCGGGCACCTTATGGTCGTTCTCCTGTGAGTCTAGATTTTCGAATCCGACGCAAAACTGACAGTTAATTGTAACGTTCAGAGCCTCTTAATGACGATGGAACACACAAATTGCGTCGCGATTCAATACATCGTCCTCCAGCCGACTTGTCTCCAAGGGTCTATAGCTGCCTCGGGCACCTTATCGTCGTTCTCCTGTGAGTTTAGTTTTTCGAATCCGACGCAAAACTGACAGTTAATTGTAACGTTCAGAGTCTGTTAATGACGATGGAACACACAAATTGCGTCGCGATTCAATACATCGTCCTCCAGCCGACTTGTCTCCAAGGGTCAAGTGCTGCCTCGGGCACCTCATGGTCGTTCACCTGTGAGTCTAGATTTTCGAATCCGACGCAAAACTGACAGTTAATTGTAACGTTCAGAGCCTCTTAATGACGATGGAACACACAAATTGCGTCGCGATTCAATACATCGTCCTCCAGCCGACTTGTCTCCAAGAGTCTAGTGCTGCCTCGGGCACCTTATGGTCGTTCTCCTGTGAGTCTAGATTTTCGAATCCGACGCAAAACTGACAGTTAATTGTAACGTTCAGAGCCTGTTAATGACGATGGAACACACAATTTTCGTCGCGATTCAATACATCGTAATCCAGCCGACTTGTCTCCAAGGGTCTATAGCTGCCTCGGGCACCTTATCGTCGTTCTCCTGTGAGTTTAGTATTTCGAATCCGACGCAAAACTGACAGTTAATAGTAACGTTCAGAGCCTGTTAATGACGATGGAACACATAAATTGCATCGCGATTCAATACATCGTCCTCCAGCCGACTTGTCTCCAAGAGTCTAGTGCTGCCTCGGGCACCTTATGGTCGTTCTCCTGTGAGTCTAGATTTTCGAATCCGACGCAAAACTGACAGTTAATTGTAACGTTCAGAGCCTCTTAATGACGATGGAACACACAAATTGCTTCGCGATTCAATACATCGTCCTCCAGCCGACTTGTCTCCAAGGGTCTAGCGCTGCCTCGGGCACCTCATGGTCGTTCTCCTATGAGTCTAGTTTTCCGAAAACGACGCAAAACTGACAGTTAATTGTAACGTTCAGAGCCTGATAATGACGCTGGAACACACAATTTGCGTCGCCATTCAATACATCGTCCTCCAGCCGACTTGTCTCCGAGGTACTATTGCTGTCCCGGGCACCTTTTGTTCGTACTCCTATGAGTCTAGTTTATCGAAACAGTCGCAAAACTGACAGTTAATTGTAACGTTCAGAGCCTCTTAATGACGATGGAACACACAAATTGCGTCGCGATTCAATACTTCGTCCTCCAGCCGACTTGTCCCCAAGGGTCTAGTGCTGCCTCGGGCACCTTATGGTCGTTCTTCTGTGAGTCTAGATTTTCGAATCCGACGCAAAACTGACAGTTAATTGTAACGTTCAGAGCCTGATAATGACGATGGAACACACAAATTGCGTCGCGATTCAATACATCGTCCTCCAGCCGAATTGTCTCCAAGGGTCTATTGCTGCCTCGGGCACCTTATGGTCGTTCTCCTGTGAGTCTACATTTTCGAATCCGACGCAAAACTGACAGTTAATTGTAACGTTCAGAGCCTCTTAATGACGATGGAACACACAAATTGCGTCGCGATTCAATACATCGTCCTCCAGCCGACTTGTCTCCAAGGGTCTATAGCTGCCTCGGGCACCTTATCGTCGTTCTCCTGTGAGTTTAGTTTTTCGAATCCGACGCAAAACTGACAGTTAATTGTAACGTTCAGAGCCTCGTAATGATGATGGAACACACAAATTGCGTCGCGATTCAATACATCGTCCTCCAGCCGACTTGTCTCCAAGGGTCTAGTGCTGCCTCGGGCACCTCATGGTCGTTCTCCTTTGAGTCTAGATTTTCGAATCCGACGCAAAACTGACAGTTAATTGTAACGTTCAGAGCCTCTTAATGACGATGGAACACACAAATTGCGTCGCGATTCAATACATCGTCCTCCAGCCGACTTGTCTCCAAGAGTCTAGTGCTGCCTCGGGCACCTTATGGTCGTTCTCCTGTGAGTCTAGATTTTCGAATCCGACGCAAAACTGACAGTTGATTGTAACGTTCAGAGCCTCTTAATGACGATGGAACACACAAATTGTGGCGCGATTCAATACATCGTCCTACAGCCGCCCTGTCTCCAAGGGTCTCTTCCTGCCTCGGGCACATTATGGTCGATCTCCTGTGAGTCTTGTTTTCCGAAAACGACGCAAAACTGACAGTTAATTGTAACGTTCAGAGCCTGATAATGACGATGGAATACACAATTTGCGTCGCGATTCAATACATCGTCCTCCAGCCGACTTGCCTCCGAGGTAGTATTGCTGTCCCGGGCACTTTTGGTCGTACTCCTATGAGTCTAGTTTATCGAATCCGGCGCAAAACTGACAGTTAATTGTAACGTTCAGAGCCTCTTAATGACGATGGAACACATAAATTGGGTCGCGATTCAATACTTCGTCCTCCAGCCGACTTGTCTCCAAGGGTCTAGTGCTGCATCGGGCACCTTATGGTCGTTCTTCTGTGAGTCGAGATTTTCGAATCCGACGCAAAACTGACAGTTAATTGTAACGTTCAGAGCTTGATAATGACGATGGAAAACCCAATTTGCGTTGCGATTCAATACATCGTCCTCCAGCCTAATTGTCTCCAAGGGTCTATTGCTGCCTCGGGCACCTTATCGTCGTTCTCCTGTGAGTTTAGTTTTTCGATTCCGACGCAAAACTGACAGTTAATTGTAACGTTCAAAGCCTGTTAATGACGATGGAACACACAAATTGCGTCGCGATTCAATACATCGTCCTCCAGCCGAATTGTCTCCGAGGTACTATTGCTGCACCGGGCACCTTTTGGTCGTTCTCCGAGGAGTATAGTTTTTCGAATCCGGCGCAAAACTGATAGTTAATTGTAACGTTCAGAGCCTCTTAATGACGATGGAACACACAAATTTCGTCGCGATTCAATACAACGTCCTCCAGCCGACTTGTCTCCAAGGGTCTAGTGCTGCCTCGGGCACCTTATGGTCGTTCTCCTGTGAGTCTAGATGTATTGAATCGCGACGCAATTTGTGTGTTCCATCGTCATTAAGAGGCTCTGAACGTTACAATTAACTGTCAGTTTTGCGTCGGATTCGAAAATCTAGACCCACAGGAGAACGACCATGAGGTGCCCGAGGCAGCACTAGACCCTTGGAGACAATTCGGCTGGAGGACGATGTATTGAATCGTGACGCAATTTGTGTGTTCCATCGTCATTAAGAGGCTCTGAACGTTACAATTAACTGTCAGTTTTGCGCCGGATTCGAAAAACTATACTCCTAGGAGAACGACCAAAAGGTGCCCGGGGCAGCAATAGTACCTCGGAGACAAATCGGCTGGAGGACGATGAATTGAGTCGCGACGCAATTTGTGTGTTCCATCGTCATTAACAGGCTCTGAACGTTACAATTAACTGTCAGTTTTGCGTCGGATTCGAAAAACTAAACTCACAGGAGAACGACGATAAGGTGCCCGAGGCAGCTATAGACCCTTGGAGACAAGTCGGCTGGAGAACGATGTATTGAATCGCGACGCAATTTGTGTGTTCCCTCGTCATTAAAAGGCTCTGAACGTTACAAATAACTGTCAGTTTTGCGTCGGATTCGAAAATCTAGACTCACAGGAGAACGACCATAAGGTGCCCGAGGCAGCACTAGACCCTTGGAGACAAGACGGCTGGAGGACGATGTATTGAATCGCGACGCAATTTGTGTGTTCCATCGTCATTAAGAGGCTCTGAACGTTACAATTAACTGTCAGTTTTGCGCCGGATTCGAAAAACTATACTCCTAGGAGAACGACCAAAAGGTGCCCGGGGCAGCAATAGTACCTCGGAGACAATTCGGCTGGAGGACGATGTATTGAATCGCGACGCAATTTGTGTGTTCCATCGTCATTAACAGGCTCTGAACGTTACAATTAACTGTCAGTTTTGCGTCGGATTAGAAAAACTAAACTCACAGGAGAACGACGATAAGGTGCCCGAGGCAGCTGTAGACCCTTGGAGACAAGTCGGCTGGAGGACGATGTATTGAATCGCGACGCAATTTGTGTGTTCCATCGTCATTAAGAGGCTCTGAACGTTATAATTAACTGTCAGTTTTGCGCCGGATTCGAAAAACTATACTCCTAGGAGAACGACCAAAAGGTGCCCGGGGCAGCAATAGTACCTCGGAGACAATTCGGCTGGAGAACGATGTATTGAATCGCGACGCAATTTGTGTGTTGCATCGTCATTAACAGGCTCTGAACGTTACAGTTAACTGTCAGTTTTGCGTCGGATTCGAGAAACTAAACTCACAGGAGAACGACGATAAGGTGCCCGAGGCAGCTATAGACCCTTGGAGACAAGTCGGCTGGAGGACGATGTATTGAATCGCGACGCAAATTGTGTGTTCCATCGTCATTAAGAGGCTCTGAAAGTTACAATTAACTGTCAGTTTTGCTCCTGATTCGATAAACTAGACTCATAGGAGAACGACCAAAAGGTGCCCGGGACAGCAATACTACCTCGGAGACAAGTCGGCTGGAGGACGATGTATTGAATTGCGACGCAAATTGTGTGTTCCATCGTCATTATCAGGCTCCGAACGTTACAATTAACTGTCAGTTTTGCGTCGTTTTCGGAAAACTAGACTCACAGGAGAACGACCATAACGTGCCCGAGGCAGCAAGAGACCCTTGGAATCAGGGCGGCTGTAGGACAATGTATTGAATCGCGCCTCAATTTGTGTGTTCCATCGTCATTAAGAGGCTCTGAACGTTACAATTAACTGTCAGTTTTGCGTCGGATTCGAAAATCTAGACTCACAGGTGAACGACCATGAGGTGCCCGAGTCAGCACTAGATCCTTGGAGACAAGTCGGCTGGAGGACGATGTATTGAGTCGCGACGCAATTTGTGTGTTCCATCGTCATTAAGAGGCTCTGAACGTTACAATTAACTGTCAGTTTTGCGCCGGATTCGAAAAACTATACTCCTAGGAGAACGACCTAAAGGTGCCCGGGGCAGCAATAGTACCTCGGAGACAATTCGGCTGGAGGACGATGTATTGAATCGTGACGCAATTTGTGTGTTCCATCGTCATTAACAGGCTCTGAACGTTACAATTAACTGTCAGTTTTGCGCCTGATTTGATAAACTAGACTCCTAGGAGAACGACCAAAAGTTGCCCGGGGCAGCAATAGTACCTCGGAGACAATTCGGCTGGAGGACGATGTATTGAATCGCGACGCAATTTGTGTGTTCCATCGTCATTAACAGGCTCTGAACGTTACAATTAACTGTCAGTTTTGCGTCCGATTCGAAAATCTAGACTCACAGGAGAACGACCATGAGGTGCCCGAGGCAGCACTAGACCCTTGGAGACAAGTCGGCTGGAGGACGATGTATTGAATCGCGACGCAATTTGTGTGTTCCATCGTCATTAAGAGGCTCTGAACGTTACAATTAACTGTCAGTTTTGCGCCGGATTCGAAAAACTATACTCCTAGGAGAACGACCAAAAGGTGCCCGGGGCAGCAATACTACCTCGGAGACAAGTCGGCTGGAGGACGATGTATTGAATCGCGACGCAAATTGTGTGCCATCGTCATTATCAGGCTCTGAACGTTACAATTAACTGTCAGTTTTGCGTCGTTTTCGGAAAACTAGACTCACAGGAGAACGACCATAACGTGCCCGAGGCAGCAAGAGACCCTTGGAGACAGGGCGGCTGTAGGACGATGTATTGAATCGCGCCTCAATTTGTGTGTTCCATCGTCATTAAGAGGCTCTGAACGTTACAATTAACTGTCAGTTTTGCGTCGGATTCGAAAATCTAGACTCACAGGAGAACGACCATAAGGTGCCCGAGGCAGCACTAGACCCTTGGAGACAAGTCGGCTGGAGGACGATGTATTGAATCGCGACGCAATTTGTGTGTTCCATCGTCATTAAGAGGCTCTGAACGTTACAATTAACTGTGAGTTTTGCGTCGGATTCGAAAATCTAGACTCACAGGAGAACGACCATAAGGTGCCCGAGGCAGCACTAGACCCTTGGAGACAAGTCGGCTGGAGGACGATGTATTGAATCGCGACGCAATTTGTGTGTTCCATCGTCATTAAGAGGCTCTGAACGTTACAATTAACTGTCAGTTTTGAGCCGGATTCGAAAAACTATACTCCTAGGAGAACGACCAAAAGGTGCCCGGGGCAGCAATAGTACCTCGTAGACAATTCGGCTGGAGGACGATGTATTGAATCGCGACGCAATTTGTGTGTTCCATCGTCATTAACAGGCTCTGAACGTTACAATTAACTGTCAGTTTTGCGTCGGATTCGAAAATCTAGACTCACAGCAGAACGACCATAAGGTGCCCGAGGCAGCACTAGACCCTTGGAGACAAGTCGGCTGGAGGACGATGTATTGAATCGCGACGCAATTTGTGTGTTCCATCGTCATTAAGAGGCTCTGAACGTTACAATTAACTGTCAGTTTTGCGTCGGATTCGAAAATCTAGACTCACAGGAGAACGACCATAAGGTGCCCGAGGCAGCACTAGACCCTTGGAGACATGTCGGTTGGAGGACGATGTATTGAATCGCGACGCAATTTGTGTGTTCCATCGTCATTAACAGGCTCTGAACGTTACAATTAACTGTCAGTTTTGCGTCGGATTCGAAAAACTAAACTCACAGGACAACGACGATAAGGTGCCCGAGGCAGCTATAGACCCTTGGAGACAAGTCGGCTCGAGGACGATGTATTGAATTGCGACGCTATTTGTGTGTTCCATCGTCATTAAGAGGCTCTGAACGTTACAATTAACTGTCAGTTTTGCGTCAGATTCGAAAATCTAGACTCACAGGAGAACGACCATGAGGTGCCCGAGGCAGCACTAGACCCTTGGAGACAAGTCGGCTGGAGGACGATGTATTGAATCGCGACGCAATTTGTGTGTTCCATCGTCATTAAGAGGCTCTGAACGTTACAATTAACTGTCAGTTTTGCGCCGGATTCGAAAAACTATACTCCTAGGAGAACGACCAAAAGGTGCCCGGGGCAGCAATAGTACCTCGGAGACAATTCGGCTGGAGGACGATGTATTGAATCGCGACGCAATTTGTGTGTTCCATCGTCATTAAGAGGCTCTGAACGTTACAATTAACTGTCAGTTTTGCGTCGGATTCGAAAAACTAAACTCACAGGAGAACGACGATAAGGTGCCCGAGGCAGCTATAGACCCTTGGAGACAAGTCGGCTGGAGGACGATGTATAGAATCGCGACGCAATTTGTGTGTTCCATCGTCATTAAGAGGCTCTGAACGTTACAATTAACTGTCAGTTTTGCGTCGGATTCAAAAATCTAGACTCACAGGAGAACGACGATAAGGTGCCCGAGGCAGCACTAGACTCTTGGAGACAAGTCGGCTGGAGGACGATGTATTGTATCGCGACGCAATTTGTGTGTTCCATCGTCATTAAGAGGCTCTGAACGTTACAATTAACTGTCAGTTTTGCGTCGGATTCGAAAATCTAGACTCACAGGAGAACGACCATGAGGTGCCCGAGGCAGCACTAGACCCTTGGAGACAAGTCGGCTGGAGGACGATGTATTGAATCGCGACGCAATTTGTGTGTTCCATCGTCATTAAGAGGCTCTGAAAGTTACAATTAACTGTCAGTTTTGCTCCTGATTCGATAAACTAGACTCATAGGAGAACGACCAAAAGGTGCCCGTGACAGCAATACTACCTCGGAGACAAGTCGGCTGGAGGACGATGTATTGAATTGCGACGCAAATTGTGTGTTCCATCGTCATTATCAGGCTCCGAACGTTACAATTAACTGTCAGTTTTGCGTCGTTTTCGGAAAACTAGACTCACAGGAGAACGACCATAACGTGCCCGAGGCAGCAAGAGACCCTTGGAATCAGGGCGGCTGTAGGACAATGTATTGAATCGCGCCTCAATTTGTGTGTTCCATCGTCATTAAGAGGCTCTGAACGTTACAATTAACTGTCAGTTTTGCGTCGGATTCGAAAATCTAGACTCACAGGTGAACGACCATGAGGTGCCCGAGTCAGCACTAGATCCTTGGAGACAAGTCGGCTGGAGGACGATGTATTGAGTCGCGACGCAATTTGTGTGTTCCATCGTCATTAAGAGGCTCTGAACGTTACAATTAACTGTCAGTTTTGCGCCGGATTCGAAAAACTATACTCCTAGGAGAACGACCTAAAGGTGCCCGGGGCAGCAATAGTACCTCGGAGACAATTCGGCTGGAGGACGATGTATTGAATCGTGACGCAATTTGTGTGTTCCATCGTTACAATTAACTGTCAGTTTTGCGCCTGATTTGATAAACTAGACTCCTAGGAGAACGACCAAAAGTTGCCCGGGGCAGCAATAGTACCTCGGAGACAATTGGGCTGGAGGACGATGTATTGAATCGCGACGCAATTTGTGTGTTCCATCGTCATTAACAGGCTCTGAACGTTACAATTAACTGTCAGTTTTGCGTCCGATTCGAAAATCTAGACTCACAGGAGAACGACCATGAGGTGCCCGAGGCAGCACTAGACCCTTGGAGACAAGTCGGCTGGAGGACGATGTATTGAATCGCGACGCAATTTGTGTGTTCCATCGTCATTAAGAGGCTCTGAACGTTACAATTAACTGTCAGTTTTGCGCCGGATTCGAAAAACTATACTCCTAGGAGAACGACCAAAAGGTGCCCGGGGCAGCAATACTACCTCGGAGACAAGTCGGCTGGAGGACGATGTATTGAATCGCGACGCAAATTGTGTGCCATCGTCATTATTAGGCTCTGAACGTTACAATTAACTGTCAGTTTTGCGTCGTTTTCGGAAAACTAGACTCACAGGAGAACGACCATTACGTGCCCGAGGCAGCAAGAGACCCTTGGAGACAGGGCGGCTGTAGGACGATGTATTGAATCGCGCCTCAATTTGTGTGTTCCATCGTCATTAAGAGGCTCTGAACGTTACAATTAACTGTCAGTTTTGCGTCGGATTCGAAAATCTAGACTCACAGGAGAACGACCATAAGGTGCCCGAGGCAGCACTAGACCCTTGGAGACAAGTCGGCTGGAGGACGATGTATTGAATCGCACCGCAATTTGTGTGTTCCATCGTCATTAAGAGGCTCTGAACGTTACAATTAACTGTGAGTTTTGCGTCGGATTCGAAAATCTAGACTCACAGGAGAACGACCATAAGGTACCCGAGGCAGCACTAGACCCTTGGAGACAAGTCGGCTGGAGGACGATGTATTGAATCGCGACGCAATTTGTGTGTTCCATCGTCATTATCAGGCTCTGAACGTTACAATTAACTGTCAGTTTTGCGTCGTTTTCGGAAAACTAGACTCACAGGAGAACGACCATAAGGTGCCCGAGGCAGCGCTAGACCCTTGGAGACAAGTCGGCTGGAGGACGATGTATTGAATCGCGACGCAATTTGTGTGTTCCATCGTCATTAACAGGCTCTGAACGTTACAATTAACTGTCAGTTTTGCGTCGGATTCGAAAATCTAGACTCACAGCAGAACGACCATAAGGTGCCCGAGGCAGCACTAGACCCTTGGAGACAAGTCGGCTGGAGGACGATGTATTGAATCGCGACGCAATTTGTGTGTTCCATCGTCATTAAGAGGCTCTGAACGTTACAATTAACTGTGAGTTTTGCGTCGGATTCGAAAATCTAGACTCACAGGAGAACGACCATAAGGTGCCCGAGGCAGCACTAGACCCTTGGAGACATGTCGGTTGGAGGACGATGTATTGAATCGCGACGCAATTTGTGTGTTCCATCGTCATTAACAGGCTCTGAACGTTACAATTAACTGTCAGTTTTGCGTCGGATTCGAAAAACTAAACTCACAGGACAACGACGATAAGGTGCCCGAGGCAGCTATAGACCCTTGGAGACAAGTCGGCTCGAGGACGATGTATTGAATTGCGACGCTATTTGTGTGTTCCATCGTCATTAAGAGGCTCTGAACGTTACAATTAACTGTCAGTTTTGCGTCAGATTCGAAAATCTAGACTCACAGGAGAACGACCATGAGGTGCCCGAGGCAGCACTAGACCCTTGGAGACAAGTCGGCTGGAGGACGATGTATTGAATCGCGACGCAATTTGTGTGTTCCATCGTCATTAAGAGGCTCTGAACGTTACAATTAACTGTCAGTTTTGCGCCGGATTCGAAAAACTATACTCCTAGGAGAACGACCAAAAGGTGCCCGGGGCAGCAATAGTACCTCGGAGACAATTTGGCTGGAGGACGATGTATTGAATCGCGATGCAATTTGTGTGTTCCATCGTCATTAAGAGGCTCTGAACGTTACAATTTACTGTCAGTTTTGCGTCGGATTCGAAAAACTAAACTCACAGGAGAACGACGATAAGGTGCCCGAGGCAGCTATAGACCCTTGGAGACAAGTCGGCTGGAGGACGATGTATAGAATCGCGACGCAATTTGTGTGTTCCATCGTCATTAAGAGGCTCTGAACGTTACAATTAACTGTCAGTTTTGCGTCGGATTCAAAAATCTAGACTCACAGGAGAACGACGATAAGGTGCCCGAGGCAGCACTAGACTCTTGGAGACAAGTCGGCTGGAGGACGATGTATTGTATCGCGATGCAATTTGTGTGTTCCATCGTCATTAAGAGGCTCTGAACGTTACAATTAACTGTCAGTTTTGCGTCGGATTCGAAAATCTAGACTCACAGGAGAACGACCATGAGGTGCCCGAGGCAGCACTAGACCCTTGGAGACAAGTCGGCTGGAGGACGATGTATTGAATCGCGACGCAATTTGTGTGTTCCATCGTCATTAAGAGGCTCTGAACGTTACAATTAACTGTCAGTTTTGCGCCGGATTAAAAAAACTATACTCCTAGGAGAACGACCAAAAGGTGCCCGGGGCAGCAATAGTACCTCGGAGACAATTCGGCTGGAGGACGATGTATTGAATCGCGACGCAATTTGTGTGTTCCATCGTCATTAAGAGGCTCTGAACGTTACAATTAACTGTCAGTTTTGCGTCGGATTCGAAAAACTTAACTCACAGGAGAACGACGATATGGTGCCCGAGGCAGCTATAGAACCTTGGAGACAAGTCGGCTGGAGGACGATGTATTGAATCGCGACGCAATTTGTGTGTTCCATCGTCATTAAGAGGCTCTGAACGTTACAATTAACTGTCAGTTTTGCGTCGGATTCGAAAATGTAGACTCACAGGAGAACGACCATAAGGTGCCCGAGGCAGCAATAGACCCTTGGAGACAATTCGGCTGGAGGACGATGTATTGAATCGCGACGAAAATTGTGTGTTCCATCGTCATTATCAGGCTCAGAACGTTACAATTAACTGTCAGTTTTGCGCCTGATTCGATAAACTAGACTCATAGGAGAACGACCAAAAGGTGCCCGGGACAGCAATACTACCTCGGAGACAAGTCGGATGGAGGACGATGTATTGAATCGCGACGCAAATTGTGTGTTCCATCGTCATTATCAGGCTCTGAACGTTACAATTAACTGTCAGTTTTGCGTCGTTTTCGGAAAACTAGACTCACAGGAGAACGACCATAACGTGCCCGAGGCAGCAAGAGACCCTTGGAGACAGGGTGGCTGTAGGACGATGTATTGAATCGCGCCACAATTTGTGTGTTCCATCGTCATTAAGAGGCTCTGAACGTTACAATTAACTGTCAGTTTTGCGTCGGATTCGAAAATGTAGACTCACAGCAGAACGACCATCAGGTGCCCGAAGCAGCACTAGACCCTTGGAGATAAGTCGGCTGGAGGACGATGTATTGAATCGCGACGCAATTTGTGTGTTCCATCGTCATTAAGAGGCTCTGAACGTTACAATTAACTGTCAGTTTTGCGTCCAATTCGAAAATCTAGACTCACAGGAGAACGACCATAAGGTGCCCGAGGCAGCACTAGACCCTTGGAGACAAGTCGGCTGGAGGACGATGTATTGAATCGCGACGCAATTTGTGTGTTCCATCGTTATTAAGAGGCTCTGAACGTTACAATTAACTGTCAGTTTTGCGCCGGATTCGAAAAACTACACTCCTAGGAGAACGACCAAATGGTGCCCGGGGCAGCAATAGTACCTCGGAGACAATTCGGCTGGAGGACGATGTATTGAATCGCGACGCAATTTGTGTGTTCCATCGTCATTAACAGGCTCTGAACGTTACAATTAACTGTCAGTTTTGCGTCGGATTCGATAAACTAAACTCACAGGAGAACGACGATAAGGTGCCCGAGGCAGCTATAGACCCTTATAGACAAGTCGGCTGGAGGACGATGTATTGAATCGCGACGCAATTTGTGTGTTCCATCGTCATTAAGAGGCTCTGAACGTTACAATTAACTGTCAGTTTTGCGTCGGATTCGAAAATCTAGACTCACAGGAGAACGACCATAAGGTGCCCGAGGCAGCACTAGACCCTTGGAGACAAGTCGGCTGGAGGACGATGTATTGAATCGCGACGCAATTTGTGTGTTCCATCGTCATTAAGAGGCTCAGAACGTTACAAATAACTATCAGTTTTGCGTCGGATTCGAAAATCTAGACTCACAGGAGAACGACCATAAGGTGCCCGAGGCAGCACTAGACCCTTGGAGACAAGTCGGCTGGAGGACGATGTATTGAATCGCGACGCAATTTGTGTGTTCCATCGTCATTAAGAGGCTCCGAACGTTACAATTAACTGTCAGTTTTGCGCCGGATTCGAAAAACTATTCTCCTAGGAGAACGACCAAAAGGTGCCCGGGGCAGCAATAGTACCTCGGAGACATTTCGGCTGGAGGACGATGTATTGAATCGCGACGCAATTTGTGTGTTCCATCGTCATTAACAGGCTCTGAACGTTACAATTAACTGTCAGTTTT
Source organism: Schistocerca nitens (assembly GCF_023898315.1). Lineage (NCBI taxonomy): Eukaryota > Metazoa > Arthropoda > Insecta > Orthoptera > Acrididae > Schistocerca > Schistocerca nitens. The sequence goes on along the minus strand of NC_064623.1, from coordinate 234,068,290 downwards.
GCGTCGGATTCGCAAAACTAAACTCACAGGAGAACGACGATAAGGTGCCCGAGGCAGCTATAGACCCTTGGAGACAAGTCGGCTGGAGGACGATGTATTGAATCGCGACGCAATTTGTGTGTTCCATCGTCATTAAGAGGCTCTGAACGTTACAATTAACTGTCAGTTTTGCGTCGGATTCGAAAATCTAGACTCACAGGAGAACGACCATAACGTGCCCGAGGCAGCAATAGACCCTTGGAGAAAATTCGGCTGGAGGACGATACATTGAATCGCGACGAAAATTGTGTGTTCCATCGTCATTATCAGGCTCAGAACGTTACAATTAACTGTCAGTTTTGCGTCGGATTCGAAAATCTAGACTCACAGAAGAACGACCATAAGGGGCCCGAGGCAGCACTAGACCCTTGGAGACAAGTCGGCTGGAGGACGAAGTATTGAATCGCGACGCAATTTGTGTGTTCCATCGTCATTAAGAGGCTCTCAACGTTACAATTAACTGTCAGTTTTGCGCCTGATTCGATAAACAAGACTCACAGGAGAACGACCAAAAGGTGCCCGGGACAGCAATACTACCTCGGAGACAAGTCGGCTGGAGGACGATGTATTGAATCGCGACGCAAATTGTGTGTTTCATCGTCATTATCAGGCTCTGAACGTTACAATTGTCAGTTTTGCGTCGTTTTCGGAAAACTAGACTCACAGGAGAACGACCATAACGTGCCCGAGGCAGCAAGAGACCCTTGGAGACAGGGCGGCTGTAGGACGATGTATTGAATCGCGCCACAATTTGTGTGTTCCATCGTCATTAAGAGGCTCTGAACGTTACAATTAGCTGTCAGTTTTGCGTCGGATTCGAAAATCTAGACTCACAGGAGAACGACCATGAGGTGCCCGAGGCATCACTAGACCCTTGGAGACAAGTCGGCTGGAGGACGATGTATTGAATCGCGACGCAATCTGTGTGTTCCATCGTCATTAAGAGGCTCCGAAAGTTACAATTAACTGTCAGTTTTGCGTCGGATTCGAAAATCTAGACTCACAGGAGAACGACCATAAGGTGCCCGAGGCAGCACTAGACCCTTGGAGACAAGTCGGCTGGAGGACGATGTATTGAATCGCGACGCAATTTGTGTGTTCCATCGTCATTAAGAGGCTCTGAACGTTACAATTAACTGTCAGTTTTGCGTCGGATTCGAAAATGTAGACTCACAGGAGAACGACCATAAGCTGCCCGAGGCAGCAATAGACCCTTGGAGACAATTCGGCTGGAGGACGATGTATTGAATCGCGACGAAAATTGTGTGTTCCATCGTCATTATCAGGCTCACAACGTTACAATTAACTGTCAGTTTTGCGCCTGATTCGATAAACTAGACTCATAGGAGAACGACCAAAAGGTGCGCGGGACAGCAATACTAACTCGGAGACAAGTCGGATGGAGGACGATGTATTGAATCGCGGCGCAAATTGTGTGTTCCATCGTCATTATCAGGCTCTGAACGTTACAATTAACTGTCAGTTTTGCGTCGTTTTCGGAAAACTAGACTCACAGGAGAACGACCATAACGTGCCCGAGGCAGCAAGAGACCCTTGGAGACAGGGCGGCTGTAGGACGATGTATTGAATCGCGCCACAATTTGTGTGTTCCATCGTCATTAAGAGGCTCTGAACGTTACAATTAACTGTCAGTTTTGCGTCGGATTCGAAAATATAGACTCACAGCAGAACGACCATAAGGTGCCCGAAGCAGCACTAGACCCTTGGAGATAAGTCGGCTGGAGGACGATGTATTGAATCGCGACGCAATTTGTGTGTTCCATCGTCATTAAGAGGCTCTGAACGTTACAATTAACTGTCAGTTTTGCGTCGGATTCGAAAATCTAGATTCACAGGAGAACGACCATAAGGTGCCCGAGGCAGCACTAGACCCTTGGAGACAAGTCGGCTGGAGGACGATGTATTGAATCGCGACGCAATTTGTGTGTTCCATCGTTATTAAGAGGCTCTGAACGTTACAATTAACTGTCAGTTTTGCGCCGGATTCGAAAAACTACACTCCTAGGAGAACGACCAAAAGGTGCCCGGGGCAGCAATAGTACCTCGGAGACAATTCGGCTGGAGGACGATGTATTGAATCGCGACGCAATTTGTGTGTTCCATCGTCATTAACAGGCTCTGAACGTTACAATTAACTGTCAGTTTTGCGTCGGATTCGATAAACTAAACTCACAGGAGAACGACGATAAGGTGCCCGAGGCAGCTATAGACCCTTGGAGACAAGTCGGCTGGAGGACGATGTATTGAATCGCGACGCAATTTGTGTGTTCCATCGTCATTAAGAGGCTCTGAACGTTACAATTAACTGTCAGTTTTGTGTCGGATTCGAAAATCTAGACTCACAGGAGAACGACCATAAGGTGCCCGAGGCAGCACTAGACCCTTGGAGACAAGTCGGCTGGAGGACGATGTATTGAATCGCGACGCAATTTGTGTGTTCCATCGTCATTAAGAGGCTCAGAACGTTACAAATAACTGTCAGTTTTGCGTCGGATTCGAAAATCTAGACTCACAGGAGAACGACCATAAGGTGCCCGAGGCAGCACTAGACCCTTGGAGACAAGTCGGCTGGAGGACGATGTATTGAATCGCGACGCAATTTGTGTGTTCCATCGTCATTAAGAGGCTCCGAACGTTACAATTAACTGTCAGTTTTGCGCCGGATTCGAAAAACTATTCTCCTAGGAGAACGACCAAAAGGTGCCCGGGGCAGCAATAGTACCTCGGAGACAAATCGGCTGGAGGACGATGTATTGAATCGCGACGCAATTTGTGTGTTCCATCGTCATTAACAGGCTCTGAACGTTACAATTAACTGTCAGTTTTGCGTCGGATTCGCAAAACTAAACTCACAGGAGAACGACGATAAGGTGCCCGAGGCAGCTATAGACCCTTGGAGACAAGTCGGCTGGAGGACGATGTATTGAATCGCGACGCAATTTGTGTGTTCGATCGTAATTAAGAGGCTCTGAACGTTACAATTAACTGTCAGTTTTGCGTCGGATTCGAAAATGTAGACTCACAGGAAAACGACCATAAGGTGCCCGAGGCAGCAATAGACCCTTGGAGACAATTCGGCTGGAGGACGATATATTGATCGCGACGAAAATTGTGTGTTCCATCGTCATTATCAGGCTCAGAACGTTACAATTAACTGTCAGTTTTGCGTCGGATTCGAAAATCTAGACTCACAGAAGAACGACCATAAGGGGCCCGAGGCAGCACTAGACCCTTGGAGACAAGTCGGCTGGAGGACGAAGTATTGAATCGCGACGCAATTTGTGTGTTCCATCGTCATTAAGAGGCTCTGAACGTTACAATTAACTGTCAGTTTTGCGCCTGATTCGATAAACTAGACTCATAGGAGAACGACCAAAAGGTGCCCGGGACAGCAATACTACCTCGGAGACAAGTCGGCTGGAGGACGATGTATTGAATCGCGACGCAAATTGTGTGTTCCATCGTCATTATCAGGCTCTGAACGTTACAATTAACTGTCAGTTTTGCGTCGTTTTCGGAAAACTACACTCACAGGAGAACGGCCATAACGTGCCCGAGGCAGCAAGAGACCCTTGGAGACAGGGCGGCTGTAGGACGATGTATTGAATCGCGCCACAATTTGTGTGTTCCATCGTCATTAAGAGGCTCTGAACGTTACAATTAGCTGTCAGTTTTGCGTCGGATTCGAAAATCTAGACTCACAGGAGAACGACCATGAGGTGCCCGAGGCATCACTAGACCGTTGGAGACAAGTCGGCTGGAGGACGATGTATTGAATCGCGACGCAATTTGTGTGTCCCATCGTCATTAAGAGGCTCTCAACGTTACAATTAACTGTCAGTTTTGCGCCGGATTCGACAAAACACTCCTAGGAGAACGACCAAAAGGTGCCCGGGGCAGCAATAGTACCTCGGAGACAATTCGGCTGGAGGACGATGTATTGAATCGCGACGCAATTTGTGTGTTCCATCGTCATTAACAGGATCTGAACATTACAATTAACTGTCAGTTTTGCGTCGGATTCGAAAACCTAGACTCACAGGAGAACGACCATAAGGTGCCCGAGGCAGCACTAGACCCTTGGAGACAAGTCGGCTGGAGGACGATGTATTGAATCGCGACGCAATTTGTGTGTCCATCGTTATTAAGAGGCTCTGAACGTTACAATTAACTGTCAGTTTTGCGCAGGATTCGAAAAACTACACTCCTAGGAGAACGACCAAAAGGTGCCCGGGGCAGCAATAGTACCTCGGAGACAATTCGGCTGGAGGACGATGTATTGAATCGCGACGCAATTTGTGTGTTCCATCGTCATTAACAGGCTCTGAACGTTACAATTTACTGTCAGTTTTGCGTCGGATTCGATAAACTAAACTCACAGGAGAACGACGATAAGGTGCCCGAGGCAGCTATAGACCCTTGGAGACAAGTCGGCTGGAGGACGATGTATTGAATCGCGACGCAATTTGTGTGTTCCATCGTCATTAAGAGGCTCTGAACGTTACAATTAACTGTCAGTTTTGCGTCGGATTCAAAAATCTAGACTCACAGGAGAACGACCATAAGGTGCCCGAGGCAGCACTAGACCTTTGGAGACAAGTCGGCTGGAGGACGATTTATTGAATCGCGACGCAATTTGTGTGTTCCATCGTCATTAAGAGGCTCAGAACGTTACAAATAAGTGTCAGTTTTGCGTCGGATTCGAAAATCTAGACTCACAGGAGAACGACCATAAGGTGCCCGAGGCAGCACTAGACCCTTGGAGACAAGTCGGCTGGAGGACGATGTATTGAATCGCGACGCAATTTGTGTGTTCCATCGTCATTAAGAGGCTCCGAACGTTACAATTAACTGTCAGTTTTGCGCCGGATTCGAAAAACTATTCTCCTAGGAGAACGACCAAAAGGTGCCCGGGGCAGCAATAGTACCTCGGAGACAATTCGGCTGGAGGACGATGTATTGAATCGCGACGCAATTTGTGTGTTCCATCGTCATTAACAGGCTCTGAACGTTACAATTAACTGTCAGTTTTGCGTCGGATTCGCAAAACTAAGCTCACAGGAGAACGACGATAAGGTGCCCGAGGCAGCTATAGACCCTTGGAGACAAGTCGGCTGGAGGACGATGTATTGAATCGCGACGCAATTTGTGTGTTCCATCGTAATTAAGAGGCTCTGAACGTTACAATTAACTGTCAGTTTTGCGTCGGATTCGAAAATGTAGACTGACAGGAGAACGACCATAAGGTGCCCGAGGCAGCAATAGACCCTTGGAGACAATTCGGCTGGAGGACGATATATTGAATCGCGACGAAAATTGTGTGTTCCATCGTCATTATCAGGCTCAGAACGTTACAATTAACTTTCAGTTTTGCGTCGGATTCGAAAATCTAGACTCACAGAAGAACGACCATAAGGGGCCCGAGGCAGCTCTAGACCCTTGGAGACAAGTCGGCTGGAGGACGAAGTATTGAATCGCGACGCAATTTGTGTGTTCCATCGCCATTAAGAGGCTCTCAACGTTACAATTAAATGTCAGTTTTGCGCCTGATTCGATAAACTAGACTCATAGGAGAACGACCAAAAGGTGCCCGGGACAGCAATACTACCTCGGAGACAAGTCGGCTGGAGGACGATGTATTGAATCGCGACGCAAATTGTGTGTTTCATTGTCATTATCAGGCTCTGAACGTTACAATTAACTGTCAGTTTTGCGTCGTTTTCGGAAAACTACACTCACAGGAGAACGGCCATAACGTGCCCGAGGCAGCAAGAGACCCTTGGAGACAGGGCGGCTGTAGGACGATGTATTGAATCGCGCCACAATTTGTGTGTTCCATCGTCATTAAGAGGCTCTGAACGTTACAATTAGCTGTCAGTTTTGCGTCGGATTCGAAAATCTAGACTCACAGGAGAACGACCATGAGGTGCCCGAGGCATCACTAGACCGTTGGAGACAAGTCGGCTGGAGGACGATGTATTGAATCGCGACGCAATTTGTGTGTCCCATCGTCATTAAGAGGCTCTGAACGTTACAATTAACTGTCAGTTTTGCGCCGGATTCGACAAAACACTCCTAGGAGAACGACCAAAAGGTGCCCGGGGCAGCAATAGTACCTCGGAGACAATTCGGCTGGAGGACGATGTATTGAATCGCGACGCAATTTGTGTGATCCATCGTCATTAACAGGCTCTGAACGTTACAATTAACTGTCAGTTTTGCGTCGGATTCGAAAACCTAGACTCACAGGAGAACGACCATAAGGTGCCCGAGGCAGCACTAGACCCTTGGAGACAAGTCGGCTGGAGGACGATGTATTGAATCGCGACGCAATTTGTGTGTTCCATCGTCATTAAGAGGCTCCGAACGTTACAATTAACTGTCAGTTTTGCGTCGGATTCGAAAATCTAGACTCACAGGAGAACGACCATAAGGTGCCCGAGGCAGCACTAGACCCTTGGAGACAAGTCGGCTGGAGGACGATGTATTGAATCGCGACGCAATTTGTGTGTTCCATCGTCATTAAGAGGCTCTGAACGTTACAATTAACTGTCAGTTTTGCGTCGGATTCGAAAATGTAGACTCACATGAGAACGACCATAAGGTGCCCGAGGCAGCAATAGACCCTTGGAGACAATTCGGCTGGAGGACGATGTATTGAATCGCGACGAAAATTGTGTGTTCCATCGTCATTATCAGGCTCAGAACGTTACAATTAACTGTCAGTTTTGCGTCGGATTCGAAAATCTAGACTCACAGAAGAACGACCATAAGGGGCCCGAGGCAGCACTAGACCCTTGGAGACAAGTCGGCTGGAGGACGAAGTATTGAATCGCGACGCATTTTCTGTGTTCCATCGTCATTAAGAGGCTCTGAACGTTACAATTAACTGTCAGTTTTGCGCCTGATTCGATAAACTAGACTCATAGGAGAACGACCAAAAGGTGCCCGGGACAGCAATACTACCTCGGAGACAAGTCGGCTGGAGGACGATGTATTGAATCGCGACGCAAATTGTGTGTTCCATCGTCATTAAGAGGCTCAGAACGTTACAATTAACTGTCAGTTTTGCGTCGGATTCGAAAATCCAAACTCACAGGAGAACGACCATAAGGTGCCCGAGGCAGCACTAGACCCTTGGAGAGAAGTCGGCTGGAGGACGATGTATTGAATCCCGACGCAATTTGTGTGTTCCATCGTCATTAAGAGGCTCTGAACGTTACAATTAACTGTCAGTTTTGAGCCGGATTCGAAAAACTATACTCCTAGGAGAACGACCAAAAGGTGCCCGGGGCAGCAATAGTACTTCGGAGACAATTCGGCTGGAGGACGATGTATTGAATCGCGACGCAATTTTAGTGTTCCATCGTCTTTAAGAGGCTCTGAACGTTACAATTAACTGTCAGTTTTGCGTCGGATTCGAAAATCTAGACTCACAGGAGAACGACCATAAGGTGCCCGAGGCAGCACTAGTTCCTTGGAGACAAGTCGGCTGGAGGACGATGTATTGAATCGCGACGCAATTTGTGTGTTCCATCTTCATTAAGAGGCTCTGGAAGTTACAATTAACTGTCAGTTTTGCGTCGGATTCGAAAATCTAGACTCACAGGAGAACGACCATGAGGTGCCCGAGGCAGCACTAGACCCTTGGAAACAAGTCGGCTGGAGGACGATGTATTGAATCGCGACGCAATTTGTGTGTTCCATCGTCATTAAGAGGCTCTGAACGTTACAATTAACTGTCAGTTTTGCGCCGGATTCGAAAAACTATACTCCTAGGAGAACGACCAAAAGGTGCCTGGGGCAGCAATAGTACCTCGGAGACAATTCGGCTGGAGGACGATGTATTGAATCGCGACGCAATTTGTGTGTTCCATCGTCATTAACAGGCTCTGAACGTTACAATTAACTGTCAGTTTTACGTCGGATTCGAAAATCTAAACTCACAGGAGAACGACGATAAGGTTGCCGAGGCAGCTATAGACCCTTGGATACAAGTCGGCTGGAGGACGATGTATTGGATCGCGACGCAATTTGTGTGTTCCATCGTCATTAAGAGGCTCTGAACGTTACAATTAACTGTCAGTTTTGCGTCGGATTCGAAAATCTAGACTCACAGGAGAACGACCATGAGGTGCCCGAGGCAGCACTAGACCCTTGGAGACAAGTCGGCTGGAGGACGATGTATTGAATCGCGACGCAATTTGTGTGTTCCATCGTCATTAAGAGGCTCTGAACGTTACAATTAACTGTCAGTTTTGCGCCGGATTCGAAAAACTATACTCCTAGGAGAACGACCAAAAGGTGCCCGGGGTAGCAATAGTACCTCGGAGACATTTCGGCTGGAGGACGATGTATTGAATCGCGACGCAATTTGTGTGTTCCATCGTCATTAAGAGGCTCTGAACGTTACAATAAACTGTCAGTTTTGCGTCGGATTCGAAAAACTAAACTCACAGGAGAACGACGATAAGGTGCCCGAGGCAGCAATAGACCCTTGGAGACAAGTCGGCTGGAGGACGATGTATTGAATCGCGACGCAGTTTGTGTGTTCCATCGTCATTAAGAGGCTCTGAACGTTACAATTAACTGTCATTTTTGCGCCGGATTCGATATACTAGACTCATATGAGAACGACCAAAAGGTGCCGGGGACAGCAATACTACCTCGGAGACAAGTCGGCTGGAGGACGATGTATTGAATCGCGACGCAAATTGTGTGTTCCATCGTCATTATCAGGCTCTGAACGTTACTATTAACTGTCAGTTTTGCGTCGTTTTCGGAAATCTAGACTCACTGGAGAACGACCATAACGTGCCCGAGGCAGCAAGAGACCCTTGGAGACAGGGGGGCTGTAGGACGATGTATTGAATCGCGTCACAATTTGTTTGTTCCATTGTCATTAAGAGGCTCTGAACGTTACAATTAACTGTCAGGTTTGCGTCGGATTCGATAAACTAGACTCATAGGAGAACGACCAAAAGGTGCCCGGGACAGCAATACTACCTCGGAGACAAGTCGGCTGGAGGACGATGTATTGAATCGCGACGCAATTTGTGTGTTTCATCGTCATTATCAGGCTCTGAACGTTACAATTGTCAGTTTTGCGTCGTTTTCGGAAAACTAGACTCACAGGAGAACGACCATAACGTGCCCGAGGCAGCAAGAGACCCTTGGAGACAGGGCGGCTGTAGGACGATGTATTGAATCGCGCCACAATTTGTGTGTTCCATCGTCATTAAGAGGCTCTGAGCGCTACAATTAGCTGTCAGTTTTGCGTCGGATTCGAAAATCTAGACTCACAGGAGAACGACCATGAGGTGCCCGAGGCATCACTAGACCGTTGGAGACAAGTCGGCTGGAGGACGATGTATTGAATCGCGACGCAATTTGTGTGTCCCATCGTCATTAAGAGGCTCTGAACGTTACAATTAACTGTCAGTTTTGCGCCGGATTCGACAAAACACTCCTAGGAGAACGACCAAAAGGTGCCCGGGGCAGCAATAGTACCTCGGAGACAATTCGGCTGGAGGACGATGTATTGAATCGCGACGCAATTTGTGTGTTCCATCGTCATTAACAGGCTCTGAACGTTACAATTAACTGTCAGTTTTGCGTCGGATTCGAAAACCTAGACTCACAGGAGAACGACCATAAGGCGCCCGAGGCAGCACTAGACCCTTGGAGACAAGTCGGCTGGAGGACGATGTATTGAATCGCGACGCAATTTGTGTGTTCCATCATCATTAAGAGGCTCCGAACGTTACAATTAACTGTCAGTTTTGCGTCGGATTCGAAAATCTAGACTCACAGGAGAACGACCATAAGGTGCCCGAGGCAGCACTAGACCCTTGGAGACAAGTCGGCTGGAGGACGATGTATTGAATCGCGACGCAATTTGTGTGTTCCATCGTCATTAAGAGGCTCTGAACGTTACAATTAACTGTCAGTTTTGCGTCGGATTCGAAAATGTAGACTCACATGAGAACGACCATAAGGTGCCCGAGGCATCAATAGACCCTTGGAGACAATTCGGCTGGAGGACGATGTATTGAATCGCGACGAAAATTGTGTGTTCCATCGTCATTATCAGGCTCAGAACGTTACAATTAACTGTCAGTTTTGCGTCGGATTCGAAAATCTAGACTCACAGAAGAACGACCATAAGGGGCCCGAGGCAGCACTAGACCCTTGGAGACAAGTCGGCTGGAGGACGAAGTATTGAATCGCGACGCATTTTCTGTGTTCCATCGTCATTAAGAGGCTCTGAACGTTACAATTAACTGTCAGTTTTGCGCCTGATTCGATAAACTAGACTCATAGGAGAACGACCAAAAGGTGCCCGGGACAGCAATACTACCTCGGAGACAAGTCGGCTGGAGGACGATGTATTGAATCCCGACGCAAATTGTGTGTTCCATCGTCATTAAGAGGCTCAGAACGTTACAATTAACTGTCAGTTTTGCTTCGTTTTCGGAAAACTAGACTCACACGAGAACGACCATAACGTGCCCGAGGCAGCAAGAGACCCTTGGAGACAATTAGGCTGTAGGACGATGTATTGAATCGCGCCACAATTTGTGTGTTCCATCGTCATTAAGAGGCTCTGAACGTTACAATTAACTGTCAGTTTTACATCGGATTCGAAAATCTAGACTCACAGGAGAACGACCATAAGGTGCCCGAGGCAGCACTAGACCCTTGGAGACAAGTCGGCTGGAGGACGATGTATTGAATCGCGACGCAATTTGTGTGTTCCATCGTCATTAAGAGGCTCTGAACGTTACAATTAACTGTCAGTTTTGCGTCGGATTCGAAAATCCAAACTCACAGGAGAACGACCATAAGGTGCCCGAGGCAGCACTAGACCCTTGGAGAGAAGTCGGCTGGAGGACGATGTATTGAATCCCGACGCAATTTGTGTGTTCCATCGTCATTAAGAGGCTCTGAACGTTACAATTAACTGTCAGTTTTGAGCCGGATTCGAAAAACTATACTCCTAGGAGAACGACCAAAAGGTGCCCGGGGCAGCAATAGTACTTCGGAGACAATTCGGCTGGAGGACGCTGTATTGAATCGCGACGCAATTTGTGTGTTCCATCGTCATTAACAGGCTCTGAAAGTTACAATTAACTGTCAGTTTTGCGTCGGATTCGAAAAACTAAACTCACAGGAGAACGACGATAAGGTGCCCGAGGCAGCTATAGACCCTTGGAGACAAGTCGGCTGGAGGACGATGTATTGAATCGCGACGCAATTTTAGTGTTCCATCGTCTTTAAGAGGCTCTGAACGTTACAATTAACTGTCAGTTTTGCGTCGGATTCGAAAATCTAGACTCACAGGAGAACGACCATAAGGTGCCCGAGGCAGCACTAGTTCCTTGGAGACAAGTCGGCTGGAGGACGATGTATTGAATCGCGACGCAATTTGTGTGTTCCATCTTCATTAAGAGGCTCTGGACGTTACAATTAACTGTCAGTTTTGCGTCGGATTCGAAAATCTAGACTCACAAGAGAACGACCATGAGGTGCCCGAGGCAGCACTAGACCCTTGGAAACAAGTCGGCTGGAGGACGATGTATTGAATCGCGACGCAATTTGTGTGTTCCATCGTCATTAAGAGGCTCTGAACGTTACAATTAACTGTCAGTTTTGCGCCGGATTCGAAAAACTATACTCCTAGGAGAACGACCAAAAGGTGCCTGGGGCAGCAATAGTACCTCGGAGACAATTCGTCTGGAGGACGATGTATTGAATCGCGACGCAATTTGTGTGTTCCATCGTCATTAACAGGCTCTGAACGTTACAATTAACTGTCAGTTTTGCGTCGGATTCGAAAATCTAAACTCACAGGAGAACGACGATAAGGTTGCCGAGGCAGCTATAGACCCTTGGAGACAAGTCGGCTGGAGGACGATGTATTGAATCGCGACGAAAATTGTGTGTTCCATCGTCATTATCAGGCTCTGAACGTTACAATTAACTGTCAGTTTTGCGTCGGATTCGAAAATCTAGACTCACAGGAGAACGACCATAAGGTGCCCGAGGCAGCACTAGACCCTTGGATACAAGTCGGCTGGAGGACAATGTATTGGATCGCGACGCAATTTGTGTGTTCCATCGTCATTAAGAGGCTCTGAACGTTACAATTAACTGTCAGTTTTGCGTCGGATTCGAAAATCTAGACTCACAGGAGAACGACCATGAGGTGCCCGAGGCAGCACTAGACCCTTGGAGACAAGTCGGCTGGAGGACGATGTATTGAATCGCGACGCAATTTCTGTGTTCCATCGTCATTAAGAGGCTCTGAACGTTACAATTAACTGTCAGTTTTGCGCCGGATTCGAAAAACTATACTCCTAGGAGAACGACCAAAAGGTGCCCGGGGCAGCAATAGTACCTCGGAGACAATTCGGCTGGAGGACGATGTATTGAATCGCGACGCAATTTGTGTGTTCCATCGTCATTAAGAGGCTCTGAACGTTACAATAAACTGTCAGTTTTGCGTCGGATTCGAAAAACTAAACTCACAGGAGAACGACGATAAGGTGCCCGAGGCAGCAATAGACCCTTGGAGACAAGTCGGCTGGAGGACGATGTATTGAATCGCGACGCAGTTTGTGTGTTCCATCGTCATTAAGAGGCTCTGAACGTTACAATTAACTGTCATTTTTGCGCCGGATTCGATATACTAGACTCATATGAGAACGACCAAAAGGTGCCGGGGACAGCAATACTACCTCGGAGACAAGTCGGCTGGAGGACGATGTATTGAATCTCGACGCAAATTGTGTGTTTCATCGTCATTATCAGGCTCTGAACGTTACAATTGTCAGTTTTGCGTCGTTTTCGGAAAACTAGACTCACAGGAGAACGACCATAACGTGCCCGAGGCAGCAAGAGACCCTTGGAGACAGGGCGGCTGTAGGACGATGTATTGAATCGCGCCACAATTTGTGTGTTCCATCGTCATTAAGAGGCTCTGAACGATACAATTAGCTGTCAGTTTTGCGTCGGATTCGAAAATCTAGACTCACAGGAGAACGACCATGAGGTACCCGAGGCATCACTAGACCGTTGGAGACAAGTCGGCTGGAGGACGATGTATTGAATCGCCACGCAATTTGTGTGTCCCATCGTCATTAAGAGGCTCTGAACGTTACAATTAACTGTCAGTTTTGCGCCGGATTCGAAAAACACTCCTAGGAGAACGACCAAAAGGTGCCCGGGGCAGCAATAGTACCTCGGAGACAATTCGGCTGGAGGACGATGTATTGAATCGCGACGCAATTTGTGTGTTCCATCGTCATTAACAGGCTCTGAACGTTACAATTAACTGTCAGTTTTGCGTCGGATTCGAAAAACTAAACTCACAGGAGAACGACCATAAGGTGCCCGAGGCAGCACTAGACCCTTGGAGACAAGTCGGCTGGAGGACGATGTATTGAATCGCGACGCAATCTGTGTGTTCCATCGTCATTAAGAGGCTCCGAAAGTTACAATTAACTGTCAGTTTTGCGTCGGATTCGAAAATCTAGACTCACAGGAGAACGACCATAAGGTGCCCGAGGCAGCACTAGACCCTTGGAGACAAGTCGGCTGGAGGACGATGTATTGAATCGCGACGCAATTTGTGTGTTCCATCGTCATTAAGAGGCTCTGAACGTTACAATTAACTGTCAGTTTTGCGTCGGATTCGAAAATGTAGACTCACAGGAGAACGACCATAAGGTGCCCGAGGCAGCAATAGACCCTTGGAGACAATTCGGCTGGAGGACGATGTATTGAATCGCGACGAAAATTGTGTGTTCCATCGTCATTATCAGGCTCAGAACGTTACAATTAACTGTCAGTTTTGCGCCTGATTCGATAAACTAGACTCATAGGAGAACGACCAAAAGGTGCCCGGGACAGCAATACTAACTCGGAGACAAGTCGGATGGAGGACGATGTATTGAATCGCGACGCAAATTGTGTGTTTCATCGTCATTATCAGGCTCTGAACGTTACAATTAACTGTCAGTTTTGCGTCGTTTTCGGAAAACTACACTCACAGGAGAACGGCCATAACGTGCCCGAGGCAGCAAGAGACCCTTGGAGACAGGGCGGCTGTAGGACGATGTATTGAATCGCGCCACAATTTGTGTGTTCCATCGTCATTAAGAGGCTCTGAACGTTACAATTAGCTGTCAGTTTTGCGTCGGATTCGAAAATCTAGACTCACAGGAGAACGACCATGAGGTGCCCGAGGCATCACTAGACCGTTGGAGACAAGTCGGCTGGAGGACGATGTATTGAATCGCGACGCAATTTGTGTGTCCCATCGTCATTAAGAGGCTCTGAACGTTACAATTAACTGTCAGTTTTGCGCCGGATTCGACAAAACACTCCTAGGAGAACGACCAAAAGGTGCCCGGGGCAGCAATAGTACCTCGGAGACAATTCGGCTGGAGGACGATGTATTGAATCGCGACGCAATTTGTGTGTTCCATCGTCATTAACAGGCTCTGAACGTTACAATTAACTGTCAGTTTTGCGTCGGATTCGAAAACCTAGACTCACAGGAGAACGACCATAAGGTGCCCGAGGCAGCACTAGACCCTTGGAGACAAGTCGGCTGGAGGACGATGTATTGAATCGCGACGCAATTTGTGTGTTCCATCGTCATTAAGAGGCTCCGAACGTTACAATTAACTGTCAGGTTTGCGTCGGATACGAAAATCTAGACTCACAGGAGAACGACCATAAGGTGCCCGAGGCAGCACTAGACCCTTGGAGACAAGTCGGCTGGAGGACGATGTATTGAAACGCGACGCAATTTGTGTGTTCCATCGTCATTAAGAGGCTCTGAACGTTACAATTAACTGTCAGTTTTGCGTCGGATTCGAAAATGTAGACTCACATGAGAACGACCATAAGGTGCCCGAGGCAGCAATAGACCCTTGGAGACAATTCGGCTGGAGGACGATGTATTGAATCGCGACGAAAATTGTGTGTTCCATCGTCATTATCAGGCTCAGAACGTTACAATTAACTGTCAGTTTTGCGTCGGATTCGACAATCTAGACTCACAGAAGAACGACCATAAGGGGCCCGAGGCAGCACTAGACCCTTGGAGACAAGTCCTCTGGAGGACGAAGTATTGAATCGCGACGCATTTTCTGTGTTCCATCGTCATTAAGAGGCTCTGAACGTTACAATTAACTGTCAGTTTTGCGCCTGATTCGATAAACTAGACTCATAGGAGAACGACCAAAAGGTGCCCGGGACAGCAATACTACCTCGGAGACAAGTCGGCTGGAATTACGATGTATTGAATCGCGACGGAAATTGTGTGTTCCATCGTCATTAAGAGGCTCAGAACGTTACAATTAACTGTCAGTTTTGCTTCGTTTTCGGAAAACTAGACTCACACGAGAACGACCATAACGTGCCCGAGGCAGCAAGAGACCCTTGGAGACAGGGCGGCTGTAGGACGATGTATTGAATCGCGCCACAATTTGTGTGTTCCATCGTCATTAAGAGGCTCTGAACGTTACAATTAACTGTCAGTTTTACATCGGATTCGAAAATCTAGACTCACAGGAGAACGACCATAAGGTGCCCGAGGCAGCACTAGACCCTTGGAGACAAGTCGGCTGGAGGACGATGTATTGAATCGCGACGCAATTTGTGTGTTCCATCGTCATTAAGAGGCTCTGAACGTTACAATTAACTGTCAGTTTTGCGTCGGATTCGAAAATCCAAACTCACAGGAGAACGACCATAAGGTGCCCGAGGCAGCACTAGACCCTTGGAGAGAAGTCGGCTGGAGGACGATGTATTGAATCCCGACGCAATTTGTGTGTTCCATCGTCATTAAGAGGCTCTGAACGTTACAATTAACTGTCAGTTTTGAGCCGGATTCGAAAAACTATACTCCTAGGAGAACGACCAAAAGGTGCCCGGGGCAGCAATAGTACTTCGGAGACAATTCGGCTGGAGGACGCTGTATTGAATCGCGACGCAATTTGTGTGTTCCATCGTCATTAACAGGCTCTGAAAGTTACAATTAACTGTCAGTTTTGCGTCGGATTCGAAAAACTAAACTCACAGGAGAACGACGATAAGGTGCCCGAGGCAGCTATAGACCCTTGGAGACAAGTCGGCTGGAGGACGATGTATTGAATCGCGACGCAATTTTAGTGTTCCATCGTCTTTAAGAGGCTCTGAACGTTACAATTAACTGTCAGTTTTGCGTCGGATTCGAAAATCTAGACTCACAGGAGAACGACCATAAGGTGCCCGAGGCAGCATTAGTTCCTTGGAGACAAGTCGGCTGGAGGACGATGTATTGAATCGCGACGCAATTTGTGTGTTCCATCTTCATTAAGAGGCTCTGGACGTTACAATTAACTGTCAGTTTTGCGTCGGATTCGAAAATCTAGACTCACAGGAGAACGACCATGAGGTGCCCGAGGCAGCACTAGACCCTTGGAAACAAGTCGGCTGGAGGACGATGTATTGAATCGCGACGCAATTTGTGTGTTCCATCGTCATTAAGAGGCTCTGAACGTTACAATTAACTGTCAGTTTTGCGCCGGATTCGAAAAACTATACTCCTAGGAGAACGACCAAAAGGTGCCTGGGGCAGCAATAGTACCTCGGAGACAATTCGGCTGGAGGACGATGTATTGAATCGCGACGCAATTTGTGTGTTCCATCGTCATTAACAGGCTCTGAACGTTACAATTAACTGTCAGTTTTGCGTCGGATTCGAAAATCTAAACTCACAGGAGAACGACGATAAGGTTGCCGAGGCAGCTATAGACCCTTGGAGACAAGTCGGCTGGAGGACGATGTATTGAATCGCGACGAAAATTGTGTGTTCCATCGTCATTATCAGGCTCAGAACGTTACAATTAACTCTCAGTTTTGCGTCGGATTCGAAAATCTAGACTCACAGGAGAACAACCATAAGGTGCCCGAGGCAGCACTAGACCCTTGGATACAAGTCGGCTGGAGGACGATGTATTGGATCGCGACGCAATTTGTGTGTTCCATCGTCATTAAGAGGCTCTGAACGTTACAATTAACTGTCAGTTTTGCGTCGGATTCGAAAAACTAAACTCACAGGAGAACGACCATAAGGTGCCCGAGGCAGCACTAGACCCTTGGAGACAAGTCGGCTGGAGGACGATGTATTGAATCGCGACGCAATCTGTGTGTTCCATCGTCATTAAGAGGCTCCGAAAGTTACAATTAACTGTCAGTTTTGCGTCGGATTCGAAAATCTAGACTCACAGGAGAACGACCATAAGGTGCCCGAGGCAGCACTAGACCCTTGGAGACAAGTCGGCTGGAGGACGATGTATTGAATCGCGACGCAAATTGTGTGTTCCATCGTCATTAAGAGGCTCTGAACGTTACAATTAACTGTCAGTTTTGCGTCGGATTCGAAAATGTAGACTCACAGGAGAACGACCATAAGGTGCCCGAGGCAGCAATAGACCCTTGGAGACAATTCGGCTGGAGGACGATGTATTGAATCGCGACGAAAATTGTGTGTTCCATCGTCATTATCAGGCTCAGAACGTTACAATTAACTGTCAGTTTTGCGCCTGATTCGATAAACTAGACTCATAGGAGAACGACCAAAAGGTGCCCGGGACAGCAATACTAACTCGGAGACAAGTCGGATGGAGGACGATGTATTGAATCGCGACGCAAATTGTGTGTTCCATCGTCATTATCAGGCTCTGAACGTTACAATTAACTGTCAGTTTTGCGTCGTTTTCGGAAAACTAGACTCACAGGAGAACGACCATAACGTGCCCGAGGCAGCAAGAGACCCTTGGAGACAGGGCGGCTGTAGGACGATGTATTGAATCGCGCCACAATTTGTGTGTTCTATCGTCATTAAGAGGCTCTGAACGTTACAATTAACTGTCAGTTTTGCGTCGGATTCGAAAATGTAGACTCACAGCAGAACGACCATAAGGTGCCCGAAGCAGCACTAGACCCTTGGAGATAAGTCGGCTGGAGGACGATGTATTGAATCGCGACGCAAATTGTGTGTTTCATCGTCATTATCAGGCTCTGAACGTTACAATTAACTGTCAGTTTTGCGTCGTTTTCGGAAAACTACACTCACAGGAGAACGGCCATAACGTGCCCGAGGCAGCAAGAGACCCTTGGAGACAGGGCGGCTGTAGGACGATGTATTGAATCGCGCCACAATTTGTGTGTTCCATCGTCATTAAGAGGCTCTGAACGTTACAATTAGCTGTCAGTTTTGCGTCGGATTCGAAAATCTAGACTCACAGGAGAACGACCATGAGGTGCCCGAGGCATCACTAGACCGTTGGAGACAAGTCGGCTGGAGGACGATGTATTGAATCGCGACGCAATTTGTGTGTCCCATCGTCATTAAGAGGCTCTGAACGTTACAATTAACTGTCAGTTTTGCGCCGGATTCGACAAAACACTCCTAGGAGAACGACCAAAAGGTGCCCGGGGCAGCAATAGTACCTCGGAGACAATTCGGCTGGAGGACGATGTATTGAATCGCGACGCAATTTGTGTGTTCCATCGTCATTAACAGGCTCTGAACGTTACAATTAACTGTCAGTTTTGCGTCGGATTCGAAAACCTAGACTCACAGGAGAACGACCATAAGGTGCCCGAGGCAGCACTAGACCCTTGGAGACAAGTCGGCTGGAGGACGATGTATTGAATCGCGACGCAATTTGTGTGTTCCATCGTCATTAAGAGGCTCCGAACGTTACAATTAACTGTCAGTTTTGCGTCGGATTCGAAAATCTAGACTCACAGGAGAACGACCATAAGGTGCCCGAGGCAGCACTAGACCCTTGGAGACAAGTCGGCTGGAGGACGATGTATTGAAACGCGACGCAATTTGTGTGTTCCATCGTCATTAAGAGGCTCTGAACGTTACAATTAACTGTCAGTTTTGCGTCGGATTCGAAAATGTAGACTCACAGGAGAACGACCATAAGGTGCCCGAGGCAGCAATAGACCCTTGGAGACAATTCGGCTGGAGGACGATGTATTGAATCGCGACGAAAATTGTGTGTTCCATCGTCATTATCAGGCTCAGAACGTTACAATTAACTGTCAGTTTTGCGTCGGATTCGACAATCTAGACTCACAGAAGAACGACCATAAGGGGCCCGAGGCAGCACTAGACCCTTGGAGACAAGTCCTCTGGAGGACGAAGTATTGAATCGCGACGCATTTTCTGTGTTCCATCGTCATTAAGAGGCTCTGAACGTTACAATTAACTGTCAGTTTTGCGCCTGATTCGATAAACTAGACTCATAGGAGAACGACCAAAAGGTGCCCGGGACAGCAATACTACCTCGGAGACAAGTCGGCTGGAGGACGATGTATTGAATCGCGACGCAAATTGTGTGTTCCATCGTCATTAAGAGGCTCAGAACGTTACAATTAACTGTCAGTTTTGCTTCGTTTTCGGAAAACTAGACTCACAGGAGAACGACCATAACGTGCCCGAGGCAGCAAGAGACCCTTGGAGACAGGGCGGCTGTAGGACGATGTATTGAATCGCGCCACAATTTGTGTGTTCCATCGTCATTAAGAGGCTCTGAACGTTACAATTAACTGTCAGTTTTACATCGGATTCGAAAATCTAGACTCACAGGAGAACGACCATAAGGTGCCCGAGGCAGCACTAGACCCTTGGAGACAAGTCGGCTGGAGGACGATGTATTGAATCGCGACGCAATTTTAGTGTTCCATCGTCTTTAAGAGGCTCTGAACGTTACAATTAACTGTCAGTTTTGCGTCGGATACGAAAATCTAGACTCACAGGAGAACGACCATAAGGTGCCCGAGGCAGCATTAGTTCCTTGGAGACAAGTCGGCTGGAGGACGATGTATTGAATCGCGACGCAATTTGTGTGTTCCATCTTCATTAAGAGGCTCTGGACGTTACAATTAACTGTCAGTTTTGCGTCGGATTCGAAAATCTAGACTCACAGGAGAACGACCATGAGGTGCCCGAGGCAGCACTAGACCCTTGGAAACAAGTCGGCTGGAGGACGATGTATTGAATCGCGACGCAATTTGTGTGTTCCATCGTCATTAAGAGGCTCTGAACGTTACAATTAACTGTCAGTTTTGCGCCGGATTCGAAAAACTATACTCCTAGGAGAACGACCAAAAGGTGCCTGGGGCAGCAATAGTACCTCGGAGACAATTCGGCTGGAGGACGATGTATTGAATCGCGACGCAATTTGTGTGTTCCATCGTCATTAACAGGCTCTGAACGTTACAATTAACTGTCAGTTTTGCGTCGGATTCGAAAATCTAAACTCACAGGAGAACGACGATAAGGTTGCCGAGGCAGCTATAGACCCTTGGAGACAAGTCGGCTGGAGGACGATGTATTGAATCGCGACGAAAATTGTGTGTTCCATCGTCATTATCAGGCTCAGAACGTTACAATTAACTCTCAGTTTTGCGTCGGATTCGAAAATCTAGACTCACAGGAGAACGACCATAAGGTGCCCGAGGCAGCACTAGACCCTTGGAGACAAGTCGGCTGGAGGACGATGTATTGGATCGCGACGCAATTTGTGTGTTCCATCGTCATTAAGAGGCTCTGAACGTTACAATTAACTGTCAGTTTTGCGTCGGATTCGAAAATCTAGACTCACAGGAGAACGACCATGAGGTGCCCGAGGCAGCACTAGACCCTTGGAGACAAGTCGGCTGGAGGACGATGTATTGAATCGCGACGCAATTTGTGTGTTCCATCGTCATTAAGAGGCTCTGAACGTTACAATTAACTGTCAGTTTTGCGCCGGATTCGAAAAACTATACTCCTAGGAGAACGACCAAAAGGTGCCCGGGGCAGCAATAGTACCTCGGAGACAATTCGGCTGGAGGACGATGTATTGAATCGCGACGCAATTTGTGTGTTCCATCGTCATTAAGAGGCTCTGAACGTTACAATTAACTGTCAGTTTTGCGTCGGATTCGAAAAACTAAACTCACAGGAGAACGACGTTAAGGTGCCCGAGGCAGCAATAGACCCTTGGAGACAAGTCGGCTGGAGGACGATGTATTGAATCGCGACGCAAATTGTGTGTTCCATCGTCATTATCAGGCTCTGAACGTTACTATTAACTGTCAGTTTTGCGTCGTTTTCGGAAATCTAGACTCACTGGAGAACGACCATAACGTGCCCGAGGCAGCAAGAGACCCTTGGAGACAGGGGGGCTGTAGGACGATGTATTGAATCGCGTCACAATTTGTTTGTTCCATTGTCATTAAGAGGCTCTGAACGTTACAATTAACTGTCAGGTTTGCGTCGGATTCGAAAATCTAGACTCACAGGAGAACGACGATAAGGTGCCCGAGGCAGCACTAGACCCTTGGAGACATGTCGGTTGGAGGACAATGTATTGAATCGCGACGCAATTAGTGTGTTCCATCGTCATTAACAGGCTCTGAACTTTACAATTAACTGTCAGTTTTGCGTCGGTTTCGAAAAACTAAACTCACAGGAGAACGACGATAAGGTGCCCGCGGCAGCTATAGACCCTTGGAGACAAGTCGGCTGGAGGACGATGTATTGAATCGCGACGCAAATTGTGTGTTTCATCGTCATTATCAGGCTCTGAACGTTACAATTGTCAGTTTTGCGTCGTTTTCGGAAAACTAGACTCACAGGAGAACGACCATAACGTGCCCGAGGCAGCAAGAGACCCTTGGAGACAGGGCGGCTGTAGGACGATGTATTGAATCGCGCCACAATTTGTGTGTTCCATCGTCATTAAGAGGCTCTGAACGTTACAATTAGCTGTCAGTTTTGAGTCGGATTCGAAAATCTAGACTCACAGGAGAACGACCATGAGGTACCCGAGGCATCACTAGACCGTTGGAGACAAGTCGGCTGGAGGACGATGTATTGAATCGCGACGCAATCTGTGTGTTCCATCGTCATTAAGAGGCTCCGAAAGTTACAATTAACTGTCAGTTTTGCGTCGGATTCGAAAATCTAGACTCACAGGAGAACGACCATAAGGTGCCCGAGGCAGCACTAGACCCTTGGAGACAAGTCGGCTGGAGGACGATGTATTGAATCGCGACGCAATTTGTGTGTTCCATCGTCATTAAGAGGCTCTGAACGTTACAATTAACTGTCAGTTTTGCGTCTGATTCGAAAATGTAGACTCACAGGAGAACGACCATAAGGTGCCCGAGGCAGCAATAGACCCTTGGAGACAATTCGGCTGGAGGACGATGTATTGAATCGCGACGAAAATTGTGTGTTCCATCGTCATTATCAGGCTCAGAACGTTACAATTAACTGTCAGTTTTGCGTCGGATTCGAAAATGTAGACTCACAGCAGAACGACCATAAGGTGCCCGAAGCAGCACTAGACCCTTGGAGATAAGTCGGCTGGAGGACGATGTATTGAATCGCGACGCAATTTTAGTGTTCCATCGTCATTAAGAGGCTCTGAACGTTACAATTAACTGTCAGTTTTGCGTCGGATTCGAAAATCTAGACTCACAGGAGAACGACCATAAGGTGCCCGAGGCAGCACTAGACCCTTAGAGACAAGTCGGCTGGAGGACGATGTATTGAATCGCGACGCAATTTGTGTGTTCCATCGTTATTAAGAGGCTCTGAACGTTACAATTAACTTTCAGTTTTGCGCCGGATTCGAAAAACTACACTCCTAGGAGAACGACCAAAAGGTGCCCGGGGCAGCAATAGTACCTCGGAGACAATTCGGCTGGAGGACGATGTATTGAATCGCGACGCAATTTGTGTGTTCCATCGTCATTAACAGGCTCTGAACGTTACAATTAACTGTCAGTTTTGCGTCGGATTCGATAAACTAAACTCACAGGAGAACGACGATAAGGTGCCCGAGGCAGCTATAGACCCTTGGAGATAAGTCGGCTGGAGGACGATGTATTGAATCGCGACGCAATTTGTGTGTTCCATCGTCATTAAGAGGCTCTGAACGTTACAATTAACTGTCAGTTTTGCGTCGGATTCGAAAATCTAGACTCACAGGAGAACGACCATAAGGTGCCCGAGGCAGCACTAGACCCTTGGAGACAAGTCGGCTGGAGGACGAAGTATTGAATCGCGACGCAATTTGTGTGTTACATCGTCATTAAGAGGCTCAGAACGTTACAAATAACTGTCAGTTTTGCGTCGGATTCGAAAATATAGACTCACAGGAGAACGACCATAAGGTGCCCGAGGCAGCACTAGACCCTTGGAGACAATTCGGCTGGAGGACGATGTATTGAATCGCGACGCAATTTGTGTGTTCCATCGTCATTAACAGGCTCTGAACGTTACAATTAACTGTCAGTTTTGCGTCGGATTCGCAAAACTAAACTCACAGGAGACCGACGATAAGGTGCCCGAGGCAGCTATAGACCCTTGGAGACAAGTCGGCTGGAGGACGAAGTATTGAATCGCGACGCAATTTGTGTGTTCCATCGTCATTTAGAGGCTCTGAACGTTACAATTAGCTGTCAGTTTTGCGTCGGATTCGAAAATCTAGACTCACAGGAGAACGACCATGAGGTGCCCGAGGCATCACTAGACCGTTGGAGACAAGTCGGCTGGAGGACGATGTATTGAATCGCGACGCAATTTGTGTGTCCCATCGTCATTAAGAGGCTCTGAACGTTACAATTAACTGTCAGTTTTGCGCCGGATTCGACAAAACACTCCTAGGAGAACGACCAAAAGGCACCCGGAGCAGCAATAGTACCTCGGAGACAATTCGGCTGGAGGACGATGTATTGAATCGCGACGCAATTTGTGTGTTCCATCGTCATTAAGAGGCTCCGAACGTTACAATTAACTGTCAGTTTTGCGTCGGATTCGAAAATCTAGACTCACAGGAGAACGACCATAAGGTGCCCGAGGCAGCACTAGACCCTTGGAGACAAGTCGGCTGGAGGACGAAGTATTGAATCGCGACGCATTTTCTGTGTTCCATCGTCATTAAGAGGCTCTGAACGTTACAATTAACTGTCAGTTTTGCGCCTGATTCGATGAACGAGACTCATAGGAGAACGACCAAAAGGTGCCCGGGACAGCAATACTACCTCGGAGACAAGTCGGCTGGAGGACGATGTATTGAATCGCGACGCAAATTGTGTGTTCCATCGTCATTAAGAGGCTCTGAACGTTACAATTAACTGTCAGTTTTGCGTCGTTTTCGGAAAACTAGACTCACAGGAGAACGACCATAACGTGCCCGAGGCAGCAAGAGCCCCTTGGAGACAGGGCGGCTGTAGGACGATGTATTGAATCGCGCCACAATTTGTGTGTTCCATCGTCATTAAGAGGCTCTGAACGTTACAATTAACTGTCAGTTTTACGTCGGATTCGAAAATCTAGACTCACAGGAGAACGACCATAAGGTGCCCGAGGCAGCACTAGACCCTTGGAGACAAGTCGGCTGGAGGACGATGTATTGAATCGCGACGGAATTTGTGTGTTCCATCGTCATTAAGAGGCTCTGAACGTTACAATTCACTGTCAGTTTTGCGTCGGATTCGAAAATCCAAACTCACAGGAGAACGACCATAAGGTGCCCGAGGCAGCACTAGACCCTTGGAGAGAAGTCGGCTGGAGGACGATGTATTGAATCCCGACGCAATTTGTGTGTTCCATCGTCATTAAGAGGCTCTGAACGTTACAATTAACTGTCAGTTTTGCGTCGGATTCGATAAACTAAACTCACAGGAGAACGACGATAAGGTGCCCGAGGCAGCTATAGACCCTTGGAGATAAGTCGGCTGGAGGACGATGTATTGAATCGCGACGCAATTTGTGTGTTCCATCGTCATTAAGAGGCTCTGAACGTTACAATTAACTGTCAGTTTTGCGTCGGATTCGAAAATCTAGACTCACAGGAGAACGACCATAAGGTGCCCGAGGCAGCACTAGACCCTTGGAGACAAGTCGGCTGGAGGACGAAGTATTGAATCGCGACGCAATTTGTGTGTTACATCGTCATTAAGAGGCTCAGAACGTTACAAATAACTGTCAGTTTTGCGTCGGATTCGAAAATATAGACTCACAGGAGAACGACCATAAGGTGCCCGAGGCAGCAAGAGACCCTTGGAGACAATTCGGCTGGAGGACGATGTATTGAATCGCGACGCAATTTGTGTGTTCCATCGTCATTAACAGGCTCTGAACGTTACAATTAACTGTCAGTTTTGTGTCGGATTCGCAAAACTAAACTCACAGGAGAACGACGATAAGGTGCCCGAGGCAGCTATAGACCCTTGGAGACAAGTCGGCTGGAGGACGATGTATTGAATCGCGACGCAATTTGTGTGTTCCATCGTCATTATCAGGCTCAGAACGTTACAATTAACTGTCAGTTTTGCGTCGGATTCGAAAATGTAGACTCACAGGAGAACGACCATAAGGTGCCCGAGGCAGCAATAGACCCTTGGAGACAATTCGGCTGGAGGACGATATATTGAATCGCGACGAAAATTGTGTGTTCCATCGTCATTATCAGGCTCAGAACGTTACAATTAACTGTCAGTTTTGCGTCGGATTCGAAAATCTAGACTCACAGAAGAACGACCATAAGGGGCCCGAGGCAGCACTAGACCCTTGGAGACAAGTCGGCTGGAGGACGAAGTATTGAATCGCGACGCAATTTGTGTGTTCCATCGTCATTAAGAGGCTCTGAACGTTACAATTAACTGTCAGTTTTGCGCCTGATTCGATAAACTAGACTCATAGGAGAACGACCAAAAGGTGCCCGGGACAGCAATACTACCTCGGAGACAAGTCGGCTGGAGGACGATGTATTGAATCGCGACGCAAATTGTGTGTTTCATCGTCATTATCAGGCTCTGAACGTTACAATTAACTGTCAGTTTTGCGTCGTTTTCGGAAAACTACACTCACAGGAGAACGGCCATAACGTGCCCGAGGCAGCAAGAGACCCTTGGAGACAGGGCGGCTGTAGGACGATGTATTGAATCGCGCCACAATTTGTGTGTTCCATCGTCATTAAGAGGCTCTGAACGTTACAATTAGCTGTCAGTTTTGCGTCGGATTCGAAAATCTAGACTCACAGGAGAACGACCATGAGGTGCCCGAGGCATCACTAGACCGTTGGAGACAAGTCGGCTGGAGGACGATGTATTGAATCGCGACGCAATTTGTGTGTCCCATCGTCATTAAGAGGCTCTGAACGTTACAATTAACTGTCAGTTTTGCGCCGGATTCGACAAAACACTCCTAGGAGAACGACCAAAAGGTGCCCGGGGCAGCAATAGTACCTCGGAGACAATTCGGCTGGAGGACGATGTATTGAATCGCGACGCAATTTGTGTGTTCCATCGTCATTAAGAGGCTCCGAACGTTACAATTAACTGTCAGTTTTGCGTCGGATTCGAAAATCTAGACTCACAGGAGAACGACCATAAGGTGCCCGAGGCAGCACTAGACCCTTGGAGACAAGTCGGCTGGAGGACGATGTATTGAATCGCGACGCAATTTGTGTGTTCCATCGTCATTAAGAGGCTCTGAACGTTACAATTAACTGTCAGTTTTGCGTCGGATTCGAAAATGTAGACTCACAGGAGAACGACCATAAGGTGCCCGAGGCAGCAATAGACCCTTGGAGACAATTCGGCTGGAGGACGATGTATTGAATCGCGACGAAAATTGTGTGTTCCATCGTCATTAAGAGGCTCTGAACGTTACAATTAACTGTCAGTTTTGCGTCGGATTCGAAAATCTAGACTCACAGAAGAACGACCATAAGGGGCCCGAGGCAGCACTAGACCCTTGGAGACAAGTCGGCTGGAGGACGAAGTATTGAATCGCGACGCATTTTCTGTGTTCCATCGTCATTAAGAGGCTCTGAACGTTACAATTAACTGTCAGTTTTGCGCCTGATTCGATAAACTAGACTCATAGGAGAACGACCAAAAGGTGCCCGGGACAGCAATACTACCTCGGAGACAAGTCGGCTGGAGGACGATGTATTGAATCGCGACGCAAATTGTGTGTTCCATCGTCATTAAGAGGCTCTGAACGTTACAATTAACTGTCAGTTTTGCGTCGGATTCGAAAATCTAGACTCACAGGAGAACGACCATAAGGTGCCCGAGGCAGCACTAGACCCTTGGAGACAAGTCGGCTGGAGGACGAAGTATTGAATCGCGCCACAATTTGTGTGTTCCATCGTCATTAAGAGGCTCTGAACGTTACAATTAACTGTCAGTTTTACGTCGGATTCGAAAATCTAGACTCACAGGAGAACGACCATGAGGTGCCCGAGGCAGCACTAGACCCTTGGAAACAAGTCGGCTGGAGGACGATGTATTGAATCGCGACGCAATTTGTGTGTTCCATCGTCATTAAGAGGCTCTGAACGTTACAATTAACTGTCAGTTTTGCGCCGGATTCGAAAAACTAGACTCCTAGGAGAACGACCAAAAGGAGCCCGGGGCAGCAATAGTACCTCGGAGACAATTCGGCTGGAGGACGATGTATTGAATCGCGACGCAATTTGTGTATTCCATCGTCATTAACAGGCTCTGTACGTTACAATTAACTGTCAGTTTTGCGTCGGATTCGAAAATCTAAACTCACAGGAGAACGACGATAAGGTTGCCGAGGCAGCTATAGACCCTTGGAGACAAGTCGGCTGGAGGACGATGTATTGAATCGCGACGCAATTTGTGTGTTCCATCGTCATTAAGAGGCTCTGAACGTTACAATTAACTGTCAGTTTTGCGTCGGATTCGAAAATCTAGACTCACAGGAGAACGACCATAAGGTGCCCGAGGCAGCACTAGACCCTTGGATACAAGACGGCTGGAGGACGATGTATTGGATCGCGACGCAATTTGTGTGTTCCATCGTCATTAAGAGGCTCTGAACGTTACAATTAACTGTCAGTTTTGCGCCGGATTCGAAAAACTATACTCCTAGGAGAACGACCAAAAGGTGCCCGGGGCAGCAATAGTACCTCGGAGACAATTCGGCTGGAGGACGATGTATTGAATCGCGACGCAATTTGTGTGTTCCATCGTCATTAAGAGGCTCTGAACGTTACAATAAACTGTCAGTTTTGCGTCGGATTCGAAAAACTAAACTCACAGGAGAACGACGATAAGGTGCCCGAGGCAGCAATAGACCCTTGGAGACAAGTCGGCTGGAGGACGATGTATTGAATCGCGACGCAATTTGTGTGTTCCATCGTCATTAAGAGGCTCTGAACGTTACTATTAACTGTCAGTTTTGCGTCGTTTTCGGAAATCTAGACTCACTGGAGAACGACCATAACGTGCCCGAGGCAGCAAGAGACCCTTGGAGACAGGGGGGCTGTAGGACGATGTATTGAATCGCGCCACAATTTGTGTGTTCCATTGTCATTAAGAGGCTCTGAACGTTACAATTAACTGTCAGGTTTGCGTCGGATTCGAAAATCTAGACTCACAGGAGAACCTCCATAAGGTGCCCGAGGCAGCACTAGACCCTTGGAGACATGTCGGTTGGAGGATGATGTATTGAATCGCGACGCAATTAGTGTGTTCCATCGTCATTAACAGGCTCTGAACGTTACAATTAACTGTCAGTTTTGCGTCGGTTTCGAAAAACTAAACCCACAGGAGAACGACGATAAGGTGCCCGCGGCAGCTATAGACCCTTGGAGACAAGTCGGCTGGAGGACGATGTATTGAATCGCGACGCAATTTGTGTGTTCCATCGTCATTAATAGGCTCTGAACGTTATAATTAACTGTCAGTTTTGCGCCGGATTCGAAAAACTATACTCCTAGTAGAACGACCAAAAGATGCCCGGGGCAGCAATAATAGTACCTCGGAGACAATTCGGCTGGAGGACGATGTATTGAATCGCGACGCAATTTGTGTGTTCCATCGTCATTAAGAGGCTCTGGACGTTACAATTAACTGTCAGTTTTGCGTCGGATTCGAAAATCTAGACTCACAGGAGAACGACCATAAGGTGCCCGACGCAGCACTAGACCCTTGGAGACAAGTCGGCTAGAGGACGATGTATTGAATCGCGACGCAATTTGTGTGTTCCATCGTCATTAAGAGGCTCTGAACGTTACAATTAACTGTCAGTTTTGCTGTCGGATTCGAATATCTAGACTCACAGGAGAACGACCATAAGGTGCCCGAGTCAGCACTAGACCCTTGGTGACAAGTCGGCTGGAGGACGATGTATTGAATCCCGACGCAATTTGTGTGTTCCATCGTCATTAAGAGGCTCCGAACGTTACAATTAACTGTCAGTTTTGAGCCGGATTCGAAAAACTATACTCCTAGGAGAACGATCAAAAGGTGCCCGGGGCAGCAATAGTACCTCGGAGACAATTCGGCTGGAGGACGCTGTATTGAATCGCGACGCAATTTGTGTGTTCCATCGTCATTAACAGGCTCTGAAAGTTACAATTAACTGTCAGTTTTGCGTCGGATTCGAAAAACTAAACTCACAGGAGAACGACCATAAGGTGCCCGAGGCAGCACTAGTTCCTTGGAGACAAGTCGGCTGGAGGACGATGTATTGAATCGCGACGCAATTTGTGTGTTCCATCTTCATTAAGAGGCTCTGGACGTTACAATTAACTGTCAGTTTTGCGTCGGATTCGAAAATCTAGACTCACAGGAGAACGACCATGAGGTGCCCGAGGCAGCACTAGACCCTTGGAGACAAGTCGGCTGGAGGACGATGTATTGAATCGCGACGCAATTTGTGTGTTCCATCGTCATTAAGAGGCTCTGAACGTTACAATTAACTGTCAGTTTTGCGCCGGGTTCGAAAAACTATACTCCTAGGAGAACGACCAAAAGGTGCCCGGGGCAGCAATAGTACCTCGGAGACAATTCGGCTGGAGGACGATGTATTGAATCGCGACGCAATTTGTGTGTTCCATCGTCATTAACAGGCTCTGAACGTTACAATTAACTGTCAGTTTTGTTCGGATACGAAAATCTAAACTCACAGGAGAACGACGATAGGGTTGCCGAGGCAGCTATAGACCCTTGGAGACAAGTCGGCTGGAGGACGATGTATTGAATCGCGACGCAATTTGTGTGTTCCATCGTCATTAAGAGGCTCTGAACGTTACAATTAACTGTCAGTTTTGCGTCGGATTCGAATATCTAGACTCACAGGAGAACGACCATAAGGTGCCTGAGGCAGCACTAGACCCTTGGATACAAGTCGGCTGGAGAGCGATGTATTGAATCGCGACGCAATTTGTGTGTTCCATCGTCATTAAGAGGCTCTGAACGTTACAATTAACTGTCAGTTTTGCGTCGGATTCGAAAATCTAGACTCACAGGAGAACGACCATGAAGTGCCCGAGGCAGCACTAGACCCTTGGAGACAAGTCGGCTGGAGGACGATGTATTGAATCGCGATGCAATTTGTGTGTTCCATCGTCATTAAGAGGCTCTGAACGTTACAATTAACTGTCAGTTTTGCGCCGGATTCGAAAAACTAAACTCCTAGGAGAACGACCAAAAGGTGCCCGGGGCAGCAATAGTACCTCGGAGACAATTCGGCTGGAGGACGATGTATTGAAACGCGACGCAATTTGTGTGTTCCATCGTCATTAAGAGGCTCTGAACGTTACAATTAACTGTCAGTTTTGCGTCGGATTCGAAAAACTAAACTCACAGGAGAACGACGATAAGGTGCCCGAGGCAGCAATAGACCCTTGGAGACAAGTCGGCTGGAGGACGATGTATTGAATCGCGACGCAATTTGTGTGTTCCATCGTCATTAAGAGGCTCTGAACGTTACAATTAACTGTCAGTTTTGCGCCGGATTCGATAAACTAGACTCATATGAGAACGACCAAAAGGTGCCGGGGACAGCAATACTACCTCGGAGACAAGTCGGCTGGAGGACGATGTATTGAATCGCGACGCAAATTGTGTGTTCCATCGTCATTATCAGGCTCTGAACGTTACTATTAACTGTCAGTTTTGCGTCGTTTTCGGTAATCTAGACTCACTGGAGAACGACCATAACGTGCCCGAGGCAGCAAGAGACCCTTGGAGACAGGGGGGCTGTAGGACGATGTATTGAATCGTGCTACAATTTGTGTGTTCCATCGTCATTAAGAGGCTCTGAACGTTACAATTAACTGTCAGTTTTGCGTCGGATTCGAAAATCTAGACTCACAGGAGAACGACCATAAGGTGCCCGAGGCAGCACTAGACCCTTGGAGACATGTCGGTTGGAGGACGATGTACTGAATCGCGACGCAATTAGTGTGTTCCATCGTCATTAACAGGCTCTGAACGTTACAATTAACTGTCAGTTTTGCGTCGGTTTCGAAAAACTAAACTCACAGGAGAACGACGATAAGGTGCCCGCGGCAGCTATAGACCCTTGGAGACAAGTCGGCTGGAGGACGATGTATTGAATCGCGACGGAATTTGTGTGTTCCATCGTCATTATGAGGCTCTGAACGTTATAATTAACTGTCAGTTTTGCGCCGGATTCGAAAAACTATACTCCTAGGAGAACGACCAAAAGGTGCCCGGGGCAGCAATAATAGTACCTCGGAGACAATTCGGCTGGAGGACGATGTATTGAATCGCGACGCAATTTGTGTGTTCCATCGTCATTAAGAGGCTCTGAACGTTACAATTAACTGTCAGTTTTGCGTCGGATTCGAAAATCTAGACTCACAGCCGAACACCTATAAGGTGCCCGAAGCAGCACAAGACCCTTGGAGACAAGTCGGCTGGAGGACGATGTATTGAATCGCGACGCACTTTGTGTGTTCCATCATCATTAAGAGGCTCTGAACGTTACAATTAACTGTCAGTTTTGCGTCGGATTCGACAATCTAGACTCACAGGAGAACGACCATAAGGTGCCCGAGGCAGCACTAGACCCTTGGAGACAAGTCGGCTGGAGGACGAAGTATTGAATCGCGACGCAATTTGTGTGTTCCATCGTCATTATGAGGCTATGAACGTTACAATTAACTGTCAGTTTTGCGCCGGATTCGAAAAACTATACTCCTAGGAGAACGACCAAAAGGTGCCCGGGGCAGCAATAGTACCTCGCAGACAATTCTGCTGGAGGACGATGTATTGAATCGCGACGCAATTTGTGTGTTCCATCGTCATTAACAGGCTCTGAACGTTACAATTAACTGTCAGTTTTGCGTCGGTTTCGAAAAACTAAACTCACAGGAGAACGACGATAAGGTGCCCGAATCAGCTATAGAACCTTCGAGACAAGTCGGCTGGAGGACGATGTATTGAATCGCGACGCAATTTGTGTGTTCCATCGTCATTAAGAGGCTCTGAACGTTATAATTAACTGTCAGTTTTGCGCCGGATTCGAAAAACTATACTCCTAGGAGAACGACCAAAAGGTGCCCGGGGCAGCAATAGTACCTCGGAGACAATTCGGCTGGAGGACGATGTATTGAATCGCGACGCAAAATGTGTGTTCCATCGTCATTAAGAGGCTCTGAACGTTACAATTAACTGTCAGTTTTGCGTCGGATTCGAAAATCTAGACTCACAGCCGATCGACCATAAGGTGCCCGAAGCAGCACTAGACCCTTGGAGACAAGTCGGCTGGAGGACGATGTATTGAATCGCAACGCAATTTGTGTGTTCCATCGTCATTAAGAGGCTCTGAACGTTACAATTAACTGTCAGTTTTGCGTCGCATTCGAAAATCTAGAGTCACAGGAGAACGACCATAAGGTGCCCGAGGTAGCACTAGACCCTTGGAGACAAGTCGGCTGGAGGACGATGTATTGAATCGCAACGCAATTTGTGTGTTCCATCGTCATTAAGAGGCTCTGAACGTTACAATTAACTGTCAGTTTTGCGCCGCATTCGAAAAACTATACTCCTAGGAGAACGACCAAAAGGTGCCCGGGGCAGCAATAGTACCTCGGAGACAATTCGGCTGGAGGACGATGTATTGAATCGCGACGCAATTTGTGTGTTCCATCGTCTTTAACAGGCTCTGAACGTTACAATTAACGGTCAGTTTTGCGTCGGATTCGAAAATCTAGACTCACAGGAGAACGACCATGAGGTGCCCGAGGCAGCACTAGACCCTTGGAGACAAGTCGGCTGGAGGACGATGTATTGAATCGCGACGCAATTTGTGTGTTCCATCGTCATTAAGAGGCTCTGAACGTTACAATTAACTGTCAGTTTTGAGCCGGATTCGAAAAACTATACTCCTAGGAGAACGACCAAAAGGTGCCCGGGGCAGCAATAGTACCTCGGAGACAATTCGGCTGGAGGACGCTGTATTGAATCGCGACGCAATTTGTGTGTTCCATCGTCATTAACAGGCTCTGAAAGTTACAATTAACTGTCAGTTTTGCGTCGGATTCGAAAAACTAAACTCACAGGAGAACGACGATAAGGTGCCCGAGGAAGCTATAGACCCTTGGAGACAAGTCGGCTGGTGGACGATGTATTGAATCGCGACGCAATTTTAGTGTTCCATCGTCTTTAAGAGGCTCTGAACGTTACAATTAACTGTCAGTTTTGCGTCGGATTCGGATATCTAGACTCACAGGAGAACGACCATAAGGTGCCCGAGGCAGCACTAGTTCCTTGGAGACAAGTCGGCTGGAGGACGATGTATTGAATCACGACGCAATTTGTGTGTTCCATCTTCATTAAGAGGCTCTGGACGTTACAATTAACTGTCAGTTTTGCGTCGGATTCGAAAATCTAGACTCACAGGAGAACGACCATGAGGTGCCCGAGGCAGCACTAGACCCTTGGAGACAAGTCGGCTGGAGGACGATGTATTGAATCGCGACGCAATTTGTGTGTTCCATCGTCATTAAGAGGCTCTGAACGTTACAATTAACTGTCAGTTTTGCGTCGGATTCGAAAATCTAGACTCACAGGAGAACGACCATAAGGTGCCCGAGGCAGCACTAGACCCTTGGATACAAGTCGGCTGGAGGACGATGTATTGAATCGCGACGTAATTTGTGTGTTCCATCGTCATTAAGAGGCTCTGAACGTTACAATTAACTGTCAGTTTTGCGTCGGATTCGAAAATCTAGACTCACAGGAGAACGACCATGAAGTGCCCGAGGCAGCACTAGACCCTTGGAGACAAGTCGGCTGGAGGACGATGTATTGAATCGCGACGCAATTTGTGTGTTCCATCGTCATTAAGAGGCTCTGAACGTTACAATTAACTGTCAGTTTTGCGCCGGATTCGAAAAACTATACTCCTAGGAGAACGACCAAAAGGTGCCCGGGGCAGCAATAGTACCTCGGAGACAATTCGGCTGGAGGACGATGTATTGAATCGCGATGCAATTTGTGTGTTCCATCGTCATTAAGAGGCTCTGAACGTTACAATTAACTGTCAGTTTTGCGTCGGATTCGAGAAACTAAACTCACAGGAGAACGACCATAAGGTGCCCGAGGCAGCAATAGACCCTTGGAGACAAGTCGGCTGGAGGACGATGTATTGAATCGCGACGCAATTTGTGTGTTCCATCGTCATTAAGAGGCTCTGAACGTTACAATTAACTGTCAGTTTTGCGCCGGATTCGATAAACTAGACTCATATGAGAACGACCAAAAGGTGCCGGGGACAGCAATACTACCTCGGAGACAAGTCGGCTGGAGGACGATGTATTGAATCGCGACGCAAATTGTGTGTTCCATCGTCATTATAAGGCTCTGAACGTTACTATTAACTGTCAGTTTTGCGTCGTTTCCGGTAATCTAGACTCACTGGAGAACGAACATAACGTGCCCGAGGCAGCAAGAGACCCTTGGAGACAGGGGGGCTGTAGGACGATGTATTGAATCGCGCTACAATTTGTGTGTTCCATCGTCATTAAGAGGCTCTGAACGTTACAATTAACTGTCAGTTTTGCGTCGGATTCGAAAATCTAGACTCACAGGAGAACGACCATAAGGTGCCCGAGGCAGCACTAGTCCCTTGGAGACATGTCGGTTGGAGGACGATGTACTGAATCGCGACGCAATTAGTGTGTTCCATCGTCATTAACAGGCTCTGAACGTTACAATTAACTGTCAGTTTTGCGTCGGTTTCGAAAAACTAAACTCACAGGAGAACGACGATAAGGTGCCCGCGGCAGCTATGGACCCTTGGAGACAAGTCGGCTGGAGGACGATGTATTGAATCGCGACGGAATTTGTGTGTTCCATCGTCATTATGAGGCTCTGAACGTTATAATTAACTGTCAGTTTTGCGCCGGATTCGAAAAACTATACTCCTAGGAGAACGACCAAATGGTGCCCGGGGCAGCAATAATAGTACCTCGGAGACAATTCGGCTGGAGGACGATGTATTGAATCGCGACGCAATTTGTGTGTTCCATCGTCATTAAGAGGCTCTGAACGTTGCAATTAACTGTCAGTTTTGCGTCGGATTCGAAAATCAAGACTCACAGCCGAACACCCATAAGGTGCCCGAAGCAGCACAAGACCCTTGGAGACAAGTCGGCTGGAGGACGATGTATTGAATCGCGACGCACTTTGTGTGTTCCATCATCATTAAGAGGCTCTGAACGTTACAATTAACTGTCAGTTTTGCGTCGGATTCGAAAATCTAGACTCACAGGAGAACGACCATAAGGTGCCCGAGGCAGCACTAGACCCTTGGAGACAAGTCGGCTGGAGGACGATGTATTGAATCGCGACGCAATTTGTGTGTTCCATCGTCATTATGAGGCTATGAACGTTACAATTAACTGTCAGTTTTGCGCCGGATTCGAAAAACTATACTCCTAGGAGAACGACCAAAAGGTGCCCGGGGCAGCAATAGTACCTCGCAGACAATTCGGCTGGAGGACGATGTATTGAATCGCGACGCAATTTGTGTGTTCCATCGTCATTAACAGGCTCTGAACGTTACAATTAACTGTCAGTTTTGCGTCGGTTTCGAAAAACTAAACTCACAGGAGAACGACGATAAGGTGCCCGAAACAGCTATAGACCCTTGGAGACAAGTCGGCTGGAGGACGATGTATTGAATCGCGACGCAATTTGTGTGTTCCATCGTCATTAAGAGGCTCTGAACGTTATAATTAACTGTCAGTTTTGCGCCTGATTTGAAAAACTATACTGCTAGGAGAACTACCAAAAGTTGCCCGGGGCAGCAATAGTACCTCGGAGACAATTCGGCTGGAGGACGATGTATTGAATCGCGACGCAAAATGTGTGTTCCATCGTCATTAAGAGGCTCTGAATGTTACAATTAACTGTCAGTTTTGCGTCGGATTCGAAAATCTAGACTCACAGCCGATCGACCATAAGGTGCCCGAAGCAGCACTAGACCCTTGGAGACAAGTCGGCTGGAACGATGTATTGAATCGCGACGCAATTTGTGTGTTCCATCGTCATTAAGAGGCTCTGAACGTTACAATTAACTGTCAGTTTTGCGCCGGATTCGAAAAACAATACTCCTAGGAGAACGACCAAAAGGTGCCCGGGGCAGCAATAGTACCTCGGAGACAATTCCGCTGGAGGACGATGTATTGAATCGCGACGCAATTTGTGTGTTCCATCGTCATTAAGAGGCTCTGAACGTTACAATTAAGTGTCAGTTTTGCGTCGGATTCGAAAATCTAGACTCACAGGAGAACGACCATAAGGTGCCCGAGGCAGCACTAGACCCTTGGAGACAAGTCGGCTGGAGGACGATGTATTGAATCGCGACGCAATTTGTGTGTTCCATCGTCATTAAGAGGCTCTGAAAGTTACAATTAACTGTCAGTTTTGCGTCGGATTCGAAAAACTAAACTCACAGGAGAACGACGATAAGGTGCCCGAGGAAGCTATAGACCCTTGGAGACAAGTCGGCTGGTGGACGATGTATTGAATCGCGACGCAATTTTAGTGTTCCATCGTCTTTAAGAGGCTCTGAACGTTACAATTAACTGTCAGTTTTGCGTCGGATTCGGATATCTAGACTCACAGGAGAACGACCATAAGGTGCCCGAGGCAGCACTAGTTCCTTGGAGACAAGTCGGCTGGAGGACGATGTATTGAATCACGACGCAATTTGTGTGTTCCATCTTCATTAAGAGGCTCTGGACGTTACAATTAACTGTCAGTTTTGCGTCGGATTCGAAAATCTAGACTCACAGGAGAACGACCATGAGGTGCCCGAGGCAGCACTAGACCCTTGGAGACAAGTCGGCTGGAGGACGATGTATTGAATCGCGACGCAATTTGTGTGTTCCATCGTCATTAAGAGGCTCTGAACGTTACAATTAACTGTCAGTTTTGCGTCGGATTCGAAAATCTAGACTCACAGGAGAACGACCATAAGGTGCCCGAGGCAGCACTAGACCCTTGGATACAAGTCGGCTGGAGGACGATGTATTGAATCGCGACGTAATTTGTGTGTTCCATCGTCATTAAGAGGCTCTGAACGTTACAATTAACTGTCAGTTTTGCGTCGGATTCGAAAATCTAGACTCACAGGAGAACGACCATGAAGTGCCCGAGGCAGCACTAGACCCTTGGAGACAAGTCGGCTGGAGGACGATGTATTGAATCGCGACGCAATTTGTGTGTTCCATCGTCATTAAGAGGCTCTGAACGTTACAATTAACTGTCAGTTTTGCGCCGGATTCGAAAAACTAT
The DNA here is from genome assembly GCF_023898315.1 of Schistocerca nitens. NCBI lineage: Eukaryota > Metazoa > Arthropoda > Insecta > Orthoptera > Acrididae > Schistocerca > Schistocerca nitens. The sequence goes on along the minus strand of NC_064623.1, from coordinate 234,030,556 downwards.
ACTCCTAGGAGAACGACCAAAAGGTGCCCGGGGCAGCAATAGTACCTCGGAGACAATTCGGCTGGAGGACGATGTATTGAATCGCGACGCAATTTGTGTGTTCCATCGTCATTAAGAGGCTCTGAACGTTACAATTAACTGTCAGTTTTGCGTCGGATTCGAGAAACTAAACTCACAGGAGAACGACCATAAGGTGCCCGAGGCAGCAATAGACCCTTGGAGACAAGTCGGCTGGAGGACGATGTATTGAATCGCGACGCAATTTGTGTGTTCCATCGTCATTAAGAGGCTCTGAACGTTACAATTAACTGTCAGTTTTGCGCCGGATTCGATAAACTAGACTCATATGAGAACGACCAAAAGGTGCCGGGGACAGCAATACTACCTCGGAGACAAGTCGGCTGGAGGACGATGTATTGAATCGCGACGCAAATTGTGTGTTCCATCGTCATTATCAGGCTCTGAACGTTACTATTAACTGTCAGTTTTGCGTCGTTTCCGGTAATCTAGACTCACTGGAGAACGAACATAACGTGCCCGAGGCAGCAAGAGACCATTGGAGACAGGGGGGCTGTAGGACGATGTATTGAATCGCGCTACAATTTGTGTGTTCCATCGTCATTAAGAGGCTCTGAACGTTACAATTAACTGTCAGTTTTGCGTCGGATTCGAAAATCTAGACTCACAGGAGAACGACCATAAGGTGCCCGAGGCAGCACTAGTCCCTTGGAGACATGTCGGTTGGAGGACGATGTACTGAATCGCGACGCAATTAGTGTGTTCCATCGTCATTAACAGGCTCTGAACGTTACAATTAACTGTCAGTTTTGCGTCGGTTTCGAAAAACTAAACTCACAGGAGAACGAAGATAAGGTGCCCGCGGCAGCTATGGACCCTTGGAGACAAGTCGGCTGGAGGACGATGTATTGAATCGCGACGGAATTTGTGTGTTCCATCGTCATTATGAGGCTCTGAACGTTATAATTAACTGTCAGTTTTGCGCCGGATTCGAAAAACTATACTCCTAGGAGAACGACCAAATGGTGCCCGGGGCAGCAATAATAGTACCTCGGAGACAATTCGGCTGGAGGACGATGTATTGAATCGCGACGCAATTTGTGTGTTCCATCGTCATTAAGAGGCTCTGAACGTTGCAATTAACTGTCAGTTTTGCGTCGGATTCGAAAATCAAGACTCACAGCCGAACACCCATAAGGTGCCCGAAGCAGCACAAGACCCTTGGAGACAAGTCGGCTGGAGGACGATGTATTGAATCGCGACGCACTTTGTGTGTTCCATCATCATTAAGAGGCTCTGAACGTTACAATTAACTGTCAGTTTTGCGTCGGATTCGAAAATCTAGACTCACAGGAGAACGACCATAAGGTGCCCGAGGCAGCACTAGACCCTTGGAGACAAGTCGGCTGGAGGACGATGTATTGAATCGCGACGCAATTTGTGTGTTCCATCGTCATTATGAGGCTATGAACGTTACAATTAACTGTCAGTTTTGCGCCGGATTCGAAAAACTATACTCCTAGGAGAACGACCAAAAGGTGCCCGGGGCAGCAATAGTACCTCGCAGACAATTCGGCTGGAGGACGATGTATTGAATCGCGACGCAATTTGTGTGTTCCATCGTCATTAACAGGCTCTGAACGTTACAATTAACTGTCAGTTTTGCGTCGGTTTCGAAAAACTAAACTCACAGGAGAACGACGATAAGGTGCCCGAAACAGCTATAGACCCTTGGAGACAAGTCGGCTGGAGGACGATGTATTGAATCGCGACGCAATTTGTGTGTTCCATCGTCATTAAGAGGCTCTGAACGTTATAATTAACTGTCAGTTTTGCGCCTGATTTGAAAAACTATACTGCTAGGAGAACTACCAAAAGTTGCCCGGGGCAGCAATAGTACCTCGGAGACAATTCGGCTGGAGGACGATGTATTGAATCGCGACGCAAAATGTGTGTTCCATCGTCATTAAGAGGCTCTGAATGTTACAATTAACTGTCAGTTTTGCGTCGGATTCGAAAATCTAGACTCACAGCCGATCGACCATAAGGTGCCCGAAGCAGCACTAGACCCTTGGAGACAAGTCGGCTGGAACGATGTATTGAATCGCGACGCAATTTGTGTGTTCCATCGTCATTAAGAGGCTCTGAACGTTACAATTAACTGTCAGTTTTGCGCCGGATTCGAAAAACAATACTCCTAGGAGAACGACCAAAAGGTGCCCGGGGCAGCAATAGTACCTCGGAGACAATTCCGCTGGAGGACGATGTATTGAATCGCGACGCAATTTGTGTGTTCCATCGTCATTAAGAGGCTCTGAACGTTACAATTAAGTGTCAGTTTTGCGTCGGATTCGAAAATCTAGACTCACAGGAGAACGACCATAAGGTGCCCGAGGCAGCACTAGACCCTTGGAGACAAGTCGGCTGGAGGACGATGTATTGAATCGCGACGCAATTTGTGTGTTCCATCGTCATTAAGAGGCTCTGAACGTTACAATTAACTGTCAGTTTTGCGTCGGATTCGGAAATCTAGACTCAAAGGAGAACGACCATGAGGTGCCCGAGGCAGCACTAGACCCTTGGAGACAAGTCGGCTGTAGGACGATGTATTGAATCGCGACGCAATTTGTGTGTTCCATCGTGATTAAGAGGCTATGAAAGTTACAATTAACTGTCAGTTTTGCGCCGGATTCGAAAAACAATACTGCTAGGAGAACGACCAAAAGGTGCCCCGGGCAGCAATAGTACCTCGGAGACAATTCCGCTGGAGGACGATGTATTGAATCGCGACGCAATTTGTGTGTTCCATCGTCATTAAGAGGCTCTGAACGTTACAATTAACTGTCAGTTTTGCGCCGGGTTCGAAAAACTATACTCCTAGGAGAACGACCAAAAGGTGCCCGGGGCAGCAATAGTACCTCGGAGACAATTCGGCTGGAGGACGATGAATTGAATCGCGACGCAATTTGTGTGTTCCATCGTCATTAAGAGGCTCTGAACGTTACAATTAACTGTCGGTTTTGCTTCGGATACGAAAATCTAAACTCACAGGAGAACGACGATAGGGTTGCCGTGGCAGCTATAGACCCTTGGAGACAAGTCGGCTGGAGGACGATGTATTGAATCGCGACGCAATTTGTGTGTTCCATCGTCATTAAGAGGCTCTGAACGTTACAATTAACTGTCAGTTTTGCGCCGGATTCGAAAAACTATTCTCCTAGGATAACGACCAAAAGGTGCCCGGGGCTGCAATAGTACCTCGGAGACAATTCGGCTGGAGGACGATGTATTGAATCGCGACGCAATTTGTGTGTTCCATCGTCATTAACAGGCTCTGAACGTTACAATTAACTGTCAGTTATGCGTCGGATTCGCAAAACTAAACTCTCAGGAGAACGACGATAAGGTGCCCGAGGCATCTATAGACCCTTGGAGACAAGTCGGCTGGAGGACGATGTATTGAATCGCGACGCAATTTGTGTGTTCCATCGTCATTAAGAGGCTCTGAAAGTTACAATTAACTGTCAGTTTTGCGTCGGATTCGAAAATCTAGACTCACAGGAGAACGACCATAAGGTGCCCGAGGCAGCACTAGACCCTTGGAGACATGTCGGCTGGAGGACGATGTATTGAATCGCGACGCAATTTGTGTGTTCCATCGTCATTAAGAGGCTCTGAACGTTACAATTAACTGTCAGTTTTGCGCCGGATTCGAAAAACTATACTCCTAGGAGAACGACCAAAAGGTGCCCGGGGCAGCAATAGTACCTCGGAGACAATTCGGCTGGAGGACGATGTATTGAATCGCGACGCAATTTGTGTGTTCCATCGTCATTAAGAGGCTCTGAACGTTACAATTAACTGTCAGTTTTGCGTCGGATTCGCAAAACTAAACTCACAGGAGAACGACGATAACGTGCCCGAGGCAGCTATAGACCCTTGGAGACAAGTCGGCTGGAGGACGATGTATTGAATCGCGACGCAATTTGTGTGTTCCATCGTCATTAAGAGGCTCTGAACGTTACAATTAAGTGTCAGTTTTGCGTCGGATTCGAAAATCTAGACTCACAGGAGAACGACCATTAGGTGCCCGAGGCAGCAATAGACCCTTGGAGACAAGTCGGCTGGAGGACGAAGTATTGAATCGCGACGCAATTTGTGTGTTCCATCGTCATTAAGAGGCTCTGAACGTTACAATTAACTGTCAGTTTTGCGCCGGATTCGAAAAACAATACTCCTAGGAGAACGACCAAAATGTGCCCGGGGCAGCAATAGTACCTCGGAGACAATTCGGCTGGAGGACGATGTATTAAATCGCGACGCAATTTGTGTGTTCCATCGTCATTAACAGGCTCTGAACGTTACAATTAACTGTCAGTTTTGCGTCGGATTCGAAAAACTAAACTCACAGGAGAACGACGATAAGGTAACCGAGGCAGCTATAAACCCTTGGAGACAAGTCGGCTGGAGGACGATGTATTGAATCGCGACGCAATTTGTGTGTTCCATCGTCATTAAGAGGCTCTGGACGTTACAAATAACTGTCAGTTTTGCGTCGGATTCGAAAATCTAGACTCACAGGAGAACGACCATAAGGTGCCCGAGGCAGCACTAGACCCTTGGAGACAAGTCGGCTGGAGGACGATGTATTGAATCGCGACGCAATTTGTGTGTTCCATCGTCATTAAGAGGCTCTGAACGTTACAATTAACTGTCAGTTTTGCGCCGGATTCGAAAAACTATTCTCCTAGGAGAACGACCAAAAGGTGCCCGGGGCAGCAATAGTACCTCGGAGACAATTCGGCTGGAGGACGATGTATTGAATCGCGACGCAATTTGTGTGTTCCATCGTCATTAACAGGTTCTGAACGTTACAATTAACTGTCAGTTTTGCGTCGGATTCGCAAAACTAAACTCACAGGAGAACGACGATAAGGTGCCCGAGGTATCTATAGACCCTTGGAGACAAGTCGGCTGGAGGACGATGTATTGAATCGCGACGCAATTTGTGTGTTCCATCGTCATTAAGAGGCTCTGAACGTTACAATTAACTGTCAGTTTTGCGTCGGATTCGAAAATGAAGACACTCAGAAGAACGACCATAAGGGGCCCGAGGCAGCACTAGACCCTTGGAGACAAGTCGGCTGGAGGACGAAGTATTGAATCGCGACGCAATTTGTGTGTTCCATCGTCATTAAGAGGCTCTGAACGTTACAATTAACTGTCAGTTTTGCGCCTGATTCGATGAAGTAGACTCATAGGAGAACGACCAAAAGGTGCCCGGGACAGCAATACTACCTCGGAGACAAGTCAGCTGGAGGACGATGTATTGAATCGCGACGCAAATTGTGTGTTCCATCGTCATTATCAGGCTCTGAACGTTACAATTAACTGTCAGTTATGCGTCGTTTTCGGAAAACTAGACTCACAGGAGAACGACCATAACGAGCCCGAGGCAGCAAGAGACCCTTGGAGACAGGGCGGCTGTAGAACGATGTATTGAATCGCGCCACAATTTGTGTGTTCCATCGTCATTAAGAGGCTCTGAACGTTACAATTAACTGTCAGTTTTGCGTCGGATTCGAAAATCTAGACTCACAGGAGAACGACCATAAGGTGCGCGAGGCAGCACTACACCCTTGGAGACAAGTCATCTGGAGGACGATGTATTGAATCGCGACGCAATTTGTGTGTTCCATCGTCATTAAGAGGCTCTGAACGTTACAATTAACTGTCAGTCTTGCGTCGGATTCGAAAATCTAGACTTACAGGAGAACGACCATGAGGTGCCCGAGGCACCCTTGGAGACAAGTCGGCTGGAGGACGATGTATTGAATCGCGACGCAATTTGTGTGTTCCATCGTGATTAAGAGGCTCTGAACGTTACAATTAACTCTCAGTTTTGCGCCGGATTCGAAAAACTATACTCCTAGGAGAACGACTAAAAGGTGCCCGGGGCAGCAATAGTACCTCGGAGACAATTCGGTTGGAGGACGATGTATTGAATCGCGACGCAATTTGTGTGTTCCATCGTCATTAAGAGGCTCTGAACGTTACAATTAACTGTCAGTTTTGCGTCGGATTCGAAAAACTAAACTCACAGGAGAACGACGATAAAGTGCCCGAGGCAGCTATAGACCCTTGGAGACAAGTCGGCTGGAGGACGATGTATTGAATCGCGACGCAATTTGTGTGTTCCATCGTCATTAAGAGGCTCTGAACGTTACAATTAACTGTCAGTTTTGCGTCGGATTCGAAAATCTAGACTCACAGGAGAACGACCATAAGGTGCCCGAGGCAGCACTAGACCCTTGGAGACAAGTCGGCTGGAGGACGATGTATTGAATCGCGACGCAATTTGTGTGTTCCATCGTCATTAAGAGGCTCTGAACGTTACAATTAACTGTCAGTTTTGCGTCGGATTCGAAAAACTAAACTCACAGGAGAACGACGATAAGGTGACCGAGGCAGCCATAGACCCTTGGAGACAAGTCGGCTGGAGGACGATGTATTGAATCGCGACGCAATTTGTGTGTTCCATCGTCATTAAGAGGCTCTGAACGTTATAACTAACTGTCAGTTTTGCGCCGGATTCGAAAAACTATACTAGGAGAAAGACCAAAAGGTGCCCGGGGCAGCAATAGTACCTCGGAGACAATTCGGCTGGAGGACGATGTATTGAATCGCGACGCAATTTGTGTGTTCCATCGTCATTAAGAGGCTCAGAAAGTTACAATTAACTGTCAGTTTTGCGCCTGATTCGATAAACTAGACTCATAGGAGAACGACCAAAAGGTGCCCGGGACAGCAATACTACCTCGGAGACAAGTCGGCTGGAGGACGATGTATTGAATCGCGACGCAAATTGTGTGTTCCATCGTCATTATCAGGCTCTGAACGTTACAATTAACTGTCAGTTTTGCGTCGTTTCGGAAAACTAGACTCACAGGAGAACGACCATAACGTGCCCGAGGCAGCAAGAGACCCTTTGAGACAATTCGGCTGGAGGACGATGTATTGAATCGCGACGAAAATTGTGTGTTCCATCGTCATTATCAGGCTCAGAACGTTACAATTAACTGTCAGTTTTGCGTCGGATTCGAAATTCTAGACTCACAGAAGAACGACCATAAGGTGCCCGAGTAAGCACTAGACCCTTGGAGGCAAGTCGGCTGGAGGACGAAGTATTGAATCGCGACGCAATTTGTGTGTTCCATCGTCATTAAGAGGCTCTGAACGTTACAATTAACTGTCAGTTTTGCGCCTGATTCGATAAACTAGACTCATAGGAGAACGACCAAAAGGTGCCCGGGACAGCAATACTACCTCGGAGACAAGTCGGCTGGAGGACGATGTATTGAATCGCGACGCAAATTGTGTGTTCCATCGTCATTATCAGGCTCTGAACGTTAGAATTAACTGTCAGTTTTGCGACGTTTTCGGAAAACTAGACTCACAGGAGAACGACCATAACGTGCCCGAGGCAGCAAGAGACCCATGGAGACAGGACGGCTGTAGGACGATGTATTGAATCGCGCCACAATTTGTGTGTTCCATCGTCATTAAGAGGCTCTGAACGTTACAATTAACTGTCAGTTTTGCGTCGGATTCGAAAATCTAGACTCACAGCAGAACGACCATAAGGTGCCCGAAGCAGCACTAGACCCTTGGAGACAAGACGGCTGGAGGACGATGTATTGAATCGCGACGCAATTTGTGTGTTCCATCGTCATTAAGAGGCTCTGAACGTTACAATTAACTGTCAGTTTTGCGTCGGATTCGAAAATCTAGACTCACAGGAGAACGACCATAAGGTGCCCGAGGCAGCACTAGACCCTTGGAGACATGTCGGCTGGAGGACGATGTATTGAATCGCGACGCAATTTGAGTGTTCCATCGTGATTAAGAGGCTCTGAACGTTACAATTAACTGTCAGTTTTGCGCCGGATTCGAAAAACAATACTCCTTGGAGAACGACCATAACGTGCCCGAGGCAGCAAGAGACCCTTGGAGACAATTCGGCTGGAGGACGATGTATTGAATCGCGACGCAATTTGTGTGTTCCATCGTCATTAACAGGCTCTGAACGTTACAATTAACTGTCAGTTTTGCGTCGGATTCGAAAAACTAAACTCACAGGAGAACGGACGATAAGGTAACCGATGCAGCTATAGACCCTTGGAGACAAGTCGGCTGGAGGACGATGTATTGAATCGCGACGCAATTTGTGTGTTCCATCGTCATTAAGAGGCTCTGGACGTTACAAATAACTGTCAATTTTGCGTCGGATTCGAAAATCTAGACTCACAGGAGAACGACCATATGGTGCCCGAGGCAGCACTAGACCCTTGGAGACAAGTCGGCTGGAGGACGATGTATTGAATCGCGACGCAATTTGTGTGTTCCATCGTCATTAAGAGGCTCTGAACGTTACAATTAACTGTCAGTTTTGCGCCGGATTCGAAAAACTATTCTCCTAGAAGAACGACCAAAAGGTGACCGGGGCAGCAATAGTACCTCGGAGACAATTCGGCTGGAGGACGATGTATTGAATCGCGACGCAATTTGTGTGTTCCATCGTCATTAAGAGGCTCTGAACGTTACAATTAACTGTCAGTTTTGCGTCGGATTCGCAAAACTAAACTCACAGGAGAACGACGATAATGTGCCCGTGGCAGCTATAGACCCTTGGAGACAAGTCGGCTGGAGGACGATGTATTGAATCGCGACGCAATTTGTGTGTTCCATCGTCATTAAGAGGCTCTGAACGTTATAATTAACTGTCAGTTTTGCGCCGGATTCGAAAAACTATACTCCTAGGAGAACGACCAAAAGGTGCCCGGGGCAGCAATAGTACCTCGGAGACAATTCGGCTGGAGGACGATGTATTGAATCGCGACGCAATTTGTGTGTTCCATCGTCATTAACAGGCTCTGAACGTAACAATTAACTGTCAGTTTTGCGTCGGATTAACAAAACTAAACTCACAGGAGAACGACGATAACGTGCCCGAGGCAGCTATAGACCCTTGGAGACAAGTCGGCTGGAAGACGATGTATTGAATCGCGACGCAATTTGTGTGTTCCATCGTCATTAAGAGGCTCTGAACGTTACAATTAACTGTCAGTTTTGCGTCGGATTCGAAAATGTAGACTCACAGAAGAACGACCATAAGGGGCCCGAGGCAGCACTAGACCCTTGGAGACAAGTCGGCTGGAGGACGAAGTATTGAATCGCGACGCAATTTGTGTGTTCCATCGTCATTAAGAGGCTCTGAACGTTACAATTAACTGTCAGTTTTGCGCCTGATTCGATAAACTAGACTCATAGGAGAACGACCAAAAGGTGCCCGGGACAGCAATAATACCTCAGAGACAAGTCGGCTGGAGGATGATGTATTGAATCGCGACGAAAATTGTGTGTTCCATCGTCATTTTCAGGCTCTGAACGTTACTATTAACTGTCAGTTTTGCGTCGTTTTCGGAAAACTAGACTCACAGGAGAACGACCATAACGTTCCCGAGGCAGCAAGAGACCCTTGGAGACAGGGGGGCTGTAGGACGATGTATTGAATCGCGCCACAATTTGTATGTTCCATCGTCATTAAGAGGCTCTGAACGTTACAATTCACTGTCAGTTTTACGTCGGATTCGAAAACCTAGACTCACAGCAGAACGACCATAAGGTGCCCAAGGCAGCACTAGACCATTGGAGACAAGTCGGCTGGAGGACGATGTATTGAATCACGACCCAATTTGTGTGTTCCATCGTCATTAAGAGGCTCTGAACGTTACAATTAACTGTCAGTTTTGCGTCGGATTCGAAAATCTAGACTCACAGGAGAACGACCATAAGGTGCCCGAGGCAGCACTAGACCCTTGGAGACAAGTCGGCTGGAGGACGATGTATTGAATCGCGACGCAATTTGTGTGTTCCATCGTCATTAAGAGGCTCTGAACGTTACAATTAACTGTCAGTTTTGCGTCGGATTCGAAAATGTAGACTCACAGAAGAACGACCATAAGGTGCCCGAGGCAGCACTAGACCCTTGGAGACAAGTCGGCTGGAGGACGATGTATTGAATCGCGACGAAGATTGTGTGTTCCATCGTCATTATCAGGCTCTGAACGTTACAATTAACTGTCAGTTTTGCGTCGTCTTCGGAAAACTAGACTCACAGGAGAACGACCATAACGTGCCCGAGGCAGCAAGAGACTCTTGCAGACAGGGCGGCTGTAGGACGATGTATTGAATCGCGCCTCAATTTGTGTGTTCCATCGTCATTAAGAGGCTCTGAACGTTACAATTAACTGTCAGTTTTGCGTCGGATTCGAAAATCTAGACTCACAGGAGAACGACCATAAGGTGCCCGAGGCAGCAATAGACCCTTGGAGACAAGTCGGCTGGAGGACGATGTATTGAATCGCGACGCAATTTGTGTGTTCCATCGTCATTAAGAGGCTCTGAGCGTTACAATTAACTGTCAGTTTTGCGCCGGATTCGATAAACTAGACTCATATGAGAACGACGAAAAGGTGCCCGGGACAGCAATACTACCTCGGAGACAATTCGGCTGGAGGACGATGTATTGAATCGCGACGCAATTTGTGTGTTCCATCGTCATTAACAGGCTCTGAACGTTACAATTAACTGTCAGTTTTGCGTCGGATTCGAAAAACTAAACTCACAGGAGAACGACGATAAGGTGCCCGAGGCAGCTATAGACCCTTGGAGACAAGTCGGCTGGAGGACGATGTATTGAATCGCGACGCAATTTGTGTGTTCCATCGTCATTAAGAGGCTCTGAACGTTACAATTAACTGTCAGTTTTGCGTCGGATTCGAAAATCTAGACTCAAAGGAGAACGACCATAAGGTGCCCGAGACAGCTATAGACCCTTGGAGACAAGTCGGCTGGAGGACGATGTATTGAATCGCGACGCAATTTGTGTGTTCCATCGTCATTAAGAGGCTCTGAGCGTTACAATTAACTGTCAGTTTTGCGCCGGATTCGATAAACTAGACTCATATGAGAACGACGAAAAGGTGCCCGGGACAGCAATACTACCTCGGAGACAAGCCGGCTGGAGGACGATGTATTGAATCGCGACGCAAATTGTGTGTTCCATCTTCATTATCAGGCTCTGAACGTTACAATTAACTGTCAGTTTTGCGTCGTTTTCGAAAATCTAGACTCACAGGAGAACGACCATAACGTGCCCGAGGCAGCAAGAGACCCTTGGAGACAGGGGGGCTGTAGGACGATGTATTGAATCGCGCCACAATTTGTGTGTTCCATCGTCATTAAGAGGCTCTGAACGCTACAATTAACTGTCAGTTTTGCGTCGGATTCGAAAATCTAGGCTCACAGCAGAACGACCATAAGGTGCCCGAGGCAGCACTAGACCCTTGGAGACAAGTCGGCTGGAGGACGATGTATTGAATCGCGACGCAATTTGTGTGTTCCATCGTCATTAAGAGGCTCTGAACGTTACAATTAACTGTCAGTTTTGCGTCGGATTCGAAAATCTAGACTCACAGGAGAACGACCATAAGGTGCCCGAGGCAGCACTAGACCGTTGGAGACATGTCGGTTGGACGACGATGTATTGAATCGCGACGCAATTTGTGTGTTCCATCGTCATTAACAGGCTCTGAACGTTACAATTAACTGTCAGTTTTGCGTCGGATTCGAAAAACTAAACTCACAGGAGAACGACGATAAGGTGCCCGAGGCAGCTATAGACCCTTGGAGACAAGACGGCTGGAGGACGATGTATTGAATCGCGACGCAATTTGTGTGTTCCATCGTCATTAAGAGGCTCTGAACGTTATAATTAACTGTCAGTTTTGCGCCGGATTCGAAAAACTATACTCCTAGGAGAACGACCAAAAGGTGCCCGGGGCAGCAATAGTACCTTGGAGACAATTCGGCTGGAGGATGATGTATTGAATCGCGACGCAATTTGTGTGTTCCATCGTCATTAAGAGGCTCTGAACGTTACAATTAACTGTCGGTTTTGCGTCGGATTCGCAAAACTAAACTCACAGGAGAACGACGATAACGTGCCCGAGGCAGCTATAGACCCTTGGAGACAAGTCGGCTGGAGGACGATGTATTGAATCGCGACGCAATTTGTGTGTTCCATCGTCATTAAGAGGCTCTGAACGTTACAATTAACTGTCAGTTTTGCGTCGGATTCGAAAATCTAGACTCACAGAAGAACGACCATAAGGGGCCCGAGGCAGCACTAGACCCTTGGAGACAAGTCGGCTGGAGGACGAAGTATTGAATCGCGACGCAATTTGTGTGTTCCATCGTCATTAAGAGGCTCTGAACGTTACAATTAACTGTCAGTTTTGCGCCTGATTCGATAAACTAGACTCATAGGAGAACGACCAAAAGGTGCCCGGGACAGCAATAGACCCTTGGATACAATTCGGCTGGAGGACGATGTATTGAATCGCGACGAAAATTGTGTGTTCCATCGTCATTATCAGGCTCTGAACGTTACTATTAACTGTCAGTTTTGCGTCGTTTTCGGAAAACTAGACTCACAGGAGAACGACCATAACGTTCCCGAGGCAGCAAGAGACCCTTGGAGACAGGGGGGCTGTAGGACGATGTATTGAATCGCGCCACAATTTGTATGTTCCATCGTCATTAAGAGGCTCTGAACGTTACAATTCACTGTCAGTTTTGCGTCGGATTCGAAAATCTAGACTCACAGCAGAACGACCATAAGGTGCCCGAGGCAGCACTAGACCCTTGGAGACAAGTCGGCTGGAGGACGATGTATTGAATCGCGACGCAATTTGTGTGTTCCATCGTCATTAAGAGGCTCTGAACGTTACAATTAACTGTCAGTTTTGCGTCGGATTCGAAAATCTAGACTCACAGGAGAACGACCATAAGGTGCCCGAGGCAGCACTAGACCCTTGGAGACATGTCGGTTGGAGGACGATGTATTGAATCGCGACGCAATTTATGTGTTCCATCGTCATTAAGAGGCTCTGAACGCTACAATTAACTGTCAGTTTTGCGTCGGATTCGAAAAACTAAACTCACAGGAGAACGACGATAAGGTGCCCGAGGCAGCCATAGACCCTTGGAGACAAGTCGGCTGGAGGACGATGTATTGAATCGCGACGCAATTTGTGTGTTCCATCGCCATTAAGAGGCTCTGAACGTTATAATTAACTGTCACTTTTGCTCCGGATTCGAAAATCTATACTAGGAGAACGACCAAAAGGTGCCCAGGGCAGCAATAGTACCTCGGAGACAATTCGGCTGGAGGACGATGTATTGAATCGCGACGCAATTTGTGTGTTCCATCGTCATTAAGAGGCTCTGAACGTTACAATTAACTGTCAGTTTTGCGTCGGATTCGCAAAACTAAACTCACAGGAGAACGACGATAACGTGCCCGAGGCAGCTATAGACCCTTGGAGACAAGTCGGCTGGAGGACGATGTATTGAATCGCGACGCAATTTGTGTGTTCCATCGTCATTAAGAGGCTCTGAACGTTACAATTAAGTGTCAGTTTTGCGTCGGATTCGAAAATCTAGACTCACAGGAGAACGACCATTAGGTGCCCGAGGCAGCAATAGACCCTTGGAGACAAGTCGGCTGGAGGACGAAGTATTGAATCGCGACGCAATTTGTGTGTTCCATCGTCATTAACAGGCTCTGAACGTTACAATTAACTGTCAGTTTTGCGCCGGATTCGAAAAACAATACTCCTAGGAGAACGACCAAAAGGCGCCCGGGGCAGCAATAGTACCTCGGAGACAATTCGGCTGGAGGACGATGTATTGAATCGCGACGCAATTTGTGTGTTCCATCGTCATTAACAGGCTCTGAACGTTACAATTAACTGTCAGTTTTGCGTCGGATTCGAAAAACTAAACTCACAGGAGAACGGACGATAAGGTAACCGAGGCAGCTATAGACCCTTGGAGACAAGTCGGCTGGAGGACGATGTATTGAATCGCGACGCAATTTGTGTGTTCCATCGTCATTAAGAGGCTCTGGACGTTACAAATAACTGTCAATTTTGCGTCGGATTCGAAAATCTAGACTCACAGGAGAACGACCATAAGGTGCCCGAGGCAGCACTAGACCCTTGGAGACAAGTCGGCTGGAGGACGATGTATTGAATCGCGACGCAATTTGTGTGTTCCATCGTCATTAAGAGGCTCTGAACGTTACAATTAACTGCCAGTTTTGCGCCGGATTCGAAAAACTATTCTCCTAGGAGAACGACCAAAAGGTGACCGGGGCAGCAATAGTACCTCGGAGACAATTCGGCTGGAGGACGATGTATTGAATCGCGCCTCAATTTGTGTGTTCCATCGTCATTAACAGGCTCTGAACGTTACAATTAACTGTCAGTTTTGCGTCGGATTCGCAAAACTAAACTCACAGGAGAACGACGATAACGTGCCCGAGGCAGCTATAGACCCTTGGAGACAAGTCGGCTGGAGGACGATGTATTGAATCGCGACGCAATTTGTGTGTTCCATCGTCATTAGGAGGCTCTGAACGTTACAATTAACTGTCAGTTTTGCGTCGGATTCGAAAATGTAGACTCACAGAAGAACGACCATAAGGGGCCCGAGGCAGCACTAGACCCTTGGAGACAAGTCGGCTGGAGGACGAAGTATTGAATCGCGACGCAATTTGTGTGTTCCATCGTCATTAAGAGGCTCTGAACGTTACAATTAACTGTCAGTTTTGCGCCTGATTCGATAAACTAGACTCATAGGAGAACGACCAAAAGGTGCCCGGGACAGCAATACTACCTCGGAGACAAGTCGGCTGGAGGACGATGTATTGAATCGCGACGAAAATTGTGTGTTCCATCGTCATTATCAGGCTCTGAACGTTACAATTAACTGTCAGTTTTGCGTCCTTTTCGGAAAACTAGACTCACAGGAGAACGACCATAACGTGCCCGAGGCAGCAAGAGACCCTTGGAGACAGGGCGGCTGTAGGACGATGTATTGAATCGCGCCTCAATTTGTGTGTTCCATCGTCATTAAGAGGCTCTGAACGTTACAATTAACTGTCAGTTTTGCGTCGGATTCGAAAATCTAGACTCACAGGAGAACGACCATAAGGTGCCCGAGGCAGCAATAGACCCTTGGAGACACGTCGGCTGGAGGACGATGTATTGAATCGCGACGCAATTTGTGTGATCCATCGTCATTAAGAGGCTCTGAACGTTACAATTAACTGGCAGTTTTGCGCCGGATTCGAAAAACTATACTCCTAGGAGAACGACCAAAAGGTGCCCGGGGCAGCAATAGTACCTCGGAGACAATTCGGCTGGAGGACGATGTATTGAATCGCGACGCAATTTGTGTGTTCCATCGTCATTAACAGGCTCTGAACGTTACAATTAACTGTCAGTTTTGCGTCGGATTCGAAAAACTAAACTCACAGGAGAACGACGATAAGGTGCCCGAGGCAGCTATAGACCCGTGGAGACAAGTCGGCTGGAGGACGATGTATTGAATCGCGACGCAATTTGTGTGTTCCATCGTCATTAAGAGGCTCTGAACGTTACAATTAACTGTCAGTTTTGCGCCGGATTCGATAAACTAGACTCATATGAGAACGACGAAAAGGTGCCCGGGACAGCAATACTACCTCGGAGACAAGCCGGCTGGAGGACGATGTATTGAATCGCGACGCAAATTGTGTGTTCCATCGTCATTATCAGGCTCTGAACGTTACAATTAACTGTCAGTTTTGCGTCGTTTTCGAAAATCTAGACTCATAGGAGAACGACCATAACGTGCCCGAGGCAGCAAGAGACCCTTGAAGACAGGGGGCTGTAGGACGATGTATTGAATCGCGCCACAATTTGTGTGTTCCATCGTCATTAAGAGGCTCTGAACGCTACAATTAACTGTCAGTTTTGCGTCGGATTCGAAAATCTAGGCTCACAGCAGAACGACCATAAGGTGCCCGAGGCAGCACTAGACCCTTGGAGACAAGTCGGCTGGAGGACGATGTATTGAATCGCGACGCAATTTGTGTGTTCCATCGTCATTAAGAGGCTCTGAACGTTACAATTAACTTTCAGTTTTGCGTCGGATTCGAAAATCTAGACTCACAGGAGAACGACCATAAGGTGCCCGAGGCAGCACTAGACCCTTGGAGACAAGTCGGTTGGACGACGATGTATTGAATCGCGACGCAATTCGTGTGTTCCATCGTCATTAACAGGCTCTGAACGTTACAATTAACTTTCAGTTTTGCGTCGGATTCGAAAATCTAGGCTCACAGCAGAACGACCATAACGTGCCCGAGGCAGCAAGAGACCCTTGGAGACAGGGGGGCTGTAGGACGATGTATTGAATCGCGACGCAATTTGTGTGTTCCATCGTCATTAAGAGGCTCTGAACGTTATAATTAACTGTCAGTTTTGCGCCGGATTCGAAAAACTATACTGCTAGGAGAACGACCAAAAGGTGCCCGGGGCAGCAATAGTACCTCGGAGACAAATCGGCTGGAGGACGATGTATTGAATCGCGACGCAATTTGTGTGTTCCATCGTCATTAAGAGGCTCTGAACGTTACAAATAACTGTCAATTTTGCGTCGGATTCGAAAATCTAGACTCACAGGAGAACGACCATAACGTGCCCGAGGCAGCACTAGACCCTTGGAGACAAGTCGGCTGGAGGACGATGTATTGAATCGCGACGCAATTTGTGTGTTCCATCGTCATTAAGAGGCTATGAACGTTACAATTAACTGTCAGTTTTGCGCCGGATTCGAAAAACTATTCTCCTAGGAGAACGACCAAAAGGTGACCGGGGCAGCAATTGTACCTCGGAGACAATTCGGCTGGAGGACGATGTATTGAATCGCGACACAATTTGTGTGTTCCATCGTCATTAACAGGCTCTGAACGTTACAATTAACTGTCAGTTTTGCGTCGGATTCGCAAAACTAAACTCACAGGAGAACGACGATAACGTGCCCGAGGCAGCTATAGACCCTTGGAGACAAGTCGGCTGGAGGACGATGTATTGAATCGCGACGCAATTTGTGTGTTCCATCGTCATTAAGAGGCTCTGAACGTTACAATTAACTGTCAGTTTTGCGTCGGATTCGAAAATCTAGACTCACAGGAGAACGACCATAAGGTGCCCGAGGCAGCAATAGACCCTTGGAGACACGTCGGCTGGAGGATGATGTATTGAATCGCGACGCAATTTGTGTGATCCATCGTCATTAAGAGGCTCTGAACGTTACAATTAACTGGCAGTTTTGCGCCGGATTCGAAAAACTATACTCCTAGGAGAACGACCAAAAGGTGCCCGGGGCAGCAATAGTACCTCGGAGACAATTCGGCTGGAGGACGATGTATTGAATCGCGACGCAATTTGTGTGTTCCATCGTCATTAACAGGCTCTGAACGTTACAATTAACTGTCAGTTTTGCGTCGGATTCGAAAAACTAAACTCACAGGAGAACGACGATAAGGTGCCCGAGGCAGCTATAGACCCGTGGAGACAAGTCGGCTGGAGGACGATGTATTGAATCGCGACGCAATTTGTGTGTTCCATCGTCATTAAGAGGCTCTGAACGTTACAATTAACTGTCAGTTTTGCGCCGGATTCGATAAACTAGACTCATATGAGAACGACGAAAAGGTGCCCGGGACAGCAATACTACCTCGGAGACAAGCCGGCTGGAGGACGATGTATTGAATCGCGACGCAAATTGTGTGTTCCATCGTCATTATCAGGCTCTGAACGTTACAATTAACTGTCAGTTTTGCGTCGTTTTCGAAAATCTAGACTCATAGGAGAACGACCATAACGTGCCCGAGGCAGCAAGAGACCCTTGAAGACAGGGGGCTGTAGGACGATGTATTGAATCGCGCCACAATTTGTGTGTTCCATCGTCATGAAGAGGCTCTGAACGCTACAATTAACTGTCAGTTTTGCGTCGGATTCGAAAATCTAGGCTCACAGCAGAACGACCATAAGGTGCCCGAGGCAGCACTAGACCCTTGGAGACAAGTCGGCTGGAGGACGATGTATTGAATCGCGACGCAATTTGTGTGTTCCATCGTCATTAAGAGGCTCTGAACGTTACAATTAACTTTCAGTTTTGCGTCGGATTCGAAAATCTAGACTCACAGGAGAACGACCATAAGGTGCCCGAGGCAGCACTAGACCCTTGGAGACAAGTCGGTTGGACGACGATGTATTGAATCGCGACGCAATTTGTGTGTTCCATCGTCATTAACAGGCTCTGAACGTTACAATTAACTTTCAGTTTTGCGTCGGATTCGAAAATCTAGGCTCACAGCAGAACGACCATAACGTGCCCGAGGCAGCAAGAGACCCTTGGAGACAGGGGGGCTGTAGGACCATGTATTGAATCGCGACGCAATTTGTGTGTTCCATCGTCATTAAGAGGCTCTGAACGTTATAATTAACTGTCAGTTTTGCGCCGGATTCGAAAAACTATACTGCTAGGAGAACGACCAAAGGGTGCCCGGGGCAGCAATAGTACCTCGGAGACAAATCGGCTGGAGGACGATGTATTGAATCGCGACGCAATTTGTGTGTTCCATCGTCATTAAGAGGCTCTGAACGTTACAAATAACTGTCAATTTTGCGTCGGATTCGAAAATCTAGACTCACAGGAGAACGACCATAACGTGCCCGAGGCAGCACTAGACCCTTGGAGACAAGTCGGCTGGAGGACGATGTATTGAATCGCGACGCAATTTGTGTGTTCCATCGTCATTAAGAGGCTATGAACGTTACAATTAACTGTCAGTTTTGCGCCGGATTCGAAAAACTATTCTCCTAGGAGAACGACCAAAAGGTGACCGGGGCAGCAATTGTACCTCGGAGACAATTCGGCTGGAGGACGATGTATTGAATCGCGACGCAATTTGTGTGTTCCATCGTCATTAACAGGCTCTGAACGTTACAATTAACTGTCAGTTTTGCGTCGGATTCGCAAAACTAAACTCACAGGAGAACGACGATAACGTGCCCGAGGCAGCTATAGACCCTTGGAGACAAGTCGGCTGGAGGACGATGTATTGAATCGCGACGCAATTTGTGTGTTCCATCGTCATTAAGAGGCTCTGAACGTTACAATTAACTGTCAGTTTTGCGTCGGATTCGAAAATGTAGACTCACAGAAGAACGACCATAAGGGGCCCGAGGCAGCACTAGACCCTTGGAGACAAGTCGGCTGGAGGACGATGTATTGAATCGCGACGCAATTTGTGTGTTCCATCGTCATTAAGAGGCTCTGAACGTTACAATTAACTGTCAGTTTTGCGTCGGATTCGAAAAACTAAACTCACAGGAGAACGACGATAAGGTGCCCGAGGCAGCTATAGACCCGTGGAGACAAGTCGGCTGGAGGACGATGTATTGAATCGCGACGCAATTTGTGTGTCCCATCGTCATTAAGAGGCTCTGAACGTTACAATTAACTGTCAGTTATGCGCCGGATTCGATAAACTAGACTCATATGAGAACGACGAAAAGGTGCCCGGGACAGCAATACTACCTCGGAGACAAGCCGGCTGGAGGACGATGTATTGAATCGCGACGCAAATTGTGTGTTCCATCGTCATTATCAGGCTCTGAACGTTACAATTAACTGTCAGTTTTGCGTCGTTTTCGAAAATCTAGACTCACAGGAGAACGACCATAACGTGCCCGAGGCAGCAAGAGACCCTTGGAGACAGGGGGGCTGTAGGACGATGTATTGAATCGCGCCACAATTTGTGTGTTCCATCGTCATTAAGAGGCTCTGAACGCTACAATTAACTGTCAGTTTTGCGTCGGATTCGAAAATCTAGGCTCACAGCAGAACGACCATAAGGTGCCCGAGGCAGCACTAGACCCTTGGAGACAAGTCGGCTGGAGGACGATGTATTGAATCGCGACGCAATTTGTGTGTTCCATCGTCATTAAGAGGCTCTGAACGTTACAATTAACTTTCAGTTTTGAGTCTGATTCGAAAATCTAGACTCACAGGAGAACGACCATAAGGTGCCCGAGGCAGCACTAGACCCTTGGAGACGTGTCGGTTGGACGACGATGTATTGAATCGCGACGCAATTTGTGTGTTCCATCGTCATTAAGAGGCTCTGAACGTTACAATTAACTGTCAGTTTTGCGTCGGATTCGAAAAACTAAACTCACAGGAGAACGACGATAAGGTGCCCGAGGCAGCTATAGACCCTTGGAGACAAGTCGGCTGGAGGACGATGTATTGAATCGCGACGCAATTTGTGTGTTCCATCGTCATTAAGAGGCTCTGAACGTTATAATTAACTGTCAGTTTTGCGCCGGATTCGAAAAACTATACTCCTAGGAGAACGACCAAAAGGTGCCCGGGGCAGCAATAGTACCTCGGAGACAATTCTGCTGGAGGACGATGTATTGAATCGCGACGCAATTTGTGTGTTCTATCGTCATTAAGAGGCTCTGAACGTTACAATTAACTGTCAGTTTTGCGTCGGATTCGAAAATGTAGACTCACAGGAGAACGACCATAAGGTGCCCGAGGCAGCAATAGACCCTTGGAGACAATTCGGCTGGAGGACGATGTATTGAATCGCGACGAAAATTGTGTGTTCCATCGTCATTATCAGGCTCAGATCGTTACAATTAACTGTCAGTTTTGCGTCGTTTTCGGAAAACTAGACTCATAGGAGAACGACCATACCGTTCCCGAGGCAGCAAGAGACCCTTGGAGACAGGGGGGCTGTAG
Organism: Schistocerca nitens; assembly: GCF_023898315.1. NCBI lineage: Eukaryota > Metazoa > Arthropoda > Insecta > Orthoptera > Acrididae > Schistocerca > Schistocerca nitens. The sequence goes on along the minus strand of NC_064623.1, from coordinate 234,009,763 downwards.
GACGGTGTATTGAATCGCGCCACAATTTGTATGTTCCATCGTCATTAAGAGGCTCTGAACGTTACAATTCACTGTCAGTTTTGCGTCGGATTCGAAAATCTAGACTCACAGCAGAACGACCATAAAGTGCCCGAGGCAGCACTAGACCCTTGGAGACAAGTCGGCTGGAGGACGATGTATTGAATCGCGACGCAATTTGTGTGTTCCATCGTCATTAATAGGCTCTGAACGTTACAATTAACTGTCAGTTTTGCGTCGGATTCGAAATACTAGACTCACAGGAGAACGACCATAAGGTGCCCGAGGCAGCACTAGACCCTTGGAGACATGTCGGTTGGAGGACGATGTATTGAATCGCGACGCAATTTGTGTGTTCCATCGTCATTAAGAGGCTCTGAACGGTACTATTAACTGTCAGTTTTGCGTCGGATTCGAAAAACTAAACTCACAGGAGAACGACGATAAGGTGCCCGAGGCAGCCATAGACCCTTGGAGACAAGTCGGCTGGAGGACGATGTGTTGAATCGCGACGCAATGTGTGTGTTCCATCGTCATTAAGAGGCTCTGAACGTTATAATTAACTGTCAGTTTTGCGCTGGATTCGAAAAACTATACTAGGAGAGCGACCAAAAGGTGCACAGGGCAGCAATAGTACCTCGGAGACAATTCGGCTGGAGGACGATGTATTGAATCGCGACGCAATTTGTGTGTTCCATCGTCATTAAGAGGCTCTGAACGTTACAATTAACTGTCAGTTTTGCGTCGGATTCGAAAATGTAGACTCACAGGACAACGACCATAAGGTGCCCGAGGCAGCAATAGACCCTTGGAGACAATTCGGCTGGAGGACGATGTATTGAATCGCGACGAAAATTGTGTGTTACATCGTCATTATCAGGCTCAGAACGTTACAATTAACTGTCAGTTTTGCGCCTGATTCGATAAACTAGACTCATAGGAGAACGACCAAAAGGTGCCCGGGACAGCAATACTACCACGGAGACAAGTCGGCTGGAGGACGATGTATTGAATCGCGACGCAAATTGTGTGTTCCATCGTCATTATCGGGCTCTGAACGTTACAATTAACTGTCAGTTTTGCGTCGTTTTCGGAAAACTAGACTCACAGGAGAACGACCATAACGTGCCCGAGGCAGCAAGAGACCCTTGGAGACAATTCGGCTGGAGGACGATGTATTGAATCGCGACGAAAATTGTGTGTTCCATCGTCATTATCAGGCTCAGAACGTTACAATTAACTGTCAGTTTTGCGTCGGATTCGAAATTCTAGACTCACAGAAGAACGACAGTAAGGTGCCCGAGGAAGCACTAGACCCTTGGAGGCAAGTCGGCTGGAGGACGAAGTATTGAATCGCGACGCAATTTGTGTGTTCCATCGTCATTAAGAGGCTCTGAACGTTACAATTAACTGTCAGTTTTGCGCCTGATTCGATAAACTAGACTCATAGGAGAACGACCAAAAGGTGCCCGGGACAGCAATACTACCTCGGAGACAAGTCGGCTGGAGGACGATGTATTGAATCGCGACGCAAATTGTGTGTTCCATCGTCATTATCAGGATCTGAACGTTACAATTAACTGTCAGTTTTGCGACGTTTTCGGAAAACTAGACTCACAGGAGAACGACCATAACGTGCCCGAGGCAGCAAGAGACCCTTGGAGACAGGACGGCTGCAGGACGATGTATTCAATCGCGCCACAATTTGTGTGTTCCATCGTCATTAAGAGGCTCTGAACGTTACAATTAACTGTCAGTTTTGCGTCGGATTCGAAAATCTAGACTCACAGCAGAACGACCATAAGGTGCCCGAAGCAGCACTAGACCCTTGGAGACAAGTCGGCTGGAGGACGATGTATTGAATCGCGACGCAATTTGTGTGTTCCATCGTCATTAAGAGGCTCTGAACGTTACAATTAACTGTCAGTTTTGCGTCGGATTCGAAAATCTAGACTCACAGGAGAACGACCATAAGGTGCCCGAGGCAGCACTAGACCCTTGGAGACAAGTCGGCTGGAGGACGATGTATTGAATCGCGACGCAATTTGTGTGTTCCATCGTCATTAAGAGGCTCTGAACGTTACAATTAACTGTCAGTTTTGCGCCGGATTCGAAAAACTATACTCCTAGGAGAACGACCAAAAGGTGCCCGGGGCAGCAATAGTACCTCGGAGACAATTCGGCTGGAGGACGATGTATTGAATCGCGACGCAATTTGTGTGTTCCATCGTCATTAACAGGCTCTGAACGTTACAATTAACTGTCAGTTTTGCGTCGGATTCGAAAATCTAGACTCACAGGAGAACGACCATAAGGTGCCCGAGGCAGCACTAGACCCTTGGAGACATGTCGGTTGAAGGACGATGTATTGAATCGCGACGCAATTTGTGTGTTCCATCGTCATTAACAGGCTCTGAACGTTACAATTAACTGTCAGTTTTGCGTCGGATTCGAAAAACTAAACTCACAGGAGAACGACGATAAGGTGCACGAGGCAGCTATAGACCCTTGGAGACAAGTCGGCTGGAGGACGATGTATTGAATCGCGCCACAATTTGAGTGTTCCATCGTCATTAAGAGGCTCTGAACGTTACAATTAACTGTCAGTTTTGCGCCGGATTCGAAAAACTATACTCCTAGGAGAACGACCAAAAGGTGCCCGGGGCAGCAATAGTACCTCGGAGACAATTCGGCTGGAGGACGATGTATTGAATCGCGACGCAATTTGTGTGTTCCATCGTCATTAACAGGCTCTGAACGTTACAATTAACTGTCAGTTTTGCGTCGGATTCGAAAATCTAGACTCACAGGAGAACGACCATAAGGTGCCCGAGGCAGCAATAGACCCTTGGATACAATTCGGCTGGAGGACGATGTATTGAATCGCGACGAAAATTGTGTGTTCATCGTCATTATCAGGCTCAGAACGTTACAATTAACTGTCAGTTTTGCGTCGTTTTCGGAAAACTAGACTCATAGGAGAATGACCATAACGTGCCCGAGGCAGCAAGAGACCCTTGGAGACAGGACGGCTGTAGGACGATGTATTGAATCGCGCCACAATTTGAGTGTTCCATCGTCATTAAGAGGCTCTGAACGTTACAATTAACTGTCAGTTTTGCGTCGGATTCGAAAATCTAGACTCACAGGAGAACGACCATAAGGTGCCCGAGGCAGCACTAGACTCTTGGAGACAAGTCGGCTGGAGGACGAAGTATTGAATCGCGACGCAATTTGTGTGTTCCATCGTCATTAAGAGGCTCTGAACGTTACAATTAACTGTCAGTTTTGCGCCTGATGCGATAAACTAGACTCACAGGAGAACGACCAAAAGGTGCCCGGGACAGCAATACTACCCCGGAGACAAGTCGGCTGGAGGACGATGTATTGAATCGCGACGCAAATTGTGTGTTCCATCGTCATTATCAGGCTCTGAACGTTACTATTAACTGTCAGTTTTGCGTCGTTTTCGGAAAACTAGACTCACAGGAGAACGACCATAACGTGCCCGAGGCAGAAAGAGACCCTTGGAGACAGGGGGGCTGTAGGACGATGTATTGAATCGCGCCACAATTTGTGTGTTCCATCGTCTTTAAGAGGCTCTGAACGTTACAATTCACTGTCAGTTTTGCGTCGGATTCGAAAATCTAGACTCACAGCAGAACGACCATAAGGTGCCCGAGGCAGCACTAGACCCTTGGAGACAAGTCGGCTGGAGGAAGATGTATTGAATCGCGACGCAATTTGTGTGTTCCATCGTCATTAAGAGGCTCTGAACGTTTCAATTAACTGTCAGTCTTGCGTCGGATTCGAAAATCTAGACTCACAGGAGAACGACCATAAGGTGCCGAGGCAGCACTAGACCCTTGGAGACATGTCGGTTGGAGGACGATGTATTGAATCGCGACGCAATTTGTGTGTTCCATCGTCATTAAGAGGCTCTGAACGTTACAATTAACTGTCAGTTTTGCGTCGGATTCGAAATTCTAGACTCACAGAAGAACGACCATAAGGTGCCCGAGGAAGCACTAGACCCTTGGAGGCAAGTCGGCTGGAGGACGAAGTATTGAATCGCGACGCAATTTGTGTGTTCCATCGTCATTAAGAGGCTCTGAACGTTACAATTAACTGTCAGTTTTGCGCCTGATTCGATAAACTAGACTCATAGGAGAACGACGAAAAGGTGCCCGGGACAGCAATACTACCTCGGAGACAAGCCGGCTGGAGGACGATGTATTGAATCGCGACGCAAATTGTGTGTTCCATCGTCATTATCAGGCTCTGAACGTTACAATTAACTGTCAGTTTTGCGTCGTTTTCGAAAATCTAGACTCACAGGAGAACGACCATAACGTGCCCGAGGCAGCAAGAGACCCTTGGAGACAGGGGGGCTGTAGGACGATGTATTGAATCGCGCCACAATTTGTGTGTTCCATCGTCATTAAGAGGCTCTGAACGCTACAATTAACTGTCAGTTTTGCGTCGGATTCGAAAATCTAGGCTCACAGCAGAACGACCATAAGGTGCCCGAGGCAGCACTAGACCCTTGGAGACAAGTCGGCTGGAGGACGATGTATTGAATCGCGACGCAATTTGTGTGTTCCATCGTCATTAAGAGGCTCTGAACGTTACAATTAACTTTCAGTTTTGAGTCTGATTCGAAAATCTAGACTCACAGGAGAACGACCATAAGGTGCCCGAGGCAGCACTAGACCCTTGGAGACGTGTCGGTTGGACGACGATGTATTGAATCGCGACGCAATTTGTGTGTTCCATCGTCATTAAGAGGCTCTGAACGTTACAATTAACTGTCAGTTTTGCGTCGGATTCGAAAAACTAAACTCACAGGAGAACGACGATAAGGTGCCCGAGGCAGCTATAGACCCTTGGAGACAAGTCGGCTGGAGGACGATGTATTGAATCGCGACGCAATTTGTGTGTTCCATCGTCATTAAGAGGCTCTGAACGTTATAATTAACTGTCAGTTTTGCGCCGGATTCGAAAAACTATACTCCTAGGAGAACGACCAAAAGGTGCCCGGGGCAGCAATAGTACCTCGGAGACAATTCGGCTGGAGGACGATGTATTGAATCGCGACGCAATTTGTGTGTTCTATCGTCATTAAGAGGCTCTGAACGTTACAATTAACTGTCAGTTTTGCGTCGGATTCGAAAATGTAGACTCACAGGAGAACGACCATAAGGTGCCCGAGGCAGCAATAGACCCTTGGAGACAATTCGGCTGGAGGACGATGTATTGAATCGCGACGAAAATTGTGTGTTCCATCGTCATTATCAGGCTCAGATCGTTACAATTAACTGTCAGTTTTGCGTCGTTTTCGGAAAACTAGACTCATAGGAGAACGACCATACCGTTCCCGAGGCAGCAAGAGACCCTTGGAGACAGGGGGGCTGTAGGACGGTGTATTGAATCGCGCCACAATTTGTATGTTCCATCGTCATTAAGAGGCTCTGAACGTTACAATTCACTGTCAGTTTTGCGTCGGATTCGAAAATCTAGACTCACAGCAGAACGACCATAAAGTGCCCGAGGCAGCACTAGACCCTTGGAGACAAGTCGGCTGGAGGACGATGTATTGAATCGCGACGCAATTTGTGTGTTCCATCGTCATTAATAGGCTCTGAACGTTACAATTAACTGTCAGTTTTGCGTCGGATTCGAAATACTAGACTCACAGGAGAACGACCATAAGGTGCCCGAGGCAGCACTAGACCCTTGGAGACATGTCGGTTGGAGGACGATGTATTGAATCGCGACGCAATTTGTGTGTTCCATCGTCATTAAGAGGCTCTGAACGGTACTATTAACTGTCAGTTTTGCGTCGGATTCGAAAAACTAAACTCACAGGAGAACGACGATAAGGTGCCCGAGGCAGCCATAGACCCTTGGAGACAAGTCGGCTGGAGGACGATGTGTTGAATCGCGACGCAATGTGTGTGTTCCATCGTCATTAAGAGGCTCTGAACGTTATAATTAACTGTCAGTTTTGCGCTGGATTCGAAAAACTATACTAGGAGAGTGACCAAAAGGTGCACAGGGCAGCAATAGTACCTCGGAGACAATTCGGCTGGAGGACGATGTATTGAATCGCGACGCAATTTGTGTGTTCCATCGTCATTAAGAGGCTCTGAACGTTACAATTAACTGTCAGTTTTGCGTCGGATTCGAAAATGTAGACTCACAGGACAACGACCATAAGGTGCCCGAGGCAGCAATAGACCCTTGGAGACAATTCGGCTGGAGGACGATGTATTGAATCGCGACGAAAATTGTGTGTTACATCGTCATTATCAGGCTCAGAACGTTACAATTAACTGTCAGTTTTGCGCCTGATTCGATAAACTAGACTCATAGGAGAACGACCAAAAGGTGCCCGGGACAGCAATACTACCACGGAGACAAGTCGGCTGGAGGACGATGTATTGAATCGCGACGCAAATTGTGTGTTCCATCGTCATTATCGGGCTCTGAACGTTACAATTAACTGTCAGTTTTGCGTCGTTTTCGGAAAACTAGACTCACAGGAGAACGACCATAACGTGCCCGAGGCAGCAAGAGACCCTTGGAGACAATTCGGCTGGAGGACGATGTATTGAATCGCGACGAAAATTGTGTGTTCCATCGTCATTATCAGGCTCAGAACGTTACAATTAACTGTCAGTTTTGCGTCGGATTCGAAATTCTAGACTCACAGAAGAACGACAGTAAGGTGCCCGAGGAAGCACTAGACCCTTGGAGGCAAGTCGGCTGGAGGACGAAGTATTGAATCGCGACGCAATTTGTGTGTTCCATCGTCATTAAGAGGCTCTGAACGTTACAATTAACTGTCAGTTTTGCGCCTGATTCGATAAACTAGACTCATAGGAGAACGACCAAAAGGTGCCCGGGACAGCAATACTACCTCGGAGACAAGTCGGCTGGAGGACGATGTATTGAATCGCGACGCAAATTGTGTGTTCCATCGTCATTATCAGGATCTGAACGTTACAATTAACTGTCAGTTTTGCGACGTTTTCGGAAAACTAGACTCACAGGAGAACGACCATAACGTGCCCGAGGCAGCAAGAGACCCTTGGAGACAGGACGGCTGCAGGACGATGTATTCAATCGCGCCACAATTTGTGTGTTCCATCGTCATTAAGAGGCTCTGAACGTTACAATTAACTGTCAGTTTTGCGTCGGATTCGAAAATCTAGACTCACAGCAGAACGACCATAAGGTGCCCGAAGCAGCACTAGACCCTTGGAGACAAGTCGGCTGGAGGACGATGTATTGAATCGCGACGCAATTTGTGTGTTCCATCGTCATTAAGAGGCTCTGAACGTTACAATTAACTGTCAGTTTTGCGTCGGATTCGAAAATCTAGACTCACAGGAGAACGACCATAAGGTGCCCGAGGCAGCACTAGACCCTTGGAGACAAGTCGGCTGGAGGACGATGTATTGAATCGCGACGCAATTTGTGTGTTCCATCGTCATTAAGAGGCTCTGAACGTTACAATTAACTGTCAGTTTTGCGCCGGATTCGAAAAACTATACTCCTAGGAGAACGACCAAAAGGTGCCCGGGGCAGCAATAGTACCTCGGAGACAATTCGGCTGGAGGACGATGTATTGAATCGCGACGCAATTTGTGTGTTCCATCGTCATTAACAGGCTCTGAACGTTACAATTAACTGTCAGTTTTGCGTCGGATTCGAAAATCTAGACTCACAGGAGAACGACCATAAGGTGCCCGAGGCAGCACTAGACCCTTGGAGACATGTCGGTTGAAGGACGATGTATTGAATCGCGACGCAATTTGTGTGTTCCATCGTCATTAACAGGCTCTGAACGTTACAATTAACTGTCAGTTTTGCGTCGGATTCGAAAAACTAAACTCACAGGAGAACGACGATAAGGTGCACGAGGCAGCTATAGACCCTTGGAGACAAGTCGGCTGGAGGACGATGTATTGAATCGCGCCACAATTTGAGTGTTCCATCGTCATTAAGAGGCTCTGAACGTTACAATTAACTGTCAGTTTTGCGCCGGATTCGAAAAACTATACTCCTAGGAGAACGACCAAAAGGTGCCCGGGGCAGCAATAGTACCTCGGAGACAATTCGGCTGGAGGACGATGTATTGAATCGCGACGCAATTTGTGTGTTCCATCGTCATTAACAGGCTCTGAACGTTACAATTAACTGTCAGTTTTGCGTCGGATTCGAAAATCTAGACTCACAGGAGAACGACCATAAGGTGCCCGAGGCAGCAATAGACCCTTGGATACAATTCGGCTGGAGGACGATGTATTGAATCGCGACGAAAATTGTGTGTTCATCGTCATTATCAGGCTCAGAACGTTACAATTAACTGTCAGTTTTGCGTCGTTTTCGGAAAACTAGACTCATAGGAGAATGACCATAACGTGCCCGAGGCAGCAAGAGACCCTTGGAGACAGGACGGCTGTAGGACGATGTATTGAATCGCGCCACAATTTGAGTGTTCCATCGTCATTAAGAGGCTCTGAACGTTACAATTAACTGTCAGTTTTGCGTCGGATTCGAAAATCTAGACTCACAGGAGAACGACCATAAGGTGCCCGAGGCAGCACTAGACTCTTGGAGACAAGTCGGCTGGAGGACGAAGTATTGAATCGCGACGCAATTTGTGTGTTCCATCGTCATTAAGAGGCTCTGAACGTTACAATTAACTGTCAGTTTTGCGCCTGATGCGATAAACTAGACTCACAGGAGAACGACCAAAAGGTGCCCGGGACAGCAATACTACCCCGGAGACAAGTCGGCTGGAGGACGATGTATTGAATCGCGACGCAAATTGTGTGTTCCATCGTCATTATCAGGCTCTGAACGTTACTATTAACTGTCAGTTTTGCGTCGTTTTCGGAAAACTAGACTCACAGGAGAACGACCATAACGTGCCCGAGGCAGAAAGAGACCCTTGGAGACAGGGGGGCTGTAGGACGATGTATTGAATCGCGCCACAATTTGTGTGTTCCATCGTCTTTAAGAGGCTCTGAACGTTACAATTCACTGTCAGTTTTGCGTCGGATTCGAAAATCTAGACTCACAGCAGAACGACCATAAGGTGCCCGAGGCAGCACTAGACCCTTGGAGACAAGTCGGCTGGAGGAAGATGTATTGAATCGCGACGCAATTTGTGTGTTCCATCGTCATTAAGAGGCTCTGAACGTTTCAATTAACTGTCAGTCTTGCGTCGGATTCGAAAATCTAGACTCACAGGAGAACGACCATAAGGTGCCGAGGCAGCACTAGACCCTTGGAGACATGTCGGTTGGAGGACGATGTATTGAATCGCGACGCAATTTGTGTGTTCCATCGTCATTAAGAGGCTCTGAACGTTACAATTAACTGTCAGTTTTGCGTCGGATTCGAAATTCTAGACTCACAGAAGAACGACCATAAGGTGCCCGAGGAAGCACTAGACCCTTGGAGGCAAGTCGGCTGGAGGACGAAGTATTGAATCGCGACGCAATTTGTGTGTTCCATCGTCATTAAGAGGCTCTGAACGTTACAATTAACTGTCAGTTTTGCGCCTGATTCGATAAACTAGACTCATAGGAGAACGACCAAAAGGTGCCCGGGACAGCAATACTACCTCGGAGACAAGTCGGCTGGAGGACGATGTATTGAATCGCGACGCAAATTGTGTGTTCCATCGTCATTATCAGGCTCTGAACGTTACAATTAACTGTCAGTTTTGCGACGTTTTCGGAAAACTAGACTCACAGGAGAACGACCATAACGTGCCCGAGGCACCAAGGGACCCTTGGAGACATGACGGCTGTAGGACGATGTATTGAATCGCGCCACAATTTGTGTGTTCCATCGTCATTAAGAGGCTCTGAACGTTACAATTAACTGTCAGTTTTGCGTCGGATTCGAAAATCTAGACTCACAGGAGAACGACGATAAGGTGCCCGAGGCAGCTATAGACCCTTGGAGACAAGTCGGCTGGAGGACGATGTATTGAATCGCGACGCAATTTGTGTGTTCCATCGTCATTAAGAGGCTCTGAACGTTATAATTAACTGTCAGTTTTGCGCCGGATTCGAAAAACTATACTCCTAGGAGAACGACCAAAACGTGCCCGGGGCAGCAATAGTACCTCGGAGACAATTCGGCTGGAGGACGATGTATTGAATCGCGACGCAATTTGTGTGTTCCATCGTCATTAAGAGGCTCTGAACGTTACAATTAACTGTCAGTTTTGCGTCGGATTCGAAAATGTAGACTCACAGGAGAACGACCATAAGGTGCCCGAGGCAGCAATAGACCCTTGGATACAATTCGGCTGGAGGACGATGTATTGAATCGCGACGAAAATTGTGTGTTTCATCGTCATTATCAGGCTCAGAACGTTACAATTAACTGTCAGTTTTGCGTCGTTTTCGGAAAACTAGACTCATAGGAGAACGACCATAACGTGCCCGAGGCAGCAAGAGACCCTTGGAGACAGGACGGCTGTAGGACGATGTATTGAATCGCGCCACAATTTGAGTGTTCCATCGTCATTAAGAGGCTCTGAACGTTACAATTAACTGTCAGTTTTGCGTCGGATTCGAAAATCTAGACTCACAGGAGAACGACCATAAGGTGCCCGAGGCAGCACTAGACTCTTGGAGACAAGTCGGCTGGAGGACGAAGTATTGAATCGCGACGCAATTTGTGTGTTCCATCGTCATTAAGAGGCTCTGAACGTTACAATTAACTATCAGTTTTGCGCCTGATGCGATAAACTAGACTCACAGGAGAACGACCAAAAGGTGCCCGGGACAGCAATACTACCCCGGAGACAAGTCGGCTGGAGGACGATGTATTGAATCGCGACGCAAATTGTGTGTTCCATCGTCATTATCAGGCTCTGAATGTTACTATTAACTGTCAGTTTTGCGTCGTTTTCTGAAAACTAGACTCACAGGAGAACGACCATAACGTGCCCGAGGCAGCAAGAGACCCTTGGAGACAGGGGGGCTGTAGGACGATGTATTGAATCGCGACGCAATTTGTGTGTTCCATCGTCATTAAGAGGCTCTGAACGTTACAATTAACTGTCAGTTTTGCGTCGGATTCGAAAATGTAGACTCACAGGAGAACGACCATAAGGTGCCCGAGGCACCAATAGACCCTTGGAGACAATTCGGCTGGAGGACGATGTATTGAATCGTGACGAAAATTGTGTGTTCCATCGTCATTATCAGGCTCAGAACGTTACAATTAACTGTCAGTTTTGCGTCGTTTTCGGAAAACTAGACCATAACGTGCCCGAGGCAGCAAGAGACCCTTGGAGACAGGACGGCTGTAGGACGATGTATTGAATCGCGCCATAATTTGTGTGTTCCATCGTCATTAAGAGGCTCTGAACGTTACAATTAACTGTCAGTTTTGCGCCTGATGCGATAAACTAGACTCATAGGAGAACGACCAAAAGGTGCCCGGGACAGCAATACTACCTCGGAGACAAGTCGGCTGGATGACGATGTTTTGAATCGCGACGCAAATTGTGTGTTCCATCGTCATTATCAGGCTCTGAACGTTACAATTAACTGTCAGTTTTGAGTCGTTTTCGGAAAACTAGACTCACAGGAGAACGACCATACCGTGCCCGAGGCAGCAAGAGACCCTTGGAGACACGACGGCTGTAGGACGATGTATTGAATCGCGCCACAATTTGTGTGTTCCATCGTCATTAAGAGGCTCTGAACGTTACAATTAACTGTCAGTTTTGCGTCGGATTCGAAAATCTAGTCTCACAGCAGAACGACCATAAGGTGCCCGAGGCAGCAATAGACCCTTGGAGACAATTCGGCTGGAGGACGATGTATTGAATCGCGACAAAAATTGTGTGTTCCATCGTCATTATCAGGCTCAGAACGTTACAATTAACTGTCAGTTTTGCGTCGGATTCGAAAATATAGACTCACAGAAGAACGACCATAAGGGCCCGAGGCAGCACTAGACCCTTGGAGACAAGTCGGCTGGAGGACGAAGTATTGAATCGCGACGCAATTTGTGTGTTCCATCGTCATTAAGAGGCTCTGAACGTTACAATTAACTGTCCGTTTTGCGCCTGATTCGATAAACTAGACTCATAGGAGAACGACCAAAAGGTGCCCGGGGCAGCAATAGTACCTCGGAGACAAGTCAGCTGGAGGACGATGTATTGAATCGCGCCACAATTTGTGTGTTCCATCGTCATTACGAGGCTCTGAACGTTACAATTAACTGTCAGTTTTGCGTCGGATTCGAAAATCTAGACTCACAGGAGAACGACCATAAGGTGCCCGAGGCAGCACTAGACCCTTGGAGACAAGTTGGCTGGAGGACGATGTATTGAATCGCGACGCAATTTGTGTGTTCCATCGTCATTAAGAGGCTCTTAACGTTACAATTAAATGTCAGTTTTGCGTCGGATTCGTAAATCTAGACTCACAGGAGAACGACCATTAGGTGCCCGAGGCAGCACTAGACCCTTGGAGACAAGTCGGCTGGAGGACGATGTATTGAATCGCGACGCAATTTGTGTGTTCCATCGTCATTAAGAGGCTCTGAAGGTTACAATTAACTGTCAGTTTTGAGCCGGATTCGAAAAACTATACTCCTAGGAGAACGACCAAAAGGTGCCCGGGGCAGCAATAGTACCTCGGAGACAATTCGGCTGGTGGACGATGTATTGAATCGCGACGCAATTTGTGTGTTCCATCGTCATTAACAGATTCTGAACGTTACAATTAACTGTCAGTTTTGCGTCGGATTCGAAAAACTAAACTCACAGGAGAACGACGATAAGGTGCCCGAGGCAGCTATAGACCCTTGGAGACAAGTCTGCTGGAGGACTATGTATTGAATCGCGACGCAATTTGTGTGTTCCATCGTCATTAAGAGGCTCTGAACGCTACAATTAACTGTCAGTTTTGCGTCGGATTCGAAAATCTAGACTCACAGGAGAACGACCATAAGGTGCCCGAGGCAGCACTAGACCCTGGGAGACAAGTCGGCTGGAGGACGATGTATTGAATCGCGACGCAATTTCTGTGTTCCATTGTCATTAAGAGGCTCTGAACGTTACAATTAACTGTCAGTTTTGCGTCGGATTCGAAAATCTAGACTCACAGGAGAACGACCATAAGGTGCCCGAGGCAGCACTAGACCCTTGGATACAAGTCGGCTGGAGGACGATGTATTGAATCGCGACGCAATTTGTGTGTTCCATCGTCATTAAGAGGCTCTGAACGTTACAATTAACTGTCAGTTTTGCGCCGGATTCGAAAAACTATACTCCTAGGAGAACGACCAAAAGGTGCCCGGGGCAGCAATAGTACCTCGGAGACAATTCGTCTGGAGGACGATGTATTGAATCGCGACGCAATTTGTGTGTTCCATCGTCATTAACAGGCTCTGAACGTTACAATTAACTGTCAGTTTTGCGTCGGATTCGAAAAACTAAACTCACAGGAGAACGACGATAAGGTGCCCGAGGCAGCTATAGACCCTTGCAGACAAGTCGGCTGGAGGACGATGTATTAAATCGCGACGCAATTTGTGTGTTCCATCGTCATTAAGAGGCTCTGAACGTTACAATTAACTGGCAGTTTTGCGCCGGATTCGAAAAACTATACTCCTAGGAGAACGACCAAAAGGTGCCCGGGGCAGCAAGAGTACCTCGGAGACAATTCGGCTGGAGGACGATGTATTGAATCGCGACGCAATTTGTGTGTTCCATCGTCATCAACAGGCTCTGAACGTTACAATTAACTGTCAGTTTTGCGTCGGATTCGAAAAACTAAACTCACAGGAGAACGACGATAAGGTGCCCGAGGCAGCTATAGACCCTTGGAGACAAGTCGGCTGGAGGACGATGTATTGAACCGCGACGCAATTTGTGTGTTCCATCGTCATTAAGAGGCTCTGAACGTTACAATTAACTGTCAGTTTTGCGTCGGATTCGAAAATCTAGACTCACAGGAGAACGACCATAAGGTGCCCGAGGCAGCACTAGACCCTTGGAGACAAGTCGGCTGGAGGACGATGTATTGAATCGCGACGCAATTTGTGTGTTCCATCGTCATTAAGAGGCTCTGAACGTTACAATTAACTGTCAGTTTTGCGCCGGATTCGATAAACTAGACTCATATGAGAACGACGAAAAGGTGCCCTGGACAGCAATACTACCTCGGAGACAAGCCGGCTGGAGGACGATGTATTGAATCGCGACGCAAATTGTGTGTTCCATCGTCATTATCAGGCTCTGAACGTTACAATTAACAGTCAGTTTTGCGTCGTTTTCGGAAATCTAGACTCACAGGAGAACGACCATAACGTGCCCGAGGCAGCAAGAGACCCTTGGAGACAGGGGGGCTGTAGGACGATGTATTGAATCGCGCCACAATTTGTGTGTTCCATCGTCATTAAGAGGCTCTTAACGTTACAATTAACTGTCAGTTTTGCGTCGGATTCGAAAATCTAGGCTCACAGCAGAACGACCATAAGGTGCCCGAGGCAGCACTAGACCCTTGGATACAAGTCGGCTGGAGGACGATGTATTGAATCGCGACGCAATTTGTGTGTTCCATCGTCATTAAGAGGCTCTGAACGTTACAATTAACTGTCAGTTTTGCGTCGAATTCGAAAATCTAGACTCACAGGAGAACGACCATAAGGTGCCCGAGGCAGCACTAGACCCTTGGAGACATGTCGGTTGGAGGACGATGTATTGAATCGCGACGCAATTTGTGTGTTCCATCGTCATTAACAGGCTCTGAACGTTTCAATTAACTGTCAGTTTTGCGTCGGATTCGAAAAACTAAACTCACAGGAGAACGACGATAAGGTGCCCGAGGCAGCTATAGACCCTTGGAGACAAGTCGGCTGGAGGACGATGTATTGAATCGCGACGCAATTTGTGTGTTCCATCGTCATTAAGAGGCTCTGAACGTTATAATTAACTGTCAGTTTTGCGCCGGATTCGAAAAACTATACTCCTAGGAGAACGACCAAAAGGTGCCCGGGGCAGCAATAGTACCTCGGAGACAATTCGGCTGGAGGACGATGTATTGAATCGCGACGCAATTTGTGTGTTCCTTCGTCATTAAGAGGCTCTGAACGTTACAATTAACTGTCAGTTTTGCGTCGGATTCGAAAATGTAGACTCACAGGAGAACGACCATAAGGTGCCCGAGGCAGCAATAGACCCTTGGAGACAATTCGGCTGGAGGACGATGTATTGAATCGTGACGAAAATTGTGTGTTCCATCGTCATTATCAGGCTCAGAACGTTACAATTAACTGTCAGTTTTGCGTCGTTTTCGGAAAACTAGACTCATACGAGAACGACCAAAAGGTGCCCGGGACAGCAATACTACCTCGGAGACAAGTCGGCTGGAGGACGATGTTTTGAATCGCGACGCAAATTGTGTGTTCCATCGTCATTATCAGGCTCTGAACGTTACAATTAACTGTCAGTTTTGCGTCGTTTTCGGAAAACTAGACTCACAGGAGAACGACCATAACGTGCCCGAGGCAGCAAGAGACCCTTGGAGACAGGACGGCTGTAGGACGATGTATTGAATCGCGCCACAATTTGTGTGTTCCATCGTCATTAAGAGGCTCTGAACGTTACAATTAACTGTCAGTTTTGCGTCGGATTCGAAAATATAGACTCACAGAAGAACGACCATAAGGGGCCCTAGTCAGCACTAGACCCTTGGAGACAAGTCGGCTGGAGGACGAAGTATTGAATCGCGACGCAATTTGTGTGTTCCATCGTCATTAAGAGGCTCTGAACGTTACAATTAACTGTCAGTTTTGCGCCTGATTCGATAAACTAGACTCATAGGAGAACGACCAAAAGGTGCCCGGGGCAGCAATAGTACCTCGGAGACAAGTCGGCTGGAGGACGATGTATTGAATCGCGACGCAAATTGTGTGTTCCATCGTCATTATCAGGCTCTGAACGTTACAATTAACTGTCAGTTTTGCGTCGTCTTCGGAAAACTAGACTCACAGGAGAACGACCATAACGTGCCCTAGGCAGCAAGAGACCCTTGGAGACAGGGCGGCTGTAGGACGATGTATTGAATCGCGCCACAATTTGTGTGTTCCATCGTCATTAAGAGGCTCTTAACGTTACAATTCACTCTCAGTTTTGCGTCGGATTCGAAAATCTAGACTCACAGGAGAACGACCATAAGGTGCCCGAGGCAGCACTAGACCCTTGGAGACAAGTCGGCTGGAGGACGATGTACTGAATCGCGACGCAATTTGTGTGTTCCATCGTCATTAAGAGGCTCTGAACGTTACAATTAACTGTCAGTTTTGCGTCGGATTCGAAAATCTAGACTCACAGCAGAACGACCATAAGGTGCCCGAGGCAGCACTAGACCCTTGGAGACAAGTCGGCTAGAGGACGATGTATTGAATCGCGACGCAATTTGTGTGTTCCATCGTCATTAAGAGGCTCTGAACGTTACAATTATCTGTCAGTTTTGTGTCGCATTCGAAAATCTAGACTCATAGAAGAACGACCATAAGGTGCCCGAGGCAGCACTAGACGCTTGGAGACAAGTCGGCTGGAGGACGATGTATTGAATCGCGACGCAATTTGTGTGTTCCATCGTCATTAAGAGGCTCTGAACGTTACAATTAACTGTCAGTTTTGCGCCGGATTCGAAAAACTATATTCCTAGGAGAACGACCAAAAGGTGCCCGGGGCAGCAATAGTACCTCGGAGACAATTCGGCTGGAGGACGATGTATTGAATCGCGACGCAATTTGTGTGTTCCATCGTCATTATCTGGCTCTGAACGTTACAATTAACAGTCAGTTTTGCGTCGTTTTCGGAAATCTAGACTCACAGGAGAACGACCATAACGTGCCCGAGGCAGCAAGAGACCCTTGGAGACAGGGGGGCTGTAGGACGATGTATTGAATCGCGCCACAATTTGTGTGTCCATCGTCATTAAGAGGCTCTGAACGTTACAATTAACTGTCAGTTTTGCGTCGGATTCGAAAATCTAGGCTCACAGCAGAACGACCATAACGTGCCCGAGGCAGCACTAGACCCTTGGAGACAAGTCGGCTGGAGGACGATGTATTGAATCGCGACACAATTTGTGTGTTCCATCGTCATTAAGAGGCTCTGAACGTTACAATTAACTGTCAGTTTTGCGTAGAATTCGAAAATCTAGACTCACAGGAGAACGACCATAAGGTGCCCGAGGCAGCACTAGACCCTTGGAGACATGTCGGTTGGAGGACGATGTATTGAATCGCGACGCAATTTGTGTGTTCCATCGTCATTAACAGGCTCTGAACGTTTCAATTAACTGTCAGTTTTGCGTCGGATTCGAAAAACTAAACTCACAGGAGAACGACGATAAGGTGCCCGAGGCAGCTATAGACCCTTGGGGACAAGTCGGCTGGAGGACGATGTATTGAATCGCGACGCAATTTGTGTGTTCCATCGTCATTAAGAGGCTCTGAACGTTATAATTAACTGTCAGTTTTGCGCCGGATTCGAAAAACTATACTCCTAGGAGAACGACCAAAAGGTGCCCGGGGCAGCAATAGTACCTCGGAGACAATTCGGCTGGAGGACGATGTATTGAATCGCGACGCAATTTGTGTGTTCCATCGTCATTAACAGGCTCTGAACGTTACAATTAACTGTCAGTTTTGCGTCGGATTCGAAAATGTAGACTCACAGGAGAACGACCATAAGGTGCTCGAGGCAGCATTAGACCCTTGGAGACAATTCGGCTGGAGGACGATGTATTGAATCGTGACGAAAATTGTGTGTTCCATCGTCATTATCAGGCTCAGAACGTTACAATTAACTGTCAGTTTTGCGTCGTTTTCGGAAAACTAGACTCATAGGAGAACGACCAAAAGGTGCCCGGGACAGCAATACTACCTCGGAGACAAGTCGGCTGGAGGACGATGTATTGAATCGCGACGCAAATTGTGTGTTCCATCGACATTATCAGGCTCTGAACGTTACAATTAACTGTCAGTTTTGCGTTGTTTTCGGAAAACTAGACTCACAGGAGAACGACCATAACGTGCCCGAGGCAGCAAGAGACCCTTGGAGACAGGGCGGCTGTAGGACGATGTATTGAATCGCGCCACAATTTGTGTGTTCCATCGTCATTAAGAGGCTCTGAACGTTACAATTAACTGTCAGTTTTGCGTCGGATTCGAAAATCTAGACTCAAAGGAGAACGACCATAAGGTGCCCGAGGCAGCACTAGACCCTTGGAGACAAGTCGGCTGGAGGACGATGTATTGAATCGCGACGCAATTTGTGTGTTCCATCGTCATTAACAGGCTCTGAACGTTACAATTAACTGTCAGTTTTGCGTCGTATTCGAAAAACTAAACTCACAGGAGAACGACCATAAGGTGCCCGAGGCAGCTATAGACCCTTGGAGACAAGTCGGCTGGAGGACGATCTATTGAATCGCGACGCAATTTGTGTGTTCCATCGTCATTACGAGGCTCTGAACGTTACAATTAACTGTCAGTTTTGCGCCGGATTCGAAAAACTATACTCCTAGGAGAACGACAAAAAGGTGCCCGGGGCAGCAATATTACCTCGGAGACAATTCGGCTGGAGGACGATGTATTGAATCGCGACGCAAATTGTGTGTTCCATCGTCATTATCAGGCTCTGAACGTTACAATTAACTGTCAGTTTTGCGTTGTTTTCGGAAAACTAGACTCACAGGAGAACGACCATAACGTGCCCGAGGCAGCAAGAGACCCTTGGAGACAGGGCGGCTGTAGGACGATGTATTGAATCGCGCCACAATTTGTGTGTTCCATCGTCATTAAGAGGCTCTGAACGTTATAATTAACTGTCAGTTTTGCGTCGGATTCGAAAATCTAGACTCACAGGAGAACGACCATAAGGTGCCCGAGGCAGCACTAGACCCTTGGAGACAAGTCGGCTGGAGGACGAGGTATTGAATCGCGACGCAATTTGTGTGTTCCATCGTCATTAAGAGGCTCTGAACGTTACAATTAACTGTCAGTTTTGCGTCGGATTCGCAAAACTAAACTCACAGGAGAACGACGATAAGGTGCCCGAGGCAGCTATAGACCCTTGGAGACAAGTCGGCTGGAGGTCGATGTATTGAATCGCGACGCAATTTGTGTGTTCCATCGTCATTAAGAGGCTCTGAACGTTACAATTAACTGTCAGTTTTGCGCCGGATTCGAAAAGCTATACTCCTAAGGAGAACGACCAAAAGGTGCCCGGGGCAGCAATAATACCTCGGAGACAATTCGGCTGGAGGACGATGTATTGAATCGCGACGCAATTTGTGTGTTCCGTCGTCATTAACAGGCTCTGAACGTTACAATTAACTGTCAGTTTTGCGTCGGATTCGAAAAACTAAACTCACAGGAGAACGACGATAAGGTGCCCGAGGCAGCTAGAGACCCTTGCAGACAAGTCGGCTGGAGGACGATGTATTGAATCGCGACGCAATTTGTGTGTTCCATCGTCATTAAGAGGCTCTGAACGTTACAATTAACTGTCAGTTTTGAGCCGGATTCGAAAAGCTATACTCCTAGGAGAACGACAATAAGGTGCCGGAGGCAGCAATAGACCCTTGGAGACAATTCGGCTGGAGGACGATGTATTGAATCGCGACGAAAATTGTGTGTTCCATCGTCATTAAGAGGCTCTGAACGTTACAATTAACTGTCAGTTTTGCGTCGGATTCGAAAATCTAGACTCACAGGAGAACGACCATAAGGTGCCCGAGGCAGCACTAGACCCTTGGATACAAGTCGGCTGGAGGACGATGTATTGAATCGCGACGCAATTTGTGTGTTCCATCGTCATTAAGAGGCTCGGAACGTTACAATTAACTGTCAGTTTTGCGCCGGATTCGAAAAGCTATACTCCTAGGAGAACGACCAAAAGGTGCCCGGGGCAGCAATAGTACCTCGGAGACAATTCGGCTGGAGGACGATGTATTGAATCGCGACGCAATTTGTGTGTTCCATCGTCATTAACAGGCTCTGAACGTTACAATTAACTGTCAGTTTTGCGTCGGATTCGAAAAACTAAACTCACAGGAGAACGGCGATAAGGTGCCCGAGGCAGTTATAGACCCTTGCAGACAAGTCGGCTGGAGGACGATGTATTGAATCGCGACGCAATTTGTGTGTTCCATCGTCATTAAGAGGCTCTGAACGTTACAATTAACTGTCAGCTTTGCGCCGGATTCCAAAAACTATACTCCTAGGAGAACGACCAAAAGGTGCCCGGGGCAGCAATAGTACCTCGGAGACAATTCGGCTGGAGGACGATGTATTGAATCGCGACGCAATTTGTGTGTTCCATCGTCATTAACAGGCTCTGAACGTTACAATTAACTGTCAGTTTTGCGTCGGATTCGAAAAACTAAACTCACAGGAGAACGACGATAAGGTGCCCGAGGCAGCTATAGACCCTTGGAGACAAGTCGGCTGGAGGACGATGTATTGAATCGCGTCGCAAATTTGTGTGTTCTATCGTCATTAAGAGGCTCTGAACGTTACAATTAACTGTCAGTTTTGCGTCGGATTCGAAAATCTAGACTCACAGGAGAACGACCATAAGGTGCCCGAGGCAGCACTAGACCCTTGGATACAAGTCGGCTGGAGGACGATGTATTGAATCGCGACGCAATTTGTGTGTTCCATCGTCATTAAGAGGCTCTGAACGTTACAATTAACTGTCAGTTTTGCGCCGGATTCGAAAAGCTATACTCCTAGGAGAACGACCAAACGGTGCCCGGGGCAGCAATAATACCTCGGAGACAATTCGGCTGGAGGACGATGTATTGAATCGCGACGCAAATTGTGTGTTCCATCGTCATTAAGAGGCTCTGAACGTTACAATTCACTGTCAGTTTTGCGTCGGATCGAAAAACTAAACTCAAAGGAGAACGACGATAAGGTGCCCGAGGCAGCTATAGACGCTTGCAGACAAGTCGGCTGGAGGACGATGTATTGAATCGCGTCGCAAATTTGTGTGTTCTATCGTCATTAAGAGGCTCTGAACGTTACAATTAACTGTCAGTTTTGCGTCGGATTCGAAAATCTAGACTCACAGGAGAACGACCATAAGGTGCCCGAGGCAGCACTAGACCCTTGGATACAAGTCGGCTGGAGGACGATGTATTGAATCGCGACGCAATTTGTGTGTTCCATCGTCATTAAGAGGCTCTGAACGTTACAATTAACTGTCAGTTTTGCGCCGGATTTGAAAAGCTATACTCCTAGGAGAACGACCAAACGGTGCCCGGGGCAGCAATAATACCTCGGAGACAATTCGGCTGGAGGACGATGTATTGAATCGCGACGCAAATTGTGTGTTCCATCGTCATTAAGAGGCTCTGAACGTTACAATT
This sequence comes from Schistocerca nitens, assembly GCF_023898315.1. Classification (NCBI taxonomy): domain Eukaryota; kingdom Metazoa; phylum Arthropoda; class Insecta; order Orthoptera; family Acrididae; genus Schistocerca; species Schistocerca nitens. Next base: position 233,988,299 of record NC_064623.1, on the reverse strand, counting down.
CACTGTCAGTTTTGCGTCGGATCGAAAAACTAAACTCAAAGGAGAACGACGATAAGGTGCCCGAGGCAGCTATAGACCCTTGCAGACAAGTCGGCTGGAGGACGATGTATTGAATCGCGACGCAATTTGTGTGTTCCATCGTCATTAAGAGGCTCTGAACGTTACAATTAACTGTCAGTTTTGAGCCGGATTCGAAAAACTATACTCCTAGGAGAACGACCATAAGGTGCCCGAGGCAGCAATAGTCCCTTGGAGACAATTCGGCTGGAGGACGATGTATTGAATCGCGACGAAAATTGTGTGTTCCATCGTCATTATCAGGCTCAGAACGTTACAATTAACTGTCAGTTTTGGGTCGGATTCAAAAATCTAGACTCACAGAAGAACGACCATAAGGGGCCCGAGGCAGCACTAGACCCTTGGAGACAAGTCGGCTGGAGGACGAAGTATTGAATCGCGACGCAATTTGTGTGTTCCATCGTCATCAAGAGGCTCTGAACGTTACAATTAACTGTCAGTTTTGCGCCTGATTCGAAAAACTAGACTCATAGGAGAACGACCAAAAGGTGCCCGGGACAGCAATACTACCTCGGAGACAAGTCGGCTGGAGGACGATGTATTGAATCGCGACGCAAATTGTGTGTTCCATCGTCATTATCAGGCTCTGAACGTTACAATTAACTGTCAGTTTTGCGTTGTTTTCGGAAAACTAGACTCACAGGAGAACGACCATAACGTGCCCGAGGCAGCAAGAGACCCTTGGGGACAGGGCGGCTGTAGGACGATGTATTGAATCGCGCCACAATTTGTGTGTTCCATCGTCATTAAGAGGCTCTGAACGTTACAATTAACTGTCAGTTTTGCGTCGGATTCGAAAATCTAGACTCACAGGAGAACGACCATAAGGTGCCCGAGGCAGCACTAGACCCTTGGAGACAAGTCGGCTGGAGGACGATGTATTGAATCGAGACGCAATTTGTGTGTTCCATCCTCATTAACAGGCTCTGAACGTTACAATTAACTGTAAGTTTTGCGTCGTATTCGAAAAACTAAACTCACAGGAGAACGACCATAAGGTGCCCGAGGCAGCTATAGACCCTTGGAGACAAGTCGGCTGGAGGACGATCTATTGAATCGCGACGCAATTTGTGTGTTCCATCGTCATTACGAGGCTCTGAACGTTACAATTAACTGTCAGTTTTGCGCCGGATTCGAAAAACTATACTCCTAGGAGAACGACAAAAAGGTGCCCGGGGCAGCAATAGTACCTCGGAGACAATTCGGCTGGAGGACGATGTATTGAATCGCGACGCAATTTGTGTGTTCCATCGTCATTAAGAGGCTCTGAACGTTACAATTAACTGTCAGTTTTGCGTCGGATTCGAAAATGTAGACTCACAGGAGAACGACCATAAGGTGCCCGAGGCAGCAATAGACCCTTGGAGACATTTCGGCTGGAGGACGATGTATTGAATCGCGACGAAAATTGTGTGTTCCATCGTCATTATCAGGCTCTGAACGTTACAATTAACTGTCAGTTTTGCGTCGGATTCGAAAATGTAGACTCACAGGAGAACGACCATAAGGTGCCCGAGGCAGCAATAGACCCTTGGAGACATTTCGGCTGGAGGACGAAGTATTGAATCGCGACGCAATTTGTGTGTTCCATCGTCATTAAGAGGCTCTGAACGTTACAATTAACTGTCAGCTTTGCGTCGTTTTCGGAAAACTAGACTCACAGGAGAACGACCATAACGTGCCCGAGGCAGCAAGAGACCCTTGGAGACAGGGCGGCTGTAGGACGATGTATTGAATCGCGCCACAATTTGTGTGTTCCATCGTCATTAAGAGGCTCAGAACGTTACAATTAACTGTCAGTTTTGCGTCGGATTCGAAAATTTAGACTCACAGGAAAACGACCATAAGGTGCCCGAGGCAGCAAGAGACCCTTGGAGACAAGTCGGCTGGAGGACGATGTATTGAATCGCGACGCAATTTGTGTGTTCCATCGTCATTAAGAGGCTCTGAACGTTACAATTAACTGTCAGTTTTGAGCCGGATTCGAAAAACTATACTCCTAGGAGAACGACCAAAAGGTGCCCGGGGCAGAAATAGCACCTCGGAGACAATTCGGCTGGAGGACGATGTATTGAATCGCGACGCAATTTGTGTGTTCCATCGTCATTAACAGGCACTGAACGTTTCAATTAACTGTCAGTTTTGCGTCGGATTCGAAAAACTAAACTCACAGGAGAACGACGATAAGGTGCCCGAGGCAGCTATAGACCCTTGGAGACAAGTCGGCTGGAGGACTATGTATTGAATCGCGACGCAATTTGTGTGTTCCATCGTCATTAAGAGGCTCTGAACGTTACAATTAACTGTCAGTTTTGCGTCGGATTCGAAAATCTAGACTCACAGGAGAACGACCATAAGGTGCCCGAGGCAGCACTAGACCCTTGGATACAAGTCGGCTGGAGGACGATGTATTGAATTGCGACGCAATTTGTGTGTTCCATCGTCATTAAGAGGCTCTGAACGATACAATTAACTGTCAGTTTTGCGCCGGATTCGAAAAGCTATACTCCTAAGGAGAACGACCAAAAGGTGCCCGGGGCAGCAATAATACCTCGGAGACAATTCGGCTGGAGGACGATGTATTGAATCGCGACGCAATTTGTGTGTTCCGTCGTCATTAACAGGCTCTGAACGTTACAATTAACTGTCAGTTTTGCGTCGGATTCGAAAAACTAAACTCAAAGGAGAACGACGATAAGGTGCCCGAGGCAGCTATAGACCCTTGCAGACAAGTCGGCTGGAGGACGATGTATTGAATCGCGACGCAATTTGTGTGTTCCATCGTCATTAAGAGGCTCTGAACGTTACAATTAACTGTCAGTTTTGAGCCGGATTCGAAAAGCTATACTCCTAGGAGAACGACAATAAGGTGCCCGAGGCAGCAATAGACCCTTGGAGACAATTCGGCTGGAGGACGATGTATTGAATCGCGACGAAAATTGTGTGTTCCATCGTCATTAAGAGGCTCTGAACGTTACAATTAACTGTCAGTTTTGCGTCGGATTCGAAAATCTAGACTCAGAGGAGAACGACCATAAGGTGCCCGAGGCAGCACTAGACCCTTGGATACAAGTCGGCTGGAGGACGATGTATTGAATCGCGACGCAATTTGTGTGTTCCATCGTCATTAAGAGGCTCGGAACGTTACAATTAACTGTCAGTTTTGCGCCGGATTCGAAAAGCTATACTCCTAGGAGAACGACCAAAAGGTGCCCGGGGCAGCAATAGTACCTCGGAGACAATTCGGCTGGAGGACGATGTATTGAATCGCGACGCAATTTGTGTGTTCCATCGTCATTAACAGGCTCTGAACGTTACAATTAACTGTCAGTTTTGCGTCGGATTCGAAAAACTAAACTCACAGGAGAACGGCGATAAGGTGCCCGAGGCAGCTATAGACCCTTGCAGACAAGTCGGCTGGAGGACGATGTATTGAATCGCGACGCAATTTGTGTGTTCCATCGTCATTAAGAGGCTCTGAACGTTACAATTAACTGTCAGTCTTGAGCCGGATTCGAAAAACTATACTCCTAGGAGAACGACCATAAGGTGCCCGAGGCAGCAATAGACCCTTGGAGACAAGTCGGCTGGAGGACGAAGTATTGAATCGCGACGCAATTTGTGTGTTCCATCGTCATTAAGAGGCTCTGAACGTTACAATTAACTGTCAGTTTTGCGACGTTTTCGGAAAACTAGACTCACAGGAGAACGACCAAAAGGTGCCCGGGACAGCAATACTACCTAAGAGACAAGTCGGCTGGAGGACGATGTATTGAATCGCGACGCAAATTGTGTGTTCCATTGTCATTATCAGGCTCTGAACGTTACAATTAACTGTCAGTTTTGCGTCGTTTTCGGAAAACTAGACTCACAGGAGAACGACCATAACGTGCCCGAGGCAGCAAGAGACCCTTGAAGACAGGGCGGCTGTAGGACGATGTATTGAATCGCGCCACAATTTGTGTGTTCCATCGTCATTAGAGTCTCTGAACGTTACAATTAACTGTCAGTTTTGCGTCGGATTCGAAAATCTAGACTCACAGGAGAACGACCATAAGGTGCCCGAGGCAGCAATAGACCCTTGGAGACAAGTCGGCTGGAGGACGATGTATTGAATCGCGACGCAATTTGTGTGTTCCATCGTCATTAAGAGGCTCTGAACGTTACAATTAACTGTCAGTTTTGCGTCGGATTCGAAAATCTAGACTCACAGAAGAACGACCATAAGGTGCCCGAGGCAGCACTAGACCCTTGGAGACAAGTCGGCTGGAGGACGATGTATTGAATCGCGACACAATTTGTGTGTTCCATCGTCATTAAGAGGCTCTTAACGTTACAATTAACTGTCAGTTTTGCGTCGGATTCGAAAATCTAGACTCACAGGAGAACGACCATAAGGTGCCCGAGGCAGCACTAGACCCTTGGAGACAAGTCGGCTGGAGGACGATGTATTGAATCGCGACGCAATTTGTGTGTTCCATCGTCATTAAGAGGTTCTGAACGTTACAATTAACTGTCAGTTTTGAGCCGGATTCGAAAAACTATACTCCTAGGAGAACGAACAAAAGGTGCCCGGGGCAGCAATAGTACCTCGGAGACAATTCGGCTGGAGGACGATGTATTGAATCGCGACGCAATTTGTGTGTTCCATCGTCATTAACAGGCTCTGAACGTTACAATTAACTGTCAGTTTTGCGTCGGATTCGAAAAACTAAACTCACAGGAGAACGACGATAAGGTGCCCGAGGCAGCTATAGACCCTTGGAGACAAGTCGGCTGGAGGACGATGTATTGAATCGCGACGCAATTTGTGTGTTCCATCGTCATTAAGAGGCTCTGAACGTTACAATTAGCTGTCAGTTTTGCGTCGGATTCGAAAATCTAGACTCACAGGAGAACGACCATGAGGTGCCCGAGGCAGCACTAGACCCTTGGAGACAAGTCGGCTGGAGGACGATGTATTGAATCGCGACGCAATTTGTGTGTCCCATCGTCATTAAGAGGCTCTGAACGTTACAATTAACTGTCAGTTTTGCGCCGGATTCGAAAAACTATACTCCTAGGTGAACGACCAAAAGGTGCCCGGGACAGCAATAGTACCTCGGAGACAATTCGGCTGGAGGACGATGTATTGAATCGCGACGCAATTTGTGTGTTCCATCGTCATTAACAGGCTCTGAACGTTACAATTAACTGTCAGTTTTGCGTCGGATTCGAAAAACTGAACTCACAGGAGAACGACGACAAGGTGCCCGAGGCAGCTATAGACCCTTGGAGACAAGTCGGCTGGAGGACGATGTATTGAATCGCGACGCAATTTGTGTGTTCCATCGTCATTAAGAGGCTCTGAACGTTACAATTAACTGTCAGTTTTGCGCCGGATTCGAAAAACTATACTCCTAGGAGAACGACCAAAAGGAGCCCGGGGCAGCAATAGTACCTCGGAGACAATTCGGCTGGAGGACGATGTATTGAATCGCGACGCAATTTGTGTGTTACATCGTCATTAAGAGGCTCTGAACGTACAATTAACTGTCAGTTTTGCGTCGGATTCGAAAATGTAGACTCACAGGAGAACGACCATAAGGTTCCCGAGGCAGCAATAGACCCTTGGAGACAATTCGGCTGGAGGACGATGTATTGAATCGCGACGAAAATTGTGTGTTCCATCGTCATTATCAGGCTCAGAACGTTACAATTAACTGTCAGTTTTGGGTCGGATTCGAAAATCTAGACTCACAGAAGAACGACCATAAGGGGCCCGAGGCAGCACTAGACCCTTGGAGACAAGTCGGCTGGAGGACGAAGTATTGAATCGCGACGCAATTTGTGTGTTCCATCGTCATTAAGAGGCTCTGAACGTTACAATTAACTGTCAGTTTTGCGCCTGATTCGACAAACTAGACTCATAGGAGAACGACCAAAAGGTGCCCGGGACAGCAATACTACCTCGGAGACAAGTCGGCTGGAGGACGATGTATTGAATCGCGACGCAAATTGTGTGTTCCATCGTCATTATCAGGCTCTGAACGTTACAATTAACTGTCAGTTTTGCGTCGTTTTCGGAAAACTAGACTCACAGGAGAACGACCATAACGTGCCCGAGGCAGCAAGAGACCCTTGGAGACAGGGCAGCTGTAGGACGATGTATTGAATCGCGCCACAATTTGTGTGTTCCATCGTCATTCAGAGGCTCTGAACGTTACAATTAACTGTCAGTTTTGCGTCGGATTCGAAAATCTTGACTCACAGAAGAACGACCATAAGGTGCCCGAGGCAGCACTAGACCCTTGGATACAAGTCGGCTGGAGGACGATGTATTGAATCGCGACGCATTTTGTGTGTTCCATCGTCATTAAGAGGCTCTGAACGTTACAATTAACTGTCAGTTTTGCGCCGGATTCGAAAAACTATACTCCTAGGAGAACGACCAAAAGGTGCCCGGGGCAGCAATAGTACCTCGGAGACAATTCGGCTGGAGGACGATGTATTGAATCGCGACGCAATTTGTGTGTTCCATCGTCATTAACAGGCTCTGAACGTTACAATTAACTGTCAGTTTTGCGTCGGATTCGAAAAACTAAACTCACAGGAGAACGACGATAAGTTGCCCGAGGCAGCTATAGACCCTTGCAGACAAGTCGGAAGGAGGACGATGTATTGTATCGCGACGCAATTTGTGTGTTCCATCGTCATTAAGAGGCTCTGAACGTTACAATTAACTGTCGGTTTGGCGTCGGATTCGAAAATCTAGACTCACAGGAGAACGACCATAAGGTGCCCGAGGCACCAATAGACCCTTGGAGACAATTCGGCTGGAGGACGATGTATTGAATCGCGACGAAAATTGTGTGTTCCATCGTCATTATCAGGCTCAGAACGTTACAATTAACTGTCAGTTTTGGGTCGGATTCGAAAATCTAGACTCACAGAAGAACGACCATAAGGGGCCCGAGGCAGCACTAGACCCTTGGAGACAAGTCGGCTGGAGGACGAAGTATTGAATCGCGACGCAATTTGTGTGTTCCATCGTCATTAAGAGCTCTGAACGTTACAATTAACTGTCAGTTTTGCGCCTGATTCGATAAACTAGACTCATAGGAGAACGACAAAAAGGTGCCCGGGACAGCAATACTACCTCGGAGACAAATCGGCTGGAGGACGATGTATTGAATCGCGACGCAAATTGTGTGTTCCATCGTCATTATCAGGCTCAGAACGTTACAATTAACTGTCAGTTTTGGGTCGGATTCGAAAATCTAGACTCACAGAAGAGCGACCATAAGGGGCCCGAGGCAGCACTAGACCCTTGGAGACAAGTCGGCTGGAGGACGAAGTATTGAATCGCGACGCAATTTGTGTGTTCCATCGTCATTAAGAGCTCTGAACGTTACAATTAACTGTCAGAGTTGCGTCGGATTCGAAAAACTAAACTCACAGGAGAACGACGATAAGGTGCCCGAGGCAGCTATAGACCCTTGGAGACAAGTTTGCTGGAGGACGATGTATTGAATCGCGACGCAATTTGTGTGTTCCATCGTCATTAAGAGGCTCTGAACGTTACAATTAACTGTCAGTTTTGCGTCGGATTCGAAAATATAGACTCACAGGAGAACGACCATAAGGTGCCCGAGGCAGCAATAGACCCTTGGAGATAATTCGGCTGGAGGACGATGTATTGAATCGCGACGAAAATTGTGTGTTCCATCGTCATTATCAGGCTCAGAACGTTACAATTAACTGTCAGTTTTGCGTCGGATTCGAAAATCTAGACTCACAGGAGAACGACCATAAGGTGCCCGAGGCAGCACTAGACCCTTGGAGACAAGTCGGCTGGAGGACGATGTATTGAATCGCGACGCAATTTGTGTGTTCCATCGTCATTAGGAGGCTCTGAACGTTACAATTAACTGTCAGTTTTGCGTCGGATTCGAAAATCTAGACTCACAGGAGAACGACCATAAGGTGCCCGAGGCAGCACTAGACCCTTGGAGACAAGTCGGCTGGAGGACGATGTATTGAATCGCGACGCAATTTGTGTGTTCCATCGTCATTAAGAGGCTCTGAACGTTACAATTAACTGTCAGTTTTGAGCCGGATTCGAAAATCTAGACTCACAGGAGAACGACCATAAGGTGCCCGAAGCAGCACTAGACCCTTGGAGACAAGTCGGCTGGAGGACGATGTATTGAATCGCGACGCAATTTGTGTGTTCCATCGTCATTAAAAGGCTCTGAACGTTACAATTAACTGTCAGTTTTGCGCCTGATTCGATAAACTAGACTCATAGGAGAACGACCAAAAGGTGCCCGGGACAGCAACACTACCTCGGAGACAAGTCGGCTGGAGGACGATGTATTGAATCGCGACGCAAATTGTGTGTTCCATCGTCATTATCAGGCTCTGAACGTTACAATTAACTGTCAGTTTTGCGTCGTTTTCGGAAAACTAGACTCACAGGAGAACGACCATAACGTGCCCGAGGCAGCAAGAGACCCTTGGAGACAGGGCAGCTGTAGGACGATGTATTGAATCGCGCCACAATTTGTTTGTTCCATCGTCATTAAGAGGCTCTGAACGTTACAATTAACTGTCAGTTTTGCGTCGGATTCGAAAATCTAGACTCACAGGAGAACGACCATAAGGTGCCCGAGGCAGCACTAGACCCTTGGATACAAGTCGGCTGGAGGACGATGTATTGAATCGCGACGCAAATTGTGTGTTCCATCGTCATTATCAGGCTCTGAACGTTACAATTAACTGTCAGTTTTGCGTCGTTTTCGGAAAACTAGACTCACAGGAGAACGACCATAACGTGCCCGAGGCAGCAAGAGACCCTTGGAGACAGGGCAGCTGTAGGACGATGTATTGAATCGCGCCACAATTTGTGTGTTCCATCGTCATTCAGAGGCTCTGAACGTTACAATTAACTGTCAGTTTTGCGTCGGATTCGAAAATCTTGACTCACAGAAGAACGACCATAAGGTGCCCGAGGCAGCACTAGACCCTTGGATACAAGTCGGCTGGAGGACGATGTATTGAATCGCGACGCATTTTGCGTGTTCCATCGTCATTAAGAGGCTCTGAACGTTACAATTAACTGTCAGTTTTGCGCCGGATTCGAAAAACTATACTCCTAGGAGAACGACCAAAAGGTGCCCGGGGCAGCAATAGTACCTCGGAGACAATTCGGCTGGAGGACGATGTATTGAATCGCGACGCAATTTGTGTGTTCCATCGTCATTAACAGGCTCTGAACGTTACAATTAACTGTCAGTTTTGCGTCGGATTCGAAAAACTAAACTCACAGGAGAACGACGATAAGTTGCCCGAGGCAGCTATAGACCCTTGCAGACAAGTCGGCAGGAGGACGATGTATTGTATCGCGACGCAATTTGTGTGTTCCATCGTCATTAAGAGGCTCTGAACGTTACAATTAACTGTCGGTTTGGCGTCGGATTCGAAAATCTAGACTCACAGGAGAACGACCATAAGGTGCCCGAGGCACCAATAGACCCTTGGAGACAATTCGGCTGGAGGACGATGTATTGAATCGCGACGAAAATTGTGTGTTCCATCGTCATTATCAGGCTCAGAACGTTACAATTAACTGTCAGTTTTGGGTCGGATTCGAAAATCTAGACTCACAGAAGAACGACCATAAGGGGCCCGAGGCAGCACTAGACCCTTGGAGACAAGTCGGCTGGAGGACGAAGTATTGAATCGCGACGCAATTTGTGTGTTCCATCGTCATTAAGAGCTCTGAACGTTACAATTAACTGTCAGTTTTGCGCCTGATTCGATAAACTAGACTCATAGGAGAACGACAAAAAGGTGCCCGGGACAGCAATACTACCTCGGAGACAAGTCGGCTGGAGGACGATGTATTGAATCGCGACGCAAATTGTGTGTTCCATCGTCATTATCAGGCTCAGAACGTTACAATTAACTGTCAGTTTTGGGTCGGATTCGAAAATCTAGACTCACAGAAGAACGACCATAAGGGGCCCGAGGCAGCACTAGACCCTTGGAGACAAGTCGGCTGGAGGACGAAGTATTGAATCGCGACGCAATTTGTGTGTTCCATCGTCATTAAGAGCTCTGAACGTTACAATTAACTGTCAGAGTTGCGTCGGATTCGAAAAACTAAACTCACAGGAGAACGACGATAAGGTGCCCGAGGCAGCTATAGACCCTTGGAGACAAGTTTGCTGGAGGACGATGTATTGAATCGCGACGCAATTTGTGTGTTCCATCGTCATTAAGAGGCTCTGAACGTTACAATTAACTGTCAGTTTTGCGTCGGATTCGAAAATATAGACTCACAGGAGAACGACCATAAGGTGCCCGAGGCAGCAATAGACCCTTGGAGATAATTCGGCTGGAGGACGATGTATTGAATCGCGACGAAAATTGTGTGTTCCATCGTCATTATCAGGCTCAGAACGTTACAATTAACTGTCAGTTTTGCGTCGGATTCGAAAATATAGACTCACAGGAGAACGACCATAAGGTGCCCGAGGCAGCACTAGACCCTTGGAGACAAGTCGGCTGGAGGACGATGTATTGAATCGCGACGCAATTTGTGTGTTCCATCGTCATTAAGAGGCTCTGAACGTTACAATTAACTGTCAGTTTTGCGTCGGATTCGAAAATCTAGACTCACAGGAGAACGACCATAAGGTGCCCGAGGCAGCACTAGACCCTTGGAGACAAGTCGGCTGGAGGACGATGTATTGAATCGCGACGCAATTTGTGTGTTCCATCGTCATTAAGAGGCTCTGAACGTTACAATTAACTGTCAGTTTTGAGCCGGATTCGAAAATCTAGACTCACAGGAGAACGACCATAAGGTGCCCGAAGCAGCACTAGACCCTTGGAGACAAGTCGGCTGGAGGACGATGTATTGAATCGCGACGCAATTTGTGTGTTCCATCGTCATTAAAAGGCTCTGAACGTTACAATTAACTGTCAGTTTTGCGCCTGATTCGATAAACTAGACTCATAGGAGAACGACCAAAAGGTGCCCGGGACAGCAACACTACCTCGGAGACAAGTCGGCTGGAGGACGATGTATTGAATCGCGACGCAAATTGTGTGTTCCATCGTCATTATCAGGCTCTGAACGTTACAATTAACTGTCAGTTTTGCGTCGTTTTCGGAAAACTAGACTCACAGGAGAACGACCATAACGTGCCCGAGGCAGCAAGAGACCCTTGGAGACAGGGCAGCTGTAGGACGATGTATTGAATCGCGCCACAATTTGTTTGTTCCATCGTCGTTAAGAGGCTCTGAACGTTACAATTAACTGTCAGTTTTGCGTCGGATTCGAAAATCTAGACTCACAGGAGAACGACCATAAGGTGCCCGAGGCAGCACTAGACCCTTGGATACAAGTCGGCTGGAGGACGATGTATTGAATCGCGACGCAATTTGTGTGTTCCATCGTCATTAAGAGGCTCTGAACGTTACAATTAACTGTCAGTTTTGCGCCGGATTCGAAAAACTATACTCCTAGGAGAACGACCAAAAGGTGCCCGGGGCAGCAATAGTACCTCGGAGACAATTCGGCTGGAGGACGATGTATTGAATCGCGACGCAATTTGTGTGTTCCATCGTCATTAACAGGCCCTGAACGTTACAATTAACTGTCAGTTTTGCGTCGGATTCGAAAAACTAAACTCACAGGAGAACGACGATAAGTTGCCCGAGGCAGCTATAGACCCTTGGAGACAATTCGGCTGGAGGACGATGTATTGAATCGCGACGCAATTTGTGTGTTACATCGTCATTAAGAGGCTCTGAACGTTACAATTAACTGTCAGTTTTGCGTCGGATTCGAAAATGTAGACTCACAGGAGAACGACCATAAGGTGCCCGAGGCAGCAATAGACCCTTGGAGACAATTCGGCTGGAGGGCGATGTATTGAATCGCGACGAAAATTGTGTGTTCCATCGTCATTAAGAGGCTCTGAACGTTACAATTAACTGTCAGTTTTGGGTCGGATTTGAAAATCTAGACTCACAGAAGAACGACCATAAGGGGCCCGAGGCAGCACTAGACCCTTGGAGACAAGTCGGCTGGAGGACGAAGTATTGAATCGCGACGCAATTTGTGTGTTACATCGTCATTAAGAGGCTCTGAACGTTACAATTAACTGTCAGTTTTGCGCCTGATTCGATAAACTAGACTCATAGGAGAACGACCACAAGGTGCCCGGGACAGCAATACTACCTCGGAGACAAGTCGGCTGGAGGACGATGTATTGAATCGCGACGCAAATTGTGTGTCCATCGTCATTATCAGGCTCTGAACGTTACAATTAACTGTCAGTTTTGCGTCGTTTTCGGAAAACTAGACTCACAGGAGAACGACCATAACGTGCCCGAGGCAGCAAGAGACCCTTGGAGACAGGGCAGCTGTAGGACGATGTATTGAATCGCGCCACAATTTGTGTGTTCCATCGTCATTAAGAGGCTCTGAACGTTACAATTAACTGTCAGTTTTGCGTCGGATTCGAAAATCTAGACTCACAGGAGAACGACCATGAGGTGCCCGAGGCAGCACTAGACCCTTGGAGACAAGTCGGCTGGAGGACGATGTATTGAATCGCGACGCAATTTGTGTGTCCCATCGTCATTAAGAGGCTCTGAACGTTACAATTAACTGTCAGTTTTGCGCCGCATTCGAAAAACTATACTCCTAGGAGAAAGACCAAAAGGTGCCCGGGGCAGCAATAGTACCTCGGAGACAAGTCGGCTGGAGGACGATGTATTGAATCGCGACGCAATTTGTGTGTTCCATCGTCATTAACAGGCTCTGAACGTTACAATTAACTGTCAGTTTTGCGTCGGATTCGAAAAACTAAACACACAGGAGAACGACGATAAGGTGACCGAGGCAGCTATAGACCCTTGGAGACAAGTCAGCTGGAGGACGATGTATTGAATCGCAACGCAATTTGTGTGTTCTATCGTCATTAAGAGGCTCTGAACGTTACAATTAACTGTCAGTTTTGGGTCGGATTCGAAAATCTAGACTCACGGAAGAACGACCATAAAGGGCCCGAGGCAGCACTAGACCCTTGGAGACAAGTCGGCTGGAGGACGAAGTATTGAATCGCGACGCAATTTGTGTTTTCCATGGTCATTAAGAGGCTCTGAAAGTTACAATTAACTGTCAGTTTTGCGCCTGATTCGAAAAACTAGACTCATAGGAGAACGACCAAAAGGTGCCCGGGACAGCAATACTACCTCGGAGACAAGTCGGCTGGAGGACGATGTATTGAATCGCGACGCAAATTGTGTGTTCCATCGTCATTATCAGGCTCTGAACGTTACAATTAACTGTCAGTTTTGCGTTGTTTTCGGAAAACTAGACTCACAGGAGAACGACCATAACGTGCCCGAGGCAGCAAGAGACCCTTGGAGACAGGGCGGCTGTAGGACGATGTATTGAATCGCGCCACAATTTGTGTGTTCCATCGTCATTGAGAGGCTCTGAACGTTACAATTAACTGTCAGTTTTGCGTCGGATTCGAAAATCTAGACTCACAGGAGAACGACCATAAGGTGCCCGAGGCAGCACTAGACCCTTGGAGACAAGTCGGCTGGAGGACGATGTATTGAATCGCGACGCAATTTGTGTGTTCCATCGTCATTAAGAGGCTCTGAACGTTACAATTAACTGTCAGTTTTGCGCCGGATTCGATAAACTAGACTCATAGGAGAACGACCAAAAGGTGCCCGGGACAGCAATAGTACCTCGGAGACAAATCGGCTGGAGGACGATGTATTGAATCGCGACGCAAATTGTGTGTTCCATCGTCATTATCAGGCTCTGAACGTTACAATTAACTGTCAGTTTTGCGTCGTTTTCGGTTAACTAGACTCACAGGAGAACGACCATAACGTGCCCGAGGCAGCAAGAGACCCTTGGAGACAGGGCGGCTGTAGGACGATGTATTGAATCGCGCCACAATTTGTGTGTTCCATCGTCATTAAGAGGCTCTGAACGTTACAATTAACTGTCAGTTTTGCGTCGGATTCGAAAATTTAGACTCACAGGAGAACGACCATAAGGTGCCCGAGGCAGCACTAGACCCTTGGAGACAAGTCTGCTGGAGGACGATGTATTGAATCGCGACGCAATTTGTGTGTTCCATCGTCATTAAGAGGCTCTGAACGTTACAATTAACTGTTAGTTTTGAGCCGGATTCGAAAAACTATACTCCTAGGAGAACGACCAAAAGGTGCCCGGGGCAGCTATAGACCCTTGGAGACAAGTCGGCTGGAGGACTATGTATTGAATCGCGACGCAATTTGTGTGTTCGATCGTCATTAAGAGGCTCTGAACGCTACAATTAACTGTCAGTTTTGCGTCGGATTCGAAAATCTAGACTCACAGGAGAACGACCATAAGGTGCCCGAGGCAGCACTAGACCCTTGGAGACAAGTCGGCTGGAGGACGATGTATTGAATCGCGACGCAATTTGTGTGTTCCATTGTCATTAAGAGGCTCTGAACGTTACAATTAGCTGTCAGTTTTGCGTCGGATTCGAAAATCTAGACTCACAGGAGAACGACCATGAGGTGCCCGAGGCAGCACTAGACCCTTGGAGACAAGTCGGCTGGAGGACGATGTATTGAATCGAGACGCAATTTGTGTGTCCCATCGTCATTAAGAGGCTCTGAACGTTACAATTAACTGTCAGTTTTGCGCCGCATTCGAAAAACTATACTCCTAGGAGAAAGACCAAAAGGTGCCCGGGGCAGCAATAGTACCTCGGAGACAAGTCGGCTGGAGGACGATGTATTGAATCGCGACGCAATTTGTGTGTTCCATCGTCATTAACAGGCTCTGAACGTTACAATTAACTGTCAGTTTTGCGTCGGATTCGAAAAACTAAACTCACAGGAGAACGACGATAAGGTGACCGAGGCAGCTATAGACCCTTGGAGACAAGTCAGCTGGAGGACGATGTATTGAATCGCAACGCAATTTGTGTGTTCCATCGTCATTGAGAGGCTCTGAACGTTACAATTAACTGTCAGTTTTGCGTCGGATTCGAAAATCTAGACTCACAGGAGAACGACCATAAGGTGCCCGAGGCAGCACTAGACCCTTGGAGACAAGTCGGCTGGAGGACGATGTATTGAATCGCGACGCAATTTGTGTGTTCCATCGTCATTAAGAGGCTCTGAACGTTACAATTAACTGTCAGTTTTGCGCCGGATTCGATAAACTAGACTCATAGGAGAACGACCAAAAGGTGCCCGGGACAGCAATAGTACCTCGGAGACAAATCGGCTGGAGGACGATGTATTGAATCGCGACGCAAATTGTGTGTTCCATCGTCATTATCAGGCTCTGAACGTTACAATTAACTGTCAGTTTTGCATCGTTTTCGGTTAACTAGACTCACAGGAGAACGACCATAACGTGCCCGAGGCAGCAAGAGACCCTTGGAGACAGGGCGGCTGGAGGACTATGTATTGAATCGCGACGCAATTTGTGTGTTCGATCGTCATTAAGAGGCTCTGAACGCTACAATTAACTGTCAGTTTTGCGTCGGATTCGAAAATCTAGACTCACAGGAGAACGACCATAAGGTGCCCGAGGCAGCACTAGACCCTTGGAGACAAGTCGGCTGGAGGACGATGTATTGAATCGCGACGCAATTTGTGTGTTCCATTGTCATTAAGAGGCTCTGAACGTTACAATTAGCTGTCAGTTTTGCGTCGGATTCGAAAATCTAGACTCACAGGAGAACGACAATGAGGTGCCCAAAGCAGCACTAGACCCTTGGAGACAAGTCGGCTGGAGGACGATGTATTGAATCGAGACGCAATTTGTGTGTCCCATCGTCATTAAGAGGCTCTGAACGTTACAATTAACTGTCAGTTTTGCGCCGCATTCGAAAAACTATACTCCTAGGAGAAAGACCAAAAGGTGCCCGGGGCAGCAATAGTACCTCGGAGACAAGTCGGCTGGAGGACGATGTATTGAATCGCGACGCAATTTGTGTGTTCCATCGTCATTAACAGGCTCTGAACGTTACAATTAACTGTCAGTTTTGCGTCGGATTCGAAAAACTAAACTCACAGGAGAACGACGATAAGGTGACCGAGGCAGCTATAGACCCTTGGAGACAAGTCAGCTGGAGGACGATGTATTGAATCGCAACGCAATTTGTGTGTTCCATCGTCATTGAGAGGCTCTGAACGTTACAATTAACTGTCAGTTTTGCGTCGGATTCGAAAATCTAGACTCACAGGAGAACGACCATAAGGTGCCCGAGGCAGCACTAGACCCTTGGAGACAAGTCGGCTGGAGGACGATGTATTGAATCGCGACGCAATTTGTGTGTTCCATCGTCATTAAGAGGCTCTGAACGTTACAATTAACTGTCAGTTTTGCGCCGGATTCGATAAACTAGACTCATAGGAGAACGACCAAAAGGTGCCCGGGACAGCAATAGTACCTCGGAGACAAATCGGCTGGAGGACGATGTATTGAATCGCGACGCAAATTGTGTGTTCCATCGTCATTATCAGGCTCTGAACGTTACAATTAACTGTCAGTTTTGCATCGTTTTCGGTTAACTAGACTCACAGGAGAACGACCATAACGTGCCCGAGGCAGCAAGAGACCCTTGGAGACAGGGCGGCTGTAGGACGATGTATTGAATCGCGCCACAATTTGTGTGTTCCATCGTCATTAAGAGGCTCTGAACGTTACAATTAACTGTCAGTTTTGCGTCGGATTCGAAAATTTAGACTCACAGGAGAACGACCATAAGGTGCCCGAGGCAGCACTAGACCCTTGGAGACAAGTCTGCTGGAGGACGATGTATTGAATCGCGACGCAATTTGTGTGTTCCATCGTCATTAAGAGGCTCTTAACGTTGCAATTAACTGTCAGTTTTGCGTCGGATTCGAAAATCTAGACTCACAGGAGAACGACCATAAGGTGCCCGAGGCAGCACTAGACCCATGGAGACAAGTCGGCTGGAGGACGATGTATTGAATCGCGACGCAATTTGTGTGTTCCATCGTCATTAACAGGCTCTGAACGTTACAATTAACTGTCAGTTTTGCGTCGGATTCGAAAAACTAAACTCACAGCAGAACGACGATAAGGTGCCCGAGGCAGCTATAGACCCTTGGAGACAAGTCGGCTGGAGGACTATGTATTCAATCGCGACGCAATTTGTGTGTTCCATCGTCATTAAGAGGCTCTGAACGCTACAATTAACTGTTAGTTTTGCGTCGGATTCGAAAATTAAGACTCACAGGAGAACGACCATAAGGTGCCCGAGGCAGCACTAGACCCTTGGAGACAAGTCGGCTGGAGGACGATGTACTGAATCGCGACGCAATTTGTGTGTTCCATCGTCATTAAGAGGCTCTGAACGTTACAATTAGCTGTCAGTTTTGCGTCGGATTCGAAAATCTAGACTCACAGGAGAACGACCATGAGGTGCCCGAGGCAGCACTAGACCCTTGGAGACAAGTCGGCTGGAGGACGATGTATTGAATCGCGACGCAATTTGTGTGTCCCATCGTCATTAAGAGGCTCTGAACGTTACAATTAACTGTCAGTTTTGCGCCGGATTCCAAAAACTATACTCCTAGGAGAACGACCAAAAGGTGCCCGGGGCAGCAATAGTACCTCGGAGACAATTCGGCTGGAGGACGATGTATTGAATCGCGACGCAATTTGTGTGTTCCATCGTTATTAACAGGCTCTGAACGTTACAATTAACTGTCAGTTTTGCGTCGGATTCGAAAAACTTAACTCACAGGAGAACGACGATAAGGTGCCCGAGGCAGCTATAGACCCTTGGAGACAAGTCGGCTGGAGGACGATGTATTGAATCGCGACGCAATTTGTGTGTTCCATCGTCATTAAGAGGCTCTGAACGTTACAATTAACTGTCAGTTTTGCGCCGGATTCGAAAAGCTATACTCCTAGGAGAACGACCAAAAGGTGCCCGGGGCAGCAATAGTACCTCGGAGACAATTCGGCTGGAGGACGATGTATTGAATCGCGACGCAATTTGTGTGTTCCATCGACGTTAACAGGCTCTGAACGTTACAATTCACTGTCAGTTTTGCGTCGGATCGAAAAACTAAACTCAAAGGAGAACGACGATAAGGTGCCCGAGGCAGCTATAGACCCTTGCAGACAAGTCGGCTGGAGGACGATGTATTGAATCGCGACGAAAATTGTGTGTTCCATCGTCATTATCAGGCTCTGAACGTTACAATTAAGTGTCAGTTTTGGGTCGGATTCGAAAATCTAGACTCACAGAAGAACGACCATAAGGTGCCCGAGGCAGCACTAGACCCTTGGAGACAAGTCGGCTGGAGGACGAAGTATTGAATCGCGACGCAATTTGTGTGTTCCATCGTCATTAAGAGGCTCTGAACGTTACAATTAACTGTCAGTTTTGCGCCTGATTCGAAAAACTAGACTCATAGGAGAACGACCAAAAGGTGCCCGGGGCAGCAATAGTACCTCGGAGACAATTCGGCTGGAGGACGATGTATTGAATCGCGACGCAATTTGTGTGTTCCATCGTCATTAACAGGCTCTGAACGTTACAATTCACTGTCAGTTTTGCGTCGGATCGAAAAACTAAACTCAAAGGAGAACGACGATAAGGTGCCCGAGGCAGCTATAGACCCTTGCAGACAAGTCGGCTGGAGGACGATGTATTGAATCGCGACGCAAATTGTGTGTTCCATCGTCATTATCAGGCTCTGAACGTTACAATTAACTGTCAGTTTTGCGTTGTTTTCGGAAAACTAGACTCACAGGAGAACGACCATAACGTGCCCGAGGCAGCAAGAGGCCCTTGGAGACAGGGCGGCTGTAGGACGATGTATAGAATCGCGCCACAATTTGTGTGTTCCATCGTCATTAAGAGGCTCTGAACGTAACAATTAACTGTCAGTTTTGCGTCGGATTCGAAAATCTAGACTCACAGGAGAACGACCATAAGGTGCCCGAGGCAGCACTAGACCCTTGGAGACAAGTCGGCTGGAGGACGATGTATTGAATCGCGACGCAATTTGTGTGTTCCATCGTCATTAAGAGGGTCTGAACGATACAATTAACTGTCAGTTTTGAGCCGGATTCGAAAAACTATACTCCTAGGAGAACGACCAAAGGGTGCCCGGGGCAGCAATAGTACCTCGGAGACAATTCGGCTGGAGGACGATGTATTGAATCGCGACGCAATTTGTGTGTTCCATCGTCATTAACAGGCTCTGAACGTTACAATTAACTGTCAGTTTTGCGTCGTATTCGAAAAACTAAACTCACAGGAGAACGACCATAAGGTGCCCGAGGCAGCTATAGACCCTTGGAGACAAGTCGGCTGGAGGACGATGTATTGAATCGCGACGCAATTTGTGTGTTCCATCCTCATTAAGAGGCTCTGAACGTTACAATTAACTGTCAGTTTTGCGTCGGATTCGAAAATCTAGACTCACAGGAGAACGACCATAAGGTGCCCGAGGCAACACTAGACCCTTGGAGACAAGTCGGCTGGAGGACGATGTATTGAATCGCGACGCAATTTGTGTGTTCCATCGTCATTAAGAGGCTCTGAACGTTACAATTAACTGTCAGTTTTGCGCCGGATTCGAAAAACTATACTCCTAGGAGAACGACAAAAAGGTGCCCGGGGCAGCAATAGTACCTCGGAGACAATTCGGCTGGAGGACGATGTATTGAATCGCGACGCAATTTGTGTGTTCCATCGTCATTAAGAGGCTCTGAACGTTACAATTAACTGTCAGTTTTGCGTCTGATTCGAAAATGTAGACTCACAGGAGAACGACCATAAGGTGCCCGAGGCAGCAATAGACCCTTGGAGACAATTCGGCTGGAGGACGATGTATTGAATCGCGACGAAAATTGTGTGTTCCATCGTCATTATCAAGCTCAGAACGTTACAATTAACTGTCAGTTTTGCGTCGGATTCGAAAATCTAGACTCACAGAAGAACGACCATAAGGGTCCCGAGGCAGCACTATGGAGACAAGTCGGCAGGAGGACGAAGTATTGAATCGCGACGCAATTTGTGTGTTCCATCGTCATTTGGAGGCTCTGAACGTTACAATTAACTGTCAGTTTTGCGCCTGATTCGATAAACTAGACTCATAGGAGAACGACCAAAAGGTGCCCGGGACAGCAATAGTACCTCGGAGACAAGTCGGCTGGAGGACGATGTATTGAATCGCGACGCAAATTGTGTGTTCCATCGTCATTATCAGGCTCTGAACGTTACAATTAACTGTCAGTTTTGCGTCGTTTTCGGAAAACTAGACTCACAGGGGAACGACCATAACGTGCCCGAGGCAGCAAGAGACCCTTGGAGACAGGGCGGCTGGAGGACGATGTATTGAATCGCGCCACAATTTGTGTGTTCCATCGTCATTAAGAGGCTCTGAACGTTACAATTAACTGTCAGTTTTGCGTCGGATTCGAAAATTTAGACTCACAGGAGAACGACCATAAGGTGCCCGAGGCAGCACTAGACCCTTGGAGACAAGTCGGCTGGAGGACGATGTATTGAATCGCGACGCAATTTGTGTGTTCCATCGTCATTAAGAGGCTCTGAACGTTACAATTAACTGTCAGTTTTGCGTCGGATTCGAAAATGTAGACTCACAGGAGAACGACCATAAGGTGCCCGAGGCAGCACTAGACCCTTGGAGACAAGTCGGCTGGAGGACGATGTATTGAATCGCGACGCAATTTGTGTGTTCCATCGTCATTAAGAGGCTCTGAACGTTACAATTAACTGTCAGTTTTGAGCCGGATTCGAAAAACTATACTCCTAGGAGAACGACCAAAAGGTGCCCGGGGCAGAAATAGTACCTCGGAGACAATTCGGCTGCAGGACGATGTATTGAATCGCGACGCAATTTGTGTGTTCCATCGTCATTAAGAGGCTCTGAACGTTACAATTAACTGTCAGTTTTGCGTCGGATTCGAAAAACTAAACTCACAGGAGAACGACGATAAGGTGCCCGAGGCAGCTATAGACCCTTGGAGACAAGTCGGCTGGAGGACTATGTATTGAATCGCGACGCAATTTGTGTGTTCCATCGTCATTAAGAGGCTCTGAACGCTACAATTAACTGTCAGTTTTGCGCCGGATTCGAAAAACTATACTCCTAGGATAACGACCAAAAGGTGCCCGGGGCAGCAATAGTACCTCGGAGACAATTCGGCTGGAGGACGATGTATTGAATCGCGACGCAATTTGTGTGTTCCATCGTCATTAACAGGCGCTGAACGTTACAATTAACTGTCAGTTTTGCGTCGGATTCGAAAAACTAAACTCACAGGAGAACGACGATAAGGTACCCGAGGCAGCTATAGACCCTTGGAGACAAGTCGGCTGGAGGACGATGTATTGAATCGCGACGCAATTTGTGTGTTCCATCGTCATTAAGAGGCTCTGAACGTCACAATTAACTGTCAGTTTTGCGTCGGATTCGAAAATCTAAACTCACAGGAGAACGGCCATAAGGTGCCCGAGGCAGCACTAGACCCTTGGATACAAGTCGGCTGGAGGACGATGTATTGAATCGCGACGCAATTTGTGTGTTCCATCGTCATTAAGAGGCTCTGAACGGTACAATTAACTGTCAGTTTTGCGCCGGATTCGAAAAGCTATACTCCTAGGAGAACGACCAAAAGGTGCCCGGGGCAGCAATAGTACCTCGGAGACAATTCGGCTGGAGGACGATGTATTGAATCGCGACGCAATTTGTGTGTTCCATCGTCATTAACAGGCTCTGAACGTTACAATTAACTGTCAGTTTTGCGTCGGATTCGAAAAACTAAACTCACAGGAGAACGACGATAAGGTGCCCGAGGCAGCTATAGACCCTTGCAGACAAGTCGGCCTGAGGACGATTTATTGAATCGCGACGCAATTTGTGTGTTCCATCGTCATTAAGAGGCTCTGAACGTTACAATTAACTGTCAGTTTTGAGCCGGATTCGAAAAACTATACTCCCAGGAGAACGACCATAAGGTGCCCGAGGCAGCAATAGACCCTTGGAGACAATTCGGCTGGAGGACGATGTATTGAATCGCGACGAAAATTGTGTGTTCCACCGTCATTAAGAGGCTCTGAACGTTACAATTAACTGTCAGTTTTGCGTCGGATTCGAAAATCTAGACTCACAGGAGAACGACCATAAGGTGCCCGAGGCAGCACTAGACCCTTGGATACAAGTCGGCTGGAGGACGATGTATTGAATCGTGACGCAATTTGTGTGTTCCATCGTCATTAAGAGGCTCGGAACGGTACAATTAACTGTCAGTTTTGCGCCGGATTCGAAAAGCTATACTCCTAGGAGAACGACCAAAAGGTGCCCGGGGCAGCAATAGTACCTCGGAGACAATTCGGCTGGAGGACGATGTATTGAATCGCGACGCAATTTGTGTGTTCCATCGTCATTAACAGGCTCTGAACGTTACTATTAACTGTCAGTTTTGCGTCGGATTCGAAAAACTAAACTCACAGGAGAACGACGATAAGGTGCCCGAGGCAGCTATAGACCCTTGCAGACAAGTCGGCTGGAGGACGATGTATTGAATCGCGACGCAATTTGTGTGTTCCATCGTCATTAAGAGGCTCTGAACGTTACAATTAACTGTCAGTTTTGCGCCGGATTCGAAAAACTATACTCCTAGGAGAACGACCATAAGGTGCCCGAGGCAGCAATAGACCCTTAGAGACAAGTCGGCTGGAGGACGAAGTATTGAATCGCGACGCAATTTGTGTGTTCCATCGTCATTAACAGGCTCTGAACGTTACAATTAACTGTCAGTTTTGCGCCTGATTCGATAAACTAGACTCATAGGAGAACGACCAAAAGGTGCCCGGGACAGCAATACTACCTCGGAGACAGGAGGACGATGTATTGAATCGCGACGCAAATTGTGTGTTCCATCGTCATTATCAGGCTCTGAACGTTACAATTAACTGTCAGTTTTGCGTCGTTTTCGGAAAACTAGACTCACAGGAGAACGACCATAACGTGCCCGAGGCAGCAAGAGACCCTTGGAGACAGGGCGGCTGGAGGACGATGTATTGAATCGCGCCACAATTTGTGTGTTCCATCGTCATTAAGAGGCTCTGAACGTAACAATTAACTGTCAGTTTTGCGTCGGATTCGAAAATCTAGACTCACAGGAGAACGACCATAAGGTGCCCGAGGCAGCACTAGACCCTTGGAGACAAGTCGGCTGGAGGACGATGTATTGAATCGCGACGCAATTTGTGTGTTCCATCGTCATTAAGAGGGTCTGAACGATACAATTAACTGTCAGTTTTGAGCCGGATTCGAAAAACTATACTCCTAGGAGAACGACCAAAGGGTGCCCGGGGCAGCAATAGTACCTCGGAGACAATTCGGCTGGAGGACGATGTATTGAATCGCGACGCAATTTGTGTGTTCCATCGTCATTAACAGGCTCTGAACGTTACAATTAACTGTCAGTTTTGCGTCGTATTCGAAAAACTAAACTCACAGGAGAACGACCATAAGGTGCCCGAGGCAGCTATAGACCCTTGGAGACAAGTCGGCTGGAGGACGATGTATTGAATCGCGACGCAATTTGTGTGTTCCATCGTCATTAAGAGGCTCTGAACGTTACAATTAACTGTCAGTTTTGCGTCGGATTCGAAAATCTAGACTCACAGGAGAACGACCATAAGGTGCCCGAGGCAACACTAGACCCTTGGAGACAAGTCGGCTGGAGGACGATGTATTGAATCGCGACGCAATTTGTGTGTTCCATCGTCATTAAGAGGCTCTGAACGTTACAATTAACTGTCAGTTTTGCGCCGGATTCGAAAAACTATACTCCTAGGAGAACGACAAAAAGGTGCCCGGGGCAGCAATAGTACCTCGGAGACAATTCGGCTGGAGGACGATGTATTGAATCGCGACGCAATTTGTGTGTTCCATCGTCATTAAGAGGCTCTGAACGTTACAATTAACTGTCAGTTTTGCGTCTGATTCGAAAATGTAGACTCACAGGAGAACGACCATAAGGTGCCCGAGGCAGCAATAGACCCTTGGAGACAATTCGGCTGGAGGACGATGTATTGAATCGCGACGAAAATTGTGTGTTCCATCGTCATTATCAAGCTCAGAACGTTACAATTAACTGTCAGTTTTGCGTCGGATTCGAAAATCTAGACTCACAGAAGAACGACCATAAGGTGCCCGAGGCAGCACTAGACCCTTGGAGACAAGTCGGCTGGAGGACGATGTATTGAATCGCGACGCAATTTGTGTGTTCCATCGTCATTAAGAGGCTCTGAACGTTACAATTAACTGTCAGTTTTGCGCCGGATTCGATAAACTAGACTCATAGGAGAACGACCAAAAGGTGCCCGGGACAGCAATAGTACCTCGGAGACAAATCGGCTGGCGGACGATGTATTGAATCGCGACGCAAATTGTGTGTTCCATCGTCATTATCAGGCTCTGAACGTTACAATTAACTGTCAGTTTTGCATCGTTTTCGGTTAACTAGACTCACAGGAGAACGACCATAACGTGCCCGAGGCAGCAAGAGACCCTTGGAGACAGGGCGGCTGGAGGACTATGTATTGAATCGCGACGCAATTTGTGTGTTCGATCGTCATTAAGAGGCTCTGAACGCTACAATTAACTGTCAGTTTTGCGTCGGATTCGAAAATCTAGACTCACAGGAGAACGACCATAAGGTGCCCGAGGCAGCACTAGACCCTTGGAGACAAGTCGGCTGGAGGACGATGTATTGAATCGCGACGCAATTTGTGTGTTCCATTGTCATTAAGAGGCTCTGAACGTTACAATTAGCTGTCAGTTTTGCGTCGGATTCGAAAATCTAGACTCACAGGAGAACGACCATGAGGTGCCCGAGGCAGCACTAGACCCTTGGAGACAAGTCGGCTGGAGGACGATGTATTGAATCGAGACGCAATTTGTGTGTCCCATCGTCATTAAGAGGCTCTGAACGTTACAATTAACTGTCAGTTTTGCGCCGCATTCGAAAAACTATACTCCTAGGAGAAAGACCAAAAGGTGCCCGGGGCAGCAATAGTACCTCGGAGACAAGTCGGCTGGAGGACGATGTATTGAATCGCGACGCAATTTGTGTGTTCCATCGTCATTAACAGGCTCTGAACGTTACAATTAACTGTCAGTTTTGCGTCGGATTCGAAAAACTAAACTCACAGGAGAACGACGATAAGGTGACCGAGGCAGCTATAGACCCTTGGAGACAAGTCAGCTGGAGGACGATGTATTGAATCGCAACGCAATTTGTGTGTTCCATCGTCATTGAGAGGCTCTGAACGTTACAATTAACTGTCAGTTTTGCGTCGGATTCGAAAATCTAGACTCACAGGAGAACGACCATAAGGTGCCCGAGGCATCACTAGACCCTTGGAGACAAGTCGGCTGGAGGACGATGTATTGAATCGCGACGCAATTTGTGTGTTCCATCGTCATTAAGAGGCTCTGAACGTTACAATTAACTGTCAGTTTTGCGCCGGATTCGATAAACTAGACTCATAGGAGAACGACCAAAAGGTGCCCGGGACAGCAATAGTACCTCGGAGACAAATCGGCTGGAGGACGATGTATTGAATCGCGACGCAAATTGTGTGTTCCATCGTCATTATCAGGCTCTGAACGTTACAATTAACTGTCAGTTTTGCATCGTTTTCGGTTAACTAGACTCACAGGAGAACGACCATAAGGTGCCCGAGGCAGCAAGAGACCCTTGGAGACAGGGCGGCTGTAGGACGATGTATTGAATCGCGCCACAATTTGTGTGTTCCATCGTCATTAAGAGGCTCTGAACGTTACAATTAACTGTCAGTTTTGCGTCGGATTCGAAAATTTAGACTCACAGGAGAACGACCATAAGGTGCCCGAGGCAGCACTAGACCCTTGGAGACAAGTCTGCTGGAGGACGATGTATTGAATCGCGACGCAATTTGTGTGTTCCATCGTCATTAAGAGGCTCTTAACGTTGCAATTAACTGTCAGTTTTGCGTCGGATTCGAAAATCTAGACTCACAGGAGAACGACCATAAGGTGCCCGAGGCAGCACTAGACCCATGGAGACAAGTCGGCTGGAGGACGATGTATTGAATCGCGACGCAATTTGTGTGTTCCATCGCCATTAACAGGCTCTGAACGTTACAATTAACTGTCAGTTTTGCGTCGGATTCGAAAAACTAAACTCACAGCAGAACGACGATAAGGTGCCCGAGGCAGCTATAGACCCTTGGAGACAAGTCGGCTGGAGGACTATGTATTCAATCGCGACGCAATTTGTGTGTTCCATCGTCATTAAGAGGCTCTGAACGCTACAATTAACTGTTAGTTTTGCGTCGGATTCGAAAATTAAGACTCACAGGAGAACGACCATAAGGTGCCCGAGGCAGCACTAGACCCTTGGAGACAAGTCGGCTGGAGGACGATGTACTGAATCGCGACGCAATTTGTGTGTTCCATCGTCATTAAGAGGCTCTGAACGTTACAATTAGCTGTCAGTTTTGCGCCGGATTCGAAAAGCTATACTCCTAGGAGAACGACCAAAAGGTGCCCGGGGCAGCAATAGTACCTCGGAGACAATTCGGCTGGAGGACGATGTATTGAATCGCGACGCAATTTGTGTGTTCCATCGACGTTAACAGGCTCTGAACGTTACAATTCACTGTCAGTTTTGCGTCGGATCGAAAAACTAAACTCAAAGGAGAACGACGATAAGGTGCCCGAGGCAGCTATAGACCCTTGCAGACAAGTCGGCTGGAGGACGATGTATTGAATCGCGACGAAAATTGTGTGTTCCATCGTCATTATCAGGCTCTGAACGTTACAATTAAGTGTCAGTTTTGGGTCGGATTCGAAAATCTAGACTCACAGAAGAACGACCATAAGGTGCCCGAGGCAGCACTAGACCCTTGGAGACAAGTCGGCTGGAGGACGAAGTATTGAATCGCGACGCAATTTGTGTGTTCCATCGTCATTAAGAGGCTCTGAACGTTACAATTAACTGTCAGTTTTGCGCCTGATTCGAAAAACTAGACTCATAGGAGAACGACCAAAAGGTGCCCGGGGCAGCAATAGTACCTCGGAGACAATTCGGCTGGAGGACGATGTATTGAATCGCGACGCAATTTGTGTGTTCCATCGTCATTAACAGGCTCTGAACGTTACAATTCACTGTCAGTTTTGCGTCGGATCGAAAAACTAAACTCAAAGGAGAACGACGATAAGGTGCCCGAGGCAGCTATAGACCCTTGCAGACAAGTCGGCTGGAGGACGATGTATTGAATCGCGACGCAAATTGTGTGTTCCATCGTCATTATCAGGCTCTGAACGTTACAATTAACTGTCAGTTTTGCGTTGTTTTCGGAAAACTAGACTCACAGGAGAACGACCATAACGTGCCCGAGGCAGCAAGAGGCCCTTGGAGACAGGGCGGCTGTAGGACGATGTATAGAATCGCGCCACAATTTGTGTGTTCCATCGTCATTAAGAGGCTCTGAACGTAACAATTAACTGTCAGTTTTGCGTCGGATTCGAAAATCTAGACTCACAGGAGAACGACCATAAGGTGCCCGAGGCAGCACTAGACCCTTGGAGACAAGTCGGCTGGAGGACGATGTATTGAATCGCGACGCAATTTGTGTGTTCCATCGTCATTAAGAGGGTCTGAACGATACAATTAACTGTCAGTTTTGAGCCGGATTCGAAAAACTATACTCCTAGGAGAACGACCAAAGGGTGCCCGGGGCAGCAATAGTACCTCGGAGACAATTCGGCTGGAGGACGATGTATTGAATCGCGACGCAATTTGTGTGTTCCATCGTCATTAACAGGCTCTGAACGTTTCAATTAACTGTCAGTTTTCGTCGTATTCGAAAAACTAAACTCACAGGAGAACGACCATAAGGTGCCCGAGGCAGCTATAGACCCTTGGAGACAAGTCGGCTGGAGGACGATGTATTGAATCGCGACGCAATTTGTGTGTTCCATCCTCATTAAGAGGCTCTGAACGTTACAATTAACTGTCAGTTTTGCGTCGGATTCGAAAATCTAGACTCACAGGAGAACGACCATAAGGTGCCCGAGGCAACACTAGACCCTTGGAGACAAGTCGGCTGGAGGACGATGTATTGAATCGCGACGCAATTTGTGTGTTCCATCGTCATTAAGAGGCTCTGAACGTTACAATTAACTGTCAGTTTTGCGCCGGATTCGAAAAACTATACTCCTAGGAGAACGACAAAAAGGTGCCCGGGGCAGCAATAGTACCTCGGAGACAATTCGGCTGGAGGACGATGTATTGAATCGCGACGCAATTTGTGTGTTCCATCGTCATTAAGAGGCTCTGAACGTTACAATTAACTGTCAGTTTTGCGTCTGATTCGAAAATGTAGACTCACAGGAGAACGACCATAAGGTGCCCGAGGCAGCAATAGACCCTTGGAGACAATTCGGCTGGAGGACGATGTATTGAATCGCGACGAAAATTGTGTGTTCCATCGTCATTATCAAGCTCAGAACGTTACAATTAACTGTCAGTTTTGCGTCGGATTCGAAAATCTAGACTCACAGAAGAACGACCATAAGGGTCCCGAGGCAGCACTATGGAGACAAGTCGGCAGGAGGACGAAGTATTGAATCGCGACGCAATTTGTGTGTTCCATCGTCATTTGGAGGCTCTGAACGTTACAATTAACTGTCAGTTTTGCGCCTGATTCGATAAACTAGACTCATAGGAGAACGACCAAAAGGTGCCCGGGACAGCAATAGTACCTCGGAGACAAGTCGGCTGGAGGACGATGTATTGAATCGCGACGCAAATTGTGTGTTCCATCGTCATTATCAGGCTCTGAACGTTACAATTAACTGTCAGTTTTGCGTCGTTTTCGGAAAACTAGACTCACAGGGGAACGACCATAACGTGCCCGAGGCAGCAAGAGACCCTTGGAGACAGGGCGGCTGGAGGACGATGTATTGAATCGCGCCACAATTTGTGTGTTCCATCGTCATTAAGAGGCTCTGAACGTTACAATTAACTGTCAGTTTTGCGTCGGATTCGAAAATTTAGACTCACAGGAGAACGACCATAAGGTGCCCGAGGCAGCACTAGACCCTTGGAGACAAGTCGGCTGGAGGACGATGTATTGAATCGCGACGCAATTTGTGTGTTCCATCGTCATTAAGAGGCTCTGAACGTTACAATTAACTGTCAGTTTTGCGTCGGATTCGAAAATGTAGACTCACAGGAGAACGACCAAAAGGTGCCCGGGGCAGCAATAGTACCTCGGAGACAATTCGGCTGGAGGACGATGTATTGAATCGCGACGCAATTTGTGTGTTCCATCGACGTTAACAGGCTCTGAACGTTACAATTCACTGTCAGTTTTGCGTCGGATCGAAAAACTAAACTCAAAGGAGAACGACGATAAGGTGCCCGAGGCAGCTATAGACCCTTGCAGACAAGTCGGCTGGAGGACGATGTATTGAATCGCGACGAAAATTGTGTGTTCCATCGTCATTATCAGGCTCTGAACGTTACAATTAAGTGTCAGTTTTGGGTCGGATTCGAAAATCTAGACTCACAGAAGAACGACCATAAGGTGCCCGAGG
The DNA here is from genome assembly GCF_023898315.1 of Schistocerca nitens. Taxonomy (NCBI): domain Eukaryota; kingdom Metazoa; phylum Arthropoda; class Insecta; order Orthoptera; family Acrididae; genus Schistocerca; species Schistocerca nitens. Next base: position 233,958,515 of record NC_064623.1, on the reverse strand, counting down.
CAGCACTAGACCCTTGGAGACAAGTCGGCTGGAGGACGAAGTATTGAATCGCGACGCAATTTGTGTGTTCCATCGTCATTAAGAGGCTCTGAACGTTACAATTAACTGTCAGTTTTGCGCCTGATTCGAAAAACTAGACTCATAGGAGAACGACCAAAAGGTGCCCGGGGCAGCAATAGTACCTCGGAGACAATTCGGCTGGAGGACGATGTATTGAATCGCGACGCAATTTGTGTGTTCCATCGTCATTAACAGGCTCTGAACGTTACAATTCACTGTCAGTTTTGCGTCGGATCGAAAAACTAAACTCAAAGGAGAACGACGATAAGGTGCCCGAGGCAGCTATAGACCCTTGCAGACAAGTCGGCTGGAGGACGATGTATTGAATCGCGACGCAAATTGTGTGTTCCATCGTCATTATCAGGCTCTGAACGTTACAATTAACTGTCAGTTTTGCGTTGTTTTCGGAAAACTAGACTCACAGGAGAACGACCATAACGTGCCCGAGGCAGCAAGAGGCCCTTGGAGACAGGGCGGCTGTAGGACGATGTATAGAATCGCGCCACAATTTGTGTGTTCCATCGTCATTAAGAGGCTCTGAACGTAACAATTAACTGTCAGTTTTGCGTCGGATTCGAAAATCTAGACTCACAGGAGAACGACCATAAGGTGCCCGAGGCAGCACTAGACCCTTGGAGACAAGTCGGCTGGAGGACGATGTATTGAATCGCGACGCAATTTGTGTGTTCCATCGTCATTAAGAGGGTCTGAACGATACAATTAACTGTCAGTTTTGAGCCGGATTCGAAAAACTATACTCCTAGGAGAACGACCAAAGGGTGCCCGGGGCAGCAATAGTACCTCGGAGACAATTCGGCTGGAGGACGATGTATTGAATCGCGACGCAATTTGTGTGTTCCATCGTCATTAACAGGCTCTGAACGTTACAATTAACTGTCAGTTTTGCGTCGTATTCGAAAAACTAAACTCACAGGAGAACGACCATAAGGTGCCCGAGGCAGCTATAGACCCTTGGAGACAAGTCGGCTGGAGGACGATGTATTGAATCGCGACGCAATTTGTGTGTTCCATCCTCATTAAGAGGCTCTGAACGTTACAATTAACTGTCAGTTTTGCGTCGGATTCGAAAATCTAGACTCACAGGAGAACGACCATAAGGTGCCCGAGGCAACACTAGACCCTTGGAGACAAGTCGGCTGGAGGACGATGTATTGAATCGCGACGCAATTTGTGTGTTCCATCGTCATTAAGAGGCTCTGAACGTTACAATTAACTGTCAGTTTTGCGCCGGATTCGAAAAACTATACTCCTAGGAGAACGACAAAAAGGTGCCCGGGGCAGCAATAGTACCTCGGAGACAATTCGGCTGGAGGACGATGTATTGAATCGCGACGCAATTTGTGTGTTCCATCGTCATTAAGAGGCTCTGAACGTTACAATTAACTGTCAGTTTTGCGTCTGATTCGAAAATGTAGACTCACAGGAGAACGACCATAAGGTGCCCGAGGCAGCAATAGACCCTTGGAGACAATTCGGCTGGAGGACGATGTATTGAATCGCGACGAAAATTGTGTGTTCCATCGTCATTATCAAGCTCAGAACGTTACAATTAACTGTCAGTTTTGCGTCGGATTCGAAAATCTAGACTCACAGAAGAACGACCATAAGGGTCCCGAGGCAGCACTATGGAGACAAGTCGGCAGGAGGACGAAGTATTGAATCGCGACGCAATTTGTGTGTTCCATCGTCATTTGGAGGCTCTGAACGTTACAATTAACTGTCAGTTTTGCGCCTGATTCGATAAACTAGACTCATAGGAGAACGACCAAAAGGTGCCCGGGACAGCAATAGTACCTCGGAGACAAGTCGGCTGGAGGACGATGTATTGAATCGCGACGCAAATTGTGTGTTCCATCGTCATTATCAGGCTCTGAACGTTACAATTAACTGTCAGTTTTGCGTCGTTTTCGGAAAACTAGACTCACAGGGGAACGACCATAACGTGCCCGAGGCAGCAAGAGACCCTTGGAGACAGGGCGGCTGGAGGACGATGTATTGAATCGCGCCACAATTTGTGTGTTCCATCGTCATTAAGAGGCTCTGAACGTTACAATTAACTGTCAGTTTTGCGTCGGATTCGAAAATTTAGACTCACAGGAGAACGACCATAAGGTGCCCGAGGCAGCACTAGACCCTTGGAGACAAGTCGGCTGGAGGACGATGTATTGAATCGCGACGCAATTTGTGTGTTCCATCGTCATTAAGAGGCTCTGAACGTTACAATTAACTGTCAGTTTTGCGTCGGATTCGAAAATGTAGACTCACAGGAGAACGACCATAAGGTGCCCGAGGCAGCACTAGACCCTTGGAGACAAGTCGGCTGGAGGACGATGTATTGAATCGCGACGCAATTTGTGTGTTCCATCGTCATTAAGAGGCTCTGAACGTTACAATTAACTGTCAGTTTTGAGCCGGATTCGAAAAACTATACTCCTAGGAGAACGACCAAAAGGTGCCCGGGGCAGAAATAGTACCTCGGAGACAATTCGGCTGCAGGACGATGTATTGAATCGCGACGCAATTTGTGTGTTCCATCGTCATTAAGAGGCTCTGAACGTTACAATTAACTGTCAGTTTTGCGTCGGATTCGAAAAACTAAACTCACAGGAGAACGACGATAAGGTGCCCGAGGCAGCTATAGACCCTTGGAGACAAGTCGGCTGGAGGACTATGTATTGAATCGCGACGCAATTTGTGTGTTCCATCGTCATTAAGAGGCTCTGAACGCTACAATTAACTGTCAGTTTTGCGCCGGATTCGAAAAACTATACTCCTAGGATAACGACCAAAAGGTGCCCGGGGCAGCAATAGTACCTCGGAGACAATTCGGCTGGAGGACGATGTATTGAATCGCGACGCAATTTGTGTGTTCCATCGTCATTAACAGGCGCTGAACGTTACAATTAACTGTCAGTTTTGCGTCGGATTCGAAAAACTAAACTCACAGGAGAACGACGATAAGGTACCCGAGGCAGCTATAGACCCTTGGAGACAAGTCGGCTGGAGGACGATGTATTGAATCGCGACGCAATTTGTGTGTTCCATCGTCATTAAGAGGCTCTGAACGTCACAATTAACTGTCAGTTTTGCGTCGGATTCGAAAATCTAAACTCACAGGAGAACGGCCATAAGGTGCCCGAGGCAGCACTAGACCCTTGGATACAAGTCGGCTGGAGGACGATGTATTGAATCGCGACGCAATTTGTGTGTTCCATCGTCATTAAGAGGCTCTGAACGTTACAATTAACTGTCAGTTTTGCGCCGGATTCGAAAAGCTATACTCCTAGGAGAACGACCAAAAGGTGCCCGGGGCAGCAATAGTACCTCGGAGACAATTCGGCTGGAGGACGATGTATTGAATCGCGACGCAATTTGTGTGTTCCATCGTCATTAACAGGCTCTGAACGTTACAATTAACTGTCAGTTTTGCGTCGGATTCGAAAAACTAAACTCACAGGAGAACGACGATAAGGTGCCCGAGGCAGCTATAGACCCTTGCAGACAAGTCGGCCTGAGGACGATTTATTGAATCGCGACGCAATTTGTGTGTTCCATCGTCATTAAGAGGCTCTGAACGTTACAATTAACTGTCAGTTTTGAGCCGGATTCGAAAAACTATACTCCCAGGAGAACGACCATAAGGTGCCCGAGGCAGCAATAGACCCTTGGAGACAATTCGGCTGGAGGACGATGTATTGAATCGCGACGAAAATTGTGTGTTCCATCGTCATTAAGAGGCTCTGAACGTTACAATTAACTGTCAGTTTTGCGTCGGATTCGAAAATCTAGACTCACAGGAGAACGACCATAAGGTGCCCGAGGCAGCACTAGACCCTTGGATACAAGTCGGCTGGAGGACGATGTATTGAATCGTGACGCAATTTGTGTGTTCCATCGTCATTAAGAGGCTCGGAACGGTACAATTAACTGTCAGTTTTGCGCCGGATTCGAAAAGCTATACTCCTAGGAGAACGACCAAAAGGTGCCCGGGGCAGCAATAGTACCTCGGAGACAATTCGGCTGGAGGACGATGTATTGAATCGCGACGCAATTTGTGTGTTCCATCGTCATTAACAGGCTCTGAACGTTACTATTAACTGTCAGTTTTGCGTCGGATTCGAAAAACTAAACTCACAGGAGAACGACGATAAGGTGCCCGAGGCAGCTATAGACCCTTGCAGACAAGTCGGCTGGAGGACGATGTATTGAATCGCGACGCAATTTGTGTGTTCCATCGTCATTAAGAGGCTCTGAACGTTACAATTAACTGTCAGTTTTGCGCCGGATTCGAAAAACTATACTCCTAGGAGAACGACCATAAGGTGCCCGAGGCAGCAATAGACCCTTGGAGACAAGTCGGCTGGAGGACGAAGTATTGAATCGCGACGCAATTTGTGTGTTCCATCGTCATTAACAGGCTCTGAACGTTACAATTAACTGTCAGTTTTGCGCCTGATTCGATAAACTAGACTCATAGGAGAACGACCAAAAGGTGCCCGGGACAGCAATACTACCTCGGAGACAAGTCGGCTGGAGGACGATGTATTGAATCGCGACGCAAATTGTGTGTTCCATCGTCATTATCAGGCTCTGAACGTTACAATTAACTGTCAGTTTTGCGTCGTTTTCGGAAAACTAGACTCACAGGAGAACGACCATAACGTGCCCGAGGCAGCAAGAGACCCTTGGAGACAGGGCGGCTGGAGGACGATGTATTGAATCGCGCCACAATTTGTGTGTTCCATCGTCATTAAGAGGCTCTGAACGTAACAATTAACTGTCAGTTTTGCGTCGGATTCGAAAATCTAGACTCACAGGAGAACGACCATAAGGTGCCCGAGGCAGCACTAGACCCTTGGAGACAAGTCGGCTGGAGGACGATGTATTGAATCGCGACGCAATTTGTGTGTTCCATCGTCATTAAGAGGGTCTGAACGATACAATTAACTGTCAGTTTTGAGCCGGATTCGAAAAACTATACTCCTAGGAGAACGACCAAAGGGTGCCCGGGGCAGCAATAGTACCTCGGAGACAATTCGGCTGGAGGACGATGTATTGAATCGGGACGCAATTTGTGTGTTCCATCGTCATTAAGAGGCTCTGAACGTTACAATTAACTGTCAGTTTTGCGTCGTATTCGAAAAACTAAACTCACAGGAGAACGACCATAAGGTGCCCGAGGCAGCTATAGACCCTTGGAGACAAGTCGGCTGGAGGACGATGTATTGAATCGCGACGCAATTTGTGTGTTCCATCGTCATTAAGAGGCTCTGAACGTTACAATTAACTGTCAGTTTTGCGTCGGATTCGAAAATCTAGACTCACAGGAGAACGACCATAAGGTGCCCGAGGCAACACTAGACCCTTGGAGACAAGTCGGCTGGAGGACGATGTATTGAATCGCGACGCAATTTGTGTGTTCCATCGTCATTAAGAGGCTCTGAACGTTACAATTAACTGTCAGTTTTGCGCCGGATTCGAAAAACTATACTCCTAGGAGAACGACAAAAAGGTGCCCGGGGCAGCAATAGTACCTCGGAGACAATTCGGCTGGAGGACGATGTATTGAATCGCGACGCAATTTGTGTGTTCCATCGTCATTAAGAGGCTCTGAACGTTACAATTAACTGTCAGTTTTGCGTCTGATTCGAAAATGTAGACTCACAGGAGAACGACCATAAGGTGCCCGAGGCAGCAATAGACCCTTGGAGACAATTCGGCTGGAGGACGATGTATTGAATCGCGACGAAAATTGTGTGTTCCATCGTCATTATCAAGCTCAGAACGTTACAATTAACTGTCAGTTTTGCGTCGGATTCGAAAATCTAGACTCACAGAAGAACGACCATAAGGGTCCCGAGGCAGCACTATGGAGACAAGTCGGCAGGAGGACGAAGTATTGAATCGCGACGCAATTTGTGTGTTCCATCGTCATTTGGAGGCTCTGAACGTTACAATTAACTGTCAGTTTTGCGCCTGATTCGATAAACTAGACTCATAGGAGAACGACCAAAAGGTGCCCGGGACAGCAATAGTACCTCGGAGACAAGTCGGCTGGAGGACGATGTATTGAATCGCGACGCAAATTGTGTGTTCCATCGTCATTATCAGGCTCTGAACGTTACAATTAACTGTCAGTTTTGCGTCGTTTTCGGAAAACTAGACTCACAGGGGAACGACCATAACGTGCCCGAGGCAGCAAGAGACCCTTGGAGACAGGGCGGCTGGAGGACGATGTATTGAATCGCGCCACAATTTGTGTGTTCCATCGTCATTAAGAGGCTCTGAACGTTACAATTAACTGTCAGTTTTGCGTCGGATTCGAAAATTTAGACTCACAGGAGAACGACCATAAGGTGCCCGAGGCAGCACTAGACCCTTGGAGACAAGTCGGCTGGAGGACGATGTATTGAATCGCGACGCAATTTGTGTGTTCCATCGTCATTAAGAGGCTCTGAACGTTACAATTAACTGTCAGTTTTGCGTCGGATTCGAAAATGTAGACTCACAGGAGAACGACCATAAGGTGCCCGAGGCAGCACTAGACCCTTGGAGACAAGTCGGCTGGAGGACGATGTATTGAATCGCGACGCAATTTGTGTGTTCCATCGTCATTAAGAGGCTCTGAACGTTACAATTAACTGTCAGTTTTGAGCCGGATTCGAAAAACTATACTCCTAGGAGAACGACCAAAAGGTGCCCGGGGCAGAAATAGTACCTCGGAGACAATTCGGCTGCAGGACGATGTATTGAATCGCGACGCAATTTGTGTGTTCCATCGTCATTAAGAGGCTCTGAACGTTACAATTAACTGTCAGTTTTGCGTCGGATTCGAAAAACTAAACTCACAGGAGAACGACGATAAGGTGCCCGAGGCAGCTATAGACCCTTGGAGACAAGTCGGCTGGAGGACTATGTATTGAATCGCGACGCAATTTGTGTGTTCCATCGTCATTAAGAGGCTCTGAACGCTACAATTAACTGTCAGTTTTGCGCCGGATTCGAAAAACTATACTCCTAGGATAACGACCAAAAGGTGCCCGGGGCAGCAATAGTACCTCGGAGACAATTCGGCTTGAGGACGATGTATTGAATCGCGACGCAATTTGTGTGTTCCATCGTCATTAACAGGCGCTGAACGTTACAATTAACTGTCAGTTTTGCGTCGGATTCGAAAAACTAAACTCACAGAAGAACGACGATAAGGTGCCCGAGGCAGCTATAGACCCTTGGAGACAAGTCGGCTGGAGGACGATGTATTGAATCGCGACGCAATTTGTGTGTTCCATCGTCATTAAGAGGCTCTGAACGTCACAATTAACTGTCAGTTTTGCGTCGGATTCGAAAATCTAAACTCACAGGAGAACGGCCATAAGGTGCCCGAGGCAGCACTAGACCCTTGGATACAAGTCGGCTGGAGGACGATGTATTGAATCGCGACGCAATTTGTGTGTTCCATCGTCATTAAGAGGCTCTGAACGTTACAATTAACTGTCAGTTTTGCGCCGGATTCGAAAAGCTATACTCCTAGGAGAACGACCAAAAGGTGCCCGGGGCAGCAATAGTACCTCGGAGACAATTCGGCTGGAGGACGATGTATTGAATCGCGACGCAATTTGTGTGTTCCATCGTCATTAACAGGCTCTGAACGTTACAATTAACTGTCAGTTTTGCGTCGGATTCGAAAAACTAAACTCACAGGAGAACGACGATAAGGTGCCCGAGGCAGCTATAGACCCTTGCAGACAAGTCGGCCTGAGGACGATTTATTGAATCGCGACGCAATTTGTGTGTTCCATCGTCATTAAGAGGCTCTGAACGTTACAATTAACTGTCAGTTTTGAGCCGGATTCGAAAAACTATACTCCCAGGAGAACGACCATAAGGTGCCCGAGGCAGCAATAGACCCTTGGAGACAATTCGGCTGGAGGACGATGTATTGAATCGCGACGAAAATTGTGTGTTCCATCGTCATTAAGAGGCTCTGAACGTTACAATTAACTGTCAGTTTTGCGTCGGATTCGAAAATCTAGACTCACAGGAGAACGACCATAAGGTGCCCGAGGCAGCACTAGACCCTTGGATACAAGTCGGCTGGAGGACGATGTATTGAATCGTGACGCAATTTGTGTGTTCCATCGTCATTAAGAGGCTCGGAACGGTACAATTAACTGTCAGTTTTGCGCCGGATTCGAAAAGCTATACTCCTAGGAGAACGACCAAAAGGTGCCCGGGGCAGCAATAGTACCTCGGAGACAATTCGGCTGGAGGACGATGTATTGAATCGCGACGCAATTTGTGTGTTCCATCGTCATTAACAGGCTCTGAACGTTACTATTAACTGTCAGTTTTGCGTCGGATTCGAAAAACTAAACTCACAGGAGAACGACGATAAGGTGCCCGAGGCAGCTATAGACCCTTGCAGACAAGTCGGCTGGAGGACGATGTATTGAATCGCGACGCAATTTGTGTGTTCCATCGTCATTAAGAGGCTCTGAACGTTACAATTAACTGTCAGTTTTGCGCCGGATTCGAAAAACTATACTCCTAGGAGAACGACCATAAGGTGCCCGAGGCAGCAATAGACCCTTGGAGACAAGTCGGCTGGAGGACGAAGTATTGAATCGCGACGCAATTTGTGTGTTCCATCGTCATTAACAGGCTCTGAACGTTACAATTAACTGTCAGTTTTGCGCCTGATTCGATAAACTAGACTCATAGGAGAACGACCAAAAGGTGCCCGGGACAGCAATACTACCTCGGAGACAAGTCGGCTGGAGGACGATGTATTGAATCGCGACGCAAATTGTGTGTTCCATCGTCATTATCAGGCTCTGAACGTTACAATTAACTGTCAGTTTTGCGTCGTTTTCGGAAAACTAGACTCACAGGAGAACGACCATAACGTGCCCGAGGCAGCAAGAGACCCTTGGAGACAGGGCGGCTGGAGGACGATGTATTGAATCGCGCCACAATTTGTGTGTTCCATCGTCATTAAGAGGCTCTGAACGTAACAATTAACTGTCAGTTTTGCGTCGGATTCGAAAATTTAGACTCACAGGAGAACGACCATAAGGTGCCCGAGGCAGCACTAGACCCTTGGAGACAAGTCGGCTGGAGGACGATGTATTGAATCGCGACGCAATTGTGTGTTCCATCGTCATTAAGAGGCTCTGAACGTTACAATTAACTGTCAGTTTGGCGTCGGATTCGAAAATGTAGACTCACAGGAGAACGACCATAAGGTGCCCGAGGCAGCACTAGACCCTTGGAGACAAGTCGGCTGGAGGACGATGTATTGAATCGCGACGCAAATTGTGTGTTCCATCGTCATTATCAGGCTCTGAACGTTACAATTAACTGTCAGTTTTGCGTCGTTTTCGGAAAACTAGACTCACAGGAGAACGACCATAACGTGCCCGAGGCAGCAAGAGACCCTTGGAGACAGGGCGGCTGGAGACGATGTATTGAATCGCGCCACAATTTGTGTGTTCCATCGTCATTAAGAGGCTCTGAACGTTACAATTAACTGTCAGTTTTGCGTCGGATTCGAAAATCTAGACTCACAGGAGAACGACCATAAGGTGCCCGAGGCAGCACACCCTTGGAGACAAGTCGGCTGGAGGACGATGTGTTGAATCGCGACGCAATTTGTGTGTTCCATCGTCATTAAGAGGCTCTGAACGTTACAATTAACTGTCAGTTTTGCGTCGGATTCGAAAATGTAGACTCACAGGAGAACGACCATAAGGTGCCCGAGGCAGCACTAGACCCTTGGAGACAAGTCGGCTGGAGGACGATGTATTGAATCGGGACGCAATTTGTGTGTTCCATCGTCATTAAGAGGCTCTGAACGTTACAATTAACTGTCAGTTTTGAGCCGGATTCGAAAAACTATACTCCTAGGAGAACGACCAAAAGGTGCCGGGGGCAGAAATAGTACCTCGGAGACAATTCGGCTGCAGGACGATGTATTGAATCGCGACGCAATTTGTGTGTTCCATCGTCATTAAGAGGCTCTGAACGTTACAATTAACTGTCAGTTTTGCGTCGGATTCGAAAAACTAAACTCACAGGAGAACGACGATAAGGTGCCCGAGGCAGCTATAGACCCTTGGAGACAAGTCGGCTGGAGGACTATGTATTGAATCGCGACGCAATTTGTGTGTTCCATCGTCATTAAGAGGCTCTGAACGCTACAATTAACTGTCAGTTTTGCGCCGGATTCGAAAAACTATACTCCTAGGATAACGACCAAAAGGTGCCCGGGGCAGCAATAGTACCTCGGAGACAATTCGGCTGGAGGACGATGTATTGAATCGCGACGCAATTTGTGTGTTCCATCGTCATTAACAGGCGCTGAACGTTACAATTAACTGTCAGTTTTGCGTCGGATTCGAAAAACTAAACTCACAGGAGAACGACGATAAGGTGCCCGAGGCAGCTATAGACCCTTGGAGACAAGTCGGCTGGAGGACGATGTATTGAATCGCGACGCAATTTGTGTGTTCCATCGTCATTAAGAGGCTCTGAACGTTACAATTAACTGTCAGTTTTGCGTCGGATTCGAAAATCTAGACTCACAGGAGAACGGCCATAAGGTGCCCGAGGCAGCACTAGACCCTTGGATACAAGTCGGCTGGAGGACGATGTATTGAATCGCGACGCAATTTGTGTGTTCCATCGTCATTAAGAGGCTCTGAACGTTACAATTAACTGTCAGTTTTGCGCCGGATTCGAAAAGCTATACTCCTAGGAGAACGACCAAAAGGTGCCCGGGGCAGCAATAGTACCTCGGAGACAATTCGGCTGGAGGACGATGTATTGAATCGCGACGCAATTTGTGTGTTCCATCGTCATTAACAGGCTCTGAACGTTACAATTAACTGTCAGTTTTGCGTCGGATTCGAAAAACTAAACTCACAGGAGAACGACGATAAGGTGCCCGAGGCAGCTATAGACCCTTGCAGACAAGTCGGCCTGAGGACGATTTATTGAATCGCGACGCAATTTGTGTGTTCCATCGTCATTAAGAGGCTCTGAACGTTACAATTAACTGTCAGTTTTGAGCCGGATTCGAAAAACTATACTCCTAGGAGAACGACCATAAGGTGCCCGAGGCAGCAATAGACCCTTGGAGACAATTCGGCTGGAGGACGATGTATTGAATCGCGACGAAAATTGTGTGTTCCATCGTCATTAAGAGGCTCTGAACGTTACAATTAACTGTCAGTTTTGCGTCGGATTCGAAAATCTAGACTCACAGGAGAACGACCATAAGGTGCCCGAGGCAGCACTAGACCCTTGGATACAAGTCGGCTGGAGGACGATGTATTGAATCGCGACGCAATTTGTGTGTTCCATCGCCATTAAGAGGCTCGAGACGGTACAATTAACTGTCAGTTTTGCGCCGGATTCGAAAAGCTATACTCCTAGGAGAACGACCAAAAGGTGCCCGGGGCAGCAATAGTACCTCGGAGACAATTCGGCTGGAGGACGATGTATTGAATCGCGACGCAATTTGTGTGTTCCATCGTCATTAACAGGCTCTGAACGTTACTATTAACTGTCAGTTTTGCGTCGGATTCGAAAAACTAAACTCACAGGAGAACGACGATAAGGTGCCCGAGGCAGCTATAGACCCTTGCAGACAAGTCGGCTGGAGGACGATGTATTGAATCGCGACGCAATTTGTGTGTTCCATCGTCATTAAGAGGCTCTGAACGTTACAATTAACTGTCAGTTTTGCGCCGGATTCGATAAACTAGACTCCTAGGAGAACGACCAAAAGGTGCCCGAGGCAGCAATAGACCCTTGGAGACAAGTCGGCTGGAGGACGATGTATTGAATCGCGACGCAAATTGTGTGTTCCATCGTCATTATCAGGCTCTGAACGTTACAATTAACTGTCAGTTTTGCGTCGTTTTCGGAAAACTAGACTCACAGGAGAACGACCATAACGTGCCCGAGGCAGCAAGAGACCCTTGGAGACAGGGCGGCTGGAGGACGATGTATTGAATCGCGCCACAATTTGTGTGTTCCATCGTCATTAAGAGGCTCTGAACGTTACAATTAACTGTCAGTTTTGCGTCGGATTCGAAAATTTAGACTCACAGGAGAACGACCATAAGGTGCCCGAGGCAGCACTAGACCCTTGGAGACAAGTCGGCTGGAGGACGATGTATTGAATCGCGACGCAAATTGTGTGTTCCATCGTCATTATCAGGCTCTGAACGTTACAATTAACTGTCAGTTTTGCGTCGTTTTCGGACAACTAGACTCACAGGAGAACGACCATAACGTGCCCGAGGCAGCAAGAGACCCTTGGAGACAGGGCGGCTGGAGGACGATGTATTGAATCGCGCCACAATTTGTGTGTTCCATCGTCATTAAGAGGCTCTGAACGTTACAATTAACTGTCAGTTTTGCGTCGGATTCGAAAATTTAGACTCACAGGAGAACGACCATAAGGTGCCCGAGGCAGCACTAGACCCTTGGAGACAAGTCGGCTGGAGGACGATGTATTGAATCGCGACGCAATTTGTGTGTTCCATCGTCATTAAGAGGCTCTGAACGTTACAATTAACTGTCAGTTTTGAGCCGGATTCGAAAAACTATACTCCTAGGAGAACGACCAAAAGGTGCCGGGGGCAGAAATAGTACCTCGGAGACAATTCGGCTGGAGGACGATGTATTGAATCGCGACGCAATTTGTGTGTTCCATCGTCATTAAGAGGCTCTGAACGTTACAATTAACTGTCAGTTTTGCGTCGGATTCGAAAATCTAGACTCACAGGAGAACGGCCATAAAGTGCCCGAGGCAGCACTAGACCCTTGGATACAAGTCGGCTGGACGACGATGTATTGAATCGCGACGCAATTTGTGTGTTCCATCGTCATTAAGAGGCTCTGAACGTTACAATTAACTGTCAGTTTTGCGCCGGATTCGAAAAGCTATACTCCTAGGAGAACGACCAAAAGGTGCCCGGGGCTGCAATAGTACCTCGGAGACAATTCGGCTGGAGGACGATGTATTGAATCGCGACGCAATTTGTGTGTTCCATCGTCATTAAGAGGCTCTGAACGTTACAATTAACTGTCAGTTTTGCGCCGGATTCGAAAAACTACTAGGAGAACGACCATAAGGTGCCCGAGGCAGCAATAGACCCTTGGAGACAAGTCGGCTGGAGGAAGAAGTATTGAATCGCGACGCAATTTGTGTGTTCCATCGTCATTAACAGGCTCTGAACGTTACAATTAACTGTCAGTTTTGCGCCTGATTCGATAAACTAGACTCATAGGAGAACGACCAAAAGGTGCCCGGGACAGCAATACTACCTCGGAGACAAGTCGGCTGGAGGACGATGTATTGAATCGCGACGCAAATTGTGTGTTCCATCGTCATTATCAGGCTCTGAACGTTACAATTAACTGTCAGTTTTGCGTCGTTTTCGGAAAACTAGACTCACAGGAGAAGTACCATAACGTGCCCGAGGCAGCAAGAGACCCTTGGAGACAGGGCGGCTGGAGGACGATGTATTGAATCGCGCCACAATTTGTGTGTTCCATCGTCATTAAGAGGCTCTGAACGTTACAATTAACTGTCAGTTTTGCGTCGGATTCGAAAATGTAGACTCACAGGAGAACGACCATAAGGTGCCCGAGGCAGCACTAGACCCTTGGAGACAAGTCGGCTGGAGGACGATGTATTGAATCGCGACGCAATTTGTGTGTTCCATCGTCATTAAGAGGCTCTGAACGTTACAATTAACTGTCAGTTTTGAGCCGGATTCGAAAAACTAAACTCACTGGAGAACGACGATAAGGTGCCCGAGGCAGCTATAGACCCTTGCAGACAAGTCGGCTGGAGGACGATGTATTGAATCGCGACGCAATTTGTGTGTTCCATCGTCATTAAGAGGCTCTGAACGTTACAATTAACTGTCAGTTTTGCGCCGGATTCGAAAAACTATACTCCTAGGAGAACGACCATAAGGTGCCCGAGGCAGCAATAGACCCTTGGAGACAAGTCGGCTGGAGGACGAAGTATTGAATCGCGACGCAATTTGTGTGTTCCATCGTCATTAACAGGCTCTGAACGTTACAATTAACTGTCAGTTTTGCGCCTGATTCGATAAACTAGACTCATAGGAGAACGACCAAAAGGTGCCCGGGACAGCAATACTACCTCGGAGACAAGTCGGCTGGAGGACGATGTATTGAATCGCGACGCAAATTGTGTGTTCCATCGTCATTATCAGGCTCTGAACGTTACAATTAACTGTCAGTTTTGCGTCGTTTTCGGACAACTAGACTCACAGGAGAACGACCATAACGTGCCCGAGGCAGCAAGAGACCCTTGGAGACAGGGCGGCTGGAGGACGATGTATTGAATCGCGCCACAATTTGTGTGTTCCATCGTCATTAAGAGGCTCTGAACGTTACAATTAACTGTCAGTTTTGCGCCGGATTCGAAAAACTATACTCCTAGGATAACGACCAAAAGGTGCCCGGGGCAGCAATAGTACCTCGGAGACAATTCGGCTGGAGGACGATGTATTGAATCGCGACGCAATTTGTGTGTTCCATCGTCATTAACAGGCGCTGAACGTTACAATTAACTGTCAGTTTTGCGTCGGATTCGAAAAACTAAACTCACAGGAGAACGACGATAAGGTGCCCGAGGCAGCTATAGACCCTTGGAGACAAGTCGGCTGGAGGACGATGTATTGAATCGCGACGCAATTTGTGTGTTCCATCGTCATTAAGAGGCTCTGAACGTTACAATTAACTGTCAGTTTTGCGTCGGATTCGAAAATCTAGACTCACAGGAGAACGGCCATAAGGTGCCCGAGGCAGCACTAGACCCTTGGATACAAATCGGCTGGAGGACGATGTATTGAATCGCGACGCAATTTGTGTGTTCCATCGTCATTAAGAGGCTCTGAACGTTACAATTAACTGTCAGTTTTGCGCCGGATTCGAAAAGCTATACTCCTAGGAGAACGACCAAAAGGTGCCCGGGGCAGCAATAGTACCTCGGAGACAATTCGGCTGGAGGACGATGTATTGAATCGCGACGCAATTTGTGTGTTCCATCGTCATTAACAGGCTCTGAACGTTACAATTAACTGTCAGTTTTGAGCCGGATTCGAAAAACTATACTCCTAGGAGAACGACCATAAGGTGCCCGAGGCAGCAATAGACCCTTGGAGACAATTCGGCTGGAGGACGATGTATTGAATCGCGACGAAAATTGTGTGTTCCATCGTCATTAAGAGGCTCTGAACGTTACAATTAACTGTCAGTTTTGCGTCGGATTCGAAAATCTATAGTCACAGAAGAACGACCATAAGGTGCCCGAGGCAGCACTAGACCCTTGGATACAAGTCGGCTGGAGGACGATGTATTGAATCGCGACGCAATTTGTGTGTTCCATCGCCATTAAGAGGCTCGAGACGGTACAATTAACTGTCAGTTTTGCGCCGGATTCGAAAAGCTATACTCCTAGGAGAACGACCAAAAGGTGCCCGGGGCAGCAATAGTACCTCGGAGACAATTCGGCTGGAGGACGATGTATTGAATCGCGACGCAATTTGTGTGTTCCATCGTCATTAACAGGCTCTGAACGTTACTATTAACTGTCAGCTTTGCGTCGGATTCGAAAAACTAAACTCACAGGAGAACGACGATAAGGTGCCCGAGGCAGCTATAGACCCTTGCAGACAAGTCGGCTGGAGGACGATGTATTGAATCGCGACGCAATTTGTGTGTTCCATCGTCATTATGAGGCTCTGAACGTTACAATTAACTGTCAGTTTTGCGCCGGATTCGAAAAACTATACTCCTAGGAGAACGACCATAAGGTGCCCGAGGCAGCAATAGACCCTTGGAGACAAGTCGGCTAGAGGACGAAGTATTGAATCGCGACGCAATTTGTGTGTTCCATCGTCATTAACAGGCTCTGAACGTTACAATTAACTGTCAGTTTTGCGCCTGATTCGATAAACTAGACTCATAGGAGAACGACCAAAAGGTGCCCGGGACAGCAATACTACCTCGGAGACAAGTCGGCTGGAGGACGATGTATTGAATCGCGACGCAAATTGTGTGTTCCATCGTCATTATCAGGCTCTGAACGTTACAATTAACTGTCAGTTTTGCGTCGTTTTCGGAAAACTAGACTCACAGGAGAACGACCATAACGTGCCCGAGGCAGCAAGAGACCCTTGGAGACAGGGCGGCTGGAGGACGATGTATTGAATCGCGACGCAAATTGTGTGTTCCATCGTCATTATCAGGCTCTGAACTATACAATTAACTGTCAGTTTTGCGTCGGATTCGAAAATTTAGACTCACAGGAGAACGACCATAAGGTGCCCGAGGCAGCACTAGACCCTTGGAGACAAGTCGGCTGGAGGACGATGTATTGAATCGCGACGCAAATTGTGTGTTCCATCGTCATTATCAGGCTCTGAACGTTACAATTAACTGTCAGTTTTGCGTCGTTTTCGGACAACTAGACTCACAGGAGAACGACCATAACGTGCCCGAGGCAGCAAGAGACCCTTGGAGACAGGGCGGCTGGAGGACGATGTATTGAATCGCGCCACAATTTGTGTGTTCCATCGTCATTAAGAGGCTCTGAACGTTACAATTAACTGTCAGTTTTGCGTCGGATTCGAAAATTTAGACTCACAGGAGAACGACCATAAGGTGCCCGAGGCAGCACTAGACCCTTGGAGACAAGTCGGCTGGAGGACGATGTATTGAATCGCGACGCAATTTGTGTGTTCCATCGTCATTAAGAGGCTCTGAACGTTACAATTAACTGTCAGTTTTGAGCCGGATTCGAAAAACTATACTCCTAGGAGAACGACCAAAAGGTGCCGGGGGCAGAAATAGTACCTCGGAGACAATTCGGCTGGAGGACGATGTATTGAATCGCGACGCAATTTGTGTGTTCCATCGTCATTAAGAGGCTCTGAACGTTACAATTAACTGTCAGTTTTGCGTCGGATTCGAAAAACTAAACTCACAGGAGAACGACGATAAGGTGCCCGAGGCAGCTATAGACCCTTGGAGACAAGTCGGCTGGAGGACTATGTATTGAATCGCGACGCAATTTGTGTGTTCCATCGTCATTAAGAGGCTCTGAACGTTACAATTAACTGTCAGTTTTGCGCCGGATTCGAAAAACTATACTCCTAGGATAACGACCAAAAGGTGCCCGGGGCAGCAATAGTACCTCGGAGACAATTCGGCTGGAGGACGATGTATTGAATCGCGACGCAATTTGTGTGTTCCATCGTCATTAACAGGCGCTGAACGTTACAATTAACTGTCAGTTTTGCGTCGGATTCGAAAAACTAAACTCACAGGAGAACGACGATAAGGTGCCCGAGGCAGCTATAGACCCTTGGAGACAAGTCGGCTGGAGGACGATGTATTGAATCGCGACGCAATTTGTGTGTTCCATCGTCATTAAGAGGCTCTGAACGTTACAATTAACTGTCAGTTTTGCGTCGGATTCGAAAATCTAGACTCACAGGAGAACGGCCATAAGGTGCCCGAGGCAGCACTAGACCCTTGGATACAAGTCGGCTGGAGGACGATGTATTGAATCGCGACGCAATTTGTGTGTTCCATCGTCATTAAGAGGCTCTGAACGTTACAATTAACTGTCAGTTTTGCGCCGGATTCGAAAAGCTATACTCCTAGGAGAACGACCAAAAGGTGCCCGGGGCAGCAATAGTACCTCGGAGACAATTCGGCTGGAGGACGATGTATTGAATCGCGACGCAATTTGTGTGTTCCATCGTCATTAACAGGCTCTGAACGTTACAATTAACTGTCAGTTTTGCGTCGGATTCGAAAAACTAAACTCACAGGAGAACGACGATAAGGTGCCCGAGGCAGCTATAGACCCTTGCAGACAAGTCGGCCTGAGGACGATTTATTGAATCGCGACGCAATTTGTGTGTTCCATCGTCATTAAGAGGCTCTGAACGTTACAATTAACTGTCAGTTTTGAGCCGGATTCGAAAAACTATACTCCTAGGAGAACGACCATAAGGTGCCCGAGGCAGCAATAGACCCTTGGAGACAATTCGGCTGGAGGACGATGTATTGAATCGCGACGAAAATTGTGTGTTCCATCGTCATTAAGAGGCTCTGAACGTTACAATTAACTGTCAGTTTTGCGTCGGATTCGAAAATCTAGACTCACAGGAGAACGACCATAAGGTGCCCGAGGCAGCACTAGACCCTTGGATACAAGTCGGCTGGAGGACGATGTATTGAATCGCGACGCAATTTGTGTGTTCCATCGCCATTAAGAGGCTCGAGACGGTACAATTAACTGTCAGTTTTGCGCCGGATTCGAAAAGCTATACTCCTAGGAGAACGACCAAAAGGTGCCCGGGGCAGCAATAGTACCTCGGAGACAATTCGGCTGGAGGACGATGTATTGAATCGCGACGCAATTTGTGTGTTCCATCGTCATTAACAGGCGCTGAACGTTACAATTAACTGTCAGTTTTGCGTCGGATTCGAAAAACTAAACTCACAGGAGAACGACGATAAGGTGCCCGAGGCAGCTATAGACCCTTGGAGACAAGTCGGCTGGAGGACGATGTATTGAATCGCGACGCAATTTGTGTGTTCCATCGTCATTAACAGGCTCTCAACGTTACAATTAACTGTCAGTTTTGCGTCGGATTCGAAAATCTAGACTCACAGGAGAACGGCCATAAGGTGCCCGAGGCAGCACTAGACCCTTGGATACAAGTCGGCTGGAGGACGATGTATTGAATCGCGACGCAATTTGTGTGTTCCATCGTCATTAAGAGGCTCTGAACGTTACAATTAACAATCAGTTTTGCGCCGGATTCGAAAAGCTATACTCCTAGGAGAACGACCAAAAGGTGCCCGGGGCAGCAATAGTACCTCGGAGACAATTCGGCTGGAGGACGATGTATTGAATCGCGACGCAATTTGTGTGTTCCATCGTCATTAACAGGCTCTGAACGTTACAATTAACTGTCAGTTTTGCGTCGGATTCGAAAAACTAAACTCACAGGAGAACGACGATAAGGTGCCCGAGGCAGCTATAGACTCTTGCAGACAAGTCGGCCTGAGGACGATTTATTGAATCGCGACGCAATTTGTGTGTTCCATCGTCATTAAGAGGCTCTGAACGCTACAATTGTCAATTTTGCGCCGGATTCGAAAAACTATACTCCTAGGAGAACGACCAAAAGGTGCCCGGGGCAGCAATAGTACCTCGGAGACAATTCGGCTGGAGGACGATGTATTGAATCGCGACGCAATTTGTGTGTTCCATCGTCATTAACAGGCGCTGAACGTTACAATTAACTGTCAGTTTTGCGTCGGATTCGAAAAACTAAACTCACAGGAGAACGACGATAAGGTGACCGAGGCAGCTATAGACCCTTGGAGACAAGTCGGCTGGAGGACGATGTATTGAATCGCGACGCAATTTGTGTGTTCCATCGTCATTAAGAGGCTCTGAACGTTACAATTAACTGTCAGTTTTGCGTCGGATTCGAAAATCTAGACTCACAGGAGAACGGCCATAAAGTGCCCGAGGCAGCACTAGACCCTTGGATACAAGTCGGCTGGAGGACGATGTATTGAATCGCGACGCAATTTGTGTGTTCCATCGTCATTAAGAGGCTCTGAACGTTACAATTAACTGTCAGTTTTGCGCCGGATTCGAAAAGCTATACTCCTAGGAGAACGACCAAAAGGTGCCCGGGGCTGCAATAGTACCTCGGAGACAATTCGGCTGGAGGACGATGTATTGAATCGCGACGCAATTTGTGTGTTCCATCGTCATTAAGAGGCTCTGAACGTTACAATTAACTGTCAGTTTTGCGCCGGATTCGAAAAACTATACTCCTAGGAGAACGACCATAAGGTGCCCGAGGCAGCAATAGACCCTTAGAGACAAGTCGGCTGGAGGAAGAAGTATTGAATCGCGACGCAATTTGTGTGTTCCATCGTCATTAACAGGCTCTGAACGTTACAATTAACTGTCAGTTTTGCGCCTGATTCGATAAACTAGACTCATAGGAGAACGACCAAAAGGTGCCCGGGACAGCAATACTACCTCGGAGACAAGTCGGCTGGAGGACGATGTATTGAATCGCGACGCAAATTGTGTGTTCCATCGTCATTATCAGGCTCTGAACGTTACAATTAACTGTCAGTTTTGCGTCGTTTTCGGAAAACTAGACTCACAGGAGAAGTACCATAACGTGCCCGAGGCAGCAAGAGACCCTTGGAGACAGGGCGGCTGGAGGACGATGTATTGAATCGCGCCACAATTTGTGTGTTCCATCGTCATTAAGAGGCTCTGAACGTTACAATTAACTGTCAGTTTTGCGTCGGATTCGAAAATGTAGACTCACAGGAGAACGACCATAAGGTGCCCGAGGCAGCACTAGACCCTTGGAGACAAGTCGGCTGGAGGACGATGTATTGAATCGCGACGCAATTTGTGTGTTCCATCGTCATTAAGAGGCTCTGAACGTTACAATTAACTGTCAGTTTTGAGCCGGATTCGAAAAACTAAACTCACAGGAGAACGACGATAAGGTGCCCGAGGCAGCTATAGACCCTTGCAGACAAGTCGGCTGGAGGACGATGTATTGAATCGCGACGCAATTTGTGTGTTCCATCGTCATTAAGAGGCTCTGAACGTTACAATTAACTGTCAGTTTTGCGCCGGATTCGAAAAACTAAACTCACAGGAGAACGACGATAAGGTGCCCGAGGCAGCTATAGACCCTTGCAGACAAGTCGGCTGGAGGACGATGTATTGAATCGCGACGCAATTTGTGTGTTCCATCGTCATTAAGAGGCTCTGAACGTTACAATTAACTGTCAGTTTTGCGCCGGATTCGAAAAACTATACTCCTAGGAGAACGGCCATAAGGTGCCCGAGGCAGCAATAGACCCTTGGAGACAAGTCGGCTGGAGGACGAAGTATTGAATCGCGACGCAATTTGTGTGTTCCATCGTCATTAACAGGCTCTAAACGTTACAATTAACTGTCAGTTTTGCGCCTGATTCGATAAACTAGACTCATAGGAGAACGACCAAAAGGTGCCCGGGACAGCAATACTACCTCGGAGACAAGTCGGCTGGAGGACGATGTATTGAATCGCGACGCAAATTGTGTGTTCCATCGTCATTATCAGGCTCTGAACGTTACAATTAACTGTCAGTTTTGCGTCGTTTTCGGAAAACTAGACTCACAGGAGAACGACCATAACGTGCCCGAGGCAGCAAGAGACCCTTGGAGACAGGGCGGCTGGAGGACGATGTATTGAATCGCGCCACAATTTGTGTGTTCCATCGTCATTAAGAGGCTCTGAACGTTACAATTAACTGTCAGTTTTGCGTCGGATTCGAAAATTTAGACTCACAGCAGAACGACCATAAGGTGCCCGAGGCAGCACTAGACCCTTGGAGACAAGTCGGCTGGAGGACGATGTATTGAATCGCGACGCAAATTGTGTGTTCCATCGTCATTATCAGGCTCTGAACGTTACAATTAACTGTCAGTTTTGCGTCGTTTTCGGACAACTAGACTCACAGGAGAACGACCATAACGTGCCCGAGGCAGCAAGAGACCCTTGGAGACAGGGCGGCTGGAGGACGATGTATTGAATCGCGCCACAATTTGTGTGTTCCATCGTCATTAAGAGGCTCTGAACGTTACAATTAACTGTCAGTTTTGCGTCGGATTCGAAAATTTAGACTCACAGGAGAACGACCATAAGGTGCCCGAGGCAGCACTAGACCCTTGGAGACAAGTCGGCTGGAGGACGATGTATTGAATCGCGACGCAATTTGTGTGTTCCATCGTCATTAAGAGGCTCTGAACGTTACAATTAACTGTCAGTTTTGCGTCGGATTCGAAAATGTAGACTCACAGGAGAACGACCATAAGGTGCCCGAGGCAGCACTAGACCCTTGGAGACCAATCGGCTGGAGGACGATGTATTGAATCGCGACGCAATTTGTGTGTTCCATCGTTATTAAGAGGCTCTGAACGTTACAATTAACTGTCAGTTTTGAGCCGGATTCGAAAAACTATACTCCTAGGAGAACGACCAAAAGGTGCCGGGGGCAGAAATAGTACCTCGGAGACAATTCGGCTGGAGGACGATGTATTGAATCGCGACGCAATTTGTGTGTTCCATCGTCATTAAGAGGCTCTGAACGTTACAATTAACTGTCAGTTTTGCGTCGGATTCGAAAAACTAAACTCACAGGAGAACGACGATAAGGTGCCCGAGGCAGCTATAGACCCTTGGAGACAAGTCGGCTGGAGGACTATGTATTGAATCGCGACGCAATTTGTGTGTTCCATCGTCATTAAGAGGCTCTGAACGCTACAATTAACTGTCAGTTTTGCGCCGGATTCGAAAAACTATACTCCTAGGATAACGACCAAGAGGTGCCCGGGGCAGCAATAGTACCTCGGAGACAATTCGGCTGGAGGACGATGTATTGAATCGCGACGCAATTTGTGTGTTCCATCGTCATTAACAGGCGCTGAACGTTACAATTAACTGTCAGTTTTGCGTCGGATTCGAAAAACTAAACTCACAGGAGAACGACGATAAGGTGCCCGAGGCAGCTATAGACCCTTGGAGACAAGTCGGCTGGAGGACGATGTATTGAATCGCGACGCAATTTGTGTGTTCCATCGTCATTAAGAGGCTCTGAACGTTACAATTAACTGTCAGTTTTGCGTCGGATTCGAAAATCTAGACTCACAGGAGAACGGCCATAAGGTGCCCGAGGCAGCACTAGACCCTTGGATACAAGTCGGCTGGAGGACGATGTATTGAATCGCGACGCAATTTGTGTGTTCCATCGTCATTAAGAGGCTCTGAACGTTACAATTAACAATCAGTTTTGCGCCGGATTCGAAAAGCTATACTCCTAGGAGAACGACCAAAAGGTGCCCGGGGCAGCAATAGTACCTCGGAGACAATTCGGCTGGAGGACGATGTATTGAATCGCGACGCAATTTGTGTGTTCCATCGTCATTAACAGGCTCTGAACGTTACAATTAACTGTCAGTTTTGCGTCGGATTCGAAAAACTAAACTCACAGGAGAACGACGATAAGGTGCCCGAGGCAGCTATAGACCCTTGCAGACAAGTCGGCCTGAGGACGATTTATTGAATCGCGACGCAATTTGTGTGTTCCATCGTCATTAAGAGGCTCTGAACGCTACAATTGTCAATTTTGCGCCGGATTCGAAAAACTATACTCCTAGGAGAACGACCAAAAGGTGCCCGGGGCAGCAATAGTACCTCGGAGACAATTCGGCTGGAGGACGATGTATTGAATCGCGACGCAATTTGTGTGTTCCATCGTCATTAACAGGCGCTGAACGTTACAATTAACTGTCAGTTTTGCGTCGGATTCGAAAAACTAAACTCACAGGAGAACGACGATAAGGTGACCGAGGCAGCTATAGACCCTTGGAGACAAGTCGGCTGGAGGACGATGTATTGAATCGCGACGCAATTTGTGTGTTCCATCGTCATTAAGAGGCTCTGAACGTTACAATTAACTGTCAGTTTTGCGTCGGATTCGAAAATCTAGACTCACAGGAGAACGGCCATAAAGTGCCCGAGGCAGCACTAGACCCTTGGATACAAGTCGGCTGGAGGACGATGTATTGAATCGCGACGCAATTTGTGTGTTCCATCGTCATTAAGAGGCTCTGAACGTTACAATTAACTGTCAGTTTTGCGCCGGATTCGAAAAGCTATACTCCTAGGAGAACGACCAAAAGGTGCCCGGGGCTGCAATAGTACCTCGGAGACAATTCGGCTGGAGGACGATGTATTGAATCGCGACGCAATTTGTGTGTTCCATCGTCATTAAGAGGCTCTGAACGTTACAATTAACTGTCAGTTTTGCGCCGGATTCGAAAAACTATACTCCTAGGAGAACGACCATAAGGTGCCCGAGGCAGCAATAGACCCTTGGAGACAAGTCGGCTGGAGGAAGAAGTATTGAATCGCGACGCAATTTGTGTGTTCCATCGTCATTAACAGGCTCTGAACGTTACAATTAACTGTCAGTTTTGCGCCTGATTCGATAAACTAGACTCATAGGAGAACGACCAAAAGGTGCCCGGGACAGCAATACTACCTCGGAGACAAGTCGGCTGGAGGACGATGTATTGAATCGCGACGCAAATTGTGTGTTCCATCGTCATTATCAGGCTCTGAACGTTACAATTAACTGTCAGTTTTGCGTCGTTTTCGGAAAACTAGACTCACAGGAGAAGTACCATAACGTGCCCGAGGCAGCAAGAGACCCTTGGAGACAGGGCGGCTGGAGGACGATGTATTGAATCGCGCCACAATTTGTGTGTTCCATCGTCATTAAGAGGCTCTGAACGTTACAATTAACTGTCAGTTTTGCGTCGGATTCGAAAATGTAGACTCACAGGAGAACGACCATAAGGTGCCCGAGGCAGCACTAGACCCTTGGAGACAAGTCGGCTGGAGGACGATGTATTGAATCGCGACGCAATTTGTGTGTTCCATCGTCATTAAGAGGCTCTGAACGTTACAATTAACTGTCAGTTTTGAGCCGGATTCGAAAAACTATACTCCTAGGAGAACGACCAAAATGTGCCCGGGGCAGAAATAGTACCTCGGAGACAATTCGGCTGGAGGACGATGTATTGAATCGCGACGCAATTTGTGTGTTCCATCGTCATTAAGAGGCTCTGAACGTTACAATTAACTGTCAGTTTTGGGTCGGATTCGAAAAACTAAACTCACAGGACAACGACGATAAGGTGCCCGAGGCAGCTATAGACCCTTGGAGACAAGTCGGCTGGAGGACTATGTATTGAATCGCGACGCAATTTGTGTGTTCCATCGTCATTAAGAGGCTCTGAACGCTACAATTGTCAATTTTGCGCCGGATTCGAAAAACTATACTCCTAGGAGAACGACCAAAAGGTGCCCGGGGCAGCAATAGTACCTCGGAGACAATTCGGCTGGAGGACGATGTATTGAATCGCGACGCAATTTGTGTGTTCCATCGTCATTAACAGGCGCTGAACGTTACAATTAACTGTCAGTTTTGCGTCGGATTCGAAAAACTAAACTCACAGGAGAACGACGATAAGGTGACCGAGGCAGCTATAGACCCTTGGAGACAAGTCGGCTGGTGGACGATGTATTGAATCGCGACGCAATTTGTGTGTTCCATCGTCATTAAGAGGCTCTGAACGTTACAATTAACTGTCAGTTTTGCGTCGGATTCGAAAATCTAGACTCACAGGAGAACGGCCATAAAGTGCCCGAGGCAGCACTAGACCCTTGGATACAAGTCGGCTGGAGGACGATGTATTGAATCGCGACGCAATTTGTGTGTTCCATCGTCATTAAGAGGCTCTGAACGTTACAATTAACTGTCAGTTTTGCGCCGGATTCGAAAAGCTATACTCCTAGGAGAACGACCAAAAGGTGCCCGGGGCAGCAATAGTACCTCGGAGACAATTCGGCTGGAGGACGATGTATTGAATCGCGACGCAATTTGTGTGTTCCATCGTCATTAACAGGCTCTGAACGTTACAATTAACTGTCAGTTTTGCGTCGGATTCGAAAAACTAAACTCACAGGAGAACGACGATAAGGTGCCCGAGGCAGCTATAGACCCTTGCAGACAAGTCGGCCTGAGGACGATGTATTGAATCGCGAAACAATTTGTGTGTTCCATTGTCATTAAGAGGCTCTGAACGTTACAATTAACTGTCAGTTTTGAGCCGGATTCGAAAAACTATACTCCTAGCAGAACGACCATAAGGTGCCCGAGGCAGCAATAGACCCTTTGAGACAATTCGGCTGGAGGACGATGTACTGAATCGCGACGAAAATTGTGTGTTCCATCGTCATTAAGAGGCTCTGAACGTTACAATTAACTGTCAGTTTTGCGTCGGATTCGAAAATCTAGACTCACAGGAGAACGACCATAAGGTGCCCGAGGCAGCACTAGACCCTTGGATACAAGTCGGCTGGAGGACGATGTATTGAATCGCGACGCAATTTGTGTGTTCCATCGTCATTAAGAGGCTCGGAACGGTACAATTAACTGTCAGTTTTGCGCCGGATTCGAAAAGCTATACTCCTAGGAGAACGACCAAAAGGTGCCCGGGGCAGCAAAGTACCTCGGAGACAATTCGGCTGGAGGACGATGTATTGAATCGCGACGCAATTTGTGTGTTCCATCGTCATTAACAAGCTCTGAACGTTACTATTAACTCTCAGTTTTGCGTCGGATTCGAAAAACTAAACTCACAGGAGAACGACGATAAGGTGCCCGAGGCAGCTATAGACCCTTGGAGACAAGTCGGCTGGAGGACGATGTATTGAATCGCGACGCAATTTGTGAGTTCCATCGTCATTAAGAGGCTGTGAACGTTACAATTAACTGTCAGTTTTGCGTCGGATTCGAAAATCTAGACTCACAGGAGAACGACCATAAGGTGCCCGAGGCAGCAATAGACCCTTGGAGACAAGTCGGCTGGAGGACGATGTTTTGAATCGCGACGCAATTTTTGTGTTCCATCGTCATTAAGAGGCTCCGAACGTTACAATTAACTGTCAGTTTTGCGCCGGATTCGAAAAACTATACTCCTAGGAGAACGACCAAAAGGTGCCCGGGACAGCAATAGTACCTCGGAGACAATTCGGATGGAGGACGATGTATTGAATCGCGACGCAATTTGTGTGTTCCATCGTCATTATCAGGCTCTGAACGTTACAATTAACTGTCAGTTTTGCGTCGTATTCGGAAAACTAGACTCACAGGAGAACGACCATAAGGTGCCCGATGCAGCTATAGACCCTTGGAGACAAGTCGGCTGGAGGACTATGTATTGAATCGCGACGCAATTTGTGTGTTCCATCGTCATTAAGAGGCTCTGAACGCTACAATTAACTGTCAGTTTTGCGCCGGATTCGAAAAACTATACTCCTAGGAGAACGACCAAAAGGTGCCCGGGGCAGCAATAGTACCTCGGAGACAATTCGGCTGGAGGACGATGTATTGAATCGCGACGCAATTTGTGTGTTCCATCGTCATTAACAGGCGCTGAACGTTACAATTAACTGTCAGTTTTGCGTCGGATTCGAAAATCTAGACTCACAGGAGAACGGCCATAAGGTGCCCGAGGCAGCACTAGACCCTTGGATACAAGTCGGCTGGAGGACGATGTATTGAATCGCGACGCAATTTGTGTGTTCCATCGTCATTAAGAGGCTCTGAACGTTACAATTAACTGTCAGTTTTGCGCCGGATTCGAAAAGCTATACTCCTAGGAGAACGACCAAAAGGTGCCCGGGGCAGCAACAGTACCTCGGAGACAATTCGGCTGGAGGACGATGTATTGAATCGCGACGAAAATTGTGTGTTCCATCGTCATTAAGAGGCTCTGAACGTTACAATTAACTGTCAGTTTTGCGTCGGATTCGAAAATCTAGACTCACAGGAGAACGACCATAAGGTGCCCGAGGCAGCACTAGACCCTTGGATACAAGTCGGCTGGAGGACGATGTATTGAATCGCGACGCAATTTGTGTGTTCCATCGTCATTAAGAGGCTCGGAACGGTACAATTAACTGTCAGTTTTGCGCCGGATTCGAAAAGCTATACTCCTAGGAGAACGACCAAAAGGTGCCCGGGGCAGCAATAGTACCTCGGAGACAATTCGGCTGGAGGACGATGTATTGAATCGCGACGCAATTTGTGTGTTCCATCGTCATTAACAGGCTCTGAACGTTACTATTAACTGTCAGTTTTGCGTCGGATACGAAAAACTAAACTCACAGGAGAACGACGATAAGGTGCCCGAGGCAGCTATAGACCCTTGCAGACAAGTCGGCTGGAGGACGATGTATTGAATCGCGACGCAATTTGTGTGTTCCATCGGCATTAAGAGGCTCTGAACGTTACAATTAACTGTCAGTTTTGCGCCGGATTCGAAAAACTATACTCCTAGGAGAACGACCATAAGGTGCCCGAGGCAGCAATAGACCCTTGGAGACAAGTCGGCTGGAGGACGAAGTATTGAATCGCGACGCAATTTGTGTGTTCCATCGTCATTAAGAGGCTCTGAACGTTACAATTAACTGTCAGTTTTGCGCCTGATTCGATAAACAAGACTCATAGGAGAACGACCAAAAGGTGCCCGGGACAGCAATACTACCTCGGAGACAAGTCGGCTGGAGGACGATGTATTGAATCGCGACGCAATTTGTGTGTTCCATCGTCATTAAGAGGCTCTGAACGCTACAATTGTCAATTTTGCGCCGGATTCGAAAAACTATACTCCTAGGAGAACGACCAAAAGGTGCCCGGGGCAGCAATAGTACCTCGGAGACAATTCGGCTGGAGGACGATGTATTGAATCGCGACGCAATTTGTGTGTTCCATCGTCATTAACAGGCGCTGAACGTTACAATTAACTGTCAGTTTTGCGTCGGATTCGAAAAACTAAACTCACAGGAGAACGACGATAAGGTGACCGAGGCAGCTATAGACCCTTGGAGACAAGTCGGCTGGAGGACGATGTATTGAATCGCGACGCAATTTGTGTGTTCCATCGTCATTAAGAGGCTCTGAACGTTACAATTAACTGTCAGTTTTGCGTCGGATTCGAAAATCTAGACTCACAGGAGAACGGCCATAAAGTGCCCGAGGCAGCACTAGACCCTTGGATACAAGTCGGCTGGAGGACGATGTATTGAATCGCGACGCAATTTGTGTGTTCCATCGTCATTAAGAGGCTCTGAACGTTACAATTAACTGTCAGTTTTGCGCCGGATTCGAAAAGCTATACTCCTAGGAGAACGACCAAAAGGTGCCCGGGGCAGCAATAGTACCTCGGAGACAATTCGGCTGGAGGACGATGTATTGAATCGCGACGCAATTTGTGTGTTCCATCGTCATTAACAGGCTCTGAACGTTACAATTAACTGTCAGTTTTGCGTCGTATTCGGAAAACTAGACTCACAGGAGAACGACCATAAGGTGCCCGATGCAGCAAGAGACCCTTGGAGACAAGTCGGCTGTAGGACGATGTATTGAATCGCGCCACAATTTGTGTGTTCCATCGTCATTAAGAGGCTCTGAACGTTACAATTAACTGTCAGTTTTGCGTCGGATTCGAAAATCTATAGTCACAGAAGAACGACCATAAGGTGCCCGAGGCAGCACTAGACCCTTGGAGATAAGTCGGCTGGAGGACGATGTATTGAATCGCGACGCAATTTGTGTGTTCCATCGTCATTAACAGGCCCTGAACGTTACAATTAACTGTCAGTTTTGCGTCGTATTCGAAAAACTAAACTCACAGGAGAAAGACGATAAGGTGCCCGAGGCAGCTATAGACCGTTGGAGACAAGTCGGCTGGAGGACGATGTATTGAATCGCGACGCAATTTGTGTGTTCCATCGTCATTAAGAGGCTCTGAACGTTACAATTAACTGTCAGTTTTGCGCCGGATTCGAAAAACTATACTCCTAGGAGAACGACCAAAAGGTACCCGGAGCAGCAATAGTACCTCGGAGACAATTCGGCTGGAGGACGATGTATTGAATCGCGACGCAATTTGTGTGTTCCATCGTCATTAACAAGCTCTGAACGTTACTATTAACTCTCAGTTTTGCGTCGGATTCGAAAAACTAAACTCACAGGAGAACGACGATAAGGTGCCCGAGGCAGCTATAGACCCTTGGAGACAAGTCGGCTGGAGGACGATGTATTGAATCGCGACGCAATTTGTGAGTTCCATCGTCATTAAGAGGCTGTGAACGTTACAATTAACTGTCAGTTTTGCGTCGGATTCGAAAATCTAGACTCTCAGGAGAACGACCATAAGGTGCCCGAGGCAGCAATAGACCCTTGGAGACAAGTCGGCTGGAGGACGATGTTTTGAATCGCGACGCAATTTTTGTGTTCCATCGTCATTAAGAGGCTCCGAACGTTACAATTAACTGTCAGTTTTGCGCCGGATTCGAAAAACTATACTCCTAGGAGAACGACCAAAAGGTGCCCGGGACAGCAATAGTACCTCGGAGACAATTCGGCTGGAGGACGATGTATTGAATCGCGACGCAATTTGTGTGTTCCATCGTCATTATCAGGCTCTGAACGTTACAATTAACTGTCAGTTTTGCGTCGTATTCGGAAAACTAGACTCACAGGAGAACGACCATAAGGTGCCCGATGCAGCTATAGACCCTTGGAGACAAGTCGGCTGGAGGACTATGTATTGAATCGCGACGCAATTTGTGTGTTCCATCGTCATTAAGAGGCTCTGAACGCTACAATTAACTGTCAGTTTTGCGCCGGATTCGAAAAACTATACTCCTAGGAGAACGACCAAAAGGTGCCCGGGGCAGCAATAGTACCTCGGAGACAATTCGGCTGGAGGACGATGTATTGAATCGCGACGCAATTTGTGTGTTCCATCGTCATTAACAGGCGCTGAACGTTACAATTAACTGTCAGTTTTGCGTCGGATTCGAAAATCTAGACTCACAGGAGAACGGCCATAAGGTGCCCGAGGCAGCACTAGACCCTTGGATACAAGTCGGCTGGAGGACGATGTATTGAATCGCGACGCAATTTGTGTGTTCCATCGTCATTAAGAGGCTCTGAACGTTACAATTAACTGTCAGTTTTGCGCCGGATTCGAAAAGCTATACTCCTAGGAGAACGACCAAAAGGTGCCCGGGGCAGCAACAGTACCTCGGAGACAATTCGGCTGGAGGACGATGTATTGAATCGCGACGAAAATTGTGTGTTCCATCGTCATTAAGAGGCTCTGAACGTTACAATTAACTGTCAGTTTTGCGTCGGATTCGAAAATCTAGACTCACAGGAGAACGACCATAAGGTGCCCGAGGCAGCACTAGACCCTTGGATACAAGTCGGCTGGAGGACGATGTATTGAATCGCGACGCAATTTGTGTGTTCCATCGTCATTAAGAGGCTCGGAACGGTACAATTAACTGTCAGTTTTGCGCCGGATTCGAAAAGCTATACTCCTAGGAGAACGACCAAAAGGTGCCCGGGGCAGCAATAGTACCTCGGAGACAATTCGGCTGGAGGACGATGTATTGAATCGCGACGCAATTTGTGTGTTCCATCGTCATTAACAGGCTCTGAACGTTACTATTAACTGTCAGTTTTGCGTCGGATACGAAAAACTAAACTCACAGGAGAACGACGATAAGGTGCCCGAGGCAGCTATAGACCCTTGCAGACAAGTCGGCTGGAGGACGATGTATTGAATCGCGACGCAATTTGTGTGTTCCATCGTCATTAAGAGGCTCTGAACGTTACAATTAACTGTCAGTTTTGCGCCGGATTCGAAAAACTATACTCCTAGGAGAACGACCATAAGGTGCCCGAGGCAGCAATAGACCCTTGGAGGCAAGTCGGCTGGAGGACGAAGTATTGAATCGCGACGCAATTTGTGTGTTCCATCGTCATTAAGAGGCTCTGAACGTTACAATTAACTGTCAGTTTTGCGCCTGATTCGATAAACAAGACTCATAGGAGAACGACCAAAAGGTGCCCGGGACAGCAATACTACCTCGGAGACAAGTCGGATGGAGGACGATGTATTGAATCGCGACGCAATTTGTGTGTTCCATCGTCATTCTCAGGCTCTGAACGTTACAATTAACTGTCAGTTTTGCGTCGTTTTCGGAAAACTAGACTCACAGGAGAACGACCATAACGTGCCCGAGGCAGCAAGAGACCCTTGGAGACAGGGCGGCTGGAGGACGATGTATTGAATCGCGCCACAATTTGTGTGTTCCATCGTCATTAAGAGGCTCTGAACGTTACAATTAACTGTCAGTTTTGCGTCGGATTCGAAAATTTAGACTCACAGGAGAACGACCATAAGGTGCCCGAGGCAGCACTAGACCCTTGGAGACAAGTCGGCTGGAGGACGATGTATTGAATCGCGACGCAATTTGTGTGTTCCATCGTCATTAAGAGGCTCTGAACGTTACAATTAACTGTCAGTTTTGCGTCGGATTCGAAAATGTAGACTCACAGGAGAACGACCATAAGGTGCCCGAGGCAGCACTAGACCCTTGGAGACAAGTCGGCTGGAGGACGATGTATTGAATCGCGAAGCAATTTGTGTGTTCCATCGTCATTAAGAGGCTCTGAACGTTACAATTAACTGTCAGTTTTGAGCCGGATTCGAAAAACTATACTCCTAGGAGAACGACCAAAAGGTGCCCGGGGCAGAAATAGTACCTCGGAGACAATTCAGCTGGAGGACGATGTATTGAATCGCGACGCAATTTGTGTGTTCCATCGTCATTAAGAGGCTCTGAACGTTACAATTAACTGTCAGTTTTGCGTCGGATTCGAAAAACTAAACTCACAGGAGAACGACCATAAGGTGCCCGAGGCAGCTATAGACCCTTGGAGACAAGTCGGCTGGAGGACTATGTATTGAATCGCGACGCAATTTGTGTGTTCCATCGTCATTAAGAGGCTCTGAACGCCACAATTAACTGTCAGTTTTGCGCCGGATTCGAAAAACTATACTCCTAGGAGAACGACCAAAAGGTGCCCGGGGCAGCAATAGTACCTCGGAGACAATTCGGCTGGAGGACGATGTATTGAATCGCGACGCAATTTGTGTGTTCCATCGTCATTAACAGGCTCTGAACGTTACAATTAACTGTCAGTTTTGCGTCGTATTCGAAAAACTAAACTCACAGGAGAAAGACGATAAGGTGCCCGAGGCAGCTATAGACCGTTGGAGACAAGTCGGCTGGAGGACGATGTATTGAATCGCGACGCAATTTGTGTGTTCCATCGTCATTAAGAGGCTCTGAACGTTACAATTAACTGTCAGTTTTGCGCCGGATTCGAAAAACTATACTCCTAGGAGAACGACCAAAAGGTACCCGGAGCAGCAATAGTACCTCGGAGACAATTCGGCTGGAGGACGATGTATTGAATCGCGACGCAATTTGTGTGTTCCATCGTCATTAACAGGCTCTGAACGTTACAATTAACTGTCAGTTTTGCGTCGTATTCGGAAAACTAGACTCACAGGAGAACGACCATAAGGTGCCCGATGCAGCAAGAGACCCTTGGAGACAAGTCGGCTGTAGGACGATGTATTGAATCGCGCCACAATTTGTGTGTTCCATCGTCATTAAGAGGCTCTGAACGTTACAATTAACTGTCAGTTTTGCGTCGGATTCGAAAATCTATAGTCACAGAAGAACGACCATAAGGTGCCCGAGGCAGCACTAGACCCTTGGAGATAAGTCGGCTGGAGGACGATGTATTGAATCGCGACGCAATTTGTGTGTTCCATCGTCATTAACAGGCTCTGAACGTTACAATTAACTGTCAGTTTTGCGTCGGATTCGAAAAACTAAACTCACAGGAGAACGACGATAAGGTGCCCGAGGCATCTATAGACCCCTGGAGACAAGTCGGCTGGAGGACGATGTATTGAATCGCGACGCAATTTGTGTGTTCCATCGTCATTAAGAGGCTCTGAACGTTACAATTAACTGTCAGTTTTGCGTCGGATTCGAAAATCTATAGTCACAGAAGAACGACCATAAGGTGCCCGAGGCAGCACTAGACCCTTGGAGATAAGTCGGCTGGAGGACGAAGTATTGAATCGCGACGCAATTTGTGTGTTCCATCGTCATTCAGAGGCTCTGAACGTTACAATTAACTGTCAGTTTTGCGCCTGTTTCGATAAACTAGACTCATAGGAGAACGAACAAAAGGTGCCCGGGACAGCAATAGTACCTCGGAGACAAGTCGGCTGGAGGACGATGTATTGAATCGCGACGCAAATTGTGTGTTCCATCGTCATTATCAGGCTCTGAACGTTACAATTAACTGTAAGCAGGGTCTCTTGCTGCCTCGGGCACGTTATTGTCGTTCTCCTGTGAGTCTAGTTTTCCGAAAACGACGCAAAACTGACAGTTAATTCTAACGTTCAGAGCCTGATAATGACGATGGAACACACAATTTGCGTCGCGATTCAATACATCGTCCTCCATCCGACTTGTCTCCGAGGTAGTATTGCTGTCCCGGGCACCTTTTGGTCGTTCTCCTATGAGTCTAGTTTATCGAATCAGGCGCAAAACTGACAGTTAATTGTAACGTTCTGAGCCAAATAATGACGATGGAACACACAATTTTCGTCGCGATTCAATACATCGTCCTCCAGCCAAATTGTCTCCAAGGGTCTATTGCTGCCTCGGGCACCTTATGGTCGTTCTCCTGTGAGTCTACATTTTCGAATCCGACGCAAAACTGACAGTTAATTGTAACGTTCAGAGCCTCTTAATGACGATGTAACACACAAATTGCGTCGCGATTCAATACATCGTCCTCCAGCCGAATTGTCTCCGAGGTACTATTGCTGCCCCGGGCACCTTTTGGTCGTTCTCCTAGGAGTATAGTTTTTCGAATCCGGCGCAAAACTGACAGTTAATTGTAACGTTCAGAGCCTCTTAATGACGATGGAACACACAAATTGCGTCGCGATTCAATACATCGTCCTCCAGCCGACTTGTCTCCAAGGGTCTAGTGCTGCCTCGGGCACCTCATGGTCGTTCTCCTGTGTGTCTAGATTTTCGAATCCGACGCAAAACTGACAGTTAATTGTAACGTTCAGAGCCTCTTAATGACGATGGAACACACAAATTGCGTCGCGATTCAATACATCGTCCTCCAGCCGACTTGTCTCCAAGAGTCTAGTGCTGCCTCGGGCACGTTATGGTCGTTCTCCTGTGAGTCTAGATTTTCGAATCCGACGCAAAACTGACAGTTAATTGTAACGTTCAGAGCCTCTTAATGACGATGGAACACACAAATTGCGTCGCGATCAATACATCGTCCTCCAGCCGACTTGTCTCCAAGGGTCTATAGCTGCCTCGGGTACCTTATCGTCGTTCTCCTGTGAGATTAGTTTTTCGAATCCGACGCAAAACTGACAGTTAATAGTAACGTTCAGAGCCTGTTAATGACGATGGAACACACAAATTGCGTCGCGATTCAATACATCGTCCTCCAGCCGACTTGTCTCCAAGGGTCTATTGCTGCCCCGGGCACCTTTTGGTCGTTCTCCTAGGAGTTTAGTTTTTCGAATCCGGCGCAAAACTGACAGTTAATTGTAACGTTCAGAGCTCTTAATGACGATGGAACACACAAATTGCGTCGCGATTCAATACATCGTCCTCCAGCCGACTTGTCTCCAAGGGTCTAGTGCTGCCTCGGGCACCTTATGGTCGTTCTCCTGTGAGTCTAGATTTTCGAATCCGACGCAAAACTGACAGTTAATTGTAACGTTCAGAGCCTCTTAATGACGATGGAACACACAAATTGCGTCGCGATTCAATACATCGTCCTCCAGCTGACTTGTCTCCAAGGGTCTAGTGCTGCCTCGGGCACCTTATGGTCGTTCTGCTGTGAGTCTAGATTTTCGAATCCGACGCAAAACTGACAGTTAATTGTAACGTTCAGAGCCTCTTAATGACGATGGAACACACAAATTGTTGTGCGATTCAATACATCGTCCTACAGCCGCCCTGGCTCCAAGGGTCTCTTGCTGCCTCGGGCACGTTATGGTCGTTCTCCTGTGAGTCTTGTTTTCCGAAAACGACGCAAAACTGACAGTTAATTGTAACGTTCAGAGCCTGATAATGACGATGGAACACACAATTTGCGTCGCGATTCAATACATCGTCCTCCAGCCGACTTGTCTCCGAGGTAGTATTGCTGTCCCGGGCACCTTTTGGTCGTTCTCCTATGAGTCTAGTTTATCGAATCAGGCGCAAAACTGACATTTAATTGTAACGTTCAGAGCCTCTTAATGACGATGGAACACACAAATTGAGTCGCGATTCAATACTTCGTCCTCCAGCCGACTTGCCTCCAAGGGTCTAGTGCTGCCTCGGGCACCTTATGGTCGTTCTTCTGTGAGTCGAGATTTTCAAATCCGGCTCAAAACTGACAGTTAATTGTAACGTTTAGAGCCTCTTAATGACGTTGGAACACACAAATTGCGTCGCGATTCAATACATCGTCCTCCAGCCGACTTGTCTCCAAGGGTGTAGTGCTGCCTCGGGCACCTTATGGTCGTTCTCCTGTGAGTCTAGATTTTCGAATCCGACGCAAAACTGACAGTTAATTGTAACGTTCAGAGCCTCTTAATGACGATGGAACACACAAATTGATGCGCGATTCAATACATCGTCCTACAGCCGCCCTGTCTCCAAGGGTCTCTAGCTGCCTCGGGCACGTTATGGTCGTTCTCCTGTGAGTCTAGTTTTCCGAAAACGACGCAAAACTGACAGTTAATTGTAACGTTCAGAGCCTGATAATGACGATGGAACACACAATTTGCGTCGCGATTCAATACATCGTCCTCCAGCCGACTTGTCTCCGAGGTACTATTGCTGTCCCGGGCACCTTTTGGTCGTTCTCCTATGAGTCTAGTTTATCGAATCAGGCGCAAAACTGACAGTTAATTGTAACGTTCAGAGCCTGTTAATGACGATGGAACACACAAATTGCGTCGTGATTCAATACATCGTTCTCCAGCCGACTTGTCTCCAATGGTCTATAGCTGCCTCGGGCACATTATCGTCGTTCTCCTGGGAGTTTAGTTTCTCGAATCCGACGCAAAACTGACAGTTAATTGTAACGTTCAGAGCCTGTTAATGACGATGGAACACACAAATTGCGTCGCGATTCAATACATCGTCCTCCAGCCGAATTGTCTCCGAGGTACTATTGCTGCCCCGGGCACCTTTTGGTCGTTCTCCTAGGAGTATAGTTTTTCGAATCCGGCGCAAAACTGACAGTTAATTACAACGTTCAGAGCCTCTTAATGACGATGGAACACACAAATTGCGTCGCGATTCAATACATCGTCCTCCAGCCGACTTGTCTCCAAGGGTCTATAGCTGCCTTGGGCACCTTATCGTCGTTCTCCTGTGAGTTTAGTTTTTCGAATCCGACGCAAAACTGACAGTTAATTGTAACGTTCAGAGCCTGTTAATGACGATGGACACACAAATTGCGTCGCGAACCAATACATCGTCCTCCAGCCGAATTGTCTCCGAGGTACTATTGCTGCCCCGGGCACCTTTTGGTCGTTCTCCTAGGAGTATAGTTTTTCGAATCCGGCGCAAAACTGACATTTAATTGTAACGTTCAGAGCCTCTTAAAGACGATGGAACACTAAAATTGCGTCGCGATTCAATACATCGTCCTCCAGCCGACTTGTCTCCAAGGGTCTACAGCTGCCTCGGGCACCTTATCGTCGTTCTCCTGTGAGTTTAGTTTTTCGAATCCGACGCAAAACTGACAGTTAATTGTAACGTTCAGAGCCTGTTAATGGCGATGGAACACACAAATTGCGTCGAGAATCAATACATCGTCCTCCAGCCGAATTGTCTCCGAGGTACTATTGCTGCCCCGGGCACCTTTTGGTCGTACTCCTAGGAGTATAGTTTTTCGAATCCGGCTCAAAACTGACAGTTAATTGTAACGTTCAGAGCCTCTTAATGACGATGGAACACACAAATTGCGCCGCAATTAAATACATCGTCCTCCAGCCGACTTGTCTCCAAGGGTCTAGTGCTGCCTCGCGCACCTTATGGTCGTTCTCCTTTGAGTCTAGATTTTCGAATCCGACGCAAAACTGACAGTTAATTGTAACGTTCAGAGCCTGTTAATGACGATGGAACACACAAATTGCGTCGCGATTCAATACATCGTCCTCCAGCCGACTTGTCTCCGAGGTACTATTGCTGTCCCGGGCACCTTTTGGTCGTTCTCCTATGAGTCTAGTTTATCGAATCAGGCGCAAAACTGACAGTTAATTGTAACGTTCAGAGCCTGTTAATGACGATGGAACACACAAATTGCGTCGCGATTCAATACATCGTACTCCAGCCGACTTGTCTCCAAGGGTCTAGTGCTGCCTCGGGCACCTTATGGTCGTTCTGCTGTGAGTCTAGATTTCGAATCCGACGCAAAACTGACAGTTAATTGTAACGTTCAGCGCCTCTTAATGACGATGGAACACACAAATTGTGGCACGATTCAATACATCGTCCTACAGCCGCTCTGTCTTCAAGGGTCTCTTGCTGCCTCGGGCACGTTATGGTCGTTCTCCTGTGAGTCTTGTTTTCCGAAAGCGACGCAAAACTGACAGTTAATTGTAACGTTCAGAGCCTCTTAATGACGATGGAACACACAATTTGCGTCGCGATTCAATACATCGTCCTCCAGCCGACTTGTCTCCGAGGTAGTATTGCTGTCCCTTGCACCTTTTGGTCGTTCTCCTGTGAGTTTAGTTTTTCGAATCCGACGCAAAACTGACAGTTAATTGTAACGTTCAGAGCCTGTTAATGACGATGGACACACAAATTGCGTCGCGATTCAATACATCGTCCTCCAGCCGACTTGTCTCCAAGGGTCTAGTGCTGCCTCGGGCACCACATGGTCGTTCTCCTGTGAGTCTAGATTTTCGAATCCGACGCAAAACTGACAGTTAATTGTAACGTTCAGAGCCTCTTAATGACGATGGAACACACAAATTGCGTCGCGATTCAATACATCGTCCTCCAGCCGACTTGTCTCCAAGGGTCTAGTGCTGCCTCGGGCACCTTATGGTCGTTCTCCTGTGAGTCTAGATTTTCGAATCCGACGCAAAACTGACAGTTAATTGTAACGTTCAGAGCCTCTTAATGACGATGGAACACACAAATTGCGTCGCGATTCAATACATCGTCCTCCAGCCGACTTGTCTCCAAGGGTCTATAGCTGCCTCGGGCACCTTATCGTCGTTCTCCTGTGAGTTTAGTTTTTCGAATCCGACGAAAAACTCACAGTTAATTGTAACGTTCAGAGCCTGTTAATGACGATGGAACACACAAATTGCGTCGCGATTCAATACATCGTCCTCCAGCCGAATTGTCTCCGATGTACTATTGCTGCCCCGGGCACCTTTTGGTCGTTCTCCTAGGAGTATAGTTATTCGAATCCGGCGCAAAACTGACAGTTAATTGTAACGTTCAGAGCCTCTTAAAGACGATGGAACACTAAAATTGCGTCGCGATTCAATACATCGTCCTCCAGCCGACTTGTCTCCAAGGGTCCATAGCTGCCACGGGCACCTTATCGTCGTTCTCCTGTGACTTTAGTTTTTCGAATCCGACGCAAAACCGACAGTTAATTGTAACGTTCAGAGCCTGTTAATGGCGATGGAACACACAAATTGCGTCGCGATTCAATACATCGTCCTCCAGCCGAATTGTCTCCGAGGTACTATTGCTGCCCCGGGCACCTTTTGTTCGTACTCCTAGGAGTATAGTTTTTCGAATCCGGCTCAAAACTGACAGTTAATTGTAACGTTCTGAGCCTCTTAATGACGATGGAACACACAAATTGCGTCGCGATTCAATACATCGTCCTCCAGCCGACTTGTCTCCAAGGGTCTAGTGCTGCCTCGGGCACCTTATGGTCGTTCTCCTTTGAGTCTAGATTTTCGAATCCGACGCAAAACTGACAGTTAATTGTAACGTTCAGAGCCTCTTAATCACGATGGAACACACAAATTGCGTCGCGATTCAATACATCGTCCTCCAGCCGACTTGTCTCCAAGGGTCTAGTGCTGCCTCGGGCACCTTATGGTCGTTCTCCTGTGAGTCTAGATTTTCGAATCCGACGCAAAACTGACAGTTAATTGTAACGTTCAGAGCCTCTTAATGACGATGGAACACACAAATTGAGGCGCGATTCAATACATCGTCCTACAGCCGCCCTGTCTCCAAGGGTCTCTTGCTGCCTCGGGCACGTTATGGTCGTTCTCCTGTGAGTCTAGTTTTCCGAAAACGACGCAAAACTGACAGTTAATTGTAACGTTCAGAGCCTGATAATGACGATGGAACACACAATTTGCGTCGCGATTCAATACATCGTCCTCCAGCCGACTTGTCTCCGAGGTCCTATTGCTGTCCCGGGCACCTTTTGGTCGTTCTCCTATGTGTCTAGTTTATCGAATCAGGCGCAAAAC
Organism: Schistocerca nitens; assembly: GCF_023898315.1. Lineage (NCBI taxonomy): Eukaryota > Metazoa > Arthropoda > Insecta > Orthoptera > Acrididae > Schistocerca > Schistocerca nitens. The sequence continues at coordinate 233,918,254 of NC_064623.1, read as the reverse complement.
TGACAGTTAATTGCAACGTTCAGAGCCTGTTAATGACGATGGAACACACAAATTGCGTCGTGATTCAATACATCGTTCTCCAGCCGACTTGTCTCCAAGGGTCTATAGCTGCCTCGGGCACCTTATCGTCGTTCTCCTGGGAGTTTAGTTTCTCGAATCCGACGCAAAACTGACAGTTGATTGTAACGTTCAGAGCCTGTTAATGACGATGGAACACACAAATTGCGTCGCGATTCAATACATCGTCCTCCAGCCGAATTGTCTCCGAGGTACTATTGCTGCCCCGGGCACCTTTTGGTCGTTCTCCTAGGAGTATAGTTTTTCGAATCCGGCGCAAAACTGACAGTTAATTATAACGTTCAGAGCCTCTTAATGACGATGGAACACACAAATTGCGTCGCGATTCAATACATCGTCCTCCAGCCGACTTGTCTCCAAGGGTCTATAGCTGCCTTGGGCACCTAATCGTCGTTCTCCTGTGAGTTTAGTTTTTCGAATCCGACGCAAAACTGACAGTTAATTGTAACGTTCAGAGCCTGTTAATGACGATGGACACACAAATTGCGTCGCGATTCAATACATCGTCTTCCAGCCGAATTGTACCGAGGTACTATTGCTGCCCCGGGCACCTTTTGGTAGTTCTCCTAGGAGTACAGTTTTTCGAATCCGGCGCAATACTGACAGTTAATTGTAACGTTCAGAGCCTCTTAATGACGATGGAACACACAAATTGCGTCGCGATTCAATACATCGTCCTCCAGCCGACTTGTCTCCAAGGGACTAGTGCTGCCTCGGGCACCTTATGGTCGTTCTCCTGTGAGTCTAGATTTTCGAATCCGACGCAAAACTGACAGTTATTTGTAACGTTCAGAGCCTCTTAATGACGATGGAACACACAAATTGCGTCGCGATTCAATACATCGTCCTCCAGGCGACTTGTCTCCAAGGGTCTAGTGCTGCTTCGGGCGCCTTATGGTCGTTCTGCTGTGAGTCTAGATTTTCGAATCCGACGCAAAACTGACAGTTAATTGTAACGTTCAGAGCCTGATAATGACGATGGAACACACAATTTGCGTCGCGATTCAATACATCGTCCTCCAGCCGACTTGTCTCCGAGGTAGTATTGCTGTCCCGGGCACCTTTTGGTCGTTCTCCTATGAGTCTAGTTTATCGAATCAGGCGCAAAACTGACAGTTAATTGTAACGTTCAGAGCCTCTTAATGACGATGGAACACACAAATTGCGTCGCGATTCAATACTTCGTCCTCCAGCCGACTTGTCTCCAAGGGTCTAGTGCTGCCTCGGGCACCTTATGGTCGTTCTTCTGTGAGTCTAGATTTTCGAATCCGACGCAAAACTGACAGTTAATTTTAACGTTCTGAGCCTGAAAATGACGATGGAACACACAATTTTCGTCGCGATTCAATACATCGTCCTCCAGCCGAATTGTCTCCAAGGGTCTCTTGCTGCCTCGGGGACGTTATGGTCGTTCTCCTGTGAGTCTAGTTTTCCGAAAACGACGCAAAACTGACAGTTAATTGTAACGTTCAGAGCCTGATAATGACGATAGAACACACAAATTGCGTCGCAATTCAATACATCGTCCTCCAGCCGACTTGTCTCCGAGGTAGTATTGCTGTCCCGGGCACCTTTTGGTCGTTCTCCTATGAGTCTAGTTTATCGAATCAGGTGCAAAACTGACAGTTAATTGTAACGTTCAGAGCCTCTTAATGACGATGGAACACACAAATTGCGTCGCGATTCAATACTTCGTCCTCCAGCCGACTTGTCTCCAAGGGTCTAGTGCTGCCTCGGGCACCTTATGGTCGTTCTTCTGTGAGTCTAGATTTTCGAATACGACGCAAAACTGACAGTTAATTGTAACGTTCTGAGCCTGATAATGACGATGGAACACACATTTTCGTCGCGATTCAATACATCGTCCTCCAGCCGAATTGTTTCCAAGGGTCTATTGCTGCCTCGGGCACGTTATTGTCGTTGTCCTGTGAGTCTACATTTTCGAATCCGACGCAAAACTGACAGTTAATTGTAACGTTCAGAGCCTGTTAATGACGATGGAACACACAAATTGCGTCGCGATTCAATACATCGTCCTCCAGCCGACTTGTCTCCAAGGGTCTATAGCTGCCTCGGGCACCTTATCGTCGTTCTCCTGTGAGTTTAGTTTTTCGAATCCGACGCAAAACTGACAGTTAATTGTAACGTTCAGAGCCTGATAATGACGATGGAAAACACAAATTGCGTCGCGATTCAATACATCGTCCTCCAGCCGAATTGTCTCCGAGGTACTATTGCTGCCCCGGGCACCTTTTGGTCGTTCTCCTAGGAGTATAGTTTTTCGAATCCGGCTCAAAACTGACAGTTAATTGTAACGTTCAGAGCCTGATAATGACGATGGAACACACAAATTGCGTCGCGATTCAAAACATCGTCCTCCAGCCGACATGTCTCCAAGGGTCTAGTGCTGCCTCGGGCACCTTATGGTCGTTCTCCTGTGAGTCTAGATTTTCGAATCCGACGCAAAACTGACAGTTAATTGTAACGTTCAGAGCCTGATAATGACGATAGAACACACAAATTGCGGCGCGATTCAATACATCGTCCTCCAGCCGACTTGTCTCCGAGGGTCTAGTGCTGCCTCGGGCACCTTATGGTCGTTCTCCTGTGAGTCTAGATTTTCGAATCCGACGCAAAACTGACAGTTAATTGTAACGATCAGAGCCTCTTAATGACGATGGAACACACAAATTGTGGCGCGATTCAATACATCGTCCTACAGCCGCCCTGTCTCCAAGGGTCTCTTGCTGCCTCGGGCACGTTATGGTCGTTCTCCTGTGAGTCTAGTTTTCCGAAAACGACGCAAAACTGACAGTTAATTGTAACGTTCAGAGCCTGATAATGACGATGGAACACACAATTTGCGTCGGGATTCAATACATCGTCCTCCAGCCGACTTGTCTCCGAGGTAGTATTGCTGGCCCGCGCACCTTTTGGTCGTTCTCCTATGAGTCTAGTTTATCGAATCAGGAGCAAAACTGACAGTTAATTGTAACGTTCAGAGCCTCTTAATGACGATGGATTACACAAATTGCGTCGCGATTCAATACATCGTCCTCCAGCCGACTTGTCTCCAAGGGTCTATAGCTGCCTCGGGCACCTTATCGTCGTTCTCCTGTGAGTTTAGTTTTTCGAATCCGACGCAAAACTGACAGTTAATTGTAACGTTCAGAGCCTGTTAATGACGATGGAACACACAAATTGCGTCGCGATTCAATGCATCGTCCTCCAGCCGAATTGTCTCCGAGGTACTATTGCTGCCCCCGGCACCTTTTGTTCGTTCTCCTAGGAGTATAGTTTTTCGAATCCGGCGCAAAACTGACAGTTAATTATAACTTTCAGAGCCTCTTAATGACGATGGAACACACAAATTGCGTCGCGATTCAATACATCGTCCTCCAGCCGACTTGTCTCCAAGGGTCTAGTGCTGCCTCGGGCACCTTAAGGTCGTTCTCCTGTGAGTCTAGATTTTCGAATCCGACGCAAAACTGACAGTTAATTGTAACTTCAGAGCCTCTTAATGACGATGGAACACACAAATTGCGTCGCGATTCAATACATCGTCCTCCAGCCGACTTGTCTCCAAGGGTCTATAGCTGCATCGGGCACCTTATCGTCGTTCTCCTGTGAGTTTAGTTTTTCGATTCCGACGCAAAACTGACAGTTAATTGTAACGTTCATAGCCTCTTAATGACGTTGAAACACACAAATTGCGTCGCGATTCAATACATCGTCCTCCAGCCGAATTGTCTCCGAGGTACTATTGCTGCCCCGGGCACCTTTTGGTCGTTCTCCTAGGAGTATAGTTTTTCGAAACCGGCGCAAAACTGAAAGTTAATTGTAACGTTCAGAGCCTCTTAATGACGATGGAACACACAAATTGCGTCGCGATTCAATACATCGTCCTCCAGCCGACTTGTCTCCAAGGGTCTAGTGCTGCATCGGGCACCTCATGGTCGTTCTCCTGTGAGTCTAGATTTTCGAATCCGACACAAAACTGACAGTTAATTGTAACGTTCAGAGCCTCTTAATGACGATGGAACACACAAATTGCGTCGCGATTCAATACATCGTCCTCCAGCCGACTTGTCTCCAAGGGTCTATAGCTGCCTCGGGCACCTTATCGTCGTTCCCCTGTGAGTTTAGTTTCTCGATTCCGACGCAAAACTGACAGTTAATTGTAACGTTCAGAGCCTCTTAATGACGATGAAACACACAAATTGCGTCGCGATTCAATACATCGTCCTCCAGCCGAATTGTCTCCGAGGTACTATTGCTGCCCCGGGCACCTTTTGGTCGTTCTCCTAGGAGTATAGTTTTTCGAATCCGGCGCAAAACTGAAAAATTAATTGTAACGTTCAGAGCCTCTTAATGACGATGGAACACACAAATTGCGTCGCGATTCAATACATCGTCCTCCAGCCGACTTGTCTCCAAGGGTCTAGTGCTGCATCGGGCACCTCATGGTCGTTCTCCTGTGAGTCTAGATTTTCGAATCCGACGCAAAACTGACAGTTAATTGTAACTTTCAGAGCCTCTTAATGACGATGGAACACACAAATTGCGTCGCGATTCAATACATCGTCCTCCAGCCGACTTGTCTCCAAGAGTCTAGTGCTGCCTCGGGCACCTTATGGTCGTTCTCCTGTGAGTCTAGATTTTCGAATCCGACGCAAAACTGACAGTTAATTGTAACGTTCAGAGCCTCTTAATGACGATGGAACACACAAATTGCGTCGCGATTCAATACATCGTCCTCCAGCCGACATGTCTCCAAGGGTCTAGTGCTGCCTCGGGCACCTTATGGTCGTTCTGCTGTGAGTCTAGATTTACGAATCCGACGCAAAACTGACAGTTAATTGTAACTTTCAGAGCCTCTTAATGACGATGGAACACACAAATTGGGTCGCGATTCAATACATCGTCCTACAGCCGCCCTGTCTCCAAGGGTCTCTTCCTGCCTCGGGCACGTTAAGGTCGTTCTCCTGTGAGTCTTGTTTTCCGAAAACGACGCAAAACTGACAGTTAATTGTAACGTTCAGAGCCTGATAATGACGATGGAACACACAATTTGCGTCGCGATTCAATACATCGTCCTCCAGCCGACTTGTCCCCGAGGTAGTATTGCTGTCCCGGGCACCTTTTGGTCCTTCTCCTATGAGTCTAGTTTATAGAATCCGGCGCAAAACTGACAGTTAATTGTAACGTTCAGAGCCTCTTAATGACGATGGAACACACAAATTGCGTCGCGATTCAATACATCGTCCTCCAGCCGAATTGTCTCCGACGTACTATTGCTGCCGCGGGCACCTTTTGGTCGTTCTCCTAGGAGTATAGTTTTTCGAATCCGGCGCAAAACTGACAGTTAATTGTAACGTTCAGAGCCTCTTAATGACGATGGAACACACAAATTGCGTCGCGATTCAATACATCGTCCTCCAGCCGACTTGTCTCCAAGGGTCTAGTGCTGCCGCGGGCACCTTATGGTCGTTCTCCTGTGAGTCTAGATTTTCGAATCCGACGCAAAACTGACAGTTAATTGTAACGTTCAGAGCCTCTTAATGACGATGGAACACACAAATTGCGTCTCGATTCAATACATCGTCCTCCAGCCGACTTGTCTCCAAGGGTCTATAGATGCCTCGGTCACCTTATCGTCGTTCTCCTGTGAGTTTAGTTTTTCGAATCCGACGCAAAACTGACAGTTAATTGTAACGTTCAGAGCCTGTTAATGACGATGGAACACACAAATTGCGTCGCGATTCAATACATCGTCCTCCAGCCGAATTGTCTCCGAGGTACTATTGCTGCCGCGGGCACCTTTTGGTCGTTCTCCTAGGAGTATAGTTTTTCGAATCCGGCGCAAAACTGACAGTTAATTATAACTTTCAGAGCCTCTTAATGACGATGGAACACACAAATTGCGTCGCGATTCAATACATCTTCCTCCAGCCGACTTGTCTCCAAGGGTCTAGTGCTGCCTCGGGCACCTTAAGGTCGTTCTCCTGTGAGTCTAGATTTTCGAATCCGACGCAAAACTGACAGTTAATTGTAACGTTCAGAGCCTCTTAATGACGATGGAACACACAAATTGCGTCGCGATTCAATACATCGTCCTCCAGCCGACTTGTCTCCAAGGGTCTATGGCTGCCTCGGGCACCTTATCGTCGTTCTCCTGTGAGTTTAGTTTTTCGATTCCGACGCAAAACTGACAGTTAATTGTAACGTTCAGAGCCTCTTAATGACGATGAAACACACAAATTGCGTCGCGATTCAATACATCGTCCTCCAGCCTACTTGTCTCCAAGGGTCTAGTGCTGCCTCGGGAACCTAGGGTCGTTCTGCTGTGAGTCTAGATTTACGAATCCGACGCAAAACTGACAGTTAATTGTAACGTTCAGAGCCTCTTAATGACGATGGAACACACAAATTGCGTCGCGATTCAATACATCGTCCTCCAGCCGAATTGTCTCCGACGTACTATTGCTGCCGCGGGCACCTTTTGGTCGTTCTCCTAGGAGTATAGTTTTTCGAATCCGGCGCAAAACTGACAGTTAATTGTAACGTTCAGAGCCTCTTAATGACGATGGAACACACAAATTGCGTCGCGATTCAATACATCGTCCTCCAGCCGACTTGTCTCCAAGGGTCTAGTGCTGCCTCGGGCACCTTATGGTCGTTCTCCTGTGAGTCTAGATTTTCGAATCCGACGCAAAACTCACAGTTAATTGTAACGTTCAGAGCCTCTTAATTACGATGGAACACACAAATTGCGTCTCGATTCAATACATCGTCCTCCAGCCGACTTGTCTCCAAGGGTCTATAGATGCCTCGGGCACCTTATCGTCGTTCTCCTGTGAGTTTAGTTTTTCGAATCCGACGCAAAACTGACAGTTAATTGTAACGTTCAGAGCCTGTTAATGACGATGGAACACACAAATTGCGTCGCGATTCAATACATCGTCCTCCAGCCGAATTGTCGCCGAGGTACTATTGCTGCCGCGGGCACCTTTTGGTCGTTCTCCTAGGAGTATAGTTTTTCGAATCCGGCGCAAAACTGACAGTTAATTATAACTTTCAGAGCCTCTTAATGACGATGGAACACACAAATTGCGTCGCGATTCAATACATCGTCCTCCAGCCGACTTGTCTCCAAGGGTCTAGTGCTGCCTCGGGCACCTTAAGGTCGTTCTCCTGTGAGTCTAGATTTTCGAATCCGACGCAAAACTGACAGTTAATTGTAACGTTCAGAGCCTCTTAATGACGATGGAATACACAAATTGCGTCGCGATTCAATACATCGTCCTCCAGCCGACTTGTCTCCAAGGGTCTATGGCTGCCTCGGGCACCTTATCGTCGTTCTCCTGTGAGTTTAGTTTTTCGATTCCGACGCAAAACTGACAGTTAATTGTAACGTTCAGAGCCTCTTAATGACGATGAAACACACAAATTGCGTCGCGATTCAATACATCGTCCTCCAGCCGACTTGTCTCCAAGGGTCTAGTGCTGCCTCGGGAACCTTAGGGTCGTTCTCCTGTGAGTCTAGATTTTCGAATCCGACGCAAAACTGACAGTTAATTGTAACGTTCTGAGCCTCTTAATGACGATGGAACACACAAATTGCGTCGCGGTTCAATACATCGTCCTCCAGCCGAATTGTCTCCGAGGTACTATTGCTGCCGCGGGCACCTTTTGGTCGTTCTCCTAGGAGTATAGTTTTTCGAATCCGGCGCAAAACTGACAGTTAATTGTAACGTTCAGAGCCTCTTAATGACGATGGAACACACAAATTGCGTCGCGATTCAATACATCGTCCTCCAGCCGACTTGTCTCCAAGGGTCTAGTGCTGCCTCGGGCACCTTATGGTCGTTCTCCTGTGAGTCTAGATTTTCGAATCCGACGCAAAAGTGACAGTTAATTGTAACATTCAGAGCCTCTTAATGACGATGGAACACACAAATTGCGTCGCGATTCAATACATCGTCCTCCAGCCGACTTGTCTCCAAGGGTCTATAGATGCCTCGGGCACCTTATCGTCGTTCTCCTGTTAGTTTAGTTTTTCGAATCCGACGCAAAACTGACAGTTAATTGTAACGTTCAGAGCCTGTTAATGACGATGGAACACACAAATTGCGTCGCGATTCAATACATCGTCCTCCAGCCGAATTGTCTCCGAGGTACTATTGCTGCCGCGGGCACCTTATCTTCGTTCTCCTAGGAGTATAGTTTTTCGAATCCGGCGCAAAACTGACAGTTAATTGTAACGTTCAGAGCCTCTTAATGACGATGGAACACACAAATTGCGTCGCGATTCAATACATCGTCCTCCAGCCGACTTGTCTCCAAGGGTCTAGTGCGGCCTCGGGCACCTTATGGTCGTTCTCCTGTGAGTTTAGATTTTCGAATCCGTCGCAAAACTGACAGTTAATTGTAACGTTCAGAGCCTCTTAATGACGATGGAACACACAAATTGGGTCGCGATTCAATACATCGTCCTACAGCCACCCTGTCTCCAAGGGTCTCTTGCTGCCTCGGGCACGTTATGGTCGTTCTCCTGTGAGTCTTGTTTTCCGAAAACGACGCAAAACTGACAGTTAATTGTAACGTTCAGAGCCTGATAATGACGATGGAACACACAATTTGCGTCGCGATTCAATACATCGTCCTCCAGCCGACGTGTCCCCGAGGTAGTATTGCTGTCCCGGGCACCTTTTGGTCGTTCTCCTATGAGTCTAGTTTATCGAATCCGGCGCAAAACTGACAGTTAATTGTAACGTTCAGAGCCTCTTAATGACGATGGAACACACAAATTGCGTCGCGATTCAATACATCGTCCTCCAGCCGAATTGTCTCCGAGGTACTATTGCTGCCGCGGGCACCTTCTGTTCGTTCTCCTAGGAGTATAGTTTTTCGAATCCGGCGCAAAACTGACAGTTAATTGTAACGTTCAGAGCCTCTTAATGACGATGGAACACACAAATTTTGTCGCGATTCAATACATCGTCCTCTAGCCGACTTGTCTCCAAGGGTCTATAGCTGCCTCGGGCACCTTATCGTCGTTCTCATGTGAGTTTAGTTTTTCGAATCCGACGCAAAACTGACAGTTAATTGTAACGTTCAGAGCCTGTTAATGACGATGGAACACACAAATTGCGTCGCGATTCAATACATCGTCCTCCAGCCGAATTGTCTCCGAGGTACTATTGCTGCCCCGGGCACCTTTTGGTCGTTCTCCTAGGAGTATAGTTTTTCGAATCCGGCGCAAAACTGACAGTTAATTGTAACGTTCAGAGCCTCTTAATGACGATGGAACACACAAATTGCGTCGCGATTCAATACATCGTCCTCCAGCCGACTTGTCTCCAAGGGTCTAGTGCGGCCTCGGGCACCTTATGGTCGTTCTCCTGTGAGTTTAGATTTTCGAATCCGTCGCAAAACTGACAGTTAATTGTAACGTTCAGAGCCTCTTAATGACGATGGAACACACAAATTGCGTCGCGATTCAATACATCGTCCTCCAGCCGACTTGTGTCCAAGGGTCTAGCGCTGCCTCGGGCACCTTATGGTCGTTCTCCTGTGAGTCTAGTTTTCCGAAAACGACGCAAAACTGACAGTTAATTGTAACTTTCAGAGCCTCCTAATGACGATGGAACACACAAATTGCGTCGCGATTGAATACATCGTCCTCCAGCCGAATTGTCTCCGAGGTACTATTGCTGCCCCGGGCACCTTTTGGTCGTTCTCCTAGGAGTATAGTTTTTCGAATCCGGCGCAAAACTGACAGTTAATTGTAACGTTCAGAGCCTCTTAATGACGATGGAACACACATATTGCGTCGCGATTCAATACATCGTCCTCCAGCCGACTTGTCTACAAGGGTCTAGTGCTGCCTCGGGCACCTTATGGTCGTTCTCCTGTGAGTCTAGATTTTCGAATCCGACGCAAAACTGACAGTTAATTGTAACGTTCAGAGCCTCTTAATGACGATGGAACACACAAATTGCGTCGCGATTCAATACATCGTCCTCCAGCCGACTTGTCTCCAAGAGTCTAGTGCTGCCTTGGGCACCTTATGGTCGTTCTCCTGTGAGTCTAGATTTTCGAATCCGACGCAAACCTGACAGTTAATTGTAACGTTCAGAGCCTCTTAATGACGATGGAACACACAAATTGCTTCGCGATTCAATACATCGTCCTCCAGCCGAATTCTCTCCAAGAGTCTATAGCTGCCTCGGGTACCTTATCGTCGTTCTCCTGTGAGTTTAGTTTTTCGAATCCGACGCAAAACTGACAGTTAATAGTAACGTTCAGAGCCTGTTAATGACGATGGAACACACAAATTGCGTCGCGATTCAATACATCGTCCTCCAGCCGAATTGTCTCCGAGGTACTATTGCTGCCCCGGGCACCTTTTGGTCGTTCTCCTAGGAGTATAGTTTTTCGAATCCGGCGCAAAACTGACAGTTAATTGTAACGTTCAGAGCCTCTTAATGACGATGGAACACACATATTGCGTCGCGATTCAATACATCGTCCTCCAGCCGACTTGTCTACAAGGGTCTAGTGCTGCCTCGGGCACCTTATGGTCGTTCTCCTGTGAGTCTAGATTTTCGAATCCGACGCAAAACTGACAGTTAATTGTAACGTTCAGAGCCTCTTAATGACGATGGAACACACAAATTGCGTCGCGATTCAATACATCGTCCTCCAGCCGACTTGTCTCCAAGAGTCTAGTGCTGCCTTGGGCACCTTATGGTCGTTCTCCTGTGAGTCTAGATTTTCGAATCCGACGCAAAACTGACAGTTAATTGTAACGTTCAGAGCCTCTTAATGACGATGGAACACACAAATTGCTTCGCGATTCAATACATCGTCCTCCAGCCGAATTCTCTCCAAGAGTCTATAGCTGCCTCGGGTACCTTATCGTCGTTCTCCTGTGAGTTTAGTTTTTCGAATCCGACGCAAAACTGACAGTTAATAGTAACGTTCAGAGCCTGTTAATGACGATGGAACACACAAATTGCGTCGCGATTCAATACATCGTCCTCCAGCCGACTTGTCTCCAAGAGTCTAGTGCTTCCTGGGGCATCTTATGGTCGTTCTCCTGTGAGTCTAGATTTTCGAATCCGACGCAAAACTGACAGTTAATTGTAACGTTCAGAGCCTCTTAATGATGATGGAACACACAAATTGCGTCGCGATTCAGTACATCGTCCTCCAGCCGACTTGTCTCCAAGGGTCTATAGCTGCCTCGGGCACCTTATCGTCGTTCTCCTGTGAGTTTAGTTTTTCGAATCCGACGCAAAACTGACAGTTAATAGTAACGTTCAGAGCCTGTTAATGACGATGGAACACACAAATTGCGTCGCGATTCAAAACATCAACCTCCAGCCGACTTGTCTCCAAGGGTCTATAGCTGCCTCGGGCACCTTATCGACGTTCTCCTGTGAGTTTAGTTTTTCGAATCCGACGCAAAACTGACAGTTAATAGTAACGTTCAGAGCCTGTTAATGACGATGGAACACACAAATTGCGTCGCGATTCAATACATCGTCCTCCAGCCGAATTGTCTCCGAGGTACTAATTCTGCCCCGGGCACCTTTTGGAAGTTCTCCTAGGAGTATAGTTTTTCGAATCCGGCGCAAAACTGACAGTTAATTGTAACGTTCAGAGCCTCTTAATGACGATGGAACACACAAATTGCGTCGCGATTGAATACATCGTCCTCCAGCCGACTTGTCTCCAAGGGTCTATAGCTGCCTCGGGCACCTTATCGTCGTTCTCCTGTGAGTTTAGTTTTTCGAATCCGACGCAAAACTGACAGTTAATAGTAACGTTCAGAGCCTCCTAATGACGATGGAACACACAAATTGCGTCGCGATTCAATACATCGTCCTCCAGCCGACTTGTCTCCGAGGTAGTATTGCTGTCCCGGGCACCTTTTGGTCATTTTCCTATGAGTCTAGTTTATCGAATCAGGCGCAAAACTGACAGTTAATTGTAACGTTCAGAGCCTCTTAATGACGATGGAACACACAAATTGCGTCACGATTCAGTACATCGTCCTCCAGCCGACTTGTCTCCAAGGGTCTATAGCTGCCTGGGGCACCTTATCGTCGTTCTCCTGTGAGTTTAGTTTTTCGAATCCGACGGAAAACTGACAGTTAATAGTATCGTTCAGAGCCTCTTAATGACGATGGAACACACAAATTGCGTCGCGATTCAAAACATCGTCCTCCAGCCGACTTGTCTCCAAGGGTCTATAGCTGCCTCGGGCACCTTATCGTCGTTCTCCTGTGAGTTTAGTTTTTCGAATCCGACGCAAAACTGACAGTTAATAGTAACGTTCAGAGCCTCCTAATGACGATGGAACACACAAATTGCGTCGCGATTCAATACATCGTCCTCCAGCCGAATTGTCTGCGAGGTACTATTGCTGCCCCGGGCACCTTTTGGTCGTTCTCCTAGGAGTATAGTTTTTCGAATCCGGCGCAAAACTGACAGTTAATTGTAACGTTCAGAGCCTCTTAATGACGATGGAACACACAAATTGCGTCGCGATTCAATACATCGTCCTCCAGCCGACTTGTCTCCAAGGGTCTAGTGCTGCCTCGGGCACCTCATGGTCGTTCTCCTGTGAGTCTACATTTTCGAATCCGACGCAAAACTGACAGTTAATTGTAACGTTCAGAGCCTCTTAATGACGATGGAACACACAAATTGCGTCGCGATTCAATACATCGTCCTCCAGCCGACTTGTCTCCAAGAGTCTAGTGCTTCCTGGGGCATCTTATGGTCGTTCTCCTGTGAGTCTAGATTTTCGAATCCGACGCAAAACTGACAGTTAATTGTAACGTTCAGAGCCTCTTAATGATGATGGAACACACAAATTGCGTCGCGATTCAGTACATCGTCCTCCAGCCGACTTGTCTCCAAGGGTCTATAGCTGCCTCGGGCACCTTATCGTCGTTCTCCTGTGAGTTTAGTTTTTCGAATCCGACGCAAAACTGACAGTTAATAGTAACGTTCAGAGCCTGTTAATGACGATGGAACACACAAATTGCGTCGCGATTCAAAACATCAACCTCCAGCCGACTTGTCTCCAAGGGTCTATAGCTGCCTCGGGCACCTTATCGACGTTCTCCTGTGAGTTTAGTTTTTCGAATCCGACGCAAAACTGACAGTTAATAGTAACGTTCAGAGCCTGTTAATGACGATGGAACACACAAATTGCGTCGCGATTCAATACATCGTCCTCCAGCCGAATTGTCTCCGAGGTACTAATTCTGCCCCGGGCACCTTTTGGAAGTTCTCCTAGGAGTATAGTTTTTCGAATCCGGCGCAAAACTGACAGTTAATTGTAACGTTCAGAGCCTCTTAATGACGATGGAACACACAAATTGCGTCGCGATTGAATACATCGTCCTCCAGCCGACTTGTCTCCAAGGGTCTATAGCTGCCTCGGGCACCTTATCGTCGTTCTCCTGTGAGTTTAGTTTTTCGAATCCGACGCAAAACTGACAGTTAATAGTAACGTTCAGAGCCTCCTAATGACGATGGAACACACAAATTGCGTCGCGATTCAATACATCGTCCTCCAGCCGACTTGTCTCCGAGGTAGTATTGCTGTCCCGGGCATCTTTTGGTCATTTTCCTATGAGTCTAGTTTATCGAATCAGGCGCAAAACTGACAGTTAATTGTAACGTTCAGAGCCTCTTAATGACGATGGAACACACAAATTGCGTCACGATTCAGTACATCGTCCTCCAGCCGACTTGTCTCCAAGGGTCTATAGCTGCCTGGGGCACCTTATCGGTGTTCTCCTGTCAGTTTAGTTTTTCGAATCCGACGGAAAACTGACAGTTAATAGTATCGTTCAGAGCCTCTTAATGACGATGGAACACACAAATTGCGTCGCGATTCAATACATCGTCCTCCAGCCGACTTGTCTCCAAGGGTCTATAGCTGCCTCGGGCACCTTATCGTCGTTCTCCTGTGAGTTTAGTTTTTCGAATCCGACGCAAAACTGACAGTTAATAGTAACGTTCAGAGCCTCCTAATGACGATGGAACACACAAATTGCGTCGCGATTCAATACATCGTCCTCCAGCCGACTTGTCTCCGAGGTAGTATTGCTGTCCCGGGCACCTTTTGGTCATTTTCCTATGAGTCTAGTTTATCGAATCAGGCGCAAAACTGACAGTTAATTGTAACGTTCAGAGCCTCTTAATGACGATGGAACACACAAATTGCGTCGCGATTCAATACTTCGTCCTCTAGCCGACTTGTCTCCAAGCGTCTAGTGCTGCCTCGGGCACCTTATGGTCGTTCTTCTGTGAGTCTAGATTTTCGAATCCGACGCAAAACTGACAGTTAATCGTAACGTTCTGAGCCTGATAATGACGATGGAACACACAATTTTCGTCGCGATTCAATACATCGTCCTCCAGCCGAATTGTCTCCAAGGGTCTATTGCTGCCTCGGGCACCTTATCGTCGTTCTCCTGTGAGTCTACATTTTCGAATCCGACGCAAAACTGACAGTTAATTGTAACGTTCAGAGCCTCTTAATGACGATGGAACACACAAATTGCGTCGCGATTCAATACATCGTCCTCCAGCCGACTTGTCTCCAAGGGTCTATAGCTGCCTCGGGCACCTTATCGTCGTTCTCCTGTGAGTTTAGTTTTTTGAATCCGACGCAAAACTGACAGTTAATTGTAACGTTGAGAGCCTGTTAATGACGATGGAACACACAAATTGCGTCGCGATTCAATACATCGTCCTCCAGCCGACTTGTCTCCAAGGGTATAGTGCGGCCTCGGGCACCTTATGGTCGTTCTCCTGTGAGTCTAGATTTTCGAATCCGACGCAAAACTGACAGTTAATTGTAACGTTCAGAGCCTCTTAATGACGATGGAACACACAAATTGCGTCGCGATTCAATACATCGTCCTCCAGCCGACTTGTCTCCAAGGGTCCGTCGAATCCGACGCAAAACTGACAGTTAATTGTAACGTTCAGAGCCTCTTAATGACGATGGAACACGCAAATTGTGGCGCGATTCAATACATTGTCCTACAGCCGCCCTGTCTCCAAGGGTCTAGTGCTGCCTCGGGCACTTCATGGTCGTTCTCCTGTGAGTCTAGATTTTCGAATCCGACGCAAAACTGACAGTTAATTGTAACGTTCAGAGCCTCTTAATGACGATGGAACACACAAATTGCGTCGCGATTCAATACATCGTCCTCCAGCTGACTTGTCTCCAAGAGTCTAGTGCTGCCTCGGGCACCTCTTGATCGTTCTCCTGTGAGTCTAGATTTTCGAATCCGACGCAAAACTGACAGTTAATTGTAACGTTCAGAGCCTCTTAATGACGATGGAACACACAAATTGCGTCGCGATTCAGTACATCGTCCTCCAGCAGACTTGTCTCCAAGGGTCTATAGCTGCCTCGGGCACCTTATCGTCGTTCTCCTGTGAGTTTAGTTTTTGGAATCCGACGCAAAACTGACAGTTAATAGTAACGTTCAGAGCCTGTTAATGACGATGGAACACACAAATTGCTTCGCGATTCAAAACATCGTCCTCCAGCCGACTTGTCTCCAAGGGTCTATAGCTGCCTCGGGCACCTTATGGTCGTTCTCCTGTGAGTCTAGTTTTCCGAAAACGACGCAAAACTGACAGTTAATTGTAACGTTCAGAGCCTGTTAATGACGATGGAACACACGAATTGCGTCGCGATTTAATACATCGTCCTCCAGCCGAATTGTCTCCGAGGTACTATTGCTCCCCCGGGCACCTTTTGGTCGTTCTCCTAGGAGTATAGTTTTTCGAATCCGGCACAAAACTGACAGTTAATTGTAACGTTCAGAGCCTGTTAATGACGATGGAACGCACAAATTGCGTCGCGATTCAATACATCGTCCTCCAGCCGAATTGTCTCCGAGGTACTATTGCTGCCCCGGGCGCCTTTTGGTCGTTCTCCTAGGAGTATAGTTTATCGAATCAGGCGCAAAACTGACAGTTAATTGTAACGTTCAGAGCCTCTTAATGACGATGGAACACACACAAATTGCGTCGCGATTCAATACATCGTCCTCCAGCCGACTTGTCTCCAAGGGTCTAGTGCTGCCGCGGGCACCTTATGGTCGTTCTCCTGTGAGTCTAGATTTTCGAATCCGACGCAAAACTGACAGTTAATTGTAACGTTCAGAGCATCTTAATGACGATGGAACACACAAATTGCGTCGCGATTCAATACATCGTCCTCCAGCCGACTTGTCTCCAAGGGTCTATAGCTGCCTCGGGCACCTTATCGTCGTTCTCCTGTGAGTTTAGTTTTTCGAATCCGACGCAAAACTGACAGTTAATTGTAACGTTCAGAGCCTGTTAATGACGATGGAACACACAAATTGTGTCGCGATTCAATACATCGTCCTCCAGCCGAATTGTCTCCGAGGTACTATTGCTGCCCCGAGCACCTTTTGGTCGTTCTCCTAGGAGTATAGTTTTTCGAATCCGGCGCAAAACTGACAGTTAATTGTAACGTTCAGAGCCTCTTAATGACGATGGAACACACAAATTGCGTCGCGATTCAATACATCGTCCTCCAGCCGACTTGTCTCCAAGGGTCTATAGCTGCCTCGGGCACCTTATCGTCGTTCTCCTGTGAGTTTAGTTTTTCGAATCCGACGCAAAACTGACAGTTAATAGTAACGTTCAGAGCCTCCTAATGACGATGGAACACACAAATTGCGTCGCGATTCAATACATCGTCCTCCAGCCGACTTGTCTCCGAGGTAGTATTGCTGTCCCGGGCACCTTTTGGTCATTTTCCTATGAGTCTAGTTTATCGAATCAGGCGCAAAACTGACAGTTAATTGTAACGTTCAGAGCCTCTTAATGACGATGGAACACACAAATTGCGTCGCGATTCAATACTTCGTCCTCTAGCCGACTTGTCTCCAAGCGTCTAGTGCTGCCTCGGGCACCTTATGGTCGTTCTTCTGTGAGTCTAGATTTTCGAATCCGACGCAAAACTGACAGTTAATCGTAACGTTCTGAGCCTGATAATGACGATGGAACACACAATTTTCGTCGCGATTCAATACATCGTCCTCCAGCCGAATTGTCTCCAAGGGTCTATTGCTGCCTCGGGCACCTTATCGTCGTTCTCCTGTGAGTCTACATTTTCGAATCCGACGCAAAACTGACAGTTAATTGTAACGTTCAGAGCCTCTTAATGACGATGGAACACACAAATTGCGTCGCGATTCAATACATCGTCCTCCAGCCGACTTGTCTCCAAGGGTCCGTCGAATCCGACGCAAAACTGACAGTTAATTGTAACGTTCAGAGCCTCTTAATGACGATGGAACACGCAAATTGTGGCGCGATTCAATACATTGTCCTACAGCCGCCCTGTCTCCAAGGGTCTAGTGCTGCCTCGGGCACTTCATGGTCGTTCTCCTGTGAGTCTAGATTTTCGAATCCGACGCAAAACTGACAGTTAATTGTAACGTTCAGAGCCTCTTAATGACGATGGAACACACAAATTGCGTCGCGATTCAATACATCGTCCTCCAGCTGACTTGTCTCCAAGAGTCTAGTGCTGCCTCGGGCACCTCTTGGTCGTTCTCCTGTGAGTCTAGATTTTCGAATCCGACGCAAAACTGACAGTTAATTGTAACGTTCAGAGCCTCTTAATGACGATGGAACACACAAATTGCGTCGCGATTCAGTACATCGTCCTCCAGCAGACTTGTCTCCAAGGGTCTATAGCTGCCTCGGGCACCTTATCGTCGTTCTCCTGTGAGTTTAGTTTTTGGAATCCGACGCAAAACTGACAGTTAATAGTAACGTTCAGAGCCTGTTAATGACGATGGAACACATAAATTGCTTCGCGATTCAAAACATCGTCCTCCAGCCGACTTGTCTCCAAGGGTCTATAGCTGCCTCGGGCACCTTATGGTCGTTCTCCTGTGAGTCTAGTTTTCCGAAAACGACGCAAAACTGACAGTTAATTGTAACGTTCAGAGCCTGTTAATGACGATGGAACACACGAATTGCGTCGCGATTTAATACATCGTCCTCCAGCCGAATTGTCTCCGAGGTACTATTGCTCCCCCGGGCACCTTTTGGTCGTTCTCCTAGGAGTATAGTTTTTCGAATCCGGCACAAAACTGACAGTTAATTGTAACGTTCAGAGCCTGTTAATGACGATGGAACACACAAATTGCGTCGCGATTCAATACATCGTCCTCCAGCCGAATTGTCTCCGAGGTACTATTGCTGCCCCGGGCGCCTTTTGGTCGTTCTCCTAGGAGTATAGTTTTTCGAATCCGGCGCAAAACTGACAGTTAATTGTAACGTTCAGAGCCTGTTAATGACGATGGAACACACAAATTGCGTCGCGATTCAATACATCGTCCTCCAGCCGAATTGTCTCCGAGGTACTATTGCTGCCCCGGGCGCCTTTTGGTCGTTCTCCTAGGAGTATAGTTTATCGAATCAGGCGCAAAACTGACAGTTAATTGTAACGTTCAGAGCCTCTTAATGACGATGGAACACACACAAATTGCGTCGCGATTCAATACATCGTCCTCCAGCCGACTTGTCTCCAAGGGTCTAGTGCTGCCGCGGGCACCTTATGGTCGTTCTCCAGTGAGTCTAGATTTTCGAATCCGACGCAAAACTGACAGTTAATTGTAACGTTCAGAGCATCTTAATGACGATGGAACACACAAATTGCGTCGCGATTCAATACATCGTCCTCCAGCCGACTTGTCTCCAAGGGTCTATAGCTGCCTCGGGCACCTTATCGTCGTTCTCCTGTGAGTTTAGTTTTTCGAATCCGACGCAAAACTGACAGTTAATTGTAACGTTCAGAGCCTGTTAATGACGATGGAACACACAAATTGTGTCGCGATTCAATACATCGTCCTCCAGCCGAATTGTCTCCGAGGTACTATTGCTGCCCCGAGCACCTTTTGGTCGTTCTCCTAGGAGTATAGTTTTTCGAATCCGGCTCAAAACTGACAGTTAATTGTAACGTTCAGAGCCTCTTAATGACGATGGAACACACAAATTGCGTCGCGATTCAATACATCGTCCTCCAGCCGACTTGTCTCCAAGGGTCTAGTGCTGCCTCGGGCACCTCATGGTCGTTCTCCTGTGAGTCTAGATTTTCGAATCCGAAGCAAAACTGACAGTTAATTGTCACGTTCAGAGCCTCTTAATGACGATGGAACACACAAATTGCGTCGCGATTCAATACATCGTCCTCCAGGCGACTTGTCTCCAAGGGTCTAGTGCTGCCTCGGGCACCTTATGGTCGTTCTGCTGTGAGTCTAGATTTTCGAATCCGACGTAAAACTGACAGTTAATTGTAACGTTCAGAGCCTCTTAATGACGATGGAACACACAAATTGTGGCGCGATTCAATACATCGTCCTACAGCCGCCCTGTGTCCAAGGGTCTAGTGCTACCTCGGGCACCTTATGGTCGTTCTCCTGTGAGTTTAGTTTTTCGAATCCGACGCAAAACTGACAGTTAGTAATAACGTTCAGAGCCTGTTAATGACGAGGGAACACACAAATTGCGTCGCGATTCAATACATCGTCCTCCAGCCGACTTGTCTCCAAGGGTCTAGTGCTGCCTCGGGCACCTTATGGTCGTTCTGCTGTGAGTCTAGATTTTCGAATCCGACGCAAAACTGACAGTTAATTGTAACGTTCAGAGCCTCTTAATGACGATGGAACACACAAATTGTGGCCCGATTCAATACATTGTCCTACAGTCGCCCTGTTTCCAAGGGTCTCTTGCTGCCTCGGGCACGTTATGGTCGTTCTCCTGTGAGTCTTGTTTTCCGAAAACGACGCAAAACTGACAGTTAATTGTAACGTTCAGAGCCTGATAATGACGATAGAACACACAATTTGCGTCGCGATTCAATACATCGTCCTCCAGCCGACTTGTCTCCGAGGTAGTATTGCTGTCCCGGGCACCTTTTTGTCGTTCTCCTATGAATCTAGGTTATCGAATCAGGCGCAAAACTGACAGTTAATTGTATCATACAGAGCCTGATAATGACGATGGAACACACAAATTACGTCGCGATTCAATACATCGTCCTCCAGCCGAATCGTCTCCGAGGTACTATTGCTGCCCCGGGCACCTTTTGGTCGTTCTCCTAGGAGTATAGTTTTTCGAATCCGGCGCAAGACTGACAGTTAATTGTAACGTTCAGAGCCTCTTAATGACGATGGAACACACAAATTGCGTCGCGATTCAATACATCGTCCTCCAGCCGACTTGTCTCCAAGGGTCTATAGCTGCCTCGGGCACCTTATCGTCGTTCTCCTGTGAGTTTAGTTTTTCGAATCCGACGAAAAACTGACAGTTAATTGTAACGTTCATAGCCTGTTAATGACGATGGAACACACAAATTGCGTCGCGATTCAATACATCGTCCTCCAGCCGAATTGTCTCCGAGGTACTATTGCTGCCCCGAGCGACTTTTGGTCGTTCTTCTAGGAGTATAGTTTTTCGGACCCGGCGCAAAACTGACAGTTAATTATAACGTTCAGAGCATCTTAATGACGATGGAACACACAAATTGCGTCGCGATTCAATACATCGTCCTCCAGCCGACTTGTCTCCAAGGGTCTAGAGCTGCCTCGGGCACCTTATCGTCGACCTCCTGTGAGTTTAGTTTTTCGAATCCGACGCAAAACTGACAGTTAATAGTAACGTTCAGAGCCTGTAAATGACGATGGAACACACAAATTGCGTCTTGATTCAATACATCGTCCTCCAGCCGAATTGTCTCCGAGGTACTATTGCTGCCCCGGGCACCTTTTGGTCGTTCTCCTAGGAGTATAGTTTTTCGAATCCGGCGCAAAACTGACAGTTAATTGTAACGTTCAGAGCCTCTTAATGACGATGGAACACACAAATTGCGTCGCGATTCAATACATCGTCCTCCAGCCGACTTGTCTCCAAGGGTCAAGTGCTGCCTCGGGCACCTTATGGTCCTTATGGTCGTTCTTCTGTGAGTCTAGATTTTCGAATCCGACGCAAAACTGACAGTTAATTGTAACGCTCAGTGCCTGTAAATGACGATGGAACACACAAATTGCGTCGCGATTCAATACATCGTCCTCCAGCCGAATTGTCTCCAAGGGTCTAGAGCTGCCTCGGGCACCTTATCGTCGACCTCCTGTGAGTTTAGTTTTTCGAATCCGACGCAAAACTGACAGTTAATAGTAACGTTCAGAGCCTGTAAATGACGATGGAACACACAAATGGCGTCGCGATTCAATACATCGTCCTCCAGCCGAATTGTCTCCGAGGTACTATTGCTGCCCCGGGCACCTTTTGGTCGTTCTCCTAGGAGTATAGTTTTTCGAATCCGGCGCAAAACTGACAGTTAATTGTAACGTTCAGAGCCTCTTAATGACGATGGAACACACAAATTGCGTCGCGATTCAATACATCGTCCTCCAGCCGACTTGTCTCCAAGGGTCAAGTGCTGCCTCGGGCACCTTATGGTCCTTATGGTCGTTCTTCTGTGAGTCTAGATTTTCGAATCCGACGCAAAACTGACAGTTAATTGTAACGTTCACAGCCTCTTAATGACGATGGAACACACAAATTGCGTCGCGATTCAATACATCGTCCTCCAGCCGACTTGTCTCCAAGGGTCTAGCGCTGCCTCGGGCACCTTATGGTCGTTCTCCTGTGAGTCTAGTTTTCCGAAAACGACGCAAAACTGACAGTTAATTGTTACGTTCAGAGCCTGATAATGACGATGGAACACACAATTTGCGTCGCGATTCAATACATCGTCCTCCAGCCGACTTGTCTCCGAGGTACTATTGCTGTCCCGGGCACCTTTTGTTCGTTCTCCTATGAGTCTAGTTTATCGAAACAGGCGCAAAACTGACAGTTAATTGTAACGTTCAGAGCCTCTTAATGACGATGGAACACACAAATGGCGTCGCGATTCAATACTTCGTCCTCCAGCCGACTTGTCTGCAAGGGTCTAGTGCTGCCTCGGGCACGTTATGGTCGTTCTTCTGTGAGTCTAGATTTTCGAATCCGACGCAAAACTGACAGTTAATTGTAACGTTCAGAGCCTCTTAATGACGATGGAACACACAAATTGTGGCGCGATTCAATACATCGTCCTACAGCCGACTTGTCTCCAAGGGTCTAGTGCTGCCGCGGGCACCTTATGGTCGTTCTCCTGTGAGTCTAGATTTTCGAATCCGACGCAAAACTGACAGTTAATTGTAACGTTCAGAGCATCTTAATGACGATGGAACACACAAATTGCGTCGCGATTCAATACATCGTCCTCCAGCCGACTTGTCTCCAAGGGTCTATAGCTGCCTCGGGCACCTTATCGTCGTTCTCCTGTGAGTTTAGTTTTTCGAATCCGACACAAAACTGACAGTTAATTGTAACGTTCAGAGCCTGTTAATGACGATGGAACACACAAATTGTGTCGCGATTCAATACATCGTCCTCCAGCCGAATTGTCTCCGAGGTACTATTGCTGCCCCGAGCACCTTTTGGTCGTTCTCCTAGGAGTATAGTTTTTCGAATCCGGCGCAAAACTGACAGTTAATTGTAACGTTCAGAGCCTCTTAATGACGATGGAACACACAAATTGCGTCGCGATTCAATACATCGTCCTCCAGCCGACTTGTCTCCAAGGGTCTAGTGCTGCCTCGGGCACCTCATGGTCGTTCTCCTGTGAGTCTAGATTTTCGAATCCGAAGCAAAACTGACAGTTAATTGTCACGTTCAGAGCCTCTTAATGACGATGGAACACACAAATTGCGTCGCGATTCAATACATCGTCCTCCAGGCGACTTGTCTCCAAGGGTCTAGTGCTGCCTCGGGCACCTTATGGTCGTTCTGCTGTGAGTCTAGATTTTCGAATCCGACGTAAAACTGACAGTTAATTGTAACGTTCAGAGCCTCTTAATGACGATGGAACACACAAATTGTGGCGCGATTCAATACATCGTCCTACAGCCGCCCTGTCTCCAAGGGTCTAGTGCTGCCTCGGGCACCTTATGGTCGTTCTCCTGTGAGTTTAGTTTTTCGAATCCGACGCAAAACTGACAGTTAGTAATAACGTTCAGAGCCTGTTAATGACGAGGGAACACACAAATTGCGTCGCGATTCAATACATCGTCCTCCAGGCGACTTGTCTCCAAGGGTCTAGTGCTGCCTCGGGCACCTTATGGTCGTTCTGCTGTGAGTCTAGATTTTCGAATCCGACGCAAAACTGACAGTTAATTGTAACGTTCAGAGCCTCTTAATGACGATGGAACACACAAATTGTGGCCCGATTCAATACATTGTCCTACAGTCGCCCTGTCTCCAAGGGTCTCTTGCTGCCTCGGGCACGTTATGGTCGTTCTCCTGTGAGTCTTGTTTTCCGAAAACGACGCAAAACTGACAGTTAATTGTAACGTTCAGAGCCTGATAATGACGATGGAACACACAATTTGCGTCGCGATTCAATACATCGTCCTCCAGCCGACTTGTCTCCGAGGTAGTATCGCTGTCCCGGGCACCTTTTGGTCGTTCTCCTATGAGTCTAGGTTATCGAATCAGGCGCAAAACTGACAGTTAATTGTATCGTACAGAGCCTGATAATGACGATGGAACACACAAATTACGTCGCGATTCAATACATCGTCCTCCAGCCGAATCGTCTCCGAGGTACTATTGCTGCCCCGGGCACCTGTTGGTCGTTCTCCTAGGAGTATAGTTTTTCGAATCCGGCGCAAGACTGACAGTTAATTGTAACGTTCAGAGCCTCTTAATGACGATGGAACACACAAATTGCGTCGCGATTCAATACATCGTCCTCCAGCCGACTTGTCTCCAAGGGTCTATAGCTGCCTCGGGCACCTTATGGTCGTTCTCCTGTGAGTTTAGTTTTTCGAATCCGACGAAAAACTGACAGTTAATTGTAACGTTCATAGCCTGTTAATGACGATGGAACACACAAATTGCGTCGCGATTCAATACATCGTCCTCCAGCCGAATTGTCTCCGAGGTACTATTGCTGCCCCGAGCACCTTTTGGTCGTTCTTCTAGGAGTATAGTTTTTCGGACCCGGCGCAAAACTGACAGTTAATTATAACGTTCAGAGCATCTTAATGACGATGGAACACACAAATTGCGTCGCGATTCAATACATCGTCCTCCAGCCGACTTGTCTCCAAGGGTCTAGAGCTGCCTCGGGCACCTTATCGTCGACCTCCTGTGAGTTTAGTTTTTCGAATCCGACGCAAAACTGACAGTTAATAGTAACGTTCAGAGCCTGTAAACGACGATGGAACACACAAATTGCGTCTTGATTCAATACATCGTCCTCCAGCCGAATTGTCTCCGAGGTACTATTGCTGCCCCGGGCACCTTTTGGTCGTTCTCCTAGGAGTATAGTTTTTCGAATCCGGCGCAAAACTGACAGTTAATTGTAACGTTCAGAGCCTCTTAATGACGATGGAACACACAAATAGCGTCGCGATTCAATACATCGTCCTCCAGCCGACTTGTCTCCAAGGGTCAAGTGCTGCCTCGGGCACCTTATGGTCCTTATGGTCGTTCTTCTGTGAGTCTAGATTTTCGAATCCGACGCAAAACTGACAGTTAATAGTAACGTTCAGAGCCTGTAAATGACGATGGAACACACAAATTGCGTCGCGATTCAATACATCGTCCTCCAGCCGAATTGTCTCCGAGGTACTATTGCTGCCCCGGGCACCTTTTGGTCGTTCTCCTAGGAGTATAGTTTTTCGAATCCGGCGCAAAACTGATAGTTAATTGTAACGTTCAGAGCCTCTTAATGACGATGGAACACACAAATTGCGTCGCGATTCAATACATCGTCCTCCAGCCGACTTGTCTCCAAGGGTCAAGTGCTGCCTCGGGCACCTTATGGTCCTTATGGTCGTTCTTCTGTGAGTCTAGATTTTCGAATCCGACGCAAAACTGACAGTTAATTGTAACGTTCACAGCCTCTTAATGACGATGGAACACACAAATTGCGTCGCGATTCAATACATCGTCCTCCAGCCGACTTGTCTCCAAGGGTCTAGCGCTGCCTCGGGCACCTTATGGTCGTTCTCCTGTGAGTCTAGTTTTCCGAAAACGACGCAAAACTGACAGTTAATTGTAACGTTCAGAGCCTGATAATGACGATGGAACACACAATTTGCGTCGCGATTCAATACATCGTCCTCCAGCCGACTTGTCTCCGAGGTACTATTGCTGTCCCGGGCACCTTTTGTTCGTTCTCCTATGAGTCTAGTTTATCGAAACAGGCGCAAAACTGACAGTTAATTGTAACGTTCAGAGCCTCTTAATGACGATGGAACACACAAATGGCGTCGCGATTCAATACTTCGTCCTCCAGCCGACTTGTCTGCAAGGGTCTAGTGCTGCCTCGGGCACCTTATGGTCGTTCTTCTGTGAGTCTAGATTTTCGAATCCGACGCAAAACTGACAGTTAATTGTAACGTTCAGAGCCTCTTAATGACGATGGAACACACAAATTGCGTCGCGATTCAATACATCGTCCTCCAGCCGACGTGTCTCCAAGGGTCTAGTGCTGCCTCGGGCACCTCATGGTCGTTCTCCTGTGAGTCTAGATTTTCGAATCCGAAGCAAAACTGACAGTTAATTGTCACGTTCAGAGCCTCTTAATGACGATGGAACACACAAATTGCGTCGCGATTCAATACATCGTCCTCCAGGCGACTTGTCTCCAAGGGTCTAGTGCTGCCTCGGGCACCTTATGGTCGTTCTGCTGTGAGTCTAGATTTTCGAATCCGACGTAAAACTGACAGTTAATTGTAACGTTCAGAGCCTCTTAATGACGATGGAACACACAAATTGTGGCGCGATTCAATACATCGTCCTACAGCCGCCCTGTCTCCAAGGGTCTAGTGCTGCCTCGGGCACCTTATGGTCGTTCTCCTGTGAGTTTAGTTTTTCGAATCCGACGCAAAACTGACAGTTAGTAATAACGTTCAGAGCCTGTTAATGACGAGGGAACACACAAATTGCGTCGCGATTCAATACATCGTCCTCCAGCCGACTTGTCTCCAAGGGTCTAGTGCTGCCTCGGGCACCTTATGGTCGTTCTGCTGTGAGTCTAGATTTTCGAATCCGACGCAAAACTGACAGTTAATTGTAACGTTCAGAGCCTCTTAATGACGATGGAACACACAAATTGTGGCCCGATTCAATACATTGTCCTACAGTCGCCCTGTCTCCAAGGGTCTCTTGCTGCCTCGGGCACGTTATGGTCGTTCTCCTGTGAGTCTTGTTTTCCGAAAACGACGCAAAACTGACAGTTAATTGTAACGTTCATAGCCTGATAATGACGATGGAACACACAATTTGCGTCGCGATTCAATACATCGTCCTCCAGCCGACTTGTCTACGAGGTAGTATTGCTGTCCCGGGCACCTTTTGGTCGTTCTCCTATGAGTCTAGGTTATCGAATCAGGCGCAAAACTGACAGTTAATTGTATCGTACAGAGCCTCTTAATGACGATGGAACACACAAATTGCGTCGCGATTCAATACATCGTCCTCCAGCCGAATTGTCTCCGAGGTACTATTGCTGCCCCGAGCACCTTTTGGTCGTTCTTCTAGGAGTATAGTTTTTCGGACCCGGCGCAAAACTGACAGTTAATTATAACGTTCAGAGCATCTTAATGACGATGGAACACACAAATTGCGTCGCGATTCAATACATCGTCCTCCAGCCGACTTGTCTCCAAGGGTCTAGAGCTGCCTCGGGCACCTTATCGTCGACCTCCTGTGAGTTTAGTTTTTCGAATCCGACGCAAAACTGACAGTTAATAGTAACGTTCAGAGCCTGTAAATGACGATGGAACACACAAATTGCGTCTTGATTCAATACATCGTCCTCCAGCCGAATTGTCTCCGAGGTACTATTGCTGCCCCGGGCACCTTTTGGTCGTTCTCCTAGGAGTATAGTTTTTCGAATCCGGCGCAAAACTGACAGTTAATTGTAACGTTCAGAGCCTCTTAATGACGATGGAACACACAAATTGCGTCGCGATTCAATACATCGTCCTCCAGCCGACTTGTCTCCAAGGGTCAAGTGCTGCCTCGGGCACCTTATGGTCCTTATGGTCGTTCTTCTGTGAGTCTAGATTTTCGAATCCGACGCAAAACTGACAGTTAATTGTAACGTTCAGAGCCTCTTAATGACGATGGAACACACAAATTGCGTCCCGATTCAATACATCGTCCTCCAGCCGACTTGTCTCCAAGAGTATAGTGCTGCCTCGGGCACCTTATGGTCGTTCTCCTGTGAGTCTAGATTTTCGAATCCGACGCAAAACTGACAGTTAATTGTAACGCTCAGTGCCTCTTAATGACGATGGAATACACAAATTGCGTCGCGATTCAATACATCGTCCTCCAGCCGACTTGTCTCCAAGGGTCTATAGCTGCCTCGGGCACCTTATCGTCGACCTCCTGTGAGTTTAGTTTTTCGAATCCGACGCAAAACTGACAGTTAATAGTAACGTTCAGAGCCTGTAAATGACGATGGAACACACAAATTGCGTCGCGATTCAATACATCGTCCTCCAGCCGAATTGTCTCCGAGGTACTATTGCTGCCCCGGGCACCTTTTGGTCGTTCTCCTAGGAGTATAGTTTTTCGAATCCGGCGCAAAACTGACAGTTAATTGTAACGTTCAGAGCCTCTTAATGACGATGGAACACACAAATTGCGTCGCGATTCAATACATCGTCCTCCAGCCGACTTGTCTCCAAGGGTCAAGTGCTGCCTCGGGCACCTTATGGTCCTTATGGTCGTTCTTCTGTGAGTCTAGATTTTCGAATCCGACGCAAAACTGACAGTTAACTGTAACGTTCACAGCCTCTTAATGACGATGGAACACACAAATTGCGTCGCGATTCAATACATCGTCCTCCAGCCGACTTGTCTCCAAGGGTCTAGCGCTGCCTCGGGCACCTTATGGTCGTTCTCCTGTGAGTCTAGTTTTCCGAAAACGACGCAAAACTGACAGTTAATTGTAACGTTCAGAGCCTGATAATGACGATGGAACACACAATTTGCGTCGCGATTCAATACATCGTCCTCCAGCCGACTTGTCTCCGAGGTACTATTGCTGTCCCGGGCACCTTTTGTTCGTTCTCCTATGAGTCTAGTTTATCGAAACAGGCGCAAAACTGACAGTTAATTGTAACGTTCAGAGCCTCTTAATGACGATGGAACACACAAATGGCGTCGCGATTCAATACTTCGTCCTCCAGCCGACTTGTCTGCAAGGGTCTAGTGCTGCCTCGGGCACCTTATGGTCGTTCTTCTGTGAGTCTAGATTTTCGAATCCGACGCAAAACTGACAGTTAATTGTAACGTTCAGAGCCTCTTAATGACGATGGAACACACAAATTGTGGCGCGATTCAATACATCGTCCTACAGCCGACTTGTCTCCAAGGGTCTCTTGCTGCATCGGGCACCTTATGTTCGTTCTCCTGTGAGTCTAGTATTCCGAATACGACGCAAAACTGACAGTTAATTGTAACGTTCAGAGCCTCTTAATGACGATGGAACAACAAATTGCGTCGCGATTCAATACATCGTCCTCCAGCCGACTTGTCTCCAAGGGTCTATAGCTGCCTCGGGCACCTTATCGTCGTTCTCCTGTGAGTTTAGTTTTTCGAATCCGACGCAAAACTGACAGTTAATTGTAACGTTCGGAGCCTCTTAATGACGATGGAACACACAAATTGCGTCGCGATTCAATACATCGTCCTCCAGCCGACTTGTCTCCTAGGGTCTATAGCAGCCTCGGGCACCTTATCGTCGTTCTCCTGTGAGTTTAGTTTTTCGAATCCGACGCAAAACTGACAGTTAATTGTAACATTCAGAGCCTCTTAATGACGATGGAACACACATATTGCGTCGCGATTCAATACATCGTCCTCCAGCCGAATTGTCTCCGAGGTACTATTGCTGCCCCGGGCACCTTTTGGTCGTTCTCCAAGGAGTATAGTTTTTCGAATCCGGCGCAAAACTGACAGTTAATTGTAACGTTCAGAGCCTCTTAATGACGATGGAACACACAAATTGCGTCGCGATTCAATACATCGTCCTCCAGCCGACTTATCTCCAAGGGTGTAGTGCTGCCTCGGGCACCTTATGGTCGTTCTCCTGTGAGTCTAGATTTTCGAATACGACGCAAAACTGACAGTTAATTGTAACGTTGAGAGCGTCTTAATGACGATGGAACACACAAATTGCGTCGCGATTCAATACATCGTCCTCCAGCCGACTTGTCTCCAACGGTCTATAGCTGCCTCGGGCACCTTTTGGTCGTTCTCCTAGGAGTATAGTTTTTCGAATCCGGCTCAAAACTGACAGTTAATTGGAACGTTCAGAGCCTCTTAATGACGATGGAACACACAAATTTTGGCGCGATTCAATACATCGTCCTACAGCCGATATGTCTGCAAGGGTCTCTTGCTGCCTCGGTCACGTTATGGTCGTTCTCCTGTGAGTCTAGTTTTCCGAAAACGACGCAAAACTGACAGTTAATTGTAACGTTCAGAGCCTGATAGTGACGATGGAACACACAATTTGCGTCGCGATTCAATACATCGTCCTCCAGCCGAATTGTCTCCGAGGTACTATTGCTGCCCCGGGCACCTTTTGGTCGTTCTCCTAGGAGTAAAGTTTTTCGAATCCGGCGCAAAACTGACAGTTAATTGTAACGTTCAGAGCCTCTTAATGACGATGGAACACACAAATTGTGGCGCGATTCAATACATCGTCCTACAGCCGACTTGTCTCCAAGGGTCTCTTGCTGCATCGGGCACCTTATCGTCGTTCTCCTGTGAGTTTAGTTTTTCGAATCCGACGCAAAACTGACAGTTAATTGTAACGTTCGGAGCCTCTTAAAGACGATGGAACACACAAATTGCGTCGCGATTCAATACATCGTCCTACAGCCGCACTGTCTCCAAGGATCTCTTGCTGCCTCGGGCACGTTATGGTCGTTCTCCTGTGAGTCTAGTATTCCGAAAACGACGCAAAACTGATAGTTAATTGTAACGTTCAGAGCCTGATAATGACGATGGAACACACAATTTGCGTCGCGAATCAATACATCGTCCTTCAGCCGACTTGTCTCCGAGGTAGTATTGCTGTCCCGGGAACCTTTTAGTCGTTCTCCTATGAGTCTAGTTTATCGAATCAGGCGCAAAACTGACAGTTAATTGTAACGTTCAGAGCCTCTTAATGACGATGGAACACACAAATTGTGGCGCGATTCAATAAATCGTCCTACAGCCGACCAGTCTCCAAGTGTCTCTTGCTGCATCGGGCACCTTATGGTCGTTCTCCTTTGAGTCTAGTTTTCCGAATACGACGCAAAACTGACAGTTAATTGTAACGTTCAGAGCCTGTTAATGACGATGGAACACACAAATTGCGTCGCGATTCAATACATCGTCCTCCAGCCGAATTGTCTCCGAGGTACTATTGCTGCCCCGGGCACCTTTTGGTCGTTCTCCTAGGAGTATAGTTTTTCGAATCCGGCGCAAAACTGACAGTTAATTGTAACGTTCAGAGCCTCTTAATGACGATGGAACACAAAAATTGCGTCGCGATTCAATACATCGACCTCCAGCCGACTTGTCTCCAAGGGTCTATTGCTGCCTCGGGCACCTTATGGTCGTTCTCCTGTGAGTCTAGATTTTCGAATCCGACGCAAAACTGACAGTTAATTGTAACGTTCAGAGCCTCTTAATGACGATGGAACACACAAATTGCGTCGCGAATCAATACATCGTCCCCAGCCGACTTGTCTCCAAGGGTCTATAGCTGCCTCGGGCACCTTATCGTCGTTCTCCTGTGAGTTTAGTTTTTCGAATCCGACGCAAAACTGACAGTTAATTGTAACATTCAGAGCCTGATAATGACGATGGAACACACAAATTGCGTCGCGATTCAATACATCGTCCTCCAGCCGAACTGTCTCCGAGGTACTATTGCTGCCCCGGGCACCTTTTGGTCGGTCTCCTAGGAGTATAGTTTTTCGAATCCGGCGCAAAACTGACAGTTAATTGTAACGTTCAGAGCCTCTTAATGACGATGGAACACAAAAATTAAGTCGCGATTCAATACATCGTCCTCCAGCCGAATTGTCTCAAAGGGTCTATTGCTGCCTCGGGCACCTTATGGTCGTTCTCCTGTGAGTCTAGATTTTCGAATCCGACGCAAAACTGACAGTTAATTGTAACGTTCAGAGCCTCTTAATGACGATGGAACACACAAATTGCGTCGCGATTCAATACATCGTCCTCCAGCCGACTTGTCTCCAAGGGTCAAGTGCTGCCTCGGGCACCTTATGGTCCTTATGGTCGTTCTTCTGTGAGTCTAGATTTTCGAATCCGACGCAAAACTGACAGTTAATTGTAACGTTCACAGCCTCTTAATGACGATGGAACACACAAATTGCGTCGCGATTCAATACATCGTCCTCCAGCCGACTTGTCTCCAAGGGTCTAGCGCTGCCTCGGGCACCTTATGGTCGTTCTCCTGTGAGTCTAGTTTTCCGAAAACGACGCAAAACTGACAGTTAATTGTAACGTTCAGAGCCTGATAATGACGATGGAACACACAATTTGCGTCGCGATTCAATACATCGTCCTCCAG
Organism: Schistocerca nitens; assembly: GCF_023898315.1. NCBI lineage: Eukaryota > Metazoa > Arthropoda > Insecta > Orthoptera > Acrididae > Schistocerca > Schistocerca nitens. The sequence continues at coordinate 233,886,414 of NC_064623.1, read as the reverse complement.
CCGACTTGTCTCCGAGGTACTATTGCTGTCCCGGGCACCTTTTGTTCGTTCTCCTATGAGTCTAGTTTATCGAAACAGGCGCAAAACTGACAGTTAATTGTAACGTTCAGAGCCTCTTAATGACGATGGAACACACAAATGGCGTCGCGATTCAATACTTCGTCCTCCAGCCGACTTGTCTGCAAGGGTCTAGTGCTGCCTCGGGCACCTTATGGTCGTTCTTCTGTGAGTCTAGATTTTCGAATCCGACGCAAAACTGACAGTTAATTGTAACGTTCAGAGCCTCTTAATGACGATGGAACACACAAATTGTGGCGCGATTCAATACATCGTCCTACAGCCGACTTGTCTCCAAGGGTCTCTTGCTGCATCGGGCACCTTATGGTCGTTCTCCTGTGAGTCTAGTATTCCGAATACGACGCAAAACTGACAGTTAATTGTAACGTTCAGAGCCTCTTAATGACGATGGAACAACAAATTGCGTCGCGATTCAATACATCGTCCTCCAGCCGACTTGTCTCCAAGGGTCTATAGCTGCCTCGGGCACCTTATCGTCGTTCTCCTGTGAGTTTAGTTTTTCGAATCCGACGCAAAACTGACAGTTAATTGTAACGTTCGGAGCCTCTTAATGACGATGGAACACACAAATTGCGTCGCGATTCAATACATCGTCCTCCAGCCGACTTGTCTCCTAGGGTCTATAGCAGCCTCGGGCACCTTATCGTCGTTCTCCTGTGAGTTTAGTTTTTCGAATCCGACGCAAAACTGACAGTTAATTGTAACATTCAGAGCCTCTTAATGACGATGGAACACACATATTGCGTCGCGATTCAATACATCGTCCTCCAGCCGAATTGTCTCCGAGGTACTATTGCTGCCCCGGGCACCTTTTGGTCGTTCTCCTAGGAGTATAGTTTTTCGAATCCGGCGCAAAACTGACAGTTAATTGTAACGTTCAGAGCCTCTTAATGACGATGGAACACACAAATTGCGTCGCGATTCAATACATCGTCCTCCAGCCGACTTGTCTCCAAGGGTGTAGTGCTGCCTCGGGCACCTTATGGTCGTTCTCCTGTGAGTCTAGATTTTCGAATACGACGCAAAACTGACAGTTAATTGTAACGTTGAGAGCCTCTTAATGACGATGGAACACACAAATTGCGTCGCGATTCAATACATCGTCCTCCAGCCGACTTGTCTCCAACGGTCTATAGCTGCCTCGGGCACCTTTTGGTCGTTCTCCTAGGAGTATAGTTTTTCGAATCCGGCTCAAAACTGACAGTTAATTGGAACGTTCAGAGCCTCTTAATGACGATGGAACACACAAATTGCGTCGCGATTCAATACATCGTCCTCCAGCCGACTTGTCTCCAAGGGTCAAGTGCTGTCTCGGGCACCTTATGGTCGTTCTCCTGTGAGTCTAGATTTTCGAATCCGACGCAAAACTGACAGTTAATTGTAACGCTCAGAGCCTCTTAATGACGATGGAACACACAAATTGCGTCGCGATTCAATACATCGTCCTCCAGCCGACTTGTCTCCAAGGGTCTAGTGCTGCCTCGGGCACCTTATGGTCGTTCTCCTGTGAGTCTAGATTTTCGAATCCGACGCAAAACTGACAGTTAATTGTAACGTTCAGAGCCTCTCAATGACGATGGAACACACAAATTGTGGCGCGATTCAATACATCGTCCTACAGACGATCTGTCTGCAAGGGTCTCTTGCTGCCTCGGTCACGTTATGGTCGTTCTCCTGTGAGTCTAGTTTTCCGAAAACGACGCAAAACTGACAGTTAATTGTAACGTTCAGAGCCTGATAGTGACGATGGAACACACAATTTGCGTCGCGATTCAATACATCGTCCTCCAGCCGAATTGTCTCCGAGGTACTATTGCTGCCCCGGGCACCTTTTGGTCGTTCTCCTAGGAGTAAAGTTTTTCGAATCCGGCGCAAAACTGACAGTTAATTGTAACGTTCAGAGCCTCTTAATGACGATGGAACACACAAATTGTGGCGCGATTCAATACATCGTCCTACAGCCGACTGGTCTCCAAGGGTCTCTTGCTGCATCGGGCACCTTATCGTCGTTCTCCTGTGAGTTTAGTTTTTCGAATCCGACGCAAAACTGACAGTTAATTGTAACGTTCGGAGCCTCTTAAAGACGATGGAACACACAAATTGCGTCGCGATTCAATACATCGTCCTACAGCCGCACTGTCTCCAAGGATCTCTTGCTGCCTCGGGCACGTTATGGTCGTTCTCCTGTGAGTCTAGTATTCCGAAAACGACGCAAAACTGATAGTTAATTGTAACGTTCAGAGCCTGATAATGACGATGGAACAACAATTTGCGTCGCGAATCAATACATCGTCCTTCAGCCGACTTGTCTCCGAGGTAGTATTGCTGTCCCGGGAACCTTTTAGTCGTTCTCCTATGAGTCTAGTTTATCGAATCAGGCGTAAAACTGACAGTTAATTGTAACGTTCAGAGCCTCTTAATGACGATGGAACACACAAATTGTGGCGCGATTCAATAAATCGTCCTACAGCCGACCAGTCTCCAAGTGTCTCTTGCTGCATCGGGCACCTTATGGTCGTTCTCCTTTGAGTCTAGTTTTCCGAGTACGACGCAAAACTGACAGTTAATTGTAACGTTCAGAGCCTGTTAATGACGATGGAACACACAAATTGCGTCGCGATTCAATACATCGTCCTCCAGCCGAATTGTCTCCGAGGTACTATTGCTGCCCCGGGCACCTTTTGGTCGTTCTCCTAGGAGTATAGTTTTTCGAATCCGGCGCAAAACTGACAGTTAATTGTAACGTTCAGAGCCTCTTAATGACGATGGAACACAAAAATTGCGTCGCGATTCAATACATCGACCTCCAGCCGACTTGTCTCCAAGGGTCTATTGCTGCCTCGGGCACCTTATGGTCGTTCTCCTGTGAGTCTAGATTTTCGAATCCGACGCAAAACTGACAGTTAATTGTAACGTTCAGAGCCTCTTAATGACGATGGAACACACAAATTGCGTCGCGATTCAATACATCGTCCCCAGCCGACTTGTCTCCAAGGGTCTATAGCTGCCTCGGGCACCTTATCGTCGTTCTCCTGTGAGTTTAGTTTTTTGAATCCGACGCAAAACTGACAGTTAATTGTAACATTCAGAGCCTGATAATGACGATGGAACACACAAATTGCGTCGCGATTCAATACATCGTCCTCCAGCCGAATTGTCTCCGAGGTACTATTGCTGCCCCGGGCACCTTTTGGTCGGTCTCCTAGGAGTATAGTTTTTCGAATCCGGCGCAAAACTGACAGTTAATTGTAACGTTCAGAGCCTCTTAATGACGATGGAACACAAAAATTAAGTCGCGATTCAATACATCGACCTCCAGCCGACTTGTCTCCAAGGGTCTATTGCTGCCTCGGGCACCTTATGGTCGTTCTCCTGTGAGTCTAGATTTTCGAATCCGACGCAAAACTGACAGTTAATTGTAACTTCAGAGCCTCTTAATGACGATGGAACACACAAATTGCGTCGCGATTCAATACATCGTCCTCCAGCCGACTTGTCTCCAAGGGTCTATAGCTGCCTCGGGCACCTTATCGTCGTTCTCCTGTGAGTTTAGTTTTTCGAATCCGACGCAAAACTGACAGTTAATTGTAACATTCAGAGCCTCTTAATGACGATGGAACACACAAATTGCGTCGCGATTCAATTCATCGTCCTCCAGCCGAATTGTCTCCGAGGTACTATTGCTGCCATGGACACCTTTTGGTCGGTCTCCTAGGAGTATAGTTTTTCGAATCCGGCGCAAAACTGACAGTTAATTGTAACGTTCAGAGCCTCTTAATGACGATGGAACACACAATTTGCGTCGCGATTCAATACATCGTCCTCCAGCCGACTTGTCTCCAAGGGTGTAGTGCTGCTTCGGGCACCTTATGGTCGTTCTCCTGTGAGTCTAGATTTTCGAATCCGACGCAAAACTGACAGTTAATTGTAACGTTCAGAGCCTCTTAATGACGATGGAACACACAAATTGCGTCGCGATTCAATACATCGTCCTCCAGCCGACTTGTCTCCAAGGGTCTATAGCTGCCTCGGGCACCTTATCGTCGTTCTCCTGTGAGTTTAGTTTTTCGAATCCGACGCAAAACTGACAGTTAATTGTAACATTCAGAGCCTCTTAATGACGATGGAACACACAAATTGCGTCGCGATTCCATACATCGTCCTCCAGCTGAATTGTCTCCGAGGTACTATTGCTGCCCCGGGCACCTTTTGGTCGTTCTCCTAGGAGTATAGTTTTTCGAATCCGGCGCAAAACTGACAGTTAATTGTAACGTTCAGAGCCTCTTAATGACGATGGAACACACAAATTGCGTCTCGATTCAATACATCGTCCTCCAGCCGACTTGTCTCCACGGGTGTAGTGCCGCTTCGGGCACCTTATGGTCGATCTCCTGTGAGTCTACATTTTCGAATCCGACGCAAAACTGACAGTTAATTGTAACGTTCAGAGCCTCTTAATGACGATGGAACACACAAATTGCGTCGCGATTCAATACATCGTCTTCCAGCCGACTTGTCTCCAACGGTCTATAGCTGCCTCGGGCACCTTTTGGTCGTTCTCCTAGGACTATAGTTTTTGAATCCGGCTCAAAACTGACAGTTAATTGTAACGTTCGGAGCCTCTTAATGACGATGGAACACACAAATTGCGTCGCGATTCAATACATCGTCCTCCAGCCGACTTGTCTCCAAGGGTCAAGTGCTGTGTCGGGCACCTTATGGTCGTTCTCCTGTGAGTCTAGATTTTCGAATCCGACGCAAAACAGACAGTTAATTGTAACGCTCAGAGCCTCTTAATGACGATGGAACACACAAATTGCGTCGCGATTCAATACATCGTCCTCCAGCCGACTTGTCTCAAAGAGTCTAGTGCTGCCTCGGGCACCTTATGGTCGTTCTCCTGTGAGTCTAGATTTTCGAATCCGACGCAAAACTGACAGTTAATTGTAACGTTCAGAGCCTCTTAATGACGATGGAACACACAAATTGCGTCGCGATTCAGTACATCGTCCTCCAGCCGACTTGTCTCCAAGGGTCTATAGCTGCCTCAGGCACCTTATCGTCATTCTCCTGTGAGTTTAGTTTTTCGAATCCGACGCAAAACTGACAGTTAATAGTAACGTTCAGAGCCTGTTAATGACAATGGAACACACAAATTGCGTCGCGATTCAATACATCGTCCTCCAGCCGAATTGTCTCCGAGGTACTAATTCTGCCCCGGGCACTTTTTGGTCGTTCTCCTAGGAGTATAGTTTTTCGAATCCGGCGCAAAACTGACAGTAAATTGTAACGTTCAGAGCCTCTTAATGACGATGGAACACACAAATTGCGTCGCGATTCAATACATCGTCCTCCAGCCGACTTGTCTCCAAGAGTCTAGTGCTGCCTCGGGCACCTTAAGGTCGTTCTCCTGTGAGTCTAGATTTTCGAATCCGACGCAAAACTGACAGTTAATTGTAACGTTCAGAGCCTCTTAATGACGATGGAACACACAAATTGCGTCGCGATTCAATACATCGTCCTCCAGCCGAATTCTCTCCAAGAGTCTATAGCTGCCTCGGGTACCTTATCGTCGTTCTCCTGTGAGTTTAGTTTTTCGAATCCGACGCAAAACTGACAGTTAATAGTAACGTTCAGAGCCTCTTAATGATGATGGAACACACAAATTGCGTCGCGATTCAGTACATCGTCCTCCAGCCGACTTGTCTCCAAGGGTCTATAGCTGCCTCGGGCACCTTATCGTCGTTCTCCTGTGAGTTTAGTTTTTCGAATCCGACGCAAAACTGACAGTTAATAGTAACGTTAAGAGCCTGTTATTGACGATGGAACACACAAATTGCGTCGCGATTCAAAACATCGTCCTCCAGCCGACTTGTCTCCAAGGGTCTATAGCTGCCTCGGGCACCTTATCGTCGTTCTCCTGTGAGTTTAGTTTTTCGAATCCGACGCAAAACTGGCAGTTAATAGTAACGTTCAGAGCCTGTTAATGACGATGGAACACACAAATTGCGTCGCGATTCAATACATCGTCCTCCAGCCGATTTGTCTCCGAGGTACTAATTCTGCCCCGGGCACCTTTTGGAAGTTCTCCTAGGAGTATTGTTTTTCGAATCCGGCGCAAAACTGACAGTTAATTGTAACGTTCAGAGCCTCTTAATGACGATGGAACACACAAATTGCGTCGCGATTCAATACATCGTCCTCCAGCCGACTTGTCTCCAAGAGTCTAGTGCTGCCTCGGGCATCTTATGGTCGTTCTCCTGTGAGTCTAGATTTTCGAATCCGACGCAAAACTGACAGTTAATTGTAACGTTCAGAGCCTCTTAATGATGATGGAACACACAAATTGCGTCGCGATTCAGTACATCGTCCTCCAGCCGACTTGTCTCCGAGGTACTATTGCTGCCCCGGGCACCTTTTGGTCGTTCTCCTAGGAGTATAGTTTTTCGAATCCGGCGCAAAACTGACAGTTAATTGTAACGTTCAGAGCCTCTTAATGACGATGGAACACACAAATTGCGTCGCGATTGAATACATCGTCCTCCAGCCGACTTGTCTCCAAGGGTCTAGTGCTGCCTCGGGCACCTCATGGTCGTTATCCTGTGAGTCTAGATTTTCGAATCCGACGCAAAACTGACAGTTAATTGTAACGTTCAGAGCCTCTTAATGACGATGGAACACACAAATTGCGTCGCGATTCAGTACATCGTCCTCCAGCCGACTTGTCTCCAAGGGTCTATAGCTGCCTCGGGCACCTTATCGTCGTTCTCCTGTGAGTTTAGTTTTTCGAATCCGACGCAAAACTGGCAGTTAATAGTAACGTTCAGAGCCTGTTAATGACGATGGAACACACAAATTGCGTCGCGATTCAATACATCGTCCTCCAGCCGATTTGTCTCCGAGGTACTAATTCTGCCCCGGGCACCTTTTGGAAGTTCTCCTAGGAGTATTGTTTTTCGAATCCGGCGCAAAACTGACAGTTAATTGTAACGTTCAGAGCCTCTTAATGACGATGGAACACACAAATTGCGTCGCGATTGAATACATCGTCCTCCAGCCGACTTGTCTCCAAGGGTCTAGTGCTGCCTCGGGCACCTCATGGTCGTTATCCTGTGAGTCTAGATTTTCGAATCCGACGCAAAACTGACAGTTAATTGTAACGTTCAGAGCCTCTTAATGACGATGGAACACACAAATTGCGTCGCGATTGAATACATCGTCCTCCAGCCGACTTGTCTCCAAGGGTCTATAGCCGCCTCGGGCACCTTATCGTCGTTCTCCTGTGAGTTTAGTTTTTCGAATCCGACGCAAAACTGACAGTTAATTGTAACGTTCAGAGCCTCTTAATGACGATGGAACACACAAATTGCGTCGCGATTCAATACATCGTCCTCCAGCCGACTTGTCTCCAAGAGTCTAGTGCTGCCTCGGGCACCTTATGGTCGTTCTCCTGTGAGTCTAGATTTTCGAATCCGACGCAAAACTGACAGTTAATTGTAACGTTCAGAGCCTCTTAATGACGATGGAACACACAAATTGCGTCGCGATTCAGTACATCGTCCTCCAGCCGACTTGTCTCCAAGGGTCTATAGCTGCCTGGGGCACCTTATCGTCGTTCTCCTGTGAGTTTAGTTTTTCGAATCCGACGGAAAACTGACATTTAATAGTAACGTTCAGAGCCTGTTAATGACGATGGAACACACAAATTGCGTCGCGATTGAATACATCGTCCTCCAGCCGAATTGTCTCCAAGGGTCTATTGCTGCCTCGGGCACCTTATGGTCGTTCTCCTGTGAGTCTAGATTTTCGAATCCGACGCAAAACTGACAGTTAATTGTAACGTTCAGAGCCTCTTAATGACGATGGAACACACAAATTGCATCGCGATTCAATACATCGTCCTCCAGCCGACTTGTCTCCAAGGGTCCGTCGAATCCGACGCAAAACTGACAGTTAATTGTAACGTTCAGAGCCTCTTAATGACGATGGAACACACAAATTACGTCGCGATTCAATACATCGTCCTCCAGCCGACTTGTCTCCAAGGGTCTATAGCTGCCTCGGGCACCTTATCGTCGTTCTTCTGTGAGTCTAGATTTTCGAATCCGATGCAAAACTGACAGTTAATCGTAACGTTCTGAGCCTGATAATGACGATGGAACACACAATTTTCGTCGCGATTCAATACATCGTCCTCCAGCCGAATTGTCTCCAAGGGTCAAGTGCTGCCTCGGGCACCTTATGGTCGTTCTCCTGTGAGTCTAGATTTTCGAATCCGACGCAAAACCGACAGTTAATTGTAACGTTCAGAGCCTCTTAATGACGATGGAACACACAAATTGCGTCGCGATTCAATACATCGTCCACCAGCCGACTTGTCTCCAAGGGTCTATAGCTGCCTCGGGCACCTTATCGTCGTTCTCCTGTGAGTTTAGTTTTTTGAATCCGACGCAAAACTGACAGTTAATTGTAACGTTCAGAGCCTCTTAATGACGATGGAACACACAAATTGCATCGCGATTCAATACTTCGTCCTCCAGCCGACTTGTCTCCAAGCGTCTAGTGCTGCCTCGGGCACCTTATGGTCGTTCTTCTGTGAGTCTAGATTTTCGAATCCGATGCAAAACTGACAGTTAATCGTAACGTTCTGAGCCTGATAATGACGATGGAACACACAATTTTCGTCGCGATTCAATACATCGTCCTCCAGCCGAATTGTCTCCAAGGGTCTATTGCTGCCTCGGGCACCTTATGGTCGTTCTCCTGTGAGTCTAGATTTTCGAATCCGACGCAAAACTGACAGTTAATTGTAACGTTCAGAGCCTTTTAATGACGATGGAACACACAAATTGCGTCGCGATTCAATACATCGTCCTCCAGCCGACTTGTCTCCAAGGGTCTATAGCTGCCTCGGGCACCTTATCGTCGTTCTCCTGTGAGTTTAGTTTTTTGAATCCAACGCAAAACTGACAGTTAATTGTAACGTTCAGAGCCTCTTAATGACGATGGAACACACAAATTGCATCGCGATTCAATACTTCGTCCTCCAGCCGACTTGTCTCCAAGCGTCTAGTGCTGCCCCGGGCACCTTTTGGTCGTTCTCCTAGGAGTATAGTTTTTCGAATCCGGCGCAAAACTGACAGTTAATTGTAACGTTCAGAGCCTCTTAATGACGATGGAACACACAAATTGCGTCGCGATTGAATACATCGTCCTCCAGCCGACTTGTCTGCAAGGGTCTAGTGCTGCCTCGGGCACCTCAAGGTCGTTATCCTGTGAGTCTAGATTTTCGAATCCGACGCAAAACTGACAGTTAATTGTAACGTTCAGAGCCTCTTAATGACGATGGAACACACAAATTGCGTCGCGATTCAATACATCGTCCTCCAGCCGACTTGTCTCCAAGAGTCTAGTGCTGCCTCGGGCACCTTATGGTCGTTCTCCTGTGAGTCTAGATTTTCGACTCCGGCGCAAAACTGACAGTTAATTGTAACGTTCAGAGCCTCTTAATGACGATGGAACACACAAATTGCGTCGCGATTGAGTACATCGTCCTCCAGCCGACTTGTCTCCAAGGGTCTATAGCTGCCTGGGGCACCTTATCGTCGTTCTCCTGTGAGTTTAGTTTTTCGAATCCGACGGAAAACTGACATTTAATAGTAACGTTCAGAGCCTGTTAATGACGATGTAACACACAAATTGCGTCGCGATTCAATACATCGTCCTCCAGCCGAATTGTCTCCAAGGGTCTATTGCTGCCTCGGGCACCTTATGGTCGTTCTCCAGTGAGTCTAGATTTTCGAATCCGACGCAAAACTGACAGTTAATTGTAACGTTCAGAGCCTCTTAATGACGATGGAACACACAAATTGCATCGCGATTCAATACATCGTCCTCCAGCCGACTTGTCTCCAAGGGTCCGTCGAATCCGACGCAGAACTGACAGTTAATTGTAACGTTCAGAGCCTCTTAATAACGATGGAACACACAAATTACGTCGCGATTCAATACATCGTCCTCCAGCCGACTTGTCTCCAAGGGTCTATAGCTGCCTCGGGCACCTTATCGTCGTTCTTCTGTGAGTCTAGATTTTCGAATCCGATGCAAAACTGACAGTTAATCGTAACGTTCTGAGCCTGATAATGACGATGGAACACACAATTTTCGTCGCGATTCAATACATCGTCCTCCAGCCGAATTGTCTCCAAGGGTCTATTGCTGCCTCGGGCACCTTATGGTCGTTCTCCTGTGAGTCTAGATTTTCGAATCCGACGCAAAACTGACAGTTAATTGTAACGTTCAGAGCCTCTTAATGACGATGGAACACACAAATTGCGTCGCGATTCAATACATCGTCCTCCAGCCGACTTGTCTCCAAGGGTCTATAGCTGCCTGGGGCACCTTATCGTCGTTCTCCTGTGAGTTTAGTTTTTTGAATCCGACGCAAAACTGACAGTTAATTGTAACGTTCAGAGCCTCTTAATGACGATGGAACACACAAATTGCATCGCGATTCAATACTTCATCCTCCAGCCGACTTGTCTCCAAGCGTCTAGTGCTGCCTCGGGCACCTTATGGTCGTTCTTCTGTGAGTCTAGATTTTCGAATCCGATGCAAAACTGACAGTTAATCGTAACGTTCTGAGCCTGATAATGACGATGGAACACACAATTTTCGTCGCGATTCAATACATCGTCCTCCAGCCGAATTGTCTCCAAGGGTCTATTGCTGCCTCGGGCACCTTATGGTCGTTCTCCTGTGAGTCTAGATTTTCGAATCCGACGCAAAACTGACAGTTAATTGTAACGTTCAGAGCCTCTTAATGACGATGGAACACACAAATTGCGTCGCGATTCAATACATCGTCCTCCAGCCGACTTGTCTCCAAGGGTCTATAGCTGCCTCGGGCACCTTATCGTCGTTCTCCTGTGAGTTTAGTTTTTTGAATCCGACGCAAAACTGACAGTTAATTGTAACGTTGAGAGCCTGTTAATGACGATGGAACACACAAATTGCGTCGCGATTCAATACATCGTCCTCCAGCCGACTTGGCCCCAAAGGGTATAGTGCGGCCTCGGGCACCTTATGGTCGTTCTCCTGTGAGTCTAGATTTTCGAATCCGACGCAAAACTGACAGTTAATTGTAACGTTCAGAGCCTCTTAATGACGATGGAACACACAAATTGCGTCGCGATTCAATACATCGTCCTCCAGCCGACTTGTCTCCAAGGGTCCGTCGAATCCGACGCAAAACTGACAGTTAATTGTAACGTTCAGAGCCTCTTAATGACGATGGAACACACAAATTACGTCGCGATTCAATACATCGTCCTCCAGCCGACTTGTCTCCAAGGGTCTATAGCTGCCTCGGGCACCTTATCGTCGTTCTCCTGTGAGTTTAGTTTTTCGAATCCGACGCAAAACTGACAGTTAATTGTAACGTTCAGTGCCTGTTAATGACGATGGAACACACAAATTGCGTCGCGATTCAATACATCGTCCTCCAGCCGAATTGTCTCCGAGGTACTATTGCTGCCCCGAGCACCTTTTGGTCGTTCTCCTAGGAGTATAGTTTTTCGAATCCGGCGCAAAACTGACAGTTAATTGTAACGTTCAGAGCCTCTTAATGACGATGGAACACACAAATTGCGTCGCGATTCAATACATCGTCCTCCAGCCGAATTGTCTCCGAGGTACTATTGCTGCCCCGAGCACCTTTTGGTCGTTCTCCTGTGAGTCTAGATTTTCGAATCCGAAGCAAAACTGACAGTTAATTGTCACGTTCAGAGCCTCTTAATGACGATGGAACACACAAATTGCGTCGCGATTCAATACATCGTCCTCCAGCCGACTTGTCTCCAAGGGTCTAGGGCTGCCTCGGGCACCTTATGGTCGTTCTGCTGTGAGTCTAGATTTTCGAATCCGACGCAAAACTGACAGTTAATTGTAACGTTCAGAGCCTCTTAATGAAGATGGAACACACAAATTGCGTCGCGATTCAATACATCGTCCTCCAGCCGACTTGTCTCCAAGGGTCTATAGCTGCCTCGGGCACCTTATCGTCGTTCTCCTGTGAGTTTAGTTTTTCGAATCCGACGCAAAACTGACAGTTAATTGTAACGTTCAGAGCCTGTTAATGACGATGGAACACACAAATTGCGTCGCGATTCAATACATCGTCCTCCAGCCGAATTGTCTCCGAGGTACTATTGCTCCCCCGGGCACCTTTCGGTCGTTCTCCTTGGAGTATAGTTTTACGAATCCGACACAAAACGGACAGTTAATTGTAACGTTCAGAGCCTGTTAATGACGATGGAACACACAAATTGCGTCGCGATTCAATACATCGTCCTCCAGCCGAATTGTCTCCGAGGTACTATTGCTGCCCCGGGCACCTTTTGGTCGTTCTCCTAGGAGTATCGTTTTTCGAATCCGGCGCAAAACTGACAGTTAATTGTAACGTTCAGAGCCTCTTAATGACGATGGAACACACAAATTGCGTCACGATTCAATACATCGTCCTCCAGCCGACTTGTCTCCAAGAGTCTAGTGCTGCCTCGGGCACCTTATGGTCGTTCTCCTGTGAGTCTAGATTTTCGAATCCGACGCAAAACTGACAGTTAATTGTAACGTTCAGAGCCTCTTAATGACGATGGAACACACAAATTGCGTCGCGATTCAGTACATCGTCCTCCAGCCGACTTGTCTCCAAGGGTCTATAGCTGCCTCGGGCACCTTATCGTCATTCTCCTGTGAGTTTAGTTTTTCGAATCCGACGCAAAACTGACAGTTAATAGTAACGTTCAGAGCCTGTTAATGACGATGGAACACACAAATTGCGTCGCGATTCAATACATCGTCCTCCAGCCGAATTATCTCCGAGGTACTAATTCTGCCCCGGGCACCTTTTGGTCGTTCTCCTAGGAGTATAGTTTTTCGAATCCGGCGCAAAACTGACAGTTAATTGTAACGTTCAGAGCCTCTTAATGACGATGGAACACACAAATTGCGTCGGGATTCAATACATCGTCCTCCAGCCGACTTGTCTCCAAGAGTCTGGTGCTGCCTCGGGCACCTTTTGGTCGTTCTCCTGTGAGTCTAGATTTTCGAATCCGACGCAAAACTGACAGTTAATTGTAACGTTCAGAGCCTCTTAATGACGATGGAACACACAAATTGCGTCGCGATTCAATACATCGTCCTCCAGCCTCGGGCACCTTATCGTCGTTCTCCTGTGAGTTTAGTTTTTCGAATCCGACGCAAAACTGACAGTTAATTGTAACGATCAGAGCCTGTTAATGACGATGGAACACACAAATTGCGTCGCGATTCAATACATCGTCCTCCAGCCGACTTGTCTCCAAGGGTCTAGTGCTGCCTCGGGCACTTCATGGTCGTTCTCCTGTGAGTCTAGATTTTCGAATCCGACGCAAAACTGACAGTTAATTGTAACGTTCAGAGCCTCTTAATGACGATGCAACACACAAATTGCGTCGCGATTCAATACATCGTCCTCCAGCTGACTTGTCTCCAAGAGTCTAGTGCTGCCTCGGGCACCTCATGGTCGTTCTCCTGTGAGTCTAGATTTTCGAATCCGACGCAAAACTGACAATTGTAACGTTCAGAGCCTCTTAATGACGATGGAACACACAAATTGCGTCGCGATTCAGTACATCGTCCTCCAGCAGACTTGTCTCCAAGGGTCTATAGCTGCCTCGGGCACCTTATCGTCGTTCTCCTGTGAGTTTAGTTTTTCGAATCCGACGCAAAACTGACAGTTAATAGTAACGTTCAGAGCCTGTTAATGACGATGGAACACACAAATTGCGTCGCGATTCAAAACATCGTCCTCCAGCCGACTTGTCTCCAAGGGTCTATAGCTGCCTCGGGCACCTTATCGGCGTTCTCCTGTGAGTGTAGTTTTCCGAAAACGACGCAAAACTGACAGTTAATTGTAACGTTCAGAGCCTCTTAATGACGATGGAACACACAAATTGCGTCGCGATTCAATACTTCGTCCTCCAGCCGACTTGTCTCCAAGCGTCTAGTGCTGCCTCGGGCACCTTATGGTCGTTCTTCTGTGAGTCTAGATTTTCGAATCCGACGCAAAACTGACAGTTAATTGTAACGTTCAGAGCCTGTTAATGACGATAGGAAACACAACTTGCGTCGCGATTCAATACATCGTCCTCCAGCCGAATTGTCTCCATGGGTCTATTGCTGCCTCGGGCACCTTATGGTCGTTCTCCTGTGAGTCTAGAGTTTCGAATCCGACGCAAAACTGACAGTTAATTGTAACGTTCAGAGCCTGTTAATGACGATGGAACACACATATTGCGTCGCGATTCAATACATCGTCCTCCAGCCGAATTGTCTCCGAGGTACTATTGCTCCCCCGGGCACCTTTAGGTCGTTCTCCTAGGAGTATAGTTTTTCGAATCCGGCGCAAAACTGACAGTTAATTGTAACGTTGAGAGCCTCTTAATGACGATGGAACACACAAATTGCGTCGCGATTCAGTACATCGTCCTCCAGCCGACTTGTCTCCAAGGGTCTATAGCTGCCTCGGGCACCTTATCGTCATTCTCCTGTGAGTTTAGTTTTTCGAATCCTACGCAAAACTGACAGTTAATAGTAACGTTCAGAGCCTGTTAATGACGATGGAACACACAAATTGCGTCGCGATTCAATACATCGTCCTCCAGCCGAATTATCTCCGAGGTACTAATTCTGCCCCGGGCACCTTTTGGTCGTTCTCCTGTGAGTCTAGATTTTCGAATCCGACGCAAAACTGACAGTTACTTGTAACGTTCAGAGCCTCTTAATGACGATGGAACACACAAATTGCGTCGCGATTCAATACATCGTCCTCCAGCCGACTTGTCTCCAAGGGTCTAGTGCTGCCTCGGGCACCTTTTGGTCGTTCTCCTGTGAGTCTAGCTTTTCGAATCCGACGCAAAACTGACAGTTAATTGTAACGTTCAGAGCCTCTTAATGACGATGGAACACACAAATTGCGTCGCGATTCAATACATCGTTCTACAGCCGCCCTGTCGCAAGGGTCTCATGCTGCCTCGGGCACGTTATGGTCGTTCTCATGTGAGTCTTGTTTTCCGAAAACGACGCAAAACTGACAGTTAATTGTAACGTTCAGAGCCTGATAATGACGATGGAACACAAAAATTGCGTCGCGATTCAATACATCGTCCTCCAGCCGACTTGTCTCCGAGGTAGTATTGCTGTCCCGGGCACCTTTTGGTCGTTCTCCTATGAGTCTAGTTTATCGAATCAGGCGCAAAACTGACAGTTAATTGTAACGTTCAGAGACTCTTAATGACGATGGAACACACACAAATTGCGTCGCGATTCAATACATCGTCCTCCAGCCGACTTGTCTCCAAGGGTCTAGTGCTGCCTCGGGCACCATATGGTCGTTCTCCTGTGAGTCTAGATTTTCGAATCCGACGCAAAACTGACAGTTAATTGTAACGTTCAGAGCCTCTTAATGACGATGGAACACACAAATTGCGTCGCGATTCAATACATCGTCCTCCAGCCGACTTGTCTCCAAGGGTCTATAGCTGCCTCGGGCACCTTATCGTCGTTCTCCTGTGAGTTTAGTTTTTCGAATCCGACGCAAAACTGACAGTTTATTGTAACGTTCAGAGCCTCTTAATGACGATGGAACACACAAATTGCGTCGCGATTCAATACATCGTCCTCCAGCCGAATTGTCTCCGAGGTACTATTGCTGCCCCGAGGACCTTTTGGTCGTTCTCCTAGGAGTATAGTATTTCGAATCCGGCGCAAAACTGACAGTTAATTGTAACGTTCAGAGCCTGTTAATGACGATGGAACACACAAATTGCGTCGCGATTCAATACATCGTCCTCCAGGTGACTTGTCTCCAAGGGTCTAGTGCTGCCTCGGTCACCTCATGGTCGTTCTCCTGTGAGTCTAGATTTTCGAATCCGAAGCAAAAGTGACAGTTAATTGTCACGTTCAGAGCCTCTTAATGACGATGGAACACACAAATTGCGTCGCGATTCAATACATCGTCCTCCAGCCGACTTGTCTCCAAGGGTCTAGTGCTGCCTCGGGCACCTTATGGTCGTTCTGCTGTGAGTCTAGATTTTCGAATCCGACGCATAACTGACAGTTAATTGTAACGTTCAGAGCCTCTTAATGACGATGGAACACACAAATTGTGGCGCGATTCAATACATCGTCCTACAGCCGCCCTGTCTCCAAGGGTATCTTGCTGTCCCGGGCACCTTTTGGTCGTTCTCCTGTGAGTCCAGATTTTCGAATCCGACGCAAAACTGACAGTTACTTGTAACGTTCAGAGCCTCTTAATGACGATGGAACACACAAATTGCGTCGCGATTCAATACATCGTCCTCCAGCCGACATGTCTCAAAGGGTCTATAGCTGCCTCGGGCACCTTATCGTCGTTCTCCTGTGAGTTTAGTTTTTCGAATCCGACGCAAAACTGACAGTTAGTAATAACGTTCAGAGCCTGTTAATGACGATGGAACACACAAATTGCGTCGCGATTCAATACATCGTCCTCCAGCCGAATTGTCTCCGAGGTACTATTGCTGCCCCGGGCACCTTTTGGTCGTTCTCCTAGGAGTATAGTTTTTCGAATCCGGCGCAAAACTGACAGTTAATTGTAACGTTCAGAGCCTCTTAATGACGATGGAACACACAAATTGCGTCGCGATTTAATACATCGTCCTCCAGCCGACTTGTCTCCAAGGGTCTAGTGCTGCGTCGGGCACCTTATGGTCGTTCTCCTGTGAGTCTAGTTTTCGAATCCGACGCAAAACTGACAGTTAATTGTAACGTTCAGAGCCTCTTAATGACGATGGAACACACAAATTGCGTCGCGATTCAATACATCGTCCTCCAGCCGACTTGTCTCCAAGGGTCTAGTGCTGCCTCGGGCACCTTATGGTCGTTCTGCTGTGAGTCTAGATTTACGAATCCGACGCAAAACTGACAGTTAATTGTAACGTTCAGAGCCTCTTAATGACGATGGAACACACAAATTGTGGCCCGATTCAATACATCGTCCTACAGCCGCCCTGTCTCCAAGGGTCTCTTGCTGCCTCGGGCACGTTATGGTCGTTATCCTGTGAGTCTTGTTTTCCGAAAACGACGCAAAACTGACAGTTAATTGTAACGTTCAGAGCCTGATAATGACGATGGAACACACAATTTGCGTCGCGATTCAATACATCGTCCTCCAGCCGACTTGTCTCCGAGGTAGTATTGCTGTCCCGGGCACCTTTTGGTCGTTCTCCTATGAGTCTAGGTTATCGAATCAGGCGCAAAACTGACAGTTAATTGTATCGTTCGGAGCCTGATAATAACGATGGAACACAAAAATTGCGTCGCGATTCAATACATCGTCCTCCAGCCGACTTGTCTCCAAGGGTCTAGTGCAGCCTCGGGCACCTTATGGTCGTTCTCCTGTGAGTCTAGATTTTCGAATCCGACGCAAAACTGACAGTTAATTGTAACGTTCTGAGCCTGTTAATGACGATGGAACACACAAATATCGTCGCGATTCAATACATCGTCCTCCAGCCGACTTGTCTCCAAGGGTCTAGCGCTGCCTCGGGCACCTTATGGTCGTTCTCCTGTGAGTCTTTTTTTCCGAAAACGACACAAAACTGACAGTTAATTGTAACGTTCAGAGCCTGATAATGACGATGGAACACACAATTTGCGTCGCGAATCAATACATCGTCCTCCAGCCGACTTGTCTCCGAGGTAGTATTGCTGTCCCAGGCACATTTTGGTCGTTCTCCTATGAGTCTAGTTTATCGAATGAGGCGCAAAACTGACAGTTAATTGTAACGTTCAGAGCCTCTTAATGACGATGGAACACACAAATTGCGTCGCGATTCAATACTTCGTCCTCCAGCCGACTTGTCTCCAAGTGTCTAGTGCTGCCTCGGGCACCTTATGGTCGTTCTCCTGTGAGTCTAGATTTTCGAATCCGACGCAAAACTGACAGATAATTGTAACGTTCTGAGCCTGATAATGACGATGGAACACACAATTATCGTCGCGATTCAATACATCGACCTCCAGCCGAATTGTCTCCAAGGGTCTATTGCTGCCTCGGGCACCTTATGGTCGTTCTCCTGTGAGTCTACATTTTCGAATCCGACGGAAAACTGACAGTTAATTGTAACGTTCAGAGCCTCTTAATGACGATGGAACACACAAATTGCGTCGCGATTCAATACATCGTCCTCCAGCCGACTTGTCTCCGAGGTAGTATTGCTGTCCCGGGCACCTTATGGCCGTTCTCCTATGAGTCTAGTTTATCGAATCAGGCGCAAAACTGACAGTTAATTGTAACGTTGAGAGCCTGTTAATGACGATGGAACACACAAATTGCGTCGCGATTCAATACTTCGTCCTCCAGCCGACTTGTCTCCAAGCGTCTAGTGCTGCCTCGGGCACCTTATGGTCGTTCTTCTGTGAGTCTAGATTTTCGAATCCGACGCAAAACTGACAGATAATTGTAACGTTCAGAGCCTCTTAATGACGATGGAACACACAAATTGCGTCGCGATTCAATACATCGTCCTACAGCCGCCCTGTCTCCAAGGGTCTCTTGCTGCCTCGGGCACGTTATGGTCGTTCTCCTGTGAGTCTTGTTTTCCGAAAACGACGTAAAACTGACAGTTAATCGTAACATTCAGAGCCTGATAATGACGATGGATCACACAATTTGCGTCGCGATTCAATACATCGTCCTCCAGCCGACTTGTCTCCGAGGTAGTATTGCTGTCCCGGGCACCTTTTGGTCGTTCTCCTATGAGTCTAGTTTATCGAATCAGGCGCAGAACTGACAGTTAATTGTAACGTTCAGAGCCTCTTAATGACGATGGAACACACAAATTGCGTCGCGATTCAATACATCGTCCTCCAGCCGACTTGTCTCCAAGAGTATAGTGCTGCCTCGGGCACCTTATGGTCGTTCTCCTGTGAGTCTAGATTTTCGAATCCGACGCAAAACGCTCAGAGCCTCTTAATGACGATGGAACACACAAATTGCGTCGCGATTCAATACATCGTCCTGCAGCCGACTTGTCTCCAAGGGTCTATAGCTGCCTCGGGCACCTTATCGTCGACCTCCTGTGAGTTTAGTTTTTCGAATGCGACGCAAAACTGACAGTTAATAGTAACGTTCAGAGCCTGTAAATGACGATGGAACACACAAATTGCGTCGCGATTCAACACATCGTCCTCCAGCCGAATTGTCTCCGAGGTACTATTGCTGCCACGGGCACCTTTTGGTCGTTCTCCTAGGAGTATAGTTTTTCGAATCCGGCGCAAAACTGACAGTTAATTGTAACGTTCAGAGCCTCTTCATGACGATGGAACACACAAATTGCGTCGCGATTCAATACATCGTCCTCCAGCCGACTTGTCTCCAAGGGTCAAGTGCTGCCTCGGGCACCTTACGGTCCTTATGGTCGTTCTTCTGTGAGTCTAGATTTTCGAATCCGACGCAAAACTGACAGTTAATTGTAACGTTCAGAGCCTCTTAATGACGATGGAACACACAAATTGCGTCGCGATTCAATACATCGTCCTCCAGCCGACTTGTCTCCAAGGGTCTAGAGCTGCCTCGGGCACGTTATGGTCGTTCTCCTGTGAGTCTAGATTTTCGAATCCGACGCAAAACTGACAGTTAATTGTAACGTTCAGAGCCTGATAATGACGATGGAACACACAATTTGCGTCGCGATTCAATACATCGTCCTCCAGCCGACTTGTCTCCGAGGTAGTATTGCTGTCCCGGGCACCTTTTGGTCGTTCTCCTATGAGTCTAGGTTATCGAATCAGGCGCAAAACTGACAGTTAATTGTATCGTTCGGAGCCTGATAATGACGATGGAACACACAAATTACGTCGCGATTCAATACATCGTCCTCCAGCCGAATTGTCTCCGAGGTACTATTGCTGCCCCGGGCACCTTTTGGTCGTTCTCCTAGGAGTATAGTTTTTCGAATCCGGCGCAAGACTGACAGTTAATTGTAACGTTCAGAGCCTCTTAATGACGATGGAACATACAAATTGCGTCGCGATTCAATACATCGTCCTCCAGCCGACTTGTCTCCAAGAGTATAGTGCTGCCTCGGGCGCCTTACGGTCGTTCTCCTGTGAGTCTAGATTTTCGAATCCGACGCAAAACTGACAGTTAATTGTAACGTTCAGAGCCTCTTAATGACAATGGAACACACAAATTCCGTCGCGATTCAATACATCGTCCTCCAGCTGACTTGTCTCCAAGGGTCTATAGCTGCCTCGGGCACCTTATCGTCGTTCTCCTGTGAGTTTAGTTTTTCGAATCCGACGCAAAACTGACAGTTAATTGCAACGTTCAGAGCCTGTTAATGACGATGGAACACACAAATTGCGTCGCGATTCAATACATCGTCCTCCAGCCGACTTGTCTCCAAGGGTCTAGAGCTGCCTCGGGCACCTTATGGTCGTTCTCCTGTGAGTCTAGATTTTCGAATCCGACGCAAAACTGACAGTTAATTGTAACGCTCAGAGCCTCTTGATGACGATGGAACACACAAATTGCGTCGCGATTCAATACATCGTCCTCCAGCCGACTTGTCTCCAAGGGTCTATAGCTGCCTCGGGCACCTTATCGTCGACCTCCTGTGAGTTTAGTTTTTCGAATCCGACGCAGAACTGACAGTTAATAGTAACGTTCAGAGCCTGTAAATGACGATGGAACACACAAATTGCGTCGCGATTCAATACATCGTCCTCCAGCCGAATTGTCTCCGAGGTACTATTGCTGCCCCGGTCACCTTTTGGTCGTTCTCCTAGGAGTATAGTTTTTCGAATCCGGCGCAAAACTGACAGTTAATTGTAACGTTCAGAGCCTCTTAATGACGATGGAACACACAAATTGCGTCGCGATTCAATACATCGTCCTCCAGCCGACTTGTCTCCAAGGGTCAAGTGCTGCCTCGGGCACCTTATGGTCCTTATGGTCGTTCTTCTGTGAGTCTAGATTTTCGAATCCGACGCAAAACTGACAGTTAATTGTAACGTTCACAGCCTCTTAATGAAGATGGAACACACAAATTGCGTCGCGATTCAATACATCGTCCTCCAGCCGACTTGTCTCCAAGGGTCTAGCGCTGCCTCGGGCACCTTATGGTCGTTTTCCTGTGAGTCTAGTTTTCCGAAAACGACGCAAAACTGACAGTTAATTGTAACGTTCAGAGCCTGATAATGACGATGGAACACACAATTTGCGTCGCGATTCAATACATCGTCCTCCAGCCGACTTGTCTCCGAGGTACTATTGCTGTCCCGGGCACCAATTGTTCGTTGTCCTATGAGTCTAGTTTATCGAAACAGGCGAAAAACTGACAGTTAATTGTAACGTTCAGAGCCTCTTAATGACGATGGAACACACAAATTGCGTCGCGATTCAATACTTCGTCCTCCAGCCGACTTGTCTGCAAGGGTGTAGTGCTGCCTCGGGCACCTTATGGTCGTTCTTCTGTGAGTCTAGATTTTCGAATCCGACGCAAAACTGACAGTTAATTGTAACGTTCAGAGCCTCTTAATGACGATGGAACACACAAATTGTGGCGCGATTCAATACATCGTCCTACAGCCGACTTGTCTCCAAGGGTCTCTTGCTGCATCGGGCACCATATGGTCGTTCTCCTGTGAGTCTAGTATTCCGAATACGACGCAAAACTGACAGTTAATTGTAACGTTCAGAGCCTCTTAATGACGATGGAACACACAAATTGCGTCGCGATTCAATACATCGTCCTCCAGCCGACTTGTCTCCAAGGGTCTATAGCTGCCTCGGTCACCTTATCGTCGTTCTCCTGTGAGTTTAGTTTTTCAAATCCGACGCAAAACTGACAGTTAATTGTAACGTTCGGAGCCTCTTAATGACGATGGAACACACAAATTGCGTCGCGATTCAATACATCGTCCTACAGCCGCACTGTCTCCAAGGATCTCTTGCTGCCTCGGGCACGTTATGGTCGTTCTCCTGTGAGTCTAGTATTCCGAAAACGACGCAAAACTGATAGTTAATTGTAACGTTCAGAGCCTAATAATGACGATGGAACACACAATTTGCGTCGCGATTCAATACATCGTCCTCCAGCCGACATGTCTCCGAGGTAGTATTGCTGTCCCGGGAACCTTTTGGTCGTTCTCCTATGAGTCTAGTTTATCGAATCAGGCGCAAAACTGACAGTTAATTGTAACGTTCAGAGCCTCTTAATGACGATGGAACACACAAATTGTGGCGCGATTCAATACATCGTCCTACAGCCGGCCAGTCTCCAAGTGTCTCTTGCTGCATCGGGCACCTTATGGTCGTTCTCCTGTGAGTCTAGATTTTCGAATCCGACGCAAAACTGACAGTTAATTGTAACGCTCAGAGCCTCTTAATGACGATGGAACACACAAATTGCGACGCGATTCAATACATCGTCCTCCAGCCGACTTGTCTCCAAGGGTCTAGTGCTGCCTCGGGCACCTTATGGTCGTTCTCCTGTGAGTCTAGATTTTCGAATCCGACGCAAAACTGACAGTTAATTGTAACGTTCAGAGCCTCTTAATGACGATGGAACACACAAATTGTGGCGCGATTCAATACATCGTCCTACAGCCGCCCTGTCTGCAAGGGTCTCTTGCTGCCTCGGGCACGTTATGGTCGTTCTCCTGTGAGTCTAGTTTTCCGAAAACGACGCAAAACTGACAGTTAATTGTAACGTTCAGAGCCTCTTAATGACGATGGAACACACAAATTGTGGCGCGATTCAATACATCGTCCTACAGCCGACTTGTTTCCAAGGGTCTCTTGCTGCATCGGGCACCTTATGGTCGTTCTCCTGTGAGTCTAGTATTCCGAATACGACGCAAAACTGACAGTTAATTGTAACGTTCAGAGCCTCTTAATGACGATGGAACAACAAATTGCGTCGCGATTCAATACATCGTCCTCCAGCCGACTTGTCTCCAAGGGTCTATAGCTGCCTCGGGCACCTTATCTTCGTTCTCCTGTGAGTTTAGTTTTTCGAATCCGACGCAAAACTGACAGTTAACTGTAACGTTCGGAGCCTCTTAATGACGATGGAACACACAAATTGCGTCGCGATTCAATACATCGTCCTACAGCCGCACTGTCTCCAAGGATCTCCTGCTGCCTCGGGCACGTTATGGTCGTTCTCCTGTGAGTCTAGTATTCCGAAAACGACGCAAAACTGATAGTTAATTGTAACGTTCAGAGCCTGATAATGACGATGGAACACACAATTTGCGTCGCGATTCAATACATCGTCCTCCAGCCGACTTGTCTCCGAGGTAGTATTGCTGTCAAGGGAACCTTTTGGTCGTTCTCCTATGAGTCTAGTTTATCGAATCAGGCGCAAAACTGACAGTTAATTGTAACGTTCAGAGCCTCTTAATGACGATGGAACACACAAATTGTGGCGCGATTCAATACATCGTGCTACAGCCGACCAGTCTCCAAGTGTCTCTTGCTGCATCGGGCACCTTATGGTCGTTCTCCTGTGAGTCTAGTTTTCCGAATACGACGCAAAACTGACAGTTAATTGTAACGTTCAGAGCCTGTTAATGACGATGGAACACACAAATTGCGTCGCGATTCAATACATCGTCCTCCAGCCGAATTGTCTCCGAGGTACTATTGCTGCCCCGGGCACCTTTTGGTCGTTCTCCTAGGAGTATAGTTTTTCGAATCCGACGCAAAACTGACAGTTAATTGTAACGTTCAGAGCCTCTTAATGACGATGGAACACACAAATTGCGTCGCGATTCAATACATCGTCCTCCAGCCGACTTGTCTCCAAGGGTGTAGTGCTGCTTCGGGCACCTTATGGTCGTTCTCCTGTGAGTCTAGATTTTCGAATCCGACGCAAAACTGACAGTTAATTGTAACGTTCAGAGCCTCTTAATGACGATGGAACACACAAATTGCGTCGCGATTCAATACATCGTCCTCCAGCCGACTTGTCTCCAAGGGTCTATAGCTGCCTCGGGCGCCTTATCGTCGTTCTCCTGTGAGTTTAGTTTTTCGAATCCGACGCAAAACTGACAGTTAATTGTAACATTCAGAGCCTCTTAATGACGATGGAACACACAAATTGCGTCGCGATTCCATACATCGTCCTCCAGCTGAATTGTCTCCGAGGTACTATTGCTGCCCCGGGCACCTTTTGGTCGTTCTCCTAGGAGTATAGTTTTTCGAATCCGGCGCAAAACTGACAGTTAATTGTAACGTTCAGAGCCTCTTAATGACGATGGAACACACAAATTGCGTCGCGATTCAATACATCGTCCTCCAGCCGACTTGTCTCCAAGGGTGTAGTGCTGCTTCGGGCACCTTATGGTCGATCTCCTGTGAGTCTACATTTTCGAATCCGACGCAAAACTGACAGTTAATTGTAACGTTCAGAGCCTCTTAATGACGATGGAACACAAAAATTGCGTCGCGATTCAATACATCGTCCTCCATCCGACTTGTCTCCAAGGGTCTAGTGCTGCCTCTGGCACCTTATGGTCGTTGTCCTGTGAGTCTAGATTTTCGAATCCGACGCAAAACTGACAGTTAATTGTAACGTTCAGAGCCTCCTAATGACGATGGAACACACAAATTGCGTCGCGATTCAATACATCGTCCTCCAGCCGACTTGTCTCCAAGGGTCTATAGTTGCCTCGGGCACCTTATCGTCGTTCTCCTGTGAGTTTAGTTTTTCGAATACGACGCAAAACTGACAGTTAATTGTAACGTTCAGAGCCTGTTAATGACGATGGAACACACAAATTGCGTCGCGATTCAATACATCGTCCTCCAGCCGAATTGTCTCCGAGGTACTATTGCTGCCCCGGGCACCTTTTGGTCGTTCTCGTAGGAGTATAGTTTTTCGAATTCGGCTCAAAACTGACAGTTAATTGAAACGTTCAGAGCCTCTTAATGACGATGGAATACACAAATTGCGTCGCGATTCAATACATCGTCCTCCAGCCGACTTGTCTCCAAGGGTCTAGTGCTGCCTCGGGCACCTTATGGTCGTTCTCCTGTGCGTCTAGATTTTCGAATCCGACGCAAAACTGACAGTTAATTGTAACGTTCAGAGCCTCTTAATGACGATGGAACACACAAATTGCGTCGCGATTCACTACATCGTCCTCCAGCCGACTTGTCTCCAAGGGTCTAGTGCTGCCTCGGGCACATTATGGTCGTTCTCCTGTGAGTCTAGATTTTCGAATCCGACGCAAAACTGACAGTTAATTGTAACGTTCAGAGCCTCTTAATGACGATGGAACACACAAATTGTGGCGCGATTCAATACATCGTCCTACAGCCGCCCTGACTCCAAGGGTCTCTTGCTGCCTCGGGCACGTTATGGTCGTTCTCCTGTGAGTCTAGTTTTCCGAAAACGACGCAAAACTGACAGTTAATTGTAACGTTCAGAGCCTGATAATGACGATGGAACACACAATTTGCGTCGCGATTCAATACATCGTCCTCCAGCCGACTTGTCTCCATGGGTCTAGTGCTGCCTCGGGCCCCTTATGGTCGTTCTTCTGTGAGTCTAGATTTTCGAATCCGACCCAAAACTGACAGTTAATTGTAACGTTCTGAGCCTGATAATGACGATGGTACACACAATTTTCGTCGCGATTCAATACATCGTCCTCCAGCCGAATTGTCTCCAAGGGTCTATTGCTGCCTCGGGCAGCTTATGGTCGTTCTCCTGTGAGTCTACATTTTCGAATCCGACGCAAAACTGACAGTTAATTGTAACGTTCAGAGCCTCTTAATGACGATGGAACACACAAATTGCGTCGCGATACAATACATCGTCCTCCAGCCGAATTGTCTCCGAGGTACTATTGCTGCCTCGGGCACCTTTTGGTCGTTCTCCTAGGAGTATAGTTTTTCGAATCCGGCGCAAAACTGACAGTTAATTGTAACGTTCAGAGCCTCTTAATGACGGTGGAACACACAAATTGCGTCGCGATTCAATACATCGTCCACCAGCCGAATTGTCTCCGAGGTACTATTGCTGCCTCGGGCACCTTTTGGTCGTTCTCCTATGAGTCTAGTTTATCGAAACAGGCGCAAAACTGACAGTTAATTGTAACGTTCAGAGCCTCTTAATGACGATGGAACACACAAATTGCGTCGCGATTCAATACATCGTCCTCCAGCCGACTTGTCTCCATGGGTCTAGTGCTGCCTCGGGCCCCTTATGGTCGTTCTTCTGTGAGTCTAGATTTTCGAATCCGACCCAAAACTGACAGTTAATTGTAACGTTCTGAGCCTGATAATGACGATGGTACACACAATTTTCGTCGCGATTCAATAAATCGTCCTCCAGCCGAATTGTCTCCAAGGGTCTATTGCTGCCTCGGGCAGCTTATGGTCGTTCTCCTGTGAGTCTACATTTTCGAATCCGACGCAAAACTGACAGTTAATTGTAACGTTCAGAGCCTCTTAATGACGATGGAACACACAAATTGCGTCGCGATTCAATACATCGTCCTCCAGCCGAATTGTCTCCGAGGTACTATTGCTGCCTCGGGCACCTTTTGGTCGTTCTCCTAGGAGTATAGTTTTTCGAATCCGGCGCAAAACTGACAGTTAATTGTAACGTTCAGAGCCTCTTAATGACGGTGGAACACACAAATTGCGTCGCGATTCAATACATCGTCCTCCAGCCGAATTGTCTCCGAGGTACTATTGCTGCCTCGGGCACCTTTTGGTCGTTCTCCTAGGAGTATAGTTTTTCGAATCCGGCGCAAAACTGACAGTTAATTGTAACGTTCAGAGCCTCTTAATGACGGTGGAACACACAAATTGCGTCGCGATTCAATACATCGTCCTCCAGCCGACTTGTCTCCAAGGGTCTAGTGCTGCCTCGGGCACCTTATGGTCGTTGTCCTGTGAGTCTAGATTTTCGAATCCTACGCAAAGCTGACAGTTAATTGTAACGTTCAGAGCCTCTTAATGACGATGAACACACAAATTGCGTCGCGATTCAATACATCGTCCTCCAGCCGATTTGTCTTCAAGGGTCTATAGCTGCCTCGGGCACCTTATCGTCGTTCTCCTGTGAGTTTAGTTTTTCGAATACGACGTCATTAAGAGGCTGTGAACGTTACAATTGTAACGTTCAGAGCCTCTTAAAGACGATGGAACACACAAATTGCGTCGCGATTCAATACATCGTCTCCGGCCGACTTGTCTCCAAGGGTCTATAGCTGCCTCGGGCACCTTATCGTCGTTCTCCTGTGAGTTTAGTTTTTCGAATCCGACGCAAAACTGACAGTTAATTGTAACGTTCGGAGCCTGTTAATGACGATGGAACACACAAATTGCGTCGCAATTCAATACATCGTCCTCCAGCCGAATTGTCTCCGAGGTACTATTGCTGCCCCGGGCACCTTTTGGTCGTTCTCCTAGGAGTATAGTTTTTCGAATCCGGCGCAAAACTGACAGTTAATTGTATCGTTCAGAGCCTCTTAATGACGATGGAACACACAAATTGCGTCGCGACTCAATACATCGTCCTCCAGCCGACTTGTATCCAAGGGTCTAGTGCTGCCTCGGGCACCTTATGGTCGTTCTCCTGTGAGTCTATATTTTCGAATCCGGCGCAAAACTGACAGTTAATTGTAACGTTCAGAGCCTCTTAATGACGATGGGACACACAAATTGCGTCGCGATTCAATACATCGTCCTCCAGCCGACTTGTCTCCAAGGGTCTAGTGCTGCCTCGGGCACCTTATGGTCCTTATGGTCGTTCTTCTGTGAGTCTAGATTTTCGAACCCGACGCAAAACTGACAGTTAATTGTAATGTTCAGAGCCTCTTAATGACGATGGAACACACTAATTGCGTCGCGATTCAATACATCGTCCTCCAGCCGACTTGTCTCCAAGGGTCTAGCGCTGCCTCGGGCACCTTATGGTCGTTCTCCTGTGAGTCTAGTTTTCCGAAAACGACGCAAAACTGACAGTTAATTGTAACGTTCAGAGCCTGATAATGACGATGGAACACACAATTTGCGTCGCGATTCAATACATCGTCCTCCAGCCGACTTGTCTCCGAGGTACTATTGCTGTCCCGGGCACCTTTAGTTCGTACTCCTATGAGTCTAGTTTATCGAAACAGGTGCAAAACTGACTGTTAATTGTAACGTTCAGAGCCTCTTAATGACGATGGAACACACAAATTGCGTCGCGATTCAATACATCGTCCTCCAGCCGAATTGTCTCCAAGGGTCTATAGCTGCCTCGGGCACTTTATCGTCGTTCTCCTGTGAGTTTAGTTTTTCGAATCCGACGCAAAACTGATAGTTAATTGTAACGTTCGGAGCCTCTTAATGACGATGGAACACACAAATTGCGTCGCGATTCAATACATCGTCCTACAGCCGCCCTGTCTCCAAGGGTCTCTTGCTGCCTCGGGCACGTTATGGTCGTTCTCCTGTGAGTCTAGTATTCCGAAAACGACGCAAAACTGACAGTTAATTGTAACGTTCAGAGCCTGATAATGACGATGGAACACACAATTTGCGTCGCGATTCAATACATCGTCCTCCAGCCGACTTCTCTCCGAGGTAGTATTGCTGTCCCGGGCACCCTTTGGTCGTTCTCGTATGAGTCTAGTTTATCGAATCAGGCGCAAAACTGGCAGTTAATTGTAACGTTCAGAGCCTCTTAATGACGATGGAACACACAAATTGTGGCGCGATTCAATACATCGTCCTACAGCCGACCAGTCTCCAAGTGTCTCTTGCTGCATCGGGCACCTTATGATCGTTCTCCTGTGAGTCTAGTTTTCCGAATACGACGCAAAACTGACAGTTAATTGTAACGTTCAGAGCCTGTTAATGACGATGGAACACACAAATTGCGTCGCGATTCAATACATCGTCCTCCAGCCGAATTGTCTCCGAGGTACTATTGCTGCCCCGGGCACCTTTTGGTCGTTCTCCTAGGAGTATAGTTTTTCGAATCCGGCGCAAAACTGACAGTTAATTGTAACGTTCAGAGCCTCTTAATGACGATGGAACACACAAATTGCGTCGCGATTCAATACATCGACCTCCAGACGACTTGTCTCCAAGGGTCTATTGCTGCCTCGGGCACCTTATGGTCGTTCTCCTGTGAGTCTAGATTTTCGAATCCGACGCAAAACTGACAGCTAATTGCAACGTTCAGAGCCTCTTAATGACGATGGAACACACAAATTGCGTCGCGAATCAATACATCGTCCTCCAGCCGACTTGTCTCCAACGGTCTATAGCTGCCTCGCGCACCTTATCGTCTTTCTCCTGTGAGTTTAGTTTTTCGAATACGACGCAAAACTGACAGTTAATTGTAACGTTCAGAGCCTGTTAATGACGATGGAACACACAAATTGCGTCGCGATTCAATACATCGTCCTCCAGCCGAATTGTCTCCGTCGTACTATTGCTGCCCCGGGCACCTTTTGGTCGTTCTCCTAGGAGTATAGTTTTTCGAATCCGGCTCAAAACTGACAGTTAATTGTAACGTTCAGAGCCTCTTAATGACGATGGAACACACAAATTGCGTCGCGATTCAATACATCGTAATCCAGCCGACTTGTCTACAAGGGTAGAGTGCTGTCTCGGGCACCTTATGGTCGTTCTCCTGTGAGTCTAGATTTTCGAATCTGACGCAAAACTGACAGTTAATTGTAACGTTCAGAGCCTCTTAATGACGATGGAACACACAAATTGCGTCGCGATTCAATACATCGTCCTCCAGCCGACTTGTCTCCAAGGGTCTAGTGCTGCCTCGGGCACCTTATGGTCGTTCTCCTGTGAGTCTAGATTTTCGAATCCGACGCAAAACTGACAGTTAATTGTAATGTTCAGAGCCTCTTAATGACGATGGAACACACAAATTGTGGCGCGATTCAATACATCGTCCTACAGCCGCCCTGTCTCCAAGGGTCTCTTGCTGCCTTGGGCACGTTATGGTCGTTCTCCTGTGAGTCTAGTTTTCCGAAAACGACGCAAAACTGACAGTTAATTGTAACGTTCAGAGCCTGATAATGACGATGGAACACACAATTTGCGTCGCGATTCAATACATCGTCCTCCAGACGACTTGTCTCCAAGGGTCTATAGCTGCCTCGGGCACCTTATCGTAGTTCTCCTGTGAGTTTAGTTTTTCGAATCCGACGCAAAACTGACAGTTAATTGTAACGTTCAGAGCCTCTTAATGACGATGGAACACACAAATTGTGGCGCGATTCAATACATCGTCCTACAGCCGCCCTGTCTCCAAGGGTCTCTTGCTGCCTCGGGCACGATATGGTCGTTCTCCTGTGAGTCTAGTATTCCGAAAACGACGCAAAACTGACAGTTAATTGTAACGTTCAGAGCCTGATAATGACGATGGAACACACAATTTGCGTCGCGATTCAATACATCGTCCTCCAGCCGACTTGTCTCCGAGGTAGTATTGCTGTATCGGGCACCTTTTGGTCGTTCTCCTATGAGTCTAGTTTATCGAATCAGGCGCAAAACTGACAGTTAATTGTAACGTTCAGAGCCTCTTAATGACGATGGAACACACAAATTGTGGCGCGATTCAATACATCGTCCTACAGCCGACCAGTCTCCTAGTGTCTCTTGCTGCATCGGGCACCTTATGGTCGTTCTCCTGTGAGTCTAGTTTTCCCAATACGACGCAAAACTGACAGTTAATTGTAACGTTCAGAGCCTGTTAATGACGATGGAACACACAAATTGCGTCGCGATTCAATACATCGTCCTCCAGCCGATTTGTCTCCGAGGTACTATTGCTGCCCCGGGCACCTTTTGGTCGTTCTCCTAGGAGTATAGTTTTTCGAATCCGGCGCAAAACTGACACTTAATTGTAACGTTCAGAGCCTCTTAATGACGATGGAACACAAAAATTGCGTCGCGATTCAATACATCGTCCTCCAGCCTACTTGTCTCCAAGGGTCTATTGCTGCCTCGGGCACCTTATGGTCGTTGTCCTGTGAGTCTAGATTTTCGAATCCGACGCAAAACTGACAGTTAATTGTAACGTTCAGAGCCTCTTAATGACGATGGAACACACAAATTGCGTCGCGATTCAGTACATCGTCCTCCAGCCGACTTGTCTCCAAGGGTCTAGTGCTGCCTCGGGCACCTTATGGTCGTTCTCCTGTGAGTCTAGATTTTCGAATCCGACGCAAAACTGACAGTTAATTGTAACGTTCAGAGCCTCTTAATGACGATGGAACACACAAATTGCGTCGCGATTCAATACATCGTCCTCCAGCCGACTTGTCTCCAAGGGTCTATAGCTGCCTCGGGCACCTTATCGTCATTCTCCTGTGAGTTTAGTTTTTCGAATACGACGCAAAACTGACAGTTAATTGTAACGTTCAGAGCCTGTTAATGACGATGGAACACACAAATTGCGTCGCGATTCAATACATCGTCCTCCAGCCGAATTGTCTCCGAGGTACTATTGCTGCCCCGGGCACCTTTTGGTCGCTCTCCTAGGAGTATAGCTTTTCGAATCCGGCTCAAAACTGACAGTTAATTGTAACGTTCAGAGCCTCTTAATGACGATGGAACACACAAATTGCGTCGCGATTCAATACATCGACCTCCAGCCGACTTGACTCCAAGGGTCTAGTGCTGCCTCGGGCACCTTATGGTCGTTCTCCTGTGCGTCTAGATTTTCGAATCCGACGCAAAACTGACAGTTAATTGTAACGTTCAGAGCCTCTTAATGACGATGGAACACACAAATTGTGGCGCGATTCAATACATCGTCCTACAGCCGCCCTGTCTCCAAGGGTCTCTTGCTGCCTCGGGCACGTTATGGTCGTTCTCCTGTGAGTCTACTTTTCCGATAACGACGCAAAACTGACAGTTAATTGTAACGTTCAGAGCCTGATAATGACGATGGAACACACAATTTGCGTCGCGATTCAATACATCGTCCTCCAGCCGACTTGTCTCCAAGGGTCTAGTGCTGCCTCGGGCCCCTTATGGTCGTTCTTCTGTGAGTAGATTTTCGAATCCGACCCAAAACTGACAGTTAATTGTAACGTTCTGAGCCTGATAATGACGATGGAACACACAATTTTCGTCGCGATTCAATACATCGTCCTCCAGCCGAATTGTCTCCAAGGGTCTATTGCTGCCTCGGGCACCTTATGGTCGTTCTCCTGTGAGTCTACATTTTCGAATCCGACGGAAAACTGACAGTTAATTGTAACGTTCAGAGCCTCTTAATGACGATGGAACACACAAATTGCGTCGCGATGCAATACATCGTCCTCCAGCCGACTTGTCTCCAAGGGTCTATAGCTGCCTCGGGCACCTTATGGTCGTTCTCCTGTGAGTCTACATTTTCGAATCCGACGCAAAACTTACAGTTAATTGTAACGTTCAGAGCCTCTTAATGACGATGGAACACACAAATTGTGGCGCGATTCAATACATCGTCCTACAGCCGCCCTGTCTCCAAGGGTCTCTTGCTGCCTCGGGCACGTTATGGTCGTTCTCCTGTGAGTCTAGTTTTCCGAAAACGACGCAAAACTGACAGTTAATTGTAACGTTCAGAGCCTGATAATGACGATGGAACACACAATTTGCGTCGCGATTCAATACATCGTCCTCCAGCCGAATTGTCTCCGAGGTACTATTGCTGCCCCGGGCACCTTTTGGTCGTTCTCCTAGGAGTATAGCTTTTCGAATCCGGCTCAAAACTGACAGTTAATTGTAACGTTCAGAGCCTCTTAATGACGATGGAACACACAAATTGCGTCGCGACTCAATACATCGTCCTCCAGCCGACTTGTATCCAAGGGTCTAGTGCTGCCTCGGGCACCTTATGGTCGTTCTCCTGTGAGTCTATATTTTCGAATCCGGCGCAAAACTGACAGTTAATTGTAACGTTCAGAGCCTCTTAATGACGATGGGACACACAAATTGCGTCGCGATTCAATACATCGTCCTCCAGCCGACTTGTCTCCAAGGGTCTAGTGCTGCCTCGGGCACCTTATGGTCCTTATGGTCGTTCTTCTGTGAGTCTAGATTTTCGAACCCGACGCAAAACTGACAGTTAATTGTAATGTTCAGAGCCTCTTAATGACGATGGAACACACTAATTGCGTCGCGATTCAATACATCGTCCTCCAGCCGACTTGTCTCCAAGGGTCTAGCGCTGCCTCGGGCACCTTATGGTCGTTCTCCTGTGAGTCTAGTTTTCCGAAAACGTCGCAAAACTGACAGTTAATTGTAACGTTCAGAGCCTGATAATGACGATGGAACACACAATTTGCGTCGCGATTCAATACATCGTCCTCCAGCCGTCTTGTCTCCGAGGTACTATTGCTGTCCCGGGCACCTTTAGTTCGTACTCCTATGAGTCTAGTTTATCGAAACAGGTGCAAAACTGACTGTTAATTGTAACGTTCAGAGCCTCTTAATGACGATGGAACACACAAATTGCGTCGCGATTCAATACATCGTCCTCCAGCCGATTTGTCTCCAAGGGTCTATAGCTGCCTCGGGCACTTTATCGTCGTTCTCCTGTGAGTTTAGTTTTTCGAATCCGACGCAAAACTGATAGTTAATTGTAACGTTCGGAGCCTCTTAATGACGATGGAACACACAAATTGCGTCGCGATTCAATACATCGTCCTACAGCCGCCCTGTCTCCAAGGGTCTCTTGCTGCCTCGGGCACGTTATGGTCGTTCTCCTGTGAGTCTAGTATTCCGAAAACGACGCAAAACTGACAGTTAATTGTAACGTTCAGAGCCTGATAATGACGATGGAACACACAATTTGCGTCGCGATTCAATACATCGTCCTCCAGCCGACTTCTCTCCGAGGTAGTATTGCTGTCCCGGGCACCTTTTGGTCGTTCTCGTATGAGTCTAGTTTATCGAATCAGGCGCAAAACTGGCAGTTAATTGTAACGTTCAGAGCCTCTTAATGACGATGGAACACACAAATTGTGGCGCGATTCAATACATCGTCCTACAGCCGACCAGTCTCCAAGTGTCTCTTGCTGCATCGGGCACCTTATGATCGTTCTCCTGTGAGTCTAGTTTTCCGAATACGACGCAAAACTGACAGTTAATTGTAACGTTCAGAGCCTGTTAATGACGATGGAACACACAAATTGCGTCGCGATTCAATACATCGTCCTCCAGCCGAATTGTCTCCGAGGTACTATTGCTGCCCCGGGCACCTTTTGGTCGTTCTCCTAGGAGTATAGTTTTTCGAATCCGGCGCAAAACTGACAGTTAATTGTAACGTTCAGAGCCTCCTAATGACGATGGAATACACAAATTGCGTCGCGATTCAATACATCGACCTCCAGACGACTTGTCTCCAAGGGTCTATTGCTGCCTCGGGCACCTTATGGTCGTTCTCCTGTGAGTCTAGATTTTCGAATCCGACGCAAAACTGACAGCTAATTGCAACGTTCAGAGCCTCTTAATGACGATGGAACACACAAATTGCGTCGCGAATCAATACATCGTCCTCCAGCCGACTTGTCTCCAACGGTCTATAGCTGCCTCGCGCACCTTATCGTCTTTCTCCTGTGAGTTTAGTTTTTCGAATACGACGCAAAACTGACAGTTAATTGTAACGTTCAGAGCCTGTTAATGACGATGGAACACACAAATTGCGTCGCGATTCAATACATCGTCCTCCAGCCGAATTGTCTCCGTCGTACTATTGCTGCCCCGGGCACCTTTTGGTCGTTCTCCTAGGAGTATAGTTTTTCGAATCCGGCTCAAAACTGACAGTTAATTGTAACGTTCAGAGCCTCTTAATGACGATGGAACACACAAATTGCGTCGCGATTCAATACATCGTAATCCAGCCGACTTGTCTACAAGGGTAGAGTGCTGTCTCGGGCACCTTATGGTCGTTCTCCTGTGAGTCTAGATTTTCGAATCTGACGCAAAACTGACAGTTAATTGTAACGTTCAGAGCCTCTTAATGACGATGGAACACACAAATTGCGTCGCGATTCAATACATCGTCCTCCAGCCGACTTGTCTCCAAGGGTCTAGTGCTGCCTCGGGCACCTTATGGTCGTTCTCCTGTGAGTCTAGATTTTCGAATCCGACGCAAAACTGACAGTTAATTGTAATGTTCAGAGCCTCTTAATGACGATGGAACACACAAATTGTGGCGCGATTCAATACATCGTCCTACAGCCGCCCTGTCTCCAAGGGTCTCTTGCTGCCTTGGGCACGTTATGGTCGTTCTCCTGTGAGTCTAGTTTTCCGAAAACGACGCAAAACTGACAGTTAATTGTAACGTTCAGAGCCTGATAATGACGATGGAACACACAATTTGCGTCGCGATTCAATACATCGTCCTCCAGACGACTTGTCTCCAAGGGTCTATAGCTGCCTCGGGCACCTTATCGTCGTTCTCCTGTGAGTTTAGTTTTTCGAATCCGACGCAAAACTGACAGTTAATTGTAACGTTCGGAGCCTCTTAATGACGATGGAACACACAAATTGCGTCGCGATTCAATACATCGTCCTACAGCCGCCCTGTCTCCAAGGGTCTCTTGCTGCCTCGGGCACGATATGGTCGTTCTCCTGTGAGTCTAGTATTCCGAAAACGACGCAAAACTGACAGTTAATTGTAACGTTCAGAGCCTGATAATGACGATGGAACACACAATTTGCGTCGCGATTCAATACATCGTCCTCCAGCCGACTTGTCTCCGAGGTAGTATTGCTGTATCGGGCACCTTTTGGTCGTTCTCCTATGAGTCTAGTTTATCGAATCAGGCGCAAAACTGACAGTTAATTGTAACGTTCAGAGCCTCTTAATGACGATGGAACACACAAATTGTGGCGCGATTCAATACATCGTCCTACAGCCGACCAGTCTCCTAGTGTCTCTTGCTGCATCGGGCACCTTATGGTCGTTCTCCTGTGAGTCTAGTTTTCCCAATACGACGCAAAACTGACAGTTAATTGTAACGTTCAGAGCCTGTTAATGACGATGGAACACACAAATTGCGTCGCGATTCAATACATCGTCCTCCAGCCGATTTGTCTCCGAGGTACTATTGCTGCCCCGGGCACCTTTTGGTCGTTCTCCTAGGAGTATAGTTTTTCGAATCCGGCGCAAAACTGACACTTAATTGTAACGTTCAGAGCCTCTTAATGACGATGGAACACAAAAATTGCGTCGCGATTCAATACATCGTCCTCCAGCCTACTTGTCTCCAAGGGTCTATTGCTGCCTCGGGCACCTTATGGTCGTTGTCCTGTGAGTCTAGATTTTCGAATCCGACGCAAAACTGACAGTTAATTGTAACGTTCAGAGCCTCTTAATGACGATGGAACACACAAATTGCGTCGCGATTCAGTACATCGTCCTCCAGCCGACTTGTCTCCAAGGGTCTAGTGCTGCCTCGGGCACCTTATGGTCGTTCTCCTGTGAGTCTAGATTTTCGAATCCGACGCAAAACTGACAGTTAATTGTAACGTTCAGAGCCTCTTAATGACGATGGAACACACAAATTGCGTCGCGATTCAATACATCGTCCTACAGCCGACTTGTCTCCGAGGTACTATTGCTGCCCCGGGCACCTTTTGGTCGCTCTCCTAGGAGTATAGCTTTTCGAATCCGGCTCAAAACTGACAGTTAATTGTAACGTTCAGAGCTTCTTAATGACGATGGAACACACAAATTGCGTCGCGATTCAATACATCGTCCTCCAGCCGACTTGTCTCCAAGGGTCTAGTGCTGCCTCGGGCACCTTATGGTCGTTCTCCTGTGCGTCTAGATTTTCGAATCCGACGCAAAACTGACAGTTAATTGTAACGTTCAGAGCCTCTTAATGACGATGGAACACACAAATTGCGTCGCGATTCAATACATCGTCCTCCAGCCGACTTGTCTCCAAGGGTCTAGTGCTGCCTCGGGCACATTATGGTCGTTCTCCTGTGAGTCTAGATTTTCGAATCCGACGCAAAACTGACAGTTAATTGTAACGTTCAGAGCCTCTTAATGACGATGGAACACACAAATTGTGGCGCGATTCAATACATCGTCCTACAGCCGCCCTGTCTCCAAGGGTCTCTTGCTGCCTCGGGCACGTTATGGTCGTTCTCCTATGAGTCTACTTTTCCGATAACGACGCAAAACTGACAGTTAATTGTAACGTTCAGAGCCTGATAATGACGATGGAACACACAATTTGCGTCGCGATTCAATACATCGTCCTCCAGCCGACTTGTCTCCAAGGGTCTAGTGCTGCCTCGGGCCCCTTATGGTCGTTCTTCTGTGAGTAGATTTTCGAATCCGACCCAAAACTGACAGTTAATTGTAACGTTCTGAGCCTGATAATGACGATGGAACACACAATTTTCGTCGCGATTCAATACATCGTCCTCCAGCCGAATTGTCTCCAAGGGTCTATTGCTGCCTCGGGCACCTTATGGTCGTTCTCCTGTGAGTCTACATTTTCGAATCCGACGGAAAACTGACAGTTAATTGTAACGTTCAGAGCCTCTTAATGACGATGGAACACACAAATTGCGTCGCGATGCAATACATCGTCCTCCAGCCGACTTGTCTCCAAGGGACTATAGCTGCCTCGGGCACCTTATGGTCGTTCTCCTGTGAGTCTACATTTTCGAATCCGACGCAAAACTTACAGTTAATTGTAACGTTCAGAGCCTCTTAATGACGATGGAACACACAAATTGTGGCGCGATTCAATACATCGTCCTACAGCCGCCCTGTCTCCAAGGGTCTCTTGCTGCCTCGGGCACGTTATGGTCGTTCTCCTGTGAGTCTAGTTTTCCGAAAACGACGCAAAACTGACAGTTAATTGTAACGTTCAGAGCCTGATAATGACGATGGAACACACAATTTGCGTCGCGATTCAATACATCGTCCTCCAGCCGAATTGTCTCCGAGGTACTATTGCTGCCCCGGGCACCTTTTGGTCGTTCTCCTAGGAGTATAGCTTTTCGAATCCGGCTCAAAACTGACAGTTAATTGTAACGTTCAGAGCCTCTTAATGACGATGGAACACACAAATTGCGTCGCGATTCAATACATCGTCCTCCAGCCGATTTGTCTCCAAGGGTCTAGTGCTGCCTCGGGCACATTATGGTCGTTCAACTGTGAGTCTAGATTTTGGAATCCGACGCAAAACTGACAGTTAATTGTAACGTTCAGAGCCTCTTAATGACGATGGAACACACAAATTGTGGCGCGATTCAATACATCGTCCTACAGCCGCCCTGTCTCCAAGGGTCTCTAACTGCCTCGGGCACGTTATGGTCGTTCTCCTGTGAGTCTAGTTTTCCGAAAACGACGCAAAACTGACAGTTAATTGTAACGTTCAGAGCCTCCTAATGACGATGGAAATCACAAATTGCGTCGCGATTCAATACATCGTCCTCCAGCCGACTTGTCTCCAAGGGTCTAGTGCTGCCTCGGGCCACTTATGGTCGTTCTTCTGTGAGTAGATTTTCGAATCCGACCCAAAACTGACAGTTAATTGTAACATTCTGAGCCTGATAATGACGATGGAACACACAATTTTCGTCGCGATTCAATACATCGTCCTCCAGCCGAATTGTCTCCAAGGGTCTATTGCTGCCTCGGGCACCTTATGGTCGTTCTCCTGTGAGTCTATATTTTCGAATCCGACGCAAAACTGACAGTTAATTGTAACTTTCAGAGCCTCTTAATGACGATGGAACACACAAATTGCGTTGCGATTCAATACATCGTCCTCCAGCCGACTTGTCTCCAAGGGTCTATAGCTGCCTCGGGCACCTTATGGTCGTTCTCCTGTGAGTCTACATTTTCGAATCCGACGCAAAACTTACAGTTAATTGCAACGTTCAGAGCCTCTTAATGACGATGGAACACACAAATTGCGTCGCGAATCAATACATCATCCTCCAGCCGACTTGTCTCCAACGGTCTATAGCTGCCTCGCGCACCTTATCGTCTTTCTCCTGTGAGTTTAGTTTTTCGAATACGACGCAAAACTGACAGTTAATTGTAACGTTCAGAGCCTGTTAATGACGATGGAACACACAAATTGCGTCGCGATTCAATACATCGTCCTCCAGCCGAATTGTCTCCGTGGTACTATTGCTGCCCCGGGCACCTTTTGGTCGTTCTCCTAGGAGTATAGTTTTTCGAATCAGGCTCAAAACTGACAGTTAATTGTAACGTTCAGAGCCTCTTAATGACGATGGAACACACAAATTGCGTCGCGATTCAATACATCGCCCTCCAGCCGACTTGTCTTCAAGGGTCTAGTGCTGTCTCGGGCACCTTATGGTCGTTCTCCTGTGAGTCTAGATTTTCGAATCCGACGCAAAACTGACAGTTAATTGTAACGTTCAGAGCCTCTTAATGACGATGGAACACACAAATTGCGTCGCGATTCAATACATCGTCCTCCAGCCGACTAGTCTCCAAGGGTCTAGTGCTGCCTCGGGCACCTTATGGTCGTTCTCCTGTGAGTCTAGATTTTCGAATCCGACGCAAAACTGACAGTTAATTGTAATGTTCAGAGCCTCTTAATGACGATGGAACACACAAATTGTGGCGCGATTCAATACATCGTCCTACAGCCGCCCTGTCTCCAAGGGTCTCTTGCTGCCTCGGGCACGTTATGGTCGTTCTCCTGTGAGTCTAGTTTTCCGAAAACGACGCAAAACTGACAGTTAATTGTAACGTTCAGAGCCTGATAATGACGATGGAACACACAATTTGCGTCGCGATTCAATACATCGTCCTCCAGCCGAATTGTCTCCGAGGTACTATTGCTGCCCCGGGCACCTTTTGGTCGTTCTCCTAGGAGTATAGCTTTTCGAATCCGGCTCAAAACTGACAGTTAATTGTAACGTTCAGAGCCTCTTAATGACGATGGAACACACAAATTGCGTCGCGATTCAATACATCGTCCTCCAGCCGATTTGTCTCCAAGGGTCTAGTGCTGCCTCGGGCACATTATGGTCGTTCAACTGTGAGTCTAGATTTTCGAATCCGACGCAAAACTGACAGTTAATTGTAACGTTCAGAGCCTCTTAATGACGATGGAACACACAAATTGTGGCGCGATTCAATACATCGTCCTACAGCCGCCCTGTCTCCAAGGGTCTCTAACTGCCTCGGGCACGTTATGGTCGTTCTCCTGTGAGTCTAGTTTTCCGAAAACGACGCAAAACTGACAGTTAATTGTAACGTTCAGAGCCTCCTAATGACGATGGAAATCACAAATTGCGTCGCGATTCAATACATCGTCCTCCAGCCGACTTGTCTCCAAGGGTCTAGTGCTGCCTCGGGCCACTTATGGTCGTTCTTCTGTGAGTAGATTTTCGAATCCGACCCAAAACTGACAGTTAATTGTAACATTCTGAGCCTGATAATGACGATGGAACACACAAATTGCGTTGCGATTCAATACATCGTCCTCCAGCCGACTTGTCTCCAAGGGTCTATAGCTGCCTCGGGCACCTTATGGTCGTTCTCCTGTGAGTCTACATTTTCGAATCCGACGCAAAACTTACAGTTAATTGCAACGTTCAGAGCCTCTTAATGACGATGGAACACACAAATTGCGTCGCGAATCAATACATCATCCTCCAGCCGACTTGTCTCCAACGGTCTATAGCTGCCTCGCGCACCTTATCGTCTTTCTCCTGTGAGTTTAGTTTTTCGAATACGACGCAAAACTGACAGTTAATTGTAACGTTCAGAGCCTGTTAATGACGATGGAACACACAAATTGCGTCGCGATTCAATACATCGTCCTCCAGCCGAATTGTCTCCGTGGTACTATTGCTGCCCCGGGCACCTTTTGGTCGTTCTCCTAGGAGTATAGTTTTTCGAATCAGGCTCAAAACTGACAGTTAATTGTAACGTTCAGAGCCTCTTAATGACGATGGAACACACAAATTGCGTCGCGATTCAATACATCGCCCTCCAGCCGACTTGTCTTCAAGGGTCTAGTGCTGTCTCGGGCACCTTATGGTCGTTCTCCTGTGAGTCTAGATTTTCGAATCCGACGCAAAACTGACAGTTAATTGTAACGTTCAGAGCCTCTTAATGACGATGGAACACACAAATTGCGTCGCGATTCAATACATCGTCCTCCAGCCGACTAGTCTCCAAGGGTCTAGTGCTGCCTCGGGCACCTTATGGTCGTTCTCCTGTGAGTCTAGATTTTCGAATCCGACGCAAAACTGACAGTTAATTGTAATGTTCAGAGCCTCTTAATGACGATGGAACACACAAATTGTGGCGCGATTCAATACATCGTCCTACAGCCGCCCTGTCTCCAAGGGTCTCTTGCTGCCTCGGGCACGTTATGGTCGTTCTCCTGTGAGTCTAGTTTTCCGAAAACGACGCAAAACTGACAGTTAATTGTAACGTTCAGAGCCTGATAATGACGATGGAACACACAATTTGCGTCGCGATTCAATACATCGTCCTCCAGCCGACTTGTCTCCAAGGGTCTATAGCTGCCTCGGGCACCTTATCTTCGTTCTCCTGTGAGTTTAGTTTTTCGAATCCGACGCAAAACTGACAGTTAATTGTAACGTTCGGAGCCTCTTAATGACGTTGGAACACACAAATTGCGTCGCGATTCAATACATCGTCCTACAGCCGCCCTGTCTCCAAGGGTCTCTTGCTGCCTCGGGCACGATATGGTCGTTCTCCTGTGAGTCTAGTATTCCGAAAACGACGCAAAACTGACAGTTAATTGTAACTTTCGGAGCCTGATAATGACGATGGAACACACAATTTGCGTCGCGATTCAATACATCGTCGTCCAGCCGACTTGTCTCCGAGGTAGTATTGCTGTCCCGGGCACCTTTTGGTCGTTCTCCTATGAGTCTAGTTTATCGAATCAGGCGCAAAACTGACAGTTAATTGTAACGTTCAGAGCCTCTTAATGACGATGGAACACACAAATTGTGGCGCGATTCAATACATCGTCCTACAGCCGACCAGTCTCCTAGTGTGTCTTGCTGCATCGGGCACCTTATGGTCGTTCTCCTGTGAGTCTAGTTTTCCGAATACGACGCAAAACTGACAGTTAATTGTAACGTTCAGAGCCTGTTAATGACGATGGAACACACAAATTGCGTCGCGATTCAATACATCGTCCTCCAGCCGATTTGTCTCCGAGGTACTATTGCTGCCCCGGGCACCTTTTGGTCGTTCTCCTAGGAGTATAGTTTTTCGAATCCGGCGCAAAACTGACACATAATTGTAACGTTCAGAGCCTCTTAATGACGATGGAACACAAAAATTGCGTCGCGATTCAATACATCGTCCTCCAGCCTACTTGTCTCCAAGGGTCTATTGCTGCCTCGGGCACCTTATGGTCGTTCTCCTGTGAGTCTAGATTTTCGAATCCGACGCAAAACTGACAGTTAATTGTAACGTTCAGAGCCTCTTAATGACGATGGAACACACAAATTGCGTCGCGATTCAATACATCGTCCTCCAGCCGATTTGTCTCCGAGGTACTATTGCTGCCCCGGGCACCTTTTGGTCGTTCTCCTAGGAGTATAGTTTTTCGAATCCGGCGCAAAACTGACACTTAATTGTAACGTTCAGAGCCTCTTAATGACGATGGAACACAAAAATTGCGTCGCGATTCAATACATCGTCCTCCAGCCTACTTGTCTCCAAGGGTCTCTTGCTGCCTCGGGCACGTTATGGTCGTTCTCCTGTGAGTCTTGTTGACCGATAACGACGCAAAACTGACAGTTAATTGTAACGTTCAGAGCCTGATAATGACGATGGAACACACAATTTGCGTCGCGATTCAATACATCGTCCTCCAGCCGACTTGTCTCCGAGGTAGTATTGCTGTCCCGGGCACCTTTTGGTCGTTCTCCTATGAGTCTAGTTTATCGAATCAGGCGCAAAACTGACAGTTAATTGTAACGTTCAGAGCCTCCTAATGACGATGGAACACACAAATTGCGTCGCGATTCAATACATCGTCCTCCAGCCGGCTTGTCTCCAAGGGTCTAGTGCTGCCTCGGGCCCCTTATGGTCGTTCTTCTGTGAGTAGATTTTCGAATCCGACCCAAAACTGACAGTTAATTGTAACGTTCTGAGCCTGATAATGACGATGGAACACACAAATTGCGTCGCGATTCAATACATCGTCCTCCAGCCGACTTGTCTCCAAGGGTCTATAGCTGCCTCGGGCACCTTATGGTCGTTCTCCTGTGAGTCTACATTTTCGAATCCGACGCAAAACTTACAGTTAATTGTAACGTTCAGAGCCTCTTAATGACGATGGAACACACAAATTGCGTCGCGATTCAATACATCGTCCTCCAGCCGACTTGTCTCCAAGGGTCTATAGCTGCCTCGGGCACCTTATGGTCGTTCTCCTGTGAGTCTAGATTTTCGAATCCGACGCAAAACTGACAGTTAATTGTAACGTTCAGAGCCTCTTAATGACGATGGAACACACAAATTGCGTCGCGATTCAATACATCGTCCTCCAGCCGACTTGTCTCCAAGGGTCTATAGCTGCCTCGGGCACCTTATGGTCGTTCTCCTGTGAGTCTAGATTTTCGAATCCGACGCAAAACTTACAGTTAATTGTAACGTTCAGAGCCTCTTAATGACGATGGAACACACAAATTGTGGCGCGATTCAATACATCGTCCTACAGCCGCCCTGTCTCCAAGGGTCTCTTGCTGCCTCAGGCACGTTATGGTCGTTCTCCTGTGAGTCTAGTTTTCCGAAAACGACGCAAAACTGACAGTTAATTGTAACGTTCAGAGCCTGATAATGACGATGGAACACACAATTTGCGTCGCGATTCAATACATCGTCCTCCAGCCGAATTGTCTCCGAGGTACTATTGCTGCCCCGGGCACCTTTTGGTCGTTCTCCTAGGAGTATAGCTTTTCGAATCCGGCTCAAAACTGACAGTTAATTGTAACGTTCAGAGCCTCTTAATGACGATGGAACACACAAATTGCGTCGCGATTCAATACATCGTCCTCCAGCCGACTTGTCTCCAATGGTCTAGTGCTGCCTCGGGCACCTTATGGTCGTTCTCCTGTGCGTCTAGATTTTCGAATCCGACGCAAAACTGACAGTTAATTGTAACGTTCAGAGCCTCTTAATGACGATGGAACACACAAATTGCGTCGCGATTCAATACATCGTCCTCCAGCCGATTTGTCTCCAAGGGTCTAGTGCTGCCTCGGGCACATTATGGTCGTTCAACTGTGAGTCTAGATTTTCGAATCCGACGCAAAACTGACAGTTAATTGTAACGTTCAGAGCCTCTTAATGACGATGGAACACACAAATTGTGGCGCGATTCAATACATCGTCCTACAGCCGCCCTGTCTCCAAGGGTCTCTTGCTGCCTCGGGCACGTTATGGTCGTTCTCCTGTGAGTCTAGTTTTCCGAAAACGACGCAAAAGTGACAGTTAATTGTAACGTTCAGAGCCTGATAATGACGATGGAACACACAATTTGCGTCGCGATTCAATACATCGTCCTCCAGCCGACTTGTCTCCAAGGGCAAAACTGACACTTAATTGTAACGTTCAGAGCCTCTTAATGACGATGGAACACAAAAATTGCGTCGCGATTCAATACGTCGTCCTCCAGCCGACTTGTCTCCAAGGGTCTATAGCTGCCTCGGGCACCTTATGGTCGTTCTCCTGTGAGTCTACATTTTCGAATCCGACGCAAA
Source organism: Schistocerca nitens (assembly GCF_023898315.1). NCBI lineage: Eukaryota > Metazoa > Arthropoda > Insecta > Orthoptera > Acrididae > Schistocerca > Schistocerca nitens. The sequence goes on along the minus strand of NC_064623.1, from coordinate 233,841,503 downwards.
ACTTACAGTTAATTGCAACGTTCAGAGCCTCTTAATGACGATGGAACACACAAATTGCGTCGCGAATCAATACATCGTCCTCCAGCCGACTTGTCTCCAACGGTCTATAGCGGCCTCGCGCACCTTATCGTCTTTCTCCTGTGAGTTTAGTTTTTCGAATACGACGCAAAACTGACAGTTAATTGTAACGTTCAGAGCCTGTTAATGACGATGGAACACACAAATTGCGTCGCGATACAATACATCGTCCTCCAGCCGAATTGTCTCCGTGGTACTATTGCTGCCCCGGGCACCTTTTGGTCGTTCTACTAGGAGTATAGTTTTTCGAATCAGGCTCAAAACTGACAGTTAATTGTAACGTTCAGAGCCTCTTAATGACGATGGAACACACAAATTGCGTCGCGATTCAATACATCGTCCTCCAGCCGACTTGTCTCCAAGGGTCTAGTGCTGTCTCGGGCACCTTATGGTCGTTCTCCTGTGAGTCTAGATTTTCGAATCCGACGCAAAAGTGACAGTTAATTGTAACGTTCAGAGCCTCTTAATGACGATGGAACACACAAATTGCGTCGCGATTCAATACATCGTCCTCCAACCGACTTGTCTCCGAGGTTGTATTGCTGTCCCGGGCACCTTTTGGTCGTTCTCCTATGAGTCTAGTTTATCGAATGAGGCGCAAAACTGACAGTTAATTGTAACGTTCAGAGCCTCCTAATGACGATGGAACACACAAATTGCGTCGCGATTCAATACATCGTCCTCCATCCGACTTGTCTCCAAGGGTCTAGTGCTGCCTCGGGCCCCTTATGGTCGTTCTTCTGTGAGTAGATTTTCGAATCCGACCCAAAACTGACAGTTAATTGTAACGTTCTGAGCCTGATAATGACGATGGAACACACAAATTGCGTCGCGATTCAACACATCGTCCTCCAGCCGACTTGTCTCCAAGGGTCTATAGCTGCCTCGGGCACCTTATGGTCGTTCTCCTGTGAGTCTACATTTGAATCCGACGCAAAACTTACAGTTAATTGTAACGTTCAGAGCCTCTTAATGACGATGGAACACACAAATTGCGTCGCGATTCAATACATCGTCCTCCAGCCGACTTGTCTCCAAGGGTCTATAGCTGCCTCGGGCACCTTATGGTCGTTCTCCTGTGAGTCTAGATTTTCGAATCCGACGCAAAACTGACAGTTAATTGTAACGTTCTGAGCCTGATAATGACGATGGAACACACAAATTGCGTCGCGATTCAATACATCGTCCTCCAGCCGACTTGTCTCCAAGGGTCTATAGCTGCCTCGGGCACCTTATGGTCGTTCTCCTGTGAGTCTACATTTGAATCCGACGCAAAACTTACAGTTAATTGTAACGTTCAGAGCCTCTTAATGACGATGGAACACACAAATTGTGGCGCGATTCAATACATCGTCCTACAGCCGCCCTGTCTCCAAGGGTCTCTTGCTGCCTCGGGCACGTTATGGTCGTTCTCCTGTGAGTCTACTTTTCCGAAATCGACGTAAAACTGACAGTTAATTGTAACGTTCAGAGCCTGATAATGACGATGGAACACACAATTTGCGTCGCGATTCAATACATCGTCCTCCAGCCGAATTGTCTCCGAGGTACTATTGCTGCCCCGGGCACCTTTGGGTCGTTCTCCTAGGAGTATAGCTTTTCGAATCCGGCTCAAAACTGACAGTTAATTGTAACGTTCAGAGCCTCTTAATGACGATGGAACACACAAATTGCGTCGCGATTCAATACATCGTCCTCCAGCCGACTTCTCTCCAATGGTCTAGTGCTGCCTCGGGCACCTTATGGTCGTTCTCCTGTGCGTCTAGATTTTCGAATCCGACGCAAAACTGACAGTTAATTGTAACGTTCAGAGCCTCTTAATGACGATGGAACACACAAATTGCGTCGCGATTTAATACATCGTCCTCCAGCCGATTTGTCTCCAAGGGTCTAGTGCTGCCTCGGGCACATTATGGTCGTTCAACTGTGAGTCTAGATTTTCGAATCCGACGCAAAACTGACAGTTAATTGTAACGTTCAGAGCCTCTTAATGACGATGGAACACACAAATTGCGTCGCGATTCAATACATCGTCCTCCAGCCGAATTGTCTCCGTGGTACTATTGCTGCCCCGGGCACCTTTTGGTCGTTCTACTAGGAGTATAGTTTTTCGACTCAGGCTCAAAACTGACAGTTAATTGTAACGTTCAGAGCCTCTTAATGACGATGGAACACACAAATTGCGTCGCGATTCAATACATCGTCCTCCAGCCGACTTGTCTCCAAGGGTCTAGTGCTGTCTCGGGCACCTTATGGTCGTTCTCCTGTGAGTCTAGATTTTCGAATCCGACGCAAAACTGACAGTTAATTGTAACGTTCAGAGCCTCTTAATGACGATGGAACACACAAATTGCGTCGCGATTCAATACATCGTCCTCCAACCGACTTGTCTCCGAGGTTGTATTGCTGTCCCGGGCACCTTTTGGTCGTTCTCCTATGAGTCTAGTTTATCGAATGAGGCGCAAAACTGACAGTTAATTGTAACGTTCAGAGCCTCCTAATGACGATGGAACACACAAATTGCGTCGCGATTCAATACATCGTCCTCCAGCCGACTTGTCTCCAAGGGTCTAGTGCTGCCTCGGGCCCCTTATGGTCGTTCTTCTGTGAGTAGATTTTCGAATCCGACCCAAAACTGACAGTTAATTGTAACGTTCTGAGCCTGATAATGACGATGGAACACACAAATTGCGTCGCGATTCAATACATCGTCCTCCAGCCGACTTGTCTCCAAGGGTCTATAGCTGCCTCGGGCACCTTATGGTCGTTCTCCTGTGAGTCTACATTTGAATCCGACGCAAAACTTACAGTTAATTGTAACGTTCAGAGCCTCTTAATGACGATGGAACACACAAATTGCGTCGCGATTCAATACATCGTCCTCCAGCCGACTTGTCTCCAAGGATCTATAGCTGCCTCGGGCACCTTATGGTCGTTCTCCTGTGAGTCTAGATTTTCGAATCCGACGCAAAACTGACAGTTAATTGTAACGTTCTGAGCCTGATAATGACGATGGAACACACAAATTGCGTCGCGATTCAATACATCGTCCTCCAGCCGACTTGTCTCCAAGGGTCTATAGCTTCCTCGGGCACCTTATGGTCGTTCTCCTGTGAGTCTACATTTTCGAATCCGACGCAAAACTGACAGTTAATTGTAACGTTCAGAGCCTGTTAATGACGATGGAACACACAAATTGCGTCGCGATTCAATACATCGTCCTCCAGCCGATTTGTCTCCAAGGGTCTAGTGCTGCCTCGGGCACATTATGGTCGTTCAACTGTGAGTCTAGATTTTCGAATCCGACGCAAAACTGACAGTTAATTGTAACGTTCAGAGCCTCTTAATGACGATAGAACACACAAATTGTGGCGCGATTCAATACATCGTCCTACAGCCGCCCTGTCTCCAAGGGTCTCTTGCTGCCTCGGGCACGTTATGGTCGTTCTCCTGTGAGCCTAGTTTTCCGAAAACGACGCAAAACTGACAGTTAATTGTAACGTTCAGAGCCTCCTAATGACGATGGAAATCACAAATTGCGTCGCGATTCAATACATCGTCCTCCAGCCGACTTGTCTCCAAGGGTCTAGTGCTGCCTCGGGCCACTTATGGTCGTTCTTCTGTAAGTAGATTTTCGAATCCGACCCAAAACTGACAGTTAATTGTAACGTTCTGAGTCTGATAATGACGATGGAACACACAATTTTCGTCGCGATTCAATACATCGTCCTCCAGCCGAATTGTCTCCGTGGTACTATTGCTGCCCCGGGCACCTTTTGGTCGTTCTCCTAGGAGTATAGTTTTTCGAATCAGGCTCAAAACTGACAGTTAATTGTAACGTTCAGAGCCTCTTAATGACGATGGAACACACAAATTGCGTCGCGATTCAATACATCGTCCTCCAGCCGACTTGTCTCCAAGGGTCTATAGCTGCCTCGGGCACCTTATGGTCGTTCTCCTGTGAGTCTACATTTTCGAATCCGACGCAAAACTTACAGTTAATTGCAACGTTCAGAGCCTCTTAATGACGATGGAACACACAAATTGCGTCGCGAATCAACACATCGTCCTCCAGCCGACTTGTCTCCAACGGTCTATAGCGGCCTCGCGCACCTTATCGTCTTTCTCCTGTGAGTTTAGTTTTTCGAATACGACGCAAAACTGACAGTTAATTGTAACGTTCAGAGCCTGTTAATGACGATGGAACACACAAATTGCGTCGCGATTCAATACATCGTCCTCCAGCCGAATTGTCTCCGTGGTACTATTGCTGCCCCGGGCACCTTTTGGTCGTTCTCCTAGGAGTATAGTTTTTCGAATCAGGCTCAAAACTGACAGTTAATTGTAACGTTCAGAGCCTCTTAATGACGATGGAACACACAAATTGCGTCGCGATTCAATACATCGTCCTCCAGCCGCCTTGTCTCCAAGGGTCTAGTGCTGTCTCGGGCACCTTATGGTCGTTCTCCTGTGAGTCTAGATTTTCGAATCCGACGCAAAACTGACAGTTAATTGTAACGTTCAGAGCCTCTTAATGACGATGGAACACACAAATTGCGTCGCGATTCAATACATCGTCCTCCAGCCGACTTGTCTCCAAGGGTCTAGTGCTGCCTCGGGCACCTTATGGTCGTTCTCCTGTGAGTCTAGATTTTCGAATCCGACGCAAAACTGACAGTTAATTGTAATGTTCAGAGCCTCTTAATGACGATGGAAAACACAAATTGTGGCGCGATTCAATACATCGTCCTACAGCCGCCCTGTCTCCAAGGGTCTCTTGCTGCCTCGGGCACGTTATGGTCGTTCTCCTGTGAGTCTAGTTTTCCGAAAACGACGCAAAACTGACAGTTAATTGTAACGTTCAGAGCCTGATAATGACGATGGAACACAAAATTTGCGTCGCGATTCAATACATCGTCCTCCAGCCGACTTGTCTCCAAGGGCAAAACTGACACTTAATTGTAACGTTCAGAGCGTCTTAATGACGATGGAACACAAAAATTGCGTCGCGATTCAATACGTCGTCCTCCAGCCTACTTGTCTCCAAGGGTCTATTGCTGCCTCGGGCACCTTATCGTCGTTCTCCTGTGAGTTTAGTTTTTCGAATCCGACGCAAAACTGACAGTTAATTGTAACGTTCGGAGCCTCTTAATGACGATGGAACACACAAATTGCGTCGCGATTCAATACATCGTCCTACAGCCGCCCAGTCTCCAAGGGTCTCTTGCTGCCTCGGGCACGATATGGTCGTTCTCCTGTGAGTCTAGTATTCCGAAAACGACGCAAAACTGACAGTTAATTGTAACTTTCAGAGCCTGATAATGACGATGGAACACACAATTTGCGTCGCGATTCAATACATCGTCCTCCAGCCGACTTGTCTCCGAGGTAGTATTGCTGTCCCGGGCACCTTTTGGTCGTTCTCCTATGAGTCTAGTTTATCGAATCAGGCGCAAAACTGACAGTTAATTGTAACGTTCAGAGCCTCTTAATGACGATGGAACACACAAATTGTGGCGCGATTCAATACATCGTCCTACAGCCGACCAGTCTCCTAGTGTGTCTTGCTGCATCGGGCACCTTATGGTCGTTCTCCTGTGAGTCTAGTTTTCCGAATACGACGCAAAACTGACAGTTAATTGTAACGTTCAGAGCCTCTTAATGACGATGGAACACACAAATTGCGTCGCGATTCAATACATCGTCCTCCAGCCGACTTGTGTCCAAGGGTCTATAGCTGCCTCGGGCACCTTATCGTCATTCTCCTGTGAGTTTAGTTTTTCGAATACGACGCAAAACTGACAGTTAATTGTAACGTTCAGAGCCTGTTAATGATGATGGAACACACAAATTGCGTCGCGATTCAATACATCTTCCTCCAGCCGAATTGTCTCCGAGGTACTATTGCTGCCCCGGGCACCTTTGGGTCGTTCTCCTAGGAGTATAGCTTTTCGAATCCGGCTCAAAACTGACAGTTAATTGTAACGTTCAGAGCCTCTTAATGACGATGGAACACACAAATTGCGTCGCGATTCAATACATCGTCCTCCAGCCGACTTGTCTCCAATGGTCTAGTGCTGCCTCGGGCACCTTATGGTCGTTCTCCTGTGCGTCTAGATTTTCGAATCCGACGCAAAACTGACAGTTAATTGTAACGTTCAGAGCCTGTTAATGACGATGGAACACACAAATTGCGTCGCGATTCAATACATCGTCCTCCAGCCGATTTGTCTCCAAGGGTCTAGTGCTGCCTCGGGCACATTATGGTCGTTCAACTGTGAGTCTAGATTTTCGAATCCGACGCAAAACTGACAGTTAATTGTAACGTTCAGAGCCTCTTAATGACGATGGAACACACAAATTGTGGCGCGATTCAATACATCGTCCTACAGCCGCCCTGTCTCCAAGGGTCTCTTGCTGCCTCGGGCACGTTATGGTCGTTCTCCTGTGAGCCTAGTTTTCCGAAAACGACGCAAAACTGACAGTTAATTGTAACGTTCAGAGCCTCCTAATGACGATGGAAATCACAAATTGCGTCGCGATTCAATACATCGTCCTCCAGCCGACTTGTCTCCAAGGGTCTAGTGCTGCCTCGGGCCACTTATGGTCGTTCTTCTGTAAGTAGATTTTCGAATCCGACCCAAAACTGACAGTTAATTGTAACGTTCTGAGTCTGATAATGACGATGGAACACACAATTTTCGTCGCGATTCAATACATCGTCCTCCAGCCGAATTGTCTCCGTGGTACTATTGCTGCCCCGGGCACCTTTTGGTCGTTCTCCTAGGAGTATAGTTTTTCGAATCAGGCTCAAAACTGACAGTTAATTGTAACGTTCAGAGCCTCTTAATGACGATGGAACACACAAATTGCGTCGCGATTCAATACATCGTCCTCCAGCCGACTTGTCTCCAAGGGTCTATAGCTGCCTCGGGCACCTTATGGTCGTTCTCCTGTGAGTCTACATTTTCGAATCCGACGCAAAACTTACAGTTAATTGCAACGTTCAGAGCCTCTTAATGACGATGGAACACACAAATTGCGTCGCGAATCAACACATCGTCCTCCAGCCGACTTGTCTCCAACGGTCTATAGCGGCCTCGCGCACCTTATCGTCTTTCTCCTGTGAGTTTAGTTTTTCGAATACGACGCAAAACTGACAGTTAATTGTAACGTTCAGAGCCTGTTAATGACGATGGAACACACAAATTGCGTCGCGATTCAATACATCGTCCTCCAGCCGAATTGTCTCCGTGGTACTATTGCTGCCCCGGGCACCTTTTGGTCGTTCTCCTAGGAGTATAGTTTTTCGAATCAGGCTCAAAACTGACAGTTAATTGTAACGTTCAGAGCCTCTTAATGACGATGGAACACACAAATTGCGTCGCGATTCAATACATCGTCCTCCAGCCGCCTTGTCTCCAAGGGTCTAGTGCTGTCTCGGGCACCTTATGGTCGTTCTCCTGTGAGTCTAGATTTTCGAATCCGACGCAAAACTGACAGTTAATTGTAACGTTCAGAGCCTCTTAATGACGATGGAACACACAAATTGCGTCGCGATTCAATACATCGTCCTCCAGCCGACTTGTCTCCAAGGGTCTAGTGCTGCCTCGGGCACCTTATGGTCGTTCTCCTGTGAGTCTAGATTTTCGAATCCGACGCAAAACTGACAGTTAATTGTAATGTTCAGAGCCTCTTAATGACGATGGAACACACAAATTGTGGCGCGATTCAATACATCGTCCTACAGCCGCCCTGTCTCCAAGGGTCTCTTGCTGCCTCGGGTACGTTATGGTCGTTCTCCTGTGAGTCTAGTTTTCCGAAAACGACGCAAAACTGACAGTTAATTGTAACGTTCAGAGCCTGATAATGACGATGGAAATCACAAATTGCGTCGCGATTCAATACATCGTCCTCCAGCCGACTTGTCTCCAAGGGTCTAGTGCTGCCTCGGGCCACTTATGGTCGTTCTTCTGTAAGTAGATTTTCGAATCCGACCCAAAACTGACAGTTAATTGTAACTTTCAGAGCCTGATAATGACGATGGAACACACAATTTGCGTCGCGATTCAATACATCGTCCTCCAGCCGACTTGTCTCCGAGGTAGTATTGCTGTCCCGGGCACCTTTTGGTCGTTCTCCTATGAGTCTAGTTTATCGAATCAGGCGCAAAACTGACAGTTAATTGTAACGTTCAGAGCCTCTTAATGACGATGGAACACACAAATTGTGGCGCGATTCAATACATCGTCCTACAGCCGACCAGTCTCCTAGTGTGTCTTGCTGCATCGGGCACCTTATGGTCGTTCTCCTGTGAGTCTAGTTTTCCGAATACGACGCAAAACTGACAGTTAATTGTAACGTTCAGAGCCTCTTAATGACGATGGAACACACAAATTGCGTCGCGATTCAATACATCGTCCTCCAGCCGACTTGTGTCCAAGGGTCTATAGCTGCCTCGGGCACCTTATCGTCATTCTCCTGTGAGTTTAGTTTTTCGAATACGACGCAAAACTGACAGTTAATTGTAACGTTCAGAGCCTGTTAATGATGATGGAACACACAAATTGCGTCGCGATTCAATACATCTTCCTCCAGCCGAATTGTCTCCGAGGTACTATTGCTGCCCCGGGCACCTTTTGGTCGTTCTCCTAGGAGTATAGCTTTTCGAATCCGGCTCAAAACTGACAGTTAATTGTAACGTTCAGAGCCTCTTAATGACGATGGAACACACAAATTGCGTCGCGATTCAATACATCGTCCTCCAGCCGACTTGTCTCCAAGGGTCTAGTGCTGCCTCGGGCACCTTATGGTCGTTCTCCTGTGCGTCTAGATTTTCGAATCCGACGCAAAACTGACAGTTAATTGTAACGTTCAGAGCCTCTTAATGACGATGGAACACACAAATTGCATCGCGATTCAATTCATCGTCCTCCAGCCGACTTGTCTCCAAGGGTCTAGTGCTGCCTCGGGCACATTATGGTCGTTCTCCTGTGAGTCTAGATTTTCGAATCCGACGCAAAACTGACAGTTAATTGTAACGTTCAGAGCCTCTTAATGACGATGGAACACACAAATTGCGTCGCGATTCAATACATCGTCCTCCAGCCGACTTGTCTCCAAGGGTCTATAGCTGCCTCGGGCACCTTATCGTCGTTCTCCTGTGAGTCTAGTTTTCCGAAAACGACGCAAAACTGACAGTTAATTGTAATGTTCAGAGCCTGATAATGACGATGGAACACACAATTTGCGTCGCGATTCAATACATCGTCCTCCAGCCGACTTGTCTCCGAGGTACTATTGCTGTCCCGGGCACCTTTAGTTCGTTCTCCTATGAGTCAAGTTTATCGAAACAGGCGCAAAACTGACAGTTAATTGTAACGTTCAGAGCCTCTTAATGACGATGGAACACACAAATTGCGTCGCGATTCAATACTTCGTCCTCCAGCCGACTTGTCTCCAAGGGTCTAGTGCTGCCTCGGGCACCTTATGGTCGTTCTTCTGTGAGTCTAGATTTTCGAATCCGACGCAAAACTGACAGTTAATTGTAACGTTCAGAGCCTCTTAATGACGATGGAAATCACAAATTGTGGCGCGATTCAACACATCGTCCTACAGCCGACCAGTCTCCAAGTGTCTCTTGCTGCATCGGGCACCTTATGGTCGTTCTCCTGTGAGTCTATTTTTCCGAATACGACGCAAAACTGACAGTTAATTGTAACGTTCAGAGCCTGTTAATGACGATGGAACACACAAATTGCGTCGCGATTCAATACATCGTCCTCCATCCGAATTGTCTCCGAGGTACTATTGCTGCCCCGGGCACCTTTTGGTCGTTCTCCTAGGAGTATATTTTTTCGAATCCGGCGCAAAACTGACAGTTAATTGTAACGTTCAGAGCCTCTTAATGACGATGGAACACACAAATTGCGTCGCGATTCAATACACTGACCTCCAGCCGACTTGTCTCCAAGGGTCTATTGCTGCCTCGGGCACCTTATGGTCGTTCTCCTGTGAGTCTAGATTTTCGAATCCGACGCAAAACTGACAGTTAATTGTAACGTTCAGAGCCTCTTAATGACGATGGAACACACAAATTGCGTCGCGATTCAATACATCGTCCTCCAGCCGACTTGTCTCCAAGGGACTATAGCTGCCTCGGGAACCTTATCGTCGTTCTCCTGTGAGTTTAGTTTTTCGAATCCGACGCAAAACTGACAGTTAATTGTAACATTCAGAGCCTCTTAATGACGATGGAACACACAAATTGCGTCGCGATTCAATACATCGTCCTCCAGCCGAATTGTCTCCGAGGTACAATTGCTGCCCCGGGCACCTTTTGGTCGTTCTCCTAGGAGTATAGTTTTTCGAATCCGGCTCAAAACTGACAGTTAATTGTAACGTTCAGAGCCTCTTAATGACGATGGAACACACAAATTGCGTCGCGATTCAATACATCGTCCTCCAGCCGCCTTGTCTCCAAGGGTCTAGTGCTGTCTCGGGCACCTTATGGTCGTTCTCCTGTGAGTCTAGATTTTCGAATCCGACGCAAAACTGACAGTTAATTGTAACGTTCAGAGCCTCTTAATGACGATGGAACACACAAATTGCGTCGCGATTCAATACATCGTCCTCCAGCCGAATTGTCTCCAAGGGTCTAGTGCTGCCTCGGGCACCTTATGGTCGTTCTCCTGTGAGTCTAGATTTTCGAATCCGACGCAAAACTGACAGTTAATTGTAATATTCAGAGCCTCTTAATGACGACGGAACACACAAATTGTGGCGCGATTCAATACATCGTCCTACAGCCGCCCTGTCTCCAAGGGTCTCTTGCTGCCTCGGGCACGTTATGGTCGTTCTCCTGTGAGTCCAGTATTCCGAAAACGACGCAAAACTGACAGTTAATTGTAACGTTCAGAGCCTGATAATGACGATGGAACACACAATTTGCGTCGCGATTCAATACATCGTCCTCCAGCCGACTTGTCTCCGAGGTAGTAATGCTGTCCCGGGCACCTTTTGGTCGTTCTCCTAGGAGTATAGTTTTTCGAATCTGGCGCAAAACTGACAGTTAATTGTAACGTTCAGAGCCTCTTAATGACGATGGGACACACAAATTGCGTCGCGATTCAATACATCGTCCTCAAGCCGACTTGTCTCCAAGGGTCTAGTGCTGCCTCGGGCACCTTATAGTCCTTATGGTCGTTCTCCTGTGAGTCTAGATTTTCGAACCCGACGCAAAACTGACAGTTAATTGTAACGTTCAGAGCCTCTTAATGACGATGGAACACACAAATTGCGTCGCGATTCAATACTTCGTCCTCCAGGCGACTTGTCTCCAACGGTCTATAGCTGCCTCGCGCACCTTATCGTCTTTCTCCTGTGAGTTTAGTTTTTCGAATCCGACGCAAAACTGACAGTTAATTGTAACGTTCGGAGCCTCTTAATGACGATGGAACACACAAATTGCGTCGCGATTCAATACATCGTCCTACAGCCGCCCTGTCTCCAAGGGTCTCTTGCTGCCTCGGGCACGTTATGGTCGTTCTCCTGTGAGTCTAGTTTTCCGAAAACGACGCAAAACTGACAGTTAATTGTAACGTTCAGAGCCTTATAATGACGATGGAACACACAATTTGCGTCGCGATTCAATACATCGTCCTCCAGCCGACTTGTCTCCGAGGTAGTATTGCTGTCCCGGGCACCTTTTGGTCGTTCTCCTATGAGTCTAGTTTATCGAATCAGGCGCAAAACTGACAGTTAATTGTAACGTTCAGAGCCTCTTAATGACGATGTAACACACAAATTGCGTCGCGATTCAATACATCGTCCTCCAGCCGACTTGTCTCCAAGGGTCTAGCGCTGCCTCGCGCACCTTATCGTCTTTCTCCTGTGAGTTTAGTTTTTCGAATACGACGCAAAACTGACAGTTAATTGTAACGTTCAGAGCCTGTTAATGACGATGGAACACACAAATTGCGTCGCGATTCAATACATCGTCCTCCAGCCGAATTGTCTCCGTGGTACTATTGCTGCCCCGGGCACCTTTTGGTCGTTCTCCTAGGAGTATAGTTTTTCGAATCCGGCTCAAAACTGACAGTTAATTGTAACGTTCAGAGCCTCTTAATGACGATGGAACACACAAATTGCGTCGCGATTCAATACATCGTCCTCCAGCCGACTTGTCTCCGAGGTAGTATTGCTGTCCCGGGCACCTTTTGGTCGTTCTCCTATGAGTCTAGTTTATCGAATCAGGCGCAAAACTGACAGTTAATTGTAACGTTCAGAGCCTCTTAATGACGATGGAACACACAAATTGTGGCGCGATTCAATACATCGTCCTACAGCCGACCAGTGTCCTAGTGTCTCTTGCTGCATCGGGCACCTTATGGTCGTTCTCCTGTGAGTCTAGTTTTCCGAATACGACGCAAAACCGACAGTTAATTGTAACGTTCAGAGCCTCTTAATGACGATGGAACACACAAATTGCGTCGCGATTCAATACATCGTCCTCCAGCCGACTTGTGTCCAAGGGTCTATATCTGCCTCGGGCACCTTATCGTCATTCTCCTGTGAGTTTAGTTTTTCGAATACGACGCAAAACTGACAGTTAATTGTAACGTTCGGAGCCTCTTAATGACGATGGAACACACAAATTGCGTCGCGATTCAATACATCGTCCTACAGCCGCCCTGTCTCCAAGGGTCTCTTGCTGCCTCGGGCACCTTATGGTCGTTCTCCTGTGAGTCCAGTATTCCGAAAACGACGCAAAACTGACAGTTAATGGTAACGTTCAGAGCCTGATAATGACGATGAAACACACAATTTGCGTCGCGATTCAATACATCGTCCTCCAGCCGACTTGTCTCCGAGGTAGTATTGCTGTCCCGGGCACCTTTTGGTCGTTCTCCTATGAGTCTAGTTTATCGAATCAGGCGCAAAAGTGACAGTTAATTGTAACGTTCAGAGCCTCTTAATGACGATGGAACACACAAATTGTGGCGCGATTCAATACATCGTCCTACAGCCGACTTGTCTCCTAGTGTCTCTTGCTGCATCGGGCACCTTATGGTCTTTCTCCTGTGAGTCTAGTTTTCCGAATACGACGCAAAACTGACAGTTAATTGTAACGTTCAGAGCCTGTTAATGACGATGGAACACACAAATTGCGTCGCGATTCAATACATCGTCCTCCAGCCGAATTGTCTCCGAGGTACTATTGCTGCCCCGGGCACCTTTTGGTCGTTCTCCTAGGAGTATAGTTTTTCGAATCCGGCGCAAAACTGACAGTTAATTGTAACGTTCAGAGCCTCTTAATGACGGTGGAACACACAAATTGCGTCGCGATTCAATACATCGTCCTCCAGCCGACTTGTCTCCAAGGGTCTAGTGCTGCCTCGGGCACCTTATGGTCGTTCTCCTGTGAGTCTAGATTTTCGAATCCGACGCAAAACTGACAGTTAATTGTAACGTTCAGAGCCTCTTAATGACGATGGAACACACAAATTGCGTCGCGATTCAATACATCGTCCTCCAGCCGACTTGTCTCCAAGGGTCTAGTGCTGCCTCGGCCACCTTATCGTCATTCTCCTGTGAGTTTAGTTTTTCGAATACGACGCAAAACTGACAGTTAATTGTAACGTTCAGAGCCTCTTAATGACGGTGGAACACACAAATTGCGTCGCGATTAAATACATCGTCCTCCAGCCGACTTGTCTCCAAGGGTCTAGTGCTGCCGCGGGCACCTTATGGTCGTTCTCCTGTGAGTCTAGATTTTCGAATCCGACGCAAAACTGACAGTTAATTGTAACGTTCAGAGCCTCTTAATGACGATGGAACACACAAATTGCGTCGCGATCCAATACATCGTCCTCCAGCCGACTTGTCTCCAAGTGTCTAGTGCTGCCTCGGGCACCTTATGGTCGTTCTCCTGTGAGTCTAGATTTTCGAATCCGACGCAAAACTGACAGTTAATTGTAACGTTCAGAGCCTCTTAATGACGATGGAACACACAAATTGCGTCGCAATTCAATACATCGTCCTCCAGCCGACTTGTCTCCAAGGGTCTCTTGCTGCCTCGGGCACCTTATCGTCATTCTCCTGTGAGTTTAGTTTTTCGAATACGACGCAAAACTGACAGTTAATTGTAACGTTCAGAGCCTGTTAATGACGACGGAACACACAAATTGCGTCGCGATTCAATACATCGTCCTCCAGCCGAATTGTCTCCGAGGTACTATTGCTGCCCCGGGCACCTTTTGGTCGTTCTCCAAGGAGTATAGCTTTTCGAATCCGGCTCAAAACTGACAGTTAATTGTAACGTTCAGAGCCTCTTAATGACGATGGAACACACAAATTGCGTCGCGATTCAATACATCGTCCTCCAGCCGACTTGTCTCCAAGGGTCTAGTGCTACCTCGGGCACCTTATGGTCGTTCTCCTGTGAGTCTAGATTTTTGAATCCGACGCAAAACTGACAGTTAATTGTAACGTTCAGAGCCTCTTAATGACGATGGAACACACAAATTGTGGCGCGATTCAATACATCGTCCTACAGCCGCCCTGCCTCCAAGGGTCTCTTGCTGCCTCGGGCACGTTATGGTCGTTCTCCTGTGAGTCTAGTTTTCCGAAAACGACGCAAAACTGACAGTTAATTGTAACGTTCAGAGCCTTATAATGACGATGGAACACACAATTTGCGTCGCGATTCAATACATCGTCCTCCAGCCGACTTGTCTCCGAGGTAGTATTGCTGTCCCGGGCACCTTTTGGTCGTTCTCCTATGAGTCTAGTTTATCGAATCAGGAGCAAAACTGACAGTTAATTGTAACGTTCAGAGCCTCTTAATGACGATGGAACACACAAATTGCGTCGCGATTCAATACATCGTCCTCCAGCCGACTTGTCTCCAAGGGTCTAGCGCTGCCTCGGGCACCTTATGGTCGTTCTCCTGTGAGTTTAGTTTTCCGAAAACGACGCAAAACTGACAGTTAATTGTAACGTTCAGAGCCTGATAATGACGATGGAACACACAATTTGCGTCGCGATTCAATACATCGTCCTCCAGCCGACTTGTCTCCGAGGTACTATTGCTGTCCCGGGCACCTTTAGTTCGTTCTCCTATGAGTCTAGTTTATCGAAACAGGCGCAAAACTGGCAGTTAATTGTAACGTTCTGAGCCTCTTAATGACGATGGAACACACAAATTGCGTCGCGATTCAATACTTCGTCCTCCAGCCGACTTGTCTCCAAGGGTCTGGTGCTGCCTGGGGCACCTTATGGTCGTTCTTCTGTGAGTCTAGATTTTCGAATCCGACGCAAAACTGACAGTTAATTGTAACGTTCAGAGCCTCTTAATGACGATGGAACACACAAATTGTGGCGCGATTCAATACATCGTCCTACAGCCGACCAGTCTCCAAGTGTCTCTTGCTGCATCGGGCACCTTATGGTCGTTCTCCTGTGAGTCTAGATTTTCGAATCCGACGCAAAACTGACAGTTAATTGCAACGTTCAGAGCCTCTTAATGACGATGGAACACACAAATTGCGTCGCGAATCAATACATCGTCATCCAGCCGACTTCTTTCCAACGGTCTATAGCTGCCTCGCGCACCTTATCGTCTTTCTCCTGTGAGTTTAGTTTTTCGAATACGACGCAAAACTGACAGTTAATTGTAACGTTCAGAGCCTGTTAATGACGATGGAACACACAAATTGCGTCGCGATTCAATACATCGTCCTCCAGCCGAATTGTCTCCGTGGTACTATTGCTGCCCCGGGCACCTTTTGGTCGTTCTCCTAGGAGTATAGTTTTTCGAATCCGGCTCAAAACTGACAGTTAATTGTAACGTTCAGAGCCTCTTAATGACGATGGAACACACAAATTGCGTCGCGATTCAATACATCGTCCTCCAGCCGACTTGTCTCCAAGGGTCTCTTGCTGCCTCGGGACGTTATGGTCGTTCTCCTGTGAGTCTAGTTTTCCGAAAACGACGCAAAACTGACAGTTAATTGTAACGTTCAGAGCCTGATAATGACGATGGAACACACAATTAGCGTCGCGATTCAATACATCGTCGTCCAGCCGACTTGTCTCCAAGGGTCTATAGCTGCCTCGGGCACCTTATCGTCGTTCTCCTGTGAGTTTAGTTTTTCGAATCCGACGCAAAACTGACAGTTAATTGTAACGTTCGGAGCCTCTTAATGACGATGGAACACACAAATTGCGTCGCGATTCAATACATCGTCCTACAGCCGCCCTGTCTCCAAGGGTCTCTTGCTGCCTCGGGCACGTTATGGTCGTTCTCCTGTGAGTCTAGTATTCCGAAAACGACGCAAAACTGACAGTTAATTGTAACGTTCAGAGCCTGATAATGACGATGGAACACACAATTTGCGTCGCGATTCAATACATCGTCCTCCAGCCGACTTGTCTCCGAGGTAGTATTGCTGTCCCGGGCACCTTTTGGTCGTTCTCCTATGAGTCTAGTTTATCGAATCAGGCGCAAAACTGACAGTTAATTGTAACGTTCAGAGCCTCTTAATGACGATGGAACACACAAATTGTGGCGCGATTCAATACATCGTCCTACAGCCGACCAGTCTCCTAGTGTCTCTTGCTGCATCGGGCACCTTATGGTCGTTCTCCTGTGAGTCTAGTTTTCCGAATACGACGCAAAACTGACAGTTAATTGTAACGTTCAGAGCCTGTTAATGACGATGGAACACACAAATTGCGTCGCGATTCAATACATCGTCCTCCAGCCGAATTGTCTCCGAGGTACTATTGCTGCCCCGGGCACCTTTTGGTCGTTCTCCTAGGAGTATAGTTTTTCGAATCCGGCTCAAAACTGACAGTTAATTGTAACGTTCAGAGCCTCTTAAGGACGATGGAACACACAAATTGCGTCGCGATTCAATACATCGTCCTCCAGCCGACTTGTCTCCAAGGGTCTAGTGCTGTCTCGGGCACCTTATGGTCATTCTCCTGTGAGTCTAGATTTTCGAATCCGACTCAAAACTGACAGTTAATTGTAACGTTCAGAGCCTCTTAATGACGATGGAACACACAAATTGCGTCGCGATTCAATACATCGTCCTCCAGCCGACTTGTCTCCAAGGGTCTAGTGCTGCCTCGGGCACCTTATGGTCGTTCTACTGTGAGTCTAGATTTTCGAATCCGACGCAAAACTGACAGTTAATTGTAATGTTCAGAGCCTCTTAATGACGATGGAACACACAAATTGTGCCGCGATTCAATACATCGTCCTACAGCCGCCCTGTCTCCAAGGGTCTCTTGCTGCTCGGGACGTTATGGTCGTTCTCCTGTGAGTCTAGTTTACCGAAAACGACGCAAAACTGACAGTTAATTGTAACGTTCAGAGCCTGTTAATGACGATGGAACACACAAATTGCGTCGCGATTCAATACATCGTCCTCCAGCCGAATTGTCTCCGAGGTACTACTGCTGCCCCGGGCACCTTTTGGTCGTTCTCCTAGGAGTATAGTTTTTCGAATCCGGCGCATAACTGACAGTTAATTGTAACGTTCAGAGCCTCTTAATGACGGTGGAACACACAAATTGCGTCGCGATTCAATACATCGTCCTCCAGCCGACTTGTCTCCAAGGGTCTAGTGCTGCCTCGGGCACCTTATGGTCGTTCTCCTGTGAGTCTAGATTTTCGAATCCGACGCAAAACTGACAGTTAATTGTAACGTTCAGAGCCTCTTAATGACGATGGAACACACAAATTGCGTCGCGATTCAATACATCGTCCTACAGCCGCCCTGTCTCCAAGGGTCTCTTGCTGCCTCGGGCACGTTATGGTCGTTCTCCTGTGAGTCTAGTATTCCGAAAACGACGCAAAACTGACAGTTAATTGTAACGTTCAGGGCCTGATAATGACGATGGAACACACAATTTGCGTCGCGATTCAATACATCGTCCTCCAGCCGACTTGTCTCCGAGGTAGTATTGCTGTCCCGGGCACCTTTTGGTCGTTCTCCTATGAGTCTAGTTTATCGAATCAGGCGCAAAACTGACAATTGTAACGTTCAGAGCCTCTTAATGACGATGGAACACACAAATTGTGGCGCGATTCAATACATCGTCCTACAGCCGACCAGTCTCCTAGTGTCTCTTGCTGCATCGGGCACCTTATGGTCGTTCTCCTGTGAGTCTAGTTTTCCGAATACGACGCAAAACTGACAGTTAATTGTAACGTTCAGAGCCTGTTAATGACGATGGAACACACAAATTGCGTCGCGATTCAATACATCGTCCTCCAGCCGAATTGTCTCCGAGGTACTATTGCTGCCCCGGGCACCTTTTGGTCGTTCTCCTAGGAGTATAGTTTTTCGAATCCGGCGCATAACTGACAGTTAATTGTAACGTTCAGAGCCTCTTAATGACGGTGGAACACACAAATTGCGTCGCGATTCAATACATCGTCCTCCAGCCGACTTGTCTCCAAGGGTCTAGTGCTGCCTCGGGCACCTTATGGTCGTTCTCCTGTGAGTCTAGATTTTCGAATCCGACGCAAAACTGACAGTTAATTGTAACGTTCAGAGCCTCTTAATGACGATGGAACACACAAATTGCGTCGCGATTCAATACATTGTCCTCCAACCGACTTGTCTCCAAGGGTCTATAGCTGCCTCGGGCACCTTATCGTCATTCTCCTATGAGTTTAGTTTTTCGAATAAGACGCAAAACTGACAGTTAATTGTAACGTTCAGAGCCTCTTAATGACGGTGGAACACACAAATTGCGTCGCGATTCAATACATCGTCCTCCAGCCGACTTGTCTCCAAGGTTCTAGTGCTGCCTCGGGCACCTTATGGTCGTTCTCCTGTGAGTCTAGATTTTCGAATCCGACGCAAAACTGACAGTTAATTGTAACGTTCAGAGCCTCTTAATGACGATGGAACACACAAATTGCGTCGCGATTCAATACATCGTCCTCCAGCCGACTTGTCTCCAAGGGTCTAGTGCTGCCTCGGGCACCTTATGGTCGTTCTCCTGTGAGTCTAGATTTTCGAATCCGACGCAAAACTGACAGTTAATTGTAAGGTTCAGAGCCTCTTAATGACGATGGAACACACAAATTGCGTCGCGATTCAATACATCGTCCTCCAGCCGACTTGTCTCCAAGGGTCTCTTGCTGCCTCGGGCACCTTATCGTCATTCTCCTGTGAGTTTAGTTTTTCGAATACGACGCAAAACTGACAGTTAATTGTAACGTTCAGAGCCTCTTAATGACGACGGAACACACAAATTGCGTCGCGATTCAATACATCGTCCTCCAGCCGAATTGTCTCCGAGGTACTATTGCTGCCCCGGGCACCTTTTGGTCGTTCTCCAAGGAGTATAGCTTTTCGAATCCGGCTCAAAACTGACAGTTAATTGTAACGTTCAGAGCCTCTTAATGACGATGGAACACACAAATTGCGTCGCGATTCAATACATCGTCCTCCAGCCGACTTGTCTCCAAGGGTCTAGTGCTGCCTCGGGCACCTTATGGTCGTTCTCCTGTGAGTCTAGATTTTCGAATCCGACGCAAAACTGACAGTTAATTGTAACGTTCAGAGCCTCTTAATGACGATGGAACACACAAATTGCGTCGCGATTCAATACATCGTCCTCCAGCCGACTTGTCTCCAAGGGTCTAGTGCTGCCTCGGGCACCTTATGGTCGTTCTCCTGTGAGTCTAGATTTTCGAATCCGACGCAAAACTGACAGTTAATTGTAAGGTTCAGAGCCTCTTAATGACGATGGAACACACAAATTGCGTCGCGATTCAATACATCGTCCTCCAGCCGACTTGTCTCCAAGGGTCTCTTGGTGCCTCGGGCACCTTATCGTCATTCTCCTGTGAGTTTAGTTTCTCGAATCCGGCTCAAAACTGACAGTTAATTGTAACGTTCAGAGCCTCTTAATGACGATGGAACACACAAATTGCGTCGCGATTCAATACATCGTCCTCCAGCCGACTTGTCTCCAAGGGTCTATAGCTGCCTCGGGCACCTTATCGTCGTTCTCCTGTGAGTTTAGTTTTTCGAATCCGACGCAAAACTGACAGTTAATTGTAACGTTCGGAGCCTCTTAATGACGATGGAACACACAAATTGCGTCGCGATTCAATACATCGTCCTACAGCCGCCCTGTCTCCAAGGGTCTCTTGCTGCCTCGGGCACGTTATGGTCGTTCTCCTGTGAGTCTAGTATTCCGAAAACGACGCAAAACTGACAGTTAATTGTAACGTTCAGAGCCTGATAATGACGATGGAACACACAATTTGCGTCGCGATTCAATACATCGTCCTCCAGCCGACTTGTCTCCGAGGTAGTATTGCTGTCCCGGGCACCTTTTGGTCGTTCTCCTATGAGTCTAGTTTATCGAATCAGGCGCAAAACTGACAGTTAATTGTAACGTTCAGAGCCTCTTAATGACGATGGAACACACAAATTGTGGCGCGATTCAATACATCGTCCTACAGCCGACCAGTCTCCTAGTGTCTCTTGCTGCATCGGGCACCTTATGGTCGTTCTCCTGTGAGTCTAGTTTTCCGAATACGACGCAAAACTGACAGTTAATTGTAACGTTCAGAGCCTGTTAATGACGATGGAACACACAAATTGCGTCGCGATTCAATACATCGTCCTCCAGCCAAATTGTCTCCGAGGTACTATTGCTGCCCCGGGCACCTTTTGGTCGTTCTTCTAGGAGTATAGTTTTTCGAATCCGGCGCAAAACTGACAGTTAATTGTAACGTTCAGAGCCTCTTAATGACGGTGGAACACACAAATTGCGTCGCGATTCAATACATCGTCCTCCAGCCGACTTGTCTCCAAGGGTCTAGTGCTGCCTCGGGCACCTTATGGTCGTTCTCCTGTGAGTCTAGATTTTCGAATCCGACGCAAAACTGACAGTTAATTGTAACGTTCAGAGCCTCTTAATGACGATGGAACACACAAATTGCGTCGCGATTCAATACATTGTCCTCCAGCCGACTTGTCTCCAAGGGTCTATAGCTGCCTCGGGCACCTTATCGTCATTCTCCTATGAGTTTAGTTTTTCGAATACGACGCAAAACTGACAGTTAATTGTAACGTTCAGAGCCTCTTAATGACGGTGGAACACACAAATTGCGTCGCGATTCAATACATCGTCCTCCAGCCGACTTGTCTCCAAGGTTCTAGTGCTGCCTCGGGCACCTTATGGTCGTTCTCCTGTGTGTCTAGATTTTCGAATCCGACGCAAAACTGACAGTTAATTGTAACGTTCAGAGCCTCTTAATGACGATGGAACACACAAATTGCGTCGCGATTCAATACATCGTCCTCCAGCCGACTTGTCTCCAAGGGTCTAGTGCTGCCTCGGGCACCTTATGGTCGTTCTCCTGTGAGTCTAGATTTTCGAATCCGACGCAAAACTGACAGTTAATTGTAACGTTCAGAGCCTCTTAATGACGATGGAACACACAAATTGTGGCGCGATTCAATACATCGTCCTACAGCCGCCCTGTCTCCAAGGGTCTCTTGCTGCCTCGGGCACGTTATGGTCGTTCTCCTGTGAGTCTAGTTTTCCGAAAACGACGCAAAACTGACAGTTAATTGTAACGTTCAGAGCCTGATAATGACGATGGAACACACAATTTGCGTCGCGATTCAATACATCGTCCTCCAGCCGACTTGTCTCCGAGGTAGTATTGCTGTCCCGGGCACCTTTTGGTCGTTCTCCTATGAGTCTAGTATATCGAATCAGGCGCAAAACTGACAGTTAATTGTAACGTTCAGAGCCTCTTAATGACGATGGAACACACAAATTGCGTCGCGATTCAATACTTCGTCCTCCAGCCGACTTGTCTCCAAGGGTCTAGTGCTGCCTCGGGCCCCTTATGGTCGTTCTTCTGTGAGTCTAGATTTTCGAATCCGACGCAAAACTGACAGTTAATTGTAACGTTCTGTGCCTGATAATGACGATGGAACACACAATTTTCGTCGCGATTCAATACATCGTCCTCCAGCCGAATTGTCTCCAAGGGTCTATTGCTGCCTCGGGCACCTTATGGTCGTTCTCCTGTGAGTCTACATTTTCGAATCCGACGCAAAACTGACAGTTAATTGTAACGTTCAGAGCCTGTTAATGACGATGGAACACACAAATTGCGTCGCGATTCAATACATCGTCCTCCAGCCGACTTGTCTCCAAGGGTCTAGTGCTGCCTCGGGCACCTTATGGACGTTCTCCTGTGAGTCTAGATTTTCGAATCCGACGCAAAACTGACAGTTAATTGTAACGTTCAGAGCCTCTTAATGACGATGGAACACACAAATTGCGTCGCGATTCAATACATCGTCCTCCAGCCGACTTGTCTCCAAGGGTCTCTTGCTGCCTCGGGCACCTTATCGACATTCTCCTGTGAGTTTAGTTTTTCGAATACGACGCAAAACTGACAGTTAATTGTAACGTTCAGAGCCTGTTAATGACGACAGAACACAAAAATTGCGTCGCGATTCAATACATCGTCCTCCAGCCGAATTGTCTCCGAGGTACTATTGCTGCCCCGGGCAACTTTTGGTCGTTCTCCAAGGAGTATAGCTTTTCGAATCCGGCTCAAAACTGACAGTTAATTGTAACGTTCAGAGCCTCTTAATGACGATGGAACACACAAATTGCGTCGCGATTCAATACATCGTCCTCCAGCCGACTTGTCTCCAAGGGTCTAGTGCTGCCTCGGGCACCTTATGGTCGTTCTCCTGTGAGTCTAGATTTTCGAATCCGACGCAAAACTGACAGTTAATTGTAACGTTCAGAGCCTCTTAATGACGATGGAACACACAAATTGTGGCGCGATTCAATACATCGTCCTACAGCCGCCCTGTCTCCAAGGGTCTCTTGCTGCCTCGGGCACGTTATGGTCGTTCTCCTGTGAGTCTAGTTTTCCGAAAACGACGCAAAACTGACAGTTAATTGTAACGTTCAGAGCCTTATAATGACGATGGAACACACAATTTGCGTCGCGATTCAATACATCGTCCTCCAGCCGACTTGTCTCCGAGGTAGTATTGCTGTCCCGGGCACCTTTTGGTCGTTCTCCTATGAGTCTAGTTTATCGAATCAGGCGCAAAACTGACAGTTAATTGTAACGTTCAGAGCCTCTTAATGACGATGGAACACACAAATTGCGTCGCGATTCAATACATCGTCCTCCAGCCGACTTGTCTCCAAGGGTCTGGTGCTGCCTGGGGCACCTTATGGTCGTTCTTCTGTGAGTCTAGATTTTCGAATCCGACGCAAATTGACAGTTAATTGTAACGTTCAGAGCCTCTTAATCACGATGGAACACACAAATTGTGGCGCGATTCAATACATCGTCCTACAGCCGACCAGTCTCCAAGTGTCTCTTGCTGCATCGG
Source organism: Schistocerca nitens (assembly GCF_023898315.1). Lineage (NCBI taxonomy): Eukaryota > Metazoa > Arthropoda > Insecta > Orthoptera > Acrididae > Schistocerca > Schistocerca nitens. Next base: position 233,818,002 of record NC_064623.1, on the reverse strand, counting down.
GCACCTTATGGTCGTTCTCCTGTGAGTCTAGTTTTCCGAATACGACGCAAAACTGACAGTTAATTGTAACCTTCAGAGCCTGTTAATGACGATGGAACACACAAATTGCGTCGCGATTCAATACATCGTCCTCCAGCCGAATTGTCTCCGAGGTACTATTGCTGCCCCGGGCACCTTTTGGTCGTTCTCCTAGGAGTATAGTTTTTCGAATCCGGCGCAAAACTGACAGTTAATTGTAACGTTCAGAGCCTCTTAATGACGATGGAACACACAAATTGCGTCGCAAATCAATACATCGACCTCCAGCCGACTTGTCTCCGAGGGTCTATTGCTGCCTCGGGCACCTTATGGTCGTTCTCCTGTGAGTCTAGATTTTCGAATCCGACGCAAAACTGACAGTTAATTGTAACGTTCAGAGCCTCTTAATGACGATGGAACACACAAATTGCGTCGCGATTCAATACATCGTCCTCCAGCCGACTTGTCTCCAAGGGACTATAGCTGCCTCGGGCACCTTATCGTCGTTCTCCTGTGAGTTTAGTTTTTCGAATCCGACGCAAAACTGACAGTTAATTGTAACATTCAGAGCCTCTTAATGACGATGGAACACACAAATTGCGTCGCGATTCAATACATCGTCCTCCAGCCGAATTGTCTCCGAGGTACTATTGCTGCCCCGGGCACCTTTTGGTCGTTCTCCTAGGAGTATAGTTTTTCGAATCCGGCGCAAAACTGACAGTTAATTGTAACGTTCAGAGCCTCTTAATGACGATGGAACACACAAATTGCGTCGCGTTTCAATACATCGACCTCCAGCCGACTTATCTCCAAGGGTCTAGTGCTACCTCGGGCACCTTATGGTCGTTCTCCTGTGAGTCTAGATTTTCGAATCCGACGCAAAACTGACAGTTAATTGCAACGTTCAGGGCCTCTTAATGACGATGGAACACACAAATTGCGTCGCGAATCAATACATCGTCCTCCAGCCGACTTGTCTCCAACGGTCTATAGCTGCCTCGGGCACCTTATCGTCATTCTCCTGTGAGTTTAGTTTTTCGAATACGACGCAAAACTGACAGTTAATTGTAACGTTCAGAGCCTGTTAATGACGACGGAACACACAAATTGCGTCGCGATTCTATACATCGTCCTCCAGCCGAATTGTCTCCGAGGTACTATTGCTGCCCCGGGCACCTTTTGGTCGTTCTCCAAAGAGTATAGCTTTTCGAATCCGGCTCAAAACTGACAGTTAATTGTAACGTTCAGAGCCTCTTAATGACGATGGAACACACAAATTGCGTCGCGATTCAATACATCGTCCTCCAGCCGGATTGTCTCCAAGGGTCTAGTGCTGCCTCGGGCACCTTATGGTCGTTCTCCTGTGAGTCTAGATTTTCGAATCCGACGCAAAACTGACAGTTAATTGTAACGTTCAGAGCCTCTTAATGACGATGGAACACACAAATTGTGGCGCGATTCAATACATCGTCCTACAGCCGCCCTGTCTCCAAGGGTCTCTTGCTGCCTCGGGCACGTTATGGTCGTTCTCCTGTGAGTCTAGTTTTCCGAAAACGACGCAAAACTGACAGTTAATTGTAACGTTCTGAGCCTCTTAATGACGATGGAACACACAAATTGCGTCGCGATTCAATACTTCGTCCTCCAGCCGACTTGTCTCCAAGGGTCTGGTGCTGCCTGGGGCACCTTATGGTCGTTCTTCTGTGAGTCTAGATTTTCGAATCCGACGCAAATTGACAGTTAATTGTAACGTTCAGAGCCTCTTAATGACGATGGAACACACAAATTGTGGCGCGATTCAATACATCGTCCTACAGCCGACCAGTCTCCAAGTGTCTCTTGCTGCATCGGGCACCTTATGGTCGTTCTCCTGTGAGTCTAGTTTTCCGAATACGACGCAAAACTGACAGTTAATTGTAACCTTCAGAGCCTGTTAATGACGATGAAACACACAAATTGCGTCGCGATTCAATACATCGTCCTCCAGCCGAATTGTCTCCGAGGTACTATTGCTGCCCCGGGCACCTTTTGGTCGTTCTCCTAGGAGTATAGTTTTTCGAATCCGGCGCAAAACTGACAGTTAATTGTAACGTTCAGAGCCTCTTAATGACGATGGAACACACAAATTGCGTCGCGATTCAATACATCGACCTCCAGCCGACTTGTCTCCGAGGGTCTATTGCTGCCTCGGGCACCTTATGGTCGTTCTCCTGTGAGTCTAGATTTTCGAATCCGACGCAAAACTGACAGTTAATTGTAACGTTCAGAGCCTCTTAATGACGATGGAACACACAAATTGCGTCGCGATTCAATACATCGTCCTCCAGCCGACTTGTCTCCAAGGGACTATAGCTGCCTCGGGCACCTTATCGTCGTTCTCCTGTGAGTTTAGTTTTTCGAATCCGAAGCAAAACTGACAGTTAATTGTAACATTCAGAGCCTCTTAATGACGATGGAACACACAAATTGCGTCGCGATTCAATACATCGTCCTCCAGCCGAATTATCTCCGAGGTACTATTGCTGCCCCGGGCACCTTTTGGTCGTTCTCCTAGGAGTATAGTTTTTCGAATCCGGCGCAAAACTGACAGTTAATTGTAACGTTCAGAGCCTCTTAATGACGATGGAACACACAAATTGCGTCGCGATTCAATACATCGACCTCCAGCCGACTTATTTCCAAAGGTCTAGTGCTGCCTCGGGCACCTTATGGTCGCTCTCCTGTGAGTCTAGATTTTCGAATCCGACGCAAAACTGACAGTTAATTGCAACGTTCAGAGCCTCTTAATGACGATGGAACACACAAATTGCGTCGCGAATCAATACATCGTCCTCCAGCCGACTTGTCTCCAACGGTCTATAGCTGCCTCGCGCACCTTATCGTCTTTCTCCTGTGAGTTTAGTTTTTCGAATACGACGCAAAACTGACAGTTAATTGTAACGTTCAGAGCCTGTTAATGACGATGGAACACACAAATTGCGTCGCGATTCAATACATCGTCCTCCAGCCGAATTGTCTCCGTGGTACTATTGCTGCCCCGGGCACCTTTTGGTCGTTCTCCTAGGAGTATAGTTTTTCGATTCCGGCTCAAAACTGACAGTTAATTGTAACGTTCAGAGCCTCTTAATGACGATGGAACACACAAATTGCGTCGCGATTCAATACATCGTCCTCCAGCCGACTTGTCTCCAAGGGTCTAGTGCTGTCTCGGGCACCTTATGGTCGTTCTCCTGTGAGTCTAGATTTTCGAATCCGACGCAAAACTGACAGTTAATTGTAACGTTCAGAGCCTCTTAATGACGATGGAACACACAAATTGCGTCGCGATTCAATACATCGTCCTCCAGCCGACTTGTCTCCAAGGGTCTATAGCTGCCTCGGGCACCTTATCGTCGTTCTCCTGTGAGTTTAGTTTTTCGAATCCGACGCAAAACTGACAGTTAATTGTAACGTTCGGAGCCTCTTAATGACGATGGAACACACAAATTGCGTCGCGATTCAATACATCGTCCTACAGCCGCCCTGTCTCCAAGGGTCTCTTGCTGCCTCGGGCACGTTATGGTCGTTCTCCTGTGAGTCTAGTTTTCCGAAAACGACGCAAAACTGACAGTTAATTGTAACGTTCAGAGCCTGATAATGACGATGGAACACACAATTTGCGTCGCGATTCAATACATCGACCTCCAGCCGACTTATCTCCAAGGGTCTAGTGCTACCTCGGGCACCTTATGGTCGTTCTCCTGTGAGTCTAGATTTTCGAATCCGACGCAAAACTGACAGTTAATTGCAACGTTCAGGGCCTCTTAATGACGATGGAACACACAAATTGCGTCGCGAATCAATACATCGTCCTCCAGCCGACTTGTCTCCAACGGTCTATAGCTGCCTCGGGCACCTTATCGTCATTCTCCTGTGAGTTTAGTTTTTCGAATACGACGCAAAACTGACAGTTAACTGTAACGTTCAGAGCCTGTTAATGACGACGGAACACACAAATTGCGTCGCGATTCTATACATCGTCCTCCAGCCGAATTGTCTCCGAGGTACTATTGCTGCCCCGGGCACTTTTGGTCGTTCTCCAAAGAGTATAGCTTTTCGAATCCGGCTCAAAACTGACAGTTAATTGTAACGTTCAGAGCCTCTTAATGACGATGGAACACACAAATTGCGTCGCGATTCAATACATCGTCCTCCAGCCGGATTGTCTCCAAGGGTCTAGTGCTGCCTCGGGCACCTTATGGTCGTTCTCCTGTGAGTCTAGATTTTCGAATCCGACGCAAAACTGACAGTTAATTGTAACGTTCAGAGCCTCTTAATGACGATGGAACACACAAATTGTGGCGCGATTCAATACATCGTCCTACAGCCGCCCTGTCTCCAAGGGTCTCTTGCTGCCTCGGGCACGTTATGGTCGTTCTCCTGTGAGTCTAGTTTTCCGAAAACGACGCAAAACTGACAGTTAATTGTAACGTTCAGAGCCTTATAATGACGATGGAACACACAATTTGCGTAGCGATTCAATACATCGTCCTCCAGCCGACTTGTCTCCGAGGTACTATTGCTGTCCCGGGCACCTTTAGTTCGTTCTCCTATGAGTCTAGTTTATCGAAATAGGCGCAAAACTGACAGTTAATTGTAACGTTCTGAGCCTCTTAATGACGATGGAACACACAAATTGCGTCGCGATTCAATACTTCGTCCTCCAGCCGACTTGTCTCCAAGGGTCTGGTGCTGCCTGGGGCACCTTATGGTCGTTCTTCTGTGAGTCTAGATTTTCGAATCCGACGCAAATTGACAGTTAATTGTAACGTTCAGAGCCTCTTAATGACGATGGAACACACAAATTGTGGCGCGATTCAATACATCGTCCTACAGCCGACCAGTCTCCAAGTGTCTCTTGCTGCATCGGGCACCTTATGGTCGTTCTCCTGTGAGTCTAGTTTTCCGAATACGACGCAAAACTGACAGTTAATTGTAACCTTCAGAGCCTGTTAATGACGATGGAACACACAAATTGCGTCGCGATTCAATACATCGTCCTCCAGCCGAATTGTCTCCGAGGTACTATTGCTGCCCCGGGCACCTTTTGGTCGTTCTCCTAGGAGTATAGTTTTTCGAATCCGGCGCAAAACTGACAGTTAATTGTAACGTTCAGAGCCTCTTAATGACGATGGAACACACAAATTGCGTCGCGATTCAATACATCGACCTCCAGCCGACTTGTCTCCGAGGGTCTATTGCTGCCTCGGGCACCTTATGGTCGTTCTCCTGTGAGTCTAGATTTTCGAATCCGACGCAAAACTGACAGTTAATTGTAACGTTCAGAGCCTCTTAATGACGATGGAACACACAAATTGCGTCGCGATTCAATACATCGTCCTCCAGCCGACTTGTCTCCAAGGGACTATAGCTGCCTCGGGCACCTTATCGTCGTTCTCCTGTGAGTTTAGTTTTTCGAATCCGACGCAAAACTGACAGTTAATTGTAACATTCAGAGCCTCTTAATGACGATGGAACACACAAATTGCGTCGCGATTCAATACATCGTCCTCCAGCCGAATTATCTCCGAGGTACTATTGCTGCCCCGGGCACCTTTTGGTCGTTCTCCTAGGAGTATAGTTTTTCGAATCCGGCGCAAAACTGACAGTTAATTGTAACGTTCAGAGCCTCTTAATGACGATGGAACACACAAATTGCGTCGCGATTCAATACATCGACCTCCAGCCGACTTATTTCCAAAGGTCTAGTGCTGCCTCGGGCACCTTATGGTCGCTCTCCTGTGAGTCTAGATTTTCGAATCCGACGCAAAACTGACAGTTAATTGCAACGTTCAGAGCCTCTTAATGACGATGGAACACACAAATTGCGTCGCGAATCAATACATCGTCCTCCAGCCGACTTGTCTCCAACGGTCTATAGCTGCCTCGCGCACCTTATCGTCGTTCTCCTGTGAGTTTAGTTTTTCGAATACGACGCAAAACTGACAGTTAATTGTAACGTTCAGAGCCTGTTAATGACGATGGAACACACAAATTGCGTCGCGATTCAATACATCGTCCTCCAGCCGAATTGTCTCCGTGGTACTATTGCTGCCCCGGGCACCTTTTGGTCGTTCTCCTAGGAGTATAGTTTTTCGATTCCGGCTCAAAACTGACAGTTAATTGTAACGTTCAGAGCCTCTTAATGACGATGGAACACACAAATTGCGTCGCGATTCAATACATCGTCCTCCAGCCGACTTGTCTCCAAGGGTCTAGTGCTGTCTCGGGCACCTTATGGTCGTTCTCCTGTGAGTCTAGATTTTCGAATCCGATGCAAAACTGACAGTTAATTGTAACGTTCAGAGCCTCTTAATGACGATGGAACACACAAATTGCGTCGCGATTCAATACATCGTCCTCCAGCCGACTTGTCTCCAAGGGTCTATAGCTGCCTCGGGCACCTTATCGTCGTTCTCCTGTGAGTTTAGTTTTTCGAATCCGACGCAAAACTGACAGTTAATTGTAACGTTCGGAGCCTCTTAATGACGATGGAACACACAAATTGCGTCGCGATTCAATACATCGTCCTACAGCCGCCCTGTCTCCAAGGGTCTCTTGCTGCCTCGGGCACGTTATGGTCGTTCTCCTGTGAGTCTAGTTTTCCGAAAACGACGCAAAACTGACAGTTAATTGTAACGTTCAGAGCCTGATAATGACGATGGAACACACAATTTGCGTCGCGATTCAATACATCGTCCTCCAGCCGACTTGTCTCCAAGGGTCTATAGCTGCCTCGGGCACCTTATCGTCGTTCTCCTGTGAGTTTAGTTTTTCGAATCCGACGCAAAACTGACAGTTAATTGTAACGTTCGGAGCCTCTTAATGACGATGGAACACACAAATTGCGTCGCGATTCAATACATCGTCCTACAGCCGCCCTGTCTCCAAGGGTCTCTTGCTGCCTCGGGCACGTTATGGTCGTTCTCCTGTGAGTCTAGTATTCCGAAAACGACGCAAAACTGACAGTTAATTGTAACGTTCAGAGCCTGATAATGACGATGGAACACACAATTTGCGTCGCGATTCAATACATCGTCCTCCAGCCGACTTGTCTCCGAGGTAGTATTGCTGTCCCGGGCACCTTTTGGTCGTTCTCCTATGAGTCTAGTTTATCGAATCAGGCGCAAAACTGACAGTTAATTGTAACGTTCAGAGCCTCTTAATGACGATGGAACACACAAATTGTGGCGCGATTCAATACATCGTCCTACAGCCGACCAGTCTCCTAGTGTCTCTTGCTGCATCGGGCACCTTATGGTCGTTCTCCTGTGAGTCTAGTTTTCCGAATACGACGCAAAACTGACAGTTAATTGTAACGTTCAGAGCCTGTTAATGACGATGGAACACACAAATTGCGTCGCGATTCAATACATCGTCCTCCAGCCGAATTGTCTCCGAGGTACTATTGCTGCCCCGGGCACCTTTTGGTCGTTCTCCTAGGAGTATAGTTTTTCGAATCCGGCGCAAAACTGACAGTTAATTGTAACGTTCAGAGCCTCTTAATGACGGTGGAACACACAAATTGCGTCGCGATTCAATACATCGTCCTCCAGCCGACTTGTCTCCAAGGGTCTAGTGCTGCCTCGGGCACCTTATGGTCGTTCTCCTGTGAGTCTAGATTTTCGAATCCGACGCAAAACTGACAGTTAATTGTAACGTTCAGAGCCTCTTAATGACGGTGGAACACACAAATTGCGTCGCGATTCAATACATCGTCCTCCAGCCGACTTGTCTCCAAGGGTCTAGTGCTGCCTCGGGCACCTTATGGTCGTTCTCCTGTGAGTCTAGATTTTCGAATCCGACGCAAAACTAACAGTTAATTGTAACGTTCAGAGCCTCTTAATGACGATGGAACACACAAATTGCGTCGCGATTCAATACATCGTCCTCCAGCCGACTTGTCTCCAAGGGTCTATAGCTGCCTCGGGCACCTTATCGTCATTCTCCTATGAGTTTAGTTTTTCGAATACGACGCAAAACTGACAGTTAATTGTAACGTTCAGAGCCTCTTAATGACGATGGAACACACAAATTGCGTCGCGATTCAATACATCGTCCTCCAGCCGACTTGTCTCCAAGGGTCTAGTGCTGCCTCGGGCACCTTATGGTCGTTCTCCTGTGAGTCTAGATTTTCGAATCCGACGCAAAACTGACAGTTAATTGTAACGTTCAGAGCCTCTTAATGACGATGGAACACACAAATTGCGTCGCGATTCAATACATCGTCCTCCAGCCGACTTGTCTCCAAGGGTCTAGTGCTGCCTCGGGCAGCTTATGGTCGTTCTCCTGTGAGTCTACATTTTCGAATCCGACGCAAAACTGACAGTTAATTGTAATGTTCAGAGCCTCTTAATGACGATGGAACACACAAATTGTGGCGCGATTCAATACATCGTCCTACAGCCGCCCTGTCTCCAAGGGTCTCTTGCTGCCTCGGGCACGTTATGGTCGTTCTCCTGTGAGTCTAGTTTTCCGAAAACGACGCAAAACTGACAGTTAATTGTAACGTTCAGAGCCTGATAATGACGATGGAACACACAATTTGCGTCGCGATTCAATACATCGTCCTCCAGCCGACTTGTCTCCAAGGGTCTATAGCTGCCTCGGGCACCTTATCGTCGTTCTCCTGTGAGTTTAGTTTTTCGAATCCGACGCAAAACTGACAGTTAATTGTAACGTTCGGAGCCTCTTAATGACGATGGAACACACAAATTGCGTCGCGATTCAATACATCGTCCTACAGCCGCCCTGTCTCCAAGGGTCTCTTGCTGCCTCGGGCACGTTATGGTCGTTCTCCTGTGAGTCTAGTATTCCGAAAACGACGCAAAACTGACAGTTAATTGTAACGTTCAGAGCCTGATAATGACGATGGAACACACAATTTGCGTCGCGATTCAATACATCGTCCTCCAGCCGACTTGTCTCCGAGGTAGTATTGCTGTCCCGGGCACCTTTTGGTCGTTCTCCTATGAGTCTAGTTTATCGAATCAGGCGCAAAACTGACAGTTAATTGTAACGTTCAGAGCCTCTTAATGACGATGGAACACACAAATTGCGTCGCGATTCAATACATCGTCCTCCAGCCGACTTGTCTCCAAGGGTCTAGTGCTGCCTCGGGCACCTTATGGTCGTTCTCCTGTGAGTCTAGATTTTCGAATCCGACGCAAAACTAACAGTTAATTGTAACGTTCAGAGCCTCTTAATGACGATGGAACACACAAATTGCGTCGCGATTCAATACATCGTCCTCCAGCCGACTTGTCTCCAAGGGTCTATAGCTGCCTCGGGCACCTTATCGTCATTCTCCTATGAGTTTAGTTTTTCGAATACGACGCAAAACTGACAGTTAATTGTAACGTTCAGAGCCTCTTAATGACGATGGAACACACAAATTGCGTCGCGATTCAATACATCGTCCTCCAGCCGACTTGTCTCCAAGGGTCTAGTGCTGCCTCGGGCACCTTATGGTCGTTCTCCTGTGAGTCTAGATTTTCGAATCCGACGCAAAACTGACAGTTAATTGTAACGTTCAGAGCCTCTTAATGACGATGGAACACACAAATTGCGTCGCGATTCAATACATCGTCCTCCAGCCGACTTGTCTCCAAGGGTCTAGTGCTGCCTCGGGCAGCTTATGGTCGTTCTCCTGTGAGTCTACATTTTCGAATCCGACGCAAAACTGACAGTTAATTGTAATGTTCAGAGCCTCTTAATGACGATGGAACACACAAATTGTGGCGCGATTCAATACATCGTCCTACAGCCGCCCTGTCTCCAAGGGTCTCTTGCTGCCTCGGGCACGTTATGGTCGTTCTCCTGTGAGTCTAGTTTTCCGAAAACGACGCAAAACTGACAGTTAATTGTAACGTTCAGAGCCTGATAATAACGATGGAACACACAATTTGCGTCGCGATTCAATACATCGTCCTCCAGCCGACTTGTCTCCAAGGGTCTATAGCTGCCTCGGGCACCTTATCGTCGTTCTCCTGTGAGTTTAGTTTTTCGAATCCGACGCAAAACTGACAGTTAATTGTAACGTTCGGAGCCTCTTAATGACGATGGAACACACAAATTGCGTCGCGATTCAATACATCGTCCTACAGCCGCCCTGTCTCCAAGGGTCTCTTGCTGCCTCGGGCACGTTATGGTCGTTCTCCTGTGAGTCTAGTATTCCGAAAACGACGCAAAACTGACAGTTAATTGTAACGTTCAGAGCCTGATAATGACGATGGAACACACAATTTGCGTCGCGATTCAATACATCGTCCTCCAGCCGACTTGTCTCCGAGGTAGTATTGCTGTCCCGGGCACCTTTTGGTCGTTCTCCTATGAGTCTAGTTTATCGAATCAGGCGCAAAACTGACAGTTAATTGTAACGTTCAGAGCCTCTTAATGACGATGGAACACACAAATTGTGGCGCGATTCAATACATCGTCCTACAGCCGACCAGTCTCCTAGTGTCTCTTGCTGCATCGGGCACCTTATGGTCGTTCTCCTGTGAGTCTAGTTTTCCGAATACGACGCAAAACTGACAGTTAATTGTAACGTTCAGAGCCTCTTAATGACGATGGAACACACAAATTGCGTCGCGATTCAATACATCGTCCTCCAGCCGAATTGTCTCCGAGGTACTATTGCTGCCCCGGGCACCTTTTGGACGTTCTCCTAGGAGTATAGTTTTTCGAATCCGGCGCAAAACTGATAGTTAATTGTAACGTTCAGAGCCTCTTAATGACGGTGGAACACACAAATTGCGTCGCGATTCAATACATCGTCCTCCAGCCGACTTGTCTCCAAGGGTCTAGTGCTGCCTCGGGCACCTTATGGTCGTTCTCCTGTGAGTCTAGATTTTCGAATCCGACGCAAAACTGACAGTTAATTGTAACGTTCAGAGCCTCTTAATGACGGTGGAACACACAAATTGCGTCGCGATTCAATACATCGTCCTCCAGCCGACTTGTCTCCAAGGGTCTAGTGCTGCCTCGGGCACCTTATGGTCGTTCTCCTGTGAGTCTAGATTTTCGAATCCGACGCAAAACTAACAGTTAATTGTAACGTTCAGAGCCTCTTAATGACGATGGAACACACAAATTGCGTCGCGATTCAATACATCGTCCTCCAGCCGACTTGTCTCCAAGGGTTTATAGCTGCCTCGGGCACCTTATCGTCATTCTCCTATGAGTTTAGTTTTTCGAATACGACGCAAAACTAACAGTTAATTGTAACGTTCAGAGCCTCTTAATGACGATGGAACACACAAATTGCGTCGCGATTCAATACATCGTCCTCCAGCCGACTTGTCTCCAAGGGTCTAGTGCTGCCTCGGGCACCTTATGGTCGTTCTCCTGTGAGTCTAGATTTTCGAATCCGACGCAAAACTGACAGTTAATTGTAACGTTCAGAGCCTCTTAATGACGGTGGAACACACAAATTGCGTCGCGATTCAATACATCGTCCTCCAGCCGACTTGTCTCCAAGGGTCTAGTGCTGCCTCGGGCACCTTATGGTCGTTCTCCTGTGAGTCTAGATTTTCGAATCCGACGCAAAACTGACAGTTAATTGTAATGTTCAGAGCCTCTTAATGACGATGGAACACACAAATTGTGGCGCGATTCAATACATCGTCCTACAGCCGCCCTGTCTCCAAGGGTCTCTTGCTGCCTCGGGCACGTTATGGTCGTTCTCCTGTGAGTCTAGTTTTCCGAAAACGACGCAAAACTGACAGTTAATTGTAACGTTCAGAGCCTGATAATGACGATGGAACACACAATTTGCGTCGCGATTCAATACATCGTCCTCCAGCCGACTTGTCTCCAAGGGTCTATAGCTGCCTCGGGCACCTTATCGTCGTTCTCCTGTGAGTTTAGTTTTTCGAATCCGACGCAAAACTGACAGTTAATTGTAACGTTCGGAGCCTCTTAATGACGATGGAACACACAAATTGCGTCGCGATTCAATACATCGTCCTACAGCCGCCCTGTCTCCAAGGGTCTCTTGCTGCCTCGGGCACGTTATGGTCGTTCTCCTGTGAGTCTAGTATTCCGAAAACGACGCAAAACTGACAGTTAATTGTAACGTTCAGAGCCTGATAATGACGATGGAACACACAATTTGCGTCGCGATTCAATACATCGTCCTCCAGCCGACTTGTCTCCGAGGTAGTATTGCTGTCCCGGGCACCTTTTGGTCGTTCTCCTATGAGTCTAGTTTATCGAATCAGGCGCAAAACTGACAGTTAATTGTAACGTTCAGAGCCTCTTAATGACGATGGAACACACAAATTGCGTCGCGATTCAATACATCGTCCTCCAGCCGACTTGTCTCCAAGGGTCTAGTGCTGCCTCGGGCACCTTATGGTCGTTCTCCTGTGAGTCTAGATTTTCGAATCCGACGCAAAACTAACAGTTAATTGTAACGTTCAGAGCCTCTTAATGACGATGGAACACACAAATTGCGTCGCGATTCAATACATCGTCCTCCAGCCGACTTGTCTCCAAGGGTCTATAGCTGCCTCGGGCACCTTATCGTCATTCTCCTATGAGTTTAGTTTTTCGAATACGACGCAAAACTGACAGTTAATTGTAACGTTCAGAGCCTCTTAATGACGATGGAACACACAAATTGCGTCGCGATTCAATACATCGTCCTCCAGCCGACTTGTCTCCAAGGGTCTAGTGCTGCCTCGGGCACCTTATGGTCGTTCTCCTGTGAGTCTAGATTTTCGAATCCGACGCAAAACTGACAGTTAATTGTAACGTTCAGAGCCTCTTAATGACGATGGAACACACAAATTGCGTCGCGATTCAATACATCGTCCTCCAGCCGACTTGTCTCCAAGGGTCTAGTGCTGCCTCGGGCAGCTTATGGTCGTTCTCCTGTGAGTCTACATTTTCGAATCCGACGCAAAACTGACAGTTAATTGTAATGTTCAGAGCCTCTTAATGACGATGGAACACACAAATTGTGGCGCGATTCAATACATCGTCCTACAGCCGCCCTGTCTCCAAGGGTCTCTTGCTGCCTCGGGCACGTTATGGTCGTTCTCCTGTGAGTCTAGTTTTCCGAAAACGACGCAAAACTGACAGTTAATTGTAACGTTCAGAGCCTGATAATGACGATGGAACACACAATTTGCGTCGCGATTCAATACATCGTCCTCCAGCCGACTTGTCTCCAAGGGTCTATAGCTGCCTCGGGCACCTTATCGTCGTTCTCCTGTGAGTTTAGTTTTTCGAATCCGACGCAAAACTGACAGTTAATTGTAACGTTCGGAGCCTCTTAATGACGATGGAACACACAAATTGCGTCGCGATTCAATACATCGTCCTACAGCCGCCCTGTCTCCAAGGGTCTCTTGCTGCCTCGGGCACGTTATGGTCGTTCTCCTGTGAGTCTAGTATTCCGAAAACGACGCAAAACTGACAGTTAATTGTAACGTTCAGAGCCTGATAATGACGATGGAACACACAATTTGCGTCGCGATTCAATACATCGTCCTCCAGCCGACTTGTCTCCGAGGTAGTATTGCTGTCCCGGGCACCTTATGGTCGTTCTCCTATGAGTCTAGTTTATCGAATCAGGCGCAAAACTGACAGTTAATTGTAACGTTCAGAGCCTCTTAATGACGATGGAACACACAAATTGTGGCGCGATTCAATACATCGTCCTACAGCCGACCAGTCTCCTAGTGTCTCTTGCTGCATCGGGCACCTTATGGTCGTTCTCCTGTGAGTCTAGTTTTCCGAATACGACGCAAAACTGACAGTTAATTGTAACGTTCAGAGCCTCTTAATGACGATGGAACACACAAATTGCGTCGCGATTCAATACATCGTCCTCCAGCCGAATTGTCTCCGAGGTACTATTGCTGCCCCCGGGCACCTTTTGGACGTTCTCCTAGGAGTATAGTTTTTCGAATCCGGCGCAAAACTGATAGTTAATTGTAACGTTCAGAGCCTCTTAATGACGGTGGAACACACAAATTGCGTCGCGATTCAATACATCGTCCTCCAGCCGACTTGTCTCCAAGGGTCTAGTGCTGCCTCGGGCACCTTATGGTCGTTCTCCTGTGAGTCTAGATTTTCGAATCCGACGCAAAACTGACAGTTAATTGTAACGTTCAGAGCCTCTTAATGACGGTGGAACACACAAATTGCGTCGCGATTCAATACATCGTCCTCCAGCCGACTTGTCTCCAAGGGTCTAGTGCTGCCTCGGGCACCTTATGGTCGTTCTCCTGTGAGTCTAGATTTTCGAATCCGACGCAAAACTAACAGTTAATTGTAACGTTCAGAGCCTCTTAATGACGATGGAACACACAAATTGCGTCGCGATTCAATACATCGTCCTCCAGCCGACTTGTCTCCAAGGGTCTATAGCTGCCTCGGGCACCTTATCGTCATTCTCCTATGAGTTTAGTTTTTCGAATACGACGCAAAACTAACAGTTAATTGTAACGTTCAGAGCCTCTTAATGACGATGGAACACACAAATTGCGTCGCGATTCAATACATCGTCCTCCAGCCGACTTGTCTCCAAGGGTCTAGTGCTGCCTCGGGCACCTTATGGTCGTTCTCCTGTGAGTCTAGATTTTCGAATCCGACGCAAAACTGACAGTTAATTGTAACGTTCAGAGCCTCTTAATGACGGTGGAACACACAAATTGCGTCGCGATTCAATACATCGTCCTCCAGCCGACTTGTCTCCAAGGGTCTAGTGCTGCCTCGGGCACCTTATGGTCGTTCTCCTGTGAGTCTAGATTTTCGAATCCGACGCAAAACTGACAGTTAATTGTAATGTTCAGAGCCTCTTAATGACGATGGAACACACAAATTGTGGCGCGATTCAATACATCGTCCTACAGCCGCCCTGTCTCCAAGGGTCTCTTGCTGCCTCGGGCACGTTATGGTCGTTCTCCTGTGAGTCTAGTTTTCCGAAAACGACGCAAAACTGACAGTTAATTGTAACGTTCAGAGCCTGATAATGACGATGGAACACACAATTTGCGTCGCGATTCAATACATCGTCCTCCAGCCGACTTGTCTCCAAGGGTCTATAGCTGCCTCGGGCACCTTATCGTCGTTCTCCTGTGAGTTTAGTTTTTCGAATCCGACGCAAAACTGACAGTTAATTGTAACGTTCGGAGCCTCTTAATGACGATGGAACACACAAATTGCGTCGCGATTCAATACATCGTCCTACAGCCGCCCTGTCTCCAAGGGTCTCTTGCTGCCTCGGGCACGTTATGGTCGTTCTCCTGTGAGTCTAGTATTCCGAAAACGACGCAAAACTGACAGTTAATTGTAACGTTCAGAGCCTGATAATGACGATGGGACACACAATTTGCGTCGCGATTCAATACATCGTCCTCCAGCCGACTTGTCTCCGAGGTAGTATTGCTGTCCCGGGCACCTTTTGGTCGTTCTCCTATGAGTCTAGTTTATCGAATCAGGCGCAAAACTGACAGTTAATTGTAACGTTCAGAGCCTCTTAATGACGATGGAACACACAAATTGTGGCGCGATTCAATACATCGTCCTACAGCCGACCAGTCTCCTAGTGTCTCTTGCTGCATCGGGCACCTTATGGTCGTTCTCCTGTGAGTCTAGTTTTCCGAATACGACGCAAAACTGACAGTTAATTGTAACGTTCAGAGCCTGTTAATGACGATGGAACACACAAATTGCGTCGCGATTCAATACATCGTCCTCCAGCCGAATTGTCTCCGAGGTACTATTGCTGCCCCGGGCACCTTTTGGTCGTTCTCCTAGGAGTATAGTTTTTCGAATCCGGCGCAAAACTGACAGTTAATTGTAACGTTCAGAGCCTCTTAATGACGGTGGAACACACAAATTGCGTCGCGATTCAATACATCGTCCTCCAGCCGACTTGTCTCCAAGGGTCTAGTGCTGCCTCGGGCACCTTATGGTCGTTCTCCTGTGAGTCTAGATTTTCGAATCCGACGCAAAACTGACAGTTAATTGTAACGTTCAGAGCCTCTTAATGACGGTGGAACACACAAATTGCGTCGCGATTCAATACATCGTCCTCCAGCCGACTTGTCTCCAAGGGTCTAGTGCTGCCTCGGGCACCTTATGGTCGTTCTCCTGTGAGTCTAGATTTTCGAATCCGACGCAAAACTAACAGTTAATTGTAACGTTCAGAGCCTCTTAATGACGATGGAACACACAAATTGCGTCGCGATTCAATACATCGTCCTCCAGCCGACTTGTCTCCAAGGGTCTATAGCTGCCTCGGGCACCTTATCGTCATTCTCCTATGAGTTTAGTTTTTCGAATACGACGCAAAACTGACAGTTAATTGTAACGTTCAGAGCCTCTTAATGACGATGGAACACACAAATTGCGTCGCGATTCAATACATCGTCCTCCAGCCGACTTGTCTCCAAGGGTCTAGTGCTGCCTCGGGCACCTTATGGTCGTTCTCCTGTGAGTCTAGATTTTCGAATCCGACGCAAAACTGACAGTTAATTGTAACGTTCAGAGCCTCTTAATGACGATGGAACACACAAATTGCGTCGCGATTCAATACATCGTCCTCCAGCCGACTTGTCTCCAAGGGTCTAGTGCTGCCTCGGGCACCTTATGGTCGTTCTCCTGTGAGTCTAGTTTTCCGAATTCGACGCAAAACTGACAGTTAATTGTAACGTTCAGAGCCTCTTAATGACGATGGAACACACAAATTGTGGCGCGATTCAATACATCGTCCTACAGCCGCCCTGTCTCCAAGGGTCTCTTGCTGCCTCGGGCACGTTATGGTCGTTCTCCTGTGAGTCTAGTTTTCCGAAAACGACGCAAAACTGACAGTTAATTGTAACGTTCAGAGCCTGATAATGACGATGGAACACACAATTTGCGTCGCGATTCAATACATCGTCCTCCAGCCGACTTGTCTCCGAGGTAGTATTGCTGTCCAGGGCACCTTTTGGTCGTTCTCCTATGAGTCTAGTTTATCGAATCAGGCGCAAAACTGACAGTTAATTGTAACGTTCAGAGCCTCTTAATGATGATGGAACACACAAATTGCGTCGCGATTCAATACTTCGTCCTCCAGCCGACTTGTCTCCAAGGGTCTAGTGGTGCCTCGGGCCCCTTATGGTCGTTCTTCTGTGAGTCTAGATTTTCGAATCCGACGCAAAACTGACAGTTAATTGTAACGTTCTGAGCCTGATAATGATGATGGAACACACAATTTTCGTCGCGATTCAATACATCGTCCTCCAGCCGAATTGTCTCCAAGGGTCTATTGCTGCCTCGGGCACCTTATCGTCGTTCTCCTGTGAGTCTACATTTTCGAATCCGACGCAAAACTGACAGTTAATTGTAACGTTCAGAGCCTGTTAATGACGATGGAACACACAAATTGCGTCGCGATTCAATACATCGTCCTCCAGCCGAATTGTCTCCGAGGTACTATTGCTGCCCCGGGCACCTTTTGGTCGTTCTCCTAGGAGTATAGCTTTTCGAATCCGACGCAAAACTGACAGTTAATTGTAACGTTCAGAGCCTCTTAATGACGATGGAACACACAAATTGCGTCGCGATTCAATACATCGTCCTCCAGCCGACTTGTATCCAAGGGTCTAGTGCCGCCTCGGGCACCTTATGGTCGTTCTCCTGTGAGTCTACATTTTCGAATCCGACGCAAAACTGTCAGTTAATTGTAACGTTCAGAGCCTCTTAATGACGATGGAACACACAAATTGCGTCGCGAATCAATACATCGTCCTCCAGCCGATTTGTCTCCAAGGGTCTATAGCTGCCTCGGGCACCTTATCGTCGTTCTCCTGTGAGTTTAGTTTTTCGAATCCGACGCAGAACTGACAGTTAATTGTAACGTTCAGAGCCTCTTAATGACGATGGAACACACAAATTGCGTCGCGATTCAATACATCGTCCTCCAGCCGAATTGTCTCCGAGGTACTATTGCTGCCCCGGGCACCTTTTGGTCGTTCTCCTAGGAGTATAGCTTTTCGAATCCGGCGCAAAACTGACAGTTAATTGTAACGTTCAGAGCGTCTTAATGACGATGGAACACACAAATTGCGTCGCGATTCAATACATCGTCCTCCAGCCGACTTGTCTCCAAGGTAGTATTGCTGTCCCGGGCACCTTTTGGTCGTTCTCCTATGAGTCTAGTTTATCGAATCAGGCGCAAAACTGACAGTTAATTGTAACGTTCAGAGCCTCTTAATGACGATGGAACACACAAATTGTGGCGCGATTCAATACATCGTCCTCCAGCCGACTTGTCTCAAAGGGTCTATAGCTGCCTCGGGCACCTTATCGTCGTTCTCCTGTGAGTTTAGTTTTTCGAATCGAAGGCAAAACTGACAGTTAATTGTAACGTTCAGAGCCTGTTAATGACGATGGAACACACAAATTGCGTCGCGATTCAATACATCGTCCTCCAGCCGAATTGTCTCCGAGGTACTATTGCTGCCCCGGGCACCTTTTGGTCGTTCTCCTAGGAGTATAGCTTTTCGAATCCGGCGCAAAACTAACAGTTAATTGTAACGTTCAGAGCCTCTTAATGACGATGGAACACACAAATTGCGTCGCGATTCAATACATCGTCCTCCAGCCGACTTGTATCCAAGGGTCTAGTGCCGCCTCGGGCACCTTATGGTCGTTCTCCTGTGAGTCTAGATTTTCGAATCCGACGTAAAACTGACAGTTAATTGTAACGTTCAGAGCCTCTTAATGACGATGGAACACACAAATTGCGTCGCGATTCAATACATCGTCCTCCAGCCGACTTGTCTCCAAGGGTCTATAGCTGCCTCGGGCACCTTATCGTCATTCTCCTGTGAGTTTAGTTTTTCGAATACGACGCAAAACTGACAGTTAATTGTAACGTTCAGAGCCTCTTAATGACGGTGGAACACACAAATTGCGTCGCGATTCAATACATCGTCCTCCAGCCGACTTGTCTCCAAGGGTCTAGTGCTGCCTCGGGCACCTTATGGTCGTTCTCCTGTGAGTCTAGATTTTCGAATCCGACGCAAAACTGACAGTTAATTGTAACGTTCAGAGCCTCTTAATGACGATGGAACACACAAATTGCGTCGCGATTCAATACATCGTCCTCCAGCCGACTTGTCTCCAAGGGTCTAGTGCTGCCTCGGGCACCTTATGAACGTTCTCCTGTGAGTCTAGATTTTCGAATCCGACGCAAAACTGATAGTTAATTGTAACGTTCAGAGCCTCTTAATGACGATGGAACACACAAAATGCGTCGCGATTCAATACATCGTCCTCCAGCCGACTTTTCTCCAAGGGTCTCTTGCTGCCTCGGGCACGTTATGGTCGTTCTCCTGTGAGTCTAGTTTTCCGAAAACGACGCAAAACTGACAGTTAATTGTAACGTTCAGAGCCTTATAATGACGATGGAACACACAATTTGCGTCGCGATTCAATACATCGTCCTCCAGCCGACTTGTCTCCGAGGTAGTATTGCTGTCCCGGGCACCTTTTGGTCGTTCTCCTATGAGTCTAGTTTATCGAATCAGGCGCAAAACTGACAGTTAGTTGTAACGTTCAGAGCCTCTTAATGACGATGGAACACACAAATTGCGTCGCGATTCAATACATCGTCCTCCAGCCGACTTGTCTCCAAGGGTCTAGCGCTGCCTCGGGCACCTTATGGTCGTTCTCCTGTGAGTCTAGTTTTCCGGAAACGACGCAAAACTGACAGTTAATTGTAACGTTCAGAGCCTGATAATGACGATGGAACACACAATTTGCGTCGCGATTCAATACATCGTCCTCCAGCCGACTTGTCTCCGAGGTACTATTGCTGTCCCGGGCACCTTTAGTTCGTTCTCCTATGAGTCTAGTTTATCGAAACAGGCGCTAAACTGACAGTTAATTGTAACGTTCAGAGCCTCTTAATGACGATGGAACACACAAATTGCGTCGCGATTCAATACTTCGTCCTCCAGCCGACTTGTCTCCAAGGGTCTGGTGCTGCCTGGGGCACCTTATGGTCGTTCTTCTGTGAGTCTAGATTTTCGAATCCGACGCAAAACTGACAGTTAATTGTAACGTTCAGAGCCTCTTAATGACGATGGAACACACAAATTGTGGCGCGATTCAATACATCGTCCTACAGCCGACCAGTCTCCAAGTGTCTCTTGCTGCATCGGGCACCTTATGGTCATTCTCCTGTGAGTCTAGTTTACCGAATACGACGCAAAACTGACAGTTAATTGTAACCTTCAGAGCCTGTTAATGACGATGGAACACACAAATTGCGTCGCGATTCAATACATCGTCCTCCAGCCGAATTGTCTCCGAGGTACTATTGCTGCCCCGGGCACCTTTTGGTCGTTCTCCTAGGAGTATAGTTTTTCGAATCCGGCGCAAAACTGACAGTTAATTGTAACGTTCAGAGCCTCTTAATGACGATGGAACACACAAATTGCGTCGCGATTCAATACATCGACCTCCAGCCGACTTGTCTCCGAGGGTCTATTGCTGCCTCGGGCACGTTATGGTCGTTCTCCTGTGAGTCTAGTATTCCGAAAACGACGCAAAACTGACAGTTAATTGTAACGTTCAGAGCCTGATAATGACGATGGAACACACAATTTGCGTCGCGATTCAATACATCGTCCTCCAGCCGACTTGTCTCCGAGGTAGTATTGCTGTCCCGGGCACCTTTTGGTCGTTCTCCTATGAGTCTAGTTTATCGAATCAGGCGCAAAACTGACAGTTAATTGTAACGTTCAGAGCCTCTTAATGACGATGGAACACACAAATTGTGGCGCGATTCAATACATCGTCCTACAGCCGACCAGTCTCCTAGTGTCTCTTGCTGCATCGGGCACCTTATGGTCGTTCTCCTGTGAGTCTAGTTTTCCGAATACGACGCAAAACTGACAGTTAATTGTAACGTTCAGAGCCTGTTAATGACGATGGAACACACAAATTGCGTCGCGATTCAATACATCGTCCTCCAGCCGAATTGTCTCCGAGGTACTATTGCTGCCCCGGGCACCTTTTGGTCGTTCTCCTAGGAGTATAGTTTTTCGAATCCGGCGCAAAACTGACAGTTAATTGTAACGTTCAGAGCCTCTTAATGACGATGGAACACACAAATTGCGTCGCGATTCAATACATCGTCCTCCAGCCGACTTGTCTCCAAGGGTCTAGTGCTGCCTCGGGCACCTTATGGTCGTTCTCCTGTGAGTCTAGTTTTTCGAATCCGACGCAAAACTGACAGTTAATTGTAACGTTCAGAGCCTCTTAATGACGATGGAACACACAAATTGTGGCGCGATTCAATACATCGTCCTACAGCCGCCCTGTCTCCAAGGGTCTCTTGCTGCCTCGGGCACGTTATGGTCGTTCTCCTGTGAGTCTAGTTTTCCGAAAACGACGCAAAACTGACAGTTAATTGTAACGTTCAGAGCCTGATAATGACGATGGAACACACAATTTCCGTCGCGATTCAATACATCGTCCTCCAGCCGACTTGTCTCCGAGGTAGTATTGCTGTCCCGGGCACCTTTTGGTCGTTCTCCTATGAGTCTAGTTTATCGAATCAGGCGCAAAACTGACAGTTAATTGTAACGTTCAGAGCCTCTTAATGACGATGGAACACACAAATTGCGTCGCGATTCAATACTTCGTCCTCCAGCCGACTTGTCTCCAAGGGTCTAGTGGTGCCTCGGGCCCCCTATGGTCGTTCTTCTGTGAGTCTAGATTTTCGAATCCGACGCAAAACTGACAGTTAATTGTAACGTTCTGAGCCTGATAATGATGATGGAACACACAATTTGCGTCGCGATTCAATACATCGTCCTCCAGCCGACTTGTATCCAAGGGTCTATAGCTGCCTCGGGCACCTTATCGTCATTCTCCTATGAGTTTAGTTTTTCGAATACGACGCAAAACTGACAGTTAATTGTAACGTTCAGAGCCTCTTAATGACGATGGAACACACAAATTGCGTCGCGATTCAATACATCGTCCTCCAGCCGACTTGTCTCCAAGGGTCTAGTGCTGCCTCGGGCACCTTATGGTCGTTCTCCTGTGAGTCTAGATTTTCGAATCCGACGCAAAACTGACAGTTAATTGTAACGTTCAGAGCCTCTTAATGACGATGGAACACACAAATTGCGTCGCGATTCAATACATCGTCCTCCAGCCGACTTGTCTCCAAGGGTCTAGTGCTGCCTCGGGCACCTTATGGTCGTTCTCCTGTGAGTCTAGTTTTTCGAATCCGACGCAAAACTGACAGTTAATTGTAACGTTCAGAGCCTCTTAATGACGATGGAACACACAAATTGTGGCGCGATTCAATACATCGTCCTACAGCCGCCCTGTCTCCAAGGGTCTCTTGCTGCCTCGGGCACGTTATGGTCGTTCTCCTGTGAGTCTAGTTTTCCGAAAACGACGCAAAACTGACAGTTAATTGTAACGTTCAGAGCCTGATAATGACGATGGAACACACAATTTCCGTCGCGATTCAATACATCGTCCTCCAGCCGACTTGTCTCCGAGGTAGTATTGCTGTCCCGGGCACCTTTTGGTCGTTCTCCTATGAGTCTAGTTTATCGAATCAGGCGCAAAACTGACAGTTAATTGTAACGTTCAGAGCCTCTTAATGACGATGGAACACACAAATTGCGTCGCGATTCAATACTTCGTCCTCCAGCCGACTTGTCTCCAAGGGTCTAGTGGTGCCTCGGGCCCCCTATGGTCGTTCTTCTGTGAGTCTAGATTTTCGAATCCGACGCAAAACTGACAGTTAATTGTAACGTTCTGAGCCTGATAATGATGATGGAACACACAATTTGCGTCGCGATTCAATACATCGTCCTCCAGCCGACTTGTATCCAAGGGTCTAGTGCCGCCTCGGGCACCTTATGGTCGTTCTCCTGTGAGTCTAGATATTCGAATCCGACGCAAAACTGTCAGTTAATTGTAACGTTCAGAGCCTCTTAATGACGATGGAACACACAAATTGCGTCGCGAATCAATACATCGTCCTCCAGCCGATTTGTCTCCAAGGGTCTATAGCTGCCTCGGGCACCTTATCGTCGTTCTCCTGTGAGTTTAGTTTTTCGAATCCGACGCAGAACTGACAGTTAATTGTAACGTTCAGAGCCTCTTAATGACGATGGAACACACAAATTGCGTCGCGATTCAATACATCGTCCTCCAGCCGAATTGTCTCCGAGGTACTATTGCTGCCCCGGGCACCTTTTGGTCGTTCTCCTAGGAGTATAGCTTTTCGAATCCGGCGCAAAACTGACAGTTAATTGTAACGTTCAGAGCGTCTTAATGACGATGGAACACACAAATTGCGTCGCGATTCAATACATCGTCCTCCAGCCGACTTGTCTCCAAGGTAGTATTGCTGTCCCGGGCACCTTTTGGTCGTTCTCCTATGAGTCTAGTTTATCGAATCAGGCGCAAAACTGACAGTTAATTGTAACGTTCAGAGCCTCTTAATGACGATGGAACACACAAAT
Source organism: Schistocerca nitens (assembly GCF_023898315.1). Taxonomy (NCBI): domain Eukaryota; kingdom Metazoa; phylum Arthropoda; class Insecta; order Orthoptera; family Acrididae; genus Schistocerca; species Schistocerca nitens. The sequence continues at coordinate 233,794,438 of NC_064623.1, read as the reverse complement.
TGCGTCGCGATTCAATACATCGTCCTCCAGCCGACTTGTCTCAAAGGGTCTATAGCTGCCTCGGGCACCTTATCGTCGTTCTCCTGTGAGTTTCGTTTTTCGAATCCGACGCAAAACTGACAGTTAATTGTAACGTTCAGAGCCTGTTAATGACGATGGAACACACAAATTGCGTCGCGATTCAATACATCGTCCTCCAGCCGACTTGTCTCCGAGGTACTATTGCTGCCCCGAGCACCTTTTGGTCGTTCTCCTAGGAGTATAGCTTTTCGAATCCGGCGCAAAACTAACAGTTAATTGTAACGTTCAGAGCCTCTTAATGACGATGGAACACACAAATTGCGTCGCGATTCAATACATCGTCCTCCAGCCGACTTGTATCCAAGGGTCTAGTGCCGCCTCGGGCACCTTATGGTCGTTCTCCTGTGAGTCTAGATTTTCGAATCCGACGTAAAACTGACAGTTAATTGTAACGTTCAGAGCCTCTTAATGACGATGGAACACACAAATTGCGTCGCGATTCAATACATCGTCCTCCAGCCGACTTGTCTCCAAGGGTCTATAGCTGCCTCGGGCACCTTATCGTCATTCTCCTGTGAGTTTAGTTTTTCGAATACGACGCAAAACTGACAGTTAATTGTAACGTTCAGAGCCTCTTAATGACGGTGGAACACACAAATTGCGTCGCGATTCAATACATCGTCCTCCAGCCGACTTGTCTCCAAGGGTCTAGTGCTGCCTCGGGCACCTTATGGTCGTTCTCCTGTGAGTCTAGATTTTCGAATCCGACGCAAAACTGACAGTTAATTGTAACGTTCAGAGCCTCTTAATGACGATGGAACACACAAATTGCGTCGCGATTCAATACATCGTCCTCCAGCCGACTTGTCTCCAAGGGTCTCTTGCTGCCTCGGGCACGTTATGGTCGTTCTCCTGTGAGTCTAGTTTTCCGAAAACGACGCAAAACTGACAGTTAATTGTAACGTTCAGAGCCTTATAATGACGATGGAACACACAATTTGCGTCGCGATTCAATACATCGTCCTCCAGCCGACTTGTCTCCGAGGTAGTATTGCTGTCCCGGGCACCTTTTGGTCGTTCTCCTATGAGTCTAGTTTATCGAATCAGGCGCAAAACTGACAGTTAGTTGTAACGTTCAGAGCCTCTTAATGACGATGGAACACACAAATTGCGTCGCGATTCAATACATCGTCCTCCAGCCGACTTGTCTCCAAGGGTCTAGCGCTGCCTCGGGCACCTTATGGTCGTTCTCCTGTGAGTCTAGTTTTCCGGAAACGACGCAAAAGTGACAGTTAATTGTAACGTTCAGAGCCTGATAATGACGATGGAACACACAATTTGCGTCGCGATTCAATACATCGTCCTCCAGCCGACTTGTCTCCGAGGTACTATTGCTGTCCCGGGCACCTTTAGTTCGTTCTCCTATGAGTCTAGTTTATCGAAACAGGCGCTAAACTGACAGTTAATTGTAACGTTCAGAGCCTCTTAATGACGATGGAACACACAAATTGCGTCGCGATTCAATACTTCGTCCTCCAGCCGACTTGTCTCCAAGGGTCTGGTGCTGCCTGGGGCACCTTATGGTCGTTCTTCTGTGAGTCTAGATTTTCGAATCCGACGCAAAACTGACAGTTAATTGTAACCTTCAGAGCCTGTTAATGACGATGGAACACACAAATTGCGTCGCGATTCAATACATCGTCCTCCAGCCGAATTGTCTCCGAGGTACTATTGCTGCCCCGGGCACCTTTTGGTCGTTCTCCTAGGAGTATAGTTTTTCGAATCCGGCGCAAAACTGACAGTTAATTGTAACGTTCAGAGCCTCTTAATGACGATGGAACACACAAATTGTGGCGCGATTCAATACATCGTCCTACAGCCGACCAGACTCCAAGTGTCTCTAGCTGCATCGGGCACCTTATGGTCATTCTCCTGTGAGTCTAGTTTTCCGAATACGACGCAAAACTGACAGTTAATTGTAACCTTCAGAGCCTGTTAATGACGATGGAACACACAAATTGCGTCGCGATTCAATACATCGTCCTCCAGCCGAATTGTCTCCGAGGTACTATTGCTGCCCCGGGCACCTTTTGGTCGTTCTCCTAGGAGTATAGTTTTTCGAATCCGGCGCAAAACTGACAGTTAATTGTAACGTTCAGAGCCTCTTAATCACGATGGAACACACAAATTGCGTCGCGATTCAATACATCGACCTCCAGCCGACTTGTCTCCGAGGGTCTATTGCTGCCTCGGGCACGTTATGGTCGTTCTCCTGTGAGTCTAGTATTCCGAAAACGACGCAAAACTGACAGTTAATTGTAACGTTCAGAGCCTGATAATGACGATGGAACACACAATTTGCGTCGCGATTCAATACATCGTCCTCCAGCCGACTTGTCTCCGAGGTAGTATTGCTGTCTCGGGCACCTTTTGGTCGTTCTCCTATGAGTCTAGTTTATCGAATCAGGCGCAAAACTGACAGTTAATTGTAACGTTCAGAGCCTCTTAATGACGATGGAACACACAAATTGTGGCGCGATTCAATACATCGTCCTACAGCCGACCAGTCTCCTAGTGTCTCTTGCTGCATCGGGCACCTTATGGTCGTTCTCCTGTGAGTCTAGTTTTCCGAATACGACGCAAAACTGACAGTTAATTGTAACGTTCAGAGCCTGTTAATGACGATGGAACACACAAATTGCGTCGCGATTCAATACATCGTCCTCCAGCCGAATTGTCTCCGAGGTACTATTGCTGCCCCGGGCACCTTTTGGTCGTTCTCCTAGGAGTATAGTTTTTCGAATCCGGCGCAAAACTGACAGTTAATTGTAACGTTCAGAGCCTCTTAATGACGGTGGAACACACAAATTGCGTCGCGATTCAATACATCGTCCTCCAGCCGACTTGTCTCCAAGGGTCTAGTGCTGCCTCGGGCACCTTATGGTCGTTCTCCTGTGAGTCTAGATTTTCGAATCCGACGCAAAACTGACAGTTAATTGTAACGTTCAGAGCCTCTTAATGACGGTGGAACACACAAATTGCGTCGCGATTCAATACATCGTCCTCCAGCCGACTTGTCTCCAAGGGTCTAGTGCTGCCTCGGGCACCTTATGGTCGTTCTCCTGTGAGTCTAGATTTTCGAATCCGACGCAAAACTAACAGTTAATTGTAACGTTCAGAGCCTCTTAATGACGATGGAACACACAAATTGCGTCGCGATTCAATACATCGTCCTCCAGCCGACTTGTCTCCAAGGGTCTATAGCTGCCTCGGGCACCTTATCGTCATTCTCCTATGAGTTTAGTTTTTCGAATACGACGCAAAACTGACAGTTAATTGTAACGTTCAGAGCCTCTTAATGACGATGGAACACACAAATTGCGTCGCGATTCAATACATCGTCCTCCAGCCGACTTGTCTCCAAGGGTCTAGTGCTGCCTCGGGCACCTTATGGTCGTTCTCCTGTGAGTCTAGATTTTCGAATCCGACGCAAAACTGACAGTTAATTGTAACGTTCAGAGCCTCTTAATGACGATGGAACACACAAATTGCGTCGCGATTCAATACATCGTCCTCCAGCCGACTTGTCTCTAAGGGTCTAGTGCTGCCTCGGGCACCTTATGGTCGTTCTCCTGTGAGTCTAGTTTTTCGAATCCGACGCAAAACTGACAGTTAATTGTAACGTTCAGAGCCTCTTAATGACGATGGAACACACAAATTGTGGCGCGATTCAATACATCGTCCTACAGCCGCCCTGTCTCCAAGGGTCTCTTGCTGCCTCGGGCACGTTATGGTCGTTCTCCTGTGAGTCTAGTTTTTCGAATACGACGCAAAACTGACAGTTAATTGTAACGTTCAGAGCCTCTTAATGACGATGGAACACACAAATTGCGTCGCGATTCAATACATCGTCCTCCAGCCGACTTGTCTCCGAGGTAGTATTGCTGTCCCGGGCACCTTTTGGTCGTTCTCCTATGAGTCTAGTTTATCGAATCAGGCGCAAAACTGACAGTTAATTGTAACGTTCAGAGCCTCTTAATGACGATGGATCACACAAATTGCGTCGCGATTCAATACTTCGTCCTCCAGCCGACTTGTCTCCAAGGGTCTAGTGGTGCCTCGGGCCCCTTATGGTCGTTCTTCTGTGAGTCTAGATTTTCGAATCCGACGCAAAACTGACAGTTAATTGTAACGTTCTGAGCCTGATAATGATGATGGAACACACAATTTTCGTCGCGATTCAATACATCGTCCTCCAGCCGAATTGTCTCCAAGGGTCTATTGCTGCCTCGGGCACCTTATGGTCGTTCTCCTGTGAGTCTACATTTTCGAATCCGACGCAAAACTGACAGTTAATTGTAACGTTCAGAGCCTGTTAATGACGATGGAACACACAAATTGCGTCGCGATTCAATACATCGTCCTCCAGCCGAATTGTCTCCGAGGTACTATTGCTGCCCCGGGCACCTTTTGGTCGTTCTCCTAGGAGTATAGCTTTTCGAATCCGACGCAAAACTGACAGTTAATTGTAACGTTCAGAGCCTCTTAATGACGATGGAACACACAAATTGCGTCGCGATTCAATACATCGTCCTCCAGCCGACTTGTATCCAAGGGTCTAGTGCCGCCTCGGGCACCTTATGGTCGTTCTCCTGTGAGTCTAGATATTCGAATCCGACGCAAAACTGTCAGTTAATTGTAACGTTCAGAGCCTCTTAATGACGATGGAACACACAAATTGCGTGCGAATCAATACATCGTCCTCCAGCCGATTTGTCTCCAAGGGTCTATAGCTGCCTCGGGCACCTTATCGTCGTTCTCCTGTGAGTTTAGTTTTTCGAATCCGACGCAGAACTGACAGTTAATTGTAACGTTCAGAGCCTCTTAATGACGATGGAACACACAAATTGCGTCGCGATTCAATACATCGTCCTCCAGCCGAATTGTCTCCGAGGTACTATTGCTGCCCCGGGCACCTTTTGGTCGTTCTCCTAGGAGTATAGCTTTTCGAATCCGGCGCAAAACTGACAGTTAATTGTAACGTTCAGAGCGTCTTAATGACGATGGAACACACAAATTGCGTCGCGATTCAATACATCGTCCTCCAGCCGACTTGTCTCCAAGGTAGTATTGCTGTCCCGGGCACCTTTTGGTCGTTCTCCTATGAGTCTAGTTTATCGAATCAGGCGCAAAACTGACAGTTAATTGTAACGTTCAGAGCCTCTTAATGACGATGGAACACACAAATTGTGTCGCGATTCAATACATCGTCCTCCAGCCGACTTGTCTCAAAGGGTCTATAGCTGCCTCGGGCACCTTATCGTCGTTCTCCTGTGAGTTTAGTTTTTCGAATCCGACGCAAAACTGACAGTTAATTGTAACGTTCAGAGCCTGTTAATGACGATGGAACACACAAATTGCGTCGCGATTCAATACATCGTCCTCCAGCCGAATTGTCTCCGAGGTAATATTGCTGCCCCGGGCACCTTTTGGTCGTTCTCCTAGGAGTATAGCTTTTCGAATCCGGCGCAAAACTAACAGTTAATTGTAACGTTCAGAGCCTCTTAATGACGATGGAACACACAAATTGCGTCGCGATTCAATACATCGTCCTCCAGCCGACTTGTATCCAAGGGTCTAGTGCCGCCTCGGGCACCTTATGGTCGTTCTCCTGTGAGTCTAGATTTTCGAATCCGACGTAAAACTGACAGTTAATTGTAACGTTCAGAGCCTCTTAATGACGATGGAACACACAAATTGCGTCGCGATTCAATACATCGTCCTCCAGCCGACTTGTCTCCGAGGTAGTATTGCTGTCTCGGGCACCTTTTGGTCGTTCTCCTATGAGTCTAGTTTATCGAATCAGGCGCAAAACTGACAGTTAATTGTAACGTTCAGAGCCTCTTAATGACGATGGAACACACAAATTGTGGCGCGATTCAATACATCGTCCTACAGCCGACCAGTCTCCTAGTGTCTCTTGCTGCATCGGGCACCTTATGGTCGTTCTCCTGTGAGTCTAGTTTTCCGAATACGACGCAAAACTGACAGTTAATTGTAACGTTCAGAGCCTGTTAATGACGATGGAACACACAAATTGCGTCGCGATTCAATACATCGTCCTCCAGCCGAATTGTCTCCGAGGTACTATTGCTGCCCCGGGCACCTTTTGGTCGTTCTCCTAGGAGTATAGTTTTTCGAATCCGGCGCAAAACTGACAGTTAATTGTAACGTTCAGAGCCTCTTAATGACGGTGGAACACACAAATTGCGTCGCGATTCAATACATCGTCCTCCAGCCGACTTGTCTCCAAGGGTCTAGTGCTGCCTCGGGCACCTTATGGTCGTTCTCCTGTGAGTCTAGATTTTCGAATCCGACGCAAAACTGACAGTTAATTGTAACGTTCAGAGCCTCTTAATGACGGTGGAACACACAAATTGCGTCGCGATTCAATACATCGTCCTCCAGCCGACTTGTCTCCAAGGGTCTAGTGCTGCCTCGGGCACCTTATGGTCGTTCTCCTGTGAGTCTAGATTTTCGAATCCGACGCAAAACTAACAGTTAATTGTAACGTTCAGAGCCTCTTAATGACGATGGAACACACAAATTGCGTCGCGATTCAATACATCGTCCTCCAGCCGACTTGTCTCCAAGGGTCTATAGCTGCCTCGGGCACCTTATCGTCATTCTCCTATGAGTTTAGTTTTTCGAATACGACGCAAAACTGACAGTTAATTGTAACGTTCAGAGCCTCTTAATGACGATGGAACACACAAATTGCGTCGCGATTCAATACATCGTCCTCCAGCCGACTTGTCTCCAAGGGTCTAGTGCTGCCTCGGGCACCTTATGGTCGTTCTCCTGTGAGTCTAGATTTTCGAATCCGACGCAAAACTGACAGTTAATTGTAACGTTCAGAGCCTCTTAATGACGATGGAACACACAAATTGCGTCGCGATTCAATACATCGTCCTCCAGCCGACTTGTCTCCAAGGGTCTAGTGCTGCCTCGGGCACCTTATGGTCGTTCTCCTGTGAGTCTCGTTTTTCGAATCCGACGCAAAACTGACAGTTAATTGTAACGTTCAGAGCCTCTTAATGACGATGGAACACACAAATTGTGGCGCGATTCAATACATCGTCCTACAGCCGCCCTGTCTCCAAGGGTCTCTTGCTGCCTCGGGCACGTTATGGTCGTTCTCCTATGAGTCTAGTTTTCCGAAAACGACGCAAAACTGACAGTTAATTGTAACGTTCAGAGCCTGATAATGACGATGGAACACACAATTTGCGTCGCGATTCAATACATCGTCCTCCAGCCGACTTGTCTCCGAGGTAGTATTGCTGTCCCGGGCACCTTTTGGTCGTTCTCCTATGAGTCTAGTTTATCGAATCAGGCGCAAAACTGACAGTTAATTGTAACGTTCAGAGCCTCTTAATGACGATGGATCACACAAATTGCGTCGCGATTCAATACTTCGTCCTCCAGCCGACTTGTCTCCAAGGGTCTAGTGGTGCCTCGGGCCCCTTATGGTCGTTCTTCTGTGAGTCTAGATTTTCGAATCAGACGCAAAACTGACAGTTAATTGTAACGTTCTGAGCCTGATAATGATGTTGGAACACACAATTTTCGTCGCGATTCAATACATCGTCCTCCAGCCGAATTGTCTCCAAGGGTCTATTGCTGCCTCGGGCACCTTATGGTCGTTCTCCTGTGAGTCTACATTTTCGAATCCGACGCAAAACTGACAGTTAATTGTAACGTTCAGAGCCTGTTAATGACGATGGAACACACAAATTGCGTCGCGATTCAATACATCGTCCTCCAGCCGAATTGTCTCCGAGGTACTATTGCTGCCCCGGGCACCTTTTGGTCGTTCTCCTAGGAGTATAGCTTTTCGAATCCGACGCAAAACTGACAGTTAATTGTAACGTTCAGAGCCTCTTAATGACGATGGAACACACAAATTGCGTCGCGATTCAATACATCGTCCTCCAGCCGACTTGTATCCAAGGGTCTAGTGCCGCCTCGGGCACCTTATGGTCGTTCTCCTGTGAGTCTAGATATTCGAATCCGACGCAAAACTGTCAGTTAATTGTAACGTTCAGAGCCTCTTAATGACGATGGAACACACAAATTGCGTCGCGAATCAATACATCGTCCTCCAGCCGATTTGTCTCCAAGGGTCTATAGCTGCCTCGGGCACCTTATCGTCGTTCTCCTGTGAGTTTAGTTTTTCGAATCCGACGCAGAACTGACAGTTAATTGTAACGTTCAGAGCCTCTTAATGACGATGGAACACACAAATTGCGTCGCGATTCAATACATCGTCCTCCAGCCGAATTGTCTCCGAGGTACTATTGCTGCCCCGGGCACCTTTTGGTCGTTCTCCTAGGAGTATAGCTTTTCGAATCCGGCGCAAAACTGACAGTTAATTGTAACGTTCAGAGCGTCTTAATGACGATGGAACACACAAATTGCGTCGCGATTCAATACATCGTCCTCCAGCCGACTTGTCTCCAAGGTAGTATTGCTGTCCCGGGCACCTTTTGGTCGTTCTCCTATGAGTCTAGTTTATCGAATCAGGCGCAAAACTGACAGTTAATTGTAACGTTCAGAGCCTCTTAATGACGATGGAACACACAAATTGCGTCGCGATTCAATACATCGTCCTCCAGCCGACTTGTCTCAAAGGGTCTATAGCTGCCTCGGGCACCTTATCGTCGTTCTCCTGTGAGTTTAGTTTTTCGAATCCGACGCAAAACTGACAGTTAATTGTAACGTTCAGAGCCTGTTAATGACGATGGAACACACAAATTGCGTCGCGATTCAATACATCGTCCTCCAGCCGAATTGTCTCCGAGGTAATATTGCTGCCCCGGGCACCTTTTGGTCGTTCTCCTAGGAGTATAGCTTTTCGAATCCGGCGCAAAACTAACAGTTAATTGTAACGTTCAGAGCCTCTTAATGACGATGGAACACACAAATTGCGTCGCGATTCAATACATCGTCCTCCAGCCGACTTGTATCCAAGGGTCTAGTGCCGCCTCGGGCACCTTATGGTCGTTCTCCTGTGAGTCTAGATTTTCGAATCCGACGTAAAACTGACAGTTAATTGTAACGTTCAGAGCCTCTTAATGACGATGGAACACACAAATTGCGTCGCGATTCAATACATCGTCCTCCAGCCGACTTGTCTCCAAGGGTCTATAGCTGCCTCGGGCACCTTATCGTCATTCTCCTGTGAGTTTAGTTTTTCGAATACGACGCAAAACTGACAGTTAATTGTAACGTTCAGAGCCTCTTAATGACGGTGGAACACACAAATTGCGTCGCGATTCAATACATCGTCCTCCAGCCGACTTGTCTCCAAGGGTCTAGTGCTGCCTCGGGCACCTTATGGTCGTTCTCCTGTGAGTCTAGATTTTCGAATCCGACGCAAAACTGACAGTTAATTGTAACGTTCAGAGCCTCTTAATGACGATGGAACACACAAATTGCGTCGCGATTCAATACATCGTCCTCCAGCCGACTTGTCTCCAAGGGTCTAGTGCTGCCTCGGGCACCTTATGGTCGTTCTCCTGTGAGTCTAGATTTTCGAATCCGACGCAAAACTGACAGTTAATTGTAACGTTCAGAGCCTCTTAATGACGATGGAACACACAAATTGCGTCGCGATTCAATACATCGTCCTCCAGCCGACTTGTCTCCAAGGGTCTCTTGCTGCCTCGGGCACGTTATGGTCGTTCTCCTGTGAGTCTAGTTTTCCGAAAACGACGCAAAACTGACAGTTAATTGTAACGTTCAGAGCCTTATAATGACGATGGAACACACAATTTGCGTCGCGATTCAATACATCGTCCTCCAGCCGACTTGTCTCCGAGGTAGTATTGCTGTCCCGGGCACCTTTAGTTCGTTCTCCTATGAGTCTAGTTTATCGAAACAGGCGCTAAACTGACAGTTAATTGTAACGTTCAGAGCCTCTTAATGACGATGGAACACACAAATTGCGTCGCGATTCAATACTTCGTCCTCCAGCCGACTTGTCTCCAAGGGTCTGGTGCTGCCTGGGGCACCTTATGGTCGTTCTTCTGTGAGTCTAGATTTTCGAATCCGACGCAAAACTGACAGTTAATTGTAACGTTCAGAGCCTCTTAATGACGATGGAACACACAAATTGTGGCGCGATTCAATACATCGTCCTACAGCCGACCAGTCTCCAAGTGTCTCTTGCTGCATCGGGCACCTTATGGTCATTCTCCTGTGAGTCTAGTTTTCCGAATACGACGCAAAACTGACAGTTAATTGTAACCTTCAGAGCCTGTTAATGACGATGCAACACACAAATTGCGTCGCGATTCAATACATCGTCCTCCAGCCGAATTGTCTCCGAGGTACTATTGCTGCCCCGGGCACCTTTTGGTCGTTCTCCTAGGAGTATAGTTTTTCGAATCCGGCGCAAAACTGACAGTTAATTGTAACGTTCAGAGCCTCTTAATGACGATGGAACACACAAATTGCGTCGCGATTCAATACATCGACCTCCAGCCGACTTGTCTCCGAGGGTCTATTGCTGCCTCGGGCACGTTATGGTCGTTCTCCTGTGAGTCTAGTATTCCGAAAACGACGCAAAACTGACAGTTAATTGTAACGTTCAGAGCCTGATAATGACGATGGAACACACAATTTGCGTCGCGATTCAATACATCGTCCTCCAGCCGACTTGTCTCCGAGGTAGTATTGCTGTCTCGGGCACCTTTTGGTCGTTCTCCTATGAGTCTAGTTTATCGAATCAGGCGCAAAACTGACAGTTAATTGTAACGTTCAGAGCCTCTTAATGACGATGGAACACACAAATTGTGGCGCGATTCAATACATCGTCCTACAGCCGACCAGTCTCCTAGTGTCTCTTGCTGCATCGGGCACCTTATGGTCGTTCTCCTGTGAGTCTAGTTTTCCGAATACGACGCAAAACTGACAGTTAATTGTAACGTTCAGAGCCTGTTAATGACGATGGAACACACAAATTGCGTCGCGATTCAATACATCGTCCTCCAGCCGAATTGTCTCCGAGGTACTATTGCTGCCCCGGGCACCTTTTGGTCGTTCTCCTAGGAGTATAGTTTTTCGAATCCGGCGCAAAACTGACAGTTAATTGTAACGTTCAGAGCCTCTTAATGACGGTGGAACACACAAATTGCGTCGCGATTCAATACATCGTCCTCCAGCCGACTTGTCTCCAAGGGTCTAGTGCGGCCTCGGGCACCTTATGGTCGTTCTCCTGTGAGTCTAGATTTTCGAATCCGACGCAAAACTGACAGTTAATTGTAACGTTCAGAGCCTCTTAATGACGGTGGAACACACAAATTGCGTCGCGATTCAATACATCGTCCTCCAGCCGACTTGTCTCCAAGGGTCTAGTGCTGCCTCGGGCACCTTATGGTCGTTCTCCTGTGAGTCTAGATTTTCGAATCCGACGCAAAACTAACAGTTAATTGTAACGTTCAGAGCCTCTTAATGACGATGGAACACACAAATTGCGTCGCGATTCAATACATCGTCCTCCAGCCGACTTGTCTCCAAGGGTCTATAGCTGCCTCGCGCACCTTATCGTCATTCTCCTATGAGTTTAGTTTTTCGAATACGACGCAAAACTGACAGTTAATTGTAACGTTCAGAGCCTCTTAATGACGATGGAACACACAAATTGCGTCGCGATTCAATACATCGTCCTCCAGCCGACTTGTCTCCAAGGGTCTAGTGCTGCCTCGGGCACCTTATGGTCGTTCTCCTGTGAGTCTAGATTTTCGAATCCGACGCAAAACTGACAGTTAATTGTAACGTTCAGAGCCTCTTAATGACGATGGAACACACAAATTGCGTCGCGATTCAATACATCGTCCTCCAGCCGACTTGTCTCCAAGGGTCTAGTGCTGCCTCGGGCACCTTATGGTCGTTCTCCTGTGAGTCTAGTTTTTCGAATCCGACGCAAAACTGACAGTTAATTGTAACGTTCAGAGCCTCTTAATGACGATGGAACACACAAATTGTGGCGCGATTCAATACATCGTCCTACAGCCGCCTTGTCTCCAAGGGTCTCTTGCTGCCTCGGGCACGTTATGGTCGTTCTCCTGTGAGTCTAGTTTTCCGAAAACGACGCAAAACTGACAGTTAATTGTAACGTTCAGAGCCTGATAATGACGATGGAACACACAATTTGCGTCGCGATTCAATACATCGTCCTCCAGCCGACTTGTCTCCGAGGTAGTATTGCTGTCCCGGGCACCTTTTGGTCGTTCTCCTATGAGTCTAGTTTATCGAATCAGGCGCAAAACTGACAGTTAATTGTAACGTTCAGAGCCTCTTAATGACGATGGATCACACAAATTGCGTCGCGATTCAATACTTCGTCCTCCAGCCGACTTGTCCCCAAGGGTCTAGTGGTGCCTCGGGCCCCTTATGGTCGTTCTTCTGTGAGTCTAGATTTTCGAATCCGACGCAAAACTGACAGTTAATTGTAACGTTCTGAGCCTGATAATGATGATGGAACACACAATTTTCGTCGCGATTCAATACATCGTCCTCCAGCCGAATTGTCTCCAAGGGTCTATTGCTGCCTCGGGCACCTTATGGTCGTTCTCCTGTGAGTCTACATTTTCGAATCCGACGCAAAACTGACAGTTAATTGTAACGTTCAGAGCCTGTTAATGACGATGGAACACACAAATTGCGTCGCGATTCAATACATCGTCCTCCAGCCGAATTGTCTCCGAGGTACTATTGCTGCCCCGGGCACCTTTTGGTCGTTCTCCTAGGAGTATAGCTTTTCGAATCCGACGCAAAACTGACAGTTAATTGTAACGTTCAGAGCCTCTTAATGACGATGGAACACACAAATTGCGTCGCGATTCAATACATCGTCCTCCAGCCGACTTGTCTCCAAGGGTCTCTTGCTGCCTCGGGCACGTTATGGTCGTTCTCCTGTGAGTCTAGTTTTCCGAAAACGACGCAAAACTGACAGTTAATTGTAACGTTCAGAGCCTTATAATGACGATGGAACACACAATTTGCGTCGCGATTCAATACATCGTCCTCCAGCCGACTTGTCTCCGAGGTAGTATTGCTGTCCCGGGCACCTTTTGGTCGTTCTCCTATGAGTCTAGTTTATCGAATCAGGCGCAAAACTGACAGTTAGTTGTAACGTTCAGAGCCTCTTAATGACGATGGAACACACAAATTGCTTCGCGATTCAATACATCGTCCTCCAGCCGACTTGTCTCCAAGGGTCTAGCGCTGCCTCGGGCACCTTATGGTCGTTCTCCTGTGAGTCTAGTTTTCCGGAAACGACGCAAAACTGACAGTTAATTGTAACGTTCAGAGCCTGATAATGACGATGGAACACACAATTTGCGTCGCGATTCAATACATCGTCCTCCAGCCGACTTGTCTCCGAGGTACTATTGCTGTCCCGGGCACCTTATGGTCGTTCTCCTATGAGTCTAGTTTATCGAAACAGGCGCTAAACTGACAGTTAATTGTAACGTTCAGAGCCTCTTAATGACGATGGAACACACAAATTGCGTCGCGACTCAATACTTCGTCCTCCAGCCGACTTGTCTCCAAGGGTCTGGTGCTGCCTGGGGCACCTTATGGTCGTTCTTCTGTGAGTCTAGATTTTCGAATCCGACGCAAAACTGACAGTTAATTGTAACGTTCAGAGCCTCTTAATGACGATGGAACACACAAATTGTGGCGCGATTCAATACATCGTCCTACAGCCGACCAGTCTCCAAGTGTCTCTTGCTGCATCGGGCACCTTATGGTCATTCTCCTGTGAGTCTAGTTTTCCGAAAACGACGCAAAACTGACAATTAATTGTAACGTTCAGAGCGTCTTAATGACGATGGAACACACAAATTGCGTCGCGATTCAATACATCGTCCTCCAGCCGAATTGTCTCCGAGGTACTATTGCTGCCCCGGGCACCTTTTGGTCGTTCTCCTAGGAGTATAGTTTTTCGAATCCGGCGCAAAACTGACAGTTAATTGTAACGTTCAGAGCCTCTTAATGACGATGGAACACACAAATTGCGTCGCGATTCAATACATCGACCTCCAGCCGACTTGTCTCCGAGGGTCTATTGCTGCCTCGGGCACGTTATGGTCGTTCTCCTGTGAGTCTAGTATTCCGAAAACGACGCAAAACTGACAGTTAATTGTAACGTTCAGAGCCTGATAATGACGATGGAACACACAATTTGCGTCGCGATTCAATACATCGTCCTCCAGCCGACTTGTCTCCGAGGTAGTATTGCTGTCCCGGGCACCTTTTGGTCGTTCTCCTATGAGTCTAGTTTATCGAATCAGGCGCAAAACTGACAGTTAATTGTAACGTTCAGAGCCTCTTAATGACGATGGAACACACAAATTGTGGCGCGATTCAATACATCGTCCTACAGCCGACCAGTCTCCTAGTGTCTCTTGCTGCATCGGGCACCTTATGGTCGTTCTCCTGTGAGTCTAGTTTTCCGAATACGACGCAAAACTGACAGTTAATTGTAACGTTCAGAGCCTGTTAATGACGATGGAACACACAAATTGCGTCGCGATTCAATACATCGTCCTCCAGCCGAATTGTCTCCGAGGTACTATTGCTGCCCCGGGCACCTTTTGGTCGTTCTCCTAGGAGTATAGTTTTTCGAATCCGGCGCAAAACTGACAGTTAATTGTAACGTTCAGAGCCTCTTAATGACGGTGGAACACACAAATTGCGTCGCGATTCAATACATCGTCCTCCAGCCGACTTGTCTCCAAGGGTCTAGTGCTGCCTCGGGCACCTTATGGTCGTTCTCCTGTGAGTCTAGATTTTCGAATCCGACGCAAAACTGACAGTTAATTGTAACGTTCAGAGCCTCTTAAAGGACGATGGAACACACAAATTGCGTCGCGATTCAATACATCGTCCTCCAGCCGACTTGTCTCCAAGGGTCTATAGCTGCCTCGGGCACCTTATCGTCATTCTCCTACGAGTTTAGTTTTTCGAATACGACGCAAAACTGACAGTTAATTGTAACGTTCAGAGCCTCTTAATGACGGTGGAACACACAAATTGCGTCGCGATTCAATACATCGTCCTCCAGCCGACTTGTCTCCAAGGGTCTAGTGCTGCCTCGGGCACCTTATGGTCGTTCTCCTGTGAGTCTAGATTTTCGAATCCGACGCAAAACTGACAGTTAATTGTAACGTTCAGAGCCTCTTAATGACGATGGAACACACAAATTGCGTCGCGATTCAATACATCGTCCTCCAGCCGACTTGTCTCCAAGGGTCTAGTGCTGCCTCGGGCACCTTATGGTCGTTCTCCTGTGAGTCTAGATTTTCGAATCCGACATAAAACTGACAGTTAATTGTAACGTTCAGAGCCTCTTAATGACGATGGAACACACAAATTGCGTCGCGATTCAATACATCGTCCTCCAGCCGACTTGTCTCCAAGGGTCTCTTGCTGCCTCGGGCACCTGATCGTCATTCTCCTGTGAGTTTAGTTTTTCGAATACGACGCAAAACTGACAGTTAATTGTAACGTTCAGAGCCTGTTAATGACGACGGAACACACAAATTGCGTCGCGATTCAATACATCGTCCTCCAGCCGAATTGTCTCCGAGGTACTATTGCTGCCCCGGGCACCTTTTGGTCGTTCTCCAAGGAGTATAGCTTTTCGAATCCGGCTCAAAACTGACAGTTAATTGTAACGTTCAGAGCCTCTTAATGACGATGTAACACACAAATTGCGTCGCGATTCAATACATCGTCCTCCAGCCGACTTGTCTCCAAGGGTCTAGTGCTGCCTCGGGCACCTTATGGTCGTTCTCCTGTGAGTCTAGATTTTCGAATCCGACGCAAAACTGACAGTTAATTGTAACGTTCAGAGCCTCTTAATGACGATGGAACACACAAATTGCGTCGCGATTCAACACATCGTCCTCCAGCCGACTTGTCTCCAAGGGTCTAGTGCTGCCTCGGGCACCTTATGGTCGTTCTCCTGTGAGTCTAGATTTTCGAATCCGACGCAAAACTGACAGTTAATTGTAACGTTCAGAGCCTCTTAATGACGATGGAACACACAAATTGTGGCGCGATTCAATACATCGTCCTACAGCCGCCCTGTCTCCAAGGGTCTCTTGCTGCCTCGGGCACGTTATGGTCGTTCTCCTGTGAGTCTAGTTTTCCGAAAACGACGCAAAACTGACAGTTAATTGTAACGTTCAGAGCCTGATAATGACGATGGAGCACACAATTTGCATCGCGATTCAATACATCGTCCTCCAGCCGACTTGTCTCCGAGGTAGTATTGCTGTCCCGGGCACCTTTTGGTCGTTCTCCTATGAGTCTAGTTTATCGAATCAGGCGCAAAACTGACAGTTAATTGTAACGTTCAGAGCCTCTTAATGACGATGGAACACACAAATTGCATCGCGATTCAATACTTCGTCCTCCAGCCGACTTGTCTCCAAGGGTCCAGTGCTGCCTCGGGCCCCTTATGGTCGTTCTTCTGTGAGTCTAGATTTTCGAATCCGACGCAAAACTGACAGTTAATTGTAACGTTCTGAGCCTGATAATGACGATGGAACACACAATTTTCGTCGCGATTCAATACATCGTCCTCCAGCCGAATTGTCTCCAAGGGTCTATTGCTGCCACGGGCACCTTATGGTCGTTCTCCTGTGAGTCTACATTTTCGAATCCGACGCAAAACTGACAGTTAATTGTAACGTTCAGAGCCTCTTAATGACGATGGAACACACAAATTGCGTCGCGATTCAATACATCGTCCTCCAGCCGACTTGTCTCCAAGGGTCTAGTGCTGCCTCGGGCACCTTATGGTCGTTATCCTGTGAGTCCAGATTTTCGAATCCGACGCAAAACTGACAGTTAATTGTAACGTTCAGAGCCTCTTAATGACGATGGAACACACAATTTGCGTCGCGATTCAATACATCGTCCTCCAGCCGACTTGTCTCCGAGGGTCTATAGCTGCCTCGGGCACCTTATCGTCGTTCTCCTGTGAGTTTAGTTTTCGAATCCGACGCAAAACTGACAGTTAATTGTAACGTTCGGAGCCTCTTAATGACGATGGAACACACAAATTGCGTCGCGATTCAATACATCGTCCTACAGCCGCCCTGTCTCCAAGGGTCTCTTGCTGCCTCGGGCACCTTATGGTCGTTCTCCTGTGAGTCTAGTATTCCGAAAACGACGCAAAACTGACAGTTAATTGTAACGTTCAGAGCCTGATAATGACGATGGAACACACAATTTGCGTCGCGATTCAATACATCGTCCTCCAGCCGACTTGTCTCCGAGGTAGTATTGCTGTCTCGGGCACCTTTTGGTCGTTCTCCTATGAGTCTAGTTTATCGAATCAGGCGCAAAACTGACAGTTAATTGTAACGTTCAGAGCCTCTTAATGACGATGGAACACACAAATTGTGGCGCGATTCAATACATCGTCCTACAGCCGACCAGTCTCCTAGTGTCTCTTGCTGCATCGGGCACCTTATGGTCGTTCTCCTGTGAGTCTAGTTTTCCGAATACGACGCAAAACTGACAGTTAATTGTAACGTTCAGAGCCTGTTAATGACGATGGAACACACAAATTGCGTCGCGATTCAATACATCGTCCTCCAGCCGAATTGTCTCCGAGGTACTATTGCCGCCCCGGGCACCTTTTGGTCGTTCTCCTAGGAGTATAGTTTTTCGAATCCGGCGCAAAACTGACAGTTAATTGTAACGTTCAGAGCCTCTTAATGACGGTGGAACACACAAATTGCGTCGCGATTCAATACATCGTCCTCCAGCCGACTTGTCTCCAAGGGTCTAGTGCTGCCTCGGGCACCTTACGGTCGTTCTCCTGTGAGTCTAGATTTTCGAATCCGACGCAAAACTGACAGTTAATTGTAACGTTCAGAGCCTCTTAATGACGATGGAACACACAAATTGCGTCGCGATTCAATACATCGTCCTCCAGCCGACTTGTCTCCAAGGGTCTATAGCTGCCTCGGGCACCTTATCGTCATTCTCCTATGAGTTTAGTTTTTCGAATACGACGCAAAACTGACAGTTAATTGTAACGTTCAGAGCCTCTTAATGACGGTGGAACACACAAATTGCGTCGCGATTCAATACATCGTCCTCCAGCCGACTTGTCTCCAAGGGTCTAGTGCTGCCTCGGGCACCTTATGGTCGTTCTCCTGTGAGTCTAGATTTTCGAATCCGACGCAAAACTGACAGTTAATTGTAACGTTCAGAGCCTCTTAATGACGATGGAACACACAAATTGCGTCGCGATTCAATACATCGTCCTCCAGCCGACTTGTCTCCAAGGGTCTCTTGCTGCCTCGGGCACCTTATCGTCATTCTCCTGTGAGTTTAGTTTTTCGAATACGACGCAAAACTGACAGTTAATTGTAACGTTCAGAGCCTGTTAATGACGACGGAACACACAAATTGCGTCGCGATTCAATACATCGTCCTCCAGCCGAATTGTCTCCGAGGTACTATTGCTGCCCCGGGCACCTTTTGGTCGTTCTCCAAGGAGTATAGCTTTTCGAATCCGGCTCAAAACTGACAGTTAATTGTAACGTTCAGAGCCTCTTAATGACGATGGAACACACAAATTGCGTCGCGATTCAATACATCGTCCTCCAGCCGACTTGTCTCCAAGGGTCTAGAGCTGCCTCGGGCACCTTATGGTCCTTCTCCTGTGAGTCTAGATTTTCGAATCCGACGCAAAACTGACAGTTAATTGTAACGTTCAGAGCCTCTTAATGACGATGGAACACACAAATTGCGTCGCGATTCAATACATCGTCCTCCAGCCGACTTGTCTCCAAGGGTCTAGTGCTGCCTCGGGCACCTTATGGTCGTTCTTCTGTGAGTCTAGATTTTCGAATCCGACGCAAAACTGACAGTTAATTGTAACGTTCAGAGCCTCTTAATGACGATGGAACACACAAATTGTGGCGCGATTCAATACATCGTCCTACAGCCGCCCTGTCTCCAAGGGTCTCTTGCTGCCTCGGGCACGTTATGGTCGTTCTCCTGTGAGTCTAGTTTTCCGAAAACGACGCAAAACTGACAGTTAATTGTAACGTTCAGAGCCTGATAATGACGATGGAACACACAATTTGCGTCGCGATTCAATACATCGTCCTCCAGCCGACTTGTCTCCGAGGTAGTATTGCTGTCCCGGGCACCTTTTGGTCGTTCTCCTATGAGTCTAGTTTATCGAATCAGGCGCAAAACTGACAGTTAATTGTAACGTTCAGAGCCTCTTAATGACGATGGAACACACAAATTGCGTCGCGATTCAATACTTCGTCCTCGAGCCGACTTGTCTCCAAGGGTCTAGTGCTGCCTCGGGCCCCTTATGGTCGTTCTTCTGTGAGTCTAGATTTTCGAATCCGACGCAAAACTGACAGTTAATTGTAACGTTCTGAGCCTGATAATGACGATGGAACACACAATTTTCGTCGCGATTCAATACATCGTCCTCCAGCCGAATTGTCTCCAAGGGTCTATTGCTGCCTCGGGCACCTTATGGTCGTTCTCCTGTGAGTCTACATTTTCGAATCCGACGCAAAACTGACAGTTAATTGTAACGTTCAGAGCCTCTTAATGACGATGGAACACACAAATTGCGTCGCGATTCAATACATCGTCCTCCAGCCGACTTGTCTCCAAGTGTCTAGTGCTGCCTCGAGCACCTTATGGTCGTTCTCCTGTGAGTCAAGATTTTCGAATCCGACGCAAAACTGACAGTTAATTGTAACGTTCAGAGCCTTATAATGACGATGGAACACACAATTTGCGTCGCGATTCAATACATCGTCCTCCAGCCGACTTGTCTCCGAGGTAGTATTGCTGTCCCGGGCACCTTTTGGTCGTTCTCCTATGAGTCTAGTTTATCGAATCAGGCGCAAAACTGACAGTTAATTGTAACGTTCAGAGCCTCTTAATGACGATGGAACACACAAATTGCGTCGCGATTCAATACATCGTCCTCCAGCCGACTTGTCTCCAAGGGTCTAGCGCTGCCTCGGGCACCTTATGGTCGTTCTCCTGTGAGTCTAGTTTTCCGAAAACGACGCAAAACTGACAGTTAATTGTAACGTTCAGATTCTGATAATGACGATGGAACACACAAATTGCGTCGCGATCCAATACATCGTCCTCCAGCCGACTTGTCTCCGAGGTACTATTGCTGTCCCGGGCACCTTTAGTTCGTTCTCCTATGAGTCTAGTTTATCGAAACAGGCGCAAAACTGACAGTTAATTGTAACGTTCTGAGCCTCTTAATGACGATGGAACATACAAATTGCGTCGCGATTCAATACTTCGTCCTCCAGCCGACTTGTCTCCAAGGGTCTATAGCTGCCTCGGGCACCTTATGGTCGTTCTTCTGTGACTCTAGATTTTCGAATCCGACGCAAAACTGACAGTTAATTGTAACGTTCAGAGCCTCTTAATGACGATGGAACACACAAATTGTGGCGCGATTCAATACATCGTCCTACAGCCGACCAGTCTCCAAGTGTCTCTTGCTGCATCGGGCACCTTATGGTCGTTCTCCTGTGAGTCTAGTTTTCCGAATACGACGCAAAACTGACAGTTAATTGTAACCTTGAGAGCCTGTTAATGACGATGGAACACACAAATTGCGTCGCGATTCAATACATCGTCCTCCAGCCCAATTGTCTCCGAGGTACTATTGCTGCCCCGGGCACCTTTTGGTCGTTCTCCTAGGAGTATAGTTTTTCGAATCCGGCGCAAAACTGACAGTTAATTGTAACGTTCAGAGCCTCTTAATGACGATGGAACACACAAATTGCGTCGCGATTCAATACATCGTCCTCCAGCCGACTTGTCTCCAAGGGACTATAGCTGCCTCGGGCACCTTATCGTCGTTCTCCTGTGAGTTTAGTTTTTCGAATCCGACGCAAAACTGACAGTTAATTGTAACATTCAGAGCCTCTTAATGACGATGGAACACACAAATTGCGTCGCGATTCAATACATCGTCCTCCAGCCGAATTGTCTCCGAGGTACTATTGCTGCCCCGGGCACCTTTTGGTCGTTCTCCTAGGAGTATAGTTTTTCGAATCCGGCGCAAAGCTGACAGTTAATTGTAACGTTCAGAGCCTCTTAATGACGATGGAACACACAAATTGCGTCGCGATTCAATACATCGACCTCCAGCCGACTTATCTCCAAGGGTCTAGTGCTGCCTCGGGCACCTTATGGTCGTTCTCCTGTGAGTCTAGATTTTCGAATCCGACGCAAAACTGACAGTTAATTGCAACGTTCAGAGCCTCTTAATGACGATGGAACAAACAAATTGCGTCGCGAATCAATACATCGTCCTCCAGCCGACTTGTCTCCAACGGTCTATAGCTGCCTCGCGCACCTTATCGTCTTTCTCCTGTGAGTTTAGTTTTTCGAATACGACGCCAAACTGACAGTTAATTGTAACGTTCAGAGCCTGTTAATGACGATGGAACACACAAATTGCGTCGCGATTCAATACATCGTCCTCCAGCCGAATTGTCTCCGTGGTACTATTGCTGCCCCGGGCACCTTTTGGTCGTTCTCCTAGGAGTATAGTTTTTCGAATCCGGCTCAAAACTGACAGTTAATTGTAACGTTCAGAGCCTCTTAATGACGATGGAACACACAAATTGCGTCGCGATTCAATACATCGTCCTCCAGCCGACTTGTCTCCAAGGGTCTAGTGCTGTCTCGGGCACCTTATGGTCGTTCTCCTGTGAGTCTAGATTTTCGAATCCGACGCAAAACTGACAGTTAATTGTAACGTTCAGAGCCTCTTAATGACGATGGAACACACAAATTGCGTCGCGATTCAATACATCGTCCTCCAGCCGACTTGTCTCCAAGGGTCTAGTGCTGCCTCGGGCACCTTATGGTCGTTCTCCTGTGAGTCTAGATTTTCGAATCCGACGCAAAACTGACAGTTAATTGTAATGTTCAGAGCCTCTTAATGACGATGGAACACACAAATTGTGGCGCGATTCAATACATCGTCCTACAGCCGCCCTGTCTCCAAGGGTCTCTTGCTGCCTCGGGCACGTTATGGTCGTTCTCCTGTGAGTCTAGTTTTCCGAAAACGACGCAAAACTGACAGTTAATTGTAACGTTCAGAGCCTGATAATGACGATGGAACACACAATTTGCGTCGCGATTCAATACATCGTCCTCCAGCCGACTTGTCTCCAAGGGTCTATAGCTGCCTCGGGCACCTTATCGTCGTTCTCCTGTGAGTTTAGTTTTTCGAATCCGACGCAAAACTGACAGTTAATTGTAACGTTCGGAGCCTCTTAATGACGATGGAACACACAAATTGCGTCGCGATTCAATACATCGTCCTACAGCCGCCCTGTCTCCAAGGGTCTCTTGCTGCCTCGGGCACGTTATGGTCGTTCTCCTGTGAGTCTAGTATTCCGAAAACGACGCAAAACTGACAGTTAATTGTAACGTTCAGAGCCTGATAATGACGATGGAACACACAATTTGCGTCGCGATTCAATACATCGTCCTCCTGCCGACTTGTCTCCGAGGTAGTATTGCTGTCCCGGGCACCTTTTGGTCGTTCTCCTATGAGTCTAGTTTATCGAATCAGGCGCAAAACTGACAGTTAATTGTAACGTTCAGAGCCTCTTAATGACGATGGAACACACAAATTGTGGCGCGATTCAATACATCGTCCTACAGCCGACCAGTCTCCTAGTGTCTCTTGCTGCATCGGGCACCTTATGGTCGTTCTCCTGTGAGTCTAGTTTTCCGAAAACGACGCAAAACTGACAGTTAATTGTAACGTTCAGAGCCTGTTAATGACGATGGAACATACAAATTGCGTCGTGATTCAATACATCGTCCTCCAGCCGAATTGTCTCCGAGGTACTATTGCTGCCCCGGGCACCTTTTGGTCGTTCTCCTAGGAGTATAGTTTTTCGAATCCGGCACAAAACTGACAGTTAATTGTAACGTTCAGAGCCTCTTAATGACGGTGGAACACACAAATTGCGTCGCGATTCAATACATCGTCCTCCAGCCGACTTGTCTCCAAGGGTCTAGTGCTGCCTCGGGCACCTTATGGTCGTTCTCCTTGTGAGTCTAGATTTTCGAATCCGACGCAAAACTGACAGTTAATTGTAACGTTCAGAGCCTCTTAATGACGATGGAACACACAAATTGCGTCGCGATTCAATACATCGTCCTCCAGCCGACTTGTCTCCAAGGGTCTATAGCTGCCTCGGGCACCTTATCGTCATTCTCCTGTGAGTTTAGTTTTTCGAATACGACGCAAAACTGACAGTTAATTGTAACGTTCAGAGCCTCTTAATGACGGTGGAACACACAAATTGCGTCGCGATTCAATACATCGTCCTCCAGCCGACTTGTCTCCAAGGGTCTAGTGCTGCCTCGGGCACCTTATGGTCGTTCTCCTGTGAGTCTAGATTTTCGAATCCGACGCAAAACTGACAGTTAATTGTAACGTTCAGAGCCTCTTAATGACGATGGAACACACAAATTGTGGCGCGATTCAATACATCGTCCTACAGCCGCCCTGTCTCCAAGGGTCTCTTGCTGCCTCGGGCACCTTATGGTCGTTCTCCTGTGAGTCTAGTTTTCCGAAAACGACGCAAAACTGACAGTTAATTGTAACGTTCAGAGCCTGATAATGACGATGGAACACACAATTTGCGTCGCGATTCAATACATCGTCCTCCAGCCGACTTGTCTCCGAGGTAGTATTGCTGTCCCGGGCACCTTTTGGTCGTTCTCCTATGAGTCTAGTTTATCGAATCAGGCGCAAAACTGACAGTTAATTGTAACGTTCAGAGCCTCTTAATGACGATGGAACACACAAATTGCGTCGCGATTCAATACTTCGTCCTCCAGGCGACTTGTCTCCAAGGGTCTAGTGCTGCCTCGGGCCCCTTATGGTCGTTCTTCTGTGAGTCTAGATTTTCGAATCCGACGCAAAACTGACAGTTAATTGTAACGTTGTGAGCCTGATAATGACGATGGAACACACAATTTTCGTCGCGATTCAATACATCGTCCTCCAGCCGAATTGTCTCCAAGGGTCTATTGCTGCCTCGGGCACCTTATTGTCGTACTCCTGTGAGTCTACATTTTCGAATCCGACGCAAAACTGACAGTTAATTGTAACGTTCAGAGCCTGTTAATGACGATGGAACACACAAATTGCGTCGCGATTCAATACATCGTCCTCCAGCCGAATTGTCTCCGAGGTACTATTGCTGCCCCGGGCACCTTTTGGTCGTTCTCCTAGGAGTATAGCTTTTCGAATCCGGCGCAAAACTGACAGTTAATTGTAACGTTCAGAGCCTCTTAATGACGATGGAACACACAAATTGCGTCGCGATTCAATACATCGTCCTCCAGCCGACTTGTATCCAAGGGTCTAGTGCCGCCTCGGGCACCTTATGGTCGTTCTCCTGTGAGTCTGGATTTTCGAATCCGACGCAAAACTGTCAGTTAATTGTAACGTTCAGAGCCTCTTAATGACGATGGAACACACAAATTGCGTCGCGATTCAATACATCGTCCTCCAGCCGATTTGTCTCCAAGGGTCTATAGCTGCCTCGGGCACCTTATCGTCGTTCTCCTGTGAGTTTAGTTTTTCGAATCCGACGCAGAACTGACAGTTCATTGTAACGTTCAGAGCCTCTTAATGACGATGGAACACACAAATTGCGTCGCGATTCAATACATCGTCCTCCAGCCGAAGTGTCTCCGAGGTACTATTGCTGCCCCGGGCACCTTTTGGTCGTTCTCCTAGGAGTATAGTTTTTCGAATCCGGCGCAAAACTGACAGTTAATTGTAACGTTCAGAGCCTCTTAATGACGATGGAACACACAAATTGCGTCGCGATTCAATACATCGACCTCCAGCCGACTTATCTCCAAGGGTCTAGTGCTGCCTCGGGCACCTTATGGTCGTTCTCCTGTGAGTCTAGATTTTCGAATCCGAAGCAAAACTGACAGTTAATTGCAACGTTCAGAGCCTCTTAATGACGATGGAACACACAAATTGCGTCGCGAATCAATACATCGTCCTCCAGCCGACTTGTCTCCAACGGTCTATAGCTGCCTCGCGCACCTTATCGTCTTTCTCCTGTGAGTTTAGTTTTTCGAATACGACGCAAAACTGACAGTTAATTGTAACGTTCAGAGCCTGTTAATGACGATGGAACACACAAATTGCACCGCGATTCAATACATCGTCCTCCAGCCGAATTGTCTCCGTGGTACTATTGCTGCCCCGGGCACCTTTTGGTCGTTCTCCTAGGAGTATAGTTTTTCGAATCCGGCTCAAAACTGACAGTTAATTGTAACGTTCAGAGCCTCTTAATGACGATGGAACACACAAATTGCGTCGCGATTCAATACATCGTCCTACAGCCGACTTGTCTCCAAGGGTCTAGTGCTGTCTCGGGCACCTTATGGTCGTTCTCCTGAGAGTCTAGATTTTCGAATCCGACGCAAAACTGACAGTTAATTGTAACGTTCAGAGCCTCTTAATGACGATGGAACACACAAATTGCGTCGCGATTCAATACATCGTCCTCCAGCCGACTTGTCTCCAAGGGTCTAGTGCTGCCTCGGGCACCTTATGGTCGTTCTCCTGTGAGTCTAGATTTTCGAATCCGACGCAAAACTGACAGTTAATTGTAATGTTCAGAGCCTCTTAATGACGATGGAACACACAAATTGTGGCGCGATTCAATACATCGTCCTACAGCCGCCCTGTCTCCAAGGGTCTCTTGCTGCCTCGGGCACGTTATGGTCGTTCTCCTGTGAGTCTAGTTTTCCGAAAACGACGCAAAACTGACAGTTAATTGTAACGTTCAGAGCCTGATAATGACGATGGAACACACAATTTGCGTCGCGATTCAATACATCGTCCTCCAGCCGACTTGTCTCCAAGGGTCTATAGCTGCCTCGGGCACCTTATCGTCGTTCTCCTGTGCGTTTAGTTTTTCGAATCCGACGCAAAAGTGACAGTTAATTGTAACGTTCAGAGCCTCTTAATGACGATGGAACACACAAATTGCGTCGCGATTCAATACATCGTCCTACAGCCGCCCTGTCTCCAAGGGTCTCTTGCTGCCTTGGGCACGTTATGGTCGTTCTCCTGTGAGTCTAGTATTCCGAAAACGACGCAAAACTGACAGTTAAATGTAACGTTCAGAGCCTGATAATGACGATGGAACACACAATTTGCGTCGCGATTCAATACATCGTCCTCCTGCCGACTTGTCTCCGAGGTAGTATTGCTGTCCCGGGCACCTTATGGTCGTTCTCCTATGAGTCTAGTTTATCGAATCAGGCGCAAAACTGACAGTTAATTGTAACGTTCAGAGCCTCTTAATGACGATGGAACACACAAATTGTGGCGCGATTCAATACATCGTCCTACAGCCGACCAGTCTCCTAGTGTCTCTTGCTGCATCGGGCACCTCATGTTCGTTCTCCTGTGAGTCTAGTTTTCCGAATACGACGCAAAACTGACAGTTAATTGTAACGTTCAGAGCCTGTTAATGACGATGGAACACACAAATTGCGTCGTAATTCAATACATCGTCCTCCAGCCGAATTGTCTCCGAGGTACTATTGCTGCCCCGGGCACCTTTTGGTCGTTCTCCTAGGAGTATAGTTTTTCGAATCCGGCGCAAAACTGACAGTTAATTGTAACGTTCAGAGCCTCTTAATGACGGTGGAACACACAAATTGCGTCGCGATTCAATACATCGTCCTCCAGCCGACTTGTCTCCAAGTGTCTAGTGCTGCCTCGGGCACCTTATGGTCGTTCTCCTGTGAGTCTAGATTTTCGAATCCGACGCAAAACTGACAGTTAATTGTAACGTTCAGAGCCTGTTAATGACGACAGAACACACAAATTGCGTCGCGATTCAATACATCGTCCTCCAGCCGAATTGTCTCCGAGGTACTATTGCTGCCCCGGGCACCTTTTGGTCGTTCTCCAAGGAGTATAGCTTTTCGAATCCGGCTCAAAACTGACAGTTAATTGTAACGTTCAGAGCCTGTTAATGACGATGGAACACACAAATTGCGTCGCGATTCAATACATCGTCCTCCAGCCGACTTGTCTCCAAGGGTCTAGTGCTGCCTCGGGCACCTTATGGTCGTTCTCCTGTGAGTCTAGATTTTCGAATCCGACGCAAAACTGACAGTTAATTGTAACGTTCAGAGCCTCTTAATGACGATGGAACACACAAATTGTGGCGCGATTCAATACATCGTCCTACAGCCGCCCTGTCTCCAAGGGTCTCTTGCTGCCTCGGGCACCTTATGGTCGTTCTCCTGTGAGTCTAGTTTTCCGAAAACGACGCAAAACTGACAGTTAATTGTAACGTTCAGAGCCTGATAATGACGATGGAACACACAATTTGCGTCGCGATTCAATACATCGTCCTCCAGCCGACTTGTCTCCGAGGTAGTATTGCTGTCCCGGGCACCTTTTGGTCGTTCTCCTATGAGTCTAGTTTATCGAATCAGGCGCAAAACTGACAGTTAATTGTAACGTTCAGAGCCTCTTAATGACGATGGAACACACAAATTGCGTCGCGATTCAATACTTCGTCCTCCAGGCGACTTGTCTCCAAGGGTCTAGTGCTGCCTCGGGCCCCTTATGGTCGTTCTTCTGTGAGTCTAGATTTTCGAATCCGACGCAAAACTGACAGTTAATTGTAACGTTCTAAGCCTGATAATGACGATGGAACACACAATTTTCGTCGCGATTCAATACATCGTCCTCCAGCCGAATTGTCTCCAAGGGTCTATTGCTGCCTCGGGCACCTAATGTCGTTCTCCTGTGAGTCTACATTTTCGAATCCGACGCAAAACTGACAGTTAATTGTAACGTTCAGAGCCTGTTAATGACGATGGAACACACAAATTGCGTCGCGATTCAATACATCGTCCTCCAGCCGAATTGTCTCCGAGGAACTATTGCTGCCCCGGGCACCTTTTGGTCGTTCTCCTAGGAGTATAGCTTTTCGAATCAGGCGCAAAACTGACAGTTAATTGTAACGTTCAGAGCCTCTTAATGACGATGGAACACACAAATTGCGTCGCGATTCAATACATCGTCCTCCAGCCGACTTGTATCCAAGGGTCTAGTGCCGCCTCGGGCACCTTATGGTCGTTCTCCTGTGAGTCTGGATTTTCGAATCCGACGCAAAACTGTCAGTTAATTGTAACGTTCAAAGCCTCTTAATGACGATGGAACACACAAATTGCGTCGCGATTCAATACCTCGTCCTCCAGCCGATTTGTCTCCAAGGGTCTATAGCTGCCTCGGGCACCTTATCGTCGTTCTCCTGTGAGTTTAGTTTTTCGAATCCGACGCAGAACTGACAGTTAATTGTAACGATCAGAGCCTCTTAATGACGATGGAACACACAAATTGCGTCGCGATTCAATACATCGTCCTCCAGCCGCCCTGTCTCCAAGGGTCTCTTGCTGCCTCGGGCACGTTATGGTCGTTCTCCTGTGAGTCTAGTTTTCCGAAAACGACGCAAAACTGACAGTTAATTGTAACGTTCAGAGCCTGATAATGACGATGGAACACACAATTTGCGTCGCGATTCAATACATCGTCCTCCAGCCGACTTGTCTCCAAGGGTCTATAGCTGCCTCGGGCACCTTATCGTCGTTCTCCTGTGCGTTTAGTTTTTCGAATCCGACGCAAAAGTGACAGTTAATTGTAACGTTCAGAGCCTCTTAATGACGATGGAACACACAAATTGCGTCGCGATTCAATACATCGTCCTCCAGCCGACTTGTCTCCAAGGGTCTAGTGCTGCCTCGGGCACCTTATGGTCGTTCTCCTGTGAGTCTAGATTTTCGAATCCGACGCAAAACTGACAGTTAATTGTAACGTTCAGAGCCTGTTAATGACGATGGAACACACAAATTGTGGCGCGATTCAATACATCGTCCTACAGCCGCCCTGTCTCCAAGGGTCTCTTGCTGCC
Source organism: Schistocerca nitens (assembly GCF_023898315.1). Taxonomy (NCBI): domain Eukaryota; kingdom Metazoa; phylum Arthropoda; class Insecta; order Orthoptera; family Acrididae; genus Schistocerca; species Schistocerca nitens. The sequence continues at coordinate 233,765,309 of NC_064623.1, read as the reverse complement.
TCGGGCACGTTATGGTCGTTCTCCTGTGAGTCTAGTTTTCCGAAAACGACGCAAAACTGACAGTTAATTGTAACGTTCAGAGCCTTATAATGACGATGGAACACACAATTTGCGTCGCGATTCAATACATCGTCCTCCAGCCGACTTGTCTCCGAGGTAGTATTGCTGTCCCGGGCACCTTTTGGTCGTTCTCCTATGAGTCTAGTTTATCGAATCAGGCGCAAAACTGACAGTTAATTGTAACGTTCAGAGCCTCTTAATGACGATGTAACACACAAATTGCGTCGCGATTCAATACATCGTCCTCCAGCCGACTTGTCTCCAAGGGTCTAGCGCTGCCTCGGGCACCTTATGGTCGTTCTCCTGTGAGTCTAGTTTTCCGAAAACGACGCAAAACTGACAGTTAATTGTAACGTTCAGATTCTGATAATGACGATGGAACACACAATTTGCGTCGCGATCCAATACATCGTCCTCCAGCCGACTTGTCTCCGAGGTACTATTGCTGTCCCGGGCACCTTTAGTTCGTTCTCCTATGAGTCTAGTTTATCGAAACAGGCGCAAAACTGACAGTTAATTGTAACGTTCTGAGCCTCTTAATGACGATGGAACACACAAATTGCGTCGCGATTCAATACTTCGTCCTCCAGCCGACTTGTCTCCAAGGGTCTATAGCTGCCTCGGGCACCTTATGGTCGTTCTTCTGTGAGTCTAGATTTTCGAATCCGACGCAAAACTGACAGATAATTGTAACGTTCAGAGCCTCTTAATGACGATGGAACACACAAATTGTGGCGCGATTCAATACATCGTCCTACAGCCGACCAGTCTCCAAGTGTCTCTTGCTGCATCGGGCACCTTATGGTCGTTCTCCTGTGAGTCTAGTTTTCCGAATACGACGCAAAACTGACAGTTAATTGTAACCTTCAGAGCCTGTTAATGACGATGGAACACACAAATTGCGTCGCGATTCAATACATCGTCCTCCAGCCGAATTGTCTCCGAGGTACTATTGCTGCCCCGGGCACCTTTTGGTCGTTCTCCTAGGAGTATAGTTTTTCGAATCCGGCGCAAAACTGACAGTTAATTGTAACGTTCAGAGCCTCTTAATGACGATGGAACACACAAATTGCGTCGCGATTCAATACATCGTCCTCCAGCCGACTTGTCTCCAAGGGACTATAGCTGCCTCGGGCACCTTATCGTCGTTCTCCTGTGAGTTTAGTTTTTCGAATCCGACGCAAAACTGACAGTTAATTGTAACATTCAGAGCCTCTTAATGACGATGGAACACACAAATTGCGTCGCGATTCAATACATCGTCCTCCAGCCGAATTGTCTCCGAGGTACTATTGCTGCCCCGGGCACCTTTTGGTCGTTCTCCTAGGAGTATAGTTTTTCGAATCCGGCGCAAAACTGACAGTTAATTGTAACGTTCAGAGCCTCTTAATGACGATGGAACACACAAATTGCGTCGCGATTCAATACATCGACCTCCAGCCGACTTATCTCCAAGGGTCTATAGCTGCCTCGGGCACCTTATGGTCGTTCTCCTGTGAGTCTAGATTTTCGAATCCGACGCAAAACTGACAGTTAATTGCAACGTTCAGAGCCTCTTAATGACGATGGAACACACAAATTGCGTCGCGAATCAATACATCGTCCTCCAGCCGACTTGTCTCCAACGGTCTATAGCTGCCTCGCGCACCTTATCGTCTTTCTCCTGTGAGTTTAGTTTTTCGAATACGACGCAAAACTGACAGTTAATTGTAACGTTCAGAGCCTGTTAATGACGATGGAACACACAAATTGCGTCGCGATTCAATACATCGTCCTCCGGCCGAATTGTCTCCGTGGTACTATTGCTGCCCCGGGCACCTTTTGGTCGTTCTCCTAGGAGTATAGTTTTTCGAATCCGGCTCAAAACTGACAGTTAATTGTAACGTTCAGAGCCTCTTAATGACGATGGAACACACAAATTGCGTCGCGATTCAATACATCGTCCTCCAGCCGACTTGTCTCCAAGGGTCTAGTGCTGTCTCGGGCACCTTATGGTCGTTCTCCTGTGAGTCTAGATTTTCGAATCCGACGCAAAACTGACAGTTAATTGTAACGTTCAGAGCCTCTTAATGACGATGGAACACACAAATTGCGTCGCGATTCAATACATCGTCCTCCAGCCGACTTGTCTCCAAGGGTCTAGTGCTACCTCGGGCACCTTATGGTCGTTCTCCTGTGAGTCTAGATTTTCGAATCCGACGCAAAACTGACAGTTAATTGTAATGTTCAGAGCCTCTTAATGACGATGGAACACACAAATTGTGGCGCGATTCAATACATCGTCCTACAGCCGCCCTGTCTCCAAGGGTCTCTTGCTGCCTCGGGCACGTTATGGTCGTTCTCCTGTGAGTCTAGTTTTCCGAAAACGACGCAAAACTGACAGTTAATTGTAACGTTCAGAGCCTGATAATGACGATGGAACACACAATTTGCGTCGCGATTCAATACATCGTCCTCCAGCCGACTTGTCTCCAAGGGTCTATAGCTGCCTCGGGCACCTTATCGTCGTTCTCCTGTGAGTTTAGTTTTTCGAATCCGACGCAAAACTGACAGTTAATTGTAACGTTCGGAGCCTCTTAATGACGATGGAACACACAAATTGCGTCGCGATTCAATACATCGTCCTACAGCCGCCCTGTCTCCAAGGGTCTCTTGCTGCCTCGGGCACGTTATGGTCGTTCTCCTGTGAGTCTAGTATTCCGAAAACGACGCAAAACTGACAGTTAATTGTAACGTTCAGAGCCTGATAATGACGATGGAACACACAATTTGCGTCGCGATTCAATACATCGTCCTCCAGCCGACTTGTCTCCGAGGTAGTATTGCTGTCCGGGCACCTTTTGGTCGTTCTCCTATGAGTCTAGTTTATCGAATCAGGCGCAAAACTGACAGTTAATTGTAACGTTCAGAGCCTCTTAATGACGATGGAACACACAAATTGTGGCGCGATTCAATACATCGTCCTACAGCCGACCAGTCTCCTAGTGTCTCTTGCTGCATCGGGCACCTTATGGTCGTTCTCCTGTGAGTCTAGTTTTCCGAATACGACGCAAAACTGGCAGTTAATTGTAACGTTCAGAGGCTGTTAATGACGATGGAACACACAAATTGCGTCGCGATTCAATACATCGTCCTCCAGCCGAATTGTCTCCGAGGTACTATTGCTGCGCCGGGCACCTTTTGGTCGTTCTCCTAGGAGTATAGTTTTTCGAATCCGGCGCAAAACTGACAGTTAATTGTAACGTTCAGAGCCTCTTAATGACGGTGGAACACACAAATTGCGTCGCGATTCAATACATCGTCCTCCAGCCGACATGTCTCCAAGGGTCTAGTGCTGCCTCGGGCACCTTATGGTCGTTCTCCTGTGAGTCTAGATTTTCGAATCCGACGCAAAACTGACAGTTAATTGTAACGTTCAGAGCCTCTTAATGACGATGGAACACACAAATTGCGTCGCGATTCAATACATCGTCCTCCAGCCGACTTGTCTCCAAGGGTCTATAGCTGCCTCGGGCACCTTATCGTCATTCTCCTGTGAGTTTAGTTTTTCGAATACGACGCAAAACTGACAGTTAATTGTAACGTTCAGAGCCTCTTAATGACGGTGGAACACACAAATTGCGTCGCGATTCAATACATCGTCCTCCAGCCGACTTGTCTCCAAGGGTCTAGTGCTAACTCGGGCACCTTATGGTCGTTCTCCTGTGAGTCTAGATTTTCGAATCCGACGCAAAACTGACAGTTAATTGTAACGTTCAGAGCCTGTTAATGACGACGGAACACACAAATTGCGTCGCGATTCAATACATCGTCCTCCAGCCGAATTGTCTCCGAGGTACTATTGCTGCCCCGGGCACCTTTTGGTCGTTCTCCAAGGAGTATAGCTTTTCGAATCCGGCTCAAAACTGACAGTTAATTGTAACGTTCAGAGCCTCTTAATGACGATGGAACACACAAATTGCGTCGCGATTCAATACATCGTCCTCCAGCCGACTTGTCTCCAAGGGTCTAGTGCTGCCTCGGGCACCTTATGGTCGTTCTCCTGTGAGTCTAGATTTTCGAACCAGACGCAAAACTGACAGTTAATTGTAACGTTCAGTGCCTCTTAATGACGATGGAACACACAAATTGTGGCGCGATTCAATACATCGTCCTACAGCCGCCCTGTCTCCAAGGGTCTCTTGCTGCCTCGGGCACGTTATGGTCGTTCTCCTGTGAGTCTAGTTTTCCGAAAACGACGCAAAACTGACAGTTAATTGTAACGTTCAGAGCCTTATAATGACGATGGAACACACAATTTGCGTCGCGATTCAATACATCGTCCTCCAGCCGAATTGTCTCCGAGGTAGTATTGCTGTCCCGGGCACCTTTTGGTCGTTCTCCTATGAGTCTAGTTTGTCGAATCAGGCGCAAAACTGACAGTTAATTGTAACGTTCAGAGCCTGATAATGACGATGGAACACACAATTTTCGTCGCGATTCAATACATCGTCCTCCAGCCGAATTGTCTCCAAGGGTCTACTGCTGCCTCGGGCACCTTATGGTCGTTCTCCTGTGAGTCTACATTTTCGAATCCGACGCAAAACTGACAGTTAATTGTAACGTTCTGAGCCTGATAATGACGATGGAACACACAATTTTCGTCGCGATTCAATACATCGTCCTCCAGCCGAATTGTCTCCAAGGGTCTACTGCTGCCTCGGGCACCTTATGGTCGTTCTTCTGTGAGTCTAGATTTTCGAATCCGACGCAAAACTGACAGTTAATTGTAACGTTCTGAGCCTGATAATGACGATGGAACACACAATTTTCGTCGCGATTCAATACATCGTCCTCCAGCCGAATTGTCTCCAAGGGTCTACTGCTGCCTCGGGCACCTTATGGTCGTTCTCCTGTGAGTCTACATTTTCGAATCCGACGCAAAACTGACAGTTAATTGTAACGTTCAGAGCCTGTTAATGACGATGGAACACACAAATTGCGTCGCGATTCAATACATCGTCCTCCAGCCGAATTGTCTCCGAGGTACTATTGCTGCCCCGGGCACCTTTTGGTCGTTTTCCTAGGAGTATAGCTTTTCGAATCAGGCGCAAAACTGACAGTTAATTGTAACGTTCAGAGCCTCTTAATGACGATGGAACACACAAATTGCGTCGCCATTCAATACATCGTCCTCCAGCCGACTTGTATCCAAGGGTCTAGTGCCGCCTCGGGCACCTTATGGTCGTTCTCCTGTGAGCCTAGATTTTCGAATCCGACGCAAAACTGTCAGTTAATTGTAACGTTCAGAGCCTCTTAATGACGATGGAACACACAAATTGCGTCGCGATTCAATACATCGTCCTCCAGCCGTTTTGTCTCCAAGGGTCTATAGCTGCCTCGGGCACCTTATCGTCGTTCTCCTTTGAGTTTAGTTTTTCGAATCCGACGCAAAACTGACAGTTAATTGTAACGTTCAGAGCCTCTTAATGACGATGGAACACACAAATTGCGTCGCGATTCAATACATCGTCCTCCAGCCGAATTGTCTCCGAGGTACTATTGCTGCCCCGGGCACCTTTTGGTCGTTCTCCTAGGAGTATAGTTTTTCGAATCCGGCGCAAAACTGACAGTTAATTGTAACGTTCAGAGCCTCTTAATGACGATGGAACACACAAATTGCGTCGCGATTCAATACATCGTATTCCAGCCGACTTGTCTCCAAGGTAGTATTGCTGTCCCGGGCACCTTTTGGTCGTCCTCCTATGAGTCTAGTTTATCGAATCAGGCGCAAAAATGACAGTTAATTGTAACGTTCAGAGCCTCTTAATGACGATGGAACACACAAATTGCGTCGCGATTCAATACATCGTCCTCCAGCCGACTTGTCTCCAAGGGTCTATAGCTGCCTCGGGCACCTTATCGTCGTTCTCCTGTGAGTTTAGTTTTTCGAATCCGACGCAAAACTGACAGTTAATTGTAACGTTCAGAGCCTGTTAATGACGATGGAACACACAAATTGCGTCGCGATTCAATACATCGTCCTCCAGCCGAATTGTCTCCGAGGTACTATTGCTCCCCGGGCACCTTTTGGTCGTTCTCCTAGGAGTATAGCTTTTCGAATCCGGCGCAAAACTGACAGTTAATTGTAACGTTCAGAGCCTCTTAATGACGATGGAACACACAAATTGCGTCGCGATTCAATACATCGTCCTCCAGCCGACTTGTATCCAAGGGTCTAGTGCCGCCTCGGGCACCTTATGGTCGTTCTCCTGTGAGTCTAGATTTTCGAATCCGACGCAAAACTGACAGTTAATTGTAACGTTCAGAGCCTGTTAATGACGATGGAACACACAAATTGCGTCGCGATTCAATACATCGTCCTCCAGCCGACTTGTCTCCAAGGGTCTATAGCTGCCTCGGGCACCTTATCGTCATTCTCCTGTGAGTTTAGTTTTTCGAATACGACGCAAAACTGACAGTTAATTGTAACGTTCAGAGCCTCTTAATGACGGTGGAACACACAAATTGCGTCGCGATTCAATACATCGTCCTCCAGCCGACTTGTCTCCAAGGGTCTAGTGCTGCCTCGGGCACCTTATGGTCGTTCTCCTGTGAGTCTAGATTTTCGAATCCGACGCAAAACTGACAGTTAATTTTAACGTTCAGAGCCTCTTAATGACGATGGAACACACAAATTGCGTCGCGATTCACTACATCGTCCTAAAGCCGACTTGTCTCCAAGGGTCTAGTGCTGCCTCGGGCACCTTATGGTCGTTCTCCTGTGAGTCTAGATTTTCGAATCCGACGCAAAACTGACAGTTAATTGTAACGTTCAGAGCCTGATAATGACGATGGAACACACAATTTGCGTCGCGATTCAATACATCGTCCTTCAGCCGACTTGTCTCCGAGGTAGTATTGCTGTCCCGGGCACCTTTTGGTCGTTCTCCTATGAGTCTAGTTTATCGAATCAGGCGCAAAACTGACAGTTAATTGTAACGTTCAGAGCCTCTTAATGACGATGGAACACACAAATTGCGTCGTGATTCAATACTTCGTCCTCCAGCCGACTTGTCTCCAAGGGTCTAGTGCTGCCTCGGGCCCGTTATGGTCGTTCTTCTGTGAGTCTAGATTTTCGAATCCGACGCAAAACTGACAGTTAATTGTGACGTTCTGAGCCTGATAATGACGATGGAACACACAATTTTCGTCGCGATTCAATACATCGTCCTCCAGCCGAATTGTCTCCAAGGGTCTATTGCTGCCTCGGGCACCTTATGGTCGTTCTGCTGTGAGTCTAGATTTTCGAATCCGACGCAAAACTGACAGTTAATTGTAACGTTCAGAGCCTCTTAATGACGATGGAACACACAATTTGTGGCGCGATTCAATACATCGTCCTACAGCCGTCCTGTCTCCAAGGGTCTCTTGCTGCCTCGGGCACGTTATGGTCGTTCTCCTGTGAGTTTAGTTTTCCGAAAACGACGCAAAACTGACAGTTAATTGTAACGTTCAGAGCCTGATAATGACGATGGAACACACAATTTGCGTCGCGATTCAATACATCGTCCTCCAGCCGACTTGTCTCCAAGGGTCTATAGCTGCCTCGGGCACCTTATCGTCGTTCTCCTGCGAGTTTAGTTTTTCGAATCCGACGCAAAACTGACAGTTAATTGTAACGTTCAGTGCCTCTTAATGACGATGGAACACACAAATTGCGTCGCGATTCAATACTTCGTCCTCCAGCCGACTTGTCTCCAAGGGTTTAGTGCTGCCTCGGGCCCCATATGGTCGTTCTTCTGTGAGTCTAGATTTTCGAATCCGACGCAAAACTGACAGTTAATTGTAATGTTCTGAGACTGATATTGACGATGGAACACACAATTTTCGTCGCGATTCAATACTTCGTCCTCCAGCCGACTTGTCTCCAAGGGTCTATTGCTGCCTCGGGCACCTTATGGTCGTTTTCCTGTGAGTCTACATTTTCGAATCCGACGCAAAACTGACAGTTAATTGTAACGTTCAGAGCCTCTTAATGACGATGGAACACACAAATTGCGTCGCGATTCAATAGATCGTCCTCCAGCTGACTTGTCTCCAAGGGTCTATAGCTGCCTCGGGCACCTTATCGTCGTTCTCCTGTGAGTTTAGTTTTGCGAATCCGACGCAAAACTGACAGTTAATTGTAACGTTCAGAGCCTGTTAATGACGATGGAACACACAAATTGCGTCGCGATTCAATACATCGTCTTCCAGCCGAATTGTCTCCGAGGTACTATTGCTGCCCCGGCACCTTTTGGTCGTTCTCCTAGGAGAATAGTTTTTCGAATCCGGAGCAAAACTGACAGTTAATTGTAACGTTCAGAGCCTCTTAATCACGATGGAACACACAAATTGCGTCGCGATTCAATACATCGTCCTCCAGCCGACTTGTCTCCAAGGGTCTAGTGCTGCCTCGGGCACCTCATGGTCGTTCTCCTGTGAGTCTAGATTTTCGAATCCGACGCAAAACTGACAGTTAATTGTAACGTTCAGAGCCTCTTAATGACGATGGAACACACAAATTGCGTCGCGATTCAATACATCGTCCTCCAGCCGACTTGTCTCCAAGGGTCTATAGCTGCCTCGGGCACCTTATCGTCGTTCTCCGTTGAGTTTAGTTATTCGAATCCGACGCAAAACTGACAGTTAATTGTAACGTTCAGAGCCTCTTAATCACGATGGAACACACAAATTGCGTCGCGATTCAATACATCGTCCTCCAGCCGAATTCTCTCCGAGGTACTATTGCTGCCCCGGGCACCTTTTGGTCGTTCTCCTAGGAGTATAGTTTTTCGAATCAGACGCAAAACTCACAGTTATTTGTAACGTTCAGAGCCTCTTAATGACGATGGAACACACAAATTGCGTCGCGATTCAATACATCGTCCTCCAGCCGGCTTGTCTCCAAGGGTCTAGTGCTGCTTCGGGCACCTTATGGTCGTTCTGCTGTGAGTCTAGATTTTCGAATCCGACGCAAAACTGACAGTTAATTGTAACGTTCAGAGCCTCTTAATGACGATGGAACACACAAATTGTGGCGCGATTCAATACATCGTCCTACAGCCGTCCTGTCTCCAAGGGTCTCTTGCTGCCTCGGGCACGTTATGGTCGTTCTCCTGTGAGTCTAGTTTTCCGAAAACGACGCAAAACTGACAGTTAATTGTAACGTTCAGAGCCTGATAATGACGATGGAACACACAATTTGCGTCGCGATTCAATACATCGTCCTCCAGCCGACTTGTCTCCGCGGTAGTATTGCTGTCCCGGGCACCTTTTGGTCGTTCTCCTATGAGTCTAGTTTATCGAATCAGGCGCAAAACTGACAGTTAATTGTAACGTTCTGAGCCTGATAATGACGATGGAACACACAATTTGCGTCGCGATTCAATACATCGTCCTCCTGCCGAATTGTCTCCAAGGGTCTATTGCTGCCTCGGGCACCTTATGGTCGTTCTCCTGTGAGTCTAGATTTTCGAATCCGACGCAAAACTGACAGTTAATTGTAACGTTCAGAGCCTCTTAATGACGATGGAACACACAAATTGCGTCGCGATTCAATACATCGTCCTCCAGCCGAATTGTCTCCGAGGTACTATTGCTGCCCCGGGCACCTTTTGGTCGTTCTCCTAGGAATAGTTTTTCGAATCCGGCGCAAAACTGACAGTTAATTATAACGTTCAGAGCCTCTTAATGACGATGGAACACACAAATTGCGTCGCGATTCAATACATCGTCCTCCAACCGACTTGTCTCCAAGGGTCTATAGCTGCTTCGGGCACCTTATCGTCGTTCTCCTGTGAGTTTAGTTTTTCGAATCCGACGCAAAACTGACAGTTAATTGTAACGTTCAGAGCCTGTTAATGACGATGGAACACACAAATTGCGTCGCGATTCAATACATCGTCCTCCAACCGACATGTCTCCAAGGGTCTAGTGCTGCCTCGGGCACCTTATGGTCGTTCTCCTGTGAGTCTAGATTTTCGAATCCGACGCAAAACTGACAGTTAATTGTAACGTTCAGAGCCTCTTAATGACGATGGAACACACAAATTGCGTCGCGATTCAATACTTCGTCCTCCAGCCGACTTGTCTCCAAGGGTCTAGTGCTTCCCCGGGCACCTTATGGTCGTTCTTCTGTGAGTCTAGATTTCCGAAAACGACGCAAAACTGACAGTTAATTGTAACGTTCAGAGCCTGATAATGACGATGGAACACACAATTTGCGTCGCGATTCAATACATCGTCCTCCAGCCGACTTGTCTCCGAGGTAGTATTGCTGTCCCGGGCACCTTTTGGTCGTTCTCCTATGAGTCTAGTTTATCGAATCAGGCGCAAAACTGACAGTTAATTGTAACGTTCAGAGCCTCTTAATGACGATGGAACACACAAATTGCGACGCGATTCAATACTCCGTCCTCCAGCCGTCTTGTCTCCAAGGTTCTAGTGCTGCCTCGGGCCCCTTATGGTCGTTCTTCTGTGAGTCTAGATTTTCGAATCCGACGCAATACTGACAGTTAATTGTAACGTTCTGAGCCTGATAATGACGATGGAACACACAATTTTCGTCGCGATTCAATACATCGTCCTCCAGCCGAATTGTCTCCAAGGGTCTATTGCTTCCTTGGGCACCTTATGGTCGTTCTCCTGTGAGTTTAGTTTATCGAATCCGACGCAAAACTGACAGTTAATTGTAACGTTCTGAGGCTGATAATGACGATGGAACACACAATTTTCGTCGCGATTCAATACATCGTCCTCCAGCCGAATTGTCTCCAAGGGTCTATTGCTTCCTCGGGCACCTTATGGTCGTTCTCCTGAGAGTCTACATTTTCGAATCCGACGCAAAACTGACAGTTAATTGTAACGTTCAGAGCATCTTAATGACGATGGAACACAAAAATTGCGTCGCGATTCAATACATCGTCCTCCAGCCGACTTGTCTCCAAGGGTCTATAGCTGCCTCGGGCACCTTATCGTCGTTCTCCTGTGAGTTTAGTTTTGCGAATCCGACGCAAAACTGACAGTTAATTGTAACGTTCAGAGCCTGTTAATGACGATGGAACACACAAATTGCGTCGCGATTCAATACATAGTCCTCCAGCCAAATTGTCTCCGAGGTACTATTGCTGCCCCGGGCACCTTTTGGTCGTTCTCCTAGGAGTATTGTTTTTCGAAACCGGCGCAAAACTGACAGTTAATTGTAACGTTCAGAGCCTCTTAATCACGATGGAACACACAAATTGCGTCGCGATTCAATACATCGTCCTCCAGCCGACTTGTCTCCAAGGGTCTAGTGCTGCCTCGGGCACCTCATGGTCGTTCTCCTGTGAGTCTAGATTTTCGAATCCGACGCAAAACTGACAGTTAATTGTAACGTTCAGAGCCTCTTAATGACGATGGAACACACAAATTGCGTCGCGATTCAATACATCGTCCTCCAGCCGACTTGTCTCCAAGGGTCTAGTGCTGCCTCGGGCACCTTATGGTCGTTCTCCTGTGAGTCTAGATTTTCGAATCCGACGCAAAACTGACACTTAATTGTAACGTTCAGAGCCTCTTAATGACGATGGAACACACAATTTGCGTCGCCATTCAATACATCGTCCTCCAGCCGAATTGTCTCCGAGGTAGTATTGCTGTCCCGGGCACCTTTTGTTCGTTCTCCTATGAGTCTAGTTTATCGAATCAGGCGCAAAACTGACAGTTAATTGTAACGTTCAGAGCCTCTTAATGACGATGGAACACACAAATTGCGTCGCGATTCAATACATCGTCCTCCAGCCGCCCTGTCTCCAAGGGTCTCTTGCTGCCTCGGGCACGTTATGGTCGTTCTCCTGTGAGTCTAGTTTTCCGAAAACGACGCAAAACTGACAGTTAATTGTAACGTTCAGAGCCTGATAATGACGATGGAACACACAATTTGCGTCGCGATTCAATACATCGTCCTCCAGCCGACTTGTCTCCAAGGGTCTATAGCTGCCTCGGGCACCTTATCGTCATTCTCCTGTGCGTTTAGTTTTTCGAATCCGACGCAAAAGTGACAGTTAATTGTAACGTTCAGAGCCTCTTAATGACGATGGAACACACAAATTGCGTCGCGATTCAATACATCGTCCTCCAGCCGACTTGTCTCCAAGGGTCTAGTGCTGCCTCGGGCACCTTATGGTCGTTCTCCTGTGAGTCTAGATTTTCGAATCCGACGCAAAACTGACAGTTAATTGTAACGTTCAGAGCCTGATAATGACGATGGAACACACAATTTTCGTCGCGATTCAATACATCGTCCTCCAGCCGAATTGTCTCCAAGGGTCTATTGCTGCCTCGGGCACCTTGTGGTCGTTCTCCTGTGAGTCTACATTTTCGAATCCGACGCAAAACTGACAGTTAATTGTAACGTTCAGAGCCTCTTAATGACGATGGAACACACAAATTGCGTCGCGATTCAATACATTGTCATCCAGCCGACTTGTCTCCAAGGGTCTATAGCTGCCTCGGGCACCTTATGGTCGTTCTCCTGTGCGTTTAGTTTTTCGAATCCGACGCAAAACTGACAGTTAATTGTAACGTTCAGAGCCTGTTAATGACGATGGAACACACAAATTGCGTCGCGATTCAATACATCGTCCTCCAGCAGAATTGTCTCCGGGGTACTATTGCTGCCCCGGGCACCTTTTGGTCGTTCTCCTAGGAGTATAGTTTCTTGAATCCGGCGCTAAACTGACAGTTAATTATAACGTTCAGAGCCTCTTAATGACGATGGAACACACAAAATTGCGTCGCGATTCAATACATCGTCCTCCAGCCGACTTGTCTCCAAGGGTCTATAGCTGCCTCGGGCACCTTATCGTCGTTCTCCTGTGAGTCTAGATTTTCGAATCCGACGCAAAACTGACAGTTAATTGTAACGTTCAGAGCCTCTTAATGACGATGGAACACACAAATTGCGTCGCGATTCAATACATTGTCATCCAGCCGACTTGTCTCCAAGGGTCTATAGCTGCCTCGGGCACCTTATCGTCGTTCTCCTGTGCGTTTAGTTTTTCGAATCCGACGCAAAACTGACAGTTAATTGTAACGTTCAGAGCCTGTTAATGACGATGGAACACACAAATTGCGTCGCGATTCAATACATCGTCCTCCAGCAGAATTGTCTCCGAGGTACTATTGCTGCCCCGGGCACCTTTTGGTCGTTCTCCTAGGAGTATAGTTACTTGAATCCGGAGCTAAACTGACAGTTAATTATACCGTTCAGAGCCTCTTAATGACGATGGAACACACAAAATTGCGTCGCGATTCAATACATCGTCCTCCAGCCGACTTGTCTCCAAGGGTCTATAGCTGCCTCGGGCACCTTATCGTCGTTCTCCTGTGAGTCTAGAATTTCGAATCCGACGCAAAACTGACAGTTAATTGTAACGTTCAGAGCCTGTTAATGACGATGGAACACACAAATTGCGTCGCGATTCAATACATCGTCCTCCAACCGACATGTCTCCAAGGGTCTAGTGCTGCCTCGGGCACCTTATGGTCGTTCTCCTGTGAGTCTAGATTTTCGAATCCGACGCAAAACTGACAGTTAATTGTAACGTTCAGAGCCTCTTAATGACGATGGAACACACAAATTGCGTCGCGATTCAATACATTGTCCTCCAGCCGACTTGTCTCCAAGGGCCTATAGCTGCCTCGGGCACCTTATCGTCGTTCTCCTGTGAGTTTAGTTTTTCGAATCCGACGCAAAACTGACAGTTAATTGTAACGTTCAGAGCCTGTTAATGACGATGGAACACACAAATTGCGTCGCGATTCAATACATCGTCCTCCAGCAGAATTGTCTCCGAGGTACTATTGCTGCCCCGGGCACCTTTTGGTCGTTCTCCTAGGAGTATAGTTTTTCGAATCCGGCGCAAAACTGACAGTTCATTGTAACGTTCAGAGCTTCTTAATGACGATGGAACACACAAATTGCGTCGCGATTCAACACATCGTCCTCCAGCCGACTTGTCTCCAAGGGTCTAGTGCTGCCTCGGGCACCTTCTGGTCGTTCTCCTGTGAGTCTAGATTTTCGAATCCGACGCAAAACTGACAGTTAATTGTAACGTTCAGAGCCTCTTAATGACGATGGAACACACAAATTGTGGCGCGATTCAATACATCGTCCTACAGCCGCCCTGTCTCCAAGGGTCTCTTGCTGCCTCGGGGACGTTATGGTCGTTCTCCTGTGAGTCTAGGTTTCCGAAAACGACGCAAAACTGACAGTTAATTGTAACGTTCAGAGCCTGATAATGACGATGGAACACAGAATTTGCGTCGCGATTCAATACATCGTCCTCCAGCCGACTTGTCTCCGAGGTAGTATTGCTGTCCCGGGCACCTTTTGGTCGTTGTCCTGTGAGTCTAAATTTACGAATCCGACGCAAAACTGACAGTTAATTGTAACGTTCAGAGCCTCTTAATGAAGATGGAACACATAAATTGCGTCGCGATTCAATACAATGTCCTCCAGCCGACTTATCTCCAAGGAACTAGTGCTGCCTCGGGCACCTTATGGTCGTTCTCCTGTGAGTCTAGATTTTCGAATCCGACGCAAAACTGACAGTTAATTGTAACGTTCAGAGCCTCTTAATGACGATGGAACACACAAATTGCGTCGCGATTCAATACATCGTCCTCCAGCCGACTTGTCTCCAAGGGTCTATAGCTGCCTCGGGCACCTTATCGTCGTTCTCCTGTGAGTTTAGTTTTTCGAATCCGACGCAAAACTGACAGTTAATTGTAACGTTCAGAGCCTGATAATGACGATGGAACACACAATTTGCGTCGCGATTCAATACATCGTCCTCCAGCCGACTTGTCTCCGAGGTAGTATTGCTGTCCCGGGCACCTTTTGGTCGTTCTCCTATGAGTCTAGTTTATCAGGCGCAAAACTGACAGTTATTTGTAACGTTCAGAGCCTCTTAATGACGATGGAAAACACAAATTGCGTCGCGATACAATACATCGTCCTCCAGCCGAATTGTCTCCGAGGTACTATTGCTGCCCCGGGCACCTTTTGGTCGTTCTCCTAGGAGTATAGTTTTTCGAATCCGGCGCAAAACTGACAGTTAATTATAACGTTCAGAGCCTCTTAATGACGATGGAACACACAAATTGCGTCGCGATTCAATACATCGTCCTCCAGCCGACTTGTCTCCAAGGGTCTATAGCTGCCTCGGGCACCTTATCGTCGTTCTCCTGTGCGTTTAGTTTTTCGAATCCGACGCAAAACTGACAGTTAATTGTAACGTTCAGAGCCTGTTAATGACGATGGAACACACAAATTGCGTCGCGATTCAATACATCGTCCTCCAGCCGAATTGTCTCCAAGGGTCTCTTGCTGCCTCGGTCGTTCTCCTGTGAGTCTAGTTTTCCGAAAACGACCCAAAACTGACAGTTAATTGTAACGTTCAGAGCCTGATAATGTCGATGGAACACACAATTTGCGTCGCGATTCAATACAACGTCCTCCAGCCGACTTGTATCCTAGGTAGTATTGCTGTCCCGGGCACCTTTTGGTCGTTCTCCTATGAGTCTAGTCTATCGAATCAGGCGCAAAACTGATAGTTAATTGTAACGTTCTGAGCCTGATAATGACGATGGAACACACAATTTTCGTCGCGATTCAATACATCGTCCTCCAGCCGAATTGTCTCCAAGGGTCTATTGCTGCCTCCTGCACCTTATCGTCGTTCTCCTGTGAGTCTACATTTTCGAATCCGACGCAAAACTGACAGTTAATTGTAACGTTCAGAGCCTCTTAATGACGATGGAACACACAAATTGCGTCGCGATTCAATACATCGTCCTCCAGCCGAATTGTCTCCGAGGTACTATTGCTGCCCCGGGCACCTTTTGGTCGTTCTCCTAGGAGTATAGTTTTTCGAATCCGGCGCAAAACTGACAGTTAATTATAACGTTCAGAGCCTCTTAATGACGATGGAACACACAAATTGGGTCGCGATTCAATACATCGTCCTCCAGCCGACTTGTCTCCAAGGGTCTATAGCTGCCTCGGGCACCTTATCGTCGCTCTCCTGTGAGTTTAGTTTTTCGAATCCGACGCAAAACTGACAGTTAATTGTAACGTTCAGAGCCTCTTAATGACGATGGAACACACAAATTGTGGCGCGATTCAATACATCGTGCTACAGCCCCCCTGTCTCCAAGGGTCTCTTGCTGCCTCGGGCACGTTATGGTCGTTCTCCTGTGAGTCTAGATTTCCGAAAACGACGCAAAACTGACAGTTAATTGTAACGTTCAGAGCCTGATAATGACGATGGAACACACATTTTGCGTCGCGATTCAATACATCGTCCTCCAGCCGACTTGTCTCCGAGGTAGTATTGCTGTCCCGGGCACCTTTTGGTCGTTCTCATATGAGTCTAGTTTATCGAATCCGGCGCAAAACTGACAGTTAATTGTAACGTTCAGAGCCTCTTAATGACGATGGAACACACAAATTGCGTCGCGATTCAATACATCGTCCTCCAGCCGACTTGTCTCCAAGGGTCTAGTGCTGCCTCGGGCACCTTATGGTCGTTCTCATGTGAGTCTAGATTTTCGAATCCGACGCAAAACTGGCAGTTAATTGTAACGTTCAGAGCCTCTTAATGACGATGGAACACACAAATTGCGCCGCGATTCAATACATCGTCCTCCAGCCGACTTGTCTCCAAGGGTCTATAGCTGCCTCGGGCACCTTATCGTCGTTCTCCTGTGAGTTTAGTTTTTCGAATCCGACGCAATGCTGACAGTTAATTGTAACGTTCAGAGCCTGATAATGACGATGGAACACACAATTTGCGTCGCGATTCAATACATCGTCCTCCAGCCGACTTGTCTCCGAGGTAGTATTGCTGTCCCGGGCACCTTTTGGTCGTTCTCCTATGAGTCTAGTTTATCGAATCAGGCGCAAAACTGACAGTTAATTGTAACGTTCTGAGCCTGATAATGACGATGGAACACACAATTTTCGTCGCGATTCAATACATCGTCCTCCAGCCGAATTGTCTCCAAGGGTCTATTGCTGCCTCGGGCACCTTATCGTCGTTCTCCTGTGAGTCTACATTTTCGAATCCGACGCAAAACTGACAGTTAATTGTAACGTTCAGAGCCTCTTAATGACGATGGAACACACAAATTGCGTCGCGATTCAATACATCGTCCTCCAACCGACATGTCTCCAAGGGTTTAGTGCTGCCTCGGGCACCTTATGGTCGTTCTCCTGTGAGTCTAGATTTTCGAATCCGACGCAAAACTGACAGTTAATTGTAACGTTCAGAGCCTCTTAATGACGATGGAACACACAAATTGCGTCGTGATTCAATACATCGTCCTCCAGCCAACTTGTCTCCAAGGGTCTAGTGCTGCCTCGGGCACCTCATGTTCGTTCTCCTGTGAGCCTAGATTTTCGAATCCGACGCAAAACTGACAGTTAATTGTAACGTTCAGAGCCTCTTAATGACGATGGAACACACAAATTGCGTCGCGATTCAATACATCGTCCTCCAGCCGACTTGTCTCCAAGGGTCTAGTGCTGCCTCGGGCACCTTATGGTCGTTCTCCTGTGAGTCTAGATTTTCGAATCCGACGCAAAACTGACAGTTAATTGTAACGTTCAGAGCCTCTTAATGACGATGGAACACACAAATTGTGGCGCGATTCAATACATCGTCCTACAGCCGCCCTGTCTCCAAGGGTCTCTTGCTGCCTCGGGCACGTTATGGTCGTTCTCCTGTGAGTCTAGTTTTCCGAAAACAACGCAAAACTGACAGTTAATTGTAACGTTCAGAGCCTGATAATGACGATGGAACACACAATTTGCGTCGCGATTCAATACATCGTCCTCCAGCCGACTTGTCTCCGAGGTAGTATTGCTGCCCCGGGCACCTTTTGGTCGTTCTCCTATGAGTCTAGTTTATCAGGCGCAAAACTGACAGTTATTTGTAACGTTCAGAGCCTCTTAATGACGATGGAACACACAAATTGCGTCGCGATTCAATACTTCGTCCTCCAGCCGACTTGTCTCCAAGGGTCGAGTGCTGCCTCGGGCCCCTTATGGTCGTTCTTCGGTGAGTCTAGATTTTCGAATCCGACGCAAAACTGACAGTTAATTGTAACGTTCTGAGCCTGATAATGACGATGGAACACACAATTTTCGTCGCGATTCAATACATTGTCCTCCAGCCGAATTGTCTCCAAGGGTCTATTGCTGCCTCGGGCACCTTATCGTCGTTCTCCTGTGAGTTTAGTTTTGCGAATCCGACGCAAAACTGACAGTTAATTGTAACGTTCAGAGCCTGTTAATGACGATGGAACACTAAAATTGCGTCGCGATTCAATACATCGTCCTCCAGCCGAATTGTCTCCAAGGGTCTCTTGCTGCCTCGGGCACCTTATCGTCGTTCTCCTGTGAGACTAGTTTTCCGAAAACGACGCAAAACTGACAGTTAATTGTAACGTTCAGAGCCTGATAATGTCGATGGAACACACAATTTGCGTCGCGATTCAATACATCGTCCTCCAGCCGACTTGTATCCTAGGTAGTATTGCTGTCCCGGGCACCTTTTGGTCGTTCTCCTATGAGTCTAGTCTATCGAATCAGGCGCAAAACTGATAGTTAATTGTAACGTTCTGAGCCTGATAATGACGATGGAACACACAATTTTCGTCGCGATTCAATACATCGTCCTCCAGCCGAATTGTCTCCAAGGGTCTATTGCTGCCTCGGGCACCTTCTGGTCGTTCTCCTGTGAGTCTAGATTTTCGAATCCGACGCAAAACTGACAGTTAATTGTAACGTTCAGAGCCTCTTAATGACGATGGAACACACAAATTGTGGCGCGATTCAATACATCGTCCTACAGCCGCCCTGTCTCCAAGGGTCTCTTGCTGCCTCGGGGACGTTATGGTCGTTCTCCTGTGAGTCTAGGTTTCCGAAAACGACGCAAAACTGACAGTTAATTGTAACGTTCAGAGCCTGATAATGACGATGGAACACAGAATTTGCGTCGCGATTCAATACATCGTCCTCCAGCCGACTTGTCTCCGAGGTAGTATTGCTGTCCCGGGCACCTTTTGGTCGTTGTCCTGTGAGTCTAAATTTACGAATCCGACGCAAAACTGACAGTTAATTGTAACGTTCAGAGCCTCTTAATGAAGATGGAACACATAAATTGCGTCGCGATTCAATACAATGTCCTCCAGCCGACTTATCTCCAAGGAACTAGTGCTGCCTCGGGCACCTTATGGTCGTTCTCCTGTGAGTCTAGATTTTCGAATCCGACGCAAAACTGACAGTTAATTGTAACGTTCAGAGCCTCTTAATGACGATGGAACACACAAATTGCGTCGCGATTCAATACATCGTCCTCCAGCCGACTTGTCTCCAAGGGTCTATAGCTGCCTCGGGCACCTTATCGTCGTTCTCCTGTGAGTTTAGTTTTTCGAATCCGACGCAAAACTGACAGTTAATTGTAACGTTCAGAGCCTGATAATGACGATGGAACACACAATTTGCGTCGCGATTCAATACATCGTCCTCCAGCCGACTTGTCTCTGAGGTAGTATTGCTGTCCCGGGCACCTTTTGGTCGTTCTCCTATGAGTCTAGTTTATCAGGCGCAAAACTGACAGTTATTTGTAACGTTCAGAGCCTCTTAATGACGATGGAAAACACAAATTGCGTCGGGATACAATACATCGTCCTCCAGCCGAATTGTCTCCGAGGTACTATTGCTGCCCCGGGCACCGTTTGGTCGTTCTCCTAGGAGTATAGTTTTTCGAATCCGGCGCAAAACTGACAGTTAATTATAACGTTCAGAGCCTCTTAATGACGATGGAACACACAAATTGCGTCGCGATTCAATACATCGTCCTCCAGCCGACTTGTCTCCAAGGGTCTATAGCTGCCTCGGGCACCTTATCGTCGTTCTCCTGTGCGTTTAGTTTTTCGAATCCGACGCAAAACTGACAGTTAATTGTAACGTTCAGAGCCTGTTAATGACGATGGAACACACAATTTTCGTCGCGATTCAATACATCGTCCTCCAGCCGAATTGTCTCCAAGGGTCTCTTGCTGCCTCGGTCGTTCTCCTGTGAGTCTAGTTTTCCGAAAACGACCCAAAACTGACAGTTAATTGTAACGTTCAGAGCCTGATAATGTCGATGGAACACACAATTTGCGTCGCGATTCAATACAACGTCCTCCAGCCGACTTGTATCCTAGGTAGTATTGCTGTCCCGGGCACCTTTTGGTCGTTCTCCTATGAGTCTAGTCTATCGAATCAGGCGCAAAACTGATAGTTAATTGTAACGTTCTGAGCCTGATAATGACGATGGAACACACAATTTTCGTCGCGATTCAATACATCGTCCTCCAGCCGAATTGTCTCCAAGGGTCTATTGCTGCCTCGTGCACCTTATCGTCGTTCTCCTGTGAGTCTACATTTTCGAATCCGACGCAAAACTGACAGTTAATTGTAACGTTCAGAGCCTCTTAATGACGATGGAACACACAAATTGCGTCGCGATTCAATACATCGTCCTCCAGCCGAATTGTCTCCGAGGTACTATTGCTGCCACGGGCACCTTTTGGTCGTTCTCCTAGGAGTATAGTTTTTCGAATCCGGCGCAAAACTGACAGTTAATTATAACGTTCAGAGCCTCTTAATCACGATGGAACACACAAATTGGGTCGCGATTCAATACATCGTCCTCCAGCCGACTTGTCTCCAAGGGTCTATAGCTGCCTCGGGCACCTTATCGTCGCTCTCCTGTGAGTTTAGTTTTTCGAATCCGACGCAAAACTGACAGTTAATTGTAACGTTCAGAGCCTCTTAATGACGATGGAACACACAAATTGTGGCGCGATTCAATACATCGTGCTACAGCCCCCCTGTCTCCAAGGGTCTCTTGCTGCCTCGGGCACGTTATGGTCGTTCTCCTGTGAGTCTAGATTTCCGAAAACGACGCAAAACTGACAGTTAATTGTAACGTTCAGAGCCTGATAATGACGATGGAACACACATTTTGCGTCGCGATTCAATACATCGTCCTCCAGCCGACTTGTCTCCGAGGTAGTATTGCTGTCCCGGGCACCTTTTGGTCGTTCTCATATGAGTCTAGTTTATCGAATCCGGCGCAAAACTGACAGTTAATTGTAACGTTCAGAGCCTCTTAATGACGATGGAACACACAAATTGCGTCGCGATTCAATACATCGTCCTCCAGCCGACTTGTCTCCAAGGGTCTAGTGCTGCCTCGGGCACCTTATGGTCGTTCTCATGTGAGTCTAGATTTTCGAATCCGACGCAAAACTGGCAGTTAATTGTAACGTTCAGAGCCTCTTAATGACGATGGAACACACAAATTGCGCCGCGATTCAATACATCGTCCTCCAGCCGACTTGTCTCCAAGGGTCTATAGCTGCCTCGGGCACCTTATCGTCGTTCTCCTGTGAGTTTAGTTTTTCGAATCCGACGCAATGCTGACAGTTAATTGTAACGTTCAGAGCCTGATAATGACGATGGAACACACAATTTGCGTCGCGATTCAATACATCGTCCTCCAGCCGACTTGTCTCCGAGGTAGTATTGCTGTCCCGGGCACCTTTTGGTCGTTCTCCTATGAGTCTAGTTTATCGAATCAGGCGCAAAACTGACAGTTAATTGTAACGTTCTGAGCCTGATAATGACGATGGAACACACAATTTTCGTCGCGATTCAATACATCGTCCTCCAGCCGAATTGTCTCCAAGGGTCTATTGCTGCCTCGGGCACCTTATCGTCGTTCTCCTGTGAGTCTACATTTTCGAATCCGACGCAAAACTGACAGTTAATTGTAACGTTCAGAGCCTCTTAATGACGATGGAACACACAAATTGCGTCGCGATTCAATACATCGTCCTCCAACCGACATGTCTCCAAGGGTTTAGTGCTGCCTCGGGCACCTTATGGTCGTTCTCCTGTGAGTCTAGATTTTCGAATCCGACGCAAAACTGACAGTTAATTGTAACGTTCAGAGCCTCTTAATGACGATGGAACACACAAATTGCGTCGTGATTCAATACATCGTCCTCCAGCCAACTTGTCTCCAAGGGTCTAGTGCTGCCTCGGGCACCTCATGTTCGTTCTCCTGTGAGTCTAGATTTTCGAATCCGACGCAAAACTGACAGTTAATTGTAACGTTCAGAGCCTCTTAATGACGATGGAACACACAAATTGCGTCGCGATTCAATACATCGTCCTCCAGCCGACTTGTCTCCAAGGGTTTAGTGCTGCCTCGGGCACCTTATGGTCGTTCTCCTGTGAGTCTAGATTTTCGAATCCGACGCAAAACTGACAGTTAATTGTAACGTTCAGAGCCTCTTAATGACGATGGAACACACAAATTGTGGCGCGATTCAATACATCGTCCTACAGCCGCCCTGTCTCCAAGGGTCTCTTGCTGCCTCGGGCACGTTATGGTCGTTCTCCTGTGAGTCTAGTTTTCCGAAAACAACGCAAAACTGACAGTTAATTGTAACGTTCAGAGCCTGATAATGACGATGGAACACACAATTTGCGTCGCGATTCAATACATCGTCCTCCAGCCGACTTGTCTCCGAGGTAGTATTGCTGCCCCGGGCACCTTTTGGTCGTTCTCCTATGAGTCTAGTTTATCAGGCGCAAAACTGACAGTTATTTGTAACGTTCAGAGCCTCTTAATGACGATGGAACACACAAATTGCGTCGCGATTCAATACTTCGTCCTCCAGCCGACTTGTCTCCAAGGGTCGAGTGCTGCCTCGGGCCCCTTATGGTCGTTCTTCGGTGAGTCTAGATTTTCGAATCCGACGCAAAACTGACAGTTAATTGTAACGTTCTGAGCCTGATAATGACGATGGAACACACAATTTTCGTCGCGATTCAATACATTGTCCTCCAGCCGAATTGTCTCCAAGGGTCTATTGCTGCCTCGGGCACCTTATCGTCGTTCTCCTGTGAGTTTAGTTTTGCGAATCCGACGCAAAACTGACAGTTAATTGTAACGTTCAGAGCCTGTTAATGACGATGGAACACTAAAATTGCGTCGCGATTCAATACATCGTCCTCCAGCCGAATTGTCTCCAAGGGTCTCTTGCTGCCTCGGGCACCTTATCGTCGTTCTCCTGTGAGACTAGTTTTCCGAAAACGACGCAAAACTGACAGTTAATTGTAACGTTCAGAGCCTGATAATGTCGATGGAACACACAATTTGCGTCGCGATTCAATACATCGTCCTCCAGCCGACTTGTATCCTAGGTAGTATTGCTGTCCCGGGCACCTTTTGGTCGTTCTCCTATGAGTCTAGTCTATCGAATCAGGCGCAAAACTGATAGTTAATTGTAACGTTCTGAGCCTGATAATGACGATGGAACACACAATTTTCGTCGCGATTCAATACATCGTCCTCCAGCCGAATTGTCTCCAAGGGTCTATTGCTGCCTCGGGCACCTTATCGTCGTTCTCCTGTGAGTCTACATTTTCGAATCCGACGCAAAACTGACAGTTAATTGTAACGTTCAGAGCCTCTTAATGACGATGGAACACACAAATTGCGTCGCGATTCAATACATCGTCCTCCAGCCGAATTTTCTCCGAGGTACTATTGCTGCCCCGGGCACCTTTTGGTCGTTCTCCTAGGAGTATAGTTTTTCGAATCCGGCGCAAAACTGACAGTTAATTATAACGTTCAGAGCCTCTTAATGACGATGGAACACACAAATTGGGTCGCGATTCAATACATCGTCCTCCAGCCGACTTGTCTCCAAGGGTCTCTTGCTGCCTCGGGCACGTTATGGTCGTTCTCCTGTGAGTCTAGTTTTCCGAAAACAACGCAAAACTGACAGTTAATTGTAACGTTCAGAGCCTGATAATGACGATGGAACACACAATTTGCGTCGCGATTCAATACATCGTCCTCCAGCCGACTTGTCTCCGAGGTAGTATTGCTGCCCCGGGCACCTTTTGGTCGTTCTCCTATGAGTCTAGTTTATCAGGCGCAAAACTGACAGTTATTTGTAACGTTCAGAGCCTCTTAATGACGATGGAACACACAAATTGCGTCGCGATTCAATACTTCGTCCTCCAGCCGACTTGTCTCCAAGGGTCGAGTGCTGCCTCGGGCCCCTTATGGTCGTTCTTCGGTGAGTCTAGATTTTCGAATCCGACGCAAAACTGACAGTTAATTGTAACGTTCTGAGCCTGATAATGACGATGGAACACACAATTTTCGTCGCGATTCAATACATTGTCCTCCAGCCGAATTGTCTCCAAGGGTCTATTGCTGCCTCGGGCACCTTATCGTCGTTCTCCTGTGAGTTTAGTTTTGCGAATCCGACGCAAAACTGACAGTTAATTGTAACGTTCAGAGCCTGTTAATGACGATGGAACACTAAAATTGCGTCGCGATTCAATACATCGTCCTCCAGCCGAATTGTCTCCAAGGGTCTCTTGCTGCCTCGGGCACCTTATCGTCGTTCTCCTGTGAGACTAGTTTTCCGAAAACGACGCAAAACTGACAGTTAATTGTAACGTTCAGAGCCTGATAATGTCGATGGAACACACAATTTGCGTCGCGATTCAATACATCGTCCTCCAGCCGACTTGTATCCTAGGTAGTATTGCTGTCCCGGGCACCTTTTGGTCGTTCTCCTATGAGTCTAGTCTATCGAATCAGGCGCAAAACTGATAGTTAATTGTAACCTTCAGAGCCTCTTAATGACGATGGAACACACAAATTGCGTCGCGATTCAATACATCGTCCTCAAGCCGAATTGTCTCCAAGGGTCTATTGCTGCCTCGGGCACCTTATCGTCGTTCTCCTGTGAGTCTACATTTTCGAATCCGACGCAAAACTGACAGTTAATTGTAACCTTCAGAGCCTCTTAATGACGATGGAACACACAAATTGCGTCGCGATTCAATACATCGTCCTCCAGCCGAATTGTCTCCGAGGTACTATTGCTGCCCCGGGCACCTTTTGGTCGTTCTCCTAGGAGTATAGTTTTTCGAATCCGGCGCAAAACTGACAGTTAATTATAACGTTCAGAGCCTCTTAATGACGATGGAACACACAAATTGGGTCGCGAATCAATACATCGTCCTCCAGCCGACTTGTCTCCAAGGGTCTATAGCTGCCTCGGGCACCTTATCGTCGTTCTCCTGTGAGTTTGGTTTTTCGAATCCGACGCAAAACTGACAGATAATTGTAACGTTCAGAGCCTCTTAATGACGATGGAACACACAAATTGTGGCGCGATTCAATACATCGTCCTACAGCCCCCCTGTCTCCAAGGGTCTCTTGCTGCCTCGGGCACGTTATGGTCGTTCTCCTGTGAGTCTAGATTTTCGAATCCGACGCAAAACTGACAGTTAATTGTAACGTTCAGAGCCTCTTAATGACGATGGAACACACAATTTGCGTCGCGATTCAATACATCGTCCTCCAGCCGACTTGTCTCCGAGGTAGTATTGCTGTCCCGGGCACCTTTTGGTCGTTCTCATATGAGTCTAGTTTATCGAATCCGGCGCAAAACTGACAGTTAATTGTAACGTTCAGAGCCTCTTAATGACGATGGAACACACAAATTGCGTCGCGATTCAATACATCGTCCTCCTGCCGACTTGTCTCCAAGGGTCTAGTGCTGCCTCGGGCACCTTATCGTCGTTCTCCTGTGAGTTTAGTTTTTCGAATCCGACGCAAAGCTGACAGTTAATTGTAACGTTCAGAGCCTGATAATGACGATGGAACACACAATTTGCGTCGCGATTCAATACATCGTCCTCCAGCCGACTTGTCTCCGAGGTAGTATTGCTGTCCCGGGCACCTTTTGGTCGTTCTCCTATGAGTCTAGATTTTCGAATCCGGGGCAAAACTGACAGTTAATTATAACTTTCAGAGCCTCTTAATGACGATGGAACACACAAATTGCGTCGCGATTCAATACATCGTCCTCCAGCCGACTTGTCTCCGAGGTACTATTGCTGCCCCGGGAACCTTTTGGTCGTTCTCCTAGGAGTATAGTTTTTCGAATCCGGCGCAAAACTGACAGTTAATTGTAACGTTCAGAGCATCTTAATGACGATGGAACACACAAATTGCGTCGCGATTCAATACATCGTCCTCCAGCCGACTTGTCTCCAAGGGTCTAGTGCTGCCTCGGGCACCTCATTGTCGTTCTCCTGTGAGTCTAGATTTTCGAATCCGACGCAAAACTGACAGTTTATTGTAACGTTCAGAGCCTCTTAATGACGATGGAACACACAAATTGCGTCGCGATTCAATACATCGTCCTCCAGCCGACTTGTCTCCAAGGGTCTATAGCTGCCTCGGGCACCTTATCGTCGTTCTCCTGTGAGTTTAGTTTTTCGAATCCGACGCAAAACTGACAGTTAATTGTAATGTTCAGAGCCTGATAAAGACGATGGAACACACAATTTGCGTCGCGATTCAATACATCGTCCTCCAGCCGACTTGTCTCCGAGGTAGTATTGCTGTCCCGGGCACCTTTTGGTCATTCTCCTATGAGTCTAGTTTATCGAATCAGGCGCAAAACTGACAGTTAATTGTAACGTTCAGAGCCTCTTAATAACGATGGAACACACAAACTGCGTCGCGATTCAATACTTCGTCCTCCAGCCGACTTGTCTCCAAGGGTCTAGTGCTGATTCGGGCACCTTTAGTCGTTCTCCTGTGAGTCTAGATTTTCGAATCCGACGCAAAACTGACAGTTAATTGTAACGTTCAGAGCCTCTTAATGACGATGGAACACACATATTGCGTCGCGATTCAATACATCGTCCTCCAGCCGACTTGTCTCCAAGGGTCTAGTGCTGCCTCGGGCACCTTATGGTCGTTCTCCTGTGAGTCTAGATTTTCGAATCCGACGCAAAACTGACAGTTAATTGTAACGTTCAGATCCTGTTAATGACGATGGAACACACAAATTGCGTCGCGATTCAATACATCGTCCTCCAGCCGAATTGTCTCCGAGGTACTATTGCTGCCCCGGGCACATTTTGGTCGTTCTCCTAGGGGTATAGTTTTTCGAATCCGGCGCAAAACTGACAGTTAATTGTAACGTTCAGAGCCTCTTAATGACGATGGGACACACAAATTGCGTCGCGATTCAATACATCGTCCTCCAGCCGACTTGTCTCCATGGGTATAGTGCTGCCTCGGGCCCCTTATGGTCGTTCTTCTGTGAGTCTAGATTTTCGAATCCGACGCAAATCTGACAGTTAATTGTAACGTTCTGAGCCTGATAATGACGATGGAACACACAATTTTCGTCGCGATTCAATACATCGTCCTCCAGCCGACTTGTCTCCAAGGGTCTAGTGCTGCCTCGGGCCCCTTATGGTCGTTCTTCTGTGAGTCTAGATTTTCGAATCCGACGCAAAACTGACAGTTAATTGTAACGTTCAGAGCCTCTTAATGACGATGGAACACACAAATTGCGTCGCGATTCAATACATCGTCCTCCAGCCGACTTGTCTCCAAGGGTCTAGCGCTGCCTCGGGCACCTTATGGTCGTTCTCCTGTGAGTCTAGTTTTCCGAAAACGAAGCAAAACTGACCGTTAATTGTAACGTTCAGAGCCTCTTAATGACGATGGAACGCACAAATTGCGCCGCGATTCAATACATCGTCCTCCAGCCGACTTGTCTCCAAGGGTCTATTGCTTCCTCGGGCACGTTATGGTCGTTCTTCTGTGAGTCTAGATTTTCGAATCCGACGCAAAACTGACAGTTAATTGTAACGTTCAGAGCCTCTTAATGACGATGGAACACACAAATTGTGGCGCGATTCAATACATCGTCCTACAGCCGCCCTGTCTCCAAGGGTCTCTTGCTGCCTCGGGGACGTTATGGTCGTTCTCCTGTGAGTCTAGGTTTCCGAAAACGACGCAAAACTGACAGTTAATTGTAACGTTCAGAGCCTGATAATGACGATGGAACACAGAATTTGCGTCGCGATTCAATACATCGTCCTCCAGCCGACTTGTCTCCGAGGTAGTATTGCTGTCCCGGGCACCTTTTGGTCGTTGTCCTGTGAGTCTAAATTTACGAATCCGACGCAAAACTGACAGTTAATTGTAACGTTCAGAGCCTCTTAATGAAGATGGAACACATAAATTGCGTCGCGATTCAATACAATGTCCTCCAGCCGACTTATCTCCAAGGAACTAGTGCTGCCTCGGGCACCTTATGGTCGTTCTCCTGTGAGTCTAGATTTTCGAATCCGACGCAAAACTGACAGTTAATTGTAACGTTCAGAGCCTCTTAATGACGATGGAACACACAAATTGCGTCGCGATTCAATACATCGTCCTCCAGCCGACTTGTCTCCAAGGGTCTATAGCTGCCTCGGGCACCTTATCGTCGTTCTCCTGTGAGTTTAGTTTTTCGAATCCGACGCAAAACTGACAGTTAATTGTAACGTTCAGAGCCTGATAATGACGATGGAACACACAATTTGCGTCGCGATTCAATACATCGTCCTCCAGCCGACTTGTCTCCGAGGTAGTATTGCTGTCCCGGGCACCTTTTGGTCGTTCTCCTATGAGTCTAGTTTATCAGGCGCAAAACTGACAGTTATTTGTAACGTTCAGAGCCTCTTAATGACGATGGAAAACACAAATTGCGTCGGGATACAATACATCGTCCTCCAGCCGAATTGTCTCCGAGGTACTATTGCTGCCCCGGGCACCTTTTGGTCGTTCTCCTAGGAATATAGTTTTTCGAATCCGGCGCAAAACTGACAGTTAATTATAACGTTCAGAGCCTCTTAATGACGATGGAACACACAAATTGCGTCGCGATTCAATACATCGTCCTCCAGCCGACTTGTCTCCAAGGGTCTATAGCTGCCTCGGGCACCTTATCGTCGTTCTCCTGTGCGTTTAGTTTTTCGAATCCGACGCAAAACTGACAGTTAATTGTAACGTTCAGAGCCTGTTAATGACGATGGAACACACAAATTGCGTCGCGATTCAATACATCGTCCTCCAGCCGAATTGTCTCCAAGGGTCTCTTGCTGCCTCGGTCGTTCTCCTGTGAGTCTAGTTTTCCGAAAACGACCCAAAACTGACAGTTAATTGTAACGTTCAGAGCCTGATAATGTCGATGGAACACACAATTTGCGTCGCGATTCAATACAACGTCCTCCAGCCGACTTGTATCCTAGGTAGTATTGCTGTCCCGGGCACCTTTTGGTCGTTCTCCTATGAGTCTAGTCTATCGAATCAGGCGCAAAACTGATAGTTAATTGTAACGTTCTGAGCGTGATAATGACGATGGAACACACAATTTTCGTCGCGATTCAATACATCGTCCTCCAGCCGACTTGTCTCCAAGGGTCTATTGCTGCCTCGTGCAGCTTATCGTCGTTCTCCTGTGAGTCTACATTTTCGAATCCGACGCAAAACTGACAGTTAATTGTAACGTTCAGAGCCTCTTAATGACGATGGAACACACAAATTGCGTCGCGATTCAATACATCGTCCTCCAGCCGAATTGTCTCCGAGGTACTATTGCTGCCCCGGGCACCTTTTGGTCGTTCTCCTAGGAGTATAGTTTTTCGAATCCGGCGCAAAACTGACAGTTAATTATAACGTTCAGAGCCTCTTAATCACGATGGAACACACAAATTGGGTCGCGATTCAATACATCGTCCTCCAGCCGACTTGTCTCCAAGGGTCTATAGCTGCCTCGGGCACCTTATCGTCGCTCTCCTGTGAGTTTAGTTTTTCGAATCCGACGCAAAACTGACAGTTAATTGTAACGTTCAGAGCCTCTTAATGACGATGGAACACACAAATTGTGGCGCGATTCAATACATCGTGCTACAGCCCCCCTGTCTCCAAGGGTCTCTTGCTGCCTCGGGCACGTTATGGTCGTTCTCCTGTGAGTCTAGATTTCCGAAAACGACGCAAAACTGACAGTTAATTGTAACGTTCAGAGCCTGATAATGACGATGGAACACACATTTTGCGTCGCGATTCAATACATCGTCCTCCAGCCGACTTGTCTCCGAGGTAGTATTGCTGTCCCGGGCACCTTTTGGTCGTTCTCATATGAGTCTAGTTTATCGAATCCGGCGCAAAACTGACAGTTAATTGTAACGTTCAGAGCCTCTTAATGACGATGGAACACACAAATTGCGTCGCGATTCAATACATCGTCCTCCAGCCGACTTGTCTCCAAGGGTCTAGTGCTGCCTCGGGCACCTTATGGTCGTTCTCATGTGAGTCTAGATTTTCGAATCCGACGCAAAACTGGCAGTTAATTGTAACGTTCAGAGCCTCTTAATGACGATGGAACACACAAATTGCGCCGCGATTCAATACATCGTCCTCCAGCCGACTTGTCTCCAAGGGTCTATAGCTGCCTCGGGCACCTTATCGTCGTTCTCCTGTGAGTTTAGTTTTTCGAATCCGACGCAATGCTGACAGTTAATTGTAACGTTCAGAGCCTGATAATGACGATGGAACACACAATTTGCGTCGCGATTCAATACATCGTCCTCCAGCCGACTTGTCTCCGAGGTAGTATTGCTGTCCCGGGCACCTTTTGGTCGTTCTCCTATGAGTCTAGTTTATCGAATCAGGCGCAAAACTGACAGTTAATTGTAACGTTCTGAGCCTGATAATGACGATGGAACACACAATTTTCGTCGCGATTCAATACATCGTCCTCCAGCCGAATTGTCTCCAAGGGTCTATTGCTGCCTCGGGCACCTTATCGTCGTTCTCCTGTGAGCCTACATTTTCGAATCCGACGCAAAACTGACAGTTAATTGTAACGTTCAGAGCCTCTTAATGACGATGGAACACACAAATTGCGTCGCGATTCAATACATCGTCCTCCAACCGACATGTCTCCAAGGGTTTAGTGCTGCCTCGGGCACCTTATGGTCGTTCTCCTGTGAGTCTAGATTTTCGAATCCGACGCAAAACTGACAGTTAATTGTAACGTTCAGAGCCTCTTAATGACGATGGAACACACAAATTGCGTCGTGATTCAATACATCGTCCTCCAGCCAACTTGTCTCCAAGGGTCTAGTGCTGCCTCGGGCACCTCATGTTCGTTCTCCTGTGAGTCTAGATTTTCGAATCCGACGCAAAACTGACAGTTAATTGTAACGTTCAGAGCCTCTTAATGACGATGGAACACACAAATTGCGTCGCGATTCAATACATCGTCCTCCAGCCGACTTGTCTCCAAGGGTCTAGTGCTGCCTCGGGCACCTTATGGTCGTTCTCCTGTGAGTCTAGATTTTCGAATCCGACGCAAAACTGACAGTTAATTGTAACGTTCAGAGCCTCTTAATGACGATGGAACACACAAATTGTGGCGCGATTCAATACATCGTCCTACAGCCGCCCTGTCTCCAAGGGTCTCTTGCTGCCTCGGGCACGTTATGGTCGTTCTCCTGTGAGTCTAGTTTTCCGAAAACAACGCAAAACTGACAGTTAATTGTAACGTTCAGAGCCTGATAATGACGATGGAACACACAATTTGCGTCGCGATTCAATACATCGTCCTCCAGCCGACTTGTATCCTAGGTAGTATTGCTGTCCCGGGCACCTTTTGGTCGTTCTCCTATGAGTCTAGTCTATCGAATCAGGCGCAAAACTGATAGTTAATTGTAACGTTCTGAGCCTGATAATGACGATGGAACACACAATTTTCGTCGCGATTCAATACATCGTCCTCCAGCCGAATTGTCTCCAAGGGTCTATTGCTGCCTCGGGCACCTTATCGTCGTTCTCCTGTGAGTCTACATTTTCGAATCCGACGCAAAACTGACAGTTAATTGTAACGTTCAGAGCCTCTTAATGACGATGGAACACACAAATTGCGTCGCGATTCAATACATCGTCCTCCAGCCGAATTGTCTCCGAGGTACTATTGCTGCCCCGGGCACCTTTTGGTCGTTCTCCTAGGAGTATAGTTTTTCGAATCCGGCGCAAAACTGACAGTTAATTATAACGTTCAGAGCCTCTTAATGACGATGGAACACACAAATTGGGTCGCGATTCAATACATCGTCCTCCAGCCGACTTGTCTCCAAGGGTCTCTTGCTGCCTCGGGCACGTTATGGTCGTTCTCCTGTGAGTCTAGTTTTCCGAAAACAACGCAAAACTGACAGTTAATTGTAACGTTCAGAGCCTGATAATGACGATGGAACACACAATTTGCGTCGCGATTCAATACATCGTCCTCCAGCCGACTTGTCTCCGAGGTAGTATTGCTGCCCCGGGCACCTTTTGGTCGTTCTCCTATGAGTCTAGTTTATCAGGCGCAAAACTGACAGTTATTTGTAATGTTCAGAGCCTCTTAATGACGATGGAACACACAAATTGCGTCGCGATTCAATACTTCGTCCTCCAGCCGACTTGTCTCCAAGGGTCGAGTGCTGCCTCGGGCCCCTTATGGTCGTTCTTCGGTGAGTCTAGATTTTCGAATCCGACGCAAAACTGACAGTTAATTGTAACGTTCTGAGCCTGATAATGACGATGGAACACACAATTTTCGTCGCGATTCAATACATTGTCCTCCAGCCGAATTGTCTCCAAGGGTCTATTGCTGCCTCGGGCACCTTATCGTCGTTCTCCTGTGAGTTTAGTTTTGCGAATCCGACGCAAAACTGACAGTTAATTGTAACGTTCAGAGCCTGTTAATGACGATGGAACACTAAAATTGCGTCGCGATTCAATACATCGTCCTCCAGCCGAATTGTCTCCAAGGGTCTCTTGCTGCCTCGGGCACCTTATCGTCGTTCTCCTGTGAGACTAGTTTTCCGAAAACGACGCAAAACTGACAGTTAATTGTAACGTTCAGAGCCTGATAATGTCGATGGAACACACAATTTGCGTCGCGATTCAATACATCGTCCTCCAGCCGACTTGTATCCTAGGTAGTATTGCTGTCCCGGGCACCTTTTGGTCGTTCTCCTATGAGTCTAGTCTATCGAATCAGGCGCAAAACTGATAGTTAATTGTAACTTTCTGAGCCTGATAATGACGATGGAACACACAATTTTCGTCGCGATTCAATACATCGTCCTCCAGCCGAATTGTCTCCAAGGGTCTATTGCTGCCTCGGGCACCTTATCGTCGTTCTCCTGTGAGTCTACATTTTCGAATCCGACGCAAAACTGACAGTTAATTGTAACCTTCAGAGCCTCTTAATGACGATGGAACACACAAATTGCGTCGCGATTCAATACATCGTCCTCCAGCCGAATTGTCTCCGAGGTACTATTGCTGCCCCGGGCACCTTTTGGTCGTTCTCCTAGGAGTATAGTTTTTCGAATCCGGCGCAAAACTGACAGTTAATTATAACGTTCAGAGCCTCTTAATGACGATGGAACACACAAATTGGGTCGCGAATCAATACATCGTCCTCCAGCCGACTTGTCTCCAAGGGTCTATAGCTGCCTCGGGCACCTTATCGTCGTTCTCCTGTGAGTTTGGTTTTTCGAATCCGACGCAAAACTGACAGATAATTGTAACGTTCAGAGCCTCTTAATGACGATGGAACACACAAATTGCGTCGCGATTCAATACATCGTCCTCCAGCCGAATTGTCTCCGAGGTACTATTGCTGCCCCGGGCACCTTTTGGTCGTTCTCATATGAGTCTAGTTTATCGAATCCGGCGCAAAACTGACAGTTAATTGTAACGTTCAGAGCCTCTTAATGACGATGGAACACACAAATTGCGTCGCGATTCAATACATCGTCCTCCTGCCGACTTGTCTCCAAGGGTCTAGTGCTGCCTCGGGCACCTTATCGTCGTTCTCCTGTGAGTTTAGTTTTTCGAATCCGACGCAAAGCTGACAGTTAATTGTAACGTTCAGAGCCTGATAATGACGATGGAACACACAATTTGCGTCGCGATTCAATACATCGTCCTCCAGCCGACTTGTCTCCGAGGTAGTATTGCTGTCCCGGGCACCTTTTGGTCGTTCTCCTATGAGTCTAGATTTTCGAATCCGGGGCAAAACTGACAGTTAATTATAACTTTCAGAGCCTCTTAATGACGATGGAACACACAAATTGCGTCGCGATTCAATACATCGTCCTCCAGCCGACTTGTCTCCGAGGTACTATTGCTGCCCCGGGAACCTTTTGGTCGTTCTCCTAGGAGTATAGTTTTTCGAATCCGGCGCAAAACTGACAGTTAATTGTAACGTTCAGAGCATCTTAATGACGATGGAACACACAAATTGCGTCGCGATTCAATACATCGTCCTCCAGCCGACTTGTCTCCAAGGGTCTAGTGCTGCCTCGGGCACCTCATTGTCGTTCTCCTGTGAGTCTAGATTTTCGAATCCGACGCAAAACTGACAGTTTATTGTAATGTTCAGAGCCTCTTAATGACGATGGAACACACAAATTGCGTCGCGATTCAATACATCGTCCTCCAGCCGACTTGTCTCCAAGGGTCTATAGCTGCCTCGGGCACCTTATCGTCGTTCTCCTGTGAGTTTAGTTTTTCGAATCCGACGCAAAACTGACAGTTAATTGTAACGTTCAGAGCCTGATAATGACGATGGAACACACAATTTGCGTCGCGATTCAATACATCGTCCTCCAGCCGACTTGTCTCCGAGGTAGTATTGCTGTCCCGGGCACCTTTTGGTCATTCTCCTATGAGTCTAGTTTATCGAATCAGGCGCAAAACTGACAGTTAATTGTAACGTTCAGAGCCTCTTAATAACGATGGAACACACAAACTGCGTCGCGATTCAATACTTCGTCCTCCAGCCGACTTGTCTCCAAGGGTCTAGTGCTGATTCGGGCACCTTTAGTCGTTCTCCTGTGAGTCTAGATTTTCGAATCCGACGCAAAACTGACAGTTAATTGTAACGTTCAGATCCTGTTAATGACGATGGAACACACAAATTGCGTCGCGATTCAATACATCGTCCTCCAGCCGAATTGTCTCCGAGGTACTATTGCTGCCCCGGGCACATTTTGGTCGTTCTCCTAGGGGTATAGTTTTTCGAATCCGGCGCAAAACTGACAGTTAATTGTAACGTTCAGAGCCTCTTAATGACGATGGGACACACAAATTGCGTCGCGATTCAATACATCGTCCTCCAGCCGACTTGTCTCCATGGGTATAGTGCTGCCTCGGGCCCCTTATGGTCGTTCTTCTGTGAGTCTAGATTTTCGAATCCGACGCAAATCTGACAGTTAATTGTAACGTTCTGAGCCTGATAATGACGATGGAACACACAATTTTCGTCGCGATTCAATACATCGTCCTCCAGCCGACTTGTCTCCAAGGGTCTAGTGCTGCCTCGGGCCCCTTATGGTCGTTCTTCTGTGAGTCTAGATTTTCGAATCCGACGCAAAACTGACAGTTAATTGTAACGTTCAGAGCCTCTTAATGACGATGGAACACACAAATTGCGTCGCGATTCAATACATCGTCCTCCAGCCGACTTGTCTCCAAGGGTCTAGCGCTGCCTCGGGCACCTTATGGTCGTTCTCCTGTGAGTCTAGTTTTCCGAAAACGAAGCAAAACTGACCGTTAATTGTAACGTTCAGAGCCTCTTAATGACGATGGAACGCACAAATTGCGCCGCGATTCAAAACATCGTCCTCCAGCCGACTTGTCTCCAAGGGTCTATTGCTTCCTCGGGCACGTTATGGTCGTTCTCCTGTGAGTCTACATTTTCGAATCCGACGCAAAACTGACAGTTAATTGTAACGTTCAGAGCCTGATAATGACGATGGAACACACAAATTGCGTCGCGATTCAATACATCGTCCTCCAGCCGAATTGTCTCCGAGGTACTATTTCTGCCCCGGGCACCTTTTGGTCGTTCTCCTAGGAGTATAGTTTTTCGAATCCTGCGCAAAACTGACAGTTAATTATAACGTTCAGAGCCTCTTAATGACGATAGAACACACAAATTGCGTCGCGATTGAATACATCGTCCTCCAGCCGACTTGTCTCCAAGGGTCTATAGCTGCCTCGGGCACCTTATCGTCGTTCTCCTGTGCATTTAGTTTTTCGAATCCGACGCAAAACTGACAGTTAATTGTAACGTTCAGAGCCTCTTAATGACGATGGAACACACAAATTGCGTCGCGATTCAATACATCGTCCTCCAACCGACATGTCTCCAAGGGTTTAGTGCTGCCTCGGGCACCTTATGGTCGTTCTCCTGTGAGTCTAGATTTTCGAATCCGACGCAAAACTGACAGTTAATTGTAACGTTCAGAGCCTCTTAATGACGATGGAACACACAAATTGCGTCGTGATTTAATACATCGTCCTCCAGCCAACTTGTCTCCAAGGGTCTAGTGCTGCCTCGGGCACCTCATGTTCGTTCTCCTGTGAGTCTAGATTTTCGAATCCGACGCAAAACTGACAGTTAATTGTAACGTTCAGAGCCTCTTAATGACGATGGAACACACAAATTGCGTCGCGATTCAATACATCGTCCTCCAGCCGACTTGTCTCCAAGGGTCTAGTGCTGCCTCGGGCACCTTATGGTCGTTCTCCTGTGAGTCTAGATTTTCGAATCCGACGCAAAACTGACAGTTAATTGTAACGTTCAGAGCCTCTTAATGACGATGGAACACACAAATTGTGGCGCGATTCAATACATCGTCCTACAGCCGCCCTGTCTCTAAGGGTCTCTTGCTGCCTCGGGCACGTTATGGTCGTTCTCCTGTGAGTCTAGTTTTCCGAAAACAACGCATAACTGAAAGTTAATTGTAACGTTCAGAGCCTGATAATGACGATGGAACACACAATTTGCGTCGCGATTCAATACATCGTCCTCCAACCGACTTGTCTCCGAGGTAGTATTGCTGTCCCGGGCACCTTTTGGTCGTTCTCCTATGAGTCTAGTTTATCAGGCGCAAAACTGACAGTTATTTGTAACGTTCAGAGCCTCTTAATGACGATGGAACACACAAATTGCGTCGCGATTCAATACTTCGTCCTCCAGCCGACTTGTCTCCAAGGGTCTAGTGCTGCCTCGGGCCCCTTATGGTCGTTCTTCTGTGAGTCTAGATTTTCGAATCAGGCGCAAAACTGACAGTTAATTGTAACGTTCTGAGCCTGATAATGACGATGGAACACACAATTTTCGTCGCGATTCAATACATTGTCCTCCAGCCGAATTGTCCCCAAGGGTCTCTTGCTGCCTCGGGCACCTTATGGTCGTTCTCCTGTGAGTCTAGTTTTCCGAAAACGACGCAAAACTGACAGTTAATTGTAACGTTCAGAGCCTGATAATGTCGATGGAACACACAATTTGCGTCGCGATTCAATACATCGTCCTCCAGCCGACTTGTATCCTAGGTAGTATTGCTGTCCCGGGCACCTTTTGGTCGTTCTCCTATGAGTCTAGTCTATCGAATCAGGCGCAAAACTGATAGTTAATTGTAACGTTCTGAGCCTGATAATGACGATGGAACACACAATTTTCGTCGCGATTCAATACATCGTCCTCCAGCCGAATTGTCTCCAAGGGTCTATTGCTGCCTCGGGCACCTTATCGTCGTTCTCCTGTGAGTCTACATTTTCGAATCCGACGCAAAACTGACAGTTAATTGTAACGTTCAGAGCATCTTAATGACGATGGAACACACAAATTGCGTCGCGATTCAATACATCGTCCTCCAGCCGACTTGTCTCCAAGGGTCTAGTGCTGCCTCGGGCACCTCATTGTCGTTCTCCTGTGAGTCTAGATTTTCGAATCCGACGCAAAACTGACAGTTTATTGTAACGTTCAGAGCCTCTTAATGACGATGGAACACACAAATTGCGTCGCGATTCAATACATCGTCCTCCAGCCGACTTGTCTCCAAGGGTCTATAGCTGCCTCGGGCACCTTATCGTCGTTCTCCTGTGAGTTTAGTTTTTCGAATCCGACGCAAAACTGACAGTTAATTGTAACGTTCAGAGCCTGATAATGACGATGGAACACACAATTTGCGTCGCGATTCAATACATCGTCCTCCAGCCGACTTGTCTCCGAGGTAGTATTGCTGTCCCGGGCACCTTTTGGTCATTCTCCTATGAGTCTAGTTTATCGAATCAGGCGCAAAACTGACAGTTAATTGTAACGTTCAGAGCCTCTTAATAACGATGGAACACACAAACTGCGTCGCGATTCAATACTTCGTCCTCCAGCCGACTTGTCTCCAAGGGTCTTGTGCTGATTCGGGCACCTTTAGTCGTTCTCCTGTGAGTCTAGATTTTCGAATCCGACGCAAAACTGACAGTTAATTGTAACGTTCAGAGCCTCTTAATGACGATGGAACACACATATTGCGTCGCGATTCAATACATCGTCCTCCAGCCGACTTGTCTCCAAGGGTCTAGTACTGCCTCGGGCACCTTATGGTCGTTCTCCTGTGAGTCTAGATTTTCGAATCCGACGCAAAACTGACAGTTAATTGTAACGTTCAGATCCTGTTAATGACGATGGAACACACAAATTGCGTCGCGATTCAATACATCGTCCTCCAGCCGAATTGTCTCCGAGGTACTATTGCTGCCCCGGGCACATTTTGGTCGTTCTCCTAGGAGTATAGTTTTTCGAATCCGGCGCAAAACTGACAGTTAATTGTAACGTTCAGAGCCTCTTAATGACGATGGGACACACAAATTGCGTCGCGATTCAATACATCGTCCTCCAGCCGACTTGTCTCCATGGGTCTAGTGCTGCCTCGGGCCCCTTATGGTCGTTCTTCTGTGAGTCTAGATTTTCGAATCCGACGCAAATCTGACAGTTAATTGTAACGTTCAGAGCCTGTTAATGACGATGGAACACACAAATTGCGTCGCGATTCAATACATCGTCCTCCGGCCGAATTGTCTCCGTGGTACTATTGCTGCCCCGGGCACCTTTTGGTCGTTCTCCTAGGAGTATAGTTTTTCGAATCCGGCTCAAAACTGACAGTTAATTGTAACGTTCAGAGCCTCTTAATGACGATGGAACACACAAATTGCGTCGCGATTCAATACATCGTCCTCCAGCCGACTTGTCTCCAAGGGTCTATAGCTGCCTCGGGCACCTTATCGTCGTTCTCCTGTGCATTTAGTTTTTCGAATCCGACGCAAAACTGACAGTTAATTGTAACGTTCAGAGCCTGTTAATGACGATGGAGCACACAAATTGCGTCGCGATTCAATACATCGTCCTCCAACCGACATGTCTCCAAGGGTTTAGTGCTGCCTCGGGCACCTTATGGTCGTTCTCCTGTGAGTCTAGATTTTCGAATCCGACGCAAAACTGACAGTTAATTGTAACGTTCAGAGCCTCTTAATGACGATGGAACACACAAATTGCGTCGTGATTCAATACATCGTCCTCCAGCCAACTTGTCTCCAAGGGTCTAGTGCTGCCTCGGGCACCTCATGTTCGTTCTCCTGTGAGTCTAGATTTTCGAATCCGACGCAAAACTGACAGTTAATTGTAACGTTCAGAGCCTCTTAATGACGATGGAACACACAAATTGCGTCGCGATTCAATACATCGTCCTCCAGCCGACTTGTCTCCAAGGGTCTAGTGCTGCCTCGGGCACCTTATGGTCGTTCTCCTGTGAGTCTAGATTTTCGAATCCGACGCAAAACTGACAGTTAATTGTAACGTTCAGAGCCTCTTAATGACGATGGAACACACAAATTGTGGCGCGATTCAATACATCGTCCTACAGCCGCCCTGTCTCCAAGGGTCTCTTGCTGCCTCGGGCACGTTATGGTCGTTCTCCTGTGAGTCTAGTTTTCCGAAAACAACGCAAAACTGAAAGTTAATTGTAACGTTCAGAGCCTGATAATGACGATGGAACACACAATTTGCGTCGCGATTCAATACATCGTCCTCCAGCCGACTTGTCTCCGAGGTAGTATTGCTGTCCCGGGCACCTTTTGGTCGTTCTCCTATGAGTCTAGTTTATCAGGCGCAAAACTGACAGTTATTTGTAACGTTCAGAGCCTCTTAATGACGATGGAACACACAAATTGCGTCGCGATTCAATACTTCGTCCTCCAGCCGACTTGTCTCCAAGGGTCTAGTGCTGCCTCGGGCCCCTTATGGTCGTTCTTCTGTGAGTCTAGATTTTCGAATCCGACGCAAAACTGACAGTTAATTGTAACGTTCTGAGCCTGATAATGACGATGGAACACACAATTTTCGTCGCGATTCAATACATTGTCCTCCAGCCGAATTGTCCCCAAGGGTCTCTTGCTGCCTCGGGCACCTTATGGTCGTTCTCCTGTGAGTCTAGTTTTCCGAAAACGACGCTAAACTGACAGTTAATTGTAACGTTCAGAGCCTGATAATGTCGATGGAACACACAATTTGCGTCGCGATTCAATACATCGTCCTCCAGCCGACTTGTATCCTAGGTAGTATTGCTGTCCCGGGCACCTTTTGGTCGTTCTCCTATGAGTCTAGTCTATCGAATCAGGCGCAAAACTGATAGTTAATTGTAACGTTCTGAGCCTGATAATGACGATGGAGCACACAATTTTCGTCGCGACTCAATACATCGTCCTCCAGCCGAATTGTCTCCAAGGGTCTATTGCTGCCTCGGGCACCTTATCGTCGTTCTCCTGTGAGTCTACATTTTCGAATCCGACGCAAAACTGACAGTTAATTGTAACGTTCAGAGCCTCTTAATGACGATGGAACACACAAATTGCGTCGCGATTCAATACATCGTCCTCCAGCCGAATTGTCTGCGAGGTACTATTGCTGCCCCGGGCACCTTTTGGT
Organism: Schistocerca nitens; assembly: GCF_023898315.1. NCBI lineage: Eukaryota > Metazoa > Arthropoda > Insecta > Orthoptera > Acrididae > Schistocerca > Schistocerca nitens. The sequence continues at coordinate 233,724,407 of NC_064623.1, read as the reverse complement.
CGTTCTCCTAGGAGTATAGTTTTTCGAATCCGGCGCAAAACTGACAGTTAATTATAACGTTCAGAGCCTCTTAATGACGATGGAACACACAAATTGGGTCGCGATTCAATACATCGTCCTCCAGCCGACTTGTCTCCAAGGGTCTATAGCTGCCTCGGGCACCTTATCGTCGCTCTCCTGTGAGTTTAGTTTTTCGAATCCGACGCAAAACTGACAGTTAATTGTAACGTTCAGAGCCTCTTAATGACGATGGAACACACAAATTGTGGCGCGATTCAGTACATCGTCCTACAGCCCCCCTGTCTCCAAGGGTCTCTTGCTGCCTCGGGCACGTTATGGTCGTTCTACTGTGAGTCTAGATTTCCGAAAACGACGCAAAACTGACAGTTAATTGTAACGTTCAGAGCCTGATAATGACGATGGAACACACAATTTGCGTCGCGATTCAATACATCGTCCTCCAGCCGACTTGTCTCCGAGGTAGTATTGCTGTCCCGGGCACCTTTTGGTCGTTCTCATATGAGTCTAGTTTATCGAATCCGGCGCAAAACTGACAGTTAATTGTAACGTTCAGAGCCTCTTAATGACGATGGAACACACAAATTGCGTCGCGATTCAATACATCGTCCTCCAGCCGACTTGTCTCCAAGGGTCTAGTGCTGCCACGGGCACCTTATGGTCGTTCTCATGTGAGTCTAGATTTTCGAATCCGACGCAAAACTGACAGTTAATTGTAACGTTCAGAGCCTCTTAATGACGATGGATCACACAAATTGCGCCGCGATTCAATACATCGTCCTCCAGCCGACTTGTCTCCAAGGGTCTATAGCTGCCTCGGGCACCTTATCGTCGTACTCCTGTGAGTTTAGTTTTTCGAATCCGACGCAAAGCTGACAGTTAATTGTAACGTTCAGAGCCTGAATATGACGATGGAACACACAATTTGCGTCGCGATTCAATACATCGTCCTCCAGCCGACTTGTCTCCGAGGTAGTATTGCTGTCCCGGGCACCTTTTGGTCGTTCTCCTATGAGTCTAGATTTTCGAATCCGGGGCAAAACTGACAGTTAATTATAACTTTCAGAGCCTCTTAATGACGATGGAACACACAAATTGCGTCGCGATTCAATACATCGTCCTCCAGCCGACTTGTCTCCGAGGTACTATTGCTGCCCCGGGAACCTTTTGGTCGTTCTCCTAGGAGTATAGTTTTTCGAATCCGGCGCAAAACTGACAGTTAATTGTAACGTTCAGAGCATCTTAATGACGATGGAACACACAAATTGCGTCGCGATTCAATACATCGTCCTCCAGCCGACTTGTCTCTAAGGGTCTAGTGCTGCCTCGGGCACCTCATTGTCGTTCTCCTGTGAGTCTAGATTTTCGAATCCGACGCAAAACTGACAGTTAATTGTAACGTTCAGAGCCTCTTAATGACGATGGAACACACAAATTGCGTCGCGATTCAATACATCGTCCTCCAGCCGACTTGTCTCCAAGGGTCTATAGCTGCCTCGGGCACCTTATCGTCGTTCTCCTGTGAGTTTAGTTTTTCGAATCCGACGCAAATCTGACAGTTAATTGTAACGTTCTGAGCCTGATAATGACGATGATGAACACACAATTTTCGTCGCGATTCAATACATCGTCCTCCAGCCGACTTGTCTCCAAGGGTCTAGTGCTGCCTCGGGCCCCTTATGGTCGTTCTTCTGTGAGTCTAGATTTTCGAATCCGACGCAAAACTGACAGTTAATTGTAACGTTCTGAGCCTGTTAATGACGATGGAACACACAAATTGCGTCGCGATTCAATACGTCGTCCTCCAGCCGAATTGTCTCCGAGGTACTATTGCTGCCCCGGGCACCTTTTGGTCGTTCTCCTAGGAGTATAGTTTTTCGAATCCGGCGCAAAACTGACAGTTAATTGTAACGTTCAGAGCCTCTTAATGACGATGGAACACACATATTGCGTCGCGATTCAATACATCGTCCTCCAGCCGACTTGTCTCCAAGGGTCTAGTGCTGCCTCGGGCACCTTATGGTCGTTCTCCTGTGAGTCTAGCTTTTCGAATCCGACGCAAAACTGACAGTTAATTGTAACGTTCAGAGCCTCATAATGACGATGGAACACACAATTTGCGTCGCGATTCAATACATTGTCCTCCAGCCGACTTGTCTCCGAGGTAGTATTGCTGTCCCGGGCACCTTTTGGTCGTTCTCCTATGAGTCTAGATTTTCGAATCCGGCGCAAAACTGACAGTTAATTATAACTTTCAAAACCTCTTAATGACGATGGAACACACAATTTGCGTCGCGATTCAATACATCGTCCTCCAGCCGAATTGTCTCTGAGGTACTATTGCTGCCCCGGGCACCTTTTGGTCGTTCTCCTAGGAGTATAGTTTTTCGAATCCGGCGCAAAACTGACAGTTAATTGTAACGTTCAGAGCCTCTTAATGACGATGGAACACACAAATTGCGTCGCGATTCAATACATCGTCCTCCAGCCGACTTGTCTCCAAGGGTCTAGTGCTGCCTCGGGCACCTCATGGTCGTTCTCCTGTGAGTCTAGATTTTCGAATCCGACGCAAAACTGACAGTTAATTGTAACGTTCAGAGCCTCTTAATGAAGATGGAACACACAAATTGCGTCGCGATTCAATACATCGTCCTCCAGCCGACTTGTCTCCAAGAGAATAGTGCTGCCTCGGGCACCTTATGGTCGTTCTCCTGTGAGTCTAGATTTTCGAATCCGACGCAAAACTGACAGTTCATAGTAACGTTCACAGCCTGTAAATGACGATGGAACACACAAATTGCGTCGCGATTCAACACATCGTCCTCCAGCCGAATTGTCTCCGAGGTACTATTGCTGCCCCGGGCACCTTTTGGTCGTTCTCCTCGGAGTATAGTTTTTCGAATCCGGCGCAAAACTGACAGTTAATTGTAACGTTCAGAGCCTCTTAATGACGATGGAACACACAAATTGTGTCGCGATTCAATACATCGTCCTCCAGCCGACTTGTCTCCAAGGGTCAAGTGCTGCTTCGGGCACCTTATGGTCCTTATGGTCGTTCTTCTGTGAGTCTAGTTTTCGAATCCGACGCAAAACTGACAGTTAATTGTAACGTTCTGAGCCTGATAATGACGATGGAACACACAATTTTCGTCGCGATTCAATACATTGTCCACCAGCCGAATTGTCTCCAAGGGTCTATTGCTGCCTCGGGCACCTCATGGTCGTTCTCCTGTGAGTCTACATTTTCGAATCCGACGCAAAACTGACAGTTAATTGTAACGTTCAGAGCCTCTTAATGACGATGGAACACACAAATTGCGTCGCGATTCAATACATCGTCCTCCAGCCGACTTGTCTCCAAGGGTCTAGTGCTGCCTCGGGCACCTTATGGTCGGTCTCCTGTGAGTCTAGATTTTCGAATCCGACGCAAAACTGACAGTTAATTGTAACGTTCAGAGCCTCTTAATGACGATGGAACACACATATTGCGTCGCGATTCAATACATCGTCCTCCAGCGGACTTGTCTCCAAGGGTCTAGTGCTGCCTCGGGCACCTTATGGTCGTTCTCCTATGAGTCTAGATTTTCGAATCCGACGCAAAACTGACAGTTAATTGTAACGTTCAGAGCCTGTTAATGACGATGGAACACACAAATTGCGTCGCAATTCAATACATCGTCCTCCAGCCGAATTGTCTCCGAGGTACTATTGCTGCCCCGGGCACCTTTTGGTCGTTCTCCTAGGAGTATAGTTTTTCGAATCCGGCGCAAAACTGACAGTTAATTGTAACGTTCAGAGCCTCTTAATGACGATGGGACACACAAATTGCGTCGCGATTCAATACATCGTCCTCCAGCCGACTTGTCTCCAAAGGTCTAGTGCTGCCTCGGGCACCTTATGGTCGTTCTCCTGTGAGTCTAGATTTTCGAATCCGACGCAAAACTGACAGTTAACTGTAGCGTTCAGAGCCTCTTAATGACGATGGAACACACAAATTGCGTCGCGATTCAATACATAGTCCTCCAGCCGACTTGTCTCCAAGGGTCTATAGCTGCCTCGGGCACCTTATTGTCGTTCTCCTGTGAGTTTAGTTTTTCGAATCCGACGCAAAACTGACAGTTAATTGTAACGTTCAGAGCCTGTTAATGACGATGGAACACACAAATTGCGTCGCGATTCAACACATCGTCCTCCAGCCGAATTGTCTCCGAGGTACTATTGCTGCCCCGGGCACCTTTTGCTCGTTCTCCTAGGAGTATAGTTTTTCGAATCCGGCTCAAAACTGACAGTTAATTGTAACGTTCAGAGCCTCTTAATGACGATGGAACACACAAATTGCGTCGCGATTTAATACATCGTCCTCCAGCCGACTTGTCTCCAAGGGTCTAGTGCTGCCTCGGGCACCTTATGGTCGTTCTCCTGTGAGTCTAGATTTTCGAATCCGACGCAAAACTGACAGTTAATTGTAACGTTCAGAGCCTGTTAATGACGATGGAACACACAAATTGCGTCGCGATTCAATACATCGTCGTCCAGCCGAATTGTCTCCGAGGTACTATTGCTGCCCCGGGCACCTTTTGGTCGTTCTCCTAGGAGTATAGTTTTTCGAATCCAGCTCAAAACTGACAGTTAATTGTAACGTTCAGAGCCTCTTAATGACGATGGAACACACAAATTGCGTCGCGATTTAATACATCGTCCTCCAGCCGACTTGTCTCCAAGGGTCTAGTGCTGCCTCGGGCACCTTATGGTCGTTCTCCTGTGAGTCTAGATTTTCGAATCCGACGCAAAACTGACAGTTAATTGTAACGTTCAGAGCCTCTTAATGACGATGGAACACACAAATTGTGGCGCGATTCAATATATCGTCCTACAGCCGCCCTGTCTCCAAGGGTCTCTTGCTGCCTCGGGCACGTTATGGTCGTTCTCCTGTGAGTCTAGTTTTCCGAAAACGACGCAAAACTGACAGTTAATTGTAACGTTCAGAGCCTGATAATGACGATGGAACACACAATTTGCGTCGCGATTCAATACATCGTCCTCCAGCCGACTTATCTCCGAGGTAGTATTGCTGTCCCGGGCACCTTTTGGTCGTTCTCCTATGAGTCTAGTTTATCGAATCAGGCGCAAAACTGACAGTTAATTGTAACGTTCAGAGCCTCTTAATGACGATGGAACACACAAATTGCGTCGCGATTCAATACTTCGTCCTCCAGCCGACTTGTCTCCAAGGGTCTAGTGCTGCCTCGGGCCCCTTATGGTCGTTCTTCTGTGAGTCTAGATTTTCGAATCCGACGCAAAACTGACAGTTAATTGTAACGTTCTGAGCCTGATAATGACGATGGAACACACAATTTTCGTCGCGATTCAATACATCGTCCTCCAGCCGAATTGTCTCCAAGGGTCTATTGCTGCCTCGGGCACCTTATGGTCGTTCTCCTGTGAGTCTACATTTTCGAATCCGACGCTAAACTGACAGTTAATTGTAACGTTCAGAGCCTCTTAATGACGATGGAACACACAAATTGCGTCGCGATTCAATACATCGTCCTCCAGCCGACTTGTCTCCAAGGGTCTAGTGCTGCCTCGGGCACCTTATGGTCGTTCTCCTGTGAGTCTAGATTTTCGAATCCGACGCAAAACTGACAGTTAATTGTAACGTTCAGAGCCTCTTAATGACGATGGAACACACATAATGCGTCGCGATTCAATACATCGTCCTCCAGCCGACTTGTCTCCAAGGGTCTAGTGCTGCCTCGGGCACCTTATGATCGTTCTCCTGTGAGTCTAGATTTACGAATCCGACGCAAAACTGACAGTTAATTGTAACGTTCAGAGCCTGTTAATGACGATGGAACACACAAATTGCGTCGCGATTCAATACATCGTCCTCCAGCCGACTTGTCTCCGAGGTAGTATTGCTGTCCCGGGCACCTTTTGGTCGTTCTCCTAGGAGTATAGTTTTTCGAATCCGGCGCAAAACTGACAGTTAATTGTAACGTTCAGAGGCTCTTAATCATGATGGGACACACAAATTGCGTCGCGATTCAATACATCGTCCTCCAGCCGACTTGTCTCCAAGGGTCTAGTGCTGCCTCGGGCACCTTATCGTCGTTCTCCTGTGAGTCTAGATTTTCGAATCCGACGCAAAACTGACAGTTAATTGTAGCGTTCAGAGCCTCTTAATGACGATGGAACACACAAATTGCGTCGCGATTCAATACATAGTCCTCCAGCCGACTTGTCTCCAAGGGTCTATAGCTGCCTCGGGCACCTTATCGTCGTTCTCCTGTGAGTTTAGTTTTTCGAATCCGACGCAAAACTGACAGTTAATTGTAACGTTCAGAGCCTGTTAATGACGATGGAACACACAAATTGCGTCGCGATTCAATACATCTCCGTCCAGCCGAATTGTCTCCGAGGTACTATTGCTGCCCCGGGCACCTTTTGGTCGTTCTCCTAGGGGTATAGTTTTTCGAATCCGGCTCAAAACTGACAGTTAATTGTAACGTTCAGAGCCTCTTAATGACGATGGAACACACAAATTGCGTCGCGATTTAATACATCGTCCTCCAGCCGACTTGTCTCCAAGGGTCTAGTGCTGCCTCGGGCACCTTATGGTCGTTCTCCTGTGAGTCTAGATTTTCGAATCCGACGCAAAACTGACAGTTAATTGTAACGTTCAGAGCCTCTTAATGCCAATGGAACACACATAATGCGTCGCGATTCAATACATCGTCCTCCAGCCGACTTGTCTCCGAGGTAGTATTGCTGTCCCGGGCACCTTTTGGTCGTTCTCCTAGGAGTATAGTTTTTCGAATCCGGCGCAAAACTGACAGTTAATTGTAACGTTCAGAGGCTCTTAATGACGATGGGACACACAAATTGCGTCGCGATTCAATACATCGTCCTCCAGCCGACTTGTCTCCAAGGGTCTAGTGCTGCCTCGGGCACCTTATCGTCGTTCTCCTGTGAGTCTAGATTTTCGAATCCGACGCAAAACTGACAGTTAATTGTAGCGTTCAGAGCCTCTTAATGACGATGGAACACACAAATTGCGTCGCGATTCAATACATAGTCCTCCAGCCGACTTGTCTCCAAGGGTCTATAGCTGCCTCGGGCACCTTATCGTCGTTCTCCTGTGAGTTTAGTTTTTCGAATCCGACGCAAAACTGACAGTTAATTGTAACGTTCAGAGCCTGTTAATGACGATGGAACACACAAATTGCGTCGCAATTCAATACATCGTCGTCCAGCCGAATTGTCTCCGAGGTACTATTGCTGCCCCGGGCACCTTTTGGTCGTTCTCCTAGGAGTATAGTTTTTCGAATCCGGCTCAAAACTGACAGTTAATTGTAACCATCAGAGCCTCTTAATGACGATGGAACACACAAATTGCGTCGCGATTTAATACATCGTCCTCCAGCCGACTTGTCTCCAAGGGTCTAGTGCTGCCTCGGGCCCCTTATGGTCGTTCTTCGGTGAGTCTAGATTTTCGAATCCGACGCAAAACTGACAGTTAATTGTAACGTTCTGAGCCTGATAATGACGATGGAACACACAAATTGTGGCGCGATTTAATATATCGTCCTACAGCCGCCCTGTCTCCAAGGGTCTCTTGCTGCCTCGGGCACGTTATGGTCGTTCTCCTGTGAGTCTAGTTTTCCGAAAACGACGCTAAACTGACAGTTAATTGTAACGTTCAGAGCCTGATAATGACGATGGAACACACAATTTGCGTCGCGATTCAATACATCGTCCTCCAGCCGACTTGTCTCCGAGGTAGTATTGCTGTCCCGGGCACCTTTTGGTCGTTCTCCTATGAGTCTAGTTTATCGAATCAGGCGCAAAACTGACAGTTAATTGTAACGTTCAGAGCCTCTTAATGACGATGGAACACACAAATTGCGTCGCGATTCAATACTTCGTCCTCCAGCCGACTTGTCTCCAAGGGTCTAGTGCTGCCTCGGGCCCCTTATGGTCGTTCTTCTGTGAGTCTAGATTTTCGAATCCGACGCAAAACTGACAGTTAATTGTAACGTTCTGAGCCTGATAATGACGATGGAACACACAATTTTCGTCGCGATTCAATACATCGTCCTCCAGCCCAATTGTCTCCAAGGGTCTATTGCTGCCTCGGGCACCTTATGGTCGTTCTCCTGTGAGTCTACATTTTCGAATCCGACGCTAAACTGACAGTTAATTGTAACGTTCAGAGCCTCTTAATGACGATGGAACACACAAATTGCGTCGCGATTCAATACATCGTCCTCCAGCCGACTTGTCTCCAAGGGTCTAGTGCTGCCTCGGGCACCTTATGGTCGTTCTCCTGTGAGTCTAGATTTTCGAATCCGACGCAAAACTGACAGTTAATTGTAACGTTCAGAGCCTGTTAATGACGATGGAACACATATAATGCGTCGCGATTCAATACATCGTCCTCCAGCCGACTTGTCTCCAAGGGTCTAGTGCTGCCTCGGGCACCTTATGATCGTTCTCCTGTGAGTCTAGATTTTCGAATCCGACGCAAAACTGACAGATAATTGTAACGTTCAGAGCCTGTTAATGACGATGGAACACACAAATTGCGTCGCGATTCAATACATCGTCCTCCAGCCGAATTGTCTCCGAGGTACTATTGCTGCCCCGGGCACCTTTTGGTCGTTCTCCTAGGAGTATAGTTTTTCGAATCCGGCGCAAAACTGACAGTTAATTGTAACGTTCAGAGCCTCTTAATGACGATGGGACACACAAATTGCGTAGCGATTCAATACATCGTCCTCCAGCCGACTTGTCTCCAAGGGTCTAGTGCTGTCTCGGGCACCTTATGGTCGTTCTCCTGTGAGTCTAGATTTTCGAATCCGACGCAAAACTGACAGTTAACTGTAGCGTTTAGAGCCTCTTAATGACGATGGATCACACAAATTGCGTCGCGATTCAATACTTCGTCCTCCAGCCGACTTGTCTCCAAGGGTCTAGTGCTGCCTCGGGCACCTTATGGTCGTTCTCCTGTGAGTCTAGATTTTCGAATCCGGCGCAAAACTGACAGTTAATAGTAACGTTCAGAGCCTCTTAATGACGATGGAACACACAAATTGCGCCGCGATTCAATACATCGTCCTCCAGCCGACTTGTCTCCAAGGGTCTGCCTCGGGCACCTTATCGTCGTTCTCCTGTGAGTTTAGTTTTTCGAATCCGACGCAAAACTGACAGTTAATTGTAACGTTCAGAGCCTGATAATGACGATGGAACACACAATTTGCGTCGCGATTCAATACATCGTCCTCCAGCCGACTTGTCTCCGAGGTAGTATTGCTGTCCCGGGCACATTTTGGTCGTTCTCCTATGAGTCTAGATTTTCGAATCCGGCGCAAAACTGACAGTTAATTATAACTTTCAGAGCCTCTTAATGACGATGGAACACACAAATTGCGTCGCGATTCAATACATCGTCCTCCAGCCGAGATGTCTCCGAGGTACTATTGCTGCCCCGGGAACCTTTTGGTCGTTCTCCTAGGAGTATAGTTTTTCGAATCCGGCGCAAAACTGACAGTTAATTGTAACGTTCAGAGCCTCTTAATGACGATGGAACACACAAATTGCGTCGCGATTCAATACATCGTCCTCCAGCCGACTTGTCTCCAAGGGTCTAGTGCTGCCTCCGGCACCTCATGGTCGTTCTCCTGTGAGTCTAGATTTTCGAATCCGACTCAAAACTGACAGTTAATTGTAACGTTCAGAGCCTCTTAATGTAGATGGAACACACAAATTGCGTCGCGATTCAATACATCGTCCTCCAGCCGACCTGTCTCCAAGGAACTAGTGCTGCCTCGGGCATCTTATGGTCGTTCTCCTGTGAGTCTAGATTTTCGATTCCGACGCAAAACTGACAGTTAATTGTAACGTTCAGAGCCTCTTAATGACGATGGAACACACAAATTGCGTCGCGATTCAATACATCGTCCTCCAGCCGACTTGTCTCCAAGGGTCTATAGCTGCCTCGGGCACCTTATCGTCGTTCTCCTGTGAGTTTAGTTTTTCGAATCCGACGCAAAACTGACAGTTAATTGTAACGTTCAGAGCCTGATAATGACGATGGAACACACAATTTGCGTCGCGATTCAATACATCGTCCTCCAGCCGACTTGTCTCCGAGGTAGTATTGCTGTCCCGGGCACCTTTTGGTCGTTCTCCTATGAGTCTAGTTTATCGAATCAGGCGCAAAACTGACAGTTAATTGTAACGTTCAGAGCCTGATAATGACGATGGAACACACAAATTGCGTCGCGATTCAATACTTCGTCCTCCAGCCGACTTGTCTCCAAGGGTCTAGTGCTGCCTCGGGCCCCTTATGGTCGTTCTTCTGTGAGTCTAGATTTTCGAATCCGACGCAAAACTGACAGTTAATTGTAACGTTCTGAGCCTGATAATGACGATGGAACACACAATTTTCGTCGCGATTCAATACATTGTCCTCCAGCCGAATTGTCTCCAAGGGTCTATTGCTGCCTCGGGCACCTTTTGGTCGTTCTCCTATGAGTCTAGTTTATCGAATCAGGCGCAAAACTGACAGTTAATTGTAACGTTCAGAGCCTCTTAATGACGATTGTTGTTGTTGTGGTCTTCAGTCCTGAGACTGGTTTGATGCAGCTCTCCATGCTACTCTATCCTGTGCAAGCTTCTTCATCTCCCAGTACCTACTGCAACCTACATCCTTCTGAATCTGTTTAGTGTATTCATCTCTTGGTCTCCCTCTACGATGTTTATCCTCCACACTGCCCTCCAATGCTAAATTTGTGATCCCTTGATGCCTCAAGACATGTCCTACCAACCGATCTCTTCTTCTAGTCAAGGTGTGCCACAAACTTCTCTTCTCCCCAATCCTATTCAGTACCTCCTCATTAGTTACGTGATCTACCCACCTTATCTTCAGCATTCTTCTGTAGCACCACATTTCGAAAGCTTCTATTCTCTTCTTGTCCAAACTAGTTATCGTCCATGTTTCACTTCCATACATGGCTACACTCCATACAAATACTTTCACAAACGACTTCCTGACACTTAAATCTATACTTGATGTTAACAAATTTCTCTTCTTGAGAAACGCTTTCCTTGCCATTGCCAGTCTACATTTTATATCCTCTCTACTTCGACCATCATCGGTTATTTTACTCCCTAAATAGCAAAACTCCTTTACTACTTTAAGTGTCTCATTTCCTAATCTAATTCCCTCAGCATCACCCGACTTAATTCGACCACATTCCATTATCCTTGTTTTGCTTTTGTTGATGTTCATCTTATATCCTCCTTTCAAGACACTGTCCATTCCGTTCAACTGCTCTTCCAAGTCCTTTGCTGTCTCTGACAGAATTACAATGTCATCGCCGAACCTCAAAGTTTTTACTTCTTCTCCATGAATTTTAATACCTACTCCGAATTTTTCTTTTGTTTCCTTTACTGCTTGCTCAATATACAGATTGAATAACATCGGGGAGAGGCTACAACCCTGTCTCACACCTTTCCCAACCACTGCTTCCCTTTCATGCCCCTCGACTCTTATAACTGCCATCTGGTTTCTGTACAAATTGTAAATAGCCTTTCGCTCCCTGTATTTTACCCCTGCCACCTTCAGAATTTGAAAGAGAGTATTCCAGTTAACATTGTCAAAAGCTTTCTCTAAGTCAACAAATGCCAGAAACGTAGGTTTGCCTTTCCTTAATCTTTCTTCTAAGATAAGTCGTAAGGTCAGTATTGCCTCACGTGTTCCAACATTTCTACGGAATCCAAACTGATCTTCCCCGAGGTCGGCTTCTACAATTTTTTCCATTCGTCTGTAAAGAATTCGTGTTAGTATTTTGCAGCTGTGACTTATTGACATCTGTCAACACCTGCTTTCTTTGGGATTGGAATTATTATATTCTTCTTGAAGTCTGAGGGTATTTCGCCTGTCTCATACATCGTGCTCACCAGATGGTAGAGTTTTGTCATGACTGGCTCTCCCGAGGCCATCAGCAGTTCCAATGGAATGTTGTCTACTCCCGGGGCCTTGTTTCGACTCAGGTCTTTCAGTGCTCTGTCAAACTCTTCACGCAGTATCTTATCTCCCATTTCGTCTTCATCTACATCCTCTTCCATTTCCATAATGTTGTCCTCAAGTACATCGCCCTTGTATAAACCCTGTATATACTCCTTCCACCTTTCTGCCTTCCCTTCTTTGCTTAGAACTGGGTTGCCATTTGAGCTCTTGATATTCATACAAGTGGTTCTCTTCTCTCCAAAGGTCTCTTTAATTTTCCTGTAGGCAGTATCTATCTTACCCCTAGTGAGACAAGCCTCTACATCCTTACATTTGTCCTCTAGCCATCCCTGCTTAGCCATTTTGCACTTCCTGTCGATCTCATTTTTGAGACGTTTGTATTCCTTTTTGCCTGCTTCATTTACTGCATTTTTATATTTTCTCCTTTCATCAATTAAATTCAATATTTCTTCTGTTACCCAAGGATTTCTAAAGCCCTCGTCTTTTTACCTACTTGATCGTCTGCTGCCTTCACTACTTCATCCCTCAGAGCTACCCATTCTTCTTCTACTGTATTTCTTTCCCCCATTCCTGTCAATTGTTCCCTTATGCTCTCCCTGAAACTCTCTACAACCTCTGGTTCTTTCAGTTTATCCAGGTCCCATCTCCTTAAATTCCTACCTTTTTGCAGTTTCTTCAGTTTCAATCTGCAGTTCATAACCAACAGATTGTGGTCAGAATCCACATCTGCCCCTGGAAATGTCTTACAATTTAAAACCTGGTTCCTAAATCTCTGTCTTACCATTATATAATCTATCTGATACCTTTTAGTATCTCCAGGATTCTTCCAGGTATACAACCTTCTTTTATGATTCTTGAACCAAGTGTTAGCTATGATTAAGTTATGTTCTGTGCAAAATTCTACAAGGCGGCTTCCTCTTTCATTCCTTCCCCCCAATCTATATTCACCTACTATGTTTCCTTCTCTCCCTTTTCCTACTGACGAATTCCAGTCACCCATGACTATAAAATTTTCGTCTCCCTTCACTACCTTAATAATTTCTTTTATCTCGTCATACATTTCATCAATTTCTTCATCATCTGCAGAGCTAGTTGGCATATAAACTTGTACTACTGTAGTAGGCATGGGCTTTGTGTCTATCTTGGCCACAATAATGCGTTCACTATGCTGTTTGTAGTAGCTAACCCGAAGTCCTATTTTTTTATTCATTATTAAACCTACTCCTGCATTTCCCCTATTTGATTTTGTATTTATAACCCTGTATTCACCTGACCAAAAGTCTTGTTCCTCCTGCCACCGAACTTCACTAATTCCCACTATATCTAACTTTAACCTATCCATTTCCCTTTTTAAATTTTCTAACCTACCTGCCCGATTAAGGGATCTGACATTCCACGCTCCGATCCATAGAATGCCAGTTTTCTTTCTCCTGATAACGACGTCCTCCTGAGTAGTCCCCGCCCGGAGATCCGAATGGGGGACTATTTTACCTCCGGAATATTTTACCCAAGAGGACGCCATCATCATTTAATCATACAGTAGAGCTGCATGTCCTCGGGAAAAATTACGGCTGTAGTTTCCCCTTGCTTTCAACCGTTCGCAGTACCAGCACAGCAAGGCCGTTTTGGTTATTGTTACAAGGCCAGATCAGTCAGTCATCCAGACTGTTGCCCCTGCAACTACTGAAAAGGCTGCTGCCCTCTTCAGGAACCACACGTTTGTCTGGCCTCTCAACAGATACCCCTCCGTTGTGGTTGCACCTACGGTACGGCCATCTGTATCGCTGAGGCACGCAAGCTTCCCCACCAACGGCAAGGTCCATGGTTCATGGGGGGGGGGGGGGGGGGGGGGTTAATGTCGATGGAACACACAAATTGCGTCGCGATTCAATACATCGTCCTCCAGCCGACTTGTCTCCAAGGGTCTAGTGCTGCCTCGGGCACCTTATGGTCGTTCTCCTGTTAGTCTAGATTTTCGAATCCGACGCAAAACTGACAGTTAATTGTAACGTTCAGAGCCTCTTAATGACGATAGAACACACATATTGCGTCGCGATTCAATACATCGTCCTCCAGCCGACTTGTCTCCAAGGGTCTAGTGCTGCCTCGGGCACCTTATGGTCGTTCTCCTGTGAGTCTAGATTTTCGAATCCGACGCAAAACTGACAGTTAATTGTAACGTTCAGAGTCTGTTAATGACGATGGAACACACAAATTGCGTCGCGATTCAATACATCGTCCTCCAGCCGAATTGTCTCCGAGGTACTATTGCTGCCCCGGGCACCTTTTGGTCGTTCTCCTAGGAGTATAGTTTTTCGAATCCGGCGCAAAACTGACAGTTAATTGTAACGTTCAGAGCCTCTTAATGACGATGGGACACACAAATTGCGTCGCGATTCAATACATCGTCCTCCAGCCGACTTGTCTCCAAGGGTCTAGTGCTGCCTCGGGCACCTTATGGTCGGTCTCCTGTGAGTCTAGATTTTCGAATCCGACGCAAAACTGACAGTTAATTGTAGCGTTCAGAGCCTCTTAATGACGATGGAACACACAAATTGCGTCGCGATTCAATACATAGTCCTGCGGCCGACTTGTCTCCAAGGGTCTATAGCTGCCTCGGGCACCTTATCGTCGTTCTCTTGTGAGTTTAGTTTTTCGAATCCGACGCAAAACTGACAGTTAATTGTAACGTTCAGAGCCTGTTAATGACGATGGAACACACAAATTGCGTCGCGATACAATACATCGTCCTCCAGCCGAATTGTCTCCGAGGTACTATTGCTGCCCCGGGCAACTTTTGGTCGTTCTCCTAGGAGTATAGTTTTTCGAATCCGGCTCAAAACTGACAGTTAATTGTAACGTTCAGAGCCTCTTAATGACGATGGAACACACAAATTGCGTCGCGATTCAATACATCGTCCTCCAGCCGACTTGTCTCCAAGGGTCTAGTGCTGCCTCGGGCACCTTATGGTCGTTCTCCTGTGAGTCTAGATTTTCGAATCCGACGCAAAACTGACAGTTAATTGTAACGTTCAGAGCCTCTTAATGACGATGGAACACACAAATTGTGGCGCGATTCAATACATCGTCCTACAGCCGCCCTGTCTCCAAGGGTCTCTTGCTGCCTCGGGCACGTTATGGTCGTTCTCCTGTGAGTCTAGTTTTCCGAAAACGACGCAAAACTGACAGTTAATTGTAACGTTCAGAGCCTGATAATGACGATGGAACACACAGTTTGCGTCGCGATTCAATACATCGTCCTCCAGCCGACTTGTCTCCGAGGTAGTATTGCTGTCCCGGGCACCTTTTGGTCGTTCTCCTATGAGTCTAGTTTATCGAATCAGGCGCAAAACTGACAGTTAATTGTAACGTTCAGAGCCTCTTAATGACGATGGAACACACAAATTGCGTCGCGATTCAATACTTCGTCCTCCAGCCGACTTGTCTCCAAGGGTCTAGTGCTGCCTCGGGCCCCTTATGGTCGTTCTTCTGTGAGTCTAGATTTTCGAATCCGACGCAAAACTGACAGTTAATTGTAACGTTCTGAGCCTGATAATGACGATGGAACACACAATTTTCATCGCGATTCAATACATCGTCCCCCAGCCGAATTGTCTCCAAGGGTCTATTGCTGCCTCGGGCACCTTATGGTCGTTCTCCTGTGAGTCTACATTTTCGAATCCGACGCAAAACTGACAGTTAATTGTAACGTTCAGAGCCTCTTAATGACGATGGAACACACAAATTGCGTCGCGATTCAATACATCGTCCTCCAGCCGACTTGTCTCCAAGGGTCTATAGCTGCCTCGGGCACCTTATCGTCGTTCTCCTGTGAGTTTAGTTTTGCGAATCCGACGCAAAACTGACAGTTAATTGTAGCGTTCAGAGCCTGTTAATGACGATGGAACACACAAATTGCGTCGCGATTCAATACATCGTCCTCCAGCCGAATTGTCTCCGAGGTACTATTGCTGCCCCGGGCACCTTTTGGTCGTTCTCCTAGGAGAATAGTTTTTCGAATCCGGCGCAAAACTGACAGTTAATTGTAACGTTCAGAGCCTCGTAATGACGATGGAACACACAAATTGCGTCGCGATTCAATACATCGTCCTCCAGCCGACTTGTCTCCAAGGGTCTAGTGCTGCCTCGGGCACCTTATGGTCGTTCTCCTGTGAGTCAAGATTTTCGAATCCGACGCAAAACTGACAGTTATTTGTAACGTCCAGAGCCTCTTAATGACGATGGAACACACAAATTGCGTCGCAATTCAATACATCGTTCTCCAGCCGAGTTGTCTCCAAGGGTCTATAGCTGCCTCGGTTACCTTATCGTCGTTCTCCTGTGAGTTTAGTTTTTCGAATCCGACGCAAAACTGACAGTTAATTGTAACGTTCAGAGCCTCTCAATGACGATGGAACACACAAACTGAGGCGCGATTCAATACATCGTCCTACAGCCGCCCTGTCTCCAAGGGTCTCTTGCTGCCTCGGGCACGTTAAGATCGTTCTCCTGTGAGTCTAGTTTTCCGAAAACGACGCAAAACTGTCAGTTAATTGTAACGTTCAGAGCCTCTTAATGACGATGGAACACACAAATTGTGGCGCGATTCAATACATCGTCCTACAGCCGCCCTGTCTCCAAGGGTCTCTTGCTGCCTCGGGCACGTTATGGTCGTTCTCCTGTGAGTCTAGTTTTCCGAAAACGACGCATAACTGACAGTTAATTGTAACGTTCAGAGCCTGATAATGACGATGGAACACACAATTAGCGTCGCGATTCAATACATCGTCCTCCATCCGACTTGTCTCCGAGGTAGTATTGCTGTCCCGGGCACCTTTTGGTCGTTCTCCTATGAGTCTAGTTTATCGAATCAGGCGCAAAACTGACAGTTAATTGTAACGTTCTGAGCCTGATAATGACGATGGAACACACAATTTGCGTCGCGATTCAATACATCTTTCTCCAGCCGACTTGTCTCCAAGGGTCTATAGCTGCCTCGGGCACCTTATCGTCGTTCTCCTGTGAGTTTAGTTTTTCGAATCCGACGCAAAACTGACAGTTAATTGTAACGTTCGGAGCCTGTTAATGACGAAGGAACACACAAATTGCGTCGCGATTCAATACATCGTCCTCCAACCGACATGTCTCCAAGGGTCTAGTGCTACCACGGGCACCTTATGGTCGTTCTCCTGTGAGTCTAGATTTTCGAATCCGACGCAAAACTGACAGTTAATTGTAACGTTCAGAGCCTCTTAATGGCGATGAAACACACAAATTGCGTCGCGATTCAATACATCGTCCTCCAGCCGACGTCTCCAAGGGTCTAGTGCTGCCTCGGGCACGTTATGGTCGTTCCCCTGTGAGTCTTGTTTTCCGAAAACGACGCAAAACTGACAGTTAATTGTAACGTTCAGAGCCTGATAATGACGATGGAACACACAATTTGCGTCGCGATTCAATACATCGTCCTCCAGCCGACTTGTCTCCGAGGTAGTATTGCTGTCCCGGGCACCTTTTGGTCGTTCTCCTATGAGTCTCGTTTATCGAATCAGGCGCAAAACTGACAGTTAATAGTAACGTTCAGAGCCTGTTAATGACGATGGAACACAAAAATTGCGTCGCGATTCAATACATCGTCCTCCAGCCGACTTGTCTCCGAGGTAGTATTGCTGTCCCGGGGACCTTTTGGTCGTTCTCCTATGAGTCTCGTTTATCGAATCAGGCGCAAAACTGACAGTTAATTGTAACGTTCAGAGCCTCTTAATGACGATGGAACACACAAATTGCGTCGCGATTCAATACATCGTCCTCCAGCCGACGTCTCCAAGGGTCTAGTGCTGCCTCGGGCACCTTATGGTCGTTCTCCTGTGAATCTAGATTTTCGAATCCGACGCAAAACTGACAGTTAATTGTAACGTTCAGAGCCTCTTAATGACGTTGGAACACACAAATTGTGGCGCGATTCAATACATCGTCCTACAGCCGCCCTGTCTCCAAGGGTCTCATGCTGCCTCGGGCACGTTATGGTCGTTCCCCTGTGAGTCTTGTTTTCCGAAAACGACGCAAAACTGACAGTTAATTGTAACGTTCAGAGCCTGATAATGACGATGGAACACACAATTTGCGTTGCGAATCAATACATCGTCCTCCAGCCGACTTGTCTCCGAGGTAGTATTGCTGTCCCGGGCACCTTTTGGTCGTTCTCCTATGAGTCTCGTTTATCGAATCAGGCGCAAAACTGACAGTTAATTGTAACGTTCAGAGCCTCTTAATGACGATGGAACACACAAATTGCGTCGCGATTCAATACTTCGTCCTCCAGCCGACTTGTCTCCAAGGGTCTATTGCTGCCTCGGGCACCTTATGGTCGTTCTCCTGTGAGTCTAGATTTTCGAATCCGGCGCAAAACTGACAGTTAATAGTAACGTTCAGAGCCTCTTAATGACGATGGAACACACAAATTGCGTCGCGATTCAATACTTCGTCCTCCAGCCGACTTGTCTCCAAGGGTCTAGCGCTGCCTCGGGCACCTTATGGTCGATCTCCTGTGAGTCTAGTTTTCCGAAAACGACGCAAAACTGACAGTTAATTGTAACGTTCAGAGCCTCTTAATGACGATGGAACACACAAATTGCGTCGCGATTCAATACATCGTCCTCCAGCCGACTTGTCTCCAAGGGTCTATAGCTGCCTCGGGTACTTTATCGTCGTTCTCCTGTGAGTTTAGTTTTTCGAATCCGACGCAAAACTGACAGTTAATTGTAACGTTCAGACCCTCTTAATGACGATGGAACACACAAATTGCGTCGCGATTCAATACTTCGTCCTCCAGCCGAATTGTCTCCGAGGTACTATTGCCGCCCCGGGCACCTTTTGGTCGTTCTCCTAGGAGTATAGTTTTTCGAATCCGGCGCAAAACTGACAGTTAATTGTAACGTTCAGAGCCTCTTAATCACGATGGAACACACAAATTGCGTCGCGATTCAATACATCGTCCTCCAGCCGACTTGTCTCCAAGGGTCTAGTGCTGCCTCGGGCACCTCATGGTCGTTCCCCTGTGAGTCCAGATTTTCGAATCCGACGCAAAACTTACAGTTAATTGTAACGTTCAGAGCCTCTTAATGACGATGGAACACACAAATTGTGGCGCGATTCAATACATCGTCCTCCAGCCGACTTGTCTCCAAGGGTCTAGTGCTGCCTCGGGCACCTTATGGTCGTTCTCCTGTGAGTCTAGATTTTCGAATCCGGCGCAAAACTGACAGTTAGTTGTAACGTTCAGAGCCTGTTAATGACGATGGAACACACAAATTGCGTCGCGATTCAATACATCGTCCTCCAGCCGAATTGTCTCCGAGGTACTATTGCTGCCCCGGGCACCTTTTGGTCGTTCTCCTAGGAGTATAGTTTTTCGAATCCGGCTCAAAACTGACAGTTAATTGTAACGTTCAGAGCCTCTTAATGACGATGTAACACACAAATTGCGTCGCGATTCAATACATCGTCCTCCAGCCCACTTGTCTCCAAGGGTCTAGTGCTGCCTCGGGCACCTTATGGTAGTTCTCCTGTGAGTCTAGATTTTCGAATCCGACGCAAAACTGACAGTTAATTGTAACGTTCAGAGCCTCTTAATGACGATGGAACACACAAATTGCGTCGCGATTCAATACATCGTCCTCCAGCCGACTTGTCTCCAAGGGTCTAGTGCTGCCTCGGGCACCTTATGGTCGTTCTCCTGTGAGTCTAGATTTTCGAATCCGACGCAAAACTGACAATTAATTGTAACATTCAGAGCCTCTTAATGACGATGGAACACACAAATTGCGTCGCGATTCAATACATCGTCCTCCAGCCGACTTGTCTCCAAGGGTCTATAGCTGCCTCGGGCACCTTATCGTCGTTCTCCTGTGAGTTTAGTTTTTCGAATCCGACGCAAAACTGACAGTTAATAGTAACGTTCAGAGCCTGTTAATGACGATGGAACACACAAATTGCGTCGCGATTCAATACATCGTCCTCCAGCCGAATTGTCTCCGAGGTACTATTGCTGCCCCGGGCACCTTTTGGTCGTTCTCCTAGAAGTATAGTTTTTCGAATCCGGCGCAAAACTGACACTTAATTGTAACGTTCAGAGCCTCTTAATGACGATGGAACACACAAATTGCGTCGCGATTCAATACATCGTCCTCCAGCCGAATTGTCTCCAAGGGTCTAGTGCTGCCTCGGGCACCTTATGGTCGTTCTCCTGTGAGTCTAGATTTTCGAATCCGACGCAAAACGGACAGTTAATTGTAACGTTCAGAGCCTCTTAATGACGATGGAACACACAAATTGCGTCGCGATTCAATACATCGTCCTCCAGCCGACTTGTCTCCAAGGGTCTATAGCTGCCTCGGGCACCTTATGGCCGTTCTGCTGTGAGTCTAGATTTTCGAATCCGACGCAAAACTGACAGTTAATTGTAACGTTCAGAGCCTCTTAATGACGTTGGAACACAGAAACTGAGGCGCGATTCAATACATCGTCCTACAGCCGCCCTGTCTCCAAGGGTCTCATGCTGCCTCGGGCACGTTATGGTCGTTCTCCTGTGAGTCTTGTTTTCCGAAAACGACGCAAAACTGACAGTTAATTGTAACGTTCAGAGCCTGATAATGACGATGGAACACACAATTTGCGTCGCGATTCAATACATCGTCCTCCAGCCGACTTGTCTCCGAGGTAGTATTGCTGTCCCGGGCACCTTTTGGTCGTTCTCCTATGAGTCTAGTTTATCGAATCAGGCGCAAAACTGACAGTTAATTGTAACGTTCAGAGCCTCTTAATGACGATGGAACACACAAATTGCGTCGCGATTCAATACTTCGTCCTCCAGCCGACTTGTCTCCAAGGGTCTAGTGCTGCCTCGGGCACCTTAGGGTCGTTCTTCTGTGAGTCGAGATTTTCCAATCCGACGCAAAACTGACAGTTAATTGTAACGTTCAGAGCCTGATAAAGACGATGGAACACACAATTTGCGTTGCGATTAAATACATCATCCTCCAGCCGAATTGTCTCCAAGGGTCTATTGCTGCCTCGGGCACCTTATGGTCGTTCTCCTGTGAGTATAGATTTTCGAATCCATCGCAAAACTGACAGTTAATAGTAACGTTCAGACCCTCTTAATGACGATGGAACACACAAATTGCGTCGCGATTCAATACTTCGTCCTCCAGCCGACTTGTCTCCAAGGGTCTAGCGCTGCTTCGGGCACCTTATGGTCGTTCTCCTGTGAGTCTAGTTTTCCGAAAACGACGCAAAACTGACAGTTAATTCTAACGTTCAGAGCCTCTTAATGACGATGGAACACACAAATTGCGTCGCGATTCAATACATCGTCCTCCAGCCGAATTGTCTCCGAGGTACTATTGCTGCCCCGGGCACCTTTTGGTCGTTCTCCTAGGAGTATAGTTTTTCGAATCCGGCGCAAAACTGACAGTTAATTGTAACGTTCAGAGCCTCTTAATCACGATGGAACACACAAATTGCGTCGCGATTCAATACATCGTCCTACAGCCGACTTGTCTCCAAGGGTCTAGAGCTGCCTCGGGCACCTCATGGTCGTTCTCCTGTGAGTCTAGATTTTCGCATCCGACGCAAAACTTACAGTTAATTGTAACGTTCAGAGCCTCTTAATGACGATGGAACACACAAATTGCGTCGCGATTCAATACATCGTCCTCCAGCCGACTTGTCTCCAAGGGTCTAGAGCTGCCTCGGGCACCTCATGGTCGTTCTCCTGTGAGTCTAGATTTTCGAATCCGACGCAAAACTTACAGTTAATTGTAACGTTCAGAGCCTCTTAATGACGATGGAACACACAAATTGCGTCGCGATTCAATACATCGTCCTCCAGCCGACTTGTCTCCAAGGGTCTAGTGCTGCCTCGGGCACCTTATGGTCGTTCTCCTGTGAGTCTAGATTTTCGAATCCGACGCAAAACTGACAGTTAATTGTAACGTTCAGAGCCTCTTAATGACGATGGAACACACAAATTGCGTCGCGATTCAATACATCGTCCTCCAGCCGACTTGTCTCCAAGGGTCTAGTGCTGCCTCGGGCACCTTATGGTCGTTCTCCTGTGAGTCTAGATTTTCGAATCCGACGCAAAACTGACAGTTAATTGTAACGTTCAGAGCCTCTTAATGACGATGGAACACACAAATTGCGTCGCGATTCAATACTTCGTCCTCCAGCCGACTTGTCTCCAAGGGTCTAGCGCTGCTTCGGGCACCTTATGGTCGTTCTCCTGTGAGTCTAGTTTTCCGAAAACGACGCAAAACTGACAGTTAATTGTAACGTTCAGAGCCTCTTAATGACGATGGAACACACAAATTGCGTCGCGATTCAATACATCGTCCTCCAGCCGACTTGTCTCCAAGGGTCTAGTGCTGCCTCGGGCACCTTATGGTCGTTCTCCTGTGAGTCTAGATTTTCGAATCCGACGCAAAACTGACAGTTAATTGTAACGTTCAGAGCCTCTTAATGACGATGGAACACACAATTTGCGTCGCGATTCAATACATCGTCCTCCAACCGACTTGTCTCCGAGGTAGTATTGCTGTCCCGGGCACCTTTTGGTCGTTCTCCTAGGAGTATAGTTTTTCGAATCCGGCGCAAAACTGACAGTTAATTATAACGTTCAGAGCCTCTTAATGACGATGGACACACAAATTGCGTCGCGATTCAATACATCGTCCTCCAGCCGACTTGTCTCCAAGGGTCTATAGCTGCCTCGGGCACCTAATCGTCGTTCTCCTGTGAGTTTAGTTTTTCGAATCAGACGCAAAACTGACAGTTAATTGTAACGTTCAGAGCCTGTTAATGACGATGGAACACACAAATTGCGTCGCGATTGAATACATCGTCCTCCAGCCGAATTGTCTCCGAGGTACTATTGCTGCCCCGGGAACCTTTTGGTCGTTCTCCTAGGAGTATAGTTTTTCGAATCCGGCGCAAAACTGACAGTTAATTGTAACGTTCAGAGCCTCTTAATGACGATGGAACACACAAATTGCGTCGCGATTCAATACATCGTCCTCCAGCCGACTTGTCTCCAAGGGTCTAGTGCTGCCTCGGGCACCTTATGGTCGTTCTCCTGTGAGTCTAGATTTTCGAATCCGACGCAAAACTGACAGTTATTTGTAACGTTCAGAGCTTCTTAATGACGATGGAACACACAAATTGCGTCGCGATTCAATACATCGTCCTCCAGCCGACTTGTCTCCGAGGTAGTGTTGCTGTCCCGGGCACCTTTTGGTCGTTCTCCTATTAGTCTAGTTTATCGAATCAGGCGCAAATCTGACAGTTAATTGTAACGTTCAGAGCATTTTAATGACGATGGAAAACACAAATTGCGTCGCGATTCAATACATCGTCCTCCAGCCGAATTGTCTCCGAGGTACTATTGCTGCCCCGGGCACCTTCTGGTCGTTCTCCTAGGAGTATAGTCTTTCGAATCCGGCGCAAAACTGACAGTTAATTGTAACGTTCAGAGCCTCTTAATGACGATGGAACACACTAATTGCGTCGCGATTCAATACATCGTCCTCCAGCCGACATGTCTCCAAGGGTCTAGTGCTGCCTCAGGCACCTTATGGTCGTTCTCCTGTGAGTCTTGATTTTCGAATGCGACGCAAAACTGACAGTTAATTGTAACGTTCAGAGCCTCTTAATGACGATGGAACACACAAATTGCGTCGCGATTCAATACATCGTCCTCCAGCCGACTTGTCTCCGACGGTCTAGTGCTGCCTCGTGCACCTTATGGTCGTTCTGCTGTGAGTCTAGATTTTCGAATACCGACGCAAAACTGACAGTTAATTGTAACGTTCAGAGCCTCTTAATGACGATGGAACACACAAATTGTGGCGCGATTCAATACATCGTCCTACAGCCGCCCTGCCTCCAAGGGTCTCTTGCTGCCTCGGGCACGTTATGGTCGTTCTCCAGTGAGTCTAGTTTTCCGAAAACGACGCAAAACTGACAGTTAATTGTAACGTTCAGAGCCTGATAATGACGATGGAACACACAATTTGCGTCGCGATTCAATACATCGTCCTCCAGCCGACTTGTCTCCAAGGGTCTATAGCTGCCTCGGGCACCTTATCGTCGTTCTCCTGTGAGTTTAGTTTTTCGAATCCGACGCAAAACTGACAGTTAATTGTAACGTTCAGAGCCTGTTAATGACGATGGAACACACAAATTGCGTCGCGATTCAATACATCGTCCTCCAGCCGAATTGTCTCCGAGGTACTATTGCTGCCCCGGGCACTTATTGGTCGTTCTCCTAGGAGTATAGTTTTTCGAATCCGGCGCAAAACTGACAGTTAATTATAACTTTCAGAGCCTCTTAATGACGATGGAACACACAAATTGCGTCGCGATTCAATACATCGTCCTCCAGCCGACTTGTCTCCAAGGGTCTAGTGCTGCCTCGGGCACCTTATGGTCGTTCTCCTGTGAGTCTAGATTTTCGAATCCGACGCAAAACTGACAGTTAATTGTAACGTTCAGAGCCTCTTAATGACGATGGAACACACAAATTGCGTCGCGATTCAATACATCGTCCTCCAGCCGACTTGTCTCCAAGGGTCTATAGCTGCCTCGGGCACCTTATCGTCGTTCTCCTGTGAGTTTAGTTTTTCGAATCCGACGCAAAACTGACAGTTAATAGTAACGTTCAGAGCCTGTTAATGACGATGGAACACACAAATTGCGTCGCGATTCAATACATCGTCCTCCAGCCGAATTGTCTCCGAGGTACTATTGCTGCCCCGGGCACCTTTTGGTCGTTCTCCTAGGAGTATAGTTTTTCGAATCCGGCGCAAAACTGACACTTAATTGTAACGTTCAGAGCCTCTTAATGACGATGGAACACACAAATTGCGTCGCGATTCAATACATCGTCCTCCAGCCGACTTGTCTCCAAGGGTCTAGTGCTGCATCGGGCACCTTATGGTCGTTCTCCTGTGAGTCTAGATTTTCGAATCCGACGCAAAACGGACAGTTAATTGTAACGTTCAGAGCCTCTTAATGACGATGGAACACACAAATTGCGTCGCGATTCAATACATCGTCCTCCAGCCGACTTGTCTCCAAGGGTCTAGTGCTGCCTCGGGCACCTTATGGTCGTTCTCCTGTGAGTCTAGATTTTCGAATCCGACGCAAAACTGACAGTTAATTGTAACGTTCAGAGCCTCTTAATGACGATGGAACACACAAAATGAGGCGCGATTCAATACATCGTCCTACAGCCGCCCTGTCTCCAAGGGTCTCTTGCTGCCTCGGGCACGTTATGGTCGTTCTCCTGTGAGTCTAGTTTTCCGAAAACGACGCAAAACTGACAGTTAATTGTAACGTCCAGAGCCTGATAATGACGATGGAACACACAAATTGCGTCGCGATTCAATACATCGTCCTCCAGCCGACTTGTCTCCGAGGTAGTGTTGCTGTCCCGGGCACCTTTTGGTCGTTCTCCTATTAGTCTAGTTTATCGAATCAGGCGCAAATATGACAGTTAATTGTAA
Source organism: Schistocerca nitens (assembly GCF_023898315.1). NCBI lineage: Eukaryota > Metazoa > Arthropoda > Insecta > Orthoptera > Acrididae > Schistocerca > Schistocerca nitens. The sequence continues at coordinate 233,698,787 of NC_064623.1, read as the reverse complement.
CGTTCAGAGCATTTTAATGACGATGGAAAACACAAATTGCGTCGCGATTCAATACATCGTCCTCCAGCCGAATTGTCTCCGATGTACTATTGCTGCTCCGGGCACCTTCTGGTCGTTCTCCTAGGAGTATAGTCTTTCGAATCCGGCGCAAAACTGACAGTTAATTGTAACGTTCAGAGCCTCTTAATGACGATGGAACACACTAATTGCATCGCGATTCAATACATCGTCCTCCAGCCGACATGTCTCCAAGGGTCTAGTGCTGCCTCGGGCACCTTATGGTCGTTCTCCTGTGAGTCTTGATTTTCGAATGCGACGCAAAACTGACAGTTAATTGTAACGATCAGAGCCTCTTAATGACGATGGAACACACAAATTGCGTCGCGATTCAATACATCGTCCTCCAGCCGACTTGTCTCCGACGGTCTAGTGCTGCCTCGTGCACCTTATGGTCGTTCTGCTGTGAGTCTAGATTTTCGAATACCGACGCAAAACTGACAGTTAATTGTAACGTTCAGAGCCTCTTAATGACGATGGAACACACAAATTGTGGCGCGATTCAATACATCGTCCTACAGCCGCCCTGCCTCCAAGGGTCTCTTGCTGCCTCGGGCACGTTATGGTCGTTCTCCTGTGAGTCTAGTTTTCCGAAAACGACGCAAAACTGACAGTTAATTGTAACGTTCAGAGCCTGATAATGACGATGGAACACACAATTTGCGTCGCGATTCAATACATCGTCCTCCAGCCGACTTGTCTCCAAGGGTCTATAGCTGCCTCGGGCACCTTATCGTCGTTCTCCTGTGAGTTTAGTTTTTCGAATCCGACGCAAAACTGACAGTTAATTGTAACGTTCAGAGCCTGTTAATGACGATGGAACACACAAATTGCGTCGCGATTCAATACATCGTCCTCCAGCCGACTTGTCTCCAAGGGTCTATAGCTGCCTCGGGTACTTTATCGTCGTTCTCCTGTGAGTTTGGTTTTTCGAATCCGACGCAAAACTGACAGTTAATTCTAACGTTCACAGCCTCTTAATGACGATGGAACACACAAATTGCGTCGCGATTCAATACATCGTCCTCCAGCCGAATTGTCTCCGAGGTACTATTGCTGCCCCGGGCACCTTTTGGTCGTTCTCCTAGGAGTATAGTTTTTCGAATCCGGCGCAAAACTGACAGTTAATTGTAACGTTCAGAGCCTCTTAATGACGATGGAACACACAAATTGCGTCGCGATTCAATACATCGTCCTCCAGCCGACTTGTCTCCAAGGGTCTAGAGCTGCCTCGGGCACCTCATGGTCGTTCTCCTGTGAGTCTAGATTTTCGAATCCGACGCAAAACTGACAGTTAATTGTAACGTTCAGAGCCTCTTAATGACGATGGAACACACAAATTGCGTCGCGATTCAATACATCGTCCTCCAGCCAACTTGTCTCCAAGGGTCTATAGCTGCCTCGGGCACCTAATCGTCGTTCTCCTGTGAGTTTAGTTTTTCGAATCCGACGCAAAACTGACAGTTAATAGTAACGTTCAGAGCCTGTTAATGACGATGGAACACACAAATTGCGTCGCGATTCCATACATCGTCCTCCAGCCGAATTGTCTCCGAGGTTCTGTTGCTGCCCCGGGCACCTTTTGGTCGTTCTCCTAGGAGTATAGTTTTTCGAATCCGGCGCAAAACTGACAGTTAATTGTAACGTTCAGAGCCTGATAATGACGATGGAACACACAATTTGCGTCGCGATTCAATACATCGTCCTCCAGCCGACTTGTCTCCAAGGGTCTATAGCTGCCTCGGGCACCTTATCGTCGTTCTCCTGTGAGTTTAGTTTTTCGAATCCGACGCAAAACTGACAGTTAATTGTAACGTTCAGAGCCTCTTAATGACGATGGACACACAAATTGCGTCGCGATTCAATACATCGTCCTCCAGCCGACTTGTCTCCAAGGGTCTAGTGCTGCCTCGGGCACCTTATGGTCGTTCTCCTGTGAGTCTAGATTTTCGAATCCGACGCAAAACTGACAGTTAATTGTAACGTTCATAATCTCTTAATGACGATGGAACACACAAACTGAGGCGCGATTCAATACATCGTCCTACAGCCGCCCTGTCTCCAAGGGTCTCTTGCTGCCTCGGGCACGTTATTGTCGTTCTTCTGTGAGTCTAGTTTTCCGAAAACGACGCAAAACTGACAGTTAATTGTAACGTTCAGAGCCTGATAATGACGATGGAACACACAATTTGCGTCGCGATTCAATACATCGTCCTCCAGCCGACTTGTCTCCGAGGTAGTATTGCTGTCCCGGGCACCTTTTGGTCGTTCTCCTAGGAGTATAGTTTTTCGAATCCGGCGCAAAACTGACAGTTAATTATAACGTTCAGAGCCTCTTAATGACGATGGACACACAAATTGCGTCGCGATTCAATACATCGTCCTCCAGCCGACTTGTCTCCAAGGGTCTAGTGCTGCCTCGGGCACCTTATGGTCGTTCTCCTGTGAGTCTAGATTTTCGAATCCGACGCAAAACTGACAGTTATTTGTAACGTTCAGAGCTTCTTAATGACGATGGAACACACAAATTGCGTCGCGATTCAATACATCGTCCTCCAGCCGACTTGTCTCCGAGGTAGTATTGCTGTCCCGGGCACCTTTTGGTCGTTCTCCTATTAGTCTAGTTTATCGAATCAGGCGCAAAACTGACAGTTAATTGTAGCGTTCAGAGCATTTTAATGACGATGGAAAACACAAATTGCGTCGCGATTCAATACATCGTCCTCCAGCCGAATTGTCTCCGAGGTACTATTGCTGCCCCGGGCACCTTTTGGTCGTTCTCCTAGGAGTATAGTCTTTCGAATCCGGCGCAAAACTGACAGTTAATTGTAACGTTCAGAGCCTCTTAATGACGATGGAACACACTAATTGCGTCGCGATTCAATACATCGTCCTCCAGCCGACATGTCTCCAAGGGTCTAGTGCTGGCTCGGGCACGTTATGGTCGTTCTCCTGTGAGTCTAGATTTTCGAATGCGACGCAAAACTGACAGTTAATTGTAACGTTCAGAGCCTCTTAATGACGATGGAACACACAAATTGCGTCGCGATTCAATACATCGTCCTCCAGCCGACTTGTCTCCAAGGGTCTATAGCTGCCTCGGGCACCTTATCGTCGTTCTCCTGTGAGTTTAGTTTCTCGAATCCGACGCAAAACTGACAGTTAATTGTAACGTTCAGAGCCTGATAATGACGATGGAAAACACAAATTGCGTCGCGATTCAATACATCGTCCTCCAGCCGAATTGTCTCCGAGGTACTATTGCTGCCCCGGGCACCTTTTGGTCGTTCTCCTAGGAGTATAGTCTTTCGAATCCGGCGCAAAACTGACAGTTAATTGTAACGTTCAGAGCCTCTTAATGACGATGGAACACACAAATTGCGTCGCGATTCAATACATCGTCCTCCAGCCGACATGTCTCCAAGGGTCTAGTGCTGCCTCGGGCAACTTATGGTCGTTCTCCTGTGAGTCTAGATTTTCGAATCCGACGCAAAACTAACAGTTAATTGTAACGTTCAGAGCCTCTTAATGACGATGGAACACACACATTGCGTCGCGATTCAACACATCGTCCTCCAGCCGACTTGTCTCCGACGGTCTAGTGCTGCCTCGGGCACCTTATGGTCGTTCTGCTGTGAGTCTAGATTTTCGAATCCGACGCAAAACTGACAGTTAATTGTAACGTTCAGAGCCTCTTAATGACGATGGAACACACAAATTGTGGCGCGATTCAATACATCGTCCTACAGCCGCCCTGTCACCAAGGGTCTCATGCTGCCTCGGGCACGTTATGGTCGTTCTCCTGTGAGTCTAGTTTTCCGAAAACGACACAAAACTGACAGTTAATTGCAACGTTCAGAGCCTGATAATGACGATGGAACACACAATTTGCGTCGCAATTCAATACATCGTCCTCCAGCCGACTTGTCTCCAAGGGTCTATAGCTGCCTCGGGCACCTTATCGTCGTTCTCCTGTGAGTTTAGTTTTTCGAATCCGACGCAAAACTGACAGTTAATTGTAACGTTCAGAGGCTGTTAATGACGATGGAACACACAAATTGCGTCGCGATTTAATACATCGTCCTCCAGCCGAATTGTCTCCGAGGTACTATTGCTGCCCCGGGCACCTTTTGGTCGTTCTCCTAGGAGTATAGTTTTTCGAATCCGGCGCAAAACTGACAGTTAATTATAACTTTCAGAGCCTCTTAATGACGATGGAACACACAAATTGCGTCGCGATTCAATACATCGTCCTCCAGCCGACTTGTCTCCAAGGGTCTAGTGCTGCCTCGGGCACCTTATGGTCGTTCTCCTGTGAGTCTAGATTTTCGAATCCGACGCAAAACTGACAGTTAATTGTAACGTTCTGAGCCTCTTAATGACGATGGAACACACAAATTGCGTCGCGATTCAATACATCGTCCTCCAGCCAACTTGTCTCCAAAGGTCTATAGCTGCCTCGGGCACCTTATCGTCGTTCTCCTGTGAGTTTAGTTTTTCGAATCCGACGCAAAACTGACAGTTAATTGTAATGTTCAGAGCCTCTTAATGACGATGGAACACACAAAAAATGCGTCGCGATTCAATACATCGTCCTCCAGCCGAATTGTCTCCGAGGTACTATTGCTGCCCCGGGCACCTTTTGGTCGTTCTCCTAGGAGTATAGTTTTTCGAATCCGGCGCAAAACTGAAAGTTAATTGTAACGTTCAGAGCCTCTTAATGACGATGGAACACACAAATTGCGTCGCGATTCAATACATCGTCCTCCAGCCGACTTGTCTCCAAGGGTCTAGTGCTGCATCGGGCACCTCATGGTCGTTCTCCTGTGAGTCTAGATTTTCGAATCCGACGCAAAACTGACAGTTAATTGTAACGTTCAGAGCCTTTTAATGACGATGGAACACACAAATTGCGTCGCGATTCAATACATCGTCCTCCAGCCGACTTGTCTCCAAGAGTCTAGTGTTGCCTCGGGCACCTTATGGTCGTTCTCCAGTGAGTCTAGATTTTCGAATCCGACGCAAAATTGACATTTAATAGTAACGTTCAGAGCCTGTTAAGGACGATGGAACACACAAATTGCGTCGCGATTCAATACATCGTCCTCCAGCCGAATTGTCTCCGAGGTACTATTGCTGCCCCGGGCACCTTATGCTCGTTCTCCTAGGAGTATAGTTTTTCGAATCCGGCGCAAAACTGACAGTTAATTGTAACGTTCAGAGCCTCTTAATGACGATGGAACACACAAATTGCGTCGCGATTCAATACATCGTCCTCCAGCCGACTTGTCTCCAAGGGTCTAGTGCAGCCTCGGGCACCTTATGGTCGTTCTCCTGTGAGTCTAGATTTTCGAATCCGACGCAAAACTGACAGTTAATTGTAACGTTCAGAGCCTCTTAATGACGATGGAACACACAAATTGCGTCGCGATTCAATACATCGTCCTCCAGCCGACTTGTCTCCAAGGGTCTAGTGCAGCCTCGGGCACCTTATGGTCGTTCTCCTGTGAGTCTAGATTTTCGAATCCGACGCAAAACTGACAGTTAATTGTAACGTTCAGAGCCTGATAATAACGATGGAACACACAATTTGCGTCGCGATTCAATACATCGTCCTCCAGCCGACTTGTCTCCGAGGTAGTATTGCTGTCCCGGGCACCTTTTGGTCGTTCTCCTATGAGTCTAGTTTAACGAATCAGGCGCAAAACTGACAGTTAATTGTAACGTTCAGAGCCTCTTAATGACGATGGAACACACAAATTGCGTCGCGATTCAATACTTCGTCCTCCAGCCGACTTGTCTCCAAGCGTCTAGTGCTGCCTCGGGCACCTTATGGTCGTTCTTCTGTGAGTCTAGATTTTCGAATCCGACGCAAAACTGACAGTTAATTGTAACGTTCTGAGCCTGATAGTGACGATGGAACACGCAATTTTCGTCGCGATTCAATACATCGTCCTCCAGCCGAATTGTCTCCAAGGGTCTATTGCTGCCTCGGGCACCTTTTGGTCGTTCTCCTAGGAGTATAGTTTTTCGAATCCGGCGCAAAACTGACAGTTAATTGTAACGTTCAGAGCCTCTTAATGACGATGGAACACACAAATTGCGTCGCGATTCAATACATCGTCCTCCAGCCGACTTGTCTCCAAGGGTCTAGTGCTGCCTCGGGCACCTTATGGTCGTTCTCCTGTGAGTCTAGATTTTCGAATCCGACGCAAAACTGACAGTTAATTGTAACGTTCAGAGCCTCTTAATGACGATGGAACACACAAATTGCGTCGCGATTCAGTACATCGTCCTCCAGCCGACTTGTCTCCAAGGGTCTAGTGCTGCCTCGGGCACCTAATGGTCGTTCTGCTGTGAGTCTAGATTTTCGAATCCGACGCAAAACTGACAGTTAATTGTAACGTTCAGAACCTCTTAATGACGATGGAACACACAAATTGCGTCGCGATTCAATACATCGTCCTCCAGCCGACTTGTCTCCAAGGGTCAATAGCTGCCTCGGGCAAATTATGGTCGTTCTCCTGTGAGTCTAGATTTTCGAATCCGACGCAAAACTGACAGTTAATTGTAACGTTAAGAGCCTGATAATAACGATGGAACACACAATTTGCGTCGCGATTCAATACATCGTCCTCCAGCCGACTTGTCTCCGAGGTAGTATTGCTGTCCCGGGCACCTTTTGGTCGTTCTCCTATGAGTCTAGTTTAACGAATCAGGCGCAAAACTGACAGTTAATTGTAACGTTCAGAGCCTCTTAATGACGATGGAACACACAAATTGCGTCGCGATTCAATACTTCGTCCTCCAGCCGACTTGTCTCCAAGCGTCTAGTGCTGCCTCGGGCACCTTATGGTCGTTCTTCTGTGAGTCTAGATTTTCGAATCCGACGCAAAACTGACAGTTAATTGTAACGTTCTGAGCCTGATAGTGACGATGGAACACGCAATTTTCGTCGCGATTCAATACATCGTCCTCCAGCCGAATTGTCTCCAAGGGTCTATTGCTGCCTCGGGCACCTTTTGGTCGTTCTCCTAGGAGTATAGTTTTTCGAATCCGGCGCAAAACTGACAGTTAATTGTAACGTTCAGAGCCTCTTAATGACGATGGAACACACAAATTGCGTCGCGATTCAATACATCGTCCTCCAGCCGACTTGTCTCCAAGGGTCTAGTGCTGCCTCGGGCACCTTATGGTCGTTCTCCTGTGAGTCTAGATTTTCGAATCCGACGCAAAACTGACAGTTAATTGTAACGTTCAGAGCCTCTTAATGACGATGGAACACACAAATTGCGTCGCGATTCAGTACATCGTCCTCCAGCCGACTTGTCTCCAAGGGTCTAGTGCTGCCTCGGGCACCTAATGGTCGTTCTGCTGTGAGTCTAGATTTTCGAATCCGACGCAAAACTGACAGTTAATTGTAACGTTCAGAACCTCTTAATGACGATGGAACACACAAATTGCGTCGCGATTCAATACATCGTCCTCCAGCCGACTTGTCTCCAAGGGTCAATAGCTGCCTCGGGCAAATTATGGTCGTTCTGCTGTGAGTCTAGATTTTCGAATCCGACGCAAAACTGACAGTTAATTGTAACGTTCAGAGCCTCTTAATGACGTTGGAACACACAAATTGTGGCGCGATTCAATACATCGTCCTACAGCCGCCCTTTCTCCAAGGGTCTCATGCTGCCTCGGGCACGTTATGGTCGTTCTCCTGTGAGTCTTGTTTTCCGAAAACGACGCAAAACTGACAGTTAATTGTAACGTTCAGAGCCTGATAATGACGATGGAACACACAATTTGCGTCGCGATTCAATACATCGTCCTCCAGCCGACTTGTCTCCGAGGTAGTATTGCTGTCCCGGGCACCTTTTGGTCGTTCTCCTATGAGTCTAGTTTATCGAATCAGGCGCAAAACTGACAGTTAATTGTAACGTTCAGAGCCTCTTAATGACGATGGAACACACAAATTGCGTCGCGATTCAATACATCGTCCTCCAGCCGAATTGTCTCCGAGGTACTATTGTTGCCCCGGGCACCTTTTGGTCGTTCTCCTAGGAGTATAGTTTTTCGAATCCGGCGCAAAACTGACAGTTAATTGTAACGTTCAGAGCCTCTTAATGACGATGGAACACACAAATTGCGTCGCGATTCAATACATCGTCCTCCAGCCGACTTGTCTCCAAGGGTCTAGTGCTGCCTCGGGCACCTTATGGTCGTTCTCCTGTGAGTCTAGATTTTCGAATCCGACGCAAAACTGACAGTTAATTGTAACGTTCAGAGCCTGATAATGACGATGGAACACACAATTTGCGTCGCGATTCAATACATCGTCCTCCAGCCGACTTGTCTCCGAGGTAGTATTGCTGTCCCGGGCACCTTTTGGTCGTTCTCCTATGAGTCTAGTTTAACGAATCAGGCGCAAAACTGACAGTTAATTGTAACGTTCAGAGCCTCTTAATGACGATGGAACACACAAATTGCGTCGCGATTCAATACATCGTCCTCCAGCCGACTTGTCTCCGAGGTAGTATTGCTGTCCCGGGCACCTTTTGGTCGTTCTCCTAGGAGTATAGTTTTTCGAATCCGGCGCAAAACTGACAGTTAATTGTAACGTTCAGAGCCTCTTAATGACGATGGAACACACAAATTGCGTCGCGATTCAATACATCGTCCTCCAGCCGAATTGTCTCCGAGGTACTATTGTTGCCCCGGGCACCTTTTGGTCGTTCTCCTAGGAGTATAGTTTTTCGAATCCGGCGCAAAACTGACAGTTATTTGTAACGTTCAGAGCCTCTTAATGACGATGGAACACACAAATTGCGTCGCGATTCAATACATCGTCCTCCAGCCGACTTGTCTCCAAGGGTCTAGTGCTGCCTCGGGCACCTTATGGTCGTTCTCCTGTGAGTCTAGATTTTCGAATCCGACGCAAAACTGACAGTTAATTGTAACGTTCAGAGCCTGATAATGACGATGGAACACACAATTTGCGTCGCGATTCAATATATCGTCCTCCAGCCGACTTGTCTCCGAGGTAGTATTTCTGTCCCGGGCACCTTTTGGTCGTTCTCCTATGAGTCTAGTTTAACGAATCAGGCGCAAAACTGACAGTTAATTGTAACGTTCAGAGCCTCTTAATGACGATGGAACACACAAATTGCGTCGCGATTCAATACTTCGTCCTCCAGCCGACTTGTCTCCAAGCGTCTAGTGCTGCCTCGGGCACCTCATGGCCGTTCTTCTGTGAGTCTAGATTTTCGAATCCGACGAAAAACTGACAGTTAATTGTAACGTTCTGAGCCTGATAGTGACGATGGAACACGCAATTTTCGTGGCGATTCAATACATCATCCTCCAGCCGAATTGTCTCCAAGGGTCTATTGCTGCCTCGGGCACCTTTTGGTCGTTCTCCTAGGAGTATAGTTTTTCGAATCCGGCGCAAAACTGACAGTTACTTGTAACGTTCAGAGCCTCTTAATCACGATGGAACACACAAATTGCGTCGCGATTCAATACATCGTCCTCCAGCCGACTTGTCTCCAAGGGTCTAGTGCTGCCTCGGGCACCTTATGGTCGTTCTCCTGTGAGTCTAGATTTTCGAATCCGACGCAAAACTGACAGTTAATTGTAACGTTCAGAGCGTCTTAATGACGATGGAACACACAAATTGCGTCGCGGATCAATACATCGTCCTCCAGCCGACTTGTCTCCAAGGGTCTAGTGCTGCCTCGGGCACCTTATGGTCGTTCTCCTATGAGTCTAGTTTATCGAATCAGGCGCAAAACTGACAGTTAATTGTAACGTTCAGAGCCTCTTAATGACGATGGAACACACAAATTGCGTCGCGATTCAATACATCGTCCTCCAGCCGACTTGTCTCCAAGGGTCTAGTGCTGCCTCGGGCACCTTATGGTCGTTCTCCTGTGAGTCTAGATTTTCGAATCCGACGCAAAACTGACAGTTAATTGTAACGTTCAGAGCCTCTTAATGACGATGGAACACACAAATTGCGTCGCGATTCAATACATCGTCCTCCAGCCGACTTGTCTCCGAGGTAGTATTGCTGTCCCGGGCACCTTTTGGTCGTTCTCCTATGAGTCTAGTTTAACGAATCAGGCGCTAAACTGACAGTTAATTGTAACGTTCAGAGCCTCTTAATGACGATGGAACACACAAATTGCGTCGCGATTCAATACTTCGTCCTCCAGCCGACTTGTCTCCAAGCGTCTAGTGCTGCCTCGGGCACCTCATGGTCGTTCTTCTGTGAGTCTAGATTTTCGAATCCGACGAAAAACTGACAGTTAATTGTAACGTTCTGAGCCTGATAGTGACGATGGAACACGCAATTTTCGTCGCGATTCAATACATCGTCCTCCAGCCGAATTGTCTCCAAGGGTCTATTGCTGCCTCGGGCACCTTTTGGTCGTTCTCCTAGGAGTATAGTTTTTCGAATCCGGCGCAAAACTGACAGTTAATTGTAACGTTCAGAGCCTCTTAATCACGATGGAACACACAAATTGCGTCGCGATTCAATACATCGTCCTCCAGCCGACTTGTCTCCAAGGGTCTAGTGCTGCCTCGGGCACCTTATGGTCGTTCTCCTGTGAGTCTAGATTTTCGAATCCGACGCAAAACTGACAGTTAATTGTAACGTTCAGAGCGTCTTAATGACGATGGAACACACAAATTGTGTCGCGATTCAATACATCGTCCTCCAGCCGACTTGTCTCCAAGGGTCTAGTGCTGCCTCGGGCACCTTATGGTCGTTCTGCTGTGAGTCTAGATTTTCGAATCCGACGCAAAACTGACAGTTAATTGTAACGTTCAGAGCCTCTTAATGACGATGGAACACACAAATTGTGGCGCGATTCAATACATCGTCCTACAGCCGCCCTGTCTCCAAGGGTCTCTTGCTGCCTCGGGCACGTTATAGTCGTTCTCCTGTGAGTCTTGTTTTCCGAAAACGACGCAAAACTGACAGTTAATTGTAACGTTCAGAGCCTGATAATGACGATGGAACACACAATTTGCGTCGCGATTCAATACATCGTCCTCCAGCCGACTTGTCTCCGAGGTAGTATTGCTGTCCCGGGCACCTTTTGGTCGTTCTCCTATGAGTCTAGTTTATCGAATCAGGCGCAAAACTGACAGTTAATTGTAACGTTCAGAGCCTCTTAATGACGATGGAACACACAAATTGCGTCGCGATTCAATACATCGTCCTCCAGCCGAATTGTCTCCGAGGTACTATTGTTGCCCCGGGCACCTTTTGGTCGTTCTCCTAGGAGTATAGTTTTTCGAATCCGGCGCAAAACTGACAGTTAATTGTAACGTTCAGAGCCTCTTAATGACGATGGAACACACAAATTGCGTCGCGATTCAATACATCGTCCTCCAGCCGACTTGTCTCCAAGGGTCTAGTGCTGCCTCGGGCACCTTATGGTCGTTCTCCTGTGAGTCTAGATTTTCGAATCCGACGCAAAACTGACAGTTAATTGTAACGTTCAGAGCCTGATAATGACGATGGAACACACAATTTGCGTCGCGATTCAATACATCGTCCTCCAGCCGACTTGTCTCCGAGGTAGTATTGCTGTCCCGGGCACCTCTTGGTCGTTCTCCTATGAGTCTAGTTTAACGAATCAGGCGCAAAACTGACAGTTAATTGTAACGTTCAGAGCCTCTTAATGACGATGGAACACACAAATTGCGTCGCGATTCAATACATCGTCCTCCAGCCGACTTGTCTCCGAGGTAGTATTGCTGTCCCGGGCACCTTTTGGTCGTTCTCCTAGGAGTATAGTTTTTCGAATCCGGCGCAAAACTGACAGTTAATTGTAACGTTCAGAGCCTCTTAATGACGATGGAACACACAAATTGCGTCGCGATTCAATACATCGTCCTCCAGCCGAATTGTCTCCGAGGTACTATTGTTGCCCCGGGCACCTTTTGGTCGTTCTCCTAGGAGTATAGTTTTTCGAATCCGGCGCAAAACTGACAGTTATTTGTAACGTTCAGAGCCTCTTAATGACGATGGAACACACAAATTGCGTCGCGATTCAATACATCGTCCTCCAGCCGACTTGTCTCCAAGGGTCTAGTGCTGCCTCGGGCACCTTATGGTCGTTCTCCTGTGAGTCTAGATTTTCGAATCCGACGCAAAACTGACAGTTAATTGTAACGTTCAGAGCCTGATAATGACGATGGAACACACAATTTGCGTCGCGATTCAATATATCGTCCTCCAGCCGACTTGTCTCCGAGGTAGTATTTCTGTCCCGGGCACCTTTTGGTCGTTCTCCTATGAGTCTAGTTTAACGAATCAGGCGCAAAACTGACAGTTAATTGTAACGTTCAGAGCCTCTTAATGACGATGGAACACACAAATTGCGTCGCGATTCAATACTTCGTCCTCCAGCCGACTTGTCTCCAAGCGTCTAGTGCTGCCTCGGGCACCTCATGGTCGTTCTTCTGTGAGTCTAGATTTTCGAATCCGACGAAAAACTGACAGTTAATTGTAACGTTCTGAGCCTGATAGTGACGATGGAACACGCAATTTTCGTGGCGATTCAATACATCGTCCTCCAGCCGAATTGTCTCCAAGGGTCTATTGCTGCCTCGGGCACCTTTTGGTCGTTCTCCTAGGAGTATAGTTTTTCGAATCCGGCGCAAAACTGACAGTTAATTGTAACGTTCAGAGCCTCTTAATGACGATGGAACACACAAATTGCGTCGCGATTCAATACATCGTCCTCCAGCCGACTTGTCTCCAAGGGTCTAGTGCTGCCTCGGGCACCTTATGGTCGTTCTCCTGTGAGTCTAGATTTTCGAATCCGACGCAAAACTGACAGTTAATTGTAACGTTCAGAGCGTCTTAATGACGATGGAACACACAAATTGCGTCGCGGATCAATACATCGTCCTCCAGCCGACTTGTCTCCAAGGGTCTAGTGCTGCCTCGGGCACCTTATGGTCGTTCTCCTATGAGTCTAGTTTATCGAATCAGGCGCAAAACTGACAGTTAATTGTAACGTTCAGAGCCTCTTAATGACGATGGAACACACAAATTGCGTCGCGATTCAATACATCGTCCTCCAGCCGACTTGTCTCCAAGGGTCTAGTGCTGCCTCGGGCACCTTATGGTCGTTCTCCTGTGAGTCTAAATTTTCGAATCCGACGCAAAACTGACAGTTAATTGTAACGTTCAGAGCCTCTTAATGACGATGGAACACACAAATTGCGTCGCGATTCAATACATCGTCCTCCAGCCGACTTGTCTCCGAGGTAGTATTGCTGTCCCGGGCACCTTTTGGTCGTTCTCCTATGAGTCTAGTTTAACGAATCAGGCGCTAAACTGACAGTTAATTGTAACGTTCAGAGCCTCTTAATGACGATGGAACACACAAATTGCGTCGCGATTCAATACTTCGTCCTCCAGCCGACTTGTCTCCAAGCGTCTAGTGCTGCCTCGGGCACCTCATGGTCGTTCTTCTGTGAGTCTAGATTTTCGAATCCGACGAAAAACTGACAGTTAATTGTAACGTTCTGAGCCTGATAGTGACGATGGAACACGCAATTTTCGTCGCGATTCAATACATCGTCCTCCAGCCGAATTGTCTCCAAGGGTCTATTGCTGCCTCGGGCACCTTTTGGTCGTTCTCCTAGGAGTATAGTTTTTCGAATCCGGCGCAAAACTGACAGTTAATTGTAACGTTCAGAGCCTCTTAATCACGATGGAACACACAAATTGCGTCGCGATTCAATACATCGTCCTCCAGCCGACTTGTCTCCAAGGGTCTAGTGCTGCCTCGGGCACCTTATGGTCGTTCTCCTGTGAGTCTAGATTTTCGAATCCGACGCAAAACTGACAGTTAATTGTAACGTTCAGAGCGTCTTAATGACGATGGAACACACAAATTGTGTCGCGATTCAATACATCGTCCTCCAGCCGACTTGTCTCCAAGGGTCTAGTGCTGCCTCGGGCACCTTATGGTCGTTCTGCTGTGAGTCTAGATTTTCGAATCCGACGCAAAACTGACAGTTAATTGTAACGTTCAGAGCCTCTTAATGACGATGGAACACACAAATTGTGGCGCGATTCAATACATCGTCCTACAGCCGCCCTGTCTCCAAGGGTCTCTTGCTGCCTCGGGCACGTTATAGTCGTTCTCCTGTGAGTCTTGTTTTCCGAAAACGACGCAAGACTGACAGTTAATTGTAACGTTCAGAGCCTGATAATGACGATGGAACACACAATTTGCGTCGCGATTCAATACATCGTCCTCCAGCCGACTTGTCTCCGAGGTAGTATTGCTGTCCCGGGCACCTTTTGGTCGTTCTCCTATGAGTCTAGTTTATCGAATCAGGCGCAAAACTGACAGTTAATTGTAACGTTCAGAGCCTCTTAATGACGATGGAACACACAAATTGCGTCGCGATTCAATACATCGTCCTCCAGCCGAATTGTCTCCGAGGTACTATTGTTGCCCCGGGCACCTTTTGGTCGTTCTCCTAGGAGTATAGTTTTTCGAATCCGGCGCAAAACTGACAGTTAATTGTAACGTTCAGAGCCTCTTAATGACGATGGAACACACAAATTGCGTCGCGATTCAATACATCGTCCTCCAGCCGACTTGTCTCCAAGGGTCTAGTGCTGCCTCGGGCACCTTATGGTCGTTCTCCTGTGAGTCTAGATTTTCGAATCCGACGCAAAACTGACAGTTAATTGTAACGTTCAGAGCCTGATAATGACGATGGAACACACAATTTGCGTCGCGATTCAATACATCGTCCTCCAGCCGACTTGTCTCCGAGGTAGTATTGCTGTCCCGGGCAGCTTTTGGTCGTTCTCCTATGAGTCTTGTTTAACGAATCAGGCGCAAAACTGTCAGTTAATTGAAACGTTCAGAGCCTCTTAATGACGATGGAACACACAAATTGCGTCGCGATTCAATACATCGTCCTCCAGCCGACTTGTCTCCGAGGTAGTATTGCTGTCCCGGGCACCTTTTGGTCGTTCTCCTAGGAGTATAGTTTTTCGAATCCGGCGCAAAACTGACAGTTAATTGTAACGTTCAGAGCCTCTTAATGACGATGGAACACACAATTTGCGTCGCGATTCAATACATCGTCCTCCAGCCGAATTGTCTCCGAGGTACTATTGTTGCCCCGGGCACCTTTTGGTTGTTCTCCTAGGAGTATAGTTTTTCGAATCCGGCGCAAAACTGACAGTTATTTGTAACGTTCAGAGCCTCTTAATGACGATGGAACACACAAATTGCGTCGCGATTCAATACATCGTCCTCCAGCCGACTTGTCTCCAAGGGTCTAGTGCTGCCTCGGGCACCTTATGGTCGTTATCCTGTGAGTCTAGATTTTCGAATCCGACGCAAAACTGACAGTTAATTGTAACGTTCAGAGCCTGATAATGACGATGGAACACACAATTTGCGTCGCGATTCAATATATCGTCCTCCAGCCGACTTGTCTCCGAGGTAGTATTGCTGTCCCGGGCACCTTTTGGTCGTTCTCCTATGAGTCTAGTTTAACGAATCAGGCGCAAAACTGACAGTTAATTGTAACGTTCAGAGCCTCTTAATGACGATGGAACACACAAATTGCGTCGCGATTCAATACTTCGTCCTCCAGCCGACTTGTCTCCAAGCGTCTAGTGCTGCCTCGGGCACCTCATGGTCGTTCTTCTGTGAGTCTAGATTTTCGAATCCGACGAAAAACTGACAGTTAATTGTAACGTTCTGAGCCTGATAGTGACGATGGAACACGCAATTTTCGTGGCGATTCAATACATCGTCCTCCAGCCGAATTGTCTCCAAGGGTCTATTGCTGCCTCGGGCACCTTTTGGTCGTTCTCCTAGGAGTATAGTTTTTCGAATCCGGCGCAAAACTGACAGTTAATTGTAACGTTCAGAGCCTCTTAATCACGATGGAACACACAAATTGCGTCGCGATTCAATACATCGTCCTCCAGCCGACTTGTCTCCAAGGGTCTAGTGCTGCCTCGGGCACCTTATGGTCGTTCTCCTGTGAGTCTAGATTTTCGAATCCGACGCAAAACTGACAGTTAATTGTAACGTTCAGAGCGTCTTAATGACGATGGAACACACAAATTGCGTCGCGGATCAATACATCGTCCTCCAGCCGACTTGTCTCCAAGGGTCTAGTGCTGCCTCGGGCACCTTATGGTCGTTCTGCTGTGAGTCTAGATTTTCGAATCCGACGCAAAACTGACAGTTAATTGTAACGTTCAGAGCCTCTTAATGACGATGGAACACACAAATTGTGGCGCGATTCAATACATCGTCCTACAGCCGCCCTGTCTCCAAGGGTCTCTTGCTGCCTCGGGCACGTTATAGTCGTTCTCCTGTGAGTCTTGTTTTCCGAAAACGACGCAAAACTGACAGTTAATTGTAACGTTCAGAGCCTGATAATGACGATGGAACACACAATTTGCGTCGCGATTCAATACATCGTCCTCCAGCCGACTTGTCTCCGAGGTAGTATTGCTGTCCCGGGCACCTTTTGGTCGTTCTCCTATGAGTCTAGTTTATCGAATCAGGCGCAAAACTGACAGTTAATTGTAACGTTCAGAGCCTCTTAATGACGATGGAACACACAAATTGCGTCGCGATTCAATACATCGTCCTCCAGCCGAATTGTCTCCGAGGTACTATTGTTGCCCCGGGCACCTTTTGGTCGTTCTCCTAGGAGTATAGTTTTTCGAATCCGGCGCAAAACTGACAGTTAATTGTAACGTTCAGAGCCTCTTAATGACGATGGAACACACAAATTGCGTCGCGATTCAATACATCGTCCTCCAGCCGACTTGTCTCCAAGGGTCTAGTGCTGCCTCGGGCACCTTATGGTCGTTCTCCTGTGAGTCTAGATTTTCGAATCCGACGCAAAACTGACAGTTAATTGTAACGTTCACAGCCTGATAATGACGATGGAACACACAATTTGCGTCGCGATTCAATACATCGTCCTCCAGCCGACTTGTCTCCGAGGTAGTATTGCTGTCCCGGGCACCTTTTGGTCGTTCTCCTATGAGTCTAGTTTAACGAATCAGGCGCAAAACAGTTAATTGTAACGTTCAGAGCCTCTTAATGACGATGGAACACACAAATTGCGTCGCGATTCAATACATCGTCCTCCAGCCGACTTGTCTCCGAGGTAGTATTGCTGTCCCGGGCACCTTTTGGTCGTTCTCCTAGGAGTATAGTTTTTCGAATCCGGCGCAAAACTGACAGTTAATTGTAACGTTCAGAGCCTCTTAATGACGATGGAACACAAAAATTGCGTCGCGATTCAATACATCGTCCTCCAGCCGAATTGTCTCCGAGGTACTATTGTTGCCCCGGGCACCTTTTGGTCGTTCTCCTAGGAGTATAGTTTTTCGAATCCGGCGCAAAACTGACAGTTATTTGTAACGTTCAGAGCCTCTTAATGACGATGGAACACACAAATTGCGTCGCGATTCAATACATCGTCCTCCAGCCGACTTGTCTCCAAGGGTCTAGTGCTGCCTCGGGCACCTTATGGTCGTTCTCCTGTGAGTCTAGATTTTCGAATCCGACGCAAAACTGACAGTTAATTGTAACGTTCAGAGCCTGATAATGACGATGGAACACACAATTTGCGTCGCGATTCAATATATCGTCCTCCAGCCGACTTGTCTCCGAGGTAGTATTGCTGTCCCGGGCAGCTTTTGGTCGTTCTCCTATGAGTCTAGTTTAACGAATCAGGCGCAAAACTGACAGTTAATTGTAACGTTCAGAGCCTCTTAATGACGATGGAACACACAAATTGCGTCGCGATTCAATACTTCGTCCTCCAGCCGACTTGTCTCCAAGCGTCTAGTGCTGCCTCGGGCACCTCATGGTCGTTCTTCTGTGAGTCTAGATTTTCGAATCCGACGAAAAACTGACAGTTAATTGTAACGTTCTGAGCCTGATAGTGACGATGGAACACGCAATTTTCGTGGCGATTCAATACATCGTCCTCCAGCCGAATTGTCTCCAAGGGTCTATTGCTGCCTCGGGCACCTTTTGGTCGTTCTCCTAGGAGTATAGTTTTTCGAATCCGGCGCAAAACTGACAGTTAATTGTAACGTTCAGAGCCTCTTAATCACGATGGAACACACAAATTGCGTCGCGATTCAATACATCGTCCTCCAGCCGACTTGTCTCCAAGGGTCTAGTGCTGCCTCGGGCACCTTATGGTCGTTCTCCTGTGAGTCTAGATTTTCGAATCCGACGCAAAACTGACAGTTAATTGTAACGTTCAGAGCGTCTTAATGACGATGGAACACACAAATTGCGTCGCGGATCAATACATCGTCCTCCAGCCGACTTGTCTCCAAGGGTCTAGTGCTGCCTCGGGCACCTTATGGTCGTTCTGCTGTGAGTCTAGATTTTCGACTCCGACGCAAAACTGACAGTTAATTGTAACGTTCAGAGCCTCTTAATGACGATGGAACACACAAATTGTGGCGCGATTCAATACATCGACCTACAGCCGCCCTGTCTCCAAGGGTCTCTTGCTGCCTCGGGCACGTTATGGTCGTTCTCCTGTGAGTCTTGTTTTCCGAAAACGACGCAAAACTGACAGTTAATTGTAACGTTCAGAGCCTGATAATGACGATGGAACACACAATTTGCGTCGCGATTCAATACATCGTCCTCCAGCCGACTTGTCTCCGAGGTAGTATTGCTGTCCCGGGCACCTTTTGGTCGTTCTCCTATGAGTCTAGTTTATCGAATCAGGCGCAAAACTGACAGTTAATTGTAACGTTCAGAGCCTCTTAATGACGATGGAACACACAAATTGCGTCGCGATTCAATACATCGTCCTCCAGCCGAATTGTCTCCGAGGTACTATTGTTGCCCCGGGCACCTTTTGGTCGTTCTCCTAGGAGTATAGTTTTTCGAATCCGGCGCAAAACTGACAGTTAATTGTAACGTTCAGAGCCTCTTAATGACGATGGAACACACAAATTGCGTCGCGATTCAATACATCGTCCTCCAGCCGACTTGTCTCCAAGGGTCTAGTGCTGCCTCGGGCACCTTATGGTCGTTCTCCTGTGAGTCTAGATTTTCGAATCCGACGCAAAACTGACAGTTAATTGTAACGTTCAGAGCCTGATAATGACGATGGAACACACAATTTGCGTCGCGATTCAATACATCGTCCTCCAGCCGACTTGTCTCCGAGGTAGTATTGCTGTCCCGGGCACCTTTTGGTCGTTCTCCTATGAGTCTAGTTTAACGAATCAGGCGCAAAACTGACAGTTAATTGTAACGTTCAGAGCCTCTTAATGACGATGGAACACACAAATTGCGTCGCGATTCAATACATCGTCCTCCAGCCGACTTGTCTCCGAGGTAGTATTGCTGTCCCGGGCACCTTTTGGTCGTTCTCCTAGGAGTATAGTTTTTCGAATCCGGCGCAAAACTGACAGTTAATTGTAACGTTCAGAGCCTCTTAATGACGATGGAACACACAAATTGCGTCGCGATTCAATACATCGTCCTCCAGCCGAATTGTCTCCGAGGTACTATTGTTGCCCCGGGCACCTTTTGGTCGTTCTCCTAGGAGTATAGTTTTTCGAATCCGGCGCAAAACTGACAGTTATTTGTAACGTTCAGAGCCTCTTAATGACGATGGAACACACAAATTGCGTCGCGATTCAATACATCGTCCTCCAGCCGACTTGTCTCCAAGGGTCTAGTGCTGCCTCGGGCACCTTATGGTCGTTATCCTGTGAGTCTAGATTTTCGAATCCGACGCAAAACTGACAGTTAATTGTAACGTTCAGAGCCTGATAATGACGATGGAACACACAATTTGCGTCGCGATTCAATATATCGTCCTCCAGCCGACTTGTCTCCGAGGTAGTATTGCTGTCCCGGGCACCTTTTGGTCGTTCTCCTATGAGTCTAGTTTAACGAATCAGGCGCAAAACTGACAATTAATTGTAACGTTCAGAGCCTCTTAATGACGATGGAACACACAAATTGCGTCGCGATTCAATACTTCGTCCTCCAGCCGACTTGTCTCCAAGCGTCTAGTGCTGCCTCGGGCACCTCATGGTCGTTCTTCTGTGAGTCTAGATTTTCGAATCCGACGAAAAACTGACAGTTAATTGTAACGTTCTGAGCCTGATAGTGACGATGGAACACGCAATTTTCGTGGCGATTCAATACATCGTCCTCCAGCCGAATTGTCTCCAAGGGTCTATTGCTGCCTCGGGCACCTTTTGGTCGTTCTCCTAGGAGTATAGTTTTTCGAATCCGGCGCAAAACTGACAGTTAATTGTAACGTTCAGAGCCTCTTAATCACGATGGAACACACAAATTGCGTCGCGATTCAATACATCGTCCTCCAGCCGACTTGTCTCCAAGGGTCTAGTGCTGCCTCGGGCACCTTATGGTCGTTCTCCTGTGAGTCTAGATTTTCGAATCCGACGCAAAACTGACAGTTAATTGTAACGTTCAGAGCGTCTTAATGACGATGGAACACACAAATTGCGTCGCGGATCAATACATCGTCCTCCAGCCGACTTGTCTCCAAGGGTCTAGTGCTGCCTCGGGCACCTTATGGTCGTTCTGCTGTGAGTCTAGATTTTCGAATCCGACGCAAAACTGACAGTTAATTGTAACGTTCAGAGCCTCTTAATGACGATGGAACACACAAATTGTGGCGCGATTCAATACATCGTCCTACAGCCGCCCTGTCTCCAAGGGTCTCTTGCTGCCTCGGGCACGTTATAGTCGTTCTCCTGTGAGTCTTGTTTTCCGAAAACGACGCAAAACTGACAGTTAATTGTAACGTTCAGAGCCTGATAATGACGATGGAACACACAATTTGCGTCGCGATTCAATACATCGTCCTCCAGCCGACTTGTCTCCGAGGTAGTATTGCTGTCCCGGGCACCTTTTGGTCGTTCTCCTATGAGTCTAGTTTATCGAATCAGGCGCAAAACTGACAGTTAATTGTAACGTTCAGAGCCTCTTAATGACGATGGAACACACAAATTGCGTCGCGATTCAATACATCGTCCTCCAGCCGAATTGTCTCCGAGGTACTATTGTTGCCCCGGGCACCTTTTGGTCGTTCTCCTAGGAGTATAGTTTTTCGAATCCGGCGCAAAACTGACAGTTAATTGTAACGTTCAGAGCCTCTTAATGACGATGGAACACACAAATTGCGTCGCGATTCAATACATCGTCCTCCAGCCGACTTGTCTCCAAGGGTCTAGTGCTGCCTCGGGCACCTTATGGTCGTTCTCCTGTGAGTCTAGATTTTCGAATCCGACGCAAAACTGACAGTTAATTGTAACGTTCACAGCCTGATAATGACGATGGAACACACAATTTGCGTCGCGATTCAATACATCGTCCTCCAGCCGACTTGTCTCCGAGGTAGTATTGCTGTCCCGGGCACCTTTTGGTCGTTCTCCTATGAGTCTAGTTTAACGAATGAGGCGCAAAACTGACAGTTAATTGTAACGTTCAGAGCCTCTTAATGACGATGGAACACACAAATTGCGTCGCGATTCAATACATCGTCCTCCAGCCGACTTGTCTCCGAGGTAGTATTGCTGTCCCGGGCACCTTTTGGTCGTTCTCCTAGGAGTATAGTTTTTCGAATCCGGCGCAAAACTGACAGTTAATTGTAACGTTCAGAGCCTCTTAATGACGATGGAACACACAAATTGCGTCGCGATTCAATACATCGTCCTCCAGCCGAATTGTCTCCGAGGTACTATTGTTGCCCCGGGCACCTTTTGGTCGTTCTCCTAGGAGTATAGTTTTTCGAATCCGGCGCAAAACTGACAGTTATTTGTAACGTTCAGAGCCTCTTAATGACGATGGAACACACAAATTGCGTCGCGATTCAATACATCGTCCTCCAGCCGACTTGTCTCCAAGGGTCTAGTGCTGCCTCGGGCACCTTATGGTCGTTCTCCTGTGAGTCTAGATTTTCGAATCCGACGCAAAACTGACAGTTAATTGTAACGTTCAGAGCCTGATAATGACGATGGAACACACAATTTGCGTCGCGATTCAATATATCGTCCTCCAGCCGACTTGTCTCCGAGGTAGTATTGCTGTCCCGGGCACCTTTTGGTCGTTCTCCTATGAGTCTAGTTTAACGAATCAGGCGCAAAACTGACAGTTAATTGTAACGTTCAGAGCCTCTTAATGACGATGGAACACACAAATTGCGTCGCGATTCAACACTTCGTCCTCCAGCCGACTTGTCTCCAAGCGTCTAGTGCTGCCTCGGGCACCTCATGGTCGTTCTTCTGTGAGTCTAGATTTTCGAATCCGACGAAAAACTGACAGTTAATTGTAACGTTCTGAGCCTGATAGTGACGATGGAACACGCAATTTTCGTGGCGATTCAATACATCGTCCTCCAGCCGAATTGTCTCCAAGGGTCTATTGCTGCCTCGGGCACCTTTTGGTCGTTCTCCTAGGAGTATAGTTTTTCGAATCCGGCGCAAAACTGACAGTTAATTGTAACGTTCAGAGCCTCTTAATCACGATGGAACACACAAATTGCGTCGCGATTCAATACATCGTCCTCCAGCCGACTTGTCTCCAAGGGTCTAGTGCTGCCTCGGGCACCTTATGGTCGTTCTCCTGTGAGTCTAGATTTTCGAATCCGACGCAAAACTGACAGTTAATTGTAACGTTCAGAGCGTCTTAATGACGATGGAACACACAAATTGCGTCGCGGATCAATACATCGTCCTCCAGCCGACTTGTCTCCAAGGGTCTAGTGCTGCCTCGGGCACATTATGGTCGTTCTGCTGTGAGTCTAGATTTTCGACTCCGACGCAAAACTGACAGTTAATTGTAACGTTCAGAGCCTCTTAATGACGATGGAACACACAAATTGTGGCGCGATTCAATACATCGTCCTACAGCCGCCCTGTCTCCAAGGGTCTCTTGCTGCCTCGGGCACGTTATGGTCGTTCTCCTGTGAGTCTTGTTTTCCGAAAACGACGCAAAACTGACAGTTAATTGTAACGTTCAGAGCCTGATAATGACGATGGAACACACAATTTGCGTCGCGATTCAATACATCGTCCTCCAGCCGACTTGTCTCCGAGGTAGTATTGCTGTCCCGGGCACCTTTTGGTCGTTCTCCTATGAGTCTAGTTTATCGAATCAGGCGCAAAACTGACAGTTAATTGTAACGTTCAGAGCCTCTTAATGACGATGGAACACACAAATTGCGTCGCGATTCAATACATCGTCCTCCAGCCGACTTGTCTCCAAGTGTCTAGTGCTGCCTCGGGCACCTTATGGTCGTTCTCCTGTGAGTCTAGATTTTCGAATCCGACGCAAAAATGACAGTTAATTGTAACGTTCAGAGCCTCTTAATGACGATGGAACACACAAATTGCGTCGCGATTCAATACATCGTCCTCCAGCCGACTTGTCTCCGAGGTAGTATTGCTGTCCCGGGCACCTTTTGGTCGTTCTCCTATGAGTCTAGTTTAACGAATCAGGCGCTAAACTGACAGTTAATTGTAACGTTCAGAGCCTCTTAATGACGATGGAACACACAAATTGCGTCGCGATTCAATACTTCGAGCTCCAGCCGACTTGTCTCCTAGCGTCTAGTGCTGCCTCGGGCACCTCATGGTCGTTCTTCTGTGAGTCTAGATTTTCGAATCCGACGAAAAACTGACAGTTAATTGTAACGTTCTGAGCCTGATAGTGACGATGGAACACGCAATTTTCGTCGCGATTCAATACATCGTCCTCCAGCCGAATTGTCTCCAAGGGTCTATTGCTGCCTCGGGCACCTTTTGGTCGTTCTCCTAGGAGTATAGTTTTTCGAATCCGGCGCAAAACTGACAGTTAATTGTAACGTTCAGAGCCTCTTAATCACGATGGAACACACAAATTGCGTCGCGATTCAATACATCGTCCTCCAGCCGACTTGTCTCCAAGGGTCTAGTGCTGCCTCGGGCACCTTATGGTCGTTCTCCTGTGAGTCTAGATTTTCGAATCCGACGCAAAACTGACAGTTAATTGTAACGTTCAGAGCCTCTTAATGACGATGGAACACACAAATTGCGTCGCGGATCAATACATCGTCCTCCAGCCGACTTGTCTCCAAGGGTCTAGTGCTGCCTCGGGCACCTTATGGTCGTTCTGCTGTGAGTCTAGACTTTCGAATCCGACGCAAAACTGACAGTTAATTGTAACGTTCAGAGCCTCTTAATGACGATGGAACACACAAATTGTGGCGCGATTCAATACATCGTCCTACAGCCGCCCTGTCTCCAAGGGTCTCTTGCTGCCTCGGGCACGTTATGGTCGTTCTCCTGTGAGTCTTGTTTTCCGAAAACGACGCAAAACTGACAGTTAATTGTAACGTTCAGAGCCTGATAATGACGATGGAACACACAATTTGCGTCGCGATTCAATACATCGTCCTCCAGCCGACTTGTCTCCGAGGTAGTATTGCTGTCCCGGGCACCTTTTGGTCGTTCTCCTATGAGTCTAGTTTATCGAATCAGGCGCAAAACTGACAGTTAATTGTAACGTTCAGAGCCTCTTAATGACGATGGAACACACAAATTGCGTCGCGATTCAATACATCGTCCTCCAGCCGAATTGTCTCCGAGGTACTATTGTTGCCCCGGGCACCTTTTGGTCGTTCTCCTAGGAGTATAGTTTTTCGAATCCGGCGCAAAACTGACAGTTAATTGTAACGTTCAGAGCCTCTTAATGACGATGGAACACACAAATTGCGTCGCGATTCAATACATCGTCCTCCAGCCGACTTGTCTCCAAGGGTCTAGTGCTGCCTCGGGCACCTTATGGTCGTTCTCCTGTGAGTCTAGATTTTCGAATCCGACGCAAAACTGACAGTTAATTGTAACGTTCAGAGCCTGATAATGACGATGGAACACACAATTTGCGTCGCGATTCAATACATCGTCCTCCAGCCGACTTGTCTCCGAGGTAGTATTGCTGTCCCGGGCACCTTTTGGTCGTTCTCCTATGAGTCTAGTTTAACGAATCAGGCGCAAAACTGACAGTTAATTGTAACGTTCAGAGCCTCTTAATGACGATGGAACACACAAATTGCGTCGCGATTCAATACATCGTCCTCCAGCCGACTTGTCTCCGAGGTAGTATTGCTGTCCCGGACACCTTTTGGTCGTTCTCCTAGGAGTATAGTTTTTCGAATCCGGCGCAAAACTGACAGTTAATTGTAACGTTCAGAGCCTCTTAATGACGATGGAACACACAAATTGCGTCGCGATTCAATACATCGTCCTCCAGCCGAATTGTCTCCGAGGTACTATTGTTGCCCCGGGCACCTTTTGGTCGTTCTCCTAGGAGTATAGTTTTTCGAATCCGGCGCAAAACTGACAGTTATTTGTAACGTTCAGAGCCTCTTAATGACGATGGAACACACAAATTGCGTCGCGATTCAATACATCGTCCTCCAGCCGACTTGTCTCCAAGGGTCTAGTGCTGCCTCGGGCACCTTATGGTCGTTCTCCTGTGAGTCTAGATTTTCGAATCCGACGCAAAACTGACAGTTAATTGTAACGTTCAGAGCCTGATAATGACGATGGAACACACAATTTGCGTCGCGATTCAATATATCGTCCTCCAGCCGACTTGTCTCCGAGGTAGTATTGCTGTCCCGGGCACCTTTTGGTCGTTCTCCTATGAGTCTAGTTTAACGAATCAGGCGCAAAACTGACAGTTAATTGTAACGTTCAGAGCCTCTTAATGACGATGGAACACACAAATTGCGTCGCGATTCAATACTTCGTCCTCCAGCCGACTTGTCTCCAAGCGTCTAGTGCTGCCTCGGGCACCTCATGGTCGTTCTTCTGTGAGTCTAGATTTTCGAATCCGACGCAAAACTGACAGTTAATTGTAACGTTCTGAGCCTGATAGTGACGATGAAACACGCAATTTTCGTCGCGATTCAATACATCGTCCTCCAGCCAAATTGTCTCCGAGGTACTATTGTTGCCCCGGGCACCTTTTGGTCGTTCTCCTAGGAGTATAGTTTTTCGAATCCGGCGCAAAACTGACAGTTAATTGTAACGTTCAGAGCCTCTTAATGACGATGGAACACACAAATTGCGTCGCGATTCAATACATCGTCCTCCAGCCGACTTGTCTCCAAGGGTCTAGTGCTGCCTCGGGCACCTTATGGTCGTTCTCCTGTGAGTCTAGATTTTCGAATCCGACGCAAAACTGACAGTTAATTGTAACGTTCAGAGCCTCTTAATGACGATGGAACACACAAATTGCGTCGGGATTCAATACATCGTCCTCCAGCCGACTTGTCTCCAAGGGTCTATAGCTGCCTCGGGCACCTTATCGTCGTTCTCCTGTGAGTTTAGTTTTTCGAATCCGACGCAAAATTGACATTTAATAGTAACGTTCAGAGCCTGTTAATGACGATGGAACACACAAATTGCGTCGCGATTTAATACATCGTCCTCCAGCCGAATTGTCTCCGAGGTACTATTGCTGCCCCGGGCACCTATTGGTCGTTCTCCTAGGAGTATAGTTTTTCGAATCCGGCGCAAAACTGACAGTTAATTGTAACGTTCAGAGCCTCTTAATGACGATGGAACACACAAATTGCGTCGCGATTCAATACATCGTCCTCCAGCCGACTTGTCTCCAAGGGTCTAGTGCTGCCTCGGGCACCTTATGGTCGTTCTGCTGTGAGTCTAGATTTTCGAATCCGACGCAAAACTGACAGTTAATTGTAACGTTCAGAGCCTCTTAATGACGATGGAACACACAAATTGCGTCGCGATTCAATACATCGTCCTCCAGCCGACTTGTCTCCAAGGGTCTAGTGCTGCCTCGGGCACCTTATGGTCGTTCTGCTGTGAGTCTAGATTTTCGAATCCGACGCAAAACTGACAGTTAATTGTAACGTTCACAGCCTCTTAATGACGATGGAACACACAAATTGTGGCGCGATTCAATACATCGTCCTACAGCCGCCCTGTCTCCAAGGGTCTCTTGCTGCCTCGGGCACGTTATGGTCGTTCTCCTGTGAGTCTTGTTTTCCGAAAACGACGCAAAACTGACAGTTAATTGTAACGTTCAGAGCCTGATAATGACGATGGAACACACAATTTGCGTCGCGATTCAATACATCGTCCTCCAGCCGACTTGTCTCCGAGATAGTATTGCTGTCTCGTTCGCCTTTTGGTCGTTCTCCTATGAGTCTAGTTTATCGAATCAGGCGCAAAACTGACAGTTAATTGTAACGTTCAGAGCCTCTTAATGACGATGGAACACACAAATTGCGTCGCGATTCAATACATCGTCCTCCAGCCGACTTGTCTCCAAGGGTCTATAGATGCCTCGGGCACCTTATCGTCGTTCTTGTGTGAGTTTAGTTTTTCGAATCCGACGCAAAACTGACAGTTAATTTTAACGTTCAGAGCCTGTTAATGACGATGGAACACACAAATTGCGTCGCGATTCAATACATCGTCGTCCAGCCGAATTGTCTCCGAGGTACTATTGCTGCCCCGAGCACCTTATGGTCGTTCTCCTAGGAGTATAGTTTTTCGAATCCGGCGCAAAACTGACAGTTAATTGTAACGTTCAGAGCCTCTTAATGACGATGGAACACACAAATTGCGTCGCGATTCAATACATCGTCCTCCAGCCGACTTGTCTCCAAGGGTCTAGTGCTGCCTCGGGCACCTTATGGTCGTTCTCCTGTGAGGTTAGATTTTCGAATCCGACGCAAAACTGACAGTTAATTGTAACGTTCAGAGCCTCTTAATGACGATGGAACACACAAATTGCGTCGCGGATCAATACATCGTCCTCCAGCCGACTTGTCTCCAAGGGTCTAGTGCTGCCTCGGGCACCTTATGGTCGTTCTGCTGTGAGTCTAGACTTTCGAATCCGACGCAAAACTGACAGTTAATTGTAACGTTCAGAGCCTCTTAATGACGATGGAACACACAAATTGTGGCGCGATTCAATACATCGTCCTACAGCCGCCCTGTCTCCAAGGGTCTCTTGCTGCCTCGGGCACGTTATGGTCGTTCTCCTGTGAGTCTTGTTTTCCGAAAACGACGCAAAACTGACAGTTAATTGTAACGTTCAGAGCCTGATAATGACGATGGAACACACAATTTGCGTCGCGATTCAATACATCGTCCTCCAGCCGACTTGTCTCCGAGGTAGTATTGCTGTCCCGGGCACCTTTTGGTCGTTCTCCTATGAGTCTAGTTTATCGAATCAGGCGCAAAACTGACAGTTAATTGTAACGTTCAGAGCCTCTTAATGACGATGGAACACACAAATTGCGTCGCGATTCAATACATCGTCCTCCAGCCGAATTGTCTCCGAGGTACTATTGTTGCCCCGGGCACCTTTTGGTCGTTCTCCTAGGAGTATAGTTTTTCGAATCCGGCGCAAAACTGACAGTTAATTGTAACGTTCAGAGCCTCTTAATGACGATGGAACACACAAATTGCGTCGCGATTCAATACATCGTCCTCCAGCCGACTTGTCTCCAAGGGTCTAGTGCTGCCTCGGGCACCTTATGGTCGTTCTCCTGTGAGTCTAGATTTTCGAATCCGACGCAAAACTGACAGTTAATTGTAACGTTCAGAGCCTGATAATGACGATGGAACACACAATTTGCGTCGCGATTCAATACATCGTCCTCCAGCCGACTTGTCTCCGAGGTAGTATTGCTGTCCCGGGCACCTTTTGGTCGTTCTCCTATGAGTCTAGTTTAACGAATCAGGCGCAAAACTGACAGTTAATTGTAACGTTCAGAGCCTCTTAATGACGATGGAACACACAAATTGCGTCGCGATTCAATACATCGTCCTCCAGCCGACTTGTCTCCGAGGTAGTATTGCTGTCCCGGACACCTTTTGGTCGTTCTCCTAGGAGTATAGTTTTTCGAATCCGGCGCAAAACTGACAGTTAATTGTAACGTTCAGAGCCTCTTAATGACGATGGAACACACAAATTGCGTCGCGATTCAATACATCGTCCTCCAGCCGAATTGTCTCCGAGGTACTATTGTTGCCCCGGGCACCTTTTGGTCGTTCTCCTAGGAGTATAGTTTTTCGAATCCGGCGCAAAACTGACAGTTATTTGTAACGTTCAGAGCCTCTTAATGACGATGGAACACACAAATTGCGTCGCGATTCAATACATCGTCCTCCAGCCGACTTGTCTCCAAGGGTCTAGTGCTGCCTCGGGCACCTTATGGTCGTTCTCCTGTGAGTCTAGATTTTCGAATCCGACGCAAAACTGACAGTTAATTGTAACGTTCAGAGCCTGATAATGACGATGGAACACACAATTTGCGTCGCGATTCAATATATCGTCCTCCAGCCGACTTGTCTCCGAGGTAGTATTGCTGTCCCGGGCACCTTTTGGTCGTTCTCCTATGAGTCTAGTTTAACGAATCAGGCGCAAAACTGACAGTTAATTGTAACGTTCAGAGCCTCTTAATGACGATGGAACACACAAATTGCGTCGCGATTCAATACTTCGTCCTCCAGCCGACTTGTCTCCAAGCGTCTAGTGCTGCCTCGGGCACCTCATGGTCGTTCTTCTGTGAGTCTAGATTTTCGAATCCGACGCAAAACTGACAGTTAATTGTAACGTTCTGAGCCTGATAGTGACGATGAAACACGCAATTTTCGTCGCGATTCAATACATCGTCCTCCAGCCAAATTGTCTCCGAGGTACTATTGTTGCCCCGGGCACCTTTTGGTCGTTCTCCTAGGAGTATAGTTTTTCGAATCCGGCGCAAAACTGACAGTTAATTGTAACGTTCAGAGCCTCTTAATGACGATGGAACACACAAATTGCGTCGCGATTCAATACATCGTCCTCCAGCCGACTTGTCTCCAAGGGTCTAGTGCTGCCTCGGGCACCTTATGGTCGTTCTCCTGTGAGTCTAGATTTTCGAATCCGACGCAAAACTGACACTTAATTGTAACGTTCAGAGCCTCTTAATGACGATGGAACACACAAATTGCGTCGGGATTCAATACATCGTCCTCCAGCCGACTTGTCTCCAAGGGTCTATAGCTGCCTCGGGCACCTTATCGTCGTTCTCCTGTGAGTTTAGTTTTTCGAATCCGACGCAAAATTGACATTTAATAGTAACGTTCAGAGCCTGTTAATGACGATGGAACACACAAATTGCGTCGCGATTTAATACATCGTCCTCCAGCCGAATTGTCTCCGAGGTACTATTGCTGCCCCGGGCACCTATTGGTCGTTCTCCTAGGAGTATAGTTTTTCGAATCCGGCGCAAAACTGACAGTTAATTGTAACGTTCAGAGCCTCTTAATGACGATGGAACACACAAATTGCGTCGCGATTCAATACATCGTCCTCCAGCCGACTTGTCTCCAAGGGTCTAGTGCTGCCTCGGGCACCTTATGGTCGTTCTGCTGTGAGTCTAGATTTTCGAATCCGACGCAAAACTGACAGTTAATTGTAACGTTCAGAGCCTCTTAATGACGATGGAACACACAAATTGCGTCGCGATTCAATACATCGTCCTCCAGCCGACTTGTCTCCAAGGGTCTAGTGCTGCCTCGGGCACCTTATGGTCGTTCTGCTGTGAGTCTAGATTTTCGAATCCGACGCAAAACTGACAGTTAATTGTAACGTTCACAGCCTCTTAATGACGATGGAACACACAAATTGTGGCGCGATTCAATACATCGTCCTACAGCCGCCCTGTCTCCAAGGGTCTCTTGCTGCCTCGGGCACGTTATGGTCGTTCTCCTGTGAGTCTTGTTTTCCGAAAACGACGCAAAACTGACAGTTAATTGTAACGTTCAGAGCCTGATAATGACGATGGAACACACAATTTGCGTCGCGATTCAATACATCGTCCTCCAGCCGACTTGTCTCCGAGATAGTATTGCTGTCTCGTTCGCCTTTTGGTCGTTCTCCTATGAGTCTAGTTTATCGAATCAGGCGCAAAACTGACAGTTAATTGTAACGTTCAGAGCCTCTTAATGACGATGGAACACACAAATTGCGTCGCGATTCAATACATCGTCCTCCAGCCGACTTGTCTCCAAGGGTCTATAGATGCCTCGGGCACCTTATCGTCGTTCTTGTGTGAGTTTAGTTTTTCGAATCCGACGCAAAACTGACAGTTAATTTTAACGTTCAGAGCCTGTTAATGACGATGGAACACACAAATTGCGTCGCGATTCAATACATCGTCGTCCAGCCGAATTGTCTCCGAGGTACTATTGCTGCCCCGAGCACCTTATGGTCGTTCTCCTAGGAGTATAGTTTTTCGAATCCGGCGCAAAACTGACAGTTAATTGTAACGTTCAGAGCCTCTTAATGACGATGGAACACACAAATTGCGTCGCGATTCAATACATCGTCCTCCAGCCGACTTGTCTCCAAGGGTCTAGTGCTGCCTCGGGAACCTTACGGTCGTTCTCCTGTGAGTCTAGATTTTCGAATCCGACGCAAAACTGACAGTTAATTGTAACGTTCAGAGCCTCTTAATGACGATGGAACACACAAATTGCGTCGCGATTCAATACATCGTCCTCCAGCCGACTTGTCTCCAAGGGTCTAGCGCTGCCTCGGGCACCTTATGGTCGTTCTCCTGTGAGTCTAGTTTTCCGAAAACGACGCAAAACTGACAGTTAATTGTAACGTTCAGAGCCTGATAATGACGATGGAACACACAATTTGCGTCGCGATTCAATACATCGTCCTCCAGCCGACTTGTCTCCGAGGTAGTATTGCTGTCCCGGGCACCTTTTGGTCGTTCTCCTGTGAGTCTAGATTTTCGAATCCGACGCAAAACTGACAGTTAATTGTAACGTTCAGAGCCTCTTAATGACGATGGAACACACAAATTGCGTCGCGATTCAAAACATCGACCTCCAGCCGACTTGTCTCCAAGGGTCTATAGCTGCATCGGGCACCTTATCGTCGTTCTCCTGTGAATTTAGTTTTTCGAATCCGACGCAAAACTGACAGTTAATAGTAACGTTCAGAGCCTGTTAATGACGATGGAACACACAAACTGCGTCGCGATTCAATACATCGTCCTCCAGCCGAATTGCCTCCGAGGTACTATTGCTGCCCCGGGCACCTTTTGGTCGTTCTCCTAGGAGTATAGTTTTTCGAATCCGGCGCAAAACTGACAGTTAATTGTAACGTTCAGAGCGTCTTAATGACGATGGAACACACAAATTGCGTCGCGATTCAATACATCGTCCTCCAGCCGACTTGTCTCCAAGGGTCTAGTGCAGCCTCGGGCACCTTATGGTCGTTCTCCTGTGAGTCTAGATTTTCGAATCCGACGCAAAACTGACAGTTAATTGTAACGTTCAGAGCCTCTTAATGACGATGGAACACACAAATTGCGTCGCGATTCAATACATCGTCCTCCAGCCGACTTGTCTCCAAGGGTCTAGCGCTGCCTCGGGCACCTTATGGTCGTTCTCCTGTGAGTCTAGATTTTCGAATCCGACGCAAAACTGACAGATAATTGTAACGTTCTGAGCCTGATAATGACGATGGAACACACAATTATCGTCGCGATTCAATACATCGTCCTCCAGCCGAATTGTCTCCAAGGGTCTATTTCTGCCTCGGGCACCTTATGGTCGTTCTCCTGTGAGTCTACATTTTCGAATCCGACGCAAAACTGACAGTTAACTGTAACGTTCAGAGCCTCTTAATGACGATGGAACACACAAATTGCGTCGCGATTCAATACATCGTCCTCCAGCCGACTTGTCTCCGAGGTAGTATTGCTGTCCCGGGCACATTTTGGTCGTTCTCGTATGAGTCTAGTTTATCGAATCAGGCGCAAAACTGACAGTTAATTGTAACGTTCAGAGCCTCTTAATGACGATGGAACACACAAATTGCGTCGCGATTCAATACTTCGTCCTCCAGCCGACTTGTCTCCAAGCGTCTAGTGCTGCCTCGTGCACCTTATGGTCGTTCTTCTGTGAGTCTAGATTTTCGAATCCGACGCAAAACTGACAGATAAATGTAACGTTCAGAGCCTCTTAATGACGATGGAACACACAAATTGCGTCGCGATTCAATACATCGTCCTACAGCCGCCCTGTCTCCAAGGGTCTCTTGCTGCCTCGGGCACGTTATGGTCGTTCTCCTGTGAGTCTTGTTTTCCGAAAACGACGCAAAACTGACAGTTAATTGTAACGTTCAGAGCCTGATAATGACGATGGATCACACAATTTGCGTCGCGATTCAATACATCGTCCTGCAGCCGACTTGTCTCCGAGGTAGTATTGCTGTCGCGGGCACCGTTTGGTCGTTCTCCTATGAGTCTAGTTTATCGAATCAGGCGCAAAACTGACAGTTAATTGTAACGTTCAGAGCCTCTTAATGACGATGGAACACACAAATTGCGTCGCGATAAAATACATCGTCCTCCAGGCGAATTGTCTCCGAGGTACTATTGCTGCCCCGGGCACCTTTTGGTCGTTCTCCTAGGAGTATAGTTTTTCGAATCCGGCGCAAAACTGACAGTTAATTGTAACGTTCACAGCCTCTTAATGACGATGGAACACACAAATTGCGTCGCGATTCAATACATCGTCCTCCAGCCGACTTGTCTCCAAGGGTCTAGTGCTGCCTCGGGCACCTTATGGTCGTTCTCCTGTGAGTCTAGATTTTCGAATCCGACGCAAAACTGACAGTTAATTGTAACGTTCAGAGCCTCTTAATGACGATGGAACACACAAATTGCGTCGCGATTCAATACATCGTCCTCCAGCCGACTTGTCTCCAAGGGTCTATAGATGCCTCGGGCACCTTATCGTCGTTCTCCTGTGAGTTTAGCTTTTCGAATCCGACGCAAAACTGACAGTTAATTGTAATGTTCAGAGCCTGTTAATGACGATGGAACACACAAAATGCGTCGCGATTCAATACATCGTCCTCCAGCCGAATTGTCTCCGAGGTACTATTGCTGCCCCGGGCACCTTTTGGTCGTTCTCCTAGGAGTATAGTTTTTCGAATCCGGCGCAAAACTGACAGTTAATTGTAACGTTCAGAGCCTCTTAATGACGATGGAACACACAAATTACGTCGCGATTCAATACATCGTCCTCCAGCCGACTTGTCTCCAAGGGTCTAGTGCTGCCTCGGGCACCTTATGGTCGTTCTCCTGTGAGTCTAGATTTTCGAATCCGACGCAAAACTGACAGTTAATTGTAACGTTCAGAGCCTCTTAATGACGATGGAACACACAAATTGCGTCGCGATTCAATACATCGTCCTCCAGCCGACTTGTCTCCAAGGGTCTAGTGCTGCCTCGGGCACCTTATGGTCGTTCTGCTGTGAGTCTAGATTTTCGAATCCGACGCAAAACTGACAGTTAATTGTAACGTTCACAGCCTCTTAATGACGATGGAACACACAAATTGTGGCGCGATTCAATACATCGTCCTACAGGCGCCCTGTCTCCAAGGGTCTCTTGCTGCCTCGGGCACGTTATGGTCGTTCTCCTGTGAGTCTTGTTATCCGAAAACGACGCAAAACTGACAGTTAATTGTAACGTTCAGAGCCTGATAACGACGATGGAACACACAATTTGCGTCGCGATTCAATACATCGTCCTCCAGCCGACTTGTCTCCGAGATAGTATTGCTGTCTCGTTCGCCTTTTGGTCGTTCTCCTATGAGTCTAGTTTATCGAATCAGGCGCAAAACTGACAGTTAATTGTAACGTTCAGAGCCTCTTAATGACGATGGAACACACAAATTGCGTCGCGATTCAATACATCGTCCTCCATCCGACTTGTCTCCAAAGGTCTATAGATGCCTCGGGCACCTTATCGTCGTTCTCCTGTGAGTTTAGTTTTTCGAATCCGACGCAAAACTGACAGTTAATTTTAACGTTCAGAGCCTGTTAATGACGATGGAACACACAAATTGCGTCGCGATTCAATACATCGTCGTCCAGCCGAATTGTCTCCGAGGTACTATTGCTGCCCCGAGCACCTTTTGGTCGTTCTCCTAGGAGTATAGTTTTTCGAATCCGGCGCAAAACTGACAGTTAATTGTAACGTTCAGAGCCTCTTAATGACGATGGAACACACAAATTGCGTCGCGATTCAATACATCGTCCTCCAGCCGACTTGTCTCCAAGGGTCTAGTGCTGCCTCGGGCACCTTATGGTCGTTCTCCTGTGACTCTAGATTTTCGAATCCGACGCAAAACTGACAGTTAATTGTAACGTTCAGAGCCTCTTAATGACGATGGAACACACAAATTGCGTCGCGATTCAATACATCGTCCTCCAGCCGACTTGTCTCCAAGGGTCTAGCGCTGCCTCGGGCACCTTATGGTCGTTCTCCTGTGAGTCTAGTTTTCCGAAAACGACGCAAAACTGACAGTTAATTGTAACGTTCAGAGCCTGATAATGACGATGGAACACACAATTTGCGTCGCGATTCAATACATCGTCCTCCAGCCGACTTGTCTCCGAGGTAGTATTGCTGTCCCGGGCACCTTTTGGTCGTTCTCCTGTGAGTCTAGATTTTCGAATCCGACACAAAACTGAGAGTTAATTGTAACGTTCAGAGCCTCTTAATGACGATGGAACACACAAATTGCGTCGCGATTCAAAACATCGACCTCCAGCCGACTTGTCTCCAAGGGTCTATAGCTGCCTCGGGCACCTTATCGTCGTTCTCCTGTGAATTTAGTTTTTCGAATCCGACGCAAAACTGACAGTTAATAGTAACGTTCAGAGCCTGTTAATGACGATGGAACACACAAACTGCGTCGCGATTCAATACATCGTCCTCCAGCCGAATTGCCTCCGAGGTACTATTGCTGCCCCGGGCACCTTTTGGTCGTTCTCCTAGGAGTATAGTTTTTCGAATCCGGCGCAAAACTGACAGTTAATTGTAACGTTCAGAGCCTCTTAATGACGATGGAACACACAAAATGCGTCGCGATTCAATACATCGTCCTCCAGCCGACTTGTCTCCAAGGGTCTAGTGCAGCCTCGGGCACCTTATGGTCGTTCTCCTGTGAGTCTAGATTTTCGAATCCGACGCAAAACTGACAGTTAATTGTAACGTTCAGAGCCTCTTAATGACGATGGAACACACAAATTGCGTCGCGATTCAATACATCGTCCTCCAGCCGACTTGTCTCCAAGGGACTAGCGCTGCCTCGGGCACCTTATGGTCGTTCTCCTGTGAGTCTAGTTTTCCGAAAACGACGCAAAACTGACAGTTAATTGTAACGTTCAGAGCCTGATAAAGACGATGGAACACACAATTTGCGTCGCGATTCAATACATCGTCCTCCAGCCGACTTGTCTCCGAGGTAGTATTGCTGTCCCAGGCACCTTTTGGTCGTTCTCCTATGAGTCTAGTTTATCGAATCAGGCGCAAAACTGACAGTTAATTGTAACCTTCAGAGCCTCTTAATGACGATGGAACACACAAATTGCGTCGCGATTCAATACTTCGTCCTCCAGCCGACTTGTCTCCAAGTGTCTAGTGCTGCCTCGGGCACCTTATGGTCGTTCTTCTGTGAGTCTAGATTTTCGAATCCGACGCAAAACTGACAGATAATTGTAACGTTCTGAGCCTGATAATGACGATGGAACACACAATTATCGTCGCGATTCAATACATCGTCCTCCAGCCGAATTGTCTCCAAGGGTCTATTGCTGCCTCGGGCACCTTATGGTCGTTCTCCTGTGAGTCTACATTTTCGAATCCGACGCAAAACTGACAGTTAATTGTAACGTTCAGAGCCTCTTAATGACGATGGAACACACAAATTGCGTCGCGATTCAATACATCGTCCTCCAGCCGACTTGTCTCCGAGGTAGTATTGCTGTCCCGGGCACCTTTTGGTCGTTCTCCTATGAGTCTAGTTTATCGAATCAGGCGCAAAACTGACAGTTAGTTGTAACGTTCAGAGCCTCTTAATGACGATGGAACACACAAATTGCGTCGCGATTCAATACTTCGTCCTCCAGCCGACTTGTCTCCAAGCGTCTAGTGCTGCCTCGGGCACCTTATGGTCGTTCTTCTGTGAGTCTAGATTTTTGAATCCGACGCAAAACTGACAGATAAATGTAACGTTCAGAGCCTCTTAATGACGATGGAACACACAAATTGCGTCGCGATTCAATACATCGTCCTACAGCCGCCCTGTCTCCAAGGGTCTCTTGCTGCCTCGGGCACGTTATGGTCGTTCTCCTGTGAGTCTTGTTTTCCGAAAACGACGCAAAACTGACAGTTAATTGTAACGTTCAGAGCCTGATAATGACGATGGATCACA
Organism: Schistocerca nitens; assembly: GCF_023898315.1. Taxonomy (NCBI): domain Eukaryota; kingdom Metazoa; phylum Arthropoda; class Insecta; order Orthoptera; family Acrididae; genus Schistocerca; species Schistocerca nitens. Next base: position 233,661,358 of record NC_064623.1, on the reverse strand, counting down.
CAATTTGCGTCGCGATTCAATACATCGTCCTGCAGCCGACTTGTCTCCGAGGTAGTATTGCTGTCCCGGGCACCTTTTGGTCGTTCTCCTATGAGTCTAGTTTATCGAATCAGGCGCAAAACTGACAGTTAATTGTAACGTTCAGAGCCTCTTAATGACGATGGAACACACAAATTGCGTCGCGATAAAATACATCGTCCTCCAGCCGAATTGTCTCCGAGGTACTATTGCTGCCCCGGGCACCTTTTGGTCGTTCTCCTAGGAGTATAGTTTTTCGAATCCGGCGCAAAACTGACAGTTAATTGTAACGTTCGCAGCCTCTTAATGACGATGGAACACACAAATTGCGTCGCGATTCAATACATCGTCCTCCAGCCGACTTGTCTCCAAGGGTCTAGTGCTGCCTTGGGCACCTTATGGTCGTTCTCCTGTGAGTCTAGATTTTCGAATCCGACGCAAAACTGACAGTTAATTGTAACGTTCAGAGCCTCTTAATGACGATGGAACACACAAATTGCGTCGCGATTCAATACATCGTCCTCCAGCCGACTTGTCTCCAAGGGTCTATAGATGCCTCGGGCACCTTATCGTCGTTCTCCTGTGAGTTTAGTTTTTCGAATCCGACGCAAAACTGACAGTTAATTGTAATGTTCAGAGCCTGTTAATGACGATGGAACACACAAAATGCGTCGCGATTCAATACATCGTCCTCCAGCCGAATTGTCTCCGAGGTACTATTGCTGCCCCGGGCACCTTTTGGTCGTTCTCCTAGGAGTATAGTTTTTCGAATCCGGCGCAAAACTGACAGTTAATTGTAACGTTCAGAGCCTCTTAATGACGATGGAACACACAAATTGCGTCGCGATTCAATACATCGTCCTCCAGCCGACTTGTCTCCAAGGGTCTAGTGCTGCCTCGGGCACCTCATGGTCGTTCTCCTGTGAGTCTAGATTTTCGAATCCGACGCAAAACTGACAGTTAATTGTAACGTTCAGAGCCTCTTAATGACGATGGAACACACAAATTGCGTCGCGATTCAATACATCGTCCTCCAGCCGACTTGTCTCCAAGGGTCTAGTGCAGCCTCGGGCACCTTATGGTCGTACTCCTGTGAGTCTAGATTTTCGAATCCGACGCAAAACTGACAGTTAATTGTAACGTTCAGAGCCTCTTAATGACGATGGAACACACAAATTGCGTCGCGATTCAATACATCGTCCTCCAGCCGACTTGTCTCCAAGGGTCTAGCGCTGCCTCGGGCTCCTTATGGTCGTTCTCCTGTGAGTCTAGTTTTCCGAAACGACACAAAACTGACAGTTAATTGTAACGTTCAGAGCCTGATAATGACGATGGAACACACAATTTGCGTCGCGATCCAATACATCGTCCTCCAGCCGACTTGTCTCCGAGGTAGTATTGCTGTCCCAGGCACCTTTTGGTCGTTCTCCTATGAATCTAGTTTATCGAATCAGGCGCAAAACTGACAGTTAATTGTAACGTTCAGAGCCTCTTAATGACGATGGAACACACAAATTGCGTCGCGATTCAATACTTCGTCCTCCAGCCGACTTGTCTCCAAGTGTCTAGTGCTGCCTCGGGCACCTTATGGTCGTTCTCCTGTGAGTCTAGATTTTCGAATCCGACGCAAAACTGACAGATAATTGTAACGTTCTGAGCCTGATAATGACGATGGAACACACAATTATCGTCGCGATTCAATACATCGTCCTCCAGCCGAATTGTCTCCAAGGGTCTATTGCTGCCTCGGGCACCTTATGGTCGTTCTCCTGTGAGTCTACATTTTCGAATCCGACGCAAAACTGACAGTTAATTGTAACGTTCAGAGCCTCTTAATGACGATGGAACACACAAATTGCGTCGCGATTCAATACATCGTCCTCCAGCCGACTTGTCTCCGAGGTAGTATTGCTGTCCCGGGCACCTTTTGGTCGTTCTCCTATGAGTCTAGTTTATCGAATCAGGTGCAAAACTGACAGTTAATTGTAACGTTCAGAGCCTCTTAATGACGATGGAACACACAAATTGCGTCGCGATTCAATACTTCGTCCTCCAGCCGACTCGTCTCCAAGCGTCTAGTGCTGCCTCGGGCACCTTATGGTCGTTCTTCTGTGAGTCTAGATTTTCGAATCCGACGCAAAACTGACAGATAATTGTAATGTTCAGAGCCTCTTAATGACGATGGAACACACTAATTGCGTCGCGATTCAATACATCGTCCTACAGCCGCCCTGTCTCCAAGGGTCTCTTGCTGCCTCGGGCACGTTATGGTCGTTCTCCTGTGAGTCTTGTTTTCCGAATCCGACGCAAAACTGACAGTTAATTGTAACGTTCAGAGCCTGATAATGACGATGGATCACACAATTTGCGTCGCGATTCAATACATCGTCCTGCAGCCGACTTGTCTCCGAGGTAGTATTGCTGTCCCGGGCACCTTTTGGTCGTTCTCCTATGAGTCTAGTTTATCGAATCAGGCGCAAAACTGACAGTTAATTGTAACGTTCAGAGCCTCTTAATGACGATGGAACACACAAATTGCGTCGCGATTCAATACATCGTCCTCCAGCCGAATTGTCTCCGAGGTACTATTGCTGCCCCGGGCACCTTTTGGTCGTTCTCCTAGGAGTATAGTTTTTCGAATCCGGCGCAAAACTGACAGTTAATTGTAACGTTCACAGCCTCTTAATGACGATGGAACACACAAATTGCGTCGCGATTCAATACATCGTCCTCCAGCCGACTTGTCTCCAAGGGTCTAGTGCTGCCTCGGGCACCTTATGGTCGTTCTCCTGTGAGTCTAGATTTTCGAATCCGACGCAAAACTGACAGTTAATTGCAACGTTCAGAGCCTCTTAATGACGATGGAACACACAAATTGCGTCGCGATTCAATACATCGTCCTCCAGCCGACTTGTCTCCAAGGGTCTATAGATGCCTCGGGCACCTTATGGTCGTTGTCCTGTGAGTTTAGTTTTTCGAATCCGTTGCAAAACTGACAGTTAATTGTAATGTTCAGAGCCTGTTAATGACGATGGAACACACAAATTGCGTCGCGATTCAATACATCGTCCTCCAGCCGACTTGTCTCCAAGGGTCTAGTGCTGCCTCGGGCACCTCATGGTCGTTCTCTTGTGAGTCTAGATTTTCGAATCCGACGCAAAACTGACAGTTAATTGTAACGTTCAGAGCCTCTTAATGACGATGGAACACACAAATTGCGTCGCGATTCAATACATCGTCCTCCAGCCGACTTGTCTCCAAGGGACTAGCGCTGCCTCGGGCACCTTATGGTCGTTCTCCTGTGAGTCTAGTTTTCCGAAAACGACGCAAAACTGACAGTTAATTGTAACGTTCAGAGCCTGATAAAGACGATGGAACACACAATTTGCGTCGCGATTCAATACATCGTCCTCCAGCCGACTTGTCTCCGAGGTAGTATTGCTGTCCCAGGCACCTTTTGGTCGTTCTCCTATGAGTCTAGTTTATCGAATCAGGCGCAAAACTGACAGTTAATTGTAACCTTCAGAGCCTCTTAATGACGATGGAACACACAAATTGCGTCGCGATTCAATACTTCGTCCTCCAGCCGACTTGTCTCCAAGTGTCTAGTGCTGCCTCGGGCACCTTATGGTCGTTCTTCTGTGAGTCTAGATTTTCGATTCCGACGCAAAACTGACAGATAATTGTAACGTTCTGAGCCTGATAATGACGATGGAACACACAATTATCGTCGCGATTCAATACATCGTCCTCCAGCCGAATTGTCTCCAAGGGTCTATTGCTGCCTCGGGCACCTTATGGTCGTTCTCCTGTGAGTCTACATTTTCGAATCCGACGCAAAACTGACAGTTAATTGTAACGTTCAGAGCCTCTTAATGACGATGGAACACACAAATTGCGTCGCGATTCAATACATCGTCCTCCAGCCGACTTGTCTCCGAGGTAGTATTGCTGTCCCGGGCACCTTTTGGTCGTTCTCCTATGAGTCTAGTTTATCGAATCAGGCGCAAAACTGACAGTTAGTTGTAACGTTCAGAGCCTCTTAATGACGATGGAACACACAAATTGCGTCGCGATTCAATACTTCGTCCTCCAGCCGACTTGTCTCCAAGCGTCTAGTGCTGCCTCGGGCACCTTATGGTCGTTCTTCTGTGAGTCTAGATTTTCGAATCCGACGGAAAACTGACAGATAAATGTAACGTTCAGAGCCTCTTAATGACGATGGAACACACAAATTGCGTCGCGATTCAATACATCGTCCTACAGCCGCCCTGTCTCCAAGGGTCTCTTGCTGCCTCGGGCACGTTATGGTCGTTCTCCTGTGAGTCTTGTTTTCCGAAAACGACGCAAAACTGACAGTTAATTGTAACGTTCAGAGCCTGATAATGACGATGGATCACACAATTTGCGTCGCGATTCAATACATCGTCCTGCAGCCGACTTGTCTCCGAGGTAGTATTGCTGTCGCGGGCACCTTTTGGTCGTTCTCCTATGAGTCTAGTTTATCGAATCAGGCGCAAAACTGACAGTTAATTGTAACGTTCAGAGCCTCTTAATGACGATGGAACACACAAATTGCGTCGCGATAAAATACATCGTCCTCCAGCCGAATTGTCTCCGAGGTACTATTGCTGCCCCGGGCACCTTTTGGTCGTTCTCCTAGGAGTATAGTTTTTCGAATCCGGCGCAAAACTGACAGTTAATTGTAACGTTCACAGCCTCTTAATGACGATGGAACACACAAATTGCGTCGCGATTCAATACATCGTCCTCCAGCCGACTTGTCTCCAAGGGTCTAGTGCTGCCTCGGGCACCTTATGGTCGTTGTCCTGTGAGTCTAGATTTTCGAATCCGACGCAAAACTGACAGTTAATTGTAACGTTCAGAGCCTCTTAATGACGATGGAACACACAAATTGCGTCGCGATTCAATACATCGTCCTCCAGCCGACTTGTCTCCAAGGGTCTATAGATGCCTCGGGCACCTTATCGTCGTTCTCCTGTGAGTTTAGTTTTTCGAATCCGACGCAAAACTGACAGTTAATTGTAATGTTCAGAGCCTGTTAATGACGATGGAACACACAAAATGCGTCGCGATTCAATACATCGTCCTCCAGCCGAATTGTCTCCGAGGTACTATTGCTGCCCCGGGCACCTTTTGGTCGTTCTCCTAGGAGTATAGTTTTTCGAATCCGGCGCAAAACTGACAGTTAATTGTAACGTTCAGAGCCTCTTAATGACGATGGAACACACAAATTACGTCGCGATTCAATACATCGTCCTCCAGCCGACTTGTCTCCAAGGGTCTAGTGCTGCCTCGGGCACCTTATGGTCGTTCTCCTGTGAGTCTAGATTTTCGAATCCGACGCAAAACTGACAGTTAATTGTAACGTTCAGAGCCTCTTAATGACGATGGAACACACAAATTGCGTCGCGATTCAATACATCGTCCTCCAGCCGACTTGTCTCCAAGGGTCTAGTGCTGCCTCGGGCACCTTATGGTCGTTCTGCTGTGAGTCTAGATTTTCGAATCCGACGCAAAACTGACAGTTAATTGTAACGTTCACAGCCTCTTAATGACGATGGAACACACAAATTGTGGCGCGATTCAATACATCGTCCTACAGCCGCCCTGTCTCCAAGGGTCTCTTGCTGCCTCGGGCACGTTATGGTCGTTCTCCTGTGAGTCTTGTTTTCCGAAAACGACGCAAAACTGACAGTTAATTGTAACGTTCAGAGCCTGATAACGACGATGGAACACACAATTTGCGTCGCGATTCAATACATCGTCCTCCAGCCGACTTGTCTCCGAGATAGTATTGCTGTCTCGTTCGCCTTTTGGTCGTTCTCCTATGAGTCTAGTTTATCGAATCAGGCGCAAAACTGACAGTTAATTGTAACGTTCAGAGCCTCTTAATGACGATGGAACACACAAATTGCGTCGCGATTCAATACATCGTCCTCCAGCCGACTTGTCTCCAAAGGTCTATAGATGCCTCGGGCACCTTATCGTCGTTCTCCTGTGAGTTTAGTTTTTCGAATCCGACGCAAAACTGACAGTTAATTTTAACGTTCAGAGCCTGTTAATGACGATGGAACACACAAATTGCGTCGCGATTCAATACATCGTCGTCCAGCCGAATTGTCTCCGAGGTACTATTGCTGCCCCGAGCACCTTTTGGTCGTTCTCCTAGGAGTATAGTTTTTCGAATCCGGCGCAAAACTGACAGTTAATTGTAACGTTCAGAGCCTCTTAATGACGATGGAACACACAAATTGCGTCGCGATTCAATACATCGTCCTCCAGCCGACTTGTCTCCAAGGGTCTAGTGCTGCCTCGGGCACCTTATGGTCGTTCTCCTGTGAGTCTAGATTTTCGAATCCGACGCAAAACTGACAGTTAATTGTAACGTTCAGAGCCTCTTAATGACGATGGAACACACAAATTGCGTCGCGATTCAATACATCGTCCTCCAGCCGACTTGTCTCCAAGGGTCTAGCGCTGCCTCGGGCACCTTATGGTCGTTCTCCTGTGAGTCTAGTTTTCCGAAAACGACGCAAAACTGACAGTTAATTGTAACGTTCAGAGCCTGATAATGACGATGGAACACACAATTTGCGTCGCGATTCAATACATCGTCCTCCAGCCGACTTGTCTCCGAGGTAGTATTGCTGTCCCGGGCACCTTTTGGTCGTTCTCCTGTGAGTCTAGATTTTCGAATCCGACACAAAACTGACAGTTAATTGTAACGTTCAGAGCCTCTTAATGACGATGGAACACACAAATTGCGTCGCGATTCAAAACATCGACCTCCAGCCGACTTGTCTCCAAGGGTCTATAGCTGCCTCGGGCACCTTATCGTCGTTCTCCTGTGAATTTAGTTTTTCGAATCCGACGCAAAACTGACAGTTAATAGTAACGTTCAGAGCCTGTTAATGACGATGGAACACACAAACTGCGTCGCGATTCAATACATCGTCCTCCAGCCGAATTGCCTCCGAGGTACTATTGCTGCCCCGGGCACCTTTTGGTCGTTCTCCTAGGAGTATAGTTTTTCGAATCCGGCGCAAAACTGACAGTTAATTGTAACGTTCAGAGCCTCTTAATGACGATGGAACACACAAAATGCGTCGCGATTCAATACATCGTCCTCCAGCCGACTTGTCTCCAAGGGTCTAGTGCAGCCTCGGGCACCTTATGGTCGTTCTCCTGTGAGTCTAGATTTTCGAATCCGACGCAAAACTGACAGTTAATTGTAACGTTCAGAGCCTCTTAATGACGATGGAACACACAAATTGCGTCGCGATTCAATACTTCGTCCTCCAGCCGACTTGTCTCCAAGTGTCTAGTGCTGCCTCGGGCACCTTATGGTCGTTCTTCTGTGAGTCTAGATTTTCGAATCCGACGCAAAACTGACAGATAATTGTAACGTTCTGAGCCTGATAATGACGATGGAACACACAATTATCGTCGCGATTCAATACATCGTCCTCCAGCCGAATTGTCTCCAAGGGTCTATTGCTGCCTCGGGCACCTTATGGTCGTTCTCCTGTGAGTCTACATTTTCGAATCCGACGCAAAACTGACAGTTAATTGTAACGTTCAGAGCCTCTTAATGACGATGGAACACACAAATTGCGTCGCGATTCAATACATCGTCCTCCAGCCGACTTGTCTCCGAGGTAGTATTGCTGTCCCGGGCACCTTTTGGTCGTTCTCCTATGAGTCTAGTTTATCGAATCAGGCGCAAAACTGACAGTTAGTTGTAACGTTCAGAGCCTCTTAATGACGATGGAACACACAAATTGCGTCGCGATTCAATACTTCGTCCTCCAGCCGACTTGTCTCCAAGCGTCTAGTGCTGCCTCAGGCACCTTATGGTCGTTCTTCTGTGAGTCTAGATTTTTGAATCCGACGCAAAACTGACAGATAAATGTAACGTTCAGAGCCTCTTAATGACGATGGAACACACAAATTGCGTCGCGATTCAATACATCGTCCTACAGCCGCCCTGTCTCCAAGGGTCTCTTGCTGCCTCGGGCACGTTATGGTCGTTCTCCTGTGAGTCTTGTTTTCCGAAAACGACGCAAAACTGACAGTTAATTGTAACGTTCAGAGCCTGATAATGACGATGGATCACACAATTTGCGTCGCGATTCAATACATCGTCCTGCAGCCGACTTGTCTCCGAGGTAGTATTGCTGTCGCGGGCACCTTTTGGTCGTTCTCCTATGAGTCTAGTTTATCGAATCAGGCGCAAAACTGACAGTTAATTGTAACGTTCAGAGCCTCTTAATGACGATGGAACACACAAATTGCGTCGCGATAAAATACATCGTCCTCCAGCCGAATTGTCTCCGAGGTAATATTGCTGCCCCGGGCACCTTTTGGTCGTTCTCCTAGGAGTATAGTTTTTCGAATCCGGCGCAAAACTGACAGTTAATTGTAACGTTCGCAGCCTCTTAATGACGATGGAACACACAAATTGCGTCGCGATTCAATACATCGTCCTCCAGCCGACTTGTCTCCAAGGGTCTAGTGCTGCCTTGGGCACCTTATGATCGTTCTCCTGTGAGTCTAGATTTTCGAATCCGACGCAAAACTGACAGTTAATTGTAACGTTCAGAGCCTCTTAATGACGATGGAACACACAAATTGCGTCGCGATTCAATACATCGTCCTCCAGCCGACTTGTCTCCAAGGGTCTATAGATGCCTCGGGCACCTTATCGTCGTTCTCCTGTGAGTTTAGTTTTTCGAATCCGACGCAAAACTGACAGTTAATTGTAATGTTCAGAGCCTGTTAATGACGATGGAACACACAAAATGCGTCGCGATTCAATACATCGTCCTCCAGCCGAATTGTCTCCGAGGTACTATTGCTGCCCCGGCCACCTTTTGGTCGTTCTCCTAGGAGTATAGTTTTTCGAATCCGGCGCAAAACTGACAGTTAATTGTAACGTTCAGAGCCTCTTAATGACGATGGAACACACAAATTGCGTCGCGATTCAATACATCGTCCTCCAGCCGACTTGTCTCCAAGGGTCTAGTGCTGCCTCGGGCACCTCATGGTCGTTCTCCTGTGAGTCTAGATTTTCGAATCCGACGCAAAACTGACAGTTAATTGTAACGTTCAGAGCCTCTTAATGACGATGGAACACACAAATTGCGTCGCGATTCAATACATCGTCCTCCAGCCGACTTGTCTCCAAGGGTCTAGTGCAGCATCGGGCACCTTATGGTCGTACTCCTGTGAGTCTAGATTTTCGAATCCGACGCAAAACTGACAGTTAATTGTAACGTTCAGAGCCTCTTAATGACGATGGAACACACAAATTGCGTCGCGATTCAATACATCGTCCTCCAGCCGACTTGTCTCCAAGGGTCTAGCGCTGCCTCGGGCTCCTTATGGTCGTTCTCCTGTGAGTCTAGTTTTCCGAAACGACACAAAACTGACAGTTAATTGTAACGTTCAGAGCCTGATAATGACGATGGAACACACAATTTGCGTCGCGATCCAATACATCGTCCTCCAGCCGACTTGTCTCCGAGGTAGTATTGCTGTCCCAGGCACCTTTTGGTCGTTCTCCTATGAATCTAGTTTATCGAATCAGGCGCAAAACTGACAGTTAATTGTAACGTTCAGAGCCTCTTAATGACGATGGAACACACAAATTGCGTCGCGATTCAATACTTCGTCCTCCAGCCGACTTGTCTCCAAGTGTCTAGTGCTGCCTCGGGCACCTTATGGTCGTTCTCCTGTGAGTCTAGATTTTCGAATCCGACGCAAAACTGACAGATAATTGTAACGTTCTGAGCCTGATAATGACGATGGAACACACAATTATCGTCGCGATTCAATACATCGTCCTCCAGCCGAATTGTCTCCAAGGGTCTATTGCTGCCTCGGGCACCTTATGGTCGTTCTCCTGTGAGTCTACATTTTCGAATCCGACGCAAAACTGACAGTTAATTGTAACGTTCAGAGCCTCTTAATGACGATGGAACACACAAATTGCGTCGCGATTCAATACATCGTCCTCCAGCCGACTTGTCTCCGAGGTAGTATTGCTGTCCCGGGCACCTTTTGGTCGTTCTCCTATGAGTCTAGTTTATCGAATCAGGTGCAAAACTGACAGTTAATTGTAACGTTCAGAGCCTCTTAATGACGATGGAACACACAAATTGCGTCGCGATTCAATACTTCGTCCTCCAGCCGACTCGTCTCCAAGCGTCTAGTGCTGCCTCGGGCACCTTATGGTCGTTCTTCTGTGAGTCTAGATTTTCGAATCCGACGCAAAACTGACAGATAATTGTAATGTTCAGAGCCTCTTAATGACGATGGAACACACTAATTGCGTCGCGATTCAATACATCGTCCTACACCCGCCCTGTCTCCAAGGGTCTCTTGCTGCCTCGGGCACGTTATGGTCGTTCTCCTGTGAGTCTTGTTTTCCGAATCCGACGCAAAACTGACAGTTAATTGTAACGTTCAGAGCCTGATAATGACGATGGATCACACAATTTGCGTCGCGATTCAATACATCGTCCTGCAGCCGACTTGTCTCCGAGGTAGTATTGCTGTCCCGGGCACCTTTTGGTCGTTCTCCTATGAGTCTAGTTTATCGAATCAGGCGCAAAACTGACAGTTAATTGTAACGTTGAGAGCCTCTTAATGACGATGGAACACACAAATTGCGTCGCGATTCAATACATCGTCCTCCAGCCGAATTGTCTCCGAGGTACTATTGCTGCCCCGGGCACCTTTTGGTCGTTCTCCTAGGAGTATAGTTTTTCGAATCCGGCGCAAAACTGACAGTTAATTGTAACGTTCACAGCCTCTTAATGACGATGGAACACACAAATTGCGTCGCGATTCAATACATCGTCCTCCAGCCGACTTGTCTCCAAGGGTCTAGTGCTGCCTCGGGCACCTTATGGTCGTTCTCCTGTGAGTCTAGATTTTCGAATCCGACGCAAAACTGACAGTTAATTGCAACGTTGAGAGCCTCTTAATGACGATGGAACACACAAATTGCGTCGCGATTCAATACATCGTCCTCCAGCCGACTTCTCTCCAAGGGTCTATAGATGCCTCGGGCACCTTATGGTCGTTCTCCTGTGAGTTTAGTTTTTCGAACCCGTTGCAAAACTGACAGTTAATTGTAATGTTCAGAGCCTGTTAATGACGATGGAACACACAAATTGCGTCGCGATTCAATACATCGTCCTCCAGCCGACTTGTCTCCAAGGGTCTAGTGCTGCCTCGGGCACCTCATGGTCGTTCTCCTGTGAGTCTAGATTTTCGAATCCGACGCAAAACTGACAGTTAATTGTAACGTTCAGAGCCTCTTAATGACGATGGAACACACAAATTGCGTCGCGATTCAATACATCGTCCTCCAGCCGACTTGTCTCCAAGGGACTAGCGCTGCCTCGGGCACCTTATGGTCGTTCTCCTGTGAGTCTAGTTTTCCGAAAACGAAGCAAAACTGACAGTTAATTGTAACGTTCAGAGCCTGATAAAGACGATGGAACACACAATTTGCGTCGCGATTCAATACATCGTCCTCCAGCCGACTTGTCTCCGAGGTAGTATTGCTGTCCCAGGCACCTTTTGGTCGTTCTCCTATGAGTCTAGTTTATCGAATCAGGCGCAAAACTGACAGTTAATTGTAACGTTCAGAGCCTCTTAATGACGATGGAACACACAAATTGCGTCGCGATTCAATACTTCGTCCTCCAGCCGACTTGTCTCCAAGTGTCTAGTGCTGCCTCGGGCACCTTATGGTCGTTCTTCTGTGAGTCTAGATTTTCGAATCCGACGCAAAACTGACAGATAATTGTAACGTTCTGAGCCTGATAATGACGATGGAACACACAATTATCGTCGCGATTCAATACATCGTCCTCCAGCCGAATTGTCTCCAAGGGTCTATTGCTGCCTCGGGCACCTTATGGTCGTTCTCCTGTGAGTCTACATTTTCGAATCCGACGCAAAACTGACAGTTAATTGTAACGTTCAGAGCCTCTTAATGACGATGGAACACACAAATTGCGTCGCGATTCAATACATCGTCCTCCAGCCGACTTGTCTCCGAGGTAGTATTGCTGTCCCGGGCACCTTTTGGTCGTTCTCCTATGAGTCTAGTTTATCGAATCAGGCGCAAAACTGACAGTTAGTTGTAACGTTCAGAGCCTCTTAATGACGATGGAACACACAAATTGCGTCGCGATTCAATACTTCGTCCTCCAGCCGACTTGTCTCCAAGCGTCTAGTGCTGCCTCGGGCACCTTATGGTCGTTCTTCTGTGAGTCTAGATTTTTGAATCCGACGCAAAACTGACAGATAAATGTAACGTTCAGAGCCTCTTAATGACGATGGAACACACAAATTGCGTCGCGATTCAATACATCGTCCTACAGCCGCCCTGTCTCCAAGGGTCTCTTGCTGCCTCGGGCACGTTATGGTCGTTCTCCTGTGAGTCTTGTTTTCCGAAAACGACGCAAAACTGACAGTTAATTGTAACGTTCAGAGCCTGATAATGACGATGGATCACACAATTTGCGTCGCGATTCAATACATCGTCCTGCAGCCGACTTGTCTCCGAGGTAGTATTGCTGTCCCGGGCACCTTTTGGTCGTTCTCCTATGAGTCTAGTTTATCGAATCAGGCGCAAAACTGACAGTTAATTGTAACGTTCAGAGCCTCTTAATGACGATGGAACACACAAATTGCGTCGCGATAAAATACATCGTCCTCCAGCCGAATTGTCTCCGAGGTACTATTGCTGCCCCGGGCACCTTTTGGTCGTTCTCCTAGGAATATAGTTTTTCGAATCCGGCGCAAAACTGACAGTTAATTGTAACGTTCGCAGCCTCTTAATGACGATGGAACACACAAATTGCGTCGCGATTCAATACATCGTCCTCTAGCCGACTTGTCTCCAAGGGTCTAGTGCTGCCTTGGGCACCTTATGGTCGTTCTCCTGTGAGTCTAGATTTTCGAATCCGACGCAAAACTGACAGTTAATTGTAACGTTCAGAGCCTCTTAATGACGATGGAACACACAAATTGCGTCGCGATTCAATACATCGTCCTCCAGCCGACTTGTCTCCAAGGGTCTATAGATGCCTCGGGCACCTTATCGTCGTTCTCCTGTGAGTTTAGTTTTTCGAATCCGACGCAAAACTGACAGTTAATTGTAATGTTCAGAGCCTGTTAATGACGATGGAACACACAAAATGCGTCGCGATTCAATACATCGTCCTCCAGCCGAATTGTCTCCGAGGTACTATTGCTGCCCCGGGCACCTTTTGGTCGTTCTCCTAGGAGTATAGTTTTTCGAATCCGGCGCAAAACTGACAGTTAATTGTAACGTTCAGAGCCTCTTAATGACGATGGAACACACAAATTGCGTCGCGATTCAATACATCGTCCTCCAGCCGACTTGTCTCCAAGGGTCTAGTGCTGCCTCGGGCACCTCATGGTCGTTCTCCTGTGAGTCTAGATTTTCGAATCCGACGCAAAACTGACAGTTAATTGTAACGTTCAGAGCCTCTTAATGACGATGGAACACACAAATTGCGTCGCGATTCAATACATCGTCCTCCAGCCGACTTGTCTCCAAGGGTCTAGTGCAGCCTCGGGCACCTTATGGTCGTACTCCTGTGAGTCTAGATTTTCGAATCCGACGCAAAACTGACAGTTAATTGTAACGTTCAGAGCCTCTTAATGACGATGGAACACACAAATTGCGTCGCGATTCAATACATCGTCCTCCAGCCGACTTGTCTCCAAGGGTCTAGCGCTGCCTCGGGCTCCTTATGGTCGTTCTCCTGTGAGTCTAGTTTTCCGAAAACGACACAAAACTGACAGTTAATTGTAACGTTCAGAGCCTGATAATGACGATGGAACACACAATTTGCGTCGCGATTCAATACATCGTCCTCCAGCCGAATTGTCTCCGAGGTAGTATTGCTGTCCCAGGCACCTTTTGGTCGTTCTCCTATGAATCTAGTTTATCGAATCAGGCGCAAAACTGACAGTTAATTGTAACGTTCAGAGCCTCTTAATGACGATGGAACACACAAATTGCGTCGCGATTCAACACTTCGTCCTCCAGCCGACTTGTCTCCAAGTGTCTAGTGCTGCCTCGGGCACCTTATGGTCGTTCTCCTGTGAGTCTAGATTTTCGAATCCGACGCAAAACTGACAGATAATTGTAACGTTCTGAGCCTGATAATGACGATGGAACACACAATTATCGTCGCGATTCAATACATCGTCCTCCAGCCGAATTGTCTCCAAGGGTCTATTGCTGCCTCGGGCACCTTATGGTCGTTCTCCTGTGAGTCTACATTTTCGAATCCGACGCAAAACTGACAGTTAATTGTAACGTTCAGAGCCTCTTAATGACGATGGAACACACAAATTGCGTCGCGATTCAATACATCGTCCTCCAGCCGACTTGTCTCCGAGGTAGTATTGCTGTCCCGGGCACCTTTTGGTCGTTCTCCTATGAGTCTAGTTTATCGAATCAGGTGCAAAACTGACAGTTAATTGTAACGTTCAGAGCCTCTTAATGACGATGGAACACAGAAATTGCGTCGCGATTCAATACTTCGTCCTCCAGCCGACTCGTCTCCAAGCGTCTAGTGCTGCCTCGGGCACCTTATGGTCGTTCTTCTGTGAGTCTAGATTTTCGAATCCGACGCAAAACTGACAGATAATTGTAATGTTCAGAGCCTCTTAATGACGATGGAACACACTAATTGCGTCGCGATTCAATACATCGTCCTACAGCCGCCCTGTCTCCAAGGGTCTCTTGCTGCCTCGGGCACGTTATGGTCGTTCTCCTGTGAGTCTTGTTTTCCGAAAACGACGCAAAACTGACAGTTAATCGTAACATTCAGAGCCTGATAATGACGATGGATCACACAATTTGCGTCGCGATTCAATACATCGTCCTCCAGCCGACTTGTCTTCGAGGTAGTATTGCTGTCCCGGGCACCTTTTGGTCGTTCTCCTATGAGTCTAGTTTATCGAATCAGGCGCAAAACTGACAGTTAATTGTAACGTTCAGAGCCTCTTAGTGACGATGGAACACACAAATTGCTTCGCGATTCAATACATCGTCCTCCAGCCGAATTGTCTCCGAGGTACTATTGCTGCCCCGGGCACCTTTTGGTCGTTCTCCTAGGAGTATAGTTTTTCGAATCCGGCGCAAAACTGACAGTTAATTGTAACGTTCACAGCCTCTTAATGACGATGGAACACACAAATTGCGTCGCGATTCAATACATCGTCCTCCAGCCGACTTGTCTCCAAGGGTCTAGTGCTGCCTCTGGCACCTTATGGTCGTTCTCCTGTGAGTCTAGATTTTCGAATCCGACGCAAAACTGACAGTCAATTGTAACGTTCAGAGCCTCTTAATGACGATGGAAAACACAAATTGCGTCGCGATTCAATACATCGTCCTCCAGCCGACTTGTCACCAAGGGTCTATAGATGCCTCGGGCACCTTATCGTCGTTCTCCTGTGAGTTTAGTTTTTCGAATCCGACGCAAAACTGACAGTTAATTTAATGTTCAGAGCCTGTTAATGACGATGGAACACACAAATTGCGTCGCGATTCAATACATCGTCCTCCAGCCGAATTGTCTCCGAGGTACTATTGCTGCCCCGGGCACCTTTTGGTCGTTCTCCTAGGAGTATAGTTTTTCGAATCCGGCGCAAAACTGACAGTTAATTGTAACGTTCAGAGCCTCTTAATGACGATGGAACACACAAATTGCGTCGCGATTCAATACATCGTCCTCCAGCCGACTTGTCTCCAAGGGTCTAGTGCTGCCTCGGGCACCTCATGGTCGTTCTCCTGTGAGTCTAGATTATCGAATCCGACGCAAAACTGACAGTTAATTGTAACGTTCAGAGCCTCTTAATGACGATGGAACACACAAATTGCGTCGCGATTCAATACATCGTCCTCCAGCCGACTTGTCTCCAAGGGTCTAGTGCAGCCTCGGGCACCTTATGGTCGTTCTCCTGTGAGTCTAGATTTTCGAATCCGACGCAAAACTGACAGTTAATTGTAACGTTCAGAGCCTCTTAATGACGATGGAACACACAAATTGCGTCGCGATTCAATACATCGTCCTCCAGCCGACTTGTCTCCAAGGGTCTAGCGCTGCCTCGGGCACCTTATGGTCGTTCTCCTGTGAGTCTTGTTTTCCGAAAACGACACAAAACTGACAGTTAATTGTAACGTTCAGAGCCTGATAATGACGATGGAACACACAATTTGCGTCGCGATTCAATACATCGTCCTCCAGCCGACTTGTCTCCGAGGTAGTATTGCTGTCCCAGGCACATTTTGGTCGTTCTCCTATGAGTCTAGTTTATCGAATCAGGCGCAAAACTGACAGTTAATTGTAACGTTCAGAGCCTCTTAATGACGATGGAACACACAAATTGCGTCGCGATTCAATACTTCGTCCTCCAGCCGACTTGTCTCCAAGTGTCTAGTGCTGCCTCGGGCACCTTATGGTCGTTCTCCTGTGAGTCTAGATTTTCGAATCCGACGCAAAACTGACAGATAATTGTAACGTTCTGAGCCTGATAATGACGATGGAACACACAAATTGCGTCGCGATTCAATACATCGTCCTCCAGCCGAATTGTCTCCAAGGGTCTATTGCTGCCTCGGGCACCTTATGGTCGTTCTCCTGTGAGTCTACATTTTCGAATCCGACGCAAAACTGACAGTTAATTGTAACGTTCAGAGCCTCTTAATGACGATGGAACACACAAATTGCGTCGCGATTCAATACATCGTCCTCCAGCCGACTTGTCTCCGAGGTAGTATTGCTGTCCCGGGCACCTTTTGGTCGTTCTCCTATGAGTCTAGTTTATCGAATCAGGCGCAAAACTGACAGTTAATTGTAACGTTCAGAGCCTCTTAATGACGATGGAACACACAAATTGCGTCGCGATTCAATGCTTCGTCCTCCAGCCGACTTGTCTCCAAGCGTCTAGTGCTGCCTCGGGCACCTTATGGTCGTTCTTCTGTGAGTCTAGATTTTCGAATCCGACGCAAAACTGACAGATAATTGTAACGTTCAGAGCCTCTTAATGACGATGGAACACACAAATTGCGTCGCGATTCAATACATCGTCCTACAGCCGCCCTGTCTCCAAGGGTCTCTTGCTGCCTCGGGCACGTTATGGTCGTTCTCCTGTGAGTCTTGTTTTCCGAAAACGACGCAAAACTGACAGTTAATCGTAACATTCAGAGCCTGATAATGACGATGGATCACACAATTTGCGTCGCGATTCAATACATCGTCCTCCAGCCGACTTGTCTCCGAGTTAGTATTGCTGTCCCGGGCACCTTTTGGTCGTTCTCCTATGAGTCTAGTTTATCGAATCAGGCGCAAAACTGACAGTTAATTGTAACGTTCAGAGCCTCTTAATGACGATGGAACACACAAATTGCGTCGCGATTCAATACATCGTCCTCCAGCCGAATTGTCTCCGAGGTACTATTGCTGCCCCGGGCACCTTTTGGTCGTTCTCCTAGGAGTATAGTTTTTCGAATCCGGCGCAAAACTGACAGTTAATTGTAACGTTCACAGCCTCTTAATGACGATGGAACACACAAATTGCGTCGCGATTCAATACATCGTCCTCCAGCCGACTTGTCTCCAAGGGTCTAGTGCTGCCTCGGGCACCTTATGGTCGTTCTCCTGTGAGTCTAGATTTTCGAATCCGACGCAAAACTGACAGTTAATTGTAACGTTCAGAGCCTCTTAATGACGATGGAACACACAAATTGCGTCGCGATTCAATACATCGTCCTCCAGCCGACTTGTCACCAAGGGTCTATAGATGCCTCCGGCACCTTATCGTCGTTCTCCTGTGAGTTTAGTTTTTCGAATCCGACGCAAAACTGACAGTTAATTGTAATGTTCAGAGCCTGTTAATGACGATGGAACACACAAACTGCGTCGCGATTCAATACATCGTCCTCCAGCCGAATTGTCTCCGAGGTACTATTGCTGCCCCGGGCACCTTTTGGTCGTTCTCCTAGGAGTATAGTTTTTCGAATCCGGCGCAAAACTGACAGTTAACTGTAACGTTCAGAGCCTCTTAATGACGATGGAACACACACATTGCGTCGCGATTCAATACATCGTCCTCCAGCCGACTTGTCTCCAAGGGTCTAGTGCTGCCCCGGGCACCTTTTGGTCGTTCTCCTGTGAGTCTAGATTTTCGAATCCGACGCAAAACTGACAGTTAATTGTAACGTTCAGAGCCTCTTAATGACGATGCAACAGACAAATTGCGTCGCGATTCAATACATCGTCCTCCAGCCGACTTGTCTCTCACAGTCTAGTGCTGCCTCGGGCACCTTATGGTCGTTCTCCTGTGAGTCTAGATTTTCGAATCCGACGCAAAACTGACAATTGTAACGTTCAGAGCCTCTTAATGACGATGGAACACACAAATTGCGTCGCGATTCAATACATCGTCCTCAAGCCGACTTGTCTCCAAGAGTCTATAGCTGCCTCGGGCACCTTATCGTCGTTCTCATGTGAGTTTAGTTTTTCGAATCCGACGCAAAACTGACAGTTAATAGTAACGTTCAGAGCCTGATAATGACGATGGAACACACAAATTGCGTCGCGATTCAATACATCGTCCTCCAGCCGAATTGTCTCCGAGGTACTATTGCTGCCCCGGGCACCTTTTGGTCGTTCTCCTAGGAGTATAGTTTTTCGAATCCGATGCAAAACTGACAGTTAATTGTAACGTTCAGAGCCTCTTAATGACGAGGGAACACACAAATTGCGTCGCGATTCAATACATCGTCCTCCAGCCGACTTGTCTCCAAGGGTCTAGTGCTGCCTCGGGCACCTTATGGTCGTTCTCCTGTGAGTCTAGATTTTCGAATCCGACGCAAAACTGACAGTTAATTGTAACGTTCAGAGCCTCTTAATGACGATGGAACACACAAATTGCGTCGCGATTCAATACATCGTCCTCCAGCCGACTTGTCTCCAAGGGTCTAGCGCTGCCTCGGGCACCTCATGGTCGTTCTTCTGTGAGTCTAGATTTTCGAATCCGACGCAAAACTGACAGTTATTTGTAACGTTCTGAGCCTGATAATGACGATGGAACACACAATTTTCGTCGCGATTCAATACATCGTCCTCCAGCTGACTTGTCTCCGAGGTAGTATTGCTGTCCCGGGCTCCTTTTGGTCGTTCTCCTATGAGTCTAGTTTATCGAATCAGGCGCAAAACTGACAGTTAATTGTAACGTTCAGAGCCTCTTAATGACGATGGAACACACAAATTGCGTCGCGATTCAATACTTCGTCCTCCAGCCGACTTGTCTGCAAGCGTCTAGTGCTGCCTCGGGCACCTCATGGTCGTTCTTCTGTGAGTCTAGATTTTCGAATCCGACGCAAAACTGACAGTTATTTGTAACGTTCTGAGCCTGATAATGACGATGGAACACACAATTTTCGTCGCGATTCAATACATCGTCCTCCAGCTGACTTGTCTCCGAGGTAGTATTGCTGTCCCGGGCACCTTTTGGTCGTTCTCCTATGAGTCTAGTTTATCGAATCAGGCGCAAAACTGACAGTTAATTGTAACGTTCAGAGCCTCTTAATCACGATGGAACACACAAATTGCGTCGCGATTCAATACATCGTCCTCCAGCCGAATTGTCTCCGAGGTACTATTGCTGCCCCGGGCACCTTTTGGTCGTTCTCCTAGGAGTATAGTTTTTCGAATCCGGCGCAAAACTGACAGTTAATTGTAACGTTCACAGCCTCTTAATGACGATGGAACACACAAATTGCGTCGCGATTCAATACATCGTCCTCCAGCCGACTTGTCTCCAAGGGTCTATAGATGCCTCGGGCACCTTATCGTCGTTCTCCTGTGAGTTTAGTTTTTCGAATCCGACGCAAAACTGACAGTTAATTGTAATGTTCAGAGCCTGTTAATGACGATGGAACACACAAATTGCGTCGCGATTCAATACATCGTCCTCCAGCCGAATTTTCTCCGAGGTACTATTGCTGCCCCGGGCACCTTTTGGTCGTTCTCCTAGGAGTATAGTTTTTCGAATCCGGCGCAAAACTGACAGTTAATTGTAACGTTCAGAGCCTCTTAATGACGATGGAACACACAAATTGCGTCGCGATTCAATACATCGTCCTCCAGCCGACTTGTCTCCAAGGGTCTAGTGCTGCCTCGGGCACCTCATGGTCGTTCTCCTGTGAGTCTAGATTTTCGAATCCGACGCAAAACTGACAGTTAATTGTAACGTTCAGAGCCTCTTAATGACGATGGAACACACAAATTGCGTCGCGATTCAATACATCGTCCTCCAGCCGACTTGTCTCCAAGGGTCTAGTGCAGCCTCGGGCACCTTATGGTCGTTCTCCTGTGAGTCTAGATTTTCGAATCCGACGCAAAACTGACAGTTAATTGTAACGTTCAGAGCCTCTTAATGACGATGGAACACACAAATTGCGTCGCGATTCAATACATCGTCCTCCAGCCGACTTGTCTCCAAGGGTCTAGCGCTGCCTCGGGCACCTTATGGTCGTTCTCCTGTGAGTCTAGTTTTCCGAAAACGACACAAAACTGACAGTTAATTGTAACGTTCAGAGCCTGATAATGACGATGGAACACACAATTTGCGTCGCGATTCAATACATCGTCCTCCAGCCGACTTGTCTCAGAGGTAGTATTGCTGTCGCAGGCACCTTTTGGTCGTTCTCCTATGAGTCTAGTTTATCGAATCAGGCGCAAAACTGACAGTTAATTGTAACGTTCAGAGCCTCTTATTGACGATGGAACACACAAATTGCGTCGCGATTCAATACTTCGTCCTCCAGCCGACTTGTCTCCAAGTGTCTAGTGCTGCCTCGGGCACCTTATGGTCGTTCTCCTGTGAGTCTAGATTTTCGAATCCGACGGAAAACTGACAGATAATTGTAACGTTCTGAGCCTGATAATGACGATGGAACACACAATTATCGTCGCGATTCAATACATCGTCCTCCAGCCGAATTGTCTCCAAGGGTCTATTGCTGCCTCGGGCACCTTATGGTCGTTCTCCTGTGAGTCTACATTTTCGAATCCGACGCAAAACTGACAGTTAATTGTAACGTTCAGAGCCTCTTAATGACGATGGAACACACAAATTGCGTCGCGATTCAATACATCGTCCTCCAGCCGACTTGTCTCCGAGGTAGTATTGCTGTCCCGGGCACCTTTTGGTCGTTCTCCTATGAGTCTAGTTTATCGAATCAGGCGCAAAACTGACAGTTAATTGTAACGTTCACAGCCTCTTAATGACGATGGAACACACAAATTGCGTCGCGATTCAATACATCGTCCTCCAGCCGACTTGTCTCCAAGGGTCTAGTGCTGCCTCGGGCACCTTATGGTCGTTCTCCTGTGAGTCTAGGTTTCGAATCCGACGCAAAACTGACAGTTAATTGTAACGTTCAGAGCCTCTTAATGACGATGGAACACACAAATTGCGTCGCGATTCAATACATCGTCCTCCAGCCGACTTGTCTCCTAGGGTCTATAGATGCCTCGGGCACCTTATCGTCGTTCTCCTGTGAGTTTAGTTTTTCGAATCCGACGCAAAACTGACAGTTAATTGAAATGTTCAGAGCCTGTTAATGACGATGGAACACACAAATTGCGTCGCGATTCAATACATCGTCCTCCAGCCGAATTGTCTCCGAGGTACTATTGCTGCCCCGGGCACCTTTTGGTCGTTCTCCTAGGAGTATAGTTTTTCGAATCCGGCGCAAAACTGACAGTTAATTGTAACGTTCAGAGCCTCTTAATGACGATGGAACACACAAATTGCGTCGCGATTCAATACATCGTCCTCCAGCCGACTTGTCTCCAAGGGTCTAGTGCTGCCTCGGGCACCTCATGGTCGTTCTCCTGTGAGTCTAGATTTTCGAATCCGACGCAAAACTGACAGTTAATTGTAACGTTCAGAGCCTCTTAATGACGATGGAACACACAAATTGCGTCGCGATTCAATACATCGTCCTCCAGCCGACTTGTCTCCTAGGGTCTATAGATGCCTCGGGCACCTTATCGTCGTTCTCCTGTGAGTTTAGTTTTTCGAATCCGACGCAAAACTGACAGTTAATTGAAATGTTCAGAGCCTGTTAATGACGATGGAACACACAAATTGCGTCGCGATTCAATACATCGTCCTCCAGCCGAATTGTCTCCGAGGTACTATTGCTGCCCCGGGCACCTTTTGGTCGTTCTCCTAGGAGTATAGTTTTTCGAATCCGGCGCAAAACTGACAGTTAATTGTAACGTTCAGAGCCTCTTAATGACGATGGAACACACAAATTGCGTCGCGATTCAATACATCGTCCTCCAGCCGACTTGTCTCCAAGGGTCTAGTGCTGCCTCGGGCACCTCATGGTCGTTCTCCTGTGAGTCTAGATTTTCGAATCCGACGCAAAACTGACAGTTAATTGTAACGTTCAGAGCCTGTTAATGACGATGGAACACACAAATTGCGTCGCGATTCAATACATCGTCCTCCAGCCGACTTGTCTCCAAGGGTCTAGCGCTGCCTCGGGCACCTTATGGTCGTTCTCCTGTGAGTCTATTTTTCCGAAAACGACGCAAAACTGACAGTTAATTGTAACGTTCAGAGCCTGATAATGACGATGGAACACACAATTTGCGTCGCGATTCAATACATCGTCCTCCAGCTGACTTGTCTCCGAGGTAGTATTGCTGTCCCGGGCACCTTTTGGTCGTTCTCCTATGAGTCTAGTTTTTCGAATCCGGCGCAAAACTGACAGTTAATTGTAACGTTCAGAGCCTCTTAATGACGATGGAACACACAAATTGCGTCGCGATTCAATACATCGTCCTCCAGCCGACTTGTCTCCAAGGGTCTAGTGCTGCCTCGGGCACCTCATGGTCGTTCTCCTGTGAGTCTAGATTTTCGAATCCGACGCAAAACTGACAGTTAATTGTAACGTTCAGAGCCTCTTAATGACGATGAAACACACAAATTGCGTCGCGATTCAATACATCGTCCTCCAGCCGACTTGTCTCCAAGGGTCTAGCGCTGCCTCGGGCACCTTATGGTCGTTCTCCTGTGAGTCTATTTTTCCGAAAACGACGCAAAACTGACAGTTAATTGTAACGTTCAGAGCCTGATAATGACGATGGAACACACAATTTGCGTCGCGATTCAATACATCGTCCTCCAGCTGACTTGTCTCCGAGGTAGTATTGCTGTCCCGGGCACCTTTTGGTCGTTCTCCTATGAGTCTAGTTTATCGAATCAGGCGCAAAACTGACAGTTAATTGTAACGTTCAGAGCCTCTTAATGACGATGGAACACACAAATTGCGTCGCGATTCAATACTTCGTCCTCCAGCCGACTTGTCTCCAAGCGTCTAGTGCTGCCTCGGGCACACCATGGTCGTTCTTCTGTGAGTCTAGATTTTCGAATCCGACGCAAAACTGACAGTTATTTGTAACGTTCTGAGCCTGATAATGACGATGGAACACACAATTTTCGTCGCGATTCAATACATCGTCCTCCAGCCGAATTGTCTCCGAGGTACTATTGCTGCCCCGGGCACCTTTTGGTCGTTCTCCTAGGAGTATAGTTTTTCGAATCCGGCGCAAAACTGACAGTTAATTGTAACGTTCAGAGCCTCTTAATGACGATGGAACACACAAAATGCGTCGCGATTCAATACATCGTCCTCCAGCCGACTTGTCTCCAAGGGTCTAGTGCTGCCTCGGGCACGTTATGGTCGTTCTCCTGTGAGTCTTGTTTTCCGAAAACGACGCAAAACTGACAGTTAATTGTAACGTTCAGAGCCTGATAATGACGATGGAACACACAATTAGCGTCGCGATTCAATACATCGTCCTCCAGCCGACTTGTCTCCGAGGTAGTATTGCTGTCCCGGGCACCTTTTGGTCGTTCTCCTATGAGTCTAGTTTATCGAATCAGGGGCAAAACTGACAGTTAATTGTAACGTTCAGAGCCTCTTAATGACGAT
Source organism: Schistocerca nitens (assembly GCF_023898315.1). Taxonomy (NCBI): domain Eukaryota; kingdom Metazoa; phylum Arthropoda; class Insecta; order Orthoptera; family Acrididae; genus Schistocerca; species Schistocerca nitens. Next base: position 233,637,234 of record NC_064623.1, on the reverse strand, counting down.
GGAACACACAAATTGCGTCGCGATTCAATACATCGTCCTCCAGCGGAATTGTCTCCGAGGTACTATTGCTGCCCCGGGCACCTTTTGGTCGTTCTCCTAGGAGTATAGTTTTTCGAATCCGGCGCAAAACTGACAGCTAATTGTAACGTTCACAGCCTCTTAATGACGATGGAACACACAAATTGCGTCGCGATTCAATACATCGTCCTCCAGCCGACTTGTCTCCAAGGGTCTAGTGCTGCCTCGGGCACCTCATGGTCGTTCTCCTGTGAGTCTAGATTTTCGAATCCGACGCAAAACTGACAGTTAATTGTAACGTTCAGAGCCTCTTAATGACGATGGAACACACAAATTGCGTCGCGATTCAATACATCGTCCTCCAGCCGACTTGTCTCTCACAGTCTAATGCTGCCTCGGGCACCTTATGGTCGTTCTCCTGTGAGTCTAGATTTTCGAATCCGACGCAAAACTGACAATTGTAACGTTCAGAGCCTCTTAATGACGATGGAACACACAAATTGCGTTGCGATTCAATACATCGTCCTCCAGCCGACTTGTCTCCAAGAGTCTATAGCTGCCTCGGGCACCTTATCGTCGTTCTCATGTGAGTTTAGTTTTTCGAATCCGACGCAAAACTGACAGTTAATAGTAACGTTCAGAGGCTGTTAATGACGATGGAACACACAAATTGCGTCGCGATTCAATACATCGTCCTCCAGCCGAATTGTCTCCGAGGTACTATTGCTGCCCCGGGCACCTTTTGGTCGTTCTCCTAGGAGTATGGTTTTTCGAATCCGATGCAAAACTGACAGTTAATTATTACGTTCAGAGCCTCTTAATGACGAGGGAACACACAAATTGCGTCGCGATTCAATACATCGTCCTCCAGCCGACTTGTCTCCAAGGGTCTAGTGCTGCCTCGGGCACCTTATGGTCGTTCTCCTGTGAGTCTAGATTTTCGAATCCGACGCAAAACTGACAGTTAATTGTAACGTTCAGAGCCTCTTAATGACGATGGAACACACAAATTGCGTCGCGATTCAATACATCGTTCTCCAGCCGACTTGTCTCCAAGGGTCTAGCGCTGCCTCGGGCACCTTATGGTCGTTCTCCTGTGAGTCTAGTTTTCCGAAAACGATGCAAAACTGACAGTTAATTGTAACGTTCAGAGCCTGATAATGACGATGGAACACACAATTTGCGTCGCGATTCAATACATCGTCCTCCAGCTGACTTGTCTCCGAGGTAGTATTGCTGTCCCGGGCACCTTTTGGTCGTTCTCCTATGAGTCTAGTTTATCGAATCAGGCGAAAAACTGACAGTTAATTGTAACGTTCAGAGCCTCTTAATGACGATGGAACACACAAATTGCGTCGCGATTCAATACTTCGTCCTCCAGCCGACTTGTCTCCAAGCGTCTAGTGCTGCCTCGGGCACCTCATGGTCGTTCTTCTGTGAGTCTAGATTTTCGAATCCGACACAAAACTGACAGTTATTTGTAACGTTCTGAGCCTGATAATGACGATGGAACACAATTTTCGTCGCGATTCAATACATCGTCCTCCAGCCGAATTGTCTCCGAGGTACTATTGCTGCCCCGGGCACCTTTTGGTCGTTCTCCTAGGAGTATAGTTTTTCGAATCCGGCGCAAAACTGACAGTTAATTGTAACGTTCAGAGCCTCTTAATGACGATGGAACACACAAATTGCGTCGCGAGTCAATACATCGTCCTCCAGCCGACTTGTCTCCAAGGGTCTAGTGCAGCCTCGGGCACGTTATGGTCGTTCTCCTGTGAGTCTTGTTTTCCGAAAACGACGCAAAACTGACAGTTAATTGTAACGTTCAGCGCCTGATAATGACGATGGAACACACAATTTGCGTCGCGATTCAATACATCGTCCTCCAGCCGACTTGTCTCCGAGGTAGTATTGCTGTCCCGGGCACCTTTTGGTCGTTCTCCTATGAGTCTAATTTATCGAATCAGGCGCAAAACTGACAGTTAATTGTAACGTTCAGAGCCTCTAAATGACGATGAAACACACAAATTGCGTCGCGATTCAATACATCGTCCTCCAGCCGAATTGTCTCCGAGGTACTATTGCTGCCCCGGGCACCTTTTGGTCGTTCTCCTAGGAGTATAGTTTTTCGAATCCGGCGCAAAACTGACAGTTAATTGTAACGTTCACAGCCTCTTAATGACGATGGAACACACAAATTGCGTCGCGATTCAATACATCGTCCTCCAGCCGACTTGTCTCCAAGGGTCTAGTGCTGCCTCGGGCACCTTATGGTCGTTCTCCTGTGAGTCTAGATTTTCGAATCCGACGCAAAACTGACAGTTAATTGTAACGTTCAGAGCCTCTTAATGACGATGGAACACACAAATTGCGTCGCGATTCAATACATCGTCCTCCAGCCGACTTGTCTCCAAGGGTCTATAGATGCCTCGGGCACCTTATCGTCGTTCTCCTGTGAGTTTAGTTTTTCGAATCCGACGCAAAACTGACAGTTAATTGTAATGTTCAGAGCCTGTTAATGACGATGGAACACACAAAGTGCGTCGCGATTCCATACATCGTCCTCCAGCCGACTTGTCTCCAAGGGTCTAGTGCTGCCTCGGGCACCTCATGGTGGTTCTCCTGTGAGTCTAGATTTTCGAATCCGACGCAAAACAGACAGTTAATTGTAACGTTCAGAGCCTCTTAATGACGATGGAACACACAAATTGCGTCGCGATTCAATACATCGTCCTCCAGCCGACTTGTCTCCAAGGGTCTAGTGCTGCCTCGGGCACCTCATGGTGGTTCTCCTGTGAGTCTAGATTTTCGAATCCGACGCAAAACTGACAGTTAATTGTAACGTTCATAATCTCTTAATGACGATGGAACACACAAATTGCGTCGCGATTCAATACATCGTCCTCCAGCCGACTTGTCTCCAAGAGTCTAGTGCTGCCTCGGGCACCTTATGGTCGTTCTCCTGTGAGTCTAGATTTTCGAATCCGACGCAAAACTGACAGTTAATTGTAACGTTCAGAGCCTCTTAATGACGATGGAGCACACAAATTGCGTCGCGATTCAATACATCGTCCTCCAGCCGACTTGTCTCCAAGGGTCTATAGCTGCCTCGGGCACCTAATCGTCGTTCTCCTGTGAGTTTAGTTTTTCGAATCCTACGCAAAACTGACAGTTAATAGTAACGTTCAGAGCCTGTTAATGACGATGGAACACACAAATTGCGTCGCGATTCCATACATCGTCCTCCAGCCGAATTGTCTCCGAGGTTCTGTTGCTGCCCCGGGCACCTTTTGGTCGTTCTCCTAGGAGTATAGTTTTTCGAATCCGGCGCAAAACTGACATTTAATTGTAACGTTCAGAGCCTCTTAATGACGATGGAACACACAAATTGCGTCGCGATTCAATACATCGTCCTCCAGCCGACTTGTCTCCAAGGGTCTAGTGCTGCCTCGGGCACCTCATGGTCGTTCTCCTGTGAGTCTAGATTTTCGAATCCGACGCAAAACTGACAGTTAATTGTAACGTTCAGAGCCTCTTAATGACGATGGAACACACAAATTGCGTCGCAATTCAATACATCGTCCTCCAGCCGACTTGTCTCTCAGAGTCTAGTGCTGCCTCGGGCACCTTATGGTCGTTCTCCTGTGAGTCTAGATTTTCGAATCCGACGCAAAACTGACAGTTAATTGTAACGTTCAGAGCCTCTTAATGACGATGGAACACACAAATTGCATCGCGATTCAATACATCGTCCTCCAGCCGAATTGTCTCCAAGAGTCTATAGCTGCCTCGGGCACCTTATCGTCGTTCTCATGTGAGTTTAGTTTTTCGAATCCGACGCAAAACTGACAGTTAATAGTAACGTTCAGAGCCTCTTAATGACGATGGAACACACAAATTGCGTCGCGATTCAATACATCGTCCAGCAGCCGAATTGTCTCCGAGGTACTATTGCTGCCCCGGGCACCTTTTGGTCGTTCTCCTAGGAGTATAGTTTTTCGAATCCGATGCAAAACTGACAGTTAATTGTAACGTTCGGAGCCTCTTAATGACGATGGAACACACAAATTGCGTCGCGATTCAATACATCGTCCTCCAGCCGACTTTTCTCCAAGGGTCTAGCGCTGCCTCGGGCATCTTATGGTCGTTCTCCTGTGAGTCTAGTTTTCCGAAAAAGACGCAAAACTGACAGTTAATTGTAACGTTCAGAGCCTGATAATGACGATGGAACACACAATTTTCGTCGCGATTCAATACATCGTCCTCCAGCCGACTTGTCTCCAAGGTAGTATTGCTGTCCCGGGCACCTTTTGGTCGTTCTCCTAGGAGTATAGTTTTTCGAATCCGGCGCAAAACTGACAGTTAATTGTAACGTTCAGAGCCTCTTAATGACGATGGAACACACAAATTGCGTCGCGATTCAATACATCGTCCTCCAGCCGACTTGTCTCCAAGGGTCTAGTGCTGCCTCGGGCACCTCATGGTGGTTCTCCTGTTAGTCTAGATTTTCGAATCCGACGCAAAACTGACAGTTAATTGTAACGTTCATAATCTCTTAATGACGATGGAACACACAAATTGCGTCGCGATTCAATACATCGTCCTCCAGCCCACTTGTCTCCAAGAGTCTAGTGCTGCCTCGGGCACCTTATGGTCGTTCTCCTGTGAGTCTAGATTTTCGAATCCGACGCAAAACTGACAGTTAATTGTAACGTTCAGAGCCTCTTAATGACGATGGAACACACAAATTGCGTCGCGATTCAATACATCGTCCTCCAGCCGACTTGTCTCCAAGGGTCTATAGCTGCCTCGGGCACCTAATCGTCGTTCTCCTGTGAGTTTAGTTTTTCGAATCCTACGCAAAACTGACAGTTAATAGTAACGTTCAGAGCCTGTTAATGACGATGGAACACACAAATTGCGTCGCGATTCCATACATCGTCCTCCAGCCGAATTGTCTCCGAGGTTCTGTTGCTGCCCCGGGCACCTTTTGGTCGTTCTCCTAGGAGTATAGTTTTTCGAATCCGGCGCAAAACTGACAGTTAATTGTAACGTTCAGGGCCTCTCAATGACGATGGAACACACAAATTGCGTCGCGATTCAATACATCGTCCTCCAGCCGACTTGTCTCCAAGGGTCTGGTGCTGCCTCGGGCACCTTTTGGTCGTTCTCCTGTGAGTCTAGATTTTCGAATCCGGCGCAAAACTGACAGTTAATTGTAACGTTCAGAGCCTCTTAATGACGATGGAACACACAAATTGCGTCGCGATTCAATACATCGTCCTCCAGCCGACTTGTCTCCGAGGTAGTATTGCTGTCCCGGGCACCTTTTGGTCGTTCTGCTATGAGTCTAGTTTATCGAATCAGGCGCAAAACTGACAGTTAATAGTAACGTTCAGAGCATGTTAATGACGATGGAACACACAAATTGCGTCGCGATTCAATACATCGTCCTCCAGCCGAATTGTCTCCGTGGTACTATTGCTGCCCCGGGCACCTTTTGGTCGTTCTCCTAGGAGTATAGTTTTTCGAATCCGGCGCAAAACTGACAGTTAATTGTAACGTTCAGAGCCTCTTAATGACGATGGAACACACAAATTGCGTCGCGATTCAATACATCGTCCTCCAGCCGACTTGTCTCCAAGGGTCTAGTGCTGCCTCGGGCACCTTATGGTCGTTCTCCTGTGAGTCTTATTTTCCGAAAACGACTCAAAACTGACAGTTAATTGTAACGTTCAGAGCCTGATAATGACGATGGAACACACAATTTGCGTCGCGATTCAATACATCGTCCTCCAGCCGACTTGTCTCCGAGGTACTATTGCTGCACCGAGCACCTTTTGGTCGTTCTCCTAGGAGTATAGTTTTTCGAATCCGGCGCAAAACTGACAGTTAATTGTAACGTTCAGAGCCTCTTAATGACGATGGAACACACAAATTGCGTCGCGATTCAATACATCGTCCTCCAGCCGACTTGTCTCCAATGGTCTAGTGCTGCCTCGGGCACCTCATGGTCGTTCTCCTGTGAGTCTAGATTTTCGAATCCGACGCAAAATCTGACAGTTAATTGTAACGTTCAGAGCCTCTTAATGACGATGGAACACTCAAATTGCGTCGCGATTCAATACATCGTCCTCCAGCCGACTTGTCTCCAAGAGTCTAGTGCTGCCTCGGGCACCTTATGGTCGTTCTCCTGTGAGTCTAGATTTTCGAATCCGACGCAAAACTGACAGTTAATTGTAACGTTCAGAGCCTCTTAATGACGATGGAACACACAAATTGCGTCGCGATTCAATACATCGTCCTCCAGCCGACTTGTCTCCAAGGGTCTATAGCTGCCTCGGGCACCTTATCGTCGTTCTCCTGTGAGTTTAGTTTTTTGAATCCGACGCAAAACTGACAGTTAATAGTAACGTTCAGAGCCTGTTAATGACGATGGAACACACAAATTGCGTCGCGATTCAATACATCGTCCTCCAGCCGAATTGTCTCCGAGGTACTATTGCTGCCCCGGGCACCTTTTGGTCATTCTCCTAGGAGTTTAGTTTTTCGAATCCGACGCAAAACTGACAGTTAATTGTAACGTTCAGAGCCTCTTAATGACGATGGAACACACAAATTGCGTCGCGATTCAATACATCGTCCTCCAGCCGACTTGTCTCCAAGGGCCTAGTGCTGCCTCGGGCACCTTATGGTCGTTCTTCTGTGAGTCTAGATTTTCGAATCCGACGCAAAACTGAGAGTTAATTGTAACGTTCTGAGCCTGATAATGACGATGGAACACACAATTTTCGTCGCGATTCAATACATCGTCCTCCAGCCGAATTGTCTCCGAGGTACTATTGCTGCCCCGGGCACCTTTTGGTCGTTCTCCTAGGAGTATAGTTTTTCGAATCCGGCGCAAAACTGACAGTTAATTGTAACGTTCAGAGCCTCTTAATGACGATGGAACACACAAATTGCGTCGCGATTCAATACATCGTCCTCCAGCCGACTTGTCTCCAAGGGTCTAGTGCTGCCTCGGGCACCTTATGGTTGTTCTCCTGGGAGTCTAGATTTTCGAATCCGACGCAAAACTGACAGTTAATTCTAACGTTCAGAGCCTCTTAATGACGATGGAACACACAAATTGCGTCGCGATTCAATACATCGTCCTCCAGCCGACTTTTCTCCAAGGGTCTAGCGCTGCCTCGGGCATCTTATGGTCGTTCTCCTGTGAGTCTAGTTTTCCGAAAAAGACGCAAAACTGACAGTTAATTGTAACGTTCAGAGCCTGATAATGACGATGGAACATATAAATTGCGTCGCGATTCAATACATCGTCCTCCAGCCGACTTGTCTCCAAGAGTCTAGTGCTGCCTCGGGCACCTTATGGTCGTTCTCCTGTGAGTCTAGTTTTTCGAATCCGGCGCAAAACTGACAGTTAATTGTAACGTTCAGAGCCTCTTAATGACGATGGAACACACAAATTGCGTCGCGATTCAATACATCGTCCTCCAGCCGACTTGTCTCCAAGGGTCTAGTGCTGCCTCGGGCACCTCATGGTGGTTCTCCTGTGAGTCTAGATTTTCGAATCCGACGCAAAACTGACAGTTAATTGTAACGTTCATAATCTCTTAATGACGATGGAACACACAAATTGCGTCGCGATTCAATACATCGTCCTCCAGCCGACTTGTCTCCAAGAGTCTAGTGCTGCCTCGGGCACCTTATGGTCGTTCTCCTGTGAGTCTAGATTTTCGAATCCGACGCAAAACTGACAGTTAATTGTAACGTTCAGAGCCTCTTAATGACGATGGAGCACACAAATTGCGTCGCGATTCAATACATCGTCCTCCAGCCGACTTGTCTCCAAGGGTCTATAGCTGCCTCGGGCACCTAATCGTCGTTCTCCTGTGAGTTTAGTTTTTCGAATCCTACGCAAAACTGACAGTTAATAGTAACGTTCAGAGCCTGTTAATGACGATGGAACACACAAATTGCGTCGCGATTCCATACATCGTCCTCCAGCCGAATTGTCTCCGAGGTTCTGTTGCTGCCCCGGGCACCTTTTGGTCGTTCTCCTAGGAGTATAGTTTTTCGAATCCGGCGCAAAACTGACAGTTAATTGTAACGTTCAGAGCCTCTTAATGACGATGGAACACACAAATTGCGTCGCGATTCAATACATCGTCCTCCAGCCGACTTGTCTCCAAGGGTCTAGTGCTGCCTCGGGCACCTCATGGTCGTTCTCCTGTGAGTCTAGATTTTCGAATCCGACGCAAAACTGACAGTTAATTGTAACGTTCAGAGCCTCTTAATGACGATGGAACACACAAATTGCGTCGCAATTCAATACATCGTCCTCCAGCCGACTTGTCTCTCAGAGTCTAGTGCTGCCTCGGGCACCTTATGGTCGTTCTCCTGTGAGTCTAGATTTTCGAATCCGACGCAAAACTGACAGTTAATTCTAACGTTCAGAGCCTCTTAATGACGATGGAACACACAAATTGCATCGCGATTCAATACATCGTCCTCCAGCCGAATTGTCTCCAAGAGTCTATAGCTGCCTCGGGCACCTTATCGTCGTTCTCATGTGAGTTTAGTTTTTCGAATCCGACGCAAAACTGACAGTTAATAGTAACGTTCGGAGCCTCTTAATGACGATGGAACACACAAATTGCGTCGCGATTCAATACATCGTCCAGCAGCCGAATTGTCTCCGAGGTACTATTGCTGCCCCGGGCACCTTTTGGTCGTTCTCCTAGGAGTATAGTTTTTCGAATCCGATGCAAAACTGACAGTTAATTGTAACGTTCGGAGCCTCTTAATGACGATGGAACACACAAATTGCGTCGCGATTCAATACATCGTCCTCCAGCCGACTTTTCTCCAAGGGTCTAGCGCTGCCTCGGGCATCTTATGGTCGTTCTCCTGTGAGTCTAGTTTTCCGAAAAAGACGCAAAACTGACAGTTAATTGTAACGTTCAGAGCCTGATAATGACGATGGAACACACAATTTTCGTCGCGATTCAATACATCGTCCTCCAGCCGACTTGTCTCCGAGGTAGTATTGCTGTCCCGGGCATCTTTTGGTCGTTCTCCTAGGAGTATAGTTTTTCGAATCCGGCGCAAAACTGACAGTTAATTGTAACGTTCAGAGCCTCTTAATGACGATGGAACACACAAATTGCGTCGCGATTCAATACATCGTCCTCCAGCCGACTTGTCTCCAAGGGTCTAGTGCTGCCTCGGGCACCTCATGGTGGTTCTCCTGTTAGTCTAGATTTTCGAATCCGACGCAAAACTGACAGTTAATTGTAACGTTCATAATCTCTTAATGACGATGGAACACACAAATTGCGTCGCGATTCAATACATCGTCCTCCAGCCCACTTGTCTCCAAGAGTCTAGTGCTGCCTCGGGCACCTTATGGTCGTTCTCCTGTGAGTCTAGATTTTCGAATCCGACGCAAAACTGACAGTTAATTGTAACGTTCAGAGCCTCTTAATGACGATGGAACACACAAATTGCGTCGCGATTCAATACATCGTCCTCCAGCCGACTTGTCTCCAAGGGTCTATAGCTGCCTCGGGCACCTAATCGTCGTTCTCCTGTGAGTTTAGTTTTTCGAATCCTACGCAAAACTGACAGTTAATAGTAACGTTCAGAGCCTGTTAATGACGATGGAACACACAAATTGCGTCGCGATTCCATACATCGTCCTCCAGCCGAATTGTCTCCGAGGTTCTGTTGCTGCCCCGGGCACCTTTTGGTCGTTCTCCTAGGAGTATAGTTTTTCGAATCCGGCGCAAAACTGACAGTTAATTGTAACGTTCAGGGCCTCTCAATGACGATGGAACACACAAATTGCGTCGCGATTCAATACATCGTCCTCCAGCCGACTTGTCTCCAAGGGTCTGGTGCTGCCTCGGGCACCTTTTGGTCGTTCTCCTGTGAGTCTAGATTTTCGAATCCGGCGCAAAACTGACAGTTAATTGTAACGTTCAGAGCCTCTTAATGACGATGGAACACACAAATTGCGTCGCGATTCAATACATCGTCCTCCAGCCGACTTGTCTCCAAGGGTCTAGTGGTGCCTCGGGCACCTAATGGTCGTTCTGCTGTGAGTCTAGAGTTTCGAATCCGACGCAAAACTGACAGTTAATTGTAACGTTCAGAGCCTCTTAATGACGATGGAACACACAAATTGCGTCGCGATTCAATACATCGTCCTCCAGCCGACTTGTCTCCAAGGGTCTATAGCTGCCTCGGGCACCTTATCGTCGTTCTCCTGTGAGTTTAGTTTTTTGAATCCGACGCAAAACTGACAGTTAATAGTAACGTTCAGAGCCTGTTAATGACGATGGAACACACAAATTGCGTCGCGATTCAATACATCGTCCTCCAGCCGAATTGTCTCCGAGGTACTATTGCTGCCCCGGGCACCTTTTGGTCATTCTCCTAGGAGTTTAGTTTTTCGAATCCGACGCAAAACTGACAGTTAATTGTAACGTTCAGAGCCTCTTAATGACGATGGAACACACAAATTGCGTCGCGATTCAATACATCGTCCTCCAGCCGACTTGTCTCCAAGGGCCTAGTGCTGCCTCGGGCACCTTATGGTCGTTCTTCTGTGAGTCTAGATTTTCGAATCCGACGCAAAACTGAGAGTTAATTGTAACGTTCTGAGCCTGATAATGACGATGGAACACACAATTTTCGTCGCGATTCAATACATCGTCCTCCAGCCGAATTGTCTCCGAGGTACTATTGCTGCCCCGGGCACCTTTTGGTCGTTCTCCTAGGAGTATAGTTTTTCGAATCCGGCGCAAAACTGACAGTTAATTGTAACGTTCAGAGCCTGTTAATGACGATGGAACACACAAATTGCGTCGCGATTCAATACATCGTCCTCCAGCCGACTTGTCTCCAAGGGCCTAGTGCTGCCTCGGGCACCTTATGGTTGTTCTCCTGGGAGTCTAGATTTTCGAATCCGACGCAAAACTGACACTTAATTCTAACGTTCAGAGCCTCTTAATGACGATGGAACACACAAATTGCGTCGCGATTCAATACATCGTCCTCCAGCCGACTTTTCTCCAAGGGTCTAGCGCTGCCTCGGGCATCTTATGGTCGTTCTCCTGTGAGTCTAGTTTTCCGAAAAAGACGCAAAACTGACAGTTAATTGTAACGTTCAGAGCCTGATAATGACGATGGAACATATAAATTGCGTCGCGATTCAATACATCGTCCTCCAGCCGACTTGTCTCCAAGAGTCTAGTGCTGCCTCGGGCACCTTATGGTCGTTCTCCTGTGAGTCTAGTTTTTCGAATCCGGCGCAAAACTGACAGTTAATTGTAACGTTCAGAGCCTCTTAATGACGATGGAACACACAAATTGCGTCGCGATTCAATACATCGTCCTCCAGCCGACTTGTCTCCAAGGGTCTAGTGCTGCCTCGGGCACCTCATGGTGGTTCTCCTGTGAGTCTAGATTTTCGAATCCGACGCAAAACTGACAATTGTAACGTTCATAATCTCTTAATGACGATGGAACACACAAATTGCGTCGCGATTCAATACATCGTCCTCCAGCCGACTTGTCTCCAAGAGTCTAGTGCTGCCTCTGGCACCTTATGGTCGTTCTCCTGTGAGTCTACATTTTCGAATCCGACGCAAAACTGACAGTTAATTGTAACGTTCAGAGCCTCTTAATGACGATGGAACACACAAATTGCGTCGCGATTCAATACATCGTCCTCCAGCCAACTTGTCTCCAAGGGTCTATAGCTGCCTCGGGCACCTAATCGTCGTTCTCCTGTGAGTTTAGTTTTTCGAATCCGACGCAAAACTGACAGTTAATAGTAACGTTCAGAGCCTTTTAATGACGATGGAACACACAAATTGCGTCGCGATTCCATACATCGTCCTCCAGCCGAATTGTCTCCGAGGTTCTGTTGCTGCCCCGGGCACCTTTTGGTCGTTCTCCTAGGAGTATAGTTTTTCGAATCCGGCGCAAAACTGACAGTTAATTGTAACGTTCAGAGCCTCTTAATGACGATGGAACACACAAATTGCGTCGCGATTCAATACATCGTCCTCCAGCCGACTTGTCTCCAAGGGTCTAGTGCTGCCTCGGGCACCTCATGGTCGTTCTCCTGTGAGTCTAGATTTTCGAACCCGACGCAAAACTGACAGTTAATTGTAACGTTCAGAGCCTCTTAATGACGATGGAACACACAAATTGCGTCGCGATTCAATACATCGTCCTCCAGCCGACTTGTCTCTCAGAGTCTAGTGCTGCCTCGGGCACCTTATGGTCGTTCTCCTGTGAGTCTAGATTTTCGAATCGGACGCAAAACTGACAGTTAATTGTAACGTTCAGAGCCTCTTAATGACGATGGAACACACAAATTGCGTCGCGATTCAATACATCGTCCTCCAGCCGAATTGTCTCCGAGGTACTATTGCTGCCCCGGGCACCTTTTGGTCGTTCTCCTAGGAGTATAGTTTTTCGAATCCGGCGCAAAACTGACAGTTAATTGTAACGTTCAGAGCCTCTTAATGACGATGGAACACACAAATTGCGTCGCGATTCAATACATCGTCCTCCAGCCGACTTGTCTCCAAGGGTCTATAGCTGCCTCGGGCACCTAATCGTCGTTCTCCTGTGAGTTTATTTTTTCGAATCCTACGCAAAACTGACAGTTAATAGTAACGTTCAGAGCCTGTTAATGACGATGGAACACACAAATTGCGTCGCGATTCCATACATCGTCCTCCAGCCGAATTGTCTCCGAGGTTCTGTTGCTGCCCCGGGCACCTTTTGGTCGTTCTCCTAGGAGTATAGTTTTTCGAATCCGGCGCAAAACTGACAGTTAATTGTAACGTTCAGGGCCTCTCAATGACGATGGAACACACAAATTGCGTCGCGATTCAATACATCGTCCTCCAGCCGACTTGTCTCCAAGGGTCTGGTGCTGCCTCGGGCACCTTTTGGTCGTTCTCCTGTGAGTCTAGATTTTCGAATCCGGCGCAAAACTGACAGTTAATTGTAACGTTCAGAGCCTCTTAATGACGATGGAACACACAAATTGCGTCGCGATTCAATACATCGTCCTCCAGCCGACTTGTCTCCAAGGGTCTAGTGGTGCCTCGGGCACCTAATGGTCGTTCTGCTGTGAGTCTAGAGTTTCGAATCCGACGCAAAACTGACAGTTAATTGTAACGTTCAGAGCCTCTTAATGACGATGGAACACACAAATTGCGTCGCGATTCAATACATCGTCCTCCAGCCGACTTGTCTCCGAGGTAGTATTGCTGTCCCGGGCACCTTTTGGTCGTTCTGCTATGAGTCTAGTTTATCGAATCAGGCGCAAAACTGACAGTTAATAGTAACGTTCAGAGCCTGTTAATGACGATGGAACACACAAATTGCGTCGCGATTCAATACATCGTCCTCCAGCCGAATTGTCTCCGAGGTACTATTGCTGCCCCGGGCACCTTTTGGTCGTTCTCCTAGGAGTATAGTTTTTCGAATCCGGCGCAAAACTGACAGTTAATTGTAACGTTCAGAGCCTCTTAATGACGATGGAACACACAAATTGCGTCGCGATTCAATACATCGTCCTCCAGCCGACTTGTCTCCAATCGTCTAGTGCTGCCTCGGGCACCTCATGGTCGTTCTCCTGTGAGTCTAGATTTTCGAATCCGACGCAAAATCTGACAGTTAATTGTAACGTTCAGAGCCTCTTAATGACGATGGAACACTCAAATTGCGTCGCGATTCAATACATCGTCCTCCAGCCGACTTGTCTCCAAGAGTCTAGTGCTGCCTCGGGCACCTTATGGTCGTTCTCCTGTGAGTCTAGATTTTCGAATCCGACGCAAAACTGACAGTTAATTGTAACGTTCAGAGCCTCTTAATGACGATGGAACACACAAATTGCGTCGCGATTCAATACATCGTCCTCCAGCCGACTTGTCTCCAAGGGTCTATAGCTGCCTCGGGCACCTTATCGTCGTTCTCCTGTGAGTTTAGTTTTTTGAATCCGACGCAAAACTGACAGTTAATAGTAACGTTCATAGCCTGTTAATGACGATGGAACACACAAATTGCGTCGCGATTCAATACATCGTCCTCCAGCCGAATTGTCTCCGAGGTACTATTGCTGCCCCGGGCACCTTTTGGTCATTCTCCAAGGAGTTTAGTTTTTCGAATCCGACGCAAAACTGACAGTTAATTGTAACGTTCAGAGCCTCTTAATGACGATGGAACACACAAATTGCGTCGCGATTCAATACTTCGTCCTCCAGCCGACTTGTCTCCAAGGGCCTAGTGCTGCCTCGGGCACCTTATGGTCGTTCTTCTGTGAGTCTAGATTTTCGAATCCGACGCAAAACTGACAGTTAATTGTAACGTTCTGAGCCTGATAATGACGATGGAACACACAATTTTCGTCGCGATTCAATACATCGTCCTCCAGCCGAATTGTCTCCGAGGTACTATTGCTGCCCCGGGCACCTTTTGGTCGTTCTCCTAGGAGTATAGTTTTTCGAATCCGGCGCAAAACTGACAGTTAATTGTAACGTTCAGAGCCTCTTAATGACGATGGAACACACAAATTGCGTCGCGATTCAATACATCGTCCTCCAGCCGACTTGTCTCCAAGGGTCTAGTGCTGCCTCGGGCACCTTATGGTTGTTCTCCTGTGAGTCTAGATTTTCGAATCCGACGCAAAACTGACAGTTAATTGTAACGTTCAGAGCCTCTTAATGACGATGGAACACACAAATTGCGTCGCGTTTCAATACATCGTCCTCCAGCCGACTTTTCTCCAAGGGTCTAGCGCTGCCTCGGGCATCTTATGGTCGTTCTCCTGTGAGTCTAGTTTTCCGAAAAAGACGCAAAACTGACAGTTAATTGTAACGTTCAGAGCCTGATAATGACGATGGAACATATAAATTGCGTCGCGATTCAATACATCGTCCTCCAGCCGACTTGTCTCCAAGAGTCTAGTGCTGCCTCGGGCACCTTATGGTCGTTCTCCTGTGAGTCTAGTTTTTCGAATCCGGCGCAAAACTGACAGTTAATTGTAACGTTCAGAGCCTCTTAATGACGATGGAACACACAAATTGCGTCGCGATTCAATACATCGTCCTCCAGCCGACTTGTCTCCAAGGGTCTAGTGCTGCCTCGGGCACCTCATGGTGGTTCTCCTGTGAGTCTAGATTTTCGAATCCGACGCAAAACTGACAATTGTAACGTTCATAATCTCTTAATGACGATGGAACACACAAATTGCGTCGCGATTCAATACATCGTCCTCCAGCCGACTTGTCTCCAAGAGTCTAGTGCTGCCTCGGGCACCTTATGGTCGTTCACCTGTGAGTCTAGATTTTCGAATCCGACGCAAAACTGACAGTTAATTGTAACGTTCAGAGCCTCTTAATGACGATGGAACACACAAATTGCGTCGCGATTCAATACATCGTCCTCCAGCCAATTTGTCTCCAAGGGTCTATAGCTGCCTCGGGCACCTAATCGTCGTTCTCCTGTGAGTTTAGTTTTTCGAATCCGACGCAAAACTGACAGTTAATAGTAACGTTCAGAGCCTGTTAATGACGATGGAACACACAAATTGCGTCGCGATTCCATACATCGTCCTCCAGCCGAATTGTCTCCGAGGTTCTGTTGCTGCCCCGGGCACCTTTTGGTCGTTCTCCTAGGAGTATAGTTTTTCGAATCCGGCGCAAAACTGACAGTTAATTGTAACGTTCAGAGCCTGTTAATGACGATGGAACACACAAATTGCGTCGCGATTCAATACATCGTCCTCCAGCCGACTTGTCTCCAAGGGTCTAGTGCTGCCTCGGGCACCTCATGGTCGTTCTCCTGTGAGTCTAGATTTTCGAACCCGACGCAAAACTGACAGTTAATTGTAACGTTCAGAGCCTCTTAATGACGATGGAACACACAAATTGCGTCGCGATTCAATACATCGTCCTCCAGCCGACTTGTCTCTCAGAGTCTAGTGCTGCCTCGGGCACCTTATGGTCGTTCTCCTGTGAGTCTAGATTTTCGAATCCGACGCAAAACTGACAGTTAATTGTAACGTTCAGAGCCTCTTAATGACGAAGGAACACACAAATTGCGTCGCGATTCAATACATCGTCCTCCAGCCGAATTGTCTCCGAGGTACTATTGCTGCCCCGGGCACCTTTTGGTCGTTCTCCTAGGAGTATAGTTTTTCGAATCCGGCGCAAAACTGACAGTTAATTGTAACGTTCAGAGCCTCTTAATGACGATGGAACACACAAATTGCGTCGCGATTCAATACATCGTCCTCCAGCCGACTTGTCTCCAAGGGTCTAGTGCTGCCTCGGGCACCTTATGGTTGTTCTCCTGTGAGTCTAGATTTTCGAATCCGACGCAAAACTGACAGTTAATTGTAACGTTCGGAGCCTCTTAATGACGATGGAACACACAAATTGCGTCGCGATTCAATACATCGTCCTCCAGCCGACTTTTCTCCAAGGGTCTAGCGCTGCCTCGGGCATCTTATGGTCGTTCTCCTGTGAGTCTAGTTTTCCGAAAAAGACGCAAAACTGACAGTTAATTGTAACGTTCAGAGCCTGATAATGACGATGGAACACACAATTTTCGTCGCGATTCAATACATCGTCCTCCAGCCGACTTGTCTCCGAGGTACTATTGCTGCCCCGGGCACCTTTTGGTCGCTCTCCTTGGAGTATAGTTTTTCGAATCCGGCGCAAAACTGACAGTTAATTGTAACGTTCAGAGCCTCTTAATGACGATGGAACACACAAATTGCGTCGCGATTCAATACATCGTCCTCCAGCCGACTTGTTTCCAAGGGTCTAGTGCTGCCTCGGGCACCTTATGGTTGTTCTCCTGTGAGTCTAGATTTTCGAATCCGACGCAAAACTGACAGTTAATTGTAACGTTCAGAGCCTCTTAATGACGATGGAACACACAAATTGCGTCGCGATTCAATACATCGTCCTCCAGCCGACTTTTCTCCAAGGGTCTAGCGCTGCCTCGGGCATCTTATGGTCGTTCTCCTGTGAGTCTAGTTTTCCGAAAAAGACGCAAAACTGACAGTTAATTGTAACGTTCAGAGCCTGATAATGACGATGGAACACACAAATTGCGTCGCGATTCAATACATCGTCCACCAGCCGACTTGTCTCCGAGGTAGTATTGCTGTCCCGGGCACCTTTTGGTCGTTCTCCTAGGAGTATAGTTTTTCGAATCCGGCGCAAAACTGACAGTTAATTGTAACGTTAAGAGCTTCTTAATGACGATGGAACACACAAATTGCGTCGCGATTCAATCCATCGTCCTCCAGCCGACTTGTCTCCAAGGGTCTAGTGCTGCCTCGGGCACCTCATGGTGGTTCTCCTGTGAGTCTAGATTTTCGAATCCGACGCAAAACTGACAGTTAATTGTAACGTTCATAATCTCTTAATGACGATGGAACACACAAATTGCGTCGCGATTCAATACATCGTCCTCCAGCCGACTTGTCTCCAAGAGTCTAGTGCTGCCTCGGGCACCTTATGGTCGTTCTCCTGTGAGTCTAGATTTTCGAATCCGACGCAAAACTGACAGTTAATTGTAACGTTCAGAGCCTCTTAATGACGATGGAACACACAAATTGCGTCGCGATTCAATACATCGTCCTCCAGCCGACTTGTCTCCAAGGGTCTATAGCTGCCTCGGGCACCTAATCGTCGTTCTGCTGTGAGTCTAGAGTTTCGAATCCGACGCAAAACTGACAGTTAATTGTAACGTTCAGAGCCTCTTAATGACGATGGAACACACAAATTGCGTCGCGATTCAATACATCGTCCTCCAGCCGACTTGTCTCCAAGGGTCTATAGCTGCCTCGGGCACCTAATCGTCGTTCTGCTGTGAGTCTAGAGTTTCGAATCCGACGCAAAACTGACAGTTAATTGTAACGTTCAGAGCCTCTTAATGACGATGGAACACACAAATTGCGTTGCGATTCAATACATCGTCCTCCAGCCGAATTGTCTCCGAGGTACTATTGCTGCCCCGGGCACCTTTTGGTCGTTCTCCTAGGAGTATAGTTTTTCGAATCCGGCGCAAAACTGACAGTTAATTGTAACGTTCAGAGCCTCTTAATGACGATGGAACACACAAATTGCGTCGCGATTCAATACATCGTCCTCCAGCCGACTTGTCTCCAAGGGTCTAGTGCTGCCTCGGGCACCTTATGGTCGTTCTCCTGTGAGTCTTATTTTCCGAAAACGACTCAAAACTGACAGTTAATTGTAACGTTCAGAGCCTGATAATGACGATGGAACACACAATTTGCGTCGCGATTCAATACATCGTCCTCCAGCCGACTTGTCTCCGAGGTACTATTGCTGCACCGAGCACCTTTTGGTCGTTCTCCTAGGAGTATAGTTTTTCGAATCCGGCGCAAAACTGACAGTTAATTGTAACGTTCAGAGCCTCTTAATGACGATGGAACACACAAATTGCGTCGCGATTCAATACATCGTCCTCCAGCCGACTTGTCTCCAATGGTCTAGTGCTGCCTCGGGCACCTCATGGTCGTTCTCCTGTGAGTCTAGATTTTCGAATCCGACGCAAAATCTGACAGTTAATTGTAACGTTCAGAGCCTCTTAATGACGATGGAACACTCAAATTGCGTCGCGATTCAATACATCGTCCTCCAGCCGACTTGTCTCCAAGAGTCTAGTGCTGCCTCGGGCACCTTATGGTCGTTCTCCTGTGAGTCTAGATTTTCGAATCCGACGCAAAACTGATAGTTAATTGTAACGTTCAGAGCCTCTTAATGACGATGGAACACACAAATTGCGTCGCGATTCAATACATCGTCCTCCAGCCGACTTGTCTCCAAGGGTCTATAGCTGCCTCGGGCACCTTATCGTCGTTCTCCTGTGAGTTTAGTTTTTTGATCCGAAGCAAAACTGACAGTTAATAGTAACGTTCAGAGCCTGATAATGACGATGGAACACACAAATTGCGTCGCGATTCAATACATCGTCCTCCAGCCGAATTGTCTCCGAGGTACTATTGCTGCCCCGGGCACCTTTTGGTCATTCTCCTAGGAGTTTAGTTTTTCGAATCCGACGCAAAACTGACAGTTAATTGTAACGTTTAGAGCCTCTTAATGACGATGGAACACACAAATTGCGTCGCGATTCAATACTTCGTCCTCCAGCCGACTTGTCTCCAAGGGCCTAGTGCTGCCACGGGCACCTTATGGTCGTTCTTCTGTGAGTCTAGATTTTCGAATCCGACGCAAAACTGACAGTTAATTGTAACGTTCTGAGCCTGATAATGACGATGGAACACACAACTTTCGTCGCGATTCAATACATCGTCCTCCAGCCGAATTGTCTCCGAGGTACTATTGCTGCCCCGGGCACCTTTTGGTCGTTCTCCTAGGAGTATAGTTTTTCGAATCCGGCGCAAAACTGACAGTTAATTGTAACGTTCAGAGCCTGTTAATGACGATGGAACACACAAATTGCGTCGCGATTCAATACATCGCTCTCCAGCCGACTTGTCTCCAAGGGTCTAGTGCTGCCTCGGGCACCTTATGGTTGTTCTCCTGTGAGTCTAGATTTTCGAATCCGACGCAAAACTGACAATTGTAACGTTCAGAGCCTCTTAATGACGATGGAACACACAAATTGCGTCGCGATTCAATACATCGTCCTCCAGCCGACTTTTCTCCAAGGGTCTAGCGCTGCCTCGGGCATCTTATGGTCGTTCTCCTGTGAGTCTAGTTTTCCGAAAAAGACGCAAAACTGACAGTTAATTGTAACGTTCAGAGCCTGTTAATGACGATGGAACACATAAATTGCGTCGCGATTCAATACATCGTCCTCCAGCCGACTTGTCTCCAAGAGTCTAGTGCTGCCTCGGGCACCTTATGGTCGTTCTCCTGTGAGTCTAGTTTTTCGAATCCGGCGCAAAACTGACAGTTAATTGTAACGTTCAGAGCCTCTTAATGACGATGGAACACACAAATTGCGTCGCGATTCAATACATCGTCCTCCAGCCGACTTGTCTCCAAGAGTCTAGTGCTGCCTCGGGCACCTCATGGTGGTTCTCCTGTGAGTCTAGATTTTCGAATCCGACGCAAAACTGACAGTTAATTGTAACGTTCATAATCTCTTAATGACGATGGAACACACAAATTGCGTCGCGATTCAATACATCTTCCTCCAGCCGACTTGTCTCCAAGAGTCTAGTGCTGCCTCGGGCACCTTGTGGTCGTTCTCCTGTGAGTCTAGATTTTCGAATCCGACGCAAAACTGACAGTTAATTGTAACGTTCAGAGCCTCTTAATGACGATGGAACACACAAATTGCGTCGCGATTCAATACATCGTCCTCCAGCCGACTTGTCTCCAAGGGTCTATAGCTGCCTCGGGCACCTAATCGTCGTTCTCCTGTGAGTTTAGTTTTTCGAATCCTACGCAAAACTGACAGTTAATAGTAACGTTCAGAGCCTGTTAATGACGATGGAACACACAAATTGCGTCGCGATTCCATACATCGTCCTCCAGCCGAATTGTCTCCGAGGTTCTGTTGCTGCCCCGGGCACCTTTTGGTCGTTCTCCTAGGAGTATAGTTTTTCGAATCCGGCGCAAAACTGACAGTTAATTGTAACGTTCAGAGCCTCTTAATGACGATGGAACACACAAATTGCGTCGCGATTCAATTCATCGTCCTCCAGCCGACTTGTCTCCAAGGGTCTAGTGCTGCCTCGGGCACCTCATGGTCGTTCTCCTGTGAGTCTAGATTTTCGAACCCGACGCAAAACTGACAGTTAATTGTAACGTTCAGAGCCTCTTAATGACGATGGAACACACAAATTGCGTCGCGATTCAATACATCGTCCTCCAGCCGACTTGTCTCTCAGAGTCTAGTGCTGCCTCGGGCACCTTATGGTCGTTCTCCTGTGAGTCTAGATTTTCGAATCCGACGCAAAACTGACAGTTAATTGAACGTTCAGAGCCTCTTAATGACGATGGAACACACAAATTGCGTCGCGATTCAATACATCGTCCTCCAGCCGAATTGTCTCCAAGAGTCTATAGCTGCCTCGGGCACCTTATCGTCGTTCTCATGTGAGTTTAGATTTTCGAATCCGACGCAAAACTGACAGTTAATAGTAACGTTCAGAGCCTCTTAATGACGATGGAACACACAAATTGCGTCGCGATTCAATACATCGTCCTCCAGCCGAATTGTCTCCGAGGTACTATTGCTGCCCCGGGCACCTTTTGGTCGTTCTCCTAGGAGTATAGTTTTTCGAATCCGATGCAAAACTGACAGTTAATTGTAACGTTCAGAGCCTCTTAATGACGATGGAACACACAAATTGCGTCGCGATTCAATACATCGTCCTCCAGCCGACTTGTCTCCAAGGGTCTAGTGCTGCCTCGGGCACCTTATGGTCGTTCTCCGGTGAGTCTAGATTTTCGAATCCGACGCAAAACTGACAGTTAATTGTAACGTTCTGAGCCTGATAATGACGATGGAACACACAATTTTCGTCGCGATTCAATACATCGTCATCCAGCCGAATTGTCTCCGAGGTACTATTGCTGCCCCGGGCACCTTTTGGTCGTTCTCCTAGGAGTATAGTTTTTCGAATCCGGCGCAAAACTGACAGTTAATTGTAACGTTCAGAGCCTCTTAATGACGATGGAACACACAAATTGCGTCGCGATTCAATACATCGTCCTCCAGCCGACTTGTCTCCAAGGGTCTAGTGCTGCCTCGGGCACCTTATGGTTGTTCTCCTGTGAGTCTAGATTTTCGAATCCGACGCAAAACTGACAGTTAATTGTAACGTTCAGAGCCTCTTAATGACGATGGAACACACAAATTGCGTCGCGATTCAATACATCGTCCTCCAGCCGACTTTTCTCCAAGGGTCTAGCGCTGCCTCGGGCATCTTATGGTCGTTCTCCTGTGAGTCTAGTTTTCCGAAAAAGACGCAAAACTGACAGTTAATTGTAACGTTCAGAGCCTGATAATGACGATGGAACACACAAATTGCGTCGCGATTCAATACATCGTCCACCAGCCGACTTGTCTCCGAGGTAGTATTGCTGTCCCGGGCACCTTTTGGTCGTTCTCCTAGGAGTATAGTTTTTCGAATCCGGCGCAAAACTGACAGTTAATTGTAACGTTCAGAGCCTCTTAATGACGATGGAACACACAAATTGCGTCGCGATTCAATACATCGTCCTCCAGCCGACTTGTCTCCAAGGGTCTAGTGCTGCCTCGGGCACCTCATGGTGGTTCTCCTGTGAGTCTAGATTTTCGAATCCGACGCAAAACTGACAGTTAATTGTAACGTTCATAATCTCTTAATGACGATGGAACACACAAATTGCGTCGCGATTCAATACATCGTCCTCCAGCCGACTTGTCTCCAAGAGTCTAGTGCTGCCTCGGGCACCTTATGGTCGTTCTTCTGTGAGTCTAGATTTTCGAATCCGACGCAAAACTGACAGATAATTGTAACGTTCAGAGCCTCTTAATGACGATGGAACACACAAATTGCGTCGCGATTCAATACATCGTCCTACAGCCGCCCTGTCTCCAAGGGTCTCTTGCTGCCTCGGGCACGTTATGGTCGTTCTCCTGTGAGTCTTGTTTTCCGAAAACGACGCAAAACTGACAGTTAATTGTAACGTTCAGAGCCTGATAATGACGATGGATCACACAATTTGCGTCGCGATTCAATACATCGTCCTCCAGCCGAATTGTCTCCGAGGTACTATTGCTGCCCCGGGCACCTTTTGGTCGTTCTACTAGGAGTATAGTTTTTCGAACCCGGCGCAAAACTGACAGTTAATTGTAACGTTCACAGCCTCTTAATGACGATGGAACACACAAATTGCGTCGCGATTCAATACATCGTCCTCCAGCCGACTTGTCTCCAAGGGTCTAGTGCTGCCTCGGGCACCTTATGGTCGTTCTCCTGTGAGTCTAGGTTTCGAATCCGACGCAAAACTGACAGTTAATTGTAACGTTCAGAGCCTCTTAATGACGATGGAACACACAAATTGCGTCGCGATTCAATACATCGTCCTCCAGCCGACTTGTCTCCAAGGGTCTAGTGCTGCCTCGGGCACCTTATGGTCGTTCTCCTGTGAGTCTTATTTTCCGAAAACGACTCAAAACTGACAGTTAATTGTAACGTTCAGAGCCTGATAATGACGATGGAACACACAATTTGCGTCGCGATTCAATACATCGTCCTCCAGCCGACTTGTCTCCGAGGAACTATTGCTGCACCGAGCACCTTTTGGTCGTTCTCCTAGGAGTATAGTTTTTCGAATCCGGCGCAAAACTGACAGTTAATTGTAACGTTCAGAGCCTCTTAATGACGATGGAACACACAAATTGCGTCGCGATTCAATACATCGTCCTCCAGCCGACTTGTCTCCAATGGTCTAGTGCTGCCTCGGGCACCTCATGGTCGTTCTCCTGTGAGTCTAGATTTTCGAATCCGACGCAAAATCTGACAGTTAATTGTAACGTTCAGAGCCTCTTAATGACGATGGAACACTCAAATTGCGTCGCGATTCAATACATCCTCCTCCAGCCGACTTGTCTCCAAGAGTCTAGTGCTGCCTCGGGCACCTTATGGTCGTTCTCCTGTGAGTCTAGATTTTCGAATCCGACGCAAAACTGACAGTTAATTGTAACGTTCAGAGCCTCTTAATGACGATGGAACACACAAATTGCGTCGCGATTCAATACATCGTCCTCCAGCCGACTTGTCTCCAAGGGTCTATAGCTGCCTCGGGCACCTTATCGTCGTTCTCCTGTGAGTTTAGTTTTCCGAAAACGACACAAAACTGACAGTTAATTGTAACGTTCAGAGCCTCTTAATGACGATGGAACACACAAATTGCGTCGCGATTAAATACATCGTCCTCCAGCCGACTTGTCTCCAAGGGTCTATAGCTGCCTCGGGCACCTTATCCTCGTTCTCCTGTGAGTTTCGTTTTTCGAATCCGACGCAAAACTGACAGTTAATTGTAACGTTCAGAGCCTGATATTGACGATGGAACACACAAATTGCGTCGCGATTCAATACATCGTCCTCCAGCCGAATTGTCTCCCAGGGTCTATTGCTGCCTCGGGCACCTTATGGTCGTTCTCCTGTGAGTATACATTTTCGAATCCGACGCAAAACTGACAGTTAATAGTAACGTTCAGAGCCTGTTAATGACGATGGAACACATAAATTGCGTCGCGATTCAATACATCGTCCTCCAGCCGACTTGTCTCCAAGAGTCTAGTGCTGCCTCGGGCACCTTATGGTCGTTCTCCTGTGAGTCTAGATTTTCGAATCCGACGCAAAACTGACAGTTAATTGTAACGTTCAGAGCCTCTTAATGACGATGGAACACACAAATTGCGTCGCGATTCAATACATCGTCCTCCAGCCGACTTGTCTCCAAGGGTCTAGCGCTGCCTCGGGCACCTTATGGTCGTTCTCCTGTGAGTCTAGTTTTCCGAAAACGACGCAAAACTGACAGTTAATTGTAACGTTCAGAGACTGATAATGACGATGGAACACACAATTTGCGTCGCGATTCAATACATCGTCCTCCAGCCGACTTGTCTCCGAGGTACCATTGCTGTCCCGGGCACCTTTTGTTCGTACTCCTATGAGTCTAGTTTATCGAAACAGGCGCAAAACTGACAGTTAATTGTAACGTTCAGAGCCTCTTAATGACGATGGAACACACAAATTGCGTCGCGATTCAATACTTCGTCCTCCAGCCGACTTGTCTCCAAGGGTCTAGTGCTGCCTCGGGCACCATATGGTCGTTCTTCTGTGAGTCTAGATTTTCGAATCCGACGCAAAACTGACAGTTAACTGTAACGTTCAGAGCCTGATAATGACGATGGAACACACAATTTGCGTCGCTATTCAATACATCGTCCTCCAGCCGAATTGTCCCCAAGAGTCTATTGCTGCCTCAGGCACCTTATGGTCGTTCTCCTATGAGTCTAGATTTTCGAATCCGACGCAAAACTGACAGTTAATTGTTACGTTCAGAGCCTGATAATGACGATGGAACACACAAATTACGTCGCGATTCAATACATCGTCCTCCAGCCGACTTGTCTCCAAGGGTCTAGTGCTGCCTCGGGCACCTCATGGTCGTTCTCCTGTGAGTCTAGATTTTCGAATCCGACGCAAAACTGACAGTTAAGTGTAACGTTCAGAGCCTCTTAATGACGATGGAACACACAAATTGCGTCGCGATTCAATACATCGTCCTCCAGCCGACTTGTCTCCAAGAGTCTAGTGCTGCCTCGGGCACCTTATGGTCGTTCTCCTGTGAGTCTAGATTTTCGAATCCGACGCAAAACTGACAGTTAATTGTAACGTTCAGAGCCTCTTAATAACGATGGAACAAATAATTGCGTCGCGATTCAATACATCGTCCTCCAGCCGTCTTGTCTCCAAGAGTCTAGTGCTGCCTCGGGCACCTTATGGTCGTTCTCCTGTGAGTTTAGTTTTTCGAATCCGACGCAAAACTGACAGTTAATTGTAACGTTCAGAGCCTGATAATGACGATGGAACACACAATTTGCGTCGCGATTCAATACATCGTCCTCCAGCCGACTTGTGTCCGAGGTAGTATTGCTGTCCCGGGCACTTTTGGTCGTTCTCCTAGGAGTCTAGTTTATCGAATCAGGCGCAAAACTGACAGTTAATTGTAACGTTCAGAGCCTGATAATGACGATGGAAAACACAATTTGCGTCGCGATTCAATACATCGTCCTCCAGCCGACTTGTCTCCGAGGTAGTATTGCTGTCCCGGGCACTTTTGGTCGTTCTCCTATGAGTCTAGTTTATCGAATCAGGCGCAAAACTGACAGTTAATTGTAACGTTCAGAGCCTCTTAATGACGATGGAACACATAAATTGCGTCGCGATTCAATTCTTCGCCCTCCAGCCGACTTGTCTCCAAGGGTCTAGTGCTGCCTCGGGCACCTTATGGTCGTTCTTCTGTGAGTCTAGATTTTCGAATCCGACGCAAAACTGACAGTTAACTGTAACGTTCAGAGCCTGATAATGACGATGGAACACACAATTTGCGTCGCTATTCAATACATCGTCCTCCAGCCGAATTGTCTCCAAGAGTCTATTGCTGCCTCGGGCACCTTATGGTCGTTCTCCTGTGAGTCTAGATTTTCGAATCCGACGCAAAACTGACAGTTAATTGTAACGTTCAGAGCCTCTTAATGACGATGGAACACACAAATTGCGTCGCGATTAAATACATCGTCCTCCAGCCGACTTGTCTCCGAGGTAGTATTGCTGTCCCGGGCACCTTTTGTTCGTTCTCCTATGAGTCTAGTTTATCGAATCAGGCGCAAAACTGACAGTTAATTGTAACGTTCAGAGCCTCTTAATGACGATGGAACACACAAATTGCGTCGCGATTCAATACTTCGTCCTCCAGCATACTTGTCTCCAAGGGTCTAGTGCTGCCTCGGGCACCTTATGGTCATTCTTCTGTGAGTCTAGATTTTCGAATCCGACGCAAAACTGACAGTTAATTGTAACGCTCAGAGCCTGATAATGACGATGGAACACACAATTTGCGTCGCTATTCAATACAACGTCCTCCAGCCGAATTGTCTCCAAGGGTCTATTGCTGCCTCGGGCACCTTATGGTCGTTCGCCTGTGAGTCTAGATTTTCGAATCCGACGCAAAACTGACAGTTAATTGTAACGTTCAGAGCCTCTTAATGACGATGGAACACACAAATTGCGTCGCGATTCAATACATCGTCCTCCAGCCGACTTGTCTCCAAGGGTCTAGTGCTGCCTCGGGCACCTTATCGTTCTCCTGTGAGTCTAGATTTTCGAATCCGACGCAAAACTGACAGTTAATTGTAACGTTCAGAGCCTCTTAATGACGAGGGAACACGCAAATTGCGTCGCGGTTCAATACATCGTCCTCCAGCCGACTTGTCTCCAAGGGTCTATAGCTGCCTCGGGCACCTTATCGTCGTTCTCCTGTGAGTTTTCTTTTTCGAATCCGACGCAAAACTGACAGTTAATTGTAACGTTCAGAGCCTCTTAATGACGATGGAACACACAATTTGCGTCGCTATTCAATACATCGTCCTCCAGCCGAATTGTCTCCGAGGTACTATTGCTGCCCCGGGCACCTTTTGGTCGTTCTCCTAGGAGTATAGTTTTTCGAATCAGGCGCAAAACTGACAGTTAATTGTAACGTTCAGAGCCTCTTAATGACGATAGAACACACAAATTGCGTCGCGATTCAATACATCGTCCTCCAGCCGACTTGTCTCCAAGGGTCTAGCGCTGCCTCGGGCACCTTATGGTCGTTCTCCTGTGAGTCTAGTTTTCCGAAAACGACGCAAAACTGACAGTTAATTGTAACGTTCAGAGACTGATAATGACGATGGAACACACAATTTGCGTCGCGATTCAATACATCGTCCTCCAGCCGACTTGTCTCCGAGGTACCATTGCTGTCCCGGGCACCTTTTGTTCGTACTCCTATGAGTCTAGTTTATCGAAACAGGCGCAAAACTGACAGTTAATTGTAACGTTCAGAGCCTCTTAATGACGATGGAACACACAAATTGCGTCGCGATTCAATACTTCGTCCTCCAGCCGACTTGTCTCCAAGGGTCTAGTGCTGCCTCGGGCACCTTATGGTCGTTCTTCTGTGAGTCTAGATTTTCGAATCCGACGCAAAACTGACAGTTAACTGTAACGTTCAGAGCCTGATAATGACGATGGAACACACAATTTGCGTCGCTATTCAATACATCGTCCTCCAGCCGAATTGTCTCCAAGAGTCTATTGCTGCCTCGGGCACCTTATGGTCGTTCTCCTGTGAGTCTAGATTTTCGAATCCGACGCAAAACTGACAGTTAATTGTAACGTTCAGAGCCTCTTAATGACGATGGAACACACAAATTGCGTCGCGATTAAATACATCGTCCTCCAGCCGACTTGTCTCCAAGGGTCTATAGCTGCCTCGGGCACCTTATCTTCGTTCTGCTGTGAGTTTAGTTTTTCGAATACGACGCAAAACTGACAGTTAATTGTAACGTTCAGAGCCTCTTAATGACGATGGAACACACAAATTGCGTCGCGATTCAATACATCGTCCTCCAGCCGACTTGTCTCCAAGGGTCTAGTGCTGCCTCGGGCACCTCATGGTCGTTCTCCTGTGAGTCTAGATTTTCGAATCCGACGCAAAACTGACAGTTAATTGTAACGTTCAGAGCCTCTTAATGACGATGGAACACACAAATTGCGTCGCGATTCAATACATCGTCCTCCAGCCGACTTGTCTCCAAGAGTCTAGTGCTGCCTCGGGCACCTTATGGTCGTTCTCCTGTGAGTCTAGATTTTCGAATCCGACGCAAAACTGACAGTTATTTGTAACGTTCAAAGCCTCTTAATGACGATGGAACAACAAATTGCGTCGCGATTCAATACATCGTCCTCCAGCCGACTTGTCTCCAAGGGTCTATAGCTGACCGGGCGCCTTATCGTCGTTCTCCTGTGAGTTTAGTTTTTCGAATCCGACGCAAAACTGACAGTTAATTGTAACGTTCAGAGCCTGATAATGACAATGGAACACACAAATTGCGTCGCGATTCAATACATCGTCATCCACCCGAATTGTCTCCAAGGGTCTATTGCTGCCTCGGGCACCTTATGGTCGTTCTCCTGTGAGTCTACATTTTGGAATCCGACGCAAAACTGACAGTTAATTGTAACGTTCAGAGCCTCTTAATGACGATGGAACACATAAATTGCATCGCGATTCCATTCCTCGCCCTCCAGCCGACTTGTCTCCAAGGGTCTAGTGCTGCCTCGGGCACCTTATGGTCGTTCTTCTGTGAGTCTAGATTTTCGAATCCGACGCAAAACTGACAGTTAACTGTAACGTTCAGAGCCTGATAATGACGATGGAACACACAATTTGCGTCGCTATTCAATACATCGTCCTCCAGCCGAATTGTCTCCAAGAGTCTATTGCTGCCTCGGGCACCTTATGGTCGTTCTCCTGTGAGTCTAGATTTTCGAATCCGACGCAAAACTGACAGTTAATTGTAACGTTCAGAGCCTCTTAATGACGATGGAACACACAAATTGCGTCGCGATTCAATACATCGTCCTCCAGCCGACTTGTCTCCGAGGTACTATTGCTGCCCCGGGCACCTTTTGGTCGTTCTCCTAGGAGTATAGTTTTTCGAATCAGGCGCAAAACTGACAGTTAATTGTAACGTTCAGAGCCTCTTAATGACGATGGAACACACAAATTGCGTCGCGATTCAATACATCGTCCTCCAGCCGACTTGTCTCCAAGGGTCTAGTGCTGCCTCGGGCACCTTATGGTCGTTCTCCTGTGAGTCTAGATTTTCGAATCCGACGCAAAACTGACAGTTAATTGTAACGTTCAGAGCCTCTTAATGACGATGGAACACACAAATTGCGTCGCGATTCAATACATCGTCCTCCAGCCGACTTGTCTCCAAGGGTCTATAGCTGCCTCGGGCACCTAATCGTCGTTCTCCTATGAGTTTAGTTTTTCGAATCAGGCGCAAAGCTGACAGTTAATTGTAACGTTCAGAGCCTCTTAATGACGATAGAACACACAAATTGCGTCGCGATTCAATACATCGTCCTCCAGCCGAATTGTCTCCGAAGTACTTTTGCTGCCCCGGGCACCTTTTTGTCGTTCTCCAAGGAGTATAGTTTTTCGAATCCGGCGCAAAACTGACAGTTAATTGTAACGTTCAGAGCCTCTTAATGACGATGGAACACACAAATTGCGACGCGATTCAATAGGTTCTGAACGATACAATTAACTGTCAGTTTTGCGTCGGATTCGAAAATCTAGACTCACAGGAGAACGACCATAAGGTGCCCGAGGCAGCACTAGACCCTTGGAGACAAGTCGGCTGGAGGACGATGTATTGAATCGCGACGCAATTTGTGTGTTCCATCGTCATTAAGAGGCTCTGAACGTTACAATTAACTGTCAGTTTTGCGCCGGATTCGAAAAACTATACTCCTAGGAGAACGACCAAAAGGTGCCCGGGGCAGCAATAGTACCTCGGAGACAAGTCGGCTGGAGGACGATGTATTGAATCGCGACGCAATTTGTGTGTTCCATCGTCATTAAGAGGCTCTGAACGTTACAATTAACTGTCAGTTTTGCGTCGGATTCGAAAAACTAAACTCACAGGAGAACGACGGAAAGGTGCCCGAGGCAGCTATAGACCCTTGGAAACAAGTCGGCTGGAGGACGATGTATTGAATAGCGACGCAAATTGTGTGTTCCATCGTCATTATCAGGCTCTGAACGTTACAATTAACTGTCAGTTTTGCGTCGGATTCGAAAATCTAGACTCACAGAAGAACGACCATAAGGTGCCCGAGGCAGCACTAGACCCTTGGAGACAAGTATGCTGGACGACGAAGTATTGAATCGCGACGCAATTTGTGTGTTCCATCGTCATTAAGAGGCTCTGAACGTTACTATTAACTGTCAGTTTTGCGCCTGATTCGATAAACTAGACTCATAGGAGAACGAACAAAAGGTGCCCGGGACAGCAATACTACCTCGGAGACAAGTCGGCTGGAGGACGATGTATTGAATCGCGACGCAAATTGTGTGTTCCATCGTTATTATCAGGCTCTGAACGTACAATTAACTGTCAGTTTTGCGTCGTATTCGGAAAACTAGACTCACAGGAGAACGACCATAACGTGCCCGGGGCAGCAAGAGACCCTTGGAGACAGGGCGGCTGTAGGACGATGTATTGAATCGCGCCACAATTTGTGTGTTCCATCGTCATTAAGAGGCTCTGAACGTTACAATTAAGTGTCAGTTTTGCGTCGGATTCGAAAATCTACACTCACAGGAGAACGACCATAAGGTGCCCCAGGCAGCAATAGACCCTTGTAGACAATTCAGCTGGAGGACGATGTATTGAATTGCGACGCAAATTGTGTGTTCCATCGTCATTATCAGGCTCTGAACGTTACAATTAACTGTCACTTTTGCGTCGGATTCGAAAATCTAGACTCACAGAAGAACGACCATAAGGTGCCCGAGGCAGCACTAGACCCTTGGAGACAAGTCGGCTGGAGGACGAAGTATTAAATCGCGACGCAATTTGTGTGTTCCATCGTCATTAAGAGGCACTGAACGTTACAATTAACTGTCAGTTTTGCGCCTGATTCGATAAACTAGACTCATAGGAGAACGAGCAAAAGGTGCCCGGGACAGCAATACTACCTCGGAGACATGTCGGCTGGAGGACGATGTATTGAATCGCGACGCAAATTGTGTGTTCCATCGTCATTATCAGGCTCTGAACGTTACAATTAACTGTCAGTTTTGCGTCGTATTCGGAAAACTAGACTCACAGGAGAACGACCATAACGTGCCCGAGGCAGCAAGAGACCCTTGGAGACAGGGCGGCTGTAGGACGATGTATTGAATCGCGACACAATTTGTGTGTTCCATCGTCATTAAGAGGCTCTGAACGTTACAATTAACTGTCAGTTTTGCGTCGGATTCGAAAATCTAGACTCACAGGAGAACGACCATAAGGTGCCCGAGGCAGCACTAGACCCTTGGACACAAGTCGGCTGGAGGACGATGTATTGAATCGCGATGCAATTTGTGTGTTCCATCGTCATTAAGAGGCTCTGAACGTTACAATTAACTGTCAGTTTTGCGCCGGATTCGAAAAACTATACTCCTAGGAGAACGACCAAAAGGTGCCCGGGGCAGCAATAGTACCTCGGAGACAATTCGGCTGGAGGACGATGTATTGAATCGCGACGCAGTTTGTGTGTTCAATCGTCATTAACAGGCTCTGAACGTTACAATTAACTGTCAGTTTTGCGTCGGATTCGAAAAACTAAACTCACAGGAGAACGACCATAAGGTGCCCGAGGCAGCTATAGACCCTTGGAGACAAGTCGGATGGAGGACGATGTATTGAATCGCGACGCTATTTCTGTGTTCCATCGTCATTAAGAAGCTCTGAACGTTACAATTAACTGTCAGTTTTGCGTCGGATTCGAAAATTTAGACTCACAGGAGAACGACCATAAGGTGCCCGAGGCAGCACTAGACCCTTGGAGACAAGTCGGCTGGAGGACGATGTATTGAATCGCGACGCAATTTGTGTGTTCCATCGTCATTAAGAGGCTCTGAACGTTACAATTAACTGTCAGTTTTGAGCCGGATCGAAAAACTATACTCCTAGGAGAACGACCAAAAGGTGCTCGGGGCAGCAATAGTACCTCGGAGACAATTCGGCTGGAGGACGATGTATTGAATCGCGACGCAATTTGCGTGTTCCATCGTCATTAACAGGCTCTGAACGTTACAATTAACTGTCAGTTTTGTGTCGGATTCGAAAAACTAAACTCACAGGAGAACGACGATAAGGTGCCCGAGGCAGCTATAGACCCTTGGAGACAAGTCGGCTGGAGGACGATGTATTGAATCGCGACGCAAATTGTGTCTTCCATCGTCATTATCAGGCTCTGAACGTTACAATTAACTGTCAGTTTTGCGCCTGATTCGATAATCTAGACTCATAGGAGAACGACCACAAGTGCCCGGGACAGCAATACTACCTCGGAGACAAGTCGGCTGGAGGACGATGTATTGAATCGCGACGCAATTTGTGTGTTCCATCGTCATTATGAGGCTCTGAACGTTACAATTAACTGTCAGTTTTGCGACGTATTCGGAAAACTAGACTCACAGGAGAACGACCATAAGGAGCCCGAGGCAGCACTAGACCCTTGGAGACAAGTCGGCTGGAGGACGAAGTATTGAATCGCGACCCAATTTATGTGTTCCATCGTCATTAAGAGGCTCTGAACGTTACAATTAACTGTCAGTTTTGCGCCTGATTCGATAAACTAGACTCATAGGAGAACGACCAAAAGTGCCCGGGACAGCAATACTACCTCGGAGACAAGTCGGCTGGAGGACGATGTATTGAATCGCGACGCAATTTGTGTGTTCCATCGTCATTATCAGGCTCTGAACGTTACAATTAACTGTCAGTTTTGCGTCGTTTTCGGAAAACAAGACTCACAGAAGAACGACCATAAGGTGCCCGAGGCAGCAATAGACCCTTGTAGACAATTCGGCTGGAGGACGATGTATTGAATAGCGACGCAAATTGTGTGTTCCATCGTCATTATCAGGCTCTGAACGTTACAATTAACTGTCACTTTTGCGTCGGATTCGAAAATCTAGACTCACAGAAGAACGACCATAAGGTGCCCGAGGCAGCACTAGACCCTTGGAGACAAGTCGGCTGGAGGACGAAGTATTGAATCGCGACGCAATTTGTGTGTTCCATCGTCATTAAGAGGCTCTGAACGTTACAATTAACTGTCAGTTTTGCGTCGGATTCGAAAATCTAGACTCACAGGAGAACGACCATAAGGTGCCCGAGGCAGCACTAGACTCTTGGAGACAAGTCGGCTGGAGGACGATGTATTGAATCGCGCCACAATTTGTGTGTTCCATCGTCATTAAGAGGCTCTGAACGTTACAATTAACTGTCAGTTTTGCGTCGGATTCGAAAATCTACACTCACAGGAGAAGGACCATAAGGTGCCCGAGGCAGCAATAGACCCTTGTAGACAATTCGGCTGGAGGACGATGTATTGAATAGCGACGCAAATTGTGTGTTCCATCGTCATTATCAGGCTCTGAACGTTACAATTAACTGTCACTTTTGCGTCGGATTCGAAAATCTAGACTCACAGAAGAACGACCATAAGGTGCCCGAGGCAGCACTAGACCCTTGGAGACAAGTCGGCTGGAGGACGAAGTATTGAATCGCGACGCAATTTGTGTGTTCCATCGTCATTAAGAGGCTCTGAACGTTACAATTAACTGTCAGTTTTGCGCCTGATTCGATAAACTAGACTCATAGGAGAACGAGCAAAAGGTGCCCGGGACAGCAATACTACCTCGGAGACAAGTCGGCTGGAGGACGATGTATTGAATCGCGACGCAAATTGTGTGTTCCATCGTCATTATGAGGCTCTGAACGTTACAATTAACTGTCAGTTTTGCGACGTATTCGGAAAACTAGACTCACAGGAGAACGACCATAACGTGCCCGAGGCAGCAAGAGACCCTTGGAGACAGGGCGGCTGTAGGACGATGTATTGAATCGCGCCACAATTTGTGTGTTCCATCGTCATTAAGAGGCTTTGAACGTTGCAATTAACTGTCAGTTTTGCGTCGGATTCGAAAATCTAGACTCACAGGAGAACGACCATAAGGTGCCCGAGGCAGCACTAGACCCTTGGACACAAGTCGGCTGGAGGACGATGTATTGAATCGCGACGCAATTTGTGTGTTCCATCGTCATTAAGAGGCTGTGAACGTTACAATTAACTGTCAGTTTTGCGCCGGATTCGAAAAACTATACTCCTAGGAGAACGACCAAAAGGTGCCTGAGGCAGCACTAGACTCTTGGAGACAAGTCGGCTGGAGGACGATGTATTGAATCGCGACGCAATTTGTGTGTTCCATCGTCATTAACAGGCTCTGAACGTTACAATTAACTGTCAGTTTTGCGTCGGATTCGAAAAACTAAACTCACATGAGAACGACCATAAGGTGCCCGAGGCAGCACTAGACCCTTGGAGACAAGTCGCCTGGAGGACGATGTATTGAATCGCGACGCAATTTGTGTGTTCCATCGTCATTAAAAGGCTCTGAACGTTACAATTAACTGTCAGTTTTGCGCCGGATTCGAAAAACTATACTCCGAGGAGAACGACCAAAAGGTGCTCGGGCCAGCAATAGTACCTCGGAGACAATTCGGCTGAAGGACGATGTATTGAATCGCAACGCAATTTGTGTGTTCCATCGTCATTAACAGGCTTTGAACGTTACAGTTAACTGTCAGTTTTGCGTCGGTTTCGGAAAACTAGACTCACAGGAGAACGACCATAAGGTGCCCGAGGCAGCGCTAGACCCTTCGACACAAGTCGGCTGGAGGACGATGTATTGAATCGCGACGCAATTTGTGTGTTCCATCGTCATTAAGAGGCTCTGAACGTTACAATTAACTGTCAGTTTTGCGCCGCATTCGAAAATCTAGACTCACAGGAGAACGACCATAAGGTGCCCGAGGCAGCACTAGACCCTTGGAGACAAGTCGGCTGGAGGACGAAGTATTGAATCGCGACCCAATTTATGTGTTCCATCGTCATTAAGAGGCTCTGAATGTTACAAATAACTATCAGTTTTGCGCTTGATTCGATAATTTAGACTCATAGGAGAACGACCAAAAGTGCCCGGGAAAGCAATACTACCTCGGAGACAAGTCGGCTGGAGGACGATGAATTGAATCGCGACGCAAATTGTGTGTTCCATCGTCATTATCAGGCTCTGAACGTTGCAATTAACTGTCAGTTTTGCGTCGTTTTCGGAAAACAAGACTCACAGGAGAACGACCATAATGTGCCCGAGGCAGCAAGAGAGCCTTGGAGACAGGGCGGCTGTAGGACGATGTATTGAATCGCGCCACAATTTGTGTGTTCCATCGTCATTAAGAGGCTCTGAACGTTACAATTAACTGTCAGTTTTGCGTCGGATTCGAAAATCTAGACTCACAGGAGAACGACCATAAGGTGCCCGAGGCAGCACTAGCCTCTTGGAGACAAGTCGGCTGGAGGACGATGTATTTAATCGCGACGCAATTTGTGTGTTCCATCGTCATTAACAGGCTCTGAACGTTACAATTAACTGTCAGTTTTGCGTCGGATTCGAAAAACTAAACTCACAGGAGAACGACGATAAGGTGCCCGAGGCAGCTATAGACCCTTGGAGACAAGTCGGCTGGAGGACGATGTATTGAATCGCGACGCAATTTGTGTGTTCCATCGTGATTAAGAGGCTCTGAACGTTACAGTTAACTGTCAGTTTTGCGTCGGATTCGAAAATGTAGACTCACAGGAGAACGATCATAAGGTGCCCGAGGCAGCACTAGACTCTTGGAGACAAGTCGGCTGGAGGACGATGTATTGAATCGCGACGCAATTTGTGTGTTCCATCGTCATTAAGAGGCTCTGAACGTTACAATTAACTGTCTGTTTTGCGTCGGATTCGAAAATCTAGACTCACAGGAGAACGACCATGAGGTGCCCGAGGCAGCACTAGACCCTTGGAGACAAGTCGGCTGGAGGACGATGTATTGAATCGCGACGCAATTTGTGTGTTCCATCGTCATTAACAGGCTCTGAACGTTACAATTAACTGTCAGTTTTGCGTCGGATTCGAAAAACTAAACTCACAGGAGAACGACGATAAGGTTCCCGAGGCAGCTATAGACCCTTGGAGACAAGTCGGCTGGAGGACGATGTATTGAATCGCGACGAAATTTGTGTGTTCCATCGTCATTAAGAGGCTCTGAACGTTACAATTAACTGTCAGTTTTGCGTCGGATTCGAAAATCTAGACTCACAGGAGAACGACCATAAGGTGCCCGAGGCAGCATTAGACTCTTGGAGACAAGTCGGCTGGAGGACGATGTATTGAATCGCGACGCAATTTGTGTGTTCCATCGTCATTAAGAAGCTCTGAACGTTACAATTAACTTTCAGTTTTGCGTCGGATTCGAAAATCTAGACTCACAGGAGAACGACGATAAGGTGCCCGAGACAGCTATAGACCCTTGGAGACAAGTCGGCTGGAGGACGATGTATTGAATCGCGACGCAATTTGTGTGTTCCATCGTCATTAAGAGGCTCTGAACGTTACAATTAACTGTCAGTTTTGCGTCGGATTCGAAAATGTAGACTCACAGGAGAACGACCAAAAGGTGCCCGAGGCACCAATGGACCCTTGGAGACAAGTCGGCTGGAGGACGATGTATTGAATCGCGACGCAATTTGTGTGTTCCATCGTCATTATCAGGCTCTGAACGTTACAATTAACTGTCAGTTTTGCGTCGGATTCGAAAAACTAAACTCACAGGAGAACGACGATAAGGTGCCCGAGGCAGCTATAGACCCTTGGAGACAAGTCGGCTGGAGGACGATGTATTGAATCGCGACGCAATTTGTGTGTTCCATCGTCATTATTAGGCTCTGAACGTTACAGTTAACTGTCAGTTTTGCGTCGGATTCGAAAATCTAGACTCACAGAAGAACGACCATAAGGTGCATCATCGTCATTAAGAGGCTCTGAACGTTACAATTTACTGTCAGTTTTGCGCCTGTTTCGATAAACTAGACTCGAAGGAGTACGAACAAAAGGTGCCCGGGACAGCAATAGTACCTCGGAGACAAGTCGACTGGAGGACGAAGCATTGAATCGCGACGCAATTTGTGTGTTCAATCGTCATTAAGAGGCTCTGAACGTTACAATTAACTGTCAGTTTTGCGCCTGTTTCGAAAAACTAGACTCATAGGAGTACGAACAAAAGGTGCCCGGGACAGCAATAGTACCTCGGAGACAAGTCGGCTGGAGGACGATGTATTGAATCGCGACGCAAATTGTGTGTTCCATCGTCATTTTCAGGCTCTGAACGTTACAATTAACTGTCAGTTTTACGTCGTTTTCGGAAAACTAGACTCACAGGAGAACGACCATAAGGTGCCCGAGGCAGCGCTAGACTCTTGGAGACAAGTCGGCTGGAGGACGATGTATTGCATCGCGAAGCAATTTCTGTGTTCCATCGTCATTAACAGGCTCTGAACGTCACTATTAACTGTCAGTTTTGCGTCGGATTCGAAAAACTAAACTCACAGGAGAACGACGATAAGGTGCCCGAGGCAGCTATAGACCCTTGGAGACAAGTCGGCTGGAGGACGATGTATTGAATCGCGACGCAATTTGTGTGTTCCATCGTCATTAAGAGGCTCTGAACGTTACAATTAACTGTCAGTTTTGCGTCGGATTCGAAAATCTAGACTCACAGGAGAACGACCATAAGGTGCCCGAGGCAGCACTAGACTCTTGGAGACAAGTCGGCTGGAGGACGATGTATTGAATCGCGACGCAATTTGTGTGTTCCATCGTCATTAAGAGGTTCTGACGTTACAATTAACTGTCAGTTTTGCGTCGGATTCGAAAAACTAAACTCACAGGAGAACGACGATTAGGTGCCCGAGGCAGCTATAGACCCTTGGAGACAAGTCGGCTGGAGGACGATGTATTGAATCGCGACACAATTTGTGTGTTCCATCGTCATTAAGAGGCTCTGAACGTTACAATTAACTGTCAGTTTTGCGTCGGATTCCAAAATGTAGACTCACAGGAGAACGACCATAAGGTGCCCGAGGCAGCAATAGACCCTTGGAGACAATTCGGGTGGATGACGATGTATTGAATCGCGACGCAATTTGTGTGTTCCATCATCATTATCAGGCTCTGAACGTTACAATTAACTGTCAGTTTTGCGTCGGATTCGAAAAACTAAACTCACAGGAGAACGACGATAAGGTGCCCGAGGCAGCTATAGACCCTTGGAGACAAGTCGGCTGGAGGACGATGTATTTAATCGCGACGCAATTTGTGTGTTCCATCGTCATTAAGAGGCTGTGAACGTTACAATTAACTGTCAGTTTTGCGTCGGATTCGAAAATCTAGACTCACAGGAGAACGATCATAAGGTGCCCGAGGCAGCAATAGACTCTTGGAGACAATTCGGCTGGAGGACGATGTATTGAATAGCGACGCAATTTGTGTGTTCCATCGTCATTATCAGGCTCTGAACGTTACAATTAACTGTCAGTTTTGCGTCGGATTCGAAAATCTAGACTCACAGAAGAACGACCATAAGGTGCCCGAGGCAGCACTAGACACTTGGAGACAAGTCGGCTGGAGGACGATGTATTGAATCGCGACGCAATTTGTGTGTTCCATCGTCATTAAGAGGCTCTGAACGTTACAAATAACTGTCAGTTTTGCGTCGGATTCGAAAATCTAGACTCACAGGAGAACAACCATAAGGTGCCCGAGGCAGCACTAGACTCTTGGAGACAAGTCGGCTGGAGGACGATGTATTGAATCGCGACGCAATTTGTGTGTTCCATCGTCATTAAGAGGCTCTGAACGTTACAATTAACTGTCAGATTTTGCGTCGGATTCGAAAATCTAGACTCACAGGAGAACGACCATGAGGTGCCCGAGGCAGCACTAGACCATTGGAGACAAGTCGGCTGGAGGACGATGTATTGAATCGCGACGCAATTTGTGTGTTCCATCGTCATTAAGAGGCTCTGAACGTTACAATTAACTGTCAGTTTTGCGCCGGATTCGAAAAACAATACTCCTAGGAGAACGACCAAAAGGTGCTCGGGGCAGCAATAGTACATCGGAGACAAGTCGGCTGGAAGACGATGTATTGAATCGCGACGCAAATTGTGTGTTCCATCGTCATTATCAGGCTCTGAACGTTACAATTAACTGTCAGTTTTGCGTCGTTTTCGGAAAACAAGACTCACAGGAGAACGACCATAAGGTGCCCGAGGCAGCACTAGACCCTTGGAGACAAGTCGGCTGGAGGACGATGTATTGAATCGCGACGCAATTTGTGTGTTCCATCGTCATTAAGAGGCTCTGAACGTTACAATTAACTGTCAGTTTTGCGCCGGATTCGAAAAACTATACTCCTAGGAGAACGACCAAAAGGTGCCCGGGGCAGCAATAGTACCTCGGAGACAATTCGGCTGGAGGACGATGTATTGAATCGCGACGCAATTTGTGTGTTCCATCGTCATTAAGAGGCTCTGAACGTTACTATTAACTGTCAGTTTTGCGCCTGATTCGATAAACTAGACTCATAGGAGAACGACCAAAAGGTGCCCGGGACAGCAATACTACCTCGGAGACAAGTCGGCTGGAGGACGATGTATTGAATCGCGACGCAAATTGTGTGTTCCATCGTCATTAAGAAGCTCTGAACGTTACAATTAACTGTCAGTTTTGCGTCGTTTTCGGAAAACAAGACTCACAGGAGAACGACCATAATGTGCACGAGGCAGCACTAGACACTTGGAGACAAGTCGGCTGGAGGACGATGTATTGAATCGCGACGCAATTTGTGTGTTCCATCGTCATTAAGAGGCTCTGAACGTTACAATTAACTGTCAGTTTTGCGCCGGATTCGAAAAACTATACTCCTAGGAGAACGACCAAAAGATGCCCGGGGCAGCAATAGTACCTCGGAGACAATTCAGCTGGAGGACGACGTATTGAATCGCGACGCAATTTGTGTGTTCCATCGTCATTAACAGG
This sequence comes from Schistocerca nitens, assembly GCF_023898315.1. Taxonomy (NCBI): domain Eukaryota; kingdom Metazoa; phylum Arthropoda; class Insecta; order Orthoptera; family Acrididae; genus Schistocerca; species Schistocerca nitens. Next base: position 233,596,846 of record NC_064623.1, on the reverse strand, counting down.
CTCTGAACGTTACTATTAACTGTCAGTTTTGCGTAGGATTCGAAAAACTAAACTCAAAGGAGAACGACGATAAGGTGCCCGAGGCAGCTATAGACCCTTGGAGACAAGTCGGCTGGAGGACGATGTATTGAATCGCGACGCAATTTGTGTGTTCCATCGTCATTAAGAGGCTCTGAACGTTACAATTAACTGTCAGTTTTGCGCCGGATTCGAAAAACTATACTCCTAGGAGAACGACCAAAAGGTGCTCGGGGCAGCAATTGTACCTCGGAGACAATTCGGCTGGAGGACGATGTATTGAATCGCGACGCAATTTGTGTGTTCCATCGTCATTAACAGGCTCTGAACGTTACAATTAACTGTCAGTTTTGCGTCGGATTCGAAAAACTAAACTCACAGGTGAATGAAGATAAGGTGCCCGAGGCAGCTATAGACCCTTGGAGACAAGTCGGCTGGAGGACGATGTATTGAATCGCGACGCAATTTGTGTGTTCCATCGTCATTATCAGGCTCTGAACGTTACAATTAACTGTCAGTTTTGCGTCGGATTCGAAAATCTAGACTCACAGGAGAACGACCATAAGGTGCCCGAGGCAGCACTAGACCCTTGGAGACAAGTCGGCTGGAGGACGATGTATTGAATCGCGACGCAATTTGTGTGTTCCATCGTCATTAAGAGGCTCTGAACGTTACAATTAACTGTCAGTTTTGCGCCGGATTCGAAAAACTATACTCCTAGGAGAACGACCAAAAGGTGCCCGGGGCAGCAATAGTACCTCGGAGACAATTCGGCTGGAGGACGATGTATTGAATCGCGACGCAATTTGTGTGTTCCATCGTCATTAAGAGGCTCTGAATGTTACAATTAACTGTCAGTTTTGCGCCTGATTCGATAAACTAGACTCATAGGAGAACGACCAAAAGGTGCCCGGGACAGCAATACTACCTCGGAGACAAGTCGGCTGGAGGACGATGTATTGAATCGCGACGCAAATTGTGTGTTCCATCGTCATTATCAGGCTCTGAACGTTACAATTAACTGTCAGTTTTGCGTCGTTTTCGGAAAACAAGACTCACAGGAGAACGACCATAACGTGCCCGAGGCAGCAAGAGACCCTTGGAGACAGGGCGGCTGTAGGACGATGTATTTAATCGCGCTACAATTTGTGTGTTCCATCGTCATTAAGAGGCACTGAACGTTACAATTAACTGTCAGTTTTGCGTCGGATTCGAAAATCTAAACTCACAGCAGAACGACCATAACGTGCCCGAGGCAGCACTAGACCCTTGGAGACAAGTCGGCTGGAGGACGATGTAATGAATCGCGACGCAATTTCTGTGTTCCATCGTCATTAAGAGGCTCTGAACGTTACACTTAACTGTCAGTTTTGCGTCGGATTCGAAAATCTAGACTCACAGGAGAACGACCAAAAGGTGCCCGAGGCAGCACCAGACCCTTGGAGACAAGTCGGCTGGAGGACGATGTATTGAATCGCGACGCAATTTGTGTGTTCCATCGTCATTAAGAGGCCCTGAACGTTACAATTAACTGTCAGTTTTGCGCCGGATTGGAAAAATATACTCCTAGGAGAACGACCAAAAGGTGCCCGGGGCAGCAATAGTACCTCGGAGACAATTCGGCTGGAGGACGATGTATTGAATCGCGACGCAATTTGTGTGTTCCATCGTCATTAACAGGCTCTGAACGTTACTATTAACTGTCAGTTTTGCGTAGGATTCGAAAAACTAAACTCACAGGAGAACGACGATAAGGTGCCCGAGGCAGCTATAGACCCTTGGAGACAAGTCGGCTGGAGGACGATGTATTGAATCGCGACGCAATTTGTGTGTTCCATCGTCATTAAGATGCTCTGAACGTTACAATTAACTGTCAGTTTTGCGTCGGATTCGAAAATCTAGACTCACAGGAGAACGACCATAAGGTGCCCGAGGCAGCACTAGACCCTTTGAGACAATTCGGCTGGAGGACGATGTATTGAATGGCGACGAAAATTGTGTGTTCCATCGTCATTATCAGGCTCAGAACGTTACAATTATCTGTCAGTTTTGCGTCGGATTCGAAAATCTAGACTCACAGAAGAACGACCATAAGGTGTCCGAGGCAGCACTAGACGCTTGGAGACAAGTCGGCTGGAGGACGAAGTATTGAATTGCGACGCAATTTGTGTGTTCCATCGTCATTAAGAGGCTCTGAACGTTACAATTAACTGTCAGTTTTGCGCCGGATTCGAAAAACTATACTCCTAGGAGAACGACCAAAAGGTGCTCGGGGCAGCAATAGTACCTCGGAGACAAGTCGGCTGGAAGACGATGTATTGAATCGCGACGCAATTTGTGTGTTCCATCGTCATTAAGAGGCTCTGAACGTTACAATTAACTGTCAGTTTTGCGTCGGATTCGAAAATCTAGACTCACAGGAGAACGACCATAAGGTGCCCGAGGCAGCACTAGACCCTTGGAGACAAGTCGGCTGGAGGACGATGTATTGAATCGCGACGCAATTTGTGTATTCCATCGTCATTAAGAGGCTCTGAACGTTACAATTAACTGTCAGTTTTGCGCCGGATTCGAAAAACTATACTCCTAGGAGAACGACCAAAAGGTGCCTGAGGCAGCACTAGACTCTTGGAGACAAGTCGGCTGGAGGACGATGTATTGAATCGCGACGCAATTTGTGTGTTCCATCGTCATTAAGAGGCTCTGAACGTTACAATTAACTGTCAGATTTTGCGTCGGATTCGAAAATCAGGACTCACAGGAGAACGACCATGAGGTGCCCGAGGCAGCACTAGACCATTGGAGACAAGTCGGCTGGAGGACGATGTATTGAATCGCGACGCAATTTGTGTGTTCCATCGTCATTAAGAGGCTCTGAACGTTACAATTAACTGTCAGTTTTGCGCCGGATTCGAAAAACTATACTCCTAGGAGAACGACCAAAAGGTGCTCGGGGCAACAATAGTACCTCGGAGACAAGTCGGCTGGAAGACGATGTATTGAATCGCGACGCAAATTGTGTGTTCCATCGTCATTATCAGGCTCTGAACGTTACAATTAACTGTCAGTTTTGCGTCGTTTTCGGAAAACAAGACTCACAGGAGAACGACCATAAGGTGCCCGAGGCAGCACTAGACCCTTGGAGACAAGTCGGCTGGAGGACGATGTATTGAATCGCGACGCAATTTGTGTGTTCCATCGTCATTAAGAGGCTCTGAACGTTACAATTAACTGTCAGTTTTGCGCCGGATTCGAAAAACTATAGTCCTAGGAGAACGACCAAAAGGTGCCCGGGGCAGCAATACTACCTCGGAGACAAGTCGGCTGGAGGACGATGTATTGAATCGCGACGCAAATTGTGTGTTCCATCGTCATTAAGAGGCTCTGAACGTTACAATTAACTGTCAGTTTTGCGTCGTTTTCGGAAAACAAGACTCACAGGAGAACGACCATAATGTGCACGAGGCAGCACTAGACACTTGGAGACAAGTCGGCTGGAGGACGATGTATTGAATCGCGACGCAATTTGTGTGTTCCATCGTCATTAAGAGGCTCTGAACGTTACAATTAACTGTCAGTTTTGCGCCGGATTCGAAAAACTATACTCCTAGGAGAACGACCAAAAGATGCCCGGGAAGCAATAGTACCTCGGAGACAATTCAGCTGGAGGACGACGTATTGAATCGCGACGCAATTTGTGTGTTCCATCGTCATTAACAGGCTCTGAACGTTACTATTAACTGTCAGTTTTGCGTAGGATTCGAAAAACTAAACTCACAGGAGAACGACGATAAGGTGCCCGAGGCAGCTATAGACCCTTGGAGACAAGTCGGCTGGAGGACGATGTATTGAATCGCGACGCAATTTGTGTGTTCCATCGTCATTAAGAGGCTCTGAACGTTACAATTAACTGTCAGTTTTGCGTCGGATTCGAAAATCTAGATTCACAGGAGAACGACCATAATGTGCCCGAGGCAGCACTAGACTCTTGGAGACAAGTCGGCTGGAGGACGATGTATTGAATCGCGACGCAATTTGTGTGTTCCATCGTCATTAAGAGGCTCTGAACGTTAAAATTAACTGTCAGTTTTGCGTCGGATTCGAAAATCTAGACTCACAGAAGAACGACCATGAGGTGCCCGCGGCAGCACTAGACCCTTGGAGACAAGTCGGCTGGAGGACGATGTGTTGAATCGCGACGCAATTTGTGTGTTCCATCGTCATTAAGAGGCTCTGAACGTTACAATTAACTGTCAGTTTTGCGCCGGATTCGAAAAACTATACTCCTAGGAGAACGACCAAAAGGTGCTCGGGGCAGCAATTGTACCTCGGAGACAATTCGGCTGGAGGACGATGTATTGAATCGCGACGCAATTTGTGTGTTCCATCGTCATTAACAGGCTCTGAACGTTACAATTAACTGTCAGTTTTGCGTCGGATTCGAAAAACTAAACTCACAGGAGAATGAAGATAAGGTGCCCGAGGCAGCTATAGACCCTTGGAGACAAGTCGGCTGGAGGACGATGTATTGAATCGCGACGCAATTTGTGTGTTCCATCGTCATTATCAGGCTCTGAACGTTACAATTAACTGTCAGTTTTGCGTCGGATTCGAAAATCTAGACTCACAGGAGAACGACCATAAGGTGCCCGAGGCAGCACTAGACCCTTGGAGACAAGTCGGCTGGAGGACGATGTATTGAATCGCGACGCAATTTGTGTGTTCCATCGTCATTAAGAGGCTCTGAACGTTACAATTAACTGTCAGTTTTGCGCCGGATTCGAAAAACTATACTCCTAGGAGAACGACCAAAAGGTGCCCGGGGCAGCAATAGTACCTCGGAGACAATTCGGCTGGAGGACGATGTATTGAATCGCGACGCAATTTGTGTGTTCCATCGTCATTAAGAGGCTCTGAATGTTACAATTAACTGTCAGTTTTGCGCCTGATTCGATAAACTAGACTCATAGGAGTACGAACAAAAGGTGCCCGGGACAGCAATACTACCTCGGAGACAAGTCGGCTGGAGGACGATGTATTGAATCGCGACGCAAATTGTGTGTTCCATCGTCATTATCAGGCTCTGAACGTTACAATTAACTGTCAGTTTTGCGTCGTTTTCGGAAAACAAGACTCACAGGAGAACGACCATAACGTGCCCGAGGCAGCAAGAGACCCTTGGAGACAGGGCGGCTGTAGGACGATGTATTTAATCGCGCTACAATTTGTGTGTTCCATCGTCATTAAGAGGCTCTGAACGTTACAATTAACTGTCAGTTTTGCGTCGGATTCGAAAATCTAAACTCACAGCAGAACGACCATAAGGTGCCCGAGGCAGCACTAGACCCTTGGAGACAAGTCGGCTGGAGGACGATGTAATGAATCGCGACGCAATTTCTGTGTTCCATCGTCATTAAGAGGCTCTGAACGTTACAATTAACTGTCAGTTTTGCGTCGGATTCGAAAATCTAGACTCACAGGAGAACGACCAAAAGGTGCCCGAGGCAGCACCAGACCCTTGGAGACAAGTCGGCTGGAGGACGATGTAATGAATCGCGACGCAATTTGTGTGTCCCATCGTCATTAAGAGGCCCTGAACGTTACAGTTAACTGTCAGTTTTGCGCCGGATTCGAAAAACTATACTCCTAGGAGAACGACCAAAAGGTGCCCGGGACAGCAATACTACCTCGGAGACAAGTCGGCTGGAGGACGATGTATTGAATCGCGACGCAATTTGTGTGTTGCATCGTCATTAACAGGCTCTGAACGTTACTATTAACTGTCAGTTTTGCGTAGGATTCGAAAAACTAAACTCACAGGAGGACGACCATAAGGTGCCCGAGGCAGCTATAGTACCTCGGAGACATTTCGGCTGGAGGACGATGTTTGAATCATGACGCAATTTGTGTGTTCCATCGTCATTAAGAGGCTCTGAACGTTACAATTAACTGTCAGTTTTGCGTCGGATTCGAAAAACTATACTCACAGGAGAACGACGATAAGGTGCCCGAGGCATCTATAGACCCTTGGAGACAAGTCGGCTGGAGGACGATGTATTGAATCGCGACGCAATTTGTGTGTTCCATCGTCATTAAGAGGCTCTGAACGTTACAATTAACTGTCAGTTTTGCGTCGGATTCGAAAATCTAGACTCACAGGAGAACGACCATAAGGTGCCCGAGGCCGCACTAGACCCTTGGAGACAAGTCGGCTGGAGGACGATGTATTGAATCGCGACGCAATTTGTGTGTTCCATCGTCATTAAGAGGCTCTGAACGTTACAATTAACTGTCAGTTTTGCGCCGGATTCGAAAAACTATACTCCTAGGAGAACGACCAAAAGGTGCCCGGGGCTGCAATAGTACCTCGGAGACAATTCGGCTGGAGGACGATGTATTGAATCGCGACGCAATTTGTGTGTTCCATCGTCATTAACAGGCTCTGAACGTTACAATTAACTGTCAGTTTTGCGCCGGATTCGAAAAACTAAACTCACAGCAGAACGACGATAAGGTGCCCGAGGCAGCTATAGACCCTTGGAGACACGTCGGCTGGAGGACGATGTATTGAATCGCGACGCAATTTGTGTGTTCCATCGTCATTAAGAAGCTCTGAACGTTACAATTAACTGTCAGTTTTGCGTCGGATTCGAAAATGTAGACTCACAGGAGAACGACCATAAGGTGCCCGAGGCAGCGCTAGACGCTTGGAGACAAGTCGGCTGGAGGACGATGTATTGAATCGCGACGCAATTTGTGTGTTCCATCGACATTAAGAGGCTCTGAACGTTACAATTAACTGTCAGTTTTGCGCCTGATTCGATAAACTAGACTCATAGGAGAACGACCATAAGGTGCCCGGGACAGCAATACTACCTCGGAGACAAGTCGGCTGGAGGACGATGTATTGAATCGCGACGCAATTTGTGTGTTCCATCGTCATTAAGAGGCTCTGAACGTTACAATTAACTGTCAGTTTTGCGTCGGATTCGAAAATCTAGACTCACAGGAGAACGACCATAAGGTGCCCGAGGCAGCACTAGACCCTTGGAGACAAGTCGGCTGGAGGACGATGTATTGAATCGCGACGCAATTTGTGTGTTCCATCGTCATTAAGAGGCTCTGAACGTTACAATTAACTGTCAGTTTTGCGCCGGATTCGAAAAACTATACTCATAGGAGAACGACCAAAAGGTGCCCGGGGCAGCAATAGTACCTCGCATACAATTCGGCTGGAGGACGATGTATTGAATCGCGACGCAATTTGTGTGTTCCATCGTCATTAAGAGGCTCTGAACGTTACAATTAACTGTCAGTTTTGCGTCGGATTCGAAAATCTAGACTCACAGGAGAACGACCATAAGGTGCCCGAGGCAGCACTAGACCCTTGGAGACAAGTCGGCTGGAGGACGATGTATTGAATCGCGACGCAATTTGTGTGTTCCATCGTCATTAAGAGGCTCTGAACGTTACAATTAACTGTCAGTTTTGCGCCGGATTCGAAAAACTATACTCATAGGAGAACGACCAAAAGGTGCCCGGGGCAGCAATAGTACCTCGCAGACAATTCGGCTGGAGGACGATGTATTGAATCGCGACGCAATTTGTGTGCTCCATCGTCATTAAGAGGCTCTGAACGTTACAATTAACTGTCAGTTTTGCGTAGGATTCGAAAAACTAAACTCACAGGAGAACGACGATAATGTGCCCGAGGCAGCTATAGTACCTCGGAGACATTTCGGCTGGAGGACGATGTTTGAATCGCGACGCAATTTGTGTGTTCCATCGTCATTATCAGGCTCTGAATGTTGCAATTAACTGTCAGTTTTGCGTCGGATTCGAAAAACTATACTCACAGGAGAACGACGATAAGGTGCCCGAGGCAGCTATAGACCCTTGGAGACACGTCGGCTGGAATACGATGTATTGAATCGCGACGCAATTTGTGTGTTCCATCGTCATTAAGAAGCTCTGAACGTTACAATTAACTGTCAGTTTTGCGTCGGATTCGAAAATGTAGACTCACAGGAGAACGACCATAAGGTGCCCGAGGCAGCGCAAGACGCTTGGAGACAAGTCGGCTGGAGTACGAAGTATTGAATCGCGACGCAATTTGTGTGTTCCATCGTCATTAAAAGGCTCTGAACGTTACAATTAACTGTCAGTTTTGCGCCTGATTCGATAAACTAGACTCATAGGAGAACGACCAAAAGGTGCCCGGGACAGCAATACTACCTCGGAGACAAGTCGGCTGGAGGACGATGTATTGAATCGCGACGCAAATTGTGTGTTCCATCGTCATTATCAGGCTCTGAACGTTACAATTAACTGTCAGTTTTGCGTCGTTTTCGGAAAACTAGACTCACAGGAGAACGACCATAAGGTGCCCGAGGCAGCGCTAGACCCTTGGAGACAATTCGGCTGGAGGACGATGTATTGAATCGCGACGCAATTTGTGTGTTCCATCGTCATTAAGAGGCCCTGAACGTTACAATTAACTGTCAGTTTTGCGCCGGATTCGAAAAACTATACTCCTAGGAGAACGACCAAAAGGTGCCCGGGGCAGCAATAGTACCTCGGAGACAATTCGGCTGGAGGACGATGTATTGAATCGCGACGCAATTTGTGTGTTCCATCGTCATTAACAGGCTCTGAACGTTACTATTAACTGTCAGTTTTGCGTAGGATTCGAAAAACTAAACTCACAGGAGAACGACGATAAGGTGCCCGAGGCAGCTATAGTACCTCGGAGACATTTCGGCTGGAGGACAATGTATTGAATCGCGACGCAATTTGTGTGTTCCATCGTCATTAAGAGGCTCTGAACGTTACAATTAACTGTCAGTTTTGCATCGGATTCGAAAATCTAGACTCACAGCAGAACGACCATAACGTGCCCGAGGCAGCACTAGACCCTTGGAGACAAGTCGGCTGGAGCACGATGTATTGAATCGCGACGCAATTTGTGTGTTCCATCGTCATTAAGAGGCTCTGAACGTTGCAATTAACTGTCAGTTTTGCGTCGGATTCGAAAATCTAGACTCACAGGAGAACGACCTAAAGGTGCCCGAGGCAGCACCAGACCCTTGGAGACAAGTCGGCTGGAGGACGATGTATTGAATCGCGACGTAATTTGTGAGTTCCATCGTCATTAAGAGGCCCTGAACGTTACAATTAACTGTCAGTTTTGCGCCGGATTCGAAAAACTATACTCCTAGGAGAACGACCAAAAGGTGCCCGGGGCAGCAATAGTACCTCGGAGACAATTCGGCTGGAGGACAATGTATTGAATCGCGACGCAATTTGTGTGTTCCATCGTCATTAAGAGGCTCTGAACGTTACAATTAACTGTCAGTTTTGCATCGGATTCGAAAATCTAGACTCACAGCAGAACGACCATAACGTGCCCGAGGCAGCACTAGACCCTTGGAGACAAGTCGGCTGGAGGACGATGTATTGAATCGCGAAGCAATTTGTGTGTTCCATCGTCATTAAGAGGCTCTGAACGTTGCAATTAACTGTCAGTTTTGCGTCGGATTCGAAAATCTAGACTCACAGGAGAACGACCAAAAGGTGCCCGAAGCAGCACCAGACCCTTGGAGACAAGTCGGCTGGAGGACGATGTATTGAATCGCGACGCAATTTGTGTGTTCCATCGTCATTAACAGGCTCTGAACGTTACTATTAACTGTCAGTTTTGCGTAGGATTCGAAAAACTAAACTCACAGGAGAACGACGATAAGGTGCCCGAGGCAGCTATAGACCCTTGGAGACAAGTCGGCTGGAGGACGATGTATTGAATCGCGATGCAATTTGTGTGTTCCATCGTCATTAAGAGGGTCTGAACGTTACAATTGACTGTCAGTTTTGCGTCGGATTTGAAAATCTAGACTCACAGGAGAACGACCATGAGGTGCCCGAGGCGGCACTAGACCCTTGGAGACAAGTCGGCTGGAGGACGATGTATTGTATCGCGACGGAATTTGTGTGTTCCATCGTCATTTAGAGGGTCTGAACGTTACAATTAACTGTCAGTTTTGCGTCGGATTCGAAAATCTAGACTCACAGGGGAACGACCATGAGGTGCCCGAGGCGGCACTAGACCCTTGGAGACAAGTCGGCTGGAGGACGATGTATTGAATCGCGACGCAATTTGTGTGTTCCATCGTCATTAAGAGGCTCTGAACGTTACAATTAACTGTCAGTTTTGCGCCGGATTCGAAAAACTATACTCCTAGGAGAAAGACAAAAAGGTGCCCGGGGCAGCAATAGCACCTCGCAGACAATTCGGCTGGAGGACGATGTATTGAATCGCGACGCAATTTGTGTGTTCCATCGTCATTAACAGGATCTGAACGTTACAATTAACTGTCAGTTTTGCGTCGGATTCGAAAATCTAGACTCACAGGAGAACGACCATAAGGTGCCCGAGGCCGCACTAGACCCTTGGAGACAAGTCGGCTGGAGGACGATGTATTGAATCGCGACGCAATTTGTGTGTTCCATCGTCATTAAGAGGCTCTGAACGTTACAATTAACTGTCAGTTTTGCGCCGGATTCGAAAAACTATACTCCTAGGAGAACGACCAAAAGGTGCCCGGGGCAGCAATAGTACCTCGGAGACAATTCGGCTGGAGGACGATGTATTGAATCGCGACGCAATTTGTGTGTTCCATCGTCATTAACAGGCTCTGAACGTTACAATTAACTGTCAGTTTTGCGTCGGATTCGAAAAACTAAACTCACAGCAGAACGACGATAAGGTGCCCGAGGCAGCTATAGACCCTTGGAGACTAGTCGGCTGGAGGACGATGTATTGAATCGCGACGCAATTTGTGTGTTCCATCGTCATTAAGAAGCTCTGAACGTTACAATTAACTGTCAGTTTTGCGTCGGATTCGAAAATGTAGACTCACAGGAGAACGACCATAAGGTGCCCGAGGCAGCAATAGACCCTTGGAGACAATTCGGCTGGAGGACGATGTATTGAATCGCGACGCAATTTGTGTGTTCCATCGTCATTAACAGGCTCTGAACGTTACTATTAACTGTCAGTTTTGCGTAGGATTCGATAAACTAAACTCACAGGAGAACGACGATAAGGTGCCCGAGGCAGCTATAGTACCTCGGAGACATTTCGGCTGGAGGACGATGTATTGAATCGCGACGCAATTTGTGTGTTCCATCGTCATTAAGAGGTTCTGAACGTTACAATTAACTGTCAGTTTTGCGTCGGATTCGAAAATCTAGACTCACAGGAGAACGACCAAAAGGTGCCCGAGGCAGCACCAGACCCATGGAGACAAGTCGGCTGGAGGACGATGTATTGAATCGCGACGCAATTTGTGTGTTCCATCGTCATTAAGAGGCCCTGAACGTTACAATTAACTGTCAGTTTTGCGCCGGATTCGAAAAACTATACTCCTAGGAGAACGACCAAAAGGTGCCCGGGGCAGCAATAGTACCTCGGAGACAATTCGGCTGGAGGACGATGTATTGAATCGCGACGCAGTTTGTGTGTTCCATCGTCATTAACAGGCTCTGAACGTTACTATTAACTCTCAGTTTTGCGTAGGATTCGAAAAACTAAACTCACAGGAGAACGACGATAAGGTGCCCGAGGCAGCTATAGACCCTTGGAGACAAGTCGGCTGGAGGACGATGTATTGAATCGCGACGCAATTTGTGTGTTCCATCGTCATTAAGAGGGTCTGAACGTTACAATTGACTGTCAGTTTTGCGTCGGATTCGAAAATCTAGACTCACAGGAGAACGACCATAAAGTGCCCGAGGCAGCACTAGACTCTTGAAGACAAGTCGGCTGGAGGACGATGTATTGAATCGCGACGCAATTTGTGTGTTCCATCGTCATTAAGAGGCTCTGAACGTTACAATTAACTGTCAGTTTTGCGTCGGATTCGAAAATGTAGACTCACAGGAGAACGACCAAAAGGTGCCCGAGGCAGCACCAGACCCTTGGAGACAAGTCGGCTGGAGGACGATGTATTGAATCGCGACGCAATTTGTGTGTTCCATCGTCATTAAGAGGGTCTGAACGTTACAATTGACTGTCAGTTTTGCGTCGGATTCGAAAATCTAGACTCACAGGAGAACGACCATAAAGTGCCCGAGGCAGCACTAGACTCTTGAAGACAAGTCGGCTGGAGGACGATGTATTGAATCGCGACGCAATTTGTGTGTTCCATCGTCATTATCAGGCTCTGAACGTTACAATTAACTGTCAGTTTTGCGTCGGATTCGAAAATCTAGACTCACAGGAGAACGACCATGAGGTGCCCGAGGCGGCACTAGACCCTTGGAGAAAAGTCGGCTGGAGGACGATGTATTGAATCGCGACGCAATTTGTGTGTTCCATCGTCATTAAGAGGCTCTGAACAGTACAATTAACTGTCAGTTTTGCGTCGGATTCGAAAATGTAGACTCACAGGAGAACGACCAAAAGGTGCCCGAGGCAGCACCAGACCCTTGGAGACAAGTCGGCTGGAGGACGATGTATTGAATCGCGACGCAATTTGTGTGTTCCATCGTCATTAAGAGGCCCTGAACGTTACAATTAACTGTCAGTTTTGCGCCGGATTCGAAAAACTATACTCCTAGGAGAACGACCAAAAGGTGCCCGGGGCAGCAATAGTACCTCGGAGACAATTCGGCTGGAGGACGATGTATTGAATCGCGACGCAATTTGTGTGTTCCATCGTCATTAACAGGCTCTGAACGTTACTATTAACTGTCAGTTTTGCGTAGGATTCGATAAACTAAACTCACAGGAGAACGACCATAAGGTGCCCGAGGCAGCTATAGTACCTCGGAGACATTTCGGCTGGAGGACGATGTATTGAATCGCGACGCAATTTGTGTGTTCCATCGTCATTAAGAGGTTCTGAACGTTACAATTAACTGTCAGTTTTGCGTCGGATTCGAAAATCTAGACTCACAGGAGAACGACCAAAAGGTGCCCGAGGCAGCACCAGACCCATGGAGACAAGTCGGGTGGAGGACGATGTATTGAATCGCGACGCAATTTGTGTGTTCCATCGTCATTAAGAGGCCCTGAACGTTACAATTAACTGTCAGTTTTGCGCCGGATTCGAAAAACTATACTCCTAGGAGAACGACCAAAAGGTGCCCGGGGCAGCAATAGTACCTCGGAGACAATTCGTCTGGAGGACGATGTATTGAATCGCGACGCATTTTGTGTGTTCCATCGTCATTAACAGTCTCTGAACGTTACTATTAACTGTCAGTTTTGCGTAGGATTCGAAAAACTAAACTCACAGGAGAACGACGATAAGGTGCCCGAGGCAGCTATAGACCCTTGGAGAGAAGTCGGCTGGAGGACGATGTATTGAATCGCGACGCAATTTGTGTGTTCCATCGTCATTAAGAGGCTCTGAACGTTACAATTAACTGTCAGTTTTGCGCCGGAATCGAAAAACTATACTCCTAGGAGAACGACCAAAAGGTGCCCGGGGCAGCAATAGTACCTCGGAGACAATTCGGCTGGAGGACGATGTATTGAATCGCGACGCAATTTGTGTGTTCCATCGTCATTAACAGGCTCTGAACGTTACAATTAACTGTCAGTTTTGCGTCGGATTCGAAAAACTAAACTCACAGGAGAACGACGATAAGGTGCCCGAGGCATCTATAGACCCTTGGAGACTAGTCGGCTGGAGGACGATGTATTGAATCGCGACGCAATTTGTGTGTTCCATCGTCATTAAGAGGGTCTGAACGTTACAATTGACTGTCAGTTTTGCGTCGGATTCGAAAATCTAGACTCACAGGAGAACGACCATAAGGTGCCCGAGGCAGCACTAGACTCTTGAAGACAAGTCGGCTGGAGGACGATGTATTGAATCGCGACGCAATTTGTGTGTTCCATCGTCATTAAGAGGCTCTGAACGTTACAATTAACTGTCAGTTTTGCGTCGGATTCGAAAATCTAGACTCACAGGAGAACGACCATGAGGTGCCCGAGGCGGCACTAGACCCTTGGAGACAAGTCGGCTGGAGGACGATGTATTGAATCGCGACGCAATTTGTGTGTTCCATCGTCATTAAGAGGCTCTGAACGTTACAATTAACTGTCAGTTTTGCATCGGATTCGAAAATCTAGACTCACAGCAGAACGACCATAACGTGCCCGAGGCAGCACTAGACCCTTGGAGACAAGTCGGCTGGAGGACGATGTATTGAATCGCGACGCAATTTGTGTGTTCCATCGTCATTAAGAGGGTCTGAACGTTACAATTAACTGTCAGTTTTGCGTCGGATTCGAAAATCTAGACTCACAGGAGAACGACCATAAGGTGCCCGAGGCAGCACTAGACTCTTGGAGACAAGTCGGCTGGAGGACGATGTATTGAATCGCGACGCAATTTGTGTGTTCCATCGTCATTAAGAGGCTCTGAACGTTACAATTAACTGTCAGTTTTTCGTCGGATTCGAAAATCTAGACTCAAAGGAGAACGACCATGAGGTGCCCGAGGCGGCACTAGACCCTTGGAGACAAGTCGGCTGGAGGACGATGTATTGAATCGCGACGCAATTTGTGTGTTCCATCGTCATTAAGAGGCTCTGAACGTTACAATTAACTGTCAGTTTTGCGCCGGAATCGAAAAACTATACTCCTAGGAGAACGACCAAAAGGTGCCCGGGGCAGCAAGAGTACCTCGGAGACAATTCGGCTGGAGGACGATGTATTGAATCGCGACGCAATTTGTGTGTTCCATCGTCATTAACAGGCTCTGAACGTTACAATTAACTGTCAGTTTTGCGTCGGATTCGAAAAACTAAACTCACAGGAGAACGACGATAAGGTGCCCGAGGCATCTATAGACCCTTGGAGACTAGTCGGCTGGAGGACGATGTATTGAATCGCGAAGCAATTTGTGTGTTCCATCGTCATTAAGAGGCTCTGAACGTTACAATTAACTGTCAGTTTTGCGTCGGATTCGAAAATCTAGACTCACAGGAGAACGACCATAAGGTGCCCGAGGCCGCACTAGACCCTTGGAGAGAAGTCGGCTGGAGGACGATGTATTGAATCGCGACGCAATTTGTGTGTTCCATCGTCATTAAGAGGCTCTGAACGTTACAATTAACTGTCAGTTTTGCGCCGGATTCGAAAAACTATACTCCTAGGACAACGACCAAAAGGTGCCCGGGGCAGCAATAGTACCTCGGAGACAATTCGGCTGGAGGACGATGTATTGAATCGCGACGCAATTTGTGTGTTCCATCGTCATTAACAGGCTCTGAACGTTACAATTAACTGTCAGTTTTGCGTCGGATTAGGAAAACTAAACTCACAGCAGAACGACGATAAGGTGCCCGAGGCAGCTATAGACCCTTGGAGACAAGTCGGCTGGAGGACGATGTATTGAATCGCGACGCAATTTGTGTGTTCCATCGTCATTAAGAAGCTCTGAACGTTACAATTAACTGTCAGTTTTGCGTCGGATTCGAAAATCTAGACTCACAGGAGAACGACCATAAGGTGCCCGAGGCAGTACTAGACTTTTGGAGACAAACCGGCTGGAGGACGATGTATTGAATCGCGACGCAATTTGTGTGTTCCATCGTCATTAAGAGATTATGAACGTTACAATTAACTGTCAGTTTTGCGTCGGATTCGAAAATCTAGACTCACAGGAGAACCACCATGAGGTGCCCGAGGCAGCACTAGACGCTTGGAGACAAGTCGACTGGAGGACGAAGTATTGAATCGCGACGCAATTTGTGTGTTCCATCGTCATTAAGAGGCTCTGAACGTTACAATTAACTGTCAGTTTTGCGCCTGATTCGATAAACTAGACTCATAGGAGAACGACCAGAAGGTGCCCGGGACAGCAATACTACCTCGGAGACAAGTCGGCTGGAGGACGATGTATTGAATCGCGACGCAAATTGTGTGTTCCATCGTCATTATCAGGCTCTGAACGTTACAATTAACTGTCAGTTTTGCGTCGTTTTCGGAAAACTAGACTCACAGGAGAACGACCATAAGGTGCCCGAGGCAGCGCTAGACCCTTGGAGACAAGTCGGCGGGAGGACGATGTATTGAATCGCGACGCAATTTGTGTGTTCCATCGTCATTAAGAGGCTCTGAACGTTACAATTAACTGTCAGTTTTGCGTCGGATTCGAAAATCTAGACTCACAGGAGAACGACCATAAGGTGCCCGAGGCAGCACTAGACCCTTGGAGACAAGTCGGCTGGAGGACGATGTATTGAATCGCGACGCAATTTGTGTGTTCCATCGTCATTAAGAGGCTCTGAACGTTACAATTAACTGTCAGTTTTGTGCCGGATTCGAAAAACTATACTCCTAGGAGAACGACCAAAAGGTGCCCGGGGCAGCAATAGTACTTCGGAGACAATTCGGCTGGAGGACGATGTATTGAATCGCGACGCAGTTTGTGTGTTCCATCGTCATTAACAGGCTCTGAACGTTACTATTAACTGTCAGTTTTGCGTCGGATTCGAAAAACTAAACTCACAGGAGAACGACGATAAGGTGCCCGAGGCAGCAATAGACCCTTGGAGTCAATTCGGCTGGAGGACGATGTATTGAATCGCGACGCATTTTGTGTGTTCCATCGTCATTAAGAGGCTCTGAACGTTACAATTAACTGTCAGTTTTGCGCCTGATTCGATAAACTAGACTCATAGGAGAACGACCAAAAGGTGCCCGGGACAGCAATACTACCTCGGAGACAAGTCGGCTGGAGGACGATGTATTGAATCGCGACGCAAATTGTGTGTTCCATCGTCATTATCAGGCTCTGAACGTTACAATTAACTGTCAGTTTTGCGTCGTTTTCGGAAAACTAGACTCACAGGAGAACGACCATAAGGTGCCCGAGGCAGCGCTAGACCCTTGGAGACAAGTCGGCTGGAGGACGATGTATTGAATCGCGACGCAATTTGTGTGTTCCATCGTCATTAAGAGGCTCTGAACGTTACAATTAACTGTCAGTTTTGCGTCGGATTCGAAAATCTAGACTCACAGGAGAACGACCATAAGGTGCCCGAGGCAGCACTAGACCCTTGGAGACAAGTCGGCTGGAGGACGATGTATTGAATCGCGACGCAATTTGTGTGTTCCATCGTCATTAAGAGGCTCTGAACGTTACAATTAACTGTCAGTTTTGCGCCGGATTCGAAAAACTATACTCCTAGGAGAACGACCAAAAGGTGCCCGGGGCAGCAATAGTACTTCGGAGACAATTCGGCTGGAGGACGATGTATTGAATCGCGACGCAGTTTGTGTGTTCCATCGTCATTAACAGGCTCTGAACGTTACTATTAACTGTCAGTTTTGCGTCGGATTCGAAAAACTAAACTCACAGGAGAACGACGATAAGGTGCCCGAGGCAGCAATAGACCCTTGGAGTCAATTCGGCTGGAGGACGATGTATTGAATCGCGACGCATTTTGTGTGTTCCATCGTCATTAAGAGGCTCTGAACGTTACAATTAACTGTCAGTTTTGCGGCGGATTGGAAAATCTAGACTCACAGAAGAACGACCATAAGGTGCCCGAGGCAGCACTAGACGCTTGGAGACAAGTCGGCTGGAGGACGAAGTATTGAATCGCGACGCAATTTGTGTGTTCCATCGTCATTAAGAGGCTCTGAACGTTACAATTAACTGTCAGTTTTGCGCCTGATTCGATAAACTAGACTCATAGGAGAACGACCAAAAGGTGCCCGGGACAGCAATACTACCTCGGAGACAAGTCGGCTGGAGGACGATGTATTGAATCGCGACGCAAATTGTGTGTTCCATCGTCATTAAGAGGCTCTGAACGTTACAATTAACTGTCAGTTTTGCGCCGCATTCGAAAAACTATACTCCTAGGAGAAAGACCAAAAGGTGCTCGGGGCAGCAATAGTACCTCGGAGACAATTCGGCTGGAGGACGACGTATTGAATCGCGACGCAAATTGTGTGTTCCATCGTCATTATCAGGCTCTGAACGTTACAATTAACTGTCAGTTTTGCGTCGTTTTCGGAAAACTAGACTCACAGGAGAACGACCATAAGGTGCCCGAGGCAGCGCTAGACCCTTGGAGACAAGTCGGCTGGAGGACGATGTATTGAATCGCGACGCAATTTGTGTGTTCCATCGTCATTAAGAGGCTCTGAACGTTACAATTAACTGTCAGTTTTGCGTCGGATTCGAAAATCTAGACTCACAGGAGAACGACCATAAGGTGCCCGAGGCAGCGCTAGACCCTTGGAGACAAGTCGGCTGGAGGACGATGTATTGAATCGCGACGCAATTTGTGTGTTCCATCGTCATTAACAGGCTCTGAACGTTACAATTAACTGTCAGTTTTGCGTCGGATTCGAAAAACTAAAGTCACAGGAGAACGACGATAAGGTGCCCGAGGCATCTATAGACCCTTGGAGACAAGTCGGCTGGAGCACGATGTATTGAATCGCGACGCAATTTGTGTGTTCCATCGTCATTAAGAGGCTCTGAACGTTACAATTAACTGTCAGTTTTGCGTCGGATTCGAAAATCTAGACTCACAGGAGAACGACCATAAGGTGCCCGAGGCAGCACTAGACCCTTGGAGACAAGTCGGCTGGAGGACGATGTATTGAATCGCGACGCAATTTGTGTGTTCCATCTTCATTAAGAGGCTCTGAACGTTACAATTAACTGTCAGTTTTGCGCCGGATTCGAAAAACTATACTCCCAGGAGAACGACCAAAAGGTGCCCGGGCAACAATAGTACCTCGGAGACAATTCGGCTGGAGGACGATATATTGAATCGCGACGCAATTTGTGTGTTCCATCGTCATTAAGAGGCTCTGAACGTTACAATTAACTGTCAGTTTTGCGCCTGATTCAATAAACTAGACTCATAGGAGAACGACCAAACGGTGCCCGGGACAGCAATACTACCTCGGAGACAAGTCGGCTGGAGGACGATGTATTGAATCGCGACGCAAATTGTGTGTTCCATCGTCATTATCAGGCTCTGAACGTTACTATTAACTGTCAGTTTTGCGTCGGATTCGAAAATGTAGACTCACAGGAGAACGACCATAAGGTGCCCGAGGCAGCACTAGACCCTTGGAGACAAGTCGGCTGGAGGACGATGTATTGAATCGCGACGCAATTTGTGTGTTCCATCGTCATTAAGAGATTATGAACGTTACAATTAAATGTCAGTTTTGCGCCTGATTCGATAAACTAGACTCATAGGAGAACGACCAAAAGGTGCCCGGGACAGCAATACTACCTCGGAGACAAGTCGGCTGGAGGACGATGTATTGAATCGCGACGCAATTTGCGTGTTCCATCGTCATTAACAGGCTCTGAACGTTACTATTAACTGTCAGTTTTGCGTCGGATTCAAAAAACTAAACTCACAGGAGAACGACGATAAGGTGCCCGAGGCAGCTATAGACCCTTGGAGACAAGTCGGCTGGAGGACGATGTATTGAATCGCGACGCAATTTGTGTGTTCCATCGTCATTAAGAGGCTCTGAACGTTACAATTAACTGTCAGGTTTGCGTCGGATTCGAAAATGTAGACTCACAGGAGAACGACCATAAGGTGCCCGAGGCAGCACTAGACCCTTGGAGACAAGTCGGCTGGAGGACGATGTATTGAATCGCGACGCAATTTGTGTGTTCCATCGTCATTAAGAGGCTCTGAACGTTACAATTAACTGTCAGTTTTGCGCCGGATTCGAAAAACTATACTCCTAGGAGAACGACCAAAAGGTGCCCGGGGCAGCAATAGTACCTCGGAGACCATTCGGCTGGAGGACGATGTATTGAATCGCGACGCAATTTGTGTGTTCCATCGTCATTAAGAGGGTCTGAACGTTACAATTAACTGTCAGTTTTGCGTCGGATTCGAAAAACTAAACTCACAGGAGAACGACGATAAGGTGCTCGAGGCATCTATAGACCCTTGGAGACAAGTCGGCTGTAGAACGATGTATTGAATCGCGACGCAATTTGTGTGTTCCATCGTCATTAAGAGGCTCTGAACGTTACAATTAACTGTCAGTTTTGCGTCGGATTCGAAAATCTAGACTCACAGGAGAACGACCATAAGGTGCCCGAGGCAGCACTAGACCCTTGGAGACAAGTCGGCTGGAGAACGATGTATTGAATCGCGACGCAATTTGTGTGTTCCATCGTCATTAAGAGGCTCTGAACGGTACAATTAACTGTCAGTTTTGCGCCGGATTCGAAAAACTATACTCCTAGGAGAACGACCAAAAGGTGCCCGAGGCAACAATAGTACCTCGGAGACAATTCGGCTGGAGGACGATGTATTGAATCGCGACGCAATTTGTGTGTTCCATCGTCATTAAGAGGCTCTGAACGTTACAATTATCTGTCAGTTTTGCGCCTGATTCGATAAACTAGACTCATAGGAGAACGACCAAAAGGTGCCCATGGCAACAATAGTACCTCGGAGACAATTCGGGTTGAGGACGATGTATTGAATCGCGACGCAGTTTGTGTGTTCCATCATCATTAAGAGGCTCTGAACGTTACAATAAACTGTCAGTTTTGCGTCGGATTCGAAAAACTAAACTCACAGGAGAACGACGATAAGGTGCCCGCGGCATCTATAGACCCTTGGAGACAAGTCGGCTGTAGAACGATGTATTGAATCGCGACGCAATTTGTGTGTTCCATCGTCATTAAGAGGCTCTGAACGTTACAATTAACTGTCAGTTTTGCGCCGGATTCGAAAAACTATACTCCTAGGAGAACGACCAAAAGGTGCCCGAGGCAACAATAGTACCTCGGAGACAATTCGGCTGGAGGACGATGTATTGAATCGCGACGCAATTTGTGTGTTCCATCGTCATTAAGAGGCTCTGAACGTTACAATTATCTGTCAGTTTTGCGCCTGATTCGATAAACTAGACTCATAGGAGAACGACCAAAAGGTGCCCATGGCAACAATAGTACCTCGGAGACAATTCGGGTTGAGGACGATGTATTGAATCGCGACGCAATTTGTGTGTTCCATCATCATTAAGAGGCTCTGAACGTTACAATTAACTGTCAGTTTTGCGTCGGATTCGAAAAACTAAACTCACAGGAGAACGACGATAAGGTGCCCGAGGCATCTATAGACCCTTGGAGACAAGTCGGCTGTAGAACGATGTATTGAATCGCGACGCAATTTGTGTGTTCCATCGTCATTAAGAGGCTCTGAACGTTACAATTAACTGTCAGTTTTGCGTCGGATTCGAAAATCTAGACTCACAGGAGAACGACCATAAGGTGCCCGAGGCAGCACTAGACCCTTGGAGACAAGTCGGCTGGAGGACGATGTATTGAATCGCGACGCAATTTGTGTGTTCCATCGTCATTAAGAGACTCTGAATGTTACAATTAACTGTCAGTTTTGCGCCGGATTCGAAAAACTATACTCCTAGGAGAACGACCAAAAGGTGCCCGAGGCAACAATAGTACCTCGGAGACAATTCGGCTGGAGGACGATGTATTGAATCGCGACGCAATTTGTGTGTTCCATCGTCATTAAGAGGCTCTGAACGTTACAATTATCTGTCAGTTTTGCGCCTGATTCGATAAACTAGACTCATAGGAGAACGACCAAAAGGTGCCCATGGCAACAATAGTACCTCGGAGACAGTTCGGGTGGAGGACGATGTATTGAATCGCGACGCAATTTGTGTGTTCCATCGTCATTAAGAGGGTCTGAACGTTACAATTAACTGTCAGTTTTGCGTCGGATTCGAAAAACTAAACTCACAGGAGAACGACGATAAGGTGCTCGAGGCATCTATAGACCCTTGGAGACAAGTCGGCTGTAGAACGATGTATTGAATCGCGACGCAATTTGTGTGTTCCATCGTCATTAAGAGGCTCTGAACGTTACAATTAACTGTCAGTTTTGCGTCGGATTTGAAAATCTAGACTCACAGGAGAACGACCATAAGGTGCCCGAGGCAGCACTAGACCCTTGGAGACAAGTCGGCTGGAGGACGATGTATTGAATCGCGACGCAATTTGTGTGTTCCATCGTCATTAAGAGGCTCTGAACGTTACAATTAACTGTCAGTTTTGCGCCGGATTCGAAAAACTATACTCCTAGGAGAACGACCAAAAGGTGCCCGAGGCAACAATAGTACCTCGGAGACAATTCGGCTGGAGGACGATGTATTGAATCGCGACGCAATTTGTGTGTTCCATCGTCATTAAGAGGCTCTGAACGTTACAATTATCTGTCAGTTTTGCGCCTGATTCGATAAACTAGACTCATAGGAGAACGACCAAAAGGTGCCCATGGCAACAATAGTACCTCGGAGACAATTCGGGTTGAGGACGATGTATTGAATCGCGACGCAATTTGTGTGTTCCATCATCATTAAGAGGCTCTGAACGTTACAATTAACTGTCAGTTTTGCGTCGGATTCGAAAATCTAGACTCACAGCAGAACGACCATAAGGTGCCCGAGGCAGCACTAGACCCTTGGAGACAAGTCGGCTGGAGGACGATGTATTGAATCGCGACGCAATTTGTGTGTTCCATCTTCATTAAGAGGCTCTGAACGTTACAATTAACTGTCAGTTTTGCGCCGGATTCGAAAAACTATACTCCTAGGAGAACGACCAAAAGGTGCCCGGGGCAACAATAGTACCTCGGAGACAATTCGGCTGGAGGACGATGTATTGAATCGCGACGCAATTTGTGTGTTCCATCGTCATTAAGAGGCTCTGAACGTTACAATTAACTGTCAGTTTTGCGCCTGATTCAATAAACTAGACTCATAGGAGAACGACCAAACGGTGCCCGGGACAGCAATACTACCTCGGAGACAAGTCGGCTGGAGGACGATGTATTGAATCGCGACGCAAATTGTGTGTTCCATCGTCATTATCAGGCTCTGAACGTTACAATTAACTGTCAGTTTTGCGTCGGATTCGAAAAACTAAACTCACAGGAGAACGACGATAAGGTGCCCGAGCCAGCTATAGACCCTTGGAGACAAGTCGGCTGGAGGACGATGTATTGAATCGCGACGCAATTTGTGTGTTCCATCGTCATTAAGAGACTCTGAACGTTACAATTAACTGTCAGTTTTGCGCCGGATTCGAAAAACTATACTCCTAGGAGAACGACCAAAAGGTGCCCGAGGCAACAATAGTACCTCGGAGACAATTCGGCTGGAGGACGATGTATTGAATCGCGACGCAATTTGTGTGTTCCATCGTCATTAAGAGGCTCTGAACGTTACAATTATCTGTCAGTTTTGCGCCTGATTCGATAAACTAGACTCATAGGAGAACGACCAAAAGGTGCCCATAGCAACAATAGTACCTCGGAGACAATTCGGGTGGAGGACGATGTATTGAATCGCGACGCAATTTGTGTGTTCCATCGTCATTAGGAGGCTCTGAACGTTACAATTAACTGTCAGTTTTGCGCCTGATTCGATAAACTAGACTCATAGGAGAACGACCAAAAGGTGCCCGGGACAGCAATACTACCTCGGAGACAAGTCGGCTGGAGGACGATGTATTGAATCGCGACGCAAATTGTGTGTTCCATCGTCATTATCAGGCTCTGAACGTTACAATTAACTGTCAGTTTTGCGTCGTTTTCGGAAAACTAGACTCACAGGAGAACGACCATAAGGTGCCCGAGGCAGCGCTAGACCCTTGGAGACAAGTCGGCGGGAGGACGATGTATTGAATCGCGACGCAATTTGTGTGTTCCATCGTCATTAAGAGGCTCTGAACGTTACAATTAACTGTCAGTTTTGCGTCGGATTCGAAAATCTAGACTCACAGGAGAACGACCATAAGGTGCCCGAGGCAGCACTAGACCCTTGGAGACAAGTCGGCTGGAGGACGATGTATTGAATCGCGACGCAATTTGTGTGTTCCATCGTCATTAAGAGGCTCTGAACGTTACAATTAACTGTCAGTTTTGTGCCGGATTCGAAAAACTATACTCCTAGGAGAACGACCAAAAGGTGCCCGGGGCACAATAGTACTTCGGAGACAATTCGGCTGGAGGACGATGTATTGAATCGCGACGCAGTTTGTGTGTTCCATCGTCATTAACAGGCTCTGAACGTTACTATTAACTGTCAGTTTTGCGTCGGATTCGAAAAACTAAACTCACAGGAGAACGACGATAAGGTGCCCGAGGCAGCAATAGACCCTTGGAGTCAATTCGGCTGGAGGACGATGTATTGAATCGCGACGCATTTTGTGTGTTCCATCGTCATTAAGAGGCTCTGAACGTTACAATTAACTGTCAGTTTTGCGCCTGATTCGATAAACTAGACTCATAGGAGAACGACCAAAAGGTGCCCGGGACAGCAATACTACCTCGGAGACAAGTCGGCTGGAGGACGATGTATTGAATCGCGACGCAAATTGTGTGTTCCATCGTCATTATCAGGCTCTGAACGTTACAATTAACTGTCAGTTTTGCGTCGTTTTCGGAAAACTAGACTCACAGGAGAACGACCATAAGGTGCCCGAGGCAGCGCTAGACCCTTGGAGACAAGTCGGCTGGAGGACGATGTATTGAATCGCGACGCAATTTGTGTGTTCCATCGTCATTAAGAGGCTCTGAACGTTACAATTAACTGTCAGTTTTGCGTCGGATTCGAAAATCTAGACTCACAGGAGAACGACCATAAGGTGCCCGAGGCAGCACTAGACCCTTGGAGACAAGACGGCTGGAGGACGATGTATTGAATCGCGACGCAATTTGTGTGTTCCATCGTCATTAAGAGGCTCTGAACGTTACAATTAACTGTCAGTTTTGCGCCGGATTCGAAAAACTATACTCCTAGGAGAACGACCAAAAGGTGCCCGGGGCAGCAATAGTACCTCGGAGACCATTCGGCTGGAGGACGATGTATTGAATCGCGACGCAATTTGTGTGTTCCATCGTCATTAACAGGCTCTGAACGTTACAATTAACTGTCAGTTTTGCGTCGGATTCGAAAAACTAAACTCACAGGAGAACGACGATAAGGTGCCCGAGGCATCTATAGACCCTTGGAGACAAGTCGGCTGTAGAACGATGTATTGAATCGCGACGCAATTTGTGTGTTCCATCGTCATTAAGAGGCTCTGAACGTTACAATTAACTGTCAGTTTTGCGTCGGATTCGAAAATCTAGACTCACAGGAGAACGACCATAAGGTGCCCGAGGCAGCACTAGACCCTTGGAGACAAGTCGGCTGGAGGACGATGTATTGAATCGCGACGCAATTTGTGTGTTCCATCGTCATTAAGAGACTCTGAACGTTACAATTAACTGTCAGTTTTGCGCCGGATTCGAAAAACTATACTCCTAGGAGAACGACCAAAAGGTGCCCGAGGCAACAATAGTACCTCGGAGACAATTCGGCTGGAGGACGATGTATTGAATCGCGACGCAATTTGTGTGTTCCATCGTCATTAAGAGGCTCTGAACGTTACAATTATCTGTCAGTTTTGCGCCTGATTCGATAAACTAGACTCATAGGAGAACGACCAAAAGGTGCCCATGGCAACAATAGTACCTCGGAGACAATTCGGGTGGAGGACGATGTATTGAATCGCGACGCAATTTGTGTGTTCCATCGTCATTAAGAGGGTCTGAACGTTACAATTAACTGTGAGTTTTGCGTCGGATTCGAAAAACTAAACTCACAGGAGAACGCCGATAAGGTGCTCGAGGCATCTATAGACCCTTGGAGACAAGTCGGCTGTAGAACGATGTATTGAATCGCGACGCAATTTGTGTGTTCCATCGTCATTAAGAGGCTCTGAACGTTACAATTAACTGTCAGTTTTGCGTCGGATTCGAAAATCTAGACTCACAGGAGAACGACCATAAGGTGCCCGAGGCAGCACTAGACCCTTGGAGACAAGTCGGCTGGAGGACGATGTATTGAATCGCGACGCAATTTGTGTGTTCCATCGTCATTAAGAGGCTCTGAACGTTACAATTAACTGTCAGTTTTGCGCCGGATTCGAAAAACTATACTCCTAGGAGAACGACCAAAAGGTGCCCGAGGCAACAATAGTACCTCGGAGACAATTCGGCTGGAGGACGATGTATTGAATCGCGACGCAATTTGTGTGTTCCATCGTCATTAAGAGGCTCTGAACGTTACAATTATCTGTCAGTTTTGCGCCTGATTCGATAAACTAGACTCATAGGAGAACGACCAAAAGGTGCCCATGGCAACAATAGTACCTCGGAGACAATTCGGGTTGAGGACGATGTATTGAATCGCGACGCAATTTGTGTGTTCCATCATCATTAAGAGGCTCTGAACGTTACAATTAACTGTCAGTTTTGCGTCGGATTCGAAAATCTAGACTCACAGCAGAACGACCATAAGGTGCCCGAGGCAGCACTAGACCCTTGGAGACAAGTCGGCTGGAGGACGATGTATTGAATCGCGACGCAATTTGTGTGTTCCATCGTCATTAAGAGGCTCTGAACGTTACAATTAACTGTCAGTTTTGCGCCGGATTCGAAAAACTATACTCCTAGGAGAACGACCAAAAGGTGCCCGGGGCAGCAATAGTACCTCGGAGACCATTCGGCTGGAGGACGATGTATTGAATCGCGACGCAATTTGTGTGTTCCATCGTCATTAAGAGGCTCTGAACGTTACAATTATCTGTCAGTTTTGCGCCTGATTCGATAAACTAGACTCATAGGAGAACGACCAAAAGGTGCCCATGGCAACAATAGTACCTCGGAGACAATTCGGGTGGAGGACTATGTATTGAATCGCGACGCAATTTGTGTGTTCCATCGTCATTAAGAGGCTCTGAACGTTACAATTAACTGTCAGTTTTGCGTCGGATTCGAAAATCTAGACTCACAGGAGAACGACCATAAGGTGCCCGAGGCAGCACTAGACCCTTGGAGACAAGTCGGCTGGAGGACGATGTATTGAATCGCGACGCAATTTGTGTGTTCCATCGTCATTAAGAGGCTCTGAACGTTACAATTAACTGTCAGTTTTGCGCCGGATTCGAAAAACTATACTCCTAGGAGAACGACCAAAAGGTGCCCGAGGCAACAATAGTACCTCGGAGACAATTCGGCTGGAGGACGATGTATTGAATCGCGACGCAATTTGTGTGTTCCATCGTCATTAAGAGGCTCTGAACGTTACAATTATCTGTCAGTTTTGCGCCTGATTCGATAAACTAGACTCATAGGAGAACGACCAAAAGGTGCCCATGGCAACAATAGTACCTCGGAGACAATTCGGGTTGAGGACGATGTATTGAATCGCGACGCAATTTGTGTGTTCCATCATCATTAAGAGGCTCTGAACGTTACAATTAACTGTCAGTTTTGCGTCGGATTCGAAAATCTAGACTCACAGCAGAACGACCATAAGGTGCCCGAGGCAGCACTAGACCCTTGGAGACAAGTCGGCTGGAGGACGATGTATTGAATCGCGACGCAATTTGTGTGTTCCATCTTCATTAAGAGGCTCTGAACGTTACAATTAACTGTCAGTTTTGCGCCGGATTCGAAAAACTATACTCCTAGGAGAACGACCAAAAGGTGCCCGGGGCAACAATAGTACCTCGGAGACAATTCGGCTGGAGGACGATGTATTGAATCGCGACGCAATTTGTGTCTTCCATCGTCATTAAGATGCTCTGAACGTTACAATTAACTGTCAGTTTTGCGCCTGATTCAATAAACTAGACTCATAGGAGAACGACCAAACGGTGCCCGGGACAGCAATACTACCTCGGAGACAAGTCGGCTGGAGGACGATGTATTGAATCGCGACGCAAATTGTGTGTTCCATCGTCATTATCAGGCTCTGAACGTTACTATTAACTGTCAGTTTTGCGTCGGATTCGAAAAACTAAACTCACAGGAGAACGACGATAAGGTGCCCGAGCCAGCTATAGACCCTTGGAGACAAGTCGGCTGGAGGACGATGTTTTGAATCGCGACGCAATTTGTGTGTTCCATCGTCATTAAGAGGCTCTGAACGTTACAATTAACTGTCAGTTTTGCGTCGGATTCGAAAATGTAGACTCACAGGAGAACGACCATAAGGTGCCCGAGGCAGCAATAGACCCTTGGAGACAATTCGGCTGGAGGACGATGTATTGAATCGCGACGAAAATTGTGTGTTCCATCGTCATTATCAGGCTCTGAACGTTAAAATTAACTGTCAGTTTTGCGTCGGATTCAAAAGTCGAGACTCACACAAGAACGACCATAAGGTGCCCGAGGCAGCACTAGACGCTTGGAGACAAGTCGGCTGGAGGACGAAGTATTGAATCGCGACGCAATTTGTGTGTTCCATCGTCATTAAGAGGCTCTGAACGTTACAATTAACTGTCAGTTTTGCGCCTGATTCGATAAACTAGACTCATAGGAGAACGACCAAAAGGTGCCCGGGACAGCAATACTACCTCGGAGACAAGTCGGCTGGAGGACGATGTATTGAATCGCGACGCAATTTGCGTGTTCCATCGTCATTAACAGGCTCTGAACGTTACTATTAACTGTCAGTTTTGCGTCGGATTCAAAAAACTAAACTCGCAGGAGAACGACGATAAGGTGCCCGAGGCAGCTATAGACCCTTGGAGACAAGTCGGCTGGAGGACGATGTATTGAATCGCGACGCAATTTGTGTGTTCCATCGTCATTAAGAGGCTCTGAACGTTACAATTAACTGTCAGTTTTGCGTCGGATTCGAAAATGTAGACTCACAGGAGAACGACCATAAGGTGCCCGAGGCAGCACTAGACCCTTGGAGACAAGTCGGCTGGAGGACGATGTATTGAATCGCGACGCAATTTGTGTGTTCCATCGTCATTAAGAGGCTCTGAACGTTACAATTAACTGTCAGTTTTGCGCCGGATTCGAAAAACTATACTCCTAGGAGAACGACCAAAAGGTGCCCGGGGCAGCAATAGTACCTCGGAGACAATTCGGCTGGAGGACGATGTATTGAATCGCGACGCAATTTGTGTGTTCCATCGTCATTAACAGGCTCTGAACGTTACAATTAACTGTCAGTTTTGCGTCGGATTCGAAAAACTAAACTCACAGGAGAACGACGATAAGGTGCCCGAGGCATCTATAGACCCTTGGAGACAAGTCGGCTGTAGAACGATGTATTGAATCGCGACGCAATTTGTGTGTTCCATCGTCATTAAGAGGCTCTGAACGTTACAATTAACTGTCAGTTTTGCGTCGGATTCGAAAAT
Organism: Schistocerca nitens; assembly: GCF_023898315.1. Lineage (NCBI taxonomy): Eukaryota > Metazoa > Arthropoda > Insecta > Orthoptera > Acrididae > Schistocerca > Schistocerca nitens. Next base: position 233,567,564 of record NC_064623.1, on the reverse strand, counting down.
CTAGACTCACAGGAGAACGACCATAAGGTGCCCGAGGCAGCACTAGACCCTTGGAGACAAGTCGGCTGGAGGACGATGTATTGAATCGCGACGCAAATTGTGTGTTCCATCGTCATTAAGAGGCTCTGAACGTTACAATTAACTGTCAGTTTTGCGCCGGATTCGAAAAACTATACTCCTAGGAGAACGACCAAAAGGTGCCCGAGGCAACAATAGTACCTCGGAGACAATTCGGCTGGAGGACGATGTATTGAATCGCGACGCAATTTGTGTGTTCCATCGTCATTAAGAGGCTCTGAACGTTACAATTATCTGTCAGTTTTGCGCCTGATTCGATAAACTAGACTCATAGGAGAACGACCAAAAGGTGCCCATGGCAACAATAGTACCTCGGACAAAATTCGGGTGGAGGACGATGTATTGAATCGCGACGCAATTTGTGTGTTCCATCGTCATTAAGAGGCTCTGAACGTTACAATTAACTGTCAGTTTTGCGTCGGATTCGAAAATCTAGACTCACAGCAGAACGACCATAAGGTGCCCGAGGCAGCACTAGACCCTTGGAGACAAGTCGGCTGGAGGACGATGTATTGAATCGCGACGCAATTTGTGTGTTCCATCCATAAATTTATTCCTTAGTCGCGTCGTCTAGTCCCGCAGACGTTTGTCGTGCTTGCGCCGTCATATGGACCACGACCCGAGCGGCAGCGAGCGGCAGCGAGCGGCAGTCGGGCCAAGTCGGTACGGGGACAGGGATAGGAAAGGTGCGAATGCACTGCCAACTATGCAAACACCCGGTGTGAGGCGAAGCGAGGCGAGGAAGCTCACATCGCTACCAGTGGCGCCCTCCAGCACGACACTGCCACACCCCGCACAGAGCATACGCCTGGACACCAGGGACGAGATACGCCTTCCGCGAGTGTCGAAGGTTGCACGCGACAAGCGAATGACAGGAGGTGCTACGAGCAGCTGTGCGTCTCACACACGCGACGGCGCGCTCGCCAATTCGGCAATCGTTCTGCTGGGACGTCGGGCGCGCACTCCGCGCCGTCCTCGAGGAACTCGCTGTTGCGGAAGGAGGTGCTTTCGTCAAATGCGGCCGAAAACTAACATTTTGTGTGTTGGGAGAAGAGCCGAATGCGAATTCTGCCGTGCGCCTACAGTATATGTACGCCAACGGCCATACCATGTTAAATACACCGGTTCTCGTCCGATCACCGAAGTTAAGCAACATCGGGCCCGGTTAGTACTTGGCTGGCTGCCCGCCTGGCAACACCTCGGTGCTCTGCGCTCCGCCGGCCCGTGGTGTTTACGTTCAGCGCGCCGCAGCGTGTGGTGTTCGCGAGGCGACTTGCTTGCTTTGCTGATTTTTCACGGTACGTACTGACAACGATGGAAAGTGAAGATCGGAACAATAATATTCAGTGCGAATTTAGCCGATCTGTCCCTCGTCCGACCGCTTTCGAAATTCATCATTGGATCCTTAATGATTTGAAAATCCCGGCTAGTGACATTTTCGGACTCCAATTGGACACTTTTTTAAATTCCGTCTTTTTGAAGTTAAGTAGTTCGGAACTCTGTGATACGGTTGTTAATGTCAATGATGGTGTGCGGCAATTTAAGCACGATAATCAAACCTTGAGTGACGTTAAAGTGACGAACGCGGGTTATGGCATACGGACTGTCAGGGTATTCAATCTGCCTTTTGAAGTAAAAAACGACACCATTTCGCGATGTCTCGGCCCTTACGGCACTGTGCTTTCCGTTGTTAAAGAAAAATGGTCTGCCGCGTACCCCATACAATGTGAAAATGGGGTGCGAAGTGTACGAATGATTGTGCGAAAGCATGTGCCATCATTTGTTTACATGGCCGGGCACCGTGCCTTTATTACGTACAGTGGGCAACCGCAAACGTGTTCTTTTTGTAATCGGCCGGATCACTTTCGCCAAAATTGCCCGCGGCGTAAGGGGCCTTTGCAACTGCCGCTGGGCGAACACGGAAGCGAACCCATGAGTTGGGCGGCGGTCGCTTTAGGCGCCCCCCCACAGGCAGCTCGCCGTGTCGACCTTCCAGCGGCTATGGCCGCGTCCGTTGCTACTGTTACGGTGCCAATGCTAACCGATAGTGATCCCGTCATGTTAAACGCGATAGCCCTACCGGAGACAGACGCGCGTGCAACAACCCCCGTCACGGGACCAGAACCCGCCCCGGTAGTTGCCCCCACAGTGACCATTGACTCAGTCCCGGAACTGGTCACCGACGAGACGCTCGCCCCCACAGCCGGTTCCAGTGTTGTGGCGGTCGATCAGTCTGTCACTTTAGCGGACATAGATAGAACAGTTTTCGTCCTCCCACAACAGGTGTCGGGAGTTTCGAATGTGGTCACGGCAGGCCGTGCACACGTGGACCGTGCCCCCTCTCTCGAAAGACGAGAATCGTCTTCTTCTGTTAGTGCGTCGGTTCGGTCGCGCAGTGACCCCGAACACGATGGGCGTGACAGAAGTAGGAGTTCATCGACCGATTCCCGACGGTCGTCCGCGAGGAGAGAGCGTAGTCCGTCGCCTGTCGGGAGACCGCTATCTCAAGGGAAGCCAAAACGGCAGCGGCGTAAGGGGGGGCAGCGCGATGGCGCGGCAGTTCGGCCCGGCGCGGCCGCTCACGTGACCCGATCAGCTGTAGGCGCGAGAGCGGACGGCAGCGGTGCTGGCGGCGGCCAGGCTGCGGGCTCGGAAGCGCACAGGGCCGAAGTGGTCCGGCATCTGCAAACTGTTATCCATCAATCGGACGCGTTACCTGCCAGTGAATCGGTTCCACAACCTGCCGTGACAGATCCGCCTCAGGTTACGAGTGTGCGCCCTGTCACACAGGACGCTGTAGCAACACAACATAGTAGAGACTTACCCACGATGTCTGTCGCGGGGGCGTCACCACCTGTTACCCGACTGGGGGCGTGGGGTGATGAGCCGCCCGATGATTAATTTACAACTACTTCAAGTGTGGCATTCCGTCTTTTAAGCACGCCGACGACAACCCATGCTGAGTCGTTTTTGTATTTGTATTTTACCGTTTTATCTTGTGAGTGTTTTTATTGTTTTATCTGTGTTTTCCTGGTTTTCTTCTTTTATGGTTGCTGGTAATCAGTTTACGGTACTAACGGTCAACGTTAATAAAATGCGTAGCCATCACAAAGCGATAGCACTGTATAATTTTTTAACTGCAAGCTGTTGTCAGGTAGCTTTTTTACAAGAGGTGACCACTGAAGCATTATCTTTTATCCGCGATTTTCACGAGTTCACTGCGTACGATAATATCATCGCGGATGACAGCACAGGCACTGCTATTTTAGTCCGATCGGACATCGAAGTGCAAAATATCGAATGCTTACCAAATGGGCGGGTCATAGTTTGTGAAATTAATGGTTACGCGTTTGTTAATGTTTACGCGCACTCTGGCAACAAACCTGCGCGGAATAATTTTTATGCTACCGAACTGTGCCAGGTTTTATATCAGAATAGAGATAATTTTATCCTCGGGGGTGATTTTAATGGTGTAATTGACGATCGCGATCAGGAACCACGGCCAAACCGGTGTGAGGAACTGAAGACGTTGGTTACTGGTTTACAGCTGCGAGACACGTGGCGGGTTCTCAACCCCCACCGTACAGCCTTTACGTATTTTTACGCTACCGGACATAGTCGTTTAGACAGGATTTACGTCTCGCCGCAGCTTGCACATACCGTTGTCGCTGCCGATGTGCAGCCGGTGATTTTTTCCGACCATTGTAGTTACATTTGTCAGCTCAATTTAGGTTTGTGCCCACGTTCGTCAGTTAAAAATATGTGGAAATTGAATTGCAGCATTTTAAATGATCCCTCTTTTAAAACGAGTTTTTTAAATATGTGGCACAACCTTGTGCAGAGCCGACCGGTCGGTTCCACCGCTATTTACTGGTGGACCGCGGTGGCCAAACCGGCGGTCAGAAAATTTTTAATTGATTTTAGTCGTGATGCGGCACGGTGGCGCCGGGCCACGGCCGACTTCTACCGCCAGTGTTTGCGCGAGCTCGCGCAGCGCGTTACTGCGCAGCCGGAACTGCTGCCCACCCTGCGCGAATTTAAAGCAAAGTTGCTGCGGGATTTGCGGCAGAAATGTGAGGGGCCAGTGAGGCGGAGCCAGCCCGTGGGCGCCGTGGTCGGCGAGTCAGTCTCTGCGTACCACCTCCGTAGGGAGAGGTGCCGCCGCGCAAAACTACGGCTCAACACGTGGACGCTCGCCGCCGGGATCAGAACCACGGACCACCAGGCGATTCAGGCGGAATTATATCAGTATTTCAAATCACTTTTTACCGACACTGCTGTCGATGCCGCCGCAATCAATGATCTTTTAAGTCACGTGCCGCATATTTTAACGCGACGAGATAGACTCAATCTTAATGCGGTTTATACCGCGGATGACGTAGAGGATGCCGTTAAAGGCAGTCAGACAGGGAAATCCCCCGGGAAAGACGGCATCCCAGCGGAGTTTTATCTGACATTTTTTGACTCTTTTAGTGAACTTTTAACGGAAATAGCTAATGACATCCGAAACGGCGCGGAAATCCCAGTGGACTTTGAAGAAGGACGTATCGTCCTCATTCCGAAATCGACTGCGACGCCGAGTTTAGAAACTGTACGCCCTATTACCCTTCTCAACTCGGATTATAAGATAATGGCCAGGTGCGTTGCTAATAGACTTAAGCAAGTTATGGGAAAAGCTTTAGATGCATCGCAGTCGTGCGCTGTTCGAGATCGAAATATTTTTGACGCCGTTTTAGCCTACAGGGACTGCATAGGCCACACGAAAAGCAGCAGGCTTCGCAATGCGGGAATTTTATTGGTCGATTTTCAAACTGCGTTCGATCGTGTAAGCCACTTTTATCTTCGCAGATTGATGACTCGCATGGGTTTCGGGACGAAGTTCACGGCCATGATAAGCAATATCTTACGCAGTGCCACGTCGCGCGTTATCGTAAACGGTATCGCCAGCGACAAGATCCATATCAGCCGCTCAGTCCGACAGGGTTGCCCCCTATCTATGGCGCTGTTCGCGATCGCCTTGGACCCGCTCCTCCGTACCATTGGCCGCACTTGTCGAGGGATTCGCGTGGGAGACGACCGGCTTGTGTGTCGCGCTTATGCCGATGACTTGGGCGTCTTCATCGAACGGGCAGACGACATCGACCGCCTCTATGGCGTCCTGCAGCAATACGAACGGGCAACAGGCGCCGTAGTAAATCCGCGTAAGACGGTTCTCCTCCCGTTGCCGGAGCGCATGCGTACTGAATACCGGCATTGGTACTGCGTGAAACGCCAGTCTAAGGTGCTCGGCGTGACACTGTCAGACAACTTACAACAGATGCAAGCTCTCAATTGGCGGTCCACTCTTTATAAAGTGCGCGCCGTGGTTAAAATTCATGCGCCGCGCAACTTGGCACTGTCGGACAAAGTTGCGCTTATTAATACCACCATTCTGGCAAGGGCGTGGTACCTGGCGCAAATCTTGCCGGTACCGAAGCAAATCGCACGGTCCATACGGCATGCATTTAATTGGTTTTTGTGGAAAGGCGATATTTTTAAGGTCGCTATGGCCACATGTACCCTGAAACCTTCGGAAGGCGGTCTCGGACTTGTCGATTTTAACGCCAAATGTGAGGCACTCTTTTATAAACGGACCAATGTTTTACTTGGCAAAGGTTTGGGCAGCCCTACGGCAGTTCTCTTTCATCAACACCGGCCGCGTTCCGTCACCGCCCCGGTCTACGTCACCGGCATCCCCTTCTCCATCTCCCACGTGCGCCGTTACTACATCACGCACAGCTACGTAAGTCTCCACGACGTGCGAGGCCATGCGGTCGGAGATATTGCGGATGTCATCCGAGGACGACCACCACCCAATAAGTGGGAGCTACGTCTGCCGCAGCACGATTGGAGCGCCGTGTGGCGGAACATCAGTTCCCGCGTCATACCAGCTGACGTGAGGGCCACGTGGTACAGGGTGGTCAACCGCACTGTTGCCACCAACTGCAAGCTCCACTCCATCAACCTCATCCGGTTCAGCCAGTGCGAGGCCTGCGGAGTACCGGACGACATCGAGCACCGCTTCGAGTGCTCCAGGTTCCGGGACATCTGGTACTGTGCGAGGGACATGATTCGACTCATAAATAGAGTGACAGTCAGGCAGGTTCCTGTGACGGACGCGATAGTGCCACAGTGGAAGCCTTACCCGTCCACAAAGCGGAATGCCACCATCTGGATATATGGACACACAAGTCATGCCATCTTTAGTCTCAAAATTACCGATACTGTGACCTTTCTCACCAATTTATGGACTTTCCACAATGAAGAACGCGCCAGTAGGACCTATTCAGCGACGTTCGCTAATTTTTGCATGTGGCTTTGTCCCATGCATTTCACTCGGTCGTGACCCCTCCTTAAAAGTGACTTATATCAATGTGTATATAATTATACACCCTTTCCTGATTATGTGATATATGGGAACGAACACTGCAAGAGAAATTGTTGGACAAGTTTTTTGTATTTGGGATCACCTTGACCGTCATCTTGATGACGAACTGTGACAGTTTTTTGTTTTTCCGATCTACGGACAGTGTTCACTACCTTATAAGTGTCACGTCGGAAGTTTTGTTTCTGTTTCTCTTTGTGTTACAATTTTTTGTCTGAAATTGTCGTTTCGCTACCAGTGTTGTGTGTGACGCCAATGCCCTGCCATTTTGGTTGTTTGTTCTCTGCATGGTTTTCGTGTTTTGGTGCTACTCTCGAAAACCATCTTTTGTTTTTTATGTTGTTCGTTACCGCCTGTGGAAGTGTGGCGGTTCGTTTCTTTTACTACTTCCGTTTCATTTAGGGCATACGTCTCCTTTATTTCTTTTTTCTTCACCGCCAGTACCGCGGGGAAGCGGATCTGTTACCTTCCTTCCATACGTTATTAGAGGGACCTCCCGGGCCTTACTCTTTCTTGACAGAGGTTTGTGACTGGTTCTTTTGTTGCGAAGTCATTCATCTTCGTTTTCTTTCTCCCACATTTGGTCGGTATAATTCTTGCCGCCGCTTTACGGAAGAACTTTTCCGTTTGGCTTTCTTTACGAATATTTTCATTGTTTTCAACGTTGTTTAAGTCTTGCCCTCCCCTTCGATGACAGTGCCGCTCCTACGTCACCGGACGAGGACCCCTTCCCGTTCCATCTGGCGCACACCATCTGCGACCGGCGAGAAGGAGCATCTCTTCAGCCCCTCTTCGTTCTTCGTTCTTCATTCTGCACTACCAACAGCATGTATTTATAGCTGAGAAGCTCGCCGAAGAAGGCGTATTGTGGAGAGCGAAAAGGCCGGGCTATAAGGGGAGTTGGGAGGCCCGTAAAAAAAAAAAAAAAAAAAAAAAAAAAAAAAAAAAAAAAGGTGCTGTTGGCTCCCCTTCTTTTTTTTTTCCTTTTTATATCGCTACTCCTGCCAGCCCTCTTTCGATACTACCCTTCTGTTGTGACAAAGACGTTTCCTTAAGCATTTTAAACTACTGTAATGGTGCGAAAACAAAAAAAAATAAAATAAAATAAAAATGAACCAATAAAAATGGTACTTTTGGCTCCCCTGCATTTTTTCCTTTTTAAGCCGCCATCCTGCCAGCAGTCGTTTCATACTACCTTTCTGTTATGACAAAGATGCTTTCTTAAGCATTTTAAAGTAATGCAACGGTACGATAATGCGGTAATTAACTCAGTTTGAGGGAGAATGTGCTAACGAAGTTTGCCGGGAAGTCTTTGAAAACGATAAAACAGTACGAATCTGCCCTGAAATGCGTCAGCGCCTATTGTTGTGCTGCACTGTACAGTTCCAAATTTGATTTGTAATCATAAATTTATTCCTTAGTCGCGTCGTCTAGTCCCGCAGACGTTTGTCGTGCTTGCGCCGTCATATGGACCACGACCCGAGCGGCAGCGAGCGGCAGTCGAGCAAAGTCGGGCCAAGTCGGTACGGGGACAGGGATAGGAAAGGTGCGAATGCACTGCCAACTATGCAAACACCCGGTGTGAGGCGAAGCGAGGCGAGGAAGCTCACATCGCTACCAGTGGCGCCCTCCAGCACGACACTGCCACACCCCGCACAGAGCATACGCCTGGACACCAGGGACGAGATACGCCTTCCGCGAGTGTCGAAGGTTGCACGCGACAAGCGAATGACAGGAGGTGCTACGAGCAGCTGTGCGTCTCACACACGCGACGGCGCGCTCGCCAATTCGGCAATCGTTCTGCTGGGACGTCGGGCGCGCACTCCGCGCCGTCCTCGAGGAACTCGCTGTTGCGGAAGGAGGTGCTTTCGTCAAATGCGGCCGAAAACTAACATTTTGTGTGTTGGGAGAAGAGCCGAATGCGAATTCTGCCGTGCGCCTACAGTATATGTACGCCAACGGCCATACCATGTTAAATACACCGGTTCTCGTCCGATCACCGAAGTTAAGCAACATCGGGCCCGGTTAGTACTTGGATGGGTGACCGCCTGGGACCACCGGGTGCTGTTGGCTCCCCTTCTTTTTTTCTTCCTTTTTATATCGCTACTCCTGCCAGCCCTCTTTCGATACTACCCTTCTGTTGTGACAAAGACGTTTCCTTAAGCATTTTAAACTACTGTAATGGTGCGAAAACAAAAAAAAATAAAATAAAATAAAAATGAACCAATAAAAATGGTACTTTTGGCTCCCCTGCATTTTTTCCTTTTTAAGCCGCCATCCTGCCAGCAGTCGTTTCATACTACCTTTCTGTTATGACAAAGATGCTTTCTTAAGCATTTTAAAGTAATGCAACGGTACGATAATGCGGTAATTAACTCAGTTTGAGGGAGAATGTGCTAACGAAGTTTGCCGGGAAGTCTTTGAAAACGATAAAACAGTACGAATCTGCCCTGAAATGCGTCAGCGCCTATTGTTGTGCTGCACTGTACAGTTCCAAATTTGATTTGTAATCATAAATTTATTCCTTAGTCGCGTCGTCTAGTCCCGCAGACGTTTGTCGTGCTTGCGCCGTCATATGGACCACGACCCGAGCGGCAGCGAGCGGCAGTCGAGCAAAGTCGGGCCAAGTCGGTACGGGGACAGGGATAGGAAAGGTGCGAATGCACTGCCAACTATGCAAACACCCGGTGTGAGGCGAAGCGAGGCGAGGAAGCTCACATCGCTACCAGTGGCGCCCTCCAGCACGACACTGCCACACCCCGCACAGAGCATACGCCTGGACACCAGGGACGAGATACGCCTTCCGCGAGTGTCGAAGGTTGCACGCGACAAGCGAATGACAGGAGGTGCTACGAGCAGCTGTGCGTCTCACACACGCGACGGCGCGCTCGCCAATTCGGCAATCGTTCTGCTGGGACGTCGGGCGCGCACTCCGCGCCGTCCTCGAGGAACTCGCTGTTGCGGAAGGAGGTGCTTTCGTCAAATGCGGCCGAAAACTAACATTTTGTGTGTTGGGAGAAGAGCCGAATGCGAATTCTGCCGTGCGCCTACAGTATATGTACGCCAACGGCCATACCATGTTAAATACACCGGTTCTCGTCCGATCACCGAAGTTAAGCCACATCGGGCCCGGTTAGTACTTGGATGGGTGACCGCCTGGGACCACCGGGTGCTGTTGGCTCCCCTTCTTTTTTTCTTCCTTTTTATATCGCTACTCCTGCCAGCCCTCTTTCGATACTACCCTTCTGTTGTGACAAAGACGTTTCCTTAAGCATTTTAAACTACTGTAATGGTGCGAAAACAAAAAAAAATAAAATAAAATAAAAATGAACCAATAAAAATGGTACTTTTGGCTCCCCTGCATTTTTTCCTTTTTAAGCCGCCATCCTGCCAGCAGTCGTTTCATACTACCTTTCTGTTATGACAAAGATGCTTTCTTAAGCATTTTAAAGTAATGCAACGGTACGATAATGCGGTAATTAACTCAGTTTGAGGGAGAATGTGCTAACGAAGTTTGCCGGGAAGTCTTTGAAAACGATAAAACAGTACGAATCTGCCCTGAAATGCGTCAGCGCCTATTGTTGTGCTGCACTGTACAGTTCCAAATTTGATTTGTAATCATAAATTTATTCCTTAGTCGCGTCGTCTAGTCCCGCAGACGTTTGTCGTGCTTGCGCCGTCATATGGACCACGACCCGAGCGGCAGCGAGCGGCAGTCGAGCAAAGTCGGGCCAAGTCGGTACGGGGACAGGGATAGGAAAGGTGCGAATGCACTGCCAACTATGCAAACACCCGGTGTGAGGCGAAGCGAGGCGAGGAAGCTCACATCGCTACCAGTGGCGCCCTCCAGCACGACACTGCCACACCCCGCACAGAGCATACGCCTGGACACCAGGGACGAGATACGCCTTCCGCGAGTGTCGAAGGTTGCACGCGACAAGCGAATGACAGGAGGTGCTACGAGCAGCTGTGCGTCTCACACACGCGACGGCGCGCTCGCCAATTCGGCAATCGTTCTGCTGGGACGTCGGGCGCGCACTCCGCGCCGTCCTCGAGGAACTCGCTGTTGCGGAAGGAGGTGCTTTCGTCAAATGCGGCCGAAAACTAACATTTTGTGTGTTGGGAGAAGAGCCGAATGCGAATTCTGCCGTGCGCCTACAGTATATGTACGCCAACGGCCATACCATGTTAAATACACCGGTTCTCGTCCGATCACCGAAGTTAAGCAACATCGGGCCCGGTTAGTACTTGGATGGGTGACCGCCTGGGACCACCGGGTGCTGTTGGCTCCCCTTCTTTTTTTCTTCCTTTTTATATCGCTACTCCTGCCAGCCCTCTTTCGATACTACCCTTCTGTTGTGACAAAGACGTTTCCTTAAGCATTTTAAACTACTGTAATGGTGCGAAAACAAAAAAAAATAAAATAAAATAAAAATGAACCAATAAAAATGGTACTTTTGGCTCCCCTGCATTTTTTCCTTTTTAAGCCGCCATCCTGCCAGCAGTCGTTTCATACTACCTTTCTGTTATGACAAAGATGCTTTCTTAAGCATTTTAAAGTAATGCAACGGTACGATAATGCGGTAATTAACTCAGTTTGAGGGAGAATGTGCTAACGAAGTTTGCCGGGAAGTCTTTGAAAACGATAAAACAGTACGAATCTGCCCTGAAATGCGTCAGCGCCTATTGTTGTGCTGCACTGTACAGTTCCAAATTTGATTTGTAATCATAAATTTATTCCTTAGTCGCGTCGTCTAGTCCCGCAGACGTTTGTCGTGCTTGCGCCGTCATATGGACCACGACCCGAGCGGCAGCGAGCGGCAGTCGAGCAAAGTCGGGCCAAGTCGGTACGGGGACAGGGATAGGAAAGGTGCGAATGCACTGCCAACTATGCAAACACCCGGTGTGAGGCGAAGCGAGGCGAGGAAGCTCACATCGCTACCAGTGGCGCCCTCCAGCACGACACTGCCACACCCCGCACAGAGCATACGCCTGGACACCAGGGACGAGATACGCCTTCCGCGAGTGTCGAAGGTTGCACGCGACAAGCGAATGACAGGAGGTGCTACGAGCAGCTGTGCGTCTCACACACGCGACGGCGCGCTCGCCAATTCGGCAATCGTTCTGCTGGGACGTCGGGCGCGCACTCCGCGCCGTCCTCGAGGAACTCGCTGTTGCGGAAGGAGGTGCTTTCGTCAAATGCGGCCGAAAACTAACATTTTGTGTGTTGGGAGAAGAGCCGAATGCGAATTCTGCCGTGCGCCTACAGTATATGTACGCCAACGGCCATACCATGTTAAATACACCGGTTCTCGTCCGATCACCGAAGTTAAGCCACATCGGGCCCGGTTAGTACTTGGATGGGTGACCGCCTGGGACCACCGGGTGCTGTTGGCTCCCCTTCTTTTTTTCTTCCTTTTTATATCGCTACTCCTGCCAGCCCTCTTTCGATACTACCCTTCTGTTGTGACAAAGACGTTTCCTTAAGCATTTTAAACTACTGTAATGGTGCGAAAACAAAAAAAAATAAAATAAAATAAAAATGAACCAATAAAAATGGTACTTTTGGCTCCCCTGCATTTTTTCCTTTTTAAGCCGCCATCCTGCCAGCAGTCGTTTCATACTACCTTTCTGTTATGACAAAGATGCTTTCTTAAGCATTTTAAAGTAATGCAACGGTACGATAATGCGGTAATTAACTCAGTTTGAGGGAGAATGTGCTAACGAAGTTTGCCGGGAAGTCTTTGAAAACGATAAAACAGTACGAATCTGCCCTGAAATGCGTCAGCGCCTATTGTTGTGCTGCACTGTACAGTTCCAAATTTGATTTGTAATCATAAATTTATTCCTTAGTCGCGTCGTCTAGTCCCGCAGACGTTTGTCGTGCTTGCGCCGTCATATGGACCACGACCCGAGCGGCAGCGAGCGGCAGTCGAGCAAAGTCGGGCCAAGTCGGTACGGGGACAGGGATAGGAAAGGTGCGAATGCACTGCCAACTATGCAAACACCCGGTGTGAGGCGAAGCGAGGCGAGGAAGCTCACATCGCTACCAGTGGCGCCCTCCAGCACGACACTGCCACACCCCGCACAGAGCATACGCCTGGACACCAGGGACGAGATACGCCTTCCGCGAGTGTCGAAGGTTGCACGCGACAAGCGAATGACAGGAGGTGCTACGAGCAGCTGTGCGTCTCACACACGCGACGGCGCGCTCGCCAATTCGGCAATCGTTCTGCTGGGACGTCGGGCGCGCACTCCGCGCCGTCCTCGAGGAACTCGCTGTTGCGGAAGGAGGTGCTTTCGTCAAATGCGGCCGAAAACTAACATTTTGTGTGTTGGGAGAAGAGCCGAATGCGAATTCTGCCGTGCGCCTACAGTATATGTACGCCAACGGCCATACCATGTTAAATACACCGGTTCTCGTCCGATCACCGAAGTTAAGCAACATCGGGCCCGGTTAGTACTTGGATGGGTGACCGCCTGGGACCACCGGGTGCTGTTGGCTCCCCTTCTTTTTTTCTTCCTTTTTATATCGCTACTCCTGCCAGCCCTCTTTCGATACTACCCTTCTGTTGTGACAAAGACGTTTCCTTAAGCATTTTAAACTACTGTAATGGTGCGAAAACAAAAAAAAATAAAATAAAATAAAAATGAACCAATAAAAATGGTACTTTTGGCTCCCCTGCATTTTTTCCTTTTTAAGCCGCCATCCTGCCAGCAGTCGTTTCATACTACCTTTCTGTTATGACAAAGATGCTTTCTTAAGCATTTTAAAGTAATGCAACGGTACGATAATGCGGTAATTAACTCAGTTTGAGGGAGAATGTGCTAACGAAGTTTGCCGGGAAGTCTTTGAAAACGATAAAACAGTACGAATCTGCCCTGAAATGCGTCAGCGCCTATTGTTGTGCTGCACTGTACAGTTCCAAATTTGATTTGTAATCATAAATTTATTCCTTAGTCGCGTCGTCTAGTCCCGCAGACGTTTGTCGTGCTTGCGCCGTCATATGGACCACGACCCGAGCGGCAGCGAGCGGCAGTCGAGCAAAGTCGGGCCAAGTCGGTACGGGGACAGGGATAGGAAAGGTGCGAATGCACTGCCAACTATGCAAACACCCGGTGTGAGGCGAAGCGAGGCGAGGAAGCTCACATCGCTACCAGTGGCGCCCTCCAGCACGACACTGCCACACCCCGCACAGAGCATACGCCTGGACACCAGGGACGAGATACGCCTTCCGCGAGTGTCGAAGGTTGCACGCGACAAGCGAATGACAGGAGGTGCTACGAGCAGCTGTGCGTCTCACACACGCGACGGCGCGCTCGCCAATTCGGCAATCGTTCTGCTGGGACGTCGGGCGCGCACTCCGCGCCGTCCTCGAGGAACTCGCTGTTGCGGAAGGAGGTGCTTTCGTCAAATGCGGCCGAAAACTAACATTTTGTGTGTTGGGAGAAGAGCCGAATGCGAATTCTGCCGTGCGCCTACAGTATATGTACGCCAACGGCCATACCATGTTAAATACACCGGTTCTCGTCCGATCACCGAAGTTAAGCCACATCGGGCCCGGTTAGTACTTGGATGGGTGACCGCCTGGGACCACCGGGTGCTGTTGGCTCCCCTTCTTTTTTTCTTCCTTTTTATATCGCTACTCCTGCCAGCCCTCTTTCGATACTACCCTTCTGTTGTGACAAAGACGTTTCCTTAAGCATTTTAAACTACTGTAATGGTGCGAAAACAAAAAAAAATAAAATAAAATAAAAATGAACCAATAAAAATGGTACTTTTGGCTCCCCTGCATTTTTTCCTTTTTAAGCCGCCATCCTGCCAGCAGTCGTTTCATACTACCTTTCTGTTATGACAAAGATGCTTTCTTAAGCATTTTAAAGTAATGCAACGGTACGATAATGCGGTAATTAACTCAGTTTGAGGGAGAATGTGCTAACGAAGTTTGCCGGGAAGTCTTTGAAAACGATAAAACAGTACGAATCTGCCCTGAAATGCGTCAGCGCCTATTGTTGTGCTGCACTGTACAGTTCCAAATTTGATTTGTAATCATAAATTTATTCCTTAGTCGCGTCGTCTAGTCCCGCAGACGTTTGTCGTGCTTGCGCCGTCATATGGACCACGACCCGAGCGGCAGCGAGCGGCAGTCGAGCAAAGTCGGGCCAAGTCGGTACGGGGACAGGGATAGGAAAGGTGCGAATGCACTGCCAACTATGCAAACACCCGGTGTGAGGCGAAGCGAGGCGAGGAAGCTCACATCGCTACCAGTGGCGCCCTCCAGCACGACACTGCCACACCCCGCACAGAGCATACGCCTGGACACCAGGGACGAGATACGCCTTCCGCGAGTGTCGAAGGTTGCACGCGACAAGCGAATGACAGGAGGTGCTACGAGCAGCTGTGCGTCTCACACACGCGACGGCGCGCTCGCCAATTCGGCAATCGTTCTGCTGGGACGTCGGGCGCGCACTCCGCGCCGTCCTCGAGGAACTCGCTGTTGCGGAAGGAGGTGCTTTCGTCAAATGCGGCCGAAAACTAACATTTTGTGTGTTGGGAGAAGAGCCGAATGCGAATTCTGCCGTGCGCCTACAGTATATGTACGCCAACGGCCATACCATGTTAAATACACCGGTTCTCGTCCCGTCCGATCACCGAAGTTAAGCCACATCGGGCCCGGTTAGTACTTGGATGGGTGACCGCCTGGGACCACCGGGTGCTGTTGGCTCCCCTTCTTTTTTCTTCCTTTTTATATCGCTACTCCTGCCAGCCCTCTTTCGATACTACCCTTCTGTTGTGACAAAGACGTTTCCTTAAGCATTTTAAACTACTGTAATGGTGCGAAAACAAAAAAAAATAAAATAAAATAAAAATGAACCAATAAAAATGGTACTTTTGGCTCCCCTGCATTTTTTCCTTTTTAAGCCGCCATCCTGCCAGCAGTCGTTTCATACTACCTTTCTGTTATGACAAAGATGCTTTCTTAAGCATTTTAAAGTAATGCAACGGTACGATAATGCGGTAATTAACTCAGTTTGAGGGAGAATGTGCTAACGAAGTTTGCCGGGAAGTCTTTGAAAACGATAAAACAGTACGAATCTGCCCTGAAATGCGTCAGCGCCTATTGTTGTGCTGCACTGTACAGTTCCAAATTTGATTTGTAATCATAAATTTATTCCT
The DNA here is from genome assembly GCF_023898315.1 of Schistocerca nitens. Taxonomy (NCBI): domain Eukaryota; kingdom Metazoa; phylum Arthropoda; class Insecta; order Orthoptera; family Acrididae; genus Schistocerca; species Schistocerca nitens. The sequence continues at coordinate 233,551,884 of NC_064623.1, read as the reverse complement.
TAGTCGCGTCGTCTAGTCCCGCAGACGTTTGTCGTGCTTGCGCCGTCATATGGACCACGACCCGAGCGGCAGCGAGCGGCAGTCGAGCAAAGTCGGGCCAAGTCGGTACGGGGACAGGGATAGGAAAGGTGCGAATGCACTGCCAACTATGCAAACACCCGGTGTGAGGCGAAGCGAGGCGAGGAGCTCACATCGCTACCAGTGGCGCCCTCCAGCACGACACTGCCACACCCCGCACAGAGCATACGCCTGGACACCAGGGACGAGATACGCCTTCCGCGAGTGTCGAAGGTTGCACGCGACAAGCGAATGACAGGAGGTGCTACGAGCAGCTGTGCGTCTCACACACGCGACGGCGCGCTCGCCAATTCGGCAATCGTTCTGCTGGGACGTCGGGCGCGCACTCCGCGCCGTCCTCGAGGAACTCGCTGTTGCGGAAGGAGGTGCTTTCGTCAAATGCGGCCGAAAACTAACATTTTGTGTGTTGGGAGAAGAGCCGAATGCGAATTCTGCCGTGCGCCTACAGTATATGTACGCCAACGGCCATACCATGTTAAATACACCGGTTCTCGTCCGATCACCGAAGTTAAGCCACATCGGGCCCGGTTAGTACTTGGATGGGTGACCGCCTGGGACCACCGGGTGCTGTTGGCTCCCCTTCTTTTTTTCTTCCTTTTTATATCGCTACTCCTGCCAGCCCTCTTTCGATACTACCCTTCTGTTGTGACAAAGACGTTTCCTTAAGCATTTTAAACTACTGTAATGGTGCGAAAACAAAAAAAAATAAAATAAAATAAAAATGAACCAATAAAAATGGTACTTTTGGCTCCCCTGCATTTTTTCCTTTTTAAGCCGCCATCCTGCCAGCAGTCGTTTCATACTACCTTTCTGTTATGACAAAGATGCTTTCTTAAGCATTTTAAAGTAATGCAACGGTACGATAATGCGGTAATTAACTCAGTTTGAGGGAGAATGTGCTAACGAAGTTTGCGGGAAGTCTTTGAAAACGATAAAACAGTACGAATCTGCCCTGAAATGCGTCAGCGCCTATTGTTGTGCTGCACTGTACAGTTCCAAATTTGATTTGTAATCATAAATTTATTCCTTAGTCGCGTCGTCTAGTCCCGCAGACGTTTGTCGTGCTTGCGCCGTCATATGGACCACGACCCGAGCGGCAGCGAGCGGCAGTCGAGCAAAGTCGGGCCAAGTCGGTACGGGGACAGGGATAGGAAAGGTGCGAATGCACTGCCAACTATGCAAACACCCGGTGTGAGGCGAAGCGAGGCGAGGAAGCTCACATCGCTACCAGTGGCGCCCTCCAGCACGACACTGCCACACCCCGCACAGAGCATACGCCTGGACACCAGGGACGAGATACGCCTTCCGCGAGTGTCGAAGGTTGCACGCGACAAGCGAATGACAGGAGGTGCTACGAGCAGCTGTGCGTCTCACACACGCGACGGCGCGCTCGCCAATTCGGCAATCGTTCTGCTGGGACGTCGGGCGCGCACTCCGCGCCGTCCTCGAGGAACTCGCTGTTGCGGAAGGAGGTGCTTTCGTCAAATGCGGCCGAAAACTAACATTTTGTGTGTTGGGAGAAGAGCCGAATGCGAATTCTGCCGTGCGCCTACAGTATATGTACGCCAACGGCCATACCATGTTAAATACACCGGTTCTCGTCGATCACCGAAGTTAAGCCACATCGGGCCCGGTTAGTACTTGGATGGGTGACCGCCTGGGACCACCGGGTGCTGTTGGCTCCCCTTCTTTTTTCTTCCTTTTTATATCGCTACTCCTGCCAGCCCTCTTTCGATACTACCCTTCTGTTGTGACAAAGACGTTTCCTTAAGCATTTTAAACTACTGTAATGGTGCGAAAACAAAAAAAAATAAAATAAAATAAAAATGAACCAATAAAAATGGTACTTTTGGCTCCCCTGCATTTTTTCCTTTTTAAGCCGCCATCCTGCCAGCAGTCGTTTCATACTACCTTTCTGTTATGACAAAGATGCTTTCTTAAGCATTTTAAAGTAATGCAACGGTACGATAATGCGGTAATTAACTCAGTTTGAGGGAGAATGTGCTAACGAAGTTTGCCGGGAAGTCTTTGAAAACGATAAAACAGTACGAATCTGCCCTGAAATGCGTCAGCGCCTATTGTTGTGCTGCACTGTACAGTTCCAAATTTGATTTGTAATCATAAATTTATTCCTTAGTCGCGTCGTCTAGTCCCGCAGACGTTTGTCGTGCTTGCGCCGTCATATGGACCACGACCCGAGCGGCAGCGAGCGGCAGTCGAGCAAAGTCGGGCCAAGTCGGTACGGGGACAGGGATAGGAAAGGTGCGAATGCACTGCCAACTATGCAAACACCCGGTGTGAGGCGAAGCGAGGCGAGGAAGCTCACATCGCTACCAGTGGCGCCCTCCAGCACGACACTGCCACACCCCGCACAGAGCATACGCCTGGACACCAGGGACGAGATACGCCTTCCGCGAGTGTCGAAGGTTGCACGCGACAAGCGAATGACAGGAGGTGCTACGAGCAGCTGTGCGTCTCACACACGCGACGGCGCGCTCGCCAATTCGGCAATCGTTCTGCTGGGACGTCGGGCGCGCACTCCGCGCCGTCCTCGAGGAACTCGCTGTTGCGGAAGGAGGTGCTTTCGTCAAATGCGGCCGAAAACTAACATTTTGTGTGTTGGGAGAAGAGCCGAATGCGAATTCTGCCGTGCGCCTACAGTATATGTACGCCAACGGCCATACCATGTTAAATACACCGGTTCTCGTCCGATCACCGAAGTTAAGCCACATCGGGCCCGGTTAGTACTTGGATGGGTGACCGCCTGGGACCACCGGGTGCTGTTGGCTCCCCTTCTTTTTTTCTTCCTTTTTATATCGCTACTCCTGCCAGCCCTCTTTCGATACTACCCTTCTGTTGTGACAAAGACGTTTCCTTAAGCATTTTAAACTACTGTAATGGTGCGAAAACAAAAAAAAAATAAAATAAAATAAAAATGAACCAATAAAAATGGTACTTTTGGCTCCCCTGCATTTTTTCCTTTTTAAGCCGCCATCCTGCCAGCAGTCGTTTCATACTACCTTTCTGTTATGACAAAGATGCTTTCTTAAGCATTTTAAAGTAATGCAACGGTACGATAATGCGGTAATTAACTCAGTTTGAGGGAGAATGTGCTAACGAAGTTTGCCGGGAAGTCTTTGAAAACGATAAAACAGTACGAATCTGCCCTGAAATGCGTCAGCGCCTATTGTTGTGCTGCACTGTACAGTTCCAAATTTGATTTGTAATCATAAATTTATTCCTTAGTCGCGTCGTCTAGTCCCGCAGACGTTTGTCGTGCTTGCGCCGTCATATGGACCACGACCCGAGCGGCAGCGAGCGGCAGTCGAGCAAAGTCGGGCCAAGTCGGTACGGGGACAGGGATAGGAAAGGTGCGAATGCACTGCCAACTATGCAAACACCCGGTGTGAGGCGAAGCGAGGCGAGGAAGCTCACATCGCTACCAGTGGCGCCCTCCAGCACGACACTGCCACACCCCGCACAGAGCATACGCCTGGACACCAGGGACGAGATACGCCTTCCGCGAGTGTCGAAGGTTGCACGCGACAAGCGAATGACAGGAGGTGCTACGAGCAGCTGTGCGTCTCACACACGCGACGGCGCGCTCGCCAATTCGGCAATCGTTCTGCTGGGACGTCGGGCGCGCACTCCGCGCCGTCCTCGAGGAACTCGCTGTTGCGGAAGGAGGTGCTTTCGTCAAATGCGGCCGAAAACTAACATTTTGTGTGTTGGGAGAAGAGCCGAATGCGAATTCTGCCGTGCGCCTACAGTATATGTACGCCAACGGCCATACCATGTTAAATACACCGGTTCTCGTCCGATCACCGAAGTTAAGCCACATCGGGCCCGGTTAGTACTTGGATGGGTGACCGCCTGGGACCACCGGGTGCTGTTGGCTCCCCTTCTTTTTTTCTTCCTTTTTATATCGCTACTCCTGCCAGCCCTCTTTCGATACTACCCTTCTGTTGTGACAAAGACGTTTCCTTAAGCATTTTAAACTACTGTAATGGTGCGAAAACAAAAAAAAAATAAAATAAAATAAAAATGAACCAATAAAAATGGTACTTTTGGCTCCCCTGCATTTTTTCCTTTTTAAGCCGCCATCCTGCCAGCAGTCGTTTCATACTACCTTTCTGTTATGACAAAGATGCTTTCTTAAGCATTTTAAAGTAATGCAACGGTACGATAATGCGGTAATTAACTCAGTTTGAGGGAGAATGTGCTAACGAAGTTTGCCGGGAAGTCTTTGAAAACGATAAAACAGTACGAATCTGCCCTGAAATGCGTCAGCGCCTATTGTTGTGCTGCACTGTACAGTTCCAAATTTGATTTGTAATCATAAATTTATTCCTTAGTCGCGTCGTCTAGTCCCGCAGACGTTTGTCGTGCTTGCGCCGTCATATGGACCACGACCCGAGCGGCAGCGAGCGGCAGTCGAGCAAAGTCGGGCCAAGTCGGTACGGGGACAGGGATAGGAAAGGTGCGAATGCACTGCCAACTATGCAAACACCCGGTGTGAGGCGAAGCGAGGCGAGGAAGCTCACATCGCTACCAGTGGCGCCCTCCAGCACGACACTGCCACACCCCGCACAGAGCATACGCCTGGACACCAGGGACGAGATACGCCTTCCGCGAGTGTCGAAGGTTGCACGCGACAAGCGAATGACAGGAGGTGCTACGAGCAGCTGTGCGTCTCACACACGCGACGGCGCGCTCGCCAATTCGGCAATCGTTCTGCTGGGACGTCGGGCGCGCACTCCGCGCCGTCCTCGAGGAACTCGCTGTTGCGGAAGGAGGTGCTTTCGTCAAATGCGGCCGAAAACTAACATTTTGTGTGTTGGGAGAAGAGCCGAATGCGAATTCTGCCGTGCGCCTACAGTATATGTACGCCAACGGCCATACCATGTTAAATACACCGGTTCTCGTCCGATCACCGAAGTTAAGCCACATCGGGCCCGGTTAGTACTTGGATGGGTGACCGCCTGGGACCACCGGGTGCTGTTGGCTCCCCTTCTTTTTTTCTTCCTTTTTATATCGCTACTCCTGCCAGCCCTCTTTCGATACTACCCTTCTGTTGTGACAAAGACGTTTCCTTAAGCATTTTAAACTACTGTAATGGTGCGAAAACAAAAAAAAATAAAATAAAATAAAAATGAACCAATAAAAATGGTACTTTTGGCTCCCCTGCATTTTTTCCTTTTTAAGCCGCCATCCTGCCAGCAGTCGTTTCATACTACCTTTCTGTTATGACAAAGATGCTTTCTTAAGCATTTTAAAGTAATGCAACGGTACGATAATGCGGTAATTAACTCAGTTTGAGGGAGAATGTGCTAACGAAGTTTGCCGGGAAGTCTTTGAAAACGATAAAACAGTACGAATCTGCCCTGAAATGCGTCAGCGCCTATTGTTGTGCTGCACTGTACAGTTCCAAATTTGATTTGTAATCATAAATTTATTCCTTAGTCGCGTCGTCTAGTCCCGCAGACGTTTGTCGTGCTTGCGCCGTCATATGGACCACGACCCGAGCGGCAGCGAGCGGCAGTCGAGCAAAGTCGGGCCAAGTCGGTACGGGGACAGGGATAGGAAAGGTGCGAATGCACTGCCAACTATGCAAACACCCGGTGTGAGGCGAAGCGAGGCGAGGAAGCTCACATCGCTACCAGTGGCGCCCTCCAGCACGACACTGCCACACCCCGCACAGAGCATACGCCTGGACACCAGGGACGAGATACGCCTTCCGCGAGTGTCGAAGGTTGCACGCGACAAGCGAATGACAGGAGGTGCTACGAGCAGCTGTGCGTCTCACACACGCGACGGCGCGCTCGCCAATTCGGCAATCGTTCTGCTGGGACGTCGGGCGCGCACTCCGCGCCGTCCTCGAGGAACTCGCTGTTGCGGAAGGAGGTGCTTTCGTCAAATGCGGCCGAAAACTAACATTTTGTGTGTTGGGAGAAGAGCCGAATGCGAATTCTGCCGTGCGCCTACAGTATATGTACGCCAACGGCCATACCATGTTAAATACACCGGTTCTCGTCCGATCACCGAAGTTAAGCAACATCGGGCCCGGTTAGTACTTGGATGGGTGACCGCCTGGGACCACCGGGTGCTGTTGGCTCCCCTTCTTTTTTTCTTCCTTTTTATATCGCTACTCCTGCCAGCCCTCTTTCGATACTACCCTTCTGTTGTGACAAAGACGTTTCCTTAAGCATTTTAAACTACTGTAATGGTGCGAAAACAAAAAAAAAATAAAATAAAATAAAAATGAACCAATAAAAATGGTACTTTTGGCTCCCCTGCATTTTTTCCTTTTTAAGCCGCCATCCTGCCAGCAGTCGTTTCATACTACCTTTCTGTTATGACAAAGATGCTTTCTTAAGCATTTTAAAGTAATGCAACGGTACGATAATGCGGTAATTAACTCAGTTTGAGGGAGAATGTGCTAACGAAGTTTGCCGGGAAGTCTTTGAAAACGATAAAACAGTACGAATCTGCCCTGAAATGCGTCAGCGCCTATTGTTGTGCTGCACTGTACAGTTCCAAATTTGATTTGTAATCATAAATTTATTCCTTAGTCGCGTCGTCTAGTCCCGCAGACGTTTGTCGTGCTTGCGCCGTCATATGGACCACGACCCGAGCGGCAGCGAGCGGCAGTCGAGCAAAGTCGGGCCAAGTCGGTACGGGGACAGGGATAGGAAAGGTGCGAATGCACTGCCAACTATGCAAACACCCGGTGTGAGGCGAAGCGAGGCGAGGAAGCTCACATCGCTACCAGTGGCGCCCTCCAGCACGACACTGCCACACCCCGCACAGAGCATACGCCTGGACACCAGGGACGAGATACGCCTTCCGCGAGTGTCGAAGGTTGCACGCGACAAGCGAATGACAGGAGGTGCTACGAGCAGCTGTGCGTCTCACACACGCGACGGCGCGCTCGCCAATTCGGCAATCGTTCTGCTGGGACGTCGGGCGCGCACTCCGCGCCGTCCTCGAGGAACTCGCTGTTGCGGAAGGAGGTGCTTTCGTCAAATGCGGCCGAAAACTAACATTTTGTGTGTTGGGAGAAGAGCCGAATGCGAATTCTGCCGTGCGCCTACAGTATATGTACGCCAACGGCCATACCATGTTAAATACACCGGTTCTCGTCCGATCACCGAAGTTAAGCCACATCGGGCCCGGTTAGTACTTGGCTGGCTGCCCGCCTGGCAACACCTCGGTGCTCTGCGCTCCGCCGGCCCGTGGTGTTTACGTTCAGCGCGCCGCAGCGTGTGGTGTTCGCGAGGCGACTTGCTTGCTTTGCTGATTTTTCACGGTACGTACTGACAACGATGGAAAGTGAAGATCGGAACAACAATATTCAGTGCGAATTTAGCCGATCTGTCCCTCGTCCGACCGCTTTCGAAATTCATCATTGGATCCTTAATGATTTGAAAATCCCGGCTAGTGACATTTTCGGACTCCAATTGGACACTTTTTTAAATTCCGTCTTTTTGAAGTTAAGTAGTTCGGAACTCTGTGATACGGTTGTTAATGTCAATGATGGTGTGCGGCAATTTAAGCACGATAATCAAACCTTGAGTGACGTTAAAGTGACGAACGCGGGTTATGGCATACGGACTGTCAGGGTCTTCAATCTGCCTTTTGAAGTAAAAAACGACACCATTTCGCGATGTCTCGGCCCTTACGGCACTGTGCTTTCCGTTGTTAAAGAAAAATGGTCTGCCGCGTACCCCATACAATGTGAAAATGGGGTGCGAAGTGTACGAATGATTGTGCGAAAGCATGTGCCATCATTTGTTTACATGGCCGGGCACCGTGCCTTTATTACGTACAGTGGGCAACCGCAAACGTGTTCTTTTTGTAATCGGCCGGATCACTTTCGCCAAAATTGCCCGCGGCGTAAGGGGCCTTTGCAACTGCCGCTGGGCGAACACGGAAGCGAACCCATGAGTTGGGCGGCGGTCGCTTTAGGCGCCCCCCCACAGGCAGCTCGCCGTGTCGACCTTCCAGCAGATATGGCCGCGTCCGTTGCTACTGTTACGGTGCCAATGCTAACCGATAGTGATCCCGTCATGTTAAACGCGGTAGCCCTACCGGAGACAGCCGCGCGTGCAACAACCCCCGTCACGGGACCAGAACCCGCCCCGGTAGTTGCCCCCACAGTGACCATTGACTCAGTCCCGGCACTGGTCACCGACGAGACGCTCGCCCCCACAGCCGGTTCCAGTGTTGTGGCGGTCGATCAGTCTGTCACTTTAGCGGACATAGATAGAACAGTTTTCGTCCTCCCACAACAGGTGTCGGGAGTTTCGAATGTGGTCACGGCTGGCCGTGCACACGTGGACCGTGCCCCCTCTCTCGAAAGACGAGAATCGTCTTCTTCTGTTAGTGCGTCGGTTCGGTCGCGCAGTGACCCCGAACACGATGGGCGTGACAGAAGTAGGAGTTCATCGACCGATTCCCGACGGTCGTCCGCGAGGAGAGAGCGTAGTCCGTCGCCTGTCGGGAGACCGCTATCTCAAGGGAAGCCAAAACGGCAGCGGCGTAAGGGGGGGCAGCGCGATGGCGCGGCAGTTCGGCCCGGCGCGGCCGCTCACGTGACCCGATCAGCTGTAGGCGCGAGAGCGGACGGCAGCGGTGCTGGCGGCGGCCAGGCTGCGGGCTCGGAAGCGCACAGGGCCGAAGTGGTCCGGCATCTGCAAACTGTTATCCATCAATCGGACGCGTTACCTGCCAGTGAATCGGTTCCACAACCTGCCGTGACAGATCCGCCTCAGGTTACGAGTGTGCGCCCTGTCACACAGGACGCTGTAGCAACACAACATAGTAGAGACTTACCCACGATGTCTGTCGCGGGGGCGTCACCACCTGTTACCCGACTGGGGGCGTGGGGTGATGAGCCGCCCGATGATTAATTTACAACTACTTCAAGTGTGGCATTCCGTCTTTTAAGCACGCCGACGACAACCCATGCTGAGTCGTTTTTGTATTTGTATTTTACCGTTTTATCTTGTGAGTGTTTTTATTGTTTTATCTGTGTTTTCCTGGTTTTCTTCTTTTATGGTTGCTGGTAATCAGTTTACGGTACTAACGGTCAACGTTAATAAAATGCGTAGCCATCACAAAGCGATAGCACTGTATAATTTTTTAACTGAAAGCTGTTGTCAGGTAGCTTTTTTACAAGAGGTGACCACTGAAGCATTATCTTTTATCCGCGATTTTCACGAGTTCACTGCGTACGATAATATCATCGCGGATGACAGCACAGGCACTGCTATTTTAGTCCGATCGGACATCGCAGTGCAAAATATCGAATGCTTACCAAATGGGCGGGTCATAGTTTGTGAAATTAATGGTTACGCGTTTGTTAATGTTTACGCGCACTCTGGCAACAAACCTGCGCGGAATAATTTTTATGCTACCGAACTGTGCCAGGTTTTATATCAGAATAGAGATAATTTTATCCTCGGGGGTGATTTTAATGGTGTAATTGACGATCGCGATCAGGAACCACGGCCAAACCGGTGTGAGGAACTGAAGACGTTGGTTACTGGTTTACAGCTGCGAGACACGTGGCGGGTTCTCAACCCCCACCGTACAGCCTTTACGTATTTTTACGCTACCGGACATAGTCGTTTAGACAGGATTTACGTCTCGCCGCAGCTTGCACATACCGTTGTCGCTGCCGATGTGCAGCCGGTGATTTTTTCCGACCATTGTAGTTACATTTGTCAGCTCAATTTAGGTTTGTGCCCACGTTCGTCAGTTAAAAATATGTGGAAATTGAATTGCAGCATTTTAAATGATCCCTCTTTTAAAACGAGTTTTTTAAATATGTGGCACACCCTTGTGCAGAGCCGACCGGTCGGTTCCACCGCTATTTACTGGTGGACCGCGGTGGCCAAACCGGCGGTCAGAAAATTTTTAATTGATTTTAGTCGTGATGCGGCACGGTGGCGCCGGGCCACGGCCGACTTCTACCGCCAGTGTTTGCGCGAGCTCGCGCAGCGCGTTACTGCGCAGCCGGAACTGTTGCCCACCCTGCGCGAATTTAAAGCAAAGTTGCTGCGGGATTTGCGGCAGAAATGTGAGGGGCCAGTGAGGCGGAGCCAGCCCGTGGGCGCCGTGGTCGGCGAGACAGTCTCTGCGTACCACCTCCGTAGGGAGAGGTGCCGCCGTGCAAAACTACGGCTCAACACGTGGACGCTCGCCGCCGGGATCAGAACCACGGACCACCAGGCGATTCAGGCGGAATTATATCAGTATTTCAAATCACTTTTTACCGACACTGCTGTCGATGCCGCCGCAATCAATGATCTTTTAAGTCACGTGCCGCATATTTTAACGCGACGAGATAGACTCAATCTTAATGCGGTTTATACCGCGGATGACGTAGAGGATGCCGTTAAAGGCAGTCAGACAGGGAAATCCCCCGGGAAAGACGGCATCCCAGCGGAGTTTTATCTGACATTTTTTGACTCTTTTAGTGAACTTTTAACGGAAATAGCTAATGACATCCGAAACGGCGCGGAAATCCCAGTGGACTTTGAAGAAGGACGTATCGTCCTCATTCCGAAATCGACTGCGACGCCGAGTTTAGAAACTGTACGCCCTATTACCCTTCTCAACTCGGATTATAAGATAATGGCCAGGTGCGTTGCTAATAGACTTAAGCAAATTATGGGAAAAGTTTTAGATGCATCGCAGTCGTGCGCTGTTCGAGATCGAAATATTTTTGACGCCGTTTTAGCCTACAGGGACTGCATAGGCCACACGAAAAGCAGCAGGCTTCGCAATGCGGGAATTTTATTGGTCGATTTTCAAACTGCGTTCGATCGTGTAAGCCACTTTTATCTTCGCAGATTGATGACTCGCATGGGTTTCGGGACGAAGTTCACGGCCATGATAAGCAATATCTTAAGCAGTGCCACGTCGCGCGTTATCGTGAACGGTATCGCCAGCGACACGATCCATATCAGCCGCTCAGTCCGACAGGGTTGCCCCCTCTCTATGGCGCTGTTCGCGATCGCCTTGGACCCGCTCCTCCGTACCATTGGCCGCACTTGTCGAGGGATTCGCGTGGGAGACGACCGGCTTGTGTGTCGCGCTTATGCCGATGACTTGGGCGTCTTCATCGAACGGGCAGACGACATCGACCGCCTCTATGGCGTTCTGCAGCAATACGAACGGGCGACAGGCGCCGTAGTAAATCCGCGTAAGACGGTTCTCCTCCCGTTGACGGAGCGCATGCGTACTGAATACCGGCATTGGTACTGCGTGAAACGCCAGTCTAAGGTGCTCGGCGTGACACTGTCAGACAACTTACAACAGATGCAAGCTCTCAATTGGCGGTCCACTCTTTATAAAGTGCGCGCCGTGGTTAAAATTCATGCGCCGCGCAACTTGGCACTGTCGGACAAAGTTGCGCTTATTAATACCACCATTCTGGCAAGGGCGTGGTACCTGGCGCAAATCTTGCCGGTCCCGAAGCAAATCGCACGGTCCATACGGCATGCATTTTATTGGTTTTTGTGGAAAGGCGATATTTTTAAGGTCGCTATGGCCACATGTACCCTGAAACCTTCGGAAGGCGGTCTCGGACTTGTCGATTTTAACGCCAAATGTGAGGCACTCTTTTATAAACGGACCAATGTTTTACTTGGCAAAGGTTTGGGCAGCCCTACGGCAGTTCTCTTTCATCAACACCGGCCGCGTTCCGTCACCGCCCCGGTCTACGTCACCGGCATCCCCTTCTCCATCTCCCACGTGCGCCGTTACTACATCACGCACAGCTACGTAAGTCTCCACGACGTGCGAGGCCATGCGGTCGGAGATATTGCGGATGTCATCCGAGGACGACCACCGCCCAATAAGTGGGAGCTACGTCTGCCGCAGCACGATTGGAGCGCCGTGTGGCGGAACATCAGTTCCCGCGTCATACCAGCTGACGTGAGGGCCACGTGGTACAGGGTGGTCAACCGCACTGTTGCCACCAACTGCAAGCTCCACTCCATCAACCTCATCCGGTTCAGCCAGTGCGAGGCCTGCGGAGTACCGGATGACATCGAGCACCGCTTCGAGTGCTCCAGGTTCCGGGACATCTGGTACTGTGCGAGGGACATGATTCGACTCATAAATAGAGTGACAGTCAGGCAGGTTCCTGTGACGGACGCGATAGTGCCACAGTGGAAGCCTTACCCGTCCACAAAGCGGAATGCCACCATCTGGATATATGGACACACAATTCATGCCATCTTTAGTCTCAAAATTACCGATACTGTGACCTTTCTCACCAATTTATGGACTTTCCACGATGAAGAACGCGCCAGTAGGACCTATTCAGCGACGTTCGCTAATTTTTTGCATGTGGCTTTGTCCCATGCATTTCACTCGGTCGTGACCCCTCCTTAAAAGTGACTTATATCAATGTGTATATAATTATACACCCTTTCCTGATTATGTGATATATGGGAACGAACACTGCAAGAGAAATTGTTGGACAAGTTTTTTGTATTTGGGATCACCTTGACCGTCATCTTGATGACGAACTGTGACAGTTTTTTGTTTTTCCGATCTACGGACAGTGTTCACTACCTTATAAGTGTCACGCCGGAAGTTTTGTTTCTGTTTATCTTTGTGTTACAATTTTTTGTCTGAAATTGTCGTTTCGCTACCAGTGTTGTGTGTGACGCCAATGCCCTGCCGTTTTGGTTGTTTGTTCTCTGCATGGTTTTCGTGTTTTGGTGCTACTCTCGAAAACCATCTTTTGTTTTTTATGTTGTTCGTTACCGCCTGTGGAAGTGTGGCGGTTCGTTTCTTTTACTACTTCCGTTTCATTTAGGGCATACGTCTCCTTTATTTCTTTTTTCTTCACCGCCAGTACCGCGGGGAAGCGTGCTTTTTCTGGTGGCTTTATTGTTTCCATTTAGAAGATTTCATGGTTTATGGATTTTTTTTGGCTTCTGCCGCTTTCTCCCGACGGACGTCGATAATTTCACAGCTACCTACAGAGGATACTATTTCTTTTTCATCCGTTCGTCATGGGACATGGAGTAAACAGCACCTATATAGCTCATGAAGCTCGCCAATAGAAAAAAAAAAAAAAGGTGCTGTTGGCTCTATCTCATTTTTTAATTTTTACGTCGCTACACCTGCCAGGCCTCTTTTTCGTACTAACTTAAAAAAAAAAAAAAAAAAAAAGGTGCTGTTGGCTCCCCTTCTTTTTTTCTTCCTTTTTATATCGCTACTCCTGCCAGCCCTCTTTCGATACTACCCTTCTGTTGTGACAAAGACGTTTCCTTAAGCATTTTAAACTACTGTAATGGTGCGAAAACAAAAAAAAATAAAATAAAATAAAAATGAACCAATAAAAATGGTACTTTTGGCTCCCCTGCATTTTTTCCTTTTTAAGCCGCCATCCTGCCAGCAGTCGTTTCATACTACCTTTCTGTTATGACAAAGATGCTTTCTTAAGCATTTTAAAGTAATGCAACGGTACGATAATGCGGTAATTAACTCAGTTTGAGGGAGAATGTGCTAACGAAGTTTGCCGGGAAGTCTTTGAAAACGATAAAACAGTACGAATCTGCCCTGAAATGCGTCAGCGCCTATTGTTGTGCTGCACTGTACAGTTCCAAATTTGATTTGTAATCATAAATTTATTCCTTAGTCGCGTCGTCTAGTCCCGCAGACGTTTGTCGTGCTTGCGCCGTCATATGGACCACGACCCGAGCGGCAGCGAGCGGCAGTCGAGCAAAGTCGGGCCAAGTCGGTACGGGGACAGGGATAGGAAAGGTGCGAATGCACTGCCAACTATGCAAACACCCGGTGTGAGGCGAAGCGAGGCGAGGAAGCTCACATCGCTACCAGTGGCGCCCTCCAGCACGACACTGCCACACCCCGCACAGAGCATACGCCTGGACACCAGGGACGAGATACGCCTTCCGCGAGTGTCGAAGGTTGCACGCGACAAGCGAATGACAGGAGGTGCTACGAGCAGCTGTGCGTCTCACACACGCGACGGCGCGCTCGCCAATTCGGCAATCGTTCTGCTGGGACGTCGGGCGCGCACTCCGCGCCGTCCTCGAGGAACTCGCTGTTGCGGAAGGAGGTGCTTTCGTCAAATGCGGCCGAAAACTAACATTTTGTGTGTTGGGAGAAGAGCCGAATGCGAATTCTGCCGTGCGCCTACAGTATATGTACGCCAACGGCCATACCATGTTAAATACACCGGTTCTCGTCCGATCACCGAAGTTAAGCAACATCGGGCCCGGTTAGTACTTGGATGGGTGACCGCCTGGGACCACCGGGTGCTGTTGGCTCCCCTTCTTTTTTTCTTCCTTTTTATATCGCTACTCCTGCCAGCCCTCTTTCGATACTACCCTTCTGTTGTGACAAAGACGTTTCCTTAAGCATTTTAAACTACTGTAATGGTGCGAAAACAAAAAAAAATAAAATAAAATAAAAATGAACCAATAAAAATGGTACTTTTGGCTCCCCTGCATTTTTTCCTTTTTAAGCCGCCATCCTGCCAGCAGTCGTTTCATACTACCTTTCTGTTATGACAAAGATGCTTTCTTAAGCATTTTAAAGTAATGCAACGGTACGATAATGCGGTAATTAACTCAGTTTGAGGGAGAATGTGCTAACGAAGTTTGCCGGGAAGTCTTTGAAAACGATAAAACAGTACGAATCTGCCCTGAAATGCGTCAGCGCCTATTGTTGTGCTGCACTGTACAGTTCCAAATTTGATTTGTAATCATAAATTTATTCCTTAGTCGCGTCGTCTAGTCCCGCAGACGTTTGTCGTGCTTGCGCCGTCATATGGACCACGACCCGAGCGGCAGCGAGCGGCAGTCGAGCAAAGTCGGGCCAAGTCGGTACGGGGACAGGGATAGGAAAGGTGCGAATGCACTGCCAACTATGCAAACACCCGGTGTGAGGCGAAGCGAGGCGAGGAAGCTCACATCGCTACCAGTGGCGCCCTCCAGCACGACACTGCCACACCCCGCACAGAGCATACGCCTGGACACCAGGGACGAGATACGCCTTCCGCGAGTGTCGAAGGTTGCACGCGACAAGCGAATGACAGGAGGTGCTACGAGCAGCTGTGCGTCTCACACACGCGACGGCGCGCTCGCCAATTCGGCAATCGTTCTGCTGGGACGTCGGGCGCGCACTCCGCGCCGTCCTCGAGGAACTCGCTGTTGCGGAAGGAGGTGCTTTCGTCAAATGCGGCCGAAAACTAACATTTTGTGTGTTGGGAGAAGAGCCGAATGCGAATTCTGCCGTGCGCCTACAGTATATGTACGCCAACGGCCATACCATGTTAAATACACCGGTTCTCGTCCGATCACCGAAGTTAAGCCACATCGGGCCCGGTTAGTACTTGGATGGGTGACCGCCTGGGACCACCGGGTGCTGTTGGCTCCCCTTCTTTTTTTCTTCCTTTTTATATCGCTACTCCTGCCAGCCCTCTTTCGATACTACCCTTCTGTTGTGACAAAGACGTTTCCTTAAGCATTTTAAACTACTGTAATGGTGCGAAAACAAAAAAAAATAAAATAAAATAAAAATGAACCAATAAAAATGGTACTTTTGGCTCCCCTGCATTTTTTCCTTTTTAAGCCGCCATCCTGCCAGCAGTCGTTTCATACTACCTTTCTGTTATGACAAAGATGCTTTCTTAAGCATTTTAAAGTAATGCAACGGTACGATAATGCGGTAATTAACTCAGTTTGAGGGAGAATGTGCTAACGAAGTTTGCCGGGAAGTCTTTGAAAACGATAAAACAGTACGAATCTGCCCTGAAATGCGTCAGCGCCTATTGTTGTGCTGCACTGTACAGTTCCAAATTTGATTTGTAATCATAAATTTATTCCTTAGTCGCGTCGTCTAGTCCCGCAGACGTTTGTCGTGCTTGCGCCGTCATATGGACCACGACCCGAGCGGCAGCGAGCGGCAGTCGAGCAAAGTCGGGCCAAGTCGGTACGGGGACAGGGATAGGAAAGGTGCGAATGCACTGCCAACTATGCAAACACCCGGTGTGAGGCGAAGCGAGGCGAGGAAGCTCACATCGCTACCAGTGGCGCCCTCCAGCACGACACTGCCACACCCCGCACAGAGCATACGCCTGGACACCAGGGACGAGATACGCCTTCCGCGAGTGTCGAAGGTTGCACGCGACAAGCGAATGACAGGAGGTGCTACGAGCAGCTGTGCGTCTCACACACGCGACGGCGCGCTCGCCAATTCGGCAATCGTTCTGCTGGGACGTCGGGCGCGCACTCCGCGCCGTCCTCGAGGAACTCGCTGTTGCGGAAGGAGGTGCTTTCGTCAAATGCGGCCGAAAACTAACATTTTGTGTGTTGGGAGAAGAGCCGAATGCGAATTCTGCCGTGCGCCTACAGTATATGTACGCCAACGGCCATACCATGTTAAATACACCGGTTCTCGTCCGATCACCGAAGTTAAGCCACATCGGGCCCGGTTAGTACTTGGATGGGTGACCGCCTGGGACCACCGGGTGCTGTTGGCTCCCCTTCTTTTTTTCTTCCTTTTTATATCGCTACTCCTGCCAGCCCTCTTTCGATACTACCCTTCTGTTGTGACAAAGACGTTTCCTTAAGCATTTTAAACTACTGTAATGGTGCGAAGACAAAAAAAAATAAAATAAAATAAAAATGAACCAATAAAAATGGTACTTTTGGCTCCCCTGCATTTTTTCCTTTTTAAGCCGCCATCCTGCCAGCAGTCGTTTCATACTACCTTTCTGTTATGACAAAGATGCTTTCTTAAGCATTTTAAAGTAATGCAACGGTACGATAATGCGGTAATTAACTCAGTTTGAGGGAGAATGTGCTAACGAAGTTTGCCGGGAAGTCTTTGAAAACGATAAAACAGTACGAATCTGCCCTGAAATGCGTCAGCGCCTATTGTTGTGCTGCACTGTACAGTTCCAAATTTGATTTGTAATCATAAATTTATTCCTTAGTCGCGTCGTCTAGTCCCGCAGACGTTTGTCGTGCTTGCGCCGTCATATGGACCACGACCCGAGCGGCAGCGAGCGGCAGTCGAGCAAAGTCGGGCCAAGTCGGTACGGGGACAGGGATAGGAAAGGTGCGAATGCACTGCCAACTATGCAAACACCCGGTGTGAGGCGAAGCGAGGCGAGGAAGCTCACATCGCTACCAGTGGCGCCCTCCAGCACGACACTGCCACACCCCGCACAGAGCATACGCCTGGACACCAGGGACGAGATACGCCTTCCGCGAGTGTCGAAGGTTGCACGCGACAAGCGAATGACAGGAGGTGCTACGAGCAGCTGTGCGTCTCACACACGCGACGGCGCGCTCGCCAATTCGGCAATCGTTCTGCTGGGACGTCGGGCGCGCACTCCGCGCCGTCCTCGAGGAACTCGCTGTTGCGGAAGGAGGTGCTTTCGTCAAATGCGGCCGAAAACTAACATTTTGTGTGTTGGGAGAAGAGCCGAATGCGAATTCTGCCGTGCGCCTACAGTATATGTACGCCAACGGCCATACCATGTTAAATACACCGGTTCTCGTCCGATCACCGAAGTTAAGCCACATCGGGCCCGGTTAGTACTTGGATGGGTGACCGCCTGGGACCACCGGGTGCTGTTGGCTCCCCTTCTTTTTTTCTTCCTTTTTATATCGCTACTCCTGCCAGCCCTCTTTCGATACTACCCTTCTGTTGTGACAAAGACGTTTCCTTAAGCATTTTAAACTACTGTAATGGTGCGAAAACAAAAAAAAATAAAATAAAATAAAAATGAACCAATAAAAATGGTACTTTTGGCTCCCCTGCATTTTTTCCTTTTTAAGCCGCCATCCTGCCAGCAGTCGTTTCATACTACCTTTCTGTTATGACAAAGATGCTTTCTTAAGCATTTTAAAGTAATGCAACGGTACGATAATGCGGTAATTAACTCAGTTTGAGGGAGAATGTGCTAACGAAGTTTGCCGGGAAGTCTTTGAAAACGATAAAACAGTACGAATCTGCCCTGAAATGCGTCAGCGCCTATTGTTGTGCTGCACTGTACAGTTCCAAATTTGATTTGTAATCATAAATTTATTCCTTAGTCGCGTCGTCTAGTCCCGCAGACGTTTGTCGTGCTTGCGCCGTCATATGGACCACGACCCGAGCGGCAGCGAGCGGCAGTCGAGCAAAGTCGGGCCAAGTCGGTACGGGGACAGGGATAGGAAAGGTGCGAATGCACTGCCAACTATGCAAACACCCGGTGTGAGGCGAAGCGAGGCGAGGAAGCTCACATCGCTACCAGTGGCGCCCTCCAGCACGACACTGCCACACCCCGCACAGAGCATACGCCTGGACACCAGGGACGAGATACGCCTTCCGCGAGTGTCGAAGGTTGCACGCGACAAGCGAATGACAGGAGGTGCTACGAGCAGCTGTGCGTCTCACACACGCGACGGCGCGCTCGCCAATTCGGCAATCGTTCTGCTGGGACGTCGGGCGCGCACTCCGCGCCGTCCTCGAGGAACTCGCTGTTGCGGAAGGAGGTGCTTTCGTCAAATGCGGCCGAAAACTAACATTTTGTGTGTTGGGAGAAGAGCCGAATGCGAATTCTGCCGTGCGCCTACAGTATATGTACGCCAACGGCCATACCATGTTAAATACACCGGTTCTCGTCCGATCACCGAAGTTAAGCCACATCGGGCCCGGTTAGTACTTGGATGGGTGACCGCCTGGGACCACCGGGTGCTGTTGGCTCCCCTTCTTTTTTTCTTCCTTTTTATATCGCTACTCCTGCCAGCCCTCTTTCGATACTACCCTTCTGTTGTGACAAAGACGTTTCCTTAAGCATTTTAAACTACTGTAATGGTGCGAAAACAAAAAAAAATAAAATAAAATAAAAATGAACCAATAAAAATGGTACTTTTGGCTCCCCTGCATTTTTTCCTTTTTAAGCCGCCATCCTGCCAGCAGTCGTTTCATACTACCTTTCTGTTATGACAAAGATGCTTTCTTAAGCATTTTAAAGTAATGCAACGGTACGATAATGCGGTAATTAACTCAGTTTGAGGGAGAATGTGCTAACGAAGTTTGCCGGGAAGTCTTTGAAAACGATAAAACAGTACGAATCTGCCCTGAAATGCGTCAGCGCCTATTGTTGTGCTGCACTGTACAGTTCCAAATTTGATTTGTAATCATAAATTTATTCCTTAGTCGCGTCGTCTAGTCCCGCAGACGTTTGTCGTGCTTGCGCCGTCATATGGACCACGACCCGAGCGGCAGCGAGCGGCAGTCGAGCAAAGTCGGGCCAAGTCGGTACGGGGACAGGGATAGGAAAGGTGCGAATGCACTGCCAACTATGCAAACACCCGGTGTGAGGCGAAGCGAGGCGAGGAAGCTCACATCGCTACCAGTGGCGCCCTCCAGCACGACACTGCCACACCCCGCACAGAGCATACGCCTGGACACCAGGGACGAGATACGCCTTCCGCGAGTGTCGAAGGTTGCACGCGACAAGCGAATGACAGGAGGTGCTACGAGCAGCTGTGCGTCTCACACACGCGACGGCGCGCTCGCCAATTCGGCAATCGTTCTGCTGGGACGTCGGGCGCGCACTCCGCGCCGTCCTCGAGGAACTCGCTGTTGCGGAAGGAGGTGCTTTCGTCAAATGCGGCCGAAAACTAACATTTTGTGTGTTGGGAGAAGAGCCGAATGCGAATTCTGCCGTGCGCCTACAGTATATGTACGCCAACGGCCATACCATGTTAAATACACCGGTTCTCGTCCGATCACCGAAGTTAAGCCACATCGGGCCCGGTTAGTACTTGGATGGGTGACCGCCTGGGACCACCGGGTGCTGTTGGCTCCCCTTCTTTTTTTCTTCCTTTTTATATCGCTACTCCTGCCAGCCCTCTTTCGATACTACCCTTCTGTTGTGACAAAGACGTTTCCTTAAGCATTTTAAACTACTGTAATGGTGCGAAAACAAAAAAAAATAAAATAAAATAAAAATGAACCAATAAAAATGGTACTTTTGGCTCCCCTGCATTTTTTCCTTTTTAAGCCGCCATCCTGCCAGCAGTCGTTTCATACTACCTTTCTGTTATGACAAAGATGCTTTCTTAAGCATTTTAAAGTAATGCAACGGTACGATAATGCGGTAATTAACTCAGTTTGAGGGAGAATGTGCTAACGAAGTTTGCCGGGAAGTCTTTGAAAACGATAAAACAGTACGAATCTGCCCTGAAATGCGTCAGCGCCTATTGTTGTGCTGCACTGTACAGTTCCAAATTTGATTTGTAATCATAAATTTATTCCTTAGTCGCGTCGTCTAGTCCCGCAGACGTTTGTCGTGCTTGCGCCGTCATATGGACCACGACCCGAGCGGCAGCGAGCGGCAGTCGAGCAAAGTCGGGCCAAGTCGGTACGGGGACAGGGATAGGAAAGGTGCGAATGCACTGCCAACTATGCAAACACCCGGTGTGAGGCGAAGCGAGGCGAGGAAGCTCACATCGCTACCAGTGGCGCCCTCCAGCACGACACTGCCACACCCCGCACAGAGCATACGCCTGGACACCAGGGACGAGATACGCCTTCCGCGAGTGTCGAAGGTTGCACGCGACAAGCGAATGACAGGAGGTGCTACGAGCAGCTGTGCGTCTCACACACGCGACGGCGCGCTCGCCAATTCGGCAATCGTTCTGCTGGGACGTCGGGCGCGCACTCCGCGCCGTCCTCGAGGAACTCGCTGTTGCGGAAGGAGGTGCTTTCGTCAAATGCGGCCGAAAACTAACATTTTGTGTGTTGGGAGAAGAGCCGAATGCGAATTCTGCCGTGCGCCTACAGTATATGTACGCCAACGGCCATACCATGTTAAATACACCGGTTCTCGTCCGATCACCGAAGTTAAGCCACATCGGGCCCGGTTAGTACTTGGATGGGTGACCGCCTGGGACCACCGGGTGCTGTTGGCTCCCCTTCTTTTTTTCTTCCTTTTTATATCGCTACTCCTGCCAGCCCTCTTTCGATACTACCCTTCTGTTGTGACAAAGACGTTTCCTTAAGCATTTTAAACTACTGTAATGGTGCGAAAACAAAAAAAAAATAAAATAAAATAAAAATGAACCAATAAAAATGGTACTTTTGGCTCCCCTGCATTTTTTCCTTTTTAAGCCGCCATCCTGCCAGCAGTCGTTTCATACTACCTTTCTGTTATGACAAAGATGCTTTCTTAAGCATTTTAAAGTAATGCAACGGTACGATAATGCGGTAATTAACTCAGTTTGAGGGAGAATGTGCTAACGAAGTTTGCCGGGAAGTCTTTGAAAACGATAAAACAGTACGAATCTGCCCTGAAATGCGTCAGCGCCTATTGTTGTGCTGCACTGTACAGTTCCAAATTTGATTTGTAATCATAAATTTATTCCTTAGTCGCGTCGTCTAGTCCCGCAGACGTTTGTCGTGCTTGCGCCGTCATATGGACCACGACCCGAGCGGCAGCGAGCGGCAGTCGAGCAAAGTCGGGCCAAGTCGGTACGGGGACAGGGATAGGAAAGGTGCGAATGCACTGCCAACTATGCAAACACCCGGTGTGAGGCGAAGCGAGGCGAGGAAGCTCACATCGCTACCAGTGGCGCCCTCCAGCACGACACTGCCACACCCCGCACAGAGCATACGCCTGGACACCAGGGACGAGATACGCCTTCCGCGAGTGTCGAAGGTTGCACGCGACAAGCGAATGACAGGAGGTGCTACGAGCAGCTGTGCGTCTCACACACGCGACGGCGCGCTCGCCAATTCGGCAATCGTTCTGCTGGGACGTCGGGCGCGCACTCCGCGCCGTCCTCGAGGAACTCGCTGTTGCGGAAGGAGGTGCTTTCGTCAAATGCGGCCGAAAACTAACATTTTGTGTGTTGGGAGAAGAGCCGAATGCGAATTCTGCCGTGCGCCTACAGTATATGTACGCCAACGGCCATACCATGTTAAATACACCGGTTCTCGTCCGATCACCGAAGTTAAGCCACATCGGGCCCGGTTAGTACTTGGATGGGTGACCGCCTGGGACCACCGGGTGCTGTTGGCTCCCCTTCTTTTTTTCTTCCTTTTTATATCGCTACTCCTGCCAGCCCTCTTTCGATACTACCCTTCTGTTGTGACAAAGACGTTTCCTTAAGCATTTTAAACTACTGTAATGGTGCGAAAACAAAAAAAAATAAAATAAAATAAAAATGAACCAATAAAAATGGTACTTTTGGCTCCCCTGCATTTTTTCCTTTTTAAGCCGCCATCCTGCCAGCAGTCGTTTCATACTACCTTTCTGTTATGACAAAGATGCTTTCTTAAGCATTTTAAAGTAATGCAACGGTACGATAATGCGGTAATTAACTCAGTTTGAGGGAGAATGTGCTAACGAAGTTTGCCGGGAAGTCTTTGAAAACGATAAAACAGTACGAATCTGCCCTGAAATGCGTCAGCGCCTATTGTTGTGCTGCACTGTACAGTTCCAAATTTGATTTGTAATCATAAATTTATTCCTTAGTCGCGTCGTCTAGTCCCGCAGACGTTTGTCGTGCTTGCGCCGTCATATGGACCACGACCCGAGCGGCAGCGAGCGGCAGTCGAGCAAAGTCGGGCCAAGTCGGTACGGGGACAGGGATAGGAAAGGTGCGAATGCACTGCCAACTATGCAAACACCCGGTGTGAGGCGAAGCGAGGCGAGGAAGCTCACATCGCTACCAGTGGCGCCCTCCAGCACGACACTGCCACACCCCGCACAGAGCATACGCCTGGACACCAGGGACGAGATACGCCTTCCGCGAGTGTCGAAGGTTGCACGCGACAAGCGAATGACAGGAGGTGCTACGAGCAGCTGTGCGTCTCACACACGCGACGGCGCGCTCGCCAATTCGGCAATCGTTCTGCTGGGACGTCGGGCGCGCACTCCGCGCCGTCCTCGAGGAACTCGCTGTTGCGGAAGGAGGTGCTTTCGTCAAATGCGGCCGAAAACTAACATTTTGTGTGTTGGGAGAAGAGCCGAATGCGAATTCTGCCGTGCGCCTACAGTATATGTACGCCAACGGCCATACCATGTTAAATACACCGGTTCTCGTCCGATCACCGAAGTTAAGCCACATCGGGCCCGGTTAGTACTTGGATGGGTGACCGCCTGGGACCACCGGGTGCTGTTGGCTCCCCTTCTTTTTTTCTTCCTTTTTATATCGCTACTCCTGCCAGCCCTCTTTCGATACTACCCTTCTGTTGTGACAAAGACGTTTCCTTAAGCATTTTAAACTACTGTAATGGTGCGAAAACAAAAAAAAATAAAATAAAATAAAAATGAACCAATAAAAATGGTACTTTTGGCTCCCCTGCATTTTTTCCTTTTTAAGCCGCCATCCTGCCAGCAGTCGTTTCATACTACCTTTCTGTTATGACAAAGATGCTTTCTTAAGCATTTTAAAGTAATGCAACGGTACGATAATGCGGTAATTAACTCAGTTTGAGGGAGAATGTGCTAACGAAGTTTGCCGGGAAGTCTTTGAAAACGATAAAACAGTACGAATCTGCCCTGAAATGCGTCAGCGCCTATTGTTGTGCTGCACTGTACAGTTCCAAATTTGATTTGTAATCATAAATTTATTCCTTAGTCGCGTCGTCTAGTCCCGCAGACGTTTGTCGTGCTTGCGCCGTCATATGGACCACGACCCGAGCGGCAGCGAGCGGCAGTCGAGCAAAGTCGGGCCAAGTCGGTACGGGGACAGGGATAGGAAAGGTGCGAATGCACTGCCAACTATGCAAACACCCGGTGTGAGGCGAAGCGAGGCGAGGAAGCTCACATCGCTACCAGTGGCGCCCTCCAGCACGACACTGCCACACCCCGCACAGAGCATACGCCTGGACACCAGGGACGAGATACGCCTTCCGCGAGTGTCGAAGGTTGCACGCGACAAGCGAATGACAGGAGGTGCTACGAGCAGCTGTGCGTTTCACACACGCGACGGCGCGCTCGCCAATTCGGCAATCGTTCTGCTGGGACGTCGGGCGCGCACTCCGCGCCGTCCTCGAGGAACTCGCTGTTGCGGAAGGAGGTGCTTTCGTCAAATGCGGCCGAAAACTAACATTTTGTGTGTTGGGAGAAGAGCCGAATGCGAATTCTGCCGTGCGCCTACAGTATATGTACGCCAACGGCCATACCATGTTAAATACACCGGTTCTCGTCCGATCACCGAAGTTAAGCCACATCGGGCCCGGTTAGTACTTGGATGGGTGACCGCCTGGGACCACCGGGTGCTGTTGGCTCCCCTTCTTTTTTTCTTCCTTTTTATATCGCTACTCCTGCCAGCCCTCTTTCGATACTACCCTTCTGTTGTGACAAAGACGTTTCCTTAAGCATTTTAAACTACTGTAATGGTGCGAAAACAAAAAAAAATAAAATAAAATAAAAATGAACCAATAAAAATGGTACTTTTGGCTCCCCTGCATTTTTTCCTTTTTAAGCCGCCATCCTGCCAGCAGTCGTTTCATACTACCTTTCTGTTATGACAAAGATGCTTTCTTAAGCATTTTAAAGTAATGCAACGGTACGATAATGCGGTAATTAACTCAGTTTGAGGGAGAATGTGCTAACGAAGTTTGCCGGGAAGTCTTTGAAAACGATAAAACAGTACGAATCTGCCCTGAAATGCGTCAGCGCCTATTGTTGTGCTGCACTGTACAGTTCCAAATTTGATTTGTAATCATAAATTTATTCCTTAGTCGCGTCGTCTAGTCCCGCAGACGTTTGTCGTGCTTGCGCCGTCATATGGACCACGACCCGAGCGGCAGCGAGCGGCAGTCGAGCAAAGTCGGGCCAAGTCGGTACGGGGACAGGGATAGGAAAGGTGCGAATGCACTGCCAACTATGCAAACACCCGGTGTGAGGCGAAGCGAGGCGAGGAAGCTCACATCGCTACCAGTGGCGCCCTCCAGCACGACACTGCCACACCCCGCACAGAGCATACGCCTGGACACCAGGGACGAGATACGCCTTCCGCGAGTGTCGAAGGTTGCACGCGACAAGCGAATGACAGGAGGTGCTACGAGCAGCTGTGCGTTTCACACACGCGACGGCGCGCTCGCCAATTCGGCAATCGTTCTGCTGGGACGTCGGGCGCGCACTCCGCGCCGTCCTCGAGGAACTCGCTGTTGCGGAAGGAGGTGCTTTCGTCAAATGCGGCCGAAAACTAACATTTTGTGTGTTGGGAGAAGAGCCGAATGCGAATTCTGCCGTGCGCCTACAGTATATGTACGCCAACGGCCATACCATGTTAAATACACCGGTTCTCGTCCGATCACCGAAGTTAAGCAACATCGGGCCCGGTTAGTACTTGGATGGGTGACCGCCTGGGACCACCGGGTGCTGTTGGCTCCCCTTCTTTTTTTCTTCCTTTTTATATCGCTACTCCTGCCAGCCCTCTTTCGATACTACCCTTCTGTTGTGACAAAGACGTTTCCTTAAGCATTTTAAACTACTGTAATGGTGCGAAAACAAAAAAAAATAAAATAAAATAAAAATGAACCAATAAAAATGGTACTTTTGGCTCCCCTGCATTTTTTCCTTTTTAAGCCGCCATCCTGCCAGCAGTCGTTTCATACTACCTTTCTGTTATGACAAAGATGCTTTCTTAAGCATTTTAAAGTAATGCAACGGTACGATAATGCGGTAATTAACTCAGTTTGAGGGAGAATGTGCTAACGAAGTTTGCCGGGAAGTCTTTGAAAACGATAAAACAGTACGAATCTGCCCTGAAATGCGTCAGCGCCTATTGTTGTGCTGCACTGTACAGTTCCAAATTTGATTTGTAATCATAAATTTATTCCTTAGTCGCGTCGTCTAGTCCCGCAGACGTTTGTCGTGCTTGCGCCGTCATATGGACCACGACCCGAGCGGCAGCGAGCGGCAGTCGAGCAAAGTCGGGCCAAGTCGGTACGGGGACAGGGATAGGAAAGGTGCGAATGCACTGCCAACTATGCAAACACCCGGTGTGAGGCGAAGCGAGGCGAGGAAGCTCACATCGCTACCAGTGGCGCCCTCCAGCACGACACTGCCACACCCCGCACAGAGCATACGCCTGGACACCAGGGACGAGATACGCCTTCCGCGAGTGTCGAAGGTTGCACGCGACAAGCGAATGACAGGAGGTGCTACGAGCAGCTGTGCGTCTCACACACGCGACGGCGCGCTCGCCAATTCGGCAATCGTTCTGCTGGGACGTCGGGCGCGCACTCCGCGCCGTCCTCGAGGAACTCGCTGTTGCGGAAGGAGGTGCTTTCGTCAAATGCGGCCGAAAACTAACATTTTGTGTGTTGGGAGAAGAGCCGAATGCGAATTCTGCCGTGCGCCTACAGTATATGTACGCCAACGGCCATACCATGTTAAATACACCGGTTCTCGTCCGATCACCGAAGTTAAGCCACATCGGGCCCGGTTAGTACTTGGATGGGTGACCGCCTGGGACCACCGGGTGCTGTTGGCTCCCCTTCTTTTTTTCTTCCTTTTTATATCGCTACTCCTGCCAGCCCTCTTTCGATACTACCCTTCTGTTGTGACAAAGACGTTTCCTTAAGCATTTTAAACTACTGTAATGGTGCGAAAACAAAAAAAAATAAAATAAAATAAAAATGAACCAATAAAAATGGTACTTTTGGCTCCCCTGCATTTTTTCCTTTTTAAGCCGCCATCCTGCCAGCAGTCGTTTCATACTACCTTTCTGTTATGACAAAGATGCTTTCTTAAGCATTTTAAAGTAATGCAACGGTACGATAATGCGGTAATTAACTCAGTTTGAGGGAGAATGTGCTAACGAAGTTTGCCGGGAAGTCTTTGAAAACGATAAAACAGTACGAATCTGCCCTGAAATGCGTCAGCGCCTATTGTTGTGCTGCACTGTACAGTTCCAAATTTGATTTGTAATCATAAATTTATTCCTTAGTCGCGTCGTCTAGTCCCGCAGACGTTTGTCGTGCTTGCGCCGTCATATGGACCACGACCCGAGCGGCAGCGAGCGGCAGTCGAGCAAAGTCGGGCCAAGTCGGTACGGGGACAGGGATAGGAAAGGTGCGAATGCACTGCCAACTATGCAAACACCCGGTGTGAGGCGAAGCGAGGCGAGGAAGCTCACATCGCTACCAGTGGCGCCCTCCAGCACGACACTGCCACACCCCGCACAGAGCATACGCCTGGACACCAGGGACGAGATACGCCTTCCGCGAGTGTCGAAGGTTGCACGCGACAAGCGAATGACAGGAGGTGCTACGAGCAGCTGTGCGTCTCACACACGCGACGGCGCGCTCGCCAATTCGGCAATCGTTCTGCTGGGACGTCGGGCGCGCACTCCGCGCCGTCCTCGAGGAACTCGCTGTTGCGGAAGGAGGTGCTTTCGTCAAATGCGGCCGAAAACTAACATTTTGTGTGTTGGGAGAAGAGCCGAATGCGAATTCTGCCGTGCGCCTACAGTATATGTACGCCAACGGCCATACCATGTTAAATACACCGGTTCTCGTCCGATCACCGAAGTTAAGCCACATCGGGCCCGGTTAGTACTTGGATGGGTGACCGCCTGGGACCACCGGGTGCTGTTGGCTCCCCTTCTTTTTTTCTTCCTTTTTATATCGCTACTCCTGCCAGCC